>NC_087342.1:36229604-41229604 GCF_030014295.1 Loxodonta africana
CATAGAGAGATAGTATTCTCTGGCAGGATAAATGCACTGCAATGTAGTTTTTCAGAAGAAGCCTTGAGTTTGCGAGAGCGTAGGAGGAATTCATTGCAGGAAAGAGGAAGGCCAAAAAGTTTCTCTCCTTATGCCTGCCTTGCTCAGAGGAGTGGATGAAGTCAGGGACTTCTCCCTTTCCCTGAGAAACATGCAGGCCGCTGTTCCCCGTGCGCTCTCTTATTTGTTAAAGCGACTGCAGTTACACACTTTGAACTGTGGAAAGGCACCGGAGTTTCTTAGGATTTCCCCAGGCGCTTTGTTTTCCCTGGGCCAAAAGGAGCCTTCACAATAGCTTAACGCTAACACTGCATGCTCCTTCCACTTCCAGACCACGGCTACCGCAAGGCAGTTCTCCGCGGGAAAACTTCCCTTCGCGAAGGGCAGATTGGCCGAGCTCATTGCAGGAAAGCGAAACCAAATGACGCTTTTCTCATTCTAACTGCTTTCGTCCGAGGACTGGATGAAGTCCGAGTGTTCTTTTTCTCACTGAGATACACAAAATCTGCTGTTGCCTCTGAGCTCTGTTCTTGGCAAATACGTGAACCTGACATACATTCATGTGGGGAAAGACATGGCTTTGCTAGGATTTCTCTTAGCACTGGGTTTTCTCTGGGCCTCACGTCAGGGCAACACTGCATAGGATATACTCTGCCTGGAGAGAGTTTCCCGCTTGGTAGTTTGGCCTAGAAAACCCTGCTTTTGCAAGTGCCACTTGACCAGATTCAGGCAGAAAAGAGAATACAAAAAGGCCTTTTCTCCCTGGGTCCTTTCACAGTCTCTAAAAGCTAAAACTCTATAGTTGCTCCTCTGGCAGGATAAATGCACTGCAATGTAGTTTTTCAGAAGAAGCCTTGAGTTTGCGAGAGCGTAGGAGGAATTCATTTGCAGGAAAGAGGAAGGCCAAAAAGTTTCTCTCCTTATGCCTGCCTTGCTCAGAGGAGTGGATGAAGTCAGGGACTTCTCCCTTTCCCTGAGAAACATGCAGGCCGCTGTTCCCCGTGCGCTCTCTTATTTGTTAAAGCGACTGCAGTTACACACTTTGAACTGTGGAAAGGCACCGGAGTTTCTTAGGATTTCCCCAGGCGCTTTGTTTTCCCTGGGCCAAAAGGAGCCTTCACAATAGCTTAACGCTAACACTGCATACTCCTTCCACTTCCAGACCACGGCTACCGCAAGGCAGTTCTCCGCGGGAAAACTTCCCTTCGCGAAGGGCAGATTGGCCGAGCTCATTGCAGGAAAGCGAAACCAAATGACGCTTTTCTCATTCTAACTGCTTTCGTCCGAGGACTGGATGAAGTCCGAGTGTTCTTTTTCTCACTGAGATACACAAAATCTGCTGTTGCCTCTGAGCTCTGTTCTTGGCAAATACGTGAACCTGACATACATTCATGTGGGGAAAGACATGGCTTTGCTAGGATTTCTCTTAGCACTGGGTTTTCTCTGGGCCTCACGTCAGGGCAACACTGCATAGGATATACTCTGCCTGGAGAGAGTTTCCCGCTTGGTAGTTTGGCCTAGAAAACCCTGCTTTTGCAAGTGCCACTTGACCAGATTCAGGCAGAAAAGAGAATACAAAAAGGCCTTTTCTCCCTGGGTCCTTTCACAATCTCTAAAAGCTAAAACTCTATAGTTGCTCCTCTGGCAGGATAAATGCACTGCAATGTAGTTTTTCAGAAGAAGCCTTGAGTTTGCGAGAGCGTAGGAGGAATTCATTGCAGGAAAGAGGAAGGCCAAAAAGTTTCTCTCCTTATGCCTGCCTTGCTCAGAGGAGTGGATGAAGTCAGGGACTTCTCCCTTTCCCTGAGAAACATGCAGGCCGCTGTTCCCCGTGCGCTCTCTTATTTGTTAAAGCGACTGCAGTTACACACTTTGAACTGTGGAAAGGCACCGGAGTTTCTTAGGATTTCCCCAGGCGCTTTGTTTTCCCTGGGCCAAAAGGAGCCTTCACAATAGCTTAACGCTAACACTGCATACTCCTTCCACTTCCAGACCACGGCTACCGCAAGGCAGTTCTCCGCGGGAAAACTTCCCTTCGCGAAGGGCAGATTGGCCGAGCTCATTGCAGGAAGCGAAACCAAATGACGCTTTTCTCATTCTGACTGCTTTCGTCCGAGGACTGGATGAAGTCCGAGTGTTCTTTTTCTCACTGAGATACACAAAATCTGATGTTGCCTCTGAGCTCTGTTCTTGGCAAATACGTGAACCTGACATACATTCATGTGGGGAAAGACATGGCTTTGCTAGGATTTCTCTTAGCACTGGGTTTTCTCTGGGCCTCACGTCAGGGCAACACTGCATAGGATATACTCTGCCTGGAGAGAGTTTCCCGCTTGGTAGTTTGGCCTAGAAAACCCTGCTTTTGCAAGTGCCACTTGACCAGATTCAGGCAGAAAAGAGAATACAAAAAGGCCTTTTCTCCCTGGGTCCTTTCACAATCTCTAAAAGCTAAAACTCTATAGTTGCTCCTCTGGCAGGATAAATGCACTGCAATGTAGTTTTTCAGAAGAAGCCTTGAGTTTGCGAGAGCGTAGGAGGAATTCATTGCAGGAAAGAGGAAGGCCAAAAAGTTTCTCTCCTTATGCCTGCCTTGCTCAGAGGAGTGGATGAAGTCAGGGACTTCTCCCTTTCCCTGAGAAACATGCAGGCCGCTGTTCCCCGTGCGCTCTCTTATTTGTTAAAGCGACTGCAGTTACACACTTTGAACTGTGGAAAGGCACCGGAGTTTCTTAGGATTTCCCCAGGCGCTTTGTTTTCCCTGGGCCAAAAGGAGCCTTCACAATAGCTTAACGCTAACACTGCATACTCCTTCCACTTCCAGACCACGGCTACCGCAAGGCAGTTCTCCGCGGGAAAACTTCCCTTCGCGAAGGGCAGATTGCCCGAGCTCATTGCAGGAAAGCGAAACCAAATGACGCTTTTCTCATTCTAACTGCTTTCGTCCGAGGACTGGATGAAGTCCGAGTGTTCTTTTTCTCACTGAGATACACAAAATCTGCTGTTGCCTCTGAGCTCTGTTCTTGGCAAATACGTGAACCTGACATACATTCATGTGGGGAAAGACATGGCTTTGCTAGGATTTCTCTTAGCACTGGGTTTTCTCTGGGCCTCACGTCAGGGCAACACTGCATAGGATATACTCTGCCTGGAGAGAGTTTCCCGCTTGGTAGTTTGGCCTAGAAAACCCTGCTTTTGCAAGTGCCACTTGACCAGATTCAGGCAGAAAAGAGAATACAAAAAGGCCTTTTCTCCCTGGGTCCTTTCACAGTCTCTAAAAGCTAAAACTCTATAGTTGCTCCTCTGGCAGGATAAATGCACTGCAATGTAGTTTTTCAGAAGAAGCCTTGAGTTTGCGAGAGCGTAGGAGGAATTCATTGCAGGAAAGAGGAAGGCCAAAAAGTTTCTCTCCTTATGCCTGCCTTGCTCAGAGGAGTGGATGAAGTCAGGGACTTCTCCCTTTCCCTGAGAAACATGCAGGCCGCTGTTCCCCGTGCGCTCTCTTATTTGTTAAAGCGACTGCAGTTACACACTTTGAACTGTGGAAAGGCACCGGAGTTTCTTAGGATTTCCCCAGGCGCTTTGTTTTCCCTGGGCCAAAAGGAGCCTTCACAATAGCTTAACGCTAACACTGCATGCTCCTTCCACTTCCAGACCACGGCTACCGCAAGGCAGTTCTCCGCGGGAAAACTTCCCTTCGCGAAGGGCAGATTGGCCGAGCTCATTGCAGGAAAGCGAAACCAAATGACGCTTTTCTCATTCTAACTGCTTTCGTCCGAGGACTGGATGAAGTCCGAGTGTTCTTTTTCTCACTGAGATACACAAAATCTGCTGTTGCCTCTGAGCTCTGTTCTTGGCAAATACGTGAACCTGACATACATTCATGTGGGGAAAGACATGGCTTTGCTAGGATTTCTCTTAGCACTGGGTTTTCTCTGGGCCTCACGTCAGGGCAACACTGCATAGGATATACTCTGCCTGGAGAGAGTTTCCCGCTTGGTAGTTTGGCCTAGAAAACCCTGCTTTTGCAAGTGCCACTTGACCAGATTCAGGCAGAAAAGAGAATACAAAAAGGCCTTTTCTCCCTGGGTCCTTTCACAATCTCTAAAAGCTAAAACTCTATAGTTGCTCCTCTGGCAGGATAAATGCACTGCAATGTAGTTTTTCAGAAGAAGCCTTGAGTTTGCGAGAGCGTAGGAGGAATTCATTGCAGGAAAGAGGAAGGCCAAAAAGTTTCTCTCCTTATGCCTGCCTTGCTCAGAGGAGTGGATGAAGTCAGGGACTTCTCCCTTTCCCTGAGAAACATGCAGGCCGCTGTTCCCCGTGCGCTCTCTTATTTGTTAAAGCGACTGCAGTTACACACTTTGAACTGTGGAAAGGCACCGGAGTTTCTTAGGATTTCCCCAGGCGCTTTGTTTTCCCTGGGCCAAAAGGAGCCTTCACAATAGCTTAACGCTAACACTGCATACTCCTTCCACTTCCAGACCACGGCTACCGCAAGGCAGTTCTCCGCGGGAAAACTTCCCTTCGCGAAGGGCAGATTGGCCGAGCTCATTGCAGGAAAGCGAAACCAAATGACGCTTTTCTCATTCTGACTGCTTTCGTCCGAGGACTGGATGAAGTCCGAGTGTTCTTTTTCTCACTGAGATACACAAAATCTGATGTTGCCTCTGAGCTCTGTTCTTGGCAAATACGTGAACCTGACATACATTCATGTGGGGAAAGACATGGCTTTGCTAGGATTTCTCTTAGCACTGGGTTTTCTCTGGGCCTCACGTCAGGGCAACACTGCATAGGATATACTCTGCCTGGAGAGAGTTTCCCGCTTGGTAGTTTGGCCTAGAAAACCCTGCTTTTGCAAGTGCCACTTGACCAGATTCAGGCAGAAAAGAGAATACAAAAAGGCCTTTTCTCCCTGGGTCCTTTCACAATCTCTAAAAGCTAAAACTCTATAGTTGCTCCTCTGGCAGGATAAATGCACTGCAATGTAGTTTTTCAGAAGAAGCCTTGAGTTTGCGAGAGCGTAGGAGGAATTCATTGCAGGAAAGAGGAAGGCCAAAAAGTTTCTCTCCTTATGCCTGCCTTGCTCAGAGGAGTGGATGAAGTCAGGGACTTCTCCCTTTCCCTGAGAAACATGCAGGCCGCTGTTCCCCGTGCGCTCTCTTATTTGTTAAAGCGACTGCAGTTACACACTTTGAACTGTGGAAAGGCACCGGAGTTTCTTAGGATTTCCCCAGGCGCTTTGTTTTCCCTGGGCCAAAAGGAGCCTTCACAATAGCTTAACGCTAACACTGCATACTCCTTCCACTTCCAGACCACGGCTACCGCAAGGCAGTTCTCCGCGGGAAAACTTCCCTTCGCGAAGGGCAGATTGCCCGAGCTCATTGCAGGAAAGCGAAACCAAATGACGCTTTTCTCATTCTAACTGCTTTCGTCCGAGGACTGGATGAAGTCCGAGTGTTCTTTTTCTCACTGAGATACACAAAATCTGCTGTTGCCTCTGAGCTCTGTTCTTGGCAAATACGTGAACCTGACATACATTCATGTGGGGAAAGACATGGCTTTGCTAGGATTTCTCTTAGCACTGGGTTTTCTCTGGGCCTCACGTCAGGGCAACACTGCATAGGATATACTCTGCCTGGAGAGAGTTTCCCGCTTGGTAGTTTGGCCTAGAAAACCCTGCTTTTGCAAGTGCAACTTGACCAGATTCAGGCAGAAAAGAGAATACAAAAAGGCCTTTTCTCCCTGGGTCCTTTCACAGTCTCTAAAAGCTAAAACTCTATAGTTGCTCCTCTGGCAGGATAAATGCACTGCAATGTAGTTTTTCAGAAGAAGCCTTGAGTTTGCGAGAGCGTAGGAGGAATTCATTGCAGGAAAGAGGAAGGCCAAAAAGTTTCTCTCCTTATGCCTGCCTTGCTCAGAGGAGTGGATGAAGTCAGGGACTTCTCCCTTTCCCTGAGAAACATGCAGGCCGCTGTTCCCCGTGCGCTCTCTTATTTGTTAAAGCGACTGCAGTTACACACTTTGAACTGTGGAAAGGCACCGGAGTTTCTTAGGATTTCCCCAGGCGCTTTGTTTTCCCTGGGCCAAAAGGAGCCTTCACAATAGCTTAACGCTAACACTGCATACTCCTTCCACTTCCAGACCACGGCTACCGCAAGGCAGTTCTCCGCGGGAAAACTTCCCTTCGCGAAGGGCAGATTGGCCGAGCTCATTGCAGGAAAGCGAAACCAAATGACGCTTTTCTCATTCTAACTGCTTTCGTCCGAGGACTGGATGAAGTCCGAGTGTTCTTTTTCTCACTGAGATACACAAAATCTGATGTTGCCTCTGAGCTCTGTTCTTGGCAAATACGTGAACCTGACATACATTCATGTGGGGAAAGACATGGCTTTGCTAGGATTTCTCTTAGCACTGGGTTTTCTCTGGGCCTCACGTCAGGGCAACACTGCATAGGATATACTCTGCCTGGAGAGAGTTTCCCGCTTGGTAGTTTGGCCTAGAAAACCCTGCTTTTGCAAGTGCCACTTGACCAGATTCAGGCAGAAAAGAGAATACAAAAAGGCCTTTTCTCCCTGGGTCCTTTCACAGTCTCTAAAAGCTAAAACTCTATAGTTGCTCCTCTGGCAGGATAAATGCACTGCAATGTAGTTTTTCAGAAGAAGCCTTGAGTTTGCGAGAGCGTAGGAGGAATTCATTGCAGGAAAGAGGAAGGCCAAAAAGTTTCTCTCCTTATGCCTGCCTTGCTCAGAGGAGTGGATGAAGTCAGGGACTTCTCCCTTTCCCTGAGAAACATGCAGGCCGCTGTTCCCCGTGCGCTCTCTTATTTGTTAAAGCGACTGCAGTTACACACTTTGAACTGTGGAAAGGCACCGGAGTTTCTTAGGATTTCCCCAGGCGCTTTGTTTTCCCTGGGCCAAAAGGAGCCTTCACAATAGCTTAACGCTAACACTGCATACTCCTTCCACTTCCAGACCACGGCTACCGCAAGGCAGTTCTCCGCGGGAAAACTTCCCTTCGCGAAGGGCAGATTGGCCGAGCTCATTGCAGGAAAGCGAAACCAAATGACGCTTTTCTCATTCTAACTGCTTTCGTCCGAGGACTGGATGAAGTCCGAGTGTTCTTTTTCTCACTGAGATACACAAAATCTGCTGTTGCCTCTGAGCTCTGTTCTTGGCAAATACGTGAACCTGACATACATTCATGTGGGGAAAGACATGGCTTTGCTAGGATTTCTCTTAGCACTGGGTTTTCTCTGGGCCTCACGTCAGGGCAACACTGCATAGGATATACTCTGCCTGGAGAGAGTTTCCCGCTTGGTAGTTTGGCCTAGAAAACCCTGCTTTTGCAAGTGCCACTTGACCAGATTCAGGCAGAAAAGAGAATACAAAAAGGCCTTTTCTCCCTGGGTCCTTTCACAGTCTCTAAAAGCTAAAACTCTATAGTTGCTCCTCTGGCAGGATAAATGCACTGCAATGTAGTTTTTCAGAAGAAGCCTTGAGTTTGCGAGAGCGTAGGAGGAATTCATTGCAGGAAAGAGGAAGGCCAAAACGTTTCTCTCCTTATGCCTGCCTTGCTCAGAGGAGTGGATGAAGTCAGGGACTTCTCCCTTTCCCTGAGAAACATGCAGGCCGCTGTTCCCCGTGCGCTCTCTTCTTTGTTAAAGCGACTGCAGTTACACACTTTGAACTGTGGAAAGGCACCGGAGTTTCTTAGGATTTCCCCAGGCGCTTTGTTTTCCCTGGGCCAAAAGGAGCCTTCACAATAGCTTAACGCTAACACTGCATACTCCTTCCACTTCCAGACCACGGCTACCGCAAGGCAGTTCTCCGCGGGAAAACTTCCCTTCGCGAAGGGCAGATTGGCCGAGCTCATTGCAGGAAAGCGAAACCAAATGACGCTTTTCTCATTCTAACTGCTTTCGTCCGAGGACTGGATGAAGTCCGAGTGTTCTTTTTCTCACTGAGATACACAAAATCTGCTGTTGCCTCTGAGCTCTGTTCTTGGCAAATACGTGAACCTGACATACATTCATGTGGGGAAAGACATGGCTTTGCTAGGATTTCTCTTAGCACTGGGTTTTCTCTGGGCCTCACGTCAGGGCAACACTGCATAGGATATACTCTGCCTGGAGAGAGTTTCCCGCTTGGTAGTTTGGCCTAGAAAACCCTGCTTTTGCAAGTGCCACTTGACCAGATTCAGGCAGAAAAGAGAATACAAAAAGGCCTTTTCTCCCTGGGTCCTTTCACAATCTCTAAAAGCTAAAACTCTATAGTTGCTCCTCTGGCAGGATAAATGCACTGCAATGTAGTTTTTCAGAAGAAGCCTTGAGTTTGCGAGAGCGTAGGAGGAATTCATTGCAGGAAAGAGGAAGGCCAAAAAGTTTCTCTCCTTATGCCTGCCTTGCTCAGAGGAGTGGATGAAGTCAGGGACTTCTCCCTTTCCCTGAGAAACATGCAGGCCGCTGTTCCCCGTGCGCTCTCTTATTTGTTAAAGCGACTGCAGTTACACACTTTGAACTGTGGAAAGGCACCGGAGTTTCTTAGGATTTCCCCAGGCGCTTTGTTTTCCCTGGGCCAAAAGGAGCCTTCACAATAGCTTAACGCTAACACTGCATACTCCTTCCACTTCCAGACCACGGCTACCGCAAGGCAGTTCTCCGCGGGAAAACTTCCCTTCGCGAAGGGCAGATTGGCCGAGCTCATTGCAGGAAAGCGAAACCAAATGACGCTTTTCTCATTCTAACTGCTTTCGTCCGAGGACTGGATGAAGTCCGAGTGTTCTTTTTCTCACTGAGATACACAAAATCTGATGTTGCCTCTGAGCTCTGTTCTTGGCAAATACGTGAACCTGACATACATTCATGTGGGGAAAGACATGGCTTTGCTAGGATTTCTCTTAGCACTGGGTTTTCTCTGGGCCTCACGTCAGGGCAACACTGCATAGGATATACTCTGCCTGGAGAGAGTTTCCCGCTTGGTAGTTTGGCCTAGAAAACCCTGCTTTTGCAAGTGCCACTTGACCAGATTCAGGCAGAAAAGAGAATACAAAAAGGCCTTTTCTCCCTGGGTCCTTTCACAGTCTCTAAAAGCTAAAACTCTATAGTTGCTCCTCTGGCAGGATAAATGCACTGCAATGTAGTTTTTCAGAAGAAGCCTTGAGTTTGCGAGAGCGTAGGAGGAATTCATTGCAGGAAAGAGGAAGGCCAAAAAGTTTCTCTCCTTATGCCTGCCTTGCTCAGAGGAGTGGATGAAGTCAGGGACTTCTCCCTTTCCCTGAGAAACATGCAGGCCGCTGTTCCCCGTGCGCTCTCTTATTTGTTAAAGCGACTGCAGTTACACACTTTGAACTGTGGAAAGGCACCGGAGTTTCTTAGGATTTCCCCAGGCGCTTTGTTTTCCCTGGGCCAAAAGGAGCCTTCACAATAGCTTAACGCTAACACTGCATACTCCTCCACTTCCAGACCACGGCTACCGCAAGGCAGTTCTCCGCGGGAAAACTTCCCTTCGCGAAGGGCAGATTGGCCGAGCTCATTGCAGGAAAGCGAAACCAAATGACGCTTTTCTCATTCTAACTGCTTTCGTCCGAGGACTGGATGAAGTCCGAGTGTTCTTTTTCTCACCGAGATACACAAAATCTGCTGTTGCCTCTGAGCTCTGTTCTTGGCAAATACGTGAACCTGACATACATTCATGTGGGGAAAGACATGGCTTTGCTAGGATTTCTCTTAGCACTGGGTTTTCTCTGGGCCTCACGTCAGGGCAACACTGCATAGGATATACTCTGCCTGGAGAGAGTTTCCCGCTTGGTAGTTTGGCCTAGAAAACCCTGCTTTTGCAAGTGCCACTTGACCAGATTCAGGCAGAAAAGAGAATACAAAAAGGCCTTTTCTCCCTGGGTCCTTTCACAGTCTCTAAAAGCTAAAACTCTATAGTTGCTCCTCTGGCAGGATAAATGCACTGCAATGTAGTTTTTCAGAAGAAGCCTTGAGTTTGCGAGAGCGTAGGAGGAATTCATTGCAGGAAAGAGGAAGGCCAAAAAGTTTCTCTCCTTATGCCTGCCTTGCTCAGAGGAGTGGATGAAGTCAGGGACTTCTCCCTTTCCCTGAGAAACATGCAGGCCGCTGTTCCCCGTGCGCTCTCTTATTTGTTAAAGCGACTGCAGTTACACACTTTGAACTGTGGAAAGGCACCGGAGTTTCTTAGGATTTCCCCAGGCGCTTTGTTTTCCCTGGGCCAAAAGGAGCCTTCACAATAGCTTAACGCTAACACTGCATACTCCTTCCACTTCCAGACCACGGCTACCGCAAGGCAGTTCTCCGCGGGAAAACTTCCCTTCGCGAAGGGCAGATTGGCCGAGCTCATTGCAGGAAAGCGAAACCAAATGACGCTTTTCTCATTCTAACTGCTTTCGTCCGAGGACTGGATGAAGTCCGAGTGTTCTTTTTCTCACCGAGATACACAAAATCTGCTGTTGCCTCTGAGCTCTGTTCTTGGCAAATACGTGAACCTGACATACATTCATGTGGGGAAAGACATGGCTTTGCTAGGATTTCTCTTAGCACTGGGTTTTCTCTGGGCCTCACGTCAGGGCAACACTGCATAGGATATACTCTGCCTGGAGAGAGTTTCCCGCTTGGTAGTTTGGCCTAGAAAACCCTGCTTTTGCAAGTGCAACTTGACCAGATTCAGGCAGAAAAGAGAATACAAAAAGGCCTTTTCTCCCTGGGTCCTTTCACACTCTCTAAAAGCTAAAACTCTATAGTTGCTCCTCTGGCAGGATAAATGCACTGCAATGTAGTTTTTCAGAAGAAGCCTTGAGTTTGCGAGAGCGTAGGAGGAATTCATTGCAGGAAAGAGGAAGGCCGAAAAGTTTCTCTCCTTATGCCTGCCTTGCTCAGAGGAGTGGATGAAGTCAGGGACTTCTCCCTTTCCCTGAGAAACATGCAGGCCGCTGTTCCCCGTGCGCTCTCTTATTTGTTAAAGCGACTGCAGTTACACACTTTGAACTGTGGAAAGGCACCGGAGTTTCTTAGGATTTCCCCAGGCGCTTTGTTTTCCCTGGGCCAAAAGGAGCCTTCACAATAGCTTAACGCTAACACTGCATGCTCCTTCCACTTCCAGACCACGGCTACCGCAAGGCAGTTCTCCACGGGAAAACTTCCCTTCGCGAAGGGCAGATTGGCCGAGCTCATTGCAGGAAAGCGAAACCAAATGACGCTTTTCTCATTCTGACTGCTTTCGTCCGAGGACTGGATGAAGTCCGAGTGTTCTTTTTCTCACTGAGATACACAAAATCTGCTGTTGCCTCTGAGCTCTGTTCTTGGCAAATACGTGAACCTGACATACATTCATGTGGGGAAAGACATGGCTTTGCTAGGATTTCTCTTAGCACTGGGTTTTCTCTGGGCCTCACGTCAGGGCAACACTGCATAGGATATACTCTGCCTGGAGAGAGTTTCCCGCTTGGTAGTTTGGCCTAGAAAACCCTGCTTTTGCAAGTGCCACTTGACCAGATTCAGGCAGAAAAGAGAATACAAAAAGGCCTTTTCTCCCTGGGTCCTTTCACAATCTCTAAAAGCTAAAACTCTATAGTTGCTCCTCTGGCAGGATAAATGCACTGCAATGTAGTTTTTCAGAAGAAGCCTTGAGTTTGCGAGAGCGTAGGAGGAATTCATTGCAGGAAAGAGGAAGGCCAAAAAGTTTCTCTCCTTATGCCTGCCTTGCTCAGAGGAGTGGATGAAGTCAGGGACTTCTCCCTTTCCCTGAGAAACATGCAGGCCGCTGTTCCCCGTGCGCTCTCTTATTTGTTAAAGCGACTGCAGTTACACACTTTGAACTGTGGAAAGGCACCGGAGTTTCTTAGGATTTCCCCAGGCGCTTTGTTTTCCCTGGGCCAAAAGGAGCCTTCCCAATAGCTTAACGCTAACACTGCATACTCCTTCCACTTCCAGACCACGGCTACCGCAAGGCAGTTCTCCGCGGGAAAACTTCCCTTCGCGAAGGGCAGATTGGCCGAGCTCATTGCAGGAAAGCGAAACCAAATGACGCTTTTCTCATTCTAACTGCTTTCGTCCGAGGACTGGATGAAGTCCGAGTGTTCTTTTTCTCACTGAGATACACAAAATCTGATGTTGCCTCTGAGCTCTGTTCTTGGCAAATACGTGAACCTGACATACATTCATGTGGGGAAAGACATGGCTTTGCTAGGATTTCTCTTAGCACTGGGTTTTCTCTGGGCCTCACGTCAGGGCAACACTGCATAGGATATACTCTGCCTGGAGAGAGTTTCCCGCTTGGTAGTTTGGCCTAGAAAACCCTGCTTTTGCAAGTGCCACTTGACCAGATTCAGGCAGAAAAGAGAATACAAAAAGGCCTTTTCTCCCTGGGTCCTTTCACAGTCTCTAAAAGCTAAAACTCTATAGTTGCTCCTCTGGCAGGATAAATGCACTGCAATGTAGTTTTTCAGAAGAAGCCTTGAGTTTGCGAGAGCGTAGGAGGAATTCATTGCAGGAAAGAGGAAGGCCAAAAAGTTTCTCTCCTTATGCCTGCCTTGCTCAGAGGAGTGGATGAAGTCAGGGACTTCTCCCTTTCCCTGAGAAACATGCAGGCCGCTGTTCCCCGTGCGCTCTCTTATTTGTTAAAGCGACTGCAGTTACACACTTTGAACTGTGGAAAGGCACCGGAGTTTCTTAGGATTTCCCCAGGCGCTTTGTTTTCCCTGGGCCAAAAGGAGCCTTCACAATAGCTTAACGCTAACACTGCATACTCCTCCACTTCCAGACCACGGCTACCGCAAGGCAGTTCTCCGCGGGAAAACTTCCCTTCGCGAAGGGCAGATTGGCCGAGCTCATTGCAGGAAAGCGAAACCAAATGACGCTTTTCTCATTCTAACTGCTTTCGTCCGAGGACTGGATGAAGTCCGAGTGTTCTTTTTCTCACCGAGATACACAAAATCTGCTGTTGCCTCTGAGCTCTGTTCTTGGCAAATACGTGAACCTGACATACATTCATGTGGGGAAAGACATGGCTTTGCTAGGATTTCTCTTAGCACTGGGTTTTCTCTGGGCCTCACGTCAGGGCAACACTGCATAGGATATACTCTGCCTGGAGAGAGTTTCCCGCTTGGTAGTTTGGCCTAGAAAACCCTGCTTTTGCAAGTGCCACTTGACCAGATTCAGGCAGAAAAGAGAATACAAAAAGGCCTTTTCTCCCTGGGTCCTTTCACAGTCTCTAAAAGCTAAAACTCTATAGTTGCTCCTCTGGCAGGATAAATGCACTGCAATGTAGTTTTTCAGAAGAAGCCTTGAGTTTGCGAGAGCGTAGGAGGAATTCATTGCAGGAAAGAGGAAGGCCAAAAAGTTTCTCTCCTTATGCCTGCCTTGCTCAGAGGAGTGGATGAAGTCAGGGACTTCTCCCTTTCCCTGAGAAACATGCAGGCCGCTGTTCCCCGTGCGCTCTCTTATTTGTTAAAGCGACTGCAGTTACACACTTTGAACTGTGGAAAGGCACCGGAGTTTCTTAGGATTTCCCCAGGCGCTTTGTTTTCCCTGGGCCAAAAGGAGCCTTCACAATAGCTTAACGCTAACACTGCATACTCCTTCCACTTCCAGACCACGGCTACCGCAAGGCAGTTCTCCGCGGGAAAACTTCCCTTCGCGAAGGGCAGATTGGCCGAGCTCATTGCAGGAAAGCGAAACCAAATGACGCTTTTCTCATTCTGACTGCTTTCGTCCGAGGACTGGATGAAGTCCGAGTGTTCTTTTTCTCACCGAGATACACAAAATCTGCTGTTGCCTCTGAGCTCTGTTCTTGGCAAATACGTGAACCTGACATACATTCATGTGGGGAAAGACATGGCTTTGCTAGGATTTCTCTTAGCACTGGGTTTTCTCTGGGCCTCACGTCAGGGCAACACTGCATAGGATATACTCTGCCTGGAGAGAGTTTCCCGCTTGGTAGTTTGGCCTAGAAAACCCTGCTTTTGCAAGTGCAACTTGACCAGATTCAGGCAGAAAAGAGAATACAAAAAGGCCTTTTCTCCCTGGGTCCTTTCACACTCTCTAAAAGCTAAAACTCTATAGTTGCTCCTCTGGCAGGATAAATGCACTGCAATGTAGTTTTTCAGAAGAAGCCTTGAGTTTGCGAGAGCGTAGGAGGAATTCATTGCAGGAAAGAGGAAGGCCGAAAAGTTTCTCTCCTTATGCCTGCCTTGCTCAGAGGAGTGGATGAAGTCAGGGACTTCTCCCTTTCCCTGAGAAACATGCAGGCCGCTGTTCCCCGTGCGCTCTCTTATTTGTTAAAGCGACTGCAGTTACACACTTTGAACTGTGGAAAGGCACCGGAGTTTCTTAGGATTTCCCCAGGCGCTTTGTTTTCCCTGGGCCAAAAGGAGCCTTCACAATAGCTTAACGCTAACACTGCATACTCCTTCCACTTCCAGACCACGGCTACCGCAAGGCAGTTCTCCGCGGGAAAACTTCCCTTCGCGAAGGGCAGATTGGCCGAGCTCATTGCAGGAAAGCGAAACCAAATGACGCTTTTCTCATTCTAACTGCTTTCGTCCGAGGACTGGATGAAGTCCGAGTGTTCTTTTTCTCACTGAGATACACAAAATCTGCTGTTGCCTCTGAGCTCTGTTCTTGGCAAATACGTGAACCTGACATACATTCATGTGGGGAAAGACATGGCTTTGCTAGGATTTCTCTTAGCACTGGGTTTTCTCTGGGCCTCACGTCAGGGCAACACTGCATAGGATATACTCTGCCTGGAGAGAGTTTCCCGCTTGGTAGTTTGGCCTAGAAAACCCTGCTTTTGCAAGTGCCACTTGACCAGATTCAGGCAGAAAAGAGAATACAAAAAGGCCTTTTCTCCCTGGGTCCTTTCACAGTCTCTAAAAGCTAAAACTCTATAGTTGCTCCTCTGGCAGGATAAATGCACTGCAATGTAGTTTTTCAGAAGAAGCCTTGAGTTTGCGAGAGCGTAGGAGGAATTCATTGCAGGAAAGAGGAAGGCCAAAAAGTTTCTCTCCTTATGCCTGCCTTGCTCAGAGGAGTGGATGAAGTCAGGGACTTCTCCCTTTCCCTGAGAAACATGCAGGCCGCTGTTCCCCGTGCGCTCTCTTATTTGTTAAAGCGACTGCAGTTACACACTTTGAACTGTGGAAAGGCACCGGAGTTTCTTAGGATTTCCCCAGGCGCTTTGTTTTCCCTGGGCCAAAAGGAGCCTTCACAATAGCTTAACGCTAACACTGCATACTCCTTCCACTTCCAGACCACGGCTACCGCAAGGCAGTTCTCCGCGGGAAAACTTCCCTTCGCGAAGGGCAGATTGGCCGAGCTCATTGCAGGAAAGCGAAACCAAATGACGCTTTTCTCATTCTAACTGCTTTCGTCCGAGGACTGGATGAAGTCCGAGTGTTCTTTTTCTCACCGAGATACACAAAATCTGCTGTTGCCTCTGAGCTCTGTTCTTGGCAAATACGTGAACCTGACATACATTCATGTGGGGAAAGACATGGCTTTGCTAGGATTTCTCTTAGCACTGGGTTTTCTCTGGGCCTCACGTCAGGGCAACACTGCATAGGATATACTCTGCCTGGAGAGAGTTTCCCGCTTGGTAGTTTGGCCTAGAAAACCCTGCTTTTGCAAGTGCCACTTGACCAGATTCAGGCAGAAAAGAGAATACAAAAAGGCCTTTTCTCCCTGGGTCCTTTCACAGTCTCTAAAAGCTAAAACTCTATAGTTGCTCCTCTGGCAGGATAAATGCACTGCAATGTAGTTTTTCAGAAGAAGCCTTGAGTTTGCGAGAGCGTAGGAGGAATTCATTGCAGGAAAGAGGAAGGCCAAAAAGTTTCTCTCCTTATGCCTGCCTTGCTCAGAGGAGTGGATGAAGTCAGGGACTTCTCCCTTTCCCTGAGAAACATGCAGGCCGCTGTTCCCCGTGCGCTCTCTTATTTGTTAAAGCGACTGCAGTTACACACTTTGAACTGTGGAAAGGCACCGGAGTTTCTTAGGATTTCCCCAGGCGCTTTGTTTTCCCTGGGCCAAAAGGAGCCTTCACAATAGCTTAACGCTAACACTGCATACTCCTTCCACTTCCAGACCACGGCTACCGCAAGGCAGTTCTCCGCGGGAAAACTTCCCTTCGCGAAGGGCAGATTGGCCGAGCTCATTGCAGGAAAGCGAAACCAAATGACGCTTTTCTCATTCTGACTGCTTTCGTCCGAGGACTGGATGAAGTCCGAGTGTTCTTTTTCTCACTGAGATACACAAAATCTGCTGTTGCCTCTGAGCTCTGTTCTTGGCAAATACGTGAACCTGACATACATTCATGTGGGGAAAGACATGGCTTTGCTAGGATTTCTCTTAGCACTGGGTTTTCTCTGGGCCTCACGTCAGGGCAACACTGCATAGGATATACTCTGCCTGGAGAGAGTTTCCCGCTTGGTAGTTTGGCCTAGAAAACCCTGCTTTTGCAAGTGCCACTTGACCAGATTCAGGCAGAAAAGAGAATACAAAAAGGCCTTTTCTCCCTGGGTCCTTTCACAATCTCTAAAAGCTAAAACTCTATAGTTGCTCCTCTGGCAGGATAAATGCACTGCAATGTAGTTTTTCAGAAGAAGCCTTGAGTTTGCGAGAGCGTAGGAGGAATTCATTGCAGGAAAGAGGAAGGCCAAAAAGTTTCTCTCCTTATGCCTGCCTTGCTCAGAGGAGTGGATGAAGTCAGGGACTTCTCCCTTTCCCTGAGAAACATGCAGGCCGCTGTTCCCCGTGCGCTCTCTTATTTGTTAAAGCGACTGCAGTTACACACTTTGAACTGTGGAAAGGCACCGGAGTTTCTTAGGATTTCCCCAGGCGCTTTGTTTTCCCTGGGCCAAAAGGAGCCTTCCCAATAGCTTAACGCTAACACTGCATACTCCTTCCACTTCCAGACCACGGCTACCGCAAGGCAGTTCTCCGCGGGAAAACTTCCCTTCGCGAAGGGCAGATTGGCCGAGCTCATTGCAGGAAAGCGAAACCAAATGACGCTTTTCTCATTCTAACTGCTTTCGTCCGAGGACTGGATGAAGTCCGAGTGTTCTTTTTCTCACTGAGATACACAAAATCTGATGTTGCCTCTGAGCTCTGTTCTTGGCAAATACGTGAACCTGACATACATTCATGTGGGGAAAGACATGGCTTTGCTAGGATTTCTCTTAGCACTGGGTTTTCTCTGGGCCTCACGTCAGGGCAACACTGCATAGGATATACTCTGCCTGGAGAGAGTTTCCCGCTTGGTAGTTTGGCCTAGAAAACCCTGCTTTTGCAAGTGCCACTTGACCAGATTCAGGCAGAAAAGAGAATACAAAAAGGCCTTTTCTCCCTGGGTCCTTTCACAGTCTCTAAAAGCTAAAACTCTATAGTTGCTCCTCTGGCAGGATAAATGCACTGCAATGTAGTTTTTCAGAAGAAGCCTTGAGTTTGCGAGAGCGTAGGAGGAATTCATTGCAGGAAAGAGGAAGGCCAAAAAGTTTCTCTCCTTATGCCTGCCTTGCTCAGAGGAGTGGATGAAGTCAGGGACTTCTCCCTTTCCCTGAGAAACATGCAGGCCGCTGTTCCCCGTGCGCTCTCTTATTTGTTAAAGCGACTGCAGTTACACACTTTGAACTGTGGAAAGGCACCGGAGTTTCTTAGGATTTCCCCAGGCGCTTTGTTTTCCCTGGGCCAAAAGGAGCCTTCACAATAGCTTAACGCTAACACTGCATACTCCTCCACTTCCAGACCACGGCTACCGCAAGGCAGTTCTCCGCGGGAAAACTTCCCTTCGCGAAGGGCAGATTGGCCGAGCTCATTGCAGGAAAGCGAAACCAAATGACGCTTTTCTCATTCTAACTGCTTTCGTCCGAGGACTGGATGAAGTCCGAGTGTTCTTTTTCTCACCGAGATACACAAAATCTGCTGTTGCCTCTGAGCTCTGTTCTTGGCAAATACGTGAACCTGACATACATTCATGTGGGGAAAGACATGGCTTTGCTAGGATTTCTCTTAGCACTGGGTTTTCTCTGGGCCTCACGTCAGGGCAACACTGCATAGGATATACTCTGCCTGGAGAGAGTTTCCCGCTTGGTAGTTTGGCCTAGAAAACCCTGCTTTTGCAAGTGCAACTTGACCAGATTCAGGCAGAAAAGAGAATACAAAAAGGCCTTTTCTCCCTGGGTCCTTTCACACTCTCTAAAAGCTAAAACTCTATAGTTGCTCCTCTGGCAGGATAAATGCACTGCAATGTAGTTTTTCAGAAGAAGCCTTGAGTTTGCGAGAGCGTAGGAGGAATTCATTGCAGGAAAGAGGAAGGCCAAAAAGTTTCTCTCCTTATGCCTGCCTTGCTCAGAGGAGTGGATGAAGTCAGGGACTTCTCCCTTTCCCTGAGAAACATGCAGGCCGCTGTTCCCCGTGCGCTCTCTTCTTTGTTAAAGCGACTGCAGTTACACACTTTGAACTGTGGAAAGGCACCGGAGTTTCTTAGGATTTCCCCAGGCGCTTTGTTTTCCCTGGGCCAAAAGGAGCCTTCACAATAGCTTAACGCTAACACTGCATGCTCCTTCCACTTCCAGACCACGGCTACCGCAAGGCAGTTCTCCACGGGAAAACTTCCCTTCGCGAAGGGCAGATTGGCCGAGCTCATTGCAGGAAAGCGAAACCAAATGACGCTTTTCTCATTCTGACTGCTTTCGTCCGAGGACTGGATGAAGTCCGAGTGTTCTTTTTCTCACTGAGATACACAAAATCTGCTGTTGCCTCTGAGCTCTGTTCTTGGCAAATACGTGAACCTGACATACATTCATGTGGGGAAAGACATGGCTTTGCTAGGATTTCTCTTAGCACTGGGTTTTCTCTGGGCCTCACGTCAGGGCAACACTGCATAGGATATACTCTGCCTGGAGAGAGTTTCCCGCTTGGTAGTTTGGCCTAGAAAACCCTGCTTTTGCAAGTGCCACTTGACCAGATTCAGGCAGAAAAGAGAATACAAAAAGGCCTTTTCTCCCTGGGTCCTTTCACAATCTCTAAAAGCTAAAACTCTATAGTTGCTCCTCTGGCAGGATAAATGCACTGCAATGTAGTTTTTCAGAAGAAGCCTTGAGTTTGCGAGAGCGTAGGAGGAATTCATTGCAGGAAAGAGGAAGGCCAAAAAGTTTCTCTCCTTATGCCTGCCTTGCTCAGAGGAGTGGATGAAGTCAGGGACTTCTCCCTTTCCCTGAGAAACATGCAGGCCGCTGTTCCCCGTGCGCTCTCTTATTTGTTAAAGCGACTGCAGTTACACACTTTGAACTGTGGAAAGGCACCGGAGTTTCTTAGGATTTCCCCAGGCGCTTTGTTTTCCCTGGGCCAAAAGGAGCCTTCACAATAGCTTAACGCTAACACTGCATACTCCTTCCACTTCCAGACCACGGCTACCGCAAGGCAGTTCTCCGCGGGAAAACTTCCCTTCGCGAAGGGCAGATTGGCCGAGCTCATTGCAGGAAAGCGAAACCAAATGACGCTTTTCTCATTCTAACTGCTTTCGTCCGAGGACTGGATGAAGTCCGAGTGTTCTTTTTCTCACTGAGATACACAAAATCTGCTGTTGCCTCTGAGCTCTGTTCTTGGCAAATACGTGAACCTGACATACATTCATGTGGGGAAAGACATGGCTTTGCTAGGATTTCTCTTAGCACTGGGTTTTCTCTGGGCCTCACGTCAGGGCAACACTGCATAGGATATACTCTGCCTGGAGAGAGTTTCCCGCTTGGTAGTTTGGCCTAGAAAACCCTGCTTTTGCAAGTGCCACTTGACCAGATTCAGGCAGAAAAGAGAATACAAAAAGGCCTTTTCTCCCTGGGTCCTTTCACAATCTCTAAAAGCTAAAACTCTATAGTTGCTCCTCTGGCAGGATAAATGCACTGCAATGTAGTTTTTCAGAAGAAGCCTTGAGTTTGCGAGAGCGTAGGAGGAATTCATTGCAGGAAAGAGGAAGGCCAAAAAGTTTCTCTCCTTATGCCTGCCTTGCTCAGAGGAGTGGATGAAGTCAGGGACTTCTCCCTTTCCCTGAGAAACATGCAGGCCGCTGTTCCCCGTGCGCTCTCTTCTTTGTTAAAGCGACTGCAGTTACACACTTTGAACTGTGGAAAGGCACCGGAGTTTCTTAGGATTTCCCCAGGCGCTTTGTTTTCCCTGGGCCAAAAGGAGCCTTCCCAATAGCTTAACGCTAACACTGCATACTCCTTCCACTTCCAGACCACGGCTACCGCAAGGCAGTTCTCCGCGGGAAAACTTCCCTTCGCGAAGGGCAGATTGGCCGAGCTCATTGCAGGAAAGCGAAACCAAATGAGGCTTTTCTCATTCTAACTGCTTTCGTCCGAGGACTGGATGAAGTCCGAGTGTTCTTTTTCTCACTGAGATACACAAAATCTGCTGTTGCCTCTGAGCTCTGTTCTTGGCAAATACGTGAACCTGACATACATTCATGTGGGGAAAGACATGGCTTTGCTAGGATTTCTCTTAGCACTGGGTTTTCTCTGGGCCTCACGTCAGGGCAACACTGCATAGGATATACTCTGCCTGGAGAGAGTTTCCCGCTTGGTAGTTTGGCCTAGAAAACCCTGCTTTTGCAAGTGCCACTTGACCAGATTCAGGCAGAAAAGAGAATACAAAAAGGCCTTTTCTCCCTGGGTCCTTTCACAGTCTCTAAAAGCTAAAACTCTATAGTTGCTCCTCTGGCAGGATAAATGCACTGCAATGTAGTTTTTCAGAAGAAGCCTTGAGTTTGCGAGAGCGTAGGAGGAATTCATTGCAGGAAAGAGGAAGGCCAAAAAGTTTCTCTCCTTATGCCTGCCTTGCTCAGAGGAGTGGATGAAGTCAGGGACTTCTCCCTTTCCCTGAGAAACATGCAGGCCGCTGTTCCCCGTGCGCTCTCTTATTTGTTAAAGCGACTGCAGTTACACACTTTGAACTGTGGAAAGGCACCGGAGTTTCTTAGGATTTCCCCAGGCGCTTTGTTTTCCCTGGGCCAAAAGGAGCCTTCACAATAGCTTAACGCTAACACTGCATGCTCCTTCCACTTCCAGACCACGGCTACCGCAAGGCAGTTCTCCGCGGGAAAACTTCCCTTCGCGAAGGGCAGATTGGCCGAGCTCATTGCAGGAAAGCGAAACCAAATGACGCTTTTCTCATTCTAACTGCTTTCGTCCGAGGACTGGATGAAGTCCGAGTGTTCTTTTTCTCACTGAGATACACAAAATCTGATGTTGCCTCAGAGCTCTGTTCTTGGCAAATACGTGAACCTGACATACATTCATGTGGGGAAAGACATGGCTTTGCTAGGATTTCTCTTAGCACTGGGTTTTCTCTGGGCCTCACGTCAGGGCAACACTGCATAGGATATACTCTGCCTGGAGAGAGTTTCCCGCTTGGTAGTTTGGCCTAGAAAACCCTGCTTTTGCAAGTGCCACTTGACCAGATTCAGGCAGAAAAGAGAATACAAAAAGGCCTTTTCTCCCTGGGTCCTTTCACAATCTCTAAAAGCTAAAACTCTATAGTTGCTCCTCTGGCAGGATAAATGCACTGCAATGTAGTTTTTCAGAAGAAGCCTTGAGTTTGCGAGAGCGTAGGAGGAATTCATTGCAGGAAAGAGGAAGGCCAAAAAGTTTCTCTCCTTATGCCTGCCTTGCTCAGAGGAGTGGATGAAGTCAGGGACTTCTCCCTTTCCCTGAGAAACATGCAGGCCGCTGTTCCCCGTGCGCTCTCTTATTTGTTAAAGCGACTGCAGTTACACACTTTGAACTGTGGAAAGGCACCGGAGTTTCTTAGGATTTCCCCAGGCGCTTTGTTTTCCCTGGGCCAAAAGGAGCCTTCACAATAGCTTAACGCTAACACTGCATACTCCTTCCACTTCCAGACCACGGCTACCGCAAGGCAGTTCTCCGCGGGAAAACTTCCCTTCGCGAAGGGCAGATTGGCCGAGCTCATTGCAGGAAAGCGAAACCAAATGACGCTTTTCTCATTCTAACTGCTTTCGTCCGAGGACTGGATGAAGTCCGAGTGTTCTTTTTCTCACTGAGATACACAAAATCTGCTGTTGCCTCTGAGCTCTGTTCTTGGCAAATACGTGAACCTGACATACATTCATGTGGGGAAAGACATGGCTTTGCTAGGATTTCTCTTAGCACTGGGTTTTCTCTGGGCCTCACGTCAGGGCAACCCTGCATAGGATATACTCTGCCTGGAGAGAGTTTCCCGCTTGGTAGTTTGGCCTAGAAAACCCTGCTTTTGCAAGTGCCACTTGACCAGATTCAGGCAGAAAAGAGAATACAAAAAGGCCTTTTCTCCCTGGGTCCTTTCACAGTCTCTAAAAGCTAAAACTCTATAGTTGCTCCTCTGGCAGGATAAATGCACTGCAATGTAGTTTTTCAGAAGAAGCCTTGAGTTTGCGAGAGCGTAGGAGGAATTCATTGCAGGAAAGAGGAAGGCCAAAAAGTTTCTCTCCTTATGCCTGCCTTGCTCAGAGGAGTGGATGAAGTCAGGGACTTCTCCCTTTCCCTGAGAAACATGCAGGCCGCTGTTCCCCGTGCGCTCTCTTCTTTGTTAAAGCGACTGCAGTTACACACTTTGAACTGTGGAAAGGCACCGGAGTGTCTTAGGATTTCCCCAGGCGCTTTGTTTTCCCTGGGCCAAAAGGAGCCTTCACAATAGCTTAACGCTAACACTGCATACTCCTTCCACTTCCAGACCACGGCTACCGCAAGGGAAAACTTCCCTTCGCGAAGGGCAGATTGGCCGAGCTCATTGCAGGAAAGCGAAACCAAATGACGCTTTTCTCATTCTAACTGCTTTCGTCCGAGGACTGGATGAAGTCCGAGTGTTCTTTTTCTCACTGAGATACACAAAATCTGCTGTTGCCTCTGAGCTCTGTTCTTGGCAAATACGTGAACCTGACATACATTCATGTGGGGAAAGACATGGCTTTGCTAGGATTTCTCTTAGCACTGGGTTTTCTCTGGGCCTCACGTCAGGGCAACCCTGCATAGGATATACTCTGCCTGGAGAGAGTTTCCCGCTTGGTAGTTTGGCCTAGAAAACCCTGCTTTTGCAAGTGCCACTTGACCAGATTCAGGCAGAAAAGAGA
Organism: Loxodonta africana; assembly: GCF_030014295.1. Taxonomy (NCBI): domain Eukaryota; kingdom Metazoa; phylum Chordata; class Mammalia; order Proboscidea; family Elephantidae; genus Loxodonta; species Loxodonta africana. The sequence continues at coordinate 36,252,779 of NC_087342.1, forward strand.
ATACAAAAAGGCCTTTTCTCCCTGGGTCCTTTCACAGTCTCTAAAAGCTAAAACTCTATAGTTGCTCCTCTGGCAGGATAAATGCACTGCAATGTAGTTTTTCAGAAGAAGCCTTGAGTTTGCGAGAGCGTAGGAGGAATTCATTGCAGGAAAGAGGAAGGCCAAAAAGTTTCTCTCCTTATGCCTGCCTTGCTCAGAGGAGTGGATGAAGTCAGGGACTTCTCCCTTTCCCTGAGAAACATGCAGGCCGCTGTTCCCCGTGCGCTCTCTTCTTTGTTAAAGCGACTGCAGTTACACACTTTGAACTGTGGAAAGGCACCGGAGTGTCTTAGGATTTCCCCAGGCGCTTTGTTTTCCCTGGGCCAAAAGGAGCCTTCACAATAGCTTAACGCTAACACTGCATACTCCTTCCACTTCCAGACCACGGCTACCGCAAGGGAAAACTTCCCTTCGCGAAGGGCAGATTGGCCGAGCTCATTGCAGGAAAGCGAAACCAAATGACGCTTTTCTCATTCTAACTGCTTTCGTCCGAGGACTGGATGAAGTCCGAGTGTTCTTTTTCTCACTGAGATACACAAAATCTGCTGTTGCCTCTGAGCTCTGTTCTTGGCAAATACGTGAACCTGACATACATTCATGTGGGGAAAGACATGGCTTTGCTAGGATTTCTCTTAGCACTGGGTTTTCTCTGGGCCTCACGTCAGGGCAACACTGCATAGGATATACTCTGCCTGGAGAGAGTTTCCCGCTTGGTAGTTTGGCCTAGAAAACCCTGCTTTTGCAAGTGCCACTTGACCAGATTCAGGCAGAAAAGAGAATACAAAAAGGCCTTTTCTCCCTGGGTCCTTTCACAGTCTCTAAAAGCTAAAACTCTATAGTTGCTCCTCTGGCAGGATAAATGCACTGCAATGTAGTTTTTCAGAAGAAGCCTTGAGTTTGCGAGAGCGTAGGAGGAATTCATTGCAGGAAAGAGGAAGGCCAAAAAGTTTCTCTCCTTATGCCTGCCTTGCTCAGAGGAGTGGATGAAGTCAGGGACTTCTCCCTTTCCCTGAGAAACATGCAGGCCGCTGTTCCCCGTGCGCTCTCTTATTTGTTAAAGCGACTGCAGTTACACACTTTGAACTGTGGAAAGGCACCGGAGTTTCTTAGGATTTCCCCAGGCGCTTTGTTTTCCCTGGGCCAAAAGGAGCCTTCACAATAGCTTAACGCTAACACTGCATGCTCCTTCCACTTCCAGACCACGGCTACCGCAAGGCAGTTCTCCGCGGGAAAACTTCCCTTCGCGAAGGGCAGATTGGCCGAGCTCATTGCAGGAAAGCGAAACCAAATGACGCTTTTCTCATTCTAACTGCTTTCGTCCGAGGACTGGATGAAGTCCGAGTGTTCTTTTTCTCACTGAGATACACAAAATCTGCTGTTGCCTCTGAGCTCTGTTCTTGGCAAATACGTGAACCTGACATACATTCATGTGGGGAAAGACATGGCTTTGCTAGGATTTCTCTTAGCACTGGGTTTTCTCTGGGCCTCACGTCAGGGCAACACTGCATAGGATATACTCTGCCTGGAGAGAGTTTCCCGCTTGGTAGTTTGGCCTAGAAAACCCTGCTTTTGCAAGTGCCACTTGACCAGATTCAGGCAGAAAAGAGAATACAAAAAGGCCTTTTCTCCCTGGGTCCTTTCACAGTCTCTAAAAGCTAAAACTCTATAGTTGCTCCTCTGGCAGGATAAATGCACTGCAATGTAGTTTTTCAGAAGAAGCCTTGAGTTTGCGAGAGCGTAGGAGGAATTCATTGCAGGAAAGAGGAAGGCCAAAAAGTTTCTCTCCTTATGCCTGCCTTGCTCAGAGGAGTGGATGAAGTCAGGGACTTCTCCCTTTCCCTGAGAAACATGCAGGCCGCTGTTCCCCGTGCGCTCTCTTCTTTGTTAAAGCGACTGCAGTTACACACTTTGAACTGTGGAAAGGCACCGGAGTTTCTTAGGATTTCCCCAGGCGCTTTGTTTTCCCTGGGCCAAAAGGAGCCTTCACAATAGCTTAACGCTAACACTGCATACTCCTTCCACTTCCAGACCACGGCTACCGCAAGGCAGTTCTTCGCGGGAAAACTTCCCTTCGCGAAGGGCAGATTGGCCGAGCTCATTGCAGGAAAGCGAAACCAAATGACGCTTTTCTCATTCTAACTGCTTTCGTCCGAGGACTGGATGAAGTCCGAGTGTTCTTTTTCTCACTGAGATACACAAAATCTGCTGTTGCCTCTGAGCTCTGTTCTTGGCAAATACGTGAACCTGACATACATTCATGTGGGGAAAGACATGGCTTTGCTAGGATTTCTCTTAGCACTGGGTTTTCTCTGGGCCTCACGTCAGGGCAACACTGCATAGGATATACTCTGCCTGGAGAGAGTTTCCCGCTTGGTAGTTTGGCCTAGAAAACCCTGCTTTTGCAAGTGCCACTTGACCAGATTCAGGCAGAAAAGAGAATACAAAAAGGCCTTTTCTCCCTGGGTCCTTTCACAGTCTCTAAAAGCTAAAACTCTATAGTTGCTCCTCTGGCAGGATAAATGCACTGCAATGTAGTTTTTCAGAAGAAGCCTTGAGTTTGCGAGAGCGTAGGAGGAATTCATTGCAGGAAAGAGGAAGGCCGAAAAGTTTCTCTCCTTATGCCTGCCTTGCTCAGAGGAGTGGATGAAGTCAGGGACTTCTCCCTTTCCCTGAGAAACATGCAGGCCGCTGTTCCCCGTGCGCTCTCTTCTTTGTTAAAGCGACTGCAGTTACACACTTTGAACTGTGGAAAGGCACCGGAGTGTCTTAGGATTTCCCCAGGCGCTTTGTTTTCCCTGGGCCAAAAGGAGCCTTCACAATAGGTTAACGCTAACACTGCATACTCCTTCCACTTCCAGACCGCGGCTACCGCAAGGGAAAACTTCCCTTCGCGAAGGGCAGATTGGCTGAGCTCATTGCAGGAAAGCGAAACCAAATGACGCTTTTCTCATTCTAACTGCTTTCGTCCGAGGACTGGATGAAGTCCGAGTGTTCTTTTTCTCACTGAGATACACAAAATCTGCTGTTGCCTCTGAGCTCTGTTCTTGGCAAATACGTGAACCTGACATACATTCATGTGGGGAAAGACATGGCTTTGCTAGGATTTCTCTTAGCACTGGGTTTTCTCTGGGCCTCACGTCAGGGCAACACTGCATAGGATATACTCTGCCTGGAGAGAGTTTCCCGCTTGGTAGTTTGGCCTAGAAAACCCTGCTTTTGCAAGTGCCACTTGACCAGATTCAGGCAGAAAAGAGAATACAAAAAGGCCTTTTCTCCCTGGGTCCTTTCACAGTCTCTAAAAGCTAAAACTCTATAGTTGCTCCTCTGGCAGGATAAATGCACTGCAATGTAGTTTTTCAGAAGAAGCCTTGAGTTTGCTAGAGCGTAGGAGGAATTCATTGCAGGAAAGAGGAAGGCCAAAAAGTTTCTCTCCTTATGCCTGCCTTGCTCAGAGGAGTGGATGAAGTCAGGGACTTCTCCCTTTCCCTGAGAAACATGCAGGCCGCTGTTCCCCGTGCGCTCTCTTCTTTGTTAAAGCGACTGCAGTTACACACTTTGAACTGTGGAAAGGCACCGGAGTGTCTTAGGATTTCCCCAGGCGCTTTGTTTTCCCTGGGCCAAAAGGAGCCTTCACAATAGCTTAACGCTAACACTGCATACTCCTTCCACTTCCAGACCACGGCTACCGCAAGGGAAAACTTCCCTTCGCGAAGGGCAGATTGGCCCAGCTCATTGTAGGAAAGCGAAACCTAATGACGCTTTTCTCATTCTAACTGCTTTCGTCCGAGGACTGGATGAAGTCCGAGTGTTCTTTTTCTCACTGAGATACACAAAATCTGCTGTTGCCTCTGAGCTCTGTTCTTGGCAAATACGTGAACCTGACATACATTCATGTGGGGAAAGACATGGCTTTGCTAGGATTTCTCTTAGCACTGGGTTTTCTCTGGGCCTCACGTCAGGGCAACACTGCATAGGATATACTCTGCCTGGAGAGAGTTTCCCGCTTGGTAGTTTGGCCTAGAAAACCCTGCTTTTGCAAGTGCCACTTGACCAGATTCAGGCAGAAAAGAGAATACAAAAAGGCCTTTTCTCCCTGGGTCCTTTCACAGTCTCTAAAAGCTAAAACTCTATAGTTGCTCCTCTGGCAGGATAAATGCACTGCAATGTAGTTTTTCAGAAGAAGCCTTGAGTTTGCTAGAGCGTAGGAGGAATTCATTGCAGGAAAGAGGAAGGCCAAAAAGTTTCTCTCCTTATGCCTGCCTTGCTCAGAGGAGTGGATGAAGTCAGGGACTTCTCCCTTTCCCTGAGAAACATGCAGGCCGCTGTTCCCCGTGCGCTCTCTTCTTTGTTAAAGCGACTGCAGTTACACACTTTGAACTGTGGAAAGGCACCGGAGTGTCTTAGGATTTCCCCAGGCGCTTTGTTTTCCCTGGGCCAAAAGGAGCCTTCACAATAGCTTAACGCTAACACTGCATACTCCTTCCACTTCCAGACCACGGCTACCGCAAGGGAAAACTTCCCTTCGCGAAGGGCAGATTGGCCGAGCTCATTGCAGGAAAGCGAAACCAAATGACGCTTTTCTCATTCTAACTGCTTTCGTCCGAGGACTGGATGAAGTCCGAGTGTTCTTTTTCTCACTGAGATACACAAAATCTGCTGTTGCCTCTGAGCTCTGTTCTTGGCAAATACGTGAACCTGACATACATTCATGTGGGGAAAGACATGGCTTTGCTAGGATTTCTCTTAGCACTGGGTTTTCTCTGGGCCTCACGTCAGGGCAACACTGCATAGGATATACTCTGCCTGGAGAGAGTTTCCCGCTTGGTAGTTTGGCCTAGAAAACCCTGCTTTTGCAAGTGCCACTTGACCAGATTCAGGCAGAAAAGAGAATACAAAAAGGCCTTTTCTCCCTGGGTCCTTTCACAGTCTCTAAAAGCTAAAACTCTATAGTTGCTCCTCTGGCAGGATAAATGCACTGCAATGTAGTTTTTCAGAAGAAGCCTTGAGTTTGCTAGAGCGTAGGAGGAATTCATTGCAGGAAAGAGGAAGGCCAAAAAGTTTCTCTCCTTATGCCTGCCTTGCTCAGAGGAGTGGATGAAGTCAGGGACTTCTCCCTTTCCCTGAGAAACATGCAGGCCGCTGTTCCCCGTGCGCTCTCTTCTTTGTTAAAGCGACTGCAGTTACACACTTTGAACTGTGGAAAGGCACCGGAGTGTCTTAGGATTTCCCCAGGCGCTTTGTTTTCCCTGGGCCAAAAGGAGCCTTCACAATAGGTTAACGCTAACACTGCATACTCCTTCCACTTCCAGACCGCGGCTACCGCAAGGGAAAACTTCCCTTCGCGAAGGGCAGATTGGCTGAGCTCATTGCAGGAAAGCGAAACCAAATGACGCTTTTCTCATTCTAACTGCTTTCGTCCGAGGACTGGATGAAGTCCGAGTGTTCTTTTTCTCACTGAGATACACAAAATCTGCTGTTGCCTCTGAGCTCTGTTCTTGGCAAATACGTGAACCTGACATACATTCATGTGGGGAAAGACATGGCTTTGCTAGGATTTCTCTTAGCACTGGGTTTTCTCTGGGCCTCACGTCAGGGCAACCCTGCATAGGATATACTCTGCCTGGAGAGAGTTTCCCGCTTGGTAGTTTGGCCTAGAAAACCCTGCTTTTGCAAGTGCCACTTGACCAGATTCAGGCAGAAAAGAGAATACAAAAAGGCCTTTTCTCCCTGGGTCCTTTCACAGTCTCTAAAAGCTAAAACTCTATAGTTGCTCCTCTGGCAGGATAAATGCACTGCAATGTAGTTTTTCAGAAGAAGCCTTGAGTTTGCGAGAGCGTAGGAGGAATTCATTGCAGGAAAGAGGAAGGCCAAAAAGTTTCTCTCCTTATGCCTGCCTTGCTCAGAGGAGTGGATGAAGTCAGGGACTTCTCCCTTTCCCTGAGAAACATGCAGGCCGCTGTTCCCCGTGCGCTCTCTTCTTTGTTAAAGCGACTGCAGATACACACTTTGAACTGTGGAAAGGCACCGGAGTGTCTTAGGATTTCCCCAGGCGCTTTGTTTTCCCTGGGCCAAAAGGAGCCTTCACAATAGCTTAACGCTAACACTGCATACTCCTTCCACTTCCAGACCATGGCTACCGCAAGGCAGTTCTCCGCGGGAAAACTTCCCTTCGCGAAGGGCAGATTGGCCGAGCTCATTGCAGGAAAGCGAAACCAAATGACGCTTTTCTCATTCTAACTGCTTTCGTCCGAGGACTGGATGAAGTCCGAGTGTTCTTTTTCTCACTGAGATACACAAAATCTGCTGTTGCCTCTGAGCTCTGTTCTTGGCAAATACGTGAACCTGACATACATTCATGTGGGGAAAGACATGGCTTTGCTAGGATTTCTCTTAGCACTGGGTTTTCTCTGGGCCTCACGTCAGGGCAACACTGCATAGGATATACTCTGCCTGGAGAGAGTTTCCCGCTTGGTAGTTTGGCCTAGAAAACCCTGCTTTTGCAAGTGCCACTTGACCAGATTCAGGCAGAAAAGAGAATACAAAAAGGCCTTTTCTCCCTGGGTCCTTTCACAGTCTCTAAAAGCTAAAACTCTATAGTTGCTCCTCTGGCAGGATAAATGCACTGCAATGTAGTTTTTCAGAAGAAGCCTTGAGTTTGCTAGAGCGTAGGAGGAATTCATTGCAGGAAAGAGGAAGGCCAAAAAGTTTCTCTCCTTATGCCTGCCTTGCTCAGAGGAGTGGATGAAGTCAGGGACTTCTCCCTTTCCCTGAGAAACATGCAGGCCGCTGTTCCCCGTGCGCTCTCTTCTTTGTTAAAGCGACTGCAGTTACACACTTTGAACTGTGGAAAGGCACCGGAGTGTCTTAGGATTTCCCCAGGCGCTTTGTTTTCCCTGGGCCAAAAGGAGCCTTCACAATAGCTTAACGCTAACACTGCATACTCCTTCCACTTCCAGACCACGGCTACCGCAAGGGAAAACTTCCCTTCGCGAAGGGCAGATTGGCCGAGCTCATTGCAGGAAAGCGAAACCAAATGACGCTTTTCTCATTCTAACTGCTTTCGTCCGAGGACTGGATGAAGTCCGAGTGTTCTTTTTCTCACTGAGATACACAAAATCTGCTGTTGCCTCTGAGCTCTGTTCTTGGCAAATACGTGAACCTGACATACATTCATGTGGGGAAAGACATGGCTTTGCTAGGATTTCTCTTAGCACTGGGTTTTCTCTGGGCCTCACGTCAGGGCAACACTGCATAGGATATACTCTGCCTGGAGAGAGTTTCCCGCTTGGTAGTTTGGCCTAGAAAACCCTGCTTTTGCAAGTGCCACTTGACCAGATTCAGGCAGAAAAGAGAATACAAAAAGGCCTTTTCTCCCTGGGTCCTTTCACAGTCTCTAAAAGCTAAAACTCTATAGTTGCTCCTCTGGCAGGATAAATGCACTGCAATGTAGTTTTTCAGAAGAAGCCTTGAGTTTGCGAGAGCGTAGGAGGAATTCATTGCAGGAAAGAGGAAGGCCAAAAAGTTTCTCTCCTTATGCCTGCCTTGCTCAGAGGAGTGGATGAAGTCAGGGACTTCTCCCTTTCCCTGAGAAACATGCAGGCCGCTGTTCCCCGTGCGCTCTCTTATTTGTTAAAGCGACTGCAGTTACACACTTTGAACTGTGGAAAGGCACCGGAGTGTCTTAGGATTTCCCCAGGCGCTTTGTTTTCCCTGGGCCAAAAGGAGCCTTCACAATAGCTTAACGCTAACACTGCATACTCCTTCCACTTCCAGACCACGGCTACCGCAAGGGAAAACTTCCCTTCGCGAAGGGCAGATTGGCTGAGCTCATTGCAGGAAAGCGAAACCAAATGACGCTTTTCTCATTCTAACTGCTTTCGTCCGAGGACTGGATGAAGTCCGAGTGTTCTTTTTCTCACTGAGATACACAAAATCTGATGTTGCCTCTGAGCTCTGTTCTTGGCAAATACGTGAACCTGACATACATTCATGTGGGGAAAGACATGGCTTTGCTAGGATTTCTCTTAGCACTGGGTTTTCTCTGGGCCTCACGTCAGGGCAACACTGCATAGGATATACTCTGCCTGGAGAGAGTTTCCCGCTTGGTAGTTTGGCCTAGAAAACCCTGCTTTTGCAAGTGCCACTTGACCAGATTCAGGCAGAAAAGAGAATACAAAAAGGCCTTTTCTCCCTGGGTCCTTTCACAGTCTCTAAAAGCTAAAACTCTATAGTTGCTCCTCTGGCAGGATAAATGCACTGCAATGTAGTTTTTCAGAAGAAGCCTTGAGTTTGCGAGAGCGTAGGAGGAATTCATTGCAGGAAAGAGGAAGGCCGAAAAGTTTCTCTCCTTATGCCTGCCTTGCTCAGAGGAGTGGATGAAGTCAGGGACTTCTCCCTTTCCCTGAGAAACATGCAGGCCGCTGTTCCCCGTGCGCTCTCTTCTTTGTTAAAGCGACTGCTGTTACACACTTTGAACTGTGGAAAGGCACCGGAGTGTCTTAGGATTTCCCCAGGCGCTTTGTTTTCCCTGGGCCAAAAGGAGCCTTCACAATAGCTTAACGCTAACACTGCATACTCCTTCCACTTCCAGACCACGGGTACCGCAAGGCAGTTCTCCGCGGGAAAACTTCCCTTCGCGAAGGGCAGATTGGCCCAGCTCATTGCAGGAAAGCGAAACCAAATGACGCTTTTCTCATTCTAACTGCTTTCGTCCGAGGACTGGATGAAGTCCGAGTGTTCTTTTTCTCACTGAGATACACAAAATCTGCTGTTGCCTCTGAGCTCTGTTCTTGGCAAATACGTGAACCTGACATACATTCATGTGGGGAAAGACATGGCTTTGCTAGGATTTCTCTTAGCACTGGGTTTTCTCTGGGCCTCACGTCAGGGCAACACTGCATAGGATATACTCTGCCTGGAGAGAGTTTCCCGCTTGGTAGTTTGGCCTAGAAAACCCTGCTTTTGCAAGTGCCACTTGACCAGATTCAGGCAGAAAAGAGAATACAAAAAGGCCTTTTCTCCCTGGGTCCTTTCACAGTCTCTAAAAGCTAAAACTCTATAGTTGCTCCTCTGGCAGGATAAATGCACTGCAATGTAGTTTTTCAGAAGAAGCCTTGAGTTTGCGAGAGCGTAGGAGGAATTCATTGCAGGAAAGAGGAAGGCCAAAAAGTTTCTCTCCTTATGCCTGCCTTGCTCAGAGGAGTGGATGAAGTCAGGGACTTCTCCCTTTCCCTGAGAAACATGCAGGCCGCTGTTCCCCGTGCGCTCTCTTCTTTGTTAAAGCGACTGCAGTTACACACTTTGAACTGTGGAAAGGCACCGGAGTTTCTTAGGATTTCCCCAGGCGCTTTGTTTTCCCTGGGCCAAAAGGAGCCTTCACAATAGCTTAACGCTAACACTGCATACTCCTTCCACTTCCAGACCACGGCTACCGCAAGGGAAAACTTCCCTTCGCGAAGGGCAGATTGGCCCAGCTCATTGCAGGAAAGCGAAACCAAATGACGCTTTTCTCATTCTAACTGCTTTCGTCCGAGGACTGGATGAAGTCCGAGTGTTCTTTTTCTCACTGAGATACACAAAATCTGCTGTTGCCTCTGAGCTCTGTTCTTGGCAAATACGTGAACCTGACATACACTCATGTGGGGAAAGACATGGCTTTGCTAGGATTTCTCTTAGCACTGGGTTTTCTCTGGGCCTCACGTCAGGGCAACCCTGCATAGGATATACTCTGCCTGGAGAGAGTTTCCCGCTTGGTAGTTTGGCCTAGAAAACCCTGCTTTTGCAAGTGCCACTTGACCAGATTCAGGCAGAAAAGAGAATACAAAAAGGCCTTTTCTCCCTGGGTCCTTTCACAGTCTCTAAAAGCTAAAACTCTATAGTTGCTCCTCTGGCAGGATAAATGCACTGCAATGTAGTTTTTCAGAAGAAGCCTTGAGTTTGCGAGAGCGTAGGAGGAATTCATTGCAGGAAAGAGGAAGGCCAAAAAGTTTCTCTCCTTATGCCTGCCTTGCTCAGAGGAGTGGATGAAGTCAGGGACTTCTCCCTTTCCCTGAGAAACATGCAGGCCGCTGTTCCCCGTGCGCTCTCTTATTTGTTAAAGCGACTGCAGTTACACACTTTGAACTGTGGAAAGGCACCGGAGTTTCTTAGGATTTCCCCAGGCGCTTTGTTTTCCCTGGGCCAAAAGGAGCCTTCCCAATAGCTTAACGCTAACACTGCATACTCCTTCCACTTCCAGACCACGGCTACCGCAAGGCAGTTCTCCGCGGGAAAACTTCCTTTCGCGAAGGGCAGATTGGCCGAGCTCCTTGCAGGAAAGCGAAACCAAATGACGCTTTTCTCATTCTAACTGCTTTCGTCCGAGGACTGGATTAAGTCCGAGTGTTCTTTTTCTCACTGAGATACACAAAATCTGCTGTTGCCTCTGAGCTCTGTTCTTGGCAAATACGTGAACCTGACATACATTCATGTGGGGAAAGACATGGCTTTGCTAGGATTTCTCTTAGCACTGGGTTTTCTCTGGGCCTCACGTCAGGGCAACACTGCATAGGATATACTCTGCCTGGAGAGAGTTTCCCGCTTGGTAGTTTGGCCTAGAAAACCCTGCTTTTGCAAGTGCCACTTGACCAGATTCAGGCAGAAAAGAGAATACAAAAAGGCCTTTTCTCCCTGGGTCCTTTCACAGTCTCTAAAAGCTAAAACTCTATAGTTGCTCCTCTGGCAGGATAAATGCACTGCAATGTAGTTTTTCAGAAGAAGCCTTGAGTTTGCGAGAGCGTAGGAGGAATTCATTGCAGGAAAGAGGAAGGCCAAAAAGTTTCTCTCCTTAGGCCTGCCTTGCTCAGAGGAGTGGATGAAGTCAGGGACTTCTCCCTTTCCCTGAGAAACATGCAGGCCGCTGTTCCCCGTGCGCTCTCTTATTTGTTAAAGCGACTGCAGTTACACACTTTGAACTGTGGAAAGGCACCGGAGTGTCTTAGGATTTCCCCAGGCGCTTTGTTTTCCCTGGGCCAAAAGGAGCCTTCACAATAGGTTAACGCTAACACTGCATACTCCTTCCACTTCCAGACCGCGGCTACCGCAAGGGAAAACTTCCCTTCGCGAAGGGCAGATTGGCCCAGCTCATTGCAGGAAAGCGAAACCAAATGACGCTTTTCTCATTCTAACTGCTTTCGTCCGAGGACTGGATGAAGTCCGAGTGTTCTTTTTCTCACTGAGATACACAAAATCTGCTGTTGCCTCTGAGCTCTGTTCTTGGCAAATACGTGAACCTGACATACATTCATGTGGGGAAAGACATGGCTTTGCTAGGATTTCTCTTAGCACTGGGTTTTCTCTGGGCCTCACGTCAGGGCAACACTGCATAGGATATACTCTGCCTGGAGAGAGTTTCCCGCTTGGTAGTTTGGCCTAGAAAACCCTGCTTTTGCAAGTGCCACTTGACCAGATTCAGGCAGAAAAGAGAATACAAAAAGGCCTTTTCTCCCTGGGTCCTTTCACAGTCTCTAAAAGCTAAAACTCTATAGTTGCTCCTCTGGCAGGATAAATGCACTGCAATGTAGTTTTTCAGAAGAAGCCTTGAGTTTGCGAGAGCGTAGGAGGAATTCATTGCAGGAAAGAGGAAGGCCAAAAAGTTTCTCTCCTTATGCCTGCCTTGCTCAGAGGAGTGGATGAAGTCAGGGACTTCTCCCTTTCCCTGAGAAACATGCAGGCCGCTGTTCCCCGTGCGCTCTCTTCTTTGTTAAAGCGACTGCAGTTACACACTTTGAACTGTGGAAAGGCACCGGAGTGTCTTAGGATTTCCCCAGGCGCTTTGTTTTCCCTGGGCCAAAAGGAGCCTTCACAATAGCTTAACGCTAACACTGCATACTCCTTCCACTTCCAGACCACGGCTACCGCAAGGGAAAACTTCCCTTCGCGAAGGGCAGATTGGCCGAGCTCATTGCAGGAAAGCGAAACCAAATGACGCTTTTCTCATTCTAACTGCTTTCGTCCGAGGACTGGATGAAGTCCGAGTGTTCTTTTTCTCACTGAGATACACAAAATCTGCTGTTGCCTCTGAGCTCTGTTCTTGGCAAATACGTGAACCTGACATACATTCATGTGGGGAAAGACATGGCTTTGCTAGGATTTCTCTTAGCACTGGGTTTTCTCTGGGCCTCACGTCAGGGCAACCCTGCATAGGATATACTCTGCCTGGAGAGAGTTTCCCGCTTGGTAGTTTGGCCTAGAAAACCCTGCTTTTGCAAGTGCCACTTGACCAGATTCAGGCAGAAAAGAGAATACAAAAAGGCCTTTTCTCCCTGGGTCCTTTCACAGTCTCTAAAAGCTAAAACTCTATAGTTGCTCCTCTGGCAGGATAAATGCACTGCAATGTAGTTTTTCAGAAGAAGCCTTGAGTTTGCGAGAGCGTAGGAGGAATTCATTGCAGGAAAGAGGAAGGCCAAAAAGTTTCTCTCCTTATGCCTGCCTTGCTCAGAGGAGTGGATGAAGTCAGGGACTTCTCCCTTTCCCTGAGAAACATGCAGGCCGCTGTTCCCCGTGCGCTCTCTTCTTTGTTAAAGCGACTGCAGTTACACACTTTGAACTGTGGAAAGGCACCGGAGTGTCTTAGGATTTCCCCAGGCGCTTTGTTTTCCCTGGACCAAAAGGAGCCTTCACAATAGCTTAACGCTAACACTGCATACTCCTTCCACTTCCAGACCACGGCTACCGCAAGGGAAAACTTCCCTTCGCGAAGGGCAGATTGGCTGAGCTCATTGCAGGAAAGCGAAACCAAATGACGCTTTTCTCATTCTAACTGCTTTCGTCCGAGGACTGGATGAAGTCCGAGTGTTCTTTTTCTCACTGAGATACACAAAATCTGATGTTGCCTCTGAGCTCTGTTCTTGGCAAATACGTGAACCTGACATACATTCATGTGGGAAAGACATGGCTTTGCTAGGATTTCTCTTAGCACTGGGTTTTCTCTGGGCCTCACGTCAGGGCAACACTGCATAGGATATACTCTGCCTGGAGAGAGTTTCCCGCTTGGTAGTTTGGCCTAGAAAACCCTGCTTTTGCAAGTGCCACTTGACCAGATTCAGGCAGAAAAGAGAATACAAAAAGGCCTTTTCTCCCTGGGTCCTTTCACAGTCTCTAAAAGCTAAAACTCTATAGTTGCTCCTCTGGCAGGATAAATGCACTGCAATGTAGTTTTTCAGAAGAAGCCTTGAGTTTGCGAGAGCGTAGGAGGAATTCATTGCAGGAAAGAGGAAGGCCGAAAAGTTTCTCTCCTTATGCCTGCCTTGCTCAGAGGAGTGGATGAAGTCAGGGACTTCTCCCTTTCCCTGAGAAACATGCAGGCCGCTGTTCCCCGTGCGCTCTCTTCTTTGTTAAAGCGACTGCAGTTACACACTTTGAACTGTGGAAAGGCACCGGAGTGTCTTAGGATTTCCCCAGGCGCTTTGTTTTCCCTGGGCCAAAAGGAGCCTTCACAATAGCTTAACGCTAACACTGCATACTCCTTCCACTTCCAGACCGCGGCTACCGCAAGGGAAAACTTCCCTTCGCGAAGGGCAGATTGGCTGAGCTCATTGCAGGAAAGCGAAACCAAATGACGCTTTTCTCATTCTAACTGCTTTCGTCCGAGGACTGGATGAAGTCCGAGTGTTCTTTTTCTCACTGAGATACACAAAATCTGATGTTGCCTCTGAGCTCTGTTCTTGGCAAATACGTGAACCTGACATACATTCATGTGGGGAAAGACATGGCTTTGCTAGGATTTCTCTTAGCACTGGGTTTTCTCTGGGCCTCACGTCAGGGCAACACTGCATAGGATATACTCTGCCTGGAGAGAGTTTCCCGCTTGGTAGTTTGGCCTAGAAAACCCTGCTTTTGCAAGTGCCACTTGACCAGATTCAGGCAGAAAAGAGAATACAAAAGGCCTTTTCTCCCTGGGTCCTTTCACAGTCTCTAAAAGCTAAAACTCTATAGTTGCTCCTCTGGCAGGATAAATGCACTGCAATGTAGTTTTTCAGAAGAAGCCTTGAGTTTGCGAGAGCGTAGGAGGAATTCATTGCAGGAAAGAGGAAGGCCAAAAAGTTTCTCTCCTTATGCCTGCCTTGCTCAGAGGAGTGGATGAAGTCAGGGACTTCTCCCTTTCCCTGAGAAACATGCAGGCCGCTGTTCCCCGTGCGCTCTCTTCTTTGTTAAAGCGACTGCAGTTACACACTTTGAACTGTGGAAAGGCACCGGAGTGTCTTAGGATTTCCCCAGGCGCTTTGTTTTCCCTGGGCCAAAAGGAGCCTTCACAATAGCTTAACGCTAACACTGCATACTCCTTCCACTTCCAGACCACGGCTACCGCAAGGGAAAACTTCCCTTCGCGAAGGGCAGATTGGCCCAGCTCATTGCAGGAAAGCGAAACCTAATGACGCTTTTCTCATTCTAACTGCTTTCGTCCGAGGACTGGATGAAGTCCGAGTGTTCTTTTTCTCACTGAGATACACATAATCTGCTGTTGCCTCTGAGCTCTGTTCTTGGCAAATACGTGAACCTGACATACATTCATGTGGGGAAAGACATGGCTTTGCTAGGATTTCTCTTAGCACTGGGTTTTCTCTGGGCCTCACGTCAGGGCAACCCTGCATAGGATATACTCTGCCTGGAGAGAGTTTCCCGCTTGGTAGTTTGGCCTAGAAAACCCTGCTTTTGCAAGTGCCACTTGACCAGATTCAGGCAGAAAAGAGAATACAAAAAGGCCTTTTCTCCCTGGGTCCTTTCACAGTCTCTAAAAGCTAAAACTCTATAGTTGCTCCTCTGGCAGGATAAATGCACTGCAATGTAGTTTTTCAGAAGAAGCCTTGAGTTTGCGAGAGCGTAGGAGGAATTCATTGCAGGAAAGAGGAAGGCCGAAAAGTTTCTCTCCTTATGCCTGCCTTGCTCAGAGGAGTGGATGAAGTCAGGGACTTCTCCCTTTCCCTGAGAAACATGCAGGCCGCTGTTCCCCGTGCGCTCTCTTCTTTGTTAAAGCGACTGCAGTTACACACTTTGAACTGTGGAAAGGCACCGGAGTGTCTTAGGATTTCCCCAGGCGCTTTGTTTTCCCTGGGCCAAAAGGAGCCTTCACAATAGCTTAACGCTAACACTGCATACTCCTTCCACTTCCAGACCACGGCTACCGCAAGGCAGTTCTCCGCGGGAAAACTTCCCTTCGCGAAGGGCAGATTGGCCGAGCTCATTGCAGGAAAGCGAAACCAAATGACGCTTTTCTCATTCTAACTGCTTTCGTCCGAGGACTGGATGAAGTCCGAGTGTTCTTTTTCTCACTGAGATACACAAAATCTGATGTTGCCTCTGAGCTCTGTTCTTGGCAAATACGTGAACCTGACATACATTCATGTGGGGAAAGACATGGCTTTGCTAGGATTTCTCTTAGCACTGGGTTTTCTCTGGGCCTCACGTCAGGGCAACACTGCATAGGATATACTCTGCCTGGAGAGAGTTTCCCGCTTGGTAGTTTGGCCTAGAAAACCCTGCTTTTGCAAGTGCCACTTGACCAGATTCAGGCAGAAAAGAGAATACAAAAAGGCCTTTTCTCCCTGGGTCCTTTCACAGTCTCTAAAAGCTAAAACTCTATAGTTGCTCCTCTGGCAGGATAAATGCACTGCAATGTAGTTTTTCAGAAGAAGCCTTGAGTTTGCGAGAGCGTAGGAGGAATTCATTGCAGGAAAGAGGAAGGCCAAAAAGTTTCTCTCCTTATGCCTGCCTTGCTCAGAGGAGTGGATGAAGTCAGGGACTTCTCCCTTTCCCTGAGAAACATGCAGGCCGCTGTTCCCCGTGCGCTCTCTTCTTTGTTAAAGCGACTGCAGTTACACACTTTGAACTGTGGAAAGGCACCGGAGTGTCTTAGGATTTCCCCAGGCGCTTTGTTTTCCCTGGGCCAAAAGGAGCCTTCACAATAGCTTAACGCTAACACTGCATACTCCTTCCACTTCCAGACCACGGCTACCGCAAGGGAAAACTTCCCTTCGCGAAGGGCAGATTGGCCGAGCTCATTGCAGGAAAGCGAAACCAAATGACGCTTTTCTCATTCTAACTGCTTTCGTCCGAGGACTGGATGAAGTCCGAGTGTTCTTTTTCTCACTGAGATACACAAAATCTGCTGTTGCCTCTGAGCTCTGTTCTTGGCAAATACGTGAACCTGACATACATTCATGTGGGGAAAGACATGGCTTTGCTAGGATTTCTCTTAGCACTGGGTTTTCTCTGGGCCTCACGTCAGGGCAACACTGCATAGGATATACTCTGCCTGGAGAGAGTTTCCTCCTTTGTAGTTTGGCCTAGAAAACCCTGCTTTTGCAAGTGCCACTTGACCAGATTCAGGCAGAAAAGAGAATACAAAAAGGCCTTTTCTCCCTGGGTCCTTTCACAGTCTCTAAAAGCTAAAACTCTATAGTTGCTCCTCTGGCAGGATAAATGCACTGCAATGTAGTTTTTCAGAAGAAGCCTTGAGTTTGCGAGAGCGTAGGAGGAATTCATTGCAGGAAAGAGGAAGGCCAAAAAGTTTCTCTCCTTATGCCTGCCTTGCTCAGAGGAGTGGATGAAGTCAGGGACTTCTCCCTTTCCCTGAGAAACATGCAGGCCGCTGTTCCCCGTGCGCTCTCTTATTTGTTAAAGCGACTGCAGTTACACACTTTGAACTGTGGAAAGGCACCGGAGTGTCTTAGGATTTCCCCAGGCGCTTTGTTTTCCCTGGGCCAAAAGGAGCCTTCACAATAGCTTAACGCTAACACTGCATACTCCTTCCACTTCCAGACCACGGCTACCGCAAGGGAAAACTTCCCTTCGCGAAGGGCAGATTGGCTGAGCTCATTGCAGGAAAGCGAAACCAAATGACGCTTTTCTCATTCTAACTGCTTTCGTCCGAGGACTGGATGAAGTCCGAGTGTTCTTTTTCTCACTGAGATACACAAAATCTGCTGTTGCCTCTGAGCTCTGTTCTTGGCAAATACGTGAACCTGACATACATTCATGTGGGGAAAGACATGGCTTTGCTAGGATTTCTCTTAGCACTGGGTTTTCTCTGGGCCTCACGTCAGGGCAACACTGCATAGGATATACTCTGCCTGGAGAGAGTTTCCCGCTTGGTAGTTTGGCCTAGAAAACCCTGCTTTTGCAAGTGCCACTTGACCAGATTCAGGCAGAAAAGAGAATACAAAAAGGCCTTTTCTCCCTGGGTCCTTTCACAGTCTCTAAAAGCTAAAACTCTATAGTTGCTCCTCTGGCAGGATAAATGCACTGCAATGTAGTTTTTCAGAAGAAGCCTTGAGTTTGCGAGAGCGTAGGAGGAATTCATTGCAGGAAAGAGGAAGGCCGAAAAGTTTCTCTCCTTATGCCTGCCTTGCTCAGAGGAGTGGATGAAGTCAGGGACTTCTCCCTTTCCCTGAGAAACATGCAGGCCGCTGTTCCCCGTGCGCTCTCTTCTTTGTTAAAGCGACTGCAGTTACACACTTTGAACTGTGGAAAGGCACCGGAGTGTCTTAGGATTTCCCCAGGCGCTTTGTTTTCCCTGGGCCAAAAGGAGCCTTCCCAATAGCTTAACGCTAACACTGCATACTCCTTCCACTTCCAGACCACGGCTACCGCAAGGCAGTTCTCCGCGGGAAAACTTCCCTTCGCGAAGGGCAGATTGGCCGAGCTCATTGCAGGAAAGCGAAACCAAATGACGCTTTTCTCATTCTAACTGCTTTCGTCCGAGGACTGGATGAAGTCCGAGTGTTCTTTTTCTCACTGAGATACACAAAATCTGCTGTTGCCTCTGAGCTCTGTTCTTGGCAAATACGTGAACCTGACATACATTCATGTGGGGAAAGACATGGCTTTGCTAGGATTTCTCTTAGCACTGGGTTTTCTCTGGGCCTCACGTCAGGGCAACACTGCATAGGATATACTCTGCCTGGAGAGAGTTTCCCGCTTGGTAGTTTGGCCTAGAAAACCCTGCTTTTGCAAGTGCCACTTGACCAGATTCAGGCAGAAAAGAGAATACAAAAAGGCCTTTTCTCCCTGGGTCCTTTCACAGTCTCTAAAAGCTAAAACTCTATAGTTGCTCCTCTGGCAGGATAAATGCACTGCAATGTAGTTTTTCAGAAGAAGCCTTGAGTTTGCGAGAGCGTAGGAGGAATTCATTGCAGGAAAGAGGAAGGCCAAAAAGTTTCTCTCCTTATGCCTGCCTTGCTCAGAGGAGTGGATGAAGTCAGGGACTTCTCCCTTTCCCTGAGAAACATGCAGGCCGCTGTTCCCCGTGCGCTCTCTTCTTTGTTAAAGCGACTGCAGTTACACACTTTGAACTGTGGAAAGGCACCGGAGTGTCTTAGGATTTCCCCAGGCGCTTTGTTTTCCCTGGGCCAAAAGGAGCCTTCACAATAGCTTAACGTTTACACTGCATACTCCTTCCACTTCCAGACCACGGCTACCGCAAGGGAAAACTTCCCTTCGCGAAGGGCAGATTGGCCGAGCTCATTGCAGGAAAGCGAAACCAAATGACGCTTTTCTCATTCTAACTGCTTTCGTCCGAGGACTGGATGAAGTCCGAGTGTTCTTTTTCTCACTGAGATACACAAAATCTGCTGTTGCCTCTGAGCTCTGTTCTTGGCAAATACGTGAACCTGACATACATTCATGTGGGGAAAGACATGGCTTTGCTAGGATTTCTCTTAGCACTGGGTTTTCTCTGGGCCTCACGTCAGGGCAACACTGCATAGGATATACTCTGCCTGGAGAGAGTTTCCTCCTTTGTAGTTTGGCCTAGAAAACCCTGCTTTTGCAAGTGCCACTTGACCAGATTCAGGCAGAAAAGAGAATACAAAAAGGCCTTTTCTCCCTGGGTCCTTTCACAGTCTCTAAAAGCTAAAACTCTATAGTTGCTCCTCTGGCAGGATAAATGCACTGCAATGTAGTTTTTCAGAAGAAGCCTTGAGTTTGCGAGAGCGTAGGAGGAATTCATTGCAGGAAAGAGGAAGGCCAAAAAGTTTCTCTCCTTATGCCTGCCTTGCTCAGAGGAGCGGATGAAGTCAGGGACTTCTCCCTTTCCCTGAGAAACATGCAGGCCGCTGTTCCCCGTGCGCTCTCTTATTTGTTAAAGCGACTGCAGTTACACACTTTGAACTGTGGAAAGGCACTGGAGTGTCTTAGGATTTCCCCAGGCGCTTTGTTTTCCCTGGGCCAAAAGGAGCCTTCACAATAGCTTAACGCTAACACTGCATACTCCTTCCACTTCCAGACCACGGCTACCGCAAGGGAAAACTTCCCTTCGCGAAGGGCAGATTGGCTGAGCTCATTGCAGGAAAGCGAAACCAAATGACGCTTTTCTCATTCTAACTGCTTTCGTCCGAGGACTGGATGAAGTCCGAGTGTTCTTTTTCTCACTGAGATACACAAAATCTGATGTTGCCTCTGAGCTCTGTTCTTGGCAAATACGTGAACCTGACATACATTCATGTGGGGAAAGACATGGCTTTGCTAGGATTTCTCTTAGCACTGGGTTTTCTCTGGGCCTCACGTCAGGGCAACACTGCATAGGATATACTCTGCCTGGAGAGAGTTTCCCGCTTGGTAGTTTGGCCTAGAAAACCCTGCTTTTGCAAGTGCCACTTGACCAGATTCAGGCAGAAAAGAGAATACAAAAAGGCCTTTTCTCCCTGGGTCCTTTCACAGTCTCTAAAAGCTAAAACTCTATAGTTGCTCCTCTGGCAGGATAAATGCACTGCAATGTAGTTTTTCAGAAGAAGCCTTGAGTTTGCGAGAGCGTAGGAGGAATTCATTGCAGGAAAGAGGAAGGCCAAAAAGTTTCTCTCCTTATGCCTGCCTTGCTCAGAGGAGTGGATGAAGTCAGGGACTTCTCCCTTTCCCTGAGAAACATGCAGGCCGCTGTTCCCCGTGCGCTCTCTTATTTGTTAAAGCGACTGCAGTTACACACTTTGAACTGTGGAAAGGCACCGGAGTGTCTTAGGATTTCCCCAGGCGCTTTGTTTTCCCTGGGCCAAAAGGAGCCTTCACAATAGGTTAACGCTAACACTGCATACTCCTTCCACTTCCAGACCACGGCTACCGCAAGGCAGTTCTCCGCGGGAAAACTTCCCTTCGCGAAGGGCAGATTGGCCGAGCTCATTGCAGGAAAGCGAAACCAAATGACGCTTTTCTCATTCTAACTGCTTTCGTCCGAGGACTGGATGAAGTCCGAGTGTTCTTTTTCTCACTGAGATACACAAAATCTGCTGTTGCCTCTGAGCTCTGTTCTTGGCAAATACGTGAACCTGACATACATTCATGTGGGGAAAGACATGGCTTTGCTAGGATTTCTCTTAGCACTGGGTTTTCTCTGGGCCTCACGTCAGGGCAACCCTGCATAGGATATACTCTGCCTGGAGAGAGTTTCCCGCTTGGTAGTTTGGCCTAGAAAACCCTGCTTTTGCAAGTGCCACTTGACCAGATTCAGGCAGAAAAGAGAATACAAAAAGGCCTTTTCTCCCTGGGTCCTTTCACAGTCTCTAAAAGCTAAAACTCTATAGTTGCTCCTCTGGCAGGATAAATGCACTGCAATGTAGTTTTTCAGAAGAAGCCTTGAGTTTGCTAGAGCGTAGGAGGAATTCATTGCAGGAAAGAGGAAGGCCAAAAAGTTTCTCTCCTTATGCCTGCCTTGCTCAGAGGAGTGGATGAAGTCAGGGACTTCTCCCTTTCCCTGAGAAACATGCAGGCCGCTGTTCCCCGTGCGCTCTCTTCTTTGTTAAAGCGACTGCAGTTACACACTTTGAACTGTGGAAAGGCACCGGAGTGTCTTAGGATTTCCCCAGGCGCTTTGTTTTCCCTGGGCCAAAAGGAGCCTTCACAATAGCTTAACGCTAACACTGCATACTCCTTCCACTTCCAGACCACGGCTACCGCAAGGGAAAACTTCCCTTCGCGAAGGGCAGATTGGCCGAGCTCATTGCAGGAAAGCGAAACCAAATGACGCTTTTCTCATTCTAACTGCTTTCGTCCGAGGACTGGATGAAGTCCGAGTGTTCTTTTTCTCACTGAGATACACAAAATCTGCTGTTGCCTCTGAGCTCTGTTCTTGGCAAATACGTGAACCTGACATACATTCATGTGGGGAAAGACATGGCTTTGCTAGGATTTCTCTTAGCACTGGGTTTTCTCTGGGCCTCACGTCAGGGCAACACTGCATAGGATATACTCTGCCTGGAGAGAGTTTCCCGCTTGGTAGTTTGGCCTAGAAAACCCTGCTTTTGCAAGTGCCACTTGACCAGATTCAGGCAGAAAAGAGAATACAAAAAGGCCTTTTCTCCCTGGGTCCTTTCACAGTCTCTAAAAGCTAAAACTCTATAGTTGCTCCTCTGGCAGGATAAATGCACTGCAATGTAGTTTTTCAGAAGAAGCCTTGAGTTTGCGAGAGCGTAGGAGGAATTCATTGCAGGAAAGAGGAAGGCCAAAAAGTTTCTCTCCTTATGCCTGCCTTGCTCAGAGGAGTGGATGAAGTCAGGGACTTCTCCCTTTCCCTGAGAAACATGCAGGCCGCTGTTCCCCGTGCGCTCTCTTCTTTGTTAAAGCGACTGCAGTTACACACTTTGAACTGTGGAAAGGCACCGGAGTGTCTTAGGATTTCCCCAGGCGCTTTGTTTTCCCTGGGCCAAAAGGAGCCTTCACAATAGCTTAACGCTAACACTGCATACTCCTTCCACTTCCAGACCACGGCTACCGCAAGGCAGTTCTCCGCGGGAAAACTTCCCTTCGCGAAGGGCAGATTGGCCGAGCTCATTGCAGGAAAGCGAAACCAAATGACGCTTTTCTCATTCTAACTGCTTTCGTCCGAGGACTGGATGAAGTCCGAGTGTTCTTTTTCTCACTGAGATACACAAAATCTGCTGTTGCCTCTGAGCTCTGTTCTTGGCAAATACGTGAACCTGACATACATTCATGTGGGGAAAGACATGGCTTTGCTAGGATTTCTCTTAGCACTGGGTTTTCTCTGGGCCTCACGTCAGGGCAACACTGCATAGGATATACTCTGCCTGGAGAGAGTTTCCCGCTTGGTAGTTTGGCCTAGAAAACCCTGCTTTTGCAAGTGCCACTTGACCAGATTCAGGCAGAAAAGAGAATACAAAAAGGCCTTTTCTCCCTGGGTCCTTTCACAGTCTCTAAAAGCTAAAACTCTATAGTTGCTCCTCTGGCAGGATAAATGCACTGCAATGTAGTTTTTCAGAAGAAGCCTTGAGTTTGCGAGAGCGTAGGAGGAATTCATTGCAGGAAAGAGGAAGGCCAAAAAGTTTCTCTCCTTATGCCTGCCTTGCTCAGAGGAGTGGATGAAGTCAGGGACTTCTCCCTTTCCCTGAGAAACATGCAGGCCGCTGTTCCCCGTGCGCTCTCTTCTTTGTTAAAGCGACTGCAGTTACACACTTTGAACTGTGGAAAGGCACCGGAGTGTCTTAGGATTTCCCCAGGCGCTTTGTTTTCCCTGGGCCAAAAGGAGCCTTCACAATAGCTTAACGCTAACACTGCATACTCCTTCCACTTCCAGACCACGGCTACCGCAAGGGAAAACTTCCCTTCGCGAAGGGCAGATTGGCCGAGCTCATTGCAGGAAAGCGAAACCAAATGACGCTTTTCTCATTCTAACTGCTTTCGTCCGAGGACTGGATGAAGTCCGAGTGTTCTTTTTCTCACTGAGATACACAAAATCTGCTGTTGCCTCTGAGCTCTGTTCTTGGCAAATACGTGAACCTGACATACATTCATGTGGGGAAAGACATGGCTTTGCTAGGATTTCTCTTAGCACTGGGTTTTCTCTGGGCCTCACGTCAGGGCAACACTGCATAGGATATACTCTGCCTGGAGAGAGTTTCCTCCTTTGTAGTTTGGCCTAGAAAACCCTGCTTTTGCAAGTGCCACTTGACCAGATTCAGGCAGAAAAGAGAATACAAAAAGGCCTTTTCTCCCTGGGTCCTTTCACAGTCTCTAAAAGCTAAAACTCTATAGTTGCTCCTCTGGCAGGATAAATGCACTGCAATGTAGTTTTTCAGAAGAAGCCTTGAGTTTGCGAGAGCGTAGGAGGAATTCATTGCAGGAAAGAGGAAGGCCAAAAAGTTTCTCTCCTTATGCCTGCCTTGCTCAGAGGAGTGGATGAAGTCAGGGACTTCTCCCTTTCCCTGAGAAACATGCAGGCCGCTGTTCCCCGTGCGCTCTCTTATTTGTTAAAGCGACTGCAGTTACACACTTTGAACTGTGGAAAGGCACCGGAGTGTCTTAGGATTTCCCCAGGCGCTTTGTTTTCCCTGGGCCAAAAGGAGCCTTCACAATAGCTTAACGCTAACACTGCATACTCCTTCCACTTCCAGACCACGGCTACCGCAAGGGAAAACTTCCCTTCGCGAAGGGCAGATTGGCTGAGCTCATTGCAGGAAAGCGAAACCAAATGACGCTTTTCTCATTCTAACTGCTTTCGTCCGAGGACTGGATGAAGTCCGAGTGTTCTTTTTCTCACTGAGATACACAAAATCTGCTGTTGCCTCTGAGCTCTGTTCTTGGCAAATACGTGAACCTGACATACATTCATGTGGGGAAAGACATGGCTTTGCTAGGATTTCTCTTAGCACTGGGTTTTCTCTGGGCCTCACGTCAGGGCAACACTGCATAGGATATACTCTGCCTGGAGAGAGTTTCCCGCTTGGTAGTTTGGCCTAGAAAACCCTGCTTTTGCAAGTGCCACTTGACCAGATTCAGGCAGAAAAGAGAATACAAAAAGGCCTTTTCTCCCTGGGTCCTTTCACAGTCTCTAAAAGCTAAAACTCTATAGTTGCTCCTCTGGCAGGATAAATGCACTGCAATGTAGTTTTTCAGAAGAAGCCTTGAGTTTGCGAGAGCGTAGGAGGAATTCATTGCAGGAAAGAGGAAGGCCTAAAAGTTTCTCTCCTTATGCCTGCCTTGCTCAGAGGAGTGGATGAAGTCAGGGACTTCTCCCTTTCCCTGAGAAACATGCAGGCCGCTGTTCCCCGTGCGCTCTCTTATTTGTTAAAGCGACTGCAGTTACACACTTTGAACTGTGGAAAGGCACCGGAGTGTCTTAGGATTTCCCCAGGCGCTTTGTTTTCCCTGGGCCAAAAGGAGCCTTCACAATAGGTTAACGCTAACACTGCATACTCCTTCCACTTCCAGACCGCGGCTACCGCAAGGGAAAACTTCCCTTCGCGAAGGGCAGATTGGCTGAGCTCATTGCAGGAAAGCGAAACCAAATGACGCTTTTCTCATTCTAACTGCTTTCGTCCGAGGACTGGATGAAGTCCGAGTGTTCTTTTTCTCACTGAGATACACAAAATCTGATGTTGCCTCTGAGCTCTGTTCTTGGCAAATACGTGAACCTGACATACATTCATGTGGGGAGAGACATGGCTTTGCTAGGATTTCTCTTAGCACTGGGTTTTCTCTGGGCCTCACGTCAGGGCAACACTGCATAGGATATACTCTGCCTGGAGAGAGTTTCCCGCTTGGTAGTTTGGCCTAGAAAACCCTGCTTTTGCAAGTGCCACTTGACCAGATTCAGGCAGAAAAGAGAATACAAAAAGGCCTTTTCTCCCTGGGTCCTTTCACAGTCTCTAAAAGCTAAAACTCTATAGTTGCTCCTCTGGCAGGATAAATGCACTGCAATGTAGTTTTTCAGAAGAAGCCTTGAGTTTGCGAGAGCGTAGGAGGAATTCATTGCAGGAAAGAGGAAGGCCAAAAAGTTTCTCTCCTTATGCCTGCCTTGCTCAGAGGAGTGGATGAAGTCAGGGACTTCTCCCTTTCCCTGAGAAACATGCAGGCCGCTGTTCCCCGTGCGCTCTCTTCTTTGTTAAAGCGACTGCAGTTACACACTTTGAACTGTGGAAAGGCACCGGAGTGTCTTAGGATTTCCCCAGGCGCTTTGTTTTCCCTGGGCCAAAAGGAGCCTTCACAATAGCTTAACGCTAACACTGCATACTCCTTCCACTTCCAGACCACGGCTACCGCAAGGCAGTTCTCCGCGGGAAAACTTCCCTTCGCGAAGGGCAGATTGGCCGAGCTCATTGCAGGAAAGCGAAACCAAATGACGCTTTTCTCATTCTAACTGCTTTCGTCCGAGGACTGGATGAAGTCCGAGTGTTCTTTTTCTCACTGAGATACACAAAATCTGCTGTTGCCTCTGAGCTCTGTTCTTGGCAAATACGTGAACCTGACATACATTCATGTGGGGAAAGACATGGCTTTGCTAGGATTTCTCTTAGCACTGGGTTTTCTCTGGGCCTCACGTCAGGGCAACACTGCATAGGATATACTCTGCCTGGAGAGAGTTTCCCGCTTGGTAGTTTGGCCTAGAAAACCCTGCTTTTGCAAGTGCCACTTGACCAGATTCAGGCAGAAAAGAGAATACAAAAAGGCCTTTTCTCCCTGGGTCCTTTCACAGTCTCTAAAAGCTAAAACTCTATAGTTGCTCCTCTGGCAGGATAAATGCACTGCAATGTAGTTTTTCAGAAGAAGCCTTGAGTTTGCGAGAGCGTAGGAGGAATTCATTGCAGGAAAGAGGAAGGCCAAAAAGTTTCTCTCCTTATGCCTGCCTTGCTCAGAGGAGTGGATGAAGTCAGGGACTTCTCCCTTTCCCTGAGAAACATGCAGGCCGCTGTTCCCCGTGCGCTCTCTTCTTTGTTAAAGCGACTGCAGTTACACACTTTGAACTGTGGAAAGGCACCGGAGTGTCTTAGGATTTCCCCAGGCGCTTTGTTTTCCCTGGGCCAAAAGGAGCCTTCACAATAGCTTAACGCTAACACTGCATACTCCTTCCACTTCCAGACCACGGCTACCGCAAGGGAAAACTTCCCTTCGCGAAGGGCAGATTGGCCGAGCTCATTGCAGGAAAGCGAAACCAAATGACGCTTTTCTCATTCTAACTGCTTTCGTCCGAGGACTGGATGAAGTCCGAGTGTTCTTTTTCTCACTGAGATACACAAAATCTGCTGTTGCCTCTGAGCTCTGTTCTTGGCAAATACGTGAACCTGACATACATTCATGTGGGGAAAGACATGGCTTTGCTAGGATTTCTCTTAGCACTGGGTTTTCTCTGGGCCTCACGTCAGGGCAACACTGCATAGGATATACTCTGCCTGCAGAGAGTTTCCTCCTTTGTAGTTTGGCCTAGAAAACCCTGCTTTTGCAAGTGCCACTTGACCAGATTCAGGCAGAAAAGAGAATACAAAAAGGCCTTTTCTCCCTGGGTCCTTTCACAGTCTCTAAAAGCTAAAACTCTATAGTTGCTCCTCTGGCAGGATAAATGCACTGCAATGTAGTTTTTCAGAAGAAGCCTTGAGTTTGCGAGAGCGTAGGAGGAATTCATTGCAGGAAAGAGGAAGGCCAAAAAGTTTCTCTCCTTATGCCTGCCTTGCTCAGAGGAGTGGATGAAGTCAGGGACTTCTCCCTTTCCCTGAGAAACATGCAGGCCGCTGTTCCCCGTGCGCTCTCTTATTTGTTAAAGCGACTGCAGTTACACACTTTGAACTGTGGAAAGGCACCGGAGTTTCTTAGGATTTCCCCAGGCGCTTTGTTTTCCCTGGGCCAAAAGGAGCCTTCACAATAGCTTAACGCTAACACTGCATACTCCTTCCACTTCCAGACCACGGCTACCGCAAGGGAAAACTTCCCTTCGCGAAGGGCAGATTGGCTGAGCTCATTGCAGGAAAGCGAAACCAAATGACGCTTTTCTCATTCTAACTGCTTTCGTCCGAGGACTGGATGAAGTCCGAGTGTTCTTTTTCTCACTGAGATACACAAAATCTGCTGTTGCCTCTGAGCTCTGTTCTTGGCAAATACGTGAACCTGACATACATTCATGTGGGGAAAGACATGGCTTTGCTAGGATTTCTCTTAGCACTGGGTTTTCTCTGGGCCTCACGTCAGGGCAACACTGCATAGGATATACTCTGCCTGGAGAGAGTTTCCCGCTTGGTAGTTTGGCCTAGAAAACCCTGCTTTTGCAAGTGCCACTTGACCAGATTCAGGCAGAAAAGAGAATACAAAAAGGCCTTTTCTCCCTGGGTCCTTTCACAGTCTCTAAAAGCTAAAACTCTATAGTTGCTCCTCTGGCAGGATAAATGCACTGCAATGTAGTTTTTCAGAAGAAGCCTTGAGTTTGCGAGAGCGTAGGAGGAATTCATTGCAGGAAAGAGGAAGGCCAAAAAGTTTCTCTCCTTATGCCTGCCTTGCTCAGAGGAGTGGATGAAGTCAGGGACTTCTCCCTTTCCCTGAGAAACATGCAGGCCGCTGTTCCCCGTGCGCTCTCTTCTTTGTTAAAGCGACTGCAGTTACACACTTTGAACTGTGGAAAGGCACCGGAGTGTCTTAGGATTTCCCCAGGCGCTTTGTTTTCCCTGGGCCAAAAGGAGCCTTCACAATAGGTTAACGCTAACACTGCATACTCCTTCCACTTCCAGACCGCGGCTACCGCAAGGGAAAACTTCCCTTCGCGAAGGGCAGATTGGCTGAGCTCATTGCAGGAAAGCGAAACCAAATGACGCTTTTCTCATTCTAACTGCTTTCGTCCGAGGACTGGATGAAGTCCGAGTGTTCTTTTTCTCACTGAGATACACAAAATCTGATGTTGCCTCTGAGCTCTGTTCTTGGCAAATACGTGAACCTGACATACATTCATGTGGGGAAAGACATGGCTTTGCTAGGATTTCTCTTAGCACTGGGTTTTCTCTGGGCCTCACGTCAGGGCAACACTGCATAGGATATACTCTGCCTGGAGAGAGTTTCCCGCTTGGTAGTTTGGCCTAGAAAACCCTGCTTTTGCAAGTGCCACTTGACCAGATTCAGGCAGAAAAGAGAATACAAAAAGGCCTTTTCTCCCTGGGTCCTTTCACAGTCTCTAAAAGCTAAAACTCTATAGTTGCTCCTCTGGCAGGATAAATGCACTGCAATGTAGTTTTTCAGAAGAAGCCTTGAGTTTGCGAGAGCGTAGGAGGAATTCATTGCAGGAAAGAGGAAGGCCGAAAAGTTTCTCTCCTTATGCCTGCCTTGCTCAGAGGAGTGGATGAAGTCAGGGACTTCTCCCTTTCCCTGAGAAACATGCAGGCCGCTGTTCCCCGTGCGCTCTCTTCTTTGTTAAAGCGACTGCAGTTACACACTTTGAACTGTGGAAAGGCACCGGAGTGTCTTAGGATTTCCCCAGGCGCTTTGTTTTCCCTGGGCCAAAAGGAGCCTTCACAATAGGTTAACGCTAACACTGCATACTCCTTCCACTTCCAGACCGCGGCTACCGCAAGGGAAAACTTCCCTTCGCGAAGGGCAGATTGGCTGAGCTCATTGCAGGAAAGCGAAACCAAATGACGCTTTTCTCATTCTAACTGCTTTCGTCCGAGGACTGGATGAAGTCCGAGTGTTCTTTTTCTCACTGAGATACACAAAATCTGCTGTTGCCTCTGAGCTCTGTTCTTGGCAAATACGTGAACCTGACATACATTCATGTGGGGAAAGACATGGCTTTGCTAGGATTTCTCTTAGCACTGGGTTTTCTCTGGGCCTCACGTCAGGGCAACCCTGCATAGGATATACTCTGCCTGGAGAGAGTTTCCCGCTTGGTAGTTTGGCCTAGAAAACCCTGCTTTTGCAAGTGCCACTTGACCAGATTCAGGCAGAAAAGAGAATACAAAAAGGCCTTTTCTCCCTGGGTCCTTTCACAGTCTCTAAAAGCTAAAACTCTATAGTTGCTCCTCTGGCAGGATAAATGCACTGCAATGTAGTTTTTCAGAAGAAGCCTTGAGTTTGCGAGAGCGTAGGAGGAATTCATTGCAGGAAAGAGGAAGGCCAAAAAGTTTCTCTCCTTATGCCTGCCTTGCTCAGAGGAGTGGATGAAGTCAGGGACTTCTCCCTTTCCCTGAGAAACATGCAGGCCGCTGTTCCCCGTGCGCTCTCTTCTTTGTTAAAGCGACTGCAGTTACACACTTTGAACTGTGGAAAGGCACCGGAGTGTCTTAGGATTTCCCCAGGTGCTTTGTTTTCCCTGGGCCAAAAGGAGCCTTCACAATAGCTTAACGCTAACACTGCATACTCCTTCCACTTCCAGACCACGGCTACCGCAAGGCAGTTCTCCGCGGGAAAACTTCCCTTCGCGAAGGGCAGATTGGCCGAGCTCATTGCAGGAAAGCGAAACCAAATGACGCTTTTCTCATTCTAACTGCTTTCGTCCGAGGACTGGATGAAGTCCGAGTGTTCTTTTTCTCACTGAGATACACAAAATCTGCTGTTGCCTCTGAGCTCTGTTCTTGGCAAATACGTGAACCTGACATACATTCATGTGGGGAAAGACATGGCTTTGCTAGGATTTCTCTTAGCACTGGGTTTTCTCTGGGCCTCACGTCAGGGCAACCCTGCATAGGATATACTCTGCCTGGAGAGAGTTTCCCGCTTGGTAGTTTGGCCTAGAAAACCCTGCTTTTGCAAGTGCCACTTGACCAGATTCAGGCAGAAAAGAGAATACAAAAAGGCCTTTTCTCCCTGGGTCCTTTCACAGTCTCTAAAAGCTAAAACTCTATAGTTGCTCCTCTGGCAGGATAAATGCACTGCAATGTAGTTTTTCAGAAGAAGCCTTGAGTTTGCGAGAGCGTAGGAGGAATTCATTGCAGGAAAGAGGAAGGCCAAAAAGTTTCTCTCCTTATGCCTGCCTTGCTCAGAGGAGTGGATGAAGTCAGGGACTTCTCCCTTTCCCTGAGAAACATGCAGGCCGCTGTTCCCCGTGCGCTCTCTTCTTTGTTAAAGCGACTGCAGTTACACACTTTGAACTGTGGAAAGGCACCGGAGTGTCTTAGGATTTCCCCAGGCGCTTTGTTTTCCCTGGGCCAAAAGGAGCCTTCACAATAGCTTAACGTTTACACTGCATACTCCTTCCACTTCCAGACCACGGCTACCGCAAGGCAGTTCTCCGCGGGAAAACTTCCCTTCGCGAAGGGCAGATTGGCCGAGCTCATTGCAGGAAAGCGAAACCAAATGACGCTTTTCTCATTCTAACTGCTTTCGTCCGAGGACTGGATGAAGTCCGAGTGTTCTTTTTCTCACTGAGATACACAAAATCTGCTGTTGCCTCTGAGCTCTGTTCTTGGCAAATACGTGAACCTGACATACATTCATGTGGGGAAAGACATGGCTTTGCTAGGATTTCTCTTAGCACTGGGTTTTCTCTGGGCCTCACGTCAGGGCAACACTGCATAGGATATACTCTGCCTGGAGAGAGTTTCCTCCTTTGTAGTTTGGCCTAGAAAACCCTGCTTTTGCAAGTGCCACTTGACCAGATTCAGGCAGAAAAGAGAATACAAAAAGGCCTTTTCTCCCTGGGTCCTTTCACAGTCTCTAAAAGCTAAAACTCTATAGTTGCTCCTCTGGCAGGATAAATGCACTGCAATGTAGTTTTTCAGAAGAAGCCTTGAGTTTGCGAGAGCGTAGGAGGAATTCATTGCAGGAAAGAGGAAGGCCAAAAAGTTTCTCTCCTTATGCCTGCCTTGCTCAGAGGAGTGGATGAAGTCAGGGACTTCTCCCTTTCCCTGAGAAACATGCAGGCCGCTGTTCCCCGTGCGCTCTCTTCTTTGTTAAAGCGACTGCAGTTACACACTTTGAACTGTGGAAAGGCACCGGAGTGTCTTAGGATTTCCCCAGGCGCTTTGTTTTCCCTGGGCCAAAAGGAGCCTTCACAATAGCTTAACGCTAACACTGCATACTCCTTCCACTTCCAGACCACGGCTACCGCAAGGGAAAACTTCCCTTCGCGAAGGGCAGATTGGCCGAGCTCATTGCAGGAAAGCGAAACCAAATGACGCTTTTCTCATTCTAACTGCTTTCGTCCGAGGACTGGATGAAGTCCGAGTGTTCTTTTTCTCACTGAGATACACAAAATCTGCTGTTGCCTCTGAGCTCTGTTCTTGGCAAATACGTGAACCTGACATACATTCATGTGGGGAAAGACATGGCTTTGCTAGGATTTCTCTTAGCACTGGGTTTTCTCTGGGCCTCACGTCAGGGCAACCCTGCATAGGATATACTCTGCCTGGAGAGAGTTTCCCGCTTGGTAGTTTGGCCTAGAAAACCCTGCTTTTGCAAGTGCCACTTGACCAGATTCAGGCAGAAAAGAGAATACAAAAAGGCCTTTTCTCCCTGGGTCCTTTCACAGTCTCTAAAAGCTAAAACTCTATAGTTGCTCCTCTGGCAGGATAAATGCACTGCAATGTAGTTTTTCAGAAGAAGCCTTGAGTTTGCGAGAGCGTAGGAGGAATTCATTGCAGGAAAGAGGAAGGCCAAAAAGTTTCTCTCCTTATGCCTGCCTTGCTCAGAGGAGTGGATGAAGTCAGGGACTTCTCCCTTTCCCTGAGAAACATGCAGGCCGCTGTTCCCCGTGCGCTCTCTTCTTTGTTAAAGCGACTGCAGTTACACACTTTGAACTGTGGAAAGGCACCGGAGTGTCTTAGGATTTCCCCAGGCGCTTTGTTTTCCCTGGGCCAAAAGGAGCCTTCACAATAGCTTAACGCTAACACTGCATACTCCTTCCACTTCCAGACCACGGCTACCGCAAGGGAAAACTTCCCTTCGCGAAGGGCAGATTGGCCGAGCTCATTGCAGGAAAGCGAAACCAAATGACGCTTTTCTCATTCTAACTGCTTTCGTCCGAGGACTGGATGAAGTCCGAGTGTTCTTTTTCTCACTGAGATACACAAAATCTGCTGTTGCCTCTGAGCTCTGTTCTTGGCAAATACGTGAACCTGACATACATTCATGTGGGGAGAGACATGGCTTTGCTAGGATTTCTCTTAGCACTGGGTTTTCTCTGGGCCTCACGTCAGGGCAACACTGCATAGGATATACTCTGCCTGGAGAGAGTTTCCCGCTTGGTAGTTTGGCCTAGAAAACCCTGCTTTTGCAAGTGCCACTTGACCAGATTCAGGCAGAAAAGAGAATACAAAAAGGCCTTTTCTCCCTCGGTCCTTTCACAGTCTCTAAAAGCTAAAACTCTATAGTTGCTCCTCTGGCAGGATAAATGCACTGCAATGTAGTTTTTCAGAAGAAGCCTTGAGTTTGCGAGAGCGTAGGAGGAATTCATTGCAGGAAAGAGGAAGGCCAAAAAGTTTCTCTCCTTATGCCTGCCTTGCTCAGAGGAGTGGATGAAGTCAGGGACTTCTCCCTTTCCCTGAGAAACATGCAGGCCGCTGTTCCCCGTGCGCTCTCTTCTTTGTTAAAGCGACTGCAGTTACACACTTTGAACTGTGGAAAGGCACCGGAGTGTCTTAGGATTTCCCCAGGTGCTTTGTTTTCCCTGGGCCAAAAGGAGCCTTCACAATAGCTTAACGCTAACACTGCATACTCCTTCCACTTCCAGACCACGGCTACCGCAAGGCAGTTCTCCGCGGGAAAACTTCCCTTCGCGAAGGGCAGATTGGCCGAGCTCATTGCAGGAAAGCGAAACCAAATGACGCTTTTCTCATTCTAACTGCTTTCGTCCGAGGACTGGATGAAGTCCGAGTGTTCTTTTTCTCACTGAGATACACAAAATCTGCTGTTGCCTCTGAGCTCTGTTCTTGGCAAATACGTGAACCTGACATACATTCATGTGGGGAAAGACATGGCTTTGCTAGGATTTCTCTTAGCACTGGGTTTTCTCTGGGCCTCACGTCAGGGCAACCCTGCATAGGATATACTCTGCCTGGAGAGAGTTTCCCGCTTGGTAGTTTGGCCTAGAAAACCCTGCTTTTGCAAGTGCCACTTGACCAGATTCAGGCAGAAAAGAGAATACAAAAAGGCCTTTTCTCCCTGGGTCCTTTCACAGTCTCTAAAAGCTAAAACTCTATAGTTGCTCCTCTGGCAGGATAAATGCACTGCAATGTAGTTTTTCAGAAGAAGCCTTGAGTTTGCGAGAGCGTAGGAGGAATTCATTGCAGGAAAGAGGAAGGCCAAAAAGTTTCTCTCCTTATGCCTGCCTTGCTCAGAGGAGTGGATGAAGTCAGGGACTTCTCCCTTTCCCTGAGAAACATGCAGGCCGCTGTTCCCCGTGCGCTCTCTTCTTTGTTAAAGCGACTGCAGTTACACACTTTGAACTGTGGAAAGGCACCGGAGTGTCTTAGGATTTCCCCAGGCGCTTTGTTTTCCCTGGGCCAAAAGGAGCCTTCACAATAGCTTAACGTTTACACTGCATACTCCTTCCACTTCCAGACCACGGCTACCGCAAGGCAGTTCTCCGCGGGAAAACTTCCCTTCGCGAAGGGCAGATTGGCCGAGCTCATTGCAGGAAAGCGAAACCAAATGACGCTTTTCTCATTCTAACTGCTTTCGTCCGAGGACTGGATGAAGTCCGAGTGTTCTTTTTCTCACTGAGATACACAAAATCTGCTGTTGCCTCTGAGCTCTGTTCTTGGCAAATACGTGAACCTGACATACATTCATGTGGGGAAAGACATGGCTTTGCTAGGATTTCTCTTAGCACTGGGTTTTCTCTGGGCCTCACGTCAGGGCAACACTGCATAGGATATACTCTGCCTGGAGAGAGTTTCCTCCTTTGTAGTTTGGCCTAGAAAACCCTGCTTTTGCAAGTGCCACTTGACCAGATTCAGGCAGAAAAGAGAATACAAAAAGGCCTTTTCTCCCTGGGTCCTTTCACAGTCTCTAAAAGCTAAAACTCTATAGTTGCTCCTCTGGCAGGATAAATGCACTGCAATGTAGTTTTTCAGAAGAAGCCTTGAGTTTGCGAGAGCGTAGGAGGAATTCATTGCAGGAAAGAGGAAGGCCAAAAAGTTTCTCTCCTTATGCCTGCCTTGCTCAGAGGAGTGGATGAAGTCAGGGACTTCTCCCTTTCCCTGAGAAACATGCAGGCCGCTGTTCCCCGTGCGCTCTCTTCTTTGTTAAAGCGACTGCAGTTACACACTTTGAACTGTGGAAAGGCACCGGAGTGTCTTAGGATTTCCCCAGGCGCTTTGTTTTCCCTGGGCCAAAAGGAGCCTTCACAATAGCTTAACGCTAACACTGCATACTCCTTCCACTTCCAGACCACGGCTACCGCAAGGGAAAACTTCCCTTCGCGAAGGGCAGATTGGCCGAGCTCATTGCAGGAAAGCGAAACCAAATGACGCTTTTCTCATTCTAACTGCTTTCGTCCGAGGACTGGATGAAGTCCGAGTGTTCTTTTTCTCACTGAGATACACAAAATCTGCTGTTGCCTCTGAGCTCTGTTCTTGGCAAATACGTGAACCTGACATACATTCATGTGGGGAAAGACATGGCTTTGCTAGGATTTCTCTTAGCACTGGGTTTTCTCTGGGCCTCACGTCAGGGCAACCCTGCATAGGATATACTCTGCCTGGAGAGAGTTTCCCGCTTGGTAGTTTGGCCTAGAAAACCCTGCTTTTGCAAGTGCCACTTGACCAGATTCAGGCAGAAAAGAGAATACAAAAAGGCCTTTTCTCCCTGGGTCCTTTCACAGTCTCTAAAAGCTAAAACTCTATAGTTGCTCCTCTGGCAGGATAAATGCACTGCAATGTAGTTTTTCAGAAGAAGCCTTGAGTTTGCGAGAGCGTAGGAGGAATTCATTGCAGGAAAGAGGAAGGCCAAAAAGTTTCTCTCCTTATGCCTGCCTTGCTCAGAGGAGTGGATGAAGTCAGGGACTTCTCCCTTTCCCTGAGAAACATGCAGGCCGCTGTTCCCCGTGCGCTCTCTTCTTTGTTAAAGCGACTGCAGTTACACACTTTGAACTGTGGAAAGGCACCGGAGTGTCTTAGGATTTCCCCAGGCGCTTTGTTTTCCCTGGGCCAAAAGGAGCCTTCACAATAGCTTAACGCTAACACTGCATACTCCTTCCACTTCCAGACCACGGCTACCGCAAGGGAAAACTTCCCTTCGCGAAGGGCAGATTGGCCGAGCTCATTGCAGGAAAGCGAAACCAAATGACGCTTTTCTCATTCTAACTGCTTTCGTCCGAGGACTGGATGAAGTCCGAGTGTTCTTTTTCTCACTGAGATACACAAAATCTGCTGTTGCCTCTGAGCTCTGTTCTTGGCAAATACGTGAACCTGACATACATTCATGTGGGGAGAGACATGGCTTTGCTAGGATTTCTCTTAGCACTGGGTTTTCTCTGGGCCTCACGTCAGGGCAACACTGCATAGGATATACTCTGCCTGGAGAGAGTTTCCCGCTTGGTAGTTTGGCCTAGAAAACCCTGCTTTTGCAAGTGCCACTTGACCAGATTCAGGCAGAAAAGAGAATACAAAAAGGCCTTTTCTCCCTCGGTCCTTTCACAGTCTCTAAAAGCTAAAACTCTATAGTTGCTCCTCTGGCAGGATAAATGCACTGCAATGTAGTTTTTCAGAAGAAGCCTTGAGTTTGCGAGAGCGTAGGAGGAATTCATTGCAGGAAAGAGGAAGGCCAAAAAGTTTCTCTCCTTATGCCTGCCTTGCTCAGAGGAGTGGATGAAGTCAGGGACTTCTCCCTTTCCCTGAGAAACATGCAGGCCGCTGTTCCCTGTGCGCTCTCTTATTTGTTAAAGCGACTGCAGTTACACACTTTGAACTGTGGAAAGGCACCGGAGTGTCTTAGGATTTCCCCAGGCGCTTTGTTTTCCCTGGGCCAAAAGGAGCCTTCACAATAGCTTAACGCTAACACTGCATACTCCTTCCACTTCCAGACCACGGCTACCGCAAGGCAGTTCTCCGCGGGAAAACTTCCCTTCGCGAAGGGCAGATTGGCCGAGCTCATTGCAGGAAAGCGAAACCAAATGACGCTTTTCTCATTCTAACTGCTTTCGTCCGAGGACTGGATGAAGTCCGAGTGTTCTTTTTCTCACTGAGATACACAAAATCTGCTGTTGCCTCTGAGCTCTGTTCTTGGCAAATACGTGAACCTGACATACATTCATGTGGGGAAAGACATGGCTTTGCTAGGATTTCTCTTAGCACTGGGTTTTCTCTGGGCCTCACGTCAGGGCAACACTGCATAGGATATACTCTGCCTGGAGAGAGTTTCCCGCTTGGTAGTTTGGCCTAGAAAACCCTGCTTTTGCAAGTGCCACTTGACCAGATTCAGGCAGAAAAGAGAATACAAAAAGGCCTTTTCTCCCTGGGTCCTTTCACAGTCTCTAAAAGCTAAAACTCTATAGTTGCTCCTCTGGCAGGATAAATGCACTGCAATGTAGTTTTTCAGAAGAAGCCTTGAGTTTGCGAGAGCGTAGGAGGAATTCATTGCAGGAAAGAGGAAGGCCAAAAAGTTTCTCTCCTTATGCCTGCCTTGCTCAGAGGAGTGGATGAAGTCAGGGACTTCTCCCTTTCCCTGAGAAACATGCAGGCCGCTGTTCCCCGTGCGCTCTCTTCTTTGTTAAAGCGACTGCAGTTACACACTTTGAACTGTGGAAAGGCACCGGAGTGTCTTAGGATTTCCCCAGGCGCTTTGTTTTCCCTGGGCCAAAAGGAGCCTTCCCAATAGCTTAACGCTAACACTGCATACTCCTTCCACTTCCAGACCACGGCTACCGCAAGGGAAAACTTCCCTTCGCGAAGGGCAGATTGGCCGAGCTCATTGCAGGAAAGCGAAACCAAATGACGCTTTTCTCATTCTAACTGCTTTCGTCCGAGGACTGGATGAAGTCCGAGTGTTCTTTTTCTCACTGAGATACACAAAATCTGCTGTTGCCTCTGAGCTCTGTTCTTGGCAAATACGTGAACCTGACATACATTCATGTGGGGAAAGACATGGCTTTGCTAGGATTTCTCTTAGCACTGGGTTTTCTCTGGGCCTCACGTCAGGGCAACACTGCATAGGATATACTCTGCCTGGAGAGAGTTTCCCGCTTGGTAGTTTGGCCTAGAAAACCCTGCTTTTGCAAGTGCCACTTGACCAGATTCAGGCAGAAAAGAGAATACAAAAAGGCCTTTTCTCCCTGGGTCCTTTCACAGTCTCTAAAAGCTAAAACTCTATAGTTGCTCCTCTGGCAGGATAAATGCACTGCAATGTAGTTTTTCAGAAGAAGCCTTGAGTTTGCGAGAGCGTAGGAGGAATTCATTGCAGGAAAGAGGAAGGCCGAAAAGTTTCTCTCCTTATGCCTGCCTTGCTCAGAGGAGTGGATGAAGTCAGGGACTTCTCCCTTTCCCTGAGAAACATGCAGGCCGCTGTTCCCCGTGCGCTCTCTTCTTTGTTAAAGCGACTGCAGTTACACACTTTGAACTGTGGAAAGGCACCGGAGTGTCTTAGGATTTCCCCAGGCGCTTTGTTTTCCCTGGGCCAAAAGGAGCCTTCACAATAGGTTAACGCTAACACTGCATACTCCTTCCACTTCCAGACCGCGGCTACCGCAAGGGAAAACTTCCCTTCGCGAAGGGCAGATTGGCTGAGCTCATTGCAGGAAAGCGAAACCAAATGACGCTTTTCTCATTCTAACTGCTTTCGTCCGAGGACTGGATGAAGTCCGAGTGTTCTTTTTCTCACTGAGATACACAAAATCTGCTGTTGCCTCTGAGCTCTGTTCTTGGCAAATACGTGAACCTGACATACATTCATGTGGGGAAAGACATGGCTTTGCTAGGATTTCTCTTAGCACTGGGTTTTCTCTGGGCCTCACGTCAGGGCAACCCTGCATAGGATATACTCTGCCTGGAGAGAGTTTCCCGCTTGGTAGTTTGGCCTAGAAAACCCTGCTTTTGCAAGTGCCACTTGACCAGATTCAGGCAGAAAAGAGAATACAAAAAGGCCTTTTCTCCCTGGGTCCTTTCACAGTCTCTAAAAGCTAAAACTCTATAGTTGCTCCTCTGGCAGGATAAATGCACTGCAATGTAGTTTTTCAGAAGAAGCCTTGAGTTTGCGAGAGCGTAGGAGGAATTCATTGCAGGAAAGAGGAAGGCCAAAAAGTTTCTCTCCTTATGCCTGCCTTGCTCAGAGGAGTGGATGAAGTCAGGGACTTCTCCCTTTCCCTGAGAAACATGCAGGCCGCTGTTCCCCGTGCGCTCTCTTCTTTGTTAAAGCGACTGCAGTTACACACTTTGAACTGTGGAAAGGCACCGGAGTGTCTTAGGATTTCCCCAGGTGCTTTGTTTTCCCTGGGCCAAAAGGAGCCTTCACAATAGCTTAACGCTAACACTGCATACTCCTTCCACTTCCAGACCACGGCTACCGCAAGGCAGTTCTCCGCGGGAAAACTTCCCTTCGCGAAGGGCAGATTGGCCGAGCTCATTGCAGGAAAGCGAAACCAAATGACGCTTTTCTCATTCTAACTGCTTTCGTCCGAGGACTGGATGAAGTCCGAGTGTTCTTTTTCTCACTGAGATACACAAAATCTGCTGTTGCCTCTGAGCTCTGTTCTTGGCAAATACGTGAACCTGACATACATTCATGTGGGGAAAGACATGGCTTTGCTAGGATTTCTCTTAGCACTGGGTTTTCTCTGGGCCTCACGTCAGGGCAACCCTGCATAGGATATACTCTGCCTGGAGAGAGTTTCCCGCTTGGTAGTTTGGCCTAGAAAACCCTGCTTTTGCAAGTGCCACTTGACCAGATTCAGGCAGAAAAGAGAATACAAAAAGGCCTTTTCTCCCTGGGTCCTTTCACAGTCTCTAAAAGCTAAAACTCTATAGTTGCTCCTCTGGCAGGATAAATGCACTGCAATGTAGTTTTTCAGAAGAAGCCTTGAGTTTGCGAGAGCGTAGGAGGAATTCATTGCAGGAAAGAGGAAGGCCAAAAAGTTTCTCTCCTTATGCCTGCCTTGCTCAGAGGAGTGGATGAAGTCAGGGACTTCTCCCTTTCCCTGAGAAACATGCAGGCCGCTGTTCCCCGTGCGCTCTCTTCTTTGTTAAAGCGACTGCAGTTACACACTTTGAACTGTGGAAAGGCACCGGAGTGTCTTAGGATTTCCCCAGGCGCTTTGTTTTCCCTGGGCCAAAAGGAGCCTTCACAATAGCTTAACGTTTACACTGCATACTCCTTCCACTTCCAGACCACGGCTACCGCAAGGGAAAACTTCCCTTCGCGAAGGGCAGATTGGCCGAGCTCATTGCAGGAAAGCGAAACCAAATGACGCTTTTCTCATTCTAACTGCTTTCGTCCGAGGACTGGATGAAGTCCGAGTGTTCTTTTTCTCACTGAGATACACAAAATCTGCTGTTGCCTCTGAGCTCTGTTCTTGGCAAATACGTGAACCTGACATACATTCATGTGGGGAAAGACATGGCTTTGCTAGGATTTCTCTTAGCACTGGGTTTTCTCTGGGCCTCACGTCAGGGCAACACTGCATAGGATATACTCTGCCTGGAGAGAGTTTCCCGCTTGGTAGTTTGGCCTAGAAAACCCTGCTTTTGCAAGTGCCACTTGACCAGATTCAGGCAGAAAAGAGAATACAAAAAGGCCTTTTCTCCCTGGGTCCTTTCACAGTCTCTAAAAGCTAAAACTCTATAGTTGCTCCTCTGGCAGGATAAATGCACTGCAATGTAGTTTTTCAGAAGAAGCCTTGAGTTTGCGAGAGCGTAGGAGGAATTCATTGCAGGAAAGAGGAAGGCCAAAAAGTTTCTCTCCTTATGCCTGCCTTGCTCAGAGGAGTGGATGAAGTCAGGGACTTCTCCCTTTCCCTGAGAAACATGCAGGCCGCTGTTCCCCGTGCGCTCTCTTCTTTGTTAAAGCGACTGCAGTTACACACTTTGAACTGTGGAAAGGCACCGGAGTGTCTTAGGATTTCCCCAGGCGCTTTGTTTTCCCTGGGCCAAAAGGAGCCTTCACAATAGCTTAACGCTAACACTGCATACTCCTTCCACTTCCAGACCACGGCTACCGCAAGGCAGTTCTCCGCGGGAAAACTTCCCTTCGCGAAGGGCAGATTGGCCGAGCTCATTGCAGGAAAGCGAAACCAAATGACGCTTTTCTCATTCTAACTGCTTTCGTCCGAGGACTGGATGAAGTCCGAGTGTTCTTTTTCTCACTGAGATACACAAAATCTGCTGTTGCCTCTGAGCTCTGTTCTTGGCAAATACGTGAACCTGACATACATTCATGTGGGGAAAGACATGGCTTTGCTAGGATTTCTCTTAGCACTGGGTTTTCTCTGGGCCTCACGTCAGGGCAACACTGCATAGGATATACTCTGCCTGGAGAGAGTTTCCCGCTTGGTAGTTTGGCCTAGAAAACCCTGCTTTTGCAAGTGCCACTTGACCAGATTCAGGCAGAAAAGAGAATACAAAAAGGCCTTTTCTCCCTGGGTCCTTTCACAGTCTCTAAAAGCTAAAACTCTATAGTTGCTCCTCTGGCAGGATAAATGCACTGCAATGTAGTTTTTCAGAAGAAGCCTTGAGTTTGCGAGAGCGTAG
The DNA here is from genome assembly GCF_030014295.1 of Loxodonta africana. Lineage (NCBI taxonomy): Eukaryota > Metazoa > Chordata > Mammalia > Proboscidea > Elephantidae > Loxodonta > Loxodonta africana. Next base: position 36,293,164 of record NC_087342.1, read on the forward strand.
GAGGAATTCATTGCAGGAAAGAGGAAGGCCAAAAAGTTTCTCTCCTTATGCCTGCCTTGCTCAGAGGAGTGGATGAAGTCAGGGACTTCTCCCTTTCCCTGAGAAACATGCAGGCCGCTGTTCCCCGTGCGCTCTCTTCTTTGTTAAAGCGACTGCAGTTACACACTTTGAACTGTGGAAAGGCACCGGAGTGTCTTAGGATTTCCCCAGGCGCTTTGTTTTCCCTGGGCCAAAAGGAGCCTTCACAATAGCTTAACGCTAACACTGCATACTCCTTCCACTTCCAGACCACGGCTACCGCAAGGGAAAACTTCCCTTCGCGAAGGGCAGATTGGCCGAGCTCATTGCAGGAAAGCGAAACCAAATGACGCTTTTCTCATTCTAACTGCTTTCGTCCGAGGACTGGATGAAGTCCGAGTGTTCTTTTTCTCACTGAGATACACAAAATCTGCTGTTGCCTCTGAGCTCTGTTCTTGGCAAATACGTGAACCTGACATACATTCATGTGGGGAAAGACATGGCTTTGCTAGGATTTCTCTTAGCACTGGGTTTTCTCTGGGCCTCACGTCAGGGCAACACTGCATAGGATATACTCTGCCTGCAGAGAGTTTCCTCCTTTGTAGTTTGGCCTAGAAAACCCTGCTTTTGCAAGTGCCACTTGACCAGATTCAGGCAGAAAAGAGAATACAAAAAGGCCTTTTCTCCCTGGGTCCTTTCACAGTCTCTAAAAGCTAAAACTCTATAGTTGCTCCTCTGGCAGGATAAATGCACTGCAATGTAGTTTTTCAGAAGAAGCCTTGAGTTTGCGAGAGCGTAGGAGGAATTCATTGCAGGAAAGAGGAAGGCCAAAAAGTTTCTCTCCTTATGCCTGCCTTGCTCAGAGGAGTGGATGAAGTCAGGGACTTCTCCCTTTCCCTGAGAAACATGCAGGCCGCTGTTCCCCGTGCGCTCTCTTATTTGTTAAAGCGACTGCAGTTACACACTTTGAACTGTGGAAAGGCACCGGAGTTTCTTAGGATTTCCCCAGGCGCTTTGTTTTCCCTGGGCCAAAAGGAGCCTTCACAATAGCTTAACGCTAACACTGCATACTCCTTCCACTTCCAGACCACGGCTACCGCAAGGGAAAACTTCCCTTCGCGAAGGGCAGATTGGCTGAGCTCATTGCAGGAAAGCGAAACCAAATGACGCTTTTCTCATTCTAACTGCTTTCGTCCGAGGACTGGATGAAGTCCGAGTGTTCTTTTTCTCACTGAGATACACAAAATCTGCTGTTGCCTCTGAGCTCTGTTCTTGGCAAATACGTGAACCTGACATACATTCATGTGGGGAAAGACATGGCTTTGCTAGGATTTCTCTTAGCACTGGGTTTTCTCTGGGCCTCACGTCAGGGCAACACTGCATAGGATATACTCTGCCTGGAGAGAGTTTCCCGCTTGGTAGTTTGGCCTAGAAAACCCTGCTTTTGCAAGTGCCACTTGACCAGATTCAGGCAGAAAAGAGAATACAAAAAGGCCTTTTCTCCCTGGGTCCTTTCACAGTCTCTAAAAGCTAAAACTCTATAGTTGCTCCTCTGGCAGGATAAATGCACTGCAATGTAGTTTTTCAGAAGAAGCCTTGAGTTTGCGAGAGCGTAGGAGGAATTCATTGCAGGAAAGAGGAAGGCCAAAAAGTTTCTCTCCTTATGCCTGCCTTGCTCAGAGGAGTGGATGAAGTCAGGGACTTCTCCCTTTCCCTGAGAAACATGCAGGCCGCTGTTCCCCGTGCGCTCTCTTCTTTGTTAAAGCGACTGCAGTTACACACTTTGAACTGTGGAAAGGCACCGGAGTGTCTTAGGATTTCCCCAGGCGCTTTGTTTTCCCTGGGCCAAAAGGAGCCTTCACAATAGCTTAACGCTAACACTGCATACTCCTTCCACTTCCAGACCGCGGCTACCGCAAGGGAAAACTTCCCTTCGCGAAGGGCAGATTGGCTGAGCTCATTGCAGGAAAGCGAAACCAAATGACGCTTTTCTCATTCTAACTGCTTTCGTCCGAGGACTGGATGAAGTCCGAGTGTTCTTTTTCTCACTGAGATACACAAAATCTGATGTTGCCTCTGAGCTCTGTTCTTGGCAAATACGTGAACCTGACATACATTCATGTGGGGAAAGACATGGCTTTGCTAGGATTTCTCTTAGCACTGGGTTTTCTCTGGGCCTCACGTCAGGGCAACACTGCATAGGATATACTCTGCCTGGAGAGAGTTTCCCGCTTGGTAGTTTGGCCTAGAAAACCCTGCTTTTGCAAGTGCCACTTGACCAGATTCAGGCAGAAAAGAGAATACAAAAAGGCCTTTTCTCCCTGGGTCCTTTCACAGTCTCTAAAAGCTAAAACTCTATAGTTGCTCCTCTGGCAGGATAAATGCACTGCAATGTAGTTTTTCAGAAGAAGCCTTGAGTTTGCGAGAGCGTAGGAGGAATTCATTGCAGGAAAGAGGAAGGCCGAAAAGTTTCTCTCCTTATGCCTGCCTTGCTCAGAGGAGTGGATGAAGTCAGGGACTTCTCCCTTTCCCTGAGAAACATGCAGGCCGCTGTTCCCCGTGCGCTCTCTTCTTTGTTAAAGCGACTGCAGTTACACACTTTGAACTGTGGAAAGGCACCGGAGTGTCTTAGGATTTCCCCAGGCGCTTTGTTTTCCCTGGGCCAAAAGGAGCCTTCACAATAGGTTAACGCTAACACTGCATACTCCTTCCACTTCCAGACCGCGGCTACCGCAAGGGAAAACTTCCCTTCGCGAAGGGCAGATTGGCTGAGCTCATTGCAGGAAAGCGAAACCAAATGACGCTTTTCTCATTCTAACTGCTTTCGTCCGAGGACTGGATGAAGTCCGAGTGTTCTTTTTCTCACTGAGATACACAAAATCTGCTGTTGCCTCTGAGCTCTGTTCTTGGCAAATACGTGAACCTGACATACATTCATGTGGGGAAAGACATGGCTTTGCTAGGATTTCTCTTAGCACTGGGTTTTCTCTGGGCCTCACGTCAGGGCAACCCTGCATAGGATATACTCTGCCTGGAGAGAGTTTCCCGCTTGGTAGTTTGGCCTAGAAAACCCTGCTTTTGCAAGTGCCACTTGACCAGATTCAGGCAGAAAAGAGAATACAAAAAGGCCTTTTCTCCCTGGGTCCTTTCACAGTCTCTAAAAGCTAAAACTCTATAGTTGCTCCTCTGGCAGGATAAATGCACTGCAATGTAGTTTTTCAGAAGAAGCCTTGAGTTTGCGAGAGCGTAGGAGGAATTCATTGCAGGAAAGAGGAAGGCCAAAAAGTTTCTCTCCTTATGCCTGCCTTGCTCAGAGGAGTGGATGAAGTCAGGGACTTCTCCCTTTCCCTGAGAAACATGCAGGCCGCTGTTCCCCGTGCGCTCTCTTCTTTGTTAAAGCGACTGCAGTTACACACTTTGAACTGTGGAAAGGCACCGGAGTGTCTTAGGATTTCCCCAGGTGCTTTGTTTTCCCTGGGCCAAAAGGAGCCTTCACAATAGCTTAACGCTAACACTGCATACTCCTTCCACTTCCAGACCACGGCTACCGCAAGGCAGTTCTCCGCGGGAAAACTTCCCTTCGCGAAGGGCAGATTGGCCGAGCTCATTGCAGGAAAGCGAAACCAAATGACGCTTTTCTCATTCTAACTGCTTTCGTCCGAGGACTGGATGAAGTCCGAGTGTTCTTTTTCTCACTGAGATACACAAAATCTGCTGTTGCCTCTGAGCTCTGTTCTTGGCAAATACGTGAACCTGACATACATTCATGTGGGGAAAGACATGGCTTTGCTAGGATTTCTCTTAGCACTGGGTTTTCTCTGGGCCTCACGTCAGGGCAACCCTGCATAGGATATACTCTGCCTGGAGAGAGTTTCCCGCTTGGTAGTTTGGCCTAGAAAACCCTGCTTTTGCAAGTGCCACTTGACCAGATTCAGGCAGAAAAGAGAATACAAAAAGGCCTTTTCTCCCTGGGTCCTTTCACAGTCTCTAAAAGCTAAAACTCTATAGTTGCTCCTCTGGCAGGATAAATGCACTGCAATGTAGTTTTTCAGAAGAAGCCTTGAGTTTGCGAGAGCGTAGGAGGAATTCATTGCAGGAAAGAGGAAGGCCAAAAAGTTTCTCTCCTTATGCCTGCCTTGCTCAGAGGAGTGGATGAAGTCAGGGACTTCTCCCTTTCCCTGAGAAACATGCAGGCCGCTGTTCCCCGTGCGCTCTCTTCTTTGTTAAAGCGACTGCAGTTACACACTTTGAACTGTGGAAAGGCACCGGAGTGTCTTAGGATTTCCCCAGGCGCTTTGTTTTCCCTGGGCCAAAAGGAGCCTTCACAATAGCTTAACGTTTACACTGCATACTCCTTCCACTTCCAGACCACGGCTACCGCAAGGCAGTTCTCCGCGGGAAAACTTCCCTTCGCGAAGGGCAGATTGGCCGAGCTCATTGCAGGAAAGCGAAACCAAATGACGCTTTTCTCATTCTAACTGCTTTCGTCCGAGGACTGGATGAAGTCCGAGTGTTCTTTTTCTCACTGAGATACACAAAATCTGCTGTTGCCTCTGAGCTCTGTTCTTGGCAAATACGTGAACCTGACATACATTCATGTGGGGAAAGACATGGCTTTGCTAGGATTTCTCTTAGCACTGGGTTTTCTCTGGGCCTCACGTCAGGGCAACACTGCATAGGATATACTCTGCCTGGAGAGAGTTTCCTCCTTTGTAGTTTGGCCTAGAAAACCCTGCTTTTGCAAGTGCCACTTGACCAGATTCAGGCAGAAAAGAGAATACAAAAAGGCCTTTTCTCCCTGGGTCCTTTCACAGTCTCTAAAAGCTAAAACTCTATAGTTGCTCCTCTGGCAGGATAAATGCACTGCAATGTAGTTTTTCAGAAGAAGCCTTGAGTTTGCGAGAGCGTAGGAGGAATTCATTGCAGGAAAGAGGAAGGCCAAAAAGTTTCTCTCCTTATGCCTGCCTTGCTCAGAGGAGTGGATGAAGTCAGGGACTTCTCCCTTTCCCTGAGAAACATGCAGGCCGCTGTTCCCCGTGCGCTCTCTTCTTTGTTAAAGCGACTGCAGTTACACACTTTGAACTGTGGAAAGGCACCGGAGTGTCTTAGGATTTCCCCAGGCGCTTTGTTTTCCCTGGGCCAAAAGGAGCCTTCACAATAGCTTAACGCTAACACTGCATACTCCTTCCACTTCCAGACCACGGCTACCGCAAGGGAAAACTTCCCTTCGCGAAGGGCAGATTGGCCGAGCTCATTGCAGGAAAGCGAAACCAAATGACGCTTTTCTCATTCTAACTGCTTTCGTCCGAGGACTGGATGAAGTCCGAGTGTTCTTTTTCTCACTGAGATACACAAAATCTGCTGTTGCCTCTGAGCTCTGTTCTTGGCAAATACGTGAACCTGACATACATTCATGTGGGGAAAGACATGGCTTTGCTAGGATTTCTCTTAGCACTGGGTTTTCTCTGGGCCTCACGTCAGGGCAACCCTGCATAGGATATACTCTGCCTGGAGAGAGTTTCCCGCTTGGTAGTTTGGCCTAGAAAACCCTGCTTTTGCAAGTGCCACTTGACCAGATTCAGGCAGAAAAGAGAATACAAAAAGGCCTTTTCTCCCTGGGTCCTTTCACAGTCTCTAAAAGCTAAAACTCTATAGTTGCTCCTCTGGCAGGATAAATGCACTGCAATGTAGTTTTTCAGAAGAAGCCTTGAGTTTGCGAGAGCGTAGGAGGAATTCATTGCAGGAAAGAGGAAGGCCAAAAAGTTTCTCTCCTTATGCCTGCCTTGCTCAGAGGAGTGGATGAAGTCAGGGACTTCTCCCTTTCCCTGAGAAACATGCAGGCCGCTGTTCCCCGTGCGCTCTCTTCTTTGTTAAAGCGACTGCAGTTACACACTTTGAACTGTGGAAAGGCACCGGAGTGTCTTAGGATTTCCCCAGGCGCTTTGTTTTCCCTGGGCCAAAAGGAGCCTTCACAATAGCTTAACGCTAACACTGCATACTCCTTCCACTTCCAGACCACGGCTACCGCAAGGGAAAACTTCCCTTCGCGAAGGGCAGATTGGCCGAGCTCATTGCAGGAAAGCGAAACCAAATGACGCTTTTCTCATTCTAACTGCTTTCGTCCGAGGACTGGATGAAGTCCGAGTGTTCTTTTTCTCACTGAGATACACAAAATCTGCTGTTGCCTCTGAGCTCTGTTCTTGGCAAATACGTGAACCTGACATACATTCATGTGGGGAGAGACATGGCTTTGCTAGGATTTCTCTTAGCACTGGGTTTTCTCTGGGCCTCACGTCAGGGCAACACTGCATAGGATATACTCTGCCTGGAGAGAGTTTCCCGCTTGGTAGTTTGGCCTAGAAAACCCTGCTTTTGCAAGTGCCACTTGACCAGATTCAGGCAGAAAAGAGAATACAAAAAGGCCTTTTCTCCCTCGGTCCTTTCACAGTCTCTAAAAGCTAAAACTCTATAGTTGCTCCTCTGGCAGGATAAATGCACTGCAATGTAGTTTTTCAGAAGAAGCCTTGAGTTTGCGAGAGCGTAGGAGGAATTCATTGCAGGAAAGAGGAAGGCCAAAAAGTTTCTCTCCTTATGCCTGCCTTGCTCAGAGGAGTGGATGAAGTCAGGGACTTCTCCCTTTCCCTGAGAAACATGCAGGCCGCTGTTCCCTGTGCGCTCTCTTATTTGTTAAAGCGACTGCAGTTACACACTTTGAACTGTGGAAAGGCACCGGAGTGTCTTAGGATTTCCCCAGGCGCTTTGTTTTCCCTGGGCCAAAAGGAGCCTTCACAATAGCTTAACGCTAACACTGCATACTCCTTCCACTTCCAGACCACGGCTACCGCAAGGCAGTTCTCCGCGGGAAAACTTCCCTTCGCGAAGGGCAGATTGGCCGAGCTCATTGCAGGAAAGCGAAACCAAATGACGCTTTTCTCATTCTAACTGCTTTCGTCCGAGGACTGGATGAAGTCCGAGTGTTCTTTTTCTCACTGAGATACACAAAATCTGCTGTTGCCTCTGAGCTCTGTTCTTGGCAAATACGTGAACCTGACATACATTCATGTGGGGAAAGACATGGCTTTGCTAGGATTTCTCTTAGCACTGGGTTTTCTCTGGGCCTCACGTCAGGGCAACACTGCATAGGATATACTCTGCCTGGAGAGAGTTTCCCGCTTGGTAGTTTGGCCTAGAAAACCCTGCTTTTGCAAGTGCCACTTGACCAGATTCAGGCAGAAAAGAGAATACAAAAAGGCCTTTTCTCCCTGGGTCCTTTCACAGTCTCTAAAAGCTAAAACTCTATAGTTGCTCCTCTGGCAGGATAAATGCACTGCAATGTAGTTTTTCAGAAGAAGCCTTGAGTTTGCGAGAGCGTAGGAGGAATTCATTGCAGGAAAGAGGAAGGCCAAAAAGTTTCTCTCCTTATGCCTGCCTTGCTCAGAGGAGTGGATGAAGTCAGGGACTTCTCCCTTTCCCTGAGAAACATGCAGGCCGCTGTTCCCCGTGCGCTCTCTTCTTTGTTAAAGCGACTGCAGTTACACACTTTGAACTGTGGAAAGGCACCGGAGTGTCTTAGGATTTCCCCAGGCGCTTTGTTTTCCCTGGGCCAAAAGGAGCCTTCCCAATAGCTTAACGCTAACACTGCATACTCCTTCCACTTCCAGACCACGGCTACCGCAAGGGAAAACTTCCCTTCGCGAAGGGCAGATTGGCCGAGCTCATTGCAGGAAAGCGAAACCAAATGACGCTTTTCTCATTCTAACTGCTTTCGTCCGAGGACTGGATGAAGTCCGAGTGTTCTTTTTCTCACTGAGATACACAAAATCTGCTGTTGCCTCTGAGCTCTGTTCTTGGCAAATACGTGAACCTGACATACATTCATGTGGGGAAAGACATGGCTTTGCTAGGATTTCTCTTAGCACTGGGTTTTCTCTGGGCCTCACGTCAGGGCAACACTGCATAGGATATACTCTGCCTGGAGAGAGTTTCCCGCTTGGTAGTTTGGCCTAGAAAACCCTGCTTTTGCAAGTGCCACTTGACCAGATTCAGGCAGAAAAGAGAATACAAAAAGGCCTTTTCTCCCTGGGTCCTTTCACAGTCTCTAAAAGCTAAAACTCTATAGTTGCTCCTCTGGCAGGATAAATGCACTGCAATGTAGTTTTTCAGAAGAAGCCTTGAGTTTGCGAGAGCGTAGGAGGAATTCATTGCAGGAAAGAGGAAGGCCGAAAAGTTTCTCTCCTTATGCCTGCCTTGCTCAGAGGAGTGGATGAAGTCAGGGACTTCTCCCTTTCCCTGAGAAACATGCAGGCCGCTGTTCCCCGTGCGCTCTCTTCTTTGTTAAAGCGACTGCAGTTACACACTTTGAACTGTGGAAAGGCACCGGAGTGTCTTAGGATTTCCCCAGGCGCTTTGTTTTCCCTGGGCCAAAAGGAGCCTTCACAATAGGTTAACGCTAACACTGCATACTCCTTCCACTTCCAGACCGCGGCTACCGCAAGGGAAAACTTCCCTTCGCGAAGGGCAGATTGGCTGAGCTCATTGCAGGAAAGCGAAACCAAATGACGCTTTTCTCATTCTAACTGCTTTCGTCCGAGGACTGGATGAAGTCCGAGTGTTCTTTTTCTCACTGAGATACACAAAATCTGCTGTTGCCTCTGAGCTCTGTTCTTGGCAAATACGTGAACCTGACATACATTCATGTGGGGAAAGACATGGCTTTGCTAGGATTTCTCTTAGCACTGGGTTTTCTCTGGGCCTCACGTCAGGGCAACCCTGCATAGGATATACTCTGCCTGGAGAGAGTTTCCCGCTTGGTAGTTTGGCCTAGAAAACCCTGCTTTTGCAAGTGCCACTTGACCAGATTCAGGCAGAAAAGAGAATACAAAAAGGCCTTTTCTCCCTGGGTCCTTTCACAGTCTCTAAAAGCTAAAACTCTATAGTTGCTCCTCTGGCAGGATAAATGCACTGCAATGTAGTTTTTCAGAAGAAGCCTTGAGTTTGCGAGAGCGTAGGAGGAATTCATTGCAGGAAAGAGGAAGGCCAAAAAGTTTCTCTCCTTATGCCTGCCTTGCTCAGAGGAGTGGATGAAGTCAGGGACTTCTCCCTTTCCCTGAGAAACATGCAGGCCGCTGTTCCCCGTGCGCTCTCTTCTTTGTTAAAGCGACTGCAGTTACACACTTTGAACTGTGGAAAGGCACCGGAGTGTCTTAGGATTTCCCCAGGTGCTTTGTTTTCCCTGGGCCAAAAGGAGCCTTCACAATAGCTTAACGCTAACACTGCATACTCCTTCCACTTCCAGACCACGGCTACCGCAAGGCAGTTCTCCGCGGGAAAACTTCCCTTCGCGAAGGGCAGATTGGCCGAGCTCATTGCAGGAAAGCGAAACCAAATGACGCTTTTCTCATTCTAACTGCTTTCGTCCGAGGACTGGATGAAGTCCGAGTGTTCTTTTTCTCACTGAGATACACAAAATCTGCTGTTGCCTCTGAGCTCTGTTCTTGGCAAATACGTGAACCTGACATACATTCATGTGGGGAAAGACATGGCTTTGCTAGGATTTCTCTTAGCACTGGGTTTTCTCTGGGCCTCACGTCAGGGCAACCCTGCATAGGATATACTCTGCCTGGAGAGAGTTTCCCGCTTGGTAGTTTGGCCTAGAAAACCCTGCTTTTGCAAGTGCCACTTGACCAGATTCAGGCAGAAAAGAGAATACAAAAAGGCCTTTTCTCCCTGGGTCCTTTCACAGTCTCTAAAAGCTAAAACTCTATAGTTGCTCCTCTGGCAGGATAAATGCACTGCAATGTAGTTTTTCAGAAGAAGCCTTGAGTTTGCGAGAGCGTAGGAGGAATTCATTGCAGGAAAGAGGAAGGCCAAAAAGTTTCTCTCCTTATGCCTGCCTTGCTCAGAGGAGTGGATGAAGTCAGGGACTTCTCCCTTTCCCTGAGAAACATGCAGGCCGCTGTTCCCCGTGCGCTCTCTTCTTTGTTAAAGCGACTGCAGTTACACACTTTGAACTGTGGAAAGGCACCGGAGTGTCTTAGGATTTCCCCAGGCGCTTTGTTTTCCCTGGGCCAAAAGGAGCCTTCACAATAGCTTAACGTTTACACTGCATACTCCTTCCACTTCCAGACCACGGCTACCGCAAGGGAAAACTTCCCTTCGCGAAGGGCAGATTGGCCGAGCTCATTGCAGGAAAGCGAAACCAAATGACGCTTTTCTCATTCTAACTGCTTTCGTCCGAGGACTGGATGAAGTCCGAGTGTTCTTTTTCTCACTGAGATACACAAAATCTGCTGTTGCCTCTGAGCTCTGTTCTTGGCAAATACGTGAACCTGACATACATTCATGTGGGGAAAGACATGGCTTTGCTAGGATTTCTCTTAGCACTGGGTTTTCTCTGGGCCTCACGTCAGGGCAACACTGCATAGGATATACTCTGCCTGGAGAGAGTTTCCCGCTTGGTAGTTTGGCCTAGAAAACCCTGCTTTTGCAAGTGCCACTTGACCAGATTCAGGCAGAAAAGAGAATACAAAAAGGCCTTTTCTCCCTGGGTCCTTTCACAGTCTCTAAAAGCTAAAACTCTATAGTTGCTCCTCTGGCAGGATAAATGCACTGCAATGTAGTTTTTCAGAAGAAGCCTTGAGTTTGCGAGAGCGTAGGAGGAATTCATTGCAGGAAAGAGGAAGGCCGAAAAGTTTCTCTCCTTATGCCTGCCTTGCTCAGAGGAGTGGATGAAGTCAGGGACTTCTCCCTTTCCCTGAGAAACATGCAGGCCGCTGTTCCCCGTGCGCTCTCTTCTTTGTTAAAGCGACTGCAGTTACACACTTTGAACTGTGGAAAGGCACCGGAGTGTCTTAGGATTTCCCCAGGCGCTTTGTTTTCCCTGGGCCAAAAGGAGCCTTCACAATAGGTTAACGCTAACACTGCATACTCCTTCCACTTCCAGACCGCGGCTACCGCAAGGGAAAACTTCCCTTCGCGAAGGGCAGATTGGCTGAGCTCATTGCAGGAAAGCGAAACCAAATGACGCTTTTCTCATTCTAACTGCTTTCGTCCGAGGACTGGATGAAGTCCGAGTGTTCTTTTTCTCACTGAGATACACAAAATCTGCTGTTGCCTCTGAGCTCTGTTCTTGGCAAATACGTGAACCTGACATACATTCATGTGGGGAAAGACATGGCTTTGCTAGGATTTCTCTTAGCACTGGGTTTTCTCTGGGCCTCACGTCAGGGCAACCCTGCATAGGATATACTCTGCCTGGAGAGAGTTTCCCGCTTGGTAGTTTGGCCTAGAAAACCCTGCTTTTGCAAGTGCCACTTGACCAGATTCAGGCAGAAAAGAGAATACAAAAAGGCCTTTTCTCCCTGGGTCCTTTCACAGTCTCTAAAAGCTAAAACTCTATAGTTGCTCCTCTGGCAGGATAAATGCACTGCAATGTAGTTTTTCAGAAGAAGCCTTGAGTTTGCGAGAGCGTAGGAGGAATTCATTGCAGGAAAGAGGAAGGCCAAAAAGTTTCTCTCCTTATGCCTGCCTTGCTCAGAGGAGTGGATGAAGTCAGGGACTTCTCCCTTTCCCTGAGAAACATGCAGGCCGCTGTTCCCCGTGCGCTCTCTTCTTTGTTAAAGCGACTGCAGTTACACACTTTGAACTGTGGAAAGGCACCGGAGTGTCTTAGGATTTCCCCAGGTGCTTTGTTTTCCCTGGGCCAAAAGGAGCCTTCACAATAGCTTAACGCTAACACTGCATACTCCTTCCACTTCCAGACCACGGCTACCGCAAGGCAGTTCTCCGCGGGAAAACTTCCCTTCGCGAAGGGCAGATTGGCCGAGCTCATTGCAGGAAAGCGAAACCAAATGACGCTTTTCTCATTCTAACTGCTTTCGTCCGAGGACTGGATGAAGTCCGAGTGTTCTTTTTCTCACTGAGATACACAAAATCTGCTGTTGCCTCTGAGCTCTGTTCTTGGCAAATACGTGAACCTGACATACATTCATGTGGGGAAAGACATGGCTTTGCTAGGATTTCTCTTAGCACTGGGTTTTCTCTGGGCCTCACGTCAGGGCAACCCTGCATAGGATATACTCTGCCTGGAGAGAGTTTCCCGCTTGGTAGTTTGGCCTAGAAAACCCTGCTTTTGCAAGTGCCACTTGACCAGATTCAGGCAGAAAAGAGAATACAAAAAGGCCTTTTCTCCCTGGGTCCTTTCACAGTCTCTAAAAGCTAAAACTCTATAGTTGCTCCTCTGGCAGGATAAATGCACTGCAATGTAGTTTTTCAGAAGAAGCCTTGAGTTTGCGAGAGCGTAGGAGGAATTCATTGCAGGAAAGAGGAAGGCCAAAAAGTTTCTCTCCTTATGCCTGCCTTGCTCAGAGGAGTGGATGAAGTCAGGGACTTCTCCCTTTCCCTGAGAAACATGCAGGCCGCTGTTCCCCGTGCGCTCTCTTCTTTGTTAAAGCGACTGCAGTTACACACTTTGAACTGTGGAAAGGCACCGGAGTGTCTTAGGATTTCCCCAGGCGCTTTGTTTTCCCTGGGCCAAAAGGAGCCTTCACAATAGCTTAACGTTTACACTGCATACTCCTTCCACTTCCAGACCACGGCTACCGCAAGGGAAAACTTCCCTTCGCGAAGGGCAGATTGGCCGAGCTCATTGCAGGAAAGCGAAACCAAATGACGCTTTTCTCATTCTAACTGCTTTCGTCCGAGGACTGGATGAAGTCCGAGTGTTCTTTTTCTCACTGAGATACACAAAATCTGCTGTTGCCTCTGAGCTCTGTTCTTGGCAAATACGTGAACCTGACATACATTCATGTGGGGAAAGACATGGCTTTGCTAGGATTTCTCTTAGCACTGGGTTTTCTCTGGGCCTCACGTCAGGGCAACACTGCATAGGATATACTCTGCCTGGAGAGAGTTTCCTCCTTTGTAGTTTGGCCTAGAAAACCCTGCTTTTGCAAGTGCCACTTGACCAGATTCAGGCAGAAAAGAGAATACAAAAAGGCCTTTTCTCCCTGGGTCCTTTCACAGTCTCTAAAAGCTAAAACTCTATAGTTGCTCCTCTGGCAGGATAAATGCACTGCAATGTAGTTTTTCAGAAGAAGCCTTGAGTTTGCGAGAGCGTAGGAGGAATTCATTGCAGGAAAGAGGAAGGCCAAAAAGTTTCTCTCCTTATGCCTGCCTTGCTCAGAGGAGTGGATGAAGTCAGGGACTTCTCCCTTTCCCTGAGAAACATGCAGGCCGCTGTTCCCCGTGCGCTCTCTTCTTTGTTAAAGCGACTGCAGTTACACACTTTGAACTGTGGAAAGGCACCGGAGTGTCTTAGGATTTCCCCAGGCGCTTTGTTTTCCCTGGGCCAAAAGGAGCCTTCACAATAGCTTAACGCTAACACTGCATACTCCTTCCACTTCCAGACCACGGCTACCGCAAGGGAAAACTTCCCTTCGCGAAGGGCAGATTGGCCGAGCTCATTGCAGGAAAGCGAAACCAAATGACGCTTTTCTCATTCTAACTGCTTTCGTCCGAGGACTGGATGAAGTCCGAGTGTTCTTTTTCTCACTGAGATACACAAAATCTGCTGTTGCCTCTGAGCTCTGTTCTTGGCAAATACGTGAACCTGACATACATTCATGTGGGGAAAGACATGGCTTTGCTAGGATTTCTCTTAGCACTGGGTTTTCTCTGGGCCTCACGTCAGGGCAACACTGCATAGGATATACTCTGCCTGGAGAGAGTTTCCTCCTTTGTAGTTTGGCCTAGAAAACCCTGCTTTTGCAAGTGCCACTTGACCAGATTCAGGCAGAAAAGAGAATACAAAAAGGCCTTTTCTCCCTGGGTCCTTTCACAGTCTCTAAAAGCTAAAACTCTATAGTTGCTCCTCTGGCAGGATAAATGCACTGCAATGTAGTTTTTCAGAAGAAGCCTTGAGTTTGCGAGAGCGTAGGAGGAATTCATTGCAGGAAAGAGGAAGGCCAAAAAGTTTCTCTCCTTATGCCTGCCTTGCTCAGAGGAGTGGATGAAGTCAGGGACTTCTCCCTTTCCCTGAGAAACATGCAGGCCGCTGTTCCCCGTGCGCTCTCTTCTTTGTTAAAGCGACTGCAGTTACACACTTTGAACTGTGGAAAGGCACCGGAGTGTCTTAGGATTTCCCCAGGTGCTTTGTTTTCCCTGGGCCAAAAGGAGCCTTCACAATAGCTTAACGCTAACACTGCATACTCCTTCCACTTCCAGACCACGGCTACCGCAAGGCAGTTCTCCGCGGGAAAACTTCCCTTCGCGAAGGGCAGATTGGCCGAGCTCATTGCAGGAAAGCGAAACCAAATGACGCTTTTCTCATTCTAACTGCTTTCGTCCGAGGACTGGATGAAGTCCGAGTGTTCTTTTTCTCACTGAGATACACAAAATCTGCTGTTGCCTCTGAGCTCTGTTCTTGGCAAATACGTGAACCTGACATACATTCATGTGGGGAAAGACATGGCTTTGCTAGGATTTCTCTTAGCACTGGGTTTTCTCTGGGCCTCACGTCAGGGCAACCCTGCATAGGATATACTCTGCCTGGAGAGAGTTTCCCGCTTGGTAGTTTGGCCTAGAAAACCCTGCTTTTGCAAGTGCCACTTGACCAGATTCAGGCAGAAAAGAGAATACAAAAAGGCCTTTTCTCCCTGGGTCCTTTCACAGTCTCTAAAAGCTAAAACTCTATAGTTGCTCCTCTGGCAGGATAAATGCACTGCAATGTAGTTTTTCAGAAGAAGCCTTGAGTTTGCGAGAGCGTAGGAGGAATTCATTGCAGGAAAGAGGAAGGCCAAAAAGTTTCTCTCCTTATGCCTGCCTTGCTCAGAGGAGTGGATGAAGTCAGGGACTTCTCCCTTTCCCTGAGAAACATGCAGGCCGCTGTTCCCCGTGCGCTCTCTTCTTTGTTAAAGCGACTGCAGTTACACACTTTGAACTGTGGAAAGGCACCGGAGTGTCTTAGGATTTCCCCAGGCGCTTTGTTTTCCCTGGGCCAAAAGGAGCCTTCACAATAGCTTAACGCTAACACTGCATACTCCTTCCACTTCCAGACCACGGCTACCGCAAGGGAAAACTTCCCTTCGCGAAGGGCAGATTGGCCGAGCTCATTGCAGGAAAGCGAAACCAAATGACGCTTTTCTCATTCTAACTGCTTTCGTCCGAGGACTGGATGAAGTCCGAGTGTTCTTTTTCTCACTGAGATACACAAAATCTGCTGTTGCCTCTGAGCTCTGTTCTTGGCAAATACGTGAACCTGACATACATTCATGTGGGGAAAGACATGGCTTTGCTAGGATTTCTCTTAGCACTGGGTTTTCTCTGGGCCTCACGTCAGGGCAACACTGCATAGGATATACTCTGCCTGGAGAGAGTTTCCCGCTTGGTAGTTTGGCCTAGAAAACCCTGCTTTTGCAAGTGCCACTTGACCAGATTCAGGCAGAAAAGAGAATACAAAAAGGCCTTTTCTCCCTGGGTCCTTTCACAGTCTCTAAAAGCTAAAACTCTATAGTTGCTCCTCTGGCAGGATAAATGCACTGCAATGTAGTTTTTCAGAAGAAGCCTTGAGTTTGCGAGAGCGTAGGAGGAATTCATTGCAGGAAAGAGGAAGGCCAAAAAGTTTCTCTCCTTATGCCTGCCTTGCTCAGAGGAGTGGATGAAGTCAGGGACTTCTCCCTTTCCCTGAGAAACATGCAGGCCGCTGTTCCCCGTGCGCTCTCTTCTTTGTTAAAGCGACTGCAGTTACACACTTTGAACTGTGGAAAGGCACCGGAGTGTCTTAGGATTTCCCCAGGCGCTTTGTTTTCCCTGGGCCAAAAGGAGCCTTCACAATAGCTTAACGCTAACACTGCATACTCCTTCCACTTCCAGACCACGGCTACCGCAAGGGAAAACTTCCCTTCGCGAAGGGCAGATTGGCCGAGCTCATTGCAGGAAAGCGAAACCAAATGACGCTTTTCTCATTCTAACTGCTTTCGTCCGAGGACTGGATGAAGTCCGAGTGTTCTTTTTCTCACTGAGATACACAAAATCTGCTGTTGCCTCTGAGCTCTGTTCTTGGCAAATACGTGAACCTGACATACATTCATGTGGGGAAAGACATGGCTTTGCTAGGATTTCTCTTAGCACTGGGTTTTCTCTGGGCCTCACGTCAGGGCAACACTGCATAGGATATACTCTGCCTGGAGAGAGTTTCCTCCTTTGTAGTTTGGCCTAGAAAACCCTGCTTTTGCAAGTGCCACTTGACCAGATTCAGGCAGAAAAGAGAATACAAAAAGGCCTTTTCTCCCTGGGTCCTTTCACAGTCTCTAAAAGCTAAAACTCTATAGTTGCTCCTCTGGCAGGATAAATGCACTGCAATGTAGTTTTTCAGAAGAAGCCTTGAGTTTGCGAGAGCGTAGGAGGAATTCATTGCAGGAAAGAGGAAGGCCAAAAAGTTTCTCTCCTTATGCCTGCCTTGCTCAGAGGAGTGGATGAAGTCAGGGACTTCTCCCTTTCCCTGAGAAACATGCAGGCCGCTGTTCCCCTTGCGCTCTCTTCTTTGTTAAAGCGACTGCAGTTACACACTTTGAACTGTGGAAAGGCACCGGAGTGTCTTAGGATTTCCCCAGGCGCTTTGTTTTCCCTGGGCCAAAAGGAGCCTTCACAATAGCTTAACGCTAACACTGCATACTCCTTCCACTTCCAGACCACGGCTACCGCAAGGGAAAACTTCCCTTCGCGAAGGGCAGATTGGCTGAGCTCATTGCAGGAAAGCGAAACCAAATGACGCTTTTCTCATTCTAACTGCTTTCGTCCGAGGACTGGATGAAGTCCGAGTGTTCTTTTTCTCACTGAGATACACAAAATCTGCTGTTGCCTCTGAGCTCTGTTCTTGGCAAATACGTGAACCTGACATACATTCATGTGGGGAAAGACATGGCTTTGCTAGGATTTCTCTTAGCACTGGGTTTTCTCTGGGCCTCACGTCAGGGCAACACTGCATAGGATATACTCTGCCTGGAGAGAGTTTCCCGCTTGGTAGTTTGGCCTAGAAAACCCTGCTTTTGCAAGTGCCACTTGACCAGATTCAGGCAGAAAAGAGAATACAAAAAGGCCTTTTCTCCCTGGGTCCTTTCACAGTCTCTAAAAGCTAAAACTCTATAGTTGCTCCTCTGGCAGGATAAATGCACTGCAATGTAGTTTTTCAGAAGAAGCCTTGAGTTTGCGAGAGCGTAGGAGGAATTCATTGCAGGAAAGAGGAAGGCCGAAAAGTTTCTCTCCTTATGCCTGCCTTGCTCAGAGGAGTGGATGAAGTCAGGGACTTCTCCCTTTCCCTGAGAAACATGCAGGCCGCTGTTCCCCGTGCGCTCTCTTCTTTGTTAAAGCGACTGCAGTTACACACTTTGAACTGTGGAAAGGCACCGGAGTGTCTTAGGATTTCCCCAGGCGCTTTGTTTTCCCTGGGCCAAAAGGAGCCTTCACAATAGCTTAACGCTAACACTGCATACTCCTTCCACTTCCAGACCACGGCTACCGCAAGGCAGTTCTCCGCGGGAAAACTTCCCTTCGGGAAGGGCAGATTGGCCCAGCTCATTGCAGGAAAGCGAAACCAAATGACGCTTTTCTCATTCTAACTGCTTTCGTCCGAGGACTGGATGAAGTCCGAGTGTTCTTTTTCTCACTGAGATACACAAAATCTGCTGTTGCCTCTGAGCTCTGTTCTTGGCAAATACGTGAACCTGACATACATTCATGTGGGGAAAGACATGGCTTTGCTAGGATTTCTCTTAGCACTGGGTTTTCTCTGGGCCTCACGTCAGGGCAACCCTGCATAGGATATACTCTGCCTGGAGAGAGTTTCCCGCTTGGTAGTTTGGCCTAGAAAACCCTGCTTTTGCAAGTGCCACTTGACCAGATTCAGGCAGAAAAGAGAATACAAAAAGGCCTTTTCTCCCTGGGTCCTTTCACAGTCTCTAAAAGCTAAAACTCTATAGTTGCTCCTCTGGCAGGATAAATGCACTGCAATGTAGTTTTTCAGAAGAAGCCTTGAGTTTGCGAGAGCGTAGGAGGAATTCATTGCAGGAAAGAGGAAGGCCAAAAAGTTTCTCTCCTTATGCCTGCCTTGCTCAGAGGAGTGGATGAAGTCAGGGACTTCTCCCTTTCCCTGAGAAACATGCAGGCCGCTGTTCCCCGTGCGCTCTCTTCTTTGTTAAAGCGACTGCAGTTACACACTTTGAACTGTGGAAAGGCACCGGAGTGTCTTAGGATTTCCCCAGGCGCTTTGTTTTCCCTGGGCCAAAAGGAGCCTTCACAATAGCTTAACGCTAACACTGCATACTCCTTCCACTTCCAGACCACGGCTACCGCAAGGGAAAACTTCCCTTCGCGAAGGGCAGATTGGCCGAGCTCATTGCAGGAAAGCGAAACCAAATGACGCTTTTCTCATTCTAACTGCTTTCGTCCGAGGACTGGATGAAGTCCGAGTGTTCTTTTTCTCACTGAGATACACAAAATCTGCTGTTGCCTCTGAGCTCTGTTCTTGGCAAATACGTGAACCTGACATACATTCATGTGGGGAAAGACATGGCTTTGCTAGGATTTCTCTTAGCACTGGGTTTTCTCTGGGCCTCACGTCAGGGCAACACTGCATAGGATATACTCTGCCTGGAGAGAGTTTCCTCCTTTGTAGTTTGGCCTAGAAAACCCTGCTTTTGCAAGTGCCACTTGACCAGATTCAGGCAGAAAAGAGAATACAAAAAGGCCTTTTCTCCCTGGGTCCTTTCACAGTCTCTAAAAGCTAAAACTCTATAGTTGCTCCTCTGGCAGGATAAATGCACTGCAATGTAGTTTTTCAGAAGAAGCCTTGAGTTTGCGAGAGCGTAGGAGGAATTCATTGCAGGAAAGAGGAAGGCCAAAAAGTTTCTCTCCTTATGCCTGCCTTGCTCAGAGGAGTGGATGAAGTCAGGGACTTCTCCCTTTCCCTGAGAAACATGCAGGCCGCTGTTCCCCGTGCGCTCTCTTCTTTGTTAAAGCGACTGCAGTTACACACTTTGAACTGTGGAAAGGCACCGGAGTGTCTTAGGATTTCCCCAGGCGCTTTGTTTTCCCTGGGCCAAAAGGAGCCTTCACAATAGCTTAACGCTAACACTGCATACTCCTTCCACTTCCAGACCACGGCTACCGCAAGGGAAAACTTCCCTTCGCGAAGGGCAGATTGGCCGAGCTCATTGCAGGAAAGCGAAACCAAATGACGCTTTTCTCATTCTAACTGCTTTCGTCCGAGGACTGGATGAAGTCCGAGTGTTCTTTTTCTCACTGAGATACACAAAATCTGCTGTTGCCTCTGAGCTCTGTTCTTGGCAAATACGTGAACCTGACATACATTCATGTGGGGAAAGACATGGCTTTGCTAGGATTTCTCTTAGCACTGGGTTTTCTCTGGGCCTCACGTCAGGGCAACACTGCATAGGATATACTCTGCCTGGAGAGAGTTTCCTCCTTTGTAGTTTGGCCTAGAAAACCCTGCTTTTGCAAGTGCCACTTGACCAGATTCAGGCAGAAAAGAGAATACAAAAAGGCCTTTTCTCCCTGGGTCCTTTCACAGTCTCTAAAAGCTAAAACTCTATAGTTGCTCCTCTGGCAGGATAAATGCACTGCAATGTAGTTTTTCAGAAGAAGCCTTGAGTTTGCGAGAGCGTAGGAGGAATTCATTGCAGGAAAGAGGAAGGCCAAAAAGTTTCTCTCCTTATGCCTGCCTTGCTCAGAGGAGTGGATGAAGTCAGGGACTTCTCCCTTTCCCTGAGAAACATGCAGGCCGCTGTTCCCCGTGCGCTCTCTTCTTTGTTAAAGCGACTGCTGTTACACACTTTGAACTGTGGAAAGGCACCGGAGTGTCTTAGGATTTCCCCAGGCGCTTTGTTTTCCCTGGGCCAAAAGGAGCCTTCACAATAGCTTAACGCTAACACTGCATACTCCTTCCACTTCCAGACCACGGCTACCGCAAGGCAGTTCTCCGCGGGAAAACTTCCCTTCGCGAAGGGCAGATTGGCCCAGCTCATTGCAGGAAAGCGAAACCAAATGACGCTTTTCTCATTCTAACTGCTTTCGTCCGAGGACTGGATGAAGTCCGAGTGTTCTTTTTCTCACTGAGATACACAAAATCTGCTGTTGCCTCTGAGCTCTGTTCTTGGCAAATACGTGAACCTGACATACATTCATGTGGGGAAAGACATGGCTTTGCTAGGATTTCTCTTAGCACTGGGTTTTCTCTGGGCCTCACGTCAGGGCAACCCTGCATAGGATATACTCTGCCTGGGGAGAGTTTCCCGCTTGGTAGTTTGGCCTAGAAAACCCTGCTTTTGCAAGTGCCACTTGACCAGATTCAGGCAGAAAAGAGAATACAAAAAGGCCTTTTCTCCCTGGGTCCTTTCACAGTCTCTAAAAGCTAAAACTCTATAGTTGCTCCTCTGGCAGGATAAATGCACTGCAATGTAGTTTTTCAGAAGAAGCCTTGAGTTTGCGAGAGCGTAGGAGGAATTCATTGCAGGAAAGAGGAAGGCCAAAAAGTTTCTCTCCTTATGCCTGCCTTGCTCAGAGGAGTGGATGAAGTCAGGGACTTCTCCCTTTCCCTGAGAAACATGCAGGCCGCTGTTCCCCGTGCGCTCTCTTCTTTGTTAAAGCGACTGCAGTTACACACTTTGAACTGTGGAAAGGCACCGGAGTGTCTTAGGATTTCCCCAGGCGCTTTGTTTTCCCTGGGCCAAAAGGAGCCTTCACAATAGCTTAACGCTAACACTGCATACTCCTTCCACTTCCAGACCACGGCTACCGCAAGGCAGTTCTCCGCGGGAAAACTTCCCTTCGCGAAGGGCAGATTGGCCGAGCTCATTGCAGGAAAGCGAAACCAAATGACGCTTTTCTCATTCTAACTGCTTTCGTCCGAGGACTGGATGAAGTCCGAGTGTTCTTTTTCTCACTGAGATACACAAAATCTGCTGTTGCCTCTGAGCTCTGTTCTTGGCAAATACGTGAACCTGACATACATTCATGTGGGGAAAGACATGGCTTTGCTAGGATTTCTCTTAGCACTGGGTTTTCTCTGGGCCTCACGTCAGGGCAACACTGCATAGGATATACTCTGCCTGGAGAGAGTTTCCCGCTTGGTAGTTTGGCCTAGAAAACCCTGCTTTTGCAAGTGCCACTTGACCAGATTCAGGCAGAAAAGAGAATACAAAAAGGCCTTTTCTCCCTGGGTCCTTTCACAGTCTCTAAAAGCTAAAACTCTATAGTTGCTCCTCTGGCAGGATAAATGCACTGCAATGTAGTTTTTCAGAAGAAGCCTTGAGTTTGCGAGAGCGTAGGAGGAATTCATTGCAGGAAAGAGGAAGGCCAAAAAGTTTCTCTCCTTATGCCTGCCTTGCTCAGAGGAGTGGATGAAGTCAGGGACTTCTCCCTTTCCCTGAGAAACATGCAGGCCGCTGTTCCCCGTGCGCTCTCTTCTTTGTTAAAGCGACTGCAGTTACACACTTTGAACTGTGGAAAGGCACCGGAGTGTCTTAGGATTTCCCCAGGCGCTTTGTTTTCCCTGGGCCAAAAGGAGCCTTCACAATAGCTTAACGCTAACACTGCATACTCCTTCCACTTCCAGACCACGGCTACCGCAAGGGAAAACTTCCCTTCGCGAAGGGCAGATTGGCCGAGCTCATTGCAGGAAAGCGAAACCAAATGACGCTTTTCTCATTCTAACTGCTTTCGTCCGAGGACTGGATGAAGTCCGAGTGTTCTTTTTCTCACTGAGATACACAAAATCTGCTGTTGCCTCTGAGCTCTGTTCTTGGCAAATACGTGAACCTGACATACATTCATGTGGGGAAAGACATGGCTTTGCTAGGATTTCTCTTAGCACTGGGTTTTCTCTGGGCCTCACGTCAGGGCAACACTGCATAGGATATACTCTGCCTGGAGAGAGTTTCCTCCTTTGTAGTTTGGCCTAGAAAACCCTGCTTTTGCAAGTGCCACTTGACCAGATTCAGGCAGAAAAGAGAATACAAAAAGGCCTTTTCTCCCTGGGTCCTTTCACAGTCTCTAAAAGCTAAAACTCTATAGTTGCTCCTCTGGCAGGATAAATGCACTGCAATGTAGTTTTTCAGAAGAAGCCTTGAGTTTGCGAGAGCGTAGGAGGAATTCATTGCAGGAAAGAGGAAGGCCAAAAAGTTTCTCTCCTTATGCCTGCCTTGCTCAGAGGAGTGGATGAAGTCAGGGACTTCTCCCTTTCCCTGAGAAACATGCAGGCCGCTGTTCCCCGTGCGCTCTCTTCTTTGTTAAAGCGACTGCAGTTACACACTTTGAACTGTGGAAAGGCACCGGAGTGTCTTAGGATTTCCCCAGGCGCTTTGTTTTCCCTGGGCCAAAAGGAGCCTTCACAATAGCTTAACGCTAACACTGCATACTCCTTCCACTTCCAGACCACGGCTACCGCAAGGCAGTTCTCCGCGGGAAAACTTCCCTTCGCGAAGGGCAGATTGGCCCAGCTCATTGCAGGAAAGCGAAACCAAATGACGCTTTTCTCATTCTAACTGCTTTCGTCCGAGGACTGGATGAAGTCCGAGTGTTCTTTTTCTCACTGAGATACACAAAATCTGCTGTTGCCTCTGAGCTCTGTTCTTGGCAAATACGTGAACCTGACATACATTCATGTGGGGAAAGACATGGCTTTGCTAGGATTTCTCTTAGCACTGGGTTTTCTCTGGGCCTCACGTCAGGGCAACCCTGCATAGGATATACTCTGCCTGGGGAGAGTTTCCCGCTTGGTAGTTTGGCCTAGAAAACCCTGCTTTTGCAAGTGCCACTTGACCAGATTCAGGCAGAAAAGAGAATACAAAAAGGCCTTTTCTCCCTGGGTCCTTTCACAGTCTCTAAAAGCTAAAACTCTATAGTTGCTCCTCTGGCAGGATAAATGCACTGCAATGTAGTTTTTCAGAAGAAGCCTTGAGTTTGCGAGAGCGTAGGAGGAATTCATTGCAGGAAAGAGGAAGGCCAAAAAGTTTCTCTCCTTATGCCTGCCTTGCTCAGAGGAGTGGATGAAGTCAGGGACTTCTCCCTTTCCCTGAGAAACATGCAGGCCGCTGTTCCCCGTGCGCTCTCTTCTTTGTTAAAGCGACTGCAGTTACACACTTTGAACTGTGGAAAGGCACCGGAGTGTCTTAGGATTTCCCCAGGCGCTTTGTTTTCCCTGGGCCAAAAGGAGCCTTCACAATAGCTTAACGCTAACACTGCATACTCCTTCCACTTCCAGACCACGGCTACCGCAAGGCAGTTCTCCGCGGGAAAACTTCCCTTCGCGAAGGGCAGATTGGCCGAGCTCATTGCAGGAAAGCGAAACCAAATGACGCTTTTCTCATTCTAACTGCTTTCGTCCGAGGACTGGATGAAGTCCGAGTGTTCTTTTTCTCACTGAGATACACAAAATCTGCTGTTGCCTCTGAGCTCTGTTCTTGGCAAATACGTGAACCTGACATATATTCATGTGGGGAAAGACATGGCTTTGCTAGGATTTCTCTTAGCACTGGGTTTTCTCTGGGCCTCACGTCAGGGCAACACTGCATAGGATATACTCTGCCTGGAGAGAGTTTCCCGCTTGGTAGTTTGGCCTAGAAAACCCTGCTTTTGCAAGTGCCACTTGACCAGATTCAGGCAGAAAAGAGAATACAAAAAGGCCTTTTCTCCCTGGGTCCTTTCACAGTCTCTAAAAGCTAAAACTCTATAGTTGCTCCTCTGGCAGGATAAATGCACTGCAATGTAGTTTTTCAGAAGAAGCCTTGAGTTTGCGAGAGCGTAGGAGGAATTCATTGCAGGAAAGAGGAAGGCCAAAAAGTTTCTCTCCTTATGCCTGCCTTGCTCAGAGGAGTGGATGAAGTCAGGGACTTCTCCCTTTCCCTGAGAAACATGCAGGCCGCTGTTCCCCGTGCGCTCTCTTCTTTGTTAAAGCGACTGCAGTTACACACTTTGAACTGTGGAAAGGCACCGGAGTGTCTTAGGATTTCCCCAGGCGCTTTGTTTTCCCTGGGCCAAAAGGAGCCTTCACAATAGCTTAACGCTAACACTGCATACTCCTTCCACTTCCAGACCACGGCTACCGCAAGGGAAAACTTCCCTTCGCGAAGGGCAGATTGGCCGAGCTCATTGCAGGAAAGCGAAACCAAATGACGCTTTTCTCATTCTAACTGCTTTCGTCCGAGGACTGGATGAAGTCCGAGTGTTCTTTTTCTCACTGAGATACACAAAATCTGCTGTTGCCTCTGAGCTCTGTTCTTGGCAAATACGTGAACCTGACATACATTCATGTGGGGAAAGACATGGCTTTGCTAGGATTTCTCTTAGCACTGGGTTTTCTCTGGGCCTCACGTCAGGGCAACACTGCATAGGATATACTCTGCCTGGAGAGAGTTTCCTCTGTAGTTTGGCCTAGAAAACCCTGCTTTTGCAAGTGCCACTTGACCAGATTCAGGCAGAAAAGAGAATACAAAAAGGCCTTTTCTCCCTGGGTCCTTTCACAGTCTCTAAAAGCTAAAACTCTATAGTTGCTCCTCTGGCAGGATAAATGCACTGCAATGTAGTTTTTCAGAAGAAGCCTTGAGTTTGCGAGAGCGTAGGAGGAATTCATTGCAGGAAAGAGGAAGGCCAAAAAGTTTCTCTCCTTATGCCTGCCTTGCTCAGAGGAGTGGATGAAGTCAGGGACTTCTCCCTTTCCCTGAGAAACATGCAGGCCGCTGTTCCCCGTGCGCTCTCTTCTTTGTTAAAGCGACTGCAGTTACACACTTTGAACTGTGGAAAGGCACCGGAGTGTCTTAGGATTTCCCCAGGCGCTTTGTTTTCCCTGGGCCAAAAGGAGCCTTCACAATAGCTTAACGCTAACACTGCATACTCCTTCCACTTCCAGACCACGGCTACCGCAAGGCAGTTCTCCGCGGGAAAACTTCCCTTCGCGAAGGGCAGATTGGCCGAGCTCATTGCAGGAAAGCGAAACCAAATGACGCTTTTCTCATTCTAACTGCTTTCGTCCGAGGACTGGATGAAGTCCGAGTGTTCTTTTTCTCACTGAGATACACAAAATCTGCTGTTGCCTCTGAGCTCTGTTCTTGGCAAATACGTGAACCTGACATACATTCATGTGGGGAAAGACATGGCTTTGCTAGGATTTCTCTTAGCACTGGGTTTTCTCTGGGCCTCACGTCAGGGCAACCCTGCATAGGATATACTCTGCCTGGAGAGAGTTTCCCGCTTGGTAGTTTGGCCTAGAAAACCCTGCTTTTGCAAGTGCCACTTGACCAGATTCAGGCAGAAAAGAGAATACAAAAAGGCCTTTTCTCCCTGGGTCCTTTCACAGTCTCTAAAAGCTAAAACTCTATAGTTGCTCCTCTGGCAGGATAAATGCACTGCAATGTAGTTTTTCAGAAGAAGCCTTGAGTTTGCGAGAGCGTAGGAGGAATTCATTGCAGGAAAGAGGAAGGCCAAAAAGTTTCTCTCCTTATGCCTGCCTTGCTCAGAGGAGTGGATGAAGTCAGGGACTTCTCCCTTTCCCTGAGAAACATGCAGGCCGCTGTTCCCCGTGCGCTCTCTTCTTTGTTAAAGCGACTGCAGTTACACACTTTGAACTGTGGAAAGGCACCGGAGTGTCTTAGGATTTCCCCAGGCGCTTTGTTTTCCCTGGGCCAAAAGGAGCCTTCACAATAGCTTAACGCTAACACTGCATACTCCTTCCACTTCCAGACCACGGCTACCGCAAGGGAAAACTTCCCTTCGCGAAGGGCAGATTGGCCGAGCTCATTGCAGGAAAGCGAAACCAAATGACGCTTTTCTCATTCTAACTGCTTTCGTCCGAGGACTGGATGAAGTCCGAGTGTTCTTTTTCTCACTGAGATACACAAAATCTGCTGTTGCCTCTGAGCTCTGTTCTTGGCAAATACGTGAACCTGACATACATTCATGTGGGGAAAGACATGGCTTTGCTAGGATTTCTCTTAGCACTGGGTTTTCTCTGGGCCTCACGTCAGGGCAACACTGCATAGGATATACTCTGCCTGGAGAGAGTTTCCTCCTTTGTAGTTTGGCCTAGAAAACCCTGCTTTTGCAAGTGCCACTTGACCAGATTCAGGCAGAAAAGAGAATACAAAAAGGCCTTTTCTCCCTGGGTCCTTTCACAGTCTCTAAAAGCTAAAACTCTATAGTTGCTCCTCTGGCAGGATAAATGCACTGCAATGTAGTTTTTCAGAAGAAGCCTTGAGTTTGCGAGAGCGTAGGAGGAATTCATTGCAGGAAAGAGGAAGGCCAAGAAGTTTCTCTCCTTATGCCTGCCTTGCTCAGAGGAGTGGATGAAGTCAGGGACTTCTCCCTTTCCCTGAGAAACATGCAGGCCGCTGTTCCCCGTGCGCTCTCTTCTTTGTTAAAGCGACTGCAGTTACACACTTTGAACTGTGGAAAGGCACCGGAGTGTCTTAGGATTTCCCCAGGCGCTTTGTTTTCCCTGGGCCAAAAGGAGCCTTCACAATAGCTTAACGCTAACACTGCATACTCCTTCCACTTCCAGACCACGGCTACCGCAAGGCAGTTCTCCGCGGGAAAACTTCCCTTCGCGAAGGGCAGATTGGCCGAGCTCATTGCAGGAAAGCGAAACCAAATGACGCTTTTCTCATTCTAACTGCTTTCGTCCGAGGACTGGATGAAGTCCGAGTGTTCTTTTTCTCACTGAGATACACAAAATCTGCTGTTGCCTCTGAGCTCTGTTCTTGGCAAATACGTGAACCTGACATACATTCATGTGGGGAAAGACATGGCTTTGCTAGGATTTCTCTTAGCACTGGGTTTTCTCTGGGCCTCACGTCAGGGCAACACTGCATAGGATATACTCTGCCTGGAGAGAGTTTCCCGCTTGGTAGTTTGGCCTAGAAAACCCTGCTTTTGCAAGTGCCACTTGACCAGATTCAGGCAGAAAAGAGAATACAAAAAGGCCTTTTCTCCCTGGGTCCTTTCACAGTCTCTAAAAGCTAAAACTCTATAGTTGCTCCTCTGGCAGGATAAATGCACTGCAATGTAGTTTTTCAGAAGAAGCCTTGAGTTTGCGAGAGCGTAGGAGGAATTCATTGCAGGAAAGAGGAAGGCCAAAAAGTTTCTCTCCTTATGCCTGCCTTGCTCAGAGGAGTGGATGAAGTCAGGGACTTCTCCCTTTCCCTGAGAAACATGCAGGCCGCTGTTCCCCGTGCGCTCTCTTCTTTGTTAAAGCGACTGCAGTTACACACTTTGAACTGTGGAAAGGCACCGGAGTGTCTTAGGATTTCCCCAGGCGCTTTGTTTTCCCTGGGCCAAAAGGAGCCTTCACAATAGCTTAACGCTAACACTGCATACTCCTTCCACTTCCAGACCACGGCTACCGCAAGGGAAAACTTCCCTTCGCGAAGGGCAGATTGGCCGAGCTCATTGCAGGAAAGCGAAACCAAATGACGCTTTTCTCATTCTAACTGCTTTCGTCCGAGGACTGGATGAAGTCCGAGTGTTCTTTTTCTCACTGAGATACACAAAATCTGCTGTTGCCTCTGAGCTCTGTTCTTGGCAAATACGTGAACCTGACATACATTCATGTGGGGAAAGACATGGCTTTGCTAGGATTTCTCTTAGCACTGGGTTTTCTCTGGGCCTCACGTCAGGGCAACACTGCATAGGATATACTCTGCCTGGAGAGAGTTTCCTCCTTTGTAGTTTGGCCTAGAAAACCCTGCTTTTGCAAGTGCCACTTGACCAGATTCAGGCAGAAAAGAGAATACAAAAAGGCCTTTTCTCCCTGGGTCCTTTCACAGTCTCTAAAAGCTAAAACTCTATAGTTGCTCCTCTGGCAGGATAAATGCACTGCAATGTAGTTTTTCAGAAGAAGCCTTGAGTTTGCGAGAGCGTAGGAGGAATTCATTGCAGGAAAGAGGAAGGCCAAAAAGTTTCTCTCCTTATGCCTGCCTTGCTCAGAGGAGTGGATGAAGTCAGGGACTTCTCCCTTTCCCTGAGAAACATGCAGGCCGCTGTTCCCCGTGCGCTCTCTTATTTGTTAAAGCGACTGCAGTTACACACTTTGAACTGTGGAAAGGCACCGGAGTGTCTTAGGATTTCCCCAGGCGCTTTGTTTTCCCTGGGCCAAAAGGAGCCTTCACAATAGCTTAACGCTAACACTGCATACTCCTTCCACTTCCAGACCACGGCTACCGCAAGGCAGTTCTCCGCGGGAAAACTTCCCTTCGCGAAGGGCAGATTGGCCGAGCTCATTGCAGGAAAGCGAAACCAAATGACGCTTTTCTCATTCTAACTGCTTTCGTCCGAGGACTGGATGAAGTCCGAGTGTTCTTTTTCTCACTGAGATACACAAAATCTGCTGTTGCCTCTGAGCTCTGTTCTTGGCAAATACGTGAACCTGACATACATTCATGTGGGGAAAGACATGGCTTTGCTAGGATTTCTCTTAGCACTGGGTTTTCTCTGGGCCTCACGTCAGGGCAACCCTGCATAGGATATACTCTGCCTGGAGAGAGTTTCCCGCTTGGTAGTTTGGCCTAGAAAACCCTGCTTTTGCAAGTGCCACTTGACCAGATTCAGGCAGAAAAGAGAATACAAAAAGGCCTTTTCTCCCTGGGTCCTTTCACAGTCTCTAAAAGCTAAAACTCTATAGTTGCTCCTCTGGCAGGATAAATGCACTGCAATGTAGTTTTTCAGAAGAAGCCTTGAGTTTGCGAGAGCGTAGGAGGAATTCATTGCAGGAAAGAGGAAGGCCAAAAAGTTTCTCTCCTTATGCCTGCCTTGCTCAGAGGAGTGGATGAAGTCAGGGACTTCTCCCTTTCCCTGAGAAACATGCAGGCCGCTGTTCCCCGTGCGCTCTCTTCTTTGTTAAAGCGACTGCAGTTACACACTTTGAACTGTGGAAAGGCACCGGAGTGTCTTAGGATTTCCCCAGGCGCTTTGTTTTCCCTGGGCCAAAAGGAGCCTTCACAATAGCTTAACGCTAACACTGCATACTCCTTCCACTTCCAGACCACGGCTACCGCAAGGCAGTTCTCCGCGGGAAAACTTCCCTTCGCGAAGGGCAGATTGGCCGAGCTCATTGCAGGAAAGCGAAACCAAATGACGCTTTTCTCATTCTAACTGCTTTCGTCCGAGGACTGGATGAAGTCCGAGTGTTCTTTTTCTCACTGAGATACACAAAATCTGCTGTTGCCTCTGAGCTCTGTTCTTGGCAAATACGTGAACCTGACATACATTCATGTGGGGAAAGACATGGCTTTGCTAGGATTTCTCTTAGCACTGGGTTTTCTCTGGGCCTCACGTCAGGGCAACACTGCATAGGATATACTCTGCCTGGAGAGAGTTTCCCGCTTGGTAGTTTGGCCTAGAAAACCCTGCTTTTGCAAGTGCCACTTGACCAGATTCAGGCAGAAAAGAGAATACAAAAAGGCCTTTTCTCCCTGGGTCCTTTCACAGTCTCTAAAAGCTAAAACTCTATAGTTGCTCCTCTGGCAGGATAAATGCACTGCAATGTAGTTTTTCAGAAGAAGCCTTGAGTTTGCGAGAGCGTAGGAGGAATTCATTGCAGGAAAGAGGAAGGCCAAAAAGTTTCTCTCCTTATGCCTGCCTTGCTCAGAGGAGTGGATGAAGTCAGGGACTTCTCCCTTTCCCTGAGAAACATGCAGGCCGCTGTTCCCCGTGCGCTCTCTTCTTTGTTAAAGCGACTGCAGTTACACACTTTGAACTGTGGAAAGGCACCGGAGTGTCTTAGGATTTCCCCAGGCGCTTTGTTTTCCCTGGGCCAAAAGGAGCCTTCACAATAGCTTAACGCTAACACTGCATACTCCTTCCACTTCCAGACCACGGCTACCGCAAGGGAAAACTTCCCTTCGCGAAGGGCAGATTGGCTGAGCTCATTGCAGGAAAGCGAAACCAAATGACGCTTTTCTCATTCTAACTGCTTTCGTCCGAGGACTGGATGAAGTCCGAGTGTTCTTTTTCTCACTGAGATACACAAAATCTGCTGTTGCCTCTGAGCTCTGTTCTTGGCAAATACGTGAACCTGACATACATTCATGTGGGGAAAGACATGGCTTTGCTAGGATTTCTCTTAGCACTGGGTTTTCTCTGGGCCTCACGTCAGGGCAACCCTGCATAGGATATACTCTGCCTGGAGAGAGTTTCCCGCTTGGTAGTTTGGCCTAGAAAACCCTGCTTTTGCAAGTGCCACTTGACCAGATTCAGGCAGAAAAGAGAATACAAAAAGGCCTTTTCTCCCTGGGTCCTTTCACAGTCTCTAAAAGCTAAAACTCTATAGTTGCTCCTCTGGCAGGATAAATGCACTGCAATGTAGTTTTTCAGAAGAAGCCTTGAGTTTGCGAGAGCGTAGGAGGAATTCATTGCAGGAAAGAGGAAGGCCGAAAAGTTTCTCTCCTTATGCCTGCCTTGCTCAGAGGAGTGGATGAAGTCAGGGACTTCTCCCTTTCCCTGAGAAACATGCAGGCCGCTGTTCCCCGTGCGCTCTCTTCTTTGTTAAAGCGACTGCTGTTACACACTTTGAACTGTGGAAAGGCACCGGAGTGTCTTAGGATTTCCCCAGGCGCTTTGTTTTCCCTGGGCCAAAAGGAGCCTTCACAATAGCTTAACGCTAACACTGCATACTCCTTCCACTTCCAGACCACGGCTACCGCAAGGCAGTTCTCCGCGGGAAAACTTCCCTTCGCGAAGGGCAGATTGGCCGAGCTCATTGCAGGAAAGCGAAACCAAATGACGCTTTTCTCATTCTAACTGCTTTCGTCCGAGGACTGGATGAAGTCCGAGTGTTCTTTTTCTCACTGAGATACACAAAATCTGCTGTTGCCTCTGAGCTCTGTTCTTGGCAAATACGTGAACCTGACATACATTCATGTGGGGAAAGACATGGCTTTGCTAGGATTTCTCTTAGCACTGGGTTTTCTCTGGGCCTCACGTCAGGGCAACACTGCATAGGATATACTCTGCCTGGAGAGAGTTTCCCGCTTGGTAGTTTGGCCTAGAAAACCCTGCTTTTGCAAGTGCCACTTGACCAGATTCAGGCAGAAAAGAGAATACAAAAAGGCCTTTTCTCCCTGGGTCCTTTCACAGTCTCTAAAAGCTAAAACTCTATAGTTGCTCCTCTGGCAGGATAAATGCACTGCAATGTAGTTTTTCAGAAGAAGCCTTGAGTTTGCGAGAGCGTAGGAGGAATTCATTGCAGGAAAGAGGAAGGCCAAAAAGTTTCTCTCCTTATGCCTGCCTTGCTCAGAGGAGTGGATGAAGTCAGGGACTTCTCCCTTTCCCTGAGAAACATGCAGGCCGCTGTTCCCCGTGCGCTCTCTTCTTTGTTAAAGCGACTGCAGTTACACACTTTGAACTGTGGAAAGGCACCGGAGTGTCTTAGGATTTCCCCAGGCGCTTTGTTTTCCCTGGGCCAAAAGGAGCCTTCACAATAGCTTAACGCTAACACTGCATACTCCTTCCACTTCCAGACCACGGCTACCGCAAGGGAAAACTTCCCTTCGCGAAGGGCAGATTGGCCGAGCTCATTGCAGGAAAGCGAAACCAAATGACGCTTTTCTCATTCTAACTGCTTTCGTCCGAGGACTGGATGAAGTCCGAGTGTTCTTTTTCTCACTGAGATACACAAAATCTGCTGTTGCCTCTGAGCTCTGTTCTTGGCAAATACGTGAACCTGACATACATTCATGTGGGGAAAGACATGGCTTTGCTAGGATTTCTCTTAGCACTGGGTTTTCTCTGGGCCTCACGTCAGGGCAACCCTGCATAGGATATACTCTGCCTGGAGAGAGTTTCCCGCTTGGTAGTTTGGCCTAGAAAACCCTGCTTTTGCAAGTGCCACTTGACCAGATTCAGGCAGAAAAGAGAATACAAAAAGGCCTTTTCTCCCTGGGTCCTTTCACAGTCTCTAAAAGCTAAAACTCTATAGTTGCTCCTCTGGCAGGATAAATGCACTGCAATGTAGTTTTTCAGAAGAAGCCTTGAGTTTGCGAGAGCGTAGGAGGAATTCATTGCAGGAAAGAGGAAGGCCAAAAAGTTTCTCTCCTTATGCCTGCCTTGCTCAGAGGAGTGGATGAAGTCAGGGACTTCTCCCTTTCCCTGAGAAACATGCAGGCCGCTGTTCCCCGTGCGCTCTCTTCTTTGTTAAAGCGACTGCAGTTACACACTTTGAACTGTGGAAAGGCACCGGAGTGTCTTAGGATTTCCCCAGGCGCTTTGTTTTCCCTGGGCCAAAAGGAGCCTTCCCAATAGCTTAACGCTAACACTGCATACTCCTTCCACTTCCAGACCACGGCTACCGCAAGGCAGTTCTCCGCGGGAAAACTTCCCTTCGCGAAGGGCAGATTGGCCGAGCTCATTGCAGGAAAGCGAAACCAAATGACGCTTTTCTCATTCTAACTGCTTTCGTCCGAGGACTGGATGAAGTCCGAGTGTTCTTTTTCTCACTGAGATACACAAAATCTGCTGTTGCCTCTGAGCTCTGTTCTTGGCAAATACGTGAACCTGACATACATTCATGTGGGGAAAGACATGGCTTTGCTAGGATTTCTCTTAGCACTGGGTTTTCTCTGGGCCTCACGTCAGGGCAACCCTGCATAGGATATACTCTGCCTGGAGAGAGTTTCCCGCTTGGTAGTTTGGCCTAGAAAACCCTGCTTTTGCAAGTGCCACTTGACCAGATTCAGGCAGAAAAGAGAATACAAAAAGGCCTTTTCTCCCTGGGTCCTTTCACAGTCTCTAAAAGCTAAAACTCTATAGTTGCTCCTCTGGCAGGATAAATGCACTGCAATGTAGTTTTTCAGAAGAAGCCTTGAGTTTGCGAGAGCGTAGGAGGAATTCATTGCAGGAAAGAGGAAGGCCAAAAAGTTTCTCTCCTTATGCCTGCCTTGCTCAGAGGAGTGGATGAAGTCAGGGACTTCTCCCTTTCCCTGAGAAACATGCAGGCCGCTGTTCCCCGTGCGCTCTCTTCTTTGTTAAAGCGACTGCAGTTACACACTTTGAACTGTGGAAAGGCACCGGAGTGTCTTAGGATTTCCCCAGGCGCTTTGTTTTCCCTGGGCCAAAAGGAGCCTTCACAATAGCTTAACGCTAACACTGCATACTCCTTCCACTTCCAGACCACGGCTACCGCAAGGCAGTTCTCCGCGGGAAAACTTCCCTTCGCGAAGGGCAGATTGGCCGAGCTCATTGCAGGAAAGCGAAACCAAATGACGCTTTTCTCATTCTAACTGCTTTCGTCCGAGGACTGGATGAAGTCCGAGTGTTCTTTTTCTCACTGAGATACACAAAATCTGATGTTGCCTCTGAGCTCTGTTCTTGGCAAATACGTGAACCTGACATACATTCATGTGGGGAAAGACATGGCTTTGCTAGGATTTCTCTTAGCACTGGGTTTTCTCTGGGCCTCACGTCAGGGCAACACTGCATAGGATATACTCTGCCTGGAGAGAGTTTCCCGCTTGGTAGTTTGGCCTAGAAAACCCTGCTTTTGCAAGTGCCACTTGACCAGATTCAGGCAGAAAAGAGAATACAAAAAGGCCTTTTCTCCCTGGGTCCTTTCACAGTCTCTAAAAGCTAAAACTCTATAGTTGCTCCTCTGGCAGGATAAATGCACTGCAATGTAGTTTTTCAGAAGAAGCCTTGAGTTTGCGAGAGCGTAGGAGGAATTCATTGCAGGAAAGAGGAAGGCCAAAAAGTTTCTCTCCTTATGCCTGCCTTGCTCAGAGGAGTGGATGAAGTCAGGGACTTCTCCCTTTCCCTGAGAAACATGCAGGCCGCTGTTCCCCGTGCGCTCTCTTCTTTGTTAAAGCGACTGCAGTTACACACTTTGAACTGTGGAAAGGCACCGGAGTGTCTTAGGATTTCCCCAGGCGCTTTGTTTTCCCTGGGCCAAAAGGAGCCTTCACAATAGCTTAACGCTAACACTGCATACTCCTTCCACTTCCAGACCACGGCTACCGCAAGGGAAAACTTCCCTTCGCGAAGGGCAGATTGGCCGAGCTCATTGCAGGAAAGCGAAACCAAATGACGCTTTTCTCATTCTAACTGCTTTCGTCCGAGGACTGGATGAAGTCCGAGTGTTCTTTTTCTCACTGAGATACACAAAATCTGCTGTTGCCTCTGAGCTCTGTTCTTGGCAAATACGTGAACCTGACATACATTCATGTGGGGAAAGACATGGCTTTGCTAGGATTTCTCTTAGCACTGGGTTTTCTCTGGGCCTCACGTCAGGGCAACACTGCATAGGATATACTCTGCCTGGAGAGAGTTTCCTCCTTTGTAGTTTGGCCTAGAAAACCCTGCTTTTGCAAGTGCCACTTGACCAGATTCAGGCAGAAAAGAGAATACAAAAAGGCCTTTTCTCCCTGGGTCCTTTCACAGTCTCTAAAAGCTAAAACTCTATAGTTGCTCCTCTGGCAGGATAAATGCACTGCAATGTAGTTTTTCAGAAGAAGCCTTGAGTTTGCGAGAGCGTAGGAGGAATTCATTGCAGGAAAGAGGAAGGCCAAAAAGTTTCTCTCCTTATGCCTGCCTTGCTCAGAGGAGTGGATGAAGTCAGGGACTTCTCCCTTTCCCTGAGAAACATGCAGGCCGCTGTTCCCCGTGCGCTCTCTTATTTGTTAAAGCGACTGCAGTTACACACTTTGAACTGTGGAAAGGCACCGGAGTGTCTTAGGATTTCCCCAGGCGCTTTGTTTTCCCTGGGCCAAAAGGAGCCTTCACAATAGCTTAACGCTAACACTGCATACTCCTTCCACTTCCAGACCACGGCTACCGCAAGGCAGTTCTCCGCGGGAAAACTTCCCTTCGCGAAGGGCAGATTGGCCCAGCTCATTGCAGGAAAGCGAAACCAAATGACGCTTTTCTCATTCTAACTGCTTTCGTCCGAGGACTGGATGAAGTCCGAGTGTTCTTTTTCTCACTGAGATACACAAAATCTGCTGTTGCCTCTGAGCTCTGTTCTTGGCAAATACGTGAACCTGACATACATTCATGTGGGGAAAGACATGGCTTTGCTAGGATTTCTCTTAGCACTGGGTTTTCTCTGGGCCTCACGTCAGGGCAACCCTGCATAGGATATACTCTGCCTGGAGAGAGTTTCCCGCTTGGTAGTTTGGCCTAGAAAACCCTGCTTTTGCAAGTGCCACTTGACCAGATTCAGGCAGAAAAGAGAATACAAAAAGGCCTTTTCTCCCTGGGTCCTTTCACAGTCTCTAAAAGCTAAAACTCTATAGTTGCTCCTCTGGCAGGATAAATGCACTGCAATGTAGTTTTTCAGAAGAAGCCTTGAGTTTGCGAGAGCGTAGGAGGAATTCATTGCAGGAAAGAGGAAGGCCAAAAAGTTTCTCTCCTTATGCCTGCCTTGCTCAGAGGAGTGGATGAAGTCAGGGACTTCTCCCTTTCCCTGAGAAACATGCAGGCCGCTGTTCCCCGTGCGCTCTCTTCTTTGTTAAAGCGACTGCAGTTACACACTTTGAACTGTGGAAAGGCACCGGAGTGTCTTAGGATTTCCCCAGGCGCTTTGTTTTCCCTGGGCCAAAAGGAGCCTTCACAATAGCTTAACGCTAACACTGCATACTCCTTCCACTTCCAGACCACGGCTACCGCAAGGCAGTTCTCCGCGGGAAAACTTCCCTTCGCGAAGGGCAGATTGGCCGAGCTCATTGCAGGAAAGCGAAACCAAATGACGCTTTTCTCATTCTAACTGCTTTCGTCCGAGGACTGGATGAAGTCCGAGTGTTCTTTTTCTCACTGAGATACACAAAATCTGCTGTTGCCTCTGAGCTCTGTTCTTGGCAAATACGTGAACCTGACATACATTCATGTGGGGAAAGACATGGCTTTGCTAGGATTTCTCTTAGCACTGGGTTTTCTCTGGGCCTCACGTCAGGGCAACACTGCATAGGATATACTCTGCCTGGAGAGAGTTTCCCGCTTGGTAGTTTGGCCTAGAAAACCCTGCTTTTGCAAGTGCCACTTGACCAGATTCAGGCAGAAAAGAGAATACAAAAAGGCCTTTTCTCCCTGGGTCCTTTCACAGTCTCTAAAAGCTAAAACTCTATAGTTGCTCCTCTGGCAGGATAAATGCACTGCAATGTAGTTTTTCAGAAGAAGCCTTGAGTTTGCGAGAGCGTAGGAGGAATTCATTGCAGGAAAGAGGAAGGCCAAAAAGTTTCTCTCCTTATGCCTGCCTTGCTCAGAGGAGTGGATGAAGTCAGGGACTTCTCCCTTTCCCTGAGAAACATGCAGGCCGCTGTTCCCCGTGCGCTCTCTTCTTTGTTAAAGCGACTGCAGTTACACACTTTGAACTGTGGAAAGGCACCGGAGTGTCTTAGGATTTCCCCAGGCGCTTTGTTTTCCCTGGGCCAAAAGGAGCCTTCACAATAGCTTAACGCTAACACTGCATACTCCTTCCACTTCCAGACCACGGCTACCGCAAGGGAAAACTTCCCTTCGCGAAGGGCAGATTGGCTGAGCTCATTGCAGGAAAGCGAAACCAAATGACGCTTTTCTCATTCTAACTGCTTTCGTCCGAGGACTGGATGAAGTCCGAGTGTTCTTTTTCTCACTGAGATACACAAAATCTGCTGTTGCCTCTGAGCTCTGTTCTTGGCAAATACGTGAACCTGACATACATTCATGTGGGGAAAGACATGGCTTTGCTAGGATTTCTCTTAGCACTGGGTTTTCTCTGGGCCTCACGTCAGGGCAACCCTGCATAGGATATACTCTGCCTGGAGAGAGTTTCCCGCTTGGTAGTTTGGCCTAGAAAACCCTGCTTTTGCAAGTGCCACTTGACCAGATTCAGGCAGAAAAGAGAATACAAAAAGGCCTTTTCTCCCTGGGTCCTTTCACAGTCTCTAAAAGCTAAAACTCTATAGTTGCTCCTCTGGCAGGATAAATGCACTGCAATGTAGTTTTTCAGAAGAAGCCTTGAGTTTGCGAGAGCGTAGGAGGAATTCATTGCAGGAAAGAGGAAGGCCGAAAAGTTTCTCTCCTTATGCCTGCCTTGCTCAGAGGAGTGGATGAAGTCAGGGACTTCTCCCTTTCCCTGAGAAACATGCAGGCCGCTGTTCCCCGTGCGCTCTCTTCTTTGTTAAAGCGACTGCTGTTACACACTTTGAACTGTGGAAAGGCACCGGAGTGTCTTAGGATTTCCCCAGGCGCTTTGTTTTCCCTGGGCCAAAAGGAGCCTTCACAATAGCTTAACGCTAACACTGCATACTCCTTCCACTTCCAGACCACGGCTACCGCAAGGCAGTTCTCCGCGGGAAAACTTCCCTTCGCGAAGGGCAGATTGGCCGAGCTCATTGCAGGAAAGCGAAACCAAATGACGCTTTTCTCATTCTAACTGCTTTCGTCCGAGGACTGGATGAAGTCCGAGTGTTCTTTTTCTCACTGAGATACACAAAATCTGCTGTTGCCTCTGAGCTCTGTTCTTGGCAAATACGTGAACCTGACATACATTCATGTGGGGAAAGACATGGCTTTGCTAGGATTTCTCTTAGCACTGGGTTTTCTCTGGGCCTCACGTCAGGGCAACACTGCATAGGATATACTCTGCCTGGAGAGAGTTTCCCGCTTGGTAGTTTGGCCTAGAAAACCCTGCTTTTGCAAGTGCCACTTGACCAGATTCAGGCAGAAAAGAGAATACAAAAAGGCCTTTTCTCCCTGGGTCCTTTCACAGTCTCTAAAAGCTAAAACTCTATAGTTGCTCCTCTGGCAGGATAAATGCACTGCAATGTAGTTTTTCAGAAGAAGCCTTGAGTTTGCGAGAGCGTAGGAGGAATTCATTGCAGGAAAGAGGAAGGCCAAAAAGTTTCTCTCCTTATGCCTGCCTTGCTCAGAGGAGTGGATGAAGTCAGGGACTTCTCCCTTTCCCTGAGAAACATGCAGGCCGCTGTTCCCCGTGCGCTCTCTTCTTTGTTAAAGCGACTGCAGTTACACACTTTGAACTGTGGAAAGGCACCGGAGTGTCTTAGGATTTCCCCAGGCGCTTTGTTTTCCCTGGGCCAAAAGGAGCCTTCCCAATAGCTTAACGCTAACACTGCATACTCCTTCCACTTCCAGACCACGGCTACCGCAAGGCAGTTCTCCGCGGGAAAACTTCCCTTCGCGAAGGGCAGATTGGCCGAGCTCATTGCAGGAAAGCGAAACCAAATGACGCTTTTCTCATTCTAACTGCTTTCGTCCGAGGACTGGATGAAGTCCGAGTGTTCTTTTTCTCACTGAGATACACAAAATCTGCTGTTGCCTCTGAGCTCTGTTCTTGGCAAATACGTGAACCTGACATACATTCATGTGGGGAAAGACATGGCTTTGCTAGGATTTCTCTTAGCACTGGGTTTTCTCTGGGCCTCACGTCAGGGCAACCCTGCATAGGATATACTCTGCCTGGAGAGAGTTTCCCGCTTGGTAGTTTGGCCTAGAAAACCCTGCTTTTGCAAGTGCCACTTGACCAGATTCAGGCAGAAAAGAGAATACAAAAAGGCCTTTTCTCCCTGGGTCCTTTCACAGTCTCTAAAAGCTAAAACTCTATAGTTGCTCCTCTGGCAGGATAAATGCACTGCAATGTAGTTTTTCAGAAGAAGCCTTGAGTTTGCGAGAGCGTAGGAGGAATTCATTGCAGGAAAGAGGAAGGCCAAAAAGTTTCTCTCCTTATGCCTGCCTTGCTCAGAGGAGTGGATGAAGTCAGGGACTTCTCCCTTTCCCTGAGAAACATGCAGGCCGCTGTTCCCCGTGCGCTCTCTTCTTTGTTAAAGCGACTGCAGTTACACACTTTGAACTGTGGAAAGGCACCGGAGTGTCTTAGGATTTCCCCAGGCGCTTTGTTTTCCCTGGGCCAAAAGGAGCCTTCACAATAGCTTAACGCTAACACTGCATACTCCTTCCACTTCCAGACCACGGCTACCGCAAGGGAAAACTTCCCTTCGCGAAGGGCAGATTGGCCGAGCTCATTGCAGGAAAGCGAAACCAAATGACGCTTTTCTCATTCTAACTGCTTTCGTCCGAGGACTGGATGAAGTCCGAGTGTTCTTTTTCTCACTGAGATACACAAAATCTGCTGTTGCCTCTGAGCTCTGTTCTTGGCAAATACGTGAACCTGACATACATTCATGTGGGGAAAGACATGGCTTTGCTAGGATTTCTCTTAGCACTGGGTTTTCTCTGGGCCTCACGTCAGGGCAACACTGCATAGGATATACTCTGCCTGGAGAGAGTTTCCCGCTTGGTAGTTTGGCCTAGAAAACCCTGCTTTTGCAAGTGCCACTTGACCAGATTCAGGCAGAAAAGAGAATACAAAAAGGCCTTTTCTCCCTGGGTCCTTTCACAGTCTCTAAAAGCTAAAACTCTATAGTTGCTCCTCTGGCAGGATAAATGCACTGCAATGTAGTTTTTCAGAAGAAGCCTTGAGTTTGCGAGAGCGTAGGAGGAATTCATTGCAGGAAAGAGGAAGGCCAAAAAGTTTCTCTCCTTATGCCTGCCTTGCTCAGAGGAGTGGATGAAGTCAGGGACTTCTCCCTTTCCCTGAGAAACATGCAGGCCGCTGTTCCCCGTGCGCTCTCTTCTTTGTTAAAGCGACTGCAGTTACACACTTTGAACTGTGGAAAGGCACCGGAGTGTCTTAGGATTTCCCCAGGCGCTTTGTTTTCCCTGGGCCAAAAGGAGCCTTCCCAATAGCTTAACGCTAACACTGCATACTCCTTCCACTTCCAGACCACGGCTACCGCAAGGCAGTTCTCCGCGGGAAAACTTCCCTTCGCGAAGGGCAGATTGGCCGAGCTCATTGCAGGAAAGCGAAACCAAATGACGCTTTTCTCATTCTAACTGCTTTCGTCCGAGGACTGGATGAAGTCCGAGTGTTCTTTTTCTCACTGAGATACACAAAATCTGCTGTTGCCTCTGAGCTCTGTTCTTGGCAAATACGTGAACCTGACATACATTCATGTGGGGAAAGACATGGCTTTGCTAGGATTTCTCTTAGCACTGGGTTTTCTCTGGGCCTCACGTCAGGGCAACCCTGCATAGGATATACTCTGCCTGGAGAGAGTTTCCCGCTTGGTAGTTTGGCCTAGAAAACCCTGCTTTTGCAAGTGCCACTTGACCAGATTCAGGCAGAAAAGAGAATACAAAAAGGCCTTTTCTCCCTGGGTCCTTTCACAGTCTCTAAAAGCTAAAACTCTATAGTTGCTCCTCTGGCAGGATAAATGCACTGCAATGTAGTTTTTCAGAAGAAGCCTTGAGTTTGCGAGAGCGTAGGAGGAATTCATTGCAGGAAAGAGGAAGGCCAAAAAGTTTCTCTCCTTATGCCTGCCTTGCTCAGAGGAGTGGATGAAGTCAGGGACTTCTCCCTTTCCCTGAGAAACATGCAGGCCGCTGTTCCCCGTGCGCTCTCTTCTTTGTTAAAGCGACTGCAGTTACACACTTTGAACTGTGGAAAGGCACCGGAGTGTCTTAGGATTTCCCCAGGCGCTTTGTTTTCCCTGGGCCAAAAGGAGCCTTCAGAATAGCTTAACGCTAACACTGCATACTCCTTCCACTTCCAGACCACGGCTACCGCAAGGCAGTTCTCCGCGGGAAAACTTCCCTTCGCGAAGGGCAGATTGGCCGAGCTCATTGCAGGAAAGCGAAACCAAATGACGCTTTTCTCATTCTAACTGCTTTCGTCCGAGGACTGGATGAAGTCCGAGTGTTCTTTTTCTCACTGAGATACACAAAATCTGCTGTTGCCTCTGAGCTCTGTTCTTGGCAAATACGTGAACCTGACATACATTCATGTGGGGAAAGACATGGCTTTGCTAGGATTTCTCTTAGCACTGGGTTTTCTCTGGGCCTCACGTCAGGGCAACACTGCATAGGATATACTCTGCCTGGAGAGAGTTTCCCGCTTGGTAGTTTGGCCTAGAAAACCCTGCTTTTGCAAGTGCCACTTGACCAGATTCAGGCAGAAAAGAGAATACAAAAAGGCCTTTTCTCCCTGGGTCCTTTCACAGTCTCTAAAAGCTAAAACTCTATAGTTGCTCCTCTGGCAGGATAAATGCACTGCAATGTAGTTTTTCAGAAGAAGCCTTGAGTTTGCGAGAGCGTAGGAGGAATTCATTGCAGGAAAGAGGAAGGCCAAAAAGTTTCTCTCCTTATGCCTGCCTTGCTCAGAGGAGTGGATGAAGTCAGGGACTTCTCCCTTTCCCTGAGAAACATGCAGGCCGCTGTTCCCCGTGCGCTCTCTTCTTTGTTAAAGCGACTGCAGTTACACACTTTGAACTGTGGAAAGGCACCGGAGTGTCTTAGGATTTCCCCAGGCGCTTTGTTTTCCCTGGGCCAAAAGGAGCCTTCACAATAGCTTAACGCTAACACTGCATACTCCTTCCACTTCCAGACCACGGCTACCGCAAGGGAAAACTTCCCTTCGCGAAGGGCAGATTGGCCCAGCTCATTGCAGGAAAGCGAAACCAAATGACGCTTTTCTCATTCTAACTGCTTTCGTCCGAGGACTGGATGAAGTCCGAGTGTTCTTTTTCTCACTGAGATACACAAAATCTGCTGTTGCCTCTGAGCTCTGTTCTTGGCAAATACGTGAACCTGACATACATTCATGTGGGGAAAGACATGGCTTTGCTAGGATTTCTCTTAGCACTGGGTTTTCTCTGGGCCTCACGTCAGGGCAACCCTGCATAGGATATACTCTGCCTGGAGAGAGTTTCCTCCTTTGTAGTTTGGCCTAGAAAACCCTGCTTTTGCAAGTGCCACTTGACCAGATTCAGGCAGAAAAGAGAATACAAAAAGGCCTTTTCTCCCTGGGTCCTTTCACAGTCTCTAAAAGCTAAAACTCTATAGTTGCTCCTCTGGCAGGATAAATGCACTGCAATGTAGTTTTTCAGAAGAAGCCTTGAGTTTGCGAGAGCGTAGGAGGAATTCATTGCAGGAAAGAGGAAGGCCAAAAAGTTTCTCTCCTTATGCCTGCCTTGCTCAGAGGAGTGGATGAAGTCAGGGACTTCTCCCTTTCCCTGAGAAACATGCAGGCCGCTGTTCCCCGTGCGCTCTCTTATTTGTTAAAGCGACTGCAGTTACACACTTTGAACTGTGGAAAGGCACCGGAGTGTCTTAGGATTTCCCCAGGCGCTTTGTTTTCCCTGGGCCAAAAGGAGCCTTCACAATAGCTTAACGCTAACACTGCATACTCCTTCCACTTCCAGACCACGGCTACCGCAAGGCAGTTCTCCGCGGGAAAACTTCCCTTCGCGAAGGGCAGATTGGCCGAGCTCATTGCAGGAAAGCGAAACCAAATGACGCTTTTCTCATTCTAACTGCTTTCGTCCGAGGACTGGATGAAGTCCGAGTGTTCTTTTTCTCACTGAGATACACAAAATCTGCTGTTGCCTCTGAGCTCTGTTCTTGGCAAATACGTGAACCTGACATACATTCATGTGGGGAAAGACATGGCTTTGCTAGGATTTCTCTTAGCACTGGGTTTTCTCTGGGCCTCACGTCAGGGCAACCCTGCATAGGATATACTCTGCCTGGAGAGAGTTTCCCGCTTGGTAGTTTGGCCTAGAAAACCCTGCTTTTGCAAGTGCCACTTGACCAGATTCAGGCAGAAAAGAGAATACAAAAAGGCCTTTTCTCCCTGGGTCCTTTCACAGTCTCTAAAAGCTAAAACTCTATAGTTGCTCCTCTGGCAGGATAAATGCACTGCAATGTAGTTTTTCAGAAGAAGCCTTGAGTTTGCGAGAGCGTAGGAGGAATTCATTGCAGGAAAGAGGAAGGCCAAAAAGTTTCTCTCCTTATGCCTGCCTTGCTCAGAGGAGTGGATGAAGTCAGGGACTTCTCCCTTTCCCTGAGAAACATGCAGGCCGCTGTTCCCCGTGCGCTCTCTTCTTTGTTAAAGCGACTGCAGTTACACACTTTGAACTGTGGAAAGGCACCGGAGTGTCTTAGGATTTCCCCAGGCGCTTTGTTTTCCCTGGGCCAAAAGGAGCCTTCACAATAGCTTAACGCTAACACTGCATGCTCCTTCCACTTCCAGACCACGGCTACCGCAAGGCAGTTCTCCGCGGGAAAGGTCCCTTCACGAAGGGCAGATTGGCCGAGCTCATTGCAGTAAAGCGAAACCAAATGACGCTTTTCTCATTCTAACTGCTTCCGTCCAAGGACTGGATGAAGTCCGAGTGTTCTTTTTCTCACTGAGATACACAAAATCTGATGTTGCCTCTGAGCTCTGTTCTTGGCAAATACGTGAACCTGACATACATTCATGTGGGGAAAGACATGGCTTTGCTAGGATTTCTCTTAGCACTGGGTTTTCTCTGGGTCTCACGTCAGGGCAACACTGCATAGGATATACTCTGCCTGGAGAGAGTTTCCTGCTTTGTAGTTTGTGCTAGAAAACCCTGCTTTTGCAAGTGCCACTTGACCAGATTCAGGCAGAAAAGAGAATACAAAAAGGCCTTTTCTCCCTGGGTCCTTTCACAATCTCTAAAAGCTAAAACTC
Organism: Loxodonta africana; assembly: GCF_030014295.1. NCBI lineage: Eukaryota > Metazoa > Chordata > Mammalia > Proboscidea > Elephantidae > Loxodonta > Loxodonta africana. Next base: position 36,336,722 of record NC_087342.1, read on the forward strand.
TATAGTTGCTCCTCTGGAAGGATAAATGCACTGCAATGTAGTTTTTCAGAAGAAGCCTTGAGTTTGTGAGAGCGTAGGAGGAATTCATTGCAGGAAAGAGGAAGGCCAAAAAGTTTCTCTCCTTATGCCTGCCTTGCTCAGAGGAGTGGATGAAGTCAGGGACTTCTCCCTTTCCCTGAGAAACATGCAGGCCGCTGTTCCCTGTGCGCTCTCTTCTTTGTTAAAGCGACTGCAGTTACACACTTTGAACTGTGGAAAGGCAGCAGAGTTTGTTAGGATTTCCCCAGGCGCTTTGTTTTCCCTGGGCCAAAAGGAGCCTTCACAATAGGTTAACGCTAACACTGCATACTCCTTCCACTTCCAGACCAGGGCTACCGCAAGGCAGTTTTCTGCGGGAAACTTCCCTTCGCGAAGGGCAGATTGGCCCAGCTCATTGCAGGAAAGCGAAACCAAATGACGCTTTTCTCATTCTAACTGCTTTCGTCAGAGGACTGGATGAAGTCCGAGTGTTCTTTTTCTCACTGAGATACACAAAATCTGATGTTGCCTCTGAGCTCTGTTCTTGGCAAATACGTGAACCTGACATACATTCATGTGGGGAAAGACATGGCTTTGCTAGGATTTCTCTTAGCACTGGGTTTTCTCTGGGCCTCACGTCAGGGCAACACTGCATAGGATATACTCTGCCTGGAGAGAGTTTCCTGCTTTGTAGTTTGGGCTAGAAAACCCTGCTTTTGCAAGTGCCACTTGACCAGATTCAGGCAGAAAAGAGAATACAAAAAGGCCTTTTCTCCCTGGGTCCTTTCACAATCTCTAAAAGCTAAAACTCTATAGTTGCTCCTCTGGAAGGATAAATGCACTGCAATGTAGTTTTTCAGAAGAAGCCTTGAGTTTGCGAGAGCGTAGGAGGAATTCATTGCAGGAAAGAGGAAGGCCAAAAAGTTTCTCTCCTTATGCCTGCCTTGCTCAGAGGAGTGGATGAAGTCAGGGACTTCTCCCTTTCCCTGAGAAACATGCAGGCCGCTGTTCCCCGTGCGCTCTCTTCTTTGTTAAAGCGACTGCTGTTACACACTTTGAACTGTGGAAAGGCACCGGAGTTTCTTAGGATTTCCCCAGGCGCTTTGTTTTCCCTGGGCCAAAAGGAGCCTTCACAATAGCTTAACGCTAACACTGCATGCTCCTTCCACTTCCAGACCACGGCTACCGCAAGGCAGTTCTCCGCGGGAAAACTTCCCTTCGCGAAGGGCAGATTGGCCGAGCTCATTGCAGGAAAGCGAAACCAAATGACGCTTTTCTCATTCTAACTGCTTTCGTCCGAGGACTGGATGAAGTCCGAGTGTTCTTTTTCTCACTGAGATACACAAAATCTGATGTTGCCTCAGAGCTCTGTTCTTGGCAAATACGTGAACCTGACATACATTCATGTGGGGAAAGACATGGCTTTGCTAGGATTTCTCTTAGCACTGGGTTTTTTCTGGGCCTCACGTCAGGGCAACACTGCATAGGATATACTCTGCCTGGAGAGAGTTTCCCGCTTGGTAGTTTGGCCTAGAAAACCCTGCTTTTGCAAGTGCCACTTGACCAGATTCAGGCAGAAAAGAGAATACAAAAAGGCCTTTTCTCCCTGGGTCCTTTCACAGTCTCTAAAAGCTAAAACTCTATAGTTGCTCCTCTGGCAGGATAAATGCACTGCAATGTAGTTTTTCAGAAGAAGCCTTGAGTTTGCGAGAGCGTAGGAGGAATTCATTGCAGGAAAGAGGAAGGCCGAAAAGTTTCTCTCCTTATGCCTGCCTTGCTCAGAGGAGTGGATGAAGTCAGGGACTTCTCCCTTTCCCTGAGAAACATGCAGGCCGCTGTTCCCCGTGCGCTCTCTTATTTGTTAAAGCGACTGCAGTTACACACTTTCAACTGTGGAAAGGCACCGGAGTTTCTTAGGATTTCCCCAGGCGCTTTGTTTTCCCTGGGCCAAAAGGAGCCTTCACAATAGCTTAACGCTACCACTGCATACTCCTTCCACTTCCAGACCACGGCTACCGCAAGGCAGTTCTCCGCGGGAAAACTTCCCTTCGCGAAGGGCAGATTGGCCGAGCTCATTGCAGGAAAGCGAAACCAAATGACGCTTTTCTCATTCTAACTGCTTTCGTCCGAGGACTGGATGAAGTCCGAGTGTTCTTTTTCTCACTGAGATACACAAAATCTGATGTTGCCTCTGAGCTCTGTTCTTGGCAAATACGTGAACCTGACATACATTCATGTGGGGAAAGACATGGCTTTGCTAGGATTTCTCTTAGCACTGGGTTTTCTCTGGGCCTCACGTCAGGGCAACGCTGCATAGGATATACTCTGCCTGGAGAGAGTTTCCTGCTTTGTAGTTTGGGCTAGAAAACCCTGCTTTTGGAGTGCCACTTGACCAGATTCAGGCAGAAAAGAGAATACAAAAAGGCCTTTTCTCCCTGGGTCCTTTCACAATCTCTAAAAGCTAAAACTCTATAGTTGCTCCTCTGGCAGGATAAATGCACTGCAATGTAGTTTTTCAGAAGAAGCCTTGAGTTTGCGAGAGCGTAGGAGGAATTCATTGCAGGAAAGAGGAAGGCCAAAAAGTTTCTCTCCTTCTGCCTGCCTTGCTCAGAGGAGTGGATGAAGTCAGGGACTTCTCCCTTTCCCTGAGAAACATGCAGGCCGCTGTTCCCTGTGCACTCTCTTATTTGTTAAAGCGACTGCAGTTACACACTTTGAGCTGTGGAAAGGCAGCAGAGTTTGTTAGGATTTCCCCAGGCGCTTTGTTTTCCCTGGGACAAAAGGAGCCTTCACAATAGCTTAACGCTAACACTGCATACTCCTTCCACTTCCAGACCAAGGCTACTGCAAGGCAGTTCTCTGAGGGAAAACTTCCCTTCGCGAAGGGCAGATTGGCCGAGCTCATTGCAGGAAAGCGAAACCAAATGACGCTTTTCTCATTCTAACTACTTTCGTCTGAGGACTGGATGAAGTCCGAGTGTTCTTTTTCTCACTGAGATACACAAAATCTGATGTTGCCTCTGAGCTCTGTTCTTGGCAAATACGTGAACCTGACATACATTCATGTGGGGAAAGACATGGCTTTGCTAGGATTTCTCTTAGCACTGGGTTTTCTCTGGGCCTCACGTCAGGGCAACACTGCATAGGATATACTCTGCCTGGAGAGAGTTTCCTGCTTTGTAGTTTGGCCTAGAAAACCCTGCTTTTGCAAGTGCCACTTCACCAGATTCAGGCAGAAAAGAGAATACAAAAAGGCCTTTTCTCCCTGGGTCCTTTCACAGTCTCTAAAAGCTAAAACTCTATAGTTGCTCCTCTGGCAGGATAAATGCACTGCAATGTAGTTTTTCAGAAGAAGCCTTGAGTTTGCGAGAGCGTAGGAGGAATTCATTGCAGGAAAGAGGAAGGCCAAAAAGTTTCTCTCCTTATGCCTGCCTTGCTCAGAGGAGTGGATGAAGTCAGGGACTTCTCCCTTTCCCTGAGAAACATGCAGGCCGCTGTTCCCTGTGCGCTCTCTTATTTGTTAAAGCGACTACAGTTACACACTTTGAACTGTGGAAAGGCACCGGAGTTTCTTAGGATTTCCCCAGGCGCTTTGTTTTCCCTGGGCCAAAAGGAGCCTTCACAATAGCTTAACGCTAACACTGCATACTCCTTCCACTTCCAGACCACGGCTACCGCAAGGCAGTTCTCCGCGGGAAAACTTCCCTTCGCGAAGGGCAGATTGGCCGAGCTCATTGCAGTAAAGCGAAACCAAATGACGCTTTTCTCATTCTAACTGCTTTCGTCCGAGGACTGGATGAAGTCCGAGTGTTCTTTTTCTCACTGAGATACACAAAATCTGCTGTTGCCTCTGAGCTCTGTTCTTGGCAAATAAGTGAAACTGACACGACTACCTCGAGGCGGTTCTATCTAACCCTAACGCTAAACCAAACCCTAAGCCTAACCCTAAAGTTACCCCTTAACCTGATCCTAACGTTATCCCAAACAGCTATCCTGAATACTAACCCTAACCCTCATCCTTAACGTAAACTTCACCCTAAACCTAAAGCTAACCCTGACCCTAAACCTAAATTAACCCCAAACTGTCCCTTAACTGTAGCCCTAACACTAAACCTAACCCTAGCCCTAACTCTAAGCCTAACCCTAACCATAACACTCTAAAACATCAGATTAAATGTAAACCTAACACTAACCCTCACAAGAACCCCTAACCCTTTCTCTAGCCTTAACCCTATCCCTAATCCTAACCTAAACCTGACCTAAACCTAACTTGTACCGTAAGCCTAAACTTAACCCTAATCTTAAATCTACCCTAACAGTAACCCTAAACCTACCAATATCTCTAAACCTGACCCTAACCCTAAACCTAAACCCTAGCAGTAACTCTAACTCTAAACCTAACCTTCTCCCTAACCTACCCTACTCTTTACTGTAAACCTAACCTGAAAGCTACCTTACCCCTACCCTAACCCTAACACTAACCCTAACACTAACCTGAAACCTAACACTAACCTTAACCCTAACCTCACTATTTTCTGAAACTTCACCCTAATCCTAACCCTAACTCTAACTCTGACTGTAACAATTAACCTAAACCCAAAACTTAACTGTAAAACTAACTCTAACCCTCACCCTAAGCCTTAAACTTTTCCCCAACCCTAAGCCTAACGCTATTCCTAACCTTATCCTTAACCCTAACCCTAATACGAACAGTAACTCTAATCTAACCCTAACATTAACCCTAAACTTAAGCCTACCCTAACCATAAGGATAATCCTAGGCCTAACACACTAAACCTACTGTCTAACACTAACTAAAATCCTAACCCTTATACTAACCCTTGTCTTAACCCTCACCCATAACCCAAACTTCATACTAACGCTAAACCTAAACCTAACCCTAAACATAACCGCAACCCTAACCCGAACCCTAAACCTAACTGTAACACTAACATGAACACAAACCCAAACTCTAGCACTAACAATAAAAATAACCCTGCACTATCCTAAACTTCATCCAAACCCTAACCCTAACATTAACCCTAAACCTAAACCTAACCCAAACCTTATCCTTAAAGATAACTCTAACCACAATGCTAGTCCATATGTAATCTTAATCCTAACCCTTATAATAGCCCTGAACCTAACCCTAAACCCAATCTTAATCCTAAACCTAGACCTAAACCTAACCCTAACCCTAACTTTAACCTTGACCCTAAATAGAACACCAACTCTAATCCTATACCTGGACCTAAACCTAAATATTGCCCTACACCTAACCATAAACCTAAACCTAACCCTAACTCTAACCCTAATGATGACACTTACCCTAAACCCTCACCTTAACTGTAAAAGTAACCATAACCTTCACTCTAATCCCTAACCATATCCCCCAAACCTAACCCTAACACTATCCCTAAACCTAACCCTAACACTAACGTGAAACCCTGAGCCCTAACGATAACCCTAACCCAAACCCTAAACCCTAACACCAAAGCCTAACCCAAACCTTAACCCTAACGCTCACCCTAACTCGAACACTAACCTGAAACCTAATCATAAACCTAACTGTAACCCTAGACGAAACCTAACCCTGGTGAAAACCACAATGCTTACCGGAACCCTCACCCAAACCCTAACCCTAAACTACACTTCTAACCCCACACCTTACCATGACCATAATCCTAACCCTACCCAACCCTAACCATAAACCTAACCCTCACTCCAACCACAACGCCTAACACAAACTGTAACCCTGACTGTTAATTTAATGTAACCCTAACCTAAAATCTAACCCTGACCCTGAAACTAAACAAAACCCTTAAACTTAACCCTAACCCTAAACATAATCTTAACACTAACCTCAAAACGAACCCAAAACTTAGCCATAACCCTAACCCTCCTCCTATCTTAAACTTCACCCTATCCCTAACCTAAAACTAACCCTAACTTTAACCTTAAAGAAAAAAAAAACCCTATCCCTAAACCTAACCCTAACCTTAACCTTAACCCACTTGTGACCCTAAACCGAACCCATACAATATCTCTGACCCTAACCCTCGCCCTAAACCTAATCCTAACCCTGAACCTAACCCTAACCTAACCTTAACCTAACTTTAAGCCTACCATAAACTTACATCTAACACTAACCCCTAACCCTAACTCTAACCATAACCCTAGCCCTAACAGTAACACCCAAAACATTCACCTTAACTGTAAATGTAACTCTAACTCTTACCCTAACCCTAAACTTAACCCGATATATAACCCTACCCTAAACCTAACAGAAACACTAACCCCTAACCCTAACTCTAACCCTAATCCTTAGCCTAAACCTAAACTTAACGCTAAACCTAAACCTAAACACTCACCCTAACTGTAACCCTAACCCTAAACCAAACCCTCACCCTTAACCAAAATTTCACCCTAACCATAACACTAAACCTACCCTAACTTCATTCAAACCCTAACCCTAAACAAAACTAAAACTAACCCTAACCCTAACACTAACCCCAACCCGAAACCTAAACATAAGCCTAACCCTGACCGTAACCTGATTCCAAACCCCTAACCCTAAACCTCACGCTTAACACAAACTTCACGCTAACCCTAACCCTAAAACTAAAAAAAGAAACCTAAACATAACACTAAATCTCCCCCTGACCCCGACCCTAACCCTAATCCTAAGCATAAACCTAACCCTAACCCTAACTCTATCCCTAACCCTAACCGTAACACCCTAAAACATCAGCTTATCTGTAAACCTAACACTAACCCTCACACGAACCCCTAACCCTTTCCCCAACCCTAACCCTATCCCTAATCCTAGCCCTAACCCTGACCTAAACCTAACCCTTACCCTAACCCTAAAATTAACCCTAACCTTAACTCTATCCTAACCCTAACCCTAAACCTAACGATAACTCTAAACTTGACCCTAACCTTAACCCTGAACGCTAGCACTAACTCTAACTCTAAACCTAACCATAACCCTAACCTAGCAGTACCCTTTACTGTAAACCTAGACTTAACAGTAACCTTAGCCCTACCCTAAACCTAATCCTAACACTAACCTTAACCCTAACTCTAACTTTAACGCTAACACTCACTATTAACTGAAACTTCACCCTAACCCTAACTCTAACTCTAAACCTAACCATAACAATTAACCTAAGCCCTCTCCTTAAGTGTAAACCTAACACTAACAGTCACCCTAAACCTTAACCGTATCCCCAACCCTAAACATAATGCTATCCCTAACCTGAAACCTAACCCTAACTCTTACACGAACAGTAACCCTATCTAATCCTAACCCTAACATTAACCCTAAACTTAAGCCTACCCTAACCATAAACCTAACCATAACACCCTAAACCTAACGCCTAACACTATCTATAATCCTAACCCTAATCCTAACCCTTATCCTAACCCTCACACTTAACCTGAACTTCACCCTAATCCTAACCCTATACCTAAATCTAACCCTAAAAATAACCCCTAACCCTAATCCAAACCCTAAACCTAACCTTAACACAAACGTGAACAAGAACCCAAACTCTAGCCCTAACCATAAAAATAACCCTCACCCTAGCCTAAACTTCATCCAAACACTAACCCTAACCTTAAACCTGAACCTAATCTAAACCCTTATCTTAAACCTAACTCTAAGCATAACGCTAGTCCATCTGTAACCCTAAACCTAACCCTTACAATAGCCCTGAACCTAACCCTAAACATAATCCTAATCCTAACCCTAACCCTAACTCTAACCTTGACCCTAAATAGGACACTAACTCTAATCCTAAACCTGGACGTAAACCTAAACCTTACCCTACACCTAACCCTAACCCTAAACCTAACCCTAACTCTAACTCTAACCCTAATCATAACACTTACCCTAAACCCTCACCTTAACTGTAAAACTAACTGTAACCCTCATTCTAACCCCTAACCGTATCCCCCAACCCTAACCCTAATGTTAACCCTAGCCCTAACCAGAACACTAACCTGAAACCTCTAAGCCCTAACGACAACCCTAACCCTAACCCAAACCCTAACCCCTAAGACAAAAGCCTAACCCAAACATTAACCCTAACTCTCACCCTAACTTTAACCCACAACCTAATCGTAAATCTAACCCTAACACTAAACCAAACCTAACCATGACCAGAACCACAACGCCTAACAAGAACCCTCACCCAAAACCTAACCCTAAACTCCACCTCTAACCCCTAACACCTTACCATAACCGTAATCCTAACGCTACCTAACCCTAACCCTAAACCTAACCCTCACCCTAACCACAATGCCTAACACCAATCATAACCCTAACTGTTACACTTAACAACTCTAACCTAAAATCTAACCCTAACCCTAAAACTAAACAGAACCCATAAACTTAACCCTCGCCCTAAACATAACCTTAACACTAACCTGAAAACGAACCCAAACTTTAGCCATAACACTAACCCTCACCCTATCTTAAACTTCACCCTATCCCTAACCTAATGCTAACCCTAAATTTAACCCTAAACCTACCCTTAATCGTAACCCTAACCTTAACCTTGGCCCACTTGGGACCCTCAACCTAACCCTTACAGTATCTCTGACCCTAACCCTCGCCCTAAACCTAATCCTAACACTGACCCTAACACTAACCTAACCTTAACCTAACCTTAAGCCCCTCATAAACTTAAACCTAACCCTAACCCCTAACCCTAACTCTAACCCTAACCCTAGCCCTAACCCTAACCTTAACACTTACCCAAAACCTTCACCTTAACTGTAATCATAACTCTAACTCTTACCGTAACCCTAAACTTGACCCTAAGTATAACCCTATCCTAAACCTAACTGAAACACTAACCCCTAACCCTAATCCTTAGCCTAAACCTAAACTTAACCCTAAACCTAAACCTAAACGCTCACCCTAACTCTAACCCTAACCCTAAGCCGAACCCTCACCCTTAACCAAAATTTCACACTAACCATAACCCTAAACCTACCCTAACTTCATTCAAACCCTAACCCTAACCAAAACTAACATTAACACTAAACATAACCCTAAACCTAAACCTGACCCTAACCCTGACCTGAACCTGAACCCTAACTCCAAACCCTAAACCTCACTCTTAACATAAACTTCACCCTAACACTAACCCTAAAACTAAACATAACACTAAATCTCACCCTAACCCTGACCCTAGCCCTAATCCTAACCATAAAACTAACCCTAAACTTAACCCTAACCCTGAGCCTAACTCCAACTCTAACCCTAAAACTTACCGTACACACTCAGCTTAAATGGAAACCCAGCACTAACCCTCACCCTAACATCTAAACCTAACCCCAAACCTTACCCTAACCCTATCTCTAACCTTAACCTAGTCCTAAACCTAACCATGACTTAACCCTAACACTGACCCTAACCCTAACTCTAAACCTAACCTTAACACTAAACTTATTCCTAACCTTAACCCTAACAACTAACGCTAACCCTAAGTTCAACCCTCACTCTTAACTTAAACTTCATCCTAACCCTAACCCTCAACCAAACCCTAACCCTAAACCTAACCCTAACCCTAACCCTAAACCTAAACCTAACCTTAACCCTAAACTTAATTTTAACCTTAACCCTAACCCTAACCACTAACACTAACCGTAAGCTCAACCCTCACCCTTAACTTAAACTTCATCCTAACCCTAACCCTAAACCAAACCCTAAACCTAACCCTATACCTGACCCTAACATTAACCCAAACACCTAAAACTAACCCTAACACTAACCCTAACCCTAAACCTAACCCTGACCTTAACCCAAACACCAAACTCTAACCCTTACCCTAACCCTCATCCTTAACCTAAACTTCACCCTAAAACTTAGCTTAACAATAACCCTAAAACTAAACCTAACCCTAAACTATCCCCTAACTCTAGCCCTAACCCTAAACCTAACACTAAGCCTGACTCTAACCCTAACCCTAAATGTAACACCCTAAAACGTCAGCTTAACTGTAAACCTAACGCTAACCCTCACACGAACCCATAACCCTTTCCCTAACCCTAAAGCTATCCCTCATCCTAGCCCAAACCCTTACCTAAACCTAACCCTTACTCTAACCCTGAACTTAACCCTAACCTTAACTCTACCTTAACCCTAACCCTAAACCTAACAATAACTCTAAACCTAACCCTAACCTATTCCTAACTTTTACCGTAAACCTAGCCTTAACCCTAACCTGACCCCTACCCTAACCCTAACCCTAACCCTATACCTATCCCTAACACTAACCTTAAACCTACTCTAACCTTAACCTTAACCCTGACTATTAACTGAAAATTCACCCAAACCTAAGCCTAACTGTAACTCTAACCCTAACCATAACAATTACCATAACCCTCACATTAAGTGGAAACCTAAGCCTAGCCCTTACCCTAACCCTTAACCATATCCCCAACCCTAAACAAAACGCTATCCGCAACATTAACCCTAACCCTAACCTTAATACGAACAGTAACCCTAATCTAACCCTAACCCTAACATTAACCCTAAACTCAACCCTACCCTAACCATAAACCTAACCTTAACACCCTAAACCTAACGTCTAACACTATCTATACTCCTAACCCTATTTCTAACCCTCAACCTCAACCTAAACTTCACACTAACCCTAAACCAAAACCTACCGCTAACCCTAAACATAACCCCTAACCCTAACGAACCCTAAACCTAACCTTAACACTAACCTGAACACAAACCCAAACTCTAGCCCTAACCATAAAAATAACCCTCACCCTATCCTAAACTTCATCCAAACACTAACCCTAACCTTAATCGTAAACCTAAACCTCACCCAAACCCTAACCTTAAACCTAACTCAAACCAGAACGCTAGTCCATCAGTAACCCTAAACCGAAGACTTACAATAGCCTTGAACCTAACCCTAAACCTAATCCTAATCCTAATCCTAACCCTAGACCTAATCCTAACCCTAAACCTAAATCTAACCTTGACCCTAAATAGAACACTAACTCTAACCCTAAACCTGAACGTAAACCTAAATCTTACCCTACACCTAACTCTAACCCTAAACCTAACCCTAACTCTAACTCTAACCCTAATCATAACACTTACCCTAAACCCTCAACTTACCTGTAAAACTAACCGTGACCCTCACTCTAACCCCTAACCGTATCCCCAAAATCTAACCCTAATGCTATCCCTAACCCCTGAAACCTGACACTAATGCTATCCCTAACACTAACCTGAAACCCCTGAGCCCTAACAATAACACTAACTGTAAACCAAAGCCTAACCCCAACACCAAAGCCTAACTCAAACCTTAACCCTAACTCTAACATTAACCCAAAATCTAATCAAAAACCTACCCCTAACCCTAAACCAAACCGAAATATGACCAGAACCACAATGCCTAACCGGAAACCTCACCCAAACCCTAACCCGAAACTACACCTCTAACCCCTAAGACCTTACCATAACCATAATCCTAACCCTACCCAAAACTAACTCTAAACCTAAACCTCACCCCAACCACAACGCCTAACACAACCATAACCCTAACCCTAAACGTAAAACTAAACTTAACCCTAACCTAAAATCTAACCCTAACCCTAAAACTAAACAGAACTCTTAAACTTAACCCTAACCCTAAACATAACCTTAACACTAACATGGAAACGAACCCAAACCTTAGCCATAACCCTAACCCTCACCCTATATGAAAATTCACCCTATCCCTAACCTATAGCTAACCCTAACTTTAACCCTAAACCTACCACTAATCCTAACCCTAGCCTTAACCTTAGTAAACCTGTAACCCTAAACCTAACCCTTACAATAACTCTGACCCTAACCCTCGCCCTAAACCTGATTCTAATCCTAACCCTGACCCTAACCCTAACCTCACCTTAACCCTAACTTTAAGCCTACCATAAACTTAAACCTAACCCTAACCCCTAACCCAAACTCTAACCCTACACCTAGCCCTAGCCCTAAACGTAACACTTACCCAAAACCCTCACCTTAACTGTGAATGTAAATCTAACTCTTTCCCTAACCCTAAACTTAACCGTAATTATAATCCTACCCTAAACCTAACTGAAACACTAACTTCGAACCCTAACTCTAACCCTAATCCTTAGCCAAAACCTAACCTTAACCCTAAACCGAACCCTAACCACTAACCCTAACTCTAACCCTAACCCGAAACCGAACCCACACCCTTAACCAAAATTTCACCCTAACCATAACCCTAAACCTACCATAACTTCATTCAAACCCTAACCCTAAGCAAAATTAACACTAAACCTAACCCTAACCATACACCTAAACCTAACCTTAAAGCTGACTCTAACCTGAACCCTAAACTCTAACCCTAAACCTGACCCTAACATTAACCCAAACACCTAACCCTAACCCTCATCCTTAACCTAAACTTCACCCTAAACCTAAGCCTAACCCACTATCCGCTAACTCTAGCCCTAACCCTAACTCTAACCCTAACCCTAACCCTAAGCATAACACCCTAAAACATCAGCTTAATGTAAAAATAACACTAACCCTCAACGAACCCCTAACCCTTTCCCTAACCCTAACCCTATCCCTCATCCTAACCCTAACCCTGACCTAAACCTAACCCTTACCCTAACCCTAAACTTAACCCTAACCTTAACTCTACCCAAACCCTAACCCTAAACCTAACATTAACTCTAAACCTGACCCAAACCCTAACCCTAAACCCTAGCACTAACTCTAAACCTAACCCTAACCCTAACCCTAGCCTAGCACTACACTTTACCGTAAACCTAGCCTTAACCCTAACCTGACCCCTACCCTAACCCTAACCCTAAACCTCACCCTAACACTAACTTTAACCCTAACTCTAAGCTAAACCCGAGCCCCCACTATTAACTGAAACTTCACCCTGACACTAACTCGAACTCTAACCCTAACCATAAAAATTACCCTAAACCCTCACATTAACTGTAAACCTAAACCTAACCCTCACCATAACCCCAACCCTCACACTAACCCCTAACTGTATTCCCAACCCTAAAGTTAATGCTATCCCTAACCCTAACCCGAAAAGTAACCCTAATCTAACACTAACCCTAACATTAACCCTAAACTTAACTCTACTCTAACCCTAAACCTAACCCTAACACCCTAAACCTAACCTCTAACACTAACTATAATCCTAAACCTAATCCTAAACCTTATACTATCCCTCACCCTTAACCTAAACTTCACACTAACCATAAACCTAAAACTAACCCTGCTGCTAAAAATAACCCCTAACCCTAAACCGGACCCTAAACCTAACCTTAACACTAACCTGAACACAAACCCAAACTCTAGCCCTAACCCTAAAAGTAACCCTCACCTTATGCTAAACTTCATCCAAACCCTAACCCTGACCTTAACCCTAAACCTAAACCTAACCCAAACCCTAACCTTAAACCTGACTCTAACCATAAAGCTAGTCCATCTGTAACCCTAAACCTAAGCCTTACAATAGCCCTGAACCTATCCCTAAACCTACTCCTAATCCTAACCCTAACCCTAACTCTAACCTTGACCCTAAATAGAACACTAACTCTAACCCTAAACCTGGACTTAAACCTAAAACTTACCCTACACCTAACCCTAACCCTAACTCTAACTCTAACCCAATCATAACCCTTACCCTAAAACCTCACCTTAACTGTAAAACTAGCCGTAACCCTCACTCTAACCCCTAACCGTATCCCCAAAACCTAACCCTAATGCTATCCCTAACCCCTGAAACCTAACCCTAATGCTGTCCCTAACACTAACCTGAAACCCCTGAGCCCTAATGATAACCCTAACCCTAACCCAAACCCTAAACCCAACACTAAAGCCTAACCCTAACTCAAACTCTAACCTGAAATCTAATCATGAACCTAACCCTAACCCTAAACCAAACCTAACCATGACCAGAACCACAATGCCTAACCGAAACCCTCACCCAAACCCTAACCCTAAACTACACCTCTAACCCCTAACATCTTACCATAACCATAATCCTAACCCTACCCAACCCTAACCCTAACCCTCACCCCAACCACAATGCCTAACACAAACCGTAACCCTAACCCTAAGCGTAACACTGAACATAAACCTAACCTAAAATCTACCTCTAACCCTAAAAGTAAACAGAACCCATAAACTTAATCCTAACCCTAAACATAACCGTAACACTAACCTGAAAAACTCAACCAAACCTTAGCCATAACAATAACCCTCACCCTATCTTAAACTTCAAAAAAAAAAATTTATTATTTTTATCTTAAACTTCACTCTATCCTTAATCCAAATCTCACCCTAAGTATAACCCTACCCTAACCCTACCCCTAAACCTAACCCTAACCTTAACCTTGGCCCACCCGTAACCCTAAACCTAACCCTTAAAATAACACTGACCCTAACCCTCACCCTAAACCTAATCTAATCCTAACCCTGACCCTAAACCTAACCAAACCTTAACCCTAACTTTACCCTACCATAAACTTAAACCTAACCCTAACCCGTAACCCTAACTCTAACCCTAACCCGAGCCCTGAACTAACCCCAACTCTAACCATAACAATTACCCAAACCCTCACCTTAACTCTAAACATAACTCTAACTCTTAACCTAAACCTAAACATAACCCTACCCTAAACCTAACCAAAACACTAACACCTAACTCTAAACCTAAACCTGAGCTTTAGCCTAAACCTAACCTTAACGCTAAACCTAAACCTAACCACTAATCTAGCCCTAACCCTAAGTCTGACCCTAAACCAAAACCTCAACCTTAACCAAAACTTCACCCTAACCATAACCCTAAACCTACCCTAACTTCATTCAAACCCTAACCCTAACCAAAACAAAAACAAACCGTAAACCTAACCCTAACCCCTAACCCTAACCCTCATGCTTAACAGAAACTTCACCCTAACCCTAACCCTAAAATTAAACACAACATGAAATCTCCCCCTGATCCTGACCCAAACCCTAACCCTAATCCTAAACATAAACCTAATCCTAACCCTAAACTTAAACCTAACCCTGGAACTAACTCTAAGTCTAATCCTTATCCTAACCCTAAATCTTAACCTACCCACTCAGCTTAAATAGAAACCTAGCACTAACCCTCACCCTAACCCCAAACCTTAATCTAACCCATTCTCTAACCTTAACCTAGTTTAGGAAACTGAACCATGACTTAAACCTAACACTCACCCTAAACCTAACTTTAACCCTGAACCTAATCCTAAACTTAACCCTAATCCTAATCGCTAACCCTAAGCTCAAACCTCACCCTTAACTTAAACTTCACCCTAAACCTAACCCTAACCCTAAACCAAACCCTAACCCTAACTCTAAACCTGACCCTAACATTAACACAAACACCTAACCCTAACCCTAACACTAAGCCGAACCCTAAACCTAACCCTAACCTTAACCGAAACACCTAAACCTAACCCGCATCCTTAACCTAAACTTCACCATAAACAGAAGCCTAACATTAACCCTCAAACTAAACCTAAAAAAAATAACCTAAACTATCCCCTAAATCTAGCCCTAACGCTAAACCTATTCCTAACACTAACTCTAACCCTGACACTAACCGTAACACCGAAAACATCAGCTTAGGTGTAAACCTAAGACTAACCTTCACACGAACCCCTAACCCTTTCCCTAACCCTAACCTTATCCCTAATCCTAACAGTAACCCTGACCTAAACCTAACCCTTACCCTAACGCTAAACTTACCCTTAACCTTAACTCTACCCTAAACCTAACAAAAACTCTAAACCTGACTCTACCCCTTACCTTAAACCCTACCACTAGCTCTAACTCTAAACCTAAACCTAACCCTAACCTAGCCCTACCCTTTACCGTAAACCTAGCCTTAACCCTAACCTTACCCCTACCCTAACACTAACCTTAACCCTAACTCTAATCTTAACCCTAACCCTTACCTTAACCCTCACTATTAACTGAAACTTCACCCTAACCCTAACCCAAACTCGAACCCTAACTATAACACTTACCCTAAGCCCAAACCTTAACAGTAAACCTAAACCTAACCCTCACCCTAACCCCCACCCTGACCCTAACCCCTAACCGTATCCCCAACCCTAAACCTAATGCTATCCCTAACCCTATCCCTAACCCAAACACGAACATTAACACTAATCCAACCCTAACTCTAACATTAACCCTAATCTTAACACTACCCTAACCATAAACCTAACCCTAACATCCTAAATCGAACCTCTAACACTAACTATAATCCTAACCCTAATCCAAACCCTTATCCTAACCCTCACCCTTAACCTAAACTTCACACTAACCCTAAACCAAAACGTAACACTAACCCTAAACATAACCCCTAACCCTAACCCGAACCCTAAACCTGACCTTAACGCTAACCTGAACACAAACCCAAACTCTAGCCCTAACCATAAAAATAACTCTCACCCTATCCTAAACTTCATCCAAACCCTAACCCTAACCTTAACCGTAAACCTAAACCTAATACAAACCCTAACCTTAAACCTACCTCTAACCATAACTCTAGTCCATCTGTAACCCTAAACCTAACCCTTACAATAGCCCTGAACCTAACCCTAAACCTAATCCTAGCCCGAGACCTAATCCTAACCCTAACCCTAACTCTAACCTTGACCTAAATAGAACACTAACTCTAACCCTGAACCTGGACCTAAAACTAAATCTTCCCCTACACCGAACCCTAACCCTAAACCTTACTCTAACTCTAACCCTAATCATAACACTAATCCTAAACCCTCACCTTAACTGTAAAACTAAAGGTAACCCACACCCTAACCCTTAACCGTATCCCCCCGGCATAACTCTAATGCTATCCCTAAACTTAACCCTAAAACTAAACTGAAACCCCTGAGCCCTAGCGATAACCCTAACTCTAACCCAGACCCTAACCCCTAACACCAAAGCCTAACCCAAACCTTAACCCTAACCCTCACCCTAACTCTAACACTAGCCCGAAACCTAATCATAAACCTAACCCTAACCCTAAACCAAACCGAACCATGACCAGAACCACAATGCCTAACCGGAGCCCACCCCCAAACCCTAACCCTAAACTACACCTCTAACCCCTAACACCTTACCATAACCATAATCCTAACCCTACCCAACCCTAACCCTAAACCTAACCCTCACCCCAACCACAATGCCTAACACAAACTGCGACCCTAACCCTAACCGTAACACTAAACTTAACCCTAACCTAAAATCTAATGTTATCCCTAAAACTAAACAGAACCTGTAAACTTAACCCTACCCCTAAACATAACCTTAACAGTAACCTGAAAACTAACCCAAACCTTAGCCATACCCCTAACCCTAACCCTCACCCTAACTTAAACTTCACCCTATCCCTAACTTAAAGCTCACCCTAAATTTAACCCTAACCCTACCCCTAAACCTAACCCTAACCTTAACCTTGGCCAACCTGTAATACCCTAGACCTAACCCTTACAATAACTCTGACAATAACCCTCACCCTTACCCTAACCCTAACCCTAACTGTAACCCTTACCCTTAACCTAAACTTCACACTAACCCTAAACCTAAACGTAACCCTAACCCCAAACATAACCCCTAACCCTAATCCGAACCCTAAACCTAACCTTAATACTAACCTGAACACAAACTCAAACTCTAGCCCTGATCCTAAAAATAACCCACACCATATCCTAAACTTCATCCAAACCCTAACCCTAACCCTAACCCTAACCCTAACCCTAACCCTAACCCTAACCCTAACCCTAACCCTAACCCTAACCCTAACCCTAACCCTAACCCTAACCCTAACCCTAACCCTAACCCTAACCCTAAATCTAACCCAAACCCTAACCTTAAACCTAACTCTAACCATAACGCTAGTCCACATTTAACCCTAAACCTAACCCTTACAATAGCCCTGAACCTAACTATAACCCTTACCAAAAACCCTAAACCGAAGTCTAACCTGAACCCTAACCCGAACCCTAAACCCCAACACTATCGCTAGCCCTAGCCCTAGGCACCACCCCAAGTCCTAGCCCTAACCCTAACACTAACTCGAACCCTAAAACCTAACCCTAAACATTAAACCTAACCGGAACACTGAGAACTAACCCTAAACCTAACCGCTAACCCTAACCCCAAACCCTAAACCCTAACACTAACCCTAACACTAACCATAAACCCTAACCCTCAACCGTAACCCTAAGCCTAACCCAGACTCTAACCCTAACCCTAAACTCTAGCCCTAAAACCCTAGCCCTAGACCTAGCCCTAACACCAAGCCCTAGCCCTAGCCCTAACCCTAACCCTAACTCTAACCCTAACCCTAAACCCTAAATCCTAACCCTAATCCCAAACCCTAAACCTAACCCTGACCCTAACCCTGACCCAGACCCGGACCCTGACCCTAAACCTTGACAATGACCCTAAACCCTGACCATGACCCTAACCCTGACCATGACCCTACTCTGACCCTAAACCCTGACCCTGACCCTAAACTCTAACACTAAACACTAAACCCTAACCCCTAGCCCTAACCCGTAGCCCTAACCTTACCCCAACCCTATCCCTAAACCTTAACCCCAAAACAAAACCTAAACCTAACCCTGACACTAACCCCTAACCCTGACCCTGACCAAAAATCCTGACCATGACCCTAAACCATGACCATGACCCTAACCCTGACCCTGACCCTAAACCCTGACCCTGACCCTAAACTCTAACACTAAACCCTAAAACCTAAACTTAACCCCTAAACCCGATCCCTAACCATAACCCTAACACTAAACTAAACCCTAAACCCTAACCCAAACCCTAACCTGTGTAGGGAGTGAGGAGGTGGGAGGGACTAGGCTGGGCCCTGTGAAGGGAGTCAGGAGTTGGGAGAGACCATGCAGGGCCCTGTATAGGGAGTTAGAGACCAGGCAGGGCACTGTACAGGGAGTAAGATGGTGGGACAAAACAGACAGAAACCTGTGTAGGGAGTGAAGAGCTGAGAGACCAGAGACCTTTGCAGGGATTGAGGAGGTGGGTGAGACCAGGCAGGGCCCTGTGTAGGGAGTGAGGAGGTGGGAGATACCAGGCGCAGCCCTGAGTAGGGAGTGAGGAGATGGAAGAGACCAGGCAAGGACAGGTGTAGGAAGTGAGGAGGTGGGAGGGACCAGGAAGTGCCCTGTGTAGGGAGTGAGGATGTGGAAGAGAACAGGCAGAGAACTGTGCAGGGAGTAAGGAGGTGGGACAGACCAGGCAGAGACCTTTACAGGGATGGAGGAGGTGGGAGAAAACAGGCAGGGCCCTGAGTAGGGAGTGAGGAGGTGGGAGAGGCCAGGCAGGGACCTGTGTAGGCAAGTAGGCATTGGAGAGACCAGGCACAGCCCTGTGTAGGGAGTGAGGAGGTGAGAGAGACCAGGTAGGATGCTGTGTAAAGAGTGAGGATGTAGGAGAGACTAGGCAGGGCCCTGTGTAGGAGGTGAGGAGGTGGGAGAGACCAAGAAGGGACCTGTGTAAAGAGTGAAGATGTAGGAGAGGCCAGGCAGAGACCTGAGTAGGGAGTGAGGAGGTGGGAGAGAATAGGCAGAAACCTGTGTAGGGAGTGAGAAGATGGTAGACAGCAGGCAGGGCCCTGTGTAGGGAGTGAAAAGGTGGGAGAACCATTCAGAGACCTGCATAGGGAGTGAGGAGTTGGGAGAGACCAGGCAGGGTCCTATGTAGGGAGTGAGTTGGCCAAGATTAGGAATGCCCCTGTGTGGAGTAATGATATGGGACAGACCAGGCAGGACAGGTGTAGGGAGTGAGGAGGATGGAGAGACCAGGAAGGTCCCTGTGTAGGGAGTGAGGATGTGGGAGATAAAAGGCAGAAACCTGTGTAGGGAGTAAGGAGGTGGGACAGAACAGGCAGAGACCTTTATAGGGATTGAAGAGGTGGGAGAGACCAGGCAGGGCAGTGTGTAGGGGGTGAGGAGCTGGAAGATACCAGGCAGGGCCCTGTGTAGGGAGTGAGGAGGTGGGAGAGAACAGGCAGGGCCCTGTGTAAGGAGTGAGGAGGTGGGAAAAACCAGGCAGACAGCTGTGTAGGGAGTCAGGAGCTTGGAACGACCTGTGTAGGGAATGAGGAGGTTGGAGAGAACAGGCAGAGCCCTGTGTAGGCAGTCAGGAGGTGAGAGAGGCCAGTTCAGGCCCTGTATAAGGATTGAAGAGGTGGCAGATGAGGCAGTGCCGTTTTCAGGGAGTGAGGAGGTGGGAGAGGAGGCAGAGCCCTGTATAGGGATTGAGGATATGGGAGATAAAAGGCAGAGACCTGTGTAGGGAGTGAGGAGGTGGGAGAGACCAGGCAGGGACCTGTGTAGGTCCTGAGGAGGTGGGAGACACCAGGCAGGGTCCCGTGTAGGGAGTGAGAAGTTGGGAGAGACCAGGCAAGGCCTTAGGTGGGGAGTGAGGATGCAGGAGGGAACAGGCAGAGACCTGTGTAGGGATTGAGGAGGTGGGAGAGACCAGGCAAAGACTTGTGAAGGGATTGAGGAGGTGGGAGAGACCTGGCAGGGCCCTGTGTAGGGAGTGAGTATCTTGGAGAGAAGAGGCAGAGACCTGTGTAGGGATTGAGAAGGTGGAGAGACCAGGCAGAGCCCTGTGTAGGGAGTGAGGATGTGGGAGAAACCAGGCAGGGCCCTGTAGAGGGTAAGGAGTTGGAGAGACGACGCAGGGCCTTGTTTAGGGAGTGAGAAGGTGGGAGAGACCATCAGGGCCCTTTGTAGGGAGTGAGGGGGTGTGAGAAACCAGTCAAGGCCCAGTGTAGGGATTGAGGAGGTGGCAGAGACCAGGCAGGACCCTGTTTAGGGAGTGAGGAGGTGGGAGAGACCATCAGGGTCCTGTGTAGGGAGTGAGTAGGTGAGAGAGAACAGGCAAGGCCCTGTATAGAGAGTGAGGAGTTGAGAGAGACCATCCAGATACCTGAGTAGGGAGTCAGGAGGTGGGAGAGATCAGGCAGAGCCCTGTGTAGGAAGTGAGGAGGTGGGAGAGACCATGCAGGGAGCTGTATAGGGAGGGAGCAGGTGGGAGAGACCAGGCAGGGCCTTGTGTAGGGAGTGAGGAGGAGGGAGAAAACAGGCTGACACCTCTGTATGTAGTAAGGAGGCGGGAAAGACCACCCAGAGACCTGTGTAGGGATTGAGGAATGGGAGAGAACAGGCAGAGAACTGTGTAGGGAGTGAGGAGGTAGGAGAGACCAGGCAGGGCCCTGTGTAGGGAAGGAAGAGGTGGGAGAACCAGGTAGAGTCCTGCATAGGAAGTGAGAAGGTGGGAGAGGACAGGCAGAGCCCTGCGTAGGCAGTGAGGAGGTGGGATTGACTGGGCAGCACCCTGTATTGGGTGTGAGGAGGCAGGAGATTCCAGGCAGGGCCTTTTGTAGGGAGTGAGGTGTTGGGAGAGACCAGGCAGAGTCCTGTGTAGGGAGTGAGGATGTGGGAGAGACCAGGCAGGGCCCTGTGTAGGGCCTGAGGAGGTTAGAAAGACCAGGCCCGGCCCTGAGTAGGGAGTGAGAAGGTGGGAGAGAATAGGCAGGGCCCTGTCTAGGGATTGCAGAGGTGGGAGAAAACAGGCAGAGACCCTTGTAGGGAATGAGTAGGTAGGAGAAACCATGCAGGGACTTGTGTAGGGATAGAGAAGGTGGGAGGGACCAGTTAGGGCCCTGTGTATGTAGTCAGGATGTGAGAGAGAGGAGGCAGAGCCCTGCGTGCATTGAGGATGTGGGAGAGGCCAGGCAGGGCTGTGTCTAGGGAGTGAGGAGGTGGGAGAGGCCAGGCAGGGACCTGTGTAGGGAGTAAGGAGGTGGACAGACCAGGCATGATCCTGTTTAGGGAGTGAGGAGGTGGGAGAGACCACCCAGATACCTGTGTAGGGACTGAGGAGGTGGGAGAGAACAGACAGAGCCTTGTGCAGGGAGTGAGGAGGTGGGAGAGACCAGGCAGGGACCTGTGCATGGAGTGAGGAGATGGGAGAGAACAGGCACAGCCATGTGTAGGGAGTGAGGAGGTGGAAGAGACCAGCCAGGGCCCAGTGAAGGGAGTGAGGAGCTGGGAGGTTAGAGGCAAAAAACAGTGTAGGGAGTGAGGAGGTGGGAGAGATAAGGCTGGACCCTGTGTAGGGAGTGAGGATGAGGGGGAACCCAGGCAGGGCCCTGAGTAGGTAGTAAAGAGTTGAAAAGACCAGACACGGCAATGTTTAGGCAGTGAGGAGGTGGGAGAGACCATCAGGGCCCTGTTTAGAGAGTGAGGAGGTGGGAGAGACCATCAGGGCTCTGTGTGGGGAGTGAGGAGGTGGGAGAGACCAGGCAGAGACCTACATAGGGAGTGAGGAGGTGAGAGAGACAAGATAGGATGCTGTGTAAAGAGTGAGGATGTAGGAGAGGCCTGGCAGGGCCCTGTGTAGGGAGTAAGGAGGTGGAGAGACCAGGCAGGGTCCTGTGTAGGGATGGAGGAGGTGGGAGAGACCATCAGGGCCCTGCTTAGGGAGTGAGTAGGTGGGAGAGACCATCAGGGCCCTGTTCAGGGAGTGAGGAGGTAGGAGAGACCATCAGGGCCCTGTTTAGGGAGTGAGGAGTTGGGACAGACCCTCAGGGCCCTGTGTAGTTAGTGAGGAGGTGGGATAGAACAGGCAGGGCCCTTGTAAGGAGTGAGAATGTGGCAGAGACCAGGCAGGGCCCTGTGCTAGGAGGGAGGAGGTGGGAGGGAGCAGTTAGAGTCCTGTGCAGGGAGTGAGGAGGTGGGAGAGACCAGGCAGGGCCCTGTGTACAGACTGAGTAGGTTGGAGAGAACAGGCAGGGCTCTGTGTAAGCTGAGATGAGTTGGGAGAGACCAGGCAGGGCCTTGTGTATGCAGTGAGGAGGTGGGAGAGACCAAGCAGGGACCTGTGTAGGGAGTGAGGAAGTGGGAGAGGCCAGGCAGAGACCAGTGTAGGGAGTGAGGGGGTGGGAGAGATTAGGCAGAAACCTGTGTAGGGAGTGAGAAGATGGTAGACAGCAGGCAGAGCCCTGTGTAGGGAGTGAAGAGGTAGGAGAACCATTCAGAGACCTGCACAGAGAGTGAGGAGATGGGAGAGTCCAGGCAGGGCCCTCTGTAGGGAGTGAGTTGGCCGGAGATCAGGCATGTCCCTGTATGGAGTAAGGATATGGGAGAGACCAGGCAGGGCCCTGTGCAGGGAGTTAGGAGATGGGAGAGAACAGGCAGAGAAGAGTGTATGGAGGGAGGAGGTGGGACAGACCAGGCAGGGTCCTGTGTAGGGAGTGAGAGACATCACAGGGACCTGTGTAGGGAGTGTGGTGGTGAGAGAGAACAGACAGAGACCTATGCAAGGAGTGAAGAGGTGAGAGACCAGACAGAGACTTTACTTTGTAGGGATTGAGGAGGTGGGGGAT
Source organism: Loxodonta africana (assembly GCF_030014295.1). Classification (NCBI taxonomy): domain Eukaryota; kingdom Metazoa; phylum Chordata; class Mammalia; order Proboscidea; family Elephantidae; genus Loxodonta; species Loxodonta africana. Next base: position 36,360,234 of record NC_087342.1, read on the forward strand.
ACCAGGCAGGGCCCTGAGTAGGGAGTGATAAGATGGGAGAGACCAGGCAGGGCAGGTGTAGGGAGTGAGGAGGATGGAGAGACCAGGAAGGTCCCTGTGTAGGGAGTGAGGAAGTGGGAGATAAAAGGCAGAAACCTGTGTAGGGAGTAAGGAGGTGGGACAGAACAGGCAGAGACCTTTATAGGGATTGAAGAGGTGGGAGAGACCAGGCAGGGCAGTGTGTAGGGGGTGAGGAGCTGGAAGATACCAGGCAGGGCCCTGTGTAGGGAGTGAGGAGGTGGGAGAGAACAGGCAGGGCCCTGTGTAAGGAGTGAGGAGGTGGGAAAAACCAGGCAGACAGCTGTGTAGGGAGTGAGGAGCTTGGAACGACCTGTGTAGGGAGTAAGGAGGTTGGAGAGAACAGGCAGAGCCCTGTGTAGGCAGTCAGGAGGTGAGAGAGGCCAGTTCAGGCCCTGTATAAGGATTGAAGAGGTGGCAGATGAGGCAGTGCCGTTTTTAGGGAGTGAGGAGGTGGGAGAGGAGGCAGAGCCCTGTATAGGGATTGAGGATATGGGAGATAAAAGGCAGAGACCTGTGTAGGGAGTGAGGAGGTGGGAGAGACCAGGCAGGGACCTGTGTAGGTCCTGAGGAGGTGGGAGACACCAGGCAGGGTCCCGTGTAGGGAGTGAGAAGTTGGGAGAGACCAGGCAGGGCCTTAGGTGGGGAATGAGGATGCAGGAGGGAACAGGCAGAGACCTGTGTAGGGATTGAGGAGGTGGGAGAGACCAGGCAAAGACTTGTGAAGGGATTGAGGAGGTGGGAGAGACCTGGCAGGGCCCTGTGTAGGGAGTGAGTATCTTGGAGAGAAGAGGCAGAGACCTGTGTAGGGATTGAGAAGGTGGAGAGACCAGGCAGGGCCCTGTGTAGGGAGTGAGGAGGTGGGAGAGACCAGGCAGGGCTGTGTGTAGGCAGTAAGGAGGTAGAGATAACAGGCAGGGCCCTGTGTATGGAGTAAGGAGGTGGAGATGCCAGGCAGGGCCCTGTGTAGGGAGTGAGGAGGTAGGAGAGATCATCAGGGCCCTGTGCAGGGAGTGAGGAGGTGGGAGAAGCCAGCCAGGTTCTTGTGTAGGGAGTGAGGAGATGGGAGACACCAGGCAGGGCCCTGTATAGGGAGTGAGGAGATGGGAGAGAACAAGCACAGCCCTGTGTAGGGAGTGAGGAGAAGGGAGATAACAGCCAGAAACACAGTGCAGGGACTGAGGAGGTGGGAGAGATAAGGCAGGACCCTGTGTAGGGAGTGAGGATGTGGGAGAAACCAGGCAGGGCCCTGTAGAGGGTAAGGAGTTGGAGAGACGACGCAGGGCCTTGTTTAGGGAGTGAGAAGGTGGGAGAGACCATCAGGGCCCTTTGTAGGGAGTGAGGGGGTGTGAGAAACCAGTCAAGGCCCAGTGTAGGGATTGAGGAGGTGGCAGAGACCAGGCAGGACCCTGTTTAGGGAGTGAGGAGGTGGGAGAGACCATCAGGGTCCTGTGTAGGGAGTGAGTAGGTGAGAGAGAACAGGCAAGGCCCTGTATAGAGAGTGAGGAGTTGAGAGAGACCACCCAGATACCTGAGTAGGGAGTCAGGAGGTGGGAGAGATCAGGCAGAGCCCTGTGTAGGAAGTGAGGAGGTGGGAGAGACCATGCAGGGAGCTGTATAGGGAGGGAGCAGGTGGGAGAGACCAGGCAGGGCCTTGTGTAGGGAGTGAGGAAGTGGAAGAGACCAGGTAGGATCCTGTGTACAGAGTGAGGATGTGAGAGAGACCAGGCAGGGCTGAGTGTAGGCAGTAAGGAGGTAGAGATAACAGGCAGGGCCCTGTGTATGGAGTAAGGAGGTGGAGATGCCAGGCAGGACCCTGTGTAGGGAGTGAGGAGGTAGGAGAGATCATCAGGGCCCTGTGCAGGGAGTGAGGAGGTGGGAGAAGCCAGCCAGGTTCTTGTGCAGGGAGTGAGGAGATGGGAGACACCAGGCAGGGCCCTGTATAGGGAGTGAGGAGATGGGAGAGAACAAGCACAGCCCTGTGTAGGGAGTGAGGAGAAGGGAGATAACAGCCAGAAACACAGTGCAGGGACTGAGGAGGTGGGAGAGATAAGGCAGGACCCTGTGTAGGGAGTGAGGATGTGGGAGAAACCAGGCAGGGCCCTGTAGAGGGTAAGGAGTTGGAGAGACCAGGCAGGCCTTTGTTTAGGGAGTGAGAAGGTGGGAGAGACCATCAGGGCCCTTTGTAGGGAGTGAGGGGGTGTGAGAAACCAGTCAGGGCCCTGTGTAGGGATTGAGGAGGTGGCAGAGACCAGGCAGGACCCTGTCCAGGGAGTGAGTAGGTGAGAGAGAACAGGCAAGGCCCTGTATAGACAGTGAGGAGTTGAGAGAGACCACCCAGATACCTGAGTAGGGAGTCAGGAGGTGGGAGAGATCAGGCAGAGCCTGTGTAGGAAGTGAGGAGGTGGGAGAGAACATGCAGGGAGCTGTATAGGGAGGGAGCAGGTGGGAGGGACAAGGCAGGGCCCTGTGTAGGGAATGAGGATGTGGGAGAGAACAGGCAGGGCCCTGTGGAGGGAGTAAGGAGGTGGAGAGGCCATGCAGTGGCTTGTTTAGGGAGTGAGCAGTTGCGAGAGAACATCAGGGCCCTGTGTAGTGAGTGAGGAGGAGGGAGAAAACATGCTAACACCTGTGTATATAGTAAGGAGGTGGGAAAGACCACCCAGAGACCTGTGTAGGGATTGAGGACTGGGAGAGAACAGGCAGAGAACTGTGTAGGGAGTGAGGAGGTAGGAGAGACCAGGCAGGGCCCTGTGTAGGGAGTGAAGAAGTGGGAGAACCAGGCAGAGTCCTGCATAGGGAGTGAGAAGGTGGGAGAGGACAGGCAGAGCCCTGCGTAGGCAGTGAGGAGGTGGGATTGACTAGGCAAGACCCTGTATTGGGTGTGAGGAGGCAGGAGATTCCAGGCAGGGCCCTTTGTAGGGAGTGAGGTGTTGGGAGAGACCAGGCAGAGTCCTGTGTAGGGAGTGAGGATGTGGGAGAGACCAGGCAGGGCCCTGTGTAGGGCCTGAGGAGGTTAGAAAGACCAGGCCTGGCCCTGAGTAGAGAGTGAGAAGGTGGGAGAGAACAGGCAGGGCCCTGTCTAAGGATTGCAGAGGTGGGAGAAAACAGGCCGAGACCCTTGTAGGGAATGAGGAGGTGGGAGGAAGCATGCAGAGACCTGTGTAGGGATGGAGAAGGTGGGAGGGACCAGTTAGGGCTCTGTGTATGTAGTCAGGATGTGAGAGAGAGGAGGCAGGGCCCTGTGTGCATTGAGGATATGGGACAGGCCAGGCAGGGCTGTGTCTAGGGAGTGAGGAGGTGGGAGAGGCCAGGCAGGGACCTGTGTAGGGAGTTAGGCATTAGGAGAGACCACGCAGGGCCCTGTTTAGGGAGTGAGGAGATGGGAGAGAACAGGCATAGACGTGCATAAGGATTGAGGAGGTGAGAGAGACCACGTAGGATGCTGTGTGAAGAGTGAGGATGTAGGAGAGACTAGGCAGGGCCCTGGGTAGGGAGTAAGGAGGTGGAGAGGCCAGGCATGGCCCTGTGTATGGAGTGAGGAGGTGGGAGGGAGTGGTCAGAGACCTGTGTAGGGAGTGAGGAGATGGCAGAGACCAGGCAGGGCCCTGTCTAGGGAGTGAGGAGTTGGAAGAGACCAGGCAGAGACCTGTGTACTGAGTCAGCAGGTGGGAAAGAACAGGCAGGACTCTGTTTAGCATGTGAGGAGGTGAGAGAGAATAGGCAGAAACTTGTGTAGGGAGTGAGAAGATGGAAGGCAGCAGGCAGGGCCCTGTGTAGGGAGTGAAGAGGTGGGAGAACCATTCAGAGACCTGAATAGGAAGCGAGGAGTTGGGAGAAACCAGGCAGGGCTCTGTGTAGGGAGTGAGGAGGCCAGAGATTAGGCAAGTCCCTTTGTATGGAGTAAGGATGTGGGAGAGACCAGGCAGGGCCTGGTGTAGGGAGTGAGGAGGTAGGAGAGAGCAGGCAGGGCCTGGTGTAGGGAGTGAGGAGGTAGGAGAGACCAGGCAGGGCCTGATGTAGGGAGTGAGGAAGTGGGAAAGAACAGGCAGAAACCTGTGTATGGAGTGAGAAGATGGGAGACACTAGACAGGGCCCTGTGTAGGGAGTGAAGAGGTGGGAGAGACAAGGCAGGACCCTGCTAGGGCATATTGATATTGTAAGGGTTAGGTTTAGGGTTAGGGTAGGGGTAAGGTTAGGGTTAAGGCTAGGTTACTGTGAAGGGTAGGGCCAGGTTAGGGTTAGGGTTATGTTTAGAGTTAGAGTTAGTGCTGGGGTTTAGGGTTAGGTTCAGGTTTAGAGTTATTGTTAGGTTTAGGGTTAGGGTAGAGTTAAGGTTAGGGTTAAGTTTAGGGTTAGGGTAAGGGTTAAGTTTAGGTCAGGGTTAGGTTTAGGATGAGGGATAGGGTTAGGTTTAGGGAAGGGTTAGGGGTTCGTGTGAGAGTTAGTGTTGCATTTACAGTTAAGCTGATGTTTTTAGGGTGTTACTGTCAGGGTTAGGGTTAGGGTTAGGGCGAAAGTTAGGGCATAGTTTAGGCTTAGGTTTAGTTTTAGGGTTAGGGTTAGGCTCTGGTTTAGGGTGAAGTTTAGGTTAAGGATGAGGGTTAGGGTTAGGGTTTGTTGTTTGGGTTAAGGTTAGGGTTAGGTTTAGGGTTAGGGTTAGTGTTCGGTTTAGGGTTAGGGTTAGGGTGAAGTTTAGTTAAGGCTGAGAGTTGAGCTTAGGGTTAGCATTAGGGGTTAGGGTTAGGGTTAAGGTTAGGCTTAAGTTTAGGCTTAAGTTTAGGTTTAGAGTTAGGGTTAATGTGTTAGGGTTAAGTCATGGTTAGTTTTAGGGCTAGGTTAAGGTTAGAGATAGAGTTAGGTTAAGGGTTGGGATTAGGTTTAGATGTTAGGGTGAGGGTTAGTGCTAGGTTTCCATTTAAGCTGAGTGTGTAGGGTCAGTTTTAGGGTTAAAATTAGGGTTAGAGTTAGAGTTAGGGTCAGGGTTAGGGTTAAGTTTAGGGTTAGGGTTAGGTTTATTGTTAGGATTAGGGTTAGGGTCAGGGATGGGGGAGATTTAGTGTTATGTTTAGTTTTAGGGTTAGGGTGAAGTTTATGTTAAGCATGAGGTTAAGGGTTAGGGGTTAGGGTACAAGTTAGGGTCAGGGTTAGGGTTAACTTTAGGGTTAGGGTTAGGTTTATGGTTAGGATTAGGGATAGGGTCAGGGTTGGGGGGAGATTTAGTGTTATGTTTAGTTTTAGGGTTAGGGTTACGATGAATTTTATGTTAAGCGAGAGGGTTAGGGTTCGGGTTAGGGTTCAGGTTTGAGTCAGGGTTAGGGTTAGGTTTCAGGTTTAGGTTTAGGGTTAGGGTTAAGTTTAATGTTAGTGTTAGTTTTGCTTAGGGTTGGGGTTTGAATGAAGTTCAGGTAGGCTTAGGGTTATGGTTAGGGTCAAATTTTGGTTCAGGGTGAGGGTTCAGCTTAGGGTAGGGTTAGAGTTAGGGTCAGTGGTTAGGGTTAGGTTTAGGGTTAAGGTTATGTTTAGGCTAAGGATTAGGGTTAGAGTTAGGGTTTAGTGTTTCGGTTAGGTTTAGGGTCGGGTTAGGATTAGAGTTAGGTTTAGGGTAAGGATTAGGGTCAGAGTTATTGTAAGGGTTAGGTTTAGGGTTACAGGTGGGCCAAGGTTAAGGTCAGGGTTAGGTTTAGGGGTAGGGTTAGGGTTAAAGTTAGGGTTAGCTTTAGGTTAGGGATAGGGTGAAGTTTAACATAGGGTGAGGGTTAGGGTTATGGCTAAGGTTTGGGTTTGTTTTCAGGTTTGTGTTAAGGTTATGTTTAGGGTTAGGGTTAAGTTTAGGGGTTGTGTTTAGTGTTAGTGTTAGGGTTAGATTTTAGGTTAGTGTTTAGTGTTATGGTTAGGGTTAGGATTATGGTTGTGTTAGGCGTTGTGGTTGGGGTGAGGGTTAGGTTTAGGGTTAGGGTTGGGTAGGTTTAGGATTATGGATATGGTAAGGTGTTAGGGGGTAGAGGTGTAGTTTAGGGTTAGGGTTTGGGTTTGTGTGAGGGTTCCGGTTAGGCTTTGTGGTTCCGGTCATGGTTAGGTTTGGTTTAGGGTTAGGGTTAGGTTTAGGATTAGGTTTCGGTTAGTGTTCTAGTTAGGGTTAAGGTTTTTGTTAGGCTTTGGTGTTGGGGTTAGGGTTTGGGTTAGGGTTAGGTTTATCGTTAGGGTCAGGGGTTTCAGGTTAGTGTTAGGGTTAGGGTTACGGATAACATTAGGGTCAGAGTTGTGGGATACGGTTAGGGTTTAGGGTGAGGGTTACCGTTAGTTTTATAGTTAAGGTGAGGGTTTAGGGTAAGTGTTATGATTAGTGTTAGAGTTAGAGTTAGGGTTAGGTTTACGGTTAGGGTTAGGTGTAGGGTAAGATTTAGGTTTAGGTCCAAGTTGAGGGTTAGAGTTAGTGTTCTATTTAGGGTCAAGGTTAGAGTTAGGGTTAGGGTTAGGATGAGGGATAGGTTTAGAGTTAGGGAAAGGGTTAGGGGTTTGTGTGAGGGTTAGTGTTCGGTTTACATTAAGCTGATGTTTTAGGGTGTTACAGTGAGGGTTAGAGTTAGGGTTAGGGTTAGGTTTAGGGCGAGGGCTAGAGTTGGGGAGAGTTAAGAGTTCGGTTTAGTTTTAGGGTTAGGGTTAGGCTTAGGTTTAAGGTGAAGTTTAGGTTAAGGATGAGGGTTAGGGTTCGGCATTTGGGTTAAGGTTAGGGTTAGGTTTAGGGTTAGGCTTAGGGTTAGGGTTAGGTGTTTGCGTTAATGTTAGGGTCAGGTTTAGGGTCAGGTTTAGGGTTAGGGCTAGGGCAAGGGCTAGGGTGAAGTTTATGGATGAGGGTTGTGCTTAGGTTTAGCGTTAGGGGTTAGGGTTAGGGTTAATGTTAGGAGTAAGTGTAGGGTTAAGATTAGTTTTAGAGTGAGGGTTAGGGTTGGTTTATGGTTTAAGTCATGGTTAGGTTTAGGGCTAGGTTAAGGTTAGAGATAGGGTTTGGTTAAGGGTTGGGATAGGTTTAGATGTTAGGGTGAGGGTTAGTGCTAGGTTTCCATTTAAGCTCAGTGTGTAGGGTCAGTTTTAGGGTTAGGATTAGAGTTAGAGTTAGGGTCAGGGTTAGGGTTAAGTTTAGGGTTAGGATTAGGTTTATGGTTAGGATTAGGGTTAGGGTCAGGGTTAGGGGGAGATTTAGTGTTATGTTTAGTTTTAGTGTTAGGGTTTGGGTGAAGTTTATGTTAAGCGAGAGGGTTAGGGTTAGGGTTTAGGGTTCATGTTAGGGTCAGGGTTAGGGCTAGGGTTAGGTGTAGGTTTGGGGTTAAGGTTAGGTTTAGTGTTAGTGTTTGTTTTGCTTATGGTTAGGGTTTGAATGAATTTAGGGTAGGTTTAGGGTTATGGTTAGGGTGAAATTTTGGTTAAGGGTGAGGGTCTGGCTTAGGGTTAGAGTTAGGGTCAGTGGTTAGGGCTAAGTTTAGGTTTAGGATTAGAGTTAGGTTTAGGGTTAGTTTTAGTTTTGGTTAGGTTTAGGCTTTGAATGAAGTTAGGGTAGGTTTAGGGTTATAGTTAGGGTGAAATTTTGGTTAAGGGTGAGGGTTCGGTTTAGGGTTAGGGTTAGGTTTAGAGTTAGGATTAGTGCTTAGGGTTAGGTTTAGGGTTAAGGTTAAGTTTAGGCTAAGGATTAGGGTTAGAGTTAGGGTTAGGTGTTAGTGTTTCGGTTAGGTTTAGCGTAGGGTTATATTTAGGGTTAAGTTTAGGTTTAGGGTAAGAGTTAGAGTTAAGTTACATTTACAGTTAAGGTGAGAATTTTGGGTAAGTGTTATGGTTAGGGTTAGAGTAGGGATAGGGTTAGGGTTAGAGTTAGTGTTAGGGGTTAGGGTTAGGTTTTAGTTTAGGCTAAGGGTTAGGGTTAGAGTCAGGGTTAGGCGTTAATGTTTCAGTTAGGTTTAGCGTAGGGTTATATTTAGGGTTAAGTTTAGGTTTAGGGTAAGACTTAGAGTTACATTTACAGTTAAGGTGAAGGTTTTGGGTAATTGTTAGGGTTAGGGCTACGGTTAGGGTTAGAGTTAGGGTTAGGTTTAATTTCATGGTAGGGTAAATTTAGAGTGATGGTTAGTTTAGGGCTAGGGTCAGGGTTAGGATTAGGATTAGGTTTAGGGCGAGGGGTAGGGTCAGAGTTATTGTAAGGGTTAGATTTAGGGTTTCAGGTTTGCCAAGGTTAAGGTTAGGGTTAGGTTTAGGGGTAGAGTTAGGGTGAAAGTTAGCATTAGCTTTAGGTTAGGGATAGGGTGAAGTTTAAGATAGGGTGACGGTTAGTTAGGGTTAGGGTTAGGGTTAGGGTTAGGGTTAGGGTTGGGGTTAGGGTTAGGGTTAGGGTTAGGGTTAGGGTTAGGGTTAGGGTTAGGGTTAGGGTTAGGGTTAGGGTTAGGGTTAGGGTTAGGGTTGGGGTTAGGGTTAGGGTTAGGGTTAGGGTTAGGGTTAGTCTTAGGGTTATCGTTAGGGCTCAGGGGTTTCAGGTTAGTGTTAGTGTTAGTGTTAAGGTGAGAGATTGCTTTAGGGTTACGGTTGGGGAAACGATTAGGGCTTAGGGTGAGGGTTACGGTTAGTTTTACAGTTAAGGTGAGGGTTTAGGGGAAGTGTTCCGACTAGGGTTAGACATAGAGTTAGGGCTAGGTTTATGGTTAGGTGTAGGGTAAGATTTAGGTTTAGGTTCAGGTTTAGGGTTAGAGTTAGTGTTCTATTTAGGGTCAAGGTTAGCATTAGGGTTAGGATTGGGTCTAGGGTTAGGATTAGGTTAAGGGTATGGTTCAGGTCTATTGGCAGGCTTAGGTTTAGGGTTACAGGTGGACTAGCGTTATGGTTAGAGTTGGGTTTCAGGTTAGGGTTTGGGTTAGGTTTAGGGTTAAGTTTAAGGTTAGGGTTTGGGTGAAGTTTAGGATAGGGTGAGGGTTATTTTTATGGTTTGGGCTAGAGTTTGGGTTTGTGTTAAGGTTAGCATTAAGTTTTGGTTTAGGGTTCAGGTTCGTGTTAGGGGTTAGTTAAGGGCTAGGATTAGGTTTAGTCTTAGGGTTAGTGTGAAGTTTAGGTTAAGGGTGAGGGTGAGGATAAGGTTTACGATTAGGGTTAGGATTATAGTTAGTATTAGAGGCTAGGTTTAGGGTGTTATGGTTAGGTTTATGGTTAGGGTAGGGTTAAGTTTAGGGTTAAGGTTAGGGTAGGGATAGCTTTAGGTCTGAGTTGGGGATACGGTTTGGTGTTAGGGTGAGGGTTGGGCTTATGGGGAGGGTTAGGTTTAGAGTTAAGCTGAGGGTTTAGGGTAATTGTTATGTTTAGGGTTAGAGTTAGGGTTAGGGTTAGGGTGAAGTTTCAGTTAATAGTGAGGGTTACCTCTAAGGTTAGAGTTAGGGTAATGTTAGTGTTAGCGTTAGGGTTAGGTAGGGGTAAGGTTAGGGTTAAGGCTTGGTTTATGATAAAGGGTAGGGCTAGTTTAGGGTTAGAGTTAGGTTTAGAGTTAGAGTTAGTGCTAGGGTTTACTGTTAGGGTTAGGGTCAGGTTGAGAGTTATTGTTAGGTTTAGGATTAGGGTTAGGGTAGAGTTAAGGTTAGGGTTAAGTTTAGGGTTAGGTTTAGGTCAGGGTTATGGTTAGGATGAGGGATAGGGTTAGAGTTAAGGAAAGGGTTAGGGGTTCGTGTGAGGGTTAGTGTTAGCTTTACATTCAGCTGATGTTTTAGGGTGTTACGGTTAGGGTTAGGGTTAGGGCTGGAGTTAGGGTTACAGTTAGGGTTAGGTTTAGAGTTAGGGCTAGAATTAGGGGATAGTTTAGGGTTTTTATGTTTTGTTTTAGGGTTAGGGTTAGGCTTAGGTTTAAGGCAAAGTTTAGGTTAAGGATGATGGTTAGGGTTAGGGTTTGGTGTTTGTGTTAAGGTTAGGGTTAGGTTTAAGGTTAGGCTTAGTGTTAGGGTTAGCTATTTGTGTTAATGTTAGGGTCAGGTTTAGGGTTAAGTTTAGGGTTAGGGTTAGTGTTTGGTTTAGGGTTAGGGTTAGGGCGAAGTTTAAGTTAAGGGTGAGGTTTGAGCTTAGGGTTAGCACTAGGGGTTAGGGATAAGGTTAGGATTAAATTTAGGTTAAGGTTAGGTTTAGAGTTAGTGTTAGGGTTAGTGTTAGGTTTAAGTCATGGTTAGGTTTTTTATTTTTTACCATAAATTTTTTTTTTTTTTTTAGGTTTAGGGCTAGTTTAAGGTTAGTGATAGGGTTATGTTAAGGGTTGGGGTTAGGTTTAGATGTTAGGGTGAAGGTTACTGCTAGGTTTCCATTTAAGCTGAGTGTGTAGTGTAAGATCTAGGGTTAGGATTAGGCTAGAGTTAGGGTTAGGATTAGGCTAGAGTAAGGGTTAGGATTAGGCTAGAGTTAGAGTTAGGGTCAGGGTTAGAGTTAAGTTTAGGAATAGGGTTAGGTATTTGGTTAGGATTAGGGTTAGGGTCAGGGTAAGGGTGAGATTTAGTGTTATGTTTAGTTTTAGGGTTAGGGTTAGGGTGAAGTTTATGTTAAGGGAGAGGATAAGGTTAGGGGTTAGGGTTCAGGTTAGAGGCAGGGTTAGGTTTGTGTTTAAGGTTAGGGTTAGGTGTAGGGTAAGATTTAGATTTAGGTCCAAGTCGAGGGTTAGAGTTAGTGTTCTATTTAGGGTCCAGGTTAGAGTTAGGGTTAGGGTTAGGATTAGGATTAGGATTAGGTCTAGGGTTAGGATAAGGATTAAGTTTAGGGTTAGGTTCAGGACTACTGTAAGTGTTCGGTCTAGGCTTACAGATGGACTAACATTATTGTTAGAATTAGGTTTAAGGTTAGAGTTTGGGTTAGGTTTAGGTTTAGGTTAAGGTTAGAGTTAGGGTTTGGATGAAGTTTAGGATAGGTTGCCGGATATTTTTATGGATAGGGCTAGAGTTTGGGTTAGGGTTAAGGTTAGGTTTAGGGTTCGGATTAGGGTTAGGGGTTGTGTTTAGGGTTAGTATTCGGTTAAGTTTAGGGTGAGTGTGAAGTTTAGGTTAAGAGTGAGGGTTATGACAAAGGTTAGGATTAAAGATGGTGTTAGACGTTATGTTTAGGGTGTTAGGGTTAGTTTTATGGTTAGGGTAGGGTTAAGTTTAGGCTTAACATTAGGGTTAGGGTTAGATTAGGTTACTGTTTGTATTAGGGTTAGGGATAAAGTTTGGCATAGCGTTAGGTTTAGGGTTGGGGATACCGTTAAGGGTTAGGGTGAGGGTTAAGCTTAGGTTTAAGGTGAGGGTTTAGGGTAATTGTTACGGTTAGGACTAGAGTTAGAGTTAGGCTTAGGGTTAGGGTGAAGTTTCAGTTAATAGTCAGGGATAGGGTGAATATTAGAGTAGGGTTAAGGTTAGTGTTAGGGTTAGGTATAGCGTTAGGGTTCGGGTAGGGGTAAGGCTAGGTTTAAGGCTAGGTTTACGGTAAAGGGTAGGGCTAGGTTAGGGTTACGTTTAGAGTTGGAGTTAGTGCTAGGGTTTAGGGTTAGGGTTAGGGTCAGGTTTAGAGTTAGTGTTAGGGTTAGGGGTATGGTAGAGTTAAGGTTAGGGTTTAGATTAGGGTTAGAGTAAGGGTTAGGTTTAGGTCAGGGTTCGGGCTAGGATGAGGGATAGGTTTAGGCTTAGGGGTTCGTGTGAGGGTTAGTGTTAGGTTTACAGTTAAGCTGATGTTTTAGGGTGTTACGGTTAGGTTAAGGGTTAGAGTTAGGGTTAGGCTAGAGTTAGGGGATAGATTAGGGTTAGGTTTAGTTTTAGGGTTAGGGTCAGGCTTAGGTTTAGGGTCAGGCTTAGGTTTAGGGTGAAGTTTAGGTTAAGGATGAGGGTTAGGGTTAGGGTTTGTTGTTTGGGTTAAGGTTAGGGTTAGGTTTAGGGTTAGGGTTAGTGTTCGGTTTAGGGTTAGGGTTAGGGTGAAGTTTAGTTAAGGCTGAGAGTTGAGCTTAGGGTTAGCATTAGGGGTTAGGGTTAGGGTTAAGGTTAGGCTTAAGTTTAGGCTTAAGTTTAGGTTTAGAGTTAGGGTTAATGTGTTAGGGTTAAGTCATGGTTAGTTTTAGGACTGGTTAAGGTTAGAGATAGAGTTAGGTTAAGGGTTGGGATTAGGTTTAGATGTTAGGGTGAGGGTTAGTGCTAGGTTTCCATTTAAGCTGAGTGTGTAGGGTCAGTTTTAGGGTTAAAATTAGGGTTAGAGTTAGAGTTAGGGTCAGGGTTAGGGTTAAGTTTAGGGTTAGGGTTAGGTTTATTGTTAGGATTAGGGTTAGGGTCAGGGTTGGGGGAGATTTAGTGTTATGTTTAGTTTTAGGGTTAGGGTGAAGTTTATGTTAAGCGTGAGGTTAAGGGTTAGGGGTTAGGGTACAAGTTAGGGTCAGGGTTAGGGTTAACTTTAGGGTTAGGGTTAGGTTTATGGTTAGGATTAGGGATAGGGTCAGGGTTGGGGGGAGATTTAGTGTTATGTTTAGTTTTAGGGTTAGGGTTACGATGAATTTTATGTTAAGCGAGAGGGTTAGGGTTCGGGTTAGGGTTCAGGTTTGAGTCAGGGTTAGGGTTAGGTTTCAGGTTTAGGTTTAGGGTTAGGGTTAAGTTTAATGTTAGTGTTAGTTTTGCTTAGGGTTGGGGTTTGAATGAAGTTCAGGTAGGCTTAGGGTTATGGTTAGGGTCAAATTTTGGTTCAGGGTGAGGGTTCAGCTTAGGGTAGGGTTAGAGTTAGGGTCAGTGGTTAGGGTTAGGTTTAGGGTTAAGGTTATGTTTAGGCTAAGGATTAGGGTTAGAGTTAGGGTTTAGTGTTTCGGTTAGGTTTAGGGTCGGGTTAGGATTAGAGTTAGGTTTAGGGTAAGGATTAGGGTCAGAGTTATTGTAAGGGTTAGGTTTAGGGTTACAGGTGGGCCAAGGTTAAGGTCAGGGTTAGGTTTAGGGGTAGGGTTAGGGTTAAAGTTAGGGTTAGCTTTAGGTTAGGGATAGGGTGAAGTTTAACATAGGGTGAGGGTTAGGGTTATGGCTAAGGTTTGGGTTTGTTTTCAGGTTTATGTTAAGGTTATGTTTAGGGTTAGGGTTAAGTTTAGGGGTTGTGTTTAGTGTTAGTGTTAGGGTTAGATTTTAGGTTAGTGTTTAGTGTTATGGTTAGGGTTAGGATTATGGTTGTGTTAGGCGTTGTGGTTGGGGTGAGGGTTAGGTTTAGGGTTAGGGTTGGGTAGGTTTAGGATTATGGATATGGTAAGGTGTTAGGGGGTAGAGGTGTAGTTTAGGGTTAGGGTTTGGGTTTGTGTGAGGGTTCCGGTTAGGCTTTGTGGTTCCGGTCATGGTTAGGTTTGGTTTAGGGTTAGGGTTAGGTTTAGGATTAAGTTTCGGTTAGTGTTCTAGTTAGGGTTAAGGTTTTTGTTAGGCTTTGGTGTTGGGGTTAGGGTTTGGGTTAGGGTTAGGTTTATCGTTAGGGTCAGGGGTTTCAGGTTAGTGTTAGGGTTAGGGTTACGGATAACATTAGGGTCAGAGTTGTGGGATACGGTTAGGGTTTAGGGTGAGGGTTACCGTTAGTTTTATAGTTAAGGTGAGGGTTTAGGGTAAGTGTTATGATTAGTGTTAGAGTTAGAGTTAGGGTTAGGTTTACGGTTAGGGTTAGGTGTAGGGTAAGATTTAGGTTTAGGTCCAAGTTGAGGGTTAGAGTTAGTGTTCTATTTAGGGTCAAGGTTAGAGTTAGGGTTAGGGTTAGGATGAGGGATAGGTTTAGAGTTAGGGAAAGGGTTAGGGGTTTGTGTGAGGGTTAGTGTTCGGTTTACATTAAGCTGATGTTTTAGGGTGTTACAGTGAGGGTTAGAGTTAGGGTTAGGGTTAGGTTTAGGGCGAGGGCTAGAGTTGGGGAGAGTTAAGAGTTCGGTTTAGTTTTAGGGTTAGGGTTAGGCTTAGGTTTAAGGTGAAGTTTAGGTTAAGGATGAGGGTTAGGGTTCGGCATTTGGGTTAAGGTTAGGGTTAGGTTTAGGGTTAGGCTTAGGGTTAGGGTTAGGTGTTTGCGTTAATGTTAGGGTCAGGTTTAGGGTCAGGTTTAGGGTTAGGGCTAGGGCAAGGGCTAGGGTGAAGTTTATGGATGAGGGTTGTGCTTAGGTTTAGCGTTAGGGGTTAGGGTTAGGGTTAATGTTAGGAGTAAGTGTAGGGTTAAGATTAGTTTTAGAGTGAGGGTTAGGGTTGGTTTATGGTTTAAGTCATGGTTAGGTTTAGGGCTAGGTTAAGGTTAGAGATAGGGTTTGGTTAAGGGTTGGGATAGGTTTAGATGTTAGGGTGAGGGTTAGTGCTAGGTTTCCATTTAAGCTCAGTGTGTAGGGTCAGTTTTAGGGTTAGGATTAGAGTTAGAGTTAGGGTCAGGGTTAGGGTTAAGTTTAGGGTTAGGATTAGGTTTATGGTTAGGATTAGGGTTAGGGTCAGGGTTAGGGGGAGATTTAGTGTTATGTTTAGTTTTAGTGTTAGGGTTTGGGTGAAGTTTATGTTAAGCGAGAGGGTTAGGGTTAGGGTTTAGGGTTCATGTTAGGGTCAGGGTTAGGGCTAGGGTTAGGTGTAGGTTTGGGGTTAAGGTTAGGTTTAGTGTTAGTGTTTGTTTTGCTTATGGTTAGGGTTTGAATGAATTTAGGGTAGGTTTAGGGTTATGGTTAGGGTGAAATTTTGGTTAAGGGTGAGGGTCTGGCTTAGGGTTAGAGTTAGGGTCAGTGGTTAGGGCTAAGTTTAGGTTTAGGATTAGAGTTAGGTTTAGGGTTAGTTTTAGTTTTGGTTAGGTTTAGGCTTTGAATGAAGTTAGGGTAGGTTTAGGGTTATGGTTAGGGTGAAATTTTGGTTAAGGGTGAGGGTTCGGTTTAGGGTTAGGGTTAGGTTTAGAGTTAGGGTTAGTGCTTAGGGTTAGGTTTAGGGTTAAGGTTAAGTTTAGGCTAAGGATTAGGGTTAGAGTTAGGGTTAGGTGTTAGTGTTTCGGTTAGGTTTAGCGTAGGGTTATATTTAGGGTTAAGTTTAGGTTTAGGGTAAGAGTTAGAGTTAAGTTACATTTACAGTTAAGGTGAGAATTTTGGGTAAGTGTTATGGTTAGGGTTAGAGTAGGGATAGGGTTAGGGTTAGAGTTAGTGTTAGGGGTTAGGGTTAGGTTTTAGTTTAGGCTAAGGGTTAGGGTTAGAGTCAGGGTTAGGCGTTAATGTTTCAGTTAGGTTTAGCGTAGGGTTATATTTAGGGTTAAGTTTAGGTTTAGGGTAAGACTTAGAGTTACATTTACAGTTAAGGTGAAGGTTTTGGGTAATTGTTAGGGTTAGGGCTACGGTTAGGGTTAGAGTTAGGGTTAGGTTTAATTTCATGGTAGGGTAAATTTAGAGTGATGGTTAGTTTAGGGCTAGGGTCAGGGTTAGGATTAGGATTAGGTTTAGGGCGAGGGGTAGGGTCAGAGTTATTGTAAGGGTTAGATTTAGGGTTTCAGGTTTGCCAAGGTTAAGGTTAGGGTTAGGTTTAGGGGTAGAGTTAGGGTGAAAGTTAGCATTAGCTTTAGGTTAGGGATAGGGTGAAGTTTAAGATAGGGTGACGGTTAGTTAGGGTTAGGGTTAGGGTTAGGGTTAGGGTTAGGGTTGGGGTTAGGGTTAGGGTTGGGGTTAGGGTTAGGGTTAGGGTTAGGGTTAGGGTTAGGGTTAGGGTTAGGGTTAGGGTTAGGGTTAGGGTTAGGGTTAGGGTTAGGGTTAGGGTTAGGGTTAGGCTTAGGGTTATCGTTAGGGCTCAGGGGTTTCAGGTTAGTGTTAGTGTTAGTGTTAAGGTGAGAGATTGCTTTAGGGTTACGGTTGGGGAAACGATTAGGGCTTAGGGTGAGGGTTACGGTTAGTTTTACAGTTAAGGTGAGGGTTTAGGGGAAGTGTTCCGACTAGGGTTAGACATAGAGTTAGGGCTAGGTTTATGGTTAGGTGTAGGGTAAGATTTAGGTTTAGGTTCAGGTTTAGGGTTAGAGTTAGTGTTCTATTTAGGGTCAAGGTTAGCATTAGGGTTAGGATTGGGTCTAGGGTTAGGATTAGGTTAAGGGTATGGTTCAGGTCTATTGGCAGGCTTAGGTTTAGGGTTACAGGTGGACTAGCGTTATGGTTAGAGTTGGGTTTCAGGTTAGGGTTTGGGTTAGGTTTAGGGTTAAGTTTAAGGTTAGGGTTTGGGTGAAGTTTAGGATAGGGGGAGGGTTATTTTTATGGTTTGGGCTAGAGTTTGGGTTTGTGTTAAGGTTAGCATTAAGTTTTGGTTTAGGGTTCAGGTTCGTGTTAGGGGTTAGTTAAGGGCTAGGATTAGGTTTAGTCTTAGGGTTAGTGTGAAGTTTAGGTTAAGGGTGAGGGTGAGGATAAGGTTTACGATTAGGGTTAGGATTATAGTTAGTATTAGAGGCTAGGTTTAGGGTGTTATGGTTAGGTTTATGGTTAGGGTAGGGTTAAGTTTAGGGTTAAGGTTAGGGTAGGGATAGCTTTAGGTCTGAGTTGGGGATACGGTTTGGTGTTAGGGTGAGGGTTGGGCTTATGGGGAGGGTTAGGTTTAGAGTTAAGCTGAGGGTTTAGGGTAATTGTTATGTTTAGGGTTAGAGTTAGGGTTAGGGTTAGGGTGAAGTTTCAGTTAATAGTGAGGGTTACCTCTAAGGTTAGAGTTAGGGTAATGTTAGTGTTAGCGTTAGGGTTAGGTAGGGGTAAGGTTAGGGTTAAGGCTTGGTTTATGATAAAGGGTAGGGCTAGTTTAGGGTTAGAGTTAGGTTTAGAGTTAGAGTTAGTGCTAGGGTTTACTGTTAGGGTTAGGGTCAGGTTGAGAGTTATTGTTAGGTTTAGGATTAGGGTTAGGGTAGAGTTAAGGTTAGGGTTAAGTTTAGGGTTAGGTTTAGGTCAGGGTTATGGTTAGGATGAGGGATAGGGTTAGAGTTAAGGAAAGGGTTAGGGGTTCGTGTGAGGGTTAGTGTTAGCTTTACATTCAGCTGATGTTTTAGGGTGTTACGGTTAGGGTTAGGGTTAGGGCTGGAGTTAGGGTTACAGTTAGGGTTAGGTTTAGAGTTAGGGCTAGAATTAGGGGATAGTTTAGGGTTTTTATGTTTTGTTTTAGGGTTAGGGTTAGGCTTAGGTTTAAGGCAAAGTTTAGGTTAAGGATGATGGTTAGGGTTAGGGTTTGGTGTTTGTGTTAAGGTTAGGGTTAGGTTTAAGGTTAGGCTTAGTGTTAGGGTTAGCTATTTGTGTTAATGTTAGGGTCAGGTTTAGGGTTAAGTTTAGGGTTAGGGTTAGTGTTTGGTTTAGGGTTAGGGTTAGGGCGAAGTTTAAGTTAAGGGTGAGGTTTGAGCTTAGGGTTAGCACTAGGGGTTAGGGATAAGGTTAGGATTAAATTTAGGTTAAGGTTAGGTTTAGAGTTAGTGTTAGGGTTAGTGTTAGGTTTAAGTCATGGTTAGGTTTTTTATTTTTTACCATAAATTTTTTTTTTTTTTTTAGGTTTAGGGCTAGTTTAAGGTTAGTGATAGGGTTATGTTAAGGGTTGGGGTTAGGTTTAGATGTTAGGGTGAAGGTTACTGCTAGGTTTCCATTTAAGCTGAGTGTGTAGTGTAAGATCTAGGGTTAGGATTAGGCTAGAGTTAGGGTTAGGATTAGGCTAGAGTAAGGGTTAGGATTAGGCTAGAGTTAGAGTTAGGGTCAGGGTTAGAGTTAAGTTTAGGAATAGGGTTAGGTATTTGGTTAGGATTAGGGTTAGGGTCAGGGTAAGGGTGAGATTTAGTGTTATGTTTAGTTTTAGGGTTAGGGTTAGGGTGAAGTTTATGTTAAGGGAGAGGATAAGGTTAGGGGTTAGGGTTCAGGTTAGAGGCAGGGTTAGGTTTGTGTTTAAGGTTAGGGTTAGGTGTAGGGTAAGATTTAGATTTAGGTCCAAGTCGAGGGTTAGAGTTAGTGTTCTATTTAGGGTCCAGGTTAGAGTTAGGGTTAGGGTTAGGATTAGGATTAGGATTAGGTCTAGGGTTAGGATAAGGATTAAGTTTAGGGTTAGGTTCAGGACTACTGTAAGTGTTCGGTCTAGGCTTACAGATGGACTAACATTATTGTTAGAATTAGGTTTAAGGTTAGAGTTTGGGTTAGGTTTAGGTTTAGGTTAAGGTTAGAGTTAGGGTTTGGATGAAGTTTAGGATAGGTTGCCGGATATTTTTATGGATAGGGCTAGAGTTTGGGTTAGGGTTAAGGTTAGGTTTAGGGTTCGGATTAGGGTTAGGGGTTGTGTTTAGGGTTAGTATTCGGTTAAGTTTAGGGTGAGTGTGAAGTTTAGGTTAAGAGTGAGGGTTATGACAAAGGTTAGGATTAAAGATGGTGTTAGACGTTATGTTTAGGGTGTTAGGGTTAGTTTTATGGTTAGGGTAGGGTTAAGTTTAGGCTTAACATTAGGGTTAGGGTTAGATTAGGTTACTGTTTGTATTAGGGTTAGGGATAAAGTTTGGCATAGCGTTAGGTTTAGGGTTGGGGATACCGTTAAGGGTTAGGGTGAGGGTTAAGCTTAGGTTTAAGGTGAGGGTTTAGGGTAATTGTTACGGTTAGGACTAGAGTTAGAGTTAGGCTTAGGGTTAGGGTGAAGTTTCAGTTAATAGTCAGGGATAGGGTGAATATTAGAGTAGGGTTAAGGTTAGTGTTAGGGTTAGGTATAGCGTTAGGGTTCGGGTAGGGGTAAGGCTAGGTTTAAGGCTAGGTTTACGGTAAAGGGTAGGGCTAGGTTAGGGTTACGTTTAGAGTTGGAGTTAGTGCTAGGGTTTAGGGTTAGGGTTAGGGTCAGGTTTAGAGTTAGTGTTAGGGTTAGGGTTATGGTAGAGTTAAGGTTAGGGTTTAGATTAGGGTTAGAGTAAGGGTTAGGTTTAGGTCAGGGTTCGGGCTAGGATGAGGGATAGGTTTAGGCTTAGGGGTTCGTGTGAGGGTTAGTGTTAGGTTTACAGTTAAGCTGATGTTTTAGGGTGTTACGGTTAGGTTAAGGGTTAGAGTTAGGGTTAGGCTAGAGTTAGGGGATAGATTAGGGTTAGGTTTAGTTTTAGGGTTAGGGTCAGGCTTAGGTTTAGGGTCAGGCTTAGGTTTAGGGTGAAGTTTAGGTTAAGGATGAGGGTTAGGGTTAGGGTTTGTTGTTTGGGTTAAGGTTAGGGTTAGGTTTAGGGTTAGGGTTAGTGTTCGGTTTAGGGTTAGGGTTAGGGTGAAGTTTAGTTAAGGCTGAGAGTTGAGCTTAGGGTTAGCATTAGGGGTTAGGGTTAGGGTTAAGGTTAGGCTTAAGTTTAGGCTTAAGTTTAGGTTTAGAGTTAGGGTTAATGTGTTAGGGTTAAGTCATGGTTAGTTTTAGGACTGGTTAAGGTTAGAGATAGAGTTAGGTTAAGGGTTGGGATTAGGTTTAGATGTTAGGGTGAGGGTTAGTGCTAGGTTTCCATTTAAGCTGAGTGTGTAGGGTCAGTTTTAGGGTTAAAATTAGGGTTAGAGTTAGAGTTAGGGTCAGGGTTAGGGTTAAGTTTAGGGTTAGGGTTAGGTTTATTGTTAGGATTAGGGTTAGGGTCAGGGTTGGGGGAGATTTAGTGTTATGTTTAGTTTTAGGGTTAGGGTGAAGTTTATGTTAAGCGTGAGGTTAAGGGTTAGGGGTTAGGGTACAAGTTAGGGTCAGGGTTAGGGTTAACTTTAGGGTTAGGGTTAGGTTTATGGTTAGGATTAGGGATAGGGTCAGGGTTGGGGGGAGATTTAGTGTTATGTTTAGTTTTAGGGTTAGGGTTACGATGAATTTTATGTTAAGCGAGAGGGTTAGGGTTCGGGTTAGGGTTCAGGTTTGAGTCAGGGTTAGGGTTAGGTTTCAGGTTTAGGTTTAGGGTTAGGGTTAAGTTTAATGTTAGTGTTAGTTTTGCTTAGGGTTGGGGTTTGAATGAAGTTCAGGTAGGCTTAGGGTTATGGTTAGGGTCAAATTTTGGTTCAGGGTGAGGGTTCAGCTTAGGGTAGGGTTAGAGTTAGGGTCAGTGGTTAGGGTTAGGTTTAGGGTTAAGGTTATGTTTAGGCTAAGGATTAGGGTTAGAGTTAGGGTTTAGTGTTTCGGTTAGGTTTAGGGTCGGGTTAGGATTAGAGTTAGGTTTAGGGTAAGGATTAGGGTCAGAGTTATTGTAAGGGTTAGGTTTAGGGTTACAGGTGGGCCAAGGTTAAGGTCAGGGTTAGGTTTAGGGGTAGGGTTAGGGTTAAAGTTAGGGTTAGCTTTAGGTTAGGGATAGGGTGAAGTTTAACATAGGGTGAGGGTTAGGGTTATGGCTAAGGTTTGGGTTTGTTTTCAGGTTTATGTTAAGGTTATGTTTAGGGTTAGGGTTAAGTTTAGGGGTTGTGTTTAGTGTTAGTGTTAGGGTTAGATTTTAGGTTAGTGTTTAGTGTTATGGTTAGGGTTAGGATTATGGTTGTGTTAGGCGTTGTGGTTGGGGTGAGGGTTAGGTTTAGGGTTAGGGTTGGGTAGGTTTAGGATTATGGATATGGTAAGGTGTTAGGGGGTAGAGGTGTAGTTTAGGGTTAGGGTTTGGGTTTGTGTGAGGGTTCCGGTTAGGCTTTGTGGTTCCGGTCATGGTTAGGTTTGGTTTAGGGTTAGGGTTAGGTTTAGGATTAGGTTTCGGTTAGTGTTCTAGTTAGGGTTAAGGTTTTTGTTAGGCTTTGGTGTTGGGGTTAGGGTTTGGGTTAGGGTTAGGTTTATCGTTAGGGTCAGGGGTTTCAGGTTAGTGTTAGGGTTAGGGTTACGGATAACATTAGGGTCAGAGTTGTGGGATACGGTTAGGGTTTAGGGTGAGGGTTACCGTTAGTTTTATAGTTAAGGTGAGGGTTTAGGGTAAGTGTTATGATTAGTGTTAGAGTTAGAGTTAGGGTTAGGTTTACGGTTAGGGTTAGGTGTAGGGTAAGATTTAGGTTTAGGTCCAAGTTGAGGGTTAGAGTTAGTGTTCTATTTAGGGTCAAGGTTAGAGTTAGGGTTAGGGTTAGGATGAGGGATAGGTTTAGAGTTAGGGAAAGGGTTAGGGGTTTGTGTGAGGGTTAGTGTTCGGTTTACATTAAGCTGATGTTTTAGGGTGTTACAGTGAGGGTTAGAGTTAGGGTTAGGGTTAGGTTTAGGGCGAGGGCTAGAGTTGGGGAGAGTTAAGAGTTCGGTTTAGTTTTAGGGTTAGGGTTAGGCTTAGGTTTAAGGTGAAGTTTAGGTTAAGGATGAGGGTTAGGGTTCGGCATTTGGGTTAAGGTTAGGGTTAGGTTTAGGGTTAGGCTTAGGGTTAGGGTTAGGTGTTTGCGTTAATGTTAGGGTCAGGTTTAGGGTCAGGTTTAGGGTTAGGGCTAGGGCAAGGGCTAGGGTGAAGTTTATGGATGAGGGTTGTGCTTAGGTTTAGCGTTAGGGGTTAGGGTTAGGGTTAATGTTAGGAGTAAGTGTAGGGTTAAGATTAGTTTTAGAGTGAGGGTTAGGGTTGGTTTATGGTTTAAGTCATGGTTAGGTTTAGGGCTAGGTTAAGGTTAGAGATAGGGTTTGGTTAAGGGTTGGGATAGGTTTAGATGTTAGGGTGAGGGTTAGTGCTAGGTTTCCATTTAAGCTCAGTGTGTAGGGTCAGTTTTAGGGTTAGGATTAGAGTTAGAGTTAGGGTCAGGGTTAGGGTTAAGTTTAGGGTTAGGATTAGGTTTATGGTTAGGATTAGGGTTAGGGTCAGGGTTAGGGGGAGATTTAGTGTTATGTTTAGTTTTAGTGTTAGGGTTTGGGTGAAGTTTATGTTAAGCGAGAGGGTTAGGGTTAGGGTTTAGGGTTCATGTTAGGGTCAGGGTTAGGGCTAGGGTTAGGTGTAGGTTTGGGGTTAAGGTTAGGTTTAGTGTTAGTGTTTGTTTTGCTTATGGTTAGGGTTTGAATGAATTTAGGGTAGGTTTAGGGTTATGGTTAGGGTGAAATTTTGGTTAAGGGTGAGGGTCTGGCTTAGGGTTAGAGTTAGGGTCAGTGGTTAGGGCTAAGTTTAGGTTTAGGATTAGAGTTAGGTTTAGGGTTAGTTTTAGTTTTGGTTAGGTTTAGGCTTTGAATGAAGTTAGGGTAGGTTTAGGGTTATGGTTAGGGTGAAATTTTGGTTAAGGGTGAGGGTTCGGTTTAGGGTTAGGGTTAGGTTTAGAGTTAGGGTTAGTGCTTAGGGTTAGGTTTAGGGTTAAGGTTAAGTTTAGGCTAAGGATTAGGGTTAGAGTTAGGGTTAGGTGTTAGTGTTTCGGTTAGGTTTAGCGTAGGGTTATATTTAGGGTTAAGTTTAGGTTTAGGGTAAGAGTTAGAGTTAAGTTACATTTACAGTTAAGGTGAGAATTTTGGGTAAGTGTTATGGTTAGGGTTAGGGTAGGGATAGGGTTAGGGTTAGAGTTAGTGTTAGGGGTTAGGGTTAGGTTTTAGTTTAGGCTAAGGGTTAGGGTTAGAGTCAGGGTTAGGCGTTAATGTTTCAGTTAGGTTTAGCGTAGGGTTATATTTAGGGTTAAGTTTAGGTTTAGGGTAAGACTTAGAGTTACATTTACAGTTAAGGTGAAGGTTTTGGGTAATTGTTAGGGTTAGGGCTACGGTTAGGGTTAGAGTTAGGGTTAGGTTTAATTTCATGGTAGGGTAAATTTAGAGTGATGGTTAGTTTAGGGCTAGGGTCAGGGTTAGGATTAGGATTAGGTTTAGGGCGAGGGGTAGGGTCAGAGTTATTGTAAGGGTTAGATTTAGGGTTTCAGGTTTGCCAAGGTTAAGGTTAGGGTTAGGTTTAGGGGTAGAGTTAGGGTGAAAGTTAGCATTAGCTTTAGGTTAGGGATAGGGTGAAGTTTAAGATAGGGTGACGGTTAGTTAGGGTTAGGGTTAGGGTTAGGGTTAGGGTTAGGGTTAGGGTTGGGGTTAGGGTTAGGGTTGGGGTTAGGGTTAGGGTTAGGGTTAGGGTTAGGGTTAGGGTTAGGGTTAGGGTTAGGGTTAGGGTTAGGGTTAGGGTTAGGGTTAGGGTTAGTGTTAGGGTTAGGGTTAGTGTTAGTTTGCTTAGGGTTAGGGTTTGAATGAAGTTAGGGTAGGTTTAGGTTTATGGTTCAGGTGAAATTTTGGTTAAGGGTGAGGGTTGGGCTTAGGGTTAGGGTTAGGGGATAGTGTTTCAGTTAGGTTTAGGGTAGAGTTTTAATTAGGGTTAAGTTTCCGGTTAGGGTAAGAGTTAGAGTTACGTTTAGAGTTAAGGTGAGGGTTGTGGGTAAGTGTTACGGTTAGGGTTAGGGTTAGTGTTAGGGTTAGGTTTAATTTTACTGTAGGCTTCAAATTAGGGTTAAGGTTAGGTTAGGGTTAGGGTCAGGGTTAGGAATAGAACTAGGTTTAGGGCGAGGGTTAGGGTCAGAGTTATTGTCAGGGTTAGGTTTCGGGTTACAGGTGGGCCAAGGTTAAGTTTAGGGTTAGGTTTATGGGTAGGGTTTGGGTTAAAGTTAGGCTTAGCTTTAGGTTAGGGACAGGGTGCAGTTTAAGATAGGGTGACGGTTAGGGTTAGGGTTTTGGCTAAGGTTTGGGTTTGTTTTCAGGTTAGTGTTAAGGTTATGTTCAGGATTAGGGTCAAGTTTAGGGGTTGTGTTTAGTTTTAGGGTAAACCTAAAACTTAGTGTTACGGTTAGGGTAAGGGTTGCAGTTTGTGTTAGGCGTTGGGGTTGGGGTGAGGGTTTGGTTGGGGGTTAGGGTTGGGTAGGGTTAGGATTATGGTTATGATAAAGTGTTAGGGGTTAGAGCTGTAGTTTAGGGTTAGGGTTTGGGGGAGGGTTCCGCTTAGGCATTGTGGTTCTGGTCATGGTTAGGTTTGGTTTAGGGTTAGGTTTAGGATTAGGTTTCGGGTTAGAGTTAGAGATAGGGTTAAGGTTTGGGTGAGGCTTTGGTGTTGGGGTTAGGGTTTTAGTTCGGGTTAGGGTTATCGTTAGGGCTCAGGGGTTTCAGGTTAGGGTTAGGGTTAGGGCTAGCATTAGGTTTAGGTTTTGTGGGATACGGTGAGGGGTTAGGGTGAGGGTTATGGTCAGTTTTACACTTAAGGTGAGGGTTTAGGGTAATTGTTACGGTTACGGCTAGAGTTAGAATTAGGCTTAGGGTTAGCGTGAAGTTTCAGTTAATAGTCGGGGATAGGGTGAATATTAGAGTAGGGTTAAGGTTAGTGTTAGGGTTAGGTATAGCGTTAGGGTTCGGGTAGGGGTAAGGCTAGGTTTAAGGCTAGGTTGACGGTAAAGGGTAGGGCTAGGTTAGGGTTACGTTTAGAGCTGGAGTTAGTGCTAGGGTTTAGGGTTAGGGTTAGGGTCAGGTTTAGAGTTAGTGTTAGGGTTAGGGGTATGGTAGAGTTAAGGTTAGGGTTTAGATTAGGGTTAGAGTAAGGGTTAGGTTTAGGTCAGGGTTCGGGCTAGGATGAGGGATAGGTTTAGGCTTAGGGGTTCGTGTGAGGGTTAGTGTTAGGTTTACAGTTAAGCTGATGTTTTAGGGTGTTACGGTTAGGTTACTGGTTAGAGTTAGGGTTAGGCTAGAGTTAGGGGATAGATTAGGGTTAGGTTTAGTTTTAGGGTTAGGGTCAGGCTTAGGTTTAGGGTGAAGTTCAGGTTAAGGATGAGGGTTAAGGTTTGGGTTAGGGTTAGGCTTAGTGTTAGAGTTAGGTGTTTGGGTGAATGGTAGGATCAGTTTTAGGTTTAGGGTTAGGGTTAGTGTTCGGTTTAGGGTTAGGGTTAAGGTGAAGTTTAAGTTAAGCGTGAGGGTTGAGCTTAGGGTTAGCGTTAGGGGTTGGGGTAGGGTTAAGGCTAGGATTAAGTTTAGGGTTAAGGGTTAGGTTTAGAGTTAGGATTAGGGTTAGTGTTAAGTCATGGTTAGGTTTAGGGCTAGGTTAAGGTTAGAGATAGGGTTAGGTTAAGGGTTGGGGTTAGGTTTAGATGTTGGGGTGAGGGTTAGTGCTAGGTTTCCATTTAAGCTCAGTGTGTAGGGTCAGTTTTAGAGTTGGAGTTGGTGTTAGGGTCAGGGTTAGGGTAAAGTTTCGGGTTAGGGTTAGGGTTAGGGATAGCTTTAGGTTTAGGGTTGGGGATACGGTTCGGGGTTAGGGTGAGGGTTGGGCTTAGGGTGAGGGTTAGGTTTACAGTTAAGGTGAGGGTTTAGGGTAATTGTTATGCTTAGTGTTAGAGTTAGGGTTAGAGTTAGGGGAAGTTTCAGTTAATAGTGAGGGTTAGGGCTAAGTTTAGAGTTAGGGTAAGGTTAGTGTTAGGGTTAGGGTTAGGATCGGGGTCAGGTTAGGGTTAAGGCTAGGTTTACGGTAAAGGGTAGGGCTAGGTTGGGGTTAGGGTTAGGTTTAGAGTTAGAGTTAGTGCTAGGGTTTACTCTTAGAGTTAGGGTCAGGTTTAGAGTTATTGTTAGGGTTAGGGTTAGGGTAGAGTTAAGGTTAAGGTTAAGTTTCCAGTTAGGGTAAGGGTTAGGTTTAGGTCAGGGTTAGGGTTAGGATGAGGGGTAGGGTTAAAGTTAGGGAAAGGGTTAGGGGTTCATGTGAGGGTTAGTGTTAGGTTTACATTAAGCTGATGTTTTAGGGTGTTACTGTTAGTGTTAGTTTTAGAGTCAGGGGTACGGTTAGGGCTAGGTTTAGGGTTAGGGCTAGAGTTAGGGGAGAGTTAAGCGTGAGGTTTAGTTTTAGGGTTACGGTTATGGTTAGGCTTAGGTTTAGGGTAAAGTTTAGGTTAAGGATGAGGGTTAGCGTTAGGTGTTTGGGTTAAGGTTAGGGTTAGGTTTAGGGTTAGACTTAGTGTTAGGTTTAGGGTTAGTTGTTTGGGTCAATGTTAGGATCAGGATTAGGGTTAGGTTTAGGGTTAGGGTTCGGTTTAGGGTTAGGGCTAGGGCTAGGGTGAAGTATAAGTTAAGGGTGAGGGTTGAGCTTAGGGTTAGCGTTAGTGGTTAGGGTTAGGGTTAAGGATAGGATTAAGTTGAGGGTTAAGCTTAGGTTTAAAGTTAGGATTAGGGTTAGTGTTAGGGTTAAGTCATGGTTAGGTTTAGGGCTAGATTAAGGTTAGAGATGGGGTTAGTTTAAGGGTTGGGGTTAGGTTTAGATGTTAGTGTGAGGGTTAGCGATAGGTTTCCATTTAAGCTGAGTGTGTAGGGTAAGTTTTAGGGTTAGGATTAGGGTAGGGTTAGAGTTAGGTTCAGGGTTAGGGTTCAGTTTAGGGTCAGGGTTAGGTTTATGGTTGCGGTCAGCGTTAGGGGGAGATTTAGTGTTATGTTTAGTTTTAGGGTTAGGGTTCGGGTGAAGTTTATTTAAGCGAGACGGTTAGGGTTAGGGGTTAGGTTTCAGCTTAGGGTCAGGGTTAAGTTTAGGGTTAGGTTTAGGTTTAGGGTTAGGGTTAGGGTTAGGTTTAGTGTTAGTTTGCTTAGGGTTAGGGTTTGAATGAAGTTAGGGTAGGTTTAGGTTTATGGTTCAGGTGAAATTTTGGTTAAGGGTGAGGGTTGGGCTTAGGGTTAGGGTTAGGGGATAGTGTTTCAGTTAGGTTTAGGGTAGAGTTTTAATTAGGGTTAAGTTTCCGGTTAGGGTAAGAGTTAGAGTTACGTTTAGAGTTAAGGTGAGGGTTGTGGGTAAGTGTTACGGTTAGGGTTAGGGTTAGTGTTAGGGTTAGGTTTAATTTTACTGTAGGCTTCAAATTAGGGTTAAGGTTAGGTTAGGGTTAGGGTCAGGGTTAGGAATAGAACTAGGTTTAGGGCGAGGGTTAGGGTCAGAGTTATTGTCAGGGTTAGGTTTCGGGTTACAGGTGGGCCAAGGTTAAGTTTAGGGTTAGGTTTATGGGTAGGGTTTGGGTTAAAGTTAGGCTTAGCTTTAGGTTAGGGACAGGGTGCAGTTTAAGATAGGGTGACGGTTAGGGTTAGGGTTTTGGCTAAGGTTTGGGTTTGTTTTCAGGTTAGTGTTAAGGTTATGTTCAGGATTAGGGTTAAGTTTAGGGGTTGTGTTTAGTTTTAGGGTAAACCTAAAACTTAGTGTTACGGTTAGGGTAAGGGTTGCAGTTTGTGTTAGGCGTTGGGGTTGGGGTGAGGGTTGGGTTGAGGGTTAGGGTTGGGTAGGGTTAGGATTATGGTTATGGTAAAGTGTTAGGGGTTAGAGCTGTAGTTTAGGGTTAGGGTTTGGGGGAGGGTTCCGCTTAGGCATTGTGGTTCTGGTCATGGTTAGGTTTGGTTTAGGGTTAGGTTTAGGATTAGGTTTCGGGTTAGAGTTAGAGATAGGGTTAAGGTTTGGGTGAGGCTTTGGTGTTGGGGTTAGGGTTTTAGTTCGGGTTAGGGTTATCGTTAGGGCTCAGGGGTTTCAGGTTAGGTTTAGGGTTAGGGCTAGCATTAGGTTTAGGTTTTGTGGGATACGGTGAGGGGTTAGGGTGAGGGTTATGGTCAGTTTTACACTTAAGGTGAGGGTTTAGGGTAATTGTTACGGTTACGGCTAGAGTTAGAATTAGGCTTAGGGTTAGCGTGAAGTTTCAGTTAATAGTCGGGGATAGGGTGAATATTAGAGTAGGGTTAAGGTTAGTGTTAGGGTTAGGTATAGCGTTAGGGTTCGGGTAGGGGTAAGGCTAGGTTTAAGGCTAGGTTGACGGTAAAGGGTAGGGCTAGGTTAGGGTTACGTTTAGAGCTGGAGTTAGTGCTAGGGTTTAGGGTTAGGGTTAGGGTCAGGTTTAGAGTTAGTGTTAGGGTTAGGGGTATGGTAGAGTTAAGGTTAGGGTTTAGATTAGGGTTAGAGTAAGGGTTAGGTTTAGGTCAGGGTTCGGGCTAGGATGAGGGATAGGTTTAGGCTTAGGGAAAGGGTTAGGGGTTCGTGTGAGGGTTAGTGTTAGGTTTACAGTTAAGCTGATGTTTTAGGGTGTTACGGTTAGGTTACTGGTTAGAGTTAGGGTTAGGCTAGAGTTAGGGGATAGATTAGGGTTAGGTTTAGTTTTAGGGTTAGGGTCAGGCTTAGGTTTAGGGTGAAGTTCAGGTTAAGGATGAGGGTTAAGGTTTGGGTTAGGGTTAGGCTTAGTGTTAGAGTTAGGTGTTTGGGTGAATGGTAGGATCAGTTTTAGGTTTAGGGTTAGGGTTAGTGTTCGGTTTAGGGTTAGGGTTAAGGTGAAGTTTAAGTTAAGCGTGAGGTTTGAGCTTAGGGTCAGCATTAGGGTTTGGGGTTAGGGTTAAGGTTAGGATTAAGCTTAGGGTTAAGGGTTAGGTTTAGAGTTAGGATTAGGGTTAGTGTTAGGGTTAAGTCATGGTTAGGTTTAGGGCTAGGTTAAGGTTAGAGATGGGGTTAGGTTAAGGGTTGGGGTTAGGTTTAGATGTTAGGGTGAGGGTTAGTGCTAGGTTTCCATTTAAGCTCAGTGTGTAGGGTCAGTTTTAGAGTTGGAGTTGGTGTTAGGGTCAGGGTTAGGGTAAAGTTTCGGGTTAGGGTTAGGGTTAGGGATAGCTTTAGGTTTAGGGTTGGGGATACGGTTCGGGGTTAGGGTGAGGGTTGGGCTTAGGGTGAGGGTTAGGTTTACAGTTAAGGTGAGGGTTTAGGGTAATTGTTATGCTTAGTGTTAGAGTTAGGGTTAGAGTTAGGGGAAGTTTCAGTTAATAGTGAGGGTTAGGGCTAAGTTTAGAGTTAGGGTAAGGTTAGTGTTAGGGTTAGGGTTAGGATCGGGGTCAGGTTAGGGTTAAGGCTAGGTTTACGGTAAAGGGTAGGGCTAGGTTGGGGTTAGGGTTAGGTTTAGAGTTAGAGTTAGTGCTAGGGTTTACTCTTAGAGTTAGGGTCAGGTTTAGAGTTATTGTTAGGGTTAGGGTTAGGGTAGAGTTAAGGTTAAGGTTAAGTTTCCAGTTAGGGTAAGGGTTAGGTTTAGGTCAGGGTTAGGGTTAGGATGAGGGGTAGGGTTAAAGTTAGGGAAAGGGTTAGGGGTTCATGTGAGGGTTAGTGTTAGGTTTACATTAAGCTGATGTTTTAGGGTGTTACTGTTAGTGTTAGTTTTAGAGTCAGGGGTACGGTTAGGGCTAGGTTTAGGGTTAGGGCTAGAGTTAGGGGAGAGTTAAGCGTGAGGTTTAGTTTTAGGGTTACGGTTATGGTTAGGCTTAGGTTTAGGGTAAAGTTTAGGTTAAGGATGAGGGTTAGGGTTAGGTGTTTGGGTTAAGGTTAGGGTTAGGTTTAGGGTTAGACTTAGTGTTAGGTTTAGGGTTAGTTGTTTGAGTCAATGTTAGGGTCAGGTTTAGGGTTAGGTTTAGGGTTAGGGTTCGGTTTAGGGTTAGGGCTAGGGCTCGAGTGAAGTATAAGTTAAGGGTGAGGGTTGAGCTTAGGGTTAGCGTTAGTGGTTAGGGTTAGGGTTAAGGATAGGATTAAGTTGAGGGTTAAGCTTAGGTTTAAAGTTAGGATTAGGGTTAGTGTTAGGGTTAAGTCATGGTTAGGTTTAGGGCTAGATTAAGGTTAGAGATGGGGTTAGTTTAAGGGTTGGGGTTAGGTTTAGATGTTAGTGTGAGGGTTAGCGATAGGTTTCCATTTAAGCTGAGTGTGTAGGGTAAGTTTTAGGGTTAGGATTAGGGTAGGGTTAGAGTTAGGTTCAGGGTTAGGGTTCAGTTTAGGGTCAGGGTTAGGTTTATGGTTGCGGTCAGCGTTAGGGGGAGATTTAGTGTTATGTTTAGTTTTAGGGTTAGGGTTCGGGTGAAGTTTATTTAAGCGAGACGGTTAGGGTTAGGGGTTAGGTTTCAGCTTAGGGTCAGGGTTAAGTTTAGGGTTAGGTTTAGGTTTAGGGTTAGGGTTAGGGTTAGGTTTAGTGTTAGTTTGCTTAGGGTTAGGGTTTGAATGAAGTTAGGGTAGGTTTAGGTTTATGGTTCAGGTGAAATTTTGGTTAAGGGTGAGGGTTGGGCTTAGGGTTAGGGTTAGGGGATAGTGTTTCAGTTAGGTTTAGGGTAGAGTTTTAATTAGGGTTAAGTTTCCGGTTAGGGTAAGAGTTAGAGTTACGTTTAGAGTTAAGGTGAGGGTTGTGGGTAAGTGTTACGGTTAGGGTTAGGGTTAGTGTTAGGGTTAGGTTTAATTTTACTGTAGGCTTCAAATTAGGGTTAAGGTTAGGTTAGGGTTAGGGTCAGGGTTAGGAATAGAACTAGGTTTAGGGCGAGGGTTAGGGTCAGAGTTATTGTCAGGGTTAGGTTTCGGGTTACAGGTGGGCCAAGGTTAAGTTTAGGGTTAGGTTTATGGGTAGGGTTTGGGTTAAAGTTAGGCTTAGCTTTAGGTTAGGGACAGGGTGCAGTTTAAGATAGGGTGACGGTTAGGGTTAGGGTTTTGGCTAAGGTTTGGGTTTGTTTTCAGGTTAGTGTTAAGGTTATGTTCAGGATTAGGGTTAAGTTTAGGGGTTGTGTTTAGTTTTAGGGTAAACCTAAAACTTAGTGTTACGGTTAGGGTAAGGGTTGCAGTTTGTGTTAGGCGTTGGGGTTGGGGTGAGGGTTGGGTTGAGGGTTAGGGTTGGGTAGGGTTAGGATTATGGTTATGGTAAAGTGTTAGGGGTTAGAGCTGTAGTTTAGGGTTAGGGTTTGGGGGAGGGTTCCGCTTAGGCATTGTGGTTCTGGTCATGGTTAGGTTTGGTTTAGGGTTAGGTTTAGGATTAGGTTTCGGGTTAGAGTTAGAGATAGGGTTAAGGTTTGGGTGAGGCTTTGGTGTTGGGGTTAGGGTTTTAGTTCGGGTTAGGGTTATCGTTAGGGCTCAGGGGTTTCAGGTTAGGGTTAGGGTTAGGGCTAGCATTAGGTTTAGGTTTTGTGGGATACGGTGAGGGGTTAGGGTGAGGGTTATGGTCAGTTTTACACTTAAGGTGAGGGTTTAGGGTAATTGTTACGGTTACGGCTAGAGTTAGAATTAGGCTTAGGGTTAGCGTGAAGTTTCAGTTAATAGTCGGGGATAGGGTGAATATTAGAGTAGGGTTAAGGTTAGTGTTAGGGTTAGGTATAGCGTTAGGGTTCGGGTAGGGGTAAGGCTAGGTTTAAGGCTAGGTTGACGGTAAAGGGTAGGGCTAGGTTAGGGTTACGTTTAGAGCTGGAGTTAGTGCTGGGGTTTAGGGTTAGGGTTAGGGTCAGGTTTAGAGTTAGTGTTAGGGTTAGGGGTATGGTAGAGTTAAGGTTAGGGTTTAGATTAGGGTTAGAGTAAGGGTTAGGTTTAGGTCAGGGTTCGGGCTAGGATGAGGGATAGGTTTAGGCTTAGGGAAAGGGTTAGGGGTTCGTGTGAGGGTTAGTGTTAGGTTTACAGTTAAGCTGATGTTTTAGGGTGTTACGGTTAGGTTACTGGTTAGAGTTAGGGTTAGGCTAGAGTTAGGGGATAGATTAGGGTTAGGTTTAGTTTTAGGGTTAGGGTCAGGCTTAGGTTTAGGGTGAAGTTCAGGTTAAGGATGAGGGTTAAGGTTTGGGTTAGGGTTAGGCTTAGTGTTAGAGTTAGGTGTTTGGGTGAATGGTAGGATCAGTTTTAGGTTTAGGGTTAGGGTTAGTGTTCGGTTTAGGGTTAGGGTTAAGGTGAAGTTTAAGTTAAGCGTGAGGTTTGAGCTTAGGGTCAGCATTAGGGTTTGGGGTTAGGGTTAAGGTTAGGATTAAGCTTAGGGTTAAGGGTTAGGTTTAGAGTTAGGATTAGGGTTAGTGTTAGGGTTAAGTCATGGTTAGGTTTAGGGCTAGGTTAAGGTTAGAGATGGGGTTAGGTTAAGGGTTGGGGTTAGGTTTAGATGTTAGGGTGAGGGTTAGTGCTAGGTTTCCATTTAAGCTCAGTGTGTAGGGTCAGTTTTAGAGTTGGAGTTGGTGTTAGGGTCAGGGTTAGGGTAAAGTTTCGGGTTAGGGTTAGGGTTAGGGATAGCTTTAGGTTTAGGGTTGGGGATACGGTTCGGGGTTAGGGTGAGGGTTGGGCTTAGGGTGAGGGTTAGGTTTACAGTTAAGGTGAGGGTTTAGGGTAATTGTTATGCTTAGTGTTAGAGTTAGGGTTAGAGTTAGGGGAAGTTTCAGTTAATAGTGAGGGTTAGGGCTAAGTTTAGAGTTAGGGTAAGGTTAGTGTTAGGGTTAGGGTTAGGATCGGGGTCAGGTTAGGGTTAAGGCTAGGTTTACGGTAAAGGGTAGGGCTAGGTTGGGGTTAGGGTTAGGTTTAGAGTTAGAGTTAGTGCTAGGGTTTACTCTTAGAGTTAGGGTCAGGTTTAGAGTTATTGTTAGGGTTAGGGTTAGGGTAGAGTTAAGGTTAAGGTTAAGTTTCCAGTTAGGGTAAGGGTTAGGTTTAGGTCAGGGTTAGGGTTAGGATGAGGGGTAGGGTTAAAGTTAGGGAAAGGGTTAGGGGTTCATGTGAGGGTTAGTGTTAGGTTTACATTAAGCTGATGTTTTAGGGTGTTACTGTTAGTGTTAGTTTTAGAGTCAGGGGTACGGTTAGGGCTAGGTTTAGGGTTAGGGCTAGAGTTAGGGGAGAGTTAAGCGTGAGGTTTAGTTTTAGGGTTACGGTTATGGTTAGGCTTAGGTTTAGGGTAAAGTTTAGGTTAAGGATGAGGGTTAGGGTTAGGTGTTTGGGTTAAGGTTAGGGTTAGGTTTAGGGTTAGACTTAGTGTTAGGTTTAGGGTTAGTTGTTTGAGTCAATGTTAGGGTCAGGTTTAGGGTTAGGTTTAGGGTTAGAGTTCGGTTTAGGGTTAGGGCTAGGGCTCGGGTGAAGTATAAGTTAAGGGTGAGGGTTGAGCTTAGGGTTAGCGTTAGTGGTTAGGGTTAGGGTTAAGGATAGGATTAAGTTGAGGGTTAAGCTTAGGTTTAAAGTTAGGATTAGGGTTAGTGTTAGGGTTAAGTCATGGTTAGGTTTAGGGCTAGATTAAGGTTAGAGATGGGGTTAGTTTAAGGGTTGGGGTTAGGTTTAGATGTTAGTGTGAGGGTTAGCGATAGGTTTCCATTTAAGCTGAGTGTGTAGGGTAAGTTTTAGGGTTAGGATTAGGGTAGGGTTAGAGTTAGGTTCAGGGTTAGGGTTCAGTTTAGGGTCAGGGTTAGGTTTATGGTTGCGGTCAGCGTTAGGGGGAGATTTAGTGTTATGTTTAGTTTTAGGGTTAGGGTTCGGGTGAAGTTTATTTAAGCGAGACGGTTAGGGTTAGGGGTTAGGTTTCAGCTTAGGGTCAGGGTTAAGTTTAGGGTTAGGTTTAGGTTTAGGGTTAGGGTTAGGGTTAGGTTTAGTGTTAGTTTGCTTAGGGTTAGGGTTTGAATGAAGTTAGGGTAGGTTTAGGTTTATGGTTCAGGTGAAATTTTGGTTAAGGGTGAGGGTTGGGCTTAGGGTTAGGGTTAGGGGATAGTGTTTCAGTTAGGTTTAGGGTAGAGTTTTAATTAGGGTTAAGTTTCCGGTTAGGGTAAGAGTTAGAGTTACG
This sequence comes from Loxodonta africana, assembly GCF_030014295.1. Classification (NCBI taxonomy): domain Eukaryota; kingdom Metazoa; phylum Chordata; class Mammalia; order Proboscidea; family Elephantidae; genus Loxodonta; species Loxodonta africana. Next base: position 36,393,616 of record NC_087342.1, read on the forward strand.
TTTAGAGTTAAGGTGAGGGTTGTGGGTAAGTGTTACGGTTAGGGTTAGGGTTAGTGTTAGGGTTAGGTTTAATTTTACTGTAGGCTTCAAATTAGGGTTAAGGTTAGGTTAGGGTTAGGGTCAGGGTTAGGAATAGAACTAGGTTTAGGGCGAGGGTTAGGGTCAGAGTTATTGTCAGGGTTAGGTTTCGGGTTACAGGTGGGCCAAGGTTAAGTTTAGGGTTAGGTTTATGGGTAGGGTTTGGGTTAAAGTTAGGCTTAGCTTTAGGTTAGGGACAGGGTGCAGTTTAAGATAGGGTGACGGTTAGGGTTAGGGTTTTGGCTAAGGTTTGGGTTTGTTTTCAGGTTAGTGTTAAGGTTATGTTCAGGATTAGGGTTAAGTTTAGGGGTTGTGTTTAGTTTTAGGGTAAACCTAAAACTTAGTGTTACGGTTAGGGTAAGGGTTGCAGTTTGTGTTAGGCGTTGGGGTTGGGGTGAGGGTTGGGTTGAGGGTTAGGGTTGGGTAGGGTTAGGATTATGGTTATGGTAAAGTGTTAGGGGTTAGAGCTGTAGTTTAGGGTTAGGGTTTGGGGGAGGGTTCCGCTTAGGCATTGTGGTTCTGGTCATGGTTAGGTTTGGTTTAGGGTTAGGTTTAGGATTAGGTTTCGGGTTAGAGTTAGAGATAGGGTTAAGGTTTGGGTGAGGCTTTGGTGTTGGGGTTAGGGTTTTAGTTCGGGTTAGGGTTATCGTTAGGGCTCAGGGGTTTCAGGTTAGGGTTAGGGTTAGGGCTAGCATTAGGTTTAGGTTTTGTGGGATACGGTGAGGGGTTAGGGTGAGGGTTATGGTCAGTTTTACACTTAAGGTGAGGGTTTAGGGTAATTGTTACGGTTACGGCTAGAGTTAGAATTAGGCTTAGGGTTAGCGTGAAGTTTCAGTTAATAGTCGGGGATAGGGTGAATATTAGAGTAGGGTTAAGGTTAGTGTTAGGGTTAGGTATAGCGTTAGGGTTCGGGTAGGGGTAAGGCTAGGTTTAAGGCTAGGTTGACGGTAAAGGGTAGGGCTAGGTTAGGGTTACGTTTAGAGCTGGAGTTAGTGCTAGGGTTTAGGGTTAGGGTTAGGGTCAGGTTTAGAGTTAGTGTTAGGGTTAGGGGTATGGTAGAGTTAAGGTTAGGGTTTAGATTAGGGTTAGAGTAAGGGTTAGGTTTAGGTCAGGGTTCGGGCTAGGATGAGGGATAGGTTTAGGCTTAGGGAAAGGGTTAGGGGTTCGTGTGAGGGTTAGTGTTAGGTTTACAGTTAAGCTGATGTTTTAGGGTGTTACGGTTAGGTTACTGGTTAGAGTTAGGGTTAGGCTAGAGTTAGGGGATAGATTAGGGTTAGGTTTAGTTTTAGGGTTAGGGTCAGGCTTAGGTTTAGGGTGAAGTTCAGGTTAAGGATGAGGGTTAAGGTTTGGGTTAGGGTTAGGCTTAGTGTTAGAGTTAGGTGTTTGGGTGAATGGTAGGATCAGTTTTAGGTTTAGGGTTAGGGTTAGTGTTCGGTTTAGGGTTAGGGTTAAGGTGAAGTTTAAGTTAAGCGTGAGGTTTGAGCTTAGGGTCAGCATTAGGGTTTGGGGTTAGGGTTAAGGTTAGGATTAAGCTTAGGGTTAAGGGTTAGGTTTAGAGTTAGGATTAGGGTTAGTGTTAGGGTTAAGTCATGGTTAGGTTTAGGGCTAGGTTAAGGTTAGAGATGGGGTTAGGTTAAGGGTTGGGGTTAGGTTTAGATGTTAGGGTGAGGGTTAGTGCTAGGTTTCCATTTAAGCTCAGTGTGTAGGGTCAGTTTTAGAGTTGGAGTTGGTGTTAGGGTCAGGGTTAGGGTAAAGTTTCGGGTTAGGGTTAGGGTTAGGGATAGCTTTAGGTTTAGGGTTGGGGATACGGTTCGGGGTTAGGGTGAGGGTTGGGCTTAGGGTGAGGGTTAGGTTTACAGTTAAGGTGAGGGTTTAGGGTAATTGTTATGCTTAGTGTTAGAGTTAGGGTTAGAGTTAGGGGAAGTTTCAGTTAATAGTGAGGGTTAGGGCTAAGTTTAGAGTTAGGGTAAGGTTAGTGTTAGGGTTAGGGTTAGGATCGGGGTCAGGTTAGGGTTAAGGCTAGGTTTACGGTAAAGGGTAGGGCTAGGTTGGGGTTAGGGTTAGGTTTAGAGTTAGAGTTAGTGCTAGGGTTTACTCTTAGAGTTAGGGTCAGGTTTAGAGTTATTGTTAGGGTTAGGGTTAGGGTAGAGTTAAGGTTAAGGTTAAGTTTCCAGTTAGGGTAAGGGTTAGGTTTAGGTCAGGGTTAGGGTTAGGATGAGGGGTAGGGTTAAAGTTAGGGAAAGGGTTAGGGGTTCATGTGAGGGTTAGTGTTAGGTTTACATTAAGCTGATGTTTTAGGGTGTTACTGTTAGTGTTAGTTTTAGAGTCAGGGGTACGGTTAGGGCTAGGTTTAGGGTTAGGGCTAGAGTTAGGGGAGAGTTAAGCGTGAGGTTTAGTTTTAGGGTTACGGTTATGGTTAGGCTTAGGTTTAGGGTAAAGTTTAGGTTAAGGATGAGGGTTAGGGTTAGGTGTTTGGGTTAAGGTTAGGGTTAGGTTTAGGGTTAGACTTAGTGTTAGGTTTAGGGTTAGTTGTTTGAGTCAATGTTAGGGTCAGGTTTAGGGTTAGGTTTAGGGTTAGGGTTCGGTTTAGGGTTAGGGCTAGGGCTCGGGTGAAGTATAAGTTAAGGGTGAGGGTTGAGCTTAGGGTTAGCGTTAGTGGTTAGGGTTAGGGTTAAGGATAGGATTAAGTTGAGGGTTAAGCTTAGGTTTAAAGTTAGGATTAGGGTTAGTGTTAGGGTTAAGTCATGGTTAGGTTTAGGGCTAGATTAAGGTTAGAGATGGGGTTAGTTTAAGGGTTGGGGTTAGGTTTAGATGTTAGTGTGAGGGTTAGCGATAGGTTTCCATTTAAGCTGAGTGTGTAGGGTAAGTTTTAGGGTTAGGATTAGGGTAGGGTTAGAGTTAGGTTCAGGGTTAGGGTTCAGTTTAGGGTCAGGGTTAGGTTTATGGTTGCGGTCAGCGTTAGGGGGAGATTTAGTGTTATGTTTAGTTTTAGGGTTAGGGTTCGGGTGAAGTTTATTTAAGCGAGACGGTTAGGGTTAGGGGTTAGGTTTCAGCTTAGGGTCAGGGTTAAGTTTAGGGTTAGGTTTAGGTTTAGGGTTAGGGTTAGGGTTAGGTTTAGTGTTAGTTTGCTTAGGGTTAGGGTTTGAATGAAGTTAGGGTAGGTTTAGGTTTATGGTTCAGGTGAAATTTTGGTTAAGGGTGAGGGTTGGGCTTAGGGTTAGGGTTAGGGGATAGTGTTTCAGTTAGGTTTAGGGTAGAGTTTTAATTAGGGTTAAGTTTCCGGTTAGGGTAAGAGTTAGAGTTACGTTTAGAGTTAAGGTGAGGGTTGTGGGTAAGTGTTACGGTTAGGGTTAGGGTTAGTGTTAGGGTTAGGTTTAATTTTACTGTAGGCTTCAAATTAGGGTTAAGGTTAGGTTAGGGTTAGGGTCAGGGTTAGGATTAGAACTAGGTTTAGGGCGAGGGTTAGGGTCAGAGTTATTGTCAGGGTTAGGTTTCGGGTTACAGGTGGGCCAAGGTTAAGTTTAGGGTTAGGTTTATGGGTAGGGTTTGGGTTAAAGGTAGGCTTAGCTTTAGGTTAGGGATAGGGTGCAGTTTAAGATAGGGTGACGGTTAGGGTCAGGGTTTTGGCTAAGGTTTGGGTTTGTTTTCAGGTTAGTGTTAAGGTTATGTTCAGGATTAGGGTCAAGTTTAGGGGTTGTGTTTAGTTTTAGGGTAAACCTAAAACTTAGTGTTACGGTTAGGGTAAGGGTTGCAGTTTGTGTTAGGCGTTGGGGTTGGGGTGAGGGTTTGGTTGAGGGTTAGGGTTGGGTAGGGTTAGGATTATGGTTATGGTAAAGTGTTAGGGGTTAGAGCTGTAGTTTAGGGTTAGGGTTTGGGGGAGGGTTCCGCTTAGGCATTGTGGTTCTGGTCATGGTTAGGTTTGGTTTAGGGTTAGGGTTAGGTTTAGGATTAGGTTTCGGGTTAGAGTTAGAGATAGGGTTAAGGTTTGGGTGAGGCTTTGGTGTTGGGGTTAGGGTTTTAGTTCGGGTTAGGGTTATCGTTAGGGCTCAGGGGTTTCAGGTTAGGGTTAGGGTTAGGGCTAGCATTAGGTTTAGGTTTTGTGGGATACGGTGAGGGGTTAGGGTGAGGGTTATGGTCAGTTTTACACTTAAGGTGAGGGTTTAGGGTAATTGTTACGGTTACGGCTAGAGTTAGAATTAGGCTTAGGGTTAGCGTGAAGTTTCAGTTAATAGTCGGGGATAGGGTGAATATTAGAGTAGGGTTAAGGTTAGTGTTAGGGTTAGGTATAGCGTTAGGGTTCGGGTAGGGGTAAGGCTAGGTTTAAGGCTAGGTTGACGGTAAAGGGTAGGGCTAGGTTAGGGTTACGTTTAGAGCTGGAGTTAGTGCTAGGGTTTAGGGTTAGGGTTAGGGTCAGGTTTAGAGTTAGTGTTAGGGTTAGGGGTATGGTAGAGTTAAGGTTAGGGTTTAGATTAGGGTTAGAGTAAGGGTTAGGTTTAGGTCAGGGTTCGGGCTAGGATGAGGGATAGGTTTAGGCTTAGGGAAAGGGTTAGGGGCTCGTGTGAGGGTTAGTGTTAGGTTTACAGTTAAGCTGATGTTTTAGGGTGTTACGGTTAGGTTACTGGTTAGAGTTAGGGTTAGGCTAGAGTTAGGGGATAGATTAGGGTTAGGTTTAGTTTTAGGGTTAGGGTCAGGCTTAGGTTTAGGGTGAAGTTCAGGTTAAGGATGAGGGTTAAGGTTTGGGTTAGGGTTAGGCTTAGTGTTAGAGTTAGGTGTTTGGGTGAATGGTAGGATCAGTTTTAGGTTTAGGGTTAGGGTTAGTGTTCGGTTTAGGGTTAGGGTTAAGGTGAAGTTTAAGTTAAGCGTGAGGTTTGAGCTTAGGGTCAGCATTAGGGTTTGGGGTTAGGGTTAAGGTTAGGATTAAGCTTAGGGTTAAGGGTTAGGTTTAGAGTTAGGATTAGGGTTAGTGTTAGGGTTAAGTCATGGTTAGGTTTAGGGCTAGGTTAAGGTTAGAGATGGGGTTAGGTTAAGGGTTGGGGTTAGGTTTAGATGTTAGGGTGAGGGTTAGTGCTAGGTTTCCATTTAAGCTCAGTGTGTAGGGTCAGTTTTAGAGTTGGAGTTGGTGTTAGGGTCAGGGTTAGGGTAAAGTTTCGGGTTAGGGTTAGGGTTAGGGATAGCTTTAGGTTTAGGGTTGGGGATACGGTTCGGGGTTAGGGTGAGGGTTGGGCTTAGGGTGAGGGTTAGGTTTACAGTTAAGGTGAGGGTTTAGGGTAATTGTTATGCTTAGTGTTAGAGTTAGGGTTAGAGTTAGGGGAAGTTTCAGTTAATAGTGAGGGTTAGGGCTAAGTTTAGAGTTAGGGTAAGGTTAGTGTTAGGGTTAGGGTTAGGATCGGGGTCAGGTTAGGGTTAAGGCTAGGTTTACGGTAAAGGGTAGGGCTAGGTTGGGGTTAGGGTTAGGTTTAGAGTTAGAGTTAGTGCTAGGGTTTACTCTTAGAGTTAGGGTCAGGTTTAGAGTTATTGTTAGGGTTAGGGTTAGGGTAGAGTTAAGGTTAAGGTTAAGTTTCCAGTTAGGGTAAGGGTTAGGTTTAGGTCAGGGTTAGGGTTAGGATGAGGGGTAGGGTTAAAGTTAGGGAAAGGGTTAGGGGTTCATGTGAGGGTTAGTGTTAGGTTTACATTAAGCTGATGTTTTAGGGTGTTACTGTTAGTGTTAGTTTTAGAGTCAGGGGTACGGTTAGGGCTAGGTTTAGGGTTAGGGCTAGAGTTAGGGGAGAGTTAAGCGTGAGGTTTAGTTTTAGGGTTACGGTTATGGTTAGGCTTAGGTTTAGGGTAAAGTTTAGGTTAAGGATGAGGGTTAGGGTTAGGTGTTTGGGTTAAGGTTAGGGTTAGGTTTAGGGTTAGACTTAGTGTTAGGTTTAGGGTTAGTTGTTTGAGTCAATGTTAGGGTCAGGTTTAGGGTTAGGTTTAGGGTTAGGGTTCGGTTTAGGGTTAGGGCTAGGGCTCGGGTGAAGTATAAGTTAAGGGTGAGGGTTGAGCTTAGGGTTAGCGTTAGTGGTTAGGGTTAGGGTTAAGGATAGGATTAAGTTGAGGGTTAAGCTTAGGTTTAAAGTTAGGATTAGGGTTAGTGTTAGGGTTAAGTCATGGTTAGGTTTAGGGCTAGATTAAGGTTAGAGATGGGGTTAGTTTAAGGGTTGGGGTTAGGTTTAGATGTTAGTGTGAGGGTTAGCGATAGGTTTCCATTTAAGCTGAGTGTGTAGGGTAAGTTTTAGGGTTAGGATTAGGGTAGGGTTAGAGTTAGGTTCAGGGTTAGGGTTCAGTTTAGGGTCAGGGTTAGGTTTATGGTTGCGGTCAGCGTTAGGGGGAGATTTAGTGTTATGTTTAGTTTTAGGGTTAGGGTTCGGGTGAAGTTTATTTAAGCGAGACGGTTAGGGTTAGGGGTTAGGTTTCAGCTTAGGGTCAGGGTTAAGTTTAGGGTTAGGTTTAGGTTTAGGGTTAGGGTTAGGGTTAGGTTTAGTGTTAGTTTGCTTAGGGTTAGGGTTTGAATGAAGTTAGGGTAGGTTTAGGTTTATGGTTCAGGTGAAATTTTGGTTAAGGGTGAGGGTTGGGCTTAGGGTTAGGGTTAGGGGATAGTGTTTCAGTTAGGTTTAGGGTAGAGTTTTAATTAGGGTTAAGTTTCCGGTTAGGGTAAGAGTTAGAGTTACGTTTAGAGTTAAGGTGAGGGTTGTGGGTAAGTGTTACGGTTAGGGTTAGGGTTAGTGTTAGGGTTAGGTTTAATTTTACTGTAGGCTTCAAATTAGGGTTAAGGTTAGGTTAGGGTTAGGGTCAGGGTTAGGATTAGAACTAGGTTTAGGGCGAGGGTTAGGGTCAGAGTTATTGTCAGGGTTAGGTTTCGGGTTACAGGTGGGCCAAGGTTAAGTTTAGGGTTAGGTTTATGGGTAGGGTTTGGGTTAAAGGTAGGCTTAGCTTTAGGTTAGGGATAGGGTGCAGTTTAAGATAGGGTGACGGTTAGGGTCAGGGTTTTGGCTAAGGTTTGGGTTTGTTTTCAGGTTAGTGTTAAGGTTATGTTCAGGATTAGGGTCAAGTTTAGGGGTTGTGTTTAGTTTTAGGGTAAACCTAAAACTTAGTGTTACGGTTAGGGTAAGGGTTGCAGTTTGTGTTAGGCGTTGGGGTTGGGGTGAGGGTTTGGTTGAGGGTTAGGGTTGGGTAGGGTTAGGATTATGGTTATGGTAAAGTGTTAGGGGTTAGAGCTGTAGTTTAGGGTTAGGGTTTGGGGGAGGGTTCCGCTTAGGCATTGTGGTTCTGGTCATGGTTAGGTTTGGTTTAGGGTTAGGGTTAGGTTTAGGATTAGGTTTCGGGTTAGAGTTAGAGATAGGGTTAAGGTTTGGGTGAGGCTTTGGTGTTGGGGTTAGGGTTTTAGTTCGGGTTAGGGTTATCGTTAGGGCTCAGGGGTTTCAGGTTAGGGTTAGGGTTAGGGCTAGCATTAGGTTTAGGTTTTGTGGGATACGGTGAGGGGTTAGGGTGAGGGTTATGGTCAGTTTTACACTTAAGGTGAGGGTTTAGGGTAATTGTTACGGTTACGGCTAGAGTTAGAATTAGGCTTAGGGTTAGCGTGAAGTTTCAGTTAATAGTCGGGGATAGGGTGAATATTAGAGTAGGGTTAAGGTTAGTGTTAGGGTTAGGTATAGCGTTAGGGTTCGGGTAGGGGTAAGGCTAGGTTTAAGGCTAGGTTGACGGTAAAGGGTAGGGCTAGGTTAGGGTTACGTTTAGAGCTGGAGTTAGTGCTAGGGTTTAGGGTTAGGGTTAGGGTCAGGTTTAGAGTTAGTGTTAGGGTTAGGGGTATGGTAGAGTTAAGGTTAGGGTTTAGATTAGGGTTAGAGTAAGGGTTAGGTTTAGGTCAGGGTTCGGGCTAGGATGAGGGATAGGTTTAGGCTTAGGGAAAGGGTTAGGGGTTCGTGTGAGGGTTAGTGTTAGGTTTACAGTTAAGCTGATGTTTTAGGGTGTTACGGTTAGGTTAAGGGTTAGAGTTAGGGTTAGGCTAGAGTTAGGGGATAGATTAGGGTTAGGTTTAGTTTTAGGGTTAGGGTCAGGCTTAGGTTTAGGGTGAAGTTCAGGTTAAGGATGAGGGTTAAGGTTTGGGCTAGGGTTAGGCTTAGTGTTAGAGTTAGGTGTTTGGGTGAATGGTAGGATCAGTCTTAGGTTTAGGGTTAGGGTTAGTGTTCGGTTTAGGGTTAGGGTTAAGGTGAAGTTTAAGTTAAGCGTGAGGTTTGAGCTTAGGGTTAGCGTTAGGGGTTGGGGTTAGGGTTAAGGTTAGGATTAAGTTTAGGGTTAAGGGTTAGGTTTAGAGTTAGGATTAGGGTTAGTGTTAGGGTTAAGTCATGGTTAGGTTTAGGGCTCGGTTAAGGTTAGAGATAGGGTTAGGTTAAGGGTTGGGGTTAGGCTTAGATGTTGGGGTGAGGGTTAGTGCTAGGTTTCCATTTAAGCTCAGTGTGTAGGGTCAGTTTTAGAGTTGGAGTTGGTGTTAGGGTCAGGGTTAGGGTAAAGTTTTGGGTTAGGGTTAGGGTTAGGGATAGCTTTAGGTTTAGGGTTGGGGATACGGTTCGGGGTTAGGGTGAGGGTTGGGCTTAGGGTGAGGGTTGGGTTTACAGTTAAGGTGAGGGTTTAGGGTAATTGTTATGCTTAGTGTTAGAGTTAGGGTTAGAGTTAGGGGAAGTTTCAGTTAATAGTGAGGGTTAGGGCTAAGTTTAGAGTTAGGGTAAGGTTAGTGTTAGGGTTAGGGTTAGGATCGGGGTCAGGTTAGGGTTAAGGCTAGGTTTACGGTAAAGGGTAGGGCTAGGTTGGGGTTAGGGTTAGGTTTAGAGTTAGAGTTAGTGCTAGGGTTTACTGTTAGAGTTAGGGTCAGGTTTAGAGTTATTGTTAGGGTTAGGGTAGGGTTAAGGTTAAGTTTCCAGTTAGGGTAAGGGTTAGGTTTAGGTCAGGGTTAGGGTTAGGATGAGGTGTAGGGTTAAAGTTAGGGAAAGGGTTAGGGGTTCATGTGAGGGTTAGTGTTAGGTTTACATTAAGCTGATGTTTTAGGGTGTTACTGTTAGTGTTAGTTTTAGAGTCAGGGGTACGGTTAGGGCTAGGTTTAGGGTTAGGGCTAGAGTTAGGGGAGAGTTAAGCGTGAGGTTTAGTTTTAGGGTTACGGTTATGGTTAGGCTTAGGTTTAGGGTAAAGTTTAGGTTAAGGATGAGGGTTAGGGTTAGGTGTTTGGGTTAAGGTTAGGGTTAGGTTTAGGGTTAGACTTAGTGTTAGGTTTAGGGTTAGTTGTTTGGGTCAATGTTAGGGTCAGGTTTAGAGTTAGGGTTCGGTTTAGGGATAAGGCTAGGGCTAGGGTGAAGTATAAGTTAAGGGTGAGGGTTGAGCTTAGGGTTAGCGTTAGTGGTTAGGGTTAGGGTTAAGGATAGGATTAAGTTGAGGGTTAAGCTTAGGTTTAAAGTTAGGATTAGGTTTAGTGTTAGGGATAAGTCATGGTTGGGTTTAGGGTTAGGTTAAGGTTAGAGATAGGGTTAGGTTAAGGGTTGGGGTGAGGTTTAGATGTTAGTGTGAGGGTTAGCGATAGGTTTCCATTTAAGCTGAGTGTGTAGGGTAAGTTTTAGGGTTAGGATTAGGGTAGTGTTAGAGTTAGGTTCAGGGTTAGGGTTAAGTTTAGGGTTAGGGTTAGGTTTCTGGTTGGGGTCAGGGTTAGGGGGAGATTTAGTGTTATGTTTAGTTTTAGGGTTAGGGTCCGGGTGAAGTTTATTTAAGCGAGACGGTTAGGGTTAGGGGTTAGGTTTCAGCTTAGGGTCAGGGTTAAGTTTAGGGTTAGGGTTAGGTTTAGGTTTAGTGTTAGTTTGCTTATGGTTAGGGTTTCAATGAAGTTAGGGTAGGTTCAGGGTTATGGTTCAGGTGAAATTTTGGTTAAGCGTGAGGGTTCGGCTTAGGGTTAGGGTTAGGGGATAGTGTTTCAGTTAGGTTTAGGGTAGAGTTTTAATTAGGGTTAAGTTTCCGGTTAGGGTAAGAGTTAGAGTTACGTTTAGAGTTAAGGTGAGGGTTGTGGGTAAGTGTTACGGTTAGGGTTAGGGTTAGTGTTAGGGTTAGGTTTAATTTTACTGTAGGCTTCAAATTAGGGTTAAGGTTAGGTTAGGGTTAGGGTCAGGGTTAGCATTAGAATTAGGTTTAGGGCGAGGGTTAGGGTCAGAGTTACTGTCAGGGTTAGGTTTCAGGTTACAGGTGAGCCAAGGTTAAGTTTAGGGTTAGGTTTATGGGTAGGGTTTGGGTTAAAGTTAGGCTTAGCTTTAGGTTAGGGATAGGGTGCAGTTTAAGATAGGGTGACGGTTAGGGTTAGGGTTTTGGCTAAGGTTTGGGTTTGTTTTCAGGTTAGTGTTAAGGTTATGTTCAGGATTAGGGTCAAGTTTAGGGGTTGTGTTTAGTTTTAGGGTAAACCTAAAACTTAGTGTTACGGTTAGGGTAAGGGTTGCAGTTTGTGTTAGGCGTTGGGGTTGGGGTGAGGGTTTGGTTGAGGGTTAGGGTTGGGTAGGGTTAGGATTATGGTTATGGTAAAGTGTTAGGGGTTAGAGCTGTAGTTTAGGGTTAGGGTTTGGGGGAGGGTTCCGCTTAGGCATTGTGGTTCTGGTCATGGTTAGGTTTGGTTTAGGGTTAGGGTTAGGTTTAGGATTAGGTTTCGGGTTAGAGTTAGAGATAGGGTTAAGGTTTGGGTGAGGCTTTGGTGTTGGGGTTAGGGTTTTAGTTCGGGTTAGGGTTATCGTTAGGGCTCAGGGGTTTCAGGTTAGGGTTAGGGTTAGGGCTAGCATTAGGTTTAGGTTTTGTGGGATACGGTGAGGGGTTAGGGTGAGGGTTATGGTCAGTTTTACACTTAAGTTGAGGGTTTAGGGTAATTGTTACGGTTACGGCTAGAGTTAGAATTAGGCTTAGGGTTAGCGTGAAGTTTCAGTTAATAGTCGGGGATAGGGTGAATATTAGAGTAGGGTTAAGGTTAGTGTTAGGGTTAGGTATAGCGTTAGGGTTCGGGTAGGGGTAAGGCTAGGTTTAAGGCTAGGTTGACGGTAAAGGGTAGGGCTAGGTTAGGGTTACGTTTAGAGCTGGAGTTAGTGCTAGGGTTTAGGGTTAGGGTTAGGGTCAGGTTTAGAGTTAGTGTTAGGGTTATGGTAGAGTTAAGGTTAGGGTTTAGATTAGGGTTAGAGTAAGGGTTAGGTTTAGGTCAGGGTTCGGGCTAGGATGAGGGATAGGTTTAGGCTTAGGGAAAGGGTTAGGGGTTCGTGTGAGGGTTAGTGTTAGGTTTACAGTTAAGCTGATATTTTAGGGTGTTACGGTTAGGTTAAGGGTTAGAGTTAGGGTTAGGCTAGAGTTAGGGGATAGATTAGGGTTAGGTTTAGTTTTAGGGTTAGGGTCAGGCTTAGGTTTAGGGTGAAGTTCAGGTTAAGGATGAGGGTTAAGGTTTGGGTTAGGGTTAGGCTTAGTGTTAGAGTTAGGTGTTTGGGTGAATGGTAGGAGCAGTTTTAGCTTTAGGGTTAGGGTTAGTGTTCGGTTTAGGGTTAGGGTTAAGGTGAAGTTTAAGTTAAGCGTGAGGGTTGAGCTTAGTGTTAACGTTAGGTGTTGGGGTTAGGGTTAAGGTTAGGATTAAGTTTAGGGTTAAGGGTTAGGTTTAGAGTTAGGATTAGGGTTAGTGTTAGGGTTAAGTCATGGTTAGGTTTAGGGCTAGGTTAAGGTTAGAGATAGGGTTAGGTTAAGGGTTAGGGTTAGGTTTAGATGTTAGGGTGAGGGTTGGTGCCGGGTTTCCATTTAATCTGAGTGTGTAGGGTAACTTTTAGGGTTAGGATTGGAGTTAGAGCTAGAGGTACGGTCAGGAATAGGTTAATTTTATGGTTCCGGGTTAGGTTTATGGTTAGGTTTAGGGTTATGGTAGGAGTTTAGGGAGATTTAGTATTATGTTTATCTTTAGGGTAGGGTTAGTCGGAGACCGTGGTTTGTTTACTGTTAGGATTAGGGTTTTGGTGAAGTTTATATTAACGTGATTGTTAGGGGTTATGGTTAAGGTTCATATTAGGGTCAGGGTAAGGGTTAGGTTTAGGGTTATGTTTTGGTAGGGTTGGAATTATGGTTAATGGTAAGGTTTCCGGGGTTAGAGGTGTTGTTTACGGTTAGCATTTGGGTGAGGATTCCGGTTAGTTATTGTGGTGCTGGTCAATATAATGTTTGGTACAGGGTTAGGGTTAGGTGCTTTCCCAATCACTTAAAGCTAAGACTATGTACTCGCTCCTCTGGAAGGATAAAACCACTGTGATGAAGTTTTTCAGATGAAGCCTTGCGTTTGCAAGAGGCAATGAGGAAGGACAAAAAGATTCTATCCTTATGCCTGCTTTGCTCAGAGGAGTGGATGAAGTCAGGGACTTCTCCCTTTCACTGAGAAACATACAGGCTGCTGTTGCCTGAGCGTTCTCTTATTTGGAAAAGCAACTGCCGTTACACATTTTGAACTGTGGAAAGGCACCGGAGTTTGTTAGGATTTCCCCAGGTGCTTAGTTTCCCTGGGCCAAAAGGAGCCTTCACAATAGCTTAACGCTAACACTGCATACTCCTTCCACTTCACAACACGGCTACCAAAAAGCAGTTCTCCAGAGGAAAACTTTCCTTCACAAAGGGCAGATTTGTGGTGCTCATTGCAGGAAAGCATACCAAATGACAGTTTTCTCATTCTAACTGCTTTCGTCTAAGGAATGGATGAAGTCCGAGTGTTCTTTTCTTCACTGAGATACACAAAATCTGATGGTGCTTCTGAGCTCTGTTCTTGGCGAATAAGTGAAACTGACATACATTCATGTGGGGAAACACATGGCTTTGCTAGGATTTCTCTTAGCACTGTGTTTTCTCTGGGCCTCACGTCAGGGCAACACTGCATAGGATTTACTCTGCCAGGAGACAGTATACTGCTTTGTAGTTTGTGCTAGGAAACCTTGTTTTTCCAAGTGCGAGTCGACCGAATTCAGGCAGAAAGGAGAATACTTAAAGGCCTTTTCTCCTTGGGCGTTTTCACAATCTCTTAAAGCTAAAACTATGTACTTGCTCCTCTGGAATATATGAATGCACCTCGATGTAATTTTTCAGAAGAAGCCTTGTGTTAACAAGAGCAAAAGAGGAATATATTGCAGAAAAGAGAAAGGACAAAAAGTTTCTCTCCTTATGCCTGCTTTGCTCAGAGGAGTCGATGAAGTCAGGGTGTTCTCCCTTTCACTGAGAAACATGCAGGCTGCTGTTCCCTGTGCACTCTCTTCTTTGGAAAAGAGTCTGCAGTTACACACTTTGAACTGTGGAAAGGCACCGGAGTTTCTTAGGATTTCCCCAGGCGCTTTGTTTTCCCTGGGCCAAAAGGAGCCTTCGCAATAGCTTAACGCTAACACTGCATACTCCTTCCACTTCCAGAACACGACTACCTCGAGGCGGTTCTATCTAACCCTAACGCTAAACCGAACCCTAAGCCTAACCCTAAACTTAACCCTTAACCTGACCCTAACATTATCCCAAACACCTATCCTGAATACTAACCCAAACCCTCATCCTTAACCTAAACTTCACCCTAAACCTAAAGCTAACCCTAACCCTAAATTAACCCTAAACTCTCCCCTAACTGTAGCCCTAACACTAAACCTAACCCTAGCCCTAACTCTAAGCCTAACCCTAACCATAACACTCTAAAACATCAGATTAACTGTAAACCTAACACTAACCCTCATACGAACCTTTAACCCTTTCTCTAGCCTTAACCCTATCCCTAATCCTAACCTAAACCTGGCCTAAACCTAACTTGTACCGTAAGCCTAAACTTAACCCTAATCTTAAATCTACCCTAACAGTAACCCTAAACCTACCAATAACTCTAAACCTGACCCTAACCCTAAACCTAAACCCTAGCAGTAACTCTAACTCTAAACCTAACCCTCTCCCTAACCTAGCCCTACCCTTTACCGTAAACCTAACCTGAAAGCTACCTTACCCCTACCCTAACCCTAACACTAACCCTAACACTAACCTTAAACCTAACACTAACCTTAACCCTAACCCTCACTATTTTCTGAAACTTCACCCTAATCCTAACCCTAACTCTAACTCTGACTGTAACAATTAACCTAAACCCAAAACTTAACTGTAAAACTAACTCTAACCCTCACTCTAAGCCTTAACCTTTTCCCCAACCCTAAGCCTAATGCTATCCCTAAACTTATCCTTAACCCTAATCCTAATATGAACAGTAACTCTAATCTAACCCTAACATTAACCCTAAACTTAAGCCTACCCTAACCATAAGGATAATCCTAGGCCTAACACACTAAACCTACCGTCTAACACTAACTAAAATCCTAACCCTATACTAACCCTTGTCTTAACCCTCACCCGTAACCCAAACTTCATACTAACGCTAAACCTAACCCTAAACATAACCGCAACCCTAACCCGAACCCTAAACCTAACCTTAACACTAACATGAACACAAACCCAAACTCTAGCAGTAACAATAAAAATAACCCTGCCACTATCCTAAACTTCATCCAAACCCTAACCCTAACATTAACCCTAAACCTAAACCTAACCCAAACCTTATCCTTAAAGATAACTCTAACCATAATGCTAGTCCATATGTAACCTTAATCTTAACCCTTACAATAGCCCTGAACCTAACCCTAAACCCAATCTTAATCCTAAACCTAGACCTAAACCTAACCCTAACCCTAACTTTAACCTTGACCCTAAATAGAACACCAACTCTAATCCTATACCTGGACCTAAACCTAAATATTGCCCTACACCTAACCATAAACCTAAACCTAACCCTAACTCTAACCCTAATGATGACACTTACCCTAAACCCTCACCTTAACTGTAAAATTAACCGTAACCCTCACTCTAACCCCTAACCATATCCCCCAAACCTAACCCTAACACTATCCCTAAACCTAACCCTAACACTAACGTGAAACCCTGAGCCCTATCGATAACCCTAACCCTAACCCAAACCCTAACCCCTAACACTAAAGCCTAACCCAAACCTTAACCCTAACTCTCACCCTAACTCGAACACTAACCTGAAACCTAATCATAAACCTAACCGTAACCCTAAACCAAACCTAACCATGGCAAGAACCACAATGCTTACCGGAACCCTCACCCAAACCCTAACCCTAAACTACACTTCTAACCCCAACACCTTACCATGACCATAATCCTAACCCTACCCAACCCTAACCATAAACATAACCCTCACCCCAACCACAACGCCTAACACAAACCGTAACCCTGACTGTTAATTTAATGTAACCCTAACCTAAAATCTAACCCTGACCCTAAAGCTAAACAGAACCTGTAAACTTAACCCTAACCCTAAACATAACCTTAACACTAACCTCAAAACGAACCCAAAGCTTAGCCATAACCCTAACCCTCACCCTATCTTAAACTTCACCATATCCCTAACCTAAAACTAACCCTAACTTTAACCTTCAAGAAAAAAAAAACCCCACCCCTAAACCTAACCCTAACCTTAACCTTAACCCACTTGTGACCCTAAACCGAACACATACAATATCTCTGACCCTAACCCTCGCCCTAAACCTAATCCTAACCCTGAACCTAACCCTAACCTAACCTTAACCTAACTTTAAGCCTACCATAAACTTACACGTAACACTAACCCCTAAGCCTAACTCTAACCATAACCCTAGCCCTAACAGTAACACCCAAAACATTCAACTTAACTGTAAACTTAACTCTAACTCTTACCCTAACCCTAAACTTAACCCGATATATAACCCTACCCTAAACCTAACAGAAACACTAACCCCTAACCATAACTCTAACCCTAATCCTTAGCCGAAACCTAAACTTAACCCTAAACCTAAACCTAAACACTCACCCTAACTGTAACCCTAACCCTAAACCAAACCCTCACCCTTAACCAAAATTTCACCCTAACCATAACACTAAACCTACCCTAACTTCATTCAAACCCTAACTTCATTCAAACCCTAACCCTAAACAAAACTAAAACTAACCCTAACCCTAACACTAACCCCAACCCGAAACCTAAACATAAGCCCAATCCTGACCCTAACCTGAATCCTAACCCCTAACCCTAAACCTCACGCTTAACATAAACTTCATGCTAACCCTAAACCTAAAACTAAAAAAAGAAAACTAAACATAACACCAAATCTCCCCGACCATGACCCTAACCCTAATCCTAAGCATAAACCTAACCCTAACCCTATCCCTATCCCTAACTGTAACACCCTAAAACATCAGCTTATCTGTAAACCTAACACTAACCCTCACACGAACCCCTAACTCTTTCACCAACCCTAACCCTATCCCTAATCCTAGCCCTAACCCTGACCTAAACCTAATCCTTACCCTAACCCTAAACTTAACCCTAACCTTAACTCTACCCAAACCCTAACACTAATCCTAACATTAACTCTAAACCTGACCCAAACCCTAACCCTAAACCCTAGCACTAACTCTAAACCTAACCCTAACCCTAACCCTAGCCTACCACTACCCTTTACCGTAAACCTAGCCTTAACCCTAACCTGACCCCTACCCTAACCTTAACCCTAAACCTAACCCTAACACTAACTTTAACCCTAACTCTAAGCTAAACCCTAGCCCCCACTATTAACTGAAACTTCACCCTGACACTAACTCGAACTCTAACCCTAACCATAAAAATTACCCCAAACCCTCACATTAACTGTAAACCTAAACCTAACCCTCACCATAACCCCAAACCTCACCCTAACCCCTAACTGTATTCCCAACCCTAAAGTTAACGCTATCCCTAATCCTAAGCCTAACCTGAACAGTAACCCTAATCTACCACTAACCCTAACATTAACCCTAAACTTAACCCTACTCTAACCATAAACCTAACCCTAACACCCTAAACCTAACCTCTAACACTAACTATAATCCTAAACCTAATCCTAAACCTTATCCTATCCCTCACCCTTAACCTAAACTTCACACTAACCATAAACCTAAAACTAACCCTGCCGCTAAACATAACCCCTAATCCTAAACCGGACCCTAAACCTAACCTTAACACTAACCTGAACACAAACCCAAACTCTAGCCCTAACCCTAAAAGTAACCCTCACCTTATGCTAAACTTCATCCAAACCCTAACCCTGACCTTAACCCTAAACCTAAACCTAACCCAAACCCTAACCTTAAACCTGACTCTAACCATAAAGCTAGTCCATCTGTAACCCTAAACCTAAGCCTTACAATAGCCCTGAACCTAACCCTAAACCTACTCCTAATCCTAACCCTAACCCGAACTCTAACCTTGACCCTAAATAGAACACCAACTCTAACCCTAAACCTGGACTTAAACCTAAAACTTACCCTACACCTAACCCTAACCCTAACTCTAACTCTAACCCAATCATAACCCCTACCCTAAAACCTCACCTTAACTGTAAAACTAGCCGTAACCCTCACTCTAACCCCTAACCGTATCCCCAAAACCTAACCCTAATGCTATCCCTAACCCCTGAAACCTAACCCTAATGCTGTCTCTAACACTAACCTGAAACCCCTGAGCCCTAACGATAACCCTAACCCAAACCCTAACCCCAACACCAAACCCTAACCCTAACTCTAACTCTAACCCGAAATCTAATCATAAACCTAACCCTAACCCTAAACCAAACCTAACCATGACCAGAACCACAATGCCTAACCAAAACCCTCACCCAAACCCTAACCCTAAACTACACCTCTAACCCCTAACATCTTACCATAACCATAATCCTAACCCTACCCAACCCTAACCCTAATCCTCACCCCAACCACAATGCCTAACACAAACCGTAACCCTATCCCTAACCGTAACACTGAACTTAAACCTAACCGAAAATCTACCCCTAACCGTAAAAGTAAACAGAACCCATAAACTTAATCCTAACCCTAAACATAACCATAACACTAATCTGAAAAACTCAACCAAATCTTCAATAACCCTCACCCTATCTTAAACTTCAAAAAAAAAATTATTATTTTTATCTAAAACTTCACTCTATCCCTAATCCAAAGCTCACCCTAAGTATAACCCTAACCCTAACCTTAACCTTGGCCCACCTGTAACCCTAAACCTAACCCTTAAAATAACACTGACCCTAACCCTCACCCTAAACCTAATCTAATCCTAACACTGACCCTAAACCTAACCAAACCTTAACCTAACTTTACCCTACCATAAACTTAAACCTAACCCTAACCCGTATCCCTAACTCTAACCCTAACCCTAGCCCTAACCTAACCCTAACCCTAACCATAACAATTACCCAAACCCTCACCTTAACTCTAAACATAACTCTAACTCTTAACCTAAACCTAAATATAACCCTACCCTAAAACTAACCAAAACACTAACACCTAACTCTAAACCTAAACCTGAGCTTTAGCCTAAACCTAACCTTAACGCTAAACCTAACCCTAACCACTAACCCTAAATCTAGCCCTAACCCTAAGTCTGACCCTGTACCGAAACCTCACCCTTAACCAAAACTTCACCCTAACCATAACCTTAAACCTACCCTAACTTCATGCAAACCCTAACCCTAACCAAAACTAAAACAAACCGTAAACCTAACCCTAACCCTGACCCTAACCTGAACCCTAACCCCTAACCCTAACCCTCATGCTTGACAGAAACTTCACCCTAACCCTAACCCTAAAATTAAACATAACACGAAATCTCCCCCTGATCCTGACCCTAACCCTAATCCTAACCATAAACCTAACCCTAACCCTAAACTTAAACCTAACCCTGAAACTAACTCTAATCCTAATCCTAACCCTAAATCTTAACCTACCCACTCAGCTTAAATGGAAACCTAGCACTAACCCTCACCCTAACCCCAACCCTTAACCTAACCCATTCTCTAACCTTAACCTAGCCCTAAACCGAACCATGACTTAAACGTAACACTCACCCTAAACCTAACTTTAACCCTAAACCTAATCCTAAACTTAACCCTAATCCTAACCGCTAACCCTAAGACTAAGCTCAAACCTCACCCTTAACTTAAACTTCACCCTAACCCTAACCCTAAACCGAACCCTAACCCTAACTCTAAACCTGACCCTAACATTAATACAAACACCTAACACTAACCCTAACACTAAGCCGAACCCTAAACCTAATCCTAACCTTAACCGAAACACCTAACCCTCATACTTAACCTAAACTTCACCATAAACAGAAGCCTAACGTTAACCCTAAAACTAAACCTAAACCTAAAAACAAAAAAATAACCTAAACTATCCCCTAAATCTAGCCCTAACGCTAAACCTATTCCTAACACTAACTCTAACACTGACCCTAACCGTAACACTGAAAATATCAGCTTAGGTGTAAACCTAACACTAACCCTCACACGAACCCCTAACCCTTTCCCTAACCCTAACCCTATCCCTAATCCTCACAGTAACCCTGACCTAAACCTAACCCTTACCCTAACGCTAAACTTACCCTTAACCTTAACTCTACCCTAAACCTAACAAAAACTCTAAACCTGACTCTACCCCTTACCCTAAACCCTAGCACTAACTCTAACTCTAAACCTAAACCTAACCCTAACCTAGCCCTACCCTTTACCGTAAACCTAGCCTTAACCCTAACCTTACCCCTACCCTAACACTAACCCTAACACTAACCTTAACCCTAACTCTAATCTTAACCCTAACCCTTACCCTAACCCTCACTATTAACTGAGACTTCACCCTAACCCTAACCCAAACTCTAACTCGAACCCTAACTATAACACTTACCCTAAGCCCAAACCTTAACTGTAAACCTAACCCTAACCCTCACCCTAACCCCCACCCTGACCCTAACCCCTAACCGTATCCCCAACCCTAAACCTAATGCTATCCCTAACCCTATCCCTAACCCAAACACGAACATTAACACTAATCCAACCCTAACTCTAACATTAACCCTAATCTTAACACTACCCTAACCATAAACCTAACCCTAGCATCCTAAATCGAACCTCTAACACTAACTATAATCCTAACCCTAATCCAAACCCTTATCCTAACCCTCACCCTTAACCTAAACTTCACACTAACCCTAAACCAAAACGTAACACTAACCCTAAACATAACCCCTAACCCGAACCCGAACCCTAAACCTAACCTTAACGCTAACCTGAACACAAACCCAAACTCTAGCCCTAACCATAAAAATAACCCTCACCCTATCCTAAACTTCATCCAAACCCTAACCCTAACCTTAACTGTAAACCTAATCCAAACCCTAACCTTAAACCTACCTCTAACCATAACGCTAGTCCATCTGTAACCCTAAACCTAACCCTTACAATAGCCCTGAACCTAACCCTAAACCTAATCCTAGCCCGAGACCTAATCCTAACCCTAACTCTAACTCTAACCTTGATCTAAAGAGAACACTAACTCTAACCCTCAACCTGGACCTAAACCTAAATCTTCCCCTACACCGAACCCTAACCCTAAACCTTACTCTAACTCTAACCCTAATCATAACATTAATCCTAAACCCTCACCTTAACTGTAAAACTAAAGGTAACCCACACCCTAACCCTTAACCGTATCCCCCCAGCCTAACTCTAATGCTATCCCTAAACTTAACCCTAAAACTAACCTGAAACCCCTGAGCCCTAACGATAACCCTAACTCTAACCCAGACCCTAACCCCTAACTCCAAAGCCTAACCCAAACCTTAACCCTAACTCTCACCCTAACTCTAACACTAACCCGAAACCTAATCATAAACCTAACCCTAACCCTAAACCAAACCAAACCATGACCAGAACCACAGTTCTTAACCGGAACCCTCCCCCAAACCCTAAGCCTAAGCTATACCTCTAACCCCTAACACCTTACCATAACCCTAATCCTAACCCTTATCCTAACCCTCACCCTTAACCTAAACTTCACACTAACCCTAAACCAAATCATAACCCTAACCCTAAACATAACCCCTAACCCTAACCCGGACCCTAAACCTAACCTTAACACTAACCTGAACACAAACCCAAACTCTAGCCCTAACCATAAAAATAACCCTCACCCTATCCTAAACTTCATCCAAACCCTAACCCTAACCTCAACTGTAAACCTGAACCTAAGCCAAACCCTAACCTTAAAGCTGACTCTAAGTATAACGCTAGTCCACCTGTAACCCTAAACCTAAGCCTTACAATAGCCCTAAACCTAACCATAAAACTAATCCTAATCCTAACCCTAGACCTAATCCTAACCCTAACTCTAACCTTGAAACTAAATAGAACACTAACTCTCACCCTGAACCTGAAACTAAACCTAAATCTTACCCTTCACCTAACTCTAACCCTAAACCTAACCCAAACTCTAACTCTAACCGTATTCAAAACACTTACCCTAAACCCTCACCTTAACTGTAAAACTGACCGTAACCTTCACCCTAACCCCAAACCATATCCCCCAACCCTAACCCTAATGCAATCCCTAACCCTACCCCTAACACTAACCAGAACCCCTAAGCCCTAACGATAACCCTAACCCTAACCCAAAACCAACCCCTAACACCAAAGCATAACCCAAACCTTAACCTTAACTCTCACTCGAAGTCTAACACTAAGCCAAAACCTAATCATAAACCTAGCCATAACCCTAAACCAAACCTAACCATGACCAGAACCACAATGCCTAACTGCAACCCTCCCCCAAACCCTAACCCTAATCTACACCTCTAACCCCTAACACCTTACCATAACCGTAATCATAAGCACACTCAACCCTGACCCTAAACTTAACCCTCACCCCAACCACAACGCCTAACACAAACCATAACCCTAACCCTAACAGTAACACTAAACATAACGCTAACATAAAATCTAACCCTAAACTAGAACTAAACATAACCCATAAACTTAACCCTAACCCTAAATATAACCTTAACACTAACCTGAAAACTAACCCAAACCTTAGCCATAACCCTAACCCTAACCCTCACCCTATCTTAAACTTCACCCTATCCCTAACCTAAAGCTAACCCTAACTTTAACCCTAACCCTACCTCTAAACCTAACCCTAACCTTAACCTTGGCCCACCAGTAACCCTAAACCTAACCCTTACAATAACTCTGACCCTAAACCTCACCCTAAACCTAAACCTAATCCTAATCCTACCCTAACCCTAACCTAACCTAACCTTAACCTTAACTTTAACTCTACCATAAGAATAAACCTAACCCTAAACCTATCTCTACCCCTAACCTTAACTGTAACCGTAGCACATACCCAAAACCCTCACCTTAACTCTAAACGTAATTCTAACTCTTACCCAAACGCTAAACTTAACCCTAAATATAACCCTACCCTAAACCTAACCAAAACACTTACCCCTAACCCTAACTCTAACCCTAATCCTTAGCCAAACCTAATTTTAACCCTAAACCTAACCCTAACCACTAACCCTAACCCTAACCATAAACCGAACCCTCACCCTTAACCAAAATTTCACCCTAACCATAACCCTAAACCTACCCTAACTTTATTCCAACCCTAACCTTAACCAAAACTAAAACAAACGCTAAAGCTAACCCTAACTCTACCCCGACCCTAACCTGAACCCTGACCCCTAACCCTAACCCTCACGCTTAACACAAAATTCACCCAAACCCTATCCTAAAACTAAACATAACACTAAATCTCCCCCAACCCTGACCCTAACCCAATCCTAACCATAAACCAAACCCTAAACGTAAGCCTATCCCTGACCCTAACTCTAACCCAAATCCTAACCGTAAAACTTACCCTACACACTCAGCTTAAATGGAAACCTAGCACTGACCCACACCCTAACATCTAAACCTAAACCCAACCCTTAACCTAACCCTATCTCTAAACTTATCCGAGCCCTACAGTTAACCATGACTTAAACCTAACACTTACCCTAACCCTAACCCTAAACCTAACCTTAACCCTAAACCTAATCCTAACCTTAACCCTAACCCTAACCCCTAACCCTAACCAAAGCTCAACCCTCACCCTTAACTTAAACTTCACCCTATCCTTAACTCTAACCCTAAACCGAATCCTAATCCTAACCCCAAACCTAACCCTAAACCTGACCCTAACATTAACCCCAAAACCTAACCCTAACCCTAACAGTAAATCTAACCCTAAGCCTAACCCTAACCTGACCCTAACCTTAACCCAAACACCTAACCCTAACACAAAACCTAACCCTAACCCTCATCCTTAACCTAAACTTCACCCTAAACCTAAGCCAAACCCTAACCCTAAAAAAAAACCCTAAACTATCCCCTAAATCTAGCCCTAAACCTAAACCTAACCCTAACCCTAACTCTGACCCTACCCCTAACCGTAACACCCTAAAACATCACTGTAAGTGTAAACCTAAAACTAACCCTCACACATACCCCTAACCCTTTCCCTAACCCTATCCCTAATTTTGACCCTAAACCTAACCCTTATCCTAACCCTAAACTCAACCCTAACCTTAACTCTACGCTAACTCTAACATTAACCCTAAACTTCACCCTACCCTACCCATAAACCTAACCCTAACACCCTAAACCTAACCTCTAACACTAACTATAATCCTAACCCTAATCATAAAACTTATCCTAACCCTCACCCTTAACCTAAACTTCACACTAACCCTAAACCTAAACGTAACACTAACCCTAAACATACACCCTAAACATACACCCTAAACCTAACCCGAACCCTAAACCTAACCTTAACACTAACCTGAACACAAAAGCAAACTCTAGCCCTAACCCTAAAAATAACCCTCACCCTATCCTAAACTTCATCCAAACCGTAACCCAAACCTTAACCATAAACCTATACCTAATCCAAACCCAACCTTAAACATAACTCTAACAATAACGCTAGTCCACCTGTAACCCTAAACCTAAGCCTTACAATAGCCCTGAAGCTAACCATAAAACTAATCCTAATCCTAACCCTAGACCTAATCCTAACCCAAACCCTAACTCTAACATTGACCCTAAATAGAACACTAACTCTCACCTTGAACCTGAAACTAAACCTAAATATTACCCTACACCTAACCCTAACCCTAACTCTAACCCTAACTCTAACTCTAACCCTAATCATAACACCCTAAACCCTCACCTTAACTGGAAAACTAACCGTAACTCTCACCCTAACCCCTAACCGTATCCCAGAACCCTAACGCTAATGCTATCCTTAAACCTAGCCCTAAAACTAAGCTGAACCCCTAAGCCCTAACAATAACCCTAACCCTAGCCAAAACCAAACCCCTAACACTAAAGCCTAATCCAAACCTTAACCCTAACTCTGACTCGAAATCTAATACTAACCAGAAACCTATTCATAAACGTAACCCTAACCCTAAACCAAACCTAACCATGACCAGAACCACAATGCCTAACTGGAACCCTCACCCAAACCCTAAGCCTAAACTACACCTCTAACCCCTAACACCTTACCATAACCATAATCCTAACCCTGCAAAACCCTAACTCTAAACCTAACTCTCACCCCAACCACAACGCCTAACACAAACCGTAAACCTAACACTAACCGTAACACTAAACTTAACACTAATCTAAAATCTAACCCTAACCCAGAACTAAACATAACCCGTAAACTTAACCCTAAACATAAACATAACCTTCACACTAACCTGAAAACGTATCCAAACCATAGCCATAACCCTAACCTGCTGGGAGCCAGGCTGCAAGGGCGGCCCCTCTGCACCCACTGCCCCCAGCATAAACATTGAAGAATTCCTGAAAAGTCAGGAGGAGCCAGGCTGCAAGGGCGGCCCCTCTGCACCCACTGCCCCCAGCATAAACATTGAAGAATTCCTGAAAAGTCAGGAAGAGCCAGGCTGCAAGGGCGGCCCCTCTGCACCCACTGCCCCTAGCATAAACATCAAGGAATTCCTGAAAAGTCAGGAATATCTCTGTCATCTGTGTTATGTTTCTGTTTCATTTTCAACCTGTGTATAGCAGAATGTATAAGCATAAAATTCCATTATAGATTTAGGGACCTTTGGAGGGGGGCGTCTTACTCATAATCCCCTGGTGAAATCCTGGGTAGGGACAGCCCGTGTATTACCTGGGGATCAACATGAAGTTGTCTTAGGGGGAAAACAAATAGCTCGACTATGGAAAACAAAAACAGGATGGTGGAATCCTGGTATTTACCAAGGCCCTTTTTGTGATTAAGCCACCACCCACACATGATCCCATAAAAGTGGAAAAACAAGAGGCAGTGAGTTCTCTCAGCCAATTTCTCAGCCAATTACAGGTCAACCTTCTCGTCTACCCCGCTCACTGCTGCGCTTGACTGGTCTTTGGGTGTAGAGATTGGGCTAATTGTCCTTGACATAATCGCGGACAATATGACGTAACCTAAAGTGGCTGGACTACAAGAATTTGGCCACCCTGGACAAAATGGACAAGCCTATGTGGCAATGGTTTTGCAAAAAGATTAATTATTATAAAAACTGTGGAAGGTATTGCAAGATTAAGCATAAGTGTAAAGCAGTATGAAGTCAATTGTTACTTTGTGTAAAAATCAACAAAATATTCTCTTCAATTAAACAAAAACTCATTGTACTTGTGTGCATATGCGGAACTGTACTATGTGTCACTTGGAAAATTATGTCCCTGGGAAATGATGTTTATGATTATATCTTGCACTGCCCCTTTATTGATCATGCGATGTTATGCTTTTGTAAGCTTATGATATAAAAGACCATGTAAAAAATAAAGAGCAGGCTTCTTTTTCTGCAAAATGAAAATATAAGACACACTACCTCTCAATCTTTTTCACCGAACTCTACCCCTCCTCTGGTAACCCTGTTCATTGCTGAGGCTGGCCCCCGGCACTAACCCTAACACTATCTTAAACTTCACCCTATCCTTAACCTAAAACTAACCCTAACTTTAACCCTAACCCTACCCCAAAATCTAACCCTAACCTTAACCTTGGCCCACCAGTAACCCTGAACCTAACCCTTACAATAACTCTGACCCTAAACCTCACCCTAAACCTAATCCTAATCCTAACCCTATCCTAACCCTAACCTAACCTTAACCCTAACGTTAACCCTACCATAAAATTAAACCTAACCCTAAACCCTATCCCTAACTCTAACCCTAACCCTAAACGTAACACATACCCAAAACTGTCACCTTAACTGTAAAAGTAACTCTTACACTAACCTTAAACTTCACCCTAAATATAACTCTACCCCAAACCTAACCAAAACACTTACCTCTAACTCTAACTCTAACCCTAATCCTTAGCCTAAACCTAATCTTAACCCTAAACCTAACCCTAACCACTAGCCCTAACTCTAAACCTAACCTTAAACCGAACCCTCACCCTTAACCAAAATTTCACCCTAACCATAACCCTAAAACTACCCTAACTTTATTCAAACCCTAACCTTAACCAAAACTATAACAAATGATAAACCTAACCCTAACCCTACCCCTGACCCTAACCAGAACCCTAAACCCTAACCCTAACCCTCACGCTTAACATAAACTTCACCTTAACCCTAACCCTAAAACTAAACATAACACTAAATCTCCCCCAACCCTGACCCTAACCCTAATCTTAACCATAAACCTAATCCTAACCCTGACCCTAACTCTAACCCTAATCCTAACCCAAAAACTTACCCTACACACTCAGCTTAAATGGAAACCAAGCACTAACCCTCACCCTAACATCTCAACCTAAACCCAACCCTTCACCTAACCCTATCTCTAAACTTATCCTAGTCCTACACCTAACCATGACTTAATCCCAACACTTACCCTAACCCTAACCCAAAACCTAACCTAAACCCTAAACCTAATCCTAACCTTAACCCTAACGCTAAACCCTAACGCTAACTGTAAGCTCAACCCTCACCCTATCCCTAACCCTAACCCTAAACCGAATCCTAATCCTAACCCTAAACCTAACCCTAAACCTGACCCTAACATCCAAACACCTAACCCTAACCCTAACAGTAAGCCTAACCCTAAGCCTAACCCTAACCCTAACCTGACCCTAACCTTAACCTAAACACCTAACCCTAAAACTAAACCTAACCCTAAACTTTCCCCTAACTCTAGCCCTAACCCTAAACCTAACCCTAACCCTAACTCTGACCCTAACCCTAACTGAAACACCCTAAAACATCACCGTAAGTGTAAACTTAAACTAAACCTCACACCATCCAATAACCTTTAATCCTGTCCCTAATTTTAACCCTAAACATAACCTAAACCTAACCCTTACCCTAACCCTAACCTTAACTCTACACTAACTCTAACATTAACCCTAAACTTAACCCTACCCTAAGCATAAACCTAACCCTAACACCCTAAACCTAACCTCTAACACTAACTATAATCCTAACCCTAATCCTAACCGTTATCTTACCCTCACCCTTAACTGAAACTTCACACTAATCCTAAACCTAAACCTAACTCTAACCCTAAACATAACCCCTAACCCTAACCTGGACCATAAACCGAACCTTAACACTAACCTGAACACATAATCAAACTCTAGCCCTAACCCTAAAAATAACCCTCACCTTATCCTAAACTTCATCCAAACCCTAACCCTAACCTTAACCCTAAACCTAAACCTAACCCAAACCCTAAATTTAAACCTAACTCTAACCAGAACGCTAGTCCACCTGTAACCCTAAACCTAAGCCTTACAATAGCCCTGAACCTAACCCTAAACCTAATCCTAAACCTAACGCTAGACCTACTCCTAACCCTAACCTTAACTCTAACCTTGAACCTAAATAGAACACTAACTCTCACCCTGAACCTGAAACTAAACCTAAATCTTACCTTACACCTAATCCTAACGCTAACCTTAACCCTAACCCTAACACTAACTCTAACCCTAATCATACCACTTACCCTAAACCCTGACTTTAAGTGTAAAACTAACCGTAACCCTCACTCTAACCCCTAACCGAATCCCACAGCACTAACCCTAATGCTATCCCTAACCCTAACCATCACCCTATCTTAAACTTCACTCTATTCCTAACCTAAAGCTAACCCTAACCCTAACCCTAAACCTAACCCTACCCTTAACCTTGGCCCACCTGTAACCCTAAACCTAAACTTTATAATAACTCTGACCCTAAACCTCACCCTAAACCTAATCCTAATCCTAAACCTGAACCTAACCCTAACCTAACCTTAACCCTAAATTTAACCCTACCATAAACTTAAACTTACTCTAAACCTAACCCTAAACCTAACCCTAACCTTAACCTTGGCCAATCTTTAACCCTAATCCAAACCCTTAAAATAACTCTGACCCTATCCCTCACCCTAAACCTAATCCTAATCCTAACCCTAACCTAACCTTTACCATACCATAAACTTAAACCAAACCCTAACCCCTAACCCTAATTCTAACCCTACCCCTAACCCTAACCATAACACTTACCCAAAACCGTCCCCTTAACTGTAAAAGTAACTCTAACTCTTACCCTAACCCTAAACTTAACCCTAAATATAACCCTACCGTAAACCTAACTGAAACACTAATCCCTAACCCTAACTCTAACCCTAATCCTTAGCCTAAACATAACCTTAACCCTAAACCTAACACTAACTACTAACCCTAAACCGAACCCTCACTCTTAACCAAAATTTCACCCAAAACCATAACTCTAAACCTACCCTAACTTCATTCAAACCCTTACCCTAACCAAAACTAAAATTAACCTAAACCTAACCCTAACCCGAAATGTAAACCCAACCCTAACCTG
Organism: Loxodonta africana; assembly: GCF_030014295.1. Taxonomy (NCBI): domain Eukaryota; kingdom Metazoa; phylum Chordata; class Mammalia; order Proboscidea; family Elephantidae; genus Loxodonta; species Loxodonta africana. The sequence continues at coordinate 36,422,579 of NC_087342.1, forward strand.
GACCCTAACCTGAACCCTAACCCCTAACTCTAACCCTCACGCTTAACATAAACTTCACCCTAACTCTAACCCTAAAAATAAACATAACACTAAATCACCCCCAACCCTGGCCCTAACCCTAATCCTAATCATAAACCTAACAGTAACCCTAAACTTAACCCAAACCTGACCCTAACTCTAACTCTAACCCTAATCCTAACCCTAAAACTTACCCTACACACTCAGCTTAAATGGAAACCTAGAACTAACCCTCACCCTAACATCTAAACCTAACCCCAACCCTTAACCTAACCCTATCTCTAACCTTAACCTAGCCCTGAACCTAACAATGACTTAACCCTAACACGTACTCTAAACCTAACCATAAACCTAAACTTAACCCTAAAACTAATCCTAACCTTAACGCTAACGCTAACCCCTAACACTAAACCTAATCTCAACTCTCATCCTTAACTTTAACTGCACCCTAACCTTAACCCTAAACAGAACCCTAACCTTAACCCTAAACCTAACCCTTAACCTGACCCTAACAGTAACCCAAACACGTAAACCGAACCCGAACATTAACCCTAACCTTAATCTAACCCTAACCTGACCCTAACCTTAACACAAATACGTAACCCTAACACTGACCCTAACCCTCATCTTTAACCTATACTTCACCCTAAACGTAAGCCTAAGCCTAACCCTGAAACTAAACCTAACCCTAAACTAACCCCTCACTCTAGCCCTAACCCTAAACCTAGCCCTAACCCTAACTCTAACCCTACCCCTAACCGTAACGTCCTAAAACATCAGCTTAACTGTAAACCTAACACTAACCATCACACGAACCCCTAACCCTTTCCCTAGCCCTAACCCTATCCCTAATCCTAACCTTAACCCTGACCTAATCCTAACCCTTACCCTAACCCTAAACTTAACACTAACCTTAACTCTACCTTAACCCTAACCCTATCAATAACTCTAAACCTGACCCTAACCTAACCCTAAACCCTAGCACTAATTCTAACTCTAAACCTAACCCTGACCCTAACCTAGCCCTACCCTTTACCGTAAACCTAGCCTTAACCCTAACCTTACCCCTACCCTAAACCTAACCCTAACACTAACCTTAACCATAACTCTAACTTTAACCCTAACCCTGACTATTAACTGAAACTTCACCCTAACCCTAAGCCTAACTGTAACTCTAAGCCTAACTGTAACTCTAACCCTAACCATAACAATTACCCTAAACCCTCACCTTAAATGTTAGCCTAAAGCTAACCCTCACCCTAACCCTTAACCATATCCTCAACCCTAAACCTAACGCTATCTATCCCTCACATTATCCCTAACCCTAACCCTAACACGAACAGTAAAACAAATCTAATGCTAACCCTAATATTAACCCTAAACTTAACCCTTCCTTAACCATAGACCTAACTCTAACACCCTAAACCTAACCTCTAACACTAACTATAATCCTAACCCTAATCCAAACCCTTATCCTAACCCTCACCATTAAACTAAATTTCACACTAACCCTAACCCTAAACCTAATCTAAAAATAAACACTAACCCTAACCTGAACCCTAAACCTAACCTTAGCACTAACCTGAACACAAAGCCAAAGTCTAGCCCTAACCCTAAAAATAACCCTCACCCTATCCTAAACTTCACCCAAACCCTAACGCTAACCTTAGTCCTAAACCTAAAGCTAACCCAAACCCTAACATTAAATCTAACTCTAACCATAATGCTAGTCCAACTGTAACCCTAAACCTAACCCTTAAAATAGCCCTGAACCTAATCCGAAACCCAATTCTAACCCTAGACCTAATCCTAACCCTAACCCGAACTCTAACCTTGACCCTAAATAGAACACTAACTCTAACCCTAAACCTGAACCTAAACCTCAATCTTATCCTACACCTAACCCTAACCGTAAACCTAACCCTAACTCTATGTCTAACCCTAATCGGAACACTTACCCTAAACCCTCACCTTAACTGCAAAACTAACCGTAACCCTCACTCTAACCTATAACCGTATCCCCAACCCTAACCCTAATGCTATCCCTAAGCCTAACACTAACACTAACCTGAACCCCTAAGCCCTAACGATAACCCTAACCCTAACCCAAAACCTAACCTGTAACACCAAAGCCTAACCCTAACCTTAAACGTAATTCTCAAACTAACTCGAACACTAACACTAAAAATAATCATAAACCTAACCCAAACCCTAAACCAAATCTAACCGTGACCAGAACCACAATGCCTAACCGGAACCCTCACCCAAACCCTAACCCTAAACTACACCTCTAAACCCTAACACCTTACTGTAACCATAATCCTAACCCTACTCAAACCAAACCTAACCCTAAACCTAAACTCACCCAACCACAACGCCTAACACAAAACGGAACCCTAACCCTAACCGTAACACTAAACTTAACCCTAACCTAAAATCTAACACTAACCCTAAAACTAAACAGAACCCGTAAACTTAACCCTAACACGAAACACAACCTTAACACTAACCTGAAAACTAAACTAGACCTTAGCCATAACCCTAACCCTAACCCTCACCCTATCTTAAACTTCACCCTATCCCTAACCTACAGCTCACCCTAACTCTAAACCTATCCTTACCCCTAAACCTAACCCTAACCTTAACCTTGGCCCACCTGTAACCCTAAAACTAACCCTTACAATAACTCTGATCCTAACCCTCACCCTAAACCTAATCCTAATTCTAACCCTGACCATAACCCTAACCTAACCTTAACCCTAACTTTAACCCTACCATAAACTCAAACCTAACCCTAACCCCTAACAATAACTCTAACCCTAACCCTAAACCGAACCGTCACCTTTAACCAAAATGTCACCCTACCCATAACCCTAAACCTACCCTAACTTCATTCAAATCCTAACCCTAACCAAAACTAAAGCTAACCCTAAACCTAACTCTAACTCTAACCCTAAACCTAAACCTAACCCAAACCCTAACCCTGACCCTAACCCCTAACCCTAACTCTAACCCTCACACTTAACATAAACTTCACCTTAACCCTAAACCTAAAACTAAACATAACACTAAATCTCCCCCAACTCTAATCCTAACCCTAATCCTAACCATAAACCTAACCCTAACCCTAAACTTAACCCTAACCCTGAACAAAACTCTATCTCTAACCCTAATCCTAACCCTAAAACTTACACTACACACTCAGCTTAAATGGAAACCTAGCACTAACCCTCACACTAACATCTAAACCTAAACCCTACCCTTAACCTAACCTTATCTCTAACCTTAACCTAGCCCTAAACCTAACCATGACTTAACCCTTACACTTACCCTAACCCTAAAACTAATCTTAACCCTAAACCTAATCCTAACCTTAACCCTAACTCTAACCCCTAACACTAACCCTAAGCTCAACCCTCACCCTTAACTTAAACTTCACCCTAAACCTAACCCTAAACTGAACCCTAACCCTAAAGCTAACACTAAACCTGACCCTAACATTAACCCAAAACCAAAACCTAACCCTAACACTAACACTAACCGTAAACGTAACCCTAACCTGACCCTAACCTTAACCCAAACACCTAACTCTAATATTTACCCTAACCTTAATCTTAACTTAACCTTCACCCTAAACCTAAGCCTAACCCTAAAACTAAACCTAACCCTAAACTATCCCCTCACTCTAGCCCGAAACCTAAACCTAACCCTAACCCTAACTCTAACCCTAACCGTAACACAGTAAAACATCAGCTTAACTGTAAACCTAACACTAACCCTCACACGAGCCCTAACACTTTCCCTAAACCTAACCCTATCCCTAATCCTAACCCTAACCCTGACCTAAACCTAACCCTTACTCTAACCCTAAACTTAACCCTAACCTTAACTCTACCCTAACCCTAACAATAACTCTAAACCTGAGCCTAACCCTAACAGCAAACCCTAGCACTAACTCTAACTCTAAACCTAACCCTAACTGTAACCTAGCCCTACCCTTGACCGTAAACCTAGCCTTAACCCTAACCTTACCCCTACCCTAACCCTAATCTTAATCCAAACTCTAACCTTAACCCTAACCCTTACCCTAACCCTCACTATTAACTGAAAATTCACCCTAACCCTAACCCTAACTCTAACTCTAACCCTAACCATAACACTTACCCTAAACGCTCACCTTAACTGTAAACCTAACCCTAACCCTCACCCTAACCCCTAACCGTATCCCCAACCCTAAACCTAATGCTATCCCTAAACTTATCCCTAACCCTAACCCAAACACGAACAGTAACTCTAATCTAACACTAACCCTAACATTAACCCTAAACTTGACCCTACCCTAACCATAAACCTAACCCTAACACCCTAAACCTAACCTTTAACACTAAGTATAATCCTCACCGTTATCCTAACCCTTATGTTAACCCTCACCCTGAACCTAAACGTCACTCTAACCCTGAACCTAAACCTAACACTAACCCTAAACGTAACTCCTAACCCTAACCCAAACCCTAAACCTAACCTTATCACTAACCTGAACACAAAATCAAACTCTAGCCCTAACCATAAGAATAACCCTCACCCCATCCTAAACTTCATCCAACCCTAACCTTAACCTTAACCCTAAACCTAAACCTAACCCAAACCCTACCCTTAAACCAAACTCTAACCATAACGCTACTACACCTGTAACCCTAAAACTAAGCCTTACATTATCCCTGAACCTAATCCTAGACCTAATCCTAATCCTAACCATAGACCTAATCCTAACCCTAACTCTGACCTGGACCCTAAATAGAACACTAACTCTAAACCTCAACTTGGACCTAAACCTAAATCTTACGCTACATCTAACCCTAAACCTAAACTGAACCCTAACTCTAACTCTAACCCTAATCGTAACACTTACCTTAAACCCTCACCTTAATTGTAAAACTAACCATAACCCTCACCCTAACCCCTCACTGTATCCCACAAAACCTAAACCTAATGCTAGCCCTAACCCTAACCCTAACTGGAACCCCTGAGCCCTAACGATTACCCTAACCCTAACACAAACCCTAACCGCAACACCAAAGCCTAACCCAAACCTTAACCCTAACTCTAACACTAATCCGAAACCTAATCCTAAACCTAACCCTAACCCTAAACCAAACCTAACCATGACCAGAACCACAATGCCTAACCGGAACCCTCCCCAAACCCTAACCCTAAACTATACCTCTAACCCCTAACACCTTACCATAACCATAATCCTAACCCTACCCAACCCTAACCCTAAACCTAACCCTCACCCCAACCACAATGCCTAACACAAACTGCGACCCTAAACCTAACCGTAACACTAAACTTAACCCTAACCTAAAATCTAATGTTATCCCTAAAACTAAACAGAACCCGTAAACTTAACCCTACCCCTAAACATAACCTTAACACTAACCTGAAAACTAACCCAAACCTTAACCATACCCGTAACCCTAAACCTCACCCTAACTTAAATATCACCCTATCCCTAACTTAAAGCTCGCCCTAAATTTAACCCTAACCCTACCCCTAAACCTAACCCTAAACTTGGCCCACCTGTAATACCCTAAACCTAACCTTTACAATAACTCTGACAATAACCCTCACCCTTACACTAACCCTAACTGTAACCCTTACCCTTAACCTAAACTTCACACTAACCCTAAAGCTAAACGTAACGCTAACCCCCAAAATAACCCCTAACCCTAATCCGAACCCTAAACCTAACCTTAACACTAACCTGAACACAAACCCAAACTCTAGCCTTGATCCTAAAAATAACCCACACCATATCCTAAACTTCATCCAAACCCTAACCCTAACCCTAAATCTAAATCTAACCCAAACCCTAACCTTAAACCTAACTCTAACCATAACGCTAGTCCACATTTAACCCTAAACCTAACCCTTACAATAGCCCTGAACCTAACCATAACCCTTACCCAAAACCCTAAACCGAAGCATAACCCGAAGCCTAACCTGAACCCTAACCCGAACCCTAAACCCAAACACTATCACTAGCCCTAGCCCTAGGCACCACCCCAAGTCCTAGCCCTACCCCCAACCCTAACACTAACTCGAACCCTAAAACCTAACCCTAAACATTAAACCTAACCCTAACACTGAACACTAACCCTAACCCTAAACGCTAACCCTAACCCCAAACCCTAAACCCTAATCCTAAACCCTAACACTAACGCTAACACTAACCATAAACCCTAACCCTAAACCCTAACCCTAAGCCTAACCCAAAACCCTAACCCTAACCCTAAACTCTAGCCCTAAAACCCTAGCCCTAGACCTAGCCCCAACACCAAGCCCTAGCCCTAGCCCTAACCCTAACCCTAACCCTAACCCCTAACCCTAACTCTAACCCTAACCCTAAACTCTAAATCCTAACCCTAATCCCAAACCCTAACCCCTAACCCTGACCCAGACCGGGACCCTGACCCTAAACCCTGACAATGACCCTAAACCCTGACCATGACCCTAACCCTGACCATGACCCTACCCTGACCCTAAACCCTGACCCTGACCCTAAACTCTAACACTAAACACTAAACCCTAACCCATAGCCCTAACTCGTAGCCCTAACCTTACTCCAACCCTAACCCTAAACCCTAACCAAAAACAAAACCTAAACGTAACCCTGACACTAACCCCTAACCCTGACCCTGACCCTAAACCCTGACCCTGACCCTAAACTCTAATACTAAACCCTAAAACCTAAACTTAACCCCTAAACCGGATCCCTAACCATAACCCTAACACTAAACTAAACCCTAAACCCTAACCCAAACCCTAACCTGTGTAGGGAGTGAGGAGGTGGGAGGGACTAGGCTGGGCCCTGTGAAGGGAGTCAGGAGGTGGAAGAGACCGTGCAGGGCCCTGTATAAGGAGTTAGAGACCAGGCAGGGCACTGTACGGGGAGTAAGATGGTGGGACAAAACAGACAGAAACCTGTGTAGGGAGTGAAGAGCTGAGAGACCAGAGACCTTTGCAGGGATTGAGGAGGTGGGTGAGACCAGGCAGGGCCCTGTGTAGGGAGTGAGGAGGTGGGAGATACCAGGCGGGGCCCTGAGTAGGGAGTGAGGAGATGGAAGAGACCAGGCAAGGACAGGTGTAGGAAGTGAGGAGGTGGGAGGAACCAGGAAGGGCCCTGTGTAGGGAGTGAGGATGTGGAAGAGAACAGTCAGAGAACTGTGCAGGGAGTAAGGAGGTGGGACAGACCAGGCAGAGACCTTTACAGGGATGGAGGAGGTGGGAGAAAACAGGCAGGGCCCTGAGTAGGGAGTGAGGAGGTGGGAGAGGCCAGTCAGGGACCTGTGTAGGCAGGTAGGCATTAGGAGAGACCAGGCACAGCCCTGTGTAGGGAGTGAGGAGGTGAGAGAGACCAGGTAGGATGCTGTGTAAAGAGTGAGGATGTGGGAGAGACTAGGCAGGGCCCTGTGTAGGAGGTGAGGAGGTGGGAGAGACCAAGAAGGGACCTGTGTAAAGAGTGAAGATGTAGGAGAGGCCAGGCAGAGACCTGTGTAGGGAGTGAGGAGGTGGGAGAGAATAGGCAGAAACCTGTGTAGGGAGCGAGAAGATGGTAGACAGCAGGCAGGGCCCTGTGTAGGGAGTGAAAAGGTGGGAGAACCATTCAGAGACCTGCATAGGGAGTGAGGAGTTGGGAGAGACCAGGCAGGGCTCTCTGTAGGGAGTGAGTTGGCCAAGATCAGGAATGTCCCTGTGTGGAGTAATGATATGGGAGAGACCAGGCAGGGCCCTGTACTAGGAGTGAGGAGGTGGGAGGGAGCAGTTAGAGTTCTGTGCAGGGAGTGAGGAGATGGGAGAGACCAGGCAGAGCCTGTGTACAGAGTGAGTAGGTGGGAGAGAAGAGGCAGGGCTGTGTGTAAGGAGTGATGAGGTAGGAGAGACCAGGCAAGGCCTGTGTAGGAAGTGAGGAGGTGGGAGAGACCAAGCAGGGACCTATTTAGGGAGTGAGGAGGTGGGATAGAATAGGCATAAACCTGTGTAGGGCTTGAGAAGATGGTAGACAGCAGGTAGGGCCTTGTGTAGGCAGTGAAGAGGTGGGAGAACCATTCAGAGACCTGCATAGGGAGTGAGGATATGGGAGAGACCAGGCAGGGCCCTGTGCAGGGTGTTAGGAGGTGGGAGAGACCAGGCAGGGCCCTGTGTACAGAGTGAGTAGGTGGGAGAGAACAGGCAGGGCTCTGTGTAAATAGTGATGAGTTGGGGTAGACCTGACAGAGCCCTATGTAGGGAGGGAGGAGGTTGGAGAGACCAAGCAGGGACCTGTGTAGGGAGTGAGGAGGTGGGAGAGAATAGGCAGAAACATGTGTAGGGAGCGAGAAGATGGTAGACAGCAGGCAGGGCCCTGTGTAGGGTGTGAAGAGGTGGGAGAACCATTCAGAGACCTGCATAGGGAGTGAGGATTTGGGAGAGACCAGGCAGGGTGCTCTGTAGGGAATGAGTTGGTCAGAGATCAGACATATCCCTGTATGGAGTAAGGATATGGGGGAGACCAGGCAGGGCCCTGTGCAGGGAGTTAGGAGGTGGGAGAGAACAGGCAGAGAAGAGTGTAGGGAGTGAGGAGGTGGGAAAGACCAGGCAGAGCCCTGTGTAGGGAGTGAGGAGCTGGGAAAGACCAGGCAGGGGCCTGTGTATAGAGAAGATGGGAGACACCAGACAGGGCCCTGTGTAGGGAGTGAGGAAGAGGGAGAACCAGGCAGAGTCCTGCTTAGGGAGTGAGGAGATGCGAGAGACCAGGCAGAGCTGTGTACAGGGAGTGAGGATGTGGGTGAGACCAGGCAGGGCCCTGTGTAAGGAGTGATGAGGTGGGAGAGGCCTAGCAGGACCCTGTGCAGGGTGTAAGGGAGAGGGAGCATCCAGGCAGGGCCCTGTGCAGGGAGTGACGTGTTGGGAGAGACCAGGCAGGGCCCTGTGTAGGGAGTGAGGAGGTGAGTGAGATCAGGCCGGGCCTTGTGTAGGGAGGGAGGAGGTTGGAAATACCAGGCAAGACCCTGTGTAGGGAGTGAGGAGGTGGGAGAGAATAGGCAGAAACCTGTGTAGGGAGTGAGAAGATGGTAGACAGCAGGCAGGGCCCTGTGTAGGGTGTGAAGAGGTGGGAGAACCATTCAGAGACCTGCATAGGGAGTGAGGATTTGGGAGAGACCAGGCAGGGTGCTCTGTAGGGAATGAGTTGGTCAGAGATCAGACATATCCCTGTATGGAGTAAGGATATGGGGGAGACCAGGCAGGGCCCTGTGCAGGGAGTTAGGAGGTGGGAGAGAACAGGCAGAGAAGAGTGTAGGGAGTGAGGAAGTGGGAAAGACCAGGCAGAGCCTTGTGTAGGGAGTGAGGAGCTGGGAAAAACCAGGCAGGGGCCTGTGTATAGAGAAGATGGGAGACACCAGACAGGGCCCTGTGTAGGGAGTGAGGAAGAGGGAGAACCAGGCAGAGTCCTGCTTAGGGAGTGAGGAGATGGGAGAGACCAAGCAGAGCTGTGTACAGGGAGTGAGGATGTGGGTGAGACCAGGCAGGGCCCTGTGTAAGGAGTGATGAGGTGGGAGAGACCAAGCAGGACCCTGTGCAGGGTGTGAGGGAGAGGGAGCATCCAGGCAGGGCCCTGTGCAGGGAGTGAGGTGTTGGGAGAGACCATGCAGGTCCTGTGTAGGGAGTGAGGAGGTGAGTGAGATCAGGCCGGGCCTTGTGTAGGGAGGGAGGAGGTTGGAAATACCAGGCAAGACCCTGTGTAGGAAGTGAGGAGGTGGGAGAGAACATGCAGAGACCCTTGTAGGGAATGGGGAGGTGGGAGAAACCATGCAGAGACCTTTGTAGGGACGGAGGAGGTGGGAGAGACCAGGCAGGGCCCTGTGTAGGTAGTCAGGTTGTGAGAGAGACCAGGTAGGGCCCTGTGTAGGGAATGAGGATGTGGGAGAGACCAGGTAGAGTCCTGTGTAGGGAGTGAGAGACCAGGCAGGGCCCTGTGTGGGGAGTGAGGTGGTGGGAGAGAACAGACAGAGACCTATGCAGGGAGTGAAGAGGTGAGAGACCAGACAAAGACCTTTGTAGGGATTGAGGAGGTGGGAGAGACCAGACCGGGCCTGTGTAGGGCAGGAGGAGGTGGGAGATACCAGGCAGCGCCCTGAGTAAGGAGTGAGAAGATGGGAGAGACCAGGCAGGGGCAGGTGTAGGGAGTGAGGAGGATGGAGAGACCAGGAAGGTCCCTGTGTAGGGAGTGAGGATGTGAGAGTTAAAAGGCAGAAACCTGTGTAGGGAGTAAGGAGATGGGACAGAACAGGCAGAGAACTTTATAGGGATTGAAGAGGTGGGAGAGACCAGGCAGGGCAGTGTGTAGGGGGTGAGGAGTTGGAAGATACCAGACAGAGCCCTGTGTAGGGAGTGAGGAGGTGGGAGAGAACAGACAGAGACATATATAGGGAGTAAGCAGAAGGGAGACACCAGGCAGGGCCCTCTGTAGGGAGTGAGGAGGAGGGACAGACCAGGTAGGGCCCTGTGTAGGTAGCCAGGAGGTGGGAGAGAAGAGGCAGGGCCCTGTGTAAGGAGTGAGGCAGTGGGAGAAAGCAGGCAGACACCTGTGTAGGGAGTGAGGAGGTTGGAGAGAACAGACAGGGCTCTGTGCAGGCAGTAAGGAGGTGAGAGAGGCCAGTCAGGGCCCTGTGTAAGGATTGAAGACGTGGCAGATGAGGCAGGGCCCTGTTTAGGGAGTGAGGAGGTAGGAGAGGAGGCAGAGCCCTGTACAGGGATTGAGGATATGGGAGATAAAAGGCAGAGACCTGTGTAGGGAGTGAGGAGGTGGGAGAGACAAGGCAGGGACCTGTGTAGGGAGTGAGGATGCAGGAGAGAACAGGTAGAGACCTGTGAAGGGATTGAGGAGGTAGGAGAGACCAGGCAAAGACCTGTGAAGGGATTCAAGTGGTGGGAGAGACCTGGTAGGGCCCTGTGTAGGGAGTGAGTATCTTGGAGAGAAGAGGCAGAGAGCTGTGTAGGGAGTCAGGATGTGGGAGAGACCAGGCAGGGACCTGTGCATGGAGTGAGGAGATGGGAGACAACAGGTACAGCCGTGTGTAGGGAGGAAGGAGGTGAAAGAGACCAGCCAGGGCCCAGTGAAGGGAGTGAGGAGGTGGGAGAGATAAGGCTGGACCTTATGTAGGGAGTGAGGATGAGGTAGAACTCAGGCAGGGCCTAGAGTAGGCAGTAAAGAGTTGAAAACACCAGGCAGGGCCGTGTTTAGGGAGTGAGGAGGTGGGAGAGACCATCAGGGCCCTGTTTAGGGAGTGAGGAGGTGGGAGAGACCATCAGGGCTCTGTTTAGAGATTTAGGAGGTGGGAGAACTAGGCAGAGTCCTGCATAGGGTGTGAGGAGGTGGGAGAGGCCAGGCAGGGCCCTATATAGGGAGTGAGGATGTGGGAGAGACCAGGCAGGGTCCTGTGTAGGGAGTAAGGAGGCGATAGAGACCAGGCAGGACCCGGTGGAGAGAGTGAGGAGGTGGGAGAGGCCAAGCAGGGCCCTGTGTAGGGAGTGAGCAGGTGGGAGAGAAAAGGCAGGGTCCTGTGGAGGGAGTAAGGAGGTGGAGAGACCAGGCAGTGGCTTGTTTAGGGAGTGACCAGGTGCGAGAGAACATCAGGGCCCTTTGTAGTAAGTGAGGAGAAGGGAGAAAAGAGGCTAACACCTGTGTATGTAGTAAGGAGGTGGGAAAGACTACCCAGAGACCTGTGTAGGGATTGAGGACTGGGAGAGAACAGGCAGAGAACTGTGTAGGGAGTGAGGAGGTAGGAGAGACCAGGCAGGGCCCTGTGTAGGGAGTGAAGAGGTGGGAGAACCAGGCAGAGTCCTGCATAGGGAGTGAGAAGGTGGGAGAGGAGAGGCAGAGGCCTGGGTACGGAGTGAGGAGGTGGGATTGACTAGGGAGGACCCTGTTTTGGGTGTGAGGAGGCGGAAGATTCCAGGCAGGGCCCTTTGTAGGGAGTGAGGTGTTGGGAGAGACCAGGCAGAGTCCTGTGTAGGGAGTGAGGATGTGGGAGAGACCAGGCAGGGCTCTGTGTAGGGCCTGAGGAGGTTAGAAATACAGGCAGGGCCCTGAGTAGGGAGTGAGGAGGTGGGAGAGGACAGGCAGGGCCTTGTATACAGAGTGAGGAGTTGGGAAAGACCAATCAAATACCTGAGTAGGGAGTCAGGAGGTGGGAGAGATCAGGCAGAGCTCTGTGTAGGAAGTGAGGAGGTGGGAAAGACCATGCAGGGAGCTGTATAGGAAGGGAGCATGTGGGAGAGACAAGGCAGAGTCCTGTGTAGGGAGTGAGGAGGCAATAGAGACCAGGGAGGGCACTGCGCAGGGAGTGAGGAGGTGGGAGAGGCCAGGCAGGCCCTGTGTAGGGAGTGAGGATGTGGGAGAGAACAGACAGGGCCCTGTGGAGGGAGTAAGGAGGTGGAGAGACCAGGCAGTGGCTTGTTTAGGGAGTTGGCAGGTGTAAGAGAACTTCAGGACCCTGTGTAGTGAGTCAGGAGGAGGGAGAAAATAGGCAAACATCTGTGTATATAGTAAAGAGGTGGGAAAGACCACCCAGAGACCTGTGTAGGGATTGAGGAATGGGAGAGAACAGGCAGAGAGCTGTGTAGGGAGTGAGGAGGTAGGAGAGACCAGGCAGGGCCCTGTGTAGGGAGTGAGGAGGTGGGATTGAATAGGCAGGACCCTGTGTACAGAGTGAGCAGGTGGGAGAGAACAGGCAGGGCTCTGTGTAAGGAGTGATGAGTTGGGAGAGACCAGGCAAGGCCCTGTGTAGGGAGTGAGGATGTGGGAGAGACCATGAAGAGACCTGTGTAGGCATGGAGAAGGTGGGAGGGACCAGGAAGTGCCCTGTGTATGTAGTCAGGATGTGAGAGAGAGGAGGCAGAGCCTTGTGTGCATTGAGGATGTGGGAGAGGCCAGGCAGGGCTGTGTCTAGGCAGTAAGGAGGTGGGAGAGGCCAGGCTGGGCCCTGTGTAAGAAGTGAGTAGGTGGGAGAGTACAGGCAGGGCTCTGTGTAAGGACTGATGAGTTGGGAGTGACCAGACAGGGCCCTGTGTAGGGAGTGAGGAGGTGGGAGAGAATAGGCGGAAACCTATGTAGGGAGTGAGAAGATGGTAGACAGCAGGCGGAGCCCTGTGTAGGGAGTGAAGAGGTGGGAGAACCATTCAGAGATCTGTGTAGGGAGTGAAGAGGTGGGAGAACCATTCAGAGATCTGCATAGGGAGTGCGGATTTGGGAGAGACCAGGCAGGGCCCTCTGTAGGGAGTGATTTGGCCAGAGAACAGGCATGTCCCTGAATGGAGTAAGGATATGGGAGAAACCAGGCAGGGCCCTGTACAGGGAGTTAGGAGATGGGAGAGAACAGGCAGAGAAGAGTGTATGGAGTGAGGAGGTGGGACAGACCAGGCAGAGCCCTGTGTACAGAGTGAGGAGGTAGGAAAGACCAAGCTGGGCCCTGTGTATAGAGAAGATGGGAGACACCAGACAGGGCCCTGTGTAGGGATTTAAGAAGAGGGAGAACAAGGCAGAGCCCTGCTTAGGGAGTGAGGATGTGGGAGAGATCAGGCAGGGCCCTGTGTAAGGAGTGATGAGGTGGGAGAGACCAAGTAGGACCCTGTGGAGGGTGTGAGGGAGAGGGAACATCCAGGAAGGGCCCTGTGTAGGGAGTGAGGTGTTGGGAGAGACCACGCAGGTCCTGTGTAGGGAATGAGAATGTGCCAGAGACCAGGCAGGGCCCTGTGTAGGGAGTGAGGAGGTGAGTGAGACCAGGCAGGGCCCTGTGTAGGGAGGGAGGAGGTTGGAAATACCAGACAAGATCCTGTGTAGGGAGTGAGGAGGTGGGAGAGAACATGCAGAGACCCTTGTAGGGAATGGGGAGGTGGGAGAAACCGTGCAGTGCCCTATGTAGGGACGGAGGAGGTGGGAGAGACTAGGCAGTGCCCTGTGTAGGTAGTCAGGTTGTAAGAGAGACCATGCAGGGCCCTGTGTAGGGAGTGAGAATGTGGGAGAGACCAGGCAGGGTCCTGTATAGGGATTGAGAGACGAGGCAGGGCCCTGTGTAGGAAGTGAGGTGGTGGGAGAGAACAGACAGAGACCTATGCATTGAGTGAAGAGGAGAGACCAGACAGAGACCTTTGTAGGTATTGAGGAGGTGGGAGAGACCAGGCAGGGCCTATGTAGGGCGTGAGGAGGTTGGAGATACCAGGCAGAGCCCTGAGTAAAGAGTGAGAAATGGGAGAGTCCAGGCAGGGGCAGGAGTAGGGAGTGAGGTGGATGGAGAGACCAGGAAGGTCCCTGTGTAGGGAGTGAGGATGTGGGAGATAAAAGGCTGAAACCTGTGTAGGGAGTAAGGAGGTGGGACAGAACAGGCAGAGATCTTTATAGGGATTCAAGAGGTGGGAGAGCCCAGGCAGGGCAGTGTGTAGGGGGTGAGGAGTTGGAAGATACCAGGCAGGGCCCTGTGTAGGGAGTGAGGAGGTGGGAGAGAACAGACAAAGTCATATGTAGGGAGTAAGCAGAAGAGAGACACCAGGCAGGGCTCTCTGTAGGGAGTGAGGAGGAGGGACAGACCAGGCAAGGCCCTGTGTAGGGAGCGAGGAGGTGGGAAAGAACAGGCAGGGCCCTGTGTAAGGAGTGACGAGGTGGGAAAAAACAGGCAGACAGCTGTGTAGGGAGTGAGGAGCTGGGAGCGACCTGTGTAGGGAGTGAGGAGGTTGGAGAGAACAGGCAGAGCCCTGTGTAGGCAGTCAGGAGGTGAGAGAGGCCAGTTCAGGCCCTGTATAAGGACTGAAGAGGTGGCAGATGAGGCAGGGCCCTTTTTAAGGAGTAAGGAGGTGGGAGAGGAGGCAGGGCCATGTACAGGGATTGAGGATATGGGAGATAAAAGGCAGAGACCTGTGTAGGGAGTGAGGAGGTGGGAGAGACCAGGCAGGGACCTGTGTAGGTCCTGAGGATGTGGGAGACACCAGGCAGGGTCCTGTGTAGGGAGTGAGAAGTTGGGAGAGACCAGGCAGGGCCTTAGGTAGGGAGTGAGGATGTAGGAGAGAAGAGGCAGAGACCTGTGTAGGGATTGAGGAGGTGGGACAGACCAGGCAAAGACTTGTGAAGGGATTGAGGAGGTGGGAAAGACCTGGCAGGGCCCTGTGTAGGGAGTGAGTATCTTGGAGAGAAGAGGCAGAGACCTGTGTAGGGATTGAGAAGGTGGAGAGACTAGGCAGGGCCCTGTGTAGGGAGTGAGGAAGTGGGAGAGGCCAGGCAGAGCCCTGTGCAGGGAGTGAGGTGTTAGGAGAGACCAGTCAAGACCCAGTGTAGGGATTGAGGAGGTGGCAGAGACCAGGCAGGACCCTGTTTAGGGAGTGAGGAGATGGAAGAGACCAGGCATAGACATGCATAAGGAGTGAGGAGGTGAGAGAGACCAAGTAGGATGCTGTGTGAAGAGTGAGGATGTAGGAGAGACTAGGCAGGGCCCTGTGTATGGAGTGAGGAGGTGGGAGGGAGCAGTCAGAGACCTGTGTAGGGAGTGAGGAGATGGCAGAGACCAGGCAGGGCCCTGTCTAGGGAGTGAGGAGTTGGAAGAGACCAGGCAGAGACCTATGTACTGAGTCAGAAGGTGGGAAAGAACAGGCAGGACTCTGTTTAGCATATGATGGGGTGAGACAGAATAGGCAGAAACTTGTGTAGGGAGTGAGAAGATGGACGGCAGCAGGCAGGGCGCTGTGTAGGGAGTGAAGAGGTAGTACAGAACAGGCAGAGAACTGTGTATTGCGTGAGGAGGTAGGAGAGAGCAGGCAGGGCCTGGTGTAGGGAGTGAGGAGGTAGGAGAGAGCAGGCAGGGCCTGGTGTAGGGAGTGAGGAAGTGGGAAAGAACAGGCAGAAACCTGTGTATGGAGTGAGAAGATGGGAGACAATAGACAGGGCCCTGTGTAGGGATTGAAGAGGTGGGAGAGACAAGGCAGGGCTCTGCGTAAGGAGTATGAGGTGGGAGAAACTAGGCAGGACCCTGCTAGGGCGTATTGATATTGTAAGGGTTAGGTTTAGGGTTAGGGTAGGGGTAAGGTTAGGGTTAAGGCTAGGTTACTGTGAAGGGTAGGGCCAGGTTAGGGTTAGGGTTATGTTTAGAGTTAGAGTTAGTGCTGGGGTTTAGGGTTAGGTTCAGGTTTAGAGTTATTGTTAGGTTTAGGGTTAGGGTAGAGTTAAGGTTAGGGTTAAGTTTAGGGTTAGGGTAAGGGTTAAGTTTAGGTCAGGGTTAGGTTTAGGATGAGGGATAGGGTTAGGTTTAGGGAAGGGTTAGGGGTTCGCGTGAGGGTTAGTGTTACATTTACAGTTAAGCTGATGTTTTAGGGTGTTACTGTCAGGGTTAGGGTTAGGTTTAGGGCGAGAGTTAGGGCATAGTTTAAGGTTAGGTTTAGTTTTAGGGTCAGGGTTAGGCTCTGGTTTAGGGTGAAGTTTAGGTTAAGGATGAGGGTTAGGGTTAGGGTTTGTTTGGGTTAAGGTTAGGGTTCGGTTTAGGGTTAGGTAAGGGTTAGGGTTAGTGTTCGGTTTAGGGTTAGGGTTAGGGTGAAGTTTAGTTAAGGCTGAAGCTTGAGCTTAGGGTTAGCATTAGGGGTTAGGGTTAGGGTTAAGGTTAGGACTTAAGTTTAGGCTTAAGTTTAGGTTTAGAGTTAGGGTTAGTGTAAGTGTTAGGGTTAAGTCATGGTTAGTTTTAGGACTGGGTTAAGGTTAGAGATAGGGTTAGGTTAAGGGTTGGGATTAGGTTTAGATGTTAGGGTGAGGGTTAGTGCTAGGTTTCCATTTAAGCTGAGTGTGTAGGGTCAGTTTTAGGGTTAAAATTAGGGTTAGAGTTAGAGTTAGGGTGAGGGTTAGGGTTAAGTTTAGGGTTAGGGTTAGGTTTATGGTTAGGATTAGGGTTAGAGTCAGGGTTAGGGGAGATTTAGTGTTATGTTTAGTTTTAGGGTTAGGGTTAGGGTGAAGTTTATTTTAAGCGTGAGGTTAAGGGTTAGGGGTTAGGGTACAAGTTAGGGTCAGGGTTAGGGTTAAGTTTAGGGTCAGGGTTAGGTTTATGGTTAGGATTAGGGATAGGATCAGGGTTAGGGTGAGATTTAGTGTTATGTTTAGTTTTAGGGTTAGGGTTACGATGAATTTTATGTTAAGTGAGCGGGTTAGGGTTGGGGTTAGGGTTCAGGTTTGAGTCAGGGTTAGGCTTAGGTTTCAAGTTTAGATTTAGGGTTAGGGTTAAGTTTAATGTTAGTGTTAGTTTTGCTTAGGGTTAGGGTTTGAATGAAGTTAGGGTAGGCTTAGCGTTATGGTTAGGGTGAAATTTTGGTTCAGGGTGAGGGTTCAGCTTAGGGTAGGGTTAGAGTTAGGGTCAGTGGTTAGGGTTAGGTTTAGGGTTAAGGTTAGGTTTAGGCTAAGGATTAGGGTTAGAGTTAGGATTTAGTGTTTCGGTTAGGTTTAGGGTCGGGTTATAATTAGGGTTAAGTTTAGGGTTAGGGTAAGAGTTAGAGTTACATTTACAGTTAAGGTGAGGGTTTTGGGTAAGTGTTATGCTTAAGGTTAGGGTTAGGGTTAGAGTTAGTGTTGGGGTAAGGGTTAGGTTTAAGTTTATGGTAGGCTTAAAGATAGGGTTAAGCTTAAGTTAGGGTTAGGGTCAGGGTTAGGATTAGAATTAGGTTTAGGGCGAGGATTAGGGTCAGAGTTACTGTCAGGGTTAGGTTTAGGGTTACAGCTGGGCCAAGGTTAAGGTCAGGGTTAGGTTTAGGGGTAGGGTTAGGGTTAAAGTTAGGCTTAGCTTTAGGGTAGGGATAGGGTGCAGTTTAAGATAGGGTGACGGTTAGGGTTAGGGTTATGGCTAAGGTTTGGGTTTGTTTTCAGGTTTGTGTTAAGGTTATGTTTAGGGTTAGGGTTAAGTTTAGGGGTTGTGTTTACTTTTCGTGTTAGGGTTAGATTTTAGGTTAGTGTTTAGTGTTACGGTTAGGGTTAGGGTTATGGTTGTGTTAGGCGTTGTGGTAGGGTGAGGGTTAGGTTTAGGGTTAGGTTTGGGTAGGGTTAGGATTATGGATATGGTAAGGTGTTAGGGTTTTTTTTTTTTTTTTTTTTTTAGGGGTTAGAGGTGTAGTTTAGGGTTAGTGTTTGTGTTTCTGTGAGGGTTCCGGTTAGGCTTTGTGGTTCCGGTCATGATTAGGTTTGGTTTAGGGTTAGGGTTAGGTTTATGATTAGGTTTCGGTTAGTGTTAGAGTTAGAGTTAAGGTTTTTGTTAGGCTTTGGTGCTGGGGTTAGGGTTTGGGTTAGGGTTAGGTTTATTATTAGGGTCAGGGGTTTCAGGTTAGTGTTAGGGTTAGGGTTACGGATAGCATTAGGGTTAGAGTTGTGGGATACGGTTAGGGTTTAGGGTGAGGCTTACCGTTAGTTTTATAGTTAAGGTGAGGGTTTAGGGTAAGTGTTATGATTAGCGTTAGAGTTAGGGTTAGGTTTACGGTTAGGGTTAGGTGTAGGGTAAGATTTAGGTTTAGGTCCTAGTTGAGGGTTAGAGTTAGTGTTCTATTTAGGGTCAAGGTTAGAGTTAGGGTTAGGGGTTTGTATGAGGGTTAGTGTTCGGTTTACATTAAGCTGATGTTTTAGGGTGTTACAGTTAGGGTTAGAGTTAGGGTTAGGGTTAGGTTTAGGGTGAGGGCTAGAGTTAGGGGTGAGTTAAGGGTTAGGTTTAGTTTTAGGGTTAGGGTTAGGCTTAGGTTTAAGGTGAAGTTTAGGTTAAGGATGAGGGTTAGGGTTCGGCATTTGGGTTAAGGTTAGGGTTAACTTTAGAGTTAGGCTTAGTGTTAGGGTTAGGTCTTTGGGTTAATGTTAGGGTCAGGTTTAGGGTTAGGGCTAGGGCAAGGGCTAGGGTGAAGTTTATGGATGAGGGTTGTGCTTAGGTTTAACGTTAGGGGTTAGGGTTAGGGTTAATGTTAGGAGTAAGTGTAGGGTTAAGGTTAGTTTTAGAGTGAGGGTTAGGGTTGGTTTTTGGTTTAAGTCATGGTTAGGTTTAGGGCTAGGTTAAGGTTAGAGATAGGGTTTGGTTAAGGGTTGGGATAGGTTTAGATGTTAGTGTGAGGGTTTCCATTTAAGCTGAGTGTGTAGGGTAAGTTTTAAGGCTAGGATTAGAGTTAGAGTTAGGGTCAGGGTTAGGGTTAAGTTTAGGGTTAGGGTTAGGTTTATGGTTGGGGTCAGGGTTGGGGGAGATTTAGTGTTATGTTTAGTTTTAGGGTTAGAGTGAAGTTTATTTAAGCGAGACGGTTAGGGTTAGGGGTTAAGTTTCAGCTTAGGGTCAGGGTTAAGTTTAGGGTTAGGTTTAGGTTTAGAGTTAGGTTTAGGTTTAGTGTTAGTTTGCTTAGGGTTAGGGTTTGAATGAAGTTAGGGTAGGTTTAGGGTTACTGTTAAGGTGAAATTTTGGTTAAGGGTGAGGGTTCGGCTTAGGCTCAGGGTTAGGGGTTAGTGTTTCAGTTAGGTTTAGGGTAGAGTTATAATTAGGGTTAAGTTTCGGGTTAGGGTAAGAGTTAGAGTTACGTTTACGGTTAAGGTGAGGGTTGTGGGTAAGTGCCACGGTTAGGGTTAGGGTTAGTGTTAGGGTTAGGTTTAATTTTATTGTAGGCTTAAAATTAGGGTTAAAGTTAGGTTAGGGTTAGGGTCAGGGTTAGGATTAGAATTAGGTTTAGGGCGAGGGTTAGGGTCAGAGTTATTGTCAGGGTTAGGTTTCAGGTTACAGGTGGGCCAAGGTTAAGTTTAGGGTTAGGTTTATGGGTAGGGTTTGGGTTAAAGTTAGGCTTAGCTTTAGGTTAGGGATAGGGTGCAGTTTAAGATAGGGTGACGGTTAGGGTTAGGGTTATGACTAAGGTTTGGGTTTGTTTTCAGGTTCGTGTTAAGGTTATGTTCAGGGTTAGGGTTAAGTTTAGGGGTTGTGTTTAGTTTTAGGGTTAGTGTTAGATTCTAGGTTAGGGTTCAGTTTAGTGTTACGGTTAGGGTTAGGGTCGAAGTTTGTGTTTTAGGCGTTGTGGTTGGGGTGAGGGTTAGGTTAGGGTTAGGGTTGGGTAGGGTTAGGATTATGGTTATGGTAAGGTGTGTTAGGGGTTAGAGCTGTAGTTTAGGGTTAGGGTTTGGGGAGGGTTCCGGTTAGGCATTGTGGTTCTGGTCATGGTTAGGTTTGGTTTAGGGTTAGAGTTAGGTTTAGGATTAGGTTTCGGGTTAGAGTTAGAGATAGGGTTAAGGTTTGGGTTAGGCTTTGGTGTTGGGGTTAGGGTTAGGGTTCGGGTTATCGTTAGGGCTCAGGGGTTTCAGGTTAGGGTTAGGGTTAGGGATAGCATTAGGTTTAGGTTTTGTGGGATACGGTGAGGGGTTAGGGTGAGGGTTATGGTTAGTTTTACAGTTAAGGTGAGGGTTTAGGGTAAGAGTTACGATTAGGGTTAGAGTTAGAGTTAGGGTTAGGTGTAGGGTTAGGGTTAGGTGTAGGGTAAGGTTTAGGTTTAGGTCCAAGTTGAGGTTTAGAGTTAGTGTTCTATTTAGGGTCCAGGTCAGAGTTAGGGTTAGGGTTAGGATTAAGCTTAGGGTTAGGTTCAAGACTATTGTAAGTGTTCGGTCTAGGCTTACAGATGGACTAGCATTATTGTTAGAATTAGGTTTAAGGTTAGAGTTTGGGTTAGGTTTAGGTTTAGGTTAAGGTTAGAGTTAGGGTTTGGATGAAGTTTAGGATAGGTTGCGGGTTATTTTTATGGTTAGGGCTAGAGTTTGCGTGAGTGTTAAGGTTAGGTTTAGGGTTCGAGTTAGGGTTAGGGGTTATGTTTAGGGTTAGCGTTAGGTTAGGTTTAGGGTGAGTGTGAAGTTTAGGTTAAGGGTGAGGGTTATGATAAGGGCTAGGATTGTAGATGGTGTCAGACATTAGGTTTAGGGTGTTAGGGTTAGTTTTATGGTTAGGGTAGGGTTAAGTTTAGGGTTAACATTAGGGTTAGGGTTAGATTAGGGTAACTGTTTGTATTAGGGTGAGGGATAAAGTTTGGCATAGCGTTAGGTTCAGGGTTGGGGATACGGTTAAGGGTTAGGGTGAGGGTTAGGCTTAGGTTTACACTTAGGTTGAGGGTTTAGGGTAATTGTTACGGTTAGGGCTAGAGTTAGAGTTAGGCTTAGGGTTAGGGTGAAGTTTCAGTTAATAGTCAGGGATAGGGTAAATATTAGAGTCGTGTTAAGGTTAGTGTTAGGGTTAGGTATAGGGTTAGGGTTCGGGTAGGGGTAAGGCTAGGTTTAAGGCTAGGTTTACGGTAAAGGGCAGGGCTAGGTTGGGGTTAGGGTTAGGTTTAGAGTTAGAGTTAGTGCTCGGGTTTACTGTTAGGGTTAGGGTCAGGTTTAGAGCTATTGTTAGGGTTAGGGTTAGGGTAGAGTTAAGGTTAAGCTTAAGTTTAGGGTAAGGGTTAGGTTTAGGTCAGGGTTAGGGTTAGGATGAGCGGTAGGGTTTGGGTTAGGGTTATGGTTAAGGTTAGGGTTAGAGTTAGGTTTATGGTTCGGAATAGGGTTAGGGTCAGGGTTGGGGAAGATTTAGTGTTATGTTTAGTTTTAGGGTTAGGGTTAGGGTGAAGTTTATGTTAAGCGTGACGGTTAGTGTTAGTGGTTAGGGTTCAGGTTAGGGTCAGGATTAGGGTTAGGGTAAGGTTTAGTGTTAGTGTTAGTTTTGCTTAGGTTTAGGGTTTGAATGAAGTAGGGTAGGTTTAGGGTTATGGTTAGGGTTAGGTTTGGATGAAGTTTAGGATATGGTAAGGGTTAGTGTTACGGTTAGGTTTAGGGTTCAGGTTAGTGTTAGGGGTTAGATAAGGGTTAGGGTTAGGTTTAGGTTTAGTGTCAGTGTGATGTTTAAGTTAAGGGTGAAGGTTCAGATAAAGTTTACGATTAGGGTTAGGATTATAGTTAGTGTTAGAGGCTAGGTTTAGGGTGTTAGGGTTCGGTTTATGGTCGGGTAGGGTTAAGTTTAAGGTTAGGGTTAGGGATAGCCTTAGGTTTAGGGTTGGGGATACGTTTCGGGGTTAGGGTGAGGGTTGGGGTTAGGGTGAGGGTTAGGTTTACAGTTAAGGTGAGGGTTTAGGGTAATTGTTATGCTTAGTGTTAGAGTTAGGGTTAGGGTTAGGGGAAGTTTCAGTTAATAGTGAGGGTTGGGGCTAAGTTTAGAGTTAGGGTAAGGTTAGTGTTAGGGTGAGGGTTAGGGTCGGGGTCAGGTTAGGGTTAAGGCTAGGTTTATGGTAAAGGGTAGGGCTAGGTTGGGGTTAGGGTTAGGTTTAGAGTTAGAGTTAGTGCTCGGGTTTACTGTTAGGGTTAGGGTCAGGTTTAGAGTTATTGTTAGGGTTAGGGTTAGGGTAGAGTTAAAGTTAAGCTTAAGTTTAGGGTAAGGGTTAGGTTTAGGTCAGGGTTAGGGTTAGGATGAGCGGTAGGGTTTGGGTTAGGGTTATGGTTAAGGTTAGGGTTAGCGTTAGGTTTATGGTTCGGAATAGGGTTAGGGTCAGGGTTGGGAAGATTTAGTGTTATGTTTAGTTTTAGGGTTAGGGTTAGGGTGAAGTTTATGTTAAGCGTGACGGTTAGTGTTAGTGGTTAGGGTTCAGGTTAGGGTCAGGATTAGGGTTAGGGTTAGGTTTAGTGTTAGTTTTGCTTAGGTTTAGGGTTTAAATGAAGTAGGGTAGGTTTAGGGTTATGGTTAGGGTTAGGTTTGGATGAAGATTAGGATATGGTAAGGGTTAGTGTTACCGTTAGGTTTAGGGTTCAGGTTAGTGTTAGGGGTTAGTTAAGGGTTAGGGTTAGGTTTAGGTTTAGTGTCAGTGTGATGTTTAAGTTAAGGGTGAAGGTTCAGATAAAGTTTACGATTAGGGTTAGGATTATAGTTAGTGTTAGAGGCTAGGTTTAGGGTGTTAGGGTTCGGTTTATGGTCGGGTAGGGTTAAGTTTAAGGTTAGGGTTAGGGATAGCCTTAGGTTTAGGGTTGGGGATACGTTTCGGGGTTAGGGTGAGGGTTGGGGTTAGGGTGAGGGTTACGTTTACAGTTAAGGTGAGGGTTTAGGGTAATTGTTATGCTTAGTGTTAGAGTTAGGGTTAGGGTTAGGGAAGTTTCAGTTAATAGTGAGGGTTGGGGCTAAGTTTAGAGTTAGGGTAAGGTTAGTGTTAGGGTGAGGGTTAGGGTCGGGGTCAGGTTAGGGTTAAGGCTAGGTTTACGGTAAAGGGTAGGGCTAGGTTGGGGTTAGGGTTAGGTTTAGAGTTAGAGTTAGTGCTAGGGTTAGGGTCAGGTATAGAGTTATTGTTAGAGTTAGGGTAGAGTTAAGGTTAATTTTAAGTTTAGGGTTAGGATTAGGGTTAGGTTTAGGTCAGGGTTAGGGTTAGGATGAGGGGTAGGGTTAAAGTTAGGGAAAGGGTTAGGGGTTCATGTGAGGTTTAGTGTTAGGTTTCCATTACGCTGATGTTTTAGGGTGTTACTGTTAGTGTTAGTTTTAGCGTTAGGGTTCCAGTTAGGGTTAGGTTTAGGGTTAGGGCTAGAGTTAGGGAGTAGTTAAGCGTGAGGTTTAGTTTTAGGGTTACGGTTATGGTTAGGGTTAGGTTTAGGGTGAAGTTTATGTTAAGGGTGAGGGTTAGGGTTAGGTGTTTTGGTAAAGGTTAGGGTTAGGCTTAGCGTTAGGTTTAGGGTTAGTTGTTTCGTCGATGTTAGGGTCAGGTTAAGCTTAGGTTTAGGGTTAGGGTTCAGTTTAGGGTTAGGGCTAGGGTGAAGTTTAAGTTACGGGTGAGGGTTGAGCTTAGGGTTAGCGTTAACAGTTAGCGTTAGGGTTAAGGTTAGGATTAAGTTTAGGGTTAAGGTTAGGTTTAGAGTTAGGATTAGGGTTAGTGTTAGGGTTAAGTCATGGTTAGGTTTAGGGCTAGGTGAAGGTTAGAGATAGGGTTAGGTTAAGGGTTGGGGTGAGGTTTAGATGTTAGTGTGAGGGTTAGCGATAGGTTTCCATTTAAGCTGAGTGTGTAGGGTAAGTTTTAGGGTTAGGATTAGGGTAGGCTTAGAGTTAGGTTCAGGGTTAGGGTTAAGTTTAGGGTTAGGGTTAGGTTTCTGGTTGGGGTCAGGGTTAGGGGGAGATTTAGTGTTATGTCTGGTTTTAGGGTTAGGGTTAGGGTGAAGTTTATTTAAGCGAGATGGTTAGGGTTAGGGGTTAGGTTTCAGCTTAGGGTCAGGGTTAAGTTTAGGGTTAGGTTTAAATTAGATTTAGGTTTAGGTTGAGTGTTAGTTTGCTTAGGGTTAGGGTTTGAATGAAGTTAGGGTAGGTTTAGGGTTACTGTTAAGGTGAAATTTTGGTTAAGGGTGAGGGTTCGGCTTAGGCTCAGGGTTAGGGGTTAGTGTTTCAGTTAGGTTTAGGGTAGAGTTATAATTAGGGTTAAGTTTCGGGTTAGGGTAAGAGTTAGAGTTACGTTTACGGTTAAGGTGAGGGTTGTGGGTAAGTGCCACGGTTAGGGTTAGGGTTAGGGTTAGGGTTAGGGTTAGTGTTAGGGTTAGGTTTAATTTTATTGTAGGCTTAAAATTAGGGTTAAGGTTAGGTTAGGGTTAGGGTCAGGGTTAGGATTAGAATTAGGTTTAGGGCGAGGGTTAGGGTCAGAGTTATTGTCAGGGTTAGGTTTCAGGTTACAGGTGGGCCAAGGTTAAGTTTAGGGTTAGGGTTAGGTTTATGGTTGGGGTCAGGGTTAGGGGGAGATTTAGTGTTATGTTTAGTTTTAGGGTTAGAGTGAAGTTTATTTAAGCGAGACGGTTAGGGTTAGGGGTTAAGTTTCAGCTTAGGGTCAGGGTTAAGTTTAGGGTTAGGTTTAGGTTTAGAGTTAGGTTTAGGTTTAGTGTTAGTTTGCTTAGGGTTAGGGTTTGAATGAAGTTAGGGTAGGTTTAGGGTTACTGTTAAGGTGAAATTTTGGTTAAGGGTGAGGGTTCGGCTTAGGCTCAGGGTTAGGGGTTAGTGTTTCAGTTAGGTTTAGGGTAGAGTTATAATTAGGGTTAAGTTTCGGGTTAGGGTAAGAGTTAGAGTTACGTTTACGGTTAAGGTGAGGGTTGTGGGTAAGTGCCACGGTTAGGGTTAGGGTTAGGGTTAGTGTTAGGGTTAGGTTTAATTTTATTGTAGGCTTAAAATTAGGGTTAAGGTTAGGTTAGGGTTAGGGTCAGGGTTAGGATTAGAATTAGGTTTAGGGCGAGGGTTAGGGTCAGAGTTATTGTCAGGGTTAGGTTTCAGGTTACAGGTGGGCCAAGGTTAAGTTTAGGGTTAGGTTTATGGGTAGGGTTTGGGTTAAAGTTAGGCTTAGCTTTAGGGTAGGGATAGGGTGCAGTTTAAGATAGGGTGACGGTTAGGGTTAGGGTTATGGCTAAGGTTTGGGTTTGTTTTCAGGTTTGTGTTAAGGTTATGTTTAGGGTTAGGGTTAAGTTTAGGGGTTGTGTTTACTTTTCGTGTTAGGGTTAGATTTTAGGTTAGTGTTTAGTGTTACGGTTAGGGTTAGGGTTATGGTTGTGTTAGGCGTTGTGGTAGGGTGAGGGTTAGGTTTAGGGTTAGGTTTGGGTAGGGTTAGGATTATGGATATGGTAAGGTGTTAGGGTTTTTTTTTTTTTTTTTTTTTTTTAGGGGTTAGAGGTGTAGTTTAGGGTTAGTGTTTGTGTTTCTGTGAGGGTTCCGGTTAGGCTTTGTGGTTCCGGTCATGATTAGGTTTGGTTTAGGGTTAGGGTTAGGTTTATGATTAGGTTTCGGTTAGTGTTAGAGTTAGAGTTAAGGTTTTTGTTAGGCTTTGGTGCTGGGGTTAGGGTTTGGGTTAGGGTTAGGTTTATTATTAGGGTCAGGGGTTTCAGGTTAGTGTTAGGGTTAGGGTTACGGATAGCATTAGGGTTAGAGTTGTGGGATACGGTTAGGGTTTAGGGTGAGGCTTACCGTTAGTTTTATAGTTAAGGTGAGGGTTTAGGGTAAGTGTTATGATTAGCGTTAGAGTTAGGGTTAGGTTTACGGTTAGGGTTAGGTGTAGGGTAAGATTTAGGTTTAGGTCCTAGTTGAGGGTTAGAGTTAGTGTTCTATTTAGGGTCAAGGTTAGAGTTAGGGTTAGGGGTTTGTATGAGGGTTAGTGTTCGGTTTACATTAAGCTGATGTTTTAGGGTGTTACAGTTAGGGTTAGAGTTAGGGTTAGGGTTAGGTTTAGGGTGAGGGCTAGAGTTAGGGGTGAGTTAAGGGTTAGGTTTAGTTTTAGGGTTAGGGTTAGGCTTAGGTTTAAGGTGAAGTTTAGGTTAAGGATGAGGGTTAGGGTTCGGCATTTGGGTTAAGGTTAGGGTTAACTTTAGAGTTAGGCTTAGTGTTAGGGTTAGGTCTTTGGGTTAATGTTAGGGTCAGGTTTAGGGTTAGGGCTAGGGCAAGGGCTAGGGTGAAGTTTATGGATGAGGGTTGTGCTTAGGTTTAACGTTAGGGGTTAGGGTTAGGGTTAATGTTAGGAGTAAGTGTAGGGTTAAGGTTAGTTTTAGAGTGAGGGTTAGGGTTGGTTTTTGGTTTAAGTCATGGTTAGGTTTAGGGCTAGGTTAAGGTTAGAGATAGGGTTTGGTTAAGGGTTGGGATAGGTTTAGATGTTAGTGTGAGGGTTTCCATTTAAGCTGAGTGTGTAGGGTAAGTTTTAAGGCTAGGATTAGAGTTAGAGTTAGGGTCAGGGTTAGGGTTAAGTTTAGGGTTAGGGTTAGGTTTATGGTTGGGGTCAGGGTTAGGGGGAGATTTAGTGTTATGTTTAGTTTTAGGGTTAGAGTGAAGTTTATTTAAGCGAGACGGTTAGGGTTAGGGGTTAAGTTTCAGCTTAGGGTCAGGGTTAAGTTTAGGGTTAGGTTTAGGTTTAGAGTTAGGTTTAGGTTTAGTGTTAGTTTGCTTAGGGTTAGGGTTTGAATGAAGTTAGGGTAGGTTTAGGGTTACTGTTAAGGTGAAATTTTGGTTAAGGGTGAGGGTTCGGCTTAGGCTCAGGGTTAGGGGTTAGTGTTTCAGTTAGGTTTAGGGTAGAGTTATAATTAGGGTTAAGTTTCGGGTTAGGGTAAGAGTTAGAGTTACGTTTACGGTTAAGGTGAGGGTTGTGGGTAAGTGCCACGGTTAGGGTTAGGGTTAGGGTTAGGGTTAGGGTTAGGGTTAGTGTTAGGGTTAGGTTTAATTTTATTGTAGGCTTAAAATTAGGGTTAAGGTTAGGTTAGGGTTAGGGTCAGGGTTAGGATTAGAATTAGGTTTAGGGCGAGGGTTAGGGTCAGAGTTATTGTCAGGGTTAGGTTTCAGGTTACAGGTGGGCCAAGGTTAAGTTTAGGGTTAGGTTTATGGGTAGGGTTTGGGTTAAAGTTAGGCTTAGCTTTAGGGTAGGGATAGGGTGCAGTTTAAGATAGGGTGACGGTTAGGGTTAGAGTTATGGCTAAGGTTTGGGTTTGTTTTCAGGTTTGTGTTAAGGTTATGTTTAGGGTTAGGGTTAAGTTTAGGGGTTGTGTTTACTTTTCGTGTTAGGGTTAGATTTTAGGTTAGTGTTTAGTGTTACGGTTAGGGTTAGGGTTATGGTTGTGTTAGGCGTTGTGGTAGGGTGAGGGTTAGGTTTAGGGTTAGGTTTGGGTAGGGTTAGGATTATGGATATGGTAAGGTGTTAGGGTTTTTTTTTTTTTTTTTTTTTTTTAGGGGTTAGAGGTGTAGTTTAGGGTTAGTGTTTGTGTTTCTGTGAGGGTTCCGGTTAGGCTTTGTGGTTCCGGTCATGATTAGGTTTGGTTTAGGGTTAGGGTTAGGTTTATGATTAGGTTTCGGTTAGTGTTAGAGTTAGAGTTAAGGTTTTTGTTAGGCTTTGGTGCTGGGGTTAGGGTTTGGGTTAGGGTTAGGTTTATTATTAGGGTCAGGGGTTTCAGGTTAGTGTTAGGGTTAGGGTTACGGATAGCATTAGGGTTAGAGTTGTGGGATACGGTTAGGGTTTAGGGTGAGGCTTACCGTTAGTTTTATAGTTAAGGTGAGGGTTTAGGGTAAGTGTTATGATTAGCGTTAGAGTTAGGGTTAGGTTTACGGTTAGGGTTAGGTGTAGGGTAAGATTTAGGTTTAGGTCCTAGTTGAGGGTTAGAGTTAGTGTTCTATTTAGGGTCAAGGTTAGAGTTAGGGTTAGGGGTTTGTATGAGGGTTAGTGTTCGGTTTACATTAAGCTGATGTTTTAGGGTGTTACAGTTAGGGTTAGAGTTAGGGTTAGGGTTAGGTTTAGGGTGAGGGCTAGAGTTAGGGGTGAGTTAAGGGTTAGGTTTAGTTTTAGGGTTAGGGTTAGGCTTAGGTTTAAGGTGAAGTTTAGGTTAAGGATGAGGGTTAGGGTTCGGCATTTGGGTTAAGGTTAGGGTTAACTTTAGAGTTAGGCTTAGTGTTAGGGTTAGGTCTTTGGGTTAATGTTAGGGTCAGGTTTAGGGTTAGGGCTAGGGCAAGGGCTAGGGTGAAGTTTATGGATGAGGGTTGTGCTTAGGTTTAACGTTAGGGGTTAGGGTTAGGGTTAATGTTAGGAGTAAGTGTAGGGTTAAGGTTAGTTTTAGAGTGAGGGTTAGGGTTGGTTTTTGGTTTAAGTCATGGTTAGGTTTAGGGCTAGGTTAAGGTTAGAGATAGGGTTTGGTTAAGGGTTGGGATAGGTTTAGATGTTAGTGTGAGGGTTTCCATTTAAGCTGAGTGTGTAGGGTAAGTTTTAAGGCTAGGATTAGAGTTAGAGTTAGGGTCAGGGTTAGGGTTAAGTTTAGGGTTAGGGTTAGGTTTATGGTTGGGGTCAGGGTTAGGGGGAGATTTAGTGTTATGTTTAGTTTTAGGGTTAGAGTGAAGTTTATTTAAGCGAGACGGTTAGGGTTAGGGGTTAAGTTTCAGCTTAGGGTCAGGGTTAAGTTTAGGGTTAGGTTTAGGTTTAGAGTTAGGTTTAGGTTTAGTGTTAGTTTGCTTAGGGTTAGGGTTTGAATGAAGTTAGGGTAGGTTTAGGGTTACTGTTAAGGTGAAATTTTGGTTAAGGGTGAGGGTTCGGCTTAGGCTCAGGGTTAGGGGTTAGTGTTTCAGTTAGGTTTAGGGTAGAGTTATAATTAGGGTTAAGTTTCGGGTTAGGGTAAGAGTTAGAGTTACGTTTACGGTTAAGGTGAGGGTTGTGGGTAAGTGCCACGGTTAGGGTTAGGGTTAGGGTTAGGGTTAGGGTTAGTGTTAGGGTTAGGTTTAATTTTATTGTAGGCTTAAAATTAGGGTTAAGGTTAGGTTAGGGTTAGGGTCAGGGTTAGGATTAGAATTAGGTTTAGGGCGAGGGTTAGGGTCAGAGTTATTGTCAGGGTTAGGTTTCAGGTTACAGGTGGGCCAAGGTTAAGTTTAGGGTTAGGTTTATGGGTAGGGTTTGGGTTAAAGTTAGGCTTAGCTTTAGGGTAGGGATAGGGTGCAGTTTAAGATAGGGTGACGGTTAGGGTTAGGGTTATGACTAAGGTTTGGGTTTGTTTTCAGGTTCGTGTTAAGGTTATGTTCAGGGTTAGGGTTAAGTTTAGGGGTTGTGTTTAGTTTTAGGGTTAGTGTTAGATTCTAGGTTAGGGTTCAGTTTAGTGTTACGGTTAGGGTTAGGGTCGAAGTTTGTGTTTTAGGCGTTGTGGTTGGGGTGAGGGTTAGGTTAGGGTTAGGGTTGGGTAGGGTTAGGATTATGGTTATGGTAAGGTGTGTTAGGGGTTAGAGCTGTAGTTTAGGGTTAGGGTTTGGGGAGGGTTCCGGTTAGGCATTGTGGTTCTGGTCATGGTTAGGTTTGGTTTAGGTTTAGGGTTAGGTTTAGGATTAGGTTTCGGGTTAGAGTTAGAGATAGGGTTAAGGTTTGGGTTAGGCTTTGGTGTTGGGGTTAGGGTTAGGGTTATCGTTAGGGCTCAGGGGTTTCAGGTTAGGGTTAGGGTTAGGGATAGCATTAGGTTTAGGTTTTGTGGGATACGGTGAGGGGTTAGGGTGAGGGTTATGGTTAGTTTTACAGTTAAGGTGAGGGTTTAGGGTAAGAGTTATGATTTGGGTTAGAGTTAGAGTTAGGGTTAGGTTACGGGTTAGGGTTAGGTGTAGGGTAAGGTTTAGGTTTAGGTCCAAGTTGAGGTTTAGAGTTAGTGTTCTATTTAGGGTCCAGGTCAGAGTTAGGGTTAGGGTTAGGATTAAGCTTAGGGTTAGGTTCAAGACTATTGTAAGTGTTCGGTCTAGGCTTACAGATGGACTAGCATTATTGTTAGAATTAGGTTTAAGGTTAGAGTTTGGGTTAGGTTTAGGTTTAGGTTAAGGTTAGAGTTAGGGTTTGGATGAAGTTTAGGATAGGTTGCGGGTTATTTTTATGGTTAGGGCTAGAGTTTGCGTGAGTGTTAAGGTTAGGTTTAGGGTTCGAGTTAGGGTTAGGGGTTATGTTTAGGGTTAGCGTTAGGTTAGGTTTAGGGTGAGTGTGAAGTTTAGGTTAAGGGTGAGGGTTGTGATAAGGGCTAGGATTGTAGATGGTGTCAGACATTAGGTTTAGGGTGTTAGGGTTAGTTTTATGGTTAGGGTAGGGTTAAGTTTAGGGTTAACATTAGGGTTAGGGTTAGATTAGGGTAACTGTTTGTATTAGGGTGAGGGATAAAGTTTGGCATAGCGTTAGGTTCAGGGTTGGGGATACGGTTAAGGGTTAGGGTGAGGGTTAGGCTTAGGTTTACACTTAGGTTGAGGGTTTAGGGTAATTGTTACGGTTAGGGCTAGAGTTAGAGTTAGGCTTAGGGTTAGGGTGAAGTTTCAGTTAATAGTCAGGGATAGGGTAAATATTAGAGTCGTGTTAAGGTTAGTGTTAGGGTTAGGTATAGGGTTAGGGTTCAGGTAGGGGTAAGGCTAGGTTTAAGGCTAGGTTTACGGTAAAGGGCAGGGCTAGGTTGGGGTTAGGGTTAGGTTTAGAGTTAGAGTTAGTGCTCGGGTTTACTGTTAGGGTTAGGGTCAGGTTTAGAGCTATTGTTAGGGTTAGGGTTAGGGTAGAGTTAAGGTTAAGCTTAAGTTTAGGGTAAGGGTTAGGTTTAGGTCAGGGTTAGGGTTAGGATGAGCGGTAGGGTTTGGGTTAGGGTTATGGTTAAGGTTAGGGTTAGAGTTAGGTTTATGGTTCGGAATAGGGTTAGGGTCAGGGTTGGGGAAGATTTAGTGTTATGTTTAGTTTTAGGGTTAGGGTTAGGGTGAAGTTTATGTTAAGCGTGACGGTTAGTGTTAGTGGTTAGGGTTCAGGTTAGGGTCAGGATTAGGGTTAGGGTAAGGTTTAGTGTTAGTGTTAGTTTTGCTTAGGTTTAGGGTTTGAATGAAGTAGGGTAGGTTTAGGGTTATGGTTAGGGTTAGGTTTGGATGAAGTTTAGGATATGGTAAGGGTTAGTGTTACGGTTAGGTTTAGGGTTCAGTTTAGTGTTAGGGGTTAGATAAGGGTTAGGGTTAGGTTTAGGTTTAGTGTCAGTGTGATGTTTAAGTTAAGGGTGAAGGTTCAGATAAAGTTTACGATTAGGGTTAGGATTATAGTTAGTGTTAGAGGCTAGGTTTAGGGTGTTAGGGTTCGGTTTATGGTCGGGTAGGGTTAAGTTTAAGGTTAGGGTTAGGGATAGCCTTAGGTTTAGGGTTGGGGATACGTTTCGGGGTTAGGGTGAGGGTTGGGGTTAGGGTGAGGGTTAGGTTTACAGTTAAGGTGAGGGTTTAGGGTAATTGTTATGCTTAGTGTTAGAGTTAGGGTTAGGGTTAGGGGAAGTTTCAGTTAATAGTGAGGGTTGGGGCTAAGTTTAGAGTTAGGGTAAGGTTAGTGTTAGGGTGAGGGTTAGGGTCGGGGTCAGGTTAGGGTTAAGGCTAGGTTTACGGTAAAGGGTAGGGCTAGGTTGGGGTTAGGGTTAGATTTAGAGTTAGAGTTAGTGCTCGGGTTTACTGTTAGGGTTAGGGTCAGGTTTAGAGCTATTGTTAGGGTTAGGGTTAGGGTAGAGTTAAGGTTAAGCTTAAGTTTAGGGTAAGAGTTAGGTTTAGGTCAGGGTTAGGGTTAGGATGAGGGGTAGGGTTAGGGTTAGGGTTATGGTTAAGGTTAGGGTTAGCGTTAGGTTTATGGTTCGGAATAGGGTTAGGGTCAGGGTTGGGAAGATTTAGTGTTATGTTTAGTTTTAGGGTTAGGGTTAGGGTGAAGTTTATGTTAAGCGTGACGGTTAGTGTTAGTGGTTAGGGTTCAGGTTAGGGTCAGGATTAGGGTTAGGGTTAGGTTTAGTGTTAGTTTTGCTTAGGTTTAGGGTTTGAATGAAGTAGGGTAGGTTTAGGGTTATGGTTAGGGTTAGGTTTGGATGAAGATTAGGATATGGTAAGGGTTAGTGTTACGGTTAGGTTTAGGGTTCAGTTTAGTGTTAGGGGTTAGTTAAGGGTTAGGGTTAGGTTTAGGTTTAGTGTCAGTGTGATGTTTAAGTTAAGGGTGAAGGTTCAGATAAAGTTTACAATTAGGGTTAGGATTATAGTTAGTGTTAGAGGCTAGGTTTAGGGTGTTAGGGTTTGTTTTATGGTCGGGTAGGGTTAAGTTTAGGATTAGGGTTAGGGATAGCCTTAGGTTTAGGGTTGGGGATACAGTTCGGGGTTAGGGTGAGGATTGGGGTTAGGGTGAGGGTTACGTTTACAGTTAAGGTGAGGGTTTAGGGTAATTGTTATGCTTAGTGTTAGAGTTAGGGTTAGGGTTAGGGAAGTTTCAGTTAATAGTGAGGGTTGGGGCTAAGTTTAGAGTTAGTGTAAGGTTAGTGTTAGGGTGAGGGTTAGGGTCGGGGTCAGGTTAGGGTTAAGGCTAGGTTTACGGTAAAGGGTAGGGCTAGGTTGGGGTTAGGGTTAGGTTTAGAGTTAGAGTTAGTGCTAGGGTTAGGGTCAGGTTTAGAGTTATTGTTAGAGTTAGGGTAGAGTTAAGGTTAATTTTAAGTTTAGGGTTAGGATTAGGGTTAGGTTTAGGTCAGGGTTAGGGTTAGGATGAGGGGTAGGGTTAAAGTTAGGGAAAGGGTTAGGGGTTCATGTGAGGTTTAGTGTTAGGTTTCCATTACGCTGATGTTTTAGGGTGTTACTGTTAGTGTTAGTTTTAGCGTTAGGGTTCCAGTTAGGGTTAGGTTTAGGGTTAGGGCTAGAGTTAGGGAGTAGTTAAGCGTGAGGTTTAGTTTTAGGGTTACGGTTATGGTTAGGGTTAGGTTTAGGGTGAAGTTTATGTTAAGGGTGAGGGTTAGGGTTAGGTGTTTTGGTAAATGTTAGGGTTAGGCTTAGCGTTAGATTTAGGGTTAGTTGTTTCGTCGATGTTAGGGTCAGGTTAAGCTTAGGTTTAGGGTTAGGGTTCAGTTTAGGGTTAGGGCTAGGGTGAAGTTTAAGTTACGGGTGAGGGTTGAGCTTAGGGTTAGCGTTAACAGTTAGCGTTAGGGTTAAGGTTAGGATTAAGTTTAGGGTTAAGGTTAGGTTTAGAGTTAGGATTAGGGTTAGTGTTAGGGTTAAGTCATGGTTAGGTTTAGGGCTAGGTGAAGGTTAGAGATAGGGTTAGGTTAAGGGTTGGGGTGAGGTTTAGATGTTAGTGTGAGGGTTAGCGATAGGTTTCCATTTAAGCTGAGTGTGTAGGGTAAGTTTTAGGGTTAGGATTAGGGTAGGCTTAGAGTTAGGTTCAGGGTTAGGGTTAAGTTTAGGGTTAGGGTTAGGTTTCTGGTTGGGGTCAGGGTTAGGGGGAGATTTAGTGTTATGTCTGGTTTTAGGGTTAGGGTTAGGGTGAAGTTTATTTAAGCGAGATGGTTAGGGTTAGGGGTTAGGTTTCAGCTTAGGGTCAGGGTTAAGTTTAGGGTTAGGTTTAAATTAGATTTAGGTTTAGGTTGAGTGTTAGTTTGCTTAGGGTTAGGGTTTGAATGAAGTTAGGGTAGGTTTAGGGTTACTGTTAAGGTGAAATTTTGGTTAAGGGTGAGGGTTCGGCTTAGGCTCAGGGTTAGGGGTTAGTGTTTCAGTTAGGTTTAGGGTAGAGTTATAATTAGGGTTAAGTTTCGGGTTAGGGTAAGAGTTAGAGTTACGTTTACGGTTAAGGTGAGGGTTGTGGGTAAGTGCCACGGTTAGGGTTAGGGTTAGGGTTAGGGTTAGGGTTAGTGTTAGGGTTAGGTTTAATTTTATTGTAGGCTTAAAATTAGGGTTAAGGTTAGGTTAGGGTTAGGGTCAGGGTTAGGATTAGAATTAGGTTTAGGGCGAGGGTTAGGGTCAGAGTTATTGTCAGGGTTAGGTTTCAGGTTACAGGTGGGCCAAGGTTAAGTTTAGGGTTAGGGTTAGGTTTATGGTTGGGGTCAGGGTTAGGGGGAGATTTAGTGTTATGTTTAGTTTTAGGGTTAGAGTGAAGTTTATTTAAGCGAGACGGTTAGGGTTAGGGGTTAAGTTTCAGCTTAGGGTCAGGGTTAAGTTTAGGGTTAGGTTTAGGTTTAGAGTTAGGTTTAGGTTTAGTGTTAGTTTGCTTAGGGTTAGGGTTTGAATGAAGTTAGGGTAGGTTTAGGGTTACTGTTAAGGTGAAATTTTGGTTAAGGGTGAGGGTTCGGCTTAGGCTCAGGGTTAGGGGTTAGTGTTTCAGTTAGGTTTAGGGTAGAGTTATAATTAGGGTTAAGTTTCGGGTTAGGGTAAGAGTTAGAGTTACGTTTACGGTTAAGGTGAGGGTTGTGGGTAAGTGCCACGGTTAGGGTTAGGGTTAGGGTTAGGGTTAGGGTTAGGGTTAGGGTTAGGGTTAGGGTTAGTGTTAGGGTTAGGTTTAATTTTATTGTAGGCTTAAAATTAGGGTTAAGGTTAGGTTAGGGTTAGGGTCAGGGTTAGGATTAGAATTAGGTTTAGGGCGAGGGTTAGGGTCAGAGTTATTGTCAGGGTTAGGTTTCAGGTTACAGGTGGGCCAAGGTTAAGTTTAGGGTTAGGTTTATGGGTAGGGTTTGGGTTAAAGTTAGGCTTAGCTTTAGGTTAAGGATAGGGTGCAGTTTAAGATAGGGTGACGGTTAGGGTTAGGGTTATGGCTAAGGTTTGGGTTTGTTTTCAGGTTCGTGTTAAGGTTATGTTCAGGGTTAGGGTTAAGTTTAGGGGTTGTGTTTAGTTTTAGGGTTAGTGTTAGATTTTAGGTTAGGGTTCAGTTTAGTGTTACGGTTAGGGTTAGGGTCGAAGTTTGTGTTAGGCGTTGTGGTTGGGGTGAGGGTTAGGTTTAGGGTTAGGGTTGGGTAGGGTTCGGATTATGGTTATGGTAAGGTGTGTTAGGGGTTAGAGCTGTAGTTTAGGGTTAGGGTTTGGGGAGGGTTCCGGTTAGGCATTGTGGTTCTGGTCATGGTTAGGTTTGGTTTAGGGTTAGGGTTAGGGTTAGGTTTAGGATTAGGTTTCGGGTTAGAGTTAGAAATAGGGTTAAGGTTTGGGTTAGGCTTTGGTGTTGGGGTTAGGGTTAGGGTTAGGGTTATCGTTAGGGCTCAGGGGTTTCAGGTTAGGGTTAGGGTTAGGGATAGCATTAGGTTTAGGTTTTGTGGGATACGGTGAGGGGTTAGGGTGAGGGTTATGGTTAGTTTTACAGTTAAGGTGAGGGTTTAGGGTAAGTGTTACGATTAGGGTTAGAGTTAGAGTTAGGGTTAGGTTACGGGTTAGGGTTAGGTGTAGGGTAAGATTTAGGTTTAGGTCCAAGTTGAGGGTTAGAGTTAGTGTTCTATTTAGGGTCAAGGTTAGAGTTAAGGTTAGGCTTAGGATTAGGTCTAGGGTTAGTATTAGGATTAAGCTTAGGGTTAGGTTCAGGACTATTGTAAGTGTTCGGTCTAGGCTTACAGATGGACTAGCATTATTGTTAGAATTAGGTTTAAGTTTAGCGTTTGTGTTAGGTTTAGGTTTAGGTTAAGGTTAGAGTTAGGGTTTGGATGAAGTTTAGATAGGTTGTGGGTTATTTTTATGGTTAGGGCTAGAGTTTGGGTTAGTGTTAAAGTTAGGTTTAGGGTTCGAGTTAGGGTTAGGGGTTATGTTTAGGGTTAGCGTTAGGTTAGGTTTAGGGTGAGTGTGAAGTTTAGGTTAAGGGTGAGGGTTATGATAAGGTTTAGGATTATAGATGGTGTCAGACATTAGGTTTAGGGTGTTAGGGTTATTTTTATGAGTAGGGTAGGGTTAAGTTTAGGGTTAACATTAGGGTTAGGGTTAGATTAGGGTTACTGTTTGTATTAGGGTTAGGGATAAAGTTTGGCATAGCATTAGGTTCAGGGTTGGGGATACGGTTAATGGTTAGGATGAGGGTTAGGCTTAGGTTCACAGTTAAGGTGATTGTTTAGGGTAATTGTTATGGTTAGGGTTAGAGTTAGAGTTAGGCTTAGGGTTAGGGTGAAGTTTCAGTTAATAGTCAGGGATAGGGTAAATATTAGAGTCGGGTTAAGGTTAGTGTTAGGGTTAGGTATAGGGTTAGGGTTCGGGTAGGGGTAAGGCTAGATTTAAGTCTATGTTTACGGTAAAGGGTAGGGCTAGGTTAGGCTTAGGTTTAGAGTTAGAGTTAGTGCTCGGGTTTACTGTTAGGGTTAGGGTCAGGCTTAGAGTTATTGTTAGGGTTAGGGTTAGTGTAGACTTAAAGTTAAGGTTAAGTGTCGGGTTAGGGTAAGGGTTAGGTTTAGGTCAGGATGAAAGATAGGGTTAAAGTTAGGGAAAGGATTTGGGGTTCATGTGAGAGTTAGTGTTAGGTTTACATCAAGCTGATGTTTTAGGGTGTTACTGTTAGTGTTAGTTTTAGAGTTGGGGTTAAGTTTAGGGCTAGGTTTAGGGTTAGGCCTAGAGTTAGGGGATAGTTCAGCATGAAGTTTAGTTTTAGGGTTACGGTTATGGTTAGGCTTAGGTTTCGGGTGAAGTTTAGGTTAAGGATTAGGGTTAGGGTTAGGGTTAGGTGTTTGGTTTAAGGTTAGGGTTAGGTTTAGGGTTAGACTTATTGTTAGGTTTAGGTTTAGTTGTTTGGGTCAATATTAGGGTCAGGTTTAGGGTTCGGTTTAGTTGTAGGGCTATGGCTAGAGTGAAGTTTAAGTGTGAGGGTTGAGCTTAGGGTTAGCGTTAGTGGTTAGGGTTAAGGTTAAGGTTAGGATTAAGTTGAGGGTTAAGGATAGGTTTAGAGTTAGGATTAGGGTTAGTGTTAGGGTTAAGTCATGGTTAGGTTTAGGGCTAGGTTAAGGCTAGAGATAGGGTTAGGTTAAGGGTTGGTTTTAGGTTTAGATGTTAGTGTGAGGGTTAGTGCTAGGTTTCCAATTAAGCTGAGTGTGCAGGGTCAGTTTTAGGGTTAGAGTTGGAGTTAGGGTCAGGGTTATGGCTAATTTTAGGGTTAGGGTTAGGTTTATGGTTAGGAATAGGGTTAGGGTCAGGGTTTGGGGTGATTTAGGTTTATGTTTAGTTTTAGGGTTAGGGTTAGGGTGAAGTTTATTTAAGCGTGACGGTTAGGGTTAGTGGTTAGGGTTCAGGTTAGGGTCAGGATTAGGGTTAGGTTTAGATTTAGGGTTAGGGTTAGGGTTAGTGTTAGTTTCGCTTAGGTTCAGGGTTTGAATGAAGTAGGTTAGGTTTATGGTTATGGTTACGGTTAGGGTTTGGATGAAGTTTAGGATATGGTAAGGGTTAGTGTTACGGTTAGGTTTAGGGTTCATGTTAGTGTTAGGGGTTAGTTAAGGGTTCGGGTTAGGTTTCGTCTTAGTGTGTTGTTTTGTTTAAGGGTTTAGGTACGAATAAAGTTTACGATTAGGGTTAGGATTATAGTTAGTGTTAGAGGCTAGGTTTAGGGTGTTAGGGTTCGGTTTATGGTAGGGTAGGGTTAAGTTTAGGGTTAGGGTTAGGGATAGCTTTAGGTTTAGGGTTGGGGATACGGTTCGGGGTTAGTGTGAGGGTTGGGTTTAGGGTGAGGGTTAGGTTTACAATTAAGGTGAGGGTTTAGGGTAATTTAGGATGAGGGGTAGGGTTAAAGTTAGGGAAAGGGTTAGGGGTTCATGTGAGGGTTAGTGTTAGGTTTACATTAAGCTGATGTTTTAGGGTGTTACTGTTAGTGTTAGTTTTAGAATTAGGGTTCCAGTTAGGGTTAGGTTTAGGGTTAGGGCTAAAGTTAGGGGATAGTTAAGCATGAGGTTTAGTTTTAAGGTTACGGTTATGGTTAGGCTTAGGTTTAGGGTGAAGTTTAGGTTAAGGATGAGGGTTAGGGTTAGAGTTAGGTGTTTGGTTTAAGGTTAGGGTTAGGTTTAGGGTTAGTTGTTTGGGTCAATGTTAGTGTCAGGTTTAGGCTTAGGTTTTGGGTTAGGGTTCAGTTTGGTTTAGGGTTAGTGTTAGGGCTAGCGTGAAGTTGAAGTTAAGGGTGAGGGTTGAGCTTAGGGTTAGCGTTAGTGGTTAGGGTTAGGGTTAAAGATAGGTTTAAGTTGAGGGTTAAGGTTTGGTTTAAAGTTAGGATTAGGGTTAGTGTTAGGGTTAAGTCATGGTTAGGTTTAGGGCTAGGTTAAGGGTAGAGATAGGGTTAGGTTAAAGGTTGGGGTGAGGTTTAGTGTTAGTGTTAGTTTCGCTTAGGTTTAGAGTTTGAATGAAGTAGGGTAGGTTTAGGGTTATGGTTAGGGTTAGGGTTTGGATGAAGTTTAGGATATGGTAAGGGTTAGTGTTACAGTTAGGTTTAGGGTTCAGGTTAGTGTTAGGGGTTAGTTAAGGGTTATGGTTAGGTTTAGGTTTAGTGTTAATGTGATGTTTAGGTTAACTGTGAAGGTTCAGATAAAGTTTACAATTAGGGTTAGGATTATAGTTAGTGTTAGAGGCTAGGTTTAGGGTGTTAGGGTTAGATTTATGGTAGGGTAGGGTTAAGTTTAGTGTTAGGGTTAGGGATAGATTTAGGTTTAGGGTTGGGGATACGGTTCGGGGTTAGGGTGAGGGTTGGGGTTAGGATGAGGGTTAGGTTTACAGTTAAGGTGAGGGTTTAGGGTAATTGTTATGGTTAGGGCTAGAGTTAGAGTTGGGCTGAGGGTTAGGGTGAAGTTTCAGTTAATATTCAGGGA
The DNA here is from genome assembly GCF_030014295.1 of Loxodonta africana. Taxonomy (NCBI): domain Eukaryota; kingdom Metazoa; phylum Chordata; class Mammalia; order Proboscidea; family Elephantidae; genus Loxodonta; species Loxodonta africana. Next base: position 36,461,643 of record NC_087342.1, read on the forward strand.
TAGGGTAAATATTAGAGTAGGGTTAAGGTTAGTGTTAGGGTTAGGTATAGGGTTAGGGTTCGGGTAGGGGTAAGGCTCAGTTTAAGCCTAGGTTTACGGTAAAGGGTAGGGCTAGGTTAGGGTTAGGATTTGAGTTAGACTTAGTGCTAAGTTTTAGGGTTAGTGTTAGTGTCAGGGTCAGGTTTAGAGTTAGTGTTAGAGTTAGGCCTAGGGTTAGGGTTAGGGTTAGGGTTATGGTAGAGTTAAGGTTAGGGTTAAGTTTAGTGTTAGAGTAAGGGTTAGGTTTAGGTCAGGGTTAGGGCTAGGATGAGGGATAGGGTTAGGATTAGGGAAAGGGTTAGGGTTAGGGTTAGTGTTAGGTTTACAGTTAAGCTGATGTTTTAGGGTGTTATGGTTAGGTTAAGGGTTAGACTTAGGGTTAGGCTAGAGTTAGGGGATAGTTTAGGGTTAGGTTTAGTTTTAGGGTTAGGGTCAGGCTTAGGTTTAGGGTGAAGTTTAGGTTAAGGATGAGGGTTAAGTTTTGGGTTAGGGTTAGGCTTAGTGTTAGAGTTAGGTGTTTGGGTGAATGGTAGGATAAGTTTTAGGTTTAGGGTTAGGGTTAGTGTTCGGTGTAGGGTTAGGGTTAAGGTGAAGTTTAAGTTAAGCGTGAGGGTTGAGCTTAGGTTTAGCGTTAGGGGTTCGGGTTAGGGTTAAGGTTAGGATTAAGTTTCGGGTTAAGGTTAGGTTTAGAGGTAGGTTTAGGGTAAGTGTTCGGGTTAAGTCATGTTTAGGTTTAGGGGCAGGTTCAGGTTAAAGACAGGGTTAGGTTAAGGGTTGGTGTTAGGTTTAGATGTTAGTGTGAGGGTTAGTGCTAAGTTTCCATTTAAGCTGAGTGTGTAGGGTAAGGTTTAGGGTTAGAGTTAGAGTCAGGGTTAGGGTTAATTTTAGGGTTAGGGTTAGGTTTATGGTTAGGGATAGGGTTAGGGACAGTGTTGCGGGAGATTTAGTGTTATGTTTATTTTTAGGGTAAGGGTTAGGGTTAGGGTGAAGTTTATGTTATGCGTGACGGTTAGGGTTAGTGGTTAGGGTTCAGGTTAGGGTCAGGATTAGGGTTAGGGTTAGCTTTAGTGTTAGTGTTAGTTTTGGTTAGGTTTAGGGTTTGAATGAAGTAGGGTAGGTTTAGGGTTATGGTTAGGGTTAGGGTTTGGATGAAGTTTAGGATATGGTAAGGGTTAGTGTTACGGTTAGGTTTAGGGTTCAGGTTAGTGTTAGGGGTTAGTTAAGGGTTAGGGTTAGGTTTAGGTTTAGTGTTAATGTGATGTTTAGGTTAAGGGTGAAGGTTCGGATAAAGTTTACAATTAGGGTTAGGATTATAGTTAGTGTTAGAGGCTAGGTTTAGGGTGTTAGGGTTAGGTTTATGGTAGGGTAGGGTTAAGTTTAGTGTTAGGGTTAGGGATAGCTTTAGGTTTAGGGTTGGGGATACGGTTCGGGGTTAGGGTGAGGGTTGGGGTTAGGATGAGGGTTAGGTTTACAGTTAAGGTGAGGGTTTAGGGTAATTGTTATGGTTAGGGCTAGAGTTAGAGTTAGGCTGAGGGTTAGGTTGAAGTTTCAGTTAATAGTCAGGGATAGGGTAAATATTAGAGTAGGGTTAAGTTTAGTGTTAGGGTTAGGTATAGAGTTAGGGTTCGGGTAGGGGTAAGGCTCAGTTTAAGGCTAGGTTTACGGTAAAGGGTGGGGCTAGGTTAGGGTTAGGTTTAGAGTTAGAGTTAGTGCTAGGGTTTAGGGTTAGGGTTAGGGTCAGGTTTAGAGTTAGTGTTAGGGTTAGGGTTATGGTAGAGTTAAGGTTAGGGTTAAGTTTAGGGTTAGAGTAAGGGTTAGGTTTAGGTCAGGGTTAGGGCTAGGATGAGGGATAGGCTTAGGGTTAGGGAAAGGGTTAGGTTTTCGTGTGAGGGTGACGTTTTAGGGTGTTACGGTTAGGGTTAGGGTTAGAGTTAGAGTTAGTTTTAGGCTTAGGCTTAGGGTAGAGTTAGGGTATAGTTTAGGGTTAAGTTTAGTTTTAGGGTTAAGGTCAACCTTACGTTTAGGGTGAAGTTTAGGTTAAGGATGTGGGTTAGCTGTTTGGGTTAAGGTTAGTGTTAGGGTTGGGGTTAGGCTTAGGGTTAGGGTTAGTGTTAGGTTGAAGTTTAAGTTAAGGGTGAGGGTTGAGATTAGGGTTAGCGTTAGGGGTTCAGGTTAGGGTTAAGGTTAGGATTAAGTTTAGGGTTAAGGTTAGGTTTAGAGTTAGGGTTAGGGTAAGTGTTCGGGTTAAGTCATGTTTAGGTTTAGGGGCAGGTTCAGGTTAAAGACAGGGTTAGGTTAAGGGTTGGTGTTAGGTTTAGATGTTAGTGTGAGGGTTAGTGCTAGGTTTCCATTTAAGCTGAGTGTGTAGGGTCAGTTTTAGGGTTAGAGTTGGAGTTAGGGCCAGGGTTAGGGTTAAGTTTAGGGTTAGAGTTAGGTTTATGGTTAGGAATAGGGTTAGGGTTAGGGCGAGGGGGAGATTTAGTGTTATGTTTAGTTTTAGGGTTAGGGTGAAGTTTATGTTAAACGTTGACGGTTACGGTTAATGGTTAGGGTTCAGTTTAGGGTCAGGTTTAGGGTTAGGTTTAGGTTTAGGGTTAGTGTTAGGTTTAGTGTTAGTGTTAATTTTGCTTAGGTTTAGGGTTTGAATGAAGTAGGGTAGGTTTAGGGTTATGGTTAAGGTGAAATTTTGGTTAAGGGGAGGGTTCGGTTTAGGGTTAGGGTTAGAGTTAGGGTTAGTGATTAGGGTTAGGCTTAGGTTTAAGGTTAGTTTTAGGCTAAGGATTAGGGTTAGAGTTAGGGTTAGGGGTTAGTGTTTTGGTTAGGTTTAGGGTAGGGTTATAATTAGGGTTAAATTTAGGGTTAGGGTAAGATTTAGAGTTATGTTTACAGTTTGGGTGAGGGTTTTGCGTAAGTGTTACGGTTAGGGTTAGGATTAGGGCTGGGTTAGGGTTAGAGTTAGGTTTAGGGGTTAGGGTTAGGTTTAAGTTTATGGTAAGCTTAAAGTTAGGGTTAACGTTCGGTTAGGGTAAGGGTCAGGGTTATAATTAGGATCAGGTTTAGGGCGAGGGTTTGGGTCAGAGTTATTGTAAGGGTTAGGTTTAGGGTTACAGGTTTGCTAAGGTTAAGGTTAGGGTTAGGTTTATGGGTAGGGTTAGGGTTAAAGTTAGGGTTAGATTTAGGGTTGGGGATATGGTTAAGGGCTAGGGTGACGGTTAGGGTTAGGTTTACAGTTAAGGTGAGGGTTTAGGTTAATTGTTATGGTTAGGGTTAGAGTTAGGGTTAGGGTTAGGATGAAGTTTCAGTTAATAGTGAGGGTTAGGGTTAAGGTTAGAGTTAGGGTTAAGGTCAGTGTTAGGGTTAGGTTAAGGTTAGGTTTAGGGTAGGGTTAAAGGTCAGGTTAAGGCTAGGTTTAAGGTAAAGGTTAGGGTTAGGGTTAGAGTTAGTGCTAAGGTTTAGGGTTAGGGTTAGGGTCAGGTTTAGAGTTATTGCTAGGTTTAGGTTTTGGGTTAGCGTAGAGTTACGGTTAGGGTTAAGTTTAGGATTAGGGTAAGGGTTAGGTTTAGGACAGGGTTAGGGTTAGGATTAGGGATAGGGTTACCTTTGTGGAAAGGATTAGGGGTTCCTGTGAGGGTTAGTGTTAGGTTCACAGTTAAGCTGATGTTTTAGAGTATTACCGTTAGGGTTAGGCTTAGATTTAGGGTTAGTTCTAGGTTTCGGTTTACGGCTAGAGTCAGGGGATCGTTTATGGTTAATTAATTTTAGGATTAGGGTTAGGTTTAGGTTTAGGGTGCGGTTTAGGTTAAGGATGAGGGTTAAGGTTAGTGTTAGGGTTAGGTGTTTGGGTTAATGTTAGGGTCAGGATTAGGGTTAGGTTTAGGGTTAGGCTTAGGTTTCAGTTCAGGGTTAGGGTTAGGGTGAAGTTTAAGTCAAGGGTGAGGGTTGAACTTAGGGTTAGTGTTAGGGGTTAGGGTTAGGGTTAAAGTTTGGATTAGGTTTAGGGTTAAGGTTAGGTTTAGGGTTAGGGTAAGTGTTAGGGTTAAGTCATGGTTATGTTTAGGGCTATGTTAAGGTTAGAGATAGGGTTAGGCTAAGGGTTGGGGTTAGGTTTAGATGTTAGGGTGAAGGTTAGTAGTAGGTTTCCATTTAAGCTGAGTGTGTAAGGTTAGGTTTAGGGTTTGGCATACTTTTAAGGGTTAGGGTGAGGGTTAGGCTTAGGTTTACAGTTAAGGTGAGGGTTTAGGGTAATTGTTATGCTTAGTGTTAGAGTTAGGGTTAGGGTTAGGGTGAAGTTTCAGTTAATAGTCAGGGATAGGGTAAATATTAGAGTCGGGTTAAGGTTAGTGTTAGGGTTAGGTATAGGGTTAGGGTTCGGGTAGGGGTAAGGCTATGTGTAAGGCTAGGTTTACGGTAAAGGGTAGGGCTAGGTCAGGGTTAGGTTGAGAGTTAGAGTTAGTGCTAGGGTTTAGGGTTAGGGTTAGGGTAAGGTTTAGAGTTAGTGTTGTGGTTAGGGTTATGGTAGAGTTAAGGTCAGGGTTAAGTTTAGGGTTCGAGTAAGGGTTAGGTTTAGGTCAGGGTTAGGGCTAGGATGAGGGATAGGCTTAGGGTTAGGGAAAGGGTTAGGGGTTCGTGTGAGGGTTAGTGTTAGGTTTACAGTTAAACTGATGTTTTAGGGTGTTACGGTTAGGTTTAGGGTTAGAGTTAGGGTTAGGCTAGAGTTAGGGGATAGATTAGGGTTAGGTTTAGTTTTAGGGTTAGGGTCAGGCTTAGGTTTAGGGTGAAGTTCAGGTTAAGGATGAGGGTTAAGTGGAGGGTTAGGATTAGGCTTAGTGTTAGAGTTAGGTGATTCGGTGAATGGTAGGATCAGGTTCAGGTTTAGGGTTAGTGTTCAGTTTAGGGTTAGGGTTAGGGTGAAGTTTAAGTTAAGGGTGAGGGTTGAGCTTAGGTTTAGCGTTAGGGGTTCGGGTTAGGGTTAAGGTTAGGATTAAGTTTCGGGTTAAGGTTAGGTTTAGAGGTAGGTTTAGGGTAAGTGTTCGGATAAGTCATGTTTGGCTTTAGGGGTAGGTTCAGGTTAAAGACAGGGTTAGGTTAAGGGTTGGTGTTAGGTTTAGATGTTAGGGTGAGGATTAGTGCTAGGTTTCCATTTAAGCTGAGTGTGTTGGGTCAGTTTTAGGGTTACAGTTGGAGTTAGGGTCAGGGTTAGGGTTAAATTTAGGGTTAGGGTTAGGTTTATGGTTAGGAATAGGGTTAGGGTCAGGGTTGGGGGAGATTTAGTGTTATGTTTAGTTTTAGGGTTAGGGTGAAGTTTATGTTAAGCGTGACGGTTACAGTTAGTGGTTAGGATTAAGTGTAGGGTCAGGATTAGGGTTAGGTTTAGGTTTAGTGTTAGTGTTAGTTTTGTTTAGGTTTAGGGTTTGAATGAAGTAGGGTATGTTTAGGGTTATGGTTCGGGTGAAATTTGGGTTAAGGGTGAGGGTTCGGCTTAGGGTTAGGGTTAGGGGTTAGTGTTTCAGTTAAGTTTAGGGTAGAGTGATAATTAGAGTTAAGTTTAGGTTTAGGGTAAGAGTTAGAGTTACATTTACTGTTAAGTTGAGGGTTTTGGGTAAGTGTTACGGTTAGGGTTAGGGTTAGTGTTAGGATTAGGTTTAATTTTATTGTAGGCTTAAAGTTAGGTTTAAGGTTAGGTTAGGTTTAGTATCAGGGTTAGGGGGACATTTAGTGTTATCTTTAGTTTAAAAAAATTTTTTTTTGTTTTAATTTTAGGGTTAGGGTGAAGTTTATGTTAAGCATGATGGTTAGGGGTTAGGGTTAGGGTTAGGGTTAGGTTTAGGGCTAGGGTTATGTTTAGGTTTAGTGTTAGATTTTGTTAGGATTAGGCTTTGAATGAAGTTAGGGTAGGTTTAGGGTTATGGTTAGGGTGAAATTTTGGTTAAGGGTGAGGGTTTTGTTTAGGGTTAGCGTTAGACTTAGGGTTAGTGTTTAGGTTTAGGGTTAAGGTTAGTTTTAGGCTAAGGTTTAAGGTTAGAGTTAGGGTTAGGGGTTAGTGTTTTGGTTAGGTTTAGGGTAGGGTTATAATTAGGGTTAAGTTCAGGGTTCAGGTAAGAGTTAGAGGTACATTTACAGTTAAGTCGAGTTTTTCGGGTGAGTGTTATGGTTAGGGTTATGGTTCGTTTTAGGGTTAGGGTTCAGGTTAGAGGTAGGGTTAGGGGTTAGGGTTAGGTTTAAGTATATGGTAAGGTTAAATTTAGGGTTAAGTTTAGGTTAGGGTTAGGGTCAAGGTTAAGATTAGGATTAGGTTAAAGGTGAAGTTTAGGGTCAGAATTATTGTACTGGTTAGGTTTAGGTTTACAGGTGGGCAAAGGTTAAGGTTAGGGTTAGGTTTAGGGGTAGGGTTTGGGTTAAAGTAAGGGATAGCTTTAGGTTAGGGATAGGGTGAAGTTTAAGATGGGCTGAGGGTTAGGGTTAGTGTTATGGCTAAGGTTTGGGTTAGTTTTCAGGTTATTGTTAAGGTTATGTTTAGGGTTAGGGTTAAGTTTACGGGTTGTGTTTAGTTGTAGGGTTAGTGTTAGATTTTTGGTTAGGGTTAAGTTTAGTGTTAGGTTAGGGTTAGGGTTACGGTTTGTGTTAGGTGTTGTGGTTGGGGTGAGGGTTAGGTTTAGGGTTAGGGTTGGGTAGGATTAGGATTATGGTTATGTTAAGGTGTTAGGGTTTAGAGTTGTAATTTAGAGTTAGGGTTTGGGGGAGGATTCCGGATAGGCATTGTGGTTCTGTTCATGGTTAGGTTTGGTTTAGGGTTAGTGTTGGGTTTTTGATTAGGTTGGAGTTAGGGTGAGAGTTAGGGTTATGTTTTGGGATAGGCTTTCGTGTTAGGGGTTAGGGTTTGGGTTAGGGTAGGGTTATCATTAGGGCTTAGGGGTTCTGGTTAGGGTTAGGTTTAGGGATAGCATTAGGGTTAGGGTTGGGGGATACAGTTAGGTTTAGGGTGAGGGTTATGTTTAGGTTTAGAGTTAAAGTGAGGATTTAGGGCAACTGTTATGTTTAGGGCTAGAGTTCTAGTTAGGGTTAGGGTAGGGGTAAGTTTAGGGTTAAGTTTAGGTTTACTGTAAAGGGTAGGGCTAGGTTAGGGTTAGGGTTAGGTTTAGAGTTAGTGTTAGTGCTAGGGTTTAGGATTAGGTTTAGGGTGAGGGTTAGAGGTATAGTTAGGTTTAGGGTTAGGGTTAGGCCTAGGGTTAGATTAGAGTTATGGTAGGTTTTAGGGTTTTGTTTAAGGTCATGGTAGGGTTAAGATTAGGTTATTGTTAGGGTCAGGGTTAAGATTAGGATTAGGTTTAGGCTGCGGATTAAGGCCAGAGTTATTGTAAGGGTTAGGTTTAGGGTTAAAGGTGGGCCAATGTTGAGGTTGGAGTTAGGTTTAGAGGTAGGGTTAGGGTTAAAGTTAGGGTTACCTTTAGGTTAGTGATAGGGCTAATTTTAAGATAGGTTGAGGGTTACAGTTATGGTTAGGTTTAGAGTTAGAATTAGTGCTAGGATTTAGGGTTAGGGTTAAGGTCAGTTTTAGAATTATTGTTAGGTTTAGGGTTAGGGTTTGGGTAGAGTTAAGGTTAGGGTTAAGTGTAAGGTTAGGGTAAGGGTTAGGTTAGGTTAGGATTCGGGTTAGGATTAGTTATAGGGTTAGGGTTAGGGAAAGGGTTAGGGGTTCAATTGAGGGTTAGTGTTAGGTTTTCGGTTAAACTGATGTTTTAGGGTATTATGGTTAGGGTCAGGGTTAGAGTTAGGGCTAGGGTTACGGTTAGAGTGAGGGGATAGTTTAGGGTTAGTTTTAGTGTTAGGGTTAGGGTTAGGCTTAGGTTTAAAGTGAAGTTTAGGTTAAGGATGAGGATGAGGGTTAGGGTTAGGGATAGTGTTTGGTTAGGTGTTTGGGAGGTTAGGGTCAGGTTAGGGTTAGGTTTAGGTTTAGGCTTAGGGTTAGGGTTAGTGTTATGGTTAGGGTTAGTTGTTTGGCTTAATGTTAGGGTCAGATTTAGGGTTTGGTTTAGGGTTACGGTTCAGGTTCAGTTTAGGGTAAGGGTTAGGGTGAAGTTTAAGTTAAGGGTGTGGGTTGAGCTTAGGGTTAGGGTTAGTGGATAGGGTTAATTTTAGGATTAGGTTTCCAGTAAAGGTTAGGTTTAGGGTTAGGGTAAGTGTTAGGGTTAAGTCATGGTTAGGTTTAGGACTAGATTAAGGTTAGAGATAGGGTTAGGTTAAGGGTTGGAGCTAGGTTTAGATGTTAGGGTGAGGGTTGGTGCAGGGTTTCCATTTAAGCTGAGTGTGTAGGGTAACTTTTAGGGTTAGGATTAGGGTTAGAGTTAGAGGTACGGTCAGGGCTAGGTTAATTTTAGGGTTAGGGTTAGGTTTATGGTTAGGATTAGGGTTAGGGTCAGAGTTGGGGGAGATTTAGTATTATGTTTAGCTTTAGGGTTAGGGTTAGGGGGAGACTGTGTTATGTTTAGTGTTAGGGTTAGGGTTTGGGTGAAGTTTATGTTAAGCGTGATTGTTAGGGGTAATGGTTAAGGTTCATATTAGGGTCAGGTTAAGGGTTAGGTTTAGGGTTATGTTTTGGTAGGGTTAGGATTATGGTTAATGGTAAGGTGTCAGGGGTTAGAGGTGTAGTTTACGGTTAGCTTTTGGGTGAGGATTCCGGTTAGATATTGTGGTGCTGGTCACTGTTATGTTTGGTATAGTGTTAGAGTTAGGTGCTTTCCCAATCTCTTAAAGCTAAGACTCTGTACTTGCTCCTCTGGAAGGATAAATCCACTGTGATGAAGTTTTTCAGAGGAAGCCTTGCGTTTGCCAAGAGCAAATGAGGAAGGACAAAAAGATTCTATCCTTATGCCTGCTTTGCTCAGAGGAGTGGATGAAGTCAGGGAGTTCTCCCTTTCACTGAGAAAAATGCAGGCTGCAGTTGCCTGAGCGCTCTCTTATTTGGAAGAGAGTCTGCAGTTACACACTTTGAACTGTGGAAAGGCACCGGGGTTTGTTAGGATTTCATCAGACGCTTAGTTTCCCTGGGCCAAAATGAGCCTTCACAATAGCTTAACGCTAACACTGCATACTCCTTCCACTTCCACAACACGGCTACCAAAAGACAGTTCTCCAGAGGAAAACTTTCCTTCACAAAGGGCAGATTTGCGGAGCTCATTGCAGGAATGCATACCAAATGACAGTTTTCTCATTCTAACTGCTTTCCACCGAGGAATGGATGAAGTCACTCTTTTTTTTCACTGAGATACACAAAATCTGATGTTGCATCTGAGCTCTGTTCTTGGCAAATACGTGAACCTGACATACATTCATGTGGGGAAAGACATGGCTTTGCTAGGATTTCTCTTAGCACTGTGTTTTCTCTGGGCCTCACGTCAGGGCAACAGTGCATAGGATTTACTCTGCCAGGACAGAGTTTACTGCTTTGTAGTTTGTGCTAGGAAACCTTGCTTTTGCAAGTGCGAAGTGACCAGATTCAGGCAGAAAAGAGAATATAAAAAGGCCTTTTCTCCCTGGGTTCTTTCACAATCTCTAAAAGCTAAAACTCTATAGTTGCTCCTCTGGAAGGATAAATCCACTGCAATGTAGTTTTTCAGAAGAAGCCTTGCGTTTGCAGGCGCAAATGAGGAATTCATTGCAGAAAAGAGGAAGAAAAAAAGTTTCTCTCCTTATGCCTGCTTTGCTCAGAGGAGTGGATGAAGTCAGTTCTCCCTTTCACTGAGAAACATGGAGGCTGCTGTAGCCTGAGCACTCCCGTAGTTGGAAAACAGTCTGCAGTTACACACTTTGAACTGCGGAAAGGCACCAGGGTTTGTTAGGATTTCCCCAGGCGCATTGTTTTCCCTGGGCAAAAAGGAGCCTTCACAATAGCTTAACGCTAACACTGCATACTCCTTCCACTTCCAGAACACGACTACCTCGAGGCGGTTCTATCTAACCCTAACGCTAAACCGAACCCTAAGCCTAACCCTAAACTTAACCCTTAACCTGACCCTAACATTATCCCAAACACCTATCCTGAATACTAACCCTAACCCTCATCCTTTACCTAAACTTCACCTTAAACCTAAAGCTAACCCTAACCCTAAACCTAAATTAACCCTAAACAATCCCCTAACTATAGCCCTAACACTAAACCTAACCCTAGCCCTAACTCTAAGCCTAACCCTAACCGTAACACTCTAAAACATCAGATTAACTGTAAACCTAACACTAACCCTCACACGAAACTTTAACCCTTTCTCTAGCCCTAACCCTATCCCTAATCCTAACCTAAACCTGACCTAAACCTAACCTGTACCGTAAGCCTAAATTTAACCCTAATCTTCAATCTACCCTAACAGTAACCCTAAACCTACCAATAACTCTAAACCTGACCCTAACCCTAAACCTAAACCCTAGCAGTAACTCTAACTCTAAACCTAACCCTCTCCCTAACCTAGCCCTACCCTTTACCGTAAACCTATCCTGAACCCTACCTTACCCCTACCCTAACCCTAACACTAACCTTAAAGCTAACACTAACCTTAACCCTAACCCTCACTATTTTCTGAAACTTCACCCTAATCCTAACCCTAACTCTAACCGTAACAATTAACCTAAACCCAAAACTTAACTGTAAACCTAACCCTAACCCTCACCCTAAGCCTTAACCGTTTCCCCAACCCTAAACCTAACGCTATCCCTAACCTTATCCTTAACCCTAACCCTAATATGAACAGTAACTCTAATCTAAGCCTAACCCTAAACTTAAGCCTACCCTAACCATAAGGATAATCCTAGGCCTAACACACTAAACCTACTGTCTAACACTAACTAAAATCCTAACCCTTATACTAACCCTTGTCTTAACCCTCACCCGTAACCCAAACTTCATACTAACGCTAAACCTAAACCTGACCTAAACATAACCGCAACCCTAACCCGAATCCTAAACCTAACCTTAACACTAACATGAACACAAACCCAAACTCTAGCACTAACAATAAAAATAACCCTGCCACTATCCTAAACTTCATCCAAACCCTAACCTTAACATTAACCCTAAACCTAAACCTAACCCAAACCTTATCCTTAAAGATAACTCTAACCATAATGCTAGTCCATATGTAACCTTAATCTTAACCCTTACAATAGCCCTGAACCTAACCCTAAACCCAATCTTAATCCTAAACCTAGACCTAAACCTAACCCTAACCCTAACTTTAACCTTGACCCTAAATAGAACACCAACTCTAACCCTATACCTGGACCTAAACCTAAATATTGCCCTACACCTAACCATAAACCTAAACCTAACCCTAACTCTAACCCTAATGATGACACTTACCCTAAACCCTCACCTTAACTGTAAAATTAACCATAACCCTCATTCTAACCCCTAACCATATCCCCCAAACCTAACCCTAACACTATCCCTAAACCTAACCCTAAAACTAACGTGAAACCCTGAGCCCTAACGATAACCCTAACCCTAACCCAAACCCTAACCCCAACACCAAAGCCTAACCCAAACCTTAACCCTATCTCTAACTCTAACCCGAAACCTAATCCTAAACCTAACCCTAACCCTAAACCAAACCTAACCATGACCACAACCACAATGCCTAACCGGAACCCTCCCCAAACCCTAACCCTAAACTACAGCTCTAACCCCTAACACTTTACCATAACCATAATCCTAACCCTACCCAACCCTAACCCTCAACCAAACCCTCACCCCAACCCCAACGCCTAACACAAACTGCAACCCTTACCCTAACCGTAACACTAAGTTTTAGGTTTACCCTAAAACTAAACACAACCCCTAAACTTAACCCTAATCCTGAACATAACCTTAACACTAACCTGAAAACAAACCCAAACCTTAGCCAAAACCCTAACCCTAACCGTCACCCTATCTTAAACTGCACCCTATCCCTAACCTAAAGCTAAGCCTAACTTTAACCCAAACCCTACCCATAAACCTAACCCTAAACTTAACCTTGGCCCACCTGTAACCCGAAACCTAACCCTGACAATAACTCTGACCCTAACCCTCGCCCTAAACCTAATCCTAACCCTGACTCTAACCGTAACCTAACCTTAACCTAACTTTAAGCCTACCATAAACTTACACCTAACACTAACCTCTAACCCTAACTCTAACCATAACCCTAGCCCTAACAGTAACACCCAAAACATTCAACTTAACTGTAAACGTAAGTCTAACTCTTACTCTAACCCTAAACTTAACCCGATATATAACCCTGCCCTAAACCTAACAGAAACACTAACCCCTAACCCTAACTCTAACCCTAATCCTTAGCCAAAACCTAAACTTAACGCTAAACCTAAACCTAAACATTCACCCTAACTCTAACCGTAACCCTAAACCAAACCCGCACCCTTAACCAAAATTTCACCCTAACCATAACACTAAACCTACCCTAACTTCATTCAAACCCTAACCCTAAACAAAACTAAAACTAACCCTAACCCTAACACTAACCCCAACCCGAAAACTAAACATAAGCCTAACCCTGACCCTAAATTGAATCCTAACCCCTAACCCTAAACCTCACGCTTAACATAAACTTCATGCTAACCCTAACCCTAAAACTAAAAAAAGAAAACTAAACATAACACTAAATCTCCCCCTGACCCTGACCCTAACCCTAATCCTAAGCATAAACCTAACCCTAACCCTAACTCTATCCCTAACCCTAACCGTAACACCCTAAAACATCAGCTTATCTGTAAACCTAACACTAACCCTCACACGAACCCCTAACACTTTCACCAACCCTAACCCTATCCCTAATCCTAGCCCTAACCCTGACCTAAACCTAACCCTTACCCTAACCCTAAAATTAACCCTAACCTTAACTCTACCGTAATCCTAACCCTAAACCTAACGATAACTCTAAACTTGACCCTAACCCCAACCCTAAACGCTAGCACTAACTCTAACTCTAAACCTACCCATAACCCTAACCTAGCAGTACCCTTTACTGTAAACCTAGACTTAACAGTAACCTTAGCCCTACCCTAAACCTAACCCTAACACTAACCTTAACCCTAACTCTAATGTTAACGCTAACACTCACTATTAACTGAAACTTCACCCTAACCCTAACTCTAACTCTAAACCTAAACATAACAATTAACCTAAGCCCTCTCCTTAAGTGTAAACCTAACACTAACAGTCACCCTAAACCTTAACCTTATCCCCAACCCTAAACATAACGCTATCCCTAACCTGAAACCTAACCCTAACTCTAACACGAACAGTAACCCAGCTAACCCTAACCCTAACATTAACCCTAAACTTAAGCCTACCCTAACCATAAACCTAACCATTACACCCTAAACCTAACGCCTACAACTATCTATAATCCTAACCCTAATCCTAACCCTTATCCTAACCCTCACACTTAACCTGAACTTCACCTTAATCCTAACCCTATACCTAAATCTAACTCTAAAAATAACCCCTAACCCTAATCCAAACCCTAAAGCTAACCTTAACACTAACGTGAACACGAACCCAAACTCTAGCCCTAACCATAAAAATAACCCTCACCCTAGCCTAAACTTCATCCAAACACTAAGCCTAACCTTAAACCTAAACGTAATCCAAACTCTTACCTTAAACCTAACTCTAAGCATAACGCTAGTCCATCTGTAACCCTAAACCTAACCCTTACAATAGCCCTGAACTTAACCTTAAACATAATCCTAATCCTAACCCTAACCCTAACCATAACTCTAACCTTGACCCTAAATAGGACACTAACTCTAGTCCTAAACCTGGACTTAAACCTAAACCTTACCCTACACCTAACCCTAAACCTAACCCTAACTCTAACTCTAACCCTAATCATAACACTTACCTTAAACCCTCACCTTAACTGTAAAACTAACTGTAACCCTCATTCTAACCCCTAACCGTATCCCCCAACCCTAACCCTAATGCTAACCCTAGCCCTAACCAGAACACTAACCTGAAACCTCTAAGCCCTAACGACAACCCTAACCCTAACCCAAACCCTAACCCCTAAGACAAAAGCCTAACCCAAACATTAACCCTAACTCTCACCCTAACTTTAACCCGCAACCTAATCGTAAACCTAACCCTAACACTAAACCAAACCTAACCATGACCAGAACCACAATGCCTAACAAGAACCCTCACCCAAAACCTAACCCTAAACTGCACCTCTAACCCCTAACACCTTACCATAACCGTAATCCTAACGCTACCCAACCCGAACCCTAAAACTAACCCTCACCCCAGCCACAATGCCTAACACCAATCATAACCCTAACTGTTACACTTAACTTAACACTAACCTAAAATCTAACCCTAACCCTAAAACTAAACAGAACCCGTAAACTTAACCCTCGCCCTAAACATAACCTTAACACTAACCTGAAAATGAACCCAAACTTTAGCCATAACACTAACCCTCACCCTATCTTAAACTTCACCCTATCCCTAACCTAATGTAACCCTAAATTTAACCCTAAACCTACCCCTAATCGTAACCCTAACCTTAACCTTGGCCCACTTGGGACCCTAAACCTAACCCTTACAATATCTCTGACCTTAACCCTCGCCCTAAACCTAATCCTAATCCTAACACTGACCCTAACACTAACCTAACCTTAACCTAACTTTAAGCCTCTCATAAACTTAAACCTAACCCTAACCCCTAACCCTAACCCTAACCCTAACCCTAGCCCTAACCCTAACCCTAACCGTAACACTTACCCAAAACTCTCACCTTAACTGTAATCATAACTCTAACTCTTACCGTAACCCTAAACTTGACCCTAAGTATAACCCTATCCTAAACCTAACTGAAACACTAACCCCTAATCCTAATCCTAACACTGACCCTAACACTAACCTAACCTTAACCTAACTTTAAGCCTCTCATAAACTTAAACCTAACCCTAACCCCTAACCCTAACTCTAACCCTAACCATAGCCCTAACACTAACCCTAACCGTAACTCTTACCCAAAACTCTCACCTTAACTGTAATCATAACTCTAACTCTTATCGTAACCCTAAACTTGACCCTAAGTATAACCCTATCCTAAACCTAACTGAAACACTAACCCCTAACCCTAATCCTTAGCCTAAACCTAAACTTAACCCTAAACCTAAACCTAAACACTCACCCTAACTCTAACCCTAACCCTAAGCCAAACCCTCACCCTTAACCAAAATTTCACACTAACCATAACCCTAAACCTACTCTAACTTCATTCAAACACTAACCCTAACCAAAACTAACACTAACACTAAACATAACCCTAACCTTAAACCTGACCCTAACCCTGACCTGAACCTGAACCCTAACTCCAAACCCTAAACCTCACGCTTAACATAAACTGCACCCTAACACTAACCCTAAAACTAAACATAACACTAAATCTCACCCTAACCCTGACCCTAGACCTAATCCTAACCATAAAACTAACCCTAACCCTAAACATAACCCTAACCCTGAGCCTAACTCCAACTCTAACCCTAAAACTTACCGTACACACTCAGCTTAAATGGAAACCCAGCACTAACCCTCACCCTAACATCTAAACCTAACCCCAAACCTTACCCTAACCCTATCTCTAACCTTAACCTAGTCCTAAACCTAACCATGACTTAACCCTAACACTGACCCTAACCCTAACTCTAAACCTAACTTTAACCCTAAACTTAATCCTAACCTTAACCCTAACCACTAACGCTAACCCTAAGCTCAACCCTCACCCTTAACTTAAACTTCATCCTAACCCTAACCCTAAACCAAACCCTAACCCTAACCTTAACCCTAAACCTAACCTTAACCCTAAACTTAATCCTAACCTTAACCCTAATAACTAACGCTAACCCTAAGCTCAAACCTCACCCTTAACTTAAACTTCATCCTAACCCTAACCCTAAACCAAACCCTAAACCTAACCCTATACCTGACCCTAACATTAACCCAAACACCTAAAACTAACCCTACCTCTAACCCTAACCCTAAACCTTACCCTGATCTTAACCCAAACACCAAACCCTAACCCTTACCCTAACCCTCATCCTTAACCTAAACTTCACCCTAAAATTTAGCCTAACCATAACCCTAAAACTAAACCTAACCCTAAACTATCCCCTAACTCTAGCCCTTACCCTAAACCTAACACTAACCCGAACTCTAACCCTAACCCTAACCGTAACACCCTAAAATGTCAGCTTAATTGTAAACCTAACACTAACCCTCACACGAACCCATAACACTTTCCCAAACCCTAACGCTATCCCTCATCCTAGCCCAAACCCTTACCTAAACCTAACCCTTACTCTAACCCTAAACCTAACCCTAACCTTAACTCTACCTTAACCCTAACCCTAAACCTAACAATAACTCTAACCCTAACCCTAACCTATTCCTACCTTTTACCATAAACCTACCCTTAACCCTAACCTGACCCCTACCCTAACCCTAACCCTATACCTATCCCTAACACTAACCTTAAACCTACTCTAACCTTAACCCTAACCCTATTAACGGAAACTTCACCCAAACCTAAGCCTAACTCTAACTCTAACCCTAACCATAACAATTACCATAACCCTCACATTAAGTGTAAACCTAAGCCTAACCCTCACCCTAACCCTTAACCGTATCCCCAACCCTAAACAAAACGCTATCCGCAACATTATCCCTAACCCTAACCCTAAGACGAACAGTAACCCTAATCTAACCCTAATATTAACCCTAAACTCAACCCTACCCTAACCATAAACCTAACCCTAACACCCTAAACCTAACGTCTAACACTATCTATACTCCTAACCCTATTTCTAACCCTCAACCTCGACCTAAACTTCACACTGACCCTAAACCAAAACCTACCGCTAACGCTAAACATAACCCCTAACCCTAACCGAACCCTAAACCTAACCTTAACACTAACCTGAACACAAACCCAAACCCTAGCCATAACCATAAAAGTAACCCTCACCTTATGCTAAACTTCATCCAAACGCTAACCCTGACCTTAACCGTAAACCTAAACCTAACCCAAACCCTAAACTTAAACCTGACTCTAACCATAGAGCTAGTCCATCTGTAACCCTAAACCTAAGCCTTACAATAGCCCTGAACCTAACCCTAAACCTACTTCTAATCCTAATCCTAACCCTAACTCTAACCTTGACCCTAAATAGAACACTAACTCTAACCCTAAACCTGGACTTAAACCTAAAACTTACCCTACACCTAACCCTAACCCTAACTCTAACCCAATCATACCCCTTACCCTAAAACCTCAACTTAACTGTAAAACTAGCCGTAACCCTCACTCTAACCCCTAACCGTATCCCCAAAACCTAACCCTAATGCTATCCCTAACACTAACCTGAAACCCCGAGCCCTAACGATAACCCTAACCCTAACCCAAACCCTAACCCCAACACCAAAGCCTAACCCGAACTCTAACTCTAACCCGAAATCTAATCATAAACCTAACCCTAACCCTAAACCAAACCTAACCATGACCAGAACCACAATGCCTAACCGAAACCCTCATCCAAACCCTAACCCTAAACTACACCTCTAACCCCTAACATCTTACCATAACCATAATCCTAACCCTACCCAACCCTAACCCTAACCCTCACCCCAACCACAATGCCTAACACAAACCGTAACCCGAACCCTAACAGTAACACTGAACATAAACCTAACCTAAAATCTACCCCTAACTCTAAAAGTAAACAGAACCCATAAACTTAATTCTAACCCTAAACATAACCATAACACTAACCTGAAAAACTCAACCAAACCTTAGCCGTAACAATAACCCTCACCCTATCATAAACTTCAAAAAAAAAAAATTTATTATTTTTACCTTAAACTTCACTCTATCCCGAATCCAAAGCTCACCCGAACTATAAACCTAACCCTAACCATAACCCTAAAACTAACCCTAACCTTAACCTTGGCCCACCTGTAACCCGAAACCTAACCCTTAAAATAACACTGACCCTAACCCTCACCCTAAACCGAATCTAATCCTAACCCTGACCCTAAACCTAACCAAACCTTAACCCTAACTTTACCCTACCATAAACTTAAACCTAACCCTAGCCCATAACCCTAACTCTAACCCTAACCCTAGCCTTAACCTAACCCTAACCCTAACCATAACAATTACTCAAACCCTCTCCTTAACTCTAAACATAACTCTAACTCTTAACCTAAACCTAAACCTAACCCTACCCTAAATCTAACCAAAACACTAACACCTAACTCTAAACCTAAACCTGAGCTTTAGCCTAAACCTAACCTTAACGCTAAACCTAACCCTAACCACTAACCCTAAATCTAGCCCTAACCCTAAGTCTGACCGTAAACCGAAACCTCACCCTTAACCAAAACTTCACCCTAACCATAACCCTAAACCTACCCTAACTTCATTCAAACCCTAACCCTAACCAAAACTAAAACAAACCATAAACCTAACCCTAACCCTGACCCTAACCTGAACCCTAACCCCTAACCCTAACCCTCACGCTTAACAGAAACTTCACCCTAACCCTAACCCTAAAATTAAACATAACACGAAATCTCCCCCGATCCTGACCCTAAACCTAACCCTAATCCTAACCATAAACCTAACCCTAACCCTAAACTTAAACCTAACCCTGAAACTAACTCTAAGTCTAATCCTAATCCTAACCCTAAATCTTAACCTACCCACTCAGCTTAAATGGAAACCTAGCACTAACCCTCACCCTAACCCCAACCCTTAACCTAACCCTTTCTCTAACCTTAACCTAGCCCTAAACCGAACCATGACTTAAACCTAACACTCACCCTAAACCTAACTTTAACCCTAAACCTAATCCCAAACTTAACCCTAATCCTAACCGCTAACCTTAAGCTCAAGCCTCACCCTTAACTTAAACTTCACCCTAACCCTAAACCTGACCCTAACATTAACACAAACACCTAACCCTAACACTAAGCCGAACCCTAAACCTAACCCTAACCTAAACCGAAACACCTAACCCTAACCCTCATCCTTAACCTAAACTTCACCATAAACAGAAGCCTAACATTAACCCTAAAACTAAACCTAAACCTAAAAAAAAAAACCTAAACTATCCCCTAAAACTAGCCCTAACGCTAAACCTATTCCTAAAACTAACTCTAACCCTGACCCTAACCGTAACACAGAAAACATCAGCTTAGGTGTAAACCTAACACTAACCCTCACACGAACCCCTAACCCTTTCTCTAACCCTAACCTTATCCCTAATCCTAACAGTAACCCTGACCAAAACCTAACCCTTACCCTAACGCTAAACTTACCCTTAACCTTAACTCTACCCTAAACCTAACAAAAACTATACACCTGACCCTATCCCTTACCTTAAACCCTACCACTAGCTCTAACTCTAAACCTAAACCTAACCCTAACCTAGCCCTACCCTTTACCGTAAACCTAGCCTTAACCCTAACCTTACCCCTACCCTAACACTAACCCTAACACTAACCTTAACCCTAACTCTAATCTTAACCCTAACCCTTACCCTAACCCTCACTATTAACTGAAACTTCACCCTAGCCCTAACCCAAACTCTAACTCGAACCCTAACTATAACCCTTACCCTAAGCCCAAACCTTAACTGTAAACCTAAACCTAACCCTCACCCTAACCCCCACCCTGACCCTAACCCCTAACCGTATCCCCAACCCTAAACCTAATGCAATCCCTAACCCTATCCCTAACCCAAACATGAACGTTAACACTAATCCAACCCTAACTCTAACATTAACCCTAATCTTAACACTACCCTAACCATAAACCTAACCCTAACATCCTAAATCTAACCTCTAACACTAACTATAATCCTAACCCTAATCCAAACCCTTATCCTAACCCTCACCCTTAACCTAAACTTCACACTAACCCTAAACCAAAATGTAACACTAACCCTAAACATAACCCCTAACCCTAACCCGAACCCTAAACCTAACCTTAATGCTAACCTGAACACAAACCCAAACTCTAACCCTAACCATAAAAATAACCCTCACCCTATCCTAAACTTCATCCAAACCCTAACCCTAACCTTAACCGTAAACCTAAACCTAATACAAACCCTAACCTTAAACCTATCTCTAACCATAACGCTAGTCCATCTGTAACCCTAAACCTAACCCTTACAATAGCCCTGAACCTAACCCTAAACCTAATCCTAGCCCGAGACCTAATCCTAACCCTAATCCTAACTCTAACCTTGACCTAAAGAGAACACTAACTCTAACCCTCAACCTGGACCTAAACCTAAATCTTCCCCTACACTGAACCCTAACCCTAAACCTTACTCTAACTCTAACCCTAATCATAACATTAATCCTAAACCCTCACCTTAACTGTAAAACTAAAGGTAACCCACACCCTAACCCTTAACCGTATCCCCCCAGCCTAACTCTAATGTTATCCCTAAACTTAACCCTAAAACTAACCTGAAACCCCTGAGCCCTAACGATAACCCTAACTCTAACCCAGACCCTAACCCCTAACACCAAAGCCTAACCCAAACCTTAACCCTAACTCTCACCCTAACTCTAACACTAACCCGAAACCTAATCCTAAACCTAACCCTAACCCTAAACCAAACCTAACCACGACCAGAACCACAATTCTTAAGCGGAACCCTAACCCAAACCCTAACCCTAAACTACACCTCTAACCCCTAACAACTTACCATAACCCTAATCCTAACCCTTATCCTAACCCTCACCCTTAACCTAAACGTCACACTAACCCTAAACCAAAGCATAAACCTAACCCTAAACATAACCCCTAACCCGAACCCTAAACCTAACCTTAACACTAACCTGAACACAAACCCAAACTCTAGCCCTAACCATAAAAATAACCCTCACCCTATCCTAAACTTCATCCAAACCCTAACCCTAACCTCAACCTTAAACCTGAACCTAAGCCAAACCTTAACCTTAAACCTGACTCTAACTATAATGCTAGTCCACCTGTAACCCTAAACCTAAGCCTTATAATAGCCCCAAACCTAACCATAAAACTAATCCTAATCCTAACCCTAGACCTAATCCTAACCCTAACTCTAACCTTGAAACTAAATAGAACACTAACCCTCACCCTGAACCTGAAACTAAACCTAAATCTTACCCTTCACCTAACTCTAACCCTAAACCTAACCCAAAATCTAACTCTAACCGCATTCATAACACTTACCCTAAACCCTCACCTTAACTGTAAAACTAACCGTAACCTTCACCCTAACCCCAAACCGTATCCCCCAACCCTAACCCTAATGCAATCCCTAACCTTACCCCTAACACCAAACCATAACCCAAACCTTAACTCTAACTCGAAGTCTAACACTAAGCCAAAACCTAATCATAAACCTAGCCGTAACCTTAAACCAAACCTAACCATGATCAGAACCACAATGCCTAACCGGAACCCTCACCCAAACCCTAACCCTAATCTACACCTCTAACCCCTAACACCTTACCATAACCATAATCATAAGCCCACTCAACCCTGACTCTAAACTTAACCCTCACCCCAACCACAACGCCTAACACAAACCATAACCCTAACCCTAACCGTAACACTAAACATAACCCTAACATAAAATCTAACCCTAACCCAGAACTAAACATAACCCGTAAACTTAACCCTAACCCTAAATATAACCTTAACACTAACCTGAAAACTAACCCAAACCTTAGCCATAACCCTAACCCTAACCCTCACCCTATCTTAAACTTCACCCTATCCCTAACCTAAAGCTAACCCTAACCCTACCTCTAAACCTAACCCTAACCTTAACCTTGGCCCACCAGTAACCCTAAACCTAACCCTTACAATAACTCTGACCCTAAACCTAAACCTAATCCTAATCCTACCCTAACCCTAACCTAACCTAACCTTAACCTTAACTTTAACCCTACCATAAAATTAAACCTAACCCTAAACCCTAAACCTAACTCTAACCCTAACCTTAACCGTAACCGTAGCACACACCCAAAACCCTCACCTTAACTCTAAACGTAATTCTAACTCTTACCCTAATGCTAAACTTAACCCTAAATATAACCCTATCCTAAACCTAACCAAAACACTTACCCCTAACCCTAACTCTAACCCTAATCCTTAGCCAAATCTAACTTTAACCCTAAACCTAACCCTAATCACTAACCCTAACTCTAACCCTAACCCTAACCATAAACCGAACCCTCACCCTTAACCAAAATTTCACCCTAACCATAACCCTAAACCTACCCTAACTTTATTCCAACCCTAACCTTAACCAAAACTAAAACAAATGCTAAAGCTAACCCTAACTCTACCCCGACCCTAACCTGAACCCTAACCCCTAACCCTAACCCTAACGCTTAACATAAAATTCACCCAAACCCTATCCTAAAACTAAACATAACACTAAATCTCCCCCAACCCTGACCCTAACCCAATCCTAACCATAAACCAAATCCTAAACTTAAGCCTATCCTGGACCCTAACTCTAACCCAAATCCTAACCGTAAAACTTACCCTACATACTCAGCTTAAATGGAAACCTAGCACTGACCCACACCCTAACATCTAAACCTAAACCCAACTCTTAACCTAACCCTATCTCTAAACTTATCCTAGCCCTACAGTTAACCATGACTTAAACCTAACACTTACCCTAAACCTAACCTTAACCCTAAACCTAATCCTAACCTTAACCCTAACCCTAACCCCTAACCCTAACCAAAGCTCAACACTCACCCTTAACTTAAACTTCACCCTATCCCTAACTCTAACCCTAAACCGAATCCTAATCCTAACCCTAAACCTGACCCTAACATTAACCCCAAAACCTAACCCTAACCCTAACAGTAAGTCTATCCCTAAGCCTAACCCTAATCCTAACTCTAACATTGACCCTAAATAGAACACTAACTCTCACCTTGAACCTGAAACTAAACCTAAAACTTACCCTACACCTAACCCTAACCCTAAATCTAACTCTAACTCTAACCCTAATCATAACACCCTAAACCCTCACCTTAACTAGAAAACTAACCGCAACTCTCACCCTAACCCCTAACCGTATCCCCAACCCTAACCCTAATGCTATCCTTAACCCTAGCCCTAACACTAACCTGAACCCCTAAGCACTAACGATAACCCTAACGCTAACCAAAACCAAACAACTAACACTAAAGCCTAACCCAAACCTTAACCCTAACTCTGACTCGAACTCTAACACTAACCAGAAACCTATTCATAAACGTAACCCTAACCCTAAACCAAACCTAACCATGACCAGAACAACAATGCCTAACCGGAACCCTCACCCAAACCCTAAGCCTAAACTACACCTCTAACCCCTTACACCTTACCATAACCATAATCCTAACCCTGCAAAACCCTAACTCTAAACCTAACTCTCACCCCAACCACAACGCCTAACACAAACCGTAAACCTAACACTAACCGTAACACTAAACTTAACACTAATCTAAAATCTAACCCTAACCCAGAACTAAACATAACCCGTAAACTTAACCCTAAACATAAACATAACCTTCACACTAACCTGAAAACGTATCCAAACCATAGCCATAACCCTAACCCTAACACTATCTTAAACTTCACCCTATCCCTAACCTAAAACTAACCCTAACTTTAACCCTAACCCTACCCCAAAATCTAACCCTAACCTTAACCTTGGCCCACCAGTAACCCTGAACCTAACCCTTACAATAACTCTGACCCTAAACCTCACCCTAATCCTTAGCCTAAACCTAATCTTAACCCTAAACGTAACCCTAACAACTAGCCCTAACTCTAACCCTAACCCTAACCTTAAACCAAACTCTCACCCTTAACCAAAATTTCACCCAAACCATAACCCTAAACCTACCCTAACTTTATTCAAACCCTAACCTTAACCAAAACTATAACAAATGATAAACCTAACCCTAACCCTACCCCTGACCCTAACCTGAACCCTAAACACTAACCCTAACCCTCATGCTTAAGATAAACTTCACCTTAACCCTATCCTAAAACTAAACATAACACTAAATCTCCCCCAACCCTGACCCTAACCCTAATCTTAACCATAAACCTAATCCTATCCCTGACCCTAACTCTAACCCTAATCCTAACCCAAAAACTTACCCTACATACTCAGCTTAAATGGAAACCTAACACTAACCCTCACCCTAACATCTAAACCTAAACCCAACCCTTCACCTAACCCTATCTCTAAACTTATCCTAGTCCTACACCTAACCATGACTTAATCCTAACACTTACCCTAACCCTAACCTTAACCCTAAACCTAATACTAACCTTAACCCTAACGCTAAACCCTAATGCTAACCGTAAGCTCAACCCTCACCCTATCCCTAACCCTAACCCTAAACCGAATCCTAATCCTAACCCTAAACCTAACCCTAAACCTGACCCTAACATCCAAACACCTAACCCTAACCCTAACAGAAAGCCTAACCCTAAGCCTAACCCTAACCCTAACCTGACCCTAACCTTAACCCGAACACTTAACCCTAAAACTAAACCTAACCCTAAACTTTCCCCTAACTATAGCCCTAACCCTAAACCTAACCCTAACCCTAACTCTGACCCTAACCCTAACTGAAACACCCTAAAACATCACCGTAAGTGTAAACTTAAACTAACCCTCACACCAACCCCTAACCCTAACCCTGTCCCTAATTTTAACCCTAAACATAACCTAAACCTAACCCTTACCCTAACCCTAAACCTAACCCTAACCCTAACTCTGACCCTAACCCTAACTGAAACACCCTAAAACATCACCGTAAGTGTAAACTTAAACTAACCCTCACACCAACCCCTAACCCTAACCCTGTCCCTAATTTTAACCCTAAACATAACCTAAACCTAACCCTTACCCTAACCCTAAACCTAACCCTAACCCTAACTCTGACCCTAACACTAACTGAAACACCCTAAAACATCACCGTAAGTGTAAACTTAAACTAACCCTCACACCAACCCCTAACCCTAACCCTGTCCCTAATTTTAACCCTAAACATAACCTAAACCTAACCCTTACCCTAACCCTAAACTTAACCCTAACCTTAACTCTACACTAACTCTAACAAACCCTAAACTTAACCCTACCCTAAGCATAAACCTAACCCTAACACCCTAAACCTAACCTCTAACACTAACTATAATCCTAACCCTAATCCTAACCGTTATCTTACCCTCACCCTTAACCTAAACTTCACACTAATCCTAAACCTAAACCTAACTCTAACCCTAAACATAACCCCTAACCCTAACCTGGACCATAAACCGAACCTTAACACTAACCTGAACACATAATCAAACTCTAGCCCTAACCCTAAAAATAACTCTCACCCTATCCTAAACTTCATCCAAACCGTAACCCTAACCTTAACCCTAAACCTAAACCTAACCCAAACCCTAAATTTAAACCTAACTCTAACCAGAACGCTAGTCCACCTGTAACCCTAAACCTAAGCCTTACAATAGCCCTGAACCTAACCCTAAACCTAATCCTAAACCTAACGCTAGACCTACTCCTAACCCTAACCCTAACTCTAACCTTGAACCTAAATAGAACACTAACTCTCACCCTGAACCTGAAACTAAACCTAAATCTTACCTTACACCTAATCCTAACGCTAACCTTAACCCTAACACTAACTCTAACCCTAATCATACCACTTACCCTAAACCTTGACCTTAAGTGTAAAACTAACCGTAACCCTCACTCTAACCCCTAACCGAATCCCCCAGCACTAACCCTAATGCTATCCTTAACCCTAACCGTCACCCTATCTTAAACTTCACCCTATTCCTAACCTAAAGCTAACCCTAACTCTAACTCTAACCCTAAACCTAACCCTACCCTTAACCTGGGCCCACCTGTAACCCTAAACTTAAACTTTACAATAACTCTGACCCTAAACCTCACCCTAAACCTAATCCTAATCCTAAACCTGAACCTAACCCTAACCTAACCTTAACCCTAACTTTAACCCTACCATAAACTTAAACCTACTCTAAACCTAACCCTAACCTTAACCTTGGCCAACCTTTAACCCTAATCCAAACCCTTACAATAACTCTGAACCTATCCCTCACCCTAAACCTAATCCTAATCCTAACCCTAACCTAACCTTAACCATACCATAAACTTAAACCAAACCCTAACCCCTAACCCTAATTCTAGCCCTAACCCTAACCCTAACCATAACACTTACCCAAAACCCTCACCTTAACTGTAAATGTAACTCTAACTCTTACCCTAACCCTAAAAAAAAAAACCCTAAACTTAACCCTAAATATAACCCTACCGTAAACCTAACTGAAACACTAATCCCTAACCCTAACTCTACCCCTAATCCTTAGCCTAAACCTAACCTTAACTCTAAACCTAACACTAACCACTAACCCTAAACCGAACCCTCACTCTTAACCAAAATTTCACCCAAAACCATAACCCTAAACCTACCCTAACTTCATTCAAACCCTTACCCTAACCAAAACTAAAATTAACCTAAACCTAACCCTAACCCGAAATGTAAACCCAACCCTAACCGGGACCCTAACCTGAACCCTAACCCCTAACCCTAACCCTAACCCTCACGCTTAACATAAACTTCACCCTAACTCTAACCCTAAAAATAAACATAACACTAAATCACCCCCAACCCTGGCCCTAACCCTAATCCTAATCATAAACCTAACAGTAACCCTAAACTTAACCCAAACCTGACCCTAACTCTAACTCTAACCCTAATCCTAACCCTAAAACTTACCCTACACACTCAGCTTAAATGGAAACCTAGAACTAACCCTCACCCTAACATCTAAACCTAACCCCAACCCTTAACCTAACCCTATCTCTAACCTTAACCTAGCCCTGAACCTAACAATGACTTAACCCTAACACGTACTCTAAACCTAACCATAAACCTAAACTTAACCCTAAACCTAATCCTAACCTTAACCCTAACACTAACCCCTAACACTAACCCTAATCTCAACCCTCACCCTTAACTTTAACTGCACCCTAACCTTAACCCTAAACAGAACCCTAAACCTAATGCTAAACCTGACCCTAACAGTAACCCAAACACGTAAACCGAACCCGAACATTAACCCTAACCTTAATCTAACCCTAACCTGACCCTAACCTTAACACAAACACATAACCCTAACACTGACCCTAACCCTCATCCTTAACCTATACTTCACCCTAAAAGTAAGCCTGAGCCTAACCCTGAAACTAAATCTAACCCTAAACTAACCCCTCACTCTAGCCCTAACCCTAAACCTAACCCTAACTCTAACCCTACCCCTACCCGTAACGTCCTAAAACATCAGCTTAACTGTAAACAGAACCCTAACCATCACACGAACCCCTAACCCTTTCCCTAGCCCTAACC
The DNA here is from genome assembly GCF_030014295.1 of Loxodonta africana. Taxonomy (NCBI): domain Eukaryota; kingdom Metazoa; phylum Chordata; class Mammalia; order Proboscidea; family Elephantidae; genus Loxodonta; species Loxodonta africana. The sequence goes on from NC_087342.1 coordinate 36,489,208, forward strand.
CTATCCCTAATCCTAACCTTAACCCTGACCTAATCCTAACCCTTACCCTAACCCTAAACTCAACACTAACCTTAACTCTACCTTAACCCTAACCCTAACAATATCTCTAAACCTGACCCTAACCCTAACCCTAAACCCTAGCACTAACTCTAACTCTAAACCTAACCCTAACCCTAACCTAGCCCTACCCTTTACCGTAAACCTAGCCTTAACCCTAACCTTACCCCTACCCTAAATCTAACCCTAAACCTAACCCTAACACTAACCTTAACCATAACTCTAACTTTAACCCTAACCCTGACTATTAACTGAAACTTCACCCTAACCCTAAGCCTAACTGTAACTCTAACCCTAACCATAACAATTACCCTAAACCCTCACCTTAAGTGTAAGCCTAAAGCTAGCCCTCACCCTAACCCTTAACCGTATCCCCAACCCTAAACCTAATGCTATCTATCCCTCACATTATCCCTAACCCTAACACGAACAGTAAAACAAATCTAATGCTAACCCTAATATTAATCCTAAACTTAATCCTTCCTTAACCATAGACCTAACCCTAACACCCTAAACCTAACCTCTAACACTAACTATAATCCTAACCCTAATCCAAACCCTTATCCTATCCCTCACCCTTAAACTAAACTTCACACTAACCCTAACCCTAAACCTAATCTAAAAATAAACACTAACCCTAACCTGAACCCTAAACCTAACCTTAGCACTAACCTGAACACAAAGCCAAAGTCTAGCCCTAACCCTAAAAATAACCCTCACCCTATCCTAAACTTCATCCAAACCCTAACGCTAACCTTAGTCCTAAACCTAAAGCTAACCCAAACCCTAACATTAACTCTAAATCTAACCATAATGCTAGTCCAACTGTAACCCTAAACCTAACCCTTAAAATAGCCCTGAACCTAATCCGAAACCCAATCCTAACCCTAGACCTAATCCTAACCCTAACCCGAACTCTAACCTTGACCCTAAATAGAACACTAACTCTAACCCTAAACCTGAACCTAAACCTCAATCTTATCCTACACCTAACCCTAACCGTAAACCTAACCCTAACTCTATGTCTAACCCTAATCGGAACACTTACCCTAAACCCTCACCTTAACTGCAAAACTAACCGTAACCCTCACTCTAACCTATAACCGTATCCCCAACCCTAACCCTAATGCTATCCCTAAGCCTAACACTAACACTAACCTGAACCCCTAAGCCCTAACGATAACCCTAACCCTAACCCAAAACCTAACCTGTAACACCAAAGCCTAACCCTAACCTTAAACGTAATTCTCAAACTAACTCGAACACTAACACTAAAAATAATCATAAACCTAACCCAAACCCTAAACCAAATCTAACCGTGACCAGAACCACAATGCCTAACCGGAACCCTCACCCAAACCCTAACCCTAAACTACACCTCTAAACCCTAACACCTTACTGTAACCATAATCCTAACCCTACTCAAACCAAACCTAACCCTAAACCTAAACTCACCCAACCACAACGCCTAACACAAAACGGAACCCTAACCCTAACCGTAACACTAAACTTAACCCTAACCTAAAATCTAACACTAACCCTAAAACTAAACAGAACCCGTAAACTTAACCCTAACACGAAACACAACCTTAACACTAACCTGAAAACTAAACTAGACCTTAGCCATAACCCTAACCCTAACCCTCACCCTATCTTAAACTTCACCCTATCCCTAACCTACAGCTCACCCTAACTCTAAACCTATCCTTACCCCTAAACCTAACCCTAACCTTAACCTTGGCCCACCTGTAACCCTAAAACTAACCCTTACAATAACTCTGATCCTAACCCTCACCCTAAACCTAATCCTAATTCTAACCCTGACCATAACCCTAACCTAACCTTAACCCTAACTTTAACCCTACCATAAACTCAAACCTAACCCTAACCCCTAACAATAACTCTAACCCTAACCCTAAACCGAACCGTCACCTTTAACCAAAATGTCACCCTACCCATAACCCTAAACCTACCCTAACTTCATTCAAATCCTAACCCTAACCAAAACTAAAGCTAACCCTAAACCTAACTCTAACCCTAACCCTAAACCTAAACTTAACCCAAACCCTAACCCTGACCCTAACCCCTAACCCTAACTCTAACCCTCAGACTTAACATAAACTTCACCCTAACCCTAAACCTAAAACTAAACATAACACTAAATCTCCCCAACTCTAACCCTAACCCTAATCCTAACCATAAACCTAACCCTAACCCGAAACTTAACCCTAACCCTGAACAAAACTCTATCTCTAACCCTAATCCTAACCCTAAAACTTACGCTACACACTCAGCTTAAATGGAAACCTAGCACTAACCCTCACACTAACATCTAAACCTAAACCCTACCCTGAACTTAACCTTATCTCTAACCTTAACCTAGCCTTAAACCTAACCATTACTTAACCCTAACACTTACCCTAACCCTAAAACTAATCTTAACCCTAAACCTAATCCTAACATTAACCCTAACTCTAACCCCTAACACTAACCCTAAGATCAACCCTCACCCTTAACTTAAACTTCACCTTAAACCTAACCCTAAACCAAACCCTAACCCTAAAGCTAACACTAAACCTGACCCTAACATTAACCCAAACACCAAAACCTAACCCTAACACTAACACTAACCGTAAACGTAACCCTAACCTGATCCTAACCTTAACCCAAACACCTAAATCTAATATTTACCCTAATCCTAATCTTAACTTAACCTTCACCCTAAACCTAAGCCTAACCCTAAAACTAAACCTAACCCTAAACTATCCCCTCACTCTAGCCTGAAACCTAAACCTAACCCTAACCCTAACTTTAACCCTAACCCTAACCGTAACACCGTAAAACATCAGCTTAACTGTAAACCTAACCCTAACCCTCACACGAACCCTAACCCTTTCCCTAAACCTAACCCTATCCCTAATCCTAACCCTAACCCTGACCTAAATGTAACCCTTACCCTAATCCTAAACTTAACCCTAACCTTAACTCTACCCTAACCCTAACCCTAACAATAACTCTAAACCTGAGCCTAACCCTAACAGCAAACCCTAGCACTAACTCTAACTCTAACCCTAACCCTAACCCTAACCTAGCCCTACCCTTGACCGTAAACCTAGCCTTAACCCTAACCTTACCCCACCCTAACCCTAATCTTAATCCTAACTCTAACCTTAACCCTAACCCTTACCCTAACCCTCACTATTAACTGAAAATTCACCCTAACCCTAACCCTAACTCTAACTCTAACCCTAACCATAACACTTACCCTAAATGCTCACCTTAACTGTAAACCTAACCCTAACCCTCACCCTAACCCCTAACCGTATCCCCAACCCTAAACCTAATGCTATCCCTAAACTTATCCCTAACCCTAACCCAAACACGAACAGTAACCCTAATCTAACACTAACCCTAACATTAACCCTAAACTTGACCCTAACCTAACCATAAACCTATCCCTAACACCCTAAACCTAACCTTTAACAATAAGTATAATCCTCACTGTTATCCTAACCCTTATCTTAACCCTCGCCCTGAACCTAAACGTCACTCTAACCCTGAACCTAAACCTAACACTAATCCTAAACGTAACTCCTAACCCTAACCCGAACCCTAAACCTAACCTTATCACTAACCTGAACACAAAATGAAACTCTAGCCCTAGCCATAAGAATAACCCTCACCCCATCCTAAACTTCATCCAACCCTAACCTTAACCTTAACCCTAAACCTAAACCTAACCCAAACCCTACCCTTAAACCAAAATCTAAACATAACGCTACTCCACCTGTAACCCTAAAACTAAACCTTACATTAGCCCTGAACCTAACCCTAGACCTAATCCTAATCCTAACCATAGACCTAATCCTAACCCAAACCGAACTCTAAACTTGACCCTAAATAGACTCTAAACCTCAACTTGGCCCTAAACCTAAATCTTACCCTACACCTAACCCTAACCTGAAACCGAACCCTAACTCTAACTCTAACCCTAATCTTAACACTTACCCTATACCCTCACCTTAACTGTAAAACTAACCATAACCCTCACCCTAACCCCTCACCGTATCCCACAAAACCTATACCTAATGCTATCCCTAACCCTAACCCTAACTGGAACTCCTGAGCCCTAACGATTACCCTAACCCTAACCCAAACCCTAACCCCAACACTAAAGCCTAACCCAAACCTTAACCCTAACTCTAACACTAACCCGAAACCTAATCATAAACCTAACCCTAACCCTAAACCAAACCTAACCATGACCAGAACCACAATGCCTAACCGGAACCCTCCCCCAAACCCTAACCCTAAACTACACCTCCAACCCCTAACACCTTACCATAACCATAATCCTAACCCTACGCAACCCTAACCCTAAACCTAACCCTAACCCTCACCCCAACCACAATGCCTAACACAAACTGCGACCCTAACCCTAACCGTAACACTAAGCTTAACCCTAACCTAAAATCTAATGTTATCCCTAAAACTAAAAAGAACCCGTAAACTTAACCCTACCCCTAAACATAACCTTAACACTAACCTGAAAACTAACCCAAACCTTAGCCATACCCCTAACCCTAACCCTCACCCTAACTTAAACTTCACCCTATCCCTAACTTAAAGCTCACCCTAAATTTAACTCTAACCCTACCCCTAAACCTAACCCTAACCTTAACCTTGGCCCACCTGTAATACCCTAAACCTAACCCTTACAATAACTCTGACAATAACCCTCACCCTTACCCTAACCCTAACTGTAACACTTACCCTTAACCTAAACTTCACACGAACACTAAACCTAAACGTAACCCTAACCCCAAACATAACCCCTAACCCTAATCCGAACCCTAAACCTAACCTTAACACTAACCTGAACACAAACCCAAACTCTAGCCCTGATCCTAAAAATAACCCACACCATATCCTAAACTTCATCCAAACCCTAACCCTAACCCTAAATCTAAATCTAACCCAAACCCTAACCTTAAACCTAACTCTAACCATGACGCTAGTCCACATTTAAACCTAAACCTAACCCTTACAATAGCCCTGAAACTAACCATAACCCTTACCCAAAACCCTAACCCTAACCCTAACCCGAAGCCTAACCTGAACCCTAACCCGAACCCTAAACCCAAACACTATCATTAGCCCTAGCCCTAGGCACCACTCCAAGTCCTAGCCCTAACCCTAACCCTAACACTAACTCGAACCCTAAAACCTAACCCTAAATATTAAACCTAACCCTAACACTGAACACTAACCCTAACCCCAACCGCTAACCCTAACCCCAAACCCTAAACCCTAACCCTAACCCTAACCCTAAACCCTAACACTAACCCTAACATTAACCATAAACCCTAACCCTAAACCCTAACCCTAAGCCTAAGCCTAACCCAAAACCCTAATCCTAACCCAAACCCTAACCGTAACCCTAAACTCTAGCCCTAAAACCCTAGCCCTAGACCCAGCCCCAACACCAAGCCCTAGCCCTAGCCCTAACCCTAACCCTAACCCTTAACCCCTAACCCTAACTCTAACCCTAACCCTAAACCCTAATCCCAAACCCTATACCTAACCCTGACACTAACCCCTAACCCTGACCCAGACCCGCATCCTGACCCTAAACCCTGACAATGACCCTAAACCCTGACCATGACCCTAACCCTGACCCTGACCCTAAACCCTGACCCTGACCCTAAACTCTAACACTAAACCCTAAAACCTAAACTTAACCCCTAAACCGGATCCCTAACCATAACCCTAACACTAAACTAAACCCTAAACCCTAACCCAAACCCTAACCTGTGTAGGGAGTGAGGAGGTGGGAGGGACTAGGCTGGGCCCTGTGAAGGGAGTCAGGAGGTGGAAGAGACCGTGCAGGGCCCTGTATAAGGAGTTAGAGACCAGGCAGGGCACTGTACGGGGAGTAAGATGGTGGGACAAAACAGACAGAAACCTGTGTAGGGAGTGAAGAGCTGAGAGACCAGAGACCTTTGTAGGGATTGAGGAGGTGGGTGAGACCAGGCAGGGCCCTGTGTAGGGAGTGAGGAGGTGGGAGATACCAGGCGGGGCCCTGAGTAGGGAGTGAGGAGATGGAAGAGACCAGGCAAGCACAGGTGTAGGAAGTGAGGAGGTGGGAGGGACCAGGAAGGGCCCTGTGTAGGGAGTGAGGATGTGGAAGAGAACAGGCAGAGAACTGTGCAGGGAGTAAGGAGGTGGGACAGACCAGGCAGAGACCTTTACAGGGATGGAGGAGGTGGGAGAAAACAGGCAGGGCCCTGAGTAGGGAGTGAGGAAGTGGGAGAGGCCAGGCAGGGACCTGTGTAGGCAGTTAGGCATTAGGAGAGACCAGGCACAGCCCTGTGTAGGGAGTGAGGAGGTGGGAGAGACCAGGCATAGACCTGCATAGGGAGTGAGGAGGTGAGAGAGACCAGGTAGGATGCTGTGTAAAGAGTGAGGATGTAGGAGAGACTAGGCAGGGCCCTGTGTAGGAGGTGAGGAGGTGGGAGAGACCAAGAAGGGACCTGTGTAAAGAGTGAAGATGTAGGAGAGGCCAGGCAGAGACCTGTGTAGGGAGTGAGGAGGTGGGAGAGAATAGGCAGAAACCTGTGTAGGGAGTGAGAAGATGGTAGACAGCAGGCAGGGCCCTGTGTAGGGAGTGAAAAGGTGGGAGAACCATTCAGAGACCTGCATAGGGAGTGAGGAGTTGGGAGAGACCAGGCAGGGCCCTATGTAGGGAGTGAGTTGGCCAAGATTAGGAATGTCCCTGTGTGGAGTAATGATATGGGAGAGACCAGGCAGGGCCCTGTGCAGGGAGTTAGGAGGTGGGAGAGAACAGGCAGAGAAGAGTGTATGGAGTGAGGAGGTGGGACAGACCAGGCAGGGCCCTGTGCAGGGAGTGAGGAGGTGGGAAAGACCAGGCAGGGCCCTGTGTATAGAGAAGATGGGAGACACCAGACAGGGCCCTGTGTAGGGACTGAAGAAGAGGGAGAACCAGGCAGAGTCCTGCTTAGGGAGTGAGGATGTGGGAGAGACCAGGCAGGGCCCTGTGTAAGGAGTGATGAGGTGGGAGAGGCCAAGCAGGATCCTGTGCAGGGTGTGAGGGAGAGGGAACATCCAGGAAGGGCCCTGTGTAGGGAGTTAGGTGTTGGGAGAGACCACACAGGTCCTGTGTAGGGAATGAGAATGTGCCAGAGACTAGGCAGGGCCCTGGATAGGGAGTGAGGAGGTGAGAGAGACCAGGCACAGCCCTGTGTAGGAAGAGAGGAGGTTGGAAATACCAGGCAAGACCCTGTGTAGGGAGTAAAGAGGTGGGAGAGAACATGCAGAGACCCTTGTAGGGAATGAGCAGGTGGGAGAAACCATGCAGAGACCTGTGTAGGGACTGAGCAGGTGGGAGAGACCAGGCAGGGCACTGTGTAGGTAGTCAGGTTGTGAGAGAGACCAGGCAGGGCCCTGTGTAGATAGTCAGATTGTGAGAGAGACCAGGCAGGGCCCTGTGTAGGGAGTGAGGATGTGGGAGAGACCAGGAAGGTCCCTGTGTAGGGCGTGAGGATGCGGGAGATAAAAGGCAGAAACCTGTGTAGGGAGTAAGGAGGTGGGACAGAACAGGCAGACACCTTTTTAGGGATTGAAGAGGTGGGAGAGACTAGGCAGGGCAGTGTGTAGGGGGTGAGGAGGTGGGAGAAACAAGGCAGGGCCCTGTGTAGGGAGTGAGGAGGTGGGAGAGAACAGACAGAGACATACGTAGGGAGTAAGCAGAAGGGAGACACCAGGCAGGGCCTTCTGTAGGGAGGGAGGAGGATGGACAGACCAGGCCGGGCCCTGTGTAGGGAGCAAGGAGGTGGGAGAAAGCAGGCAGACACCTGTGTAGGGAGTGAGGAGCTGCGAGAGACCTGTGTATGGAGTGAGGAGGTTGGAGGGAGCAGGCAGGGCCCTGTGTAGGCAGTAAGGAGGTGAGAGAGGCCAGTCAGGGCCCTGTATAAGGATTGAAGAGGTGGCAGATGATGCAGGACCCTGTTTAGGGAGTGAGGAGGTGGGAGAGAACAGACAGAGACATATGAAGGGAGTAAGCAGAAGGGAGACCAGGCAGTGCACCCTGTAGGGAGTGAGGAGGAGGGACAGACCAGGCAGGGCCCTGTGTAGGGAGCAAGGAGGTGGAAGAGAACTGGGAGGGCCCTGGGTAAGGAGTGAGGAGGTGCGAGAAAGCAGGCAGACACCTGTGTAGGGAGTGAGGAGCTGGGAGAGAACAGGCAGGGTCCTGTGTAGGGAGTGAGGAGGTGGAAGAGACCAGCCAGGGCCCAGTGAAGAGAGTGAGGAGGTGGGAGGTAAGAGGCAGAAAACAGTGTAGGGAGTGATGAGGTGGGACAGATAAGGCTGGACCCTGTGTAGGGAGTGAGGATAAGGAACAAGCCAGGCAGGGTCCTGAATAGGCAGTAAAGAGTTGAAAAGACCAGTCAGGGCCCTGTTTAGGGAGTGAGTAGGTGGGAGAGACTCTCAGAGCCCTGTGTAGGGAATGAGGAGGTGGGATAGAAGAAGCAGGGCCCTTAAAGGAGTGAGAATTTGGGAGAGACCAGGCAGGGCCCTGTGCTAGGGGCAAGGAGGTGGGAAGAAGCAGTCAGAGTCCTGTGCATGGAGTGAGGAGGTGGGAGAGACCAGGCAGGGCCCTGTGTACAGAGTGAGTAGGTGGGAGAGAATAGGCAGGGCTCTGTGTAAATAGTGATGAGTTGGGATAGACCTGACAGGGCCCTATGTAGGGAGTGGGAGGTTGGAGAGACCAAGCAGGGACCTGTGTAGGGAGTGAGGAAGTGGGAGAGGCCAGGCAGAAACCTGTGTAGGGAGTGAGAAGATGGTAGACAGCAGGCAGGGCCCTGTGTAGGGTGTGAAGAGGTAGGAGAACCATTCAGAGACCTGCATAGGGAGTGAGGATTTGGGAGAGACCAGGCAGGGCCCTCTGTAGCGAACGAGTTGGTCAGAGATCAGACATGTCCCTGTACGGAGTAAGGATATAGGGGAGACCAGGCAGGGCCCTGGGCAGGGAGTTAGGAGGTGGGAGAGAACAGGCAGAGAAAAGTGTATGGAGTGAGGAGGTGGGACAGACCAGGCAGAGCCCTGTGCAGGGAGTGAGGAGGTGGGAAAGACCAGGCAGAGCCCTGTGTAGGGAGTGAGGAGCTGGGAAAGACCAGGCAGGGGCCTGTGTATAGAGAAGATGGGAGACACCAGACAGGGCCTTGTGTAGGGAGTGAGGAAGAGGGAGAACCAGGCAGAGTCCTGCTTAGGGCGTGAGGAGATGGGAGAGACCAGGCAGAGCTGTGTACAGGGAGTGAGGATGTGGGAGAGACCAGGCATGGCCCAGTGCAGGGTGTGAGGGAGAGAGAGCATCCCGGCAGGGCCCTGTGCAGGGAGTGAGGTGTTGGGAGAGACCATGCAGGTCCTGTGTAGGGAGTGAGAATGTGCCAGAGACCAGGCAGGGCCCTGTGTAGGGAGTGAGGAGGTGAGTGAGATCAGGCAGGGCCTTGTGTAGGGAGGGAGGAGGTTGGAAATATCAGGCAAGACCCTGTGTAGGGAGTGAGGAGGTGGGAGAGAACATGCAGAGACCCTTGCAGGGAATGGGGAGGTGGGAGAAACCATGCAGAGACCTTTGTAGGGACGGAGGAGGTGGGAGAGACCAGGCAGGGCCCTATGTAGGTAGTCAGGTTGTGAGAGAGACCAGGCAGGGCCCTGTGTAGGGAGTGAGGATGTGGGAGAGACCAGGTAGGGTCCTGTGCAGGGAGTGAGAGACCAGGCAGGGCCCTGTGTGGGGAGTGAGGTGGTGGGAGAGAACAGACAGAGATCTATGCAGGGAGTGAAGAGGTGAGAGAGCAGACAAAGACCTTTGTAGGGATTGAGGAGGTGGGAGAGACCAGGCCGGGCCTGTGTAGGGCAGAAGGAGGTTGGACATACCAGGCAGGGCCCTGAGTAAGGAGTGAGAAGATGGGAGAGACCAGGCAGGGGCAGGTGTAGGGAGTGAGAAGGATGGAGAGACCAGGAAGGTCCCTGTGTAGGGAGTGAGGATGTGGGACTTAAAAGGCAGAAACCTGTGTAGGGAGTAAGGAGGTGGGACAGAACAGGCAGAGAACTTTATAGGGATTGAAGAGGTGGGAGAGACCAGGCAGGGCAGTGTGTAGGGGGTGAGGAGTTGGAAGATACCAGGCAGGGCCCTGTGTAGGGAGTGAGGAGGTGGGAGAGAACAGACAGAGACATATATAGGGAGTAAGCAGAAGGGAGACACCAGGCAGGGCCCTCTGTAGGGAGTGAGGAGGAGGGACAGACCAGGTAGGGCCCTGTGTAGGTAGCCAGGAGGGGGGAGAGAAGAGGCAGGGCCCTGTGTAAGGAGTGAGGTGGTGGGAGAAAGCAGGCAGACACCTGTGTAGGGAGTGAGGAGGTTGGAGAGAACAGACAGGGCTCTGTGCAGGCAGTAAGGAGGTGAGAGAGGCCAGTCAGGGCCCTGTGTAAGGATTGAAGACGTGGCAGATGAGGCAGGGCCCTGTTTAGGGAGTGAGGAGGTGGGAGAGGAGGCAGAGCCCTGTACAGGGATTGAGGATATGGGAGATAAAAGGCAGAGACCTGTGTAGGGATTGAGGAGGTGGGAGAGACAAGGCAGGGCCCTAGGTAGGGAGTGAGGATGCAGGAGACAATAGGCAGAGACCTGTGAAGGGATTGAGGAGGTAGGAGAGACCAGACAAAGACCTGTGAAGGGATTCAAGTGGTGGGAGAGACCTGGTAGGGCCCTGTGTAGGGAGTGAGTATCTTGGAGAGAAGAGGCAGAGAGCTGTGTAGGGATTGAAGGTAGAGAGACCAGGCACGGAACTGTGTAGGGAGTGAGGAGGTGGGAGAGACCAGGTAGCGTCCTGTGCAGGGAGTGAGGTGTTAGGAGAGACCAGGCAGGGCCCTGTGTAGGGAATAAAGAGGTGGAGATGTCAGGCAGGGTCCTGGGTAGGGAGTTAGGAGGTAGGAGAGATCATCAGGGCCCTATGCAGGGAGTGAGGAGGTGCGAGAGAACAGGCAGGGCCTTGTCTAGGGATTGAAGAGGTGGGAGAGAACAAGCATAGACCCTTGTAGGGAATGATGAGGTGGGAGAAACCATGCAGAGACCTGTGTAAGGATGGAGAAGGTGGGAGGGACCAGTTAGGGCCCTGTGTATGTAGTCAGGATATGAGAGAGAGGAGGCAGGGCCCTGTGTGCATTGAGGATGTGAGAGAGTTCAAGCAGGGCTGTGTCTAGGGAGTGAGGAGGTGGGAGAGGCCAGCAGAGACCTGCACAGGGATTGAGGAGGTGAGAGAGACCAGGTAGGATGATGTGTAAAGAGTGAGGATGTAGAAGACTCTAGGCAGGGCCCTGTGTAGGGAGGAAGGAGGTGGAGAGACCAGGCACGGTCCTGTGTAGGGAGTGAGGAGGTGGGAGAGATCATCAGGGCTCTGTAAAGGGAGTGGGGAGGTGGGAGAGACCACCCAGATACCTGTGTAGGGACTGAGGAGGTGGGAGAGAACAGGCAGAGCCCTGTGTAGGGAGTCAGGATGTGGGAGAGACCAGGCAGGGACCTGTGCATGGAGTGAGGAGATGGGAAACAACAGGTACAGCCATGTGTAGGGAGGGAGGAGGTGAAAGAGACCAGCCAGGGCCCAGTGAAGGCAGTGAGGAGGTGGGAGAGATAAGGCTGGACCTTGTGTAGGGAGTGAGGATGAGGTAGAACCCAGGCAGGGCGCCTAGAGTAGGCAGTAAAGAGTTGAAAACACCAGGCAGGGCCGTGTTTAGGGAGTGAGGAGGTGGGAGAGACCATTAGTGCCCTGTTTAGGGAGTGAGGAGGTGGGAGAGACCATCAGGGCTCTGTTTAGAGATTTAGGAGGTGGGAGAACTAGGCAGAGTCCTGCATAGGGTGTGAGGAGGTGGGAGAGGCCAGGCAGGGCCCTATATAGGGAGTGAGGATGTGGGAGAGACCAGGCAGGGTCCTGTGTAGGGAGTAAGGAGGCGATAGAGACCAGGCAGGACCCGGTGGAGAGAGTGAGGAGGTGGGAGAGGCCAAGCAGGGCCCTGTGTAGGGAGTGAGCAGGTGGGAGAGACAAGACAGGGTCCTGTGGAGGGAGTAAGGAGGTGGAGAGACCAGGCAGTGGCTTGTTTAGGGAGTGACCAGGTGCGAGAGAACATCAGGGCACTTTGTAGTAAGTGAGGAGAAGGGAAAAAGAGGTTAACACCTGTGTATGTAGTTAAGGAGGTGGGAAAGACTACCCAGAGACCTGTGTAGGGATTGAGGACTGGGAGAGAACAAGCAGAGAACTGTGTAGGGAGTGAGGAGGTAGGAGATACCAGGCAGGGCCCTGTGTAGGGAGCGAAGAGGTGGGAGAACCAGGCAGAGTCCTGCATAGGGAGTGAGAAGGTGGGAGAGCAGAGGCAGAGCCCTGCGTAGGCAGTGAGGAGGTGGGATTGACTAGGGAGGACCCTGTTTAGGGTGTGAGGAGGCAGAAGATTCCAGGCAGGGCCCTTTGTAGGGAGTGAGGTGTTGGGAGAGACTAGGCAGAGTCCTGTGTAGGGAGTGAGGATGTGGGAGAGACCAGGCAGGGCCCTGTGTAGGGCCTGAGGAGGTTAGAAGTACCAGGCAGGGCCCTGAGTAGGGAGTGAGGAGGTGGGAGAGGACAGGCAGGGCCTTGTATACAGAGTGAGGAGTTGGGAAAGACCAATCAGATACCTGAGTAGGGAGTCAGGAGGTGGGAGAGATCAGGCAGAGCCCTGTGTAGGAAATGAGGAGGTGGGAAAGACCATGCAGGGAGCTGTATAGGGAGGGAGCATGTGGGAGAGACAAGGCAGGGTCCTGTGTAGGGAGTGAGGAGGCAATAGAGACCAGGGAGGGAGGGCCCTGTGTAGGGAGTGAGGAGGTGGGAGAGGCCAGGCAGGCCCTGCGTAGGGAGTAAGGAGTTGGAGAGACCAGGCAGGGTCCTGTTTAGGGAGTGAGGAGGTGTCAGAGATCATCAGAGCCCTGTAAAGGGAGTAAGGAGGTGGGAGAGACCACCCAGATACCTGTGTAGGGACTGAGGAGGTGGGTGTGAAGAGGCAGAGCCCTGTGTAGGAAGTGAGGAGGTGGGAGAGACCAGGCTGGGTCCTGTGCATGGAGTGAGGAGATGGGAGAGAACAGGCACAGCCATGTGTAGGGAGTGAGGAGGTGGAAGAGACCAGCCAGGGCCCAGGGAAGGGAGTGAGGAGGTGGGAAGTAAGAGACAGAAAACAGTATAGGAAGTGAGGAGGTGGGAGAGATAAGGCTGGACCCTGTGTAGGGAGTGAGGATGAGGGAGAACCCAGGCAGGGCCCTGAGTAGGGAGTAAAGAGTTGAAAAGACCAGGCAGAGCCGTGTTTAGGGAGTGAGGAGTTGGGAGAGACCATCAGGGCACTGTGTAAGGAGTGATGAGGTAGGAGAGACCAAGCAGGACCCTGTGCAGGGTGTGAGGGAGAGGGAGCATCCAGGCAGGGCACTGTGTAGGGAGTGAGGTGTTGGGAGAGACCACGCAGGTCCTGTGTAGGGAATGAGAATGTGCCAGAGACCAGGCAAGGCTCTGTGTAGGGAGTGAGGAGGTGAGTGAGATCAGGCAGGGCCTTGTGTAGGGAGGGAGGAGGTTGGAAATACCAGGCAAGACCCTGTGTAGGGAATGAGGAGGTGGGAGAGAACATGCAGAGACCCTTGCAGGGAATGGGGAGGTGGGAGAAACCATGCAGAGACCTTTGTAGGGACGGAGGAGGTGGGAGAGACAAGGCAGGGCCATGTGTAGGTAGTCAGGTTGTAAGAGAGACCAGGCAGGGCCCTGTGTAGGAAGTGAGGTGGTGGGAGAGAACAGACAGAGACCTATGCACTGAGTGAAGAGAAGAGACCAGACAGAGACCTTTGTAGGGATTGAGGAGGTGGGAGAGACCAGGCAGGGCCTATGTAGGGCGTGAGGAGGTTGGAGATACCAGGCAGAGCCCTGAGTAAGGAGTGAGAAATGGGAGAGTCCAGGCAGGGGCAGGTGTAGGGAGTGAGGAGGATGGAGAGACCAGGAAGGTCCCTGTGTAGGGAGTGAGAATGTGGGAGATAAAAGGCAGAAACCTGTGTAGGGAGTAAGGAGGTAGGACAGAACAGGCAGAGACCTTTATAGGGATTGAAGAGGTGGGAGAGACCAGGCAGGGCAGTGTGTAGGGGGTGAGGAGTTGGAAGATACCAGGCAGGGCCCTGTGTAGGGAGTGAGGAGGTGGGAGAGAACAGACAGAGTCATATGTAGGGAGCAAGCAGAAGGGAGACACCAGGCAGGGCCCTCTGTAGGGAGTGAGGAGGAGGGACAGACCAGGCAGGGCCCTGTGTCAGGAGTGAGGAGGTGGGAAAAACCAGGCAGACAGCTGTGTAGGGAGTGAGGAGGTTGGAGAGAACAGGCAGAGCCCTGTGTAGGCAGTCAGGAGGTGAGAGAGGCCAGTTCAGGCCCTGTATAAGGATTGAAGAGGTGGCAGATGAGGCAGCGCCCTTTTTAGGGAGTGAGGAGGTGGGAGAGGAGGCAGAGCCCTGTACAGGGATTGAGGATATGGGAGATAAAAGGCAGAGAACTGTGTAGGGAGTGAGGAGGTGGGAGAGACCAGGCAGGGACCTGTGTAGGTCCTGAGGAGGTGGGAGACACCAGGCAGGGTCCTGTGTAGGGAGTGAGAAGGTGGAAGAGACCAGGCAGGGCCCTAGGTAGGGAGTGAGGATGCAGGAGAGAACAGGCAGAGACCTGTGTAGGGATTGAGGAGGTGAGACAGACCAGGCAAAGAGTTGTGAAGGGATTGTGGGGATAGGAGAGACCTGGCAGGGCCCTGTGTAGGGAGTGAGGAGGTGGGAGAGACCAGGTAGGACCCTGTGTACAGAGTGAGGATGTGGGAGAGACCAGGCAGGGCTGAGTGTAGGGAGTAAGGAGATAGAGATAACAGGCAGGGCCCTGTGTATAGAGTAAGGAGGTGGAGATGCCAGGCAGGGCCCTGTGTAGGGAGTGAGGAGGTAGGAGAGATCATCAGGGCCCTGTGCAGGGAGTGAGAAGGTGGGAGAAGCCAGCCAGGCTCTTGTGTAGGGAGTGAGGAGATGGGAGACACCAGGCAGGGCCCTGTATAGGGAGTGAGAAGATGGGAGAGAACAAGCACAGCCCTGTGTAGGGACTGAGGAGAAGGGAGATAACAGCCAGAAACACAGTGCAGGGACTGAGGAGGTGGGAGAGATAAGGCAGGACCCTGTGTAGGGAGTGAGGATGTGGGAGAAACTAGGCAGGGCCCTGTAGAGGGTAAGGAGTTGGAGAGACGACGCAGGGCCTTGTTTAGGGAGTGAGAAGGTGGGAGAGACCATCAGGGCCCTGTGTAGGGGAGTGAGGAGGTGTGAGAAACCAGTCAAGGCCCAGTGTAGGGATTGAGGAGGTGGCAGAGACCAGGCAGGACCCCGTTTAGGGAGTGAGGAGGTGGGAGAGACCATCAGGGTCCTGTGTAGGGAGTGAGTAGGTGAGAGAGAACAGGCAAGGCCCTGTATAGAGAGTGAGGAGTTGAGAGAGACCACTCAGATACCTGAGTCCCTTCAGGAGGTGGGAGAGATCAGGCAGAGCCCTGTGTAGGAAGTGAGGAGGTGGGAAAGACCATGCAGGGAGCTGTATAGGGAGGGAGCAGGTGGGAGAGATAAGGCAGGGCCCTGTGTAGAGAGTGAGGAGGCGATAGAGACCAGGCAGGGCCTTGTGTAGGGAGCGAGGAGGAGGGAGAAAACAGGCTGACACCTGTGTATGTAGTAAGGGGGCGGGAAAGACCACCCAGAGACCTGTGTAGGGATTGAGGAATGGGATAGAACAGGCAGAGAACTGTATAGGGAGTGAGAAGGTAGGAGAGACAAGGCAGGGCCCTGTGTAGGAAACGAAGAGGTAGGAGAACCAGGCAGAGTCCTGCATAGGGAGTGAGAAGGTGGGAGAGGACAGGCAGAGCCCTGCGTAGGCAGTGAGGAGGTGGGATTGACTAGGCAAGACCCTGTATTGGGTGTGAGGAGGCAGGAGATTCCAGGCAGGGCCCTTTGTAGGGAGTGAGGTGTTGGGAGAGACCAGGCAGAGTCCTGTGTAGGGAGTGAGGATGTGGGAGAGACCAGGCAGGGCCCTGTGTAGGGCCTGAGGAGGTTAGAAATACCAGGCAGGGCCCTGAGTAGGGAGTGAGAAGGTGGGAGAGAACAGGCAGGGCCCTGTCTAGGGATTGAAGAGGTGGGAGAAAACAGGCAGAGACCCTTGTAGGGAATGAGGAGGTGGGAGAAACCATGCAGAGACCTGTGTAGGGATAGAGAAGGTGGGAGGGACCAGTTAGGGCCCTGTGTACGTAGTCAGGATGTGAGAGAGAGGAGGCAGAGCCCTGTGTGCATTGAGGATATGGGACAGGCCAGGCAGGGCTCTGTCTAGGGAGTGAGGAGGTGGGAGATGCCAGGCAGGGACCTGTGTAGGGAGTCAGGCATTAGGAGAGACCACGCAGGGCCCTGTGTAGGGAGTGAAGAGATGGGAGAGACCAGGCATAGACGTGGATAAGGAGTGAGGAGGTGAGAGAGACCAAGTAGGATGCTGTGTGAAGAGTGAGGATGTAGGAGAGACTAGGCAGGGCCCTGGGTAGGGAGTAAGGAGGTGGAGAGACCAGGCATGGCCCTGTGTATGGAGTGAGGAGGTGGGAGGGAGCAGTCAGAGAGCTGTGTAGGGAGTAAGGAGATGGCAGAGACCAGGCAGGGCCCTGTCTAGGGAGTGAGGAGTTGGAAGAGACCAGGCAGAGACCTGTGTACTGAGTCAGGAGGTGGGAAAGAACAGGCAGGACTCTGTTTAGTATGTGAGGGTGTGAGAGATAATAGGCAGAAACTTGTGTAGGGAGTGAGAAGATGGAACGCAGCAGGCAGGGCCCTGTGTAGGGAGTGAAGAGGTGGGAGAACCATTCAGAGACCTGAATAGGAAGCGAAGAGTTGGGAGAAACCAGGCAGGGCTCTGTGTAGGGAGTGAGGAGGCCAGAGATCAGGCAAGTCCCTTTGTATGGAGTAAGGATGTGGGAGAGACCAGGCAGGGCCTGGTGTAGGGAGTGAGGAGGTAGGAGAGAGCAGGCAGGGCCTGGTGTAGGGAGCGAGGAAGTGGGAAAGAACAGGCAGAAACCTGTGTATGGAGTGAGAAGATGGGAGACACTAGACAGGGCCCTGTGTAGGGAGTGAAGACGTGGGAGAGACAAGGCAGGGCTCTGTGTAAGGAGTATGAGGTGGGAGAGACTAGGCAGGACCCTGCTAGGGGTTATTGATATTTATCTGAAGTCTAGGATAAATCAGCCTCATTGGACTAACCTCACTTCAAATCAAGATTTCAAGACCTTCATGTCAGGCCTCCTTCTTGATCTTAACACTAAGGAGCACCTGAGTTATCAGGACTTTTATGATTGGTGATTGCAGTATGTGTTACTTTTTTTTTTTTTTTAACCAAAGCTCATGTCCAAAAAATCTTGTAACCACAGATAATTAGACAGCATCCTCCAAGGCAGGGAAGTGGATTTCAGTTCCTGGCCATATAAATCATCAGTCTTTCACATGACAGTTCTCTTTGCACCTGGACTTCATGAGCAAAGATTTAATTTTTTTTTTTTTAAGGGTTAGGTTTAGGGTTAGGGTAGCGGTAAGGTTAGGGTTAAGGCTAGGTTACTGTGAAGGGTAGGGCCAGGTTAGGGTTAGGGTTATGTTTAGAGTTAGAGTTAGTGCTGGGGTTTAGGGTTAGGGTCAGGTTTAGAGTTATTGTTAGGTTTAGGGTTAGGGTAGAGTTAAGGTTAGGGTTAAGTTTAGGGTTAGGGTAAGGGTTAAGTTTAGGTCAGGGTTAGGTTTAGGATGAGGGATAGGGTTAGGTTTAGGGAAGGGTTAGGGGTTCGTGTGAGGGTTAATGTTGCATTTACAGTTAAGCTGATGTTTTTAGGGTGTTACTGTCAGGGTTAGGGTTAGAGTTAGGGTTAGGGTTAGGTTTAGGGTGAGAGTTAGGGCATAGTTTAGGCTTAGGTTTAGTTTTAAGGTTAGGGTTAGGCTCTGGTTTAGGGTGAAGTTTAGGTTAAGGATGAGGGTTAGGGTTAGGGCTTGTTTGGGTTAAGGTTAGGGTTATGTTTAGGGTTAGGTAAGGGTTTTTTTTTTAAGGGTTAGGGTTAGTGTTCAGTTTAGGGTTAGGTTAGGGTTAGGGTGAAGTTTAGTTAAGGCTGAGGGTTGAGCTTAGGGTTAGCATTAGGGGTTAGGGTTAGGGTTAAGGTTAGGATTAAGTTTAAGCTTAAGTTTAGGTTTAGAGTTAGGGTTAGCGTGTTAGGGTTATGTCATGGTTAGTTTTAGGACTGGGTTAAGGTTAGAGATAGGGTTAGGTTAAGGGTTGGGATTAGGTTTAGATGTTAGGGTGAGGGTTAGTTCTAGGTTTCCATTTAAGCTGAGTGTGTAGGGTAAGTTTTAGGGTTAAAATTAGGGTTAGATTTAGAGTTAGGGTCAGGGTTAGGGTTAAGTTTAGGGTTAGGGTTAGGTTTATGGTTAGGATTAGGGTTAAGGTCAGGGTTAGGGGAGATTTAGGGTTATGTTTAGTTTTAGGCTTAGGGTTAGGGTGAAGTTTAGGTTAAGCGTGAGGTTAAGGGTTAGGGGTTAGGGTACAAGTTAGGGTCAGGGTTAGGGTTAAGTTTAGGGTTAGGGTTAGGTTTATGGTTAGGATTAGGGATAGGGTCAGGGTTAGGGGGAGATTTAGTGTTATGTTTAGTTTTAGGGTTAGGGTTAGGATGAATTTTATGTTAAGTGAGAGGGTTAGGGTTGGGGTTAGGGTTCAGGTTTGAGTCAGGGTTAGGGTTAGGTATCAGGTTTAGATTTAGGGTTAGGGTTAAGTTTAATGTTAGTGTTAGTTTTGCTTAGGGTTAGGGTTTGAATGAAGTTAGGGTAGGCTTAGCGTTATGGTTAGGGTGAAATTTTGGTTCAGGGTGAGGGTTCGGCTTAGGGTTGGGTTAGAGTTAGGGTCAGTGGTTAGGGCTAGATTTAGGGTTAAGGTTAGGTTTAGGCTAAGGATTAGGGTTAGAGTTAGGGTTTAGTGTTTCGGTTAGGTTTAGGGTAGGGTTATAATTAGGGTTAATTTTAGGGTTAGGGTAAGAGTTAGAGTTACATTTACAGTTAAGGTGAGGGTTTTGGGTAAGTGTTATGGTTAAGGTTAGGGTTAGGGTTAGAGTTAGTGTTAGGGGTATGGGTTAGGTTTAAGTTTATGGTAGGCTTAAAGATAGAGTTAAGCTTAAGTTAGGGTTAGGGTCAGGGTTAGGATTAGAATTAGCTTTAGGGCGAGGGTAAGGGTCAGAGTTATTGTCAGGGTTAGGTTTAGGGTTACAGGTGGGCCAAGGTTAAGGTCAGGGTTAGGTTTAGGGGTAGGGTTAGGGTTAAACTTAGGGTTAGCTTTAGGTTAGGGATAGGGTGAAGTTTAAGATAGGGTGAGGGTTAGGGTTATGGCTAAGGTTTGGGTTTGTTTTCAGGTTTGTGTTAAGGTTATGTTTAGGGTTAGGGTTAAGTTTAAGGGTTGTGTTTAGTTTTAGTGTTAGCGTTAGATTTTAGGTTAGTGTTTAGTGTTATGGTTAGGGTTAGGGTTATAGTTGTGTTAGGCGTTGTGGTTGGGGTAAGGGTTAGGTTTAGGGTTAGGGTTGGGTAGGATTAGGATTATGGATATGGTAAGGTGTTAGGGGGTAGAGGTGTAGTTTAGGGTTAGGTTTTGGGTTTGTGTGAGGGTTCCGGTTAGGCTTTCTGATTCCGGTCATGGTTCGGTTTGGTTTAGGGTTAGGGTTAGGTTTATGATTAGGTTTCGGTTAGTGTTAGAGTTAGGGTTAAGGTTTTTTTAGACTTTGGTGTTGGGGTTAGGGTTTGGGTTAGGGTTAGGTTTATCGTTAGGGTCAGGGGTTTCAGGTTAGTGTTAGGGTTAGGGTTACGGATAGCATTAGGGTTAGGGTTGTGGGATGCGGTTAGGGTTTAGGGTGAGGGTTACCGTTAGTTTTATAGTTAAGGTGAGGGTTTAGGATAAGTGTTATGATTAGGGTTAGAGCTAGAGTTAGGGTTAGGTTTACGGTTAGGGTTAGGTGTAGGGTAAGATTTAGGTTTAGTTCCAAGTTGAGGGTTAGAGTTAGTGCTCTATTTAGGGTCAAGGTTAGAGTTAGGGTTAGGGTTAGGATGAGGGATAGTTTTAGAGTTAGGGAAAGGGTTAGGGTTTTGTGTGAGGGTTAGTTTTCAGTTTACATTAAGCTGATGTTTTAGGGTGTTACGTTTAGGGTTAGAGTTAGGGTTAGGGTTAGGTTTAGGGTGAGGGCTATAGTTAGGGGAGAGTTAAGGGTTAGGTTTAGTTTTAGGGTTAAGGTTAGGCTTAGATTTATGGTGAAGTTTAGGTTAAGGATGAGGGTTAGCGTTCGGCATTTGGGTTAAGGTTAGGGTTAGGTTTAGGGTTAGGCTTAGTGTTAGGGTTAGGTGTTTGGGTTAATGTTAGGGTCAGGATTAGGGTTAGGTTTAGGGTTAGGGCTAGGGCAAGGGCTAGGGTGAAGTTTATGGTTAAGGGTTGTGCTTAGGTTTAGTGTTAGGGGTTAGGGTTACGGTTAATGTTAGGAGTAAGTGTAGGGTTAAGGTTAGTTTTAGAGTGAGGGTTAGGGTTGGTTTTTGGTTTAAGTCATGGTTAGATTTATGGCTAGGTTAAGGTTAGAGATAAGGTTTGGTTAAGGGTTGGGATAGGTTTAGATGTTAGGGTGAGGGTTAGTGCTAGGTTTCCATTTAAGCTGAGTGTGTAGGGTCAGTTTTAGGGTTAGGATTAGAGTTAGAGTTAGGGTCAGGGTTAGGGTTAAGTTTAGGGTTAGGGTTAGGTTTATGGTTAGGATTAGGGTTAAGGTCAGGGTTAGGGGAGATTTAGTGTTATGTTTAATTTTAGTGTTAGGGTTTGGGTGAAGTTTATGTTAAGCGAGAGGGTTAGGGTTAGGGTTTAGGGTTCAGGTTAGGGTCAGGTTTAGGGTTAGGGTTAGGTGTAGGTTTGGAGTTAGGGTTAGATTTGGTGTTAGTGTTAGTTTTGCTTAGGGTTAGGGTTTGAATGAATTTAGGGTAGGTTTAGGGTTATGGTTAGGGTGAAATTATGGTTAAGGGTGAGGGTCTGGCTTAGGGTTAGGGTGAGAGTTAAGGTCAGTGGTTAGGGTTAAGTTAGGTTTAGGACTAGAGTTAGGTTTAGGGTTAGTTTTAGTTTTGGTTAGGTTTAGGCTTTGAATGAAGTTAGGGTAGGTTTAGGGTTATGGTTAGGGTGAAATTTTGGTTAAGGGTGAGGGTTCGGTTTAGGGCTAGGGTTAAGTTTAGAGTTAGGGTTAGTGCTTAGGGTTAGGTTTAGGGTTAAGGTTAAGTTTAGGCTAAGGATTAGGGTTAGAGTTAGGGTTAGGTGTTAGTGTTTCAGTTAGGTTTAGTGTAGGGTTATATTTAGGGTTAAGTTTAGGTTTAGGGTAAGAGTTAGAGTTAAGTTACATTTACAGTTAAGGTGAGGGTTTTGAGTAAGTGTTACAGTTAGGGTTAGGGTAGGTCTAGGGTTAGGGTTAGAGTTAGTGTTAGGGGTTAGGGTTAGGTTTTAGTTTAGGCTAAGGATTAGGGTTAGAGTTAGGGTTAGGCGTTAATGTTTCAGTTAGGTTTAGCGTAGGGTTATATTTAGGGTTAAGTATAGGTTTAGGGTAAGAGTTAGAGTTACATTTACAGTTAAGGTGAAGGTTTTGGGTAAGTGTTAGGGTTAGGGCTACAGTTAGAGTTAGGGTTAGGGGTTAGGGTTAGGTTTAATTTCATGGCAGCATAAATTTAGGGTGATGGTTAGTTTAGGGTTAGGGTCAGGGTTAGGATTAGGATTAGGTTTAGGGCGAGGGGTAGGGTCAGAGTTATTGTAAGGGTTAGATTTAGGGTTTCAGGTTTGCCAAGGTTAAGGTTAGGGTTAGGCTTAGGGGTAGAGTTAGGGAGAAAGTTAGCGTTAGCTTTAGGTTAGGGATAGGGTGAAGTTTAAGATAGGGTTACGGTTAGGGTTAGGGTTAGGGTTAGGGTTAGGGTTAGGGTTAGGGTTAGGGTTAGGGTTAGGGTTAGGGTTAGGGTTAGGGTTAGGGTTAGGGTTAGGGTTAGGGTTAGGGTTAGGGTTAGGGATAGCTTTAGGTTTAGGGTTGGTGATACCGTTCAGGGTTAGGGTGAGGGTTGGGGTTAGGGTGAGGTTTAGGTTTATAGTTAAGGTGAGGGTTTAGGGTAATTGTTATGCTTAGTGTTAGAGTTAGGGTTAGGGTTGGGGGAAGTTTCAGTTAATAGTGAGGGTTATGGCTAAGTTTAGAGTTAGGGTGAGGTTAGTGTTAGGGTTAGGGTTAGGTTTGGGGTCAGGTTTGGGTTAAGGCTAGGTTTACGGTAAAGGGTAGGACTAGGTTGGGGTTAGGGTTAGGTTTATAGTTAGAGTTAGTGCTAGCGTTTAGTGTTAGGTTAGGGTCAGGTTTAGAGTTATTGTTAGGGTTAGCGTTAGGGTAGAGTTAAGGTTAAGTTTAGGGTTAGGGTAAGGGTTAGACTTAGTGTCAGGTTTAGGGTTAGTTGTTTGGGCCAATGTTAGTGTCAGGTTTAGGGTTAGCGTTCGGTTTAGGGTTAGTGCTAGGGCTAGGGTGAAGTTTAATTTAAGGGTGAGGGTTGAGCTTAGGGTTAGCGTTAGCGTTTAGGGTTAGGGTTAAGTTTAGGATTAAGTTTAGGTTTAAGGTTAGGTTTAGAGTTAGGATTAGGGTTAGTGTTAGGGTTAAGTCATGGTTGGGTTTAGGGCTAGGTTAAGGTTAGAGATAGGGTTAGGTTAAGGGTTGGGGTTAGGTTTAGATGTTAGTGTGAGGGTTAGTGGCAGGTTTCCATTTAAGCTGAGTGTGTAGGGTAAGTTTTAGCGTTAGGATTAGGGTTAGGGTTAGAGTTAGGTTCAGGGTTAGGGTTAAGTTCAGGGTTAGGGTTAGGTTTATGGGTGGGGTCAGTGTTGGGGGAGATTTAGTGTTATGTTTAGTTTTAGGGTCAGGGTGAAGTTTATTTAAGCTAGACGGTTAGGGTTAGGGGTTAGGTTTCGGGTTAGGGGTTAAGTTTCAGGTTAGGGTCAGGGTTAAGTTTAGGGTTACGTTTAGTTTTAGGGTTAGGGTTAGGTTTAGTGTTAGTTTTGCTTAGGGTTAGTGTTTGAATGAAGTTATGGGAGGTTTAGGGTTATGGTTAGGGTGAAATTTTGGTTAAGGGTGAGGGTTCGGCTTAGGGTTACGGTTAGGGGTTAGTGTTTCAGTTAGGTTTAGAGTAGAGTTTTAATTAGGGTTAAGCTTAGGGTTAGGGTAAGAGTTAGAGTACGTTTACAGTTAAGGTGAGGGTTTTGGGTAAGTGTTATGGTTAAGGTTAGGGTTAGAATTAGGTTTAGGGTGAGGGTTAGGGTCAGAGTTATTGTCAGGGTTAGGTTTCGGGTTACAGGTGGGCCAAGGTTAAGTTTAGGGTTAGGTTTATGGGTAGGGTTTGGGTTAAAGTTAGGCTTAACTTTAGGTTAGGGATAGGGTGAAGTTTAAGATAGGGTGACAGTTAGGGTTAGGGTTATGGCTAAGGTTTGGGTTTCTTTTCAGGTTAGTGTTAAGGTTATGTTCAGGGTTAGGGTTAAGTTTAGGGGTTGTGTTTAGTTTTAGGGTTAGTGTTAGATTTTAGGATAGGGTTAAGTTTAGTGTTACGGTTAGGGTTATGGTTGTGTTAGGCTTTGTGGTTAGGGTGAGGGTTAGGTTTAGGGTTAGGGTTGGGTAGGGTTCGGATTATGGTTATGGTAAAGTGTTAGGGGTTAAGCTGTAGTTTAGGGTTAGGGTTTGGGGGAGGGTTCCGGTTAGTCATTGTGGTTCTGGTCATGGTTAGGTTTGGTTTAGGGTTAGGGTTAGGTTTAGGATTAGATTTTGGGTTAGTGTCAGAGTTAGGGTTAAGGTTTGGGTTAGGCTTTGGTGTTGGGGTTAGGGTTTGGGTTAGGGTTAGGGTTATCTTTAGGGCTTAGGGGTTTCAGGTTAGGGTTAGGGTTAGGGATAGCATTAGGTTTAGGTTTTATGGGATACGGTGAGGGGTTAGGGTGAGGGTTATGGTTAGTTTTACAGTTAAGGTGAGGGTTTAGGGTAAGTGTTATGATTAGGGTTAGAGTTAGAGTTAGGGTTAGGTTCAGGATTAGGGTTAGTGTAGGGTAAGATTTATGTTTAGGTCCATGTTGAGGTTTAGAGTTAGTGTTCTATTTAGGGTCAAGGTTAGAGTTCGGGTTAGGGTTAGGATTAGGTCTAGGGTTAGGATTAGGATTAAGTTTAGGGTTAGGTTCAGGACTATTGTAAGTGTTTGGTCTAGGCTTACAGATGGACTAGCATTATTGTTTGAATTAGGTTTAAGGTTAGCATTTGGGTTAGGTTTAGGTTAAGATTTAGAGTTAGGGTTTGGATGAAGTTTCGGATAGGTTGCGGGTTATTTTTATGGTTAGGGCTAGAGTTTGGGTTTGTGTTCAGGTTAGTGTTAAGGTTAGGTTTAAGGTTCGGGTTAGGGTTAGGGGTTATGTTTAGGGTTAGCGTTAGGTTAGGTTTAGGGTGAGTGTGAAGTTTAGGTTAAGGGTGAGTGTTATGATAAGGGTTAGGATTATAGATGGTGTCAGACATTAGGTTTAGGGTGTTAGGGTTAGGTTTATGGTTAGGGTAGGGTTAAGTTTAGGGTTAACATTAGGGTTAGGGTTAGATTAGGGTTACTGTTTGTATTAGGGTTAGGGATAAAGTTTGGCATAGCGTTAGGTTTAGGGTTGGGGATACGGTTAAGGGTTAGGGTGAGGGTTAGGCTTAGGTTTACAGTTAAGGTGAGGGTTTAGGGTAATTGTTACGGTTAGGGCTAGAGTTAGAGTTAGGCTTAGAGTTAGGGTGAAGTTTCAGTTAATAGTCAGGGACCAAGTAACTATTAGGGTAGTGTTACGGTTAGTGTTAGGGTTAGGTATAGGGTTAGGGTTCGGGTAGGGGTAAGGCTAGGTTTAAGGCTAGGTTTATGGTAAAGGGTAGGGCTAGGTTAGGGTTAGGTTTAGAGTTAGAGTTAGTGCTAGGGTTTAGCGTTAGGGTTAGGGTCAGGTTTAGAGTTAGTGTTAGTGTTAGGGTTGTGGTAGAGTTAAGGTTAGGGTTAGGTTTAGGGTTAGAGTAAGGGTTAGGTTTAGGTCAGGGTTAGGGCTAGGATGAGGGTTAGGGTTAGGCTTAGGGAAAGGGTTAGGCATTCGTGTGAGGGTTAGTGTTAGGTTTCCAGTTAAGCTGATGTTTTAGGGTGTTACGGTTAGGTTAAGGGTTATAGTTAGGATTAGGCTAGAGTTAGGGGATAGTTTAGGGTTAGGTTTAGTTTTAGGGTTATTGTCAGGCTTAGGTTTAGGGTGAAGTTTAGGTTAAGGATGAGGGTTAAGGTTTGGGTTAGGGTTAGGCTTAGTGTTAGAGTTAGGTGTTTGGGTGAATGGTAGGATCAGTTTTAGGTTTAGGGTTATGGTTAGTGTTCGGTTTAGGTTTAGGGTTAGGGTGAAGTTTAAGTTAAGGGTGAGGGTTGAGCTTAGGGTTAGCGTTAGGGGTTGGGGTTAGGGTTAAGGTTAGGATTAAGTTTAGGGTTAAGGTTAGGTTTAGAGTTAGGGTTATGGTAAGTGTTCAGGTTCAGTCATGTTTAGGTTTAGGGGTAGGTTCATGTTAAAGACAGGGTTAGGTTAAGGGTTGGTGTTAGGTTTAGATGTTAGGGTGAAGGTTAGTGCTAGGTTTCCATTTAAGCTGAGTGTGTAGGGTAAGGTTTAGGGTTAGAGTTGGAGTTAGGGTCAGGGTCAGGGTTAATTTTAGGGTTAGGGTTAGGTTTATGGTTAGGGATAGGGTTAGGGACAGAATTCTGGGAGATTTAGTGTTATGTTTAGTTTTAGGTTTAGGGTTAGGGTGAAGTTTATGTTAAGCATGAAGGTTAGGGTTAGTGGTTAGGGTTCAGGTTAGGGTCCGGATTAGGTTTAGGTTTAGGGTTAGGGTTAGGTTTAGTGTTAGTGTTAGTGTTAGTTTTGCTTAGGTTTAGGGTTTGAATGAAGTAGGGTAGGTTTAGTGTTAGGGTTAGGGTTTGGATGAAGTTTAGGCTATGGTAAGGGTTAGTGTTATGGTTAGGTTTAGGGTTTAGGTTAGTGTTAGGGGTTAGTTAAGGGTTAGGGTTAGGTTTAAGTTTAGTGTTAGTGTGATGTTTAGGTTAAGGGTGAAGGTTTGGATAAAGTTTACAATTAGGGTTAGGATTATAGTTAGTGTTAGAGGCTAGGTTTAGGGTGTTAGGGTTCGGTTTATGGTAGGGTAGGGTTAAGTTTAGGATTAAGGTTAGGGTTAGGGATAGCTTTAGGTTTAGGGTTGGGGATACGGTTCGGGGTTAGGGTGAGGGTTGGGGTTAGCGTGAGGGTTAAATTTACAGTTAAGTTGAGGTTTTAGGGTAATTGTTATGCTTAGTGTTAGAGTTAGGCTTAGGGTTAGGGGAAGTCTCAGTTAATAGTGAGGGTTAGGGCTAAGTTTAAAGTTAGGGTGAGGTTAGTGTTAGGGTTAGGGTTAGGTTAGGGGTTAGGGTTAGGGCTAGGGTTAGGTTTAGAGTTAGGGTTAGGTGTTAGGGTAGGGCTAAAGTTTATGGCAGGGTTCAAGTTAGGGTTAAGGATAGGTTAGGGTTCAGGTCAGGGTTAGGATTAGGTTTATGGTGAGGTTTAGGTCAGAGTTATTGTAAGGGTTAGGTTTAGGGTTACAAGTGGGCCAACGTTATGTTTATGGTTAGGTTTAGGTGTAGGGTTATTGTTAAAGTTAGGGTTAGTTTTAGGGTTAGGGTTAGTATTATGTTTATGTTAAGGAGTTAGGGTTTAGAGGTGTAGTTTGGGGTTAGGGTTTGGGGGAGGGTTCTGGTTAGGCATTGTGGTTCTGGTTCTGGTTAGGTTTGGTTTAGGGTTAGGTTTACGATTATGTTTCAGGTTATTGTTAGAGTGAGAGTTAGGGTTAAGGTTTGGGTTAGGCTTTGGTGTCAGGGGTCAGGGTTTTGGTTATGGTTAGGGTATCTTTAGGGCTTAGGGTTCAGATTAGTGTTAGGGTTAGGGATAGCATTAGGGTTTGGGTTGTGGGATACGGTTAGGGGTTAGGGTGAGGGTTACGGTTAGATTTACAGTTAAGGTGAGGGTTTAAGGTGTCATGAATAGGGTTAGAGTTATAGTTAGGGTTAGATTTAGAGTTAGGGTTAGGTGTAGGGTAAGATTTAGGTTTAGGTTCAGGTTTAGGGTTAGAGTTAGTGTTCTTTTTAGGGTCAAAGTTAGAGTTAGGATTAGCTTCAGGATTATGTCTAGGGTTAGGGTTAGGTTCAGGGTTATTGTAAGGGTTAGGTTTAGGGTTACAGTTGGACTAGCGTTCTGGTTAGAGTTAGGTTTAAGGTTAGGGTTTGCGTTAGTTTTGGGTTTAGGGTTAAGGTTAGGGTTAGGGTTTGGATGAAGTTTAGGATAAGGTGAGGGTTATTTTTAGGGTTAGGGCTAGAGTTTGTGTTTGTGTTCAGGTTAGTGTTAAGTTTATGTTTAGGGTTCAGTTTAGGGTTAGGGGTTAAGTTTATGGTAAGGGTTACGTTTATGTTTAGGGTTAGTGTGAAATTTAGGTTAAGGATGAGTGTTAGGGTAAGGGTTAGGATTAGGGTTAGTTTAGTTAGTGTTAGAGGTTAGTTTTAGGGTGATAGGGTTACGTTTATGGTTAGGGTAGGGTTAAGTTTAGGTTTTAATGTTAGGGTTAGGGTTAGATTATGGTTAATGTTCGTGTTAGTTTTAGGGTTAGGGATAAGGTTAGCAATAGTGTTAGGTTTAGGGTTGGGTATACAGTTAGGGTTTAGGGTGAGGGTTGGTGTTAGGGTGAGTTTTATGTTTAGTTTTACAGTTAAGGTGAGGTTTTAGGGTAAGTGTTGTGGTTAGGGTTAGGGTTAGAGTTAGAGTTAGGGTTAGGGTTAGGATTAGGGTGAAGTTTTAGTTAATAGTGAGGTAAGGGTTAGAGTTAAGGTTAGAGTTAGGGTTAAGTTTAGTGTTAGTTTTACGGTTTGGGTTAGGGTAGGGGTAAGGTTAGGGTTAAGGGTAGGGTTAAGGTAAAGGGTAGGGCTAGGTTAAGGTTAGGGTTTGGTTTAGAGTTAGAGCTAGTGCTAAGGTTTAGGATCAGGGTTAGGGTCAGGTTTAGAGTTATTGTTAGGTTTAGGGTTAGAGTTAGGGTAGAGTTAAGTTTAGGTTTAGCGTAAGAGTTAGATTTAGGTCAGAGTTACGGTTAGGATTAAGGATAGGGTTAGAGTTAGGGAAAGGGTTAGGGGTTTGTGTGAGGGTTAGTGTAAGGTTTACAGTTAAGCTGATGTTTTAGGGTGTTACAGTTAGGGTCAGCATTAGAGTTAGTGTTAGGTTTAGGGTTAGGGCTAGAATTAGGGGTAGTTTAGGGATAGGTTTAGTTTTAGGGTTAGGGTTAGGCTTAGGTTTAGGGTGAAGTTTAGGTTAAGGATAAGGGTTAGGGTTAGTGTTATGGTCAGGTGTTTGGGTTAAGGTTAGGGTCAGATTTGGGTTAGGTTTAGGGTTACGGTTTAGTTTTAGGGTTAGGGTTAGGCTTAGGTTTAGGGTGAAGTTTAGGTTAAGGGTAAGGGTTAGGGTTAGTGTTATGGTTAGGTGTTTGGGTTAAGGTTAGGGTCAGATTTGGGTTAGGTTTAGGGTTATGGTTAGGGTTAGGGTTAGGTGTTTGGGTTAATGTTAGGATCAGGTTTAGGGTTAGGTTTAGGTTTGGGGTTAGGGTGAAGTTTAAGTTAAGGGTGAGGGTTGAGCTTAGGGCTAGGGTTAGGGGTTAGGGTTAGGGTTAAGTTTAGGATTAGATTTAGGGTTAAGGTTAGGTTTAGAGTTAGGATTAGGGTAAGTGTTAGGGTTAACTAATGGTTAGGTTTAGGGCTAGGTTAAGGTTAGAGATAGGGTTAGGATAAGGGTTGGGGTTAGGTTTAGATGTTAGGGTGAGGGTTAGTGCTAGGTTCCCATTTAAGCTGAGTCTGTAGGGTAAGTTTTAGGTTTAGGATTAGGGTTAGAGTTAGGTTCAGGGTTAGGGTTAAGTTTATGGTTAGGGTTAGGTTTATGGTTAGGAATAGGGTTAGGGGGAGATTTAGTGTTATGTTTAGTTTTAGGGTTAGATTTAGGGTGAAGTTTATGTTAAGCGTGAGGATTAGGGTTAGGGGTTAGGGTTCAGGTTAGGGTGAGGGTTCAGGTTAGGATTAGGTTTAGGGTTAGGTTTTGGATTAGTTTTAGTTTAAGTTAGTGTTAGGGATTGAATGAAGTTAGGGTAGGTTTAGGGTTATGGGTAGGGTGAAATTTTGGTTAAGGGTGAGGGTTCAGTTTAGGGTTAGGGTTAGAGTTAGGGTTAGTGGTTAGGGTTAGGTTTAGGGCTAAGGTTATTTTTAGGCTAAGGATTAGGGTTAGAGTTAGGGTTAGGTTTTAGTTTTTTGGTTAGGTTTAGGGTAGAATTATATTTAGGGTTAGGCTTTGGGTTAGGGTAAGAGTTAGAGTTACATTTACAGTTAAGTTGAGGGTTTTTGGTAAGTGTTATGGTTAGGGTTAGGGTTAAGGTTAGGGTTTAGGGTTAGGTTTAAGTTTATGGTAGGGTTAAAGTTAAGCTTAAGGTTAGGTTAGGGTTAGGGTCAGGGTCAGGGTCAGGGTTAGGATTAAGACTAGGTTTATGGCGAGGGTTAGGGTCAGAGTTATTGTAAGGGTTAGGTTTAGGTTTAGAGGTGGGCCAAGGTTAAGTTTAGGGTTAGGTTTATGGGTAGGGTTTGGGTTAAAGTTAGGGTGAGCTTTAGGTTAGGGACAGGGTGAAGTTTAAGATAGGGTGAGGGTTAGGGTTAGGGTTATGGCTAAGGTTTGAGTTAGTTTTCAGGTTATGTTTAGGGTTCAGGTTAAGTTTACGGGTTCTGTTTAGTTTTAGGGTTAGGGTTAAATTTTAGGTTAGGGTTAAGTTTAGTGTTACTGTTAGGGTTGGGGTTACGATTTGTGTTAGGCATTGTGGTTGGGGTGAGGGTTAGGTTTTGGGTTAGGGTTGGGTAGGGTTAGGATTATGGTTATGGTAAGGTGTTAGGGGTTAGAGGTTTAGTTTAGGCATTGTGGTTCTGGTCATCGTTAGGTTTGGTTTAGGGTTAGGGTCAGGTTTATGATTACGTTTCAGGTTAGTGTTACAGTTAGGGTTTAGGTTTGTGTTAGGCTTTGGTGTTAGGGTCTAGGGTTTGGGTTAGGGTTAGGGTTATCATTAGGGCTCAGAGGTTTCAGGTTAGTGTTAGGGTTAGGGTTACGGATAGCATTAGGGTTAGGATTAGGGGATATGGTTAGGGGTTAGGGTGAGGGTTACTGTTAGTTTTACAGTTAAGGTGAGGGTTTAGGGTAAGTGCTATGATTAGGGTTAGAGTTAGGGTTAGGTTTAAGGTTAGGGTTAGGTGTAGGGCAAGATTTAGGTTTACGTCCAGGTTTAGGGTTAGATTTAGTCTTCTATTTAGGGTCAAGTTTAGAGTTAGGTTTAGGATTAGTTCTAGGGATAGGATTAGGATTAGGATTAGGTTTAGGGTTAATTTCAGGGCTATTGTAAGGGTTAGGTTTAGGGTTACAGATGGACTAGCGTTATTGTTAGAGTTAGGTTTCAGGTTAGGGTTTGGGTTAGGTTTAGGTTTACGGTTAAGTTTAGGGTTAGGGTTTGGATGAAATTTAGGATAGGGTGAGGGTTATTTTTATGGTTAGGGCTAGAGTTTGGGTTTGTGTTCAGGTTAGTGTTAAGTTAGGTTTAGTGTTCGGTGAGGTTTAGGGGTATGTTTAGGATAAGGTTAGGTTTAGGTTTAGGGTTAGTGTAAAGTTTAGATTAAGGGTGAGGGTTAGGATAAGGGTTAGGATTATAGGTAGTGTTAGACGTTAGGTTTAGGGTGTTAGGGTTAGGTTTATGGTCAGGGTAGTGTTAAGTTTAGGGTTAATGTTAGGGTTAGGGTTAGATTAGGGTTACTTCTCGTATTAGGGTTAGGGTTAGGGATAATTTTGGGGGTAGCGTTAGGTTTATTGTTTGGGATACAGTTAAAGTTTAGGGTGAGGGTTAGGGTTAGGTTTACAGTTAAGGTGAGGGTGTAGGGTAATTTTTATGGTTAGGTTTAGAGTTAGAGTTATGCTTAGGGTTAGGGTATTGTTTCAGTTAATAATAAGGGTTAGGGTTAAGGTTAGAGTTAGCGTTAAGGTTAGTGTTAGGGTTAAGTTTAGGGTAGGGGTAAGGTTAGGATTAAGGCTAGGTTTACAGTAAAGGGTAGGGCCAGGTTAGGTTTAGAGTTAGAGTTAGTGCTAGGGTTTAGGGTTAGGGTTAGGGTCAGGTTTAGAGTTATTGTTAGGTTTAGGGTTAGGGTTAGGTTAGAGTTAAGGTTAGGGT
The DNA here is from genome assembly GCF_030014295.1 of Loxodonta africana. Taxonomy (NCBI): domain Eukaryota; kingdom Metazoa; phylum Chordata; class Mammalia; order Proboscidea; family Elephantidae; genus Loxodonta; species Loxodonta africana. Next base: position 36,520,738 of record NC_087342.1, read on the forward strand.
TAAGTTTAGGTTTAGGGTAAGGATTAGGTTTAGGTCAGGGTTAGGGTTAGGATGAGGGATAGGGTTAGGGTTAGGGAAAGGGTTAGGGGTTCCTGTGAGTGTCAGTGTTACATTTACAGTTAAGCTGATGTTTTAGGGTGCTACTGTTAGGGTTAGAGTTAGGGTTAAGGTTATGTTTAGGTTTAGGGCTAGTGTTAGGGGATAGTTTAGGGTTAGGTTTAATTTTAGGGTTAGGCTTAGGCTTAGGATTAGTGTGAAGTTTAGGTTCAGGTTTCTGGTTAGGGTTTGGGTTTTGTGTTTGGGTTAAGTTTAGGGTTAGTTTTAGAGTTAGGCCTAGTGTTAGGTTTAGGGTTAGGTGTTTGGGTGAATGTTAGAGTCAGGTTTAGGGTTAGGTTTAGTGTTCGGTTTAGGGTTAGGGTGAAGTTTAAGGGTGAAGTTTGAGCTTAGGGTTAGCATTAAACGTTAGGGTTAGGGTTAGGGCTAAGTTTAGGGTTAAGGTTAGGTTTAGAGTTAGGGTTAGGGTAAGTGTTAGGGTTAAGTCATGGTTAGGTTTAGGACTAGGTTAAGGTTAGATATAGGGTTAGGTTCAGGGATATTGTAAGTGTTAGGTTTAGGGTTACAGGTGGACTAGCATTATGCTTAGAGTTAGGTTTAAGGTTAGGGTTTGGGTTAGGTGTAGTTTTAGGGTTAAGCTTAGGGTTAGGGTTTGGATGAAGTTTAGGATAGGGTTTGGGTTATTTTTAGGATTAGGGCTAGAGTTTGGGTTTGTGTTCAGGGTAGTGTTAAGGTTAGGTTTACGGTTCGGGTTAGGGTTAGGGGTTATGTTTGGGGTTAGGGTTAGGTTTAGGGTTAGGGTTAGTGTGAAGTTTAGGTTAAGGGTAAGGGTTAGGATTAGGGTTAGTATTATAGTTAGTGTTAGAGGTTAGGTTTAGGGTGTTAGTTTTAGGTTTATGGTTAGGGTAGGGTTAAGTTTAGGGTTATATTAGGGTTAGGGTTAGATTAGTCTTACTGTTCGTATTAGGGTTAGGGTTAGGGATAAGTAAAGGGATAGTGTTAGGTTTAGTGTTGGGGATACAGTTAGGGGTTAGGGTGAGGGTTAGGGGTTAGGGTGAAGTTTAAGTTAAGGGTGAGGGTTGAGCTTAGGGTTAGGGGTTAGGTTTAGGGTTAAGGTTCGGATTACGTTTAAGGTCAAAGTTAAGTTTAGGGATAGGATTAGAGTAAGTGTTAGGGTTAAGTCATGGTTAGGGTTAGGGCTAGGTTAAGGATAGAGATAGGGTTAGGTTAAGGGTTGGGGTTAGGTTTAGATGTTAGGGTGTGGGTTAGTGCTAGGTTTCCATTCAAGCTGAGTGTGTAGGGTAAGTTTTAGCGTTAGGATTAGGGGTAGAGTTAGAGTCAGGGTTAGGGTTAAGTTTCGGCTTCAAGTTAGGTTTATCGTTAAGATTAGGGTTAGGGTCAGGGTTAGGGGGAGATTTAGTGTTATGTTTAGTTTTAGGGTTAGGGTTAGGGTGAAGTTTATGTTAAGCATGAGGGTTAGGGTTAGGGGTTAGGGTTCAGGTTAGGGTCAGGGTGAGGGGTAAGTTTAGGTTTAGGGTCAGGGTTAGGTTTAGTGTTAGTTTTAGTTTTGCTTAGGGTTAGGGTGTGAATGAAGTAAGGGTAGGTTTAGGGTTACGGTTACGGTGAAATTTTGGTTAAGGGTGCGGGTTCGGTTTAGGGTTAGGGTTAGAGTTAGGGTTAGTGGTTAGGTTTAGGTTTAGGGTTAAGGTTATGTTTAGGCTAAGTATTAGGGTTAGAGTTAGGGTTAGGGGTTAGTGTTTCGATTAGGTTTAGGGTAGGGTTATATTAGGGTAAGTTTAGGGTTAGAGTAAGAGTTAGAGTTACGTTTGCAGTAAAGGTGAGGGTTTTGGTAAGTGTTACCGTTAGGGCTATGGTTAGGGTTAAGTCTAGGGTTAGGGTTAGAGGTAGGATTAGGGGTTAGTGTTAGGTTTAAGTTTAAGGTTGAGTTAAAGTTAGGGTTAAGGTTAGGTTAGGGTTAGGGTCAGAGTTAGGATTAGGATTAGGTTTAGGGTGAGGGTTAGGGTCAGAGTTATTGTAAGGGTTAGGTTTAGGGTTGCAGATAGGCCAAGGTTAAGGTTATGGTTAGGTTTAGGTGTTGGGTAAGATTTGAAGTTAAGGTTAGCTTTAGTTTAGGGATATAGTGAAGTTTAAGATAGAGTGAGGGTTAGGGTTAGGGTTATGGCTAAGGTTTGGGTTAGTTTTCAGTTCAGTGTTAAGGTGATGTTGAAGGTTAGGGTGAAGTTTACGGGTTTTTTTAGTTTTAGGGTTAGGGTTAGATTTTAGGTTAGGGTTAAGTTTAGCTTTACATTTAGGGTTAGGGTTATGGTTTGTGTTAGACGTTGTAGTTGGGGTAACGCTTAGGTTTAGGGTTAGGGTGGGCATGGTTAAGATTATGGTTATGGTAAGGTGTTAGGTGTTAGAGGTTTAGTTTAGGGTTAGGGTTTGGGTGAGGATTCCTTTTAGGCATTGTGGTTCTGGTCATTGTCATGTCTGAACTTGTGTTAGGGTTAGTTGCTTTCACAATCTCTTAAAGCTAAGACTATGTAGTTGCTCATCTGGAAGGATAAATGCACTGCAATGTAGTTTTTAGAAGAAGCCTTGCATTTGCAAGAGCAAATGAGGAATTCAGTGCATGAAGAGGAAGGAAAAAATGTTTCTCTCCTTATGCCTGCTTTGCTCAGAGAACTGGATGAAGTCAGGGAGCTATCCCTTTCACTGAGAAACATGCAGGCTGCAGTTGCCTGTGTGCTCTCTTATTTGGAAAAGAGTCTGTAGTTACACGCTTTGAACTCTCGAAAGGCACCGGGGTTTGTTAGGATTTCCCCAGGCGCTTTGTTTTCCCTGGGCCAAAAAGAATCTTCACAATAGCTTAAGGCTACCACTGCATACTCCTTCCACTTCCAGAACTCGGCTACTGCAAGGCAGTTCTCCAGAAGAAAACTTCCCTTCGCGAAGGGTAGATTTGCCGAGCTCGTTGCAGGAAAGAGAATCCAAATGACGCTTTTCTCTTTCTAACTGCTTTCCTCAGAGGAATGGATGAAGTCAGAGTGTTCTTTTTTTCACTGAGATACACAAAATCTGATGTTGCCTCTGAGCTCTGCTCTTGGCAAATAACTGAAATTGACACGCATTCAAGTGCGGAAAGACATGGCTTTGCTAGCATTTCACTACACACTGTGTTTTCCCTGGGCTTCACTCTGCGAACGGTATCTCATCAGGGCAACACTGCATAGGATATACTCTACCAGGAGAGAGGTTACTGCTTTGTAATTTTACTAGGAAACCTTGCTTTCCCAAGTGCGAATTGACCAAATTCAGGCCGAAAATAGAATACAAAAGGTCTTTTTCTCCCTGGGTGCTTTCACAATCTCTTAGAGCTAAGGCTATGTAGTTGCTCCTCTGGAAGGATAAATCCATTGCGTGGTAGATTTTCAGTAGAAGCCTTGCGTTTGCAAAAGCAAATGAGGAATTCATTGCAGGAAAGAGGAAAGCAAAAAAATGCCTTATGCCTGCTTTGTTCAGAGGACTGGATGAAGTCAGGGAGCTCTCCCTTTCGCTGAGAAACATGCAGGCTACTGCTGCCTGTGTGCTCTCTTATTTGGAAAAGGGTCTGAAGTTACACACGATGAACTGCGCAAAGGATCCGGAGTTTGATAGGACTTCCCCAGGCGCTTTGTTTTCCCTGGGCCAAAACGAGCCTTTGCAATAGCTTAACGCTAACACTGCATACTCGTTCCACTTCCAGAATAGGGCAACCACAATGCAGTTCTCCAGAGGAAAACTTCCCTTCGCGAAGGGCAGATTGGCCGAGCTCATTGCAGGAAAGCGAAACCAAATGACGGTTTTCTCATTCTAACTGCTTTCATCAGAGGAATGGATGAAGTCAGGGTGTTCTTTTTTTCACTGAGATACAGAAAATCTGATGTTGCCTCTGAGCTGTACTCTTGCCAAAATAACTGAAAATGACGTGTTTTCATGTGGGGAAAGACATGGGTTTGCTAGGATTTCACTATGCATTGTGTTTTCCCTGGGCCTCACTGTGCCAACCGTATCTCTTCAGGGCAACACTGCATAGGATTTACTCTGCCAGGAGAGAGGTTACTGCTTTGTACTTTGTGCTAGGAAACTTTGCTTTCGCAAGTGCAAATTGACCGAATTGAAGCAGTAAATAGAATACAAAAGGCCTTTTTCTCCCTGGATGCTTTCACAATTTCTTAATCCTAAAACTATGTAGTTGCTCATCTGGAAAGATAAATCCACTGCGATGTAGTTTTTCAGAAGAAGCCTTGCGTTTGCAAGAGCAAATGAGGAATTCATTGCAGGAAGAGGAAGGAGAAAAAGTTTCTCTCCTTATGCCTGCTTTTCTCAGAGGACTGGATGAAGTCAGGGAACTCTCCCTTTCACTGACAAACATGCAGGCTGCTGTTGCATGAGTGCTCTCTTATTTGGAAAAGAGTCTGTAGTTACACACTTTGAACTCTCGAAAGGCACCGGGGTTTGTTAGGATTTCCCCAGGCGCTTTTTTTTCCTTGGGCCAAAAAGAGACTTCACAATAGCTTCAGGCCACCACTGCATACTCCTTCCACTTCCAGAACACGGCTAGCGCAAGATAGTTCTCCGGAGGAAAACTTCCCTTCTCAAAGGGCAGATTTGCCGAGCTCATTGCAGGAAAGCGAAACCAAATGACAGTTTTCTCATTCTAACTGCTTTTGTCAAAGGAATGGATGAAGTCAGTGTTCTTTTTTTCACTGAGATACACAAAATGTGATGTTTCCTCTGAGCTCTTTCTTGGCAAATAAGTGAAATTGACATACTTTCATGTGGGGATGCACAAGGCTTTGTAGGATTTCACTATGCAGTGTGTTTTCCCTTTGTCTCAGTGCACCAACACTATCTTGTCAGGGCAACACTGCATAGGATTCACTCTGCCAGGAGAGAGGTTACTGCTTTATAGTTTGTGCTAGGAAACCTTGCTTTTGCATGAGTGAATTGACCGAATTCAGGCAGGACAGAGATTACTGCTTTGGACTTGGTGCTAGGAAACCTTGCTTTTGGAAGTTCGAAATGACAGAGTTCAGGCAGGAAAGAGAATACAAAAGGCCTTTTTCTCTCTGGGTGCTTTCACAATCAAAGCTAAAACTATGTAGCTGCTCCTCTGGAAGGACAAATGCACTGCGATGTTGTTTTTCAGAAGAATCCTTGCGTTTGCAAGAGCAAATGAGGAATTCATTGCAGGAAAGAGGAAGGAAAAAAAGTTCCTCTCCTTATGAGTGCTTTTTTCAGAGGACTGGATGAAGTCAGGGAGTTCTCCCTTTCACTGAGAAACATGCAGGCTACTGTTGCCTGTGCGCACTCTTATTTGGAAAAGAGTTTGTAGTTACACACTTTGAACTGGGCAAAGGCATCGGGGTTTGTTAACATTTCCCCAGGCGCTTTGTTTTCCCTTGGCCAAAATGAGCCTTCACAATATCTTAACGCTAACACTGCACAGTCGTTCCACTTCCAGAACACGGCTACCGCAAGACAGTTCTCCCTAAGCCCAACCCTAAACCTAACCTTAACATTAACCCAGGAACCTAACCCTAATACTAACTCTAAAGCTCATCGTTAACCTAAACTTCACCCTAAATCTAAACCTAACCCTAACCCTAAAACTAAATTAACCCTAAACTAGCACCTAACTCTAGCACTAACCATAAAAATAACCCTCACCCTATCCTGAACTTCATCCAAACCCTAACTCTAACCTTAATCCTAAACCTAAACCTAACCCAAACCTCACCTTAAACCTATTCTATCCATAAAGCTACTCCATCTGCAACCCTAAACCTAACCCTTACGATAACCCTGAACCTAAACCTAAATCTAATCCTAACTCTAGACCTAATCGTAACCCTAAACCTAACTCTAAACTTGACCCTAAATGGAACACTAACTCTAACCCTCAACTTGGACCTAAACCTAAATCTTACACTACACCTAGCTCTAACCTTAATCATACCACCCTAAACCCTCACTTAACTGTAAAACTAACCGTAACCCTCACTCTAACCCCTAACGGTGTTCCCCAACCCTAACCCTAATGCTAACACTAGCCCTAACCAGAACACTAACCTGGACCCCTAAGCCCTAAGTATAACCCTAACCGTAAACCAAACCCTAACCCCTAACACCAAAGCCTAACCTAAACCTTAACCCTAACTCTCACCCTAACTCTCATGCTAACCTGAAACCTAATTATAAACCTAACCCTAATGCTAAACCAAACCTAACTATGACCAGAACCACAATGTGTAACTGGAACCCTCACCCAAACCCTAACCCTAAACTACACTTCTAACCCCTAACATCTTACCATAACCATAATCCTAACCCTACCCAACCTTAACCCTAAACCTAACCCTCACCCCAACCACAACACCTAAAACAAATCGTAACCCTAACTGTTACACTTAACCCTAACCTAAAATCTAACCCTAACCCTTAAACTAAACAGAACCCTTAAACTTAACCCTAACCCTAAACATAACCTTAACACTAACCTGAAAACTAACCAAAACCTTAGCCATAACACTAACCCTCACCCTATCTTAAACTTCACCCTATCCCTAACCTAAAGCTAAAACTAACTTTAACCCTGACGCTACACCTAAGCCTAACCCTAACCTTAACCTTGGCCCACCTGAAACCCTAAACCTAACCCTTACAATAACTGTGACCCTAACCCTCACCCTAAACCTAATCCTAATACTAACCCTGACCCTAACTCTAACCTAAACTTCACCCTAACTTTAAGCCTACCATAAACTTAAACCTAAACCTAACCCCAACCCTAAATCTAACCCTAACACTAAACTTAAACGGAACCCTCACCCTTAACCAAAATTTCGCCCTAACCATAACCCTAAACCTACCCTAACTTCATTCAAATGTGAACGCTAACCAAATCTAAAATTAACCCTAAAACCAAACGTAAACCTAACCCTAAACCTAAACTTAATCCTAACCCCGACCCTAACCTGAACCCTAACCCCTAACCCTAAACCTCACGCTTAACATAAACTTCACCCTAACCCTGACCCTAAATCTAAATATAACACTAAATCTCCCCCAACCCTGACCTTAACCCTAATCCTAACAATAAACCTAACCCTAACCCTAACTCTGACCCTAACCCTAACCGTAACTCCCTAAAGCATCAGCTTAACTGTAAACCTAACACTAACCCTCACACGAATCCCTAACCCTTTCCCCCGCCCTAACTCTATCCCTCATCCGAGCCCTATCCCTGCCCTAACCCTAACCGTTACCCTAACCCTAAAATGAATGCTAACCTTAACTCTAGCCTAACCCTAACCCTAAACCTAACAATAACTGTAAAACTGACCCTAACCGTAATCCTAAACCCTAGCACTAACTCTAACTCTAAACCTAACCCTAACCTAGCACTACCTTTTACTGTAAACCTAGCCTTAACCCTAACCTTACCCCTACCCTAACCCTAACCCTAACAATACCCTTAACCCTAACTCTAACCTTAACCCTAAACCTCGCTATTAACTGAAACTTCACTCTAACCTAACTCTAACTATAACCCTAACCATAACAAGTGACCTAAACCCTCACCTTAACTGTAAACCTAACCCTAACAGTCACCCTAACCCTTAAACTTATCCCCAAACCTAAACATAACACTATCCCCAACCTTATCCTTAACCCTAACCCTAATACGAACAGTAACCCTAATCTAACCCTCACTCTAATATTAACCCTAACCTCAACCCTACCCTAATCATAAACCTAACCCTAACACCCTAAACCTAATGTCTAACACTATCTATAATCCTAACCCTTATCATAAACCTCACCCTTTACCTAAACTTCACACTAACCCAAAACCTATATCTAACTCTAACCCTAAACATAACACTTAACCATAACCCGAACCCTAAACCTAACCTTAACACTAACCTGAACAAACCCAAACTCTAGCCCTAACCATAAAAATAACCCTCAGCCTAGCCTAAACTTCATCCAAACCCTAACCCTAATCTTAACCATAAACCTAAACCTAACCCAAACCCTAACCTTAAACCTAACTCTAACAATAACACTAGTCCATCTGTAACCCTAAAACTAATTCTTACAATAGCATTGAACCTAACCCTAAACCTAATCATAATCCTAACCCTAATCCTAACTCTAACCTTGACCCTAGATAGAACACTAACTCTAACCCTAAACCTGCATGTAAACCTAAATCTTACCCTACACCTAACCCTAATCCTAACCCTAAGCCTAATGCAAACCCTAACTCTAACTCTAACCCTAATCGTAACACTTACCCTAAACCTAATCATAAACCTAATCCTAACCCTAAACCAAACCTAACCATGACCAGAACCACAATGTCTAACCGGAACTCTTACCCAAACCCTAACCTTAACTACACCTCTAACCCCTCACACCTTATCATAAACATAATCCTATCCCTACTCTACCCTAACCCTAAACCTAACCCTCACCCAACCACAATGCCTAACACAAACTGTAATCCTAATCCTAACCGTAACATTAAACTTAACACTAACCTAAAATCCACCCCAACTCTAAAAGTAAACAGACCCCATAAACTTAATCCTAACCCTAAACATAACCTTAACACTAACCAGAAAAACTCAACCAAACCTTAGCCATAACCCTTACCCTCACCCTCTCTTAAACTTCACCCTATCCCTAATATAAAGCTCACCCTACCTTTAACCCTAAACCTAACCCTAACCTTACCCTTGGCCCACCTGTAACCCTGAACCTAACCCTTACAATAACACTTACCCTAACCCTGACCCTAAACCTAATCCTAATCCTAACCCTGACCCTAAACCTAACCAAACCTTAAGCCTAACTTTACCCTACCATAAACTGAAACCTAATGCTAACACCTAACCCTAACTCTAACCCTAACCCTAGCCCTAACCTAACCCTAACTGTAACACTTACCCAAAACCCTCACCTTAACTGTAAACATAACTCTAACTCTTAACCTAACCCTAAATATAACCCTACCCTAAACCTAACCGAAACACTAACACCTAACTCTAAATCTAACCCTGATCTTTAGCCTAAAACTAACCTTAACCTTAAACCTAACCCTAACCACTAACCCTAATTCTAACCCTAACCCTAAACCGAACTCTCACCCTTAACAAAAACTTCACCGTAACCATAACCCTAAACCTACCCTAACTTCATTAAAATCCTAACCCTAACCAAAACTAAAATTAACCGTAAACCTAACCCTAACCCTGACCCAAACGTGAACCCTAACCCCTAACCCTAACCCTCACACTTAACAGAAACTTCACCCTAACCCTAAACCTAAAATTAAACATAACACTAAATCTCCCCCTAATCCTGACCCTAACCCTAATCTTAAGCATAAACCTAACCCTAACCCTAAACCTAACCCTAACCCTGAAACTAACTCTAAGTCTAATCCTAACCCTAACCCTAAATCTTAAATGACCCACTCAGTTTAAATGGAAACCAAGCACTAACACCCTAACATCTAAACCTAACTCAACCCTTAACCTAACCCATTCTCTAACCTTAACCTAGCCCTAAGCCTAACCATGAATTAAACCTAACACTTACCCTAAACCTAACGCTAAACCTAACTTTAACCCTAAACCTAATCCTAAACTTAAACCTATCCCTAACTCATGACCCTAATTCTAAGCTCAAAACTCACTCTTAACTTAAACTTCACCCTAACCCTAACCCTAAAGTGAACCCTAACCCTAACCCTAAACCTGACACTAACATTAACCCAAACACCTAAACTTAACCCTAACACTAACACTAACCCTAACCCTAAACCTAACTCAAACCTGACCCTAGCCTTAACCCAAACACCTAACCCTAACACTAACCCTAATCCTCATCTTTTACCTAAACTTCACCATAAACCTAAATCTAACCTTAACCCTAAAACTAAACTTAACCCTAAACTATCTCCTAAGTCTAGCCCTAACCCTAAACCTATTCCTAACTCTAACTCTAACCCCGACCCTAACCGTAACACCGTAAAACATCAGCTTAAGTGTAAACCTAACACTAACCTTCACACGAATCCCTAACCCTCTCCCTAACCCTAACCCTATCCCTAATCCTAACCCTAACTCGGACCTAAACCTAACCCTTACCCTAACGCTAAACTTAACCTTAACCTTAAGTCTACCCTAACCCTAACAATAACTTTAAACCTGACCTTACCTCTTACCCTAAACCCTAGCACTAACTCTAACTCTAAACCTAACCCTAACTTAGCCCTACCCTTTACCGTAAACCTAGCCTTAACCCTAACCTTACCCCTACCCTAACCCTAATACTAACCTTACCCCTAACTCTAATCTTAACCCTAGCCCTTACCCTAACCCTCACTATTAACTGAAACTTCACCGTAACTCAAACCCAAACTCTAACACAAAACCTAACTTTAACACTTACCCTAAACCCTCACCTTAACTGTAAACCTAAACCTAACCCTCACCCTAACCCCAACCCTCACCCTGACACCTAACCTTATCCCTAACCATAAACCTAATGCTATTCCTAACCCTATCCCTGACCCAAACACAAACATTAACCCTAATCTAATCCTAACTCTAACATTAACCCTAAACTTAACCCTGCCCTAACCAAAAACCTAACCCTAACATCCTAAATCTAACCTCTAACACTAACTATAATCCTAACGCTAATCCTAACCTTATCCTAACCCTCACCCTTAACCTAAACTTCACACTAACCCTAAACCAAAACGTAACCCTAACCCTAAACATAACCCCTAGACCTGACCTGAACCCTAACCTAATCTTAACACTAACCTGAACACAAAAGCAAACTCTAGCCCTAACCCTAAAAATAACCCTCACCCTATCCTAAACTTCATCCAAACCCTACCCCTAACCTTAACCCTAAACCTAAACCTAACCCAAACCCTAACCTTAAACCTAACTATAACCAGAACACTAGTCCACCTGTAACCCTAAACCAAACCCTAACACTAGTCCTGAACCTAACCCTAAAACTAATTCTAAATCTAACCCTAAACCTGATCCTAACCCTAACCCTAACTCAAACCTTGACCCTAAATAGAACACTAACTCTCACCCTGAACCTGAAACTAAACCTAAATCTTGCCCTACACCTAAACGTAACCCTAACTCTAACTCTAACCCTAATCATAACACTTACCCTAAACCCACACTTTAACGGTAACGTTAACCGTAACCCTCACCCTAACCCCTAACCGTATGCCATAACTCTAACACTAATGCTATCCCTAACCCTAGCCCTAACACTAACCTGAACCCCTGAGCCCTAACGATAACCCTAACCCTAACCCAAAACCTAACCCCAAAACCAAAGCCTAACCCAAACCTTAAACCTAACTCTTGCACGAACTCCAACATTAACCTAAAACCTAATCATAAACTTAACCCTAACCCTAAAACAAACCTAACCATGAGCAGAACCACAATGCCTAACCGGAACCCTCACCAAAACCCTAACGCTAAACTGCATCTCTAACCCCTAACACCTTACCATAACCGTAATACTAACCCTACCCAACCCTAACCCTAAACCTAACCCTAACCCCAACCACAATGCCTAACACAACCATAACCCTAACCCTAACTGTAACATTAAACAACCCTAACCTAAATTCTAACCCTAAGCCAGAACTAAACATAACCCGTAAACTTAATCCTAACCCAAAACATAACCTTTACTCTAACCTGGAAACCAACCAAACCTTAGGCATAACCCTAACCCTAACCTTCACCCTATCTTAAACTTCACCCTAACCCCAACCTAAAGCTAAAACTAACTTTAACCCTAACCCTACCCCTACACCTAAACCTAACCCTAACCTTAACCTTGGCCCACCAGTAACCCTAAACCTAACCCTTACAATAACTCTGACCCTAAACCTCACCGTAAACCGAATCCTAATCCTAACCCTACCCTAACGCTAACCTAACCTTAACCCTAACTTTAACCCTACCATAAAATTAAAACTAACCATAAACCCTAACCCTAACTCTAACCCTAACCCTAACACACACCCAAAACACTCACCTTAACTGTAAACATAACTCTAACTCTTACATTAACCTAAACTTAACCCTAAATATAACCCTACCCTAAACCTAACCAAAACACTTACCCCAACCCTAACTCTAACCCTAATCCTTAGCCTAAACCTAATCTTAACCCTAAGCCTAAACCTAACCAATAACCCTAACTCTAACGCTAACCCTAACCCTAAACCGAACCCTAAACCAAAATTTCACCCTAACCATAACCCTAAGCCTACCCTAATTCATTCAAACCTTAACCTTCACCAAAACTAAAACAAACCCTAAAACTAACCCTAACCCTACCCTTGACCCTAACCTGAACCCTAACCCCTAAACCTAACTCTCACGCTTAACATAAACTTCACCTGAACCCTAAAACTAAACATAACACTAAATCTCCCCCTAAACCTGACCCTAACACAATCCTAACCATAAACCTAACCCTAACCCTAAACTTAACCCTAACCCTGACCCTAACTCTTACCCTAATCCTAACCCTAAAACTGACCCTACACACTCAGCTTAAATGGAAACCTAGCACTAACCCTCACCCTAACATCTAAACCGAAACCCAACCCTTAACCTAACCCTATCTCTAACTTTATCCTAGCCCTACACCTAACCATGACTTAATTCTAACACTTACCCTAACTCTTACCCTAAACCTAACCTTAACCCTAAACCTAATCCTAACCTTAACCCTAACCTTAACCCCTAACCTAACACTAAGCTCAACCCTCACCATTAAGTTAAAATTCACCCTATCCCAAAACCCTAACACTAAACGGAATCCTAATCCTAACTGTAAACCTAACCCTAAACTTGACTCATAACATTAACCCAAACACCTAACCCTAACCCTCACAGTTAGCCTAACCCTAACCCTAACCTGACCCTAACCTTTAACCAAACACCTAACCCTAACACTAAACCTAAACCTAACCCTCATCCTTAACCTAAATTTCACCCTAAACCTAAGCTTAACCCTAACCCTAAAACTAAATCTAACCCTAAACTATCCCCTAACTCTAGCCCTAACCCTACACCTAACCCTAACCCTAACTCTGACCCTAACCCTAACCATAACACCGTAAAACATCACCTTAAGGTTAAACCTAAAACTAACCCTCACACGAACCCTGAATCCTTTCCCTAACCCTAACCGTATCCCTAATTTTAACCCTAAACCTAACCTAAACCTAACCCTTACCTTAACCCTAAACTTAACCCTAATCTTAACTCTACACTACCTCTAACATTAACCCTAAATTTAACAGTACCCTAACCATAAACCTAACCCTAACGCCCTAAACCTAACCTCTAACACTACTATAATCCTAACCCTAATTCTAACCCTTATCCTAACCCTCACCCTTAACTTAAACTTCACACTAATCCTAAACCTAAACCTAACTCTAACCCTAAACATAACTCCTAACCCTAACCTGGACCCTAAACCTAAACATAACACTAACCTGAACACAAACCCAAACTCTAGCCCTAAACATAAAAATAACCCTCACCCTATCCTAAACTTCATCCAAACCCTAACCCTAAACTTAACCCTAACCCTAAACCGAAACCTAACCTTAAACCTAACTCTAACCAGAAAGCTAGTCCACCTGTAATCCTAAACCTAAGCCTTACAATAGCCCTGAACCTAACCCTAAACCTAATCCTAAATATAACGCTAGACCTACACCTAGCCCTAACCTTAACTCTAACCTTGAAACTAAATAGAACAATAACTCTAACCCTAAACCTGGATGTAAACCTAAATCTTACCTTAAACTTAATCCTAACACTAAACTTAACCCTAATCATACCACTTACCCTAAACCCTGACCTTAACTGTAAAACTAACCATAACCCTCACTCTAACCCCTAACCGAATCCCCCAACCCTAACCGTACTGCTATCCCTAACCCTAAACCTAACACTAACCTGAACCCCTAAGCCCTAACGATAACCCTAACCCTAATCCAAACCCTAACCACTAACACCAAGGCTAACCCAAACCTTAACCCTAACTCTCACCCTAACTCTAACACTAACCTAAAACCTAATAAAAAACCTAACCCTAACCCTAACCCAACCCTAACACTAAAACTAACCCTAACTCCAACCACAATGCCTAACACAAAACGTAACACTAACCCTAACAGTAAAACTAAACTTAACCCTAACCTAAAATGTAACCTTATCCCTAAAACTAAACAGAACCCGTAAACTTAACCCTAACCCTAAACATAACCTTAACACTAACCTGAAAACTAACCCAAACCTTAGCCATAACCCTAACCCTAACACTCACCCTATCTTAAACTTCACCCTATCCCTAACCTAAAGCTAGCCCTAACTTTAACCCTAACCCTAAACCTAACCCTACCCTTAACCTTGGCCCAACTATAACCCTAAACCTAAACTTTACAATAACTCTGACCCTAAACCTCACCCTAAACCTAATCCGAATCCTAACCCTGACCCTAACCCTAACCTAAACTTAACCCTAACTTTAACCCTACCATAAACTTAAAACTAACCCAAAACTCTAACCCTAACTCTAACCCTAACCGTAGCCCTAACCCGAACCCTAACCCTAACTGTAACACATTCCCAAAACCCTCACCTTAACTGTAAATGTAACTCTAATCCTTACCCTAACCCTAAACTTAACCCTAAATATAACCCTAACCTAAAACTAACCGAAACACTAACCCTAACCCTAAATCTAACCCTAATCCTTAGCGGACACCAAACCTTAACCCTAAACCTAACACTAACCCTAAACCTAAACCTAACCCTAACCCTGACCCTAACCTGAACCCTAACCACTAACCCTAACCCTCACGCTTAACATAAACTTCAACCTAACCCTAACCCTGAAACTAAACATAACACTAAATCTCCCCCTAACCCTGACCCTAATCCTAATCCTAACCATAAACCTAACCTTAACCCAAACCTTAACCCTAACCCTGACCCTAACTCTAACTCTAACCCTAAAACTTCCCCTACAAACTCAACTTAAATGGAAACCTAGCACTAACCCTCACCCGAACATCTAAACCTAAGCCCAACCCTTAACCTGACCCTGTCTCTAACCTTAACCGAGCCCTAAGCATAAGCATGACTTAACCCTAACAATTACCCTAACCCTAACCGTAAACCTATTCTTAACTCTAAACCTAAACCTAACCTTAACCCTACCCCTAAACCTTAACCCTAACCCTAAGCTCGACCCTCACTCTTAACTTAAATTTCACCATAACCCTAACCCTAAATGGAACCCAACCCTAACCCTAAAACTAACCATAAACCTGACCCTAACGTTAACCCAAACACCTAAACCTAACCCTAACACTAACCCGAACCCTAAACCTAACCATAAACTGACTCTAACCTTAACCCGAACACCTAACCCTAACACTAACCCTAACCCGAACTCTCATCCTTAACCTAAACTTTACCCTAAGCCTAAGCCTAACCCTAACACTAAAACTAAACCTAACCCTAAACTATCCCCTAACTCTAGCCCGAACCCTAAACCTAACAATGACCCTAACCATAACACCCTAAAACATCAGCTTAACTGTAAACCTAACACTAACCCTCACATGAACCCCTAACACTTTCCCTAACCCTAACCCTATCCCTAACCCTAACCCTAATGCTGACCTAAACCTAACCCTTACCCTAACCCTAAACTTAAACCTAACCTTAACTTTACCCTAACCCTAAACCTAAACCTAACAATAACTTGAATACTGACCCTAACCCTAACCCTAAACTCAGCATTAAGTGTAAGACTAAACCTAACCCTAAATCTAACCTAGCCCAACACTTTACCATAAACCTAGCCTTAACCCTAACCTTAAAAAAAAAACCTTACCCTACCCGAAACCTAACACTAACCCTGACACTAACCTTCACTCTAACACTAACATTAACCCTAAATATTACCCGAACCCTCACTATTAACTGAAACTTCACTCTAACCCAAACCCGAACTCTAACTATAACCATAACCATAACACTTATCCTGAACCCTCACCTTAACTGTATAACTAACTGTAACCCTCACCCTAACCCCTAACCGTATCCCCCAACCATAACCCTAAAGGTATCCCTAACCCTAACCCTGACACTCACCTGAACCATTAAGCCCTAAGTATAAACCTAAACCGAACTCAAACCCTAACACCTAACACCAAAGCCTAACCCAAACCTTAACCCTAACTCTCACCCTAACTCTAACACTAACCCGAAACCTAATCATAAACCTAACACTAACCCTAAACCAAACCTAATCATGACCAGAAACACAAAGCCTAACCGGAGCCCTCACCCACACTCTAACCCTAAACTACACCTCTAAACCCTAACACCTTACCATAACCATAATCCTAACCCTACCCAACCCTAACCCCAAACCTAACCCTCACCAACCACAACGCCTAACACAAACTGTAACCCTAACCCTAACCGTAACACTAAAGATAACCCTAACCTAAAATCTAACCCTAACTCTAAAATTGAACAGAACCGTAAACTTAAACCTAACCCTAAACATAACCTTAACAATAAACTGAAAACTAAACCAAACCTTAGCCATAACCCTAACCCTAACCCTCACCCCGTCTTAAACTTCACCCTATCCCTAACCTAAAGCTAACCCTAACTTTAACCCTAAAAAAAAAAAGCCATAAACCTACCCCTAAACCTAACCCTAACCTTAACCTTGGCCAACCTGTAACCCTAATACAACCCTTACAATAATTCTGACCCCATCCCTCACACTAAACCTAATCCTAATCCTAACCCTGACCCTAACTCTAACCTAACCTTAACCATACCATAAACATAAACCAATCCATAACCCCTAACCCTAACTCTAACCCTAACCCTAGCCCTAACCCTAAACCTAACCCTAACCCTAACACTTACCCAAAACCCTCACCTTAACTGTAAATGTAACTCTAACTCTTACCCTAACCCTAAACATAACCCTAAATATAACACTACCCTAAACCTAACCGAAACACTAACCCCTAACCCTAAGTCTAACCCTAATCCTTTGCCTAAACCTAACCTTAACCCTAAACCTAACCTAACCATTAACCCTAACACTAACCCTAAACCGAACCCTCACTCTTAACCAAAATTTCACCCTAACCATAACCCTAAACCTACCCTAATTTCATTCAAACCCTAACCCTAACCAAAACTAAACCTAAACCTAACCCTAACCTAAAAGTAAACATAACCCTAACCTGGACCCTAACCTGAACCCTAACCCCTAACCCTAAGCCTCAAACTTAACATAAACTTCACCATAACTCTAACCTTAAAACTAAACATAACACCAAATCTCCCCCTCACCCTGACCCTAAACCTGTTCCTAACCATAAACCTAACAGTAACCCTAAACTTAACCCAAACATGACCCTAACTCTAACTCTAACCCTAAAAAAAAAACCTAACCCTAAAACTTACCCTACACACTCAGCTTAAATAAACCTAGAACTAACCCTCATCCTAACATCTAAATCTAATCCCAACTCTTAACCTAACCATATCTCTAACCTTAACCTAGCCCTAAACCTAACAATGACTTAACCCTAACACTTACTCTAAACCTAACCATAAACCTAAACTTAACCCTAAAACTAATCCTAACCTTAACCCTAATCCTAACCTCTAACTCTAACCCTAAGCTCAACCCTCACCCTTAACTTAAACTGCACCGTAACCCTAACCGTAAACCGTAAACCTAACCCTAAACCTGACCCTAACATTAACCCAAACACGAAAACCTAACCCTAACCCTAAATCTAACCCTAACCTGACCCTAACCTTAAGGCAAACACGTAACCCTAACACTAACCCTAACACTAAACCTCATCCTTAACCTATACTTCACCCTAAACGTAAGCCTAAGCCTAACCCTGAAACTAAACCTAACCCTAAACTATCCTCTAACTCTAGCCCTAAACCTAACCCTAACCCTAACTCTAACATTAACCCTAACCGTAACACCCTAAAACATCAGCTTAACTGCAAACCCAACACTAACCATCACATGAACCCCTAGCCCTTACCCTAACCCTAAACGTAACACTAACCTTAACTCTACCTTAACCCTAAACCTAACAATAACACTAAACCTGACCCTAACCCTAACCCTAAACCCTAGCACTAACTCTAACTCTAAACCTAACCCTAACCTTGCCCTACCCTTTACCATAATCCTAGCCTTAACCCTAACCTTACCCCTACCCTAAACCTAACCCTACCACTAACCTAAACCATAACTCTAGCCTTAACCCTACCCTGACTATTAACTGAAACTTCACCCTAACCCTAAGCCTAACTCTAACCTTAACAATTACCCTAAACCCTCAACTTAAATGTGAACCTAACTCTAACTCTAACCCTAACTCTTAACCGTATCAACAGCCCTAAACCTAATGCTATCCCCAAACTTACCTCTAACCCTAACCCTAATACGAACAGAAACCCTAATCCATCCCTAACCCTAACCTTAACCGTAAGCCTAAACCTATTCCAAACCCTAACCTTAAACCTAAATCTAACCATAACGCTAGTCCACCTGTAATCCTAAACCTAACCCTTACAATAGCCCTGAACCTAACTCTAAACCTAATCCTAATCCTAACCCTAGACCTAATCCTAACCCAAACCCTAACTCTAACCTTGACCCTAAATAGAACACTAACTCTAACCCTAAACCTGGACGTAAACCTAAATCTTGCCCTACACCTAAGCCTAACCCTAAACCTAATCCTAACTCTAACCCTAATCATAACACGTACCCTAAAACCTCACCTAAACTGTAAAGCTAACTGTAATCCTAACCCCTAACAGTATCCCCCAACCTTAACCCTAACACTATCCCTAACCCTAACCCTAAGCTGAAAACCCTAAGCCCTAACGATAAACCTAACCCAAAACGGAATCCCAACACCAAAGCCTAACCCAAACCTTAAACCTAACTCTTACCCTAACTCGAAACCTAATCATAAAACTAACCCTAACCCTAAACCAAACCTAACCATGACCAGAAACACAATGCCTAACCGGAACCCTCACATAAACCCTAACCCTAAACTACACCTCCAACCCCTAACACCTTACCATAACCATAATCCTAACCCTACCCAACCCTAACACTAAACCTAACCCTCACCCCAACCACAATGCCTAACACAAACCATAACCCTAACCCTAACCGTAACACTAAACTTAACCCTAACCTAAAATCTAATGTTATCCCTAAAACTAAACAGAACCCGTAAACTTAACCCTAACCCTAAACATAACTTTAACACTAACCTGAAACTAACCAAAACCTCAGCCATAACCCTAACCCTCACCCTATCTTAAACTTCACCCTATCCTTAACCTAAAGCTAAACCTATCTTTAACCCTAAACCTACCCCTAAACCTAACCCTAACCTTAACCTTGGCCCACCTGTAACCCTAAACCTAACCCTTACAATAACTCTGACTCTAAGCCTCGCCCTAAACCTAATCCTAATCCTAGCCCTGACCCTAACTCTAACCTAATCTTCACCCTAACGTTAACAGTACCATAAACTTAAACCTAAACCCAAACCCTAATCCTAACTCTAACCCTAACCGTAGCCCTAACCCTAACAGTAACACTTACCCAAAACCCTCATCTTAACTATAAATGTAACTAACTCTTACCCTAACCCTAAATATAACCCTACCCTAAACCTAACGGAAACTCTAACACCTAACCCTAACTCTAACCCTAATCCTTAGCCTAAACCTAACCTTAACCTTAAACCTAACCCTAACCACTAACCCTAACTCTAACACTAACCCTAAACCTAAACCGAACCCTCACCCTTAACTAAAATTTCACCCTAACCATAACCCTAAACCTACCCTAACTTCATTGAAACCCTAACCAAAACTAAAACTAACCCTAACCCTAACTCGAACCCTAACCCTAATCTTAAGCTAACCCTAACCCTGACCCTAACCTGAACCCTAACAACCAACCTTAAACCTCACATTTAACATAAAATTCACCCTAACCCTAACCCTAAAACTAAAAAACTAAACTTATCACTAAATCTCCCCCTAACCCTGACCTTAACACTAATCCTAAGCATAAACCTAACCCTAACCCTAACCGTAACACACTAAAACATCAGCTTAAGTGTAAACCTAACACTAACCCTCACACGAACCCCTAACACATTCCCCAACCCTAACTCTATCCCTAATCCTAGCCCTAACCCTAATCCTGACCTAAACCTAACCCTAAAATTAACCCTAACCTTAACTCTATCCTAACCCTAACCCTTAACCTAACAATAACTCTAAACCTGACCATGACCCTAACCCTAAACCCTAGCACTAACTCTAACTGTAAACCTAACAGTAACCGTAACCCTCACTCTATCTTAAACTTCGCCCTATCACTAACCTAAAGCTAACCCTAACTTTAACCCCAACCCTACCTCTAAACCTAACTCTAACATTAACCTTGGCCCATCTGTAACCCTAAACCTAACCCTTACAATAAATCTGGCAATAAACCTCAACCTAAACCTAATCCTAATCCTAACCCTGACCCTAACCATAACCTAACTTTAACCCTACCATGAATGTAAACCCAACCCTAACCCCTAACCCTAACTCTAACCCTAGCCCTAGCCCTAACCCTAACCATAACTCTAACCCTCACCCTAACCCTAATCCTAAACCCTAGCACTAACTCTAACTCTAAACCTAACCCTAACACTAACCTAGCCCTACTCTTTACCGTAAACCTAGCCTTAACTCTAATCCTACCCCTAAACCTAACCCTAACCTTAACCTTGACCCACCTGTAACCCTAAACCTAACCCTTACAATATCTCTGACCCGAACCCTAGCCCTAAACCTAACCCTAACAGTAACACTTACCCAAAAAACTCACCTTACCTGTAAACGTAACTCTAACTCTTACCCTAAACCTAAACTTAACCCTAAGTATAACCCTACCCTAAACCTAACCAAAACACTAACCCCTAAACCTAACTCTAACCCTAATCCTTAGCCTAAACCTAACCTTAACACTAAACTTAACCCCAACCACTAACCCTAAGTCTAATGCTAACCCTAACCCTAAACCGAAACCTTAACGTTAACCAAAATTTCACCCTAACCATAACCCTAAACCTACCCTAACTTCATTCAAAGACGAATACTAACCAAAATTAACACTAACCCTAAACATAACCCTAGCCCTAAACCTAACCCTAACCCTAACACTAGCCCCTAACTCTAACCCCTAACCCTCATGTGTAACATAAACTTCACCCTAACCCTAACCCTAAAACTAAACATAACACTAAATCTCCCCTAACCCTGACCCTAACCCTAATCCTAACCATAAACCAAGGCCCTAACCCTAAACTTAACCCTAACCCTGACCCTAACTCTAACTCTAACCCTAAAACTTACACTACACACTCAGCTTAAATAGAAACCTAGCACTAACCTTCACACTAACACCTAAACCTAACCACAACCCTTAGCCTAACCCTATCTCTAACCTTAACATAGCCCTAAACCTAACCCTGACCTACACCTAACCCTTACCCTAATCCTAAATTTAACCCTAACCTTAACTCTACCCTAAACCTAACCCTAAACCTAACAATAACTCTAAACCTGACCCTAACCCTAAACCCTAGCACTAAATCTAACTCTAACTTTAACCCTAACCCTAAACTTTACCTTAAACCAAGACTTAACCCAAAACTTACCCCTAACCTAACCCTAACCCTAAATCTAACCCTAACACTAACCTTAACCCTAACTCTAACCTTAACCCTAACCCTCACTATTAACTGAAACTTCATCCTAACCCTCACCATAACAATTAACCTAAACCCTCACCTTAACTGTAAACCTAACCCTAACCGTCACCCTAGACCTTAACCATATCCCCAACCCTAAACCTAATGCTATCCCTAACCTTATCCCTAACCCTAACCCAAACAGTAACCCTAATCCAACCCTAATGCTAACATTAACCCTAAATTTAAGCCTACCCTAACCATAAACCTAACCTTCACACCCTAAACCTAACGTCTAACACTGTCTATAATCCTAACCCTTATTCTAACCCTCAACCTTAATCTAAACTTCACATTAACCCTAACCCTAACCCTAACCCTAAAAGTAACCCCTAACCCTAACCCAAACCCTAAACCTAACCATAACACTAACCTGAACACAAAACCAAACCCTAGCCCTAACCATATCCTAAACTTCATAACCATATCCATAACCCTCACCCTATCCTAAACTTCATCCAAACCCTAACCCTAAACTTAAACCTAACCCAAACCCTAAACTTAAACCTAAATCTAACCATAATGCTAGTCCACCTGTAACCCTAAACCTAACCCTTACAATAGCCCTGAACCTACACCTAAACCTAATCCTAATCCTAACCCTAGACCTAATCCTAACCCTAACCTTAACTCTAACCTTGACCCTAAATAGATCACTAACTCTAACCCTGAAGCTGAACCTAAACATAAATCTTACCCTACACCTAACCCTAATCTTAAACCTAACCATAACTCTAACTCTAACCCTAATCATAACACTTACCCAAAACTCTCACTTAACTGTAAAACTAACCGTAACCCTCACTCTAATTCCTAACCGTATCCCAGAACCCTGACCCTAATGCTAACCCTAGCCCTAAGCAGGACATTAAGATGAACCCCTAAGCCCTAACGATAACCCTAACCCTAATCCAAACCCTAACCCCTAACACCAAAGCCTAACCAAAACCTTAAACTTAACTCTCACCCTAACTCTAACATTAACCCGAAACCTGATCATAAACCTAACCGTAACCCTAAACCAAACCTAACCATGACCAGAACCACAATTCCTAACCGGAACCCTCAACGAAACCCTAACTGTAAACTACACCTCAAACCCCTAACACCTTACCATAACCATAATCCTAACCCTACCCAACCCTAACCCTAAACCTAACCCTCACCCCAACCACAATGCCTAACACAAACCGTAACACTAACTGTAACTTAAACCTAACCTAAAATCTAACCTTAACCCTAAAATTAAACACAATCTGTAAACTTAACCCTACCCCTAAACATAACCTTAACACTAACCTGAAAACTAACCCAAACCTTAGCCATAACCCTAACCCTAACACTAACCCTATCTTAAACTTCACCCTATCCCTACCCTAAAGCTACCCCTAACTTTAACCTTAACCCAACCCCTAAACCTAACCCTTACCTTAACCTTGGGTCACCTGTAACCCTAAACCTAACCCTTACAATAACTCTGACCCTAACCCTCACCCTAAACCTAATCCTAATCCTAACCCTGACCCTAACCCTAACCTAACCTTCACCCTAACTTTAACCCTACCATAAACTTAAACCTAACCCTAACCCCTTACCCTAACTCTAACCCTAACCCTAGCCCTAACCCTAACCCTAACAGTAACACTTACCCAAAACCCTCACCTTAACTGTAACGTAACTCTCTTACCCTAACCCTAAACCTAACCCTAAATATAACCCTACCCTAAACCTAACGAAACACTAACACCTAACCCTAACTCTAACCCTAATCCTTAGTGTAAACCTAAACCTAACCCTAAACCTAAACCTAACCACTAACCCTAACTCGAACCCTAACCCTAAACCTAAACTGAACCCTCACCCTTAACCAAAATTTCACCCTAACCATAACCCTAAACCTGCCCTAATCCTAAGCATAAATCTAACCCTAACCCTAACTCTAACCCTAACCCTAACCGTAACACCCTAAAACATCAGCTTAACTCTAAACCTAGCCGAAACCCTAACCTAGCACTGCCCTTTACCGTAAACCTAGCCTTAACAGTAACCTTACCCCTACCCTAACCCTAACCCTAAACCTAACCCTAACACTAAACTTAACCCTAACTCTAACCTCAACTCTAACCCTCACTATTAACTTAATCTTCACCCTAACCCTAACTCTAACTCTAACCCTCACAATAACAATTAACCTAAACCCTCACCTTAACTGTAAACCTAACCCTAACAGTCACCCTAACCCTTAAGCGTACCCCCAACCCTAAAACTAATGCAATCCCTAATCTTATCCCTAACCCTAACTCTAACATGAATAGTAACACTAATCTAACACTAAACCTAACTTTGACCCTAAACTTAACAGTACTCTAACCATAAACCTAACCCTAACACCCTAAACGTAAAGTCTAACACTGTCTATAATCCTAACCCTAATCCTAACCCTTATCCTAACCCTCAAGCTTAGCCTGAAATACACACTAACCCTAAGCCTAAACCTAACCCTAACCCTAAACATAACCCCTAGCCCTAACACGAACCCTAAACCTAACCTAACACTAACCTGAACACAAACCCAAATTCTTGCCCCAACCCTAAAAATAACTTCACCCTATCCTAAACTTCATCCAAACCCTAACCCTAACCTTAACCATAAACCTAAACCTAACCCAAACCCTTACCTTAAACCTAACTCTAACCATAACTCTAGTCCATCTGTAACCCTAAACCTAACCCTTGCTATAGCCTTGAACCTAACACTAACCCTAAAACTAATCCTAACACAAACCTTAACCCTAACTCTAACATTAACCCTAACCCTCACTGTTAACTGAAACTTCACACTAACCCTAAGCCTAACTCTAACTTCTAACCCTAACCATAACAATTATCCTAAGCCCTCACCTTAACTGTAAACCTAACCCAAACCCTCATCCTAACCCTTAACCGTATCTGCAACCCTAAACCTAATGCTACCCCCAAACTTATCCGTAACCCTAACCCTAATACGAACAGTAACCCTAATCCAACCCTAATGCTAACATTAACCCTAAATTTAAGCCTACCCTAACCGTAAACCTAACCCTCACACCTTAAACCTAACGTCTAACACTATCTATAATCCTAACCCTTACCCTAACCCTCACCCTTAACCTAAACTTTGCACTAACCCCACATCTAAACGTAACCCGAACCCTAAAAATAACCCCTAACCCTATCCCGAAAACTAAAACTAACGTTAACACTAACATGAACACAAAACCAAACTCTAGCCCTAACCATAAAAATAACCCTCACCCGATCCTAAACTTCATCCAAACCCTAACCCTAAACTTAAACCTAAACCTAACCCAAACCCTAACCTTAAACCTAACTCTAACAATAACGTTAACGCTAGTCCATCTGTAACCCTAAACCGAACACTTACAATAGCCTTGACCCTAACCCTAAACCTAATCCTAATCCTAACCCCAGACCTAATCCTAACACGAACCCTAACACTAACCTTGACCCTATATAGAACACTAACTCTAACCCTAAACCTGGACATAAACCTAAATCTTGCCCTACACCTAACCGTAACACTAAACCTAACCCTAACTTTAACCCTAATCATAACACTTACCCTAAAACCTCACCTAAACTGTAAAGCTAACCGTAACCCACACCCTAACCCCTAACCGTATCCCTCAACCCTAAACTTAATGCTATCCCTAACCCTAACCCTAACACTAACCTGAAACCCCTGAGCCCTAACAATAACCCTAACCCTAACCCAAACCCTAACCCCAACACCAAAGCCTAACCCAAACCTTAACCCTAACTCTCACACTAACTCTAACACTAACCCGAAACCTAATCATAAACCTAACCCTAACCCTGAACCAAACCTAAACATGACCAGAACCACAATGCGTAACCGGAACCCTCACTTAAACCCTAACCCTAAACTACACCTCTAACACCTAACACCTTAAAAACACCTTACCATAACCATAATCTTAACCCTACCAAACCCTAACCCTAAAAGTAACCCTCACCCCAACCACAACACCTAACACAAACGGTAACCCTAACCCTAACCCTAACCGTAACACTACACTTAACTCTAACCTAAAATCTAACCTAAACCCAAAACTAAAAAGAACCCGTAAACTTAACCCTAACACTAAACATAACCTTAACAGTAACCTGAAAACGAACCAAAACCTTAGCCATAACCCTAACCCTCACCCTATCTTAAACTTCACCCTATCCCTAAACTAAAGCTAAACCTAACTTTAACCCTAAACCTGACCCTGCCATTAACCCAAACACCTAACCCTAACCCTAACACTAAGCCTAACATTATACCTAACCCTAAATTTAACCAAAACAACAAACCCTAACCCTAACCATCATCCTTGACCTAAACTTTACCCTAAACCTAAGCCTAAGCCTAACCCTAACCCTAAAACTAAACCAAACCCTGAACTATCCCCTAACCCTAAACCTAACCCTAACTCCAACCCTAACCCTAACCTTAACACCCTAAAGCGTCAGCTTAACTATAAACCTAACACTAACCCTCACACGAATTCCTAACCCCTTCCCTAACCCTAACCCTATCTCTCATCCTAACCCTAACTCTGACTTAAACCTAACCCTTAACCTAACCCTAAATTTAACCCTAACCATAACTCTACCCTAACCCTAAACCTAACAATAACTCTAAACCTGACCCTAAACCTAGCCATACACCCCAGCACTAACTCAAACTCTAAACCTAACCCTAACCTAGCCCTGACCTTTACAGTAAACCTAGCCTTAACCCTAACCTTACCCCAACCTAACGTTAACCCTAAACCTAACCCTAACACTAACCTTAACCCTACCCCTCAATATTAACTGAAAGTTCACCCTAACCCTAAGCCTAACTCTAACTCTAACCCTAACCATTACAATTAACCTAAACCTTTATCTTAACTGTAAACCTAACTCTAACCCTCACCCTAACCTTTAACCGTATCCCCAACCCAAAACCTAACATTACCCCCAAACTTATCCCTAACCCAAACCCTAATACGAACAGTAACTCTAATTCAACCAAAACCCTAACATTAACCCTAACCTTAACAATACCCTAACCATAAACCTAACCCTAACACCCTAAACCTAACATCTAACACTATCTATAATCCTAAACCTTATCCTAAACCTCACCCTTAACCTAACTTTACACTAACCCTAAACCTAAACCTAACCTGAACCCTAAACATAACCCCTAAACCTAACCCGAATGCTAAATCTACCTTAACACTAAACTGAACACAAACACAACCTCTAGCCCTAACCCTAAAAATAACCCTCACCCTATCCTAAACTTCATCCAAACAATACTCTAACCTTAAACCTAAACATAAACCTAACCCAAACCCTAAACTTACACCTAAATCTAACAATAACGCTAGTCCTTCAGTAACCCTAAACTGAACACTTACAATAGCCCTGAACCTAACCCTAAACCTAATCCTAACCCTAGACCTAATCCTAACACGAACCCTAACACTAACCTTGACACTAAATAGAACACTAACTCTAACCCTTAACTTGGACCTAAAACTAAATCTTACCCTACACCTAACCCTAACCCTAAACCTAAACCTAACTCTAACCGTAATCATAACACTTACCCTAAACTCTCAACTTAACTGTAAAACTACCCATAACCCTCACCCTAACCCCTAACCGTATCCCCCAACCATAACCCTAATGCTATTCCTAGCCCTAACCCTAACACTAACCTGAAACCCCTGAGCCCTAACGATAACCTTAACCCTAACCCAAACCCTAACCACAACACCAAAGCCAAACGCAAACCGTAACCCTTACTCTCACCCTAACTCTAACACTAACCCAAAAACTAATCATAAACCTAACCGTAACCCTAAACCACACCTAATCGTGACCAGAACCACAATGCCTAACCGGAACCCTCACCCAAAACCTAACCCTAAACTACACCTCTAACCCCTAACACCTTACCATAACCATAATCCTAACCCTAGTCAACCCTAGCACTAAACCTAACCCTCACCCAAACCACAACGCATAACACACCCGCTACCCGAACCCTAACCGTAACACTAAACTTAAACCTACCCTATAATCTAACCCTAACCGTGAAACTAAACACAACCCCTAAACTTAACATTAACCCTAAAATAACCTTAACACTAACCTGAAAACAAACCCAAACCTTAGCCATAACCCTAACCCTAACCGTCACCCTATCTTAAACTGCACCCTATCCCTAACCTAAAGCTAACCCTAACTTTAACCCTAACCCTACCCCTAAACCGAACCCTAACCTTAACCTTGGCCCACCTGTAACCCTAAACATAACCCTTACAATAACTCTGACCCTAAACCTTGCCCTAAACCTAATTCTAATCCTAACCCTGTCCCTAACCCTAACCTAACCTTAACCCTGTCTTTAAGCCTACCATAAACTTTAACCTAACCCTAACCCCTAACCCTAACTCTAACCCTAACCCTAGCCCTAACCCTAACCCTAAATGTAACACTTACCCAAAACCCTCACCTTAACTGTAAACGTAACTCTAACTCTTACCCTAACCCTAAACTTACCCCTAATTATAACCCTACCCGAACCTAACTGAAAAACTAACCGCTAACCCTAACTCTAACCCCAATCCTTAGCCTAAAACTAATCTTAACCCTAAACCTAACCCTAACCACTGACCCTAACCCTAAGCTGAACCCTCACCCTTAACAAAAATTTCACCCTAACCATAACCCTAAACCTACCCTAACTTCATTCAAATCCTAACCTTAGGCAAAACTAACACTAACACTAAACCTAACCCTAAACCTAAACCTAACCCTAACCCTGACCCTAACCTGAACCCTAACCCCTAATCCTAACACTCTCGCTTAACATAAACTTCACCCTAACCCTAACCCTAAAACTACACATAACCCTAAATCTAACCTTAACCCGGACCCTAACCCAATTCCTAACCATAAACCTAACCCTAAATTTAACCTAACCCTGAGCCTAACTCTAACTCTAACCCTAATCCTAACCCTAAAACTTACCCTACACACTCAGCTTAAATGGAAACCTAGCACTAACCCTCAAGCTAACATCTAAACCTAAGCCCAACCCTTAACCTAACCCTATCTCTAACCTTAACCTAGCCCTAAACCTAACCATGACTTAACCCTAACACTAACGCTAACCCTAACACTATATCTAACTTAATCCTAAACTTAATCCTAACCTTAACCCTAACCCTAACACCTAACGCTAACCCTAAGCTCAACCCTCACCCTTAACTTAAACTTCACCATAGCCCTAGCCCAAACCCTAAACCGAACCCTAACCCTAAACCTGACCCTAACGTTAACCCACCTAACCCTAACCCTCATCCTTAACCTAAACTTCGCCCTAAACCTAAGCCTAACCGTAACCCTAAAACTAAACCTAACCCTTAAGTATCCCTTAACACTAGCCCTAACCCTAAACGTAACCCTAACCCTAACTCTAACTCTAACCCTAACCATAACACCCTAAAACATCAGCTTAATATAAACCTAACACTAACCCTCACACGCACCCTTAACCCTTTCCCTAACCCTAAACCTACCCCTCATCTTAACCCTAACCCTGAACTAAACCTAACACTTACCCTAACCCTAAACTTAGCCCTAACCTTAACTCTACCCTAACCCTAATCCTAAACCTAACAATAACACTAAACCTGACCCTAACACTGACAGTAAACCCTAGCAATAACTCTAACTCTAAACCTAACCCTAACCCTAACCTGGCCCTACGCTTTACCGTAAACCTAACCTTAACCCTAACCTTACCCCTGCCCTAACCCTAACCCTAACACTAAACTTAACCCTAACTCTAATCTTAACCCTAACCCTTACCCTAACCCTCACTATTAACTGAAACTTCACCTTAACCCTAACTCTAACCCTAACCATAACAATTACCCTAAACCCTCACCTTAACTGTAAACCTAACACTCACCCTAACCGAAACCCTCACCCTAACCTCGAACCGTATCCCAACCCTAAACCTAAAGCTATCCCTAATCATAACCCTAACCCTAATCCTGACCCTAAACTTAACCCTATTCTAACCATGAACCTAACCCTAACACCCTAAACCTAGTGTCTAACAGTAACTATAATTCTAACCCTAATTGTAAACCTTATCCTAACCCTCACCCTTAACCTGAACTTCACACTAACCCTAAACCTAAACCTAACCCTAACCCTTAACTAACCCCTAACACTAACCTGAAACCTAAACCTAACCTTAACACTAACCTGAACACAAACCCAAACTCTAGCCCTAACCATAAAAATAACCTTCACCCTATCCTAAACTTCATCCAAACCCTAACCCTAACCCTAACCTTAACCCTAAACCTAAAGCTAACCCAAAACCTAACCTTAAATCTAACACTAACAATAATGCTAGTCCGTCTGTAAGCCTAAACCTAAGCCTTCCAATAGACCTGAACCTAACCCTTAACCTAATCCTAAACCTAGATCTAATCCTGACCCTAACCCTAACTCTAACCTTGATCCTAAATAGAACACTAACTCTAAGCCTAAACCTGAAACTAAAGCTAAACCTTACCCTACACCTAACCCTAACCCTAAACATAACCCTAACTCTATGTCTAACCCTAATCAGAACACTTACCCTAAACCCTCACCTTAACTGTAAAACTAACTGTAACCCTCACCCTAACCCCTAACCGTTTCCCCCAACCATAACCCTGAATCTATCCCTAACCCTAACACTAACACTAACCTGAAACCCCTGAACCCTAATGATAACCCTAACCCAAACCCAAACCCCAACACCAAAGCCTAACCCAACCTTAACCCTAACTCTAACACTAACCCGAAACCTAATCATAAACCTAACCCTAACCCTAAACCAAACCTAACCATGACCAGAACCACAATGCCTAACCGGAACCCTAAGCCAAACCCCTAACCCTAAACTACACTTCTAACCCTTAACACCTTACAATAAGCATAATCCTAAGCCTACCCCAACCCTAACCCTAAACTTAACACTCACCCCAACCACAAAGCCTAACACAAACCGTGACACTAACTCTAACCGTAACACTAAACTTAACCCTAACCTAAAATCTAACCCTATCCCTAAAACTAAACAGAACCTGTAAACTTAACCCTAACCGTAAACATAACCTTAACACTAACCAGAAAATTAACCCAAACCTTAGACATAACCCTAAACCTCACCCAATCTTAAACTTCACCCTATCCCTAACCTAAAGCTACCCCTAACTTTAACCCTAACCCTACCCCTAAACCTAACCCTAACCTTAACCTTGGCCTACCTGTAACCCTAAACCTAACCCTTACAATAACTCTGACCCTAACCCTTGCCCTAAACCTAATCCTAATCATAACCCTGACCCTAACCCTAACCTAACCTTCACCCTAACTTTTCCCTACCATAAACTTAAACCTAACCCTAACCCCTAAGCCTAACTCTAACCCGAACCCTAGCCCTAAACCTAACCCTAACCGTAACACTTACCCAAAACGCTCACCTTAAACTGTAAATGTAAATCTAACTCTTATCCTAAATCTAAACTAAACCCTAAATATAACCCTACCCTAAACCTAACCGAAACACTAACACCTAACCCTAACTCTATCCCTAATCCTTAGCCTAAACCTAAACTTAACCCTAAACCTAACCCTAACCACTAACCCTAACTCTAAACCTAACCCTAACCATAAACCGAACCCTCACCCTTAACTAAAATTTCACGCTAACCATAACCCAAAACCTACTCTAACTTCATTCAAAACCTAATCCTAACCAAAACTAAAACTAACCGCAAACCTAACCCTAACCCTAAACCTAAACTTAACACTAACCCTGACCCTAACCTGTACCCTAACCTCTAACCCTAAACCTCACGCTTAACATAAACTTCAACCTAATTCTAACCCTAAAACTAAACATAACACTAAATCTCCCTGAACCCAGACCCTAACCCTCTAATCTTAACCATAAACCTAACCCTAACCATAAACTTAACACTAACCCTGACCCTAACTCTAACTCTAACCATAATCTTAACCCTAAAAGTTACCCTACACACTCAGCTTAAATGGAAACCTAGCACTAACCCTCAAGCTAACATCTAAACCTAAGCCCAACCCTTAAGCTAACCCTATCTCTAACCTTAACCTAGTCCTAAACCTAACCATGACTTAACCCTAACCCCTAACCCTAACTCTAAACCTAACGTTAACCCTAAACTTAATCTTAACCCTAACCCTAACACCTAACCCTAGCCCTAAGCTCAACCCTCACCCTTAACTTAAACTTCACCCTGACCCTAACCCTAAACCCAACACTAACCCTAACTCTAACCCTAACCCGAAACCTGACCCTAACATTAACCTAAACACCTAACCCTAAACCTAACACTAGGCCTAACCCTAAACCTAACCCTAACCTTAACCCAAACACCAAACCCTAACCCTAACCCTAAACCTTAACCTAAACTTCACCCTAAACCTAAGCCTAAACCTAACCCTAAAAATAAACCTAACAGTAAACTATCCCCTAACTCTAGCCCTAACCCTAAACCTAACCCTAACCCTGACTCTAACCCTAACAGTAACACCCTAAAACATCAGCTTCACTGTAAATGTAACACTAACCCTCACAGGAACCCCTAACCCTTTCCCTAACCCTAACCCTATCCCTCATCCTAACCCTAACCCTGACTAAACCTAATCCTTACCCTAACCCTAAACTTAACCCTAACCTTAACTCTACCCGAACCCTAACCCTAAACCTAACAATAACTCTAAACCTGACCCTAACCCTAACCCTAAACCCTACCACTAACTCTAAACCTAACCCTAACCCTAACCTAGCCCTACCCTTTACGGAAAACCTAGCCTTAACCCTAACCTTACCCCTACCCTAACCCTAAACCTAACCCTTACAATATCAATAACCCCTAGCAGGGTCCTGCCTAGTTTCTCCCACCTCATCACTCCTTACACAGAGCTCTGCCTTTTCTCTCCCACATCCTCACTCCCTAGGCAGGGCTCTGCCTTGTTCTCCCACCTCTTCACTCCCTACACAGGGCCCTGTCTAGTGTCTCCCATCTTCTCACTCCATACACAGGTTCCTGCCTGTTCTTTCCCACTTCCTCACTTCCTACACAGGGCCCTGCCTGGTCTCTCCTACCTCCTCACTCCCTGCACAGGACCCTGCCTGGTCTCTCCCACATCCTTACTCCATACAAAGGGACTTGCCTGATCTCTGGCCTCCTCACTCCCTACACAGAGCCCTGCCTGGTCTCTCCTAACTCCTCAGTCCCTATTCAGGTCTCTGAATGGTTCTCCCACCTCTTCACTCCCTACACAGGGCCCTGCCTGCTGTCTACCATCTTCTCACTCCCTACACAGGGCCCTGCCTGGTCTCTCCCACCTACTCTGTACACAGGGCCCTGCCTGGTCTCTCCCACATTCTCACTCCTTGCAAGGGCCCTGCCTGTTCTATTCCACCTCCTCACTCCCTACACAGGGCCCTGATGGTCTCTCCCACCTCCTCACTCCCTACACAGGGCCCTGATGGTCTCTCCCACCTCCTCACTCCCTAAACAGGGCCCTGATGGTCTCTCCCACCTCCTCACTCCCTAAACAGGTCCCTGCCTGGTCTTTTCAACTCTCTACTCCCTACTCAGGGCCCTGCCTGGGTTCTCCCACATCCTCACTCCCTACGCAGGGGGTCCAGACTTATCTCTCCCACCTCCTCACTCCCTGCACTGTTTTCTGCCTGTTACCTCCCACCTCCTCACTCCCTTCACTGGGCCCTGGCTGGTCTCTTCCACCTCCTCACTCCATACACAGGTCCCTGCCTGGTCTCTCCCACCTCCTCAGTCCCTACACGGGGCTCTGCCTGTTCTCTCCCACCTCCTCAGTCCCTACACAGGTATCTGGGTGTTCTCTCCCACCTCCTCACTCCCTACTCAGGGCCCTGCCTGTTCTCTCCCACCTCCTCCATCCCTGTAAAGGTCTCTGCCTGGTCTGTCCCATCTCCTTACTCCCTACACAGTTCTCTGCCTGTTCTCTTCCACATCCTCGCTCCCTACACAGGGACCTTTCTGGTCCCTCCCACCTCCTCATTTCCTACACCTGTCCCTGACTGGTCTCTTCCATCTCCTCACTCCCTACACAGGGCCCTGCCTGGTCTCACCCACCTCCTCAATCCCTACAAAGGTCTCTGTCTGGTCTCTCAGCTCTTCACTCCCTACACAGGTTTCTGTCTGTTTTGTCCCACCATTTACTCCCTATACAGTGCCCTGCCTGGTCTCTCACTCCCTATACAGGGTCCTGCATGGTCTCTCCCACCTCCTGACTCCCTTCACAGGGCCCAGCCTATTCCCTCCCACCTCCTCACTCCCTACACAGGTTTCTGTCTGTTCTGTCCCACCATCTTACTCCCTGTACAGTGCCCTGCCTGGTCTCTCACTCCCTATACAGGGTCCTGCATGGTCTCTCCCACCTCCTGACTCCCTTCACAGGGCCCAGCCTATTCCCTCCCACCTCCTCACTCCCTACATAGGTTTCTGTCTGTTCTGTCCCACCATCTTACTCCCTATACAGGGCCCTGCATGGTCTCTCCCAACTCCTGACTCCCTTCACAGAGCCCAGCCTAGTCCCTCCCATCTCCTCACTCCCTACACAGCTTAGGGTTTGGGTTAGGGTTTAGGGTTTAGTTTAGTGTTAGGGTTATGGTTAGGGATCGGGTTTAGGGGTTAAGGTTAGCTTTTAGGGTTTAGTGTTAGAGTTTAGGGTCAGGGTCAGGGTTAGGGTCATGGTCAGGGTTAGGGTCATGGTCAGGGTTAGGGTCATTGTCAGGGTTTAGGGTCAGGGTCAGGGTCAGCGTTAGGGGTTAGGGCCAGGGTTAGGTTTAGGGTTTGTTTTTAGGGTTTAGGGTTAGGGTTAGGGGTAAGGTTAGGGCTACGGGTTAAGGCTAGGGTTTAGGGTTTAGTGTTTAGTGTTAGAGTTTAGGCTCAGGGTCAGTGTTTAGTGTCAGGGTCAGGCTTTAGGGTCAGGGTTAGGGTCATGGTCAGGGTTTAGGGTCATTGTCAGGGTTTAGGGTCAGGGTCAAGGTCTTGGTCAGGGTTAGGGGTTAGGGTCAGGGTTAGGTTTAGGGTTTGGGTTTAGGGTTAGGGTTAGGATTAGGGGTTGGGGTTAGGGTTAGGGTTAGGGCTAGGGCTAGGGCTAGGGCTTGGTGTTAGGGCTAGGGCTAGGATTTTAGGGCTAGAGTTTAGGGTTAGGGTTTAGCGTTAGGCTTAGGGTTAGGGTTTAGGATTTGGGTTTATGGTTAGTGTTAGGGTTAGTGTTAGGTTTTAGGGTTAGGGTAAGTGTTTAGGGTTTGGGGTTAGGGTTAGCGGTTAGGGTTAGAGTTCAGGGTTAAGGTTAGGGTTAGGTTTTAGGGTTCGGGTTAGTGTTAGTGTTAGGGTTAGGGCTAGGTATAGGGATAGGGCTAGGGTTAGGACTTGGGCTAGGGCCTAGCGCTAGGGTTTGGGTTTAGGGTTTGGATTAGGGTTCAGCTGAGGCTGTGGTTTAATTTTCGGATTAGGGCTTGTGTTAGGGTTTTGGGTAAAAGGGTTATGGTTCAGTTCAGGGCTATTGTAAGGGTTAGGTTTAGGGTTACAGGTGGACTAGCATTATGGTTAGAGTTAGGTTTAAGGTTAAGGTTTGGGTTAGGTTTCGATTTAG
The DNA here is from genome assembly GCF_030014295.1 of Loxodonta africana. Classification (NCBI taxonomy): domain Eukaryota; kingdom Metazoa; phylum Chordata; class Mammalia; order Proboscidea; family Elephantidae; genus Loxodonta; species Loxodonta africana. The sequence goes on from NC_087342.1 coordinate 36,556,673, forward strand.
GGTTATGGTTAGTGTTAGGGTTTGGATGAAGTTTAGGATAGGGTGAGGGTTATTTTTAGGGTTAGGGCTAGAGTTTGGGTTTGTGTTCAGGTTAGTGTTAAGGTTAGGTTTAGAGTTCGGATTAGGATTAGGGGTTATGTTTGGGGTTAGTGTTATGTTTAGGTATATTGTTAGTGTGAAGCTTAGGTTAAGGTTGAGGGTTAGGGTTAGGGTAAGGGTGAGGGTTATTGTAAGGGTTAGGTTTAGGGTATTACAGGTTGGCCAAGGTTAAGGTTAGGGTTAGGTTTAGGGGTAGGGTTAGGGTTAAAGTTAGGATGAGCTTTAGGTTAGGGATAGGGTGAAGTTTAAGATAGGGTGAGGGTAAGGGTTAGGGTTATGGCTAAGGTTTGGGTTAGTTTTCAGGTTAGTGTTAAGGTTATGTTTAGGGTTAGGGTTAAGTTTACGGGTTCTGTTTAGTTTTAGGGTTAGGGTTAGATTTTAGGTTAGGGTTAAGTTTAGTGTTATGGTTAGGATTAGGGTCACGTTTTGTGTTAGGCTTTGTGGTTGGGGTGAGGGTTAGGTTTAGGGTTAGGGTTGGGTAGGGTTAGGATTATGGTTATGGTAAGGTGTTAAGGGGTAGATGTTTAGTTCAGGGTTAGGGTTTGGCTTAGGGTTCCGGTTAGTCATTGTGGTTTTGGTCATGCTTATTTTTTTTATGTTTGGTTTAGGGTTAGGGTTAGGTTTATGATTAGGTTTAGGGTTAGTGTTAGAGATAGGGTGAGAGTTAGGGTTAAGGTTTGGGTTAGGCTTTGGTGTTAGGGGTTAGGTTTTGGGTTAGGGTTAGAGTTATCGTTAGGGCTCAGGGGTTTCAGGTTAGTGTTAGGGTTAGGGATAGCATTAGGGTTAGGTTTGGGGCATACAGTTAGGGGGTAGGGTGAGGGTTATGGTAAATTTTACATTTTAGGTGAGGGTTTAGGGTAAGTGTTATGATTAGGGTTAGAGTTAGGGTTAGGTTTAGGGTTAGGGTTAAGTGTAGGGTAAGATTTAGGTTTAGGTTCAGTTTTAGAATTAGTGTTCTATTTAGGATCAAGGTTAGAGTTTGGGTTAGGGTTAGGATTAGGTCTATGGTTAGGGTTAGGATTAGGTCTAGGGTTAGGTTCAGGGCTAATGTAAGGCTTAGTTTTAGGGTTACAGGTGGAGTTACATTATGGGTAGAGTTTGGTTTAAGGTTAGGGTTTGGTTTAGGTTTAGGTTTAAGGTTAATGTTAGGGTTATGGTTTGGTTGAAGTTTAGGATGCGGTGAGGGTTATTCTTAGGGTTAGGGCTAGAGTTTGAGTTTGTGTTCAGGTTAGTGTTAAGGTTAGTTTTAGGGTTCGGGTTAGGGTTAGGAGTTACGTTTAGGGTTAGTGTTAGGTTTAGGTTTAGGGTTAGATTGAAGTTTAGGTTCAGGGTGAGGGTTAAGATAAGGGTTAGGATTACGGTGAGGATTTTTCTTAGTGTTAGAGGTTAGTTTTAGGATGTTAGGATTAGGTTTATCGTTAGGGCAGGGTTAAGTTTAGGGTTAATGTTAAGGTTAGTGTTAGATTAGGGTTACTGTTTGTGTTTGGGTGAGGGTTAGGGATAAGTTTAGGGATAGCGTTAGGTTTAGGGTTAGGGATATGGTTAGGGTGAGGGTTAGGGTTCGGTTTACAGTTAAGGCGAGGGTTTAGGGTAAGTGTTATGGTTAGGGTTAGAGTTAGGGTTAGTGTTAGGGTGAAGTTTCAGTTAATAGTGAGGGTTAGGGTTAGGGTTGGGGTTAAGGTTATTGTTAGGATTAAGATTAGTGTTAGGGTTAGGTTTAGGGCTAGAGTGAGGGGATAGTTTGTTAGGTTTAGTTTTAGGGTTAGACTTAGGTTTAGGGTGAAGATTAAGTTAAGATTACGGTTAGGGAAAATATTAGAGTTAGGTGTTTGGGTCAAGGTTAGGATCAGATTAGGGTTAGGTTTAGGGTCAAGGTTAGTGTTAGTGTTAGGGTTAGGTTTTGGTGTTTGGGTTAATGTTAGGGTCAGGTTTAGGGTTAGCTTTAGGGTTCGGTTTAGGGTTAGGGTTAGTGTTAGGTGTTTTTGTTAACGTTAGGGTCAGGTTAATAGTTAGGTTTAGGTTTAGGGTTGGATTAGCTTTAGGGTTAAGGTTAGGGTGAAATTTAAGTTAAGAGTGAGGGTTGAGTTTAAGGTTAGGGTTAGGGGTTGGGGTAGGGTTAAGGTTAGGTTTAGGTTTAGGGTTAAGATTAGGTTTAGGGGTTTTTTTAGGATTAGGGTTAGGGTAAGTGTTAGGGTTAAGTCATGGTTAGGCTTAGGGCTAGGTTAAGGTTAGAGATAGGGTCAGGTTAAGGGTTGGAGTTAGGTTTAGATGTTAGGGTGAGGGTTAGTGCTAAGTTTCCATTTAAGCTGAGTGTGTAGGGTAAGTTTTAGGGTTAGGATTAGGGTTAGATTTAGAGTTAGGGTCAGGGTTAGTGTTACGTTTATGGTTAGGGTTAGGTTTATGGTTAAGATTAAGGTTAGGTCAGGATTAGGGGGAGATTTAGTGTTTTGTTTAATTTTAGGGTTAGGGTTAGGGTGAAGTTTCTGTAAAGTGTGAGGGTTAGGGTTAGGGGTTATGGTTCAGGTTTCGGTAAGGGTTAGGGTTAGGTTTACAGTTAATTTTAGTTTTGGTTCGGGTTAGGATTTTAATGAAGTTAGTGTAGGTTTAGGGTTATGGTTACTGTGAAGTTTTGGTTAAGGGTGAGGGTTCGGTTTAGGGTCAGGCTTAGTGTTAGGGTTAGAATTAGGGTTTGTGGTTAGCTTCAGGCTAAAAATCAGGGTTAGATTTAGAGTTAGGTGTTAGTGTTTCGGTTAGGTTTTGGGTAGGGTTATATTTAGGGTTAGGTTAAGAGTTAGTGTTATGTTTACAGTTAAGGTGAGGGTTTTGGGTAAGTGTTACGGTTAGGGTTAGGGTTAGGTTAAGGCTAGGGTTAGGGTTAGAGTTAGGGTTAGGTGTTAGCATTAGGCTTCAGTTTATGGTAGGGTAAAGTTAGGGTTAAGGTTTGGTTAGGGTTAGGGTCAGGGTTAGGATTAGGATTAGGTTTAGGGTGAGGGTTGGGGTCAGTGTTATTGTAAGGGTTAGGTTTAGGGTTACAGGTGGGCCAAGGTTTAGGGTAGGGTTAGGTTAGGGTTAGTGTTAAATTTAGGGTTAGTTTTAGGTTAGGGATAGGGCGAAGTTTAAGATCGGGTGAGGGTTAGGCTTAGGGTTATGTCTAAGGTTTGGGTTAGTTTTCAGGTTAGTGTTAAGGTTATGTTTAGGGTTAGGGTTAAGTTTACGGGTTCTGTTTAGTTTTAGGGATCAGGTTACATTTTAGGTTAGGGTTAAGTTTAGTGTTATGGTTAGGGTTAGGGTTACGGTTTGTGTTAGGCTTTGTGGTTGGAGTTAGGTTTAGGTTTAGTGTTAGGGTTGGGTAGGCTTAGGATTATGGTTATGGTAAGGTGTTAGGGGTTAGAGGTGTAGTTTAGGGTTATGGTTTGTGTGAGGGTACCGGTTAGGCATTGTGGTTCTGGTCATGCTTAGGTTTGGTTTAGAGTTAGGGTTTGGTTTATGATTAGGTTTTAGGTTAGTGTTAGAGTTAGTGTGAGAGTTAGGGTTAAGGTTTGGGTTAGGCTTTGGTGTTGGGGTTAGGGTTTGGGTTAGTGTTAGGGTTATCATTAGGGCTTAGGTGTTCAGGTTAGTGTTAGGATTAGGGTTAGGAATAGCATTAGGGTTAGGGTTGGGGGATTCGGTTAGGGGTTAGAGTGAGGGTTACTGTTAGTTTTACAGTTAAGGTGAGAGTTTAGGGTAAGTGGTGTGATTAGGGTCCGAGTTATAGTTAGGGTTAAGTTTAGGTGTTAGGATTAGGTGTAAGGTAAGATTTAGGTTTACGTCCATGTTTAGGGTTAGAGTTAGTGTTCTATTTAGTTTCAAGGTTAGAGTTAGGGTTAGGGTTAGGAGTAGGTCTAGCATTAGGTTTAGGATTAGGTTTAGGTTTAGGTTCAGGGCTATTGTAAGGCTTAGGTTTAGGGTTAGAGTTGGACTAGCGTTCTGGTTAGAGTTAGGTTTACAGTTAGGGTTTGGGTTAGGTTTAGGTTTAGGGTTAAGGTTAGGGTTAGGGTTTGGATGAAGTTTGGGATAGTGTGAGGGTTATTTTTATAGTTAGGGCTAGAGTTTGTTTTTGTGTTCAGGTTAGTGTTAAGGTTAGGTTTAGGGTCCAGGTTAGGGGTATGGGTTATGTTTAGGGTTAGAGTTAGGTTTAGGATTAGTGTGAAGTTTAGGTTAAGGGTGAGGGTTAGGATAAGGAGTAGGATTAGGGTTAGGATTATAGTTAGAGTTAGAGGCTAGGTTTAGGTGTTAGGGTTAGGTTCATGGTTAGGGTAGTGTTAAGTTTAGGGTTAATGTTATGGTTAGTGTAGAGTTAAGGTTACGTTTAAGTTTAGGGTTAGGTTTAGGTTAGGTTTAGAGTTAATATTAGGGATAGAGTTAGGGTTAGGGAAAGAGTTAGGGGTTCGTGTGAGTGTTAGTTTTAGGTTTACACTTAAGGTGATGTTTAAGGTGTTACGGTTAGGGCTAAGGTCAGAGTTAGGGTTAGGGTTAGGTTTAGGGTTATGGCTAGAGTTAGGGGATAGTTTAGGGTCAGGTTTAGTTTTAGGGTTAGGCTTAGGTTTAGGTTAAGGATGAGGGTTGGGTTAGGGTTAGTGTTATGGTTAGGTGTTTGGGTTAAGGTTAGGGTCAGGTTAGAGTTAGGGTTAGGCTTACTGTTAGGGTTAGGGTTAGGTGTTTGGGTTAAGGTTAGGGTCAGGTTAGGGTTAGGTTTAGGGTTAGGGTTAGTGTTAGGGTTAGGGTTATGTTTGGGTTAATGTTAGGATCAGGTTTAGGGTTAGGCTTAGAGTTAGGGTTAGAGTTTGGTTTAGGGTTAGGGTTAAGGCGAAGTTTAAGTTAAGGTTGAGGTTTAAGCTTAGGGTTAGGGTTTAGAGTTAGGGGTAGGGTTAAGTTTAGGATTAGGTTTATGGTTAAAGTTAGGTTTAGGGTTAGGTTTAGGGTAAGTGTTAGGTTTAAGTCATGCTTAGGTTTAGGGCTAGGTTAAGGCCAGAGAATGGGTTAGATTAATGGTTGGGTTAGGCTTAGATGTTAGGGTGAGTGTTAGGGCTAGGTTTCCATTTAAACTGAGTGGGTATGTTAAGATTTAGGGTTAGGATTAGGATTAGACTTAGAGTTAGTTTCAGGGTTAGGTTTAAGTTTAGGGTTAGGGTTAGGTTTATGCTTAAGATTAGGGTTAGGGTCCGGATTAGGGGAGATTTAGTGTTATGTTTAATTTTAGGGTTAGGGTTAGGGTTAGGGTGAAGTTTCTGTTAAGTGTGAGGGTTAGGGTTAGGGGTTAGGGTTCAGTTTTGTGTCAGGGTTAGAGTTAGGTTTACATTTAGTTTTAGTTTTATTAGGCTTATTGTTTTAATGAAGTTAGGGTAGGTTTAGGGTTATGGTTAGGGTGAAGTTTTGGTTAAGGGTGAGAGTTCGGTTCAGGGTCAGGCTTAGGGTTAGGGTTAGAATTAGGGTTAGTGGTTAGGGTTAGGGTTAGGTGTTAGTGTTTTGGTTAGGTTCGGGTAGGGTTATATTTAGGGTTAGATTAAGAGTTAGAGTTATGTTTACAGTTAAGGTGAGGGTTTTGGGTAAGTGTTACGGTTAGGTTTAGGTTAGGGCTAGGGTTAGGGTTAGAGTTAGGTTTAGGGGTTAGCATTAGGTTTCAGTTTATGGTAGGGTAAAGTTAGGGTTAAGGTTTGATTAGGGTTAGGGTCAGGGTTAGGATTAGGTTTAGGGCAAGGTTTAGGGTCAGTGTTATTGTAAGCGTTAGGTTTAGGGTTACAGGTTGTCCAAGGTTAAGGTTACAGTTAGGTTTAGGGGTAGGGTTAGGGTTAATGTTAGGGTTAGCTTTAGGTTAGGGATAGGGTGAAGTTTAAGATAGGGTGACGGTTAGGTTTATGGCTAAGGTTTGGGTTCGTTTTCAGGTTAGTGCTAAGGTTATGTTTAAGGTTGGGGTTAAGTTTAGGGGTTCTGTTTAGTTTTAGGGTTAGGGTTAGATTTTAGGTTAGGGTTTAGTGTTACGGTTAGGGTTATGATTTGTGTTAGACATTGTGGTTGGGGTGAGGGTTAGGTTTAGGTTTAGGGTTGGGTAGAGTTAGGATTATGGTTATGGTAAGGTGTTAGGGGTTAGAGGCGTTGTTTAGGGTTAGGATTTGGGTGAGAGTTCTGGTTAGGCATTGTGGTTCTGGTCATGGTTAGGTTTGGTTTAGGTTTATGGTTAGGGTTATGATTAGGTTTTGGGTTAATGTTAGAGTTAGGGTTAAGGTCTGGGTTAGGCTTTGGTGTTAGGGGTTAGGGTTTGGGTTACAGTTATCACTAGGGCTCAGGGGTTTCAGGTTAGTGTTAGAGTTAGGGTTAGGGATAGCATTAGGGTTAAGGTTGTGTGATACGGTTAGGGGTTAGGGTGAGGGTTACGGTTAGTTTTACAGTTAAGATGAGGGTTTAGGGTAAGTGTTATGATTAGGGTTAGAGTTAGAGTTAGAGTTAGGGTTAGTTTTACGGTAAGGGTTAGGTGTAGGGTAAATAAGATTTAGGTTTAGGTTCAGGTTTAGGGTGAGAGTTAGTGTTCTATTTAGGGTCAAGGTTAGAGTTAGGGTTAGGGTTAGGATTAGGTCTAGGGTTAGGATTAGGATTAGGTTTAGCGTTAGTGTTAGGTTCAAAGCTATCGTAAGGGTTAGGTTTAGGGTTACAGATGGACTAGCGTTATGGTTAGAGTTAGGTTTAAGGTAAGGGTTTTGGTTAGGTTTAGGTTTAGGTTTAAGGGTAGGGTTAGGGTTTGGATGAAGTTTAGACTAGGGTGAGGGTTATTTTTATGGTTAGGGCTAGAGTTTGGTTTTGTGTTCAGGTTAGTGTTAAGGTTGGTTTAGGGTTCGGGTTAGGGTTAAGGGTTATGTTTAAGGTTAGTTTTAGGTTTATGGTTAGGGTTAGTGTGAAGTTTAGGTTAAGTGTTTCGGTTAGGATAAGGGTTAGGATTAGGGTTTGGAATATAGATAGTGTTAGACATTAGGTTTAGGGTGTTAGGGTTAGGTTTATGGTTAGGGTGTGCTTAAGTTTAGGGTTAATGTTGGGGTTATGGTTAGATTAGGATTACTGTTCGTGTTAGGGTTAGGGTTAGGGATAAGTTTAGGGACAGAGTTAGGTTTAGGGTTGGGGATATGGTTAAGGGTTAGGGTGACTGTTAGGGTTAGGTTTACACTTAAGGTGAGGGTTTAGGTCAATTGATATGGTTAGAGTTAGAGTTAGGTTAGGGTGAAGTTTCAGTTAATAGTGAGGGTTAGGGTTAAGGTTAGAGTAGGGTTAAGGTTAGCGTTAGGTTTAGGTTTAGGGTAGAGTTAAGGTTACTGTTAAGGCTAGGTTTACAGTAATGGGTAGTGCTAGGTTAGGGTTAGGGTTAGTGGTAGGGTTTAGGGTTAAGGTTAGGGTTAGGGTCAGGTTTAGACTTATTGCTAGTTTTAAGGTTAGGGTTAGGGTAGAGTTAAGGTTAGGGTTAATTTTAGGATTAGGGTAAAGGTTAGGTTTAGGTCAGGAATAGGGCAAGAATTAGGGATAGGGTTAGGGCTGGAGAAAGGGTTAGGGGTTCGTGTGAGGGTTAGTGTTAGGTTTACAGTTAAGCTGATGTTTTAGGGTGTTACTGTTAGGGTTAGGTTTAGAGTTAGGGTTAGGGTTAGGTTTATGCTTAGGTTTAGGGTTAGGGTCAGGGTTAAGGGGTGATTTAGTGTTATATTTAGTTTTAGGGTTAGGGTTTACGGTGAAGTTTATGTTAAGCATGAGGTTTAGGGTTCAGGTTATGGTCAGGGTTAGGGTTAGGTTTAGGTTTACGGTTAGGTTTAGGTTTGGGTTTATTGTTAGTTTTAGATTTGGTTAGGGTTTGAATGAAGTTAGGGTAGGTTTAGGGTTATGGTTAGGGTGAAATTTTGCTTAAGGGTGAGGATTCGGTTTAGGGTTAGGGTTAGAGTTAGGGTTAGTGGTTAGGGTTAGGTTTAGGGTTAAGGTTAGGTTTAGGCTAAGAATTAGGGTTAGAGTTAGGGTTAGGGGTTAGTGTTTTGGTTAGGTTTAGGGTAGGGTTATATTTAGGGTTAAGAGTTAGAATTGCATTTACAGTTAAGGTGAGGGTTTTGGGTAAGTGTTACTGTTACTGTTAGGGTCATGGTCAGGATTAGGGTTAGAGTTAGGGTTAGGTTTAAGTTTATGGTAGGGTTAAAGTTAGGGTGAAGGTTAGATAAGAGTTAGGGTCAGGATAAGGATTAGAATTAGGTTTAGGGCGAGGGTTAGGGTCAGAGTTATTGTAAGGGTTAGGTTTAGGGTTACAGGTGGGCCAAGGTCAAGGTTAAGATTAGGCTTAGGGATAGAGTTAGGGTTAAAGTTAGGATTAGCTTTAGGTTAGGGATAGGGTGAATTTTAAGATAGGATGAGGGTTAGGGTTTGGTTATGGCTAAGGTTTGGTTTAGTTTTCAGGTTAGTGTTAATGTTATGTTTAGGGTTAGGGTTAAGTTTATGGGTTCTGTTTAGTTTTATGGTTAGGGTTAGATTGACGTTAGGGTTAAGTGTGACAGTTAGGGTTACTATTTGTGTTAGGCGTGGTTGGGGTGAGGGTCAGGTTTAGGGTTAGGGTTGGGTAAGGTTAGGATTATGGTTTTGGTAATGTGTTAGGGGTTAGAGGTGTAGATTAGGGTTAGGGTTTGTGTGAGAGTTCCAGTTTGGCTTTGTTGTTCTGGTCATGGTTAGGTTTGGTTTAGGGTTAGGGTTAGGTTTATGATTAGGTTTCAGGTTAGCATTAGAGTTAGGGTTAAGGTTTGGGTTAGGCTTTTGTGTTAGAGGTTAGGGTTTGGGTTAGGGTTATTGTTAGGACTTAGGGGTTCAGGTTAGTGTTCGGTTTAGGGATAGGGTTAGCATTAGGTTTAAGGTTGGGAGATAAGGTTAGCCGTTCGATTGAGCATTATGGTTAGTTTTATAGTTAAATGAGGGTTTAGGGTATTATGATTTGGGTTAGAGTTAGGGTTAGGGTTAGGTGTAGGGTAAGATTTAGGTTTAAGTCGAAGATGACGGTTAGAGATTGTTTCTATTTAGGGTCAAGGTTAGGGTTACGGTTAGGATTAGGTCCAGGTTTAGGATTAGGTTTAGGGTTAGGTTCAAGGCTATCGTAAGGGTTAGGTTTAGGGTTACAGATGGACTAGCATTATGGTTAGAGTTAGGTTTAAGGTAAGGGTTTGGGTTAGGTTTAGGTTTAGGGTTAAGGTTAGGGTTTGGATGAAGTTTAGGATAGGGTCAGGGTTATTTTTATGGTTAGGGCTAGAGTTAGGGGATAGTTTAGTGTCAATTTCGTTTTAGGGTTAGGGTTAAGTTTAGGTTTAGGGTGAAGTTTAGGTTAAGGATGATGGTTACGGTTATTATTAGGGTTAGGTGTTTGGGTTAATGTTAGGGTCAGGTTTAGGGTTAGGTTTACGGTTCAATTTAGGGTTAGCGTTAGGGAGAATTTCCTTGCGGTAGCCGTATCCTGGAAGTGGAAGGAGTATACAGTGTTACCATTAAGCTACTGTGAAGGCTCGTTTTGGCCCAGGGAAAACAAAGCGCCTGGGGAAATCCTAACAAACCCTGGTGTCTTTCCACAGTTCAAAGTGTGTAACTACAGACTCTTTTCCAAATAAGAGAGCACACAGGCAACAGCAGCCTGCATGTTTCTCAGTGAAAGGGGGAACTTCCTGACTTCATCCAGTCCTCTGAACAAAGCAGGAATAAGTAGAGAAACATTTTTTCCTTCCTCTTTCCTGCAATGAATTCCTCATTTGCTCTTGCAAACACAAGCCTTAATCAGAAAAAGTGGATTTATCCTTCCAGAGGAGCAAATAAATAGTCTTAGATTTAAGAGATTATGAAAGCACCTCACCCTAACCCTAAACCAAACCTAACCATGACCAGAACCACAATGCCTAACCGGAATCCTCACCCAAACTCTAACTCTAAACTACACCTCCAACCCCTTATACCTTACCATAACCATAATCCTAACCCTACACAACCCTAACCCTAAACCTAACCCTCACCCCAACCACAACGCCTAACACAAACTTCCACCCTAACCCTAACCGTAACACTAAACTTAACTCTAACCTAAAATCTAACCCTAACCCTAAAACTAAACAAAACCTGTAAACTTCACCCTAACCTTAAACATAATCTTAACACTAACCTGAAAACTAACCCAAACCTTAGCCATACCCCTAACCCTCACCCTCACTCTATCTTAAACTTCACTCCATCTGTAACCTAAAGCTAACCCTAACTTTAAACCTTACCCTACACCTTAACCTAACCCTAACCTTAACCTTGCCGCAACTGCAACCCTAAACCTAACCCTTACAATATATCTGACCCTAAACCTCACCCTAAAAGTAATCCTAATCCTAACCCTGACCCTAAATCTAACCTAACCTTAACACTACCTTAAACTTAAACCTAACTGTAACCCCTAATCTTAAATCTAAACGTAACCCTAGCCCTAACACTAACCCTAACCGTAACATTACCGAAAACCCTCACCTTTACTGTAAGCATAACTCTAAATCTTACCCTAACCCTAAACTAAACCCTGAATATAACCTTACCCTAAACCTAACCGAAACACTAACCCCTAACCCTAACTCTAACCCTAACCCTAACCCTAAACAGAAACCTCACCCTTAACCAAAATTTCACTATAACCATAACCCTAAACCTACCGTAACTTCATTCAAAACCTAACAGTTACCAAAACTAAAACTAACCTAAACCTAACCCTAACCCTACACCTAAACCTAAACTTAACCCTACCCCTGTCCCTAACCTGAACCCTAACCCCTAAACCTAACCCTAACCCTCACACTTAACAGACTTCACCCGAACCCTGACCCTAAAACTAAGCATAACACTAAATCCCCCCAACCCTGACCCTAACCCTAATCCTAACCATAAACCTAACCCTAAGCCTAAACTTAACCCTAACACTGACACTAACCCTAACACTAATCCTAACCCTAAAACTTACCCTACACACTCAGCTTGAATGGAAACCTAGCACTAACCCTCACCCTAACATCTAAACCTAACCCCAACCCTTAACCTAACCCTATCTCTATCCTTAACCTAGCCCTAACCCTAACCATGACTTAACCCTAACACTTACCCTAATCCTATCCCTAAAACTAACTTTGACCCTAAACCTAATCCTAACCTTAACCCTAACCCTAACCCCAACCCTAAGCTCAACCCTCACCTTTAACTTAAACTTCGCCCTAACCCTAACCCAAACCCTCGCCCTAATCCCTACCCATCTCCCCAAACCTAAACCTAACGCTATCACTTTATTTAACCCTAACCCTAAAATGAGCAGTAACCCTAATCAAACCCTAACCCTGACATTAACCCTAAACTTAACCCTACTCTAACTATAAACCTAAAACTAACACCCTAAACCTAACCTCTAACACTAACTATAATACTAACCCTAATCCTCACCCTTATCCTAAACCTCACCCTTAACCTAAACTTCACACTAACCCTATCCCTAAACCTAACCCTAACCCTAAACATAACCCCTAGCCCTAACATGAACCCTAAACCTAACCTTAACACTAACCTGAACACAAAACCAAATTCTAGCCCCAACCCTAAAAATAACCCACACCCTATACTAAACTTCATCCAAACCCTAACCCTAAGATTAACCCTAAACCTACACCTAACCCAAACCCTAAACTTAAACCTAACTATAACCACAATGCTAGTCCATCTGTAATCCTAAACCTAACACTTACAATAGCCCTGAACCTAACCCTAAACCTTATCCTAATCCTAACCGTAGACCTAATCCTAACCCTGGACCTAACTGTAAACTTGACCCTAAATAGACCACTTACTCTAACCCTAGACCTGAAACTAAACCTAAATCTTACCCTACACCTAACCCTAACTCTAAATCTAACCCTTAATCATAACACTTACCCTAAACCCTCACTTTAACCGTAAAACTAAAAGTAACCCTCACCCTAACACCTAACAATATCCCCCAACCCTAACCCTAACGCTAACACTAACCTGAAACCCCTAAGCCCTAACGATAACCCTAACCCTAACCCAAACCCTAACCCCAACACCAAAGCCTAACCCAAACCTTAAACCTAACTCTCACCCTAACTCTAACGCTAACCTTAAACCTAATCACACACCTAACACTAAGCCTAAACCAAACCTAACAATGACCAGAACCACAATGCCTAACTGGAACTCTCACACAAACCCTAACCCTAAACTGCACCTCTAACCCCTAACACTTTACCATAACCATAATCCTAAACCTACCCAAGCCTCACCCTAAAAATAACCCTCGCCCCAACCACAACGCCTAACACAAACCAAACCCTAACCCTAAACTTAACCCTAAATATAGCCCTACCCTAAACCTAACCAAAACACTAACCCCTAACCCTAACTCTAACCCTAATACTTAGCCTAAACCTAACCTTAAACCTAAACCTAACCAGTAACCCTGACTCTAACCCTAACCCTAAACCGAACACTGACCCGTAACCAAAATTTCAAACTTACCATAACCCTAAACCTACCATAACTTCATTCAAACCCTAACCTTAACCAAAACTAAAACTAAACCTAAACTTGACCCTAACCCTCACCGTAATCCTGACCCTAACCTGTACCCTAACCCCTAACCCTAACCCTCACACTTAACATAAATTTCACCCAAACCCTAACCCTAGAACTGAACATAACACTAAATCTCCGCCAAACCCTGACCCTGACCCTAATCCTAACGATAAACCTAACCTTAACCCCAAACTTAACCCTAACCCTGACCCTAACTCTAACTCTAACCCTAATCCTAACCCTAACACTTACCCTACACACTCAGCTTCAATGGAAACCTAGCACTAACCCTCACCCTAACATCTAAACCTAACCCCAACCCTTAAGCTAACCCTATCTCTAACTTTATCCTAGCCCTAAACCTAAATATGACTTAACCCTAACCCTAAACCTAACCTTAACCCTAAACCTAATCCTAACCTTAACCCTAACCACTAATCCTAACCGTAAGCTCAACCCACACCCTTACTTAAACTTCACCCTAACCCTAAACCTAAACTGAACCTCAACTGTAACCCTAAGCCTAACCCTAAATCTGACCCTAACATTAAGCCAAACAACTAACCCTAACCCTAACACTAACCCTAAACCTAAACCTAACCTAACCTGACCCTAAACTTAACCCAAACACCTAAGCTAACACTATCCCTAACCCTAACCCTCATCCTTAACCTAAACTTCAACGTAAACCTAAGCCTAACCTTCCACTAAAAATAACTTAACCCTAAACTATCCCCTAACTCTAGCCCTAACCCTAAACCTAACCCTATGCCTAACTCTAACCCTGACCCTAACCATAACACCCTAAAACATCAGCTTAACTGAAAACCTAACACTAACCCTCACACGAACCCCTAACCCTTTCCCTAACCGTAAACCTATAACTAACCCTTACCCTAACCCTAACCTTAAACCTAACCTTACCCTAACCTTAACTCTACCCTAACCCTAACCCTAAACCTAACAATAACTCTAATCCTGACCCTAAACCTAACCCTAAACACTAGCACTAACTCTAACTCTAAACCTAACCGTAACCGTAACCCTCACTCTATCTTCAACTTCACCCTATCACTAACCTAAAGCTAACCCTAACTTTAACCCTAACCCTACCTCTAAACCTAACTCTTACCTTAACCTTGGCCCATCTGTAACCCTACACCTAACCCTTATGATAACACTGGCCCTAAACCTCAACCTCAACCTAATCCTAATCCTAACCCTGACCCTAACCATAACCTAACCTTAACCCTACCATGAAATTAAACCCAACCCTAAACCCTAACCCTAACTCTAACCCTAACCCTAGCCCTAACCCTAACCCTAACCATAACTCTAACCCTCACCCTAACCGTAATCCTAAAACCTAGCACTAACTCTAACTCTAAACCTAACCCTAACCCTAACCTAGCCCTACCCTTTACCGTAAAACTAGCCTTAAACCTAACCCTAACCCTAAACCTAACCCTGACACTAACCTTAACACTAACTCTAACCTTAACCCTAACCCTCACTATTAATGGAAACTTAACCCTAACCCTAGCCCTAACTCAAACTCTGACGCTAACTATAACAATTGCCCTAAACCCTCACTTTAACTCTAAACCTAAACCTAACTCTCACCCTAACCCCAACCCTCACCCTAACTCCTAACCATATCCCCCAACCCTAACCTTAATGCTATTCCTAACCCTAACACTAACCTGAACCCCTAAGCCCTAACGATAACCCTACCCTAACCTAAACCCTAACCCCTAACACCAGAGTCTATCCCAAAACATAAACCTAACTCTCACCCTAACTCTAACACTAACCCGAAACCTAATCATAAACTTAACACTGACCCTAAACCAAACCTAACCATGAACGGAACCACAATGCCTAACAGAAATCTGCACCAAACCCTAACCCTAAACTACACCTCTAACCCCTAACACCTTACCATAACCATAATCCTAACCCTACCCAACCCTAACCCTAAACCTAACCCTCACCCCAACCACAACGCCTAACACAAATTGTAACCCTAACCCTAACCAAAACACTAAACTTAGCCCTAACCTAAAATCTAACCCTAACCCTAAAACTAAATAGAACCCTTAAACTTAACCCTAACCCAAAACATAACCTTAACACTAACCTGAAAACGAACCCAATCCTTAGCCATAACCCTAACCCTCACCCGATCTTAAACTTCACCCTATCCCTAACCTAAAGCGAACCCTAACTTTAACCCTAAACCTACCCTAACCTTAACCTTGGCCCACCTGTAACCCTAAACCTAACCCTTACAATAACTCTAACCCTAACCCTCGCCCTAAACCTAGTCCTAATCCTAACCCTGACCCGAACTCTAACCTAACCTTAACCATAACTTTAAGCCTACCATAAACTTAAACCTAACCCTAACCCCTAACCCTAACTCTAGCCCAACCCTAAACCTAACCCTAACCGTAACACTTATGCAAAACCCTCACCTTAACAGTAAAAGTAACTCTAACTCTTTCCCTAACCCTAAACTTAACCCTAATTATAACCCTGCCCTAAACCTAACTGAAACACTAACTCCTAACCCTTACTCTAACCCTAATCCTTAGCCTAAACCTAACCTTAATGCTAAGCCTAACCCTAACCACTAACACTAACTCTAACCCTAACCCTAAACCGAACCCTCACCCTTAACCAAAATTTCACCCTAACCATAACCCTAAACTTACCCTAACTTCATTCAAACCCTAACCCTAAGCAAAACTAACACTAACACTAAACCTAAGCCTAACCCTAAACCTAAACCTAACCCTAACACGGACGCTAACCTGAACCCTAACGCCTATTCCTAACTGTCATGCTTAACATAAACTTCACCCTAATCCTAACACTAAAACTAAACATAACACTAAATCTCCCTCTCACCCTGACCCTAACCCTATTCCTAACCATAAACCTAAACCTAACCCTAAACTTAACCCTAACCCTAACCCTAACTCTAATTCTAACCCTAAAACTGACCCTACACACTCAGCTTAAATGGGAACCTAGCACTAACCCTCACCCTAACATCTAAACCTAACCCCAACCCTTAAGCTAACCCTATCTCTAACCTTAACCTAGCCCTAAACCTAAATATGACTTAACCCTAACACTTACCCTAACCCTAACCCTAAACCTAACCCTAAACCTAATCCTAACCTTAACCCTAACCACTAATCCTAACCCTAAGCTCAACCCACACCCTTAACTTAAACTTCACCCTAACCCTAAACCTAAACTGAACCTCAACTGTAACCCTAAACCTAACCCTAAATCTGACCCTAACATGAAGCCAAGCAACTAACGCTAACCCTAACCCTAAACCTAAACCTAACCTAACCTGACCCTAAACTTAACCCAAACACCTAAGCTAACACTATCCCTCACCCTAACCCTCATCCTTAACCTAAACTTCAACGTAAACCTAAGCCTAACTTTACACTAAAAATAACTTAACTCTGAACTATCCCCTAACTCTAGCACTAACCTTAAACCTAACCCTATCCCTAACTCTAACCCTGACCCTAACCATAACACCCTAAAACATCAGCTTAGCTGAAAACCTAACACTAAGCCTCACATGAACCCCTAACCCTTTCCCTAACCGTAAAATTATAACTAACGCTTACCCTAACCCTAACCTTAAACCTAACCTTAACTCTACCCTAACCCTAACCCTAAACCTAACAATAACTCTAATCCTGACCCTAACCCTAACCCTAAACACTAGCACTAACTCTAACTCTAAACCTAACCGTAACCGTAACCCTCACTCTATCTTCAACTTCGACCTATCACTAACCTAAAGCTAACCCTAACTTTAACCCTAACCCTACCTCTAAACCTAACTCTAACCTTAACCTTGGCCCATCTGTAACCCTAAACCTAACCCTTACGATAATACTGGCCCTAAACCTCAACCTAAACCTAATCCTAATCCTAACCCTGACCCTAACCATAACCTAACCTTAACCCTACCATGAACTTAAACCCCACCCTAAACCCTAACCCTAACTCTAACCCTAACCCTAGCCCTAACCCTAACCATAACTCTAACCCTCACCTTAAGTGTAATCCTAAACCCTAGCACTAACTCTAACTCTAAACCTAACCCTAACCCTAACCTAGCCCTACCCTTTACCATAAACCTAGCCTTAACCCTAAACCTAACCCTAACCCTAAACCTAACACTAACCTTAACCGTACCTCTGCCCTTAAACCTAACCCTCAGTATTAACGGAAACTTCACCCTAACCCTAACCCTAACTCGAACTCTGACGCTAACTATAACAATTGCCCTAAAACCTCACTTTAACTCTAAACCTAAACCTAACTCTCACCCTAACCCTAACCCTACCCCTAAACCTTACCCTAACCTTAACCTTGGCCCACCTGTACCCTAAACCTAACCCTTACAATAACTCTGACCCTAACCCTCGCCGTAAACATAATGCTAATCGTAACCCTAACCCTAACGCTAACCAAACTTTAAACCTAAATTTAAACTTACCATATACTTAAACCTAACCCTAACCCCTAACCCTAACTCTAACCCTAATCCTTAGCCTCAGCCTAACCTTAACCCTAAAGCTAACCCTAACCACTAACCCTAAGTCTAACGCTAACCCTAACCCTAAGCCGAACGCTTACCCTTAATCAAAATTTCACTCTTACCATAACCCTAAACCTACCCTAACTTCATTAAAAGCCTAATCCTGACCAAAACGAACACTAACACTAAACATAACCCTAGCCCTAAACCTAACCCTAACCCTAACCCTGACTTAATCCTAAACCTAACCCTAACCCTAACCTAACCCTAAACTTTAACTTAAACCTAGCCTTAACCCTAACCTTACCCCTACCCTAACCCTAAACCTAACCCTAACCCTAACCTTATCCCCAACTCTAACCCTTACCCTAACCCTCACTATTAACTGAAACTTCATCCTAACCCTAACCCTAACTCTAACTCTACCACTAACCATAACAATTAACCTAAACCCTCAGCTTAAATGTAAGCCTAACCCTAACCATCACCCTCGCCCTTAACCATATCCCCAACCCTAAACCTAATGCTATCCCTAAAATTATCCCTAACCCTAACACGAACAGTAACGTTAATCCAAAGCTAACGCTAACATTAAACCTAAACTTAAGACTACCGTAACCATACACCTAAACCTAACACCCTAAACCTAAAGTATAACACTATCTATAATCCTAACTAATCCTAACCCTCACCCTTAATCTAAACTTCCTACTAACCCTAACCTTAACCCAAAACCTAACCCTAAACAAAACCCCTAACCCTAACCCGATCCTTAAAACTAACCTTAACACTAAACTGAACACAAACCCAAACAGTAGTCCTGACCATAAAAATAACCCTCACCGTATCCTGAAGTTCATCCAAACCCTTACCCTAACCTTAAAACCAAACCTAACCCAAACCCTAACCTGAAACCTAAATCTAACCATAATGCTAGTCCATCTGTAACCCTAAACCTAACCCTTACAGTAGCCCTGAACCTAACACTAAACCTAATCCTAATCCAAACCCTAGACCTAATCCAAACCCTAGACCTAATCCAAACCCTAGACCTAATCCTAACCCTAACCCTAACTCTAACCTTGACCCTAAATAGAACACTAACTCTAACCCTAAACCTGAACCTAAACCTAAAACTTACCCTACACATAATCCTAACCCTAACTCTAACGCTAACCCTAATCATAACACTTGCCCAAAACCCTCACTTAACTGTAAAACTAACCATAGCCCTCACTCTAACCCCTAACCTTATCCACCAACCCTAAACTTAATGCTAATCCTAGCCCTAACCCCAACACTAACCTGAACCCATAAGCACTAACGATAACCCTAACCCTAACCCAAACCCTAACCCCTAACACCAAAGCCTAACCCAAACTTTAACCCTAACTCTCACTCTAACTCTAACACTAATCCAAAACCTAATCATAAACCTAACACTGACCCTAAACCAAACCCAATCATGGCCAGAACTGCAATGCTCAAACAGAAGCCAAACACAAGCCCTAACACTAAACTACACCTCTAACCCCCTACACCTTACCATAACCATAATCCTAAGCCTACCCGTCCCTAAACCTAAATCTAACCCTCACCCCAACCACAGTGCCTAACACAAACCGTAACCCTAACCCTAACTGTAACACTAAACTTAACCTTAACCTAAAATACAACCCTAACCCTAAAACTAAACAGAACCCGTAAACTTAACCCTAACCCTAAACATAACCTTAACACTAACCTGAAAACTAACCCAAACCTTAGCCATAACCCTAACCCTAACCCTCATCCTATCTAAACTTCACCCTATCCCTAACCTAAAGCTAAACCTAACTTTAACCCTAATCCTACCCCTAAACCTAACCCTAACCTTCACATTGGCCCACCTGTAACCCTAAACCTAACCCTTACAATAATTCTGACCCTAACCCTCGCCCTAAACCTAATCCTAACCCTGACCCTAACTCTAACCTAAACTTTACCCTGCATTTCACCCTACCATAAACTTAAATCTAAACCTAACCCCTAACCCTAACTCTAAACCTAACCCTAACCCTAACAGTAACACCCAAAACCCTCACCTTAACTGTAAATATAACTCTAACTCTTAACCTAACCCTAAACTTAACCCTAAATATAACTCTACCCTAAACCTAACCAAAACACTAACCCCTAACCCTAACTCTAACCCTAATCCTTAGCCTAAACCTAACTTTAACCCTAAACCTAACCCTAACCACTAACCCTAACTCTAACCCTAACCCGAACCCTAACCCTTAACCAAAATTTCACCCTAACCATAACGCTAAACCTACCCTACCTTCATTCAAACCCTAAGCCTAATCAAAACTAAAACTAACCCTAACCCGAACACTAACCCTAAACTTAAGCTAACCCTAACCCCGACCCTAACCTGAATCCTAACCCCTAACCCTAAACCTCATGCTTAACATAAACTTCACCCTAACCCTAACCCTAAAACTAAAAAAAAAACTATACATAACACTAAATCCTCCCCTACCCTGACCCTAACCCTAAGCATAAACCTAACCCTCTAACCCTAACTGTAACATCCTAAAACATCAGCTTAAGTGTAAACCTAACACTAACCCTCACAAGAACCCCTAACACTTTCCCCAACCCTAACCCTATCCCTAATCCTAGCCCTAACCCTGACCTAAACCTAACTCTTATCCTAACCCTAAAATTAATGCTAACCTTAATTCTACCATAACCCTAAACCTAACAATAAGTCTAAACTTGACCTTAACCCTAACCCTAAAACTTAGCACTAACTCTAACTCTAAACCTAACCCTAACCCTAACCTAGCACTACCCTTTACCATAAACCTAGCCTTAACAGTAACCTTACCCCTACCCTAACCCTAACCCTAACCCTAAACATAACCCTAACACTAACCTTAACCCTAACTCTAACCTTATCCCTAACACTCACTATTAACTGAAACTTCACCCTAACTCTAACCCTAGCTCTAACTCTAACCCTCACCTTAACTGCAAACATAACCCTTACAGTCACCCTAACCCTTAACCGTATCCCCAACCCTAAACCTAATGTTATCCCTAACCCTAACTCTAACACGAATAGTAACACTAATCTACCATTAACCCTAACGTTAACACTAACCTTAACACTACCCAGACAATAAACCTAACCCAAACACCCTAAACCTAAAGTCTAACACTGTAATCCTAACCCTAATCGTAACCCTTATCCTAACCCTCACACTTAACCTGAACTTCACACTAACACTAACCCTAAACCTAACCCTAACTCTAAGCATAACCCCTAACCCTAACCCAAACCCTAAAACTAACCGTAACAATAACCTGAACACAAACCCAAACTCTAGCACTAACCATAAAAATAACCCTCACCTTAGCCTAAAATTCATCCAAACCCTAACCCTAACCTTACCCATAAACCTAAATCTAACCCAAACCCTTACCTTAAAACTAACTCTAACCATAACGCTAGTAAATCTGTAACCCTAAACCTAACCCTTACAAGAGCTCTGAACATAACACTAACCCTAAACCTAATCCTAACACTAACTTTAACCCTAACTGTAACATTAACCCTAACCCTCACTATTAACTGAAACTTCACCCATACCCTAAGCCTAACTCTAACTCTAACCCTAACCACAACAATTACCTAAACCCTCACCTTAACTGTAAACCTGACTCTACCTCTAACCCTAAACATAAAAATTACCCTAAGCCTAGCTCTAACTCTAACCCTAACCATAATGCTTACCCTAAACCCTCACCTTAACTGTAAACCTAACCCTAACACTCACCCTAACCCTTATCTGTATCCCCAAACCTAAAACTAATGCAACCCCAAACGTTATCCCTAACCCTAACGCTAATACGAACAGTAACCCTAATCTAATCTAACCCTAACCCTAACATTAACCCTAAACTTAACAATACCCTAACCATAAACCTAACACTAACACCCTAAACCTAACGTCTAACACTATCTATAATTCCAACCCTTACCCTAACACTCACCCTTAACCTAAACTTTGCGCTAACCCTAAATCTAAACCTAACCAGAACCCTGAACATAACCCCTAAACCTAACCCGAACCCTACACCTAACCTTAACACTAACCTGAACACAAACCCAAACTCTAGCCCTAACCATAAAAATAACCCTCACCCTATCCTAAACTTCATCCAAACCCTAACCCTAACCTTAACCGTAAACCTAAACCTACCCCAAACCCTAACCTTAAACCTAACTCTAACAATAACGCTAGTCCATCTGAAACCGTAAACCGAACCATTACAATAGCCGTGAACCTAACACTAAACCTAATCCTAATCCTAACCCTAGACCTAATCCTAACCCTAACCCTTACTCTAACCTGGACCCTAAATAGAACACTAACTCTAACCCTAAACCTGGACTTAAACCTAAATCTTGCCCTACACCTAACCCTAACTCTAACCCTAATCATAACACTTACCCTAAACCCTCATCTAAACTGTAAAGTTAACTGTAACCGTCACCCTAACCCCTAACCGTATCCCCCATACCTAACCCTAATGCTATCCCTAACCCTAACACAAACCTGAAACCCCTAAGCCCTAAACATAACCCTAACCCTAACCCAAACCCTAACACCAACACCAAAGCCTAACCCAAACCTTAACCCTAACTTTCACCCTAACTCTAACACTAACCTGAAAACTTATCACAAACCTAACCCTAATCCTAAACCAAACCTAACCATGACAGAACCACGATGCCTAACCGAAACCCTCACATAATCCCTAATCCTAAACTGTACCTCTAACCCCTAACACCTTACCATAACCATAATCCTAACCCAACCCAAACCTAAAGCTAAACTTAACCCTCACCCCAATCACAACGCCTAACACAAACCCTAAGCCTAACCCTAACCATAACACTAAACTTAACCCTAACCTATAATCTAACCCTAACCCTAAAACTAAACAGAACCCGTAAACTTAACCCTAACACTAAACATAACCTTAACACTAACCTGAAAACTAACCCAAACCTTAGCCATAACCTTAACCCTCACCCTATCTTAAACTTCTCCCTATCCCTAACCTAAAGCTAACACTAACTTTAACCCTAACCCTTTCCCTAAACCTAACCCTAACCTTAAATTTCGCCCTTTTTGTAACCCTAAACCTAACCCTTACAATAACTCTGACCCTAACCATCTCCCTAAACCTAATCCCAATCCTAACCCTGACCCTAACTCTAACCTAACCTTAACCCTAACTTTAAGCCTACCATAAATTTAAACCTAACCCTAACCCTTAACCCTAAACCTAACCCTAACCGTAACGCATACACAAAACCCTCACCTTAACTGTAAACAAAACTCTAACTCTTACACTAACCCTACACTTAACCCTAAATATAACCCTACCCTAAACCTAACTGAAACACTAACCCCTAAACCTAACTTTAAACCTAATCCTTAGCCTAAACCTAATCTTAACACTAAATCTAACCCTAACCACTAACCCTAACTCTAACCCTAACCCTAAGCCAAACCCTCACCCTTAACCAAAATTTCCCCCACCCATAACCCTAAACGTACACTAACTTCATTCAAACCCTATCCCTAACCAAAATGAAAACTAACACTAAACCTAACCCTAACTCTAAACCTGACCTGAACCTGAACCCTAACCCCTAACCCTAACCCTCATGCTTAACATAAACTTCACCCTAACCCTAACCCTATAAATTAAACATAACACTAAATCTCCCTCTCACCCTGACCCTAACCCTATTCCTAACCATAAACCTAACCCTAACCCTAAACTTAACCCTAACCCTGATCCTAACTCTAACTCTAACCCTAATCTTAACCCTAAAACTTACCCTACACACTCAGCTTAAATGGGAACCTAGCACTAACCCTCATTCTAACATCTAAACCTAACCCCAACCCTTAACCTAATCCTATCTCTAACCTTACCTAGCCCTAAACCTAACTATGACTTAACCCTAACACTTACCGTAACCCTAACTCTGAACCTAAACTTAACCCTAACTTAATCCTAACCTTAACCCTAACCCCTAATGCTAACCCTAAGCCCAACCCTCACCCTTAACTTAAACTTCACCCTGACCCTGACCCTAAACAGAACCCTAACCTTTACCCTAAACCTAAACCTAACCCTAACATTAACCCTAACACCTAACCCTAACACTAAGCCTAACCCTAACCCTCATCCTTAACCTAAACTTCACCCTAAACCTAAGCCTAACCATAACCCTGAAACTAAACCTAACCCTAAACTATCCCCTAACTCTAGCCTAACCCTAAACCTAACCCTAATCGTAACACCTAAAACATCAGCTTAACTGTGAACCTAACACTAACACTCACATGAACCCCTAACCCTTTAGCTAACCCTAACCCTATCCCTCATCCTAGCCCTAATCCAGACCTTTACCTAATCCTTCCTCTAACCCTAAGCTTAAACTTAACCTTAACTCTAACCTAACCCTAACCCTAAACCTAAAAATAACTCTAAACCTGACCCTAACCCTAACCTAACACTAACTCTAACTCTAAACCTAACCCGAACCCTAACCTATCCCTACCCTTTACCGTAAACCTAGCCTTAACCCTAACCTTACCCCTACCCTAAACCTAATCCTATACCTAACCCTAACACTAACCTTAACCCTACTCTAACCTTAACTCTAACCCTGACTATTAACTGAAACTTCACCCTAACCCTAAGCCTAACTCTAACTCTAACCCTAACCATAACAATTACCCTAAACCCTCACCTTAACTGGAAACCTAACCCTAAACCTCACCCTAACCCTTAACCGTATCCCCAACCCTAAACCTAACGCTATCCCCAAACTTATCCCTAACCCTAACCCTAATACGAACAGTAACAATAATCTAACCCTAACCCTAATATTAACCCTAAACTTAACCCTACCCTAAAAATAAACCTAACACTAACACCCTAAACCTAACGTCTAACACTATCTATAATCCTAACCCTTATCATAACCCTCACCCTTTTTTTTAACCTAAACTTCACACAAACCCTAAACCTAACCTAATGCTAACCCTAACATAACCCCAACCCTAACCTGAACCCTAAGGCTAACATTAACACTAACCTGAGCACAAATCCAAACTCTAGCCCTAACCATAAAAATAACTGTCACCCTATCCTAAACTTCATCCATACCCTAACGATAACCTTAACAGTAAACCTAAACCTAACCCAAACCCTAACCTTAAACCTAACTCTAACAATAATGCAAGTCCATCTCTAACCCTAAACCTAACCCTTACAATAACCCTGAGCCTAACCCTAAACCTAATCTGAATCCTAAGCCTAGACCTAATCCGAACTCTAACCCTAACTCTAACCTTGACCCTAAATACAACACTAACTCTAACCCTAAACCTGAAAGTAAACCTAAATCTTACCCTACACCTAAACCTAACCCTAAACCAAACCCTAACTCTAACTCTAATCCAAAGAATAACACTTACCCTAAACCCTCACCTTAACTGTAAAACTAACTGTAACCCTCACCCTAACCCCTAACTGTACTCCCAGCACTAACCCTAATGCTATCCCTAATCCTAACCCGAACACAACCTGGAACCACTGAGCCCTAACGATAACCCTAGCCCTAACACAAACCCTAACCCCTAACACCAAAGCCTAACCCAAACCTTAAACCTAACTCTCACCCTAACTCTAACACTAACCCAAAACTAATCATAAACCTAACCCTAACCCTAAACCTAACCTAACCATGACCAGAACCACAATTCCTAACTGGAACCCTCAATAAACCGTAACCCTAAACTACACCTCTAACACCTAACACATTACCATAACCATAATCCTAACCATACCCAACCCTAACCCTAAACCTAACCCTCACCCCAACCACGCCTAACACAAATCGTAGCATTAATTGTAACACTAAACTTAACCCTAACCTAAAATCTAGCCCTAAACCTAAAACTAAACAGAACCCGTAAACTTAACCCTAACCCTAAACATACCCTTAACAGTAACCTGAAAACTAAACCAAACCTTAGCCAAAACGCTAACCCTCACCCTATCTTAAACTTCACCCTGTCCCTAACCTAAAGCTAAACCTAACTTTAACCCTAACCCTACCCCTAAACCTTACCCTAACCTTAACCTTGACCCACCTTTAACCCTAAACCTAACCCTTACAATAACTCTGACCCTAACCCTTGCCCTAAACCTAATCCTAATCCTAACCTTGACCCTAACCCTAACCTAGCCTTAACTCTAACTTTAAGTCTACCATAAACTTAAATCTAACCCTAAACCCTAACCCTAACTCTAACCCTAACCCTAACCCTAACACTTACGCAAAACCCTCACCTTAACTATAAACGTAACTCTAACTCTTACCCTAACCCTAAACTTAACCCTAATTATAAACCTACCCTAAACCTAACTGAAACACTAACCCCTAATCCTAACTCTAACCCTAATCCTTACCTAATCCTAACCTTAACCCTAAGTCTAACCCTAACCACTAACCCTAAACTGAACCCTCACCCTTAACCAAAATTTCACCCTAACCATAACCCTAAACCTACACTAACTTCATTCAAACCCTAACCCTAAGCAAAACTACCAGTAACACTAACCCTAACCCCAAACCTAACCCTAACCCTGACCCTAACCTGAACCCTAACCCCTAACCCTAACCCTCACGCTTAACATAAACTTCACCCTAACCCTAACCCTAACCCTAAAACTAAACACCACAATAAATCTCCCCGTAACCCAGACCCTAACCCTATTTCTAAACATAAACCTAACCCTAACCCTAAACAACCCTAACCCTGACCCCAACTCTAACCCTAATCCTAACCCTAAAACTTACCCTACACACTCAGCTTAAATGGGAACCTAGCACTAACCCTCACCCTAACATCTAAACCTAACACGCACACTTAACCTAACCCTACCTTTAACCTTAACCTAGCCCTAACCTTAACCATGACTTAATCCTAACATTTACCCTAACCCTAACTCTAAACCTAACCTTAACCCTAAACTTAATCCTAACCTTAACCCTAACCCTAAACCCTAACACTAACCCTAAGCTCAACCCTCACCTGTAAATTAAACTTCACCCTAACCCTAACACTAAACTGAACCCTAACCCTAACCATAAACCAAACCCTCACTTTTACTGTAAACCTAAACCTAACCCTCACCCTAACCCCAACTCTCACCCTAACCCCTAACCGTATCCCCCCAAACCTAACCCTAATGCTATCCCTAACCCTAACCTGAACCCCTAAGCCCTAACGATAGCCCTACCCTAACACAAACACTAACCCCTAACACAAAAGCCTATCCCAAAACAAAACCCTAACTCTAACACTAACCCGAAACCTAATCATAAACCTAACACAAACCCTAAACAAAACCTAACCATGACCAGAACCACAATGCCTAACTGGAAACCTCACCTAAAACCCTAACCATAAACTACACCTCTAACCCCTAACGCCTTATCATAATCATAATCCTAAGCCTACCCAACCCTAACACTAAACCTAAACCTCACCCCAACCACAATGCCTAACACAAACAGTAACCCTAACCCTAACCGTAACACTAAACTTAACCCTAACCTAATATCTAACCCTAAACCTAAAACTAAACAGAAACTGTACACTTAACCCTAACCCTAAACATAACCTTAACACTAACCTGAAAACTAACCCAAACCTTAGCCATAACCCTAACCCTCAACCTATCTTAAACTTCACCCTATCCTTAACCTAGAGCTAAACTTAACTTTAACCCTAACCCTACCCCTAAACATAACCCTAACCTTAACCGTGGCCCACCTGTAACCCTAAACCTAACCCTTACAATATCTCTGACCCTAAACTTCACCCTAAATCTAATCCTAATCCTAACCCTGACCCTAAACCTAACCTAACCTTAACCCTAAATTTAACCTTACCATATACTTAAACCTAACCCTAACCCGTAAACCTAACTCTAACCCTAACCCTAGCCCTAAACCTAACAATAACCCTAATCATACACTTACCCAAAACCCTCACCTTAACTGTAAACGTAACTCTAACTCTTACCCTAACCCTGAACTTAACCCTAATTATAACCCTACCCTAAACCTAACCGAAACACTAACCCCTAACCCTAACTCTAACCCTAATCCTTAGCCTAAAACTAACCTTAACCCTAAACCTAACCCTAACCACTAACCCTAACTCTAAACCTAACCCAAACCCTAAACCGAACCTAACCCTTAACCAAAATTTCACCCTAACCATAACCCTAAACCTACCCTAACTTCATTCAAAACCTAATCCTAACCAAAACTAACACTACCCCTAAACATAAACCTAGCCCTAAACCTAACCCTAACGCTAACACTACCCCCAACCCTAACCCCTAACCCTCACGCTTAACATAAGCTTCATGCTAACTCTAACCCTAAAACTAAACATAACACCAAATCTCCCCCCAACCCTGACCCTAACCCTAATCCTAACCATAAACCTAACCCTAACCCTAAACTTAACCCAAGCCCTGACCCTAACTCTAACCCTAAAACTTACACTATACACTCAGCTTAAATGGAAACCTAGCACTAAACTTCACCCTAACATCTCAACCTAAACCCAACCCTTAGCCTAACCGTATCTCTAACCTTAACATAGCCCTAAACCTAACCATGACTTAACCCTAACCCTAACCTAACCTTAACCCTAACCCTAGCCCCTAACAATAACCCTAAGCTCAACCCTCACCCTTAACTTAAACTTCACCCTAACCCTAAACTGAAGCCTATGTCTAAGCCTAGACCTGACCCTAACATTAACCCAAACACCTAACCCTAATACTAACCTTAACCCTCATCCTTAACTTAAACTTCACCCTAAACTTAAATCTAACCCTGACCCTAAAACTAAATTAACCCTAAACTAAACCCTAACTCAGCCCTAAACCTAAACCTAACCCTAACTCTAACCCTAACCCTAAACGTAACACTCTAAAACATCACCTTAACTGTGAACCTAACCCTATCCCCAATTCTAACACTGACCCTAACCATAACACCCTAGAACATCAGCTTAATCGAAAACCTAACACTAGCCCTCACATGAACCCCTAACCCTTACCCCAACTGTAACCCTATCCCTAATCCTAACCCTAACCCTGACCTAAACCTAACCCTTACTCTTACCCTAAACTTAACCCTAACCTTAACTATACCCTAACACTAACCGTAACCTTAAACCTAACAATAACTCTAAAACTGACCCTAACCCTAAACCTAAGCCCTAGCACTAACTCTAACTCTAAATCTAACCCTAACCCTAACCTAACCCTAAACTTTACCTTAAACCTAGCCTTAACCCTAACCTTACCCCTACCCTAACCCTAACCCTAACCCTAACACTGACCTTAACCCTAACCTTAACCCTCACTCTTAACTTAAACTTCACCATAACCCTAACCCTAACTGTAACTCTAACCCTCACCGTAACAATTAACCTAAACCCTCACCTTAACTGTAAACCTACCCCTAACAGTCACCCTAACCCTTAAACGTATCCCCAACCCTAAACCTAACACTATCCCTAACCTTATCCCTAACCCTAACTCTAACGTGAACAGTAACCCTAATCTAAACCTAACCCAACCATAACCCTAACATTAACCCTAAACTTAACCCTACTCTAACCATAAACCTAACCCTAACACCCTAACCTAGCCTCTAACACTATCTATAATCATAACCCTTATCCTAACCTTTATCCTAAACCTCACACTTAACCTAAATTTTACACTAACCCTAAACCTAAACCTAATCCGAACCCTGAACATAAACCCTAAATCTAACCTGAACTCTAAACCTAACCTTAACACTAACCTGAACACAAACCTAAACTCTAGCCCTAACCATAAAAATAACCCTCACCCTATCCTAAACTTCATCCAGACCCTATCCCTAACCTTAAAACTAAACCTAAACCTAACCCAAACCCTAACCTGAAACCTAACTCTAACAATAACGCTAGTCCATCTGTAACCCTAAACCTAACCCTTACAATAGCCCTGAACCTAACTCTAAACCTAATCCTAATCCTAACCCTAGACCTAATCAAACCCTAACCCTAACTCTAACCTTGACCCTAAATAGAACACTAACTCTAACCCTAAACCTGGACGTAAACTTAAATCCTGCCCTACACCTAACCCTAACCCTAAACCTAACCCTAACTCTAACCCTAATCATAACATTAACCCCAAACCATTACCTAAACTGTAAAGGTAACCGTAACCCTCACCCTAACCCCTAACGGTATCCTCCCACAACCCTAACCCTAATGCTATCCCTAACCCTAACCCTAACCCTAACACTAACCTGAAACCTCTGAGGCCTAACGATAACCCCAGCCCTAACCCAAACCCTAACACCAACACCAAAGCCTAACCCAAACCTTAACCCTAACTCTCACCCTATCTCTAACACTAACCCGAAACCTAATCCCAAACCTAACTCTAACCCTAAACCAAACCTAACCATGACCACAACCACAATTCCTAACCGGAACCCTCATATAAACCCTAACACTAAACTACACATCTAACCCCTAACACCTTACCATAACCATAATCGTAACCCTACCCAACCCTAACCCTAAACCTAACCCTCACCCCAACCACAACGCCTAACACAAAACGTAACCCTAACCCTAACCATAACACTAAACTTAACCCTAACCTAAAATCTAACCATGACCCTAAAACTAAATAGAACCCGTAAACTTAACCCTGACCCTAAACATAACCTTAACAGTAACCTGAAAACGAACCCAAACCTTAGCCATAACCCTAACCCTCACCCTATCTTAAACTTCACCCTATCCCTAAACTAAAGCTAAACCTAACCCAAACACTAAGCCTAACCCTAAACCTAACCCTAAACTTAACCCAAACAACAAAACCTAACCCTAACCCTCATCCTTAACCTAAACTTCAACCTAAACCTAAGCCTAACCCTAGTTTAGGTTTACGGTTAAGGTTAGGGTTAGGGTTTGGAGGAGGTTTAGCACAGGGTGAGGGTTATGTTTAGGGTTAGGGCTAGAGTTTGGGTTTGTGTTCAGGTTAGTGTGAAGGTTAGGTTTAGGTTCCAGTTTAGGGTTAGGGGTTATGTTTAGCGTTAGGGTTAGTTTTAGGTTTAGGGTTAGTGTGAAGTTTAGGTTAAGGGTGAGGGTTAGGATAAGGGTTAGGATTATAGTTAGTGTTAGAGGTTAGGTTTAGGGTGTTAGGGTTAGGTTTATGGTTAGGGTAGGGTTAAGTTTAGGCTTAATGTTATGGTTAGTGTTAGATTAGGGTTACTGTTCGTGTTAGGGTTAGGGTTAGGGATAGCGTTAGGTTTAGGGTTAGGGTTAGGGTAGAGTTAAGGTTAGGGCTAAGTTTAGGGTTAGGGTAAGGGTTAGGTTTAGGTCAGGGTTAGGGTTAGGGTTAGGATGAGGAATAGGGTTAGGGTTAGGGAAAGTGTTAGGGGTTCGTGTGAGGGTTGGTGTTAGCTTTACAGGTAAGCTGATGTTTTAGGTTGTTACGGTTAGGGTTAGAGTTAGGGTCAGGTTTAGGTTTAGGCTTGAGTTGGGGATAGTTTAGGGTTAGGTTTAGTTTTAGGGTTCGGGTTAGGCTTAGTTTTAGGGCGAAGTTTTGGTTAAGGATGAGGGTTAGGGTTAGGGTTAGGTGTTTGGGTTAATGTTCGGGTCAGGTTTAGGGTTAGGGCTCGGGTTAGGGTGAAGTTTAAGTTAAGGGTGAGGGTTGAGCTTAGGGTTAGCGTTAGGGTTTAGGGTTAGGGTTAAGGTTAGGATTAAGTTTAGGGTTAAGGTTAGGTTTACAGTTAGGGTTAGGGTAAGTGTTAGGGTTAAGTCATGGTTAGGTTTAGGACTAGGTTAAGGTTAGAGATAGGGTTAGGTTAAGGGTTGGGGTTAGGTTTAGATGTTAGAGTGATGGTTAGTGCTAGGGTTCCATTTAAGCTGAGTGTGTAGGGTAAGTTTTAGGGTTAGGATTAGGGTTAGAGTTAGGGTCAGGGTTAGGGTTAAGTTTAGGGTTAGGGTTAGGTTTATGGTTAGGATTAGGGTTAGGTCAGGGTTGGGGAAAGATTTAGGGTTATGTTTAGTTTTAGGGTTAGGGTTAGGGTGAAGTTTATGTTAAGCCTGAGGGTTAGGGTTAGGAGTTAGGATTCAGGTTCAGGTCAGGTTTAGGGTTAGGTTTAGGGTTGGGGTTAGGTTTAGGTTTAGTGTTAGTTTTGCTTAGGGTTAGTGTTTGAACGAAGTTAGGGTAGGTTTAGGGTTATGGTTAGGGTGAAATGTTGGTTAAGGGTGAGGGTTCGGCTTAGGGTTAGGGTTAGAGTTAGGGTTAGTGGTTAGGGTTAGGTTTAGGGTTAAGGTTAGGTTTAGGCTAAGGATAAGGCTAGAGTTAGGGTTAGGTGTTAGTGTTTCAGTTAGGCTTAGGGTAGGGTTATAATAAGGCTTAAGTTTAGGGGTAGGGTAAGATTTAGAGTTACGTTTACAGTTAAGGTGAGGGTTTTGGTTAAGTGTTATGGTTAGGTTTAGGGTTAGGGCTTGTTTGAGGGTTGGAGTTAGGGTTAGCGGTTAGGGTTAGTTTTAAGTTTATGGTAGGCTTAAAGTTAGGTTTAAGGTTAGGTTAAGGTTAGGGTCAAGGTTAGGATTAGATTTAGGGCGAGGGTTAGGGTCAGAGTTATTGTAAGGGTTAGGTTTAGGGTTACAGGTAGGCCAAGGTTAAGGTTAGGGTTAGGTTTAGGGGTAGGGTTAGAGTTAAAGTTAGGGTTAGCTTTAGGTTAGGGATCAGGTGAAGTTTAAGATAGGGTGAGGGTTAGGGTTAAGGCTAAGGTTTGGGTTAGTTTTCAGGTTAGTGTTAAGGTTATGTTTAGGGTTAGGGTTAAGTGTACGGGTTCTGTTTGGTTTTAGGGTCAGGGTTAGATTTTAGGTTAGGGTTAAGGTTAGTGTTACGGTTAGGGTTAGCGTTAGGTTTAGGGTTAGGTTTGGGTAGGGTTAGTTCATGGTTATGGTAAGGTGTTAGGGGTTAGAGGTGTAGTTTAGGGTTAGAGTTTGGGGGAGGGTTCCGGTTAGGCATTGTATTTCTGGTCATGGTTAGGTTTGGTTTAGGGTTAGTGTTAGGTTTATGATTAGGTTTCGGGTTAGTGTTAAACTTAAGGTGAGAGTTAGGGTTAAGGTTTGGGTCAGGCTTTGGTGTTAGGGGTTACGGTTTGAGTTAGGGTTAGGGTTAGGGTTATCGTTAGGGCTTAGGGGTCAGGTTAGTGTTGGAGTTAAGGTTAGGGATAGCATTAGGGTTGGGTTGTGGGATATGGTTAGGGGTTAGGGTGAGGGTTACGGTTAGTTTTACAGTTAAGGTAAGGGTTTAGCATAAGTGTTATGGTTAGGGTTAGAGTTAGAGTTAGGGTTAGGTTTAGTGTTAGGGTTAGGTGTAGGGTAACATTTAGGTTTATGTCCAGGTTTAGGGGTAGAGTTAGTGTTCTATTTAGGGTCAAGGTTAGAGTTAGTGTTAGGGTTAGGTCTAGGGTTAGGATTAGTTTTAAGTTCAGGGCTATTGTAAGGGTTATGTTTAGGGTCACAGATGGACTAGCATTTTGGTTAGAGTTAGGTTTCAGGTTAGGTTTAGGTTTACGGTTAAGGTTAGGGTTTGGATGAAGTTTAGGATAGGGTGAGGGTTATTTTCAGGATTAGGGCTAAAGTTTCGGTTTGTGTTCAGGTAAGTGTTAAGGTTAGGTTTAGGTTTTGGTTTAGGGATTATGTTTAGTGTTAGGGTTATGTTTAGTTTTAGGGTTAGTGTAAAGTTTAGGTTAAGGGTGAGGGTTAGGATAAGGGTTAGGATTATACATTGTGTTAGATGTTAGCTTTAGGGTGTTAAGGTTAAGTGTATGGTTAGGGTATTTTTAAGGTTAGGGTTAATGTTAGGGTTAGGGTTAGATTAGGGTTACTGTTTGTATTAGGGTTAGGTTTAGGGATAAGTTTGGGGATAGCGTTAGGTTTAGGGTTGGGGATACGGTTAAAGGTTAGGGTGACTGTTAGGGTTAGGTTTACAGTTAAGGTGAGGGTTTAGGGTAATTTTTATGGTTAGGGTTTGAGTTAGAGTTAGGCTTAGGGTTAGGGTGATGTTTTAGTTAATAGTCAGGGTTAGGGTTAAGGTTAGAGTAGGGTTAAGGTTAGTGTTATGGTTAGGTATAGGGTTAGGGTTAGGTTACGGGTAAGGTTAAGGTTAAGGCTAGGTTTACAGTAAAGGGTAGGGCAAGGTGAGGGTTAGGGTTAGGTTTAGAGTTAGAGTTAGTACTAGGGATTAGGGTTAGAGTTAGGGTCAGGTTGAGAGTTATTGTTAGGTTTAGGGTTGGGGTTAGGGTAGAGTTAAAAGGTTAGGGTAAAGTTTAGGGTTAGAGTAAGGGTTAGTTTTAGGTCAGGGTTAGGATTAGGATTAGGGAGAGGGTTACGGTTGGGAAAAGGGTTAGGGGTTCATGTGATGGTTAGTGTTAGTTTTACAGTTAAGCTGATGTTTTAGGGTGTTACGATTAGGGTTAGGGTTATGGCTAGTGTTAGGGGATTGCTTTGGGTTAATTTAGTTTTAGGGTTAGGTTTAGGTTTAGGGTGAAGTTTAGGTTAAGGATGAGGGTTAGGGTTCGTATTAAGGTTAGGTGTTTGGGTTAATGTTGTGGTCAGGATTATGGTTAGGTTTTGGGGTAGGCTTAGGGTTCGGTTTAGGGTTTGGGTTAGGGAGACTTGCCTTGCGGTAGCTGTGTTCTGGAAGTGGAATGAGTATGCAGTGTTAGCTTTAAGCTGTTGTGAAGGCTCGTTTTGGCCCAGGGAAAACAAAGCACCTGGGGAAATCCTAACAAACCCCGGTGTCTTTCCACAGTTCTAAGTGTGTAACTGCAGACTCTTTTCCAAATAAGTGAGCGCACAGGCAACAGCAGCCTGCATGTTTCTCAGTGAAAGGGAGAACTCCCTGACTTCGTCCAGTCCTCTGAGCAAAGCAGGCCTAAGGAGAAAACTTTTCTGCCTTCCTCTTTCCTGCAATGAATTTCTCATTTGCTCTTGCAAATGCAAGGCTTCTTCTGAAAAACTACATCTCAGTGCATTTATCCTTCCAGTGGAGCAACATAGTGTTAGCTTTAAGAGATTGTGAAAGCACCCAGGGAAAAAAGGCCTTTTTGTATTCTATTTTTTGCCTGAATTTGGTCAATTCGCACTTGTAGAAGCAAGGTTTCCTAGCACAAACTGGAAAGCAGTAACCTCTCTCCTGGCAGAGTAAATCCTATGCAGTGTTTCCCTGACGAGATACTGTTGGTACAGTGAGGCCCAGGGAAAACACAGTGCATAGAGAAATCCTAGCAAAACCATGTGTTTCCCCACATAAATGTTTCTCAGTTTCAGGTATTTGCCAAGAACAGAGCTCAGAGGCAACATCAGATTTTGTGTATCTCAGTGAGAAAAAGAACACTCGGACTTCATCCAGTCCTCGGACGAAAGCAGTTAGAATGAGAAAAGCGTCATTTGGTTTTGCTTTCCTGCAATGAGCTCGGCCAATCTGCCCTTCGCGAAGGGAAGTTTTCCCGCGGAGAACTGCCTTGCGGTAGCGGTGGTCTGAAAGTGGAAGGAGTATGCAGTGTTAGCGTTAAGCTATTGTGAAGGCTCCTTTTGGCCCAGGGAAAACAAAGCGCCTGGGGAAATCCTAAGAAACTCCGGTGCCTTTCCACAGTTCAAAGTTGTAACTGCAGTTGCTTTAACAAATAAGAGAGCGCACAGGGAACAGCGGCCTGCATGTTTCTCAGGGAAAGGGAGAAGTCCCTGACTTCATCCACTCC
Source organism: Loxodonta africana (assembly GCF_030014295.1). Lineage (NCBI taxonomy): Eukaryota > Metazoa > Chordata > Mammalia > Proboscidea > Elephantidae > Loxodonta > Loxodonta africana. Next base: position 36,591,961 of record NC_087342.1, read on the forward strand.
TCTGAGCAAGGCAGGCATAAGGAGAGAAACTTTTTGGCCTTCCTCTTTCCTGCAATGAATTCCTCCTATGTTCTCGCAAACTCAAGGCTTCTTCTGAAAAACTACATTGCAGTGCATTTATCCTTCCAGAGGAGCAACTATAGAGTTTTAGCTTTTAGAGATTGTGAAAGGACCCAGGGAGAAAAGGCCTTTTTGTATTCTCTTTTCTGCCTGAATCTGGTCAATTGGCACTTGCAAAAGCAGGGTTTTCTAGCCCAAACTACAAAGCAGGAAACTCTCTCCAGGCAGAGTATATCCTATGCAGTGTTGCCCTGACGTGAGGCCCAGAGAAAACCCAGTGCTAAGAGAAATCCTAGCAAAGCCATGTCTTTCCGCACATGAATGTATGTCAGGTTCACGTATTTGCCAAGAACAGAGCTCAGAGGCAACATCAGATTTTGTGTATCTCAGTGAGAAAAAGAACACTCGGACTTCATCCAGTCCTCGGACGAAAGCAGTTAGAATGAGAAAAGCGTCATTTGGTTTCGCTTTCCTGCAATGAGCTCGGCCAATCTGCCCTTCGCGAAGGGAAGATTTCCTCCGGAGAACTGCCTTGTGGTTGCCCTGTTCTGGAAGTGGAAGGAGTATGCAGTGTTAGCATTAAGCTATTGTGAAGGCTCCTTTTGGTCCAAGGAAAACAAAGCGCCTGGGGAAATCCTAACAAACCCCGGTGCCTTTCCACAGTTCAAAGTGTGTAACTACAGACTCTTCCAAATAAGAGAGCGCATAGGCAACAGCAGCCTGCGTGTTTCTCCGTGAAAGGGAGAACTCCCTGACTTCTTCCAGCTCTCTGAGCAAAGCAAGCATAATGATAGAAACTTTCTTTCCTTCCCCTTTCCTGCAATGAATTCCTCAATTGCTCTTGCAAACACAAGGTTTTTTCTGAAACACTACATGGATTTATCCTACCAGAGGAGGAACTACATAGTCTTAGCTTTAAGAGATTGTGAAAGAACCTAACCCTAAAACAAACCTAACCATGACCAGAAACACAATGCCTAACCAGAAACCCCACCCAAACCCTATCCCTAAACTACACCTCTAACCCCTAACACCTTACCATAACCATAATGCTAACCCTACCCAACCCAAACCCTAAACCGAACCCTCACCCGAACAACGCCTGTCACAAATCGTAACCCTAACCATAACCGTAACACTAAAGTTAACCCAAACCTAAAATCTAACCCTAAACCTAAAACTACACATAACCTGTAAGCTTAAGCCTAACTGTAAACATAACCTTAACACTAACCTGAAAACTAGCCCAAACCTTAGCCTTAACCCTAACCCTAACCCTCACCCTATCTTAAACTTCACCCTATCCCTAACCTAAAGCTAACCCTAACTTTACCCCTAACCCAACACCTAACCCTAACCTTAATCTTGGCCAACCTGTAACCCTAAACCTAACTGTAACAATAACTCTGACCCTAACCCTCGCCCTAAACCTAGTCCTAATCCTAACCTTGACCCTAACCCTAACCTAACCTTAACCCTAACTTTAACCCTAGCATAAACTTAAACCTAACCCTAACCCCTAACGCTAACTCGAACCCTAACCCTAGCCCTAATCCTGACCGTAACACTTACCTAAAACCCTCACCTTAATTGTAAACGTAACTCTGACTCTTACCCTAACTCTAAACTTAACCCTAACTCTAACTCTAACCCTAATCCTAAACCTAAAACTTACCCTACACACTCAGCTTAAAGGGAAACCTAGCACTAACCCTCACTCTAACATCTAAACCTAACCCCAACCCTTAACCTAACCCTACCTCTAACCTTAACCTAGCCCTAATCCTAACCATGACTTAAACCTAACACTTACAATAACCCGAATCCTAAACCTAACGTTAGCCCTAAACCTAATCCTAACCTTAACCCTAACCCTAACCCTAAGTTAAACACTCACCCTTAAACTTCACCGTAACCCTAACCCTAAACTGAAACCTAACCCTAATTCTAAGCCTAACCCTAAACCTGACCCTAACATTAAATGAAACACCTAAACCTAACTCTAACCCTAACCCTCATCCTTAACCTAAACTTCACCCTAAACCTAAGCCTATCCCTAACCCTAAAACTAAACCTAACCCTAAACTAACTCCTCACTCTAGCCCTAACCCTAAACCTAACCCTAATCCCGAACTCTAAACCTGACACTAACCTTAACATCCTAAAACATCAGCTTAACTGTAGACCTAACACAAACCCTCATACGAACCCCTAACCCTAACCTTATCCCTAATCCTAACCCAAACCATGACCTAATCCTAACCCTTATGCTAACCCTAAACTTAACCCTAACCTTAACTCTACCCTAACCCTAACCGTAAACCTAACAATAACTCTAAACCTGACCCTAACCCTTACCCTAAACATAACTCTAACCCAACCCTACACTTTACCGTAAACCTAACCTTAACCCTAACCTTACCCCTACATTAACCCTAACCCTAAACCTAACCCTAACGCTAACCTTAACCCTAACTCTAACCTTAACCCTAATCCTCACCCTAACCCTCACTATTAACTGAAACTTCACCCTAACCCTAACTCTAACTCTAACCCTAACCATAGCACTTACCCTAAACCCTCACCTTAACTGTAAACCTAACCCTAAACCTCACCCTAACCCCTAACCGTATATCCAACCCTAAACATGATGTTATCCCTAACCTTATCCCTAACGCTAACCCTAACAAGAAACAGTAACCCTAATCTAACCCTAACCTTAACACTAACCCTAAACTTAACCCGACCCTAACCTGAACCATAAACCTAACCCTAACACCCTAAACCTAACCTCTAACACTATTATCCTAACACTAATCCTAAACCCTACCCGAAACCTCACCCTTAACCAACACTTCACACTAACCATAAACTTAAACCTAACCCTAACCATAAACATAACCCCTAACCCTAAAAAGAACCCTAAAACTAACCTTAACACCAACCTGAACACAAAACCAAACTCTAGCCCTAACCATAAAAATAACCCTCACCCTATCCTAAACTTCATCCAAACACTAACCCTAACCTTGACCATAAACCTAAACTTAACCCAAAGCCTAACTTTAAACCTAACTCTATCCATAACACTAGTCCTACTGTAACCCTAAACCTAACCCTTACAATAGCCCTGAACCTAACCCTAAACCTAATGCTAATCCTAACCCTAGACCTAATCCTAACCTTAACCCTAACTCTAACCTTGACCCTAAATAGAACACTAACTCTAACACTAAAGTTGAACCTAATCCTAAATCTTGCCTTACACTTAACCCTAACCCTAACTCTAACCATAATCATAACACTTACCCTAAACCCTCACCTTAACTGTAAAACTAACCATAACCCTCACCCTGACCCCTAAACATATCCCCTAATCCTAACCTTAATGCTATCCGTAATCCTAACTCTAACACTAACCTGAACCCCTAAGCCCTAACGATAAACCTAACCCTAATCCAAACCCTAACCTCGAACACCAAAGCCTAACCCAAACCTTAAGCCTAACTCTAACACTAACCCTAAACCTAATCTAAAACCTAATCCTAACCCTAAACCAAACCTAACCAAGACAAGAACCACAATTCCTAAGCAGAACCCTCACCCAAACCTTAACCCTAAACTACACCTCTAATCCCGAACACCTTACCATAACCATAATCCTAAGCCTACCCAACCCTAACCCTAAAGCTAACCCTCACCCCAACCACAACGCCTAACCAAACTGTAACCCTAACCCTAACCGTAACACTAAACTTCACCCTAACCAAAAATCTAACCATAACCTTAAAAAAAAACAGAACCCATAAACTTAACCCTAACCTTAACACTGATCTGAAAACTAACCCAAACCTTAGCCATAACCCTAACCCTAACCCTCACCCTATCTTAAACTTCACCCTATCACTAACCTAAAGCTAACCCTAAATTTAACACTAACCCTACACCTAAACTTAACCCTAACCGTAACCTTGGACCACCTGTAAACCTAAACCTAACCTTTACAATAACTCTGACACTAACCCTCACGGTAAACCTAATCCTAATCCTAACCCTGACCCTAACCCTAACCTAACCGTAAAACTAACTTTAACCCTAGCATAAACTTAAACCTAACCCGAACTTTAACCGTAACCCTAAACCAAACCGTCACCCTTAACCAAAATTTCACCCTGACAATAACCCTAAACCTATGCTAACTTCATTCAAACCCTAACGAAAACTAAAACTAACTCTAAACCTAAAACTAATCCTAACCCTAAACCTAACCCTAACCCTGACCCTAACCTGAATCTTAACACCTAAACCTAACCCTAACCCTCATGCCTAACATAAACTTCACCGTAAACCTAACCCTAAGAAAACATAACACTAAATCTCCCCCACCCTGACCCTAAACCTAATCCTAACCATAAGCCTAACCCTAACTGTAAATTTAACCTGAACCCTAACCCTAACCCTAAACGTAACCCTAACACTGACCCTAATTGAACCCTAACCCCGAATCCTAGCCCTCACGCTTAAAATAAACTTCACCCTAAACCTAACCCTAAAACTAAACATAACACTAAATCTCCCCCAACCCTGACCTAACCCTAATCCTAACCATAAACCTAACCCTAAACTTAACCCTAACCCTGACCCTAACTCTAACTTTAACCCTAATCCTAACCCTAAAACTTACCCTACACACTCAGCTTAAATGGAAACCTAGCACTAACCCTCACCCTAACATCTAAACCTAACCTCAAACCTTAACCCTATCTCTATGCTTATCCTAGCCCTAAATCTAACCATGACTTAAGCGTAACACTTTAACCCGAAACCGAAGCTTAACACTAACCCTACTCCTAACCTTAACCCTAACCCTAACCGTAAGCTCAAACCTCACCTTTAACTTAAACTCCACCCTAACCTTAACCCTAAATCAAACCCTAACCCTAACCCTAAACCTAACCTGAAACCTGACCCTAACATTAACCCAAACACCTAACCCTAACCCTAACACTAAACCTAACCCTAAACCTAACCCTAACCTGACCCTAAACTTAACCCAAACACCCAAAACTAACACTAACCCTAACCCTCACCCTTAACGCAAACTTCACCCTAAACCTAAGCCTAACTCTAACAATAAACCTAACCCTAAACTATCCCCAAACTCTAGCCCTAACCCTAAACCTAACACTAACTCTAACCCTAACACTAACCATAACACCCTAAAACATCACCTTAACTGTAAACCTAACACAAACCATCACACGAACCCCTATCCCTTTCCCTAACCCTAACCCTATCCCTAATCCTAACTCTAAACCTGACCTAAACCTAACCCTTACCATAACCCTAAACTTAACCCTAAACTTAACTCTACCCTGACCCTAACCCTAACCCTAACAATAATTCTAAACCTGACCCTAAACCCTAGCACTAACTCCAACTCTAAACCTAACCATAAACCTAACCTAGCCCTAAACTTTACCATAAACCTAGCCTTAAACCTAATCTTATCCCAACCCTAACCCTAACACTAACACTAACATTAACCCTAACTCTAACCTTTACCCTAACCCTTGCCCTAACCCTCACTATTAACTGAAACTTCACTCTAACCCTAACCATAACACTAACCCTAAACCATCAAGTTCACTGTAAACCTAAACCCAAGCCTCACTCTAAACCCTAACGGGATTCCCAACCCTAAATCTAACACTATCCCTAACCTTATCCCTAACCGTAACCCTAATACGAACAGTAACTCTAATCAAACCCTAACCCTACCTTAACCCTAACATTAACCCTAAACTTAACCCTACAACCAAACCATAAACCTAACCCTAACGCCCTAAACCTAGCCTCTAACACTAACTATAATCCTAACCCTAATCCTAACCCTTATACTAACCCTCACCCGTAACCTAAACTTCACACTAATCCTAAACCTAAACATAAACCTAACCCTAAACATAACACCTAACCCTAACACAAACCCTAAACCTAACCTTAACACTAACCTGAACACAAACACAAACTCTAGCCCTAACCCTAAAAATAACTCTCACACTATCCTAAACTTCATCCAAACCCTAACCCTAACCTTAACCCTAAACCTAAACCTAACCCAAACCCTAACCTGAAACCTAACTCTAACCAGAACGCTAGCCCACATGTAACCCTAAAACTAACCCTTACAATAGCCCTGAACCTAACCCTAAACCTAATTCTATCCCTAGACCTTATCCTAACCCTAACCATAAATCTAACCTTGACCCTAAATAGAACATTAACTCTAACACTAAACCTGAACCTAAACATAAATCTTACCCTACACCTAACCCTAAACCTAATCCTGACTCTAACTCTAATCCTTATCATAACACTTACCCTAAACCCTCACCTTAACAGTAAAACTAATCATAACCCTCACCCTAACCCCAACCGTATCCCCCAACCCTAAACCTAATGTATCCCTTACCCTAACCCTAACACTAAACTGAACCCATAAGCCCTAACGATAACCGTAACCCTAACCCAAAACCCAACCCCTAACACAAAAGCCTAACCCAAACCTTAACCCTAACTCTCACCATAATTCTAAAACTAACCCTAAACCTAATGCTAACCCTAAACCAAAACTAACCATGACCAGAACCACAATGCCTAACCGGAACCCTCACCAAAACCCTAACCCTAAACTACACCTCTAAACCCTAACACATTACCATAACCATAATCCTAACCCTACCCAACCCTAACCCTAAACCTGACCCTCAACCCAACCACAATGCCTAACACAAACTATAACCATAACCCTAACTGTGACACTAAACCGAACCCTAACCTAAAATCTAACCTTAACCCTAAAACTAAACAGAACCCGTAAACTTAACCCTAACCCTAAACATAACCTTAACACTAACCTGAAAAGTAACCGAAACCTTAGCCATAACCCTAACCCTCACCCTGCCTTAAACTTCACCCTATCCCTAACCTAAAGCTAACCCTAACTTTAACCCTAACCCTAGCCCTAAACCTAACCCTAACCTTAACCTTGGCCCAAGTGTAACCCTAAACCTAACCCTTACAATAACTCTGACCCTAACCCTCATGCTAAATCTAATCCAAATCCTAACCCTGACCCTGACCCTAACCTAACCTTAATCCTAACTTTAACCCTATCATAAACTTAAATCTCACCATACTCCTAACCCTAATCCTAACTCTAACCCTAACCCTTGCCCTAACCCTAACCGTAACACTTACCCAAAGCCCTCATCTTAATTGTAAACGTAACTCTGAATCTTAGCCTAACCCTAAACTTAACCCTAAATATAACCCTACCCTAAACCTAACCGAAACACTAAACCCTAACCCTGACTCTAACTAATCCTTAGCTTAAACCTAACCTTAACCCTAAACCTAACCCTAACCACTAACCCTAACTCTAATCCTAACCCTAACCCTGAACCAAACCCTCACCCTTAACCAAAATTTCACCCTAACCATAACCCTAAACCTACCCTAACTTCATTCAAACACTAAACCTGAACAAAACTGAAACTAACCCTAACCCTAACCCTGACCCTAACCTGAACTCTAACCCGTAGCCCTAACGCTTAACATAAACTTCGCCCTAACCCTAACCCTAAAAATAAACATAACACTAAATCTCCCCCTAACCCTAATCCTAACCATAAACCTAACCCTAACCCTGACCCTAATCTGAATCCTAACCTATAACACTAACGCTTAACATAAACTTCACCCTAACCCTAACCCTAAAACTAAACATAACACTAAATCTCCTCCTAACCCTGACCCTAACCCTAATCCTAACCATAAACCTAACCCTAAACCTAAACTTAACCCTAATCCTAAACCTCACTCTAACTCTAACCCTAATCTTAACCCTAAAACTTACCCTACACACTCAGCTTAAATGGAAACCTATCAATAACCCTCACCCTAACATCTAAACGTAACCCCGACCCTTAACCTAACCGTATTTCTAACCTTAACCTAGCCATAACCCTAACCATGACTTAACTCTAACACTTACCCTAACCCTAATCCTAAAACTAACCTTAATCCTAAACCTAATCCAGACCTTCACCCTAACCCTAACTCCTAACTCTCACCCTAAGCTCAACCCTCACCCTTAACTTAAATTTCACCATAAACCGAACCCTAACCGTAACCCTAAATCTGACCCTAACAGTAACCCAAACACCTAACCCTAACCATAACACTTACCCTAAACCCTCACATTAACTGTAAACCTAACCGTAACCCTCACCCTAAAGCCTAACCGCATCTCCAACCCTAACCCTAACGCTATCCATAAACTTATTCCTCACACGAACAGTAACCCAAATCTACCCTAACCCTAACATTAACCCTAAACTTAACACTACCCTAACCATAAACCTAACCCTAACACCCTAAACCTAGCCTCTAACACTAACTATAATCCTAACCCTCATCCTAACCCTCACCCTTAACCTAAACTTCACACTAACCCTAAACCTAAACATAAACTTAACCCTAAACATAACCCCTAACCCTAACCCGAACCCTAAAACTAACCTTAACACTAACCTGAACACAAACCCAAACTGTAGACCTAACCCTAAAAATAACCCTCACCCTATCCTAAACTTCATCCAAACACTAACCCTAACCTTAACTTTAAAAGCAAACCTAACCAAATCCCAATCTTAAACCTAACTCTAACCATAACGCAAGCCCACCTGTAACCCTAAACCTAACCCTTACAATAGCCCTGAACCTCTCCCTAAACCTAATCCTATCCCTATACCGAATCCTAATCCTAACCCTAACTCTAACCTTGATCCTAAATAGAACACTAACTCTAACCCTAAACCTGAACCTAAACCTAACTCTTACCCTACACCTAACCCTAACCCTAAACCTAACCCTAATGTTAACCCAAACATCTAACCCTAATCGTAACACTAACCCTAAACCTAAACCTAACCCTAACCTGACCCTAACCTTAACCCAAACACCTAGCCCTAACACTAACCCTAACCTTCATCCTTAACCTAAACTTCACCCTGAACCTAAGTCTAACCCTAACCCTAAAACTAAACCTAATACGAAACTATCCCTTAACTCTAGCCCTAATGCTAAACCTAACCCTAACCCTGACCCTAACTGTAACACCCTAAAACATCAGCTTAACTGTAAACCTAACACTAACCGTCACAGAAACCCCTAACCCTTTCCCTAACCCTAACCCTGACCTAAACCTAACCCTTAGCCTAACCCTAACCTTAACTCTACCCTAACCCAGCCCTAAACCTAACAATAACTCTAAACCTGACCCTAACCCTAACCCTAAACCCTAGCACTAACTCTAACTCTAACTCTAAACCTAACCCTAACCGCAACCTAACCCTACACTTTACTGTAAACCTAGCATTCACCCTAACCTTACCCCTACCCTAACTCTAACACTAACCTTAACCCTAACGCTCACTATTAACGGAAACTTCACCCTAACCCTAACCCTAACTCTAACTCTAACCATAACTCTTACCCTAAACCCTCACCTTAACTGTAAACCTAACCCTAACCCTCACCCTAACCCCTAACCGTATCCCCAACCCTAAACCTAATGCCATCCAAAACATATCCCTAACCCTAACACGAACAGTAACCGTAGTCTAACCCTAACCCTAAGCTTAACCCAAAACTTAAACCTACCCTAACCATAAACCTAACCCTAACACCCTAAACCTAGCCTCTAACACTAACGATAATCCTAACCCTAATCCTAACCCTTATCCTAACCCTCACCCTTAACCTAAACTTCACACTAACCCTAAACCTAAACATAAACTTAACCCTAAACATAACCCCTAACCCTAACCCGAACCCTAAAACTAACCTTAACACTAACCTGAACACAAACCCAAACTGTAGACCTAACCCTAAAAATAACCCTCAACCTATCCTAAACTTCATCCAAGTCCTAACCCTAACCTAAACCTAACCCAAACCCTAAACTTAAACCTAAATCTAACCATAATGCTAGTCCACCAGTAACCCTAAACCTAACCTTTACAATAGCCCAAAACCTAACCCTAAACCTAATCCTATCCCTAGACCTAATCCTAACTCTAACCTTTAAACTATATAGAACACTAACTCTAACCCTAAACCTGAATCTAAACCTAAATCTTACCCTACACCTTAACCTAACCCTAAACCTAACCCCAACTCTAACCCTAATCATAACACTTACCCTAAACCCTCACATTAACAGTAAAGCTAACCGTAACCCTCACCCTAACTGCTAACCATATCCCCCAACCATAACCCCAATGGTATCCCTAACATAACTCTAACACTATCCTTAACTCCTAAGCCCTAACGATAACCCTAACCCTAACCCAAACCCAAACCCTAACCCCTAACACCAAAGCCTAACCCAAAGCTTAACCCTAACTCTCACCCTAACTCTAACACTAACCCTAAACCTAATGCTAACCCTAAACCAAACCTGACCATGCCCAGAACAACAATGCCTATCTGGAACCCTCACCCTAACCCTAAACTACACCTCTAACCCGTAATACCTTACCATAATCGTAATCCTAACCCTACCCAACCCTAACCCTAAACATAACCCACACCCTAACCACAATGCCTAACACAAACTGTAACCCTAACCCTAACTGTAACACTAAACTAAACCCTAACCTAAAATCTAACCCTAACCCTAAAACTAAACAGAACCCGTATACTTAACCCTAACCTTAAACATAACCTTAACACTAACCTGAAAACTAACCCAAACCTTAGCCATAACCCTAACCCTAATCCTCACCCTATCTTAAACTTCACCGTATCCCTAACCTAAAGCTAACCCTAACTTTAACCCTAACCCTACCCCTAAGCCTAACCCTAACCTTAACCTTGGCCCACCTGTAACCCTAAACCTAACCCTTACAATAACACTGACCCTAACCCTCACCCTAAACTTAATCCTAACCCTGACACTAACCCTAACCTAACCTTAACCCTAACTTTAACCCTACCATAAACTTAAACCTAACCCTAACCCCTAACCAGACTCTCAGGCAACATCTTAATCCTAACCCTGACACTAACCCTAACCTAACCTTAACCCTAACTTTAACCCTAACCCTAACCCCTAACCAGACGCTCAGGCAACATCAGCCTGCAGGTTTCTCCGTGAAAGGGAGAAATTCCTGACTTCATCCAGTCCTCTGAGCAAAGCACGCATAAGGAGAGAAACTTTTTTTTCCTTTCTCTTTCCTGCAATGAATTCCTCCTTTGCTCTTACAAACCCAAGGCTTCTTCTGAAAAACTGCATCGCAGTGGATTTATCCTTCCAGAGGAGCAACTACATAGTCTTAGCTTTAAGAGATTGTGAAAGCACCCAGGGAGAAAAAGACCTTTTGCATTCTCTTTCCTGCCTGAACTTGGTCAATTTGCACTTGCAAAGGCAAGGTTTGCTAGAAAAACTGCAAAGCATCAACCTATCTCTGGCAGAGTAAATCCTATGTAGTGTTGCCCTCAAGAGATTCTGTGAGTACAGTGAGGTCCAGGGAAAACACATAGTTAAATCCTAGCAAAGCCATGTCTTTCCCCACTTGAATGCATGTCAATTTCAGTTTTTTGCCAAGAACACAGCTCAGAGGCAACATCAGATTTTGTGTATCTCAGGGAAAGAAAGAACACTCTGACTTCATCCATTGCTCTAATGAAAGCAGAATGAGAAAACCGTCATTTGGTTTCGCTTTCCTGCAAAGAGCTCTGCTAACCTCCCTTCGCAAAGGGAAGGTTTCTTCAGGAGAACTCCCTTGCGGTACCTGTTTTCTGGAAGTGGAACGAGTATGCAGTGTTAGCGTTAAGCTATTGTGAAGGCTCCTTTGGGCCCAGGGAAAACAAAGCGCCTGGGGAAATCCTAACAAACCCCGGTACCTTTCCACAGTTCAAAGTGTGTAACTGCAGACTCTTTTCCAAATAAGAGAGCGCACAGGCAACAGCAGCCTGCATGTTTCTCAGTGAAAGGGAAAACTTCCTGACTTCATCCATTTCTCTGAGCAAAGCAGGCATAAGGAGAGAAACTTTTCTTTCCTTCCTCTTTCCTGCAATAAAGTCCTCATTTGCTCTTGGAAACGCACGGTTTCTTCTGAAAAATTACTTCGCAGTGGATTTATCCTTCCAGAGGAGCAACTACATAGTCTTAGATTTAAGAGATTGTGAAAGCACCCAGTTAGATAAAGACCGTTGTATTCTCTTTCTTGCCTGAACTCGGTCAATTTGCACTTGTGACAGCAAGGTTTCCTAGAACAAACTTCAAAGTAGTAACCCCTCTCCTGGCAGAGTAAATCCTAGGTAGTGATGCCCTCAAGAGATACTGTGAGCACAGTGAGGCCCAGGGGAAACACAGTGCATAGTAAAATCCTGGCAAACCCATGTCTTTCCCCACTTGAATGCATGTCAATTTCAGTTATTTGCCAAGAACAGAGCTCAGAGACAACATCAGGTTTTGTTCTTTCATCAGTGAAAGAAAGAACACTCTGACTTCATCCACTATCCTGACAAAAGCAGTTAGAATGAGAAAACCATCATTTGGTTTCTCTTTCCTGCAATGAGCTCGGCAAATCTACCCTTTGCAAACAGAGGGTTTCCTCCAGAAAACTACATTGTGGTACCGCTGTTCTGGATGTGGAACGAGTATGTAGGCTTAGCGTTAAGAGATTGTGAAAGCGTGATGTTGCCCAGGAAAAACAAAGTGTATGCCGAAATCCTAACAAGCCCAAGTACCTTTCCACATTTCAAAGTGTATAACATACACTCTTTTCCAAGTAAGAGAGTGCAGACGCAGCATCAGTCTGCATGTTTCTCAGTGAAAGAAGCAACTCCCTGACTTCATCCACTCCTCTGAGAAAAGCAGGTATTATGAGAGACTGTCTTTTCTTTTCTCTTTCCTGCAATGAGCTCAGACAATCTGATCCTTACAAATGGAAGCTTTCCTCAGGAAAAGTCCATTGCGGTAGCCCTGTTGTTGAAGCGGAAAAAGTATGTATGTTAGCATTAAGAAAGAGATTGTGAAAGCATGTTGTTGCCCAGGGAAAACAAAGTGCATGGTAAAATCTTAACAAAGCCAAGTGCCTTTCCACAGTTAAAAGTGTGTAAGGACACACTCTTTTGTAAGTAAAACATCACCCTGCATGTTTCTCAGTGAAAGAAAGAACTCTCTGACTTCTTCCAGTCCTCTCACCGAAGCAGTCAGAATGAGAAAACCGTCACTTGGTTTGTGTTTCCTTCAATGAGCTCGGCAAATCTGGCTCTTGAAAAAGCAAGGTTTCCTCAGGAAAACTCCACTGCGGTACCCCTTTTCTGGAAGTGGAACAAGTATGCAGTGTTAGCTTGATATATTTTTTTCCATCCTTTGAGTTTTAGTTTCTCTAAGTCTAAGATGTGTCTCTTGTAGGCAGCATATAGACGGATCGTGTTTCTTTATCCAGTCTGAGACTCTCTGTTTCTTTATTGGTGTATTTAGTCCATTTACATTCAGTGTAATTATAGATAAGAATGTGTTTAGTGCTGTCATTTTGATGCCTTTTTGTGTGTGTTGTTGACAATTTCATTTTCCACTTACTTTTTTTGTGCTGAGATGTTTTTCTTTGTAAACTGTGTGTTCCTCATTTTCATAGTAGTCGAATTTATGTTTGCTGAGTCATTATGTTTTTCTTGGTTTTTATTTTGAGTTATGGAATTGTTAGACCTCTTTGTGGTTATCTTAATATTTGCCCCTATTTTTCTAAGTAAAAACCTAACTTGTATCGTCCTATATCACCTTGTTTTCCTCTCCATATGTCAGTCCTATGCCTCCTGCATTTAGTCCCTCTTTTTGATTATTGTGATCTTTTACATAATGACTTCAATGATTCCCTGTTTTGAGCATTTTTTCCTTTTTAAAATAAAGCTTAATTTGTTTTTGTGATTTCCTTATTTGAGTTGATATCAGGATTTCTGTTCTGTGTCTTTGTGTTGTGTTGTTATCTGACCAATTTCCTTTAATATTTCTTGTAGCTTTGGTTTGGTTTTTGCGAGTCTAAGCTTGTGTTTATCTGTAAATGTTCTAATTTCACCTTCATATTTGAGAGTTTTGCTGGATAAATGATCCTTGGCTGGCAGTTTTTCTCCTTCAGTGCTCTATATATGTCATCCCATTGCCTTCTTGACTGCATGGTTTCTGCTGAGTAGTCTGAACTTATTCTTTTTGATTCTCCTTCGTAGGAGACCTTTCTTTTACCCCTGGCTGCTTTTAAAATTTTCTCTTTATCTTGGTTTTGGCAGGTTTGAGGATAATATGTCTTGGTGATTTTCTTTTTGGATCAATCTTATATGGGGTTTAATGAGCGTCTTGGAGAGATATCCTTTCATCTTTCATGATGTCAGGGAAGTTTTCTGCCAACAGATCTTCAACTATTCTCTCTGTGTTTTCTGTTATCCCTCCCTGCTCTGGAACTCCAATCACACGCAAGTTATTCTTCTTGATAGAGTCCCACATGATTCTTAGGGTTTCTTCATTTTTTTTTAATTCTTTTATCTGATTTTTTTCAGCTATATTAGTGTCAATTCACTTGTCCTCCAGATCCCCCACCCTGCATTCCAATTGCTCGATTCTGCTCCTCTGACTTCCTATTGAGTTGTCTAATTCTGTAATTTTACTGTTAATCTTTTGGATTTCTGAATGCTGTCTCTCTATGGATTCTTGCAGCTTATTAATTTTTCCACTATGTTCTTGAATAATCTTTTTGAGTTCTTCAACTGCTTTATCAGTGTGTTCCTTGGTTTTTTCTGTAGATTGCCTTATTTCATTTCTGAGGTCATCCCTGATGTCTTGAAGCATTCTGTAAATTAGTTTTTATATTCTGCATCTGGCAATTCCAGGATTGTATCTTCATTTGGGGAAGATTTTGATTCATTAATTTGGGGAGTTGTAGAAGCAATCATGGTCTGCTTCTTTACGTGGTTTGATATCGCCTGTTGTCTCCGAGCCATCTATAAGATATTGTAATGATTTATTTTATATTTGCTCACTGAGTCTTATCTTATTTTGTTTTCTTTCACTATACATAGATGGGCTACTAGATTGTGCTGTCTTGATTGTTGTAGGCTTTGAATCACTTATGTCCTCTTATCAGTTGGTTTGGGCTGGTACCAGAAATATAAGCCTAAGAGTCCATTCACTATTCTTGAGTAGAATCTGATTTTTGGGTCACCAAGTGTGTGGGGTAGACTATCACCTATTCACTTAGAGGAGTAGTGGTGATAGTTGTGTGCACCAGATTCTAGTAGCAGCAGGGGGTCACATTACAGGGGAAGCAGGATGCTGACAGGCTTCCCCCAAGTGCCAGTGAGGTGGGTGTGTCTCTATTCCTAAAGCATTTTGGTGGGTGGGCTCTGCAGCTGTACCTTAGGCACCCAATGCATGTACCTCTACAGATTTGTAGATGTCACTATCCTCAGATCCCTATGGCAGGAGGCTAGGTGGTTTGGGTGGAGCTTCAGCCCTCAGTTTCCCGTTGTGGGTCAGTGAGTGTTCTGTTGAATACGCAGAGATATCAGACCTGGGAAACTTGTCTTTCCAGTAATCCCCTAAAACAATTACAGTCAGATCACTATCAGAATTGCCTTTGCATTATAATAGCCACCTTGTTCCCTGTAAGGATGAAATCCCAAGACTGTGGATCACAAATGCTTGGCTGGAGCTGGTTCTGTATTTTTAGTCCAATTTCGGGAAGTCAGGGAAGGATTCTGGGTCCCCGGGTTTTTTGTAGCTGCTTCTCTCAGGCCAGGAGAATGGGTTAGGAAAAGACAAAACAAACAAAGAAAAAAAAAAAAAGCACCTCGGAGCACTTCACTCTCTGGCCCAGGAAATTCCAATGTTAATGAAGCCGCCTGGGAAGGGAAGGGGAGGGATCAGATAGATAGGAGAGAGTTAAAAGAGAGTACACCCAGGAATATAGACAAAGTTACTTATCTTGCTTGGGATGACTGTTTTATCTGAGATTCCCGAGGGGCCTGTTGACTGTGTGCGTTGGTTGGGTAGAGATTGCCCCTGAGGGTCAGGCCTGCGTCCTGCGCTTGTGCTGTCCCAGAAGCCGTAGTTAGTTCCTCCACTCCCAGTCCAAAGCCCAGCGCCAAGGTTCCCCAGCTGGGATGCCACACCACCAGCTCCAAAATCAGTTGCTGCCTCCCGGTGACTTCTCCTCCTGTCAGCCGCATTGGTGCGCTGCCTGTGTGCACTGGTTGGGCTTCCCCCGGGATCACTTCAGGGGGCTAGGGCTGCGCCCGTATTTGCACCATCTCAGGATGCCGTGCTCAGCTCCCCTGTGCCCAAACCAAACCCTGGCGCCAAGGTTTTCAGACTGGGATGCTGGCTCAAGGCTCTGAAAACAGTCGCTGCTTCCCCATGGTTGTTCATTCTCTCGTTAGCCCGGTCAGTGTGCAGCCTGCCTGTGCTGGCTGAATCTCTACGGAGGTTACCCCAGGTGGCTAGGGGTTAGGGCTGTGTCCCGTGCTGCCCTGTCTCAGCAAGCCGAAATCAGCCCCGTAACTCGGCACCAGGGAACCGCAGGGACTCAAGGCTGTGGGGTGGGTCGCGGGTTCCAGAAGCAGTCGCTGGTTCAGGGTGCAGATTTTCGCTCACCTGTCACTCAGGTCAACTCTTTAGATCTGTCTTTGATGGTCAGCGTTTGTAGATTGTCATGTATGTGATGGATTCACTTGTTTTTCCGAGTCTGTGTTGCAAGAGGGATCCAAGGTAGCGTCTGCCTAGTCAGCCATCTTGGCCCCGCCTCCCACAGATAAAGTATGCAGTGTTAGCATTAAGATATTGTGAAGGCACGTTTTTGCCCAGGGAAAAGAAAGTGCATGGTGAAATCCTAACAAACCCTGGTGCTTTTCCACTGCTCAAAGCGTGTAACTACACACTGTTTTCCAATCAAGAGAGCACAGAGCCATCATCAGCCTGAATGTTTCTCAGTGAAAGGGAGATCTCCCTGACTTTATCTAGTCCTCTGAGCAAATCAGGCATAATGAGAGACACTTTTTTTCCTTTCTCTTTCCTGCAATGAACTCATAATTTGCTCTTGCAAATGCAAGGTTTCCTCTGAAAAACTATATCACAGTAGCGCTATCATTGCAGAGGAGCAACTACATAGTGTTAGCTTTAAGAGATTCTGAAAGTGCCCTGACACCCAGGGAGAAAAAAGCCTTTTGTATTCTCTTTCCTGTCTGAACTCTGTAAATTTCCACTTGCAAAGGCAAGTTTTCCTAGCACAAACTGCAAAGCAGTAACCTCTCTCCTGGCAGAGTACATAATATGTAGTGTTGCCCTGAAGAGATACTGTGAGCACAGTGAAGCCCTGGGAAAACATTGCATAGTGAAATCCTAGCAATTCCTAGTGTCTTTCCCCACTGGAATGCACGTCTATTCATTTGTATAGAACAGAGCTGAGAGGCGACATCAGCTTTTGTGTTTCTCAGTGAAAGAAAGAACACTGTGACTTCATCCATTACCCTGACGAAAGCAGTTAGAATGCGAAAGCCGTCACCTGGTTTCGCTTTCCTGCAGTGATGGCGGCAAACCTACCCTTTGCAAACAGAAGGTTTTCTCCAGAAAACTACACTGTGGTACTGCTGTTCTAGAAGTGGAACGAGTATGTAGAGTTACCTATAAGAGATTGTGAAAGCATGATGTTGTGCAGGAAAAAAAAGTGCATGCTGAAATCCTAATAAACCCAAGTGCATTTCCACACTTCAAAGTGTATAATTATACACTCTTTCCAAGTAAGAGAGCACAGAGGCAACATCAGTCTGCATGTTTCTCAGTGAAAGAAAGAACTCCCTGACTTCATCCACTCCTCTGAGAAAAGCAGGTATTATGAGAGACTGTCTTTTCTCTTTTCAGCAATGAGCTCAGAAAATCTGACCCTGCAAAGGCAGGCTTTTCTCAGGAAAAGTCCATTGTGGTAGCCCTGTTGTTGAAGCAGATAAAATATGTAGTTTTAGCAGTAAGAAAGAGATTGTGAAAGTATGTCGTTACCCAGGGAAAACAAAGTGCATGGTGAAATCCTAACAAAGCCAAGTGCCTTTCCACAGTTCAAAGTGTGTAACGACACACTCTTTTCCAAGTAAGAGAGCGCAGAGGCATAATCACCCTGCATGTTTCTCAGTGAAAGAAAGAACTCTCTGACTTCGTCTAGTCCTCTCACCAAAGCAGTCAGAATGAGAAAATCGTCATTTGGTTTCTGTTTCCTGCAATGAGCTTGGCAAATCTGGCCCTTACAAACACAAGGTTTCCTCAGGAAAACTCCATTGCGGTAGCCCTTTTCTGGAATTGGAACAAGTATGCAATGCTAGCGTTAATATATTCAGAAGGCACGTTTTTCCCAGGGAAAACAAAGTGCATGTTGAAATCCTAACAAACCCTGATGCTTTTTGACAGCTCAAAGCGTGTAACTACACACTGTTTTCCAATCAAGGGAGCACAAAGGCAACATCAGCCTCCATGTTTCTCAGTGAAAGAGAGAACTCCCTGACTTCATCCAGTCCTCTGAGCAAAGTAGGCATAATGAGAGAAATTTTTTTTCCCTTCTCTTTCCTGCAATGAACTCATAACTTGCTCTTGTAAAAGCAAGGTTTCCTCTGAAAAAGCTATATCATGGTACCACTATCCTTCCGGAGGAGCAACTACATAGTGGTAGCTTTAAGAAATTCTGAAAGCACCCTGATGCCCAGGGAGAAAAAGGCCTTTTGTATTGTCTTTCCTGCCTAAACTCAGTCAATTTCCACTTGCAAAGGCAAGGTTTCCTAGCACAAACTGCAAAGCAGTAACCTCTCTCCTTGCAGAGTAAATACAATGCAGTGTTGCGCTGAAGAGATATTGTGAGAACAGCGAAGCCGAGGGAAAACACAGCGCATAGTGAAATAATAGCAAACCCATGTTTTTCCCCACTTGAATGCATGTCAATTTAAGTTATTTGTAAAGAACAGAGCTCAGCGACAACATCAGCTTTTCTGTTTCTCAGTGAAAGAAAGAACACTCTGACTCATCCATTCCTCTGATGAACGTAGTTTGAATGAGAAAACCGTCCTTTGATTTTGCTTTCCTGCTTTGAGCTCTGCAAATCTGCCCTTTGCAAAGGGAAGGTTTCCTCCTGAAAACTACATTGCTGTAGCCCTGTTCCGTAAGTGGAACGGGTATGTAGACTTAGCATTAAGAAATTGTGAAAGCACGTTGTTGCCCAGGAAAAACAAAGCGCATGCTGAAATCCTAACAAGCCCAAGTGCCTTTCCACAGTTCAAAGTGTATAACTATACAGTCTTTCCACATAAGAGAGCACAGAGGCAACATCAGTCTGCATTTTTCTCAGTGAAAGAAAGAACTCCCTGACTTCATCCACTCCTTTTCTCTTTCCTGCAATGAGCTCAGAAAATCTGACCCTTGCAAAAGCAAGCTTTCCTCAGGAAAAGTCCCTTGTGGTAGCCCTGTTGTTGAAGTAGAAAAAGTATGTAGTCGTAGCGTTAAGAAAGAGATAGTGAAAGCATGCTGTTGCCCAGGGAAAACAAAGTGCATGGTGAAATCATAACAAACCCAAGTGCCTTTCCACAGTTAAAAGTGTGTAACAACACACTCTTTTCCTATTAAGAGAGCACAGAGGCAACATCACCCTGCATGTTTCTCAGTGAAAGAAAGAACTCTCTGACTTCTTCCAGTCCTCTCACCAAAGTAGTCAGAATGAGAAAACCGTCATTTGGTTTCTGTTTCCTGCAATGAGCTCGGCACATCTGGCCCTTGCAAAAGCAAGGTTTCCTCAGGAAAACTCCATTGTGGTAGCCCTTTTCTGGAAGTGCAACAAGTATGCAGTGTTAGCATTAAGATATTGTGAAGGCATGTTTTTGCCCTGGGAAAAGAAAGTGCATGCTGAAATCCTCACAAACCCAAGTGCCTTTCCACAATTCAAAGTGTGTAACGACACACTCTTTTCCAAGTAAGAGAGTGCAGAGGCAACAACAGCCTGTATGTTCTCAGTGACAGGGAGAACTCCCTGACTTTATCCAGTCCTCTGAGCAAAGCAAGCTTATGGAGAGAAACTTTTTTGTCCTTTTTCTTTCCTGCATTGAACTCATAATTTGCTCTTTGCAAACGCAAGGCAACTTCTGAAAAACTACAGCGAGTTAGTGCTATCCTCGCAGATGAGCAACTACATAGTGTTAGCTTTAAGAGATTTTGAAAGCACCCTAACACCCAGGGAGAAAAAGGCCTTTTGTATTCTCTTTCCTGCCTAAACTCAGTCAATTTACACTTGCAAACACAGGGTTTCCTCAGGAAAACTCCATTGCGGTAGCCCTTTCTGGAAGTGGAACAAGTATGTAGTGTTAGCGTTAAGATATGGTGAAGACATGTTTTTGCCCAGGGAAAACAAAGTGCATCGTGAAATCCTAAGAAACCGCGGTGCATTTCCACAATTCAAAGTGTGTAACTACACACTCTTTTCCAATTAAGAGAGCGCAGAGGCAACATCAGTCTGCATGTTTCTCAGTGAAAGGGAGAACTCCCTGACTTCATCCAGTCCTCTGAGCAAATCAGGCATAATGAGAGAAATTTTTTTTCCTTTCTCTCTCCTGCAGTGGACTCATAATTTGCTCTTGCAAACGCAAGGCTTCTTTTGAAAAACTACATTGCTGTAGCAGTATCCTTGCAGAGGAGCAACTACATAGTGTTAGCTTTAAGAGATTGTTAAAGCACCCTGATGCCCAGGGAGAAAAAGGCCTCTTGTGTTCTCTTTCCTGCCTGAATTCCTTAAATTTGGACTTGCAATGGTAAGATTTCCTAGCACAAACTGCAAAGCAGTAACCTCTCTCCTGGCAGAATAAATACTATGTAGTGTTGCCCTGAAGAGATACTGTGAGCACAGTGAGTCCTAGGGTAAACACAGTGTATAGTGAAATCCTAGCAAACTCATGTCTTTCCGCACTTGAATGCATGTCAATTTAAGTTACTTGCAAAGAACAGAGCTCAGAGGCAACAATACTGTGCGTGTTTCTCAGTGAAAGAAAGAACTTTCTGACTTCATCCAGCCATCTAACGGAAGTGGTCAGAATGAGAAAACCGTCAGTTGGTTTCTCTTTCCTGCAATGAGCTCTTCAGATATGGCCCTTGCAAACGTAAGGTTTCCTCAGGAAAACTCCATTGTGCTAGTCCTGTTCTTGAACAGGAAGTAGAGTTTTGTGTTAGCATTAAGATATTGTGAAAGCACATTGTTACCCAGGAGAAAAAAAGTGAATGGTGAAATCTTAAAAACCCAAGTACCTTTCCACAGTTCAAAGTGTGTAAATGCACACGCTTTTCCAAGTAAGAGAGTGCAGAGGCAACATCAGCCTGCATGTCTCTCAGCAAAAGAAAGAACTCTGGGATTTATCCAGTCCTCTCATGAAAGCAGCCAGAATGAGAAAACGTCATTTGGTTTCCCTTTCCTGCAATAAGCTCGTCAAATCTGGCCCTTGCAAATGCAAGGTTTCCTCAGGAAAACTCCATTGAGGTACCCCTATTCTTGAAGAGCAACAAGAGTGTTGTGTTAGTGTTGAGAGATTTTGAAAGCTTGTTGTTGCCCAGGAAAAAAAATTGCTGGTGAAATTCAAACAAACCCAAGTGCCTTTGCACAGTTCAAAGTGTTTGACTACACACTCTTTTCCAAGTAAGAGAGCGCAGAGGCAACATCACTCTGTATGTTTCTCAGTGAAAGAAAGAACTCTCGGACTTCTTACAATCCTCTCATCAAAGCAGTCAGAATGAGAACCGTCATTTGGTTCCTCTTTCCTGCAATGAGAGTGGCAAATGTGGCCCTAGCAAAAGCAAGGTTTCCTCAGAAAGCTACATTGTGGTAGCCCTGTTCTTGAAGAGGAACAAGTACAAAGTGTAAGCATTAAGACATTGTGAAAGCAGGTTTTTGCCCAGGAAAAACAAAGTGCATGGTGAAATCCTAACAAACCCAAGTGCCTTTCTACTGTTCAAAGTGTGTAACTGTACACTTTGAAGTAAGAGAGTACAGAGGCAACATCAGCCTGCATATTTCTCAGCAAAAGGAAGAACTCTCTGACTTCATTCAGTCCTCTCACGAAAGCAGTCAGAATGAGAAAACCATCATTTGGTTTCTCTTTCCTGCAATAAGGTCAGCAAATCTGGCCCTTTCAGACGCAAGGTTTCCTCAGGAAAATTCCATTGAGGTAGCCATGTTCTTGAAGAGGAACAAGAGTATTGTGTTATTGTTGAGAGATTTTGAAAGCACGTTGTTGCCCACAGAAAAAAAAATGCTGGTGAAATTCTAACAAACCCAAGTGCCTTTCCACAGTTCAAAGCATTTAACTACACACTCTTTTCCAAGTAAGAGAGTGCAGAGGCAACCTCACCCTGCATGATTCTCAATGAAAGAAAGAACTCTCTGACTTCATTCAGTCTTTTCAGGAAAGTAGTCAGAATGAGAAAACCGTCATTAGGTTCCTATTTCCTGCAATGACCTCAGCAAATCTGGCCCTGGCAAATGCAACGTTTCCTCAGGAAAACTCCACTGAGTTAGCACTGTTTTAGAAGAGGAAAAAGTATGTTGTGTTAGCGTTAAGACATTGTGAAAGCACGTTGTTGCCAAGGGAAAACAAAATGCATGGTGAAACACTAAAAACCCAAGTGCCTTTCCACAGTTCAAAGTGTTTAACTACACACTCTTTTACAAGTAAGAGATCCCAGAGGCAACATCAGCCTGCATGTTTCTCAGAGAAAGAAGAACTCCGTGAATTCATCCAGTCCTCTGAGAAAAGCTGGCATTATAAGAGGCTGTCCATTCTTTTCTCTTTCCTGCAGGGAGCTCAGAAAATCTGGCCCTTGCAAATGCAAGGTTTCCTCAGGAAAACTCCATTGCCATAGCCCTGTTCTTGAAGAGGAACAAGTGTGCTGTGTTAGCTTTAAGAGGTTTTGAAAGCATATTGTTGCCCAAGGAAAAAGAAATTGGTGGTGAAATTCCAAAAAACCCAAGTGCCTTTCCACAGTTCAAAGTATGTAACTGCACACTCTTTTCCAAGTAAAAGAGCACAGAGGCAAGATCACACTGTATGTTTCTCAGTGAAAGAAGGAACTCTCTGACTTCATCCAGTGCTTTCACGAAAGCAGTCAGAATGAGAAAACCGTCATTTGGTTTCTCTTTCCTGCAATGAGCTCGGCAAATCTGGCCCTTGCAAATGCAAGGTTTGCTCAGGAAAACTCCACTGAGGTATCCCTGTTCTTGAAGAGCAACAAGAAGTGGGAAAAGCATGCAGTGCTAGCGTTAAGATATTGTGAAAGTACGTTGTTGCATAGGGAAAACAAAGTGCATGGTGAAATCCTAACAAACCCAAGTGCCTTTCCATAGTTCAAAGCTTGTAACTACACACTCTTTTCCAAGTAAGAGAGCACAGAGCTAACATCATCCTGAGAAGTGAAAGAAAGAACTCTCTGACTTCATCCAGTCCTCTCACCAAAACAGTCAGAATGAGAAAACCATCATTTGGTTTCTGTTTCCTGCAATGAGCTCGGCGAATCTGGCCCTTGCAAACTCAAGGTTTCATCGGGAAAACTCCATTGCGGTAGCCCTGTTCTTGAAGAGGAAAAAGTATGTAGTCTTAGCATTAAGAGGAACAAGTGTGCAGTGCTAGCGTTAAGATATTTTGAAAGCACGTTGTTTCCAAGGGAAAAAGAAATTGCTGGTGAAATTCTAAGAAACCCAAGTGCCTTTCCACAGTTTAAGGTGTGTAACTGCAGTCTTTTTCAAGTAAGTGAGCACAGAGGCAACATCACCCTGCATGTTACTCAGTTGAAAGACGGAACTTTCTGACTTCATCCAGTCATCTTACAAAAGCAGTCAGAATGAGAAAACCGTTTCCTGCAATGAGTTCGGCAAATCTGGCCCTTGCAAACGCAAGGTTTCCTCAGGAAAACTCCTTTGAGGTAGCCCTATTCTTGAAGTGGAAAACATATGTAGTCTTAGCATTAAGAGGTTGTGAAAGCATGTTGGTGCCCAGGGAGATCAAAGTGCATGGTGAAACCCTAACAAATCCAACCTTTCCACAGTTCAAAGTGTATAACTACATGCTCTTTTCCAATTAAGAGAGCGCAGAGGCAACATCAGCCTGCATGTTTCTCAGTGAAAGGAAGAACTCCCCGGCTTCATCCAGTCCTCTGAGCAGTATGAGAGAAACTGTCTTTTCTTTTCTCTTTCCGGCAATGAACTCGGTAATTTGCTCTTGGGAACACAAGGTTTCTATTGAAAAGCTGCATTACGGTAGTGCTGTCCTTGCAGAGGTGCAACTACTTAGTGTCAGCGTTAAGAGATTGTGAAAGCACACTGATGCCCAGGGAGAAAACGGTCTTTTCTATTCTCTTTCCTGCCTGTACTCTGTAAATTTGCACTGGCAAACACAAGGTCTCCTAGCACAAACTACAAACTAGTAACCTCTCTCCTTTCGGAGAGTCAACTATGTAGTGTTACCGTGAAGAGATACAGAGAGCACACTGAGGCCCAGGGAAAAGACAGTGCGTAGTGAAATCCTAGCAAACCCCTGTCTTTCTGTACTTGAATGCGTGTCAATTTACTTTATTTACAAAGAACAGAGCTCAGTGGCAACATCAGTTTTTGTGTTTTTCAGTGAAAGAAAGAACTCTCTGATTTCAGTCCTCTGACCAAAGGAGACAGAATGAGAAAACCGTCATTTGGTTTCTCTTTCCTGTAACGAGCTCAGCAAATTTGGCTCTTGCAAAGCAAGGTTTCCTCAGGAAAACTCCATTGAGTTAGCCCTGTTCTTGAAGAGGAGCAAGTGTGGAGTGTTAGCGTTAAGAGATTTTGAAAGCATTTTGTTGCCCAGGGAAAAAACTAAGTGCATGGTGAATCACTAACAAACCCAAATGCCTTTCCACATTTCAAAGTGTTTAACTACACACTCTTTTCCAAGTAAGAGAGCACAGTGGCAATATCACTCTGCATGTTTCTCAGTGAAAGAAAGAACTCTCTGACTTCATCCAGTCCTCTCACAAAAGCAGTCAGAATGAGAAAACCGTTATTTGGTTTCTCTGTCCTGCAATGAGCTCGGCAAATCTGGCCCTTGCAAACGCAAGGTTTCCTCAGGAAAACTCCATTGCAGTAGCCCTGTTCTTGAAGTGGAAAAAGTATATAGTGTTAGCGTTAAGAGGTTGTGAAAGCACGTTGTTGCCCAGGGAGATCAACATGCATGGTGAAACCCTAACAAACCCAAGTGCCTTTCCACAGTTCAAAGAGTGTAACTGCACACTCTCTTCTGAGTAAGAGAGCTCAGAGGGAACATCAGCCTGCATGTTTCTCACTGAAAGAACTCTCTGACTTCTAGGCTATCCTTCCTAGAAGAACCATGTTGACCTGACCAAGTCTTCACTTGGGGGAATATGGAGGCCAGCTGGGCAGTTGGTGGTGGATCTTGAAAAGAAAGAGCTGGGGACCAATTTCCCTTGTAAGCCAGAGTAAACACAACAGAAATGTCAGGAATCATTTGCTCCATAGCAGATGCTTCCCCAGTTGGAGGTGGAGCATGCTCAATTGCCCTACCAGGAGCCCCAGAGCCCTCCAGTTGAGTGGGGTCTGAGCCATGACAAAGGTCTGAGTTCCAGGGAGCTTTTCTGATCTCCCTTCTATCCTGACTTGGACAATAACCTTGCCAGGCTGGGCCCCACTGGGGTCAGAGTCCCCAACCTCTGCACCAGCAGTGTCCCTGGAAAAGCAGAGAGCCCCGGGGGGTTCCAGGAAGGCATGATAAAGTAATGAGGGGTAGTGGGTGCTGCTCCCAGGGTGTTCAGTGTGGGGGTCTGAGAGTGGGCTGGGGAAAGGGCGGTGCAGTGAAAGGAGACATGGAGATACCAGGATTCATGGTCATATTCGGTCCCCGCACTAAAGCTGCTGTTGAAACAAAGGAAAAGTGCAATTGGAGGTGGAAGAAAGGCAACCAGGCGTTAGGTCATCCGAATTTCCTGCCTGGTCACTGGGAATAAGTGCAATGAATCTCAAGTAACAAGTAGCAGTATGGAACAAGGAAATGGTGAATATTGCAAAAGTCCCTGCAGTGAATTTTATGTTCCTTCCCTCCAGCTGAGAAATTTCCCAGTAGAGAACTTGTAAGCAGTTCAACCAGACTCCCAGGCCTCTGTGTACCAAGAAGTAAGAGGTCCAAGCTGTCACTGACTCTCAGAGCCTGTCTCAGAAATTCCTGGCAGACACCCTGCCATCCTCATACTGAGGGGGGATGTCTTGCTTACTGATGTCCTCAAGCAACTGGAAACCAGGTCTCTGGCCCGGTCACTCAGTGCCTTCAACGTGTCCATGTCTGGGCCGCCCATGTGTGAAGAGATTCCTGGGGTGTGCTCAATTCCTGTGGACATATCCAGAAGAGGCTGGTGAGAGTCTTAGGTCAAAATGAATGGCTCTGTAGAATGGACCAGGGGGCCCAGACCACCTATTGACTCAGCATTTGTGACCTGGCCCCTCAGAAGCCCTGCCATATGCTTCCTGAGGCTGCTGCCATGGTGATGGCAATCAAGCCTTAGCCCCACCCAGCCAGCATTCACGGGGCCTACCTAGCCTGCTGACTCTCACCCAGACTTCAATGGAAGTAGTACTCTCCAGAGGGTCTTCCATCTACTGACAATCTCAATGTGGCCAAGATGTGCCTGTAGTGTAGCTCCTCCATTAACCACCAGTCTCTCAGGGCATCCAGATAGATAGACTACCTGCTATTCTCCACCCATGGGCAGCCAGTACAGCGAGAGGCCTTCCTCATTACATCTCTAGACTTTCTCTTCGACTCTGGTACCTGTGATATTTCTCAGGGGCACAATTAAGAGATTTTGCTGTAGGAACGCATACAGAGAGAGACAAACAGAGGCTGCCTTGCCTTTGGCTGAGTGGCATGCTGTGTTTCCCAGTAGGATAAGGCATTCAGGGAGAAAGCCAGATTTGACCCGTGCAAGTGAGCTTTATGCCAAGCAGATGACATGATGGAGGGCAGTCGGATCTCGAGACCAGATGAGGACTCTGGCAGGTATCTATGAATGTTTTCTGTCTCAACCTCCTGTCAGGTTTTTCAATACAATGTATCAGCAATAGTAATATTCACCAGAGGGGCTTCCGTTGGCTGACAGGCTCAACCTGGCCAGGGTCTGCCACCTGTGCGGTAGCTAAATCCTTAATCACCAGTGCCTAAGACCATCCAGAT
Organism: Loxodonta africana; assembly: GCF_030014295.1. Taxonomy (NCBI): domain Eukaryota; kingdom Metazoa; phylum Chordata; class Mammalia; order Proboscidea; family Elephantidae; genus Loxodonta; species Loxodonta africana. The sequence continues at coordinate 36,619,363 of NC_087342.1, forward strand.
AGACTACCTGGAATTCTCTGCCCATAGATAACCAATACAGCCAGAGGGATTCCCCCTGTCATCTCTAGGCTGTTTCTCGGGCTCTTGTAGCTGCGATGTTTCTCAGGAGTACAACTGAGAGATAGCACAGAAGGGGTGCATACAGATAGGGAAAGAGAGAGACTGTAGATCTAGAGTGGGGATGCCTCCTCTACTGATGTCCTCAAGTAAGTGGCCCGCTCACCTACTGCCTTCAACCTATCCACATCAGGGGCTTCCGTCTGAAGTGACTTTCCCTTGGAGTACTTCCTTCCTGTGGCCACAGCCAGTGGAGGCCGCTGAGTGTCATAGGTCAACTTGAACAGCTCTGTGGAATGGGCCAGGTGGGCCAGACCTCTAACTGGCTCAGTATTTGTGACCCGGCTCATGAGAAGCTCTGCCCACTGCTTCTGGAAGCTGTTGCCATTGTGAGGGTCAACAAGACTTAGCTCCGCCCACCCACCGTTCACCTGGCCAACCTGTCCTGCTGACCCTCACACAGATTTCAGTGTTAGTAAAGATTAATGTCCCTCTGGGCCCCAGTGTCATTTGGGAGGAAGGATTGGGGCCCTTGCTTGGGGGAGAAGATAGCCAAGGTCAGCCTGATGCTGGATGCCTATTGACTTGTGACACTGCTGCCAGAGATAGATAGTGAGTTCTGCACTCACATAGCTGCTGGATGTAGACTCAGAGTGATGGAGGAGAAATGTAGCCAGAGTGTGCACATTCAGGGAGGCATGTGCCAAAGGTCAGGGACGGTACCAGACGTCATGGAGCCCAAGCACAACCCAGTCTAGGTCCCAAGGTCCCCTCCTGTACTTGGTAAACAGGTCATCCGTGTGCCCACACCCACCCCACTCTGGACCTCTGGGGCCCTGGCTTCCAGGATTTCAGCCTTGCCTTCTAAGACCTGACACATATGCAGTGAGCAGCCAGAGGCTGTGGAACAGCAGGTGGTAGAAATCTGAAAGTGGATGGTTTTCCTTGACTTTGCTGGTACTGCCTTTGGCAGTTTGGGACATCAAGACCCAATGGAGGACTCTGGCTGGTATGTGTGAATGTTTTCTGGGCAGTCCTCCTGATGGTTTTTTTTTTTTTGACACAATGTATCAGCAATAGCAGTATTGGCTGGAGGAACTTCCATTTGAGGACAAGCTCAACCTGGCCAGGGCTTGCCGCCCGTAGGGTAGCTCCATCCTTAATTACCAGTGCCTAAGACCATCCAGATCAACTACCTGCTATTTGCTGCCCGTAGATAACCAATATGGCCAGAGGCATCCCCCCATCATCTCTAGGTTGTCTCTTAAACAGGTTCTTGTAGCTGTGATGTTTCTCAGGGGTACCATTGAGAGGTTTCACAGTAGGGGCACATACAGAGAGGGCCAGAAAGAGACAGTAGATCCAGAGTGGGGATGCCTCGCCTACAGACATCCTCAAGTAACTGGAAAACAGTTACCTGGCCTGCTCACACAGTATGGATTGCATCTCAAAATAAAGAAAAGAAAAATCTTCACAACTGGAGCAATGAGCAACATCATGATAAACAGAGAAAAGATTGAAGTTGTCAAGGATTTTGTTTTACTTGGATCCACAATCAACAGCCATGGAAGCAGCAGTCAAGAAATCAAAAGACACATTGCATTGAGTAAATCTGCTGCAAAGGACCTCTTTAAGGTGTTGAAGAGCAAAGATGTCACCTTGAAGACTAAGGTGCGCCTAACCCAAGCCATTGTATTTTCAATCACATCATATTCATGTGAAAGCTGTACAATGAGTAAGGAAGACCAAAGAAGAATTGTTGCCTTTGAATTGTGGTGTTCGTGAAGAATGGACTGCCAAAAGAATGAACAAATCTGTCTTGGATGAAGTAAAAACAGAATGCTCCTTAGAAGCAAGATGGCGAGACTGCATCTTACATACTTTGGACATGTTGTCAGGAGGGATCAGTCCCAGGAGAAGGACATCATGCTTGGCAGAGTACAGGGTCAGCGGAAAAAAGGAAGACTCCCAATGAGGTGGATTGACACAGTGGCTGCAACAATGAGCTCAAGCATAACAACGATTGTAAGGATGGCTCAGGACCAGGCAGTGTTTCGTTCTGTTGTGCATAGGGTAGCTATGAGTAGGAACCGACTCGACAGCACCTAACAACAACAAAAATAGTTGCCACAGAGGAAATAATCAGCACTAGCCCTAAGAAGAAACTTTACAAAAATCATGGTCTATGGAGCCATAAACATGCAGTTCAAATGCTAATGTTACCACTAGCCAGCAAACCCACAACTTAGAATCTGTCTAGAATCTATTTAGGGAGCCCTTAGTGGAACAGTGCTTAAGCTCTCAGCTGCTAACCGAAGGGTTAGTGGTTCAAACACATCAGCCACTCCATGGGAGAAAAAAAGTGGAGGTCTGCTTCCATAAAGATTACAGCCTTGGAAACCCTGTGAGGCAGTTTTACTCTGTCCTATAGGGTTGCTTATGAGTTGGAATCAACTCGATAGCGACAGGTTCGGGTTTTTTGGTTATGGAAGGTCCATGGAGTCCCTGGTTAATCATGGAGTCCTGGCAAACGGTTAAGTGCTCAACTAATAACTGAAAAGTTGACAGTTCAAATGTACCTGGTGGGGCCTCAGAAGAAAGCCCTGGTGATCTGCTTCTGAAAAGTCACAGTCTTGAAAATCCTATGGAGCAGTTCTACTCTGATACACACATGGTCTTCAAGAGTTGTTTGAGTTTTATTCTTAGATCTGCTGTGTTCTAACTGTTTGTATAAGTCTTAGTTTCTCCTTCAATAAAATGGAAACAGCAAATATAAGTGCTTCTTGTGATGATGATGAGGATGAAATGAGATTATGTGTGTGACATGTCCAGTAGACATAGCTTACAAATCCTAAACTAAGGACAAAGTATGCAGAGAACTGAGCACTTAAACTTTGTTCAAATTCAAGGCTTGCACTGAATGCTATTATTTATAATTTATAGAACACTATAAATTGTTTCCTGTTATAACAATGTTCTCAATAAGCACAAATAGCTAACGTGTCACAAGATATTTTACATATTACAAGACTTAGATTGATAGAATGCATTGACTACACGTAATGTATCAGTACTAACAACCTATAGAGATTGTAGAGCCAGACAGGATCCATGTAGCTGGGAGGGGGGTGGGGTGGGGCAACTAAGGCCTTAGAGTGTCACTCAAATAATGTAGAAGCAGATTCATCTCTTTTTACTTCCATTGCACCAGTCCTTGTATCAGCACTTACTACAATCCCATTAGCAAATTTGTTTTAATTTGAACCTTATTGACATTCAGTGCAACTTTCTGCAGAAATTAACGGCTCTCCTGACAAGCGACATCCTGCAGTTTATGTGGCACTAATAGTGCTAAGTAGTTAGGGCTACTCAAACATCTGGCCTGGGTGAAACAGCTGGAAAAGCACAGCTATTAACCTTTTGTTTACAGTAAGAGGCATTCCTACAGATGCTAAAATGTTATGATAGGCTCTGCAATGCCTCAAAACAGCTCAGACAACTATGCTGATTGCAGATGATGGTGTTGAGCCTTTTTTTGCTCATCGTTTGGGAGGGGAACCCTGTCTAGTTTTTCATATTTGATATATACCACTTTCTTTGTGTACACCCTGTTAAAGTTAGGCTCACCAGATTCAGGTAAAGTAAGCCTTCACAGAAAAAAAAATATATACATGTGTATATATCACACTTAAGGACAAAGAAGCGTTGTCTTAACCAGTGAGGGTATTTGCCGAAAGAGAAATTTAATCAGTGTATTACGGAAAATGCAGGACTATAGAAGTAATATTTGTTCAGAGCTAGCCAGATATGTGTTAGCATTTTTTTTTGGTGCTGACTGAAATTTTATTTGTAGAAGAAGAAACTGAAGTGTGTAGAGCTTGTATACAGTGTCCAGAATCACACAGAACATGGCAGATCTGAGATTAGAACCCCAGTAACCCTTATGGACTGACCATAAATCAAAAAAAAGAAGAAAATACCGTTGCTATGGAGCCAATTTCAACTCATGGTGACCCCATGTGTTACATAAAAAAACTGCTCCATAGGGTTTTCTTGGCTATAATCTTTACAGGAGCAGATACCAGGTCTTTCTTCTGTGGTGCCACTGGGTGCATTTGAACTGCCAGCCTTTGGGTTTGAATTTACACCATTAAATTTTAAACTGCTCCATATAAACTCTGTAGAGTAATATTCTTGCCTGAAATGCTATGGTTCAGATATTTCTGGATATGTGGTATGTCTCAGTGAGCATTTACTTCAGGAAAAGTTGTAGATAAATGATGGTCCTGGTTAAACAATAGCATACCACCATCTTATCAAAATTCCATTGCCTTTCATTCAACAAATATTTTTGATGATTAACACTGTGCTGTGCTTGGCAGTGGACTAGGTCTCAAGGGTACAGTATTGAGCAAAAACTATACACAGTTTTGGTCATCTTTAAACATACAGATCAATAGAGGAAACAGACATTTATCAAACATCACATAAGTAAATGTAATTCTATATCCATGATAAGTCCTATGCAGGAGAAATATGCATATTATGAGAGCTTATAATAGGAGGATCTGACCTGGTCTGGGAAGTTGGAGAAGGCCTGGAAGAAGATGTAATAGTTCAGCCAAAATCTGAAATAAAGTAGGAGTTAATACCCTTAGATTAGGGATGGAAGGAGGGGGCACAGTATCTCAGATAGAATTATATGTGTAACAGCTTTTGCAAGAGAAAAGAAGAAATATTTAAATTAAAAAAATATATACTAGTAGCAGTCAGAATGCAGTGGAGAAGTGGAGATGGGAACTATTGCAGTAACATGAGCTTGGGGAAGCAGGCAAGTGTTAGAATATCTGGAGGTCTTTTTTTCTACGGAAAAGGGGAATCTATTAAAGTCTTTTAAACAGATGGGCAGTTGTTGGCATGACTCGATTCATCTAACTGTGATGTGGAGAAGGAATTCATGGAGGAGAAAAGGGCAGGAGATCGATGGTGAAGACTTGAGGAAACAAACAGATTGAATATTGGATTGGATACAAAGGGTGCTGAAGCCATGGTATCAAGGATGACTTTTAGAACAAGTTGTAACTTGTATAACTTTTATAGCTTCTGTCTTATATAACAGGATAGGTCGTGGTGTCATTCATTGAGCCAGGGGACACTGAAAAAGACCCTATATGAAAGAAGGGCCCTGAGTTCACTTTGGGACATCCTAAGTTTAAGCTATATTTGAGGCATCCAACTGGAAATGTCAATACATGAATGTATTACACGGAAATGCATACTGGAAGGGGGACAAAAACTTATAATTCTCAATTGAAACATCATGCATGGTTAAGATTGTATTTTTTCTCTTATCTGCTAGAATATAAGGTCCATGAGGACTGGAATTTTGTCCGTAATTTTTACTATTGTATTCTCAGGTCAAAAACAATATCCTGCACAGAAATTCACTCAAGAAATGCTTGTTGAATGAATGAAAATGTTTGTAATGCCTACAATGATGCTTGATACATAATTTACACATTGTAAATTCATGAATGAATAGACTTTTATTGCCAAATTATATTGTTAGTTATTAAGATTTATTGAATAAAAGGATACAACAGATTTTTTTTTAATTTCTTGGCTTGTTATTATTTTTTGGTGTTTATCTGTAGCTCATTAAAATGACAACATAGTGATTATGGTGAAATTCTTTGAAGCTACCTGAGACTGTCAGCCATCTACAACCAAGAAACCCCCAAACCCATTGCCTTCAAGTTGATTCTGACTCTTGATGCCCCCATGTGTGCAGAGTAGAACTGTGTTCCACAGGGTTTTCAAGGCTGTGACTTTTTGGAAGCAGTTCACTGGACATCTTCTGAGGAGCATCTGGGTGAGAGTTCAAACCACCAATTTTTGTTAGTAATTGAGTGCTTAACCATTTGTGCCACCCATGGAGCCCTGGCCATCCATATCATCTTGAAATTGGATTGATAAAATGCTATGAGTTCCTTTGAATCTAATGCTTATCCTGGAACCTCAGAGTAAAGTAAAGGAGTTCCATTAATTTCACTAAAAAAAAAAAAAAAAAACCTGTTGCGGTCAAGTCAGTTCAATTATTTTGCTTCTAATGTCATTGCACAAACAAACTTGTTTCACCAAGTAGGAAGGAAGTAAAATGATTTAAGGAGGAGAGGTGTTTTGGTGATGTTAAGGATTTGCTTGCTTTGGAGTCCATTTAGTTGTGTGCAAATATGACTTAGGGTATATTTTTCCCTGAGTGGTGCAGTGGGGTCACCATGAGTTGGAATTGACTCCACGATAACTGGTTTGGTTTTGGTTTTTCATAAGATGTTTTCTGTAATGAAAGATATTTACAGAAGGCCTTCTGTGTGTTACCTAATTAGAGCAGCTGGGTGATGGAGAGAGCAGGCTATGGAGTCAGGAAGCCCTCAAAGCAGATTTGACCAATTACTACTTGTGCAACTTTGGGAAAACTATGTAACTCATTGAGCTTCGTTTTACTGAGCATAAAATGGGAGTAAGTGATAATTTCTACTTCATATGGTGGTTGTGAAAAGTGTGTGATTACGAAGAAGCTGACACAGAGTTGGAGCTTGGTAAATGTAAGCATTCTCAATGCTAACCTCAAAACAACATCATGGACTTACCCCACATGAATTATCATGTATGAGACTTCATGATCCAGTAAGGTAATGGGCTCCACAGTTTATTTTATAAAAATTAGAATTCTAGAGACCGTTAGCAGTGGTATTTGATTATATGAAAAAGTATAGATGCTAAATTAGGTTCCACTTGACTAAAGTTTTGTGATCTCTATTTGTGAGCCCAATTTTGTGAAAATGTTAGACTCACAAAGTTCCTTTCTTGCATCACTGGAGATACTTTTTTAATCATTTGCAAATTCATGTGTAACATCACGGCTTACAATATTTTCTTTGTAATGTCACACTATGAAATACTAATCTAAAGCATCAGGTAATTTTTAATTCAGCTTTAGGCTCCTGTTACGTGAGAGAGGCTGGGAAATAGACTACCTATAATCAAAACATCCAGAGCCACAAGGTGAAAAGAAGCTTGTCAGCATTTGGATTTTTACTGTAAATTATTGCGTACTCCTAATACTTACAGAAATGAAGACAGGATTAGGAAGGATGCCTATTTTTGCATACAAATATACTCTCTTGGCCTTTACAATACCTCTTCAGCATTATAGGTAGATATTCAGACTAGCCAAAGACCAGATTCCTAAAAATATACAAAGCACGTAAAAATATTTCCTTGTTCTCCTACCGATTAGGTACCTGCAGCATACAAAGGTGTTAAAATCTAGGCGACCAACAGGAACCATGAGACGCTGTATGTCTGAAATGTGACCTACAGGCTAAAAGGGATCTTACAGTTAATTTTAAAAAATTGAATTGTGCTCATTTTACAACTTTTTAGTCTTCAAAGTGATTTTTCATTCAAATTCTGCCTAGACGCTCCCTTTAGTAAACGTAAACATAAGTTTTACTACATTAAACATATTATGTGTGTGTGTTGAAGATTCATATACATGCATCTTCATGAACCAATCTGAACCAATGATCACCAAGACCAAAAAGATCACCATGTGTCATTGCAATCAGGAATAGAATGGTTAAGCCTAGGCACAATGTGAGCACCTGTATTCCCTGTGGGAGCACTCATCACTATCGAAGTGGAAGGGATGTTTTTATTACATTCAGAGACTGAATGTCCTCTTTCACCCTTAAAAGTTGCAAAGCTGATTCTCCAAAGTCTTATCTTTCACAGTAGTGGTTCACAAAGAATGGATCCCAGACTAGCAGCATTGGTATCACCTAGGAACTCGCTGAAAACAGAAAATTTAGGGTCCCACCCCAAACCTATTGAATCAGAACCTCTGGGTGTCAGGACCAGCAACTGATGTTTTAAGAAACATTCCAGGTTCTTCTGAAGCAAGCTCAAGTTTGAGAACCATTATTTCAATCCAGAGCTATTCACTTTGGATTGCTTACAAGCCTGTCATTCACATATCCTGGAATTGTCCTGTCCCCTACAGTAGTCATTTGCCATATGTAGCTACGGAGCATTTGAAATGTGGCCAGTCAAAACTGAGGTGTGCTTTACGTGTAAAAACATACAAAATTCCAAGACTTTATAAAAAAATGTATAAAATGTTTAAATAATTTTGTTCTTACTGATTACATAGTGAAATGATAATGTTTTGATATACTGGGTTAAACAAAATACATTATCAAATTTAGTTTTACCTTTTTTATCTCTCACTTGTCTTAATGTAACCAAACCAGTTGCCATGGAGATGATTCCAACTCATGGTGACCCCACGTGTTGCAGTATAAAACTACATTCCATAGGGTTTTCAAGGTGTGGCCTTTCGGAAGCAGATTGCCAAGTCTTTCTTCCCAGGTGCCTCTTCATGGGTTCGGACAGCCAAACTTTCAGTTAATAGAGTGCATATCCATTTTCTTAAAGTAGCTGTTAGAAAATGTAAATGCCATACATGGCTCACAATCATTGCCCCTATTATATTTCTATTGGACAGAGCTGGGTTAGCAGTTTACATTCCTCTTTCAAAACATGATTTCATTGCAAGATATAGTTGCAGAAAGCAATAGTGTTTGGATTTCTAGGTTAAACACTGCAGTGATGAATTAAAATGAACAGCAAAATTCATTGAAAATAATTTGGCAAAAAAAATGGCCATTATAGTTCACTGTAGCCAAGAAAATGATCTTGAAAAAGGTAGATAGCACTTGCCTCAAGACAATTCTTCCAACAAAAATAAATATTACTGCTTGTTTGATGCTGATTGTCCATTGTGATCATGGCCTCAAATCAGGAAATGGATGTCAAACATTGAATTCCTTTCAAAACTCACATATTTTTAATATTTTTTAAAATGGTTGCTTGGCTTTTATACTTTGGACACTCCTGTTCACTCCACAGACCGTCTTCACTTCACCTGCCACTCAGAACCTCACCCACTTGCTTTGCCTCAGGAGTTATCAGCTATGGTGGAGACCTGCTCTATATGGGTGAGTAGTTCTGCCTGAGATCTAATTGCCGCATGCCCAGTTGCTTCAGCTCCTCTTACACTTTTAGGCTTAGAAGAAGAACCACTTTGTAGTGTATGGAATCTAGTTTCCCCAGTAGCTAGCAATGTGGCGGGATGACACAACCCGGGAGCATGGGCTTATATTGGGGTGCTCCTTGAATAGAAGTTGATCAATGGGAAACAGGAAATGGCAAGAATACACAGATACATTTCCTTGCTAGAGAAATACTTCTTTCTGTCAGCACCACCACTGGAGAGGTCCCACCTGACCGACCGTGTGCATCTGCTGAGTAACCACACCTGTCCTCTCATGGTTTCTCACAAAACTGTGGGGACTGCACCAACCAGCCCTTACACTTCATCGCTCCTGCTGTGTAGTGTTTGACTCCACATATGGGATTTGAATTCTAGGCAGTACCAAGAAAGAAGGAAAGCAGCGAGAGGTTAATGGACAATGAAAAGGTATTTGAGGTCGTGGTTAGAGTCCTCACTGCATGTGGATGTGATGGGAAGTGAGGACAGCGAAGAGAAATTTCCTCAGCAAGAATGTGTTTATTTCTAATTAAATTTTTTCATTTCCATGCAAAATAAGGGAGATTAACTTTTTCAAGTGTTCTTTATTTCCGAAATACAGTTAATTTTCTCCAGTTGAACTAAAATAGTCTTCTTAAGTCCCAATTGACCCACTTTTTCGCTATATATTTAGAGGTAAAACAAATTCTTTCCAATAGAAAGCTTCTCAGACTTATTCTTAGGCCATCTCCTGCTGGTTGTGAATGTGACAGAAAGCTTGCTCATTAGTGCTCTATTGATGCTTGTGTGGGAAGACTTAGCATCCCAATTTTACTTTGCTGTTTGACATTTCTCTCTCTAATGTGTAATCTACTCAGAGAAGGTAATCCTTAACCCATACTGCTCAGTGGGAAGTGGAGAAATTGCTAATTACCTCACTGTGAGTTCACCATTACTGCAAAATTTGATATGAGTGTTTTGTATACCACATTAATGAACTAGCACCTATTTCTCAATGCAATGATATAATGGCAGAGTGTCTACTGATACCTGTCTTACATTTGCTCCAAGTATAGAACTAGGAATACAGAGCAGAAGTTCCTTCAAATGTTTTTATTAGTGGTTGGGGAACAGTACTGTCACATTTCCATAGGAGCAAAGCTAAAGGAATTTTCTGAGAAAAGAATCTCAGAAAAGCTGGGGAAAACGGTGATATAACAAAGTGAAGGGCTCCCTTTTTCTAAAAGTCACAAACTGGCAGTTCTTTTGGATGACTGTACTCAGAGACCAGTTTTATTTCACTTATTCAGTGTTTTTATACCATTTCCAAAATTTAAAAACATGTAATTTTTACTTCCTTTAAAAAAGTAAGTCGATCTAGCACTCTAGTCACATGTTTCATATGGCTTCTACGGAATGGAGCTGAGGGGCATCCACAGTGCACCCCTGTCCCTACCTTGCTTGCACCCTGATGCCATTTAAGTTTGTGATTGCAGGTAAGAATTTTCTACAGTCATGTCTTCACCAACAGGACATTCTAGGGCAGTGGTTCTCAATGTTGGCCACACATTTCAGTCACCTAAAAAAAAAAAAAAACTTTTGCTGTCGTGTTGACTCCAACTCTTGGTGACCCACATGTGTCAGAGTACAGCTGCACTCCATAAGGTTTTCAATGGGTGATTTTCTGGAAGCAGATCACCAGGTCTCTCTTTTGAAGTGCGTCTGAGTGGATTCTTACCTCCAGCCTTTCAGTTAAACCGAAGTGAATTTACTGTTTGCACCACCAAGAGACTCCTAGAGTCACCAAAATCTTTATGCTTAAGACAAACCCCAGACTAACTAAATCAAAATTTTGATGAAGATGGTAGGTTGCACTAAGTTATTTGTCTTTTTCAAAGCTCCACAGGTTATTCCAATGTGCAGCTATGTTTGAGAAATTCTCAAAAAACTGAAGCATTTTTCCATTGAATTCAGATAACAAGGGAACATCTCACCAAAAGCCATGAATGGGTCAAAGTAATGGTACATAAAGGGAAGGGGGAAGATAAGTTGGTTTGGCACTAGTTTGCTATGCTGGTTCCACATTAGAATAACAAGGGAAGCTTTGGAAAAATCACTGCCATGAATGCTCTGGTTTGATACTCATTTGTAAGTTTTTTGTTTGTTTGTTTTTTTAACTTTCTGTATTTTTCTAAGAAAAGCTAGGGGTGAAGACTACTGGCCTAGAGCATTTACTATAACTTAGAGCAGCTGACTGGGTTGTTGTCATTGTTGTTGCTATTAAATGCTGTCTAGTTGGCTCATGGCGAGACTGTATCTTATATACTTTGGACATGTTGTCAGGAGGGATCAGTCCCTGGAGGACATCATGCTTGGCAAAGTACAGGGTGAGCAGAAGAGAGGAAGACCCTCAAAAAGGTGGATTGACACAGTGGCTGCAACAAGGAGCTCAAGCGTAAGAATTGTAGGGATGATACAGAACTGAGCAGTGTTTCCTTTCTGTTGTGCATAGGGTTGCTATCGGTCAGAACCAACTTGACGGCACCTAACAACAACAACAGCGGTTGGCTTTGACTTATGTCAACCCCAATTACAAGAGAACAAAACATTCCTTGGTCCTGGACTATCTTCACAATCATTGATATGATGGAGTCCATTGTTGGGGCCACTGTACATTTTGAGTACCTTCCAACCTCTGGGGCTCATCTTCCAGCACTATATCTAATAATATACTGTTGTGATCCAAAGGGTTTTCATTGGCTAATTTTTAGAAGTAGATCACCAGGCCCTTATTGGGTAGGAGTTACTTAAGCATCCAACATCTATAAGAAAACAGACAACCTGGATATTGTTGAACAAGCCACCATTTTTAATTATACTTAATTTTCTGAGTTTTTGTTCAGCTTTCTTTACTCTTTAATTCCCATTGAAAGTTGTAACATCTCCAAAATTAGAAGATGAGTTTCTAATTGGCAGGATCATTTAATTTTCAACACATATTTTAAGTGTTTCTATTTTCTATCCAAGACCCCTGGTGGTGCAGTGGTTAAAGCTCTTGGTTGCTAACCAAAGGTTCAGCAGTTTGAACCCACCAGCCACTGTGGGAGAAAGATGTGGAAGTCTGTTTCCATAAAAAATTACAGTCTTGGAAATCCTATGGGACAGTTATACTCTGTTCTATAGGGTCATTATGAATCAGAACTGACTAGAAGTCATTGGTTTTTTGGTTTGGTTTCTATCTTCTCATTCTGTCTCAAGAATTTAGAAAGGAACCTGACACAGAAAAATCTCAGTAAAGGCTTATTTGATTTAGAATGCAACTATAACACATTGTTCTTTTCTTAAAATAATTTTCTGGAAGTTCTAAAAATGTGACCTATCTCAAAATGTTATTAATTAATCTCTCCTTCAGAGTATCCCTTTAATTATGCAACCATCCAGTACTCATTTTATCTGCTCACAATATCTACTTTTTAATCTTCATTTCTAGAGTTCTAGTTCTCATTGGAGATCTCACTAGGGTAAAATTAAACAAGTGGGAAAGGGGCATTTCTTCCCCATCTAATCACCAGAAAACCTTATGCAGCATGGTTAAGTGAAGAATAAATATGTTGTCCAGAGGAATGAATTTTAGTTGGGAAAATAAACACCCTCTCTTGTATTCTAATTTTTTTGTTTTTTACTCTCTCTGTATAGAGGTAGGTAGGTAGATGATAGATAGATGAATGAATGGATGGATAGACGGATGGACGAACGGACAGATGGATGGACAGACGGTTGGATGGAGGGATGATGGATGGATGGATGGATGGATGGATGGATGGATGGATGGATGGATGGATGGATGGATGGATGGATAAAAATCAAATCCAAAGGAAGAATCAAAAATGAAATAATGAGAATAAAAGCAAAGACAATGATCAAGATACCTGGAATAAGGAGAAAATCTCATGCAAGTAATGGATTGAGGAGAACTATTCAAAACAAGAATAGAAATCATTGAGTTCCTCGTGATAGACATGAAAAGAGGTGGACAATACTTATCATTAATCATCATCTATGACTGGGCTTTCCTACATCATAAAAGTCCTTCAAATCAATCTGAACTATCCATACTTTAACTTGTACATGGACTGTATGATTTGGAAATTATAGCTTGTGTGTGAATTGTGCCTCAGATTGATGAAAGCAATAATTCTCAAGCATCCCCCAAAGTACCTGTTATAGTGGTACCTACATAGAGTTGTTTTTATGCAACTCTTTTGTGGAATGGTCTCTGTAGCAGATTCTATTTTCTAAATAGGGTGCCAAAATATCTCTCATTTCTTATACTCTTCTTAAATTTTGTCACCCCCTTATTAAGAACTAAACTCTTCCTTTCCCCTTGAATCTGGTCATGCTTGTGACAGGTTTGTAGCCCATAGATATGAAGAAAGTGATTATCTGTGACTTCTAAGTCTAGGTAATAAAAGGTGATATAGCTTCCTTTTTCTTCCTTATGATGCTTACATTTGGAGCCCTAAGAAATCATGTAAGAAATATAACTGCTATCAGGCCACCATGTTATGACAAAGCCCAAAACTAGCTAACACAGAGACACCATCATGGAGAAGACTACATAAAGAGAAAGAGACACACAATAGCCCTCTATTCCAGCTCAGCTATTGTCTGACTGAAACTACAAAAGAGATCCCCCAGCAAGAAACATCCAGCCATGCTTTTCCAGAATTGTGAACAGAAACTATGGGTTATAATAACAAAATAATTGTTGTTATTTAAAGCCACTATGTTTTAGAGTGATTTTTTTTTTCCAATTCAGCAACAGTAAATGACCGTACTTTTATTTCACTGTCCATTCCTTGGGTACGGAATGTCGTATTTAATCAGAGATGTGTTGGTAATTGTTTAACAATCAGCTCTCTGGAGGGAAATTCTTGATTTGTAATACTTGTAGTACTTGTTGATTTCCTTGGTGTAGTTTCAAGCTATCGACATGATGCCACTGTAAGCAAAGTTAGAAAGAACTACAGAGTAGCATACATTATTGTATTTCCACAATAGGTGTAAATAGCCTCAAGAGCATAGATAAAAAAGTAGTAAAATGTAGAAAAATAATTAAGAACTGATGCATTGTAAAAAAAAAAAATGGCATGGGGGCAATGTATGACCTCCTCTAACTTCAGAAGGGGGAAGGAGAATCAAGATCAACATCCCAAGGCTGATTCTTGTGAGGCAAAGGTCACACAGCCTCCTCCTTCTGCCATCTTTACCAATTCTGATGCCAACTCCCCCTCTCACAGAACTCTTTACATCTCTGCTGGGTCCTATAATTCATTGCAATGGCCACACAGAACTCACAAACAATACTCACAATTATGGGGCTTATTAGGGATAGTAACAGGTTACAATCCAGGTTGAGGAACATTCAGGATACAGTCCTTCCATCGGGACAGTCTCTTCCCAGCTGTACTCCCAGGCATGTTTCTCCCTGGCCCTCGGCCTCTGCCCATGGACCAGGATGCCCACTATGTCGTCTCCTGCTGCCAGGTTTCTTCTGCTGGCTCTCTCCTGCCATCACTTCTCACCATCTTCAGGGTTACAGCTCACTCTCTGTCTTCTGATCCCAGGAGCCTTCCAGTGTAGGGATCCTGAGTCCAAAGGACATGTCGGCTCTTGGTGGTTCTTTCCTGGTGGTGGTGCACTTATCTCTTTCCAGCCTTTGGGATGGCTCACCTCAAGCCCAGCGGAATAACAAAACTGACCAATACCTTTGGTGGGCCACAATTATCACGTATGCCTAGTCCTGCTCAATCACTTGGTGGGAGTTACAAGACCATGGCTAGAAAGGCTACACAGAAATGATCCATCACACTGTGTTCGTATTGTCTTTATTTTCAATATAACTCATTTAACTTTAAATTTATACAATTTAGTATTTAATAATAGTTGTGTTTAACAAACAGCTCACAAAATTCCTGGAAAATTAACCATGACTGGTAAGCAGGCACAAGCTGGCTCCAGCACACCATTGGGCTTCCCTTTCTCTATCACTCTGGGTATTTCTGAGCCCTGTTGAAAGCATCAGAGCTCAGTGGAGCAACAGAATATTTCAGATGCGTAGGTCTCCTGTATGCATGTATCCTGTATCCTGCCTCATGCTCCACATCCAAACCATGTACTCACCTCAGCTCATCTCACTGACCTCCACTGTTTCATTGGCCTTGGCAACATGATGACTTCAAAATCCATATCACAAATCAGTTTACTAGAGTTTGCTACTCCAATGCCCCACAAGTACCTCAAATTCAACTTACCAAAATGGAAGTCATCATCTTTCACATCTCCTCTTCTCCAAACATATTTCTTGTTATTTCTCATTTACTTTGTGTAATACCTGCTTGCCTGAGTACTCTTTCAAAATTCACCAGTTCTCTTCTGTAACTGATCATTAGGAAATTGTGCTATTCCGTTGCCTTCCAGTTTCTCAACTTTATTTCTCTCCAATTCAGTTGCCCCTATTATTGTGCAGGTATTTATCCTTCTTTGATCAAGTTAGTTCAACAGCATTCCAAGCCATCTCTCTCTCTGTGGTCTTCTGCATATCCTTTCTTCACCCTGACCCTAGAGTTATATTTCTAAATAAAAATCTGACCATATGGGGTAAAAATCATTATTCATTCCTTACCCTCATGATAAAATCCAATTTCTTTTGCCGGAAAAGATTTATCTCCCTAGCCTGCACCTCTACTCTACATTTTAGACTCATGTGTCCAACAGTTTGACATTGTCACTTGAATGACTAATAAGCATCTCGGAGGTAACATATCCAAACCAAAACCTTGGTTTTTACCCCCAAACTTACTTCTCTCACAGTCATACCATTTTATAATTGATACCTCCTTTTGCAGTTTCTTAGAAACCCTAGTGGTGTAGTGGTTAAGTGTCACAGCTGCTAACCAAAACATTGACAGTTCGAATCTACCAGGTGCTCCTTGGAAACCCCATGGAGCAGTTCTACTCTGTCCTATAGGGTTGCTATGAGTCAGAATTGACTCAATGGCACTGGGTTTTGTTTTTGTTTTTTGCAGTTTCTCAGATCAAAAAATCTTGAAATTCTTGAATTTCTTTGTCTCACACAACCTATATCCAATCCATCAGCAAAACCTGTTGGATTCATCTTAAAATCAATCTATAAATTATACAAAAAAGTAAAAATGTCTAAAAAATTATCTAAAATAATCTAAAAACTATTCTCATCACCATCTACCTTTTGTCTACACTATCATCGTCTTTCACCCAGATTGGTAAAAAATAATCTCCTGACTAACTTGTCTACTTACACTGTACCATATAATTTCCATCCAGCAGTCAGAACTGTACTTTGTAAAAAGTTAGACCTTGACATTCTTTTTTTTACATCAATGCCTTCCCATCGAAAAATAAAAACTGAACCATAACAAAGAACCACATGATCTGGCCCCACTTATCCTCATCTGCGATGTCATCTTCCAACACTTTCTTACTCACTCACCCCAGGTTCACTGTCCTTTCCACTTTTCCTAGAACACACCAAGAACATATTATCTGAGGACTTTCGTTTTGGTTGTTCCCTCTCCTGGAACAGTCTGCCAGTACATAGTACAACCCAAGCCCTAACTTCCTTCAGGACTTTGTTTATCGTCCCCTTATGACCAACCCCACTTCTACCACCCTATCTCCACTGGAGTACCCCATTTTCAGTGTCCTACTTTACTTTTATCCATTTTGTTTAACCTTACTTGACAATTTTGTATTTATTTATTTAACACCAACTATATTTTTATTTGTCTTTAACCAAACCCTGAGGTCTTTGAGGGATGGGATTTTGTTTTATTTGTTGTTGTTGTTAGTTGCCATAAAATTGGTCTGACTCATGGAGACTTTATATATAAGATAACCAAAAGTGGCCCAGCCATGTGCCATCTTCATGATCATTGTATGTTTGAGTCCATAGATTTGGCTATTGTGTTAATCCATTTCATTGACAGTTTCCTTCATTTTCACTGACCCTCTATTTTTACCAAATAAGATGTAATTTTCTAGCTATTGGGTTTTCCTGACACTTGTCTGAAGTAAGCAAGCTGAAGTTTCACCATTCTTCCTTCTAAGAAGCATTTCGGTTACATTTCTTCTATATCTTCTATATTATTTGCCAATGCCATAGTTCAAATGCATAAGTTCTTCTACTGCCTTTTTTTTTTCATTGCCCAGCTTCTGCATTTGCATGAGGTGATTGAAAAGATCATGTCTTGGGTCAGGTACGTCTTAGTCATTCAAGTGACATCTTTGCTTTTTAAAAGCTTATTTTCAGATGGGGCCAAGATGGCAGAGTAGTCAGATGCTTCTTGTGGTCCCTCTAACAAGGATGACAAGCTAGGAGCCCTGAACATCAAAGGCAAAGTTGAGGAATCAGACTGAGGCGCAGGGGGAGGGAGAAAAGGCTCAGAAGCAGTGAGGATTTGCCAGATCTGACCTGGTAGGAACAGGCACCCTGCAGGCTGATTCTGCTGCAGCAAGCCAGTGAGGCAAGCAGAAGTATTCAGGAAGTGTTTTCCACACTGGAGGAGGCTGAAGGGTGGAGAGACTGCTTAACCCTCCAGAAGAAGGGAGAAGCAGCTCACTATTGGCAAAAAATAAGTACCTGCGTTTAAACTACCTCCATCCAAACAAAAAACAAAAAAACCCTTCGGGAAAAACTTCTCACCTACTTATCTGCTCCCTTCCCGCTCTGCACTGGGTTCCAGCTGGCTGCATCCCCTGGGCTGGTAGAAGGTCTCTGCACTTACCCGGAGCCATCCTCTCGGCGAGAGGGAACAAATTAACAAGGCAAAAACCATTTGCCAGGATAGAGCTATAGAAATATAACTATGATTTAATGTCTCCAGAAAAGATTCCCTTGGGAGTTGTGTCACTGTGGTCAAACTTAATTTGTAACAACAGGACCATCAAGGTCTGATTTCTGTGGACATCAATTTTTTAAAAACACCAGCTTACACACACTCAGCCTCTGAACTTCAACATTCCATTTAAGTGATAGTAGCTGAATATGCAAAAAAAAATAGATTTTTTTATTAACCCTACTTTTTACTGCATGGACTCAGTATTTTAATCTTCATCCTAAAGTAATTAGGTAGAACAAGAATTGCTAAATAGATAAAACTCACTGGGTCATCAAAGAAGAAAAGTTAAATGATCTGAAATGTATTTCAAATGAGACTTTCATTTTTCAATAAAGCTTCAGAAAACATGCCCATGTTCTACAAGAAGGAATCTATTATAGCCACACTGGAGATTTCAATAGCGTCTCGCGTTTACAGTGGATTATTTAGATGTTTATAGCTGAAGAGAAACGTTTTCCATCAAAATCTGCTGAATCGTGTTTTCTATAGATACTTTTCCAATAAAGGGACATACATTGGGGAGGGGGGGAAGCTTTGAAAAACAATCCGTTTTAGGAAGGATTACAAATTTTACTGAAAGATCTTCATGCTCTTAATTCCCATATAGAGAGGTTTTCAGTTCTTTAAATTCTGGCTCATTACAGATGGCCACACATAACAGTTATTTTCTCCTCCTGGCATCTGCCTCCTTAATGCTATTTTGTTCTTATCAGCTGCATCCAAGTGTTGTCAGCCTCCCATTTGTCAAAGTCACAAATGCCACTTACAGGCTTTCCTGCTTCACTTTAAATTAAAGGATGGCAATCTCCACACAACTGTCATGGGACTCCTTGTTATGCTTCTTTGTTTTGATTGTTTCCCATATGGCATGGGATGGATGCTGGGCTTCAGATAGAAAATAAATTTTGATGAAATACAGAGTCTTACTGAGATTTTCATATTGTACTGCTTTACCAAAACATGTTTATTCATTCACTCACCCATTCGTGCAACACTTATTTTAATAGTGATTGAAATTTACTGAGCACTTACTGTATATCAGGCACAGTACAAACATCTCACATATTATCTCCTGTACGTCTCCCTCATGTATGTCCCCCTACAATCATATGAAGTGTAGGTGCTATTATTAGGCCATTTTGCATATGAAAAACTGGGATTTATGAATCTTTCTTGTGACCAAGTTTTTTCCCCTTCCCACAAGCTCTTAGACAGAAATACTCAGTACTAAAGTAGAAAAGGTGGCTTCCAACTTCCTTTATAAATAGAGATGCAGACAAATAAAGGACACACAATTAAATTTGAATTTCAGATTTATTAGTATAAGTATGCCTCATGCAATATTTGTGTCACATTTATACTAAAAAAAAAAATTCCCTATCTCAAATTTCACATTTACTGACTAACCTGTATTTTATCTGCCAGCCTGACATAAATCTAGTCCAGGCTTCTAAAGTCAGAGCCTACTAATACAGAGTCTCTATGAGTCAGACTGACTCGACAGCAATGGGTTTTTTTGTTTGTTTGTTTCGTTTTGTTTATTTTAATGCCTTGTCTAAAACCAGTTGCCATGGAGTCATTTCAGAGTAGCATTATGCTGATAAGGTTTTCAATGTCTAATTTTTTGGACGTAGATTATCAGTCCATCTCTGGGTAGACTCAACCCACCGCCTTTTAGTTAACAGCAAAGCATGTTAATCGTTTGTATTACCCAAGGACTGTAATGTCTTACCTAAGCAAAATTTAATCCAAATTCTTTTGGGTACAAAACCATTTGAAGAACCGTAATATTTTCTCAGAGCTCAGTCTGTGTACAGTGTCCCATGGGCCTTACCTGCAATGTCCAACAGGACCCCAGCTAACTAGACCCTTCCTCTTTGCAGTAGGAGAGACCTTTGTTTTTAGGTCTTTCTCTCAATGATGCCATGTGTCTGCTGTGTTGTCTGCAGTTTTGGTTCCTGATCAAGCCAGAATCTCCTCTTGACCTCTAAGGCCTTTGAGCAACCTCTGACCTGATTGGGGATGGGCGCTTTTGTGCTTCACCCTTGGATTCACCATTTTTATCATTTCTTTGACAGACTGGGAATTTTGGCCACTGAAGAGCCTAAGGTGAAAAAATTAATGAGACTGGGGTGACGTGACCATGGATGATTCAATATTATCAAAGCAAGAGCACACAGCAGAGTGGGGAAAAACGAAAAAGGGCTGGCTGGGAAGGATGGACTTAGGCATAGGTGAGCATAACAGAGACTTAAGATGAGTGTTTATGATAACACACATCAGTTGGTGCCCTCCAGTCTGTCACTCTCTGGGTGAGAATGTCTTGAAAACTGTGGGATACTTTTTTGTTGTCAGGAGGGCCAGGACAAGGGTGAAGAGAGCAAGGCACCTGGAGTGTGTAACATTTAAGAATGCACTTACTCTCAGGGGTCAACCCTACACTTGAATGACCCTGAAATTAAGAGTCTCCTTCAGTTTTGCACCCTAGGTGCCTCACTTGCCTTATCCAAGTCCTGGCCTAATATTGGAGTTTCCTCTCCCCCATCTCTGTGTTGCATTTCCAAGTTTCCCTGTGATTCCATGTACATAAAAAATGAGCATGCAGTGAGACCTGCATTTAGTACTATTTCTGGACAGAATTTCAGGTTAAGTTACAGAAGAGCAATACCTCATCTATCACTCACTAAGATACAGCTGCAGGAGATTATAGGTCCTAAATGTCAACACTGATCCTCTAGCATTCACTTCTTCTTCCTGGTTTAAAGAAAATAAAATATATTACATCTGGAAATCACACAGCACAGGAGCATAGATTAGAAAAAACAGAAACCTGGACCCCAAAGCCAGCTTTGCAACTTGCTGTTTGATCTTGCACGACAGATCCCTCTTTTTGAGACTGGGTTTCCTCACATGTGGAAAGTCAAACACCCACTGAAATTAGTTGTGGAGAACTTTGAGTAATGATTTCTGATTGACTGAGGACTAGTGCTTTATTTATCTAGGGTTTTGGTTATCTACTATAACAGAAATACTGTAAGCATTTAACAAACCACAAGTGGATTTAGCAAACAGAAATTTCTTTTCTCACAGTTTAGGAGGTTAGAAGTCCAAATACAGAGTGCCAACTCCAAGGGAAGGCTTTCTGTCTTTGTTGGGCTCTGGAAGAAGTCTTTGCCTTTTCTGAGCTTCTGTTCCTGGATGATCTTCATGTGGCTTGGCATGTGTCTTTCCATATCTCTGCTTGCCTGCTTGCTTGTTTTAATCTCTTTTATATTTCAAAAGAGATTGACTCAAGACACACCCTACAGTATTTCTACCTCATGAACATGACAAAGGCAACCCATTCCCAAGTGGGATTATAACCAAAGGCATAACCAAAAACCAAAACCCAAACCTGTTGCCTTCCAGCCAATTCTAAATCATAGTGACAATATAAGACAGAGTAGAACTTCCCCATAGAGTTTCCAAGGAGCAGCTGGTGGATGCAAACTGCTGACCTTTCAGTTAGCAGCCAAGCTCTTAAACACTGCCACCAGGGCTCCAACCAAAGGCATATATTTTGGGGGAACACAATTAAATCCATAACATTCCATTCCATTCTTAGACCCCCCAAAACTCATGTCCTGGCCACTTACAAATACATTCATCCCATTACATCATCACAAAAGTCTTAAATCAACTCCGAGTCCACAATCTCATCTTTTAAATAATCTAAATCAAATATGGGTGAGATTTTAGATGTATTCCATCCGTGGGTAAAATTTACCTTAATCTTTGGACCTGCAAAACCTAGAATACAAGTTGTCTGTTTCCAAAGTACAGTGGTGGAACAGGCACAAAGTGGACATTTCTATTACAAATAAGAGAAATTGGAGGGAAAGAAGGGATAATGGCTATGGCCCACCCTTTGATACAGAGAAGGCTCTACTTCCTGTATTCCTTCCAACGGTTCTGCATATCTCTGAGTTGCTCCAGGGATGATTCTTCTATTTTCTTGGAGGACAACAGATGTAGCTCCTTTGGCCGATTTTCTGCCTGTAGAATTCCAAGAGGCAGATAGTATTCTTTCCTTTCATTCTTTCTCTGTCCCCTTTAGTCTAAGCTGATCGGTTTTCTGCTGTGGTAGTTGGTTATATTCATCAGTCATAGGCTTAATCTCTGTAACAAAAGATTGTGTAGCTACATCCTTGGTGAAACACCTAGGACATGAGTCCTTAGTTTATACAACAGAATTTTCCAAATCTTTAAGTTCTGTTTTCATTTTTTGCAGTTCATTTTAAGTCCATCCCTTTCCTCTCACATTTAACTATAAGCAGCAGGACAAACCCTGGGGTCCATCTAAGATTTTGCTTCAAAGTCTCCTCAGCTGAAGTTCATCACTTACAAGCTCTAACTTTAACCAAATATTTGAATATAATTCAGACAAATTGTTTGCCACTGCATGAAAAGCATCAGTCTTCTTCCATTGTCCAACTACATATTCATCATTTTATTTTAAAGCCTCATCAGAAGCACATTTAACATTCACATTTCTAGCAACATTCTGTTGCTGGCACCATATGTATTCTCTAAGACGATAGAGACTTTCTCTATAGCTCTCCTCACTCTTCTGAACCCTTGCCAGAACTGCTGTTGATGTCTATAATTCTACCAACAGTTTCTTCAGGGCCATCTAGTCTTTTCTATTTAAGCACCCTAAAACTCTTCCAGCCTCTATCTATTCCCCAATTCCAAAACCACTTTCATATTTTAGATATTAGTTACAGCAGCACCCACTCTCGGTGCCAATTTCTGTTAGTTATCTAGCGCTGCTGTAACAGATATACCACAAGTTGGTGGTTTTAACAAACAGAAATTTATTTTATCACCATTTAGGAGGCCAGAAGTCCCCATTCTGGGTGCAGACTCTAGGGGAAATCTTGACACTGGAGGAAGATCCTTATCTCTTCTGAGCTTCTGCTCCTGGGTGATATCCTTGCGGCTTGGCACGTGTCTCCCCCCATTTCTACTTGCCTGCTTGCTTTTTTAAATTTATTTTATATTTCAAAAGAGACTGACTCAATACGCACCATACACTAATCTTTTCTCATTAACATAACATAGACAATCCATTCCCAAATGAGATTATAACCACAAACATAGAGATTAGGATTTACAATACAAATTTTTTTTGGAGGGGGGCACATTTCAAACCATAACGCCTAGTGAGTTCTAAAGGGATGTTGATTTTAGTTTTTCTGTCATGGCAACAGTTTTTTACTCTTAAGATTAATTAAATTACAGGTTCTAGGACAAAGGCAATGTGAAAGGACAATGGCTCTCATCTCTCTCACGAGAAAAAAATCTATAAATAAAAAACACAACAATAAATGTCCAGCAGACACAGGAGAAATATCTGCGGGGGAAAGAACTCAACAGTGTAGACTGGTGGAGAGGAATGGCCAGAGATGAAAAGAGTAAGGTAAGGAAATTTACTCCTTTGATGTACATTTCCTTCCCTCCCTCCCTCCTTCCAGCGCCATGATATTGCAAACACTGGTGCAATTTCTACATGGAGCCAAAAAAAACAGAGAGAGAGAGAGAGAGAGAGAGACAGACCTATAGAAACATCAGGACATAGAGGTTAAGAGCTCAGCTGCTAACCAAAAAGTCGGCAGTTCAAATCCACCAGCTGCTCATAGAAACCCTGTGGGGCAGTTCTACTCTGTTCTATAGGGTCACTATGAGTTGGAACCGACTCAATGGCACCTAACAATAATAACAATGTAGAGACCTCAGAGTTTATGAGGCCTCTTAGTGTACATAGAAAAGTTCTAGAGTATTGGACAAGCTTAGAAAAACAAAATCTTGCCACTCATGTGCGTTTGCCAGGCTTCTCCTCCCTACAGTGGTGTCAGACAGGCAGTAACTGCAATGAGCAGCTGGCTGACACCGTATCTGAAGACTGAAGAGGATCTGCTTTGCAGGTAGGAACACTGCCTTGTGGGTTTTATAACAGTTTCTTGGGGGAACCCTAGCCAGCTTTACGTGGAAAGGAAAAAGGCTCTGGATAAGCAAAGCATTACTGAAGAAAAAGAACAAAGTAGGAGGCCTCACACTATGTGCCACAGTAGTCAAAACAGCCTGGTGCTGGTACAACAGACATAGACCTGTGGAATAAAATTGAGAACCCAGACATAAATCCATCCACTTATTGTCAGCTGATCTTTGACAAAGGACCAAAGTCCATTAAATGAGGAAAAGACAGTCTTTTTAAAATGGTGTTGGCAAAACTGGATGTTCATCTGTAGAAAAGTATGAAACCGGACCCATACCTCACAGCATACACAAAAACTAACTCAAATGGGATCAAAGACCTAAATATAAAATCTAAAACAATAAAGATCATAGAAGAAAAAATAGGAACAATGCTAGGGGTCCTAATACATGGCATAAATATAATACAAACCATAACTAAAAATGCATAAACACCAGAAGATAAACTAGATAACTTGGAGCTCATAAAAATTAAACATTTATGCTCATCAAAAGACTTCACTAAAAGATTAAAAAGAGAACCTACAGACTGGGAAGAAATTTTTGGCTATGACAATTCCAACAAGGATCTAATCTGTAAAATCTATAGAATACTTCAACACCTCAACACACACAAAAAAAACAAATAATTGAATCAAAAAATCGGCAAAGTATGTAAACAGACTCTTCACCAAAGAAGCCATTCAAGCAGATAAGAGACTGATGAGGAAATGCTCACGATCATCAGCCATTAAAAAACTTGAAAATCCATTGCCAATGAGTCGGTTCCAACTCATACCAATCCTATAGAACAGAGTAGAACTGCCCCATAGGGTTTCCAAGGAGCAGCTGGTGGACTCAAACTGCTGACATTTTGGTTTGCGGCCATAGCTTTTAATCACCAGGCCTCACTTAGCCATTACAGAAATGCAAATCAAAACTGCAGTGAGATACGATCTCACCCCAATATTACAGTCACTAATCAAAAAAACAGAAAAAAAATGTTGGAAAGTTTGCAGGGAGGTTGGAATGCTTATGTGCTGCTGGTGGGAATGTAAAATGGTATAGCCATTAAGGAAAATGACATGGGGCATCCTTAAAAAGCTAGAAATAAAAAATATCATATGATCCACCAATCCCACTCTTAGGAATATATCCTTGAGAAATGAGAGCCTTCACATGAATAGACATATGCACGCTCGTGTTCATTGCAGTATTATTCATAATAGCAAAAAGATGGAAACAACTAAGTGCCCATCAACAAATGAATGGATTAAAAAAATTATGGCACATACACACAATGGAATACTATGTGATGATAAAGAACAATGATGAATCTGCAAAATGTCTCACAACATAGATGAATCTGAAGGGCATTATGTGAGTGAAATTAGCCAATCAAGAAAGGACAAATATTGTATGAGACCGGTATTATAAAAACCCAAGAAAAAGTTTACACATAGAAAAAAAAAACCTGTGATGGTTTTGAGTGATGGTAGGGGTGGGAAGGAGAAGTCACCGAGAATAATATATCCTGCAAAACTCTTGCTAAAATGTGATGGTGAAATTAGGACATTTCCAGATAAACAGAAATTAAGAGAATATGTGAAAACCAAACCAAACTTAAAAGAATTCTTAAAGGGAGTCCTTCAGTTAGAAAAACAACAACATCAGATGACAACGTGAATCCAGTATACACTATAGCATCAGCCGGATACAAACCTAGGTAATGAACTCTCAAGAATAAAACAAAGCTAAAAGACTTACAAAAGGGAAACAGAGATGTTAATCGATAAATGACAACAACGTCAGAACAATAAAAGGGAGGGGGATAAACAATGCAGTTATAGAACTTTCAAATGGAGAGGCAGTCAAGGTGATATAAAGTAATAAAAGACTGGCTCTAACTTAGGAAAAAAAAAACTTAGGAAGGTAGGGGTAAATGTCAAGGTAAGCAGAAAGAAAGTTAACAAACCTACTCAAAAGAAAAAAGAAAAACATAAAGTCTCAGTAAACACAAAATCCACCACAATGAAGGAAATGAAAAGAAAATCTGCAAGCAAAAGAAACTTAGCACAGGAGAGTAATTGGAACAAAGAAAATGACAGCACCACAAAAAAAGCACTACAAAGTGACAGCAATAAACTCAGACAAATCGGTAATCACACTGAATGTAAATGGCTTAAATGCACCCATAAAAACAGAGCATGACAAAATGGATTAAAAAAAAAAAAAGACCCATCGGTATGCTGTCTACAAGAAAAATACCTTAGATATACTAAAAATCAAAAGATAGAAAAATTTATATCAAGCAAACAGCAACCAAAAAAGACCAGGAGTGATAATACTAACCTCAGATAACAGACTTTAAGGCAAAAGCCACCATGAAAGACAAGGGATAATACACCATGATGACATAATCACAATAAATACCTTCTAACCAAATGATGACAGAGCTCCAAAATATATAAAAAATCTAATGGCAGTAAAAAGGGAAATTGACTGTTCCAAATAATAGAAGACTTCAACACACCATTCTCAGTAAAGGACAGAATACCTGGAAAGAAACTCAACAGAGATACAGGAGATCTAAAGGCCACAATCAACCAACTTGACCTCATAGACATATATGGAACACTCCACCCACAGTAGCAAAGTACACATTCTTTTACAATGCACATGGGACATTCTCCAGAATAGACCACATCTTAGGCCACAAAGAAACCCTAAACAAAATCCAAAACACTGAGATAATACAAAGCATCTTCTCTGATCACAATGCCATAAGAGTAGAAATTAATAACAGGAAGAGCAAAGAAAAGTAAATAAAAAGCATGGAAGCCAAATAACACCTTCCTTAAAAACCACTGGGTGATAGGAGAAATCAAACAGGGGATTAAAAAAAAAAATTCCTAGAATCAGACCAGAATTAAAACACGTCGTACCAAAACCATTGGGACACAGCAAAGCAGTGCTCAGAGGTCAATTTAAAGCAATAGGTGCACACATGAAAAAAGGAAAGGAAAAAAACAAATATTAGATTTACAACTTAAAGGAATAAAGAGAACAGCAAAGGAAGGCCATAACCACCAGAAGAAAGGAAATAATAAAGATCAGAGCAGAACTAAGTAAAAAAAAAAAAAAAATAGAGAATAGAAAAACAATAGAAAGAATCAATAAAGCCAAAAGTCGGCTTTTGAAAAAATCAACAAACCATTGGCCAATGTGACAAAAGAAAAACAGGAGAGGACACAAAAAATCCAAATAAGAAATGAAATAGAGCACATTACAACTGAAATAAAAAGGATCAAAACAGAGTACTATGAAAAACTACACTCCAACAAATTTGAAAACCTTGAGGAAATGGACAAATTTCTAGAAACACACTACCTATCTAAACTAACACAAACTGAAGTTGAAAGTCTCAAAAGACCCATAACAAGAGAAGAGACTGAGAAGATAATAAAAATAAAACTCCCCCCACAAAAAAATATTGGCCCAGATGGCTTCACTTGAGAATTCTACCAAACATTCAGAGAAGAGCTTACACCAGTACTGCTCAAACTATTTCAGAACATAGAAGAGGAAAGGATACTTCCAATTCATTCTATGAAACCAGTATAACCACGCAAAGATACCACAAAAAAGAAAATTGCAGACCAATATCTCTAATAAAAATATATACAGAAATTGTCAACAAAATGCTAGCCAATAGAATTCAGCATCATATAAAAAATATAATACACCGTGACCAAGTGGCCTTCATACCAGGTGTGCAACAATGGTTCAACAGTAGAAAATCAATCGAAGTAATCCACCATATAAATAAAAGAATCACATGATCTCGATCAATGCAGAAAAGGCATCTGATAAAGTCCAACATCCATTTCTGATTTAAAAAACTCAATAAAATAGGTATAGAAAGGAAATTCCTCAGCATCTATACAAAACCCTAGTGGCATAGTGGTTAAGAGCTATGGCTGCTAACCAAAAGGTCAGTTATTTGAATCCACCAGGCACTCCTTGGAAACCATATAGGGCAGTTCTCTGTCCTATAGGGCCACAATGAATCGGAATTGACTCAACGGCATTGGGTTTAGTTTTTAGTTCTGGTATACACCATAATTTTTTTAAGGTTTTTTTTTTTTTTTAAACAAAACCAACAGCCAACAGCATTCCCATTGGAGAGAGGCTGAAAACTTTCCCCCTGAAAGCGGAAACAAGACAAGGGTGTCCTTTATCACCATTCCTATTTAACATTGTACTGAAACTCCTTACTAGAGCAATAAGGCAAGAAAAAGAAATAAAGAGCATCCAAATTGGTAAGGAAGAATTAAAACTATCCCTATTAGCAGATGATATGATATCACACATAGAGGATCCTACTCACTCCACAAGAAAACTACTGGAACCAATAGAAAGATTCAGCAGAGGAGCAGGATATGAGATAAACATACAAAAATCAGTTGGATTTCTATACATCAATAAAGAGAATGACAAGAAGGAAATCAGGAAAGCAATGTCATTTATAATAGCCCCTAAAAAAATGAAATACTTAGGAATAAATCTAACCAGGGTTGTAAAAGACATATACAAAGAAAACTACAAAACACTATTGCAAGAAACCAAAAGACACCTACATAAATAGAAAAATATACAATGCTCATGGATAGGTAGACTCAACATTGTGAAACTGTTAATTTTACCCAAAGCAATCTAAAAATACAATGTAATCCCAGTCCAAATACCAACAATATTCTTTAATGAAATGGAAAAATAATCACTAACTTTATATGGAAAGGAAAGGGACCCCACATAAGTAGAGCATTATTGAAGAACAAAGTAGGAGGCCTCACACTACCTGACCCCAGAACCTACTATATAGCTGTGTAGTCAAAACAGTGTGATGCTGGTACAACGATAGAAACATTAACCAATGGAACAGAACCGAGAACCCAGATGTAAATCCATCTGCCTAAGGACCAAAGTCCATTAAGTGGGGGGAAAGACAGTCTTTTTGACAAATAGTGCTGGCAAAACTGGATCTCCATCTGTAAAAAAATGAAACAGTACTCATGCCTCACGTGATACACAAAAACTAATTCAAAATTGATTGAAGACCTAAATATAAAAAAAAAAAACTGCAAAGGTCATGGAGAAAAAAATAAGGTCAACGCTAGGGACTATAAAATGGTATACAGAGGATACAAACCATAAGATAAGCTAGATAATTGAAATCTTCTAAAAAATTAAACACTTTAGCTCATCAAAAGACTACTCCAAAAGAGTAAAAACAGAACCCACAGACTAGGAAAAAATTTTGGTTATGACATATCCCACAAAGGTCTAATCTGTAAGAAAACTCAACACCTCTACAACAAAAAGACAAATAACCCAAGTAAAAAATGGATAAAGGATATGAACAGAAACTTCACTAAAGAAGAAATGCAGGCAGCTAACAAACACATGAGGAAATGTTTGTAATTAATAGTCTTTAGAGAAATGCAAACCAAAACTATAATAAGATACCATTTCACCCCAACATTACTGGCCCTAATAAAAAAAAAATAACAAATGTTGGAGAGGCTGCTGCAGGGAGATTGAACTCTTATGCACTGCTGGTGGAAATGCAAAATTGTACAACCATTTTGAAAAACGATATGGCATTTCCTTAAAAAGCTAGAAATAGAAATACCGTATGATCCAGGAATCCCACTCCCAGGAATATATCCTAGAGAAATAAGAGCTGTCACACGAATAGACATATGCTCACTCATATTCAACAGCAAATAGCAAAGAGACGGAAGCAACCTATGAGCCCTTCAACAAATGATTGAATAAACAAACTATGGTACATACATGCAAAGGAATACTACACAGAGATAAAGAACAATGAGGACTCTATGAAACATTTCACAACATGGATGAATCTGGAAGGCATTTTGCTGAGTGAAATTAGTCAATCACAAAAGGATAAATACTGTATGAGACCACTACTCTAAAAACTGGTGAAAAGGTTTACAAACAAAAAGAAACAATCTTTGATGGTTACTAGGGAGGGAAGGGTTGGGGAGGGAAAAAACACTAAATAGAAAACAGATAAGTGGTAACTTTGGAGAAGGGTTAAGACAGTACACAATACTGGGGAAATCAGCACAACTTGGCCAAGGCAAAGTCATAGAAGTATCATAGACACATCCAGAATCCCCGTGTGATCGAATTACTGGGCTGAGGGCTAGGGATCATGGTCTTGGGGTATCCAGCTCAATTGGCATAACGTAGTGTATATTTAAAAAAATGTTCTACATCCTACTATGGTGAGTAGTGTCTGAGGTCTTAAAAGCCTGTGATCCGCTATCTAAGATATATCTACTGGTCTCACCCCATCTGGAGCAAGGGAGAATGAAGGAAACCAAAGACCCAAGGGAAAGATTAGTCCAAATAACTACTGGACCACAAGTACCACAGCCTCCACCAGACTGAGTCCAGCACCACTAGATAGTGCCCAGTTATCACCACGGACTGCTGTAACAGAGGTCACATTACAGAGTCCTGGACAGAGTGGGAGAAAAAGGTAGAACAAAACTGAAACTCACAAAAAGGACCAGACTACCTGTCTGATAGAGACCAGAGAAACCCGGAGTGTATGGCCCCCAGACACTATTTTAACTCCTTATTGAAGTCACTCCTGAAGTTTACACTTCAGTCAAAGATTAGACTGGCCCATAAAACAAACAATAATATACAGAGCTCAACCATGTATATGAGACTAAATGGGCACACCAGCCCAAAAGCAAAAACAAGAGGGCATGAATGGACAGGAAAGATGGACAAATGGAAATGGGGAACTTGAGGTCGAGAAGAGGAGAATGTTACTGACACATTGCGGAGTTGGCAGCCAATGTCACAAAACAATATGTGTATAAATTATTTAATGAGAATTTAATTTGCCCTGTAAACTTTCATCTAAAGCAAAATTTTTAAAAAATTGGGCAAAGGACATGAACAGACCTTTCTCCAAAGAAGATATTAAAATGGCCAACAAGCATGTGAAAAGATTCTCAACATCTTCAGCCTTCAGAGAGAAGCTAATCAAAACCTCAGTGAGGTATCATTTCACTCACACTAGGATGGCTAAGATTAAAAAAAGAAAAAAACAAATTTTGGCAAGAATGTGGGAAAATTGGAACACTTATCCAGTGCTGATGGGGACATAGAATGATACAGCCATTGTGGAAAACAGTGTGACAGTTCTTCAAAAAATGAAAAAAAAACCATCATATAATGCAGCAATCCCACTGCTAGAAATATACCCAATGGACTTGAAAACAGCAGCATGAATGGACATACGTACCCCAATGTTCATTGTAGCCAGAAGGTGGAAACAGCCTAAATGCCATCCACAGAAGAATGGATAAAAAAAATGTGGTGCATACATACAATGGAACATTACTCAGCCAGAAAGAAAAATGAAGTCCTGATACCTGATACAACATTGTTGGAGCTTGAAGACATCATGTTGACTGAAATAAGTCAATCACAACAGGGCAAGTATTGTATGACCTCAGTTATATAAAAAGAGAAGAATAGGCAAATGTGTAGAGACCACAGTTTTTTAGGGGTTAACAGGGGTGGAAGGGAGGGGAAGATAGGGAGTTACTGCTTATGGAGAACTGAGTTTTTTTTTATGGTAATGGAAAATTCTCACTGATTAAGGGTAAGCATTGCAAAGTCAATTGATGTAATTGTTGTCAATAAGTTGCACACTTGTAAAAAGTTGAGTTAGTAAATGTTGTGTTATATATTCTCACCAAAAAAAAGCAGCAGCAGAGGCTGCTTATGTATATCCAGACACCTCAAGGGATTTGATTTCTACTTGGTTTGAAGGTTTAGTGTCATTATTTCATGAAACATTCCAGGTAATTGGGATAATATCATTTTTAGTGTGTCTGTTCTATCTCCTAGTTCATTGCATAGTGCTTAGGGTTTTAAAAGTTTGCAAGCAGCCAAACAAGGCACAATAATTGGTCTCTGTGAATAAAAAAAACAAAAAAAAAATTTTTTTTGTTTTTTTTATTCACCTGGATCAACAGAGAAAGGAGATTCAGGAGAAGGAGGAAGTGGATGTGTGGCTAATTGCCTCATGAAAAATGGCCTCCTTTGCCGTGAGACCAGAAGAACAAAATGGTGCCTGTTACTATTATTAAACATTTTGATCAGAAATTCTATAGAAGAATCCTGATTAAAAAGGGTGAACATATTTCTCATGAAATCTGGAATTTATGGAGGCAGTGAGGCTGGGTGAAGCTCCAGAACTGTTGCTCTGAGATAAATTTTAAACCTTAACCGAAAATATCCCCTGAAGTCTTCCTTAAACCAAACGATATGTAGCTTCTTTAGTAAAGAATATTTGTCTTGAACAGAGTGCTGTTTTGAAGAACTATCTATATGGGATCAAATTTATAACAGCAACTTGAAAGTTCAGACAGGAAGCTTAAGGGACAGTGAGTTCATGTTAACGAGGGAAGGACAACTTGGAAAAGCAGGGTAAGAACGGTTGTGCAACTTAAAGAAGGTGATTAATGCCACTGAACTGTACATGGGGAATGATGAACTGGTGTATGTTTTGCTGTGCATAGTTTCAACAATAAAAAAAATTACCGTATTTTTATGAAAACAGCTAGTGCCAACCATGTCCCTCCCCCGCCAA
Organism: Loxodonta africana; assembly: GCF_030014295.1. Classification (NCBI taxonomy): domain Eukaryota; kingdom Metazoa; phylum Chordata; class Mammalia; order Proboscidea; family Elephantidae; genus Loxodonta; species Loxodonta africana. The sequence goes on from NC_087342.1 coordinate 36,652,178, forward strand.
GGTATTTTTGTAAGCACCACTATGCCAATTGTTTTTTACTTGTTGCTGTAAAAAAAAAATGGATATAGTGCACTTGGCAAACAAATGTAGAAAGCACGTGTTAGTTGTGTAAAAAATATGGTAATTACGTTGAGTTTCTAATATGAATAGAAAAGTCCTTTCTCAGTATTGTGGATTGAATTGTGTCCTCTTAAGAGATATGTTGAATTGCTAACCGTGTTTGGAACTAGAGATTTTTGTTTTATGCTAATAAGGTCATAAAATTGTAGCGTGTGTCCTAAACGTAATTAGTTCTAAGTAGTGTCTTATAAAAAGGGAACAAAGAGAGATACACACACACACAAGCAGAAGAAACCAGGTGAGAAAATAAAATTCAGTTCTTTAAAGTCACATACTTGTGGCAATTTTGTTACGGCAGCCCCAGTACACTAATATACTCAAAAGTCATCTGCAATTGAATAGGATGCAGAGCCCTAGTGTTGAAGCTAGGAGCCTTGACTGTGGTTATAACCCAAAACAAACAAACTCACCACTGTCTATGAGTTGATTCCAACTCAAAGAGGCCCTATAGGACAGAGTAGAATTGCCCCATAGAGTTTCTAAGGAGAGGCTGGTGGATTCATACTGCTGACCTTTTGGGTTGCAGCCAAACTCTTAACCCCTGCTCACTGTGGCTATAGAATTATTTAACTTCTCTGAGCCAGTTTCGTCATCTGTAAATATGTACATGTAGGAGAAAGACAAGGATGTGTCCTACCACAAAGCAGGGCACAGAAAGTTTCATCTATTTTTTTCTCATTTTCATTTAGTTTTTGTTGAGAATAATAGCAAAATATACGCCAATTCAAGTTTCTACATGTCCAATTCAGTGACATTGATTGCACTCTTTGAGTTGTGCAATCATTCTCACCCTTTTCTGAGTTGTTCCTCTCCCATTAACATAAACTCACTCCGCCCTAAAATTCCTGTCTAATCTTTTGAGTTGTTGTTGTCATTTTGATCCCATATAGTTTTTTTTAAAAGAGCATAATTCTCAAGGTAGATATTTTTTACTAGTTAAGCTAAACTATTGTTTGGTTTTAAGAAGACTTCAGGGGATACTTTTGATTTAAGTTCTAAAGATTATCTCAGAGCAATAGTTTCTTGGGTTCATCCAGCTCCCATAGCTCCAGAAAGTGCAGATCCTATAAGAGTTTGAAATTCTGTTCTATATTTTCTCCCTTTTGATCAGAAGTCTTCTACGGTATCTTGGATAAAAATGTTCAATAATGGTAGACAGGAACCATCCAGTTCTTCTGGTCTCATGGAAAAGGAGGCAGTTGTTCATGGAGGCAATTAGCCACATATTCCATTTCCTCCTTCTTTTCCTGACTCTCCTTCCCCTGTTGATCCATGCAAACACAGACCAATTGTTGTGTCTTGGATGGTTGCTTGCAAGCTTTTGAGACCCTGGGCGCTACACAACAATATAGGAAGTAGAACTGATGCACTAAACATATTATTAGACCAATTAACTGGGATGTCCCATGAAACCATGACCCTAAACTACTCCAGACTAAGGAACGAAATCCCGTGAGGTTTTTGATTGTCCATAAGTAGCCTCAGGAGCTACTCTTTTTTTTTTTTTCCTTTTGTTGTTGTAAATTTATCTATTTATCACTTTAATATAATGCCTTGGAAACCCTTGTCCTCACAACTATTTCATTAATGATCTTGTAGTCAAGGCTGCTAAAAACAACTGCTTCTGACCTCATTACAGTAAGACTTGTGAAATTTCTTTGGGTCACAATTATCACTGGGATTTTTGAGCATCTTTGTTTTTGAAATAGATTCTTCACTACAATCTATTCAACCTTTTGTGATCATTAGCAGAATAAAGATCTTCAAATCAGTTTCTGTGGTAAAAACAGTAACCATTCAAGCTGACTGACCATGACAATGATGAGATAATTTAATCGTGTCCTTTCACTCTTTTTTTTTTTTTTTTAAAAATTCCAATAAAAACCAAAAAGCCAAACCCATTGCCACTGAATTCATTCTGACTCATAACGACCCTACAGGACAGAGTAGAACTGCCCTGCAGCTTCCAAGGAGTGGTTGGTGAATTTGAACTGCAGACCTTTTGGTTAGTAGCTGAGCTCTTAACCACTGTGCCACCAGGGCTCCATATTCCAATAAAAGAGTTCACTATCATCTTTATCTCTGACAAATTAATTTTCCTAAAAAAATGCTTACATCTATCACTAACTACCTTGCAAAAATACGTTTACTAGCTCTTCCAGAAAAGAAAGTAAAAATAAGAAAGAAAGCCTCTTACATGATTCCAAATTATACCTATCCACAACTTTATAAACTATTTTGTGCCCACCTAATTTCTCTCCTTCACACAACTGCGCAAGTCACTTTTCCCTAAAGAGAATTTTACATTTTCTACCTCTGATCCTTGGCTCATATCATTTTCCCCATCCACATCTCTTTCTCACCACCATTCTGATTTTCAAATGCAACTCATCTGAGGAGATGTAATTACATTAAATGCCCCTTTCCAATATCCACACCCTTTGTTTCAGAACTTTTCTTTCTCCTATCACTCTGAATCTGGTTTGGCCAAGATACTTACTTTGGCCAATGGTGTTAGCAAACATAACCCCAGGAAAGTCTTGAAAAAGTACTTGTATGTTTCCACTCTACCTTGGACCCCTGTCTCCGCCATGAGAAGAAGGCTGGGATTGACACTTGGAGCACAGCCAAACCATCCCACCTAAGACCAACCAAGACAAGCCAGACATCCAACAACCAACTATCTAAACTCAGGTGAATGAGTGAATGACCCAAGCTGAGATCAATCAAGATTGGCCTGGAGGAACTGAATCCATGAGCCTGCTTTGGACTCTTGAAAACATTTTTTTTAAGGCTTTGAGATTGGGAGTGTTTTGTTATGCAAGAATACATTACTGACACATGTCCTTTAATCCTAATCCATTTCATATTGACTCTGATGAAACTTTCCTAGTTCTTCTTGTCCAAAGTCAATTCTCCTCCTTTTAATGCCTGTGGCATATAATACAGCATTCACACCATCATTTGATAGACAATGCATGTATTTTATATTCAGTCTCATAGTAATTGCCTTGATTATGAAACTCGAGTGCCTCTTCATAGACCCGTAGTTCCTAGCCCATTATCTTATGCGTAGGAAAGATATACAATTATTTATTCCTTTGATTAATACACTTTTTGTTCAAACCCCACGTGAAGTTTTTATTAGAAAATGTGGCATTATATTTGCTCTACACCAGTGGTTCTCAACAATTCTCATTTAGTTAAACTAGAATAAGGCCTGGGTATTGGTAGCTCTTAAAAGTTTCTCTAACCAAAAAACCAAACCCATTGCCATAGAGTCGATTCTGACTCACAGTGACCCTGTAGGATAGAGTAGAACTGCCCCATAGGGTTTCCAAGGAACGGCTGGTGGCTTCAGACTGCTGACCTTTTGGTTAGCAGCTGTAGCTCTTAACCACTGCACCATCAGGACTCTCAGGAGATTCTGTTGTGTATCCCAGATTAAGAATCACTGGTTTCAGTTTGACTGTGATTGAATTAAGTCTTTAGGAGACTTTTTTTTTCCATCTTTGAGCATGTTCTGCCATGTTCACTTATGTACTCCAGCTAGAAATTATTCATTCTCCCTTAATATTCAGCTCAGTTCTTCAGATTATTACTATCCTCCTGCCCCAGCTATTTTACCTGTTTTGGTTCTGTTCCCAAGCAGAGCTATGTGGACCAATTGGTCCTCTTTAGGCTGTTAAACACAACTACTTTAAAAGCCACATTGCTTCAGCAGAAGAAAATAAAGCAGCACCAAGTGGAATGCTGGTACGTTTTCAACTTCTAAGTGAACGATCCATTTAAAATGATAATTCCAGTAAACTGCAGTTTACATCTAGTGCTAGCTAATGAAATAAATTAGTTTCAACATCAATTCAAACCTCTTCTCTTTTTCACTTGCTCTCATTAGCTTCATCTGAATGCTTTGCTACAATGATTTCTCTGCTGCACTAGCTGTACCATTATTGGACTGTTTTTATTGGGAAGTAAGGTATAAGAAATAAGACTGAGGCAGGAAGTTATTTACCATGGTCACTTTATAGTTACACAAAAAGGAGTCATTAACAAGACATTTTTCACTATTTAGTTTCCAGAGGAATGGTTTATTTCTAACTCCACCCAACTCATAGTGACCATAGGGCAGAGTAAAACTACCCCACAGGGTTTCCAAGGCTGTAAATCTTTACGGAAGTAGACTTCCACATCTTCATCCTGTGGAGTAGCTGGTGGATTTGAACTGTTAACTTTTTGGTTAACAGCAAGCACTTTAACCATTGTGCCACCAGGGCTCCTTCCATACACATTAAAAGCTTCTGATGTATATGTAGGTTTCAAATGGATTTTAGGATGGAGCATAAAAGAATTTATGACATGAAATTATACTCTGTTGCATATGTTAAACAGTGCTTTTCTGTATTTCTTTCCCTTTTCTGCTATCTTGATACCTTAATGAAAAATCTAAGGAATCAGAAATATAGACATTTTTATTTAGGTCCTTTTATGAGGAAACTAAAAACCAAAGGGTTTAAAAAAGAGTGCTAAATTTGCTCAGCTCCTTACTGGCACAGATGGGACCAGATTTTTTTCCTCTTTTTCCCTCAAAGTCAAGAATGTGACTGCTGTGAAGATTTTAAGTTGTGCAGTAAGGAGAGAAGGTGCTAGGTAGAAAAAAATCACTAATATTCTCAAATAGCCCGTTGCTGTCCAGTCTATTCTGACTCATAGTGACCCTATAGGACAGAGTAGAACTGCCCTAGAGGGTTTCTAAGGAGAGGCTCGTGTATTTGAACTGCCGACCTTTGGGTTAGCAGCTGAACTCTTAACCACTGTGACACCAAAGATAGTCTCAAACAGTAGACCCTAAATATTGACACTAAATACTCCAGTGAATATTCACCAGCCTCAGAAATGCCAACATGCAAGATACACATAGCCTGGCCCATCCAGCTACCTCAAACAGCATTATTGAAAAAGTAGTCATTAAAAAAAACAAAAAAAAAGTCATTAGCTCTCACAAAATTTTTTAAAAATTGCCATTATATTGATTCCAACTCATGGTGACCCCATATGTTTCAGAGTAGAACTGAACTCTATAGGGTTTTCAATGGCTGTGATCTTTCAAAAGTAGAATATCAGGCCTTTGTGAGGTGGGGTCAAACCACATCTTTCAGTTGGTAGCCAAGTGCTTAACTATTTGCACCACCCAGGCACTTCTATGGAGACAACATTTTAAACCAGCTCCTGCCAAATGCAGCACACTATATTAACATCTTTGCTGACATTCAACTCCCTTTATTTTCCACCTGATTTGCATGCTGGATCCCTACTGACTGGAGTATGGCCACCTCCTTCTGCTGAACATCTTTGCTCTGGGCAAGCCCAGCAAGGTGTTTCTCAGGTGTCCTCAGGTGATGTCCACCCTCATGACAGTTTGCACTGTCTGATTTGCACTTATGATGTGAACTAGGCTCATTTCAGCCTAAAAAGTGTTGCTATGATCTTATTGTAAAGTAAGAATTATTTGACCTGAAGTATAATTTTGAAATTTGAAAGTAGAGGTGATTATAATAAAAATACAAATGTTTAGCTATTTGATTGATTGACTGATTGATGATTGATTGATTTTAAGGTAAGCCAATTTTGCACAGCCTGGCAAAATTGAAAAAGCCAGAAATTATTGTTAACGTTAAATGGTCAATCAAGTCCTTGGTTATAATAGCTTTCTTAATTATCTTATGCTTGCATTGTGTTCTGGTTTCAAGCATGCTTCACAGTCTTGAGAAGTGTTTATTACTCAGGAACAGTACTCTAAACTCCCAGGAAAGTCTTGTTCCAATTAAAGAAATACTTTATCTTTGATCTTACTCCTGAATTCCTGACAGAACTGTGGTTAAGTGACTGAGTTAGAGGAAACAGCAGTTGATTTGCCAGCCAATTCAAGTTTTTGTTCCTTTTGTTGTTAGTTGTTAGACTTGGAGCCCAATTCTGAACATCGCTGAACCACAGACCCCTCAGATAGCTGACTCTGAAGTTTGGCTACCACAGCATGCAGAAAGTCCTATTTCTCATATGATCATTCTCCTCCTTCCTGCCCTTAAGAAATATAAGAAAAGAGAAGATAATATGTGTTTGTTTGGGAGGGGGAGGTCCTTGATCCTTAGCTTTTTTTCTAATGTTTCAGAAATAGCCCAAAATAATTTGCCGTTAAAGAATACTATATGTTAATTTCTTTCCATTCAGCTGGAATTACATGTACTAAGGGTGTTCACACTAGTTTTTCATTCAGACCAAAAGTTCAGGATGGCTAGTCATATACACTTTTGATGAATAAAGTTAACTTTTCCACTTGAAGTCTGCCATGATAACTACATTTTAAGAGTCTGATCAGGGAAACAATGAAATAATGATGTTAAAATGTCAACTACTGACTCAAATCTAAGGTTTGAACACACTACCTTTACAATTTGTGGCTGAATAATGTCAGTGAACAATTAAAATTTTTCTCTCAATTACTTCTGACCCTTCTTGTCAATAGGGGAAAAGATTGCATCGCCTCTACCACTTTATAATCACAATGATACCAAAAGGTTATTTTCAAAGTCCTCAGATATATATTATGTCATTAATTCTCATGATACTCTTAGGGGATTAGCCAGAAATTGTTACAGATGAGGAAACTGAAACCCAGGAAGGCTAACAGGATCTCATGAGATCAAGGAACTCTTAGGTGACTGGCCGTAGGCTAGAACTAAGGTGACCATTTCTCATAGATTGCCAAGGGCAGTTTTAGTTCACACATGTTGACTCTTCATACTTATTAAATGGTCCCGCTCTACTCTCAGGAGGGAGTTCAAGTGATTATGTGGTCACCTTAACTAGAAAACCCATGTTCTGACTTCCAGCCCAGTACCCACTCTAATGCACCAAATTGGGTTTAAATTTATATTCTCCTTCTCGATATGAACACCTACCTCAGCCAGGACCATGGTTATTGCTTAGAACAGAGAGGATATGATCCTCAGAAGTCATGGTACCTCTGTACTTGTAAATTTTCTGTTTCTAGATCAACTATCTCCAGAAGAAGAACTCCTTTTCAGCTTAATACCCAGAGCATTAATTTCTCAGACATTACTCTAAATGATGTTCTGATATTTTTTTTCCTAGTAGTATGTCTGCCCAGAGCTGCGGTCTAGGAAAGTCTAAATCTTTACTGTAATTATATAAAAAGATCAAAGAGCTGGCATCAATTTCTACCCACTGTACAATTTAATAGTTCCAATGCATTTCACTAAATTTGATTTTCTTATTAATAAGTGACAAATGTTTTTACAGACCAATATCCCTTATGAATACAGATGCTAAAATTCTCAACAAAATACTAGCAAACAGAATCCAATATTATATTAAAAGAATTGTACATCATGATTAAAAAAATTTTTTTTGGTTAAGTGGGATTTATTCCAGGGATGCAAGGTTGGTTTAACATTAGAAAATCTGTCAGTGTAATACACCACATTAAGAGAACAAAGGAAAAGAACCACATGATCATCTCAATCAACAGAGAGAAGGCATCCAATAAGATCCAACATCTTTTCTTGATAAAAACTCTTAACAAAAGAGAAATAAAAGGGAAGATCCTCAACATGATTAAGAACTTTTAGGAAAAACCAACAGCCAACATTACACTCAATGAAGAAAGATTGAGAACTCTCCCTTGAAAATGAGAACATGAAAAAGATGCCCAATCTCACCATTCATACTCAATATTGTCCTGGAAGGCCTAGCCAGAGAAAAAAGGCAATAAAATAGAAAAGAAAACAATACAGTAGAAATAGAATACAATAGAAGAGAAGAGAATACAAAAGATTAGAACGATAGAATAGAAAACAATAGACTAGAATACAATGCAATAAAATATAACACAATAGAACACAACAGAATAGATTAGAAGAAAATAGATTACAATAGAATAGAACAGATTAGATTAGAATAGAATACAATAGAATAGGACTCAATAGAATACAATAGAATAAATAGATCAGAAAAGAATAGAATAGATTAGAATGGAATTGAAAGAGTAGAATAGAATAGAATAATAGAACAGATTAAAAAATATATTAGAATAGAATAAAATAGAACACAGCAAAATACAGTACTATAGATTCGAATAGAATAGGATAGGATGGAATAGAATAGATTAGAATAGAACACAATATGATAGAATAGAAAAAAGAATAGATTAGAAGAGAATAGGGTAGATGTGAATAGATTAGGATAGAATAAAATACAATAGAATAGAATAAAATAAAATAGATAACAGTAGAATAAAATAGAACAGAATAGATTAGAAGAGAATAAAATAGAATAGAATAGTATAGAATAGAAAACATTACAATAGACTAGAATTCAATAGAATAAATTAGATTAGAATAGAATACATTATACAAGAGAATAGAATAGATTAGAACAGGATAGAAAAGATTAGATTAGAATAGTATAAAACAGAATAGAATAGCACAGATTAGAATAGAATACATTAGAATGCAATAGCATAGAATAGAAAACAATAGAATAAATTAGATTAAAATAGAATATATTAAAATAAAGCAGAATAGAATAGAATTAGATTAGAATAGGCTAGATTAGATTAGCATGGAATAGAATAGAAGACCAAAGGATAGATTAGAACAGAATAGGATAGATTACAATAGAACAGATTAGAAAAAATTAGAATAGGATGGAATAAAAACAATAGATTAGAATAGAATAGATTGGAATAAATTAAAATTGCATAGGACAGAATAGAATAGATTAGAAAAGAATAGATGAGAGTAGATTAAAATTGAATAGATTAGAACAGAATACAATAAATTGGGAAACAAAACATTAGAATAGACTAGACTAGGATAGAATACTTTAGAATATTCGAATAGAATAGAAAGGAATAGAATTCAACAGAATAGAATAAAATTGAATACATTAGAGTAGAAGAGAACAGACGACAATACAGTAGAATAGTATACAAATGAATAGAATAGAATAAATTAGAAAACAATGGATTAGAATAGAATAGATATGAATACAATAGAATGGATTGGAACAGATTAAACTAGAATTTGATAGAATAGATTAGAACAGAATAAAACTGAATGGAATAGAATAGATTAGAATGGAATAGAATAGACTAGAATGGAATGCATTGGAATAGATTAGAATACAATAAAAGACAATAGAATAGATTCAAATAGAATAAAACAGATTACAATTGATTAGAATAGAATAGAGTGGAACAGATTAGAATAGAATCGAAAACAGAATAAATTAGAAAAGAATAGATACGAATATCACAGAATAGAAGAGAATAGTAGGATAGATTAGAAAAGAATAGGATAGAATAGAATACATAAGAGTAGAATCCAAAAGAATAGAATAGATTCTAACAGAAGAGATTCAGATAAAATAGATTAGAATAGAATAGACTAAAATAAAATAGACTAGATTATAATTGAATAGAGTGGGTTAGAATAGAGCAGATAGAATAGAGTAGTTTCGAATAGGATAGCATACAATAGAATAAAATACCACAGAGTAAAATAGAATAGAATAGTAACAATAGAAAGTGATAGAATAGATTAGAATAGGATACATTAGAATGGTATAGATTAGAAGAGATTAGAATAAAATAGATTAGAAGAGAATAGTACAGATTAGAATAGAATAGTACAGGTTAGAATAAAAACAAAAACAGTAGGAGTAAATAGAATACAAGAGAAGAGATTATAATAGAATAGAATAGATAACAATGGAATAGAATAGAGTAAAATAGATTGCAGCAGAAGAGAATACATTAGAATAAAATAGAATGTAAAATAATAGATTAGAATAGAATGGAATAGAACAGAAAAGAATATTATCGACTACAGTACAATAGAATAGATGAGAAAAGAATAGAAAACATTAGAATAGATTAGAATAAAATACAACAGATTAGAATAGAATATAGAATAGAATAGTTTAGAATACAATAGATTAGAACAGAACAGTTTAGGGTAGAGTGGAATAGAAGATAGTTTAGAATACAATACCATAGATTAGAATAGAATACTTTAAGGTAGTGTAGAATAGATAAGAATACAAAAGAATTGAATAGTATACAATAGATTAGACTACAGTACAATCAGTACTTTAGAATAGAGTAAGATAAGATACAATACAATAGAATAGATAAGAATAGAATAGATTAAAATAGAATAGATTAGGGTAGAATAGAATAGAATACAATAGATTAGAATAGAATAGATTGGAATAGAATAGGATACAATACAATAGAATAGATTCCCGTAGAATAGAATAGATTAGAAAATAGAATAGAAATGAATAGAATACAATACAGTAGATTAGTGTAAATTAGAATAGAATAGCATAAGATAGAACAGAATACAATAGACTAGAATAGATTAAAAAATAGATTAGAATAGAATAAAATAGAATAGAAAAGACATTAGAATAGATTAGTATTGAATAGAATAGATTAGAACAGAATAGATTATAGAATAGAATAGATTAGAATAGGAGAGAATGGATTAGATTAAAACAGAATAAACGAGAATAGAAAACAGTAGAATAGAATAAATTAGAATAGAATAGATAAGATTAGTATAAAATAGAATAGATTAAAATAAATTAGATTAGAATAGATTAGGCTGGAATAGAATAGTTTATAGAATAGAGTAAAATAGAACAGGAGAGAATACAACAGAATAGAATAGTTTACTGTAGAATAGAATAAAATAGATTAGAATAGAACAGATTAGAATAGAGTAAATTAGATTAGCATAGATTAGAATAGAATAGACGAGAAGAGAACAGGATTGATTTGAATAGATTAGAAGAGAACTGATGAGAATAGAATACGATAGACTAGAATAGATTAGAACAGAATAGAATTGAATTGAATAGAATTAAACAGAATAAAGTACAATAGAATACAATACAACAGAACAGAGCAGAACAGAATAGAATTGATTAATAGAATAGAATAGAAAAAATTAGAGTAGAATAGATTACAATTGAACAGATTACAATAGAACAGAATAAAAAGAACAGAATGCAATAGAATAGATTAGTATAGATTAGAATAAAATAAATTAGATTAGAATAAAAGAGAACAGATTACAATAGAATAGATTAGATTAGAATAGAATTATTTAGAATAGAACAGATAGCGTAGAATAGAACACATTAGAATAGAACAGAATTGGAAAGAATACAATGGATTAGAATACAGTAGAATACAATACAATAGATTAGTATACATTAGAATAGGCTAGAATAGAATACAATGGATTAGAATTGAGTATAATACAATAGATTAGAATAGAGTAGAATACAATAGAATAGATTACAATAGGACAGAATAGAATACAATAGCATAGATTACTGTAGAATGGAATGGAATAGAATAGGATAGAATAGACTAGAATAGAATGCAATAGAATAAAACAGAATATATTAGTATAAAGTAAAAAAGGATAGGATAGACTAGAACATAATACAATAAAAAAATAGAATAGAACAAATAGACTAGAATAGAATAAAATAGAATAGATTCGAATAAAATCAAATAGAAAACAGAATAGATTATAATTGAATAGAATAAATTAGATAAGAATAAAATAAAATAGAACAGATTATAGAATACAACAGAATTGATTAGAATAGGATAGAATAGATTAGATAAGAATTGAATGAACGAGAATAGAACAGAATAGATTTGCATACAATAGCATAAAATAGATTAGATTAGAGTAAAATAAAACAGAACAGAATAAATTAAATTAAAATAGATTATATTAGAAGTTTCTACAATAGATTACAATAGAATAGAATAGGATAGAATACAACAGAATAGAATAGTTTATCATCACATAGAATAGATTAGATTAGAATAGAATAAGATGAAATAGAATAAGATAGATTAAAATAGATTAGGTGAGAATAGAATAGAAAACTTTAGAATTGGAATAGAATAAATTAGATTAGCAAAGATTAGAATAGATTATAGAACAGAATAGAATACGATAGATTAGATTAGAATAGAGGAGAATATGATAGATTTGAATAGAATAGAATTGATGAGAATAGAATAGGATAGGATGCAATAGGAAAAATAGATTAGAAGAGAATAGAATTGAACAGAATAGCATTAAATAGATTAGATTAGAAGAGAATAAAATAGAAAAGCTGAAAATACAATAGATTAGAATAAAAGAATAGAATACATTAGAATAGAATAAAACAGATAAGAATAGAATACAGTAGAATGGAATGGAATAGAACAGATTAGAATAATATAGAACAGACTAGACTACAATGGAATTCAACAGACTAGCATACGATAGAATAGAATACGTTACAGTAAAATAGAATTCAAGAGATTACAGTAGAATCGAATAGCATATGTTAGAACAGAACACACTAAAATGCAATAGAATAGAATAGAGTCGATTACAGTAGAATAGAATAGTAAAGAATACAATAGAATATAGAATAGATGAGAATAGAATAAAATAGAATAGATTAGTTTAGAATAGAATATAATGGATTACAATAGAACTGAATAGAGTAGAATAGAAAATATTAGAATTGAATAGAATAGATTAGAATAAAACAGAATAGATTAGAATGGAATAGATTAGAACAGAATAGATTGCAATAGAATAGATGAGAATAGAAGAATAAAAAATAGAATAGTTAGAAGAGAATAAAATTGAATACAATGGAATGTAATTGAATACATTAGAATAGAAGAGAATATAGTAGAGTGGAATACATTAGAATAGAATAGATTAGAGTACAATAGATTGGAATAGAATAGCATAGAATATAATAGGCAAGAATAGAATAGATTAGAGTAGAATAGAGTTGAATAGAATAGAATACGATAGTCTACAATAGAATAGTATACAATTGAATAGATTAGAATAGAATAGATTCATATAGAATAGATTGGAATAGAATACAATAGTACAGAATGGAATAGATTGGAATAGAATACAATATATTATAATAGATTAGAATAGAATTGAATACAATAGATTAGAATATAATAGATTGAAATAGGTAAGAATAGAAGAGAATAGATTACAACAGAATGAAATAGCTAAGAATAGATTGCAATAGAAAGGAATAGAACACAATTGAATAGATTAGAATAGAATAGAACAGAATCCAAAAGAATAGAGTATAATAGAATAGCATACGATAGAATAGAATAGATTACAGTAGAATAGAATAGAAAGCAAGAGAATAGAATACACTGAAACAAAAAACAGAATAGAATAGATTACAATAGAATAGAATACAAAGCAATAGAACAGATTACAGTAGAATAGAATAGAGTAGAATACAATAAAATAAAATGGAATAGATTAGAATAGAATAAAATAGAATACAAAGAAAAGAATAGAATAGAATACAACAGATTAGACAAGAATAGAATAGATTAGAACAGAATAGAATAGACAAGCACAGAATCCAATAGTATAGGATAGAATAGATGAATAGAATAGGTTACAATAGAAAAGAATAGATTAGAATACAATAGATAGGAATAGTTTAGAGTTAAACCCTTAGCTTAGGATATAAGAGAATAGAATAGGTTAGAATAGAATGGAATAGAATAGAATCAAATAGAATAGAACAGAAAAATTTGGAATAGATTATAACAGGATAGAATAGAATAGAACAGAATACATTAGAATAAAAAAGAATATACTAGATTAGAATAAACTAGATAAGAATAGAATACATTAGAATAGAATACAACAGAATAGTATGCAATAGAATAGAATACAATGGAATGGATTAGAATAGAATAGATCAGGATAGTTTAGAATGGAAGAGGTTTGAATAGAATAGAATAGACTGGAATAGGATAGAATAGAACAGAATAGATTGGAATAGAATAGGAGCAAATAGATTAGACTAGAATAGATTAGAACAGACTAGAATAGAATAGATTCTAATAGATTAGAATACAATAGAAGAAAATAGAATACAATAGAATAGTGTAAAATAGAATAGAAAGGAATAGATGAGAATAGAATAGATTAGAACAGATTAGAAGAGAAAATAGATAAGACTAGAATAGAATAGATTAGGATAGAATAGAATAGATTAGAACCAAATAGATTTGAATAGAAAGGAATAGATTAGAAAAGAATAGATTAGAATAGAAGAAGAGATTATAATAGAATAGATTAGAATTTAATAGGCTGGAATAGACTAGAATAGAAGAGAATAGGACAAAGTAGAACAGAACAAACAATAGAATAGAATGGGATGGAATGGAATAAATAAAATAGAATAGAATCGATTAGAATAGAATATGACAGATTAGGTTAGAATAGAATAAATGAGAACAGAATAGAATAGACTACAAAAGAATAGAATTGAATATAATTCCATAGAACAGGGTAGGATAGGATAGGGTAGTGTAGGGTACAGTACTGTAGAGTAGAATAGAATAGATTGGAATGGAATAAAATACAATAGAATACAACAGAATGCAATAGAATAGGAATAGAATAAGACAGGAAAGAATAGAAAGCAGGAAAATATAATTCAGTAGAATAGAATAAAATAGATTAGAATAGAATCAATTAGAATAGAACACAATACAATAGAATAGGATAGAATAGATTAGGACAGAGCAGAATATAATAGACTAGAAAACATTAGAATAGATTACAATAGAATAGAATAAATTAGATTGCAATTAAGCATAATAGATTGGAATACAATAGATTAGACAAGCATAGAATAAAACAGAATAGAGTAGAATTGATTAGAATAGAATACAATAGAATAGATAAGAGATTAGAATAGAAAGAATAGATTAGATTAGAATAGAATACAGTAGAATAGAATACAATAGAATAGAATAGGATAGAATGGAATAGATTAGAAAAGAATAGAATTGAACAGAGTAGAAAAGAATTGATTAGAATAGAATAAAATGGAATAGATTAGAATACAATAGAAAGAAATAAAATAAAATAGAATAGAATACATTATAACAGAATAGGCTAGAAAAGAATAGAATTCTATAGAGTAGAACAAAATAGAATAGAATAGAGTAGAACAGAGTATTTCAGAGTAGAGCACGGTAGAATAGAACAGAAGAAAATAGACTAGAACATAATAGAAAACATTAGAATGGAATACAATAGAATAGAATGGAATAGAAATAAGTAGATTAGAAGAGAGTAGAATTGATTAGAACAGAATAGAATAGGATACATTACAATAGAATACAATAGATTAAAATAGATTAGATTAGATTTAGAAGGCAATAGCTTAGAAGAGAATGAGATAGATTAGAATAGATTGGAATTCAATAGTATCAATTAGAATAGTATACAATAGAGTAGAATAGATTACAATAGAATAGACTACAACAGAATAGAATACAGTAAAATAGAATAGATGACTATAGAAGAATAGAATACAACAGAATAGAATAGATTAGATTAGGATAGAAGAAAATAGAACAGAATAGATTAGAATGGATTAGAATAGAGTAGGATAGACTAGAATATGCTAAAATAGAATAGAATAGATTACAATAGAAAACAGTAGAATTGAATATAACAGTATAAAAGAGATTATAACAAAATAGAATAAAATAGAAAGAAAAATAAAATAGATTAGAATAGAACAGACCAGAATAAAATAGAATACAATACAATAAAATAGATAAGAATACATTAGAAGAGATTAAAATCAAATACAATAGAAAGAATACAACATAATAATATAGAAGACGATAGAATAGATTACAGAAGAATAGAATAGCATACAATAGAATAGAATGGATTACAGTAGAATAGAATAGATTAGAACAGAACAGAATAGAATGGATTAGAATAAAATAGAATAGATTAGAATAAAATAGATTAAAATTGAATACCTTATAATAGAATTGCTCAGGATACATTAGAATAGAATAAGTCAGATTAGAATAAAATAAAACAATATAATAGAACACAATAGAATGGAATAGAATTGATTAGAGTAGATTAGAATAGAACAGAAGAGAAAGAATAGATTAGAGTAGGATACGGTCAAATAGAATAGAGCTGATTACAAGAGAATAGATTAGAATAGAATAGAATTATACAATACAGTAGAATGCAATAGAATAGATTAGTATAGAATCAGATACGATAGAATAGATTAGAATGCAATAGAATAGGATAGAAGAAGAGAATAGAATAAAAAGGTTAGAATAAAATAGAATAGATTGGAATACAATATGTTAGATTAGCATAGAATGAAACAGAATAGAATAGAATAAAATAGATTAGGTTAGAAAAGAATAGGTTGGAATAGAATAGAATAAATTAGGTTAGAATAAAATAGAATATGTTGGATTAACATAGAATAAAATAGGTTAGAATAGAATACAATAGAATAGATTAGAATAGTTTAAAATAGAAAGAATAGTTTACAGCAGAATAGAATAGACTAGATTAGAATAGAATACAGTAGAATAGAAAGCAAAAGAACACAGTAGAACAATGGAGTAGATTAGTAAACATAAGAGTACAACAGGATGGGATAGAATACAATACAATAGAATACACTGGAATAGAATAGAATGGCTTAGATTAGAAAAAATAGATTAGATTAGAATAAAATAAAATGGAAAAGAATACATTAGAATAGAATACAAAAGAATTGAATAGGATAGATTATATTAGAAAAGAATAGAATGCACTAGAATAGAATAGAATAGATTAGAACAGAATAGAAAACATTAGAATAGATCACAATTGAAGAGAATAAATTAAATTAGAATGGAACAGATTAGATTAGAAGAGATTATAGAATAGAATAGATGAATAAAATAAAATACAATAAGAGAATAGATTAGAATAGAATACAATAGAAAACATTAAAATAGATGAGAACAGAATAGAATAAATTAGATTAGAATAGAATACAACAGATTAGAATACATTGGGGAAAATAGATTAGAATACAATAGCAAATATTAGAATAGAATACAATCGAATTAATTCAATGAGACTAAAATAGAATAGATTTGATAAGAATAGAAGAGATTATAGAATAGATTGGAATAGAACAGAATAAAATACAATAGATTGGAATAGCATAGAATAGAAAGCAATAGCTTAGAATACAGTTGAATACAACAGAATAGATTAGTTTAGATTAGAATAGAGTAGGATAGGATAGAATACAATAGATAAAAATAGAATAGAATAGATTAGAATAGGACAGAATATATTAGAATAGAATAAATCACCATAGAGGAGAATAAAATAGACTAGAATAAATAGAATGGAAAACAAGAGAATAGAATACAATAGAATAGATTGGAATAGAAGAGAATAGAAAGCATTAGCTCAGAATACAGTTGAATGCAACAGAATAGTTTAGATTAGAATAGAGTAGGATAGGATAGAAAGGAATACAATAGAACAGAATAGCTTACAGTAGAATACAATAAAATAGAATACAGTTGAATAGATTAGAACAGAATAGAATAGATGAGAATGAAATATATTAGAATAGAATAAAATAGAATAGATTAGAATAGGATAAAAGAGAAGAGAACTGAATAAAATACAATAGAACAGATTTTAATAGAAGAGATTAGAGTAGAATAGAATACAATAGAAGAGAACACGATAGAATACAATAAAAAAAAAAACGTGGCCATGGAGTCAATTCTGACTCACAGCAGCCATATAGAACAGAGTAGAACTGCTCTATAGAGTTTCCAAAGAGCGCCTGGTGAATTCAATCTCCTGACCTTTTGGTTACCAACCATAGCACTTAACCACTATGCCACCAGGGCTTCCATAGAATACAACAGAATAGAACAGAATACAACAGAAGAGGTTAGATTAGAACAGAATACAATACATTAGAATAGAACAGAATAGCACACAATAGAATAGAGTACACTAGAATAGATTAGAATACAATAAATACATTGGAATAGAATAGATCAGAATAAGATACAATAGATTAGAATGGAATATAGTAGATTTAGACTAGAATACAATACAACAGAATATAAAAGAATGCAACAGAGTAGAGTAGGAGTAGAATAGAGTACAACAGATTAGAGAAGATTAGAATATAATACAATAGAATAGATTAAAGCAGGATACAGTAGAATGGAACAGATTAGAATAGAATAGAAAAGATTAGAACAGAATACAATAGAATAGAGTAGAAAAGAATAGAAAAAATTACAATAGAATAGAAGAGGACAGAATACATTAGAATAGAATAGATTCAAATAGAATAGTATATATTAGAAGAGACTAGGAAAGATGAGAATAGATTGGAATACAATAGTAAATATTAGAATATGATAGAATAGAATAAAATAGAATAGATCACAAAAGAATAGAATAGAATAGATTATAGAATAGAATACAATAGGATAAAATAGATTAGATTAATTAGATTAAGATAGACTAAAACAGAATGAATACATTAGGATAGAATAGATTGGAATAGAATAGAATAGAAAACATTAGAATAGATTAAAGTAAAATAGAAAAAATTTGATTAGAGTAGATTAGAGAATAGAATAGGTTTGAATAGATTAGAATAGAATAAATTATGGTAGAATAGAATAGATTACAACAGAATAGAATAGATAAGAATAAAATAGAGTAGATTAATATACAATAGAATAAAATGAATTAGATTAGAATAGAATAGATTGGAATACAATAGAATAGATTAAATTATATGAGATAGAATAGAGTAGACTAGAATAGAACTGAATAGAATAAAATACAGTAGAATAGAATAGATTAGAATACAATAGAGTAGAAAAGAATAGAATAGAATCAATAAATAGAATAGTATAGGATAAAACAGAATAGAATAGATTATCTTAGAATAGAACAGAATAGAATAGAAGTTAATAGAATAGCTTAGAATACAATAGAAAGAATAGATTAGAGTATTATAGAAGGGAATACAATAGAATAGAACACAATAGAATAGATTAATATATATCAGAATAGAATAGGATAAGATAAGATAGAATAGAATAGGTTAGAATAGTAAAGTAGCATAGAATACATAGGATACATTGGAATAGGATAGATTAGAATAGCATAGGATAGATTAGAATAGAATAGAAAACATCAGAATACATTAGAATTGAATAGAATAAATTAGACTAGAACAAAATAGAACAGATTAGAATAGAATAGATTATAGAATACAATAGAATAGATTTGAATAAGATAGAGTAAATTAGATTAGAATGGAATAAACGAGAATAAAATAGAGTAGGGTAGAATAGAATAAATTAGATTAGAATAGGTTAGATGAGGATATGATAAAACAGAATACAGTAGAATAGAATAAATAAGACGAATAGAATAGATTTGATTTGAATAGAATATTATAGGAGAATAGGTCAGAATACAATAGTATAGATAAGAATAGAATAGAAAAGAATAAATTAGATTAGAATAGAACAGATTATTGAACAGAAAAGAACAGATTAGAAAAGAATAGCATAGATTAGAATAGAATAGATTAGAACTGAATAGAATGGAAGAGAATAGATTAGAATAAAATAGATTAGGAAAGAATTTAACAGATTAGAACGGTATGCAATAAAATAATATAGATTAGATTAGAAAAGAATGGATTAGGATACAATAGAATAGAACAAATTATTATAGATTAGAGTAGAATAGAATACAACAGAATAGAAGAGATTAGAATAGATCTAAACAGGATAGAACAAAATAGATTGGAATAAAGTAGAACAGAATAGATTGGAATAGAATAGATGAGGATAGAAAAGTAGAATATAAGAGAATAGATTAGAAACGAATAAAATTGAACACAATAGAATTGAATAGATTAGAATAGAATAGAATAAAACAGAGTAGAATAGATTGGAATAAAGTAGAATAGAATAAAACAGAATAGAATAGAATAAACTAGAAAAGAATAGATTAGAATAGAGTAGAAATGATTAGAATAGACTAGAGTAGAACAGAACAGATGAGAATAAAAAGGGATAGATTAGAATAGAAAAGATTAAAATGGAATAGATTATAGAATAGAATAGATTAGAATAGAAGAGTATAAAACAGATGAGAATAGAATAGATTAGACTAGAATAGACTGGAAGAGATAAGAATAGAATAGGATAGAATAGAAGAATAGAATAGATGAGAACTGAATAGAATAGAATACAATAGATAAGAATTGAAAGAATGCAATAGAATAGAATAGTCTTGAATAGAATGGATTAGAAATAATTAGAATAGACTAGAATAGAATACACTAAAATACAATGAATACAACAGAATACATAAGAATAGAATACAACAGATTACTGTAGAATAGAATAAGATAGAATAGAGTTGATTAGAAAAGAATAGAATTGAATCAAACAGAACAGAAAACATTAGAGTAGAACAGAATAGAGTAGATTAGAAAAAATGGAATAGAATAGATTATAGAAGAAGAGAAGAGTTTAGAAAAGGTAAGAATAGACCAGAATAGATTAGCAGAAAATGATATAAAACAGAATAGATCAGATTAGAATAGAATAGGTTAGAAGAGAATGGAAAATATTAGAGTAGATTATAATACAACAGAATAAATTAGATTAGAATAGAATAGATTATAGTTTAGATTAGAGTACGATAGAACAGAATAAAATAGAAAAGAATAGAATAGAATAGATTAGGAAAGAATAGAATAATACATTATAATTGAATGGAACAGATTAGAATAGAATAGTTTAAAATAGGATTGGATAGAATTGAATAGAACACAATAGAAGAGCATAGATTAGAATAGAATAGGATGGATTAGAATTGGTTAGAATAGAATACATGAGAATGGAAAAGAATATATTGGAAGAGATTAGAATAGAAAAGGATAGAATAGCATGGATTAGAATAGAATACAATAGATCAGAATACATGAGAATAGAAGAATATACTATATTAGAATTGAATTGAAGGGATTAGAATAGAAGATTAAAATAGACTTGACTAGAATGGAAGATTGGAATAGAATAGAAGAGATTAGAATAGTCTACAATAAAAGAGAATAGAGGAGGAGCCAAGATGGCGGACTAGGCAGACGCTACCTCGGATCCCTCTTACAACAAAGACACGGAAAAACAAGTGAATTGATCACATACATAACAATCTACGAACCCCGAACAACAAACACAGATTTAGAGACGGAAAACGAACTAATACGGGAAAGCAGCGATTGTTTCCAGAGCCTGGAGCCAGCGTACCAGTCAGGTACGGCACAAGCACAGAGAGCTGCTCCACCCCTCTGAACTAACCCAGGGAGGGGGACCAGCCAGTTCCACTGGCGGCGTGGGACGCAGCCGGTAGGAGAAGTCCCCGGGAGGCAGTGACTGGTCTTGGAGCAGAAAGAGCAGCGTCCGAGCCGGGGAACCGTCCCGCAGGGATTTGGACTGGACGCAGGTACGGCATAAACACGGAGAGTTGCTCCTCCCCCCGAACTAACCCCGGGAAGGGGACCAGCCAGGTCGCGCAGGCGGCGTGGGACGCAGCCGGTAGGAGAAGTCCCCGGGAGGCAGCGACTGGTATTGGAGCGGGGAGAACAGCATCCCAGCCGGGACACTCGGTTACGGCACAAGCACGGGGAGCTGCTCCACCCATCTGAACTAACCCCGGGAGGAGGCCCAACTGGTTCTCGGAGGCAGCACGGCCACGCGGCTGGAGGGACGAGAATTCCCCGGGAGGCAGCGACTGATTTTGGAGTCGAGAGTGCACCGTCCCAGTAGGGGAGCCTTGACGCTGGGCGTGGGGCTGGAAGCAGAGGATCTGACTGTGACTCCAGCGGGCCAGACCCCCCGGGGGCAATCTCCACACAGCCAGCACACATAGGCGACGCGCCCGCGGGAATCTCAGATATAATAGTCATTCCAAGCAAGACAAGCAACTCTGGCTATATTCTGAGGTGTTACTCTCCTATCTCTCTGTTCCCTCCCCCACCCTCCCCAGGCGGCTTCATTAACATCTGAATAGCCTGAGCCAGAGGGAGAACTCTGATAGGGATCTGACTGCATTTTTTTTTAGCGGATTTTCTGGAAAAACTAGTTTCCCAGTGATGGCTCGGAGACAACAATCCATATCAAACCACTTAAAGAAGCAGACCATGACAGCTTCTCCAACTCCCCAAACAAAAGAATCAAAATCTTTCCCAAATGAAGATACAATCTTGGAATTATCAGATACAGAATATAAAAAACTAATTTACAGGATGCTTAATGATATCACAAATGAAATTAGGATAACTGCAGAAAAAGCCAAGGAACACACCGATAAAACTGTTGAAGAACTCAAAAAGATTATTCAAGAACATAGTGGAAAAATTAATAAGTTGCAAGAATCCATAGAGAGACAACATGTAGAAATCCAAAAGATTAACAATAAAATAACAGAATTAGACAACGCACTAGGAAGTCAGAGGAGCAGACTCGAGCAATTAGAATGCAGACTGGGACATCTGGAGGACCAGGGAATCAACACCAACATAGCTGAAAAAAAATCAGATAAAAGAATTAAAAAAATGAAGAAACCCTAAGAATTATGTGGGACTCTATCAAGAAGGATAATCTGTGGGTGATTGGAGTCCCAGAACAGGGAGGGGGGACAGAAAACACAGAGAAAACAGTTGAAGAACTCCTGACAGAAAACTTCCCTCACATCATGAAAGACAAAAGGATATCTATCCAAGATGCTCATCGAACCCCATTTAAGATTGATCCAAAAAGAAAAACACCAAGACATATTATCATCAAACTCAACAAAACCAAAGATAAACAGAAAATTTTAAAAGCAGCCAGGGAGAAAAGAAAGGTTTCCTTCAAGGGAGAATCAATAAGAATATGTTCTGACTACTCAGCAGAAACCATGCAGGCAAGAAGGGAATGGGACGACATATACAGAACACTGAAGGAGAAAAACTGCCAGCCAAGGATCATATATCCAGCAAAACTCTCTCTGAAATATGAAGGCGAAATTAAGATATTTACAGACAAACATAAGTTTAGAGAATTTGCAAAAACCAAACCAAAGCTACAAGAAATACTAAAGGATATTGTTTGGTCAGAGAACCAATAATATCAGATATCAGCACAACACAAGGTCACAAAACAGAACGTCCTGATATCAACTCAAATAGGGAAATCACAAAAACAAACAAATTAAGATTAATTAAAAAAAATACAAATAACAGGGAATCATGGAAGACAATAGGTAAAAAATCACAATAATCAAAAAGAGGGACTAAATACAGGAGGCATTGAACTGCCAGATGGAGAGTGATACAAGGCGATATAGAACAATACAAGTTAGGTTTTTACTTAGAAAAATAGGGGTAAATAATAAGGTAACCACAAAAAGGTATAACAACTCTATAACTCAAGATAAAAACCAAGAAAAACGTAACGACTCAACTAACATAAAGTCAAGCGCTATGAAAATGAGGATCTCACAATTTACTAAGAAAAACGCCTCAGCACAAAAAAGTATGTGGAAAAATGAAATTGTCAACAACACACATAAAAAGACATCAAAATGACAGCACTAAAAACTTATTTATCTATAATTACCCTGAATGTAAATGGACTAAATGTACCAATAAAGAGACAGAGAGTCACAGACTGGATAAAGAAACACGATCCATCTATATGCTGCCTACAAGAGACACACCTTAGACTTAGAGACACAAACAAACTAAAACTCAAAGGATGGAAAAAAGTATATCAAGCAAACAATAAGCAAAAAAGAAGAGGAGTAGCAATATTAATTTCTGACAAAATAGACTTTAGACTTAAATCCACCACAAAGGATAAAGAAGGACACTATATAATGATAAAAGGGACAAATGGTCAGGAAGACATAACCATATTAAATATTTATGCACCCAATGACAGGGCTGCAAGATACATAAATCAAATTTTAACAGAATTGAAAAGCGAGATAGATACCTCCACAATTATAGTAGGAGACTTCAACACACCACTTTCGGAGAAGGACAGGACATCCAGTAAGAAGCTCAACAGAGACACGGAAGATCTAATTACAACAATCAACCAACTTGACCTCATAGACTTATACAGAACTCTCCACCCAACTGCTGCAAAATATACTTTTTTTTCTAGCGCACATGGAACATTCTCTAGAATAGACCACATATTAGGTCATAAAACAAACCTTTGCAGAGTCCAAAACATCGAAATATTACAAAGCATCTTCTCAGACCACAAGGCAATAAAAGTAGAGATCAATAACAGAAAAACTAGGGAAAAGAAATCAAATACTTGGAAAATGAACAATACCCTCCTGAAAAAAGACTGGGTTATAGAAGACATTAAGGAGGGAATAAGGAAATTCATAGAAAGCAACGAGAATGAAAATACTTCCTATCAAAACCTCTGGGACACAGCAAAAGCAGTGCTCAGAGGCCAATTTATATGAATAAATGCACACATACAAAAAGAAGAAAGAGCCAAAATCAGAGAACTGTCCCAACAATTTGAACAAATAGAAAGTGAGCAACAAAAGAATCCATCAGGCACCAGAAGAAAACAAATAATAAAAATTAGAGCTGAACTAAATGAATTAGAGAACAGAAAAACAATTGAAAGAATTAACAAAGCCAAAAGCTGATTCTTTGAAAAAATTAACAAAATTGATAAACCATTGGCTAGACTGACTAAAGAAATACAGGAAAGGAAACAAATAACCCGAATAAGAAATGAGAAGGACCACATCACAACAGAACCAAATGAAATTAAAAGAAATCATTTCAGATTATTATGAAAAATTGTACTCTAACAAATTTGAAAACCTAGAAGAAATGGATGAATTCCTGGAAAAACACTACCTACCTAAACTAACACATTCAGAAGTAGAACAACTAAATAGACCCATAACAAAAAAAGAGATTGAAACGGTAATCAAAAAACTCCCAACAAAAAAAAGCCCTGGCCCGGACGGCTTCACTGCAGAGTTCTACCAAACTTTCAGAGAAGAGTTAACACCACTACTACTGAAGGTATTTCAAAGCATAGAAAAGGACGGAATACTACTCAACTCATTCTATGAAGCCACCATCTCCCTGATACCAAAACCAGGTAAAGACATTACAAAAAAAGAAAATTATAGACCTATATCCCTCATGAACATTGATGCAACAATCCTCAACAAAATTCTAGCCAATAGAATCCAACAACACATCAAAAAAATAATTCACCCTGATCAAGTGGGCTTTATACCAGGTATGCAAGGCTGGTTTAATATCAGAAAAACCATTAATGTAATCCATCACATAAATAAAACAAA
The DNA here is from genome assembly GCF_030014295.1 of Loxodonta africana. Classification (NCBI taxonomy): domain Eukaryota; kingdom Metazoa; phylum Chordata; class Mammalia; order Proboscidea; family Elephantidae; genus Loxodonta; species Loxodonta africana. The sequence goes on from NC_087342.1 coordinate 36,677,713, forward strand.
AGACAAAAAGCACATGATCTTATCAATTGATGCAGAAAAGGCATTTGACAAAGTCCAACACCCATTCATGATAAAAACTCTTACCAAAATAGGAATTGAAGGAAAATTCCTCAACATAATAAAGGGCATCTATGCAAAGCCAACAGCCAATATCACTCTAAATGGAGAGAACCTGAAAGCATTTCCCTTGAGAACGGGAACCAGACAAGGATGCCCTTTATCACCGCTCTTATTCAACGTGGTGCCGGAAGTCCTAGCCAGGGCAATTAGGCTACACAAAGAAATAAAAGGTATCTGAATTGGCAAGGAAGAAGTCAAGTTATCACTATTTGCAGATGACATGATCTTATACACAGAAAACCCTAAGGAATCCTCCAGAAAACTACTGAAACTAATAGAAGAGTTTGGCAGAGTCTCAGGTTATAAGATAAACATACAAAAATCACTTGGATTCCTCTACATCAACAAAAAGAACATCGAAGAGGAAATAACCAAATCAATACCATTCACAGTAGCCCCCAAGAAGATAAGATACTTAGGAATAAATCTTACCAAGGATGTAAAAGACGTATACATAGAAAACTACAAAGCTCTACTACAAGAAATTCAAAAGGACATACTTAAGTGGAAAAGCATACCTTGCTCATGGATAGGAAGACTTAACATAGTAAAAATGTCTATTCTACCAAAAGCCATCTATACATTTAACGCACTTCCGATCCAAATTCCAATGTCATATTTTAAGGGGATAGAGAAACAAATCACCAATTTCATATGGAAGGGAAAGAAGCCCCGGATAAGCAAAGCATTACTGAAAAAGAAGAAGAAAGTGGGAGGCCTCACTTTACCTGATTTCAGAACCTATTATACAGCCACAGTAATCAAAACAGCCTCGTACTGGTCCAACAACAGGCACATAGACCAATGGAACAGAATTAAGAACCCAGACATAGATCCATCCACGTATGAGCAGCTGATATTTGACAAAGGACCAGTGTCAATTAATTGGGGAAAAGAAAGCCTTTTTAACAAATGGTGCTGGCATAACTGGATATTCATTTGCAAAAAAATGAAACAGGACCCATACCTCACACCATGCACAAAAACTAACTCCAAGTGGATCAAAGACCTAAACATAAAGACTAAAACGATAAAGATCATGGAAGAAAAAATTGGGACAACCCTAGGAGCCCTAATACAAGGCATAAACAGAATACAAAACATTACCAAAAGTAATGAAGAGAAACCCAATAACTGGGAGCTCCTAAAAATCAAACACCTATGCTCATCTAAAGACTTCACCAAAAGAGTAAAAAGACCACCTACAGACTGGGAAAGAATTTTCAGCTATGACATCTCCGACCAGCGCCTGATCTCTAAAATCTACATGATTCTGTCAAAACTCAACCACAAAAAGACAAACAACCCAATCAAGAAGTGGGCAAAGGATATGAACACACATTTCACTAAAGAAGATATTCAGGCAGCCAACAGATACATGAGAAAATGCTCCCGATCATTAGCCATTAGAGAAATGCAAATTAAAACTACGATGAGATTCCATCTCACACCAGCAAGGCTGGCATTAATCCAAAAAACACAAAATAATAAATGTTGGAGAGGCTGCGGAGAGATTGGAACTCTCATACACTGCTGGTGGGAATGTAAAATGGTACAACCACTTTGGAAATCTATCTGGCGTTATCTTAAACAGTTAGAAATAGAACTACCATACAACCCAGAAATCCCACTCCTAGGAATATACCCTAGAGATACAAGAGCCTTCATACAAACAGATATATGCACACCCATGTTTATTGCAGCTCTGTTTACAATAGCAAAAAGTTGGAAGCAACCAAGGTGTCCATCAACGGATGAATGGGTAAATAAATTGTGGTATATTCACACAATGGAATACTACGCATCGATAAAGAACAGTGACGAATCTCTGAAACATTTCATAACATGGAGGAACCTGGAAGGCATTATGCTGAGCGAAATTAGTCAGAGGCAAAAGGACAAATATTGTATAAGACCACTATTATAAGATCCTGAGAAATAGTAAACCTGAGAAGAACACATACTTTTGTGGTTACGAGGGGCGGAGGGAGGGAGGGTGGGAGAGGGTTTTTGATTGATTAATCAGTAGATAAGAACTGCTTTAGGTGAAGGGAAAGACAACACTCAATACATGGAAGGTCAGCTCAATTGGACTGGATCAAAAGCAAAGAAGTTTCCGGGATAAAATGAATGCTTCAAAGGTCAGCAGAGCAAGCGCAGGGGTCTGGGGAACATGGTTTGCGGGGACTTCTAAGTCAATTGGCAAAATAATTCTATTATGAAATCATTCTGCATCCCACTTTGAAATATGGCGTCTGGGGTCTTAAATGCTAACAAGCGGCCATCTAAGATGCAGCAATTGGTCTCAACCCACCTGGAGCAAAGGAAAATGAAGAACACCAAGGCCACACGACAACTAAGAGCCCAAGAGACAGAAAGGGCCACGTGAACCAGAGACCTACATCATCCTGAGATCAGAAGAACTAGTTGGTGCCCGGCCACAATCGATGACTGCCCTGACAGGGAGCACAGCAGAGGACCCCTGAGGGAGCAGGAGATCAGTCGGATGCAGACCCCAAATTCTCATAAAAAGACCAAACTTAATGGTCTGACTGAGACTGGAGGAATCCCGGCGGCCATGGTCCCCAGACCTTCTGTTGACACAGGACAGGAACCATCCCCGAGGACAATTCATCAGACATGAAAGGGACTGGTCAGCGGGTGGGAGAGAGACGCTGATGAAGAGTGAGCTAATTATATCAGGTGGACACTTGAGATTGTGTTGGCAACTCTTGTCTGGAGGGGGGATGGGAGGATAGAGAGAGAGGGAAGCCGGCAAAATTGTCAAGAAAGGAGAGACTGAAAGGGCTGACTCAAGAGGGGGAGAGCAAGTGGGAGTAGGGAGTGAGATGTATGTAAACTTATATGTGACAGACTGATTGGATTTGTAAACGTTCACTTGAAGCTTAATAAAAGTTATTAAAAAAAGAGAATAGAATACATTCAAATAGATCAGATAAGAATAGAATAAATTAGAACAGAATTCAGTAGAATAGAATAATATAGAATTGAATAGGAAGGAATACAATAGTTTAGAATAGAATAGATTACAGTAGAATAGACAAGACTAGAATAGAACGGATTAGAACAGACTTAAATACAATGGAAGAGAACAGAATAAAATAGAACAGAAAAGAATTGATTAGAATAGAATAGATTACAAAAGATTAGATCAGAAAAGAATAGAATAAAAAAGCATAGATTAGAGTAGAGTAGAATAGATGAATACAATAGAATAAAAGAGAATAATTAGAATAGAATACAAAACATTAGAATAGAATAAAACAGAATAGAATAGATAAGAATAGAATAGAAAACATTGGAATAGAATATAATAAATTAAATGAGAATAAAATAGAATACAATAGATTAGATTAGGATGGAATAAAACAGAATAGAATAGATTAGAATAGAAGAGACTACACTGAAATAGAATAGAATGGAATAGGAAGGATTAGAATGGAGTAGAATAGAATACAGTAGATTAGATTACTATAGATTAGAATAGAATATGATAGGATAGAATAGATTTCGATAGATTAGAGTAGACTAGATTAGAATAAAATAACATAAAAAGAATAGATTAGAAGAGTATAGAAACGATTAGAGTAGAATACAATTAATAGATTAGAATACAATAGATTAGAATAAGATAGAATAAAATAGAGTAGAATATAATAGAATAGATTTAAATAAAATAGAAAAATAGAATATATTAGAATAGAAAATAATAAATTAGATTAAAATAGAATAGATTGGAATAGAATAGATGAGATTAGCATGGAATAAAATAGATTAGAATAGACTACACTAGATAATAGAATAGATTTTAATTCAACAGATTGGAATAGAATAGATTAGAATAGAGTATGAAGAATATATTAGTGTAGATTAGAATAGAATAGAATACAGTAGAATAGGATGCAATAGAATACAGGAGAATACTATAGAATAAATTAGAATAGAATAGGATAGGGTAGAATTGAATACAATAGAAGAGAATACAGTAGAATAGAATACAATAGATTAGAATAGAATAAATTATAATAGAATAGAATAAAAATAAATAAAATAGGATAGGTTAGAATAGAATAGACTGGAATAGAATAGAAAACATTAGAACAGAATACAATTGAATAGAATTAAATAGAATATGTTAGAATACATCAGATTAGATTAGATTACAATAGATTATAGAATAGAATAGAAAACATTAGAATTGATTGCAATATAACAAATTAGATTAGAATAGATCAGAATGGAAGAGACAAGGTTAGATCAGAATAGAATATAGAATAGAATACAAAAGAATAGAATAGAATAGAATACAGTACAAAATAGATTATTGCAGAATAGACTAGATTAGAATAGAATAGATTATGGTAGAATAGATTAAAATAGAATAGAACAGATTAGAATAAAATAGAACAGAGTAGAATTTACCGGAATAGAATTGAATAGAATTCAAAAGAATAAAATAGAATAGAATAGAATCAATGAATACAATAGAATTGAGTAGAATAGGTTAGAATAGTCGATAAGAATAGATTAGAAGACAATAGAATAGATTCAATTAGATTAGAATACAATAGATTGGAACAGCGTAGAATATACTAGAATAGATTTCAATAGAATAAAATGCAATAGAATAGATGAATAGAATACAGTAGTAAAGATTAGAATACAATCAATAGGAATAGATAAGAATAGGTTAGAATACAATAGAAGAGAATAAAATAGAATACAATAGAATGCTATAGAATTTAATAGAATAGGTTAGATTAGAATAGAATAGATTCAATTACAATAGATTAGAAAACATTAGAATACAATACACTAGAATAGTATACAATAGAACAGAATAGAATAGATTAGAACAGAATAGACTGAAATAGTATAGAATTGAATTGAATAGAGTAGATGAGAATAGAATAGATTAGAAGTGAATAGAATACAGTAGTATAGAATGCAATGGAATATAGGAGAATACAATAGAATAGAATACAAAAGATTAGACTAGAATAGATTAGGGTAGGATAGTGGAGAATAGAATAGGCTAGAATAGAAGATAATAGAATAGAAGAGTCGAATCGAGTAAAATCAAGTTGAATCAAGTAGAATCGAGTCAAATCAAATCGAATCACATCGGATAGGGTCGAATTGTGTCAAAACCCATTGAATCCCATCGAATCCCATCGAATCAAAAAGAAATGAATTAAATAGAATAGATTAGAGTAGGGTTGGGTAGGGCAGGATAGAATAGAATAGAGTAGCATAGAATAGAATAGAACAGAACAGAATAGATTAAGGTAGGGTAGGGTAGGGCAGGGCAAGCCAGGGCAGGGCAGAGCAGAATAGGATAGGATAGATTCTTATACAGTAGATTAGGACAGAATAGAATAGAATAAACTAAAATACAATAGAATAGAATGGAATACAATAAAACAGATAGAATAGATTACAATAGAATAGAATTGAACAGAATAGAATATAATGGAATAGATTGGAATACACTAGAAGAGAATAGAATACAATAGATTAAACAGAATACAATAGAATAGATTAGAATACAATAGATAAGAATAGATTAGAACAGAGTAGAATAGAACAGAATTGAATTCAGTATAATAGAATACAATAGATAAGAATAGAATATTAAAATAAGATAGAATAGAATAGTATAGATATGAATACAATAGAATAGAATAAAATAGAGTAGAACAGAATAGAATATATTAGAATAAAGTAGATTAGAATAGAATAAAATAAAATGGATTATATTAGAATAGAATAGAAAGGATTAGAATTGATTAGAATAGAATACACTAAAATACAGCAGAATAGAACAGAATACAGTAGAATAAAATACATTACCGTAGAATGGAATAGATTAGAACAGAATAGAAGAAAATAGGATATGTTAGATTAGAATAGAATGGTTTAGAATAGAATAGAAATCAGAATAGACAAGAAAAGAATAGATTAGAACAGATTATAGAATAGAATAGATTAGAAAAAATAGAATAAAATAGATTATTAGAATAAAATAAAATAGAATAGATAAGAATAGAAAACATTAGAATAGAATAGATTAGAATAGAACAGATTATAGAATAGAATAGGGTAGGGTAGGGAAGGGTAGGGTAGAATAGAATAGACTAGATAAGGATAGGGTAGGGCAGGGTACTGTAAGGTAGGGTAGGGTAGGACAATGTAGGGTAGGGTAGGGAAGAACAGAATAGAAGATAAGAGAATAGAATAGAAGATTTGAATCGGTTAAAATCAAGTTGAATCAAGTCCACTCGAGTTGAATCAAGTGAAATCGAGTTGCATCGATTCGCATCAAGTCTAATCAAGTCGAATCATTTTGAATTGAGTCAAATTGGGTCGAATCGCGTGGAATCGCGTGGAATCGCATCAAATCGCATCGAACCATGTCGAATCCAGTTGAATCCCGTTGAATCGCATCAAAGCACATAAAATCAAAAATAATCAAATTGAATAGAGTAAGGTAGGGTAGGTAGAGTAGAATAGAAATGAACAGAACAGAACACAATAGAATGGATTAGGGTAGGGTAGGGTAGGACTGGGTAGGGTAGGGTAGAATAGAATAGAATATATTACAATAGAATTTAAAAAAATAGAACAGAATAAATGAAATTAGAATAGAATAGAATAAAATAAAACAGAATAAATTAGAATAGAAGAGAAGAGAAGGGATTAGAATAGAATAGAATAAAAATAAAATAGAACAGAATAGATGAGATTAGAATAGAAAACATTAGAATAAAATAGATTAGAATAGGATAGAATAGATTAAATTAGAATAGAATAAAAGAGAATAGATTAAAATAGAATAGAAAGCATTAGAATAGAATAAATTAGATAAGAATAGAATAGTATAGATTACAATAAAATAGAAGAGCTTATAGAACAGGATACAATATGATAGAATAGAATAGATTAGAATGGAATAAAGCAGAATAGAATAGATTAGAATAGAAGAGACGAATTGAGTCAAATGGAGTTGAATCACTTTGAATCGCATTGAATCGAATAGATTAGAGTAGGTTAGGTTAGGGTAGAATAGAATACAACAGATTAGTGTAGGGTAGGATAGGGTCGGGTATGGTAGGGTATGGTAAGGTAGGGTGGAATAGACTAGAATAGAATAGGGTATGGGTAGGAAAGGATAGGGTAGGGTAGAGTAGGATAGGGTAGAAGAGTCAAATAGAGTTGAATCACGGTAAATCGCACTGAATAGCATTGAATTGCATTGAATTGCAAGATTTAATCAAATAGAATAGATTAGACTAGGGTAGGGCAAGATAGGGTAGAATAGAATAGAGTCAAAAAGAGTCGAATAGAGAGGAATAGAGTCAAAGCAAGTCGAATCGCGCCAAATCGCACTGAACCGCGTTGAATCCCATAGAATAGAATAGAATAGTTTAGAGTAGGGTAGGGTAGGGTAGGGCAGGGTAGGGTAGAGTAGGGTAGGGTAGGGTAGGGTAGGCTAGGGAAGGGTAGGGTAGGATAGAATAGAATAGATTAGGGTAGGGTAGAGTAGGGTGGAATAGAGTAGAATAGCATAGGGTAGGGTAGGGTAGAGTAGTATAGGATAGGATAGAATAGATTAGAATAGCTTAGGGTAGGGTCAGGCAGAGAAGAATAGAATAGAGTGGAATAGAATAGAATAGAGTCGAATCCAGTCAAATCAAGTTGAACTTAGTCCAATCCACTCAAATCAAGCTGAACTGAGTCGAACCACGCCGAACTGCTCTAAACCCCGTCAAATTGCGTTGAATTGCATCATATCGCAAAGAATCACGTCGAATCGCGTCAAAACCCGTCGAATCCCATCAAATCCCATCGAGTCACATAGAACTGAGTAGAATAGAATAGGGTAGGGTAGGGTAGGGTAGAATAGAATAAAACAGAACACAACAGAATAGAATAGATTAGGGTAGGGTTGGGTAGGGAAGCATAGCGTAGAATAGAAAAGAATAGAATAAATTAGGGTAGGTTAGGGTAGGAAACAGAAGAATAGAATAGAACATAATAGAATAGAAGAGTAAAATCGAGTCAAATCAAGCAGAATCGAGTCGAGTCAAATCAAATCAAGTTGAATAGCATCAAATTGTGTTAAATCGCATCAAACCTCATCAAATCTCATTGAATCACATTGAAACCCATCAAATCATGTCGAATCACGTCAAATCGCGCCGAATTGCATAAAATTGAGTAGAATAGCATAGATTAGAGTAGGGTAGGGTAGAATAAAATAGAATAGAGTACAGCAGCATAGAACAGAACAGAATAGATTAGGGTAGGGTAGGGTAGGGTTGGTTAGGGTACCATAGAATAGGGTGGGGTAGGATAGGGTAGGGTAGGATAGATTCGGATAGAATAGATTAGGATAGAATAGAATAGAACACACTAAAATACAATAGAATAAAACAGATTATAATAGAACAGAATACAAAAGAATAGAATAGATTACAATAGAATAGATCAGATTATTATTGAACAGAATAGAATTGAGTATAATAGATTAGAAGAGAATAGAATACAACAGATTAGAATAGAATAGATTAGAACAGAATTGAATTCAGTAGAATAGAATACATTAAAAAAATAGAACGAATACAATAGATAAGAGTAGAATAGATTAGAATACAGGAGAATAGAATAGGATAGATTAGAATAGTATAGATTTGAATATGATAGAATAGAATAGATTACAATAGATTAGAATAGAATAGAATCAAAAAAAGAGAGAATATATTAGATTAGAATAAAATAGAATAGATTAAAATAGATTAGGATAGAATAGAATAAAAAGGATTAGAAGTGATCAAAATAGAATACACTAAAATAGTAGAATAGAACAGAATACGGTAGAAGAGAATACATTACCATAGAACAGAATAGAATAGAATAGAATGGTTTAGAATACAATACAATAAATTAGAATAGAATAGAAATCATTAGAATAGAATAGAGTACAATAGAATAGGTTAGAACAGACTAAAGAATAGAATAAACCAAAAAAAACCAAGCCCAGTGCCTTTGAGTCGAATCTGACTCATAGCGATCCTATAGAACAGGGTAGAACTGCCCCATAGAGTTTCCAAGGAGTGCCTGGTGGATTTGAGCTCCTGACCCTTTGGTTAGCAGCTGTAGCACTTAACCACTACGCCACCAGGGTTTCCGAAGAATAGAGTAGATAAGAAAAAATATAATAGAATAAAATAGATTAGAATACAATAAAACAGAATAGATAAGAACAGAAAACATTAGAATAGGATAGATTAGAATGGAATAGATTAGATTCGAATAGAACAGATTATAGAATAGAATAGGGTAGGGAAGTGTAGGGTAGAATAGAATAGATAGGGGTAGGGTAGGGTAGGGCAGAGTAGGGTAGGGTAGGGGAGGACAGTGTAGGTTAGGGTAGGGGAGAAGAGAATATAAGAGAATAGAGTAGAAGAGTCGAATGGAGTAAAATCGTGTCGAATCAAGTTGAATCATGATGAATCGGTTCGAATCGCATCGAATCACGTCAAATGCCTTTGAATCCTGTCGAATCACGACAAATCGCATCAAAGTGCATAGAATCGAAAAGAATAGATTAAAATAAGGTAGGGTAGAGTAGAATAGAATAGGGTGTGGTATGGTTGGGTAGGATAGGGTACGGTAGGGTAGAACAGGATAGATTACAGTAGAATAGAATTGAATAGAATACAGTAGAACAGAATACAAGAGACTAGAACAGAATAGATTACAACAGAATAGAACACAATAGAATAAAAAATAGATTAGAATAAAAGACATTAGAAAAGAATAGTTTAGGATAGAATAATATAGATTAGATTAGATTAAAATAGAAGAGAATAGAAAGGATTAGAATGTAATAGCATGGAATAGATTAGAATAGAATAAAAATAAAATAGAATAGAATAGATGATATTAGAATAGAATAGAATAGAAAACATTAGAATAGAATATAATTGAATGCAATAAATTAGATTAGAACAAAATAGTATAGATTAGATTAGAATAGATTATAGAATAGAATAGGATAGAATAGATTAGAATAGAATAAAACAGAATAGATTAGAATAGAATAAATTAGATAAGAATAGAATAGTATAGATTAAAAAAAATAGAATAGAGTAGATTAGAATACAATATAGATTAGAATAGGATAGAATACAATAGAATAGAATAGATTACCGTAGAATAGAACAAAGCATATTAGATTAGAGTAGAAAAAATCAGAATAGAATAGAACAGAATAGAAAGGTAGAATTGAGTCAAAGCGAGTCAATCACATTGAATCCCATAGAATCGCATCGAATCGAATAGATTAGAGTAGGTTAGGGTAGGGTAGGGTCGGGTGGGGTAGGGTAGAAAAGAATACAGTAGATTAGGGTAGGGTAGCATAGGGTGGAATAGAGTAGAATAGAATAAGGTATGGAAGGTTAAGGTAGGGTACGGTAGAGAAAGATAGGATAGAAGAGTCGAATCGAGTCGAATTGAGTCAAATCACGCTGAATCCCGCCAAATCGTGCCAAGTTGCTCCGAATCGCGTCGAATAGCATTGAATCACATTGAATCGCATTGACTGAATAAAAACGAACAGATTAGACTAGATTAGAGTAGGGTAGGGTACGGTAGTGTAGAATACAATAGGATAGAATAGAATAGAATTGAATAGAAGTGAGTCTAATCGTGCGGAATCGGGCTGAAACCCGTCGAATCACTTCGAATCGCAAAGAATCGCATCGAATCGAATAGAAGAGAGTAGGGTAGGGTAGGGTAAGGTAGACTAGAATAGAGTAGAGGAGAGGAGAATAGAACAGAATAGAGTAGATTAGGGTAGGGTAGGGTTTGGTAGAGAAGCATAGGGTAGAATAGAGTAGAATAGAATAGATTAGAGTAGGGTAGAGGAGAGGAGGGGAGAATAGTATAGTCTAGAACAGAATAGAACAGAACAGAATAAAGTAGAAGAGTCAAATCAAGTCGAATCAAGTCAAATCGGGTTGAATCGAGTCGAATTGCCTCAAATCACCTTGAGTCGCGTCGAAACACACCTAATCATGACAAAACCCACGATATCCTGTCAAGTAGCATCGAGTCATGCCTAATCACGCCAAATTGCGTTGAATCCCGTCAAATTGCACAGAATCAATAAGAATGCAATTGAATAGATTAGGGTAGGGTAGAATAGAGTAGAATAGAACAGAACAACACAGAATTAGGGTCGGGTAGGGGTGGATAGTGTAGTGTAGGGTAGAATGGAATAGAATAGGGTAGGGTAGAGCAGTGTAGAATAGAATAGAATAGATTCGAATAGAGTCGAAGTAAGCCAAATTGCACCAAATCACACTGAATCACGCCAAATCACGTCGAATTGCATTGAATCACATTGAACTAGAATAGTTTAGAGTAGGGTAGGGTAGGATAGGGAAGGATACGGTAGAATAGAATAGGCTAGAATAGATAAGGCTAGGGTAGGTAGGGTAGTGTAGGGTGGAATAGAGTAGAATAGAATAGCGTAGGGTAGGGTAGGATAGAATAGAATAGATTAGAATAGGGTAGGGTACAGTAGAGTAGAATAGAGTTGAATAGAATAGTCAAATTGAGTTGAATCAAGTCCAATCCAGTTGAACCATGTCAAATCACGGTGAAGCGCGACAAACCACACCGAACAGTGCCGAACCACTCCGAACCGTGCTGAACGTCATTGAATCCCATCGAATCGCATTGAGTCAGGTCGAATCACATAGAATTGCACAGAATTGAATAAAATACAGTAGAGTAGGGTAGGGTGGGGTAGAATAGAGTAGAATAGAACAGAACAGAGCAGAATAGAATAGAGTAGATTAGGGTAGGGTAGGGTAGGGTTGGGTAGGGAAGCATAGGGTAGAAAAGAATAGATTAGGTAGGGTAGGGTACAGGAGAGTAGAATAGACTGGGCTAGAATAGAATAGAAGGTAAGAGAAGAGAATAGAAGAGTCGAATCTAGTAAAATCAAGTCGAATCAAGTAGTATAGAGTCAAATCGAGTTGAATCGAGGCGAATCGTGTTGAAACTCTCGGAATTGCTTCAAATCGCGTCAAATCCTGTTGAATCATGGCGAATTGCATTGAAGCGCATCAAATTGGAAAGAATAGAATTGAATAGAGTAGAACAGATTAGAGTAAAGTAGGGCATGGCAGGGTAGAATAGAATAGAACAGAACAGAAAGAATAGATGAAGGTAGGGTAGGGTTGGGTAGGGTAGAATAGAATAGATTACAGTAGAATAGAATAGAACAGAATACAAGAGAATAGAACAGACTACAACAGAATAGAGTAGAACAGAATAGAATAGATTAGAATAAAAGAGATTAGAAAAGAATAGTTTAGAATAAAATGAAATAGATTAGAATAGAATAAAATAAAAATAGAATAGAAAACTTTAGAATAGATTACAGATTAGAATAGAACAGAATAGAATGGAAAACAGAATAGATAAATTGGAGAATAGAATAGTATAGATTAGATTAGAATAGAATAGGTTAGATTATGGAATAGAATAGTAGGATACATTAGAATAGATTACTGTAGAATAGAATAGACTATATTAGGTTAAAATAGAATAAAGCAGAATAGAAGAGTTGAATAGAGTCAAATAGAGTTGAATCGCAATGAGTCGCATCGAATCGCATCGAATCGAATAGATTAGAGTAGGGTAGGGTAGGGTAGAAATTAATACAATAGATTAGGGTGGGGTAGGGTAGCATAGGGTGGAATAGCGTAGAATAGAATAGGGTACGGAAGGTTAGGGTAGTAAGGGTAGGATAGGGTAGGGTAGCGTAGAGTAAGATAGGATAGGATAGAACAGAATAGAAGAGTCAAATAGAGTCGAAACGAGTCAAATCATGCTGAATCATGCTGAATCGCGTCAAATAGCATCAAATCTCATTGAATCACATCGATTGAATCAAAAAGAACAGAGTAGGGTAGGGTACGGTAGGGTAGGGTAGAATAGAGTAGAATAGAACAGAATAGAATAGATTAGGTTAGGGTTGAGGTGGGCAGTGTAGCATAAGGTAGAATAGAATAGAATAGGGTAGGGTAGGGTAGGGTAGGGTAGGGTAGGGTAGGGTAGGGTAGGGTAGGGTAGGGTAGGGTAGGGTAGGGTAGGGTAGGGCAGGGCAGGGCAGCATAGGGTAGGACAGTGTAGGGTTGGGTAGGGTAGGTGGAATAGAATAGAATCAAGTCTAATAGGATAGAGTCAATTAGAGAGGAATAGAGTTGAAGTGAGTTGTGAGTCGAATCACGCCAAATCACACCAAATTGTGTCGAATCGCGTCAAATCACATCGAATCACATTGAATAGAATAGATTAGAATAGTTTACAGTAGGGTAGGGTAGGATAGGGAAGGGTAGGGTAGAATAGAATAGAATAGATTAGGGTAGAGTAGGTAGGGTAGTGTAGAGTGGAATAGAGTAGAATAGAATAGCATAGGGTAGGGTAGAGTAGGACAGGATAGAATAGAATAGGGTAGGTTAGGGTAGAGTAGAATAGAATAGAGTTGAGTAGAATACAGTTGAATTGAGTTGAATCGAGTGGAATCCAGTCGAACTGAGTCGAATCATGACAAATCACGCCGAACCACGCTGAATGCCATCGAATCACATCGAATTACTTCAAAACCCGTTGGAACCCGTTGAATCACGTCAAATCACGTTGAATCACATAGAATTGCATAGACTAGATTAGAGTAGGGTAGGGTGGGGTAAAAGAGAATACAGTAGAGTAGAATAGAACAGAACAGAAGAGAGCAGAACAGAATAGAGTAGAGTAGGGTTGGGTAGGGAAGCATAGGGTAGAATAGAAAAGAATAGATTAGATTAGGGTAGGGTAGGGTAGAGGAGAGTAGGATTGATGCGACTAGAATAGAAGAGTTGAATTGAGTAAAATCAAGTTGAATCAGGTAATATAGAGTCAAATCAAGTCGAACTGAGTCGAATCATCGAATCACGTCGAAATGATTCGAATTGCATTGAATCGCGTTGAATAGCACCAGATTGCATTGAATTGTGTCAAATCCCATCGAATCTCATAGAATCACAGTCAATCGCATTGAAGCACATCAGAAAGAATCAAATTGAATAGAGTAGAATAGATTAGAGTAAGGTAGGGTAGGGTAGAATAGAATAGAACAAAACAGAATAGAATAGATGATGTTAGGGCAGGGTTGGGTAGGGTAGAATAGGGTAGCATACGGTTGGGTAGGATAGGGTAGGGTAGAATAGAATAGGTTACAGTAGAACAGAATACAAGAGAATAGAATAGATTACAACAGAATAGAATACAATAAATTAGAATAAAAGAGATTAGAATAGAATAGAAAAAATGAAATAGAATAGATTAGAAGAGAATAGAATGGATTAGAATAGAATAAAAATAGAATAGAAAACATTAGAACTGAATAGAATAAAATAGAATAGATTAGAACAGAATAGATTAGAAGAGAATAAAACAAAATAGATAGAAAAAAACATTAGAATAGAATAGAATAAGTTAGATAAGAATAGAAGAGTATAGATTAGATTAGAATAAAATCAAATAGAATAGAATAAATTAGAATATAATATATTAGATTATAGAATAGGATAGGATACAATAGAATAGAATAGATTACCATAGACTAGAACACAGTATATTAGATTAGACTAGAATAAAGCACAATAAGATAGAAGAGATTTGAATAGAAGAGTCGAGTAGAGTCGAATCAAGTCAAATGGCATCAAAACAAATAGATTAGAGTAGGTTAGGGTAGGGTAGGTTAGGGTAGGATATGGTAGAATAGAATAGATTAGGGTAGAGTAGGATAGGGTCAGATAGGGTAGTGTAGGGTAACGTAGCGTGGATTAGAGTAGAATAGAATAGGGTACAAAAGGTAGGGTAGGTTAGAGTAGGATAGGATAGGATAGAATAGAAGAGGTGAATCGAGTTGAATCAAGCCGAATCACAACTAATAGTGCCAAATCACAATTAGTAGTGCCGAATCACGTCTAATCGCATTGAATTGCATCGATCAGATAGAATAGAATAAATTAGACTAGATTAGAGTAGGGTAGGGTAGGATGGAATAGAGTTGAATACAGTAGAATAGAATCGAAGCAAGTCAAATCACGTCCAATTATACAGAATTGCATCAAATCAAATAGAATAGAGTAGGGTAGCATAGGGTAGGGTAGAATAGAATACAGTAGAGTAGAATAGAACAGAGCGGAACAGAATAGAGATTAGGGTAGTATAGGGTAGGTTTGGGTAGGGAAGCGTAGGGTAGAATAGAGTAGAATTGAGTAGACTAGAGTAGAATATAATAGAATAGATTAGGGGAGGGGAGGGGAGGGGAGGGGAGATAGAATAGTTTAGAATAGAGGAGTCAAATTGGGTCGGATCGTGTCAAATAGCACAGAATCGAAAAGAATCGAATTGAATAGATTAGACTAGACTAGAGTAGGGTAGAGTAGAGTAGAATAGAACAGAACAGAACAGGGTAGGGCAGGGTAGGGCAGGGTAGGGTAGGGTAGGGCAGGGCAGGGCAGGGCAGGGCAGGGCAGGGTAGGGTAGGGTAGGGTAGGGTAGGGTAGGGTAGGGTAGGGTAGGGCAGAATAGAGTCGAATTGAGTTGAAAAAAGTCGAATACATTTGAATAGAGAGGATAGAGTTGAAGCGAGTTGAATTGCACTGAATCGTGCTGAATTGCGTGGAATTGCATCAAATAGAATAGTTTAGGATAGCGTAGGGTAGGGAAGGGTAGGGTGGAATAGAGTAGAATAGAATAGGGTAGGGCAGGGTAGAGTAGAATAGGATAGGGTAGAAAAGAATGGAATAGATTAGAGTGCTTTAGTGTAGGGTAGAGTAGAGTAGAATAGAGTCGAATCGAGTCAAATTACATTGAATCCAGTCGAACTGAGTGAAACCACTTCGAACCGCTTCGAACTACACCAAATCACACTGAACTGTACCGAACCCCATTGAATTGCATTGAAACCCGTTGAATTGCATAGAATAGAATAGATAAGAGTAGAGCAGGATAGGGTAGAATAGAATAGAACAGAACAGAATAGAATAGAGTGGGTTAGGGTAGGGCAGGGTAGGGTAAGGTAAGGTAGGGTTGGGTAGGGAAGCATACCATAGAATACAGTAAACTAGAATAGAACAGATTAGGGTAGGTTAGGGTAGGATAGAAGAGAATAGAACAGACTAGACTTGAATAGAATAGAATAGAAGAGTTGGATCGAGTAAAATTGAGTTGGATCAAGTAGAATCAAGTCAAAGCAAATCGAGTTGAATCGTGTCGAATCTCATCAAATCCCATCGATTCACAGAGAATTGCATAGACTAGAAAAGAATAGAATTGAATAGAATAGATTAGAATAGGGTAGGGTAGGGTAGGGCAGGGTAGAATAGAATACAGTAGAATAGAAGAGAACAGAATAGATGAGGGTAGGGTAGGATAGGATAGAATAGATTAGGATAGATTCTTATAGATTAGGATAGAATAGGATAGATTAAAATAGAATACAATAGAACAGAATACAAAAGAACAGAATAGATTACAGTAGAATAGAATAGAATTGAGTAGATTAGAATGGAATAGTTAGAATAGAACAGAGTAGAATTGAATAGAATTCAGTAGAATAGAATAGAATAAAATAGATTAGAATACAATAGAATAGATTAGAAAAGAATAGAATACAATAGATAAGAATAGAATAGATTGAATAGATTAGAATACAGGAGAATAGAATAGATTAAAATAGGACAGGTTAGAATAGAAGAGTATAGATTTGAATATGATAGAATAGAATAGTTTACAATAGAATTGAATAGATTATAATAGAATACGATAGAATAGAATAGAATAGAATAGAATAGAATAGAATAGAATAGAATAGAAAACATCAGATTAGAAAAGAATAGAATAAATTAGATAAGAATAGAATAGTATAAAATTAGAATAAAATAGAAGAGAATAGATTATAGAATAGGATAGGATACGATAGAATAGATTACAGTAGAATAGAGTAGATTAGATTAGAATAGAATAAAGCTGAATAGAATAGAATAGAGGAGTCAAATAGAGTCAAATAGCGTCGCATCCCGTCAAATCACCTCAAATTGCCTTGAATCCCGTTGAATCGTGTCAAATCGCATAGAATCCAAAATAATTGAATTGAATAGATTAGATTAGGGTAGGGTAGAATAGAGTAGAACAGAACAGAATAGGTTAGGTTAGGGTGGGGTAGGGTAGGATAGGGCTGGGTAGGGTAGAAGAGAATAGAACACAGTAGGGTACAGTAGGGTAGGGTAGGGTAGGGTAGGGTAGGGTAGGGTAGGGTAGGGTAGGGTAGGGTAGGGTAGGGTAGGGTAGGGTAGGGTAGGGTAGGGTAGAATAGAATAGAATAGAATAGAATAGAATAGAATAGAATAGAATAGAATAGAATAGGAGTCAAACATAGTCGAATAGAGAGAAATAGAGTTGAAGTGAGTCGAATCGTGCTGAATCGCGCCGAATCCCGTCAAACTGCATCAAATCCCATCACATTGCATCAAATTAGAATAGTTTAGAGTAGGGTCGGGTAGGGCAGGGAAGGGTAGGGTAGAATAGACTAGAATAGATTAGGGTAGGGTAGCATAGGGTGGAATAGAGTAGAATAGAATAGAACAGGGTAGGGTAGAGCAGAATAGAATAGATTAGAATAGCTTTGGGTAGGGTAGGGTAGAGTACAGTAGAATAGAATAGAGTCAAACAGAATAAAACAGAGTCGAAAAGAATAGAATAGAGTCGAATCGAGTTAAATTGTTTTGAATCCAGTTGAACTGAGTCAATACCATGCTGAATCATGCTGAGCCACGCCGAGTCACGCTGAACACCATCGAATCATGTGGAATCGCATCTTATCGCATTGAATCACGCTGAATAGAATAGAGGTGGGAAGAATAGAATAGAGTAGAATTGAATAGAACAGAACAGAATAGGGAAGATTAGGGTAGGGTAGGATAGGGTTGTGTAGGGAAGCATGGCATAGAATAAAGTAGAATAGAATAGAATAAAGTTAGGTTAGAGTAGGATAGAGGAGAATAGACTATCTTAGGCTAGAATAGAAGATAATAGAAGTGTCGAATTGAGTAAAACAGAGTTGAATCAAGTCGAGTCAAATTGAATCACGTCAAATTGCGTTGAAACCCATCGAATCCCCTCGAATCACATCAAATCATGCAGAATCGGGCCAAATCACGTCAAAATGCGTCAAATCCCGTTAATTGCATAAAATCGAAAAGAATCAAATAGAATAGATTTGTGTAGGGTAGAGCACGGTAGGGTAGGGTAGAATAGATTAGAAAAGAATAGAATAGAACAGAATAGATTAGGGTAGAGTAGGGTTGGGTAGGGAAGCATAGGGTAGAATAGAATAGGGCAGGCTAGGGTAGGGTAGGATAGAATAGATTAGGATAGATTCTTAAAGAATAGATTAGAATAGAATACACTAAAATACAATAGAATAGAACAGAATACAATAGAACAGAATACAGTAGAATAGAATAGATTACAGTAGAATAGAATTGATTAGAATGGAATAGATTAGAAGAGAATAGAACACAAGAGATTAGAATAGAATATGATAGGATGGAATACAATAGAAGAGATTAAAGTAGAATAGATTAGAACAGAGTAGAATAGAATTGAATTTCAGTAGAATAGAATACAATAGAATAGAACAGAATACAAAAGAATAGATTAGAATAGAAAAGACTAGAATAGATTGAAAAGATTGGAATAGAGAATAGATTTGAATACGATAGAATAGAATAGAATAAAATAGATTAGAATAGAATAAGTTAGAACGGAATTGATTAGAATAGATTAAAGTAGAATAGAATGGATTAGAATTGATAAGAATAGAATAGAATAAACTAAAATACAGTAGAATAGAACAGAATACAGTAGAATAGAATGCATTACTGTAGAATAGAATAAAATAGATTAGAGCATATAGAAGAGAATAGAACAGATTAGACTAGAATGGTTTAGAACAAAAAAAATTTTTAATACAATAAATTAGAATAGAATAGAAATCATTAGAATAGACTAGAATTGATCACAATAAAATAGAATACATTAGAACAGATTATGGAATAGAATAGATAGATTAAAAAAATTAGAATAGAATAAAACAGAGTAGAATAGAATACAACAGAATAGAAAACATTAGGATAGAATAGATTAAAATGGAATAGATTAGAATAGAACAGATAATAGAATAGAATGGAATAGATTAGAGTAGATAAGAATAGAATAGGGTAGGGTAGGGAAGGGTGGGGTAGAATAGATAATGGTAGGGTAGGTCAGGGTAGGGTAGGGTATGACAGTGTAGGATAGGGTAGGTGAGAATAGAATAGAATAGAACTTAATAAGATAGAAGATAAGACAATAGAAATGAAGAGTTGAATCGAGTAAAACTGAATTGAGTTGAGTCGAATCGAGTCGCATCAAGTGGAATCGAGTCAAATTGTGTTAAATCAGTTCAAATTGTGCCGATTTGTGCCAAATCACACCAACATGTCAAATCACGTCGAATCTCGATGAATCACATCAAAGTGCATAGAATCGAAAAGAATCTAATTGAATAGAGTAGAATAGATTAGAGTAAGGTAGGGCAGCACAGGGGAGGGGAGGGTAGAACAGAATAGAGTAGAATACAATATAGCACAACAGAATAGAATAGATTAGGGTAGGGTAGGGATGGGTAGGGTAGGGTAGAAGTGAATAGAATAGGGTGGGTTAGGGTCAGAATCGACTCAATGGCACTGGAGGGTTGGGTAGCGTAGGGTAGGGTAGAATAAACAGAATACAGAAGAACAGAATAGAATAGATTACAACAGAATAGAATATATTAGAATAAAAAAGATTAGAATACAATAGTTTAGGATAGAATAGAATAAAATAAAACAGAATAGATTAGATGAGAATAGAATGGATTAGAATAGAATAAAAATAAAACAGAACAGAATAGAGTAGATTAGAATAGAATAGAAAACAATAGAATAGATTATAATTGAACAGAATAAATTACATTAGAATAAAGTAGAATAGAATACAGAATAGAATAGATTATAGAATAGAATAGGATAGAAGAGATTAGATTAGAAGAGAATAAAACAGAATAGAATAGACTAGATTAGAATAGAAAACATTAGAATAGATTAGAACAGAATAGAATAAATTAGATAAGAAGAGAATAGTATAGATTAGATTAGAATAGAATAAATTAGATTAGATTAGAATAGATTATAGAATAGAATAGGATAGAATAGACTACCATAGAATAGAATATATTAGATTAGAATAGAATAAAGCAGAATAGAATAGAATGGAATAGATTAGAAGAGTCGAATTGAGTGGAATCGCATTGAATAGCGTCAAATCGCATCGAATCGAACAGATTAGAGTAGGTTAGGGTAAGGTAGAATAGAATACAAGAGATTAGGGTAGGGTCAGGTAGGATACCATAGGGTAGCGTAGGGTGGAATAGAGTAGAATAGAATAGGTTACAGAAAGTTAGGGTAGGATAGGGTAGGGTAGGGTAGAGTAGGATAGGAAGGATATGATAGGGTAGGATAGAATAGAATAGGATAGAAGAGTCAAATAGATTTGAATCGAGTTGAATTGTGCCGAATCATGCCAAATTGTGTCGAATCATGTAAAATAGCCTCAAATCGCAACAATTGAATCAAATAGGACAGAGTAGACTAGAGTAGATTAGGGTAGGGTAGGGTAGAACAGAGTAGGATAGAATAGAATAGAGTCGAATAGAGATGAATAGAGTCGAAGTGAGACGAAGTGAGTTGAAGCAAGTTGAAGTGTGTTGAATCACATCGAATCGCATCAAATAGCATTGAATTGAATAGAATAGAGTAGAGTAGGGTAGGGTAGAATAGAATAGATTAGAACAGAATAGAGTCGAATGGAGTTGAAGCGAGTCAAAGCAATTTGAAGCAAGTCGAAGCAACTGAAAGTGAGTCGAATCGTGCTAAATCATGCCGAAACCTATCAAATTGCATCGAATCGCATCGAATCACGTCAAATCACGTAGAATCACATCGGATAGAATAGATTAGAGTAGGGTAGGGTAGGGTAGAATAGAGTAGAGTAGAGTAGGACAGAACAAAATAGAGTAGATTAGGGTAGGGTACTGTAGAGTAGGGTAGGGTAGGGAAGTGTAAGGTAGAATAGAATAGATTAGGGCAGGAGAGGGGAGAATAGAATAGAAAAGAAGAGAATAAAATAGAAGAGTAAAATCAAGTCGAATTGAGTCGAATCGAGACACATTGAGTTGAATCATGTCAAATTGTATGGAATCGCGTCAAACTGCATTGAATCATGCTGAATCCTGCGGAATTGCTCTGAATCGCATCGAATCCAGTAGAATCTCGAAGAATCTCATCAAACACATAGAATCAAATTGAACAGAGTAGAAAAGATTAGAGTAAGGTAGGGTAGAGTAGAATAGGATAGAGTAGAATAGAATAGATTAGGGTAGGGTTGGGTTAGGTAGGGTAGCATAGGGTAGAATAGAATAGGGTGGGGTACGGTTGGATAGGGTAGGGTAGAATAGAATAGATTACAGTAGAATAGACTAGAACAGAATACAAGAGAATAGAATAGAACAGATTACAACAGAATAGAATAGATTAGAATAAGAGATTAGAAAAGAATAGGATAGAACAGAAGAGATTAGAAAGGAATAGAATAAAATTAAAAAATAGAACAGAATAGAAAACATTAGAATAGATTATAATTGAATAGAATTAGATTAAAATAGAATAAAAAAGGATAGACTAGATTAGAATAGAATAAAACAGGATAGATTAGAATACAACAGAAGAGAAAACATTAGAATAGAATAAATTAGATAAGAATAGAATAGTATAGATTAGATTAGAATAGGAAACATTAGAATAGATTAGAATGGAATAGATTAGAACAGATTATAGGTTAGAATAGAATAGGATAGGGTGAGGTAGGGAAGGGTAGGGTAGGGGAGAAAAGAAGAGAAGAGTTGAATCGAATAAAACCAAGTCGAATCGAGTTGAATCAAGTTGCATCGATTTGAATCGGTTTGAATCGTGTCAAATTGTGTCGCATCGTGCTGAATCACATCGTATTGTGTCGAACTGCGTCAAATTGTCCCTTCAAATCCCATCGAATCTTGACAAATCACATCGAAGCACATAGAATCAAAAAGATTCGAATTGAATAGAGTAGACTAGAGTAAGGTAGGGTAGGGTAGAATAGAGCAGAATAGAATAGGTTAGGGTAGCATAGGGCAGAATAGAATAGGGTGGGGTAGGTTTGGGTAGGGTACGGTAGGGTAGGGTAGAATAGATTACAGTAGAATACAGTAGAATAGAACAGAATACAGGAGAATAAAATAGATTACAACAGAATAGAATAGAATAAAAGAGATTAGAATAGTTTGGGATAGGATAGAATAGATCAAAAATAAAACAGGATAGAAAAGAATAGAATGGATTAGAATGGAATAGTTTAAGATAAAACAGAATAGATTAGAATAGAATAAATTAGAATGGAAATGATTAGAATCGAAAAGAACAGAAAACATTAGAATAAATTATAATTGAATAGAATAAAATAGATTAGAATAAAATAGAATAGATTATAGATTAGAATAGGATGGAATAGATTAGATTAGAATAAAACAGAATAGAATAGAAAACATTAGAATAGAATGAATTAGAGAAGAATAGTATAGATTAGAATAAAATAAATAGGATAAATTCGATTAGAATATAACAGATTAGATTAGAAAAGCATAGATTATAAAATAGAATATGATAGAATAGATAACCGTAGAGTAGAATAGAATATATTAGACTAGAATAGGCTAAAGCAGAACAGAATAGATTAGAATACAATAGAATAGAACAGAATAGAATACAGAAGCATACAATAGAATAGATTAGATCAGAACAGGACAAAATAGAATAGAATAGATTAGTGTAGAATACGGTAGAATAGGATAGAATAGCATAGATTAAAATAAAGTAGAATAGAATGCAATACAATGCATAACAATACAATAGAATAGAACACAATAAGATAGAATAGAATAGATTAGAAGATAATAGAATAGAATGCAATAGAATAGATTAGGTTAACAAGAATAGATTACAATAGAATAGAATGCAGTAGAATAGATTAATATAGAATAGAATAAAATACATTAGAACAGAATAGAATAGAACAGAATAAAATAAAATACATTAGAATAAAATAAAATAGAATAAACTAGATTAGGAGAGAATAAAACAGAAGAGATTAGAGCAGAATAAACAGAATGGACTATAACAGAATAGAATACACTAAAATACAATAGAATTGAACAGAACAGAATAGATTAGAACAGAATAAAATAGAATAGAATAGAATACTACAGAACAGAATACAATTGGATAGAATAGATTAAAATAGAATTGATTAGAACAGAACAGAATAGATTAGAATAAAATATATTAAAATAGAGTAGATTAGATTGGAATTGGATAAAATAGAAAAGAACTGAATAGAATAGAACAGATTATAATAGAATAGGTTTGAGTAGAACAGAATAGATTAGAATAGGATAGAATACCATAGAATAGAATAAACAAACAAACAAAAAAGACTGTTGCCATCGAGTCAATTCTGCCTGACAGCAACCGTATAGAACAGAGTAGAACTGCTCCATAGAGTTTCCAAGGAGCACCTGGTGGATTCAATCTGCTGACCGTTTGATTAGCAACCATAGCACTTAGCTACTATGCCACCAGAGTTTCAATAGAATTTAATAGAATATGCTAAAATACAACAGAATAGAACAGAATAAATAAATAGAACTGGAATAAATTAGAACAGAATACAATACAAGAGAATAGAATAAATTCCACTAAAATACAATTGAATGGAACGATAGAATAGAATGCAATAGAGTATTATAAAATAGAATTGAATAGATTACAGTAGATTAGAATAGAATAAAATAGATTAGAACAGAATAGACTAGAATAGAACAGATCAGAAAAAACGTAACAGAATAGAATACAATAGAATGAATAGATAAGAACACAATATATTAGAATAGAATAAAGTAGAAAGAATAGAATACAATAGAATAGAATTGATGAATAGAATAAAATAGATTAGAACAGAATAGACAAGAATAGAATAGTTTAGAAGAGAATGGATTAAAATAGAATACGATAGAATAGGATAAAATAGATTAGAACAGAAGAGAATAGAATAGAATCAAACGGAATAGATTAGAATACAATAGAAAAGATAAGAATAGAATACAATAATTTACAGTAGGATAGAATAGAGTAAAATAAAATACAGTAGAATAGAATGGATTAGAAATGATTAGAATAGAACAGAGTAGAATACACTAAAATAGAATAAAACAGAATACAATAGAATAGATAACTGTAGAATAGAATATATTCCAACAGAATAGAACAGAATAAAATAGACTAGAATAGAATAAAATAGAGTAGATTAGATTACAATAGCATACAATAGAGTAGATTAGAAAATAGAAAACATTAGAATTGAATAGAATAGATTAGAACAAAATAGAATAGATTATATTTGAATTGTATAGGTTATAGAAGGGAATAGAATAGAATAGATTGTAATGCATATGAATAGATTAGAATACAAAAGATTAGAAGAGAATAGGTTCGAATAGAATAGTTTGGGATAAATTAGAAGAGAATAGATTAGAATAGGAGAGTATGAAACAGAAGAGTTTAGATTAAAATAGAATAGATTGAAATACAATAGAATAGATTATAATAGAATAAAAGGAGAATACTAGAATAGAATAAATTAGATTAGAATAGAATAGATTGGAATAGTATAGATAAGATTAGAATATAGAATAGAATAGATTAATATACATTAGAATCAAATAGGAAAGGATAGGCTAGAATTCGATAGAGTAGAATAGAATAGATTGAAGGGAATAGAATAGGATAGAATAGAATAGAAAAAATTAGATTAGAATAGAATAGATCAAAATAGAATAAATTATAGAATAAAATAGAACATATTAGAATAGAATGGAATAGGATAGAATAAAATACAATATAATAGATTATAATACATTAGAATAGAATTGAACAGAATAGAATAGAAATGAATAGAGTAGAATAGATAAGAATGGAATAGAATAGAATAGTTTAGAGTAGAATAGAATAAAATACAATTGAATAGAGATGAGGTGAGTGGAATGGAATGGGATGGAAAGGAAAGGAATAGAATAGAAAAAAGAATAGAATAGAAATGAAGAATAATAGATTAGATTAGAATACAATAGAACAAAAAACATTAGAGTAGATTAGAATAGAAGAAATTAGATTAGAATAAAACAGAATAGATTAGAAGAGAATAGATTGGAATAGAATACAATGGGATAGAATAGAATAGAAAACATTAGAATAGAATAAATTAGATTACAATAAAATAGAATTGAAAAGAATAGATAGAAACAGAAGAGATTAGATTAACAATAAAATAGAATAGATAAGAATAGAATGGAATACAGTATAATAAAACAGAATAGAACAGAAAGAATAGATATGAATAGAATATAACAGATTAGAAGAGAAAAGATAGCAATAGAATACAATACAGCTGAATAGAAAGCAATAGAATACAGTAGATTACAATAGAATAGATTATAGATTAGAATAGAATATGATAGGATACAATAGAATAGAATACAATAAAGTGGATTAGAATAGAATAGATTTTAATAGATTAAAAGAGAATAAAATAGAATAGATTAAAAAAGAATAGAAAATAGAAAATAATAGAGTAGAATAGAAGGGAATAGAACTGAAAACATTAGAACAGATTAGAATTGAATAGGATAAATTAGATTAGAAAAATAGAATAGATTACATTAGAATAGAATAAAGAATACAAGAGAATAGTATAGATTAGACTAGGATACACTAGATTGGATTAAAATAGAATAAAGCAGAATAGAATAGATTAGAATACAGTAGAATAGGATAGAAAACATTCGAATACAATAAAAGTGATTCAATTAGAATAAAATAAAACAGAATAGAATATAATACAACACAATAGAATACATTAGAATAGAACAGAATGAATACAACAGAAGAGAATAGACTAGATCATAATTGATTAGAACAGAATAGAATAGACTTCAATAGAATAGAGTACAATAGAATACTATAGAAGAGAATAGATTACAATAGGATAGATTAGAATAGAAAAGATTACAACAGAATAAAACAGACTAGAATAGAATAGAATAAACTAAACTTCAATAGAAAAAAACAGACTACAATAGAATAGGTTATAATAGAATACAACACAATAGAGATTACAGTAGAATAGAACTAATAGAAAAGAATAGATTAGAACACAACAGAATAGTATAGAATAAAATAGATTAGAAGACAATAGAGTGGAATACATTAGAATAAACTAGAATAGAATAAAACAGAAAAGATCAGAATACAGGACAATAGAAAAAATTGGAAATAAACAGCATAAAATAAAATTACTTTAGATTATAATAGAATGGATTGCAAAATAGAATAGAACGGATTTGAATAGATTGTTTCAAAATACAGTGGGAATAGATTAGGAGAATAGGATACATTAGAATAGATTAGAATAGAATTGGGTAGAATAGAATAGATTACAGTACAATGGAAGAGAATACAATAGAATAGAATAGATTATAAAAGAATAGAATAGGTTAGGACAGAATAGAGTTGAATAGATTAGAATGGAATAGGAGAGATTAGAAGAGAAGAGAACAGAAGAGAATAGGATAAAATACAAGAGTATAGATTAGAATAGAATAGACTGTACAATAGAATAGATTAGACTAGGATAGATTAGAATAAAATAAAACAGAATAGATTAGAATACAATAGAATAGACTAGAAAACATTACAATAGATTAGAAGAATAAATAAGAATAGAATAGTATACATTAGATTAGAGTAAAATAAATTAGATTAGAAGAGATAAGAATAGATTATAGAATAGAATAGCATAGGATACAATAGAATAGAATAGATTACCATAGAATAGAATACAATATATTAGATTAGAACAGAATAATGCAGAATAGAATAGATTAGAAAACAATAGAATAGAAAAGAGTAGAATAGAATAAATTAGATTAGAATACAATAGATTAGAATAACATAAAACAGAATAGAATAGAAAAAGTCAGATTAGAATAGAACAGAATAAATTAGAATATAAGAGATTATAGGATAGAATAGGAAAGAATGCATCAGAATAGAATAGATTAGAATAGAACACAATGAAATGAAATAGACTACATTAGAATAGACTAGAATAGATTAAAACAGAGTAGATTAGAATAGAATACAGTGGATAAGATTAAAATAGAGTAGAATAGTTTAGAACAAAAAAGAATAGACTAGAATTGAATAGAATACAATAGAATAGATTAGAATGGAATAGATGAATAGAATAAATTAGAACACAATAGAAAGAATAAATTGGTGTAGAATAGATTAGAATAGAATACAGGAGAATAGAAAGCAATAGAATACAATAGAACAGAATATAGATTAGAATAGGATAGGCTAGAACAGAATACAATAGATTAGAACAGAACACATGATAATAGATTAGAATAGAACAGATGAGAATAGAATAGAAAACATTAGAAGAGATTAGAAATGAATAGAATAAATGAGATTAGAATAAAAACAATTAGATAAGAATAGAATAGATTACAGAATAGAATACAATAAAATAGATTAGAATAGGATAGAATGGATTATATTAGAACAGAATAAACGAGAATAGAATAGAATAGAAAACAGTAGAATAGAATACAATAGAATAAATTAGATTACAATAGAATAGAATAGATTAGAATAAAAAGAACAGAATAGAATAAATTAGATTAGCATAGAATAGATTATAGAATAGAATGCAATAGAATAGAATAAAAAGAATATAATAGATTACCATAGAACAGGTTAGATTAGAGTGGAATGAAACAGAATAGAATAGATTTTAATAGAATAGATTAGAATAGCACAGAAAACATTAGAATAGAATAAATTAGATTAGCATAGAATAGAATAAAGAATAGATTATAGAACAGAATAGAATAGATATGAATAGAATATATTAGAAAAGAATAGAAGATATCAGAAGAGAACAGGGTAGTTTCGCATAGATTAAAATAGATTAGAATTAGAATAGGACAGAATAGAATGGAATAGAATAGAATAAGTTAAAACAATAGAATAGATGAGAATAGAATAGATTAGAATATAATAAAATAGATTAGATTAGAGTAGAATAGAACAGATTATAACAGAATAGATTAGAACAGAATTGAATACCATTCAATAGAATGGAATAAAATAGAACATAATAGAATAGATTAGAATATTATACGATAGAATATAATTGAACAGAATAGAACACAAAAGAATAGAATAGATAAGAATAGAATAGAGTGGAATAGAAAGAATAGATTAGAGTAGAATAAAACAGAATAGATTAGAATACAGAAGAATAGGATGCAATAGAATACAATAGAATAGATGAGTATAGATTAGAATAGAAGCGGATAGGACAGAACAGAATACAATTGAACAGAAAAAATAGAATAGAATAGATGATAATAGATTAGAATAGAAAAGAATAAAATAGAATAGAATACGTAAGATTAGAATAAAACAGGATATATTAGAATAGGGTAGAATAGATTAGGTTAGAATAGAAAACATTAGATTAGTATTAAATAGAATAAATTAGATTGGAAGAAATTAGAATAGAATAGATTAGAAAAGAGAATACAGTAGAATAGGATAGATTAGATTAGAATAGAATGAACAAGAATAGGTTAGAATAGGATAGATTAGAATATAATAGAATAGAAAAGAGTAGAATAGAATAAATGACAATAGAGTAGATGAGATTAGAATAAAATAAAACAGAATAGAATAAATTAGAATAGAAGAGAATATATTAGATTAGAATAGATTATAGAATAGAATAGATTAGATTAGAAAAGAATAAAACAGAATAGAATACATTGGAATAGAACAGAATAAATTAGATTAGCATAGTTTAGAACTAAAAAGAACAGATTATAGAACAGAATAGAACAGATTTGAATAGAATATATTAGAATAGAAGACAATAGGATAGATTTGAATAGATTAGAATAGAATTGATTAGAATAAAATAGAACACAGTAGAATAGATTAGAATGGAATAGAGTAAAATAGAATATATTAGATTACAATAGAATTGGTTAGAAGAGATTAGATTCGATTAGAATAGAATAGGTTAGAACAGAATAGAAGAGACTAGAATAGAATTGAATGGAATTCAATAGAAAGAAACGCAGAATAGAATATAATAGAATAGATTAGAAGAGAAAAGAAAACATTAGAATAGATTACAACTGAATAGAACAAATTAGACTAAAATAGAATAGATTAGATGAGAATAGATTATAGAATAAAATAAGTTAGAATAGGATAGATTAGAAAAGAATAGAATAGAAAATAAATTAGATTAAAATAGAATAGATTAGGTTAGAATAAATTAAAGCAGAATAGAACAAATAAGATTAGAATAGATTAGATAAGAGTTGAATAGATAATACAATAAAATACAACAGTATAGAATACAGGAGAATATAATTGATTACCATAGAATAGATTAGATTACATTAGAATAGAAAACATTAGAAGAGTTAGAACAGAGTAGAATAAATTGGATAAGCATAGAATAAATTATACACTAGATTAGAATTGCAAGGATTACACTAGAATAAAATAAGATAGAAATGATTAGATGAGAATAAAAGAGATTAGAGTAGAATAAAATAGAATAGAACAGATCAGATTAGAATAGGATATATTCAAATGAAAAATGGAATAGAATAGAAAATAGAGTAGAATAGATTAGAAAAGAATAGAATAGATTAGAAGAGATAGAATGCAATAGAATAGACTAGTATAGATTAGATAACAATAGAATGCAATAGAATAAACTAGAACACAATGTAATAGAAAACATTAGAATAGTATACAATAGAATAGAATTGAGTATAGATTAGATTAGATTAGATTAGAATACAATAGATTAGAACAGAAAAGAATAGAATTCAATTGACTACAGTAGAATGGAATAGAAAAGAATGTAATAGAATAGAATAGATAACATTAGAATAGAATAAATTAGATTAGAATAAAATAGAACAGGTTAGAAGAGAAGAGAACAGATTATACAACATAATAGTTTAGAATAGAATGGACTAGAGTAGAACAGAATAGGATAGATTAGAATATAATTGAACAGAATACAAGAGAATACAGTAGAATACAACTGAATAGATTAATATAAATTAGAAGAGAATAGGATAGGAATGAATATAATATAAGATTAGAATAGAATAGAACAGAACAGAATAGAAAAGAATTCATTAGGGTAGCACAGAATAGATTATGATAGAATTGCGTAGAATACAGTAGATTAGAATAGGATAGAATAGAATAAAACAGATTACCATAGAATAAAATAGATTAAAACGGAATAGAATAGAATAGAAAGAACAGAGTAGAAAAGAATAGAATACAGTAGAATGAATATAGGGGAATAAAATAGAATAGATTAGAATATATTAGGATAGAATAGATAAGAATAGAATAGATTAGAATAGAATAGATTTAAATAGATTAGATTAGACTAAAAACTAGAATAGAATAAATTAGAATAGGATAGAATAGAATAGAGTACAATAGAACAGAAAACATTAGAATTGAATTGAATAGATTAGAAGAAAATAAAACAGAGTAGATTACAATAGAATAGATTAGAAGAAGAGAAAACATTAGAATAGAATAGAATAAATTAGATTAGGATAGTTTAGAATAGAACACCTTAGAACAGAATAAAACAGAATACAAAAAAATAGAATATATTGGATTACAATAGAATTGAACAGACTAGAATAGAATAGGTTAGACTACAACAGATTAGAATAGACTAGATTAGAACAAAACACAATATAACTAAATAGAAAAATACAATAGAATAGATGAACAGGAAAGAATAGAAAACAATCAATGAATAGAATAGAATACATTAGAACAGAATAGACTAGAATAGAATACATTAAAATAGATTAGAATAGAATACATTAGAATAGAATTTAATAGAATTCAATAGATTAGATTAGAATTGAATTGAATAGAATGGATTAGAAAAGAATAAAATAGAATAGAATACAGTAAAATACAAAAGAATAGAATATAATTGAACATACTAGAATAGAATACAATGGAACAGATAAGAATAGAATTGAATAAAATATTTTAGAATAGAATACAATAGAGTAGAAGAAAATAGAGTAGATTGGAATAGAATAGAATACAGTACAATAGAACACAAAAGATAAAACTAAAATAGATTACAAGACAATAGGATAGATTAGAATAGAATAGCATTAAACAGAATAGAATACAACAGAATAGGCTAGAATAGAATAGATTAGAACAGAATGGAATACGAGAGATTAGAATAGAACAGAATACAATAGATTAGGCTATAATAATAGATTAGAAGAGAAAACAGAATAAATCAGATTAGAATAGAATAGATTAAAATACAATAGAATTGATTAGGAGAATAGGATAAATTAGAATAGAATAGATGAGAATATAATAGGATAGGATAGAATAGAATAGAACAGAATGCAATGGAGTAGGATTGATTAGAACAGAATAAAATAGATTAGAATAGAATAAAATAAAATAGATTAGATCAGAATAGATTAAAATAGAATAGAACAGATTAAAATAGAATTGTCTAGAATAGGATAGGCTAGAATGGAATACAATAAAATACAAAAGAGTAAAATAGAATAGGATACAATAGAAAGTGATAGAATACAATATAATAGATTGGAATAGGACAGATTAGAATATGATAGAATAGAATACAACAGATTAGAATAAACAGATTACAATGGTATAGAATAGAATAGATTAGAAGACAGAATAGATTAGAATAGAACAGGGTATGATAGGATAGATGACAATAGAAAAATAGAATAGATTAGAATGGAATAGATCAGAATAGAATAGGATAGATTAGAGTAGACTAGAAAACAGAATGAATTAGAAAAGAATAGTATAAATTAGATTAGAATAGATTAGATTACAATAATATAGAATAGATTAGAAGAGAATAGGATAAATTTGAACAAAACAGAATAGAATAGCATAGATCACAGTAGAATAGAATAGGATAGGACAGAATAAAATAGATTAGAATAGAATAGCTAAGAATAAAATAGATTAGAATAGAATAAAAATAAAATAAATTAGATTAGAATAAATTTGAATAAAATAAAGTATAATTGAATAGAAAAGAACAGATTCAAAAAGAACAGCTTAGAATAGGATAGGAGAGAATAGAATAGGCTAGATTAGAATAGAATAGGTTTGAATACAATGGAACAGAATAGAAAAGAATACAATAGACTAGAATAGAATAGATTAGAATGGAGTAGATTGGAATACATTAGATACAATAGAAGAGAAAAGATTAGAATAGATTATTATAGATTAAAATAGAATTGATTAGAACAGAATACAACGGAATAGAATAAAACACAATAAAATAGAACAGACTCGATTTAGAATAGAATACATTACAGCAGAATACAATAGAAAGGATAGATTAGAGTAGAATAGAATACAACAGAATAGAATATGGTAGTATATAATACAACATATACAATAGAATAGAATAGTATAAATTAGAATAGATTGTAATAGATTAGATTTGAATAGAACAGAATAGATCAGAATAAAATAGAATAGATTAGATTAGAATAGAATACAGTCCAATAGAATATAAAACAGTAGAATAGATTAGAATCGAATAGAATAAATTAGAGTAGAATAAAATAGAATAAATGGATTAGATTAGAACAGAATAGAAAATATTAGAATAGAATAAATTAGATTAGAATACAATAGTTTAGAATAGAAATGAATAGATTATAAGAGAATAGATTAGATTACAATAGACTAGAATAGAAGAGAATAGATTAGAACAGATTAGAATAGGAGAATAGATTAGAATGGAATAAATTAGAATCATATAGGTTTGAATAGAATAGAACAAAACAAAATAGAATATATTAGATTACAATTGAATAGATTAAAACAGAATACAATGGATTAGAATAGAATAGATTAGAACAGAATAGAATTGAATAGAGTAAAATACAATTGTATAGAACAGAGGAATAGAATAGAAGAATGAAATAGAATAGAAGAAAGGAATAGAATAGAACAGATTATAATAGCGGAGAATACAGAAGAATAGAATGCAATAGAATACAGTAGAATACAATAGAATAGATTAGGATAGAATAGGATAGGATAGAGCAGAGTACAGTAGAATACAATACAATAGAGTAGATTAGAATAGAATAGATAGCAGAATACAACAGAACAGTGTACAATAGAATAGAGAATAGGATAGTTTAGAAAGGAATAGACTCGAATGGAATTGAACAGATTGGAATAGAATAGAATAGGATGGAATACAATAGATTAGAATAAAATAGAATAGATTAGATAAGAACAGCATTGAACAGAATAGATTAGAATTGAGTAGAGTATAATAGAATAGAAAAGATTAAAATAGAATAGATTAGAATGAAATAGATTAGTATAGAATACAACAGGAGATAATACAATAGATTAGAATAGATTTGAATGGAATAGAATGGATTAGAACAGAAGAGAATTGAACATAATTTAATAGAATAGAATACAATAGAACTTAACAGAATAGATTAGAATAGAATTTATTATGGTAGAATAGAATACAAGAGATTACAGTAGAATAGAATAGGTAAGAATAGAACAGAATAAAACAAAATAGGTGAGAATACACTAAAATACAATAACATAGAATAGAATAGGGTACAGTAGAATAGAATACAATAGAATAGATTATAATATGATAGGAAAAGATAGAATACAATAGAATATAACACAATAGAGTAGAATAGAAAAGAATAAAATAGAATAGATTAGACTAGAAAAGAATAGGATAGAATAAAGTAGAATAGAATAGAATGCAATAGAATAGAAAACATTAGAATAGATAAGAATTTAATAGAGAACATTAGATTAGAGTAAAATAGAATAGATTAGAATAGAAGAGAAAATATTAGAATAGATTAGAAAAGAATAGAATAAATTGGATTAGCAAAAATTAGA
Organism: Loxodonta africana; assembly: GCF_030014295.1. Taxonomy (NCBI): domain Eukaryota; kingdom Metazoa; phylum Chordata; class Mammalia; order Proboscidea; family Elephantidae; genus Loxodonta; species Loxodonta africana. The sequence continues at coordinate 36,712,266 of NC_087342.1, forward strand.
ATAGAATAGAACACAGTAGAATAGAATAGATTAGAATAGAATTCAATACAATAAAATACAACAGAATACATGAATAGAATAGAATACAGTCAATGAACAGAATAGATTAGAACCAGATTAGAATAGAATAAAAAAGATTAGAATAAAACAATAGAATAGAATACAGTAGAATAGAATGATAAAAGAATAGAACACATTAGAATAGAATAGATTAGCTTAGATTAGAAAACAATTGAATATTAAAAAGAAAATAGAATACACTAAAATAGTGTAGAATAGAATACAATAAAACAGAAGAGAATACCATAGATTAGAATAGAATAGATTAAAATAAAATAGAACAGAACAGAATAGAAAATATTAGAATGGAATAGATTGGAATAGTTTAGAATGCAATAGAAGAGAAGAGATTAGAATAGAATACAAGAGAATAGATTAGAATAGAATAAAACAGATTAGAATAGAATAAATAGATTAGAATAGAAAGAAAACAGTATGAATTAGAAAAGATTAGAACAGAATAGTGTAGATAGAATAGAATACAATAGATTATATAAGAATAAAATAGATTAAAATAGAATTGAATACAAATCAATAACCCAGTGAAAAAAAGTTTTTCAATACAGAATAGAATAAAATAAATAGAATGGAATGGAATATATTAGAATGGAATAGATGAATAGAATAGAATATGATAGAAAAGAAGATATTAGAATAGAATAGTTATGAATAGAAAGAATAGATTAGAATACAGAAGAACAGAATGCAGTAGATTACAGTAGAATACAATAGAATAGATTAGAATAGAAGAGGATAGGATAGAACAGAATGCAATAGAATAGAATACAACAGAATAGAAAACAATGGGTTAGCATACAACAGATTAGAATAGAATAGAAAATAATAAAATAAAATAGATTACAATACATTAGATTAGAATAGAATACATTAAAATAGGGGAGAATAGATTAGATTAGGATAGAATATAAATTAGAATAGATTAGAGTTAAATCAAATACATTAGATTAGAATAAATTATAGAATAGAATACAATAGAGTAGATTAGAATAGGATAGAATAGATTAGAATTGAATAGATTAGAATAGAATGGAATAGAAAACAGTAGAACAGAATAGATTAGAATACAATAGATTAAATTAGAATAAAATAAAACAGAATAGAATAGAATAAATTAGATTAGAAGAGAATAGATAAGACTAGATTAGACTAGAATAGACTATAGAATAGAATACCACAGAATAGGATAGAATACAACAGAATAGAAAAGATTACCACAGAATAGTGTAGAATAGATTAGAATAGAATAAAACAGAATAGAATAGAAAGGATTTGAATAAAATAGAACAGATTAGAATAGAATAGAATGACGTAGATTAGCATGAATTAGAATAGAATAGATTAAAGAACAGAATAGATTAGAAGATAATAATATAGATTTGAATAGATTAGAATGGAATAGAATTGATAAGAATAGGATTTAATACAATAGAATAGATTAGAATAGAATTGATTGGAAAAATATAGATTAAGATAGATTAGAATACATTAGAATAGAATACAATGAAATAAAATAGATCAGATTAGAACATAATCGTATAGATTAGAATAGAATACAATAGATTAGAATAGGATAGATTAGATAGAACAGAATGCAATAGATTAGAACAGAACAGACCGGAGTAGAATACAATAGGATTGAATAGAATTCAGTAGAATAGAATGGGATAGAATACAATAGAATAGAACAGGATAGATTAGAATTGAACTGAATAGATTGGAATAGACTAGAATAGGATAGAGTAGAATAGAAAAGAATATATTACAATAGAATAGAATAGGAAAGATTAGAATACAGTAGATTAAAATAGAATATATTAGAAGAGATTACAATAGAATAGTTTAGAATAGAATAGGTACAAATAGAATAGAATGGAATAGATTAGATTAGAATTGAACAGAACAGAATAGAACAGATTAAAACAGATAAGAATGGAATAGATTAGAACAGGATACAATAGAAGAAAAGACAATAGATTAGAATAGAGTTCGATAGAATACAATCGAACAGAATAGAATAGAATCAAATAGAATAGAAAAGATAAATATAGAATAGAATACACTAAGATACACTAGAATAGAACAGAATACAATAGATCAGAACAGGATAGAATAGAATACAAAACCATAGAAAAAATTACAATAGATTAGAATAAAATTGATTAAAATGGAATAGATCAGATTAGAACATAATAGCATAGATTAGAATAGAATACAATAGGATAGATTAGATAGAACAGAATAAAATACAATAGGATAGAATAGAATGGAATAGAATACAATAGAGTAGAATGCATTAGAATAGAACAGATTAGAACACAATAGAGAACATTGGAATAGATTAGAATAGAATAAAATAGAATAGATTAGCATAGAATAGATTATACGATAGAATAGAATCAATAAATAAGAATAGAATGGAATAGACTAGATTAGCATACAAAAAAGGAAAAGGATACAATAGAATAGATTATTATAGAATAGAAGAGAATAGAAAACAGAATAAATTAGAGTAGAATAGAATAAAATAGACTAGAAGAGATTAGATTAGAATAGAAAAGAATATAAAATAGAATAGCATAGATGAGAATAGAATAGAAAATATTAGAATGGAATATATTAGAATAGAATCGAATAGATTAGAAGAGAATATGATAGATTAGAAGAGTATAGATTAAATAGAATAGAATTTAATGGAATATAATAGAATTAATTAGAATAGAATAAAATAGATTGCAAGGGAATGAACTGGAATAGATGACTAGACTAAAATAGAATAGAAGAGAATGGATAGATTAGAACAGAATAGTATAGAATAGAATAAAATAGAATAGATTACAATAGAAAAGAATAAAATAGATTAGAACAGAATAATAGATTACAAAAAATAGATCAGAATAGAATAAAATAAAATAGAAGTGATTAGAATAGAACAGAATAGAAAACGGAATAGATTACAAATGAATAGAATAAATTAGATTAGAAAAATTGAAGAGATTATATAAAAGAATAGAATAGATTAAAATAAAACAGAATAGAATTAAATTAGAATAGATTAGATGAGAATAGATTTTAGAATAGAATACAAGAGAATAGAAAAGATTAGAATAGAATAAAATAGATTAGAAAAGATTAGAATAGAATTGAATAGATTACTATAGAACAGAATACAATAAAATAGAATAGATTAAAAGAGAACAGAATAGACTAGATCAGAATACAATACACTAGAATAAAATAGATTATGATAGAGTAGACTATGGTAGAATAGAATACGATAGAATAGATTAAAAGAGAATAGAATAGAATGGAACATAATAGAATAGATTAGAATAGAAAAGAATGAAATAAAATAGAAAAGATTAGAATACAATTTATTTGAATAGAATAAAACAGATTATAATACAATAGAATAGATTAGATTAAAATAGAATAGGTTAGAACAGAATAGAAAAGACTAGAATACAATTAAGTAGAATAAAATACAAGAGTAGAATAGAATTGATGAATAGAATAGAAAACAATAGAATATATTAGAAAGGAATAGGTTATAGTAGAAAAGATTAGAACAGAATAGATTAGAATAGGTTATAGATTAGAATGGAATAGAATACAATAGAAAACGTTCTAGTAGATTAGAATGCAGTAGAATGCAATAGAATAGAGTAGAACAGAATAGAATTGAATAGAATAGAATTCAGTAGGATAGAGTACAATAGAAAAGAATGTAATAGAATAGATTAGAAAAGAATGGAATAGGACAGAATAGAATATTATAGTTTACATTAGAATATATTAGAATAGAATGGAAAACATTAGAAGAGAATAGATTATAGACTAAAGTAGAATATGATAGACTTGAATAGAATTGAACAGAACACAATAGAATACAATAGATTAGAACAAGATAAAATACAATAGGATAGAATAGATTACCATAGAATAGAATAGGTTAGAACAGAATAGAATAGAAAGAATAGGTTAGAATAGAATGCAGTAGAATACAATAGAATAGATTAGGATAAATTAGAATAGCATATGATAGGATAGAATAGAATACAATAGATTAGAATAGAAAAGAAAACTTAAGTATAGATTAGAATTGAACAGAATAAATTACATTAGAATAAAATAGATTACAATAGAATATATTATGGAATAGAATATAATAGGATAGATTAGAATAGAATAAACGAGAATAGATTAGATTACAATAGAAAACATTAGAATAGAATACAGTAAATTAGAATAGACTAGAAGACAATAGAATAGATTACAGTAGAGTAGAATACAATAGAATAGATTAGAACAGAATCGAATAGATTAGAATAAAATAGATTTAAGTAGAATAGAATACATTAGATTAGAGTAGAATGGAATACAATAGAATGGATTAGAATAGGATAGAATAGAAAACTTTAGATTAGAATAGAATAAAACAGAATGGATTAGATTAGAAGAGAATGTATTAGAATAGAATATACTAGATTACAATAGAATAGATAAGAATAGATTAGATTAGAAAACAATAGATTAGAACTGAATAGGGTGAATTAGATTGGAATAAAATAGAATACATTAGAATAGAATACATTAGATTTGAATAGATTATAGAATAGATTACAATAGAATACAACAGATTAGAAAATATAGAAATATTAGAAAAGAATAGAATAGAATAAATTAAGAATAAGAATAGAATAGTATAATTTAGATTAGAATAAAATAGAATAGAATAAATTAGATTAGAATAGAATGCAATAAAATAGAATAGGATAGAATAGAATAGATTACCGTAGAATCGAATAGAATAAAAAAGAATAGAATAGATTAGATTAAGAATTAAACAGATTAGAAAAGAATGGGAAATATTAGAATAGATTGAAATAGAATAGAATAAATTGGATTAGCATAGATTAGAATAGAACAGATTGGAATACATTAGAATAGGATAGGATAGATTAGAATAGACCAGATTGGAATACATTAGAATACAATAGAAGAGAACAGGATAGATTAGAATAGAATAGAATACTATAGAATACAGGAGGCAGAGCCAAGATGGCGTTATAGACAGAAACTTTCGGCGACCCCTCTTCACAACAAAGACCCCAAAAAAAAAAACAAGTGAAACGAGTATATTTTGTGACAAGCTGGTAGCCCTGAGCTTCAAAGGCAAACTTAGAAAATGAACTGAGGGGAAGTAGGAGAAGAAGCAGAGAGGAGTTACTGGATCTGAATGGTGGGGAGCTCTCAAGCACCATTCCCGGAGCCACTGCGGCAGTGGGCTGGTACTAGCGTTCGGCCGCAGTTTCCTCAGGGAGAAGCAGCCAGCCACACAGCCTACTCACACCTCTGGAAACAGAAGAACGGCACTCTCAGCAAAAGCTAAGTGTTTGCATATATTTTACCGCGTCCTCCCCACCTCCAAGCCAGGTTCAGTGGCTGAATTCCCTGGGCCTGAGATAAGCACTGTTGAGCACCTAGAGCTATATTCCTGGTCTTGGGGAAGGAAAAAATTTGCAGTTGGGGAAAAGATAATTTGCTAGCTCCACTAACCAGGGGGAGCTCAGGACGCAAGCGGCTCCTGTCCAGGCATAAACCGTCTGTGGACTTTGAGCACCATTCCCTTCTGCATGGACCTGTGTGGTCCTATTTTGGGAGAATAGACCCTTGTTGGCAAACTCAGCCATTTCAGCTGTGCAGTGGAGAGGTGGGTGTTTGATGTTTGACATTGCTAAGCCCATTAAACAAGGTACTCACCTAGCCACATCAGGAACCTAAGAACTGGTAGCTCCACTCAGGTCATGCAGCAACCCTCGACAGGGTACCTCCCAGTCCTTATAACCAAAAACTTTGGGTGCCCATGGCCCATCTGCAGAACTCACCCACCTGCACGCTCTAGGGAACGGGATGCGCTTTCTTCAGAGACACTCGGGGGTCAGTTCTCAGCCCCCTGCCTTGTTCAGAGCATGACCCCCTGCCGCACTCAGATAATGGTATATACACCAATTACCCCTGACCCTCTAAAACTGTAGGACAGAGCCTGTACCACACACTTGATGATCAGCTACCTGGAAACTTGAATGAATTCAGACAAGAAAACTGAATGGGCTCCTAGACCGATACACCTGATAACAGCTCTAGTCAGCTGGGGACAGGATGTCCGAGGTCCACAGTCGAAAATAATCAAGCTAGCTCACTCAAGCAACCCATAGGGGTATACCAAAACAAAACAAAGCAAGAAGCTATGACACAGTAAGCAAGCATAAACTAATACAATGACTTGTAGATGGCTCGGAGACAACAGTCAATATCAAGTCACATAAAGAAACAGACCATGATCACCTCAACAGGTTCTCAAAACAAAAATCCAGGGATCTTCGAGATGAAAGTGCATTCCTAGAATTACAAGAGCCAGAATACAAAAGTTTAATATACAGAACCCTTCAAGACATCAGGAAGGAAATGAGGCAATACACAGAACAAGCCAAGGAACACACAGATGAAGCAATTGAAGAAATTAGAGATTATTCAGGAACATAATGAAAAGTTTAATAAGCTGGAAAAATCCACAGAGAGCAATCAGAAACTCAGAAGATTAACAACAAAATTATGGAAGTAGACAACTCAATAGAAAGTCAGAGGAACAGAATTGAGCAAGTAGAAGCTAGAATTTCTGAACTGAAAGATAAATCACTTGGGACTAATATATTTGAAGAAAATCAGATAAAACAATTTTAAAGAATGAAGAAACCTTAAGAGTCATGTGGGACTCTATCAAGAGAAACAACCTACAAGTGATTGGAGTACCAGAACAGGGAGGGATAAGAGAAAATACAGAAAAAATTGTTGAAGATTTGTTGGCAGAAAACTTCCCTGGTATCGTGAAAGATGAGAAGATATCTACCCAAGATGCTCATTGAACTCCACATAAGGTGGACCTTAAAAGAAAGTCACCAAGACATATTATAAAAAAACTTGCCAAAACCAAAGATAAAGAGAGAATTATAAGAGCAGCGAGGGATAAACGAAAAGGCACCTACAAACGAGAGCCAATAAGAATAAGCTCAGGCTACTCAGCAGAAACCATGTGGCCAAGAAGGCAATGTGATGACTTATTGAAAAAAATTGAAGGAAAAAATTATCTGTCAAGAATTACATATCCAGGAAAACACTCTCTTAAATATGAAGGTGAAATTAAGACATTTCCAGATAAACACAAGTTTAGGGAATTCATAAAAACCAAACCAAAACTACAAGAAATATACAGGGAGTTATTTGGTTAGAAAATCAATAATATCAGGTATCAACCCAAGACTTGAACACTGGGCAGGTTAACCAGAAGTGAACGCAGACAGGAAAATCCAAAAAAACAAGGAAAAAAGCAAGATTAAAAAAAAAAGTTCAAAACAGGGAAACAGCAATGTTATTATATAAAAGAAGACAACAATAAAATAATAAACAGGGACTAGGAAATGTAATCATACACCTCCCATATGGAGAGGAAGATACGACGATACAAAGAAATAAAAGTTAGTTGTAAATTTAGAAAAATAGGGGTAAATAATAAGGTAACCACAAAGGAGACAAACTATCCTACTCATCAAAATAAAATACAAGGGAAAAAATAGATAATCAGCAGAAACGAAACCAACAACAACAAGTATGAGGAAAGGACAATATATAAAGATAATCTACTCAGCACATAAAATTAAGTGGGAAAAAGAAACTGTCAACAACACACAAAAAAAGACATCAAAATGATAGCACTAAATTCATACCTATTCATAATTACCCTGAATGTAAATGGACTAAATGCACCAGTAAAGAGAAAGAGAGTGGCAGAATGGATTAAAAAACAAGATCTGCCCATATGCTCCCTACAAGAGACACATCTTAGATTTAGAGTCACAAACAAACTAAAACTCAAAGGATGGAAAAAAATATATCAAGCAAACAACAATCAAAAAAGAGCAGGAGTGGCAATACTAATTTCTGACAAAATAGACTTTAAAGTTCAATCCATCATAAAGAAAAAGGAAGGACACTATATAATGATTAAAGGGACAATACACCAAGAAGATATAACCATATTAAATATTTATGCACCCAATGACAGCTGCAAGATACATAAAACAAACTCTATCAGCATTGAAAAGTGAGATAGATAGCTCCACAATAATAGTGGGAGACTTCAATACACCACTTTCAGTGAAGGACAGGGCATCCAGAAAGCAGCTCAATAAAGACACAGAAGATCTAAATGCCACAATCAAACAACATGACCTCGTAGACATATTCAGAACACTCCACCCAAAAGCAAACAAGTATACTTTCTTTTCTAGTGCACATGGAACATTCTCTAGAATAGACCACATATTAGGTCATAAAGCAAGCCTTAGCAGAATCCAAAACATTGAAATATTACAAAGCATCTTCTCTGACCATAAGGCCACAAAAGTGGAAATCAATAACAGGAAAAGAAGGGAAAAGAAATCAAACACTTGGAAACTGAACAATACCCTGCTCAAAAAAGACTGGTGTAAAGAAGACATTATGGATGGAATAAAGAAATTCATAGCACCCAATGAGAATGAAAACACTTCCTACCAGAACCTTTGGAACACAGCAAAAGCAGTGCTCAGAGGCCAATTTATATCAATAAATGCACATATCCAAAAAGAAGAAAGGCCCCAAATGAAAGAAGTATCCCTACATCTTGAACAAATAGAAAGAGAGCAACAAAAGAAACCTACAGCACCAGAAGAAAACAAATAATAAAAATTAGAGCTGAACTAAATGAAATAGAAAACAGAAAAACAACTGAAAGAATTAACAAGACCAAAAGCTGGTTTTTTGAATAAATCCACAAAATTGATAAACCACTGGCCAAATTGACAAAAGAAAAACAGGAGAGGAAGCAAATAACCTGAACTAGAAATGAAATGGGTTATATTACAACAGACCCAACTGAAATTAAAAGAATCATATCAGATTACTATGAAAAATTGTACTCAAATAAATTTGAAAACCTAGAACAAACGGATGAATTCCTAGAAACACACTATCTACCTAAACTAACGTAAACAGAGGTAGAACAACTAAATAGACCCATAACGAAAGAAGAGAATGAAAAGGTAATCAAAAAACTCCCAACAAAAAAAAGCCCTGGTCCGGACGGCTTCACTGCAGAGTTCTACCAAACTTTCAGAGAAGAGTTAACACCACTACTACTAAAGGTATTTCAGAGCATAGAAAAGGACAGAATACTACCAAACTCATTCTATGATGCCACCATATCCCTGATACCAAAACCAGGTAAAGACACCACAAAAAAGAAAATTATAGACCGATATCCCTCATGAATGTAGATGCAAAAATCTTCAACAAAATTCTAGCCAATAGAATTCAACAACATATCAAACAAATAATTCACCACAAACAAGTGGGATTCATACCAGGTATGCAGGGATGGAACAACATTAGAAAAACAATTAATGTAATCCACCACATAAATAAAACAAAAGACAAAAATCACATGATTTTATCAATTGATGCAGAAAAGGCATTTGACAAAGTTCCACACCCATTCGTGATAAAAACTCTCAGCAAAATAGGAATAGAAGGAAAATTCCTCAACATAATAAAGGCATTTATACAGAGCCAACAGCCAACATCACCCTAAATGGACAGAGCCTGAAAGCATTCCCATTGAGATCGGGAACCAGAAAAGGATGCCCTTTATCACTGCTCTTTTTCAACATTGTGTTGGAGATCCTAGCCAGAGCAATTAGGCTAGACAAAGAAATAAAGGGCATCCAGATTGTCAAGGAAGAAGTCAAAGTATCTCTATTTGCAGATGACATGATCTTATACACAGAAAACCCTAAGGAATCATCCAGAAAATTACTGAAACTAATAGAAGAGTTCAGCAGAGTATCGGGATACAAGATAAACATACAAAAATCAGTTGGATTCCTCTACATCAACAAAAAGAAACATCGAAGAGGAAATCACCAAATCAAAGCCATTTAGGGTAGCCCCCAAGAAGATAAAATACTTAGGAATAAATCTTACCAGAGATGTAAAAGGCTTATACAAAGAAAACTACAATACACTTCTGGAAGAAACCAAAGAGACTTACATAAATGGAAAAACATACCTTGCTCATGGATAGGAAGACTCAACATTATAAAAATGTCTATTCTACCAAAAGTGATCTATACATTTACTACAATTCCGATCCAAATCCCAACGGCATTCTTTAATGAGATGGAGAAAAAAATCACCAACTTCATATGAAAGGGAAAGAGGCCCTGGATAAATAAGGCATTACTGGGTTTGTGTTACTGAAAAAGAACAATTTGGGAAGAAAAAAAAAAATTTTTTTTTTTTTTTACACCTTACCTGATTTTAGAAATTATTATACTGCCACAGTACTAAAACAGCCTGGTGCTGGTACAACAACAGGTACATAGACCAATGGAACAGAATAGAGTCCAGACATAAATCCATCCAAATATGAGTTGATATTTGACAAAGCCCCCCCCCAAAAGACAGTCTTATTAACAAATGGTGCTGACGTAACTGGATATCCACCTGCAAAAAAATGAAACAAGACCCATACCTCACTCTATGCACAAAAATGAGCTCAAAATGGATCAAAGACCTAAATATAAAATCTAAAACGATAAAGATCATGGAAGAAAAAATAGGGACAACATTAGGAGCCCTAATACGTGGCATAAACAGTATACAAAACATTATTAAAAATACGGAAGAAAAACTAGATAACTGGGAGCTCCTAAAAATCAAACACTTATGCTCACCCATAGACTTCAACAAAAGAGTAAAAAGACTACCTACAGACTGGGAAAAAGTTTTCAGCTATGACATTTCTGATCAATGCCTGATCTCTAAAATCTACACGATACTGCAAAAACTCAACTACAGTAAGACAAATAATCCAATTAAAAAATGGGCAAAAGTTATGAATAGACACTTCACTAAAGAAGACATTCAGGTAGCTGACAGATACATGAGGAAGTGTTCACAATCATTACCCATTAGAGACATGCTTATCAAAATTAAAATGAGACTTCATCTCACTCCAACAAGGCTGGCAATAATCCAAAAAACACAAAATAATAAATGCTGCAGAGGCTGTGGAGAGATTGGAACACTTATACACTGCTGGTGGGAATGTAAAATAGTACAACCACTTCGAGAATAGATTTGGTGCTTCCTTAAAAAGCTAGAAATATAACTATCATACGATCCAGCAATCCCACTCCTTGGAATATATCCTAGAGGATAAGAGCCTTTAAATGAACAGATATATGCACACCCATGTTTATTGTAGCACTGTTTACATTTTTTTTTTTGGAAGCAACCAAGTTTACTATCAACGGATGAATGGATAAATAAATTATGGTATATTCACACAATGGAATCGATAAAGAACAGTGAGGAATCTGTGAAACATTTCATAACATGGAGGAACCTGGAAGGCATTATGCTGAGTGAAGTTCGTCAGCTGCAAAAGGACAAATATTGTATAAGACCACTATTACTAGAACGTAAGAAATAGTTTAAACTGAGAAGAAAACATTCTTTTGTGGTTACAAGAGGGGGGAGGGAGGGAGGGAGAGTGGGAGAGGGGTACTCACTAATTAGATAGGTGAAAGGAAAGACAACACACAATACAGGACAGGTCAGCACAACTTGACTAAACCAAAAGCAAAGAAGTTTCCTGAATAAACTGAATGCTTCAAAGGCCAGTGTAGCAGGAGCAGAGGTTTGGGGACCATGGTTTCAAGGGACATCTAAGACAATTGGCATAATAAAATCTATTAAGAAAACATTCTGCATCCCACTTTGAAGCGTGGTGTCTGGGGTCTTAAACACTAGCAAGTGGCCAATTTGTCTCAACCCACCTGGATCAAAGAAGAATGAAGAACACCAAGGACACAAGGCAATTTTGAGCCCAAGAGACAGAAAGGGCCACATGAACCTGAGATTATATGATCCTGAGACCAGAAGAACTAGATGGTGCCTGGCTACAACCAATGACTGCCCTAACAGGGAACACAACAGAGAACCCCTGAGGGAGCAGGAGAGCAGTGGGATGCAGACCCCAAATTTTCATAAAAAGACCAGACTTAAAGGTCTGACTGAGACTAGAAGGACCCCAGTGGTCACAGCCCCCAGAGTCTCTGTTGGCCCAGGACAGGAACCATTCCCAAAGCCAACTCTTCTGACACGGATTGGACTGGACAATGGGTTGGAGAGGGATGCTGGTGAGGAGTGGGCTTCTTGAATCAAGTGGACACTTGAGACTATGTTGGCGTCTCCTGCCTGGAGGGGAGATGAGAGGGTAGAGGGGGTTAGAAGCTGGTGAGATGGACAGGAAAAGAGAGAGTGGAGGGAGAGAGCGGGATGTCTCATTATGGGGAGAGTAATCGTGAGTATGTAGCAAGGTGTATATAAGTTTTTGTGTGACAGACTGACTTGATTTGTAAACTTTCACTTAAACCACAATAAAAATTATTTTAAAATATATTAGAATACAATAATTAGAAGAGAAGAATAAAATAGGATAGATTAGAAAAGAATCAATTAGAATAGAATAGTCTAGAATACAATAGAATTGTATTAAAAATAGAATAGAATCCACTAGAATAGAATAGAGTAGATTAGAACAGAATAGATTCGAATAGACTAGAATAGATTGGAAAAAATTAGAGCAGGAGAGAGTAGAAGAGATTAGAATGGAACAGGATAGATTAGAATGGAATAGATTAGAATAGGCTAGAACTGGACAAAATAGGATAGAATTGAATAGATTAGAATATACTAAAATAGAATAGATTAAAATGGAATAGATTAGAATAGAGAATAGAATTGAATAGATCAGAATAGAATCGAATAGTCTGGAGTAGAATAGAATACAATAGAATTGATTAGAATAGAACACAATACTTTAGAATACCATAGAGTATATTAGAATAGAAAAGATTAGGATAGAATAGAAAAGAATAGATTACCATAGAATAGATCCGAACAGAATAGAATAGAACAAAATAAAATAGATGACAATAGAATAGAAAGAACAGATTTGGTTAGAATAGAAGAGATTAGCATAGAATACAGTAGAACAGTATGCACTAGAATATGGTTGAATGCAATAGAAATGACTAGTATAGATTAGAATAGAATAGGATAGGATAAAATAGAATAGAACAGAGTAGAATAGAAAAGATTTGTAGAGAGTAGAACAGAATTAAAAAATTCAAAGAATAGGTTAGAATAGAATAGAATACATTAGAATAGGATAATATACATTAGATTCAAATACAAGAGAATGGAATGGAATAGAAAACATTAGAATAGATGAGAATTGAATAGAATAAATTAGATAAGAATAAAATAGAATAGATTATAGAATGGAATACAGTAGAATAGAATAGGATAGAATACAAAAGAATAGAATAGATTACCATAGAATAGAATAGATTAAAACAGAATAGAAAAAATGGATTAGAATAGAATAGAAAACATTAGAATAGAATAAATTAGATTAGCACAGATTAGAATAGAATAGATTATTGAACACATTAGAAGAGATTAGATGAGAATAGGATAGAATTTTATAGAATACAAAAGAATTGATAAGATTAGAATAGAATAGGATAAAAGAGAATAGAATGGAACAGAATAAATTAGAATAGAAAAGATTTGAATAAAATAGAATAGAATACAATAAAATAGATTAGAATAGAGTACAATAGATTAGAAGAGAATAGAATAGTCTAGAATAGAATTGAAGAGAATTCAATAGAAGAGAATAGAACAGATTTGAACAGAATAGAATAAAATAGACTAGAAAAGAAAAAATAGAATAGATTAGAATTGAATACAATTAAATAGAATAAAATAGAATAGCATATATTAGAATAGAATAGACGAATGAACACAAAGAATATATTAGAGTAGATTAGAATAGTTTACAGAATAGAATGCAATAGAGTACAGTAGAATAGATTAGTATAGATTAGAATAGAAGAGGATAGGATAGAGCAGAATACAATAGAATAGAATACATTAGAACACTATAGATTGGGATAGAATAGATGAAAATAGATTAGAATAGAATAAATAAGAATAAAATAGATTAGAATAGAAAACAATAAAATAAAATACGTTAGAATAGGGCAGAATAGATTAGAGTAGAATAGATTAAAGTCTAATAGAATAAATTAGATTAGAATAGAATAGATTATAGAATAGGATACAATAGAATAGATTAGAACAGAATAAATGAGAACAGATTAGGAAACAATAAAATAGAAAGCAGTAGAAAAGAATAGAATAGAATAAACTAGATTAGAATACAGTAGACTAGATTAAATTAGAATAAAATAAAAAATAGAATAGAATAAATGAGATTAGAAGAGAATACATAAGATTAGATTAGAATAGACTACAGAATACAATAGAATAGAATATGATAGAATACAACAGAATAGAACAGATTACCACAGAATAGAATAGAATTGGATTAGTATAGAATAAAACAGAATAGAATAGAAAGGATTTGAATGAAATAGAATACATTAGAAAAGAATAGACTGGATTAGATTAGCGCAGATTAGAACAGAAAAGAATAGATTACAAAAGAGAATAGAATAGATTAGAAGAGAATAGGATATATTTGAATAGATTAGAATAGAGTTGATTAGAATAGACTGAATACAATAGAATGGACTAAAAGAGAATAGAAGAGATTAAAACAGAATACATTAGAATAAAATAGAATAGAATAAAATAAAATAGATTAGATAGAACAGGATACAATAGATTAGACTACAATAGAATAGAATCGATTGGAACATAAAAGAATAGGATTCAATAGAGTAGAATACGATAGAAGAGAACAGAATAAAATACATGAACAGAATAGAATACTATAGAATAGAATGCAATAGAATGGAACAGAATCGAATAGAACTGAATTGATTAGAATAGTTTAGAGTAGGACAGGATAGAATAGAATAGAATAAAAATTAAAACAGAATAAAATAGACTGGACTAGAATAGAATTGAAATGAATAGAATTCAATAGAATAGGTTAGAATAGAATAGTGTACAAAGAATAGAATAAATGAGAATAGGAAAGAATAGAATAGAAAACATTAGAGTAGATTAAAATAAAAAAGAATAAAGATTAGAATAAAATAGACTAGATTTGAATAGAATAAAACAGAATAGAATTAAATAATTTAGAACAGAATAGAGTAGAATGGATTAGAATAGAATATAGAATAGAATAGATTTGAGTAGATTAGAATAGAATACAATAGAATAAAATAAAACAGAATAAATTAGAATAGAATAGATCAGAACAAAATAGACTAGAATTGAATAGAATTCAAGAGAATAAAATACAATAGAAAAGAATAGAATCAATGAAAAGAATAGAGTAGATTAGAATAGAAATAAAGGATAGAATACAATAGAATAGAATGCAATAGAGTAGAATAGATTAGAAAAAATAGAATAGAATAGAATAGCATACAATGGAATAGAATAGAATAGGACAGACCATAGTAGAATAGAATAGGTTACCGTAGAATAGATCAGAATAGAATAGAACAAAATAAAATACATTAGAATAGAATAGAAAGAATAGGTTAGGGTAGAATAGAAAAGAATAGATAACAATAGAATACAGTAGAATAGAATGCAGTAGAATAAAATAAAATAGATTACTATAGATTAGAATAGGATAGGATAAAATAGAATACAAAAGAACAGAATAGATTAGAATAGAAAACAATAGAATAAAATGAAATAGAAGGAATAGGTTAGATTATAATAGAATAGAATACTTTAGAATAGGATAGAATAGATCACCTTAGAAAAGAACGGAATATAAAACATTAGAATAGATTAGAATTGAATAGAATAAAATAATTAGAATGAAATAGAATAGAATAGATAAAGATAGAGTACAAAAGAATAGAAAAGGTTACCAAAGAGTAGAATAGAATAGATTAAAACAGAATAGAAGAGATTACAACAGATTAGAATAGAATAGAAAAAAAATTGGAATAGAATAGAATAAGTTAGATTAGCATAGGTTACAATAGATTATAGAACAGAATAGAATAGATTAGAAGAGAATAGTATAGGTTAGAATAGAATAGAATGGAGATGAAGAGAATACATTAGAACAGAATAGAATAGAAGAGAATAAAAAAGATTAGAATATGATATGATAAAATAGAATAGTATACAATAGAATTGAATACAGTAGAATACAATAGATCAGAATAAAAAGATTAGAATAGAATAGAATACAATAGAATAGATGAATGGAATAAAATCAATTAGAACAAATAGAATTCAATAGAATAATATACAATAGAATAGAATACAGATTAGAATAAAATACAAAAGAATAGAAAAGAATCGATGAATAGAATAAAATACAGTGGAGTAGAATAGATTCGAATAGATTACAATAGATTAGAATACAAGAGAGTAGAATAGAATATAAAAGATTAGAATAAAATAGAACAGAGTGCAATAGAATAAAAAGAATAGAATAGATTAGATTCAAATAGTTTAGAATAGATTAGAAAACAATAGAATAGTATACGATAGAATAGAAAACAATAGATTAGAACAGATCAGAAATGATTGGAATAGAATACATTAGAATAAAAAAATACATTAGAATAAATGAGAACAGAATAGAACTGAAATGAATAGAATTCAATAGACTAGAGTAGAAAAGAATAAAATATAATAGAATAGATTATAGTAGAATAGATTAAATTAGAAGAATAGAAATCAATAGAAAAGAATAGATTACAATAGAATAGAGTGGAGAAGAATAGAATAGAACACAACAGAATAGATTAGGATAGCATAGATTAGAATACAATAGTTTAGAATGCAGTAGAATACAATAGATAGATTAGTATAGATTAGAATAGGATAGGATAGAATACAATAGAATAGAGTACAACAGAATAGATTAGAATAGAATAGACTACATTAGAGTGGGATAGAATAGAAAACAATAGAACAGGTTTGACATGAATAGAAAAAGTAGATTAGAATAAAAAAGAATAGGTTATAGAATAGATTAGAATACATTTGAAGAGAATAGAAAACATTAGAACAGAATACAATAGTATAGAACACAATAGAATAGGATAAATTATAATAGATTAGAGTAGAAGACATTAGGATAGAATAGAAGAGAATGGAATAGAATAGTTTAGAATTGAATAGAGTAGATTCGAATAGAATAAATTAGAATAGAATCGATTATAAAATAGAATATAATAGACTAGAATAGAATTGAATAGATTAAAATAGAATAGAATAGATTACGGTAAAGTAGAATAGATTAGAGCAGAGTAGAATAGAACAGATTAGAATTAAATAGGTTAGAATAAAAGGGCTTAGAATAAAATAGAAAAGATTAGAATAGAATAAAATAGATTAGACTAGAGTAGGTTAGAATAAATAATAGAATAGAACACAAGAGAATAGAGTAGATTAGAATAGATTGGAATAGAATAGATTAGAACACAATAAACTAGAATAGAATTTAGTTGAATAAAATACACAGAATAGAATAGAATCAATGAATAGAATAGGATAGGGTAGAATAGAATAGATTAGAATAGAAGAGAATACAATAATATAGAATACAATAGAATAGAATAGTTTAGAGTAGATTAGAATAGAATACAATAGAACAGTATACAATGGAAAAGAATACAGTACAATAGAATAGGTTAGAATAGGATAGATTCGAATAGAGTAGATTAGAATAGAAAAAATAGATTAGAACAGAATATAACAGACTGGAATAAAATTGAATTGAATAGAATTCAATAGAAGAGAAGAGAATAGATAAGAACAGAAAAGAATAGAACACAATAGATAAGAATAGAATAGATTAGAATACAATAAAATAAAATAGATAAGATTAGAATAGAATGGAATACAATAGCTTAGATTAAAATAGAATAGATTAGAACACAACAGAATAGAATTTAATGGAATAGAATAGAAAAGAATAATATAGATTAGAATGGAACAGAAAAGAATAGATGAATAGAATAGAATACAATAGAATAGGATATAATACAACAGAATTGAACAGAATACAATAGAATAGATTAGAATTGAATAGAGTATAGAACAGATTAGAACAGAACAGTTTAGAGTAGGATAAGTTAGAAGAGAATAGAATACAATAGAGTAGAATAGACTAGAATGGATAAGAATTGAATAGGATAAAATAGATCAGAATAGAATACGATACAGTAGAATATAAAAGAATAGAGTACAATAGAACAGAATGCAATAGAATAGATTAGAAAACAATAGAATGCAACAGAATACAATACAATCAAATAGTATACAATAGAATGGGATACAATGGAATAGAATACAGTAGATTAGAATAGAATAGAATAGAAAAGGAAAGAATAGCATAGAATAGATTACCAGGGAATAGAATAGATTAGAACAGAGTAGAATAGAACAGATTAGAATATTACAGATTAGAATTGAAAAGAAAGAAGAGATTAGGGTAAAATAGAATAGAATACAATAGAATAGATCAGTATATATTAGAATGGAATATGATAGGATAGCATAGAATACAAGAGAGTAGATTAGAATAGAACAAATTATAATAGATTAGAATAGAAAAGATTAGAATAATATAAAATAGATTAGATTAAAATAGAAGAGAATACATTAGAATGGGATAGAATAGATTAGATAAGAATAGAGTAAAATGGAATAGAAAACATTAGAATAGATTAGAATTGAATAGAACAGATTAGATTAGAATAAAAAGAATAGATTAAAATAGAATAGAATAAAGAATAGAAAACAATAAAATAGAATAAGATATAATACAAAAGAATAGATTACCGTAGAAGAGAAAGTTTAAAACAGATTAAAATGGAATAGAATAGACTAGGAGAGAATAGAAAACTTTAGATTAGAATAGAATAGGATAAATTAGATTAGCATAGACTAAAATAGAATAGAAAAGATTATAGAACAGAATATAATAGATTTGAATAGAATGGATTAGAAGAGAATAGGATAGATTTGAATAGGTTAGAATAGAATAGAATCTATTAGAAGAATTGAATAGAACAGAACAGGATAGAATAAATTAGAGTAGAATAGACTCAAATAAAATAGAATAGAATTAAATAAAATAGATTAGAAGAGAATAGAACAGATCAGAACAGAATAGTCTAGAATAGAATTGAATTGAAAAGAATTCAATAGAATAGAACAGAACAGATTAGAATAGAGTAGGCTGAATAGAGTAGAATAGAATAGATTAGCATAGAATAGACGAGACTACAATACAACAGAATAGAATACAGTAGACTAGAATGCAACAGAATAGAATAGAATAGATTTGAATAGAATACAAAAGAATAGAATAGATTAGAAAACAATAGAATAGAATTCAATAATACAGAACAAAATAGGATAGTATACTATAGAATAGAATGGATTAGAATACAATAGATGAGAATAAAATAGACTAGACTAGAATAGTATAGAATAGACTGGAATAGAATAGGATAGAATACAACAGAATAGATTACCATAGAATAGAAAAGATTAGAACAGAATAGAATAGAGCAAAATAAAATAGATTAATATAGAATAGAAAGAATAGATTAGGGTAGAATAGAATACAGTAGAATAGATTAATATAGATTAGAATAGAATATGATAGGACAGAACAGAATAAAATTGAGTAGAGTAGAACAGAGTAGATTATAATAGAATATTTAGACTGGAATAGAATAGAATAGAAATAGATAAGATTAGAAAAGAATAGAATATATTAGACTAGGATAGAATAGATTAGATCAGAATACGATAGAAAAAATTGAATAGAAAACATTAGAATAGATTAAAATTGAACAGATTAAATTAGAATATAATATAATAAATTAGATTAGAATAGAATAGATTATAGAATAGGATAGAAAACAGAATAGAATAGGTTAGGTTAGACTAGAACAGATTAGATTGGAATAGAGCAGAATTGATTAGAATAGATTAGAACATATTAGAAAACAATAGAACACAATACAATAGAATAGATTAGAATAGAAGCGATTAGAATAGAGTAGATAAGAATAGAATAATTATAGAAAAGATTAGAACAAAAAAGAATAGACTGGAATAGAATAGAATTGAATTCCATAGACAGTACTTTAGAATAGAATAGGATAGAAAACAAAAGAATGGATTAGATTAGAAAAGGTTAGATTGGAATAGAATAGAAGATATTAGAAGACAATACAATAGTATACAATAGACTAGAATAGAGTAGATAAGAATAGACTAGATTATCATAGAAAAGATTAGAATAAAAAAGAATAGACGAATAGAATAGAATTGAAATCCATAGAATACAGTACTTTAGAATAGATTACAATAGAAGAGATTAGAATAGAAGAGAAAACATTAGAATAGATTAGATTAGAAAGAAATAAGTTAGATTAGAATAAAATAGAATGGATTAGGTTAAAATAGGGAGAATAGATTAAAAAAGAGAATAGAATAGATTAGAATAGAATAGAATGCAATTGATTAGGTTAGAAAGGAATAGAATAGATTAGAATAGGATAGATGAGAATAGAAGAAAAGATTAGAATAGAATTGAACAGAATAGAATAGATGTGAATAGATTAAAATAGATTACAACGGAATAGATTGGAATAGCTTAGAATAGAATAAAATAGATTAGAGCAAAGTAGAAAACGATAGAACTGAATAGAATTCAATAGAATAGAATACAAGAGAATATAGTAGAATAGATTCAAATACAATAGAATACAAAACATAAGAATAGAGTAGATTAGAATAGAACAAAATAGAATGAATAGATTAGAATAGAATAGGATAGATTAGAAGAGAATAGTATAGATTAGAAAAGGATAGACTGGAACAGAATGCCATAGAATATAATACAATATAATAAACTACAATAGAATAGAATAGAACAAAATAGATTAGAGTACAAAAGATTACAATAGAATAGATAATAAAAAATACATTAGAATAGGCTAGAATAGAACGGAATAGAGTAGAATAGAATAGATTACAATTGATTAGAATAGAATACAATAAAAGACAATAGAATAGAACAGAATACAATAGAATAGAATAAAATAGATTACCATAGAATAGAATAGAGAAGATTAGAATGAAATACATTAGAGTAGAATAGAATAGATAAGCATTGAATGCAATACAATAGAATGGTTTAGAATAGAACAGAATGAATTAGAAAAAAAGATTACCAAACCAAAAACCAAACCCAGTGCCGTTGAGTTGATTCTGACTCATAGCGACCCTATAGGACAGAGTAGAACTGCCCCACAGAGTTTCCAAGGAGCAACTGGTGGATTTGAACTACTGACCCTTTGGTTAGCAGCCGTAGGATGTAACCACTGTGCCACCAGGGTTTCCAAGAACAGATTACAATAGAATAGATTAGAGTAGAGGAGAATAAATTAGAATAGAAGAGTATAAAACAGAATACAGAAGAATAGAATAGATTGGAATAGATAAGAATAGAATAGATCAGAGTAGAATAGATTGGAACACAATAGTATACAATAGATTAGAATGGAATACACAAAAATGCAATAGAATAGAACAGAATACAGTAGTATAGAACAAATTAAAATAGAATAGACTACAGTAGAATAGAAGACAATAGAATAGAGTAGAATAGAATAGATTAGAACAGAATAAATAGATTAGAACAGAATAGAGAAGAATAAAATAGGATAGAAGAGAATAAAATAGAAAAGAATAGAATTGAATAGAAAACATGAGAATAGATTAGAATAGAACAGATTATACAATAGAAGAGAGTAGAATAGGCTAGAATAGTTTAGAATAGAATAAAATAGAATACATTCGGTTAGAAAACAATAAAACAGAATAGTATAGGATAGAATAAAATAGATTAGAATAGAACAAAAGAGATTACAATAGAATAGAATAAAATGGAATAGAATAGAACACACTAAAATACAATAGAATAGAACAGAATACAGTAGAAGAGATTAGAATAGAATACAATAAAATACAGCAGATTACAGTAGAACAGAATAGATTAGAACAGAATAGAATAAAATAGATTAGAATAGAATAAATTGGAATAAAAGCTTAGAATAGGATAGGTTAGAATAAAATACAACAGATTAAAATAAAATAGAATGGATTAGAATAGAATACAATAGATTGGAATAGAATAGAATAGTTTCAAATAGAATAGAATAGATACGAACAGAGTAGAGTAAAATAGATAATAGAATAGAATAGGATAGTTTAAAATAGAAATAAAAAGAATAGATTAGAATAGAATAGATTATGGAAGAATAGAGTAGAATAAAATTGAATTAAATAGATTAGAACAGCATAGATTGGAACAGAATAAAAAGATTAGAATAGAATAAAATAAAATAGAATATTTTAGAACAGATTGGACTAGATTAGAATAGATTATATTACATTAGATTAGAATAGAATACTTTAGAATAGAATTGAATAGAATTGAGTACCATTAAATAAAATAGAATAGAAAAGAATACAACAAAATAGATAGAATAGATTAGTATAGAATACATTAGAATAGAATAGATTAAAATAGTTTAGAATACGATAGAATAGAACACATTCAAAAGCAATAGAATAGAATATAAAAGAATACTACAGAATACGATCCAGTAGAATAGAATAGATTAGAACAGAATAGATTAGACTGGAAAAGAATAGAAGTCAGTAGAATAGAATAGAACACAACAGAATAGATTAGAATAGAATAAAATGAATTAGAATAGAATTGATTAGAATAGAATAGAAAACATGAGAACAGAATAGATCAGATTAGAATAAAATAGAATAGTTTCCAATTGAGTAGAATTGAATAGAGTAGTATAGAATAAAAAAAAAATTTTAATAGAATACGATAATTTATAATACTGTAGAATACAAAAGAATAAATTAGAATAGAATAGGATAGAATAGATTACCATAGAATAGATTAGAAAATAATAGAATAGAACAGAATACAATAGATTAGAATGGAATAGATGAGAACAGAATAGAAAGAAGAGATTAGGGTAGAATAGAATAATACATTATAATAGGATAGAATAGCATAGAAAGCACTAGAATAGATTAGAATTGAATAGAAGTTAGAGTAGAAAAAAGAGAATAGATTAGAATAGAATAGATTAGATTAGAGTAGAATAAATGAGAAGAGAATGCATTAGGATAGAAAAGATTAGAATACAATAGACTACAGTAGAACAGAAAGCATTAGAATAGAATAGAATAAATATGATTGGAA
This sequence comes from Loxodonta africana, assembly GCF_030014295.1. Taxonomy (NCBI): domain Eukaryota; kingdom Metazoa; phylum Chordata; class Mammalia; order Proboscidea; family Elephantidae; genus Loxodonta; species Loxodonta africana. Next base: position 36,735,790 of record NC_087342.1, read on the forward strand.
TAGAACAGATTAGATTAAAGAATAGGGTAGAATACAACAGAATAGATTACCATATAATAGATTAGGTTAGAATAGAATAGAACAGGACAGAATAGAAGAGAATACATTAGATTAGAATACAATAAAACAGAATAGTATAGAATAGATTAGAATAGAATAAAAGAGATTACAATAGAATAGGATTGAATAGAATAGAATACTCTAAAATACAATGGAATAGAACAGATGAGAATATAATACATTAGAATAGTACAGATTACAGTAGAATGGAGTACAATAGAATAGATTAGAGTAAAACAGTTTAGAATAGAATAAAATAAAATACAATAGAAGAGAAGAGAATGGATTAGAGTAGAATAGAATAGAAAGTATTAGAATAGAATGGATTCGAATTGATTAGATTAGAATAGAATACACTAAAATAGAATAGAATACAATAGAATAGATTACAGTAGAATAGAATAGGTTAGAATACAATGGACGAGAGTGGAATAGAATAGATTAGGATAGAGTAGAATAAATAAAATAGAATAGATTACATAAGAATAGAACAGAATAAAGTAGAATAGATCAGCATAGAATAGAGTAGGTTAGAACTGAATAGATTATAGAATAGAATAGATTAAAATAGAACAGAATAGAATAGATTAGGATAGAATAGAATAGAATGGATTAGAATAGAATTGAATAGAAAACATTAGAATAGAGTAGAATATTTTAGAATAAAATAGAACAGATTAGATTAGAATTGAATAGATTACAGAAGAGAATAGATTAGCATTGAATAGTATAAAACAGAGTAGATTAGAATAGACTAGAAAACAGAGTAGATTAGCATAGAATAAATAAGATTAGATTAGAATGGAATAGATTATAGAATAGAGTAGAATAGAACGGAATATTATATAATAGAACAGTGTAGGGTATGGTAGGGTAGATTATAATTGAATAGAATAGGGTAGGGTAGGGTAGCACAGCATAGGTAGAACCGAATAGAATAGAGTGAGGTCGGGTCGAGTAGGGCAGGGTATGGTAGAGTAGAACAGAATAGAGTAGGGTAGGGTAGGGTAGAATAGAACAGAACAGAACAGAACAGAACAGAACAGAACAGAACAGAACAGAAGAGTCAAATAGAGTTGAATCGCGCTGAATCGTGTTGAACCAGCTCCAAACCGTGACGAATCAGGTCGAGTCACATCGAAACGTATCGATTCCCAACAAATAGAATAAAGTAGGGTAGGGTAGAATAGAATTGAGTCGAATCGCTTCGACTCACGCCGAATGGCTTCAACTCACGCCGAAACGTGCTGAATCACGCCGAAAACCGTCAAATCCTGTCGAATCGCGTCGAATAGCATCAAATCTTGTTGAGCCCTGTCGAATCGCATATAATCAAATAGAATAGAGTAGGGTAGGGTAGGATAAAATAGAAGAGAAGAGAGTAGAATAGAATAGAGTTGAATCGAGTCGAATCCCTTCAAATCCCTTCGAATCGCATCAAACCACATAGAAGTGAAAAGAATCTAATTGAATAAATTACAGTAGAGTACGGTAGGGTAGGGTAGGAAGAATAGAATTGTGTAGAGAATAGATTAGGGAAGGGTAGGGTAGGGTCGGTTAGGGTAGCGTAGGGTAGAATAGAATAGGGTAGGGTAGGGTGGGGTGGGATAAAGTAGGGAGGGTAGGATAGAATAGAATGGAATAGAATAGAGTCAAAGGGAGTCAAATCATGCCAAATTGCCCCGAATCATGCAGAATCGCACCAAATCGCATCGAATCACCTCGTATCACGTCAAATCACATCAAATCAAATCGAATAAAATAGATTAGAGTAGGGTAGGATAGGGTACAGTAGGGTAGAGTAGAATAGAATAGAATAGCATAGGGTAGTGTACGGTAGGGAAGGGTAGCATACGGTGGAATAGAGTAGAATAGAATAGGGTAGGGTCAGGTAGGTTAGGGTAGGATAGGGTAGGGTAGAGTAGAGTAGAATAGAATAGAGTCGAATAGAATAGGAGTCGAATAGAGTCTAATTAAGTCCAATCGAGTCAAATCGCAATGAATCGTGCCAAATCGAATCAAATCACGTCGAATCTCATCGAATTGCATAGAATCGAGTCAAATAGAATAGAGTAGGGAAGGGTAGGGTAGAATAGAAAGAATCAAATAGATTAGGGTAGGGTAGGGTACAGTAGGGTTGGGTAGGGCAGGATAGGATAGATTAGAATAGGGTAGGGTAGGGAAGGGTAAGGTACGGTAGGGTAGAGTAGGGTACAATAGAGTAGAATAGAATAGAGTCTAATAGAATAGAGCCGAATCGAGTCGAATTGAGTCCAACCGTGTTGAATCATGCTGAATCACGTCGAAGCACATTGAATCGCATCGAACTGAATCAAATCGCATCAAACTGAATCAAATAGATTAGAGTAGGGTAGGGTAGAAGAGAAAGAATAGAATAGATTAGGGTAGGGTAGGGCAGGATAGGATAGAATAGAATAGATTAGAATAGGGCAGGGTAGGGTAGGGTACGGTAGAGTCAAATAGAATAGAGTCGAACAAAATAGAGTTGAATCGAGTCAAATCATATCGAATCGCACCATATCGCGTCGAATCATGCCATATCATGCCAAATCGTGCCAAATCGTCCCGAATCGCGTCGAACAGCATCAAATCACATTGAATCCAATCAAATAGATTAGAGTAGGGTAGGATAGGGTAAGGTAGGGTAGAATAGAATACAATAGATTAGGGTAGGGTAGGGTAGGGTAGGCTGGAATAGAGTAGCTTAGAATAGAATAGGGTAGTGTAGGATAGGGTAGGGTAAAGTAGAGTAGAATAGAACAGACACAAACCAAGTCAAATCACGTTGAATCGTGCTGAATCGCGCCGAATTGCACCGAATCGTGCCATATTGCACTGAATCACGTCCAATAGGGTAGGGTAGAATAGATTAGGGTAGGGTAGTGTAGGGTGGAATAGAGTAGATTAGGATAGGGTAGGGTAGGATAGGATAGAATAGAATAGATTAGAATAGGGTAGGGCAGGGTACAGTAGAGTAGAATAGAAGAGATTAGGAGTTGAACAGAATAGAGCTGAATAGAGTCGAATTGAGTCAAATTGAGTTGATTCGTGTCAAATCGAGCCAAATGGATCCGAATGCAGTGAAATCGAACTGAGTTGAGCCAAATCGAGCCAAATCAAGGTGATTCGAACAGAATCTCATCAAATCGCCTCGTGTCTCGTTGAATCGTGTCGAAATGGGCTGAATCGGATAGATTAGAATACATTAGAGTAGGGTAGGGTAGAATAGAACAGAACAGAATAGAAAGAATAGAATAGAGTAGAGAAGATCAGAGTAGAGTAGAATAGAGTTGAATAGAGCTGAATAGAGGTGAATCAAGCCAAATCAAGCCGATTTGAGCCAAATTGCACCGAATCGCGCCAAATCCTTTCAAATCGAATTGCGTCGAATGCATTGAATCAAATCGAATAGATTGGAGCAGGGTAGGGTAGGGTGGCATAGAATAGAATATAATAGAGTAGATTAGAATAAAATAGAACAGAATAGAGCAGAACAGAATAGAGTCAAATGGAGTCAAATGGAGCCGAATGAAGCCTAATGGAGCCAATTGAGGTGAATCGCGTCAAACTGAATCAAATGGATTAGAATAGATTAGAATAGGGAAGGGTAGGGTAGGGTAGAATAGGATAGGGTAGAATGGTGTAGAATCGAATAGAATGGAGTTGAATGGAGTCAAATGAAGTGGAATGGAGTCGAATGGATTCGAACAGAGATGACTAGAGTCGAATAGAGCTGAATAGGGCCGAATTGAGCTGAATCGAGCCAAATCGGGATGAATCACACCGAATCATGTCGAATCCTGTCGTACTGCATCAAACCGTGTCGAATCCCATTGAATCCCTTCGAATTGGGTCGACTTGCATCTTATCAAATTGAGTCGATTAGATTAGAGTAGGGTAGGGCAGTGTAGAATGGAATAGAATAGAATAGAATGGAATGGAGTAGAGTGGTGTCGAATGGAGTCGAATGGAGATGAATGGAGTCGAATAGAGGTGAATAGAGCTGAATAGAGTTGAATAGAGCTGCACCGAGACAAAACGAGAATTGAGATGAATCGCGACGATTCGAGCCGAATCAAGCTGAATTGATCCAAATCGAACTGAATCGAGCTGAATCACATCGAATCGTGTTGAATCGAGTCAAATAGAGTAGGTTAGGGTAGGGTAGAATAGAATAAAATAGAATAGATTGCAGTAGAATGGAGAAGAATGGAGTTGAATGGAGGAGTCGAATGGAACCGAAAGGAGTTAGATGGAGTTGAATGGAGTCCAGTGGAGTCTAATGGAGGGAATGGATACAAATGGATCTGAATGGAGCAGAATCGAGGAGAATCGATCCAAATCGAACCAAACCAAGCCAAATTGAGCTGAATTAAACTGAATCGCCCCAAATCGTGCCAAATCGCATCAAATAGCAACGAATTGAATCAAATTGAATTGATTAGAATAGATCAGAGTAGGGTAGGGTAGGGAAGGGTAGGGTAGCATAAGGTAGAGTAGAATAGAATAGAGTAGAATGGAGTCAGATGGAGTTGAATGGACTCTAATGGAGTTGAATCACGTCGAATCGAATTGAATTGAATAGATTAGAGTAGGGTAGGGTAGGGTAGAACAGAGTAGAATAGAACAGAGCAGAACAGAATAGAAAGATTAGGGTAGAATAGAGTAGTCAAATGGAGCCGAATGGAGCCGAACAGAGCTAAATCGAGGCGAATCAAACTGAATCCCGTCAAATCGCGTTTTATCAAATTGAATCGATTAGAATAGATTAGAGTAGGGTAGGGTAGAGTACAATAGAATAGAATAGAGTAGAATGGAGTCGAATGAAGTCAAATAGAGACTAATAGAGTCAAATAGAGCCAAATCGAGCCGAATTGAGCAGAATTGAACTGATTCCAGCCAAATCGAGCCGAATAGTCCCGAATCGCCCTGAATCAGGCCAAATCGTGTAGAATGACGTCGAATCACATTGAAACGTGTCGAATCACCTCGAATCGTGTTGAATTGAATCAAATCGATTAGATTATAGTAGGGTAGAGTACGGTAGGGAAGGGTAGGATAGAATAGAATAAAATGGAATAGAATAGAGTAGAATGCAGTCGGGTGGAGTCAAATGGAGTCGAATGGGTCGAATCCCGTCGGATTGCGTTGATCCACTCTAACCACGTCAAATTCCATTGAGTCACAAAGAATTCCGTCCAATCCTATCAAATCCCACAGAATCACATCGAATTGCTTGAATCTCGTCCATTCCCATAGAATCCCATCTAATCGTGTAGAATCGCGTCAAATCGAATCAAATCAAATTGATTAGAATAGATTATAGTAGGGTAGGGTAGGGTAGGGTAGAATAGAATAGGATAGAGTAGAATGGACTAGAATGCAGTGGATGGAGTCAAATGGGATAGAATGGTTTGAATAGTGTTGAATCACGTCAAATCACATCAAATTGTGTTGAATCGTGTCAAGCCGCATCTCACCGCATCAAATGGCTTGAATCGAGTTGAATCTCATCGAATTCGGTCAAGTCCCATCTAATCGCGTCGAATTGCTTCGAATCAAATAGAATCGAATTGAATGGATTAGAATAGATTACAGTAGGGTAAGGTAGAATAGAATAGAGTAGAATAGAACAGAATAGAAAGAATAAAAAAGAATGGAAAGGAATAGAATACAGTAGAGTAGAGTAGGATAGAGTCGAGTGGAGCCGAATGCAGTCAAATGGAGCTGAACAGAACCGAATCATGCTGAATAGAGCTGAGTCCAGCTGAATCGTGCTGAATTGCGCCGCATGATGCCGAATCCTGTCGAATTGTGTCAAATCGCCTTGAATCCAGCCAATCCCATTGAATCCCTGCAAATCCCGTCGAATCCTGTCAAATCATGTCAAATCTTCTCGTGGCTGTCTCCATGCTGACTGGTAAAGAAGCTTTTGCCCCACCCACTCGGCCTTTCCCTGGTCTTTCTGGCCTGTTGAGGATCACCCAGACACCTGTGTTGATTCAAAAGCTCATGTCTGCCAGTGCCCAGCCGTCGTCATTTCCTTTGAAGGATTAGGGCCCTTGCCTGGGGCATAAGACAGCCAAGGTGAGCCTGAGCCTAGATACCTAGTGACCTGTGACACTATTGCCAGTGAGACATGTTGATTACCACACTCAGGTATCCGCGGGTGGCAGATTCAGAGTGATCGCAGGAGAAATGTAGCTAGAGAGTGCACAGTCACAGGGGCACAGGCCAAAGACCAGGGAAAATAGCCGACGTCATGGACCTCAAGTGGGGCCAGTCTAGGGCACAGGGCTCCCTCCTGTACCTTTCAAACAGGTCATCCATATCCCTGCATCCACAGACACTGGACTACTGGGGCCCCGGCTGCCAGGATTTCACCCTGGTCTTCGGAGACCTGATCCATGTGCAGAGTGCCACTGGAGGCTGTGGACCAGCGGATGACAAAATTTGGAAAACGGTAGTTTCAGTTGACTTTGCCTGTACTCTCCTTTGGCTGAGTGGAATGCTGTGTTTCCTAGAAGGAAAAGGCATTCATGGAGAAAGGCAGATTTGGTATGTGCAGGCAAGGTGTGTGCTGAAAAGATGACAAGGTGGAGACCAGGGTGGGACCTTCAGACCCAGGAGAGATCTCTGGCAGGTATGTGTCAATGTTTTCTGCCCATACCTCATGGCTGGGTTTTTTCATACAATGCATCTGTGGAATTAGTTGTCTCCGGAAAGGTTTCCATCTGCCAGCAAGCTTCACCTGGCCAGGGTCTGCCCATGGTGTAGCTCCCGCATCAATCACTAATACCTAGACCTTCCACACAGACTATCTGCTCTTCTCTGCCCATGGACAGTAAGTACAGCCAGAGGCCTTCCCCCTTTAATCTCTAAGCTCTCTCTCAGGCACTCCAAGTTGTAATGTGTCTCAGGGGTAGAATGAAAAGATTTTGCAGGATGAACACATACAGAGAGAGTCAGAGAGAGGCAAGAGATGTTGAGTGGGGATGCCATGCCTACTGATAGTCTCAGGAAAGTGGAAAATGGGCACCCGGTCTGCTCTCCCAATGCCCTGAACCTGTCCATATCAGGGTCTCCCATCTTCCTGTGTAGCCTTTCCAAGGGTGTGCTGAAATCCTGTGCCCACAGCCAGAGGTGGCCATTGAGCCTCATAGGTCACAATGGAGGGCCCTGTGTCCTCCGCTGGGTGGGACAGATCTCTCTCAAAGGCTTAGTACTTGCAATCCAGCCCCTCAGAACCTCCGCCCACTCCTCCGGTGGCTGTCTCCATGGTGATGGTCAACAAGCCTTAGCCCTGCCCCCTCCCCCGGCCTTCATCTGGCCTACTGGCCTGCTGTCCCTCACTCAGACCTCTCTATTGATCAAGATGAATTTCCACGGGAGCTCAGCAGTCACGATCTGGGATAAAGGATTTGGGCCCTTGCCTGGAGCAGAAGACAGCCAAGGCCAGCTTATGCCTAGATCTCTAGTGACTCGTCACACTTCTACAAGTTATAAGTGGTGACTTCCACACTCACCTATCCCCTGGTGGCAGAATGATAGTGACGGGAGGAGAAATATCCCTAGAGGGCACATATTCATGGAGTCACAGGCCAAAGGCCAGGAACAGTACTGGATGTCATGGAGCTGAATTGCGATCTAGTCTAGGTACCAAGGCTCCCTCCTGTATGTGGCCAACAGATCATCCATGTTTCCACAACCAGAAACTACTGGACAGCTGGGGCCCTGGCTGCCAGGATTTCGGCCTTGTCTTTGGAGGCTGGCCACATATGCAGTGGAGCAAAAATTTGAAAATGGCAGTTTCACTTCGTTTGGGCAGTATTTCATTTGGGTAATTGGCATGCTTTCTTTATCCTAGAAGGACAAGGCATTCACGGACAAAGGCAGAATTAGGTGTGCAGGCAAGGTGTGTGCTGAGAAGGTGACGAAGTTGAGACCAGGTTGGGATCTTTAGTCCCAGGAGAGGCCCCTGGCAGGTATTGGTCAATGTTATCTGCCCATTCCACTTGGTGGGGTTTTTCGTGATACACAGTATCAGCAGAATTAGTGGTCACCGGAGAGGCTTGCCTTTGCCCACAAGCCCTGCCTGGCCAGGGTCCGCCCCTGGTGTATTTCCCATGTCAGTCAACAGTATCTAAGACCATCCAGATAGACTACCCACTATTCTCTGCCCATGCGAAACTGGTAGAACCAGGATCCTTCCCCCTTTCGTCTCCAGGCTCTCTCTCTTGGGAACTCGTACTTGTGATGTTTCTCAGTGGTAGAAGGAAAAGATTTCGCCAAATGAACACATGTGCAGAAGGACAATAGATGTTGAATGGGAACACCTTGTCTACTGATATTAAGTGGAAAACAGGTACCTGGCCTGCTCTCCCAGTGTCTTTAAACTGTCCACATCAGGGGTTACTACTTGTGAAGATATTCCCTGGCTGTGCTCAATTCCTGTGGCCAAAGCCAGGAGAGGTCATTGAGTGTCAATGGAGAAAATGGAGGATTCTGTGGAACTGGCCAGTTAGGCTGGACCACTCCTATTGGCTCAGTGTTTGTGACCTGTCCCATCAGACGTTTCGCCCAGTCTTGCAGTGATTGTCTCCATGGTGTCTGGTAAAGAAGCCTTGGCCCCCCCGCTCAGCTTTCCCCTGGACTTCCTGGCCTGTTGACCCTCACCCAGACCCCTGTGTTGATTAAAAAAATTATGTCCGCCAGTGCCCAAACATCATCATTTCCTTTGAAGGATTAGGGCCCTTGCCTGGGGCAGAAGACAGCCAAGGTCAGCCTGAGCCTAGATACTGAATGACCTGTGACACTGCCACCAGTGATAGATGTTCATTTCCACACTCAGGTATCCACTGGTGGCAGATTCAGAGTCATCACAGGAGAAATGTAGCTAGTGAGTGCACATTCATGGGGAAATGGGCCGAAGGCCAGGGAAAATAGCTGACGTCATGGACCTCAAGTGGGGCCAGTCTGGGGCCCAGGGCTCCCTCCTGTACGTTCCAAACAGGTCATCCTTATCCCCACATCCACGGACACTGGACTACTGGGCCCTAGTTCCCAGGATTTCACCCTGGTCTTCGTAGACCTGATGCATATGCAGTGTGCAACTGGAGGCTGTAGACCACCAGACGGCAAAATTTGGTTAAATGGTAACTTCAGTTGGCTTTGTGTGCACTCTCCTTTGGCTAAGTGGCATGCTGTGTTTCCTAGTAGGAGAGGGCATTCATGGAGAAAGGCAGATTTGATATGTGCAGGCAAGGTGTGTGCTGAGAAGATGACAAGGTGGAGACCAGGGTGGGAATTTTGGACCCAGGATAGACCTCTGGTAGGTATGTGTCAATGTTTTCTGCCCATTCCTCATGGCCGGGTTTTTACATGCAATTTATCTGCAGAATTAGTTGCCTCCTGAGAGGTTTCCATCTGTCTGCAAGCTTCACCTGGCCAGGGTCTGCCCGTAGTGTAGCTCCCCCATCAATCACTAGTACCTAGACCTTCCACATAGACTACCTGCTCTTCTCTGCCCATGGGCAATTGGTACAGCCAGAGGCTTTCCGCCTTTAATCTCTAAGCTCTATCTCAGGCACTCCAAGTTTTGATGTGTCTCAGGGGTAGAATGTAGAGATTTTGCAGGATTAACACATACAGAGTCAGAGAGAGGCAAGAGATGTTGAGTGGGGATGCCATGCCTACTGATATTCTCAGGAAAGTGGAAACAGGTACCCAGCCTGATCTCCCAATGCCCTGGACCTGTCCACATCAGGGTCTCCCATCTTCCTGTGTAGCCTTTCTGAGGGTGCGCTGAAATCCTGTGCCCACAGCCAGAGGTGGCCCCTGAGCCTCATAGGTCACAATGGAGGGCCCTGTGTCCTCCGCTGGGTGGGCCAGATCTCTCCCATTGGCTCAGTACTTGTGAACTGGCCCCTCAGAAGCTCCGCCCACTCCTCCGGTGTCTGTCTCCACGGTGACGGTTCACAAGCCTTAGCTCTGCCCACCCAGCCTTTACCTGGCCTACCTGGCCTGCTGGCCCTCACCCAAACCTCTGTGTTTATCAAAATAAATGTCCGCCAGGGCCCAGGTGTCACCATCTGGGATAAAGGATCCGGGCCCTTTCCTGGGGCAAAAGACAGCCAAGGTCAACTTGTGCCTACATCTCTAGTGACTTGTCACACTGTTGCCAGTGTTAAATGGTGACTTCCACACTCACCTATCCCCTGGTGGCAGAATGATAGTGATGGGAGGAGAAATATCACTAGAGGGCACACACTCACGGATTCACCGGCCAATGACCAGGGACAGTACTGTACGTCGTGGAGCCGAATGGCAAGCTAGTCTAGGACCCAAGGCTCCCTCCTGTATGTGGCTGACAGGTCATCCATGTTTCCACAACCAGAAACTACTGGACAGCTGGGGCCCTGGCTGCCAGGATTTTGGCCTTGTCTTCGGAGGCCGGCCACATATTCAGTGGACCACCGGAGGCAGTGGACTTGTAGACAGTAAAAATTTCAAAATTGCAGGTTCACTAAATTTGGGCAGTACAGTCTTTGGCTGAGTGGCACTTTTTTTTTTTTCCTAGTAGGATAAGGCATAACGGACAAAGGCAGAATTAGGTGTGCAGGCAAGGTGTGTGCTGAGAAGGTGATGAAGTTGAGATCAGGTTGGGATCTTTAGTCCTAGGAGAAGCCCCTGGCAGGTATGGGTCAATGTTATCTCCCCATTCCACTTGGTGGGGTTTTTCATGATACAAAGTATCAGTGGAATTAGTAGTCGCTGGAGAGGCTTGTGTCTGCCCACAAGCTCCACCTGGCCAGGGTCCACTCATGGTGTATTTCCCTTGTCAGTCAACAGTATCTAAGATCATCCAGATAGACTACCTGCTATTCTCTTCCCATGGGGAACCGGTACAATCAGAATCCTTCCCCCTTCTGTCTCCAGGCTTTCTCTCAGGATCTCATACTTGTGATGTTTCTCAGGGGTAGAAGGAAGAGATTTCGCCAAATGAACACACACGTAGAGGGACAACAGATGGTGAGTGGGGACCCCTTGCCTACTGATATCCTCAAGTATGTGGAAAACAGGTACCTGGCCTGCTCTCCCAGTGTCTTTAAGCTGTCCACATCAGGGGTTGCCACCTGTGAAGATATCCCCTGGGTGTGCTCAATTTCTGTGGCCAAAGCCAGAAGAGGGAGGTTGAGTGTCAATGGACAAAATGGAGGACTCTGCGGATTTGGCCAGTTAGGCTGGACTGCTCCTATTGACTCACTGTTTGTGACCAGTCCCACTAGATATTCTGCCCAGTCTTGTGGTGGCTGTCTCCATGGTGATTGGTAAAGAAGCCTTCACCCCACCAACCCGGCCTTCCTCTGGCCTACCTGGCCTGTTGACCCTCACTCAGACCCCTGTGTTGATTGAAAAAATCATGTCCAGCAGTGCCCAAATGTCATCACTTCCTTTGAAGGACTAGGGCCTTTGCCTGAGGCAGAAGACAGCCAAGGTCAGCCTTAGCCTACAGTTGTGACACTGTTGCCAGTGATAGATGTTCATTTCCACACTCACGCATCCACTGGTGGCATATTCAGTGTGACTGGAGGAGAAACATAGCTAGACAGTGCGCACTCACGGGGGCATGGGCCAAAGGCCAGGGAAAATACTAGACGTCGTGGAGCTCAAGAGTGAGCACTTCTAGGACCCAGGGCTCCCTCCTGTATGTGGCAAACAGGTCATCCATATCCCCACATCCATAGACACTGGACTATTGGGGCCCTGGCTGCCAGGATTTCACCCTCATCTTCGGAGACCTGATGCATACGCAGCATGCCACCGGAGGCTGCGGAGCAGCAGACGGCAAAATTTGGGAAATGGTAGTTTTTTTTTTTTTTTTAGTTGACTTTGCCTGTACTCTCCTTTAGTTGAGTGGCATTCTTGTTTCCTAGCAAGCCAGTAGGCCAGGTGAAGACTCACTGGGCGGGGCTCAGGCTTGTTTACCAATCAACATGGAGACAGCCACCAGAAGACTGGGCAGAGCTTGTGATGTACCAGGCACAAGGACTGAGCCAATAGGAGAGATCTGGCCTACCTTGCCAATTCCACAGAGCACTTCATTTTGACCAATGACACTGAGGGGCCTCTTCTGGCTTTGGCCACAGGACTTGAGTGCACCCGGGGAATATCTTCATGGATGGCAGCCCTCGACATGGAAGGGTTCAACTCAATGGCAGAGCAGGCCAGGTACCTGTGTTCCACTTACTTGAGGATATCAGTAGTCAAGACCTCAACACTCATCTTCTATTGCCACTCTCTGTCTCTTTCTGTAGGTTTTCTTTCACCAAAATCTGTTAAATCTACCCCTGAGAAATATCCCAATTACTAGTGCATGCTATACAGCCTAGAGATGAAAGAGAAAAGGCCTCTGGCTGTACCGGTTGCCCATGGGCAGAGTGTAGCAAGTAGCCTATCTGGATGGTCTTAGGTACTAGTAATTGATGGGGGAGATACATCAAGGGCAGGCCCTGGCCTGGTGAGCTTGCAGGCAGACAGAAGCCCCTCCGATGACTACGAATTCTGAGGATACACTGTATGGAAAAACCCCACCAAGTGGAATAGGCAGAAGACATTGACACACACCTACCAAGAGCCTCTCCTGGGTCTGAAGATCACAACCTGGTCTCCACCTAGTCATCTTCTCGGCACTCACATTGCCTGCACACATAAAATCTACCTTTCTCCACGAATGCCTTCTCCTCCTAGGAAACACAGCATGCCACTCAGCCAAAGGCAGTACCGAAAGTCAAGTGAAACTGCCTTTTTCAAATTTTTTCCATCTGTTGATCCACAGCCTCTGGTGACATACTGCATATGCATCAGGCCTCCAAAGAAAAGGTGGAAATACTGGCAGCCAGGCCCCAGGCGTCCAGTCCATTCTGGATGTGGGGATATGGATGACCTGTTTGCCAAGTACTCGTGGGAGCCTTGGGCCCTAGACTGGCTCACACTCGAGATCCACGATGTCTGGTACCGTCCTTGGCCTTTGGCCCTTGCCTCTGTGAATGTGTGCTCTCTAGCTACATTTATCCTCCCATCACTCCGAATCTGCCACCAGTGGATACATGACAGTGGAAGTCACCATCTCTCACTGGCAGTAGTGACACAGGTAACTAGATATCTAGGCTCAGGCTGGCCTTGCATGCACATGTATTTTCAGGGTGGGAAATGAAGAACAGTAGCTTTACTTTACAGGATGGTCCTTTGCAAAATTGGGATTAAAGATAGTTTCGTTGGAAAAAATTCTCATTGCGTCTTTCTTCTTGTTCTCCTCTGCTGCTGGATGGATTGTAGTGGTGTGAAAAGAAAAAGATACAGGTGTCCGCTGTTTTCCCGATCCACATGAGACTGAGCTAGTTCTTTCCTCCAGCTTTAACTGATGTTTTCAGAATGCTCTTGGGGACCGTGTGGCTTTGGCCCCTCACAGCTTGCTCATAAATCACCAGTGATCACTTTCATCATCCATTTCTCAAAAGCCGTAACTTCATTTGGAGAGCTTTCTGTGGGTATCCTATCAATATCTCTATCTCTTAATAATCTATTAATGGAATTTGTATTTCAACCTTTCAACCTTCTTGGTCATTAACTAATGTTTATATGACTCAGCTTGGAGACGGTACTTTTTTTTAAGGTGCTGTTTTTCTGTTTTCGAGAAAGATGCTGGACAACAGATCTTAAATGATCCTCAGCACACCCTGGGTTTTCCTGTGTGGTTGGTTTGACCTGACAGGATCAAGACGTGGCTTCTTGGGGACATCGCTGTTTCTCTGCATTCACTCTAGAAAAAGGCATCGTTAATTCTCAGGAGGACTATTAAATAAGCAATGGTAGCCTGCTATTTCTGAATCCTGATGAGGACAGGAGGAGATGGAATGTGCTGAAAACATATTTATGAGGAGTCCTTTTAATAGTGTGTATATGAGCTATGAAAGTAGTCAGGGAGAATTGTAGTCCCTTCACCTTATTTATGTGCAGGGAAGAATCTGATCCAGCAGGAGTGGGAAGGTCCATCTTGCGGTGGTGAGGGGAACTGACCTCAGGTACCTTTGGGATCTTCCAAGGAGCATCCTATAAGCACTTTTCTCTTTCCTTCCCAAACAATGACTGAAATTCTAGGGTTAATTCAATGTAGATGTAGTCTTCTATTCAAGATAGGTCCTGAAAAACAAGAGGAAACCTACCTTACACAACAGCAGAGCCCAGGAAAAGCAGAGATGTGATGAGGTTTACGGCAGACCTGGGATGTCTGGAGTGTGCAGGGTTAGATGTGAGCAAGGTAGGAAGGGCTGAGCAGGGCTGAGGCATCAGTCATCCTACTGCTCAGGCACTTCCATAGCAGTGGGTCTTTGTGTAATGTGGTAGTTGCTCCCTTTGAGCTTCTTCGGGTGCTGGGAAGTTTCCAATAGGTATCTGGATGGAGACATCAGAAAGTAAGAGTCTGCTGGGGGAAAAATCAAGATGAAGAGATGAGAATGAGGGGAGAGGACATCTCTCTTTCCTCAGAATTTTCGAGTCCTTGCCAATCTCTGCTTAACTCCTAAATCCAGGTGTCCATCGCTTCACACCTCCTGCCCTTTCCTCTCTGTAGCTTTGATTCCCAACTTGGAAACTTCCAGGAACTCACCAATGTTCCCTCCCAAACCAATGCTTTATTCTCCAAGTTTGAAGGTCGAATGTTACTCCATGTGCCTGTGAGTTTTCAGGAATGCCATGTCTCAGAAGGTTTTTGGCTGTCATGGGTTGAATTATGTTCCCCTTAAAATGTATCAATTTGGCTGGGCCATGATTCCCAGTATTGTGTGGTTGCCCTCCATTTGTGTGGTTGTAATTTTACGTTAGAGAGGATTAGGTGGGGATCGTAAGTTCACATTATTTACACTTACTAAGGCCACTTCCCTGATCCAATGTAAATACAATGTAAAGGGAATTTCCCTGGGGTGTGACCTGCACAACCTTTTATCTCACAGAGATAAAACCAAACAGAAGGAAGCAGAGGCTTCGGGACCTCACACCACCAAGAAAGCAGTGCTGGGAGCAGAGTGCATGCTTTGGACCCAGGGTCCCTGTGTGGAGAAGCTCCTAGTCTGGGGAAGATTGATGAGAAGGACTTCCCCTGGAGCTGATGCCCTGAATTTGGACTTTTAGCCTACTTTACTGTGAAGAAATAAACTTCTCTTTGTTAAAGCCATCCACTTGTGGTATTTCTGTTAAAGCAGCACTACATGACTAGGACACTGGCCAACACCATGCAGTTTCTCATACAATGTCCTCCTCAGCACAGCCCCCAATCCTGGTGCATCCCTGGTATTGAGGGGGAGTGTACACACCAAACTTCGAAAGACAAATGGTGAATGAAGGACAGAGCCCTGGATCCTTCATCCACTAGTGTTTGACTTTAGAAAAGTCCCTTAACTCCTCATTTCAGGGTCTTCAGTGGGAAAATAGCTGTAACACTGTCCACCTCTCAGGGTGTTTGGGATATTAAAGGAGTCATACTTGAAGGGAATTTTCTCCAGCATATGCCATGTGCCGGGCTCTCAGTCAACAAAGGGAATCATCACATCTACACCTTGCAATTTCGAGTCTTACCTCTCATGTCTTCCTCACCTGCCTGTTATCTGCCATTGGCACCTGTGTTTGGTTGATCATTTCCCAGAAATAGGAAGAGCCTGGTTATTATGGATTGAACTGTGTCCCCAAAAATCTGTGTCTATTTGGTTAGTTCATCATTCCCTATATGGTGTAATTGCCCACCATTTTTCAACTGAAGAGATTTTCCTAGTGTTGTAAATACTACATCTATGATGTTAATGAGGTGGGATTAGCGACAGTTGTATTAGTGAGGTGCGAATCAATCTAAAAGATTAGCTTGTGTGTTAAGTTAATCTCTTTTGAGATAAAAAAGGGAGAAGCAACCAGAGACACATGGGGGCCTCTAATCACCAAGAAAACACCTCCAGGAACAGAGTGTTTCCTTTGGGCCTGAAGTTTCTGTGCATAGAAGCACCTAGAGCAGGAAGATTGATGACAAGGATCTTCCTGCAGAGACAGAAATCTTCCCCTGGAGCTGATGCCCTGAATTTCAACCTGTAGCCTCTTAGACTGTGAGAGAATAAAATTCTGTTTGTTGAAGCCATTCACTTGGGGTGTTTCTGTTTCAGCAGCCCTGAAAGTAAGACACTGGTGCCATCCCCATGTCAGTATTCTGAGGAACCCTGAAATGTACCCATCAGCCTGCATAATGGGGGACAACAAAAGGTCCGTCTAATCACAAACATACTTCCTCATAGGCACCTGGACAGCACCTAGCAACTGCATGTCCATATCACCAACAGTGCTGCACTTCTTTAGGTTCGATGTATTCCATCACAAATATATGCTCTCCACAAAGGAACTTGCTCTTGGTGGGGCTTCAGGGCTCTTTTCTGGGAAAGCAACAAGATCTGATTTTTGATTTGAAGAGTTGAGTATTCCCTCAAAATGACCAGCAACAGAGGAAGTTTTTGTAACTGGAGAACTTTTTTCCCTGTAATAATTTTATTGTTGTTGTTGTTAGGTGCCATCGAATTGGTTCCAACTCATAGCAACTCGATGTACAACATAATCGAACACTGTCTGGTCCTGTGCAATCTTCACAATTGTTGTTATGCTTGAGCCCATTTTAGTAACCACTATGCAAATCCACCTCATCGCAGGTCTTCCTCTTTTTTGCTGAGCCTCTACTTTACCAAGCATGATGTCCTTCACCAGGAACTGATCCTTCCTGATAACACATTCAAAGTATGTGAGACCTTGTCTCACCATCCTTGCTTCTAGGGAGCATTCTGGTTGTACTTCTTCCAAGACAGATTTATTTGTTCTTTTGGCAGTCCATAGTATATTCAATATTCTTCACCAACACCACAATTCAAAGGCATCAATGCTTCTTCAGTCTTCCTCATTCATCCACAAGCTTTCACATGCATATGAGGTGACTGAAAACATCATGGTGTTTCCACTCTCTCTCTTTCTCACACACACACATAGACACACACACACATACATACACCATAGGATACTCACGCTGTCTCCCCAGAGTTCATATTTAACTCCAAAAAACTTTGCTCTCAGGGTTCAGTGGGCAATGTTTTACTGCCAAAAATTATGCCTCTTTGAAAAAAATATTATTTTTAATTTTGTTTTTCAGCTTTCAATAGCCTTTGCCTTGCCATCTCTGAGAGCAGTTTACATAGCAATGAACCATAGGAGAATCCTATTTGATAAGCTGTAAATCTACTTGCAGAGGATTTGTGGCAGTAACAGGAAAAGAAAAGTGTAGGTCCAATGATGAGAAAAAAAAAAAAAGTATTTCAAAATTTCTCTGGTGCCAACATGCCTTAGGCATAGAAAAATTAAGTGACATTTAATGCATGAATCAAAAAGTGTTCAGAACAGCAAAATACATGAAAACGGACAGTGTAATGCATGAAATCTCATTACTCTAGAATTCATGGAATTTCAAATACTTAATCTGTGCTCTATGCTGTTCCAGGTGTTTTATCTCCCCTGGTAACTCACATAATCTTCCTGCTCATCCAGTGAGGAAGGGTGGATGTTAGTGATGTTAGGAAAACAAAAAGATGGTATCAAAGGACCTCACTGGGAGTATTAAATATGGGATATTTTAGTTGATTATTATTTTTTTAATCCTAATGAGCGCAAAATAAAAGGGAATGGGCTGAATCAATGTTTCAGAGGAAGTCTTCAGCTTCTGTGTTTGTGAGATCTGACATTAGGTGGGGAGGATATGAAGGCTCATTGCCATATTTCTTTGCAGGAAAGAGTCTTATCCAACTGGATTGATAAAGTTCACCCTGCTGTGGCAAGGGGTCTATCTTAGGAGCCTTAGGGACCTTCCAAGGAGCATCACACAAGCACTATCCCCTTTACTTCCCAACCAATGACTGAAATTCTTAGATTTCACAGGTGTAGATTTAGGTTTACATTTACATGGAAAACAGTTCCTGACAAACAAAGATAATACCACCTTAAGCAACAACAAAACTTCAAGTGGAGCAAAGCTGGTTTTAGATGTATTTCAGGCTTGGTGTCTGCTCTGAGCCTCTCTCCCCTGGCCATCAACAGACCTCTTGTCCACAGTTTGTGTTGATGTAATGCTATGTGAGTACTGAGAAAGAAGAAAATGTCACTCTCCTGGTCCCAAGGTAGGGAGGGAGTCAATGCGGCTTTGTTCCATAGTGGCTCACAGTTGGTGACAATGGGTCACCAGACCTTCAGGATCATCCATAAGGACCAACGGTGGACTCCAGGCTGATGATCCAGTTTCTTTTCTGTGCCTTGCACCAACTTTTCCCTGAATTTCTCTTCACCTCTTAATACTCTTTCATCACTTACAGAATGCCTTCCCTTCCACACACCTCAAAGTGAGTGCTGGCCACAGAAGGTGCAGGTGAACAGGTGCCTGGAGGAAGAAGAAGGAGGACACAGAAAGGCTGGATTTAGGGTCAGCCAGAACAGAGTTTCAACCTCAGCTCTATCACTTTCTGGCTGTGTGACCTACAGTGTCTGAGCATCAGCTTTCTTATCAGTAAGATATGCATAATCACATTTTATTTGGATAGCTCTTGCAAGGGAAGAGTTAGTAAATGGAATATACTTTCCCAGAATAAGGCCTAAATGAAAGTTTATGCTATTTCTTCTGTGACAGTGTACAACCTGGGAAGGCTGGAGTGTCCTGCAGAAAGTTCTGTAAGGATATTGGAATAGGCTCAGGTCTGGATGAGTAGAGAGGTCAAGAAGTCCCTGAGATTCCTGAGATTGTCCCCAGCTTCGCTTTGACTTTACTCCCTCACGGCCCCTTCACCGTGCACTAAGCGTCACTTTTCCAGTGTTCTTGTTCCCTGTAGACTGCGCTTTTCTAAAGGCAGGAAGAGTATCCTTGTCTTGACTTGGACTAGGACATTGACATAAAGCAACAGTAATATTTGTATCTGCCATCATTTCCTGAACATATTGCATGTGAGATTTTTCTCAGTGACGGTTAAAGATACAGTTAAATGTCAAAACTATCCCATATTTAGAGACCATTCCCATTGTACATATGGGGCACAATTCATCCAAGGTCACGGAGTCAGTAAGAGGAAGCCAGGTTGGTTCCAAAAGAAAAAACAAACCAGTGTTGTTGGGTCAATTCTGACTTATGACGATCCCATGCAATTCACAACAGAGTTCCTTAGGGTATCCGGTGGTTGAGTTTCTAAAGGAGATCACGAGACATTTGTCTCTAAGGAGCCTCTGTGAAGACTCAAACTACCAACCTATAGGGTTTCTTAGGCTTAAATCTTTAAACGAGCAGATCTTTTCTGCCAGCAAGTGGCTGGTGAGTTTGAACCATTTACCTTCCATTTTGCAGCCAAGTGCTTAATGGTGTGCTACCAAGGCTTCTTGATTTAAGGGTAACTTTTTTTGTTTTTACTAACAAATAGGAATTGAAAATAAAATTTTAAAACCATTAGAAGGAATAAGGGAAATTTGACCACTCTAATAAATGAGCAGGAAAGGCAGAATAATGAAAAAATAAAAGCAGAAAACAAAATATGATATCAGAATTAAGCCTAAATATATCAGTAATAGCAACAACGTAGAAAGATTAAAGATCTCAGAAAAAAAGTCTGAGATTAGACTCTTGAATCCAGCCATATTCTATTTATATGAAACAAAATTAAAACATGACAGAAAATTTTAAAGAATTTTTTTTTCTCCCAGGAAACTAGCAAGAGACAGAAAGCCATTGTAGCAATAACAACATCCATTCAACTTACTTGTACTGAGCACCTTATATTGAGCAGCGTTGGGCATTCTTCTTGTTCTGGGGATGTTCTGCAAGAGTCACACTTTGTGCATGAATTTCTACCAAGAGCCCTGCAGACTCTGTTGTTCTGTGAACTGGATTAGAGGCTCCTGAAATCTTTAGGGGCAAGTGCTGGGCCATACAGAGAGTTAGCCTCATATAGACAGGTACAACTGGAGTTCCTTATCACTGCTGCTTGGATCCCTCCGCTCTGCTCAATCTTCTTGGAGTTCATCCTCTAGAGCTGAGGTGGAGACTTGGGTTATAGAAAAGAAGCAATTTGTAGCAACAAGTCAAATCTCCTGGAGAAGCTATTTGATGGAATTTGAATCCAGGCATTGTGTTCCTCTGAGTGGGAATTTGTGCTCTAAGTGAAACTGGGGTTTTCCACATCCTTCACTCCAGCCTGATCCTCCAGTAGGGCTTCTTCGCCTAGTGGCAGGTTAACAGACTAGGAGTACTAGCTGGGAATTATGAGAACTGGCTGCCTAACTGTGTGGCCTCAGGTAGAATACGGACTAAATATGAGGTGACTGGTCTTGTTAATTCCCAGGGTCCCTTCCAGGTAATTTCATGACAAC
The DNA here is from genome assembly GCF_030014295.1 of Loxodonta africana. NCBI lineage: Eukaryota > Metazoa > Chordata > Mammalia > Proboscidea > Elephantidae > Loxodonta > Loxodonta africana. The sequence goes on from NC_087342.1 coordinate 36,756,346, forward strand.
GTATACCGAAGAAAGCAAGAAAGTTTGGCAGATTGCAATGACTAGCTCCATTGCTTTGAACAAGCCAGTTAACCTTCTCTGAGTCATAGTCTGCCCTTCTCCCACAGAGAAATAATCACCCTTACTTTGACACACTGACATACAGACACACAGTAGGTAGGGCCACCACATACAGTTGTGAAGGCTGTACACTGCACAACCCCAGGAAGTGTTATTTGCATAAACTAAGATGTAATAGCAATCCCTTTGTTGTGTAACACCGTGGTCTATGTCATGGGCATTTAATCAACCACAGTAGGAAGTCACTGAAATCTCTCTCTACAACAACTTATAGATCTGCTAATTTTTCACAACGTTAAAGCTAACGCCTCGGCACCTGTCTTTTCCAAAATTGCAAGTAAGAAAATGTACAGATTTTACCGTGTTCTGTTAGTCTATGTTTACTCACTTTTAAAACTTCTGTAGTGTAATGCTTGAGCTGCAGCAGGATTTTCTTTCTTTTTTTTGATTGAACGACTTTGTGCATTTAAAGACTCAGACACACAGCCAGACCAAGGAAGCTCAGGGCCTGCACATCCTACAATATGAGTGGAAGAATCAGCACTGTCCCTGTTCAGAGCAAAGGGAAGGGGAGTGCATTCAACTAGGGCAGAGTCAGTCTTATTTTTTTCAATCACTTCATCATGCAAGATATTCTCTCATTTTATTTATCCAAAGTTCTATTGTGAGGAGCCTTGGTGGCGTAAAGGTTCCTTGGCTGCTAACCAAAAGGTTGGCGGTTTAAATTCACCCAGTGGCTCTACAGGAGAAAGACTTGTTAATCAGCTCCTATAAAGATACCAGCCCAGAAATCCCTGTGGGGCAGTTCTCCTCTGTAACACATGGGGTCACTATGAGTCAAAAATCAACTCGATGGCACCCAACGACAACAACACGGTATATTGTAATAGTCTCCATTCCTTTATTCCTATTCTCACTGATGTAAATAAAAAGCTGTGTAAAGCTAACAACCTTTCAACATTCATTCATTCATTCAACAAACATTATTGAGAACTTCCTAGGCGCCAGGCACTGTTCCAGGCACCAGGGTACACTGACAAACAGAATAGACAAGTTCTTGTCTTCATGAACCTTCTATTCATGGAGGAGACAGATCAGATGATAAACAAGCAAGCACCACATAGGTAATATAACATCAGGGAGGGATATCTGTTATCCTATAGGCATCCCAAGCAGTCTCTCCTTCACTAAAAGCCCTGTTCCCCATGAACTCCATGAAAAGTAAACTCTTCCAAATGGACTCTGTGAGCTCAATGAATACAAAAAAGAAATTTCACTTCAGTTTCATTTTATTGGTTTTACCTGCTCTCTTTTTTTTTTTAAGCAAAATTATGCAGCTGACAGTAGGACACATAGCGATTATTGTTTGTGGGAATCAGAAAGATGCCGTTTGTGGAGATGTGAGGGATGAAGTAATACTTCCAGTGATTTCTAGTGGGGGCGGATGTGGTGTGAGGGTAAAGACACCATGAGAAGGGGATGGGAGTTATTGCGGAAGCTTCACATAGTGCTGTCCCTGCTCTTTGGCCTCCTTCCCTGTAGATTATGACATGATTTAAAATTCTGTTTTCAATGACTTGCAACTTGTAAGAGGCCTGAGGGTATATTTTTTTGCAGGGTTCTTTGAACATGCATGGCAAGATAATTTATTGAAACATTAAATTGGATATAAAATCTTCCTATATTTTTCTTCTCTACCTCATTTCAAGGAAATATTTGGGCTCTGCAAGGCAGAATTTGAGGAAAATACATGACTCTTAGGGTCTGTTGTAAAAGCCTTAGCTCAGCAATCACACTGAGTGAATTGGGGGCTGAGGGGTGGGTGAGGGAAGGGAGACGTGGGTGAAGTGGGACAGGAGAGTACTAGACATTGGGAAGAGGTACACCCTGCTTCAGTATAGTGCCCTGGGTAGCTGGCATCACCTCAATGGCAAATGTGGGCACATAAGTAGCCAAATCCTGTCATGGTAGTTGCAGCCCTGCCAAGGTGCTCAAGTGGAGAATGGAAGCAGCAGGGTCAATGCTGCTAGAGAGATCACCCACATAGACTGGGGCAATGGGTGTGTTGAGGGTCTTCTCCAAAGTCTTGGTCCTTCATTACATTCTGAGTCTATTGCCTGAATCTGGATGAGGGTTACCCCCAAAATAAATAAGGCTAAATTTTCCACCAATGTGAGAAACGGGGAGCTTTGAGGTACAATTAGTTTATTTAAGGCAATATCACAAATAAGATGCTTTTAGCACACATGATTTTGTGCACAGATTCACAACAAATATGTATTAAGCATTCATCCATTCAGTCAACAAAGATTTATTGTACACAGACAGTCCCCGGGTTATGAACTTCTGAGGGACAACAAAACAACTTGTACTTGTCCTTTAATGTTATGTAAATTTGCCCTCACTTTGAAACAACAGAACCAACCCCTACACAATAACCCACTGCCTTAGAATCCATTCTGACTCGTAGTGACCATAGAGGACAGGGTAGAAGTGCCCCATAGGGTTTCCAAGGCTGTAATCTTTATGGAAGAAGACTGTCACATCTTCTTCCTGTGGAGCAAACTGGTGGGTTTAAACTGCCAACCTTTCAGTTAGCAACCAACCACTTTAACCACTGCGCCATCAGGGCTCCTAACCAACCCCTACTAGCAACAAATTCTTCATCATAACCACCTTCACTTGCTGCATATGCAGCTTTTAAATCCTCGAAAAGGCTTTGAGCCTTTTCTTGGACGAAAGTGAGGCTAAATAAGAACTCTATGCACCTGTTACCAACTTACAAATTCGACTTAAAGGCACAGTTAGGAACGGATCTAATCTGTAACCTAGGGACTGCCTGTAATGGCTACACGTCAGACCCTATGCTAGATACTGTTGATACATAAATGACTTAGAAAATATCCACCGCAGCCTTGTGAGAGAAAGAGCCAAGTTAACAAGTGTAACAGTTATCTACTGCTGTGTAACAAGTAAACCCAAAATGTAGTTAGTGGCTTAAAATAACAACCGGAAAAACAACCATTTACTGAGCTCATGATTTTTCAGGTTGCCAATTTGAGGTTCTCCTGGTATGGACCAGGCTCAGTTTCTCTCACCTGGGCTCCCTTATGTTTCTGCAATCAGCAGCCAGGTCAGCTGGGGGCCAGCGGGTCTGAAATCCTCTTGGCTGCAAATGCTGGATCGACCCTCTCTCTAAAGGTCTCTCATCTCACAGTCTGGGCTGTTCCCATGGGTTACTGGGGTTTGAAGAGCAGCAAGAGGGAAAGATTTAAAGCAATGTCCTTTCAACTCTCTCCATGTATCAGGTTTGCTACTGTCCAAATGGCCAAAGCAGTCGTAAGGTCATCCTCAACTAAGGGGTGGAAAAAGACTCCTCCTACTGCTAATGAAAGGAGCTCCGGAGTCTCATAGAAGGCCCAGGAAGAGAGAGAGGAAGAATGTGTAACCTTTTCTCAACATACCACAACAAATAAATGAAACTGTGTTCCCAGCTATGGCAAAATGTTTCATGAGTACAATAGAGTATAGAGCAGGAGGTGGGAAATTCTACCAGGGGTAGGTCAGAAAAGGCTTCAATCAGGAAGTGATTCTTGAACCAAAGTTGGCAATATGAGTGGATGGTTACAATATGAGAAATGACCCGGTGCTCTTGGGATTCCCCACCTCATCTTCTGAGGCCACAATACAAGTGAGGATGGCATGGGGTAAGAAAAGTCTGAGGACATAGGGTGAAGCCATTTGGGCATTCTGATACATTTCTGATCAGGCATAGGTCTTCTTTTCTTCTACTGTGTTCCCAACCTTTTGTCCCTGTTCTATCCTTTGGAGTCACACAAAACAGGACCCTTCTCAACCCCATGGGAGAACTTTCATTTTCTTCTGCATTGTCAGGCTCCTTGCTATCCATCACTTTTAACTTTCTCAACCCCCTACTCAAATGTTTGCCACAATTTGGTGGTCCCTCTTCTAAATGGCCTCCAGAACAAAACCAGAGGTCTGGAAAAAGCAGATGACAGTGGGATTTTTCAAAGGCTCTCCTAAGTCTCCCAGTTGACCAGAGTTCTCAGCTTCAGTGCATCTGCACAACACCATAATTCTAACCCTTCTCCAGTGGCCACAAGGAGAAACATGGAGGAAGGGCTTCATAATCACATTTCCTGGGGTTCTGGGCCAGAGGGTCAAGAAACAGTGCACCACAGCCCACCCTTGAGTAATGGCATCTCCAGGCACCAGATCAAAGAGTCCCATTCTGCACTGCATGCTTATGAAGGATGAGTCTTGTGGGGGAGTCATCATTCATTTATTCACTGATCTAACTAATGTATATCGAGTACCTCCTATATTGGGCACTGTCCAACTTTCTTGAATTACAAAGTGAGATAGATAGACTGATAGACCTGGTCTTTGGCCCCAAGTTGCCAAAGACCAGTGAGCATTCACATGGTCTTAGTTTGTAGCACCCACTGTTCAGTGGTTCACACGCAATAACCAATTGCATCCTCTCAACAACCCTATGAGAAGTATAAGTTTCTCTTTATCTTACAGATGATGTAAGTGAGGCATGGAGAGGTTAACCACCTCATCCAGGGTCACACTGCCAGTAAGGCGAGAAATTGGGGCTCAAATCCAGGAGTTTGACTGGGGTCTGTTCTTTTCACCACCATGCTTCACCAGGGAAGGTGAGCCAGCAGAGGGGAGGGAAGAGAACGTTTTCTGGTCAGGGAGAACAGCCTGTGTGAAGCCTCAGAGGCAAGGGAGACCTGAAAGGGCTTCAGAGTGGACATTCTGTGACCAGGGCTGAAGAAACATGATTCAAACAGAGATGAGAGGTTTGGGAGAAACAACAGCCCATCATACTCTGTTATCATTCCCTGAACTCACATTTCTCTTCTCAAAAGAATGGTAACCTCTTTGAAGGAAGGGAAAAGTGTCAATTCATTTTTATTATATAATTAATACAAAGTTCCCCCAACCCTCCCAACATCTCCCAAAAGCTGCCATGTTTATTTTGTCTTGTTTGGGTTCAAACTGGGCCCTCGAAACTGAGCAATGTCAGCAATGATGTCACACAAGGGTTATGGAAGCCTTGGTGCTCACTCAGATCCAACTGCTCTTACGAGAGGTTGTTGATCTGAGGTCTCCTGTGGGAGAGTGACTTAAGCTACCAATTCGCAGAGAGTGAGTCCTAAGTCGGAGTTTCCAACAAGTGAGAGCTTGGAACAGAGTGATAAACATCCTTTGGGGAACCTTTTTTTTTTTTTTTTTGGTTTACCTTCACCCAGTCAGGATGAAATGGCAATATGGGAAGGAGAGGCCTCGAGGTAGGGGTGGGAGAAAAATTCTTTCTGATTGACAGGAGGTGGGCTGCAAAGAGTCTGATTTCACCCAAAAAAGACAAGATTTGGAGACAAGATACAGATTTTGAGTGAGGGCATACGGTGGCTGTCCCAGAGAAAGTACTTCCTGTCATTTAGTAGACAACAAAACTGTGATGTGAATAAAGGAATGAGCAAGTGAACCAAAGAATACTACTGTAACTCTAAGGGTCTTTCGGAATAGGTACAGACAAGTTATTCAACTGTTCAGCCTTGGGAACCTCCTACTTTATGTTGAGGAAGCCACTGGGCAACTGGGACGGGGGTGAAGGGTGTTTAGGGAGACTTGTTATTTTTATCATATTTTCAAATGAGATTGAGTTAATATGTCATGTCAGGAATAACAAAAAGAAGTGAAATTTCTCAGGAGCTTATGAGAATGGGTGGTGTGAAGAAGCTCTGTATCCATCCCACTGTGAGCTATGCTGCCCCCAGCCTGGGCTTGGGCAGAAGAAGGTCAGGACAGACTCCATCCCCCTGGATCCAGGGACCTCCCTTCTCCTCTTCTAAGGCTTAACAACCAGTCATAGAAAAGCCTCACTTCAGTATAGCATTTTAAATTCCTACTCTACTTAACTTGAAGTATAGGTTAAGGAGGTGGAGGTGCCTAGGTGATGCAGTTTGTGCTCGACTGCTAACCTAAAGGTAGGCGGTCTGAACTCACCCTGGAGTACTGGGAAGAAAAGTCCTGGAGATCTACTTTTATTAAGATTATAGAATAGAAAATCAAATGGAGCAGTTCTACTCTGTAACACTCGGGGTTGCCACAAGTCAGACTTGACTTCATGGCAACTCACAACAACAAACTGAACCTGAGCGTCTGTGATTCCTAGTTGTGCATCCTTTCACCAGCCAGAGTCTGCCCTGCACCCCCTTCCCCCATCTTTTCAGCTGCTACCCCATGCTGCCCTGCATTGCCCCCGCCCTGCTTCCTGTTTCCTCCTTGGTACTCTGCCTGGTGGCTAACTCACTTCTGAGAGCTTTCGCTAGCCTCCACCCCACCCTACACTCACACACCCCACCTGCCTCCCTCTTTTCTTTCTTCATCCTGAGCTCTCCAATCCTTCCCCCATATTCAGAAACATACACAGATAGACCTTATGTTGACACATAAAACCCTCCTAGACACACACAGGTGAGGTAGTTGTGTCTTGGACTCTCAGGTTTGTGGCATCAAAGCTCTCAGCTGAACATGTTTTCTGTGTCACTCTGAAGTCACTCATCTAATAAGGACATGGTAAGGGGATTCTGTTCAATTGTTTTCCAGAGAATACAATTTTAACCTATTACTGTGGCCTGGTTAAGAAGGGTACAAGGAAGAGGTATACCTGTTAGAGTCTTAACTAAATATACAAATTATTCTCTAACTTTTAATATAATTCCTTCTATGAAAGGCTTCCCTTAAAAAGATGTGAAAATTTCTCCCATTTGCATGTTTAAATGTACGAAGAAAATCATTTTCATAGAAAACTTCTTTTGGAGAAGTCACAAAATATTATAAAAGTTCAGGAAAATGAGGTCATTTCCATGTTCCAAAGGAGTAAATTCACTGAGCGTTCAGCAAACAAAGCGGGGAGGGGACATACTGGATGATCCTCTATTTACAAATATAAAATCCCAAGATGTATTATAATGTTTTCAGAGTATACATTTTTGTTATAAGGTACTACTATCATTAGTGTTATTGTGCCCAGGAGATTTTGTCTCCCACAGTGGCGCCCCCAAGAGGAGTGAGGGGGTCCCAGGAAAAAGATAGAATTGATGGGGTTTCCCAGAGGTGGAGGATGGTGGTGATGGACCAGCCCCAGGGATCCCTAAGACCAAATCCTTGGGCTCATAGATGAGTCTTCCCAAGACCCAGAGATCGCATAAATTAACTCTATTCTCAGAGGTCTCAACTCAAGAGGAAAGTGCCATGCAGCCAACAACATCCACAGCAAAAAGCCCAAGCTCCAGGCCCAGGAAGATTTCATAACCATCAGAGAGGTCTTTTCTCTCAGCTTCCACTGAGCCGACCTCTCACTCATCCAGCTACGGGGCTGCTCCAGAGAAGTGATGTGTCAGGTGTGCATACTTCACCCAGGTGCACACAATCAAGGGGGTGGCCGTGACCTGGCTGACCAAAACCTCTGTTGCCCCCGTGGGCAAGATGCCCTAGGTCTTTGAGGCCAAGCTCTTGGAGGAGAGCACCATCGGCTCTGCCCCCAGTCTGGCCCACACAGAGTCCCTGGTTAGCACCCTGGAGCCCGGCAGGAGGAGGCCCACACCCCAGAGCTCAGTGTCCAGGGGGAGCAGCACGGGGAGAGACCCTGTGGGGCTACCCTCGAGTGACTGGTGGCCCATGAATGTGGCTTCCGCTGCGTGGCCTCCTGCCACGTGTTCGGGTCCCAGGAGGCCCTGGTGGCCCACTAGGAGCATGGCGTGAGCCAGTGCTTCAGCTGCCACTTCTTCTATGGGAAGCTGCTGGAGAGGAGGCGGCCACCCTCAGCCCAGAGCAGACCTTGATGCTGCCACCAGCTGGCTAGGCGCCACCTGATGGCCAAGAAGAGGGAGGTGAGGAAGAAGAAAGCAGTCTGCAGGTGCCTGGAGGAGCAGCTGGAGAAGCAGAGAGAGGAGCTGAAGAGGCTGAGGCACCAGCTGGAGAGGCTGCAGAGGCAGGAGGCCAGGCTGCAGAGGATGCTGGCTTAGCACCAAGGCCAGAGGGGGAAGCGCCTGAAGACCCGCTGGCAACCTGGGTGTTTGGGCTGGAAATGTGGGTCCTGTCATCAGCTACTACCCAAAAGGATAAGGAGGGCCTTTCAGGAGGAGAGAAGGACTGGTAAAGTGAGCTCACCCCATTCACTACTGGCCTCACAGGGGAATTTGGGGTTACGATTAGGATGCATTGTTGTGGCCTCTTTGGGGAAGTATAGTGGGAGACAGTTTAAAAAATTCCAGTGGGTGGTCTCCTTTTCTGGGTAACAGGAGATCCAGTAATTACAGGGTAATTCCTGCACAGCATCTCCCACATTATTAAGGGTAGCGCTTTGGAACTTTTTCTTTTCATTTAAATAAGTTGTACCCTCTGGCTTTGAACATGTCAATGACATTTGTTTGGTTTTTCTTTTTTCTATGGTATAACCTGACCTTTCCTGAGATCAGAGGACTGGAACAAAAAGCCTGACTGTGATGAAAACAGCAAAAGAGAGGGCAAGGCCTCCTCCTACCCCCGGGAAAATAGCAAGAACGCAGATGATCAGAGGTGAGGGTGAGAAGGGGCAGATTCAGGCCCAGACTCAATATTGAGCAGAAAAGCCTGAGTTTCAGCTACAACAGCAAGAACTAGGAAGTGGGAAACCCTGGAGGTGCCAGGGACATGTCCTTCCTCCTGGGTGATGAGACTTCATGTGGCACAGGGAAGCCTTCAGGGGCAAGGAGAGGAGGGCAAGTCCTCCAGGATGGGGACCTCCATTCACAGGCTGTACTTCTGAGAGTGATAAACTCTCCTGAGAGGAACAGGGTCAGAGGCAGAGGAAGTGAGGGCTTTCAGGCTAGGTGAATTCTGCAGTCTTCTGATGATCAGAACAGAAAGCCCTGGATGCTCAGGGGTACAAGAGAGCAAGGAGGCTGGCATTCCCACAGTGGGATAGGCTGGCTGAGGAGGTCCTACTGTCCCAAGAGCTATTGGACAAAATCTTTTTCCTTAAAAGCTGCATCTTCCCAGTTAACTTCCTGTATTTTCAGTCCACGAAAAGGTGTAGCATGCAAAAGGGTAGGCTTTCCAGCAGAGTAACAGGCAGAAGAAAGTGGTAGTGGCATGTCAGGGAAAGAGAATCTTCTAGTGGATTTTGAGTTACCTAGCGAACTGCACATAGTATCCAGCCTTCTTCCTTTACCTGTAGACGTGTACTTGCAAGAGATGTTTGAGGAGTAACTTCATGGACCCTTACATAGCTCTTGTTGGCCATTTCCAGGTGTAGAGACCAGAAGAGCTCATCGTCTCCAAGAACAAGCAAGTAATCTTCTGGGTCTTACCGTTGAGCAGTCTATGGTGTGCTCTTCTTCCAGTGATTAAAATCTTTGTGTCCGTTGTTAAAGATATTTTACCCCTGTTTAAAAAAATCCAACAGAAAGCTTTTAAAATATGTATCTATGGTGTTTATCAACTTTCAAAGCTCTAAAAGTCTTTTTTTATAACACCTCGAAGAATATAGATTTGTACAATGAAAAAATTATAATCAGAGTCCCACCCTCATATGTAATTTGGTCCTGCTTCCCCCAGGTATCCAATGTTAATAGGCACACATGTATCCTTCCCTACATTTCTCTGCTGGGACGCATATACACAGTCACAGCTTCATAAGTAGATCCCGTGGTTTGTTTGCTTTAATGGGAATTGGGCCATAATCTACCCACATGGCTCTGTAATTGCTGATTCCCTGTAGGTCATTAGATGTGGCACTAATACTACCTTTTTGGGTCTTTTAAGTTTGAACTCATATTTATACATTAAGCATTTAAATAGATGAGAACAATTACAGTGCACATTATCTAGACTCATATGGAGTAGTGAAAACGCATTTTCTTTAGTGTTTTAATATTAGAGAGAGAATATATTTTCTCATTTGTTTTAGTATAGCTGTATAAGCTGTGATTAACCTCTAGTCCTTAGAAAATGGTGTAGGCTCTGTTCAAAATATAGCTGAGCAGCCTGTTCCACTCTCAAACATAACAAACACCCTAATACCTTACAACATGTTTTCCCCTATTCAAAATAAGTGATTGAGAGCTTGACATGACTAACGCCATAATGATGCTCTAAGTAATCTCTGAACATTTTTTAATTGCACCAGCTGCACCGGTCTCTTCCAAAGGGGTGTGGAGCTATCTCAGCTCCTGTGGCCTTGGTCTCTTTTCTTTTTTCTTTGTTTTCTTGAGAAATGGCCTTCAGCCTGCAAACCGACAAGAAGGCTTTCTTTCTCGCTCCCTATCTCAGCCACAGTGGAGTTGGCAAAACAGCTCCACTAGCCGAGAGATTCTTATGAGAGTTTTTCAGCCTGTTATAAATATACTGATTAGAGTCCAGATGCCTGAGATGTTTATCTTTAGTTTAATAAAGACTTTTTATAGTTGTTTTGGAATGGATAAGACCATCTGTGGACTACGTGCTCAAAACATTAGGTAACCTTGATCTTTCCCACATGAAACCCTCCCATCAACCCTTTAGGGTAGACAGAATTTGAGAAAAATTTAACCCCCTTTGTCTCTTGAATACTGGTATTCAATAAATCCTTCTTACTGCTTACCTCCTCCTGTCTCAGTATTAGCTTTGCAGCAAGCGGCTCGAACCTGCAATTTGCGGTAACACATACATAACACTACTAAAGTAGAAAACACGTATCATCCATGCTTTTGAAGTACATTCCTCCTTCATGTTCTAACTCAACTTCGTATTAAACTGCCCCTTGAGTCAGCACCTTCAGCATTCATTCTTAAGCACACCCACTGTCCTGCTCACACAACGCAGCCAGAACCTGCAGCTCCTTCAGTGTATAGTCCCTCTCCCTCTTACCACAACCAACACTTCCCCGGCTGGGCTATGCTGGTATTTGACAACTAAGTGTCTGGAAAAAGGCATGGGGAGAGGTGGGGCCAAGATGGCTGACTAGGTAGAAGCTACCTCGGATCCCTCTTGCAACAAAGACTTGGAAAAACAAGTGAATCGATCACATACATGACAATCTATGAGCCCTGACCATCAAACACAGATCTAAAGAGTTGACCTGAGTGACAGAGACTGAGAATGAACAACCACGGGGAAGCAGCGACTGTTTTCGGAGCCTGGAGCCAGTGTCCCAGTCAGGACACCTTGGCGCCGGGCTTTGGACTGGGTGCAAGGGAACTGAGCACTGCATCCTGAGACGGCACAAACACTTGATGCAGCCCTAGTCCCCAGAAGTGACCTCGGGGGAAGCCAGCCAGTACACACAGGCAGCGCAGCGACGTGGCTGATAGGAGGAGAAGTCACTGGGAGGCAGTGACTGGTTTTGGAGCCTGGAGTGCGGCGTCCCAGCCGGGGAACCTTGGCACTGGGCTTTGGACTGGGAGTGGAGGAACTGACCACGGCTTCTGAGATAGCACAAGCACGGCATGCGGGCCTGACCCTTGGGGGCAATCTCTACCCAGCCAGCGCACACAGTCAACATGCCCCTTGGGAATCTCAGAAAAAACAGTCATCCCAAGCAAGATAAGTAACTTTGTCTATATTCTGGGGTCCTACTCTCTCCTATTTATCTGAACCCTCCCCTCCCCTTCCCAGGCGGCTTCATTAACATCGGAATTATCTAAGCCAGAGAGTGAAGTGCACTGCGGTTTTTCTTTTTTTGGTCTTTTCCTAACCCATTCTCCTGGCCTGAGAGAAGCAGCTACAAAAAACCCAGGGACCAAAAATCCTTCCCTAATTGGACTAAAAACACAGAACCAGCTCCAGCCAAACATATGTGACCCACAGTCTTGGGCTTTCATCCCTACAGGGAACAAGGTGGCTATTATAATGCAAGGGAAATTCTGATAGGGATCTGACTGTAATTGTTTTAGCGGATTACTGGAAAGACAAGTTTCCCAGGTCTGATACCTCTGCATATTCAACAGAGCCCTCACTAACCCACAACAGGGAACTGAGGGCTGAAGCTCCACCCAGACCACCTAGCCTCCTGCCTTAGGGGTCTAAGGAGGTTGACACCTACCAATCTGTAGAGGTACCTGCATTGGGGGCCTAAGGTATTACAGCTGCTGAGACCACCCACCAAAGTGCTTTAGGAATAGAGACACACCCACCTCACTGGCACTTGGGGGAAGCCTGTCAGCATCCTGCCCCCTCTGGAGTGTGACTCCCTGCTGCTACTAGAATCTGGTGCACACAACTATCACCACTACTTCCCTAGGTGGATAGGTGACAGTCTGCACCACACACTTGATCACCCAAAATTAGATTCTACTCAAGAATAGTGAACGGACTCTTAGGCTTATATATCTGGTAACAGCCCAAACCACCTGGTAATAGGACGTAAGTGAGTCAAGTGCTACAACAATCAAGACAGCGCAATCTAGTAGCCAATCTACGTATATTGAAAGAAAACAAAATAAGACTCAGTGAGCAAATATAGAATAAATCACTACAATATCTTATAGATCGCTCAGAGACAGCAGTTGATACCAAACCACATAAAGAAGCAGACCGTGACTGCTTCTACAACTCCCCAAACTAAAGAATCAAAATCTTTCCCAATTGAAGATAAAATCCTGGAATTTCCAGATGCAGAATATAAAAAACTAATTTACAGAATGCTTCAAGACATCAGGGATGACCTTAGAAATGAAATAAGGCAATGTACAGAAAAAGCCAAGGAACACACTGATAAAGCAGTTGAAGAACTCAAAAAGATTATTCAAGAACAAAGTGGAAAAATTAATAAGCTGCAAGAATCCACAGAGAGACAGCATTCAGAAATCCAAAAGACTAACAGTAAAATTACAGAATTAGACAGCTCAATAGGAAGTCAGAGGAGCAGACTCAAGCAATTGGAATGCAGGGTGGGGGATCTGGAGGACCAGGGAATTGACACCCATATAGCTGAAAAAAAAATCAGATAAAAGAATTAAAAAAAAATGAAGAAACACTAAGAATCATGTGGGACTTTATCAAGAAGAACAACTTGCATGTGATTGGAGTCCCAGAACAGGGAGGGATAACAGAAAATACAGAGAGAATAGTTGAAGATCTGTTGGCAGAAAACTTCCCTGATATCATGAAAGATGAAAGGATATTGATCCAAGATGCTCATCAAACCCCATATAAAATTGATCCAAAAAGAAAATCACCAAGACATATTATCATCAAACTTGCCAAAAACAAAGATAAAGAGAAAATTTTAAAAGCAGCCAGGGATAAAAGAAAGGTCTCCTACAAAGGAGAATCAATAAGAATAAGTTCAGACTACTCAGCAGAAACCATGCAGTCAAGAAGGCAATGGGATGACATATACAGAGCACTGAAGGAGAAAAACTGCCAGCCAAGGATCATATATCCAGCAAAACTCTCTCTCAAATATCAAGGCGAAATTAAAACATTTACAGATAAACACAAGCTTAGAGAATTTGCAAAAACCAAACCAAAGCTACAAGAAATACTAAAGGAAATTGTTTGGTCAGAAAACCAATAATATCAGATACCAGCACAACACAAGGTCACAGAACAGAACATCCTGATATCAACTCAAAGAGGGAAATCACAAAAACAAATTAAGATTAATTTTAAAAAGAAAAAAACGCTCAAAACAGGGAATCACTGAAGTCAATATGTAAAAGATCACAATAATCAAAAAAAGAGACTAAATACATGTGGCATAGACCTGCCAAATGGAGACGGAAAGAAGGCGATATAGGACAATACAAGTTAGGTTTTTACTTAGAAAAATAGGGGTAAATATTAAGGTAACCACACAGAGGTATAACAACTCCATAACTCAAAATAAAAACCAAGAAAAACATAACGACTCAGCAAACATAAAGTCAAATACTATGAAAATGAGGAACACACAATTTACAAAGAAAAACGTCTCAGCACAAAAAAGTAAGTGGAAAAATGAAATTGTCAACAACACACATAAAAAGGCATCAAAATGACAGCACTAAACACATACTTATCTATAATTACGCTGAATGTAAAAGGACCAAACGCACCAATAAAGAGACAGAGAGTCTCAGACTGGATAAAGAAACACAATCCGTCTATATGCTGCCTACAAGAGACACACCTTAGACTTAGAGACACAAACTAAAACTCAAAGGATGGAAAAAAATACATCAAGCAAACAACAAGCAAAAAAGAGCAGGAGTAGCAATATTAATTTCTGATAAAATAGACTTTAAAGTTAAATCCAACACAAAGAATAAAGAGGGACACTACATAATGATTAAAGGGGCAATTGACCAGGAAGATATAACCATATTAAATATTTATGCACCCAATGACAAGGTTGCAAGATACATAAAACAAACTTTAACAAAACTGAAAAGTGAGATAGACACCTCCACAATTATAGTAGGAGACTTCAACACACCACTTTTCGAGAAGGACAGGACTTCCAGTAAGAAGCTCAATAGAGACACGGAAGACCTAATTGCTACAATCAACCAACTTGACCTCATAGACTTATACAGAACACTCCACCCAACTGCTGCAAAGTATACTTTTTTTTCTAGCGCACATGGAACATTCTCTAGAATAGACCACATATTAGGCCATAAAACAAACCTTTGCGATTCCAAAACATCAAAATATTACAAAGCACCTTCTCAGACCACAAGGCCATGAAAGTGGAAATCAATAACAGAAAAATTAGGGAAGAGAAATCAAATACTTGGAAACTGAACAATACCCTCCTGAAAAAAGACTGTGTTATAGAAGACATTAAGGAGGGAATGAAGAAATTCATAGAATGCAATGAGAATGAAAACACTTCCTATCAAAACCTCTGGGACACGGCAAAAGCAGTGCTCAGAGGTCAATTTATATCGATAAATGCACACATACAAAAAGAAGAAAGAGCCAAAATCAGAGAACTGTCCCTACAACTTGAACAAATAGAAAGTGAGCAACAAAAGAACCCATCAGGCACCAGAAGAAAACAAATGATAAAAATTAGAGCTGAACTAAATGAATTAGAGAACAGAAAAACAATTGAAAGAATTAACAAAGCCAAAAGCTGCTTCTTTGAAAAAATTAACAAAATTGATAAACCATTGGCCAGACTGACTAAAGAAATACAGGAAAGGAAACAAATAACCCGAATAAGAAACGAGACGGGCCACATCACAACAGACCCAACTGAAATTAAAAGAATCATATCACATTATTGCGAAAAATTGTACTCTAACAAATTTGCAAACCTAGAACAAATGGATGAATTCCTAGAAAAACACCACCTACCTAAACTAACACAATCAGAAGTAAAACAACTAAATAGACCCATAACAAAAAAAGAGATTGAAACGGTAATCAAAAAACTCCCAACAAAAAAAAGCCCTGGCCTGGTCGGCTTTACTGCAGAGTTCTACCAAACTTTCAGAGAAGAGTTAACACCACTACTACTAAAGGTATTTCAAAGCATAGAAAATGATGGAATACTACCTAACTCATTCTATGAAGTCACCACATCCCTGATACCCAAACCAGGTAAAGACACCACAAAAAAAGACAATTATAGACCTATATCCCTCATGAACATAGATGCAAAAATCCTCAGCAAAATTCTAGCCAATAGAATTCAACAACATATAAAAAAATAATCCACCACGACCAAGTGGGATTTATACCAGGTATGCAAGGCTGGTTTAATATTAGAAGAACCATTAATGTAATCCACCATATAAATAAAACAAATGACAAAAACCACATGATCTTATCAATTGATGCAGAAAAGGCATTTGACAAAGTCCAACACAGATTCATAATAAAAACTCTCAGCAAAATAGGAATAGAAGGAAAATTCCTCAACATAATAAAGAGCATCTATACAAAGCCAACAGTCAACATCACTCTAAATGGAGAGAGCCTGAAAGCATTTCCCTTGAGGAAGGGAACCAGACAAGGACGCCCTTTAACACCGCTCTTATTCAACATTGTGCTACAGGTCCTAGCCAGAGCAATTAGGCTAGACAAAGAAATAAAGGGCATTCGGATTGGCAAGGAGGAAGTAAAATTATCTCTATTTGCTGATGACATAATCTTATACACAGAAAACTCTAAGAAATCCTCCAGAAAACTACTGAAACTAATAGAAGAGTTTGGCAGAGTCTCATGTTATAAGATAAACATACAAAAATCACTTGGATTCCTCTACATCAACAAAAAGATCATTGAAGACGAAATCACTAAATCAATACCATTCACAGTAGCCCCCAAGAAGATAAAATACTTAAGAATAAATCTTACCAAAGATGTAAAAGACCTATACAAAGAAAACTACAAAGTACTAGTGCAAGAAACTAAAAAGGACCTACATAAGTGGAAAAACATACCTTGCTCATGGATAGGAAGACTTAACATAGTAAAAATGTCTATTCTACCAAAAGCCATCTATACATACAATGCACTTCCGATCCAAATTCCAATTACATTTTTTAATGTGATGGAGAAACAAATCACCAACTTCATATGGAAGGGAAAGAAGACCCGGAAAAGTAAAGCATTACTGAAAAAGAAGAAGAAAGTGGGAGGCCTCACTCTACCTGATTTTAGAACATATTATACAGCCGCAGTAGTCAAAACAGCCTGGTACTGGTACAACAACAGGCACATAGACCAATGCAACAGAATTGAGAACCCAGATATAAATCCATCCACATATGAGCAGCTGATATTTGACAAAGGCCCAGTGTCAGTTAACTGGGGAGGAGAAGGTCTTTTTAACAAACGGTGCTGGCATAACTTTATATCCATTTGCAAAAAAATGAAACAGGACCCATACCTCACACCATGCACAAAAACTAACTCCAAGTGGATCAAAGACCTAAGCATAAAGACTAAAACGATAAAGATCATGGAAGAAAAAATAAGGACAACGTTAGGAACCCTAATACAAGGCATAAACAGAATACAAAACATTACCAAAAATGATGAAGAGAAACCAGATAACTGGGAGCACCTAAAAATCAAACACCTATGCTCTTCTAAAGACTTCACCAAAAGAGTAAAAAGACCACCTACAGACTGGGAAAGAATATTCAGCTATGACATCTCTGACCAGAGCCTGATCTCTAAAATCTACATGATTCTGTTAAAACTCAACCACAAAAAGACATACAACCCAATCAAAAAGTGGGCAAAGGATATGAACACGCACTTCACTTAAGAAGATATTCAGGCAGCTAACAGATACATGAGAAAATGCTCTCAATCATTAGCCATTAGAGAAATGCAAATTAAAACTACAAAAAGATTCCATCTCACTCCTTGGCATTAATCCAAAAAACACAAAATAATAAATGTTGGAGAGGCTGTGGAGAGACTGGAACTGTTACACACTGATGGTGGGAATGTAAAATGGTACAACCACTTTGGAAATCCATCTGGCGTTATCTTAAACAGTTAGAAATAGAACTACCATACAACCCAGAAATCCCACTCCTCGGAATATACCCTAGAGAAATAAGAGCCTTTACACGAACAGATATACGGACACCCATGTTTATTGTAGCTCTGTTTACTATAGCCAAAAGCTGGAAGCAACCAAGGTGTCCATCAACGGATGAATGGTTAAATGAATTGTGGTATATTCACACAATGGAATACTACTCATCGATAAAGAACAGTGACAAATCTGTGAAACATTTCATAACATGGAGGAACCTGGAAGGCATTATGCTGAGTGAAATTAGTCAGAGGCAAAAGGACATATATTGTATAAGACCACTATCATAAGATCTTGAGAAATAGTATAAACTGAGAAGAACACATTCTTTTGTGGTTACGAGGGGGGGAGGTAGGGAGGGTGGGAGAGGGTTATTTACTGATTAGTTAGTAGATAAGAACTACTTAAGTGAAGGGAAGGACAATACTCAATACAGGGAAGGTCAGCTTAACTGGACTGGACCAAAAGCAAAGAAGTTTCCGGGATAAACTGAATGCTTCGAAGGTCAGCGGAGCAAGGGTGGGGGGTTGGGGGCTATGGCTTAAGGGGACTTCTAAATCAATTGGCAAAATAAATTCTGTTAAGAAAACATTCTGCATCCCACTTTGAGTGTGGCATCTGGGGTCTTATATGCTAGCAAGCAGCCATTTAAGATGCATCAATTGGTCTCAACCCACCTGGATCAAAGGAGAATGTAGAACACCAAGGTCACACGATAACAATGAGGCAGAAAGGGCCACATGAACCAGAGACTTACATCATCCTGAGACCAGAAGAACTAGATGGTGCCCGGCCACAACCGATGACTGCCCTGACAGGGGGCACAACAGAGAACCCCTGAGGGAGCAGGAGATCAGTGGAATGCAGACCCCAAATTCTCATAAAAAGACCAGACTTAATGGTCTGACTGAGACTAGAGGAATCCCGGCGGTCATGGTCCCCAAACCTTCTGTTGGCCCAGGACAGGAACCATATCCGAAGACAACTCATCAGACATGGAAGGAACTGGACAATGGGTTGGAGAGAGATGCTGACAAAGAGTGAGCTACTTTATCAGGTGGACACTTGAGACTGTGTTGGCATCTCCCATCTGGAGGGGAGATAGGAGGGTAGAGAGTGTTAGAAACTGGCAAAATTGTCATGAAAGGAGAGACTGAAAGGAGGGAGCGGGCTGACTCATTAGGGGCAGAGTAAGTGGGAGTATGGAGTAAGGTGTATATATGCTTATATGTGACAGACTGACTTGATTTGTAAACTTTCACTTAAAGCACAATAAAAATTATTTTAAAAAATGCATGGGACAGCTATCTGAGGACTCTGCAAAGGAAATGGTTGACAGTAGTAGGCAACCAGAACATAAAGTAAGTGTATTCCAGAGGCTGAAATTAAATGAACCTAAATTCCGTAATTACACACCAGTTGTGGACAGAAACAGCTCCAAAAGAAGCCCTCTCTCATATTGAATGGGAAAGAGGGTCCATAACGGAGAGAGGTGGGCAGGTAGGCAGATGGCTAGACAGCTAATCCTCTGAAGGAGAAGAATCCTTCTCTCTGACCCGTGTATATAAACTCCAAAGAGTACAGAGGAATCTTCATTAGGTTTTTCTCTATCCTACCATTATTTGGCCCCACAGGCAGACCCAGTTGCTTATCATATGGCAGGATGAAGAGATTAAATCCCCAACATTCTTGCCAGTGGACCAGGAGGCTAGCCCCTCAGAAGTCAGAGAGCCTCAGAGAGGAGGCAGCTAAAGAAAGGGATTTCATAAAGTCATGTATGAACTCCTGGTTCACCCCCAAGGTGCACATGCATAGATATGATCCTAAGAAGCATACCAAATCCTTTGAGTGCTGTTCTATGGGTTAGAGCACTATCTAGGTCTCAAACTGAGTGGCACTCACATAGAGTAGATCTGAATACGTCTGCAAAGGCTTCAAAAACTCAAGTGACATTTGAGCCACAGTATACAGGAGATGGGACAGAACTTGCAGCCTGAACATAACTGGGTCTATTTCTTGCTAAAACAAACAAACAAAAATGGACATTTTCCATAAGATTTAAGCAAGACCAAAAGTCTTGGAATCGTAACAGCAAAACCGTAAAAAGCTATTGTAACTATGCTCTAAGATGTAACAGGAATCGTTTTTTTTTTAAACAAATGGCAAAGTAAATATTATCACAAAAGAAACAGAAGCTATTTGCAAATGGTAATTTTTGATATCAGAAAATTTTACGTTTGAATACAGTAGTAGAAATTAAAAATTCACTTGATAGTCTCAATAGCAGAATGTAGATAGCATTTTTTGTAGGTGTAAAAAGAAGTATTTGAAAAAATATGGGCTGAACCCTTTCCAATTTTGGTGAAAGACAAACTTACAGATTCAAGAAGCTCAGGACATGCCAACTAGTTAAATTCAAAGAATTTTATACCCAAATGGTTATAAAATAGGTCATATTCACCTGCAGAATAACAAAGACAATGTGAATCTGGCTTGGAAGAACCTAGAGAGAAAACGACACATTTCACATAGGGGAAAACAATCTGAATAACTCTATAGTTATCAGAAACCATGGAGATCAAAAGACAGTGCAACAACATGTTTTCAATGTTGAAAATAAAGAATCATTAACTCAGAATTTTATAATCAGGAAAAATAATGACATTCACAGTTGATGAAATTCTAAGAGAATTCATAACCACCAGATTTAGTCTAACCACTAAAGGAAGTTCTTCAGGTGGTAGACTTGGAATTTCAGGAGTTACGCAAAGCAACAAAAGTGGTAAGTATCTGGGTAAACACTCTACACCAACCCTGCTGTCACTGCATAACAAGGCACAGGACCCCCAAAGTCTTTCCAGCCTATTGGAAACACTCTGGAATATACTCGTGGTGGCAAATCAGTATTAAAAAAAAAAAAAATTAGAGAATGAAATTTACTTTGAAAATACATGAGAGGTGTCTGCAGTCAAGTCTGGTGTATAAACTGGATAATAACATTTTGGACCCCTAAAGAGAGGTGGTAACAAACAAAGAGTCTGAATTCCCATGTGGCCATGAGCTGGCTCTGAAAGCCTTTCCCAAGGAGGCATCTCAAACATGCCTGGAGCAATGGCAGCACCAGGGAATGTAGGATATAAACCTCCTCTCTGGCCTTCTCTGAGGGGTAAACATTTGCTTAAGTACCAAGCTTAGTGCCTAATATGTAGTCATTTTGTAGACAGTCTAGCTAAGAATTAGAATGCTTCCTTGAGTGGAAAATATTTTATATGCATGACATAAACAAGTGCCTCAAGGACAAAGTTTAATAGTAAACCAAGGCATTTCCCATCAGTCCTTACCTGAGAGGGTCTTTGTAAGGATTTCCTGTGGCTCAGGAAAAGAACATAGTAAACTCTGCCTTCTTTTACCACTTCCCTCCTCAGGAAACAGGAACCGGTGCTAAGATATCAGGCGTCAAGCCCCACACTCCTCTTCTGGTCCCATATTTAAGTTGTGTAATAAAACTGGCAATCAGCTGTAAGAAGATGAATCCAAGAAGTATTTCCAGTCTGTGACACATTTGTCTTCCAATGAAATCCTGTTCCAAATCACTAGAGCAGTGGTGGAGCTCTGGTCCTCTGACCTGAGAGAAGGACACGGTGGAGTTGGCAGAGCCTTCTTGACCATCATTTGCCCCAAGAGTCTTCGGAGGCTCGTTCCTATCCTAATTCAAAGGCCATTAGGGGCCAGTCACATAAGTGCAGAAAAAGACTTTCTCCTTTGAAGAAGAAAAGGACCCAGGAGAGGCAGGTGTGAGGCTTTTCCGTTTAGGTCAGTTTTGTGGCTTCAGGACGCTGGCCCCAGCCACCTTCACAACCTGGCCTTTCTAACTCATCCTCCTCTCTCCCTCCCAAATTCCCCCAGCACCCTGGGCTGTGGCTTCTGCCAGTTCAAAGATGTCATTTCAGCAGCTCCTTGCTCCCTGGCGAGGGGCAGGTTTTCAGCCTGCAGGGCACAAACCCACAGTGCCCTTAAGCATCCTTCAAAGAAACACTGCTGAGCGGACATGATGGCCTTAGACCCAGATGCAGAGAGCTTTGGTGGGGGGTCTAAACATCTTCTAAGTGGCTCTGAACCTCGGTGTATTGACCATCCAGTACACAGGCCCGGGAAGCCCCAGAAGGATTCTCAGTCCTTAGTCTAACCTAGCACTGGGGAAACCCTCAGGGGGTGAGAGCAGTGATATTATTCCTGGGGATCTTTATTCTAAAGCTCTCAGAGCAGTTGTACAGTCTTAAGAGGCAGTTGATGAGAAAGCTTGGGACCACAGGAGGGTGGCAAAAGAAGGAGGCTTCTATCACTCCCTCTGGGGTCTTGATCAGGCCTTCCTTCTTTCCTTCTTCTCGCCTTTCCTCCTTCCCTCTCTTTATTTCTTTCTAATGAATCTTCGCCTCCAAAAAAAAAAAAAAAAAAACCCAAACCCACTGCTGTCAAGTCAATTCCACTCATAGTGACCCTAGAGGACAGAGTAGAACTCCCCCATGGGGTTTCCAAGGATCACCTGGTGGATTTGAACTGCCGACCTTTTGGTTAGCAGCCTTATCACTTAGCCTTTGGATCACCAGGGCTCCACTCAAGCAGACACTTATTGCTAAAGTTGAATTTCTCTCTATTAATTCATGATCCTTAAGTCAAATCTGGAGTCTCAAGCTGATTTTGATAATCCTTCTTTAGTTTGCGCAGACAAGAGTCTGATCACAGCCAGTGATGAGAATGGGGGAAACCAGTCCTTAGCCCAGACTAGGGCGGGCTTTGCTGCTCCCCAAATTGGGGAGTCCACCGAGGGCAGCCCAGGCGTGAGTCCAGGCTGGAGTGAGTGGGCGGGGTGGGGGAGGCGGGGGCAGGCATTGTGGCCTCTGTGGCTTTGGTTTCTCCTCCTGGAAGGGCACCCTGTGGGCTTCCCATGGGCAGACCCTGAGCCCGTGGGTGACCACAACTCACCCACACTTCCTGGGTCCTCGTCTGGACCTATGTGCTCTCCTATCA
The DNA here is from genome assembly GCF_030014295.1 of Loxodonta africana. Classification (NCBI taxonomy): domain Eukaryota; kingdom Metazoa; phylum Chordata; class Mammalia; order Proboscidea; family Elephantidae; genus Loxodonta; species Loxodonta africana. The sequence continues at coordinate 36,778,985 of NC_087342.1, forward strand.
GCATAAGTGCTGTGATCAGGTGGGGCAGAAGGAGTCCTCAGGTCCGGACCCTGGGCCTTGCCCTCCATGGCCGTTGACTTCCCCTCCTTCTGTGGGTCCTGCAAGGCCAGCGGGGGCCTGAGGACTTTTCAGGCCTGGACAGGCTGGGCCTGTCCCAAAAGGCGCAAGAGGCAGGGCTCTGTCCAGCAGCCCCGAGGGCCTGCGGTGGGGTGGCCCGGTACTTCACACCATCCCGCGACCTCGCACCATCCCGCGACCTCGCACCATCCCGCGACCTCGCACCATCCCGCGACCTCGCACCATCCCGCGACCTCGCACCATCCCGCGACCTCGCACCATCCCGCGACCTCGCACCATCCCGCGACCTCGCACCATCCCGCGACCTCGCACCATCCCGCGACCTCGCACCATCCCGCGACCTCGCACCATCCCGCGACCTCGCACCATCCCGCGACCTCGCACCATCCCGCGACCTCGCACCATCCCGCGACCTCGCACCATCCCGCCCCCTCTCTGAGCAGCCCCGCCCCCACAACCGCCGGATTGCCGCCCTCCCCGCCTTCTGGTTCTAGAAGTGCCTTCTCTTGCTGCATAGATGCAACTGGGCACCACACTGCACACAGAGTCAATCCCAGCTGGATTGAAGATTTGAACATAAAATGAACAATTTTAAAACCACCCGATTGCGGGGGGGGGGGGAGAGATGTAAAAAAAAAGTAAAGAAAAAATTTTCAGAAAAAGAACAATTAGGAAAAAGTATCTGAAAACCGCATCCTCACATTATGGACTTGAGGAGCCTGTGCACAAAACTGCTTGATAGGATACTGCTGTACCTTTCTTTGCAAATAAGTCGTAGATAAGGGAATTGGTATCAGGAATAGTTGCAAAGTCTGATTTTAGAAAAATGGGGAAAATCTGGAATTGATTAATTGTCCTGAATGAGGCTGAAAACTGTGAAAATCAGGATAATATTTAAAGATGGGGATTCTAGCAGTCTAGAACACACGACAAACATTTTTCTAAGTAAATTAGTACCAGAAGAGGCCTTTAACCACTAAACAAAATGGATCAGTAGTTCAAGATCTCCATACAAAGAAAATAACAGGCTTAGATAACTTTCAGGCAGGTTACCACCAAACATGCAAGGAAAAGGTAATTTTAAACTTGTACGTAGGCAACAAAGAATAGAAAACCATAAGACACTCCCCCAACTGGATCTTAAGGCTAGTTTAATAAAAACTCAAAACCAAACCCATTGTCATTGAGTTAATTCCTGCTCATAGTGACCCTACAGGACAGAGTAGAACTGCCCCATACAGTTTCCTAGGAGCGCCTGGTGGATCCGAACTGCTGATCTTTTGGTTAGCAGCCATAGCACTTAACCACTATGTCACCAGGGTTTGCAGTTTCATAGTGATACCAAATTAGAAAAGGATGGTAAAAGACAAGCACACTAAGTAACTGAGATGCAAAAACCTACGTAAAATGCTGGCAAAGGAAATCCAACAAAGAACAAAACATATACTATGCCAGGATCAAGGTGGTTTATTGTAGGCATGCAAGTTTGAGTGAATGTTAAAGATTGAATAATTTAATTCACCACATGCGTAGGTGAAAGAAGAAAAGACATACGCTCACCTCAGGGCATGGGGACAAAGCAGTTGATAAAATCCAATCCCTCTGAGAGATAAGAACTCTGAGCAAACATGGAACAGAATAAAAGTTCCCTGACCTGGAAAACTACAATTAATATGGTATTTATGTGACATGTTGGACATTTCCTTTAAAATTAGCAATAAAATAAGAATGTGTTATTTTCATTAAACATTGAAAACGGAGATCTAAGTTATTACAATAAGCTAAGAAAAAGAAAGAAAAGGCATCATTTTTATTATACATAGATTATAAGGCAGTCTCCACAGAAAAAAATTTAAAACTGTAGAAAGTATTGTCATGGGTTGAATTTTGTCTCCCCAAAATATCTGTCAACTTATCTAGGTCATGGCATTGCATAATTGTCTACCATTTTGTTATCTGATGTGATTTCCCTATGTGTTATAAATCCTATCACTACGTTGTTAATGAGATGGATTAGTGGCAAGTATATTGATGAGACCTACAAGATTAGATAGTGTCTTATGCAATCTTTTTTGGGATATAAAGCAGAGAAACCAGCAGAGAGACATGGTGATCTCATACACCCAAAAATGGAGCACTGGGAACATAGCACATCCTTTGGACCTGGGGTCCCTGTGCTGAGAAGCTCCTTGACCAGGGAAAGATTGATGACAAGTATCTTCCTCCAGAGCCAACAGAGAGAGAAAGCCTTTCCCTGGAGCTGATGCCCTGAATTTGGACTTATAGCCTACTAGACTTTGGGAAAATAAACTTCTCTTTGTTAAAACCATCCACTTGTGGTATTTGTGTTACAGCAGCACTAGATGACCAAGACAAGTATTATAATTAATAAATCCAATCATAAATATAAGGAGCCCTTATGGCAGAGTAGTTAAGTCCTCAGCTGCTAACTGAAAGATGGGCAGTTCAGTCCTACCAGTAGCTCCTTGGGAGAAAGATGTGGCAATCGGCTTCTGTAAAAATTTTAGCCTTGGTAACCCTATGGGGCAGTTCTGCTCTATCCTGTAGGGACACTATGAGTTGGAACTGACTTGAAGGCAATAGGAAATCATAAATATAAAATAAGAAAATATATTTTCACCACAATTAAAAATCAATGAATCAATAAAATTTCTATCCATCAGCATCAAGCTGAATCTGTCATAGCTCTTAGGTGAAAACAGTGGACACTGGTAGGGAAAGAGCAGGATTATGGTGGGCCACACCAAGGAGGAAGAGGGCAGTGGTAGTTCAGTGGTAGAATTTTTGCCTTCCATGCAGGAGACCGCAATTCAATTCCCGGCCAATGCACCTCAAGTGCGGTCAACAGCTGCCTGTCAGTGGAGGCTTGCTTGTTGCTGTGATGCTGACTGAACAGGTTTCAGCAGAGCTTCCAGATTAAGACAAATGAGGAAGAAATCCGTTTTTGAAAGTCAGCCAGTGAACACACTATGAATCACAAAGGTCCCATTCTATTATTCATGGGGTTGCCATGAGTCAAAAAATGTCAGCTAACGCTAATACCCAGGAGGAAAGAGCACTACTTTACACTGGGCTGAATGTATATCATCACTGGTACCTGTGTTAGTTACCGTAACAAAAAACACGACAATTAGGTGACTTTAAAAGAGAAATGTATTTTCTCATAGGTCAGGAGGCTAGAAGTCTCTCTTTAGACCATAGCTCCAGGGGGAGGTTCTTCCTCCTCTATTTCTGCTTCTGGAAACCGCCAGCAATCTTTAGAGCTCCTGAGCTGGAGATGCATTTTTATCTGCCATCTGCCTTCCACTCCTTCCCCCCACCCCCGTGTGTGTTTCTGTGCCTATTCTGCACTTTTTAATAACTCATAAGTTACTAGGTTTAAAAAAAAAAAGTTGCGTTGAGTCGATGCCCACTCATAGCGAACCTATAGGACAGAGCAGAACTGCCCCATAGGGTTTCCAAGGAGTGCCTGGTGGATTTGAACTGCCGACCTTTATTTTTTTTTGGTTAGCAGCCACAGCTCTTGACCAATATACCACCAGGCTTAGGACCCTCCATATACTGGCATGGCCTCATTAACATAGCAAAAGGAGCCCTTTATATCTAAACGGGTCATATTTACAATTGCAGGAGTTAGAATTTGAACACTCATTTTTGTGGGACACAATTCATCCCTAACAGTACCCTTACCAGATATTCTGGATTGAGAGTACTAGCATGAGCAGCTGAGAGTCATTCTAATTCTTTGGTACATTAGTTGGTTGAAACCTGTCTCAAAGGTTGCCCATAGGAATGTCACAGCAATTTTTTAGGTAGGACCCAGTCAAACTTTCCTAAATATATCCATTGTGTGGAAGAAAACACATACTGCCATCACGGAAGTCTTGAGAAATTCATTAATAAGAGTGGAACAGGGTTTGGAATCAAGAATTGTTTCATGGCCTTGATAACATGCTGTGATGGTTAAGATGTGTGTCAACTTGCTTGGGCTATGATTCTCAATGTTTTGGCAGTCATATAATGTTGTAATCACTTCCCTGTTGAGATTTGATGTGTGATCACCCCCATGACAGGATCTGCTGTGAGGAGCCAATCAGTAAAAATGGAGGTTCCTTGGGCATGTGGCCTGTACCCAAATATAAGCAGACATTCTGGCAAGGGTTGGAGGCTTTTGCTCATTCTGGACAGACAGCTGGCTCCTGTTCATCTGACCTTCGGTTCTTGGGAGCTAAGTTAGCAGCTTACCTGCAGTCTTGCCTACCGATCTTGGGATTTGTTGATATTCACAGCTTGTGAACAAGAGCCCTGCTCTCTGATCTGCTGATTTCAGGTTTACCAGCCCCTGTGGCTACCTGAATCAGGAGAAGCCTCTATCCTGATCTACGGACTTGGGATGTTCCAGCCTGTACAACCACATGAGCCATTTCCTTGATATAAATCTCTCTGTAGATATTTATACACTTCATTGGTTTTGCTTCTCTAGAGAACCCAGCCTAAATACATGGCATAGCTGTTAGACTTCCACATGGAGATGTCAGGTAATAAGACTAACAACTAACACTTACTGAGTACATACACCAGTGCCAGGACTCTTATAAGTGCTTCTCCCTTAAGATATTTGCTCTACATGATAGCCATATGAGGAATGTATCACTATAATGCACACTTTACAGATGAAGACCCCAGACAGAGAGTTAGGCCAGCATTTGAATATATGAGTCTGGACCCAGGAGGAGTTGAAATGGCTAGAGGTGTAATTTTGATTTAAATAATAAATTAATAAAAATGGAAGGGTTAAATCTGTGCAGAGGCTGCCCATGAGCCCAAGATTACAGTAACACTGGAATGGAAAACAGAATTGTCAAGCTGTGAACCCTGCAGCCACATACAGCCCTCAAGACTTAATAGAGCAATAAGGAAAGGACAGGCAGAGGAGAGAAGAACACATTTCCTGAGTGCCATAGGAGGCTGGGCCCTCTGCTGTGTTCACATGTAGTTCCTCATTTAATCCTTCCATTGATACAGTGGGTGAGATAGATATTATTATCCCCTTTCACCTCACGGAAGTTTGTTTTCTCTAACAGTTGTTGTTAGGTGCCTAAGAGTCAGTTCTGACTCATAGCAACCCTATGCGTAACAGAACAAAACACTGCCTGGTCCTGCATCATCCTCACAACTGTTGCTATGCTTGAGCCCATTGCTGCAGCCACTGTGACAATTCATCTCGTTGAGGGTATTCCTCTTTTTCACTGACCCTATACTTTACCAAACATGGTGTGCTTCTCCAGGGACTGATTGATCCCTCCCGAAAACATGTCCAAAGTTGGTGAGGTGCAGTCTTGACACCTCTGGTTGTACTTCTTCCAAGACAGGCTTGTTCTTTCTTTTGGCAGTCCATGGTATAATCAATACTCTTTGCCAACACAGTTCAAAGGCGTCAGTTCTTCTTTGGTCTTCCTTATTCATTGTCCAGCTTTCACACCCATAAGAGGTGACTGAAAACACCATGGATTGGGTCAGGTGCACCTTAGTCTTCAAGGTGACATTGTTGTTTTTCAACATTTTAAAGAGGTCTTTTGCAGCAGATTTTCCCAATGCGTCTTTTGATTTCTTGACTGCTGCTTCCATGGGTGTTGATTGTGGATGCAAGTAATCCTTGACAACCTCAATCTTTTCTCCATTTATCATGATGTTGCTTATTGGTCCAGTTGTGTGGATTTTTCTTTATGTTAAGGTGTAATCCATACTGAGGGCAGTGGTCTTTGATCCTCATCAGTGTTTCAAGTCCTCTTCAGTTTCAGCAAGCAAGGTTGTTTCATCTGCATAACGCAGGTTGTTAATGAGTCTTCCTCTGATCCTGACGCCCCGTTCTTTTTCATATAGGCCAGCTTTTCAGATTATTTGCTCAGCATACAGATTGAATAGGTATGGTCAAAGGATACAACCTTGATGCACACCTTTCCTGACTTTAAACCATGCAGTATTGCCCCTCGTTCTGTCCGAATGACTGCCTACTGATCCATGTACAGATTCCTCATGAACCCAATTAAGTGTTCTGGAATTCCCATTCTCCACAATGTTGTCCATAATTTGCTATGATCCACACACTCAAATGCTTTAGCATAATTAACAAAACACAGGTAAACATCCTTCTGGTATTCTCTGCTTTCAGCCAGGATCCATCTGACATCAGCAACGATCTCCCTGGTTCCACGTCCTCTTCTGAAGCCAGCCTGAATTTCTGGCAGTTCCCTGTCGATATACTGCTGCAGCACAAGTTTAGGGAGTGAAAATCGGCTCAGGTACCCAGGAAAAAAATAAAAGGGCATGGATACAGAGACAGCAAAAATGGGTGGCCATTTTTACAGTCAATCACAAGAAGTAAATGCAATCAAGTGTGTTCTGAGCTATGGCAAATTGTTTCTAGGGTACAATGGAGTACACAGCAGAGATGACAATTTCTACCAGGGGTAGGTTCAGAGAAGTGTTTACCAGGAAGGGATGCTGAACCAAATATGGAAATATGAGAAAGTCGTTAGGAAGTAGGAAATGGCTCGTTATATTCAGGAAACCCTAAGTATTACCCTGAGGATATAGTGCAAGTGATGAGTGTCACGGGGTATAAAAATTCTGAGGAGATACGGTGAAGACATTGGGGTATTTTTGCTATATTTCTGGACACGTAAGATCTTCTTTTGTCCTTTTGTGCTTACAGATGCTTGTCCCAGTTCTACCTTCTGTATCCATAGAAAACAAGCTCCTTTTCCTCCCCGTCTGAAAGATTTCATTTTCCTCCAAGCTATCAGGTTCCCTTTTGGCTACCAACAACAACTTTCTAAAACCCCTTCTCAAATGCTTTCAATTATTTTACCAGTTGCTTTTTTTTTTTTTTTTTTCTAAATAGCCTCTGGCACAAAATCAAAGGTGCAGCCCAAGCAGAGAACAGTGGGCTTATTCCTGAGGGCTCTACCAGACCTCCAAGGTAGGTTAACCATGGAGGTCTTAAGCCTCATTGCTTTTCTGGGAGGGCATAATCCTAACCTTTTCCACATTAGCATTTTCCCAAGGGGAAGCATGCCAAGGGGGTAAAGTGTACCATATTCTGGAGTTCATAGCCAGGAAGGTCAATGAATTGGGGTCAACAGCCTACCCATCAGTGATGGTGCCCTCAGGGTCCACGTCAAAGAGTTCTATTCTGCACTGGTTGCCTGTAAAGAATGGGTCTTTTGAGACAGTCATCATTCATTCATTCATTGATCCAACTTACATTTATTATCTACTATGTGTCAACCACTATCCTACTTTCTGAGACTTCAAGGATAAGGCAGACCTTGTGTTGGCCCCCAAGTTGTTCATAGTTCTTTTAAAGGAGACAGAGTTTTAAATGATCATCTGCCATGAATGGGGCAGACAAAGTGTTGCCATATAGGGCTTACTGGTGATCTGATACATAAAGCAGGGACATCAGGTAGTTCAGGCACCCTCAGCAAGCTGTAACCTGAAATATAACAATGATGCTGGTTTTAGGTGCTATCCACTCGACTCTGACTCCTACTGACCCCAGGTGATAGAGAAGAACAGCCCCATAGGTTTTCCAAGGCTGTAATCTGTATGGGAGCAGATCACCAGGTCTTTCTCCCTGAGGCATTAGGTGAGTTTGAATATTTCAGTTAGCAGCCAGCACTTAACCATTGTCCGACCTGGGCTCCTCTAACAGTGAGCATTCACACCATCTTAGTCTGTAGCAGTCACTGTTGTCGGAGGTTGCATCCTCTCAACAGCCTTATGAGAAGGAGTTGTTGTTGTTGTTAAGTGCTGTCGAGTCGGTTCCGACTCATAGCAACCCTATGCACAACAGAACAAAACACTGCCTGGTCCTGCGCCATCCTTACAATCGTTGTTATGCTTGAGCTCATTGTTGCAGCCACTGTGTCAGTCCACCTCATTGAGGGTCTTCCTCTTTTCCACTGACCCTGTACTTTGCCAAGCATGATGTCCTTCTCCAGGGACTGATCCCTCCCGACAACATGTCCAAAGTATGTAAGACGCAGTCTCGCCATCCTTGCCTCTAAGAAGAATTCTGGCCGCACTTCTTCCAAGACAGATTTGTTCGTTCTTTTGGCAGTCCATGGTATATGCAATATTCTTTGCAGACACCACAATTCAAAGGCATCAACTCTTCTTTGGTCTTTCTTATTCATTGTCCAGCTTTCACATGCATGTGATGTGATTGAAAATACCATGGCTTGGGTCAGGCGCACCTTAGTCTTCAGGGTGACATCTTTGTTCTTCAACACTTTGAAGAGGTACTTTGCAGCAGACTTACCCAAAGCAATAGGTCTTTTGATTTCTTGACTGCTGCTTCCATGGCTGTTGATTGTGGATCCAAGTAAAATGAAATCCTTGACAACTTCAATCTTTTCTCCCTTTATCATGATGTTGTTCATTGGTCCAGTTGTGAGGATTTTTGTTTTTTTTTTATGTTGAGGTGTAATCCATACTGAAGGCTGTGCTCTTTGATCTTCATTAGGAAGTGCTTCAAGTCCTCTTCACTTTCAGCAAGCAAGGTTGTGTCATCTGCATAACGCAGGTTGTTAATGAGTCTTCCTCCAATCCTGATGCCCCGTTCTTCTTCATATAGTCCAGATTCTCATATTATTTGTTCAGCATACAGATTAAAAAGGTATGGTGAAAGAATACAACCCTGACACACACCTTTCTTGACTTTAAACCAATCAGTATCCCCTTGTTCTGTCCGAACAGCTGCCGCTTGATCTATGTAAAGGTTCCTCATGAGCACAATTAAGTGTTCTGGAATTCCCATTCTTCTCAATGTTATCCATAATTTGTTATGATCCACACAGTCGAATGCCTTTGCATAATCAATAAAACACAGGTAAACATCCTTCTGGTATTCTCTGCTTTCAGCCAGGATCCATCTGACATCAGCAATGATATCCCTGGTTCCACGTTCTCTTCTGAAACTGGCCTGAATTTCTGGCAGTTCCCTGTCGATATACTGCTGCAGCCGTTTTTGAATGATCTTCAGCAAAATTTTGCTTGTGTGTGATATTAATGATATTCTATAATTTCCAAATTCAATTGGATCACCTTTCTTGGGAATAGGCATAAATATGGATCTCTTCCAGTCAGTTGGCCAGGAAGCTGTCTTCCATATTTCTTGGCATAGGCGAGTGAGCACCTCCAGTGCTGCATCTGTTTGTTGAAACATCTCAATTGATATTCCTGAAGCCTTGTTTTTCACCAATGCCTTCAGAGCAGCTTGGACTTCTTCCTTCAGTACCATCGGTTCCTGATCATATGCCACCTCTTGAAATGGTTGAATATTGACTAATTCTTTTTGGTATAATGACTCTGTGTATTCTTTCCATCTTCTTTTGATGCTTCCTGCATCGTTTAATATTTTCCCCATGTATTCCTTCACTATTGCAACTCGAGGCTTTAATTTTTTCTTCAGTTCTTTCAGCTTGAGAAATGCCGAGCGTGTTCTTCCCTTTTGGTTTTCCATCTCCACCTCTTTGAACATGTCATTATAATACTCTGTCTTTTCAAGAGGCCCTTTGAAATCTCCTGTGCAGTTCTTTTACTTCATCAGTTCTTCCTTTTGCTTTAGCTGATCGACGGTCAAGAGCAAGTTTCAGAGTCTCCTCTGACATTCATCTTGGTCTTTTCTTTCTTTCCTGTCTTTTCAGTGACCTCTTGCTTTTTTCATGGATGATGTCCTTGATGTCATTCCACAACTCGTCTGGTCTTTGGTCACTAGTGTTCAATGCATCAAATTTATTCTTCAGATGGTCTCTAAATTCAGGTGGGATATACTCAAGGCCATATTTTGGCTCTTGTGGACTTGCTCTGATTTTCTTCAGTTTCAGCTTGAACTTGCATATGAACAATTGATGTGGTCTGTTCCACAGTCGGCCCCTGGCCTTGTTCTGACTGATGATATTGAGCGTTTCCATCGTCTCTTTCCACAGATGTAGTCAGTTTGATTTCTCTGTGTTCCATCTGGCAAGGTCCATGTGCATAGTCATCGTTCATGTTGGTGAAAGAAGGTATTTGCAATGAAGAAGTCGTTGGTCTTGCAAAATTCTATCATTTGATCTCCGGCATTGTTTCTATCACCAAGGCCATATTTTCCAACTACCGGTCCTCCTTCTTTGTTTCCAACTTTTGCATTCCAATCACCAGTAATTATCAATGCATCTTGATTACATGTTCGATCAATTTCAGACTGCAGCAGCTGATAAAAATCTTCTATTTCTTCACCTTTGGCCCTAGTGGTTGGTGCATAAATTTGAATAATAGTCATATTAACTGGTCTTCCTTGTAGGAGTATGGATATTATCCTATCACTGACAGCGTTGTACTTCAGGATAGATCTTGAAACGTTCTTTTTGACGATGAATGCAACACCATTCCTCTTAGAGTTGTCATTCCCAGCATAGTAGACTATATGATTGTCCGATTCAAAATGGCCAATACCAGTCCATTTCAGCTCACTAATGCCTAGAATGTTGATGTTTATGTGTTCCATTTCATTTTTGACAATTTCCAATTTTCCTAGATTCATACTTCATACATTCCAGGTTCTGATTATTAATGGATGTTTGCAACTGTTTCTTCTCATTTTGAGTCGTGCCACATCAGCAAATGAAGGTCCCAAAATCTTTACACCATCCACGTCATTAAGGTCGACTCTACTTTGAGGAGGCACCTCTTTCCCAGTCATCTTTTGAGTGCCTTCCAACCTGGGGGGCTCATCTTCCAGCACTATATCAGACAATGTTCCACTGCTATTCATAAGGTTTTCACTGGCTAATGCTTTTCAGAAGTAGACTGCCAGGTCCTTCTTCCTAGTCTGTCTTAGTCTGTAAGCTCAGCTGAAACCTGTCCTCCACGGGTGACCCTGCTGGTATGTGAATACTGGTGGCATAGCTTCCAGCATCACAGCAACACACAAGCCCCCACAGTACGACAAACTGACAGACACGTGGGGGAGGAGGAGAGTTCTCTTAATCTGACAGATGATGGAAGTGAGGCATGGAGAGGTTAAATATCTCATTCAAGGTCATAGTAGCAGTAAGTGGAGAAGTTAGGGCTCACACCAGGAGTTTGGCTGAGGTGTGTTCTCTCCACCACCATGCTTCACCAGGGAAAGTGGGTCAGCAAGGGGAGGGCAGAGAACATCTTCCAGTCAAAGTGAACAGCCTATGTGAAGCCTTAGCTGCAAAGGAGGTGAGAGACTAATTCAGAGTGGACATGTGTTTCTAGGACTGGAGTGATGTGGACCAAATAGAGTTCGAGGAGAGGTTTGGGGAAAACAACAGCCATCACACTGTTACCATTCCCTGAACTCTCATGTCACCCCAATGGGTGGTAACCTGTTTGAGGGCAGGGAAAAGGTTCATTTTATTTCCCTTATAGCAACTTCCTAACCACTGCCACAGGAATTGTCATATTTTTCTTGTTGCTGTGTTTGGATTCAAAATGGGCCCTTGGAATGGAGCGATGTCAGCGATGATGTCACACAAGAGCTACTGGAAGCCTTGGTGGTCACTCAGATCCCAAATGCTCTTTGGAGAGGTTGTTGATCTGAGGTCTCCTGTGGGAGAGTGACTTAAGCTTTGAATTCACAGAGAGTGATTCCTAAATGTCCCAACTTGTGAGGGTTTGGGACATCATCTCTAATTGGAAGGAGGGAGAAACCTGTTTCAGAAGCCATCCTTTTTGGCTCATCTTCACCCAGCCAGGATGGAATGGCAACATGAGAGGAAGAGGCCTCTCTCCAGGACTCAAGGTATGAGCGGGAGGAAGATTCTCCCTGATCAATGGTAGCTGGCAATGAGGGGATGTGTTTCCTTGGGAAAGTGGGCCACAAGGAGAGAAGATGAAGGCTCTGATGTGTGGTGATGGTCTCACTAAGGCTTTCTCTGAGAAAGTACTTCCTGCCATTTAGTAGACAATTTCCCGAAGTGTGTGATGTGAATGAATAAATGAAGGCATACATGGGTTAATGATGACATTCTACTGTGATGAGGGCTTTCCAGAGTAAGGAGAAGTCACTCAATGTTTTAGGCCTACAATATTCCTGCTTATGTCTCTGACAAAGAAGGAGGCAAGTGATCAACTGGGGCAGTGGGTGTAGGACCAGGGAGAAGAGTGGTTACGAAGGCTTGTACTTATTTTTAATATGTTCTAATGAGATTGAATTGATAAATCATTTGATGAATTAAATACAATGTATCAAGGAGTTTTGGGAGTGGGTGGTATAACAGTATCCCACGCTGACCTAGAGTTCCCAGTTGCTGTGAGCTCCAACAGTCCTGAGCCTGGACTCAGGCCGCAGAAAGCGTGGGCACAACATGCCCCTGAGCTCCAGGACTTCCCTTTTCCTCCAAGCGCTAAAGTTCTCTTTAGGACTGAAGTTTTAAAATCTCACCACATTGAACCTGAGCTTTTGCTGTAACTCCTGGTGGTGTACCTTTACCCTACCCAGTGTCCATCTCCCCCACCCACCTCTTTTTTCTTCTCTGCTGCTCTCCTGTGCTGCCCTGCAGTAGATGAGCTCTGCTTTCTGCTCCCTCCTTGGTCTCTCTATCCCTCTAACATACTCCTGGGAGGTTCCTCCTCTCTATCCTGTGTGCCTCCCTGGAGCTTTCCTTCCAACCAGCTTACACAGACTACCTCCATCTCTTTCTTCATTCTGAACTCTCTAGTCCTTCCATCATATTCAGAAACATGTACCCAGATACACCCAGGTGAGGTGTTTGTATTTAACCATTGACATTTGTGAAATCAAGGCTCTCAGATATAGTCATCTGTTTTCTGCCTAAGGACTTTGAAAGTGTTTATCTAACAAGGACCTGTTACGGGTCTTCTGTTTACAGAAAGGCAACTTTAACCTTTTGCTGTTGCTTGTTTAGGAAGGGTACAGAGGTATATGTGTAAGATCCTTAACAAAATACACAAATTATTCTTTCACTTTAAGGATAATTTGTCTATAAAATGCCTTCCCTTAAGAGAGGTTAAGGTGAGCATTTCTCCTGGGTAACTGTTTATAGTATTAATTTACTAAGAAAATCATCCTCATAGAAAAGCTCTTCAGGAGAAGTCTCACATTACTATGAACATTCAGGAAAGTTGAGGTTTTTCATGTTCCAAAGGAGCAAATTCATTTGGAATCCAACAAATGTCAGAAAAAAAAGCAACTTAAAGGTGCTTTATTTACAAATATAAAATCCCAAGATACTATCTTCAAAGTACGTAAACTTTTATTATACAGTACTTTTTATTATCTTTAGTAGGGTCTTTGGGGAGCAGGAATGGTTTGCCCAGGACCACTAAACAAAAGGCTGGTGGCTGGAACCACCCAGGAGCACAGCAAAGAAAGGTCTGGCATCTGCTTCCATAAAGATTACATCCAAGAAAACACTGTGGAGCACAATTCTACTAAGTAACACATGGGGTAGCCATAAGTTAGAATCAACTCCATGGCAATAGGTAATATCATTAGCGCCATTTGCAAAGATTTTTTCATCCATAGCAATGGCCCCAAAGTAGGGTGGAGCTTCTGGAAGAAGAAAGGAAGGAGGATGTCTCCCAAAGTTGGAGGATGTGGTGATGGAGAAGCCTCCAGGGGTCCCTATAAGCGAATCTTTGGGCTCACAGATGAGGACCCAGGACAATGAAAGCTCATGTAAATGAACTCTCTATCCTCAGAGGTCTCCACCTGAAAGGAATATGCCTAAGCGCTGACAACATCCACAGCACAAAGGCCAAGCTCCAGGCCAAGGAAGATTCCACGAGCATCAAGGAGGTCTTTCCCCTCAGCTTCAACTGAGCAGACCGCTCCCTCATTCAGCTACAGGACTGCTCCAGGGAAGCGATGGGTCAGGTGCGCATATTTCACTCAGGTGCGTATAGTTAAGGGGATGGCTGTGGCCTGGCAGACCAAAACCTCCCTTGCCCCTGTGGGCAAGATGCCCCAGGTCTTTGAGGCTGAACTCTTCTTGGAGGAGGGCACCATCAGCTCTGCCCCCAGTCTGGCCAACACTGAGTCCCTGGTCAGTGCCCTGGAACCCTGGCAGGAGGGGCCCAAGGTCCACATCCCGGAACCCAGCGTCCAGGGTGAGGAGCATGGGGAGAGGTCAAATGCAGCCACCTTGGAGTGGCTGGTGACCTGCAAGCACGGCTTCCACTGTGTGGCCTACTGCCATGTGTTCGAGTCCCGGGAAGCCCTGGTGGTCCACACGGAGCATGGCATGAGCCAGGGCTTCAGTTGCCACGTCTTCTCCAAAGAGCTGCTTGAGAGGTGACTGCAGCCCTCTGCCCAGCACAGGCCCCAACGCTGCCAACAGCTGGCCAGGCACTGCCTGATGGCTGCCAAGAAGACGGAGGTGAGAGAGAAGAGAGTGGTCTGCCGGCAACTGGAGGAACAGCTGGAGAAGCAGAGAGAGGAGCTGAAGAGGCTGAGGGACCAGCTGAAGAGCTTGCAGACGCAGGAGACCAGGCTAGAGAGGGTGCAGGCACAGCACCAAGGCCAGAGTGGGAAGCACCTGAAGACCTGCTAGCACCCTGGGACTGGGAAGAGCAGGGCCTTTGGGCTGGAAACGTGGGCCCTTCAGGAGAGACAGCCATTCAGTCTCCTTTAACCCAGCTCCTCTGAAAGATCCTATGCCAGTTCTGTGACCCCCGCCTTCCCACCCCAAGTGCTTGGAGAGCTCCAGGCCTAGGGGGACTTGCGTGAAAGAAGCCCCATGACAGCTGACCGCAGACACGCAGTCTGCTCAGAGGCTCCCATGGCCCAGGAGAGGACAAGACAGGCCTCATCTGGATGGTGAGGTCTCAGAACCCTGAGGGTGATCAGTATAAGTAGGGAGGGAGAAAGGGATTTTAGTGGGACTTGGGAGGCTGAGAGGGGGCCCTGCAAGGACAGCTCTAAGGGAGATGTGATGGTGACAGGGTGTCACTGAGTTCATCGTAGTAGATGGAACCAGAGAGACGACAGGCTGTGGTGAAGCCTGCCTGCAGGTGAGCAGTGGGCATGAAGCCCTAAACCAAAGACTCTGGGTCTCTTCCCAGCAGCCTGCAGGCAGAGAAACAAGCAGGGCTTGGCAGGAGGAGAGAAAGGCAGGGTGAAGGGAAATAAGCTCACTCCAGCCATGTCTTCTGGTCTCACATGGTGAATTTGGGTTTATGATTAGGATGCATCGTCGTTGCCTCATTAGAGGAGTTGAAGTAGGAGGTGGTGTAGAAAAATCCCTCTGGGTGTTATCTGTTTCTGGATAAGAGTTGATACAGTGCTTTCAAGATATTTCCTGTACAGCATCTCCTGGGGTAAGGGGCAGAGCTTTGGAACATTTTCCTCTCCTTTAAATCAAGCTGTACTTTCTGGTTTTTGACAGGTCAATCATACTTGTTAAATTTTTTTGTTTTTTCTGTGGTCTTATGTGACCTGTCCTGAGGTAAAAGAACTGAAGAAAAAGGCCAACTGAGATGAAAGAAGCAAAAGAGAGGGCAGGCTTCTAAACCCAGGGAGAACAGCAAGAACACAGGGAATCAGAGGTGAGGGTGGGAAGGGGCAGATTCAGGCCCAGACTCAATACTGGATAGAAAAGTCCAAATCTCAGCCATAGCATCAAGTCCCAGGTCTGGGGAAGCCCTGGACATGATAGGGGAATATCCACCTCCCTGGAAGATGAGACCTCAGTTGTCATAGGGAAGCCTTCAGGGGCACAGGAAGGGAGGGCAGGGCCTCTAGGATGGGCACCTCCAACCACAGGTTGTCCTGTGTGTATTTCTCAGAGTGACAGAGACAGAGACAGCTCCTGTGTGGGACACTGTCAGAGGCAGAGGGCAGCGAAGGCTTTCAGGAGGGGTGGATTCTTCAGTCTCCTAAGGATCCAAAAAAAAAATCAGAGATTCTCAGAGGTATCAGAGTGGGAGGGCTTAGCATTCCCAGGTTGGGAGAGGCTGGCTGGGGAGGTACTGCTTTCTGAAATCTTTTGATCAACATCTTTCTTCTTAAAAGCTATCTTCCCAGTTGATGTCCTCTATGCTCAGACCTGAAAAGGGCCTAGAATGCACAAAGGCAGGTTATCCAATGGGGCAAGGCAGGGAGGAGGTGGTAGAAGCATATCAGGGAAAGAGAATCTTCTAGTAAGTTGAATTGCACATGGTGTCCAGCCTTCTACATTTAGTTGTAGACGTGTGCTTGCAAGAGGTGTTTGAGGGGTAACTCTAATGACTTCCCAAAATTATTTTTGGTCGTTTCCAGTTATAAAAACCAGAAGAGCTCACTGGCTCCAAGAACAACAAGAAATCCACTGGATCTGATTATTACTGCCTGTGGTGTGCTCTCCTTCCAGTGATTAAAATCTTTTGTCTGTCATTAAAGAGAATTTTCACCTATTTAAAAATACCTAACAAAAAAACTTTAAAATATACATATATATTTATGATGTTTATCAATTTCCAAAGCTCTGAAAAATTTTTTAATTACACCTTCAAGATTACAGATTTGTATGACAAAGAAATTTACATCAGGTTCCTACCGTCATATGTAATTTGCTCCTGCTCCCTCAAGGTATCCAATGTTAACAGACACATGCGTATCCTTCCCTACATTTCTCTGCAGGGACACATATACACAGTCACAGGTACACAAGTAGATCTGCTGGGGTGTTTGATTTTATGGAAGCTTGGTCACACTCTACCCACATTGCTCTCACCCCTTCTTTCACTTGACATTCTATCTTGATTCTCTGTTAAGTCATCTAACACTATATTTTTGGGTCTTCTAACTTACGTGAATAATTTAAATAGATGATATCAACTCAGTACACATTATCTGGACTTATACATGTTGTTGTTAGGAGCCATCTAGTTGGTTCTGACTCACAGCGACCCTATGCACGACAGAACAGAACACTGCCTGGTCATGTGCAATCCTATTAATCGTTGCTGTATTTGAGCACTGTTGTAGCCACTGTATTGGTCAATCTCACTGAGGGTCTTCTTCTTCACTGGACCTCTGCTTTACCAAGAATCATGTCCTTTTCCAGGGACTGGTCCCTCCTGATAACATGTCCAAAGCCATCCTTGCTTCTAAGGAATATTCTGGCTTTCTTCCCTCAAGACAGATTTGTTCATCTCATACTTAACACTAATAAAATGGAAACATCCTCCATGCTTTTTAAGTCCACCCTTCCTGCATGTTTTAGCTCTCCTCCCCCTGTCCTTTCCCACAA
The DNA here is from genome assembly GCF_030014295.1 of Loxodonta africana. NCBI lineage: Eukaryota > Metazoa > Chordata > Mammalia > Proboscidea > Elephantidae > Loxodonta > Loxodonta africana. Next base: position 36,796,354 of record NC_087342.1, read on the forward strand.
GTGAATCCAAGGTAATTCAGGTTAACAATGTGGTAAGTGGTCTCTCTTATCCATGCTTAAACAAACACACAGACATACATGTATCCTCGTCTGCTCATTTACACACACAAAAAAATATAAAAATGTATTCAAGCATATTCAAACAATTGATATTGTTTAACCCAGATGTGCTAATTTTATATAGACTTCTCTGAACCTTGATTTTTTCAGGAACACTTCAATAATACTTCACAGAGATTTCTCCTACTCAACTACTACAACTCTTTTTCATTCTAACGACTCCCGATTTTATTGATGATGTAGCTTTACCATAAGTTATCTATCATTCCACCATCAGTGGACAGTCAATGTTTTGTCATTATTAATAATAACTATCCTTTGTACACTACAGGATTTGTTTCTGTGGAATAGATGCCATAGAGTGAGATTTCCAGTTCAAAGGATATTTTAAAAGGACAGGGCTGTGGCCATGTCTTTCCCCTACAGACTGTCATAATGCACCTTTCCAGCAATGTCTGAGGGTATCCTTCTGCCCACAGCCCAGCCAGCCATAGGTTGTGTTGGTTTTTAAATTGTGCCAGTTTCACTGGCACTTTGATATTTTCTTAACTATCAGTGTTTCTGAACAACTTTGATTATGTTTATTGGGCATGTGGATTTGCTCTGAATGATCTGTTTGAATTCATTGCTCATTTTTCAAGTGCTTAACTTTTATCCTTCCTGTATAAAATGGAAATTGTTATTAAGCCTTATCATCTACATTTCACATAATTTTCCAAATCTATGATTTGTGTATCACATTTTTGTAAGTTTTGTCCCCCAGAACCATCAGTTGAGTCAGCACCATTTATTAAATAAATATAATTTTCTTGAAATACCACCTTTGTATCAATGGTTATTGAGATTTCTTAGTAGATTTTCTGTTTCATTGGTCTACTTGTCAGTTTCTATGCTATGTAATATTGATTTGTTCTGTTACATATTGATTTGTTCTGTTACCTGATGAGGTAGACACCTGTTACTATTCTGCTATTTCATGGTTTTTGTCTCTATACTTTGGTAAAGCAGCCGTGGTGTTGCAGTGATTAAGTGCTTAACTGTTAATTGAAAGAAAGGTTGGCAGGCTGAACCCACCAGGTGGCTCCGAGGGAGAAAGAACTGACAGTCTGCTCCCATAATGATTACACCCTAGAAAATCCTATGGGGCAGTCAAATGGGATCGCTATCAGCCAAAAATTGACTCCAAGTCTCCTAACAACAACATTCTTTGTTATCTACACTTTGTATCATATGATTACTATATACAATTCAAAAACAACTATCTTCATTTTCTGACTGGAAATGCGTTCCACTTATTAGTTTTAGGGACTTCCATTTAATTGACAACACTTCTCATTTGAAAATATAGCATATTTTTGCATATATTCAGGTTTCATTTTAGGTACTTTAATACATTAGTTTTCTTCATATAGGTCCTTTGCTGCTCTGGTCAAAACAATGTTTTCCTAAATATTTTATAGTTTCAGACACATTTTGGTACAGTCAAGTAGTAGGGAAAAGAGAATGGTCTGTTCTCCCCACCCTTGTCAATTTTAGACCCTTATGTCTACACTGGAAAGAAACCATTGATTCTGATGTATTTGTCTTTTATTCAGGTATGCAATTATATCATCATTTTAAAAATCTCTTTTAATACTTATACCAGTTATTTAAATTTTCTAGTTTATTCCTTCACCTTAAAACTATGTTGAGTGATACCAAAATTTTTGTCTAGCTTCAAATTTATCAGCATGAGTTGAATATTTTTCCATTTATCTCACACCTGCTAAGTTTGGGGATAATCTATTATCCCCTCAGTAGATAATACTTTGACCTGCTGACCATTATTGTAATCACACACAATTTGTGTCTGACAGTTAAGTACTTCCACCTGGCCTCTGTTGCACTGGGATCCCATGATTTGCATTGCTACTAGGCAGCCCAGGTCCCACTAACAACCTCAGCCTATAGAGAATTATTATTGTCATCAAGTCATTTCTGACTCACAGCAACCCCATGTGGGCCCAGTAGAACTGTTCAATAGGGTTTTCAAGGCTGTGACCCTTTAGAAGCAGATTGCCAGGCCTGTATTCTGAGGTGCCTCTGGGTAGGTTCAAACCGCCAAACTTTCAGGTAGTAGTCAAGCACTTAACTGTGGCACCCGAGGATCCCCTACAAAGGATAGATATTAGTAAGCTCCATGTTGCTGGTGCTCCCCTCATCTCCGCATTCCTTATTATTTTGATGAAATGGGTGTCCTTCAGGACCTCCAAGAAATGGTCTTACAGAAGACTAACTCTGACATGCCCACATATTGGAGACTTTTATCCCCTCTTCCAACATCTGACACAGCAGGTCTGGCATTTCTATTTCATAGAATGTGGGCCATTGCCTTTTCCAAACGTCCAAAAGCAATCCCACAGCATATTAAACCCATTTCCAGAGCCTTTGCTATGCATCAGAGAGTTCCCACATATCAACAAACTCTCCTTGACCGAACTTTGTATTAAACTCCTCGTGATTCAGCACCTTCAGCATTCATTCCTAAGCACACCCCCATCCTGCTCACATAAGGCAGCCCAGATCTTGCAGCTCCTTCAGTGTACAGCCCCTTCCCCCCTTACCACAACCAACACTTCCCTGGGTGGGCTACACTGGTATTTGACAACTAAGTGTCTGGACAAATGCATGGAACATCTATCTAAGGACTCTGCAAAGGAAATTGTTGAAGTTGGATGGGGGCGGGGAGGAAACCAGAACACAAAGTATGAACATTCCGGAGGCTGAAATTAAATAAGCCCAAATTCCATAACTGCACACCAGTTGTGGACAGAAACAGCTCCAAGAGAAGCCCTCTTTCATATCAAATGGGAAAGAGGGTTCTTAAAGGAGAGAGGTGGGCAGGTAGGCAGGTAGGCAGACACCTAAAACTCTGGTAGAGGAGAATCCTTCTCTCTGACCAGAGTATGTAAGGTCCAAAGAGTATAGAGGAATCACCATTAAATTTTCTTTCTCTCTCTCTGCTGTTAATTGGCATCTAGTTAATTCTGCCTCAAAGGGTGAGACTTTTAGGAAGCAGATCACCAGGCTTGTCTTCCAATGCACTTCTTGTTGGGTTCAAACTGCCAGCCTTTTGGCTGGTTGTTGAGCACTTTGGCCCCATAGGCAAAACCAGTCACTTATGTGCATGACAGAATGAAGAGATTAAAGCCCCAGCATTCTTGCCAATGGGCCAGGAAAGCACTCCTTCAGAACTCAGAGAGCATCAGAGAAATAAGGAGGGGAGGCTGTGCAAGAGAGAGATTCTGTAACTTTTTATGAACTCCTGGTTCACCCCCCAGATGCATACACGTTGCCCTGATCCTAAGAAGCGTATCAAATCGTTTAAGAGCTGTACTATGGGTTAGAACACCATCAAAGTTCCAGACTGTGTGGCACTCACATAGATTAGAACTGAATTATCACTGCAAAGGCCTCAAAAATTGAACTAACATTTGAGCCATAGAATACAGAAGACAAGATGGAACTTGCACCCTGAACTTAACTGGGTAAGTTGAATGGTTAAAAAAAAAAAAAAAAATCAACATTTTCCATGAAACTTAAGCAAGACTTATAGCCTTGAAATCATAAGATGCAAATTTTAAAATGCTATTCTAATCATGGTCCAAGAAATAACAGGGACACTTTTTAAATAGATGCTATTTGCAAATGAAAATTCTACGTGTTAAAAATACAATAGTAGGAATAAAAAACTCAGTTGATAGTTTCAACAGCAGAATGGTGATGACAGAGAACAAAATAAATGCTTTGAAATGAATCAGTAGAAAATATCCATTCTGGAAACAGAGAGAAAAAATATGGAAAAAAATGAAGAGAGCGTCAAGAACTAGACAAAAAGCCTATTTATTGGAAACTCCAGAAGTCGTGCAGAAAATGTGTGGTGTAGAAAAGAGTATTTGAAGAAATACTGGCTGAATACTTTTCAAATTTGGTGAAAGACAAACTTACACGTTCAAGAAGTTCAGCAAACCACAACAAGTTAAAGAATTCTATGCCCCAATACCGTACTTGTACAAAAATATTGTACGGGTTATGGGTTTTTTGCCAACCGAGCAGGCCTTTCCCCACACCCCAGGTATATTTGTAAGCACACTACACTAATTTTTTTACAGCAGTATTTAAAAATATATATATATATATATATACAGTGTACTGTGCTCACGACAATACCTGGGAGGGGGAAGCACAGTTGACCAAAAAAATATATATATATATGTATATATACAAAACATGCATTATTTGCATATAAATACTGTACATCATAACCAACTGCAGAATAACAAATATCAAGAAAATACTCAGGAAGAAACTACAGCGAAAACAACACATTTCACCTGCGAAAAATAATTTGAGTGACTCTGTATTCACTATCAGAAGCCATGGAAGCCCAAAAAAAGGTTGTGAAACAACATTTTTTCAACTCTGAAAGAAGAAAATATTAACCCAGAATTCTATATCCAATCACTACCTTCAGGAGTTAAGCAAAAATAATGCCATTCTCTACAATCGATGACTGCCCTGACAGGGAACACAACAGAGAACCCCTGAGGGAGGAGGAGAGCAGTGGGATGCAGACTCCAAATTCTCATAAGACCAGACTTAATGGTCTGACTGAGACTAGAAGGACCCCGGTGGTCATGACTCCCAGACCTTCTGTTGCCCCAGGACAGGAACCATTCCCGAAGCCAACTCTTCAGATATGGATTGGACTGGACAATGGGTTGGAGAGGGATGCTGGTGAGGGGTGAGCTTCTTGGATCAGGTGGACACTTGAGATTATGTTGGGATCTCCTGCCTGGAGGGGAGATGAGAAGGTGAAGGGGGTTAGAAGCTGATGAAATTGACACAAAAAGAGAGAGTGGAGGGAGAGAGCGGGCTGTCTTATTAGGGGGAGAGTAACTGGGAGTGTGTAGCAAGGTGTATATGGGTTTCTGTGTGAGAGACTGACTTGATTTGTAAACTTTCACTTATAGCACAATAAAAATTATAAAAAAAAAATAACAATGCCATTCTTAGGGGAAGGAAAACTAAGAGAATTCATCACCACCAGACTTGTCCTAAATGAGACACTAAAGAAAGTGCTTCAGGTGGTGGACTTGGAATTTCAGTTGTATTTAAGGAAAGCAGAAAACGTGGGAACTATATGGGTAAATATACTATGTCAATGCTGTAGTTACTGCACAACATGGCACTGGACACGCCTCTTTGGAAAGTTTTTCCAGTCTCTTGGAAGCGCTTGGAAATACACTCTTGGCAAATCATTATTAGAGAATGGAATTAATTTTGACAGTATCTGAGAGATGTCTGTAATCAGGTCTGGTGAATAAACTGGAAAATAAATTATCTGGACTGAAACTAGGGTATGGTAACAAAAAAATGAGTCTCAATTCCCATGTGGCCATGAGCTGCCTCTGAAGGTCTTCCCCAGAGAGGCATTTCAGGCACATGGCGAGCACTGGTTTCCTGTTGTTATTGCTAGGTACCATGGAGTGGATTTCGGAGTCATTGCAGCCCAGTGTGAAAGGAAATCTGTCCCGATAGGGTTTCCTGGTTTGTAATCATAATGGGAGCAGTTCACCAGATGTTTACTCCTTACAGCCTTTTGGTGGGTTCAAATCACTAACCTTTCAGTTAGCAGTTGAGTGCTTAAACTTGCCACCACCTGGGCTACTTGGAGCAACAGTAGCACCACAGAATTTGGTATAAACCACCCCATGGGACTTCTCTGAGAGGTAACCACTTGCTTAATGGCCAAGTTTAGGTTTCATATATAGTCATTCTGCATAAAGTCTAGATAAGAATTAGAGTGCTTCCTTGAGTGGATAATATTTTACATGTGCTCCATAAACAAAATGCCTCAAGGGCAAAGTTTAATAGTAAACCAAGACATTTCTCATCAATCCTTACCTGAGAGGGTCTTCTTGAGGATTTCCTGAGAATCATGGAAAAGGATGTACTAGACACTGCCTTCTTTTTACCTCTTTGCTCCTACTAAACAAACAGGAACCACTGCTAAGATGTCAGGTGTCAAGTCCCAATCTCCTCTTCTGTCCTGAATGTTAGCTGTGTAATAAGACCAGGAACCAGGCATTCAGCTGTGTGAAGAGAACCCAGGAGTATTTCCCGTCTTCAACACCTTTGAGTTCCAGTGAAATATCCTTTTATAAGTCACAAGATGAGCGCACGAGCTGAAAGACTGAAGTCCCTGGTCCTCTGACAAGTGGGAAGGGCAGGGTGGGGTTGGGCAGAACCTCCTTGACCATCACTTGCCCCAAGAGGCTGGTTTATGTTATAAGTGAAGTTATAAGTCAAAGGCCCTTCCAGCCCAGTTGCATAGGAGCAGGAAAAGGCTTTCTCTATTGAAAAAAGAGATGGGCTCAGGAGCTGCAGGTGTGAGACCATTCAGCTTTGGTCAGCTTTGTGGCTTCAGGGCATCCTGGCCCCTGGTCACATTCACAACTGGGCCTTTATAGTCTCTTCACCTCTCTCTCCCTCCCATTCTTCTCCCAGCACCATGAGCTGTGGCTTCTGCTAGTTTCAATGATTTCAATGTTTCAGTAGCTCCTTGCCCCACTCAGAGGAGGTAGGTTTGCAGGGTTCAGGGCATGAAACAATAGTGCTGCTTAGGTGTCCTTCAACAGAAACAGTCCCGAGGGGACAAGCTGGCCTGTGTGATCCTGAGATCCAGACAGAGAGAGACTCAGTAGGAGCGTCATTGGCTTCAAGAAGTGTCAGCACCCTCAGGGTCACATCCCGGAGCCAAGCACTTAACCTTTGCACCAATAGGGCTCCTTGGAGCAATGGCAGCCCAGCAGGAGTTGGTATAAACCTCCCCATGGTCCTTCTCTGAGAGGTATCCACTTGCTTAAGGACCAAGTTTAGTTTTCATATACAGTCATTCTGCACAAAGTCTAGATAAGAATTAGAGTGCTTCCTTGAGTAGATAACATTTTATATGTGCTCCATAAAGAAAATGCCTCAACAGCAAAGTTTAAGAGTAAACCAAGGCATTTCCCATCAGTCCTTACCTGAGAGGTTCTTCGTGAGGATCTCCTAAGACTCATGGAAAAGGACGTACTAGACACTGCCTTCTTTTTACGTCTTGCCTCGTAAACAAACAGGAACTTCTGCTAAGATGTCAGATGTCAAGCCCCAAACTCCTCATACTGTATGTAAGTTGTGTAATAAGACCAGGAACCAGGCAGTATTTCCCATCTTCCAAAGTTTTGAGTTCCAGTGAAATCCTGTTACAAGTTACTAGATCAGTCCAGGAGCTGAAGACTGAAATTCCTGGTTCTCTGACAAGTGGGAAGGACAGGGTGGGGTTGGGCAGAACTTCCTTGACCATCACTTGCCCCAAGAGGCTCTGGAGCCTGGTTCATGTTAGAAGTCACAGGCCCTTCCAGCCCAGTCGCATAAGAGCAGGGAAAGGCTTTCTCCACTGAAAGAAGAGATGGGTTCAGGAGCGGCAGGTTTGAGGCCATTCAGCTTTGTCAGCTTTGTGGCTTCAGGATATCCTGGCACCTGGTCGCCTTCACAATTGGGGCTTTATAGCCTCTCCACCTCTCTCTCCCTCCCAGTTTTCTCCCGGCACCATGGACTGTGGCTTCTGCTAGTTTCAATGATTTCAGTGTTTCAGTAGCTCCTCACCCCAGAGGAGGCAGGTTTGCAGGGTGCGGGGCACAAACCCATAGTGCCGCTTGGGTATCTTTCAACAGAAACACACTTAAGGGGACAAGCTGGCCTGACTGATCCTGAGACCAAGACAGAGAGAAACTCAGTGAGAGGGTCAGTGGCTTCCTGAAGTGTAATGCCCAATTGCAGGAAAAATGAAGTGGCTCTGAACCTTGGTGCGTTGACCATCCAGTACACAGGCCCTGGAAGCCTCTGGAGGATTCTCAGTCTTAGTCTAACCCAGCATGGGGGAAATCCTCACAGAGTGGGAGCAGTGATATTCCTGGGGATCTTTATTAAAAAATTCTCAAACCAGTTGATACAGTCTTGGGAGGTGGGAGATGAGAAAGCTTGGGATGCAGGAGGGTGGCAAAAGAAGGAGCCTCCTCTCACTCACTCCCTCTGGGGTCTTGTTCAGGCTTTTTTTTTTTAATGCAACTTGGGCTCCAGGCAGGCACTCATTGTTAAAGTTGTATTTCTCTGTTTTAATTTATGATAAAAAAATGATATTTAGTTCAAATCTGGAGTCTTGAGCTCATTTTGATAATTCGTCTTTAGTCTCTGCAGACAAGAGTCCGCTCACAGCCAGTGATGAGAGCAGAGGAAACAAATTCCCTAGCCCAAACCAGGGCGGGCTTTCTTGCTCCCCAAATTAGGGGTGCCATCCCTGGGGAGCCCTCCGGGGGCAGTGCAGGTGGTGAGTCCAGCCTGGGGCCTGGGGAAGCGGGGATGGGGGGGGGTCGTCGGGCAGTGTGTCCTCTGTGGCTTTGCCTTCTCCTCCCGGAAGTGCGTCTCGAAGGCTTCCACCTTCGGATCCTGAGGCTGAACACAAGTTCGTACCCTTCTGTGTCCACTGTCTGGACCCAAGTCTCCATATGCCTCTACTGCCCTCCTATTCCAGCATAAGCGCTGTGATCAGGCTTAGGTATGTACCCTCGGTCTTGCCCTCTTGGCCTTAGGCTTCCTCTAGTTCTGGTGGGATCTATGAGCCTGGTGGGTATGAGGTCCCTGCTAGGCTAGGTGGGCTGGCACTGTCGCAAAAGGCTAGTGGAAGCCAGCTCTATCGTATTACCCCCGGGAATATGGTGGGGTAGCCCGGGACCTCGCGCCTCCCACGGACGCCCCTCTCCGAGCTGCCCTGCCGCCCCCTCCCCGCAACTGCCCAACCACTGCTTTCCAGCCTCCTAGTTCTAGAGGCGCATTCTCTTTCTTAATGCACAGATGCAACTGGGCACGACACCGCACCATACCGAGTCTGTCTCACATTAAAGACCTGAACCTGAAAGGCACAACTTTTGCTGGGAGCCAGGCTGCAAGGGCAGCCTCTCTGCACCCACTGCCCCCAGCATAAACATTGAAGAATTCCTGAAAAGTCAGGAAGAGCCAGGCTGCAAGGGCGGCCCCTCTGCACCCACTGCCCCCAGCATAAACATCGAAGAATTCCTGAAAAGTCAGGAATATCTCTGTCATCTGTGTTATGTTTCTATTTCATTTTCAGCCTGTGTATAGCAGAATGTATAAGCATAAAATTCCATTATAGATTTAGGGACCTTTGGACGGGGGGCGTCCTACTCATAATCCCCTGGTGAAATCTCGGGTAGGGACAGCCCGTGTATTACCTGGGGATCAACATGAAGTTGTCTTAGGGGAAAAACAAATAGCTCGACTATGGAAAACAAGAATAGGATGGTGAAATCCTGGTATTTACCGAGGCCCTTTTGTGATTAAACCACCACCCACACATGATCCCATAAAAGTGGAAAAACAAAAGGCAGTGAGTTCTCTCAGCCAATTTCTCAGCCAATTACAGGTCAACCTTCTCGTCTACCCCGCTCACTGCTGTGCTTGACTGGTCTTTGGGTATAGAGATTGGGCTAATTGTCCTTGGCATAATCGTGGACAATATGACGTAACCCAAAGTGGCTGGACTTCAAGAACTTGACCACCCTGGACAAGATGGACAAAGCCTATGTGGCAATGGTTTTGCAAAAAGATTAATTGTTAAAAAAACTGTGGAAGGTATTGCAAGATTAAGCATAAGTGTAAAGCAGTGTGAAGTCAATTGTTACTTTAAATCAACTAAACAAAAACTCATTGTATTTGTGTGCGCACGCAGAACTGTACTATGTGTCACTTGGAAAATTATGTCTCTGGGAAATGATGTTTATGATTATATCTTGTACTGCCCCTTTATTGATCATGCGATGTTATGCTTTTGTAAGCTTATGATATAAAAGACCATGTAAAAAATAAAGAGCAGAGCCTTCTTCTTCTGCAGAATGAAAATATAAGACACTCTACCGCTCATTCTTTTTTCGCCGAACTCTACCCCTCCTCTGGTAACCCTGTTCATTGCTGAGGCTGGCCCCCGGCAAACTTTAAAACTGCTAGAGCCAAAAACTCGTTGTCTTCTAGTCCATTCCGACTCATAGGGACCCTGAAGTATAGAGTAGAATTGCCCTATAGGGTTTCCAAGGAGCTCCTGGTCCATTTGAACTGCCAACCTTTTAGTTAGCAGCTGTAGCTCTTAACCACTACTCCACTAGATTTCCTAAAACTGCTAGATAGGTTCAAAATGAGAAAAAAAAAAAAAAAAACAGTAAATAAAAGAAATTTAACAAACAGAGCAATTACAGAAGATGTAAAAGAAAAAAATTAACAAAAAGACCTACAAAAAAAATCACATAATGTGAGACTATAACCTCACATTATAGACTCAAGAAGGCTGGGTTGTATCTTTCTTTACAAATAAGTCTTAGAGAAGGGAATTGGTACCAGGAGTAGATACAGTCTCACTTTGGGAAAATGGAAAATCTAGGATTGATTAATTGGCCTGGATGAGGCTGAAAACAGTGATAACCACATAATATTTAAAGATGAAATCCTAGCAGCCTAAAACATGCAGTGGAAATTTTTCTAAGTAAATTAGCACCAGAAGAGGCCCTTAATCACTACACAAAATAGGTCAGTAGTTCAAGATCTCCCTACAAAGACGGAATCAACTCAATGGCCAACTGGTTTTGGGTTTGGTAGATCAATTTCAGGCAGGTTCCAGCAAACATGTAAAAACAGATCATTTCAATCTCATACACAGTCAGCGAAGAAGAGAAAACTATGAGATGTTCCCCAACTTGATCCCTAAGGCTAGTTTAATATTGATACCCAATTAGAAAATGAAGGTATAAGAAGAGTTATAGGACAAGGAGGGGAGAGCACTATTTTACACTTGGCTGGATTTATACACATGGGTATGTGTGTTAGTTACCTAGTGCTGCCATAAGGAAAAAATAACACAGTTGGGTGGCTTAAAAGAATAGAAATTTATTTTCTTACAGTTCAGGAGGCTAGATGTCTGAATTTAGGGCATGGCTCATGTCTACTTCAGCTTCTAGCAGGTTCTAGCCACCCTTTGTGTTCCTGGCCTTGTAGATGCATCTGCTCCTTTGTCTGTCTTCCTCTCCCCATTTGTGTCTGTGTCTATTCTGTTCTTTCTATAACTTAGAAAGGACTAGGTTTAGGACCCACCCTACACTGGTATGGCCTTACTAACATAATTTTAAAAATCCCCTATATCCAAATCAGGTCACATTTACAGGTACAGCAGTTAGGATTTCAACATAACTTTGGGGTTACACAATTCAGTCCATAATAGCACCCTCACCAGATATTCTGGAGAGTATAAGCATGAGAGCAGCTGAGAATGGTTCTATTTTTTTTTTTTTCTACATTATTTGGCTGTCACTTGTCTCAGTGGTCACCCATATGAACTTTGTAGCAATGTATTATGAAGGACCTGGCTGATCTTTTCTAACCAGTCCATTGTGTGGAAAAACACATAGGTTGCCATCACAGAAGCCTTGAGAAATTCATTGATAAGGGTGGAATGGGGTTGGAACAAAGAATTGTTTCATGGCCTTGATAACATGGCATAGCTGTTAGACGTCCATGTGGAGATGTCAGGTAATAATACTAACCGCTAACACTTACTGAGTACATGCACTGGTGACAGGACTCTTGTAATTGCTTCTCCTTTCTTAAGATATTTGCTCTGCGTGACAACCCTATGAGGAATGCACCATTATAATGCACATTTTATACACGAAGAGGCTGATACAGATGTAAGCTGACATTTGAGTCTGAGTCTGGACCCAGGAGGAGTTGAAATGGCTGGAGGCGTAAATCTCACGTCCTCAGCCACAGGCAGACTGCTGTGTACTCACTGAGGCATCCTAGAGAGAGGGTGTCGATAGAGATAGCATGAAGCACCAAGCCCGAGGGCACTCTGATATCTAGAAGCCAGCCAGGTGAAAGGCAGCCAACAAAGCTCTCTGAAGTCCAGTGCGGTTCCTGGAGGGTGGTCTGTCCTTCCTCTGGGCTGCATTTCCCACCTGCACTGGGTTGTCCCCTTCATGATGGCAGGGACAGTGTGTACCTTTCACCAATGCCCAAGAACCCAAGATTACAAAAACACTGGTATGAGAAGTGGAATAATAGAGTCAGGAAGCCTGGTGGTCACATGCAATCAGCTGGAAAGAGAAAAGAGCAAATAAACAAGGGGAGAAGACAGTGAGCCAGAGGAGTGGGAGAAATGAAATATTTCCTGAGTGCCAAGTAAGGCTGGGTGTCTGCTAGTGGCATGTAGTTCCTCATTTAAACTTCAGATGGATACAGTGGGTGGGACATTGTTATCCACTTTCATCATGCAAATGTTTTATTATCTTTGATTTTAACAGTAATGTCTTATAAAAACAAATGAGAAAAGTACAATAAAAGAATACATCTCACCAACTGAGTACTATTATTTTGCCACAGCAGTTGCTCTTTTTTGTTGTTGTTGTAAACATACCATACAGCTTTTACCAGTTGAACAAGTTGTAGAGGTATACAAGCTACTGACAGCAATAAATTAATCAGCTGTGCAACCCTACCATTAATCAATGTGATTTTTCCATCACTGTAAACTGAAACTCAGTTTCCATACGCAATAACACCACTTTATTCCTTGTCTCCTGCCCCTGGTAACCCCTAATAAACTTTCGTCTCTATACATTTGCCTGTTCTTATAAAAGGCAGGTTTTTTAATTTAAAAGTTCATGACAAGCCACAAGGGTAAATTCATGTGGTAGAAGATGTTATTTGCAATACATACATCCTACTACGAACTTGGTTTTAGAATATATAAAGAATGACCCATAAAGAAGAAAAAAAAAAAAGACAGTTCAATAGAAAGAGCAGCAAATACTTGAACGCTCTGTAAAAGATTTCTATATGGCCAACATACATATATAAAAGGACTAAACTTCATTAGTTATCAGAGGAATTCTAACAAAAAGTCAATGTGATCCTAACCCCCACACACCAGAATGGCTAAAACGAAAAAAATGGAAATACCAACTATTTGGTAGAACATGGAGCAACTGGAATTCTAATCTACTGCTAGTGGAAGTATAATTTGGTACAACCACTTTAAAAATGTTTTGGGCATATCTACTAAAGCTGTGAACGTACATATATCCTATGACCCAGCAATTCTAGATACATACCCAACAGAAATGGGTACATATGTTCACCAAAACACATACTTCTAAGTATCTGCTAAGGAATGAACACCCTCCTTCTGAATGCCTTTTTTTTTTTAATTGTTCTTTAGATGAAGGTTTACTGAGCAAACTAGCTTCTCATCATATAGTTAGTACATGAACTGTTTTATGACATTGGTTACCAACCCAGGACATGTCAACACTCTTCTTGACCTTGGGTTCCTTATTACCAGCTTCCCTGTCCTCTCCTGTCTTCTAGTCCTTGTTCCTGGGCTGCTATGCCCCTGGAGTCTCATTTTGTTTTCTGGGTCTGTCTAATCTTTGGTTAAGGGCCTCAGGAGTGACTTCATTATTGAGCTAAAAAGATGTCTGGGGGCCACACTCTTGGGGTTTCTCCAGTCTCTGTCAAGCGAGTAAGTCTAGTTTTTTTTTTTTGAGTTAGAATTTTATTCTACATTTTTCTCCAGCTCTGTCCTGAATCTCTCACTTTCAAAGCATTATTTTCTGTCTGTTGTAAGGTGATGTCCATATATAATGATACGTTTTTACAGAAAAGTCTAGCGCTTTCTGTGAATTCAAGAGCAAATCTCTAGAGGCTTATGCTCTTATAGATTCTGTTGCCTCTGGAGCTACTGTTTCTATCTCTCCTGCTCGGCTGTACCACATGGAACCAGTTATAAAAGCCAACCTCATCTAATAAATTCACAAGAGTCCTACTCACAAAAATTTTACTGGCTATAAGAAGAGGTGTGTACAATGGAATACTACACATCGATAAAGAACAGTGAGGAATCTGTGAAGCATTTCATAACATGGAGGAATCTGGAAGGCATTATGCCGAGTGAAATTCGTCAGTTGCAAAAGGACAAATATTGTATAAAACCACTATTATAAGAACTTGAGAAATAGTTTAAACTGAGAGGAAAACATTCTTTTGTGGTTACGAGAGGGGGGAGGGACAGAGGGTGGGAGAGGGGCATTCACTAATTAGATAGTAGATAAGAAATACTTTAGGTGAAGGGAAAGACAGCACACAATACAGGGAAGGTCAGCACAATTGGACTAAACCAAAAGCAAAGAAGTTTCCTGAATAAACTGAATGCTTCGAAGGCCAACGTACCAGGGGCAGGGGTCTGGGGACCATGGTTTCAGGGGACATCTAAGTCAATTGGCATAATAAAATCTATTTAGAAAACATTCTGCATCCCACTTTGAAGAGTGGCATCGGGGGTCTTAAACACTAGCAAGCAGCCATCTAAGATGCATCAATTGGTCTCAACCCACCTGGATCAAAGGAGAATGAAAAAGACCAAGGTCACAAGGCGATTACGAGCCCAAGAGACAGAGACTACATCATCCTGAGACCAGAAGAACTAGGATGGTGCCCGGCTACAACCGATGACTGCCCTGACAGGGAACACAACAGAGAACCCCTGAGGGAGCAGGAGAGTAGTGGGATGCAGGCCCAAATTCTCATAAGACCAGACATAATGGTCTGACTGAGACTAGAAGGACCCCGGTGGTCACGGCCCCCAGACCTTCTCTTGACCCAGGACAGGAATCATTCCCAAAGCCAGCTCTTCAGACATGGATTGGACTGGACAATGGGTTGGAGAGGGATGCTGGTGAGGAGTGAGCTTCTTGGATTGGGTGGACACTTGAGACTATGCTGGCATCTCCTGCCTGGAGGGGAGATGAGAGGGTGAAGGGGGCTAGAAGCTGGTGAAATTGACACGAAAAGAGAGAGTGGAGGGAGGGAGCAGGCTGTCTCATTAGGGGGAGAGTAATTGGGAGTGTGTAGCAAGGTGTATATGGGTTTTTGTGTGAGAGGCTGACTTGATTTGTAAACTTTCACTTAAAGCACAATAAAAATTTTAAAAAAAGAGGTGTGTAGATAAGATAGAGAAGGGATTTCTATTGCAGAAAAGCAAAACCTTAAAATGAAATGTCTGGGAATGGCGGGCCTCCTTCTGTAAAAATGCTTTTCTATATGGACTATGGGAAAATGCCATTAAGATACAGGTCCTGCAAAAAGGCAAAAAGGAGTGTTTGTAGCAAGTTGGTAATCCTTTAGATCATCTGTAAAAATATTTTCATTCTTTTTCTCATATCTTACAGGAAGCGAAATTCCAAAAGGATTGTACATTTAAAAGTAAAATATGGAACCATAAAAATTTCAGAAGAAATTATGGGAGTTTTTGTTTTGCTTTTTATTGGTAAAAGAGAAAGATATTCTAAAAATCCCAAACGTGTGAAGGCTAAAACTGATAAGATATAGATATCTGGCATATCAGAAATGATATAAAGAAAGCAAAAATACAGGCAAAAAGCTGAAAAAAAATTCGCAAGCTAAGGATTTGCATAGACATTTTTCCAAAGAAGATACAGAAATGGTCAACAATCACATGAAAAGCTCAACCTCATTTGTCATTGGGCAATGCAAGTCAAGACCAAAACGCACTATTATTTCAAAACCATTAAGATGGCTAAAATCAATAGGATGGACAACAAGTGGTAAGGCTGTGGAGAAACTGGAACCCTCGTACATTGCTGGTAGATGCATAAAGTGATCCAATCGCTTTGGAAAACAGTTTGGCAGTTCCTCAGAAAGTTAAATAGAGTCACCATATGACATAGCACTTCCACTCCTAGGTATGTACCCAGGAGAACTGAAGCATGCTCACATAAAAACTTAAACAAGAATTTTCATAGCAGCATTATTCATAGTCAAAATGTGAAAAGAGGCCAAGATGGCAGACTAGGTGGACGCTACCGCGGATCCCTCTTGCAACAAAGATTCGGAAAAACAAGTGAATCGATCAGATATATAACAATCTACGAACTCTGAACAACAAACACAGACTTAGAGATGGAGAATGAACAAATACGGGCAGACAGCGATCGTTTTCAGAACTAAGAGCCAGCGTACCAGGCAAGTGACCTTCGGAGCCCAGGCTGGGGCAGAGCCCAGGGGGGCAGAAGGCACAGACAAGGGGCCCAGCCCTACCCCCCCAAACCCATCCCGGGAGGAAGTCTAGCTGGTTGGCGCGGGCAGCCTAGCGGCGCAGCCGGTGGGAGAAACACCCGGGAGGCAGTGAACTGATCTTCGAGCGGGGAGAGCAGCGTCCCAGCCGGGGAGCCGTCCCACCGGGAGTTTGGCGGGAGGCGGGCGAGGCGTGAGCGTGGGGATCACCTATATTTCCCTAAAGCGACCCCGGGGGGGGCGCCCAGACGTTCGTGAGGGCCACGTCCACCCAGTTCGCGCGAGCGGTGCAGCGCACCGGAGGGAGAAATCCCTGAGAGGAAGTGACTGGTCTTGGAGCGGGGAGAGCAGCGTCCCAGCCGGGGAGCCGTCCCGCTGGGATCTTGGCGAGAGCGGGCAGGGTGTGAGCGCATTCCCCTGAATAGACCCCGGGGGCGGACCCAGCTGTTCGTGAGGGCCATGGCCACTCAGTTCGCGCAAGCGGTGCGGCGCACCGGAGGGAGAAATCCCCAGGAGGAAGTGACAGATCTTGGAGCGGGCAGAGTAGTGTCCCAGCTGGGGAGCCGTCCTGCCGGGATTCTGGAGGACGGGGGCAGAGCGTGAACGTGGGGATCAGCTCTATATTCTGTGGTGCTACACGCCTAGCTCTCTGATCCCTCCCCCACCTCCCCAGGTGGCTCCATTAACATCCGAATACCCTGAGCCAGAAGAAGAATTCAGATAGGGATCTGACTGCATTTTTTTTTTAGCTGATTACCTGGAAAATCTAGTTTCCCAGTGATGGCTCGGAGACAGCAGTCCATATCAAACCACATAAAGAAACAGACCATGACAGCTTCTCCAACCCCCCAAACAAAAGAATCAAAATCTTTCCCAAATGAAGACACAATTCTGGAATTATCAGATACAGAATATAAAAAACTAATTTACAGAATGCTTAAAGATATCACAAATGAAATTAGGATAACTGCAGAAAAAGCCAAGGAACACACTGATAAAACTGTTGAAGAACTCAAAAAGGTTATTCAAGAACATAGTGGAAAAATTAATAAGTTGCAAGAATCCATAGAGAGACAGCATGTAGAAATCCAAAAGATTAACAATAAAATTACAGAATTAGACAATGCAATAGAAAGTCA
This sequence comes from Loxodonta africana, assembly GCF_030014295.1. NCBI lineage: Eukaryota > Metazoa > Chordata > Mammalia > Proboscidea > Elephantidae > Loxodonta > Loxodonta africana. Next base: position 36,813,789 of record NC_087342.1, read on the forward strand.
GAGGAGCAGACTCGAGCAATTAGAATGTAGACTGGGACTTCTGGAGGACTAGGGAATCAACTCCAACATAGCTGAAAAAAAATCAGATAAAAGAATTAAAAAAAAATGAAGAAACCCTAAGAATCATGTGGGACTCTATCAAGAAGGATAACTTGCGAGTGATTGGAGTCCCAGAACAGGGAAGGGGGACAGAAAACACAGAGAAAATAGTTGAAGAACTCCTGACACAAAACTTCCCTGACATCATGAAAGACGAAAGGATATCTATCCAAGATGCTCATCGAACCCCATTTAAGATTGATCCAAAAAGAAAAACACCAAGACATATTATCATCAAACTTGCCAAAACCAAAGACAAACAGAAAATTTTAAAAGCAGCCAGGGAGAAAAGAAAGGTTTCCTTCAAGGGAGAACCAATAAGAATAAGTTCAGACTACTCAGCAGAAACCATGCAGGCAAGAAGGGAATGGGATGACGTATACAGAGCACTGAACGAGAAAAACTGCCAACCAAGGATCATATATCCAGCAAAACTCTCTCTGAAATATGAAGGAGAAATTAAGATATTTACAGATAAACACAAGTTTAGAGAATTTGCAAAAACTAAACCAAGACTGCAAGAAATGCTAAAGGAGATTGTTTGGCCTGATGACCAATAATATCAGGTACCAGCACAATACAAGGTCACAAAACAGAACGTCCTGATAGCAACGCAACTCAAATAGGGAAAGCACAAAAACAAAGTAAGATTAATTCTAAAAAATAAATAAACAAAATAATACACATAACAGGAAATCATGGAAATCAATAGATAAACGATCACAATAATCAAAAAGAGGGAATAAATATAGGAAGCATTGAACTGCCAGATGGAGAGTGATACAAGGCAATATAGAAGGATACAAGTTAGGTTTTTACTTAGAAAAATAGGGGTAAATAAAAAGGTAACCACAAAAAGGAATATCAATCCCATAACTCAAGAAAAAAGCCAAGAAAAACGTAAAGACTCAATAAACACAAAGTTAAACGTTATGAAAATGAGGATCTCACAAGCTACTAAGAAAAACGTCTCAGCACAAAAAAGCACGTCGAAAAATGAAAAGGCCAACAACACACATGAAAAGGCATCAAAATGACAGCACTAAAAACTTATTTATCTATGATTACGCTGAATGTAAATGGACTAAATGCACCAATAAAGAGACAGAGAGTCACGGACTGGATAAAAAAACACGATCCATCTATATGCTGCCTACAAGAGACACACCTTAGACTTAGAGACACAAACAAACTAAAACTCAAAGGATGGAAAAAAATATATCAAGCAAACAATAAGCAAAAAAGAAGAGGAGTAGCAATATTAATTTCTGACAAAATAGACTTTAGACTTAAATCTGCCACAAAGGATAAAGAAGGACACTATATAATGATAAAAGGGACAATTGATCAGGAAGACATAACCATATTAAATATTTACGCACCTAATGACAGGGCTGCAAGATACATAAATCAAATTTTAACAGAATCGAAAAGTGAGATAGACACCTCCACATTTATAGTAGGGGACTTCAACACACCACTTTCGGAGAAGGAAAGGGCATCCAGTAAGAAGCTCAATAGAGACACGGAAGACTTACTTACAACAATCAACCGACTTGACCTCATAGACTTATACAGAACTCTCCACCCAATTGCTGCAAAGTACACTTTTTTTTCTAGCGCACATGGAACATTCTCTAGAATAGACCACATATTAGGTCATAAAACAAATCTTTCCAGAATCCAAAACATCGAAATATTACAAAGCATCTTCTCAGACCACAAGGCAATGAAGCTAGAAATCAATAACAGAAAAACTAGGGAAAAGAAATCAAATACTTGGAAAATGAACAATACCCTCCTGAAAAAAGACTGGGTTATAGAAGACATCAAGGAGGGAATAAGGAAATTCTTAGAAAGCAACAAGAATGAAAATACTTCCTGTCAAAACCTCTGGGACACAGCAAAAGCAGTGCTCAGAGGCCAATTTATATCGATAAATGCACACATACAAAAAGAAGAGCCAAAATCAGAGAACTGTCGCTACAACTTGAACAAATAGAAAGTGAGCAACAAAAGAATCCATCAGGCACCCGAAGAAAACAAATGATAAAAATTAGAGCTGAACTAAATGAATTAGAGAACAGAAAAACAATTGAAAGAATTAACAAAGCCAAAAGCTGGTTCTCTGAAAAAATTAACAAAATTGATAAACCACTGGCTAGACTGACTAAAGAAAAACAGGAAAGGAAACAAATAACCCGAATAAGAAACGAGAAGGACCACATCACAACAGAACCAAATGAAATCAAAAGAATCATATCAGATTACTACATAAAATTGTACTCTAACAAATTTGAAAACCTAGAAGAAATGGATAAATTCTTGGAACAATACTACTTACCTAAACTAACACATTCAGAAGTAGAACAACTAAATAGACCCATAACAAAAAAAGAGATTGAAATGGTAATCAAAAAACTCCCAACAAAAAAAAGTCCTGGCCCAGATGGCTTCACTGCAGAGTTCTACCAAACCTTCAGAGAAGACTTAACACCCTTACTATTGAAGGTATTTCAAAGTATAGAAAAAGACGGAATACTACCCAACTCATTCTATGAAGCTACCATCTCCCTGATACCAAAACCAGGTAAAGACATTACAAAAAAAGAAAATTTTAGACCTATATCCCTCATGAACGTAGATGCAAAAATCCTCAACAAAATTCTAGCCAATAGAATCCAACAACACATCAAAAAAATAATACACCCTGATCAAGTGGGATTTATACCAGGTATGCAAGGCTGGTTTAATATCAGAAAAACCATTAATGTAATCCATCACATAAATAAAACAAAAGATAAAAACCACATGATCTTATCAATAGATGCAGAAAAGGCATTTGACAAAGTTCAACACCCATTTATGATAAAAACTCTAACCAAAATAGGAATTGAAGGAAAATTCCTCAACATAATAAAGGGCATATATGCAAACCCAACGGCCAATATCACTCTAAATGAAGAGAACCTGAAAGCATTTCCCCTGAGAACGGCAACCAGACAAGGATGCCCTTTATCACCACTCTTATTCAACATCGTACTTGAAGTCCTAGCCAGGGCAATTAGGCTAGACAAAGAAATAAAGGGTATCCAGATTGGTAAGGAGAAAGTAAAGCTATCACTATTTGCAGATGACATGATCGTATACATGGAAAACCCTAAGGAATCCTCCAGAAAACTACTGAAACTAATAGAAGAGTTTGGAAGAGTCTCAGGTTATAAAATAAACATACAAAAATCACTTGGATTCCTCTACATCAACAAAAAGAACACCGAAGAGGAAATAACCAAATCAATACCATTCACAGTAGCCCCCAAGAAGATAAAATACTTAGGAATAAATCTTACCAAGGATGTAAAAGACCTATACAAAGAAAACTATAAAACTCTGCTACAAGAAATTCAAAAGGACATACTTAAGTGGAAAAACATACCCTGCTCATGGATAGGAAGACTTAACATAGTAAAAATGTCTATTCTACCAAAAGCCATCTATACATATAACGCACTTCCAATCCAAATACCAATGTCATACTTTAAGGGAATAGAGAAACAAATCACTAATTTCATATGGAAAGGAAAGAACCCATGGATAAGCAAAACATTACTGAAAAAGAAGAAGTGGGAGGCCTCACCCTACCTGATTTCAGAACCTATTATATAGCTACAGTACTCAAAACAGCCTGGTACTGGTACAACAACAGGCACATAGACCAATGGAACAGAATTGAGAATCCAGATATAAATCCATCCATGTATGAGCAGCTGATATTTGACAAAGGACCAGTGTCAGTCAATTGGGGAAATAATAGTCTTTTTAACAAATGTGCTGGCATACCTGGATATCCATTTGCAAAAGAATGAAACAGGACCCATACCTCACACCATGCACAAAAACTAATTCCAAGTGGATCAAAGACCTAAACATAAAGACTAAAACGATAAAAATCATGGAAGAAAAAATAGGATCTACCCTAGGAGCCCTAATACAGGGCATAAACAGAATACAAAACATTACCAAAAATGATGAAGAGAAACCAGATAACTGGGAGCTCCTAAAAATCAAACACCTATGCTCATCTAAAGACTTCACCAAAAGAGTAAAAAGACCACCTACAGACTGGGAAAGAATATTCAGCTATGACATCTCAGACCAGCGCCTGATCTCTAAAATCTACATGATTCTGTCAAAACTCAACCACAAAAAGACAAACAACCCAATCAAGAAGTGGGCAAAGGATATGAACACACATTTCCCTAAAGAAGATATTCAGGCAGCCAACAGATACATGAGAAAATGCTCTCGATCATTAGCCATTAGAGAAATGCAAATTAAAACTACGATGAGATTCCATCTGACACCAACTAGACTGGCATTAATTCAAAAAACACAAAATAATAAATGTTGGAGAGGCTGCGGAGAGATTGGAACTCTCATACACTGCTGGTGGGATTGTAAAATGGTACAACCACTTTGGAAATCCATCTGGCGTTATCTTAAACAGTTAGAAATAGAACTACCATACAACCCAGAAATCCCACTCCTCGGAATATACCCTAGAGATACAAGAGACTTCACACAAACAGACATATGCACACCCATGTTTATTGCAGCTCTGTTTACAATAGCAAAAAGCTGGAAGCAACCAAGATGTCCGTCAACGGATGAATGGGTAAATAAATTGTGGTATATTCACACAATGGAATACTACACATCGATAAAGAACAGTGATGAATCTCTGAAACATTTCATAACATGGAGGAATCTGGAAGGCATTATGCTGAGCGAAATGAGTCAGTTGCAAAAGGACAAATATTGTATAAGACCACTATTATAAGATCTTGAGAAATAGAAAAAAACGGAGAAGAACACATACTTATGTGGTTACAAAGGGGGGAGGGAGGGAGGGAGGGAGAGGGCTTTTTATTGATCAATCTGTAGATGGGAACTGCTTTGGGTGAAGGGAAAGACAACACTCAAAACAAGGAAGGTCAGCCTAATTGGACTGGGTAAAAGTAAAGAGGTTTCCGAGATAAAATGAAAGCTTCAAAGGTCAGTGAAGCAGGGGCTGGGGTCTGGGGAACTTGGTTTGAGGGGACTTCTAAGTCAATGGGTAAAACAATCCTATTATGAAAACACTCTGCATCCCACTTTGAATTGTGGCGCCTGGGGTCCTAAATGCCAACAAGCGGCCATCTAAAATACATTAATTGGTCTCAACCCACTGGGAGCAAAGGAAAAACACCAAGGTCACACGACAACTAAGAACCCAAGAGACAGAAAGGGCCACATGAACCAGAGACCTACATTATCCTGAGACCAGAAGAACTACTTGGTGCCCGGCCACAATCGATGTCTGCCCTGTCAGGGAACACAATAGACAACTCCTGAGGGAGCAGGAGACCAATGGGATACAGACCCCAAATTCTCATTAAAAGACCACACCTAATGGTATGATTGCGACTAGAGGAATCCCAGAGACAATGCTCCCCAGAACTTCTGATGGCACAGGACAGGAACCAACCCCGAAGACAAATCATCAGGCATGAAAAGAACTGGTCAGTGGGGCGGAGAGAGATACTGATGAAGAGTGAGCTAATTAAATCAGGTGGACACGGGAGAGTGTGTTGGCAACTCTTGACTGGAGGGGGGATGGGAAGATAGAGAGAGAGGGAAGATGGTAAAATTGGCACGAAACGAGAGACTGTAAGGGCTGACTCAATAGGGGGAGAGCAAGTGGGAGAAGGGAGTAAGATGTATGTAAACCTACATGTGACAGACTGATTGGAATGGTAAATGTTCACTTGAAGCCTAATTAAAAAAAAAAAGAGATTGACTTAAAATACAAAAAAAAAAAAAGGAATATCAATTCCATAACTCAAGAAAAACGTAACGACTCAACAAACGTAAAGTTAAACATTATGAAAACGAGGATCTCACAATCTACTAAGAAAAACGTCTCAGCACAAAAAATTATGTGGAAAAATGAAAAGGCCAACAACACACATGAAAAGGCATCAAAATGACAGCACTAAAAACTTATTTATCTATAATTATGCTGAATGTAAATGGACTAAATGCACCAATAAAGAGACAGAGAGTCACGGACTGGATAAAGAAACACGATCCATCTATATGCTGCCTACAAGAGACACACCTTAGACTTAGAGACACAAATAAACTAAAACTCAAAGGATGGAAAAAAATATATCAAGCAAATAATAAGCAAAAAAGAAGAGGAGCAGCAATATTAATTTCTGACAAAATAGACTTTAGACTTAAGTCCGCCACAAAGGATAAAGAAGGACACTATATAATGATAAAAGGGACAATTGATCAGGAAGATATAACCATATTAAATATTTACGCACCCAATGACAGGGCTGCAAGATACATAAATCAAATTTTAACAGAATCGAAAAGCGAGATAGACACCTCCACATTTATAGTAGGGGACTTCAACACACCACTTTCAGAGAAGGACAGCACATCCTGTAAGAAGCTCAATAGAGACACGGAAGACCTACATACAACAATCAACCAACTTGACCTCATAGACTTATACAGGACTCTCCACCCAACTGCTGCAAAATATACTTTTTTTTCTAGTGCACATGGAACATTCTCTAGAATAGACCACATATTAGGTCACAAAACAAGTCTTGGTAGAATCCAAAACATCGAAATATTACAAAGCATCTTCTCAGACCACAAGGCAATGAAACTAGAAATCTAGGGAAAAGAAATCAAATACTTGGAAAATGAACAATACCCTCCTGAAAAAAGACTGGGTTATAGAAGACATCAAGGAGGGAATAAGGAAATTCTTAGAAAGCAACGAGAATGAAAATACTTCCTGTCAAAACCTCTGGGACACAGCAAAAGCAGTGCTCAGAGGCCAATTTATATCGATAAATGCACACATACAAAAAGCAGAAAGAGACAAAATCAGAGAACTGTCCCGACAACTTGAACAAATAGAAACTGAGCAACAAAAGAACCCATCAGGCACCAGAAGAAAACAAATAATAAAAATTAGAGCTGAACTAAATGAATTAGAGAACAGAAAAACAATTGAAAAAATTAACAAAGCCAAAAGCTGGTTCTTTGAAAAAATTAACAAAATTGATAAACCATTGGCTAGACTGACTAAAGAAAAACAGGAAAGGAAACAAACAACCCGAATAAGAAACGAGAAGGACCACATCACAACAGAGCCAAATGAAATTAAAAGAATCATTTCAGATTGCTACGTAAAATTGTACTCTAACAAATTTGAAAACCTAGTAGAAATGGATAAATTCTTAGAAAAATACTACCTACCTAAACTAACACATTCAGAAGTAGAACAACTAAATAGACCCATAACAAAAAAAGAGATTGAAACGGTAATCAAAAAACTTCCAACAAAAAAAAGTCCTGGCCCAGATGGCTTCACTGCAGAGTTCTACCAAACCTTCAGAGAAGACTTAACACCACTACTACTGAAGGTATTTCAAAGCATAGAACAAGACGGAATACTACCCAACTCATTCTAGGAAGCTACCATCTCCCTGATACCAAAACCAGGTAAAGACATTACAAAAAAAGAAAATTTTAGACCTATATCCCTCATGAACATAGACGCAAAAATCCTCAACAAAATTCTAGCCAATAGAATCCAGAACCACATCAAAAAAATAATTCACCCTGATCAAGTGGGATTTATACCAGGTAGGCAAGGCTGGTTTAATATCAGAAAAATCATTAATGTAATCCATCACATAAATAAAACAAAAGATAAAAACCACATGATCTTATCAATAGATGCAGAAAAGGCATTTGACAAAGTTCAACACCCATTTATGATAAAAACTCTTACCAAAATAGGAATTGAAGGAAAATTCCTCAACATAATAAAGGGCATCTATGCTTTTATGCAAAGCCAACAGCCAACATCACTCTAAATGGAGAGAACCTGAAAGCATTTCCCCTGAGAATGGGAACCAGACAAGGATGCCCTTTATCACCACTCTTATTCAACATCATACTTGAAGTTCTAGCCAGGGCAATTAGGCTAGACAAAGAAATAAAGGGTATCCAGATTGGCAAGGAGGAAGTAAAGCTATCACTATTTGCAGATGACATGATCGTATACATGGAAAACCCTAAGGAATCCTCCAGAAAACTACTGAAACTAATAGAAGAGTTTGGAAGAGTCTCAGGTTATAAAATAAACATACAAAAATCACTTGGATTCCTCTACATCCACAAAAAGAACACCGAAGAGGAAATCACCAAATCAATACCATTCACAGTAGCCCCCAAGAAGAGAAAATACTTAGGAATAAATCTTACCAAGGATGTAAAAGACCTATACAAAGAAAACTATAAAACTCTGCTACAAGAAATTCAAAAGGACATACTTAAGTGGAAGAACATACCCTGCTCATGGATAGGAAGACTTAACATATAAAAATGTCTATTCTACCAAAAGCCATCTACACATATAACGCACTTCCAATCCAAATACCAATGTCATATTTTAAGGGGATAGAGAAACAAATCACTAATTTCATATGGAAGGAAAAGAACCCCCGGATAAGCAAAGCATTACTAAAAAAGAAGAAGAAAGTGGGAGGCCTCACTCTACCTGATTTCAGAACCTATTATACAGCTACAGTAGTCAAAACAGCCTGGTACTGGTACAACAACAGGCACATAGACCAATGGAACAGAATTGAGAACCCAGATATAAATCCATCCACGTATGAGCAGCTGATATTTGACAAAGGACCAGTGTCAGTCAATTGGGGAAATGATAGTCTTTTTAACAAATGGTGCTGGCATAACTGGATATCCATTTGCAAAAGAATGAAACAGGACCCATACCTCACACCATGCACAAAAACTAACTCCAAGTGGATCAAAGACCTAAACATAAAGACTAAAACGATAAAGATCATGGAAGAAAAAATAGGGACAACCCTAGGAGCCCTAATACAGGGCATAAACAGAATACAAAACATTACCAAAAATGATGAAGAGAAACCCGATAACTGGGAGCTCCTAAAAATCAAACACCTATGCTCATCTAAAGACTTCACCAAAAGAGTAAAAAGACCACCTACAGACTGGGAAAGAATATTCAGCTATGACATCTCAGACCAGGGCCTGATCTCTAAAATCTACATGATTCTGTCAAAACTCAACCACAAAAAGACAAACAACCCAATCAAGAAGTGGGCAAAGGATATGAACACACATTTCCCTAAAGAAGATATTCAGGCAGCCAACAGATACATGAGAAAATGCTCCCGATCATTAGCCATTAGAGAAATGCAAATTAAAACTACGATGAGATTCCATCTGACACCAACTAGACTGGCATTAATCCAAAAAACACAAAATAATAAATGTTGGAGAGGCTGCGGAGATATTGGAGCTCTCATACACTGCTGGTGGGATTGTAAAATGGTACAACCACTTTGGAAATCCATCTGGCGTTATCTTAAACAGTTAGAAATAGAACTACCATACAACCCAGAAATCCCACTCCTCGGAATATACCCTAGAGATACAAGAGCCTTCACACAAACAGACATATGCACACCCATGTTTATTGCAGCTCTGTTTACAATAGCAAAAAGCTGGAAGCAACCAAGATGTCCGTCAACGGATGAATGGGTAAATTGTGGTATATTCACACAATGGAATACTATGCATCGATAAAGAACAGTGATGAATCTCTGAAACATTTCATAACATGGAGGAATCTGGAAGACATTATGCTGAGCGAAATGAGTCAGAGGCAAAAGGACAAATATTGTATAAGACCACTATTATAAGATCTTGAGAAATAGAAAAAACAGAGAAGAACACATACTTTTGTGGTTACAATGGGGGGAGGGAGGGAGGGAGGGAGGGAGGGAGGGAGAGGGTTTTTTATTGATCAATCAGTAGATAAGAACTGCTTTGGGTGAAGGGAAAGACAATACACAATACACGGAAGGTCAGCCTAATTGGACTGGACTAAAAGCAAAGAGGTTTCCGGGATAAAATGAATGCTTCAAAGGTCAGCGGAGCAGGGGCTGGGGTCTGGGGAACATGGTTTGAGGAGACTTCTCAGTCAACGGGGAAAATAATTCTATTATGAAAACATTCTGCATCCCACTTTGAATTGTGGCGCCTGGGGTCCTAAATGCCAACAAGCGGCCATCTAAGATACATCAATTGGTCTCAACCCACCTGGAGCAAAGGCAAAGGAAGAACACCAAGGCCACAAGACAACTAAGAACCCAAGAGACAGAAAGGGCCACATGAACCAGAGACCTACATCATCCTGAGACCAGAAGAACTAGTTGGTGCCTGGCCACAATCAATGTCTGCCCTGCTAGGGAGCACAACAGACACCTCCTGAGGGAGCAGGAGGCCAATGGGATACAGACCCCAAATTCTCATAAAAAGACCATACCTAATGGTATGACTGTGACTAGAGGAATCCCAGAGACAATGCTCCCCAGAACTTCTGATGGCACAGGACAGGAACCATCCCCGAAGACAACTCATCAGGCATGAAAAGGACTGGTCAGCGGGGGGGAGAGAGATGCTGATGAAGAGTGAGCCAATTAAATTAGGTGGACACTGGAGAGTGTGTTGGCAACTCTTGACTGGAGTGGGGATGGGAAGATAGAGAGAGAGGGAAGATGGCAAAATTGGCACAAACAAGAGACTGAAAGGGCTGACTCAATAGGGGGAGAGCAAGTGGGAGAAGGGAGTATGATGTATGTAAACCTACATGTGACAGACTGATTGGAATGGTAAATGTTCACTTGAGGCTTAATAAAAATTAATTAAAAAAAAAATGTGAAAAGAGCCCAAATGTCACGAACTGATAGACAAGCTGTGGTATATTCATAGAATGGAATACTGCTCAGCCATTAAAAGGCATCAGATACTAATACATGCCACAACGTGGATGAACCTGAAGAACATTATGCTAAGTGAAAGAAGCCAAACAGAAATGATTGCATAGTGTATGATTCCATTTACATGAAACGTTCAGAACAGACAAACCAACACAGACAAAGTAGATTAGTGGTTGCTATGGTTTGGAGGAAAGGGGAAATGAGGATGACTGCTAATATGTAGGGTGTTTATTTCCAGGGTACTAAAAATATTGTGAAGCTAGACAGTAGTGATTGTTGCACAACTTTGTCCAGATACTAAAACCACGGAATTGTGCACATTATAAAAGGCAATGTTACGGTGGGTGAATTACATCTCAATAGAAATATTTGTGACTCATTAAAGACTAACTTTTCAATTAAATATATAGAATCTAATTTTTTTTATAAATCAGTAAGGGAAAAACAACCAAATTTTACCATGTCTCTCTCTAACCAAAGTAAAGAGGGTACAATTAGCACATCTTATTTTCTTCTCTCTCTTCATTATACAAGTTCTGTTCTCATGTAATATAACTCTGAGTTATACGAGTATTAGTCTCCATTTCCTTATCCCTATTTTCACTATTGTAACTACATAAATAAAGCAGTATCATGGTTCTTTTTAAAAACCCACCCACTCATTCATTCACTCAAGTCATTTTTGAGCACTTCTTAGGTGCCAGGAACCAGGATACTCTGACCCACACAGCAGACAAGGCCCTGCCTGTATAGGCCTACTATTCTTGTGGAGCAGGCAGACAATAAACCAGCCAAACAGCATGCAATGTTACCTCACATCAAGGGGGGAGATGTGTAATTTTGGAGGTGTCCCTAGCTGTGTCTCTCTCATGAAGTGTTCTCTTTCCTCTGAACCCAGTGAAAAGTAAACACTTTGAAGGAACTGTGGGGTCAATAAATGTGAAAAAGACATTTCATTTCAGTTTCATTTTGTTGGTTTTATCTGCTACCCTGTCAACATTTTTCTAAACATGATTCTGTAGGTGACATCAAGCACCCTCCCAAAAAAATCCAAAACACAGTCCGTTGCCACGCAGTCAACTCTGACTCACAGCGACCCTACAGGACAGAGTAGGGTTTCCACAGGTTTCTAAGGAATGGCTTGTCTTAGGACACAAATAATGGACACAAATAATTCCTGCTTATGAGAATCTGAAAGCTGTTCACTGTGGATGTGTGCGGGACTCAGTAATACTTGAGGAAATTTCCACATGGGTGGGGTGCTCTAGTGTGAGCATTGAGAGGAATGGACCCCTTGTGCACTTTGCATCCTTCTGCAGATTATGACACAACAAACATTCCCTCTTCATTGTCCTGCATCTTGTAAGAGAACAGAGGGAATTGTTAGGCAGGACCCTTTGAAAATGCATGGCAAGAAATTTTATTGAAACATTAAATTCAAAATAAAATCTTCCTACATTTTTCATCCTTCCCTACCTCATTTCAAAGAGGTAGTTGGATTCACAGAGTTGAAGCCCTGAAACTTCGAGATTCTGAAGAGCCTGTGGTAAAAGGCTTAGCTCACTGAGTAATCACACTGAGTGAACTGGAACCCAGGGAAGAGTGGGAGTCAGACAGTAGAGTGCTAGACATTGGAAAGAGGTGGGGCCTGCTTCTTGCTAATGCCCTGGGGTAGGTGGCAGCTCCTCAAAGGGTAATGCAGGCACATGTAAGTAGACAAACTCTGGTATGGTGTTCGCAGCCTTGCCAAGGTTCTCATGCTCCAGTTGGGAATGGAAGCAACAGAGCCAATGCTTCTAGAGAGATCACCCACATAGGCTGAGCAATGGGTTTGTTTAAGCTCTTTTCCTTCATTAGACCCTGGGAATTATTGCATATCTGGATGAGGGGTACCCTAAAAATAAACCAACACCAAAAATACCCTGAAAAATAAGAAAGGTTAAAATTTCACCCCAATTTTGTAAGCTGACAGCTCTGAGTTGGAATTGACTTTATTTAAAGAAATATCATGTTTTCTTGCAGACATGAATTTGTACAGATTCACATTTACAATTCATATTATTCATTCATCCATTAAGTCAACAAAGATTTACTGTATAAAAGCTACATGTCAGACCCTAGGCCAGTTGCTCTTAATATGAAATGACTCAGAGAAGTTCCCTCACTGCCTGGTGAGAGAAACAGCTAAGTTAACGGTTGTATCAGTCATTTATTGCTGTGTAACAAATGACCCCAAATTGCAGTGTCTTAGAAGAGCAACCATTTACTAAACTCACAATTTTTCAGGTTGTCAGTTTGAGGGTTCTTCTGATATCTGGGCCAGCCACAGAGGCTCACAGCATGGCTTCCTCATGTGTCTACAATTTGCTTCCCGGTCAGCTGGGAGCCAGTCCGTAAAAGCAACTGACCCGTGGGTTCTCAGGGTTTAAGAGCAACGGAAGGGCAAGTCTCAATGCAAAGTCTTTCATTTCTCTCCTTGTATCAGGTTTCCTACTATCCCAACGTCCAAAACAATAATAACATCCCCCAACCAAGGGGTACAGAAAGACCCCTATTGGTAATGAAAGGCACTCAGCAGCCTTATAGAAGGCATGGACACAGAGAGAGGACAAATGTGTAGACATTTCTTAAATCAACCACAATAAGTAAATGCAATTGTGTTTTATGTTGTGGTAAAGGGTTTTTGGGTACAATGGAGTAAGGAGCAAGAAGTGAACAAATCTACCGGGAGAATATTTAGGGAAGACCACAACCAGGAAGTGATGCCTGAACCAACTTGGGAATATGACTGGATAGTTAAGGGGTGACAAAAGGCCAAGGTCCAGGAAACCCCAAGTATTCTCCAAAGAGAAGTCTGGGGAGAAAGGGTGAAGCCACTGAGGCATTTGCTACATTTGTGAACAGGTAAAGATCATCCTTTGTTCTATTGTTCTCCAACCACTCCTCCCTGTTCTATAGTTTGGAATCACACAAAATGAGCCCCTAGCATTTGCATGTTGAAACCTTTATTTTCCTCTGAGAAGTCACCTTCTATCTCATTGCCACCCCAACTTTCTTAATTTCTTCCTCAAATGCTCTCCCCATTTGCTAGTTCCTTTTCTAAATGGCCTCCAGAATGAAAGCAGAGTCCAGAAAATGCAGAGGTCATGGACTTTCCCCAAGTCAACTTCTAAAGCTCCTATTCTGGCTGACCACAAAATCCTGAGTCTTAGCACTTTTTGGTGAGGTCATAAACCCAATCTGTTCCAATGGCGTCAGTTCTCTTAACCACCACGCTTTACCAGAGAGTAGGCCAGGAAATGGAAGGGGAGAGAAAATCTTCCAGTCACGGGGAAGAGACTGTGTGAAGCCTCAGAGGGTAAGGAGATCTGAGAGGCGTTCAGAGTGGACACTGTATGACCAGGGCTGGAGAGACATGATTCCAACAGAGTCAAATGAGAACTTCTGGAGAAAGCAATTTCCCGTCACACTTTCACAATTCCCTGTACTCTCTTTCTCCCCACCAATGGATAGTAACGCCATGGAGTGCAGGGAAAAGTTGCAATTCATTTTTAATATCTAATCCCCCTTTTCCCAGTCTGGGACTGGCAGTCTTAAAGCTCCTATTTGAACAGTTTCATGTTTTTCTTTTTGCCGTGTTTCAATGTAAAGTGGGCCCATGGAACTGAGGAATGTCAGCAATGATTTCACACAGGGTTATGGAAGCCTTGGTGCTCAGGCAGATCTCACCTGCTCTTTGGAGAGGGTGTCGATCTGTGGTCCTGTGGGAGAGTACATGGAGCCACTGTGTCATGGAAACTCAGGACTAAACCAGAGTCCCCAAGTCACCAAAAGGTTACGCATCATGAAGAACTGGTCGAAGGGATAAAGATCCTTCAGAAGATCATTATGTTTGGACATCTTCAACCGGACAGGATGAAACAGTGACACACGAGGAAGAGGCCTTTCTCTAAGACTCAAGACAAGGGTGAGAGGAAATATTGTCCCAGATTGATGTGTGCTGGGGAACAAAGGGTCTGGTTTTCACCAGAAAAGAGAGCCATGATAGGACAAGATGAAGGATTTGGGGTTGTTGGATAAGGTCATAATGAGGATTATCCTGCGAAAGCACTTCCTGTCATTTGGTAGATAATTAACCAAAGTCTTATATCAATAAGAAATGTAGGAATAAATGAGGGATCAAACTAAAGAATTCATTGTGAGTTCAAGAGCTTTCCAGAACAGGTGCAGACAAGGCACTCTATTATTTAGGATCTGTACCTGGTGGAAAGGAAAGAAGCCAGTGGACAACTGGGGCAGAGAGTGTAGGATGGGGGAAAGGGTGGTTAGAGAAAAGCATACTTATGTTTTCTAATGAGATGGTATTAATATACTACGTGAAGAATTAAGAAAATGATTCAGGAGGTTCTGGGAGTGGGACATTGAAGGAGCCCAGAGCCCACATCATTGAGGGCAGAGGAAGGGCTTGTAGACTCTTTCCCTAGATCCAGGAACTCCCCTTCTCCTACTATGTCTCCTCCCCACCTCTCGGCAAGGGCCTAACAACCTCTCACAGCAAAGATAGCTATAGGACAGAATTTTTTACATTCCTACTTTTCTTAACCTGAATTTTGTCTAGGATCTCTCATTTTCCACTCTTTTCAGGCCAGTTTTGTTGCCCTCCCAATACTTTTATCTTTGTTGCCACCACCACTACCCCAGTGCTGCCCTGCACTGGCCCTACTTCCTCCTCCTTCCTAGTTTTCTGACTGGCCTCTAACACCCTCTTGAGAGATCCCCCACCGCATCTTCTGTCTGTCACTGAGCTTGCGCTCCCCTCCCAAGCTGCTTCCATCTCTTTCTTCCTTAACTCGCCAATCCTACCCTCATACTCAGATAAATACAGACCCTTATGTTGCCATATATAACCCACCCACACACTCAGTTGATGTGGTTGTGTCTTGGCTACTAAGGTTTGTACCACCAAACTCTCAAATACGGACATCTGTTTCTGCCTCACCCTGAAGAAGTGCTTCTCATAATGACATGGTAATAGGCTTCTGTGCAGAGAAAGGCGATTTTAATCTCTGGGTGTAGACTGGTTAAGGGTAAAAGGAGAATCTTTAAGTTATACATAAATATACAAATTATGCTCTCTCTTTAAGTATAATTCCTTCTATGAAAAGCCTTCCTTTAAAAGGAGGTTGAAAGAAGTTAAAAAGAGGTGAATCAACTCTCCTGTTTCAATGTTTACACTCTAAATTTACTTAAAAAATCACTTTCCTAGAAAACAGCTTTTAGAAAAAAAAAAAAAGTCATGTATTATTACGAAGGTTCAGAAAATGAGGTAATTTCCGTATTCCATAGAAGCAAATTCATTTGCCAATCAACAAATGCAAAAAAAAAAAAAAAAATTTAATGTGGAGATCCTCTGTTTATATTATAAACTTTCATTGAATAAACCTTTGGCTGCTAACCAAAAGGTCAGCAGTTGGAATTCAACAGACACTCCTTGGAAACCCTATGGGGCAGTTTTACGCTGTCCTATAGGGTTGCTATGAATCAGAATCTACTAAAAAATTTTTTTAATCAAAATATTATCATTATCTGAAAAATTACGGACTTTTGCTATCAGGTAATACTATCACTGAAATTTTCCAGAAGACACATTATTGCCCAGAGTAAATTCCCTAAAGTATGGTCAGTCCCTGGGGAAGAAGAAAGAAACCATGTGGTCTGTGGAGGTGGAAGATGGTGGTGATGGAGAGGCCTCTAGGGATCCCCAAGACCAGAGCCTTATGTCACAGTTGAGAAACGAGAGCCCAGAGGTCTCATGTAAATTAACTCTTCATTATTGCAGGTCTCAACCCAAGAGAAAAGTGTCACTCAGGCTAGAACATGAGAACAAAAAGCCCAAGCTCCAAGCCTAGGAAGACTCTTCAAGAATGAGAGAGGTCTTTTTCATCAGCTTCCACTAGGCAGAATTCTCACACAAGTTGCTCCAGAGAAGCAATAGGTCAAGTGTGCACATTCTACCCAAGTGTATAAAGTCAAGGGTTTATCTTTAGTCTGGCAGACCAAAACATCTCATGCCCCTGTGGGCAAGAGACCCCTGATCATGAGGCTGAGTTTTCAAAGAAAGTGAGTCCCATCAGGTCTGCCCTCAGTCTAACCAATACCAAGTCCCTGATCAGCATTCTGGAGTCCTGGCAAGAAGAGCCAGGTACTTCCAGGAGCATCTGGAGGAGAAGAGACAGGGGATGAAGAGGCTACCACACCTACTGGTGCTGCTACAGATGTGGGAGACCTGGATGCAGAGGGTGCAGGCATGGCCTCAAAGTCAAAGGAGAAAGCACCTGAGGATGCACTAGGACTCTCAGACTGGGAGAAGCAGGGTGTTGGGCTGCAAAATATGCACCATTTAGGAAAGAACTCTATTCAGGCTTCTTAACCCCACCTCACCAGGAAGAGCTATCATTTCAGCCCTCTGGCCCCTACCACACCTCCCTCTAGTACATGGAGAGATCTAGCCCTAGAGCACCAGGATAGAAGAAGCCCCAGGATAGCTGTCCCAAGGCAAGGTCCACTCAGAAGCTCCCTCACCAAGGAGAGAACAGGACAAGCCTCAACTGGAGATGAGGTCTCAAGACCCTGAGAATGAGCACAATGTTTGTAAGGAAAGAGAAATGGGATTTCAGTGGGACATGGAAGTCTGAGAGAGGGCCTCTTCAAAGATAGCTCTAAGGGAGGAGGGATTGTGAAGGTGGGGAGTCACTGAGTTCTCTGTAGTGCAAGAAACCAGACAGAAGCCAGGCTGTGGGGGGATCCAGCCTGCAGGTGAGCAGTGAGCATAAAATCCTAAACCAATGAGGATCAGGTACCTTCGCAGCAGCTTCCACACAGATCAACGATACTTGCTTGTTCTTTCTCTTTTCTGTGGTCTAACCTGATCTGTCCTGAGATCAAAGAACTGGAATAGAAAAGCCTGACTGAGATGAAATAAGCAAAGAGAAGGCAAGGACTCCTAAACCTGGTGGAGACAGAACACAGATAACCAAATGTGCGGATGGGAAGAGGCAGGTTGAGGCCCAGACTCCATAGTAGGCAGAAAAGCCCAAGCCCCATCCACAGTATCCCAGGGACTGGGAATCCCTGGAAGTGCCAGAGGTATGTACTCCCTGGGAGATGAGACCCTAAGTTTCAGAGGGAGCCCTATGGGGCAAGAAAAGGGGGGCAGGGCCTCTAGGATGGCACTTCCATACACATGCTGCCCTGTGTGTATTTCTCTGACTGACCGTGACAGATCCTGAGAGGGTCAGGTTGAGGCGAAGGAAAGTAAGTGTCTGAAGAGGGATGAATTCTAAGTCTCCTGATAATGAAACAGAAAACCCATCCTGCTCAGAGGTACTGAGTGGGAGGGTCTGTGAATTCCCATCCTGCACAGAGGCTGGCTGGGAGGTCCAAATGTCTAAAGACCCTGTGGCCAAAGTCTTCTTTATCTTTAAAAGACATATTTTCCCTGTTAACTTCCTGCAAATTCAATCCTGGAAAAGGCCTAGAATATGCAAACATGGGTTTTTCAGTAGTGCAACAAGGGGAGAAGGTGATAGTGGCATATCAGAGAAAGAGAATAGTAGTCTAATGGTCCCTGTGTTACTTAATGAATCACACATGGTATCTAGCATGCTTCCTTACCTGTAGACGTGTACATGCAGTAGATGTTTGAGCAATGACTGAATTAATCCTCAAAGAATTCCTTTTGGCCATTTCCAGGTATAGATACCAGAAGTAGAAGTCATTAGTTGCAAGAGTGAGCAATAATTCACTGGTCTGGCTTTTGTTTAATCTCTGGGTTTGCTCTTCATCGGTTGACGAAAGTCTCTGAATCTGGCATTGAAGACAGAATTTTCTCTATTGTTATGAATTGAATAGTGTCCCCCAAAATGTGTATCAAACTGTCCAGGCCATGGCGCCCAGTATTGTGTGGTTGTCCTCCATT
Organism: Loxodonta africana; assembly: GCF_030014295.1. Lineage (NCBI taxonomy): Eukaryota > Metazoa > Chordata > Mammalia > Proboscidea > Elephantidae > Loxodonta > Loxodonta africana. The sequence goes on from NC_087342.1 coordinate 36,832,776, forward strand.
TTGTAATCTGATGTGATTACCTATGTGTTGTAAATTCTAACCTCTATGATGTTAAAAAAAAAAAAAAAAAATTTTTTTTTTTTTTTAATGAGGCAGGATTAGAAGCAGTTATGTTAACGAAGGAGGACACAATCTACAGGATTAGTGAGCATTTTGAGTAATCTCTTTTGAGATATAAAAGAGAAAACCCAGCAGAAAGGAGAGAGACCTCATACAACCAAGGAAGAAGTGTCTGGAGTGGCACATATCCTTTGGACCCAGGTTCACTGTGCTGAGAAGTTCCTAGATCAGGGGAGGATTGATAACAAGAACCTTCCCCCAGAGCCACAGAGACAAAGCTTTCTCCTAGAGCTGGCACCCTGAATTCAAACTTCTTGCTTCTTAAACTGTGAGAGAATAAATTTCTGTTTGTTAAAGCCATCCACTCATGGCATTTCTGTTATAGCCGCACTAGATAACTAAAGCACGGATATAAAACAAGAGTCAACAAAAAAGTTTTAAATACACACACACATACATATGATGTTATTCAACTTTAACAGGTTTTACATTCTTATAACACATTTAACAAGAGATTTGTACACAGAAGTAATAATAAGAGCCATCCCCACATATGTACATTGTACCTGCACCCCCAAAGTATCCAATGTGCAAAGACACATATGTGCCCTTTCATACATTTCATTTTGCTGGGACACATATATACAATCCCAGGTATACATGTAAATGTGTTGGTTTGTTTGTTTTTATGTAATTTAGGTCACACTCTACCCATGTTTTTCTCTGAACCATTCGTCACTTGACAATTTCTCGTGGTTACTCTAAATCAGTAGACATGGCAGTAGCACTACCTTTTTGGTTCTTCTAATTTTTTTTTAAATAATTTTTATTCTGCTTTAAGTGAAAGTTTACAAATCAAGCCAGTCTCTCACATAAAACCTTTTACACAACTTGCTACATATTCCCAATTACTTCCCCCGCTCCATGAGACAGCCCGCTCCCTTCTTCCACTAGCTCTTCGTGACCATTCTGCCAGCTTCTAAGCCCCTTTACCTTCTCATCTTCCCTTCAGGCAGGAGATGCAAACATTGTCTCAAGTGTCCACCCAAACCGAGTAGCTCTCGCCTCACCAGCATCCCTCTCCAACCCACTGTCCAGTCCAATCAATGTCTGATGAGCTAGCTTCAGGGATGGTTCCTGTAGTGGGCCAACAGAAGGTCTGGGGGCCATGATCACCTGGGTCCCTCAAGTCTCAGTCAAACCATTAAGTCTGGTCTTTTTATGAGAATTTGGGGTCTGCATCCCACTGTCCTCCTGTTCCCCCAGGGGTTCTCTGTTGTGTTCCCTGTCAGGGCAGTCATCGGATTGTGGCCGAGCACCACCTAGTTCTTCTTGTCTCAGGATGATGTAGTCTCTGGTTCATGTAGCCCTTTCTGTCTCTTGGGCTCATTAATATCTTGTGCCCTTGGTGTTCTTCATTCTCCTTTGATCCAGGTGGGCTGAGACTCACTGATGCATCTTAGATGGCTGCTTGCTAGCGTTTAAGACCCCAGACGCCACTCTTCAAAGTGGGATGCAGAATGTTTTCTTAATAGATTTTATTTTGCCAATTGACTTAGATGTCCCCTGAAACCATGGTCCCAAACCCTGCCCCTGCTTCGCTAACCTTCGAAACATTCACTTTATTCAGGAAACTGCTTTGCTTTGATTTAGTCCAGTTGTGCTGGCCTCCACTGTGTTGAGTGTTGTCCTTCCCTTCACCCAAAGCAGTTCTTGTCTACTATCTATTTAGAAAACACCTCTCTCTCACCCTCCCACCCTCCCCCCTCTCGTAACCACAAAACAGTGTGCTCTTCTCAGTTTAAACTATTTCTCAAGATCTTATAATAGTGGGCTTATACAGTATTTGTCCTTTTGCAACTAATTTCACTCAGCATAATGCCTTCCAGTTTCCTCCATGTTATGGAATGTTTCACAGATTAATCACTGTTCTTTATCGATGAGTAGTATTCCATTGTGTGAACATACCATAATTTATTTATCCATTCATCCGTTGATGGGCACCTTGGTTACTTCCATCTTTTTGCTATTGTAAACAGTGCTGCAATAAACATTGCTGTTCATGTAAAGGCTCTTATTTCTCCAGGATATATTCCGAGGAGTGGGATTGCTGGGTCGTAGTATGGTAGTTCTATTTCTAGCTTTTTAAGGAAGCACCAAATCCATTTCCAAAGTGGTTGTACCATTTTACATTCCCACCAGCAGTATATAACTGTTCCAATCTCTCCACAGCCTCTCCAACATTTATTGTTTTGTGTTTTTTTGGATTAATGCCAGCCTTGTTGGAGTGAGATGGAATCTCATTGTAGTTTTGATTTGCATTTCTCTAAAGGCTAATGATCGAGAGCATTTCCTCATGCATCTGTTAGCCTCCTGAATGTCTTCTTTAGTGAAGTGCCTGTTCATATGCTTTGCTCATTTTTTAATTGGGTTGTTTGTTTTTTGTGCTTGAGTTTTAGCAGAATTATGTAGATTTTAGAGATCAGGAGCTGGTCAGAGATATTGTAGCTGAAAATTTTTTCCAGTCTGTAGGTGGTCTTTTTACTCTTTTGGTGAAGTCTTTAGATGAGCATAGGTGTTTGATTTTTACGAACTCCCAGTTATCTGGTTTCTCTTCGGCATTTTTAGTACGGTTTTGTATTCTGTTTATGCCTTGTATTAGGGCTCCTAAAGTTGTCCCTATTTTTCTTCCACGATCTTTATCGTTTTAGATGTTATGTTTAGGTCTTTGATTCATTTGGAGTTAGTGTTTGTGCATGGAGTGAGGTATGGGTCCTGTTTCATTTTTTTGAAGATGGATATCCAGTTATGCCAGCACCATTTGTTAAAAAAGACTATCTTTTCCCCAATTAACTGACACTGGGCCTTTGTCAAATATCAGCTGCTCATATGTGGATGGAATTTATATCTGGGTTCTCAATTCTGTTCCATTGGTCTATGTGCCTGTTGTTGTACCAGTACCAGGCTGTTTTGACTACTGTGGCTGTATGATATGTTCTAAAATCAGGTAGAGTGAGGCCTCCCACTTTGTTCTTTTTCAGTAATGCTTTACTCATCCGGGGCTTCCTTCCCTTCCATATGAAGTTGGTGATTTGTTTCTCTATCACATTAAAAAGTGTCCTTGGAATTTGGATCGGAAGTGCATTTTATGTATAGATGACTTTTGGTAGAATAGACATTTTTACTGTTAAGTCTTCCTATCCATGAGCAAGGTATGTTTTTCCACTTACGTAGGTCCCTTTTAGTTTCTTGCAGTAGTTCCTTGTAGTTTTCTTTGTATAGGTCTTTTACATCTTTGGTAAGATTTATTTCTAAGTATTTTATCTTCTTGGGGGCTACTGTGAATGGTACTGATTTGGTGATTTCCTCTTCGATGTTCTTTTTGTTGATGTAGAGGAATCCAACTGATTTTTGTGTTTTTCTTGGAACCTGATACTCTGCTAAACTCTTCTATTAGTTTCAGTAGTTTTCTTGAGGATTCCTTAGGGTTTTCTGTGTATAAGATCATATCGCCTGCAAATAGAGATAATTTTACTTCTTGCTTGCCAATCTAGACACCCTTTATTTCTTTGTCTAGCCTAATTGCTCTGGCTAGGACCTCCAGCACAATGTTGAATAAGAGCAGTGATAAAGGGCATCCTTGTATGCTTCCTGTTCTCAAGGGAAATGCTTTCAGGCTGTCTCCATTTAGAGTGATGTTGGCTGTTGGCTTTGTATAGATGCCCTTTATTATGTTGAGGAATTTTCCTTCTATTCCTATTTTGCTGAGAGTTTTTATCATGAACGGGTGTTGGACTTTGTCAAATGCCTTTTCTGCATCAGTTGATAAGATCATGTGATTCTTGTCTTTTGTTTTATTTATATGGTGGAATACATTAATTTTTTTTCTAATATTGAACCATCCTTTCATATCTGGTATAAATCCCATTTGGTCATGGTGGATTATTTTTTTATGTTGTTGAATTCTGTTGGCTAGAATTTTGTTGAGGATTTTGGCATCTATGTTCGTGAGGGATATAGGTCTGTAATTTTCTTTTTTTGTGTTGTCTTTAGCTGGTTTTGGTATCAGGGATATGCTGGCTTCATAGAATGAGTTAGGGAGTATTCCGTCATTTTCTATGCTTTGAAATACCTTTAGTAGTAGTGGTGTTAACTCTTCTCTGAAAGTTTGGTAGAACTCTGCAGTGAAGCCATCCGGGCCAGGGCTTTTTTTTTTGTTGGGAGTTTTTAAAATACCTTTTCAATCTCTTTTTTGTTATGAATCTATTTAGTTGTTCTACTTCTGTTTGTGTTAGTTTCAGTAGGTAGCATGTTTCTAGGAATTCATCCATTTCTTCTAGGTTTTCAAATTTGTTAGAGTGCAATTTTTTGCAGTAATCTGATATGATTCTTCTAATTTCAGCTGGATCTGTTGTGATATGGTCCATCTCATTTCTTATCAATATTGTTAATTTTTTCAAAGAACCAGCTTTGGGCCTTGTTAACTCTTTCAATTGTTTTTCTGTTCTCTAATTCATTTAATTCTGCTCTAATTTTTATTATTTTCTTTCTTATGGTGCCTGCCAGTTTCTTTTGTTGCTCTCTTTCTATTTGTTCAAGTTGTAGGGACAGTTTTTTGACTTTGGCTCTTTCTTCTTTATGTAAGAAAAAAAAATTTTTAAATTGACCTCTGAGCACTGCTTTTGCTGTGTCCCAAAGTTTTTGACAGGAAGTGTTTTCAGCCTTGTTGAATTCTATGAATTTCTTTATTCCCTCCTTAATATCTTCTATAACCTTGTCTTTTTGAGCAGGGAATTGTTCAGTTTCCAAGTATTTGATTTCTTTTCCCTAGTTTTTCTGTTAGTGATTTGTACTTTTATGGCCTTATAGTCTGAGAAGATGCTTTGTAATATTTCAATGTTTTGGATTCTGCAAAGGCTTGTTTTATGACCTAATATGTGATCTATTCTAGAGAATGTTCCATGTGCACTACAAGAAAAGTATACTTTGCAGCTGTTGAGTAGAGTCTTCTGTATAAGTCTATGAGGTCAAGGTGGTTGATTGTAGCAATTACCTCTTCTGTGTCTCTATAGAACTGCATGTCCTATCCTTCATCAAAAGTGGTGTGTTGAAGTCTCCTACTATAATTGTGGAGGTGTCTATCCCACTTTTCAATTCTGTTAATGTTTGTTTTATGTATCTTGCAGCCCTATTATTGAGTGCATAAATATTTAATATGGTTATATCTTCCTGGTAAATTGTCCCTTTAATCATTATGTAGTGTCTTTCTTTATCCTTTGTGGTAGATTTAACTTTAAAGCCTATTTGTTTAGAAATTAATATTGTCACTCCTGCTCTTTTTTGAGTATTTGCTTGATATATTTTTTTCCATCCTTTGAGTTCTAGTTTATTTGTGTCTCTAAGTCTAAGGTGTGTCTCTTGTAGGCAGCATATAGACAGATCATGTTTTTTTATCCAGTCTGCAACTCTGTCTCTTTATTGCTGCATTTAGTCCATTTACATTCAGCGTAATTATAGAGTTTAGTGCTGTAATTTTGATGTTTTTTGTGCATTGCTGACAATTTCACTTTTCCACTTACTTTTTTGTGCTGAGAAGTTTTTCTTTGTAGAATGTGTGTTCCTCCTTTTTGTAGTACTTGAATTTATTTTTGCTGAGCTGTTATGTTTATCTTGGTTTTTATTTTGAAGTATGGAATTGTTAGACCTCTTTGTGGTTACCCCTATCTGACTAAGTAAAAACCTAACTTGTATCATCCTATATCACCTTGGTTTCCTGTCCATACATAAGATCTATGCCTCCTGTATTTAGACCCTCTTTTTTGACTACTGTAATCTTTTACATAATGACATCAATGATTCCCTGTTTTGAGCAATTTTTTTCAAAAATAAATCTTATTTTGTTTTTTTGATTTCCCTATCTGAGTTGGTATCAGGATGTTTTGTTCTGTGACCTTGTGTTGTGTTGGTGCCTGGCATTACTGATTTTCTGACCAAAGAATTTCCTTTAGTAATTCTTACAGTTTTGGTTTGGTTTCTGCAAATTCTCTAAGCTTGTGTTCATCTGTAAATGTCTTAATTTCACCTTCATATTTGAGAAAGAGTTTTGCTCGATATGATTCTTGGCTGGCAGTTTCTCTCTTTCAGTGCTCTATGTATGTCATCCCATTGCCTTCTTGACTGCATGGTTTGTGCCAAGTAGTCTGAACTTATCCTTATTGATTCTCCTTCGTAGGTGACTTTTTGTTTATCCCTGGCTGCTTTTAAAATTTTCTCTTTATCTTTGGTTTTGGCAAGTTTGACGGTAATATGCCTTGGTGATTTTCTTTTGGGATCTATCTTGTATGGGGCTCAATGGGCATCTTGGATAGATATCTTTTCATCTTTCACAATGCCAGGGAAGTTTTCTGCCAACAGATCTTCAACTAATTCTATTTTCTGTTATCTCTCCCTGTTCTGGAACTCCAGTCACACGCAAGTCATTCTTCCTGATAGAGTCCCACATGATTCTTAGGGTTTCTTCATTTTTAAAAAATTTTTTATCTGGTTTTTCTTCAACTATATTGGTGTCTATTGCCTTATCTTCCAGCTCCCCCACTCTGCATTCTATTTCCTCGATTCTGCTCCTCTGACTTTCTATTGAGTTGTCTAATTCTGTAACTTTATTGTTAACCTTTTGGATTTCTGAATGCTGTCTCTCTACAGATTCTTGAAGCTTATTAATTTTTTCACTATGTTCTTAAATAATCTTTTTGATTTCTTCAACTGCTTTATCGGTGTGTTCTTTGGCTTTTTCTGTAGATTGCCTTATTTCATTTCTGAGGTCATCCCTGATGTCCTGAAGCATTCTGTATATTAGTTTTTTATATTCTACATCTGGCGATTCGAGGAATGTATCTACATCTGGGAATGATTTTGATTCTTTGATTTGGGGGTTTGTAGAAGCAATCTTGGTCTGCTTCTTTTTGTGATTTGATATTGACTGCTGTCTCCAAGCCATCTAAAGACATTGCAATGTTTTCTTTTATATTTGCTCACTGAGCCTTATCTTCTTGTTTTGTTTTGTTACAACACACCCAGATGGGCTACTAGATTGTGCTATCCTGGTCGTTGTAGCTTTTGAATCACTTATGTCCTGTTACCAGCTGGTCTGAGCTGTTACCAGGTATATAAGCCTATGAATCCATTCACTATTCTTGAATAGAATCAGCTCAGGTATCCTGATAGTGGGTCATGTAGTATGTGGTGTATGCTCTCACCTATTAACTTAGAGGAGTAGTGGTGATGGTTGTACGTGCCAGTTTCTAGTAGCAGCAGGGGGTCACACTCCAAGGAGGGCAGGATGATGACAGCCTTCTCCCAAGTGTCAGTGAGGTAGGAGTTGCTCTATTCTCTAGAGCACTCTGGTGGGTGGGCTCTGCAGCTGTAAGTTAGGCATCCAGTGCTTGTATCTCTACAGATTGGTAGGCATCACTATCCTCAGACCCCTTTATCAGGTGGCTAGGTGGTGTGGGTGGAGCCTCAGCCCTCAGTTCCCTGGCGTGGATCAGTGAGGGCTCTGTTTAATAGGTAGAGAGGTACCTGACCTCCAAAACTTGCCTTTTCACTGCTCAGCTAAAACAATTACAGTCAGATCTCTATCAGAATTGCCTTTGCATTATAATAGCCACCTGGTTACCTATAGGGATGAAAGCCAAAGACTGTGGGTTTCTTTTGCCTGGGTGGAGCTGGTTCTGCATTTTAATTCCAGTTTAGGGAAGTCAGGAAGGATTTTTCCTTTGATTGTTAAATGCTGCTTTTCTCAGGCCAGGAGAATGAGTTGGAAAAGAAAGAAGAAGAAGAAAAAACTGGCAGTGCACTTCACTCTCTGGCCCAGGGAATTCCAATGTTAATGAAGCCAGCTGGGGTAGGGAGGGGAAGGATCAGATATATAGTAGAGAGTAGTGTGGGCAAGATAGACAAAGTTACTTATCTTGTTTGGTGAGGACTGTTTTTTCTGAGATGCCAGAGGGGTGTGTAGCTTGTGTGCACTGGCTGGGTCCCCGCTGAGCCTGCCCCAGAGGGTTAGGGCTGTGTCCCGTGCTTGTGCCGTCTCAGGAAGCTGCAATCAGTTCCTCCATGCTCAGTCCAAAGCCCAGGGCCAAGGTTTCCTGTCTGGGACGCTGTGCTCCAGGCTCCAAAATCAGTTGTTGCTTCCCCATGGTTTTTCATTTGCCTGTCAGCTGCATCGGTGTGCAGCCTGCATGCACTGGCTGGGTCCCCTCCGAGGTTGGTCCCGAGGGTTAGGCCTGTGTCCATGCTTGCCCTGTCTCAGTAAGCCACAATCAGCCCCACCACTCTGGCATCAGGGAAATGTGAGGGCTCAGGGCTGCAGCATGGCATGCTGGCTCCGCAAGCGGTCGCTGCTCCAGCGTGTGGCTTTTCACTCCCCTGTCACTCAGGTCAAATCCTTAGTTCTGTGTTTAATGGTTAGGGTTCGTAGACTGTCCTGTATGTAATCCATTCACTTGTGTTTTTGAGTCTTTGTTGCAAGAGGGATAAGCAGAAGCCTCTGCCTAGTCAGCCATCTTGGTCCCGCCTCTCTGGTTCTTCTAATTTTTAACTCCCACTACTCTTCTGTCAGTTTATTGTACTGTGGTGGCTTGCACACTGCTGTGATGTTGGAAGCTATGCCACCGGTATTTCAAATACCAGCAGGCTCACCCCTGATGGACAGGTTTGAGTGGAGCTCTGGATTTAGACAGGCTAGGAAAAAGGACCTAGTGATCTATTTCTAAAAAAATTGCCCAGCAAAACCTTATGGATAGCAGTGGAACACTGTCTGATTAAGTGCCAGAGGATAACCCCTTAGGTTGGAAGGCACTCAAAATACCAGTGGGAAAGAGCTGTCTCCTCAAATTAGATTCAATCATAATGACGTGGAGGGGATAAAGCTTTTGGGACCTTCATTTGCTGATGTGCCACAACTCAAAATGAGAAGAAGCTGCTGCAAAGGTCCATTAACAATCAGAATGTGGAATGAAGGAAGTATGAATCTAGGGAAATTGGAAGTTGTCCAAAAAGGAAATGGAATGTATAAAGATCAATATCCTAGGCATTAATGAGCTGAAATAGACTGGCGTTGGGCTTTCTGAACTAAACAATCATATGTTCTACTCTGTCGGGACTGAGAAATTGAAGAGAATGGCCTGATACTCATCGATAAACAGAACATTTCAAGATGCATCCTAAAGTACAACGCTGTCAGTGATAGGATAATATCCATACACCCACCAGGAAGACGAGTTAGTACAACTATTGTTCAAATTTACGCACCAACCATAAATACAAAAGACTAAGAAATTGAAGGTTTTTACCAAGTTCTGCAGTCTGAAATTGATCAAACATGATGCATTGGTCAATCAAGATGTACTGATAATTACCGGTAATTCAAATGAGTAGTTGAAAACAAAGCAGATGAACCAGCAGTTGGAAAATAAGGCATTGGTGATGGAAACGACACTGAAGACCACATGATAGAATCTGGCAAGACTAATGACTTATTCACTGCAAATACCTTTTGTCAACAATATAAACGGTGACTACACGTGTGAACCATTCCAGATGGAATAGACAGGAGTCAAATTTTTGGAAAGATATGATGGAGAAGGTCAGTATCATGATTCAGAATCAGACCAGGGGTTGACTGCAGAACAGACGATCAATTGCTCATATGCACGTTCAAGTTGAAGCTGAAGAAAATTAAAACAAGTCCATGAGAGTCAAAATATGACCTTGAGTATATTAAACCTGAATTTACAGACCATCTCAAGAATAGATTTGATGCATTGAACACTAATGTTTGAAGACCAGACTAGTTGTGGGATAACAGCAATGACATCATATATAAAAAAAGCAAAAAGTCATTAAAAAGACAGGAAAGAAAGAAAAGACCAAATAGGATGTCACAAAAGACTGAATCCTGCTCTTGAATGTAGAGTAGCTAAAGAGAATGAAAGGAATAATGAAGTAAAAGCACTGAATAGATGACTTGAAAGGGCAGCTGAAGAAGACAAAGTAAAGTATGATAATGAAATGTGGAAAGACCTGGAGTTAGAAAACCAAAAGGGAAGGAAACACTTGGCATTTCTCAAGCTGAAAGAACTGAAGGAAATATTCAAGCCTCAAGTACCAATACTGAAGGATTCTATGGGCAAAATATTGAACAAAACAGGAAGCATCAAAAGAAGATGGAAGGAATACACAGACTCAATATACCAAAAAGAATTGGTAGACATCCAGCCATTTCAGGAGGTAGTATATGATTAAAAGCTGATGGTACTGAAGGAAGAAGTCCAAGCCACACTGAAGGCACTGGTGAAAAACAAGGTTCCAGGAATTGATGGAGTACCAAATGAGATCTTTCATTTGGATGCAGCGCTGGAGGCCCTCGTTTGTTTATGCCAATATATTTGGAAGACAGCTACCTGACCAACTGACTGGAAGAGACCTGTACATGTGCCCATTCCAAAGAGAAGTGGTCTAACACAATGCGGAAATTATTGAGCAATATCATTAATATCACACACAAGAAAAATTTTGTGGAATATAATTTTAAAACATTTGCAGCAGTAAATAGACAGGGAACTACCAGAAATTCAAGCTGGATTCAGAAGAAGACATGAAATGTGGGATATCATTTCTGATGTCTGATGGATCTTCAATGAAAGGAGAGACTATGAGAAAGACGTTTATCTATTTTTGTTGACTATGCAAAAGCACTTGAAGCACTCGACTGTGTGGTTCATGACAAATTATGGATAGCTTAGTGAAGAACGGGAATTCCAGAACACTTAATCATGTGGAATTTGTACACAGACCAAGAGGCAGTCATTTGAGCAGAACAAGGGGATACTGCGTGGTTTAAAATCAGGAAAGTTGTATGTCGTGATGGTATTCTTTCACCATACTTAATCTGTATGATGAGCAAATAACCTGATAAGCTGGTCTGTATGAAGAAGAACGTGGCATCAGTTTTGGAGAAAGACTCATTAACAACCTGCAATATGCACATGACACAACCTTGCTTGCTGAGAGTGAAGAGCACTTGAAGCACTTACTGATGAAGATCAAAGACTACAGCCTTCAGTATGGATTACACCTCAACATAAAGAAAACAAAAATCCTCACAACCAGACCAATAAGCAACACCATAATAAATGGAGAACATCTATATATCTATATATATATATATAAAACAAATGGAGAACATCTATATATAGATATATAAATGTCAGATGTCAGATGGATCCTGGCTGAAAGCAGAGAATACCAGAAGGATGTTTACCTGTGTTTTATTGTCTATGCAAAGGCATTCGACTGTGTGGATCATAACAAATTATGGATAACATTGAGAAGAATGGGAATTCCAGAACACTTAATTGTGCTCATGAGGAACCTTTACATAGATCAAGAGGCAGTTGTTCGGACAGAACAAGGGGATACTGATTGTTTTAAAGTCAGGAAAGGTGTGCATCGGGGTTGTATTCTTTCACCATACCTTTTCAATCTGTATGCTGAGCAAATAATCCAAGAAGCTGGACTCTATGAAGAAGAATGGGGCATCAGGATGGGAGGAAGACTCATTAACAACCTGCATTATGCAGATGACACAACCTTGTTTGCTGAAAGTGAAGAGGTCTTGAAGCACTTACTAATGAAGATCAAAGACCACAGCCTTCAGTATGGATTGCACCTCAACATAAAGAAAACAAAAATCTTCAAAACTGGACCAATGAGCAACATTGTGATAAAAGGAGAAAAGATTGAAGTTATCAAGGATTTCATTTTACTTGGATCCACAACAGTCATGGAAGCAGCAGTCAAGAAATCAAAAGATGCATTGCATTGGGTAAATCTGCTGCAAAGGACCTGTTCAAAGTGTTGAAGAGCAAAGATGTCACCTTAAAGGTTAAGGTGCGCCTGACCCAAGCCATGGTATTTTCAATCACATCATATGCATGTGAAAGCTGTACAATGAATAAGGAAGACCGAAGAAGAGTTGATGGCTTTGAATTGTGGTGTTGGCGAAGAATATTGAATATAACAGAGACTGCCAAAAGAACGAACAAATCTGTCTTGGAAGAAGTACAACCAGAATGCTCCTTAGAAGCAAGGGTGGCAAGACTGGGTCTTACATACTTTGGACATGTTGTCAGGAGGGATCAGTCCCTGGAGGAGGACATCGTGCTTGGCAGAGTACAGGGTCAGCAGAAAAGAGGAAGACGCTCAAGGAGGTGGACTGACACAGTGGCTTCAAGCATTAAAAACGATTTTAAGGATGGCTCAGTACCGGTCAGTGTTTCATTCTGTTGTGCATAGGGTTGCTATGTGTCGGAACCAACTTGACAGCACCTAACAACAACAATTATAAAAGCAATACAAACAAATGGCTTAATTGAAGAAATTTCCATTGAGAAATAGTTGAGTTCTAAAATTCATGTGCAAAGTCATTTACATCAACTGCTAAAGTTGTACGTTTACATTCAAGCAATTACTGAGGTATGTTATGATCTCCAATAGAGTTTGAGGGACTATGCAGGCAGCCTCTGCATGCCCTTCTCCTATACCATCCATTCCACCTCCTTTGGAGCCTAGGCATCATCTCATCAATTAAAACCCGTCCATGAGTTAACTGTTTAGCACTTAAAGACACACCAAAAGCAACCACTAGCCCAAAAGTACAGTAAAATGATCTTATTTCAGAATACCAAAACCTATTTCTAACACAATGATGAATTAGGGAAGACTGTGGGTCAAGAGGAAATCCTGGTTGCCTAGTGGTTAAGCTGCTAACCAAAGGGTCGGCAGTTCCAATCCGCCAGGCACTCTTTGGAAACTCTATGGGGCAGTTCTACCCTGTCCTATAGGGTCACTATGAGTCAGAATCAACTAGACGGCACTAGGTTTGGGTTTTTTTTTGGTTTTTTTTTTTTTTGGTGGGTCAAGAGGAACCCTGGTGGTGCAGTGGTTAAGAGCTCAGCTGCTAACCAAAAGGTCGGCAGTTCGAATCCACTAACCACTCCTTGGAAACCCTCTGGGGTAGTTCTACTCTGTCCTAAAGGGTCACTATGAGTTGGAATCAACTCAGCAGCGAGGAGTTTGGTGGGTCAAGATGGAAGGGGTGGATGAAGGAGAAAAAAAGAAAAATGGACAAGAGGAGAAATATGAGAATTCAGAGAACTGTGAAAATTTACTTCCTGGATATTCTTTCTCCTTACTATAACTGTAATGACTTTTCTCATACACAGCATATATAAGTAAATCACTGCAATGTTTAAAACACTTAGATTTTTGTAAAATTCATTCTCTGAAAACTCTTGGTGGCCCCACTAATTTGTCCCTTAAAAACATCTCAGAATTAAAAAGAAGCATATATTAAAAAACAGATAGATAAAAACACTGATGTCATTTGAGGGTGATGTTTTTTCCTGCTATCAACAAACCACACACTTGGGAGTTGCTTTTCCAGCATCAATGTTCATAGTCCATCCACTTTCTCTTACTACCACCCCACCACCCTTAATTTAGAAAAGGCAGGGCCAGTAAGTGCTCCAAACATCAAGTTTTCTCTCCAAAAGGCCAACTGGCACTTGGGAACACTCCACATTCTCAATTGTCAGCACTTCCACTAACCCCTGCAGATAAGGAGCATGACTTCACTGACTTACTCATTGTAAAAAAAAAAATACTGATTGTAAAAAACTGTTTCTTAAAACCAGGCATATTTTTATTACCTATATATTCCACTCCCCACCCTCATTGCTCCCTCACACACACCCACACGAACCCCCAAATATTCCATATCAAGGGGGTGCCCCAAGCAGGGTGTCCTGCTCAGCTCTTCTTTTACACCACTTGGAGGCCTCTGGAGACACCATGCCTTTGGTTGGCAATTCCGTGAACCCTGTCTATTCAAGCCGGCACTGATTCAAAAAGGCAGGTGAGTCTACAAGTTAGGGTTTTAAAACGAGTTTAATAGGAGTCAGTCAATATGCCCACTCACCCTCAAGTTTCTTAAACAAAGGTAATAATTTCTTAAGATGTTTACAATGTCTTAACTATGGGTTAATTAAATCTCTTAGTGAGGATGGTGCACTCGGGAAAATCTTCCACCTTAATGCCCTCCAAATTCAAATACAGAGGGGGAAACTCCAAAATCACAAATTTGAGTTTCTACACGCTAACAAGTCTGTCAAAATGATGAACTTTAAATAAATGCATATTACATATTACATTACATGATTGCATAGAAACAAGACTAGAAGCATACAGACTGGCATAGAGTGTAATATAAATACATATATTGAAATATAATCATATATATTTATTTCTTAAACCACACCCTCCCTGGAAGGCTTCTCAGGCTCGCCCAGCCAAATGGTCAGCATCACGCCATCCAGGCGCCCACTAGGTGAGGCCCCGGGGGCTGTGACGCACACATCCAGGCGCCCACTAGGTGAGGCCCCTGGGGGCTGTGACGCTCCCCAGGCCCGCCTAGCCCAGCCCCGCCAGCCGCGGCACTGCCCCCCCGCGACCCCAGGGCCACCTGCCCGACCCTGAAGTCAGCTGCACGGGACCTGGCCCCAGTGGAGAAAGGCAGGGCGGTCTAGCGGGCGCGGGCCACAGACTCACCTAAGCCTGAGAGCCTCTAGCTCAGGCACAGTCCCAGTCACAGGACCCCAAGAGAGGCCTGTTGTCTTGGTGATGACAGACAGGTGCCCCACCCTAGGGACTACAGACAGGCGGACAGACAGGCGCCCTGCTCGTCCCTAACGTGGGTTTGGAGGCAGCCATTGGCAGTCAGAGAACACGTGACTCTTTGGCAGCGAGAGGGGGGCTGTCTCCTTTTGGTCTGGACCATCCTCACCTGGTCACTTTGACGCCCCTCACCTGGCCAATAACCCAGATGGAAAACTGTTGACCTGGAAGCCATCTCAATGGATTTTCTTTGTTTAAAAAAAACTGGCTACAAAAGCAGTTTCCTGAATAAACTGAATGCTTCGAAGGCCAGTGTAGCAGGAGCAGGGGTTTCGGCACCAGGGTTTCAGGGGACATCTAAGTCAATTGGCATAATAAAATCTATTAAGAAAACATTCTGCATCCCACTTGGGAGAGTGGCATTTGGGGTCTTAAACGCTAGTAAGCAGCCATCTAAGATGCATCAATTGGTCTCAACCCACCTGGATCAAAGGAGAATGAAGAACACCAAGGACACAAGGTAATTACGAGCCCAAGAGATAGAAAGAGCCACATAACCAGAGATTACATCAGCCTGAGACCAGAAGAACTAGATGGTACCTGGGTACAACCAATGACTGCCCTGACAGGGAACACAACAGAGAACCCCTGAGGGAGCGGAGAGCAGTGGGATGCAGACCCCAAATTCTCAGAAAAAGACCAGACTTATTGGTCCGACTGAGACTAGAAGAACCCCGGTCGTCATGGCCTCCAGACCTCCTGTTGGCTCAGGACAGGAAACATTCCCAAAGCCAACTCTTCAGACATGGATTGGACTGGACAATGGTTAGGAGAGGGATGCTGGTGAGGAGTGAGCTTCTTGGATCAGGTGGACATGAGACTATGTTGGCATCTCCTGCCTGGAGGGGAAATGAGTGGTTAGAGGGGGTTAGAAGCTGGTGAAATGGACAGGAAAAGAGAGAGTGGAGGGAGGGAGCAGGCTGCCTCATTAGGGGGAGAGTAATTGGGAGTGGGTAGCAAAGCGTATATGGGTTTTTGTGTGAGAGACTGACTCGATTTGTAAACTTTCACTTAAAAAAAAAAAAGTAAAAATTATGAAAAAAAAACTGGCTACACAAGTATTCTTTTGATTATTTTTGATCTTTTGATAATTGAAGACATGATTTAAACTACCGATAACAGAAGAATTTAAAAAATAAAACCACGCTAAATTCCCAACACCAGAGGTAACTAAGGCTCATGCTCTAATCTGCTTCCAGGCTTCCAGTGCAAATACATATCATACTACAGTGTATTATATTCTTTAAAATGGGGGCTAGTCATACACATTGTTTTATAACCTACTTTGTTCCCATTAAAATGATTATCTTTGCCAGTCTTTTTTTATAATGAAAGTTTTTTTTCTTTTTAATTTTATTGTGTTTCAGGTGAAAGTTTACAGCACAAATCAATTTCCTATTCAAAAAATTTATACACAAATTCTTTTGTAACGTTTTGGTTGCAACCCCTGCATTGTGTCAGCAGTTTCCCCCTTTCCTTTTCAACCCCAGGTTCCCTGTGTCCATTCATCCACATGACTCTTTGCATAAGGGCTCTCTCCCCATTGGATTTTAAGCTCACTGATAGCAGCGACCTGCGTCTCCTCGCCATTTTATCCTCAACAGCAAGGATGGTGCCTGGAATATAGTAGCTACTTAATAAATACCTGTTAAATTAATGAATCTTTTCCTATAATCGTAGTCCAAACAATACATTTGCATTCAGTTAATGTGAGGATTTTTCAGCTTCA
Organism: Loxodonta africana; assembly: GCF_030014295.1. NCBI lineage: Eukaryota > Metazoa > Chordata > Mammalia > Proboscidea > Elephantidae > Loxodonta > Loxodonta africana. Next base: position 36,849,361 of record NC_087342.1, read on the forward strand.
AAAGTATTTTAAAAGTACAGCAGTATGAGAGGCATGTCTAGTCAAAGGTAAACTGTTTTCATTTGAATTTTTTCAAATTGCCTTTTTTTAAGAAATTAAAAAAAAAAAAACCTTTGCTGTCCAGTCGATTATGACTCATAGTGACCCTATAATTTCTCTCCAGTTCTATCTTTTCAAATACCTGTAATGCATCAGTGTGGGTGAACGTTTCTTATTCCTCCTCTCATCATTGTAGCCTTTCCCCCCTAAATCTACACAACTAACTCAATCTGGGAAGTGGTGGTATTTCAGCATGCATTTCATTAAGGAAAGAATCCTTTCATAACAAATTCATAATATACTTACAAATTCTTATGAATGTATTATTAAAGTTGGAGCTCAGCAAATGGAGTTTCTTAAAAGTGTAACTCTAATTCTTCACCTTGGAAGGGAAGAAGGGAGGAAAGGAGGCATTTCTGACAAAACAAGAAAATACGTGCTCTGATGCTGTTGCTATTTCCTTTTTATCCAAAGATATTTCTGCCTTCAATTTTCTATGACCCGTGTCAAGTAAACACAAATTTATTCATCTGCCATTCTGCTTAAGCAGTTATAATGGGGTGAAACTTGAAAACCTGGATTGCATGGATATTTCTTTAAAAGGAATGAAAATTGGTGCAACAGTATATGTAATTCAAAAGTTAATGAGGCTCCTATTTATTCCACTTGCCTTCTTTAAAATTACCTTAATTTTCATAACTCAGTGTCAATCAAGCAAAAAAAAAAAATACTACCATAAAGAATAGTGAACTGATTTGTATTAGGTTTTTTCTCCCCTTCCAGAATGTTCTGAAATCAGATAGTAGTGATGGTTGCACACCACAGTGAATAGACTAAAAGCAACAGAATTGGCCATTCCAATATAGTGAATTTTATGCTATGTGAATTATATCTCAGCTTAAAAATAAGGAATTAACAGTGCTCTTTAGCTTTAGCAGAAATAAGACATTCATCCATGATCAGAAGCAAAGAGCCCTTTAAGTGGTATTAAGGACAAAGAGCACTAAAAATTCTAAGACAGTATCTGAAGTTCTTTTTTCTCTTGGTTTTTCCCTTTCCCAAACCACCACTATTCTTTTTGCCCTGTCTTTTTCTAGTTTGACCCAACATTGTTAAATAGGAAATACATTTTATATTATGTCATTACAAAGCATCCTAAATCAGCCGAGAGTTTTTCTCCTTCATCAATCTGATTTGTCCCAAGCTTGGACTTACCGGAAACCTCTCATGGGCATGAGAACTGCTGGCCTTTAAGCTTTATTTTTTCAGATGCTCCTGCACCAACTCAAGGGGGTTTTGTTTAAAAATCAAAACACAGCTTAATTTGCTTTTCTGAACGAAATTGATAGCAGGGCTCTGATCACGCTAATTTAAGGAAAATATTAAAAGCTGAATGGAGCTTCCAACAACAAAAGTGAGTCAACTCTGCAATAATCTAGCCCCTACCTCTTTCTTTAGCCTCATCTGGCACAACATCCTCACCTTGCACTCTTGGCTCCAGGGACTCTGTCTGATATCCTGTTTCCCATTTTCCCTGCCACTCCCAGGGCCTTTGCACGTGCTATTCCCTCTACCCAGGGCACACACTCCTCCCCTCTTTGCCTAGTTTATTCCCACTCATCTTTCAGATCTTGCTGAACCAAGTCAAAATATTGGAAGGAGTCTTTCAAACAGTGGCCTTGCCGTCTGCAGAATTAGACGTTGAGAAATGAGGGACGGTGTAAAATTAAATCTCTGCAGAATAGGCTCGAGGGCACCCTAAGGGGCAACTTCATTTTAAAGAATTTTCATGGAGATCTGGGGAAAGCTAGCGGTGGGACTGAAGGGCTAACCACAGGCTCCCTCCGGTTGCACCTGGCGCTAAAGGGAGGTTCAGCGGTATAGGGAGAGTACCTGAGCGCGAGCAAGAGGATACTTGAAGGGTCGGGATAGGGATGCTGGGTCGCTGAAGGACTGTTTGCCTTATTCCCTCCCAGGCTCTCTGGTAGCCCATTCCTTCTGAAGGAGCAGCCTCGGGGAGCTTTGCCTTCCCCACAGGGACCCCAGGCGCCACCCCACGCCCCGCCGCCTCCTGGCCACTCACCATCCTCCGGCACTGAGGGACGGGCAGACCGAGTTGGAGCAGCGCCACTGCCCAGAGTCCTGGTAGGCGGCTGCGGGGTGGGCCACGGGGGCCGGGCGTTCACGTCGTGGCGCGCTCCGGTACGGGCACTGGCTGCGCCGGAACCGCCCAGCGTGAGCCACTCGGAGCTGCGTTCCGCTACTGGATTGCAGGCTTTGCGCCCAGCGGGCAGAGAGGGAGGAGCGCCGAGATCCGGAAGGCTTGAGATGCAGAGGCCCGCAGAGGCTGACGGACCCCCGGGGGACTGGGGGAAGGGGGCTTCTCCATGGCACCAGGGAGGCGGCTGCAGCTGGTCCTCGCCTTCGCCCTGGGCACCTGGAGGCCGCAGTGCAAAAGGGGCTGCGCGATTAATGGATTCCTCTGTGGCAGAGGTGAGTGCAGGGGAGGCGGGGAGAAGAGGCTGCTGGGAACCCCCACCAGTCTGTGTGGCCCTTGGTGAGAGGGTGGTGCCATCTGAGAGGCTGAGCCCCTTCTGAAAGGACTGTTAAAGGGGTACCTAACTATGCCCTCTACTTCTTGATATTTCACTGGTGTTCTGTAAAAGCGGAAAACCTTTTTGAAAAAGAATCCTACTTGCCATCTGCACTCTAAGAAGTCAAATGCACAAAATAGCAAGATTCCACTGTCCCTAAAAGCATAGCTTGAAAGTCGCGCAGAAAGGGGCGTGTCAGGGCCGCTTCCATTATCATTTCTGGTACCCCTAGCGTTCCTTAAAGAGCGCTGGCGGGATTGTCACCATTATCAGCCACCTCCCGAACCTGGGCTCCATGGCCTGAAGGAGGCCTGAGATTGGGATTCTTTTCATCTGGCCTTAGGAATCAGCACTAAATAAGGGTCCCAATGAAATCAGCTGCATAGGTCCTGCCCTGGCCAACTCACCCCCTAGCCTGTATCTCCAGCATCAGCATCCATTAGTGGAGGGTTTGTATTCTTCAGAGGTGGAGTAATAATGATCAGTATTGCTATAACCAGGGGCGTGGGTGGCGCTTTGCAGCTTACAAATCCCTTACATATTCACGGACTGCCCAACAAATATCTACTGAGTGCCTGCAGCATGTCCCCCCCATGCTGGACGCTGAATGAAGCTTAAAATGTCTAAAATGTTCACACTCGAGTGTGGAAGACAGGCACTTAAGTAAGTTTGAACAGGCGATTGGTGCTGTATGGAACAGAGGACTCTCGCCTTCTAATGAACTCAGAAACAGACACTGGAAGACTTTAATTTACCTTCACAGTAAAAACTGGGATTGGAACGCAGATTTGATTTACTACAGGTGGTCATTTTTCAACTCAATTTGTGAGGGTCAATGAAGAGATATTATCTCCTGTTTTCAGGTCAGTCTAAGTGTCAACTGCAGGGCTCCTATTAGTGTTTAATTCTTTTGGGTAATAAAACTTTGCTTTTAAATACAGATAACTCTAGGTAGTTAAATGGAGTGAGCTTTGACAGTCATTCACACTTACGTGTAAATTAATTTACTTAGCTACTTCCTGCCTAACAGCTAGCTGGTACCACAAGGAGTGAGACTTGGCATATCTGGGCAGGAAGGGACACTTTAAAACCTGTTAGTGCTGAGAGTAGACAGGAGGTGTCACTGGGCACCTGCAGGAGCTACTGACTGACCCACTCAGGATCTGTGTCCAGTACTGCTTTCAGAACACTCAGTTGGATATTACTACCTATATTAGTTTCCTAGGCTGCTGTACAAGGTGCCTCAAACTAGATGGCTTATGTTGTTGTTGTTAGATACCGTCGAGTCAGTTCTGACTGACGCGTGGCAACCCTATGTGCCACAGAATGAAACACTGCCTGGTCCTGTGCCATCCTCACAATTGTTGTTATGTTTGAGCCCGTTGTTGCAGCTACTGTGTCAGTCCACATCGGTGAGGGTCTTCCTCTCCTTCACTGATCCTCTACCTTACCAAACATGATGTAATTCTCCAGGGACTGATCCCCCTTGACGACACGTCCAAAGTATGTGAGACGAAGTCTCCCAATCTTTGTTGCTAAGAAGCATTCTGGCTGTATTTCTTCCAAGACAGATGTGTTCGTTCTTAGAACAGAAATTTATTATTTCGCATTTCTGCAGGGTGAGTATCTGAAATCAGGCTGTCAGCCTTGTAGATTTCAGCAAAAGCTATGGTGGTGACACAGGTTGCCTCATGGGAGCAGTGGCCATAGGTAGAGGAACACAGTCACTGCCACTGGTAAGGCAGGAAGGGAGTGAGAGAAGAAATACCCCAGCATCTCTCCAAGGCTTTGAATCAGTTCTTTCAGGCTCGAACCCCTGCTGAGAATTTGCATTTTCACCCCAGATAGATTGAATCAGAATCTACATTTTAACAAGATCCCCCAGTGATTCTTATATATAGTAAATTTTAGAGCCACTGCCCTATTAGTAAAGGAGCCCTGGTGATGCAGTGGTTAAGTGCTCAACTGCTAACTGAAGGGTCAGTGGATCAAGCCCACCAGCTGCTCTGAGGAAGAAAGATGTGGCAGTCTGCTTCTGTAAAGATTTATAGCCTTGGAAACCCTATGGAGGCAGTTCTACTCTGTTCTATATGGCTGCTCTCAGTTGGAATTGATGTGATGGCAGTGAGTCTGGTTTGGGTTTGGCTCTACTAGCAGTTCTCAGAATTGGTCCCTAACCAGCAGAATTAGCATCGCCTGGAACTTCTTAGAAATGCAAGTTTTCAGCAAGGGTTAGAACCGGAATGAAATAGTTGGAAGCCCTGCCTCTCTCTCCTTCTACCCTTCAAGTTCCTGTAGGTGCGTCCTATTGGCTCAGTCATTTGAAAGCTTGAGGGCAAAGGAGCACAGATGCTGTGGCCTTGAGTGACCATCCTCCCTGTGCAGAGCAAGGCAGAGAAGGGTGGAGAGTGGATCTGGAGAGGCAAATGGAAACATCCTGCACAGTCCATCTAGTCTTTCCTTCATTTGGATAAAATAATAATTTAAAAAAAACAGGAAATTTCAAAGCTGTGTCAGCTCCTGTATTACCTGAGAATGAAGCCAACTCAGTCATACTTAACTTGGAAACTACATTTTAATACTAACCACCCCCCGTGATCTTCATACAAGGTAAATAGAAAAGGGGAGATGTAAACAATTATCATAAGATGTAGCTGCTACAGTCCACACTTCTGTAACTGGTCATGAGGCCTTATTTGCTAATCATTGCTTCCTTTACAGTCTCCTCATTTACTGCTCCCCTTCTACTCTCTGAGTGTCTTGGCTAGTAAGAGGGTTTTTTTTTTAAAAAAAAAAAAAAAACCCTGGTCAAACCAAAAACAAAAACAAAAAATAAACCTAAACCCATTGCCATTGAGTCCATTCCGACTGACACCAAAAAAAACGAAAAGAAAACCCGTTGCCATCAAGTCAATTCCAACTCATAGCGACCCCACAGGAGAGTAGAACTGCCCCATAGGTTTTCCAAGGAGCAGATGGTAGCTTTGAACTGCCGACCTTTTGGTTAGCAACCATATGATTAACCACTGTGAAACCAGGGCTCCTTCTGACTGATAGCAACCGTATAAGACAGAGTAGAACTACCCCGTGGGGTTTCCAAGGCTGTAATCTTAAAGAAGCAGACCTCCACATCTTTCTCCTGTGGAGCCACTGGTGGGTTCAAACCTCTAACTTTTCTGGTAGCAGATGAGTGCTTTAACCACTGTGCCACCAGGGCTCCTTTTAAACCTGTTCAGGGGTACCCAAACTTTCATTCCTACTAAGGATCTGTCTTTATTAGGCTGCCAGTCCACCTCCCACTGACCATTGTTGTTGGGCATGAGAGTCACCTTGGGTCTAGACATAGTCATCCATGTTCCTATTATGTACTAGCATTCCAGTTTCCCCTTGGCAATCAAAATCATCCCATCCAGGAGAGTGATCTACTCTTCCTGTTGGTTCTGTAACATGAGAAACTTAAGACTGCCAGGGAGCAAACTCAGCTCCCACTTCACACTTCACTGTGTTTTTATGGATGGAAATATTTCTCCCTTGGGTACCTGGACCTATAAACCCACCAAGGTTGTGAGATGAGATTTAAAACTTTGTTAGGTGTCTTAATTTATCTAGTGCTGCTATAACAGAAATACCACAAGTAGATAGCTTAACAAAGATCAATTTATTCTCTCACAGTTTAGGAGGCTAGAAGTCTGAATTCAAGGCACCAGCTACAGGGGGAGGCTTTCTCTCTCTGTCTGCTTTGGAGGACGGTCCTTGTCATCAATCTTCCCCTGGGCTAGGAGCTTCTCAGCACAGGGACCCTGGGTCCCAAGGATACACTCTGCTCCTGGCAGTATTTTCTTGGTGGTATGAGGTCTCCCTGTTTCTCTGCTCATTTTTCTCTTTTATACCTCAAAAGAGATTGACTTAAGACAAAACCTAATCTTATAGATTGAGTCCTGTCTCTTTAACATACCTGACGATAATCCCACCTCATTGACATCATAGAGGTAGGATTTACAATGCACAGGAAAATCACATCAGATCACAAAATATTGGACAGTCACACAGTACTGGGAATCATTGCCTAGCCAGGTTGACACGCAATTTTGGGGGCACGATTCAATCCATGACAGTGGGTAATAGTAATGTCTTGGAAGAAGTATACCCGGAATGCTCTTTTGAAGCGAGGATGGTGAGACTTTCTCTCACATCTTTGGACATGTTATCAGAAGGGACCAGTCTCTGGAAAAGGACTTCTTGCTTGGTAAATTAGAGGGTCAGCAAAAAAAAAAATAAAGAAGGCCCTCGACTAGATGAATTAACACAGTGGCTGCAACAATGGATTCAAATATAGAAATGATTGTGAGGATGATGCAGGACCAAGCAGTGTTTTATTCTGTTGTACCTAGAGTTGCTATGAGTTGGAACGAACTCTACCGTGCCTAACAACAACAGTAATAGTAATGGTAATATGTAATAATACGGAGGCATTCTCATTTCCACCTTTTGGTTCTTAGACCACTGTGTACTGTCTACAAGGGAAATGACACCATACATTCGTTGCTGGTATGAGACATATACTGTATGCTGAGGGAGTGCCCCAGCCTCACAGGGTATCGTCTCCCAGATGGCATCCTAACTGTGACTTCACATTTCAATCAAGCCACCTGCTTCTGGGTGATGGGGCATATAGTAAAACTCATGGCATGAGCCCATAGCCACAGTGCCTTTTCTGTAAGATCATTTTCTTGGTTATAGATGCCGTTATGTGTGATTCTATGGCGTAGATGAGGCATTTATGAGTCCACAAATGATGGTGCTAGCAGAAGCAAAAATCAAGCGACACATTGCATTGAGCAAGTCTGCTGCAAAAGACCTCTTTGAAGTGTTAGAAAGCAAAGATGTCACTTTAAGGAATAAGGTGCGCCTGACCCAAGCTATGGTGTTTTCATTCACTTCATATGCATGTGAAAGCTGGACAATGAATAAGGAAGACCAAAGAAGAATTGACACCTTTGAGTTAAAGTGTTGGCAAAGAATGTTGAGTGTGCCACAGACAGCCAAAAGAATGAATAAATCTGCCTTGGAAGAAGTACAGCCAGAATGCTCCTTAGAAATGAGGGTGGTGAGACTTCATCTCACATACTTTGGACATGTTATCAGGAGGGACCAGTCACCGGAGAAGGACACCATGCTTGGTAAAGTCCAGGGTCAGTGAAAGAGAGGAAGACCTTCAATGAGGTGAATTGACACAGCGGATGCAACAATGGGCTCAAACATAACAATGATCAAGAGGATGCTGTAGGACTGGGCAGTGTTTCGTTCCGTTGTACACAGTGTCACTATGAGTTGGAGGCAACTAGATAGCACCTGACAACAACGAAGTAGAAGCAAGGCTGGCAAAGAAGGAAAAATCATGTGTAGAATAAAGATGTATTCCAATGATGATTAATAACCCTGACCTCTATGATAAATGGTCTCCAATGTATGCAATCTGTCCCCATAGCCAACATCAGGGGCCAACTGTGGAATGATGCCTATGGAGACTCAGGGTTCTTATTCTGCTGTTGTCAAGTTGAACACTCAGCAGTGGTGATAACCAAATCAATAGCCCCTGGTAACCATTAATCTCTCTCTATGCGTTTGCCTAATTTTGGTATTTCATATAAATGAGATCATACAATATTTGTCCCTTTGTGTTTAGCTTATTTCACTCAGCATAATGTTTTCAAGGTTAACACATGTTGTAGCATATATCAGACCTTCATTTCTCTTTATGGCTGAATAGTATTTGATTGTATGGATATATGACATTTTGTTTATCCAATTGCTCATTGATAGACATTGGGTTGTTTCTACATTTTGGCTATCATTCATAATTCTACTATGAGTTTTCATATACCAGTTTCTGTGTGGACGTATGTTTTCATTTCTCTTGGGTATATATCTACTAGAGTGGAATTGCTGGGTCATATGGTAATACCGTGTTTAATCATTTGAGAACTGCCAGACTGGTTTCCAGCTGCACAACTTTACATCTCTACCAGCAGTGTATGAGGGTTCCTGTTTCTCCACATCCTTGTCAGCACTTGATGTTATCTGACTTTTTTATTCTAGTCATCTTAATGGGTATGGAGTGTTATCTCATTGTGGCTTTTATTTACATATCTTGGCATGAAAAGATATCAGATATCTTCTCATGTGCTTATTGGCTATACGTATGTATACTTTGGAGAAACACGTACTCAGGTGCTTTGCCTGTTTTTTAATTGGATTGTTTGTCTTTTTATTCTTGGGTAGTAAGAGTTCTTTATATATTCTAGATATAAGTACCTTACCAGATACATGATTTGCAAAAAATTTCCCATATTCTGTGGGTCATCTTTTCATTTCCTTGTTTCTTGAAATACTGATTTATGGTTCCAATTACCTCTTTCCTGATAGAGGCAGCTAAGGTCTCATACTCACATGGTGTCTTGTGATCAAGAGGTCGGTATTTACCAGCACCCAATACTTAGGTACTACTAGACTACAAGTTCCATTGACTTGACTCTGACTCATGGGCACCCTATGCATGTCAGAGTAGAACTGTGCTCCATAGGGTTTTCAATGGCAGATTTTTCAGAAGTAGATTTGCAGGCCTTTTTTCCGACGTGCCTCTGGGAGGACTTAAACTGTCAAACTTTCAGTTATCATTCAAGAACGTTAACTATACCGCCCAGGAAAAATAGCCATGTAGGAAATGCCTATCAAATGGAGAATAGTTGACAGTACTCTAAAATGCTAGGGGTCTCAGCTGCAATTCTACTCTTTGGTTTTCCCAAGGCTTTATAAGGCATCCCTATGGATGTGGTTAAGAGTTTGGCTGCCAATCAAAAAGTCAGCAGTTCGAATCTACCAGGCAGTCCTTGGAAATCCTATGGGGCTGTTCTACTCTGTCCTACAGGGTTGCTATGAGTTGGAATCTACTCGAAGGCAAGGGGATCTACCATAAAAAAAAGAAAGAATGCCCATTGCTGTCAAATTGATTTTGACTTATAGTGACCCTGTAGGACAGGGTAGAACTGCCTTATAGGGTTTCCAAGGATGTAATCTTTATGAAAGTAGAATCCCACATCTTTCCCCCGCAGAGCACCTGGTGGGTTCCAACTGCCAACCTTTCAGTTAGCAGCTGTGTGCTTTAATTACTGCACCACCAGGGCTTCTTTGCTCTCTGCCATAGACATTTAAATTAGCATTGCATCTCTTGTGACATGAGGCCAACATGGTAAGGCAGCTTGCATTGCAGCCTGGATTTGCTCCAGAGTGCTCTCTTGCTATGAACTGCCTTCAGAGCTGTAAACCTTATGGGTTACCACATAGTAAGTGGTCCCAAAAACATTGTGTTCTTTATTCATGGTGGTAGTACATGGAAGTCCCCTGGGTTCTAGATATAGTCATAGATCAATTGTCTGTAGACATAGTCCTGAGAAAGTGTACTGCTGTCCTCGCCACGTGAAGGCAGACTGCTTCTGATTATTTTTGCTGATAGAATACAACTTAAACCATTTACTGAATCCAAAGCTACATAACAGGTTCCAGTAGTGACAATGCATCTGGAAGACAGCTGCAATTGGCATCAACAATTAAGCTGAGGATTAACCTCCAATATTCTCCAACTCATCTGGCTTTTGCTCTGGCAAATCACGCAAGTAACACCAAATGATTAAATATCCTGATTTATCTGTCTTGTTTACAACTCTTGTCTTACCATCCCATATAATTTAATACTTGACCAAGATTTTTCGTTTTTTTAAAGAAATATCATTAATAGTAGAACTAACATAAGCTAAAAGTAGACACCTCAGTTTTGCACTTCTAGCTCCTGCATGTTCTCGTCTAGTACCGTAATATGTGAGATGCACATGCAGTTCTCAGCTGAAAACATTATTAAACATGGACAATAACCAGTGCCCTGTCTCATTTTTCCTGATCCTGTCCTGGTACAATATAACCAACTTCTGTCATCTAAGAACAGTATGCAGAATGATCAATAATATAAATCAAGCATCTGTAGATAATTCCTTATGGCCTCTGGTCATAGTAGGAGAAGTATTAAAGCCTCTGCCAGCCACTTCATTTAGCAGGCAGTTTTTCAGTGGCTTGTGCTATGGCCTGTAAGATGCATAAAGTCCACAGGTCACCAGTCAGATGGTCAGTGACTGTGGGACATTATATGTTAGGTTTATGTGAAATATAGGCAGAATATAGGGACTAAGAGAAATCCTGTGATAGGGTACTTAGTGTGTAGTTTGGAATGCTCTTGCTTCATAGAATGAGCATTTTTTTTTTCTGGTGTAAATCTACAACGATTTAGTTATTTTTTGTTTAGTAACAGTTTGTATTTTACAAGAAATATTTTCAGTAGCAATTTGTTTAAGAATTGAAGTGCATGTTTAATAAAATATTTAGTACTATATTTTCATGTCTCAGGATAGCTGATGATGAACATGTAAGTTGCCCAAAATGTTTGACATTTTCCATCCATCATGGAGCTGAGGGATATCACTGACAACCTGAAAATCTAAATACACACATCTACTGAAGAAACATCAACAACCACTTCAAAAGTTCCTGGTTATTTTAAGGACACTGCTCAAAGACAGTATTTTTTAAAAGACATTTTGACATATACAGTGCAGGTCTATTACATATCACTCTGTGAAACATGACTTTTCAACTAGATCAAATGGCTGGTCTTCTAAATTAATTTTGTTCATTTTTTCGAGTTTTCTTGTGCACATATGTTGGTTCTATTAATGGGTAAATGATGCCAGTTCCATAGTGGTGCCAACAGATACTTTAAATAGAAAATTAGTTAACCCCATTAATGGTTTAATTTTTTTTTTTCATCTAATACACGAAATCAAAATAAGTGTTTTAGAAACTCCTTCTGTTAAATAGAAACATTTGACATTATTTAAAGGCTACTGTAAATTTAATTTGTCCCCCTGGTGATTATACAAATTTGGGTGGTAAAATAATACAATAAATTAAGAAACTTCTCAATGTTTCTTGAACAAAAATTTTGGTGCCATAATTCATAATTCCTGGAAGCTATGATATTCTTCAGTTCTTGAAAAACTTTTTGAATTATTTATTTGATGTTTTCTTCCCCGACTGAAATGCCCTCCCCTTTTCCCACCCCCCTTTTTTTTTGATTCCCTATTTTTAACAAGTTGGATCTCCTAGAATAGCTCTCTAATTTTCTTATTTTCTATCTCTTTGCCTTTCTGCTATACCTTCTGTGAGATTTTTTTCAACTTTATCTTCTAACCCAGCTATTGAGGTTTCATTTTTGATACCATCTTAATTTCCCAGAACTATGTTTTTGTACTCTGAATATTCCCCCTTTTTTTGTTCTTATAACACCCTGTTCTACATTCATGATAAAGAACAATGATGAATCTGTGAAGCATCTCATAACAGGAATGAATCTGGAGGACATTATGCTGAGTGAAATGTCAATTACAAAAGGACAAATATTGCACGAGACCACTACTGTAAACACTGGTGAAAAGGTTTACATACAAAAAGAAACAATCTTTGATAGTTATAAGGGAGGGGAGGGGTGGGGATGGAAAAACACTTAATCGACAATAGATAAGTAGAAGCTTTGGTGAAGGATAAGGCAGTACACAATACTGGGAAAGCCAGCACCACCTGTACGAGACAAGGTCATGGCAGCTCCACAGACACATCCAGACTCCCCGAGGGCCTGAATTGCTGGGCTGAGAGCTGTGGAGACCATGATCTCAGGGAATATATAGCTTGATTGGCATAACATAGTTTATAAAGAGTATGTTCTACATTCTACTTTGTGAGCAGCATCTGGGGTCTTAAAAGTCCGTGAGCAGCCATCTAGGATACTCCACTGGTCTCACTCCTTCAGGAGCAAGGAAGAATGAAGAAAACTGAAAATACAAGGGAAAGATTAGTCCAAGGGACTAATGGACCATGTCTACCATCACCTCCACCAGACTGAGTGCAGAACAACAAGATGGTGCCTGGCTACCACTACTAACTGTTATGACATGGATCACAATTTAGGGTCCCAGATAGAGCTGTAGAAAAATGTAGAACAAAATTCTAACTCAAAAAGAAAGACCAGGCTAGCTGGCCTGACAGAGATTGGAGAAACCCTGAGAGTATGCCCCCCCAGACACCCTTTCAGCTCAGTAATGAGGTTGCTCCTGAGGTTCACCCTTTAGCCAAAAATCGAACAGGTCCATGGAACAATGCAAGACTGAAGGGGCCCACCAGCCCTGGGGCAGGGACTGGAAGGTAGGGGGTAACAGGAAATCTGGTAATGGGGAAACCAGGGTTGAGAGCGGAGAGTGTTGACATGTCATGGGGTTGTTAACCAATGTCATAAAACAATGTGTGTACTAACTCTTTGATGAGATGCTAGTTTGTTCAGTAAACCTTCATCTAAAGTACAATAAAATGAAAAAGAGAAAAAGGAGAAAAAAATGGGCAAAGGAAATGAACAGACACTTCACCAAAGAAAAATTCAAGCGGCCAACAGACACATGCAGAAATGCTCACAGATCACTAGCTATTAGAGAAATGCAGATATGTGAGTGTGAAAACCAACATCTACCACTGGCGACAGTGTCACAGGCCACTAGGTATCTAGGCTCGGGCTGACCTTGGCTGTATTCTGCCCCAGGCAATGGGCCTAATCCTTCAAACAAAATGATTACACGTGGGCACTGGCAGACGTCAACAGGCCAGGTAGGCCAGGTGAAGGCCGAGTGCAGGGGCTAAGGCTCTCACCATGGAGACAGCCACTGGAAGACTGCACGGAACTTCTGAGGGGACGCGTCACAAACACTGAGCCAATAGGAGAGGTGCACCCTAACAGCCCAGTTCTGCAGTGTCCTCCATTTTGCGGATGGACACTCAACCACCTAATCTGGCTTTGGACACAGGAATTGAGCACACCCAGGGAATATCTTCCCAGAGGCCAACCCCTGATGTGGACAGGTTCAACACACTGGGAGAGCAGGCAGGTAACTCTTTTCCACTTTAGGATATCAGTAGGAAAGACACCTTTACTCAGCATCTATGGTCCCTCGCTGTAGGTGTTCATTCAGAGGAATCTCTTCATTCTACCCCTGAGATATATCACAAGTACACATGCCTGAGAGAGAGCCTGGAGATGAATGGGGGGAGGCTTCTGGCTGTACCATTTCCCCATGGGCAGAGAATAGCAGGTAGTCTATCTGGATGGTCTTAGATACTGTTGATTGACACGGGTAATACACATGGGAGGACCCTTGCCAGGTTGAGCTTGTGGGCAGATGCAAGCCTCTCCGGTAACTAGTAATTCCTCTGATCCTTTGTTTGGTGAAAAACCCTGCCAAGTGGAATGGGCAGATAAAATTGACCACACCTACCAGGGGCCTCTCCTGGGACTAAAGAACCCAACCTGGTCTCAACCTAGTCAACACCTTAGCACACACCTTGCCTGCACCCATAATTCTGTCTTTCTCCATGAATGCCTTATCCTACTAGGAACAAAAACATGCCACTCAGCCCATGGCAGTACCGGGAAAATAAAGTGAAACTGCCACTTTCAAATTTTTCCTGTCTACATGTCCCCTGCATCCGGAGGTATGTTGGGTATGTGGCCGGCCTCCGAAGACAAGGCAGAAATCCTGGCAGCCAGGGCCCCAGAAGTTCAGGGGTTTGTGGATGTGGGGACGTGGATGACCTGTTTGCCACATACAGGAGGGAGCCTTGGGCGCTAGACTGGATCGCCATTGAGGTCCACGATCTCTAGTACTGTCCCTGGCCTTTGGCAGGTGCCTCATTGAATGTGTGCTCTCTAGCGATATTTCTCCTACCGTCAGGATCATTCTGCCACCAGGGGATGTGTGAGTGTGGAAGTCACCATCTATCACTGGAAGCAGTGTCACAAGTCACTAGAGTTCTAGGCACAAGATGACCTTGGCTGTCTTCTGCCCCAGGCAAGGGCCCAAATACTTTGTCCCAGATGGTGATACCTGGGGACTGGAGGACATTAATTTTTACCAACACAGAGGTCTGGGTGAGGGTCAGCGGGCCAGGAAGGCTAAGTGAAGGCCGGGTGGGCAAGGCTAAGGCTTGTTTACCACCGCCATGGAGAGAGCGACCGGAAGAGTGGGCAGAGCTTCTCATGGACCTGCTCACAAGTACTGAGCCAATGGGAGAGATCTGGCCCACCCAGCGGATGACACAGGGCCCTCTGTTGGGATCTATGACACTTTGTGGCTGCCGCTGGCTGTGGCCACAGGATTTCAGCACACCCTGGGAAAGGTTACGCAGGCAGATGGGAGCCCCTGATGTGGACAGGTTTAGCACATTGGGAGAGCAGGCCAGGTACCTGTTTTCCACTTTCCTGAGGATATCAGTAGGCAAGGCATCCCCACTCGGCATCTCTTGCCTGTCTCTGTCTCTCTCTCTGTGTGTGCATTCTGCGAAGTCTCTTCATTCTACCCCTGAAACACTTCACAACTTGGAGTGCCTGAGAGAGAGCCTAGAGATGAAAGGGGGAAGGCCTCGGGCTGTACTAGTTGCCCATGGCCAGTGAAGAGCAGGTAGTCTATCCAGAAGGTCTAGATACTAGTGATTGATGGGGGAGCTACACCACAGGCGGACCCTGGCCAGGTGAAGCTTGCTGACAGATGGAAGCCTCTCAAGAGACTACTAATTCCGCTGATACATTGTATGGAAATATCCCAGTAAGGGGAATGGCCAGGAAACATTGACACATACCCGCGAGAGGCCTATCCTGGGTTTGAAGATCCCACCCTGGTATCCACGTTCTCATCTTCTCAGCACACACCTTGCCTGCACACATCAAATTCGCCTTTCTCCATGAATGCCTTTTCCTGCTAGGAAACACAGCATGCCACTCAACCAAAGGAGAGTACAGGCAAAGTCAAGTGAAATGACATTTTCAAAATTTTGCTGTGTGCTGGGCTACAGCCTCCAGTGGCACACGGCATATGCATCAGGTTTCCCAAGACAAGGCTGAAATCCTGGCAGCCAGGGACCCAGGAGTCCAGAGTCTGTGGATGAGGGGATATGGATGACCTCTTTGGAACGTACAGGAGGGAGCCCTGGGCCCTAGACTGGCTTGCACTTGAGCTCCAGGACGTCTAATATTTTCCCTAGCCTTTGGCCTGTGCCACCTTGAATGCGTGCTCTCTAGCTACATTTCTCCTCCGACCACTCTGAATCTGCCACCAGCGGATATGTGATTGTGGAAATCAATATCCATCGCTGGTGGCAGTGTTACAGGTCCCTAGGTATCTAGGCTCAGGCTGACCTTGGCTGTCTTCTGCCCCAGGCAAGGCCCTTCATCCTTCAAATGAAATGATGACACGTGGGCACTGGCAGACATTATTTTATGAACCAACACAGGGGTCTGGGTGAGGGTCAACAGGCCAGGTGGCCAGGTGAAGGTTGAGCAGGTGGGGCTAAGGTTTGGTTCCCAATCGCCATGGAGATAGCCACCAGAAGACTAGGCGGAACTTCTGATGGGGCAGGTCACAAACACTGAGCCAACAGGACAGGTCCAGCCTAACTGGCCACTTCCACAGAGTCCTTCGTTTTATCCGTGGACACTCAACGGCCTCTTCTGGCTTTGGCCACAGGAATTGAGCTCACCCAGGGAATATCTTCACAGGTGGCAAGCTCTGCTGTGGACAGGTTCAGGACAGTGGGAGGGCAGGCCAGGTACCTGTGTTCCACTTACCTGAGGATATCAGTAGGCAAGGTGACCTCACTCAACATCTATGGTCCCTCTCTGTATGTGTTCATTCAGAGAAATCCCTCATTCTACCCCTGAGAAACATCACAAGTATGAGTGCCTGAGAGAGAGCCTGCAGATGAAAGGGGGGAAGTCTTCTGGCTGTACTGGTTCCCCACAGTTAGAGAATATCAGGTAGTCTATCTGGATGGTCTTAGATACTGTTGATTGACATGGGAAATACACTACGGGGCGGAACCTGGCCAGGTGGAGCTTGTGGGCAGATGCAAGCCCCTCCAGTGACTACTAATTCCCCTGATACTTTGTATGGAATGGGCTGTTAACATTGACCCATACCAGCCAGGGTCCTCTCCTGTAACTAAAGATTCCAACCTGGTGTCAACTTCATCACTTTCTCAGCACGCACCTTGTCTGCCCACATAATTCTCCCTTTCTCCGTGAATGCCTTATCCTGCTAGGAAAAAAAGCATGCCACTCAGCCAAAAGTAGTTCCAAGAAAATAAAGTAAAACTGCCATTTTCAAATGTTTGCCGTCTACACGTCCCTGGCCTCCAGTGGAACGCTTTGTATGTGGCTGGCCTCCGAAGACAAAGCCGAAATCCTGGCAGCCAGATCCCCAGCAGTCCAGTGGTTTCTGGATGTGGGGACATGGATGACCTGTTTACTGCATACAGGAGGGAGCCTTGGGCCCTATTCTGGCTCATCATTCAGCTCCACGACGTCCAGTACAGTCCCTGGTCTTTGGCCGGTGCCTCATTGAACGTGTGCTCTCTAGCGATATTTCTCCTCCCGTAATGGTCATTCTGCTACCAGGGGATATTTGAGTGTGGAAGTCACCATGTATCACTGGAAGCAGTGTCACAAGTCACTAGACATCTAGGCATAAACTGACCTTGGCTGTCTTCTGCCCCAGGCAAGGGTCCGAATCCTTTATCCCTAATGGTGACACCTGAGCTCTGGCAGACATTAATTCTGATCAATACAGAGGTCTGGGTGATGGTAAGCAGACCCTGTAGGCAAAATAAAGGCTGAGTAGGTGGGGCTAGGACTTTACCATCACCATGGAGACAGACACCAGAAGAATGGGAGGAGCTTCTGATGGGCCAGCTCACAAATACTGAACAAATGGGAGAGATCTGACACACCTGTCAGATGACACAGTGCCCTCCATTGTGACTTGTGACACTTAGTGACCACCTCTGGCTGTGGCCACAGGATTTCAGCACACCCTGGAAAGGCCGTGCACTAGATGGGAGCCCCTGATGTAGAGCAGGTCAGGTACCTGTTTTCCACTCTCCTGAGGATATCAGTAGGCAAGGCATCCCCACTGTCTCTCTCTGTATGTGTTTCTTCTGCGAAGTCTTCATTCTACCCCTGAGACACATCACAACTTGGAGTGCCTGAGAGAGAGCCTAGAGATGTAATGGGTAATGCCCCTGGCTGTACTGGTTGCCCATGGGCAGAGAAGAGCAGGTAGTCTATCTGGAAGGTCTAGATACTAATGATTGATGGGGAGCTACACCACAGGTGGACTGTGGCCAGGTGAAACATGCTGACAGAAGGAAGCCTCTCCAGAGACTACTAATTCAGCTGATACATTGTGTGGAAATACCCAGGCAAGGGGAATGGGCAGAACAAATTGACACACACCTGCCAGAGGCCTATCCTGGGTCTTAAGAACCCACCCTCGTCTCCACCATGTCATCTTCTCAGCACACACCTTGCCTGCACACATCAAATTCGCCTTTCTCCATGAATGCCTTCTTCTGCTAGGAAACAGCATGTCACTCAGCCAAAGGAGAGTACAGGCAAAGTCGAGTGAAACGAGCATTTTCAAAATATTGCCATCTGCTGGTCCACAGCCTCCAGTGGCACACTGCATATGCGTCAGGTTTCCCAAGACAAGGCCGAAATTCTGGCAGCCAGGGCGCCAGTAGTCCAGAGTCTGTGGATATGGGGATATGGAATGACCTGTTTGCAACTTACAGGAGGGAGCACTGGGCCGTAGAGTGGCTCGCATTAGTGCACCATGACATCTGTCATTTTCCCTGGCCTTTGGCCCGTGCCACCTTGAATGTGTGCTCTCTAGGTATTTTCTCCTCTGACCACTCTGAACCTGCTACCAGCGGGTATGTGAGTGTGGAAATCAACATCTATCACTGGCGGCAGTGTCACAGGTCACTAGGTATATAGGCTCAGGCTGACCTTGACTGTCTTCTGCCCTAGGCAAGGGCCCTAATCCTTGAAACGAAATGATGACACGTGGGTACTGGCGGATACTATTTTTGGAATCAACACAGGAGTCTGGGTGAGGGTCAACAGGCCAGGTGGCCAGGTGAAGGCCAAGTGGGTGGGGCTAAGGCTTATTCACCATCACCGTGGAGACAGACATCAGAAGACTAGGCGGAACTTCTTATGTGATGGATCACAAACAATGAGCCAATAGGAGAGGTACAGCCTAACTGGCCGGTTCTGCAGAGTCATCTGTTTTGTCCATGGACACTCAGTGGCCTCTTCTGGCTTTGACCACAGGAATTGAGCATGAAATAGGCTGCTCAGCTATATCTTGAACAGTACCTGAGCCAATTTTTTTCCCTTATTCTTTCCCTCCCCTAGCCCATCCCTGCCTCCAAGTAAGATCCTGATGTTAGCTCCCCAAATGATTAAGTGTTAACCAATGTTTCCTCTAAGACTGTGGGAAACAAGTGATATTGATCTAAGCCTGTCAAATAAAATGAAGGATGGCACCAGCTACCCTCTGAGCTGATGGGATAATGGCAGGAAAAGACCAACATGTTTGAGACACGACCACCAAATCCAAACAGAAGAGAGCGCATATTCCACAAGTCCCTAAAACTTATGGCTCCTTTTTCTTTAAAAACCTGAACCCATCGGTAGTCTGGTGAGACAGATGACTTTAGGAGGAGATCATTCCCCTCTGTCTCCATATACCGGTGTATCTAAAAAAGCTCTCGCTACTCACCTCACCCATCTCAGGAATTGGCTATTTGTGGCAGGCGGCTCTAACTCACGAAATTGCGGTAACAAGCACACCCAGGGAATATCTTCACAGGTGGCAAATCCTGATGTGGACAGGTTCAAGACACTAGGAGGGCCACCAGGTAACTATGTTCTACTTCCTTAAGGATATCAGTAGGCAAGTCAACCTTACTCAGCATCTGTGGTCCGTCTCTGTATGCATTCATTCGGAGAAATCTCTTCATTCTACCCCTGACAAATGTACTTGTGATAAGTACAAGTGCCTGAGAGAGAGCCTGCAGATGAAACAGGGGAGGCTTCTGGCTGTACCAGTTCCCCATGGGCAGAAAATAGCAGGTAGTCTATCTGGTTGGTCTTAGATACTGTTGATTGACATGGGCAATACACCACGGGCGAACCTCCGTCAGGTGGAGTTTGCGGGCAGATTCAAGCCTCTCCAGTGACTAGTAATTCGGCAGATCCTTTGTATGGTGAAAAAGCCCACCGAGTGGAATGGGTTGTAAACATTGACCCACACCTGCCAGGGTCCTATTGTGGGACTAAAGATCCCAACCTTGTATCAACTTCGTCACCCTCTCAGCAAACACCTTGCCTGCACACATAATTCTGCCTTTCTCCGTGAATGCCTCATCCTACTAGGAAAAAAAAAAAAACATGCCACTCAGCCAAGGGCAAGGCAGGGAAAATGAAGGGAAACTGCCATTTTCATGTTTGCTGTCTACACGTCCACTGCCTCCGGAGGAACAGTGCGTATATCGCCGGCCTCCGAAGTCAAGGCCAAAATCCTGTCAGCCAGGGCCCCAGCAGTCTAGTGATTTCTGGATGTGGGTCGTGGATGACCTGTTTGCTACATACAGGAGGGAGCCTTGGGTCCTAGGCTGCCTCATCATTCAGCTCCACAACATCCAGTACTGTCCCTGGCCTTTGGCCTGTGCCTCACTGAATGTGTGCTCTCTAGCGATCTTTCTCCTCCCATCACAATCATTCTGCCACCAGGGGATATGTGAGTGTGGAAGTCACCATCTATCACTGGCAGCAGTGTCACAAGTCACTAGACATCTAGGCATAAGCTGACCTTGGCTGTCTTCTGCCCAAGGCAAGGGCCAGGATCCTTTATCCCAGATGGTGACACCTGGGCACTGGTGGACATTAATTTTTATCAACACGTAGGTCTGGGTGAGGGTCAGCAGGCCAAGTAGCTAAGTGAAGGTGGGTGGGCAAGGCTAAGGCTTGTTTACCATCACCATGGATACAGCCCCCGGAAGAGTGGGCCGAGATTCTGGTGGGCCTGGTCATAAGTACTGAGCCAATGGGAGAGATCTGACCTACCCAGTTGATGACACAGGGCCCTCCATTTTGGCCTATGACACTTAGTGGCCACCACGGGCTGTGGCCACAGGATTTCAGCACACCTTGGGAAAGGCTATGCAGGCAGATGGGAGGCCTTGATGTGGACAGGCTCAAGGCATTGGCAGATCAGGCCAGGTACCTGTTTTCCACTTTCCTGAGACATCAGTAGTCAAGGTATCCCCACCCAGCATCTCTTGCCTCTCTCTGCTTTGTATGTGCTCATTCTGCAAAATCTCTTCATTCTACCCCTGAAACACATCTTTGCTTGGAGTGCCTGAGAGTCCCTATAGCTAAAGGATGAAAGGGAGAAGGCCTCTGGCTGTACTGGTTCCCCATGGGCACAGAAAAGCAGGTAGTCTGTCTGGGAGTTGTAGATAGTAGTGATTGATGTGGGAGCTACACCATGGGCGGGCCCTGGACAGGTGAAGCTTGCTGATAGATGGAAGCCCCTCTGGAGACTACTAATTCCGCTGATACATTGTATGAAAATTCTCGGGTAAGGGGAATGGGCAGAAAACAGTCACACATACCTGCCAGAGGCCTATCCTGTGTCTAAAGATCCGACACTGGTCTCCACCTTGTTATCGTCTCAGCACGCACCTTGCTTGCACACATCAAATCTGTCTTTCTGCATGAATGCGTTCTCCTGCTAGGAAATACAGCATGTCACTCAGCAAAGGAGAGTACAGGCAAAGTCAACTGAAGCTAACATTTTCAAAACTTTGCCCTCTGCTGATCCACAGCATCTGGTGGCACACAGCATATGTGTCAGGTCTCCGAAGACAAGACTGAATCCAGGCATCCAGGGCCCCAGCTGTCCAGAGTCTGTGTATGTGGGGAAATTGATGACCTGTTTGCAACGTAGATAAGGGAGCCTCCGGCCCTAAACTGGCTCCACTTGAGCTCCACGACGTCTGGTATTTTCCATGACCTTTGGCCTGTGGCCCTGTGAGTGTGCTCTCTAGGTACATTTCCCTCCAACCACTCTGAATCTGATACCAGTGGATATATTGGTGTGGAAATCAACATCCATCACTGGTGGCAGTGTTAGGTCACAAGGTATCTAGGCTCAGGATGACCTTGGCTGTCTTCTGCCCCAGGCAAGGGCCCTAATCCTTCAAACAAAATGATGACACGTGGGCACTGGCGGACAACCTTGTTTTCATCAACACAGGGGTCTGGGTGAGAGTCAACAGGCCAGGTAGGCCAGGTGAAGGCCGAGTGCAGGGCTAAGGCTTTTTTCCCAATCACCATGGAGACAGCCACTGGAAGACTGGGTGGAATTACTGACAGCAAAGGGCCAGAAACACTGAGCCAATAGGAGAGATCTGGCCTATGAGTGCCTGAGAGAGAGCCTAGAGATGAAAGGGGGGAGGCTTCTGGCTGTACCAGTTCCCCATGGGCAGAGAATAGCAGGTAGTCTATCTGGAATGGTCTTAGATACTGTTGATTGACATGGGCAATACACCACCAGCAGAACCTGGCCAGGTGGAGCTTGTGGGCAGATGCAAGCATCTCCAGCGACTAGTAATTCCAGTGATCCTTTGTTGGTGAAAAACCCCGCCAAGTGGAATGGGCAGATAACATTGATCCACACCTGCCAGGGGCCTCTCTTGGGACTAAAGATCCCAAACTGGTCTCAACCTCATCAGCCTCTCAGCACACAGCTTGCCTGCACACATAATTCTGCCTTTCTCTGTGAATGCCTTATCCTACTAGGAAATAGCATGCCACTCAGCCAAAGGCAGTAAGGCCCAAATGATGTGAAACTGCCATTTTCCAATTTTTCTGCCTACATGTCCACTGCCTCTGGTGGAACTCTGCATATGTGGCCTGCCGGTGAATACAAGGACGAAATCCTGGCAGCCAGGGCCCGGCAGTCCACTGGTTTCTGGATGTGGGGACGTGGATGACCTGTTTCCCACATACAGGAGGGAGCCTTGTGGCCTAGACTGGCTCAACATTCAGCTCCAAGACATCCAGTACTGTCCCTGGCCTTTGGCCGGTGCCTCCATGAATGTCTGCTCTCTAGCCATGTGTCCCCTCCTGTCACTATCATTCTGCCACGATCTATCACTGGCAGCATGGTGTCAAATCACTAGAGTTCTAGGCACAAGCTGACCTTGGCTGTCTTCTGCCCCAGGCAAAGGCCTGAATCCTTTATCCTAGATGGTGACACCTGGGCCCTGGAAGACATTAATTTTTTATCAACTCAGAGGTATGGGTCGGGTCAGCAGGCCAGGTGGAGCCCGGATAGATGGGGCTAAGGCTTCTTCACTATCACCATATATGGACAGCCACTGGAAGAGCGGGCGCAGCTTCTGAGGGGCCAGGTCACAAGTACTGAGCCAATGGGAGAGATCTGGCCCACCTGGCCGATGACATAGAGCCCTCCATTGTGACCCATGACACTTAGTGGCCACCTCTGGCTGTGGCCACAGGATTTCAGCACACCCAGGGAAAGGTTACGCAGGCAGATGGGAGCCCCTGGTGTGGAGAGGTTCAGGGCATTAGGAGAGCAGACCAGGTACCTGTTTTCCAATTTCCTGAGGATATCAGTAGGCAAGGCATCCCCACTCGGCATCTCTTGCCCCTCTCTGTCTCCCTCTGTATGTGTTCATTCTCCAAATCTCTTCATTCTACCCCTGACACACATCACAACTTGGAGTGAATGAGAGAGACTAGAGATGAAAGGGGGGAGGTCTCTGGCTGTACTGCTTGCCTATGAGCAGAGAAGAGCAGGTAGTCTATCTGGAAGGTCTTGATAGTAGTGGTTGTTGGGTGGAGCTACACCACAGGCAGACCCTGGCCTGTTGAAGCTTGCGGGCAGATGGAAGCTTCTGAGGAGAATACTAATTTGCCTGATACATGGTATGGAAAAATCCGGCCTAGGGGAATGGGCAGAAAACATTGAAACATACCTGCCAGAGGCCTAGCCTGGGCCTGAAGATCCCACGCGGGTATCCACCATGTCATCTTCTCAGCACACACCTTGCCTGCACACATCAAATTGGTCTTTCTCCATGAAGGCCTTCTCCTGCTAGGAAAAACAGCATGTCACTCAGCCAAAGGAGAGTACAGGCAAAGTTAACTGAAACTACCATTTTCAAAATTTTGCCCTCTGCTGGTCCACAGATTCCGGTGGCACACTACTTATGCGTCAGGTCTCTGAAGACAAGGTGAAAATCCAGGCATCCAGGGCCCCAGCTGGCCAGAGTCTGTGGATGTGGGCATATGGATGACCTGTTTTCCACGTACAGGAGGGAGCCATGGGCCCTAGACTGGCTCCACGTGAGCTCCAGGATGTCTGGATTTTCCCCTGACCTTTGGTCCGTGCACCCGTGGGTGTGTGCTCTCTAGCTACATTTCTCCAGCGACTACTTTGAATATGCTACCAGAGGATATGTGAGTATGGAAAGCAACATCTATAGTGGGTGGCAGTGCCCCAGGTCACTGCATATCTAGGCTCAGATTAACCTTGGCTATCTTCTGCCCAAGGCAAGGGCCCTAATCCTTCAAACATAATGATGACATGTGGGCACTGACGGACATCATTTTTTCATCAACATAGGGGTCTAGGTGAGGGTCAACAGGCCCGGTAGGCCAGTTGAAGGCTGAATATAGGGGCTAAAGCTTCTTTCCCACTCACCATGGAGACAGCCACCAGCAGACAGGGCAGAACATTTGATGGGACAGGTCACAAACACTGAGCCAATAAGAGAGGTCCGGCCTAACTAGCCAGTTCCACAGAGCCCTCCATTTTGCCCATGGACACTCAATGGCCTCTTCTGACTTTGGCCACAGGAATTGAGCACACTCAGGGAATATCTTCACAAGTGGCTATCCCTGATTTGGACAGGTTCAACACACTTGGAGAGCAGGCAGGTACCTCTTTTCCAGTTACTATTAAAGGATATTATAGGATATTAGTAGGGAAGGCACCCTTACTCCCCTTCTATGTTCCCTCTATGTACGTGTTCATTCAGAGAAATCTCTTCATTCTACCCCTGAGAAACATCACAAGTATGAGTGCCTGAGAGAGAGTCTGGAGATAAAATGGGGGAGGCTTCTGGCTGTACCAGTTCCCCCATGGGAAGGGGATATCAGGTGGTCTATATGGATGGTCTCAGACACTGTTGATTGACATGGGCTATACAGCACCGGTGGACCCTGGCCAGGTGGAGCTTGTGGGTGGATGCAAGCCTCTCCGGCAACTAGTAATTCCCCTGATCCTTTGTGTGGGGAAAAAACCCAAGTGGAATGAGCAGCTAACATTGACCTACGTTTGCCAGGGGCCTCTCCTGGGACTAAAAATCCCAACCTGGTCTCAACCCTGTCACCCGCTCAGAACACACCTTGCCTGTATACATAATTCAGCTTTTCTCTGTGAATGCCTTATCCTCCTAGGAAAAAACGCATGCCATTCAGCCAACGGCAGTACAGCCCAAAGGATGTGAAACTGCCATTTTCCAATTTTTCTGCCTACATGTCCACTGCGTATGGTGGAACACTGCATATGTGGCCGGCCTCCAAGGACAAGGCCGAAATCCTGGCAGCCAGGGCAGCCCTAGTCTGGCTTGCCATTCAGCTCCAAGATGTCCAGTACTGTCTCTTGACTTTTTCTAGTGCCTCACTGCAAGTGTGCTCTCTAGTGATAATTCTCCTCCCATCACTATCATTCTGCCACCAGTGGATATGTGAGTGTGGAAGTCACCACCTATCACAGGCAGCAGTGTCACAAGTCACTAGAGTTCTAGGCACAAGCTGACCTTGACTGTCTACTGCCCCAGGCAACTGCCCGAATCCTTTATGCCAGATGGTGACACCTGGGCATTAGCAGACATTAACTTTTCTCAACACAGAGGTATGGGTGAGGGTCAGCAGGCCAGGAAGGCTAAGTGAAGGCTGGGTGGGTGGGGCTAAGGCTTGTGTACCATAACCGTGGAGACAGCCCCCAGAAGAGTAGGCGGAGCTTATAATGGGCCAGGTCACAAGTACTGAGCCAATGGGAAAGATCTGGCCCACCCGGCGGACGACACAGGGCTTTCCATTGTGACCTATGACAATTAATGACCACCTCTGGCTGTGGCCGCAGGATTTCAGCACAGCATGGGAAAGCCTACACAGCCTGTTGGGAGGCCCTGATGCAGACAGGTTCAGGGCACTGGCTGAGCAGGCCAGGTATCTGTTTTCCACTTTCCTGAGGATATCAGTAGGCAAGGCATCCCCATTCAGCATCTCTTGCCTCTGTCTCTCTCTGTATGTGTTCATTCTGCAACAACGCTTCATTCTACCCCTGAGATACATCACAGCTTGGAGTTCCCGAGAGAGTGCCTAGAGATGAAAGATGGAAGTGGGAAGGCCTCTGGCTGTACTGGTTGCCCACAGGCAGAGAAAAGGAGGTAGTCTATGCAGAAGGTCTAGATACTAATGTTTGATGGGGGACCTACACCACGGGTGGACCCTGGCCAGGTGAAGATTGCTGACAGATGGAAGCCTCTCCGGAGACTACTAATTATGCTGATACATAGTTTGGAAATACCCAGGTAAGGGAAAGGGGCAGAAAACATTGACACATACCTGCCAGAGGCCTATCCTGGGTCTCAGATTCCCACCTCGGTCTCCACCAAGCCATCTTCTCAGCACAAACATTACCTGCCTTTTTCCATGAATGTCTTCTCCTGTTAGGAATCATAGCATGTCACTCAGCCAAAGGAGAGTACAGGCAAAGTCAAGTGAAACTACCATTTTTTTTAATTTTGCCCTCTGCTGGTCCATAGCTTCTGGTGGCACACTGTATATGGATGAGGTCTCCAAAGACAAGGCCGAAACCTGGGCATCTGGGCCCTAGCTGTCCAGAGTCTGTGGATGTGGGGATATGGATGACCTGTTTGCCACATACTGGATGGAGCCCTGGTCCCTAGACGGGCTTCACTTGAGCTCCACGACGTCTGGTATTTTCCCTGGCCTTTGGCCCCTGCCCACATGAGTGTGTGGTCTCTAGATACATTTCTCCTGCGACCACCCTGAATCTGCCAGCAGCAGATATGTGACTGTGGAAATCAACATCTATCACTGGTGGCAGTGTCCTAGGTCACTAGGTATCTTGGCTCAGGCTGACCTTGGTTGTCTTCTGCCCCAGGCAAGGGCCCTAATCCTTCACACGAAATGGTGATGCTTGGGCACTGGCAGACATTATTTTTTTCATCAGAACAATGGTCTGGGTGAGGGCCAATAGGCCAGGTAGGCCAGGTGAAGGCTGAGTGCAGGGTTTAAGGCTTCTTTCCCAATTGCCATGGGGACAGCTGCCGGAAGACTGGCCGGAACTTCTGACGGAATGGTCCACGAACACTGAGCCAATAGGAGAGGTCCGGCCTATCTGGCCAGTTCTGCAGAGTCCTCCATTTTGCCCATGGACACTCAACGGCCCCTTCTGGCTTTGGCCACAGGAATTAAGCACACCCAGGGAATATCTTCAGAGGTGGCAACCCCTGATGTGGACAGGTTCAACACACTGGGAGAGCAGGCAAGTGCCTCTTTTCCACTTACTCTGGGATATCCATAGGTAAGGCACCCTTACTCAGCATCTACGGTTTCTGTATTTGTTCATTTGGAGAAATCTCTTCATTTTATCCCTGAGAAACATCACAAGTACGAGTGCCTGAGAGAGACCCTGGAGATGAAAGGGGGGAGGCTTCTGGCTGTACCGGTTCCCCATGGACAGAGAATACCAGGTAGTCTACCTGGATGGTCTTAGATACTCTTGATTGACATGGGAAATACACCACAGGCAGACCCTGGCCAGGTGGATCTTGCAGGCAGATGCAAGCATCTCCAAAGACTAGAAATCCCACTGATCCTTTGTATGGCAAAAACCCCTGCCAAGTGGAATGGGCAGATAACACTGACCCACAGCTACCAGAGGCCTATCCTCAGACTAAAGATCCCAACCCTGTCTCAACCTCTTTACCTCTCAGCACACACCTTGCCTTTACACATAATTCTGCCTTTCTCCGTGAATGCCTTATCCTACTAGGATAAAAAAGCATGCCACTCAGCCAAGGGCAATATCGGGAAAATAAAGTAAAACTGCCATTTTCAAATTTTTGCTGTGTATACGTCCCCTGCCTCCAGTGGAATGCTGTGTACATGGACGTCCTTTGAAGACAAGGCCGAAATCCTGGCAGCTAGGGCCCCTAGTCCAGTGGTTCCTGGATGTGGGGATATGGATGACCTGTTTTCCACATACAGGATGGAGCCTTGGGCAGTAGAATGGCTTGCCATTCAGCTCCAAGGCGTCCAGTACTGTCCCTGGCATTTGGCCGGTGCCTCATTGAATGTATGCTATCTAATGATATTTCACCTTCCGTCACAATCGTTCTGGCACCAGGGGATATGTCAGTGTGGAAGTCACTATCTATCACTGGCAGCACTGTCACAAGTCACTAGAAATCTGGGCACAAGGTGTCCTTGGCTGTCTTCTGCCCAGGCAAGGGCCCAAATCTTTTATCTCAGATGGTGACACCTGGGTCCTGGAGGACATCAATTCTGATCGACACAGAGGTCTGGGTGAGTGTCAGCAGGCCATTACGCTAAGTGAAGGCCAGGTGATAGGGCTAAGGCTTGTTTACCATCACCATGGAGACAGCCACCGGAAGAGTGGGGGCAGCTTCTTATGGGCCCAGTCATAAGTACTGAGCCAATGGGAGAGATCTGGCCCACCTGGCAGATGACACAGGGCCCTCCAACGTGACCTGTAACACTTAGTAGCCACCTCTGGCTGTGGCCGCAGAATTTCAGCACACCGTGGGAAAGGCTATGCAGGCAGAAGGGAGCCCCCGATGTGGACAGGTTAAGGGCATTGGGAGAGCAGGAGAGGTACCTGTTTTCCCCTTTCCTGAGGGTATCAATAGGCAAGGCATCCCCACTCAGCATATCTTGCCTCTCCCTGTCCTCTCTGTATGTGTTCATTCAGAAAAATCTCTTCATTATAAATAATCCCTGAGACACATCATAACTTGGAGTGCCTGAGAGAGAGCCTAGAGATGAAAGGTGGAAGGCATCTGGCTGTAGTCGCTGTCCATGGGCAGCGAAGAGCAGGTAGTCTATCTGGATGGTCTTAGATACTGTTCATCGACTGGGGAAATACACCATGGGCAGACCCTGGCCAGGTAGAGCTTGTGTGCAGATGCAAGCCCTTCTGGTGACTACTAATTCCGCTGATATTTTTTATGGTGAAAAACCCCACCAAGTAGAATGGGCAGATAGACTGACCCATACCAGCCAGTGGCCTCTGCTGTGACTAAAGATCCCAGCCTGGTCTCAGCCTCATCACCTTCTCAGCACACACCTTGCCTGCACACATAATTCTGCCTTTCTCCATGAGTGCCTTATCCTACTAAAAAAAAAAAAAAAAAAGGATGCCACTCACCCAAACGTATTTCCGAGAAAAAGAAGTGAAACTGCCATTTTCAAATTTTTGCTCTCTACATGTCACCTGCCTCTGGTGGAACACTGTATATGTGGCCAGCGTCTGAAGACCAGGCCAAAATCCTGGCAGCCAGGGTCCCAGCAGTCCAGTGATCTCTGGATGTGGGGACATGGATGACATGTTTGCCACATACAGGAGGGAGCCTTGGGCCCAAGACTAGCTCACCACTCAGCTCCACGATGTCCAGTACTGTCCCCGGCCTTTGGCTGTACCTCACTGAATGTGTACCCTCTAGCAACATTTCTCCTCCTGTCAGGATCATTCTGACACCAGGGGATATGTGAGTGTGGAAGTCACCATCTATCACTGGCAGCAGTGTCACAAGTCACTAGAGATCTAGGCACAAGCTGACATTGGCTGTCTTCTGCCGCAGGCAAGGGCCCAAATACTTTATCCCAGATGGTGATACCTGTGCACTGGTGGATATTAATTCTGATCAACACAGAGGTCTGGGTGAGGGTCAGCAGGCCATGTAGGGTAAGTGAAGGGTGGGTGGACAGGGCTAAGGTTTGTGTACCATCACCATGGAGACAGCCACCAGAAGAGTGGGCAGATCTTCTGATGGGCAAGCTCACAAGTACTGAGCCAATAGGAGAGATCTGGCCCACCTGGCAGATGACACAGGGCCCTCCATTGTGACCTGTGACACTTACTGGCCACCTCTGGCTGTGTCCAGAGGATTTCGGCACACCCTGGGAAAGACTATACAGGCAGATGGGAGCCCCTGATGTGGACAGGTTCAGGGCATTGGGAGAGCAGGCCAGGTACCTGTTTTCCATTTTCCTGAGGATATCGTTAGGCAAAGCATCCAAACTCAGCATCTCTTACTTCTCTCTGTCTCTCTCTGTATGTGTTCATTCTGCAAAATTTCTTCATTTTACCCGAGACACATCACAACCTGGAGTGCCCGAGAGACAGCCTAGAGACAAAAGGGGGAAGGTCTCTGGCTGTACTGGTTGCCGATGGGCTCAGAAGACCAGGTAGTCTATCTGGAAGGTCTAAATACTAGTTATTTGGGGAGGTACACCACGGGCAGACCCTGGCCAGATGAAGCTTGCTGACAGACAGAAGCCTGTCCGGAGACTACTAATTTGGCAGATAAGTTGTATGGAAATACCCAGGCAAGGGGAATGGGCAGAAAACATTGACGCATACCTGCCACAGCCCTATCCGACCCTGGTCTCCACCTTGTCATCTTCTCAGCACACACCTTACCTGAATACATCAATCTGCCTCACTCCATGAATCTCTTCTCCTGCTAGGAAACACAGCATGCCAAACTCTGCCAATGAGAGTATAAGCAAAGACAACCGAAACACCTATTTTCCAAATTTAGCTGTCTACTGGTCCGCAGCCTCCAGTGGCACACTGTATCTGCAGCAGGTTTCCCAAGAGAAGGCTGAAATCCTGGCAGTCAGGGCCCCGGAATTCCAGAGTCTGTGGATGTGGGGATTTGGATGACCTGTTTGCAACCTACAAGAGGGAGCCCTGGGCCCTAGACTGGCTCACACTTGAGCTCAAGGACATCTACTATTTTCCCTGGCCTTTGACCTGTGCTACCTTAAAAGTGTGCTCTCTAGCTACATATCTCCTCTGACCACTCTGAATCTGCCAGCAGCGGATATGTGAGCATGGAAATCAACATCTATCACTACCGGCTGTGTCACAGGTGACTAGGTATCTAGGCTCAGGCTAACATTGGCAGTCTTCTGCCCCAGGCAAGTGCCCTAATCCTTCAAACACAATGATGACAAGTGGGCACTGGCAGACATCTTTTTTTTCATCAACATAGGGGTCTGGGTGAGGGTCAACAGGCCAGAGAGGCCAGGTGAAGGCTCAGCACAGGGGCTAAGGCTTGTTTCCCAATCGCCATGGAGACAGCCACTGGAAGACTGGGCAGAACTTCTAACGGGAAGGGTCACAAACATTGAGCCAATAGGAGAGGTCCGGCCTAACTGGCCAGTACCCCAGAGTCCTCCATTTTGCCATGGACAACAAACAGCCTCTTCTGGCTTTTGCCACAGAGATTGAGCACAGCCAGGGAATATCTTCACAGGTAGTAACCTGCAATGTGGACAGGTTCAACACACTGAGAGAGTAGGCAGGTGCCTCTTTTCCACTTTAGGATATCAGTAGGCAAGGAGCCCTTACTCGGCATCTTTGGTCCCTTTCTGTATGTGTTCATTTGGAGAAATCTCTTCATTCCTCGCTGAGAAAGATCACAATTACGAGTGCCAGAGAGAGAGCCTGGAGAAGAAAGAGGGGAGGCTTTTGGCTGTACCAGTTCTCCACGGGCATAGAATAGCAGGTAGTCAGTCTATCTGGATGGTCTTAGATACTGTTGACTTACATGGGAAATACACCATGGGTGGACCCTGACCAGGTGGAGCTTGTGGGCAGATACAAGCCTCTCTGGCGACTAGTAATTCTGCAGATCCTTTGTATGGTGAAAAACCCCGCCAGGTGGAATGGGCAGATAACATTGACCCATACATGCCACGGGCCTCTCCTGAGACTAAAGATCCCAACCTGGTATCAACCTCATCATCTTCTCAGCACACACCTTTCCTGCACACATAATTCTGCCTTTCTCCATGAATGCCTTCTCCTACTAGGAAAAATAGCATACCACTCAGCCAAAGGCAGTACCACCCAAATGAAGTGAAACTGCCATTTTCCAATTTTTGCTGCCTCCAGGTCCACTGCCTCTGGTGCAAGAGTGCGTATGTGGCCAGTCACCAAAGACAAGGCCAAAATCCTGGCAACCAGGGCCCCAGCAGTCCAGCGGTTTCTGTATGTGGGGACATGGATGAACTGTTTGTCACATAAAGAACGTAGCCTTGGGCCCTAGACTGGCTCACCATTCAGCTCCACGACCTCCACTACTGTCTCTGGCTTTGGCCGGTGCCTCCGTGAATGTGTGCTCTCTAGCCATATTCCCCCTCCTGTCCCAATCATTCTGCCACCAGGGCATATGTGAATGTGGAAGTCAGAATCTATCAGTGGCAGCAGTTTGGAAAATTGCTAGAGATCTAGGCACAAGCTGACCTTGGGTGTCTTCTGCCCCAGATAAGGGCCTGAATCATTTATCATTGAAGGTGATGCCTGGGCCCTGGCAGACATTGATTTTTATCAACACAGAGGTCTGGGTCTGGTCAGCAGGCCAGGTCAAGGCTGGTGGGCGGGGATAAAGCTTGTTCACAATCACCATGGAGACAGCCACCGGACAAGTGGGCACAGCTTCTGAGGGGCTGGGTCACAAGTACTGAGCCAATGGGAGAGATCTGGCCAACTGGCTGATAACACAGGGCCCTCCCTTGTGATTTATGATACTTAGTGGCCACACCATTTCGGCACACCCTGGGAAAGGCTACACAGGCAGATGGGAGCCTCTGGTGTGGACAGGTTCAGGGCATTAGGAGAGGAGGCCAGGTACCTACCTGTTTTCCACTTTCCTGAGGATATCAGTAGGCAAGGCATCCCCACTCAGCATTTCTCGCCTCTGTCTGTCTCTCTTTGTATGTGTTCATTCTACAAAATCTCTTCATTTTACCCCTGAGACACGTCACAACTTGGAGTGAATGAGAGAGACTAGAGATGAAAGGGGGGAGGTCTCTGGCTGTACTGCTTGCCCATGAGCAGAGAAGAGCAGGTAGTCTGCCTGGAAGGTCTTCATAGTAGTGATTGGGGAGCTACACCACAGGCACACTGGCTGGGTGAAGCTTGTGGTCAGACTGAAGCCTTTGCAGAGAATACTAATTTGCCTGATATGTAGTATGGAAAAACCCGGCCTAGGGGAATGGGCAGAAAACACTGAAACATACATGCCAGGGGCCTAGCCTGGGTCTGAAGATCCCAGCCTGGCCTTCATCTTGTCATCTTCTCAGTATACACCTTGCCTGCACACAAAAATCCACCTTTCTCCATGAACGCCTTTTCCTTCTAGGAAACACAGCATGCCAAACTCAGTCAACGAGAGTACAGGCAAAGACAACTGAAATACCATTTTCCAAATTTTGCCGTCTTCTGGTTCATAGTCTCTAGTGGCACACTGCATATGTGTCAGGTCTCCGAAGACAAGGCCGAAATCCTGGCAGCTAGGGCCCCAGTATTCCAGTGTCTGTGGATGTAGGGATATGGATGACCTGTTTGCCACATACAAGAGGGTGCTCTGGGCCCTAGACTGGCTCCCACTTGAGCTCCACGACATCTACTATTTTCCCCGGACTTTGGCCGGTGTCGCCTTGAATGTGTGCTCTCTAAGTACATTTCTCCTCTGACCACTCTGAATCTACTACCAGCGGATATGTGAGTGTGGAAATCAACATCTATCACTGGCGGCAGTGTCACAGGTCACTAGATATCTAGGTTCAGGTTGACCTTGGCTGTCTTCTCTTCCAGGCACGGGCTGTAATCCTTCAAAGGAAATGATAACATGTGGGCACTGGTGGACATTATTTTTTGAATCAACACCGGGGTCTGAGCGAGTGTCAACAGGCCAAGTGGCCAGGTGTTGGCCGAGTCGGCAGGGCTAAGGTTTGTTTCCCAATCAACATGAAGACAGCCACTGGAAGACTGGGGCGGAACTTCTGATAGGACGGGTCACAAACACTGGGCTAATAGTAGAGGTCCGGCCTAACTGGACAGTTCCGCATAACCTCCATTTTGTCCATTGACACTCAACGGCCTCTTCTAGCTTTGGCCACAGGAATTGAGCACACCCAGGGAATATCTTCACAGGTAACAACCTGTGATGTGAACAGGTTTAAGGCACTGAGAGAGTTGGCCAGGTACCTCTTTTCCACTTACTTAAGGATATCAGTAGGCAAGGCATCCTTACTCAGCATCTCTGGTCCCTCTCCGTATGTGTTCATTTGGAGAGATCTCTTCATTTTACCCCTGAGAAACATCACAAGTATGAGTGCCTGAGAGAGAGTCTGGAGATGAAAGGGGGAAGGCTTCTGGCTGTACCGGTTCCCCACAGGCAGAGAATAGCAGGTAGTCAATCTGGATGGTGTTAGATACCGTTGACTGAATGTGAAATACACCACAGGCAGACTCTGGTCAGGTGGAGCTTATGGGCAGATGCAAGTCTTTCTGGTGACTACTAATTCCGCTGATACTTTGTATGGCGAAAAACCCCGCTAAGTGGAATAGGCAGATAACATTGACCCGTACCTGCCAGGGGCCTCTCCTGAGACTAAAGATCCCAACCTGGTCTCAACCTTGTCACCTTACAAGCACACACCTTGCCTGCACACATAATTCTGCCTTTCTCTGTGAATGCCTTATCCTAGTAGGAAAAATAGTATGCCACTCAGCCAAAGGCAGTACCGCCCGAATGAAGTGAAACTGCCATTTTCTAATTTTTGCTGCCTATTTTTTTTTTTTTATAGGTCCACTGCCTCCGATGGAACATTGCATATGTGGCCGGCCTCCGAAACAAGGCCAAAATCCTGGCGGTCCAGTGGTTTCTGTATGTGGAGACATGCATGACCTGTTTGCCACATATAGGAGGGGCCCTTCGGCCCTAGACTGGCTCACCATTCAGCTCCACGACATGCAGTACTGTCCCTGGCCTTTGACCAATTCCTCCGTGAATGCATGCTCTCTTGGCATATTTCCCCTTCCGTCACCATCGTTCTGCCACCAGGGAATATGTGAGTGTGGAAGCTACCGTGTATCAGTGGCAGGCAGCAAAGTAACAAGTCACTAGAGATCTAGGTGAAAGCTGACTTTGGTTCTCTTCTGCCCCAAGCAAGGGTCTGAATTCTTTATCCCAGTTGGTGATACCTGGGCTCTGGTGGACATTAATTTTGATCAACACAGAGTTCTGGGTGAGGGTCAGCAGGCCAGGTCAGCTAAGTGAAGGCCGGTGGGCAGTGCTGAGTCTTGTTTACCATCGCCATGGAGACACCCACTGGAAGAGTGGGCGAAGCTTCTGATGGGCCTGGTCACAAGTACTGCGCCAATGGGAGAGATCTGGCTCACACAGCAGATGCCACAGGGCCCTCCACTGTGACCTATGACACTTAGCAGCCACCTCTACCTGTGGCCTCAGGGTTTCAGTACACCCAGGGTAAGCCTACTGAGTAAGATTGGAGCCCCTGATGCAGACCGTTTCAGGGCATTGGAAGAGCAGGCCAAGTACCTTTTTCCACTTTTCTGAGGATATCAGTAGGCAACGCATCCCTGATGGACATCTCTTGCCTCTCTCTGTATATGTTCATTCTACAAAATGTCTTCATTCTACCTCTGAGACACATCACAACTTGGAGTGAATGAGAGAGACTAGAGATGAAAGGGGGGAGGTCTCTGGCTGTACTGCTTGCCCATGAGCAGAGAAGAGCAGGTAGTTTATCTGGAAGGTCTTGATAGTATTGATTGTTGAGGGGAGCTACACCACAGGCAGACTCTGGCCTGGTGAAGCTTGCTGGCAGATGGAAGCCTCTGCAGAGAATACTAATTCGGCTGATACATGATATGGAAAAACCCAGGCTATGGGAAACATGCCTGCCAGAGGCCTAGCCTAGGTCTGAAGGTCCCACCCCGGTCTCCACCTTGTCATCTTCTAAGCACACACCTTGCCTGCACACATCAGATCCACCTTTCCCCATGAATGCCTTCTCCTGCTTAGGAAACACAGCATGCCAAACTCAGCCAAAAACAGTACAGGCAAAGACAACTGAGACTACCATTTTCCAAATTTTACTGTCTGCTAGTCCACAGCCTCCGGTGGCACAAGGCACATGCATCAAGTCTCTGAAGACAAGGCTGAAATCCTGGCAGCTAGGGCCCCAGTATGCTAGTGTCTGTGGATTTAGGGATAGGGATGACCTGTTTCCCATGTACAGAGGGTGCCCTGGGCTCTAGACTGGTTCCCACTTGAGCTTCACGATGACTGGTATTTTCCCTGGCCTTTTGCCCATGCCCCCGTGAATGTGTGCTCACTAGCTGCATTCCTCCTCCGACCACTCTGAATCTGCCACCAGCAGATAAGTGACCGTAGACATCAACATCTATCACTGGCAGCAGTGTCACAGGTCACTAGGTACCTAGGCTCAGGCTGACCTTAACTCTCTTCTCCCCCAGGCAAGGGCCCAAATGTTTTATCCCAGTTGGTGAGACCTGGGCAATGGCGGGCATCAATTTTTATCAACACAGAGGTCTGGGTGAGGGTCAGCAGGCGAGGTAGGCTAAGCGAAGGCTGGGTGGGCAGGGCTAAGGCTTTTTTTTTTTTTTCATCACCATGGAGACAGCCCCAGGAAGAGTTGGGGGAGCTTCTGATGGGCCAGGTCACAGGTACTCAGCCAATGGGAGAGATCTGACCCACCCTGTGGATGACACAGGGTCCTCCATTGTGACCTATGACTCTTAATGGCCACCTCTGGCTGTGGCCACAGGATTTCCGCACACCCTGGGAAAGCCTATGCAGGCAGATGGGAGCCCCTGGGGTGGACAGGTTCAGAACATTGGCAGAGCTGGTCATGAGCCTGTTTTCCAATTTCCTGAGGATATCAGTAGGCAAGGCATCTCCACTCAGCATCTCTTGCCTCTCTGTCTCTCTCTATATGTGTTCATTCTGCGAAATCTCTTCATTCTACACATCTTGGAGTGCCTGAGAGAGTGCCTAGAGAGGAATGGGGGAAGGCCTCTGCCTATACTGGTTGCCACGGGCAGAGAAGAGCAAGTAGTCTATCCAGAAGGTCTAGATACTAGTGATTGATGTGGGAGCTACACCACGGGCAGACCCTGGCCAGGTGAAGCTTGCTGACAGATGGAAGACTCTCTGGAGACTACTAGTTCCGCTGATCCACGGTATGGAAATACTAGGGTAAGGCGAATGGGCAGAAATCATTGACACATACCTGTGAGAGGCCTGTCCTGGGTCTGAAGATCCCACCCTGCTCTCCACCTTCTCATCTTCTCAGCATACACCTTGCCTGCACAAATCAAATCTGCCTTTCTCCATGAATGCCTTCTCCTGCTAGGAAACACAGCATGCCACTCAACCAAAGGAGAGTAAAGGCAAAGTCAAGTGAAACGAGCATTTTCAAAATTTTGCCTACTGCTGGTTCGCTGCCTCTGGTGGCACACTGCATATGCTTCAAGTTTCCCAAGACAAGGTCGAAATCCCCATAGCTAGGGCCCCAGGAGTCCAGAGTCTGTGGATGTGGGGATATGGATGACCTGTTCCCACCATATAGGTAGGAGCCCTGGGCCCTAGACTGGCTCGCACTTGAGTGCCACAAAGTCCAGTATTTTCCCTGGCCTTTGGCCTGAGCCGCCTTGAATGTGTGCTTTCTAGGTCCATTTCTCTTCCAAGCACTCTGAATCTTCCAGCAGCGGTTATGTGATGGTGGAAATCAACATCCACCACTGGTGGCAGTGTCACAGGTCATTAGGTATGTAGG
This sequence comes from Loxodonta africana, assembly GCF_030014295.1. Classification (NCBI taxonomy): domain Eukaryota; kingdom Metazoa; phylum Chordata; class Mammalia; order Proboscidea; family Elephantidae; genus Loxodonta; species Loxodonta africana. The sequence continues at coordinate 36,887,032 of NC_087342.1, forward strand.
CTCCAGGTGACCTTGGCTGTCATCTGCCCCAGGCAAGAGCACTCATCCTTCAAATGAAATGATGACATATGGGCACTGGCAGACTTTAGTTTTGAACCAACACAGGGGTCTTGGTGACGGTCAAGAGGCCAGGTGGCCAGAGGAAGGCCGAGTGAGTGGGGCTAATGTTTGTTTCTCTGTTACCATGGAGGCAGCCACCGGAAGACTGGGCGGAAATGCTGATGGGACGGGTCACAAACACTGAGCCAATAGGAGAGGTTCGGCCTAACTGGCCAGTTCTGCAGAGTACTCCATTTTGTTCATTGACACTTAACGGCTTCTTCTGGCTTTGGCCACAGGAATTGAGCACACCCAGGGAATATCTTCACAGGCGGCAACCCCTGATTTGGACAAGTTCAAGACACTAGGAGAGCAAACCAGGAATCTATGTTCCACTTACTAGAGGATATCAGTATTCAAGGTGACCTCACTCATCATCTATGGTCCCTCTCTATATGTGTTCATTCGGAGAAATCCCTCATTCTACCCCTGAGAAACATCACAAGTACGGGTGCCAGAGAGAGAGCTTCGAGATCAAAGAAGTCTTCTGGCTGTACCGGTTCCCCATGGGCAGAGAATATCAGGTGGTCTATCAGGATGGTCTTAATACTGTTGATTGACATGGTAAATACATCGGGGCGGACCCTGGCGAAGTGGAGCTTGTGGGCAGATGCAAGCCCCTCTGGCAACTACTAATTCCACTGATACTTTGTATGGTAAAAAACCGCGCCAAGTGGAATGGGCAGATAACATTGACTCATACCTGCCAGGGCCCTCTCTTGTGACTAAAGATCCCAACCTGGTCTCAATCTTATCACTTTCTCAGCACACACCTTGTCTGTACACGTAATTCTGCCTTTTGCAGTGAATGCCTTATCCTGCTAGTTAAAAAAGGACGCCACTCAGCCAAAGGTAGTTCTGAGAAAATGAAATGAAACTGCCATTTTCAAATGTTTGCTGTCTCCACATCCCCTGCCTCCAGTGAAACACTGCATATGTGACCAGACTCTGAAGACAAGGCCGAAATCCTGGCAGCCAGGGCCCAGCAATCCAGGGGTTTCTGGATGTCGGGACGTGGATGACATTTTTGCCATATACAGGAGGGAGCCTTGGGCCCTAGACTGGCTCACCATTCAGCTCCACAACATCCAGTACTGTCCCTGGCCTTTGGCCTGTATATCACTTAATGAGTGCTCTCTAGCGATTATTTCTCCTCCCATCACGATCATTCTGCCACCAGGAGATATGTGAGTGTGGAAGTCACCATCTATCACTGGCAGCAGTGTCATAAGTCACTAGAAATCTAGGCACAAGCTGACCTTAGCTGTCTTCTGCCCTAGGCAAGGTCCCGAATCCTTTATCCCATATGGTGACACCTGTGCCCTGATGGACATTAATTTTGATCAACAGAGAGGTCTGGGTCAGGGTCAGCGCTCCATGTAGGCTATGTGAAGGCTAGATGAGCAGGGCTAAGGCTTATTTACCATCACCATGGAGACAAACACAGGAAGAGTGGGTGGGAGATTCTGATGGACTGGCTCACAAGTACTGAGCCAATAGGAGAGATCTGGCCCACCTTGTGGATGACACAGGGCCCTCCACTGGGACCTATGACACTTAGTGGCCAACTCTGGCTGTGGCTGCAGGATTTCAGCACACCCTCAGAAAGGCTGAAACAGGCTGCTCAGCCATATCTTGAACAGTACCTGAGTCAATTTTTTTATTCCTCCTTCTTTCTCTACTTTCCTCCCCCAGCCCATCCCTGCCTCCAAGTGAGATCCTGCTGTTAGCTGCCCAAATGGTTAAGTGTTAATCAATGTTTCCTCTAAGACTGTGAAACACAAGTGATATTGACCTAAGCTGGTCAAATAAGATGAAGGATGGCGCCAGGTACCCCCTGAGCTGATGGGATAATGACAGGAAAAGATCAACATGTTTGAGATATGACCACCGAAACCAAACAAAAGAAAAAGTATGCACATTCCACATGTTCCTAAAACTTACGGCCCCTTTTCCCTTAAAAACCAGAGCTCATTGGTGGTAGTCTAGGGAGACAGATGACTTTAAGAAGAGATCATTCCCCTCTGTTGCCATATACCGGTATATCTAATAAAGCTATTGCTACCCACCTCACCTCTGTCTCAAGAATTGGCTATTTGCGGCAGGCAGTTCTAACTCACAAAACTGTGGTAACAATTTAATGGCCGGTACATGGATTCCAGCCATTTGAGATGAGGCGACCCCGCAGTCTGTTCGACAGTTCTCCTACCAAGTGGCAAGTGGCCGCTTGGGACTCTGTCCCCGGAGGCTCTCCCCAGACCTGGGCTTCCCTGCAGTGTCACCGGTCCCCAATCATGCCAAAGAGGTGGGTGAAGGCAAGACCTAACCAGGACCCTGAGGTGAGTCTGCGACCCCCTCCCTGTTGCACTCAGGGCTGGGGTGGATAGGGCGGGACAGTGTGGCTTCCAGAACTGGAGTTGGACCCTTGGTTTCTAAGTCAAGGGGCGCCTTGGACGACCGTCCCCATGAGTAGGATTGCAAGGAGAGACTCTTGGTGACTCTAGAGCTGGGCAGATGTATGAGTGTGTATCGGTCGTGGGTTTTTGTGTTTGGATTGTTGTCTGTTGGTGCAGCCTGGTTTTGGGGAGTGGGTATAGACATCTCTATCGGTTTAGATTGGGAGATTGAAGCCCCTCCATCTGGCATGGAGGATAGGAGGCATCTGGAGGATTGAAGTGGAGATTGAGACATTCCTAGTAATGTGTTAGACCTCACTAAGATTATCCTCATTCCCCCTTTCCTTTCTGGCTTTTCTGGTCTGAGTATTTTTCTCTGTTTGTCAGGTTCATCTTATGTACAACCTGTCTGGCTGTCTGGGAAGATGAGACTGCAAGGTTATCTCCATTGCTTTTGTCAGTCTGTCTGTTTGTCTTATGTATGATTACTTGTCCTCATGAGGTTTTTTTTTTTTCTCGGTGTCGTCATCTCGTAAATCCCTATTCATACAAAACCCCTCACCGGGTTCAAGAACAGTTTTGACCTAAGTTTCTTGAGATTGGCAATTAGTTTCATCGGTCTGAGAAAATCCACCATGTACAGACTATTTAAGAAGAGTGTCCCCAAAGAGGTTAGTGTCCTAAGAAAGGAGCCCAAGAAATCCTGAAAGAGTAAAACCTAATAGATTAAGCATTGTGCTCAAGAGGCTCAAACTCTCCCCTTTGTCAAGCAAAGCTGATCCTGCCTGAGGCAGAAAAAGGAGAGTTCAAACAAAAGAGATATTAGCATGGGAGGAGGCCCATCTATTCCAGCTGAATCCCTACTGGGCTGCTTTTTGGCCAATTGGAAAAGGTATAGTTATGAGCCCATGACCAAAAAGCAGATGATTCACCTGTGTAACAGCATATGGCCCCAATATCATTTGGGGGACCAAGAACAGTGGTCCCTAGAGGAGTCTTTACATTATAATACAATACTTCAATTGGATTTGTTCTGCAGAAGAACTAAAATGTGGAATAAAATCCCTTATGTACAAGCCTTCATGTCTCTCTACCAGATCCTGCACCCCCCTAATCAGGTGTTTTTCCAGGGAAAATCAAAGGCCAAAGTACTCCCTGAATCCTTATCAGAGGACCCCCCCTAGAGGGATAGCCTCAGGCCACCGTTTCGGCTCCCCCTCCCCTGTAGAAGGGAGGTGCGGTAGAAGCCAAGGGGTCAGACCATGAAACGGCAGCAAGGTCTCCAAACAGAATGGCTGAGCCCAATTCTAGCTTGGCCAGAACAGCAAAGGCTGATGGAGGAGGAGGATCAGACAGTGAGGGTCCGACTACTTCAGGTATAGTCTCCCCTTCTCATATCTGTCAGGGTACCATTTTCAGTGAGGGTGCCTCAGGAGTCCAGGCAGGGCAATACCCACTGAGAGAAGTTCCTGCCAGAGTAGATGACAAAGGGCAACCATGGGCGACAATGCTGGTACATACTCCATTTCTACCTCTGATCTGTATAACTGGAAGAGCCATACCCCCCCCCCACACCTAGGCAGATATACAAGTGCTTCTCACTGCTCTATTAACTTCAGAAGAATGCTGTATGGTGTCAGAGCAGGCTCGGGAAGAGGCCAATAGGCTCCATACCTTAGACCCTCGTAATGGAGCCCAACCCCCTGGGACAGAAGCCATTCCTACTAGAGATCTGGGTTGGAATCACCATCGTGAAGAAGGGGTGAGTAGACTTCAGTTCTGTTGGGACTGCCTAATCGTTGGGTTGAGAAACGGGGCCCCCAAACCCAAGAGCTTACAAAAGGTTAGAGAAATTATCCAGGGAGAAAAGGAAGACCCATCCACTCTCTTAGAAAGGGTGACACACATGTTTCGTCAGTACACTGATATCAACCCCCAAGATCCCAACAACGCCCAGCTTATAAACGTGACTTTTATTTCAGAGTGCCCCTGATATTAAAAAAAAAATTACAAAAATTAAAAAGAAGACTTGAAATGCCAATAGGGCAGCTGCTTGAAGTAGCTTTTAAGGTGTTTAATAATCGGGACCAGGTAATAGAACAAAAAGATAAAATGCGGCCTTACTAGCAGCGGCCCTAGCACCCCTGAATGAAGAAGGGGGAAGGGAGATAAAAGCCATTAGAAGGACCACCCCGAGGCGAGGAGGGAAGACCTTTAGAACCTGACCAGTGCTCCTTCTGTAAAAGACGGGGCCTCTGGAAGCAAGAATGCCCAGAGAAAAGGGAAAGGCATAACAGACCAAAACCCGCCACTCTCCAGGGTTATCAGGAAGGGCCTGCACAGTTAGATGATTCTGAATGACGGGACTCAGGGGCTCAAACCTGGTTGGCTATCTCACACCACAAGCTCGGGTGACTCTAAAGGTAAGAAGATGCCCTATTGACTTTATTCTAGACATGGGTGCCACCTTTTCAGTTTGGAACACCGTGGAGTCTCCCCTTAGTCCACATACTGCCCCAGTGGTAGGGATTTCAGGAAAACTTTCAACCCGGCCTTTCCTCCAACTGGTGAATTGTGAAACTAGAAAAGACTTCTTATACCACGAGTTCCTTTATATGCCAGAATGCCCCGCCCTCCTCTTCAGGAGGGCCCTATCATCAAACCTTGGGGCACAAGTCACCTTTGGACCGTCTCAAATTTTGGTACAAATTCCACCCAAACAGGCATGTGCTTTGCAGGCAGCCTTGTTGCTAGAGAAACCAGCGGCCCCTAGCAACATCCCTGTCCACATACAACAAGAAGTGAACCTGGAAGTCTGGGCATTGGGGAGGCCAGGAAGGGCTATATTCACCGAGCCAGTTAAAATTGCTCTAAAGCCTGGAGCACCTGTTGTAAATCAGAAACAATACCCGCTCTGTAGAGAAGCTCTAGAAAGGATTGCTCTACTGGTCCACCGATATATAGAGATTAGACTTTTAAAACCATGCTGGTCCCCCTATAACACCCCCATTCTGCCAGTGTTAAAGCCCGGGACAAGAGAATATCGATTTGTGCACGACTTAAGATTAATCAAATAGTAGAAGATATTCATTCAGTTGTTCCCAACCCATATACTCTCCTAGTAACCATACCCAGCAAATACGCTTGGTTTTCAGTATTAGATCTGAAAGACCCTTTCTTTTGCATTCCCTTGCATCCTGAGTCTCAACTTTTGTTTGCATTTGAATGGACTGATTTAGAAACGGGGGCAAAAAGACAATTCATGGCAGGTGCTGGTCCAAGGGTTCAAAAACTCCCCCACAATTTTCAGAGAAACATTGGCTAAGGGCATGAGGGCCTTACAACTAAAAAAGGGAATGGTCTTACAGTATGTAGATGATATTTTAGTGGCAAGTGAAACCCAAGAGGATTCAGATCAAAATACTTTCATGGTCTTAAACCACCTGTCTAGGTGTGGGTACCGAGTTTCCAAAAAGAAGGTCCAAATATCACAATAACAAGTAAGATATCTGGGGTTCCAAATATCACAGGGGCAGAGGAGCCTTCTCCAGGACCGAAGAGAAGCTATTATGTGGGTTGCACCCCCTCCCTCTAAGCAACTACTTAGAGGTTTTCTCAAGATGACAGGTTTTTGTTGAATCTGGATACCAGGGTTTGGACTCATGGCAAAACCCTTGTACGAAGCCCTGAAGGGAGAGGATAAAGAACCCCTGTTTTGGACTGCTGAATGTCAACAAGCCTTTGAAAAAATTGAATATAATTAATGGCGGTCCCAACATTAGGGTTACCGGATCTCTAGAAACAATTCGAACTGTTTATACATGACAGGAAGTTGCTGTGGGAGTGTTGACCCAGATTTTGGGACCAGCCAAGAGGCCAGGAGCCTGTTTTTCCAAACAGCTAGACAATGTGGCTCGAAGATGGCCACCTTGCCTCCAGGCTGTGGCTGCAACATGTGACTTACTGCAAGAAACTGAAAAGTTTACTCCAGGACAAAAAGTGATGGTTCACAAGCCTCACACTGTCCTTTCCCTCTTAGAACAAAAAAGAGGGGGGGAGGTTGGCTTATGGCAGGACGCATGGGGAAATATCAAGGAATCCTATTAGACAACCCAAATGTAATCTTAAAGGCCATCTCTGCTCTCAACACAGCCACTCTACTACCCATCTCGGAAGAAGGGTTAACACATGACATGACTGTTAGAGATTACAGAAGAGGTTTATTCCAGCAGGCCCAATTTATCAGACACCCCTTTAACTGAACCCGAGCTAGAAATGTACACCGATGGTAGCAGCTTCATGTATAAAAGACATTGAAGAGCAGGCTATGTGGTAGTGGCTTGGGCTGAAATTTTAGAGGTTGCTCCACTTCCTGCTGACACCTCAGCACAAAAAGCCGAGTTAATAGCCCTTGGGCGGGCTCTGCAGCTGGGAGCGGGAAGGTGTATAACAGTGTACACTGACAACAGATATACTCATATTTTGCTCCACTTTCATGGGGCATTGTGGGAGGAGAGACGTCTCCTTAGGTCTGCTAGCAAAGAGATAAAGAATGTACCAGAAATTCTTGAGCTCCTAGAAACAGTAAACGATCCTCTCCAGGTGGCAGTGGTGTATTGCCCCAGGCACCAGAAGAGAAATCCCCTGAAGCTGTAGAGAACCAGAAAGCAGGCTCAGAGGCCAAAAAGGCTGCGGTATGAGGGTATGAGATAAAGAAATAGCCCTGATCCCTCACCTGGATCCTGCTGACCTTTTCTGTACCTTCCTACACCACTAGAGACTTAAAAAGGGCTGAAGAATGAGGTTTTCACCTGACTCCCCATTCCAGCTGGTTAGTGAGCCCCAAAAGGAAAGTACTGTTACCAGAAGCCCAAGTATATGGTGTAATGTCGACTTTACATGAAGGAACTCATTATGGGAGAGATGCTAGTCTGGAGTGGATCCAACAGGTGGTCGCAGGATCAAGCCTCCTCAAGGCCATTCAAGAAGTCACAAGAAGATGCCACCTTTGTACAAAGAACAACTCAAAGACCGTGTCCCATCCAACAGAACAAGGAGTCCAACACCAAGGAACTAACATGGGAGAAGATTGGCAGATAGGTTTTACAGTGATGCCCCAGGCACCCGGAAACTTCAGGTATCTGTTGGTCTTTGTGGATACCTACTCAGGGTGGGTAGAGCCCTTCCTTTGTCAAACTGAACAAGCTCGAGAAGTAACCAAGGTACTACTTAAAGAGATTACCCCTTGGTTCAGATTGTCAATTTCCATTCAAAGTGACAATAGAAGAGCTTTTGTGGAACAAATAACACAAGAAGTCAGCAAAGACCTAGATTTAAATTAGAAGTTACATTATGCCTGGAGGCCACAGTCGACAGGGAAGACTGAGAAGATGAATCACACCCTAAAAAAAGCTCTGGCAAAAATATGTCAGGAGACTAACTTAACATGGCTCCAAGCCCTGCCTATCATACTGCTTAGAATCCAAATGGCCCCTCGAAGTGGGCTTAAGTCAAGCCCTTATGAATCAGTATATGGGAGACCTTTCCTGAGAAAGTTTAACTTCCCCACCTCAGTAATGACAGAAGTGGAAAAGAGAGACTGGATCCGTTCTCTGGGAGCTGTTGTAAACATTATTAACTAATATGTTTCTCCATCTGTCTTTTCCCTCTGATACCCATCTGCACAGATTCCAGCCAGGAGATCGGGTATTACTAAAGACTTGGAAACACTAGCAGCCTGAAGACCAGCTCGCTCCCAAATGGGAGGGGCCTTTTGAAGTCCTCCTGTCTACTTACTCTTCTTTAAAGTTGGCAGGAGTGACTGCATGGTGCATCACTTCAGAGTGATAACAGCTCCGCTTAAAAAAGAAATGACTGAAGAGTCACCTTATTCCTGCACACTAGTTCAAGGTTTAAAGCACAGGTTTAAAAAAATTACAAAATGATAGTTTTAACCTTTGTTTTTCTCTTCTTCCAAGATGCACACCACACCGTGGCCACAAATCAGGCCCCATGATTCTACAAACCAGAGGGACCCTGACCTTACGAGTAGGAGATGCCCTGACTCTTCCGTGTGTCAAATCGTCTCTGACTCCAGTTGGCCCCATTAAATGGATACTGGTAACTCAGGAAAAAGAACAGATGGTTGTCTTGGACTTTAAAACTGCTGGCTCCTCCCGAGTGACCCCCGTGGCTAACACCACTTGGTTGTACAATCGAGACTTTTTGATCATTATTTCAGATATAACCTTGTCTGATACAGGGTTTTATTACTGTGTAAAGTTTAAAAAAAGGTCGCCAAAAGATATTGAAATCAGTAGGGGGTAAGAATCCAAGTACTTGTTGTAGGATATCAAAAGCCTGCCCACTTCCCAGATGGGTGGGACTGGTCATCCAATGGCCTAATCACCATGTCCCAAACAGTGGCCATGGGGAGAAATCTCAGCAACTGCTAGATATGCCATCATCTTCCTTGGTCAGGAGCACCTTTGAGCCCATGGCAGCCCTGATTTTTTACTATAACAAAGATGTCCCTAACTGTACCTTGACTCACCAAGCCCCCAAGGCCCCAATCTGAGCTCGGCTCGTACAGTGCCCATTTTCCATACCTTGTTTTCTCCTCACGAATCGTTATAATCATACCTCAGGAGCCAGATGGGAAACAAAATCACAAAGCCCCAAGCTACAATCGCACGGCAGGTTTTTCGACACTTCTAGCTTCTTTCATCCCACAGTGAATCTTTGACCATAGCCCAGTTGATTCACATCAACTCTAATATTCCCAGTGGCCCCAAAAAGAATTTATCCTGTGTGCTCCACCAGGATACATCATCTTATGTGGAGGGAGACTCTACCCCATTGGTAAAGTCCCCATCCCTAGGCCATCACCTTACACCTGGGCCATTCAGTGCTTAACAGGAGTTCACTTTGTGAACAGTGTACTTTGGAGTTCCCGACTTTCCCAACCCAAGTTCATCCATCACACCATAAAGATACCCTGAAAGAAACAGGATGTGTTTTCAGTAGATCCTACATCCCTAGAGGTGACAGGGATGGAAAGTAACCCAGTTCTAGAGGAAAATGGGTTTGGGTAGTGGTTCTTCAGAACAATTATTCCAGGTTTAGGAATGTACCACATGGAGGCGGCCATTAAAAACTTGTCAGACACTATCCACCTGCTAGCCCTAAGAGCTGAAAAGGTGCTTAAAGCACAACAAACCTGCTTAAACTCCTTAGCAGAGATGGTCCTAGATAATAGAATAGTCTTAGACTTCTTATTAGCCAAATCAGGAGGAATGTGTGCTGTGATTAACAAAACCTGTTGTACCTGGATAAACACCACCAGAAAAGTAGAAGTAAAACTAGATGCTATCCACAAGGTTAACTAAATAGACTGGCCAATACCTAGGCAGGAAAGCGTGTGGGATTGGTTCACTAACCTTTTCCCCATGTTGGGGTCCTGGTTGACCCCTTTAATAACTTTGAGAGTAATAGTCACTTTGGTCTGCATTTCTGCTCCCTGTCTAATAAAAGTGGTTACCAGGGGCACCACCAATACCCTCAAGGCTGGAGCGGTCTCTGCCCTGGTAGACCAAACTACTCCTTTCCCAGGCTCCAGGGATATGCGTCACGTAATCCAATGAGACGTTGCAGAATTTCGTCTTTCCAAACCGCAACCTGCATATGACCCCTAATAGATGTCAGGTTTCTCTCCCCAACCGATGCCACCATTCAGCAGGAAGTACCTAGAGAGAGACAAGGCACTCTGTTTCCCAAAACTGAGAAACCTACAACAAAAAGAGGGGATTGAAACCGGCTGCTAAGCCATATCTTGAACAGTACCTGAGCCAATTTTTTCTCTTCTTTCTTCTTTCTCTCCCCCAGCCCATCCCTGCCTCCAAGTAAAATCCTGATGTTAGCTCCCCAAATGGTTAAGTGTTAACCAATGTTTCCTCTAAGACTGTAGAAAATAAGTGATATTGATCTAAGCCTGTCAAATAAGATGAAGGATGGCACCAGCTACCCCCTGAGCTGATGGGATAATGGCAGGAAAAGATCAACATGTTTGAGACACAACGATCGAAACCAAACAGAAGAAAGGGAATGCACATTCCACAAGTCCCTAAAACTTATGCCTCTTTTCCCTTAAAAACCTGAGATGATCAGTAGTCAAGAGACAGACGGCTTTAGGAAGAGATCATTTCCCTCTGTCTCCACATACCGGTATATCCAATAAAGCACTTGCTGCCCACCTCACCCCGTCTCAAGAATTGGCTATTTGTGGCAGACGGCTCCAAATCGCAAATTGCAGTAAAAAGACTATGCAGGCAGATGGGAGCCATTGATGTGGACAGGTTCAGTGACTGGGAGAGCAGGACAGGCATGTTTTCCACTTTCCTGAGGATATCAGTAGGCAAGGCATTGCACTCAGCATCTCTTGCCTCTCTCTGTATGTGTTCATTCTGCGAAATTTCCTCGTTCTACCACTGAGACACATCACAACTTGCAGTGCCTGAGAGAGAGTCTAGAGATGAAGGGGGAAGGCCTTGGGCTGTACTAGTTGCCAATGGTAAGAGAAGAGCAGGCAGTCTATCTGGAAGGTCTTGATAGTAGGGATTGTTGGGGAAGCTACACCACAGGAGGACCCTGGCCAGGTGAAGCCTGCTGACAGATGGAAGCCTCTCCGGAGACAACTAATTCTGCTGATCCATTGTGTGGCAACACCTGGGCAAGGGGAATGGGCAGAAAACATTCACACATACCTGCCGGAGGCCTATCCTGGGTCTGAAGATTCCACCCTGGTCTCCACCTTGCCATTTTCTCAGCATACACCTTGCCTGCACACATCAAATTCGCCTTTCTCCATGAATGCCTTCTCCTGCTAGGAAACACAGCATACCACTCAGCCAAAAGAGAGTACAGGCAAAGTCGAGTGAAACGAGCATTTTCAAAATATTGCCATCTGCTGTTCCACAGCCTCCGGTGGCACACGGCATATGCATCAGGTTTCCCAACACAAGGCCGATATCCTGGCAGTCAGGGCCCCAGTAGTCCAGAGTCTGCGCATGTGGGGATATGGATGACCTGTCTGGAACATACAGGAGGAAGCCCTGGACCCTAGGCTGGCTCACAATTGAGCTGCATGAAATCTATTATTTTGCCTGGCCTTTGGCCCGAGCCCCCATGAATGTGTGCTCTCTAGGTACTTTTCTACTCCGACCACTCTGAATCTGCCACCAGCGGATATGTGATTGTGGAAATCAACATCCATCACTGGTGGCAATGTCACAGGTCACTAGGTACCTAGGTGCAGGCCGACCTTGGCTGTCTTCTGCCCCAGGCAACGGTCCTCATCCTTCAAACGAAATGATGACATGTGGGCACTGGCAGACGTCAATTTCCCAACAAACACAGAGGTCTGAGTGAGGGTCAACAGACCATGTGGACAGGTGAAGGCTGAGTGGGTGGGGCTTAGGTTTGTTTACCAATCACCATGGAGACAGCCACCAGAAGACTGGGCGGAATTTCTGATGGGACGGGTCACAAACACAGAGCCAATAGGAGAGGTCTAGCCTAACTGGCCGGTTCTGCAGTGTCCTCCGTTCTGTCCATGGACACTCAATGGCCTCTTCTGGCTTTAGCCACAGGAATTGAGCACACCCAGGGAATATCTTCACAGATGGCAAACCCTGATGTGGACAGGTTCAACATATTGGGAGAGCAGGCCAGGTACCTGTGTTTCACTTACTTGAGAATATCAGTAGGCAAGGTGACATCACTCAGCATCCATGGTCCCTCTCTGTATTTGTTCACTTGGAGAAATCTCCTTATTCTACCCCTGAGAAACATCACAAGTACGAGTGCCTGAGAGAGCTTGGTGATGAAAGGGGGAAGTCTTCTGGCTTTACCTGTTCCCTATGGGCACAGAATAGCAGGTAGTCTATCTGGATGGTCTTAGATATGGTTGATTGACATGGGAAATACACTACAGGTGGAGCCTGGACAGGTGGAGCTTGTGGGCAGATACAAGCCCCTCTGGCAACTACTAATTCCACTGATATTTTGCATGGTGAAAAACCGGCCAAGTGGAATGGGCAGATAACATTGACCCATACCAGCCAGGGACCTCTTCTGTGACTAAAGATCCCAACCTGGTCTCAAACTCATCACTTTCTCAACACACACCTTGCCTGCACACGTACTTCTGCCTCTTGCAGTGAAAGCCTTATCCTACTAGTAAAAACACCATGCCACTCAGCTAAAGGCAGTTCCGAGAAAATGAAGTGAAACTGCCATTTTCAAAAAGTTTGCTGTGTACACATCCCCTGCTACTCGGTATGTGGCCGGCCTCCAAAGACAAGGCAGCAATGCTGGCAGCCAGGGCCACAGCAGTCCAATGGTTTCTGGATGTGGCGACGTGGCCGACCTGTTTGCCACATACAGGAGGGAGCCTTGGGCCCTAGACTGGCTGGCCATTCAGCTCCACAACATCCAGTACTGTCCCTGGCCTTTGGCCGGTGCCTCAATGAATGTGTGCTCTCTAGCGATATTCTGCCACCAGGGGATATGTGACTGTGGAAGTCAAAATCTGTCACTGGCAGCAGTGTCACAAGTCACTAGAAATCTAGGCACAAGATGACCTTGGCACTCTTCTGCCCCAGGAAAGGGCTTGAATCCTTATTCCAGATGGTGACACCTATGCCCTGGCAGACATTAATTCTGATCAACGCAGAGGTCTGAGTTAGGGTCAGGAGGCCATGTAGGCTACGTGAAGTCCAGTTGGGAGCAGCGAAGCATTGTTTAGCATCAGCATGGAAACAGCCACTGGAAGAGTGGGAGGAGCTTCTGACGGGTCAGCTCACAAGTACTGAGCCAATGGGAGAGATCTGGCCCATCTGGCTGATGACACAGGCCCCTTCATTGTGACCTGTGGAACTTAGTGGCCACCTCTTGCTGTGGCCACAGAAGTTCAGCACATCCTGGGAAGGGCTACACAGGCAGTTGGGAGCCCCTGATGTGGACAGGTTCAGGGCATTGGGAGAGCAGGCCAGGTGTCTGTTTTCCGCTTTCCTGAGGAAATCAGTAGGCAAGGCACCTCCACTCAGCATCTCTTGCCTCTATGTGTTCATTCTGTGAAATCTCCTCATTCTACCCCTGAGACACATCACAACTTGGAGTGCCTGAGAGAGAACCTAGAGACAAAAGGGGGAAGGCCTCTGGCTCTGCTGGTTGCCCATGGGCAGAGAAGAGCAGGTAGTCTATCCGGAAGGTCTAGATATTTGTCATTGATGGGGGAGCTACACCATGGGGGTGGGGGGGGGCTCTGGCCAGGTGAAGCTTGCTGACAGATGGAAGCCTCTCCAGAGACTCCTAATTCCGCTGATCCATTGTATGGAAATATCCAGGCAAGTGGAATGGGCAGAAAACATTCACACTTATCTGCCAGAGTCCTATCCTAGGTCTGAAGATCCCACCCTGGTCTCCACCTTGTCATCTTCGCAGACCCAACTTGCCTGGACACATCAATCCGACTTTCTCCATGAAAGCCTTCTCCCGCTAGGAAACACAGCATGCCACTCAGCCAAAAGAGAGTACAGGCAAAGTCAAGTGAAATGAGCATTTTCAAAATTTTGCCATCTGCTGGTCAACAGCCTCCGGTGGCACACTGCATATACGTCAGGTTTCCCAAGACAAGGCCGAAATCCTGGCAGCCAGGGCGCCAGTAGTCCAGAATCTGTGGATGTGGGGATATGGATGACCTGTTTGCGATATACAGGAGGGAGCCCTGGGCCCTAGACTGGCTAGCCCATGAACTCCACAAAATCCAGTATTTTCCCTGGCCTTTGGCCTGAGCCGCCTTGAATGTGTGCTTTCTAGGTACATGTCTCCTCTGACCACTCTGAATCTGCTACCAGCGGATATGTGAGTGTGGAAATCAACATCTATCACTGACGGCATTGTCACAGATCACTAGGTATCTAGGTTCAGGCTGACCTTGGCTGTCTTCACTCCCAGCCAAGTGCCCTCATCCTTCAAGGGAAATGATGACATGGGGGCACTGGTGGACGTTACTTTTTTCATGAACACAGGGGTCTGGGTGAGGTTCAGCAGGCCAGGTGGCCAGGTGAAGACTGAGTGGGCAGGGCTAATGTTTGTTTCCCGATTACCATGGAGACAGCCACCAAAAGACTGGGCAAATTTCTGATGGGACGGGTCACATATAGGAGGGAGCCTTGGGCCCTACACTGCCTCGCCATTTAGCTCCATGACATTCAGTATCCTCCCTGGCCTTTGGCCAGTACCTCATTGAATGTGTGCTCTCTAGCAATATTTCTCCTCCCGTCATGATCATTCTGCCACCACTGGATATGTGAGTGTGGAAGTCACCAAGTATCACTGGCAGCAGTGTCACAAGTCATTAGAGATCTACCCACAAGCTTACCTTGGCTGTCTTCTGTCCCAGGGAAGGGCCCAAATCCTCTATGCCAGATAGTGACACCTGGGCACTGGTGAACATTAATTTTTATCAACACAGGTCTGGGTGAGGGTTAGCAGGCCAGGTAGGCTAAGTGAAGGCGGAGTGGATCGGAGCTAAGACTTGTCCAGAGTCTGTGGATTTGGGGATATGGATAACACGTTTGCCATGTACAGGAGGGAGCCCTGGGCCCTCAACTGGCCTCACTTGAGCTATACGACCTCTGGTATTTTCCCTGACCTTTGGTGAGTGTATGCTCTCTAGCTACATTTCTCCTGCGACCACTCTGAATCTGCCACCAGAGGATATGTGAGTGTGGAAATCAACATCTATCACTGGTGGCAGTGTCACAGGTCACTGGGTATCTAGACTCAGGGTCACCATGTCTGTCATCTGCCCCAGGCAAGTGCCCTAATCCTTCAAACAAAATGATGACACGTGGGCACTGGTGGACATCATTTTTTTCATCAACACAGGGGTCTGGGTGAGGGTCAACAGGCCAGGTAGGCCAGGAGAAGGCCGAGTGCAGGGGCTAAGGCTTCTTTCCCAATCACCATGGGGGCAGCCACCCGAAGACTGGGTGGAACTTCTGATGGGACGTGTCACAAACACCGAGCTAATAGGAGAGGTCCGGCCTAGATGGCCAGTTCTGCAGAGTCCTCCTTTTTGTCCATGGACAGTCAAGGGGTTCTTCTGGCTTTGGCCACAGGAATTGAGCACACCCAGGGAATATCTTTAAGACAGGGAGCAAAGGCCCTGAGATCGGAGGGTGACTGTTTTAGATACAGCGAAGAGACTGCTGTGGTTAGAGGAGAAACAAGAGAAATGGACAGAGAGGTGATAGGGGGTTGAGTGTGGAACCTAAAGACTAAGTAAGACAGAGAACAGAGGGGCCCTCAAATCTGCAAACTAAGTAACAAGAAATAGTCCAGGGCGCAGACTATTTCTTGTTACTTTCTTTTCAGATGGCAGGGTATCCAAAAATAGCCCTCAAACTTCTTTAAGGTTGCCTTTCATAGGCAGCTGGAGAAGACCAGGCCCAGGGACATGTGCAGAATATCCACCTGTGACCGCTGCGTGACCTTCCACAGGGGGCAGTGAGGGGCTACAGCTCCAGCTGGGGAATTGAACCCAGGGACCGAGAGACTGTGTAGGCGTGACGCCCCATAATAAGTCCTGCTATGAATCCCAGAGGCCTCCAGGACAGGAGCCATCTTGGAATGCTGCTGCACCAGCACCTTAGTTAGCATATGCCTGCCTGTGACTATGAATAAACATGAATCTTTTTCTGCCCAAGAACTTTTAAGAACTCGGGCCTATCTTTTGTTCTGTGAGATGAGGGTATGTGCTTCTCTAGTGCCTCCTCATCTCCGCTTGCAAGCTTCTTCAATAAAGTTTTGCTCGTTTGGAAAACTACATGACTTACCTGCTCATTCTTGGCCAGTGAGAGGCAAGAACCTTATTCTGGTAACATATTCACAGGTGGCATCCACTGATGTGGACAGGTTCAACACACTGAGAGAGCAGGCAGGTACCTCTTTTCCACTTAGTCTAGGATATCAGTAGGCATGGCACCCTTACTCAGCATTTATGGTCCCTCTAAATATATATTCATTCGGAGAGATCTCTTCATTCTACTCCTGAGAAACATCACAAGTACAAGTGCCTGAGAGAGCCTGGAGATGAAACGGGAGAGGCTTCTGGCTGTACCGCTTCCCCATCGGCAGAGAATAGCAGGAAGTCTATCTGGATGGTCTTAGATACTGTTGATTGACAAGGTGGAGCTTGTAGGCAGATGGAAGCCTCTCCACCACCTAGTATTTTCACTGATCCTTTGTATGGCGAAAAACCTTGCCAAGTGGAAAGGGCAGATAACATTGACCCACACTTATCAGGGACTCTCCTGGGACTAAAGATCCCAACCTGGTCTCAGTCTGGTCACCCTCTGAGCATGCACCTTGCCTGCACACATAATTCTACCTTTCTCTGTGACTGCCTTATCCTACTAGGAAAAAAAAGCATGTCACTCAGCCAAGGGCAGTACCGGGAAAATGAAGTCAAAATGCCATTTTCAAATTTTTGCTGCCTCCAAATCCCCTGCCTGTGGTGGAACGCTGAGTATGTGGCTGGCCTCCAAAGACAAGGCTGAAATCATGGCACCCAGGGCCCAAGCAGTCCAGTGGTTACTGGACATGGGGACACAGATGACCTGTTTGTCACATACAGGAGGAAGCTTTGGGCCCTAGACTGGATGGCCATTCAGCTCCACGACTTCTACTACTGTCCAAGGCCTTTGGCCGGTGCCTCATTAAATGTGTGCTCTCTAGTGATACTTCTTCTGTCACTATCATTCTGCACCAAGGGATATGTGAGTGTGGAAGTCACAATCTGTAACTGGCAGCAGTGTCACAAATTACTAGAGTTCTAGGCACAAGCTGACCTTGGCTGTCTTCTGCCCCAGGCAAGGGCCCAAATACTTTATCCCAAATGGTAACACCCAGGTACTGGTGGACATTAATTTTTATCAACACAGAGGTCTGGGTGAGAGTCAGCAGGCCAGGTAGGCTAAGTGAAGGTCGGGTTGGCAGGGCTAAGGCTTGTTTACCATCACCATGGAGAAAACCCCTGGAAGAGTGGGCGGAGCTTCGATGGGCCCGGTCACAAGCACTGAGCCAATGGGAGATATCTGGCCCACCCGGTGGATGACACAGGGCCCTTCATTGCGACCTACCACACTTAGTGGCCACCTCTGGCTGTAGCCACACGATTTCAGCACACCCTGGGAAAACCTACGCAGGCAGATGGCAACCCCTGATGTGGATAGGTTCAGGGCATTGGCTGAGCAGGCCAGGCATATGTTTTCCACTTTCCTGAGGATATCAGTTGGCAAGGCATCCCCATGCAGCATCTCTTGCCTCTCTCTGTCTCTTCCTATATGTGTTCATTCTGCGAAATCTCAGCATTCTACCCCTGAGACACATCACCGCTTGGAGTGCCTGAGAGAGTGCTTAGTTATGAGAGACCAAAGGGGGAAGGCCTCTGGCTGTACTGGTTGCCCATGGGCAGACAAGAGCAGGTAGTCTATCCAGAAGGGCTAGATAGTAGTGATTGTTGGGGGAGCTACACCATGGGCAGACCCTGGCCAGGTGAAGCTTGCTGACAGATGGAAGCCTCTTTGGAGACTACTAATTCTGCTGACACATTGTTTGGAAATACCTGGGTAAGGGGTATGGGCAGAAATCATTGACACATACCTGCCAGAGGGCTCTCCTGGGTCTGAAGATCCCATCCTGGTCTCCACTTTGTATCACCTTAAGCACACACCTTGCCTGCACACATCAAATCTGCCTTTCTCCAGGGATGCTTTCTTCTGCTAGGAAACACAGCATGTCACTCAGCCAAAGCAGAGTACAAAGTCAACTGAAACTACCGTTTTCAAAATCTTGCCCTCTACTGGTCCACAGCCTCCAGGGGCACACTGCATATGCTTCAGGTCTCCGAAGACAAGGCCAAAATCTGGGAATCCAGGGTCCTGCTTGTCAAGAGTCTGTGGATTTGGGGATATGGATGACATGTTTGCCCCATACAGGAGGGAGCTCTGGGCACTAGGCTGGCTCCACCTGAGCTTCACGATGTCTGGTAATTTCCCTGACCTTTGGCCCATAACCCAGTGAATGTGTTCTGTCTAGATACATTTCTCCTCCGACCACTCTGAATCTGCCACCAGTGCATATGTGAGTGTGGAAATCAACATCTATCACTGGCAGCAGTGTCACAGGTCACTAGGTATCTAGGCTCAATCTGACCTTGGCTGTCTTCTGCTCCAGGAAAGGGCCCTCATCCTTCAAAGGAAATGATGTCACGTGGGCACTGGAGGATAATATTTTTGGAAACAACACAGGGGTCTGGGTGAGGTTCAACAGGTCATTTGGCCAAGTGAAGGCTGAGTGGGCAGGGTTAAGTTTTGTTTCCCAATAACCATGGAGACAGACATCAGAAGACTACGTGGAACTTCTGATAGGACGGGTCACAAACACAGTAAATAGGAGAGGTCCGGCCTAACTGGCCAGTTCCGCAGAGTCCTCCATTCTCTCCATGGACATTCGAGGGCCTCTTCTGGCTTTGGCCACAGGAATTAAGAACACCCAGGGGATATCTTCAGAGGTGACAACCCCTGATGTGGACAGGTTCAGACACTGGGAGAGCAAGCCAGGTGTCTGTGCTCCAGTTACTTGAGGATATCAGTGGGCAGGGTGACATCACTCAGCATCGATGGTCCCTCTCTGTATGTGTTCATTTGGAGAAATCTCTTCACTCTACTCCTGGAAACATCACAAGTACGAGTGCCTGACAGACAGCCTGGTGATGCAATGGGGAAGTCTCCTGGCTGTACCAGTTCCCCATGGGCACAGAATAGCAGGTAGTCTATCTGGGTGGTCTTAGATACTGTTGATTGACATGGGAAATACATCACAGACAGACCCTGGCTAGGTGGAGCTTGTGGGTATTTGCAAGCCTCTCTAGGACTACTAATTCTGCTGATACTTTGTATCGTGAAAAACCCGCCAAGTGGAAAGGGCAGATAACATTGACTCATACCAGCCAGGGCCTCTCCTGTGACTAAAGATCACAACGTGGTCTCAACCTCATCACCCTCTCAGCACACACCATACCTGCACATATAATTCTGCTTTTCTCCATGAATGCCTTATCCTACTAGAAAAAAAAGCATGTCACTCAGCCAAAGGTACCTCCAAGAAAATGAAGTGAAACTGCTATTTTTAAATGTTTGCTGTCTACACGTCCTCTGCCTCTGGCAAATCACTGCATATGTGGCCGGCCTCCGAAGACAAAGCAGAAATGCTGGCAGCCAGGGCACCAGCAGTCCAGTGGTTTCTGGATGTGGGGACGTGGATGACCTTTTTGCCACATACAGGAGGGAGCCTTGGGCCCTAGACTGGCTCACCATTCAGCTCCACAACGTCCAGTACTGTCCCTGGCCTCTGGCAGGTGCCTCATTGAATATGTGCTCTCTAGCGATATTTCTCCTCCCGCCACAATCATTCTGCCACCAGGGGATATGTGAGTGTGGAAGTCACCATCTATCAGTGGCAACAGTGTGACAAGTCACTAGAGATCTAGATACAAGCTGACCTTGGCTATCTTCTGCCCCAGGCAAGGGCCCAAATCCTTTAATCCAGACGGTGACACTTGCACGCTGGCAGACATTAATTTTGATCAACACAGAGGTCTGCGTAAGGGTCAGCAGGTCATGTAGGCTAAGTAAAAGCTGGGTGGGCGGGACTAAAGCTTGTTTGCCATCACCATGGACACAGCCACAGGAAGAGTGGGAGGAGCTTCTGATGGGCCAGCTCACAAGTACTGAGCCAATGGGAGAGAGCTGGCCCACCTGGCAGATGACACAGGCCCCTCCATTGTGACCTTTGACACTTAGTGGCCACCTCTGGCTGTGGCCACAGGATTTCAGCTCACCCTGGGAAAGGCTACGCAGGTTAGATGGGAGCCCCTGATGTGGACATATTCAAGGTATTGGGAAAGCAGTCCAGGCACCTATTTTCTGCTTTCCTGAGAATATCAGTAGGCAAGAAATCCTCATTCAGCATCTCTTGCCTCTCTCTATATGTGTTTATTCTGCGAAATCTCTTCATTCTACCCCTGAGACACATCACAACTTTGAGTGAATGAGAGAGAGCCTAGAGACGAAACTGGGATGGTGTCTGGCTGTTTAGGTTGCCCGTGGGCAGAGAAGAGCAGGGAGTCTAGCCGGAAGGTCTAGATGGTGGTGATTGATGGGGGAGCTACACCATGGGCGGGCCCTGGCAGGGTGAAGTCTGCTGACAGATGGAAGCCTCTCTGGAGACTACCGATTCCGCTGATCCATTGTATGGAAATACCCAGGCAAGCAGAATGGGTAGAAAACATTGACACATGCCTGCCAGAGGATTATCCTGAGTCTGAAGATCCCACCTTGGTCTTCAACTAGTCATCTTCACAGCACACACCTTGCCTATACACATCAAATCCGCCTTCCTCCACGAGTGCATTCTCCCACTAGGAAACACAGCATGACTCTCAGCCAAAGGCGAGTATAGGCAAAGGCAAGTGAAACAGTCATTTTCAAAATTTTGCCGTCTGCTGGTCTACAGCCTATGGTGGCACACTACATATGTACAGATTTCTCAAGACAAGGCCGAAATCCTGGCAGCCAGGGCCCCATTAGTTGAGAGTCTGTTGATGTGGGGTTATGGATGGCTTCATTGCAATGTACAGGAGGGAGCCCTGGGACCTAGAATGGCTTGCAGGTAAGCTCCACGATGTCTACTATTTTCCCTGGCCTTTGGCCCGTGCCGCCTTGAGTGTGTGCTCTCTAGGTACATTTCTTCTCCGACCACTCTGAATCTGCTATCAGCGGGTACGTGAGTGTGGAAATCAATATCTATCACTGGCGGCAGTATCACAGGTCACTAGGTATCTAGGCTTAGGCTGACATTGGCTGTCTTCTGCACCAGGCAAGGGCCTGAATCCTTCAAAGGAAATGATGACATGTGGGCACTGGTGGACATTATTTTTTTCATCAACACAAGGGTCTGGGTGAGGGTCAACAGGCCAGGTGCCGAGGTGAAGGCTAAGTGTGCAGGGCTCAGGTTTGTTTCCCAGTCATCATGGAGACAGCCACTGGAAGACTGGGCCTAACTTCTGATGGGATGGGTCACAAACACTGAGCCAAAGGAGAGGTCCGGCCTTATTGGCCAATTCCGCAGAGTCCTTCGTTTTGTACATGGACACTCAACAGCCTCTTCTAGCTTGGCCACATGAATTTTGCACACCCAGGGAATATCTTCATAGATGGCAACCCCTGATGTTGACAGGTTCAACACACTGGGAGAGCAGGCCAGGTACCTGCGTTCCACTTACTTGGGGATATCAGTGGGAAAGGCTACCTCACTCACCATCAACAGTCCCTCTCTGTATGTGTTCACTTGGAGAAATCTCTTCATTCTACCCCTGAGAAACATCATAAGTACGAGTACCTGAGAGTCTGGAGATGAAAGGGGGAAATGTTCTGGCTGAATCCGTTCCCCATGGGCAGAGAATATTATGTAGTCTATCTAGGTGGTCTTAGACATGGGAAATACACCACGGGCGGACCCTGGCCAGGTGGACCTTGTGGGCAGATGCAAACCCCTCCTGCGACTAGTAATTCCGCTGATACACTGTATGGTGAAAAAAGTCGGCAAGTGGAATGGGCAGATAACATTGACCCATAGCAGCCAGGGGCCTCTCCTGTGACTAAAGATCCCAGCCTGGTGTAAACCTCATCACCTTACAAGCACACACCTTGCCTGCACGCATAATTCTGCCTTTCTCCCTGAATGCCTTATCCTACTAGGAAAAAAAAGCATGCCATTCAGCCAAAGGTAGTTCCGAGAAAATTAAGTGAAATTTCCATTTTCAAATGTTTCTGTCTAGAGGTCCACTGCCTCCAGTGGAACACTGCATATGTGGCCGGCCTCTGAAGAAAAGGCTGAAATCCTGGCAGCCAGGGCCCCAGCAGTCCAGTGGTTACTGGATGTGGGGACATGGATGACATGTTTGCCACATACAGGAGGGAGCCTTGGGCCCTAGGCTGGCTCACCATTCAGCTCCACAAAGTCCACTACTGTCCCTGGCCTTTGGCCACCGCATCATTGAATGTGTGCTCTCTAGTGATATTTCTCCTCCCATCACAATCATTCTGCCACCAGAGGATATGTGAGTGTGCAAGTCACTATCACCACCAGCAGTGTCACAAGTCACTAGAGATCTAAGCACAAGCTGACATTGTCTTCTTACCTAGGAAAAGGCCCAAATCCTTTATCCCAGATGGTGACACCTTTATTTCTGATGAACACAGAGGTCTGAGTGAGGATCAGCAGACCATACAGGCTAAGTGAAGACCAGATTGACAGGGCTAAGGCTTGTTTACCAACCCCATGGGAGAAAGCCACCGGAAGAGTGCGTAGAGCTTCTTATGGACCAGCTCACAAGTATTGAGCCAATGGGAGAGATCAGGCCCTGCTGGCGGATGACACAGTGCCCTCCACTGTGACCTGTGACACTTAGGTGCCACCGCTGACTGTAGCTACAGGATTTCAACACACCCTGGGAAAGCCTACCCAGGCAGATGGGAGAACCTGGAGAGGATAACACTGGCAGAATGGGGGTGTTATATGGTGACCGGCATGGTCTTAAATATCCAATTTCTATACATCTTTGGACCAGTTTAGCAATCCCTTCCAGAGCTTTTCTAAGGAGCGGGTATTGTTTCTGATTTACAACAGGCACTCCAGGCTTTAGTGCAATTTTGACTGGCTCAGTGAATCTGGCCCTTCCCGGCCTCCCTAATGCCCAGACTTCCGGGTTCACTTCTTGTTGTATGTGGACAGGGATGTCGCTAGGGGCCGCTGGTTCCTCTAGCAACAAGGCTGCTTGCAAAGCGCCTGCCTGTTGGGGCAGAATTTGTACCAAAATTCCAGAGGGTCCAAAGGTGACTTGTGCCCCAAGTTTTGACAACATATCCCTCCCGAGGAGGGGGGCGGGGCATTCCGGCATATACAGGAACTCGTGGTATAACAAATCTTTTCCAATTTCACAATTCACTGGTTGGAGGAAAGGCCGAGTTGAAAGTTTTCCTGAAACCCCTACCACTGGGGCAGTACGTGGACTAAGCGGAGATTCCGTGGTGTTCAAAACCGAAAAGGTGGCACCCCTGTCCAGAATAAAGTCAATAGGGCGTCCTCCCACCTTTGTCCTTACCCGGGGGCTCACCGTGGGAGATAGCCAGTGAGGTTTGAGCCCCTGGGCCCCGTCATTCGAAATCATCTAACCGTGCCGGCCCTTCCTGATAAGCCTGGAGAGTAGCCGGGTTTGGTCTGTCTCGCCTTTCCCTTTTCTCTGGGCACTCCCGCTTCCAGTGGCCCGGTTGTTTACAGAAGGCGCACTGGTCAGGTTCTAAAGGTCTCCCTCCTCACCCCGGGGTGGTCCTTCTTATGGTTCTTATCTCCCTTCCCCCTTCTTCACTGGGGGGGTCTAAGGCTGCTGCTAGTAAGGCTGCCTTTTGTTTCATCTTTTGTTTTTCTTTTTGTTCTACTACCTGGTCCCGATTATTGAACACCTTAAAAGCTACTTCAAGCAGCTGCCCTATTGGCATCCCAAGTCCTCCTTCTAATTTTTGTAATTTTTTTTTTTTGAATATCAAGGGCACTCTGCAAAATAAAAGTGATGTTTATAAGCAGGGTGTTGTTGGAATCTTGGGGGTTGATATCAGTGTACTGACGAAATGTGTCTGTCACTCTTTCTAAGAAAGTGGATGGGTCTTCCTTTTCTCCCTGGATAATTTCTCTAACCTTTTGTAAGCTCTTGGGTTTGGGGGGCCCGTTTCTCAACCCAAAGATTAGGCAGTCTCGGTAGAACTGAAGTCTACTCGCCCCATCTTCACGATAGTGATTCCAACCTGGATCTCTAGTAGGAATGGCTTCTGTCCCAGGGAGTTGGGCTCCATTACCAGGGTCTAAGGTATGGAGCCTATTGGCCTCTTTCCGAGCCTGCTCTAACACTATACGGAGTTCTTCTGAAGTTAACAGAGTGGTGAGGAGCGCCTGTATATCTGCCCACGTAGGGCAGTGAGTAGAGAAAATAGAAACAGTTCAGTCATTTTGTTTGGGTCACGCCAGTGGAGTGGGGGCGGGGGTTATGCCTCTTCCAGTTATATAGATCAGAGGTGGAAAATGGAGTATGTACCAGCATTGTCCCCCATGGCTGCCTTTTATCATTCACTCCAGCAGGAACTTCTCTCAGTGGGTATTGCCCTGCCTGGACTCCTGAGGCACCCTCACTGAAATCGGTACCCTGACGGGCATGAGAAGGGGAGACCACACCTGAAGTAGTCAGACCTTCACTGTCTTATCCTCCTCCTCCATCCACCTTTGGTGTGCTGGCCAAGCTAGAATCGGGCTCGACCATTCTGTTTGGAGACCTTGTCCTTCCACGGGTCTGACCCTTCGGCTTCTACCGCACCTCCCCTATACCGGGGAGGGGGAGATGAAACCGTGGCCATAGCCCATCCCTCTAGGAGGGGGTCCTCTGATGAGGATTCAGGGAGTACTTTGGCCTTTGACTTTCCCTGGAAGAAAACCTGATTGGGGGGTGCAAGGTCTGGTAGAGATACATGAAGGTTTGTACATAAGGGACTTCGTCCCATTCGTTAGTTCTTCTGCAGGACAAATCCAATTGCAGTATTATATTACAACATAAAGACCCCTCTGGGGGCCACTGTTCTTGGTCCCCCAACTGTTATTGGGGCCATATGCTGTTACACAGGCAAATCATCCGCTTTTTGGTCATGGGCTCATAACTATAAAAAAATTTTCCAATTGGCCAAAACACAGCCCAGAGGGGATTCTGCTGGAATAGATGGGCCTCCTCCCATGCTAATATCTCTTTTGTTTGAATTCTCCTTTTCCTGCCTCAGGCAGGATCAGCTTTGCTTGACAAAGGGGAGAGTTTGAGCCTCTCAAGCACAATGCTTAATCTATCCCTTCTTTAAAAAATAATTAGGTTTAATTCTTTCAGGATTTCTTGGGTTCCTATCTTAGGACCCTAACTTCTTTGGGAACAGTCTTCTAAAATAGTCTGTACACAGACTGATGAAACTGATTGTCAATCTCAAGAACTTAGGTTAAAACTATTCTTGAACCTGGTGAGGGGTTTTGTATGAATAGGGATTTACGAGATGACGACACCAAGAAAAAAAAAAAAGAAAACCTCATGAAGACAAGTAATAGTACATAAGACAAACAGACAGACTGACAAAAGCAGTGGAGATAACCTTGCAGTCTCAGCCTCCCAGACAGCAAGATGAGTTTTACATAAGACAAACCTGACAAACAGAGAAACACTCAAACCACAAGCGCCAGAAAGGAAAGGGGGAATGAGGATAATCTTAGTGAGGTCTAACACATTAGGAATGTCTCGATCTCCACTTCAATCCTCCAGATGCCTCCTATCCTCAGTGCCAGATGGTGGGGCTTCAATCTCCCAATCTAAACCGATAGAAATGTCTATACCCATTCCCCAAAACCAGGGTGCACCAACCAGAGACGGACAACAATCCAAATACAAAAACCCACGGCCGATACACACTCATACACCTACCCAGCTCTAGAGTCACCAGGAATCCCTCCTTGCAATCTTACTCAGGGGACAGTCATCAGAGGCGCCACTCGCCTTAGAAACCAAGGGCCCGGGTCCAGTTCCAGAAGCCACGCTGGCCCGCCCTATCCGCCTCGGCCCTGAGCGCAACGGGGAGAAGGTCGCAGACTCAGCTCAGGATCCTGTTTAGGTCTTGCCTTCACCCACCTCTTGGCGCGGTTGGGGAGCGGTGACGCTCCAGGGAAGCCCGGGTCCGGGGACAGCCTCCGGGGACAAACAGAGTCCCCAGTGGCCGCTTGGTAGGAGAACTGTCAATCAGGCCTGGGCCCGAGGCGGGACCACCGAGTCTCAAATGGCTCCAATCCCCTTAGGGGCCACCAAATTATTACCGCAATTTCACAAGTTAGAGCCGCCTGCCGCAAAGAGCTAATTCTTGAGACAGGGGTGAGGTGGGTAGCAAGAGCCTTATTAGATATACCGGTATATGGAGACAGAGGGGAATGATCTCCACCTAAAGTCCTCTGTCTCCCTAGACTACTGATGGGTTCGGGTTTTTAAGGGGAAAGGGGCCACAAGTTTCAGGGACTTGTGGAATGTGTGCTCTCTTTCTTCTGTTTGGTTTTGGTGGTCCTATCTCAAACATGTTGATCTTTTCCTGCCATTATCCCATCAGTTCAGGGGGTAGCTGGTGCCATCCTTCGTCTTATTTGACAGGCTTAGATCATATCACTTGTTTTCTACAGTCTTAGAGGAAACATTGGTTAACACTTAACCATTTGGGGAGCTAACATCAGGATCTTACTTGGAGGCAAGGATGGGCTAGAGGAGGGAAAGGAGAGAAAAAAGAAGGAAAAAAAAATTGGCTCAGGTACTGTTTAAGATACGGCTGAGCAGTCTGTTTCAATACTGTTGATTGACATGAGCAATACATCATGGGCCGACCATGGCCAGGTGGATCTTACAGGCAGATGCAAGCCTCTTCTGCGACTAGTAATTCCACTGATCCTTTGTATGGTCAAAAAACCCACCAAGTGGAATGGGCAGATAACATTGTCCCACACCTGCCAGGGGCCTCTCCTTGGACTAAAAATCCCAACTTGGTCTCAACCTCGTCACCTTCTCAGCACACACCTTGCCTGCACACATAATTCTGCCTTTCTCCATGAGTGCCTTATCCTACTAGGAAAGAAATCATCCCACTCCGCCAAAGGCAGTACCAGGAAAATGAAGTGCAACTGCCATTTTCAAATATTTCCTGTCTACACGTCCCCTGCCTCTGGAAGAATGCTGGGTATGTGGCCGGCCTCCAAAGACAAGGCTGAAATCCTGGTAGCTAGGGCCCCATCAGTCCAGTGGTTTCTGGATGTGGAGACAGGGGTGAACTTTTTGCCACATACAAAAGGGAGTCTTGGGCCCTAGACTGGCTCACCATGCAGCTCCACGAAGTCCAGTACTATCCCTGGCTTTTGTCCGGTGCCTCATTCAATGTGTGCTCTCTATCGATATTTCTCCTCCTGTCAATATCATTTTGCCACCACGGGATATGTGAGTATGGAAGTCACCATGTATCCCAGGCAGCAGTGTCACAAGTCATTAGAGTTCTAGGCACAAGCTGACCTTGGCTGTCTCTGCACCAGGCAAGGGCCCGAATCCTTTATCCCAGATGGTGACACCTGGGCACTGGCGGGCATTAATTTTTATCAACACAGAGGTCTCAGTGAAGGTCAGCAGGCCAGGTAGTCTAAGTGAAGGTGGGGTGGGCGGGGCTAAGGCTTGTTTACCATTACCATGGAGACACCACCGGAAAAGTGGACACAGTTTCATATGGGTCCTGTCACAAGTACTGGGTCAAAGGGAGAAATCTGGCCCACCCGGCGGATGACACAGGGCCCTCCATTGTGACCTGTGACACTTAGTGGCTACCTCTGGCTGTGGCCATAGGATTTCAGCACACCCTGGGAAAGGCTATGAAGGCAGATGGGAGCCCCTGGTGCAGACAGGTTTGGGGCATTTACAGAGCAGGCCAGGTACCTGTTTTCCACTTTCCTGAGGATATCAGTAGGGAAGGCACCCCCACTCAGCATCTCTTGCCTTTCTCTCTCTCTCTCTCTGTATGTGTTCATTCTGCAAAACCTCTTCATTCTACCCCTGAGACACATCACAGCTTGGAGTGCCTGAGAAACTGCCTAGAGACGAATGACAAAAGTGGGGAGACCTCTGGCTGGACTGGTTGCCCATGGGCAGAGAAGAGCAGGTAGCCTATCCGGAAGGGCTAGATAGTAGTGTTGGTGGGGGAGCTACACCACGGATGGACCCTGGCCAGGTGAAGCTTGCTAACATATGGAAGCCTCTCGGGACACTACTAATTCCGCCGATACATTGTATGGAATTACCCTGGTAAGGGGAATGGGCAAGAAACACTGAAACATACCTGCCAGAGGCCTATCCCAGGTCTGAAGATCCCACCCTGGTCTCTCCACCTTGTAATCTTCTCAGCACACACCTTGCCTGCACACATCAAATCTGCCTTTCTCTATGCGTGCCTTCTCCTACTAGGAAACACAGCATGTCACCCAGCCAAAGGAGAGTACAGGCAATGTCAACTGAAACTACCATTTTAAAAATTTCGCCCTCTTCCGGACCACAGCGTCTGGTGGCATACTGCATATGCATCAGGTCTCTGAAGACAAGGCGGAAATCCGAGCTCCCAGGGGCCCAGCTGTCCAGAGTCTCTGAATGTGGGGAAATGGATGAGCTATTTGCAACATATAGGAGGGATCCATGGGCCCTAGACTGGCTCACGCTTGAGCTCCGCAACATCTATTATTTTCCCTGGCCTTTGGCACGTGTCACCTTGAGTGTGTGCTCTCTAGGTACATTTCTCCTTTGACCACTCTGAATCTGCTACAAGCAGATATGTAAGTGTGGAAGTTAACATTTATCTAGGCTCAGGCTGACCTTGGCTGTCTTGTGCCCCAGGCAAGGGCCCTCATCCTTCAAAGGAAACGATGACATGTGGACACTGGCGGACATTATTTTTTTAATCAACACAGCGGTCTGGGTGATAGTCAACAGGCCAAGTGGCCAAGTGAAGGCCTTGTGGGTAGGGCTAAGGGTTGTTTCTCAGTCACCATGGAGACAGCCACCTGAAAACTGAGCGGAACTTCTGATGGGTCTGGTATTTTCCCTGGCCTTTGGTCCGTGCTCCCGTGAATGTGTTCTTTCTAGCTACGTTTTTCCTGTGATCACTCTGAATTTACCACCAGCGGATACGTGAGTGTGGAAATCAACATTTATCACTGGCGGAAGTGTCACAGGTCACTAGGTCTCTAGGCTCAAGGTGACTTTGGCTGTCTTCTGCCTCCGCCAAGGGCCCTACTCCTTCAAATGAAATGATGAAACTTGGGAACCGGCAGACATGATTTTTGAACCAACACAGAGGTCTGGGTGAGGGTCAACAGGCCAGAAAGTCCAGGGGGAAACCGAGGGGGTGGGACGAAGCCTTCTTTACCAGTCACCATGGAGACAGCTACCAAAGACTGGGTGAAACTTCTGATGGGACGAGTCACAAACACTGAGCAAAGAGGAGCAGTCCGGCCTAACGGGCCACTTCTGTAGAGTCCTTCATTTTGTCCATTGACACTCACTGTTCTCTTCTGGCTTTGGCCACAGGAATTGAGCACACCCAGGGAATATCTTCACAGGTGGCAACCCCTGATGTGGATAGGCTCAAGACACTGGGAGAGCAGGCCAGGTACCTGTTTTCCACTTACATCAGGATATCAGGAGGCAAGGCGTCCCCACTCAGCAACTATTGTTCCTCTGTAAATGTGTTCATTCGGTGAAATCTCTTCCTTCGACCCCTGAGAAACATCACAAGTACGAGTGCCTGAGAGAGAGCCTGGAGATGAAATGGGGAAAGATCCTGGCTGCACCGGTTCCCAAAGGCAGAGAATAGCAGGTAGTCTATCGAGATGATCATAGATACTGTTGACTACCATGGAAATACACCATGGGTGGACCATGCCTGGTGGAGCTTGTGGGCAAACACAAGCTTCCCCAGCGACTACTAATTATGCTGATACTTTCTATCATGAAAAACCCTACCAAGTGAAATGCGCAGATAACATTGAACCATACCTGCCAGTGGTCTTTCCTGGGACTAAAGATCCTAACCTGGTCTCAACCTCGTCACCTTCTTGTTACCGCAAATTGTCGATTCGAGCCGCCTGCCACAAGCCAATAGTGAGACAGGAGAAGGTAAGCAGCAATAGGACTTTATTGAACACTGTATTCAAGAGACACGGGGGCAAAGTTTCCCCCAGATTCTGTCTGCCCCAAGAGGGCTACAAAAGGGTTTTATAGGAAGAGGGTCAGGGTTTAGAAATTCCCAGGAATGTTGATTCTTCTTTAAGGGGGACGTAATGACGAAGTGACTTATTGTTGACGTCTTGCAGGCCTCTTTACGCCATCCTGGTTTTGGTCACTGGATGGGTCCGGGTTTTGCTCAATTATCTTGGGTGCTGATGGTATCGCTCATTGTTTTTGACACCTCAGAGAGAAACATGTTTTAATCAACAACAAAAATCTTGACTACCTTGTTTTTCTACAATGGAATTTGTTTTTCTACAATGGAACAATTTTGAGACAGATTCCAGAGCAAATAATCGACGTTTTTAAAGACTAAAGATTTTAACCACAGCTTATACAGCTAAACTAGAAAATATATTCTCTCTTATTTTAATACTAAAACACTACAGGAAATGTATTTTCTCTACTTCATTTCCAGCACACACCTTGCCTGCGCACATAATTCTGCCTTTCTCCATGAATGCCTTATCCTACTAGAAAAGAAAGCATCCCACTTCGCCAAGGGCAGTACCCAGAAGTTGAAGTGAAACTGCCATTTTCAAATTTTTGCTGTCTACAGGACCACTGCCTCCAGTGGTACACTGCATATGCTTCAGGTCTCCGAAGATGAGGGCGAAAACCCGGCAGCCAGGGCCCCGTTAGTCCAGTGTCTGTGGATGTGGGGATATGGATGATCTGTTTGCCACAAACAGGAGGGAGTCCTGGGCCCTAGACTGGGCTGCTCTTGAGCTCCACGGTATCTGGTATTTTCCCTGGCCTATGGCCCCTGCCCCAGTGAATGAACGCTCTCTAGCTACGTTTCTCCTGTGATCACTCTGCATCTGCCACCAGTGGATATGTGAGTGTGGAAATCAACATCTATCACTGGTGGCAGTGTCACAGGTCACTAGTCATCAAGGTTCAAGCTGACCTTGGCTATCTTCTGCCCCAGGCAAGGGTCTTAATCCTTCAAACGAAATGATGATGCTTGGGCACAGGCGGACATGATTTTTCGAATCAACACAGGGGTCTCAGTGAGGGTCTACAGGCCACATAGGCCAGGGAAAGGCTGAATGGGAGTGGTGAAGGCTTCTTTAGCAATTAACACGGAGACAGCCACCGGAAGACTGGGCCAAACTTCTGATGGGAAGGGTCACAAACAGTGAGCCAATAGAAGAGGTTCAGGCTAACTGGCCAGTTCCACGGAGTCCTCCATTTCTTCCATTGACACTCAATGGCCTCTTCTGGCTTTGGCCACAGGATTGAGCACACTAAGGGATACATTTACGTGTGGCAACTCCTGATGTGGACAAGTTCAAGACACTGGAAGAGCAGGCCAGGTACCTCTTTTCCACTTACTTGAGGATATCAGTAGGCAAGGCATCCTTACTCAGCGTCTATGGCCCCTATCTGTATGTGTTCACTCGGAGAGATCTCTTCATTCTATCCCTGAGAAACATCCCCAGTATGAGTGCCTGAGAAAGAGCCTGGAGATGAAAGGGGGAATGTTCCTGGCTGTACTGGTTCCCCATGGGCAGAGAATAGCAGGTAGTCTATCTGGATGGTGTTACATACTGTTAACTGACATGGGAAATACACCACGGGTGGACAGTGGCCAGGCGGAGCTTGTGGGCAGATGCAAGCCTCTGTGGTGACTAGTAATTCTGCTGAAACTTTATATGGCAAATAACCCCACCAAGTGGAATGGCCAGATAAAGCTGACTCATAACTTCCAGGGGCCTCTCCTGGGGCTAAAAGATCCCAACCTGGTCTCAACCTCACCACCTTCTCAGCACACAACTTGCCTGCACACATAATTCTGCCTTTCTCCGAGAATGCCCTATCCTACCAGGAAAAATACCATGCCACTCAGCCAAATGCAGTACCGCCAAAATGAAGTGAAACTGCTGTTTGCCAATTTTTTCTGCCTACAGGTCCACAACACTGCGTATCTGACCAGCCTCTGAAGACAAGGCTGAAATCCTGGCAGCCAGAGACCCAGCCGTCCAGTGGTTCCTGGATGTGGGGATATGGATGACCTGTTTGCTACTTACAGGAGGGAGCCTTGGGACCTAGACTGGCTCGCAATTCAGCTTCACGACGTCCAGTACTGTCCCTGGCCTTTGGCCTGTGCCTCTGTGAATGTGTGTTATCTAGCCATATTTCCCCTCCTTTCACTATCACTCTGCCACCAGGGGATATGTGAGTGTGCAAATCACCATCTTTCACTAGCAGCAGTGTCACAAATCACTACAGATCTAGGCACAAGCTGACCTTGACTTTTTCTGCCTCAGGCAGTGGCCTAAATCCTTTATCCCAGATGGTGACACCTGTGCCCTGGCAGACATTAATTCTGATCAACACAGAGGTCTGGGTGAGGGTCAGCAGGCCAGATGAAGGCCATGTGGGTGGGGCTAAAGCTTATATACCATTACCATGGAGATAGCCACCAGAAGAGTGGGCGGAGCTTTTGAGGTCCCAGGTCACAAGTACTGAGCCAATGGGAGAGATCTGGCCCACCTGGCCGAAGACACAGGGCCCTCCATTGTGACCTTCGAGGCTCAGTGGCCACCTCTGGCTGTGGCCACACGATTTCAGCACACCCTGGGAAAGGCTACCCAGGCAGATGGGAGCCCCTGGAGCAGACAGGTTCGGGTCACTGGGAGAGCAGGCCAGGCACCCGTTTTCCAATTTCCTGAAGATAGTAGTGGGGAAGGCATCTCCAGTCAACATCTCTTGCCTCTCTCTGTCTCTCTCTTTATGTGTTCATTCTGCAAAATCTCTTCATTCTACCCCTGAGATACACTGGAGTGCCTGAAAGAGTGCATAGAGACAAAAGATGAAAGGGGGAAGGCCTCTGGATGTACTGGTTGCCCATGGGCAGAGGAGAGCAGTTAGTCTGTCTGGAAGATCTTGATATTAGTGATTCTTGCAGGGAGCTACAACACGGGCAGACCCTGGCCTACTGAAGCTTGCAGGCAGGTGGAAGCCTCTCTGGAGAATACTAATTTGGCTGATGCATGGTATGGAACAACCCAGCCTAGGGGAATGGGCAGAAAACATTGAAACATACCTGCCAGAGGCCTAGTCTGGGTCTGAAGATGCCACCGTGATCTCCACCTTGTCATCTTCTCAGCACACACCTTGCCTGAACACATCAAATCCGCCTTTCTCCATGATTGCCTTCTACTTCTAGGAAACACAGCATGCCACTCAGCCAAAGGAGAGTACAAGCAAAGTCAACTGAAAGTACCATTTTCCAAATTTTGCTGTCTGCTGGGCCACAGCCTCCGGTGGCACACTGCATGTGCATCAAGTCTCCTAAGACAAGGCCGAAATCCGGGAATCCAGGGCCCCAGTAGTCCACAGTCTGTAGATGTGGGGATATGGACCACCTGTTTGCCACGTACATGAGGTTGCCCTGGGCCCTAGACAGGCTCCACTTGAGCTGCACGACATCTGGTATTTTCCCTGACCTTTTGCCTGTGCTCTTTTGAGTGTGCACTCTCTAGCTACATTTCTCCTCTGACCACTCTCAGCCTACCACCAGCCAACATCTGAGCATGGAAATCAACATCTATCACTGGTGGCAGTGTCAAAGGTCACTGGATATCTAGGCTCAGGTTGACCTGGGCTGTCTTCTGTCCCAGGCAAGGGCCCAAATCCTTCAAAGGAAATGATGACACGTGGACATTGGTGGCCATCATTTTATTCATCAACACAGGGGTCTGGGTGAGGGTCAACAGGCCAGGTAGGCCAGGTGAGGGCCGAGTGCAGGGGCTCAGGCTTCTTTCCCAATTGCCATGGAGACCTCCACAGGAAGGCTCAGCCAAACTTCTGACGGGATGGGTTGCAAACACATACTCAATAGAAGAGGTCCGGCCTAACAGCCCAGTTCTGTAGAGTCCTCCATTTTGTCAATGGACACTCAACTGCCTCTTCTGGCTTTGGCCGTGAAATTGGGCACACCCAGGGAATATCTTCACAGGTGTCAACCCCTCATGTGGACAGGTTCAACACAGTGGGAGAGCAGGCAGGTACCTCTTTTCCATTTACTCTAGGATATCAGTAGGCAAGTCACCCTTACTCAGGATCTATGCTTCTTCTCTGTATGTGTTCATTCGGAGAAATCTCTTCACTCCACCCCTGAGAAACATCACAAGTACGAGTGCCTCAGAGAGAGCCTGGAGTTGAAAGTGGGGAGGCTTCTGGCTGTACCTGTTCCCCAAGGGCAGAGAATAGCAGGTAGTCTATCTGGATGGTCTTAGATACTGTTGACTGACATGGGAAATACACCACAGGCGGATTCTGGCCAGGTGGAGCTTGCGGGCATATGCAAGCCTCTCCAGGGACAAGTAATTCTGCTGATCCATTGAATGGAGGAAAAACCCCGCCAAGAGGAAGGGCAGATAACAGGGACCCACACCTGCCAGAGGCCTCTTCTCGGACTAAAGATCCCAACCCGGTCTCAACCTCATCAACACCCTCAGAACACACCTTGCTGCACACATAATTCTGCATTTCTCTGTGAACGCCTTATCCTACAAGGAAAAAAAGCATGCAACTCAGCCAGGAGCATACTGGGAAAATGAAGTGAAACGGCCATTTTGAAACTTTTCCTTCTATACCTCCCCTGCCTCCTGTGGAACACTGCGTATGTGGCCACCCTCCAAAGACAAGGCCAAATTCCTGGCAGCCAGGGCCCCAGCAGTCCAGTGGTTTCTAGATATGGGGACATGGATGACCTGTTTGTCACATACAAGAGGTAGTCTTGGGCCCTAGACTGGCTCGCCATTCACCTCCACAATGTCCAGAACTGTCCGTGACCTTTGGCCAGTGCCTCACTGAATGTGTGCTCTCTAGCTATATTTCTCCTCCCGTCACGATCATTCTGCTACCAGGGGATTAGTGAGTGTGGAAGTCACCAATTATAACTGGCAGCATGGTCACAAGTCACTAGAGTTCTAGGCACAAGCTGACCTTGGCTGTCTTCTGCCCCAAGCAAAGGCCTGAATCCTTTATCCCAGATGGTAACACCTGGGCACTAGCAGACATTAATTTTTTTCAACGCAGAGGTCTGGGTGAAGGTCAGCAGGCCAGGTAGGCTAAGTGAAGGCCGGGTGAGCAGGGCTATGGGTTTTTACCATCACCATGGAGACAGCCACCGGAAGAGTGGGTGCAGCCTCCAGTGAGCCCAGTCACAAGTACTGAGCCAAAGGGAGACATCTGGCCGACCCAGCAGATGACACAGGGCCCTCCATGGTGACCTATCACACTTAGTGGCCACCTGTGGGTGTGGGCACAGGATTTCAGCACACCCTGGAAAAGCCTACACAAGCAGATGGGAGCCCCTGATGCGGACATGTTAAGGGCATTGGCAGAGGAGACCAGGTACCTGTTTTCCACTTTCCTGAGGATATCAGTAGGCAAGGCATCCCCACTCAGCATCTCCTGCCTCTCTCTGTATGTGTTCATTCTGTGAAATCTCTTCATTCTACCCCTGAGACAGATCACAACTTGGAGTGTCTAAGAGAGACTAGAGGTGAAAGGGGGGGGGAGGGGATCTCTGGCTGTACTGCTTGCACATGAGCAGAAAAGAGCAGGCAGTCTCTCTGGAAGGTCTTGACAGTAATGATTGTTGGGGGGAGCTACACCACAGGCAGACCCTGGCCTGGTGAAGCTTGCAGGCAGATGGAAGCCTCTGCGGAGAATACTAAATCGGCTGATAAACATGGTATGGAAAAACCCAGCTTATGGGAATGGGCAGAAAACATTGAAACGTACCTGCCAGAGGCCTAGCCTGGGCCTGAAAATCCCACCCTGGTCTCTATGTAGTCATCTTCTCAGCACACACCTTCCCTGCACACATCAAATCCGCCTTTCTCCATGAATTCCTTCTCCTTCTAGGAAACACAGCATGCCAAACTCAGCCAAGAAGAGTACAGGCAAAGACAATTGAAACTACCATTTTCCAAATATTGCCATCTGCTGGTCCACTGCCTCCGGTGCCACACTGCATATGCATCAGGTTTCCCAAGGCAAGGCCAAAAGCCTGGCAGTCAGGGCCCCCGTAGTCCACAGTCTGTGGATGTGGGGTTATGGATGACCTGTTTGCAATGCACAGGGGAGACCCTGGGCCCTAGACTGGCTCGCACTTCAGCTCGACGACGTCTATATTTTCCCTGGCCTTTGGCCCGTGTGCTCTGTAGGTACATTTCTCCTCCGACCCCTCTGAATCTGATACCAGCAGATAAATGAGTGTGGAAGTAAAAATCTATCAGTGGCCGCAGTGTTAAGGGTCACCAGTTATCTAGGCTCAGGCTGACCTTGGCTGTCTTCTGCCCCAGGCAAGGCCCTTCATCCTTCAAAGGAAATGATGACACATGGGCACTGGCAGACATTACTTTTGAATCAACACAGAGGTCTGGGTGAGAGTCAGGGCTAAGGCTTGTTTACCATCAAAATGGAGACAGTCAATGAAAGAGTGGGCAGAACTTCTGATCGGCCAGCTCACAAGTACTGGGCCAATGGCAGAGATCTGGCCCACCCGGCAGATGACACAGGGCCCTCCATTTTGACCTGTGACACTTAGTGGCCACCTCTGGCTGTGGCCACACGATTTCAGCACACCCTAGGAAAGGCTACGCAGGCAGATGGGAGCCCCTGATGTAGACAGGTTCAGGGCATTGGGAGAGCATGCCAAGTACCTGCTTTCCACTTTCCTGAGGATATCAGTAGGCAAGGCATCCCCACTCAGCATCTCTTGCCTCTTTCTATCTCACTCTGTATGTGTTCATTCTGTGAAATCTATTCATTCTACCCCTGAGACACATCACAACTTGGAGCATCTGAGAGAGAGCCTGGAGACGAAAGGGGGAAGGCCCCTGGCTGTACTGGTTGCCAATTGGCAGAGAGGAGCAGATAGTCTATCCGGAAGGTCTAGATAGTAGTGACTCATGGGGGAGATAGACCACAGACAGACCCCGGCCAGGTGAAGCTTGCTGACAGATGGAAGCCTCTCTGGAGATTACTAATTCTGCTGATTCTTTGTATGGAAATACCCAGACAAGGGGAATAGGCAGAAAACCTTGACACTTACCTGCCAGAGGCCTAGCCTGGGTCTGAAGATCCCACCCTGATCTCCACCTTGTCATTTTCTCAGCACACACCTTGCCTGCACACATCAAATTCGCCTTTCTCCATGAATGCCTTCTGCTAGGGAACACAGCATATGACTCAGCCGAAGGAGAGTACAGGCAAAGTCAAGTGAAATGAGCATTTTCAAAATTTTGCCCTCTGCTGGTCCACAGAGGTGGACCACTGCATATGCATCACGTTTCCCAAGACAAGGCCAAAATCCAGGCAGCCAGGGCCCCAGTAGTCCAGAGTTGGTGGATTTGGGGATATGGTTGATCTGTTTGCGACATGTGGGAGGGGGACCTGGGACCTAGATTGGCTCCACTTGAGCTCTATGATGTCTACTATTTTCCCTGGCCTTTGGCTTGTGCTGCCTTGAATGTGTGCTCTCTAGGTACACTTCTCCTCCAACCACTCTGTATCTGCTAACAGCGGATCTGTGAGTGTTGAAGTAAAAATCTCTCACTGGCCGCAGTGTCACAGGATACTAAGTATCTAGGCTCAGGCTGACCTTGGCTGTCTTCTGCCCCAGGCAAGGGCCCTTATGCTTCAAAGGAAATGATGACAGGTGGGCACTGTGGAACATTATTTTTTGAATCAACACAGAGGTCTGGGTGAGGGTCAACAGGCCAGGTGGCCAGGTGAGGGCCGAGTGGGCGGGGCTAAGGTTTGTTTCCCAATCACCATGGAGACCACCACCAGAAGACCGGTCGGAACTTCTGATGGGATGGGTCACAAATACTGAGCCAATAGGAGAGGTCCGGACTAACTGGCCAGTTTTGCAGAGTCCTCCGTTTTGTCCATGGACGCTCTAGGGCCTCTTCTGGCTTTGGCCTCAGGAACTGAGAACACCCAGGGAATATCTTCACAGGTGGCAGCCCCTGATGTGGACAGGTTCAACACACTGATGAGAGCAGTCAGGTACCTGTTTTCCACTTACTCTAGGATATCAGTAGGCAAGTCACCCTTACTTAGCATCTACGGTCCCTCTCTGTATGTTCATTCTGAGGAGTCTCTTCTTTCTACCCCCTGAGAAACATCACAAGTACGAGTGCTTGAGAGAGAGCCTTGAGATGAAAGGAGGAAGTCTGTCTCTACCAATTCCCCTTGAGCAAAGAATATCAGGTACTCTATCTGGATGGTCTTAAATACTGTTGATTGACATGCACAATACACCACGGGTGGATCCTGGCCAGGTTAGGTTTGTGGGCAGATTCAAGCCCCTCCAGGGACTACTAATTCTGCTGATACCTTGTATGGTGAAAAATCCCGTCAAGTGGAATGGTCAGATAACATTGACCCACACCTGCCAGTGGCCTGTGATGGCACTAAAGATCCCAACCTGGTCTCAACCGCATCAACCTCTCAGCACACACCTTGCCTGCACACATAATTCTGTCTTTCTCCGTGAATGCCTTATCCTTCTAAGAAAAATAGCATGCCACTCAGCCAAGGGCAGTGCTGAGAAAATGAAGTGAAACTGCCATTTTCAAATGTTTGCTGTCTACACGTCTCCTGCCTCTGTTGGAACGCTGCCTATGAGGCCGGCCTCCGAAGACAAGGCCGAAATCCTGGCAGCCAAGGCCCCAGCATTCCAGTGGTTTCTGAACGTGGGAACATGTATGATCTGTTTGGCACATACAGGAGGGAGCCTTGGGCCCTACAGTGGCTGCCATTCTTCACCTCAATGTTCAGTGCTGTCCCTGGCCTTTGGCCGTGCATTATCGAATGTGCGCTATCTAGTGATATTTCCCCTCCTGTCACTATCACTCTGCCACCAGGTGATATGTGAGTGTGGAGGTCACCATCTATCACTGGCAGCAGTGTGACAAGTCACTAGAGATCTAGGCATAAGCTGACCTTGGCTGTCTTCTGCCCCAAGCAAGGACCTGAATCCTTTATCCCAGATGGTGACACTTGGGCCTGGCAGACTTAAATATTTATCAACGCAGAGGTCTGGGTTAGGTCAGCAGGCCAGGTGAAGGCCCGGTGGATGGGGCTAAGGCTTGTTTACCATCACCACGGAGTGAGCCACTGGAAGACTGCGCAGAGTTTCTTATGGGCCTGGTCATAAGAACTGAGCCAAGGGAAGAGATCTGGCCCACCTGGGCGATGACACAGGGCCCTCCATTGTAACCTATGACACTTAATAGCCACCTTTGGCTGTGGCAAGAGGATTTCAGCACACCCTGGGAAAGGCTACACAGGCAGATGGGAGCCCCTGATGTGGACAGGTTCATGACATTGGGGGAGCAGGACAGATACCTGTTTTCTACTTTCCTGAGGATATCAGTAGGCAAGGCATCCCTACTCAGCATCTCTTGCCTCTGTGTCACTCTCTGTATATGTTCGTTCTATGCAATCTCTTCATTCTACCCCTGAGACACATCAAAACTTGGAGAGTCTGAGGAGCCTAGACATGAAAGAGGGAAGGCCACTGGCTGTACAAGTTGTCCATGGGCTGAGAAGAGCAGGTAGTCTATCCTGAAGGTCTAGATAGTAGTGATTGATGGGGGAGCTACAAAATGGGCGGACCCTGGCCAGGTGAAGCTTGCTGACAGAGGAGACTACTAATTCCACTGATACATTGTATGGAAACACCTGGGTAAGATGAATGGGCAGAAAACATTGACACATACCTGCCAGAGGCTAGTCCTGGGTCTGAGGACCCCACCTTGGTCTCCAACTTTCTTCTCAGCACACAACTTGCCTGCACACATCAAATCTGCCTTACTCCATGAATGATTTCTCCTGCTAGGAAACACAGCATGCACTCAGCCAAAGCAGAGTACAGGCAAAGTCAAGTGAAATGAGCACTTCCAAATTTTACTGTCTGCTGGTCCACAGCCTCCGGTGGCACACTGCATATGCATCAGGTTTCCCAAGACAAGGCCGAAATCCTGGCAGCCAAGGCCCCCATAGTCCAGAGTCTGGGGAGGTGGGGATATGGATGACCCTTTTGCAATGTACAAGAGGGAGCCCTGGGACCTTGACTGGTTCATGCTTGAGCTCCACAACATCTACTATTTTCCCTGACCTTTGGCCTGTGCCCCCTTGAATGTGTGCTCTGTAGGTACGTTTATCCTCTGACTACTCTGAATCTGCCACCACTGGATACACAATTGTGGAAATCAACATCCATCACTGGTATCTAGGCTCAGGCTGACCTTGGCTGTCTTCTGCCCCAGGAAAGGGCTGTCATCCTTCAAAGGAAATGCTGGCACATGGACACTGGAGACATCAATTTTTGAATGAACTCTGGGGTCCTTGTGAGGATTAATAGGCCAGTGGCCAGCTGAGGGCCGAGTGAAAGGGGCTAAGGTTTGTTTCCCAATCACCATGGAGACAGCCACAGGAAGACTGGTTGGAACTTCTGATGGCATGGGTCACAAACACTGAGACAATAGGAGAGGTTCGGCCTAACTGGCCAGGTCCCCCAAGTCCTCCGTTTTGTCCATACACACTCAACAGCCTCTTCTGGCTTTGACCACAGGAATTGAGCACACCCAGAGAATATCTTCACAGGTGGAAGCCCCTGATTTGGGCACGTTCAAGACACTGGGAAAGCAGGCTAGTTAACTGAGTTCCACTTACTTGAGGATATCAGTAGGCAAGGCGACCTCAATCAGCAGGTATGGTCCCTCTCTGTGTTCATTCGGAAAAATCTCTTCATTCTACCCCTGACAAACATCACAAGTACAAGTGCTTGAGAGAGAGCCTGGAGATGAAAGGGGGTCGCTTCTGGCTGTAC
Source organism: Loxodonta africana (assembly GCF_030014295.1). Classification (NCBI taxonomy): domain Eukaryota; kingdom Metazoa; phylum Chordata; class Mammalia; order Proboscidea; family Elephantidae; genus Loxodonta; species Loxodonta africana. Next base: position 36,928,451 of record NC_087342.1, read on the forward strand.
CGGTTCCCCATGGGCAGAGAATAGCAGGTAGTCTATCTGAATGGTCTTAGATACTGTTGATTGACATGGGCAATACACCATGGGGGGACCCTGTAAAGGTGGAGCTTGAGGGCAGATGCAAGCCTCTCCTGTGACTAGTAATTCTGCTGATCCTTTCTATGGCCAAAAACCCTGCCAAGTGGAATGGGCAGATAACATTGACCCACACCTGCCAGGGGCATCTCCATGGACTAAAGATCGTAACCTGGTCTCAACTTCGTCACCTTCTCAGCACACACCTTGCCTGCACATATAATTCTGCCTTTCTCCGTGAATGCCTTATCCTACTAGGAAAAAATACATGCCACTCAGCCAAGGGCAGTACCTGGAAAATGAAGTGAAAATGCCATCTTCAAATTTTTGCTTCGTACACCTCTGCCTCCGGTGGAATGCTGCGTATGTGGCCGGCCTCCGAAGACAAGGCCAAAATCCTGGCAGCCAGGGCCCCAGCAGTCCGTGGTTTTTGGATGCGAGACATGGATGACCTGTTTGCCACACACGAGAGGGAGCCTTGGGCCCTAGACAGGCTCGCCATTCAGCGCCACAACGTCCAGTACTGTCCCTGGCCTTTGGCTGGTGCCTCATTGAATGTGTGGACTCCAGTGATATTCCTCCTCCGTCACTATCATTCTGCCACCAGGGGATATGTGAGTGTGGAAGTCACCATCTGGCAGCAGTGTTGCAAGTCACTAGAGTTCTAGGCACAAGCTGACATTGGCTGTCTTCTGCCCTAGGCAAGGGCCTGAATCCTTCATCCGAGATGGTGACACCTGGACTCTGGCGGACATTAATTTTTATCAACACAGAGGTCTGAGTGAGGGTCAGGAGGCCAAGTGAAGGCAGGGTGGGTGGGGCTGAGGCTTGTTTACCATCACCATGGAGACAGTCCCCAAGGAAGAATGGGTGGAGCTTCCGATGGACCTGGTCACAAGTACTGAGCAAATGGGAGAGATCTGGCCCACCCAGGGGAGGACACAGGGCCCACCACTGTGACCTATGACACCTAGTGGCCACCTCTGGCTGTGGCCACAGGATTTCAGCAGACCCTGGGAAAGCCTAGGCAGGCAGATGGGAGCCCCTGATGTGGACAGGTTCAGGGCTTTGGCAGAGCAAGCCTGGTACCTGTTTTCCACTTTCCTGAGGATATCACTAGGCAAGGCATCTGCACTCAGCATCACTTGCCTCTCTCTCTCTCTGTATGTTTCATTCTGCGAAATCTTTTCGTTCTACTTCTGAGACACATCACAGCTTGGAGTGCCTGAGAGAGTGCCTAGAGATGGAAGACCAAAGGGGGGAGGCCTCTGGCTGTACTAGTTGCCCATGAGCACAGAAAAGCAGGTAGTCTAATCCGAAGGTCTAGATAGCAGTGATTGATGGGAGAGCTACACCACGGGCGGACCCTGACCAGGTGAAGCTTGCCGACAGATGGAAGCCTCTCCGGAGACAACTAATTCTGCTGATACATTGTATGGAAATACCCAGGTAAGGGGAATGGACAGAAAGCATTGACACATACCTGCCAGAGGCCTAGCCTGGGTCTGAAGATTCCACCCTGGTCTCTACCTTGTCATGTTCTCAGCACACACCTTGCCTGAACACATCAAATCTGCCGTTCTCCATGAATGCCTTCTCCTGCTAGGAAACACAGCATGTCACTCAGCCAAAGGAAAGTACAGGCTAAGTCAACTGAAAGTACCATTTTCCAAATCTTGCCCTCTGCCAGTCCGCAGCCTCTGGTGGCACACTGCATATGCTTCAGGTCTCCGAAGACAAGGCCGATATCCAGATTGATGGCAATGGGTTCTTTTTTTTTGCTGTCCAGACTCTGTAGATGTGGGGATATGGATGACCTGTTTGCCACATACAGAACAGAGCCCTGGGGCCTAGACTGGCTCTGCCTGAGCTCAGTGATGTCTGGTATTTTCCCTGACCTTTGGCCCATGCCCCCGTGACTGAGTGCTCTCTAGCTGCATTTCTCCTCCGACCACTAAATTTGCCACCAGCAGATGTATGAGTGTGGAACTCAACATCTCTCACTGGTGGCAGTGTCACAGGTCACTAGGTATCTAGCCTCAGGCTGACCTTGCCTGTCTTCTGCCCTAGGCAAGGGCCCTAATCCTTCAAACAAAATGATGACACGTGGGCACTGGCGGACATCATTTTTTTAATTGACACAAGGGTCTGGGTGAGGGTCAACAGGCCAGGTAGGCCAGGTGAAGGCCGAGTGCAGGGGCTAAGGCTTGTTTCCCAATCACCATGTAGACTCTACCAGAAGACTGGACAGAACTTCTGACGGGACAGGTCACAAACACTGATCCCATAGGAGAGTTTCAGCCTAACTGGCCAGTTCCCCAGAGTCCTCCATTTTGTCAATGGACACTCAATGGCCTCTTCTGGCTTTGACCACAGGAATTGAGCATATCCAGAGAATGTCTTCACAGGTGGCAACCCCTGATGTCGACAGGTTCAAAGCACTCGGAGAGCAAGCAGGTGCCTCTTTTCCACTTACTCTGGGATATCAATGGGCAAGGTGCCCTTACTCAGCATCTATGGTCCCCCAGAGAAATCTCTTCATTCTATCCCTGAGAAACAACCCAAGTACTAGTGCCTGAGAGAGAGACTGGAGATGAAAGGAAGGAGGCTTCTGGATGTATTGGTTCCCCATGGGCAGAGAATAGCAGGTTGTCTATCCGGATGCTGTTATATACCATTGATTGATATGGGAAATACTCCATGGGCAGACCCTGGCCAGGTGGAGCTTCTGGGCAGATGCAAGCCTCTCCAAAAAAAAAAAAAAAAAAATTTAAGCCTCTCCAGCAACTAGTAATTCCACTGATCCTTTGTATGGTGAAAAACTCCACCAAGTGGAATGGGCAGATAACATTGACCCACACCTGCTGGGGCCTCTCCTGGCACTAAAGATCCCAACCTGGTTTCAACCTGGTCACCCTCTCAGGACACACCTTGCCTGCTCACATAATTCTCCCTTTCTCCATGAATGCCTTATCCTACTAGGAAAAAAAGCATGCCACTCAACCCAGGGCAGTACCCAGAAAATGAAGTAAAACTGCCATTTTCAAATGTTTGCTGTCTACACTTCCCCTGCCTCTGGTGGAACGCTGCGTATCTGGCCAGCCTCCAAAGACAAGACTGAAATCCTGGCAGCCAGGGCCCCAGTGGTCATGTGGTTTCTGGATGTGGGGACATGGTCGACTTGCTTGCCACATACAGGGAGCCTTTCCACAGTATAATGGCTGTAACTTTACATTCTTTTCCAAGTGAGGGCTCAGAGGCAACATCAGCTTCCATGTTTCTCAGTAAGAAAAAGAACTCTGTGACTTTATCCAGTCCTCTGACAAAAGCAGGAAGAATGAAAGAAACTGTCTTTTGGTTTCTCTTTGCTGCAATGAACTTGGTAACTTTGTTCTTGGAAACGCAAATTTTCCTCAGCAAAATTTCATCGTGGTCTTTCCTGTCTTTGCAGAGGAACAACTTCGTAGTATTAGTGATAAGAGATTTTAAAGCTCACTGTTATCCAAGGAAAACAAAGTGTATTGTGAAATCCAAGCAAACCCAAGTGTCTTGCTGCAGTACAATGGCTGTAACTCCACATTCTTTTTCAAATAAGAGAGCTCAGAGGCAACATCAGCTTGCATGTTTCTCAGTAAGAGAAAGAGCTCTGTTACTTTATCCAGTCCTCTGACAAAAGCAGGCAGAATGAGAGAAACTGTCTTTTGGTTTCCCTTTCCTTGAAAGAACTTGGTAACTTTGCTCTTGCAATGTTTCCTCAGCAAAACTATATCATGGTAGCCCTTGTCCTCGCAGAGGAACAACTCCATACTGTGGACAATAAAAGATTGTGAAAGCACATTGTCGCCCAGGGATAACAAAGTGCATTTTGCAATCTTAGCAAACACAAGTGTCTGCCAGTAGATTATTGGGTGTAACTTTTCATTCTTCTCCACTAAGGGAATGCAGAGGCAACATCAGCTTGCATGTTTTTCTGTAAGAGAAACAACTCTCTGACTTCATCCAGTCCTCTGAGGAAAGCAGGCAGAAGAAGAGAAGCCATCTTTTAATTTCTCTTTCCTGCAATGAACTCGGCAAATGTGTATCTTACATATCTTACAAATGTACGATTTCCAAGGCAAAACTACATCGTGATAGCCCCTCTTCTTGCAGAGGAACAACTACGTAGTTTTAGCATTAAGAGATTTTAAAAGCACATTGACACCCAGGGAAAACAAAGTGCATAGTGAAATCCTAGCAAATAAAAGTACCTTTCCACAGTTCAATGAGTGTAACGTTACATTCTTTTCCAAATAATAGAGCTCAGAGGCAACATCACCTTGTATGTTTCTCAATAAGAGAAAGAACTCTTTAACTTTATCCAGTCCTCTGATAAGAGCAGGCAGAATGAGAACAACTGTCCTTTGGTTTCTATTTCCTGCAATGAATGCAGTAATTGGTCTTGCAAACACAAGGTTTCCTCAGCAAAATTACGTCGCAGTCTTTCCTGTCTTTGCAGAGGAACAACTACATAGTGTTAGAGTTAAAAGCTCGTGAAAGCACATTGACTCCCAGGGGTAACAAAGTGCATATTGCAATCCTAGCAAAACAAAGTGTCTGCCCACAGTTTATTGGGTGTAACTTTGCATTGTTTTCCACTAAGAGAACGCAGGGCAACATTGGCTTGCATGTGTTTCAGTAAAAGAAACAACACTTTGAGTTCATCCAGTCCTCTGATGAAAGCAGACAGAAAAAGAGACACCATCTTTTGGTTTCTCTTTCCTACAGTGAACTCAGTAAATTTGTTTCTTGCAAACACAAGGTTTCCTGGGCAAAACCACATCACAGTAGCCCCTTTCCTTACAGAGGAACAACTACATAGTGTTAGCATTAACAGCTTGTGAAAGTATGTTGATGTCCAGGGAAAACAAAGTACATAGTGAAATCCTAGCAAACTCAAGGGTCTTTGCACAGTATAATGGGTGTAAAGTTACATTCTTTTCTAAATAAGAGAGCTCAGAGACAACGTCAGTTTCCATGTTTCTCAGCAAGAGAAAGAACTCTTTGACTTCATCCAGTCCTCTGACAAAAGCAGGCAGAATGAGAGAAATTGCATTTTCTTTTCTCTTTCCTCCAATGAACTTGGTAATTTTACTTTTGCAAACTCAAGGTTTCCTCAGCAAACCTACATCATGATAGCCCCTCTTCTTGCAGAGGAACAACTACATAGTGTTAGTATTAAGAGATTGTGAAAGTACATTGAAGACAAGGAAAGACAAAGTATATAATGAAATCATAGCAAACCAAGTATATTTCCATAGTTTAACGGGTGTAACTTAACATTGTTTTCAAATAAGAGAGCTCAGAGGCAACATCTGCTTGCATGTTTCTCAATAAGAGAAAGAATTCACTGACTTCATCCAGTCCTTTGATGAAAGCAAGCAGAATGAGAGAAACAGTCTTTTGGTTTTCTCTTTCCTGCAATGAACTCGGTAAATTTGTTCCTGCAAACGCAAGATTACGTAGGCAAAACTACATCAAGGTTAACCCTGTCCTTTGTGAGAAACAACTGTGTAGTGTTAGCGTGAAGAGATTGTGAAGACATTTAATGCCCAGGGATAACAAAGTGCATTTTGCAATCCTAGCAAACCTGAGTGTCTTTTCACAGTTTAATGGGTGCAACTTTACCTTCTTTTCCATATAAGAGAGCTCATAGGCAACATTAGCTTACATGTTTCTCAATAAGAGAAAGAACTTTCTGACTTCATCCAGTCCTCTGACAAAAGCAGGCAGAATGAGAGAAACAGTCTTTTGGTTTCCCTTTCCTGCAATGAACTTGATAACTTCGCTCCTGCAAACATGAAGTTTCCTCACAAAAACTACATCATGGTAGCCCCTGTCCTTTTCGAGGAACAACTTAAGAGACTGTGAAAGCACATTGATGCTCAGTGATAACAAAGTGCATATTGCAATCTTAGCAAACCCAAGTGTCTGCCCGCAGTTCATTGGGTGTAACTTTTCACTCTTCTCCAATAAGATGTTTAGAGGCACCATCAGCTTTCATGTGTTTCAGTAGGAAATAGAACTCTCTGACTTCATCCAGTCCTCTGACAAAACCAGGCAGAATGAGAGAAATTGTCTTTTGGTTTCTCTTTCCTGCAATGAACTCGGTAACTTTGCTCTTGCAAACACAAGGTTTCCTCAGCAAAACTACATTACGATAGCCCCTCTCATTGCAGAGGAACAACTACGTAGTGTTAGTGTTAAGTGATTGTGAAAGCGTATTGATACCCAGGGGTAATGAATTGCATATTGCAATCCTAGGACACCCAAGTGTCTGCCTGCAGTTCATTGGGTGTAACTTTGCATTCTTTTCCACTAAGAGAATGCAGAGGCAACATCAGCTTGCATGTGTTTCAGTAAAAGTAAGAACCCTTTGACTTCATCCAGTCCTCTGTTGAAAACAGGCAGAAAGAGAAAACCGTCTTTTGGTTTCTCTTTACTCCAATGAGCTCAGTAAATTTAGGTCTTGCAAACACCAGGTTTCCTCAGAAAGACTACATCACAATAGCCCTGTCCTTGAAGAGGAACAACTATGTAGTGTTAGCGTTAAGAGACTGAAACCACATTGACTCCCAGGGAATAATGGAGTGAATATTGAAACCCTAGGAAATCCAAGTGTCTACCCACAGTACAGTAGGTGTAATGTTGCAGAGGCAACATCAGCATGGGTTTCCGTAAGAGAAAGAACTCTCTGACTTCATCCAGTCCTCTGATGAAAGTAGGCAGAACGAGAGAAACCGTCCTTTGGTTTCTCTTTCCTGCAATGAACTCGGTAACTTTGCTCTTGCAAACGCAAGATTTCCTCAGCAAAACTACGTAGCTGGCTTTCCTGTCCCTGCAGAGGAACAACTACATAGCATTAGTGTTAAGAAATTGTGAAAGTACTTTGAAGCCCAAGAATAACAAAGTGCATATTCCAATCCTAGCAAACCCAAGTATCTGCCCACAGTTCTTTGAGTGTAACTTTTCATTCCTCTCCACTAAAGAGAACGTAGAGGCAACATCAACTTGCATGTGTTTCAGTAAGAGAGACAACTCTCTGACTTCATCCAGTCCTCTGATGAAAGCAGGAAAATGAGAGAAACCATCTTTTGGTTTCTCTTTCCTGCAATGAACTAGTTAAATGTGCTCCTGAAAACACAAGGTTTCCTAGGCAAAACTACATTGCGGTAGCCCTTGTCCTTGCAGAGGAACAACTACGTAGTGTTAGCATTAAGAGATTGTGAAAGCACTTTGACGCCCAGGGAAAAATAGTGTATATTGAAATCCCAGCAAACCCAAGTGTCTTTCCACAGTTCAATGGGTGTAACATTACATTGTTTTCCAAATAAGACAGCTCAGAGGCAACATCAGCTTGCGTGTTTCTCAGTAAGAGAAAAAACTCTCTGACTTCATCCAGTCCTCTGACAAACGCAGGTAGAATGGAGAAACTGTCTTTTGGTTTCTTTTTCCTGCAATGAACTCGTTTACTTTGCTCTTGCAAATGCAGTTTCCTCAGGAAAAGTACATTGCGGTAGCCCCTCTCCTTGCAGTTCCTCTGCAAGTTATAGGGGCTACCGTGATGCAGTTTTGGTGAGGAAAGCCAGTGTTACCCATGTTACCGAGTTCACAACAGGGAAGAGAAACCCGAAAACAGTTTCTTTTCCTCGGCCTGCTTTAGTCAGAGGACTGGATGAAGTTAGAGAATTCTGTCTCTGAGAATCATACAAGTTGATGTTGCCTTTGCATTCTCTTAGTTGGAGAAGAATGGAGAGTTACATTCATTGAACTGAGGATAGACAGCTGGGTTTTCTAGGAATTCAGAAGGCACTTTGTTTTCCTGGGCGTGGAGGTGCTTTCACAATGTCTTAATACTAACACCACTTCGCTGTTCCTCTGCAAGTTATACGGGCTACCGCGATGTAGTTTTGCTAAGAAAAGCTCGTGTTTGAAAGAGCCCAAGTTCTGGAGCTCAGTGCAGGGAAGAGAAACCCAGAGACAGTTTCTCTCCCTGGCCTGCTTTCATTGGAGGACTGGATGAAGTCAGAGACTTCTTTCTCTTACTGAAAAACATGCATGCAGATGTTGTCTCTGCATTCTCTTCATTGGAACAGAAGAGAGAGTTATAACCATTGAACTGCAGGCAGACGCTTGGGGTTTCTAGGATTTAAGCAGGCACTTTGTTTACCCTTGATGTTTAGGTGCTTTCCCAATCTCTTAATGCTAACACCACTTAGCTGTTCCTCTGCAATTTACAGGGACTAGCACGGTATAGATTTGTCAAAGAAACCCAGTGTTTGAAATAACCCAAGATACCGAGTTCACTGTATGGAATAGAAACACAGAGACAGTTTCTTTTCCTCGATCTGCTCTCATCGGAAGACTAGATGAAGTCAGAGACTTCTTTGTCTTACTGAGAAACATGCAACATGATGTTGCCTCTGCATTCCCTTTGTTGGAAATAATGGAGAGTTACACCCATTGAGATGCAGGCAGATGCTTGGGTTTTCTAAGAATTTCAGCAGGCATTTTGTTTTCCCTGGGCATGGATGTGCTTTCACAGTCTCTTAATGTTAAAACCACATAGCTCTTCCTCTGCAAGTTACAGGGCCTATCGCGATGTAGTTTTGCTGAGAAACCTGGTGGTCACACGAGCCCAAGTTACTGAGGTCACTGCAGGGAAGAGAAACACAGAGCCAAATTCTCTCCCTCGGCCTGCTTTCTTCCGAGCAATGGATGATGTCAGAGACTTCTTTCTTTTACTGAGAGGCATGCATGGTGATGTTGCCTCTGCATTCCCTTCTTTGGAACAGAAGAGAGAGTTATGCCCATTGACCTGCGGGCAGACGCTTGGGTATTCTAGGATTTCAGCAGGCACTTTGTTTACCCTGGGCGTGGAAGTGCTTCCTCAACCTCTTAACGCTAACACCGCTTAGGTGTTCCTCTGCAAGTTACAGGGGCTACCACGATGTAGTTTTGCTGAGGAAAGCTGGTGTGCACAAGAGCCCAAGTTACAGAGTTCACTGCAGGGAAGAGAAACCCAGAGACAGTTTCTCTCCCTCAGCCTCCATTCATCAGAGGACTGGATGAAGTCAGAAGCTTTGTTCTCTTACTGAAAAACATGCATGCTGATGTTACCTCTGCATTCCCTTAGTTTGAAAAGAATGGAGAGTTACACCATTGAACTGCGGGCAGAAGCTTCCATTTTCTAGGATTTCAGCAGGTACTTTGTTTTCCCTGGGCGTGGATGTGCTTTTACACTCTCTTAACGTTAAAACCACATAGATTTTCCTCTGCAAGTTACAGGGGCTACCGCAGTGTAGATTTGTTGGGGAAACCTGGTGTTCAAAATAACCCAAGTTACTGAGTTCACTGCAGGGAAGAGAAATGCAGGGACAGTTTTTCTTCCTCAGCCTATTTTTGTCAGAGGACTGGATGAAGTCAGAGACTTCTTTCTGTTACTGAGAAACATGCAACCTGATGTTGCCTCTGCATTCCCTTAGATGGAAAAGAATGGACAGTTGCACCCATTGAACTGCAGGAGACGCGTGGGTTTTCTAGGATTTCAGCAGAAACTTCATTTTCCCTGGTCGTGGAGGTGCTTTCACAATCTCTGAACATTAAAACCACATAGCTGTTCCTCTGCAATTTACAGGGGCTAGCGCCATGTAGTTTTGCTGAGGAAAGCTCCTGTTCACAAGAGCCGAAGTCACAGAGTTCACTGTACCCACCCAAAAAAAGTGGGTGGGTACAGTGAACTCTGTGACTTCGGCAGGCACTTTGTTTTCCCTGAATGTGGAGGTGCTTTCCCAATCTCTTAACGCTAACACCACATAGCTGTTCCTCTGCAAGTTACAGTGGCTGTCACAATTTAGTTTTGCTGAGGAAAGCTCCTGTTCGCAAGAGCCCAAGTTACCAAGTTCACTGCAGGGAAGAGAAACCCAGAGACAGTTTCCCTCCCTCGGCCTGCTTTCATCAGGGGACTGGATGAAGTCAGAGGCTTCTTTCTCTTAATGAGAAACATGCAAACTTAGTTGGAAAAGAATGGAGAGTTACACCCTTTGAACTGCAGACAGATGCTTGGGTTTTCTAGGATTTCAGTAGGCACTTTGTTTTCTCTGGGCGTGGAGGTGCTTTCAAAATCTCTTAACGGTAACCACGGGTAGCTGTACCTCTGCAAGTTAAAGGGGATACTGTGATGTAGTTTTGCTGAGCACACCTTGCATTCACAAGAGCCTGTTAATGAGTTCACTGCAGGGAAGAGAATCAGAGACAGTTTCTCTCCCTGGGCCTTCTTTTGACGGAGTACTGTATGAAGCTAACCCCACAGAGCTGTTCCTCTGCAAATTACAGGGGCTACCGCGATGTAGTTTTGCTGAGGAAACCTGTTGTTCACAGGAGCCCAAGTTACCGACTTCACCGCAGGGAAGAGAAACCAAAGACAGTTTCTTTCTCTCTACCTGTTTAGTCAGATGTTTTGATGAAATCTGATAGTATTTTCTCTTACTGAAAAACATGTAGCTAATATTTTCTTTACATTACTTGGAAAAGAATGTTAGATTACAACCATTGAAATACATGCAGACACTTGGGTCCCATAGGATTTCAATATGCACTTTGTTTTACCTTGGCATGAGTGTGGTTTAACAATCTCTTAACAAGAACACTATGCAGTTTGTTCTGTGCAGGTATTCAGGCTACAGCGATGTAGTTTTGCTGAGTAAACAATGTGTTTGCCAGAGCCAAAGTTACTGAATTCATTGCATGAAAGAGACACGAAAATGCAGTATCTCTCATCCCACTTATCATCCCACTTCATTGTCAAAGGTTAGATTACTACAGAGGGTTTCCTTCCATATTGAAAAACATGCAAGCTAATGTTGCCTCTGCAGTCTCTTAATTGGAAAAGAATGTAAAGTTACTGTCATTCAAATACATGCAGTTTTATAGGTTTTCAAGATGCACTTTGTTTTACCTGGGTGTGAGTGTGTTTTTAACAATCTCTTAACGAGAACACCATGCAATTGGTTCTGTGTAAGTGGGCTACTTAACCCCTATAGGGCTGCTATGAGTCGGAATCAACTCGATGGTGATGGTTTTTTTTTAAGTGGGCTACTGTGATGTGGTTTTGCTGAGTAAACCATGTGTTTGTAAGAGGCAAAGTTAGCGAATTCATTGCGTGAAAAGGAAACCAAAATATAGTTTCTCTCATTCTGCCTGATTAAGACACAGGATTTGAAGAAGTCAGAAGGTTTTTTTTTTTCTTTTACTGAAAAACATGCAAGCTAATGTTACCTCTGCATTCTCTTAGTTGGAAAAGAAGGTAAAGTTACTCTCATTCAAATATGTGAGACACTTGGGTTTTATAGGTTTTCAATATACTCTTTGTTTTATCCAGGTGTGAATATGCATTAAGAATCTCTTAACAAGAATATCATGCAGTTTGTTCTCTGCACATACCAGGACTACTGCGATGTAGTTTTGCTGAGTAAACCTTGTATTTGCAAGAGGCAAATTTATCGAATTCATTTCATGAAAGAGAAACCAAAAGACAGTTTGTCTCATTCTGCCTGAATAAGTCAGAAAAACTTTTGTTGTACTGAAAAACATGCAAGCTAATGTTCCATCTATAGTCTCTTAGAAAAGAAAGTAAATTTACACCCATTGCAATACATGCAGACACTTGGGTTTTATAGGATTTCAGTATCCACTTTGTTTTACCTGGGTGTGAATGTGCATTAACAATCTCTTAATGAGAACACCCTGCAGTATGTTCTGTGCAATTATTCAGTGTACGGCGATGTAGTTTTGCTGAGTAAACCTTGTGTTTGCAAGAGCCAAAATCACCGAAATCATTGCGTGAAAGAGAAACGAAAATACAGTTTCTCTCACCCCACTTGACTAAGTCAGGCAGCTTAATTAAGTCAGAGAATTTTCTCTCATACTGAAAAACATGCAAGCTAATGTTGCCTCTGCATTCTCTTAGTTGGAAAAGAATGTAAAGTCACACCCATTGAAATACGTGCAGACACTTGGGTTTTATAGGATTTCACCATGTACTTTGTTTTACCTGGGCTTGAATGTACAGTAACAATCTCTTAACAAGAACACCCTGCAGTTTGTTCTGTGCAAGTATTCGGGCTATAACGATGGAGTTTTGCTGAGTAAACCTTGCGTTTGCAAGATCTAAAGTTATGGAATAAATTGCCCATTGGGAAACAAAAATACAGTTTCTCTCATCCCACTTGATATAAGTCGGAAAGTTTGATTAAGTCAGAGGGTTTTCTCTCATATTGAAAAAACATGCAAGTAAATGTTGTGTCTGCAGTTTCTTAGTTGGAAGAGAATGAAAAAGTTACTTTCACTCAAATATGTACAGACACTTGGGTTTCACAGGATTTCAACATGCACTTTGATTAGATCAGAGGTTTTTTTTTTCTCTTATTGCAAACCCTGCAACCTAATGCTGCATCTGCAGAGTGTTAGTTGAAAAAGCATGTAAAGTTACTCTCATTCAAATACATGCAGTACCTTGTTTTCTTGGATTCCGCTTAAGTTAGGTGCATTTGATTAGATTGGAGTTTTGTTTTTTTTTTCTCTTTTTGAAAAACCTGCAAGCTACAGCAAAACTATATTGCTATAGCCACGTACTTGCCCAGAAAAGATGGCATTCTGCTCTTAAGAGGTTTTTAATGCACATTCATGTCTGGGTAAAACAAAGTGTATACTAAAAACCTATAAAACCCGAGTCTTTGCACATATTTGAATGGGAGTATCTTAGTTATTTTCCAACTAAGAGACTCCAGAGACAACATTAGCTTGCACGGTTTTCAGTGACAGAAAAAAACCTCTGACTTAATCAAATCCTCTAACCTAATCAAGTAGAATTAGAGAAAACAAGTGCCAGCATGTATCTGAATGGGAGTAACTTTACATTCTTTTCCAACTAAGAGGCTGCAGATACAACATGAGCCTGCATGTTTTTCAATAAGAGAAAAAACCCTCTGACTTAAGTAGAATGAGAGAAACTGTATTTTGGTTTCTCTTTCATGCAACTAATTTGGCAACTTTTCCTCTAGCAAACACAGAAGTTACTCGACAGCAATTAACAACAACCACAAAGCCAGTGAAGTAAAATGATAAGAAATGGTAAACAAGAACTTTTTATTTATATAATTTCAGTTTTTTTGATTTATAAATTTAAAATAATGTGACCTTTAATGCATGTACTTTGAATTTTTTAAATTTTGATGAAGTACTTTAATATTGTAGGAAAGAATAGCCATTAAACTTTTAACAAAAGCAGGTACATAATGACATCCATATTCAATTTTTCCTTGAGTTTCTGGATAAAAAAGTCTCACAGGTTGTGTACTCAGCTGACTCAGCTGGAAGATCCCAATATTGTGTACACCTCTTTTATGTGCTTCCCCTCTCTCTGAATCTGTGGAGTTTGTCCCCAGCAACAATACTCAATCTGTAAAAAAAAAAAAAAAAAAGGCGCGTGCTTCGATTTCAACCCACCAAAACCATCAAAGAATGTCTGGACACTTAAAAAACAAAAAACCTCAAACCAGTTGCTGTCCAGTGCATTCTGACTCATGGTGACCCCATGTGTTAGAACTCTGCTCCAGAGCGTTTTCTTGGCAAAGGTTGAATCTTTGTGGAAGCAGATCTCCAGGCCTTTCTTTCCTTGGCTCTGGGGCTAGTAGTCAAGTGCAAACCGTTTGCATAGGTCTTGCTAATATATTACATGAGAAGCAAAGAACGAAACACACGGAAACCCTAGAAAATGCACAGTTCTGTGCTGGCTATTGGAGAAAAGTGTCTGATAGGAGCCGCAGCGAAGCCCCTTCTTCTGCAGTCTGGGCAGTGAAAAGTGAGTGTTTTCTTCATTGCCCATCCAGGGCCTGTTAGGTCCCAAAGCGGCTGCGGCTCCCTCCCTGTGGGGGTGGGGGGGTCAAAGCTCCTGCTCTCACCATGGGAGGTTGCCCAGGGCAGTTTGGCCAAGCATCAGGCAGTTCCCACGCTGGGGATGCCAGGTGGGTTTGCAAGCGCCCTCTCGCGGCCAGCCACAACATCACTGAAATTCAGTGTCAGGTGATTCTAAGCCGTGGAAGTTGAAACTGAAGTGGGATCATCATCTAGTGCCTTGATGGGGACAGTGGAGACAAGAAGGCAGGAGCTAAATATTCAAAAGGCCACTGAGAATTAGAACAATCTGGAGGGAGGAAACAGGCAGACAGCGGAGGGGCCCAGAGATGGAGAGGTTGGGCATTCTTTGGCCTGGACTCTGACCTGTGAGCTCCACACACCTGCCCCTGCCCAGGGCCTGATTAGGGTAAATGAGGAAATATTTAAGGGGTGCCAAGAAACTTGGTGGTCAGGATTAATGACACATTAATGAAATGTACTTTAAAAAACAGTCTATAAGGACAAAATATCAAAATTTTAGAGATATCCAGAACAGACCAGTGGATGGGGGGCAGAGTGGGGGAGGAGGGCGGCTGCCCATCTAGGTGAGCCAGTGGACCCTGGGGAGTCATTATCCGTGTCTGGAGATGGTTCAGGACATGATGATGGAAGCGGTATCCAGCCAATGCCTCCTGTCCAGCCCTCCTCTGGTCTTCCCGGTCCACTGGTGCCTTTGAGGGTCAGCCTGAGCTCAGTCGCTACACCCAGGTCCCCTGGCTTCCTCAAAGCGTCGACCACTGTTGCAACTCCACCCACCCCCTGGCTTTCTCCTTGGTTCTGTATCTTGCACCTCCTGCCCCTGCTCTCTCATCCTGTTTGCTCCCCACTCAGCATTTGCGTGAACAAACTCCCCTGAAATCCCACAATGGCCTCAGCCTGAGCCACATTCCCTTTCCGCCTGTGCTTCCTCCCATTTCTGTCCACACCCTATCGCTACCAGCACCCCCTTCTGCCCTCACCTCCTCCCTGTTTTCTCCCCCCCATCCCACCCACAGACCCTCTAACCCCTGCCTCTGTGCCCAGCTTGTGACCTTAGGCAGAGGGTTCACTGACCACCACACAGAAGAGTTGGAAAAGCCTCGGACTCTTCTGGCCTGGGCATTAAACTGCCTCCTCAGCAGGCCAGGTACAGTCTAATGGGAGCCAATAAGCTCAGTCCACTCATTCCAGGCAGAAATGGCTCCCGTATGCTTCTATGGTATTTTATTCTGAGCTCCAGTTAAGGAATGGAGTTTTCAGGACTTTTTGTACAAACAAAGCTGTCTTGAAGAAGTACAGCCAGAAAGCTACTTAGAAGCAAGAGTGGTGAGACTTGTTTCCCATATGTTGGGCATGCCATTAGGAAGGACTAGTCCCTGCAGAAGAACATCATGCTTGGTGAAGTAGAGGGTCAGCTAAAAACAGGAAGGCCCTTAATTGGTGGCTGCAACAGTGGGCTCCAACATAATGATTAAAAGGATGGTGCAGGACCCAGCAGCGGCTCTGTTGTACATAGGGTCACTATGAGTTGAAGCCAACTTGACCACTTCTAACAATGTTTATATAAATGGAATCATACCTCTTGAATCTCTTTGATTGTGTGGAGCACATGTCAGTAGTGTCTTCCTTCTGTGGCTGAGAAGTTTGCTTGCTGAAAGTGGAGAGGACTTGAAGCACTTACTAATGAAGAATAAAGACACAGCTGAAATCAGTATGGATTACATCTCAACAAAAAGAAAACAAAAATCCTCACAACTGGACCAATACACAACAACATGGTAAGCAGGGAAAAGAAGTTAACAAGGATTTCATTTTACTCAGATCCACAATCAACACTATGGAAGCAGCAGTCAAGAAATCAAATGAGGCACAGCATTGGGCAAATTTGCTGCAAAAGACCTCTTTCAAGTGTTGAAAAGCAAAGCAAACCTTGAAGACTAAAGTGTGCCTGACCCAAGCCATGGTGTTTTCAATTGCATCCCATGCATGTGAAAGCTGGACAATGAATAAAGAAGAATTGACTCCTTTGAATTGTTGCGTTGGAGAAGAATATTGAATATACCACAGACTGCCAAAAGAACAAACAAATCTGTCTTGGAAGAGGTACAAACAGAATGTTTCTTAGAAGCAAAGATGGCGAGGCTGGTCTCATATACTTTGGACATGATGTCAGGAGGGATTTGTCCCTAGAGAAGGACATCATGATTGGCAAAGTAGAGGATCAGTGAAAAAGAGGATAAGGAAGGACACTGTATAATGATTAAAGGGAAAATATACCAGGAGCATATAACCATATTAAATATTTATGCACCCAATGACAGGGTTGCAAGATACATAAAACAAACCCAAAGAGCATTGAAAAGTGGGATAGACAGCTCTACGATTACAGTAGGAGACTTCAACACACCATTCTCAGTGAAGGACAGAACATGCAGAGAGAGCTCAGTGAAGACACAGACGATCTAAAAACCACAATCAACCAACTTGACCTCATAGACATATACAGAACACTCCACCCAACAGCAGCCAAGTATAATTTCTTTCCAGCACACATGGAACATTCTCTAGAATAGATCATATATTACGTCATAAAGCAAGCCTTAGCAGAATCCAAAACACTGAAATATTACAAAGCATCTTCTCTTACCATAAGGCCTTAAAAGTAGAAATCAATAACAGAAAAAGTGGGGAAATGAAATCAAATGCTTGGAAACTGAACAATACCCTGCTCAAAAAAGACTGGGTTATAGAAGACATTAAGGAGGGAATAAAGAAATTCATAGAATCCAATGAGAATAAAAAACACTTCCTATCAGAACCTTTGGGACATAGAGAAAGCAGTGCTCAGAGGTCAATTTATATCAATAAATGCACACATACAAAAAGAAGAAAGGGCCAAAAATTAAAGAATTATCCCTACAGCTTGAACAAAGAGAAAGAGAGCAACAAAAGAAACCCTCAGATACCAAAAGAGAGCAAATAATGAAAATCAGAGTAGAATTAAATGAAATAGAGAACAGAAAACAACTGAAAGAGTTAACAAGACCAAAAACTGGTTCTTTGAAAAAATGAACAAAATTGATAAACCATTGGACAAACCGACAAAACGAAAACAGGAGAGGAAGCAAATAACCCGAGTAAGAAATGAGATGGGCGATATCACAACACACCCAACTGAAATTAAAAGAATCATATCAGATTACTATGAAAAATTGTACTCCAAGAAATTTGAAACCTAGAAGAAATAGACAAATTTCTAGAAACACACTATCGACCTATATTAACACAAACAGAGGTAGAACAAATAAATAAACCCACAACAAAAGAAGAGATTGAAAAGGTAATTAAAAAACTCCCTCCCCCCAAAACAAAAAAACAAAGCCCTGGCCCACATGGCTTCACTGGATAGTTCTACCTAACTTACAGAGAAGAGTTAACACCACTACTACTAAAGGTATTTCAGAGCATAAAGAAGGATGGAATACTGCCAAACTCATTCTACGACGCCAGGATATCCCTGATACCAAAACCAGGTAAAGAAAACCACAAAAAAAGAAAATTACAGACCTATATCACTCATGAACTCAGATGAAAAAATCCTTAACAAAATTCTAGCCAATAGAATTCAACAATGTATCAAAAAAATAATTCACCACGACCAAGTAGGATTCATACCAGGTATGCAGGGATGGTTCAACATTAGAAAAACAATTAATGTAATCCATCATATAAATAAAAGACAAGAAACACATGATCTTATCGACTTACACAGAAAAGGCATTTGACAAAGCTCAACACCCGTTCATGATAAAAACTCTCAGCAAAATAGGGATAGAAGGAAATTTCCTCAGCATTTATACAAAGCCAAAAGCCAACAGCCAACATCATCCTAATATGGAGAGAGTCTGAAAGCATTCCCCTTGAGACTGGGAACAAGACAAGGATGGCCTTTATCACCACTCTTATTCAATATTGTGCTGGAGGTCCTAGCCAGAGCAATTAGGCTAGATAAAGAAATAAAGGGCATTCAGACCGGTGAGGAAGAAGTATCTCTATTTGTAGATGACATGATCTTATACACAGAAAACCCTAAGGAATCCTCAAGAAAACTACTGAAACTAATAGAAGAGTTCAGCAGAGTATCAGGATACAAGATCATCAAATCAACAGCATTTACAATAGCCCCCAAGAAGATAAAATAGTTAGGAATAAATCTTACCAGAGATGTAAAAGACCTATACAATGAAAACTACAAGGCACAACTGCAAGAAAACAAAAGAGACCTACATAAGTGGAAAAACATAACTTGCTTATGGATAAAAAAGACTTAATATTGTAAAAATATCTAGTCCACCAAAAGCAATCTATAGATACAACGCAATTCTGATCCAAATTCCAGTGACATTTTTTAATGAGTTGGAGAAACAAATCGCCAACTTCATATGGAAGGGAAAGAGGCTCTGGGTAGATAAAGCATTATTGAAAAAGAAGAACAAAGTGGGAGGCCTCACGCTACCTGATTTTAGAATCTATTATACTGCCATAGTAGTCAAAACAGCCTGGTACTGGTATAACAGCAGATACATAGACCAATGGAACAGAATTGAGAATCCAGACAGAAATCCATCCACATATGAGCAGCTGATATTTGACAAAGGCCCAAAGTCACTTAAATGGGGAAAAGACAGTCTCTTTAAACAAATGGTACTGGCATAACTGGATATCTATCTGCAAAAAAATGAAGCAAGGCCCATACCTCGCACCATGCAGAAAAACTAATTCAAAATGGATCAAAGACCTAAATATAAAAAGTAAAACAAAAAAGATCATGGAAGAAAAAGTAGGGAAATGCTAGGAGCTCTAATACATGGCATAAACAGTATACAAAACATTACTAACAATGCACAAACACCAGGAGAGGAATTAGATAACCAGGAACTCCTAAATATCAAACACCTATGCGTATCCAAAGACTTCATCAAAAGAGTAAAAAGATTACCTACAGACTGGCAGAAAGTTTTTAGCTATGACATTTCAATCAGTGCCTGATCTCTAAAATCTACATGATACTGCAAAAAGTCAACAATAAAAAGACAACCGAATGAAAAAATGGAAAAAGGATATGAACAGGCACTTCACTAAAAAAGACATTTAGGTAGCTAACAGATACATGAGGAAATGCTCAGGATCATTAGCCATTAGAGAAACGCATATTGAAACTACAATGAGATTCCATCTCACTCCAACAAGGCTGGCATTAATACAAAAAACACAAAATAATAAATGTTGAAGAGGTTGTGAAGAGTCTGGAACACTTCTATACTACCGGTGGGAATATAAAATGGTACAACCACTTTGGAAAGCAATTTGGCGCTTCCTTAAAAAGTTAGCCATGGGGCGGGACCAAGATGGCTGACTAGGGAGAAGCTTCTGCTGAACCCTCTTGCAACAAAGACTCAAAAAAAAACAAGTGAATCAATTACATATATGACAATCTACGAATCCTGACCATCAAACACAGAACTAAGGAATTGATCTGAGTGACAGAGAAGTGAGAAACCGAGTGCTGAAGTAGCAACCAGTTTTGGAGACCGGCGTGCTGCACCCCAGCCATGAGCCCTCAGGGAGTGAGAATCTGCGCACTGAAGCAGCAACCAGTTCCAGAGACCAGTGTGCCTCACCCCAGCCCTGAGCTCTCGTGGGAGCAAAAATCTGCAGTGAGGCACTGACCAGTTCTGGAGCCAGGCAAGCCATGCCCCAGACCTGAACCCTTGCAGAGCCTTGGGGCCAGAGCTGCAGGGATGATCGAGGCTTCCTGAAACAAGGCAAGCAAGGACGCAGCCCTAAACCTCTGGGGCAATCTTGGCGGGGACCAAGTCAGTGCACACAGGCTACACATCCCTCTGGAATCTCGGATAAAACAGTCCTTACTGAACAAGATAAGTGATTTTGTCTATTTTACTGTGCCCCTCCCTGCCCCAGCTGGTTTCATTAACACCGGAATTCCCTGGGCCAGAGAGTGAAGTGCTCTGCAGGGCTTTTTTTTTTTTTCTGAACCCATTCTCCTGGCCTGGAAAAGCATCAATTAACAATCAGGGGAAAAGTCCTTTCCTGATTTCTGTAAACTGGAATAACAGCACAGAACCATCTCCAACCAGGCACAAGAGATCCACAGACTTTGACTTTCACCCCCACGTGGAACCAGGTAGCTATTTTAATGCAAAGGGAATTCTTTTAGAGATCTGACTATAATTGTTGTAGCTGAGCAGTGGAAAGGCAAGTTTTGGAGGCCTGATACTGCTCTACCTATTAGATAGAGCACTCACTGATCCACAGCAGGGAACTGAGGGCTGAGGCTTCATCCACACCACCTAACCACCTGCTAAAGGGCTCTGAGGATAGTGATGCATACCAATCTTTACAGGAACAAGCATTGGATGCCTAAGGTACAGCTGCAGAGCAGACCCACCAGAGCACTCTAGAGAACACAGACTCTCTTTCCTCACTGGCACTTGGGGAAAGGCTGTCAGCACCCTGCCCTCCTTGGAGTGTGGCCCTCTGCTGCTACTAGAAACCGCTCCCTTGGGGTGTAAACCCTGCCACTACTAGAAACCAGTGCATACAACCATCACCACTACTCCTCTAAGATAGTAGGTGAGAGCCTACACCACACACTAAAAGTGGTAACTCCACACTAGATGACCCATTATCAGGACACCTGAGCTGATTCTATTTGAGAATAGTGAATGGACTCAGGCTCATACACCAGGTAATACCTCAAACCAGCTGGTAACAATACATAAGTGATTCAAAGTCTACAACAATCAAGTTAGCATTCTCTACCAGCCTATCTGGGTGTTTTGAAACAAAACAAAAACAAGAAGACTCAGTGAGTAAGTATAAAATAAATCATTACAATAAGTTATAGATGGCTCAGAGACAGCAGTTGATATCAAATCACATAAAGAAGCAGACCATGATTGCTTCTACAACCCCCCCCAAAATCAAAGAATCAAAATTCTTTCCCAGATGAAGATACATTCCTGGAATTGCCAGATGTAGAATATAAAAAACTAATATACAGAATGGTTTTTGAAAAAAAAAATTTTTTTTTCAAGGCATCAGGGATGGCCTCAGAAATGAAATAAGGCAATCTACAGAAAAAGCCAAGAAACACACAGATAAACCAGTTGAAGAAATCAAAAAGATTATTCAAGAACATAGTGAAAAATTTAATAAGCTGCAAGAATCCATAGACATCATTCAAAAATTCAAAAAATTAACAATAAAATTACAGAATTAGACAACTCAATAGGAAGTCAGAGGAGCAGAATCAAGGAATTGGAATGCAAAATTGGGGAGATGGAGGATAAGACAATGGGCACCAATATATTTGAAGAAAAATCAGATAAAAGAATTAAAAAAAATAAAGAAATCCTAAAAATCATGTGGGACTCTATCAAGAAGAATAACTTGCATGTGACTGGAGTTCCAGAACAGGGAGGATAACAGAAAATACAGAAAGAATAGTTGAAGATCTGTCAGTAGAAAACTTCCCTGGCATCATGAAAGATGAAAGGATATCTATCCAAGATGCTCATCGAGCACCATACAAGATAGACCCCAAAAGAAAATCACCAAGACATATTATCATCAAACTTTCCAAAACCAAAGATAAAGAGAAAATCTTAAAAACAGCCAAGGAAGAACAAAAAGTCACCTAAAAAGAGAATCAATAAAAATAAGTTCGGACTACTCGGCAGAAACTATGCAGGCAAGAAGGCAACGGGATGGCATATATAGAGCACTGAATGAGAAAAACTGCCAGCCAAGAATCATATATCCAGCAAAACTCTCTCTCAAATATGAAGGTGAAATTAAGACATTTACAGATAAACACCAGCTTAGAGAGTTTGCAAAAACCAAACCAATTCTACACAAAAGGAAATTGTTTGGTCAGAAAACCAATAATATCAGATACCAGCACAACACAAGGTGGCAGAACAGAACATCCTGATATCAACTCAGATAGGGAAATCACAAAAACAAAATAAGATTAATTAAAAAAAATGCTCAAAACAGGGAATCACTGATGTCATGTAATGTAAAAGATTACAATAATAAAAAAGGGACTAAATACAGGAGGCATAGATCATCCATATGGAGTGGAAACCAAGGTGATATAGGGCGATACAAGCTAGGTTTTTACTTTGAAAAATAGGGGTAAATATTAAGGTAACCACAAAGAGGTCTAACAATTCCATACTTCTAAATAAAAACCAAGATAAACACAATGACTCGCCAAAAATAAATTCAACAACTATGAAGATGAGGAACACACAATTTACAAAGAAAAACTTCTCAGCACAAAGAAGTAAGAGGAAAAATTAAACTGTCAACAACACACAAAATAAGGCATCAAAATGACAGCACTAAACTCGTACTTATCTATAATCATGCTGAATGTAAATGGACTAAATGCACCAATGAAGAGACAGAGAGTTGCAGACTGGATAAAAAAAAAAAAAAAAAATGATCTGTCTATATGCTGCCTACAAGAGACACACCTTAGACTTAGAGACACAAACTAAAACTCAAAGGATGGAAAAAAATATATCAAGCAAATAATAAGCAAAAAAGAAGAGGAGCAGCAATATTAATTTCTGACAAAATAGACTTTAAAGTTAAATCCTTCAGAAAGGATAAGGAAGGACACTATATAATCATTAAAGGGACAATACACCAAGAAGATATAACCATATTAAATATTACGCACCCAATGACAGGGCTGCAAGATACATAAAACGAACTCTATCAGCATTGAAAAGTGAGATAGAAAGCTCCACAATAATAGTAGGAGACTTCAACACACCACTTTTGGTGAAGAACAAGACATCCAGTAAGAAGCTCAATAAAGACACGGACGATCTAATTGCTACTATCAACCAAATATATCTCATAGACATACCAAACACTCCACCCAACAGCTGCAAAGTATACTTTCTTTTCTAGTGCACATAGAACATTCTGTAGAATAGAACACGTTAGGTCATAAAGCAAGCCTTTGCAGAATCCAAAGCATCGAAATATTACAAAGCATCTTCTCAGACCATAAGGCCATAAAAGTACAAATCAATAAAGAAAGACCAGGGAAAAGAAATCAAATACTTGGAAACTGAACAATACGTTGCTCAAAAAAGACTGGGTTATAGAAGATATTAAGGAGGGAATAAAGATATTCATAGAATGCAACGAGACCGAAAACACTTCCTATCAAAACCTTTGAAAACACTTCCTATCAAAACCTTTGGGACACAGCAAAAGCAGTGCTCAGAGGTCAAGTTATATCAATAAATGCACACATATGTAAAGAAGAAAGAGCCAAAATCAGAGAAATGTCCCTACACCTTGAACAAGTAGAAAGGGAAAAACAGAAGAATCTGTCAGGCACCAGAAGAAAACAAATAATAAATAATCAGAGCAGAATTAAATGCATTAGAGAACAGAAAAACAATTGAAAGAATTAACAAAGCCAAAAGCTGGTTCTTTGAAAAAATTAACAGAATTGATAAACCATTGGCCAGACTGACTAAAGAAATACAGGAAAGGAAATAAATAACCCAAATAAGAAATGAGATGGGCCATATCACAACAGACCCAACTGAAATTAAAAGAATCATATCAGATTACAACGAAAAATTGTATTCTAACAAATTTGCAAACCTAGAAGAAATGGATGAATTCCTAGAAACACACTACTTACCTAAACTAACACAAACGGAAGTAGAACAGCTAAATAGACCATAACAGAAAAAGAGATTGAAAAGGTAATCAAAAAACTCCCAACAAAAAAAAAGCCCTGGCCCGGATGGCTTCACTGCAGAGTTCTACCAAACTTTCAGAGAAGAGTTAACACTACTACTACTAAAGGTATTTCAAAGCATGGAATAGGACGGAATACTCCCTAACTCATTCTATGAAGCCAGCATATCCCTGATACCAAAACCAGCTAAAGACAGCACAAAAAAAAAATTACACAGCTATATCCCTCATGAACATAGATGCACAAATCCTCAACAAAATTCTGGCCAATAGAATTGAACAGCATATCAAAAAAAATCTACCATGACCAAGTGGGATTTATACCAGGTATGCAAGGTTTTTTTTTTTTTATGCAAGGTTGGTTCAATATTAGAAAAACAGTTAATGCAATCCACCATATAAATAAAACAAAAGACAAGAACCACATGATCTTACCAATTGATGCAGAAAAGGCATTTGACAAAGTTCAACATCTATTCCTGATAAAAACTCTCAGCAAAATAGGAATAGAAGGAAAATTCCTCAACATAATAAAGGGCATTTATACAAAGCTAACAGCCAACATCATATTTAATGGACAGATTCTGAAAGCATTCCCCTTGAGAACGGGCATCAGACAAGGGTGCCCCTTATCACCACTTTTATTCAGCATTGTGCTAGAGATCCTAGCCAGAGCAATTAGGCTAGACAAAGAAATAAAGTGCATCCAGATTGGCAAGAAAAAAGTAAAATTATCTCTATTTGCAGACGACATGATCTTATACACAAAAAATCCTCCTTAGGAAAAATACTGAAACTAATAGAGGAGGTCAGCAGAGTATCAGGTTACAAGATAAACATACCAAAAGCACTTGGATTCCTCTACATCAACAAAAAGAACATCGAAGAGGAAATCACCAAATCAATACCATTCACAGTAGCCCCCAAGAAGATAAAATATTTAGGAATAAATCTAACCAGAGACATAAAAGACCTATACAAAGAAAACTGCAAGGTACTACTGCAAGAAACCAAAAAGGACCTACATAAGCAGAAAAACATACCTTGCTAATAGATAGGAAGACTTAACATTGTAAAAACTTCTATTCTACCAAAAGCCATCTATATATAGAATGCACTTCTGATCCAAATTCAATGACATATTTTAATGTGATGGAAAAACAAATCACCAACTTCACATGGAAGGGAAAGAAGCCCCAGATAAGTAAAGCATTACTGAAAAAGAAGAACAAAGTGGGAGGCCTCACTCTACCTGATTTTAGGACCCATTATATATTGCCACAGTAGTCAAAACAGCCTGGTACTGGTACAACAGACACATAGACCAATGGAACAGAATTGAGAATCCAGATATAAATCCACCCACATATGAGCAGCTGATATTTGACAAAGGCCCAGTGTCAGTTAATTGGGGAAAAGATAGTCTTTTTAACAAATGGTGCTGGCATAACTGGATATCCATCTGCAAAAAAATGAAACAGCACCCATACCTCACACCATGCAAAAAAACTAACTCCAAATGATCAAAGATCTAAACATAAACTCTAAAAGGATAAAGATCATGGAAGAAAAAATAGGGACAACATTAGAAGCCCCAATAAAAGGCATAAACAGAATACAAAACATTACTAAAAATGCCGAAAAGAAACCAGATAACTGGGGGCTCCTAAAAATCAAACACCTATGCTCATCTAAGACTTCACAAAAAGAGTAAAAAGGCCACCTACAGACTGGGAAAAAACTTTCAGCTACGATATCCCCGACCAGGGCCTGATCTCTAAAATCTACATGATTCTGCTAAAACTCAACCACAAAAAGACAAACAACCCAATTAAAAAATGAGCAAAGGATATGAACAGACACTTCACTAAAGAAGACATTCAGGAGGCTAACAGATACATGAGGAAATGCTCTCGATCATTAGCTGTTAGAGAAATGCAAATTAAAACTACAATGAGATTCCATCTCACTCCAGCAAGGCTGGCATTAATCCAAAAACACAAAATAATAAATGTTAGAGAGGCCGTGAAGAGACTGGAACACTTATACACGGCTCGTGGGAATGTAAAATGGTACAACTGCTTTGGAAATCGATTTGGTGCTTCCTTAAAAAGCTAGAAATAGAACTACCATACGATCCACCAATCCCACCCCTCGAAATATATCTTAGAGAAATAAGAGCCTTTACACAAACAGATGTATGGACACCCATGTTTATTGCAGCACTGTTTACAATAGCAAAAAGATGGAAGTAACCAAAGTACCCGTCAATGGATGAATGGATAAATAAATTATCGTATACTCACACAATGGAATACAAAGCATTGATAAAGAACAGTAATGAATCTGTGAAACATTTCATAACATGGAGGAACCTGGAAAGAATTATGCTGAGTGAAATGAGTCAGTAGCAAAAGGACAAATATTGTATAAGACCACTATTATAAGACTTTAAGAAATAGTTTAAACTGAGAACACATTCTTTTGTGGTTATGAGAGGGAGGAGGGAGGGAGGGTGGGAGAGGGATATTTACTAATTAGATAGTAGATAAGAACTACTTTAGGTGAAGGGAAACACAACACTCAATACAGGGAAGGTCAGCACAACTGGACTAATCCAAAAGCAAAGAAGTTTCCTGAATAAACTGAATGCTTCAAAGGTCAACAAAGCAGGGCGGGGGTTTGGGGACCATGGTTTCAGGGGATATCTAAGTTAATTGGCAAAATAATTCTATTAAGAAAACATTCTGCATCCCACTTTGTAGACTGTCATCTGGGGTCTTAAATGCTAGCAAGCGGCCATCTATGATGGATCAATGAGTCTCAACCCACCTGGATCAAAGGAGAATGAAGAACACCAAGGATACAAGGTAATTACAAGCCCAAGAGACAGAAAGGGCTGCATGAACGAGAGATTACATCATCCTGAGACCAGAAGAACTAGATGGTGCCTGGCCACAACTGATGACCGCCCTGACAGGGAACAGAACAGAGAACCCCTGAGGGAGCAGGAGAACAGTGGGATGCAGACCCCAATCCTCATAAAAAGACCAGACTTAATGGTCTGACTGAGACTAGAAGGACCCCAGTGGCATGGTCCCCAAACCTTCTGTTGGCCCAGGACATGAACCATTCCTGAAGCCAACTCGTCAGACATGGATTGGGCTGGACAGTGGGTTGGAGACAGATGCTGATGAGGAGTGAGCTACTTGCATCAGGTGGACTCTTGAGACTATGTTGGCATCTCCTGTCTGGAGGGGAGATGAGAGGGTAGAGGGTGTTAGAAGCTGGCAAAACGGTCACGAAAAGAGAGGCTGGAAGGAGGGAGCAGGCTGTCTCATTGGGGAGAGAGTAATTGGGAGTATGTAGTAAGGTGTATGTAAGTTTTTATGTGAGAGACTGACTTGATTTGTAAACTGTCACTTAAAGCACAATAAAAAGTATTTTTAAAAATGGGCAAAGGACAGCTGTTCGTGAGGGCCACGCCCACCCAGTTCGCCCGAGCCCTGCGGCGCACCAGAGGGAGAAATTCCCTGGAGGAAGTGACTGGTCTCGGAGCGGGGAGAGCAGCATCCCAGCTGGGGAGCCGTCCCGCTGGGATCTTGGCGAGAGCGGGCGAGGTGTGAGCGCATTCCCCTGAACAGACCCCCGGGGGCGGGCCCAGCTGTCCTTGAGTGCCACGCACACCCAGTTCGCGAGAGCCGTGCGGCGCACCGGAGGGAGAAACCCCCGGGAGGAAGTGACTGGTCTTGGAGCGGGGAGAGCAGCATCCCAGCTGGGGAGCAGTCCTGCCGGGATTCTGGCGGACGGGGGCGGAGCGTGAACGTGGGGATCAGCTCTATATTCTGTGGTGCTACATGCCTAGCTCTCTGATCCCTCCCCCACCCTCCCCAGGCGGCTCCATTAACATCCGAATACCCTGAGCCAGAAGAAGAATTTGGATAGGGATCTGACTGCATTTTTTTTTAGCTGATTACCTGGAAAATCTAGTTTCCCAGTGATGGCTCGGAGACAGCAGTCCATATCAAACCACATAAAGAAACAAACCATGACAGTTTCTCCAACCCCCCAAACAAAAGAATCAAAATCTTTCCCAAATGAAGATACAATCCTGGAATTATCAGATACAGAATATAAAAAACTAATTTACAGAATGCTTAAAGGTATCACAAATGAAATTAGGATAACTGCAGAAAAAGCCAAGGAACACACTGATAAAACTGTTGAAGTACTCAAAAAGAACATAGTGGAAAAATTAATAAGTTGCAAGAATCCATAGAGAGACAGCATGTAGAAATCCAAAAGATTAACAATAAAATTACAGAATTAGACAACGCAATAGAAAGTCAGAGGAGCAGACTCAAGCAATTAGAAGGTAGACTGGGACTTCTGGAGGACCAGGGAATCAACTCCAACATAGCTGAAAAAAAATCAGATAAAAGAATTAAAAAAAATGAAGAAACCCTAACAATCATGTGGGAATCTATCAAGAAGGATAACTTGCGAGTGATTGGAGTCCCAGAACAGGGAGGGGGGACAGAAAACACAGAGAAAATAGTTGAAGAACTCCTGACACAAAACTTCCCTGATATCATGAAAGACGAAAGGATATCTATCCAAGATGCTCATCGAACCCCATTTAAGATTGATCCAAAAAGAAAAACACCAAGACATATTATCATCAAACTTGCCAAAACCAAAGACAAACAGAAAATTTTAAAAGCAGCCAGGGAGAAAAGAAAGGTTTCCTTCAAGGGAGAATCAATAAGTTCAGACTACTCAGCAGAAACCATGCAGGCAAGAAGGGAATGGGACGACATATACAGAGCACTGAAGGAGAAAAACTGCCAACCAAGGATCGTATATCCAGCAAAACTCTCTCTGAAATATGAAGGAGAAATTAAGATATTTACAGATAAACACAAGTTTGGAGAATTTGCAAAAACTAAACCAAGACTGCAAGAAATGCTTAAGGAGATTGTTTGGCCTGATGACCAATAATATCAGGTACCAGCACAATGGAAGGTCACAAAACAGAACGTCCTGATATCAACGCAACTCAAATAGGGAAAGCACAAAAACAAACAAAGTAAGATTAATTTTAAAAAATAAATAAACAAAATAATACACATAACAGGAAATCATGGAAATCAATAGATAAAAGATCACAATAATCAAAAAGAGGGAATAAATATAGGAAGCATTGAACTGCCAGATGGAGAGTGATACAAGGAGATATAGAACGATACAAGTTAGGTTTTTACTTAGAAAAATAGGGTTAAATAATAAGGTAACCACAAAAAGGAATATCAATTCCATAACTCAAGAAAAACGTAACGACTCAACAAACATAAAGTTAAACATTATGAAAATGAGGATCTCACAATCTACTAAGAAAAACGTCTCACCACAAAAAAGTATGTGGAAAAATGAAAAGGCCAACAACACACATGAAAAGGCATCAAAATGACAGCACTAAAAACTTATTTATCTATAATTATGCTGAATGTAAATGGACTAAATGCACCAATAAAGAGACAGAGAGTCACGGACTGGATAAAGAAACACGATCTATCTATATGCTGCCTACAAGAGACACACCTTAGACTTAGAGACACAAATAAACTAAAACTCAAAGGATGGAAAAAAATATATCAAGCAAATAATAAGCAAAAAAGAAGAGGAGCAGCAATATTAATTTCTGACAAAATAGACTTTAGACTTAAATCTGCCACAAAGGATAAAGAAGGACACTATATAATGATAAAAGGGACAATTGATCAGAAAGATATAACCATATTAAATATTTATGCACCCAATGACAGGGCTGCAAGATACATAAATCAAATTTTAACAGAATCGAAAAGTGAGATAGACACCTCCACATTTATAGTAGGGGACTTCAACACACCACTTTCGGAGAAGGACAGGACATCCAGTAAGAAGCTCAATAGAGACACGGAAGACCTACATACAACAATCAACCAACTTGACCTCATAGACTTATACAGGACTCTCCACCCAACTGCTGCAAAATATACTTTTTTTTCTAGTGCACATGGAACATTCTCTAGAATAGACCACATATTAGGTCACAAAACAAGTCTTGGTAGAATCCAAAACATTGAAATATTACAAAGCATCTTCTCAGACCACAAGGCAATGAAGCTAGAAATCAATAACAGAAAAACTAGGGAAAAGAAATCAAATACTTGGAAAATGAACAATACCCTCCTGAAAAAAGACTGGGTTATAGAAGACATCAAGGAGGGAATAAGGAAATTCTTTGAAAGCAACGAGAATGAAAATACTTCCTATCAAAACCTCTGGGACACAGCAAAAGCAGTGCTCAGAGACCAATTTATATCGATAAATGCACGCACACATACAAAAAGCAGAAAGAGACAAAATCAGAGAACTGTCCCGACAACTTGAACAAATAGAAAGTGAGCAACAAAAGAACCCATCAGGCACCAGAAGAAAACAAATAATAAAAGTTAGAGCTGAACTAAATGAATTAGAGAACAGAAAAACAATTGAAAAAATTAACAAAGCCAAAAGCTGGTTCTTTGAAAAAATTAACAAAATTGATAAACCATTGGCTAGACTGACTAAAGAAAAACAGGAAAGGAAACAAATAACCAGAATAAGAAACGAGAAGGACCACATCACAACAGAGCCAAATGAAATTAAAAGAATCATTTCAGATTGCTACATAAAATTGTACTCTAACAAATTTGAAAACCTAGAAGAAATGGATAAATTCTTAGAAAAATACTACCTACCTAAACTAACACATTCAGAAGTAGAACAACTAAATAGACCCATAACAAAAAAAGAGATTGAAACGGTAATCAAAAAACTTCCAACAAAAAAAAGTCCTGGCCCAGATGGCTTCACTGCAGAGTTCTACCAAACCTTCAGAGAAGACTTAACACCACTACTACTGAAGGTATTTCAAAGCATAGAACAAGACGGAATACTACCCAACTCATTCTAGGAAGCTACCATCTCCCTGATACCAAAACCAGGAAAAGACACTACAAAAAAAGAAAATTTTAGACCTATATCCCTCATGAACATAGATGCAAAAATCCTCAACAAAATTCTAGCCAATAGAATCCAAAAACGCATCAAAAAAATAATTCACCCTGATCAAGTGGGATTTATACCAGGTATGCAAGGCTGATTTAATATCAGAAAAACCATTAATGTAATCCATCACATAAATAAAACAAAAGATAAAAACCACATGATCTTATCAATAGATGCAGAAAAGGCATTTGACAAAGTTCAACACGCATTTATGATAAAAACTCTTACCAAAATAGGAATTGAAGGAAAATTCCTCAACATAATAAAGGGCATCTATGCTTTTATGCAAAGCCAACAGCCAATATCACTCTAAATGGAGAGAACCTGAAAGCATTTCCCCTGAGAATGGGAACCAGACAAGGATCCCCTTTATCACCACTCTTATTCAACATCATACTTGAAGTCCTAGCCAGGGCAATTAGGCTAGACAAAGAAATAAAGGGTATCCAGATTGGTAAGGAGGAAGTAAAGCTATCACTATTTGCAGATGACATGATCGTATACATGGAAAACCCTAAGGAATCCTCCAGAAAACTACTGAAACTAATAGAAGAGTTTGGAAGAGTCTCAGGTTATAAAATAAACATACAAAAATCACTTGGATTCCTCTACATCAACAAAAAGAACACCGAAGAGGAAATCACCAAATCAATACCATTCACAGTAGCCCCCAAGAAGAGAAAATACTTAGGAATAAATCTTACCAAGGATGTAAAAGACCTATACAAAGAAAACTATAAAACTCTGCTACAAGAAATTCAAAAGGACATACTTAAGTGGAAGAACATACCCTGCTCATGGATAGGAAGACTTAACATAGTAAAAATGTCTATTCTACCAAAAGCCATCTACACATATAACGCACTTCCAATCCAAATACCAATGTCATATTTTAAGGGGATAGAGAAACAAATCACTAATTTCATATGGAAGGGAAAGAAGCCCCGGATAAGCAAAGCATTACTGAAAAAGAAGAAGAAAGTGGGAGGCCTCACTCTACCTGATTTCAGAACCTATTATACAGCTACAGTAGTCAAAACAGCCTGGTACTGGTACAACAACAGGCACATAGACCAATGGAACAGAATTGAGAACCCAGATATAAATCCATCCACGTATGAGCAGCTGATATTTGACAAAGGACCAGTGTCAGTCAATTGGGGAAATGATAGTCTTTTTAACAAATGGTGCTGGCATAACTGGATATCCATTTGCAAAAGAATGAAACAGGACCCATACCTCACACCATGCACAAAAACTAACTCCAAGTGGATCAAAGACCTAAACATAAAGACTAAAACGATAAAGATCATGGAAGAAAAAATAGGGACAACCCTAGGAGCCCTAATACAGGGCATAAACAGAATACAAAACATTACCAAAAATGATGAAGAGAAACCCGATAACTGGGAGCTCCTAAAAATCAAACACCTATGCTCATCTAAAGACTTCACCAAAAGAGTAAAAAGACCACCTACAGACTGGGAAAGAATATTCAGCTATGACATCTCAGACCAGGGCCTGATCTCTAAAATCTACATGATTCTGTCAAAACTCAACCACAAAAAGACAAGCAACCCAATCAAGAAGTGGGCAAAGGATATGAACACACATTTCCCTAAAGAAGATATTCAGGCAGCCAACAGATACATGAGAAAATGCTCCCGATCATTAGCCATTAGAGAAATGGAAATTAAAACTACGATGAGATTCCATCTCACACCAGTTAGACTGGCATTAATCCAAAAAACACAAAATAATAAATGTTGGAGAGGCTGCAGAGAGATTGGAACTCTCATACACTGCTGGTGGGATTGTAAAATGGTACAACCACTTTGGAAATCCATCTGGCGTTATCTTAAACAGTTAGAAATAGAACTACCATACAACCCAGAAATCCCACTCCTCGGAATATACCCTAGAGATACAAGAGACTTCACACAAACAGACATATGCACACCCATGTTTATTGCAGCTCTGTTTACAATAGCAAAAAGTTGGAAGCAACCAAGATGTCCGTCAACGGATGAATGGGTAAATAAATTGTGGTATATTCACACAATGGAATACTACGCATCGATAAAGAACAGTGACGAATCTCTGAAACATTTCATAACATGGTGGAATCTGGAAGACATTATGCTGAGCGAAATGAGTCAGAGGCAAAAGGACAAATATTGTATAAGACCACTATTATAAGATCTTGAGAAATAGAAAAAACAGAGAAGAACACATACTTTTGTGGTTACAATGGGGGGAGGGAGGGAGGGAGGGAGTGGGTTTTTTATTGATCAATCAGTAGATAAGAACTGCTTTGGGTGAAGGGAAAGACAATACACAATACAAGGAAGGTCAGCCTAATTGGACTGGACGAAAAGCAAAGAGGTTTCCGGGATAAAATGAAAGCTTCAAAGGTCAGCGGAGCAGGGGCTGGGGTCTGGGGAACATGGTTTGAGGAGAATTCTAAGTCAACGGGCAAAATAATTCTATTATGAAAACATTCTGCATCCCACTTTGAATTGTGGTGCCTGGGGTCCTAAATGCCAACAAGCGGCCATCTAAGATACATCAATTGGTCTCAACCCACCTGGAGCAAAGGCAAAGGAAGAACACCAAGGCCACACGACAACTAAGAACCCAAGAGACAGAAAGGGCCACATGAACCAGAGACCTACATCATCCTGAGACCAGAAGAACTAGTTGGTGCCCGGCCACAATCGATGTCTGCCCTGCTAGGGAGCACAACAGACAACTCCTGAGGGAGCAGGAGGCCAGTGGGATACAGACCCCAAATTCTCATAAAAAGACCATACCTAATGCGACTAGAGGAATCCCAGAGACAATGCTCCCCAGAACTTCTGATGGCACAGGACAGGAACCATCCCCGAAGACAACTCATCAGGCATGAAAAGGACTGGTCAGCGGCGGGGAGAGAGATGCTGATGAAGAGTGAGCCAATTAAATTAGGTGGACACTGGAGAGTGTGTTGGCAACTCTTGACTGGAGGGAGGATGGGAAGATAGAGAGAGAGGGAAGATGGCAAAATTGGCACAAACAAGAGACTGAAAGGGCTGACTCAATAGGGGGAGAGCAAGTGGGAGAAGGGAGTATGATGTATGTAAACCTACATGTGACAGACTGATTGGAATGGTAAATGTTCACTTGAGGCTTAATAAAAATTAATTTAAAAAAATGGGCAAAGGATATGGACAGGCACTTCACTGAAGAAGACATTCAGGTAGCTAACAGATACATGAGGAAAGGCCCTCGATCATTAGCCATTAGAGAAATGCAAATCAAACGTACAATGAGATTCCATCTCACTCCAACAAAGCTGGCATTAATCCAAAAAACACAAAATAATAAATGGGTTAAGTTTTAGGGTTTGGGGTTAGCATTTAGGATTTGGGTTAGGGTAGGGCTAGGTGTTAGGGCTAGGTCTATGGTTAGGACTACGCTATTTTAGGTGTTAGGGTTAGGTTTAGGGGTAGAGTTAGCATTAGAGTTAGAGCTAGTGATAGGGTGTTAGGGTTAGAGTCACCTTTAGGGTTAGGGTTAAGGGTTAGGTTTAGAGGTTGGGGTTAGAGTTAGATGATTAGAGTTAGGGTTAGGGGTTAGCATTATGGCTAGGGCTAGTGTTAAAGTTTAGTGTCAGTGTTAGGGTTAGGGTTATGGTGAGGGTTTAGTGTTGCAGTTGGGATTGGGTAAGTTTTGGGGTTTGGTTAGGGTTGGGGTCAGGGTTAAGCGTTAGGGTTAGGGGTTAGGTGTTAAGGGTTACGCTTACCATTAGGGTTAGTGATAGAGTTAGGGTGTTAGGGTTAGAGTGTTTTAGGGTAGGAGCGTTAGGTTTAGTGTTAGAGTTAGAAACATTGTTAGGGTTAGGTTTAGGGGTTATGCTTAGGGGTTAGGTGTTAAGGGTTACGCTTACCATTAGGGTTAGTGACAGAGTTAGGGTGTTAGGGTTAGAGTGATTTAGGGTAGGAGCGTTAGGTTTAGTGTTAGAGTTAGAAACATTGTTAGGGTTAGGTTTAGGGGTTATGCTTAGGGGTTAGGGGTTCCGGCTTAGGGTTACGGTTATGGTTAGGGCTAGGGATACAGTTATGGTGTTAGGATTAGAGGATTAGGGTTAGGATTAGGGTTGGGGTTAGGGTTAGCTTTAGGGTTAGCATTAGAATTAGGGTTATGGTTAGTTGTTAGGGTTAGGGTAAGGGCTACATCTAGGTCTAGGGCTTAGGGTTTAGGGCTCAGAATTAGGTTTGGTTTTAGGCGTTAGGGTTATGGTTTGGGTTAAGTTTAGGGTTTAGGGTTAGGGTTAGTGTTAGTGTTAGTATTAGAGTTAGATTTAGGGTTAGGGTTAAGCATTAGGACTCGGGCTTCGGGCTTAGGGTTAGGGTTAGTATTTGGTTGGGCTAGAGCTATGGTTTAAGGGTTTGGGTTAGGGTTAGGGCTTAGTGTTTGGGTTGGGATTGGGGTTCGGTTTTGGGTTAGCATTATGGTTAGGTTTGAGTTTGGGTTTTGGTTCAAGTTTGGGTTTAGGGTTAGGGTTAAGGCTAGGTGTTAGGGCTAGGGCTAGGGTTGACTAGGGTTAGGGCTAACGCTGGGGTTAGGGTTAAGGATTAGGTTTATGTTAGGTCTTGGTGTTAGGGCTAGGGTTAAGACTAGGGCTTGGCTATAGCTGGAGGTTGGGGTAGGGGTTAGGTTTTGAGTTAGGGTTAGGGTTAGGGTTTAGGGTTATGGCTTAGGGTTTGGGGTTAGGGTTAGAATTTAGGATTTGGGTTAGTGTTAAGGCTCAGGCTATGGTTAGGAATAGGGTTATTGGTAGGGATTAGGGTTAGAGGCTAGGGAAATGGTTAGGGCTAGTGTTAGTGTTATGGTTAGGGTTAGAGTTAGGGTTAGGCTTGTTGCCGTTGTTAGGTGCTGTCGAGTCAGTCCTGACTCGTAGTGAACCTATGCACAACAGAATGAAATACTGCCCAGTCCTGAGTTACCCTTACAATCGTTAGCTTGAGCTCATTGTTGCAACCACTGTGTCAATCCACCTCATTGAGGGTCTTCCTCTTTTCCGCTGACCCTGTACTCTGCCAAGCATGATGTCCTTCTCCAGGGACTGATCCTTCCTGATGACATGTCCAAAGTATGTAAGACTCAGTCTCGCCATCCTTGCTTCTAAGGAGCATTCTGGTAGTATTTCTTCCAAGACAGATTTGTTCATTCTTTTGGCAGTCTATGGTATATTCAATATTCTTCGCCAACACCACAATTCGAATGCGCCAATTCTTCTTCGGTCTTCCTTATTCATTGTCCAGCTTTCACATGCATATGATGCATTTCAAAATACCAAGGTGACGTCTTTGCTGTTCAACACTTTAAAGAGGTCCTTTGCAGCTGATTTACCCAATGTAATGCGTCTTTTGATTTCTTGACTGCTGCTTCCATGGCTGTTGATTGTGGATCCAAATAAAATAAAATCCTTGACAACTTCAATCTTTTCTCTGTTTATCATGATGGTGCTTATTGGTTCAGTTGTGAGGATTTTTTGTTTTCTTTATGTTGAGGTGCAATCCATACTGAAGGCTGTGGTCTTTGATCTTCATTAGTAAGCGCTTCAAGTCCTCTTCACTTTCAGCAAGCAAGGTTGTGTCATCTGCATAACACAGGTTGTTAGTGAGTCTTCCTCCAATCCTGATACCCCATTCTTCTTCACATAGTCCAGCTTCTTGGATTATTTGCTCAGCATACACATTGAATAGGTATGGTGAGAGAATACGACCGTGACACACACCTTTCCTGACCTTAAACCAATCAGTATCTCCTTGTTCTGTCCGAACAACTGCCTCTCGATCTGTGTAAAGTTTCCTTATGAGCACAATTAAGCGTTCTGGAATTCCCATTCGAGGCAATGTTATCCATCATTTCTTCGGATCCACACAGTTGAATGCCTCTGCATAGTCAATAAAACACAGGTGAACATCCCTCTAGTATTCTCTGCTTTCAGCCAGGATTCATCTGACATCAGCAATGCTATCCCTGGTTCCACATCCTCTTCTGAAACCGGCCTGAATTTCTGGCAGTTCCCTGTCTATATATACGGCTGCAGCCATTTTTGAATGATCTTGCTTGCATGTGATATTAATGATATTGTTGTATAATTTCCACATTCGATTGGATCACCTTTCTTGGGAATAGACATCAATATGGATCTCTTCCAGTCAGTTGGCCAAGGAGCTGTCTTCCATGTTTCTTGGCATAGACGAGTGAGCACCTCCAGCACTGCATCTGTTTGTTGCAACATCTCAATTGATATTCCATCAATTCCTGGAGCCTCGTTTTTCAGCAATGCCTTCAGAGCAGCTTGGACTTCTTCCTTCAGTACCATCAGTTCTTGGTCCTATGAAATGGTTGAACATCAACTGTTTCTTTTTGGTATAATGACTCTGTGTATTCCTTTCATGTTCCTTCCATAGAAACCTTCACTATTGCAACTCGAGGCTTAAATTTTTTCTTCAGTTCTTTCAGTTTGAGAAACGCCAAGTGTGTTCTTCCCTTTTGGTTTTCCATCTCTAGCTCTTTGCACATGTCATTACAATACGTTTCTTTGTCCTCTCGAGCCGCCCTTTGAAATCTTCTGTTCAGTTCTTTTACTTTATCAATTCTGCCTTTTGCTTTAGCTGCTCGACATTCCAGAGCAAGTTTCAGAGTCTCCTCTGACATCCATCTTGGTCTTATCCTTCTTTCCTGTCTTTTGAATGACCTCTTGCCTTCTTCATGGATGATGCCCTGGATGTCATTCCACAACTTGTCTAGTCTTCATTCACTAGTGTTCAATGCGTCAAATTGAACATCTATTCTTCAGATGGTCTCTAAATTCAGGTGGAATAAACCCAAGGTCATATTTTGGCTCTCTGATTTTCTTCAGTTTCAGCTTGAACTTGCCTATCAGCAATGGATGATCTGTTCCACAGTCGGCCCCTGGTTCAGCTTAGGGTTCAGGTTAGGGCTGAAGGTTTAGAGCTTAGAGCTTAGGGTTAGGGTTGGGGTTAGGTTGTGCGCTAGGGCTATGGCTTAAGGTTGAGGGTTAGGTTTAGGGTGTAGTGTTGGTGTTGGGGTTCAGGTTCTGGTTAGCATTACAGTTGAGTTTGGGGTTGGGGCTGTGGTTGGGGTTAGGGTTGGTGTTAGTGTTAGGATTAGGGGTTAGGTTTAGGGTTTGGATTTCTGGTTAGGGATTAGGGTTAGGGTTATATTTTAGGGTGTTAGGGTTAGGGCTATGTGTTAGAGCTAGGGCTAGGGTTAGGAATAGGGATAGGGATAGAGTTAGGGTTAGAGTTAGGGTTACTCTTAGGGGCTATGGTTAAGGGTTAGGTTTTAGAGTTTAGAGTTAAGGTTACAGCAAGTGTTAGGGATACAGTAAGGGTTTAGGGATACAGTGGTAGTTTTTGGGTTAGAAGGTTGTGGTTAGGGCTAGAGTTAAGGTTAGCGTTACTGCTAGGGTTAGGGTTAGGGGTTAGTTTTTGGGTTAGGGCTATGGTTTAAGGTTTAGGGTTAGGGTTTATTGTTGGTGTTGGCTTTGGGCATTGGGTTCGGTTTTTGGTTACGGTTGCGTTTGGGGTTGTGGTTGTGCTTGGTGTTAGGGTTGGAGTTAGGCTTAAGGTTTAGGGTTAGGAATAGGTTTAGGGTAGGTGTTAGTGCTAGGGCTAGGGTTAAGACTAGGATTAGGGCTATGGCTGTGGATTAGGTTTAGGGTTAGGGTTACAGCTAGGTGTTAGATCTAGAGCTAGAGTTAGGACTACGGTTAGGGCTATGGCTAAAGTTTAGGGTTAGGTTTTAGGGTTAGGGATTAGGGTTAGTGTTTGGTTTTGGGGTAGGGGTAGGGTTAGGGTTAGCCTTAGAGTTAGGTTTAGGGATAGAGTTAGGGTGTTAGGGTTAGAGGGCTTGGATTAGAGTACAGGGTTAGGGTTAGCATTACCTTTAGGGTTAGGATTAATGGTTAGGGTTAGGTTTACGGGTTAGGTGTTAAGTTTAGAGGGTTAGGTGTTAGGGTTAGGGATATGGCTTCGGCTAGGTCTAGGGCTTATGTTTTAGTGTCATTGTTAGGGCTAGGGCTATGTTAAGGGTTTAGTATTGGGGTTGGGATTGGGTTTGGGTTGTGGTTGGATTAGGGTTGGGGTTAGAGTTAGGATTAGGTTTAGGAATAGCGTTAGATTTCGTATCAGGTTTAGGAATAGCAATAGGGTTAGTGTTAGTGTTGGGATTAGTTTTAGCGGTTAGGGTTGGGGTTAGGTTGTGGGTTAGGAGTTATTGGTTCGGGCTTAGGGTTCTGGCTATGTTTAGGGTTAGTGGTAGAGTTAGGGTGTTAAGATTAGAGGGTTAGTGTTAGAGGTTTAAGATTAGGGTTAGCGTTAGGGATGGGGAACTAGGTTTAGGGGTTATAATTAGCGTTAGGGTTACGGTTAGGGTTAGGTGTTTGGATTAGGGTAAGGGCTACGGCTAGAGCGAGGGCTTAGGGTTTAGGGCTCTTGGTTATGGTTATGGTTAGGGTTGGGTTTAGGGGTTAGAGTTATGGTTTGGGTTAAGTTTAGGGTTTAGGATTAGGGTTAGTGTTAGCTTGGGCTAGGGCTATGGTTTAAGGGTTTGGGTTAGGTTTAGGTTGAGTGTTGGGGTTGGGGTTGGGGTTTGGTTTCCAGTTAGGGTTAGGGTTGAGTTTGGAGTCAGGGTTGGGGTTAGGGTTGGGATTAGAATTAGCATTAGGGATTAGGATTAGGGTTTGGGTTTACGGTTAGGGTTAGTGTTAGAGCTATGCATTAGGGCTAGTGCTAGAGTTCAGACTAGGGTTAGGGCTATGGCTAGCAGTTAGGGTTAGGTTCAGGGGTTAGGGTTATGATTAGAGCTGGGTGTTAGGGTAGGGCTAGGGTTAGGACTAGGGCTAGGGCTATGGCTAGGGGTCATGGTTAGGGGTTAGGGTTAGGGGTTAGGTTTTTGGATTTGGGTTAGGGTTAGAGCTAGATATTAGGGCTTGTGCTATGGTTAGGAATAAGGCTATTGGTAGAGGTTAGGGTTAGGTTTAGGGGCTAGGGTTAGTGTTTGGGCTAGCAATAGACTTAGGTTGTTAGGGTTAGAGGTGTTGGTTTTGGGTTAGAGGGTTAGGCTTAGAGTTACCTTTAGGGGTAGGGTCAATGGTTAGGGTTAGGTTTAGGGGTTGGGGTTAGAGTTAGAGGGTTAGGGTTAGCGTTAGAGGGTTAAGGTTAGGTTTAGCTGTTGTGGTTAGGGGTTAGGACTACGGCTAGGGAATGGGTTTAAGGTTTATTGTCAGTGTTAGAGTTATGGTGAGGGTTTAGTGTTGGGGTTGGGGTTGGGTTATGGTTGGGTTGTGTTAGGGTTGGGGTTAGGTTTACAGGTGAGTGTTAAGGGTTAGTGTTAGGGTTAGGGGTTAGGTGTTATGGCTTAAGGTTAGTGTTTCCATTAGGGTTTTCGATAGAATTATGGTGTTAGTGTTAGAGGTTAAGTTTAGTGTAAGATTAGGTTTAGGAGTAGTGTTAGGGTTAGGGTTAAGGTTACTGTTTGGTTTAGGGGTTAGGGTTGGGGCTAGGGTTTCAGGCTTAGGGTTAGGGTTGCAATTAGGTTTAAGGATAGAGTTCGGGTGTTAGGATTAGAGGTTTAGGATTAGGGTTAGCGTTAGGGTTGGTGGTTAAGGTTAGAGGTTAGGGTTATGCTTAGCATTTGCGTTAGGGTTAGGATTAGGTGTTAGGGTTCCAGTAAGTGCTAAGGCTAGGTGTAGGGCTTAGGGCTTAGGGCTCAGGGTTAGGGTTGGGTTTAGGGGTTAGGGTTATGTTTTGAGTTAAGTTTTGGTGTTAGGTTTTGGGCTAGGGTTAGTGTTAGCATTAGAGTTAGAGATGGGGTCAGGGTTAGGGTTAGGGTTAGGTTTAGGCTAGGGATTGGGCTAGGGCTTAGGGCTTAGGGTTAAGGTTAGGTTTTGGGCTAGGGCTAGGGTTTAAGTTTTAAAGTTAGGGTTCGAGTTAGGGTTTAGTGTTGAGGCTGGGGTTGGCTTTGGGCTTAGGGTCAGGGTTAGTGTTGTGTTTAGGGTTGGGATTGGTTTAGGGTTAGGGTGGTTTTAGGGTTGAGGTTGGGTTAGGATTGTTGTTAGGGTTAGGGTTCTTGTTAGGGATGTGGCTGGGGTTGGAGCTGGGTTTGGGGTTAGGGATAGGTGTTTGTGTTAGGGGCTAGGGTTAGTGTTTTTATTTAAGTTTGGGTTTGTGTTGTGGTTAGGGGTTGTGGTTTGCATTGGAGTTAGGTTTAGGGTTAGTGTTAGGATTTCTGGTTAGGGTTTAGGGTTATGGTTGGGGTTAGGGTTATGGTTTGGGTTAAGTTTAGAGGTTAGGGTTAGGTGTTAACTTTAGGGTTAGTGTTAGAGTATGTGTTGGGGTCAGGTTTAGGGTTAGAGTTAGCGTTAGGTCTAGGGTTTAGGGTTAGGGTTAGGGTTAGGTTGGGCTAGGGCTATGACTTAAGGTTTTGGATTTAGTGTTGGGTTGGGGTTGTAGTTCAGTTTCAGGTTAGGGTTAATTTTGAGTTTGTGGCCAGGGTTGTGGTTGGGGTTAGGGTTTGGATTAGAGTTAGCTTAGGGATCAGGATTAGGGTTTGGGTTTATTGTTAGAGTTAGGGTTAGGGCTATGTGTTAGGGCTAGTGCTAATGTTAAGACTAGGGTTAGGTCTATGGCTAGGGATTAGGGTTAGTGTCAGGGTTTAGTGTTACGTTAGGGCTAGGTGTTAGGGCTAGGGCTAGGGTTAGGACTAGGGCAAGGGCTATGGCTAGTGGTTAGGGTTAGGGGTTAGGTTAGAGTTGGGCTTAGGGTTTAGGGTTAGGGTTTAGGATTTGGGTTGGGGTAGAGCTAAGTGTTACGAGTAGGGCTATGGTTAGGAATAGTGCTATTGGTAGGGGTTAGGGTTAGGGACTAGGGTTAGTATGTGAGTTAGGTCTACTGATAGAGTTAGGGTGTTAGGTTTAGAGGTGTTAGGTTAGGGTTAGAGTGTCAGTGTTAGAGTTACCTTTAGGGTTAGGGTTAAGGGTTAGTGTTAGGTTTAGTTTTAGGGGTTGGGGTTAGAGTTAGAGTGTTAGGGTTAGGTTTAGCTGTTAGGGTTAGGGGTTAGGACTAAGGCTAGGGCTAGGTTTTAAAGTTTAGTGTCAGTGTTTGGGTTAGGGTTATGCTGAGGGTTTAGTGTTGTGGTTGGAGTTGGGTTAGGGTTGGGGTTGTGTTAGTGTGGGGTTAGATTTAGGGGTTAGTGTTGCCAGTTAGTGTTAGGGGTTAGGGTTAGGGTTACCATTATGGTTAAGGATAGAGTTAGGGTGTTAGGGTTAGAGTGTTTGGTTTAGTGTAAAAGGTTTAGGTTAGGGTTAGGAATATCGTTAGGTTTAGGGTTATGGTTAGGGGTTAGCGTTTCAGGCTTAGGTTGGGTTACAGTTAGGTTTAGGGATAGAGTTAGGGTGTTAGAATTAGAGGGCTAGGGTTAGAGGTTTAGGATTAGAGTTAGAGTTAGGGTTGGTTGTTGGGGTTAGGGGTTAGGGTTATGGTTACCGTTTGCATTAGGTTTAGGGAGGAGTGTTAGGGTTAGGGTAAGGGCTAAGGCTAAGTGTAGGGCTTAGGGTTTAGAGCTCAGGGTTAGGGTTGGGTTTAGGGGTTAGCGTTATGTTTTGGGTTAAGTTTAAGGTTTAGGGTTTGGGGCTAGTGTTAGTATTAGTGTTAGAGTTAGGGGTCAGGGTTAGGGTTAGGTTTAGGGCTAGGGATCAGGCTAGGGCTTAGGTTTTAGGATTAGTGTTAGGATTCGGTTTGGGCTAGGGCTAGGGTTTAAGTTTTAAGGTTAGGATTAGTCTTAGGGTTTAGTGTTGGGGTTGAGATTGGCTTTGGGATTAGGGTTAGGAATAGCGTTAGAGCTTAGAGCTTAGGGTTAGGTTTAGGTTGTGGGCTAGGGCTATAGCTTAAGGTTTAGGGTTAGGGTTTAGTGTTGGTGCGGGGTTGGGGTTCAGGTTCAGGTTAGGGTTAGGGTTGATTTTGGTGTTGGGGTTGAGGTTTGGGTTAGGGTTAGGATTAGGGGTTAGGGTTAGAGTTTAGTGTTATGCTTAGGTTCAGGCTAGAGCTAGAGTTAAGACTAGGATTAGGGCTGTGGCTAGTCATTAGGGTTAGGGGTTAAGGTTAAGGGTTATGGTTACAGGTTAGAGTTAGGGTTACAGTAAGTGTTATGGATACAGTCAGGGTTTAGGGGTAGAATGGTAGGGTTAGGGTTAGAGGGTTTTGGTTAGGGTTAGGGTTAGTTTAGGGTTAGTGTTACCATTAGGGTTAGGGTTGGGGTTAGGTTTTGGGCTAGGGCTATTGTTTAAGGTTTAGTGTTAGGTTTAGGGTTACAGTTTAGTGTTGGTGTTTTAGTTGGGGTTGGGGTTCAGGTTTGGGTTAGGGTTAAGTTTGGGGTTGTGTTTGGAGTTAGAGTTGGGGTTAAGGTTGGACTTAGGGTCAGGGTTAGGCTTAGGGTTTAGTGTTAGGTTTAGGGCTAGGTGTTAATGCTAGGGTTAAGACTAGGGTTAGGGCTATGGCTAGGGATTAGGGTTAGGGGTTAGTGTAAGGGTTAGGGCTAGGTGTTATGGCTAGGGCTAGGGTTAGGAATAGGGCTATTGTTAGGGATTAGGGTTAGGGTTATGGGCTAGGATTAGCGTTAGAGTTAAGGTTACGGATAGAGTTAGGGTGTTAGGGTTAGAGGTGTTGGGTTAGGGTTACAGGGTTAGGGTTAAGGTTACCTTTAGTGTTAGGGTTAAGGTTTAGGTTTACGGGTTAGGGGTTATGTTTAGAGGGTTAGGGTTAGGGTTCAGTTTAGGTTTAGGGGCTAGGGTTACAGGTAGAGCTAGTGTTCAGGGTTTAGTGTCAGGGTTAGTGCTATGGTGTGGGTTCAGTGTTGGGGTTGGGGTAGGTTTAGGTTTGGGGTTAGAGTTAGGGTTAGGGTCCAGGGTTAGTGATGGTGTTAGGGGTTAGGTGTTAGGGGTTAGGGTTATTTTTAGGGTTATGGATAGAGCTAGTGTGTTAGGTTTAAAGGGTTAGTTTTGGGTAAGAGGGTTAGGTTTAGTGTTAGGGTTAAGAATAGCGTTAGGGTTAGTGATTAGGTTTTGGGGGTTAGGGTTTGGGTAAGGAGTTAGGGATAGAGTTAGGGTGTTAAGGTTAGCAGGTTAGGGTTAGAGGTTTAGGATTACGGTTCGTGTTTGGGTTGGGGATTAGGTTTAGGTATTAGAAATATGGCTAGGATTAGCGTTAGGGTTAGGGTTAGGTGTGAGGGTTAGGGTATGGGCTATGGCTAGAGTGAGGGCTTACGGCTAAGGGCTCAGGGTTATGGTTATGGTTAGGGTTGGGTTTAGAGGTTAGGGTTATGGTTTGGGTTAAATTTAGGGGTTTGCGTTAGTGTTAGTATTAGAGTTAGAGTTAGGTGTTCGGGTTAGAGTTAGGGTTCGGGATAGAACTTAGGGTTTAGGGCTTCGGGTTAGGGTTAGTTTGGGGTAGGGTAAGGGTTTGGGTTAGGGTTAGAGTTTAGTGTTGGGGTTGGGGTTGTGGTTGGGGTTAGGGTTGGGATTAGGTTTAGGTTTAGGGCTAGGGATTAGGATTAGGGTTTGGGTTTATGGTTAGGGTTAGGGCTGTGTGTTAGGGCTAGGGGTAGAGTTAAGACTAGATTTAGGGCTATGGCTAGGGATTACGGTTAGAGTTAGGGGTTAGAGTTATGGTTAAGGGTAGGTGTTAGGGGTAGTGCTAGGGTTAGGACTAGTGCTAGGGCTATGGCTAAGGGTTAGGGTTAGGGAC
Organism: Loxodonta africana; assembly: GCF_030014295.1. Classification (NCBI taxonomy): domain Eukaryota; kingdom Metazoa; phylum Chordata; class Mammalia; order Proboscidea; family Elephantidae; genus Loxodonta; species Loxodonta africana. The sequence goes on from NC_087342.1 coordinate 36,973,231, forward strand.
TAGGTTTAGCTTTGGGGTTAGGGTTTAGGGGTATGGTTTAGGGTTTAGGATTCGTGTTAGGTTTGGGGCTAGGTGTTAGGTCTAGGGCTATGATTATGATTAGGTCTATTGGTAGCGGTTAGGGTTAGGGTTACATTCTAGGTTTAGCGTTAGAGCTAACGATAGAGTTAGGGTGTTAGGGTTAGAGTGGTTGGGTTATGGTTAGGGGGTTAGGGTTAGGTTTAGCTGTTAGTGTTAGGGGTTAGGACTACGGCTAGGGCTAGGGTTTAAGCTTTATTCTCAGTGTTAAGATTAGGGTTATGGTTAGGGTTTAGTCTTGAGTTGGGGTTAGGTTAGGGTTGAGGTTGTGTTAGGGTTGGATTTAGGGTCAGAGTTAGAGGTTAATGGTTAGGGGTTCGGGTTAGGGTTACCGATAGGGTTAGGGATAGAACTAGGGTGTTAGGGTTAGAGGGTTATGTTTAGGGTAAGAGGGTTTTGTTTATTTTAAGTTTAGGGGTAGGAATAGTGTTAGGGTTAGTGTTTGGGGTAGGGGTTATGGTTAGGGGTTAGGGCTTCGGGCTTAGTGTTAGTATTACAGTTAGGTGTAGGGATAGAGTTAGGGCATTAGGATTAAAGGGTTAGAGTTAGAGGTTTAGGATTAAGGTTACCGTTAGGGTTGGTGGGTAGGGTTAGGTTTAGTGACAGCGATAGTATTAGGGTTAGAGTTAGGGGTCAGGGTTGAGGTTAGGGTTAGGTTTAGGGTTAGAGATCAGGCTAGGACTTAGTGCTTAGTGTTAGGGTTAGTGTTAGGTTTTGGTCTAGGGCTAGGGTTTAAGTTTTAAGGTTAGGGTTAGGATTTAGTGTCAGGGTTGGTGTTGGCTTTGGGGTTAGTGTTAGGGTTAGGATTAGGGTCGAGTTTGGGGTTGGAGTTGGGGTTAGTGTTGCGGTAGGGTTGAGATTAGGTTTATGGTTAGGGTTGGGTTTAGGTTTGGGGTTGGGTTAGGTTTGGGGTCTGGGTTAGTGTCATGGTTATGGTTGGGGTTGGTGTTGGAGTTGGGTTTGGGGTTAGCGTTAGTTGTTAGTGTTTAGGGGTTAGGGTTAGTGTTGGTGTTGGGGTTGGGGTTGGAGTTGGGGTTGTTGTTGGGTTGGAGTTAGGTTTAGGGTTAGGGTTTGGATTTTGGGTTAGGGATTAGGGTTAGGATTGGGGGTTAATGTTAGTGTTTCAGGTTTTGGTTAGTGTTAGGGCTAGGGTTAGGGTTAGGAATAGGGCTAGGGGTAGGGGTTAGGGTTAGGGTTAGGTGTTAGGGTTAGGGTTACAGTTAGGGTTAGGGATAGAGTTAGGGTGTTAGTGTTAGAGATTAGAGTTACAGGGTGGAGTTAGTGTTAGGTTTAGGTTAGGGTTAAGGTTCCCGTTATGGTTAGGGTTAGGTTTAGGGGTTAGGGTTAGAGGTTTAAGGTTAGGGTTTGTGTTAGGTTTGGGGGTTAGGGTTAGAAGTTAGGGTTAGTGTTAGTCTTAGTGTGTTAGGGTTAGGGTTAGGTTTTAGGGTTAGGGTTAGGGCTAGGACTAGGGTTAGGTGGTGTGGCTTAGGGCTCAATGTTAGGTTTAGGGTTAGGGTTAGGATTGAATGGAATTGGGGTTGTGGTTGGGATTAAGGTTGGGTTTAGGATTGGGGTTAGCATTAGGCTAGGGTTGCAGTTGGGTTAGAGTTGGGGTTATGGTTAGGGTTATGGTTAGTGTTTGGGTAGGGGCTGGAGTTGTGGGTGTGTTAGGGTTAGGATTTTGGTTTTGGGTTAGTGTTTAGGGTTTTGGTTAGGGTTAGGGGTAGGTGTTAGGGATAGGGCTAGGGCTGGGAATAGGGCTAGGAGTAGGGGTTACATTTAGAGTTAGGGCTAGTGTTAGGTTTAACTGTTAGGATTGGGGTTTAGGGTTAGGGATTAGAGTTTAGAGGTTAGAGTTTGGATTACAGTTAGTGTTAGGGATAGAATTAGGGTGTTAGGGTTAGAGGTTTAGGCTTACAGTTTGAATGTTAGGGTTAGGGATTAGGGTTAAAGATTAGTGTTAGTGTTAATGTTAGTTTTAGTGTTTGGTTTAGGATTGGTGGTTAGCTTTAGGGTTTGGGTTATTGTTAGGGTTAGGGTTAGGGCTAGGGCTTAGGGTTTAGGATTTAGGTTTAGGGTTTGTGCTAGGGCTAGGGTTTAAGTTTTGGGACTGGTTAAGTTTAGGGTTTAGTGTTGGGTTTGGGGTTGGTGTCAGGGTTGGAGTTACTGTTAGTGGTTACTGATTAGGGGTTAGGGTTACATTAATGGTTAGGTGTTAAGGTTAGGTTGGGGTTATGGTTGGGGTTAAGGTTAGGGTTACAGTTATGTTTAGGGGTTAAGGTTAGGGTTTAGAGATATGGTTAGTGTTTTAGGGTTAAGGTTAGGTTGTTAGGATTGGGATTAGGGTTTTAGTGTTAGGGTTAGCGTTTAGGGTTAGTGTTAGGGCTTTTGTTAGTGTTAGAGTTAGGGGTTAGTTTAGGGTTAGCCCTAGGGCCAGGGTTAAGGCTTAGCGTTTAGGGTTAGGCCTAGGGTTTAGTGTAGGGTTGGGTTGGGTTAGGCTTAGGGTTAAGGCTGGGGTTGGGGTCAGGTTAGGGTTTGGTTTAGGGTTAGGGTTAAGTTTAGGTTTAGGGATTAGGGTTAAGGTTAGGGCTAGGGCTGGGGTTAGTAATAGGGCTAGGGCTATGGGTTAGGGTTAGGTTTAGAGTTAGGGTTAGGGTTTAGGGTGAGCGATAGAGTAAGGCTGTTAGGGTTAGAGGGTTAGGGTTAGATTTAGGGTCAGAGTTAGCATTAGGGTTAAGGTTAGGGTTAGGTTTGGGGTTAGGGGCTAGGTTTACGGTTAGGGTTAGGGATAGTGTTTGGGTGTTACAGTTATAGGGTTAGGGTTAGAGGGTTAGGGTTTAGGGTTAGAGTTAGGGTTAGGTGTTATGGCTAGGGTTAGGACTAGGGGCAGGGTTTAGGGTTAAGGTTAGTGTTAAAGTTAAGGTTAGGGTTAGCGTTGGAGTTAGGGTTATGGTTTAGAGATATGGTTTTGGGTTAGAGCTAGGTGCTAGGGCTAGGGCTAGCGGTAGGACTAGAGCTAGGGGGTTAGGCTTAGGGGTTTTGTTAGGTTTAGGGTTAGGTTTTCGGTTAGGGGTTACAGTTAGGGGTTTGGATTAGAGGTTAGTGTTAGTGTTAGGTTTTGGGTGAAGTGTTAAGGTTTATGGTTAAGGTTAGGTTTAGGATTAGGGGTAGCTTTAGGGTTTTACAGTTAGAGGGTTAGGGTTAGGGTTGGATCATTAGAGTTCTGGTTAGGGTTTGTGTTAGTGTTAGGGTTTTAGGTTTAGGGTTAGGGTTTAGACTAAGGGTTTAAGGTTTAGTGTTTAATGTTAGGGTTAGGGTTAGGGCTAGGGCTAGGGCTTAGTACTTAGGGTTAGTTTTAGGGTTAATGTTAGGAGTAGGTATAGGGTTTAAGGTTTACGGTTAGGGTTAGGTATTACTGTTTGTGTTGGTGTTAGGGATAGGAATAGGGTTGAGTTTGGGCTTGGCGTTGGGGTTAGCATTGGGATTAGGCTTAGAGTTAGGGTTGGGGTTGGGTAAGGGTTGGGGTTAGGGTTCAGGGGTTAGGGTTTACCATTTAGAGTTTAAGGTTAGGGTTAGGTTTAGGGCATAGGATTAGGGTTAGGGTTGGGGTTGGGGTTGTGTTGGGGCTAGGGTTAGGGGTTGGGTTAGGGTTAGTGTTAGGGTTGGTTTAAGGTTAGGTGTCAGAGCTAAGGGTTATGGTTAGGGCTTAGTGTTAAGGGTTAGGGTTAGGTGTTAGGTTTAGTGTCATGCTTAAGGTTTGGGTTAGGGTTAGGGTGTTAGGGTTAGAGCATTAGGATTAGAGGGTTAGGACTAAGCATTTGGTTTAGGGTTACGGTTAAGGTTAGCGTTAAGTTTCAGGTTAGGGTTAGTGCTAGGGCTTAGGGTTAGAGTCAGAGTTAAGTAGGTTTGGGAAGAGGGTTGGGGTTGGGGTTAGGGTTCGAGTTTTTTTTTTTTTAGGGTTGGTGTTAGGGTTACGGCTAGTTGTTAGGGCTAGTGTTAACGTTAGGACTAGTGCTTGGGCTAGGTGTTGGAGTTAGGGTTAGGGTTATGGCTAGGGCTAGGGCTAAGGATTGATCTAAGGCTAGGGTTAGGACTACGGCTAGGGCTAGAGCTAGGGCTAGGGGTTAAGGTTACGGTTAGGGGTTAGGGACTGGGTGTTAGGGTAATGTTACAGTTAGGGTTAGGGATAGAGTTAACGTGTTAGGGTTAGAGGGCTAGGGTTAGGGTTTGGGTTAGTGTTTAGGGTTAGGATTAGTGTTAGGGCTAGGTGTTTGGACTGGGGCTAGCGTAAGGACTTGGACTAGGGCTAGGGTTAGGGTTAGGCTTAGGGTTAGAGTTATTGGTTAGGGTTAGGGGTTACAGTTAGTGTTTGTGTTTGTGTTGGGGTTAGGTGTTTGTTTTAGTGTTAGGGTTAGGGATAGGTTTAGGTGTTTGGGTTAGAGGGTTATCGTTAGACTGAGAGGGTTAGGGTTGTGTTTGGGGTTGGGTTTAGGGTTAGGGTAAGGTGTTAGGGTTTAGGGTTATGGGTAGCATTAGTGTTAGGGTTAGGGTTCTGGGCTAGGGTTAGGGTTAAGTTTAGGTCTAGGGCTAGGGCTTAGGGTTTGGGTTATGGTTATGGTTACGGTTAGTTTTTGTGCTAGGGCTGGGGTAGCGCTATGGCTGGGGTAGCACTATGGCTAGGGTTTATTGTTTAGGGTTAGGGTTTACTCTTGGTGTTGGGGTTGAGGTTGGGGTTAGGGTTAGGCTTAGAGTTGAGGTTGGGGTTACAGTTGGGGTTAGGGTTACAATTAAAGTTAGGGTTGGTGTTAACCTTGGGTTTGGGTTAGCATTGGGTTTGGGTTAGCGTTGGGTTCAGTATTAGCGTTAGGTTTAGAGTTAGTGTTAGGGTTCGTGTTAGGGTTAGGGTTTAGTTTTCAGGGGTTAGGGTTTAGCTTTAGGTTTTAGGGGTTGGGGTTATGGATTGAGTTGGGTTTGGGTTTGGGGTTGGGGTTAGGGGTTGGGTTTGTGGTTGGGTTAGGGTTATGGTCTGTGTTCGTTTAGTGGTTAAGGTTAAGGTTAGTGTTAGGTCGTGGGTTAGGGTTTGAGTTAGGGTTAAGGTTAGGGATTAGAGGTAGATATTAGGGTTATGGTTATGGTTTAGTGTTTAGGATGAGGGTTACTGTTAGGGTTAGTGTTAGGGTTATGGTTTAGGGTTTGGTTCAGGTCAGTGTTAGGGTTTAGGTTTAGGGTTAAGGTTAGGGTTGTGGTTAGAGTTAGCAGTTCGATTTAGGAGTTAGGGTTAGCGTTAGGTGTTAGGGGTTAGGCGTTTGCTTATGGTTAGGGATAGGGTTAGGTGTTAGGGTTAGTGTAGGGTTGAGGTTGGGGTTGGGGTTAGTGTTAGGGGTCAGCATTTACGAGTTAGTGTTTAGCATTTAGGGTTTAGGATTAGGGCTAGGGTTGGAGTTAGGGTTGGGTTTGGGCTAGATTTGGGGTTGGGGTTAGGGTTATGGTTATGGTTAGGTCTAGAGCTAGGACTGGGGCTAGGTCTAGGACTATGGCTAGGGTTAGGGTTTGGTTTGGTTTTGGGGTTTGGGTTGGTGATGGTAATAGTGTTAGGGTTATGGTAGGGTTAGGTTTATGGTTAGAGGTTAGGTATTAGGGTAAAGTTTAGGGTTAGTGTTAGGGTTTAGTGTTTAGGTTTAATTTTACAGTTAGGGTTACAGTTACAGTTTAACGTTAGGTTTAAGGTTAAGGTTTAGGGTTATGGTTAGGGTTTGCATTAGGTTTAGGGTTAGGGTTACAGTTATGTTTAGGTTTAGGGTTTGGGTTCTGGTTATGGCTAGATTTAGTGGCTAGTGTTAGGCTTAAGGTTAGGTTTTAGGGTTAGGGTTTAGGGCTTAGTTTTCAGGTCAGGTTTAGTGTTTAGGGTTAGGGTTCGGGTTAGATTTAGTGGTTCGGTTTAGGGTTAGGTTAAAGGGTTAGGGTTAGGTTTAGTAGTTAGGGTTAGTGTTATGGTCACGGGTTAGGATTAAAGTTAGGGTTAGGGTTGGGGTTAGGGATTAGTTTTAGGGTTTATGGTTATGGTTAGGGTAACAGGTACAGTTAGTGTTTGGGTCAGGGTTAGGTGTTAGGGCTAAGGCTAGGATTGGCTTTTGGTTTAGGTTATGCTAGGGTTTAGGGCTTAGGCTAGGGCTGGGGCTGGGGTTGGCCCTGGGGCTGATGTTGTGGTTGGGATTGGGGTTAGGGTTCGGGTCAGAAAGTTAGGGTTAGAACATTAAGTTTAGAAGGTTTGGGTTATGATTAGGGGTTAGGGTTAGGGTTTAGTGCTTAGGAGTATGGTTAGTTTAGGGTCATGGTTTAGGGTTAGTGGTTATGGTTAGGGTTAGGGTGAGAAGGTTACAGTTAGAGCATTAAGTTTAGAAGGTTTGGGTTATGATTAGGGGTTAAGGTTAGTGTTATGTGTTAGGTGTTGGGGTTAGGGTTAGGGATAGAGTTCGAGTGTAGGGTTAGAAGTTTGGGGTTAGGGTTAGAGGGTTAGGGTTAGAGTTTTACGGTTAGGGTTGGGTTTTATTGTTAGGGTTAGGGTAGGGTTAGTTTTAGGGTTAGGGTTAGCTTTAGGGATTAGGGTTAGGGTTTAAGGTATATTGTTTAGGGTTTACAGTTAGTGTTAGGTGTTAGGATTAGGATTGGGGTTAGGGGTTAGGGTTAGGGTTAGGGCAAGGGCTAGGGCTTAGTGCTTAGTGTTAGGGTTAAGGTTAGGATTAGTGTTAGTGTTAGGTTTGGGATTAAGTGTTAGGGCTAGGACTAGGGCTAGGTGTTAGGGATTAGGGTTAGGGGTAGAGCTAGTTCTAGGTTTTAGGACTTTGTTTTTAGGGTTAGGGTTAGAGGTGAGATTTGTGTTGCGGTTGAGTTTAGGGTTGGGTTAGGGTTGGGATTAAGGTTATGGTTAGGTTTAGAGTTAGAGTTAGGGTAAGGGCTGGGGTTAAGTTTGGGGTTGGGTTAGGTTTGGAGTTAGGGCTAAGGTTAGGGTTAGTTTTGGGGTTGCCTTTGGTGTTTGCATTAGGCTTAGGGGTTAGGGTTCAGGGGTTAGGGTTTTGCATTTAGAGTTTAGGGTCTTGTGTTAGGATTAAGGTTAGGGTTAGGTTTAGGAGATAGGATTAGGGTTAGGTTTGGTGTTGGGGTTGTGTTGGAGTTGGGGTTAGGGGTTGGGTTTGAGGTTGGTTTTAGTGTTAGGTTTAGGGTTAGGGTTGGTTTAGGGTTAGAGGTCAGGGCTAAGAGTTATGGTTAGGGCTTAGGGTTAAGGGTTAGGGTTAGGTGTTAGTGTTATGGTTAAGTTTGGGTTATGGTTAGAAGTTTAGGGTTAGAGCATTAGGATTAGAGGGTTGGAAGTTAGGTTTAGGGTGAGGGTTAGTGTTAGTATTAAGGTTAGGGTTAGTGCTAGGGTTGGGACTTTGGGCTTAGAGTTAGGGTCAGGGTTAGGGGTGGGTTTGGGAGAGGGTTGGGCTTGGGGTTGGGGTTAAGTTTAGGGAATGGTTCAAGTTTTTGTTTAGGGTTGGGGTTAGGGTTAGGGCTCGGTGTTAGGGCTAGGGTTAAAGTTAGGATTAGGGCTTGGGCTAGGTGTTGGAGTTGGGGTTAGGGCGAGGGTTAGGGTTATGGCTAGGGCTGGGGATAGAGTAGGACTAGGTTTAGGACTAGGGCTACGGCTTTTGCTAGGGCTGGGGGTTATGGTTAGGCTTAGGGTTTAGGGTTAGGGTTGGGGTTAGGGTTAGGGTTAAGGGCTAGGAATTGGGTGTTAGGGTTAGGGATATAGTTAACATGCTCGGGTTAGAGGATTTGGGTTAGATTTTGAGGGTTATGGTTAGGGTAGAGTTCGAGATAGTGTTTAGGGTTAGGGTTAGTGTTAGGGCTAGGTGTTAGCACTAGGGCTAGCGTTAGGACCTGGGCCAGGGCTAGAGGTAGGGGTAGGGGTTAGTTTTAGGCTTAGGTGTTCGGCTTTAGGGTTAGGGTTAGTATTAGGGTTAGTGTTGGGGTTAGGTGTTTATTTTAGGGCTCATGTTAAGGATAGGTTTAGGGTGTAAGGGTTAGAGGGTTAGCGTTAGGGTGAGATTGCTAGGGTTGGGGTTGGGTTTGGGCTTAGGGTTAGGTGTTAGGGTTTAGGGGTTAGGGTTATGGTTAGTGTTTGGGTTAGGGTTAGGTTTGTTGGATAAGGTTAGAGTTAGGGCACAGGCTTGGGCTAGGGCGTAGGGCTTAGGGTTAGGGTTCCAGTTATGTTTAGGGCTAGGGCTAGCGCTATGGCTAGGGTTTATTGTTTAGGGTTATGGCTATGGTTAGGGTTTACTCTTGGTGTTGGGTTTGAGGTTGGGGTTAGGGTTAGTCTTAGGGTTGAGGTAAGCATTAGGGTTGGAATTATAGTTAGGGTTATGGTTAGGGTTGGGGTTAGGGTTGGGTTTGGGTTATCATTGAGTTTAGTATTAACGTCAGGTTTAAGGTTAGGGTTTGGTTTGGGGTTAGGGTTAGGGGTTAGTTTTCAGGGGTTATGTTTCAGCTTTAGGATTTAGGGTTAGGGATAGAGTTCGGTTTGGGGTTGGGTTTAGGCGTTGGGGTTTTGGTTGGGTTCGGTTTAGGGTTTAGAGTTAGTGTTAGGGTTAGTTTTATGGTTAAGGTTATGGTAAGGCCTAGGTGTTAGGCCTATGGCTAGGTTAGGACTAGGGCTTAGTTTAGGGTTAGGTTTTAGGTTAGGGTTAGGGTTGGGATTATGGGTAGGGCTGGAGCTAGCTCTGGGGCTGAGGTTGTAGTTGGTATTTGGGATGGGTTTAGGGTTAGTGTTAGGTGTTAGGGTTAGTGTTAGGTTTAGTGGCTATGGTTATGGCTAGTGTTAGGGTTCAAGTTAGGGTTAAGGATTAGGGTTAGAGATTAAGGTTATGGTTAGGGTTTAGTGTTTAGGATGAGGGTTATGGTTAGTGTTAGTTTAGGGTTATGGTTTAGGATTCAGGCTAGGGTTAGAGTTTAGGTTAAGGTTTAGGGTTGGGGTTAGTGTTAGGGTTAGGGTTTAAGGCTAGTGTTAGGGTCAGGGCTAGGTGTTAGGTCTAGGGCTAGGTTTATGACTAGGGCTGGGGTAGGGTTTGGAGTTACAGTTAGGGTTGCGGTTAGGGTTATGGTTAGAGTTAGCAGTTAGATTTAGGAGTTAGGGTTAGCGTTAGGGTTTAGGGGTTAGGCTTTTGGGTTATTGTTAGGATTAGGGGTTGGGGTTATTGTTGGGGCGAGGGTTAGGGTCAGTGTTAGGGCTAGTGTAGTGCTATTTTAGAGTTTTACTGTTTAGGGTTTGGCTAGGGTTAATTGTTGGGGTTGGCGTTGGGGTTACATTTAGCGTTAGGGTTAGGGTTGAGGTTTGGGTTGGAGTTGTGGTTAGGGTTGGGGTTAGATTTGAGATTAGAGTTAGGTTTAGTGTTAGGTTTAGGGTTGGGGTTAGGGTTGGGGTTGGGCTATAGTTGGGTTTAGAATTAGTGTTAGGGTTGGGGTTGGAGTTGGGGTTGGGGTTAGGGATAGTAGTTACCATTCAGGGGCTAGGGTTTAGCATTTAGGGTTTAGGGGTTAGGGTTATGGTTGGGGGTGGGTTAGTGTCAGGTTTCAGTTTAGTGTTAGTGTTGGGTTATGGTTAGGATTAGGGTTAAGGTTACTGTTGGTTTAGGGTTAGGGTTAAGGTTAGGGTAAGGGTTAGGGTTAAGGTTAGGGTAAGTGTTAAGGTTAGGGTTAGGGGTTAGGTTTAGGGTTAGGGTAGGGTAAGGGTTATGGTTCGAGTGTTAGGGTTAGAGCATTAGGGTTAGTGGGTTAGGGTTAGGGTTCAGATTAGTATTCGGGGTTAGTGTTAGGGTTATGGTTAGGGCTACTTGTTAGGCCTAGGGGTAGGTTTAGAACTAGGGCTAAGTTTAGGATTAGGGTTTGGGTTAGTGTTAGGGTTAATGTTGGGATTATGGCTAGTGCTTGGGCTGGGTTGGGGCTAGTTCTGGGGCTGAGTTTGGGATTGGGGATGGTGTTAGTGTTATTGTTAGGTTTAGTGGTTAGGGTTAGGGTTAGTGTTTGGGACATGGTTTAGGGCTAGATTAGGGTTAGTGTTAGGGATTAGGGTTGGGGATTAGGGTTATGGTTATTGTTCGGGTGAGGGTTTAGTGGTTAGGGTTATGGTTAGGGTTAGTGTTAGGGTTATGGTTTTGGGTTCGGATTAGTGTTAGTGTTTGGGTTTAGGTTTAGGGTTAAGGTTAGGGTTTAGGGTTAGGGTTAGGGCAAGGTGTTAGGTCTAGGGCTAGGGTCAGGACTAGGGATAGGGTTAGGGTTAGGGGTTAGGGTTAGGGTTTAGGGTTGTGGTTTGGATAAAGGGTTAGGGTTACGCATTAGGGTTAGCATTATGGGATAAGGGTTACGCATTTGGGTTAGTGCAGGGATAGGGCAAGGGTGTTAAGGTTAGAGGTTTAGGGTTAAGGGTTAGGTTAGGGTTAGAATTAGGGTTCGGTTTTAGGGGTTATGGTTAGGGTTTTATTGTTAGGGTTAGGTTTAGGGTTAGGGTTTAGTGTTAGGGTTTAGGGTTCGTTTTTAAGGTTTAGTGTTTATGGCCTAGGGTTATGGTTAGGGGTTAAGTTTAGTGCTAGAGCTAGGGCTTAGTGCTTAGTGTTAGGGTTAGGGTTAGTGTTATGGTTAGCGTTTACTGTTATTGTTAGAGGTTGAGCTATGGTTTAGGGCTTCGGGCTTAGGCCTTAGTGTTATGGTTAGGACTAGGGCTAAGACTAGCTCTGGGGTTAGGCCTTAGGGTTTGGCTTAGGGTTTGGTGAGAGTTTAGTGTTTGGGGGTGGGGTTTCAGTAAGGTTTAGGGCTATGGTTAAGGTTGAGGTTGGTGTTGGGGTTGGGGTTAGTGTTGTTGTTATGGTTGTTATTAGGGTTAGGGTTAGAGTTGGGGTTGGGTTAGGTTTGGGGTTAGCGTTAGGATTAGGTTTGGAGTTGGGGATGGGTTTGGGCTTGGGGTTAGACTTAGAGGTTATGGGTCAGGGATTATGGTTTAGCATTTAGGGGTTTGGTTAGGATCAATAGTTAGTGTTAGGGTTTGGGTTAAGTTTAGGGTTGGGGTCGTGATTGGGGTTAGGGGTTAGGGCTGGGTTTGGGAATGGAGTTAGGGTTAGTGTTATGGTTAGGTTTAGGGTTGGGTTAGTGCTAGGATTTAGGGTTAGAGGTTAGGTTTAGAAGGTTATGGTTAGAGCATTAGGTTTATAGGGTTAGGGTTATGTTTAGGGTTAGAGGTTAGGATTAGGGGTTAGTATTAGGGCTAGGGGTTGGGGGTTAGAGTTAGGGGAAGGGCTAGGGATATGTATTAGGGCTTTGGGTTAGGGTTAAGGTTAGGGTTGGGGCTGGGGTTGGTGTTAGGGGTTGTGTTTGGGATTGAGGTTGGAGTTAGGGTTAGGGTTTCTTTTAGGTTTAGGTTTGGTTTAGATTTAGGAGTTAGGGTTAGTGTTAAGGGTTAGGGTTAGGATTAGGTCTAGGCTTAGAGGGTTAGGGTTAGAACATTAGAGTTAGAAAGGTAGAGTTAGTGTTAAGGTTAGGATTATTGATGAGGGTTAGGTGTTAGGGTTAGGGTTATGGGTTAGCCTAAGGGTTACAGTTAGGTTTAGGGAAAGAGTTATGGTGTTCAGGTCAGATGGTTAAGGTTAGGGTAAGATGGTTAGGTTTAGGGTTAAGGTTTGGGGTTAGTGTTATGGGTGAAGGTAAGGGTTAGGGTTAGGGGTTAGGGTTAGGGCTCGGGCTAGCTCTAGGGCTTAGGACTTAAGGCTTAGGTTTAGGGTTAGGATTAGGGCTAGGGATAGAGCTAGTGTTTAGCGTTTAGTGTTTGGGTTAGTCTTTGGGTTAGGGTTAGGGTTAGCATTGAGTTTGGGCTTCGGGCTAGAGTTGAGGGTTAGGTTTTCAGGGTTAAGTTTTAGCATTTAGGGTTTAGTGTTAGGGTTAGGGTTGTGGTTGTGGTTAGGCTTGGGGTTGGGTTAGAGTTGGTGTAAGGTTTAGAGTTAGGGTTAGGGTTATTGTTAGTGTTAGGGCTAGGGATAGGCATAGCAATAGGGTTATGGTTACGATTGGGTTTGGTGTCAGGCTGGGGTTGTGGTTTGAGTTATGTGTAGTTTAGGGTTAGAATTACGGGTTAGGGACTAGGGATTACGTTTTTGGTTAGGGTTGGGGTTAGGGGTTAGATTTAATTAGCATTAGGCTTATAGTTTCAGTTTAGAGCTAGGGTTAAAGTTAGGGTTAGGGTTATGTTTAGGGGTTAGTTTTAGTGTTAGGGTTAGTTTTAGTTGTTAGGGTTAGAGTTAGGGTTTAGGGTTAAAGTTATGGTTAGGGTTAGTTTTAGGGGTTAGGTTTAGGTCTAGGGCTAGGACTAGGGCTAGGGATAGGGCTAAGTTTTAAGGTTTAGGGTTAGGGTTTCGTGTTGGGGTTGGGGTTGTGGTTAGGATTTGGGATGGAGTTGGAATTAGGTTTAGGGTTAGGGTTGGGTTTGAGTTAGGTGTGAGGTTAGGGTTAGGGTTAGCATTAGGGTTACAATTGTATTTGGGGTTGAAGTTGGGCTTGAGGTTACGGGTTGTGTTTGGGGTTAAGAATAGGGATAGGTTTAGGTTTAGGTTTACCGTTGATATTGGGTTAGGAGTTAGGATTAGGCCTTAGGGTTAGGGTTAATTTCAGGGTTGGGGGTTAAGGCTAGAGCATTAGAGTTAGGTTAGGGTTGAGTGTTAGGGTTTAGGGTTAGGTTTAGTGTTAGGGTGTGGGTTATCGGTTAGTATTAGGTCTAGGGCTAGGGCTTATTGCTTAATGTTAGGGTTAGACCTTGGGCTAGGTCTAGGGCTAGGGTTTAGGGTTTAGGGGTAGGTTTAGCATTAGGGTTAGTGTTGTTGTTTTTTGTTGTTAGGTGTCATCGAGTTGGTTCTGACTCATAGCGAACCTGTGCACAATAAACGAAATACTGCCCCGTCCCGAGCCATCCTCACAATCATTGTAATGCTTGGGATCATTGTTGCAGCCACTGTGTCAATCCACCTCCTTGAGGGTCTTCCTCTTTTCTGCTGACTCTGTACTCTGCCAAGCATGATGTCCTTCTCCAGGGAATGATCCCTCCTGACAACGTGTCCAGAGTATGTAAGACTCAGTCTCGCCATCCTTGCTTCTAAGGAGCATTCTGGTAGTATTTCTTCCAAGACAGATTTGTTCATTCTTTTGGCAGTCTATGGTATATTCAATATTCTTCGCCAACACCACAATTCAAAGGCGTCAATTCTTCTTCGGTCTTCCTTATTCATTGTCCAGCTTTCACATGCGTATGATGCAATTGAAAATACCAGGGCTTGGGTCAAGCGCACCCTAGTCTTTACGGAGACATTTTTGTTCTTCCACACTTTAAAGAGGTCCTTTGCAGCTGATTTACCCAATGCAATGTGTCTTTTGATTTCTTGACTGCTGCTTCTACGGTTGTTGATTGTGGATCCAAGTAAAATGAAATCCTTGACAACTTCAATCTTTTCTCCATTTATCATGATATTGCTCATTGTTCCAGTTGTGAGGATTTTTGTTTTCTTTATGTTGAGGTGCAATCCATACTCAAGGCTGTGGTCTTTGATCTTCATCAGTAAGTGCTTTAAGTCCTCTTCACTTTCAGCAAGCAAGGTTGTGTCATCTGCACAATGCAGGTTGTTAATGAGTCTTCCTCCAATCCTGATGCCCCCTTCTTAATATAGTCCAGCTTCTTGGATTATTTGCTCAGCGTACAGATTGAATAGGTATGGTGAAAGAATAGAACCCTGACACACACCTTTCCTGACTTTAAACCAATCATTAACCCCTTGTTCTGTCCAAACAACTGCCTCTTGATCTATGTAAAGGTTCCTCATGAGCACACTTAAGTGTTCTGGAATTCCCATTCTTCGCAATGTTATCCATAATTTCTTATGATCCACACAGTTGAATGGCTTTGCATAGTCAGTAAAACACAGGTAAACATCCTCTGGTATTCTCTACTTTCAGCCAGGATCCATCTGACATCAGCAATGATATCTCTGGTTCCACGTCCTCTTCTGAAACCAGCCTGAATTTCTGGCAGTTCCCTGTCGATATACAGCTGCAGCCAGTTTTGCATGATCTTCCACAAAATTTTGCTTGCATGTGATATTAATGATATTGTTCTATAATTCCACATTTGGTTGGATCATCTTTCTTGGGAATAGGCATCAATATGGATCTCTTCCAGTCAGTTGGCCAGGGAGCTGTCTTCCATATTTCCTGGCATAGATGAGTGATCACCTCCAGTGCTGCATCTGTTTGTTGCAACACCTCAACTGATAGTCCATCAATTCCTGGAACCTCATTTTTCACTAATGCCTTCCGAGCAGCTTGGATTTCCTTCCTTCCGTACCATCAGTTCCTGATCATATGCCACCTCTTGAAATGGTTGAACATCGACTAATTCCTTTTGGCATAATGACTCTGTGTATTCCTTCCATGTTCTTTTGATGCTTCCTGGGTCGTTTAATATGTTCCCCACAGAATCCTTCACTATTGCAACTTGAGGCTTGAATTTTTTTTTTTTTCAGTTCATTCAGCTAGAGAAATGCCAAGCATTTTCTTCCCTTTTGGTTTTCCATCTCCAGCTGTTTGCACATGTCATTATAATGCTTTACTTTGTCTCCTTGAGACGCCCTTTGAAATCTGTTCAGTTCTTTACTTCATCAATTCTTCCTTTTGCTTTAGCTGCTTGACGTTCGAGAGCAAGTTTCAGAGTCTCCTCTGACATCCATCTTGGTCTTTTCTTTCTTTCCCATCTTTTCAATGAGCTCTTGCTTTCTTCAAGGCTGATGTCCTTGATGTCATTCCACAACTCATCTGGACTTCTTTCACTGGTGTTCAATGTGTCAAATGTATTCTTCACGTGGTCTCTAAAATCAGGAGGAATAAACTCAAGGTCATATTTTGGTTCTCGTGGACTTGCTCTGGTTTTCTTCAGTTTTAGCTTGAACTTGCTTATGAGCAATTGGTGGTCTGTTCCACAGTCAACCCCTGGCCTTGTTCTGACTGATGATATTGAGCTTTTCCATCATCTCTTTCAACAGATGTAGTCAATTTGATTTCTGTGTGTTCCATCTGGCAAGGTCCATGTGTATAGTTACCGTTTATGTTGGTGAAAGAAGGTATTTGCAATGAAGAAGTCGTTGGTCTTGCAAAATTCCATCATTCGATCTCCGGCATTGTTTCTATCACCAAGGCCGTATTTTCCAACTACTGATCCTTCTTCTTCATTTCCAACTTTTGCATTCCAATCACCAGTAATTATCAATGCATCTTGATTGCATGTTCGATCAATTTCAGACTGCAGCAGCTGATAAAAATCTTCTATTTCTTCATCTTTGGCCTTGGTGGTTGGTGCGCAAATTTGAATAATAGTCGTATTAACTGGTCTTCCTTGTAGGTGTATGGATATTATCCTATCACTGACAGCATTGTACTTCAGGATAGATCTTGAAAAGTTCTTTTTGACGATGAATGCAACATTCCTCTTCAAGTTGTCATTCCCAGCATAGTAGACTATATATGATTGTCTGATCCAAAATGGCCAATACCAGTCCATTGTGTCTCACTAATGCCTAGGATATTGATGTTTATGTGTTCCATTTCATTTTTGACGATTTCCAATTTTCTTACATTCATACTGAGTGCATTCCAGGTTCTGATTATTAATGTATTTTTGCAGCTGTTTCTTCTCATTTTGAGTTGTGCCACATCGGGTAATGAAGGTCCCAAAAGCTTTACTCCAACCACGTCATTAAGGTTGACTCTACTTTGAGGAGGCAGCTCTTCCCCAGTCATCTTTTGAGTGCCTTCCAACCTGGGCGGCTCATCTTCCAGCAGTACATCTGACATTGTTCTGCTGCTATTCATAAGGTTTTCACTGGCTAATGCTTTTCAGAAGTGGACTGCCGGGTCCTTCTTCCTCGTCTGTCTTAGTCTGGAAGCTCAGCTGAAATCTGTCCTCCAGGGGTGACCCTGCTGGTATCTGAATACCGGTGGCATAGTTTCCAGCATCACAGCAACACAAAACCCCCACGCTATGAAAAACTGACAGACTCATGGAGGGATTAGGGTTAGGGTTTAGTGTTGTGGTAGGGGTTGGGGTTGGGGTTAAGTTTAGGGTTAGGGTTAGGGTCGAGACTGGGGTTGGGGTCAGGGTTAGGGTTTAGAATTTCAGGTTTAGGGATGCAGTTAGGGTAGGGGTTGGGGTTAGGGTTAGGATTAGGGTTAGGGCTAGGGTTAGGGCTAGGGCTAGGGCTAGAGATATGGGTAGGACTATGGCTAGTGTTAGGGTTAGGTTTGGTGTTGGGGTAGGGGTTAGGATTAGGGTTAGGGCTAGGGTTAGGGCTAGGGCTAGGGCTAGAGATATGGGTAGGACTATGGCTAGTGTTAGGGTTAGGTTTGGTGTTGGGGTAGGGGTTAGGGTGAGGGTAAGGTTAGAGTTTAGGGGTTAGGGTTTAGGGATTAGGATTATGGTTAGCATTAGGGTTAGGATTTAGGGGTTAGGTTTAGTTTCAGGTTTAGGGTTAGGGTTAAATTTATGGTTTAGGGTTTGGGTTAGGGTTAGCGTTAGGGTTTAGTTTTATGGTTAGGGTTAGTGACTATGGTTAGGGTTAGGTTTAGGGTTAGGGTTAGTGTTAGTGTTAGGTTTAGTGGCTAGGGTTAGGGTTAGTTTTTGGTTTAGGGTTAGTGTTAAGGGTTAGGGTTAGTGTAAAGGTTGGGCTAGAGCTAGGGCTTAGGGTTAAGTGTTAGTTTAGGGCTAGGGTTAGGTTTAGGACTAGAGCTAGGGCTCTGGGTAGGGTTTAGGGTTGGGGTCAGGGTTAGGGGTTAGGGTTAGAGTTAGAGATAGGGCTGTGGTTGGGTTAGGGTTAGTGTTAGGGTTTAGAGGTTTAGCATTAGGATTAGCATTAGTGTTAGAGTTAGATTTAGGGTTAGGGTTTGGGTTAGAGTTAGGGTTTGATAGGGTTAGGTTTAGAGTTTAGAGTTAGGGTTTAGGGTTAGGGTTTGGTTTTTAGGGTTAGGGTTAGTTTTAGAGTTACAGTTAGGGTTAGGGATTAATGTTGGAGTTGGGGTTGGGGTTCAGGTTAGGGTTAGGGTTATGGTTCAGGCTTGTGTTAGGGCTAGGGCTTAGGGCTTAGGCCTTAGGGCTAAGGGTTATGGTTAGGGTTAGGGCTAGGGATACCGATAGGACTAGGTCTAGGTCTAGGGCTAGGTTTTAAGTTTTAGGGTTAGGGTTTAGTTTTGGAGTTGAGGTTGTGGTTAGGGTTTGCTTCAGGGTTAGGTTTAGCGATAGTGTTTTGTTTGCAGTTGGGGTTGAGGTTACGTTTGTGGCTAGGATTGTTTTGGGGTTATAATTTTGGTTAGGGTTAGCATTAGGCTTTGGGTTAGGGTTGGGTTTGGGGTTGGGGTTGGGGTTGAGGTTGGGATTAGGGGTTAGTGTTTAGGCTTTATGGTTTAGTGTTTAGGGTTTTGGGGTTAGGGTTAGTGTTAGGGGTTATGGTTACCGTTAGTGTTAGCATTGGAGTTCGGGTTAGGATTAGTGTTAGAGTTAGGGCTAGTGCTAGGGTTAGGGCTTAGGCCTTAGGCTTTAGGGCTTAGGGTTAGGGTTAGGGTTAGGGTTAGGATTAGTGTTAGGGTTAGGGCTAGGACTAGGACTAGGGTTAGGTTTAGGGTTTATCGTTGGGGCTGAGTTTGGGGTTGTGGTTAGTATTAGCATTATAATTAGGGTTGTATTTGCTGCTGGGTTTCAGGTTAGGGCTGGGATTAGTTTTAGGTTATGGGTTAGGTTTGGATTTGGAGTTAGGGTTCTCTTGGGGTTGGAGTTAGGGTTCTCTTGGGCTTAGAGTTAGGGTTAGAGTTAGGATTAGGGTTAGGTTTAGGGTTAGGGTTAGGCTTAGGGTTAGTGTTAGTGTTGGGTTGCTTTGTGTGTTGGGGTTGGGGTTTGGGTTATGGGTTAGTTTTAGGGTTAGGATTAGGTTTAGTGTTGGGGTTGGGTTAGGGTTAGGGTTAGTGGTTTAGTTAGGATTAGTGTTAGGTTTAGTTTTTAGGGTTAGGGTTATGGTTAGTGTTAGGTTAAGATTTGGGCTAGGGCTAGCATTAGTGCTTAGGGCTTAGCGTTTAGGGTTAGGGTAGAGCTAGGGTTCGGGTTAGGAGTAAGGCAAGGGCTGAGGTTAGGTGTTAGGGTCAGGGTTAGGAATAGGGTTAAGGTTAGTGTTAGGGTCAAGGGTTAGGGTTAGGATTACGATTAGCATTATGGCTAGATTTAGGGTGTTAGGGTTAGAGTTGGTGTTAGAGGGTTAGGTTTAGGGTTATGATTAGGGTTAGGGTGTCAGCGTTAGAGGTTTACGGTTAGGGTTAGATGGTTAGGGTTAAGGTTAGCGTTAGGGTTAGGGTTAGTGTTTTATTGCCAGTATTATGGTTTTTGTGTTAAAGTTAAGGTTAGGGTTTGAATTAGGTTTTGGGTTTCTAGTTTGGGTTTCAAGTTTGAGTTTACAGTTCGGATTTAAGCATGAGGGTTTGGTGTTTAGGGTTAGCGTATGGGCTAGGATTAGGGCTAGGGCTAGGGTTTAAGGTTTAGGGTTTGGTTTTAGTGTTGTCATTGGGGTTGTTGTTAGGGTTATTGTTAGGGTTGAGTTTGGGGTCAGGTTGAGATTAGGGTTGGGGTTAAGGTTAGGCTTAGGGTTAGGGTTGTGCTTAGGGTTAGGGTTGTGTTTAGGGTTAGGGTTTTAGTGTTTTTGTTGGGGTTGGTGTTGGTGTTGGCATTAGGGTTAGGGTTGATTTTGGGGTTGGGATTGGGATTAGGGATGGGGTTACGTTTGGGATTAAGGTTAGTGTTATGTTAGGGTTAAGTTTAGTGTTAGGGTTAGTGTTAGGGCTAGGGCTAGTGCTTAGGTCTTAGTGCTTAGGATTAGGGCTCTGGTTAAGTCTGGGCATAGAGAAAGAGCTAAGGTTTAGGGGTTAGGTTTAGGTTTAGGGCTATGGTTAGGGTTAGGGTTAAGTTTAGGTGTTAAAGGTTAGTGTTATGATTAGAGTTAGGGATATTGGTAGGGTGATCGGGTTAGAGGGTTAGGGTTAGTGCTAGCATTAGGGTTAGGAGTTTGGGTTAGGGCTAGGGCTAGTGCTAGGATTTAAGGTTTAGTGTCAGTGTTAGGGTTAGTGTTATGGTGAGGGTTTAGTTTTGGGGTTCGTGTTGAGTTAGTGTTAGGGTTAGGGAAAGGGTTATGATTAGTGTTAGGGTTAGGGGCTAGGGTTAGGATTAGGATTAGGGATAGAGTTAGGGTGTTAGGTTTAGAGGGTTTGGGTTGGTGTTAGAGAGTTATGTTGAGGTTTAGCGTTATGGTTATGGTTAGGGTTTTAGTGTCATGGATAGGGTTTTAGTGTTAGGGTTAGGGTTTTAGTGTTAGGGTTATGGTTTTCATGTTAAGGTTAAGGTTAGGGTTAGAATTAGGGTTTGGGTTTCAGGTTAGAGTTTACAGTTTGGGTTTAAGGGTTAAAGTTTGGTGTTTAGGGTTAGTGTTAGGGGTAGGGCTAGGATTAGGGCTAGGGCTAGGGTTTAAAGTTTAGGGTTAGGGTTTAGTGTTGGAGTTGGGGGTGGGGTTAGAGTTTTCGTTAGGGTTGAGTTTGAGGTTGGGTTGGGGTTAGGGTTAGATTTTTCGAGTTAGGGTTTTAGTGTTTTGGTTGGGGTTGGTGTTGGCGTTAGGGTTAGGGTTGAGTTTTGGGTTGGAATTGGGGTTAGGGTTGGGGTTACATTTGGGATTAGGGTTAGGGTTGTTGGGGTTAGGGTTAGTGCTTGGGCTAGGGCTAGGGCTTAGGGCTTAGTTCTTAGGGTTAGTGTTAGGGCTAGGGCTAATGCTTAGGGTTAGGGTTAGGGTTAAGTTTAGGGCTATGGTTAGGGTAGCATTATTGTTAGGGTAGGGTTAGGGGTAGGGATAAGGGGTTACAGTTAGGGTTAGTGGATCAGGGTTAAAGGGTTAGGGTTAGAGGGTTAGGGTTAGGTTTAGTGGCTAGGGTTAGGGTTAGTGTTGGGGTCATGGGTTGGTGTTAGAGTTAGGGCTTGGGTTAGGGATTCGAGTTAGGGATTAGGGTAATGGTTAGGGCTAGGTTTTAGTGTTTAATGTTAGGATTAGGTTAGGTTTAGTGTTTAGTGTTAGTGGTAGGGTTAGGGCTAGGTGTTAGGTCTGCAGCTAGTGTTTGGACTAGGTCTAGGGCATGGGTTATGGTTTGGGTTGGGGTTTGTCTAGGGCTAGTGCTGTGGCCGTGGCCGGTGCTGTGGCTGAGGTTGGTATTGGTTTTGGGGATGGGGATGGAGTTAGTCTTAGGTGTTAGGGTTAGGTTCATTGGTTAGAGTTAGCGTTCGTTTTAGTGCCATGGGTTAGTGTTAGGGTTGAGGTTGGGGTTGGGTTTGGGGTAGGTTTGGGATTAGTGACAGCCTTAGGCTTTGGGGTTAGTGTTAGGATTAGGTTTGGGATTTGGTTGGAGTTGGTTTTGAGGCTTGGGATTGAGGTTGGGTTTGTGGTTGGGGTTAGAGTTCTTGTTTGGTTTAGTGTTAAGCTTTATTTAGGGTTAGGGGTTAGGGTTAGGATTACAGTTGCGGTTGGGGTTGGGTTGGAGTTGGGGTTAGGGGTTGGGATTGGCATTGGGTTTGGAGTTTGGGTTAGGTTTAGGATTAAGGTTGATTTAGGGTTAGGGGTTATGGCTAGTGGTTAGGGCTAGGAGTTATGCTTAGGGGTTCAGGGTTAGGGTTTAGATTTAGGGTTAGGGTTAGGTTTAGATTTAGGGTTAGGGTTAGTGTTACAGTTAGGGCTAGGGGTTAAGGGTTAGGGTTAAGGCTAGGGCTAGGGCTTTGGGCTTAGAGTTTAGGGCTTAGGGTTGTGTTTAGGCTGGGGTTGGGAGAGTGCTGGGGTTTGGGTTGGATCAGGGTTAGGGTTTAGTGTTTAGATTTAGGGGTTAGGTTTTGGGTTAGGTTCAGGGTTAAGGTTTAGGGTTAGGGTTAAGGTTAGGGTTAGGGTTCTGGTTAGTGTTTATTGTTAGGGTTAGGACTAGGTGTTAGCACTAGGGCTAGCTTTAGTACTAGTGCTAGGGCTTTGGGTAGGCATTTGTGTTAGGGTTCATGTTGGGGTTAGGGTTAGTTTTTAGGGTTAGGGTTACTGTTATGGTTAGGGTTAGGGGTTCGGGATTTGTGTTAGGGTTAGGGATAGGATTAGGGTGTTAGGCTTAGATTGCTTGGGTTGAGGTTAGAGGGTTGGGTTTAGGTTTATGGTTTATGGTTAGGGTTAAAGTTAGGGCTGGTTTGGGGGTTGGGTTTAGGGTTAGGTGTTAGGGTTTAGGGGTTAGCGTTAGGGTTTAGGGTTAGGGTTATTGCTAGTTGCTTGGGTTAGGAGTGGGGCTAGGAGTAGGTGTTTCTGTTAGGTTTAGGGTTAGCGTTGGTGTTAGGTTTAGGGTTAGGCGTTAGCATTAGGGGTTAGGGTTATTGGTTAGGGTTAGGGCTATGGGTTAGGTGTTAAGGTTAGGCCTAGTGTTAGGTATTGGGTTACAGTGTTATGATTAGAGGGTTAGGGTTAGGGTTAAAGAGTTAGATTTAGGGTTAGGGTTTTAGTGTTAGGTTTTGGTTTAGGGTTGGGCTAAGGAGTTAGGGTTACGGCTTAGGGGACGATGTTAGGGTTATGGTTAGTGGTAAGGGGTTAGGCTTAGGGGTAGGGTTAGTTTTAGGTTTTAGTGTTGGGATTGGGGTTGGGGTTGGGTTTAAGGTTAGGGTCAGGATTAAGGTTTGGGTTGAGGTTAGGGTTGGGGTTGTGGTTAGGTTTGGGATTAGTGTCAGGATTAGGCTTAGAGGTTAGGGTTTGGGTTAGGATTAGGGTGTGGTTTGGGGTTATGTTGCAGTTGGGATTAGGGGTTGGGATTGGAGTTTGGTTTGGGGTCGGGGTTAAGGTTCGATTTAGGTTTAGGGTTAAGGTTGATTTGTTGTTGTTGTTGTTAGGTGCCTTCGAGTCGGTTCCAACTCATAGCGACCCTACGCACAACAGAATGAAATATTGCCTGGTCCTGCGCCATCTTTACCATCGTTGTTATGACTGAGCTCATTGTTGCAGCCACTTTGTCAATCCACCTCGTTGAGGGTCTTCCTCTTTTCCACTGACCCTGTACTCTGCCAAGCATGATGCCCTTCTCCGGGGACTGATCCCTCTGGACAACATGTCCAAAGTATGTAAGGCGCAATCTCGCCATCCTTGCTTCTAAGGAACATTCTGGTTGTACTTCTTCCAAGACAGATTTGTTCGTTCTTTTGGCAGTCTGTGGTATATTCAATATTCTTCGCCAACACGACTCAAAGGCGTCAACTCTTCTTCGGTCTTCCTTATTCATTGTCCAGCTTTCACATGCATAAGAAAATGCATATGATGCGATTGAAAATATCAGGGCTTGGATCACGTGCACCTTAGTCTTTAGGGTGACATCTTTGCTCTTCAACACTTTGAAGAGGTCCTTTGCAGCAGATTTACCCAGTGCAATGTGTCTTTTGATTTCTTGACTGCTGCTTCCATGGCTGTTGATTATGGATCCAAATAAAATGAAATCCTTGACAACTTCAATCTTTTCTCCGTTTATCATGATGGTGCTCATTGGTCCAGTTTTGAGGATTTTTGTTTTCTTTATGTTGAGGTGCAATCCATACTGAAGGCTGTGGTCTTTGATCTTCCTTATTAGTAAGTGCTTCAAGCCCTCTTCACTTTCATCAAGCGAGGTTTTGTCACCTGCATAATGCAGGTTGTTAATGAGTCTTCCTCCAATCCTGATGCCCCGTTCTTCTTCATATAGTCCAGCTTCTCGTATTATTTGTTCAGCATACAGATCGAAAAGGTATGATGAAAGAATAGAACCCTGACGCACACCTTTCCTGACTTTAAACCAATCAGTATCCCCTTGTTCTGTCCGAACAACTGCCTCTCGATCTATGTAAAGGTTCCTCATGAGCACAGTTAAATATTCTGGAATTCCCATTCTTCGCAGTGTTATCCATAGTTTGTTATGATCCACACAGTCAAATGCCTTTGTTATGGCTAGTGGTTAGGATTAGCTGTTATGGTTAGGGGTTTGGGTTTCAGAATAGGGTTAGGTTTAGGGTTAGGGTTAGGTTCAGGTTTAGGGTTATGGTTAGTGTTAAGGTTAGGGTTAGGGTTAGGGCTAGGGCTAGGGCTTAGGGCTTAGAGTTTAGGACGTAGGGTTATGTTTAGGGTTGGGGTTGGGGAGGGTTGGGGTTTGGGTTGTGGTTGAGGTCAGGGTTACTGTTTAGCATTTAAGTTTAGGGTTAAGGTTATGGTTAGTTTCAGTGTTAAGTTTAGGGTTAGGGTTTTGGTTAGAGTTTCTGGTTAGGGTTAGGGTTAGGTTTAGGGATAGGTGTTAGGGCCAGGGCTAGCGTTAGGACTAGGGCTAGGGCTTGCTGTAAGGTTACATTTAGGGTTAGGTTTGTGGTTAAGGTTTAAGGTTGGGTTTAGAGGTTAGGGTTAGGGCTAGTGTTATGGCTATGGTTCTGGCTTAGGGGTGTGTGTTAGGGTTAGTGTTTGGGTTTGGGATAGGGTTAGGGTGTTAGGCTTAGTGTTTGGCTTCAGGTTAGAGGGTTAGGTTTAGGATAGGGTTAGTATTAGTGTTGGTGTTGGGGTTAGGTTTAGGGATTAGGGTATAGGGGTTATGGTTTAGAGGTTATGATTAGGGTTTAATGTTAGGTTTCCAGGTTAGGGTTAGGGTTATGGCTAGGAGTAGGGTTAGGGTTAGTGTTAGTTTTAGGGTTAGTGTTAGGGGTTAGCGTTAGGGGTTAGGTGTTAGGGATAGGCTTAGGCTTAGGGATTAGTTTAGGTTGTTGTGGTTAGAGGGTTAGCCTTAGGGTTAGAGCATTAGGTTTAGGGTTAGGGTTAAGTTTAGCCTTAGGGTTAGGGTTTTAGGGTTAAGGTTAGGTTTTTAGGGTTAGGGTTAGGTTTAGGGTTGGGGTAAGGAGTTAGTGTTAGTGTTAGGGGTTAGGGTTAGTGTTAGGTGTTAGTGTTAAGGTTAAGGTTTAGGGTTAGGATTAAGGTTAGTGTTTAGGTTTAGCAGTTTATGGTTGGTGTTAGTGTTAGAGTGAGGGTTAGGGTTGCGGTTTTAGGGTTAGGGTTAGAGTTTTACGGTTAGGGTTAGGATTAAGGTTAGTGTTTATAGTTACAGTTTATACTTAGGGTTTAAGGTTTAGGGCTTAGTGTTTAGGGTTAGGGTTAGGGTTAGGGTTAGGCTTAGTCTTAGCGGTTTGGTTTAGGGTAAGTTTTAGTGTCAGGTTTAGGGTTAAGGTTAGGTTTGGGGTCAGGGTTTAGGGTTACGGTTAGGGTTGGGGTTAGGGTTATAGTTATGGTTATTTTTAGAAGGTTTGGGTTAGAGCGCTAGGGTTAGCGTTAGGGTTAGGGGAAATGTTTTGGCTTAGGGTCAGTGTTAGTTTTAGGGCTAGGGTTGGATTCAGGGGTTATGGTTAGGCTTAGGGTTAGTGCTAGGGTTAGGCCTGTTGCTTAGGGCTTAGGGTTAGGGTTAGGGATAGGGTTAGCATTAGGTCTTGGGCTAGGGCTATGGTTTAAGGCTTAATGTTAGGGTTTAGTGTTGTGGTTGGGTTGGGTTAGTGTGAGGGTTAGGGCTAGGATAATGGTTAGGGTTTGGAGTTAGGGTTAGGATTTAGGTAAGCATTTAGAGTTTAGTGTTAACTTTAGGTTTAGGGGTTAGGGTTTGGGTTAGGGCTAAGTTCAGGACTGTTGCTTCTGATAGGGGTAGGGTTATGGTTAAGGTTAAGGATTAGGGGTTGGGGTAGGTTATGGTTGGGGTTGTGTTTAAGGTTGGGGTGTGTTAAGGTTGGTGTTATGGTTTGGTTAGATTTACGTTCAAGTTTATGGTTAGGGTTAGGGTTATGGTTAGGGTTAGGTTTAGGGTTAGGGTTTATGGCTAGTGGTTAGTGTTAGGGGTTAGGATTTAGCGGTTAGGATTAGGTTTAGGTTCAGGTTTAGGGTTATCGTTAGAGTTATTTTGGGTTAGGGATCAGGGTTAGGGAAAGAGTTAGAGTGTTAAGGTTATAGAGTGCATGTTAGGGGTTTGGGTTAGGGTTAGTTTTAGTGTTTGGTTTGGGGTTATTGTTACTTTTGGGGTTAGGGTTTAGGGTTAAGGTTAGGAGTTAGGGTTAGGATTAGGGGTTAGGGTTAGGGTTACAGTTAGGGTTATGGTTAGATTTTAGTGTTAGAGCATTAAGTTTAGGGTTAGGGTTTAGGGGTTAGGGTTAAGTTTAGGGTTAGGGTTCAGGTTGGGGTTAGAGGTTAGGGTAAGAATTTGATTAAGGGGTTAAGGTTTGTATTATGGATTAGGGTTAGGATTAGCGTTAGGGTAAGTATAAGTGTTAGGGTCAGTGTTAGTGTTTAGTGTTAGAATCAGGGTTAGGGTTAGGTTAGGGCTAGGGCTAGGACTAGGGCTATGGCAAAGGCTAGCATGCAGGTTTAGGGTTAGGGTTGCGGTTCCAGTAGGGGTTGGGGTTGGTTTTGGGGTTATGGTTAGGTTTTAGTGTTAGGGGTTAGTTTTATGTGTTAAAGTCAGGGTTACCTTTAGGGTTAGGGTCAGGGTTAGGTTTAGGGTTTGTGTTAGGGTTAGGGGTTGGGATTAGTGTTATTGTTAGGGTAAAGGTTAGGATTAGGGTTAAGGCTAGGGTTAGGGTTAAGTTTAGGGTTAAGGGTTAGGGTTTAGGGTTTAGAATTAAGATTGGGGTTAGTGTTACGGTTAGGTTTAGGGATTGAGGTTAGGATTAGGGTTAAGTTTTTGAGTTTTAAGTTTAGGGTTAGGGTTAGGAATAGTGTTAGGTTAGGATTAGGGCTAGGTCTAGGGCTAGGATTAAATTTTGGGCTTTGGCTAGGGCTCGGGCTAGTGTTAGGGTTAGGTTTAGGGTTAGTGTTAGGGTTAGGGTGAGGGCTAGGGCTAGTACTAGGTTTAGGGGTAGGGTTGGGGTTGGGTTTGGGTTCAGGGTTAAGGTGAGGGTTAGGGTTTAGGGTTAGCGTTAGGGTTAGGTGTGAGGGTTTGGGGTTAGTGTTAGGGTTAGGTTATAAGGGTTAGTGTTTGGGTTAGGCTTAGGTTTAGAGGGTAGAGTTAGGGGTTAGGGTTAAGTTTAGGGTTAGAGTTCGGCTTAGGGGTTAGGGATAGTTTTAGGGTTAGTGTTAGGGCTTGGGGTGAGGTGTTAGCTTTGAGGTTAGGGTTATGGTTAGGTGTTAGGTTTAGTGTTAGTTTTAGGGTTTAGGATTAGTGTTAAGACTAGGGCTGGAGTTAGGGTTAGGGTTTGGGGTAAAGTAGGGTAGGGGTAGTGTTAGGGTTAGGTTTAGAGGGTTAGGGTTAGATGTTTAAGGTGAAATTTTTATGGTTAGGGTTAGGGTTTAGGGTTTAGGGTCAGTGTTGGTGTTATGGATTAGGGTTAATGTTAGGGTTAGGGTAAGGGTTATGGATAGTGTTAGGGTTGTTGTTATGTGTTAGGGTTAGTGTTAGGTTTAGGGTTAAGGTTAGGGCTAGGGCTTAGGGCTTTAGTTTTAGGGTTAGGGCAAGGGATAGAGCTAGGGTTTAGGGTTAGGGTAAGGGTTAGTGTTTAGGTGTAAAGTTGGGGTATGATTAGGGTTAGGGTTAGGGGTTAGGCTTATGAGTTCTACAAGGGTAAGTGTCAGGGTTAGGGTTAAGGGTTCAGGATAGTGTTACAGTTAGGTTTAGGGATAGAGTTAGGGTGTTATTGTTAGAGGGTTAGAGTTAGGGTTAGAATTTTCCTTAGGGTGAGGTTTAGGGTTTTAGTGTTAGGGCTAGCTTTTTAGTGTTAGGGTTAGCTTTTTAGTGTTAGGGTTAGGGTTAGTGTTTAGGGTTACAGTTGATAGTTAGGGTTCAAGGTTTGCTGTTTAGTGTTTAGGTTTAGGGTTTGGATTAGGGTAAAGGTTAGTGTTTTGTTAGCATTAGGGTTGGGGATAGGGTTAGGTTTGTAGTTATGAGTATGGTTACGGTTAGGGTTAGGGGTTAGAGTCAGTGTCATTTTTAGGGTTAGGGTTATGGTTAGAGGGTTAGGGTTAGAGCATTAGGGTTAGGGGTTAGTGTTAGTGAAAAGGGTTAGGCTTAGGGTTAGTGTTAGTATTAGGGTTAGAGTTGGGGTTTGGGTTTAGGGTCAGCTTTATGGTTATGGTTAAGGCTAGGGCTGGGGCTAGGGCTGGGGCTTAGTGTTTAGGGCTTAGGGTTAGGATTAGTGTTAGGGATAGGGTTAGGGTTTAGTGTTGCAGTGTGGTTAGGGTTAGGTTTAGTGTTTGAAATAGGGTTAGGGTTTATTTTAGAGTTTAGGGTTAGGTTTATGGTTAGGGTTTAGGGTTATGGTTAGAGTTAGGGTTAGTGCTAGGTGTTTGGGCTAGGGCTAAGGTTAGGACTAGGGCTAGTGGTAGAGGTTAGGGTTATGGTTAGGGGTTAGGGACTAGGGTTATGGTTTAGGGTTAGGTGTTAGGTTTCATTTTAAGGTTAGGATTATGGCTATAGTTTAGTGCTATGGTTACATTTATACATCAGATTTAGGGTTAGCATTAGGGGTTAGGGTTAAGATTAGAGCTGAGTTTAGGTTTAGGAGTTAGGTTTAGGTTTAGGGTTTGGGTTAGATTTAGATTTAGTGGTCAATGTTAGGGTTAAGGTTTAGGGCTTAAGTTTAGATTGGGGTAGTGGTTGTGTTAGGGTAGAGGTAGGGGTAGGGGAAGGGGTAGGGATTGTGTATTAGAGTTCGGTTAGCGGATTAGGGTTAAAGTTTTAGGGTTAGAGGGTTAGCATTAGGGTTAGTGTTAAGTTAGGTTTAATGGTTAGGATTCGGGTTAGTGTTAGGATCATGTGTTAGAGTTAGGGCTTAGGGTTATGGTTAGAGTTAGGATTAGGGTTTAGTGTTTAAGGTAAGGGTTTAGGGATAGTGTTAGGGTTTAGAGTTAGAGTTAGGGTTAGCGCTAGGTGTTAGGGCTTCGGCCACGATTAGGACTAGTGCTAAAGCTAGGGTTACGGTTGGGGTTAGGGCTCGGGCCGGAGCTGGGACTGGCACTGGCACTGGGACTGAGGTTGTTGTTGGAGTTGGGGTTCGGTGTAGAGTTAGGGTTAGGTGTTAAGGTTTGTATTAGGTTGAGGGTTAGTGTTAAGGTCATGGTTTAGGCTTAGAGTTAGGGTTTGTTATTAGTGTTAGTTATCCGGGTTATAGTTTGGGTTTGGTGTTCAGGGTTAGGGTTAGGTTAGTGTTAGGGTTATGGCTTAGGGTTAGGGTTAGGTGTTAGGCCTGGGGCTAGGGTTAGGATTAGGATTAGGGTTAGGTTTAGGGGTTAGTGTAAGTGTTAGGATTAGGCTTGGTTTAGGTTAGGAGTTAGTGCTAGTGGTTAGGGTTAGGGTTTAGTGTTTGAGGTTAGCGTTTACCGTTTAGGGTTTAGGGTTAGAATTAGGGTTAAGGTTAGTGTTGGATATGTTTGGGGCTGGTTTAGGGTTGGGGTTAATGTTAGGGTTATGATTATGTTTAGTGTAAGGGTTAGGTTTAGGGGTTAGGTTTAGGTTTAGTGGTTAGGGTTAGGGTTAGGGCTAAGGTTTCAGGTTAGGCGTTAGAACTTAGGGATAGGGGTAGTTGTAGGATTAGGGTTGGGTTAGGGATAGGTGTAGGGATAAGGTGTTAGGGTTAGGGTTAGAGGGTTAATGTTAAATGGTTAGGGCTAGAGTGTTAGTGTTAGGTTTCTTGGTTAGGTTTTGGGTTCGTTTAGGGTTCTTGTGTTAGGGTTAGAGTTAGGTTTAGGTATTAGGGTTAGGGATAGGGTTATGATTTAGTGTTTAGAGTTAGGGTTGGGGTATGTATTAGGTCTATGGCTAGGGTTTGGACTACGGCTAAGGCAAGAGTTAGTATTTGTGTTAAGATTAGGGTTGGGGTTAGGGCTAGGGCTAGGTCTGTTGCTGGGTCTGTCACTGGGGATTAGTTTGGGGTTGGGGTTGGGGCTGGTGTTAGGGTTAGGTATTAGGGTTATGGTTAGGTTTATTGCTTAGGGTCATGGGTTATGGTTAGGGTTAGATTTTGGCTTTAGCGTTTAGGATTATGTTTAGGGTTAATGTTAGGTTTATGGTTTAGGGTTAGGGTTAGGATTATGTTAGGGTTTAGGGTTAGGTTTTAGGGGTTAGGGTTATAGTTAGAGTTTGGGTTAGGGTTAGGTGTTATGGCTAGGCCTAGGTCTAGGGTTAGGACTATGGCTAGTGTTATGGCTAGGGGTTATGGTCATGGTTTAGGCTAAGGGCTCAGGGTCAGGGCTCAGGGTTAGGGTTTGTTGTCTTGGGTTAGGTATTATGGTTAGTGTTAAAGTTAGATTTTAGCGTTGGTGTTTGGTTTTGGGTTAGGGTTAGGGTCAGGGTTACTGTTTGGTTTGAAGTTGGGGTTGGAGTTAGGTTAGGGCAAGAGTTGGGTTTAGGCTTGGATTTAGGTTTGGAGTGGGGTTGGGTTGGGGTTAGGCTTAGGCATTAGGGTTTAGGGGTTAGGGTTTGTGTTTAGGAGTTACGGGTTAGGGTTAGGTTTAGAAGTTAGGGTTAGGGTTAGTGTTGTGGTTGTTGTTGGGTTGGGGTTTGGGTTAGGGGTTGGGGTTGGAGTTGGGTTTGGGGTTGGATTTAGGGTTAGGGTTAGTTTTGGTTTAGGGTTGGGGTTAGTACTAGTGGTTAGGCTTATGTTTAGGGGGTAGGGGTAGAGGTGGGGTTAGTGTTAAGATTAGGGTTAAGGTTAGGTGTAGGGTTAGTGGTAGGGTTTAGGGTTAGGGTTAGTGCTACTGCTAGGGTTAGGGTTAGGGTTTAGGGGAGGTTAGTGGTAGGGGTAGGGGCAGCTTTAGGGTTTAAGTTTAGAGGTTTAGGGTCAAAAGGTTAGTTTGAGATTTTTACAGTTAGGGTTAGGTTTCTGGGTTTAGTGTCAGTGTTAGGGTTATGGATTATGTTTAGGGTTAATGTTAGGTTTAGGGGTTAGGGTTAGGGTTATGGATAGTGTTAAGGTTCGGGTTATGGTTAGAGTTGGGCTAGTGCTGGAGCTAAGGTTTAGTGTTATGGTTAGGGCTAGGGTTTGGGCTAGGGGTTGCGGCTAGGCCTAGAGTTAAGGCTAGGTTTAGGGTTATGGTGAGGGCTAGGACTAGAGCTAGTGCTATGTTAGGGTTGGTTCGTTGTTGTGTTTGTGGTTGAGGTTAGGATTAGGGTCAGGGTTATGTCATCAGTTTTAGGTTTAGTGTTATACTTTGGTGTCGGGTTAGAATTCGGGTTTTGTATTGGGGTTGTGGTTGGGTTTGTGCTAGTGTTAGGGATAGCATTAAGGTTAGGTTTAGGGGTTGAGTTAGTGGTGGAGCTAGAGCTAGGTCTAGAGTTAATGCTTGGGCTACGATAGTGATAGGATAGGTTTAGGGTTAGGGTTATGGTTAGGGGTAGGATTAAGGTTAGGGTTTTGGATTAGGGTTACTGTTAATTTAGGCTTAGGGTTAGGGTCAGAGTTTAGGGATAGGTTTAGGGTTAGGGGTTATGATTAGGGTTAGAGGTTAGGGTCACAGTTTAGGGTTAGAGTTAGGCTTAGAGTCAGAGTTCAGGGTAAGGTTTAGCTCTAGCATTAGGTGTAGTGTTAGGGAAGGGTTAAGTTTAGTGGTTGGGTTATAGTTAGGGTCAGGTTTTAGGGTCAGGGTTTAGGTTCAGGGTCTAGGTCAGGTTCAGTTTCAAGATTTAAGTATTATGGTTTGGTTTAAAGATTAGAGGTTAGGGTTAGAGTTAGGGTTAGGTTTGCAGCTGGGGTTGGGTTTTGGTCTACGTTGGGTCGGGGTTGATTTTCGAGTGTCGGGATCGAGGGTCAGGGTTTGGGGCTGGGATTTGAGGGTCCAGGGTTACTGTTAGGGATCGGGTTAGGGTTAGGTTTAGGGTTAAGGTTAGCGTTAGGGATAGGTGTAGTGATAGGGATAGGTTTAGGATTAGGGTTAGTGTTTTGGGTTGGGGTTGGGTTAGGGTTAGGTTTAGCGTTCAGGTTAGGGATAGGTTTTGGGGTTAGGGTTATGGCTAGGATTCGGGGTTGTGCTTGGGGTCGGTGTTCAGTTAGGTTTAGGTTTAGGGTTAGGGTTAGGGTTAAGGTTAGGGTTAGGGTTAGGGTATAGGGTTAGGGTGTTATGGTTATGGGTCAGATTAGCATTACATTTTAGGCTTACGGTTTAGAGTTAGGTTACAGCTTAGGGTTTAGGGTTAGGGTTTGTGTTATTGACTAGGGTTTTAGGGTTAGGCTGTTAAGGTTAGGGTGTTAAGGTTACAGTGTTAGAGTTAGAGTGTTATGGTTAAGAGGTTAGGGTTTGTCTTTAGAGTTAGGGTTGCATTCGGGTTTAGGCTTAGTGTTAATGTTGGTATAGTGTTAGGGTTAAGAACAGGGTTATGGTCAGGGTTTAGGGTAAGGATTAAAGCTAGGGGTAGTGTTAGTGTAGGGATAGGGTTAGTGTTATGATTTGGGGTTAGGGTTATGGATAGGGTTTAGGGATTGGAGTGAGTCTTTGGGTTGGGGTTGGGTTTGGGTTTGGGGTAGGTGTAGTTTCAGGTTTACGGTTGGGGTAGGGTTTAGGGTTATGTTTAATGTTTAGGGTTTAGGGTTAGAGTTAGTGTTTTAGTTTAGGGTTAGGTTAGGGTGTTACGGTTAAGGTGTTAGAATTTGGGTGTTAGGGTTACCGTTAAGTTTAGGGTTTTAGTTTAAGGATGGGATAGGTTTAGGGTTTTGGGTCGGGCTTGGGGTTTGGGTTGTGTTAGGGTTAGGATTAAGGTTAGGGTTAGGGCTAGGGCTTGGGCTAGTTTTAGCGATAGAGTAGAGGTATGGTTAGGATTTAGGTTTAGATTAAGGTTTAGTGTTAGGGTCAGGTTTAGGGGTAAGATTAGGGTTAGGGGTTAGGGTTAGTGTTAGTGTTAGGGATAGGATTAGTCTTAGGTTTAGGGTTAGGCTTACGTTTATGGATAGGGTTAGGTTTAGGGTTAAGATCTTTAGTTGGGGTTGGGATTGAGGTTGGGGTATGTTTAGGGTTAGAATTAAGGTTAGGTTTAGGGGTAAGGTTAGGGCTAGGGCTAGAGCTAGGCTTAGGGCCAGGGCTTGGGCTAGGGTTAGTTATAGGATAGGGATAGGTTTAGGCTTTAGGGTTTAAGGTCACAGTTTAGGGTTAGATTTTATGGTTAAGGTTCAGGTTCAGATTCAGGGTTAGGGTTAGGTGTTTCGTTAGCATCAGGCTTAGGGTTTTAGGTTAGGTTTAGTATTTAGGGTAGGGTTAGGTTTAAGGTGAGGGTTATGGTTCAGGTTGGGCTTGAGGTTGGGGTTAAGGGTTAGGGTTAGGGCTAGGGTTAATGTTAGGGTTAGGGTTCGTGTTAAGGCTAGGGTTAGGGTTAGGGTTTGGGGTTAGCAGTTAGTATTAGGAATATGCCTAGGTTTAGGTCTAGGGTTTAGGCTAGACCTAGGGCTAGGGTTTAGGGTTTAGTTTAAGGCTAGGGTTAAGTTTAGGTTTATGGTTAGGGTTAGGTTTAGGGGTTAGGTTTATGGTTAGAGTTAGGGTTTAGTGTGAGGATGAGGTTTACAGTTTAGGTTCTAGGGGTTAGGTTTTTGGGTTTAAGTGTTAGTGTTTATGGGTTAGGCGTTATGATTTAGGGGTTAATGTTTAGTGCTTACAGTTTAGGTTTTTGGGGTTAGGGTTAGAGTTTGGGTTAGAGTTCGGGTTAGAGTTGTTGTTAAGTTTGGGGCTAGGCTGGGGCTGGGGCTGGGGCTGGGGCTGGGGCTGTGGTCAGTGTCATAATCCGGGTTGGGGTTAGGGTGTTAATGTTAGTGTTTACGGTTAATGTTAGGGTTACCGTCAGTGGTAGGGGTAGGGGTAGGGCTAGTGTTCAGATAAGGTTTGGGGCTGGGCTGGGTCTGGGTCTGGGATCGGGGTGGGTGTTGTGGTCAGGGCCGGTGTTGGGGTTAGGGTCAGGTTCAAGATTAGCATTACTGTTAGGGTTTTAGTGTTTTAGGGTTAGTGTTTTAGGTTTAGTGTTTTAGGGTTAGTGTTTTAGGTTTAGTGTTTTAGGTTTAGTGTTAGGGTTGGTGTGAGGGTCAGGGTCAGGGTCACGGTTAGAGTTTTAGTGTTAGGGTTAGGGTTAGGGATAGGTTCAGGGTGGGTGTCGGCATCGGGATCGGGGTCATGGTTAGTGTTTATGGTTAGGGTTTAAAGGTTAGGGTTAGTGTTATGGTTAGGTCGAGGGTGAGCATAAGTGTGTTAGGGTGAAGTTGAGGGTGAGGGTTAGGGTGAAGTTGAGGGTGAGGGTTAGGGTGAAGTTGAGGGTGAGGGTTAGGGTGAAGGTTTAGAGTTTAGGGGTTAGGATTAGTGTTCATATTAGGTCTGGGGCTGGGTTGGGGCTGGGGCTCAGGCTGGGGTCAGGGTCGGGGGTCTTTGTCAGCTTAGGGTCGGGTTCCGGATTAGCATTAGTGTTTGGGTTAGTATCAGGGTTAGGGGTAGTGGTAGGGCTAGGGGTAGGTGTAAGTGTAGGGATAGGGGTAGAGTTGGGGAGGGGTTAGGGTTAGGGCTAGGTTTAGGTTTAGGGATAGGGTTAGGGTAACTTTGGCTCTTGTGAGCACAAAGTTTCCTCAGCAAACCCACATTGCAGTAGCCCCTGCACTTGCAGAGGAACAACTATATAGTGTTAGCCATAAGAGACTTTGAAAGCACATTCAGGCCCAGGTAAAAAGAAGTGCATATTCACGTCCTAGAAAAATCAAGTTTCTGCACATAGTTCAATGGATGTAACATTCCATTCTTTTTCAACTGAGAGAATGCAGAAGCAAAGTCAGCTTGCATGTTTCTCATTAAGGGAAAGAACTCTATGAGTTCATCCTGTCCTCTGATGAAAACAGGCCAGATGAGAGAAACTGTTTTGGTTTCTCTTTCCTGCAGTGAACTCTGTAACTTTGGCTCTTGAGAACACAAGGTTTCCTCAGCAAAACTACATCGCTTTAGCCCCTGTACTTGCAGAATAACAACTACGTAGTGTTAGCATTAAGAGACTGTGTAAACACATTCAGGCCCAGGTAAAACAAAGTGCATATTGAAATCCTAGAAAACCCAAGTGTCTGCACATACTTCAATGGCTGTAACTTTCCATTCTTTTCCAACTGAGAGTGCAGAGGCAACATCAGCTTGTGTGTTTTTCAGTAAGAGAAAGAACTCTCTGACTTCATCCAGTCCTCTGACGAAATGAGGCAGAATGGAGAAACTGTATATTGATTTCTCTTTCATGCAGTGAACTTGGTAACTTTAGCTCTTGGCCACACAAGATGTCCTCAGCAAAACTACATCATGGTAGCCCCTGTGCTTGCAGAGGAATTACTACGCAGTGTTTGCCACAAGAGATTGTGAAGGCATGTTCACCCCCAGGTAAAACAAAGTGCATACTGATATCCTAGAAAAACCAAGTGTCTGCACGGAGTTCAATGGTTGTAACTTTCCATTCTTTTCCAAATGAGAGAATGCAGAGGCAACATCAGCTTTCATGTATCTCAATAAGAGAAAGAACTCTCTGACTTCATTCACTCTTCTGAAGAAAGCAGGCAGAATGAGAGAAACTGTCTTCCGTTTTCTCTTTCATGCTGTGAACTCAGGAACTTTGGCTCTTGGGAACATGAGGTTTCCTCAGAAAAACTACATCGCAATATGCGCTGTACTTGCAGAGGAACAACTACGTAGTGTTAGCATTAAGAGTTTGTGAAAGCACATTCACGGCCACGTAAAACAAAGTGCATGTTATAAACTTAGAAAACCCAAGTATCTGCACGCACCTCAATGGGTATAAGTTTCCAATCTTTTCGAACTTAAAGACGGCAGAGGCAACATCAGTTTACATGTTTTTCAGTAAGAGAAAGAACATTCTGACTCCACCCAATCCTCCGACTAAATCAGGCAGAATGAGAGAAACTGTCTTTTGGTTTTTGTCTCATGCAATGAACTCGGTAACTTTGGCTCTTGCAGACACAAGGTGTCCTCAGCAAACCTACACTGTGGTAGCCCCTGAATTTGCAGAGGAATAACTATGTAGTGTTATCGTTAAGAGATTGTTAGAGCACATTCATGCTCAGGTAAAACCAAGTGCATACTGAAATCCTGGAAAACCCAATTTTCTGCATGTAGTTTAATGGGTGTAACTTGCCATTCTTTTCCAACTGAGAGGATGCAGAGAAAATATCAGCTCACATGTTTTTAAGTAAGAGAAAGAACTTTCTGACTTCATCCAATCCTCTGACTAAATCAGGAAGAGTCGGAGAAGTTGTTTTTTTGTTTCTCTTTCATGCAATGTACTCGGTACTTTTGGCTCCTGCAAACACAAGGTTTCCTCAGAAAACCTACATCGCAGAAGCCCCTGTACTTGCACAAAAATAACTACATAATGTTAACATTAATAGATTTTTAAAGCACATTCATGCTTGCATAAAAAAGTGCATTTCAAAATCCTAGAAAACCGAAGTAGCTCCATGTAGTTCAATTGGTGTAACTTTCCATTCTTTTCCAACTAAGAGAAGGCAGAGGCAACATCAGCTTGTGTGTTTTTTAGTAAGAAAAAAACTTTCTGACTTCACGCTATCCTCTAAATAAATCAGGCAGAATGAGAGAAAATGTCTTTTTGTTTTCTTTCATGCATTATATTCTATAACTTTGGCTCCTGCAAACACAAAGTTTCCTAAGCAAAAATACATAGCAGTAGCCTTTATACATGAAGAGTAAAAAGCTGTATTTAAGAGATGGTTAAAGCACATTCAAGCCCAGATAAAACAAAGTGCATTTTGAAATACTTAACACTAGCCCTGGCCCTAGTCCTAGCCCTAGTTATACCCCTGAAATGAACCTGATCCCCGAACCAAACACAAAACATAGGCCTAGCCCTAGCCTTAGCCCTAACTCTAACCCTAAACATAACCTTAAACCTAATGCTAGCCTAACCCTAATACTAAAGCCATACCCTAGAACACAACCTAGAACCCTAAACCTAAAACCTTAACCAGAAAACAGGAACCCTAACCTCAATCCTAATACTAAGCCTAAACCTAACCTTAATATTAACCCTAATCCAGCCTCAACCCCAACCCAAATCTGAACCACAGCCCCAACCCTAAACCCTAAAAAAAAAACCCTAAAACTAAATCTAACTGTCAAAAAGCTTTAACACAAACCCCTAGACCTAGCTCTAGCCCTAGCCTTGACCCTAAACCTAATCCCAACCCCAACCCAAACCCTAGGTCTAGACCCGGCCCTAACCCTACCCATAACCCTAACCTAATGCTTACACTACCCCTAACCATAAAACCCTAATCATAAAACCATAACCCTAGGACCCAAACCCTAAAAGTCTAAAACTAAAACCCTAACCCTTAAACCCTAACCGTAAACCCCTAACACTAAACCTAACCCTTAAATGAATACAAACCTTAACTCTAACCATAACCCAAACCCAACCCAACCAAAACTCAAACCCGAACCCCTACCCTAAGAGATAAATACAAAAAAAAAAAACCCTAACCCTAAATCCTAAACCTAAACTTAAAGCTAACCCTCACATGAAACCCTGATCTTAACCCCTAGACCTAGTCCTAGCCCTGGCCCTAACCCTAACACTTACCCTAACCCTAACCCTAATAACACTAACCTTAACAACACTAATGCCTAACCCTAACACGAAAGCTAACCAAAGCCCTAGTCCAAACCATAACCATAAACCCTAAACCTACCCTAACACTGCACTTAATAGTAACGCTAACAATAACCCTAGCCCTAACCCTAAACCTTAGCACTGGCTCTCTCCAGAGCCCTACCCTAGCAATAGCCCTAGCCTTAACACTAACCCTTACCAGAACCCAATAATTTAACACCTAAATATAAAAAACTATAACCCTAACTTAAACCCGAACACTACACAAAACCTTAACCCGAACCTGAAACCTAACTCTAACATGAACACAAACCCTAACGAGAATCCGAACAAGAACCCTAACCCAAACTCAAACACTAGCCCTAACCAAAACTCTAACCCTACCCCGAACCTAAAACAACCCTAATCCTATCCCTAACCCCTAACCCTAAACCTAAACTTAACCCTGACCCTAAACATAACCCCAACCATGCCCCTAACTCCAACCCTAACCTCAACCAAACCCCAACCCTAATCCCAAACCCTAACCCCGAACCAAAACCTTAACCTAGCCCTAAAACTAATCCCTAAACATAACCCCTAACCCTAACCATAAACCTAAACGTAACGCCAACCCTAACCCAAACTGAAAACCCAAACCTACCCCCGACTGTAACCCATAACCTTAACCCCTAATCCTAAACCTAACTTTAACCCCTAACACTACCCCTAACCCTGAACCGCAACCCTAACCAAACCCGAACCCTAAACCTTAACCCTAAGCATAACACTAACTTTAAACCATAACCCTAACACTAAAACTACCCATAACCCATAAACCAAAGACACTAAACCCTAAACCTAAAGCTAACTCTAAAATTAACCCTAACCCTAACCACAAAACTTAAACCCTAAACCTAACCCTAACCCCAAAACCTAGGGCTAACTCTAACCCTAACCACCAATCCAAAACCCTAATCTAACCACTAACCCTAACCCTAAACCGTAACGCTAAAACTAACGCCTAACCCTATCCCTTAATCATAAACCTAAAACTAACATGAACACCTAACACTAACCCCAACCCCAACCCTAACCTCGAACCCTAAAAGAAACCCTAACCCCAGCCCTAACCCCAAACCTAACCCAAACTCTACTTGCAAACCTAACCCAAACTTTAATAACAAACTTAACCCCTACGCTAACTCCTATCCCTAATTCCTCACACAAACCCTAACCCTAATCCCTAACTTGAACCCTAAACCCTAACCCTAAACCAAAAGTTAAATCTAAACCCTAACACTAACCCTAATTCTAACCTCTAAACATTAAACCCTAACCCTAACCCTAACCTTAACCCTAACGCCTAACGCTAACTACTAACCCTAACCCTAAATTCTAACCCTAACCCCTAACCTTACCATAACCATAACCCTAACCACTAACACTAACAAAAATCCCTAAACCCTAAGCTCTAAGTCATAGCCTTAACCCTAACCCCAATCCTAAACCCTGACCCTTGCTCTAACCCTAACCTGAACCCTAAGCCTAACCCTAACCCTTAACGCAAACACTAACACTAACACTAATCCAAACTTCTAACCCTAACCCATACCGAAACCCTAACACCCTAAATCTAACCCCAACCCCAACCTAAACACAACCACAACCCAAACCCCAAACCTAATGCTAATCCTATCCCTATTCCTAACCCCTAAACCTAGCCCCAACATTAACCCTAAAAATAACCCTGATCCTAACTGTAACCCTTACCCTAAACCCAAAACCTCAACATTAACCATAACCCTAAACCCTAACCGTAAAACTAACCCTAACCGTAACCATGACCACAACCCCCAAGGCCAACCCCAATGACAAATCTAACCCCTAAACCTAATCCTAATCCCTCACCCTAACCCTAACCCAACCCTAACCACTAAACCTAACCCTAACACTAACCCTAACCCTAACCACTAATCATAACCCCAACCCTAACCCAAAACCCTAACCCTAGTACTAACCCCTAACCCTAAACCCAACCCCAAAGCCAACACCAACCACAACCCCAGCCCTAACCCATAACCATAACCCTAACTCTAAACTTAACCATAACCACTAGCCCTAGACCCAGCCATAGTCGTAGTCCTAACCCTAGCCCTAATCCAAACCCTAACCCTGACCCTCAATCCAACACTAACCCTAAACCCTACCCCTAACTGTACCTCTAACCCTAACCCTAACTGCTAACCCTAATCCGAAACCTAACCCAAACCCCTAACCCTAGCCCTAACCGTAACCCTGATGCTGACTGAACATCTTACACTGACCCTGACCCCTGGGCCCCATGCCCCATGCCCGCCCCAGCACCGACCCCAGCCCAAACCCTAACCCTAATGCTAACCCTAACGCTAAACACTAACCCTAAACCCCAACTTTACTCTACCCTAGCCCCTAAGCCTAACACTGACCCTGACACTGACATTAACCTTGACTCTGACCCTGACCCTGACCCTTAACCCCTGTCCCCAGCCCCCAGCCCCTGGCCCTCAGAACTGGCCCCAGTCCTAACCCTAACGTTAATGCTTACCCTAACCCAAGCTTAAACCCTAACCCTAAACCCCTAACCCTAACCCTGACCCTGACCCTGGCTCTGACACTGACCCATACTCAAAGCCCTGACCCTGATCTTGACCATGACGGCCAGGGCCCGGTCCCCGGCCCCAAATCCCCAGCCCCCAGCCTGGCCCTGTACCCAGCCCTAATGCTAAGGCTAAACCCTGACCCTAAACCCTAAACCCTAACCCTAAAGCCTAACCCTAAAAACAACAGGATGTTTACCTGTTACATAACCGTAATACTAACACCTAATCCCTAAATGTCAACCCTAACCCTAAACCTCAACCCTAACCATAATACTAACAACTAACCCCAAACCCATAAACAATAACCCTAACCCCAACCTGAAATCCAACCCAACACCAACCATAACCCTTAACCCTAACCATAACCCTAGCCCTAACCCAAACCCCTAACCCTAAACCTAAACTTAACCTTAACCACTAGCCCTAGACCTAGCCCAAGCCCAAGCCCAAGCCCAAGCCCAAGCTCTAGCCCGAGCCCTAGCCCTAACCCTAACTCTAACCCTAACCCTTAATCCAACCTTAACACTAACCCTACCCCTAAACCTAAACCTAACCCTAGCCCTATCCCTAAACCCTAAACCTAACCCTAACCATGACCCTGACACTGAACCTAACCCCTGACCCTGAAC
This sequence comes from Loxodonta africana, assembly GCF_030014295.1. NCBI lineage: Eukaryota > Metazoa > Chordata > Mammalia > Proboscidea > Elephantidae > Loxodonta > Loxodonta africana. Next base: position 37,013,312 of record NC_087342.1, read on the forward strand.
CTGAACCTTGGCCTCACGCACCAGCCCCTGGTCACTGCGCCAGCCCAGACCCTAAACCTACCCATAACCCTAACCCCAACCCTAAAGCTAACCAAAACACTAAACCAAAACACTAAAACCTAACCCCTAACTCTAACCCTAACCAAAACACCTAACCCTAACCCCTAGACTCAGCCCTAGACCTAGCCCTAGCCCTAGCCCTAACTTTAACCCTAACACTAATCCTAACCTTCCACTCAACCCTAAAATAAAAACCTAACCATAAACTAACCCTAACCCCCTAAAACTAACTCTAACCCAACCTAAAAAACAAACCAAAACCCAACACCAACCCAAGCTCTAACCCCTAACCCTAACCATAACCTTATCCCTAAACCGATCCCTAACCCTAACCCCAACCCTAAACCAAACTTTATCTGCAACCCTAACTCCTAACCCCTAAACATAACCCATAGCCCCTATCCCCTAACCTAACCCTGACCCTATCCCTAACCCTAAACACTAAACCTAACTCTAAACCCTAACACTAAGACTAATGCTAACCTTAAAACCTAACCCTGACCCTAACCCTGACCCCTAAACCTAATCCCTAATCCTAACCCTAACCACTAACACCTAACCCTAACCCCAAACCTAAACCTAACCTTAACCCAACCCTAATCCTAACCCAACCCTAAACCTAAACCTAACCAAAAACCCTAACTGTAAATCCTAAACCCTAACCCTAACACTAATCCTAACACTAACCCAAACAATAATCTCTAAACCTAACCCTGACCGTGACTCTGAACTTAACCCTCAACCCTAACGCCCTACCTAACCCCTAACTCCTAACCCATAACACTAACCCTAAACCTAACCCCAAACCCGAAACCTATAACTAACCCTAAACCCTAATCCTAAACCCTATGTCTAACCCTAACACTAACCCATAAACCCTAAACCTTAAACCCTAACACTAAGGCTTAAATGAAAACGAAATCCTACCCCAAACCCTAACCTTGACCCTAATGCCTAAACCTTGACCCTAACGCCTAACCCTTAACCCCAACCCTAACCCTAACGCCTAAAAATAATCCAAATGCCTAACCCCTAACCCTAAACCCAAAGCCAACACCAAACACAACACCAAGCACAAATCCAACCTTAACCTCTAAACTTAACCTCTAACCCTAACCTTAACTCTAATCCCTAGCCCTAGCACAAGCACCAGGCCTAGCCCTAGACTTAGCCCTAACCCTAACGCTAACCATAACCCTAATACTAACCCATAACTCTAAACCTAATTGTAAACCTAACCCTAACCACTAACACTAACCTAACTGTAAATCTAAACCATAACTATAACCCTAACTCTAACCCCCATCCCAACCCCAACACCGACACTAACCCTAAACCTAACCCTAACACATAAACACTAAAACCTAACCGTAACTCTAACCCAAAACCTAACCTTAACTCTAAACCTAACCCATAACCACTAACCCCAACTCCAGCCCCACGCCCAATCCCAAAACCAAGGGTAACCATAATCTTAAAAGTAGCCGAAATACCCTAACCTTGCAGCCTAACCCAAACACCATAACACTAACACCCTAACCCTAACCCCCTAAACCTAACAAAAAAACCTGACACTAAATCTAACCTTAACCCTAAACCCTAATCCCAACACCAACACAACCCAAAACGCAACCATAACTCCTACCCCAACCCTAACCCCAAACCACAAACCGTACTTCTAAACATAACCCTAACCCTAAGAATAAAACTGACTCCTAAACACTAACCCTTACCCTAACCCTAACCCCAACCCCAACCCTGACACAAAACCTTAACTTTAGCCCTAACCCTAAACTTAACACTAGCCCTACCTTAACCCTAACCCAACCCTAGTCCTAGCCCTGCCAAAGCCCTAATCTTAGCCCTAGCCCTAGCCATAGACCAAACCCTAACTCTATCCCTAACCCGAAACCCTAACTACAATGGCAAAACCAACCCTAACCCTAATGCTAACACTAACCCTAACCATAACATTGATTCTAAACATAACACTAACCTAACCCTAACCAGAACACTAACCTTAACTCTAAACTATAACCATAACCCTTAACCAATAACCCCAACCCTAAAACCTAACCCTAACCCTAAATCTAAACCAAACCTTAAATCTAACCCATGACCCTAACCCCAACACTAAACCTAACCCCTAACCCTAACCCTAACCCAGACCATACCCCAACACCAACCTCAACACCCACATCAACCCTAACCCTAACCTTAACCCTAATGCTAACACTAAAACTACCCTAACCCTAACCCCTAATCCTAACCCCAAACATAACCCCTAACCCTAACCTAAACGCAAACCTTAGCCCTAAACCTAACCGTAACACTAACCCCAACACCCTAACCCTAACCCTAACACTTAACCACTAAAACCTAAACCTAACCCTAACTCTAAAGCTAACCTTAACCCTAAACCTAACCCCTAACCCTTAACCCCTAACCCCAACCCCAAAGAGAACACAACCCTAACACCAACAGTAAGCGTAACCCTAAAAGCAACCTTAATATCCTAACCCTAGAAACCAAGCCCTAACAACATAACGCTAACACGCTAACCCAAACTCCCTAACCCTAACACACTAACACTAACTCTAACCCTAAACACTAACCACAACACCAAAACCAATCCAAACATGACCATGACCCCAACCCCAACTCTAACCACGAACTACATCAACCCCTACTTCTAACATTAACCTTAACCCTAGCCCTTAAACCCTAACCCTTACCCTTACTCAAACCCTAATGCTAACACTAAAACTACCCTAATCCTAACCCCTAATCCTAACCCCAAACATAACCCCTAACCCTAAACCTAAACCAAAACCTAACCCTAACCAGAACGTTAACCTTAACTCTAACCCATAAACATAACCCCTAACCACTAACCCATAACGCTAAACCCTAACCCTTAATGTAAACCTACCTCTAACCTTAACCCACACCCAAACCCTAAGCTGAACTCTAACCCATAACCCTAACCCCAAAACCTACCGCTACCCTAACCTTAACCCGAACCCTACACAAATGCAACCACAACCCCAACTCAATCCTAACGCTAACCCTAACAGTACCATAACTCTAAGGCCTAATACTAACCCTAACCATAACCACTAAATCCCAAACCCTTAACCGTAACCTTAAACATAACCCTAACATTAACCCTAAACCTACATCATAAATCTAAGACAAAACCTAAACGTAACACACTAACCCTAACCCTAACACTAACTGTAACTTTAACCTCAACCCTAACCCAATCTCTAAACCCTAATGCTAAAACTAACCCTCACCCTAACCCATGACCCTAATCCTAAACCTTAACCCCTAACCCTAATACTAAAACTACCCTAACCCTAAACCCTAAGCATAACCCTAAGCATAACCCCTAGCACTTAACCCTAACCCTACTCTTAACACTAACCCTAACTTTAACCCCTAACCCTAATACCTAACCACTAAAAGCTAAAGAAAACCATAACCTTAACGTGAACCTTAACCCTAAACCTAAACACTAACCCCTAAGGCCTAAACCCTAACCTGTAACCCCAACCCCAAACCCAACCCTAACTCCAACACCAACAGTAACCATAACCCTAAAAGTAACCATAATATCCTAACCCCAGCAAACTAACCCTAACACTAAAGTGCTAACCCTAATTCCCTAACCCTAACATACTAACACAAACTCTAGCCCTAAAACTAAACCCTAACCCCAACACCAACCCCAGACCAACATGCAATCATAACCCCAATCCCAGCCCTAACCCCAAACCCCAACCCCAACCCCAACAACTACCTCTAACCCTAACCCCTATACCCTAACCATAGACCCAACCCCAACTGCGACACCACACCCTAACTCTAACACTAACCCTAACACTAGCCCTAACCCTAACCTTAACACTAACCCTAACCCAACCCTAACCAAACCCAGAACCAACCCTACCCCTAGCCCTAAACCTAGCCCTAGCATAGACTTAGACCAAACCCTAATCCTAACCCTAAACCCTAACCCCAACCCTACCCCAACACCAACCTCAACACCCACCACAATCTTAACCCTAACCCTAAACCTAACACTAACACGAGCCTAACCCTAAACCCTAGTACTGACCCTGAGCATAACCCCTAAACTGTATCCTCTAACCCTAAATTTAAACCTAACCCTAACCTTAACCCTAAACCTGGCCCTAACCCAAACCATAACACCCTAACACTAACCATAACACTAACCCCTAACCCTAAACTCTAACCTTCACCCTAATCCTGAATCTAAACCTAACCCTAACCATAACCTGAACCCTAACTCTAACCCCTAACCCTAACCCCTAACCCTCACCCTAATCCTAAATCCAAACCTAACCCTAACCATAACCCGAACCCTAACTCTAACCCATAACACTAACCCGAAACCCCGAACCCTAACCCGTAACTCTAGCCTTCACCCTAAGCTTAACCGCAACCCTACCCCAAGCTTAACCGTAACCCTACCCCAACCCCAACCTTAACACTAAACTTCATCCTAATCCTGAATCTAAACCTAACCCTAACCTTAAGCTTAATACCCAAATTCTAACCTTAACCCTAACCCTAACACCCTAATTCTAACAATAACCCCTAACCCTAAACCTTAACACCCACCCTAATCCAAAATCTAAACCTAACCCTAACCCCTAGCACTAAACCTAATCTTCAGTCAAACCCCTAACCCTAACTCTAACCCTAACCTTAAGCCTAACCTTAAACCTACCCTAAAACTAAAACTACACTAACCCTAACCCTAAACATAAACTCTAAACCTTAACCCTTAACACTAACCCTAACCTTAACCCTAACCCTACCCCTAAACTTAAACCTTAAACCTAAACCAAACCGTAAACAAAACACTCTAACCCAAACACCTAACCACTAAAACCTAACCGTAATTCTAACCATAACACTAAAACTACCCTAATCCTAAACTCTAATCCTAACCCTAAACATAACCCCTAAACCCTAACCCTAACCTTAACGCCTAAACCTAACCATAAACCTAACCCTAACACTCTAACCCTAAACCTAACACCTAGCCACTAAAAGCTGACCTTAACCCTAACTCTAAATTTAACCCTAAACCTAAACCCTAAACCATAACCCCTAACACCTAACCGCAACCCCAGTGCCAACCCTAACCGCACCAACAGTAACTGTAACCCTAAAAGTAACTGTAATATCCTAACTCTAACACCAAAACACTAACACCCTAACCCTAACTCCCTAACACCAACACACTAACATTAACTCTAATCCTAACCCTAAAACCTAACTCCAACACCAACACTAACCCAATACGCAAACATAACCCTAACCCCAAACCTAACACCAAAACCCAAGCCCAACCACTACCTCTAACCCAAACCCTATCCATAACCCCTATACCCTAACACTTACCCTAACCATAGACCCAACCCCAACCCTGATGCAAACCCTAACTCTAACACTAACCCTAACACTAACCTTAACACCAACCCTAACCCAACCCTAACCAAACCCTAAACCCACCGTAACCCTAGCCCTAGCATAGCCATAGACCAACCCCTAATCCTAACCCTAACCCCTGACCCTAAACCCAACCGCAAACCCAAACCCAACCCTAACACTAATCCTAGACCTAAACCTAATCTTAACCCTAAGCCTAATTCTAAACCTAACCCTAACCCTAACCACACTACCACAACCCCAACCCAAACACCCACCATAGCCTTAACCCTAACCTTAACCCTAAACCCTAACATTAACACTATCCTAATCCTAAACCCTAGTCGTAACCCTAAGCATAACCCCTAACTCTTATCCCCTAACACTAACTTTAAGCCTAAACCTAACCTTAACCCTAAACATAAAATTCTCAAAATGACCTTAACTCTAACCCTAATGCTAACACTAACCCCTAAACCTAAACCCTAACCTTCACCCTAACCCTAAATCTAACCCATAACCCTAACACCTAACCCCTAACCCTAACCTGTAACCCTAACCCTGACCCTAACCCTAACGGCTACCCTGCCACAACACCCACCCCAACTTTAACCCCAACCTTCACCCTAATCCTGAATCTAAACCTAACCCTAACCTTAAACCTAAACCTAACACCCCAATTCTAACCTTAACCCTAACCGTAACACCCTAACACTAAACCCTAACCCTAAACCCTAGCACCGACCCTAATCCAAAATCTAAACCTAACCCTAAACCCTAGCACTAAACCTAATCTTCAGCCTAAGCCCAACCCTAACCCTAAGCCTAACCCTAAAACTAAAACTACACTAACCCTAACCTCTAATCCTAACCCTAAACATAAACTCTAACCCCAACCCCTAACCCTAACCCTAAACGTAACCCTAACCCTAAACTTGACCCCAAACCTAAACATAACACCCTAACCCTAACACCTAACCCCAACTCTAACCCTAACACTAAAATTACCCTAATCCTAACCCTAAACATAACCCCAAACACCTAAACTTAAGCTTGACAATAACCCTAACCTTAACGCCTAAACATAACCCTAACAGCCTTCCCTAGCCCTGACACCTAACCACTGAAATCTAACCCTAACTCTAACCTTAACCCTAAACTTAATGCCTAGCCCATACTCCTAACCCCAACTACAAAGCCAACCCTAACCCCAAAACCAACAGTAAGAGTAACCCTAAAAGTAACCGTAATATCCTAACCCTAGCAAACTAACCTTAACACCAAAACACTAACACCTTAACTCCCTAACCCTGACACCCTAACCCTAACACAAAAACACTAACTCTAACCTCACCACCAACTGCAACCCAAAACACAATCATGACCCTAACGCCAAACCCCAAGCTCCACACCAACTTCTAACCCTAACCCTATCCCAAACCGCTACATCCTAACCCTAACCCCAACCCCACCCTGACGCCAAACACTAGGCCTAACACTAACCATAACCCTAAACCTAACCTTAACACTAACCCTAACCCAACCCCAACCCCAACCAAAACCTAAACCAACCCGAACCCTACCCCTAGCGTAGCCATAGACCAAACCCTAATCCTAATCCTAGCCTCTGGCCCTACCCCCAACCACAACCCCAACCCCAACACCAACACTAACACTAACCCTAATTCTAAACCTAACCCTGACCCTAAACCCAACCCTATCAGAACCCCAACACCAACACCCACCACAACCTTAACCCTAACTTTAACCCAAAACCTAACACTAACACTACCCTAGTCCTAAACTCTGGTCCTAACCCAAAGCATAACCCCGAACACCTAACCCTTATCCCCTAACACTAACACTAACTTTAAACCTAACACTAACCTTAAGCCTAAACATAAAACTCTAAACCTGACCCTGAACCTAACACTAACTCCTAAGCCTAAACCCTAACCTTCACCTAATCCTAGATCTAAACCCAACCTAAACCTAACCGTAACCTGAATCTTAACACTAAATCTAACCCATAACCCTAATCCCTAACCCTAACCCTACCCGCAAACCTAACCAAGGCCCAACACCCACCACAAATATAACCCTAACCCTAACGCTACCCTGACCCTAAACCCTAATCCTAACACTAAGCATAACCCGAACCCCTATTACCTAATCCTAACCTTAAATCTATCCCTAACCTTAACCCAACCCTAACACCCTAAACCTAACCATAACCATAACCCTAACATCCTAACCCCAACCCTAACTCCTAACCATAATCCTAAATCTAAACCTAGCCTTAACCCTAACCCTAGCCAAACCCTAACCCTAACTCTAACCCATAACCCTAAGCCCTAACACCAACCCTATCCCCAACCCTAACAATAACCCCTAACTGTAACACCAACACAACCCCAAACCCAACCACAACACCCACCCAACCTTAACCCTAACCCTAACTTTAACACTAACCCCAAATCCTAAATCCTAACACTCACCCTAATGCAAAATCTAAACCTAACCCTAAACCTATCCCCTAGTGCTAAACCTAAACCTCACCCTAACCCTAAACCCTAACCCTAACACCTAACGTTAACCCCTAACCCTAAACCTAACATTAAAACTACCCTAACCCTAACCTCTAATCCTAACCCTAAACATAACATCTAATGCCTGAAACCTAACAATAACACGACCCTTAATCCTAACCCTAAAATTAACCCCTTAACCTAACCCAAACCCTAACCATAACACCCTAACCGTAACACCTAACCACTAAAACCTAACCCTAACCCTAAGCCGAACTCTAACCTTAACCCTAAACCTAACTCCTAACACTTAACCCCTAATCCCAACCCAACGCCAACCACAACTTAACAAAAACAGTAACTGTAACCCAAAAGGTAACCATAATACCCTAACCCTAGCACCCTAACCCTAACACCCTAACCTTAACACACTATTACTAACTCTAACCCAAAAACAAACCACAACCAAGAACGCAACAATAACCCAATCCCAAACCTAAACCCGAACCCCAACACTAACACCTACCTCTAACCCTAACCCTAGACCTGTACCTAACCACTAAACCATAATCCTTAACATAACCCTAGCCCCAACCCCAAACCCAATGCCAAACCCTAGCTCTAACACTAACCCTAAACCTAACTCTAACCCTAACACTAAAACTAGCCCAACTCTAACCCAACCTTAATCCAATCCTAGCCCTAGCATAAACCTTAGCCCTACCCCTAGCCATAGACCAAACCCCAACCCTAACCCTAACACTGACCCTAACCCCAACTGCAACACCAACTCCAAACCAAACCCTAACCCTAACACAAACCCTAAACCTAAACGTAACCATAACCATAAGACTAACCCTAACCCTAATTCTAGACTAACCCTAACTTTAACCTGAACTCGAACACTAACCCCTAACCCCGAACCCAAAACTCAAACATTAACTCTAAACATAAACCTAACCCCAATCCTAAAACTACTCCAACACCAACACCCAACTCAACCCTAATCCTAACCCAAACACTGACACTACCATAAACCTAACCCCTAATACTAACCATAACCATAACCCCAACCCCTAACCCTAACTTTAACACTAACCATAACATTAACCCTACACCAGACACCCTAAACCTAAGCCTAACTGTAACCCTAACACCCTAACCCTAACATTAACCCCTAAACCTAACCCTAACCCCTTACCCGAACCAAAACCCTAACCCTAACACTAAAACAACCCCAACCCTAAACCCTAATCCTAACCCTAAAAGTAACTACTAATCCTAAACCTAACCTTAACCCTAAACCTAATCTTAACCCCAAAACCTAACCCTAACACCCAAATCCTAACCCTAACACCTAACCACTAAAAGCTAACCATGACCCTAACCCTAACTCTAACATTAACCCTAAACATAATCCATAACTCTTAACCCCTAAAACCTAACCCCAACCTCAACCATAACCCAGAGTAACCATAATATCCTAAACCTAGCACCCTAACACTAATACCAAAACACTAACACTCCACCTCTAACTCCCTAACTCTAACAACCTAACCCTAACACACTGACCCTAACACTAACCCTAAAGCTTAACCCTAACCCCAATACTAACCCCAATCCAAAAGGCAAACATAAACCCAACCCTAACCACAACCACAACCCCAACACCTACCTCTAACCCTAACACTAACCATATCCGTGCCCTTAAACCCTAACACTTACCTAACCCCAACACCTACCTCAATGCCAAACCCTAACTCTAACACTAACCCTAACCGTAGCCCAAACCCTACCTAACCTTACCACTAACCCTAATCCAATCCTAACCGAATCCTAACCCAACCCTAACCCTAGCCATAGCCATAGACAAAATCCGAAACCCTGACCCTAACCCCAACCCCAACCCCAACCACAACCATAACCCAAACCCTAACACTAACCCTAAACCTAAACCTATCCGTAACACTAACAATAATCCTAAACTTAACTCTAATCCTAACCCTAAACCGAACCAATAAACCTAACCCCTAATCCCAACACTAACCCTAACCACAAACCTACCACAACCCCAACCCCAACACCCGCCACAAACTTAAGCCTAACCCTAACCCTAACTCTAACACTATCCTAACCCTAAGCATAACCCCTAACACCTAAACCCTATCCCCTAACCCTAACCCTAACTTTAAACCTAACCCTAGCCTTAACCCAAAACCTAACATGTTAAACCTGACCCTAATCCTAATACCCTAACCCTAAAACCTAACCCTCACCCTAATCCGAAATATAATTCTAACCCTAACCCGTGCCCTAACCCCAACTCTACCCATAACTATAACCCCTAACCCCTAATCCTAACCCCAACCCTACCCCAACCCAAACCCGAACACCCACCTCAACCCTAACCATAACATTAACACTACCATAACCCTGACCCCTAATACTAACCCTAAGCTTAAACCCTAACACCTAACCCCTAACCGTAACCTTAACATAAACCCTAACCCTAATCTTAACCCAAAACCTAACACCTTAAAAGCAAGCCTAACCCTAACGCTAACACCCTAACACTAACCCTAACCCTAACACCCTAAACGTAATCCTAACCCTAACCCTAACACAATAAATCTGACACTAACCCCTAACCCTAACTCTAAATCTAAACTTAACCCTAATCGGAAGCGTAACCCTAACTCTTAACAATAGCAATAACTCCTAACCCCTAACCATAAGCCCTGACCCCAACACTAACCCAAACCGTACCCCAACCCCAGCCCCAATACCCTACTCAAACCTAACTCTAACCCTAACCCTAACACTACCCTAACCCTAACCCCTAAACCTAACCTCTAACCCTATCCCCTAACATTACCCTAAACCTAACCCTAACCCCTAACTCTAACCAATAACCCCAACCCCAACTCCAACACTAATCCTAACCCCTTACCCTAACCCTAACACCTAAACACTAAACCCTAACCCCAAGCCTAATCCTAACCTTAACCCTAAAACTACCCCCTAACACCTAAGCCCAATCCCAAAACAACCCCAACATCAACAGTAACCAGAACCCTAAAAGTAAATGTAATGCCTTAACCCTAGCACCCTAACCCTAACACCCTAAACCTAGCTTCCCAACCTTACTGCCCTAAACGTAACAACCTAACATTAACTCTAACCTTAACCCTAAACCCTAGCCACAACACCAACCCCAACCCAAAATGCAGCCATAGCTCCAACCCCAACACTAACCCTAAACCCCAAGCTCAAGCTCTAATCCTAATTCTAACCCTAACATGAACACTAACCCTAACTCTAACCCATAACCTTAACTCCTAACCCTAAACCCTAATCCTAACCATAACCACAACCCTACACCAACCCCAACCCCAACACCCACCCAACCTTAAACCTAACTCTAACCCTAACACTAGAACTACACTAACCTTAACCCCTAATCCTAACCCTAACCATAATACCCAAACACTAACCCTAACCACTAAGAGTTAACCCTAACCCCTAACCACTAAAACTTAACTCTAACCGTAAACCTAACTCTAAACTTAACCCTAAAGCTAACCACTAATGCTTAACCCCTAACGCCTAACCCCAACCCCAACACCAACACCAACTCAAACACCAACAGTAAATGTAACCCTAAAAGTAACCATAATACCCTAACCCTAGCACCCTAACCCTAACACAGTAACACTAACACCCTAACACTAACTCCCTAACCCTAACACACTAACGCTAACTCTAAACCTAGCCCTAACCCCAACTCTGTCACTAACCCCAAAGCCCAACACCAACCCCTACCTCTAACCCTAACCCTAATGCCAATCCTAACCCCAAAACCCTAGCCCTAACCTAAACCCTAAACCCAAAGCCAAATCCTAACTCTAACCCTAAACCTAACCTTTACACTAACCCTAACCCAACCCTAAATCAACCCTAACTGTAGTGCAAACCCTAGCCCTAGCCATAGACCAAACCCTAACCCTAACCCCTAACCCTTAACCCTAACCCTAACTGCAACCCCAACCCAAACCAAAACGTAACCAGAACACAAACTCTAAACCTAACCCTAATTCTAAACCTAACCCTAAACCCTAACCCTAATCCTAAATCTAAACCTAACCTTAACTCTAACCCTAGCCTGGACCCTAACCTTAACTCTAACACATAACCCTAACCCTTAACCCTAACACTAATCCGTAACCCAAACCCTAAACCCAATCCTACCCCAACTAACCCCAACACCCACCCCAACTGTAACCCTAACTCTAATCCTAACCCAAACACCACCCTAACCCCTAACCTCTACCTACTAACCCTAACTTTAACCTTAAACCTAACCCTAACATTAACCCGAACCCTAACACGCTAAACCTAACCCTAGCAACCTAACCCTAACTTTAAGCCCTGACCCTAATCCTAAATCTAAATCTAACCTCAAACTTAAACCTAACTCAAGCCATAACCCTAACTCTAACCACTAACCCTAACCTCATCCTCAACCTGAAAACCTAACTCTAAACCTAACCCCTAAAACTAACCATGACTCTAACCCTAAACCTAAAGTCGACCCTACCCAAACCCCAACCTCAACTCCCACCGCAACATTAACCCTGACCCTAACATTACCCTAACCCAAAACACTAATCCTAACCCTAAGCATAACCCTTAACCAAAATACCTATCCCATAAACTAACCCTAACTTTAAACATAACCTTAACCCTAAACCTAACAACCTAAACCAAACCCTAACCCAAAACACTAACACCCTAAACCTAATCCTAACCCTAACCCTAACAATTACCCCAAACCCAAACCAACCACAACCCCGACACCCAACACAACCTGAACCCTAACCTTAACACTAACACTATCAAGAACCTAACCACTAATACTAACCCTAACCATAACCTCTAACATCTAACCTCTAACCCCTAACCCTAACCCTAAACTTAACCCTAACCCTAACCTTAGCCTAACACCTAACACCCTAAACCTAAGCCTAAACCTAACCCTAAAACCCAACCCTAACCCTAAACTTAACCTCTAACCCTAACCCCTAGTGCTAAACCTAACCCTCACCCTAACCCCTAACCATAACCCTAACCACAAACCCTAACCCTAACCCTAACTCCTAACCCTAACCTTAACCCTAACCCTAACTTCAACCCTAAACCAAAGCCTAACTCAAACCATAACACCCTAACCCTAACACTAACCTTAACCCCTAAACCTAACCCTAACACTAACACCTAGCACTCAACCTAACCCTCACCCTAAACCCTAATCCCTAAACCTAACTCCAACCCCTAAAATTAAACCTAATTTCTAACCCTAACCCTTAACCCTAACGCTGACCAAAACCCTAAACCAAACCCTAACCCTAACCCTTAACTCTAAACACTAACCCCAACCCTTAACTCTAACCACTAACCCCAACCCCAACTTCCAGCCTAACCCCAACCCCAATCCCAACACTAAAACTAACCCCTAATCCTAACTCCTAAACACTAACCATAACCCTAAAACCAACCCTAACCTTAACCCTAAACATAACCACTAACCCCTAAACCCAACGCCAACTCCAACCCCGACCCAGATCGTTACCCTAAAAATAACCATAATACCCTAACCCTAGCACCCGAAACCTAACACCACAACACTAACACCCTCACCCTAATTTCCTAACCCTAACACCCAAAATCTGACAATGTAACACTAACTCTAAAGGCACTGGGTACTGGGTTAACACCCTAAATCTGACAACATAACACTAACTCTAACCCTAACCCTAACCATAAACCCTAACACCAACACCAGCACAACCCAAAACGCAAGGATGACTCTAACCCCAACCCTATCCCCAAACTTCAACCCTAATCCTAACAGTAACACACTAAAAGTAATCCCTAAACCAAAGCCTAAACCTAACTCTCATACTACCCATAACCCTACGCCTAAGTCTACCCCAACCCTACCCCTAACCCTAAACCTCACCCTCAAACTAACTCTAACCCTAGTCCCTAACCCCTAACCCTAACCCTAACCTTAACCCAAAACCTAACCCCTAACACCGAACCCCAACCCCAACCCCAAGCCCAACACCAAAACTAACCATAACCCCAAAAGAAACCATAATACCCTAACCCTAGCACCCTAACCATAACACCAAAACAGTAACACACTAATCCTAACTCCCTAACCCTAACACACTAAACCTAACAACCTAACACAAACTCTAACCCTAAACCTAAACCCAACACCAACCCCAATTCAAAACGCAACCATAACCACAACACCAACCCTAACTCTGAATCCGAAACCCAACACAACTTCAACCTCTAACCCTAACCACTAAATCTTAACCCTTACCCTAACCCTAATCCCAACCCCAATGTCGAACCCTAACCCGAGCCCTACCCCTAAGGGTAACCCTAACCTTAACCCTAACCTAACCCAATCCTAGCCCTAGCACTAACCCTAGCATTAGCTCTAACCCTAACCCTAACCTTAACCCTTAACCCTAACCCCAACCCCACCTGTAACCCCAACTCCAACCCTAACACTAACACTAACCCTAACCCTAAACCGACCCCCACCCCACCTCTATCCCTACCCCTAACAGTAACCTTAACCCTAACCGTAACCCTCTAAACCTAACTCTCTCTAACGGTAACCCTAATTCTAATCCCAACACAAAACCCAACCCCAAATCAAAACCGAACCCTAAACCTAAACTCTAATCCTAAACACAAACCCTAACTCTAAACCTAGCCCTAAACCGAAACCTAACCCTAAATCTAACCCACAACCTTAACGCATAACCGCTAACCCTAACCCCAAACACAACACGAACCTCAAACTTAACCCTAACTCTAACACTACCCTAAAAATCACCCCAATCCTAACCCTGAACCTAACCCCTAACCACTATCTGCTAACTCAAACCCTAACCTTAACACCAACCCTAACCCAACCATAACCAAACTCTAAACCAACCCTACACCTAGCCCTAGCCCTAGCGTAGCCATGGACCAAACCCTAATCCTAACCCTAACCCCTGACCCTAAACCCACCCGCAACCGCAACCCCAACCCAAACCCTAACCCTAACAGTAACCCTAAATCTAAAGCTAAACCTAACCCTAAACCTAACGCTAATTCTAAACCTAACACTAACCCGAACACTAAACATAGCTCTAACCTATAAATCTAACCGTAAACTCCAACATTACCCAAACCCTAACCCCTAAACCTAACCCCAGCCCTACCACAATGCAAACCCCAACACCCACCACAACCTTAACCCTAACCCTAACCCAAAACCTAACACTAACACTATTCTAATCCTAATCCCTAGTCCTAACCCTAAACATAACCCCTAACCCCTATCCCCTAACACTAACTTGGACCTAACCCTAACCTTAGCCCAAAACCTAGCACCCTAAACCTGACCCTAACCCTAACCCTAACACCCTAACCCTAACCCTAAACCAAACCCTAAAACCTAATCCTCGCCCTAATCGTAAATATAATCCTAAACCTAATCAGTGCCCTAACCCTAATTCTAACCCTAACCCATAACCCTAACCTCTAACCCCTAACCCTAACACCTAACCTTAATCCTAACCCCAACCCTACCCCAAACCCAACACCCACCTCAAACCTAACCCTAACCTTAACCCTAAGCATAACACTAACACTACCATAACCCTAACCCCAATGCTAACCCAAAGCATAACCACTAACCCCTAACCCTTAACCGTAACCGTAACCCTAACCTTAACCCAAACCCTAACTTTAAACCAAACCTAACACCTTAAACCAAAGCCTAACCCTAACACCCTAAACATAATACTAACCCTAATGCAAACACCCTAAACCTAACCCTAACCCCTAACCCTAACTCTAAATCTAAACTTAACCCTAACCCTAACCCGAAGCCTAACCCTAACTCCTACCCATAACAATAACCCTTAACCCTAAGCCCAAACCCCAACCCTAACCCTATCCTCTAACCCTAACCCTAACCAATAACCCTAAGCCTAACCCCTAACTCTAACCAATAACCCCAACCCCAACTCCCAACTCCAACCCAACCCCAAACCAAACACTAATCGTAACCCCCAAACCTTACGCTAACATCTAAGCACTAAAACTTAACCCAACCCTAACCCTAAGCTTAACCCTAAACCTAACCCCTAACCCCTAAGCCCTAACTGCTAACCCCAACACAAACCCAACACCAACAGTAACTGTAACAATAAAATTAAAGGTTATACCCAAACCCTAATCCAACCTAACCCTAACACCATAACACTAACACCCTAACCCTAACTAACCCTAACGCCAAAACTCTAAACCTTACCCTAACCCCAACCCTAAACCCAAGGCAAAACCCTAACTCTAACCCTAATCCTAACCCCTAAACCTAACCCGAACCACAACTCCAAGCCCAAACATAATCCTAACCCAAACACTAACATGAAACATAAACCTAACCCTAGCCATAAGCCTAACCCTAACCCTAATTCTAAACCTAACCCTAACCTAAAATCGAACACTAACCCCTGACCCTTAACCCTAACCCTAACTTTAACCATAACCCTAGACTTAACCTCTAAACCTAAACCAAACCCTAAACATAACACCCTAATCCTAAACCTAACACCTAACCACTGAAATCTAACACTAACCCTAGCACTAAAACTACCCTAATCCTAAACCCTAATCTTACCCTAAACATAACCCCAAACCCCTAACCCTAACCTTAACCCCTAAACCTAACTCTAATACTAAACCTAACACGCTAGCCCTAACACCTAACCAAGAAAAGCTAACCTTAACCCTAAACCTAACCCTTAACCCCTAACCGAATCCCAATGCCAACCCTAACACCAACACCAAGTGTAACCCTAAAAGTAACTGTAATATCCTAACCTTAGCAACCTAACCCTAACACCAAAACACTAAACCCTAACCCTAACTCCCTAACCCTAACACCCTAGCCCTAACACACTAAAACTAACTCTAACCCTAACCTTAAACCCTAACCCCAAACCCTAACCCCAACAGCAACCCCAACCCAACACGCAATCATAGCCACAAACCCAATCCTAACGCCGAACCCCAAGCCCAAAAACTACCTCTAACCCTAACCCTGTACCTATACCTAACTGCTACACCCTAACCCTTAAACTAACCCCAACCCCAACCCCAACCCCAACCCCAACCCCAACCCTGACGCCAAACCCTAACTCTAACACTAACCATAACCCTAGCCCTAACCCTAACCTTAACACTAAACAAACCCTAAATCAACCCTACCCCTAGTCTAACCCTAGCCCTAGCCTAACCATAGACCAAACACTAATCCTAACCCTAACCCCTGACCCTAAATCCATCCACAACCCCAACCCGAAACCCAAAACCTAACCCTAACACTAACCCTAAACCTAAACCTAACCCTAACCCCAACCCTACCACAACCCTGACCCCAGCACCCACCACAACCTTAACCCTAACCCTAACCCAAAAACTAACACTAACACTACTCCAATGAGGAACCCTAGTCCTAACGCTAAGCTTAACCCGTAACCCTGAACCCTTTTCCCCTAACACTAAATTTAAACCTAACCCTAACCTTTAACCCTAAACATAAAACTCTAACCTGACCCTAACTTTAACGCTAACCCTAACACTAACCCCAACCCTAAACCCTAAACTTCACCTGAATCCTAAATCTAAACCTAACCCTAACCTGAGCCCTAAACCTAACACTAGCCATAAGCCTAACCCCTAAGCACAACCCTAAATCCTAACCCTCCCCAGTCCTAACCCTAAACCTAACCCTAACCCGAATCCTAACCCTAAATCTAACCCATAACCCTAACCCAAAACCCCTAACCCTAACTGCAACCCTAACCCAACCCCAACACCCACCTCAACTATAACCCTAACCCTAACACTACCCTAACCTTAAACCCTAATCCTAACACTAAGCATAGCCCCAACCCCTATTACCTAATTCTAACCCTAACCTTAAATCTATCTACCCAACCCTAACACCCTAAACTTAACCCTAACCATAACTCTAACATCCTAACTCTAACCCTAAACCCTAAACCTCACCCTAATCCTAAACCAAACCCTAACTCTAACCCATAACCTTAACCCCTAACCCCAACCCTGACGCCTAACCCTAACCATAACCCTTAACCCCAACCATACTTCTAACCCTAACTCCAACACTCCCCAAACCCAACACCAACAACCACCCAACATTAACTCTAACCCTAAAATAACACTGCCCTAACCACAAACCCTAATACTAACACTAAGCATAACCCCTAATCCCTAACCCCTATCCCATAACCCTAACACTAACTTTAAACCAAACCCTAGCCTTAACCCTAACCTAACACCTTAATTCTAACCCTAAACCTAACCCTAACACCCTAACCCTAACACTAAACACTAACCCTGAACCCTAACACTCACCCTAATCTAAAATCTAAACCTAACCCTAACCCCTAGCGCTAAACCTAACCCTCACCATAACCCCCAAACCCTAACCAGAACACCTAACGCTAACCCCTAACCCTAAAACTACCCTAACCCTAACCTCTAATCCTAACCCTATACATAACCTCGAACGCCTAACGCCTAACATTAACTCCACCCTTAATCCTAACCCTAAAATTAACCCCTAAACCTAACCCAAACCCTAACAATAACACCTAACCCTAACCATAACACCAAACCACTAAAACCTAACATTAACCCTAAAGTTAACCCTAAACTTAACCCCTAACCTTTAACCCTTAACTCCGACCCCAATGCCAACCCCAACCCTAACACCCTAACCCTAACACACTAACACTAACTCTAACCCTAACCACAACATCAATCTTAACCAAAAACACAACAATAACCCAAACCCCAAACCTAAAACCAAACCCCAACCCTAACCCCTACCGCTAACTCTAACCCTAACCCTGTAGCTAACCCCTAAACCCTAACCCTTACCTTAACCAGAACCCCAAACCCAACGCCAAACCCTAACTCTAACGCTAACCCTAGCCCTAACCCTAACTCTAACACTAACCCTAGCCCAACCCTAACCAAACCCTAATCCAACCCTAGCCCTAGCCCTAAACCTACCCTAGCCCTAGACATACACCAAAACCTAACCCTAACCACTGACCCTAACCCCAACTGCAACCCCAACTCCAACACCAAACCTAACCCAGCACTAAACCTAAAACTAACCCTAACCATAAGCCTAACCCTAACCCTAATGAAGAACCAAACCCGAAATCTAACCCGAACTCGAACACTAACCCCTAACCCTAAACCCAAACACTAACTCTAACCCTAACCCCAATCCAACCACTACTCCAACCCCAACACCCAACTCAACCCTAATCCTAACCCTAACACTAACAGTACCATAACCCCAACCACTAATACTAACCCTAACCATAACCCCAACCCCTAAACCTAACCTTAACATTAACACTAAACTTAAAGCTACACCGAACACGCTAAACCTAAGCCTAACCCTAACACTAACCCTAACATTAACCCCTAAACCTAAGCCTAACCCCTAGTGCTAAACCTGACCCTCACCCTAACCCTTAACAACTAACCCTAATCCTAGCCCTAACACTAAAACTACCCTAATCCTAAACCCTAATCGTACCCCTAAACATAACCCCTAACCCTAAACCTAACCTTAATCCTAACCCTAACTTAACCCCTAACCCTAATGCCCCAATCCTAACCCTAACACCTAACCACTAAAAGCAAACCCTAACCCTAACCCTAACTCTAACCTTAACCCTAATCTGTAACCCTTAACCACTAACCCCTAACCCCAACCCCAACGCCAAACCTAACCCCAATACCAACAGTAGCCATAACGCTGAGTAACCATAATATCCTAAACCTAGCACCCTAACACTAACACCAAAACACTAACACCCTAATTCTAACTCTCTAAATCTAACACCCTAAACTAACACTAAACCTAATGCTTAACCCTAACCCCAACACCAACCCCAACCCAAAACACAACCGTAACCCCAACCCTAACCACGAACCACAACCCCAACCCATGCCTCTAACCCTAACACTAACCGAACCACTAACCCCTAAACCCTAACCTTTACCTAACCCCAACACAAACCTCAACGCCAAACCCTAACTCTAACACTAAACCTAACCCTGGCCCTAACCCTACACTAACCTTAACATTAACCCTAACCAAACCCTAACCCAACCATAACCCAATCCTAACCCAACCCTACCCCTAGAACTACCCCTAGCCCTAGCCATAGACCAAACCAGAAGCCCTGACTCCAACTGCAACCACAACCACAACCCTAACCCTAAAGCTAACCCTACACCTAAACCTATCCCTAACCATAACCCTAATTCTAAACTTAACTCTAAGGCTAACCCTAACCTGAACACATAAACCTAAAACCTAACCCCAACCCTAACCCCTAAACCTAACCCTAACCCCGAAACCTAGCCCTAACCCTAACCACAACTCTACCACAACCCTGACCCCAACCCCCACCACAACCTTAACCCTAACCCTAACTCTAACACTAACACTACCATAACCCTAAAAACTAGCTCTAACGCTAAGCATAGAGCCTATCCTCTAACCCTAACCCTAACTTTAAACATAACCCTAATCTTAACCAAAAACCGAACACCCTAAACCTGACCCTAATCCTAACACCCTAAGCCTAACCCTAAAACCTAACCCTCACCTTAATCCTAAATATAATCCTAACCCTAACCCTGACCTGTGCCCTAACCCTAACTCTAACCCATAACCCAACCTCTAACCCCTAACCCTAACACCTAACCCTAATCCTAACCCCAACCTTACCCCAACACCAACACCCACTCAACACTAACCCTAACCTTAATCCTAACCATAACACTACCGTAACCCTAACCTCTGATACTAACCCTAAGCATAACCCCTAACACCTAAGCCTTAACCGTATCCTTAAACTTCACCTTAACCCTAACCTTAACCCAAAACCTAACACCTTAAACCCAAGGCTAACCCTAACCCTAACACCCTAACACCCTAACCCTAACAAATGACCCTAACCCATACCCTAACCTTAACTCCAAACTCTAACCATAACCTCAACCCCAACTCCCAACTCCAACCCAACCCCAACACCAACACTAATCCTAACACCTAACCTTAATGCTAACACCTAAACACTAAACCCTAACCCCAAGCCTAACCCTAACCTTAACCTGAAACCTAACCCCTAAACCCTAAGCCCAAACTGCTAACACCAACCCAACCACAACCCAAACCCAACACCAACAGTCACTGTAACCCTAAAAGTAAACGTGACACCCTAACCCTAGCACCCTAACCTTAACACCCTAAACTTAGCACCCTAACACTAACGCCCTAAACATAACAACCTAACACTAAATCTAACCTTAACCCTAAACCCTAAACCCTAACCCGAACACCACGTAACTCCAATGCCAACCCTAAACCTGAACCACAAACCAAACTGCAACCCCAACCACTAATCCTAATGCTAACCCTAACCCGAACCCTAAACCTAACTCTAGCCCATAACCCTAACTCCCAACCTCTAACCCTAAACCCTAATCCTAACCCAAACCACAAACCTACACCAACCCCAACCCCAAAACCCACCCCAACCTTAACCCTAACCCTAACACTAAAACTACACTAACCTTAATCCCTAATCCTAACCCCTAACACTAACCCTAACCCTAACTTTAACACCTAAACATATTTGTAACCCTAACCATAACACCCTAGCACTAACCCTAACCCCTAACCACTAAAACTTAACCCTAACCGTAATCCTAACTCTAACCTTAACCCTAAAGGTAACCACTAACGCTTAACCCCTAACCACAACCCCAACGCCAACATCACCACCAACAGTAAACGTAACCCTAAAAGTACCCGTAATACCCTAACCCTAGAACCCTAAGCCTAACACCATAACATCCTAACCCTAACACACTAACACTAACTCTAACCCTAACCCCAACCCTGACACTAACCCTGAACACCAATCCCAACACCTACTTCTAACCCTAGCCCTAATGTGAACCCTAACCCCAAAACCTTAAATCTTACCCTTACCCTCACCCCAACCCCAACCCAACGCCAAACCCAACTCTAACCCTAACCCTAACCTTTACACTAACCCTAACCCAACCCTAACCAAACCCTATCCCTAGCCCTAACCCTGGCCATAGTGCAAGCCATAGACAAAACCCTAATCCTAACCCTAACACCTAACCCTAACTGCAACCCCAAGCCCAACCCAAACCCTAACCAGAACACAAACTCTTAACGTAAACCTACTTCTAAACCTAACCCTAACCCTAAACCGTAACCCTAATCCTAAATCTAAATCTAACCTTAACTCTAACACATAACCCTAACCCCAAACCTAACCCTTAACCCTAACACTAATCGCTAACGCAAGCCCTAAACCTAAACCCAATCCTACCACAACTCAACACCAACACCCACCCCAAACTTAACCCTACCTCTAATTCTAAACCTAATACTACCCTAACCACTAACCTCTACCCGCTAACCCTAATACTAACCTTAAATCTAACCCTAACATTAACCCTAACCCTAAGCTAAACCTAACCCTAACACGAACCCTAACATCCTAACACTAAGCATAACCCCAATACATAACCCCTACCCCATAACCTTAACACTAACTTTAAACCGAACCCTAACCTTAACCCTAAACCTAACACCCTAATTCTAACCCAAAACCTAACACCCTAACCCTAACCCTAACCCTAACTCTAACTCTAACACAAACCCCTAACCTTAAACCGTAACACTCACCCTAATGCAAAATCTAAAACTAACCTTAACCCTAACCCCTAGTGCTAAACCTAACCTTCACCCTAACTCCTAAACCCTAATCATAACCCTAACACATAACGATAACCCCTAACACTAACACTAAAACTACACTAACCCTACCTCTAATCCTAACCCTAAACATAACTTCTAACCCCTAACCCTAACCCTAATCCTAACCCTAAAATTAATGCCTAAACCTAACCCAAACCCTAACCATAACACCCTAACCCTAACTGTAACACCTAACCACTAAAACTTAACCCTAAACCTAACTCTAGCCTTAACCCTAGACTTAACCACTAACCCTTAACCCCTAACCCAACCCCAACAAAACAGTAACTGTAATCCAAAAAGTAACCATAATATCCGAACCCTAGCACCCTAACCCTAACACCATAACACTAACACCCCAACCCTAACTCCCTAACCCTAACACCCTAACCCTAACAAACTATCAGTAACTCTAACCCTAACCCTAACCCAACACCAACACCAACCCAAAACGCAAAAATAACCCCAATCCCAAACCAAACCCTGAACCTCAGCCCGAAACCCTACCTCTAACCCTAACCTTAACTGTATACCTAACCCCTAAACCCAAACCCTCACCCTAACCCTAAGCCCAACCCGAAACCCAATGCCATACCCTAACTCTAACACTAACCCTAACGCAACCCCAACCCAATCCTAGCCCTAGCCCTACCCCTAGCCATAGACCAAAACCTAACCCCAATCCTAACCACTGACCCTAACCCCAACTGCAAATCCAACCCCAACCCAAGCCCGAACCCTAACACTAACCCTAAACCTAACCCTAACCATAAGCCTAAACCTAGCCCTAATTCTAAACCTAACCCTAACCCGAACCAGAACCTTACCCTAACTCTAACCCCTAACTCTCACCCCATCCCCAAACCCTAACTCTAACCCTAACACTGAAACTACCCTAACCCTCAACCCTAATCCTAACCCTAAACATAACCCCTAACCCTAACCCTAACTCCCTACCCCTAAGAACTCAACGTTAACACTAACACTAACCCTAACCCTAATACCTAACCCCAACGCCAACCCCAACCCAAAACGCAACTATAACCCCTTCCACAAACCTAACACAGAACCCCAACCCCAACCTAACCCCAACTCAACCTCTAGCCCTAACCATGACCCTAACCCTAACCCCTAAACCCTAACCCTTACCCTAATCCCTAATCCCTAACCACTAACCCCAACCCCAACCCCAACCCCCAACCTCAACACTAACCCTAACCCTTAACCCTAACCCTAACTCCTAACCACTAAACCCTAACCATAACCTTAACCATAACCTTAAACTAAACCTAACCCCTAACCCCTAAACCATAAACCCTAACCCCAACCCCAACCCATACCCCAACCCCAACACCAACCCTAACCATTACCCTAAAAGCAACTGTAATACCCTAACCCAAGCACCCTAACCATAACACCAAAACAGTAACACACTAATCCTAACTCCCTAACCCTAACACACTAAACATAACAACCTAACACAGACTCTAACCCTAAATCCAACCTCAAACCTAATGCAACCCCAAACCCAACACAAACCAAAAATTTAACCCTAACCCTAACATTACACTATCCTAGAGATAACCTATAATACTAACTGTAACCATAACCCCTAAACCCTATCTGTTAACCCGAACCATAACCTGAACCCTAACCCTAACCTTACAATAACCCTAACACCCTAAACCTAACCCTAACCCCAAACCTGAAACCTAATCCTAACCCTAAAGCCTAACCCTAACCCTAACCCTAAATCTAAACCTAACCTTAACACGAACCCGAACCTTAACCCTAAATCTAACCCATAACCCTAACCCTTAACTCCTAACCCCAAACCTACCCCAACTGCAACACCAACACCTACCTAAACCTTAACCCTAACCCCAACACTACCACAACCCACACCCACACCCCAATACTAACCATAACCCCTAACACAAACTGTAACCCCAACACCTAACCACTAAACCCTAACCATAACCCTAACGCTAGCCTTATCCCTAAAACTAACCCATAACCCCAAACCCCTAACCCCTAAACACAACACCAACCTCAAACCCATCCCTAACTGTAACCCTAAAAGTAACCGAAATACCCTAACCCTAGCACTCTAACCCTAACACTGTAACACTAACACCCTAACCCTAACTCACTAACCATAACTCCCTAACACTAACACTAACTCAAACCATAAGCCCTAATCCCAACACCAACCCCAACTGAAAATGCAACCATAACCCCAACACCGACCCTAACACTGAACCCCAACCCCTACTTCTAACTCCAACACTATCCCTAATACTAATCCCTAAAACCTAACCCTTACCATAACAAAAAACCTAACCCTAAAACCAACCTATCTCTAAAACTAACCCTAACCCTCAACCTCACCCTAAACCTAAGCAAAACCCTAAACCTAACCCTAACTCTAACATTAACCCTAAACATAAGCCAAACACCCTAACCATAACACCTAACACTAACTCTAAGCCTAACCCTAATCCTATCCCTACATCTAACCCTCACAATAACTCTAACCCTAACCCCTAAACACTAAACCTAACCCTTACCCTAAATATAACCCTAACCCCTAACCTCTAACACTAACCCTGAGCCCTAACCCTAATCCTAACTCTACCCCTATCCCAACCCTCTAACCCTAACCCAAAACTTAACCCTAACCCTAAACGTAACTGTAACACGCTAACCTTAACCGCTGACCATAACCCTAAGCCTAAGCCTAACCCTAACCCTATACCTTAATGCTATCCCTAACTCTAACACTAACCATACCTCTAACCCTAACCATAACCCTACCCCTACCTCTACCCCTACCCTAACACTAACTGTAACTCTACCCCTAACCCTAACCCTACCCAATCCAAACCTGAAACACAACCCAAACACCACCCCGAACCCCAACAAAAACCCTAACCATAACCTTAACACCCTAACCATAACAAAGTAACCCTAACACCCTAACCCTAACCCCAATCCCAGCACAAAACCCGACCCTAACACCTAAGCCTTAATCCTCACACTAAACCTAACACTAACCCTAAGGCTAACCTCTGAGCATAACAACTAACCCTAACACTAACCTTAACCCCAACCCAAACACAACCCCAATCCTAACCCTAACGCTAAACCTTAACCCTAACCCTAAACCCCAAACCAAAACCCTAAACCCTTACCCTAACACTAATCCCAAATCTAAACCTAACCCTATTTCTAACAGTAAATCTAATCCATAACCCTGACTTCTAACCCATAACCTTAACACGTAACCTAAACGCTACCACTAAACCTAACCATAACCCTAACACAACCCTACCCCAACCAAAACCCCAAACCCCACCACAAACCTAACCCGAATCCTAACCCTAACACTACCCTAAACCTGACCCTAAACCTAACCCTAACCATAACCCCAACACCTAACTCTAACACTAACCCTAAACTTAACCCTAACCGTAACCCTAAACCTAACCGTGATCCCTAACACTAACCGTACCCCTAAACCTAAAACCTAAACCCTAACTCTAAACCTAATCCTAACCGCTAAACCTAATCCCAACATTAACCCTATCCTTAACCGCTAACAACCTATCCCTAACCCAAACACAAAACCTAACCCCTAACCCTAACCCTAAAACTAACAAAAACCCCTAACCTTAACCCTACCACTAACCCTAACCACTAAAACTAACCCTAAATTCTAACCCCTAACCCCAAAGCCCACCCCCACCACAACACCAATACTAAACCTAACCAATAACTTTAATCCTAACCCTATAACCTAACCGCTAAACCATAACCCTGACCCTAGCCCTAAACCAAACCTAACCGCCGACCCCAACCACTAACCTCATCCCCAGCCACAAGCCCAAACCCAACACCAATCCTAAAACTAACTCTAACAGGAAACTTAATACCCTAACTCTAGCACCCTAACCTTAACTCGGAAAACCCTAACCCTAACACCCTAACCATAACTCTAACCCCAACTCTAAATTTTAACACCAAACCAACCCCAGCTCCAAACCCAACCATAACCCCAACCCCAGACCTAACCTGAAAGGCCAACCCTTAATCCCTAACCCTGCCTTAAACCTTAACCATAACCCTAACGATAACTCTAAACCTAAACTGTAACCCTAACCCCAAACCTAACACTAACCCTCACCCTAAACCTAAACCTAATCCTTACCCTAACCCCAAAACTAACCTTAATCAAACCATAACCCTACATCCAACACCCTAACCCTAACCCCTAATGCTAACCCTAAGCCTAAACCTAACCCTAAACCTACCCATACCTCTACCCTTAACCCTACCCCAAGCCTACTCCAAACCCTAACCTTAAACCTACACCTACCCAAACCCTAACACTAACCCTAACCCCTAAACCTTAACCCTAACCCTAAACCTCTAAACACAACCCTAACACTAACCCTAACCTAACACACTAACTCTAACCCCTAACCGTAATCCTAAGCCTAACCCTAAACCTAACCTAACCCAAATCTACCCCAACCCTAACGCAACCCCTACCCTAACCATTCCCATACCCCTAACCCTAACCCTACCCCTAACCCCTACCCCAATCCCTAAATGTACCCCTAACCCTAGGCCTGGCCCTAACCCTAAACCTACCCCTACCCTAAGCCTAGTCCCTAATCCTAACTTAAACTCTAATCCCTAAACCTAAACCTAATCTTAACCCATAACCCTTCCCCTATCCCTACTACTACCCCTAATCCCTAATTACAACCCAACCCTAACCCCTAACCCTAACAGTAACCCTAACCCTAACCCCAGCCCCAACCCCTAACCCTAATACTAACACTAAGCCCTAACCCCAACTGCAACCCCCAAAACAATGAAAACCCTAACCCTAAAGGTAACACCATAACCTTAACACCCTAACCCAAACACTCTAACCCTAACACCCAAACTCTAAAACCCTAAACCTAACAATAACCCTAACCACTCACACTATCTCCAACTCCAATCCCAACCCCAGGCCCAACCCCAAAACTGACACCTAAACCAAACCCCAACCCCAACCGAACCCCAACCCCAACCGAACCCCAACCCCAACACAACCTCAAACCTAAACCCTAAAGCCTAACCACAACCCTAACCCTAACAATAACCCTACCCCTAATCCTAAACCTACCCTAACCATCTAACCTTACCCCTCTAAACCTAACCCTTAACCCTGTCTAACCCTAACCCTAAACCTCTAACCCTCACCGTACCCAACACTAAGCCTAACCCTAAGCCTAACCCAACCCTAACACTAACCCTAAACCCTAAGCCCTAACCCTAACCTTAAACCCTAACATTAACCATAAGCACCAACGCTAAACCTCTCTCTAACCCTAAACTAACCGTAAACGTAAACTCTAACCCTAAATCCTAACCTTAAACCCTATCCCCAATCCACCCCTAAGGCTAACCCTAACTCTAACCCAAATCCTAACCCTAACCCACACACCAACCCAACCCTTAACACCTAGCCCTAACCCTATGAAAATAACCCTCTTACCCGAATTCCCTAACCATATCACTAACACTAAAACCCTAACCCTAATCCTAAAACCCTAATGCTAACACCAAAACCCTAAATCTAACCTCAACCCGAACTGCTAACGCTAACCATAAACACTAACCGAAAGCCTTAACCCTTAACACTTAACCCTAACCCTAATCCTCTAATGCTAACCCTAAACCTAACCCACTAACCCTAATGCTAACCCTAACACTCTAACCCTAAATCGCCTAAACTGTAAACCAACCCTATCTGCTCCCAACCCCAATCCAAAGCCCAAAACCCACCCCACCTCTAACCATAACACTAACTCTAGCCATAACCCTAGCCCTAACCCAATCCAAACCCTAACCCTAATCCAAATCTCTAACCCTAACCCTAAAAAACCCTAACAACTGCCCCAACGGTAACCCTAACCAAAACCCCGATCCTAACACTAACACTAATCCTAATCTTAACCCTAACCGTTAAACCTAACCCTAATCCCAACCATAAACCCTAACCCTAACCCTAAACCCTAACACTAACCTTAAACCTAAAGTTAAACCTAACCCTAAACCTAAACTGAAACTTTAACCCTAATCCCTAACGCCAACACCTACAGCGAGCCCAGCATAATTCCCATGCCCAGCCCCAAGCCCAACCCCAGACCAAACCATAACACATAGCCCTAACTGTAAATCTAACAACCCTAACCCTATCCCAACCTTAACCCCTAACCCTAACCGTAACCCATACCCTAAAGAGAAAATCAAAACCCAACCCCAACCCGAACCAGAACCCCTCACACCTAACTCCAACCCTAACCATAATCCTGTCCTTAATCCTAACACTATCCCTAACCCTCTAACTCTAACCCGAACCTTAAACCCTAACCCGAACCTTAAACCCTAACCCTAACTGTAATTGTAACCCTAAACCCTAACCCAACACTAACCCTAACCCTAGCTCTAAACCTAAACCAAACCCTAACCCAAAATCAACACTAACCCTAAAGCCTAACACTAAACCTATCCCTAACCCTAAGCATAGCCCTAACCCTAAACCCAAACCCAAAAATCTAACCTCAATCCACCCATAAGCCTAACCCTAACCTTAACCCAAACCCTAACCCTAACGCTCAACCCAACTTGTAACATCTAACCCTAACCTTCTGACCCTAACCCCAAACATAACCCCCTAACATCATCACTAACACCGTAATCCTAACCCTAAAACCCTAACCCTAACCCCTAAACCCTAAATCTAACACTAGCTCTAACTGCTACCCGAAAAACTTAACCCTAAGCATTAACGCTTAACCCTAACCCTAAAGCTAACCCTCTAACCCTAATGCTAACCCTAACACTCTAACCCTAACTCTAATCCCTAAACCCTAACCCTAAATGCTCCCCAACCCCAAGCCCAAACCCAACTTCCAAACAAACCCTAACCCCTAGCACTATCTCTAACCCTAACCCTAGACCTAACCCAATCCTAACCCTAACCAAACCCTAATCCTAATCCCTGACCGTAACCTTAACCCTAAAAAATCCTAACCACTGCCCCAACCCTAACCCTAACCATAACCCCTAATCCTAACACTAACCCTAATCCTAACACTAACTCTAACTGTTAACCCCAGCACTAACCCAACCCTAAACCCTAACCCTGACCCTAAACCATAACACTAACCCTAATCCTAAATTTAAACCTAACCCTAAACCTAAACTGAAACCTTAACCCTAAGTCTGAACGCCAGCACCGACCCTGACCCCAGCCCCAGCCCTAGCCCCAGGCCTAGTCCCAACCCCAACTGCAGCCCCAACCCCAGTCCAAACCATACCCATAATCCTAACCATAAACCTAACAATCCTAACCCTATCCCAAACCTAACCCCAAACTTAACCATAACCCCTACCCTAACGAGAAACCCAAAACCCAACCCCAAACCCAAACCTAATCCCTAAACCCTAAGCCCTAACCCCAACCCTAAATCCTAACTGCTAACCATAGCCCTACCCTAGCCCTAACCCTAAACTCTAACCACTAACCTTAACCCAACATCAACCCTAACCCTAAACTTTAAATACTAAACCCTAACCCCTAACACTAACCCCTAAACCTAACTGTAAACCCTAACCCTAACTCTAACCCTAACCCTAAACCTGAAACCCTAACCCTAGCCCCTGTACCTAAACCCTAATCCCAACCCCAGCCACCAACCCCAACCCTAAACTAACCCTAAACTCAACCCTCAACCCTAAACTTTAATCCTAACCTTAACTCCAAACCCTAAACCCTAACTATGACTCCAAAGCCAATCCCAACCCCAACCTCAACCCTAACGCTTAAAGCCTAAACCCTTAGCCTAAATCCTAACTCTAAACTATTAAATCCCTAACCCTAAAACTCTCCAGTCTTAACCCTAACCAAACTCCAAGTCTAGCCCACCTAGAACCTCATGGTGCTAAGTGTGCGTGTGGAGGTTACTCTTCTCTCAGATCTTACCTTCATTGGGCAGGCCTGGCCCACAGAAGACAAGGACAGACACAAGAACTCCACACACCCGCACACTGTTTAGAGTAAGCTCTTTTAATTTTTTACATGCAGTCCATGGTAACTGGCACACAGTAAGTACCCCATAAATACTTAAATAAACACAAACAACATCAAGGCTGTCAGGTGTCCCCTGGGAGGGGATCCCCTCCCTCCTGCCACCCAGTCAACTCCACAAGGGGTCTCCTCTGCCATTGGAGGGCCTGAGCCCTCATCTCCCTTTTCCCAGGTCGACCCTATAGTCCAGGTGGCAGTGGAGGCTGCTAGTTAGGGGGGCCCCTCTACAAGGGGCTGAAACTGGGGCCATATTCTGCACTGCCTTAGGCCTTTGTTCCCAGCCCTGGCAAAAGGGCAGGGAGGGGTCTCAGGCCACCTCCTCCCCCAGTCTGGCCCACAAACTCGCTGGACAGATTTGAGGCCACAGCTCCCCAAGACCCCTGTGCTGGTCCTTTCTCCCCAAGCCCTTTGATCTCTCAGGACTGAGGGAAGTTGATGGCTGGGCCTCCCCCCATCTGTGGGGGTGAGAATCCTACCAACCTGCTGTGTGTCCAGGGCCAGAGGCTCCTACTGAAGCCCACTGTGGATGCTGACTCCTGGGTGGAGGGTCCCTAGGGTAGGTCCCCCCACCCCATGGAAATCACATGAAGCTGGGTGAGGCGGGAGGGGGAGGTACAAGTGGGGGGTGCTGCTGCCATAGGTAAGAGATGTTGACCTGGCATCCCAGGTCTTTTACAACCCCCTCAAGAACCTGCAAGCACATGGGGACACTGAGGTCCGGGGGTGTGGGGGCACACTCATGGACCAGGGATCCAGTTGGTGGTGTTGAGTGGCGGATGGAGGCGCAGGAGCATCCTCCAGTGCTTCCACCCAAGGGCTCACAGGGACAGGGGCACTGCACCTCCCTACAGCTGCCCAACACAACTTTGTGGGGGCAGGCATGTTCAGCCTAGGAGCAGGTCCCCCCCACTGTGGTCCCCATCTCTCCTACCTTTCAGGAAGCATAGCACATAGAGCAGCAGAGAGACCCACCTCTGCTGCACACATGGTCAAAGCCCACAACAGGCACCAGTGACCCTCAGCTCATCTAGTGGCCTTCAGGGCCCCAGAGAGGGTCACCAGGCCGCCGCCCCAGGAGTTGGCACAATTTAGGGGGCCGGTGGGGTGGGACAGCACAAGAGAGGAAGGGATTGAGAAGCCAGGAGAAGGTCTTGGTGTAGGGAGTGAGGAAGTGGGAGGGATCAAGAGAATGCCCGGGTGTGGTGAGTGAGATGAGGGTGGTCACAAGGATGCCAGGTGTGAGGAGTGAGGATGTGGGAGAGACCAGGCAGAGACCTGTGCAGGGAGTGAGGAGATGGCAGGGTTCAGGAGAAGGTTCAGATGTGTGGACTTAAGGGCCATGTCGTTATGTCAGAATAGTCTTGATGGCACCTAACAGCAACAATTAAAAAACAGTGAAATAGAATACAGTGAATGGTATGAGAAAGGTGAATAGAAATTTAAAAACATGCACTTAACTGTATCTCAAGTGAATCTCATAATCACCCTGGAGAATGAAGAAACAAAAAAGAATCAATCCATGTAAATTAAAATACAATACCTTGGTAGATATATCTCAGGCTATAGATTAAAACCAAACCCATCACTGTCAAGTTGATTCCAACTCGTAGTGATCCTATAGGACAGAGTAGAACTGTTTCCAAGGAGCACTTGGTGGATTTGAACTGCCAACCTTTTGGCACCACTATGCCACCAGGATTAAAACAGCTGCAAAGAATGTTTAAATCTATTCAGCTATGAGTGTAAGAATTCTGAAACTGTTTTTTTGTGTATTATATAGCTAAGAAACCCTGGTGGTACAGTGGTTAAGCGCTCGGCTGCTAACTGAAAGGTCAGGGGTTAGAACCCATCAGCCAGTCCACAGAAGAAAGATGTAGCAGTCTGCTTCCGTACAGAACACAGCCTTGCATAATAAAATCTATTAAGAAAACATTCTGCCTTTCACCTTGGAGAGAGGCATCTGGGGTCTTAAACTCTAGCAAGCAGCCATCTAAAATGCATCAATTGGTCTCAACCCACCTGGATCAAAGGAGAATGAAGAACACCAAGGACACAAGGTAATTACGAACACAAGAGACAGAAAGGGCCACAAAAACCAGAGGCTACACAGCCTGAGACCAGAAGAGCTAGATGGTGCCTGGCTACAACTGATGACTGACCTGACAGGGAACACAACAGGGAACCCCTGAGAGAGCAGGAGAGCAGTGGGATGCAGACCCCAAATTCTCATAAAAAGACCAGACTTAATGGTCTGACTGAGACTAGAAGGACCCCAGTGGTCATGGCCCCCAGACCTTCTGTTGGCCCAGCACAGGAACCAATCCCAAAGCCAACTCTTCAGGCAGGGATTGGACTGGACAATGGGTTGGAGAGGGATGCTG
Source organism: Loxodonta africana (assembly GCF_030014295.1). Taxonomy (NCBI): domain Eukaryota; kingdom Metazoa; phylum Chordata; class Mammalia; order Proboscidea; family Elephantidae; genus Loxodonta; species Loxodonta africana. Next base: position 37,046,900 of record NC_087342.1, read on the forward strand.
GTGAGGAGTGAGCTTCCTGGATCAGACGGACACTTGAGACTATGTTGGCATCTCCTCCCTGGAGGGGAGATGAGAGGGTGGAGGGGGTTAGAAGCTGGCGAAATGGACAAGAAAAGAGAGAGTGCAGGGAGGGAGCGGGCTGTCTCATTAGGGGAGAGCAATTGGGAGCATGTAGCAAGCTTTTGTGTGAAAGACTGATTTAATTTGTAAACTTTCACTTAAAGCACAATAAAAATTAAAAAAAAAAGAATACAGCCTTGGAAATCCTATGGGGCAATTCTACTCTGTCCTATATGTTTGCTTTGAGTCAGAATCCACTCGAAGGCAATATGTCTGCTTTGTTTTTGGTTATTATATAACTGAGTACATGATTAAATCTATTGAAATTATTGAGACCTAGAGTTTTCCCTACTGGAGAAAGGAGATATAGATCCTTAAGGGGAGAGGACAGTTGCCAGGGTGTTAGATTAGTATTACAATTATTAACATCTCTTATGAATTGAATTGTCTCCCAAAAATTTGTGTCAACTTGGCTAGTCCATGATTCCCAGTATTGTGTGATTGTCCACCATTTTGTCATCTGATGTGATTGTCCTATGTGTTGTAAATCCTACTTGTGTGATGTTAATGGAGCAAGACAATCTACAAGATTAGGTTGGGTTTTAAGTCAATTTCTTTTGAGCTATTAAAGAGAGAAGCAAGCAGAGAGATGGAGGGACCTCATACACCAAGAAAGTAGTGCCAGGAGCAGAGCATGCCCCCTGGACCCGGGGTCTCTGTGCTGAGAAGCTCCTAGTCCAGGACCTTTCTGCAGAGCTAACAGAGAGAGAAAGCCTTGCCCTGGGCTGATGTCCTGAATCTGGACTTCTAGCCTACTAGACTATGAGAGAAAATTCTGTTTGTTGAAGCCATGCACTTGTGGTATTTCTGTTATAGCAGCACTTGGTAACTAAGACAGCATCTATTCATAATGTGTACATATACTCATATGAAGAAAACAAAAATCTTCAAAACTGGGCCCATAAACAACATCATGATAAATGATGAAGAAACTGAAGTTTTCATACTAGCATAGCAGTGAACTTTTTGCAATATATTAAAATAATAATTAGTTTAAATAAGAATATTTTCTATAGCAGGTACAGTGTAGTGAATTACTAATATACTGTCCTTCTAACCATGGTCTCCTAGCTTTCATAAAATAATTGGTTGGGACTAGGCAAATAAGGTGCTTATGGCCCACCAAGATTGGACAGCTTGCTAATAATGAAAATAAGGTGCATGGAACCCTTGCAGGGGTGGGGGATGAGACTGTGCAAAGTAAGATTTATGGAACCATAATGAGGGGATTGATCATTTTTGCCATCCAGCTATGCTTAAAGGGAGCTAATACCAAGTTGGAAGGGAAACTTCACTACCATCAAGAAGAGCCAGGAATGGAGCTTGTGTTTTGGAACTTAAGAAGTTCCCCAGCAAACACCTAAGCAAGATCCCTTTTCTGTCAGCTAAATAAGCAGAATTTATTTAGACTTTCCTAACTAATGATCAGTTCTGTATTCAAAGCTTCCAATTAAGTTGGACCAGCTGCAAACACATCACTAAACTTCCATATCGCTAAACTTTCATGTCAAAATTGTTTACACTTTTCATTTTAGAAATATTGCCTTAGTTAAATTGTATCAAGTATGACAGATTAGTGTGAGACTAGTAACTGATATAAAAAAAGTTTCACAGTTAATTGCCAACCTTGCAAATCTTACCTCCTTTCCTGCCATTGCTTTGATGTGAAGTCATCTCTTTGTTTTGTTAAGCATCTCTTTGTTTTGCCTGTAAGGCAAGTATCTCTTTGTTTTGCCTGTAAGGCAGACCATACCATTACAGCCAGCTGAATTTATGCTCTCCCACAGCTCATTCCTTCAATAAATTTGTTTAAATATCAGAGTGTTGGTCCAGCGACTTCACGAGGACAAACCCCCACCCAAGTGATTGGGTGGGACTATGCAAATAGGGTAATTGCAGCCCAGCTTTGGACCGGTCAGCTTTGCCATCCTGCTCCCAAACAATAAGCCACCTTGGAAGCAGGAAAGGGAGGATTGTACAACCACCAAGGAAGAACAGCCAGGAGTGGAGAGTGTGGCCTTTGGACCTAGGATACCTGCACTGAGAAGCCCTGGAACCAGGAGACAAAGAGAGAGCTGTAACCCTGAAGCCGATGAGAAGAGGTGGCAGAAGAGACCAGCAGGAGACCATGCAGTGGTCTTCCTGGCCCATGGAAAGAGAAAGCTGAGAGCCTGGGGTGCCTCTGGGGACTGATTGGCAGGGGCTAAAGGAGCTCTGTAACACTTACCCGAGTGAGGCAGAGGCCTAGGGCCAGAGAGGTATGCCTGCTAGCACAGCTGAAAAGAAGCTGTCCTGAAGGAAGAACTGTAAGCTGAGTGTTCCTGAGCCTGAACTGTAACCCCAAGTGTCTGCCCACATTTTAATGAGTGTAACTTTCCATTCTTTTCCAAGTTAAGAGACCACAGAGACATCAGCTTGCATGCTTCTCATTAAGGCAAAAACTCTCTGACTTCATCCAGTTCTCTGACAAAACCGGGAAGAAGGAGAGAAACTGTCTTTGGGTTTCGTTCCCATGCAGTGAACTCCATAACCTTAGCTCCTGTGAACACAAGGTTTCCAAGCAAAACTACACCGTGGTAGCCCCTGTCCTCGCAGAGGAACATCTATGTAGTGTTAGCGTGAAGAGGTTGTGAAAGCACATGCATGCTCAGGGATAACAAAGTGCATACTGAAACCCTTGCAAATCCAAGTGTCTGCCTGCAATTCAACGGGCATAACTTTCCATTCCCTTCCAAGTAAGACAGCGCAGAGGCAACTCCAGCTTGCATGTTTCTCAGAAGGAGAAAGAACTCTATGACTTCATCCAGTTCTGTGATGAAAGCAGGCAGAATGAGAGAAACTGTCTTTTGGTTTCTCTTTCATGAAATGAACTCGGTAACTTTGGCTCTTGCAAATGCAAGGTTTCCTCAGCAAAACTACATTGCGGTAGCCCCTGTCCTTACAGAGGAACAACTACTTAGCATTAGCGTTAAGGGATTGTGAAAGCACATTGACACTCAGGGAAAACAAAGTGCATATTGAAATCAGAGCAAACCCAAGTGTCTGCCCCAGTTCAATGGGTATACCTTTCCATTCTTTTCCAACTAAGAGAATGCAGAAGCAACATTAGCTTACTGTGTTTCAGTAAGAGAAAGAACACTCTTTCATCCAGTCCTCTGGCGAAAGCAGGCAGAATGAAAGAAACTGTCTTTTGGTTTCTCTTTCATGCAATGAACTTGGTAATTTTGACTCTTGTGAGCACAAGTTTTCGTCAGCAAAACTACAACGTAGTAGCCCCCATAACTTGCAGAGGAACAACTACTTAGTATTAAGAGATTGTGAAAGCACTTTAACACCCAGGAGAAACAAAGTACATATTGAAATCCTAGCAAACACATGTCTGCCCACAGTTCAATGGGTGTAACTTTCCGTTCTTTTCCACATAAGAGAGCACAGATGCAACATCAGTTTGCATGTTTCTCAGCAAAAGAAATAACTCCGTGACTTCATCCAGTCCTCTGAAGAAAGCAGGCATAATGAGAGAAACTCCTTTGGTTTTTTTTCCTGCAATGAACTCTGTAACTTTGGCTCTTGCAAATGCAAGGCTTGCTCAGCAAAACTACTTCGCTGTAGCCCCTGTCCCTGCAGAGGAACAAGTACATGGTGTTAGAGTTAAGAGACTGTGAAAGCACATTGACATCTGGGGGGAAAAAAAGCACATATTGAAATCTTTGCAAACCCGAGTATCTGTCCACAGCTCAATGGGAGTAACTTTTCATTTTTTTCCACCTAAAAGAACGCAGAAGCAACATCAGCTTGCGTGTCTCTCAGTAAGAGAAAGAACTCTCTGACTGCATCCAGTTCTCTGATGAAAGCAGACAGAATGAGAGAAACTCTCTTTTGGTTTCTCTTTCATGCAGTGGACTCGGTAACTTTGGCTCTTGTGAACACAAGATTTCCTCAGCAAAACTACATCGCGGTAGCCCCTCTCCCTGCAGAGGAACAAGTACGTGGTGTTATAGTTAAGAGACTGTGAAAGCGCATTGACATACAGGGATAACAAAGTGTATATTGCAATCCTAGCAAACTCATGTGTCTGCCCGCAGTTCATTGGGTGTAAATTTTCATTCTTCTCCATTAAAAAACGAAGAGGCAACATCAGCTTGCATGTGTTTCAGTAAGAGAAAGAACTCTATGACATCATGCAGTCCTCTGATGAAAGCAGACAGAATGACAGAAACCATCTTTGGTTTCTCTTTCCTGCAATGAACTCAGTAAATTTGTCTCTTGCAAATGCAAGGTTTCCTAGGCAAAAATACATCGCGGTAGCCCATCTCCTTGCAGAGGAACAACTAAGTACTGTTAAGAGATTGTGAAACCACACTGATGACCAGGGAAAACGAAATGCATAGTGAAATTCTAGCAAGCCCAAGTGTCTTTCCGCAGTTCAATGGGCATAACTTTTACTTTCATTATCAAACAAGAGAGCTCAGAGGCAACATCAGCTTGCATGTTTCTCAGTAAGAGAAACATCTCTTTGACTGCATCCAGTCCTCTGATGAAAGCAGGCAGAATGAGAGAAACTGTCTTTTGGTTTCTCTTTCCTTCAATGAACTCAGTAACTTTGCTCTTGCACAAGCAAGGTTTCCTCAGCAAAACTACATCATGGTAGCCCTTGCCCTCGCAGAGGAAAAACTATGTAGTGTTAGGGTCGAGATTGTGAAAGCACATTGACGAGCAGGGAAAACAAAGCGCATAGAGAAATACTTGCAAACCCAAGCGTCTTTCCACAGTTCAATGGGTGTAACTTTCCATTCTTTTCCAAATAAGAGAGCTCAGAGCAACATCAGCTTGCATGTTTCTCAGTAAGAGAAAGAACTCTCTGACTTCATCCAGTCCTCTGACAAAAGCAGGGAGAATGAGAGAAACTGTATTTTGGTTTCTCTTTACTGCAATGTACTCCGTAAATTTGACTATTGCAAAGGCAAGTGTCCCCCCACAGCTCACTGGGTGAAACTACACCGTGGTAACCCTGTACTTGAAGAGGAACAACTACTTAGTATTAGCATTAAGAAATTGTGAAAGCACATTGAAGCCCAGGGAAAAAGAAGTAAATATTGAAATCCTAGCAAACCCAAGTGTCTACCCACAGTTCATTGGGTATAACTTTTCACTCTTCTCCATTAAGGGAACAAAGGGGCAACATCAGTTTGCATGTGTTTCAGTAATTGAAAGAACTCTCTGAATTCGTCCAGTCCTCTGAATAAGCAGGCAGAATGGGAGGAACTGTCTTTTGGTATCTCCTTCCTGCAATGAACTAGCTAAATTTACTCTTACAAAGGCAAGGTTTCTTCAGCAAAAATACATCACAGTCTTTCCTGTCCTTGAAGAGGAACAACTATGTAGTATTAGCGTTAAGAGATTGTGAAAGTACATTGACCCCCAGGGATAAGAATGAGCATATTAGACACTTAGCAAACCCAAGTGTCTGTTGGCAGTTCATTGGGTGTAACTTTTCACTCTTCTCCTCTAAGAGAACCAGAGGCAACATCAGCTTACATGTTTCTCAGTAAAAGAAAGACCTCTCTGACTTATCCAATCCTCTGGCAATAGCAGGCAGAATGAGAGAAACTGTCTTTTGGATTCTCTTTTCTGCGTTGAGCCCGGTATCTTTGCTCCTGCAAACACAAGGTTTCCTCGGCAAAACTACATCGCAGGAGCCCCTGTTCTTTGCAAGGAACAACTACGTAGTGTTAGCCTTAAGATATTGATAAAGCACACTGATACCCAGGGAAAACAAAGTGCATAGTGAAATCCTAGTAAACCCAAGTGTCTTTCCACAGTTTAATGGATGTAACTTTAGGTTCTTTTCCAAATAAGAGAGCTCAGAGGCATCATCAGCTTGCATGTTTCTCTGGAAGAGAAAGAACTCTCTGACTGCATCCAGTCCTCTGAGGAAAGCAGGCAGAACAAGAAACTGTCTTTTGGTGTTGCTTTCCTGCAATGAACTTGGGAACTTTGCTCTTGCAAACACAAGGTTTCCTAAGGAAAAAATACATTGCGACCTTTCCTGTCCTTGCAGAGGAACAACTACGTGGTGTTAGCTTTAAGAGATTTTAAGCACGTTGACACCCAGGGCAAACAAAGTGCAGAGTAAAATCCTAGCAAACCCAAGTGTCTTCCCGCAGCTTAATGGGTGTAACTTTACATTCTCCAAACAAGAGACCTCAAGGCAACATGAGCTTGCATGTTTTCTCAGTAAGAGAAAAAACTCTCTGATTTCATCTAGGCCTCTGATGAAAGCAGGCAGAATGAAAGAAACTGTCTTTTGGTTTCTCTTTCCTGCAATGAACTTGGTAACTTTGCTCTTGAAAAAGCAAGGTTTCCTCAGCAAAACTACATAGTGGAGGCCCCTGTCCTTGCAGGGGAACAACTATGTAATGGCAACGTTAAGAGACTGTGAAAGCACATTGACACTCAGGGATAACAAAGTGCACATTGCAATTCTAGCAAACTCAAGCGTTTCCCCGCAGTTCATTGGGTGTACCTTTTCAATCATCTCCACCAAGAGGATGTAGAGGCAACATCAGTTTGCATGTGGAAAGACACCTGGGTTTGCTAGGATTTCAGTATGCATGTTGTTTTCCCAGGGTCTCAATGTGCTTTCACAATCTTTTAACTCTAAAACTTCGTAGTTGTTCCTCTGCAAGGACAGGAAAGACTGCGATGTACTTTTGCTCATTAAATCTTGCGTTTCCAAGAGTAAAGTTACCAAGTTCATTTCAGGAAATACAAACGAAAAGACAGTTTCTCTCTTTCTGCCTGGTTTCATCAGAGTGCTGGATGAAGCCAGAAGGTTATTTCTCTTACTGAGACACATGCAAGCTGATGTTGCCTCTGCATACTCTTAGTGGAGAAGAATGAAAAGTTACACCCAATGAACTGCGGGGAGACACCTGGGTTTTCTACAATTGCAGTATGCACTTTGTTATCCCTGGGTGTCACTGTGCTTTTGCAATCTCTTAACGTTAACACTACATAGTTGTTCTTCGCAAAGGACAGGGGCTACTGTGATGTAATTTTGCTGAGGAAACCTTGGTTTTGCAAGAGCAGTTACCTAGTTCGTTGTAGGAACGAGTAACCAAAAGACAGTTATTCCTGTTGTGCCTGGTATCGTCAGAGGACTGGATGAAGCTAGATAGTTCTTTTTCTTACTGAGAAACACGCAAGCTTATGTTGCCTCTGAGTTCTCTTATTTGGGAACAAAATGTAGAGTTACACCAATTAAAGTACAGCAAGACGCTTGGGCTTGCTATGATTTCACCATGCACCTTTGTTTTCCCTGGGCGTCAGTGTGCTTTCACAATCTCTTAACGCTAACACTGCATAGTTTTCCTCTGCAAGGAGAGGAGCTACTGCCATGTAGTTTTGCCTAGGGATCCTTGTGCTTTCCAAGAGCCAAATTTACTGAGTTCATTGCAAAAAAGAGAAACCAAAAGACGGTTTCTCTCATTCTGCCTGCTTTCATCAGAGAGCTGGATGAAGTCAGAGCGTTTTTTCTCTTACTGAAACACATGCAAGCTGATGTTACCTCTGTGTTCTCTTAGAGGTGAAGAATGAAAATTTACACCCAATGAACTGCGGGCAGACACTTGGGTTTGCTAGGATCGAAATATGCACATTCTTATCCCCGGACGTCAATGTGGTTTCAAAATTTCTTAACGCTAACACTATGTAGTTGTTCCTCTCCAAGGAGAGGAAAGACATCGATGTAGTTTTGCCGAGGAAACGAGTTTACAAGAGCAACGTTACCGAGTTCATTGCAGGAAAGAGAAACCAAAAGACGGTTTCTCTTGTTCTGCTGCTTTCATCAGAGCACAGGATGAAGTCAGAGAGTTCTTTTTTCTTACTGAGAAACATGCAAGTTGATATTGCCTCTGAGCCCTCTTTTTTGGAAAAGAATGCAGTCGTTGTTGTTGTTAGGTGCCATCGAGTCAGTTCTGACTCATAGCGACCCTATGCACAACAGAATGAAACACTGCCTGGTCCTGAGACATCCTTACAATTGTTGTTATGCCTGAGCTCATTGTTGCAGCCACTGTGTCAATCCACCTCCTTGAGGGTCTTCCTCTTTTCCGCTGACCCTGTACTCTGCCAAGTCCGTCTCCAGGGACTGATCCCTCCTGACAACATGTTCAAAATATGTAAGATGCAGTCTCACCATCCTTGCCTCTAAGGAGCATTCTGGCTTTACTTCTTCTAAGACAGATTTCTTCGTTCTTTTGCCAATCCATGGCATATTCAATATTCTTCACCAACACCACAATTCAAAGGCATCAATTCTTCTTCGGTCTTCCTTATTCATTGTCCAGCTTTTGCGTGCATATGATGAGATTGAAAATACCATGGCTTGGGCCAGGCGCACCTTAGTCTTCAGGGTGAGATCTTTGCTCTTCAACACTTTGAAGGGGTCATTTGCAGCAGATTTACCGAATGAAATGCGTCTTTTGATTTCTTGACTGTTGCTTCCACGGCTGTTGATTGTGGGTCCAAGTAAAATGAAACCCTTGACAACTTCGATCTTTTCTCCTTTTATCATGATGTTGCTCATTGGTCCAGTTGTGAGGATTTTTGTTTTCTTTATGTTGAGGTGCAATCCATACTGAAGGGTGTGGTCTTTGATCTTCATTAGTAAGTGCTAGTGTTAAGAGATCGGGAAAGCACATTGACGAGCAGGGAAAAGAAAGTGCATATTGAAATCCCGGCAAATCCAAGTGTCTTTCCACAGTTCAATGGGTGTAACTTTACATTCTTTTCCAAATAAGAGCACTCAGAGGGAAAATCAGCTTGCATGTTTCTCAGTAAGAGAAAGAACTCTCTGACTTCATTCAGTCCTCTGACAAAAGCAGGTAAATGAGAGAAGTTGTCTCTTGGTTTCTCTTTCCTGAAATGAACTCGGTAATTTCCTCTTGTAAACCCAAGGTTTCCTAGGTAAAACTACATTGTGATAGCCCTGTTCTTGCAGAGGAACAACTACATAGTGTTAGCCTTAAGAGATTGTGAAAGCACATTGACAAGCAGGAAAAACAAAATGCATAGTGAAATCCTAGAAAAATCCAAGTGTCTTTCCGCGGTTCAATGGATGTAACTTTACATTCTTTTCCAAATAAGAGAGCTCAGAGGCAAAATCAGCTTGCATGTTTCTCAGTAAGAGAAAGAACTCTCTGACTTCATTTAGTCCTCTGACAAAAGCAAGCAGAATGAGAGAAACTGTCTTTTGGTTTCTCTTTCCTGCAATGCACTCCGTATCTTTGCTCTTGCAAAAGCAAGGTTTCCTCAGCAAAACTGCATCGTGGTATTCCTTGTCCTTGCAGAGGAACAAATATAGACTGTTAGCATTAAAAGATTGTGAAAGCACATTGATGCCCAGGGAAAACAAAGTGCATATTGTGATCCAAGCAAACCCAGGTGTCTGTCCGTGGTTCATTGGGTGCAACTTTTCAATCTCCACTAACAGAATGCAGAGGTAATATCAATTTGCATGTGTCTGAGTAAGAGAAACAACCCTCTGACTTCATTCATTCCTCTGACAAAAGCAGGCAGAAGGAGAGAAACCATCTTTGGTTTCTCTTTAATGCTATGAACTCGGTAAATTTGTCTCTTGGAAATGCAATATTTCTGAATAAGAGAAAGAGCTGTCTGACTTTACCCAGTCCTCTGACAAAAGCAAGCAGAAAGAGAGAAACTGTCTTTTGGTTTCTCTTTCCTGCAATGAACTCGGTAACTGCTCTTGCAAACGCAAGTTTTCCTAGGCAAAACTACATTGCGATAGCCCCTCTCCTTGGAGGGGAACAACTATGTAGTGGCGTTAAGATTGTGAAAGCACATTGATGGCCAGGGAAACAAAGTGCAGAGTGAAATCCTAGCACACCCAAGTGTCTTTCCACAGTTCAATGAGTGTAACTTTACATTTTTTTTCAAATAAGAGAGCTCAGAGGCAACATCACCTTGCATGTTTCTCAGTAAGAGAAAGGACTCTCTGACTTCATCTAGTCCTCTGACAAAAGGTGGCAGAATGGGGGAAACTTTCTTTTGATTTCTCTTTCCTGCAATGAACTTTTGTTCTTGCAAATGCAGGGTTTTATCAGCAAACCTACATCCCGGTATTCTTTGTCCTTGCCAAGGAACAACTAGGTACTGTTAGCATTAAAATATTGTGAAAGCACATTGATGCCCAGGGATACCAAAGCCCATATTGCAATCCTAGCAAACCCAAGAGTCTACCTGCAGTTCACTGGGTGCAACTTTTCATTTTTCTCCCCTAAGAGAACACAGAGGCAACATCAGCTTTATTTGTTTTAGTAAGACAACAAATTCTCTGACTTCATCCAGTCCTCTGATGAAAGCAGGCAGAATGCATGAAACTGTCTTTTGATTTCTCTTTCCTGCAGTGAACTCGGTAATTTTTCTCTTGCAAATGCAAGGTTTCCTAGCCAAAACTACATTGCAATAACCCCTATCCTTGGAGTGGAACAACTATGTAGTGTTAGTGTTAAGAGGTTGTGAAAGCACATTGATGCCCAGGGAAAACGAAGTGCAGAGTGAAATCCTAGCAAACTCAAGTGTGTTTACGCAGTTCAGTGAGTGTAACTTTATGTTTTTTTTCCCAATAAGAGAACTCAGGGGTAACATCAGCTTGCATATTTATCAGTAAGAAGAAGAACTCTCTGACTTTGTCCAATCCATTGACAGAAGCAGGCAGAATGAGAAGAAACTGTCCTTTGGTTTTTCTTTCCTGCAATGAACTCGATAATTTGCTCTTGCAAATGAAAATTTTCCTAAGAAAAACACATTCTAGTAGCCCCTTTCCTTGCAGAGGAACAACCACTCACTGTGCTAGCTTTAAGAGATTGTGAAAGCACATTGATGCCAGGTGAAAACAAAGTGCATAGTGAAATCTTAGCACACCCAAGTGTCTTTCCGCAGTCCAAAGGGTGTAACTTTACATTCTTTCCCAAATAAGAGAGCTCAGAGGCAACATCAACTTGTGTGTTTCTCAGTAAAAGAAAGAAATCTCTGACTTTATCCAGTCCTCTGACAAAAACGGACAAAGTGAGAGAAAGTGTCCATTGGCTTCTCTTTCCTGCAATGAACTCGGTATCTTTGCTCTTGCAAAAGCAAGGTTTCCTTATCAAAACTGCACTGTGGTGTGCCTTCTTGTCCTTGCTGAGAAACAACTACGTACTGTTAGTGTTAAAGACTGTGAAAGCACATTGACGCCCAGGGGTAACAAAGTGCATATTGCAATCCTAGCAAACCCAAGTGTCTGGCCGCTGGTCATTGGGTGAAGCATTTCATTCTTCTCGACTAAGAAAGTGCAGAGGCAACATTAGCTTGCTTGTTTCTCAGTAAGAGAAAGAACTCTCTGGCTTCATTCAGTCCTCTGAAAAAAGCAGACAGAATGAGAGAAACTGTCTTTTGGTTTCTCTTTCCTACAAAGAACTCGGTAATTTGCTCTTGCAAATACATGGTTTCCTAGGCAGAACTATATTGTTGTAGTCTCTGTCCTTGCAGAGGAATAACAAGTATTGTGTTAGCTTTAAGAGACTGTGAAAGCACATCGACGCCCATGGAAAAGAGTGCATAGTGAAATCCTTGCAAACCCAAGTGTCTTTCCGCAGTTCAATGGGTGTAACTTTACATTTTTTCCAAATAAAAGGGCTCAGAGGCAACACCACCTTGCATGTTTCTCAGTAGGAGAAAGAACTCTCTGACTTCATGCAGTCCTCTGATAAAAGGAGGCAGAATGAGAGAAACTTTCTTTTGGTTTCACTTTCCTGCAATGAACTTTGCTCTTACAAACCAAGGTTTCCTCAGCAAAATTACATTGCGGTCTTTCATGTCTTTGCTGGGAACAACTACGTAGTGTTAGCGTTAAGAGATTGTGAAACCACATTGATGCCCAGGGAAAACAAAGTGCAGGGTGAAATTCCAGCAAACCCAAGTGTCTTTCCTCAGTTGAATGGGTGTAACTTTACATTCTTTTCCAAATAAGAGAGCTCAGAAGCAACATAAGTTTGCCTGTTTCTCAGTAAGAGAAAGAACTCTCTGATTTCATTTAGTCCTCTGGCAAAAGCAGGCAGAATGAGAGAAACTGTCTTTTGGTTTCTCTTTCCTGCAGTGAACTAGATATCTTTGTTCTTGTAAAAGCAAGGTTTCCTCAGCAATAGTATATTGCGGTATTCATAGTCCCTGCAGAGGAATAACTACCTACTGTTAGCGTTAGAAGATTGTGAAAGTACTTTGGCACCCAGGGATAACAAAGTGTGTATTGCAATCCTTGTAAACCCAAGTGTCTGCCCGCAGTTCATTGGGTGTAACTTTTCATTCTTCTCCCCTTAGAGAACCCAGAGGCAACATCAGCTTACATGTGTTTCAGTAAGAGAAACAACTCTCTGACTTCATCTTGTCCTCTGATGAAAACATACAGAATGAGAGAAACCGTCTTTTGGTTTCTCTTTCCTGCAATGAACTTGGTAAATTTGTCTCTTGCAAATGCAAGGTTTTCTAGGCAAAACTACATTGCAATAGTCCCTCTCCTTGCAGAGGGACAGCTATGTAGTGTTAGCATTAAGAGATTGTGAAAGCACATTGATGCCAAGGAAAACAAAGTGCATGGTGAAATCCTAGTAAACCCAAGTGTATTTTCCCATTTCAATGGTGGAACTTTACATTATTTTCCAAATAAGAGAGCTCAGAGGCAACATCAGCTTGCATATTTCACAGTAAGTAAAGAATTCTCTGACTTCATCCATTCCATTGACAGAAGCAGGCAGATGAGAGAAACTGTCTTTTGGTTTCTCCCTTCCTTCAATGAACTCGGTAACATTACTCTTGCAAACACAAGATTTCCTCAGCAATATTACATCACGGTCTTTCCTATCTTTGCAGAGGAACAACTAGGTAGGACTAGTGTTAAGAGATTGTGGAAGCACTTTGACACCCAGGGAAACCAAAGCTCTTAGTCAAATCCAAGCAAACACAAGTGTCTTTCCGTAGTTCAAAGGGTGTAACTTTACATTCTCTTCCAAATAAGAGAGCTCAGAGGCAACATCAGCTTGCATGTTTCTCAGTAAAAGAAAGAACTTTCTGACTTTATCCACTCCTCTGACAAAAGCAGGCATAATGAGAGAAACTGTCTTTTGGTTTCTCTTTCCTGCTATGAACTCAGTAATTTGCTCTTGCAAACGCAAGTTTTCCTAGGCAAAACTACATTGAGGAAGTGCCTGTCCTTGTAGAGGAACAACTGTGAACTGCGTTAGCTTTAAGAGATTGTGAAAGCACATTGACACCCAGGGAAAAGAAAGTGCATAGAGAATCCTGGCAAACCCAAGCGTCTTTCCGCAGTACAATGGGTGTAACTTTATATTCTTTTCCAAATAAAAGAGCTCAGAAGCAACACCAGCCTGCATATTTCTCAGTAAGAGAAAGAACTCTCTGACTTCATCCAGTCCTCTGACAAAAGCAGGCAGAATGAGACAAACTGTCTTTTGGTTTTTGTTTCCTGCAATGAACTTGGTATCTGTGCTGTTGCAAAAGCAAGATTTCCTCAGCAAAACTACATCTCGGTAGCCCTTGTCCTTGCAGAGGAAGAATATGTACTGCTAATGTTAAAAGTTTGTGTAAGCACATTGACACCCAGGGATAATAAAGTGCATATTGCAATCCTAGCAAACCCACGTGTCTGCCCGCAGGTCATTGGATGTAACTTTGCATTCTTATCTGCTAATTGAACTCAGAGGCAACATTAGCTTTCATGTGTTTCCGTAAGAGAAACAACTATCTGACTTCATCCAGTCCTCTGATAAAAGCAGGCGGAAGGAGAGAAACCTTTTCCTTCCTCTTTCCTGCTATGAACTTGGTAAATTTGTCTCTTGCAAATGCAAGGTTTCCTATGCAAAACTGCATCCAATAGGCCTTCTCCTTGCAGAGGAACAACTATGTAGTGTTAGCATTAAGAGATTGTGAAAGCACATTAACTCCCAGGGAAAACAATCTGCGTATTGAAATCCTAGCAAACCCAAGTGCCTTTCAACAGTACAATGGCTGTAACTTTACATTCCTTTCCAAATGAGAGAGTTCAGAGGCAGCATCAGCTTGCATGTTTCTCAGAAAGAGAAAGAACTCTCTGGCTTTATCCAGTCCTCTGACAAAGGCAGGCAGAATGAGAGAATCTGTCTTTTGTTTTCTCTTTCCTGCAATGAACTCGGTAACCTTGCTCTTGCAAATGCAAGGTCTATCAGGCAAAACTACATCGCAGTAATCCCTCTTCCTGCAGAGGAACAACTATGTAGTGTTAGACTCAAGGGATTGTGAAAGCACATTGACGGCCAGGAAAAACAAAATGCATAGTGAAACCCTAGCAAACCCAAGTGTCTTTCTGCAGTTCAATGGTTGTAACTTTACATTTTTTTCCAAATAAGAGAGCTCAGAGGCAACATCAGCTTGTAAGTTTCTCAGTAAGAAAAAGAACTCTCTGACTTCCTCTAGTCCTCTGACAAAAGCAAGCAGAATGAGAGAAACTGTCTTTTGGTTTCTCTTTCCTGCAATGAACTCGGTATCTTTGCTCTTGAAAAGCAAGGTTTCCTCAGGAAAACTACATCACGATATTCCTTTGCCTTGCAGAGGAACAACTACGTACTGTTAGCATTGAAAGATTGTGAAAGCACATTGGTGCCAGGGATAACAAAGCGCATATTGCAATCCTAGCAAACCCAAGTGTCTGACCGTAGTTCATTGGGTGTAACTTTGCATTCTTCTCTAGTAAGAGAATGCAGAGGCAACATCAGCTTGCATGTTTCTCAGTAAGAGAAGGAACTCTCTGACTTCATCCAATCCATTGATAGAAGCAGGCAGAATGAGAGAAACTGTCTTTTGGTTTCCCAAGCTTCCAATGAACTCGGTAACTTTGCAGTTGCAAAACAAGGTTTTCTTAGGAAAACTACATTGTGGTAGCCCTGTCCTTGCAGAGGAACAACTATGTAGTGTTAACATTACGAGATTGTGAAAGCACAGAGGCAACATCAGCTTGCATGTGTTTCAGTAAGAGAAAAAACGCTCTGACTTCATCCTGTCTTCTCATGAAAGCAGGCATAACGAGTGAAACCATCTTTTGGTTTCTCTTTCCTGCAATGAACTCAGGAAATTTGCTCCTCAAATAGCAAGGTTTCCTAGGCGAAACTACATCACGGAGCCCCTCTCCTTGCAGAGGAACAACTACATAGTGTTAGCGTTAAGACATTGTGAAAGCACATTGATGGCCAGGGAAAACAATGTGTTTAATGAAAGCCTAACAAACCCAAGTGTCCTTCCGCAGCATAATGAGTGTAACTTCACATTCTGTTCCACATAAGAGAGTTCAGAGGCAACATCACCTTGCGTGTTTCTCAGTCAGAGAAAGAACTCTCTGACTTTAGCCAGTCCTCTGGCGAAAGCAGGCAGAATGAGAAAAGCCGTCTTTTGGTTTCTCTTTCCTGCAATGAATTCGGTAACCTTGCTCTTGCAAATGCAATCTTTCCTAGGCAAAACTACATTGCGGTAGCCCCTCTCCTTGCAAAGGAACAACTACATAGTGTTAGACTTAAGGGATTGTGAAAGCACATTGATGCCCAGGAAAACAAAGTGCATAGTGAAATCCTAGCAAAAACAAGTGTTTTCTGCAGTACAAAGGGTGTAACTTTACATTCTTTTCCAAATAAAAGAACTCAGAGGCAACATCAGCATGCATGTTTCTCAGTAAGAGAGAGAACTCTGACTTCATCCAATCCATTGACAGAAGGCAGAATGAGAGAAACTTTCTTTTGGTTTCTCTTTCCTGCAATGAACTTGGTAAATTTGCTCTTGCAAACTCAAGGTCACCTCAGCAAAATTACATTGCCTTCTTTCCTGTCTTTGCAGAGGAGCCACTATGTACTGTTAGCGTTAAGAGACTGTGAAAGTACATTGATGCCCAGGGAAAACAAATTGGATAGTAAAATCCTAGCAAACACAAGCGTCTTTCGCAGTTCAATGGGTGAAACTTTTCATTCATCTCCACTAAGAGAACACAGAAGCCACATCAGTTTGCATGTGTTTCAGTAAGAGAAACAACTCTCTGACTTCATCTAGTACTCTGATGAAAGAAGGCAGAATGAATGAAACCATGTTTTGGTTTCTCTTTCCTGCTATGAACTCTTTCAATTTCTCTTGGAAACACAAGGTTTCCTAGGCAAAACTACATGGTGATAGGCCCTCTCCTTGCAGAGGATCAACTATGTAGTGTTAGCATTAAGAGATTGTGGAAGTACATTGATGACCAGAGATAAGAAAGTGCGGATTGCCATCCGAGCTTACCCATGAGTCTGCCCTGAGTTCATTGGGTGTAACTTTTCATTCTTCTCCACTAAGAAAATGAAGAGGCAACATCGGCTTGCATGTGTTTCAGTAAGAGAAACAACTCTCTGACTTCATCCAGTTCACTGATGAAAGCAGGCAGAACGAGAGAAATTGTCTTTTGGTTTCTCTTTCCTGCAATGTACTCGGCAAATTCGTCTCTTGTAAACGCAAGGTTTTCTGAGGAAAACTACATCGCGGTAGCCCCTGTTCTTGCAAAGGAACAACTACTTAGTGTTAGCCTTAAGAGATGGTGAAAGCACATTGACGCCAAGAGAAAACAATGTGTCTAGTGAAATCCTAGCAAACCCAACTGTCTTTCCACAGTACAATGGGGAAAACTTTATATTCTTTTCCAAGTAAGAGAGCTCAGAGGCAACATCAGCTTGCATGTCTCTCAGTAAGTGAAAGAAATGTCTGACTTCATCCAGTCCTCTGACAAAAGCAGGCAGAATGAGAGAAACTGCCTTTTGTTTCTCTTACCTGCAATGAACTCAGTAACTTTGCTCTTTCAAACATAAGGTTAACTAAGCAAAATTATGTCGTGGTCTTTCCTGTCTTTATAGAGGAACAACTAGATAGTGTTAGCTTTAACTGATTTTGAAGGCACTTTGACGCCCAGGGAGTATAAAGTGCATAGTGAAATCCTAGCAAACCCAAGTGTCTTTCTTGGGTAAAGACCAGTTATAAAAGAATGTAAAGTTACAACCCAGTTCAATGGGTGTAACTTTACATTCTTTTGCAAATAAGACATTCAGAGGCACATCAGTTTGCATTTTCTCAGTAAGAGAAAGAACTTTCTGACGTCATCCAGCCCTCTGACAAAAGCGGACAGAATGAGAGAAATAGTCTTTTGGTTTCTCTTTCTTACAATGATCTCAGTATCCTTGCTCTTGCAAAATTAAGGTTTCCTCAGCAAAACTGCATCATGGTAGCCCCTGTCCTTGCAGGAGAACAATTATGTAGTGTTAGCGTTAAGAGATTGTAAAAGCTCTTTGATGCCCAGGGATATCAATGTTCATATTGCAATCCTAACAAACCAAGTGTCTGTCCACAGTACATTGGGTATAACTTTCCATTCTTTTCCACTAAGAGAACGTAGAGACAACAGCAGCTTGCATGTGTTTCAGAAAGAGAAACAACTCTCTTACTTGATCTTGTCCTCTGATGAAAGCAGGCAGAATAACAGAAACCATCTTTTTGTTTCTCTTTCCTGGAATGTACTTGGTAAATTTGTCTCTTGCAAACGGAAGGTTCCCTACACAAAACTATATCTTGGTATCCCCTCTCCTTGCAGATGAATGATTCTGTAGTGTTAGCGTGAGGAGATTGTGAAATCACTTTGAAGCCAAGGGAAAACAACATGAATAGTGAAACCCTGGCAATCCCACGTGTTTTTCCACAATGCAATGGGTGTAACTTTACATTCTTTTCCAGATATGAGAGCTCAGAAGCAATATCAGATTGCATGTTTCTCAGTAAGAGAAAGAACTCTCTGACTTCATCCAGTCCTCTGACAAAAGCAGGCAGAATGCAAGAAACTGTCTTTTGGTTTCTCTTTCCTGCAATGACCTCGGTAACTTTGCTCCTGGAAATGCAAGGTTTCCTAGGCAAAAGTACATTGTGGTCTTTCCTGTCTTTGCAGAGGAACAGCTATGTAGTGCTAATGTTAAGAGAGTGTTAAGGCACATTGATGCCCAGGAAAACAAAGTGCATAGTGAAATCCTTGTAAACCCAAGCGTCTTTCCGCAGTTCAATGGGTGTAACATTATATTCTTTCCCAAATAACAGATGTCAGAGGCAACATCAGCTTGCATGTTTCTTAGTAAGAGAAAGAACTCTATGACTTCATCCAGATCTCTGACAGAAGCAGGCAAAATGAGAGAAACTGTATTTTGGTTTCTCTTTCCTGCAATGTACTCGGCAACTTTGCTTTTGCAAATACACTTTTTCTCAGCAAAACTACATCGCCATAGCCCCTGTCATTGCAGAGGAATAACTATGCAGTGTTAGCATTAAGAGATTGTGAAAGCACATTGACGCCCAGGAATAACAAAGTGTGTGTTGCAATCCTAGCAAACTCAAGTGTCTTCCCTTAATTCATTGGGTGTAACTTTTCATTCTTCTCCACTAAGAGATGCCAGACGCAACATCAGCTTGAATATTTCTCAGTAAGAGAAAGAACTCTCTGACTTCATTCAGTCTTCTGGGGAAAACCAGGCAGAACGATAAGAACTGTCTTTAGCTGTCTCTTTCCAGCAATGAACTCCATAACTTTGCTCCTGCAAATGCAAGGTTTCCTCAGCAAAAGTACATCAGGTTCTTTCCTGTCCTTGCAGAGGAACAACTTCGTAGTGTTAGCATTAAGAGATTGTGAAAGCACATTGACGGCCAGGGATAACAAAGTGCATATTGCAACCTGAGCAAACCCAAGTGTCTGCCCGCAGCTCATTGGGTGTAACTTTTTATTCTTCCCCACTAAGAAAACACAGAGGCAACGTCAGCTTGCATGTGTTTCAGTAAAAGAAAGAACTCTTTGACTTCATTCAGTCCTCTGAAGAATCAGGCAGAATGACAGAAACCTTCTTTTGGTTTCTTCTTCGTGCAATGTGCTCTGTAAATTTGTCTCTTGCAAATGCAAGTTTTCCTAGGCAAAACTATAACACGGTAGCCCTTCTGCTTGCAGAGGAACAACTATATAGTGTTATGGTTAAGAAATTGTGAAAGCACATTGACACCCAGGGAAAACAAAATGCATAATGAAGTCCTAGCAAACCCAAGTGTTGCTCCGCAGTTCAATGGGTGTAAATTTACTTTCTTTGCCAAATAATAGAGCTCAGAGGTAACACCAGCTTGCATGTTTCTCAGTAAGGGAAAGAACTCTCTGACTTCACCCAGTTGTCTGAAAAAAGTAGGCAGAATGAGAGAAACTGCCTTTTGGTTACTCTTTCCTGCAATGAGCTTGGAAACTTCACTCTTGTAAAAGCAAGGTTTCCTCAGCAAAACTACATCCTGGTAGCCCCGTCCTTGTAGAGGAACAACTATGTAGTGTTGTCATTAAGAGATTCTTAAAGAGCATTCACTCCCAGGTAAAACAAAGTGCACTGTGAAATCCCTAACCCTAAAAGTAGCTCTACCCCTTGCTCTAGCCTTAGCCCTAACCTTAGCCAAAACCCTAGCCGAACCTGAACCGAACCCCAACACAAACTCTAGGCATAACCCTAGCCCAAAACCCAACCCTCATAACCTGACCTTAAATCCCTAACCATAAAGCCCTAACCCTCAAACCATAACCTTATCCCTCTAACCCTAACCCTCTAAACCAAACCCTAATGCTAACCCTAACCCTATCCTTAAACACTAAACCATAAACACATACCAAACCCAAACCCCAACATCAATCCTAACCCCAACCTAAACCCTAAATCCTAACCCAAAACCCTAACCATAACCCTATCCCAAACCTCTAAGTCAAAACCGTCACCTAGCTTTAGCCTTAGACCTAGCCCTAATCCGAACCCTTACTGTAACCCTAAATCAAAACCCTATCCCTAGTCCTTAGCCTCCAACCCCATCCCCAAACCCAACACCTACCCTAAAACCAACCCTAAGCCCTAGGCCTAAACCTACCACAACACTAACCCTAAATCTGACCCTAAACCCCAACCCTGACCCTAAATGCCAACCCAGTTCATGACCCTGACGAAAACCCTAAACCCTAACAATATCCCTAGCTTTAAATCTAACCCTAACCCTAAACCCTACACCCTAAACCATAACACAAACACTAAACCTAAGCACTAACACTAACCTCTAAACCTAAGTCTAACCCTAAACCTAAACATAGCCCCTAACCCTAACCCTAACCTTAATATCCTAACACTAAAACCTTAACTCTAACACTAAACAAACCCGTAAAACACTAACTCTAAAACCCTAACTCTAATCCTAAAACTAACCCTAACCCTAAACCCTAAACTTAAACACTAATGCTAACCCTAACCCTATCCCTAATCCTAGCTCTAATCCTCTAACCCTAATGCTTTAACCCTAGACCTCTACCCTTAACCCTTTAACTGTAACGCTATGCCCAACCATAGCACGAATTCTAAACCCTAAAAGCTCAAACCTAAACCCAACCCCAACTCCAACACCAAACCCAAACCCTAAACCCTCACCCCTAAACACTTACCCTAAACCTTAAACCATAACCCAAAAATAACCCTAACCCTAACACAAACCTGAGCCCCTAACCCTAAGCACTAGTCGAGCCCTAGCCCTTTCCCTAAGCCTAACCCAGAAGCAAACTGTAACCCTAAACTATAAATATAACCCTAACACTAAACCTAGCCCTAACTCCTAAACAGAGCCCCAACCCAAACCTGACCACCAACGCTAAGCCCAAACCCTACCCCTAGCTTTATCACCAGCTCTATCCTTAGCTCTAGCCCTAACTTTAACCCTAACACCTAACCCCAACACCAAAACCAACCTGAACTCCAACGCCAAAGCTTAGCCTCAGCCCTAGCCCTAGCCCTAAACCTAAATCAAGCCTTAGGCCTAGCCCTAGCCCTAACACTAACACTAACCCTAACCCTAACACTAACGCTGACCCTACACTCCGAACCTGACCATAAACTCCGAAACCGTCACCGAACCCAACCCTGAAACCACCCAAATCCCTGACCCTAAACCCTAAACGCTAACCCCAACCCTAGTCCTAGCCCTAGTCGAATCATAACCCTAATCCTATACCTAAATCTAACCCTAACCCTAAGCCCAAATGCTAACCCTAACCCAAACCCGTAACACCTGACCGCAATCCCAACCACAACCTCAGACCCAACCCCAACCCTAAGCCCTAGCCCTAGCCCAAGCCCTAACCTTAACCCTAACCCTAAGCCTAGCCCCAGTCATAGCCCTAACCCTAACCATAACCCTAATCCTAACCTTAACATTAACTCTAACCACTAAATACTAAACCTAACGCCGAACCATAAACCTAACCCTAACCCCAAACCTAACACTACCCTAGCCCTAACCATAAGCCTAACCCTAACTCTAATCCCTAACCTTTAACCTAAGCCTAACCCCAACCTGAAAACCCTGAAGCTAAAACTCAAACCCCAAAACCCTAACCCTAACCTCTGACTAAATCAGCCAGAGTGAGAGAAACTGTTTTTTGGTTTCTCTTTCACGCAATGAACTCGTTAACTTTGGCTCTTGCAAACACAAGGTTTCCTCAGTAAAACTACATCGCAGTAGCCCCTGTACTTGCAAAGGAATAGCTACGTAGTGTTAGCATTAAGAGATTGTGAAATGTAATTCAGGCACGGGTAAAACAAAGTGCATATTGAAATCCTGGAAACCCCAGGTGTCTGCTCATAGTTCAATTGGTGTAACTGTCCATTCTTTTCCAGCTAAGGGAATGCAGAGGCAATATCAGCTTGTATGTTTTTCAGAAAGAGAAAGAACTTTCTGGTTTCATCCAATCCTCTGACGAAAGCAGGCAGAATGAGAGAAACTGTTTTTGGTTACTATTTCATGCAATGAAAAAAGAACTTTTGTTCTTGCAAAGACAAGGTTTCCTCATGAAAACTACATCGTAGTGGTCCCTACCCTAACCCTAACGCAAACCCTAAACCTAACCCTAACCCTAACCCTAAACCTAACCCTAACCCTAACCCTAAACCCAAACCATAACCTATAACACCCGACCGCAACCCCAACCCCAACCCCAACACCAATCCCAGCCCCAACCCCAAGCCCAAACCCAACCCCAACCTCAGTTGCTAAACCCTAGCTCTAGCCCTAGCCCTAACTCTAACACTAGGCCTAGCCCTAGCCCTAACCCTAGCCCTAACTATAAATCCTACCCCAACCCTAACCCCTAAACCCAACCAAAACCCCAACCCCAAACCTAATACCTAGCTCTAGCCCTAACCCGAGCCTTAGCCCTAGCTTAGCCCTACCCCTAAACCTAACCTTAACACTACCCATTAAAACCTAAATTTAACCCCAACCCTAAACCTAAACCTAACCCTAAATCTGACACTACCCTAGCCCTAACTGTAAACTTAATCCTAACCCTAACACTAACTCTAACCCCTAACCCTAACCCTAACCCCTAACCCTAACTCTAACCCCTAACCCAAAAACCCTAAAGCTAAAACTCAAACCCCCAAACCCTAACCCTAAACCTATAACTCTAACCTCTGAATAAATCAGCCAGGATAAGAGAAACTGTCCTTTTTTTTTTTATAATTGTTATTGTTCTTTAATTGAAAGTTTACAAATCAAGTCAGTTTCTCACATAAAAACTTACATACACCTTGCTACATACTCCCAATTACTCTCCCCCTAACGATGCAGCCCACTTTCTCCCTCCACTCTTTCTTTTTGTGTCCATTTCACCAGCTTCTAACCCCCCTACCCTCTCATCTACCCTCCAGGGAGGAGATGCCAACATAGTCTCAAGTGTCCACCTCATCCAAGAAGCTCACTCCTCACCAGCATCCCTCTCCAACCCGTTGTTCAGTCCAATCCATGTCTGAAGAGTTGGCTTCAGGAATGGTTCTTGTCCTGGGCCAACAGAAGGTCTGGGGGCCATGACCACCGGGGTCCTTCCAGTATCAGTCAGACCATTAAATCTAGTCTTTTTATGAGAATTTGGGGTCTGCATCCCACTGCTCTCCTGCTCCCTCAGGGTTTCTCTGTTGTGTTCCCTGTCAGGGCAGTCATTGAATGCTAGCAAGCAGCCATCAATTGGTCTCAACCCACTTGGATCAGAGGAGAATGAAGAATACCAAGGACACAAGGTAATTATGAGCCCAAGAGACAGAAAGGGCCACGTGAACCAGAGGCTACATCATCCTGAGACCAGAAGAACTAGATGGTGCCCAGCTACAATCAATGAGAAACTGTCTTTTGGTTTCTCTTTGATGCAATTAACTTGTTAACTTTGGTTCTTGCTAACACAAGGTTTGCTCAGCAAAACTACATCGTAGTGGTCCCTGTACTTGCAGAAAACAACTGTGGAGTGTCAGCATTAATAGATTCTGAAAGCACATTCAGGCCCAGGTAAAACAAAGTGCATATTGAAACCCTAGACAACCCAAGTGTCTGCACATAGTTCAATGGGTGTAATTTTCCATTCTTTTCCAACTAAGAGAATGCAGAGGCAACACCAGCTTGCATGTTATTCAGTAAGAGAAAGAACTCCCTGACTTCATGCAGTCCTCTGATGAAAGCGGACAGAATGAGAGAAACTGTCTTTTGGTTTCTTTTTCATGCAGCGGACTCGGGTAACTTTGGTTCTTAAGGACACAAGGTTTCCTCAGCAAAACTACATCGCGGTATCCCCTATACTTGGCAAAGGAAAAACTACATAGTGTTATCATTAAGAGATTTTTATAGCACATTCATCAACAGGTAAAACAAAGTGCATATTTAAATCCTACAAAACCCAAGTGTCTGCTCCTAGTCCAATTGGTGAACTCTCCATTCTTTTCCATCAAAGGCAATGCAGAGGCAACATCAGCTTGCATGTTTTTCAGTAAGAGAAAGAACTCTCTGACTTCATCCAGTCCTCTGAAGAAAACAGACAGAATGAGAGAAACTGTCTTTTGATTTCCTTTCATGCAGTGAATTCAGTAACTTTGGATCTTGCCAACACAATGTTTCCTAAGCAAAACTACATTGTAGTAGCCCCTGTACTTGGAGAGGAACAACTGCGTAGTGTTAGCGTCAATAGACTGTGAAAGCACATTCATGCACAGGTAAAACAAAGTGCATATTGAAATCCTAGAAAACCCAAGTGTCTGCTCGCTGTTCAATCAGTGTAACTGTCCATTCTTTTCCAACTAAGGGAATGCAGAAGCAACATCAGCTTGTATGTTTTTCAGTAAGAGAACTTTCTGACTTCATCCAATCCTCTGAAGAAATCAGGCAGAATGAGGGAAACTGTCTTTTGGCTTTTGTTACATGCAATGAACTCGGTATCTTTGACTCTTGCCAACTCAAGGTTTCCTCAGCAAAACTACGTGGTGGTCGACCGTGTACTTGCGAGGGAATAACTACGTAGTGTTACCGTTAAGAGGTTGTGAAAGCACATTCAGGCCCTGGTAAAACAAAGCGCATATTGATATCCTAGAAAACCCAAGTGTCTGCACGTAGTTCAATCGCACTGATAATCTCTCGCTCTTATATCTTGCTCTAATCAGCTCTCACTCTAATAGCTTTCTCTAATCCCACTCTAATCACCTCTTGCACTATTCTCTCGCTCTAATCATCTCTCCTCAGTTTTCGATCTAATCATCTCTTGATGTAATCTCTTGATCTCATCTCTAGCTCTACTCATTTCTCGCTCTAATCGCTAATTTTTCGCCGTAATCATCTGCTGCTCTAATAATCTCTGGCTCTAATCTTTCCGTATATAGTCTCGCTCTAATTGTCTCTCACTCTATTCTTCTCTTGCTCTAATCTCTCACTGTCATCCTCTCTCATACTAGTCTCTCCATCTCATCTCTCGCTGTAATCATCCATCACTCCCATCTCTCAGTCTAATCTCCCCCTCTAATCATCTCTCACTTTAATCTCTCCCTCTAAGATCTCACTCAATTATCTATCTGATCTTCTCTTGCACTAATCTCTCACCTCAATCTCTCTCTCAAAACATCTCTTGCTCTAATCGTCTCTCTTTATAATCTCTAGATCTAATCATCTCTCATTCTAATCTCTCACTCAGTTCATCTCTTGCTCTAGTATCTCCTAATATTCTCTTCCTTTAATCTCTCACTGTAATCATTTTTCACTCTAATCTCTCACTGTAATAATCTCTTGCTCTCATCTCTCACTCTTCTCCTGATTTAATCATCTCTCTGTCTCTAATCATCTCTCACTCTAATCTCTCTCACTAATCATTTCTCACTCTAATCTCTCCCTCTAATCATGTTTTGCTCTAATCTTTCACTCTAATCATCTCTCTTTCTAATCTCTCAATCTCATCTCTCTCTAATCATCTCTCTCACCTTCTCTCCCTCTAACTTTCCCTCACTCTTACCTCTTGCTTTAAGCATCTCTCACTCTAATCATCTCTTGCTGTAATCATCTCTCACTCTCATGCTCTCATCATCTCTAGTTCTAGTCATCTCTCACTCTAATCATCTCCCACTGTAATCTCTGGCTCTAATCACCTCTCCCTCTAGTCTTCTCTTACTGTAATCTCTACCTCAAACCTCTTGCTCTAGTCTTCTCACACTCTGCATCTGTCACTCTAATCATCTCTGGCTCTAATATTTCACTCTATACACTCTCTCTAATCATCTCTTGCTCTATTCATCTCTCCCTCTAATCATCTCTCACTGGAATCATCTCTCCCCCAATCTCTTGCTCTAATCATCTAACACTGTTTTCTGTTGCTCTAGTCATCTCTCCCTCTAATCGCTCACTCTAGTCATCTCTGGCTCTCACCTGTAGCTCTAATTTCTCTCGGACTAATCTATCGCTCTAATCTTCTCTTGCTTGAATCTGTGGCTCTCATCTCTCACTCTAATCATCTCTCATTCTAACCTATTTCTCTAATGTCTCTGTGTAATCATCTCTTGCTCTGTTGTCTCACTCTCATCTCTTGCTCTAATCATCTCTGGCTCTAATCTTTCTATCTAATCTTCTCTTGCTCTTATCTCTAGTTCTAATCATGTCTCCTTCTAATCTCTTGCTTTAATAATTTCTTGCTTTAATCTCTCCCTCTAATCATCCCTTGCTCTAATCTCTCACTCCAATCTCTCGCTCTAATCATCTCTCACTCTAACTCTCACTTTAATCATCTCTCTCTAATCTCCTGCTCTAATCTCTCTTCTAATCATCTCTCACTCTAATCACATCTCACTTTAATCTCTTGCTTTAAACATCTCTCATTCTAATCTCTCACTCTAATCATCTCTTGCTCTAATCTCTCCCTCTAATGATCTCTTTCTCTTATCTCTTGCTCCAACCATCTCTCACTGTAATCATCTCTCACTGTAATCATCTCTCACTCCAATCTCTTGCTGTAATCTCTCACTCTAATCTCTCACCCTAATCATCTCTGGCTGTGATGTCTCTATCTAATCATCTCTTGGTCTAATCTCTAGCTCTAATAATGTCTCGTTCTAATCTCTTGCTCTAATCATCTCTCCCTCTAATCTCCTGCTCAAAAATCACACTCTAATCTCTCACTCTAATCGTCTTTTGCTCTAATCCCTCCCTATGATAATATCCCTCTCTAATCTCTCCTAATCATCTCTTGCTCTCATTTACTGCTCTAAACATCTCTCCATCTAATCTCTCCCTCTAATCATCTCTCACTCTAATTATCTCTTGTTCTCTTCTCTCACACTAATCTCTTGCCCCAATCATTTCTTGCACTAATCTCTTGTTCTAAGCTCTAACTCATATCTTCTCTCACACTAATCATCTATCGCACTAATCTCTAATCTTTTGTTCAAATTATCTCTCACTTTAATCACTTGTTCTAATCTCTCCCTCTAATCATCTCTCACTCTAATCTATCTGTATAATTTCTCATTCTAATCATCTCGCTGTAAACTCACTCTAATCATCTGTCGCTCTAATCTCTCATTCTGATCAACTCTTGCTCTAATCTCTCACTCTAATCATCTCTTGCTCTCTCTTCTCACTCTCATCTCTTGTTATCACCTTCCCTGGCTCTCAACTTCCCTTGCTATCACCTTCCCTATCTCTCACCATCCCTCACTCTCATCTTCCCTCGTGCTCACCTTTCACTGTAAACTTCTCTTGCACTAATCTCTCGCTGTAATCTTCTATCACTCTAATCTCTCTCTAATCATCCCGCTCTCACCTCTCGCTCTTATCTCTTGTTCTCACCTTCCCTCACTCTCACCTTCCTTCACTCACCTCTCGCTCTAATCATCTCTGGCTCTAATCTCTTGCTCAAATCATCTCTCGCTCTAATAACCTCTTGCACTAATCTCTCACTCTAATCATTTTATCTCTAATCTCTCCCTCTAATCTCTTGCTCTAATCATCCCACTCCCTAATCTCTTGTTCTAATCTCTCTAATCATCTCTTGCTCTAATCTTCTCTCACGGTAATCTCTCACTGTAATCTTTCATTCTGTCACTCAAATTTCTCGCTCTAATCTCTCTCTTCTAATCTCTCCCTTTAACCACCTCTTGCTCTAATCTCTGGCTCTATTAATCTCTCTCTAACCTCTCTTTCTAATCATCCCTAGCTCTAATCTCTGGCACTCATCATCTCTTGTTCTCATCACTCTCCCTTTAATCATCTCTCGCTCTAATCATTTTCACTCTAATCTCACTCTAATAATATCTGGCTCTCATCTTTCCCTCTTCTCTGGATCTAATCATCTCTCTTTCTAAATTCTCTCTCTCTAATCTCTCGCTTGAATCATCTTTCCCTCTAATCTCTCACTCTCATCTCTTGCTCTATTCTCTCACTCTAATCATCTCTTCCTCTAATATCTCTCTCTAATTTCTCAGCCTAATGATCTCTCCCACTAATATCACCCTAGTCATCACTCACTCTAATTTCTTGCTCCAAACTCTCACTCTAATCTCTCGCTCTAATCATCTCTAGCTCTAATCTCATTCTAATCTCTTGCTCTAATCTATCACTGTAATCATATCACTCTAATCTCTTGCTGAAATTATCTCACTCTAAACTTTCGATCTCATCTCTCACAGTAATCATCATTAGCTCTAATTTCTCGCTAATCTCTCTATCTAATTTCTGGCTCTAATTTCTCTCTCTAATCATCTCTCACTGTAATCATCTCTGGCTCTAACCTTTCACTCTAATCTCCTACTCTAATCGTCTCTTGCTCTAGTCATCTCTTGCTCTAATCATCTCTCTCACTTTTGATCTCTTGCTCTAATCATCTCTCACTCCAATCTCTTGATCTCATCCTCCCTCACTCCAGTCTCTCATTTTAATTTCTCATGATAATAATTTCTCTATAATCTCTCATCGTCTCACACACTATTCTTTTGCTCTAATCTCTTGCTCTAATAGTCTCTAGCTCCAATCTCTTGATGTCATTGTCCCTCACTCTAGTCTCTTGCTCTAATCATCTCTTGCTCTAATCTCTCCCTCTAATCATCTCTTTCTCTAATCTGTCGCTCTACTCTCTCACTCTATTCCCTCATGCTAATCATCTCTCTCTCTAATCGCTTGCTTTAATCATCTCCCACTCTAATCTCTCCCTCTAATCCTACCTGGCTCTCACCTCTTGCTCTTATCTCTCATTCTTGCCTTCCCTCACTCTCGCCTTCCCTCCGTCTCAATTTCTCTTGCTGTCACCTTCCCTTCACTCTCAGATTCTCTTGCTGTCATGTCTCGCTCTTATCATATCTGGCTTTAATCTCTTGCTCTAATTTCTCACTCTAATCTCCACTCAATCCTCTCTCTTTAATCTTTCGTTCTAATCTCTTGCTCTAATATTTTGCTGTAATAATCTTTCACTCTAATCTCTTGCTCTAATCATCTCTTGCTCTGATCTTGCACACTTATCATCTCTCTCTCAAATCATCTCACTCTAATCTCTCACTCCAATCATCTCTTGCTCTAATCTCTCACTCTCATCTCTCACTCTTATCTATCACTCTAATCTCTTGCTCTAATAAACTTTGCTCTAATCATCTCTTCCTCTAATCCCTCACTCTAATTTGTTGTTTTAATCATCTCTCCCTCCAAACGCACTCTGTAATCTCTCACTCTAATCTCTGTCAGTAATCTCTTGCTCTAATCTCTCACTCTAATAATCTCTCTAATATCTCCCTCTAATCTCTCACTGTAATCATCTCTCACTCTAATCTCTCACTCCAATCATCTCTCACACTAATACCTCACACTAATCATCTTTCTCTCTATTTTCTCATTCCAGTCTCTACCTCTAATCATCTCTCATTCTCATCTCTTGCTTTATATCATCTCTTTCTCTCATTTCCCACTGTAATCACCTCTCGCTCTCATCTCCAGCTCTAATCATCTCTTGCACTCATCATCACTTGTTCTTATTTCTCTCTTTCATCCCTTGTTATCGTCTCTAGCTCTCACTGCTTGAGCTAATCTTCCATCACACTAACCTTTTGCTCTAACCTTCTCTTGTTCTAATCTCTTGCTCTAACCATCTTTTGCTCTACTCTCTATCTAATCTCCCATTCTAGTCATTTCTTACTCTAATAATTTCTCACTCTAATAATCTCTTGCTCTAATCATCTCTCCCTCTCATCTCTCACTCTAATCATCTGTATCTCTCACCTTCCCTTGCTCTCACCTTCCCTTGCTCTCACCTTCCCTCTCTCTCACCTTCTCTTGCTCTCACCTCTTTCTCTCAGCTCTCGCTCTAATCACTTCTCGCTCTAATCTCTCACTCTAATCATCTAATCAAAGTGCATATTGAAATATTATAAAACCCAAGTGTCTTCATGCAATTCAATGGGTGCAACTTTCCATTCTTTTCCAACTAAGACAATACAGAGGCAATACCAGCTATCATGTTTTGCAGTAAGAGAAGGAGCTCTCTGACTTCATCTAGTCCTCTGACGAAAGCAGACAGGTGAGAGAAACTCTTTTGATTTCACTTTCATGCACTGAACTTTGTCACTTTGGCTCTAGCGAACACAAGGTTTCCTCAGCAAGACTACATCGTGGTAGCCCCTGTACTTGCAGAGGAACAATTATGTAGTATTAGCTTGAAGAGATTGTGAAAGCACATTCACGCCCAGGTAAAACCAAGTGCGTATTGAAATCTGAAAAAACATAGGGTCTGCATGCAGTCCAATGGTTGTAACTTTCCATCTCTTTCCAACTAAGAGACTGCAGAGGCAACATCAGCTTGCCTGTTTTTCAGAAAGAACTCTCCGACTTCATCCAACCCTCTGACAAAAGCAGGTCTAATGAAAGACATTGTCTCTGGGTTTCTTTTTCATGCAGTTACCTCGGTAACTATGGCTCTTAGGAACACAAGCTTTCTTCAGCAAAGCTACATCATGGTAGTCCCTATACTTGCCAGATGAACTAATACATAGTGTTAGAGTGAAGAGATTGTGAAAGCATATTCACGCCAAGGTAAAACAAAGTGCATATTGAAATCTTAGAACACTCAAGTGTCTGCAGTCAGTTCAATGGGTACAACTTTCATTTCTTTTCCAACTAAGAGAATGCAGAGGCAACATCAGCTTGCACGTTTTTTCATAAGAGAAAGAACTCTCTGACTTCATCCAATCCTCTGATGAAAGCAGGCTGAACAAGAGAAACGGTCTTTTGTTTTCTCTTTCATGCAGTGAACTTGGTTATTTTGGCTCTTGCAAAAACAAGGTTTCCTCATCAAAACTACATCGTGGTAGCCCCTGTACTTGCAGAGGAATAACTACATGGTGTTAGCATGAAGAGATTGTGAAAGCACATTCAAGCTCAGGTATAACTAAGTGTATATTGAAACCCTATAAAACCCAAGTGTTTGCATCCAGTTCAACGTGTGTAACATTCCATTCTTTTCCAACTAAGAGAATGCAGAGGGAACATCAGCTTGCATGTCTTTCAGTAAAAGAAAGAACTGTCTGACTTCATGCAATCCTCTGATGAAAGCAGGCAGAATAAGAGAAACTGTCTTTGGGTTTTTCTTTCATGCAGTGAACTCAATAAGTTTGACTCCTGCCGACACAAGGTTTCCACAGCAAACTACATCCCAGTAGCCCATGTACCTGCAGTGGAACAACTATGTACTGTTAGCATTAAGAGATTGTGAAAGTACATTCAGGTCTAGGTAAAACTAAGTACATATTGAAACCCTAGAAAACCCAAGTGTCTGCATGTAGTTCAAAGGATATAACTTTCCATTGTTTTCCAACTAAGAGACGGCAGAGGCAACATCAGCTAGCACGTTTTTCAGTAAGAGAAAAACTCTCTGACTTCATCCAGTCCTCTGATGAAAGCAGGCACAATGAGAGAAACTGCCTTTTGGTTTCCGTTTCATGCAGTGAACTCAGTAACTTTGGAGCAGAATTGAGCAAGTGGAAGGCAGAACTGGTGAGGTTGAAGATAAAGCACTTGGCACCAATATATTTGAAGAAAAATTAGATAAAAGAAGTTAAAAAAATGAAGAAACCCTGAGAATCATGTGGGATTCTATCAAGAGAAACAACCTATGAGGGATTGTAGTTCCAGAACAGGGAGCAATAACAGGAAATACAGAGAGACTTGTTGAAGACTTGTTGGCAGAAAACTTCCCCGATATTGTGAAAAATGAGACGATATCTATCCAAGATCCTCATAGAACGCCACATAGAAAGTCATCAAGACATATTGTATTCAAACTCATACAATTTTAAGACCAGCTAAGGATAAATGAAAAGTTACCTACAAAGGAGAACCAGTAAGAATGAGCTCAGACTATTCGGCAGAAACCATGCAGGCAAGAAGGCAATGGGATGACTTACACAAAGCATTGAAGGAAAAAAAATTGCCAGCCAAGAATCATATATCCACCAAAACTATCTCTCAAATATGAAGGTGAAACTAGGACATTTCCAGATAAACAGAAGCTTGGGGATTTTGTAAAATCCAAACCAAAACTACAAGAAATACTAAAGGGAGTTCTCTGGCTAGAAAATATCAACCCAAGACTAGAACACTGGACAGAGCAATCAGATGTCAACCCAGATATGGAAATCACAAAAATAAGTCAAGATAAAATATCATACAAAACAGGGAAACAACGATGTCATCATGTAAAAGAAGACAACATTAAAACAATAAAACTAAGAAATGTAGTCATGGATATTTCACATGGAGAGGAAAACAAGGTGACATAAAGAAATAAAAGTTAGGTTTAAATTTAGAAAAAGGGGTAAATATTAATGTAACCACAAAGGAGACTAGCAATCCTACTCATCAAAACGAAATACAAGAAAAATATAGACTCGACAGAAACAAAATCAACAAATACATATAAGAGGAAAAGACAATTCACAAAGATTAACTACTCAGCACAAAAAATTAAGTGGGAAAAAGAAACTGTCAACAACATACACACACACAAAAATCAAAATGACAGCATTAAACTCATACCTATCCACAATTACGCAGTATGTAAATGGACTAAATGCACCAATAGGGAGACAGAGAGTGGCAGAATGGATTGAAAAAAAAACACCATCTGTCTATATGCTGCCTACAAGAGACACACCTTAGACTTAGAGACACAAACCATCTGAAACTCAAAGGACAGAAAAAACACATATCAACCAAACAACAATCAAAAAAGAGCAGCACTGGCAATATTAATTCATAACAAAGTAGACTTTAACATTAAACCCACCACAAAGGATAAGGAAGGACACTATATAATGATTAAAGGAACAATAGATCAAGAGGATATAACCATATTAAATATTTATGCACCCAATTATAGGGCTGCAAGATACATAAAACAAACTAACAGCATTGAAAAGTGAGATAGACAGCTCCACAATTATAGTAGGAGATTTCAACACACCACTTTCGGTGGAGGACAGAACTTCCGAAAGAAGCTCAGTAAAGACATGGAAGATCTAAATGCCACAGTCAACCAAATTGATCTCATAGACGTATACAGAACACCCCACCAAACAGCAGACAAATATACTTTCTTTTCCAACAGACATGGAACATTCTCTAGAATAGACCACATATTAGGTCATAAAGCAAGCCTGAGCAGAATCCAAAACTTCGAAATATTACAAAGCATCTCTTCTCACCATAAGGCCATAAAAACAGAAAAGCAGGGAAAAGAAACCAAACATTTGGAAACTGAACAATACGCTGCTCAAAAACCACTGAGTTATAGAGGACATGAAGAATGGAATAAAGAAATGCATAGAATCCAATGAGAATGAAAACACTTCCTATCAGAACCTTGGGGATACAGCGAAAGCAGTGCTCAGAGGTCAATTTATATCGATAAATGCACACATACAAAAAGAAGAGCCAAAATCAAAGAACTGTCCCTACAACTTGAACGAATAGGGAGCAACAAAAGAAACCATCAGGGACCAGAAGAAAACAAATAATAAAAATTACAGCAGAATGGAATGAAATAGAGAACAGAAAAACAACTGAAGAATTAACAAGACCAAACGCTAGATCTATGAAAAAATTAAGAAAAATTGATAAACCGTTGGCCAGACTGATTAAAAGAAAAACAGGAAAGCAACTAAACCAAATAAGAAATTAGATGGGTGATATTACAACAGACCCAACTGAAATTAAAAGAATCCTACAGGATTACTAAGAAAAATTGCACTCTAACAAATTTGAAAACCTAGAAGAAATGGATGAATTTCTAGAAACACACTACCTGCCTAAACTTACACAGAGGTAAAACAACTAAATAAACCCATAGCAAAAGAAGAGATTGAAAAGGCAATTTAAAAATTCCCAAGAACAACAAAAAAGCCCTGGCCTGGAGGTCTTCATTGTTGAGTTTCACCAAACTTTCAGAAAAGAGTTAACACCACTACTACTAAAGGTATTTCAGAGCATAGAAAAGGACAGGATACTCCCAAACTCATTCTATGAAGCCACCATATCCCTGATACCAAAACCAGGTAAAGACAACACAAAAAAAGAAAATTACAGACCTATATCCCTCATGAACTCAGATGCAAAAATCCTCAACAAAATTCTATCCAAGAGAGTTAAATAACATATAAAAAAAATAGTTTGCCATTACCCAGTGGGATTCATACCAGTTATGTAGGGATGGTTCAACATTAATGTAGTCTGTCAAATAAATACAACAAAAGACAAGAACCACATGATCTTATTGATGCAGAAAAGGCATTTGACAAAGTCCAACACCCATTCATGACAAAAAAAAAAAAAATCCCAGCAAAATAGGAATAGAAGGGAAATTTCTCAACATAATAAAGGGCATTTATACAAAGCCAACATCATCCTAAATGGAGAGAGTCTGAAAGCATTCTCCTTGAGGTCGGGAATCAGACAAGGATGCACTTTATCACCACTCTTATTCAACACTGTTCTGGAGGTCTTAGCCAGAGCAATTAGGCTAGTTAAAGAAACAAAGGGCATCCAGATTGGTAAGGAAGAAGTAAAAGTAGTATCTCTATTTGCAGGTGACATGATCTTATACACAGAAAACCCTAAAGAATCCTCAACAAAATTACTGAAACTAATAGAAAAGTTCAGCAGAGTATCAGGAGACAAGATAAACATACAAAAATCAGTTGGATTCTTCTATACCAACAAAAAGAACATCGAAAAGGAAATCACCAAAACAGTACCACTTATAGTAGCCTCCTAGGAAGATAAAATACTTAAGAATAAATCTTACCAGAGATGTACGTAAAAGACCTATACAATGAGAACTACAAGACACTACTGCAAGAAACCAAAAAAGACCCAAATAAGTGGAAAAACATACCTTGCTCAAGATAGGAAGACTTAACATTGTAAAAATGTCTTTTCTACCAAAAGCAATCTATAGATACGATGCAATTCCGATCCAAATTCCAACGAGTCTTTTTAAAGAGATTCAGGAACAAATAATCAACTTCATATGGAAGGGTAAGAGGTCCTGGGAAGCATTACTGAAAAAGAACAAAGCGAAAAGCCTCACTCTACATGATTTTAGAACCTATTATACTGCTACAGTAGTCAAAACAGCCTGGCACTGGTACAACAACAGATACAGAGACCAATGGAACAGAATTGAGAATCCAGACATAAATCCTTCCACATATGAGCAGCTATTATTTGACAAAGGCCCAAAGTCAGTTAAATGGGGAAAATACAGTCTAACAAATGGTGCTGGCATAATTGGATATCCATCTGCAAAACAATGAAACAAGACCCATACCTCACACCATGCACAAAAGTGAACTCAAAATGGATCAAAGACCTAAATATAAAATCTAAAAAGATAAAGATCATGGAAGAAAAAATACGAACAATGCTAGGAACCCTGATACATGGCATAAACAGTATATAAAACATTACTAACAATACAGAAGAGAAACAAGATAACTGGGAGCTCCTAAAAATTAAACAGCTATGCTCATCCAAAGCCTTAACCAAAAAAGTCAAAAGATTACATACAGACTGGGAAAAAGTTTTTAGCTATGACATTTCCGATCAGCACTTGATCTCTAAAAATCTACACGATGGTCCAAAAACTCAGCAACAAAAAGAGAACCCAATTAAAAAATGGACAAAGGATATGAACAGTCACTTCACCAAAGAAGACATTCAGGCAACTAACAGATACATGAGAAAATGCTCACGATCACTAGCCATTAGAGAAATGTAAATCAAAACTACAATGAGATTCCATCTCACTCCAACAAGGTTGGCATTTATCCAAAAAACACAAAATAATAAATGTTGGAGAGGTTGTGGAGAGACTGGAACACTGCTGGTAGGAATGTAAAATGGTACAACCACTTTGGAAATCAATTTGGCGCTTCCTTAAATAGCTAGGAATAGAAGTACCATACTATCCAGCAATCCCACTCCTTGAAATATATCCTAGAGAAATTAGGGCCTTTACATGAACAGATATAAGCACACCCATTTTCATTGCAGTACTGTTTACAGTAGCAAAAAGATGGAAGCAACCAAGGTGCCCATCAATCAGGTGACAAGATAAACATACAAAAATCAGTTGGATAAATAAATTATGCCATATTCACACAATGGAATACTATGCATCGATAAAGAACAATGATGAATCTGTGAAATATTTCATAATATGGAGGAATCTGGAAGGCATTATGCTGAGTGAAATTAGTTGCAAAGGACAAATATTGTATAAGACCATTATTATAAGAACTCGAGAAATAATTTAAACAGAGAAGAAAATATTCTCTGATGGTTACGAGATGGAAGAGGGAGGGAGGCAGAGGGGTATTCACTAATTAGATAATTAGATAGTAGGAGCTATTTTAGGTAAAAGGAAAGACAACAGACAACACAGGAGAGGTCAGCACAACTAGACTAAAGCAAAAACAAAGAAGTTTCTGGAATACACTGAATGCTTCAAAACCCAGCATAGCAGGGGTGGGGGTTTGGGGAGCATCGTTTCAAGGGACATCTAAGTCAATTGGCATAATAAAATCTATTAAGAAAACGTTCTGCATCTCACTTTGGAGAGTGGCTTCTGGGGCCTTAAACGCTAGCAAATGGCCGTATGAGATGCATCAATTGGTCTCAACCCATCTGGAGCAAAGGAGAATGAAAGACACAAGGTAATTATGAGTCCAAGAGACAGAAAGGGCCACACAAACCAGAGACTACATCAGCCTGAGACCAGAAGAACTAGATGGTGCTTGACTACAACTGCCCTGACAGGGAACACAACAGAGAACCCCTGAGGGAGCAGGAGAGCAGTGGGTGCAGACCCCAAATTCTCATAAAAAGACCAGACTGAATGGTCTGACTGAGACTAGAAGGACCCCAGAAGTCATGGTCCCCAGACCTTCCTTTAGCCCAAGACAGGAACCATTCCCAAAGCCAACTCTTCAGACAGGGATTGAACTGGACTATGGGATAGAAAAAGATACTGGTGAAGAGTGAGATTCTTGGATCAAGTAGACACATGAGACTATGTGGGCACCTCCTCTCTGGAGGGAAGATGAGAGGGCAGAGGGGGTCAAAAGCTGTCTGAATGGACACAAAAAGAGAGAGTGGAGGGAAGGAGTGTGCTGTCTCATTAGGGGGAGAGTTATTGGGAGTATATACCACTAACCCACTGCCGTCGAGTCAATTCCGACTCATAGCGACCCTATAGGACAGAGTAGAACTGCCCCATAGAGTTTCCAAGGAGTATATAGCAAAGTGTATAGAAAATTTTTTATGAGAGACTGACTTGATTTGTAAACTTTCACTGAAAGCACAATAATTTTTTTTTAAAAAAAGAAGATTTGGTTAAGTCAGAGTTTTTTCTCTTACTGAAAAACATGGAAGCTAATGTTGCATATGCGGAATCTTACTTGGAAAAGAATGTAAAGTTACTCCCATGCAAATACGTGCAGTCCCTTCTTTTCTTTGATTCTGCTTGATTAAGTTAGGCAACTTGATTAAATCAGAAGGTTTTTTCTCTGACTGAAAAACATGCAAGCCAATGTTGCATCTGCAGAATCTTAGTTGGAAAAGCATGTAAACTTACTCCCATTTAAGTACCTGCAGTCACTTGCCTTTGATTCTACATGATAAAGTTAGAGGATTTGGTTAAATCAGAGGTTGTTTTCTCTTATTGAAAAACACACAAGCTAACGTTGCATCTGCAGAATCAAAGTTGAAAAAGCATGTAAATTTACTCCCATTGAAATACGTGCAGTCTCTTATTTTCTTTGATTCTACTCGATTAAGTTAGAGGATTTGATTAAATCAGACAATTTTTTCTTTTATTGAAAAACATGCAAACTTATGTGGCATATGCAGAATCTTAGTTGGAAAAGCATATAAAGTTAGTCCCATTCAAATAAGTGCAGTCACTTGTTTTGATTCTACTCAATTAAGTAATAGGATTTGATGAAATCAGAGGGTTTTTTCTCTTCTTAAAAAACATGGAAGCTAATGTTGCACACGCAGAATCTTAGTTGGAAAAGAATGTAAAGTTACTCCCATTCAAATACTTGCACATACTTGTTTTCGCTCATTCAGCTTGATTAAGTTAGAAAAAAAAAGTTAGAGGGCTTGATTAAATCAGAGGGATTTTTATCTTATAGAAAATCCTGGAAGCTGGTGTTGCCTCTCTACTCTCTTAGTTGAAAAAGAATGCAAGTTATCCCATTCAAATACGTGCAGACACTTCTTTTCTCTCATTCTACTTGATTAAGTTAGAGGAATTGATTAAGCCAGAGGGTTTTTTCTCTTATTGAAAAACATGCAAGCTAACGTTTTCTCTGCAGTCTCACAGCTGGAACAGAACGTAAAGTCACTCCCATGAGAAACGTGTAGACACTTGGTTTTATAGGTTTTCAATACGCACTTTGTTTCACCTGGGAGTGAACGTACATTAGCAATCTCTTTATGAGAAAATAATGCCACCTTTCCTGTGCAAGAATGGCGGCAATAGTGATGCAGTTTTGCTCAGTAAACCTAATGTTTGCAAGAGGCAATGTTAGCAAATTCATTGCATGAAAGGGAAACCAAAAAGCAGGTTCTCTAATTCTACTTCATTAAATCAGAGAGTTTGATTAAATATATATATATTTTTTACTTATTTGAAAACATGCAAGTTAATGTTTCCTCTGCAATCTCTTAGTTGGAAAAAATGTTAACATTACTTCCATTCAAATGCATGAAGACACTAGTTTTCTCCCTTCTACTTGATTTGATTAAATCAAAGATTTTTTTTTTTCTTACTGAAAAACATGCAAGCTAGTGTTGCATCTGCAGTCTCTAAGCTGGAAATGAATGTAAAGTTACTCCTGTTCAAATATGTAGAGACACCTGTTTTTTCTCACTCTACTTGACTAAGAGGATTTCATTAAGCCAGAGGCTTTTTTCTGCTATTGAAAAAGTTGCAAGCCAATGTTGCCTCTCCAGTCTCTTAGTTGAAAAACCATGTAAAGTTACTCCCATTAAAACGTGAAGACACTTGTTTTCTCTCATTCTACTTGATTAAGTCAGAGCACTTGATTAAGTAAGGTTTTTTTTTCTCTTATTGAAAAACATTCCAGCTAATGTTACCTCTCCGGTCTCTTAGTTGGAAAAGAATGAAAAGTTATTCCCATTGAAATACATGCAGACACTTGTTTTCTCTCATTCTACTTATTAAGTTAGCGGATTTGACTGTCAGAGGGCTTTTTCTCTTATTGAAAAACACGCAAGCTAATGTTGTCTGTGCCGTCTCTTAGTTGGAAAAGAACGTGAAGTTATTCCCACTGAGAAATGTGCAGACACTTGGGTTTATAGATTTTCAATATGCACTTTGTCTTACCACGGTGTGAATGTGCATTAACAATCTCTTAAAGAGAATTCAATACCATCTTTCCTGTGTAAATACAGAGGCGATAGTGATGTAGCTTTGCTGAGTAAACCTTGTGTTAGCAAGAGGCAAAGTTACTGAATTCATTGCTTGAAAGAGAAACCAAAATAGTTTCTCTCATTCTACTTGATTAGATCCAAGGGTTTCATTAAGTCAGAGGGTTTTTCTCTTATTGAAATTTATGCAAGCTAATGTTTCTGCAGTCTCTTTGTTGGAAAAGAATGTAAAGTTACTCCCCCTCAAATAACTGCAGCCACTTTTTTCTCTCATTCTACTTGATTAAGTTAGAGGATTTGATTAAGTCAGAGGGTTTTTTCCTTATTGAAAAATACACAAACTAATGTTGCTTTTGCAGTCTCTTAGTTGTAAATGAATGTAAATTTACTGCCACTCAAATAACTGCAGTCACTTGTTTTCTCCCATTCTACTTGAATACGTTTGAAGATATGTTTAACTCAGATGGTTTTCTCCTTATTGAAAAACATGCAAACTGATGTTGTGTCTGCTGTCTCTTAGTTGGAAATGAATATAAAGTGACTCCCATTCAAATACATGCAGACACATGGGTTTTATAGGTTGTCAAAGTACACTTCGTTTTACCCGGGAGTAAAAGTGCATTAAAAATCTTTTAATGAGAACACAATGCCATCTTTCCTATGCAGGTAGAGGGGCAATAGCAAGGTAGCTTTGCTGAGCAAACTTTGTGTTGCAAGAGGAAAAGTAACCAAATTCATAGCATGAAAGAGAAACCAAACTACAGTTTCTCTTGATTCATTTGATGAAATCAGAGGGCTTGATTAAGTCAGAGGGTTTTTTTCTTTTATTTAAACACAGGCAAACTAATATTGCCTCTGCAGTCTCATAGTTGGAAAAGAATGTAGAGTTAATCCCATTCAAATATGTGCAGACTCTTGGGTTTTATAGGTCTTAAACATGCACTTTTTAAATCATGGCATGAATGTGCATTAACAATCTCTTAATGAGAACACAATGGCATCATTCTTGTGCAAGTACAGGGGCAATAGAGATGTAGTTTTGCTGATTAAAACTTGTGTTTACAAGAGGCAAATTTACCGAATTAATTGCATGAAAGAGAAACCAAAATATAGTTTCCCTCATCCTACTTCATTAAGTCAGAGGGCTTTTTCTCTTATTGAATAACATGCAGGCTAATGTTGCCACTGCAGTCTCTTAGTTAGAAAAGAATGTATTGTTACTCCCATTCAAATAGGAGCAGACACTTGTTTTCACTCATTCTTGACTAAGCTAGAGAATTTGATTACATTAGAGGTTTTTTTCTCTTCTTGAAAAACATGCAAGCTAATGTTGCATCTGCAGTCTCTTAGTTGGAAATGTATGTAAAGTTAAAAAAAATGTAAAGTTAATTAAATATGTGCAGACACTAGGGTTTTATAGATTTTCAACATGCACTTTGTTTTTCCCAGGCGTGAATGTGCTTTAACAATCTCTTTACGAAAAGAGAGTGTTGTCTTTCCTGTACCAGTATAGGGGCAATAGTGATGTAGTTTTCTGACTAAATCTTGTTTGCAAGAGGTAATGTTAATGAATTCATTGCATGAAAGAAAAACTGAAATACAGTTTCTCTCATTCTATGTGACTAAGTCAGAGGGTTTGATTAAAGTCAAAAGGTTTTTTCTCTTATT
Source organism: Loxodonta africana (assembly GCF_030014295.1). NCBI lineage: Eukaryota > Metazoa > Chordata > Mammalia > Proboscidea > Elephantidae > Loxodonta > Loxodonta africana. The sequence continues at coordinate 37,088,132 of NC_087342.1, forward strand.
GAAAAACTTGCAAGCTAATGTTTCCACAGCAGTCTCTTAGTTGGAAAGAATGTAAATTTACACCCAAATATGTGCAGACACTTGTTTTCTCTCATTCAACTTGATTAATTTAGAGGATTTGATTAAGTCAGGGTTTTTTTTTCTCTTATTCAAAAACGTGCAAGCTAATGTTGCCTCTGCAGTCTCTTAATTGGAAAAGATGTATAGTTACTCCCTTTCAAATACATGTAGACGCTTGAGTTTTATAGGCTTCATTTTGTGAATGGTTTTACCTGGGCACGAATGTGCATTAACAATCTCTTAATGAGAACACAATGCCATCTTTCCTCTGCAAGTACAGGGGCAATAACTATGCCCTTTTGCTGAGTAAATCTTGTGTTTGCAAGAGGAAAATTTACTGAATTCATTGCATGAAAGTGAAACCAAAATACAGTTCCTATCATTCTACTTGATTAAGTCAGAGGGTTTGATTAAGTTACAGGTTTTTTTCTCTTATTTAAACACAGGGAAGCTAATATTGTCTCTGCAGTCTCTTAGTTGGAAAGGAATGTAAAGTTACTCCCATTTAAATATATGTAGACACTTGGGTTTTATAGGTTTTCAGTATGCGCTTTGTTTTACCGGGGTGTGAATGTGCATTAACAATCTCTTAATAAGAAGACAATGCAGTTTTTCCTGTGCAAGTACAGGGGGTATAGTGATGTGGTTTTGCAGAGCAAGCCTTGCGTTTGCAAGAGGCAAAGTTACCGAATTCATTGCATGAAAAAGAAAACAAAATACAGTTACTCTCATTCTAATTGATTAAGTTAGAGTATTTGATTTATTCAGAGGGCTTTTTCTCTTATTGAAAAACGTGCAAGCTAATGCAGCATCTGCAGTCTCTTAGTTGGAAAAGAACATAAAGTTACTCCCATTCAAATACTATAAAACACAAGTGTGTGCACGTATTTGAATGGGAGTACACTTATTTTAAAACTGAGATACTGCAGAGGCAACATTAGCTTACATCTTTTTCAATAGAGAAAAAACCTACAGACTTAATAAACCCCTCTGAATTAATCAAGTAGAATGGTAGAAACCCAAGAGTAAACATGTATCAGAATGGGAGTAACTACACAATCTTTCCAACTGAGAGACTGCAGAGGCAACATTAGCTTACGTGTTTTTCAAAAAGAGAAAAAACCCTCAGAGTTAACCAAACCCTCAGACTTAATCAATTAGAATGAGATAAAAGCATCTGCACATATTTAAATGGGAGTGACTTTATATTCTTTGCCAAGTAAGAGACTGCAAGGGTAACATTAGCTTGCATGCTATTCACTATGAGAAAAAAAAAAAAAAACCCTCTCTCTTTATCAAACCCTCTGAATTAATCAAGTAGAATAAGAGAAACCCAAGAGTCTGCATGTATTTGAATGGGAGTAATATTACATTCTTTTCCAACTAAGAGACTCCAGAGGAAATATTAGCTTGCATGTTTTTCAGTAACAGAAAAAAAGTCTGACTTAAGCATACTTGAACGGGAGTAACCTTACATTCTTTTTCAACTAAAAGACTGCAGAGACAACATTAGCTTGCATGTTCTTCAATCAGAGAAAACAAAAAACTCTGACTTCATCAACCGTTCTGACATAATCAAGTAGAACGAAAGAAACTGTATTTCATTTTCTCTTCCATGCAAAGAGTTTGGCAACATTGCCTCTTGCAAACAGTAGGTTTACTCCGCAAAACTACATCTCTAAGTCCATGTACTTGTTCAGAAAAACAGTATTGTATTGTTGTTAAGAGAGTGTTAATGTACATTCACACCCGGGTAAAACAAACAGCATATTGAAAATGTATGAAACCCAAGTGTCTGGACGTATATGAATGGTAATAACTTTACGATCTTTGCCAACTGAGAGGCCTCAGAGGGAACATTAGATTACTTGTTTATCAACAAGAGAAAAAAACCTCTGACTTAATCAAACCCTCTGATTTAATCAAGTAGAATGGGAGAAGCCCGTGTTTCTGCAAGTATTTGAATGGGAGTAACTTTATATTCTTTTTCAACTAAGAGACTGCAGTGGCAATATTAGCTTGCATATTTTTCAATAAGAGAAAAAAACCTCTGACTTAATCAAATGCTCTGACTTAATCAAGTAGAGTGAGAGAAACTGTATTTTGGTTTTCCTTTCATGTAGTGAATTCAATAACTTTGCCTCTTGCAAATGCAAGGATTACTTGGCAAACCACATTGCTATTGCCCCTGCACTTGCAAAGGAAAAACTGTACTGTGTTCTCATTAAGAGATTGTTAATGTACATTCACATCCAGGTAAAACAAAGTACATATTGAAACCCTGTAAAACCCAAGTATCTGCACTTATTTGGGTGGGGCTAGATTTACATTCTTTTATAGCCAAGAGACTGCAGAGGCCATATTAGCTTGCATGTTTTTCAGTAAGACAAGAAATCCTGTGACTTAATGAAACACTCTGACTTAATCAAGTAGAATGAGAAAAACACAAGTGCCTGCAACATTTGAATGGGAGTAACTTTACATTCTTTTCCAACTAATAGACTGCAGAGACACCATTAGCCTCAAGGTTTTCAATATGAGGGAAAAAACCGTGTATTAATCAAACCCTCTGACTTAACCAAGTAGAATGACAGAATCTATATTTTGGTTTCTCTTTCATGCAATGAGTTCAGTAAATTTTCCTGTTGCAAACACAAGGTTTACTCAGAAAAACTGTAGGGCTATAGCCACTGTACTTGTACAGGAAAGAAGACATTGTGTTCTTGCTGAGAGATTGTTAATGCACATTAACCTCCAGGTAAAACAAAATGAATATTGAAAAACTGTAGAACCCGTGTCTGCCCATATTTGAATGGGAAAAGGTTTACATTATTTTCCAACTGAAATAATACAGAGGGAGCATTAGCTTGTATGTTTTTCAATAAGAGAAAAACCCTCTGACTTACTAAAACCCTCTGACTAAATCAAGTAGAATGAGAGAAACTGTATTTTGTTTTCTCTTTCATGAGATGAATTCAGTAACTTTGCCTCTTGGGAGTAACTTTAAATTCTTTTTCAACTAAGAGACTGCAGAGACAACGTTAGCTTGCATATTTTCCAGTAAGAGAAAAAATCCTCTGAGGTAATAAAATCCTGTGACTTAATCAAGTAGAATGAGAGAAACTGTATTTCGGTTTTTCTTCCATGCAATGAATTCTGTAACTTTGCCTCTTGCAAACAGAGTGTTTACTCAGCAAACCTACATCACTATAGACCCTGTACTTGCACAGGAAAAAGTGCATTGCTTTCTCATTAAGAGATTGTTAATGCATATTCACTCCTGGGTAAAACAAAGTGCATATTAAAAACCTGTAAAACCCAGATGTCTGCACATATTTGAAGGCGAGTAACTTTTTTTTCCAACTGATAGACTACAGAGTCAACATTATCTTGCATGCTTTTCAATAAGAGAAAAAACCCTTTCACTTAATCAAGGCTTCTGACTTAATCGAGTGGAATGAGAGAAATTGTGTTTTGGTTTCTCTTTCGTGTAATGAATTCGGTAACTTTGCCTCTTGAAAACACAAGTTTGGTAAGCAAAACTACATCACCCTAGCCCCTGTACTTGCGCAGGAGAAACTGCATAATGTTCTCATTAAGAGATTGGTAATGCACATTCATGCCTGGGTAAAATAATGTGTGTATTGAAAACCTATAAAACCAAAGTATCTACAAGTATTTGGACTGGAGTAACTTTACATTCTTTTCCATCTAAAAGACTACAGAGGCAACATAAACTTGCATGTTTCTCAATAAGAGAAAATACCCTCTGACTTAATCAAACCCTCTGACTTAATCAAGTAGAATGAGAAACACAAGTGCTAGAACATATTTGAATGAAAATAATTCTACATTCTTTTCCACCTAAGAGACTGCAGAGGCAACATAAACTTGCACATTTCTCAGTAAGAGAAAAAGCCCTCTGACTTAATCAAACCCTATGACTTAATCAAATAGAATGAGAGAAACTATTTTGGCTTCCTTTCATGCATTGAATTCGATAATATTGCCCCTTGCAAACACAGGTTCACTCAGTAAAACCACACCACTATAGCCTCTTTACTTGCAAAGGAATACCTACATTGTGTTATCATTAAGAGATTGTTAATGCACATTCACACCACGGTAAAACTAAGACTACAAGCATTTGAATGGGAGTAACTTTACATTCTTTTCCAACTAACAGACTGCAGAGGCAACATCAGCTTGCATGTTTTGCGGAAAGAGAAAAAAACTCTGACTTAATCAATCCCTGTGACTTAAACAAGTAGAATGAGAGAAATCGAAGTGTCTGCACGTATTTGAATGGGAGTAACTCGTTAAGAGATTGTTAATGCGCTTTCATGCCCACGTAAAACTTACTGCATATTGAAAAACTAAAAATTCCAAGTGTCTGTACGTGTTTGAATGGAAATAACTTTATATTCTTTTCCAACTAAGAGACAGCAGAGGCAACATTAGCTTGTATGTTTCTCAATAGAAGAAAAAACTCTATGAATTAATAAAAAAATCTGACTTAATCAAGTAGAATGAGAGAAACTGTATTTTGGTTTCTTTTTCATGCAATAAATTTGGTGACTTTGCCTCTTGCAAACACCAAATGCACTCAGCAAAACTACATCACTACAGCCCCCATACTTTCACAGTAAACCTGCATTGTGTTCTCATTATGAGATTGTTAATGTGCATTCACACCTGGGTAAAACAAAGTGCCTATTGAAAACATAAAATGCAAGTGTCTGCACGTATACGAATGGGAGTAATTTTAGTCTTTTCCAATTGAGAAACTGCAGAAGCAACACTAGTTTACATGTTTTTCAATGAGAATAAACTCTGTCTTAATCAAACCTTTCTGACTTAGGTAGAATGAGAGAATTCCAAGTGACTACACGTATTTGAATGGAGTAACTTTACATTCTTTTCCAACTAAGACTCTGCAGATGCAACATTAGCTTACATGTTTTTCAATAAGAGAAAAAACCCTCTGGTTTAATCAAACCCTCTGACTTAATCAAGTAGAATGAGAGAAAACAAGTATGTGCACGTATTTGAATGGGAGTAACTTTACAACCTTTTCAAAGTGAGAGACTGCAGAGGCAATATTAGCTTACATAAAAGAAAAAACCATTTAATTTAATCAAACTCTCTGACTTAATCAAGTAGAATGAGATAAACCCAAGTGTCTGCACAAATTTGAATGGGAGTAATTTTACTTTCTTTTCCAACTAAGAGACAGCAGAGGGAACATTAGGTTGCATGTTTTTCAATAAGAGAGAAAACCCTCTGACTTAATCCAGTAGAATGAGAGAAACTGTATTTTGGTTTCTGTTTCTTACAATGAATTCAGTAATTTCACCTCTTGAAAACACAAGGCTTACTCATCAAAGCTGCATCAATACAGCCCCTCTACTTTCACAGAAAAACTGCATTGCATTTTCATTAAGAGATAGTTAATGCGCATTCACGCCCGGGTAAAACATAGTGCATATTGAAACCTATAAAACCCAGGAGTCTGTACGTACTTGAATCAAAGTTACTTCAGAATCTTTTCCAATTGACAGACTGCAAGGCAACATTAGCTTGCATGTTTTTCAATAAGAGAAAAAACACTTAATCAATCCCTCTGACTTAACCAACTAGAATGAGAGAAACCTAAGTGCAAGTATTTGGTGACTTTCTTTTAAGATCCACCTTATGTGGAGTTCGATGAGCATCTTGGATAGATATCTTCTCATCTTTCACAATATCAGGGAAGTTTTCTGCCAACAAATCTTCAACAATTTTCTCTGTATTTTCTGTTATCCCTCCCTGTTCTGGTACTCCAATCACTTGTAGGTTATTTCTTTTGACAGTGTCCCACGTGATTCTTAAGGTTTCTTCATTTTTTTTTAATTCTTTTATCTGATTTTTCTTCAAATATATTAGTGCCAAGGGATTTATCTTCAAGTTCAGAAATTCTAGCTTCTACTTGCTCAATTCTGCTCCTCTGACTTTCTATTGAGTTATCTAATTCTATAATTTTATTGCTAATCTTCTGAATTTCTGATTGCTGTCTGTCTATGGATTTTTCCAGCTTATTAAACTTTTCATTATGTTCCTGAATAATCTTTCTAATTTCTTCAGTTCCTTTATCTGTGTGTTCCTTGGCTTGTTCTGCATATTGCCTCATTTTCTTCCTGATGTCTTGAAGGGTTCTGTATATTAAACTTTTGTATTCTGCATCTGGTAATTCCAGGAATGCACTTTCATCTAGAAGATCCCTGGATTCTTTGTTTTGAGAGCCTGTTCAGATGATCATGGTCTGTTTCTTTATGTGACTTGATATTGACTGTTGTCTCCAAATCATCTATGTGTTTTTGCATTAGTTTATGCTTGCTTACTGTGTTGTAGCTGCTTGCTTTGTTTTGTTTTGGCATACCCCTATGGGTTGCTTGAGTGAGCTAGCTTGATTATTTTCACCTTTGGAGCTCTGGTGTCCTGTCCCCAGCTGGCTAGAGCTGTTATCAGGTATATCAGTCTAGGAGTCCATTCAGTTTTCTTGTATGAATTCAGCTCAGATTTCCAGGTAGCTGATATCAAGTGTGTGGTACAGGCTCTGTCCTACAGCCTTAGAGGGGCAGGGGTGATTGGTGTATATACTGGTATCTGATTGCAGCAGGGGGTCATGCTCTGAAAAAGGCAGGGGACTGAGAACCAACCCCCAAGTGTCTCTGAGGAAAATGAGTCTCTGTTCCCTAGAGCGTGCTGGTGGGTGGGTTCTGCAGAAGAACCATGGGCACCCAAAGTTTTTGGTTGTAAGGACTGGGAGGTACCAGTTATCTTTGGATCCCTGTTGCGGGTGGCTGGGTGACCTGAGTGGAGCTACCAGTCCTTAGGTCCCTGATGTGGGTAGTGAGGACCTTGTTTAATAGGCAAAGCAATGTCAAACGTCAAACACCCACCTCTCCACTGCACAGCTGAAATGGTTGGAGTCTGCCAACAAGGGCCTATTTTCCTGCAACAGGCCCACACAAGTCCATGCAGAAGGGAAAGGTGCTCAAGGTCCACGGACAGTTTATGCCTGGACAGGAGACACTTCTGTCCTGAGCTCCCCCAGTTAATGGAGCCAGCAAATTATCTTTTCCCTCCAGTTGCAATTTTTTTCCTTCTCCAAGACCTGGAGGATGGCTCTAGGTGCTCACCAGGGTCTATCTCAGGCCCAGGGATCTGCATGTATTTGAATGGGAGTAACTTTACATTCTTTTCTGAATTAGAGACTGCAGTGACAATATTAGCTTGCATGTTTTTCAATAACAAAAAAACCCTCTGACTTAATCAAGCCCTCTGACTTAATCAAGTAGAATGAGAGAAAATGTATTTTTGTTTCTCTTTCATGCAATGAATTCGTTAACTTTGCCTCTTGCAAACACAAAGTGTACTCAGCAAAACTACATCACTATAGCCTCTGTACTTATTCAGGAAAAAGTGCATTGTGATCTTGTTACAAGACTGTTAATCAACATTCATGCCCTGGTCAAACAATGTGCATATTGTAAACCTAAAAATCCCAAGTATTTGTATGTATTTGAATGGGAGTATCTTTACATTCTTTTCAACTAAGAGACTGCAGAGCAACATTAGCTTGCATGTCTTTCGATGAGAGAGAAAACCCTCTAACTTAATAAAACCTCCTGCCTTAATAAAAAAAAAATTTTTTTTAATCAAGTTGAATGAGAGAAACTGTGTTTTGATTTCTCATTCACTCAACGAATTCAAGAAGTTTGCCTTTTGCAAACATAGGGCTTACTCAGGAAAACTACATCACTATAGTCCCAGTACTTGCACAGAAAAACTGCATTGTGTGTCGTTAACAGATTGTTAATGCACATTCACTCCTGGGTAAAACAAAGTTCATACTGAAAATCTGTAAAATCCAAGCATCTGCAACTTGTTGAATGGGAGTAATTTTACAATATTTTCCAAATGAGAGACTGCAGAAACCACATGAGCTTACAAGTTTTTCAATAAGACCAAAAAAATAAAAAACAAAAACCTCTTAATTAATCAAGTAGAATGAGAGAAACCCAAGTGTCTGCATGTATTTGAATTGGAGTAACTTTATAATAGTTTCAAACTGAGAGACTCTAGAGGCAACATCAGCTTACATATTTTTCGATAAGACAAAAAATCATCTTACTTAATTAAACCCTTTGACTTATTCAAGTGGAATGAGTGAAATCCAAGTGTCTGCATGTATTAGAATGAAAGTAACTTTACATTCTTTTCCAACTAAGAGGCTGCAGAGGCAACATTAGCTTGTATGTTTTTAATAAGAGAAAAAAACCCTCTGACTTAACCAATCTCTCTGACTTAATCAAGTAGAATTAGAGAAACCCAATTTTCTGTATGTATTTTTTTTATATGAATGGATGTAACTTTAAATTCTTTTCCAACTAAGAGACTGCAGAGGCAACATTAGCTTTCATGCTTTTCAATAAGAGAAAAAATCCTCTGACTTAATCAAGTAGAGTGAGAGAAACTGTATTTTAATTTCTTTTTCATGCAGTGAGTTCAATAACATTGCCTTTTGCAAACAGAACTTTTACTCAGCAAAGCTACATCTCTATAGCCACTGTGCTTGCACAGGAATACCTGCATTGTGTTATCATTAAGCGATTATTAATACACATTAACACCAGGGTAAAACAAAGTGCACCCTGAAATCCTATAAAACCCAAGGGTCTGCACGTATTTCAATGGGGTTAATTTTACATTCTTTTCCAACTAAGAGACTGCAGAAGGAATACTAGCTTGCATGTTTTTCAATAAGATAAAAAAAACCCTCTGACTTAATCAAACCGTCTGAGTTAATCACGTAGAATGAGTGAAACTGTATTTTGGTTTCTCTTTCATGCTATGAATTCTGTAACTTTGCCTCTTGCCAACACAAGGTTTGTTCAGCAAAACTATATTACAGGGACTATATATATATATATATTTTTATATAGTCTCTGTAGTCGCATAGAAAAAAAAATTGTATTCTGTTCTCGTTAAGAGATTTTTCACGCACATTCTCACCTGGGTAAAACAAAGTGCACATTGAAAATCCATAAAACGCTAGTATCTGCATGTAACTGAATGGGAGTACCTTTACATTCTTTCAAAACTGAGAGACTGCAGAGGCAACATTAGCTTGCATATTTTCTAATAAAAGAAAAAACCCTCTGACCTAATGCATTAGAATGAGAGAAACAATATTGTGGTTTCTCTTTCATGCAATGAATAAGGTAAATTTGCCTCTTGCAAACACAAGCTTTACTCTCCAATACTACATCACTATATTCCCTGTACTTGCACAGGAAAAACTACATTGTGTTCCCATTAAGAGACTGTTAATGCACATTCCCACCCCAGTAAAGCAATGTGCATCTTTAAAACCTATAAAACCCATGTGTTTTCGTGTATTTATTTGAATGGGAGTAACTTCACACTCTTTTCCAACTAAGAGGCTGCAGAGACAACTTTAGCTTCCATTTTTCGATAAGAGAGAAAAAAAACCTCTGACTTAATCCAGTGGAATGGGAGAAACTATTTTAGTTTCTCTTTCATGCAATGAATTCGGTAACTTTGCCTCTTGCAAACTGAAGATGTCCCCAGCAAAACTACATTGCTATAGCCTGTGTACTTGCACAGAAAAAACTGCATTGTGTTCTCGTTAAGAGATTGTCAATGCATGTTCATATCTAGGTAAAACAAAGTGCATATTGTAAATTATACAACCCAAGTGTCTGCATGTATTTTAACGGGAGTACCTTTACATTCTTTTCCAACTGAGAGAGTGCAGAGTCAACGTTAGCTTAAATGTTTTTCAATAAGAGAAAAACTCACTGACTTAATCGAGTAGGAGAGAAACCCGAGTGTCTGCATTATTTTAATGGGAGTAACTTTACATTTTTTCCAACTAAGAGACTGCAGAGGCAACATGAGCTTGCATGTTTTTCAATAAAAGAAAAAAAAAACTCTGACTTAATCAAACCATCTGATTTAATCAAGTAGAATGAGAGAAACTGTATTTTAGTTTTTCTTTTATGCAACGAATTCGGTAACTTTGCCCCTTGCAAACATAGGGTTTACTCAGCGAAACTACATGGCTTTAGCCCCTGTTCTTGCACAGGAAAGACGGCATTGTGTTCTCGTTAAGAGATTGTTAATACACATTTACTCCCGGGAAAAACACAGTGCATGTTGAAAACCTATAAAACTCAAATGCCTGCATGTATTTGTTTGGGAATAACTACAATCTTTTCCAACTGAAAGACTGCAGGGGCAACATCAGCTTACATGTTTTTTAGTAAGAGGAAAAAATCCACTGCCTTAATGAAACCTCCTGACTTAATCAGGTAGAATGAGAGAAACCCAATTGTCTGCACATATTTGAATGGGAGTAACTTTATATTGTTTTCCAACTAAGACACTACAGGGGCAACATTTGCTTGCATGTTTTTCAAAAAGTGAAAGAAACCTATGACATTTTCAAACCCTCTGACTTAATCAATAAAATGACAGAAACTGTGTCTTGGTTTATCTTTCATGCAATGACTTCAGTAACTTTGCCTCTTGAAAACACAAATTTTACTCAGCAAAACTACATCTCTATAACCCCTGTAGTTGCACAGAATAACTGCATTTAGTTCTCATTAAGAGACTGTTAATGCGCATTCACACCCAGCTAAAACAAAGTACATATGGACAACCTATAAACCCAAGTGTCTGCATATATTTGAATGGGAGTAACTTTACATTCTTTTCCAACTAAGAAGCTGCAGAGGCAATATTAGCTTGCATGTTTTTCAATAAGAGAGAAAACCTCTGATATCATCAAACCCTGCGATTTAATCAAGTAGTATGAGAGAAACCCAAGTGTCTGCATGTATTTAAGTGGGAGTAACTTTCCATTCTTTTTCAACTAAGAGACTGTAGAGGCAAGATTAGCTTGTATTTTTTTTAATAAGAGAAGAAACCATCTGACTTAATCAAACCCTCTGATTGAATCAAGTAGAATGAGAGAAAATGGCTATAGCAAATTCATGCCTATTGATAATCACACTCAGTGTAAATGGATTAAATGCCCCAGTTAAAAAAGAGAGTGGCAGAATAGTTTTAAAAAAGAAAAAAAAACCTGACTCATCAATATGATGCCTAAGAGACACACATTAAAAAAGAAGAAAGGGGCAAAATCAAAACAGTAGCTACATGACAGGAACAAATAAAAACAGAACAGCAAAAGAAGCCTATAGATGCCAGAAGAAAGGAAATAGTAAAGAGCAGAAATAAATGAAATAGAGAATAGACAAACAATAGAAAGAATCAACAGAACCCAAAGTTGGTTCTTTGTAAGGATCAACAAAACCGAGAAACCACTGGCCAAAGTGACAAAAGAAAAACAGGAGGAGATGCAAATAACCCAAATAAGAAATGAAATGGGGGACACTACAACAGACCCAATGAAATAAAGAGGATCATAACAAAGTGTTATGAAAAACCATACTCCAACAAGTTTGAAAACCTAGAGGAAATGGACAAATTTCTAGAAATGCACTACCTACCAAAACTAATACAAAATGATCTTGAAAATCTGAATAGACCCATAACAAGAAAAGAGACTGAAAAGGTAATTAAAAAAAAAAACACTCCCAACAAATAAAAGCCCTCGCCCAAATGGCTTTACTGGAGAATTCTACAAAATACTCAGAGAAGAGCTTACATCAGTACTACTCAAAGTATTTCAGAACATAGAAAAGGAAGCGATACTTCCAAATACATTCTATGAAGCCAGCATAACCCTGATACCCAAACCAGGCAAAGATACCACAAGAAAAGAAAATTACAGACCAATATCTCTCATGAAGGTAGCTGCAAAAAATCTCAACAAAATTCTAGCCAATAGAAGTCAGCAGCATATCAAAAAAATTAATACACCACGACCAGGTAAGATTTATACCAGGTATGCAAGGATGGTTCAGCATTAGAAGATCAATCAACATAATCCACCAAGTAAATAAAAAGAAGAGAATCACATGATCATGTCAATCTATTCAGAGAAGGCATTTGACAAAGTCCAACAGCCATTCTTGATAAAAATTCTCAATAAAATAGGTATAGAAGGAAAATTTCTCAACATAATAAAGGGCATATATACAAAACCAACAGCCAACATCATTCTTAATGGAGACAGGCTGAAAACATTCCACTTGAGAACAGGAACAAGACAAGGATGCCGTTTATCACCACTCCTATTTAACATTGTGTTGGAAGTCCTAGCCAGAGCAATAAGGCAAGAAGCAGAAATAAATGGCATACAAATTGCTAATGAAGAAGTTTAACTCTCCCTATTTGAGGATGATATGATACTATACATAGAAACCCAAAAGACTTTATGAGAAAAGTACTGGAACTAACAGAAAGATTCATCAGATTAGCAGGATACAAGATAAACATACACAAATCAGTTGGATTCCTACACACTAATAAAAAGAACAATGAAAAGGAAACCAAGGAAACAATACCATTTATAATAGCCCCTAAAAAGGTAAAATACTTGGGAATAAATCTAACCAGCGATGTAAAAGATCTATGCAAAGAAAACTACAAAACACTACTGCAAGAAACCAAAAGAGATCTACATAAATGGAAAAACATACCATGCTCAGGATAGGTAGACTCAACATTGTGAAAATGACAGTTCTACTGAAAGGGATTTACAGATACAATGCAATCTTGGTCCAAATACCAACAAGATTCTTTAACGAGATGGAAAAACTTATCATTAACTTTATATGAAAAAGGAAGAAACCCCAGATAAATAAAGCATTACTGAAGAAGAAGAATACAGCTATGGTAGTGAAAACAGCCTGGTAGTGGTCCAACGACAGGTACATTGACCAATGGAACTGAATCGAGAACTTAGATGTAAATCCATCTACCTGATCTTCAGCAAGGGCCCAAAGTTCATCAAATGGGGAAAAGACAGTCTTTTTAATAAATGCTGCTGGCAAAACTGGATATCCATCTGCAAAAAAAAGGAAAAAGAAACAGGACCTATACCTCACACTATATACAAAAACTAACTCAAAATGGATGAAAGACCTAAATATAAAGCCCAAAACTATGAAGTTTGCCGGGGGCCAGCCTCAGCAAAGAACAGGGTCACCAGAGGAGGGGTAGAGTTTGGCGAAAAAGAATGAGAGGTAGTGTGTCTTATATTTTCATTCTGCAGAAAAAGAAAGCCTGCTCTTTATTTTTTACATGGTCTTTTATATCATAAGCTTACAAAAGCATAACATCGCATGATCAATAAAGGGGCAGTACAAGATATAATCATTATAGATAACATCATTTCCCAGAGACATAATTTTCCAAGTGACACATAGTACAGTTCCGCATATGCACACAAGTACAATGAGTTTTTGTTTAATTGAAGAGAATATTTTGTTGATTTATTTTTACACAAAGTAACAATTGACTTCATACTGCTTTACCCTTATGCTTAATCTTGCAATACCTTCCACAGTTTTTATAATAATTAATCTTTTTGCAAAAACCATTGCCACATAGGCTTTGTCCATTTTGTCCAGGGTGGCCAAATTCTTGAAGTCCAGCCACTTTGGGTTACGTCATATTGTCCGCGATTATGCCAAGGACAATTAGCCCAATCTCTATACCCAAAGACCAGTCAAGCGCAGCAGTGAGAGGGGTAGACGAGAAGGTCGACCTGTAATTGGCTGAGAAATCGGCTGAGAGAACTCACTGCCTTTTGTTTTTCCACTTTTATGGGATCATGTGTGGGTGGTGGTTTAATCACAAAAGGGCCTCGGTAAATACCAGGATTCCACCATCCTGTTTTTGTTTTCCATAGTTGAGCTATTCGTTTTTCCCCCTAAGACAACTTCATGTTGATCCCCAGGTAATACACGGGCTGTCCCTACCCGGGATTTTACCAGGGGATTATGAGTAGGACGCCCCCCTCCAAAGGTCCCTAAATCTATAATGGAATTTTATGCTTATACATTCTGCTATACACAGGCTGAAAATGAAACAGAAACATAACACAGATGACAGAGATATTCCTGACTTTTCAGGAATTCTTCGATGTTTATGCTGGGGGCAGTGGGTGCAGAGGGGCCGCCCTTGCAGCCTGGCTCCTCCTGACTTTACAGGAATTCTTCGATGTTTATGCTGGGGGCAGTGGGTGCAGAGGGGCCGCCCTTGCAGCCTGGCTCCCAGCAGAAGTTCATAGAAGAAAAAATATGATCAACACTAGAGGGCCTAATACATGGCATTAACAGGATACAAACCACAAGCAACAATACACAAAGTCCAAAGATAAGCTAGATAATTGGGATCTTCTACAAATTAAACACTTATGCTCATCAAAAGACTTCACCAAAAGAGTGAAAAGAGCACCTATAGACTGGGAAAAAAATTTTTGGCCATTACAAATCAGACCACAGTACGACAAACTGACAGTTTAGAGACCATCTGAAGAATAGATTTGACACATTGAACACTAGTGACTGAAGACCAGACAAGCTGTAATATGACATCAAGGACATCATCCATGAAGAAAGCAAGAGGTCATTGAAAAGACAGGAAAGAAAGAAAAGACCAAGATGGATGTCAGAGGAGACTCTGAAACTTACTCTTGAACGTGGAGCAGCTAAAGCAAAAGGCAGAATTGATGAAGCAAAAGAACTGAACAGAAGACTTCAAAGGGCGGCTTGAGAAGACAAAGAAAAGTATTATAATAACATATGCAAAGAGCTGGAGATGGGAAACCAAAAAGGAAGGATACGCTCGGCATTTCTCAAGCTGAAAAAACTGAATAAAAAATTCAAGCCTCGAGTTGCAATAGTGAAGGATTCTATGGGGAAAATCTTAAACAATGCAGGAAGCATCAAAAGAACATGGAAGGAATACACAGAGCCATTACACCGAAAAGAATTAGTGGATATTCAACCATTTCAAGAGGTGACATATGAACAAGAACCGATGGTACTGAAGGAAGAAGTCCAAGCTGCTCTGAAGGCATTGGTGAAAAACAAGGCTCCAGGAATTGATGGAATATCAGTTGAGATGTTTCAACAAACAGATGCAGCGCTGGAGGTGCTCACTCATCCATGCCAAGAAATATGGAAGACAGCTTCCTGGCCAGCAGACTGGAAGAGATCCATATTGATGCCTATTGCCAAGAAAGGTGATCCAACCAAATGTGGAAATTATAGAACAATATCATTAATATCACAAGCAAGCAAAATTTTGCTGAAGATCATTCAAAAATGGCTGCAGCGGTATATTGACAAATAACTGCCAGAAATTCAGGCCAGTTTCAGAAGAGGACGTGGAACCAGAGAGATCATTGCTGATGTCAGATGGATCCTGGCTGAAAGCAGAAAATACCAGAAGGATGTTTACCTGTGTTTTATTGACTGCAAAGTCATTCGACTGTGTGGATCATAAGAAATTATGGATAACCCTGCAAAGAATGTGAATTCCAGAACACTTAATTGTGCTCAAGAGGCAGTTGTTCAGACAGAACAAGGGGATACTGATTGGTTTAAAGTCAGGAAAGGTGTGTGTCAGGGTTGTATTCTTTCACCATACCTATTTGATCTGTATGCTGAGCAAATAATCCAAGAAGCTGGACTATATGAAGAAGAAGGAGGCATTGGGATTGGAGGCAGACTCATTAACAACCTGCAGATGACACAACTTTGCTTGCTGAAAGTGAAGAGGACTTGAAGCACTTACTAATGAAGATCAAAACCACAGCCTTCAGTATGGATTGCACCTCAACATAAAGAAAAAAAAATCCTCACAACTGGACCAATGAGCAACATCATGATGAATGGAGAAAAGATTGAAGTGTCAAGGATTTCATTATACTTGGATCCACAATCAACAGCTATGGAACAGCAGTCAAGAAATCAAAAGACGCATTGCATTGGGTAAATCACCTGCAAAGGACTTCTTTAAAGTGTTGAAGAGCAAAGATGTCACCTTGAAGACTAAGGTGTGCCTGACCCAAGCCGTGGTATTTTCAATCGCATCACATGCATATGAAAGCTGGACAATGAATAAGGAAAACTGGAGAAGTATTGAAGCCTTTGAATTGTGGTGCTGGCGAAGAATATTGGATATATCATAGACTGCCAAAAGAATGAACAAACCTGTCTTAGAGGAAGTATAGCCAGGATGCTCCTTAGAGGCAAGGATGGCGAGACTGCGTCTTACAAACTTTGGACATGTTGTCAGGAGGGATCAGTCCCTGGAGAAGGACGTCATGCTTGACAGAGTACAGCGTCAATGGAAAAGAGGAAGACCCTCAACAAGGTGGATTGACAGTGGCTGCAACAACGAGCTCAAGCATAACAATAATTGTAAGGATGGCTCAGGGCCAGGCAATGTTTTGTTCTGTAGTGCATAGGGTCACAATGAGTCGGAACCAACTCGATGGTGCCTAACAACAACAACAACAAATCAGACAAAGGTCTAATTTCTAAAATCTACAGGAAAATCCAACACCTCTACAATAAAAAGACAAATCGTCTAATTAAAAAATGGGCAAAGGAACAGACACTTCACCAAAAAGACGTTCAAGCAGCCAACAGACATGTGAGGAAGTCCTCACTATCTCTAGCCATTAGAGAAATGCAATTCGAAACCACAATGAGATACCATTTAAAGAAAAGTGCATAGAACAATAACTATAAATCTATGTTAATGAACACAATGCATAAAGATGTAATTTGTGATAATAGTAACATAAAGAAGGGAATGGAACCACATAGAAGTAGAGTTTTGTCAGCCTGGTACTGGTACAACAGATACATAGACCAATGGAACAGAATTGAGAATCCAGACATAAATCCATCCACATATGAGCAGTTGATATTGGACAAAGGCCCAAAATCACTTAAATGGGGGAGAAGACAGTCTCTTTAACAAATGGCGCTGGCATAACTGGATATTCATCTGAAAAAAAATGAAACAAGACCCATGCCTCACACCATGCACAAAAAGTAACTAAAATAAATCAAAGACCTAAATATAAACTAGAACAAAGAAGATTATGGAAGAAAAAGTAGGGACAATGCGAGGAGCCATAACGCATGGCATAAACGGTATACAAATCATTACTAACAATGCACAAACACCAGGATTGAAACTAGATATCTGGTAGCTCCCCAAAGTCAAACAGTTATGCTCATCCAAGGACTTCACCAGAAGAGTATAAACAACCTACAGATTGGGAAAAAAAAATTTGGCTATGACAAATTCAATCAGCATCTCATCTCTAAAATCTGTAAGATACTGCAAAAACCTCAACAACAAAAAGGCAAATAACCCAATTAAAAATGGGGAAATGATATGAACAGTCACTTCAGGAAAGAAGACATTCAGGCGGCTAACAGATACAGGAGAAAATGCTCACGATCATTAGCCATTGGGGAAATGTAAATCAAAACTACAATGAGATACCATCTCGCCCTAACAAGGCTGGCATGAATCCAAAAAAACAAAATAATAAATGTTGGAGAAGTTTTGGAGAGACTGGAACACTTATAACCTTCTGGTGGGAGTATAAAATGGTGCAGCCACTTTGGAAATTGATCTGTGAGACAAATGATTAGAAGGAGAGACGATTTGAGTGAAAGATTAGAGCTAGAGATGATTCGAGCAAGAGATTAGTGAGAGAGATGATTACAGCGAGAGATGATTAGAGGGGCAGATTAGAGCAAGAAATGAGAGCCAGAGATGATTAGAGGAAGAGATAAGAGCAAGAGATCAGAGTGAGAGATATTTAGAGCAAGAGATTAGAGCAAGACATGATTAGAGTGAAAGGCTAGAGATCAGTCCAAGAGATGATTAAAGCGAGAGATGATTAGAGTGAGAGATGAGAGGGAGAGATGCTTAGAGCAAGAGATTAGAGCCAGAGATTAAAATGAGAGATGATTAGAATGAGAGATTATTAGAGCAAGAGATGATTACGTGAGAGATGAGAGTGAGATATAATTAGAGGGAGACATTAGTGCGAGAGATGATGAGAGGGATAGGTTAGAGTGGGAGATTAGAACGAGAGATGATTAGAGCAAGATATCAGAGGAAGAGATGATTAGAGTGAGAGATTAGAGCTGGAGATGATTACATGGAGACATTGGAGAGAGGTTAAAGCGAGAGATTAGAGTGAAAGATTCAAGGGAGAGATTAGTGCGAGAGAAATTAGAGCAAGAGGTGAGAGTCAGAGATGATTAGAGGAGAGATTAGAGTGAGAGATTAGAGGGGGAGATGACTAGAGTAACAGAGAAAGCGAGAGATGATTAGCGCAAGAGATTAGAGTGAGAGATTATTAGAGCAAGAGATTAGAGTGAGAGATGATTAGAGCAAGAGAAGAGAGGGAGAGATGCTTACAGTGAGAGGTTAGAGTCAGAGATTAGAATGAGAGATGATTAGAGCGACAGATGATTAGAGCGACATGATTAGAGTGAGAGATGAGAGCAAGATATAATTAGAAGGAGACATTAATTAGAGGAAGAGATGATGAGAGGGATAGATTAGAGTGAGAGTTTAGAGCGAGAGATGATTAGAGCAAGATATTACAGGGAGAGATGATCAGAGTGAACGATTAGAGCCAAAGATGATTAGAGCAAGAGATGAGAGCGAGACGTTAGAGCAAGACTTTAGAATGAGACATTACAGTGAGATATGATTACATGGAGACATTAGAGAGATAGATTAGAGTGAGAGGTGATTAGAGCAAAAGATTAGAGCCAGAGATGATTAAAGCAAGAGATTAGAGAGAGAGAGAAGATTAGAGACAGATTTGAGCAAATGAAGATTACAGCGAGAGGTGAAAGTGAGAGATGAGAGCAAGGGAAGGTGAGAACGAGGGAAGCTGAGAATGAGAGGAGCTGAGAGCCAGGGAAGGTGAGAATAAGAGATGAGGGTGAGAGATAAGAGGTGGAGATGAGAAGGAGAGATGATTTGAGAAAGAGATTAGAGTGAGAGATGATTAGGGACAGAGGTTAGAGGTAGAGATGATTAAAGCAAGAGATGATTAGAGGGAGAGAAGATTAGAAAGATTCGAGCAAGTGAAGATTAGAGCGAGGCGAGGGGAGAGGAGAGAAGGAGTGAAGGTGAGAGAGAGATGAGAGCAAGAGATGATTAGAGTGAGAGGTGATTAGAGGGGGAGATTAGAAAGAGAGATGATTACAGCAAGAGATTAGAGTGAGAAATGACTAGAACGAGATGTTAGAGCTAGAGATGATGAAAAGAGAGATGATTAGAGAGATTAGAAACAGAGATTAGACTGAGAGATGATTAGAGGCAGAGATTACAGTGAGAGACAATTACAGTGAGAGGTGAGAGCTAGAGATAATTAAAGCGAGAGAAGAGAGAGAGATGATTAGTAGGAGAGAGGATTAGATGGAGAGATTAGAGCCAGAGATGATTAAAGCAAGATGAGAGCAGGAGATGATTAGAGCAAGAGATTAGAGCAAGAGATGATTATAGGAAGCGGTGAGAGTGGGAGATGATTAGAGGGAGAGATTTGAACAAGAGATTAGAGTGATAGAAGATGAGAGCGAGAGGTGAGAGTGAGAGAAGGTGAGAACAAGGGAAGGTGAAAGATTAGAGTGGGAGATTAGATTGAGAGATGATTAGAGTGAGAGATTAGGGCAAGACATCAGAGTGACATGATTAGAGAGAGACATGATTACAGCAAGAGATTATTGTGAGAGATTAGAGAGAGAGAGAAGATTGGAGTGAGAGATTAGAGCAAGAGATGATTAGAGTAAGAGACACCACAATTCAAAGGCATCAATTCTTCAGTCTTCCTTATTCATAGTCCAGCTTTCACATGCCTATGAGGCAGTTGAAAACACCATGGCTTATGTTAGGCACACCTAGTCTCTTTATATTACTGGTTTTCATCAGATACTGCGCGATCCTGCATTGTCTGCTCTTCAACATACGAAGTCATTAAGTTACTTGTGCTGTGACAACATTCATACACAAGAAGTCATCTCAGTTATCAACCGATTGCTTAACCAATGTGCCACTGGGGCTTCATACATATGTAGAGACAATACTATATATTTTAAATGGATAGATGTGTATGTGAATATATATGATATATACACATATATACGCATATATATTTGATATACATATATTCATATTTAGACACAGATATATGGGACCAAACCAAAATCAAACCCGTTTTCATCAAGTCAATTCTGATTCATAGCAACACTATAGGAGAGAGGACTGCCCCATAGAGTTTCTAGGCAGTAATCTTTATGGAAGCAGACTGCCACATCTTTCTCCTGCAGAGAGCTGCTACGTTCGAACTGCCAGCCTTTCAGTTAGCAGCCGAGCATGCTTAAGCACCTTGCCATCCAGGACTCATTATATATGGGAAATAAATAGAAAAAATATAGGGAGTTTTTGCTTCTGACAATAGTGAAATCAGGTAACTGTTTTTGAGGACAACTAAAAAAACCTGGACAAAATTTAAAAAACTTACTGAGAGACATCAAGGAGCCAATCATATAGGCCAGGATCCAAGTAAAGGCAGCAACTCAGAGAGATGATTCTAGGCTATGTGACTTCTTTTTCCCTGAAAGATATTTGCTCCAGGTGGATTGAGACCAACTGATGCATCTTAGATGGCTGCTTGCTAGCATTTAAGACGCCAGATGCCACTCACCAAAGTGGGTTGCAGAAAGTTTTCTTAATAACCTTTGTTATGCCGATAGACCTAGATGTCCCCTGAAACCATGGTCCCCAGACCCCCGCCCCTGCTACTCTGTCACTTGAAGTGTTTGGTTGTATTCAGGAAACTTCTTACCTTTTGGTTTAGTCCAGTTGTGGTGATTTCCCCTGTATTGTATGTTGTTCTTCCCTTTACCTAAAATTATTCTTGTCTACTCTTTAGTTAGTGAATACCCCCTTCCTCCCTCCTTCCCCTTATATCCATCAAAGAATGTCCTCTTTTGTGTTTAAAACTTTTCTTGAATTCTTATAATAGTGGTCTCATACAATACTTGTCTTTTGCCACTGACTACTTTCACTCAGCATAATGCCCTCCAGATTCATCCATATGATGAAATGTTTCACAGATTCATCCTTGTTCTCTCTCATTTTGTAGTGTTCCATTGTGTGACTATACCACAATTTGTTTATCCATTCATCCGTTGATGGTCACCTTGGTTGTTTCCATCTTTTTCCTATTGTAAACAGTGCTGCAATGAGCATGGGTGTACATATATCTATTCCTGTTAGGGCTCTTATTTCTAGAGGATATATTAAAGGAGTGGGATTGCTAGATCGTATGGTAGTTCTGGAAACCCTGGTGGCATAGTGGTTAAGTGGTACAGCTGCTAACCAAAGGGTCGGCAGTTCACATCCACCAGATGCTCCTTGGAAACTCTATGGGGCAGTTCTACTCTGTCCTATAGGGTCGCTATGAGTCAGAATCGACTCAACGGCACTGGATTTGGTTTTTGTTTTTTGGTATGGTAGTTCTATTTCCAGCTTTTTAAGGAACTGCTAATCTCTCACTCTAATCTCTCGTTCCAATCATTTTTTGCTCTAACCTCTAGCTCTAATCGTATCTTGCTCTTATCTCTCACTCTAATTTCTTGCTATAATCATCTCTCCCTCTAATCTGCCCCTCTAATCATCTCTAGCTCTAATCATCTCTCGCACTAATCTCTCTTTCTAATCTCTATCGCCAATAATCTATCTAATCATCTCTCCCTCATGTCTGTAGCTCAAATCATCTCTTGCTCTAATCTCTCACTCTAATCATCTCTCACTGTAATCTCCCCCTGTAATCTCTCGCTCTAAACATCTGTCTCTGTAATCTCTCACTCAAAAATTGCACTCTAATTTCTCGCTCTAATCATTTCTAGCTGTAATCATCTCTCTAATCATTCCATCTCACCTCTTGCTCTAATCATTTCTCTCTCTAATCTCTCCCTATATTTTCTCACTCTAATAATCTCTGGCTCTAACCTTTCCCTGTAATCTCTCACTTTAATCATCTCTCACTGTAATCTCTTGCTCTAACCATCTCTTGCTCTCATTTCTTGCTGTCATGTCTTGAGCACATCTCTCCCTCTAATCATCTCTTGTACTAATCATCTCCTACTCTACTATCTCGCTCTAAACTCTCATTCAAATCATCTCTCACTCTAAGCTCTCGTTCTAATCTCTTGCTCTAGTCTTCTGCTCCAATCATCTTTTGCTCTAATCTGTCATTCAAATCTCTTGCTCTAATCATATCTTGTTCTCATCTCTTGCTGTAACCATCTCTCACTCTAATCTCTAGCTCCAATCTCTCCCTCTAATCTCTAGCTCTAATATCTCTCTAACGTCTCACTCTAATCATCTCTTGTCCTCATCTCTCTCTGTTATCATCTCTCACGCTCTCTCCCTCTAATCTTCTCTGTCTCTAATCTCTCACTCTAATGACCTCCAGTTCTAATCTCTCGCATCTCTCACTCTAATCTTCTCTGGCTCTAATCTTTCGCTCTAATCATCTCTCTTACCTCTCACTCTAATAATCTCTCCCTCTAATCATCTCTCTCTAATCTCTCTCTCTAATAATCTCTCGCTGTAATCTCTCTCTCTAATCATATCTCTGTCCTCTTGCTCTCTTCTCTTGCTCTAAACTTCCTTTGCTCTCACCTTCCCTCGCTGTCACCTCCCAACACTCTCACCTTCCTCGCTCTCATTTCCCCTTGTTCTCACCTTCCCTGGCTCTCACCTTCCCTCACTCTCACCTTCCCTCGCTCTCACCTTCCCTCGCTCCCATCTTCCTTCGCTCTTACCTCTGATGCTCACCTTTTGCTCTAATCTTCTCTCGCAGTAATCTCTCACTCTAATCTCCCACGCTGATCTCTGGCTCTAATCATCTCTCGCTCTAATCTCTCCCTCTAATTGTCTCTCTCTAATAATCTCTCGCTCTAAGCTCTTGCTCAAATCATCTCTTGCTCTAGTCTCTCCTCTAATCATCACTTGCTCTATTCTCTCACTCTAATCATCTTTCACTCTAATCTCTAGCTCTAATAATATCTAGCTCTAATCTCTCACTCTAATCTTTTGCTCGAATCATCTCTCGCTGTAACCATTTTGGATCTAATTTTCCTTCTAATCTCTAGCTCTAATCGTATCTCACTCTCATCTCTCATTCTAATCTCTCACCCTGATCTCTCACCCGGATCTCTTGCTCTAATCATCTCTCACACAATCTCTGGTGCCAATCCTCTCTAATCTCTCTCCTAATCATCTCTGCTCTAATCCCTCCCCCTAATCATCTCTCACTCTAATCTCTCACTCTAATCTCTCACTCTAACATCTCTCACTCTGATCTCTTGCTCTAATCATCTCTTGCTCTAAACTCACTCTAATCATCTCTCGCTCTAATCTCTCACTCATCATCTCCCACTCTAATCTCTCACACTAATCGTCTCTTGCTCTCACCTCTAGCTGTTATCTCTTATTCTCAAATTCCCCCACTCTCACCTTCCCTCGCTCTCACTTTCTCTCTCTCACCTTCCCTGGCTCTCAGATTCCTACGGTCTCATCTCTTGCTCTAATCATCTCTGGCTCTAATCTCTTGCTGTAATCTCTGGCTTTAAACTCTGACTCAAATCCTCTTTAGCTCTAATCACCTCTTGCAATAATCTCTTGCTCTAATCTCTCACTTGAATCAACTCTCACTCTAATGTCTCATTTTTATTTCTCACTCTAATCATTTTTCTGTAATCTCCCCCACTCATCTCTCACTCTAATCATTTCTAGCTCTCATCTCTTGCTCTAATCATCTCTCACTCTTATCTCTTGCTGTAATCATCTCTCACACTAATCTCTTGTGCCAAACATCTCTTGCTCTAATCTCTCTCTCTAATCATCTAATCATCTTTTGCAGTAATCTCTTGATGTAATCTCTCTAACGTCACTTGCTCTAATTTTATGCCCTAATATCTCCCTCTAATCTCTCTTTCTAACACCTCTTGGTCTAATCCCTGGCTTTATTCATCTCTTGCTGTAATCTCTCACTCTAATCTCTCATTCTCATCATCTCTAGCTCTAATCTCTTGCTGTCATTATCTCTTGCACTCATCTCTCTCTCTCATCTCTCCCTCTAATCATCTCTCACTCTAATCATTTTTCACTCTAATAATCTCTGGCTCTCATCTCTCACTCTTCTGATCTAATCTTTGCCCTCTCTAATCATCTCTCTCTCTATATTCTTTTTCTCAAGTCGTCTCTCCCTCTAATCTCTTTCTAAGCATTTATTGCTCTAATCCCTTGCTCTAATTTCTCAGTCTAATCATCTCTCCCACTAATCTCACTCTAGTCATCTCTCACTCTAATCTCTTGCTCCAATCTTTCACTCTAATCTCTCATTCTAATCATCTCTTACACTAACATCTCATTCTAACCTCTTGCTCTAATTCTCTCTCATTCTAATCTCTAGAGCTCATCTCTCACTCTCACCTCTCCCTCTAATCATCTATCATTCTCATCTGTTGCTCTAATCATGTCTAGGTTTAATTTCTTGCACTAACCATCTCTTGCTTTAAACTCTGGCTTGAATCTCTTGCTTGAATCATCCCTTGCTCTAATCATCTCTAGCTCTAATCTCTCGCTCTAAGCATCTCTCACTCTAATCATCTCTTTCTCTAATCTCTTGCATTACTCTTTTGCTCTAATCCCTTGCTGTAATCATCTCTTGCTCTAACCATCTCCTGCTCTAATCTCTCCCTGTAATCGTATCTTGCACTCACTCTTTCTCTTATGTCTTGTTTTCACCTTCCCTCACTCTCACTTCCCCCCTTTCAATTTCTCTCACTCTCACTTTCCTGTTGTTTTCAGATTCCCTCTCTCTCACCTCTTGCTTTAATCATCTCTGGCTCTAATCTTTCAGTCTAATCTCTGCTCTAATCATGTCTTGCTCTAAACTCTCATTCTAATCTCTTGCTGTCATCATATTTCACTCTAATCTCTCATTCTAATCATCTGTTGCTCTAATCTATTGCTCTAATCATCTCCCACTCGAATCTCTCGATCTCATCTCTCACTGTAATCATCATTCGCTCTAATCTCTCCATCTAATTTCTGGCTCTAATTTCTCCCTCTAATCATCTCTCACCCTAATCATCTCTGGCTCTAGTCTTTCTCTCTAGTCTCTCACTCTAAACATCTCTCGCCTGCTCTAATCATCTTTCACTCTAATCTCTCCATCTCATCTCTCTCTCTAATCATTATTTTCCAGTCTCTCCTCTAATCTTACACTATAATGTCTCTCTGTAATCTCTTGCTTCAATCATCTTTTGCTCTAATCATCTCTTCCTCTAATATCTCACTCTTATTATCTCTCGCTCTAATCTCTTGCACTAATAAACTGTTGCTCTTATCATCTCTTGCTCTAATCATTTCTCCTTCTAATCCCTCACTCTAATCTCTCACTCTAATTCCTCCTTGTAATCATCTCTAACTCTAATCTATCTCTGTAATCTCTCACTCTAATCTCCCTCAGTAATTGCTAGCTCTAGTAATCTCTTGCTCTAATCATCTCTCACACTAATCCCTCACTCTAATCATCTTTCACTCTATTTTCTCACTCTAATCTCTCCCTCTAATCATCTCTTGCTCTCATTTCTCCTCCTCATCCCTCGCTCTCGTCTCTAGCTCTCACTGCTCCATCTAATCTTCCTTCACACTAACATTTTTCTCTGATATTATCTCATTCTAATCTCTTGCTGTAATCATCTCACTCTCTCATCTCTCGATCTAATCATCTCTCACTCTAATATCTCGCTCTAATCTTCTTTCCTTCTAATCACCTTTTCCTCTAATCATCTCTCTCTTTAATCATCTCTCCTTCTCATCTCTTGCTCTGATCCTCTCTAGCTCCCACCTTCTCTTGCTCTCACCTCCCTCGCTCGCACCTTCCTTCTCTTTCACTTCTCGCTCTCAGCTCTCGCTCTTAATCATCTCTCACTCTAATCTGTCGTTCTAATCATGTATGGCTATAATATCTCTCTCTGATCATATCTCGCTTTAATCTCTCACTCTAATAATTTCTTTCTCTAATCTCTCACTCTACTCATCTCTTGCTCTAATCATCTAATCAAAGTGCATATTGAAATCTTATGAAAATCAAGTGTCTGCATCCAACTTAAGAGAATGCAGAGACAATCGGCTTGCACGTTTTTCAGTAAGAGAAAGAACTTTCTGACTTCGTCCAATCCTCTGACTAAAGCAGGCTAAATGAGAAACACTGCCTTTGGGTTTCTCTTTCATGCAGTGAACTCAGTAACTTTGGCTCTTGCAAACACAGGGTTTCCTCAGCAAAACTACGTTGCAGTAGCCCCTGTACTTGGAAAGGAACAACTACATAGTGTTAGCATGAAGAGACTGTGAAAGCACATTCACGCCCAGGTAAAACCAAGTGTAAAGAGAAATCCTGGAAAACCCAAGTGTTTTCACGCTGTTCAATGGGTGTAACTTTCGATTCTTTTCCAACAAAGAGAATGCAGAGGCAACATCAGTTTGCATATTTATCAATAAGAGAAAGAACTCTCTGACTTCATCCAATACTCTGACAAAAGCAGGCCAAAATGAGAGACACTCTCCTTGGGTACTCTTTCATACAATGACCTCAGTAACTTTGGCTCTTGCCAACACAAGTTTTCCCCAGCAAAACTACATCATGTCAGCCCCTCTACTTGCAGAGAAATAACTACATAGTGTTAGTGTGAAGGGATTGTGAAAGCACATTCACTCCCAAGTAAAACAAAATGCATATTGAAATCCTAGAAAACCCAAGGGTCTGCACACAGTTCAACGGGTGTAACTTTCCATCTTTTTCCAACAAAGATAATGCAGAGGCAACATCAGGTTGCATGTCTTTCAGTAAGAGGAAGAACTCTCTGACTTCATGCAATCTTCTGATGAAAGCAGGCCTAATGAGAGACACTGTCTTTTGGTTTTCTCTTTCATGCAGTGACCTCGGTAAAATGGCTCGTAAGCACAAACTTTCTTCAGCACAACTACATCGTTGTACCCCCGTACTTACCAGGTGAACTACTACGTAGTGTTAGAGCAAAGAGACTGTGAAAACATATTCATGCCCAGGTAAAACAAAGTGCATATTGAAATCCTAGAAAACCCAAGTGTCTGCAGACAGTTCAATGGGTACAACTTGCATTTATTTTCCAACTAAGAGAATGCAGAGGCAACATCAGCTTGCATGTCTTTCACTAACAGAAAGAAATGTCTGACTCCATCTAGTCCTCTGACGAAAGCAGGCAGAATGAGAGAAACTGTCTTTGGGTTTCTCTTTCATGGAGTGAACTTGGTAAATTTGGCTCTTGACAACAAAAGGTTTCCTCAGCAAAAGTACATCGTGGTAGCCCCTGTACCTGCAGAGGAACAACTACATAATGTTAGTTTTAAGAGATTATGAAAGCACATTAAGGCCCAGGTAAAACTAAGTACATATTGAAACACTAGAAAACCCAAGCGTCTGGATGTAGTTCAATGGGTGTAATTTTCCAACTGGGAGAATGCAGATGCAACATCAGCTTGCATGTTTTTCAGTAAGAGAAAGAACTCTCTGACTTCACCTAATCCTCTGATTAAAACAGGCAGAGTAAGAGAAACTCTCTTTTGGTTTCCTTTCATGCAGTGAACTCGGTAACTTTGGCTCTTGCAAACACAAGATTTCCTCAGCAAAACTACATGGTGGTAGTCCTTGTACTGGCAGAGTAATAACTACGTAGTGCTAGCATTAAGAGATTGTTAAAGAACATTCACAACCAGTTAAAACAAAGTGCATTTTGAAATCCCTAACTGTAGTGCTAGCCCTGGCCCTAGCCTACCCCTAGCCCTAACCCTAACCTGAAACCGAACCCCAACCCGAACCTTAGCCCTAACCCTAAACCAAAAACCCTAAACCTAAAAACACTACCATAAAACCATAACCCAAAAACCCTAATCCTAAAACTCTAACACTAACACTAACTGTAACACTAACCCTAACCGTAACCCTAAGCCTAACCATAAATCAAACCATAACCTCAACCCTAAACCCTAACACTAAGCCACAACCCTAACTGTAACTCTAAACCTAACCCTATAACATTGACCGTCTAACCCTAACCCTCTAATCCTAACACTCTAAACCTAACACTAACCCTAACCTAACCCTAACCTTAAACCCAAAACCATAAACCCATCCTAAACCCTAATGCCAACCCCAATCCCCAACCCAACCCTAACCCCTAACCCCTAACCCTAACCCTAGTCCCTAACCTCCAACCCGAACCCCAAAACCAATCCTAAGCCCTAGCCCTAAACCTAACCCTAAAAACCTAACTGTAAACCTCTAACCTGAAAACACTAAAGCTAAAACTCAAACCCCAAAACCCTAACCCCAACCCCTAAAACTCTAACTTCTGACTAAATCAGCCAGAATAAGAGAAACTGTCTTTTGGTTTCTCTTTCACGCAATGAAATCGTTAACTTTGACTCTTGCAAACACAAGATTTTCTCAGCAAAACTACATCACGGTAGCCCCTGTACTCACAGAGGAATAACTACGTAGTGTTATCATTAAGAGATTGTGAAAGCTCATTCTGGCACAGGTAAAACAAAGCACATATTGAAATCCTAGAAAACCCAAGTGTCTGCTCGTAGTAGTTCAATCAGTGTAACTCTCCATTCTCTTCCAACTAAGGCAATGCAGAGGCAACATCAGCTTGCATATTTTTCAGTAAGAGAAAGAACTCTCTGACTTCATCCAGTCCTCTGACGAAAACAGGCAGAACGAGAGAAACTGTCTTTTGGTTTCCTTTCATGCAGTGAATTCAGTAACTTTGGCTCTTGCGAACACAATGTTTCCTAAGCAAAACTACATTGTAGTAGCCCCTGTACTTGGAGAGGAACAACTGCGTAGTGTTAGCGTCAATAGACTGTGAAAGCACATTCATGCACAGGTAAAACAAAGCACATATTGAAATCCTAGAAAACCCAAGTGTCTGCTCGTAGTTCAATCGGTGTAACTGTCCACTCTTTTCCAACTAAGGGAATGCAGAGGCAACATCAGCTTGCACATTTTTTAGTAAGATAAAGAACTCTCTGATTTCATCCAGTTATCTGACGAAAGCAGGCAGAATGAGAGAAACTGTCTTTTAGTTTCTCTTTCATGCAGTCAACTCGGTAACTTTGGCTCTTGTCAACACAATGTATCCTTAGCAAAACTACATCGAGGTAGCCCCTGTACTTGGAGAGGAACAACCACCTACTGTTAGCATTAACAAACTGAAAGCAGAGGCCTGTTCAATCTTTGGCTGAAGGGTGAAACTCAGGAGTGACTTCATTACTGAGCTGAAGGGGTGTCTGGGGGCCATACTCTCAGAGTTTCTCCAGTCTCTGTGAGGCCAGTAAGTCCGGTCTTTCTTTTCAAGTTAGAATTTTGTTCTACATTTTTCTCCAGCTCAGTCTGGGACCCTCTATTGTGATCCATCTTAGAGCAGTCAGTGGGGATAGCAGGGCACCGTCTAGTTGTACTGGATTCAGTCTGGTGGAGGCTATGGTAGATGTGGTCCATTAGTCCTTTGGACTAATTTTTCCCTTGTATCTTTAGTTTTCTTCATTCTTCCTTGCCCCTGAAGGGGTGAGACCAGTGGAGTATCTTAGATGGCTGCTTATAGGCGTTTAAGACCGCAGATACTTCTCACCAAAGTAGAATGTAGAACATTTTCTTTACCAACTATGTTATGAAAATTGAGCTGGATGTTCCCCAAGACCATGGTCCACACAGCCCTCAGCCCAGCAATTCTGTCCTACAGGGAGTTTGGATGTGTCTATGCAGCTTCCATGACCTTGCCTTGTACAAGTTGTGCCACCACTGCCCTTCTGCTCCCAGGACATCTACTGCCACCACCACCTCTATTGCCACACCCATCTGATCTGCCACCACCACCTTTAGTGCCACACCCACTTGATCTGCCACCACCATTTCTACTGCCACTGCCACCTCAGACACCACTGATCTTCTACTGCTTTCCAGGACCTCTACTGCCACCACAACCTCTACTGACATCAACACTTCTACCAATGCTTCCTCTGCTGCCACCACCACTTCTACTTCTACCACCTCCTCTACTGCCGCCACCACCTCTTCTACCTTCACCACCTCAACTGCTACCACCATCTCTACAGGCACTGCCACCTCTACTGAAACTGCCAACTCTACTGCCGTCACTATTTCTATGGGCACCCCAACCTCTAATGCCACTGTCACCTCTACTGTCATCATCACTGCCACCCTGTCACTACCACCTTTGCTGCTGCCACCTTGACTGCCACTGCCACCTCAGTTTTCACTGCCATTACCACTCTATTGCCACCACCAAGACAACTGCCACTGCAACCTTGGCCACCACTGCCACCTCTACTGACTCCACCACCTCTGCTGTGAACACCACCTTCATTGCTACCACCACTTCTACTGTCACCATGACCTCTGCTTCCAATGACACCTATAATGTCACCTTGATTTCACCTGTCATCACCACCTCTCTTGCCACCACCAGCTCTATTGCTACTGCCATTACCACTTCTTCTGCCACCACCACCTCTACTTCCACCATCACCTCTGCCGCCACCACATCTACTGCCACCAACACCTCTACTACCAATGCCAATATGTCCATTGTCAATGCCACTTTTACTGATACTGCCAGCTCTGTTGATACTACCACCTCTACTGCTACGGCCATATCTACTGGCATCACCACCTCTATTGCCACCTCAACTGTCACTGCCACTGCCACCACCAACATAACTGCCACCGCCACTTCTGCTATCACTGCCACTTCTGCTACCACCACCACCTCTGCTGCTACTGCTTTTCTAATTCCACTGGGACTCCTACTGTCACCTCCACCTCTACTGCCACTGCCTCTCCTGCTGCCACTGCCTCCTCTACTGCCACCACAACCTCTGCCTGCTGCCACCACCCACTATACTGCCATCACAATTTCCACTGCAGCTGTCCTGTCCATTGCCACCATCCCCTCTTCTGCCATGACCACCACCTCTAATGTCACTGCCACATTTGTTCTAACCACCGCCTCTTCTGCCACCACTATATCTACTAGCATCACCACCTCTATTGCCATTGCCTCTTTTGTTGCCTCTGCCACCTGGACTGCCATAGCCACCTCAACTACCTCAACTGTAGCTCATAGCCACCTCAACTGTAGCTGCCACTGACATCACCAAGAAAACTGCCATACTACCTTAGATGCCACTGTCACTTCTACTGACACCACCACCTCTGCTGAGAATGCCAATTGTATGGACCCTACCACCTTACTGCCATCATCACCTCTGTTGCTAATGCCACCTCTACCGACACCTTGATTTCATGTGCTACTACCATGTCTGATGCCACCACCAGGTCTATTACCACTACCACATCTACTGCCACCCCATGTATTCTGCACCACCACCTCTACTGCCACACCCACTTGTTCTGCCACTGCCATCTCTACTGCCACTACCACCTCTTTTGCAACTGCCACTGCCTCTACCATCATTGCTCTTCTACTTCTGCTGGACCACTACTACCATCGCCACCTCTAGTGACACTGCCACTTCTGCTGGTAACACCTCCTGTGCTGCCACCAAACTTCTACTTCCATTGACTCCTCTACTACCATCACCTGTTCTACTGCCACCAAAGCCTCTGCTGCCACCAACACTCTACAACCAACACCACCTCTGCTGCCACTGCCACTTTTACAGATGCTACCACCTCTACTGCAACTGCCAACTTGTCTTAGGCTGGGTTCTCTAGAGAAGGAAAACAAGTGAAGGGTAAAATATGCATAGAGATTTATATCAAGGAAATGGTTCACCCGATTCTAGAGGCTAGAATGTCCCCAGTCCTTGGGTCAGGCTGGAGGTTTCTCCTGATGCACATAGCCACAGGGGTTGGTGAACGCAAGATCGACAGGTCAGACAGTAGTGCTCTTGCTCACAGGGTGCAAAGATGGATGAATCCCAAGATCGGCAGGCAAGGCAGCAGATAAACTTCTAACTCAAGCCTGAAGAACCGGAGGTCAGACAAACAGGAGCCAGCTGCAGTATCCGGAGTGAGTAAGAGCCAACAAACCAGAATGTCCATTTATATTTGATGCAGGCCACATGCCCAAAGAAACTCTCTTTTAATTTATTGACTACTCACAGCAGATCCCATCATGGAGGTGATCACATCATCATACAACTGCCAAACTATATCATAACTGCCAACCACTGAGAATGGTGGCCTGGCCAAGCTGACACACAACCTTAATGATCACAATCCAAACCTTGTCAACTTGGCACCTGTACACATCCCCTTAAACCATACATAATCACTAAATAAAGACAAATATAAAGTCATAGTTGGGTATAACACGATACAACGAACACACATAAAAAGCAGAAATACTCATAACAATTACAATCTTCATCTCTGCAACTGGCCACGTGCTTGTAACTAGTATTTAGAACTACTTTCTTCCACCACCCATTCTATATTCCTTCTGCCCTCAGCAAACACCTCAGCTGGTCGTGGTTCTTTGCCTGGGGTAACCCAAACCTTCATTCCTCAAGAGTCTAGGCCATTAATAGTCAGAATTGGGTTGTTGTAGTTTTCCATTGACATTAATCACAGGGCATGGTAGTACTAAGAGATTCCCTGCATTCCAGACATACTCTTCTTTACCTCCATTATGTAATACCAATCCAATTTCCTCTTGGTAATCAGGATCAATCACACAACTTGATATGGTAAATTGCTTCTTTGCCTGTTGATCCAGTGGCATAAGGAGCTTAAAGTGGCCAGGTGGCTTTCCTAACTTCCTGTTCAATGGAATCAGTGATGTGTCTCCAGTTGGGAGCATTCTTCCCTTTGAAACTAAGACCTCTAGACCAGCAGAGCATAGGTTCACGGGGACAGGAAATAAATATTTTGCAAGCAGGTCTCTAGGGGTAATAATGAGTGGTGCCACTTCCATTTCCACACTTTGATTCCTGGATTGATGAATCCTGGCTATGGGAGAGACAGCACCATATATTGGACACAGGTATAGAACATATCCTCCCTACTGAAAAACATTGCCCCAACCATGCAAGCTATTGCCATCTAGCTGGCATCGTAATTGTATCTTTTTAAGGCCATTTCATTGTTCTATCAAGCCAGCTACTTCAGGATGATGGGGAACATGGTAAGATCAGTGAATTCCATGAGGATGGGCCCATTGTCACACTTCATTTGCTGTGAAATGAGTCCTTTGATCTGAGATGATGCTGTGTGGGATACCATGACAGTGGATAAATCTGTAAGTCCACGGATGGTAGTTTTAGCAGAAGAATTGTGCTCAGGGAAGGCAAATCGATATCCAGAGTAAATGTCTATTTCAGTAAGAACAAAATGCTACCCTTTCATAATGGAAGTGGTCCAATGTAATCAACTTGTGACCAGGTTTCTAACTGATCACCTCGAGAGATAGTGCCATATCAGAGACTCAGTCATGGTCTCTGCTGCTGGCGTTTTGGGCACTCAGCAGTGGCTGTAGCCATGTGATTCTTGGTGAGTGGAAGTCCATGTTGCTGAGCCCATGTATAAACTCCATCCATGCCACTGTGCCCACTTCGTTCCTGAGCTCATTGAGCAATGATGAGAGTGGCTGGGGAAAGAGGATGACTGGTTTCCACAGAATGAGTCATCCTATCCACTTCATTGTTAAAATCCTCCTGGGAGATGTCACCTTTTAGTGAGCATCCGCAAGACAAAGAAATATTTTCCATTCTTTGGCCTATTCAGAAAGGTCTGTTCACATACCTTTCCCCACACTTCCTTGTCTCCAGTTTTCCAATCATGTTCCTTGCAAGTTCCTGAGCATCCAGCAAAACTATTGGCCACAGCCCATAAATCAGTATACAAATGCACATCTGGCCATTTCTCCTTCCATGCAAAATGAACAACCAGGTGCACTGCTTGAAGTTCTGCCCATTGGGAAGATTTCCTTTAACCACTGTCCTTCAGGTAGGTCCCAGAAAAGGGCTGTACTGCTGCCGCTGTCCACTTTCGAGTGGTGCCTGCACATCACGAGGGACCATCTGTAAATCAGGCATGAGTTTTCTCTTCTTCAGTCAACTGATTATAAGGAACTACCCATGAGGCCATAGGTGCACACTGGGAGGTGGAAAGTAATGTGACGGGAGTGGAGATCATGGGCATTAGGGCCACTTCCTCATGCAACTTACTTGTGTTTTCCTGTCCTGCTCAGGCCCAATCTTATATATATCACTTCCATTTAATGATGGAGTACAGATATTCACACCCAACTTTATGGCTCTGTGGGTCAGACAACACCCAGTTCAAGTTAGGAAGCTCAAGCTGCATGGTGACTTCGTGGCCTACGATTAAATGTTCAGTTGCTAAATCAAGTCAATCTCTCAAACAAAAACTTATATGCACCTTGCTGTATACTCCTAGTTGCACTCCCCCTAATGAAACAGCACATTCCTTCTCTCCACCCTGTATTTCCTGCATCCCACTGTTCTGCTCCTTCAGGGATTCTTTGTTGTGTTCCCTGTCAGGGCAGTCATCCATTGTAGCTGGGCACCATCTAGTTATTCTGGTCTCAGGCTGATGTAATTTATGATTTATGTGGCCCTTTCTGTCTCTTGGACTCATAATTACCTTGGATCTTTGGTGTTCTTCATTCTCCTTTGCTCCATGTGGGTGGAGACCAATTGATGCATCTTAGACGGCCGCTTGCTAGTGTTTAAGACCCCAGACACCACTCTCCAAAATGGGATGCAGAATGTTTTCTTAATAGATTTTATTATGCCAAGTGACCTAGATGTCCCCTGAAACCATGGTCCCCAAACACCCGCCTCTGCTACACTGGCCTTCAAAGCGTTCAGTTTATTCAGGAAATTGCTTTGCTTTGGTTTAGTCCAGTTGTGCTGACCTCTACTGTATTGTGTGTCATCTTTCCCTTTACCTAAATTAGCTCTTGTCTACTATCTAATTAGTGAATCCCCCTCACTCTTTTCCCCTCCTTCCCCCCTCTTGTAACCATCAAAGAATATTTTCTTCTCTGTTTAAACTATTTCTTGAGTTTTTATAATAGTGGCCTCATATAATATTTGTCCTTTTGCAACTGACTAATTTCACTCAGCATAATACCTTCCAGATTCCTCCATGTTATGAAATGTTTCACAGATTCATCATTGTTCTTTATCAGTGCACAGTATTCCATCATGTAAATACACCATAATTTATTTATCCGTTTATCTGTTGATGGGCACCTTGGTTGCTCCATCTTTTTGCTATTATAAACAGTGCTGAAATGAACATGGGTGTGCATATATCTGTTCATGTAAAGGCTCTTATTTCCCTAGGTTATATCCTGAGAGGCGAGATTGCTGGATCATATGGTAGTTCTATTTCTGGCTTTTTAAGGAAGGGCCAAATCGATTTCCAAAGTGGTTGTACCATTTTACATTCCCACCAGCAGTGTATAAGTGTTCCAGTCTCTCCACAACCTCTCCAACATTTATTATTTTGTGATTTTTGGATTAATGCCAGCCTTGTTGGAGTGAGATGGAATCTCATTGTAGTTTTGATTTGAATTTCTCTAATGGCTAATGATCGTGAGCATTTCCTCATGTATCTGTTAGGTACCTGAATACCTTCTTTAGTGAAGTGTCTGTTCATATCCTTTGACTACTTTTTAATTGTTTTTTTTGTCTTTTTGTTGTAGAGTTTTTGCAGTAACATGTAGATTTTAGACATCAGCCGCTGATTGGAAATGTCATAGCTAAAAACTTTTTCCCAATCTGCGGTAATCTTTTTACTCTTTTGGTGAAGTCTTTGGCTGAGCATAAGTGTTTGATTTTTAGGAGTTACTAGTTATCTAATTTCTCTTCTGTGGTTTGTACATTTTTGGTAGTGTTTTGTACACTGTTTATGCCATGTATTAGGGTTCCTAGTGTTGCCCCTATTTTTTCTTCCATGATCTTTATCATTTTAGATTTTATATTTATGTCTTTGATCCATTTTGAGTTAGTTTTTGTGCATGGTGTGGGGTATGGGTCTTGTTTCATTTTTTTTGCAGATAGATATCCAGTTATGCCAGCACCATTTGTTAAAGAGACTGTCTTTTCCCCATTTAACAGACTTTGGGCCTTTGTCAAATATCAGCTGTACATATGTGGGTGGATTCTCCAATTCTGTTCCTTTGGTCTATGTATCTGTTGTTGTACCAGTACCAGGTTGTTTTGACTACTGTGGCAGCATATATGTTCTAAAATCAGGTAGTGTGAGGCCTCCCACTTTGTTCTTCTTTTTCAGTAATGCTTTTCTTATCCAGGGCCTCTTTCTCTTCCATATGAAGTTGGTGATTTGTTTCTCCATCTTATTAAAAAAAAGTCACTGGTATTTGGATCGGGATTGCATTGTATCTATAGATCACTTTGGGCAGAATAGACATTTTTACAATGCTGAGTCTTCCTATCCATGAGTGAGGTATGTTTTTCCACTTATGTAGGTCTCTTTTGGTTTTTTGCAGTAGTGTCTTGTAGTTTTCTTTGTATAGGTCTTTTACATCTCTGGTTAGATTTATTCTGAAGTATTTTATCTTCTTAGAGGCTATCATAAATGGTATCGATTTGGTGATTTCCTCTTCGATGCTCTCTTTGTTGGTGTAGAGGAATCCAACTGATTTATGTATGTTTATCTTGTATCCTGATACTCTGCTAAACTCTTCTATTAGTTTCAGTAGTTTTCTTGAGGACTCTTTAGGTTTTTCTGTGTATGAGATCAAGTCATCTGCAAACAGAGACACTTTTACTTCTTTGCCAATTTGGAAGTCTTTATTTTCTTTTTCTAGCCTAATTACTCTGGCTAGGACCTCCAGCACAGTGTTGAATAAGAGTGGTGATAAAGGGCATCCTTGACGGGTTCTTGTTCTCAAGGAGAATACTTTCAGTCTCTCTCTGTTTAGGTTGATGTTGGCTGTTGGCTTTGTATAAATGCCCTTTATAATGTTTAGGAATTTTCCTTCTGTTCCTATTTTGCTGACAGTTTTTATCATGAATAGGTGTTGAGCTTTGTCAAATGCCTGTTCTGCATCAGTTGATAAGATCATGTGGTTCTTGTCTTTTATTTATGTGATGGATTAAATTGATCGTTTTTCTAATGTTGAACCAACCCTGCATACCTGGTATGAATCCCACTTGGTCATGGTGAATTTTTTTTTTTTTTGATATGTTGCTGATTTCTATGGGCTAGAATTTTGTTGAGGATTTTTGAGTTTAAGTTCATGAGCGCTATCGGCCTGTAATTTTCTCTTTTTTTGATATCAGGTTTTGATATCGGAGTCATGCTGCCTTCATAGAATGAGTTTGGGAGTATTCCATCTTTTTCTTTTCTCTGAAATACCTTTAGTAGTAGCGGTATTAACTCTTCTATGAAAGCTTGGTAGAATTCTCCAGTGAAGCCATTAGGTCCAGGGCTTTTTTTTTTTTGTGGAGAGTTTTTAAATTACTTTTTCAATCTTTTCTTTTGTTACGAGTTTATTTATTTGTTCTGCCTCTGTTAGTTTAGGTAGGTAGTGTGTTACTAGAAATTTGTCCATTTCCTCTAGGTTTTCAAATTTGTTAAAGTACAATTTTTCATAGTACTCTGTTATGATTCTTTTAATTTCATTTAGCCTGTTGTGATATCGTCCATCTCGTTTCTTATTCGGGTTATTTGCTTCCTCTCCTGTGTTTCTTTTGTTAGTCTGGCCAATAATTCATCCATTTTGTTAATCTTGCCAAAGAACCAGCTTTTGGTCTTGTTAATTCTTTCAATTGTTTTTCTGTTTTCTATTTCATTTAATTCTGCTCTAATTTTCATCATTTGCCTTCTTTTGGTGCCTGAAGGTTTCTTTAGTTGCTCTCTTTCTATTTGTTCAAGTTGTAGGTATAATTCTTTGATTTTGGCCCTTTCTTCTTTTTGTATGTGTGCATTTATTGCTCTAAATCGACCTCTGAGCACTGCTTTCTCTGTCTCCTAAAGGTTCTGATTGGAAGTGTTTTCATTCTTGTTGGATTCTATGAATTTATTTATTCCATGCTTAATTTGCTGTTGAGCAAAGTGTTAGCCAGTTTCCACGTATTTAATTTCTTTTCCCTGTTTTTTTCTGTTATTGACTTCTAGTTTTATGGCTTTATGGTCAGAAAAGATGTTTTGGATTCCGCTGAGGCTTGCTTTATGGCCTAATATGTGGTCTATTCTAGAGAATGTTCCATGTGTGTTGGAAAAGAAAGTATACTTGAATGGTGTTGGATGGAGTGTTCTGTATACGTCTATGAGGTCAAGTTGGTTAACTGTGGCATTTAGCTCTTTCACATCTTTGTTGACCTTCTTTCTGAATGTTTTGTCCTTTACTGGAAGTGGTGTGTTGAAATCTCCTGCTATTATTCTGGAACTGTCCATCTCACTTTTCAATGCTATTAGAGTTTGTTTTATGTATCTTGAAGCCCTGTCATTGGGTGCATAAATATTTAATATGGTAATATCCTCCTGACATATTGTCCCTTTAATCATTAGTGTCCTTTCTTGTCCTTTATGATGGATTTAACTTTAAAGTCTGTGTCAGAAGTTATTATAGCCCCTCCTGCTTTTTTTTAATTGTTGTTTGCTTGATATATATTTTTTCCATTCTTTGAGTTTTAGTTTGTTTGTGTCTTTTAGTCTAAGCTGTGTCTCTTGTAGGCAGCATATAGATGTATCATTTTTTTAAATCTATTCTGCCACTCTCTGTCTCTTTATTGGTGCGTTTATTCCATTTACATTCAGCATGATTATAGATAGGTATGGGTTTACTGCTGTCATTTTGATACCTTTTTTTGTAAGTTGTTGACTGTTTCATTTTTCCACTAATTTTTTTTGTGTTGAGTAGTTTTTCATTGTAAATTGTGTGTTCCTCCTTTTCATTGTAGTTGATTTTGTTTTTGCTGAGTCTTTATGTTTTCCCTGTTTTTTATTTTGATGTGTAGGATTGTTAGTCTTTGTGGTTACCTTAGTATTTACCCTTATTTTTCTAAGTTTAAACCTAACTTTTATCTCCCTATATTGCCTTAATTTCCTCTCCATATGGAAGATCTATGCCTACTTTGTTTAGTCCCTCTTTACTGATTTAATGTTGTCATCTTTTACATAATGGCATAATTGGTTCCCTGTTTCGACCATTTCTTTTTTATCTTGATTTATATTTGTGATTTACCTATCTGGGTTTATATGTTGTTGCTCTGTCTTGTGTTCTAGGGTTGGGTTGATATCTGATATTATTGATTTTCTAACCAGAGAATTCCTTTTAGTATTTCTTGTAGTTTGGTTTGGCTTTTGCAAATTCCCTAAGCTTCTATTTATCTGGAAATGTCTTAATTTCACCTTCATATTTGAGAGAAAGTTTTGCTGATATATGATTCTTGGCTGGTAATTTTTCCCCTTCAATGCTTTAATACATCATCCCATTGCCTTCTTGCCTGCATGGTTTCTGCCGAGTAGTCCAAATTTATTCTTATCTATTCTCCTTTGTAGGTGACTTTTTGTTTATCCGTGTCTGCTCTTAAAATTTTCTCTTTATCTTTGGTTTTGGCAAGTTTGATTATAATATGTATTGGTGACTTTCTTTTGGGATCTACCTTGTATGTAGTTTGGTGAATATCTTGGATAGATGTCCTTTCACCTTTCACAATGTCAGGGAAGCTTTCTGCCAACAAGTCTTCAACAATTCTCTCTGTATTTTCTTTTATCCCTCCCTGTTCTGGTATTCCAATCACTCACAAGTTATTCTTCTTGATAGAGTCCCACATGATTCTTAGGGTTTCTTCATTAAAAAAAATTCTTTTATCTGATTTTTCTTCAAGTATACTGTGTTTTATCTTCAGTCTCAAAATTCTTTCTTCCACTTCCTTAATTCTGCTTCTCTGATTTTCTATTGAGTTCTCTAATTCTGTAATTTTATTGTTGATCTGAATTTCTGATTGCTGTCTCTCTATGCATTCTTGCAGCTTATTAAAAATTTTGTGTTCTTGAATAGTCTTTTTAATTTCTTCAACTGCTTTATCTGTGTGTTCCTTGGCTTGTTCTGCATTTAGTAGCAGTTTTTTGAGTAACTTAATAAATAGTCCAGAGTAGCACACACAAATGAGGAATATGTTGTCTCCAAAATTCAGAGAACTACTAGATGTTGTGCCTCCTTTTTAGTTGTGGGAGAGGCCAGATGCAATAACTTATCACTCACTTTAGAAGGACTATCTTGACATGTCCCACACTACTGGAACGCCAGAAATTTCACTGAGGTGGAAGGCATCTGAATTTTTGTCAGAATAATTTTCCACCCTCTAACATGCTTTTTTTTTTTTAACATGCGAGTGTTTTGTCAGTAAGTCTGGGGTCACTGACACTTCTTCCTTACTAGGTCCAATCAGCATAATGTCATCAATGTAATTGACCAGTGTGACGTCTTGCAGAAGGGAAATGCAATCAAGTTTCCTAAGAAACAAATTGTGACATAGGGCTGGTGAGTTGATATAGCCCTAAGATAGGATGCTAAAGGTGCTTTGCTGGCCTTGCAAGCTGAAGACAAACTGCTTGTGGTAGTCTTTCAAAACAAATATGGAGAAAAAGGCATTAGCCAGATCTAGAGCTGCATACCACATGCTGGGAGATGTATTAATTTCCTCAGGCAAAGAAACCACACCTGGAACAGCAGCTACAATTAGAGTCACCAATTAAGTTTTAATTGATTCAGTTTTCAATAACCCACTGTCATTCTTCAAGATCCATCTGTTTTTTGCGCAGGTAGGATAGGGAAGCTGATTGGGAATGTGGGGGAATCACCACCCTTGCTTCCTTCAAGTCCTTGATGATGGCAGTAATCTCTGAAATCCCTCCAGGAATGTGGTATTCTTTTGGTTTAGTATTATCCTAGGCAGAGACTGTTCTATTGGCTTCCACTTGGCTTTTCCCACCATAGTAGCCCTTACTCCACATGTCAGGGATCCAGTGTGAGGGCTCCACCACTTGCTAAGTATATCTATTCCAATTATGCATTCTGGAACTGGGGAAATCACTACAGGAAGTGTTCAGGGACCCACTTGATCTTCTGTGAGATGGACATGAGCTAAGACTCCACTAGTTACCTGGCCTTCATATGCCCCTACTCTGACTGGTGGGACATAGAGACTTTTTCAGTCTCTTGGAATTAGTGTCAGTTCAGAGCCAGCATCCAGTAATCCCCAAAGAGTCTGATTGTTTCTTCTTCCCCACTGAACAGTCACTCTTGTAAAAGGCTGTAGATTCCTTTGGGGGAAGATTGGGAGAAAGATTAACAGTATGAGTTTGGAAGTGTTTCTGAGTCCTTCACCAATGGAACCAAGCCTCCCCTTCATTCAAGGGGTTGTGGATCTGTATACTCACTCAAGTCTGGGAATTGATTTAGGGGCCATGACTTTCTATTCTGGTGGTTCAAGTCTGACTGCTGTTCACTTGACCTGGAATCCTTCTGTTTGTGTAGATCTAGTAAATATTTAGTAGTTTTCCTATTTCACTCTTAGGGACACCATAACTATGTAGCCAAGCCATAAGTCCATACAAGTCAGACTATTCTGATTACTGCTTTGACTCCGCTGTTCATTACAGTAGCCACTTCCACCTTCTTTTTGTTGATTAAGAGCCACCACTTAGCCCCAACCACCATGGGGTCCAATTGGCCCTATTGTAATTGCTGTTGTTGTTAGGTGCCATCGAGTTGGTTCCAGCTCATAGTGACCCTATGCACAACAGAACGAGACACTGCCCGGTCCTGCACCATCCTTACAATCGTTGTCATGCTTGAGCTGATTGTTGCAGCCACTGTGTCAGTTCACCTCATTGAGGGTCTTCCTTTTTTCCGCTGACCCTGTACTTTGCCAAGCATGATGTCCTTCTCCAGGGACTGATCCCTCTTGACAACATGTCCAAAGTATGTAAGGCACAGCCTCGCCATCCTTGCTTCTAAGGGGCATCCCAGTTGTACTTCTTCTAAGACAGATTTGTTCATTCTTTTGGCAGTCTGTGGTATATTCAATATTCTTCGCCAACACCACAATTCAAAGGCATCAATTCTTTGGTCTTCCTTATTCATTGTCCAGCTTTCACATGCATATGACGTGATTGAAAATACCATGGCTTGGGTCAGATGTACCTTAGTCCTCAAGGTGACATCTTTGCTCTTCAACACTTTAAAGAGGCCTTTTGCAGCAGATTTACCCAACGCAATGCATCTTTTGATTTCTTGACTGCTGCTTCCATGGCTGTTGATTGTGGATCCAAGTAAAATGAAATTCTTGACAACTTCAATCTTTTCTCTGTTTATCATGATGTTGCTCATTGGTCCAGTTGTGAGGATTTTTGTTTTCTTTATGTTGAGGTGCAATCCATACCGAAGGCTGTGGTCTTTGATCTTCACTAGTAAGTGCTTCAAGTCCTTTTCACATTCAGCAAGGAAGGTTGTGTCATCTGCATAACGCGGGTTGTTAATGAGTCTCCCTTCAATCCTGATGCCCTGTTCTTCTTCATATAGTGGGGTGGAGGGGTTAATGGTTTTACTGGGGAGGGTTGCTTACCAGACAATAATAGAGTAATCTCTGTCTGCCAACGGAACCAGACCTATAACTCCCTCTGAAGAGATTACCCTATTATTGTTTGGGGGATCAGCATCTCCAGCTTCCTGATTACCTGCCCATATATTCCAACCCCAAGTTTCAGAATCCCATTTCTTCCCAATCAATGCCCTCACTTTAATATCAGACACCACTTCAGGTTGGAAATTGAATCGGCATTGTAATTCAGCCTCTGTAATGATAATATTCTGGGTTCGGTTTTCAGCAATATTAGCTTTTTTACTACAAGAAATAAGGCTTTCTTTTAAGGCACAAATGGAAACTTTGAGGTAGTTTATGCAGTACTTGAGCTTTAACTCGGAAGCCTTGAGCTCACATCTTTCTTTCACCACTTTGTCTAGGAAAATAGGAACAACCAACCAGCTTCCTTATACTTCTCATCATGATAATCTTGTAGAAAGGTATAAAAAATGGAATCAGATCATCTACAGCCTCACCTCTCATCAATATCTGGACTATTGGTGATGATATGGGTATTTCTTTTTATTATTTTTTTTATTGTGCTTTAAGTGAAACTTTACAGTTCAAGTCAGTTTCTCATATGAAAACTTATGCACACATTACTATGTGACCCTGGTTGCTCTCTTTACAATGTGAGAGAACACTCCTTCTCTCCACCCTGTATTTCCTGTGTCCACTCAACCAGCCCCTGTCCCCGTCTGCCTTCTCATCTTGCCTCTGGATATCTTCTTGAGCTAAGGAGCGCACTCCTCACCAGTATCTTTTTATGTCTTACAGCACAGTCTAATCTTTGTCTGAAGAGTTGGCTTTGGGAATGGTTTTAGTTTTGGGCCAACAGAGTCTGGGGGCCATGTCCTCTGGGGTCCCTCCAGTTTCAGACAGACCATTTAGTCTAGTCTTTTTACTAGAATTTGAGTTCTGCACCCCACTTTTCTCCTGCTCCATCAGACACTCTCCTTTTTGTTCCCTGTCAGGGCAGTCATTGGTGATAGCCAGGCACCATCTAGTTCTTCCAGTCTCGGGCTGATGGGGTCTCTGGTTTATGTGGTGCTTTCTGTCTCTTCAGTTCATATTTTTCTTGTGTCTTTTGTGTCTTTAATTCTCCTTTGCTCCAGGTGGGTTGAGACCAATTGATGCATCTTAGATGACTGCTTGCTAGCTTTTAGTACCCCAGATGCCACTCTCCAAAGTGGGATGCAGAAGGTTTTCTTAACACAGTTTTTTATGCCAATTGACCAAGTTGTCCCCTGAAACCATGGTCCCAAGAGCCCTGCCCCTGCTACTCTGTCCTTTAGCTTTTAGTTTAGTTCAGTTGTGCTGACTTCCCCTGTATTGTGCGTTGTCCTTCCCTTCACCTAAAATAATTCTTGTCTACCATCTAGTTAGTGAATACCACTCTCCCTTGGTCCCCACCCTCATTACCATTAAAGAATTTTTTTTTAATATGTTTAAACCTTTTCTTGACTTCTTATAATGATGGTCTCATACAATATTTGTCCTTTTGGGACTAATTTCACTCAGCATAATGCCTTCCAGATTCATCCATGTTGTATGTTTCACAGATTCATCATTGTTTTTTATCATTGACCAGTACTATACTGTGTGAATATACCATAATTTATCCATTCATCTGTTGATGGGCACCTAGGTTGTTTCCATCTTTTTGCTATTGTAAACTATGCTGAAATGAACATGGGTGGCATATATCTACTAGTGTGAGGGCTCTTATTCCTCTAGAAGTGGGATTGCTCAATCATATGGTAGTTCTATTTCTAGCTTTTTAAGGACATGCCAAATTGATTTCCAAACTGGTCGCACCATTTTACATTCCCAGCAGCAGTGTAAAGTGTTCCAGTCTCTCCAACATTCACTATTTTATTTTTTAGATGAATGTCAGCCTTGTTGGGATGAGATGGTGTCTCATTGCAGGTTTTTTTTTTTTTTAAATGGCTAATGATTGTAAGCATTTCTTCACATATCTGTTAGCTGCCTGAATGTCTTCTTTCGTGAAGTGCTTGTTCATATCCTTTGCCCAGTTTTTGATT
Source organism: Loxodonta africana (assembly GCF_030014295.1). Classification (NCBI taxonomy): domain Eukaryota; kingdom Metazoa; phylum Chordata; class Mammalia; order Proboscidea; family Elephantidae; genus Loxodonta; species Loxodonta africana. The sequence goes on from NC_087342.1 coordinate 37,133,038, forward strand.
GGGTTATTTGTCTTTTTATTGTTGAGGTTCTGCAGTATCTTGTAGATTTTAGACAAGATGCTGATTAGATTTGTCTTAGCCAAAAAATTTTTTTCAGCCTGTAGGTTGTGTTTTTACTATTTTGGTGAACTCTCTGGATGAGCATAATTATTTGATTTTTAGGCATTTCCAGTTACCTAGTTTCTCTTCTGGTGTTTCTGTATTATTAATAATATTTTGTATACTGTTTATGCCATGTATTGGGTCTTAGCATTGTCCTATTTTTTCTTCCATGGTCTTAATCATTTTAGATTTTATATTTAGGTCTTTGTTCCTTTTTGAGTTAGTTTTTGTGCATGGTGTAAGGTATGGGTCTTGTTTCATTTTTTTGCAGATGGATATCCGGTTATGCCAACACCATTTGTTAAAGAGACTGTATTTTCCCAATTTAACTGACTTTGGGACTTTGTCAAAAATCATCTGCTCATTAAAAAAAAAAAATAGGTGGATGAAATTATGTCTGGATTCTAAATTCTGTTCCATTGGTCTACGCATCTGTTGTACAAGTACCAGGCTATTTTGACTACTGTGGTGGTATAGTAGGTTCTAAAATTAGGTAGTGTGAGGCCTCCCACTTTGTTCTTCTTTTTCAGCAATGCTTTTGTTAGCCAGGGCCTCTTCCCTTTGATATGAAGTCAGTGATTTGTTTCTCCGTCTCATTAAAATATGTCATTGGAATTTTGATCTGGATTGCATTGTACCTATAGATCACTTTAGGTAGAATAGACATTTTCACAATGTTGAGTCTTCCTATCCATGAGCAAGGTATGTTTTTCCACTTTTGTAGGTCTCTTTTTGTTTCTTGCAGTAGTATCTTGTAGTTTTCTTTGTATAGGTCTTTTATGTCTCCGGTTAGATTTATTCCTAAGTATTTTATCTTCTTGGGGGCTACTGTATAAGGTATTGATTTGGTGATTTCCTCTTTGATATTCTCTTTGTTGGTGTAGGGGAATCCAACTGATTTTTGTACGTTTACCTGTATCCTGATACTTTGCTGAAATCTTCTATCAGTTCCAGTAGTTTTCTTGAGGATAATTTAGGGTTTTCTGTGTATAAGACCATGTCATCTGCAAATAGAGTTACTTTTACTTCTTCCTTACCAATCTAGATACCCTTTATTTCTTTTTCTAGCCTAATTGCTCTGACTAGGACCTCCAACACAAAGTAAAATAAGAGTAGTGATAAAGGGCATCTATGTCTGCTTTGTGTTCTCAAGGGGAATGCTTTCAGACTCTCCATTTAGGGTGATGTTGGCTGTTGGCTTTGTATAAGTGCCCTTTATTATGTTGAGGAATTTCCCTTCTATTTCTATTTCACTGAGAGTTTTTATCATGAGTGGGTGTTGGACTTTGTCAAATGCCTTTTCTACACCAATTGACAAGATCACGTGGTTCTTGTCTTTTGTATTGTTTATATGATGGGCTACAGTGATTGTTTTTCTAGTGTTGAACCAACCCTGCATACCTCGTATGAATCCCACTTAGTCATGATGAATTTTTTTTTTTTGATATATTGTTGAATTCTATTGGCTAGAATTTTGTTGAAGATTTTTGAGTCTAAGTTCATGAGGGATATAGGTCTGTAATTTTCTTTTTTTGTGGTGTCTTTACCTGGTTTTGATATCAGGTATATCCCGGGTTCTTAGAATGAGTTTGGGAGTATTACATCCTTTTCTATGCTCTGAAATACCTTTAGTAGTACTGGTGTTAACTCTTCTCAGAAAGTTTGGTAAAACTCTCCAATGAAGCCGTATGGGCCAGGACTTTTTTGTTGTTGTTGGTAGTATTTTAATTACCTTTTCAATCTCTTCCTTTGTTATGGGTTTACTTAGTTGTTCTTCTTCTGCGTTAGTTTAGGTAAGTAGTGAGTTTGTAAAAATCCATCCATTTCTTCTAGGTTTTCAAACTTGTTACTAATTTGTTACTAATCTGATATGACTCTTGATTTCAGTGGGGTCTGTTGTGATAGCTCCCGTATCATTTCTTATTTGGGTTATTTTCTTCCTCTCCTGTTTTTCTTTTGTCAGTTTGGTCAATAGTTTATCAATTTTGTTGATTTTTTCAGAGAGCCAGCTTTTGGTCTTGTTAACTCTTTTGACTGTTTTTCTGTTTCCTATTTCATTTAATCCTGCTCTAATTTTTATTATTTGCTTTCTTCTGGTGCCTGAGGGTTTCTTCTGTTGCTATCTTTCTATTTGTTCAAGTTGTAGAGATAATTCTTTGATTTCGGCCCATTCTTCTTTTTGTATGTGTGCAATTTATTGCTATAAATTGACCTCTGTGCACTGCTTTAGCTGTGTCCCGATGGCTCTGATACAAAGTATTTTCATTCTCATTGGATTCTATGCATTTCTTTATTCCATCCTTAATTTCTTCTATACCCCAGTCATTTTTGAGCAGGGTGTTGTTTAATTCCAAAGTGTTTGATTTCTTTTCTCTGCTTTTTGTTATTGATTTCTAATTTTATGGCTTTATGGTCAGAGAAGAAGCTTTGTAATGTTTCAATGCTTTGGATTCTGCTAAGGCTTGCTTTAAGACCTAATACATGGTCTACTCTAGAGAATGTTCCATGTGCATTGGAAAAGAAAGTAAACGGCTTCTGTTGGGTGGAGTGTTCTGTGTATGTCCATGAAGTCAAGTTGGTTGATTGTGACGTTTAGATCTTCCTCTCTTTATTGAGCTTCTTACTGAATATTCTGTCCTTCACCAAAAGTGGTGTGTTGCAGTCTTGTACTTTTATTTTGGACCTCTCTGTCTCAATTTTCAGTGCTGTTATAGTTTGCTTTATGTATATTGAAGCCCTGTCATTAGGTGCATAAATACTGATTATGGTTATTTCCTCCTTGTAGGTTGTCCGTTTAATCATTATATTGTCCGTTTAATCATTATATAGTGTCCTTCCTTATTCTTTGTGGTGGATTTAACTTTAAAGTCTATTTTGTTAGAAATTATTGTTACCACTCCTGCTCTTTTTTGATTGTTCTTTGCTTGTTGTGTCTTTAAGTCTAAGGTGTGTCTCCTGTAGTCAGCATACAGGTGGATCTTTTTTTTTTTTTTTTAATCCATTCTGCCACTCTCTGTTTCTTTATTGGTGCATTTAGTCCATTTACATTGAATGTAATTATGGATGGGTATGAGTTTAGTGCTGTAACATTGATGTCTTTTTTTGTGTGCTGTTGACAGATTCTTTTTTCCACTGAATATTTTGTGCTGTGTAATTTATACATTGCCTTTTCCTCTTATTTGTTGTTGTTGATTTTCTTTTTGCTGACTCTTCATGATTTTCTTGTTTTTTATTTTTATGTGTAGGACTGTTAGTCTCCTTTGTGGTTACCTTAATATTTACCCTATTTTTCTAAGTTTAAACCAAGCTTTTATTTCTTTTTATCCCCTTGACTTCCTCTTCATATGAATGATCAGAGACTGCATTTTTTAGTCCTTCTTTGTTGTTTTAATGTTGTCATCTTTTATGTAATGACATCGCTGTTTCTCTGTTCTGAGCATTTTTTAAATCTTGCTTTATTTTATGATTTCCATACCTGGGTTGATATCCGGTTGCTCTGTCCTGTGTTCTTATCTTGGGTTGATATCTAATATTATTAATTTTCTAACCAGAGAACTCCCTTTCATATTTCTTGTAGTTTTGGTTGGGTTTTTACATATTCCCTAAACTTCTGTTTATCTGGAAATGTCCTAATTTCACCTTCATATTTGAGAGATAGTTTTGCTGGATATATGATTCTTGGCTGCCAATTTTTTCTTCAAGGCTTTATTTAAGTCATCCCATTGCCTTCTTGCCTGCATGGTTTCTGCTGAGTAGTCCGAACTTATTCTTATCAACTACTCTTTATAGGTGACTTTTTATTTATCTGTAGCCACTCTTAAGTCTCTCTTTATCTTTGGTTTTGGCATCTTTGATTATAATGTGTCTTGGTGACTTTCTTTTGAGATCTTCCTTGTGTGGGGTTTGATGAGCATCTTGGATAGATATTTTCTCACCTTTCACTATATCAGGGAAGTTTTCTGCCAACAAATCTTCAACAATTCTATCTGTATTTTCTGTTATCCCTTTCTGTTCTGGTACTCCAATCACTTGTAGGTTATTCCTCTTGATAGAGTCCCACATGATTTTTAGGGTTTTTTCGTTTTTTTTTAGTTCTTTTTATCTGATTTTTCTTCAAATATATTGGTGCCAAGTGCTTTATCTTCCAGTTCACCTATTCTGCCTTCCACTTGCTCAATTCTGTTCCTCTGACTTTCCATTGAGTTTTCTAATTCTGAAATTTATTGTTAATCTTCTGATCCTGATTGTTGTCTCTCTATGGATTCTTGCAGCTTATTAATTTTTAAATTAGGTTCTTGAATAACCTTTTTAATTTCTTCAAGTGCTTTATCTGCATGTTCCTTGGCTTGTTGTGCATTCTGCCCAATCTCCTTCCTGATCTCTTGAAGAGTTCTGTATATTAATCTTTTGTCTGGTAATTCTAGAAAGACATCTTCATCTGGTAGATTCTTTGAATTTTTGTTTTGAGAGCTTGTTGAAGTGATCATGGCCCGCTTCTTTATGTGATTTAATATTGACTGTTATCTCTGATCCATCTATAAGTTATTGTATTAATTTATTTTATGCTTGCTTACTGTATCCTAGCTTCTTGCTTTGTTTTGGTTTGATAAACCTAAATAGGCTGCTTGAGTGAGCTAGTTTGATTATTTGCACCTTTGAAGCTCTAACATCCTGTGGCCAGACGGGTAGAGCTGTTAACATGTACATGAGCCTATGAGCCCATTCTCTTTTCTTGTATGGAATCAGCTCAGGTGTCCAGGTAGTTGGCTATCCATTGTGTGCTACAGGCTCTGTCCTACAGTCTTAGAGGGGCAGGGGTGATTGGTGTAGGTACAGGTGTCTGGTTGCAACTTGGGGTCATGCTCTGAACAAGGCAGGGGACTGACAACTGTCTGTGAGGAACGCACCTGTTCCCTAGAAAGCACAGGCAGGTGGGTTCTGTAGCCAGAACACGGGTACCCAAAGCTTTCATTTGTAAGGACTGGGAGGTACCACTTTTCCTTGGACCTCTATCATGGGTGGCTAGGTGAGGTGTTGGAGCCACCAGTCCTCAGGCCCCTGACATGGGTAGGTGAGGACTCTGTTTAATAGGCAAAGCAGTGTCAAACATCAGAAAGTCACCTTTCCACCACACAGCTGAAATAGTTGAAGTCAGATCTCAAGCACATTCATCACTGCAGTAACAAGGGCCTAATATCCTGAAATGGTTCCACACAGGGCCATGCAGGGGTGAAAGGTATTCAAAGTCTGTGGATCATTTGTGTCTGGACAGGAGCCGCTTTTGTCCTGAGCTCCCCAGCTTAGTGTAGCTGGCAGATTATCTTTCACCGCAGTTGTTAATTTATTCCTTCTCCTAGGCCGAGAGAATGGCTCAGAGTGTGCCGCAGGACCTATCTCAGGCCCAGAGAAATCGACAGCCACTGAAGCTGGCTTGGGGGCTGGTGATGTGGTAAAATAAATGCAAGTACTTAGCTTTTGCTGAGACTGCTGTTCTTCTCTGGTTCTGGAGGTGTGAGTAGATTGTGCAGCTTGCTGTCTCTCCCCGAGGAAGCTGCACCCCGAAAGCCACCTCCAGCTCTGCCACTGTCCCTCCAGGGGATAGTGCATGAGGGGTGCTGGTTCCCACTGAGTCAGGTCTGGCAGCTCCTCACTGCTTCTGAACCATCTTTCCCTCCTCCTGCCACTCAATCTGATTTCCTAACTTTGCGTTTGATGCTCAGGTCTCCCAGCTTGTCATATATATAGTAATTTCACTTGTTTTTTTTGGGTCTGTGTTGTAAGAGGGATTACCGGGAGCATGTGACTACTCCCCTATATTGGCCCCACCTCCCAGATCTTGCTGAGAGCTTTTATCATGAATGGGCATTGGACTTTGTCAAATGTCTTTTCTGCATTAATTGATAACATCGTGTGGTTCTTGTCTTTTGTTTTATTATGATTGTTTTTCTAATGTTAAACCATCCCTGCATATCTGGTATGAATCTCACTTGGTCACAGTGAATTGGTCTTTTGATATGTTGTTTGAGTTCTATTGGCTACAATTTTGCTGAGGATTTTTGCATCTCACTTCATGAGGGATATTGGTCTCTAATTTTCTTTTTTTGTGGTGTCTTTACCTGATTTTGGTATCAGTGATATGCTGGCTTCATAGAATGAGTTTGGGAGTATTCCCTCCTTTTCTATGCTCTGAAATACCCTTAGTAGTAGTGGTGCTAACTCTTCTCTGAAAGTTTGGCACAATTCTCTAATGAAGCCATTAGGGCCAGAGATTTTTTTTGTTGGGAGTTTTTTTAATGACCTTTTCAATCTCTTCTTTTGTTATAGGTTTATTTGGTTGTGCTCTGTTTGTGTTAGTTTAGGTAGGTAGTATGTCTCTAGAAACTTGTTCATTTCCTCTAGGTTTTCAAATTTGTTAGAGTACAATTTTTCATACTCTTCTGCTATGATTGTTTTAATTTCAGCTAGGTCTTTTGTAATATCGCCCATCTCATTCCCTATTCGAGTTATTTGCTTCATCTCCTTTTTTATTTTTGCCAGTTTGGCCAATGGTTTGTAGATTTTGTTGATCTTTTCGAGGAACCAGCTTTTGGTCTTGTTACCTCTTTCAATTTTTTTTTCTCTATTTCATTTAATTCTGCTTTAATTGTTATTTGCTTTCTTCTGGTGCCTGAGGGTGCCTTTTGTTGCTTTGTTTCTACTTGTTTGAGTTGTAGGGATAGTTCTTTGATTTTGGCCCTTTCTTCTTTTTGGATGTGCATTTATTGTGATAAATTGACCTCTGAGCACTGCTTTTGCTCTGTCCCAAAAGTTCTGGTAGGAACTGTTTTCATTCTCATTTGATTCTGTGAATTTCTTTATTCCGTTCTTAATTTCTTCTATAACTCAGTCATTTTGAGCAAGGAGTTGTTCAGTTTCCATGTGTTTGATTTTTTTTCTTGCTTTTTCTGTTATTGATTTCTATTTTTATGGCTTTATGGTCAGAAAAGATGCTTTACAATATTTCGATGTTTTGGATACTGTTAAGGCTTTCTTTATGACCTAATATGTGGTCTATTCTGGAGAATGTTCCATGTGAGTTGGAAAAGAAAGTACACTTGGCTGCTGTTGATTGGAGTGTTCTGTATATGTCTATAAGATCAAGTTGGTTGATTATGACATTTAGATCTCCTGTGTCTTTATTGAGCTTCTTTATGGATGTTCTGTCCTTCACCAAAAGCAGTGTGTTGAAGTCCTCTAATATTATTGTGGAGTTGTCTATCTCTCTTTTCAATGCTGTTAGAGTTAATTTTATGTACTTTGGAGCCCTGTCATTGGGTATGTAAATATTTATTATGGTTATACCCTCCTGGTATATTGAGCCTTTAATCATTATATAGTGCTCTTCCTTCTCCTTTGTGGTGGATTTTAAAGTCTATTTTTGTCAGAAATTAATATTGCCACTTCTGCCCTTTTCTGATTGTTGTTTGCTTGGTATATTTTTTGCCATCTTTTGAGTTTTAGTTTATCTGTGTCTTTAAGTTTAAGTTGTGTTTCTTGCAGGCATCATAGAGGCCAATCACGTTTTTTTTAATCCATTCTGGCACTCTCTGTCTCTTTATTGGTGCATTTGGTCCATTTACATTCAGTGTAATTATTGATCGGTATGAGCTTTTTTTTTTTTTTTTTTTTTGAGCTTAGTGCTGTGCTGTCATTTTGATGTTTCTCTCTCTGTGTTGTTCACAGTTTCTTTTTTCCACTTAATTTTCTGTGCTGAGTAGTTTTTCTTTATATATTGTCGTTTCCTCTTTTTCTTTATCATTGTTTTTCTATTTGCTGAGTTTGTACGTGTAAGATTGTTAGTTTCCTTTGTGGTTACCTTAATATTTACCCTTATTTTCTAAGTTTAAGCCATTTGAAAGATCTATGAATACATTTTTTAGTCTTTCTTTTTTGATTGAATGTTGTCACCTTTTACAGAATGACATTTCTGTTTCCCTGTTTTGAGCATTTTAGCTTTGATTTATTTTTGTGATTTCCCTATCTGGGTTGATATCTGGTTGCTCTGTCCTGTGTTCTAGTCTTCGGTTTTTATCTGATGTTATTGATTTTCTAACCAGAGTACTTCCATTAGTATTTCTTGTAATTTTGGTTTGGTTTTTGCAAATTCCCTAAACTTCTGTTTATCTGGAAATGTCCTAATTTCACCTTCATATTAGAGAGACATTTTTCTGGATATATAGTTCTTAGCTGGCATTTTTTTTTTTTCCTTCAAGACCTTATATATGTCATCCCATTGCCTTCTTGCCTGAATGGTTTCTGCTGAGTGGTCAGAACTTGGTGTTATTGGCTGTCCGTTGTAGGTGACTTTTCATTTATCCCTAGCCACTCTTAAAATTCTCCCTTTATCTTTGGTTTTGGCAAGTTTGATTATAATATGTCTTGGTGACTTTCTTTTGAGATCTACCTTGTGTGGGGTTTGATGAGCATCTTGGATAGATATCATCTTTCACAATATCAGGGAAGTTTTCTGCCAACAGATCTTCAACAATTCTCTCTGTATTTTCTGTCATCCCCTCTTGCTCTAGTACTCCAATCACTCATAGGTTTTTCCTCTTGATAGAGTTCCATGCAATTCTTAGGTTTTTTTTTTAATTCTTTTATCTGATTTTTCCTCAGATATGTTGGTATCAAGTGCTTTCTCTTCAGTCTCACTAATTCTGACTTCCGTTTCCTCGGTTCTCTCCTCTGACTTTCTATTGAGTTGTCTAATTCTGAAATTTTATTGTTAATCTTCTGAATTTCTGTTTGCTGTCCATCTAAGGATTCTTGTACCCTATTAAATTTGCCATTATGCTATTCCTTAATCTTCTTAGGTTCCTCTAATGCTATATCTGTGTGTTTCTTGGCTTGCTCTGCATTTTGCCTGATCTGCCTCCTGATCTCTTGAAGAGTTCTGTATATTAATCTTTTTATTGTACCTCTGGTATTTCCAGAAAGTTATCTGCATCCAGAAGATTTCTTGATTCTTTGTTTTAGGAGCTTGCTGAAGCCATCATGGCCTGCCTTTTTATGTGATTTGATATTGACCGTTGTCTCCAAGGCATCAAAAAGTTACTGTACTCATTTATTTCATGTTTTCTTACTGTGTCCTAGCTTCTGTGTTTGTTTTGTTTTGATATGCACAAACTGGCTGCTTGAGTGAGCTGGTTTGATTATTGGTGCCTTTGAAGCTCTAATGTCCTATCACCAGGTGGTTATAGCTGTTACTATGTATACGAGCCCAGGAGTCCATTTACTTTTCTTGTATGGATTCAGCTCAGGTGTCCAGGTAGTCAGTCACCCCGTGTGTGTTACACGCTCTGTCATAAAGTCTTAGAGGGGCAGGGGTGATTGGTGTAGGCACAGGTATCTGGCTGCAGTAGGGAATCATGTGCTGAGCAAGGCAGAGGGCTGACAACCACCCCTTGAATGTCTGTGAGGAAAGCAAGTCCCTGTTCCCTACAGCACCTAAGTGAGTGGGTTTTGCGGTCAGGCTATGGCCACCCAGTGCTGTTGGCTTTAAGGACTGGCAGCACTACTTATCCTTGGACCCCTGTTGAGAGTGGCTAGATGGTGTGGTTGAAGCAACCAGCACTTAGGCCCTTGATGTGGGTAGGTGAGGACACTGCTTAATAGGCAGAGTGGTGTCAAACATCACAAACCTGCCTCTCCAGCAAATGGCTGAAACAGTTGAAGTTAGACTTCAGGTATATATCCTGTTGTACTGTGTTAATGAGGGCCTATGCTGTTGAAATGGGCCCATACAGGTCTAGGCAGGGGTGAAAGCATTCAGAGTCCATGGACCACTTATGCCTGTGTCTAGGCAGAGGAGATGTTTCTGCCCTGAGTTCCCAGCTTAGGAGAGTCAGCAGATTATTTTTCCTCTTGTTTGTTAATTTGTTCATTCTCCAAGGCTGGGAGATTGGCTCAGGGTTTGTGACAGGCCCTACTTCCAGCCCAAGGAAAGTGGCTATCACTGAAGCAGGCTAGGGACCTGAAGCAGAGTTGGGCAGGGTCAGTTAGCTGGGAGAGGGTTTTTTCCAAGGGAGTGTTTTTTGGTCTATGTGGTAGATTAGATGCAAGCACTTATCTTTTGCCAAGAGCACCGCATTTCACTGATTCTGGAGTCATGAGTGAACTCCACCACTCAGTCTCTCCTGAAGTGTAAAACACATCCCAATCACCACTGTTTGTCTCACCATGCTCATGCCAACAGACCCAACCTGAGGGGTTCCGGTTCCCGCCAAGTCGGGTCTGGTAACTCCTTGCTGCTTCTGAATCATCTCTCCCTTCCCCTGCCACTCAGTCGGATTCTTCAACTTTGCCTTTGATGTTCAGGGCTCCTAGATTGTCATATATAATCGATTCACTTGTTTTTTTTGGGCCTTTGTTGTAAAAGGACCACCAGAAGCATCTGACTTCTCTGTAATCTTGGCCTTGTCTCTCTATTATGCGTATTTCTATTGCCACCTCACACCAGGTGCCCTCTTTACTCCTGAAAGCAGTCTCCGACATCTTCAAGGCTAACCAGACTTGAGAACCAATCTAGAAAACTCATGCTTACAATTTTGTCTCTCTAGAACCAGTCTGGCTACCAAATGTCTTAGGCTGGTTTCTCTAGAGAAGCAAAACTGTATACATATAGAGTATACATATAGAGAGAGATTTGTATCAAGAAAATGGCTCACCTAGTTGTAGAGGCTGGAATGGGTCTGGCTGGAGGCTTCTCCTGATTTACATAGCCACAAGGGCTGTTGAACCCAAGATTGGCAGGTAAAATAGCAGGGCTCCTTCTCACTAGCTGTGAAGACTGACAATTTCCGAGAATCATCAAGCAAGCAAGATTGCAGGTAAGCTGCTAGGTCAAGTCCCAAGAGCTGGAGGTCAGACAAATAGGAAACAGCTACAGGATCCAGTGGAAGCAAAACCCCACAAGCCTTGACAGAAACTCCACTTATATTCCAGGTAGTCCACATGCCCAGGGAAACTCCCTGTCAACTGATTGGCTGCTCACAGCAGATCCCATCATGGAGGTAATCACATTATATCAAATCTCATCATGGAAGTGATCACCTCATGATACCAAAAAAACCAAACCAAACTCACTGCCGTTGAGTCAATTCCAACTCATAGCAACCCTATAGGACAGAGTAAAACTTCCCGATAGAATTTCCAAGTAGTGCCTGGTGGATTCGAATTGCTGACCTCTTGGTTAGCAGCTGTAGCACTTAACCACTACACCACCAGGGTTTCCTACCTCATCATATGACTGCCAAACTACACCATAAATGCCAGACCACTGAGAATCATGGCTCAGCCAAGTTGACACACAACCTGAACAATTGCAAAACTCTACTGCCACTGCCACTTCCATGGGCACCACCACCTGTAGTGCCACTGTCACCTCTATTGCCACCACCACTGCCACTTTTACTGCCATTGCCACTTCTGCTGCTACCACCACCTCTACTGCCACCACCACCTCAATTTTCACTGCTACTGCCACCTCTATTGCCACCAGCTCCTCTGCTTCCAATGCCACCTTGATTTCATCTGTCATCACCACTTTTGTTGCCATCACCAACTCTATTTCCACTGCCACCTCTACTGCCATTAATACTTCTGCCACTGCCACATTTGCTGCTATTGCGTCCTCTGCTGCCACAACCATATCTGCTGCCAGCACATCTACTACCAATGCCAATGCCACATCTATCACCAGCGCCACCTTTACTGACACTGCCACCTCTGCTGCCACTGTCAACTCTACTGCCTCTGCCATATTTACTGGCACCACCACCTTTATTGCCTCTAACTCCTCCACTGCCACTCTCACCTCTACCATCATTGCTACCTCAACTGTCACTGCCACTGTTACCACCAAGACAACTGCCACTGCCACCTCTGCTGCCACTGCCGTTCCTGCCTACTCTGCTGCCACCACCATCTCTATACCCACTGCCACTTCTACTGTCAGCACATCTACTGCCACTGGGACCTCTACTGCCACTGCCAACTCTGTTACTACCACCACTTCTGCTGTCACCACCTCTGCTGCCACTGCCTCCCCTGCTGCTACCACTACCTCTACTGCCACCCTCACTTCTGCTGCCACCACCACCACCTCTACAGCCACAACTGCATGTACTGCCACTCCCACCTCTCCTGCCTTCACCACCACCACTTCTATGGCCACTGGTACATCCACTGCCCCTGCCACCTCAGCAGCCACCACCAACCCTACTGCCAATGACTCCACTGCTGCCTACAACACCTCCTTTACCACCATTACCTCTTATGCTACTGCCACTTTCACTGTCACCATAACTGACATCTCTACTGCCACCACCACGACACTGCTACTGCAACATCAGCTGTCACTGTCATCTCTACTGACAACACCACCCCTGCTGCCAATGCTACCTCTACTGGCTACACCACCTCTGAGGCCACTGCCAACTCTGCTGCTACCACCACCTTGAATTCATCTGCCACCACCACCTCTACTGGCACTGCCACCAGCACCTCTGTTGCCACCACCACCTCTTCTGCCAAACTCACCTGGGCTACAACCTCCAACTGTACTGCTGCTACCACCTCTACTATAACCACCATTACCACCGGCATCACCCCTTCTACTGACACCGCCACTCTGCTGCTACCACCACTTCTACAGGCACCAACATTTCTTCTGACATCACCACCTCTGCTGGCACCACCACATCTACTGGCACTGTCACCTCTACTGCCACTACCACCTCTGCTGCCAACTCACCTGGACTGCAACCACCACCTCTGCTGCCACTACCACGTCTACTGTAACCTCCATTGCTATAGGCACCGCCTTTTCTACTGACATCACCAACTCTGCTGCCATTACCACCCCTGCTGCAACTGCCACCTCTACTACCACTTCTGCTTCCACCACCGTCTCTGCTGCCACTCTAACCCTAGACTGCCACTGCCACCTCTACTTACACTGCCATCTCTACTACCAGTGCCGCTTCTACAGGCACTAACTTTTCTTCTGACACCACCACCTCTGTTGCCACCAGCACATCTACTGTCACCACTACCTCTGCTGCCAATGCTACCTCTACTGCCACTGCTACCTCTGCTTCCACTGTAACCTCTACTGACACTGCCACCTCTCCTGGAACTGCCATATCTACTGGCATTGTCACCTCTGTTGCCACCATCACCTCTTCTGCCGCCACCACCTCTACTGCCAACTCCACCTCTGCCGACACCATCACCTCAGCTGCCAGCACTGCCATTGCAGCCATAGCCACATCTACTGTGACCACCACTTCTGCTGCCAAAGCCACCACTGCTGGCATCACACTCTCTGCCACCACCATCACGACTCTGATGCCACCACCATCTCTGATGCCACTGCCACCTCTGCTGCCACTACCACCTATACTGCCACTGCCACCTCTATTGCCACCTGTACTATACTGCACTGTAACATCCCTTTCTGCTGCCACCGCCCTCTTTACTGCCACCACCACCGCCACCTCTCCTGTAACTGCAACCTCTGCTGCCAAAGCCACCTCTGCTGTCATGACCAGCCCTATTACCACCTCCACTTTTGCTGCCACCACCGCCTCTACTTCTATCACCACCTCAACTGCTACCACTGCCACCCGTACAGCTGCCACCATCACCTCTACTACTACTACTACTACTACTAACACCTCTGCTGCTGACACCATTACCTCTAATGTGACTGCCGCTTCAACTGTCACTGCCACCCCTACTGCCAACACCAAGACAACTGCCAATGCAACTTTGAGTGCCACTACCACCTCTACTGACATCTCCACCTCTACTGAGACTGCCACTTTTATTGCCAACACCACCTCTAATGCCACCGCCCCCTCTGCTGCCAATGCCACCTCTACTGCTGCCTTGATTTCTACTGTCACTGCTACCTCTACTTCCACCACCACATATACTGCCACCACCACCTCTACTGCCACTGACAATGCCACATCTACTGACAAAGCCACATCTACTGTCAATGCCATGTCTACTGTCAATGCTACCTTTAATGCCACTGCCACCTCTGCTGTCACCACTGCCACTGCTGTTGCCAACACTCTACAACCAACACCAGCTGTACTACCACCACCACCTCTACAAGAACCAACACCTCTACTGCAACTTCCAACTCTACTGCTACCGTCTCTGACACCTCTACAGCCACTGCCACCTCTGTGGCCACCGCCACCGCTGCTGCCACTGCCACTGTTACTGCCAACACCACCTCTGCTGCCACCACCACCTTGCCACCACCACACTTCTATTGCCACCAGGACCTCTACTGCCACCACTCCTTCAGCTGTCACCACCTCCTCTGCTGCCATTGCCAGCTTTACTGCCACAAATGCCACCGCCTCAACTGCCACCACCACCCCAACTGCATCTGCAACTTCTGCTGCCATTATTACATCTACTGTCACCACCACCTCTGATACCACATCTCTTCTATTGTCACCACTATGTCTACTGCCACCGCCACTTTTACTGCCACCACCACTACTGCTACTGCCACCTCTACTGTCACCTTTCCTCTGCTGCCAACACTACCTCCTCTGCCACTGACACCTGTGTCAGTGCCATCTCTACTGCCAACACCAATGCCATGTCTATTGCCTGTGCCACCTTTACTGCCACCGACATCTCTGCAGCCACTGCCACCTCTTCTGCCACTGCCACCTCTACTGGTACCACCACCTCTGTTGCCACTGCCTCTTCTAGGGGCATTGCCACGTCTAGCACCACTGTCACTGCTACTGTCACCACCACTTCCACCCCTACTGCCACTGCCACCTCTACTGCCATTGCCACATCAACTTTCACTGCCACTGCCACTGCCACCACAAAGAAAACTGCCACTGTGACCTTGGCTCTGACACCACTGCCTCTATAGAGGACACCATCTTCATTGCCACCACCACCTCTACTGCCACTACCACCTCTGCTTCCAATGCTACCTTGATTTCATCTGCCACCACTACCTCTGTTGCCACCAGCAGCTCTATTGTCACTGCCACCTCTACTGCTACCACCACTTCTGCTGCCAATGCCCAGTCTGATGCCACTAAAATCTCTGCTGCAACACCCACCTGTGCCTCCACTACCTCATGTACTGCTACCACTATCTCTACTGACGATGCTGATGGCACATCTATGCCAATGTCATTTTTACTTCCACCACCACATCTGCTGCCATTGCCACCTCTATTGCCACCACCACCACTGCTGCTACTTCCTTTTCTGCTGGCAGAAGCACTCTACATCCAACACCACCTCTTCTGTCACTGCAATCTCTACTGCCGCTTCCACTCTACTGCATTGCCAAGTCTGCTACAACCACCACATCCATGCCGCCACTCTTGTACAGCCCCCAGGAGCTCTACTGCCACCACCAGCTCTACTGCCACCGCTACTTCTGTTGCCAACCCCTTCTCTGCTGCCACTGCTCCTTCTACCACCACTGCCACTTCTGTTGCCACCCCCACTTCTGCTTCCACCACCACATCTGTTTCCAACCTCACCTCGGCTACCACCACCACCACCTGTACTGCCACCAACACCTCTACTCTAACCACCATCTCTACAGGCACTGCCTCTTCTGTTGACATCAACAAATCTGCTGCCACCACCACCTACGCTACCACTGCCACTTCTACTGCCACCACCACTTCCACTTCCACTTCCACTGCCATCTCTGCTTCCACCCCTTCTGTGCTGCCACCTCTACTGTGACCACCACATCTACTGCCACTACCACATCTACTGTCACCACCACATATACTGCCACCACCACCTCTACTGTCACTGCCTCTGCATGTCTACTGCCAATGCAACCTTTAGTGCCACTGCCACCTCTGCTACCTCCAACACTGTACAGCCAACACCACCTCTACTACCACAGTCACCTCTACAGGCACTGCCACCTCTACTGTAACTGCCAACTTACTACCACCACCACCTTGGCAACCACCCTCACCTCTGCTGCTAAACTCACCTGGACCACCACCAGTACCACAACCACCACCTCTACTGTAACTGGAATCTCAACAGGCACGAGCTCTCCTACTGACATCACCAACTCTGCTGCTACCACCAACTATACTGCCACTACTAACAGTACTGTCACTGTCACCCCTACAGGCACAGCCGCCTCTACTGCAACTGCCACCTCTACAGCCACAGCCTCTGCTACTTCCATGGCCTCTATTGTCACTACCACCTCTTCTGCCAGTGCCACCTCTACTGCCACCACCACCTCCATGCCAACATTCTTCTACCACCCCCAAGTGCTCTATTTCCACTGCTCCCTCTACTGCCACTGCCTTCTTGCTGCTACCACAGCCTCTACTGCTACTGCCACCTCAACTGTCACTGCCACTGGCACCCCTACTACCACCACCAAGACAACTGCCAATGCGACCTCAGCTGACACTGCCACCCCTACTGACACCACCATCTCCACCTTTATTGCCAACACCACCTCTACTGTCAATGCTGCCTCTGCTGCCAATGTCATCTTTTCTGCCACCTTGGTGGCAGTGAACATTTAGTCTTCCACCACTACTCTGCTGCAACATCCATCTGTGCTGCCAAAACCACCTGTACTGCAACCACCCCATATATTGTCACCGTCACCTTTACTGCTTCCACCAATGCCACATATACCAACAATGCCACCTTCACTGCCACTGTCACCTCTGCTGCCACCTTCCCTTCTACTTCCACCACCCTTTCTTCTGGCATCACCACTGCAACTTTACTGCCACTGCCATCTCTGATGCCATTGAAACCTCTACTGCCACCAACACTCTACAGCCAACACAGCCTCTACTGCTACTGCCATATCTATAGCCACCATCACCTCTACTGCCAACAGCAACTGTGCTGCTACCACCACATTACTGCCACCGGTACAGTCATCACTACTCCTGCTGCTAATGCCACCACTGCTGCCGCTGCCACCGCTACATCTGCAGCTACCACCACCTCTACTGCCACTTCCCCTTCTAATGCCATCACCTTTTCTGCCACCATCACTGCAACTTTACTGCTACTGCCATCTCTGATGGCTCTGAAACCTCTGTTGCCACCTCCATCTCTACAGTCGCTGCTATTGCCACCTCTCCTGACACCACCACCCCACACCACCACAACTGCCATCACCGTCTCTAATAACACCATGACTGCCACCTCTTCAGTGAACACCACCTCTTCTGCCATCACCAACTTTGCTGACACCACCACCTCTGCTAACACCATCATCTTTACTTCCACTGCCACCTCTACTGCCACCACCCCTTCTGCTGCCACTGCCTCCTCTATGGCCACAAGTGCCATCTCCTCTGCTGCCACTACCACCACAACTACAACTTCTGCTACTGCCATCACATCTATTGCCACTGTCACCTCTACTGCCAACTCCATATCTACTGCCACTGTCACTTCTGCTGTTACCACTGTCTCTATAGCTACTGACACCTCAGCTGCCATTGCCATCTCTACTGCTACCACCAACTCTGCTGCCATTACTGTCTGTGGTACCACCACCATCTCTAAAGCCATTGCCACCTCTGCTGCCACTGCCACCTCTACTGCCACCACCACCTCTGCCTCCACCACCATCTGTCAGCCTTGGTTGGCCTGCCTCGACCACCTCTACTGCCACCACCACATCTAGTGCACCACCACTCTGCTGCCGCTGCTCTTCTACTGCCACTGGGACATCTACTGCCACCACCGACTCTACTGCTACCACCACTTCTGCTTCCACAAACACCCATGCTATTAAGGTAGGAAAAGCCAAGTAGAAGCCATTAGAACTGTCCCTATCTAGAAAAATAGTAAATCAAAAAAAATATCGCTTTCCTGGAGGGATTGTAAAGATTACTGCCACCATCAAGGACTTGAAGGTTGCAGGGGTGGTGATTCCCACCACATCCCCATTCCTATTTGGCCTGTGCAAAAAACAGATGGATCTTGTAGAATGACAGTGGATTATCAAAACCTTAACCAGGTGGTGACTCTGATTGTAACTGCTGTTCCAGATGTAATTTCATTACTTGAGAAAATTAATACTTCTCCAGGTACCTGGTATGCCGCTATTGATCTGGCGAATGCCTTTTTCATACCTATTTCAACGGACCACCAGAAGCAGTTTGCCTTCAGCTGACAAGGCCAGCAATACACCTTCACTTGCCTACCTCAGCGCTACATCAATTCTCCAGCCCTATGTCATAATTTAGTCTGCAAGGACCTTGATTGCTTTCCCTTCCACAAGATGTCACACTGGTCCATTACATTGATAACGTTATGCTGATTGGACTTAGTAAGGAAGAAGCGTCAATGACTCTGGACTTATTGGTAAAACATTTGCGTGCTAGAGGGCGGGAAATTAATCCCACAAAAATTCAGGTGCCTTCCACCTCAGTGAAATTTCTAGGGGTCCAGTGATGTGTGGCATGTCCAGATATTCCTTCTAAAGTGAAGGATAAGTTATTGCATCTGGCTGCTCCCACAACTATAAAGGAGGCACAGCACTTAATGGTCCTCTTTGGATTTTGGAGGCAACATACTCCTCATTTGGGTGTGCTTCTCTGGCCTATTTATCAACTGACTTTACAAGCTGCTGGTTTTGAGTGGGGCCCAGAACAAGAGAAGGCTCTACAACAGGTTCAGACTTCTGTGCAAGCCGCTCTGCCACTTGCGCCATATGATCCAGCCGATCCAATGGTGCTTGAAGCATCCGTGACAGATAGAGATGCTGTTTGGAGTCTTTGGCAGGCCCCTATTGGTGAATCACAGTGTAGGCCCTTAGGATTTTGGAGCAAAGCCCTGCCATCCTCTGCAGATAACTACTCTCCTTTTGAGAACCAGCATTTAGCTTGTTACTGGGCCTTAGTAAAGGCTGAACTCTTAACCATGGGTCACCAAGTCACCATGAGGCCTGAGCTGCCCATCATGAACTGGGTATTGTCTGACCCAAAAAGTCATAAAGTTGGATGTGCACAGCAGCACTCCATCATTAAATGGAAGTGGTGTATACGAGATCGGGCCTGAGCAGGACTTGAAGGCACAGGTAAGTTGCATGAAGAAGTGGCCCAAATGCCCACTCCAGTCATATTACTTTCCATCTTCCAGTCTGCATTATGGCCTCATGAGGAGTTTCTTATGACCAGTTGCCTGAAGAAGAGAAAACTTGTGCCTGGTTTACAGATGGTTCTGCACGATATACAGGCACCACTCGAAAGTGGACAGCGGCAGCACTACAGCCCCTTTCTGGGACCTCCCTGAAGGACAGTGGTGAAGGGAAATCCTCCCAATGGGCTGAACTTCAAGCAGTGCACCTGGTTGTTCATTTTGCTTGGAAGGAGAAATGGCCAGATGTGTGATTCTATAATGATTCATGGGCTGTTGCCAGTGGTTTGGCTGCATGGTCAAGGACTTGGAAGGAACATGATTGGAAAATTGGACACAAGGATTTATAGGGAAAAGGTATGTGGATACACTTCTCCAAATGGGCGAAAGAAGTGAAAATATTCGTGTCTCATGTGAATGCTCACCAAAACATGACCTCAGCAGAGGATGATTTTAACAATCAAGTGCATAGGATGATGTGTTCTGTGGAAACCACTAATCTTCTTTCCCCAGCTACTCCTGTTGTTGCTCAATGGGCTCATGAACAAAATGGCCATGGTGGCAGGGGTGGACATTATGCATGGGCCCAGCAACATGGACTTCCACTCACCAAGGCTAACATGGCTACAGCTACCGCTGAGTGCCCCATCTGCCATCAGCAGAGACCAACACTGAGTCCCCCATATGGCACCATCCCTTGAGGTGACCAGCTAGGACCTTGGTGGCAAGTTGATTTCCATCATGGAAAGCACAGTGTTTTGTCCTTACTGGAATAGACACTTACTCTGGATACAGATTTGTGTTCCCTGTACGCCATTCTTCTGCCAAAACTACCATATGTGGATTTAGAATGCCTTATCCACCATCATGGTATCCCAGACAGCATTGTCTCTGATCAAATGACTCACTTCACAGCAAACAAAGTAGGGCAGTGGGCCCATGCTCATGGAATTCACTGGTCTTACCATGTTTCCCATTATCCTGAAGCAGCTGGCTTGATAGAACAATAGAGCAGTCTCCTAAAGACATAATTACCTCGCCAGCTATGTGGCAATACCTTGCAGGGGTGGGGCAATGTTCTCCAGGAAGCTGTGTATGCTCTAAACCAGTTTACAATATGTGGTTCTGTTTCTCCAATAGCAAGGATTCGTGGGTCCAGGAATCAAGGGGTGGAAATGGGATTGGCACCACTCACTGTTACCCGTAGTGACCCACTTGCAAGATTTTTGCTTCCTGTCCTCACAACCTTATGCTTTCCAGGCCTAGAGGCCTTAGTTCCAAACTGAAGAATGCTCTCACCTGGAGACACATCACTGATTCCATTGAACTGAAAGCTAAGAATGCCACCTGGCCACTTTGGGCTCCCTGTGCCTCTGAATCAACAGGCAAAGAAGAGAGTTGCCATACTAGCTGGTGTGATTGATCCTGATTACCAAGAGGAAATCGAATTGATATTACATAATGGAGGTAAAGAAGAGTATGTCTGGAATGCAGGATATCCCTTCGGTCGTCTCAGTACTACCTCGTCCTGTGACTAAAGTCAGTGGAAAGCTAATAAAATACCAACCCAATTCTGACACAACTACTAATGGCCCAGACCCTCCAGGAATGAAAGCTTGGGTTACCCTACCAGGTACTTGCTGAGGGCAAAGGGAATATAGAATGGGTGGTGGAGGAAGGTAGTTATAAATACCAGTCACAGCCACGTGATCAGTTGCAGAAATGAGGACTGTAATTATTATTATTTCTGCTTCGTATGTGTGCATTAGATATTTTTGTTTTCTTCACTTTTAAAATACAAGATGTAAATGGGGCTGGTACATTTTTGGTTTATGTGTGTTAGTTGTATCATGTTAGGTGCAAGTATAACTTTGTAATTGTGTTTATTCAGAGATTGTGTATGGTTTGTGGAGATGTGTACAGATGCCAAGTTGACTAGGGGTAGACTGTGATGGTTAGGATTGTGTGTCAACTTGGCTGAGTCATGATTCTCAGTGTTTTGGCAGTTGTATAATGTTGTGATCACTTTCCTGTTGAAATTTGATGCATGATCACCCCCATGATGGACTCTGCTGAGTGGTACTGGTGGGGGTGGGGCCTGTGGCGGCTCACTGCCCCCTCAGCCTTCATCTCTCTGCCTTCCACCACCTACTTCCTTCCTGCTCACCTTACAAAAGCTGTTAGCTTGTTCCAGATCCAGCAGCTGTCTCTTGTCTGACCTCTGGTTCTTGGGACTTGAGCTAGCAGCTTACCTGTCTATCTTGGGATTCACCAATCTTGACTGTCTGCAAGCCAGAGGTCTGCTCCCCGACCTGCCTATCTTGAGTTTGCCAGCCCCTGCAGCTAAGTGACTCAGAAGAAGCTTTCCCTGCTGACCTTGGGGATTTGTTGACTGTCACAACCTATGAACTGGATTTCTGCTCTCCAACCTGCTCATCTTGGGCTCACCAACTTCTGTGGCTCTGTGAATTCAGAAAGGACTCTATCCTGATCCGATGACTTGGGGCGTTCCAGCCACTACAATCGTATGAGCTGTTTCCTTGATATAAATCTCTCTATATATGTGGTTTATATATATTTATACGTGTTACTGGTTTTGCTTCTGTAGAGAACCCAGCTTAAGACAATAAGGTAGAAATGGGGCCTGAAACTTAAAATGGGTACATATGGGCAGATAATCAGGAAGCTGGAGATGTTGAGCCCTAAATTCCATTGAATCACTCTCGCCAACAGAATCACCCCTCTCACTCCAATCTGGAAACATTACTCCATCTTTGTGTGTGCTACCCCAGCCTATTTATCAAGTGACTTGTAAAGCTGCTAGTTTTGAGTGGGGCCCTGAAAAAGAGAAGGCTCTGCAACAGGTTCAGGCTGCTCTACAAGCAGCTCTGCCACTTAGGCCGTATGATCTGGCTGAAATGGTGCTTGAAATGTCAGTGGAATATAGACATGATGTTTGGAGTCTTTGGCAGGCTCTTATTGGGCCTACTGGCAGGCACCCTTAGGATTTTGGAGTAAAGCCTTGCCATCCTCTGCAGATAACTACTCTCCTTTTGAGAAACAGCTTTTGGCTTGTTACTGGGCCTTAGTAGTCACTGAACGCTTAACCACGGGCCACCAAGTCACCGTGCAGGCTAAGTTGCCTATCTTAAACTTGGTGTTGTCTGACCCTCAGAGCCATAAAGTTGGATGTGCACAGCAGTACTCCATCATTAAATGGAAGTGGTATAAATGAGTTCAGGCCTGAGCAGGACATGAAGGCACAAGTAAGTTGCATGAGGAAGTGGCCCAAATGCCCAGTGGTCTCTACTCCTATCACATTACCTTCCACCTCCCAGTATGCATCTATGGCATCGTGGGAAGTTCCTTATCATCAGTTGACTGAAAATAATGTAAGATATATTTTTATTTATGAAATATTTTTATATTTGAAATGTTTTTACATATGAAAGATTTTTATATAAGAAATAATTATATACATAAAATGTTTTTACAGATTAAATGATTTTATAGTGAAATAATTTTTATTTATGAAGTATTTCTATACGTGATTTTTATATATGAAATATTTTACATATGGATATTTTTACATGTGAAATTTTTACAGATGAAATATTTTTATATAGGAAATATTTTATATAGGAAATATTTGTATATAAAAAATCATTTTTATGTAAAATGTTTTTACATATAAAATGTCTTTAAATATGAAATGTTTTTATATATGAAATGCTTTAATAAATATTTTTATATATGAAATTTTAACATATGAATTGTTTTTATATATGAAATATTTTATGTTGTAAACCATCTTTAAGTGTGCAACACGTCTTTATGTTGAAACATGTCTTTTTGTATGAAAAACGTCTTTATGTGTCAAACATATCTTTATGTTGAAGTACATCTTTATGTGTGAAACTCAAGTTATTTGTGAAACATGTTATGTGTGAAACACGTTTTTATGTTGAAATACGTATTTATGTTGAGACACATCTTTATTTATATTGAAATACGTCTTTGTGCTGAAATGCATCTTTATGTTTAAACGTCTTAATATGCAAAACGCATCTTTTTGTGTGAAACACCTCTTTATGTTGAAATATGTCTTTATGTTGAAACAGATCTTTATATGTGAAACACATCTTCATATGTGAAACACATTTCATGTGTGAAACCTGTGTGTGTCTATGTGACATGTATATGAAATATATATAATATTGAAATAAGAAATATTTTCATATATGATATTCTGTATATATGAAATATTTTAAAATATGAAATATATTTATATAAGAAAAATTCTTACATATGAAAATTTTTAATATGAGTTTTACATAAGAAATATATTTATATATGAATAGGTTTTATATATGAAATATTTGTATGTAAGAAATATATGAAAAATTTTTGTATATGGAATATTTTGTGTTAAACATAATTTTATGTGTGAAACACATTTTTATGTGTGAAACAAGTCCTCATGTGAAACACTTCTTTATGTGTCAAACATGTCTTTATGTGTAATACACATCTATGTGTGAAACATGTCTTAATTATGAAACATGTCGTTATGTGAGCATCACGTCTTTATATATGAAACACAAATGTATGTGGGAAACTCATATCTAAAATATAGTTATACATGATATATAGTCATATTTGAAATATAGTTACATGGGGGGTTTTATTAAATATAGGTTTATGAAAATTTTTGGATAAGAAATATTTGTATATATGAATAGTTTCATATGCGAAGTATAATTATAAGTGAATTATATTTATGTAAGTAATATATGAAATATTTTTCCTATGAAATATTTGTGTATAACATATAAGAAATAATTGTATATATGAAATGTTTTTATTTATGAATATTTTTATATATGAAATGTTTTTAAATATGAAATGTTTTTATATGTGAAATGTTTTTATATATGAAATGATTTTTATATACAAGTATATGACTTTTTTACATGAAATATTTTTATGTATGAATTATTAAATATATATGAAATGTCTTTACAAAATATTTTATATAAGAAATGTTATATAATTTTTTACATCTTTTTATAAGAAATATTCTTATGTAAGATAATATTTTATATATGAAAATGTTTAATGTATGAAATATTTTTATGCAGGAAATGTTTTTATATACGAAATGCTTTTTTTTTACAGTGCTTTACATGAAAGTTTACAAACCAAGGCAGCCTCTCATACAAAAACTTATATACACCTTATTATATAATCTTAGCTGCTCTCCCTGTAATGAGACAGCACACTCCTGCCCTCCACTGTCTGTTTTCATGTCCTTTTGGCTAGCTTCTGACCCCCTCTGCCCTCTCATCCCCCCTCCAGACAGGAGCTGCCCACATAGTCTCTTGTGTCTACTTGACCCAAGATGCTCACTCATCACCAGTATCATTTTCTATCCCATACCCCAGTCCAATCACTATCTGAAGAGTTGGCTTTGGAAATGGTTCCTGCCTTGGGCTAACAGAAGGTCTGGGCACAATTCCCTCTGGGTCCTTCCAGTCTCACTCAGACTATTAAGTCTGGTCTTTTTACAAGAATTTGGGGTCTGAATCCCACTGCTTTCCTGCTCCCTCAGAGGTTCTCTATTTTGTTCCCTGTCAGGGCAGGCATCGGTTGTAGCTGGGCACCATCTAGTTATTCTGGTCTCAGGCTGATGTAGCCTCTGGTTTACATGGCCATTTCTGCCTCTTGGGCTCATAATTACCTTGTGTCTTTGGTGTTCTTCATTCTCCTTTGCTCCAGGTGGGTTGAGACCAATTGATGCATCTCGGATGGCTGCTTGCTAGTGTGAAAGACCCCAGATGTCACTCTCCAAAGTGGGATGCAGAATGTTTTCTTAATAAGTTTTATTATGCCAATTGACTTAGATGTCCCCTGAAACCATGGTCCCCAATCCCCCGCTCCTGCTACACTGGCCTTCAAAGAATTCAGTTTATTCAGGAAACTTCTTTGCTTTTGGTTTAGTCCAGTTGTGCTGACCTCTCCTGTATTATGTGCTGTCTTTCCCTTCACCTAAAGCTGTTCTTATCTACTATCTAATTAGTGAATATCCCTCTCCCATCCTACCTTCCTCCCCCCTCTCTTAACCATCAAAGAATATTTTCTTCTCTGTTTAAACTATTTCTTGAGTTCTTATAATAGTGGTCTTATACAATATTTGTCCTTTTGCAACTGACTAATTTCACTCAGCATAATGCCTTCCAGATTCCTCCATGTTATGAAATGTTTCACACATTCATCATTGTTCTTTATCAATGCATAGTATTCCATTGTATGAATATATCATAATTTATCCATTCATCCATTGATGGGCACCTCGGTTGCTTCCATTTTTGCTATTGTAAACAGTGGTGCAATGAACATGGCTGTGCATATATCTGTTCATGTAAAGGTTCTTATTTCTTTACGGTATATTCCAAGGAATGGGATTACTGGATCGTCTGATAGTTCTATTTCTAGTTTTTAAAGGAAGTGCCAAATTGATTTCCAAAGTGGTTGTACCATTTTACATTCCCACCAGCAATGCATAAGTGTTCCAGTCTCTCCACAACCTCTCCAACATTTATTATTTTGTGTTTTTTGGATTAATGCCAGCCTTGTTAGAGTGAGATGGCATCTCATTGTAGCTTTGATTTGCATTTCTCTAATGGCTAATGATTGTGAGCATTTCCTCATGTATCTGTTAGCTACCTGAATGTTGTCTTTAGTGAAGTGCCTGTTCATATCCTTTTTCATTTTTTAATTGGGTTATTTGTCTTTTTTGTTGAGGTTTTGCGATATCATGTAGATTTCAGAGATCATATGTTGATCAGAAATGTCATAGCTAAAAACTATTTCCCAGACTGTAGGTAATCTTTTTACTGTTTTGGTGAAGTCTTTAGATGAGCATAGGTGTTTGATATTTAGGAGCTCCCAGTTCTCTAGTTTCTCTTCTGCACTGTTAGTAATGTTTTGTATATTGTTTATGCCATGATTTAGGGCTCCTAGCATTGTCCCTTGTCCCTATTTTTTCCTTCCATAATCTTTATCGTTTTAGATTTTATTTTTAGGTCTTTGATGCATTTTGAGTTTGTTTTTGTGCGTGGTGTGAGGTATGGGTTTTGTTTCATTTTTTTGCAGATGGATATCCAGTTATGCCAGCACCGTGTTAAACAGGCTGTCTTTTCCCCCATTTAACTGACTTTGGGCCTTTATCAATATCAGCTGCTCATATGTGGATGGATTTATGTCTGGATTCTAAATTCTGTTCCATTAACCTATGTACCTGTTGTACCAGTACCAGGCTGTTTTGACTACTGTGGCAGAATAATAGGTTTTAAAATCAGGTAGAGTGAGGCATCCCACTTTGTTTTTCTTTATCAGTAATGCTTTACTTATCCGGGGCCTTCTTCCTTTTCATATGAAGTTAGTGATTTGTTTCTCCATCTCATTAAAAAATGTCTTTGGAATTTGGATCGGAATGGTGTTGTATCTATATATGGCTTTTGGTAGAATAGACATTTTTACAACGTTCATTCTTCCTATCTGTAAGCAAGGTATATATTTCCACTTATGTGGGTGTCTTTTGGTTTCTTGCAGTAGCGTCTTGTAGTTTTCTTTGTATAAGTCTTTTACATCTTGTTAAGATTTATTCTTAAGTATTTTATCTTCTTGGGGGCTACTGTAAATGGTATTGATTTGGTGATTTCCTCTTCAAAGTTCTTTCTGTTGGTGTAGAGGAGTCCAACTCATTTTTGTATGTTCATCTTGTATCCCGTTACTCTGCTGAACTCTTCTATAAGTTTCAGTAGTTTTCTTGAGGATTCCGTAGGGTTTTCTGTGTATAAGATCATGTCGTCTGCAAATAGAGATACTTTTACTTCTTCCTTGCCAATCTAGATGCCTTTTTTTCTTTATGTAGCCTTACTGCTGTGGCTAGGCCCTCTAGCACAATGTCGAATAAGAATGGTGATAAAGGGCATCCTTGTCTGGTTCCTGATCTCAAGGGGAATGCTTTTAGGCTCTCTCCACTTAGGGTGATGTTGGCTATTGGCTTTGTATAAATGCCCTTTATTATGTTGAGGAATTTCCCTTCTATTCCTATTTTGCTGAGAGCTTTCATCATAAATGTATGTTGAACTTTGTCGAATGCCTTTTCTGCATCAATTGATAAAATCATGTGGTTCTTGTCTTTTATTTGTATGATGGATTACATTAATAGTTCTTCTAATGTTGAACCACCCCTGCATAAAAAAAAAAAAAAAATTAGTATGAATCCCACTTGGTCGTGTGATATGTTGTGGAATTCTGTTGGCTAGAATTTTGTTGAGGATTTTTGCATCTAAATTCATGAGGGATATAAAAAAATTCATGAGGGTTATAGGTCTGTAATTTCCTTTTTTTGGTGCCTTTACCTTGTTTTGGTATCAGGGTTATGCTGGCTACATAAAAGGAGTTTGAGAATATTCCATCCTTTTCTATGCTCTGAAATACCTTTAGTAGTAGTGGTGTTAACTCCTCTCTGGAAGTTTGGTAGAACTCTGCAGTGAAGCCATCCAGGCCAGGGCTTTTTTTTTTTTTTCTTGGGAGTTTTTAAATTACCTTTTCAATCTCTCTCTCTCTTTTTTAATGGGTTTGTTTAATTGCTCTACTTCTGCTTGTGTTAGTTTAGGTTAGGTTTTGAGAAACTCATCCATTTCTTCTAGGTTTTCAAATTTGTTAGAGTACAATTTTTCATAGTAATCTGAAATGATTCTTTTAATTTCAGTTGGGTCTGTTGTAATATCGCCCATCTCATTTCTTATTTGGGTTATTTGCTTTCTCTCCTGTTTTTCTTTTTTCAGTTTGGCCAGTGGTTTAGCAATTTTGTTAATTTTTTCAAAGAACCAGTTTTTGGTCTTGTTAACTCTTTCAATTGTTTTTCTGTTCTCTATTTCATTTAATTCTACTCTAATTTTTATTATTTGTTTCTCTGGTGCCTGAGGGTTTCTTATGTTGCGCTCTCTCTATTTGTTCAAGTTGTAAGGGTAATTCTTTGATTTTGGCCCTTTCTTCTTTTTTGTATGTGTGCATTTATTGATATAAATTGACCTTTGAGCACTGCTTTTGCTGTGTCCCAAAGGTTCTGATAGGAAGTGTTTTTATTCTCATTGGAGTCTGTGAATTTCTTTATTGATCCTTGATGTCTTCTATAACCCAGTCGTTTTCAAACAGGGTGTTATTCGATTTCCAAGTGTTTTATTTATTTTCCCTGCTTTTTCTGTTATTATGCAGGCAGGAAGGCAGTGGGATATCTGATATTATTGATTTTCTAACCAGAGAACTCCCTTTAGTATTTCTTGTAGTTTTGGTTTGGTTTTTACAAATTCCCTAAACTTCTGTTTATCTGGAATGTCTTAATTTTGCCTTCATATTTGAGAGACAGTTTTGCTGGATATATGATTCTTGGCTGCAATTTTTTTCCTTCAATGCTTTATATAAGTCATCCCACTGCCTTCTTGCCTGCATGGTTTCTGCTGAGTAGTCCAAGCTTATTCTTATTAACTCTCCTTTGTAGGTGACTTTTCATTTATCCCTAGCTGCTCTTAAAATTCTCTATCTTTTGTTTTGGAAAGTTTGATTATAATATGTCTAGGTGACTTTCTTTTAAGAGCTGCCTTATGTAGAGATCGATGAGCACCTTGGATAGACATCTTCTCATCTTTCATGATAACAGGGAAGTTTTCTGTCAACAAATCTTCAACAATTCTCTCTGTATTTTTTGCTATCCCTCCCTGTTCTGGCTTTCCATTCGCTCATAGGTTATTTCCCATGATAGAGTTCCACATGATTCTTCAGGTTTCTTCATTTTTTAAAAATTCTTTCATCTGATTTTTCTTCATCTATATTGGTGCCATGTGCTTTATCTTCAGTCTCACCAATTCTGCCTCCCACTTGCTCAATTCTGCTCCTCTGACTTTCTACTGAGTTGTCTACTTCTGTAATTTTATTGTTAATCTTCTGAATTTCTGATTGCTGTCTATGTATGGATTCTTGCAGCTTATTAAATTTTTCATTATGTTCTTGTATAACCTTTTTAATTTCTTCAACTGCTTTATCTATGTGTTCCTTGGCTTGTTCTGTATATTGTCTGATCTTCCTGATGTCTTGAAGAATTCTGTATATTAATCTTTCATATTCTGCATCCAGTAATTCCAGGAAGGCACCTTCATCCAGAAGATCCCTTGATTCTTTGTTCTGAGAGCTTGTTGATGTGATCATGATCTGCTTCTTTATGTGATTTGATATTGACCACTGTTTCCATGTCATCTATAAGTTATTGTATTAATTTATTTTATGTTTTCTTATTATATCCTAGCATCTTGCTTTGTTTTGTTTTGATGTGTCCAAACAGGTTGCTTGAGTGAGCTATCTTGATTATTTTTGCCTTTAAAGCTCTAACTTCCTGTCACCAGATGGCTAGAGCTTTTACCAGGTATATGAGCCTAAGAGTCCATTCACTTCTCTTGTATTAATTCAGCTCAGGTATCCAGGTAGTTGGACAGGCTCTGTCATACAGTCTTAGATGGGCAGGGGTGATTGGTGTAGGTACCAGTATCTGGTTGCAGCAGGGGGTCATGGTCTGAACTAGGCAGGAGGCTGACAACTGTCCCACAAGTGTCTGTGAGGAAAGCATGTCCCTGTTCCCTAGAGTGTAAAGGTGGGTGGGTTCTGCATACAGACTTTGGGCACCCAATGCTTTTGGTTGTAGGGACTGAGAGGTACCAGTTATCCTTGGACCCCTGTCACGGGTGCCTGGGTGACATGAGTGGAGCCACCAGTCCTTAAGCCCCTAATGTGGGTAGGTGAGGACCCTGTTTAATAGGCAAAGTGGTGTCAAACATCAAACACCCACCTCTCCACCACAAAGCTGAAACAGTTGCAGTCTGCCAACAAGGGCCTAGTCTCCTGAAATAGGCCCACACAGGTCCATGCAGAGGGGAAAGATATTCAAAGTCCATGGACCATTTATGGCTGGACTGGAGCCACTTCTCTCCTGAGACTGCCAGGTTAGTGGAGATAGCAGACTGTCTTTTCCCTAGTTGTGAATTCATTCCTTCTCCAAGGCTTGGAGAATGGCTCAGGACATGCAGTAGGACCTATCTCAGGTGTAGGGAAATCGACAGCCACTGAAGGCAGGTTCAGGGCTGGGGGCATGGTAAAATATACACAAGTGCTTAGCTTTTGCTGAAAGCACTGTTCTCCTCTGGTTCCAGAGGTATGAGTAGGCTGCGTGGCTGGCTGTTTCTCCCTGAGGAAACTACAGCCAAATGCTGCCAGCAGCCTGCCGCACCACTTCCAGGAATGGTGCCTGAGGGATCTGGGAAAATAGGGTCCAGCAACTCCTCTCCACTTCTGAACTGTCTCTTCCTCCCTTTTCCACTCAGTCCATTTTCTAACTTTGCCTTTGGTATTTGGGGCTTCTAGCTTGTCATAAATGTAATTGTTTCACTAGTTTTTTCAGGTCTTTGTTGAAAGAGGGTTCACCAGAAGTGTCTGACTACTCCACCATCTTGACCCCACCTCCTGAAATGTTTTTGTTCGTGGTGTTTTAAATACTAAATGTTTTTATATATGAAATATTTTTATGTTTGAAATATTTATAAATGAAATTTTTTAATATGTGAAATATTTTATTTGTGAGACATGTCATCATTGTGAGACACATCATTTTTTGTGAAATACATCTTTATGTGAGAAACACATATGTATATGTGAAATACATATATGAAATATATTTGAAATATTTTTATATATGAAACTTTTTTATATAGGAAATATTTTTACATTTGATATAGTTTACCTATGAAATATATTTATATTTTGAATATTTTTATATGTGAAATATTTTATATAAGAAATGCTTTTGTATGTTAACAATTTTTATATGAAATATTTTATGTGTGCAATGTTTTTATATATGAAAATTTTAACATATGTAGTTTTATATATGAAATATTTACTTGTAATGTTTTTAAATTTGAAATATTTTAATACATGAAATATGTTTATATATTACGTATTTTTATAAATGGAATATGTTATATATTAAACTTTCATATATGTAATATTTTTGTGTGAAATATTTTATATACAATAAATATTCATATGTGAAGTATTTTTATATAAGGTGTATTCTTACATAAGAAATCTTTTTACATATGAAATATTTCTATATATGAAATACATTTAAAATAAATATATTTTATGATATATTTATCTTATCAAAATAAAGAAGAAAAACAAAAACTCAGCAAACACAGAAACAACAATGGTGAAACAATTAGATTTTCTAATCTATAAATGAGAAGAACTCAACCAAAAAATTAAACAAAGAATCCACCAGCACACACACACACACACAAATAACCTGCAATATGCAGAAAACACAATCTTGCATGCTTCAAGAACGAGAACTTGAAGCACTTACCGATGAAGATCAAAGACTACAATCTTTAGTATGGATAACACCTCAACATAAAGAAACAAAAATCTTCACAACTGGACCAATGAGCAACATCATGATGAACAGAGAATATATTGAAGTAGTCAAGGATTTCATACTGGATCCACAATCAACACGCAAGGCAGCAGCAGTCAAAAAATAAAATAACATATTGCACTGAGCAATTTTATTGCAAAATTAATATTTAAAATGTTCAGAAGCAAAGCTGTCACTTGAGGACTAAGGTGCACCTAACCAAAGCCATGGTATGTTCAGTCACCTCATATGCATGCGAAACCTGGACAATAAATATGGAAGACAAAAGATGAATTGATGTCTTTAAATTACTGTGTTGGCAAAGAATATTGAATATATCACGCAATGGGAGAAGAATGAACAAGTCTGTCTTGAAAGAAGTACAGCCAGATTACTCTTCAGAAGCAACAATGGCAAGACTTTGTCTGGTGTACTTTGCACGTTATCAGAAGGGACCATTCTTTGGAGAAGGGCATCATTCTTGGTAAATTAGAGGATCAGTGAAAAAGAGGAAGACCCTGATGAGATGCATGACACAGTGGCTGCAACAATGGGCTCAACTATAACATGTGTGAGGATGGCGCATGGCCAGGCAGTGTTTTCTTCTGTTGTACATAGAGTCACTGAGAGTCATAAGTGACCCTATGGCCCCTAACAACAACAAAAATGCACCTCATGTGTAGTCAGCACCTGTCTATCAGTGGAGGCTTGTGTGTTGCTGTGATGGTGAACAGATTTCGTCCACTCTGCCAGACTAAGGCAGACTGGGAAGAAATTGGACAATGGCCCAATCTTCAATTGATCGTGGAGATAGTGCAGGATTGGTCAGCATTTCATTCAGTTGTGCATGGGGCTGACTCCAAAATAGCTAACAACATTTCACTGAACCTTTTTTCTTTGGATACCCACTCATTCATTCAACAGCCATTTAGTGAGGGCTTATTATATTCCATGCTACATTTGGTGTTAAAACAAGTCTATCTGCCTTAATGAAATTTACTACCTAGTGAATATAGATATATTTACTCAGAGATAGAAAAATAACTACCATTTTTGTGAGTTTGTTACAAATGCCAATACTGTACAAAGTATGTTTTTTCCAAAAAAATCACCTAATTCAAGAAGACCATTGTTAAATAAGGAATAAATATTAAAGTTTCAATTTATACATAAGATAATAGAGCATCTGAAATTTTAAATAACTATCTCCAAGTCATACAGTTACTAGTCAGCAGAATCAGAATTCTAACCTAGGTTTTTTTCCTGACTCTAATGCTCTTAACACCTACACTGGGTAGAAAATAAAAGAGCCCTGAAGGAGCAGCCTTGGGAAATGCTCCTGTATTAGGGAGGTCAGCAAAAGATAGCCCAGGAGCAATGTAGTGAAGGAAACAGAGACTTAAAAAGAGAGAATTGCCCCCAACAAGAGGAGAGACTTTGGGGACAGGTAGGGAGGAGGTAATGGGACAATACACTGGGTCAAAAGCTCCCAGAGATGTGAGGTCACACCGTGCACAGAGAATCTACTGATGTCAGCTATTAGGTCAATGTTGTGACCAGAGAGCAACCAGAGGCAGAAATGGAGGGCTGATGGGAGATAGGCAAGTGACAACATTGACTGTGAGAATATATCATGTAGTATAATTGACAGCATTTGGAGAGGAGGGTAGAGATACATTGCCCTTGTAATGGGGACCTAGAATCAAGACGGTAGTTTAAGTGGAATAATCCTACTTGGTTGTAGAAAATTTTCAGATTTTTTTAAAATAAAAAATTCCATATCACTACACTTTGGGAGCACTTTTGTTTCAGAGTAATTGGATGAAGACTGTTCTCTTCTTGCAGTTTTATATCTGCCAGAATTCTATTGATGTTTTATTTGAGGAAACAAAGACTTAGAAAAATTAAATGTTATTTACATTAATTTCTTACCCGGCTTTTGTATAAGATACTTAATACTATAACTATGGTTCAAAAACTAAAGCTGTAGCCAAACGAGTAGTTATGACAAAGGTTGCAAATATCCCACTACCATAATTGTGAGTATTATGATATAGGGTGTGGTGTTCTTTGTGGAAGAAACATGTAGCTACCTTGTTTTTAAGAAAATAACTACTGAATCTCATCATTTTATAAAATGTGTATAATTCAAACCATGATTTGCCTAATATGCTGAGCAAAACAAGATGGAAAACATGACTTCTGGCAGGAGAAAACAGATCACAAGTGCTACACAGGTAGGCAGGCCCCAAGACTGAAATTTGATGAGCACTTAAAGGCTTCACCCTGAACTTTATCAGTTCATTCACTGTTTTTTCAAATGTACAGTCACTTAATTTACCCATGCCTGGAAAAAAGAAAAAAAATCACAGTAATAACAATCACCTTGATCTTTGGGTAAGTTTTTATGCTTTCCCTTTGAAAAAGTCATTATGATCTCTAAAGGGCCCATCCTTTAATCATTTCAGGTTAAATTAATAAGGAATAACACTAACGTAATTTTATAAATACCTTGGCAAAAACTAATGTTCCTCAAAAATGGATATATTAGTTACAGTACAGGTCAGGGGGCACTGGGGGTGGGTACAGGTCAGAATAGAGAAAGATGAGAGAAATAAGTGCTAATTTATTTATGCAAATACTGCTCTGGTAAGTGTGGGACCAGATGGCAGAACTAGCATACAATGAAGGGATTTTTTAAATCAGGTTTTTAAAATTAATATTTGGGCTCCAAAGCTCTACTTTACTGGCACTGGTGGAAAGATGACATTTTTCTCATCAACAAGGCTATTGGAAAGATTCTAGAGGTAAATTTCCAATGATGTCTACCCCAGCCTGCCACACTCCCCAGGAAAATAGTCACCTGTCAAGATGATTGATCTGAGATGTTTGCAGAGGAGACACTGTTCACCTTGTAGCAAGTTGTCAAATGATAGCCTGTGGTTTAAATATGTGCTTAATAGACTAAGGACAAAAAGTTATTATTAAAAAGCCCCAGAGCTGGTTTTAAATTATGGTCTTCCAGGGAGAAAATACATGTAACTAATCTAGACATCATATCAATGTTACTTATTCCTATTCTGATGAATGATTATAAAATTCTACACAATTAAGCTTTTTAAACACCATAGCACATGTTGACATAGGCAATCCATACCATAGGAGCCCTGGTGGGAAAGCACTTGGCTGCTAAGGAAAGCTGGATGGTTCAAACCCATCAGCAACTCTGCAGGAGAAAGATGTGACAGTTAGCTTCCATAAAGATTACAGCCTTGGAAACACTATGGGGCAGTTATACTCTATCCTATAGGGTCCTTGTCATTCAAAATTGATTAGATTGCAATGGCTTTGTTTTGGTTTTGGTTAGTCTATTCCATTCCTTTTTCCATTTGATATTTTCACTCTCTCTCTCTCCCCTTCCCTCTTCTCTTCCCCTCCCCAACACTCTTTTATAAAATTTAACTCTTTAGTACCTCATTCATATTGTGGTGTTAATGACTAAAAAATTACCTCTCCACCAGGTGAAAATAATCTTATTCCTTTCTGTTTCCTCAGAGCATTTTGTCCAAGTTTTTTGTAGTAGATGGTAATGGTGATGCATTCCCCCTTTCCCTCTGATGTTATGAGTCAGGCTGCCGATCATTCACAACCATAACCTCTCCCAGGAGTGACCCTGATACCCTGGAAGCCACCTCTACTGGCAATGCCTGGGAGTGGGAGATTTCAAGTTACACAGAAAGGATAGGAGTGGGAGTTAGAAGGGAATGTCAGTGACTGGCTTATTTGTGATGCAAAAGACCAACCTCTCTCCTGAACTCCTTGGAGCCTTTCTTACTCCAGAGCCCCTCCATGGGATCAGACTGAGGTTCTCCTTCCTGAGTTCTGTCCTGGCTTGCCTTACAGGCTGCACGTGAGGACATTCACTCACTGTAATATTTACCCGTCTCACACTCTACTTCCAGGAAACCAGACCCAAGACACTTCGTTAGAGTACTTGCCACTCTTTAACTTGTCAAGTTCTGTAAACAGCAGCTCGAATGGTATTTCAGTATATTGCCCCACCTATTCAGGCATTTTGCATTTTAACCTGTACTAAAAGTTTTTTTATTTTTAATGATTAAAAAGTACAGCCAAGAAAATCCTATATTGCAATTCTACTCTTTAACACACGGGGTCATCATAGATCAAAATCTACTCGATATCAACTATCACAGCAACAATAATGCCTTAAGATAAAGACATGAAACTATGAAGAGTAAAGTTTTTGTCATAGTAGGTGATTTTTTTGCACATCAGAGGCCTTTCTGAAGTCACATCCATGGCTGGGGATGCTGCCTTAATCCATCCCAAGCACCTTTCCTTATAGTTTCCTGAAATAAATATGTGAACCGGGAACTTAAAAATGCTGTTATATAGGTCAATAATTCTTTTTTTAATCTTTGGAATTCTTCATTTTCATTAACGTTTTTACAAAATACAAAGCTCAAACATAATTGTGTACATCCACCACAAAATAGAGTCAAATATGTGGTTACCACACAAACTGATCTTTTTTCATTTTTAAAAATATAATGACAATGTTCAAGGTTTTACAGTTCTTTCTCTCAGGGTGTGTGTATGGGTGTGTGTGTGTGTGTGAGTATCTGTCCTTTTATGGTTTTATGTTGCAGACCCTTCATTAATGAGGACGTGTACCCTGCCTTCAGGATACTGTGCCCACAAGAAAGGAAGGCAACTGTGGATACATTCCTGAGTGTGGCACACAGTGATCTATGTTGCCTCAGCTTATTAAAAATTAAATAATAGATCAAACATCCTCCAACAAGTTCTCACAGTTTCATTAATTTTCTTCCCACTACAAAATAACAATAGAAAAGGGTGATTTCCCAGCAGCATTTGAGCTCTCAGAGGATCAATCGTGAAAGAAGGAAAAAAAAAAAAGGCTTTTTCCTGGACAGAATTTGTTTCCTTTTATCTAGAAAAACCCCAGTAACCCATATAGTTTAAATGGCGGTTTGTACAGAAACATTTTTCAGAATAAACAGTGTTGAGAAAGAAGGCAATCTTCTGGTTAGATGTTTTAAAAGAGGTTAAAGTGGAGAGGTTAATGCTGGATAAATACTACTGAAAATACATCCCCCTGCAGGAGCAGTTTCCGCTTGCAGTGTTTGTGGGCTATGCCAAGGGCCATGCCTTGGGAATGAAATCCAAAGGAAGGCTCTCCAGCAGATATTTGACCTGCTCCTGGCACAGTCTGAACTTGTCATGCAGCTTTCGCTGCTCAGTGAAGAGTGCTGACTGCATGTTCGCAAAATGCTGGCAGTCCTGGATTTACTCCTCTGAAAGGTAATTGGCCAGGATGTCCAGCACCACCTGTCCTCTTCAATCGAGGTTCTCCTTGAGCTCCTGGGTATCCTCATGCTGCCCAGCCAGGACCTTTCTCTTCTCACTGAGAGAGCTCTGTTCTTCATAACTGGCATCTTCCCCAAGGCCACTAATGATGTTCACAACACTGGCCAGGCGACCCAAGAGGGCAGCAGGTTTACCACTTTGTCCAAGTCCCCTACGAACATCTTGTACTTGTCAAAATCATTGGGCTTGCAGAGCTCACGGATCAAAGCCTCCACCTCTTCTCCCAAGGCATTATTGAGCTTTATGTCCAT
Organism: Loxodonta africana; assembly: GCF_030014295.1. Lineage (NCBI taxonomy): Eukaryota > Metazoa > Chordata > Mammalia > Proboscidea > Elephantidae > Loxodonta > Loxodonta africana. Next base: position 37,170,535 of record NC_087342.1, read on the forward strand.
CAGCAGACTCCCTTTTCTCCTGGAGGGTCTCAAGCATGTGGGTGAGGCTTCCAATGAGCTCTGCCTTCTTTTCATCGACACCTGCCTGCTCCTCTTCCTCATTCACCTCTTTTGGCATATCTTCGATTTTGTTCAGAAGCTCAGTCTTGGAGATGTACTCACTGTAGTAAGCAAGATAGTTGACCAACATGCCCACTGTTTCTTTTTCTTCACTCTTCATATCTTTGCATCCTGGGCAGTTGGCAGCTGTCTCCATGGCCTTCCTCTTTATGCTGTTTTCCTTCACTAAGTTAACGTCTCGGGGAAACAAACCTTCCATCAAGTCCATAGTTGTCTTTATTCTGGAGCCTGGATCCAAAATGACTGCCAGGGATTTGTTTTGGTGGACAATTTCCTAGGTTAGAGCCTCTATTGTGATATCTTCCGATGACCAGCACTGACTTTCTTTTCTAAACCCTGAGTTCCACTTACTGGACTGTGAATGAGGCTCAGGGTCTTGATGGGAAGTGGCCACCCTGGACTTGGCTGTTTGCCAAAAGATCGAGCCAGCTGGAGCTGGACACCCATGATGGAGGGTAGGTTGGTCTCATTGGGATCTAGAAGCCAGTATCTGACTACCCACCAAATGGGCTGCACTGGCCTTTCTTTTGCACTGGAAAATTTGCTAGAGCTTCTGCTATGGGGATCTTCATAAGCTTCACTGTCCAGCTGTATCTCACACACAGCTTGGGGAAGGGGTGGAGGAAAGTCATCCAAACTATTCGCTGGGGTTTCCAGGCTTAGTGGAAGAGGTAGGAGTGGGAGAAGAGCTTCAAATATGGGGCTGGAAGTGGTACTGGGTTCCAAGTCCTTCACAAATGCCTCATCATCATAATCCTCCTAAGGTGGTGGGGAAGCCTGCAGGACCAACTCAGATATTTGGAGGGAGATCCTCTCTGGACTGCTTGGGGCCCCAACAGGGTGTCTGGGTCAGAAGTGCTGCTTGAACTTGGAAGACTCCCCCCTCCCTTTCTTTCTTTTTTTTTTTTAATAGGGCTTCAGGTTTACAAACTCTGGTGGCAAGGATTCCTCAGGAAAGCTGTTCTCTCAGACTGCACAGACCCATTTTACTCTGGGGAGGAGGACTCTGAGGTAGCCAGAACTTTTTCCTCATCCCCTCCTCTATCCCATTCCCTGGGCTGGTGAATTCTAAGCCTCTGGGACTTGGAGGCTGGATCAGGGTGGGACCATTGCTTCTGGGGGTTACTGCAGAGGTGCAGGGTGAAAGAGGCTGTCACCCTGACTGATCATCCTTCTCATCCTGCTAGTCGGCAGCAGCCTGTGAGCAGTAGGTAGAGGGCACAATGGAAGGCAGAACAGAGCTGAGTGGGGTCAGTGGTCCCATCCTGGTGTCTGTAAGATGACTCTGCATTCCTGCTGGCAATGGCCTGTTGCAAGATGTCCTGCTAGATTTTCTCTAAGGGTCCAGGGTTCCAGGACATTCTCTGAGAACTGAAGGGCCACCAGTTGCTCTGCAGCCTGCACCACCTCAACTAGGGCTAGGATGGTATGTGAACAGTGGCATCTCTTCAAGGTCTCTTTCTAAACAACTGAGTAACCTATATACAGGGCCAGCCAAGGAGCATGGATCCTTCACAAGAAGACTGAAGCTACCATAACCCACAAAAGCATATCCTGGTGCTTTTTTGTTTGCAATGGGAGATGACCTGGACCCGCATGTGTACAGGGACGGCCAGGGCATCCTAGCGCTCCAGTAGGTCCTCAGAGGACTTGGACTTCCTGGTCCTTCCAGCTGTGACCTTCCCGGGAAGATGGCTCCCCAGGGGTCCTGTGACCCTCTGGGGACCCCGAGGATTGCAGTTGGCTCCGCCAAGCAGCTCGGCTCGGGTACCCGCGCAGCCATTCCCAGAGGAGACGGCCACTGGCAAAAGAGCTGCTGCTATTCTGAGGGGCCCTTGGGAGCTCCTCTCCGGCCACCGGCGCTATGGCCTTAGGACCGAGGCCTTCCTGCGGGGCTGCAGGCTCTGGCGAGGCCAGGGCCTTCTGGCGCTGCTGGCTGGGCTGGAGATAGGCGCTCTGGGCAAGCTCTTGCAGAACTCCCGGCTGCTGGAACCCACAAGAGGCCGCAGGACGAGGGCCTCTTGCCGGTCTTGCACAGAAAGTAGTCCATCAGGGCACTGCGCTAGAACTGCTTCAGCTCCAGGCCCTAGAGGCTGAGCGTTCATCAGGCCCTCTTGTCACGTTCAAAGATCTGGCGGCGGTTGGCCATGGTGGTCTCCAGAAAACGCACGCCCTTCCTCTGCAGATCCAAGAGAGTTGGCTTGGCCTCCTCCAAGACCCCCATCTCGGTCACGTTCTAGGGCTCTGAGTAGGAACCCTTCTTCTGCTAGGGGGTCGGGTGCCGGTGTGCCCCTCTCTGAGCAGCAGGGGGCTCTGGCTGGGCCGGTTGGCTCTAAGCCGGGGTCATGTTGTGCCACTCACCCGGCTTGTGTGGGGGCAGGGAGGCCACCGCCGGCGCCTTGGGACTCTGCAGCCCCACGAGGGCCAAGGCTAGCCAGGCCGCCAGGGCCTGGGTGCCCCAGGCACCTCCCAGTTCGAGGTCCCTGCGTCAAAATGAGGTGGTCCCCAGGACAAGATACTATGCCTCCTTGATGCTGTTCTGGTAGGCGCAGCTGAAGTTGGCGTCCAGCAGGGGCAACTCGAGAGTGTCAGTCCTATCATCTGGCCACACAGCCGCCTTCTCAGCCTCGCTGAAGAGCTGAAAGGTGCTCTGGCTCCGGAGGAGATGAGCATCCTGTCTAGGGGGCTCACCTCCTCCGAGCAGGGAGGGCAGGCCACCACCTGAGCCCCTCCTCAGCTGTTGTCCCATGGCAGAAACTTCTTCCAACTTTGTCTCTGCGTTTTTGAAGTGCTGCTCCCCATTGCCTAGAGGCTCCATGCATTCAGAAAAACGGTATTGGCTCTTACCTCCTCAAATTCATTCCCAGAAATACTGGAAGTTGAGGCTGTCTTGTTGGGCCTATAGGTTTGACCATAACTGAACAGCCTACACTTGATTTCTGGCTGCCTTGCTCTTGCTGCTCAATTTTGGAAACCTTCTCCAGCACCAAGCTGTGGGGCTTCCCATACTGAAAGCCCTGGAAAACCAAGGCAATGCCTGAACTGAGCCTCCTTCAGCCCAGACTGGATGTCTGCTGATGCAGTGGGAGGAGGGTTCTTCATACCTTGGGTCTGAACTGTGAAAAGAGTCAGAAATGCTTGTTCTCCCCTCGTGTCTTGGATAGGAAACTGGCCTATCCAGATGGCTCCTGTGGTCAGAACTGATTTTCCTTCTTGAGTCCTCAGCCTTGGTGTTGACTATAGAGGCTGGTTTGCCATCTGGGTAGCCTTCCTGAGATCCCGCTCCAAACTCCAGGCTGCTTTGCCTTCTTAGACTTTCCATAATGTTCTTGAGAGATGAGAAGGCTGACTTGGTCTTGCCAAAGTTTCTTGGCAGGTGCTGGCCTAAGCCTTCTCTCGCCTGCCTCCTCTGGAAGTTGGCATTGTGGTCTTCCTGGAAATCCACCTCCGAGGGCTCTGAGGGCCTGGAAGATGAATTGTCTTCCACTTGCGAGGTCTGAACCTGAGGGGATTCATGGCTGTGGTGATTAGAATATGGTTTGTTGCTGTGGGTGCTCTTTCTTTCATTGGAATGTGGGCTGTTGCCTTGGGGAGATGTGAGATGTCTCCTCGAGGAGGTCTCCTCCTCATTTTCAGGCACTGATGGGAAATGGACTTTGTAGGGGACCAACTTGGCTGTAGTTTCTGGTTTTCTCTCTGCTGGGAACAGTGAGTCATATTCTAGTGCCTGGTAGAAGGCAAACCCAGGCCTGCTAGACCCATTCTGGGAATTTGACCAATCACAGTGAAGTGCTGTAGCAAAAACGTAACAAGAGTAGGCTTTCTGAAAACAACTCTTATAGGACGGTTAATAACCGTTTCATAACCATCTGCTTCAGACCTACCCAGTGCACTGTGCACTGGAAACTTTTGGCACAGTTGGCTGCAAGGTACAGGATTGTGAAGCCCTGCCGCCAGGGAGCAATGGTGGTCATCTTGTCACAAGCTGCCTGAGGGCCTGTGTATCCTCTCTTCTTAGCCAGTGTAGGATAGAGCATACCATTCCTGTTCCTGGAAAGCTGGGGCACCTGGGCAAAATGTGGCTCCATGGAAGGTACAGGGTAGATGCCATTCCAGAGCAGAGGTTGGCCTGGTTGTGCCTTCTTGGTATAATTATACTTGGGCTCCCCTGGGGGACTGCTCTCTAGGTTCTTCTCTAGTGCAGTATGAAGCCGTTCCTCTATGAATGGAGACTTTAGGGGTCCGATGAGTTTGCCTGAGGCTGGCAGAACTGTTTCCGATCAAGGCTACACCAGGAGCTAGGACCAATCAAAGTGCCAGATGGCTGCATGTCTGTGGCTCCAAGCTGGGGGAAGGGGTGCAACCACCTTAGGAGGTAGGTTGTCAGTGGCAGTTTCCAAGAAACTGGGGCACTGCTGGTTCCAGGATGAGGATGGAACTCTCTTGCCCCAAAGAACATTATGGCATTTATCATAGCTCTGATCTTCTGCTGATGCCCTGGCCTCCCTACCTTGAAGAAGCCAAGCTGAAGAATTTACCTCATACTCCTCTGAGACTTCACTCTGAATCTCATAGACTGTCTTGACATAGTGAATGTCTGCCTCCCTCATCCCTTCCAGGAGGCCACCTGAATGTTCCCAGCCAGAGATTCCAGGAGGCAGATACTCTAGGATGCTAGAGCTGGCGGAGAAGGAGCTGTAAGCAGAGTCTCTCTTGTTATGCAGGTGATGGAGCTGATCAATGCTACTGGGTGACTTGGCAAGGGAAAGAAGATGGCAAGTTGTGTATCCCATACTGGGCTCCAGGCCCTCCATGCTCCCCTGGGAGCTGCATCGGTCAGGGCTCCACCTCAGATAAATATGGTCACATTTGGAGACTTGTAGAGGAGCTCGAATGGTAGCCTTGGTGCCAAGGAGTGCCAGTCATGCCCTGGGATATTTGCATCATGCTGGCATCAGGTTGGTTCTCCCCAAATTTGGTTGACTACAGTGCCTGTGCTTTAGTAGAAGTTTACTTGCTCTCGACCATGTTGCTTTCCTCTGCTGGGGGTCAGATATGAGGCTCAGGGCTGAAGAAGCTAGAGGTGGCAGTATCTGCATGGCTCTGGTCTGCACACGTGTCTCATCACAGCTCGCTGAGCCGTCAGCACCTGCCGGCCACACCGGGCTCCAGGCCAGTACCAACTCCAAGGCCAAACCTTGCACTGCTGGGAGGAGGCAGGGCAGGGCACCCCTGAAGGGGCTTGCAGCTATCAACGATGGGCAGCTCTGCTGTGCCCTGTTCCACCATATCACAGCTACAGCAGCCTCGGCATGGAGGACCCAAGACATGGAGCTCCAGGGGGCTGAATCTGGCTGGGGGGGAATGGAGGCCTAGGGAGCAGCCCACAACCACTGTTCCCTGGTGGCAGGGCTTCACATTCCCATACCTTGCAGCCACTGTGCCGAAAGGTTCTAGGGCACAGCACACTGGGTAGGTCTGAAGCAGACGGTTATGAAATAGTTATTAACCGTCCTATAATAGTTGTTTTCAGAAAGCCTACTCTTGTTACATTTTTGCTACAGCACTTCACCATGATTGGTCAAATTCCCAGGTTTTTTCTCTTCTCCTGCAAGAGGCTGAGACACAGGTGTGCTGACTCTGAATTCACCCACCATGTGATCTTTCTGGGGGTGGCACTAGCGAGCAATTGCAATTTTAGGACCATAGGCGAAGGTCCATTCACCAAGAATTAGGCATAGGACACTTATGGACGGCATGTGCATCTTCCTATCACCAGACTGAAGATCCTCCTCTTGCTGCCCATGCATATGTCTGTCACTCCCTATAAAAGGAGCAAATCTGCCCTGGTTAGGGGAGCTGGCAGCCTTAGGTCACGAGATCCTGCCTGTCTCCTAGTTTGCAAACTGTGAATAAACTTTTCTGTTCTTCCAACTCTGCGTCTGGCTGACTTCAATTTGCTAGTCTGCGTGACAAGGACTTATTAGTTGCTGGCTTCATTTGGCACCCAGATGGGACTCAGCAGAGACTCCAGCTTGGGGTGAGTTAGGTTCTGAAACCTCCTCCAAAGGGCACCCTCGACCCTCCATTGGGTCAGGAGGTCTTTCAGGGTGGCACTAACCCTGGACAAGGCAACCTATGAGTGATCCATGGGAGAACTGAAATGTTCTGACAGTTCCGTGAAACAGATACCTATTTTAAGTTTCATTTTGGAGTCGCTACTAAGTGGTGGATTGTGGCCTCGGTAACGGGTGTTATTGGGCCTTGGGTCATCTCTCTGTGTCCTGGGGCTGAGTCCCCACTTGCATGAGGACACAGCCCTTGATCCTCACACCTGGAGGACACCTGGGGAGACTGACTTGTGGGTTTATACTTCCGTCTCCACCTGGCCTCTTGTCTTGACCCCTGCATATTTTCTGGTCAGGATCTGGTTTAGGAACATTGTCTTTGTGTCTTCCCCCGCAACCAGATTGTTCCTTCTAATGTATGTCTTCTGTGTTAGCTAGGTAGACTTGACTGGCTCAAGTCTTGTTTCAATCATCCAGGATCCTGCCTGCAGCAGGATGGTTTTATCTAACCTCATTCACATCTCTTTCTCTCTCTCTCTCTTCTGAGGGGTGTACTGAAAGATCCTTTCTAATTTTAGATACTGAGTCCTGTATAAGACACCAACTTAGTTGGGGCAGACACTCTGAAAAACACACCCTGATCCCTAGCCCTTTACAAATATTGGTTCTGGAGGGTGTGATGATAGAATTGTGCCATCTGTTTTATGAGATTATTTATCAGGGTAACCAAGCTCTGCACCACCGTATAGCCAGGGCCTCTTGAATATATCCTTCCCCTGGCCAACTAATTAGAGGGGATGAGATCTATACACAAGATGGGCACCAGTCAGTCCACCCTTAAACCATCCCCCTTAGAGTGCATCTTGACCCGTTGGGATTTTTTTAAAACTGATGACGCTGGGAGGAAGCGTTTGAGGTTCCTCTGTGGCACAGCTTGGCCTCAATATACCTTAAAAGATCAGGAAAAGTAGTTGGCCGAGGGAGGTCTGAATTATAATACCATTTTACATTTAGATTTGTTTTGTAAGAAAACTCATAAGTAGAATGAGGCACCTTATGCTCAAATGTTCATGACTCTGTGTTATAATCAGGGATTACAACAGCAATGCAAATTGATGGTTCAGGTCAATAAGAAGTCTAAGAAAGGTCTCCAGGCAGAAGAGTCTGAGATTGTGGTGGGACCACCACCTCCATATAATCCTATTTACTCTCAGATTCCCCAAGTGGTTCCCACCCACCCCAGCCCTGGGGCCTCGGGAAGAGCCCCTGCTGATCCTGGGACCTCAGGAACAGGGATGGCCTCCCCGCCTCTCACCCGCAATGGTGCTACATTTGGCCAGGGCCAGTCCATTTCTTCAACTAGCCAGGGTATTGACAAGGAAGGTAATCCAGAAGTGGGCCAATTCCCTTTAAGAGAGACACCAGCCAGAACAGGAGCAGATGGGAGAGTCAGGAACACTTCGGTGCATGTCCTCTTCAGCATTTCAGATTTGTTTAACCGGAAAGATAATCTCTCAACCTACCATCTTTAATGCCCTTCAGCCCACCTGGGAAGACTGCCAGTTCCTTATAGAAGTTCTTCTCTCTTCTGAAGAGAGGAGAATGGTTTTGGAAAAGGCTAGACAGTTTGCTGATAAAAAATGTAATCAGGACCCCCAAAATCCTGACAAATTTCCAGTGAATAACACAGCCCCTGGAATTGATCCAGGGTGGGATTACAATTCGAAAGAGGGCATGAATAGGCTGAGGCATTATAGAAAGTACTGACTAGAAGGCTTTAAAACTGGGGTACCAAAACAGAAAAACCTCTCAAAAACTTATGAAGTAATTCAGGGACCTAAAGAAAACCCCTCAGAGTTTATCAAAAGAATTTTTCAGACCTTCTGGAGGCACACTAACATGGATCCTGAAACTAATGAGAATCAACGAATGCTTAATATCATCTTCATAGGACAAGTCTCTACCGATATCCACAAAAAACTCCAGAAATTGGATGGAAGGCCAAATATGCCTATCTCTCAGTTAGTTGAAATACCCTTTAAATTTTTTAATAATATGGACCAGGAACAAGAGCAGAAGGTGACTCGCCGAACAAAACAACAGGCTACCCTGCTGGTGACAGCCTTAACCTAGAAACCATTCCCCTCACAACACCAACCAGAGTCACAAGAATGGAAGAAACCCTGCCAGCAGAACTTTGGCCTCTGTAAAAGGGAACAATGTGGCTACTGTTGGAACAAGGCTGGCCGGAAAAGCATATGGCGAGTGACCTCAACCATGAAGGGGCCAGGGGCTTCCCACAGACTGTCTCCAAGCGGGAGAGACTGTCATCATCTCCCCTGAAGAGCCCGGGGTTAGGCTAACAATAGAGGGAAGGCCAATACAATTCCTTAGACCCAGGGGCCACTCACTGCATTTTGAATGATCTCCTTACCTTACCCTTGAGCACCAAAAGGGCTCCAATCATTTGTGTGTTGGGAAAATGATAAAGAACAATGGTGAATCTGTGAAGCATCTCACAACATTGATGAATTTGGAGGGCATTATATGAGTGAAATAAGTCAATCACAAAAGGACAAATAGTGTATGAGATCACTACTACAAAAACTCATGAAAAGGTTTACACATGAAAAGATACAATCTTTGATGGTTATGAGGGAGGGAAGGAGTGCAAATGGAAAAACACGACATAGACAATAGATAAGTAGTAATTTTGGTGAAGGGTAAGACAGTACACAATACTGGGGAAGCCAGCACAACTTGTCCAAGGCAAGGTCATGGATGGTCCATAGACACATCCAAACTCCTTAAGGGATCGAATTACTGGGCTGAAGGCTGTGGGGACCACTTTCTCGGGGAACAGCCAGCTCAGTTGGCATAACATAGTTTATAAAAAAATGTTCTACATTCTGCTTTGGAGAGTAGTGTCTGGATTCTTAACCACTTCCGAGCAGCCATCTAAGATACTCCCCTGATCTCACCCCACCTGGAGCAAGGGAGAAGGAAGAAAATCAGAGACACAAGGGAAAGGTTAGTCCAAGTGACTAGTGGGAATGGACCACAAGTACTACAGCCTCTACCAGACTGAGTCCAGCAAACTAGATGGTGCCCTGCTACCATCGCCGACTGCTCTGACAGGGATCACAGTAGATGGTCCCAGACAGAGGCGGAGAAAAATGTAGAATAAAATTCAAACTCACACACACCTACATGCACACACACACGAACAGAGTTACCGGTCTGACAGAGACTGAAGAAAACCCAAGAATATGGTCCTTGGACATTCTTTTAGCTCCGTAATGAAGCATTCCTGTGGTTCACCCTTCAACCAAAGACTAGGCAGGTCTATAAAACAAAATGAGACTAAATTTGCACACCAGATCAGGGGCAAGGATGAGAAGGTAGGAGGTAATGGGAAAGCTGGTAATGGGGAACCCAAGTTTAAGAAGGGGAGAGCATTGACATGTTGTGGGGTTGGCAACCAATGTGGCAAAACAATATGTGTACAAAATTGTTTAATGAGAAACTTGCTAGCTCTGTAAACCTTCATCTAAAGTACAAAAAAAAAAGAGTGTTTCCACGCAATGCCAGAAAGCTCTTTTACAAAGAAGTGATTTCATGACAAGGCAATGTGTAAATAAATAAGTCTCAAGAAAAAAAAATCCAGCAATTTCACTGCTAGGAGTATATTCTAGAAATAAGAGCCATCACACAAATAAGCATATGCACAGCATATTTGCAGCATATTTCACAATAACAAAAAGTTGGGAACAATCTATGTGGCCATAAACAGATGAATGGATAAACAAATTATGATACATAACACACAGTGGAATAGTAAGCAACAATAAAGAACACTGATGAATCTGTGAAACATCTTACAACACGGTTGAATCTGGAGGGCATTATGCTGAGTGAAATATGTCAATCACAAAAGGAGAAATATTATATTATAAAACCTAAGAAAAGGTTTACACACAGAAAAAAAACTATTTTTGATGGTTATGTGTGAAGGAAAGGATAGGGAGGAGAGAACCCACTTATGTGTGAAGGGAAAGACAACACACAATATAGGGGAAGCCAGCACAACTTGACCAAGACAAAATCATAGAAGTTTCCTAGACACACCCAAACACCTTGAAGGATTGAGCTACTGGGGCAGAGGGCTAGGGACCATGGTCTTGGGGGACATTTAGGTCAATTGGCAAAACATAGTTCATAAAGAAAACATTTTACATCCCGCTTTTGGTGAGCAGAGTCTGGGTTCTTAAAAACTTGCAAGAGTCCATCTAAGATGCATGTATTGGCTCCCAAAAGCAGAGGCGAATGTAGAAAACCAAAAACACGAGGAAAATATTAGTCCAAAGCACTAATGGATCTCATGAACCACAGCTTCCACCAAAATAAGCCAGAAGAGCTAGATGGCGCCAGACTACCACCAACCGCTCTGACACAGATCTCAATAGAGGGTCCCAGACAGAGCAGGAAAAAAACGTAGGAAAAAAAAAAATCCAAATTCACATAGAAAAAGACTAGACCTACAGGTCTGACAGTCTGGAGAAGTCCCCAAGAATATGGCCCTGGACACCAAGCTAAATTAGTGCTGAAGCCACTCCTGAAGTCCACATTTCAGCCAGATATTAGATGTTGTTGTTAGGTGCTGTCCAGGCAGTTCCAACACAGAGTGACCCCATGCACAACAGAACAAAACACTGCCTGGTCCTGAGCCATCCTTAAAATCATTGTTATGCTTGAGCTCATTGTTGCAGCCACTGTGTCAATCCACCTTGCTGAGGGTCTTCCTCTTTTCCACTGACCCTGTATTCTGCCAAGCATGATGTCCTTCTCCAGGGATCGATCCCTCCTGACAACATGTCCAAAGTATGGCTGTACTTCTTCTAAGGCAGATTTGTTCATTGTTTTGGCAGTCCATGGTATATTCAATATTCTTCGCCAACACCACAATTCAGAGGCATCAACTCTTCTTCCGTCTTCCTTATTGTACAGTTTTCACATGCATATGATGTGATTCAAAATACCATGGCTTGGGTCAGGTGCACCTTAGTCTTCAGGGTGACATCTTTGCTCTTCAACACTTTGAAGAGGTCCTTTGCAGCAGATTTGCCCAATGCAATGCATCTTTTGATTTCTTGACTGCTGCTTCCATGGCTGTTGATTGTGGATCCAGGTAAAATGAAATCCTTGACAGCTTCAGTCTTTTCTCCATTTATTATGATGTTGCTCATTGGTCCCGTTACGAAGATTTTTGTTTTCCTTATGTTAAGGTGCAATCCATACCAAAGGCTGTGGTCTTTGATCTTCATTAGTAAGCGCTTCAATTCCTCTTCACTTTCAGCAAGCAAGGTTGTCATCTGCATAACACAGGTTGTTAATGAAGCTTCCTCCAATCCTGATGCCCCGTTCTTCTTCATATAGTCCAGCTTCTCGGATTATTTGCTCAGCATACAGGTTGAATAGGTATAGTGAAGGAATACAACCCTGGCACACACCTTTCCTGACTTTAAACCAATCAGTATCTCATTGTTCTGTCTGAACAACTGCCTCTTGATCTATGTAAAGGTTCCTCATGAGCACAATTAAATGTCCTGGAATTCCCATTCTTCACAATGTTATCCATAATTTCTTATGATCCACACAGCTGAATGCCTTTGCATAGTCAATAAAACACAGGTAAACATTCTTCTGGTATTCTCTGCTTTCAGTCAGGATCCATCTGACATCAGCAATGATATTCCTGGTTCCACGTCCTCTTCTGAAACTGGCCTGAATTTCTGGCAGTTCCCTGTTGATATACTGCTGCAGCCGTTTTTGAATGATCTTCAGCAAAATTTTGCTTGTATGTGATATTAATGATATTGTTCTATAATTTCCACATTTGGTTGGATCACCTTTCTTGGGAATAGGCATTAATATGGATCTCTTCCAGTCAGTTGGCCAGGAAGCTGTCTTCCATATTTCTTGGCATAGACAAGTGAGCACCTCCAGCGCTGCATCTATTTGTTGAAACATCTCAACTGATATTCCATCAATTCCAGGAGCTTTGTTTTTCGCCAGTGCCTTCAGGGCAGCTTGGACTTCTTCCTTCAGTACCATCGGTTCCTGATCATATGCCACCTCTTGAAATGGTTGAATATCGACTAATTCTTTTTGTTATAATGACTCTGTGTATTCCTTCCATGTTCTTTTGATGCTTCCTGTGTCGTTTAATATTTTCCCCATAGAATCCTTCACTATTGCAACTCGAGGCCTGAATTTTTTCTTCAGTTCTTTCAGGTTGAGAAATGCCGAGCGTGTTCTTCCCTTTTGGTTTTCCATTTCCAGCTCTTTGCACATGTCATTATAATACTTTACTTTGACTTCTTGAGATGCCCTTTGAAATCTTCTGTTCAGCTCTTTTACTTCATCAGCTCTTCCTTTTGCTTTAGCTGCTCGATGCTCAAAAGCAAGTTTCAGAGTCTCCTCTGACATCCATCTTGGTCTTTTCTTTCTTTCCTGTCTTTTCAATGACCTCTTGCTTTCTTCATGGATGATGTCCTTGATGTCATTCCACAATTCGTCTGGTCTTTGGTCACTAGTGTTCAATGCATCAAATCTATTCTTCAGATGGTCTCTTAGTTCAGGTGGGATGTATTTTGGCTTTCTTGGGCTTGCTCTGATTTTCTTCAGTTTCAGCTTGAACTTGCATATGAGCAACTGATGATCTGTTCCACAGTTGGTCCCTGGCCTTGTTCTGACTGATGATATTGAGCTTTTCCATCATCTCTTTCAACAGATGCAGTCATTTGATTTCTGTGCTTTCCATCTGGAGAGGTCCATGTTTATAGTCACCATTTATGTTGGTGAAAGAAGGTATTTGCAACGAAGAAGTCGTTGGTCTTGCAAAAGTCTATCATTCGATCTCCGACATTGTTTCTATCACCAAGGTCATATTTTCCAACTACCAATCCTTCTTCTTTATTTCCAGCTTTCACATTCCAATCACCAGTAATTATCAATGCATCTTGATTGTACTTTCAATCAATTTCAGACTGCAGCAGCTGATAAAAATCTTCTATTTCTTCATCTTTGACCTTAGCGGTTGGTGTGTAAATTTGAATAATAGTCGTATTAACTGGTCTTCCTTGTAGGCGTATGGATATTATCCCATCACTGACAGTGTTGTACTTCAGGATAGATTTTGAAACATTGTTTTTGACAGTGGATGCAACACCATTCCTCTTCAAGTTGTCATTCCCGGCATAGTAGGCTATATGATTTTCCAATTCAAAATGGCCAATACCAGTCCATTTCAACTCACTAATGCCTAGGATATCGATGTTTATGCGTTCCATTTCATTTTCGACAATTTCCAATTTTCCTAGATTCATACTTCGTACATTCTAGGTTCTGATTTTTAATGGATGTTTCCTCCATGTGTCTGTCAGTTTGTCGTACTGTGGGGGCTTGTGTGTTGCTGTGATGCTGGAAGTTATGCCACCAGTATTCAGATATCAGCAGGGTCACACATGGAGGACAGGTTTCAACTGAGCTTCCAGACTAAGACAGACTAGGAAGAAGGACCAGGTAGTCTACTTCTGAAAAACATTAGCCAGTGAAAACCTTATGAATAGCAGTGGAACGTTGTCTGCCATAGTGCTGGAAGATGACACCCCTATGTTGGAAGGCACTCAAACGATGACTGGGGACGAGCTGCCTCCTCAAAGTAGAATCGACCTTAATGAAGTGGATGGGGTAAAGCTTTCAAGACCTTCATTTGCGGATGTGGCACAACTCAAAATGAGAAGAAACAGCTGCAAACATCCATCAGATATTAGATAGGCCTATAAAACAAAAAATAACACACTTGAGGAAAGTTCTTCTTAGTTCAATCAAGTGTACAAGACCAACTGGGTAACATCTGCCCAAAAGCAAAGACGATAAGGCGGAAAGGGACAGGAAAACTGGACGTATAGACATGGAGAACTCAGGGTGGAAAGGGAATGGAGAAGAAGAGGGCTGACAAATTACAGGGATTGCAACCAACATCACAAAACAATCTGTGTATGTATTTTTGAGTGAGAAACTAATTTGCACTGTAAAATTTCACCTAAAACACAATAAAATTTAAAAAAAGGAATTAAGGGAAAGTACAAAAGAATTCTTCTGATCTTGTCTTATTGAAATGAATTACATATTAAAAAAATTCTATATTCAACTATGCCACTTGCTTACTGAGAGGCTGTGAGCAATGCTCAACCTTTACGAGTTTCCGTTATTTCATTTGTAAAATGAGGGTTATTTTGAGTTTGATAAAGCTCACTGTAGGAATGTTTTTGAAAGAGACAAAAAGAGATGTAGCTAATTATGCACCCATCCACATAAAAGAATTAGTAGAAATAGAGGGGAGGAGGTAAATTCTAAAGATAATTAGTATCTGGGAACCAGATAGATAGGAATGCCAAAGAGAAAGGTAGACTAGGATGGCATCCAGTTAATGGATGGTGTCATACCTGGTACACTTGTAAAAATTAAATATAGATCATTTTCCATGTAAGCTTAATTACATGTCTGTTATATAAAATATTGAATTTTTACCATATATTAACTTCTTGAAAAAGCAAATAAATGAAGATTGTTTTTATTTGCTTGATAAAATAATTGAAAGTGTATTTTTTGTACGAAGCTGTTTTTCTGTCACAGTTGTATCTACTCCAATTTTAAAATATCTTGTAAAAAAATATATGATGCCTAAAAAAAAAAAAGTCGTGTATCCCTGCCTTCATGAAGTTTACAACCTAGTGAATATAGATATGTTTATCCAGAGATAAAAGAAAAAAATAACTTTTTTGTGAGTTTATTTTACAAGCCAATACTATATAAAGTGCTTTTTTCCAAAAAATCACCTAATTGTACAAGATTGTTGTTAAATAAGGAATAAAAGTTTCAATTTACACATAAGATAACAGAGCATCTGAAAATTTAAATAACTTTCTCCAAGTCATACAGTTAGTAATTAGCAGAATCAGGATTAACACATAGGTTTTTTTCTGACTGTAATGCTCTTAACTCCTATGCTGCATAGACAATAAAAGAGCACCTGGGAAATGGTCCTATTTTTAAAAAAAAGGTAGCCCAGGAGCAATGTAAGGAAGGAAGCAGAGACTTAAAAGGAAAGAGGATTGCCCCCAACCAGAAGAAAGAGTTTGGGGAGTGGTGGGAAGGAGGTGGTAAAATTCTCCCAGAGGAATGAGGCCTTGCGCTGTGCAGAGAATCCGCTGGAGTCAGCTATTAGAAGGTCAACGGTATAATCAGAGAGGCAGTCAGAGCCAAAATTGGAGAGTTAATGGGAGACCAGCAAGTGGCAACACTGACTGTAAGAACATACCGTGGAAAGTAATTGGAGACAAATTGGGTAGTAAAGTAGAGATGAGGTGCCTTGGTAACAGAGAGAATTCGAATCAAGATGATAGTTTAACTACATTAATCCTACTTTTAATGTTGTACAGAGATTTAAGATTTTTTTTTTCAACACTTTGGGAGTGTTTTTGTTTCAGAGTAATTGGATGAAGACTGTTCACTTCTTGCAACGTTATGTGCCAAAAATCTATTGAAGTTTTATTTGGTGAAAAACTAAGTAAACACTTGTAAAAATTAAATGTAGTTCACATTAATTTCTTATCTGGCCTTACTATAAGATACTTAATATTATGACTCTGATTCAAAAACTAAAGCTCGAGGAGGCGGGGCCAAGATGGCGGACTAGGCAGACGCTACCTCGAATCCCTCTTACAACAAAGACACAGAAAAACAAGTGAATCGATCACATACATAACAATCTACGAACCCTGAACAACAAACACAGATTTAGAGACAGAGAACGAACTAATACCGGGAAGCAGCGATTGTTTTCAGAGCCTGGAGCCAGTGTACCAGTCAGGTACGGCACAAGCACAGAGAGCTGCTCCACCCCCCTGAACTAACCCCGGGAGGGGGACCAGCCGGTTCCATGGACGGCGTGGGACGCAGCCAGTAGGAGAAGTCCCCGGGAGGCAGTGACTGATCTTGGAACGGGGAGAGCAGCGTCCCAGCCGGGGAACCATCCCGCCGGGATTTGGACTGGACGCAGGTACGGCATAAACACGGAGAGCTGCTCCACCCCCCTGAACTAACCCCGGGAGGGGGCCCAGTTGGGTTGCGAGGGCGGCGTGGGACGCAGCCAGTAGGAGAAGTCCCCGGGAGGCAGCGACTGGTATTGGAGCGGGGAGAACAGCGTCCCAGCCGGGACACTCCGTCACGGCACAAGCACGGGGAGCTGCTCTACCCACCTGAACTAACCCCCAACTGGTTCGCGGGGGCGGCACGGCAACGTGGCTGGAGGGACGAGAAGTCCCCAGGAGGCAGCGACTGATTTTGGAGTCGAGAGTGCACCGTCCCAGTAGGGGAGCCTTGACGCTGGGCGTGGGGCTGGAAGCGGAGGATCTGACCATGACTCCAGCGGGCCAGACCCCCCCGGGGGCAATCTCCACACAGCCAGCACACATAGGCGATGCGCCCCGCGGGAATCTCAGAAATAATAGTCATTCCAAGCAAGACAAGCAACTCTGGCTATATTCTGAGGTGCTACTCTCCTATCTCTCTGTTCCCTCCCCCACCCTCCCCAGGCGGCTTCATTAACATCCGAATAGCCTGAGCCAGAGGGAGAACTCTGATAGGGATCTGACTGCATTTTTTTTTTAGCGGATTTTCTGGAAAAACTAGTTTCCCAGTGATGGCTCAGAGACAACAATCCATATCAAACAACTTAAAGAAGCAGACCATGACAGCTTCTCCAACCCCCCAAACAAAAGAATCAAAATCTTTCCCAAATGAAGATACAATCTTGGAATTATCAGATACAGAATACAAAAAACTAATTTACAGAATGCTTCAAGACATCACAAATGAAATAAGGCAAACTGCAGAAAAAGCCAAGGAACACACTGATAAAACTGTTGAAGAACTCAAAAAGATTATTCAAGAACATAGTGCAAAAATTAATAAGTTGCAAGAATCCATAGAGGGACAGCATGTAGAAATCCAAAAGATTAACAATAAAATTACAGAATTAGACAACGCAATAGGAAGTCAGAGGAGCACACTCGAGCAATTAGAATGCAGACTGGGACATCTGGAGGACCAGGGAGTCAACACCAACATAGCTGAAAAAAAATCAGATAAAAGAATTAAAAAAAATGAAGAAACCCTAAGAATCATGTGGGACTCTATCAAGAAGGATAACTTGCGGGTGATTGGAGTCCCAGAACAGGGAGGGGGGACAGAAAACACAGAGAAAATAGTTGAAGAACTCCTGACACAAAACTTCCCTGACATCATGAAAGACGAAAGGATATCTATCCAAGATGCTCATCGAACCCCATTTAAGATTGATCCAAAAAGAAAAACACCAAGACATATTATCATCAAACTCGCCAAAACCAAAGATAAAGAGAAAATTTTAAAAGCAGCCAGGGAGAAAAGAAAGGTTTCCTTCAAGGGAGAATCAATAAGTTCAGACTACTCAGCAGAAACCATACAGGCAAGAAGAGAATGGGACGACATATACAGAACACTGAAGGAGAAAAACTGCCAGCCAAGGATCATATATCCAGCAAAACTCTCTCTGAAATATGAAGACGAAATTAAGATATTTACAGATAAACACAAGTTTAGAGAATTTGCAAAAACCAAACCAAAGCTACAAGAAATACTAAAGGATATTGTTTGGTCAGAGAACCAATAATATCAGATATCAGCACAACACAAGGTCACAAAACAGAACGTCCTGATATCAACTCAAATAGGGAAATCACAAAAACAAACAAATTAAGATTAATTAAAAAAAATACACATAACAGGGAATCATGGAAGTCAATAGGTAAAAGATCACAATAATCAAAAAGAGGGAATAAATACAGGAGGGAT
The DNA here is from genome assembly GCF_030014295.1 of Loxodonta africana. Taxonomy (NCBI): domain Eukaryota; kingdom Metazoa; phylum Chordata; class Mammalia; order Proboscidea; family Elephantidae; genus Loxodonta; species Loxodonta africana. The sequence goes on from NC_087342.1 coordinate 37,188,684, forward strand.
TGAACTGCCATATGGAGAGTGATACAAGGCGATATAGAACAATACAAGTTAGGTTTTTACTTAGAAAAATAGGGGTAAATAATAAGGTAACCACAAAAAGGTATAACAACTCTATAACTCAAGATAATAGCCAAGAAAAACATAACGACTCAACTAACATAATGTCAAACACTATGAAAATGAGGATCTCACAATTTACTAAGAAAAACGCCTCAGCACAAAAAAGTATTTGGAAAAATGAAATTGTCAACAACACACATAAAAAGGCATCAAAATGACAGCACTAAAAACTTATTTATCTATAATTACGCTGAATGTAAATGGACTAAATGCACCAATAAAGAGACAGAGAGTCACAGACTGGATAAAGAAACACGATCCATCTATATGTTGCCTACAAGAGACACACCTTAGACTTAGAGACACAAACAAACTAAAACTCAAAGGATGGAAAAAAAATATATCAAGCAAACAATAAGCAAAAAAGAAGAGGAGTAGCAATATTAATTTCTGACAAAATAGACTTTAGACTTAAATCCACCACAAAGGATAAAGAAGGACACTATGTAATGATAAAAGGGACAATTGGTCAGGAAGACATAACCATATTAAATATTTATGCACCCAATGACAGGGATGCAAGATACATAAATCAAATTTTAACAGAATTGAAAAGTGAGATAGACACCTCCACAATTATAGTAGGAGACTTCAACACACCACTTTCGGAGAAGGACAGGACATCCAGTAAGAAGCTCAATAGAGACACGGAAGACCTACTTACAACAATCAACCAACTCAACCTCATTGACTTATACAGAACTCTCCACCCAACTGCTGCAAAATATACTTTTTTTTCTAGTGCACATGGAACATTCTCTAGAATAGACCACATATTAGGTCATAAAACAAACCTTTGCAGAGTCCAAAACGTCGAAATATTACAAAGCATCTTCTCAGACCACAAGGCAATAAAACTAGAGATCAATAACAGAAAAACTAGGGAAAAGAAATCAAATACTTGGAAAATGAACAATACCCTCCTGAAAAAAGACTGGGTTATAGAAGACATCAAGGAGGGAATAAGGAAATTCTTAGAAAGCAACGAGAATGAAAATACTTCCTATCAAAACCTCTGGGACACAGCAAAAGCAGTGCTCAGAGGCCAATTTATATCGATAAATGCACACATACAAAAAGAAGAAAGAGCCAAAATCAGAGAACTGTCCCGACAACTTGAACAAATAGAAACTGAGCAACAAAAGAACCCATCAGGCACCAGAAGAAAACAAATAATAAAAATTAGAGCTGAACTAAATGAATTAGAGAACAGAAAAACAATTGAAAGAATTAACAAAGCCAAAAGCTGGTTCTTTGAAAAAATTAACAAAATTGATAAACCATTGGCTAGACTGACTAAAGAAAAACAGGAAAGGAAACAAATAACCCGAATAAGAAACGAGAAGGACCACATCACAACAGAACCAAATGAAATTAAAAGAATCATTTCAGATTATTATGAAAAATTGTACTCTAACAAATTTGAAAACCTAGAAGAAATGGATGAATTCTTGGAAAAACACTACCTACCTAAACTAACACATTCAGAAGTAGAACAACTAAATAGACCCATAACAAAAAAAGAGATTGAAACGGTAATCAAAAAACTCCCAACAAAAAAAAGCCTTGGCCCGGATGGCTTCACTGCAGAGTTCTACCAAACTTTCAGAGAAGAGTTAACACCACTACTTCTGAAGGTATTCCAAAGCATAGAATATGATGGAATACTACCCAACTCATTCTATGAAGCCACCATCTCCCTGATACCAAAACCAGGTAAAGACATTACAAAAAAAGAAAATTATAGATCTATATCCCTCATGAACATAGATGCAAAAATCCTCAACAAAATTCTAGCCAACAGAACCCAACAACACATCAAAAAAATAATTCACCATGATCAAGTGGGATTTATACCAGGTATGCAAGGCTGGTTTAACATCAGAAAAACCATTAATGTAATCCATCACATAAATAAAACAAAAGACAAAAACCACATGATCTTATCAATTGATGCAGAAAAGGCATTTGACAAAGTCCAACACCCATTTATGATAAAAAATCTTACCAAAATAGGAACTGAAGGAAAATTCCTCAACATAATAAAGGGCATCTATGCAAAGCCAACAGCCAATATCACTCTAAATGGAGAGAACCTGAAAGCATTTCCCTTGAGAACGGGAACCAGACAAGGATGCCCTTTATCACCGCTCTTATTCAACATCGTGCTGGAAGTCCTAGCCAGGGCAATTAGGCTAGACAAAGAAATAAAAGGTATCCGGATTGGCAAGAAGGAAGTAAAGTTATCACTATTTGCAGATGACATGATTATATACACAGAAAACCCTAAGGAATCCTCCAGAAAACTACTGAAACTAATAGAAGAGTTTGGCAGAGTCTCAGGTTATAAAATAAACATACAAAAATCACTTGGATTCCTCTACATCAACAAAAAGAACACCGAAGAGGAAATAACCAAATCAATACCATTCACAGTAGCCCCCAAGAAGATAAAATACTTAGGAATAAATCTTACCAAGGGTGTAAAAGACCTATACAAAGAAAACTACAAATCTCTACTACAAGAAATTCAAAAGGATATACTTAAGTGGAAAAACATACCTTGCTCATGGTTAGGAAGACTTAACATAGTAAAAATGTCTATTCTACCAAAAGCCATCTATACATTTAACGCACTTCCGATCCAAATTCCAATGTCATATTTTAAAGGGATAGAGAAACAAATCACCAATTTCACATGGAAGGGAAAGAAGCCCCGGATAAGCAAAGCACTACTGAAAAAGAAGAAGAAAGTGGGAGGCCTCACTCTACCTGATTTCAGAAGCTATTATACAGCCACAGTAGTCAAAACAGCCTGGTACTGGTACAACAACAGGCACATAGACCAATGGAACAGAATTGAGAACCCAGACATAGATCCATCCACGTATGAAAAAAAAAAAAAAATGTATGAGCAGCTGATATTTGACAAAGGACCGGTGTGAATTAATTGGGGAAAAGAAAGCCTTTTTAACAATTGGTGCTGGCATAACTGGATATTCATTTGCAAAAAAATGAAACAGGACCCATACCTTACACCATGCACAAAAACTAACTCCAAGTGGATCAAAGACCTAAACATAAAGACTAAAACGATAAAGATCATGGAAGAAAAAATTGGGACAACCCTAGGAGCCCTAATACAAGGCATAAACAGAATACAAAACATTACCAAAAATGATGAAGAGAAACCTGATAACTGGGAGCTCCTAAAAATCAAACACCTATGCTCATCTAAAGACTTCACCAAAAGAGTAAAAAGACCACCTACAGATTGGGAAAGAATTTTCAGCTATGACATCTCCGACCAGCGCCTGATCTCTAAAATCTACATGATTCTGTCAAAAGTCAACCACAAAAAGACAAACAACCCAATCAAAAAGTGGGTAAAGGATATGAACACACATTTCACTAAAGACGATATTCAGGCAGCCAACAGATACATGAGAAAATGCTCCCGATCATTAGCCATTAGAGAAATGGAAATTAAAACTACGATGAGATTCCATCTCACACCAGCAAGGCTGGCATCAATCCAAAAAACATAAAATAATAAATGTTGGAGAGGTTGAGGAGAGATTGGAACTCTTATACACTGCTGGTGGGAATGTAAAATGGTACAACCACTTTGGAAATCTATCTGGCGTTATCTTAAACAGTTAGAAATAGAACTACCATACAACCCAGAAATCCCACTCCTCGGAATATACCCTAAAGATACAAGAGCCTTCATACATACAGATATATGCACACCCATGTTTATTGCAGCTCTGTTTACAATAGCAAAAAGTTGGAAGCAACCAAGGTGTCCATCAACGGATGAATGGGTAAAAAAATTGTGGTATATTCACACAATGGAATACTACGCATCGATAAAGAACAGTGACGAATCTGTGAAACATTTCATAACATGGAGGAACCTGGAAGGCATTATGCTGAGCGAAATGAGTCAGAGGCAAAAGGACAAATATTGTATAAGACCACTATTATAAGATCTTGAGTAATAGTAAACCTGAGAAGAACACATACTTTTGTGGTTACGGCGGGGGGAAGGGAGGGAGGGAGGGAGAGGGTTTTTTATTGATTAATCAGTAGATAAGAAATGCTTTAGGTGAAGGGAAAGACAACACTCAATACATGGAAGGTCAGCTCAATTGGACTGGACCAAAAGCAAAGAAGTTTCCGGGATAAAATGAAGGCTTCAAAGGTCAGCAGAGCAAGGGCGGGGGTCTGGGGAACATGGTTTGCGGGGACTTCTAAGTCAATTGGCAAAATAATTGTATTATGAAATCATTCTGCATCCCACTTAGAAATGTGGCGTCTGGGGTCTTAAATGCTAACAAGCGGCCATCTAAAATGCATCAGTTGGTCTCAACCCACCTGGAGCAAAGGAAAATGAAGAACACCAAGCCCACATGACAACTAAGAGCCCAAGAGACAGAAAGGGCCACATGAACCAGAGACCTACATCATCCTGAGACCAGAAGAACTAGTTGGTGCCCGAACACAATCGATGACTGCCCTGACAGGGAGCACAACAGAGGACCCCTGAGGGAGCAGGAGATCAGTGGGATACAGACCCCAAATTCTCATAAAAAGACCAAACTTAATGGTCTGACTGAGACTGGAGGAATCCCGGCGGCCATGGTCCAGGGACCTTCTGTTGGCACAGGACAGGAACCATCCCCGAAGACAACTCATCAGGCATGAAAGGGACTGGTCAGCGGGTGGGAGAGAGACGCTGATGAAGAGTGAGCTAATTATATCAGGTGGACACTTGAGATTGTGTTGGCAACTCTTGTCTGGAGGGGGGATGGAAGGATAGAGAGAGAGAGAAGCCGGCAAAATTGTCATGAAAGGAGAGACTGAAAGGGCTGACTCAAGAGGGGGAGAGCAAGTGGGAGTAGGGAGTGAGATGTATGTAAACTTATATGTGACAGACTGATTGGATTTGTAAACGTTCACTTGAAGCTTAATAAAAGTTAATTAAAAAAAAAAAAAACTAAAGCTCTAGCAGAATCAAATAGTTGCAACAAAGATCATGACTATCCCACTGCCATAAATACAGGTATTATGACATAGGAGGTGGTGTGCTTTGTGGAATAATTACGTCTTTTTTTTTTTCTTTCTTTAAGAAAAGAACTGCTGATTCTTATCATATTATAAAGTGATGGTTTAATTCAAACCAAGATTTGCCTAAGATGTCGAGCAGGGTGAGATTGAAAATATGACTTATGGCCAGAGAAAATAGATCACAGGTCCTACACAAGGAGGCAGGCTCCAAGCCTAGAATTCAGTGAGCACTGGAAGGTGTCGCTTTGATCTTTATCAGCTTATTCATCGTTTTTGCAAACTTGCAGTCACTTAATTTACACATGTTTGGAAAAAAAAAATCACAGTGATAACAATCAACTTGATCTTGGGGTAAGTTTTTATACTTGCCCTTTGAAAAAGTCATTAGGATCTCAGGTTAAACTAATAAGGAATAACACTAATGTAATTTCATAAATACCTTGGCAAAAACTAAAGTTCTTCAAAAGTGGATCTATTAGTTACACTACATGCCCAAACAGAGAAAGGAGAGGTAGAAAAGTGCTAATTTATTTATGCTAATACTGCTCTGGAAAGTGTGGGACCACTAGCAAATAATGGAGGAGTTTTTACAATAAGTATTTGTGCTCTAAAAAGTTCTGCTTTACTAGCACTGGTGGAAAGATGATCTTTTTCTAGGACTGTTTATCAAAAGGTTAGAGGAAAGCTACTGCTGGTATTTTCCAATGATGTCTACCTAGGCCTGCCATGCCCCCCAGAAAAACCTTTCACCTGTCAAGATGGTTGATCTGAGATGCTTGCAGAGAAGATACTGTCCACCTTGCAGTAAGCTGTCAAATGATAGCCTGTGGTTTTAAGATGTGCAGAATAGGCTAAGGACACAAAGTTATTTAAAAGCCCCAGAGCTGGTTTTAAATTATGGTCTTCCAGGGAGAAAATACATGTAACTAATCTAGCCATCATATCAATGTTACCTATTCCTATTCTGATGAATGATCATAAAACTCTACACAATTAAGCTTTTTAAACACCATAGCACATTTTGATGTAGGTAATCCATTCCATAGGAGACCTGGTGGTGCAGTGGTACAGCACTCAGTTGCTAACCAAAGGTGGGTGGTTCAAACCCACCAGCAGTTCTGTGGGAGAAAGATATGGCAGTTGGCTTCTGTAAAGATTGCAGCCTTGGAAACACTGTGGAGCAGTTACACTATGTCCTGTAGGGTCTTTGTGGGTTGAAATTGACTAGATTGCAATGGCTGTGGTTTGGTTCATTAATCCATTTCATTTCCTTTCTTCCTTTGATACTTTCTCTTTCTCTCTCTAGCCTTCCCTCTTTCCCTCCCTCTTCCCTTCCCCTCTCCAACACTACTTTATAAAATTTAACTCTTTAGTACCTCATTCATATTATGGTGTTAATGACTAAAAAATTACCTCTTCACCAGGTGAAAAAAATATTTTTCCTTTCTGTTTCCTTAGAGCATTTTGTCCAAGTTTTTTTGTAGTAGAAGGTAATGGTGATGCATTCACCCTTTCCCTCTGCTCTTATGAGTCAGGCTGCCGATCATTCACAACCATAACCTCTACCAGGAGTGACCCTGATACCCTGGAAGCCACCTCTACTGGCAATGCCTGGGAGTGGGAGATTTCAAGTTACACAGGCATGGTAGGGGCAGGAGTTAAAAAGGGGGGATCAATGACTGGCTTTTTTGTGATGCAAAAGACCAACTTCTTTCCTCAACTCCTTGGAGCTTTTCTTACTCCAGAGCCCCTCCATGGGATCAGACTGAGGTTCTCCTTCCTGTGTTCTGCCCTGCCTTCCCTTACAGGTTGTACCTGAGGATGTTCGCTCAGTATCCACTTACATAAGAATCCCGTCTGTTGTGTAACAACCCATGGCACCTGAACTTAAGGTCGGCTGTATCTCCAAGAGACTGAAGACTCTGGAACCAGGGATCATGACATGGTTTATTGGGAAGCTTACTTAGGGCTTATTGGTGGCTGGACCAGTTTAGCTCTCCGTACCTACCTAGCAGGGGACACAGCTTAAATACCATTCCAGCTGGGACCAAGGCTCATTGTTTTCTCCCACATCCTTGGGCAGCCAGCATTCCCAGGGACTTCACGTCCAGGCCCAGATGTTTTTCTTCTTGTTGCTAAGGCATTCCTTGGCCTTGGCCACTGGCCCAGTCACACCGCTCCCAGCCTTGTACCTTAGCCAAAGTCCATCCTGAGTTCATCCTCAGCATGCTTAGGGGAAGAGCAAAGCTGGCTCCATTAGGAGGGGATGCATACAGCTGAATAGCATTACTCTACACTGTCTCAAGGATTTCATTTTACTTGGATCCACAATCAACCGCCACGGAAGCAGCAGTCAAGAAATCAAAAGACGCATTGCATTGGGTAAATCTGCTACAAAGGACCTCTTTAAAATTTCGGAAAGCAAAGATGTCACCTCGAAGACTAAGATGCGCCTGACCCAAGCCATGGTATTTTCAACCGCATCATACGCATGTGAATGCTGGACAATGAATAAGGAAGGTCAAAGAAGAATTGACACCTTTGAATTGTGGTGTCGGCAAAGAATATTAATTATACCATGGACTGCCAAAAGAATGAACAAGTCTGTCTTAGAAGAAGTACAACCAGAATGCTCCTTAGAAGCAAGGATGGTGTAACTGCATCTTACATACTTTAGACATGTTGTCAGGAGGGATCAGTCCCTGGAGAAGGACATCATGCTTGGCAGAGTACAGGGTCAGCAGAAAAGAGGAAGACCCTCAACGAGGTGGATTGACACAGTGGCTGCAACAATGTGCTCAAGCATAGCAACGATTGTAAGGATGGCTCAGGACTGGGTGGTGTTTCATTCTGTTGTGCATAGGGTCGCTGTGAGTAGGAACCGACTCGCCAGCACTTAGCAACAACACACTGTCTCAGATTCTCCTTTCAGGAAACCAGACCCAAGACACTTCTGTTAGAGTACTTGCTGTTCTTTAATTTGTGAAGTTCTGTAAATACCTTCTTGAATGATGATATCTCAGTATGTTGCCCCATCTATTAAGGTATTTTGCATTTTAACCTGTACTAAAATTTAATGATTACAGCCAAGAAAACCCTATGTATCAATTCTACTCTGTAACACACCGGGTCATCATGGGTTAGAACCTACTGGACATCCACTAACAACAGCAACAAAAACAATGCCGTAAGATAAAGACTTGAAAATATGGAAAACTTTTTGTCTTTGTAGCTGATTCTTTTGTAAATCAGAGGCCTTTCTGTAGTCACATCCATGGCTGGGGATGCTGCCTTAATCCATCTCAAGTACCCTAAGTATTGTCTTTCCTCATAGTTCCCCTAAATAAATATGTGAACCAGGGACTTTAAAATGCTAAGTTCTATGGGTCAATAATCATTAGCCCATCAAATAAAATCAAGTCACCTAACCACTTGTTTCTGTATCCATATGCGAGGGCATTTAGCAGAGTGGTTGAGAGAATAAGAGTGTGTTCAGAATACATCTAGAGCTGAGTTCAAATCCCAGCTCTACCACCTATTAGATTTGTGTCTTGGGAAAGTTAAGTAACCTTGCCATGTTTTCTTTTCCTTATCTATAAAATTAGGAATGCAGTAAGATACCAACTTTGAAGATTTTTGTGAGGATCAAAGCTGGCCATAGAATAAGAATTTAACAATTTTCAGCCACTTTTATTCTGAAATGTATTAATGCTTTTTATAACAGAATATTTTAGTTCAGTCATTTCATCCTAGGGTTTTACATATTTGTTGTTGTTAGGTGCTCTTAAGTTGGTTTCGACTCATAGAGACCCTATGTACAACAGAAAGAAACACTGCCAAGTCCCACGCCATCCTCGCAATCGTTGCTATGTCTGAACCCAAGTTGTAACCATAGCTCTAACATATTCATAACACTAACCACAGATTCAGGGCTGATTTCCCACTACCCCTTCAGTATGCCAGTCACAAGCTTGGGGGTCCACACAACACGCTTACTTTCTGATCTGGTGGCTCCTGCTGCCTCTTTGGGCTTGATAATTTACAGGAGCAACCTACAGGATCTCCTAAACAGTATACCATACTTATGACTAGAGATTTATTATAGCCAAAAAGGATATAAATGAAGAGAGGTCAAGGGCATAGAGAGGCTAATGAGCACCCAAGGCAATTTCTAAGTTGCATTTCTTTGCCCCCCAATTTCAAGATGAATAGACATTCAAGACTGAATGCCTTCCTCCCCCTTTGTTGTCCAGCTGCCTCAATCAGACACATTTTATATTTGTGGCACCTCAGAATGTTATTCAAACCTCATCTGGTACCCACTTGGACTTATGCCCAGGGGCAAGTGCTCCCCTCTCCCCCCACCCTCATTACACCTCTGGGTGAGGTCTGGGAGAGTTTCCAACTGTAGGGTAATGCTATTCAGCTATATGCATCCCCTCCCTAATGGAATCAGCTTTGCTCTTCCCCAAAGCATGCTGGGGATGAATTCGGGATGGACTCGGGCTAAGGTCGGGAGTGGCATGACTGGGCCAGCAGCCAAGGCCAAGGAATGCCTTAGCAACAAGAAGGAAAACATCTGGGCCTGGCCGTGAAGTCCCTGGGAACACTGACTGCCCAAGAACATGGGAGAAAACGATGAGCCTTGGTCCCAGCTGGAATGGTATATAAGCTTGGGTCCCTTGCTAGGTGGTTGCGGAAAATACTCCAGCCGGCTGCTACCGGAGAGCAGCTGCTTGCCCGTGTCAGTAAGTTTCCCTGAACTCATGAATCTGGAAAGGGCTACATGTCAGTTCTTCAGATTATCTGCCAGGATGCACAGTGAGGGTCTTTCCTTACTGGGGCTGTCACCAAACACCGACACAGAGCTTTCCTCACCTTGCATAGCCCTAACCAAAAACCAAACCCTAAACCTAGCCCTAGCCTAAGAATTTAACCTAACCCTTGCTCTACCCCCTAACCCTAAACCTAATTTTGACACTAATTCTAGTCTTAGACCTGGTCTCAGCTCAAGCTCTAAATCTAACTCTATTCCTAGTGCTAGCATTGGCACTAAACCTAACCCTAGACTTGGTGTTTGACCAAGCATTAACGCTATTTCTAACTGTTCCCCTAACCCTAAACATAACACTAACCCTAACCCTAGATCTAGCTCTAACCTTAACCCTAACCAGGGCCCTAAGCCTAGACTAAGCCCTCACTCTAAAATTAATATAACTTTGACCTTAAACATTATCCTAGCCATCCTAGCCCTAATACTAGATCAAACCTTAACCAAAGTTCTATCCCTAATTATAACCCTGACCCTTAAATTTAACCCTAAACCCTAACTCTCACCCTCACACTTACTGAAAAACCTACCATTAGTACAAACCAGAACCCTAGCCCTACCATTACTAGCCTTAGCCCTAGTTCTAACTGTAGTTCAAATCCTGAAATCAGCTCTAAACTTAAAACTAAACCAAACCTTAGCCCTAGATCTAGCATTAGCCCCAATCCTAACCACAATTATGTCACAGGCCTCAGCCCTAACCCTATCCATAATGCTAATCCTAGTGCTAACCCTAACTTTAGCCTTGGCCCAAGTCCTAGCGCTAACTTGAATCACAACCTTAACCAGAGGCCCAATCCTAGGCCAAATCCTCAAACTAAATCTAACTTAGTCTAATCTAACTTAAACCTTAATGTTAACACTAACCCTAGCCCAAACCCAGGCCCTAATGTTAGCCTGAACTTTAACCAAAGTGCTCAAAATCTAGCCTTATCCCTAGCTCTAGCTGCAATCCAAATGCTAACCCGAACCTAAAAACTAACCCAAACCCTAGGACAAGATCTAGCAAAAGTTCTAGTCCTAACACTAACAATATTCAGGGCCCTAGCCCTAGACATAACCCTAGCCATAACCCTAGCCATAACCCTAGCCATAACCCTAACCCTAAACCGAATCCTACCCCCAGCCCTAGCCCTAACCCTAACCCTTAACCTTACCTTTGCCCTAGCAAAACACTAAACGCTACTCTAGCTCTAGGGCTAACTGTAAACCTAAGAGTAAAAAAAAAAAAAAAAAAACCCTAACCTGTCCTTAAACCTAACCAAATCCCTAACCCCTGGTCTAGCCCTTTCCCTAAACAAACACCTAAGTATAGCTCTATCCCAAATCTCAACCTTAACCCTAACCCTAGATCTATCTCTAACTTTAAATCTTACACTAATTCCAATGTCAATTCTAACCCTAACTCTAATGATAATGCCAAAACTTAACCTTATCCCAAACTCTAGATCTAGCACCAGTCTTAGCCCTAACTCTAACCATGACATTAGCCCTAGCCCCAGCCCTAACTCTAAATCTAACCATAAACTTAGCCCTAGACCTAACTCTGACTCTAGTCCTTCACCAACACCGTGATTCAAAGGCATCAATTCTTCTTGGGTCGTCCTTATTCATTGTTCAGCTTTCACATGCATAGGAGGCAATTGAAAATACCAAGGCTTGGGTCAGGTGCACCCTAGTCCTCAAAGTGACACCTTAGCTTTTCAACACTTTAAAGAGGTCTTTTGCAGCAGATTTGCCCAATGCAATATATCTTTCGATTTCTCGACTGCTACTTCCATGAGCTTTGATTGTGGATCCAAGTAAAACAAAATCCTTGGCAATGTCAATGCTTTCTCCATTTATCACGATGTTGCTTATTGGTCCAGTTGTGAGGATTTTTGTTTTCATTATGTTGAGGTGTAATCCATACTGAAGGCTGTATTCTTTGATGTTCATCAGTAAGTGCTTCAAGTTCTCTTTGCTTTCAGCAAGCAAGATTGTGTCATTTGCATATCACAGGTTGTTAATGAGTCTTCCTCCAGTCCTGATGTCCCGTTCTTCATATAGCCCAGCTTCTCAGATCAAGATGTTTACCTGTGTTTTATTGACTATGCAAAAACATCCAACTTTGTGGATCATAACAAATTATGAATAACATTGCGGAGAATAGGAATTCCAGAACACTTAATTGTACTCATGCAGAACCTGTACACAGACCAAGAGGCCATTGTTTGACACAGTGGGTGCAACAATGGGCTTAAACATACCCATATGGAGAGAATGGCACAGAACTGGGCAACATGGGGTCGCTGTGAGTCAGAATTGACTGGATAGTATATAACAACAGTTACAAAAGCGATTTCCTGTAGTGCTATGTCTGTTAAAAACCATGTTTAGCACTTTCTGGGGCATATAACATAATATCTAGTGACAAAATTTAAAAACTGAGTCTAATATATTCAGTTGGAAGAAAGACTCTCTGTAGTGTTATCTCTGTCAAATAATGTGTTTAGCACTTTGTGCTGCTTATAATGCACTATCTACTGAAAAAGTTTGGAAATCTGTTCGATACAATTAATTGCAAGAGGCTGCCTATTGTATTATGTAATACAGTATGGACAAAAGTTCAAAAACTGTGTTTAAGAGATAATTGTGAGAAGGACTGTATTGTTACGTCTGTCAAAAATGTGTTTAGCACTTTCAGTTGCTTGTAACAACCTATTAACTGACAAAACATGAAAAACCATGTTTAACAGACCTAGTTGCAAGAAAGACTCCTTATAAAGTTATTTCTGACAGATAGTGCATTTAGAAATTTCAGGTTCTTGTAACACACTACTGACAAAAGTAGAAAAACTGTGTTTAGCACAGCTAGCTGCTGGAGACACACTCTAATGTTGTTTCAACAATGTGTTTAAGTGTTCTGTAGTGCTTGGAACACATTGTCTACTAACACTATTGTAAACCCATGTTTAGAACAGCTAGCTGCAATTAGACTCCTATAACGGTATACCTGTTGAATAAGGTACTAAGCAGCTTCTGGTGCTTGGACCACATTATTTATTGGCAGAAAAACTGTGTTTATGAGCTCATTGTGAGAGAGACTTACAGCAGTGTTATTTCTTTCAAACTAGTGATTCTGTGTCTAAGGTGCAAGGATCTATGATTTGTTTTTCACTATGTAGAAGGTTGATGTAATAATTCTTTATAGTGGTATATGCTTTCTTAGCATAAATAAAATCACAGAAAATGGAAAACCTAAAATGTGGGCCAACTTGTTTAGAATACAATCAAATATGTGTGCAGTATTGAGAGATATGTGAATAAACTATGCTTCAATTTCCACATAGCTCTCATTTCCTTTATGAAAGTTACATTAAAAAAAAAAAGAAAAGAAAAACTCCCTGACTATTCTTATGGATATTTTTGCTGAGTAAAACTATAATCTCAGAAATTTTCTCTCTTGGTATCAGAAAACAGAATTCCAGGGCTTTTGGGTTCATTGCAATTTAATATCTGAGACACAATATGTATTAAAATTTATTTCTGTTGAGAAAATAGTTGTCATTATTGTCTAAGATACTATGCTGTAGTCTGATGAAATATCATGTGATTCTGGGAAAGAAGAATCTGTACATTTACTTATCTTAGATTTAAAATACAAAAGTATCATAAAAATTATATGGGCTCTTCTACTAATTATTTTCTGATTTAAAAACATACTGAAATGTATATACATTTTAGTCTTTATGATTGTTGAGAAAAATTGAGATTCTACATTATATTATGAAGTTAATCTTCAATAATCACTATATTAATCAAATATTTTTACTGAGAGAAAAGCCCTTAACCACGATAATGTCTCTGTGAGGGTCTGTACAGCACCTAAGTATACACAGAAGTGATCATCAGGGTGGTTGTCAGCCAGTTAATGATCTCAAAGTTCGGAAATTAGGCCAGACCTCTATGGAAAACATAGATCACAAATTGAGGTTGTTTTCTACAACAATCACTCTAACAAATACCATTTCCTATGACAAACATCCATGGTCTCAAGGTGAAATAATTAAAAAAAAATTTCAATATTACCAAAAAGCTTTTGCTCTATGTAAGCAGACTGATAAACTCAATTTTATGATGGCAACATACACGATAAGTATAGATTAAACTTAAAATTTATTTTAAAGCATATGTAAATATTGGTTAACCTTCTCTCCCAATATAAGCAAACACTACTGGTTAATTCAGTGTTTAACAATCTGAAAAGCAATTGGTTTCTCTCAAGTTTCCTCCCATGGAAGTGTGAGGCATCAAAACTCACTTTAAGTTTAATCAAGGCTGGATCAAGATATCTGAGGCTTATAATTTTCTATTTCCACTTAATGACATACGGAATTTATTTGGATGACTTAGTGTTAAGGTTATTCAGCTAAATATCAGGAAACTTTTTCTAACAACAAGCACTGTTAAAAAAGGAGAAAAGGAATAGACCACTTTGGAAGGTAAGGATATTAGTTTCACATGAAGCGACTGATGGCCTTTCTGGAAGATTAAGGAGATGATGTCTAATATCCCACCAATTATAAGATTCAGAAAGCATCAGCCTAATCATTCCCTCAAGAAAGAGCTGCAGATGAGGGACCTTGGTCTTGTTTTCAGAAGCCAATAACGCAGTTATCCCTCTTCTGTCCCTCCTCACCTCACCCCCAAGGAACCTTATACAATTGGATACAATTGAAAATGTATTCAGGAAAAATTGTAATTGTATATCACTTTTCATTCTAATTCATAGAAATGAGTATGTAGGGCAAACTGGAATGCTGACCAAGGAGTTAGCCTGGGGCTTTGATTTCTTGGCTGTTCTCCCACTCAAGCCTTGCCTACCCCTTTCCATATTCATATTCCTTCTGAAGTCCTATGTGGCACAAGCATAAGATTAGAAACCCTGTCAATGAGGGTTGAAACATCCTCCACTTCTCTGTCACAACGTTTCCTTATGAAACTCAACTTCGTGCTTCCAAAAGAGTCTGATCTGAAGCCCAACTCTTCTATATCTTGGCCTGAAGAATCAGTTAACTAAAGAGGAGCAGGAAGCAGGAGCAGAGGGTATGCATTCAGAGAGCGCCTTTGTTTTGTTTTTGTTCCTCCTCTTGTGGCCCTCAGCTGGAGGGTGGGTTGGCCAAACAGGTGCTGGGCAACTTCTGGGGAGACTTAGGGCCTCCACACTGGCAATTGCAAATCAATGGAGAAAAGGTGTTTCCAAGAACTACAAGCTAAGAGGAACTGATCAAAGGTAACTTGGAAAGATTCACTAGAATAAGCTGGTTTATATGCCCTTTGCTGCCTCTTTCCCCCCAGGTGGGTCTCCAGGGGCAGCAGCTGCTAAAAGTTATGTCTACACCATAAACCAAGGCGAATGAGAGAGAGTACCATTTAGGGAAAGTACCTCCAAATCACCCACCTGCCCTCTGTCATCCACTAATCCATCTAAACCTCTTATAGTTTTTTTTTTTTTTTTTTTTTTAGTGGAGTGATGCTGGAGTAATTTCCTGGAGTGATCTTGACCTCGTTTTCAGTCATGGGGGGACGGGGAGGGCAGAGGTGACAATCTGTCCCACACTGATTGTAACCTGACTTGGCTCCCAGTCACATCTTCCTCATCTGTAAAATGAGGGGCTGGGAATGAAAAGTTCAGAGGTCGCTATTTTAACATTCTCTGTTTCTGATACTAAGATTTTCCCTTTTCCAACTCCATCCTCTCTCGATGGATTTGCATACTTGCTGGGCTAGCCTCTTCCAAATTCTTTATTTTCACATAGTGTCCTCTTTGGGACAACTCATGAGCTGAGGTTTTTTGCTTGCTTTTTTTAAAGAGCTAACATTTACTGAGCCCTTATTACGTAAGAGGCATACTGCTAAGCGCCTCATATTGCTTTATCCCATTTAATCATCACAAATTCTATATGATGTGGATATTGTCATTGTTATGGATTGAATTATGTCCCCCCCCCCAATGTATGTATTAACTTGGTTAGGCATTGATTTCCAGTATTCTGTGGTTGTCCTCCATTTTGTGATTGTAATTTTATGTTAATAGAGGCTTAGGGTGTGATTGTAACACTCTTACCAGGTCACATTCCTGATTCAGTATAAAGGGAGTTTCCCTGGGGTGTAGCCTGCACCACCTTTTATCTCTCAAGAGATAAGGAAAGGGAAGCTAACAGAGAATGGAAACCTCATACCACCAAGAAGGCAGCCCTGGGAGCAGAGCAAGTCTTTTGGACCCGGGGCTTCTGCACCTGAGAAGCTCCTCAATTGGGGAAGATTGAGGACAAGGACCTTCCTCCAGAGCCAAAAGAGAGAGAAAGCCTTCCCCTGGAACTAACACCCTGAATTTGGACTTTTAGCCTACTTTATTGCGAGGAAATAAACTTCTCTTTGCTAAAGTCATCCACTTGTGGTATTTCTGTTATAGCAGCACTAGATGACTAACACAGTCGTCATCCCTGTTTACAAATTAGAGTTAAGCTCAGAGAGGCTGCCTGCAGTCTGAGGCCTTGCAAGTCTGATACCAGAGCCATTATCCTGCATCACAATCCTATGCTATCTCCTTGGAGAGCTGACTTCTGTGCTTCAGTTTTATTCAACAAAAAGTTACCGAGCCAACTACTCTGTGTGTTTCACTGTGGAAAATGTGAAAACTTTGCCACTAACTGGTTGTGGGGCCTCAGAAAATAATTTATCTTCCTAGCTTTCACTTCCTCATCTGGAAAATGAAGGGGTATGAACCAAGTTACTCTTATGTTCCTGTCTACCACTGGCAGGCTGTGGATTCAGGATGTGGTCTGTTCCATTTGAGAAATTTACTGTCACAGGAATTCTGTGCCAGGTCTCTTCTCACCCTCCCCCCACAGTTCACTCTCTACTCTGCTCACCCTGCTGCATGTGCTAGGTGCCCTGGGGCTCGTCTGAATAGACCACCACAAGGACTTGCTGTCTACTGGCTTCCAGTCAGCTTCAGCCAGTGGGAATCCAGACAAGAGAGCAGAAAGAAGGAGAGTAACTTCCACCCAAATCATGTAAAGTCACACCTGCTCTCAAGGTGGTCCTATCTATTCGCTTCTGCTGGGCCCAGAAGAATGGTAAGCACATCCCTGTCACAAGGGCAGGAGTAAACTTCACTTTCCTTTTAGAATTCCCTATACCGTGTCCACAACTCTATAAATAGGTCCATTTATTAAGCCCTGCTTGAATTATCCTAATTGAATGTATTATGTGTTTTTTGCTGGGACCCTGAAACAAATTATCAATCTTACATAAAACAGACAACTGTACAAGAGAAAAGAATATATCAATGTGTAATGTTGTTTTTGGTAAGAACTATAGATATCTGATTTGGAGCAATTGATGGAGAAACTTGTTGCAAGATCCCAGTCAGCCCCAGGGACCACTTGATGAGCCAGCATGGACAGGAGATTCAGAATTCAGGGGCAGCTCCTGTGTCCCTAATGCCTCTTCACTAAGGCTATAAAAAAAAAGGCTATAAGCACAGTATTAATGAGTCTTTCCTTTTGTTTTGTTAGTGCCTGCCTTTGACATTTTCTTTTAGAATGAAACTGTCCTACCTAATTGAAAGCTAGCGTTACAAGTTATTCCCACAGTGGGATGCAGTGAACCAGGTATTTTCTTCTCCAAACTGAAGTTACCTCAGAGCTCCAGGAGGTCCTGGCTACCTGGAGAAGGATGCTGAATGTGGTGGCGGGATGGAAGGAAGAGGAAGGGCAGGTGCAGGCTTGGAAAGCAAGCACTGCATATGGAGCCTGCTCTGCTCACCCACCCATCTCAACCCCAATGCATTTTCTTTACTGTGCTTAGGGCCTTATCTTGCTTTTTAAAATAGACAGGCTAAGAACAAAAGTAGAAACAACCTAAACACCCAACTACTATGGTCCATCAACCCAGCAAAATATGCAGGATAACTGTGAAAACTGTGAAGAAATATGGGCAACTGTTCATGATATAAAGTTTATGAAATAAAGCAGAACATTAGAACATTAAATATGCTATGTTTACAACTTTGAAAACTATGTATGCATAAAGATAAGTTCTGGAAGGGTAAAAACAAAGAGAAAACAGCTTTGTTAAAGTGGTAGGATCATGGGTATTATTTTTTGTCTTTTGTGTCTTTGTTAGAAGAGATAGTCCTCCTTGGGTCTCTTAACCACTTGCTGGGCACGCCAAGACTAAAAGGCCCTGACTGTTCCTTCAGTTGGGCCATTTCTCAGGGTTGTTTCTACAGCTGATAATCTTGAGAGATGAGGTAACACTGCCCCAAGGCAAAGAGCAGGCTTGCTTACTTCTTTTTATAAAAGCAGTGGAATCCCTGAACTCAGTGTTCCTTAGCTGCAACTAAAAACCACTGCCTGCATAACCTGCATCCAGGCGCATCATGTCACCCCTGTGGGAACTGGGGGCAAGATGTGCACGCTCTGCTGCAAGTAATAAACCTTTTTTCTCTGACCCAGGAGTTTCCTATCTTCCGCCAACATCCATGAAGCAGTGAGAAGCTAATATATTAACTGAGAAGGAGGGCAAAATAAAATTTCAGGCTGACAGTCTTTATTTTTTACATTATTGTAAAATCAGTATGTAGTTATCTGTTTCGTATTTCTCTTCTCTTAGTAAACTATAAACTTTAGGGTTTAAAAATTATACCTGTCCTGTTCTCACCGTGTTTCCAGCACCAGAGGAGAGCCTGGCCCAGGGTAAGCCTCAACAAATATTTGTTGGTTGATGGATTGAAGAAGCAGAGGCATGTAGGGAGCAAGTTCTGAGAGTGAATTCAAACCCAAATGTGGAGTTTGAAGGCCAAACTGTCACTTTGGAATCACCTGCCTGATGCTCAGTAACAATTACAACTACCACTATCTACTGAGCACCTGCAGGCCAGGTCCTCTTCTGGATGATTTTCCAAAGTTTAAATACTTATACCCTCCAGTTTCCAAATTACAAAGTGCTTTTACATACATTAGATCCCAGCCACAACTCTGTGTATTAGGTAAAATAGGTTTGATTAACCCCAAGTTATAGAAAACAATAATAGTAAATAAGGGCTAGCATTTATTGAGAAGTTACTATGTACCACACACTGTTTTCTAAGCTCCTCATGGGTATTACCTTGTTTAACCACTACTACTAGTCTATGAATAAGTAACTTTATTATCCCCATTTTACAGCTGAGGAAATTAAAGCACAAAGTGGTTAACTCACTTTTCTGTGGTCACTCTGTTGCTAAGTGACAATGTTTGAATAAAAACAGGCAGTCATACTCCAGGGCAGATGAGGAGATTATAGCTAGAAAGAGTAAATCACTCTGTTGAGTTTACACAGCTAGTAAGTAGCGGAGCTAGGACTTAAACCCTGGTTTAAACATTGCTTAAACCAAAAACCAAACCCTAGATCCAAGAGTCTTAACCAACCCCAAAAGCCTTTCTTATCCTGCTCCTGTAACCGGAGAACGTTTACAGATCAGCCACCTGAGGCTTCTGACTGCACTCATCAATTCTGCCTGTCTGGTAACTTCTGATAAAGCTGCCTCACTCTGGCCCATGACCTCAAACAAACTTTGGGTATAATTTCCAACAGTATTCGTGAGCTTGTGGCTATAGCACAAAAGAGATCAGAGCTCTCACACTGGCATTGCCAAATCTGAGGTCATGGTTCAGAGGTAGGGGTTCTGAACCAAGGGGCTGACTGTGGACCTGGTCCTAGCCCCCTCTGGCTCTGTCTGTCAGTCTCATCTCCCCTAGGAACTTTGCTCATCAGTGAGAGGACTGAGCCAGATGGTCTCTGAGGTCCTCTTTCCTCTGTTTCTTACACACCATCTGTTGCATCATTTCCTCATGATACGAGCTGGTGTCTCCCTCTGGAGAACATGAGGTTTTTCAGTCACATCAGATCCCCAAGTGAGTGCTCCTTTGTCCCTTGGCTACCCAAGGCCCCTACTGGGTTTTTCCAATAAGCCGTATTCAAAACTTTTCTGTCTTATGATTTTATTCCCAGAGGCCTCTATGCTTTTTGGTGACAAATCATGCTCATATTTTTATTATATCTACAGAATATTAACCTTGAAAGTGCCAATCTTTTATTTGTATATGTCAGGCAAAAGACTGAATTATGTTAGCATTAATTTACTCATTCAGTCAACATTTACTATGTACTACGCGTTTTAGGGTTCTGGGTTTTAGGCATTTTAGGCACTGTGGCTAGGTACCAAAAAGACAAAGATGAACAACAATAACAAAAATATACATATACATACACTTAAGTAATTCATGGTCTAGAGAAAAAAAACAGCTTTTTTTTTTTTTTTAAGAATTATTATATAATTTATGCCATAATTGTTGTTAGCTGACATCGAGTCAGCCCCCAAGTCATGGTGACCTCCTGCACATGGGAATGAAAAGCTACCCAATCCTATGAGTCATTCCCGTGATTCGTTGGAGATTGGACTGTTGTGATCCATGGAATTTTCATTGGCTGATTTTTGAAAATAGAGCGACAGGTCTTTCTTCCTTGTCCATCTTAGTCTGGAAGTTCCACTGAAACCTGTTCGGCAACATAGCAGCATGGACGCCTCCACTGACAAATGGGTGGTGGCTGCACATGAGTCGCATTGGCTGGGAATCAAACCAGGGTCTCCCACGTGGATGGCAAAAATTGTACCACTGAACCATCAATGTCTCATATGCCACAATAGAAGTGTGATTAAAGTCACACGTTCACACACGAGTGAGTTAGAGATGAAGGAAGACTTCACAAAGAAGGTGATACTTGAGCTAAGAGATTCACCTGAATTTAGGCCCACAGATCATATTCAGTGACTCCCTTCTGCTCTGGGCAGGAGTTGATACTGATGTCCTGAAGAAGGTCAGCTAACATGGGTGAGACCATAAAGTTGCTCCCTCACTTCCTAGTGGTTCAGAGGTTCTCTGGAGGGAACCAGACAGTTGTGGGAGAGAAGCAAACTTTACTTCAGGTAAGCTTTTACTTCAATGCAATGGTTTGGCCAAGGCCTCATTCACAAAACTTTTTGTTTTAATCAGAGTTGTCCTCTGCCCACAAATTATTATTACATATTTTCAGTGATCCTTCAAATCTGATTTTTTTTCTTGACTTCCCTTATTTGACGTAGAAATGAATGCTGAGTCTGCTAATAGTATCTGAGCATGGGTAACAATTCCAGATCTTTCCATGAAATATAGCAGTAGGGCCTTCATGGGTAGGGTCCCTTCCTCATGTGAATGCTAATTCTAACATTGGCTTCACCGTATCTCTGCAAGTGTGTTTTGAAGGACGAAACAAGCCTTTGAGGCTCTGCCTCTGAAATTTTATTATTTCAGAACACAGTACGTTCTTCTCCTCCCCTAAAACTGTCCAGGGAAAGGTGGCTCAAAATGAAGACGTCCTTTGCAAAAATAAATAAATAAGACTTTCTGGCCCTGCATTGAAAATATACCTACAAGAACTACCCTTCCTTTGGAGGCTAGTTCCCAGGCTGATAGAGCTGCAACTATATGAATGAGTAAGAATGTGAATGTGTCACAGAAAATCTTTCGTGGTCCATAGATCTGATGACCCAAATGTGAAGTGTGGTTGATTTTCATTGAGTTTCTAAGAGTAAAAAAGAGAGAGAAAGCAAAAAAGAACATCTTGTTCTCTAAAGCTTGAGGAGTGATGATTAAGCTGAGGGGCTGAGGTTTTAAATGAATAATTTCTTTTAGAAGGACCAGCACAAAGCTGGTTCCTATGAGGTGGAGGTTAAAGATGTCCCAAATGTCCAACTTTTCCAAGCTGCTGTACCACTCTATCATCTCTAACATCAACTACTCCATCTCCCTTTCAGTACTCTCCCTCCCGTCTTTAGGTTCCTTAATTCACTGCAATGGCTCACAGAACTCACGAACCACATAAAGGAAATGGCTTATGAAGTTACAGAGGCTGGCAAGTCCCAAATTCATAGGTCAGGCATAGGCTTCTCCCTGGCCCTCAATCTCTGCCCAAAGGCACTCAGCTTTCTTGCTCCATGGTCCAAGAAGCCCAATGTGCTGTCTCCTGCAGGTCTTTCCTGCTGGTCTCTCCTTTCTTGGTGGTGGTAGGCTCTCCTCTCTGCTCTGGAATTAGCTTTCTTTTAAGGAAAAACTGACCAATCCCCTTGGTGGGCCACAACTATCTTATTTGCATAGTCCCATACAATCACTTGAGTGGGAGTTACAAGACCAAGGCAGGAAAGCCCATACTAAGTAATTCATCACACTGCAGGTGTAAATTCAGACTTCACAGAAAACTACAGAAATAGCCTCTTGCATTTTGACAATGGCCAAAATAGTATGTGTATGTGTCTTTCCAAGCAGGCTGAGAGCTGCTTAAGGGCAGGAGCCATGACTGGTAATTCTCTTGGGTTCTGCTCCATGCCTAGCATGGTGTCTGAAATGTTCCCTGAATGAAGTAATGATATGGTGCATGAAAGAATGGGTGAACTAATGATTGCATAAATGAATGATAATGCTAAATGTACAGTTCTGAACCCACTTGGGGAGTCACTGAATATTTACTTATAATGATAAGGGGATCAGTATAATGAATGAATTCTTGCTTCCTAAGGCGCATTGCTGCACCTGTCTTCCTCCTTACTTGGAAGGCTGACATGACCACACAAGTGTTCTCTGGCAAACCAGGGAATGAAGAAAGACCTGAAGGCCACCACACCACCAAATGCGAGGCTTAATAGCCTTAAGTCTCAAACTTTTTTTATGGAACAGAGTCTTGCCCTCCACAGTCACAGGCAGGGCTATTTACATCTTCAGGGGAGAATCAGGTGTGGTCATCTGAAGTACCTGGGTGGATTTTGTCATGATTCCTGGACTAGTGGCTTACACATGCCCTTGACAAACATGATTCAATTTCTAGTTTCTGCTGTGAGACAGGAGAAGGAATGCTCAGATGTTTCTCAAAGTGCTGTGAAAGAAAAAGACAAACGTTTAACCTTGGTCAGTGTTCAAGGTACTGTGAAAACCTGGCTCAAGAATACCCTAACCTGTTCTATATTCTACTTTGGTGAGTAGCTTCTGGGGTCTTAAAAGCTTGTGAGAGGCTATCTAGGATACTCCACTGGTCTCACCCCTTCAGAAACAAGGAAGAATGAAGAAAACTAAAGATACAAGGGGAAGATTAGTCCAAAGGATTAATGCACCACATCTACCACAACCTCCACCAGACTGAGTCTCATATAACTAGATGGTGCCTGACTACCACTGCTTACCGCTCTGACAGGGATCACAAGAGAGAGTCCCGGACAGAGATGGAGAAAAACATAGAACAAAATTCTAACTCAAAAAGAAAGACCAGACTTGCTGGCCTGACAGAGACTGGAGAAGCCCTGAGAGTATGGCCCCTAGACACCCTTTCAGCTCAGTAATGAGGTCATTCCTGAGGTTCACCCTTCAGCCAAAGATTGAACAGGTCCATGGTAAAAAACAAGACTAAAGAGGTACACCAGCACTGGAGCAGGGACTGGAAGGCAGGAGGGAACAGGAAAGCTGGTAATAGGGAACCCAGGGTTGAGATGGGAGAGTGGTGACATATCATGGGGTTGTTAACCAGTTTCATAGAACAATGTGTGTACTAACTGTTTGATGAGAAAGCAGTTTGTTCTGCAAATCTTCATCTAAAGTACAATTAAAAAAAAAGAAAATTTAAAACTTTACATCCTCAAAAGACACTGTTAAGAAAACAAAAAGACAAACCACATACTGGAAGAAAATATCAGAACAAATCTGATAAAGGACTGATGTCTAGACTACTTAAAGATCTCTCACAGCTCAATAAGAAGAAAGCACGAGTCTCAATAAAAACATGGGCAAAAGATTTGAGAGAAGTTTCACCAAACAATATATATAAAAAAAAAACAATATATACAGATGGCAAATTAGCACATGAAAAGTTACTCAACATCTTTAGTCGCTAAACCAAAAAACTAAACCCCATTGATTCCAACTCATGGATGACCCTGTGGGACAGAGCAGAGCTGCACCATGGGGTTTCCAGGGAGTGCCTGGTGGATTCAAACTGCTGACCTTTTGGTTAGCAGCTGTAGCTCTTAGCCACTATGCCACCAGGGTTTCCCTATAGTCATTAAAACAACAAAAAAACCCACTAGTCATTAGGGAAGTACAAATTAAAACCACAATGAGATACTAGTATGCACCTACTAAAATTGCTAAAAAACAAACAAAACAAAAGAACACCCTAACCAAGGGGATTCTTGATTGCCCTCAACAACAGGGCAAGTAAGGGAAGGGTGGCCTCCAGGATCAGAAGTCATTGCCCACCTTCTTACCTCCACAGCAGCCCTCAGACTATGGCTATCTCTACTTGAACACCTGAAGCCCCTCAAACGCCAGAGCAGATGTTTCCTCTTAATGAAAATGCAAGCAAAGTATTTGGCATTTTAAAGTCCCCCAGAGAAAGAAGGGCTCTGGCCACTCTCGGCTCAAGTTAGAAGACCAGGGTTATAGGATGAACTGGGGGAACCCTTGGGAGCCTGCTGCTACAGGGCCTAGGGCAGGAGGGAGCCAGAAGATCTCAAACTCTCTCTGAGGGTCCTACTTCAACTTGTGTTAGGACTGGAGTTGGGAAAAGTTAGAGTTTCCAGCGTGGAAGGAGAATTGCCTCCAACAGGGTCACCCTGCCCTGAAGATGGCACCAACAATGGCAATGGAAGAACTGATGGGCCTAGTGCAAAGTGCAGGTGGAGTCCCTTATTTAAACATTAAGGATGTCAAGACATCAGGGACAGAGCGCTAAAACAAGCAAGGGTTCCTTCTGAGCATGGCTCTTGCCCAACACAGACTTCATGCCTGCCCTTGACATCTGTGAAGGCCTTGATCACACACTTGTCCAATCAAGGTGTTCGATGTATCTGATCACAGCCTTGCTTCCCTGACTCAGAGTACTGGAACCCCACTCCTCCCCACCAGGCCAGTTGTGTTCCCCCAATCCAATCTACAGGATTCGCTCTGCCACCAACTCTGGTATAGCCTTCAGTGATTCCCTGGTGTCGGAGCCCTCACTCCACCAGACTCAACAGCACCTTACCTAGAACTTTTAAGGCACTTGCCACTTTTTACATTATAACCATGTCAAGTCTTAAATTTTGTACTAGGCTGAAAAAACACCTCCAGGGCAAGGTCTCCCTGCTCCCAGCACAGGATGGTGCTCTATAATTGCTGATTGATATTGAATGAATGAATGCTGGAGCAATGATGTGAGGGGCTGTTAAGTTGAGTAATAAAAAGAGGAGTCAAGAATGTGACCGTCAGGGCACGAGTGGTTCATTGCAAAGTTAGCGTCACAGAAAAAGCCAGACAAATAACATGTTGGGTGATCTCTAGGTCTAAAATGCCATACTTTTATTACCTTATGAATGAGAATCATTTAATTCTGTGATCTAGCTCTTTTCTCCCTTCCCCCCCCCAAAAAAAAATCATCTCCACTGCAAGTGATGGGCTGGGTCTCAGGAAGAGATGCCCTGTGGGCTCTGATGTGTCCATTGGAAAAATATGCTGCCCCGGAGGTCCAACCCCCAGAACCACAGCCTGTGCTCACTCTTCCTCTCTGCACCCCAACTAACACTCAGCAGTGCCATTTTGGTGATGCATGGGAAAACCATGCATTCAAAGAATTACACTGTAAATGCCAAGAGTTATACTTTCAACTTCCTTAAATTTCTTGAAATGGTCTGCAGGTTCTCTGCTTGCGCATGACCCTGTCATTTGCAGGCTGGCCACCTGTCACAGCCTGGAAAGCACCAGTCAGGACACAGAAGCTGCATCCACTGACTCCCAAGGAGGAAAGACATATTTCAACTCCAAGGAAGGTGGGAAGGCAGCAGTGAGTTCTAAGGAAATCCTTCTTTCAGCACATAAACTGGCACATGCCTAATTCAGGGAAGGCCGTCATACCGGAGTTAGGCACCCCTGGAAATCCTCTGGTTCCATGGTACCACATGAAGGAAGGAGCTCAGGTGTTGATGTACTCTCCCTGGGCTTCCAGGACTCCTGGATGCCCTCGGAAGAGCCAAGTGGCTCAGATATGACATTGGTGAAGGGCGAAGCCATGTTTTGTGGTTGTTGCACAGGTTGGTACTAAAACTTTGGATAGGCTGTATTCTCAGGTTTGCATCTTCGGCTCTCAAGACGAGGTCAAAAGGCAGATTGCCCAGGACAGGATCTGTAGTGACACCACATGGCATCCCCATGGAGGTGTCAGTAGGCCGTGGTAGGGAGCAGGGCTAAGCCCTGGGAAGGGCCCGGGCCCACAGCAGTCAAGAAGGGGATGTGAAGAGCAAAGGGTGTGCTGTCAGGGTAGACAGTGATGGGGCTGGATCTCCTAGAGAGAGTGGGACATTCTAAAGGCAGCCATGCTGCCTGATTCCTGCCCAGGGCCAGTGACAGCCCAGGGTTGTCAGGCTCCCTGTTCTTTGAGAAAAACTGCAAATCTTGATTCTGATTCTCAAAAATGAATTCTCTCTGTCTGTAAATGCTGGCATTGAATCAAGCTTTTAAAATACATTGTCAAGCTATACCAAAATTATTTTATCTATCTGTTTGTCTTTTTGGAAGTGTTATGAGGTGCTGCTCTCTCAGGGCCTAGAACAGTGCCTGTCACGTGGAAGTTGCCCAGTGAGATGTTGTCGAATCAGTGGCTGAGGGTTGGGGTCAGCCCACAGGTCTCCGGGAATGGTCTCAGTCTTTAACGGTAAACTACACCAAGAGTAAACCAAAACCAAACCAAACCTGTTGCCATCAAGTCAATTCCGACTCATAGGGACCCTATATGACAGAGTAGAACTGCCCCATAGGGTTTCCAAGGGGCAGCTGGTCGATTTGAACTGCTGACCTTTTTGATTAGCAGCCCAATGCTAAACCACTGCACCACCAGGACTCTGCACCAAGGATAGCTGTGTCCAACACCAAGTATAGCTGTGTCCAACTAAATTATGGACCCCTTTTTTTTGCAACTGCTCCCACTCCCCGCCGCCTCACTTTCCTTCCCCCACATCTGCTTCCCCAAGATTGCAATAAAAGACCAGGAAACTTCCTTCTATGCACACATTCATTCTCCCCTCAGGGTAACAGGAATCTAGCCCTTTTTCACATTGATCCAGGTCTAGTCACGCCTCTGGCTGGGAGTGATTGCTGCTCCTTGGTTATTTGCTGATGGATTGTTTCTCCCGGTGGCTCCTTCTGCTACACGGTCTCATCCCAGTTGTGCTCCATGGCCTCCCTTAGACTCTTCTGTCCCCTGGGCTTCAGGAAGATGTCTTTCTCTGGAAAGAGAATAGGCCTGTGTTTCTCAGCCTTTCCTTCCTGTAGCACATGTGGCAGATGACACCCACATAGGTGACACAGACTATGATGTGCCCAAGAGAATGGACAGCACCTAACAAAGTGACTGCATACCACTCTTCTCCCACTCAGGAAAGAATGCTCACATACAGTGAACAAGACTTGTCAATGGGTCATGAAATAACTTTGAGTCCTCATTATGTTTTTAATGAGCCATTCACCACCTCCGAAGCAGGGTTGCCAAAAAAAAAAAAAAATCAAATGAGAATGATATTAAGCCTCTTAATCCACCTATAAATTTACAAGAAATTCAGAGGGAAAAGGAATATGCTAAATTGTACCATGGAGATGTAGTCAGCAAAACCTGGATTGTGGGACTCTAGAGAAGAAACAACCTGGGTTTCTTCAACAAGTAAACTGAAAGAGAGAGAGAGAGAGAGAAAAAAAAAAAAAAAAAAACTATACATTAAAAGGCACTTAAAGGACATGCCTCCTAGAACCTCCCAAAACAAAACAAAATTAGAAACCCCATAAGCAAAATAAAAACCCCACCTAGTTAGAAAGTGGTAGTGCTGGCAAAACAATGAAGAAAAGTAAAGAAGTGATAAGCATAAATTCCGGAGAAGAGTTTCTCTTGGAAGAAGAAGAATTTGGGATTGGTAAAAAAAAAAAAAAAAAATTTTTTTTTTTTTTGTATTGGTAGAGGGGGGAAATTCTGAGAACTTCCAGGCTGGCCAGCCAGGTTTTATTTCCAGGTTTGGATGTTGCTCATACTAATGTATTAAGCGTTCAGTTTTCATGTGGTTTGTGTATTGGTGTTGCATACAATAAAAAATAAACTTTTCTTTGACTTGGAAGCTTGACTCTCATTTGAAACAAGTGACTTGCAGTGAAACTCACAGCAGATCATGGCTAAAATAAGAAGTGAGCACTGGGAGGGCCCATGCAGGGAGCTGGGGGCTGTGTTGGCCAGAGCTGACAGAGAAGGCAGCAGGTGAGCAGACAAGGGGCCTCCCGACCCTGAGCAGAGAAGAGAGGAGAGGAGAGGAAAAGGCAGGCCCCAAGGATATAGGCAGAAATGAGATAGTGGCTACCCAGAATGAGAGACACCCCCAGGGATCAGTGGGAAATAATGTCAATTGATAATGGTACCTGTACAACTGAGGGCTGCTGCCCCATGGAGTGTGTTTTTGTGTGTGCATGTGTGCAAGTGTGTGTGTACATATATGTGTGCATGCATGTTTGTGCATGTGTGTGCACACACATGCAGAATCTGATCACTTCATGATGAAGGATGCCTGAGGACTAGGTGAGGTGGAGGCAGAACTGCATGGTAATTATGTGTTCTGGCTTTACAGCCAGAAGGCTTAAGTTCAAACTTCCTTTCTATCACTTTCTAACTAGGTGACATTGGCGAGTTTCTGGTACTTAGTTTCTCCATCTGTAAAATGGAAATAATAATAATATCAGTGGTTTTAGAGTTTTTTCTTGTGTGTGAAGATGAAATGAATTAGTTCACAGAGGTGCTTGGCACATAGTAAATACTCCATAAATGTTACATATTATCAAATAACAATTATACATAAATCATAATTACTGCAAGACATGATTCCTAAGTCTAATTATTCTCTGAGATAGCTCTGTGGGTGGAAAGATTACACAATTTTGTTAGTGCTTTTTACCTTGTGAATTTAAAGAAGTGTAGTACCTTGGGTTATTCCCACTGACAACTGCCTCCTACACACTGAGCACCGATTTCCCTAGAACAGGGTGACTAGTCTTCCAGATCCCCCGCTCTCAGAGGGACACTGTGCACGTTTCAAAACAGTAACTTCCTCAATGTGCATCTGCTAGATTTTCCTTCCTCTCTCTCCTCTTTGTTTCCTTTTTCTAGTCTTACTTTAAACCTCTTGAGCATATTAACAAAGTGAAGAAAATTTCCCCTGTTCCCTTTTTAGCTGCAACATGATTCAGCATACTTCTGATCATTCTTTTAGTCTAGATACGTGGTTTTTCTTGACCTTTTTAGGGACATATTTCTATGTGTTTGTCCTATGTGACTTACTGTGACACAGGAAATAGACTCTGTGATTAACTACAGCATGGCTTTTCAAATAAGCCACAGTCATATAAAGGGGCATTTGTCATTTACTTGATATCTTTAGGGTAATTTTTGCAATTTATTAATCTGAAAGCCAGGATTCAGAGGAAGTATAATTCTCATAAGAATAGTTAGTTGGATACTGAGAAAATGATGACTTTGTTCAGGACAACAAAGCAATTTAAAAATAAAATCGTGAGGCAGCCCCAAAATGGTGAAGTAGACAGATGCTTCCTGAAGTTCCTCTTACAACAAAGACCTGAAAAAAACATGTGAATCAATTATATATGACAATTTAGGAGCCCTGAACATCAAAGGCAAAGTTGAGGAATCAGACTGAGTGGCAGGGGGAGGGAGAGATGGTTCAGAAACAGCAAGGAGTTGCCAGACATGACTCAGTGGGAACCAGCACCCCGCAGGCCAGATCAGCTGGCAGGCACTGTGAGGCAAACAGTGGTGCTAGGAATGTGTTTTCAACATCAAAAGAGATCAAGCAGTGGAGATCTGCTCAAACCTCCAGAATCAGTGAGAAGCAGCACTCTCAGCAAAAGGTAAGTATGTGTGTCTAACCTACTGCTTGGATCAAAAAATACCCCTTTTGGGAAGAAACTCTGTCCCCACTCTGCACTGGTCCGGCTGCTTCAGCGATTGCCGTGTCCCCTGGGCCAGAAGTAGGACCCATATAGTGCACTGAGCTGCTGTCTTGGCTTTGGAGAGGCAACAAATTAACAAACAGGGAAAAAGGAACTGAAACTCAGGAGAGGCGCAGCTCCTTTGCCTAGGCACAAGCATAAGGGGTCCATGGACTTTGAATGCCTTTCACCCCTGCATAGACCTATGTGAGCTCATTTCTACAACATAGGCCCTCATTAGCACAGTATAACAAGATATATTCCTGAAGCCTAATTTCAACAGTATCACCTATAAGGTGGAGTGGCAGGTTCGTGGCATTTGACGCTGCTCTCCCCATTAAGCAGGGTACTCATCTATTGATTATAATACTTTGTCTTCTCAAGCCATCCTTTGAAATCTTCAGTTATTTTACGTCATCATTTCTTCCTTTTGCTTTAGCTTCCTTGATGTTCAAGAGCAAGTTTCAGAGTCTCTTCTGACACCGATTTTGGTCTTTTCTTTCTTGCCTGTCTTTGTAACGACCTCTTGTTTTCTCCATGTATGATGTCCTTGATGTCATTCCACAACTTGTCTGGTCTTCAGTCATTAGTGTTCAATGTGTCAAATCTATTCTTGAGATGGTCTCTAAATTCAGGTGGGATATACTCAGGGTCATACTTTGGCTGTCATGGACTTGTCCCAATTTTCTCCAGTTTCAACTTGAACTTACATATGAGCAATTGGTGGTCTGCTCCACAGTCAGCCACTGGCCTTGTTCTTACCGATGATATTGAGCTTTTCCATTGTCTCTTTCCACAGATGCAGTCAATTTGATTCCTCTGTATTCCATCTGGCAAGGCCCATGTGTATAGCTGTCATTCATGTTGATGAAAAAAAGTATTTGCAATGAAGAAGCTGTTGGTCTTCCAAAATTCTACCAGGCAATCTCCGGCATAGTTTCTATCACCGAGGCCATATTTTTCCAACTACCAATCCTTCTTCTTTGTTTACAACTTTCACATTCCAATCACCAATAATTATCAATGCTTCCTGATTGCATGTTAGATCAATTTCAGACTGAAGAAGCTGGTAAATATCTTCAATTTCTTCATCTTTGGCCTTAGTGATTGGTGCATAAATTTGAATAATAGTCATATTAACTGGTCTTCCTTGTAGGCATATGGATATTATCCTACCACTGACAACGTTGTACTTCAGGATGGATCTTGAAATGTTCTTTTTGATGATGAATGCAATGCCATTCCTCCTCAAATTGTCATTTCTGGCATAATAGGCCATATGATTACCCAATTTAAAATGGCCAAAACTAGTCCATTTTAGCTCACTAAAGCCTAGGATGCCTAGGATATCAAGGTTTATGTATTTCATTTTTGTTGATTTCCAATTTTCCTAGATTCATACTTCATACATTCCCCATTCCAATTATTAATGGATGTTTGTAACTGTTTCTTCTTTTTTGAATCATGCCACACTTGACATTTCTCAAGCTGAAAGACTTGAAGAAAAATTCAAGCCTCGAGTTGCAATAGTGAAGGATTCTGTGTGGAGAATATTAAACGATGCAGGAAGCATCAAAAGAAGATGGAAGCAAAACACAGAGTCATTATACCAAAACAGTTGGTTGACATTCAGCCATTTCAAGGGTAACATATGATCAGGAACCAATGGTACTGAAGGAAGAAGTCCAAGCTGCACTGAAGGCACTGGCAAAAAACAAAGCTGCAGGAATTGATGGAATACCAACTAAGATGTTTCAACAAATGGATATAGCACTGGAAGTGTTCCGTCATCTATGCTATGAAATTTGGAAGACAGCTTCCTGGCCAGATGACTGGAAGAGATCCATATTTGTGCCTGTTCCCAAGAAAGGTGATTCAACTGAATGTGGAAAATATTTAACAATATCATTAATATCACATGTAAGAAAAAATTTGCAGAAGGTCATTCAAAAGTGGCCACAGCAGTATATCAACAGGCAACTGCCAGAAATTCAAGCCAGATTCAGAAGAGGACGTGGGACCAGGAATATCATTGCTGATTTCAGATGGATCCTGGCTGAAAGCAGAGAATACAAAAAAGTTGTTTACCTGTGTTTTATTGACTATGCAAAGGCATTTGACTGTGTGGATCATAACGAATTATGGATAATATTGCAAAGAATGGGAATTCCAGAACACTTAATTGTGCTCATGAGGAACCTGTACACAGGTCAAGAGGCAGTTGTTTGGAGAGAACAAGGAGATGCTGCATGGTTTAAAGTCAGGAAAGGTGTGAGTCAGCGTTGTATCCTTCCACCATACCTGCTCAATCTGTATGCTGAGCAAATAATCTGAGAAGCTGGACTATATGAAGAAGAATGGGGCATCAGGATTGGTGGAAGACTCATTAACAACCTGCATTACACAGATGACATAACCTTGCTTGCTGAAGTGAAGAGGACTTGAAGCTCTTATTGATGAAGATCAAAGACCATAGCCTTCAGTATGGATTACGCCTCAACATAAAGAAAACAAGAATCCTCACAACTGGACCAATAAACAACATCATGATAAATGGGGAAAAGATTGAAGTTGTCAAGGATTTCATTCTATGTGGACAATCAACACCCATGAAAGCAGCAGTCAGGAAATAAAAAGATGCATTGCATTGGGTAACTCTGCTGCAAAAGACCTCTTTAAAAAGTTGAAAAGTAAAGATGTCACCTTGAAGACTAAGGTGCACCTGACCCAAGTCATGGTATTTTCAGTCGCATCATATAGATGTGAAAGCTGGATGATGAATAAGGAAGACCAAAGGAGAATTGACACCTTTGAATTGTGCTGTTGGCGAAATATACCATGGACTGCCAAAAGGATGAACAAATCTGTCTGGAAGAGGTACAACCAGAATGCTCCTTAGAAGCAAGAATGGTGAGACTGCATGTTACACACTTTAGACAAATTGTCAGGAAGGATCTCTCCCTGGAGAAGAACATCATGCTTAGTAAAGTAGAGAGAAAGAGAGAAAGACCCTCGACAAGATGGACTGACACAGTGGCTACAACAATGGGCTCAAGCATAACGATTGGAGCATAGCACCGGACCGAGCAGTGTTTTGTTCTACGGTACATACGGTCACTATGAGTCAGAACTGACTCGACGGCACCTAACAATAACACCTATGCAAATCAAGGACCTGATTACTGGTGGCTCCACCAATGCCACCTAGCCACCTGTGACAGAAGTCCAGGAATAAGTGGTGGCTCCCAGTCCTTACAGCCAAGAGCATCGGTAGCCCATAGTCCAGCTACAAAACCCATCCACCTATGCGCACTAGAGCACAGGGACATGCTTTCCTCCCGGACACTCAGGGGCAGCTGTCAGCACCCTGCCTTGCTCAGCACATGACCCCCTACTGCTGCTAGATACCTATGTCTATTCCAATGACCCCTGCCCATCTAGGACTATAGGTGAGAGACTGCACTACACATTTGGTGACAGACTACCTAGACACTTGCACTGAATCAATACAAGAAAAGTAAAGGGACTCCTGGGCTCACATAACTAGTAACAGCTCTAACCACCTGGCATCAGGATGTGAGAGCTTAAAAGGCATCAATAATCAAACTAGCAGCCTATTTGGGCACATCAAAACAAAACAAGAAGTTCAGACACAGTAAGCAAACATAAAATAAATAAATATAATAACTTATTGATGGCTCAGAGACAACGGTCAATATCAAATCACATGAAGAGGCAGACCATGATGGCTTCAGCAAGTGCCAAAAGAAAGAATCAAGAAATCTTCTGGAGGAAGATAGCTTCTTGGAATTACCAGAGGTAGAATTCAAAAGATTAATATACAGAGCTCTTCAAGAGCTCTGGAAGGAGATCAGGCAAAATGCAGAACAAGCCAAGAAATGCACAGACAAAGCAATAGAGAAATTTAAGAAAGCTATACAAGAGCACAATGACAAATTTAACAGGCTGCAAGAATTCATAGAGAACCAGCAAACAGAAATTCGAAAGATTAACAATAAAATTTCAGAATTAGATAACTCAACAAAGTCATAGGAGGAGAATTGAGGCAATGCAAGTCAGAATTAGTGAGACTGAAGATAAAGCACTCATCAACTTATTTGAGGAAAAATCAGATAAAAGAAATTTCAAAAATGAAGAAACCCTAAAAATTACGTGGGACTCTATCAAGAGGAAAAACCTATGAGTGATTGGAGTACCAGAACAGGGTGGTGGGGGCAGGGGTGGGGGATGCGGGGGAGGGAATAACAGAAAATACAGAGAGAATTGTTGAAGATTTGTTGGCAGAAAGCTTCCCTGATATCATGAAAAATGAGAATTTATCTATCAAAGAAGCTCATCGAACCCCACACAAGGTAGATCCCAAAAGAGAGTCACCAAGATATATTATAAACACACTTGCCAAAACCAAAGATAAAGAGAGATTTTTAAGAGCGGTTAGGGATAAATGAAAAGTCACCTACAAAGGAGAGTCAATAAGACTAAGCTTGGACTACTTGGCAGAAACCAAGCAGGCAAGGAGGCGATGGGATGACATATTTATTTTTCCTCGAAGGAAAAAAAAATTGCAAACCAAGAATTATATATCCAGCAAAACTGTCTCTAAAATATAATGGCGAAATTAGGGAATTTCCAGATAAACAGACGTTTAGGGAATTTGTAAAAACCAAACCAAAATTACAAAAAATACTAAAGGGAGTCCTCTGGTTAGAAAATCAATGACATCAGATAACAACCGAAGACTACAACACAGGGCAGAGCAACCAGATGTGAACTCAGATAGAGAAGTCACAAATAAATCAAAGCTAAAATACTTAAAATAAGGAAACAGAGGCATCCATACGTAAAAGATGGCAACGTTAAAACACAAAAGAGGGGCTAAATAAGGTAGCCATAGATCTTTCATATGGAGAGGAAGTCAAGGCAATATAAAGAAATAAAAAATTGGTTTAAGCTTAGAAAAATAGTGGTAAATATTAAGGCAACCATAAAGGAAACTAACAATCCTATACTTCAAAATGAAAAACAAGGAAAATATAAAGACTCAGCAAATACAATGTCAACAACAATGAAAAGGATGAAAAGAAAATGCATAAAGAAAAACAACTCAGCACAGAAAATTAAGTGGAACAAAGAAATTGTCAACAACACACACACAAAATACATCAAAATGACAGCAATAAACTAAAAAAAAATTAAAAACTCATACCTATCAATAATTACGCTGAATGTAAATGGACTAAATGCATCAGTAAAGAGACAGAGAGTGGCAGAATGGATTAAAAAAGCATGATCCGTCTACATGCTGCCTACAAGAAGACACACCTTAGACTTAAAGACACAAAATAAAGCTCAAAGGATGGAAAAAAAAATATGTCAAGCCAACAACAATCAAAAAAGAGGAGTGGCAATATTTATCTCCGACAAAATAGACTTTAAAGTAAAATCTACCGCAAAGGATAAGGAAGGACACTACATAATGATTAAAGGGTCAATACACCAGGAAGACATAACCATAATAAATATATATGCAAACAAAGACAGGGCTCCAAAATATCTAAAACAAACTCTAACGGCATTGAAAAGAGAAATAACTCCACAATAATAGTAGGATACTTTAACACACCGCTTTCCACGAAGGACAGAACATCCAGAAAAAAAGCTCAATAAAGACATGGAGAACTAAATGCCACAATCAACCAACTTGATCTCATGCACACACACAGAACCCTCCACCCAACAGCAGCCAAGTAGACTTCCTTTTTGTGGTGTCTTTACCTGGCTCCCGTATCAGGGCTATGCTGGCTTCATAGAATAGGTTTGGGAGTATTCCATCCTTTTCTATGCTCTGAGGTACCTTTATTAGTGGTGATGTTAAATCTTCTCTGAAAGTTTGGTAGAATTCTCCAGTGAAGCTGTCAGGGCCCGGGCTTTCCTTTGTTGGGAGTTTTAAAACTACTTTTTCAATCTCTCTCTCTCTTTTTTTTTTCGTTATGGGTTTATTTAGTTGTTCTGTCTCTGTTTGTGTTAGTTTAGGTATGTAATGTGTTTCTAGAAATTTGTCCATTTCCTCTAGGTTTTCAAATTTGTTAGAGTACAATTTTGCATAGTATTCTGTTATGATTCTTTTAATTTCAGTTGTGTCTGTTGTGATATTGCCCATCTCATTTCTTATTCGAGTTATTTGCTCTATCTCCTGTTTTTCTTTTGTCAGTCTGGCCAAGGGTTTTGGTCTTATTAACTCTTTCAATTGTTTTTCTGTTCTCTATTTCATTTAATTTTTATTATTTGCTTTCTTCTTGTGCCTGAGAATTTCTTTTGTTGCTCTCTATTTGTTCAAGTTGTAGTGATAATTCTTGGATTTTGGCCCTTTCTTCTTTTTGGATGTGTGCATTTACTGATATAAATTGACCTCTGTGCACCGCTTTCGCTGTGTCACAAAGGTTCTGATAGGAAGTGTTTTCATTCTCATTGGATTCTATGAATTTCTTTATTCCGTCCTTAATTTCTTCTATAATCCAATCACTTTTGAGCAAAGTGTTGTTCAGTTTCCAAGTGTTGGATTTCTTTTGTCTGATTTTTCTGTTACTGACTTCTGGTTTTATGGCTTTATGGTCAGAGAAGGTGCTTTGTAATGTTTCAATATTTCGGATTCTGATAAGGCTTGCTTTTTATGACCTAAAAAAAATACGTGGTCTGTTCTGGAGAATGTTCCATGTGCATTGGAAAAGAAAGTATAATTGGCTGCTGTTGGGTGGAGTGTTCTGTATATGTCTAGGAGATCAGTTTGGTTGACTGTGGCATTTAACTCTTCCGTGTCTTTATTGAGCTTCTTTATGGATGTTCTGTCCTTTGCTGAAAGTGTTGTGTTGAAGTCTCCTACTATTATTGTGGAGCTGTCTATCTTGCTTTTCAATACTGTTAGAGTTTGTTTTATGCACCTTGAAGCCCTGTCATTGGATGCATAAATATTTAGTATGGTAATAACCTCCTGGTATATTGTCCCTTTAATCATTATATAGTATTCTTCCTTATCCTTTGTGGTAGATTTAAGTCTGATGTCTGTTTTGTCAGAAATTAGTATAGCCATTCCTGCTCTTTTTTGATTGTTGTTTGCTTGACATGTTTTTTCTATCCCTTGAGTTTTAGATTTTTTGTGTCTTTAAGTCTAAAGTGTGTCTCCTGTAGGCAGCATATAGACATATGATTTTTTTTATCCTTTCTGCAACTCTCTGTCTCTTTATTGGTGCATTTAGTCCATTTACATTCAGTGTCATAGATAGGTATGAGTTTAGTGCTGTCATTTTGATGTCTTTTTTTGTATGTTGTTGACAGTTTCATTTTTCCACTTATTTTTTTCATGCTGAGTAGTTTTTCTTGGTAAATTGTGTGTTCCTCTTTTTAATTGTTGTTGATTTTGTTTTTGCTGAGTCTTTGTGGTTTTTTTTTGTATTTTATTTTGATGTGTAGGATTGTTAATCTTCTTTGTGGTTATCTTAATATTTACCCCTATTTTTCTAAGTTTAAACCTAACTTGTATCTCCCTATATTGCCTTGATTTCCTCTCCTTATGGAAGATCTATGCCTACTTTATTTAGACCCTCTTTATTGATTTAATGTGGTCATCTTTTACATAATGACATCACTGATTCCCTGTTTTGAGCTTTTTTTATCTTGATTTATTTTTGTGATTTCACTCTCTGGGCTTATATCTGGCTGTTCTGTCCTGTGTTCTAGAGTTGGGTTGATATCTGATATTATTGATTTTCTAACAGGAGAATTCCCTTTAGTATATATTGTGGTTTGGGTTTGGTTTTTGCAAATTCCCTAAGCTTCTGTTTATCTGGAAATGTCCTAATTTCATGTTCATATATGAGAAACAGTTTTGCTGGATATATGATTCTTGGCTGGCAGTTTTTCTCCTTCAATGCTCTATATAAGCCATCCCATTGCCTTCTTGCCTGCATGGCTTCTGCTGAGTAGTCTGAGCTTATTCTTATTGATTCTCCTTTGTAGGTAATTTTTTGCTTATCCCTGGCTGCTCTTAAAATTTTCTTTTTATCTTTGATTTTGGCAAGTTTGATTATAATATGTCTTGTTGACTTTTGGGGGGAATCTATCTTGTATGGGGTTTGATGAGCATCTTGGATAGATATACTTTCCTCTTTCACAATATCAGGGAATTTCTCTGCCAACAAATCTTCACAATTCTCTCTGTATTTTCTGTTATCCCTCCCTGTTCTGGTACTCCAATCACACACAAGTTATTCTTCTTGATAGAGTCCCACATGATTCTTAGGGTTTCTTCATTTTTTAAAATTCTTTTACCTGCTTTTTCTTCAAATATACTGTTGCCAAGTGTTTTAACTTCCACCTTGCTAATTCTGACTTCCATCTCCTCAATTCTACTCTGCTGACTTTCTATTGAGTTTTCTAATTCTGAAATTTTATTGTTAATCTTCTGAATTTCTGATTGCTGTCTCTGTATGGATTCTTGCAGCCTACTAAATTTTTCACTGTGTTATTGAATAATCTTAATTTCCTCTATTTATTTATCTGTGTGCTCCTTGGCTTGTTCTGCATTTTGCCTGATCTCCTTCCAGAGGTCTTAAAGAGTTCTGTATATTAATCTTTTGTATTCTACATCTGGTAATCCAGGAACACATCTTCATCCAGAAGAGTCCTTGATTCTTTGCTTTGGGAGTTTGTTGAGGCAATCATGATCTGCTTCTTTATGTGATTTAATATCTACCACTGTCTCCAAGCCATCTATAAGTTATTGTATTAATTTATTTTATGTTGGCTCATTATGTCCTAGCTTCTTGCTTTGTTTTGTTTTGATATACTGACACAGGCCACTAGAGTGAGCTAACTTGATTATCGGAGCCTGTGAAGCACTAATGTCCTGTTACCAGATGGCTAGAGCTGTTACCAGGTATAGGAGCCTAGGAGTCCATTCACTGTTCTTATATACATTCAGCTAGGTGTCCCAGTAGTCAGTCACCTAGTGTGTGGTGCAAGCTCTCACCTACAATCTTAGAGGAGCAGTGGTGATTGGTGTATACACAGGTTTCTGGTAGCAGTAGGGGGTCACACTCTGAGGAGGGAATGGGGCTGACAACCTTCCCTAGAATGTCTGTGAGGAAAGCACATCCTTGTTCTCTAGAGCACTCTGGTGGGTGGACTCTGCAGCTGTACCATAGTCATCCAATGCTTTTAACTGTAAGGACTGGTAGGCACCTCTTATCCTTGGACCCCTGTCATGGGTGGCTAGGTAGTATGGGTGGGGCCTCCAGACTTCTGGCCCCTGCTGTGGGTAGGTGACAGCCCTGTTTAATAGGCAGAGTAGTATCAAATGTCAAAAACCTGCTTCTTCACTGTACAGCTGAAACAGTTACAGTCAGACCTCAAACAGATTTCCCCTTGCAATATAACAGCCAGGTCCAATTTGCTGTAATGATGCCACCTGGATCTATGCAGGGGTGACAGACAAAGTCTGTGAACTGCTTGTACCTGGACTGGAGCAGGTTTTACTCTGAGTTTCCAGATTAGGGGAGTTAACAGAGTATTTTCCACTTTTTGTTAATTTGTTCCTTCTCCAAGGCTAGGAGAATGGCTTAAGGGAAGACATGGGCGATGTCACAACAGACCCAACCAAGATCAAAAGAATCACAACGGAATAATATGAAAAATTATACTCTAACAAATTGGAAACCTAGAGAAAATGGACAAATTTCTAATAACACGCTAACTACCTAAATTAACACATTCAGGGAAAGAACAACTAAATAAACCCGTAACAAAAGAAGAGATTGAAAATGTAATTTAAAGAGTCCCAACAACAACAACAAAAGCCCTGGCCCAGGGTAATCGACCATTTCAGGCCCAGGGTAATCAACCATTATTGAAGCCAGCTAGGGCAGAGGGAGAAGGGATCAGATAGGTAGGAGAGAGTTCTTTCAAAAGGAGGAGCGATTAGATCTGCGTACTAATTTAGATTAAATCACTTGTGCTGAGAGAGCTGTTTTATCTCAGATTCTGGAGGCGTGTGTAGATTGTGTGTGCTGGCTTGGTCCACGCAGCAGTCACGCCACGTGGTCGGGGCTGCACTGCCTCACTTGCCTTCTTTTTCTGAAGCATCCCTGTCCTAAATGCCACAGCCAGTCCCATCAGAGTCATGCCAGGGGGTCGGGGTGCGTCACTTTGCTTGCCCACTTTAGCTGAAGCAGCCATAACCCTGAACTATAGCACCAGCCATGCGGCAGGGGAATAAGGGCTGAAGTGCTGCCACCAACTCAGCAACTCCTTGCTGCCTCTGCACCATCTCTCCCTCCCCCGTCACTCAGTCCAGTTTCTTAACTTTGCCTTTGATGCTCTGGGTTCCTAGCTTGTCATATATATAATTGATTCACTTGTTTTTTCGGGTCTTTCTTGTAAGAGAGACCACTGGAAGCATCTGGCTACTCATCCATCTTGGCCCCACCTCTCCAAGTATAATTTCTTTTCCAACAAACTTGGAACATTCACCAGAATAGACCAAATATTAGGCCATAAAGCAAGCCTTAACAGATTCCAAAGCATCAAAATATTACAAAGCATATTTTCTGACCATAAACCCACAAAAGTAGAAATCAATTATAGAAAAAGCAAGGAAAAAAAATCAAAAACATGGAAACTGAGGAACACCCTGCTCAAAAACTAATATGTAATGGAAGAAATTAAGGATGGAATAAAGAAATTCACAGAATGAAATGAGAATGAAACCAGAACTTATGGGACAGTGCTCAGAGTTCAATTTATAGCAATAAATACACACACACAAAAAGAAGTCAGGGTCAAAATCAAAACATTAATCCTACAACTCAAACAAATACAGAGCAGCAAAAGAAGCCCTAAGGCACCAGAAGAAAGTAAATAATAAAAATTATAGCCGAACTGAATAAAATCAAAAGAGTTAACAAAACCAAAACTGGTTCTTTGAAAAGATCAATAAAATCGATAAGCCACTGGCCAAACTGACAAAAGAAAAACAGGAGAGGAAGCAAATAACCCAAATAAGAAATGACATGGGCAATGTCACAACAGACCCAACTGAAATCAAAAGAATCACAATGGAATAATATGAAAAATTATACTCTAACAAATTGGAAGCCTAGAGAAAATGGACAAATTTCTAGTAACACACTACCTAAATTAACACATGCAGGGAAAACACAACTAAATAAACCCATAACAAAAGCAGAGATTGAAAAGGTAATTTAAAGAGCCCCAGCAACCAAAAAAAAAAAAAAAAAAAATCCCTGGCCCTGACAGTTTCACCGGATAATTCTACCAAACTTTCAGAGAAGAGTTAACACTACTAAAGGTATTCCAGAGCATAGAAGAGGATGGAATACTCCCAAACTCATTTTATGAAGCCAGCATAACCCTGATACCAAAATCAGGTAAAGACACTATAAATAAAGAAATTTACACACCTATATCCCTCATGAACTTAGATGCAGAAATCCTCAACAAAATTCTAGCCAATAGAATTAAACAACATATCAAAAAAAATAATTCACCATGACCAAGTGGGATTCATACCAGGTATGCAGGGATGGTTCAGCAATAGAAAAACAATCAATGTCATCCATCACATAAATAAAACAAAAGACAAGAACCACATGATCTTACCAATTGGTACAGAAAAGACATTTGACAAAGTCCAACACCCATTCATGACAAAAACTCTTCAGCAAAATAGGAGTAGAAGGGAAATCCCTCAACATAAGAACTGACATTTTACAAAGCCAACAGCTGACATCATCCTAAATGGAGAGAGTCTGAAAGCACTCCCCTTGAGAATGGGAACCAGACAAGGATGCTCTTTATTCTTACTCAACATTGTACTGGAAGTTCTAGCCAGACCAATTAGGCAAGAAAAAGATATAAACGGCATCCAAATTGGTAAGGAAGAAGTAAAAGTATCTCTATTTGCAGATGATATGATCTTATACACAGAAAACCCCAAAGAATCTTATACACAGAAAACCCCAAAGAATCTACAGGAAAACAACTGAAAATAATAGATTTCATCGAAGTATCAGGATACAAGATGAACATACAAAAATCAGTTGGATTTCTCTACACCAACAAAAGGTACTTTGAAGAGGAAATCACCAAATCAATACCATTTACAATAGCCACAAGAAGATAAAATACTTAGGAATAAATCTAACCAGAGGTGTAAAAGACCTATACAAAGAAAACGACAAGATGCTACTGCATGAAAGCAAAAGAGGCCTACATAAGTGGAAAAACATACCTTGCTCATGAACAGGATGTCTCAACATTGTGAAAACCTCAATTCTGCCCAAAGTGATCTACAGATACAATGCAATCCCAATCCAATTCCAACAACATGTTTTAATGAGATGGAGAAACAAATCACCAACTTCATATGGAAAGGGAAGAGGCCCTGGATAAGTAATGTATTACTAAAGAAGAACAACAATGTGGGAGGCCTCACACTACCTGATTTTAAGAAGCTGTTATACCTCCCTGGTAGTCAAAACAGTCTGGTACTGGTACAACAACAGATACATAGATGAATGGAACAGAATAAAGAGTCCAGACATAAATTCATCCACCTACAAGCAGCTTATATTTGGCAGAAGGCCAAAATTCATTAAATGGAGAAAAGACAGTCTCTTTAACAAATGATGCTGGCATAACTGGATATCCATTTGCAAAAAAGTGAAATAAGATTCATACATCACACCATGCACACACACACACAAAAAAACTAACTCAAAATGGATCAAAGACATACATATAAAATCTAAAAGAATAAAGATTATGGAAGAAAAAATAGGGACAGAGCTAGGAGCCCTAATAAACAGAGTACCAAACATTACTAACAATGCACAAACACCTGAAGAGAAAGTAGATAACTGGGAGCTCCTAAAAATCAAACACCTATGCTCATCCAAAGACTTCACCAAAAGAGTAAAAAGATTACCTACAGACTGGGAAAAATTTTTAGCTATGACATTTCTGATCAGCACCTGATCTCTAAAATCTACATGATACTGCAAAAACTCAACTACAAAAAGATAAATAACCCAATTAAAAAAAGGGCAAAAGATATGAACAGACACTTCACTAAAGAAGACATTCAGGTAGCTAACGATCAGTAGCCATTAAAAATTTAGAGAAATGCAAATCAAAACTGCAATGAGATACCATCTTACCCCAACAAGGCTAGCATTAATCTAAAAAACACAAAATAATAAATGTTGGAGAGGTTGTGGAGATATTGGAACACTTATATACTGCTGGTGGGAATGTAAAATGATACAGCCACTTTGGAAATCGATTTGGTGCTTCCTTAAAAAGCTAGAAATAGAAGTACCACACAATCCAGCAATCCCACTCCTTGGAATATATCCTAGAGAAATAAGAGCCTTTACACCAGCAGATATATACACACTCATCTTCACTGCAGCATAGTTCACAATAGCAAAAAGATGGAAACAACATAGGTGCCCATCAATAGACAAATGGAGAAACAAATTATGGTATAGCCACACAATGGAATACTATGCAACAATAAAGAACAATGATGAGTCCACGAAACATCTTGTAACACGGATGAACCTGGAAGGCATTTTGCTGAGTGAAATTAGTCAGTGACAAAAGGACAAATATTGTATGAGACCACTATTAATAAGAACTCAAGATAAGGTTTATACACAGAAGAAAACATTCTTTGATAGTTATGAGGGTGGGCAGGGAGGGAGAAGGAAATTCACTAACTAGATAGTAGACAAGAATTATCTTAGGGGAAGTCAGCACAAGTGGACTAAACCAAAAGCTAAGAAGTTTACTGAATATAACCAAAC
The DNA here is from genome assembly GCF_030014295.1 of Loxodonta africana. Taxonomy (NCBI): domain Eukaryota; kingdom Metazoa; phylum Chordata; class Mammalia; order Proboscidea; family Elephantidae; genus Loxodonta; species Loxodonta africana. The sequence goes on from NC_087342.1 coordinate 37,232,735, forward strand.
ACTTTGAGGGACAGGGTAGCAGGGGTGGAGGCCTGGGGACCATGGCTTCAAGGGATGTCTAGGTCAATTGGCATAACTAAGTTTATTTAAAAAATGTTCTGTGTCCCACTTTGATGAGTGGTGTCTGGGGTCTTAAAAGCTAGGAAGCTGCCATCTAAGATGCATCAGTTGGTCCCAAACCACCTGAAGCAAAGGAGAATGAAGAACACTAAAGACACAAGGAAAATATTAGCCCAAGAGACAGCAAGGGTCACATAAACCAGAGACTCTATCAGCTTGAGACCAGAAGACTGAGATGGTGCCCACCTACCACCAATGACCACTCTGACAGGGAACACAACAGAGAGTCCCCGACAGAGCAGGAGAAAAGTGGGATGCAGAACTCAAATTCTAGTAAAAAGACCAGAATGTTCTGACTCAGACTGGAGGGACCCCGGAAGACACAGCACCCAGACTCTCTTTTACCCCAAAACTAAAACCATTCCCAAAGACAACTGTTCAGATAAAGATTAGACTGGACTATGAGGTGTAAAATGATACTTGTGAAGAGTGTGCTTCTTAGCTTAAGTAGATACATGAGACTAAATGGGCAGCTCGTATCCGGAGGTGAGATGAGAAGGCAGAAAGGAACAGGAGGTGGTTGAATGCACACGGGAAAATCCGGGTGGAAAGAAGGAGTGTGCTTATAGGGAGAGCAGCATAACGATGTGTGTATAATTTTTGTGTGAGAAACTGTTGTGGATTGAATTATATGCTCCCCAAAATGTGTGTATCAATTTGGCTGTGCCATGATTCCCAGCAATACCTGGTTGTCCTCCATTTTGTGATTGTAATTTTGTGTCGAGAGGATTAGGGTGGGATTGTAACACCACCCTTACTCAGGTCACCTCCCTGATCCAATGTAAAGGGAGTTTCCCTGGGGTGTGGCCTGTACCATCTCTTATCTCTCAAGAGATAAAAGGGAAGCAAGCAGAGAGTTGGGAACCTCATACTACCAAGGAAGTAGCGCTGTGAGCAGAGCACATCCTTTGGACCCAGGGTCCCTGCACCTGACAAGCTCCTGGACCAGGGGAAGATTGAGGACAAGGACCTTGCTCACAGAGCTGACAGAGAGAAAGCCTTCCCCTGGAGCTGACGCCCTGAATTTGGACTTTTAGCCTACTTTACTGTGAGGAAATAAATTTCTCATTATTAAAGCCATCCACTTGTGGTATTTCTGTTACAGCAGCACTAGATGACTAAGACAGAAACTAACTTGACCTGTAAACTTTCACCTAAAACACAATAAAAAAACAAATAAAATAAATGATACTGTGATTTGATTTCCAAAATTCTAGTGAGTTGCACTGAATTTCATGCAAGAACAAAATATCTGTGAAAACAAGATGGCCCAATTATTTTTATTATGGTGGAATTAGAACATAGATTGTGGGATATTACATTCTGTGTTTGCAATATCTGGGGTAGATGCTTAGCTGATGCTTTCTCTGGTGAGGTAGCATGGGCATGAGAAGTAATATGAAGAGGGGTCGTGGGCAACGGCAGTTTACTTTGTTTTGTTGTACTATTTTCTTCCATAAGGGTGTGGTAATCTTAATGAGAGAGAGGAACGAGTAGCATTAAAAGATATATGCTCCTTAAAATGTGAAGTGGGACAAAGAATTATTACTCTTAATTTTGTTAAAGATTATAATGGTATTGTGGTGTCATTGCATAATGAAATATAAGGACAAAAACTTTATAACGTCTGTAAATACCTATGTCGAAAGTATTTAAGGGAAATTAAAAACTAGATAAGAAGAATAAAGCTGGAGAACTCATACTAAGACTTCAAGACTTACTATAAAGCTACAGTACTTAAGATGGTACTAAAGATAGAAAATAAACCTATGGATTACAGAATAAAAAAAAATAAACCTATGGATTAGAGAATAGAGTCCAGAAATACTCCTACACAAATATGGCCCATCAATTTTTGATAAAGGTGCAAAAAAAATTCAGTGGAGAAAGGGCAGTTTTTTCAACAAATGGTACCTCTATATGCAGAAAAATGAACCTTCTTCCATACCTCACACTTTATAAAAAAGATAATTCAAAATGGATCATAGACCTAAATGTAAATTGTAAACTATAGAACTTCTAGGGGAAAACATAAAAACTGGTTAGCATTTTGGCATATATCTTTGTAGTATTCTAAAAAAATAAAATAAAATTATATAAGACTGTATATACTCCGTAATCTGCTTTTGGTTACCTAACATTGCTTAATCAACTTTTTTTTTTTTTAACACACATTTACTTAAAATGGTACAACCACTTTGGAAATCGATTTGGCACTTCCTTAAAAAGTAGAAATAGAATTACCATACGATCCAGCAATCCCACTCCTTGGAATATATCCTAGAGAAATAAGGGCCTTTACATGAACAGATATATGCACACCCATGTTCATTGCAGCACTGTTCACAATAGCAAAAAGATGGAAGCAACCAAGGTGCCAATCCATGGATGAATGGATAAATAAATTATAATATATTCACACAATGGAATACTACGCATCGATAAAGAACAATGATGAATCTGTGAAACATTTCATAACATGGAGGAATCTAGAAAGCATTATGCTGAGTGAAATTAGTCAGTTGCAAAAGAACAAATATTGTCTAAGACTAGTATCATAAGAACTCGAGAAATAGTTTAAACAGAGAAGAAAATATTCTTTGATGGTTATAAGAGTGGGGAGGAGAGAAGGTGAGGGGTTTTCACTAATTAGATAGTAGATAAGAACTATTTTAGGTGACGGGAAAGACAACATGCAATACAGGCGAGGTCAGCACAAATGGACTAAACCAAAAGCAAAGAAGTCTCCTGAATAAACTGAACACTTCAAAGGCCAGCACAGCAGGGGTGGGGGTTTGGGGGCCATGGTTTCAGGGGACATCTAAGTTAACTGGCATAATAAAATCTCTTAAGAAAACGTTCTGCATCCCACTTTGGAGAGTGGCATCTGGGGTCTTAAACGAGAGCAAGCAGCCATCTAAAATGCATCAATTGGTCTCAACCCACCTGGATCAAAGGAGAATGAAGAACACCAAAGACACAACGTAATTATGAGCCCAAGAGACAGGAAGGGCCACATAAACGAGAGACTGCATTAGCCTGAGATCAGAAGAACTAGATGTTGCCCGGCTACAACCGATGACTGCCCTGACAGAGAACACAACAGAGAACCCCTGAGGGAGCAGAAGAGCAGTGGGATGCAGACCTCAAATTCTCGTAAAAAGACCAGATTTAATGGTCTGACTGAGACTAGAAGGACCCCAGAGGTCATGGTCCCCAGGCCTTCTGTTAGCCCAAGACAGGAACCATTCCCAAAGCCAACTCTTCAGGCAGGGATTGAACTGGACTATGGCATAGAAAAAGATACTGGCGAAGAGTGAGCTTCTTGGATCAAGTAGACATATGAGACTATGTGGGTAGCTCCTGTCTGGAGGGGAGATGAGAGGGCAGAGGGGGTCAGAAGCTGGCTGAATGGACACAAAAATAGAGTGGAGGGCAGGAGTGTGCTGTCTCATTAGGGGGAGAGCAACTAGGAGTATATAGCAAGGTGTATATAAATTTTTATATGAGAGACTGACTTGATTAGTAAACTTTCCCTTAAAGTACAATAAAAATTTTTTATTATCTCACAGTTTCAGTGGGTCACAGGGTCTTGGCACAGCTTAATGGATCCTCTGCTCAGGGTCTTTCAAGGCTTTCAAGTTCAATCAAAGTGTCAGCTGAGCAGCATTCCTTTCTGCTGTTTGCAGAATTCATTTCTGTGGTTGTAGGACCTAGGGCCCCATTCTCTTTCAGCCTATTAGCTGAGTCGGTTCTCAGCTCCTAGAGGATGCTTAATTCCTTGCCACAGGTTTCCCTCACAGACCTTATCACCACCTGGCAGTTTATGTCTTCAAGGCCAGCAGGAGAATCTCTGACTTCCTCCAGCACCCCTATAAGTGCCAGCGTATAGCTGTGCTCCATAGGGCTTTCAGTGGCTGACTTTCTAAAGTACGTACCTCTGAGTGGACTTGAGCCTCCAATCTTTGGGTTATCAGCTGAACATATTAACTGTTCATACCACTCTGGGACTCCTATCTTGTATCAGAGTACCTAAACACACACACAAAAAAGCTCAAAACTACATCATGTGACAATCAATGATGAAACCAATTTAAAACAGTTTTAAAAGTAATTTAGGCTTATGGAGGTATTTCCTTGTAGGAGTAGCTGCATTCTTGAAGATTCTTAAATGGAGGCTTCTTCTTCTGTGTAGCCTATGACAGGCTCAAATGGGCTCATTAAAGAGGAGGAACCTACAAATAGGACCAAAGGGGGCAGAGAAACTAGAAGAGAGGTAGCAGCATGTGGGTGAGTAGGGAAGAAACTTCATGGTGAAGTGCAAGCTGATCATGGTGTTTTATTTAGGCTAGAGGGGAATTTTATGGATTCCAAGTGCAAGTATTTGTTGTTGAGTGCTGCCATTTCATTAAATAGCTAAATCTCTTTGTTTAAACACTTATTTTGAATGGCAGCATAACTTCTATCACTCCATGAGAGCAGGGGCAGGGCTGAGTCTACTTTGTTCACCTCTTTGTTCTAAACATCAGAGTGCCTGGCATCTGATAGGTATGAAATACAAATTATTGGATGGATGGATGGATGGATGGATGGATGGATGGATGGATGGATGGATGGATAGGTGGGCAGATGGATGGGTGGATAGTGGACAGGTTGATGGATGAGTGGATAGGTGGGTGGCTGAGTGGATGGGCAGATGGGTGTGTAGATGGATGGATGAATGCGTGGGTGGATGTATGAGTGAATGAATGGGTGGACAGATGGATAATATGAAATGAGATGGTACAGACCTCTGGCTGTTCCAGCAATTCAGTTTAGGTCCTTTATTGAAGTGATGAACTCGGGTTTCACTCTCTTACAAGCCGAACATTAAGCTTCTGTTTAAAAAATGTTTGACTTGAGGAAGCGGAGTTAAGATGGAGGGATAGACAGACACTTTCAGTGAGCCCTCTTACAATAAAGACCCAAAAAACAAGTGAAACGAGTATATTTATGACAAGCTAGGAGACCTGAACATCAAAGACAAGGTTAGAAAATGAACTGAGGGGCAGGGGAAGGAAGAGATGGTTCAGAAGTGGAGAGGAGTTACCAGACCTGAATCTCCGGGAGGCCTCAGCCACCATTCCCATGAATGGCTGCGGTGGGCTGGTACTAGCATCTAGCCGCAGTTTCCTCAGGGAGAAGCAGCCAGCCACACGGCCTACTCACACCTCCTGAACTAGAGAAGAACGACGCTTTCAGCAAAAGCTAAGTGCTTGCATATATTTTACCACGCTCCCTGCCCCCAAGCCAGCTTCAGCAGCTGTTGATTTCCCTGGGCCTGAGATAGGCCCCGTTGAGTGCCTAGAGACATCCTCCAGACCCTAGAGAAGGAATACATTCGCAATTGGGGGAAAAGATAATTTGCCAGCTCCACCAACTGGGGGAGCTCAGGACAGAAGTGGCTCCTGTCCAGGCATAAATAGTCCGTGGCCTTTGAGTATCTTTCCCCTCTGCATGGACCTGTGGGGGCCTATTTCAGAATAGGCCCTTGTTGGCAAAGTACAACTGCTTCAGCTGTGCAGTGGAGAGGTGGGTGTTTGATGTTTTGACATTGCTTTGCCTATTAAGCAGAGTCCTCACCTACCCGCATCAGGGGACCTAAGGACTAGTGTCTCCACTCAGGTCACATAGCAACCTGCAACAAGGGTCCAAAGATAACTGGTACCTCCAAGTCCTTACAGCCAAAAACATTGGGTTCCCATGGTCCGTCTGCAGCACCAACACATCTGCATGCTCTAGGGAACAGGGGACGTGCTTTCCTCAGAGACACTTGGGAGATGATTCTCAGCCCCCTGTCTTGGTCAGGGCATGACACCCTGCTGCAACCAGTACCTACACCAATCACCGCTGCCCCTCTAAGACTGTAGGACAGAGCCTGTACCACACACTTGATAATCAGCTACCTGGACACCTGAGCTGAATTCATAAAAGAAAAATGAATGGACTCCTAGACTGATATACCTGATAACAGCTCTAGCCAGGTGGGGACAGGACATCTGAGCTCCAAAGGAGAAAATAAGGTAGCTCACTCAAGCAACCCATTTGGGCATATCAAAACAAACCAAAAAAAATCAAGAAGCTATGATACAGTAAGCAAACATAAAATAAACTAATACAATAACTTATAGAGGCTCGGAGACAACAGTCGACATCAAGTTGCATAACAAAACAGACCATGATTGCCTCAACAAGCTCCCAAAGCAAAGAATCAAGGGATCTTCTAGAAGAAAGTGTCTTCCTGGAATTACCAGAGGCAGAATACAAAAGATTAATATACAGAACCCTTCAAGACATCAGGAAGGAAATGAGGCAATACACAGAACAAGCCAAGGAACGCACAGATAAAGCAGTCAAAGAAATTAAAAAGGTTATTCAGGAACATAATGAAAAATTTAATACGCTGGAAAAATCCACAGACAGAAAGAAATCAGAAAATCAGAAGATTAACAATAAAATTACAGAAGTAGGCAACTCAATAGAAAGTCAGAGGAGCAGAATTGAGCAAGTGGAAGGCAGAATTTCTGAACTTGAAGATAAAGCCCTTGGCACTAATATATTTGAAGAAAATCAGATAAAAGAATTAAAAAAAATAAAGAAACCTTAAGAATCATGTGGGACTTAATCAAGAAAAATAACCTACAAGTGATTGGAGTACCAGAACAGGGAGGGATTACAGAAAATACAGAGAGAATTGTTGAAGATTTTTGGCAGAAAACTTCCCTGATATTGTGAAAGATGAGAAGATATCTATCCAAGATGCTCATCGAACTCCACATAAGGTAGATTTTAGAAGAAAGTCATCAAGATGTATTTTAATCACACTTGCCAAAACCAAAGATAAAGAGAGAATTTTAAGAGCAGCTAAAAAAAAATATATATATAGAGAGAGAGAGATAAATGAAAAGTCACCTACAAAGAACAGCCAATAAGAATAAGCTCAGACTACTTGGCAGAACCATACAGGCAAGAAGGCAATGGGATGATTTCTATAAAACATTGAAGGAAAAAAATTGCCAGCCAAGAATCATATATCCAGCAAAACTTCCCTCAAATATGAAGGTGAATTCAGGACCTTTCTGGATAAACAGAAGTTTAGGGAATATGTAAAAACCAAACCAAAACCACAAGAAATACTAAAGTGAGTTCTTTGGTTAAAAAATCAATAATATCAGATATCAACCCAAGACTAGCACACTGGGCAGAGCAATCAGATCTCAGCACAGACATAAAAATCACAAAAATAAATCAAGATAAAAAAATGCTCAAAACAGGGAAACAGCGATGTTATTATGTGAAAGAAGACAACATTAAAACAATAAAGAGGGACTAAGAAATGTAGTCATAGATCTTCGAAATAAAAGGAAGACAAGGAAGACAAAGAAATAAAAGTTAGGTTTAAATTTAGAGAAATAGGGGTAAATAATAAGGTAACCACAAAGAGGACAAACTATCCTACACACCAAAATAAAATACAAGAAAAAAATAGAGTCTCAGCAGAAACAAAATCAACAACAACAAATATGAGGAAAAGACAATATATAAACTACTCAGCACAAAAAATTAAGTTGGAAAAAGGAACTGTCAACAACACACAAAAAAAGACATCAAAATAATAGCACTAAATTCATGCCGATACAAAATTACGCTGAATATAAATGAACTAAATGCACCAATAAAGAGGCAGAGACTGGTAGAATGGATTAAAAAACACGATCCATCTATATCCTAACTACAAGAGACACACCTTAATCTTAGAGACACAAACAAACTAAAACTCAAAAAATATATCAAGCAAACAACAATCAAAAAAGTGCAGGAGAGGTAATACTAATTTCTGACAAAATAGACTTTAAAGTTAAATCCGTTATAAAGGATAAGGAAGGACACTATATAATGATTAAAGGAACAATATACCAGGAGGATATAACCATATTAAATATTTATGCACCCAATGACAGGGCTGCAAGATACATAAAACAAACTCTATCAGCACTGAAAAGTGAGATAGGCAACTTCACAATAAAAGTAGGAGACTTCAACACACCAATTTTGGTGAAGGACAGGACATCCACAAAGGAGCTCGATAAAGACAAGGAAGATCTAAATGCCAAAGTCAACCAACTCGATATACAGAACACTCCACCCAACAGCAGCCAATTATACTTTCTTTTCCAATGCACATGGAACATTCTCTAGAATAGACCACATTTTAGGTCATAAAAGAAGCTTTAGCAGAGTCCAACACATTGAAATATTACAAAGCATCTTCTCTGACCATAAGGCCATAAAAGTAGCAATCAATAACAGAAAAATTAGGGAAAAGAAATCAGACACTTGGAAACTAAACAAAACTGTGCTCAAAAAAGGTTGAATTATAGAAGAAATTAAGGATGGAATAAAGAAATTCATTGAATCCATTAAGAATGAAAACACTTCCTATCAGGGCCTTTGGGACACAGCGAAAACAGTGCTTACAGGTCAATTTATATCAATAAATGCTCACATACAAAAAGAAGAAAGGGCCAAAATTGAAGAATTATCCCTACAACTTGAACAAATAGAGAGCAACAAAAGAAACTCTTAGGTACCAGAAGAAAACAAATAATAAAAATTAGAGTAGAACTAAATGAAATAGATAACAGAAAAACAATTCAAAGAATTAACAAGACCAAAAGTTGGTTCTTTGAAAAAATCAACAAAATTGATAAACCATTGGCCAAACTGACAAAAGAAATCAGGAGAGGAAGCAAATAACCCAAATAAGAAATGAGATGGGTGATATTAAACAGACCCAACTGAAACTAAAAGGATCATATCAGATTACTATGAAAAAATGTACTCTAACAAATTTGAAAACCTAAAAGAAATTGATGAATTTCTAGAAACACAATACCTACCTAAACTAACACAAACAGAGGTAGAACAACTAAATAGACCCATAACAAAAGAAGAGATTGAAAAGGTAATCAAAAAACTCCCAACCAAAAAAAGCCCCAGCCTGGACAGCATCACTGCAGAGTTCCACCAAACTTTCAGAGAAGCATTAACACCACTACTACTAAACGTATTTCAGAGCACAGAAAAGGACGGAATACTCCCAAACTCATTCTATGAAGCCAGCATATCCCTGATACCAAAACCAGGTAAAGATACCACAAAAAAGAAAAGAAAAGAAAAGAAAATTACAAACCTATATCCCTCATGAACTTAGATGCAAGAATCCTCAACAAAATTCTAGCCAATAGATTTCAACAACATATGAAAAAATAATACACCATGACCAAGGGGGATTCATACCAGGTATGCAGGGATGGTTCAACATTAGAAAAACAATTAATGTAATCCACCATATAAATAAAACAAAAGAGAAGAATCACATGATTTTATCAATTGCTGCAGAAAAGGCATTTGACAAAGTTCAACACTCATTCGTGACAAAAACTCAGCAAAATAGGAAGAGAAGGAAAATTCCTCAACATAATAAAGGGCATTTATAAAAAAAAAAAAAATTTTTTTTTTTTTTATACAAAGCCAATAGCCAACATCTTCCTAAATGAAGAGAGCCTGAAAGCATTCCCCTTGAGATCACGAACCAGGCAAGGATGACTTTTTTCCCAACTCTTACTCAACATTGTGCTTCAGGTCCTAGCTAGAGGAATTAGGGTAGATAAAGAAATAAAGGGCATCCAGATTGGCAAGGAAGAGGTAAAAATATCTCTGTTTGCAGATGACATGATCTTATACACAGAAAACCCTAAGGAATCCTCAAAAAAACTACTGAAACTAATAGAAGGGTTCCGCAGAGTATCAGGATACAAAGATAAAAAGGTAAACATACAAAAAATCAGTTGGATTCCTCTATACCAACAAAAGGAACATCGAAGAGGAAATCACCAAATCAGTACCATTTACACTAGCCCCCAAGAAGATAAAATACTTAGGAATAAATCTTACCAGAGATGTAAAAGACTTATACAAAGAAAACTACAAAACACTTCTGCAAGAAACCAAGAGACCTGCATGAGGGGGAAAACGTACCTTGCTCATGGATAGGAAGACTTAACATCGGAGAAATGTCTATTCTACCAAAAGTGATCTATAGATTTATTGCAATTCCGATCCAAATTCCAGTGACATTTTTTAATGAGACGGAGAAACAAATCACCAACATCATATGGAAGGGAAAGAAGCCCTGGATAAGTAAAGCATTACTGAAAAAGAAGAACAAAGTGGGAGGCCTCACTCTACCTGATTTTAAAAAAAAGAACCTTTTATATTACCACAGTAGTCAAAACAGCCTGGTACTGGTACAACAACAGATACATGGACCAGTGTAACAGAATTGAGAATCCAGACATAAATCCATCCTCTTATGAGCAGTTGATATCTGACAAAGGCACCAAATCAGTTAAATGGGGAAAAGACAGTCTTTTTAACAAATGCTGCTGGCATTACTGAATATCCATCAGCAAAAAAATGAAACAAGACCCATAACCCATACCATGCAAAATGGATCAAAGACCTAAATGCAAAATCTAAAATAATAAAGATAGTGTAAGAAAAAATTGGGATTACGCTAGGATCCGTAATACATGGCATAAACAGTATACAAAACATTACTAACAATGCAGAAGAAAAACTAGATAACTGGGAGCTCCTAAAAAAACAAACACTATGCTCATCCAAAGAGTTCACCAAAAGAGTAAGCTTACCCACAGACTAGGAAAAAGTTTTTAGCTATGACATTTCTAATCAGCACCTGATCTCTAAAATCTACATGATACTGCAAAACTCAAACGCGAAAAGACAACCCAATTAAAAAATGGGCAAAAGATATGAACAGACACTTCACTAAAGAAGACATTCAGGTAGCTAACGTATACATGAGGAAATGCTCATGATCAGTAGCCACTAGAGAAATGCAAATCAAAACTGCAATGAGATTGCATCTCACACCAATAAGGCTGGCATTAATCCACAAAATAAATAAATAAATGGTGGAGAGGTTGTGGAAAGACTGGAACACTTATACACTGCTGGTGGGAATATAAAATGGTACAACCACTTTGGAAATCAATTTGGTGCTTCCTTAAAAAGCTAGAAATAGAACTACCATACCATCCAGCAATCCCACTCCTTGGAATATATCCTAGAGAAATAAGAGCCTTTATGTGAACAGATATATGCACCAAGGTGCCCAACAGCAGATGAATGGATAAATAAATGACGGTATATTCACACAATAGGATCGATAAAGAACAGTGATGAATCTGTGAAACATTTCATAACATGTAGGAATCTGGAAGGGATTATACTGAGTGAAATTAGTCAGTTGCAAAAGGACAAACATTGTTTCAGACCACTATTATAAGAACTCAAGAAATAGTTTAAACAGAGAAGAAAATATTCTTTGATGGTTATGAGGGGGGGAGGGAGATAGGGAGGGAGAGGGGCATTCATTAATTAAATAGTACATAAGAACTACTTTAGGTGAAGGGAAAGACAACACACAATACAGGAGAGGTCAGCACAACTGGACTGAACCAAAAGCCGTTTCCTGAATAAACTGAATGTTTCGAAGGCCAGCGTTGCAGGGGCAGGGGTTTGGGGACCATGGTTGCAGGGGACATCTGAGTCAATTGGCATAATAAAATCTCTTAAGAAAACATCCTGTATCCCACTTTGGAGGGCAGTGTCTGCGGTCTTAAAAGCTAGCAAGCGGCCATCTAAGATGCATCAGTTGGTCTCAAACCACCTGGATCAAAGGAGAATGAAGAACACCAAGGACACAAGGTCAACGAGCCCAACAGACAGAAAGGGCCACATAAAACAGCGACTACATCAGCCTGAGACCAGAAGAAGTGGATGGTGCCCAGCTACAACCGATGACTGCCCTGACAGGGAACACAACAGAGAACCCCTGAGGGAGCAGGAGAGCAGTGGGATGCAGACCCCAAATTCTCATAAAAAGCCCAGACTTAATGGTTTGACTGAGGCTAGAAGGACCCCGGGTGGTCATGGCTCCCAGACCTTCTGTTAGCCCAGGACAGGAACCATTCCCCAAACCAACTCTTCAGACATGGATTGGACTGGACAAAGGGATAGAAAAAGATGATGGTGAAGAATGAGCTTCTCGGGTCAAGTAGACACTTGAGACTATGTCGGCATCTCCTCCTCTGGTGGGAAGATGAGAGGGCAGAGGGGGTTAGAAGCTGGTGAAATGAATATGAAAAGAGAGAGTGGAGGGAAGTAGCAGGCTGTCTCATTAGAGGGAGAGCAATTAGGAGTATATAGCAAGGTATATATAAATTTGGACTGACTTGATTGATTTGTAAACTTTCACTTAAAACACAATAAAAATTAAAAAAAAAAAACAGTTTGATTTCAGTCATGAGAGAGACCAGGTAATGAGCTTTCTTCTAATATCTCTTCACTTCTTATAAAACCTCTCAAGTTGCAACAAAACCCAACAAGAACAAAAACTGAGATGAGGCAGTAATATCACATAACCCCTAGGCCCTCTCCTCTACCAGGGCCTCCAGTCTTGGCAGGATTCATCTTTCAAGTGATCTGCATTGATCTATCAGGGTCACACACATGATCTCAAAAGGCCAGAACTCTGGATACATAGGGCCAACCAGTTCTAGCCCTACAGTTCCAGCTCCACTGTGAGGCTGCGAGTACCCCACCTGCTACCTGAGTCCCCAGGTGGGTGGCCTTTCTCCCTCACAACCCAATATGCCTGTGCCCCTTCAATAGCTGCCAGTTTGCTTCCTTCCTCAATTAGAGAAAAGTACATAGGGAATCCTGAAAAACACAAAGAAAACAAGCCTTGGGGTCACTTATTACAGGTTTAGTAATACGAAGTAAAGGCCTTTAAAAATATTGAACTTAGCACAGGACTCTTAGCACGGCTTTTGGGAGCCTGACTATATCTTCCCCATTGAAGAAGCCCACATTATCAAGCAATATTGAAATACTTAGTGGACACCTGCTTTTGGTTCAACTCAGTATATGCTTTTTGAGGAACCATGATTTATAAAACACTGATCCTTGCTTAAAGGGAATTTAGACCTTGACTCAAGGGATAAGATGATGTCTTTAGAGAAGAACACAGGCAGATTATAACCTGGAAGTAAGTCTCACACCCTTCTAACCCAGATAGGCACTTTCAGGCTGAGAGCCACTCAGCAGTTCCTAATGTTAATCTCTCTATAAAAGAGGAAATCTTCCAAAACTGTGAAATGTAATGATACCACATGGAGAACTATGACAAACTTGTGTCAGAAATTGTTAATAAAATAAATTGGAACTGCCTACAAAGAACAATTCAGTAATTTAGGCAGCAATACCAACTATCTGAAACTCATTTGCAAATTCCAGAGTAAACAACAGAAGAACTCTAAACAGAAATAAGATGCAACAAAGCTTGTGCTCTTTGTTCATAGGTGAGCCTCGCCTTCACCCAAAATCTATTTATGCTTACATTAAACATAGCTCTAATAAGTGATATAGTCCTACTTACTAGCCAAACCCTAATAGAAAATAATTAAAAGAGAAAGAATGCTGCTAGAGGTGAAAACTCTAAATTTAGGGGGGAAAAAGCAGCAGATAGTGAGAAACTACATAAGAGCTATTTTAAAAGACTTCGGGAATTCAAACGGAAGAATAGACTGAGAACTTTACTATTCAGATAACCAATTCTACACCTTCATGGTTCCTCAAAGTACTGTTTTATTACAGTACAGTACACTGCAAACATTACCTGGCTTCCTACTGTGTGGGGTGTCCTATAATTTGGCTTATTAGATGTTTGGAACCCTGAATAATTTTCTGTTATGTGTAATGGTATGAACAATGCTTTTCTTTTCAGATCAGCCCAGAAGATCTTCATAATACAACTGGAATTTTTATAAATTGCAGTAAACATAATAGAAAACAATTCTAGAACTACTGATTTCTTTTTAAAACTATGAAAATACTAATAAAATAGGTTCGAAGCTTATAATATTCCCTGCACCACTGATTAGGCCCAGAGCCCAGGCCCATTTGGTGGAAATTAAACCTCCTTTAGCACCAGGGCCTTTGCCTGATTTCTAAACAAATTATTGCAACCTAAAAGCAGGGAGAAACCAGGTTGGGCGTGTGTTATGTGAAATGGTGGAGGGTTAGTACTTGCCTCAGTAAGGTCAGAAGAGATCGAGTTTGCCATTAGGACACACTCAGGGTTAAGGGCATTATCACTGATTTGCTGCATTGAATCAAAGGACATCTATTTCTAACTAGACTACAGAGGGCAAGGACCAGGTCTGACCCCCATCGCATTCCCAGTATCTACTGCCTGGGACAGAGTAGACAATAATTTTTTTTTTTTTTTGAGAAAATGAATAAATGAATGGGCAGTAATATCCTTTCTAAAAAAAGAGAAGCTGTTAAGAGATGGATTGTCACCCTAGCCCCAGGATGAGGTTACAGTCTCCTTGGTGCCTACCCCCAGGATTTCTGAGCTGTGGGGCTAGAAGCCATAAGGGCCAGCAGCAGAGCAGACAGGTGAGCTGCTCTAAATACCACCATGCTGTGCAGCAGAGGGGCCAGAAAGCACAGGCATGAGCAAGAGAACAGAACTCCTAGGGAAGCAGCTGCTGATAAGTAAGGGAAAGGAAGAGAGAAAAGAGAGAGTGTATTACCATAAGAAGTATCCAGGATACTCAGTGTCAACTGATGGTGGCAGGAAAGAGAGAGATAAACTGGAAGCCAGAAAGTGAAGGATAAGATGGGGTTACCTTCGGAATCTAAAAGATGCAAATGAGTTGAACAAATTCCATGAAGGTGCTGCTGCCGGATTGACTATGGCAGAAAGAATTTGGAAAAAACATAAACACCTGGCAACAGAATAGTCGAATAGTGCAACAATGTTATAATTTAAAGATTATATAACAATATGAATAAAGATTGAGTAAATATTTACTATATAATAATTGAAAAGTGAATTTTCACAATTATTTCTGTACTATGATTTAAATTATATAAAATATATACATACATACTATGGTAGACACTGTTGGTTAACTACTTAACAGCATTTACCCCCTTTTTCCATGATGGTAGAACTCTGGTTTTATTCTGATGTCCACTCCTACCCCACAGGACTCAATTAAATCCTGATTGGTAAAAGCCAGTCTCCATGGTCTTATTCCCCTTGCTGATGACTGGTTTAGGAGTGAGGATATGATTTAACCAATGAAATGTAGTAGAAGTCTGATGGAGGCTACTGGGAAAGACTTCTTTAAAGATGCCCACAGAGGAAACAGTTTTTTGTTTTTGTTTTTTTTTTCTCCCACTGGATGTTGTATGTGCATGTTATGCCTGGAACCATGGCAGCCATTTTGTGCTCTTGAGGTAGTTAACCTGATAACATATTGAAGATGCCATGTAGATTGAAGAAAACTATCTAATGTTGTTGGTAAACCACTAAACCTATAAACTTCTTTAAAAGGGGAGGGGAATAATAAACCCTTATATTGTTTCAGCCATTTTGACTTAAGTTTTTCTGTAGCCAAATTACCCCAAGACACGTACACAGAAAGGAGAAATAGGACTATGTAATTATGAAAATAGTTACTGAGAAAAGGTGGTGAGTTTGGGCAATTTCCTCCCAACTATTTCCAACTCCTAATGTTATCCAACATATAATGTTATATTGTCTTTATAAAAACATTTTACAAAGTAACAGGGACCTCTTAAAATTAATGTTCATATTTTTTTAACCAAAGATTCTATAGAAGAATCCTGTTCAAAAGGGGAAAATGCAGAACAGATTTTCACATTCTCATGGACTCGAGACATCCTGGAGCCGGGAAGTTAGGATGAACCCCTGAAACTATTGCCCTGAGATAATCTTTAAACCTTAAACCAAAAATATCCCCTGAAGTCTTCTTAAAACCAAACAATAGTTTAGCATAACTAGTAAAAAAATTTTTGCCTTGAACATAAAATGTCTTCTTATGCTCTTTTAAGAACTATCTACATTGAATCAAACTGACAATAGAAACTCGAAAGATTAGATAGGAACCTTAGGGGGCAGTGAATTTATGTTACTGGGGGAGGAACAACTCAGAAAAGGAGGGAATGGTTATGTAACTCAAAGAGTGTAATCAATATAACTAAATGGTATATGTAGAAACTGCTGGGGGAAAGAAAAGTATTTCAGTCAATATATAATTATTTGCAAGTATTTGCAAAAAGTTTCCCAGTGTCAAGCTCTATTTAGAAAGCATGTCAGTTACAACTGGAGGATCATCAGGTAGCTTAAATCAAATGTGATCTTGTACTCAGATTACACTCACAGGGCATAGTACTGTTTAAAGACCATATTTAATTTTGGATTAATTTGTCACAAGGTGAAAGGATTCAAGTCTATTACAACAAAATAATTGGAAGTTGATGTCTATGAAGACTAGGATAATATAAAAACTTGTAATGAAAAAAAAATAATGTTCATAATGAAAAATCTCTCAAGCCATAGAAAAAAGATTAAACTGTGTTTAGTGTTCTTTGAGAGACAGAATAGTATTCCATGTTTTTTAGAAAGAATGCCACCCAGATGAGTTAAAAGTTTAAAAAATACATTATTTCTCATCTGTGGAAAAAATGAAACAGGACCTATAACACACACCATGCACAAAAACTAACTCCAAGTGGATCAAAGACCTAAACATAAAGTCTAAAACGATAAAGATCATGGAAGAAAAAATAGGGGCAATGTTAGAAGCCCTAATATATGGCATAAACAGGATACAAAACGTTACTAAAAATGCCAATGAGAAACCAGATAACTGGGAGGTATTAAAAATCAAACACCTATGCTCATCTGAAGACTTCACCAAAAGAGTAAAAAGAACACCTACAGACTGGGAAAAAATTTTCAGCTACAACACCTCCGACCAGTGCCTGATCTCTAAAATCTACATGATTCTGCTAAAACTCAACCACAAGAAGACAAACAACCCAATTAAAAAATGGACAAAGGACATGAACAGAGACTTCACTAAAGAAGACATTCAGGCGGCTAACAGATACATGAGGAAATGCTCTTGATCATTAGCCATTAGAGAAACGCAAATCAAAACTACAATGAGATTCCATCTCACTCCAACAAGGCTGGTATTAATCCAAAAAACACAAAATAATAAATGTTGGAGAGGCTGTGGAGAGATTGGAACACCTATACACTGCTGGTGGGAATGTAGAATGGTGCAACCACTTTGGAAATCAATTTGGTGCTTCCTTAAAAAGCTAGAAATAGAACTACCATAAACCCAAAACCAAACCCAGTGCCGTCAAGTCAGTTCCAACTCATAGCAACACTATAGGACAGAGTAGAACTGCCCCACAGAGTTTCCAAGGAGCACCTGGTGTATTCAAACTGCTGACCGTTTGGTTAGCAGCTGTAGCACTTAACCACTACTCCACCAGGGTTTCCCCAGAACTACCATATGACCCAGCAATCCCACTCCTCGGAATATATCTTAGAGAAATAAGAGCTTTTACACAAACAGATATATGCACACCCAAGTTTATTGCAGTACTGTTTACAATAGCAAAAAGATGGAAGCAACCAAGGTGCCCATCAACGGATTAATAGATAAATAAATTATGGTATATTCACACAATGGAATACTATGCATTGATAAAGAATAGTGATGAATCTGTGAAACATTTCATAACATGGAGGAATCTGGAAGGCATTATGCTGAGTGAAATTAGTCAGCTGCAAAAGGACAAATATTGTATAAGACCACTATTATAAGATCTTGAGAAATAGTTTAGACTGAGAAGAACACATTCTTTTGTGGTTATGAGAGGGGGAAGGGAGGGAGGGTTGGAGAGGGTTATTTGCCAATTAGATAGTAGATAAGAACCACTTCAGGTGAAGGGAAAGACAACACTCAATACAGGGGAGGTCAGCACAACTGGACTAAACCAAAAGCAAAGAAGTTTCCTGAATCAAATGAATGCTTTGAAGGTTAGCGAAGCAGGGGCAGGGGTTTGGGGACCATGGTTTCAGGGGACATCTAAGTCAATTGGCATAATAAAATCTATTAAGAAAACATTCTGCATCCCACATTGAAGAGTGGTGTCTGGGGTCTTAAATGCTGGCAAGCGGCCATCTAAGATGCATCAATTGGCCTCAACCCACCTGGATCAAAGGACAATGAAGAACACCAAGGACACAAAGTAATAAAGATCCCAAGAGACAGAAAGGGCTACTTGAACCAGAGACTACATTATCCTGAGACCAGAAGATCTAGATGGTGCCTGGCCACAACCGATGACTGCCCCTGACAGGGAACACAGTGGAGGACCCCTGAGGGAGCAGGGGAACAGTGGGAGGCAGACCCCAAATTCTCGTAAAAAAACCAGACTTAATGGTCTGACTGAGACTTGAAGGACCCCAGTGGTCAAAGCCCCCAGACCTTCTGTTGGTCCAGGACAGGAACCATTCCAGAAGCCAGCTCGTCAGACATGGATTGGACTGGATAATGGGTAGGAAAGGGATGCTGGTGAGGAGTGAGCTACTTGGATCAGGTGGACACTTGAGACTATGTTGGCACCTGCTGCCTGCAGGGGAGATGGGAGGGTAGAGGGGCTTAGAAGCTGGCAAAATGGACATGAAAAGAGAGTGGAAGGAGGGAGCAGGGCGTATCATCGAGGGGAGAGTAATTGGGAGTATGTAGCAACGTGTATATAAGTTTTTTGTGAGAAACTGACTGGATTTGTAAACTTTCACTTAAAGCACAATAAAAATTATTTTAAAAAATACATTATTTCTTACAGCATGAAATTCCAGTGTATTTGCAAAATGCACTGACATAGTGGGTGTACGGAGTATTACGTCTTTCAAGCTGAAGGTTAATTTAACAGCTGATTAGGAACTGTGAGATTTCTCAGCATTAGAATAAGTCCTCCAGTCTAGTTATAGAATGTGTCTATGTAGGATTTGTAAATATCTATTAATTTTCAGCTGTAATAACCAAAAGTAAAACAAAACAAAACAAAAAAACCTGTTGCCACTGAATCCATCTCAACTCATAGTGACCCTATAGGACAGAGCAGAACTGTCCCATAATGTTTCTGAGGAGCAGCCAGTGGATTCGAACTGCTAGCCTTTTGGTTAGCAGCCATAGCTCTTAACCACTGCACCACCAGGGCTCCAAAAGTAAACCCCCCAAAAAACAAACCCGTTGCTGTCGAGTCGATTCCGACTCATAGTAAAGGGCCCAGTAATATATAGAACCAAAAGTAATACAGCTGAAAGTAGGTTGTGGTTTTTAGGTTTAGCGCATTGTTGAATAGCTTGTTGGACAAGCAGGAGAAAGCAGATAAATCAGTAGCAAAAAAGGGCCAAGGTGCATGTTTCCCAGTAGCCCATTTATGCACCCAGATAGGCTGTGCTACTCACAAAACTTTGTTGGAATCTTTCCTGGGGAGAGTGGCTTTAGGAAGTGTGAGTAATTTGATTGGTGTGGGCCACACTGTTTCCTGTTCAACAGGTCAAGAAACCATGAGTAGAAATCAGCAGACTGAGAAAAAATACAACAAAAAGTTAAAACCCTTAACATAAAAGAGTTCCTACAAGTCAGTATGAAAAATAAAAACAACCCAATTAAAAAAAAAAAAAGAGGAGACAAGGATATGACTAGGCAATTCCAAATAGCCAGTAAACATTTTGAGTTCCTGGGTGGTGCGAATGGTTAATGCACTCAGCTGCTAACTGAAGGTACGCAGAGGTGCCTCGGAAGAACAATCTACTTTCAAAAAACAAACCATTGCAAACCCTATGGAGCACAGTTCTATTATGACACACGCAGGATCATCATGAGTCAGAATCAGCTCAACAGCAACTTAAAAAAAAATGTGGTTATAAGCGTATTAAAATGTTCTAACGCTTCTCCCTCCCCATGATCTGGCATATGCAAATCTGATAATAAGCCACCATTTTCCACTTATCAGGGAAAATTTAAAAGATTGATAATATGTGTGTCTCTGCATATAATCTGAGGACCACCTGCTTCAGAATCACTTGAGCTTAATTAAAAGGCAGAAACTAGTCACCAAAACCTGTAAACAACCAAGGTGCCCTTCAATGGGTGAATGATAAATCATGGACGCATGTGACAAGCAGGATGAGTCTCAAAAGCATGATGCTGAAGGATAGAGGCCAGTCTCAAAAATTATGTACTGTATGATTCCAACATTTGAAAAGAAAAACAAGTTGTGGCAAAGAAGAAATCAGTGCTCATCAGCAGATGTCACAGGTGAGGGCTGATTGTAAAATCATGGTGTGAGGGAGATTTGAGGATAATAAAACTCTTTAGAATCCAGCACCTACTCCAATAAAACATGTCTCTGGCCCCAACCAGCCAGAGACATGTTTTATTTGACTAGCACAGTGTTTAAAAAGAGAATTAGTTGCCCCGTTTTTTAAAAATAAGGAAATTTTGTATAAAACTCCAGATTTTCAGCTTTTCCTGTTGACTTGGAGGGTCAGCCTGCAAGCTCCGTCTCTGCCTGCTTGCTCTTCCGCTTCCATCCATGTCTGGGTGCTGAGGTCTTGGGATCTGCAACCCTGATTTGTCTAATACACTGGAGGTTTGCTTAAAATTTATCGTTTGTTTTTGTATGTGTACACCTGTGTGAATTAACTGATATGAAAAGTATAACAGAGTATACAAATTAAATGACTTTTTGAATGTTTTTGCTACAATTGTGCTCCTTTAGCACCTGCTCTGTGCCAGGGCCTTTACACATATTATCTCTAATCCTCACAGAAGCCTCTTAGGGTGGGTTTTATTATCCCTCTGTTGCAGATTAGAAAGCCATAACTCAGCAACTTTAAGTAACTGCCCTAGGGGGAGCCAATAAATCAACATTTAAAGCAATAATAAAATTCAGCCAATATGTAAATGTATTTCAGTCATTTGTTTATTTTTCTTTACTATGCAACAAAAGCACTGTCAGTTTGTCATACTGTGGTGGCTTGCATATTGCTATGATGCTGGCAGGTATGCCACTAGTATTTCAAATACCAGCAGGGTCACCCATGCTGGACAGGTTTCGGCACAGCTGCCAGACTAAGACAGACTAGGAAGAAAAGCCTGGTAATCTCCTTCTGAAAATTGGCCAGTGAAAACCCTATCGATCACAGCAGAATATATTCCAACTCTCTTGCTTTGGACACGTCATCTGGAGAGATCAATCACTAAAGGAGGACTTTACGTTTGGTGAAGTAGAGAGCCAGAGAGTGTGAGGGAGGCCCTCCATGAGATGAATTGGTACAGTAGCTACAATGATGGACTTGAACATGTTGGTGATCATGAAGATGATGTAGGATCAGGCAACATTTTTTTCTGTTGTACATGGAGTCTCCTTGTGTTGGGGTGGACCCAATGACAGTTAACAACAGCAACACAGCAGAAAGTCTGTTCATATGCTATTTAAATATTTGAAATTAGAAGTGGCCATTCTGAGGTACTGACACACTTCTATTTTCTGGAGAAATGTGTCCTGCCACAGGCCCACTGGTTATGTGTTGCCTGCACTTCTGATTGGACCACCGTAATTCTGATTGGCCAGCACCTCTGCCATCACTAGTCATCTTTGTTAGGTGCCATGGAGTTGGTTCTGACTCATAGCCACTATATATACAACAGAACAAAACACAGCCTGGTCCTGCACCAGCCTCGCGTTCGTTGTTACATTTGAGCCCGTTGTTGCAGCCACCGTGTCAGTCCATCTCATTGCAAGTCTTCCTCTTTGACACTCTACTTTATCAAGCATGATGTCCTTCTCCAAGGACTGGTCCCTCCTGATAACATGTCCAAAATATGTGAGACGAAGTCTTGCCATCCTCGTTTCTAAGAAGCATTCTGGCTGTACTTCCTCCGAGACAGATTTGTTCGTTCTATTGGCAGTCCCTGGCATATTCAATATTCTTTACCAACACCACAATGCAAAGGCATCAGTTCTTTTTCAGTCTTTCTTATTCAATGCCCAGCTTTAGCATGCATATGAGGTGATTGAAAACACCATGGCTGGGGTCATAAGGTGTTAGGAATATCACTCCTGGTTACAGTATTGTTTGCTTTAAAACTATCCCCCCACCCCATATATGCCCTGTCTTAGTCATCTAGTGCTGCTGTAACAAATATACCACAAGTGGATGGCTTTAACAAAGAGACATTTACTTCTTCACAGTAAAGTAGGCTAAAAGTCCAAATTCAGGGTGTCAGCTCCATGGAGGCTTTCTTTTTCTTTCGACTTTCTCATCAGTCGTCCCCCAGACTAGGAGGTTCTTGGCGCAGGGACCCTGGATCCAAAGGATGTGCTCTGCTCCCGGCACTGCTTTCTTGGTGGTATGAGGTACCCCCTCTCTGCTCACTTCCCTTTCCTTTTTATCTCTTGATCCCTTTACATTGGACCAGGGATGTGACCTGGGTAAGGGTGGTGTTACAATCCCACCATAATCCTCTTTAACATAAAATTACAATCACAAAATGGAGGACAACCACACAATACTGGGAATCAGGGACTAACCAAGTCAACACATATTTTGGGGGGGCATGATTCAATCCATGACAAGGGGTAATTTGGATTAGATGATCACAGCAAGCCTCTCTGGGAGATACAGTAAAACCTGTGAAAACCAGAACGTGTGCAAGGCAGAAAACTCTCAGAAAAGGAATACTCAAATATTTTCCACTAGCAGTGTCTTAGGCTAGGTTCCCTAGAGAAGCAAAACCAGGAAAGCATATAAATATATATACAGAGAGAGATTCATATCAAGGAAACAGTTCACGTGATTGTAGAGTTTGGAAAATTCCATGTCCATGTATCAGGATAGAGGCCTTTCCCAATTCACAGAGCCATAGAAGCTGGTGAACACAAGATCAACAGGTTGGTGAGCAGGGCTCCCACTCACAGGCTGAGAAGGTCAAGGAATCCCAAGGTCAGCAGGAAAGACTGGAGGGTTTCTCCTGATCCATATAACTGCAGGACTTGGTGAACCCAAGACTGGTCGGGGAGCAGGCTGCTCACAGACTGTGAAGATCCACAAATCCCAAGATGAATGGGTAAGCTGCTAGTTCAAGTCCCAAGAACTGGAGGTCAGACAAGAGACAGTTGCTGGATCCAGAACAAGCCAACAATCTTGGCAAGGTGAGCAGGAGGGAATTAGGTGGAGGAAGGTGGAAAGATGAAGGCTGAGGGGGCAGTGAGCCACCACAGGCCCCACCCCCGCCGGTACCACTCAACAGATTCCATCATGGGGGTGATCACGTATCAAATTTCAACAGGGAAATCATCACAACATTATACAACTGCCGAAACATTGAGAATCATGGCCCAGCCAAGATGACACATGATCTTAACCATCACATGCCCCATAGAGCATATGCTCAGCTCTGTATCTTGCCCTCAAAGCTCACTTCATGCTGTTTCTTTTGTCTAAATTGACTTTCTCTACTCCCTTTATCGGTTTAAGTGCCACTGAAGCTTTTGGGATCAACTCAGGTGGAAGCACTGTGGCTCACCCCCCCTCCCTGGTGATCTCCATCAAGGAATGCCTAACACTGCATGTCCTTGTCCCCTGCTCTGAACTTTTGGGGGAAGTCTCCTGTCCATGCATACTCCGCAGTCCGGACTTGCCCGTCACTCATGGGGTGCTTGACCATGACAGCTTGCCTATTGCACTTAGTAAGCATATGGGGACAAGGCACAGTCAGACAAGAGACAGAGGAGAGGTCCAGAAAGTCCCTCACACTCCACAACCACCCTTCCCTTAGCCCCTTACCTCCACATCATTGAGGCCAGGTCCACGGGCTTGTTTCAGACTGTGGTACTAGATCCTTCAATACTACAATATACCTTCCCTTCAATACTCCAGGAAATAGGTACTACTGGACATTCAACTGCTCACTCAACTCTAGAATCAGGAACTTTAATTAATGTTGATATGGTGGGAATTTTAATATTGTTGTTTTTTTTCCCCACAAAACATCTTTGTGACCTTAAAAAGCCCATGAAAGAATCACCAGAGCTGGAGATGGCTGGCTTCCATTTCCTTTCTGTGTTGCACTCCCTGTCCACAAGCTCCTGACCAATAAGCCAGGCAGAAAGAAAGCTGTCTGCCCCAGGCCTTTCTTTCTGCCCCCCACTTTAGCATCAGTCCTGTATTTCCTGTCTCCCTCAGGCATTTTCTTTCTCTTTCTTCAATTGTGCTTTAGATGAAGGGTTACGGAGCAAATTAGTTTCTCATTAAACAATTAACACACATTGTTTTGTAACATTGGTTGCCAACCCTGCAACTTGTCAACACTCTCACTTCTGGACCTTAGGTTCCCCATTTCCATTGGTCCAGGTTTCCTGTCCCCTGCAGTCTTCTTGTCCTTGCCCCTGGGCTGGTGTGCCCATTTAGTCTCGTACACATGGTTGAAATATGTGTATTTTTGTTTGTTTTATGGGCCTGTCTAATATATGGCTGAAAGGTGAACCTCAGGAGTGACTTTAGTACTGAGTTAAAGTGTGTCTGGGGCCATACTCTCAGGGCTTCTCCAGTCTCTGTCAGACCATAAATTTGGTCTTTTTTTGTGAGTTTGAAATTTGTTCTAAAATTTTCTCCAGCTCTGTCTGGGACCCTCTATTGGGGTCGGTGGTGGTAGCCCGGCACCATCTAGCTGGGCTGGAATGAGTCTAGTGGAGGCTCTGGTAGTTGTGGTCCATTAGTCCCTTGTGTCTTTGGTTTTCTTCATTCTCACTTGCTCCAGATGGAGTGGGACCAGTGGAGTATTTTAGATGCCTGCTCACAAGCTTTTAAGACCCCAGACGATACTCACCAAAGTAAGATGTAAAACATTTTCTTTATAAATTATGTTATGCCAATTGAGTTAGATGTCTCCTGAGACCATGGTCCCAGTCCTCAGCCCAGTAATTTGGCCCGTCAGGGAGTTTGGATGTGTCTATGAAGCTTCCATGACTTTGCCTTGGTCAAGATGCTCTGACTTCCCCAGTATCATGTATGTCTTGCCCTTCATCAAAATTACCACTTATCTATTGTCTAGTGTTTTTCCCGCCCAACACACCCCTTTATAACCATCAAAGATTGTTTTTTCTGTGTGTAAACCTTTTCATGAGTGTTTATAATGGTGGAGTCATACACTATTTGTCCTTTTGTGCTTGACTTATTTCACTCAGCATAATGCCCTCCACATTCATCCATGTTGTGAGATGTTTTGTAGATTCATCTTTGTCCTTTATTATTGCATAGTATTCCATCATGTGTACATACCATAGTTTGTTTATCCATTCATCTGTTGATGGGCACTTAGATTGTTTCCATCTCATTGCTATTGTGAATAATGCTACAATGAACATGGGTGTACATATGACTATTCATGTGACGACTCTTATTTCTCTAGGGTATATTCCTAGAAGTGGGATTGCTGGATCATATGCTGTTTTTATTTCTACCTTTTTAAGGAAGCACCATATTGTTTTCCAAAATGTTTGTACCATTTTACATCCCCACCAGAAATGCAAAAGAGTTCCAAGCTCCTCACAGACTCTCCAGCATTTGTTATTTTCTTTCTTTATTTTTTAGTGCCAGTAATGTAGGGGTGATATGGTATCTCATTGTACTTTTGATTTATATTTCTCTAATGGCTAGTGATTGCGAGCATTTCCTCATATGTCTGTTAGTCACCTGAATGTCTTCTTTAGTGAAGTGTTTGTTCATGTCCTTTGCCCATTTTTTAACTGCACTGTTTGTCTTTTTCTTGTACAGGTGTTGGATTTTCCTATAGATTTTAGAGATTAAACCTATGCTGGCTTGTCACAGCCAAGAATTTTTTTCCCAGCCTGTAGGTTCTCTTTTTACTCTTTTGTTGAAGTCTTTTGATGAGCATATGTGTTTGATTTTTCGAGGACCCCAGTTATCTAGCTTATTTTCTGGTGTTTGTGTACTGTTAGTTATGGTTTGTGTCCTATTTGTGCCATGTATTAGGAGCTCTAGCATTGACACTATTTTTTCTTTATATATCTTTTATATATATCTTTATAGTTTTTGGTTTTATATTTAGGTGTTGGTTCCATTTTGAGTTAGTTTTTAAGTATGGTGTGAGGTATCTGTCCTTTTTTATATTTTTACAGATGGACATCAGTTTTACCAGCACCGTTTGTTAAAAAGGCTGTCTTTTCCCCATTTAAGGGCCTTTGGGCCTCTGTGAAAGATCAGATGACTGTAGATGGATAGATTTACATCTGGGTTCTCGATTCTGTTCATTGGTCCATGTGTCTGTTGTTGTACCAGTACCAGGCTGTTTCAACTACCATAGCTGTATAGCAGGTTCTGAGGTCAGGTAACGTGAGGCCTCCTGCTGTATTCTTCTTCTTCAATAGTGCTTTACTTATCCAGGGCCTCTTTCCTTTCCTTTTGAAGTTAATGATTCATTTTTCCATCTGGTTAAAGAAGGCTGTTGGTATTTAGATCAGAATTGCATTGTATTTGTAGATGGCTTTGGGTAGAATTGACATTTTTCACAATGTTGAGTTTACCTATCCATGAACATGGTATGTTTTTCCATTTATGTAAGTGTCTTTTGGTTTCTTATGGTAGTGGTTTTTAGTTTTCTTTGTATAGGTCTTTTATGTCACTGGTTAGATTTATTCCTAAGTATTTTATTTTTTTTTACTATTATAAATGGTATTGCTTTCCTGATATCTTTTTTTTTTGCAGATCTGAAAGGTGATAGTGTTTTTTTTTTTAATTAATTTTTATTAAGCTTCAAGTGAACATTTACCATTCCAATCAGTCTGTCACATGTAGGTTTACATACATCTTACTCCCTTCTCCCACTTGCTCTCCCCCTATTGAGTCAGCCCTTTCAGTCTCTTGTTTCGTGCCAATTTTGCCATCTTCCCTCTCTCTCTATCTTCCCATCCCCCCTCCAATCAAGAGTTGCCAACACACTCTCCAGTGTCCACCTGATTTAATTAGCTCACTCTTCAGCAGCATCTCTCTCCCCCCCACTGACCAGTCCTTTTCATGCCTGATGATTTGTCTTCGGGGTTGGTTCCTGTCCTGTGCCATCAGAAGTTCTGGGGAGCATTGTCTCTGGGATTCCTCTAGTCACAGTCAGACCATTAGGTATGGTCTTTTCATGAGAATTTGGGGTCTGTATCCCATTGGTCTTCTGCTCCCTCAGGAGTTGTCTGTTGTGCTCCCTGACAGGGCAGACATCGATTGTGGCCGGGCACCAAGTAGTTCTTCTGGTCTCAGGGTAATGTAGGTCTCTGGTTCATGTGGCCCTTTCTGTCTCTTGGGTTCTTAGTTGTCATGTGACCTTGGTGTTCTTCCTTTGCCTTTGCTCCAGGTGGGTCGAGACCAATTGATGTATCTTAGATGACCGCTTGTTGGCATTTAGGACCCCAGGCGCCACATTTCAAAGTGGGATGCAGAATGTTTTCATAATAGAATTATTTTGCCCATTGACTTAGAAGTCCCCTCAAACCAAGTTCCCCAGACCCCAGCCCCGGCTCCGCTGACCTTTGAAGCTTTCATTTTATCCCAGAAACCTCTTTGCTTTTAGTCCAGTCCAATTAGGCTGACCTTCCTTGTATTGAGTGTTGTTTTTCCCTTCACCCAAAGCAGGTCTTATCTACAGATTGATCAATAAAAAGCCCTCTCCCTCCCTCCCTCCCTCCCCCCTTTGTAACCACAAAAGTATGTGTTCTTCTCCGTTTTTTCTATTTCTCAAGATCTTATAATAGTGGTCTTATACAATATTTGTCCTTTTGCCTCTGACTCATTTCGCTCAGCATAATGCCTTCCAGATTCCTCCATGTTATGAAATGTTTCAGAGATTCGTCACTGTTCTTTATCGATGCATGGTATTCCATTGTGTGAATATACCACAATTTATTTACCCATTCATCCGTTGACGGACATCTTGGTTGCTTCCAGCTTTTTGCTATTGTAAACAGAGCTGCAATAAACATGGGTGTGCATATGTCTGTTTGTGTGAAGGCTCTTGTATCTCTAGGGTATATTCCGAGGAGTGGGATTTCTGGGTTGTATGGTAGTTCTATTTCTAACTGTTTAAGATAACGCCAGATGGATTTCCAAAGTGGTTGTACCATTTCACAATCTCACCAGCAGTGTATGAGAGTTCCAATCTCTCCACAGCCTCTCCAACATTTATTATTTTGTGTTTTTTGGATTAATGCCAGTCTAGTTGGTGTGAGATGGAATCTCATCGTAGTTTTAATTTCCATTTCTCTAATGGCTAATGATCGGGAGCATTTTCTCATGTATCTGTTGGCTGCCTGAATATCTTCTTTAGTGAAATGTGTGTTCATATCCCTTGCCCACTTCTTGATTGGGTTGTTTGTCTTTTTGTGGTTGAGTTTTGACAGAATCATGTAGATTTTAGAGATCAGGCGCTGGTCGGAGATGTCATAGCTGAATATTCTTTCCCAATCTGTAGGTGGTCTTTTTACTCTTTTGGTGAAGTCTTTAGATGAGCATAGGTGTTTGATTTTTAGGAGCTCCCAGTTATCGGGTTTCTCTTCATCATTTTTGGTAATGTTTTGTATTCTGTTTATGCCCTGTATTAGGGCTCCTAGGGTTGATCCTATTTTTTCTTCCATGATCTTTATCGTTTTAGTCTTTATGTTTAGGTCTTTGATCCACTTGGAGTTAGTTTTTGTGCATGGTGTGAGGTATGGGTCCTGTTTCGTTCTTTTGCAAATGGATATCCAGTTATGTCAGCACCATTTGTTAAAAAGACTATCATTTCCCCAATTGACTGACACTGGTCCTTTGTCAAATATCAGCTGCTCATACGTGGATGGATTTGTATCTGGGTTCTCAATTCTGTTCCATTGGTCTATGTGCCTGTTGTTGTACCAGTACCAGGCTGTTTTGACTACTGTAGCTGTATAATAGGTTCTGAAATCAGGTAGAGTGAGGCCTCCCACTTTCTTCTTTTTCAGTAATGCTTTGCTTATCCGGGGGTTCTTTCCCTTCCATATGAAATTAGTGATTTGTTTCTCTATCCCCTTAAAATATGACATTGGTATTTGGATTGGAAGTGCGTTATATGTATAGATGGTTTTTGGTAGAATAGATATTTTTACTATGTTAAGTCTTCCTATCCATGAGCAGGGTATGTTTTTCCACTTAAGTATGTCCTTTTGAATTTCTTGTAGCAGAGTTTTATAGTTTTCTTTGTATAGGTCTTTTACATCCTTGGTAAGATTTATTCCTAAGTATTTTATCTTCTTGGGGGCTACTGCGAATAGTATTGATTTGGTTATTTCCTCTTCGGTGTTCTTTTTGTTGATGTAGAGGAATCCAAGTGATTTTTGTATGTTTATTTTATAACCTGAGACTCTGCCAAACTCTTCTATTAGTTTCAGTAATTTTCTGGAGGATTCCTTAGGGTTTTCCATGTATACGATCATGTCTTCTGCAAATAGTGATAGCTTTACTTCCTCCTTACCAATCTGGATACCCTTTATTTCTTTGTCTAGCCTAATTGCCCTGGCTAGGACTTCAAGTACGATGTTGAATAAGAGCGGTGATAAAGGGCATCCTTGTCTGGTTCCCGTTCTCAAGGGAAATGCTTTCAGGTTCTCTCCATTTAGAGTGATATTGGCTGTTGGCTTTGCATAGATGCCCTTTATTATGTTGAGGAATTTTCCTTCAATTCCTATTTTGGTAAGAGTTTTTATCATAAACGGGTGTTGAACTTTGTCAAATGCCTTTTCTGCATCTATTGATAAGATCATGTGGTTTTTATCTTTTATTTTATTTATGTGATGGATTACATTAATGGTTTTTCTGATATTAAACCAGCCTTGCATACCTGGTATAAATCCCACTTGATCATGGTGAATTATTTTTTTGATGTGTTGTTGGATTCTATTGGCTAGAATTTTGTTGAGGATTTTTGCATCTATGTTCATGAGGGATATAGGTCTATAATTTTCTTTTTTTGTAGTGTCTTTACCTGGTTTTGGTATCAGGGAGATGGTAGCTTCATAGAATGAGTTGGGTAGTATTCCGTCTTTTTCTATGCTTTGAAATAGTAATGGTGTTAAGTCTTCTCTGAAGGTTCGGTAGAACTCTGCAGTGAAGCCGTCCGGGCCAGGACTTTTTTTTGTTGGAAGTTTTTTGATTACCGTTTCAATCTCTTTTTTTGTTATGGGTCTATTTAGTTGTTCTACTTCTGAATGTGTTAGTTTAGGTAGGTAGTATTGTTCCAAGAATTTATCCATTTCTTCTAGGTTTTCAAACTTGTTAGAGTACAATTTTACGTAGTAATCTGAAATGATTCTTTTGATTTCATTTGGCTCTGTTGTGATGTGGTCCTTCTCGTTTCTTATTCGGGTTATTTGTTTCCTTTCCTGTTTTTCTTTAGTCAGTCTAGCCAATGGTTTATCAATTTTGTTAATTTTTTCAAAGAACCAGCTTTTGGCTTTGTTAATTCTTTCAATTGTTTTTCTGTTCTCTAATTCATTTAGTTCAGCTCTAATTTTTATTATTTGTTTTCTTCTGGTGCCTGATGGGTTCTTTTGTTGCTCAGTTTCTATTTGTTCAAGTTGTCGGGACAGTTCTCTGATTTTGGCTCTTTCTTCTTTTTGTATGTGTGCATTTATCGACATAAATTGGCCTCTGAGCACTGCTTTTGCTGTGTCCCAGAGGTTTTGGTAGGAAGTATTTTCATTCTCGTTGCTTTCTAAGAATTTCCTTATTCCCTCCTTGATGTCTTCTATAACCCAGTCTTTTTTCAGGAGGGTATTGTTCATTTTCCAAGTATTTGATTTCTTTTCCCTAGTTTTTCTGTTATTGATTTCTAGCTTCGTTGCCTTGTGGTCTGAGAAGATGCTTTGTAATATTTTGATGTTTTGGATTCTGCAAAGATTTGTTTTATGACCTAATATGTGGTCTATTCTAGAGAATGTTCTATGTGCACTAGAAAAAAAAGTATATTTTGCAGCAGTTGGGTGGAGAGTTCTGTATAAGTCAATGAGGTCAAGTTGGTTGATTGTTGTAAGTAGGTCTTCCGTGTCTCTCTTGAGCTTCTTACTGGATGTCCTGTCCTTCTCCGAAAGTGGTGTGTTGAAGTCTCCTACTATAAATGTGGAGGTGTCTATCTCACTTTTCAATTCTGTTAAAATTTGATTTATGTATCTTGCAGCCCTGTCATTGGGTGCGTAAATATTTAATATGGTTATGTCTTCCTCATCAATTGTCAGTTTTATCATTATATAGTGTCCTTCTTTATCCTTTGTGGCGGATTTAAGTCTAAAGTCTATTTTGTGAGAAATTAATATTGCTACTCCTCTTCTTTTTTGCTTATTGTTTGCTTGATATATTTTTTTCCATCCTTTGAGTTTTAGTTTGTTTGTGTCTCTAAGTCTAAGGTGTGTCTCTTGTAGGCAGCATATAGATGGATCGTGTTTCTTTATCCAGTCCATTACTCTCTGTCTCTTTATTGGTGCATTTAGTCCATTTACATTCAGCGTAATTATAGATAAATAAGTTTTTAGTGCTGTCATTTTGATGCCTTTTCATGTGTGTTGTTGGCCATTTCATTTTTCCACATGCTTTTTTGTGCTGAGACGTTTTTCTTAGTACCTTGTGAGATCGTCATTTTCATAATGTTTAACTTTGTGTTTGTTGAGTCGTTACGTTTTTCTTGAGTTATGGAGTTGATATTCCTTTTTGTGGTTACCTTAATATTTACCCCTAGTTTTCTAAGTAAAAACCTAACTTGTATCATTCTATATCGCCTTGTATCACTCTCCATCTGGCAGTTCAATGCCTTCTATATTTATTCCCTCTTTTTGATTATTGTGATCGTTTATCTATTGATTTCCATGATTTCCTGTTATGTGTATTATTTTGTTTATTTATTTATTTTTTAGAATTGATCTTAATTTGTTTGTTTTTGTGATTTCCCTATTTGAGTTGCGTTGATATCAGGGCATTCTGTTTTGTGACCTTGTATTGTGCTGGTACCTGATATTATTGGTCATCAGGCCAAACAATCTCCTTTAGCATTTCTTGCAGTCTTGGTTTAGTTTTTGCAAATTCTCTAAACTTGTGTTTATCTGTAAATATCTTAATTTCTCCTTCATATTTCAGAGAGAGTTTTGCTGGATATATGATCCTTGGTTGGCAGTTTTTCTCCTTCAGTGCTCTGTATACGTCGTCCCATTCCCTTCTTGCCTGCATGGTTTCTGCTGAGTAGTCTGAACTTATTCTTATTGGTTCTCCCTTGAAGGAAACCTTTCTTTTCTCCCTGGCTGCTTTTAAAATTTTCTGTTTGTCTTTGGTTTTGGCAAGTTTGATGATAATATGTCTTGGTGTTTTTCTTTTTGGATCAATCTTAAATGGGGTTTGATGAGCATCTTGGATAGATATCCTTTCATCTTTCATGATGTCAGGGAAGTTTTGTGTCAGGAGTTCTTCAACTATTTTCTCTGTGTTTTCTGTCCCCCCTCCCTGTTCTGGGACTCCAATCACCCGCAAGTTATCCTTCTTGATAGAGTCCCACATGATTCTTAGGGATTCTTCATTTTTTAAAATTCTTTTATCTGATTTTTTTTCAATTCTTTTATCTGATTTTTTTTTCAGCTCTGTTGGTGTTGATTCCCTGGTCCTCCAGAAGTCCCAGTCTACATTCTAATTGCTCGAGTCTGCTCCTCTGACTTTCTATTGCGTTGTCTAATTCTGTAATTTTATTGTTAATCTTTTGGATTTCTGAATGCTGTCTCTCTATGGATTCTTGCAACTTATTAATTTTTGCACTATGTTCTTGAATAATCTTTTTGAGTTCTTCAACAGTTTTATCAGTGTGTTCCTAGGCTTTTTCTGCATTTATCCTAATTTCATTTGTGATATCTTTAAGCATTCTGTAAATTAGTTTTTTATATTCTGTATCTGATAATTCCAGGATTGTATCTTCATTTGGGAAAGATTTTGATTCTTTTGTTTGGGGGGTTGGAGAAGCTGTCATGGTCTGTTTCTTTATGTGGTTTGATATGGACTGCTGTCTCCGAGCCATCACTGGGAAACTAGATTTTCCAGGTAATCAGCTAAAAAAAATGCAGTCAAATTCCTATCTGAATTCTCCCTCTGGCTCCAGGTATTCGGATGTTAATGGAGCCGCCTGGGGAGGGTGGGGGAGGGATCAGAGAGCTAGGAGTGTAGCACCACAGAATATAGAGCTGATCCCCGCGTTCACGCTCTGCCCCCGTCCGCCAAAATCCAGATGGGACGGGTCCCCGGTTGGGACGCTACTCTCCCCACTCTGAGACCGGTCACTTCCTCCCGGGGACTTCTCCCTCCGGTGCGCGGCACCGTTCACGCAAACTGGGTGGGCGTCTCTCGCACGAATGGGTGAGCCCACCCCCAGGGTCTATTCAGGAGAATATAATTGGAACCCGTGCTTACGCCCCGCCCGCTTTTGCCAAAATCCCAGCAGGACGGCTCCCCGGCTGGGACGCTGCTCTCCCTGCTCCAAGACCAGTCACTTCCTCCCTGGGACTTCTCCCTCCGGTGCGCCGCGCCACAGGCGCGACCTAGGTGGGAGTCCCCCCACAGGAACGTGTGGGCCCCGCCCCGGGGTCGCTTTAGGGAAATATAGCTGACCCCCCCCCCACTCGCGCCCCACCCGCTTCCTGCCAAACTCCCAGTGGGACGGCTCCCCGGCTGGGACGCTGCTCTCCATGCTCCAAGATCAGTCACTGCCTCCCGGGTGCTTCTCCCTCCGGCTGAGCCGCTACGCCGCCCACGCCAACCAGCTAGACTCTCTCCCGGGATGGGTTCGGGGGGGTAGGGCTGGGCCCCTTGTCTGTGCCGTCTGCCCCCCTGGGCTCTGCCCCAGATCGGGCTCCGAAGGTCACCTGCCTGGTACGCTGGCTCCTAGTTCTGAAAACGGTCGCTGTCTGCCTGTATTTGTTCGTTTTCCATCTCTAAGTCTGTGCTTGTTGTTCAGAGTTCGTAGATTGTTATGTATGTGATCGATTCACTTGTTTTTCCGAGTCTTTGTTTCAAGAGGGTTCCGCGGTAGCGTCCACCTAGTCCGCCGTCTTGTCCCCGCCTCCCCTCCTGATATCTTTTCAAAGTTCTCTTTGTTGATGTATAGAAATCCAACAGATTTTTCTATGTTTATCTTGTATCCTGCTACTCTCCTGTTACTTTCAGTAGTTTTCTTGTAGAGACTTCTGGATTCTCTACGTATAGTATCATACCATCTGGCACTTGGGATCGTTTTACTTCTTCCTTACCAATTTGGATGCCCTTTATTTCTTTTTCTTGACTTATTGCTCTAACTAGGACTTCCAAACACAAAGTTAAACAGAAGTGGTGATAAAAGTCATCCATGTCTTGTTCCCATTCTCAGGGGAAATGTTTTCAACCTCTCTCCATTGAGAATGATGTTGGCTGTTGATTTTATGTAGCTGCCCTTTATTACATTGAAGAATTTTTCTTCTATTCCTATTTTCCTGAGAGTTTTGGTCAGGAATGTGTGTTGGACTTTATTGAATGCCTTTTCTGCATTGATTGAGATGATCATGTGATTCTATTCTTTTGTTTTATTTATGTGGTGGATTGTTTATTTGATTTTCTGATGTTGAACTATCCTTGAACACCTGGTATGAATCCCACTTTGTTGCAGTGCATTATTTTTCTTATATGGTGCTCAATTCTATTGGCTAGAATTTTGTTGAGAGTTTTTGCATCTATATTCATGAGAGATATTGGTCTGTAATTTTCTTTGTTCTGTGATGTCTTTGCTTGCTTTTGATATCACAGTTATGCTCCTCTCTGAATGTTTGGTAGAACTCTGGTCCAGTGAAGTCATCTGGACCAGAACT
This sequence comes from Loxodonta africana, assembly GCF_030014295.1. Taxonomy (NCBI): domain Eukaryota; kingdom Metazoa; phylum Chordata; class Mammalia; order Proboscidea; family Elephantidae; genus Loxodonta; species Loxodonta africana. The sequence continues at coordinate 37,267,844 of NC_087342.1, forward strand.
ATTTTTTTTTTTTTTAGTTGGGAGGGTTTTTTTTTATTACCTTTTCAATCTCTTCTCTTGTTATGGGCCTGTTCAGATTTTTGACCTCTGTGTTAGTTTAGGTAGGTAGTGTTTCTAGAAATTTGCCCATTTCCTCTAGACTTAAAAAATTCCTTGGAGTACAGTTTTTCACAGTACTCTGTTATGACCCTTTTGTTGTAATATCCCCCATTTTGTTTCTTGTTTGGATTATTTGTGTCCTCTCCTGTTTTTCTTTTGTCATTTTGGCCAAAGGTTTGTCGATTTTGTTGATCCTTTCAAAGAATCAACTTTTGGTTTTGTTGATTTTTTTCTATTCTCTATTTCATTTATTCCTGCTCTGATCTTTATTATTTTCTTCCTTCTGTTGGCTGTGGGATTCTTTTGCTGTTTTCTTTCTATTTGTTCAAGTTGTACATCTAACAATTTGATTTTGTCCCTTCTTTTTTAAAAATTGTATGTTAAGTAAAAGTTTACAGTTCGAATTAGTTTCTCATACAAAAATTTATACACACATTGTTATGTGACCCTAGTTGCTCTCCCTATAATGTGACAGCACACTCCTTCTTTCCACCCTGGATTTCCCATGTCCATTCAACCAGTTCCCGTCCCTTTCTGGCTTCTCATCTCGCTTCCGGACAGGAGCTGCCCATTTAGTCTCATGTACCTACTTGAGCTAAGAAGCACACTCTTTGCAAGTATCATTTTATGTCTTATAGTCCAGTCTAATCTTCGTCTGAAGAGTTGGCTTCAGGAATGGTTTTAGTTTTGGGCTAACAGAGAATCCAGGGACCATGTCTTCTGGGGTCCCTCCAGTCTCAGTCAGACCATTGACTGTGGTCTTTTTACTAGAATTTGCGTTCTGCACCACTTTTCTCCTGAGCCATCAGAGACTCTCTGTTGTGTTCCCTGTCAGGGCAGTGATTGGTAGTAGCCAGGCACAATCTAGTTCTGTTCTCAGACTGATGGAATCTTTCTTCTTTTTTGATGTTTGCATCTATGGCTATAAATTGACCTCTGAGTGTCCCAAAGGTTTTGGTATAATGTATTTTCATCATTGTGTTTGATTCCAGGAATTTTTTTATTCTATCTTTGATTTCTTCTATCACCCAGTGGTTTTTTAAGCAAGGTGTTATTCAGTTTCCATGCATCTGACTTTTTTCCTTGCTCTTCCTATTATTAATTTCTGCTTTCATTTTATTGTGATCAGACAAGGTGTTTTGTATTATCTCAGTGTTGTAGATTTTGTTAAGAATTGCTTTGTGGCCTAAGGAATAGTCTATTCTGAGGCCATTCCATGTGCGTTGGAAAAGAATGTATACTTTGCTGCTGGTGGGAGGAGTGTTCTATATACGTCTATGAGGTCGAGTTGTTTGATTGTAGTCTTTAGAGCTTCTGTATCTTTGTTGAGTTTCTTTCTAGATGTTGTCCTTTACCAAGAGTGGTGTGTTGAAGTCTCCTGCTATTATTGTGGAACTGTCAATTTCTCTTATCAGTGCTGTTAGAGTTTATGTGTTTTGGAGCCCTGTTTTTGGATGTGTAAATATTTATTGTGGTTATACCATCTTGGTAGCTTGTCCCTTTAATCATTATATAATGTCCTTCCTTGTCTTTTATGGTGGATTTTGTTTTAATGTCTATTTTATCTGAGGTTAGTATTGCCACTTCTGCTCTTTTTTGGTTCCTGTTTGCTTGATATGTTTTTTCCATCCTTTGGTTTTTAATAGGTTTATGTCTTCGTGTCTAAGGTGTGTCTCTTGTAGACAACATATTGATGGGTCATGTTTTTCTTATCTATTCTGTCACTTTATGGGTGCATTTAAGCCATTTACGTTCAGTGTGATTATCGATAGGTATGAGTTTATTGCTGTCATTTTGTAGTTTTTTTGTGTGTGTGTTTATGTGTGTGTGCTTACATTTTCTTTGTTCCCCTCATTCTCCTGTGCTGAATTCCTTTTCTTTGTGGATTTTTTTTTCTTTTTTATTGGTTTGTGTTTACTGAGACTTAATTTTTTTTCTTTATTTTGATGAGTACATTTGTTAGCTTTCTTCATGGTTACCTTAAAATTTACCCTTATCTTCCTAAGCTTAAACCGGTCTTTTATTACTTGTTATTGCCTTGACTTCCTTTCCATTTGGAAGTTCTATACCTACACCATTTATTCTCTCTTTTATTGCTCTGATGTTGTTGTCATTTACAGATTAACCTCTCTGGTTCCTGCTATAAGTCTTTTAGTTTTATTTTATCCTTTAGCATTCATTACCTAGGTTGGAATCTGGCTGATGCTGTCTTGTGTCCTAGATTCAGGCTGTTGTCTGATGTTGTTCTTTAACCAAAGGACTCCCTTTAATAATTCTTGTAAGTTTGGTTTGGTTTTTACATATTCTCTTAATATTTGTTTATTTGGAAATGTCCTAATTTTGTCATTATATTTGAGGAAGAGTTTCTCAGGATATGTTATTCTTGCCTGGCAATTTTTTTCTTTCAGTGTTGTATGTATGTCATTCCATTGCCTCCTTGCCTGCATGGCTTCTACAGAGAAATCAGAGCTTAGTCTTATTGTTTTCCCTTTGTATGTGACTTTTCATTTTTCTTGAGCAGCTCTCAGGATTCTTTATTGTCTTTGGTTTTGGCAAATGTCATTAAGATATACCTTGATGATTTTCTTTTGGAGTCTATTCCATATAGGTTTAGTTGAGCTTCTTGGTTGTTAGGGTTTCATCTTTCACTATATTAGGAAAGTTTTCTATCAGCAAATATTCAATGATCCTCTCTGTGTTTTCTGTTTTTCCCTCTGTTCTGGAACTCTGATTACAAGCAAATATTTGCTCTTGATTGTATCCCACATATTTCTTAGGTTTTCTTCATTCTTTTCTCTGATTTTTCCTCAAATAAAGTGGCATTCATGGATTTGTCTTTAATTTTGCAGATTCTGTCTTCTATTGTTTCAAGTTTGCTCCTAAAATATTCTATTACATTGTCCTTTTCTGAAATTTTATTGTTTATCTTTTGGATTTCTAATTGCTGTTTTTGTATGATTTCTAATGTTTATTTATTCTGACATTTTCTTCTTGTATTGTTTTCCTGAATTTTTCTGTTCCTTTGTGTTTACCTTGATTTTGGCTATGTTTTGGTTGGTTTTGTCTGTCTTTTCTGCGATTTTGTCTGCATTTTCCTTGATCTCTTTCCTAATCTCTTGGAGAGCCCTGAATATTAGACTTTTGAATTCACTATCAGGTAGTTCCAGTGCTTTTTCTTCTACTGAAAGGTCATCTGGTGCTTTATTTTGGTTGCTTTCTGGAGCCATCCTGTCCTTTTTTAAAAATATGTTTTGATATTGTCTCCTGTCTCCAGGACATTCAAGAATTGTTTTCTTTGTTTATTGATTGTAGGTTTGTTTGTTTCATCCTTTTTTCGTTTTCTTTGGTTATACTTGGGTAGGTGGGCCAGGTGTGCTTTGTTGCTTGCTCATTTGTGGGCACAATAATTCTCACCATCTTGTCCTTATGTGCAGGACCAGTAGCTCAGCTATGATGCAGCAGAGCAGGTCCAGCAGGAAGGAAGGTGCAGAGATGGGTCATTTGACTTCAGTGTGAATCTGTCTGGGGACTGAAGTGGGGCTGCTGTGGTCTATGGGGTCTTGAGCCTGTGGGAAGGGGCCTAGAGTTTGGGTCTGGTTCCCCTGGGGTGGTGGAGGGCAGCAGGAGGGGTCCAGTGCCAGCAGAAAGGGGCCAGAGGTCTGGGCCAGGTCTCCTAGGAGCTGTGGCGGGTGGCTAGAAGGTTCCAGAGTTGCCTAGGAGGGACATGGTGTCTAGGCTGAGTTCCCTGGGTGCCATGGCAGGAGGCAGAAGAGGTCCAGAGCAGCAAGGGGGGCCTGGAGCCAGCAGGAAGGGTCTTGGGGCCTGGGAAAGATCCCCTCTGGGCTGCAGGCAGTGGAGAGGAGGAGAAAGTTGTGTGTGTGTGGGGGGGTGAAGGCAGGTGCAGAGGGAGCTAGATGGAGGAGAGCAGTAGGGCAGGTTGGTACTCTGTTTTCCAGCAGTGGAGGTTGCTGCAATGGGGTGGTTATAGCAACTGTTCACCAGAGGCGTGGGGGTTGTAGGAGTGTGCTCCTATGGTTACCGGGTGAGACAGTCTGGGTTTCTCCTTGAGCCATAGCCAGCAAACGTGGTCTTACTTAGTGCTGGGTGTGCCTATGCCTCTATCTCCTATGGAGAATTTGGTGGAGGTTCATTTCTGCATGAGAGTTTGTTGGCTTTATTCCAAGGTGGCAACAGAGTCATGTTGTTTGGTCAGGAATCTCTACTCCATATCTCTATTCCTTCCCCTTTCCCTATCAGTGACTTCCAATCTAATATTTTATTCCTTCATTTAAGGTTCAGGGTTCCAGGATTGATATCTGTATCTGTTTTACTTGTTTTCTCTGGTCTTTGTTGCAGCAGGATGGCTTAGTGCATCTGACTAGTCTGCCATCTTGGCTCTGCATCCTGAGCCCGTATCTTAATAGGCGGGTAAGTGAACTTTTCCTTAGGAAAATAAAAGATGGAAGAATGGACTTCTAAAGACACCCCAACTGATCTTCATATCTAGAGCACTTTTCTCTGCTTAGGATATCAACCCATAGTTGCTAGAGGGACAGGAAGTGGGGAGGATGCCCACAGCATTTTGTCTTTTCTGCTGGGCACTGGTCCCTACCCCTTCTCTTAGGCAGAAGGAGCCTTGATTTCCCAAAATGTAAAATGGAAATAATAATAACCAATCTCATAAGGCTATTTAAGGTTACATAAGATAGTAACCTTATATAAGAGAGGGTTTGTGTGCTCATGGCAATTTAAGTACATGATAAGTAGTAGTTCCCTGTATAATTCATGGTGACAATGTGAGATGTTAGTTGTGTTTTTCTTTGAATTTTGAAAACTGGTCTTTAAGTGTCTTTAGCTGTATTCTCCCCTACTCATTTGCCCCCATTTGAAACCTGAATTAATGTTCTCAGATTAATTCAAGTTCTGCTTGTATTTGGTGGGTAGGGGTGCTGGGAGGGCTCTATTCAATGATTTAGAACTTTACAAGGATAGGCTTCCTTGTATAGATGTCAGCAGGGTGCATAAGTAGTCAAGTTGTCAGCAATCAGAGGTGTGTGAGCAGCACACCACAGAGTTGTCCTTGGGAGGGGGTGGTTGTGCCACTGTGACTCTGCTCATCAGAGCAGCGATGGTGAAAAGCACTGAACTTCCAAGGAGAGACTCCAGGAGCCCAGGAAAAGAGAAGCTGGGAGAGGATTTCTTCTTCGCTTATAAGGGAGCCTTCCCCTGTGGAAGGGGAAATCACAAAACTGACCACTGTGTAAACAGGTGTATGTGCCAATTTTTAAGTACAGTTGTGATCAATAAAAAGTGAAAGGGCATAAGGAGACTATGTATATCATGAAACAAAGCGATAAATAATGAAAGTACCAGTTACCCCCAGAAGTATCTGTTCCTGGCTTACTTTTTGAAAGGGGCACAAGTTACTATTAAAATAAGCAAAAACAGCAAGACCAAAGTGTCAGTTATTCTGAGTGTATAGTAATTGAACATTACAAAATATTTCTGCGCAAATATATGTTAACATATATAAAGGACAAGTGTCTGCTGGGGCCTCCCTATCCTTGAGATTTGTTTAACAACTCCTTTCCTTTATTCTATATTCTGTGGGAGGTGCAGTGGCTCCCAAGAAGTCTGTGAATTTCTTAGGAGACTAAGAGTCTCCTGACCACATTGGCTCACACATCCAGCTCTCATTGAATTCACAGTCTTCCTTGGGTCACAGTTCCCACAACTGTCTTTGCCTCTCTCCCCTACATAGACCCACTGTAGAACTCATCACTCCTTTTGTGAAAATCTCCCTACCCCAAAATCATCAACCAAGACAAACTATTGAATGCTTGATGTGACAGGGAGCTTTGCAATATCACAGTGCTCAGACTCATAAATTCATTGTCTCTTCATCTTTTCCCACCAGGCTATCTCCTGGGGACTCTTGCCCTTCGGCCACCCTCTTTTCCAAACACAAGACTGTTCACCTGCCTTGCCGCTCTCTACTCAACCCCACTCACTCAGCTCCTATTCCACCCCCTTCCATTGCCTTCTACTCTCTACTCAGACCCTCCCTTTGCTCAGCAAAAAAAAAACCCAGTAATGCTTCTGCTAAAGTGAATGGTTTTACCCTTTAACAATTATAATTTGCAGATCCTTCCAGAATTTTTGTTTTTCCTCTTTGCTTTCTCTCCCACCAATCACTGTAAGTGCAGGGGAAAAGTATAGACATTTCCCCATTGATAATGGTATAAATTGTGTCCCATCTGTAGAACAAAGAACATAGAAAACAGCGTTAGTTTTGAATAACAAAGTTTTATGTTACTTCAGTAAGGGAAAATGAGTACTACTTATGAATGCAGTGGCATACGATCTGTCCCTAAAGTAACAACTTGCTGTGCTACATTCACCCTTGATATAACACTGAAGCCTTTGCTTATTCTGTTTCCTAAACCCCCACCTTCCTTCCCCACCTGCCCTTCCACTCTCATCCAATCTCAAGCTGCACACTTTTCTTCTTTCTTCTTCATCCATCTAACTACCATCCTGGCAAGCCTCAGGTTATGTCTCTGCCCTCCATGTGTCCATGTGTCCTGTGTCAGTCTGGCTATTTTCTCTCATTATTGCCCATGCCCTAGTTTTCTGCCCATTTTTAATCAACTACTTGAGAACAAGACCTCTTGCCATGTGTCCACTAGGTTCTGCGTGAACAGGAGCGCTCAGCTCCACTTGTTGGAAGGCAAGAAGCCTGAACTTGAACAGTGAGAGAGGTGTGAAAATGGGTTATCTTTTACTTCATAGAGAAATCTACAGAGACAACAGCCTTCTTCAATTTAATGGAACCTAATGATTCTGAAAAATATTTTTTCCTCTTAAGAGATGGCACTTTTCCCAAATGATTTTGTAATTCAGTTTTTTAGGTACAAAAGGATTTCCTTCAAATTAGTAAAAAGAGAAAACCAAAAAATCCAAACTCATGTCATTGAACTGATTCCAACTCATGGCAACCCTGTGTGTTTCAAATTAGAATTGTGTTTCATAAGGATTTCAATGGCTGTAATCTTACAGAAGCAGATAACCAGGTCTTTCTTCTATGGTGTTACTGGATGGATTTGAACCACCAGCCTTTTGGTTAGTAGCCAAGTATAAACCGTTCATGCCACCCAGGGACCTTGTAGTGAAAAGACAAGTTCTGCCTTATTCACTGGATTGCAAGTTCATGAGGCCTGGTCCCATTTAGGCCTTTCACTTCAATGTTCCACCCAGGATTTGGCCCACAGTATGTGCTCAATAAGTGCTTACTGAGGCTTGATACTGGAATCAGAATGAGAAACCCTTCTCTGAAAGGCCTTCTGAATTTTCTTTGGGCTATCCTGAGCTCAGAAAGTACCATCTGAAAAGAAAAAAAAAAAAAAAATTTTTTTTTTTTCTTTTGGGTACTGTAAATCTTTCTTCTCCTGCATTGCTGTTACAGTGATGAAAGTTTTGCTGTAGATGCCTGGGGTCTTAAAAGCTTGTGAACGGCCATCTAAGATACTCCACTGGTCCCACCCCATCTGTAGCAAGGGTGGAAAGAAAACCAAAGACACAGGAAAAGATTAGTCCAAAGGACTAACGGACCACAACTACCACAGTTTCCACCAGATTCTGTCCAGCACAACTACATGGTGCCTGGTTACCACCACCAACTGCCCTGACAGGGACCACAATAGAGGGTTCCGGACAGAGCTAGACAAAAATATAGAACAAAATTCTAACTCACACACACAAAAAAGACAGAGATCAGACTTACTGGCCTAACAGAGACAGGAGAAACCCTGAGAGTACGACCCTGGACACCCTCATAGCTCAATGACGAAGTCACTCCTCGGGCTCACACTTCAGCCAAAGATTAGACAGGCCCATAAAACAAAATGAGATTAAATGGGCACATCAGCCCAGGGGCAAGGAAGAGAAGGCAGGAGGGGACAGGAAAGCTGGTAATGGGGAACCCAAGGTGGAAAAGGGGAGAGAATTGACATGTTATGGGGTTGGAAACCAATGTCACAAAACAATGTGTATTGTTTAATGAGAAGCTAGTTTGCTGTGTAAACCTTCATCTAAAGTATCATAAAAATAAAAAAGAAAGTTTTCCTATAGAGGCCATGGCAGGGAAAGTGTGTTCAAGACAGGTTCAACTATTATTTCCTAGTTCAAAGAAGTCCCCTTAGAGAATAGTCAAGGGCAGCTTTCACTATACTGGCCTATGAGATCTGAAGAGTTCTTGGCTTTTCAAGACCTCCATTCTTGGGAGACCCTCACCCCAAGAGAAGAATTGGGTGCTATCCTTTGTTCATGGGGGTGACTCTAGGTCACTACCACCAGAAGGGGTGCATGGGTTATTTTTGGTAGAAGAGTGTCATTTTTGTGCCAAGACCCATGCCCTCTCTTGTCCAGTCCTCTCGGTTCAGTAGCCCCCTCACCCCCACTTTGCCAGTACAGCTGGACAGAGGGCTGAGTCTCCCAAAATCCTGGCCTCCCAGACCAAAGAGGGTCTTCCATGTGTTCTAGGAGCTAACAATGTAGCTGATTTCTGAAACAGTATGTCCGTCTTCTTAAAAACAGTTCTTAAAAAATAGGTAAAGGGGGTGGGAAACCAAATAATGATATTTGTTGTTTTCAGTTTCATTTTCCCTAAAATTGCCAACTATGATCCATTAATCTATGCTTGAAGTAGGCTGTCTGCAAAGATAGGAAGTAGCTTCCTATAGACAAAAGAATATAGGAAAACAGTCCGGTCTCTATCACTTACTCACTGCGAGTCTTATGCAAGTTACTGGTCTTCTCTGAGCCTGTTTTTTGACTGTAATACAGCATCACCTTTCCTGCCTCATGAGAAAGCACAGGTAATATGTCTTGGCCCCAGTGCCTGCCATGTAGGGGGCATGCAAATGAACCAAGCCCCCTCTCACCTCTGTCCTGCCACACTGCTCCTGTCAGGGTCTTGATTAGTTTTCCCACACATTATTTTGAATATAATTTTGCAACTTATAGCATAATGTTTATAGGCTTATAGTATTTGTTTTGTTTGGATTTATATTGTTCCTACTAAGAAGGCTATCTGATCCTCTGGCAAAGTTCATCAAAATTGGCAGATTTCTTCCACGGCCGCTAAAGGCTGTTTCAACACTGCTCTGATAGGAAGGAAGTAGGCTGCATTCAGGCCAAGCCTTACTCTCTCTGTATCCTGGGTGCCTGGAAGCCATGACAAACTAGCTTCTTAATAGTCAGCAACTTATTTCCAATTGCTTTAAGGGTGAGTTGTAGGTTTGTCCTGGGAGGGAGTTTTCTCCACCTCAGGAGGGATTGCTTGAGTAAAGGCAGAAGCTACTTATGTCCCTGTGTCATCACTGTGGACACACAGTCACCTCTGCTGAAGTTGCTATGAGTTTGGCTGCAGCTTCCTCTAGTAGAGTTCAGATAAGTCCAAGGATTGGTGGGGGGAGGAGGAGTGCTGGAGAGAGTGACTCAGTCCTGAGGAGGGCAGGCCAGGTACTAAGAAGGGACATGGCTAATGTGAAAAACCCTGGAAGGATGCAGACAGCGAAACATTACAGACAGTGAGATCTGATGTCCACTTTTCAGCTTCCTTTTCTGCATGGTAATTCTCATATGCTTCCCTCAGCCTTAAAATGTGAGAGCTAACCTGAGCTGTGTTCAAGGAAAAAAGAGAGGTGAGGAACAAAATGAACTAAGCGCTGCTCTGTAGCAGTGTGGAGGAGTCCTGACACGGAAGGGCGGGGCTATGGCCTAGCAAGCCTGGCAGCCAGAGCAGGAGGCCCATCCAGGAAGAGGGTGTTAGGAGGGATAAGGACTCACTACAGACCTGCTGATTATGGTCTCAGATTTGATTAATTTGTCCATTAAAGGAAAAGGTGACTTTGGTCTGTATGTCCAAAAATGTTTTTGATTGTTCAAAAGAGAAGGACAAACCATCTTCAAGAATTCCTGAGGGACATAGATAGTTACTGGAGCCCTGGTGGTGAAGTGGTTAAGAACTTGGCTGCTAACCAAAACATCAGAAGCTCAAATCCACCAGCCGCTCCTTGGAAACCCTATGGGCAGTTCTACTCTGTCCTATAGGGTCACTGTGAGTCGGAACCAACTCGACAGCAGGGGATTATAGGTGGCTCCTAGCTTGGTAGGCACCCTACTCTGCGTTTTGCTGCTTCTAGACTCACAGTGCCAAGCTTTCAAGTCATCTGCACACATGTACAGTGCCCTCAGCACATAACCCAGCTGGCCAGAGTCAGTTCATCCCCCTTTCCTAAATGACGCCCTGAGGATTAAATGAGACTATGTTTCAAAGAGCTAAGCACAGTGTTGACACAAGGCAAGGTCTCATCAAATGTTAGCATTTATTAGGCTGCTGACACAAGAAGGAAGGCATGGGCTGGGTCAAGAAGATGAAGAAACGGCTAGTTCCGATTAGTCAGATAACTGACTAGTCCAGCAAGGGGAAACACCAGCCCAGCAGTTACTTGAATTATTGTAGATCAGAAGGAAGCCTTGTCATTAGCCCACCTCTTTAGCATTTCAGCCTGGGATGGCATGTTTGGTTCTTCATGCAGTTTCTCAGGAGATGGTTCTAGACACCAGGAAGACACACAGTGTCCCCTCTGCAAAGACAACTCTTGACCAACAGTGAGAATAGGAAGTGCTGACCAATGCCCAGTTCACCGACCAACTGGAATGGAAAGGGAATTCTCTCAGGGATCATTGTAATTCATCAAATTGGAAAGTTAGCCAAGTGGCTAGAAGGTTCAAAAGGGGCCTCTGCTTGTCAACCTGTGGCAGCCTGCTTGGGTTTCAGACCAGGTCTCACTATGAGCTTTTGCTGTAGCACAGGCTGGCACTTTGGTTCTGTACTGACTCAAGAGAAGGGTGGGGAAAGTTTATGATCTTCTGACTCACTAGCACCTCTTCCTGCAACCTCTCTGAGCAATGAGTTCCCCAACCCCAAGGGAGCAGAACCAATAATTAATTATAGCCAACAGCTACTAACACTTACTAGGTGTCAAGCACCTACTAGATGTCAAGCACTTGCTAGGTAGCAAATGTTTGTGATATTTAATCATCACAACAGCCCTAGAAGGTATATACATCTGTTATCTCCTTATTACAGAGAAGGAGAGCAGGCTGCTGCAAATTGGGTGAGTGACCCAAGATCACATTTTGTAGGTAGCGGAAAGGAAATGCAAGTAGAAGTGCCATGGCTCCAAAGTCCATGCTCTTCACTCAACGAGGAATTGGAGACTGAGCAGCTCTCAGTATACATAATTTATGGTTAGCCTTAGAAACCCTGGTGGTGTAGTGGTTATGTGCTGTGGCTGCTAACCAAAGGGTTGGCAGTTCGAATCCACCAGGCACTCCTTGGAAACCCTAGGTGGTGGTTTTACTCTGTTTTTTTTATAGGCTTGCTATGGATCGGAATCAACACTATAGCAATGGGCTTGTTTTTTTTTTTCATTCTATTGTTTACAGATTAAATAAGTGCCTGTTATGATTTGAAAACCATTTGAAAAGCAAATGGCTCTTTCTTTTAAACAAACAACAACCAAAATACCGTATTTCCTGAAATTCCTGTATTGCTCATTTCTTTAAATGAACACCTTGGACTCTAATGCAAATGTTATCTGATAGGGAAGAAACTATTATTAGTTTATAATATATTAAATATTTAATAATATTTTAATATATATAAGTATTGTTAATATAGTATATATAACATAATATAAATATACATTAATATAGTATATATAACATAATATAAATATACATTAATTAGATTATTATATAGTAAATAGAAAAAACTATTAAATGTGTCCTCCACAACAGGTGACTGTGCTGGGGCTTCCAGGTGATTCTTAAGCACATTAAAAAAAAAAAAAAAATTGAAAATCACTGCCTTCCAGGACTTCTCCATTTCCATTGCTTCCACATCACCCTTGTAGATGACACCACAAACTACCTGTGTTCTCTTTTCCTGAGCACAAGACTCACTATTCGTATAGTCTGACAGTTATCTCCTCTCAAGCATCTCTCTGGCACTCAGCAGCCTCGAAGTCAAACTTGTTTTCTTTTATCTAAACAAGTGCCTCTTTCTGACTGCACTATTTCAGTCTCTGTCAGCAACATTTTCTCAATCACTCAGGCTAGAAAACTTCATCATCCCGAATTCTGCCTTCAACATTTGTCTCCACAGCCCATCAATCATTAAGTCGTATATAGTCTACCTAATTAAGTCCTATAGAGTCTACCGGAAACCCTGGTGGAGTAGCAGTTAAGTGCTACAGCTGTTAACCAAGAGATCAGCAGTTCAAATCCACCAGGTGCTCCTTGGAAACTCTATCGGGCAGTTCTGCTCTGTCCTATTGGGTCTCTATGAGTTGGACTCGACAGCAGTGGGTTTGGTTTTTTGGTTTTATAGAGCCTACCTTTCGAATGTCCCTTGAAACAATCTTTCTGTGGTTCCTTCTCCCCCTGTTTTTATCCTTGTCCAACCCCTCTTTCCAACACCATTTTTCCCCAAGCCTCCCATCACCACCTCCAGGACTATGGCCATGGGCTGTGCAGGGAGCTTCCTGTCTCGTCTGCCACTCCCCAGACCACACCCCCTCTACACATGACAACAGCTCTGATCACATCATTTCCTCAACCTGGCACTGAAGGCTGTCCACAGGATGGCTCTAATTTACCCCTCATACCATCTTCCCCAACTCCCTAGGGCCAAATGTTCTTTCCCAGATCAGATAAGCCTTGAATTTTTCTGTCCCCACCACAGCTCCTGCTGTTCTCCTTGGAAATGTTCTTTCCATTGTATCCACATAAACCCTTCTAGTTTTTATAATTCAAGATGCTCCCAAAAGGCACATTTTCACTCAAACCTTTGCTGGTCCCTCTTCCCATTGCTACTGACCTGTTGTTTTTGTTAGGTGCCATCGAGTCGTTTTCAACTCATAGCGACCCTGTGTGCAACAGAACAAAACACTGCCTGTTCCTGCACCATCCTCACAATTGTTGTTGCGTTTGAGCCCATTGTTGCAGCTACTGTGTCAATCAATCTCGTTGAGGGTCTTTCTCTTTTTTGCTGACTCTCCACTTTACCAAGCATGATGTCCATCTCCTGATAACATGTCCAAACTATGTGAGATGTAGTTTCACCATCCTTGCTTCTAAGGAGCATTCTGGTTGTACTTCTTCCAAGACAGATTTTTTCATTCTTTTGGCAGTCCATGGTATATTCAATATTCTTCACCAACAGAACAATTCAAAGGTGTCGATTCTTCTTTGGTTTTCCTTACTCATCATCCAGCTTTTGCATCCATATGAGGCGGCTGAAAATGCCATGGCTTCGGTCAGGCGCACCTTGGTCTTCAAGGTGACATCTTTCCTTTTCAACACTTTAAAGAGGCCTTTTGCAGCAGCTTTGCCCAATGCAATACGCCATTTCATTTCTTGACAGCTGCTCCCATGGGTGTTGATTGTGGAGCTAAGTAAAATGAAATCCTTAAGAACTTCAATCTTTTCCCCATTTATCATGTTGCTTATTGGTCCAGTTGTGAGGATTTTTGTTTTCTTTATATTGAGATGTAATCCATACTGAAGGCTGTGGTTTTTGATCTTCATCAGTAAGTGCTTCAAGTTCTCTTCACTTTCAGCAAGCAAGGTTGTACCATCTGCATAATACAGGTTGTTAATGAGTCTTCCTTCAATCCTGATGCCCCATTCTTCTTCATATAATCCATCTTCTTGGATTATTTGCTCAGCATGCATATTGAATAAGTATGGTGAAAAGATACAATCCTGACAAACACGTTTCCTGACTTTAAATCATTCAGCATCCCCTTGTTCTGTTCGAACGACTGCCTCTTGGTCTAAGTACACTTTCCTCATGAGCTCAATGAAGTGTTCTGGAATTCCCATTCTTCGCAATGTTCTCCATAATTTGTTATGATCCACACAGTTGAATATCTTTGCATAATCAATAAAACACAGGTAAACATCTTTCTGGTATTCTCTGCTTTCAGCCAGGATCCATCTGACATCAGCTATGATAACTCTGGTTCCATGTCCTCTTCTGAATTAGGCTTCAGTTTCTGGCAGTTCCCTGTTGATACAGCTGCAGCCACTTCTGAATGATCTTCAGCAAAATTTTACTTGCATGTGATATTAATGATACTGTTCAATAATTTCCCCATTTGGCTGTATCACCTTTCTTGGGAATAGGTATAAATAAGAATCTCTTCCAATTGGTTGGCCAGGTAGCTGTCTTCCAAATTTCTTGGCATAGACTAGTGAGCACTTCCGGTGCTGCATCTGTTTGTTGAAACATCTCAGTTGGTCTTCCATCAATTCCTGGAGACTTGTTTTTTGCTAGTGACATGGCCATGGTCAAATTTCTGAATTTTAATTTAACCCTCTCATCCACAAAACTGTGAATAATAATACCTCTTTGGTGGGAGGCTACTGTGAGGATTAGAATCAACAAATGTTAAGTGCTTAGTACATGACCTCCACGATGGCATTTATTATTGTACATTTAATACTGCTTCCCATCTGTAAAGCAAGATATACGTTTACACAGTTTTTGCACCTCCCTTAAAGAGTTTATCTTTCTTTACCGTGTTTTCTACTTATTTTAAGTCTGTCTTCTCCCTCAACTAAATTGCAAGCTCCCTGAGCAGACATTATTTCTTACTTATCTTTATCTTCTGTAGAACCTACAAGAATGCCCGGCACACAGTACAGTTCAAGAAATGTTGGATTTAATTAAATCTGAGGAGAAAGGAGCCCAAGCCAAGTAAAGCCTAGGAGGGTGACTCTGGGGCACTGTGGGAGCTTCTGGAACAACTCAGGGCAGCCAACCCTGAGGGACAGAGAGAGTAGCTGACATCAAGGATTTTCAGAATTTGCCAACTCCACACTTTGCCTCATTGGAGGTGGTAAGAAGCAGTATGCTGCAGATGGAGTGATGCAACAAGAAGGACCAGAACCTGGACACACATTGGCTTGAGCTCAAACTCAGGTCTGCCCCTTACTAGTTCTCTGAGCCTCAGTTTACTTATCCATAAAATAAGAATAATATTACTAACATTACGGAGTTTCGCGACAATTAATTCTATGTGGGATGCCTGGTGTAAAGCTTTTCATTTTTTGAGTGTAATGACTTAGAGACTTGTGGAAAAATGGTGAAATGGCAGGAATTAGCCTAATCTCTAGCTCCATAGAAAACCTACCACACTAAATCATCTCTTTGGCCATAGGAAACCCCCCTCGTGGCCCTGTCCTCCTATGGACTGTAAACGTGGATGGTGACTACAGTGGTGTCACTAGGGTTGGTGTCACCAAGTGCAGTTACCCACCCCCACATGCTATTACCACATGCTATTACCACAATATTGTAGCTAAAACACCAAAAATTTTGACAAAATCGGTGACTTTAAAAAACACTAGCAGCAACTAAAACAACAGTGCATGCTTATAGCTTGTGCAGAAGAAATCACGTGATTTGAAGCATCACTGTAATTGGGTAATAATAACAGCTCTGATTGGAGAGCATTAGATGGTTCAAAAAGTAAATTAACATAGAGTTTTAGCCTTGTAGTTATAGTAATACATGCATGGGCTTCGAAAAATGTTGTTGTTGTTATAACTAACTACAGGAATATTGTTATAAAAAATAATAAATTTCTGCCAAAACACTGAATGAAAATTTTATAGACATTTTGGTGTCACCTCCTCTGACAGTGTCACCCAGTGTGGTTCACAGCCTCCCCTCACCCCTAGTGATGTCATTGGGTGACTACTGGAAGTGGTGATCTAAGCCATAACCATCTGCATCCAAGGTCTTATGGAGTGGAAGTGCGCTAGGAGGCATAAAGGATACAGGGGACGTGGGCTGGCATCCACAATACATTGAGCCCAAAGTGAGTGAGAGAGAGGATTCTGATCCCTGAGCCCACAGATTAACAACGAATGTGCACAGAGCCTTTGAACACACACTCGGCATCACTCCACATCCCATATGCCCTGAGCTGGGCTACACACTGTAGACACCATTTCTCATCATCACAGCAAGCCTGCAAAGTGAATAGTACCTCCCTCTCAGAAACAAACCTGAGACTTTATGAGGTCCAGTCATTGCCCAAGTATACACAGGAAGAAAGTTTCAAACCCAGGCTGGTCTGACTCCAAAACTTTCTCTTTCCCTGAAGCCATGTGACTCAAAGATGAAAAAAACTAGTCCTGGTTCTTGGGAAGCTCATAATCTAATCCCAACCTTGGAAAAAGAAATGGACTAATGAACTAATATTATCCATAGGGAGAATCATTGCCGTTGTTAGTTGCCATTGAATCTGCTACAACTTATGGTGACCTTATGTATAACAGAACAGAATGGTACCCAGTCCCGTGCCATCTATGTTTGAGTCTATCGTCATAGCTTTGAGAGTTTCTCTCATTTTTTGTGACCCTCTAGTTTACCAACCATGATGTCCTTTTCTAGCAATTGGTCTTTCCTGATGACGTGTCCAAAATAAGCAAGTCAAAGTCTCACCACCCTCACTTCTAAGAAGTATTCTGGTTGTATTCCTTCTAAGGTTGATTTGTTCATGCTTCTGGCAGTCCACAGGTATATTCTATATTCTTTGCCAACACCGCAATTCAAATGCATCAATTCTTCTTTGGTTTTCCTTTTACATGCATATGAGGTGATTGAAAAGTCCATGGCTTACGTCATCAAAGTGTCTTCTTTGCTTTTTAAAACTTTAAAGAGGTCTTTTGTAGCAGATTTGCTCAATGCATCATTTGATTTCTTGACTGCTGCTTTCATGAACATTGTTCACCCAAGTAGAATGAAATTGTTGACAAATTTAGTTTTTTCTTTATTTATCATGATGTTATCAGTCCAGTTGTGAAGATTTTTGTTTTCTTCATGCTCAGGCATAATCCATACTGAAGGCTCATTACATGACTGTAAATGACCAAAAATGAAAAAAATAAAAAGCTCCCAAACTCTTTACATATTCCCTGACTCCTACCAAGTCCTGTTAGCTTTATAAAAAGCAACACAGTAAAGATCAGACAAAAGTCTCTCCTGTCTGTTCCCAGGCATCTGTGCTTTGGAAAGAGTTGAGAAATAGACAGAAAAGGATACTGCTCTTTCACGGGGGCCTAAATTGTTGCTGTAAAAGCAGAACAACTCCAGCTAAAGGGAGCTGTATCGCTCTCATTTTTTTTTTTTTCTTTTATTGTGGTGAGAATACACACAACTAACCACTTGCCAATCATTGAATTACTTAAAAGAGAAATGTCGCTTCTAGAATGGACAGGCAAGCTAAGGGAGCACAACAGCTCTCTGCTCTGAGTGAGAAGCTGGGAAGGGACAGGGTAGGGCATAGAAGTCCCATCACAAAGAGGGCAGGGTTTCCTCCCCCTTCGGACAATCCAGCACTGGGCACAGTTTGCTGACTTCAGAGGGAGAAGTGCCTGGTGACAAAGGTTTTCAGCATTTTAAACACTGGAGATACTAACCCCTGGGGCTCAGTTACTTTCCAATGGGCTTCATCTGGGAGAAAAGACCGGGTTGGAAAAAACGGGCCTTTGGTGCTAAAAAGGCAGCACATAATAGAATATTAAAGCTGGAAACAACTTTGAAGATTTATTGAACCCAACCCTTCACTTTACAGATAAAGAGACTGAGGCCCAGAGAGGTGGAGGAAATGCCTAAGTCATTCTCTTGGCATCAGTTCAACACTCTTCACACTACATTACACAGCAGAATAATACATAACAGTACTGGTAGGAAGTGAGGAAACACTTGTTTGAATTCCAAAACAGCTTTGCAACAAATTTTTTTCTAAAGTCACAACATTCTCCAGCCTTCTTCCCCAAATTATGAGTCCCTCCTTTCTGGTTTGGAGTAGTGACATTGATGGTAGCAGCATCTCTCAGAAGAAGAGCCACACGTTGCTCATTTTCATACACATTCAGCCCCTTCTCTCACCTCCCACTCCCACCCTGCCACTGGCCACCCCTTAACTCCACAGAGGGGGACCAGAGGGGGACTCAGTGGGGCGGACTGCCATGCCAGGGGCCAAGTACAATGAGTCAATATTAATTGAGTGAATGAAGAATAAAAAAATGAATGGTCTAAATTTTCTTTTTACAATTTAAATTAATATCCTCTTAAACTCTTTTTTTTAAACTCACAAAAAATATGTGAAATAATATAAATACAAGGAAAAACTAACATCTGTTCATGTCTACAATTATATAGAACTCTTTTATGTATTCAGATTGTATTTTATATCCATAAGTATTATTTTATAGATTTATTCATAAAGGCCATGTCTTTTTTGTTATTTTTTCTACATATTTTTCACAATATTTTATAAATTTCAATACTACAAAAAAGAATAGTACAAGGAACATCTATTCACCCTTGATCATAGATTGATCAATTGTTTTTAACATGTTGCCGTATCTTTCTCCTTCTCTCTCTCTCTTTCTCTGTCTTATGGACCCTTTAAAAATTAGTTGCACAGATCATATCACCTCACTCCTAACTAATTCTAGAATGCTCCTTGGAAGCAAGGATGGCAAGACTATGTCTCATATACTTTGGACATGTTGTCAGGAGGGATCAATTCCTGGAGAAGGACATCGTGCTTGGTAAAGTAGAGGGTCAGTGAAAAAGAGAAAGACCCTCAATGAGATGAATTAACACAGTGGCTGCAACAATGGGCTTAAGCATAACGATTGTGAGGATGGTGTAGGATCAGGCAGTGTTTCGTTCTGTTGTACATAGGGTTGCTATGAGTCAGAATCGACTCGATGGCACCTAACAACAACAATAGCAGTCTAAATAACTTGGCATGCACTTCATAACAACAAAGACATTCTCCTGCATACCATTACTTCATCTGAGAAATTTAATGTATAATGGAAAAAAGTTTTAAGATGTAATTAATTCAGAGCAGAGTATGTCAAGAGAAAACAGTGTTTGCAGCTTAGGTCCATGTGTAGTGGGGTCAGTTCTAGTTACTAGAGGCATTTAACCCCACCCTTCTTCAATTTGGTCAGTATGAATCAGCAAAGTCTTGATTTTACCTCAGGAAAAGTTAGAGGCCTGTGGCCCCCTTCGTTGCTCCTTACCACCCCACAGACACTGAACTTTTCACATCTCAGGAACGTGGACCAGGGGTTCTACAAAAACAAGCTCAGGCAAGCCTATATCCATTGTCATCTTTGAGGCTGGCTCCTTATGTTTCTCAGAGCAAAGTCAGCCACTTTTGCAGGGGCCTGTAGACTGAAGGGAAGAAAAACAGTTCTTGCTGATATAAAAGAATACATGCCAAATCCATTGCCATCAAGTCAATTGTGACTTATAGTGTACCTATAGGACAAAGTAGAACTGCCTCATAATGGTCCCAAGGCTGTAATCTTTACAGAAGCAGGATACCACATCTTTCTCCCATGAAGTAGCAGGTCAGTTTGAACTGGTGACCTTTCAGTTAGCAACCAAGCATTTAATCACTGTGCCACCAGGGCTTCTTGAAAAAATACATAGCTTATTTATAGTTCATGAAAACCCTTTGTTTTGAAGTCAAACACAAAGCAGAACATCTTTACAGACATACTTTCCACAGTGATTTTCTGCATAGATTTGCTCTGCCTTCCAAAGTGTGATTTCTAACTCTGGGGGTGCTAATGATGCTTCTAGCTTCCTGTTAAGTGCCCTCTACACCTCCCTTAAAAGCAGTGTGACACTAGAGCTGACCAGAAAGGAGGAGTAAATGACACCAAAAGGAGAGAAAAAAAACATGCCTAAATGGATACATTTGAAAACTATCACATGAAACACCGATTATTCATTAAGAGAAAGAGAGCAGTAATTTCTTTTAACAAAATTATCAAAGCCTTAAAGAAGTAACTCGCAACCTCTAGAGAGTTTCCCTGGAACACTTCTCTTTTTGTTGTTGTTTGTTGTTGTTCGGTTCTATTAAATTGGTTCCAACTCATAGCAACCCTAGGTACAGCAAGAGGAAACACTGTTTCCATCCTCACAGTTGTTGCTGTTTGAGACCATTGTTGTAGCCACTGTGTCAATCCATCTTGTTGAAGGTCTTCCTCTTTTTCTCTGATAGTCTACTTTACCAAACATGATGTCCTTTTCCAGGGACTGATCCTTCCTGATAACATGTTCAAAGTATGTGAGACGAAGTCTCACCATCCTTTCTTCTAATGAGCATTCTGGTTGTACTTCTTCCAAGAAAAGTTTGTTATATTCAATATTCTTTACCAACACCATAATTCAAAGGCATCAATTCTTCTTTGGTCTTCCTTATTCATTGTCCGGCTTTTGCATGGATATGAGGAGATTGAAAATACCATAGCTTATGTCAGAGGCAGCTTGGTCCTCAAGGTGACTACTGTTTAACACTTTAAAGAGGTCTTTTGCAGCAGATTTGTCCAATACAATGCATCATTTGATTTCTTGACTGCTGCTTCTATGGACGTTGGTTGTGGATCCAAGTAAAATCAAATCCTTGACAACTTCAATATTTTCTCCACTTATCATGGTGGTGCTTGTTGTTCCGGTTGTGAGAATTTTTGTTTTCTTTATGTTAAGGTGCTATCCATACTGAAGGCTGTAGTCTTTGATCTTCATCAATAAATGCTTCAAGTCCTCTTCACTTTCAGCAAGTAAGATTGTGACATCTGCATAATGCAAGTTGTTAATAAGTCTTCCTCCAATCCTGATGCCCTGTTCTTCTTCATATAGTCCAGCTTCTCAAATATTTGCTCAGCATACAGATTGAATAAGCATGGTGAAAGAATACAACTCTGATGCACACCTTTCCTGATTTTAAAACACGTACTATCCCCTTGTTCTGCTCAAATGACTGCTTCTTGGTCTATGTGCAGGTTCTCCATGAACACATTTAAGTATTCTGGAATTCCCATTCTTCTCAGTGTTATTCATAATTTGTTATTATCCATAAGTCAAATGCCTTTGCATAGTCAATAAAACACAGGTAAACATCTTTCTGGTACTTTACTCATGTTGCCTGATATTGTTTTGTCAATATGTCCTGTCTCCACAACTAATGATTAAGTTTCCCAGAGACCAGAGCTTCCTCAGTAAGCCATAAATTTACCACAGCCAAGGACAGGCAAGGAAGCCTGAGTTAAATGTCTTTCTTTTGTTGGCCAAATGGTGCCCACACTTCATTCTTCTAA
Source organism: Loxodonta africana (assembly GCF_030014295.1). Classification (NCBI taxonomy): domain Eukaryota; kingdom Metazoa; phylum Chordata; class Mammalia; order Proboscidea; family Elephantidae; genus Loxodonta; species Loxodonta africana. Next base: position 37,289,219 of record NC_087342.1, read on the forward strand.
TTGCCTGGAAGTGGTTTTACTCTTTATGCCTGCATTGGCATAATAAAAAGAAAAAGTTCATCTTTGGTATTTGTGGATGAAGGCCGGCCCCAGAAGAGCAGGTGGCCAGCTGTGGACTTCCTGATGTTTTGTTATGGAACCCACTCATCTGCTCTGCTTTCTCCCCTTTGCTCAGTCATGATGGTGACCTCACCAACATCCACCCCCCCTCCCGCAAATCACTGAACATTGGACTCACTTGTGGGGTTTTATAGACTTCTGATGTCCAGGTTTGACTGCAGAAAAATTGAATACAAATCTCGGTGGTAGAGCTCAGGCCTCTCTTTTTAAAACCTTGGCATGAGATTCTAATGCACAGTCAGAGTTAAAAACCACTAGGCTGAACCAACAACAGTTAATCTCAACCTCCTTGCCAATGGTTGGTTTGGGGATGTGCACATGACTCCATTCTAGCCAATGAATGGTCTCCTGGAACTCCTGGGAAGGGGGTTACCACTCCTAAGGACAAAACCCGCTCTCTCTTGCCTAGACATGGTCCCTGGCAGAGCTGCCACACAAAGACACCAGAGCCTCAAGAATCACCAGGGTGTGGAGCCAGAACCTGCTAGGTGGTGTCTGGAATTTGCCCTAACTCTGGGCTTCTCCTGTGGGTGGTAACACATCACCTTATTAAGTTTAAGGTGTGTTTTTTGGTTATTTGTAGAGAAAAACATTCTAACCAGTTCTTGGGGGATTCATTCTGCCCCTGGGGAAGAGCCTGGGGAACAGGTTCCTGGCTCCGGCATTTAAGTTCTATGTACTTCGTGTTAAACACTTTCTGTCATTTTATCTGTCGCTCCATCTGCAATATGGGAGAAAGATGGCTCAGTCAATCTAGATTCTAGAGGGCTTCTGAAGGCCTCCTGATAAAGAGCCCAGTTAAGGGCAGAGAGAAGGGTGCCTCTGAGAGTCAGACTCCTAAGGTGCAACTCTTTAGGAAACTAAGGCATTTTCCTCTTTGTACAAACCAGCCATTTTGTTAACCTGGGGCTTGGGAGGCTATATCAGGCTGTGAAGTGAACACTGTGAATACAAATGCTCATTAAATCTTTGTAAGAGCGCTGTGAGGTAGATGAGACTGTCGCCCCATCTTCAGAAGAGGAAGGAGAGGCTCAGCAGGGTAACACAGTGGCGCAGCTGGGGTTGGGACATTCTTCACTGTAGCATGGGACTGAGCATTTAGGGGCACCAACAGAATGCACAGCAGGTGCAGACACTTTGAAAATAGAAAGCGTGTGGTCTTGTGGTGAAGAGAGACTGTCTGTCTTTGGGATCAGACAAAAAGATCTCATCCCTGCTTCCGTAGTTTCTATCCGAGTGACCTCAGGAAAGTTGCTTAACCATTGAGCCTTGGTCTTCTCACATGTGCAATGGGGATCAGAAAAACTACCCCAAATATATTACGAGGAAAGCAATGACTCGCATGTCTAACTCTCTCTGGTACTCAGCCACTGTTCGCTGTGTATGCTTACCGGCCCACAACCAACCCTGAGTGCCTAAGCTACTACCCACAGCCTGTGAGGGGACTGTGACAGTCACTGAAATACAAACATATGTTACTGTGGTGGCCACAGGTCAGGGGAGGGGTGGGTCCATACTGTGCTGGCAGTTCAGAGCATGGGTGGAGTGAACTAGAGAAAATTTCTTCCTGAAACAAATAAGCAAACCTGGAACCCAAGCAGATATGCTTTTAGATCACTTCTCACTTGGCCTGCTGTCTCTAAGGAAGCAGAGACAATCATGGCTCACTGCTGGGATGGCTTCTCTGGTGCAAGGTTGAAATTATGCTGCAGAAGCTCACTGGGGCCTGACACGTAGGCAACTTTGATTGGCTGACAGTTTTAGAATCTGTGACTCACACTTCTTTAAAATTACTCGTTCCACTGAGGGACAGCAGTGCAAAATAGAGTGCCTTCTAAAAATAGCTGTACCTTCCTCCTGACTCCATCTCAACATCTTGACAGGGTCTTTCACAAAAATTGCCTCAGGGAGGGAGGGCTGACTCATAGCTGGCCTGCCTCAATCCACTCATTCAGGCTGAGGGTCAGTGCCTGCCTCACTTCCAGGGGAGGGGGCAGAGTGCTGTCAGCTGCCCTCCTGATGTCAGGTATGTGACAGGAAAATTCCCAGGTACTGATTTCTGTCTTAGCTTTCCTTACCATCCAGGTGGGTATTGAATGGTGCTTATTCCATGGACTTGGAGGAGGAGACTGTGCTGTTCTGAAGCCTCCATCTCTGAACCCTTAGGAAACATCTTTGCGAATATGGCCTGTGAGCTATTCCTCCAAGAACCACACACAGATTTTTCTCCTAACTCTGCATTGTTGTGGTTGTGTGCCATTGATTCTGACTCATACTGACCCATAGGGTTTCCTAAGCTTTGATCTTTACTGGAACAGATCACCAAGTTTTTCTCCTGTGGAGCCTCTGGTGGCTTTGAGCTGCTGACCTTTCATTTAGCAGCCAACCCAAAAACCAAAACCCACTGCTGCTGAGTTGATTTCAACTCATAGTGACCCTATAGGACAGAGTAGAACTGCCCCGTAGAGTTTCCAAGGAGTGCCTGGTGGATTAGAACTGCCGACCTCTTGGTTAAGAGCTGTAGCACTTAACCACTACGCCACCAGAGTTTCCAAGTGCCTACCAATTGTGCAACCAGGGCTCTGTTAACTCTGCATTAAACAATATTAAGAGTAAAAATAAATATTATTTTATGAAGGGCTGTTTTGTGTCAGGCAGCATGAAGGTACTTAGCATATTTTATTGTCAATTTTCAAATCAACTCTATGAGGTAGGTCTTAGAGATTAGGAAAGTAAGCAGAAGTAGAAATAGAAAGATACAAAAAGTAGCAGAAGCAAGCTCCAGATCCAGGTCTATCTGAAAGCACATATCCCTCATCCAGCTCACTTAACCTTTGCACTTCTCCTTCCATCTGCCAGCATGCTTGCTTACCACTCTGGGTGGGACAGGAAACTAAGTCTCCATTCCAGCTGTCCATCTTTATCCTATGTATTGGAGCATTTACACTCTCGCTGCCTGATGGGACTGCTCCTGTCCCCAGTGTCCTGGCCAGGTCAGAGTGACCACTCCTCTGCTGCATCTTCCTGGGTGCCAAAGCATCCTGCAAATCCAAAGTGCCCCCTCCTCGTGCCTTACAACCTCCTTGCCCCTCCAGCTCTCAGTCTATGTTGCTGCTGAAACACTGACCCTCTCACCTTGCCCACCTTGGACAGGGCAGTGAAGTGACTTTGGGAAGGTTGAAGTGGTGGGGGGGGGGCGGGAGATGGGGAGAGCACTGCCACCGCCATCCCTATGACTCGCCTGCTCAGGCTGAAAAGGGGAGTTGGCTGCCTTGAGGCACTGTCCCAACCTGAGATCCCAGGCTCAAGTGAGAGGCTTCCCTGTGGACTCTGTTGTCAGCTCCAGACCTAGGGCATGACCAAACTGCCTCATCACTGCACAGCAAGATTAATATCTCCCAGTAGAGCCCTTATCAGGATAAGATAGAAAAACCAACTTAGCATCTTTCCCCTCCTGGTGCTCAAAAAATGGTAGCATACCATACCAGTTGCTGTCGAGTTGATTCTGACTCACAGAGACTTTATAGGACAGAGTAGAACTGCCCCATAGGGTTTCCAAGGATTGGCTGGTGGATTCGAAGTGCTGGCCTTCTGGTTAGCAGCCAGGATCTTAACAACTATGCAACCAGGGCTCCCAATAAATGGTAAGTAACTATTATATTGGCCTATGTTCCTATTTTCACTGAAAAATGAATTTGGGCCAGAAGAAGAGCATGTATATGTTGGCTGTGATACCAGGTCCTAGGAGGAAGCATCACAATGATTGCAGTGTCACTTTTAGTTTTCCCCATTTTTTTCAGATCTCTTCATTCCCAGCCCCAGCTCCCTTGTAACGCAAGGTCAGCATTTTCCAAAAAGCAGTCACCTGTGGCCTTGGAAGGAGAGTAGCTTTCCAAGCTCCCTAGAATCGCCACAGTCATCTTCCGCATGTTGCTGACATACCACATGCTGACCCAGCACCAAGAGGACCAAAGCCCTTCCTCACCTGGCCTCACCCACCTCACTAGTGCCACTCACTTTCCCACTCACCTTTCACTCAGAGAGGATCCTTCTCCACCCAAAGCTTCCCAGCACCTTCGAGCAGGGTGGCTTGTGCAGTTTTCCATGTAACCAAAGCTCTGTGATCATATTTCTGTACCTTAATTAACAGACTTTATTGTAACTTTTCTATTTAATATCATAATTTTTCCCCACTTGATTTTAAGGTTTTTGTTTTTTTTTTTTAAATATTAAAAGGCTTTTTAGCTACAAGTAACAAGCAAACCTGGCTTAAAACATAAGGACATTTCTTGTTTACCATATTTTTTCACGAATAAGGTAATCACATAAATAGCACACCCACAGATATAATACACATAACACACATAGGAAAATATTGCTTAAGGGGGTAAAAATGTATAACATGTGCGTTATTGGGATGAAAATACAGCACTCAAGAAGTGCAGAGATAGCTGGGCCCATGGTGTTTCATTGCCATTGAGTGGCAGGTTCTTTCTGTCCTCCTACTCTGCCCTGCTTAGAGGCTTAGGCCATCTACCAAGGGCTCTTGGCTTACTGAAAGCATCATGTGCTTTCACAACAGGACCTAAGCAAGAAGAGAGAGGATTTTCTCCTCCTGCACCTTTCTATGAGTTGGAATTGACTTGAAGGCAGTGGGTTGAGTGAGTGGCACCTCTCTCCTATATCAGCGTAAGGACTATTTCTAAGTAACCCCCAGCAGACTTATTATATAGCTCATTGGCCAAACCTGGGATACAAGCTGTCTCCTAAGGGAATCTCTGGCAAAGGGAATGAACTGCTGTGCTTTGTTTGAGGCTACAGTGAGTCATTCCCTAGAGCTGGATGGATTGTTCTTGGAACATAATTGAGGTTTTCTTAGGAAGGAAGAAGGCCCCGGGTGGCACAAATGGTTTGTGCTTAACTAACCTACAGGTTGGTGACTCAGTGCCATGGAAGAAAGGCCTGGCAATCTGTTTTCACAAGGATTACAGCCAAGAAAACCCTGTGAGCAGTTCTACTTTTTCACACATGGGGTTGCCATGAGTCGGAATTGGCTTGATGGCAACGGGTCTGGATTTTTTTTTTTTTTGGTAGGAAGGAAGATGGTGGGAATAGCTGTGTGCCATACTCCTTAAGAACAGAAATCAAATCTTATTTGCACAATTTTGTATTTCCAGTGCCTACTAGAATCTTTGACATTGAGTAGATGCATAGTGTGCTCACAAATAAAAGAAAAGGCAGTCAAGGGCATGAAGGATGGAAGGAGAGAAGGAGCAAAGAAAGGAGGAAGGGAGGAAAGAAGCAAGGAAGAAAGGAAGGAGGAAAGGAGACAATGGCAAGAAGGGAAAGGAAGGAAACAAGAAAGATTTAAACCAAAAAAGAATACAAAATTCTAGCGTATACTTTTTAAAATCAAATGTGCTTATAAAAGCTAAACTGTATGTAAAATTAATGTTTATTTATCATCATGACTTAGTGACTTAAGAGTTTTTCCAATTTTTTGAAGCAAGCAAATTTTCATACCAAAAAAATAAAACCTTGCTATGTTTTTCATTCTGTGGGTCAGCATAAAACAAAGGTAGTGCATTTTCTATCCAGAAGTGACTTGTGCTGTACATTTTTTGGCTTTTTCCTAGTTTATTCTTGGTAAATACAAATGCTCCTCAGCTTTTTAGAGTGAAGATAAGCACTATCTTTAGAGGGAACAGAACAGAATTAAATAATAGCTCCTGCAAACTCTAATTTTCCAAAGGAGTAATTTCCCCCAAGCCCGAGGTTCTGTGCAGTATTCCACAGACTCTTAGGCAGTAAACTCTCAGAAAAGCCCAGAGCGAGAAGCCTTCCTACTGGAGAAGCATGCTGAAAGAAGGACAGGACAGGAGATGCACTTCAGAAGTTCTGCCGAGAAACCAAGGGACAAAGTGCAAAATTGCACCCCTCTCCACAACGTCAACAAATGGAGAGGGGCTCAGCTAGGCAGTGGGTTGTAACATGTGGACAAATTTTTGACTCTGCTGCTGGGTGGATCCAAACCAGTTTCAATGGTTTTGACTATGAAACTCACCTCGGTGTGTGCGGTTTGGCTTTGTTCTTCAGGTTTAGATGCTCCTTGAAGTCAAATTGATACCCCTCCAACTGGTGTTTTATCAGAGGCTGACCCTTTAGTAAAGAGTGCTTCAAATGCATGTGAACTGAAACCACCAAAACCAGTGGACTTTTCACAGCCCAGCAGAACCACCGTACCTCCCCCCAGCCAGTGACCCCTGGAGTCATGAGTTGACAAGTTGGTCCTTGTGTTCTATGCTGATTCAGAGTGAAGGGTAGCTCAGATTCCCCAACAAATTCTGTTCCCTTCAGATCCTGCCCTTTTAAACTTATTTCCAAGATCAGGAGGTAAATACTTCAAATTTGTACCCAAATGAAATAAATATAAATACAAATATTAATACACACGTATATGTATGTGTGTATGTATGTATTTGTATATGTTCTGAATCTTGTTTTTTCACTTCATGATATGACTTGCAGAATTCTCCAGATCAGCACATTTAGATCTACCTCATTCTGTTTATTAGCTGCAAAATATTTAATTTATCTACCAATAAACCAAACCTGCTGCTGTCTAGTCTATTCTGACTCATAGGTTTCCAAGGAGCGGCTGGTGAATTTGAACTGCCAACCTTTTTGTTAGCAGCCAAATGCTTAACCACTGCACTATCAAGGTTTCCACTGCACGACCAGGGCTCCTTAATTTATCTAATCCCCTATTTATGGACTTTGGAGACCCCTTCCCTTTTTTGTTTGTTTTATTTTTTGGCCTTTCAAATAACTCTGCAATGAATATCCTTAGACATACAGGTCGATGTACCTAAAAATACAGATCCATAGTGTAAATTGCCTGGATAAGGATAGGTGCACTTTAAATTTTGACAAGAATTGCCTTATTGCCCACCAAAATTGTTGTACAAACTTATCCTCCCACCAATACCACAGGATACTGCCTGGTAACCCTGGCCAGCACTGGGTTTTATCAAGCTTTGTTTGTTGCCAGTGTTACACAGATGGCAAGTTATACTTCAGTGTTGTTTTGATTTGCATTTCTTTAATTATGAATGTTACTAAGAAATTTGTCCCATCTTTGAGGGCTGTTTGTATTTCTACTCTCATCAACTGGTTGTTGATACCCCTCCCCCCACCCCAAAAAACAACAACAAACCTGTTGCTATCAAATTCGTTTCAACTCATGGTGGTCCCATGTGTTACAGAGTAGTACTGAGCTCCATAGGGTTTTCTTGGCTGTAATCCTTATAGAAGCAGATTGCCAGGACTTTTTTACATGGTGCCACTGCGTGAATTGGAACTGGCAACCTTTCAATTAGAGTCTGAGAACAAATCATTTGTGCCACCCAGGGACCTGGCTGTTGATACTGTCTCTCTCTCTCTTTTTTAAATATTATTGTTGTGCATTAGAAGAAAGTTTACAGAGCAAATTAGATTCCTATTCAATAGTTAGTACATAAAGTACAAACTATTGAATGGGAATCTGTATATGTAGAGCGACTCAAAGCAACGCTATGTACAACAAAATGAAACATCATCACAATCGTTGCTACATTGGAGCCCATTGTTGCAGCACTGTGTCAATCCACCTCTTTGAGGGTCTTCCTCTTTTTCGCTAACGCTCTACCTTACCAAGCATGATGTCCTTCTCCAGGTATTGAACCCTCCTGAAAATATGTCCAAAGTACTTGAGATGAAGTCTCTCCATCCCCACTTCCAAAGAGCATTCTGGCTGTACTTCTTCTAAGACAGACTTGTTAGTTCTTCTGGCAGCCCACAGTATATTCAATACTCTTTGTCAACATCATAATTCAAAGGCGTCAGTTCTTCTTTGGTCTTCCTTATTCATAGTCCAGTTTTCACATGCATATGAGGCAACTGAAAATATCATGGAACTTAGGTCAGGTGCACATTAGTCCTCAAAGTGACATTTTGCTTTTCAACACTTTAAAGAGATTTTTTGCAGCAGATTTGCTCAATGCGATACGTCTTTTGATTCCCTGACTGCTGCTTCAATGGGTGTTGATTGTGGATCCAAGTAAAATGAAATCCTCGACAACTTCAGTCTTTTCTCCATTTATCACGATGTTGCTTATTGGTCCAGTTGTAAGGACTTTTTTTTTCTTTATGTTGAGGTGTAATCCGTAATGAAGGCTGTATTCTTTGACATTCATTAGTAAGTGCTTCAAGTTCTCTTCACTTTCAGCCAGCAAGATTGTGTCATCTGCATATTGCAGGTTGTTAATGAGTCTTCCTCCAGTTCTGATGTCACATTCTTCTTCATATAGTTCAGCTTCTCAGATTATTTGCTCAACGTACAGATTGAGTAAATATGTTGAAAGAATACAACCCTGATGCACACCTTTCATGATTTTAAACAACACATTATCCCCTTGCTCTGCTTGAATGACTGCCTCTTGGTCTGGGTTCAGGTTCCACATGAGCACAATTAAGTGATCTGGAATTCACATTCTTCACAATTTTAGCCATAATGTGTTATGATCCAGACAGTCGAATGCCTTTGCATAGTCAATAAAACATAGGTAAACATCTTTCTGGTATCCTCTGCTTTTAGCTAGGGTCCATCTGACATCAGCAATGATATCCCTTATTCCCTGTCCTCTTCCAAATCCAAATTCTGGCAGTTCCCTGTTGATGCATTGATGCAACCATTTGAATGATCTTCAGCAAAATTTTACTTGTGTGTGATATTAATGATATTGTTTGATAATTTCCACATTTGGTTGGATCACTTTCTTCGGAATAGGCACAGACGGTTGGCCAGGTCTTCCAAATTTTGGGGCATAAATGGCTGAGGGCCTCAGTGCTTCATCCATTTGTTAAAACATCTCAGTTCATATTCTGCCAATTCCTAGACCCCCTTTTTTTTTTTTGCTAATGCCTTCAGTTCAGTGTGGACTTCTTCTTTTAGTACCATCCGTTCTTGATCATATGCTACCTCCTGAAATGGTTGAACATCCACCAATTCTTTTTGGTACATTGACTCTGTGTATTCCTTCCATATTCTTTTGATGCTTCCTGTGTCATTCAGTATTTTGCCCATAGAATCCTTCAACATTGCAACTTGAGGCTTGAATTTTTTTCTTCAATTCTTTCAGTTTGAGAAATGCTGAGCATGTTCTGCCTTTTTGGTTTTCTAACTCAAGGTCTTTGCACATGTCATTATAATACTTTGTCTTCTTGAACTGCCCTTTGGAATCTTCTGTTCAGCTCTTTTACTTCATCATTTCTTCCATTCGCTTTAGATGTATGTGTACAGATAAGGTATATGAGTGTGTATATATATGTGCGTTATATGTTTATCTGTATGCATAAGTGTATTCATGTAAGTATGTGCGTTCCTATATATTTATATAGGTAATAAAACACACAGACGGCACAGTTATAGATACTTCTTAGACGTAACCAAACACCTTGCAAGGCTGGATTACTGGTTTTGAAGGCTTTGGACCATAGCCTCATGAGACAACTTTGTCTATTGGCATAATACAGTTCATAAAGTTTATCTTCTACATCATAGATTGGTGAGTAGTATCTGGGGTCTTAAAAGCTTGCCACCTGCCATCTAAGATACAAGTATTGGTCTCTACATATCCAGAGGAAAAGAGAAAGTAGGAAACCAAAGACTTAGATGTGAAACTATACCATAGGACTAATAGTCTATGAGAACCAGCGCCTCATCTACCCCGAGACTAGAATAACTAAATGGTAACCAACTACCACTGCGGACCTTTCTGATCACTGCCACAATAGATGGATGCTGATACAAATGACAGGAAAATGTGGAACAGAACTGAAATTCTTAAAAAGTCTGGACTTACTGGACTCCTTGAGACTAGAGGACCTCCAGCCCCCTAAGACTATTACCCTGAGATACCCTTTAAACTTTGAACCAAAACTGCTCCTGGAGGTCATCTTTCAACTAAACAACAGAATGGCTCATAAAATAAAGAATATCACCCATGAGTACTGTGATCCTTTAAGAAATCATGTATATAAATCCAATCAGTCAACATTTACTCTAAAGCAAAGATGAAAAGTAAGGAGCAGGGAAAGTAGATTACTGGAAATGGAACAACCAGTAGAGAAATAATGAGGATGTTGACACATTGTGAAAAATATAACCAGTGTCCTTGAACAATTTGTGTAGAAATTGTTAAATGGGAACCAAATTTGCTATGTAAACTTTCCCCGAAATCACAATAAAATACTATTAAAAAAAACTGTATTTGCATTGATATAATGACAAATATAATCTCAGCCAAATTCATTATTACTCATTATTATTATTTTTATCTTTTCTTCTGATTTTAAAAGCAATGAAAATTAAACATTTTTGGTAGGCCTCTAAGAGTAGCATGGGCCCTGGACACTGTGCTTCTTGGGTCTGATGAATCAGTAAGCCCTCACCAGAATCAGATAGGCTATATAGGCAAGCCTGACTGTGCTGCTTCCTCTTCATGGCATCTGAAGTTCCCAAAATCCCTGTTTCCTTCTCTCTAAAATGGGAATAATAGCCTTCTGCTCAGGGTTGCTGTGAGGATTGAATGAGATGATGAATATAATAAAAAGAGTGTCCCTTCCCACGTTTCCTTTTCTCTCCCTTCCTTTCCTGGAAGACTCATCTGCAGAACTTTGTCCTGAATTTCTCCCTTCTGAAATTACAGAGAAGCCATGTCATAACCATTAGTGAGAGCCAATGTTCCTAATTCTCAGATTATTTTTCTCCCACTACAGCACATGCCTCTTCTCAGCATGGTCAGAACAACACTGAGACTTTTCTCTGATGATCTACCCCGCCCCCTGAATGTGTTCACATACCCCATTGTTGCACAGACACAAGCAACACTCTTGTCTAAAGTAATTCTCTTTACTTCACCTCTCAAAAAATTTACTAAATGAAAGGGCTACTTCAATCCCAGGAAACAGAAGAAGAATATCTGTCCAATTTATGGTGAAAATAACTAAGTCTGATGTATCCTGTAGTATCCTGGGGCCTGCCTTGTTTACCTATTCATTTGTCATGAAAAATCGTTCAAGACTTTGAAATGAGCAGAAAAAAAAAAAAAGCGAGTGTTCTCTTACTCATCTATCAAGGTTATTCCCAACTTTCATTGCCCTTGAGCAATTTTAGGACTCTGTAAATTGCAGAAAATCGCTAATAGTGCAAATGACTCCTGTCCATACAAAAGCTAATTAATTGTATCCCCACTGGAATCAAATTTATTATTGTTTTATAATTTATAATTCCTTATTCCTTCCCTATGTATGGTTCTTGAAATTTTTTCTTTCTTTCTTTTTTGGAATTCTTCTTTGGACTGGTTGTAACATCTTACTGGTTCCCTCATTTATTAATGAGTAAAATAAAATCTTTGATATGTGTTCATTTTATATTTGTATGAGAGTCTGAATTTACCTTTTTTGGAAAATTATCCTATAACACATTTCATCAGCACTCATGAGATGACTCTTGCCTCCTTCATATAGTCTCATCCTCTTCTGACATGGACCAAAGCCCAAATCCCAGCCTTTCCGCCTCCCCCCCCCCATGGACCTAGATTATCTGGTAGAAGGAAAGGAAGTATTATAACCTACTAATGAGAAGTATCACATAAGACAGATGTTATAAGAACAGCTTGATTATGAGAAGTCTATAAACATAATCTCTTAGTTACTGGTTTGATGTAATCAGATACACATACTCATATAAATTTTAAGAGTGTGTGGGTGTGTTAGGTTGAACCATAATAAACTGCCATTTTATAGGTGTTATGGATTGAATTGTGTACCCCCCAAAGTATGTGTTGTAAATCCTAACCTCTATGCCTGTGGTTTTTGGTTTTTGTTTTTATGCCTGTGGTAATAATCCCATTTGGAAATGGGTTTTTGTTACGTTAATGAGGCAGGATTAGTGTTAGTGCAAGACGTGCCTTGAGTCAATCTCTTAAAAAATATAAAAGGAGCAGATTAAAGAAGTAGAGATGGGAGAAGATAGGCACCATGCCACATGAATATTACCAAGGAATCAAGGAACAAGGACCTTCCTCCAGAGCCCATAGAGAAACAAAGCCTTCCCCTAGATCTGGTGAATTTGGACTTCTAACATCCTAAACCGAGAAAATCAATTTCTGTTTCTTAAATCCACCCACTTGTGGCATTTATGTTATAGCAGCACTGGATAGCTAAGACAATAGGTTAAATTTGTCAAATATCAGCAAATTCATATGGTTCAACCTAATATGAACCTAATATGTATGTAAGTACACTACCACCTGTCTGTCAGTTTGCTGTTCTGTCTTGGCTTGCATGTTCCTATGACACTGGAAGCTATGTCATCAGTATTTCATATACCAGCAGGGTCACCCAAGGTGGGCAGGTGTCAGCAGAGCTTACATACTAAGACAGACTAGGAAAAAAGACTTGGTGATCCACTTCTGAAAATTAGCCAATGAAAACTTAGAAACTCTTACAGATCTCTCTGGGCAGAGGAGAAGGGAAGGAATAGTCACCTCTTGGCATGGAACATGGCTGGTGAAGTTTATTGCTGAGTATAGAAGAGCCTGAATTTACTCCATCCACCTGGAAGTAAATAAAAAGTGTTCCTTAATTGAGCAGCTGTTGGGAGAACATGGAGGACTTCAGGAAATACACGTATAAGGACTTGGATGAGAGAGAGGCAAAAGAGAAAGGGTGTACACATTTAAAAAATTTACTAAGGTATAATTCACATCCTTAAAGTTCACCCTTTTAAAGTGTTCAGTGATTTTTAATATATTCACAGAGTTGTGTAACCATCACCAGTATCTAATTTAGAACATTCTTATCACCCATCAACAAAACCCCATCTCCATTAGCTGTCACTCCCTGTTATCCTCTTCCCCCAGACCCTAGTAACCATTAATCTACTTTCTATCTCTATAAAAAATAGATTTGCCTATTCTAGACATTTTATATACATGTGGCCTGTTTTGTCTGGCTTATTTCACTTAGCATAATTTTTTCAAAGTTATCCATTTGTAGCATGTTTTAGTACTGCATTACTTTTTGTGACTGAATAATATGCCATCATATGGATATGCCGTATTTGTTTATCCATTCATCTGTTGATGGACATTTGGGTTGCTTCCACCTTTGACTATTATGAAAAATGTTACTGCTATGAACATTCATGTAGCAAGTTTTTGTGTGGATGTATGTCTTCATTTCTTCTGAGGAGTGGTCTGGGCCATATATGTTTAATATTGTGAATAGCTGCCAAACTGTTTTCAAAAGAGGCTGTACCACTTTACATTCCCATCAGTAAAATATGAAGGCTTAAATTTCTCTACATCCTTGTAAATACTTGTTAATATTTGTCTTTTTTATATATCCATCCTAGAGAGCGTGAAGTGGTATCTCATTATGGTTTTGATTTGCATGTTCCTAATGGCTAATGTGGCATAGTGGTTAAGTGCTACAGCTGCTAACCAAAGGGTTGGCAATTCGAATCCACCAGGCGCTCCTTGGAAACTCTGTGGGGCAGTTCTACTCTGTCCTATAGGGTCGCTATGAGTCGGAGTCGACTCAGCAGCACTGGGTTTGGTTTTGGTTTGAATGGCTAATGGAAGGAGCCCTGGTGGCACAGTGGTTAAGAGCTTGGTTGCTAACTGAAAGGCCAGTGGTTGGAACCCACCAACTGCTCCACAGCTGAAGGATGTGGCAGTCTGCTTCTGCAGACCCTATGGGACAGTTCTAGTCTATCCTATAGGGTCAATGTAAGTAGGAATCGGCTCAACGGCAATGGGTTTCACCCTGGTTTGTAATTACTAATGGTGTCAAAAGAGTTCAGTGCTCAGCTGCTAATTGAATTCATTTTGAACCCACCCAATGGCTCTGTGGGAGAAAGACCTGGAGATTTGCTTCCATAAAGATTAGAGCAAAGAAAACCTTATGGGATAGTTCTACACTGTCAGACGGGTTTGCTATGAGTCAGAATCAATACAATGGTACCTGCCTTAGTAATCCAGTGATATTATAACAGAAATACCACAAATGGATGGCTTTAACAAACAGAAATTTATTCTTTCACAATCTAATAGTCTGAATTCAGGGTGCCAGCTCCAGGGGAAAGCTTTCTTTGTTGGGTCTGAGCAAAGGTCCTTGTCATCAGTCTTCCTCTGGTCTAGGAGTTTCTCAATGTAGGGACCCCAGGTCCAAAGGATGCACTCTGCTCCTGGCACTACTTTCTTGGTTGTCTGAGGTCCCCTTGTCTTTCTGGTCGCTTCTCTCTTTTATATCCCCAAAAAGATTGACTTAAGATAAACCTAATCTTGTAGACTGAGTCCTGCCTCATTAATATAACTGCCTCTAATCCTGCCTCATTAACATCATAGAGGTAGGATTTATAACACATAGGAAAATTATATGAGATGCCAAAATGGTAGTCAACCACACAATACTAGGAATCATGGCCTAGCCAAGTTGACACATCTTGGGGGGATAAATTCAATCATGACATTCCACCCTTTGGCTGCCAAAAATTCATGTCCTTGCCACATATAAAACGCATTCATCCCGTCATATCATAATAAAATCAACTCCAAGTCCAAATTCCAAAAATTCCTCATCATCTGTGAAATCTAGAATACAAGTTATCTGCTTCCAAATTATAATGGTGGAACAGGCACAAGGTATACATTTTCATTACAAATGGGAGAAATTGGAGGGAAAGAAGGAATAACAGCCACCAAACAAGTCAACAGAACATATTACATTAGCTCTCAAGGCTTGAAAATAACCCTCTATTCTCTGAGACCATGTAAGCAATGACACTGCCCTCCAGACTCTGAGTGTTGGCCACACTCTTTGGATTCTGGGTGGAGGCCACCTTGGCCCTAGGCTTCAGCTCCACCTTCCTGGCCCATTGGAACAGCAACTCCCTCCCTCGCATTTGGGCAGCCCCATTCTATTTCATCTGAGTGGCGACCCTACCCCTACTGCCCCAGCAGGCCCCGTTCTTCTGTCCCTTGGGCATGGCAATGGATCTGGCTCCATCCTGCTGGCACTTGTGAAAGGCAGCCCCACACCTTGGAATTGTGCTAGTGAAGATCTGACTCTTTGAAACCTAGGAGGCTGTGGCCCCACCATTTGAAACACCAGAGGCCATGGCTCCACTCTTTGAGACCCTGGAGGTTGTGGCCCTACCCTTTGAAACTGAGGCAGATCTGCTTCCTATATTCCTTGTCTCTTCAGCTTTTGCTTCCCAGTCCTTGGCCTCTCATCCCCTAGGGCCTCACTGCCCACATCTGCCCTGCTGGGACAAGTGTTCCAAAGCTCTGTAGCTCCAGCAGTAAGTGCCTGGAGGCACCCTACGCTGCCACTAAACTTCAGCCAGAAGGCACTCAGCTCTCTTGCTCCATGGAGCAGCAAGCCTAGTTCCACCCGATAAGTGCCTGGAGGCAGCCTACTCCACCAGGAAGCCTCCTCAACTCTCTCAGACTGTGGGTTGGCTCTAGGGATGACTCATGCTGGTCTCCTGGTTCTGCTGCTGCCATTTCTCTGCTGCTGCTTCTCACCATCTGCACCATCTCCAATGTGAGTTCTCACTTCCTTCTGAGTCCTCACCAGAATTGCCTTTGATATCCATAATTCCACCCACAGTCACTTCAAGGCAATCTAAGCTTTTACAATAAGGCATATTAAAACTCTTCCAGCCTCTATCCATTCTCAGTTTCAAAACTGCTTCCATATTTTAGGTATCTATTAGAGCAGCACCCCACTTCTGGTACCAAATTCTGTCTTAGTTATCTAGTGCTGCTATAACAGAAACATGACAAGTGGATGGCTTTAACAAACAGAAACTTATTCTTCCACAATATAGGAGGCTAATAGTCCAAATTCTGGGTGCCAGCTCCAGTGGAAGACCTTCTCTCTCTGTTGGCTCTGGGGGAACGTTTTTGTCATCAGTCTTCCTCTGGTCTAGGACCTTCTCAGTGCAGGGATCTGGGATCCAAAGGATGCACTCTGCTCCTGGCACTACTTTCTTGGTTGTATTAGGTCCCCCGACTCTCTACTCACTTCTCTCTTTCATGTCTCAAAAGAGACTTAAACAAAACCTAATCTTATAGATTGAGTACCACCTCATTAACATAACTGCCTCTAATCCTGCCTTATTAACATTATAGAGGTAGGATTGAAAACACATAAGAAAATCATATCAGGGGACAAAATTGTGAACAATCACACAATACTGGGAATTGTGGATGAGCCAAGTTGACACATTTTTGGGGGACACAATTCAATTCATGAGAGGACCCAACAACAACAAATATGGCTAATGATCTTGAGCATCTTTTAAAGTGCATTTAGGCCATTTCCCTCACCTGTCTGTCAGTATGTCGTACTGTGGGGGCTTGCATGTTGCTGTGATGCTGGAAGCTGTGCCACCAGTATTCAGATACCAGCAGAGTCACACATGGAGGACAGGTTTCAGCTGAGCTTCCAGACTAAGACAGACTAAGAAGGACCCAGCAATCTACTTCTGAAAAGCATTAGCCAGTGAAAATCTTATGAATAACAGCAGAACATTCTCTGATATAGTGCTGGAAGATGAGCCCCCCAGGTTGGAAGGCACTCAAAAGATGACTGGGGTAGAGCTGCCTCCTCAAAGTAGAGTCGACCTTAATGACGTGGATGGAGTAAAGCTTTTGGGACCGTCATTTGCTGATGTGGCACGACTCAAAATGAGAAGAAACAGCTGCAAACATCCAATAATGATCAGAATCTGGAATGTACGAAGTGTGAATCTAGGAAAATTGGAAACCTTCAAAAATGAATGGAATGCATAAACTTCGATATCCTAGGCATTAGTGAGATGAAATGGACTAGTATTGGCCATTTTGAATTGGACAATCATATAGTCTACTATGCCAGGAATGACAACTTGAAGAGGAATGGTGTTGCACTCACTGTAAAAAAGAACGTTTCAAGATCTATGTGAGGTACAACGCTGTTGATAATAGAATAATATCCATATGCCTACAAGGAAGACCCCTGGTGGCATAGTGGTTAAGTGCTACAGCTGCTAACCAAAGGGTCAGCAGTTCGAATCCGCCAGGCGCTCCTTGGAAACTCTATGGGGCAGTTCTACTCTGTCCTGTAGGGTCACTATGAGTCAGAATCGACTCGACAGCACTGGGTTTTTTTTTTTTACAAGGAAGACCAGTTAATACGACTATTATTCAAATTTACGCACTAACCACTAGGGCCAAAGATGAAGAAATAGAAGATTTTTATCAGCTGCTGCAGTCTGAAATTCATCGAACATGCAATCAAGATGCACTGATAATTACTGGCAATTGGAATGCAAAAGTTGGGAACAAAGAAGAAGGATCAGTAGTTGGAAAATATGGCCTTGGTGATAGAAACAATGCTGGAGATCCAATGATAGAATTTTGCAAGACCAACGACTTCTTCATTGCAAATACCTTCTTTCACCAACATAAACGGTGACTATACACATGGACCTTGTCAGATGGAACACACAGAAATCAAATTGACTACATCTGTGGAAAGAGACAATGGAAAAGTTCAATATCATCAGTCAGAACAAGGCCAGAGGCCAACTGTAGAACAGACCATCAATCACTCCTATGCAAGTCCAAACCGAAACTGAAGAAAATCAGAGCCAGTCCACAAGAGCCAAACTATGACCTTGAGTATATCCCACGTGAATTTAGAGACCATCTGAAGAACAGATTTGACACATTGAACTCTAGTGACCGAAGACCAGATGAGTTGTGGAATGACATCAAGGACATCATCCATGAAGAAAGCAAGAGGTCATTGAAAAGACCAGACAGAAAGAAAATACCAGGATGGATGTCAGAAGAGACTCTGAAACTCCCTCTCGAATGCTGAGCAGCTAAAGCAAAAGGCAGAATTGATGAAGTAAAAGAACTGAAGAGAAGATTTCAAAGGGCATCTCAAGAAGACAAAGTACATGTGCAAGGAGCTGGAGATGGAAAACCAAAAGGGAAGAACACACTCAGTGATTCTCAAGCTGAAAGAACTGAAGAAAAAATTCAAGCCTCGAGTTGCAATAGTGAAGGATTCTATGGAGAAAATATTAAACGACGCAGGAAGCATCAAAAGAAGATGGAAGGAAAACACAGAGTCATTATAACAAAAAGAATTAGTCAATGTTCAACCATTTCAAGAGGTGGCATATGATCAGGAACCGATGGTACTGAAGGAAGAAGTCCAAGCTGCTCTGAAGGCATTGGCGAAAAACAAGGCTCCAGGAATTGATGGACTATCATTTGAGTTGTTTCAACAAGCTGATGCAGCACTGGAGGTGCTCACTCATCCATGCCAAGAAATATGGAAGACAGCTTCCTGGCCAACTGACTGGAAGAGATCCATATTTATGCCTATTCCCAAGAAAGGTGATCCAACCGAATGTGGAAATTATGGAACAATGTCATTAATATAACACTCAAGCAAAAATTTTGCTGAAGATCATTTAAAAACAGCTGCAGCAGTATATCCACAGGGAACTGCCAGAAATTCAGGCCAGTTTCAGAAGAGGACGTGGAACCAGGGATATCATTGGTGATGTCAGGTGGATCCTGGCTGAAAGCAGAGAATACCAGAAGGATGTTTACCTGTGTTTTATTGACTATGCAAGGGCATTCAACTGTGTGGATCATAACAAATTATGGATAACATTGAGAAGAATGGGAATTCCAGAACACTTAATTGTGCTCATGAGGAACCTGATCAAGAGGCAGTTGTTTGTACAGAACAAGGGGATACTGATTGGTTTAAAGTCAGGAAAGTTGTGTGTCAGGGTTGTATTTTTTCACCATACCTATTCGATCTGTATGCTGAGCAAATAATCCAAGAAGCTGGACTATATGAAGAACAGGGGATCAGGATTGGAGGAAGACTCATTAACTATCTGCATTATGCAGATGACACAACCTTGCTTGCTGAAAGTGAAGAGGGCTTGAAGCACTTACTGATGAAGATCAAAGACCACAGCCTTCAGTATGGATTACACCTCAACATAAAGAAAACAAAAATCCTCACAACTGGACTAATGAGCAACATTGTGATAAAGGGAGAAAAGATTGAAGTTGTCAAGGATTTCATTTTACTTGGATCCACAATCAACAGCCATGGAAGCAGCAATCAAGAAATCAAAAGACGCATTGCATTGGGTAAATCTGCTGCAAAGGACCTCTTTAAAGTGTTGAAGAGCAAAGATGTCGCCTTGAAGGCTAAGGTGTGCCTGACCCAAGCCATGGTATTTTCAATCGCCTCATACGCATGTGAAAGCTGGACAATGAATAAGGAAGACCGGAGTTGGTGAAGAATATTGAGTATACCATGGACTGCCAAAAGAATGAACAAATCTGTCTTAGAAGAAGTACAACCAGAATGTTCCTTAGAAGCAAGGATGGCAAGACTGCATCTCACATACTTTGGACATGTTGTCAAGAGGGAACCGTCCCTGGAGGACATCATGTTTGGCAGAGTACAGGGTCAGCGGAAAAGAGGAAGACCCTCAATGAGGTGGATTGACACAGTGGCTGCAACGATGAGCTCAAGCATAACAATGATTGTAAGGATGGCTCAGGACCAGGCGGTGTTTCATTCTGCTGTGCATAGGGTCGCTATGAGTCGGAACTGACTCGACAGCACCTAACAATAACAACATCATAGGCCATTTATATATAATCTTCATTGACGATATCTATTCAGATCCTTTGCCCATTTAAAAAACAAAAAAAGTTATTTGTCTTTTTATTATTGACTGTAAATATTCTTCATATATTCTAGATACAGGTCTCTTATTAGACATATAATTTGCAACTATTTTCTCTCATTGTGTGGACTGTCTTTTCACCTTCTTGTTGATGTCCTTCACTGAATGTTTTTACTATGAAAGGGAGTTGGATTTTTTCAAATGCTTTTTCTGCACGTATTGACAGGATCATGTGTTGTCTTTTATTATACTAATATGGCTACTTATGCTCCTCCTTAAAATTCCCCACATATAGAGAAACATGAAGGAGAGGGAGACTGCTTCAGTAAGACTTGAGTCCATTTTTGCTGAGTCTCATGGATGAAAAGTGGACATAACACATTCTACCAATGGATATGGCACAAGTAGGCATCTCAAAGGCCTTACAGCGAGTAACTGCTAGCAAAGGTGTGATGATCAATAACTTCAGCAGAATTGAGAACAGAAACTTCTACATTTCCTTCCTATTAGAGGCAGAGAAATGCTATTTCTTCCCTGCAAGTTAATTTCAAATTTCCTTCCTCTCTCAGAATCAAATTTCACATATATTGATGAAGAACCACTTCCACAACAAAGCTAAGTTAAAAAAAAAAAAGTTAAGATTCTCTTATTAATTCCAGAGTGATTGAGTAAAGAGATCATCAACCATTTCACCCTTGAGACAGAGACCACCTCAATTCCATTGTTATTAGAAGAGGGCTTATTTTCCCCTAATGTGGTTTTAAAAACAAACAAACAAAAACTCGTGTTCAAGCTGCAGTGAGAAAATATATTTAGGCAAAGTTAGCATTTTCCTAGTGTTGTCTCACCTTAGGATTTCAATTTTCCAAGGACCACAGATAGGGCCTTGTTCTTTTGAGGGATTCAACGGCTTTTTACTGCAGGCTGAATATTCCCTCCAACTCTACCTCATCTACTCCTGTACTGAGTATTTTATGTATCAAGAAATTTTATTTCTATAGGATGAATCTGGGTTCTCTTTATTCATTCTAGGAGATTCGATTGTACAGAAGTTATTTAATAATTGCCCACTGAAGGATTTCACTGCATCTGAACTCACTCTTAACCATTCCACAATTACAGGATTAGTAAAGGACGACTAGCAGTCTCTCCATTACCTGGACTCTGGCTTTAGGCTTTGCATTTAACTCTCTGTGCAACCTTAGAAAAATCATTTCAGTTCAATTCCATAATTTCTCCAGGTCCCTGGGTGGCATAAACGGTTTGCACTTGGCTAGCAACCTAAAGATTGGCAGTTTGAACCTGCCCAGCAGCGCTGTGGAAGAAAAATTCTGGCAGTTGGCTTCTCTAAAGATGACAGCCAAGAAAATCCTGTGGAGCAAGTTCTGCTCTGTAACAAATAGTGTCACCACGAGTCGAAATCAACTTAACAATAACTATACTTTCTCCTACGTTTTCTTACAAGCTATCACTATTTTCCTTTTATAAAAACAATATTTGCTTACTGATGCAAAAGTCTTTGGATCAGCCTTTCAAATTGATTGCCAATCTTGCTCCTTTTGCCTTATTTATTTTGAAATAATTTCAGACTTACAAAAAATTTTCCGTAATGGTACAAAGAATTCCCACATTTCCTTTACCTAACACATTGCAATGGAGTCGATTACTACTCACAATGACCCTATAGGACAGAGTAGAACTGCCCCATAGGATTGCCAAGGAGTGGCTGGTGGATTTGAACTGCTGGCCTTTTGGTTAGCAGCTGAGCTCTTAACCACTGAGCCACCAGGGTTCCATTTCCCTCACCTAGATCCCCAAATATTAATGTTTACCAGATTTGCCTTATGCAATTTCTAGAGTGGATTACAAAACATGGATTCTCATTCTGTCAAGTGGCGGGCAGTCAGCTAACACTACAATATAAAGCACTAACCATGCAGCTTTGTTGATATTCAGAACCCACTTCCAACTTTCTTAATCACCCAGTTCTTGTTTTCCTCCTTAGCTTTGCTTACTTCTTGAATCTTTTTTTGCTGTTTTTTTTTTTTTTTTTTTAATTTTAGGACCAGAAAAGGCATCTTCTTAGTTATCTCATAACTGAAACAAAAGCAAGTTTTAGCATGTCAGTCAGATATTGTAAGCCCAAATTCATTACAGAGCATCTTATTCTAGAATCTATTAAAGTACTCTATGAACCACTCAAGCATTATTATGAATCATCCGGCATAGTTTAACTCAGATATTAAAGGGATTAAAGAGACTCATTCTCTACCTGACAGTGACAAAGTAACTAACAAGTAAAATCATAACGACAACCAAAAATAATTGGAATATCATGAAATGTTTATTTTCTAGTTCGAGAGCAATAGTAAGGACATTACTCTGACACCGTAACTACTCTTCCTTTTCCCTTTTCTTTCTCATTCATGGATAATCAGGATTGGATTATGCATAATCCTTGGTATATGACACCCTTATCATTGTCCCATGCATGGCCTTCTTTTATTAATTTACTCATTAATTTATTTTTAATAATGTAAAAAACACCCATGAATCCACCACTCATCACCACCAATACAAAATCCAGGACTTTGACAGTAATTAAATCTAGGTTTCTGGACCTCTCCCATCCTATATCTCTGCATGCTCCCACCCAACCAGAGGTAACTACCGTCCTAAATCCTGTGTTTATAATTCCCTTGTCTTCCTTTTTAATATAGATTTTTCTCTTTGTCTCTCTTGACTAGCAGACTGATTTATTTTTAAGCCCTTCCCAGGTTTCACTCAGTTATGCCCTTCACATCATCGTATTTCAGAGACTATTTTGCTCACCATTGTTGGGGTGATCCATTCTCCATTATTCATATGACAAACAAGAGAAAAATCCCATCTCACTGGACAGTAAAACCAAGAAGTGCTGTGTGGGCTTTCTTTGTTACCTCATGTTGGGTCTTGATACTCCAGCTTTGGGAGGTTCCTCCTCTACTTGTGGAATAGTGTCTGTGACTAGCCAAGCCCAGGGATGATTGGCACCCCGAGTTTCCCGTTTGAGAATTTTCTATACAATAGCTGAATTATGAGCCCATATTGAGAAGTTTTAAAGAGGGGAGACAGGCTGTGGGGGCTTTTTGCCTGCATTATCCGTTGAGGTCAATGAAGTTGGTTCAGGGGGAAGGGAGTATTACAAAATTCCGCATTTAGACCTTAGAGACGTGGATTTTATTTTAAGTTCTGCTGCAAACTAGCTGTGTGACCTTGGGCAAATGGTTTTTACCTCTCTGGGCCCCAATCCCTCCTTGGTAGAATAAAGACTTAAGCCAAATAATTTCTCAGAGCCCTTTCAGATGAGGAATATGGGGAAAAGAGCGACTCAGTCACTTCCTCAATGTCCCACCACCCTCTCTTCACTCATTTACTCACAGAGTCAACATACATTCCATTGGGCTCCTACAATGTGCTGGGGACACAAAGATGAATAAGAAACTTATGGTTCCTGGACCAGGAACTCAGAGTCCTACCACACCTTGAAATATAAAATGTATGTTTTGATCTCTCTTACTGAATTAAAATCCACTTGGGATTAAGGACACCATGTTAAGATTCTTCTGATTGCAAGTAACAGAAGCATAGTAGATGTAACTTAAGCAAAAAGGGAGATTTATTGTTAGAACTCAGGGCATAGTGTATTTCATAAAAGTCATGTTTAGTTTCTTTGTGCTGTCCAAACAGAAATAACACAAGTGGATGGCTTTAACAAATAGAAATTTATGTTCTCACAGTTTAGGAGGCTAGAAGTTCAAATTCAGGGCACCAGCTCTAGGGGAAGACTTTGACCCTCTGTTGGCTCTGGAGGAAGGTCCTTGTCTCTTTTCAGCTTGTGTTCCTGAGTTCCTTAGCAACCTTCATGTGGCATGACATCTATATTCCCCCATTTGTACTTGCTTCTGTGCCTAATCTGCTCCTTTTATATCTTAAAAGTGATTGGCTTAAGATATACCCTATACTCATGTGGCCTCCTTAACATAACCACAAAAACTCTTCCCAGATGAGAGTACATCCACAGGAATAGGGCTAGAAGTTACAACACATATTTTTTGGGAAACAGTCAATCCATAAAAAAGTCATAAGCAGGGATACAATTGGACCTTAGTAAGAGACTTAGTAAGAGACTGAAGAGTGTGGGGGAACCCAGGAAGTCATCTGTCTAGCTCCACTTCTCACTGTAAGTCTGCTTCATCTTTCACTTTTGCAGCCACTGCCCCTTGGTAGAAAATCACTTTCAAAACTCCAAAGGTTTATATGGAAGAAGACAAGTCTTTATCTCTCATTCCCAATTCAGAATTCCTTGGGAAGAACCATAACCGGCCAATTTTGTGTCATCTGCCCCCACCCCAGTGGATTTCACTGTGGCCAAGTTGGAGTGGCGGTTAGAGAAGTTCTGTCATACAAATATGGCCTCTCATGTAGCTTCCATGAGAATGGAATGAGGAAACTGTCCCTGGAAAAGGCATCCTGGTCTCCTGCTGTGACAGGTGCAGTGACTGATGCTGGCTTGCTTGTCTCTTGCTTGCTCAACACAGAGTGGAAATGCAGTGTATGCCTTCTGAGTAAGCACACTAATGCATGTGAACAACTAAAAGTGAAATGGTAGGGAGAGGTTCACAAAATGGAGCCTATTTTTGGTTTTAGGAAGAAACTAAAAGAATATTAGCTGAAGAAAACAAGCCATACACCTTTGAAATACAGGTTCCTAGAAATCTGGGAGACTTGATATGGATACCATGTGTCACTGATACTGTGATAGAGTTGAAATCGGTTGTGACTCCTGGAATTATTACGGATTTTCTTATAGACATTAAGCGAGGAGGAAGTGACAATGGAATAAAACATTGTTTTGAGTTTTCAGTGAATTAGAGGTCTTTCTTTGAGCTTCTCAGTTCCCTCTACAAGCGCCAGCACCAGTGAGGAAGGCCCAAGGCTGGCAAGGAGGCCTGTTTGCAGTTTGCTTTCTCATATCCCAAACCTTAAAGTCCAAAGAAACCTTCTGATACAGAATCATGGCACTTTAGAGACCTCAGGTGAGCCTAACCAATTACCTAGTTCTTGGCCCTAATTTTGCAAAAGAGGAAACTGAAACCCAAAGGGTACAGCTGGCTCAACTACTCACTGCTAGCCAGGGACAGAGGTGGAGCTAGAACTTGGATTGCTTGACTCCAGCACAGAGTTCTGGTGAATCTCAATTTTAAATTCCTGTTAATATTATGTGTCTAATTTTTTTTTTTTTTTATAACACCTAAAGGCTGTGTCATCATTAAGAGAAGAACCAAAAGCAAATTCATAAATTAGGACTATTGACCGTTTAATTATTAATTATGTGGTAAACGGAAATCTGGCTCTGATCTGGACAAACCATAGCTGAGTTTTGTGTTTTTACATCAAGTTATTTGTGCAGGGCTATCTAAATTTTTTTTTTTTTTATCTAAATTAGTAATTTGTGCTAAAACTTTCATTCTCCCAGGCCTATGCTTACAGCTGCTGTGTCAAAGCTTGGGTGTGTAAGTATGAGATCTGCTGGAGTGTGGGTGCAGATACTCTAAAGGTAATGACCAATTGATATGTACACTATCAGCCAGCTAGTCAGTATAGGAACACACAGAGCTTTGATATATTAAATTATATTTATTATATATATTGATAGACATATTTATACATTAATTTAACTTTACATTAAATTGTAATTTACATTACAAATTAAATTTTATATTAAATTATCATTTGTATCTAATATAACTGTATCTATAACTATATATATAACTGTATCTATAACTATATATATATAGTTTATGACAGGGATATCCTTTCCCTAGATTTCATCCATCTCATGTCTTACAGGGCTTTTTTTTTTTTTTTTAGCATTTTTTTAAAAATAATTTTTATTGCACTTTAAGTGAAAGTTTACAAGTCAGACTGTCACATATAAGCTTATATACACCTTACTACATACTACCATTTACTCTCCCCCTAATGAGCCAACCCGCTCCCTCCTTCCAGTCTCTCCTTTTGTGACCCTTTTGCCAGTTTCTAACCCTCCCATATCCCCTCCAGACAGGAGATGCCAACACTGTCTCAAGTGTCCGCCTGATACAAGTAACTCACTCTTCATCAGTATCTCTCTCCAACCCATTGTCCAGTCCCTAACATGTCTGATGAGTTGTCTTCAGGAATGGTTCCCATCCTGAGCTCACAGAAGGTTTGTGGACCATGACCGCCGGGATTGTTCTAGTATCAGTCAGACCATTAAGTCTGGTCTTTTTATGAGAATTTGGGGTCTGCATCCCACTGATCTCCTGCTCCCTCAGGGGTTCTCTATTGCACTCCCTGTCAGGGCAGTCATCGATTGTGGCCGGGCACCATCTAGTTCTTCTGGTCTCAGGACGATGTAAGTCTCTAGTTCATGGGGCCCTTTCTGTCTCTTGGGCTCATAGTTATCGTGTGACCTTGGTGTTCTTCATTCTCCTTTGATCCAGGTGGGTCAAGACCAATTGATGCATTTTAGATGGACGCTTGTTAGCATTTAAGACCCCAGGCACCACACTTCAAAGTGGGATCCAAAATATTTTCGTAATAGAATTTATTTTGCCAATCGACTAGAAGTCCCCTTAAGCCATAGTCCCCAAAACCCGCCCTTGCTCCCCTGACCTTCAAAGCATTCAGTTTATCCCGGAAACTTCTTTGCTTTTGGTCCAGTCCAGTTGAGCTGACCTTCCATGTATTGAGTATTGCCCTTTCCTTCACCTAAAGTAGTTCTTATCTGCTAACTAATCAGTAAATAGCCCTCTCCCACCCTCCCTCCCTCCCCTCTCTCATAACCACAAAAGAAGGTGTTCTTCTCAGTTTATACTATTTCTCAAGATCTTATAATAGTGGTCCTATACAATATTTGTCCTTTTGCCTCTGACTAATTTCACTCAGCATAATGCCTTCAAGGTTCCTCCACGTTATGAAATGTTTCACAGATTCATCACTGTTCTTTATGGATGCGTAGTATTCCATTGTGTGAATATACCATAATTTGTTTAACCATTTGTCCGTTGATGGACACCTTGGTTGCTTCCAGCTTTTTGCTATTGTGAACAGTGCTGCAATAAACATGGGTGTGCATATATCTGTTCGTGTAAAGGCTCTTATTTCTCTAGGTTATATTCCGAGGAGTGGGATTTCTGGGGTGTATGGTAGTTCTATTTCTAACTGTTTAAGATAACACCAGATAGATTTCCAAAGTGGTTGTACCATTTTACATTCCCGCCAGCAGTGTCTAAGAGTTCCAATCTCTCCACAGCCTCTCCAACATTTATTATTTTGTGTTTTTTGGATTAATGCCAGCCTTGTTGGAGTGAGATGGAATCTCTTGGTAGTTTTAATTTGCATTTCTCTAATGGCTAATGATCGAGAGCATTTTCTCATGTATCTGTTAAAAAAAAAAAAATTTTTTTTTAAGCTGCGTGAATATCTTCTTTAGTGAAGTGCGTGTTCATATCCTTTGCCCACTTCTTGAGTGGGTTGTTTGTCTTTTTGTGGTTGAGTTTTAACAGAATCATATAGATTTTAGAGATCAGGCTCTGGTCGGAGATGTCATAGCTGAAAATTTTTTCCCAATCTGTAGCTGGTCTTTTTACTCTTTTGGTGAAGTCTTTAGATGAGCATAGGTGTTTGATTTTTAGGAGCTCCCAGTTATCTGGTTTCTCTTCGTCATTTTTAGAAATGTTTTGTATTCTATTTATGCCCTGTATTTTATTAAGGCTCCTAACGTGGTCCCTATTTTTTCTTCCATGATCTTTATCGTTTTAGTCTTTATGTTTAGGTCTTTGATCCACTTGGAGTTAGTTTTCGTGCATGGTGTGAGGTATGGGTCCTGTTTCAATTCTTTGCAAATGGATATCCGGTTATGCCAGCACTATTTGTTAAAAAGACTATCTTTTCCCCAATTAACTGACACTGGGCCTTTGTCAAATATTAGCTGCTCATACGTGGATGGATTTATATCTGGGTTCTCGATACTGTTCCATTGGTCTATGTGCCTGTTGTTGTACCAATACCAGGCTGTTTTGACTACTGTGGCTGTATAATAGGCTCTAAAATCAGGTGGAGTGAGGCCTCCCACTTTCTTCTTCTTTTTCAGTAACGCTTTACTTATCGGGGGCTTCTTTCCCTTCCATATGAAGTTGGTGATTTGTTTCTCCATCACATTAAAAAATGTCATTGGAATTTGGATCGGAAGTGCATTGTATGTACAGATGGCTTTTGGTAGAATAGACATTTTTACTATGTAAGTCTTCCTATCCATGAGCAAGGCATGTTTTCCCACGTATGTAGGTCCCTTTCAGTTTCTTGCACTAGTACTTTGTAGTTTTCTTTGTATAGATCTTTTACATCTTTGGTAAGATTTATTCCTAAGTATTTTATCTTCTTTGAGGCTACTGTGAATGGTATTGATTTGGTTGATTTCCTCTTCGATGGTCTTTTTGTTGATGTAGAGGAATCCATGTGATTTTTGTATGTTTATCTTATAACCTGAGACTCTGCTGAACTCTTCTATTAGTTTCGGTAGTTTTCTAGAGGATTCCTTAGGGTCTTCTGTGTATAAGATCATGTCATCTGCAAATAGAGATACTTTAACTTCTTCCTTGCCAATCCGGATGCCCTTTAATTCTTTGTCTAGCCTAATTGCTCTGGCTAGGACCTCTAGCACAATGTTGAATAAGAGCAGTGATAAAGGGCATCCTTGTCTGGTTCCCATTCTCAAGGGAAATGCTTTCAGGCGCTCTCCATTTGGAATGATGTTGGCTGTTGGCTTTGTATAGATGCCTTTTATTATGTTGAGGAATTTTCCTTCAGTTCCTATTTTGCTGAGAATTTTTACCATAAATGGGTGTTGGGCTTTGTCAAATGCCTTTTCTGCATCAATTGATAAGATCATGTGGTTTTTGTCTTTTGTTTTATTTATACGGTGGACTACATAAATGGCTTTTCTAATATTAAACCACCTTGCATCTGGTATAAATCCCATTTGGTCGTGGTGGATTTTTTTTTTTTTTTGATACGTTGTTGTATTCTATTGGCTAGAATTTTGTTGAGGATTTTTGCATCTGTGTTCATGAGGGATATAGGTCTGTAATTTTCTTTTTTTGTGGTATCTTTACCTGTTTTTGGTATCAGGGATATGGTGGCTTCATAGAATGAGTTAGGTAGTATTCCATCATTTTCTATGCTTTGAAATACCTTTAGTAGCAGTGGTGTTAACTCTTCTCTGAAAGTTTGGTAGAACTCTGCAGTGAAGCCGTCCGGGCCAGGGCTTTTTTTTGTTGGGAGCTTTTTGACTACCTTTTCAATCTCTTTTTTTGTTATGGGTCTATTTAGTTGTTGTACTTCTGATTGTGTTAATTTAGGTAGGTAGTGTTTTTCTAGGAATTCATCCTTTTCTTCTAGGTTTGCAAATTTGTTGGAGTACAATTTTTCATAATAATCTGATATGATTCTTTTAATTTCAGTTGGGTCTGTTGTGATATGGCCCATCTCGTTTCTTATTCAGGTTATTTGTTTCCTTTCCTGTATTTCTTTATTCAGTCTGGCCAATGGTTTGTCAATTTTGTTAATTTTTTAAAAAAAACCAGCTTTTGGCTTTGTGAATTCTTTCAATTGTTTTTCTGTTCTCTAATTCATTTAGTTCAGCTCTAATTTTTATTATTTGTTTTCTTCTGGTGCCTGATGGATTCTTTTCTTGCTCGCTTTTTATTTGTTCAAGTTGTAGGGACAGTTCTCTGATTTTGGCTCTTTCTTCTTTATGTATGTGTGCATTTATCGATATAAATTGACCTCTGAGCACGTCTTTTGCTGTGTACCAGAGATTTTGATAGAAAGTGTTTTCATTCTCATTGCATCCTATGAATTTCTTATTGCCTCCTTAATGTCTTCTATAACCCAGTCTTTTTTCAGCAAGGTATTGTTCAGTTTCCAAGTATTTGATTTCTTTTCCCTGATTTTTCTGTTATTGATTTCCACTTTTATGGCCTTGTGGTCTGAGAGAATGCGTTGTAATATTTTGATGTTTTGGATTCTGCAAAGCTTTGTTTTATAACTTAATATGTGATCTATTCTTGAGAATGTTCCATGTGCACTAGAAAAAAAAGTGTACTTTGCAGCTGTTGGGTAGAGTGTTCTGTATAAGTCTATGAGGTCAAGTTGGTTGATTGTAGCAATTAGGTCTTCTGTGTCTCTATTGAGCTTCTTACTGGAAGTCCTGTCCTTCTCCGAAAGTGGTGTGTTGAAGTCTCCTACTATAATTGTGGAGGTGTCTATCGCACTTTTCAGTTCTGTTAAAGTTTGTTTTATGTATCTTGCAGCCCTGTTATTGGGTGCATAAATATTTAATATGGTTATATCTTCCTGGTCTATTGTCCCTTTAATCATTATGTAGTGTCCTTCTTTATCCTTTGTGGTGGATTTAACTTTAAAGTCTATTTTGTCAGAAACTAATATTGCTACTCCTGCTCTTTTTTGATTGTTGTTTGCTTGATATATTTTTTTTCCATCCTTTGAGTTTTAGTTTGTGTCTCTAAGTCTAAGGTGTGCCTCTTGTAGGCGGTGTATAGATAGATCATGTTTCTTTATCCAGTCTGAGACTCTCTGTCTCTTTACTGGTGCATTTAGTCCATTTACGTTCAGCGTAATTTTAGATAAGTATGTGTTTAGTGCTGTCATTTTGATGCCTTTATGTGTGTGTTGTTGACAATTTCATTTTCCACTTTTTTGTGCCGAGACGTTTTTCTTTGTAAATTGTGTGTTCCTCTTTTTCATAGTAGTTGAATTTATGTTTGCTGAGTCATTATTTTTTTCTTGGTTTGTATTTTGAGTTATGGAATTATTAGACCTCTTTTTGGTTACCTTAATATTTACCCCTATTTTTCTAAGTAAAAACCTAACTTGTATCCTCCTATATCACCTTGTTTTCCTCTCCATATGGCCATTCTATGCCTCCTGTATTCAGTCTCTCTTTTTGATTATTGTGATCTTTTACATAATGACTTCAATGATTCCGTTTTGAGCATCTTTTTCTTTTTAAAATTAATCTTAATTTGTTTTTGTTATTTCCTTATTGAGTCAATACCAGGATGTTCTGTTCTGTGACCTTGTGTTGTGTTGTTATCTGATATTGTTGATTTTCTGACCAATTTCCTTTAGCATTTCTTGTAGCTTTGGTTTGGTTTTTGCAAATTCTCTAAGCTTGTGTTTATCTATAAATGTTTTAATTTCACCTTCACATTTGAGAGAGAGTTTTGCTGGATATATGATCCTTGGCTGGCAGTTTTTCTCCTTCAGAGCTCTATATATGTTATCCCATTGCCTTCTTGACTGGATGGTTTCTGCTGAGTAGTCTGAACTTACTCTTATTGATTCTTCTTTGTAGACCTTTCTTTTATCCCTGGCTGCTTTTAAAATTTTCTCTTTATCTTTGGTTTTGGCAAGTTTGATGATAATATGTCTTGGTGATTTTGTTTTTAGATCGATATTATATGGGGTTCAGTGAGCATCTTGGAGAGATATCCTTTCATCATTCATGATGTCAGGGAAGTTTTCTGCCAACAGATGTTCAACTATTCTCTCTCTATTTTCTGTTATCCTTCCCTGTTCTGGAACTCCAAATACACACGCAAGTTATTCTTCTTGACAGAGTCCCACATGATTCTTAGGGTTTCTTCATTTTTTTAAATTCTTTCATCTGATTTTTCTTCAACTATATTTTATATTAGTGTCAATTGCCTTATCCTCCAGCTCCCCCACTCTGAGCTCCAATTGCTCGATTCTGTTCCTCTGACTTCCTATTGAATTGTCTAATTCTTTAATTTTACTGTTAATCTTTTGGATTTCTGAATGCTGTCTCTCTATGGATTCTTGCAGCTTATTAATTTTTCCACTATGTTCTTGAATAATCTTTTTGATTTCTTCAACTGCTTTATCAGTGTGTTCCTTGGCTTTTTCTGTGGATTGCCTTATTTCATTTCTGAGGTTATCCCTGATGTCTTGAAGCATTCTGTAAATTAGTTTTTTATATTCTGCATCTTGCAATTCCAGGACTGTATCTTCATTTAGGATAGATTTTGATTCTTTAATTTGGGGAGTTGTAGAAGCAATCATGATCTGCTTCTTTATGTGGTTTGATATTGACCATTGTCTCTGAGCCATCTATAAGATATTGTAATGATTTATTTTATATTTGCTTACTGAGTCTTATCTTGTTTTGTTTTCTTTCAATATACGTAGATGGGCTACTAGATTGCGCTGTCTTGATTGTTGTAGCCTTTGAATCATTTATGTCCTGTTACCAGGTGGTTTGGACTGTTACCAGTTATATAAGCCTAAGCGTCCATTCACTATTCTTGAGTAGAATCTGATTTTGGGTTACCAAGTGTGTGGTGCAGACTGTCACCTATTCACTTAGAGGAGTACTGGTGATAGTTGTGTGCACCAGATTCTAGTAGCAGCAGGGGGTCACACTCCGGGGGGGTAGGATGCTGACAGGCTTCCCCCAAGTGCCAGTGAGATAGGTGTGTCTCTATTCCTAAAGCACTTTGGTGGGTGGGCTCTGCAGCTGTGCCTTAGGCACGCAATGCATGTACCTCTACAGATTGGTAGGTGTCACTATCCTCAGACCCCTATGGCAGAAGGCCAGGTGGTTTGGGTGGAGCTTCAGCCCTCAGCTCCCCATTGTGGGTCAGTGAGGGTTCTGTTTAATAGGTAGAGATATCAAACCTGGGAAACTTGTCTTTCCAGTAATCAGCTAAAACAATTACAGTCAGATCACTACTAGAATTGCCTTTGCGTTATAATAGCCACCTCGCTCCCTGTAGGGATGAAAGCCCAAGACTGTGGATCTCATATGCTTGGCTGGAGCTGGTTCTGTATTTTTAGTCCAATTTCGGGAAGTCAGGGAAGGATTTTTGGTCCCTGGGTTTTTTGTAGCTGCTTCTCTCAGGCCAGGAGAATGGGTTAGGAAAAGACAAAAAAAACAAAAAACCGCAGAGCACTTCACTCTCTGGCCCAGGAAATTCCAATGTTAATGAAGCCAGCTGGGAAGGGGATAGGAGGGATCAGATAGATAGGAGATAGTAGCACCCAGGAATATGGACAAAGTTACTTATCTTGCTTGGTGATGACTGTTTTATCTGAGATTCCCAAGGGGTGTGTAGCCTGTGTGCATTGGCTGGGTCGAGATTGTCCCCAAGGGTCAGGCCCACGTCCTGTGCTTGTGCTGTCTCAGAAGCCGTGGTCACTTCCTCTGCTCCCAGTCCAAAGCCCAGCGCCAATTTTCCCTGGCTGGGACGCTGCACTCCAGGCTCCAAAACCAGTCACTGCCTCCCAGTGACTTCTCCTCCTGTCAGCCACATCACTGCGTTGCCTGCATGCACTGGCTGGGCTTCCCCCGAGGTCACTTCTGGGGGCTAGGGCTGCATTCCGTGTTTGCGCTGTCTCAGGAAGCCGTCCTCAGCTCCCCTGACCCCAGTCCAAAGCCTGGCGCCAAGGTTTTCTGACTGGGACGCTAGCTCCAGGCTTTGAAAACAGTCGCTGCTTCCCCATGGTTGCTCATTCACTCGTTAGCCACATCAGTGTGCAGCCTGCTTGCACTGGCTGAGTCTCTGTCACTCAGGTCAACTCTTTAGATCTGTGTTTGATGGTCAGGGTTTGTAGCTTGTCATGTATGTGATCGATTCACTTGTTTTTCTAAGTCTTTGTTGCAAGAGGGATCCGAGGTAGCTTCTACCTAGTCAGCTATCTTGGCCCTGCCTCCAACCCAGGGCTTTTTTAAGGTAAGGAATATTTGATGATTTTCTTTTTCTTTTTAATTTTAACCTTGTAAATAAATAATCTAAAAATCTAACTTAGATCTAAAATTTCGTGGGGAAATAAGTTCCTGAA
Source organism: Loxodonta africana (assembly GCF_030014295.1). NCBI lineage: Eukaryota > Metazoa > Chordata > Mammalia > Proboscidea > Elephantidae > Loxodonta > Loxodonta africana. The sequence goes on from NC_087342.1 coordinate 37,323,141, forward strand.
AAATTTTCCAGCACGAAAATTCCACTTTTGTTATTAAAGGACAATGCCCATTTACATAGTCAATACATTTTCCCCCAAAATGCTGAAAGAGTTCTAGAAAAAAATACTTCCTGGAGATGTGGTGTCTTAGTCATCCATATTTCTGCTAAAACTGAAATGCTACAAGTGGATGGCTTTAACAGAAATTTATTTGCTCACAGTCTAGTAGGCTACATGTCCAAATTCCAGGCATCAGCTCCAGGGGAAGACTTTCTCTCTTTGCTGGCTCTGGAGGAAGGTCCTTATCATCAGTCTTCCCTCAGTCTGGGAGCATCACAGGCAGGAACTTCAGGTCCAAAGGATGCGCTCTGCTTGCTCTGCTCACTCTGCTCCCAGCACTGCTTTCTTGGTGGCATGATGTCCCCACTCTCTGCTTGCTTCCCTTTCCTTTTATCTCTTGTAAGATAACGGGGGTGCAGGCCACACCCCAGGGAAACTCCCATTACATTGGATCAGGGATGTGACCTTAGTGAGGGTATTACAATCCCTAATCTTTAACATAAAATTACAATCACATAATGGAAGACAACCACACAATACTGGAAATCATGGCCCAGCCAAATTGATACACACATTTTTTGGGGGGCATAATTCAACACATGACGTGGTTTCCTTTTGAACATTTATTTTGTCTTTCTCTGACTGTCTTTGGTTGAAAGATCATGACAAATCTCCTGTAATGAGGTAATTCTAATTTGGGTGGTGTCAGTATGGACGAGGACGGGGTAAGATAACTTCCCATTTCTCTTTAAAAGGAAATCAGAGCTTCAGGCAGATATTAACTTCCCTGGGAAAAAAAAAATCTCTTGATAAGTGGAATTTTTAATGCTTAAAAATTAGAAACTATTGCTAAAATTGATGAACTAGACACAACTTAAAAATTACATTTGTAAATTAAACATCAGTATGACCAAAACATTGGCAGTTCGAATCCACCAGCCGTTCCTTGGAAACACATGAGGCAGTTTTACTTTGTCTTATAGTGTCACTATGAGTTGGAATACACTCAAAAGCAATGGACTTGGTTTCCTGGTTTTTATGAAAAGAAAATTTTACCATAGAACTGAGTGTTAAAGGAGTAAAATTGAATTTTTTACTTTTAAAAATATAAGTATGAAAAAATACATCTATGGGCTTGGATACTTGGTGCTGGGAAGGACCTTTAAGCTATTCCTCAGGACAGCAGATGTGACAAAGTCTTTTAAAAGCCATCCAGAAAATGTTCTGTCTCAGTCTGGTGGTGGCTATATGAGTGTATACATACATAAAAATGCTGTACCTGTAAGTGTATGCACTTTACTGTATGTGAGTTATACCTCCATAAGGACACAAGGCGAGGCAGCCATCAAGCAATCTAAAGAGAGCTTTCTGCTTATTCATTGATGGCTCTCAGGCAGCTGACCCTTGGCTAGCATTGTTTCGGTCCCTGAAGACAACTGGTGCAAGATTTGGCTCCCACCGCTCCTCCGCTCCATCTTTGTTGTTGAAAGGGGACATGCTTACTCCCCTTCCTGCTAGTCCGTTCACATGGAGGGACATCTATCCTCTATCTATGTAACACTCTTGGTTGCTTTCTGCCTGTTTACCTACTCCTCATCAGTTGTGTTTGGAAAGAGAGACCAGAATGCGCAGCCAGGCCCCTTCTTTTTTCTTAGTCTTTCTTACCCAAGGGAGCATCTTCTTGGGAAGAGGCTGGTGGGAAGCCCACATTTCCATCTGCTGCTCCATGCTGTAAGTCTTGCAGAGACAAACATCCTGCAAGAGAAGGCCTGCCCTTGCCTACAGATATAAGCTGTACCTTTTTTAGGATAGAAGTGCTTGTTGTTCATTTGACCTTATCTGCCATCTCATCTGCCCTATTTCTTTACTGGTTCTAGCCTAGGCGGGAACAAGGAATGTCAATTATTTGACTCCCACAGGCACTCTGGCCTTCAGCACAAGAACAGACACACAAAAAAAGACACAAGCTACCTGCAAACCCTGATTTCAGCATCACTGAAGCCCTATAGAATTTGTATGTGAAAGTATTGCCTAATCTTTGTTAACCTTCAATCTTGTGTGTGTGTGTGTGTGGAAAATTAAACTCGTTTTTATGGTTGGGCTGGAGAATGCTAGTTAATCACATGACTTTGTGAATTAGTTGAGAAACAAACATAAAAGCCAGATATGGATCAGCATATTGGCTTTATTACCAGTAAAGCTGAATTAAAAACCTTGGCTTGGATCCTAGATCCAAATGATCTTTGAAGGAACTTACCACCACCCACTCCCAGGCAGGACAGCTGTAGGCCTTTCCTGGCAAGGGCAGCACCTGGCTCTTGGATTTACCCCATGGAGGGGAAGAGGACAGGTGCATCCCGTGGCCAGGCTGTTAAAAAAAAAAAAAAAGATGAGAGTGAGAGATCCAAAAAGAGAGGAGAGCAATGGTCTTTACGTATTGAGCCTGACCTCATAAAGTGCAGGCAGAATTAGTCATCCTTGGGGAGGAGTTAAAGAGGGAGGTAAAGAGAAGAGAGAAAATGCTTTTCCAATACTTTTGAAAGGTCACAAAAAAAAAAAAAAAAAACCCACTGCCATTAAGTCGACTCTGACTCACAGCAACGCTGTAAGACAGAATAGAACTGCCCCCTAGGATTTCCAAGGCTGTAAATCTTTATGGAAGCAGACTGCCTTATCTTTCTCCCACGGAGTGGCTGGTGGGTTTGAACCACTGACCTTTCAGTTAGCAGCTAAGTGCTTTAACCACTGCTCCGCCAGGGCTCCTTTCTGAAAGATTAGCAGTTCCTTTTATACACCAAGGAAGGGGAGGGAGACAATGCCTTCCTTTGACTGACCACCCTGTACAGTCACTGAAAATACTAATGTTGGCCAAAACTGCAAGTGGGTTTTGCCTAATGGAGCTTTGACCACAGAGCACCAAAACCTGAGAGTGCAGCAAAAGTTTTCAGTAATACTTTGGAAAGAATATGAAAGTGTTTAAGTCCTACATCGTCAACAAACACTAGGCCATCACCACTGTGGCCTCACCCTACAGCAGAGGAGCCCAGCTCCAACCCCAGGCCAGCCCCTGTGGCACCAACTGAGATAAATAGGACTGGAGACCCCATGTCCCTCTGTGGGCATGGGAGGCTTCCTCCTCCTCTTTCCTTCTTTTTTTGCTGCCGTATATATTAGTGCCTCTTTTTGATTTGAGGTTTTTTTTTCATGTTGCTTGTCCCTAGGGTCAAGCTGGATAATTTAGATCAAATAAGTGTTAGAATTAATTCAAAAAGTATTTATTAAGCACGTCCAGGTGCCAAGTATGCAGGAGTGAGCAAAACAAGGTCTTGCTCTCACAGAGTTTACATTTTAGTGGGAGGAGGCAGTGATGAGCAAGTGCTCAATCTCTGGGGATAGTTTTGTTTATGTGCATTTGCCTTTGCATGCTTTCCCATAAACCAGTGCATTAAAAAGACACATTGCAGCTACTTTGGTGATATTTTTTGGGATAAAGGACCATTAGGACCATTATTATAAGAAGGCATGAGTGACAAATCACAGATACCACACAGACACACATAGCTGATGTACTGACCACTCAGGCTGTGAAACCTTACTTTCATTGTAAGGTTTATTAACTGACAGTAAGTGTATTATAACCACAAACCAATTTTATTAATGGCAAAAAATAAACCTCGGACTCATTCTTTGTTTTTGTCTTAACCTCTTAACCAAGTAGCCAAAAAGCACTAATGAAATCTTGCTTTAAAAAAAAAAAAAGACAAGTTTGAGAGGAAAATATTTCAAACTTACTCTTTATTTAAGTCACTTTTCTGGTCTGCGTCCAGTGATGGCATCACTTGTTCTCTATAAACAGCAGTTTATTTGTTTAATAATAAAAAAAAGCATTCTTATTAGATTGCAACATGGTGTACACATGTAGACTCACAGACCCAACATGAGAGGTGACTTAGACGCCATCAAGTTCAGTCTCACCAGCAACATTGATGAGATGGCCATCCACACTCTGGCTGGAGCTGTCCAGTGAGCACATACAGGTTACTCCATGAAGGAATAGTCTATCCCGTTGTTAGATGTAATTGTTAAAAAGCTCCTCTTTATATTGTGATTAAAATCTACCTCCATGTCACTTCAACCCATTGCTTTCAGTTTTGTCCCTGGATTAACCTAGAACCAGCCTGTATCCACTCAAACATGACAGCCTTTCAGTTATTTAAATTCAGAATAGGTTTCAAATTGACCCTTCTTAGACATTTCCTTCATTCTGCACAAGGTTTAAATTTTCAAAATAGTTGCCAATATTGAAAAGTCATGAGATTTCCAAAAGCTAAGTACTTGCATATATTTTATCACACCCCCTTCCCCCAAGCTGGCTTTAGCAGCTGAATTCCCTGGGCCTCAGATAGGCACTGTTGAGTGCCTAGAGCCAGCCTCCCAGCCTTGGAAAAGGAAAAAAATTCCAATTGGGGAAAAGGATAATTTGCCAGCTCTACTAACTGGGGAAGCTCAGAACAAAAGCGGTTCCTGTCCAGGCATAAACAGTCTGTGGACTTTGAGCACCTTTCCCCTCTCCATGGACCTGTGTGGGCCTATTTCAGGAGAACAGGCCCTTGTTGGCAGACTCCAACCATTTCAGCTGTGCGGTGGAGTGGTGGGTGTTTGATATTTGACATTGCTTTGCCTATTAAAAAGGGTCCTCACCTACCCACATCAGGGACCTAAGGACTGGTAGCTCCACTCAGGTCACCCAGCCACCCACGACAGGGGTCCAAGGATAACTGGTACCTCCCAGTCCTTACAACCAAAAACATTGGGTTCCCATGGTCCATCTGTAGAACCACCCACCTGCATGCTCTAGGGAAGAGAGACATGCTTCCCTCAGACACTCAGGAGTCAGGACTCAGCCCCCTGCCTTGTTCAGAGCATAACCCCTTGCTGCAATCAGATACCGGTACATACATCAATCACCCCGTCCCTCTAAGACTGTAGGATAGAGCCTGTACCATACATTTGCTGATCAGCTACCTGGACACCTGAGCTGAATTCATACAAGAAAAGTGAATGGACTTCTAGACTGATATACCTGATAACAGCTCTAGCCATCTGGGGACAGGATATCAGAACTCCAAAGGCAAAAATAATCAAAAGAGCTCACTCAAGCAACTCCTTTGGGCATATCAAAACAAAACAAAGCAAGAAGCTATGACACAGTAAGCAAGCATAAACTAATACAATAACTTACAGACAACAGTCAATATCAAGTCGCATAAAGAAACAGACCATGATCGCCTCAACAAGCTCTCAAAACAAAGAATCAAGGGATCTTCTAGATGAAAGTGCATTCCTGGAATTACCAGAGGCAGAATACAAAAGATTAATATACAGAATCCTTCAACATCAGGAAGGAAATGAGGCAATATACAGAACAAGCCAAGGAACACACAGATAAAGCAACTGAAGAAACTAAAAAGATTATTCAGGAACATAATGAAAAATTTAATAAGCTGGGAAAACCCATAGAAAGACATCAATCAGAAATTCAGTAGATTAACAATAAAATTACAGAGGTAGACAATTCAATACAAAGCCAGAGGAGCAGAATTGGGCAGGTAGAAGCCAGAATTTCTGAACTTGAAGATAAATCACTTGGCACTAAAGTATTTGAAGAAAAATCAGATAAAATAGTTTTAAAAAATAAAGAAACCTTAAGAATCATGTGGGACTTTATCAAGAAAAATAACCTACAAGTGATTGGAGTACCAGAACAGGGAGGGATAACAGAAAATACAGAGAGAATTGTTGAGGATTTGTTGGCAGAAAACTTCTCTGATATTGTGAAAGATGAGAAGATATCTATCCAAGATGCTCATCAAACTCCACATAAGGTAGATGTGAAAAGAAAGTCACCAAGACATATTACAATCAAACTTGCCAAAACCAAAGATAAAGACAGAATTTTAAGAGCAGCTAGGGATAAACAAAAAGTCACCTACAAAGAAGAATCGATAAGAATAAGCTTGGACTACGTGGCAGAAACCATGGAGGCAAGAAGGTAATGGTATGACTTATTTAAAAAATTGAAGGAAAAAAATTGCCAGCCAAGAGTCATATATGCAGCAAAACTATCTCTTAAATATGAAGGTGAAATTAGGACATTTCCAGATAAACAGAAGTTTACAGAATTTGTAAAAACCAAGCCAAACCTACAAGAAATACTAAACGGAGTTCTTTGGTTAGAAAATCAATAATATCAGGTATCAACCCAAGACTACCCTGCTGGGCAGAGCAATCAGAAGTCAACCCAGACAGGGAAATCAAAAAAACAAAGCAAGATTGTTTTAAAAAGCTCAAAATAGGGTAACACCAATGTTATTATATAAAAGAAGACAACATTAAAACAATAAAGAGGGACTAAGAAATGTAATCATAGATATTCCATAAGGAGAGGAAAATACAGTGACACAAAAAAATAAAAGTCGGGTTTAAATTTAGAAAAATAGGAGTAAATAATAAGGTAACCACAAAGGAGACAAACTTTCCTAATCATCAAAATAAAATACAAGGAAAAAAATACTCAGCAGAAAAAAAAATCAATAACAATGAATATGAGGAAAGGACAGTATATAAAAATAATCTGCATAAAATTAAGTGGGAAAAAGAAACTGTCAACTACATACAAACAAAGACATCAGAAGGATAGCACTAAATTCATACCTATACATAATTACGTTGAAAGTAAATGGACTAAATGCACCAATAAAGAGACAGAGTGGCAGAACGGATTAAAAAACATGATCCATCTATATGCTGCCTACAAGAGACACACCTTAGACTTAGAGACACAAATAAACTAAAACTCAAAGGATGGAAAAAAATACTTCAAGCAAACAACAATCAAAAAAGAGCAGGAGTGGCAATATTAATTTCAGACAAAATAGACTTTAAAGTTAAATCCATCATAAAGGATAAGGAAGGACACTATATAATGATTAAAGGGACAATACACCAAGAAGATACAACCACACTAAATATTTATGCACCCAATAACAGGGCTGCCAGATACATAAAACAAACTCTATCAGCATTGAAAAGTGAGATAGACAGCTCCACAATAATAGTAGGAGATTTCAACACACCACTTTCTGTGAAGGACGGCACATCCAGAAAGAAGCTCAATAAAGACAGAAGATCTAAATGCCACAATCAACCAACTCAACGTCATAGACATATGCAGAACACTCCACCCAACAGCAACAAAGTATACTCTCTTTTCTAGTGCACATGGAACATTCTCTAGAATAGACCACATATTAGGTCATGAAGCAAGCCTCAGCAGAATCCAAAACATTGAAATATTACAAAGCATCTTCTCTGACCATAAGGCCATAAAAGTGGAAATCAATAACGGAAAAAGCAGGGAAAAGAAATCAAACACTTGAAAACTGAACAATACCGTGCTCAAAAAAAGACTGGATTATAGAAGACATTAAGGATGGAATAAAGAAATTCATAGAATCCAATGAGAATGAAAACACTTCATATCAGAACCTTTGGGATACAGCAAAAGCAGCGCTCAGAGGTCAATTTCTATCGATAAATGCACACATACAAAAAGAAGAAAGGGGCAAAATCAAAGAATTAGCCCTACAACTTGAATAAATAGAGCAACAAAAGAAACCCTTAGGCACCAGAAGAAAGCAATAATAAAAATTAGAGCTGAACTGAAATGAAATAGAAAAGAGGAAAACAATTCAAAGAATTAACAAGACCAAAAGTTGGTTCTTTGGAAAAATCAACAAAATTGATAAACCACTGGCCAAAGTGACAAAAGAAAAACAGAAGAGGAAGCAAATAACCCCAAATAAGAAATGAAATGGGCAATATTACAACAGACCCAACTGAAATTATAAGAATCATATCAGATTACTATGAAGAATTATACTCCAACAAATTTGAAAACATAGAAGAAATGGATGAATTCCGAGAAACACACTACCTCCCTAAACTGACACAAACAGAGGTAGAACAACCAAATAGACCCATAACAAAGAAGAGATTGAAAGGGTAATCAAAAAGCTCCCAACAACAAAAAGCCCTGGCCCGGACAGCTTCACTGAAGTGTTCTACCAAATATTCAGAGAAGAGTTAACACCACTGCTACTAAAGGTATTTCACAGCAAAGAAAAGGATGGAATACTACCAAACTCATTCTATGAAGCCACCATATCCCTGATACCAAAACCAGGTAAACACCACAAAAAGAGAAAATTACAGACCTATATCCCTCATGAACTTAGAAGCAAAAATCCTCAACAAAATTCTAGCCAATAGAATTCAACAAAATACCAAAAAAAAAAAAGTCACCATGACCAGGTGGGGTTCATACCAGGTATGCAGGGATGGTTCAACATTAGAAAAACAATGTAATCCATCATATAAATAAAACAAAAGACAAGAATCATATGATTTTATCAATTGATGCAGAAAAGGCATTTGACAAAGTTCAACACCCATTCATGATAAAAACTCTCAGCAAAATAGGAACTGAAAGGGAATTCCTCAGCATAATAAAGGGCATTTATACAAAGCCAACAGCCAACATCACCCTAAATGGAGAGAGCCTGAAAGCATTCCCATTGAGATCGAGAACCAGACAAGGATGCCCTTTATCACCACTCTTATTCAACATTGTGCTGGAAGTCCTAGCCAGAGCAATTAGGTTAGATAAAGAAATAGAGGGCATCCAGATTGGCAAGGAAGAAGTAAAAGTATCTGTATTTGCAGATGACATAATCTTATACACAGAAAACCCTAAGTAAGGAATGCTCCAGAAAATTACTGAAACTAATAGAAGAGTTCAGCAGAGTATCGGGATACAAGATAAACATACAAAAATCAGTTGGATTCCTCTACACCAACAAAAAGAACATCAAAGAGGAAATCACCAAATCAATACCATTTACAATAGCTCCCAAGAAGATAAAATACTTAGGAATAAATCTTACTGGAGATGTAAAAGACTAACACAAAGAAAGCTACAGTACACTTCTGCAAGAAACAAAAAGAAACTTACATAAGGGGAAAAACATACCTTGCTCATGCATAGGAAGACTTAACATTATAAAAATGTCTATTCTACCAAAAGCGATCTATACATTTAGTGCAATTCTGATCCAAATTCCAATGACATTTTTTAATGAGATGGAGAAACACATCACCAACTTCAAATACAAGAGAAAGAGGCTCCGAGTAAGTAAAGCATTACTGAAAAAGAAAAACAAAGTGGGAGGCCTTACTCTACCTGATTTTAGAGCCTATTATACCGCCACAATAGTCAAAACAGCCTGGTACTGGTACAACAACAGATACATAGACCAATGGAACAGAATTGAGAATCCAAACATAAATCCATCCACATATGAGTAGTTGATATTTGACAAAGGCCCCAAAACAGTTAAATGGGGGAAAAGGCAGTCTTTTTAACAAATGGTGCTGGCATAACTGGATATCCATCTGCAAAAAAATGAAACAAGACCCATACCTCACTCCATGAACAAAAACGAGCTCAAAATGGATCAAAGACCTAAATATAAAATCTCAAACGATAAAGATCATGGAAGAAAAAATAGGGGCAACGTTAGAAGCCTTAATACATGGCATGAACAGTATACAAAATATTACTAACAATGCAGAAGAAAAACTAGATAACTGGGAGCTCCTAAAAAGCAAACACCTATGCTCATCCAAAGACTTCATCAAAAGAGTAAAAAGATTACCTACAGATTGGGAAAAAGTCTTTAGTTATGACATTTCTGATCAGTGCCTGATCTCTGAAATCTACATGATACTGCAAAAACTCAATGCAAAAAGACAAATAACCCAATTAAAAAATGGGCAAAAGATATGAACCGACACTACACTAAAGAAGACATTCAGGTAGCTAACAGATACATGAGATGCTCACGATCATTAGCCATTAAAAAAAAATGCAAATCAAAACTACAATGAGATTTCATCTCACTCCAACAAGGCTGGCATTAATCCAAAAAACACAAAACAATAAATGTTGGAGAGGCTGTGGAGAGATTAGAACACTTATACACTGCTGGTGGGAATGTAAAATGGTACAACCCCTTTGGGAATCAATTGGCAGTTCCTTAAAAAGCTAGAAATAGAACTACCATACAATCCAGCAATCCCACTCCTTGGAATATATCCTAGAGAAATAAGAGCCTTTACCCGTGTTCATTGCAGCACTGTTTACAATAGCAAAAAGATGGAAGCAACCAAGGTGCCCATCAAAAGATGAATGGATAAATAAATTATGGTGTATTCACACAATGAAATCAGTAAAGAACAGTGATGAATCTATGAAACATTTCATAACATGGAGAAATCTGGAAGGCATTATGCTGAGTGAAATTAGTCAGTTGCAAAAGGACAAATATTGAACAAGACCACTATTATAAGAACTCAAGAAATAGTTTAAACAGAGAAGAAAATATTCTTTGATGGTTATAAGAGGGGTGAGGGAGGGAGGATGGGAGAGGGGTATTCACTAACTAGATGGTGGATAAGAAGTACTTTAGGTGACGGGAAAGACAACACACAATACAGGTGAGGTCAGCACAACTGGACTAAACAAAATGCAAAGACGTTTCTGGAAAAAACTGAATGCTTCAAAGGCCTGTGTTTGGGGAGGGGTCGGGTACCATGGTTTCAGGGGACAGCTAAGTCCATTGGCATAATAAAATCTATTAAGAAAACATTCTGCATCCCACCTTGGAGAGAGGCGTCTGGGGTCTTAAATGCTAGCAAGCGGACATCGAAGATGCATCAATTGGTCTCGACTCACCTGGATCAAAGGAGAATGAAGAACACCAAGGACACAAGGTAATTACAAGCCCAAGAGACAGAAAGGGCCACATAAAGCAGGGACTACATCAGCCTGAGACCAGAAGAGCTAGATGGTGCCAGGCTATAACCGATGACTGCCCTGACAGGGAACACAACAGAGAACCCCTGAGGGAGCAGAAGAGCAGTGGGATGCAGACTCCAAATTCTCATAAAAAGACCAGACTTAATGGTTCTGACTGAGATTAGAAGGACCCTGGTGGTCATGGCCCCCAGGCCTTCTGTTGGCCCAGGACAGGAACCATTCCGAAACCCAACTCTTCAGGCAGGGATTGGACTGGACAATGGATTGGAGAGGGATGCTGGTGAGGAGTGAGCTTCTTGGATCAGGTGGACACTTGAGACTATGTTGGCATCTCCTGCCTGGAGAGGAAATGAGAGGGTACAGGGGGTTAGAAGCTGGCGAAATGGACATGAAAAGAGAGAGAGGAGGGAGGGAGCAGGCTGTCTCATTAAGGGGAGTATGGGAGTATGTAGCAAGGTGTATATAAGTTTTTGTATGAGAGACTGATTTGATTTGTAAGCTTTCGCTTAAAGCACAAGAAAAGAAAAAACAGTTCAAAAAGAAAAAAGTTATGAGATTTCAAAATAATCCAGATTTCTAGCTACTCTTTTAAAACTGGAGGATCAGGTAACCTGGTCTTTATTCTCTCAAATAAAGGACTGGCCGGAGTGAGGAGAACCTACTGCTTCTAGACACTTTTTACCGTATGGGGTACTTCACTAGAATGGCCTGCAGCTACTACCTGCAACCACACTGTCTGTTATGGGTTGATTTGTGTCCCCCCCCAAAACATGTTCAAGTCCCAACCCTCATTATCTGTGAATGTAACCTTGTTTGGAAATAGTGTTGTTGCGATGTAATTAAGTTAACATGTGGTGTTACTGAAGTAGGGTGGGCCCTAATCCAAGATAAGTGGTGTCCTTATAAAAGAGGAGAAGAGACAGACAGCGACTTAGAGGGAAGACAGACATGAAAAGACAGAGGCAGAGACTAGAGTTATGCTGCCACAGCCACGGAATACTTGAGACTACCAGAAGCTGAACGAGCAAGGAAGGATCTTCAATTAGAGTTTTTCGGAAACAGTCCCGCACTGCCAACACCTCGATTTCAGATTTCTCATCTCCAGAACTGTGAGAGAATAAATTTCTCTTGTTTTAAGCCACCCACTTTATGGTAATTTGTAGGGCAGCCCTAGGAAACTAATACAGATTTTAGAACTAAACAGGAAGAGAATCCTAAGGATAAGTTTTCTAAATTGATACTGGAGTTTCTGGAATTCGTTCTCTAATCTGATTAGATTTAAAATCACTAATGACTCAATGTGGCAATAGAGATATGCAAAATATAATCATTGGTTACTGTTAATCAAATACTTAGAAGAAGCAAGGACTGGGTGATCATGTATTTGATACCTTAGAATATTTTAGCCAAACTAACTAGTGTAATGAGATTGGCTCATGGCTCCCAATTGCACTGAGCGAATGCAGAAAGAAAAGGGTGAGCTCAGGGCTTCAAATTCCAAGTGCCACGTCTTCCCTGAAAGAAAGTCTTATGTCCTATAGCTGCAGAGCTGAGATCTATATAAACCAAATCATACAAGTGGCTGAATTACAATGCAAACTGAATTCCCAGCATTGCAGGGTGTCTGACGTTATCATTATTTGGAAAGGTATGGCATCCTAAAAATTGGAATGGGGACATGAAGGCATATCCTGATGAAGGTGGTGAAGGTACAGTGGACGATATTGCATTTCTTCTCTTTATGTGAACATTACACTTCTATTAGTTCCACTTTCATTTATGTTACTTGTTGTTGTTGTTTTGTCAGGTTTTTGATTTGCCGGGAGGTTTTTGTCACCTAAAATCCTCTAGCTTCTATTTCTATCAATGCTGTTAATTGAGTTCTTTTCCATTCACGTCTTGTTTACTTATTTTTTAAATTTAAATGTAGAACTTTCCTTTTATATCTCTTCCGCTTTATCTTGTTGGTTTAAGGCTATAATTTCAGTCTATCAGAGAATTCCTTACTCTGTCATCTAATGTATTCTAAGCATTCTGTCTTCTACAGATTTGAGACAATAAATGATCACTGTATATCTATGCGCCAGTTATTGATTAAATGCTATTTGAGACCATTCTCCTGATTGTCAGTGAGTTCCTTTGGATTGTCAAGGTTCCTTTGGAAATGGCTGCCAACCTACTTTTTTTGGCATGTTTTGTTTGTATTTAATGTGTGTGTGTGAGAAAGAGAGTTCTCGTGGAAGTTCATACACAGAACAATGCGTTATAATTGGATCAGAAACACATAAACTATGGGTTTAAATTACACCCCTGAATTTTACTATTAAAGACACAACAGTTGAAAAGTAAAGAACTAAAGGTGTTGTTAGGGGTCCCAAGATGACCCTCAGGTTCAGTGATTCATTAGAAGGACTCATAGAACTCAGCGAAGTTGTTATACTCATGTTACAGTTTATTATAGGAAAAGGATGCAGATGAAAATCAGAAACAGAAACAGGCAGACAGGGTAGAGTACAGGAGAGATCAGGCACAAGATTCTAGTTGTCCTCTCCCAGTAGGGTCTAATGAACAGTGCTTAGTTCTCCCAGAAATGATGTGTGACAACACAAGCTCACCTGAGCCTTGGTGTTCAGGGTTTCATTGGGACTTAGTTACATAGGCATGGCTGACTGCCAGCATGGCTGACTTTAGTTAGTGTCCAGCCCATCCAGGAGTCAAGCCCTTACCACATGGCCTAAAGCCCACAATAAATCACACTGTTAGTGTAAACTATATCTGTCATGGCCCAAGGCCTGAGGTAAGCAAAGATAGTCAAATTAGGCAGGATATTCCATAGGTGTAGAGTTTATCTCCTAGGAGGTGGGCAAGGGTCAAACCTTTCTTTGGAATGTGCAGTTTGGACAACCCAGTTACACTGTGTTAATCCTTTACTGCACAGAAGGTATTCCTTTATTTCAGCAATTTCACTTTGATCCATTTCTGTTTAATTTTTTTTAAATTAACTTTTATTAAGCTTCAAGTGAACATTTACAATTCCAATCAGTCTGTCACATGTAAGTTTACATGTGTCTTACTCCCTTCTCCCACTTGCTCTCCCCCTGTTGAGTCAGCCCTTTCAGTCTCTCGTTTCGTGACAATTTTGCCGTCTTCCCTCTCTATCCTTCCATCCCCCCTCCAGTCAAGAGTTGCCAACACACGCTCCAGTGTCCACCTGATTTAATTAGCTCACTCTTCATCAGCATCTCTCTCCCCCCGCTGACCAGTCCCTTTCATGTCTGATGAGTTGTCTTCGGGGATGGTTCCTGTCCTGTGCCAACAGAAGGTCTGGGGACCATGGCCGCCAGGATTCCTTTACTCTCAGTCAGACCATTAAGTTTGGTCTTTTTATGAGAATTTGGGGTCTGTATCCCACTGATCTCCTGCTCCCTCAGGAGTTGTCTGTTGTGCTCCCTGACAAGGCAGTCATCGATTGTGGCCGGGCACCAACTAGTTCTTCTGGTCTCAGGATGATGTAGGTCTCTGGTTCATGTGGCCCTTTCTGTCTCTTGGGTTCTTAGTTGTTGTGTGACCTTGGTGTTCTTCATTTGCCTTTGCTCCAGGTGGGTTGAGACCAATTGATGTATCTTAGATGGCCGCTTGTTAGCATTTAGGACCCCAGACGCCACATTTCAAAGTGGGATGCAGAATGTTTTCATAATAGAATTATTTTGCCAATTGACTTAGAAGTCCCCTCAAACCATGTTCCCCAGATCCCAGCCCCTGGTCCGCTGACCTTTGAAGCATTCATTTTATCCCGGAAACCTCTTTGCTTTTAGTCCAGTCTAACTGGGCTGACCTTCCTTGTATTGAGTGTTGTCTTTCCCCTCACCCAAAGCAGTTCTTATCTACTGATTGATCAATAAAAAACCCTCTCCCTCCCTTCCTCCCTCCCCGCCTCGTAACCACAAAAGTATGTGTTCTTCTCAGTTTTTTCTATTTCTCAAGATCTTATAATAGCGGTCTTATACAAGATTTGTCCTTTTGCCTCTGACTAATTTCGCTCAGCATAATGCCTTCCAGATTCCTCCATGTTATGAATTGTTTCAGAGATTCGTCACTGTTCTTTATCGATGCATAGTATTCCATTGTGTGAATATACCACAATTTATTTACCCATTCATCCGTTGACGAACACCTTGGTTGCTTCCAACTTTTTGCTATTGTAAACAGAGCTGCAATAAACATGAGTGTGCATATATCTGTTTGTGTGAAGGCTCTTGTATTTCTAGGGTATATTCTGAGGAGTGGGATTTCTGGGTTGTATGGCAGTTCTATTTCTACCTGTTTAAGATAACGCCAGATGGATTTCCAAAGTGGTTGTACCATTTTACATTCCCACCAGCAGTGTATGAGAGTTCCAATCTCTCCACAGCCTCTCCAACATGTGTTATTTTGTGTTTTTTGGATTAATGCCAGTCTAGTTGGTGTGAGATGGAATCTCATCGTAGTTTTAATTTCCATTTCTCTAATGGCTGATGATCCGGAGCATTTTCTCATGTATCTGTTGGCTGCCTGAATATCTTCTTTAGTGAAATGTGTGTTCATATCCTTTGCCCACTTCTTGATTGGATTGTTCGTCTTTTTGTGGTTGAGTTTTGACAGAATCATGTAGATTTTAGAAATCAGGCGCTGGTCTGAGATGTCATAGCTGAATATTCTTTCCCAGTCTGTAGGTGGTCTTTTTACTCTTTTGGTGAAGTCTTTAGATGAGCATAGGTGTTTGATTTTTTGGAGCTCCCAGTTATCGGGTTTCTCTTCATCATTTTTGGTAATGTTTTGTATTCTTTTTATGCCCTGTATTAGGGCTCCTAGGGTTGTCCCTATTTTTTCTTCCATGATCTTTATCGTTTTAGTCTTTATGTTTAGGTCTTTGATCCACTTGGAGTTAGTTTTTGTGCATGGTGTGAGGTATCGGTCCTGTTTCATTCTTTTGCAAATGGATATCCAGTTATGCCCGCACCATTTGTTAACAAGACTATCTTTTCCCAATTGACTGACACTGGTCCTTTGTCAAATATCAGCTGCTCATACATGGATGGATTTATATCTGGGTTCTCAATTCTGTTCCATTGGTCTATGTGCCTGTTGTTGTACCAGTACCAGGCTGTTTTGACTACTGTAGCTGTATAATAGGTTCTGAAATCAGGTAGAGTGAGGCCTCCCACTTTCTTCTTCTTTTTCAGTAGTGCTTTGCTTATCCGGGGCTTCTTTCCCTTCCATATGAAATTGGTGATTTGTTTCTCTATCCCCTGAAAATACGACATTGGAATTTGGATCGGGAGTGCGTTATATGTATAGATGGCTTTTTGTAGAATAGACATTTTTACTATGTTAAGTCTCCCAATCCATGAGCAGGGTATGTTTTTCCACTTAAGTATGTCCTCTTGAATTTCTTGTAGTAGAGCTTTTTAGTTTTCTATGTATAGGTCTTTTACATCCTTGGTAAGATTTATTCCTAAGTATTTTATCTTCTTGGGGGCTACTGCGAATGGTATTGATTTGGTTATTTCCTCTTCGGTGTTCTTTTTGTTGATGTAGAGGAATCCAAGTGATTTTTGTATGTTTATTTTATAACCTGAGACTCTGCCAAACTCTTCTATTAGTTTCAGTAGTTTTCTGGAGGATTCCTTAGGGTTTTCTGTGTATAAGATCATGTCATCTGCAAATAGTGATAACTTTACTTCCTCCTTGCCAATCCGGATACCCTTTATTTCTTTGTCTAGCCTAATTGCCCTGGCTAGGACTTCAAGTACGATGTTGAATAAGAGCGGTGATAAAGGGCATCCTTGTCTGGTTCCCGTTCTCAAGGGAAATGCTTTCAGGTTCTCTCCATTTAGAGTGATATTGGCTGTTGGCTTTGCATAGATGCCCTTTATTATGTTGAGGAATTTTCCTTCAGTTCCTATTTTGGTAAGAGTTTTTATCATAAATGGGTGTTGAACTTTGTCAAATGCCTTTTCTGCATCTATTGATAAGATCATGTGGTTTTTATCTTTTATTTATGTGATGGATTACATTAATAGTTTTTCTGATATAATCCCACTTGATCAGGGTGAATTAGTTTTTTGATGTGTTGTTGGATTCTATTGGCTAGAATTTTGTTGAGGATTTTTGCATCTATGTTCATGAGGGATATAGGTCTAAAATTTTCTTTTTTTGTAGTGTCTTTTCCTGGTTTTGGTATCAGGGAGATGGTAGCTTCATAGAATGAGTTGGGTAGTATTCCGTCTTTTTCTATGCTTTGAAATACCTTCAGTAGTAGTGGTGTTAAGTCTTCTCTGAAGGTTTGGTAGAACTCTGCAGTGAAGCCGTCCGGGCCAGGGCTTTTTTTTGTTGGAAGTTTTTTGATTACCATTTCAATCTCTTTTTTTTGTTATGGGTCTATTTAGTTGTTCTACTTCTGAGTGTGTTAGTTTAGGTAGGTAGTGTTTTTCCAAGAATTTATCCATTTCTTCTAGGTTTTCAAATTTGTTAGAGTACAATTTTTCGTAGTAATCTGAAATGATTCTTTTAATTTCATTTGGCTCTGTTGTGATGTGGTCCTTCTCGTTTCTTATTCGGGTTATTTGTTTCCTTTCCTGTTTTTCTTTAGTCAGTCTAGCCAATGGTTTATCAATTTTGTTAATTTTTTCAAAGAACCAGCTTTTGGCTTTGTTAATTCTTTCAATTGTTTTTCTGTTCTCTAATTCATTTAGTTCAGCTCTAATTTTTATTATTTGTTTTCTTCGGGTGCCTGATGGGTTCTTTTGTTGTTCAGTTTCTATTTGTTCAAGTTGTCGGGACAGTTCTCTGCTTTTGGCTCTTTCTTCTTTTTGTATGTGTGCATTTATCGATATAAATTGGCCTCTGAGCATTGCTTTTGCTGTGTCCCAGAGGTTTTGATAGGAAGTATTTTCATTCTCGTTGCTTTCTAAGAATTTCCTTATTCCCTCCTTGATGTCTTCTATAACCCAGTCTTTTTTCAGGAGGGTATTGTTCAGTTTCCAAGTATTTGATTTCTTTTCCCTAGTTTTTCTGCTATTGATTTCTAGTTTCATTGCCTTGTGGTCTGAGAAGATGCTTTGTAATATTTCGATGTTTTGGACTCTGTAAAGATTTGTTTTATGACCTAATACGTGGTCTATTCTAGAGAATGTTCCATGTGCACTAGAAAAAAAAGTATATTTTGCAGCAGTTGGGTGGCGAGTTCTGTATAAGTCAATGAGGTCAAGTTGGTTGATTGTTTTAAGTAGGTCTTCCATGTCTCTATTGAGCTTCTTACTGGATGTCCTGTCCTTCTCCGAAAGTGGTGTGTTGAAGTCTCCTACTATAATTGTGGAGGTGTCTATCTCATTTTTCAATTCTGTTAAAATTTGATTTATGTATCTTGCAGCCCTGTCATTGGGTGCATAAATATTTAATATGGTTATGTCTTCCTGATCAATTGTCCCTTTTATCATTATATAGTGTCCTTCTTTTTCCTTTGTGGTGGATTTAAGTCTAAAGTCTATTTTGTCAGAAATTAATATTGCTACTCCTCTTCTTTTTTGCTTATTGTTTGCTTGATATATTTTTTTCCATCCTTTGAGTTTTAGTTTGTTTGTGTCTCTAAGTCTAAGGTGTGTCTCTTGTAGGCAGCATATAGATGGATCGTGTTTCTTTATCCAGTCCGTGACTCTCTGTCTCTTTATTGGTGCATTTAGTCCATTTACATTTAGCGTAATTATAGATAAATAAGTTTTTAGTGCTGTCATTTTGATGCCTTTTCATGTGTGTTGTTGGCAATTTCGTTTTCCACATACTTTTTTGTGCTGAGACATTTTTCTTAGTAAATTGTGAGATCCTCATTTGCATAGTGTTTGACTTTATGTTAGTTGAGTCGTTACGTTTTTCTTGGCTTTTTTCTTGAGTTATGGAGTTGATATTCCTTTTTGTGGTTACCTTATTATTTACCCCTATTTTTCTAAGTAAAAACCTAACTTGTATCATTCTATATCGCCTTGTATCACTCTCCATCTGGCAGTTCAATGCCTCCTGTATTTATTCCCTCTTTTTGATTATTGTGATCTTTTATCTATTGATTTCCATGATTCCCTGTTATGTATATTATTTTGTTTATTTATTTATTTTTTAGAATTAATCTTTGTTTGTTTTTGTGCTTTCCCTATTTGAGTTGATATCAGGACATTCTGTTTTGTGACCTTGTATGGTGCTGGTACCTGATATTATTGGTCATCTGACCAAACAATCTCCTTTAGCATTTCTTGTAGCCTTGGTTTGGTTTTTGCAAATTCTCTAAACTTGTGTTTACCTGTAAATATCTTAATTTCGCCTTCATATTTCAGAGAGAGTTTTGCTGGGTATATGATCCTTGGTTGGCAGTTTTTCTCCTTCAGTCCTCTGTATATGTCGTCCCATTCCCTTCTTGCCTGCATGGTTTCTGCTGAGTAGTCTGAACTTATTGATTCTCCCTTGAAGGAAACCTTTCTTTTCTGCCTGGCTGCTTTTAAAATTTTCTGTTTATCTTTGTTTTTGGCAAGTTTGATGATAATATGTCTTGGTGTTTTTCTTTTTGGATCAATCTTAAATGGGGTTCGATGAGCATCTTGGATAGATATCCTTTCATCTTTCATGATGTCAGGGAAGTTTTGTGTCAGGAGTTCTTCAACTATTTTCTCTGTGTTTTCTGTCCCCCCCCCCCGTTCTGGGACTCCAATCACACGCAAGTTATCCTTCTTGATAGAGTCCCACATGATTCTTAGGGTTCCTTCATTTTTTTAAATTCTTTTATCTGATTTTTTTTCAGCTATGTTGGTGTTGATTCCCTGGTCCTCCAGATGTCCCAGTCTACATTCTAATTGTTCGAGTCTGCTCCTCTGACTTCCTATTGCGTTGTCTAATTCTGTAATTTTATTGTTAATCTTTTGGATTTCTGAATGCTGTCTCTCTATGGATTCTTGCAACTTATTAATTTTTGCACTATGTTCTTGAATAATCTTTTTGAGTTCTTTGACAGTTTTATCAGTGTGTCCCTTGGCTTTTTCTGCAGTTAGCCTAATTTCATTTGTGATGTCTTTAAGCATTCTGTAAATTAGTTTTTTGTATTCTGTATCTGATAATTCCAAGATTGTATCTTCATTTGGGAAAGATTTTGATTCTTTTGTTTGGGTGGTTAGAGAACCTGTCATGGTCTGCTTCTTTATGTGGTTTGATATGGACTGCTGTCTCCGAGCCATCACTGGGAAACTAGTTTTTCCAGAAAATCCGCTAAAAAAAATGCAGTCAGATCCCTATCAGAGTTCTCCCTCTGGGTCAGGCTTTTCGGATGTTAATGGAGCCGCCTGGGGAGGGTGGGGGAGGGATCAGAGAGCTAGGAGTGTAGCACCTCAGAATATAGCCAGAGTTGTTTGTCTTACTTGGAATGACTCTTATATCTGAGATTTCCGCGGGGCACGTCGCCTATATGTACTGGGTGTGTGGAGATTGCCCCCTGGGGGGTCTGGCCCACTGGCGTCAAGGTCAGATCCTCCGCTGTCAGCCCCACCCCCAAGGTTAAGGCTCCCCTACTGGAACGGTGCACTCCCGTCTCCAAAATCCGTTGCTGCCTCCCGGGGGCTCCCCGTCCCTCCAGCCGCATCGCGCGCTGCTCCCTCGAACTGGGTGCAACTGCGCATCCCGGCTGGGACGCTGCTCTCCCCGCTCCAAGACCAGCCACTGCCTCCCGGGGACTTCTCCCTCCGGCGCGCCACGCCGCTCGCACGAACTGGGTGGGCGCCTCCTGCACGAACGACTGGACCCCCCGGGGGTCAATTCAGGGAAATGTAGGTGGTCCCCGCACTCACACCCCGCCCGCGCCGCCAAACTCCCGGCGGGATGGCTCCCTGGCTGGGACGCTGCTCTCCCCGCGCCAAGACCAGTCACTGCCTCCCGGGGACTTCTCCCACCGGCTGCGCCGCCACGCTGCCCGCGCCAACCGGCTGGGCTCGTTCCCGGGATGAGTTCGGGGGCTAGGGTTGGGCCCGTTGTCTGTGCCGTCTGCCCCCCTGGGCTCTGCCCCAACTGGGCTCTGAAGGTCACCTGCCTGGTGCGCTGGCTCCTGGCTCTGAAAACAATTGCTGTCTCCCCGTATTTGTTCGTTCTCCGTCTCTAAATCTGTGTTTGTTGTTTAGAGTTGGTAGATTGTTATGTATGCGATCGATTCACTTGTTTTTCCGAGTCTTTGTTGCAAGAGGGATCCGCGGTAGCGCCCACCTAGTCCGCCATCTTCGCCCCTCCTCTAATTTTTTAAAAATAATATATTCACTTGTTTCAAATTTCAAAAGCTATGAAACAGTATAAAATGACAAGTATTCCTTTCACCTCTGTCCTTCAGCTACTCAGTTTTTCATCAGTGCAGTTGTCAGCTTTACTCTGTTCTTGGCCCATTCAACTCTTAATTGACATGGCTCTGCTCGACACAACTCTCAGCTGAATCTGGGAGGGTTTTCAGCACAGGGCTTCTGTGTCCCAAACAAGGTGCCATTCCTTCCAGCTCTCAT
Organism: Loxodonta africana; assembly: GCF_030014295.1. Taxonomy (NCBI): domain Eukaryota; kingdom Metazoa; phylum Chordata; class Mammalia; order Proboscidea; family Elephantidae; genus Loxodonta; species Loxodonta africana. Next base: position 37,344,675 of record NC_087342.1, read on the forward strand.
CAACCAGAAAGCCCTGCTTGAGCCTCCATGTTCTAGCCAGATGATGTGTTCCTTGTCAATTACTGGCTGTACTTTCTTTTCAGTTACCTTGTCAGTTACAAGCTGGTGCCCAAGCCAGATGGAAAAAGGTAAAAAACCCTCAAGCATAGCCAACAACTTAGAAAATCTCGAGTTGTTTTTGCAAAAACCAAGAACAGAAGACGAGACAAAGGAACTCACTGCACCACAATATCCTTTTGCTCATTTTTCTGCTATTTCAAGATAAAATTACCTTTCAAACTTATGTTATCGTAAAATATTTTAAAGCAAAATATTTTAAAATAAAATTACAATTATAATAAAAACAAAACAAGAAAACCCAAATTCATTGCCATTGAGTTGATTCTGACTCATAGCGACCCTATAGGACAGAGTAGAACTGCCCCATAGGGTTTCTAAGACTATAATCTCTACAGATGCGGACTGCCGCATCTTTTCCCCACAGAGTAGCTGGTGAATTCAAACCACTGACCTTTCGGTTAGCAGCCAAGCACTTTAACCACTGTGCCACCAGGGCAATATATATATATATATATATATATAGTACAAAATTATAAAGAAAAAATTACAATTACATATAAAATATATAAGATAATTATATAATATAGAGATTTAATTTCATCTTAAAAATAGCAGAATATGGGGAATTAGTTCTTTGTTTTGATGTGATCTACAAATATTCATTTTCTAGTGTGACATTTGTTCTTTGACTTCTCTTATGGTGGCTTTTACCTCACAGAAATATTTGATTTTCATGTATCTGAGTTTTTCAATATTTTGTTTTTGTTTGTCATAGTTAGCCAGGGATTCTTCACTCAAAGGTTGTCATGAAAAGGCTTTTTCTTTTCCCTTAGGGTCACTATGAGTCGGAATCAACTCGACGGCACTGGGTTTGGTTTTTTTTTTTTAGTTTCTTTTAGTTCTTTTGCAGTTTCTTTCTTTCTTTCTTTTTTTTACTCCATGTGTTATTAAATAAATTCAAGGGTCCTTGGGTAATGCAAATGGATACGTGCTTGATTATTAGCCTAAAGATTGGTGGTTTGAACCCAACCAGAGGTACCTTGGAAGACAGGCCTGGCAATCTGCTTCTGAAAGATCACAGCCCTGAAAATCCTATGGAGCAGTTCTACTCTGTATGCATGGGGTCGCCATGAATCTGAATCAACTGGATTGCAACCAACAACAACAAATAAATTTCACTGAAAGTGTATGTTGGTGCAATGTGTGAAGTAGAGATCCGTATTTATCTTCCCAGATGACTCTTCAGTTATCCCAAAGTATAATTGATAAATCCATCTATTTAACTAGCTTTAAGGTGACCCTGGTGGCACAATGGTTAAGAGCTCGGCTGCTAACCAAAAGGTCGGCAGTTTGAATCACCAGCCACTCCTTGGAAATCCCAGGGGGCAGTTCTACTCTGTCCTATAGGGTCACTATGAGTTGGAATCAACTCCACAGCAATGGCTAATGTGACCTAAAAGAAGCCCTAGTGATGCACTGGTTAAGCAATCGGCTACTAATCAATAGGTTGACAGTTTAAACTCACCATCCACTCCATAGGAGAAAGATGTGGCAGTCTGCTTCTGCAAAGATTACAGCCTTGGAAACCCTATGGGCAGTTCTGCTCTGTTCTATAGGGTGGCTATGAGTAGGAACTGACTCAACAGCAACAGGTTTTGGAATGTGACCTAACTGTAAAAACTTGACATTCTCCTGGCTCAGACAGATATCCACTTACCATGGGGCTATCTAATGGAAGCCCACCTGAGAATGCAGCTGTGTCCCATATTTGGGACCAAACCTGTCCTTAGCAAAGGAGATGTCTAGGGATCTCTAGGTCACTTTCCACCAAGTCTATCTTCCTCCCTGCTCCATACTGACCTTCTGCTCCAGCTTAGTAAATGGGCTTTCAGTGACCAAGACATTTCAGTGGCCAGATCTTCATTTTGTACGGCTTTGAGAGGGTCACTGCCTGGAAAACATGTTTGGTACCCTCAATTCCTACATGACTGAGGAATGGAGCCCCATTATCATCTGCTGTGAGACACCCCCCCAACACGCACTCAGATGGCCAATCATTTATCTGCTGAGCTACATATTTGAATGCCACTTTCTCAGATTTTGTATTGTGACATTTCACCTGTCTGGGAAAAAATATTTGCAAATCACTTATCTGATAAAGGATTTGCGTCCGGAATAGAAAAAAACAAAACAAAAAAACCCTGTTGCCGTCAAGTCGATTAGGATCACAGTGGCCCTATAGGACAGAGTAGAACTGCCCCAGAGAGCTTCCAAGGAGCACCAGGTGGATCCAAGCTGCTGACCTTTCGGTAAGCAGCCACAGCACTTAACCACTATGCCACCAGGGTTTCCAGAATAGATAAAGAACTCTCAAAAACCAGTAACAAGAAAACAAACGCCACTGTTAAAATGAGCTATTTGTACAGACATTTCAATAAAGAAGATATGCAGGTGATAAATAAACACAGGAAAAGATGTTCAGCATCCCCGGTCATTAGGGAGTGAGATACTACCTCACGCCTGTTAGAATGTCTAAAATTATACAGACTGATCAAACCAAGTGTTGGTGAGAATATGGAACAACTGAAACTTTCATACACTGCCAATATGAATGTGAGTTAAACATAGTCAAATATACACCCGCTATATGATCCAGCCATTCAACTCCTAGTTATTTACCCAAGATATGTCAAAGCATATGTCCATATGAAGACTTGTAGACAATATTTGTAGCAGCTTTATGTGGAATAGCCATAAACTAGATATAACCCAAATGTCCATCAACAGGTGAATGGACAAATTGTAGTATACCTATACAATTGAATAAATTTTATTCAATAGATACAATAAAAAGCAATAAAAGGAATCGATTACTGATACATGCTACAACATGGATGAATTGCAAAATAACTATTCTGAGTAAGTAAATAGACAAAAAATGTATGGCTACATGAATTCATTTATATAAAATCCCAAATATGCAAACTAATTCTTTAGTGATTGCCTGGGGATGGAAGATGGGCAGAGAAGGGCAGGAGGGAGGGATCACAAAAAGGGCCCTGAGGAACCTTTGGGGAATAACTGATATATTTTGATGGTTGCACAGGTGGAAACATATGCAACAATTTACCAAACTGTATACTCCAAATGTGTGCAGTTTATTATATCCCCATTATACCTGTGTCAATAAAACTTAAAAAAAATAAACTGAGGAACAGCCTTTTAAAAATATCTTTTCAAGGTGAGAATTGGTCTTTAATTCTGTAAGCAATTAGGGGAGCCACTGGAAGATTTTGAGTGAAAGGTGAGGTCCGTGGAGTTAAGCTTCAGGACTCTCTGGAATTAAATGTAAAATATTGATGAAACTGATCAATGGTGCTGCATTAGAGTCAGAGACATCAATGTGAATGCATCTTTAGCTTAATATAGATAGATGAGAGATAGACAGACAGACAGACAGATGATAGATAGAGAGATAGATAGATAGGTAGATGATAGGAACAATTACAGATATGTGTATAAGCATGAGCATATCTGCTCTAGAGGCAGTGTGATCCCAGTAGCAATGAGTACATCCAGTCCCAAGAGCTTGGTTTCAAATACCATTCTGCAATAACTTGAGCTCCTAGGAGAAATGGTTAATTCTAGGCTGGGGCAGGGAAAATACAAGGTGAACCTGGAATATTTTGTAGCATCAGGCAAGTCAGGAAGCGCTCAAAAAAAAAAAAAAATGATCGGGACATGCCAAGGGACATAGGAGCCAACATGAAAGAGCCCCCAGGGCTAAAATTGGAATAATTTGAGCAATGAAATAAATAACAGAGTTTTGGATTATAACCCAAAGTGTGATTGATTCTATTCTATTTAGCACTTGATTCCCTGGTGGCACAGTGGTTAAGCATTTGGTTGCTAACCAAAAGGTTGGCAGTTCAGAGCCACCAGCCACTCCTTGGAGATTCTACAGGGCAGTCCTACTCTGTCCTATAAGGTTACTATGAGTTGGAATCGACTCAGCAGCAACGGGTTTGGTTTTTTGAGTTTTATACAAATAGAAATAGCTGAATGAATAGGTAGACATATAGGTGCAATAGACAAATAATATATATAGATACTTTGCCTTTCATGAGGTTCAGCTTAATCCTCCCCTCTACTTGCCCCTCTTGCATGTGGGCTTTGCTTGATGACTTGCTTCTAAACAGTAGAGTATGGAGAGGGGGCAGTATCTTTATAATAGAGAAACCTAGGAAATACTACCTCAGCCAGGTGATCAAAGTTGACATCATCAATGATAAGTCATGTTGAAAGCATGTACCCCTAATACGATATGACGAGAGGGATATTTCACTGCTGTGGTCTTCCTCCTGAAAACCCATAACCCTAGTCTAATCATGAGAAAAACATTAGACAGGAGGTGGAGCCAACATGGCGCTATAGACAGAAACACCATGACATCCCTATGCAGCAAAGACCCGAAAAACTAAGTAAAATGGATAAAAACATCAATCCTGGAAACATAAGCATCAAAGGAAGGAATAAAGAACTTAACCAAGTACTAAATAGAATAAGAAACTGACAAAGAACAGAGAATGAAGAGAGCTATGGAGTGAAGGTCCCCTACTAGCTAACATGGCACAGATTCACTGTCTTAGACTACAGCCACCAAGGAACACAGACAGGAAGTAAGGGAAGGCAATGTCATGGAGCTCCCAACCAGAGCACCTGGTAACCAGGGATACAAGATTTCCCACCCCCCACCCTTCTTCCCTGTAAGAGGCCTCCACTACTTTCCAACAGGCCATGGTCGCTCGGCTGGAGAGACACCAGCTCACTGCTGCATGGGTCTGCTCTGCACCCACTGGCCAGCCCTTTCAGTGCCATTTTTGTTTGTTTTTTGATATTTTTGGGGGGGGTTTTGTTGCTTTTCTCTCTCTTTCTCTCTCCTTCCTTCCTTTCTTTTCACCCACCTAGCTAGCCACATGTACCATCCCCTCCCTTTCCTGATGGGCTGTGATTTTTTTGGTTTGTTTGTTTATTTTCTTTTTTTCTGTTCCTTCTCTCTCTCTCCTTTCTTTCCTTTCCTTTTTCCTGCCTACCCAGCACTGTGCGCTGCCCCTGCCTCTTCTTGATGGGTTGTGCTGCACCACACGGCTGGGAAGTCACTGCACGTGGCTTCCCCAGGTCTTTGCCACCATCACTGACCAGCTCCTTCAGCACCATTTTATTTGGTTTTTATTTGTTTGCTTTTTTTTTTTCTGTTTTTGTTGCTATTGTTGTTTCTTCCCTCTCTTTCCCTTCCTTCTTTTCCTTTCTCCTACCCACCTAGCCCCATGTACTAACCTCCCTCTTCTTGGTGGGCTGTGCTGTACTGCTCAACTGGAGAGCCTCTGGCACACAGTCTCCCTGCATCTGTGCCAACCCCACAGGCCAGCTCCCTTGGGGCCATATTTTTCATATTTCTTCTTCTATCCCCTTCTCCCTCCAACTAGGCCCTGTGCTGCCTCCACCCCTTCCTGACGGGCCATACCATGCCACCTAGTGAGAGAAACATCACCTCACCACCACCCCATTTCCACCCCATCCCCAATGGACAGGTCCCGCACCACTGTATGTATTTTTTCCTTTTTGTTGATTTTTAAAATTATTTTTTATGTATTTGTTTTTGATGATTGGGTGGTTGGTTGGTTTCTTCTCTCTCTTTCCCCTTTCCTTTCTCCTGCCCACATAGCCCCGTGTGCCACCCATGCCCCTTCTCAACAGGCCAAGCCACACTGCTCAGCTAGGAAGCCACTGGCACACGGCCTCACTGGGTGTGCCCCACCTCCGCCCAGTGAACCTTACCATGCCACCATCTTATTTACTTTTTTTCTTTTTCCCTTCATTTATTTTTTGCTTTTGTTTCTCTTTCTTCTTTCAACAACACATTTAGCTTTGCACATCACATCCTCTCTTTTCCGTCTTTCCTAACTGCACCTTGTACCAAGCACCATGACCCTGAGCAGCACTAACGTGGTCCCCCAGACCTACCCTGTACTGTCCTCTGGGGCTGCCCCATTGACCCCCAGTTCATGCCACAAACCACATCCCTGCCCCTCCATCCCTGCTACATTCACCCTGCTGCACGGCTGAGTGACCAGCCCTACCCACCAGGGCAAGGTGGTTAAAAGTAACATGCTCACATGTGAGCAAGCACCAAAACATCCGCAGCCCCCCTGCCCAGACATAACCAAATGAAACAAAAAAGCAGGACAAAACAATCAAATCTACATTCAATAAATGAAGAAAAGTATTACTGAATGTCCTGGAGACAGCAGACAGGAGAGAACGGCTCCAGAAAGCAACCAAAGTAAAACACCAGATGACCTTCCAGTAGAAGAAAAGGCACTGAAAATACCTGAGAGGGAATTAAAACTCTAATATTCAAGGTTCTCCAACAGACGAAGGAAAATGCAGATAAAAATGAGGAAAAATAGACAAAATCATGGAAAATACAGACAAAATCAGGGAAAACACAGACAAAGTAACAGAAGAATTCTGGAAAATAATACAAGAACAAAATTTTAAGACAAATAAATGACTAGAAATCATACAAAAACAGCAATTAGAAATACAAAAGATAAGCAACAAGATTTCAGAAATAGTGCAATAGAACGTTTTAGGAGCAAATTTGAAACAATGGGAGACAGAATCAGCAAAATCGAAGACAAATCCTCGGATACCACTTTGAGGAAAAACCAGAGAAAAGAACGAAGAAAAATGAAGAAGCCCTGATAACGATGTGGGATACAATCAAAAGCAAAAATCTGCATGGGATCAGAGTTCTAGAACAGGAGGGAGAAAACAAAAAGCACAGCAGGGATCATTGAAGATTTGCTGGCAGAAAATTTCCCTAATATCATAAAAGACAAAAAGTCAACCATCCAAGAAGGCAAATGCACCCCATATAGGATAGATGCCCAAAGAAAATCACCAAGACATATCATAATCACACTCACTAAAACCAAAGACAAAGAAAGAATCCTGAGAGCTACTCAAGAAAAATGAAAAGTCACATACAAAGGGGAAACAATAACACTAAACTCTGATTACTTGACAGAAACCATGTAGGCAAGCAGGCAATGGAATGACATATATAAAATCTTGAAAGAAAAGAACTGCCAACCAAGAATAATATATCTCTTGTTCAAATATGATGGCAAAATTAGGACATTTCCATATAAACACGAATTAAGGGAATATGTAAAAACCAAACCAAACTTATAAGAATTACTAAAGGGAGTCCTTCAGTTAGAGAACCAACAACATCAAACAACAACCTGAATCTAGGACATAAGACAGCATCGGCCAGATGTTGTTGTTGTTGTTAGGTGCCATTGAGTTGGTTCCAACTCATAGCAACCCTGTGCACAACAGAACAAAACACTGCTCGATCCTGAGCCACCCTTACAATCGTTGTTATGCTTGAGCTCATTGTTGCAGCCACTGTGCCAATCCACCTCGTTGAGGGTCTTCCTCTTTCCCACTGACCCTGTACGCTGCCAAGCATGATGTCCTTCTACAGGGACTGATCCCTCCTGACAACATGTCCGAAGTATGTAAGATGCAGTCTCACCATCCTTGCTTCTAAAGAGCATTCTGGTTGTACTTCTAACACAGATTTTTTCGTTCTTCTGGCAGTCCATGGTATATTCAATACTCTTCGCCAACACCACAATTCAAAGGCATCAACTCTTCCTTAGTCTTCCTTATTCATTGTCCAGCTTTCACATGCATATATAAAAAAAAAGGTGATTGAAAATACCATGGCTTGGGTCAGATGCACCTTAGTCTTCAGGGTGACATCTTTGCTCTTCAACACTTTGAAGAGGTCCTTTGCAGCAGATTTGCCCAATGCAATGCGTCTTTTGATTTCTTGACTGCTGCTTCCATGGCTGTTGATTGTGGATCCAAGTAAAATGAAATCCTTGACAACTTTTCTCCATTTGTCATGATGTTGTTCATTGGTCCAGTTGTGAGGATTTTTGTTTTCTTTATGTTGAGGTGCAGTCCATACTGAAGGCTGTGATCTTTGATCTTCATTAGTAAGTGCTTCAAGTCCTCTTCACTTTCAGCAAGCAAGGTTGTGTCATCTGCATAACGCAGGTTGTTAATGAGTCTTCCTCCAATCCTGATGCCCCGTTCTTCATATAGTCCAGATTCTCATATTATTTGTTCAGCATACAGATTAAAAAGGTATGGTGAAAGAATACAACCCTGACACACACCTTTCTTGACTTTAAACCAATCAGTATCCCCTTGTTCTGTCCGAACAGCTGCCGCTTGATCTATGTAAAGGTTCCTCATGAGCACAATTAAGTGTTCTGGAATTCCCATTCTTCTCAATGTCGTCCATAGTTTGTTATGATCCACACAGTCAAATGCCTTTGCATAACCAATAAAACACAGGTAAACATCCTTCTGGTATTCTCTGCTTTCAGCCAGGATCCATCTGACATCAGCAATGATATCCCTGGTTCCACGTTCTCTTCTGAAACTGGCCTGAATTTCTGGCAGTTCCCTGTCGATATACTGCTGCAGCCGTTTTTGAATGATCTTCAGCAAAATTTTGCTTGTGTGTGATATTAATGATATTCTATAATTTCCAAATTCAATTGGATCACCTTTCTTGGGAATAGGCATAAATATGGATCTCTTCCAGTCAGTTGGCCAGGAAGCTGTCTTCCATATTTCTTGGCATAGGCGAGTGAGCACCTCCAGTGCTGCATCTGTTTGTTGAAACATCTCAATTGATATTCCTGAAGCCTTGTTTTTCACCAATGCCTTCAGAGCAGCTTGGACTTCTTCCTTCAGTACCATCGGTTCCTGATCATATAGGCACCTCTTGAAATGGTTGAATATCAGCTAATTTTTTGGTATAATGACTCTGTGTATTCCTTCCATCTTCTTTTGGTGCTTCCTGCATCACTTAATATTTTCCCCATGGAATCCTTCACTATTGCAACTCAAGACTTCAATTTTTTTCTTCAGTTCTTTCAGCTTGAGAAACGCCGAGCATGTTCTTCCCTTTTGGTTTTCCATCTCCAGCTCTTTTCACAAGTCATTATAATACTTTATTTTGTCTTCTCAAGAGGCCCTTTGAAATCTTCTGTTCAGTTCCTTTACTTCATCAATTCTTCCTTTTGCTTTAGCTTGCCGACACTCAAGAGCAAGTTTCAGAGTCTCCTCTGACATCCACCTTGGTCTTTTCTTTCTTTCCTGTCTTTTCAGTGACCTCTTGCTTTCTTCATGGATGATGTCCTTGATGTCATTCCACAATTTGCCTGGTCTTCGGTCACTAGTGTTCAATATGTTAAATCTATTCTTGAGATCGTCTCTAAATTCAGGTGGGACATACTTAAGGCCATATTTTGGCTCTCATGGACTTGCTCTGATTTTCTTCAGTTTCAGCTTGAACTTGCATATGAGCAATTGATGGTCTGTTCCACAGTCGGCCCCTGGCCTTGTTCTGACTGATAATATTGAGCTTTTCCATTGTTTCTTTCCACAGATGTAGTCAATTTGATTTCTGTGTGTTCCATCTGGCAAGGTCCCTGTGTATAGTCACCATTTATGTTGGTGAAAGAAGGTATTTGCAACGAAGAAGTCATTGGTCTTGCAAAATTCTATCATTGGATCTTCGGCATTGTTTCTATCACCAAGGCCATATTTTCCAACTACTGATCCTTCTTCTTTGTTTCCAACTTTTGCATTCCAATCGCCAGTAATTATCAATGCATGTTGATTGCATGTTCGATGAATTTCAGACTGCAGCAGCTGATAAAAATCTTCTATTTCTTCATCTTTGGCCCTAGTGGTTGGTGCATAAATTTGAATAATAGACATATTAACTGGTCTTCCTTGTAGGCATGTAGTTATTATCCTATCACTGACAGCATTGGACTTCAGGATAGATTCTGAAACGTTCTTTTTGACGATGAATGCAACACCATTCCTTTTCGAGTTGTCATTCCCAGCATAGAAGACTATATGATTGTCCAATTCAGAAAGGCCAATACCAGTCCATTTCAGCTCACTAATGCCTAGGATATCGATGTTTATGCGTTCCATTTCAGTTTTGATGATTTCCAATTTTCCTAGACTCATACTTCGTACATTCAGGTTCCGATTATTAATGGATATTTGCGGCCATTTCTTCTCATTTTGAGTTGTGCCACATCAGCAAATGAAGGACCCAAAAGCTTTATTCCATCCACGTCATTAAGGTTGACTCTAGTTTGAGGAGGCAGCTCTTCCCCAGTCATCTTTTGAGTGCCTTCCAACCTGGGGGGCTCATCTTCCAGCACTATATCAGACAATGTTCCACTGCTATTCATAAGGTTTTCACTGGCTAATGCTTTTTAGAAGTAGACTACCGGGTCCTTCTTCCTAGTCTGTCTTAGTCTGGAAGCTCAGCTGGAGTCTGTCCTCCATGGGTGACCCTCCTGGTATCTGAATACCGGTGGCATAGCTTCCAGCATCACAGCAACACACAAGCTCCCACAGTACAACAAACTGACAGACACGTGGGGGATCAGCCAGACGTCAACCTAAATAATGAACTCTCAAGGATAAAACAAAACTAAAAATTTACAACAGGAAACCAGAGAGGTCAATCTGTAGACAACAACATTAGAATAATAAAAGAGGGATTAAATGGTGTAGGTATAGAGCTTTCAAAATGGAGAGGAAGTTAATGCAATATCAAGTAACAAAAGACTCATTTAAACTTAGGAAGATAGAGGTAAGTTTCAAGGTAGCGACAAAGAAAATTAACAAACCTACTCATCAAAATAAAGAAGAAAAACATGAAGTCTCAGCAAATACAAAATCTACAAAAAAAGAAAGAAAAAAAATCCACAAACAAAAGGAATTCAGCACAGAACTGTAAAAGGAACACAGAAAAGAATCACATGATCAATTCAATCAATACAGAAGAGGCATTCGATAAAGTCAAATACCAATTCCTGATGGAAACTCTCAATAAAATAGGTTAAAAAAATAAAATAGGTATGGAAGGGAAATTCCTCAACATAATAAAGAGCATCTATACAAAACCATCATCATGGTTTTGTACACGTCATGGTTTTGTACAAATGCTCTTAATTATCCCTTTATTCCTCAACATAATAAACAGCATCTTTCGGGATCGACTCGATGGCACTGGGTTTTTTTTTTTTTAATTTGGAAATTAGGAAAGCAATACCATTTTTAATAGCCCCTAAGAAAATGAAGTACTTAGGAATAAATCTAATCAGTGACTTAAAAGACCTATACAAAGAAAGCTACAAAAGCTTACTGCAAGGAACCGGAAGACATCTACATAAATGGAAAAACATACCATTCTTGTGGCTAGGTAGACTCAACACTGTGAAAATATCAATTATACCCAAAACAATCTACAAATGCAATCCCAATCCAAATACCAACAGCGTTCTTCAAAGAGATGGAAAAACTAATCATTAACTATATATGGAAAGGGAACGGGCCCCAGATAAGAAAAGTACTATTGAAGAAGAAGAAGAAAATAGGAGAACTCTCACTACCTGACCTCAGAACCTATTATACGGCTATGGTAGTCAAAACAGCCTGGTACTGGTACAACAACAGACACGTTGACCAATGGAACATAATCAAGAACCAAGATGTAAATCCATCTACCTATGGGCACCTTATCTTTGACAAAGAACCAAAGTCCATTAAATGGGGAAAAGACAGTCTTTTTAACAAATGATGCTGGCAAACTGGCTGTCCATCTGTGATAAAATAAAAATAAAACAGGACCCATATCTCACACCATACACAAAAATGAATTCAAAATGGATTAAAGACCTAAATATAAAACCAAAAACTATAAAGATCATAGAAGAAGAAATAGAGTCAATGATAGAGGTCCTAACACACAGTATATATAGCATAAAAAACCATAATTAACAATACACAAACACCAAAAGATAAGTTAGATAACTGGGATCTTCTAAAAATTAAACCCTTAGGTTCACTGAAAGACTTCACCAAAAGTAAAAAGAGAACCTACAGACTGGTGGGAAAAAAAATTTGGCTATAACAAATCCAACGAAGGTCTAATCTCTAAAACCTATAGGAAAACCAAACACCTCTACAACAAAAAGACAAATAATCAAATTTAAAAAAATGGGCAAACGATATGAATAGACACTTCACCAAAGAAGACATTAGCCAGCTAACAGACATATGAGGAAATGCTTGAGATCACAAGCCATTAGAGAAAAGCAAATCAAAACTGCAATGAGATACCATCTCACCCTGACATTACTGGCAGGAATCAAAAAAATAAAAATAAACGTTGGAGAGGCTGTGGGGAGTTTTGAACTCTTACGCACTGTTAGTGGGAATGTAAAATGGTGCAACCATTTTGGGAAATGATACGGCACTCCCTTAAAAAGCTAGAAATACCATACAACCCAGCAATTCCACTACTAGGAATATATCCTAGAGAAATAAGAGCCATCACATGAATAGGCATATGTACACCCATGTTCATTGCAGCATTATTCACAACAGCAAAACGATGGAAACAACCTAAGTGCCCAACAACAGATGAATGAGTGAACAGACTACAGTATATACACGCAATGGAATAATATGCAACAATAAAGAACAATGATGAATCTGAGAAACATCTCACAACATGGATGAATCTGGAGAGCATTATGCTGAGTGAAATAAGTCAATCACAAAAGAACAAATAGTGTATGAGACCACTATTGTAAGAACTCATGAAAGGTTTACATACAGAAAAAAACAATCTTTGATGGTTACTAGATAGGGGAGGAGTAGGAGGGGAAAAAACTAAATAGACAACAGATGAGTGGTATCTTTAGTGAAGGATAAGACAGTACACAATATTCGAGAAGTCAGCACATCTTGACCAAGGCAAGGTCATAGAAGCTTCATCAATACATCCAAGCTCCCTGAGGGATCGAATTACTGGGCTGAGGGCTGAGGGCTGAGGGCTGAGGGCTGAGGGCTGAGGGCTGAGGGCTGAGGGCTGAGGGCTGAGGGCTGAGGATCATGGTCTCAGGGGGCATCAAGCACAGCTGGCATAACATAGTTTATGATGAAAATGTTCTACATTCTATTTTGGTGAGTAGTGTCTGGAGTCTTAAAAGCTTGTGAATGGCCATTGAAGATACTCCACTGGTCCCATTCTGGCTGGAGCAAAGGAGAATGAAAAAAACCAAAGACACAAGGGAAAGATTAGTCCAAAGGGCTAATGGACCACAACTACCACAGCCTCCACCAGACTGAGTCCAGCACAACTAGATGGTGCCTGGTTACCACCACTGACTGCTCTGACAGGGATCACAATAGAAGATCCCAGACAGAGCTAGAGAAAATTGTAGAACAAAATTCTAACTCACAAAAAAAGACCAGACTTACTGGCCTGACAGAGACTGGAGAAACCCTGAGAGTATGGCCTCCAGACACGGTTTTAGCTCAGTAATGAGGTCACTCCTGAGGTTCACCTTTCAGCGAAAGATCAGAGAGGCCCATGAAACAAAAACGAGACTAAAGGGGCACACCAGCCCAGGGGCAAGGACTAGAAGGCAGGAGGGGACAGGTAAGCTGGTAACAGGGAACCCAAGGTCGAGAATGGGAGAGTACTGACATCATGAGGTTGGCAACCAATGTCACAAAAAATGTGTGTATTAATTGTTTAATCAGAAAGTCTGAGAAACTATCTCAGACCAGAAGAGACAAGTAAATGTAAAGATAGTATGAGATCCTGGAACAGAACAAGGACATTAGTTGAAAAACCAGTAAACTCTAAATAAAATGTGAAGTTTAGTTCATAGCAATGCAACATAGTAATGTTGACTTCTTAGTTTTGACAAATGCACCCTAGTAAAGTGAAATGCTAACAGTAAGGGAAACTGGATGAAGGCAATATGGGAACTCTCTGTACTATCTTTATAACTTCTCTGTTAATCTAAATCTTCCCTAAAATTAAAAGTTCCTTTAAAAATATTATCCACCTTATTCTGGTAGTTAGGCAGACTAGTACAAACAAACAAGGAAAAAACAGTGCTTGCTTTGGCAGCACATATACAAAAACTGGAACAATACAGAGATTAGCATGGCCCCTGTGTAAGGGTGCAAATTCATGAAGCATTCCACGCTTTTTTTTTTTAAGAAAAATTTTTTAAAAAGGAGAAAAGAACAAAAATATTAATTACTGGAGTGACCAAGATCAATCTTTGTTCATCAAAGTGATTTATCATGGGAATGCAACTCTCAGCTATGGATGTTACTGGTCTAAGTACTTAAAGTTTTATAGCTTACATCTGAGGTCTTAATGTCCAGATGCGAGAAATGAAATTCTCTAAAAACAATCATTAGGGGGCCTGGGCTAAAAAAGACCTGGTGAACTTTTTTGGAGGTCCCAGAGGTGCAAATTACATCCGTGGCTTCTTCTAGCTGGGAACAGAAGCCTTAGAAGGAAGGAAACAGAAGGCTTTACCTAAGCACGGAGGGCGAGTGGATGAGCTCTACTATTAGAAATAAGAGCTGAGAGCAAAAGTCCTTCAAGTTCCCAGTTGTCATTTTGGAAGTCTCCTTGAAATGTCATTAATTTCCCTTCCCTTTAGTGAGTTTAGATCCCTACTCTTCATTTCCAAAGCACCCTCCATATCCATTACTGCAGCTATGATAATCTGGTTAGTATTTCTTTTCCCAATCATACTATAAGCTCTGTGAGGGCCGTGACACTGCCTGTACCCCATCCTAGCCCCCCAGTCTACCCTGGCCTGATGACTCGCACTCAGTACACATTTTGTATTTGTTTCTGATTAGTTTCTGCTGTAACAAATTACCATGAACTTAGTGGCTTAAAACAATACAAATTTATTATCTTACAGTTCTGGAGGTCAGAACTCCGAAATGGGTTGGCAAGTCTTGCATTCCTTTTGGAGGCTCTAGCAGATATCTGTTGTCTTGTTTTGTTTTTTTTTTTTTCAGCTTCTAGAGGCTGCCTGCGTTTCTTGGTTGGTGGTCCCTTCCTCCACCTTCAAAGCCAACAGCATAGCGTCTATAAATCCCTCCCCCTCTCTGAGCCTTCTGCCTCTCTTATATAGACCCTTGTGATTACATTGGCCCTGCCCAGATAGCCGAGGATAACCTCCCCAACTCAAGATTCTTAACTTAGTCACAGCTGCAAAGTCCTTTTGTCATGTATGGTAACATCGTCACAGGTTCTGGGGATTAGGATGTGGACATCTTTGGGGCATTATTTTGTCTACCACACACTTGTTGACTGAATGTTGAATGAAAGCAGGGCTTCGAACTGGTTCAAACCAGTTCAGTCATGGCCAACAAAGCAAAACCAGAAAAGATCGACATATTTTAAATTTAGGTCACTTAGAACTATAACCAGAACAGGAAAATTGTAGGTCAAAGCACTGGAATGGGAAACTAAAAGGTATAGTGAGCCCTTTCGGGAGCCAGATGCATGAGACTGGATTATTGCCAGAACTGAGGACAGCAACACACATTCAATGTGGGATGGTTTGCTGCCATCTTTGAGTGGGGCACCGCTATTTCCAACTCTATGCAAAATCCAATGGGCAAGAGATTTGGTTGCTAGGCAACAGGTACCCTGCCTTTGTTTTCTAAGAGGGAGATTAAGTTTCTGTTCGGGCCTTGACCTGTAATTTTTCTCATTCCAGTTATGATTGTGGTTCACCAAAATCTTAAAGATTTGAGTCTGTTCAGTGTCACTTCCTTGGCCATGACTGAACCAGAAAGAACTGGTTCGAAGCCCTGAATAAGTCAGGAACTATAAGCTGAGAATTTTTTTTTTTTAATACACTCTGGGGACTTCATAAATTTTGTAAACTCCCCATATATTTCATTTGTCGTAATATCATCTTTTTCCCTGTAATCATTAGTTGTATTGTAATTAGCAGTGAAACCCATAAAGAGGAAGGAGACCTGAGTTTTTCACTTTAGAAAAGCAAATGACAAAAGCACTTACTGAGCCCTAAAATGCCCTAGGCCCTAGTCAAGTGAGTTCAATACTTTGTCTCACTCAGTCTTCACAAACCCTGGGAGGAGAATACAATTGCTGATGAGGAAACCAGGTTTTAGAAGTTTAATAAACCTCCCAAGTTTATACCCTTAGTCACTGACAGTAGAGCTAGATTTCAAAACTAGTCCAGAGTAGAATTACTTTCCCATGGAGCAACCCCTGCCTGACAAAAGGGCTTATTCCGAAACCCCAGTGTTAGGTCTCAGCCGAGCCTTGGAGCTAATAGTCCCAAGGGGTGGAATGGATGGTGCCTGACAACCAATGGAGAGAAAATAAGAAAGAGCCCTGTGGCCTAAGAGTAGGAAAAAATGAGAACCAGTGGGGCAAGACTGGGATGGGAGGAGGGGAGAACTGATCTGAGCCTTGGAAGGAGTCTAGGAACTGACCTGCCCCTCTACTGAATTTTTTATATATACTCATCCATTTATTTTGATCATCTTTAAATTCACTGAGCAGTGTTTTGTTTTTGTTAAAAAAAAAAAAACCTTTATTGAGAGAGAATTTACATACCATGCAATTTAAAGTGTACAATTCAACAGTTTTTAGTATATTTGCAAAGTTGCATAACCATCACCATAACTAATTTTAGAACATTTTCATTACCCCAAAAAGAAACCCATTAGCAGTCACTCTCCATTCTGCCCCACCTCCACTGTTGTTGTTGTTAACTGACATCTAATCAGCCCCCAACTTATGGTGACTCCATGCACAACAGGATTGGACCGTTGTGATTCACAGGGTTTGCACTGGGTGATTTTCAGACGCAGATCACTGGGTCTTTCTTCCTATTTCATCTTAGTCTGGAAGTTCCACTGAAACATATTTAGCATCATAACAACATGCAAACCTCCACTGACAAACGAGTGGTAGCTGTGCATGAGGTCCATTGGCCAGGAATCAAACCCAGGTCTCCTGCACGGAAGCAAGAATTCTACCATGAACCACCACTGCCCTTATCCACCAGCCCTAGGCAGTCGCTAATCTACTTTCTGTCTCTATAGATTGGCCTATTTTGAACATGTAGTCTTTGTGACTGGCTATCTTAGTCATCTAGTGCTACTATAAAAGAAATACCATAAGTGGATGGTTTTAACAAACAGAAATTTACTTTCTTACAGTCTCAAACCTCACCTCACTGCCGCTTACAGTCTAGTAGGCTAGAAATCCAAATTCAGGGCATCAGCTCCAGGGGAAGGCTTTATCTCTCTCTGTTGGCTCTGGAGGAAGATCCTTGTAATCAACCTTTCCCTGGACTAGGAGCTTCTCCGTGTAGGAACCCCGGGTCCAAAGGACATGCTCTGCTTCCAGCATTGTTTTCTTTGGGGTATGAGGTCTCCAACTCTCTGCTTGCTTCCCTTTCCTTTTATATCTTGTAAAATAAAAGGTGGTGCAGGCCACACCCCAGGGAAACTCCTTTTACATTGGATCAGGGATGTGACCTTAGTAATGGTGTTACAACCCCACCCTAATCCTCTTTAACATAAAATTACAATCACAAAATGGAGGGCAACTACACAATACTGGGAATCATGGCCTAACCAAATCGACTCATATTTTTGGAGGACACAATTCAACCCATGAAACTGGCTTTATCAATGTTTTCAAGGTTTATCTAGTGTGTATCATAACTTCATGTCTTTTTATTGGTGAATAATATTCCATTTACGGATATATCACATTTTTTCCTATTGATAGGCACTTGGGTTGTTTCTACATTTTGACTATTATGAATAATGGTACTGTGAACATTCATGTACAAGTATTATGTGGACGTATGTTTTTATTTCTTTTGAGGATATAAGTAGGAGTGGAATTGCTGGGTTATAAGGTAATTTCATGTTTAACACTTTGAAGAACTGCCAATCTATTTTCCATAGAGGTTGCACAATTTTACAGTCCTGCCAGCAATGGATGAAGGTTTCAGTGCCTGTACGTCTTAGCCACTGTCTTGTTATTATCTGTCTTTTTGATTATTGCTATCCTAGTAGTTGTGAAGTAGTATCTCATTGTGGTTTTCATTTGCACTTCCTTAGTCGCTAATGATGTTGGACATCTTTTATGTGCTTATGGGCCGTAATATGTGCTTATTGTGCCCTAGTGGCACAACAATTAGGTGTTCAGCTGTTTACCAAAAGTTAACAGTTCAAACTCATCCAGAATGTCTGCAGAAGAAAGACCTAGCAATCTGTTCCCATAAAGATTATAGCCTGGAAACCTCCCCCCCCCCTTTTTTTTCTACTCTACTCAGAGTTCTACTCTGTCCCATGGAGTCTCTATGAGTCAAAATAGACTTGACAGCATCTAACAGCCTAACAACAATTGGCCATTTACATATTTTCTTTGGAGAAATGTCTATTCAGGCCCTTTGTCCATTTTTTAATTGAATGGTTATCTTTTTATTATTGAGTTATAAAAAGTTCTTTATATATTTAGATATAAGACCCTTATCAGGGAAAGTATTTGCAAATACTTCCTCCCATTTTGTGGACTGTTTTTTCACTGTCTATTGGATTTTATAAGAATTCTTAATAAAGAACATTTACATAAAAGATTTTACATGCCTAGTAAAAATAGGTACCATGTATTTCATATATTAGTCTGGGTTTCATAAAATTGAAAGCTCCAAAATCAGAATTCATTCAATTCTTATTCAACAAAACATCCCAGTGAAAACAAGATATAATTTGTCCCACAAGCTCATGCATCAGTGAATACACTGGGTTCATACTACTGCCAAGTTACCAGCTAAGTTTCTGCACAGAGCCCGCACCCAGAATCCAAACCAGTTGTATCGTTAGTGCCTTCCAACCTGAGGGGCTCATCTTCCAGCATTATATCAATGTTCTGCTGCTATTCATATGGTTTTCATGGGTCAATTTTTTCAAAAGTAGACCACCAGGTCCTTCTTTGTAGTCTGTCTTAGTCTGGAAGATCCACTGAAACATGTTCACCATGGGTGACCCTGCTGGTATTTGAAATTCTACGTGGCATAGCTTCCAGCATTACAGCAACACTCAAGCCACCACAGTTCAACAAACTGGCAGATGCATGGGAAAAAAAAAAAAAAACATAAAGATTCAGTAAACAAAAATCAACAACAACAAAAGAAATGATAGGAAAATCCACAAACAAAAAGAACTCAGCAAAGAAAATTTAAGCAAACAAAGAAACCATCAACACCACAAAAAAGTACTATATTACCTATTGATAATCACACTGAATATAAATGGCTAAATGCACCAGCAAAGAGACAGAGACTAGCAGAACAGATCAAAAAGCACTACTCAGCAATATGCTGTCTATGAGAGACACTCCTTAGACACAAAAACATACACAAACTGAAAACTTAAAGGATGGGAAAAATATATATATATATATATATCAAGCAAACACTAACCAAAAAAGAGCAAGAGTAGCAATACTAATCCCTAATAAAATAGACTTTAAGGCAAAAATCCACCATAAAAGATAAGGAAGAACATTATATAATGACTAATATAATAATAACTATATATGAACCCAATGACAGGGCTCCAAAATACATAAAACAAACTCTAACAGCACTGAAAAGAGGAACAGACAGTTCCACAATAACAGTAGGAAACTTTAACACACTACATTCAGTAAAGGAAGGATGATCTAGAAAGAAATTCAACAAAGATGCAGAAGATCTAAAGGCCATAATCAAGCAACTTGACCTCATATACATATACAGAATGCTCCACCCAACAGCACTGTCATGGATTGAATTATGTCCACCCACATATGTGTGTATCAACTTGGCTGAGCCATGATTCCTGGTATTGTGTGATTTTCCTATATGCTGTAAACCTTACCTCTATGATGTTAATGAGGGAGGCTGGGCGGCAGTTGTGTTAGTGAGGCAGGACTCAATCTACAGGACTGGGTTGTGTCTTGAGGCAATCTCTTGAGATATAAGAGAGAAGTGAGCAGAGAGATGGGGGATCTCATACCACCAAGAAAGTAACACCAGGAGCAGAGTGTGTTCTTTGGACCTGGGGTCCCTGTGCCTGAGAAGCTGCTTGATCAGGGAAAGATTGAGGACAAAGACCTTCCTCCAGAGCTGACAGAGAGACAAAGCCTTGCCCTGGAGCTGATGCCCTGAATTTGAACTTTTAGCCTATTTTACCAGGAGGAAATGTATCTTTGTTAAAGCCATCCATTTGTGGTATTTCTGTTACAGCAACACTAGATGACTATGACAAGCACCAAAGTATACATTCTTTTCCATCACCCATGGAACATTCTCCATCATAGACCACATTTTTGGCCACAAAGCAAACATCTAAAACATTGAAATAAAACAAAGCATTTCTTTGATCATACTGCCATAAAAGTAGAAATCTATAATAGGAATAAAAATTTTTTTTTTTTATCAAGGCAAAAAAATAAAATATATGGAAACTGAATAACACCTTGCTTAAAAATCACTGGTAATAGAAGAAATCAAAACTGGAATAAAAAAATTCCTAAAATCAAATGAGAATGAAAATACATCTTAACAAAACCTTGGGGCCACTGCAAAAGCAGTGTTCAAAGGTTCACTTATAGGAATAAACGTACACATGAAAAAAGAAGAAAGGGCCAAAACCAAAACATTAACCCTAAACTCAAACAAATAAAGAGCAGCAAAAGAAGCCCATAGTCACCAGAAGAAAGGAAATAATTACGGTGGCACAATGGTTAAGAGCTCAGCTGTTAACCAAATGGTCAGTAGTTTGAATCCACCAGTTGCTTCTATGGGGCAGTTCTACTCTGTCCTATAAGATCACTGTGAGTCAGAATCGACTTGGCAGCAATAGATTTGTTTTTTTGTTTTGTTTTGTAGAGCAGAAATAAAAACAAATAGAGAACAGAAAAACAATAGAAAGAACCAACAAGACCAGAAGTTGGTTCTTTGGAAGGATCAACAAAATCTACACACTGATAAAAGAAAAGAGGGGAGGAAGTAAATAACACATATAAGAAATAAGATGGGTGATATGTTGCTGTGCTTTGCAGCCCTGAGGGGCACTGGCCCGGACACCGAGATCCCTTCCCAGTGGCTCAGCCCTGTGTCACCATGCTTCAGGGCCCCAAGGGGAACAGGCTTGGATAACCAGACCCCTCCTTATCAACTTGGCCCCTGTGTCATCACACTCCACAGTCCTAAGGGGAACCAGCCCAGATCCCTTGACCCTTCCTGCTAGCTCGGGTCCTGCCTTACTGCACTCCAACATCCCAAAAGGAACCAGCCCACCCTCCTCTAGACCCCAATCCTGAGCCAGTTCACACCACAGACAAATGACCCATTTCCATCCTTGCCCCCCATGCTGGACCTGCCCTGCTGCACCATAGCTGAATGACAGACCCTGCACACTCAGACAAAGTGATGAGAACTATCATGCCAACGGACAAGCAAACAGCAAAGCATGCCTAGCCCACCTGCCCAGACATAATCAAACAAAACAAAAAGCAGTACAAAACAATATACAACCAATAAATAAAGAAAATTAATACCTGAATGTCTTGGAAACAGCAGACAATATCAAAACATATTAGAAAACTGGACAAGCTGGCTCTAGTAAATGACCAAATTAAAGCACCAGATGACCTTCCAGCAGATGAAAAGGCACTGATACTATCTGACAGGGAATTCAAAAGCTTAATATTTAGGGCTCGCCAAGAGATTAGGATAGAGATCAAGGAAAATACAGACAAAATCATAGGAAATACAGACAAAACAGCCAAAATCAAGAAAAACAAAGACAGCAATAGAAGAATTCAGGAAAATAAGACAAGAACAAAGTACAAAATAAACAATTAGAAATCATGAAAACAACAATTAAAAATCCAAAAGATAAACAACAAAATTTCAGAAACGGACAACGCAGTAGAAGTTTTTGGAAGCAAATTTGAAACAATGGAAGATATAATCAGCGAAACTGAAGACAAATCCATGGATGTCACCTTGCTTGAGGATAAATCAGAGAAAAGAATGAAGAAAACCTAAGAATTATGTAGGATACAATCCAAAGCAAAGACTTGTGAGCGATCGGAGTACCAGAAAAAGGGAAGAAAATGGAAACACAGAGAGAGGATCATTGAAGATTTGCTGACAGAAAACTTCCCTAACATCATGAAAGATGAAAAGCTGACCATCCGAGAAGCTCAGTGAAGACATATCATAATCACACTAGCCAAAATCAGAGACAAAGAAAGAATCCTGACAGCTGCTTAAGAAAAACGAAAAGTCACCTACAAAGATGAAATGATAAGACTAAACTCTGAAACCATGTAGGCAAGAAGGTAATGGGATGACATATGTAAAATCTTGAAAGAAAAAAAATTTTCCAAGAATAATATATCCTGTAAAACATTCACTCGTATATGATGGCAAAATTAGTACATTTCCAGATAAACAGAAATTAAGGGAATATGTAAAAATCAAACCAAACTTACAAGAATTATTTAAAGGGAGTCTTCCAGTTAGGGAACCAACAACAGACAACAACCTGAATCTAGGACATAGGTCAGTATCAACCAGATACTGACATAGGTAATGAACTCTCAAGGATAAAACAAAACTAAAATACTTAAAAGAGGGAATTAGAGACATTGATCTATCAATTACAACAATGTTAGAACAATAAAAGGGGAAATACATGGTGTAGGTATAGAACTTTCAAGTGGAGAGGAAGTTAAGATGATATTAAGTAAAAAAAAGACTGGTTCAAACTTAGGAAGATAAGGGTAAATTTCAAGGTAACCGCAAAGAAAGTGAACAAAACTACTCATCAAAATAAAGAAGAAAAATACAAAGTCTCAGTAAACACAAAATCAACAATAACAAAATAACAAGAAATTCCACAAGCAAAAAGGAACTCAGCACAGGAGAATGAAAGGAACAAAGAAAATGCCAGCGCCACACACACACAAAAAGCACTACGAAAGGACAGCAATAAACTCATACCTATCAATAATCACACTGGATGTAAATGGCTTAAATGGTTCTGTCTGTAAAGGGACAGAAAGTGATAGAGTAAATAAAAAAACAGAACCCAACAATGTGCTGACTACAAGAGTTACACCTTACACACAAAGACATAAATACATTAAAAACCAAAGAATGGAAAAAAAATATCAAGCCAACAGCAACCAAAAAAGAGCAGGAATAGCAATACTAATCTCAGATAAAATAGGCTTTAAGGCAAAATCCACTACAAAGGACAAAGAAGGACATTATATAATTATCAAAGAGACAAACTTCCATGATGTCATAACCATAATAAATATGCACCCAACCACAGGGCTTCAAAATATATAAAACAAACTCTAACAGCACTGAAAGGACAAATTGACAGTTCCACAATAATAGTAGGAGACTTCATACACCACTCTCGATAAGGGACAGAGCATCTAGAAAGAAACACTGCAAAAATACAGAAGACCTAATTGCCACAATCTTGACCTCATAGACATATATTGAACAATCCACTCAACAGCAGCAAAGTATACGTTCTTTTCCAAAGCACATGGAACATTCTCCAGAAGAGAATACATCTTAGGCCACAAAGCAACTCTCAGCAAAATCCAAAATATTGAGATAATAAAAAGCATCTTCTCAAAATAGAGTAGTATGAAAAATTGTATTCCAACAAGTTCGAAAACCTAGATAAAATGAACAAATTTCTAGAAACACACTACCTACCTAAACTAACACAAACTGAGGTAGAAAAACTGAACAGGCCTGTAACAAAAGAAGAGATTGAAGAGATAATAATAATTTTTTAAAATCCCAACAAAAAATAGCCCTGGCCCAGATAGATGTCTTCACTGGAGAATTCTACCAAACATTCAGAGAAGAGCTCACACCAATATTACCCAAACTATATCAGAGTATACAAAAGGAAGGAATAGTCCTGAATTAATTTTATGAAGCCAACATAACCCTGCTACCAAAGGCAGGCAAAGACACCACAAAAAAAGAAAATGATGGGGGTCAGGGCCAAGATGATAAGACGAGCCATCTTACAACAAAGACCTGAAAAAATAAGTGAAACGATTATATTTATAACAAGCTAGGAGCCCTGAGGAAACCCTGGTGGCGTAATGGTTAAGTGCTATGGCTGCTAACCAAAGGGTCAGCAGTTCAAATCTACCAGGACTCCTTGGAAACTCTATGGGGCAGTTCTACTCTGTCCTGTAGGGTCGCTATGAGTCAGAATTGACTCGATGGCACTGGGTGGGTGGTGGTGGTGGTAGGACTCCTGAACATCAAAGGCAAAGTTAGAAAATGGAATGAGCAGCAGGGGAGGAAGAGACGATTCAGGAGTGGAGAGGAGTTACCGAACCTGAATCGCCAAGAGCCCTCAGGCACCATTCCTGATAGTGGCTGTGGTGGGCTGGTACTAGCATTTGGCCACAGTTTCCTCAGAAAGAAGCAGCCAGCCACACGGCCTACTAACACCTCTGGAATCAGAGAAGAATGGCGCTCTCTGCGAAAGCTAAGTATTTGCGTATATTTTACTACACCCCTACCCCTCCAAGCAGGCTTCAGTGGCTATTGATTTCCCTGGGACTGAGATAGGCCCTGTTGAGTGTCTAGAGCCATCCTCCCAGCCTTGGGAAAGGAAAAAAATTCCAACTGGGAAAAGGATAATTCGCCAGCTCCACTAACTGGGGGAGCTCAGGAAAGAAGCAGCTCCTGTCCAGGCATAAATGGTCCATGGAGTTTTAGTACCTTTCCCCCCTGCATGGACCTGTGTGGGCCTATTTCAGAATAGGCCCTTGTTGGCAGACTACAACTATTTCACCTGTTTGGTGGAGAGGTGGGTGTTTGATGTTTGACATTGCTTTGCCTATTAAACAGGGTCCTCACCTACCCATGTGACAGGCCTAAGGACTGGTGGCTCCACTCAGGTCACCCAGCTACCAGCAACAGTGGTCCAAGGATAGCTGATACCTCCCAGTCCTCACAACCAAAAACTTTGGATGCCCATGGCCTGTCTGCAAAACCCACCCACTTGTATGCTCTAGGGAGGAGGGAAGCACTTTCCTCAGAGACACTTTGGGAATGATTCTCAGCCCCATGCCTTGTTCAGAACATGACCCCCTGCTACAACCAGATACCAGTACCTACACCAACCACCCCCACCTCTCTAAGACTGTAAGAAAGAGCCTGTACCACACACTTGATGAGCAGCTACCTAGACATACGAACTGAATCCATACAAGAAAAGTGAATGGACTCCTAGACTGATATACTTGATAACAGCTCTAGCCATCTGGTGACAGGACGTCGGAGCTTCAAAGGAGGAAATAATCAAGCTACCTCACTCAAGCAACCCATCAAAACAAAAAAAGCAAGAAGCTAGGATACAGTAAGCAAACATAAACTAATACTATAACTTATAGATGGCTCAGAGACAAGTCAATATCAAATCACATAAAGAAACAGACCATGATAGCTTCGACAAGCTCTCAAAACAGAGAATCAAGGGACCTTCTAGATGAAAGTGCCTTCCTGAAATTCCCAGATGCAGAATACAAAAGATTAATATACAGAAACCTTAAAGACATCATGAGGAAGATCAGGCAATAAGCAGAACAAGCCAAGGAACACACAGATAAAGCAGTTGAAGAAATTAAAAAGGTTATTCAGGAACATAATGAAAAATTTAATAAGCTGGAAGAATCCATAGACAGACAGCAATCAGAAGTTCAGAAGATTAACAATAAAATTACAGAATAAGACAACTCAAAAGAAAGTCAGAGGAGCAGAACTGAGCAAGCAGAAGGCAGAATTGGTGAACACAAAGATAAAGCACTTGGCACCAACATATCTGAAGAAAAATCAGACAAAAGAATTTTAAAAAATGAAGAAACCTTAAGAATCATGTGGGACTCTGTAAAGAGAAATAACCTACGAGTGATTGGAGTACCAGAACAGGGAGGGATAACAGAAAATATAGACAGAATTGTTGAAGACTTGTTGGCAGAAAACTTCTCTGATTTCGGGAAAGATGAGAAGATATCTATGCACGATGCTCATCGAACTCCACATAAGGTAGATTTCAAAAGAAAGTCACCAAGGCATATTATACTCAAACTTGCCAAAACCAGAGATAAATACACAATTTTAAGACCAGCTAGGGTTAAATGAAAAGTCACCTACAAAGGAGAGTCAATGAGAATAAGCTCGGACTACTCAGCAGAAACCAGGCAGGCAAGAAGGCAATGGTATGACTTATATAAAGCATTGAAGGAAAAAAATTGCCAACCAATGAATCATATATCCAGCAAAACTATCTCTCAAATATGAAGTTTGAAATTAGGACACTTTCAGATAAACAGAAGTTTAGGGAATTTGTAAAAACCAAACCAAAACTACAAGAAATACTAAAAGGAGTTCTTTAGTTAGAAAATCAATAATATCAGGCATCAACACCAGAACAGAACACTGGCCATAGCAATCACATGTCAACCCAGACAGGGAAATCACAAAAATAAATCAAGGTTAGAAAACACTCAAAACAGGGAAACAGCAATGTTATTATATAAAAGAAGACACCATTAAAATAAAGAAAAAAAAAAAAAAAAGAGGGACTAAGAAATGTACTCATAGATCTTTCATATGGAGAGGAAGACCAGGTGATATAAAGAAATAAAGATAGGTTTAAATTTAGAAAAATGGGGGTAAATATTAAGGTAGCCATGAAGGAGACAAACTATCCTACACATTAAAATAAAATACAAGAAAAAAATAGAGACTCAGCAGAAACACAATCAACAACAACAAATAAGAGGAAAAGACAATAAATAAAGATAAACTATTTAGCACAAAATATTAAGTGGGAAAAAGAAACTGTCAACAACACACAAAAAAAGACTTCAAAATCACAGCACTAAATTCATATCAATCCATAATTACACTGAATGTAAATGGACTAAATGCACCAGTAAAGGGACAGAGAGTGGCGGAATGGAATAAAAAAAAAAAAATGATCCATCAGTATGCTGCCTATAATAGACACACCTTAGACTTAGAGAAACAAACAAACTAAAACTCAAAGGAAGAAAAATATATATAAAGCAAACACCAATCAAAAAAGACCAAAAGTGGCAATGTTAATTTCTGACAAAATAGACTTTAAAGTTAAATCCACCACAAAGGATAAGGAAGGACACTATATATTGATTAAAGGGACAATATATTTTTATACCAGGAGGATATAACCATATTAAATATTTATGCACCCAATGACAGGGCTGCAAGATACATAAAACAAACTCTATCAACATTGGAAAGTGAGATAGCTCCACAATTATAGAAGACTTCCACGAGGAACCAGAAGAAAACAAATAATAAAAATTAGAGCAGAACTAAATGAAATAGAAAACAACAAAAAAAAAACAATTGAAAGAATTAACAATACCAAAAGCTGGTTCTTTGAAAAAATCAACAAAACTGATAAACCATTGGCCAAACTGACAAAAGAAAAACAGGAGAGGAAACAAATAACCCTGAATAAGAAATGAGAAGGGTGATATTACAACAGACCCAACTGAAATTAAAAGAATCCTATCAAATTACCATGAAAAATTGTACTCCAACAAATTTGAAAACATAGAGGAAATGGATGAATTCCTAGACACACATTACCTACCTAAACTAGCACAAACAGAGGTAGAGCAACTAAATAGACCCATAACAAAAGAAGAGATTGAAAAGGTAATCAAAAAACTCCCAACAACAACAACAAAAAAAAACCCTGGCCCAGACAGCTTCACTGCAGAGTTCTACCAAACTTTCAGAGAGGAGTTAACACCACTACTACTAAAGGTATTTCAGAGCAGAGCAAAGGATGGAATACTCCCAAACTCATTCTACGAAGCCAGCATATCCCTGATACCAAAACCAGGTAAAGACACCACAAAAGAAGAAACTTACAGACCTATATCCCTCATGATGGAACCCTGGTGGTGCAGTGGTTAAGTGCTCCAGCTGCGAAACAAAGGGTTGGCAGTTCGAATCCACCAGACACTCCTTGGAAACTCTATGGGGCAGTTCTAATCTGTCCATAGGGTCGCTAGGAGTTGGAATCGACTCGATAGCACTGGGTTTGGTTTGGGGTTTTATCCCTCATGAACTTAGAAGCAAAAATCCTCAATAAAATTCTAGCCAAGAGAATTCAACATAAAAAAAAAAAAAAATCACCATGACCAAGTCGGATTTTATGCAGGGATGGTTTAACATTAGAAAAACAATTAATGTATCTGTCATATAAATAAAAGACAAGAATCACAGGATTTTATCAATTGATACAGAAAAGGCATTTGACAAAGTTCAACACTCATTCATGATAAAAACTCTCAGCAAAATAGGAATAGAAGGAAAATTCCTCAACATAATAAAGGGCATTTTATACAAAGCCAATAGCCAACATCATTCTAAAAGGAGAAAGTCTGAAAGCATTTGCCTTGAGATCAGGAAACAGACAAGGATGCCCTTTATCACCACTGTTGTTCAACATTGTGCTGGAGGTCCTAGCCAGAGCAATTAGGCTAGATAAAGAAATAAAGGGTATCCAGATTGGCAAGGAAGAAGTAAAAGTATCTCTATGTGCAGATGACATGATCTTATACACAGAAAACCCAAAGGAATCCTCAAGAAAACTACTGAAATTAAGAAAAGTTCATCAGAATATTGGGATACAAGATAAACACACAAAAATCAGTTGGATTCCTCTACACCAACAAAAAGAACATCGAAGAGGAAATCACCAAATCAATACCATTTACAGTAGCCCCCAAGAAGATAAAATACTTAGGAATAAATCATACCAGAGATGTAAATGACTTATACAAGGAAAACTACAAGACACTACTGCAAAAAACCAAAAGAGACCTGTTGTTGTTGTTGTTAGGTGCCATCAAGTTGGTTCTGAGTCATAGCAACCCTATGCAGAACAGAACAAAACAATGCCCAGTCCCGAGCCATCCTTACAATCGTTGCTTTGCTTGAGCTCACTGTTGCCGCCACTGTGTCAATCCACCTCGTTGAGGGTCTTCCTCTTTTCCACTGACCCTGTACTCTGCCAAGCATGATGTCCTTCTACAGGGACTGATCCCTCCTGACTACATGTCCAAAGTATGTAAGATGCAGTCTCGCCATCCTTGCTTCTAAGGGGCATCCTGGTTGTACTTCTTGTAGGACAGATTTGTTTATTCTTTTGGGAGTCTATGGTATATTCAATATTCTTCACCAACACCACAATTCAAAGGTGTCAATTCTTCTTCGGTCTTCCTTATTCATTGTCCAGCTTTCAGATGCATATGAGGCAATTGAAAATACCACGGCTTGGATCAGGCGCACCTTAGTCTTCAAGGTGACATCTTTGTTCTTCAACACTTTAAAGAGGTCCTTTGCAGCTGATTTACCTAATGCAATGTGTCTTTTGATTTCTTGACTGCTGCTTCCATGGCTGTTGATTGTGGATCCAAGTAAAATGAAATCCTTGACAACTTCAATCTTTTCTCCATTTGTCATGATGTTGTTCATTGGTCCAGTTGTGAGGATTTTTGTTTTCTTTATGTTGAGGTGCAATCCATACTGAAGGCTGTGATCTTTGATCTTCATTAGTAAGTGCTTCAAGTCCTTTTCACTTTCAGCAAGCAAGGTTGTGTCATCTGCATAACGCAGGTTGTTAATGAGTCTTCCTCCAATCCTGATGCCCAGTTCTTCTTCATATAGTCCAGCTTCTTGTATAATTTGCTCAGCATACAGACCGAATAGGTATGGTGAAAGGATACAACCCTGAAGCACACCTTTCCTGACTTTAAACCAATCAGTATCCCCTTGTTCTGTCTGAACAACTGCCTCTTGGTCTGTGTAAAGGTTCCTAATGAGCCCTATTAAGCGTTCTGGAATTCTTGTTCTTCACAATTCCAAAAAGAATTAGTCGATGTTCAACCATTACAAGAGGTTGCATATGATCAGGAACCAATGGTACTGAAGGAAGAAGTCCAAGCTGCTCTGAAGGCATTGGTGAAAAACAAGGCTCCAGGAATTGAGGGAATATCAATTGAGATGTTTCAACAAGCTGATGCAGCGCTGGAGGTGCTCACTTGTCTATGCCAAGAAATATGGAAGACAGCTTCCTGGCCAACTGACTGGAAGAGATCCATATTTATGCCTAGTCGCAAGAAAGGTGATCCAACTGAATGTGGAAATTATAGAACAATATCATTAATATCACACGCAAGCAAAATTTTGCTGAAGATCATTCAAAAATGGCTACAGCAGTATATCAACAGGGAACTGCCAGAAATTCAGGCCAGCTTCAGAAGAGGGCGTGGAACAAGGGATATCATTGCTGATATCAGATGGATGCTGGCTGAAAGCAGAGAATACCAGAAGGATGCTTACCAGTGTTTTTTGACTATGCAAAGGCATTCACCTGTGTAGATCATAACATAGAAGAGACCTACATGGGTGGAAAAACATACCTTGATCATGGATAGGAAGGCTTAACATGGTAAAAATATCTATTCTACCAGAAGTGATCCATAGATACAATGCAATTTCGATCCAAATTCCAATGACTTTTTTTAATGAGATGGAGAAACAAATCACCAACTTCATATGAAAGGAAAAGAGGACCCAGGTAAGTAAAGCATTACTGAAAAAGAAAAAGTGGGAGGCCTCCCTCTACCTGATTTTAGAACCTATTATACCACCACAGTAGTCAAAACGGCCTGGTACTGGTACAACAACAGATACATAGACCAATGCATCAGAATTGAGAATTCAGAAATAAATCCATCTGCATATGAGCAGCTGATATTTGACAAAGGCACAAAGTCAGTTAAATGGGGAAAAAAACAGTCTTTTTAACAAATGGTATTGGCATAACTGGATATCCATCTGCAAAAAAATGAAACAAGACTCATACCTCACACCATGCACAAAAACGAACTCAAAATTTATCAAAGACCTAAATACGAAAACTAAAACAAGAAAGATCATGAAAGAAAAAATAGGGACAACGTTAGGAGCCCTAATACATGGTGTAAACAGTATACGAAACATTACCTACAATGCAGAAGAAAAACTAGATAACTGGGAGCTCCTAAAAAGCAAACACCTATGCTCATCCAAAGACTTCACCAAGAGAGTAAAAAGATTACCTACAGACTGGGAAAAAGTTTTTAGCTATGACATTTCCAATCAGTGCCTGATCTCTAAAATCTACATGATACTGCAAAAACTCAACTACAAAAGGGCAAATAACCCAATTAAAAAATGGTCAAAGGATATGAACACGCACTTCACTAAAGAAGACATTCAGGTAGCTAACAGATACATGAGGAAATGCTCACGGTCATTAGCCATTAGAGAAATGCAAATCAAAACTACAATGAGATTCCATCTCACTCGAACAAAAAAAAAAAATTTTTTTTCCAACAAGGCTGGCATTAATCCAAAAAACACAAAATAATAAATGTTGGAGAGGTTGTAGAGAGACTGGAACATGTATAAACTGCTCGTGGGAATGTAAAATTGAACAACCACTTTGGAAATCGATTTGGTGGCTCCTTAAAAATCTTTTTTTTTTTAATCCAGCAATCCCACTCCTTGGAATATATCCTAGAGAAATAAGAGCATTTACATGAACAGATATATGCATACCTATGTTCATTGCAGCACTGTTTACAATAGCAAAAAGATGGAAGCAACCAAGATGCCCATCAATGGATGAATGGGTACGTAATTTATGGTATATTCACGTGATGGAATTCTACGCATTGATAAAGAAACATTTCATAACATGGAGGAATCTGGAAGGCGTTATGCTGAGTGAAATTAGCCGGCTGCAAAAGAACAAATATTGTATAAGACCACTATTATAAGAACTCAAGACATAGTTTAAACAGAGAAGAAAAAATTCTTTGAATCGTTTTGAGATGGGAGAGGTAGGTAGCGGAGGGAGAGAGGTATTCACTAATTAGATAGTAGATAAGAACTACTATAACTGAAGGGAAAGAAAACACACAATACAGGCGAGGTCAGCACAGCTGGACTAAAGGAAGAGCAAAGAAGTTTCCAGAATAAACTGAATGCTTTGAAGGCCAGCGTAGCAGGGACTGGAGTTTGGGCACCATGGTTTCAGGGGACATGTAAGCCAACTGGTATAATAAAATCTATTAAGAAAACATTCTGTATCCCACTTTGGCGAGTGGCATCTGGGGTCTTAAACACTAGCAAGTGGCCATCTAAGATGCATCAGTTGGTCTCAACCCACCTGGACCAAAGGAGAATGAAGAACACCAAAGACACAAGGTAATTATGAGCCCAAGAGACAGGAAGAGCCACATAAAGCAGAGACTACATTAGCCTGAGATCAGAAGAACTAGATGGTGCCCAGCTACAACCGACGACTGCCCTGACAGTGAACACAACACAGAAACCCTGTGGGAGCAGGAGAGCAGTGGGATGCAGACCCCAAATTCTCATAAAAAGACCAGACTTAATGGTCTGACTGAGACTAGAAAGACCCTGGTGGTCGTGGTCCCAGACCTTCTGGTAGCCCAAGACAGGAACCATTCCCAAAGCCAACTCTTCAGACAGGGATTGGACTGGACAATGGAATAGGAAATGACACTGGTGAAGGATGAGCTTTGTGGATCAAGTAGACATGAGACTATGTTGGCATCTCCTGTCTGGAGGGGAAATGAGAGGGCAGAGAGGGTCAGAAGCTGGCTAAATGGACATGAAAAGAAGAGAGTGGCGGGAAGGAGTGTGCTGTCCTATTAAGGGAGAGAGCAATTAGGAGTATATAGCAAGGTGTATATAAATTTTTTATGAGAGACGGAGTTAATTTGTAAACTTTCACTTAAAGCACAATAAAAATATATATATATTAATAGTAAAAAGAAAATCACAGACCAGTATCCCTCCTCAATACAGACACAAAAATTCTCAACAAAATTCTAGCCAATAGTATTCAACAATATATCAAAAAAAATCACAACCAAATGGTATGCAAAGATGCTTCAAAATTAGAAAATCAATCAATTTAATCCACAACCTAAATAAAATAAAAGAATCAGATAATTATCTCAATCAATGCTATAAAGACATTTGATAAAGTCCAACACCCACTCCTGATAATAACTTTCAGCCAAATAGGAAAAGACAGGAAATTTTTCACCACAATAAAGGGCAGTTATACAAAACCAAGAGCCAACATTATTGTCAATAGAGAGAGACTGAAAACATTCCCCTGCAGAACAGGAACCAGGTAAGAATGCCCTTTATCACCAATCTCATTCAATATTGTGCTGGAAGCCCTGTTAGAGCAATAAGGCAAGAAAAAGAAATAAAGCGCATCCAAATTGGTAAAGAAGAAGTGAAACTATCCGTATTCGCAGATGATATGATCCTATATATAGAAAACCCCAAAGTTTTCACAAGAAAGCTACTGGAACTAATAGAAGGATTCAGCAAAGTAGTGGGCTACAACATCAACTTACAAAGATCAGTTGGATTTGTCTACACCAACAAAGAGAACTTCGAAAAAGACATCGGGAAAATGATATCATTTACAGTAGCCCCTAAAAAGATAAAATACTCTGGAATAAATCTAACCAGGGATGCAAAAAACCTATACAAAAAAAAAAACCTACAGAACAGTACTGCAAGAAACCAAAAGAGACTTACAGAAGCAGAAAAAATACCATGCTCATGGATGGGAAAGTTCAACAATTTTAAAAGTCAACACTACCGAAAGCGATCTACAGATATAGTGTAATCCTGATCCAAATTCCAATAGCATTCTTTAACTACATGGAAAACTAATCACTACCTTTACATGGAAAGGAAAGAAGCTCTGGGTAGGTAAAGCACTACTGAAGAAGAACAAAGTAGGAGGTCTCATACTACCTGATCTTGGAACCTACTATACAACCGTGGTATTCAAAACAGTCTGGTACCAGTACAATTACAGACACATAGACCAAGGGAACAGAATTGAGAACTCAGATATAAATCCATCCACCTACGTACAGCTGTTCTTAGAGAAATGGCCAAAGTCCATTGAATGGGGAAAAGACAGTCTCTTTTAAAAATGGTGCTAGTAAACAAAGCTGGATGTCTATTAGTAAAAAAAAAAAAAAGAAAGAAAGAAACAGGACCCACACCACATACCATACACAAATCTAACTCATAATGGGTTAAAGACCTAAGTCTAAAACCTAGACTATAAAGATCATGGAAGAAAAAATAGGGTCAAGGCTAGGGGCCCTAACACATGTCATAAAGAGACTACCAAACATAACTAAAAACAGACAAATAGCAGAAGATGAACTAGATAAATGGGACTTCCTAAAAAACATTTATGCTAATCAAAAGACTTCTCCAAAAGAATAAACAGAGAACACACAGACTGGGCTATGTGTGGCTATGACATATCCAACAAGGGTCTAAATCTCTGAAATTTACAGAAAACTTCAACACTTCAACAACAAAATGACAAACAATCCAATTAAAAAATGGGCAAACGATATGAACACACACTTCACTAGACATTCTGGTAGCTAATAAACATGTAAAGAAATGCTTGCCATCATTAGCGTGAGCAAGGTGCAAATCAAAACTACAAGGAGATACTATCTCACCACAACATTATTGGCACTAATCAAAATAAAATAAAACAGAAAATAACAAATGTTGGAGAGGTTGTGGGGAGATTGAAACTCAGATGCTGCTGCTGGGAATGTAAAATGATACAACCACTATGGAAAACAGTACGCCATTTCCTTAAAAAGCCAGAAATAGAAACACCATATGACCCAGCAATCCTTCTATACTTCTAGATATATACCCTAAAGAAATAAGAGCCGTGAGACAAATACACATATGCACACCCATGTTCATTGTACCATTATTCACAATAGCAAAAGATGGAAACAACCTAAGTGCCCATCAACAGGTGAATGGATTAACAAACTGTGGTACGTACACACAATGGAATTCTAGGTAATGATAAAGAATGAAGAATCCGTGAAACATCTCTTAACATGGATGAATTTGGAGGACATTATGCTGAGTAAAATAAGCCAATCATAAAAGGACAAATATCGTATGAAACCACTATTATAAAGAAACAATAAAAGGCTTACACAGGGAAAAAAACAAAACAAAACAAAAACCTTTGATGGCTACCAGGAGTGGGAGTAGGAGGAAGGGAAAATTACCAAATAGATAGAAAACACATGTTAATACTGGTGAAGGGAAGGGCAATATACAACACAAGGGAAGTCAGCACAACATGACCAAGGCGTGGGAGGACACTGAGAGGAATGCAAGAACAGAAGGCAGCATCTGTCATTACTATGCCATAGACAATTCTGCAACAATAGTATTAACAAACATTAATTTACATATGTATACATAGATAGATATGCCAAGACGTGTGGGTGAGTGTAAGGGAATACACACATCTGCAGCTACAGGTTTGATGATGTGTATTTCTACATGCATAACTGTAGATGTTGCTTATATATTAATGTAGACAATAGAGCACACAAGGACCACAGTCAGGGCAACTTCTTAGACATAACCAACACTTCAACGGACAAAATTCGTAGACCTGAAGGTGAAGGACCATAGATATGTGGGACATCTCAGTGAATTGGTACAACATAGTTCGTAAAGACAAAGTTCTGCATCCTACTTTGGTAAGTAGTGTCCAGGGTCTTAAAAGCTTATGAGTGGCCATCAGAGACACAACTATTGGTCCCTTACCATCCGGGGCAAAAGAGAGTAAAGAAAACTAAAGACTCAAGGGAGCAGTTAGTCCAAAGGACTAATAGACTATGAGAACCACAGCGTATACAACCCCAAGACCAGAAAAACTAGTTGGTACCCAGCTATCACTACCAACTACTCTAGCTGGGATCACAACAGAGGATCCTAGACACAGTGGGAAAAAAAATGTAGAACAAAAAATCAAATTCAGAAAAAAAAGACCAGGCTTACTGGTCTGACGGAGATTTGAGGAACCCGTGAGACTATGGCCCTAAGACACCCTTCTGACCTGGAACTAAAGCCATTCCTGGAGACCACCTTTCAGCCAAACCATAGACATGCCCATAAAATAAACAATAACGCCTGAGAGGAACACGTTCCTTAGAACAATCAATTATACAAGATCAAAAGGGCAACATTTGCCTTAAAGCAAAGACGAGAAAGCAGAAAGGGGTAGAAAAGCAGGATGAAAGGAAACTGGAAACCTACAACAGAAATGCGGGGAATGGTGACACGTTGTGGGGAATGAAACCAATGTCATGGAACACTTTATATAAAAACTATGGAATAGGAAACTAATTTGCTCTGTAGATTTTCACCTAACGCACAATAAAAATTTTTTTTTTTAATTCCTTAGTAGCACACTTTATATTTCTTGGTAGAGACCTCACAGAACAGTCTTTCCATTAGCACATTAACTTGAGTCCCCATCCAATGAATTATATGAGATGAGACCTTTCATTTAATTTAGTGAATATCAATATACGTCAATGTTGCTTTGAAAAACTGTTGCCACTATGTTGTGTTGGCCATCTTTATTACAGAATAAAAACCTGACACATCCCTCTAGTCAGAATTTTAAGTTTTAAGTCTCCTTCACTCATATTTACTTTTGGAATTGTAACAGTCACCTCTTGGTTAAGGATCCTACTCACAATGACCACTTCTCTGAGAATGGCCCACAACACACAGGGATAGACTTCCAGTGGCCATGTCTGTACTGACTGTCCCTAGACCTAATAGACCCAGGGGCAGATATGTGACCCAACCTGGGTCAATCAAATTGTTTCTCCCAGAGATTTGAAATATAAAATAAGAACCCAGAGATGAGGAGTTGTTGCTCAGATCCTTGGAGACACACTGGGTATTTTTCTTCTGACTCTAGGGTGTTTTACTTTTCCTTTGATTCTGTGAGACAGCTCATTGTTCACGGCTTATTCAAGAGCCCTCCCTTGTTATTATTTGCTAAAACACTCCGAGATATTTCCCAAGATAGTCTTATGAGATAATTTGTAATTGCTATAAGCCTTTCTGGAAACCCTGGTGGCAGAGTTGTTAAGTGCTATGGCTGCTAACCAAAAGGTCGGCAGTTCGAACCCACCAGGTGCTCCTTAGAAACTCTATTGGGCAGTTCTACTCTGTCCTATAGGGTCACTATGAGTCAGAATTAGCTTGACTGCAGTGAGTGTTTTTTATAAGCCTTTCCACATGATACACTTTAACTTTGTCAGATACTCTATATTTCATCCTCTATCAAAACAAAGGTGGCTATATGACCTAGTTCTGACAAAGACACATACTAGAGTTCTGAAGTAGGGATTCTAGAAAAGCTCTCCTTTCTTCTGACCTTGAATGCAGAACTGCTGGAACTTCACAATGGTAAACCAAAACACTAAAGATGGTGGACTAAAGATGAGAGTGGCAAGATCCTTGATGAACTACCCAAATTTGATCTCACTGACTCCATATTTCATTTTATCAGAGAAAAATAAATCTCTAATTTTTTTAAGTCACTGACAGCTGTTAACATTCCTAATCTTTTGTGATGGGCAGAATAATGGTACTCCAAAAATGTCTATGTCCAAATCCCTGGCACTGCAAAAGGGACTTTGCAGATGTGATTAAGATGAACAACCTTGACGTGAGGAGATTATCCTGGATTATCCAGGTGGGCCCGATCCAATCACATGAATCCTTAAAAGTGGAAGATGAATAAAGAAGAGCTGGTCAGAGTGATGTAATGTGAGAAGGACTTGACCCACCATGGCTTTGAATGGAGCCATAATCCAAGGAATGCAGTGATCTCCAGGAGCCTGGAATGGTTCTCAGTTTACAGCCAGCAGGAAAACATAGACCTTGGTCCTACAACCACAAGGAACAGAATTCTGACAACAAACCAAATGAGGAGGAAACTACCTCTTCATTTGGTTTGTTGTCAGAGTTCAGTTCCTTTTAAATGCATGTATTGGAATCTTAAGGGGCCCTGGTGGTGCGGTGGTTAAGCAATTGTCTGCAAACTGAAAGGTCAGTGGTTCGAACCCACCAGCCGCTCCACAGGAGAAAAATGTGGCAGTCTGCTTCCGTAAAGATTACAGTCTTGGAAACCCTGTGGGGCAGTTCTACTCTGTCCTTTAGGGTCACTGTGAGTCAGAATTGAATCAACAGCAGTGGGTTTTGAATTGGAATCCTGTTCAATAGGCCTTACAAAGCATAAAAACTTGTTTTATTTCGATAAAGAAAATGCGTTACACATAGACATAGCGCCTTATCTTTATTATTATCTAAATATATATTACAGACATTCATCATGTGACCAACAGCAT
The DNA here is from genome assembly GCF_030014295.1 of Loxodonta africana. NCBI lineage: Eukaryota > Metazoa > Chordata > Mammalia > Proboscidea > Elephantidae > Loxodonta > Loxodonta africana. The sequence goes on from NC_087342.1 coordinate 37,383,253, forward strand.
AACCACACAGAAGTTACTGCAAGGGATTTTTGACAGCACTGAGAGCCATCTCAGTGAGGCTCTCTCTTTTATGCTACTGGGTTCCTAAGCACTATCTGCTGACCACAATTAGGGTTGTCAGAACTACCAAACCACTGAAGTTGAGGTGGATGATAAAATGAATTATTTCAAAGTAACATAAAACCATCTTTGTATCTGACATACATAGGCCGTGTTTATTATCTTTACAAATAATGATATTGCACAGATTACTTCCTCAATATTTGTCACCTATTTCAGCTAATATGAAATGATGTATTAGAAAAAGTCACCCTGCACGGCAAGTATAATTTGCTCTACTGTGGGATTTAGGAGTTTTTGCCTTCATCTGGCCTACCCTGAAGCCTTTACACCTATTATTTTCTACTGCTGACAACATCCCTGAAAGAGGAATTGTGAGTAGCTCTGTCATCAGATGTTCAATTGTGGACCTCAAGGACAGGCATGCCCACAGCCAGCCCACATTTAGCACTCCCTTCCTCCTTGGGGTCACTCCCTCATTTCATCTTTGTGGCACCATGTCCCTCACTGCACTGTCAGTTCCTCCAGGAAAATGTCTTATTCATCTTTTACTCTTGCCTTTTTATCTCCCAACACTTATTTCAGTACATTATGCAATATTGTTCTTGTTGTGTGCCATTGAGTTGATTCTGACTCATAGTGACCCTATATGACAGAGTAGAACTGCCCCGTAAGATTTCTTGGCTATAATCTTTATGAGAGCAGATTGCCAGGTCTTTTCTCCCACTGAGCTGTTGATGAGTTCAAACTGCCAACCTTTTGGTCAGCAGCTGAGCACTTAACTACTGGGTCACAAGGGCACCTTTATGCAAAATTAGAACTCAATAATTGCTTGTTTAAAAAAACTACTAAAATAAAGGCTCATAACCTGACCTAATCATGGCGACATTTGCTGCTCACTCATACCAAAGTTGGGAAAAATAATGTCTTTTTATAAAATGATATTTTATTGTGATTTATACTGTAAGATACTTAACAAAATTTAAGTTACCACTGGGCTTGCTGCATTTTTCTTGTGTAACCTAGCTCTCTATTTCCTAGTTGAATGACCCAGAGGCACCTGAAACTCAGTGTGTAGAGACAGAAATCAGCATTTCCAAACAGCCAAACCTGTTCTTCCTCCTGTGTTCCCTGCCTTTGTGAAAGGCACCACCATCCTCACAGCTCCCTTTCCCATGCTTGGGACCTGGCAGTTAGCCTTCACTCCTTCCTTCTCCCCTCTTTCTACATCCAATTATTCTCCAGGTCCTGTGAACTCTTTATTTGTTCCCCAACCAGTACCCTTTACCCCCACCCCCAATCATATTTAAGACCCTCGTTTTTCACCTAGCTTTCTGAAAAGGCCTTCTAACTGATCTCACAGTCTTCAGTCTTGCTGCCAGGATACACCATCCTCCACACTGCCCTCAAGATGCTCATTCAAAATCTAAACCCTTCAAAGGCTCCCCAAGTGCTCTGAAAAGGATTCCAAACTGAGGGAACGTCCTTAATCAGGCCTGCCTCTTTCCCAGTGGCATCACTAGGGTTGGTGTCACCAAGGACACTAATTCATGGTGTCACAACCCCCTCCCCCGCACATGGACCTCTTCTGATAACAGACCATACAGAATCCTTAGTAATGTTTTTTGTACTAATGTTCGTAATTCCTGTATAACCCTCCTTTAACTACTACTTCGTTTTCAAAAAAGTTATTAATGTAGGTTCACAAATACTAATTACCACAATATTGTAGCTCAAACACCAGAAAATCTAACAAAATCAGCGACTATAAAAACACTGGTGGCGGGGCGGGGCCAAGATGGCTGACTAGGTAGAAGCTACTGCAGATCCGTCTTGCAACAAAGACTCAGAAAAACAAGTGAATCGATCACACACATGACAATTTACTAACCCTGACCATCAAACACAGAGCTAAAAAGTTGACCTGAGTGATAGGGGAGTGAAAAGCCGTGCCCTGAAGCAGCAACCACTTCTGGCACCGGCGTCCCTTGCCACAGCCTTGAGCCCTCACGGTTCCCTGGTGCCGAGTGGTGGTGCTGATTGCGACTTACTGAGACAGGGCAAGCACGGGACACAGCCCTAACCCCTAACCCCCTGGGGTAACCTTGGTAGAGACTCAGTCAGCACAAGCAGGCTGCACACTGACTCGGCTGACAAGAGAACGAGCAACCACGGGGAAGAAGCAACTGTTTTCGGAGCCTGAAGCCAGCATCCCAGTCAGAAAACCTTGGCGCCGGGCTTTGCGCTAAGTGCAGAGGAGCTGAGCACGGCTTCCTGAGAAGGCGCAAGCATGGGATGCAGCCCTAGCCCCCTGAAGTAACCTGGGGGGAAACCCAGCCAGCGCACGCAGGCAGCACAATGACGCGGCTGACAGGAGAAGAAATCACCGGGAAGCAGCAACTGGTTTTGGAGCCTGAAGTGCAGCATGCCAGCTAGAAAACCTTGGTGCTGGGCTTTGGACTAGGAGCAGAGAAGCTGACCATGGCTTCTGACATGGTGCAAGCACGGGACACGGGCCTGACCCTCAGGGGAAATCTCGACCCAGCCAGCGCATACAGGCTACACGCCCCGCCCCTCGGGATTATCAGATACAATAGTCATCACCAAGCAAGATAAGTAACTTTGTCTATTTTGCTGGGTGCTACTCTCTCCTATGAATCTGATCCCTCCCCTCCCTGTCCCAGGTGGCTTCTTTAACATCGGAATTTCCTGGGCCAGGGAGTGAAGTGCTGTGCGGGGAGGGGGGGGGGAGGGGGTTTCTAACCCATTTTCTTGGCCTGAGAGAACCAGCTGCTAACAACCCAGGGATGAAAAATCCATCCCTGACTTCCCTAAACTGGAATAAAAATACAGAACCAGCTCCAGCCAAACATATGAGATCCACAGTCTTTGGCTTTCATCCCTACAGGGAACAAGGTGGCTATTATAATGCAAAGGCAATTCTGATAGAGATCTGACTATAATTGTTTTAGCAGAACACTGGAAAGACAAGTTTTCCAGGTCTGATATCTCTACCTATTAAACAGAGCCCTCACTGATCCACAGCAGGGAACTGAGGGCTGAAGCTCCACCCAAACAACCTAGCCACCTGCCAAAGGGGTCTGAGGATACTGATGCCTACCAGTCTTTAGAGGTACAAGCATTGGGTGCCTAAGGTACAGGTGCAGAGCCCACCCACCAAAGTGCTTTAAAAACAGAGACACACCTACCTCACTGGCATGTGGGGGAAGGCTGTCAGCATCCTGCTCCCCTTGGAGTGTGACACCCTGCCGCTACTAGAATCTGGTGCACACAACTATCACCACTACTGCTCTAAGTGAATAGGTGACAGTCTACACCACGTGCTTGGTGACCCAAAATCAGAACACTTAAGCTGATTCTATTCAAAAATAGTGAATGGACTCTTAGGCTTATATATCTGGTAACAACCCAAACCAGCTGGTAATAGGACATAAGTGATTCAAAGGCTACAACAATCAAGACGGCACAATCTAGTAGCCCATCTGGGTGTATTGAAACAAAACAAAACAAGATAAGACTCAGTAAGCAAATATAAAATAAATCATTACAATATCTTATAGATGGCTCAGAGACAGCAGTCGATATCAAATCACATAAAGAAGCAGACCATGATTGCTTCTACAAATCCCCAAATTAAAGAATCAAACTCTTTCCCAAATGAAGATACAATCCTGGAATTGCAAGATGCAGAATATAAAAAATTAATATACAGAATGCTTCAAGACATCAAGGACAACCTCAGAAATGAAATAAGGCAATCAACAGAAAAAGCCAAGGAACACACCGATAAAGCAGTTGAAGAAATCAAAAAGATTATTCAAGAACACAGTGGAAAAACTAATAAGCTGCAAGAATCCATAGAGAGACAGCATTCAGAAATCCAAAAGATTAACAGTAAAATTACAGAATTAGACAACTCAACAGGAAGTCAGAGAAGCAGAATCGAGCAATTGAAATGCAAAGTGGGGGAGTGGGAGGATAAGGCAATTGACACCAATGTAGTTGAAGAAAAATCAGATAAAAGAATTTAAAAAAATGAAGAAACCCTAAGAATCATGTGGGACTCTATCAAGAAGAATAACTTGCGTGTGATTGCAGTACCAGAGCAGGGAGGGAAAACAGAAAATACAGAAAGAATAGTTGAAGATCTGTTGGCAGAAAACTTCCCTGTCATCATGACAGATGAAAGGATATCTATCCAAGATGCTCATCAAACGCCATACAAGATTAATCCAAAAACAAAATAACCAAGGCATATTATCATCAAATTTGCCAAAATCAAAGATAAAGAGAAAAATTTAAAAGCAGCCAGGGATAAAAGAAAAGTCACCTACAAAGGAGAATCAATAAGAATAAGTTCAGACTACTCAGCAGAAACCATGCAGTCAAGAAGGCAATGGGATAACATATATAGAGCACTGAAGGAGAAAAACTACCAGCCAAGGATCATATATCCAGCAAAACTCTCTCTCAAATATGAAGGTGAAATTAAAACATTTACAGATAAACACAAGCTTAGAGAAATTGCAAAAACCAAACCAAAGCTATAAGAATTACTAAAGGAAATTGTTTGGTCAGAAAATAAATAATATCAGATACCAGCACAAAACAAGGTCACAGAACAGAACATCCTGATATCAACTCAAAGAGGGAAATCACAAAAACAAAATAAGATTAATTTAAAAAAGAAAAAAAATGCTGAAAACAGGGAATCATTGAAGTCATTATGTAAAAGATTACAATAATCAAAAGAGGGACTAAATACAGGAGGCATAGATCTTCTGTATGGAGAGGAAAATAAGGCAATATAGGACAATACAAGTCAGATTTTTACTTAGAAAAATAGGGGTAAATATTAAGGTAACCACAAAGAGGTCTAACAATTCCATAATTTGAAATAAAAACCAAGAAAAACATAATGACTCAGCAAACATAAATTGAACTACTATGAAAATGAGGAACACACAATTTACAAAGAAAAACGTCTCAGCACAAAAAAGTAAGTGGAAAAATGAAATGGTCAACAACACACACAAAAAGGCAAACTCATACTTACCTATAATTACGCTGAATGTAAATGGACTAAATGCACCAATAAAGAGACAGAGAGTCTCAGACTGGATAAAGAAACGCGATCCGTCTATATGCTGCCTACAAGAGACACGTCTTAGGCTTAGAGACACAAACAAACTAAAACTCAAAGGATGAAAAAAATATAACAAGCAAACAACAATCAAAAAAGAGCAGGAGTGGCAATATTAATTTCTGAAAATAGACTTAAAAGTTAAATCCACCACAAAGGGTAAAGAAGGACACTACATAATGATTAAAGGGACAATTGACCAGGAAGATATAACCATATCAAATATCTGTGCACCCAATGACAGGGCTGCAAGATACATAAAACGAACTTTAACAGAATTGAAAGTGAGATAGACACCTCCACAATTGTAGTAGGAGACTTCAACACACCATTTTCGGAGAAGGATAGGACTTCCAATAAGAAGCTCAACAGAGACATAGAAGATCTAATTGCTACAATCAACCAACTTGACCTCACAGACTTATACAGAACACTCTACCCAACAGCTGCAAAGTATACTTTTTTTTCTAGTGCACATGGAACATTCTATAGAATAGATCACGTATTAGGTCATAAAACAAGCCTTTGCAGAATCCAAAACATTGAAATATTACAAAGCATCTTCTCAGACCACAAGGCTATAAAAGTAGAAATCAATAACAGAAAAACCAGGGAAAAGAAATCAAATATTTGGAAACTCAAAAAAGACTGGGTTATAGAAGACATTAAGGAGGCAATAAAGAAATTCATAGGATGCAATGAGAATGAAAACACTTTCTATCAAAATCTCTGGTACACAACAAAAGACGTGCTCAGAGGTCAATTTATATCAATAAATGCACACATACATAAAGAAAGAGCCCAAATCAGAGAATTGTCCCTACAACTTGAACAAATAAAAAGCGAGCTACAAGAGAATCCATCAGGTACCAGAAGAAAACAAATAATAAAAATTAGAGCAGAATTAAATGAATTAGAGAATACAAAAACAATTGAAAGAATTAACAAAGCCAAAAGCTGGTTCTTTGAAAAAATTAACAAAATTGATAAACCATTGTCCAGACTGACTAAAGAAACACAGGAAAGGAAACAAATAACCCGAATAAGAAATGAGATGGGCCATATCACAACAGACCCAACTGAAATTAAAAGAATCATATCAGATTATTATGAAAAATCGTACTCTAACAAATTTGCAAACCTAGAAGAAATGGATGAATTCCTAGAAAAACACTACCTACCTAAACTAACACAATCAGAAGTACAACAACTAAATAGACCCATAACAAAAAAAGAGATTGAAAAGGTAATCAAAAACTCCCAACAAAAAAAAAGCCCTGGCCCGGACGGCTTTACTGCAGAGTTCTACCAAACTTTCAGAGAAGAGTTAACACTACTACTACCAAAGGTGTTTCAAAGCATAGAAAATGATGGAATACTACCTAAATCATTCTATGATCCGCCATATCCCTGATACCAAAACCAGGTAAAAAAAAAAGACACCACAAAAAAAGAAAATTACAGACCTATATGCCTCATGAACATAAATGTAAAAATTCTCAACAAAATTCTAGCCAATAGAATTCAACAACATATCAAAAAAATAATCCACTACGACCAAGCAGGATTTATACCAGGTATGCAAGGTTGGTTCAATATTATAAAAAACATTAATGTAATCCATCATATAAATAAAACAAAAGACAAAAACCACATGATCTTATCAATTGATGCAGAAAAGGCATTTGACAAAGTCCAACGCCGATTCATGATAAAAACTCTCAGCAAAATAGGAATTGAAGGGAAATTCCTCAACATAATAAAGGGCATTTATACAAAGCCAACAGCCAACATCACCCTAAATGGAGAGAGCCTGAAAGCATTTCCCTTGAGAATGGAAAGCAGACAAGGATGCCCTTTATCACTGCTCTTATTTAACATTGTGGTAGAGGTCCTAGCCAGAGCAATTAGGCTAGACAAAGAAATAAAGGGCATTCGGGTTGGCAAGGAAGAAGCAAAAGTATCTCTATTTGCAGATGACATGATCTTATACACAGAAGACCCTAAGGAATCCTCTAGAAAACTACTGAAACTAATATAAGAGTTCAGCAGAGTATCGGGATACAAGATAAACAAACAAACATCACCTAGATTCCTCTACATCAACAAAAAGAACATTGAAGAGGAAATCACCAAATCAATACCATTCACAGTAGCCCCCAAGAAAATAAAATACTTAGGAATAAATCTTACCAAAATGTAAAAGACCTCTACAAAGAAAACTACAAAGTACTAGTGCAAGAAACTAAAAGGGACCTACATAAGTAGAAAAACATACCTTGCTCATGGATAGGAAGACTTAACATAGTAAAAATGTCTATTCTACCAAAAGCCACCTACATATACAATGCACCTCCGATCCATATTCCAATGGCATTTTTTAATGTGATGGAGAAACAAATCACCAACTTCATATGGAAGGGAAAGAAGCCCCGGATAAGTAAAGCATTACGGAAAAATAAGAACAAAGTGGGAGGCCTCTCTCTACCTGATTTTAGAACATACTGTACAGCCACAGTAGTCAAAACAGCCTGGTACTGGTGTAACGACAGGCACATAGACCAATAGAATAGAATTGAGAACCCCGATATAAATCCATCCACATATGAGCAGCTGATATTTGACAAAGGCCCAGTGTCAGTTAATCGGGGAAAAGTTAGCCTTTTTAACAAATGGTGCTGGCATAACTGGATATCCATTTGCAAAAAAATGAAATAGGACCCTTACCTCACACCATGCACATAAACTAACTCCAAATGGATCAAAGACCTAAACATAAAGAGTAAAACGATAAAGATCGTGAAAGAAAAAATAGGGACAACATTAGGAGCCCTAATACAAGGCATAACCAGAATACAAAACATTATTAAAAATGACGAAGAGAAACCAGATAACTGGGAGCTCCTAAAAATCAAACACCCATGCTCATCTAAAGACTTCACCAAAACAGTTAAAAAGACCAGCTACAGATTGGGAAAAAATTTTCAACTATGACATCTCCGACCAGAGCCTGATCTCTAAAATCTATAAGATTCTGTTAAAACTCAACCACAAAAAGACAAACAACCCACTCAAGAAGTGGGCAAAGGATATGAACACGCACTTCACTAAAGAAGATATTCAGGCACCTAACAGATACATGAGAAAATGCTCTCGATCATTAGCCATTAGAGAAATGCAAATTAAAACTACCAAGAGATTCCATCTCACTCCAACAAGGCTGGCATTAATCCAAAAAACACAAAATAATAAATGTTGGAGAGGCTGTGGAGAGATTGGAACTCTTAGACACTGCTGGTGGGAATGTAAAATGGTACAACCACTTTGGAAATCTATCTGGTGTTATCTTAAACAGTTAGAAATAGAACTACCATACACCCCAGAAATCCCACTCCTCGGAATATACCCTAGAGAAATAAGAGCCTTTACACAAACAGATATATGCACACCCATGTTTATTGCAGCTCTGTTTACAATAGCAAAAAGCTGGAAGCAACCAAGGTGCCCATCAACGGATGAATGGTTAAATAAATTGTGGTATATTCACACAATGGAATACTACGCATCGATAAAGAACAGTGATGAATCTGTGAAACATTTCATAACATGGAGGAACCTGGAAGGCATTATGCTGAGAGAAATTAGTCAGAGGCAAAAGGACAAATCTTGTATAAGACCACTATTATAAGATCTTGAGAAATAGTATAAACTGAGAAGAACACATACTTTTGTGGTTACGAGGGGGGATGGAGGAGGGTGGGAGAGGGTTTTTTACTGATTAGTTAGTGGATAAGAATTGCTTTAGGTGAAGGGAAGGACAATACTCAATACATGGAAGGTCAGCTCAACTGGACTGGACCAAAAGCAAAGAAGTTTCCGGGATAAACTGAATGCTTCAAAGGTAGGAGGAGCAAGGGCGGGGGTTTGGGGACCATGGTTTAAGGGGACTTCTAAGTCAATTGGCAAAATAATTCTATTATGAAAACATTCTGCATCCCACTTTGAAATGTGGCATCTGGGGTCTTAAATGCTAACAAGCGGCCATCTAAGATGCATCAATTGGTCTCAACCCACCTGGGTCAAAGGAGAATGAAGAACACCAAGGTCACCCAATAACTAAGAGCCCAAGAGACAGAAAGGGCCACATGAACCAGAGACCTACATCATCCTGAGACCAGAAAAACTAGTTGGTGCCCGAACACAATCGATGACTGCCCTGACAGGGAGCACAACAGAGAACCCCTGAGGGAGCAGGAGATCAGTGGGATGCAGACCCCAAATTCTCACAAAAAGACCATACTTAATGGTCTGACTGAGACTGGAGGAATCCCGGTGGTCATGGTCCCCAAACCTTCTGTTGGCCCAGGATAGGAACCATTCCCGAAGACAACGCATCAGACATGAAAGGGACTGCACAGTGGGTAGGAGAGAGATGCTGATGAAGAGTGAGCTATTTGTATCAGGTGGACACTTGAGACTGTGTTGGCATCTCCTGTCTGGAGGGGGGATGGGAAGATAGAGAGAGTTGGAAGCTGGCAAAATTGTCACGAGAGACTGGAAGGGCTGACTCAGTAGGGGGAGAGCAAGTGGGAGTACGGAGTAAGGTCTATATAAACTTATATGTGACAGTTTGACCTGATTTGTAAACGTTCACTTGAAGCTCAATAAAAGTTAATAAAAAAAAAAAAAAGACAAAGAGAAACCGGATAACTGGGAGCTCCTAAAAATCAAACACCTATGCTCATCTAAAGACTTCACCAAAAGAGTAAAAAGACCACCTACAGATTGGGAAAAAATTTTCAACTATGACATCTCCGACCAGAGCCTGATCTCTAAAATCTATAAGATTCTGTTAAAACTCAACCACAAAAAGACAAACAACCCAATCAAAAAGTGGGCAAAGGATATGAACACGCACTTCACTAAAGAAGATATTCAGGCACCTAACAGATACATGAGAAAATGCTCTCGATTATTAGCCATTAGAGAAATGCAAATCAAAAGTACAATGAAATTCCATCTCACTCCAAATCCAAAAAACACAAAATAATAAATGTTGGAGAGGCTGTGGAGAGATTGGAACTCTTATACACTGCTGGTGGGAATGTAAAATGGTACAACCACTTTGGAAATCTATCTGGCGTTTTCTTAAAAAGTTAGAAGTAAAACTACCATAAAAAAAATTTTTTTTTTTTTTTTTTACAACGCAGAAATCCCACTCCTCGGAATATACCCTAGAGAAATAAGAGCCTTTACACAAACAGATATATGCACACCCATGTTTATTGCAGCTCTGTTTACAATAGCAAAAAGCTGGAAGCAACCAAGGTGTCCATCAACGGATGAATGGTTAAATAAATTATGGTATATTCACACAATGGAATACTACACATCGATAAAGAACAATGATGAATCTGTGAAACATTTCATAACATGGAGGAACCTGGAAGGCATTATGCTCAGAGGCAAAAGGACAAATCTTGTATAAGACCACTATTATAAGATCTTGAGAAATAGTTTAAACTGAGAAGAACACCTTCTTTTGTGATTATGAGAGAGGGGAGGGAGGGAGGGTGGGAGAGGGTTATTTACTGATTAGATAGTAGATAAAAACTACTTTAGGTGAAGGGAAGGACAACACTCAATACAGGGAAGGTCAGCTCAACTGGACTGGACCAAAAGCAGTTTCCTGAATAAACTGAATGCTTCAAAGGTCAGGGGAGCAAGGGCGGGGGGCTTGGAGACTACGGCTTCAGGGGACCTCTAAGTCAATTGGCAAAATAAATTCTATTAAGAAAACATTCTGCATCCCACTTTGAAGCGTGGTGCCTGGGGTCTTAAATGCTAACAAGTGGCCATCTAAGATGCATCAATTGGTCTCAACCCACCTGGATCAAAGGAGAATGAAGAACACCAAGTTCACACGATAACTATGAGCCCAAGAGACAGAAAGGGCCCCATGAGCTAGAGACTTACATTGTCCTGAGACCAGAAGAACTAGATGGTGCCTGGCCGCAACCGATGACTGCCCTGACAGGGAACACAACAGAGAACCCCTGAGGGAGCAGGAGAACAGTGGGATGCAGACCCCAAATTCTCATAAAAAGACAAGACTTAATGGTCTGACTAAAACTAGAAGAATCCAGGCGGTCATGGTCCCCAAACCTTCTGTCGGCCCAGGACAGGAACCATTCCCGAAGACAACTCATCAGACATGGATTGGACTAGACAATGGGTTGGAGAGAGATGCTGATGAGGAGTGAGCTACTTGAGACCATGTTGGCATCTCCTGTCTAGAGGGGAGATGGGAGGTTAGAGGGTGTAGAAACTGGCAAAATGGTCACGAAAGCAGGGACTGGAAGGAGGGAGTGGGCTCATTAGGGGGAGAGTAAGTGGGAGTATGTAGTAAGGTGTATATAAGTTCATATGTGAGAGACTGACTTGATTTGTAAACTTTCACTTAAAGCACAATAAAAATTATTTAAAAATAAAACACTGGTGGCAACAAAAACAGCAATGCATGCTTGTAGTGCATTCAAACGATACCAAGAGATTCGGAGCATCACTGGACTGCATAATAATGACAGCCTTGACCTGAGGGCATTAGAAGGTTCAAAAAGTAAATCAGCATAGAGTTTTAGCTTTGTGGGTTACATTGATACATGTAAAGCTGGGCTCATGAAAAATATTTTTGTCATTATAACTAACTACAGGGATATTTTTATAAAAAATAATTTCTGCTGAAGCTCTGCACAAAAATTTTATAGTCATTTTGGCGTCACTCCCTCTAATGATGTCACCCACTGTGGCCTGCACCCCCCACCGTGCACCCCTCTATGACGCCACTGCTACTTCTCTCCCACTTCTTGCCTCTCCCCACTTTGCATCTACCCTCCCGCCCTGGTGGCTGCCTCAGGTCCCAAAGGTGCCACTGTCTCTCTTGCCATCATGCCTGCGTGTGTACACATCCTCCTTTTGAATAGTCCTTTCCTTGGGCTCCATCATCTGGCTAATGGCTGTTCATCCTCATGGGATGCGGCCGGGGCTGGTGACCTTTGAGCTAGATAGACCTGAACCTGAACGTCGGCTTGACAATTTGCTCAACCTCCCTGAGCCTAACTTCCTTATCTGTAAAAAGATGGAAATAATACCCACCTTCCAAGTTGCTAGAAAAACAAGAAATAATAAAGGGCCTGGTGGTATAAATAGCAACAAGGACAGTAACAATAACATACAGCTTTTATTAGGTCAAAGTAGGATTCTAAGTGCTTTACTCATGTTAACTCAGTCATAGTCACCTCCTCCGCACAGCCTTTCTTGAGTTCTCAAGACCTGATTAGATGCTGGGCCCATTTTCCACACTCCTCTGTCCCATGCTGTGCCCTAGGAGGCTGTCATATGGCACACAATGAAGCTTCCCACGCCTTAGGTTTTACTAGTGAGTGAGAGCTGAGAACAGTCTGAGAGAGGGCTCAGAAGGCTTTTCCTCATGTCTCCCTGATTTGGCCATGTTCCCAATAAACCTGTTTTCCCTCTTCCCCTTCAGGCCTCGGGTGGTAACAGCTTCCCACTGTTGCCAGTGGGTGCCTGACCCCATCTCTGGTTCTCTTAACCCTGACACACCTTTAGTGAAGTCATTCCTCATTGAGGTTATTTGAACTGTCTGATTGGATTTAATCTCCTGCCTTTCTGTTCTTGCACTTAGCCCCTTTCCTTTTCCTGCCCCCAGCACTCAGTACGCAGTATGGCAACGGTCTGATTCCTTGTCTCGGTTTCCCTTGAGGGTAAATATTGTGTCACTTTATGTTTATGTCTGTAAGCTTAGCCTGGTCCTGGGTGTAATAGGTTCTCGATATTTGTGGTACAATTTGGTCATTGGCTGCTATTCTCCTCACCCCTAATTTCCACTCATCACCCTCTTTCCAGTCTTACCGACTGAGACCCCTGGCATGTACCATCTTCTCTCTTCCACCTTCAGAGCTGCTCCTGTTCACCAAAGACACATTCATCTTCCAGACAATGACACTTCCACCAGCGTGGCACTCCTGGCATCTGCAGCCTGCCTCGCTCAGCCTGCCTTCAGTGTCTCATGCTCCTGCCATGCCCACCAGTCAACCCCAGAAAACCCACTGCTCCTCAGCCTTTGTGTCCCTGCTCCACATCTCCTCCTAGGGCTCTGGCCACCCACCTCTTCTCTGCTGACATCCCATCCAGCCTTCCAGGGGTGATAGTCCAGATATCACAAGTACTGACATACTTCAACGAAGCAGGCTGGAGCAGAGTGCTGTTTAAATCCTGAAGGTTTGCCTATGCCCACTACATTTTCCTCAGGAAATGCAGGCAAAAAGGCTTCCCCTTCACAAGGCTGACCATTTCCCAAGCTTGTGTTCATAGTATCGCGCTGCTTTTATTTATTGAGCCTCTCTAAATGCCAAAGGTTTCCCTTGAAAATGCCACCTGTAGGAGTCCCGCAAAGGGCAAGGGGGTGGGGATGGTGAGAGGTACGAAGCCCCCAAATTAGTGTGGTCTTCCAAGCAAGAGCCCATTCTGTGATGGTCGTATTTCTAGGCATATGGCACATCATCATTCCCTGTATTACAGCCCCTCAGGAAATGAGATTTTATGAACCAAAGAGCTCCAGGATGTCGCACTAAGAGAGGTTAATCTCATGCCCCTGGCATAAATAACTGAAATTGTTCCTGAAACACACAAGCATATTTGCTTGGAAAGAACTCTTTGCACCTCAGGAGCATGAAACACAAGGATGCCTAGTTTTACAGAAAAGTAGATCCAGTAGAGGCAATCCGAGCTACCCTCTGCTATGCTCCAAAGCAAGCTTTACAAAATCAGAGTGTACCACCTCACATGGGAATTATTTATCTATAACCCCTCTTTCCCATAGACTTGTAAATAAATGTGACGGAAGCAGCTTTGCCCTTACTTCTAATATGCCCAGGGTCCAACACAATGCCTACAGCAAGGTAGATAGGCCTATGCTGGTTGAACAAATAAAAAAGCCACCTCAGTGCAAGCAGACGGGGAGTACACACAGGACACCCCAGGCCATGGACATAGGATGAGTGTCTGGACTGAAGGACAGCAGGCAGGAAGGAAATTTAGGACGAAGAAGACAGTTGATCGATGCATTTATGCACCTACCCCCTCCACTTCATGAAATCTAACAACATTTAGGAGATTGTACCTTGAAATAAACACTCTCTCTTCCAAGCATTCTGATCTCTTCACTTTAGTATTATAAGGAAAATCAATTAGATTATCATGATTATTATGAGACAGTTTCTAATGAAAATATTCTAGTGAACCAGACACCCTATGGACTTGTTTCAGCAAAGATCAAAATGTATTTTTCTCCAGGGAGAAATATTGACATTGGCTTTCCTTCAGCCAATATTTCCCTTCTGGAAATTTCCAGATATTTCTGGTTATTTCCCTTCTGGAAATATCAATTGCCTTTCACAGTCCTTAAGGAGGAACCAGTTCCAGTCATGTATAAAAGACAGCTGAAAACTGCTTATCCCTGCAGCTGATCCTTTTCAAAATTTTATACAGTGCATTCTCTAGAGAAGCAAAACCAATGCAACAAATATATATAAAGAGATTTACTTCAAGGAAATGGCTCATGCAATTGTGGGGGCTGTCAAGTCCCAAACTCGTGGGTCAGGAGGCAGGCTAGAGACCTCTGCTGCCTCAAGGGGTTGCAGGGGATGGTAAATCCAAAATCTGCAGGTTTGGTGGCAAGCTGGACGCTTCTGTAGACTTATGTCAAAAACCAGAGGTCAAGGGATGAGAAAAGTGCAGGGTCAAGACAGAGAGAGAGAGAGATAGAGAAAGAGAGCTCTGCCAGAACACCCATTTACATACTGGTGGCAGGCCACAACCCCCAAAAAACTCCGCTTTCAACTGATTGGGTGGTCACATCATATCACATCATGGAAGGTGATTACATTATATCATATTATGGAAGAGCACTCAGTCCAGTGTCTGCCAAATCACTGAGAATCGTAGCCTAGCCAAGTTGGCACATAACACTAACCATCACGTACACTGAATTTGTAAATAAAGAGGTTGTTGTTGTTGTTGTCAGGTGCCATCCAGTCGGTTCCAACTCACAGCGATCCTATGCACAACAGAACAAAACATTGCCTGGTTCTGCACCATCCTCACAATTGTTGCTATGCTTGCGCCCGTTGTTGCAACCACTGTGTCAATCCATCTGGTTGAGGGTCTTCCTCTTTTTTGCTGACCCTCTACTTTTTTTTTTTTCTACTTTACCAAGCATGATGTCCTTCTCCAGAGACTGATCCCTCCTGATAACATGTCCAAAGTATGTGTGAGTTAGTTTCACTATCCTTGCTTCTAAGGAGTATTCTGGTTGTACTTCCTCCAAGACAAACTTGTTCATTCTTCTGGCAGTCCAAGGCATATTCAGTATTCTTCACCAACACCACAATTCAAAGGTATCAATTCTTCTTTGGTGTTCCTTATTCATTGCCCAGCTTTTGCATGCATATGAGGAGATTGAGAACACCGTGGCTTGTGTCAGGCACGTCTTAGTCCTCAAGATCATATCTTTGCTCTTCAACACTTTAAAGAGGTCTTTTGCAGCAGATTTGCCCAATGCAATGTGTCTTTTGATTTCTTGACTGCTGCTTCCATAGGTGTTGATTGTGGATCCAAGTAAAATGAAATCCTTGACAACGTCAATCTTTTCTCTGTTTATCATGATGTTGCTTATTGATCCATTTGTGAGGATTTTTGTTTTCTTTATGTTGAGGTGTAATCCACACTGAAGGCTGTGGTTTTTGATCTTCATCAGTAAGTGCTTCAAGTCCTCTTCACTTTCAGCAAGCACAATTTTATCATCTGCATGACACAGGTCGTTAATGAGTCTTCCTCCAATCCTGATGCCCCGTTCTTCTTCATATAGTCCAGCTTCTCGGTTTATTTGCTCAGCATACAAATTGAATATGTATGGTGAAAGAATACAACCCTGATGCACACCTTTCCTGACTTTAAGCCATGCAGTATCCCCTTGTTCTGTTTGAACAACTGCCTCTTAATCCAGGTACAGATTCCTCATGAGCACTATTAAGTGTTCCGGAATTCCCATTCTCCACAATGTTACCCATAATTTGTTATGATCCACACAGTGGAATGCCTTAGCATAGTCAATAAAACACAGGTA
Source organism: Loxodonta africana (assembly GCF_030014295.1). Lineage (NCBI taxonomy): Eukaryota > Metazoa > Chordata > Mammalia > Proboscidea > Elephantidae > Loxodonta > Loxodonta africana. Next base: position 37,399,683 of record NC_087342.1, read on the forward strand.
AACATCCTCCTGGTATTTTCTGCTTTCAGCCAGGATCTGTCTGGCATCAGCAGTGATATCCCCAGTTCCACGTCCTCTTCTAAATCTGGCTTGAATTTCTGGCAGTTCCCTGTCGGTAGAGTGCTGCAGCCACTTTTGAATAATCTTCAGCAAAATTTTGCTTGCATGTAATATTAATGATATTGTTGATAATTTCCACATTCGGTTGGATCACCTTTCTTGGGAAGAGGCATAAATATGGATCTCTTCCAGTCTGTTGACCAGGAAGCTGTCTTCCAAATTTCTTGGCACAGATGAGAGAGCACTTCCAGCACTGCATCCATTTGTTGAAACATCTCAGTTGGTAATCGGTCAATTCCCAGAGCCTTGTTTTTTGCCAATGCCTTCAGTGCAGCTTGGACTTCTTCCTTCAGTACCATCAGTTTCTGATCATATGTTACCTCCTGAAATGGTTGAATATCAACCAATTCTTTTTGATATAGTGACTCTGTGTATTCCTTCCACCTTCTTTCGATGCTCCTTGGAAACTCTACGGGGCGGTTCTACTCTGTCCTACAGGGTTGCTATAAGTCTGAATTGGCTCGACGGCAGTGGGTTTGGTTTTTGGTTTTCTTTTGATACTTCTTGTGCCGTTTAATCTTTTCTCCATGGAATCCTTCAGCATTGCAACTCAAGTCTTGAATTTTTACTTCAGTTCTTTCAGCTTGAGAAATGCTGAGTATGTTCTTCCCGCTTGGTTTTCTATCTCCAGGTCTTTGCACATGTCATCATAATATTTTACTTTGTCTTCACTAGCCACCCTTTGAAATCTTCTTTTCAGCTCTTTCGCTTCATCATTTTTTCCTTTTGCTTTAGCTACTTGACATTCAAGAGCACATTTCAGAGTCTCTTCTGACATCCATTTAGGTCTTTTCTTTCTCTCCTATCTTTTTAATGACCTCTTGCTTTCTTCATGTATGATGTCCTTGATGTCATTCCACAACTCATCTGGTCTTGGGTCTTTAGTGTCCAACGTGTCAAATCTATTCTTGAGATGGTCTCTAAAATCAGGTGGGATATACTCAAAGTGGTACTTTGGCTCTCATGGACTTGTTCTAATTTTCATCAGTTTCAGCTTGAACTTGTGTATGAGTAATTGACGGTCTGATCTGCAGTCAGCCCCTGGCCTTGTTCTGACTGATGATATTGAGCTTTTCCATTGAAAAGGAAGGGGTTTAAATAATAATTAAGTCTGTTTTCTCATTTTAAGCTAGTGTATATTTCACCAAAACATACCAGAGATGCAGGTCTTAGGTATCTAGTGCTTCCTATAACAGAAATACCACAAGTGGATGGCTTTAACAAATTTATTCTCTCGCAGTCTAAGAGGCTGTAAGTCTGAATTCAGGGCACCAGCTCCTAGTGAAGGCTTTCTCTCTGTGTCAGTTCTGGGGGAAGGTCCTTGTCATCAATCCTCCCCTGGTCTAGGAACTTCTCTGTACAGGAAGCCTGGGTTGAAAGGAGACGCTCCCCTCCTGGAGCTTCTTTCTTGGTGGTACAAGGTCCCTCTCCTCTCTACTTGCTTCTCTCTTTTATGTCTCAAAAGAGATTGACTCAAGATACAAGCTAACCCTTAGATTGTGTCCTGCCTCCTTAACATAACTGCCTCTAATCCTGCCTCATTAACATCGTAGAGGTTAGGATTTATAATGCACAGCACAGAATAATTACTTCAGATCACGAAATGGAGAACAACCACGCAATACTAGGAATCGTGGCCTAGCCAAGTTGACACACATTTTTGGGGGACACATTTCAATCCATAGTAGTGACTAACCGTCCCAGAAGACCAGGGACTAAAGGGTTTCCTGAGATGTAAGACTTTCAGTTTTAAAACCAGGAAACTCCTGGGCAAAGCAGAACAAGTCAGAGACCAACATATTGGAAGCTTTATATCAAGCCAAAGAACTATTCCCCCTTGTCATGTGATTATTAAACATTTTAAAAGTAAGAAATTCTACAAAATTAAAAAGAACAGAATGATCCTACTATATGAAATATCTTGACTAGGCAAAGGTATAAATACCATAGAGACCAAAATTTATTAGTGGTTACCAGGGGCAGGAGGGAGTGGTGAAGGGGAGTCATTCCTTAGGGGACACTGAGTGTCTGTTAAGAGTGATGGAAAATTTTGGAAATGGATAATGGTGATGGCTGTACAACTTAGTGAAATTAATGTCACTAAATTGTTTATGTAAAAAATATTGAAATGTCAAGTGTTTTGTTATATACATTTTTGTCACAATGAAAAAAAGGAATAGAAAGCGACTAATGCAGTGCATCTCTGTAAGGAAACAGGTAAAGAGGGCTAAGAGATTATTTGCCTAACTCTGTGAAACTATTACACTTAACTGACAACTAGAACAAAACATGCTCTAATTCAAAGACCGCTTGATCACATGTTTTACTTCTGCAGCCCTTTGATAGTCACATATATAATTCTAGCAATCGAAATCAGCACTTATACTTACTCTGAAGTTCTGGAATTGCTATCGTTCAAGGGGGTAAAGAAACCGTACCTTTATACCAAAAAGAAGCTTCAGGACATGGCTTGAAAAATAACCACAATGCAGAGAGCTTCCTGCGTTGTTTGCTTGGTGTGTCATGACTACAACAAAAATAGATTTTAAAAGCAAAAGTTTGTCTTAACTTGAACATATTTTTAAAACCACTGCAGTGAGTAAAGATATCTATCACATCATCTTACAAATCAGTGATCTAACTATACTTCTACCCGCCTACTATGCTTGCCTGTCTGTCCACTGGCTGACCCAACCTTACCAAGCAGGAGGGGGAACCCTCATTTAAAAGTTACAGTTTTTTGTCTCTAGCGGTAGAGGTTTCATATCACTTTTGAAGCAAATTGTGGCTTCATCTGGGAAAAATCATCCCCACGGGCCTTTTAATTTATTAAAATTTAAAATAAGTACTCTTCTGTATTTTTGGGGTAGAGTGAGGGAGAAACTGATGTCATTATCAAGTCAGATATAAGTGCTTTTAGATTGAGACATTGCTCTAGTCTGTTCAGTGATGCAAGATGTGCCTTGGTGAAACTGCAAGCTCCATCTCAGACTTTCCCTTTTTTAGGGGTGGGATATATGAGAGGTGAAAGAGAAATACTTAACTTTTTGTGACGTGCCTTGCGTTGCAATCTCTTGGGCCTCTTTTCAGATGTTGCTCTTCTTTTCATCATTTTTTTGCAGGGGATCTGGGTGTAGAGGGGCAGACATGTGTGACAGAGATGGTACATGTACAGGTAACCCCCACCTGCAGGCTGAGCGGCATGAAGTACTGAGGTCAGACTGGGGGTCCCTGTGCCACAGGGCAGTTCCACTCCTGTGGGATCGCTGTCCTGTTGTGGGCACTAAAGGAGACAGCCCTTCGTCTTCATGTATGAGGATTTTCTCACAATCATAGGGTTTTAATGATGAATGACTAATTAAAATAATGATAAACATTAACAATGGTAAAACCCAATGGTGTTAAATAATGACAACTTTATGTCACGTGAAATGGACTTTCCCTCTAACCGTACATGAAATTGCTCTTGGGACATTCCATCCTCTCAGGAAAGCCCCTTCTCCCTCCAGCACCTACTTAGACATTTTTTAGTATCTTCAGATTCCGTTCAATTTCTGTTTCACAAAAAAGATGGGAAAAAAAACAAACAAAAAAAACCCCCAAACTCCTCACTGGGAAAGAGCTCTCAAGGAACCCATAGCAAATGGGCACTCTGCCTCTGAGGAAGGCTGCCCTTGCCGGGCGGGGCGATTCAAAGAATGGGGCTTCCCTTGCTCTTAGTTCTGGGTTGGCCCAGCTCCTGCAGACATTTGAAGAAGCAGAAGTGGCCACTGCCACTGAGGAATGCCCTGATGAGGGGCACTCTGTGCCCCCCACTTTCTCCCAGGGGATTGTGGACCTGGGAGACCATGGGCAGACATGCTACATAAAAGGCCTCTGCTAAGGGCCCCTAACTGTGTCTCCCTTGTGCCCTCAGGGCCCAGATGAGAAGGGTGAGAATGCAAGGCCCACCCAGGCTGTACCTGATGCCAGTCCTGTCAGAAACAGATGAAAAGATGATTATTCTGCTGGGTCTAAGAGGACGTTCGTGGTTCAGACTTGGCTAGTTGATCTTGCCTAGGGTCATCAACAATGAAAGCTTTGCAAGGATCTTCTTTGCCACAGGGAGGGAAGTATATGCGTCAGGCCAAACCATTCCAGATAAGGAAAATAAGTATAGCCAACCTGCAAGATGGGCTTGGGACATCAGGAATGGTTTCTTAACCAGAGCTCTCAGAGCAAAATGATGGCAGGCAGCGTGACAGGAAAGTGTTGGGCTCCATGATCACAGCAGCATGTAAGCATGATGGATGCGAGGGCCTGCAAGTAGAGGAGTCTCTCTCTCTCTTGGGTGTACACTCTATCACTTTCAAAAACGAAGGACATGAGGACCCAGAGCCTTCCCACATGGAACCTACATTGCTCTGGAGAAAGAAGGGCAGGTAGGTGTTGATACAGTACCTAGCGCTCAGAAGGATGAATTGTTTGTGAACTTCACGCCTGGACGATGCAATACGCTCACAACTGTTTTTTTCCTTTAATCAACCAACATCTACCCAGGAACTATTTTAGATGCAGAGTTGGACACTAAAATTGATAACACCTGGTCCCTACCCTCATGAAGCTTGAAATTTGTTAACTAGTAGTGCTGATAATACACAGATGTACCTGCTATGACCTGTAGGTTAACAATTGTGTTACCTTCCACCCAAGTTTTAGGAACTAGGGTTCTTCTTATTCTCTCTTTATAATCTGCTTGATAACTTAATTCCTGAGACCAGCCTTGCCTCTGTCAACCTCCCAGGAACTCCACATGCTGACAGACTTTCCTGACTCCCAGCTACATGCCCACCAGCTGTTCTCCATAGTCCGTCCTCCCAGCTCTGCAACCCCGTCTCTCTGCCTGTCTCACATACCTGGTAGTCCCTTCATTTTGCTCTTCTTTCTGACCCCACACTCTCCAATCCCTCTGCTCTGAGACCTGAACCCTCAAACCTCATAAGTGAAAGAAGAAAACCAAGGTCACGATCAAAAGGCAGCCGGGAAGGCTAGAAGTTGGTGGCCTTAAACGCTGAAGTCCCCAAACTGTGATAAACTATGGGGCCCATCCTCAAGGTCAGATTGCTTTGCACAGGTCCAGAGCTCAATCAGTAGATCTGGGCACCCTCTTTCTGGACAATGCTGTCAAAATGAAGCATATGTTTTGTGCTTTTGCTTTGGTTATTCTAGACTCCACTTTCTTTCTACAAGTCATTAGGTGCTAACTTACTTTCAGTCAAGCAAGGGCTGGAGCCATTTCTAATTCTCATGACGGGGGAAGGGGTAGGGCCACTGACATCTAGTGGGTGGAGGCTTGGGATGCTGCTAAGCATCCTACAATTCGTAAGACAGAGTACACAGCAAATAATAATCCAGCCCAAAATATCCATAGTGCTGAGGTGGAAAAACCCTGAATTACAGTATGTTTCAAAGACAAAGGAAGATTACATCATTCTGAATTCTCTAAAATTACCACTAACAAGCCTAATGATTTGGCTGACTCTAACGGCTGAGCCCCCATGTGTCTGTCAGTTTGTTGTACTGTGGGGGCTTGTGTGTTGCTGTGATGCTAGAAGCTATGCCACTGGTATTCAGATATCAGCAGGGTCACCCATGTAGGACAGGTTTCAGCTGAGCTTCCAGACTAAGACAGACTGGGAAGAAGGACCTGGCAGGCTACTTCTGAAAAGCATTAGCCAGTGAAAACCTTATGAATAGCAGCAGAACATTGTCTGATATAGTGTTCGAAGATGAGCCTCCCAGGTTGGAAGGCACTCAAAAGATGACTGGGGGAGAGCTGCCTCCTCAAAGCAGAGTCAACCTTAATGATGTGGATGGAGTAAAGCTTTTGGGACCTTCATTTGCTGATGTGGCACAACTCAAAAGGAGAAGAAATGGCTGAAAGCATCCATTAACAATCAGGACCTGGAATGTACAAAGTCTTAATCTAGGAAAATTGGAAATTGTCAAAAATGAAATGGAACACATAAACATCGACATCCTAGGCATTAGTGAGCTGAAATGGACTGGTATTGGCCTTTCTGAATTGGACAATCATATAGTCTACTCTGCTGGGAATGACAACTTGAAGAGGAATGGTGTTGCATTCATCGTCAAAAAGAACGTTTCAAGATCTATCCTGAAGTACAACATTGTCAGTTACAGGATAATATCCATACACCTACAAGGAAGACCAGTTAATACGACTATTATTCAAATTTACGCATCAACCACTAGGGCCAAACATGAAGAAATAGAAGATTTTTATCAGCTGCTGCAGTCTGAAATTCATCGAACACGCAATCAAGATGCATTGATAATTACTGGTGATTGGAATGCAAAAGTTGGAAACAAAGAAGAAGGATCAGTAGTTGGAAAATATGGCCTTGGTGACAGAAACAATGCTGGAGATCCAATGATAGAATTTTGCAAGACCAATGACTTCTTCGTTGCAAATACCTTCTTTCACCAACATAAATGGCGACTATACACATGGACCTCGCCAGATGGAACACACAGAAATCAAACTGACTACATCTGTTGAAAGAGACGATGGAAAAGCTCAATATCATCAGTCAGAACAAGGCCAGGGGCCGACTGTGGAACAGACCATCAATTGCTCATATGCAAGTTCAAGCTGAAACTGAAGAAAATCAGAGCAAGTCCATGAGAGCCAAAATATGACCTTGAGTATATCCCACCTGAATTTAGAGACCATCTGAAGAACAGATTTGACACATTGAACACTAGTGACCAAAGACCAGACGAGTTGTGGAATGACATCAAGGATATCATCCACGAAAAAAGCAAGAGGCCATTGAAAAGACAGGAAAGAAAGAAAAGACCAAGGTGGATGTCAGAGCAGTCTCTGAAACTTGCTCTTGAGTGTCGAGCAGCTAAAGCAAAAGGAAGAATTGATGAAGTAAAAGAACTGAACAGAAGATTTCAAAGGGCCTCTTGAGAAGACAAAGTAAAGTATTATAACGACATGTGCAAAGAGCTGGAGACGGAAAACCAAAAGAGAAGAACACGCTCGGTGTTTCTCAAGCTGAAAGAACTGAAGAAAAAATTCAAGCCTTGAGTTGCAATAGTGAAGGATTCCATGGGAAAATATTAAATGATGCAGGAAGCACCAAAAGAGGATGGAGAGGAATACACAGTCAATATGCAAAAAAGAGTTAGTCGATATTCAACCATTTCAAGAGGTGGCATATGATCAGGAACCGATGGTACTGAAGGAGGAAGTCCAAGCTGCCCTGAAGGCATTGGCGAAAAACAAGGCTCCAGGAATTGATGGAATATCAATTGAGATGTTTCAACAAACAGATGCAGCACTGGAGGTGCTCACTCGCCTATGCCAAGAAATATGGAAGACAGCTTCCTGGCCAACTGACTGGAAGAGATCCATATTTATGCCTATTCCCAAGAAAGGTGATCCAATTGAATTTGGAAATTATAGAATATCATTAATATCACACACAAGCAAAATTTTGCTGAAGATCATTCAAAAATGGCTACAGCAGTATAGCGACGGGGAGCTGCCAGAAATTCAGGCCGGTTTCAGAAGAGGGCGTGGAACCAGGGATATCATTGCTGATGTCAGATGGATGCTGGCTGAAAGCAGAGAATACCAGAAGGATGCTTACCTGTGTTTTATTGATTATGCAAAGGCATTTGACTGTGTGGATCATAACAAACTATGGATGACATTGAGAAGAATGGGACTTCCAGAACACTTAATTGTGCTCATGAGGAACCTTTACATAGATCAAGAGGCAGTTGTTCGGACAGAACAAGGGGATACTGATTGGTTTAAAGTCGGGAAAGGTGTGTGCCAGGGTTGTATTCTTTCACCATACCTTTTTAATCTGTATGCTGAACACACATTATGAGAAGCTGGACTATATGAAGAAGAACGGGGCATCAGGATTGGAGGAAGACTCATTAACAACCTGCATTATGCAGATGACACAACCTTGCTTGCTGAAAGTGAAGAGGGCCTGAAGCAGTTACTAATGAAGATCAAAGATCACAGCCTTCAGTATGGATTGCACCTCAATATAAAGAAAATAAAAATCCTCACAACTGGACCAATCAGCAGCATCATGATAAATGGAGAAAAGATTGAAGGTGCCAAGGATTTCATTTTACTTGGATCCACAATCAACAGCCATGGAAGCAGCAGTCAAGAAATCAAAAGATGCATTGCATTGGGCAAATCTGCTGCAAAGGACCTCTTCAAAGGGTTGAAGAGCAAAGATGTCACCCTGAAGACCAAGGTGCACCTGACCCAAGCCATGGTATTTTGAATCACATCATACGCATGTGAAAGCTGTACAATAAGGAAGACCGAAGAAGAGTTGACGCCTTTGAGTTGTGGTGTTGGCGAAGAATATTGAATATACCATAAACTGCCAAAAGAACGAACAAATCTGTCTCGGAAGAAGCGTGGCCAGAATGCTCTTTAGAGGCAAGGATGCAAAACTGCGTCTTACATACTTTGGACATGTTGTCAGGAGGGATCAGTCCCTGGAGAAGGACATCATGCTTGGCAGAGTACAGGGTCAGTGGAAAAGAGGAAGATCCTCAACGAAGTGGATTGACACAGTGGCTACAACAATGAGTTCAAGCATAACAATGATTGTAAGGATGGCGCAGGACTGGGCAGTGTTTCGTTCTGTTGTGCATAGGGTAGCTATGAGTCGGAACCGACTCCACAGCACCTAACAACAATAACAACGGCTGAGCTTTTTATGCACCCTTACCTTAACGTTCAAAGCTGTTGCTAAGTAAACTGTTAACTGTTATCTTTAGCCCTGCTGGCCCACACAACTTGCGGACCAGTCCTCACTGCACACAGGAAGTCTTTGCTTGGCTGGGAGTTCTTGCCAAAATTTGTGGGATTGGCTGCGCTGAGTGCAAGGAAATTGACAAGAAGGAAAGTGGAAGTAAACTTCTCAAATGAAGTGGAGTTCCACTAGGCTTGTGATTCCTTAAAAATTTTATTGAGTAGAGAACACAAATGAGTAAATATCTCTACTTTGGATAGGAAGTATGCCAGCTCTGTCTAAGCGTTTCTCTCCTCCATTCTCTCCCTTCTTTCCAGTCGGGAGCTACAGGGAATAAAAGGAGGCAGGTGAGAGCTTGGAAATGGGCAGCCTGACTGTGTTAGGGCCGTACCTGAAATCCCAGAAGTAGTGCTACAAAAATTAAAAGAGAAAGGCAGATGTGTTACCCAGTGGGCTCTGCCTTCCCACGTCCTTTTCCTTACTCATAAATTGTAAGACATGATAAACTGATCATTACTGTGTTATGATGGAGAGAAGAGGGCTACGCTCTGGGGTAGGGAGAAGGTGAGTGTCGGGGGACAGTCTCTTGTAGGGAATCCTTCTCCCAAGTAAAAAAAAGAAAAAAAAGTTGGGCTCTTCTGCCTTCTGTGTTGATGGTCTCCCTTTTAGCCATTTAACCCCAAAGGGAAATTTCAGAATCTTCAATGAGCTCTGAGCATGTTGACTTTCTAGGGCTACCCTGCATGCAGGCAGAGTCCTCGCTTAGACTGTTAAGACATCACCACAGCCGGTTTTGGGCCTGCATAGGATTGTCAAGCAGATGAGCTGATCTGGAGAAATTAGTTCATAAGAAGAACATGAATAAGAGAAATGTCCCAGACGAATGCAGAAGAAAAAAGCTGGGCATGGATCTGTCACTTATGCGCAAGTAAGGAGCCCTGGTCATGCAGTGGTTAAGTGCTTGGCTGCTAACCAAAAGGTCAGTGGTTCAAACCCACCAGCTGCTCTGCGGGAGAAAGATGTGGCAGTCTGCCTCTGTAAAGATATACAGCCTTGGAAACCCTATGGGACAGCTCTACTCTGTCCTATAGGGTTGCTATGAGTCAGAGTCGACTTGACAGCAACAGGTTTGGTTTTGATTTTTGGACCAACAAAATAGGACTCTCTGGATGGTACAGATGGGCTGCTAACTGAAAGGTTAGAAGTTTGAATCCATCCACAGGCAACTCAGAAGAAAGGCCTGGTGATCTGCTTCCATAAAATCAGCAATTGAAAACCCTATGGAGCACAGCTCTACTCTTACACACCTGGGATCACCATAAGTTAGAGTTGACCCGACGGCAACTTGTTTTTACCAACTAGTGAACTGGCTGTGTCTGACTACAAGAAGTAATAATGGCACAAGAAGAGTACAGGAAAATAATAATTCATTGATTGCTGGATAGGACCTTTACAAATTCACAGTTCAGCATGCTCCTTTTACAGAGGAAAAACTGAGTCAGAACAGTTGACCATCTTGTCTAAGATCCCTCTGAGAGTTAGGAGCAGAGGCTAGTCTCTAAGCAGGCAGACAGTAGAGGACAAGGGCAGGCTGTCCAGGTGACTTGGTGGTGGGAGGGAGAAAGGGAAGTGGAAGGGAAGGAAAATTCCTGAAGCAAGGGGCAAGAAGGGTGCTGCTTGGTCTGGGCCCCATCCTCTCTACAGGAGACAACCCAGGGGTGCACTGAGTAGGGACTTCCTACATGTGGCATTCTGAGACCTTGTGTTGCCCAGAAGACATGGTACACAAGGAGAGAGATGACACAGATGACACAAGCTGCTTCCACAATGCCAACCTTCTTCCTCAGGATCTCATGCTGTTTTCTCAGCCCACAGGAATTTACTAGTTTATTCAACCAATATTGATTGTACTCTGATTTTGCGCCAGGCCACAATGGCTATAGTCTTGACTAAGATAAAGAAGGTCTTCCTTTTCTGGAGGATACTGTCTAGTGCACGTCAGATAAGACATTAATCAGTGTGATAGTTTCCCACCCTGTTAAGTGCTATGAAGAAAATAATACAGAGTAATGTGACAGTGACCGGAGGGTCTACTTTATTACTTTTTTTATTTTGTGTTTTTTGGATTAATGCCAGCCTTGTTGGAGTGAGATGAAATCTCCTTGTAGTTTTGATTTGCATTCCTCTAATGGCTAATGATCCTGAGCATTTCCTCATGTATCTGTTAGCTACCTGAATGTCTTCTTTAGTGAAGTGTCCGTTCCTATCTCTTGCCCATTTTTTAATTGGGTTATTTGTCCTCTTGTAGTTGAGTTTTTGCAGTATCATGTAGATTTTAGGAATCAGGCACTGGTCGGAAATGTCACAGCTAAAAACTTTTTCCCAGTCTGTAGGTAATCTTTTTACTCTTTTGGTGAAGTCTTTGGATGAGCATAGGTGTCTGATTTTTAGGAGCCTAGTTTTTCTTTTGCATAGTTAGTAATGTTTTGTATACTGTTTATGCCATGTACTAGGGCTCCTAACGTTGCCCCTATTTTTTCTTCCATGATCTTTATCGGTTTAGATTTTATATTTAGGTCTTTGATGAGGGTCTTCTTTAGACTGGGTGGTCAGGAAAATTCTCTTTGATAGGGTGGCGAGACCTTAAAGACAATAGGAGCCAGCCTGCAAGAGCTGTGGCAGAGTCTGGGTGGAGGAAGGAGTGGAGTGATTGGAGTGATGGAGTTGTGATTGAGTGATTGAGTGGTGGGATGAGGGCCTCAGTGGGAGTTGGGCTAGGTGAGATGGTACATCCAAGGTCGCCACAGGCATTTATTAAGCACCTACTGTGTACAGAGCACTGGTGGGCATTGCTGAAGATGTAAAACCGAAACTGAGATTCCCCTAGCTCAAGGATCCTTCCCCGGGGGGAAATTAAGAGTTTAGGAAAGGTGGTGAACAAAAAGCCAAGCCCATTGCCATCAGTCCATGCCGTCTCACAGCGACCCTATAGAAACGGTGGTAAAATACCTAAAACAATTCTGCTACAAGTTAGAAAGCGATCCACTCCACGCAGAACCACAATACAGGCATTGCTACCTTTCTTATCAAGGGAGGAGGCTTTCCAGAAGCAACTGTATCAATGCACCTAAAAACCAAAAAAACCCAAACCCACTGCCATCGAGTCGATTCCGACTCAATGCACCCATGCACCTACTAAAGTCAGTGTATGATCTCATTACGGAGACATAACGGGAGGCCGAAGCCGCGGTCTGAGGTCAGAGACCGGGTAGAGCTGTCAGGGGTGAGTCACTGATCCCCTCTTCCCACCAGGGAGCCTTCCCGGTCTTGGTGGGTGGGGCCCGACCGCCGGAATCTCCCGGCCTAAATGTGTCCCACACAGAAACTCCGCGCAGGCGGCAGCTAGGGCCTCGGCCGGCTCAGCAACTGGATTGGCCCGGCATCGCTGCGGTCGGCGACTGCCCGGAACAGGCCGCCGCCCAGGGACGCGCCGCGGAGGCTCCGGGGCGAGTCCGCCAGCCGGGTCCGGGAGGGGACTCGGCGGCCGGCGAGGGCTGTGGGCCCGGGTGGGGGCAGCGGGCTCGACTACAAGTCCCAGGAGCCGCCGGGGCGCGGGCGCGTTTCCGGACCGGCGCTGCGCCTCCGCTCTAGGCGCCCGCGTGGAGGGAGGTCCCGGCGGCCTGCGGAGCGTCTGGCCGGCTGCCGGCCGCCCGGGCGGTGTGGTTGTTGTTGTTGATACTGCGGGCAGCCAGTCCCCGCCCGCTGTCGTTGGTAGTCGGCGCGCTGCGCGTCTGGGCGCACGATGGGGAATGGAATGAACAAGGTACCGTGCCTCTCCCTCCGTTTGTGCCGGCCTGGGGCCCCGCGACTTTGAGCGTGGGGGGCAGGAGAGGGGCCGGGCGCGTCCCGGCTCGAGGAGGTTTGGCTGGGTTTTTGAGGGGCTGCCCGCACTCCGCGCGCTTCCGGGAAGGCGTTTCGCGCTAGGGACCAGTCGAGCCCTCCGTGCCCTTTACAAGCCGGTGACACGGTTCTCTGCCGGGACTTCTGCTGAGCTCCGAAGGCATGTGGTTTCTTCTTTTTCTCCCAGCCCGCCCCAACTCAGCTCTTGAAGTGTCACCGCCCACATCACTGGGAAACGTCGTAGATGGGGTCTTCTATTCTGAATTCTCCTGTTTCTCCCCAGATTTTTTTTTTTCCGCGTGCACACAAAGCAGTTTTTTTTGTGTACAGAGAAATAGACGGGGCCTACCCGTTGAGCGCTTTTTAAATACCTGGGAATGAGAGAACCGATTCGTCGTCGGTTGTGTGGCTTCTGCTACAAGGGCAGCCAGCTAAGTGGCTGCGCGTAACGACTACACCGTCTCGAGAGAATCTCTTGCTCTCTTCGCTGGCCCTGCCCTGCCCCACCCTCTGCTGTCCAGCGTCCCTGCACCCCGCTACGGGCCATCTCTGTCCTTGCTGTCACCCGAAGATGCCATTCCCAGCTCTTGAGAGCCACCTGGGATGTATTTATACCAACCACAAGGTTAGGAACTTGTTTGATATGTGCTGGGTTAAAGGAAAGACTCACAAGACTTTAAAAATCTGTCAACAAAGACGAGTGCCTCTTTACAGGTCTCTGAAAGCGCCCTGAGTGTGATTGAGTCTGGCTTTCTGCGTCTCACTCCCACGCTGTGTTCCACCCATCACACCTCCACATACACCCAGCTGTCCTATCTGGGATATGACAGTGTGGCTTCCTTTCCTTTTCTGATTTGTCTCAGCACTGGGCCGGCAGGGGTTTGTTCTTTCAGCTGGAGTGCTGGAAGGGGAGACACTAGGGCAGGGAGCAAGCAGGACGGTGAATTCTGTGAAGTCTACTTCACTCTCTATCTGCCCAAATCATATTTATTGTGTCCTGAAGACCGCCCAGTTTATGAAGGGGCTGTTGAACGTAGCACTTCACTGAGGTTTTTTGGTAAACAAGATTTTATCTACTTTTTTTTGTTTGTTTTAATTTGGCCAGTGCTGAAGTTTAGAAAGAGCCGATTTCTCTCTTTGGATAAATGTTTGCACTGTGTCCCCGTTTGTACTGGAATCCATCAGCACCAGGTGTCTTCTGCCTCTTAAATCTAAAACAGAGCAGTAAAGATGCTCTCCACAACTTTGTGGGCTCAGCTTGCTTCCTATTGGTTGCCCTCATACCTCCGCTTTCCTTTCGTTCTTTCCACAGCATTCCCGCCTTGAGCTGTTGACTCTTTCTGTGCTTAATTTGCAGTGTTTGTATATTCTTACTGAAAGAATGTATTTAGGATTACAAATCCATGTATTTTCAGGTTTTTTTTAGCAGAAGCAGTAATATTCACATCATGCTTTTTACTTTACAAAGTAATAAAAGAAATTCTTCACTATTTTATTATTGTAACCATCTTCTATTATAGAGTGACAATCTCCAGAGTGGAGATGTTGAAGCTTGCATACAGAGATCTAGAGATTTCATTGACTCAACGTATATTGATGGTGTACTTACTATGGGCCAGCGCTGTGCTCCTTGTTTTAAAGTTCTCGGTATGGACCAGTGCTGGCCAGTAGACATGTAACTTGAGCCATATGTGTAATCTAAAATTACCTAGTAACCATACTAAGAAATTAAAAAGAAATAAGTGAAATTAATTTTAATAATATATTTTATTTAACCCAATATATTAAAAATATTATTTCAACATATAATCAAATATAAAATTATTCATTAGATATTTTACCATTTTTTGTACTAAGTTTTCAAAGTTTGGTGTGTATTCTTAAGTCACATCTGTATTCTGACTAGCCACATTTTAAGAGCTCAATAACCACTTGCAGCTAATGGCTACCATGTTGAATAACATAGGTTTTGTGTGTGTGTGTGTTTGAAAGAGAGAAAAGGGGAGAGAGAGAAAACACAAGATGGGGAGGGTAGAGGCTCCAGAGAATAAAACAGGCAGATGTGATGGAAGCATCCCAGAAAGGGGCATCCAATCTAAGCATGGTTCCTTCTGTAGTAAACAGGCTTAAGCTGAGATCAGAAGGAAAAGCCCAGACTTACAAGGTTAGTTAGTGGCAAATAGGTGAAACTAAGAGCCTTAACTGTGGCTTTTCCATGTATTAATGTGTGACATGGAACAAGGAGTCCTATTTTCTTCATCTGTAAAAGAGAAGAAGAAGAAACAAACAAAAAACAGCTGATTTGCAGAATCAGTGGTGTTATTATACATAAAAATGTATAATGACCTTGGAACAAAAACATAACTTTGAATGTGTACCCTTTAGGTTGCTGGGCGAGATTTCATTCTCACACAAGTGTGTTATCTTTGGCAAAAGAAAATTTGTGAACTAAACAGTACAGATTCCATTCTGACTGCTTTGAGAATGACATTTTTTATTTATTTTTCATGGTCCCCAGAGTGGATCCTCTCAATGAGTCCAAGTCTTCTGTGTGGCAGAACATACCACCTGTCTTGGTTAGGTGTACACAGAGTGTTAGACACAAACGGGGCTTTTGTATTCCAGCCAATTAGAGATTATGAGGAAATAAAGAAGGCAACACGATGGGGGTGACCTAGTATGTTTTGAGCCCATGTCATATGCCTGCACTTTATAACATCTAGGCTTCACTGTAGCCCTATGAGGTCAGGCTTTCTTACCCTCTTTGTACAGACTGAGAAACAGACTCAGAGAGGTTAGGTAACATGACTAAGGACCTAATATAAGAAGTGGTAGAGCTGGATTTGGCACCAAGTCCCCATCAATTTCAAAAACAATGGAAATCTTTCCTTTGAGCCGTGGTGCTAGTTCATCCCACATGAGTGCCAAAGACCCTGAAAAAATCACCAGAAAAGCTACTCATACTTGCAAATACGTTGCCAAATGGGCAGAGCCACCTCCTCTCTTTCTTCATGTTTGACGTTGAGAAAGAGGAGGGAAAAGGCAGGTGACTAAAATGATTTTCATTATTTCTTGCACAATGCCCTAATAGATGCCTGGAGCTGCCCAAAATTAACATCTCCAATGAGTTTACAGTATGCCCGGCCCTACTCTGAGCACATTACCACACACCTCACTTCACCTCCATTTTACAGATGAGGCACACAGGGCACAAGACCTGCATGAGGTCCTACAGCTAGTGAATAGCAGAGCCTGGATATGAGCACAAGAGTCTGGCTTATAGTGGGACGCAGGGCTTCACTGCGCTGTGCTGGAGGATTGGCCAAGCAAGTGTCTCTGACAGACTGGGTAAAGGAAGCAGGCTATCACATGAGGTGTAAACTCCTGTTTGACTCGTTAATCTCTCAAGAGTCTGAACCTCCAGATCTTTGAGGGCGGGGCCTATAAACCAGTTCCTATCCTCCCTGCCATCTTATTGGTTCTAACTACTACAATACCTCATTAAAAACAACAAAAAAACCTAGTCTCTAGCTGAGCATTATGCCAGAGAAAGCTGCCCCAACATCTCTTCTCTGTGTGCCTGCCTTTAGTCATCCACTAGAACTAGGGTAGGGACACCAGGATCCTCTGGCTCTGACATCTTCCCCTCATTGGCTGCCAGGGTTGATTCTGCTCACCTGGCACCAGTGGTGGGGTCTGATGGTCCTGGAGGCGTTAGGCCTAGAGACATGGACGCTGTCCAGAATATCATGGGGCACTTGCTCATGGTGAGGGGAGGCACACACTTCAGTGGGTGCATCACTTGCCTGTGCGAAGCCCATTGTTGTTCTTTCTGGAGTGAGAGAAAGAGCTGGGCTACCAGAAAACCTGACCTAACATGTCTCTTCCCCGTGCCACGTCATGGGTGTGATCTTGGGCAAGTCCTAGTTTCTGAGTTTCACGTCCTTTACCTCCTTGGATTCATAGGTCTTGAGAACTAAAAGACCTTCAGTATAGTCTCCTTATGTCCTAGTTATCTAGTGCTGCTATAACAGAAATACCACAAATGGGTGGCTTTAACAGGCGAATATATTTTCACACAGTTTAGGAGGCTAGAAGTCTAAATTTAGGGTGCTGGTTCTAAGGGAAGCCCTTTACTCTCTGACAGCTCTGGAGGAAGGTCCTTGTCTTTTCTGAGCTTCTGTTCCTGGGCAGTCTTCCTTTGGCTTTGGGTCTCTCTTCCCCCATCTCTGCCTGCTTGCTTGTTCTAATCTGCTTTTTTTGTGTCTTGTTTGATCTCTTTGTATCTCAAGAGATTGACTCAAGGTACACCCTACACTAATCGCTAGTCCTGCCCGAATAACATAACAAAGGCAACCCATTCCCAAATGAGATGATAACCACAGGCATAGAGGTTAGGATTTACATCACATATTTTGAGGGCACACAATTCAATCCATAACATTCCACCCTTTGGCCCCTAAAAATTCATATCCTTGCCACATGTAAAACATATTCACCCCATCACATCATCCCAAAAGTCTTAAATCAATTCGAAGTCTAAAATCTCATCTTCTGAATAATCTAAATCATATATGGGTGAGACTTCAGGCGTATTCCGTCCTGGGACAAAATTCTTCTTTGTCTGTGAACCTGTGGAATGTAAACCACAAGTTATCTACATATTTCCAAAGTACGACGGTGGAACAGGTACAAGGTAGACATTTCCATTACAAATGGGAGATATTGGAGAGAAAGAGGGGATAACTGGCACCAAGCAAGTCCCAAACCCAGCAAAACAATTTATATTAGCTCTCAAGGCTTGAAAATAATCCTCTGTTCTCTGAAACCTGGGTAGTGGCCCTGCCCTTCAGACTCTGATTGTTGGCGATGCCCTCTGGATTCTGGGTGGAGGCCCCTCGGCCCTGGGCTTCAGCTCTACCTTCTAGGCCTACTAGGATGGTAACTCTGCTTCCTTCGCTTTGGGATCCTTGTCCATCTGAGTGGCAACCCCACACTGTTGGCCCTGGCAGGCCCCAAATGAGATAACCACAGACATAGTGGTTAGAATTTACAACATGTATTTTTGTAGTAGTTAAGTGCTATGGCTGCTAACCAAAAGGTCAGCAGTTTGAATCTACCAGGTGCTCCTTGGAAGCTCTATAGGGCAGTTTTGCTCTGTCCTATAGGGTCGCTACGAGTTGGAATCGACTTGACGGCAATGGGTTTTGGGTTTTGGTTGGGTACTTTGCGGGAACACGATTCAATCCATAACGCCTTATTTGCTCTAAAAGGAGTATAATGATACCTTCCCCCAGTTACGTCTCAGGTTCTTGGGAGAGCACGTGAGAATTTATTGGCAGACATTTTGCAAACTGTAAAGTGCAGGCATGCTGTCACTAGTGCTCTTGGGTTTGCCTCATCAGTGATTAAGTGATGGCATCTGCCTCTGATATGGCTGACACCTGTTTTAGGACAGCTCTTTCCTCCTTAGGAAGAGAAAGTGTGGATGAGAAAGAAGTATAGTTCATGGGGAAAAGAGGGAGAGGAATATGCCACCCCCAAGCATACGGCAGGGTTTTTCAATCTTGGCACTACTGACATTTTGGGCTGGACAGCTCTTTGTTATGGGGGTGTCCTGTACATTGTAGGATGCTTAGCAGCATCTCTGGCCTCCCGCTAGATGCCAATAGCACCCCGCTCCCCAGGCGAGACAACTGAAAATGTTTCTGAACATCACCATATGCCTCCTGGCAGCAAAATCACCCCAAATGAGAACCACGGGCAGAGGGTTCTCAATCTCTGCATCTCCTGAGGCCTGTGTGATCTGGAACTTGATAGTTACCAAAGGAGATCCTGTTTTAGTATGGTAGGGGATTGACATGCCAGATGTTTGTGCTGTTAAATGCAGCTTTTTCTACAGAGTAGCACATGACTTGGCTGTCTTTATATTCCCTCATCCATTCATCAAATGATATCATTGAACACCTATTTTCAAGGCACGGTGCTTTATCCGGAAACCCTGGTGGCATAGTGGTTAAGTGCTATGGCTGCCAATCAAAAGGTCAGCAGTTCACATCCACCAGCTGCTCCTTGGAAACCCTATGAAGTAGTTCTGCTTTGTCCTGCAGGGTTGCTATGAGTCGAAATCAACTCTACGGCAATGGGGACAGTGCTAGATCCTGTAGTGGGAAGTTAAATCTGAAACACATGAAAACCTTGCCCAGCCAGTTGGCACCGGGAAGTTTATACAGAAGTCCGTCCATGGCATGTGGGTGTGTGTGGCTGGGCTCTACCTGAGCGTGTTGGCAATTCCTGTCTCTCTGGCTCTCCTCTCCTCAACACCACCCCAGAATGTGTTCTCTCTTCACATCTTTTTATTTCACATTGGAAATGTGAAATATTTCACTTTGGAGTCACAGATGTGTAAGGCAGACAGAATATTCTCTGATGCTTCCCTTTATAAATGCAGAAATTGTGGCTAAATGTCATTAAGAAAGTCTCTATGACATTGAATCCTCAGGGAATCCACTGAAGTTCTCTCCCTCACCCTGGCTCTGAAATCCAGTCCTTCCTTTCTGACCCTGAAAGAACTAAACTTGCCCCATCCCACTGGTTTGTGCTGCTGCTTGATGGGGGATTTTATATCTCACATCTGTTTGGGTGAGTTCTTAGAGTCCACGGTATCCTGAAGTAGTGAGAGAATTGGTTTAAAAAATAAACCCCAAATGTTTCCTGCCTCAGAAGCAGCATTCTTTTGTGCCCAAGTAGTTGTTTGTGGCAAATCTGTTTTTCTGCATTTCTGTGTGGGTATGAAGGGTGTAGATGAGAAGAGCCATCAGCGAGGAAGAGTCAGTCATCTGCTATCAAAGTCTTTCTGCAGAAAGACCTTGCCTTCCTTATTTATCCATAGTCTTTTTTGACAGAGCGCGAGGATCTTTGCTGACTGGCCGGCGGTCAGAAAGCATCTCATTTGCTTTGTGTGTGCTTCTTCACCATTTACTCAGTGATTTTCCCTTACTTGTGACCCAGACACACACACTCCTGTTTCAAGGTCACTTAGAAAACAAACAAGTAAGTAAAATCATTTTAGGTACTGGTAATTGGGATGAAAAATGAAGCAGAGTGGTGCAACAGATGGCACCTAGGAGCTGGGTGGTCAGGAAAGACCTCCCCAGGAGGTGTCATTCCTGGAGGAGCTGACAACAAGGGGCACCAGTGAACATCTGGAGAAGGGTATCCTGGCAGGGAGAAGGGATGACTATCTCCAAGGCCAAAAGAGGGTTAGGACCAATTCTGCACTTATTCTTTATAGTAGTAGAAAATTTCCAAGATGCATTACAAACCCTTTTTTTTTTTTTCTTTTTTAAACCTACCTGACTGCCTACAGGGGGTGGTGATTCTCCTCTACTCTGTTCTTGCTCTGGCTGGAATTCAGATTCTGCAGCCGTTGGCTGGTCAGCCACGTGATCCCTGATAAACACTGTGGCTCTTCCCTGGCCTTCTCTGTAAGTCATCTCTCTGCTGTGAAGTCGTTTCATTTCACTGTCTCTTTCTCTCTGTACTCTGGGATTACAGCAGCAATATCTGGGAAGTAGAAGGTCACATCTTTTGAATTTTAAGTTTGAATTTTGAGGCTCACTGGTATAGAAGTTTAAATATCCATGGGCTCTTAGTTTTCCTTGGAAAAAACTCAGACTTTCTCTGCCTGCTGATGGCCAGGCCTTCAGCCCTCC
Organism: Loxodonta africana; assembly: GCF_030014295.1. Taxonomy (NCBI): domain Eukaryota; kingdom Metazoa; phylum Chordata; class Mammalia; order Proboscidea; family Elephantidae; genus Loxodonta; species Loxodonta africana. The sequence continues at coordinate 37,420,225 of NC_087342.1, forward strand.
TAATTTTTCTAAATCTGTGTGGAGAGAGTTATCTGACTGCAGGAACTAGGATGAAGCAACTTGCTTTCTGTTTTCAGCTCCTGAAACTCCAGCTTGCTTTCCTGGTCAGGAAAACGTAGGACACAACTTTGTCCTCTCTTAAACGTATTTAGGATGCATGCAGAATACTCAAATTATTCTTTGTGAGTCACCTTCTCAGTTCAGACTTCTCCCTTTCCCAGCACTTTGCGCTGGCATTCTCTCCATTGCAGTGTTGCCTGGGTCCCTGGCCCCATGTGGAACCTGCCCACACACAAAGGGAGGAGTTTGATTTCTGGCAAAGCTTGTCTTAGGCTTTGTGTATCATTTCTGTTGTTCTCCTTACCTTGTTTCCTCTCCACACACCCTGTTCATATTGTCTGTTCATTTATTCATTCATTAAAGAAATATTTACTTGAATTCCTGTCCATGGAGAATCAGTCAAGTTTAAAGAAAATATGCTCACAAATGTGATACAGGCTGCAGATTGGACATCATGGGCCGTAGTCAGCCCTTAACGCATTGCCGTTGAGTTGATTCTGACTCACAGCAACACTATAAGACAGAATAGAACTGCCTCACAGAGTTTCCAAGGAGCGCCTTGTGGATTTGAACTGCTGACCTTTTGGTTAGCAGCCATAGCTCTTAACCACTATGCCACCAGGGTTAGGAGTGCTTTATTTGTTGCCAGTGATTACTTTTTTTTTTTTTTTCAATTTAGTTGACAGAATTTAAAAACTAGGCTGTTTCACATCAGATTTGTATGCTGGAACTTGGGCAACTGGTGTGTGCTTCTGCATAGCAGCCTTGGCTGATTATGAGGTGAGGGCAGGGGAATGTTAGCAGAGGGCCAAGCCTGCAGCCGTGAGGACTCATACATTAGGAGCCTCATTTGCCAAGTGCAGAATCCGGATTTCATACTGACAGCTACATGGAGTCCTCAAGAGGACTTCCAGCTGAAGAGTTATACGATGATCAACTGGGCATTTTAAAGTAAATACCTTGTCCCTTTGTAGGGACAAGTCCAGAGGTGGGGAGATCACGAGGAGGTTGTTGCTATAACTCAAAGGAGAGGTGATAGGGAGGTAAACAGAGGGTGTTGAAGTTTGCAGAAGAAGAAACTGGAGCTGTTGAGGCATGGAAGTAAATGCTAAAGGAGGCACAGTGGAGCCCAGAGGAAGGAGGAATGGTTGCTGGAGTGCCCTTTGGGTGGTGGGTGGGACTCAGCAAAGTTCGGAGGAGAAGAGTATGAAGTCCATGACTTGCCTGAGGATCTGTGTGGCTCTTTTGCATTTGTGCATTTTACGCAGGTTAGGGGCCACATCAGGGTCCTTGGTTATAAGCATCAGAATCCAAATGTGGCTGCTTTGAGTAGAACAGGAAAGATGGCCAGGAAGGCTGGGGAGACAGGCTTAGAGGCTCTTCCACCAGGAACGACCCCTCACTCTGGTGAGGGTGAGAGTGTCTCTGGTGCTGCCATATGGTATGTTGCCAGCCCTGCCCTTGTGCCAGGGAGGAGGCTCTTGGGATCCCTAGAGTCCCTTCTTGAGCAGGTCACATACCTGTGCCACAGCAGTAAAGGTGTATGCATGCAAGCATCTTGCCTTTGCGGCTTCTGTAATATGAGCTGGGCCCAACTTGCCACCAAGGTGGAGAATTCCCCAAACGTAGGGAAGGACTCAGGTCTACTATGGGGTTTGTAAAGTTTGAGGGTAATAAGGGGATGAGAGACCCCAAACAGTGGAGACCTCTTCTCTGTTTAGAGAGAACACTGGGGGGCAAAGTAAGGTAATAACTGTAAGGCAGGGCCACTAAAGGGTATTGGAAACATGGGGATTAGGCTGGCTTGGCTGGAATAAAGGATTGCAGAGAATGAGGGGGTGGAGGACTTTCATGGGTGGATTGGATACATACCGTGGGAGAGCCCTGTTAAAGTTCCAGTTAAAGTGTTTGGCTTTTATTTTCTTGGGAAAGGGGTTGCTGCAGATCATTTTTATCTGGAAAAGGAGCCAGTAAGTTTGTGACTTTGGAAAATTAATGTGATAAAAAAAAAAAAAAGAACAGAGAAATAAATGGCTACTGCTATGTGTGAACAGAAGTTCTGGATTTAGGTGGTGTCTTAGTTATCTAGTGTTGCCGTAACAGAAATACCGCAAATGGGTGGCTTTAACAAACAGAAATTTATTCTCTCACAGTCATGGAATCTAGAAGTCTGAATTCAGGGCACCAGCTCCAGGGGAAGGCTTTCTCTGTCTGCTCTGAGGGAAAGTCGCTGTCATCAGTCTTACCCTGGAATGAGAGCTTCTCAGCACAAGGACCCCAGGTGGAAGGACGGGCTCCCCTCCTGGTTCTTCATTCTTGGTGGCATGAAGTCCTGCTCTCCCTCTGCTTACTTCTCTTATATCTCAAAAGAGATGACTCAAGATACAATCTAATCTTGTAGATTGAGTCCTGCCTCATTAACATAACTACCTCTAATCCTGCCTCATTAACATCATAAAGGTAGGATTTACAACACATAGGAAAATCACGTCAGAGGACAAAATGGTGGACAGTCACACAATACTGGGAATCATGGCCTAGCCAAGTTGACACACATTTTTGAGGAACTCAATTCAGTCCTTAACAGGTGGTAAGGCCGAGAGGGAGGGATGTGAGACCTTGGATAAGAGAGCCAGGAGGACTTGGTGACTAACTGGGGGAGGGGAGGGGAGGGAAGGAAGTAGACACTTTGGTGGTGGGGACTCCAGGTGTTTCATTCTGGGTAACTGCTAGCAGGTTACCCCCTCATGGAACAGAAGGCATTAAGAATGGGGTAGGAAGAGACCATGATCTGCTTTAAGACAGCCAAGCAGGGAGTGGAAGACAGTACTGGAACTGGTTCTAGAGGGTGGAATCAGGTTCTAGAACATCAGTGCTCCAAGGGGATCTAATCTCATACAAAAAATAACATAAAACGTATTAGTTTATCTTCAGTAGAAAAGATAGTAGAAGTATAAAGAAGAGCAAAAATGTGTTATAATCTTTTCCCCCAAGTAACCCCTTTTGACTTTCAAAATATGTAAATGAAGGTAATTCCTGCATATGATTAGAACATTCAAACTATATAGGAAAGTACAAACAGAAATTCAAGTCCTTCTCCCTGTCTCTGCCCTGACCCGAGCTCCCTCTTCACAGAAGTGAACACAGTTAATGCTGTTTCCGTGACTTTACATCTTTCCTTTTTCTTTTATCCTGACATTTCCAAGATATAACCAAACCAAACCTGTTGCCGTTGAGGCGATTCCAACTCGTAGCGACCCTATAGGACAGAGTAGAACTGCCCCATAGAGTTTCCAAGGAGTGCCTGGTGGATTTGAACTGCTGACCTTTTGGTTAGCAGCCATAGCACTTAACCACCATGCCACCAGGGTTTCCACTATAGTAGATAAAAACACATAAGGCGATTTCCTTTTTTAAAGTCGTGGTAAAATATATATGACAAAGCATTTTCTATTTTTACCATTTTTAAGGGAATATACCGTGTCGTGCAACCACACCACTGTCCATTTTCAGATGTTTTTCTTCATCCCAAACAGAAACTCTGTACCACTTAAACCTTAACTCCCCATTTCCCCCTTCTTCCAGCCACTAACAAACTGGTTTCTATGCGCTTACCTATTTTAAGTATTTCATTTACTTAAGTGGGGCCCTACAAGATTTGTCCTTTTGTGTATGACTTATTTTCTGAGCAATGTTTTCAAGGTTCATTCATGTCATAGAAAGTATCAGAACTAATTTCTCTTGATGGTTGAATAATATTCCATTGTATGGATATACCATATTTTGTTTTTTTTTTTTTTTATACATCAGTAGGTTGACATTGAATTGTTCCTGCCTTTTGGCTATTGTGAATAATGCTGCAATGGGAATTCTGTTTAATGTTTTGAGGAGTTGCTGAACCGTTTTCCACAGCAGCTACACCACTTTACATTCCCACCAGCAATGAGGGAATGAGGGTTTCGATTTCTCCACATCTTTGCCAGCCCTTGTTATTTTTTTGTTTTTCTGATACTAGCCATCCTGGTGTACGTGAAGTAGTGTCTCGCTGTGGTTTTCATTTACATTTCCCTGGTGGTGCAGTGGTTAACAGCTGGGCTGCAAACCGAAAGGTTGGCTGTTGTAATACACCAGCTGCTCCTTGGAAATGCAATGGGGCAGCTCTACTCTGCCCTGTAGGGTCACTGTGAGTCAGAATCTACTCAATGGCAACAAGGTTTATAATGAATAATAACATTGAACATCTTTTCATGTGCTTATTGGCCATTTGTATGTCTTCTTTAGAAAGATGTCTTTTCAAGTCCTTTGCCCCTTTTTAATTCGTTGTCTTCTTGTTGTAGAGTTATAGGAATTCTTTACCTATTCTGGATGTTAAACTAGTATCAGATATTTTCTCCCATTCTGTGGATTGTTTCTTCAATTTCTTGATAAGTTCCTTTGATGCACAAAAGTTTTTAATTTTGAAAGTTCAGCTTACCTATTCATTTGTTGCTTGAGCTTTTGGTGTCATATCTCAGTATCCATTGTCAAAAACTAGGTATCAAAGCATTACTCCTATGTTTTCTTCTAAGAGTTTTGTGGTTTTAATTCTTATATTCAGGTCATTGATCCATTTTGAGTTAAGTTTTTTATGTGGTGTGAAGTGTGGGTCCAACTTCATTTTTTTCTTTTTTTTGCATGTGGCTATCCAGTTGAACCAGCACCATTTATTGAAGAGACTTTTCTTTCACCGTTGGATGAACTGGGCACTGTTGTCAAAAATTAGTTGACCGTAGATGCGTAGGTTTATTTCGGGACTCTTAAATCTATTCCATTAGTCTATATATTTATCTGAAACCCTGGTGGTGTAGTGGTTAAGTGCTATGGCTGCTAACCAAGAGATCAGCAGTTTGAATCTGCCGGGGGCTCCTTGAAAACTCTATGGGACAGTTCTATTCTGTCCTATAGGGTTGCTATGAGTCGGAATCGACTCAACGGCGGTGGGTATATGTTTATCTGTACACAGTGAAACCTGTGAGAGCTGGAACTTGACAGGATTGCCTTGTCTTTCCAGGTCTGGCGAGTTCATTTTAGTGGAAAATATTTGAGTTTTCCTTTTCTGACAGTGTTAGGGATTGAATTGTGGCCCCCCAAAATGTGTGTCAATTTGGCTAGGCCATGATTCCCAGTATTGTGTGATTGTCGTCCAGTTTGTGGTCTGATGTGATTATCCTATGTTTTATTGTAAATCCTAACCTCTGTGATGTTAATGAGGCAGAATTAGAGGCAGTTGTGTTAATGAGGTAGAACTGGCTCTACAGAATTAGGTCGTATCTTAAGTCAGTCTCTTTGAGATATAAAAAAGAGAGTAGAGCAGAAAGGAGAGGAACCTCATACCACCAAGAAGAAGTGCCAGGAGTGGAATGCATCCTTTAGACTCAGGGTCCCTGTGCTGAGAAGCTCCTAGACCAGGGGAAGATTGATGACAAGTACCTTCCCCCAGAGTCAACAGAGAAAAAGCCTTTCCCTGGAGGTGGGACCCTTAATTGGACATAGCCTCCTAGACTGTGAGAGATAAATTTCTGTTTGTTAAAGCCGTCCACTTGTGGTATTTCTGTTATAGCAGCACTAGATAACTAAGACAGACAAATTTTTGCCTTACATAGGTTCTGACTTTCACAGATTTTACTGTCCTAGTACCAGTCTGTTTTGATTACTGTAGCGTTATAGTATGTTTTGAAATCTGGGCATGTGAGTCCGACTACTTTGTTCTTCTTTTTCAAGATTGCTTTGCTTATTTGGGGCCCCTTGCAATTTCATATGAATTTGAGAAACATCTTTTCTGTTTATACAAAAAAGGGTGTTGGAATTTGATGGGGATTACATTGAATCTGTATATAACTTTGGGTAGTATTGTCATCTTAACAATATTATGTCTTCCAATCCATGAACATGGAACATCTTTTCCATTTATTTAGTTCTCTTTTCAGCAATGTTCTATCATTTTTCAGTAGACAAGCCTTTCACCTCCCTGGTTAAATTTATTTCTTGGTATTTTATTCTTTTAGATGCTATTATAAATGGAATTGCTTTCTTAATTTCATTTTGAGATTGCTCATTGCTGTTGTATAGAAACACAACTGATTTTTGCATGTTGATTGTGTACCCTGCACCTTTGCTGAATTGAGCTATAAGCTCTAGCAGCTTTCTTGTGAATTATTTGGGATTTTCTATATATAGGGTCAATGTCTTCTGTAAATAGAGATAGTTTTGCTTTTTCTTTTCCAATTTGGATACCTTTTATTTGTTTATTTTTTCTTGCCTGTTTGCTCTGGCTAGAACTTCCAGCACATTTGTCAAATAGCAGTGGTAAAAGCAGGCATCCTGTCTTGTTCCTGATCTTAGGGAGAAAACTTTTAGTCTTTCACTCCATGGCGTGATGTTAACTGTGGGTTTTTCATAAGTACCCTTTGAAATGTTGAGGAATTTCCCTTCTATTCTTAGACTGTTGAGCATTTTTGTCATCAAAGATCGTTGGCTTCTGTCAAATACCTTTTCTGCGTTATTTGAAATGATCATGTGGTTCTGTTTTGTTCTATTAATGTGATGGTACATTGATTGAATTTCTTATGTTGAACCACCATTACATTCCTGGGATAAATCTCACTTATCATGTGTAATACTTTTAATATTCTGTTGGATTCCATTTGCCAGTATTTTCTTGAGGGTTTTTGCATCCATGTTCATAAAGCATATTGGTCTGTATTTTTCTTATGTCTTTGTCTGGCCTTGGTTCCAGGGTAATACTGGCCTCATAGAATGAGTTAGGTAGTGTTCCTCCTCTTCTATTTTTTGGAAACATTTAAGAAGAATTGATGTCGATTCTTTTAATGTTTATTATAATTCCCCAGTGAAGCCATCTGGTTCAGGACTTTTCTTTGTTGGGAGTTTTTAATAATTTTTTATTGTGCTTTAAGTGAAAGTTTGCAAATCAAGTCAGTCTCTCACACAAAAACCCGTATACACCTTGCTACACACTCCCAATTACTCTCCCCCTAATGAAACAGCCTATTCTCTCTCCACTCTCTCTTTTCATGTCCATTTTGCCAGCTTCTAACCCCCTCCACCCTCTCATCTCCCCTCCAGGCAGGAGATGCCAACATAGTCTCAAGTGTCCACCTGATCCAAGAAGCTCACTCCTCACCAACATCCCTCTCCAACCCATTGTCCAGTCCAATCCATGTCTGAAGAGTTGGCTTCAGGAATGGTTCCTGTCCTGGGCTAACAGAAGGTCTGGGGTCCATGACCACCGGGGTCCTTCTAATCTCAATCAGACCATTAAGACTGGTCTTATGAGAATTTGGGGTCTGCATCCCACTGCTCTCCTGCTCCCTCAGGAGTTCTCTGTTGTGTTCCCTATCAGGGCAGTCATCGGTTGTAGCCGGGCAGCGTCTAGTTCTTCTGGTCCCAGGATGATGTAGTCTCTGGTTCGTGTGGCCCTTTCTGTCTCTTGGGCTCATAATTGCCTTGTGTCCTTGGTGTTCATTCTCCTTTGGTCCAGGTGGGTTGAGACCAATTGATGCATCTCGGATGGCTGCTTGCTAGCGTTTAAGACCCCAGATGCCACACTTCAAAGCGGGATGCAGGATGTTTTCTTAATAGATTTTATTATGCCAATTGACTTAGATGCCCCCTGAAACCATGGTCCCCAGACCCCTGCCCCTGCTACTCTGGCCGTCGTAGCATTCAGATTATTCAGGAAACTTCTTTGCTTTTGGTTTAGTCCAATTGTGCTGACTTCCCCTCTATTGTATGTCTTTCCCTTCACCTAAAGTAGTTCTTATCTACTAATTAGTGAATGCCTCTCTCCTACCCTCCTTCCGTCTCGCCTCTCGTAACCACAAAAGAATGTTTTCTCAGTTTAAACTATTTCTCAAGTTATTCTAATAGTGGTCTTATACAATATTTGTCCTTTTGCAGCTGACTAATTTCGCTCAGCATAATACCTTCCAGGTTCCTCCATGTTATGAAATGTTTCACAGATTCCTCACTGTTCTTTATCAATGCGTGGTATTCCGTTGTGTGAATATACCATAATTTATTTATCCATTCATCCGTTGGTGGGCACCTTGGTTGCTTCCATCTTTTTGCTATTGTAAACAGTACTGCAGTAAACATGGGTGTGCATATATCTCTTTGTGTAAAGGCTCTTATTTCTCTAGGATATATTCCAAGGAGTGGGATTGCTGAATCGTATGGTAGTTCTATTTCTAGCTTTTTAAGGAAGCGCCAAATCTGTTTCCAAAGTGGTTATACCATTTGACATCCCCACCAGCAGTGTATAAGTGTTCCAGTCTCTCCACAACCCCTCCAACATTTATTATTTTGTGTGTTTTGGATTAATGCCAGCCTTGTTGGAATGAGATGAAATCTCATTGTAGTTTTGATCTGCATTTCTCTAATGGCTAATGATAGTGAACATTTCCTCACATATCTGTTAGCTACCTGAATGTCTTCTTTAGTGAAGTGTCTATTCATATCTTTTGCCCATTTGTTAATTGGGTTATTTGTCTTTTTACAGTTTCATGTGGATTTTAGAGATCAGGCGTTGATCAGAAATGTCATAGCTGAAAACCTTTTCCTAGTCTGTAGGTAGTCTTTTTACTCTTTTGGTGAACTCTTAGGATGAGCATAGGTATTTAATTTTTAGGAGCTCCCAATTATCTACTTTTTCTTCTACATTCTTTATAATGTTTTGTATACTGTTTATGCCTTGTATTAAGGCTCCTAACGTTGTCCCTATTTTTTCCTCCATGATCTTTATCATTTCAGATTTTATATTTAGGTCTTTGATCCATTTTGAATTAGTTTTTGTGCATGGAGTGAGGTACAGGTCTTGTTTCATTTTTTTGCAGATGGATATCTAATTATGCCAGCACCATTTGTTAAAAAGACTGTCTTTTTCCCATTTAACTGTTTTGGGGCCTTTGTGAAATATCAACTGCTCATATGTGGATGGATTTATGTCTGGATTCTCGATTCTGTTCCATTGGTCCATGTATCTGTTGTTGTACCAGTACCAGGCTGTTTTGACTACTGTGGTGGTATAATAGGTTCTAAAATCAGGTAAAGTAAGGCCTGCCACTTTGTTCTTCTTTTTCAGTAGTGCCTTATTTATCCGGGGCCTCTTTGCCTTCCATATGAAGTAATTGATTTGTTTCTCTATCTCCTTAAAGAATGTCGTTGGGATTTCTATCGGAATTGCATTAAATGTATAGATCGCTTTTTGTAGAATAGACATTTTTATAATGTTAAGTTGTCCTACCCATGAGCAAGGTATGTTTTTCCACTTATGTAAGTCTCTTTTGGTTTCTTGCAGAAGTGTACTGTAGTTTTCTTTGTATACGTCTTTTACATCTCCGGTAAGATTTATTCCTAAGTATTTTATCTTCTGGGGGGCTACTGTAAATGGCATTGATTTGGCGATTTCCTCTTCGATGTTGTTTTTGTTGGTGTAGAGGAATCCAACTGATTTTTGTATGTTTATCTTGTATCCCGATACTCTGCTGAACTCTTTTATTAGTTTCAGTAGTTTTCTAGAGGATTCCTTAGTGTTTTCTGTGTATAAGATCATGTCATCTGCAAATAGAGATACTTTTACTTCTCCCTTGCCAATCTGGATGCCCTTTATTTCTTTATCTAACCTAATTGCTCTGGCTAGGACTTCCACCACAATGTTGAATAAGAGTGGTGGTAAAGGGCATCCTTGTCTGTTTCTCGATCTCAATGGAAATGCTTTCAGGCTGTCTCCATTTAGGATGATGTTGGCTTTGTATAAATGCCCTTTATTATGTTGAGGAATTTCCCTTTTTATTTTGCTGAGAGTTTTTATCATGAGTGAGTGTTGAACTTTGTCAGATGCCTTTTCTGCATCAATTGATAAAATCATGTGATTCTTGTCTTTTGTTTTATTTATGTGGTGGATTACAAAATTGTTTTTCTAATGTTGAACCATCCCTGCATACCTGGTATGAATCCCACTTGGTCATGGTGAATTATTTTTCTAATATGTTGTTGAATTCTATTGGCTAGAATTTTGTTGAGGATTTTTGCATCTACATTCATGAGGAATATAGGTCTATAATTTTCTTTTCTTGTGGTGTCTTTACCTGGTTTTGGTATCAGGGATATGGTGGCTTCATAGAATGAGTTTGGTAGTATTCTGTCATTTTCTGTGCTCTGAAATACCTTTAGTAGTAGTGGTGTTAACTCTTTGAAAGTTTGGTGAAACTCTGCAGTGAAGCCGTCCAGACCAGGGCTTTTTTTTTGTTGGGAGTTTTTTGATAACCTTTTCAATCTCTTCTTTTGTTATGGGCCTATTTAGTTGTTCTACCTCTGTTTGTGTTAGTTTAGGTAGGTAGTGTGTTTCTAGGAATTCATCCATTTCTTCTAGGTTTTCAAATTTGTTTTAATATAGTTTTTCATAATAATCTGATATGATTCTTTTAATTTCAGTTGGGTCTGTTGTAATATTTGCCCATTTCATTTCTTACGCAGGTTATTTGCTTCCTCTGCTGTTTTTCTTTTGTCAGTTTGGCCAGTGGCTTACCAATTTTGTTGATTTTTTTAAAAAAACAGCTTTTGGTCTTATTAATTCTTTCAATTGTTTTTCTGTTTTCTATTTCATTTAGTTCAGTTCTAATCTTTAGTATTTGTTTTCTTCTGGTGTGTGTGGGTTTCTTTTGTTGCTCTCTTTCTATTTGTTCAAGTTGTACCGATAATTCTTTGATTTTGGCCCTTTTGGTTTTGGATGTGTGCATTTATTGTTATAAATTGGCCTTGGAGCATCGCTTTTGCTGTGTCCCAAAGGTTCTGATAGGAAGTGTTTTCATTCTCATTGGACTCTGTGAATTTCTTTACTCCATCCTTAATGTCTTCTATAATCCAGTCTTTTTGGAGCAGGGTATATTTCAGTTTCCAAGTGTTTGATTTCTTTTGCCTGCTTTTTCTGTTATTGATTTCTACTTTTACAGCCTTATGGTCAGAGAAGATGCTTTGTAATATTTCAATGTTCTGGATTCTGCTAAGGCTTGCTTTATGACCTAATACGTGGTCTATTCTAGAGAATGTTCCATGTGCACTAGGAAAATAAGTATAGTTGGTTGGTCTTGGATGGAGTGTTCTGTATGTATCTACGAGGTCAAGTTGGTTGATTGTGGCATTTAGATCTTCCGTGTCTTTATTGAGCTTCTTTCTGGATGTCCTGTCCTTAATCAAAAGTGGTGTGTTGAAGTCTCCTGCTATTATTATGGAGCTGTCTATCTCACTTTTCAATACTAATAGAGTTTGTTTTATGTATCTTGCAGCCCTGTCATTGGGTACATAAATATTTGATATGGTTATATCTTCTTGGTGTATTGTTCCTTTAATCATTAAATAGTGTCCTTCCTTATCCTTTATGATGGATTTAACTTTAAAGTCTATTTTGTCAGAAATTAATATTGCCACTCCTGCTCTTTTTTCATTGTTGTTTGCTGGATATATTTTTTTCCATCCTTTGAGTTTCAGTTTGTTTGTGTCTCTAAGTCTAAGCTGCATCTGTTGTAGGCAGCATATGGATGGATCATGTTTTTTAATCTGTTCTGCCACTCTCTGTCTCTTTACTGGTGCATTTAGCCCATTTACATTCAGGGTAATTATGGATAGTTATGAATTTAGTGCTATCATTTTGATGTCTTTTTTTGTGTATTGACAGTTTCTTTTTCCCACTTGATTTTATGTGCTTAGTAGACTTTATATATATATTGTCATTTCCTCATATTTGTTGTTCATTTTGTTTCTATTATTTTAATGTCTTGCTTTATGTAATAACATCACTGTTACCCTGTTTTGGGCTTTTTTTTGTTTGTTTTTTTAGATTTCCCTGTCTGGGTTGACTTCTGGTTGCTCTGCCCAGTGTTCTAGTCTTGGGTTGATACCTGATATTATTGATTTTCTAACCAAAGAACTCCCTTTAGTATTTCTTGTAGTTTTGGCTTGTTTTTACAAATTCCCTCAACTTGTGTTTATCTGGAAGTGTCTTTATTTCACCTTCATATTTAAGAGACAGTTTTGCTGGATATATGATTCTTGGCAGGCAATTTTTTTCCTTCAATTTTTAAAATATGTCATCCCATTGCCTTCTTGCCTGCATGGTTTCTGCCGAGTAGTCAGAGCTTATTCTTATTGGCTCTCCTTTGTAGGTGACTTTTCGTTTATCCCTCACTGCTCTTGTACTTCTCTATCTTTGGTTTTGGCAAGAATGATTATAATATGTCCTGGTGACTTTCTTTTAACATCCATCTTATGTGGAGTTCAATGAGCATCTTGGATAGATATCTTCTCACCTTTCACAATATCAGGGAAGTTTTCTGCCAACAAATCTTGAAATTTTCTCTGTGTTTTCTGTTATCCCTCCCTGTTCTGGTACTCCAGTCACTCGTAGGTTGTTTCTTTTGATAGAGTCCCACATGATTCTTAAGGTTTCCTCATTTTTTAAATTCTTTTATCTGATTTTTCTTCAAATATATTAGTGCCAAGTGATTTATCTTCAAGTTCTGAAATTCTAGCTTCTACTTGCTCAATTCTGCTCCTCTGACTTTCTATCGAGTTGTCTAATTCTGTAATTTTATTGTTAATCTTCTGAATTTCTGATTGCTGTCTGTCTATGGATTTTTCCAGCTTATTAAACATTTCATTATGTTCCTGAATAATCTTTCTAATTTCTTCAGTTGCTTTATCTCTGTGTTCCTTGCTGGTTCTGCGTATTGGCTCATTTCCTTCCTGATGTCTTGAAGGGTTCTGTATATTAAACTTTTGTATTCTGCATCTGGTAATTCCAGGAATGCGCTTTCATCTAGAAGATCCCTGGACTCTTTATTTGAGAGCCTGTTGAGGTGATCATGGTCTGTGTCTTTATGTGACTTGATATTGACTTGTCTCCGAGCCATCTATATGTTATTGTATTAGTTTGTGCTTGCTTACCGTGTTGTAGCTGCTTGCTTTGTTCTGTTTTAGTATACCCCTATGGGTTGCTTGAGTGAGCTAGCTTGATTATTTTTGCCTTTGGAGCTCTGGTGTCCTGTCCCCAGCTGGCTAGAGCTGTTATCAGGTATATCAGTCTAGGAGTCCATTCAGTTTTCTTGTATGAATTCAGCTCAGGTTTCCAGGTAGCTGATATCAAGTGTGTGGTACAGGCTCTGTCCTACAGTCTTAGAGGGGCAGGGGTGATTGGCGTATATACTGGTATCTGATTGCAGCAGGGGGTCACGCTCTGAACAAGGCAGGGGGCTGAGAACCAACCCCCAAGTGTCTCTGAGGAAAATGAGTCTCTGTTCCCTAGAGCGTGCTGGTGGGTGGGTTCTGCAGAGGGACCATGGGCATCCAAAGTTTTTGGTTGTAAAGACTGGGAGGTACCAGTTATCTTTAGACCCCTGTCGCGAGTGGCTGGGTGACCTGAGTGGAGCTACCAGTCCTTAGGTTCCTGATGTGGGTAGGTGAGGGCTTTGTTTAATAGGCAAAGCAATGTCAAACGTCAAACACCCACGTCTCCACTGCACAGCTGAAATGGTTCGAGTTTGCCAACAAGGGCCTATTCTCCCAAAACAGGCCCACACAGGCCCATGCAGAAGGGAAAGGTGCTCAGGGTCCATGGATGGTTTATGCCTGGACAGGAGCCGCTTCTATCCTGAGCTCCCCTGATTAACAGAGCTAGCAAATTATCTTTTCCCCCCAGTTGCAATTTTTTTCCTTCCCCAAGGCTGGGAGGATGACTCTAGGTGCTCACCAGGGTCTATCTCAGGCCCAGGGATTCAGCCGGTGAAACCGGCTTGGGGGCGGGGTGGGGCGGGCACAGTAAAATACACGCAAGTACTTAGCTATTGCTGAGAGTGCCGTTCTCCTCAGGTTCCAGAGGTGTGAGCATGCTGCGTGGCTGGCTGCTTCTCCCTGAGGAAACTGCGGCCAAACGCTAGTCCCAGCCTGCCATCTCTGCTGCTGTTCCAGGACTGGTGCCTGAGTGCTCCCTGTGACTCATGTCCGGTAATTCCTCTCCACTTCTGAACAGTCTTTTCCTCCACCTGCCCCTCAGTTCGTTGTCTAAGCTTGCCTTTGATGCTCAGGGCTCCCAGCTTGTTACGAATATACTCGTTTCACTTGTTTTTTAGGGTCTTTGTTGTAAAGAGTGCTCGCTGGAAGCGTCTGTCTATTCTGCCATCTTAGCTCCACCTCTCTGTTGGGAGTTTTTTAATTACTGACTTAATTTCTTCATTTGTTATGGATCTGTTGAGATTTTCTGTTTCTTCTTGAGACAATTTAGGTAGGTTTTGTATTTTTATAATTTGTCCATTTCATCTAGGTTATATGATTTGTTGGCATACAGTTGTTCATAGTAATATTCTATAATCCTTTTTATCTCTGTGGGCTTGGTAGGAATGTCTCTGCTTTCATTTCTGATTTTTATTTGTATCTTCTTTCCCTCTTTTTTCCTTTGTCTAGCTAAAGATTGTTAGCTTTACTGATCTTTCAAACGTTGATTCTCTATGATTTTCCTATTCCCTATTTCATTTATATCTGCTTTTTGTTATTTCCTTCCTTCTGGTAACTTTGTGTTTGCTTGCTCTTATTTTTCTATTTCCTCAACTTGCAAAGGTAGGTTAATTTGAGAGCTTTCTTCTTTTTTAATATAGGTGTTTCCTGCTAAAAATAGCCTTCTGAGCACTGCCTCCATAAGTTTCAATATGTTATGCTTTCCTTTTTGTTTCTAAGTATGTTACGATTTCCTTTCTAATTTCTTCTTTGACCCATTGGTTATTTTAAAATGCGTTGTTTAATAGCCACATGTTTGTGTAGTTACCAGTTTCCCATCTGTTATTGATTTCTAGCTTTATTCTGTTTTGGTCAGAGATGATGATGATGGTGTTGGTAGGTGTCATCGAGTTGTTTCCGGCTCATAGTGACTATACACAACAGAACGAAACACTGTCCACTCCTGCGCCATCCTCATCTTTATGCTTGAGCCCATTATTGCGTCCACTGTATCCATCCATCTCGTTGAGGGTTTTCCTCTTTTTTGCTGACCCTCCACTTTACCAAACATGATGTCCTTCTCCAGGGATTCGTCCCTCCTGATAGCATGTCCAAGGTATGTGAGATGTAGTCTCACCATCCTTGCTTCTAAGGAGCATTCTGGTTGTACTTTTTTCTTTTGGCAGTCCATGGTGTGTTCAGCACCACAATTTAAAGGTGCCAATTCTTCTTCTGTCTTCCTTATTCATTGTCCAGCTTTCACATGCATTTGAGGTGATTGAAAACACCATGGCTTGGGTCAAGTGCACCTTAGTCTTAAGGTGACATCTTTGCTTTTCAATATACTTGTATGCTGAAAATCATACTTCTTATGATTTCAGTCTTTTTAAATGTATTGAGACTTATTTTGTGACCTAGCATGTGGTCTGTCCTGGAGAATGATCCATGTGCACTGGAGAAGATTGTGTATTGTACTGTTGATGGGTAGTGTACACACATGCGTGCACACACACACACACACATACATATCTGTTAGGTCTAAGTTGGTTTATTAAAAAAATTTTTTTTTTATAATAGTATTGTTTAAATCCTCTATTTCCTTATCATGCTTTGTCTAGGTGTTCTATCCATTATTAAGAGTATATTAAGGTCTCCAGATATTATTGTAGAACTATACCTACTTCTCACTTATCGACTATCTCATGATATGACATTTCACATTTATGACAATAGTAAAAAATCTACTGTCCAACTATTTTGGCCATTAATGACATATGTCTGACAGTAATGAATGCTAAGGTGAGAGGCGTGAGTAACACTAGCTGTAATGGTTAATGTTACGTGTGAACTTGGCTAGGCCATGATTCTCAATGGTTTGGCAGTTATGATGTAGTTTGGTAGTCATATAATGACATAATCACTTCCATGATCACATCTAATATAATGTGGTCACCTCCATGATGGGATCTGCTGTGAGTAGCCAGTCAGTTGAAGGGGAGTTTCCTTGGGGGAATGGCCTGCGTGCAATATAGGTGGACTTTCTGGCAAGGCTTGCTTTGAATCCTGCAGCTGCCTCCTGTTCATCTTTCTCTCTCTCTCTCTCGCATATATACACATATACATACGGCACTGGGTATATATATAGATGCTTCACTGGTTTTGCTTCTCTAGAGAACCCAGCCTAAGACATTTGGTACCAAGAGTGGTTCTAGAGAAACAGAATTGTAAACCAATTCTAAATTGGTTCTCAAGTCTGGTTAGTCTTAAAGATGTTGATGACTGTGCTTCCAGTAGTAAAGAGAGTTCTACTAATCTATGCTATGAGGTGGCAGTAGAAATATGCAGCATTTCACCACCGATAGACCAACTATTAGTGAGAGGCAAGGCTCTGGGTGATTGCACGTTTGATACCTTCCTACAGTTTTGTCATAATGGGAAGTATAGGGAAGCTGATTGGTTGGTCCCTGTTCACTAGACAAAGTGGTGAAAGAAAGAGATGAGCTCAGGGCTTCAGAGTTGAAGCTCAAGTGCTTTCAGGTGCCTTGAAAGAAAGCCTTATTTCTTGTAGTAACAAAGCTGATATTACTGAAAACCAAACCCAGAGTCTTATCGTAAGAGTGGCTAAATTACAATGCCAACTGAATTCCCAACCTGAGTGCAATCTGGAGTTAAAGTGAGGGCATCAATTCGGGAGAAATGAGATCCTGAAACTTGGGATGGGGACATATGGACAGATAATCAGGAAACTGGGGACACTGAGCCCCTAAATTCTGTTGAATCACTCCTGCCAACAGAATCATCCTTCTCACTCCCATCTGAAGAGATTACTCCATTTTGTCTGCTAAGCCACCTTCACCAGTAAAACCGTTAGTCCCTTCAGCCCTATCTAATTGTATTAACCCACTGTGTCTGAAGAGCCTTTGTCTGAGTCATTGTCTGGGACATAGCCTGAGCCAGGTGCCTTACAAGACAATGTTGAATGTTCTCAAAACACATCCCCACCACCCGTTTTAGCTTCTAGACCTAGACTAAAGTCTCAGCGAGCTCCAAAAGGTGAAGTACAAAGTGTGACCCAGGGGGAGGTACGCTACTGCTTGACTTTCCTAATACATAAAAACAGAAACCTGGAGAATATGTGTGGGAATGACTATTAAGGGTGTGGGATAATGGTACAAGGAATATAAAGAAGGATCAGTCTGAGTTTAATAATACGGGCTAACTTAGCACAGATTCTTCATTCAGTGTTTCAGCTTGTGAGGGTAGGAAAGGATCTAATAGTTTATTTGGTTGGGTCGCTGAAGCATGGATTATGCTATGGCCTACACTAAATCAAGTTGAAGTAGCACACTTGCATTGGTATACTGCCATTAAAGGCTTAGGGAAATTGGCATGTTAAAGTGGATTTATCAGGTTAGACCCACAGACCCACACATAGAGTGCCCAGAGAACACACCTTTTACCACAATGGTGAGGAACAAATTTGTGAAGGGAGCCCTAGCATCCTTGAAGACTGCTGTGATTACTATTTCACGTAAGTCAGATTTGACAGTGGAAGCTGTCCTAACTGAATTAAGACTACAGTGCGACTGATTGTACCCCCTGGTGGTAGGGGGCCAAGTGGCAACACTCAGTCAACAAAGACAAGCTGGGCATGGTTACCATAACAGACAGTGGAATCAAAGCAGTAATCAGAATAGTATGACTCCCATGGATTTTGGCTACTTAGTCATGGTGTCCCTAGGAGTGAAGTAGATCAGAAATCTATTAAAAAATCTCTTGATCTGTACAAGCAGAATAATTTTAGGTCAAGTGAACAGCAGTTTAATCGCCAGAATAGAGACTCAGTGGCCCTTCAGTCAATTTTCAGACTTGAGCAAGTTTACAGACCCACAGCCCCTTGAATAAAGGGGAGGCTGGGTCACCTTGAGGAAAGACCTCACTGCACTGCCAAAAATTTATACTGTTAATTTTTCTCCCAGTCTTCCCCAAAGGGACCTTTACCTTTTACAAGAGTGAATGTTCATTGGGGAGGAAATAGACGTTTCAGGGTGCCTTATCCACTGTCAGGGTATCCCACACAGCATTGCCTCTGATCAAGGGACTCACCACAGCAAATGAAATGTGGCAATGAGCCCATGCTCATATAATTCATTGGTCTTACTGTATTTGCCATCATCCTGAAGCAACTGGCTTGATAGAACTATTAAATGGCCTTCTAAAGATACAATTACAGCACCAGCCAGGTAGCAGTACCTTGTAGGGCTGGAACAGTGTTCATCAGGAGGCTCTATGTACCCTAAACCAGCATCCAATATATGATGCCGTTTCTCCCATAGCCAGGATTCATGGGTGCAGGAATGAGGGGGTGGAAATGGGAGAGACATATACTCACTATTACCTCTAGAGACTCATTCACAAAATTTTTGCTTCCTGTCCCTGTAACCCTATGCTCTGCGGCTCTAGAGGTCTTAGTTCCAAAGGGAGGAATGTTCCCACCTGGAGATACATCACTGATTCCATTGAACTGGAAGCTAAGAATGCCACCTGGCCACTTTGGGCTACTTACGCCTCTGGATCAACAGGCAAAGAAGGGAGTTACCGTATTAGCTGGTGTAATTAATCCTGATGACCAAGAGGAAATCAGATTGATATTACATAGTGGAGGTAAAGAAGAGTATGTCTGGAATGCAGGAAATCCCTTAGGATGTTTCTTAGTACTACCATGCCCAGTGATTAAAGTCAATGAAAAACTACAGCAACCCAATTCCAACATGACTGCTAATGGCCCAGACCCTTCAGGAAAGAAGGTTTAAAGTCACCCCACCAGGCAAAGGACCGCAACCAGCTGAGGTGCTTGCTGAGAGCAAAGGGAATACGGAATGGGTGATGGAAGAAGGTAGTTCTAAATACCAGTTATGACTATATGACCAGTTGCAGAAACAAGGAATGTAATGTTATGGCTGTTTTTTCCTTGTTTTATTATACATATATGGGGGTGTGTGTATTTGTTATGTGTGTGTGTCTATATGTATTTATGTATACACACACACACACATATATATTTATACCCGTTGCCATTGAGTCAATTCTGACTCGTAGCAACATTATAGGACAGAGTAAAACTGCCCCATAGGGCTTCCAAGGAGAGGCTGGTAGATTCGAACTGCCAACCTTTTGGTTAGCAGCCATAGCACTTAACCACTATGCCACCAGAGCTCCATATATGTGTGTGTGTGTGTATGTATGTTTGTCTGTATATACTTGTTGTTAGGTGCTGTCAAGTTGGTTCCAACTCATAGCAACCCCACGTACAACAAAACAAAACACTGCCCATTCCTGTACCATCCTCACAGTTGTTGCTATGTTTGAGCCCATTGTTGCAGCCACTGTGTTGAAGGTTCCTCTTTTTTCCTGACCCATCACCTGTCAGTTTGTCGTACTGTGGTGTCTTGCATGTTGCTGTGATGCTGGAAGCTGTGACACTGGTACTTCAAATACCAGCAAGGTCACCCATAGTGGACAGGTTTCAGTGGAGCTTCCAGACCAAGACAGACTGGGAAGACGGCCCTGGCAATCTACTTCTGAAAAAGTTGTGGATCACAGTGCAACATTATCTGATATAGTGCCAGAAGATGAGCCCTTCAGATTGGAAGGCACTCAGATGTGGATGGAGTAAAGGTTTCAGGACCTTCATTTATTGATGGTTTTCGGTTGTATGCATGTTAGTTGTATCATATAGGCACAAGTATGACTTTCTAATTGTCTTCATTTAGAGATTATGTATAGTTTAAAGGGATATGCACAGACTGTGATGGTTAAGGTTATATGTCAGCTTTGTTAGACCATGATTCTCAGTATTATGTACTTATACTCCATTTTGTGATCTGATGTAAGGGGAGTTTCCTTGGGGGTGTGGCCTGCATCCAGTATATATGGATGTTCTGGCAAAGCTCTTTTTGCCTTGATCCTGCAACTGACTCATCATCATCTGACCTCCAGTTCTTGGGACCGGAGCCAGCAGCCTGCCACCTGAACTGCAGCTTTTGGGATTCACTGGCTCCCGCAGCCCCACGAACAAGCAGCCAGCTGTCTGACCTGCTGGTTTTGGGTTCGTCAGCCCCTGCAACCACATCTGTCAGGAGAAGCCTCCAGCCTGATTCCTGACCCATAGATTTGGGACTTGCCAGCCTCCACACCTGTGTGAGCCATTTCCTTGAAATAAATCTCTCTCTCTCTCTCTCTGTGTATATATACACACGCTTCACTGGTTTTGTTCCTCTAGAGAACCCAGCCTAAGACAATAAGCAATAACCCCTGTCTCGCCTTCCCTACAACCCCTGATAACACTTATAAAATTTGGTCTCTATATATTTACCTGTTATTGTCATTTTATATAAGTGAGGTCCTACAATATTTGCCTATTTGTGATTGACTTATTTCATTCAGTATAATGTCTTCAAGCTCCATCCATATTGTAATATGTAGCAAGCTGCAAAAGACCTCTTTAGAGGGTTAAAAAGTAAAGATGTCACTTTAATGACTTAGGTGTGCCTGACCCAAGTTACGATGTTTTCAGTTGCCTCATATGCATGCGGAAGCTGGACGATGAATATGGAAGACTGAAGAAGAATTAATGCCTTTGAATTATGGTGTTGGTGAAGAATATGGACTGCCAGAAGAACACACAAATCTGTCTTGGACGAAGTACAGCCAGAATGTTCCTTAGAAGCAAGGATGGCAAAACTTCATCTCACATACTTTGGACATGTTATCAAGAGGGACCAGTCCCTGGAGAAGGACATCATGCTTGGTAAAGCAGAAGGCCAGCGAAAAACAGGATGACCCTCAATGAGATGGATTGACACGGTGGTTGCAACAATGAGCATAAGCATAACGATTGTGAGAATGGCACAGGACCAGGTAGTGTTTCCTTCTGTTGTACGTAGGGTTGCTGTCTATGAATTGGGACCAACTCAACGGCACCTAACAACAACACCAACAATCAAGCTTTCATTTCTTCTCCTGGTTGCGTAGTAGTCTACTGTATGTATGTACCGCATTTTGTTTTATCTATTCATCTGTTTTGGGACATTTAGGTTGTTTCCACTCTTTGGCTATTGTGAATAGTGCTACAGTGAACACTGGTGTACAAGTCTCTGTTTGAGACTCTGCCTTTAAGTCTTTTGGGTATATACCTAGGAGTGGAATTGCTGGTTCATATGATACTTCTGTTTTTAGTTTTTTTGAGGAACTGCCCCAGTTTTCCAGGACATCTGTACCATTTAGTATTCCCTCCAGCAATGGGTAACGGTTCCGACTTCCCTACACCCTCACCAACATGTGTTTTCCAATGTTCTTATAATAGTCATCTTAGTGGGAGTGAAATGATATCTCATTGTGGTTTTGATTTGTGTCTCTGATGGCTAACGACATTGAACATCTTTTTTATCTGCTTGGTAGCCATTTGAATGTCCTCTTTGGTAAAATGTACTTTTCCTATTTTATGTTTGGGTTGTCTTTTTGTTGTTAAGCTGTCAAAGTTTAATATATATTTTGGTTATTAGATTCTATCAAATATATGATTTTTGAATATACTCTCCCAGTCTGTAGCTTGTCCTTTTGCTTTTTGGTAAAGTCTTTCGGTGAACAAATTATTTTTATTTTTTATGAGGTCCCATTTATTTATTTTGTCTTTTGCTGTCTGTGCTTTTCTTATTATATTAGATAATCCCTTGTTAAAAGCTAGGCGTAAGTGTTGCCCTTGCATTTTCTTCTTAGCATTTTATGGTTTTAGTTTGCACATTGAGGTCCTTGATCTTTTTTGAATTTGTTTTTGTGTACAGCTTGAGGCATGGATCCTGTTTCATTTTTCTGCATGTGGAAATCCAACTTTCACACCACAATTTATTGAAGGGACTCTTCTTTTCCCATCTAATGGGCTTGAAACCCTTGTCAAAAATCAGTTGACTGTAGGTGTGTGGGTATTTTTCTGGACTGTCAATTCTATTCCACTTGGTCCTGGTGTATGACTCTTAATACGCTGTTGGATTCTGTTTGCTTGTATTTCGTTTAGGTTTTTTGCCTGTATATTTATAAGAGATGTTAGCTTATAGTGGTTTTCTTCTCTTGTGTCTCTGTATGGTTTTGATATCAGGATTCTGTTTGCATCATAGAATGAATTAGGAAGTAATCCTTCCTTCTCTATCTTTTGGAAGAGTTTAAACAAGATTAGTGGCAACGCTTCTTTTGAAAGTGTGGTAGAATTCCCCAGTGAAGCCATCTGGTCCAGGACTTTTGTTTTGGGGAGGTTTTCGATCACTGATGCAGTCTCTTCACTTGTTATGGATTTCTTGAGACTTTCTATTTCCTCCTGATTCAGTTTGGAGAGGTTCTGTGCTTCTAAAATTTTTCATTTCATCTAGATTATCCAGTGTATTACCATACAGTTGTTCATAATGGTCTGTCATAATTCTCTTTATTTCTGTTGGGTCAGTTATAATGCCTCCTCTTTTTCTTTGTCAGTCTAGCTAAAGATTGTTCAATTTTACTGACATTTTCGAAGAACCAAGTTCTGGTTTTGTTGATTCTTACTAGCATTTTTCTGTTTTCAATTTTATTTATTTATGCTTAGATCTTTGTTATTTCCTTTCTTCTGGTAAGTTTAGGCTTAGTTTTCTCTTTTCTTTCTACTTCCTCTAACTCTAGAGTTAAGCTGTTGTTTGAGATCTTTCTTCTTTTTTCATCTAGGCATTTATTGCTGTTTCACTCTGAGTACAGGTAGTCCCTGACTTACGATGGGATTCTGTTCCGACAACTCTGTTCTAAGTCAGTTCTGATGTAAGCTGAATACCTCATTTTTTTCATTATTATTGCTGTTTATTATCAGTAACTTTATAAATCCAATCTTTATTTGCCTTTGGGGGTTGGAAACATTACATGTAAACTTACAGATATATCTTAGTACACACATACATACATTAAAAAAGTACACAAATCATAAAAACTTATTCCGATGATGAAGAAGAGTTGGACGACATTGACATTTTGTCACTATACACCACACTGTAAAACAATTAGACATAACCCATTCATTACCCATGGGGTATATAATATCTCACCCACTTTTTCCGGCTCTCATTTTTCTTGGGACTCTGGTTTCCCCAGTAAAAGTATTTGCTGCCCTCATGTGGGGACTTGTGTAATGGTGAAAGACAAAAGAAATGTTAAATATAAGGTAGTGCATCCAGGAAGTGTAACTGGGTAAAAATTTTGTCTCTTTTGGCTTTTATACAGCTAGATAAGCCTTGTAAGCATATTTATGCTGTCTTTGTGGCAGTTACAAAACCCTGGTGGGTTTGGTTTCTTTTGTGTGCGTATGTGTCGCAATACATCCCGCCACCCATGATCAGTGGGACAGGTGGGCACCCACCAATCCTGGTACCTGGGAACCCATTGAGGTTTGTGGGCCCATGTATCCCCAAATAATATTTCTCAAAATCCATATTACCAGCCAAAAATTTAAACACACTGCAAAACTCTGTGTATGCTTCAATTAATGAAAACACATGGTATCAAAAAAAAAAAAAAATTCAAAGCAGAAAATAGAGTCTTGTTAACAGACATACATAGAACACTCCACCCAACAACAGCCCAATATACACTCCTGCACTGCACATGAATCATTCTCCAGGACAGACCTCATGTTAGGTCACAGAGCAAATCTTGGTAAATTTTGAAAGATTGAAATCATACAAAGTATTTTCTCTGACTGCAACAGAGTGAAGATAGAAATTCATAAGAGAAAAATTGGAAAAGACAGAATATGTGAAAATTAAACAACATGCTGTTAAGCTACTATCTTAGTTATCTAGTGCTGCTAGTAGATGGCTTTAACAAACAGAAATTTATTCTCTCACAGTCTAGGAGGCTAGAAGTCCACATTCAGGGCACCAGCTCCAGGGGGAAGGCTTTTTCTCTCTTTGGCTCTGGGGGAAGGTCTTGGTATCAGTCTTCCCCTGGTCCTAGGAGTTTCTCAGCACAGGGACCCCAGGTCCAAAGGACACACTTCGTTCCCAGCTATTCTTGCTTGGTGGTAGGAGGTCCCTCTTCTCTCTGTTTTTTTCTCTCTTTTATATATCAAAAGAGATGGATTCAAGATACAGTGTAATCCTATAGATTGAGTCCTGCTTCATTAACATAATTGCCTCTAATCCTCCCTCGTTAACATCATAAGGGGTTAGGATTTACAACACATCGGATAATTACATCAGATCACAAAATGAAGGACAGACACATAATACTGGGAATCATGGCCTAGCCAAGTTCACACTTTTTTGGGGTACACAATTCAATATGTAACAACTACCAGTGGGCCAAGGAAGAAATCAAAAGAGAAATAACGAATGTCTTAGAATCAAATGAAAATGACAGCACAACATACCAGTACTTAATGGGATACAGCAAAGGCAATACAGGTAGTCCCCAGCTGTAAAAATGGGCTGGGGACGTTGTCTGACCTCCTCTAATGTCACTTGAGGGGAGGAGAATCAAGATTAACAGCCCAAGGCTGATTCCTGTGAGGCAGAAGTCAGACATGCCTCCTCTCATGTTTACCAGCTCTGATACCAACCATCCCTTCCACGGAACCCTCTACTTCTCCGTTAGGTTCGATAATTCATTGCAAGGGCCACACAGAACTCACAGACAATATTCACAATTATGGGGTATATTAGGGAAGTAACAGTTTACAATTTAGGTTCAGGAATGCTCAGGATACAGTTCTTCCATCAGGACAGCCTCTTCTCAGCCATGCTTGCAGGCATGCCTCTCTGGCCCTCAGCCTCTGCCCTCCTTGGGCAAGTGTTATAAAGCTCTTTTAGCTCTGCCAGTAAGTGCCCAGAGGCACTCTACTCTGCCAGTAAGCCTTCTCCCCAAATGAGTTCAGCTTTCTTGTTCCATGGGCCAGGAAGCCCACTGTGCCGTCTTCTATTGTTGTTTCTCTCCCACCGCTTCTTGAGCTCTCTCTCTCTCTCTCTCTCCTGGTTCCAGGAGCTTCTCAGCTCAGGGATGCAGGGTCCAAAGGACGTGCTCTCCACTTCTGGCAGTTATTCCTTGGTGGTGGCAGGATCCTCTCTCTGCTCTGGCATTGGCTCTCTTTTAAGGCAAAACTGACCAGTTCCCTTTGTGGGCCATAGTTGCCTTATTTGCACAGTCCTACCCAGTCACTTGGGTGGGAGTTACAAGACCATGGCTAGAAAGGCCACACAAAAGCAATCTATCGCACTGCTCCACTTATGACGCATTTGAGCTATGACGAATCACGCTTAACTACTGTCCCGTTTTTGGTTTTGTGTGTGTGTGTGTGTGTGTACATCTTACTGTTAGTAATATGTCCTGTACAGTTGCAGTATGTAATTTGCTGATGTTATCATTCTCAGATGTTCACTCAGAGATGTTCAGTTTTATGATTTACTGTTCAAAACAGCCATATAAATTTAATTTTCTAAATTAAATCAAGGGCTTCAGTTCTTTCAAAACATGGACCCAAATGCTGATTGCTTTGCTAAAGTCAATAGGCAGATTCGGGAAGCAGTGAGATGTTACCACAAACTATATAAAGAAAAAAAGAAAAGGATCATACAAACAACTCCGATTCATTTTCTGACTAGACACCCCATCCCCATTCCCAGAGATAATCCAGATGGCCCAGAACCTTCTGTAAGTAGGGATATTACCTCAGCTGACAAAATGCCAGTGTTGTCAAACTCTTCTTCATTGTAGTAAATTTTTATAATTTGTATATTTGTATGCATGTATGTATTAAAATGTATCTGTAAACTTTTATGTGATGTTTCTGACCCTCAAAGACAAATAGAGATTGGATTTATAAAGATACTGATAATAAAAGGCAGTAATAATGAAAAATAAAAATAAAAATGAAGTTTTTGACTTACACCAGAACCGTCTTAACGACGGAACCATCGAACGAAGCCCCGTCATAAGTCAGGGACTTCCTGTATTTTAAAGTCTCCTTTTCCTTGATTTAGCATTCCTCTGTTTGCTACAACTCTCTGATTACTTTTTAGAGATCTTACAAGCCATTTCTACTGATTTTTTAATCATTCACTTCAGAGATAGTATGGGGGGATGGAAGCGTAGAGCCACTCATGCCACCATTTTCCAGAAAGTATATCAAGATCTCCTTTTTAACAGCTCCACACATTGTAAGCATCTTAGCAGCATTTCTTCCATGGCATCTAACCTTGAGCCATGAGAGCTGATGTGGCCTGGCCTCATGGCGCCCTGGTGCACTCTTGGAGTTATTTTTGTTCCCATGGGGTCTGGGCCAGCTGGGGTGGTCACACACTGTGTACCCAGTCCAGGCACACAGCTGTGTCCAGGTCACAGAAATCAACTCCGTCTGTCTCACAGGCTGAAGTTCCTTTGCAGCCTTGTCTGCCATCTCCCCCACCCATTCTCTATTCATAGCCTACTGCACCCCTCCCTCCTGACTGCCTTCTGTAGCCTTGTCCTTCCCACCAGCCTGCCTTTGTCTCTGCCTGGTCCATTTTTTTTTTTTTTAATTTTATTTTGTTGTTCTTGAGAATATACCCAGCAAAACCTACACCAATTCAACAATTTCTACATGTACAGTTAAGTGACACTGATTACATTCTTTGAGTTGTACAGCCATTCTCACCGTCCTTTTCTGAATTGTTCTTCCCCCATTAACATAAACTCATTACCCTCTAAGATTCCTATCTAATCTTTCGTGTTGTTGTAGTCACTTCGATCCCATATAGGTAGTTAGTAAAAGAGGCAGACATTTTTTACTAGTTAAGCTAAACTATTTTTTGGTTTTAAGAAGATTTCAGGGGATATTTTTGGTTTAAGATTTAAAGATTATCTCAGGGCAGTAGTTTTCAAGGGTTTATCCAGCCTCCATGCCTTCAGGAAGTCTGAGGTCTGTGAGAATTTCAAATTCTGTTCTGTATTTTTCCCCCTTTGATCAGGATTCTTCCATAAATGGTAACCAGGCATCATCTAGTTCTTCTGGTCTCGTGGCAAAAGAGGCAGTTGTTCATGAAGCAGTTAGCCACACATCCTACATCCTCCTGCTCTTCCTGATTCTCCTTCCTCTGTTGCTCCAGGAGAACAGAGATCAATTGTTGTGCCTTGGATGGCCACTTGCAGGCTTTTTAGGCTGGTGTACTATTCTTCACATCAGGGCCTTGGGCAGTCCGTTTTGGTTCCAGATTTGTTGGGCCCCGGTATTGTGCCTAGAGCACTCCTGACGTCCATATCTCCTCGGCAAAGCTCTGCAAGCATGGAACCAGACCCTCATGGTCACTGCTGTGTCCCCAGTGCTCAGCCAGTGCTCACCTGCTGTGCTACACACATGCTGTGTCTCGGGCAGACACACATGCCTGTGTTGTAGCCCATTATACTGGCCACCTGTACGAGTCTGGATCTACCTCAGTCCCCATCAGTCGCAACAGCCACGTGGTGATTGTGCCTTCAGTGTCAAGTGCAGCATTGGCATGAAGATGGAGAGATCCTGGCAACTGGAGATCACACGTGAGGAAGCTCTGTGCAGCTAGGAGCTGCTGGAGAGCACTGGTTTGTTCTCTCTCCAAGATGGAGTGTGCCTTGTTCTCATGGCTTAAAGCAGAAATGACAAAGTACCACACCACCTTTCCTCCCAGGAGAAAGATTCAAGAATTTCAACAGCAGTGCTGTTTTTCTTCCAGATACTGTCTCCCATGTTCCTAGTCAGAGAGCTGATGTGGCCTGGCCTCGTGGCACCCTGGTGCACTCTTGGAGTTATTTTTGTTCCCAGGGAGTCTGGGCCAGCTGGGGTGGTCACACAGTGTACCCAGTCCTCTGACTCCTCCCTGTCGTCTGCGAAATTATGAATAGTGTCCCTTCCACTTTCAGAGGGATTTAGTGTGGTCTATGAATTCTCTGGCCTGTTAGCTTGGCCCTTGCTTTTGGAAGGCGGCCCTGAAATTTGCCACAGAATCCTCCTGAAGTGACATGCCCTCGTGCCATCAGTTTTTAGCAAGGCAACTGGTTGTCTGAAGATGCTTGAAGAGGTCCACTTGGAGAGCGTGCCAGTCCACGCCGTGGTCCACTGTTTTTGTGGGAGTGGAAGAATAAAACGTAACTTCCCCTGGAGCAGTTGGGGCTGGGAGGATGTGCTATGGCTGGTGTGAACCCCCGGAACTCGGCGAGTAGTGGCACCAATGTGCAGCCCCCACAGAGTGTGTGGGTGGACAGGGGTCCTGGAGACAGGGAGGTGGTCGGGAGGTGGCAGACAGACCTGGGGCATCTTGGCCTTTAGGTGCACGAACCGCTGTCAGCTTTGGCTCTGTAAACATTCACATCTCATGCCTCTCCTTCTCCTAGATCCTGCCTGGGCTTTACATCGGCAGCTTCAAAGGTGAGTCTACGTTTTAAAGAGTCACCTTACGACCTCTGTGCACGATTGGCAACCTGGTGCCCCCCCATCAGGCCAGGCCCTCCTCACCCTCCAGCTCCTGGGCTGAGGATTGGTGGTGGTGAGGGCTAGGAGGAGCGGTTTCCACTCGTCTGGCCAGACCTCGTCCCAGCCCTCCCTGCACACCTGTCTGGACAGTAAGGGCCACAGGCACATTTGGCAGTGTGGAATTGTTTATCACCTTTTGTCTCTCTTGTTTTCTAGTTATTGCCACTAGATTCTCAGAAGACATTGTCTTTAATCGCCCAGGCCAAATAAGTGAACATTTCACCTCTGGCAGATGACACTCACCTTGTGCTGACAGCTCTTTGTACACATTTCCCTGCAGCGTGTTCAGCATTTATCAGTTTGCTGTCAGATGTAGCCTTTGTTTTAACACCTCAATCTTAGTGTGCTCCATCGTTCAGGAAGTGGCACAGACCCCTGGGCTTGGCCCGGTGGGCAGTGAGCAGGCCCCCTCTCAACCAGAAGGGTGGGCCCACGCTTGCGCTGCAATACACACTGTTTTGATTTTGTGTAAGTGAAAACACCCGTTCCTCAGCATCGGAGATGGAGTGTACTTAATGGGGTGGAATGGACCCAGGAAAGTGGCAAAAACAAGGCCCTACCTGTGTTCAGGTAGAGAGAGCCAAGCACCCGACACACACCTTTCCCAAGCAAGTCAGAACCTGCAACAGTGTGTTCTGTCATCTGTCTTCTGGCTGTTGCTTAAATTTTTGAGTTGAGGTTATAACTGATTGTAAAAATTTCTCTGCATGGTGTTTTTTTATTTTTTTCCTCTTCTCCTCAGTGGACTCCTAGGGCCTTAATTGACCATAGACGGAACAGAGCATGGGGAGCTGACAGCTGCTGATTTGGGGTTTCACTGTTAGGTGTACAGAGGTGACCTTTTGTTCATTGAGCACGTATCAGGCATTCACCAGAGTGAGGCCTGTGGAAGACAGAGGAGCGACAATGCAGTGGGTCAGTGGGATTCAGGGAGGGTCATAGGGGCTTCTGCGTTGTGCCCATGAGCTCACACCTCATTCCTAGGCTTGTCTGGGTGCTGTGAGAGCTGGATGTAGACCACACCTTGTCCCCACCGCCCCCCCAACCTGCCGTGGGCAGAGCTTAGAGGGCGGTTTCAAGACAGGAAGTGCCCTGTGGAGTAGAGGGATCCTGGCCCCATGGCCTGCCAGCCCTGCCCTGGATTCTGGTTGTACCCAGTGCTAGCCACTGGACCTTCAACATGTGACAGCCTATACATGGGAAGTAAGATCCTCACATAACCTCGCAGGATGGGAGATTGCACATTGTCGGGGCAGTTCTGTGCCTGGTACATGGTGTGTGCATCAGATGTTGGCGTCTTCCCAAGAGGGAACCACACACGGCTCAGGTTGTCTGTCAGTGCCATAGGTGCTTACAAAGCCCTCACACCATGTCTGGTGTTTGGCTATGTCTGCTGGTAAAGGTTACTTAGTAAATGTGAGACTCCTTTGTGAAATGGGGCCTCTTTTACAAAGGCCTGAGAGTGAATCCAGTGTTTTCAGGGAGTGCGCATGGTGTCACATTCAGTCATTCATTTGCATTTTGATGAATTACAGAATAATACACACCTACCGTAGCGTTTTTTTTTTTTTTACTGTAGCACGACAACCATGTAAAAATGTATAAAGAAATGTAGATAGTCACTTCTTCTCCTGTCCTTTCTCCCTTTCCTTCTCTTTTCTTTCTTTTCTTTTCTTCCTTCCTGTCTCTTCCCTTCTTCCATCCTTCCTTTGAGTGGCATCCTTTACATGTTACTCTGCAGCACCTCTGCACTGAATTATGAATGGCTCTCAAACACCT
This sequence comes from Loxodonta africana, assembly GCF_030014295.1. NCBI lineage: Eukaryota > Metazoa > Chordata > Mammalia > Proboscidea > Elephantidae > Loxodonta > Loxodonta africana. The sequence continues at coordinate 37,450,652 of NC_087342.1, forward strand.
GGGGATAGCCCCACCCATAGAAAGCCCCCGAACAGCCCAGCCTCTGCTGGCCAGCCTGCAGCAAGCACACGCTTTGCTGGCTTGAACTGGAGATGCTGAAGATGGGGGAGGCAGGGAGTGGAAGGGAGGCCCAGGGAGGTGGTCAACTGCTTTCTCCAAGCTTAGCACATACCGCATTCACTGTCTGCTGATAGAGGTAGCCCTTGTTGTTTGAAGATGTCCACAAAATCTAGGAAAGTGGGAAACAAGTGTAAGCATTGTAGGTGTGGCTGGCGTCTGTCTGCAGGGTAAGCAGATGACCTCACTGGTTGCTGAGACATGGCGAGCCCAGTGAACTGCTTAGACCAGGAGCCCTGGTTGCAAACGGTGACAGCCAGGTGGAATGGAGTGGAGTTCTGGGTCTGTCTGAAGGAAGTGTGAATTTAGAAACATTCAGAGGTAAAAGGGCCGAGGCCCAGGACCAGCCTTGGATTTGATTGGGCAGTAATGACAATGACGGTGAAGACAACAGCGAACACTAACTCAAGGCACTGTTCTAAGTGATTCATAGCACTTGATCCTTACAACAGCTCTTCAAGGTGGGTGCTCTAATGTTTCGTCCACTTACAGATGAGAAAATGAGGCACAGGAAAACTCGCCCTGGGTCAGCCCCAGTAAGTGTCAGAGCCAGGATCTGAGCCAGACGGCCTGGCTTCCCTCACCTCCACTTGGTTAGTGGTGAAGAGGGGGCAGATGTCGCCGCATTTTAGCCCCAGCCTAGGTGGAAATCAGTTTGAAGATGGAACCCAGTAATAACTAATGTTTAATTCTAGAAGTTATTATTATTTGTAACAATTATAACTCTAGAAGTCATTAATTTCTCAGTGGGAAGTATAACTGCCATACACATTGGAATCTCTTGACCATCACATTCTTACCTTGGGAGAGAAAAGTTGTTTGGGAAATGACTCAGAGCATGACTTGAGGCCTGCATGTTCTGAGCCAAATAAGTTGAGTCTCCCTCTCCCCCCACCCCCCGTCCCAGCTTCTTTCTGCGTCCCCTCCCTCATCCTAAAGACCCTGAATGAAGGAGGGATTGAAAGGCACTAATACAGAAGGTCTTTCCTGCCAGGTGTCTTTTTTTCTAGAGCACTTGTATTGATAGTGTTAATTTCTTCCAATATATTTTTGTTACTTTTATGCAAAGGCAAGTCTGCTTGACTTTTGCCTGGCTAGCTTATTTCTCATGGCCACTCTGGCATGTACTACACCTCAGGGCTGATTACCTCTGCTTGTCTTCTGTATCACTGTGACAACTAGAGTGCTAATTCTCCTTCCTAAGGAAGTGTATGGCTTTGGGTTGTTCAGATGGTTACCCTGCCCTTTCAGCATCTCCCAGCAGACTAATCCATTACCCCAGAGAGGCCTCACCAGGAACTGGTGGGTCTTCTTTTGAGCCAAGGATGGAGTGTACGGTACCAGAGGGAAAGGATTTCTACTTTAGTGCCCGGCGTGTATGAAGGAGACATTTGCTGTTTTCAGAAGGCAATGTGGAGCCCTAGGAGGTCAAGGGAGGTGGAGTGGGCAGGAGTCCAGGACCAGGAGAGGGGCCGGTAGAGAGAGGAAAAGAACATGGTTAGCAGTAACGCATTTATATTGAATTTTGTTAACAATATTTTTAAAAATATTGTTTTTCCTGATTATAGAAGTAATTTGGGCACTTTAGTAAAAACTAAGAAAAAATCCAAACATGATAGAACTATGCTAAAGAGAGTGAAAATTTCCTGCGACCCCGCCTCCCGAGATAACTGGTTCGCAGGTCCATGTGCGTTCCTCGAGATTCGATTGTCTATGAGAAGTCTAACCTGCAGCCTTCCTAGTGGTTTTATTAGTACTGACCTGTTGAGTTTGTGATTGCAAGTGACTGAATAGTTTTCTGGCTTTGAAATAGCATTAAACTCCACAGTGGGGAGAGCACCAGTGGCTGCCTGTCAGATGACTTCGCCCATTCCCTCCCGGCTCCCCAGGACTTGATGCTTTACACACAGCTCTCCTGGGAAGCTGGCTATGGTGCAGGTCCTGATGTGTGGGCCTGGTGGGGCCTTACACTCTGCATTTTTGATGTGCTCCCAGGGGATGGCAGTGCTGCTGCTGTGTGGACCTCACTCTGAGTAGCAAAGAGCTAAGTGTGATTTTGTGTCCAGGGAGGGCTGCTTGAACTCTAAAGGTTTTTGCAGTGCATCCATCAAGTTGGTGATGCTACGATGAGCCATATAGCTATGATTGACGGTTCATTATTGTCATGCCCATGGTTGGAAGGTGGCCATCCAGAGTGATTAGTAATTTGAAGTTATGAAGAATGAAAGGCCAATGTCATCATTGCATGGCATTGATTAAGCATTTTCGTGCACTCACAAACACGTGGACATATTTGGCCTGTGCCCTCTGGGAAAGGATAACCCCAAACATAGCATGACTCTGCAGACAGTGCTTGGTACAATAGGAAGTAGTGCAGGGGGAAAAGGAGTGTTACCCAGTAGTTACATACATTTTCTTTGGAGTCCAACAGGCCATTGGTTCTTTTGTGGTATTGAGTGATCTGTAGGAGACTGTACATTTTTATTCCCAAAGCACTAGTTTTGTGTTAATCTGTGTTATAAAGGTATATTTAAACAAATATTGATTACTGACATTGAAGGCATTGGGCAGAGCTGGAATCAGGAGGAACCTGGCTGACAGAGTGTGATGTATAGTGGGGGCTCTGTGCTCACCTTGGCCTCCTTCCTAGGGTGTCAGGTGGTTCTTCAGCATCTGCCTGCCCCATACTGTCTGGGTGGTCCTGTAAGTTCCTGAAGTTCCAATTCTAGCTTGTTTCACTCCTTGGCTAAAACGTGCTTTCTGGTGGTGGTTTGAAAATTGTGTTTTGGAAAGAGTATGGAGGCTAGTGTCTTTGGGGTCCTAATTTTTAGAGCCAACCTTGCTTAATCCTCATTATTTGAGTTGGGTTGGGGGCAGGGACAGGGGCTGGTTGGGATTGTGTCCCCATGTGTAAGATGTCGGTGGCTGCTGTGCACATCTGGATTAGAAGCTTGAGATGGCTGGACCAATGTAGAGTCTTAAAACCAACATTTTATAAACATCTTTTTCTGACTTTAAGAGTGGTGCGTGTTTATTGCAGAATGTTTGAAACTGTGTTTTCTCAGTTTCTGCCTTAATCATTGAGGCTTGTAAAAATGCAGATTCCTGAGCCCTGACTTCAACCTCCAACTAAGTTGGGGCTCAGAAATCTGCCTTTTTAACAAACCCAAATAGTTCACAGGCAAGTTAAACCTTTAGAACTACTCATGGAGAACACATACACACGTAACTATAAAGAAGAAAACAAAAACCACTTATAATCCATCTCTCAGAGATTATTACTGTCTGGGCTAAGTCCATACAGCATTTTGTTTTGTTTTCTGTTTGCTTTTATGTGTTTTTACAAACTGAGCTTATAATTTTGTACCTGCATTTTCCCCTTGCTTAACGTTATGTCCTGAGCATTTTCCCATGTCATTAAATATTCTTCAGAAACATGATAATTACACATTTGCCTTTGGATCCGTTTTTACCCTGTGTCATTTTACAAAGCTGGTCCCAGTCCATGACAGGGTATGAGGGCTGACACTCTGAGAGTTCAAGCTCAGGAGAGTGGCACTACTGGGTCTTCTGTCTGCAGGGAGGAGAATTGGAGGGTGATATAATTTTGCTGTCTCCTTAGTTTTATAAGCAGATAGCCAACAGATAACAGATGGACAGCTCCGGTTGAAATTCCCAGAAATTTTCCCAGTTTTACTTTTGTCCTAAAGTAAATGTAGAGGTTATAAACCATAGCTTTGTCTCATGGAGACCTGTACCTGCTTTTGACACCAGGGTAAAGAAGACTTGGCAGATTCCTGTATCTTCTATAGTTAGTGGGCGTTTGTCTTTATTTTTAACTTAGATTACTAGTCATTAAGAGATAATTGTCTTTTTAAAGTCAAAACCATTCTAAAGATCTGTCATGGATTGAATTGTGTCCCCCAAAAATATCTGTTAACTTAGCTGGACCATGAGTCCCAGTATTGTGTGACTATCTACCATTTTATGTGATTTCCCTATGTGTTGTAAATCCTGTCACTGTGATGTAATAAGGTGGATTAGCAGCAGTTATATTGATGAGGTCTACAAGATTAGATAGTGCCTTAAGCCAATCTCTTTTGAGATGTAAAAGAGAAAAGCAAGCAGAGAGACATGAGAACCTCTTACCACCAAGAAAACAGCACCGGAGGCAGAGCCCGTCCTTTGGACCTGAGGTTCCTGCACTGAGATACTCCAAGACCTAGGGAAGACTGATGACAAGGACCTTCCTCCAGAGCCAGCAGAGAGGGAAAGCCTTCTCCTAGAGCCTGTGCCCTGAATCCGGACTTCTAGCCTACTGGAGTGTGAGAGAATAAACTTCTCTTTGTTAAAGCCATCCACTTGTGGTATTTCTGTTATAGCAGCACTAGATGACTAAGACAACTTCTTTATTGTTATGTGTCTCATATAAAAGACTAACCTAAATGTCCACAGTTTACAAATGCCAACAACAAAATGACTTTCTAAGTTCACTTCCTTTAAACAGCAACCATCATGATTACAATGTTTGTTAATCTAAATACATTCTGAGTTTTAGGTGGCCACTTTGGATTTAAATATGTGTTATTTAAGTAATAAACTTAGTTATTTGTGTGATACATGAAAGCAATAACCCTGAATTCTCTAGATCTAGATTATTCTGGGTGTCGATAATTATGAAGTTCCAAGAAAGAAATATGCCAGTCCCCTTGTGTTATTACCAGCTAAATTTTAGGAGTAATTAACATACAGAGAATATTAAACTGTCCAATTTCTTTCTTCTATGACAGATGCAAGAGATGCAGAGCAATTGAGTAGGAATAAGGTGACACATATTCTGTCAGTCCATGATAGTGCCAGGCCTATGTTGGAGGTAAGAGAGAGCTGTGGGTGGTTGTGTGTCTGTGTCTGTGTCTCTGTGTGTGTGTGTGTCGTCTCTGTGTCTGTGTGTTTGTGTGCTCTAGTGTTTACCTGTAATTCTTCATTTGTATTCAGTGAGAGTGAATATGACATTAGTGAAGGTGAACATGCTCTCTTGGACACCAGTGTGTTCCTGTGATTGTTAGCGGTATTAATTTTATGCTCAGGTCACATTTGTGTTGATGCCCTGTCTTTGGCCTGGCAGAAGGATGTGTTATTTTCCTGATTATACTCCAGCTGCATTGCTAGCTTGGCTTTCATGGCTACATGCCAAAGAATAAGCTGATGCTGCATTTCCCTCTGGATCCTAAGGGCATTTAAAACTCATTTTCATTCCTTTCAAAATAATCTCCTATTTTAGAATCCAAAATAATTTAGGCTGATTTTTTTCCCATTTAAACTCAGTTATCTATCATTTGCTTTCAGGAATAAAAGACAAATCAGGGGTCAAGTGTCACTTGAGATTTTCCATTTTTTTCTCTGGTCTAGAGAGGATCAGTGTATAAGCTGTTGTTGTGTGTTAGGTTTTGGGGGTAAACAGGGTGTGTCTGCCTGTACACTAATTCGAAAAACATCTTGAATTTTAACCAAATGCACGGTTTTAGCTGTTGGCCGGGAGTGAAATCTATTTCTGTTTATTAGCCTTGACAGAGACCAAGTCACCCCTTTGTAGAAAATGATGCATGTGTGGTTGTGATACGTATGTGTTTTTCTACTTTAGGGTGGGGTGTTGGAGAGGGAGGGGTGACTTGTTCTGAAAGAAATAATCCTAGTTTAAGCTGTTTTCATTTAAATTCATATTATTTAAGAATAGGTAATATATTTTTAGTTTAGATTTATCTATTTAGCCATAAGAGCTGCCAGATTTCAGTTAATATGAAACAAGCTTAAACAAATGAGAACACAGAATCATAAATGATTTTATTAAACTTTGTAGCACTAGAGCATAGCAGTTGGTGAACATACATCAATTTATTTCTCCATATCTGTGAGTTCATACTTCCTTCTGTTGTTTTAGCTCACAGTATTTTGTAAAGGTGCTATAATTTGTGTTGCAGCATGATTTTATTTAAAATGTATCATTACTAAGAGCCTAACTGTTCTTTAAAAATATTGACTCTCTTTTTTAATTCATCAATAATCGTTTGTATTTAAAATATAGCCAAACTATAAGATGATATGTTAAATTAAACTGCACACTTGTCATGATTGATTTCCTATTAAAATGCAGGATGAGGGTTGAGGTTTCCTTTTTTTTTAAAATAAATTACACGTATGTTCTTTCCAAGGAGCCCTGGTGGTACAGCAGTTAAGCACTCAGCTGCTAACTGAAAGTTGGTGGTTTGAACCCACCCTGTGGCTCCATGGGAGAAAGACCTGGTGATCTGCTCCTGGAAAGATCACAGCCTAGGAAATCCAATGGGGCAGATCTACTCTGACACATGGGGTCGCTATGAGTCAAAATTTGACCAGAAGGCACCCAACAACACTGTGTTCTTTCCATTCTCAAGGCTGCTTTGTTGCTTTACACTACATTTAACTTACCACATTATTACCTAGGAATCTGGACCTTAAATCTGTTCAAAGTATAACTTCCATCTAGATACAAGGTTTTCAAGTGTTGGAAATGAAAGAGCTCTAATCCTTATCCATCCAGCCACCCCATTTTATACGGAAACTAAGGCTAGAGAGTTAAGTGACCTGCCTTTATATCATAGCTTAGGTTAGCATTGTCCCTCTCATCTTATTCATTCTTAATTTTACAAGTAATCCATGAATAATTTGAAACAGTAGCCTTTTTGATTTCACAAGTGGAAAAACTGAGGCCCCAGAAGCTGTTTTACCTGAAGCACTCACATCACGTTACTGGACAGAGGAGGTTCTGTAGAGCCCCAGCAGGTTAGCCTTTATTTAGCCATGGTTGGTACTTGCAGGCAGTTTCCATCTTCGTTTCAAATCCAGTTCCAGAAGCCCTGACCTCACCCAGGCCAAGATGACTTGGGACATTGTTTGTTTGGAGTTGGTAGGGATATAGTAGGTAGGTTTATTCTTGGGCAGCTCCATGTTGTGCTGGTCCTGATTCTTGGAGGGAGGTAGGGAGAAGACAGCAAGGAAAGGGCAGGTAGCGTACGGTCCAGACAGCTACGAGGCCTACTTCCCAGCCTGATGGGTGGCATTAATTAAGAGTGAGGGAGAAGGGGTGGGAGAGGAGAGCATGGCCTGCTTTATTTCTGACATCTTCAAAACCATGGATGTTTATTGAATGGCCCCTAGCTTACTCTGGACTGTACTAGCCTGGGCCTTGGCCAGAAGTAGGGAGGTGGTTACTATTAAAAATTAAGACTTTAGTGCTTCTGGATCCATGAGGCAATTCTGTGAGCTTTGGCGCTGTGTGGTTATATATCAGACACTATCCATTAGTATTTATTTCTTTGGGTCTTTTCTCACACACAAACATCTGAACGGGTTTAAAAGCAGCATAGAGCCTGGAAAGAGTTGACCTGTAATGAGTGGTGCTTAATGTCAATTATCAAGGACTTTTAGAATCTTTAGTTATGCGTTTCTTGAGAAGGAGGCTCTGTGAGAGAGGATGGTCCTATTGTTTAATGTGGTTTTTTTTTTTTTAAGTGCTCAAAAATGTTAGTTATTTTCATTAGGATGAAAACTAACATTTACTCGAACACCTGCTTGCTGTATTAAAAACAAACAAAGATCAGTTGCTGTCAAGTCACTTCCAACAAATGGTGACCCCCTGTGTTGCAGGGTAGAACTGCTCTGTAGGGTTTTCAAGGCTATGTATGACGTGTTGAAAGCAGATGGCCAGGCCTTTCTTCTAAGGCACTACAGAGTGGGTTTGAACCACCAATCCCTCAGTGGTTGAGTGCTTAGCCATTTGCACTACCTAGGGAGCCTTTCTCACTGCATGCACACTTCATTTGATCTTGTTGCACACTTACAACAATTCTGTGATTTAGGTCCCATATTATCTGTACATTATAAATGAGGAAACTGAGGCTCAAAATGGTTATAGGACTTGTTCTGGGTCACACAGCTGGTGCATGGCAGGGCCTGAGGCAGTTTGCTGCATGGGCTATACCCTCGACCAGCCCTAGGGCCCAAATGTGAAGTCCCAGCTAATGTATTTATTTGCTCACTTTGATTGGCATCCTTCTCCCCTCATAGTAGATCTCTCTGGGCTTTTGCTTTTTGGAACTGGGCTATTTATCTTGACTTAGAATGCTTCCAGGGCAGGAGCCATGTCTGAGATACCTAAGAAACTATATGAGACCTTTTCTGAAACTTGCTTGAGTATGAGAGGGGCCTGAGGTGCTGTCCCCAAAAGAGATTTTCTGGCCTTTCCGCTAGAGAATCTGATTCAAGAACAGTGGGGGCAGAGCCCTGAATTCTGAAAAAAGAAATTTTTTTTTATTGTGCCTTAGGTAAAAGTTTACAGCTCAGGTTATTTTATCTCATACAAAAATTTATGCAGACGTTGTTATGTGCCCCCCTAGTTGCAGTACTTACAATGTGACCTCACACTCCCCCTTTACACTGTGGATTTCCTGTGTCCATTCAACCACCTCCTATCCCTTTCTGCCTTCTCATCTCACCTCCATACAGGAGCTGCCCATTTAGTCTCATGTATCTACTAAGAAGCACACTCTTCACGAGTATCATTTTATGTCTAATAGTCAGTCTAATCTTTGTCTGAAGAGTTGGCTTCGGGAATGGTTAACAGAGAGTCCGGGGGCCATATCTTTGGGGGTTCCGCTAGTCTCAGATCAATATTTATTCATTTTGTATTTTTTTTTTCTGATTAATGCCAGCTTCATTGGGGTGAGATGGTATCTCATTGTAGTTTTGATTTGCATTTCTCTATTGGCTAATTATTGTGAGCATTTCCTCATGTATCTGTTAGCTGCCTGAATGAATGTCTTCTTTAGTGAAGTGCCTATTCATATCCTTTGCTTATTTTTTAATTGGATTATTTGTCTTTTTGTTGTTGAAGTTTTGCAGTATCTTGTAGATTTTAGAGTTAGACCTTGATTGGATATGTCATAGCCAAATTTTTTTCCCAGTCTATAGGTTGTCTTTTTACTCTTTTGGTGAAGTCTTTGGATGAACATGAGTGTTTGATTTTTTTTTTTTTTTTATTAACTTTTATTGAGCTTCAAGTGAACGTTTACAAATCAAGTCAGACTGTCACATGTAAGTTTACATACATCTTACTCCGTACACCCACTTGCTCTCCCCCTAATGAGTCAGCCCTTCCAGTCTCTCCCCTCGTGACATTTTTGCCAGCTTCCAACTCTCTCTGTCCTCCCGTCCCCCCTCCAGACAGGAGATGCCAACACAGTCTCAGGTGTCCGCCTGATATAATTAGCTTGCTCTTCATCAGCATCTCTCTCCCACCCACTGTCCAGTCCCTTTCATGTGTGATGAGTTGTCTTCGGAGATGGTTCCCGTCCTGTGCCAACAGAAGGTCTGGGGAGCATGGCCGCCGGGATTCCTCTAGTCTCAGTCAGACCATTAAGTATGGTCTTTTTGTGAGAATTTGGGGTCTGCATCCCACTGATCTCCCGCTCCCTCAGGAGTTCTCTGTTGTGCTCCCTGTCAGGGCAGTCATCGATTGTGGCCGGGCACCAACTAGTTTTTCTGGTCTCAGGATGATGTAGGTCTCTGGTTCATGTGGCCCTTTCTGTCTCTTGGGCTCTTAGTTGTCGTGTGACCTTGGTGTTCTTCATTCTCCTTTGCTCCAGGTAGGTTGAGACCAATTGATGCATCTTAGATGGCCGCTTGTTAGCATTTAAGACCCCAGACGCCACATTTCAAAGTGGGATGCAGAATGTTTTCATAATAGAATTATTTTGCCAATTGACTTAGAAGTCCCCTTAAACCATGGTCCCCAAACCCCCGCCCTTGCTCCGCTGACCTTTGAAGCATTCATTTTATCCCGGAAACTTCTTTGCTTTTGGTCCAGTCCAATTGAGCTGACCTTCCATGTATTGAGTGTTGCGAGTGTTTGATTTTTAAGAGCTCCCAGTTATCTAGTTTCTCTTTTGCTGTTTGTGCATTGCTAGTTATGTTTTGTATTCTGTTTATGCCATGTATTAGGGCTCCTTGTTTAACGTGGTTTTAATGTGGTTTCTGGGATGCGATGCTTTGCAAAAAAAAATAAGTATAGGAAATTTAGCACACCCTAGCACCCTCTAAAGGAACCCTGGTGGCACAATGGTTAAAGTGCTTAGCTGCTAACCAAAAGGTCAATGGTTTGAACCCATCAGCGGCTCCTTGGGAGAAAAGACCTGGCCATCTCCAGTAAAGATTTATATCCTAGGAAACCCTATGGAGCATTTCTACTCTGTCCTATAGGGTTGCAATGAGTCAGAATTGACCCACTGGCACACAACAGCAGCAGCAACAGGCCCCTCTTAAGGAATCCTGGTGGTGCAGTGGTTAAGCACTTGTCTCCTAACCAAAGGGTTGGCAGTTTAAACCTATCCAGATGCTCTGTGGGAGAAAGACCTGGCAGTTCTCCTCTATCCCATGGGGTCTCTGTGAATTGAAATTGAGTCAACGGCACACAACAGCAACAAGCGCCTCTTAAAGAGTGACAGTGTATCGGCAAAGTAAAGGCTCTGCAGTGAAGACACATATTTACCAGTCTCTGATCAGATGGTGTGTGTGTGCCAAGTGGCCCATTCCTGCCAGTGTCCTGTGGTACTCTGTGGGAACAGGTCATGGGTCCTAGATTAAGGAGGCCTCTGGAAAATTCAATAGGCAGTGGGTCTGCTGCCCTCGGAGACTAGGGTGAGCCTCCTGGGTGAGCGCTTGTTTGGAGGCATGTGCCTTACAGCTGGTAAACTGAGGCAGCAGGGGTCAAAGAAAAGGCTCCAAACCTGATCTTGCTAACAGCTGAGACTACATCAGTACCAGATGCTACCTTCTGATATTGTTTCCTTTATTTGGCTGTGAGGATGTGCTTTAGGTGGAATGGAAGATAACACAGATTTTGTGCCTGTTAACATCCTCTCTGGATGTAATGATTTGTAATCTGTTGCAACACTTGGCCACTTGCAGTAGTATAAAGTGCACTGCCTCCTTTAAGAAAAGCCCGATAGATATGCTGAAGGCATATTTAGTCACTTACTGAGTTTACTTTAGGAAGGACTTTAAGTAACTCATGTCTTGGTTGATTTTAGTGAGGTTAGATCTGACCCTCTATTATCTGAGTGATTTTCTTAGGGGATTTCCCAAAATAGCATTAGCAAGGCCTCTTACTCTTCCTGGCAGCCTGGTTGGAGGATGAGAGACAGATCCTGCTGTCAGGCCTCTGGAGTGGGCTGGGGCATTGCTGCTGGTCATTGATTGAGGCAGAGTTGTCTTCAGTGCTTCTCGGTGGGTGGACACAGGTTGTTTATCTTTCCGGCCAGGGGGCTCTGTGGTTAGTCAAGGGAAAGAGGCTCAAAGCTCCAATGACTGTATCTTCAGAAGAGTCATTGAAGAGTCAGTCTTTCAGATTGAAGACTCTTAGAAATGTGCTGGGATCATGGGGACCTCCAGAATCACCAGACTCAGCTCTAAATGAACATCTGAGATTTTCAAGGCTCTGCCTCCATCTCTACAGCTGCTGCTCTTTGTGTGACAGAGAAATCAAAGACTCCATCCTTGGGGGGACAAGGAGAATGATGTTCTGCGGGGTGAATGGACTTGCCCATGGCCCCACAGCTGGCCTGGGTAGCTCAATGGAACCTGAGGTCTTCTTCCCCAGGCCAGGGATCCTCCCAGAGCACCTCACTGTCCCAGTGCTCTCCTGCCTGACTGGCCTTCTGATGCTGTCAGCAGAACTGTTGTCTTGTGGCTCCATAGGCGTACACTGTGCACATCTTTGTGCATATACATGCACAGATATTCCCTTGCCAAACCCTTTTGATGATCACTCTCCTCCCAGAATTAAAACCTTTGTTAGAGTGAGTCACTTTGAAAGACAGACTCCAGTGCATTTTTTTTTTTTTTCTTTCCCACAGCCAGGAGATTTTATTTTATTTTTAGTAAGAAGTTTGAGGCAGATGGAGTAAGACAAACTTAATGTAATTCCAACTGGAGTTGTGAGATCATTTCTTTCTCATAGATGAGCTTAATTTAAGTGTAATAACGTGGTATAATTTAGGGTGTATGTTAAGATAGTCCTGAGCTGGATTTGGGCAAAGGAGGAAGGAGGATCAGGTCTTTTCATGTAACTGCTTTTTTTTTTTTCTTAAAATGAAAAGGTGCTCTCACCAGCTACAGGATGAAGAGTGTATCTCTCTTCCTCATATTCCCCCAGCCTACTCGTATTCTGCAGAGGCAATGCCTCTGTTTGCAGTTTTTCAAGTATCCTTCCAAAACTTTTCTCAGTAAAATTTGGCTTTTATGCAAATGAGTTATACTATGAAACTGTTATGTAATTGTTTTCACTAAAGAAAATCTTTAGAAATCTTTACAGGCATGTATGTAATTTTTTACAGCTCCACAAAATTCTGGTATACACGATATCAAAATTTATTTACATAATCTCCTGGTGAACATTAAGCCTTTTCTGTATTTTTCTTTTTTACAACACTGCTGTGAACTTCGTTATATCTACCTATTGGTGTAATTGTGTTAACGTATTCACAGGGTACATTCCTAGCAATGATTTTTCTGTGTCAAAGACTACGTTCATTTTAAATTGGTAAATATTGCCAAATTCGCTTTGGAAAGGGTTGTACCATTGTACCGTTTGTGCTCTTGTTAGCAGTGTGAAAGTACCTATTCTCCCATATTATCACCAACACAGGGTTTTATTATTTTACTTTTAATTATTAATATTTTTGTTTTGTTTCATTTGTCCAGACAATTCTTCCCCTTAAAGGCAAGGGGTTATTGATTTATTGATTTTGTAAGATCCTACTACGTGCCAGGCCCGAGGACAGATGCTAGAGATACCAAAAGTGAATTAACCCCAGTATCTGTCTGCCCTGGCAAAAGACTTCATGTATGAATAAGATAAGTATTATGGTTATGTCATAAATGTTAACAGTAACTACAATAAAACAATAAGACAGGAGCTTTGGCTCAGGGCAGGCCCTCGTTCTATAACTCATGTAGGAACAGAGGCTGTGGAGACTCAGAGGAGGAGTCTCCTGTGTGTGTCTGGAGGTTTTTGCAGTAGAAGGCATTAGGCTGGGTCTTTGGGAATGACTAGGAATTCAGAAAATCCAGTTCATGGTATTCCGGCCAGTGGGAACCTGGCACAAAAGCATCAAGAGATGCCTGGCTCTGGTGTAACCCCCCTTTCCTCTGTGGTCTCATGTGATCCTCCAAGAACTCTAGGAACCTGATAAGGCAGCCGTGTGGCCCTACTGCCGTCATGTGGTGGCGTGGTCAGGTGACTTGCTCCTACCCCACAGCAAGTAGAGAGGTAGGCCTGAAACCCAAGGTCTTCTGACTACAGAGGCAGGTCCTTCTTGCCAGCCATACCAGCACTTTGGAGTACATGATACTAGAGGAAACAATCATTGCCACTAATATGAATTTCAAATAGGAATTAAACCCAGGCCCACAGTGATAAAGGAGACAAAGCCTCCTGTGGGTTTCTATGATCAAGGCCTTGCCAGAGTGTGTGTGTCTGTCCTGTGCTGAATAGGGCTGTCCTTATTTGGGGGCAGGTGTGAGGGCTGGTGCTAACTCGTATTACAGAGACGGTACTTTTTCAAATCAGAAACCCAGTATTGTTTATAGGTGCTGAGGAAGTAATATTGAGCAATGAAAGGTTTCTCCCTTCCCCTGAAAAAAGAAACAGAACATCTTTCTAATGTAAAAATTTCAGGGTTTGTTTCATTTTTCATTCTGTGTATTTAACCAGAGCACCTGCAGGAAACAAAACCATTTTTCACTATTAACAAAATGCCTTAAAAAGTATTCTCGTGCCTTTTCTGGACTGATAACACAAAGAATTTTAATTTTTAAGTGATGCATTTAAATAGAATTCAATAGAGGGAAAAACATGTTTATGTTCATATATTCAAGCCAGGGTATTATATGTATACCAGCTCGATTTTGTGAGCTGGGTTGGGTTCAGCATGGATATTCTTTCCGTTTTAAATTATGGCTTTTATATTTTGAACCATTTAAGTTTTTTTTTTTTTTTTTTAAAGAATGGAATGTTTTCATAGGTAGGCATTTATTCTTGGTGATACCGTTTATTTCTTTCAACACTAAAGCATTTTCCCTGAGGCTGTTCTTTGTGGTGTCCAGGCTCGGAAGTGAATTTTGTTAGTTTTGCTTGCAGTTGGCTACTGTTCCTGGTTCAGTTATTCTTTTATCCATGTGTATATGTGTGTCTAGACATAGATGCTATATCTCATGTTGGTCTGTATGTCTGTATAGCTCTGTATCTTCATTGCTGCCTGCGTATGAGGACACTTGCCCCAAGCTGAGATGTCCACTTGGCTTGGACATCTCCAAGGGTGATGGGCGTTTTTAGAGACCCTGGCCCCACCGTTCCCGCATCCCTCCCTGTGACCCATGCTCTTTCTCTCCTTCAGGGGTTTTGTTGGCTTCCCAAATGTAGAGCAGACCACAATCAAGGTGCTTAGTGATATTTAACGTTAAGAGAGCATGCCTCTATTCACTCTTCTTCTTTCTTCCCAGTCTGTGTTGCCCACCCAAGTCCTGGCTTCCCTTCAAAGCCCGGCCCAGGCTCTCCTTCCTCTGCAAAGGGGCCACTCCCACACTGCCTCCAACCACAGCAACTCCTTCCTCTTTCTTCTACAGTATTTGTAGTTTGCACTCCTCTGGAAATGAATTACGTGCACCGTGGCAGCTTCTGTATTACTGCATCCATTGGCTTCTTGCCCCTTTATGGAATGATTTAACCCTTGGCTGCACTTGTCCAAGCTCCTAAGCTAGACTGTCGCTTGCTGCAGGCAGGTCCAGGCGGAGATTTCCTTGGACGCCCATGCGCCAGCCTGGGCCTGGCCCACAGAGGCTTCCACAAGGGACTCACTGAGGGACCTGAGAACATACACCCCTTATCTTCATTGCAGAGAGGGCAGTGGATTCTGTGGTTACCTGTGTCTCTTGGGCTTTGCTTAGGAAGGATGCATTAATCGGGGCCTTGGGTGATTTGTGAAAGGCAACCGGTAAAGCCAAAGGACGTCATTGCTGCAATGTAGCCCAATTGATATGGGCTGTTTCACTGTGCAGTTCCTCACATCCAGCAATATTGGCATGTGTGGACACCTGTTTTATAGAGCTGGTGGGGCTCTAGTGCAGAAGCATCTCTGATTAAGTTATTAGAACCAAGATTGTCCTGTGAGGCTTCTGTGGACTTCTTATTGATCTCTTCAGGTTCTTCCAGCTACCTTCAGATTGGATTAGAAGCTCGGCCCTATAAGGAGGATATTGCATCTCAGGCTCAGACAGTGAATAATCATTACAACAAGATTTATTGTGTTCAAGGCAGTGTGCCAGGCATGGGGCCCAGTGTTGGCTATGACGTCGTCTCAGACTTTGAGGAGCTTAGAGTCAGGTTGGGAGGGCAGGTCATGAAAAGCTAAGAGAACATTTCAGCACAGGGACTCCTGTTCTGACTTTGAAGGTATCCCTGGCCCAGTGGTCCTCCCCTGGCAGCCACGGGCTGACCTGCAGAGCATCATCTCCAGCTCTGCCTTGCACATGGTCACCTCAGTGTGAAGGGTCCAGCCTTTTTGAGGCCTGTTGGTCATGGAGCTGTGGGCCGTGCTCCTTGTACAAATGGGTGATGTCCTCCTGGAGGACACAAGTCTGGTGGGCAGAGTTCTGGCCAGGACGGTTGTGGCAGCTCTGCCTGTGATGGCAAAAATCAGAGCCAGCCTACACATTCATCAGAACAGCAGTGGTCACTTATGGTACTTTGTATGAAGAAATACTCTGAGCAGTTCAAAAAGAAGAGGAAAGTTTATATGTGTTCCCAGGGTAAAGTTAGCTGTTAATCAAAATAAACAAGTTGTAGAATAATATCCATAATATCCTATTTGTGTAAAATTAAAAGTCAGTTGTGTGTCTCTCTGTGTACATGTATAAGCATGTAAAAGCACAGACAAGGGCTTGAAGGACCATACTGGATGGGAAAGATGACGTTCTTGTTTTTTCTCTAATTTTTTATCACTTGAAATATTTTTTGTTTTGCAACCAGAGTATCTTCACATTACCTCTGAATGAAGAGGGGTGGGGGAGCAGGCAGGTGGGTGGAGGACCACACTCTGGGTGTCTGTAGCAGTGGCAGGGAGATTGCATCTCGAATATTCAGGCTGGGACCTGTTGTGTTCCCCAGGGATTCGTGGTGACCACAAACATGCCCTGTATTTGTTGCCCTCCATCAAGAGGTAGGAGCCCTGGTGGCACACTGGTTAAGAGCTATGGCTGTTAACCAAAAGGTCAGCAGTTTGAATCTACCAGCAGCTCCTCGGAAACGCTGTAGGGCAGTTCTGCTCTGTCCTATAGGGTCACTATGAGTCAAAATCGACTCGATGGCAGTAGGTTTGGGCTTAACAGGTCAGTTAGGTACAAAGCAAGTATATCTACTTCATTTATATCATCTTTATCTTCAAAGATGACCAAAACCCACCTTTCAACTATATAGATTTTATTTTTCGTATCAATTATGCTGTACTTCTGTTTGTTTGATTGGTTCATCTAAGGAGTCTGTGTGTCTTTTTAGGACTCACGCATTCCCTAGTGATGCAGCCTGAGGCAAAGGGCAGATTTACTGTTTCGCTTGGCTGTTATTTCCAGGGTGGAGTATGTAAATGCTCTTAGTGGCATCTCAAAAACACCACACTATCAGATCGCTAAAGAGGTCGAGAGCTTTTGAAAACAAGTAACCATCTGACCTGGAGTGGTTTTCCGATGGGCAGTTGTTTCCAGAACCTCAGTGGTGGGTGCTCACCTCTCTAGGGAAATCCTTTGATGCTGCCCAAGTACCCACGGCACCTTCATTAGCAAACGCTTGCAGCAGCTTTGATGTGTTGAGGTAAATTTTTTGAAGCCAACCCCAGACACTTAAATAGAGATGACTCAGATAGAAATGATGATGGCAGGTATTGAAAGCTGTCTAGTAATCGCTGTTTCTTGAATTCGGTTGTATCTAAGTCCCCTGCATGTAGGCAGTCAAGTGCACAAAGTGTTCTTCCTCCAGCTGCTGACCCTACTGGTCACAGTCTCACTTTTAAACAGAATCCCGGTTTAAGTATGGCGAGAAGGGGCTTGAAATCTTCTCGTACTTAATTGATTCGAGGGAGGAAACCACATTTTTTAAATCTTGAATTAAGACATAGACATTAGCCTTCTTTTTGCCTGGCTTTCTAGAGGTACTCAGAGAGGAGAGGCGAGAAGGGGCTTGAAATTTTCTCGTACTTAATTGATTCGAGGGAGGAAACTGTATTTTTTAAATCTTGAATTAAGACATAGACATTAACCTTCTTTTTGCCTGGCTTTCTAGAGGTACTCAGAACTTCCAAAACCCCAGTGCTTCAGCTGTGTTATATTCTCCTTAGTGCTCATGCTTACTGACATGCTTCCTAGATTTTTCCTCTAAGTCAAGTCCCAGTTTCTTGAGCTTTTCCTGATCAGCCCCCTTTCATCTCTCTTCTCCCCGCTCCTCTTCCTGAACAGTGGATGGTGTACCTGGCTCTGTGTCCTTGGGGTTGATGTTGGACGTGTGCTCTCCTCTGCTGCCAGAATCTGCAGACTGAGGTCTTGTCCCTGCTCTCTAACCTGGATGACAGGGCACACCTATAAGCAGACTGTAAGTGCTGAAGTGTGTGGTGCAGACACGAGGGCGCCCTGAGCCTGTAGCAGATAAGCTTGTTCATGGGCTGTCAGACTGGGACCAACTTGTTCAGAGAGGAGATACTGAGCCAACCTTGAAGGATGGGTGCAGTTTGGCTTGGTGGGGAGGCAGGAGGGGACATGTCTCAAGTAAGAGCTGCCCTTCAGGTCTGGTGGAGGGGGGACATCAAGGAGGCCCCCAATCGTGGAGTGCAGAGTGTGGTCAGTGCAGTGGGGTGAGGGCAGTTCATAGTCGGCCCTCCTTTGGGCCAAATTGAGTTATTCCTTCAGAATCAGTAAACATCTCATGAGCACCTACCTCAGGGAGAGACAAGCAGTCACGTAAGTCATTACTGCAGTGCGAGCTGTGAATGAATACACAGTGGAGTACCTGGCAGAGCCCACCAGGTGAGGTAGGCATCAGCAAGGATGCTTGAGAGTGAGGGTGAACTGGAGCTCTGGGCAGAGGTCGGGCACAAACGGGCACATGCACGTGGAGGGCTCAGCAGAACTACAACAGGAGGTTCATACCAGGGCAGAAAAGTCACGTTTGCCCAGACTTCTTTTCCAGGATTAGGGGTGGAACGCAGCGAGGGAGATGGGTGTCAGGAGACCGTTGGGAAGCTCCTGAAGTATCCTGATAGAATTATCAGGGCTTGAACTGGGACACTAGGAAGAGGGAGTTTTCCAGAAGCGAAAGAGTCAGATTTGGTTTGAAAGTGAGTTCCACAAAGTGACACAGCAAGGCTGAAAGTGCAAGGAGGGTAAAATATACTCCCGAAAACAAAAGGAAGCTGGCACAACAATAGTTTCATCAGACAAAATAAAATTGAATGCAAAATAATAGTAATCGAGATAAAAAAGGGAAACTATATCAATGAACAAATGGAACAACCCAGTGAGAAGTTATCGCAGCTGTGGACACATATGCATCTAATATAGAAAGTCAGGTCTTAGTGGCACGTGTATGACTGTTCACTAGTTAGATGTGAGCACACATGAGGTGCAGCTGGATTGGCTGGAAAACCAGGAGGCAGAGCTGTGCCAAATCCCATTCTGGTTAAGGTGCGCACACGATGCTCACAAGTAGGCCGGGGCAGAGGTCTAGCGCTCAGGACGGGGACAGGCATCCTTAGTGTACGCTGTGGGGCTGAGTAAAGCCATGCAAGAAAATGCAACCAGAGGGTGGGTGGTAAGCTCCTTGCCCTTGTGCGGTGCCATGCTGTCACGGTGTCAGTTCTGGTAGGTGCCCACATGCCGTGGTGTAATATGCGTGTGTCTTGACTCCTAGTGCTAAGACCACTCCACTGTGTAAGCTCTGGTTGGTCCCCTCAGGGCTCCACGAGGGCATAGGGCCTGGCAGGAGGCGCTCTGGCCCAGGTGTGTGAGTTGTGTTCTTCCTCGAAGCTGAGCCTACAGCCGGTTGTCAACACCCCTTAACAGGAAAGTGCTCGGGCACAGCTGTGCTGATGCTGTGAGCACGAGGATGGGGAGAGTCAGTGATAGAGCAGCAAATCCAGCAAGTTTAATAGGGGAGGCAGTTTCATTAAGGAGTTCAAACGGGAGGAGCAGCTTAGCTTGGCAGAAACAACCCAGGAGAGTATCAGTAGAGAGTATCAGGTCAGGACAACACTGTGTAGCTGCCGGATTAGCAGGAGCCCCGAGCACTATTGGGAGGGATGAGGACGTCCAGCCAAGGGCATTTGGTGGGTCGCAGGCTCCTGGGTGAAGGGCCTCGAGTCTGAAACCAGAAATTTTCGTGTGAAGTTAGAGATGGTTAAAGCAAAGTTGAACCGTTTTCTGAGCACCCTAATTGTTTTAAGCCATTAGAAAAATAATGATTTAAATGTAGCCTGACTTAAACAAATCTACCTTTTCTAAGTGCTCTTAATAATTCATTACCCAGTAGGTGGTATTGGTGGACCTTGTGTCTGCCCACACCTGCAAGGGAAGTAACCCAACCTCACTTTAAATTTCTGAGAACAGAGCTATAGCACCTTTCTGGTTCCATCACCTCTGTGTGGGCTAAGTGAACAAGGAATTGCCCCCATGTCTTTTACAGTTTTCCCTTCTCTGTGTGGTCTTACTCTTGGGATGTCTTGAGAACTTTGTATGTGTGCTGGGGTTCAGTTGGTATCAAACCCTAAGTTTGAATAGGGAGAACTATTCTCCCCTCTCAGATATCACCACAGCTTGTACAGATGTTACATTCCAGCACCCATTCCTGGGCACAGCGTCTTCAGTATTGCTTGCCCTCTTTTCTGATGTGCACACCAAGAAATGGTGGTGAAAGTTAGGGCTAACCCAACCACGGCTGGCTTACAGTGCTGGGTGAGTAGGAGGAAGTACTGGGACTGAAGTCTGAATTCGAGCTTCTTTCTCTTGAGGCCCAGCTTGTGGGCCTGTTTCATCTCAGATTTTGTCCCCACTCGAGGAAGATTATTGGTAGGCAGTTGGCTACTTCAGTGAGAACCACGGCCACCTGTTGGTGAAGGGAAAGGGCACGTCAGAGCAGCGCCAGAGGCTCGTCCTTTACCATGTGACAGAAGCTGCAAGAGGCAGGCCCCCTGTGGTTCTTCCCCTGGTGATGGTGTGAGGCTCGAGAAGATGGAGGCTTGGGCAAGCAGAGCTGAGGCCAGACCTTGCTGAGAACCCCCAGCTGCGGGAACTCTGCCTAGTCAGAATGGTTTATACATCATTTTGGGTTAGACTGACCTGTAGAGCTGTTGGGGCCTAGCACTAGTGGGACAGATCAAACCACTTTCCTATTGAATGGCCTTTTTTAGTGGAGACCAGCTCCAGGGCATCCAAGGGAACATAGCTCCCAAGCTACTCTAAATGATCGTCAGTTTATGTTATGGAGTGGCTTGACCCAAACCTTAAAGGAAAAAAAAAATCTAACTTAACAGAGTAAGAGTAACATTTCAGAGTGTTTTAAAAAATCCATTCCTCTAAATGAAGACTTTCCACCTTTGAATTAAAACCTCCCTGCACTCCTGCCCTTGCAGCGTCCTAGCAGTTGAGCCGCTTTGACTAGACGATCGCGTGGTTCTGTTCACCCAGGCACGCTCTGTCTTGGTGAGGATCCTTCTGTGCAGTGGGGCAAGAGGGGCCAGCTGCTACCCATTGGGTTTCTCCCAATGACTGGTCACCTTGGAGCAGGGAAGAGTTTGGTGACAAGTTGCCTCTTCAAAGGAAGGCCCTGGAAAACAGATTTGCTTGCAGGCTGCTGCCCTGACCCTGACCCACTAGCCCTTAGAGCCAAGAAGGCAGCCAGGAAACCCCACACTTGCTATTAGTGAGCATCAGGCCAAACCGTGGAGTGCAGGCCCAGTGGTTTACAAGTAAAGACGAGCAGTGCAGGCCCAGAGGCTTATAACTAAAGATGGGCAGGCTTGTAAGTCCCACGTGCCCATGTTGTGCAGGAGTTGTTCCCTTTGTTGAGGGGAGAGCTCCAGTTCTCTGCTTTCCTTACTGCCCTCTCTCCCCACTGGATTCTTGTGACTTGGAGCTCCTCGGCTCTTTTGGCATGGGTTGAGCACTGGCAGTTGCATTTACAAGCACAGCCTTTTCAGGGAAGGCCCCGGGGTAGGGCCTGGCACTGGGTCCCTGTTTACTCCTTTCAGGGTCTAATCCCAGAGGGAGGACTGGTACTCGGCTGGAGAGACTGAGTGCTGTGCAGAAAGAGCTTCTTAAGGGCTGCTCCTTGGGTCCAGGTTTACAGGGGTGTGGCAGTCGACAGAGTCAGTCACTCACCCTGTAGCTGATTTAGAATTCTGTCCCAAGTGAGTGAATCTGAGAGTAGCCTGCCTTGCCAGAGAGGCCATAAGTCAGGTCCGAGGCAGTCTACCCCCTGGGCTGAGAGCTGTGTTCCCGGGAGAGAAGTCTGTTCTGTGACCCGCTGCTGTCAAGTCGATTCCGACTCATAGTGACCCTGTGACAGATGAGGGCAACTCAGGAAGATGCTGGTGCCAAGGAGAGGGAGCCTGCACCTGCTTTCTCCTGATTTTCCAGGAGAGTCCATTCCTCTCTGCATTGGCGACCTCGTGTGAGGCCGCTGTCTGGCCGCCAGCGAGCAGAGGGGACTGCCATCTTAGAGGCCACTCTGAGCAAGCCCACCTCTCACCCCTCATTGAGCACTGTCTGTGTGCCAGGCATTGCACTTGGTGTTATTCACACATTGCCTCTAATTTCCTTGTTAAAAAACATCCTGCATTAGAGTAAAATTCCTCTGTTACTCTCTCTCGCAGAGGGAGGACTAGAATTGACAAGATTTACGGTAAGAATTTTGCAGTTCTAAGAAGGTGGCACGCTATATGTCACGTAAATGTAGAAGAAAAACGTGAAGTGCAAAATGAACTCCAAGTCATCAGAATGACTTTGGTTTTGAAATGGGCTGTCTAGACAAGGGTCTGCAAACTTTTCTGCAAAGGATCAGATAGTAAAGTTTGTGCTGCAAGCCCTATGTTTTTTGTTACGGCTGCTCAGCCCCCTACTATGGGAAGCTGCCACATGCTGTGTGGGCTCATGGACCATAGGTTGCCAGTTCTGGGTCTAGGGCACAGGTGGTCAGGAACAGAGCTGGGATGGGCCTCCAGATAACTTGGCCATCATACTTCCATGGGCCTGTGCTGGGTCCAAAGTTTGGGGCTGTTTAGCCCCCAGTTTACAATCCTGAGAGTGTCTCCCTGCCTTTGCCTCTCTTCACCTCTGGTATTTCCCACTGTCAGTGATTCCTGGTTACAACATGCTGCTGAGATCATTCGTAGCACAAGGTGTAAACACAAGGTGGAGGCTTAGTCCTCCTCAGCCTGCGTAAGTGAGCATGTCTGCATTGAAGGTGGCTGCAGAGCTGACGGGAGGGGTCCCAGGCCAGCCTATGAGCCCTGCTGTCTGTGGCACTTTGGATTGGTGGCCATATCTTTAAGTTCTAAAAATTGAGCTCCCTGCCCCTGCGTTCTTTCCTTCGTTTGGCAAGCACTTATTGATGTGTTTCTTCCAGGAGAGGGGTACTAGGATACCATGCCTAAGGCAGGATCTAAGCAGTCAAGGAATTTGCAGTCTGGTGGGAGTCCGAGCAACTGGCCTGCTCACAAGCAGCTGTTTATAGTGCCCTGTGCTAGGTGCCATTCTCCAGAGGGAACTTGAGCTTTGCCTGAGGGTGGAGACAAGTGAGGGCACGGCAGGCTCTGTGGGGAGAGGTGGTGGGTTATATCGGAGAGGTTCACTGTGGCAGTACCACTGGGGAAGGGCCCTGAAGGAGAAGGGTATTCCACAAAGGGGAGCTGCAGCGTAGAGGGGCCAAAAAGTACAGGCCATTTGGAGAGCCTTGCAGGCGGCCCGAGTGCATGGAGCCTGAGGCAGGCGGCGCCGAATGGGGGGTGCGGGTGCTCTGTAGGACTCTGGAGGCCAAGACTGTGTTTTGCAGACAGTGAAGAGTCAGTCACCACAGAATGCTTTTTACCAGCTGGGATGTATGATCGAATAAAAATTTACTTTTTAAAAAGATAAATTTTTTCCTAAAGGTATGTGTAGATTACTCCTGAAGTATCTATTACTGATTACCCCTTCCCTATAAGCATCAGTTTTCATAAACAGTAGTTTTTGATATTGTTGTTTAACACTGACACTCAATACATAATACATAACACTGTAGAATGGCCTGATTTTGCAGTGATGGCTTAAACATAGTGTCCATCAGCAGCATCCCAGCCTGACCCAAAGGACAAGGAGGGCGTCTGGTTGTGAGTAGAGCCACCCGGGTGCCCCTGACCTCTGATAGCCAAGGCTGTATTGGCTCAAGGAAATCCGATGTGCTGACTGTGCCCACTTTAGTCTTTCATTGAAACACCTTGACAAAAATAAGCTTTGAGTCCTCATCTGTTGACCTCGCAAGTCAAATATATGTAGTTTTTTGACTAACCTGAAAGAAGTCAGCAGGTGTTGGAGGTTTATCATTTGCATTTTGTCTCACAAAGGGCTAAATCTTGTCTCTCCACTCTGACCTTCCCACCCCCTCCCCACCCCCGTCAAGTACTGCATGGTTCTTGGAAGTTGTTATTTGTAGTCGTGTCTCCTAAATTTAGCTCGTGCAGGAAGGAATCAGTGGCAAGTGGGTACTTCAAGAAAATACATCTTTGGTTTTACAGCCTGGCTGGACTTAGCACGTGTGTTATCTAGCACAGCTACAGGACTGTGTCTAACTTCTGTTGTGAATTTCTACAATAATTCCCTTAAGATTTCTGTTATTGTACAAACAGTAAAGAAAATAAAAAAGAAAGATCACCCAGGATTTCATCCCCTGTGCTCCCCTGTGCCTTATGTGTTTTTATTTTTTCTGCTGATTTCCGGTTTTTGGTCCACAGCAGACACAGTTTTTTTCAGATGTCATCATTATATGAATATAGCTCTATAGTACATGTTTTTCCTTTTTCCTTTAATATTCCATAATTTCTACAAACCTTACTGGCTGTGTGAATTCTTAAATTAAGGAGGAATCAAAAACAGAATGTCCCAGGGTGGAAAGCCCATGCTGCTCCCATGAGTCGACACACTGTGAGGGACTTTGTAGAGGAGGCTTGGTTGCCAGCCCACAGAGCACAAAAAAGCACTTCCCAGGCAGCAGGTGCCACCTCTGGAGTCCTGGTCTTCAGCAGTGTGAGCAGACTGATTGTTTTAGAGTTTACTGGTCTTTAGGTTTATATAAAAGTGCTGATTGATGGTGTTATCTCTACTGGGAGAGAGTTTTGTTGTGTTTCATTTTTTGGTAATTGTATGTATAAGTTGTGGTCTTGCTTCTGATCAGGTGTGGGGCAGCCAGGATTTTTCTTCTTATTGTATTTCTCTTTTTTGGAGTCATTTTTTTTTTTTTAATGTGCTGAAATTAGATCTTAAATCTCAGTAATGAGTTTTAGACGATCGGAGTTAGTAAAGACTTCTGTTTGGAAGCTACCCAGTCCAATCAACTCTCTGCCCAGCTGCCTCCTAACAGTGATGGTTTGATAAGAAACCACATGATAACTTCAGGGGCCCTTCTGCTGTACACCTCTATTGTTGCTGGCACTGACAGGGTAAGATGAGAAGCCATGGTTCCTAATTGTGCCTGTTTTATGAGCAGCTAAAGTAACTTCCATTATGTGGATTTCCTTCCACTTGATGTTTCCTCTTAGGTTTTGGGTAGGCCTTTGCAGAGAATATTGTTGTATTCTATAACCAGTTTTATAACCAGTTTTCACTAGCTTTCCTGGGAGAGAGAAAACAAATTCTGAATGGCTTGGTCTTTCTTTTGAGAAGTAGAATGTCAATTCGGTTCTTTAGAAGACTCTTACTTACGATGTTTCAGAAAGGAAGGAATAGTGAATTTTAGAAATCGTACTTGAAACAAGCGAGAGTTTGATCTCTTTATCAGTCTTGAAATCAGAATATTGTCCTTGGCCTTTCAAGTACTTGCCTATGTGCTGTTTTAAGTGTAACCTCTAGTTTCAGGGCCAAAGAAAGGCAAAAGCCTTACTTTTGGTGGTTACTATGCTTGTTGAAACAGAAAACTGAAAAAATATTAAAACTTTTGAGAATATTGACTTAGAAAGCGTTAGCCTTTTGTTCAAGAAGAGTCTTCTTGAATACTTTCTGAACTTTCTTCTCAGCCAAGGGATGGCCATCGTTTCTCTCAAAACCTGGCAACCCTTCCTTCCTTAGCCGATCCCTCCTAACTCTTTCACTTCTTTTCTCTACTTAACTAAATTTTATGATACATTTCTTCATATGAATTAATGTGTTGCTGGGTATTATGAGTGGTCTGTATATATATGGTCACTCAGCATAGGAAGAGACTTTTCCTCCCTCTGAGGCTACCTCATAATGCATTGGTTTGATTCTCTGGGCTTGTGGCATGCAAAATGCCTCATAGTCAAGGAGGTTAGCTACTGTGTCTTTATCCTCTGTGAAGACCAAGGACTGGTCCCCTAACTAAGCAGAAGGGCTGATTTTGTATTTCAAGATGGTCTTGGGCCAGCTCTCGGTGAAGCTATAACTTGACGTTTGTCTTCTCCATCGAGGTTTACTGTTTGGTGGGCTTTCCACTGGTGCCCTTTTATAAACATCATGGAAAGTGCTGAATTTTTTTTTATTTAATAAGAATTTTATTTCAAGGAAGAAGGTAACCAATTTTATTTTTTGTCTTCTGTTTTTAATATTAGAGGTAATGTGAAGGAATAAATGTCATGTAACGAACACTACACTAATGGAAACGTTGCTGCAATTTTTACTATTTATGAAGTTTTCAGATTATTCTAAACTGTTTTTAATGTTTTATCTATATATACACATTTTTTTTTAACCTTAAGTGTACTATCCATGATATAGCTAAACACATCCTATCCTTTATCTCTCTCTACACCTCAGCACTAGAGAGGAGTTCTTTGTTTAGGTCCTATTAGATGAAAAATTCATTACACATGACATTAAATCATTTAAGAACTTAACTCATTAGCAGTATGGTAATTTTAAGGCTGTCCAGCTTTCTTGTGGCATTGGAGTCCTTTGTGCTGTTAGATCTCTGCTGCTTTCTGGATTAGTAATTAACTTTCATGAACTGTACAAATGTGCAGGCATATTGGAAGCCCTTTTGTAGGTAGCACGAATTCTGTAGTCTATGGCCTCAAAAAGACTTTTTTTTTTTTTTTTTGCTTTGCTAATGACTAAGCCAAAATAAGTAGATGCTCTTGGGTGGCAAGCAGTTGAGCCTTTTGACAGTTTTGACTCTTTTCTTTACTGATTTACATAACTTGTTCCATTCCTGTTCTAGATCACTGTTAGCTGGTTCTTAGACATGTCCCGTCTGAGTGGACAGGCAGAAACTGCTGCCTTGGAGCAGATTGTGGTGAGCGTGCCCTCAGCCCAGCCTCCGTCCGCCCAACTCTCGGGTCAGGACTCACCAGTATATCTTAGGGCTGCAGTACAATGTTTTTCTATCCAGTGCACTATTCTTACAGTGTGTGATCTTCATGTGAACTGATTTTCACCTTGTTCTCATCATTCAGCAGATATTTAATTAGTGCATACTATGTGCCAGGCATGGTTCCAGGGAAGTTGCTGTAGCATTATTATTGTTCCATCTTTTTTGAGAGACATGGTATCATTTTATATTTTGTATTTTCTCTTCACTGCCTTAATAGCAGGAGCCGCCAAACTTGTGATCAGGAGCTACTCTGTTGCTCCACCGGTAGGCCACTGTAGCCACCACACCTCTTCTAACTCGTGGAGGGGGTGCCTGTGGCCAGCGCTGCAGCCTCAGCCTCTGTGGCTCCCAGGAGGACTGCACCTGCAGGTCGTCACACCCACTAGCCTCCTGCTGTGGCCAGTGGCGCGCTTCCTCATGTGTGTTGGACCCCTCAAAGGGGCTGTGAACCCCGCAGGACACCTGAAGAGCACAGACCCCATCCATCACTCCACTGGGGTGTTGATGTAACAGCTCTTAGTAAGCTCTTCTCCCAACTGGTCTTCTTCTTTTCTTCAGGCTAATTTTAGACTCCAGTAGAAGAAAGTGATGTCAGTCCACAGTGTGGCCAGCTGGCAGCAGGAGCTTTGCAGGGAATTGCTTCAGCATTCTTTTTTTTTTAATGTTACAGAGGGGTTTTTATTTAAAAATATGTGTAAAACTAAAATATCAGAGTGGCATTATCATTATATATCACTGCTTTTGGAAAAATTTCTTTTTCAGCCTTTAGTTAGCAAGGACAAAATAAAACTTTGTACCCATGCTTCAGGATTCTTGATGGGTATAAGCCACTCTAGCTGGAAATGGCAGTGGAAGGGAAGGTGGAAACCAGAGAATTCTTCAGTCCCTCTGGGAAGACTGGCCTCAGAGGGGCTGGAGGAAGTGTGTGGGTAAGAAGGCATTTCACAAACTGATGGGCCGCGTGCACTGTCCACTCTCACTTAAGGGGAAAAGAAGAAAATTAACTGAGTAATTTTAATATGGCTGTACCAGATGGTCAGTGTATGTATCTACAGCATAAACTCGTTTGGCCTAGATGCAGGGAAGGAGCAAGGTGACTTTTTACAGTGGTATTTCCTTTTTAGTTTTCTTGCCCCTGGAATCACTGCTCTAATACCTCTGCGTTGGGAGGGCCATTAGAACTTCAGATAGCTGCCTCGATATTCCCCTCCCAGTCCAGGAAGAGTTAGGACAGACAGAGAAGGAGGTAGATGGGGATAGCAAATTGACACTTGAATGGGAAAGAATGTGTTTCCGTGTCCTCTTCTACCAGCTGACCACTGAATTTTAAGTATTAGCATGGTTAAAGCCTGTTTGGTCAGATGTGAAGGGCTCCCATATGCTAAGCAGTGGTTAAATTCTTAAAGACCCAGTGGAGCCTTTATTGGGAGGTGTAATGACTGACTCAAAGCTAGAAAGAACATAGTGAGAATGTTTAGGAAATAAGGCTTCTTCTGACTTTTCATAGTGGTGGGTGATGGGAAGGGGAATTGTATCCCTCAAGTCTTGGTTGTAGACACGATTCTCCTTTGAGCCAGTTTCAGCAGGAAGGGCTTTTTAAAGAGAGAAGAGCTGGAGAAACAGGCTTTGAGGTAACTTCCAGGACCGATGCCCAGAACCTCATCCAACACCTGGCTGAGGAGAGGCACTGCCCCTGCCTCCAACTGCTCCAGCAGCACGATGCCTTCTGCGTACCGTTCCTTCCCATGCCCTGCTCCCAAATCAGTCTCAGGTGTGTCATTTTGGTGAGACCAGGTCAGGAGTCTGCAACCAAAGCAAGAGAGGCTGGGAACCTCCTTATGTGGAGTCTGTATTGGGAAGGTGGACTCACAGTGTACAGAGGAATGGTCACAGTGTACAGAACTGTTAGAGGCTTTTGGGCAGTCACAATTTAGGTGTGCCCTGCAAGATTACCTATATTAGCAAATACAGCACAGACATGACGTGAGTTAACAGTAAAAATTGAATGATCAACTGCAAAAATTTTCACATAATTCTAGACAAGTTATTTTATAAGATATTATCCATTCTTATAGAGGCAGTAGACAACATACTTTATCTTTTGAGGGAGTTTTGGTTGTCTGTATCACTGCTATACATATTTGAAATTCTTTTACTCTCTGAGGTTATTTTTCTAGTTTCCAATGTGTTCTCCTCCCGCCGCCCTGCCCTGCCAGCTGTTGTCCATGACATGGTGATAAGGTTCTGTGAGATTAGGCTACTTAGAAAGGAAGGATTTAAAAAAACAGCAAACTCAGTGGGACTGCCTTATTTTTCCGGAACTCGCAAATTTTCCACCTTTGATAGGGTGCAGTCTTACCACTTTTCTATCACTCATTTTAGTGGAAAATATTTTAGTTTTCCTTCTTTGACAGGTTTCCACCTTACACAAGTTTTGGCTTTCGCAGATTTTATTGTAACTCATCTAACTCTTCATAAAGCCATATTCTCTTGCACAGGTCACTGAGATTATTAGGTTTGGTATTTTACTTGGTATTTAAGATGCTCTTGAAGTATACTTTAAATCCAAACTCCAATTTAGCATGATTTTTATAACATGAGCTTATATAAAAAAAAATTTTTTTTACAGATTTTTTAGAAGAGGACTATATTAAGTTCTTTTTTTCCCCAAAATTGGGCCATTCTTTAAAAAATGCATTAATTTGGTACTCAAACTTTAACCTTCTGAAAAACAAGCAAAATGAAGCAAATTGTTTATCATCTGCATTGCACCAAACTTTTGGTAGAGACGCTGCAACAGGAGACTGTCACGTTCAGTCATCTGTCGAGACTTTTAAAACAGGGCTTCATTTTTGGTCACTCAGCATCCTTAATGAGAGAGGGGAAAATGTGAAATAATGAACACATGTCTGAGGTGGTAGTTTTGGAACTTGCTGGCACTTACTGAAAGGTACTCAATTGTGTCAGTTTTTGATGCACCCTTGAATTTTGTCTAAACTACAAGCTGTTTACAAACTAGAGTATGAGTAGTTGTACGCATGGTCGTGGTTCCCATGACGACGAGCCTTCATTAAAGAGTTTTCCTCCAGTTCCTTGGCAACGAAAGACTAGTGAAAAACTTCTTCTTTTTATTTTTTGTATTTTTGACCTGAGTAAATACCCCCAGTAGTTCCTCTAAATACTTTTCTCCACTGAGTATCATTTTTTAATTTTGTTTATCATTCTACAGGGGGTTAAATACCTGTGCATCCCAGCAGCAGATTCACCATCTCAAAACCTGTAAGTTTTTTTCTGTATTATTTAGAGATATCAAAAATATATAAAGGATTATAGAGTCAAATAAATAAAGGATCATGAAGCTAGCAGAGCCCATGGGACCTTGATGCCTGTGTACATCCCTTTCTCTGCAGAGGAGGCTGTGGACCCCAGAGGTCAGGCACCTGGCCAGGTCCCAGGGCTGTCCTGGGCCTTCATGGGCAACTTGAGTGTTCACGGGGGTACTCTGGTTTTCAGAAAGGGCACCTCAAACCAGACCTTAGCATGCCCGTCCTTCTCTAGAAGCAGACCCTTAAAGAAGCTGTTGGGTTGAAACATGATGTGGGCCACAAATGCAAGCCACGGATGCAATTTTAGATTTTCTAATAGCCACATAAAGAAGAAAAAGGATGACATAAATTTTAATAATATATTCTATTTAACACAGTATATTCAGTATGTTATCATTTCATCATGTGCTCAATATAAAAAATATTAATCAGCTCCTTTATATCTCTTTTAACACTAAGTCTTCAAAGCCTGGCACGTGTACTTATACAGCAGCACATTTCCACCTGACCAACCCCGCTGCAGGTGCTTGATAGCCACTGGAGGCTTGGGGTCTCCGTTTGGGACAATGCAATTCTAAAGCCTGTCTGAGCTAAGGAGGCGATCTTTCTGGTTTAGGGAAATCCAGTTCTCTTTTTCTTCACAGCTGAATCAATCTTTGATGCCATTCTGTCTTTGTTGATGAATCTCAAGGAGAGATTTATAAGTGCTGTCCTCTTCAGGTCACAGCAACAATGTGAACCAGTGGATTGGGCTTTGGTCAGAGGACTTGGGCTCTCTGGAGACCCCTGGCCATTGTTGGCTTTACAGGCCACACTCCTGAGAGTCCAGAAGTGGCCCAGCAAGGCCATGACATGGGGCAGTGGGTAGTTTGCTGGAGCATGGCCTTGACTCCACGGGCTGAGAGGCTAGGTGGGAAGAGAGCACGCAGCTGGTCAGCCTGTCTAGCTGAGCCAGCTTCTGACCTGTCTGGCATTGTACTGTGCACTGGAGGTCCAAGACACAGGCATTCACAGGGTTGGCATTTTATGGTATTCCACCACAGAATGCATACACTCTGGTGGTATTTGTGAATTTGGGTGGCCACGAGCTGGTCAGGATCATCCTTCTTGGCGCTCCAGTTCTGTGGCATCCAAGTCCTAATCATCGGTCCTATGGACAATATACCTGTGCGTCCTGGCACTCTGGAAGTAATCAAATATGGGAATGTCAGCTGGCCTTGATTTTTCACTGCTGGGGAGTAGAGAGAACACAGGCTATGCGGTAATTTTGTGAGACAGACCTGATAAAGACATGGAGCTAGAGTCAGACCAATTGACATAGGATAAAGGGAGGTAGGAGACAAGTAGTGTAGAATTAGACCAGGAAAAGGAAGTGGTGGCAGATATGTTCTACCCAAGGGCTATGTTTCTACACTGACTGTTGATATTTTCCAAAAAGGTGAATCTTGAAGATTGAGGATGGTGGAGGAGAGACTACTAGAACTACTAGGAAAACACTGTTAACACCCTAGGCTAAGATGGAAGGGAAGAAGCATTAGAGAACTTCTCGGTGACTAGTCGTGTCAAGAAACAGAAGTGGTTGGAAGGGCATGGTGCATACGGAAGGAAGTGAACCACTGCTTTTCTCTGAAGATCACAGCAATCTTCTGGCCTATGTTTTTGGTGGCTATTTTTAGAATGGCTACTTTCCTCATCTCAAACTGAGGTTCTAACATACTGTTGAACTTGTCTGTACCTGATTAGCAGCATGATTCTCTAGAAGAATTGAATTATAAACATCCTGGCCATGTGCCGTTAGCCACCTGTGCTCGCATTGTCCCTGGGACTCTTCCACTGCCAGCAGCCAAGTGCTGTCCTGAGTGCCCATGACGATGACAACCTGACTTACCAGGTGTGGAGTAGCACCGCAGGCTAGTGAGCACTAGGCCTAGCAGCTAGGAAATGCAAAGTCCACAACCAGATCCATCTATCTTGGACAGTCATTAAAACCCTTCTAAACCTGAGTGCTCTCTATCTGAAAAATGCCTGCCTTCAGGGTTTTTTTGTTTGTTTTTTTAATTGTGCTTTTGGTGAAAGTTATAGTGCAAATTAGTTTCTCATTAAAAAATGTATGCCCAAATTGTTTTGTGTCATTGGTTGCAAACCCCGCAATGTGCAGCAGTCTCCCCCATTCCCTTTCCACCCTGGGTTCTCCATGTCCATTCGTCCAGTTTTCCTGTCCCTTCCTGCCGTCTCATCTTTGCTTTTGACCAGGTGTTGCCCATTTGATCTTATATACTTGATTCAACTGAGAAGCACGTTCCTCATCTGTGTTTTTGTTTGTTTTATAGGCCTGTGTAATCTTTGGCTGAAAAGTGGACTTTGGAAGTGGCTTCAGCACTTTTTTTTTTTTTTTTTTTTTTCAGTTCTGAGTTAGCAGGGTGTCCAGGGGCTATAGTCTCAGGGGATCCTCCAGTCTCTGTCAGACCAGTAAGTCTAGTCTTTTTTGTGTGAATTTGAATTTGTTCTACATTTTTCTCTTGTTCTGTCTGGAACCTTCTATTGTGATCCCTGTAAGAGCTGTTGGTGGTGGTAAATGATGATCCCCAGCCCTCAGCCCTGGTAACTTGGTCCCTCAAGGTGTTTGGATGTGTCTAGGAAGCTTCTTTGACTTTGCCTTGGTCAAGTTGTGCTGACGTCCCCTATATTGTGTGTTGTTTTTCCTTTCACCAAAGTTAACACTTGTCTACTATCTGGTTAGTGATTTCCCCTTTCCACCCCTCCTCACCCTTGTAACCATCAAAGATTATTTTTTTCTGTGTGTAAACCTTAGGTTTTTGAAATATTTATACTTTTGTGATTGACTTATTTTATTCAGCATAATGCCCTCCAGATTCATCCATGTCTCACAGATTCTTTATTGTTCTTTGTCGTTGCATAGTATTCCATTGCAGGTATGTACCATAATTTGTTTATCCATTCATCTGTTGATGAGCACTTAGGTTGTTTCCATCTTTTTGCTGTTGTGAATAATGCAACAGTGAACATGGGTGTGCATGTGTCTATTTGTGTAATGGCTGTTACTTCTCTAGGATATATTTCTAGGCATGAGATTGCTGGGTCGTATGGTATTTCTATTTCTAGCTTTTTAAGGAGGTACCATATCGTTTTCCATAGTGGTTGTACCATTTTACACTTACACAAGCAGTGCATTAAGAGTTCCAATCTCCCCGTAACCTCTCCAAAGTTTGTTTCTTTTTTTTTTTTATTCATGCCAGTTATGTTGGGGTGAGATGGTATCTCATTGTAGTTTTGATTTGCATGTCTCTACTGGCTAGTGATTGGGAGAATTTCCTCATGTGTGTGTTAACTACCTAAATGTCTTCTTTGGTTAAGTGTCTGTTCATATCCTTTGCCCACTTTTTAATCAGATTATTTGTCTTTTTATTGTTGAGGTGTTGAAGTATTCTATAGATTTTAGAGATTAGACCCTTGTCGGCTATATTATAGCCAAAAGTTTTTTCCCAGTCTGTAGATTCTCTTTTTACTCTTTTGGTGAAGTCTTTTGATGAGCATAAGGGTTTAATTTTTAGGAGCTCCCAGTAATACAGTTTATCTTCTGGTGTTTGTGCACTATTAGCTGTGGTCCGCATTCTATTTATGCCGTGTATTAGGGCCCCTAGCATTGTCCCCATTTTTTCCTTCATGATCATTATCATTGTAGGATTTATATTTAGTTCTTTGATCCATTTTGCGTTAGTTTTTTTGGTGTGGGACCTGTTTCATTTTTTTACAGCTAGACCGGCAAGCACCATTTGTTTAAAAAAGCTGTCTTTTTCACATTTAATGGACTTTGGTTCATTGTCAAAAATCTGCTGACCATAGGTGGATGGATTTACATCTGGGTTCTTGACTCTGTTCCACTAGTCTATGTTTCATCTTTCGCTGTACCAGTCCCAGGCTGTTTTGACTACCGTGGCTATATTGTAGGTTCTGAGATCAGCTAGTGTGAGGCCCCCTACTTTGTTCTTTTTTTTTTTTTTTTCCAATAATGCTTTGCTTATGCATGGCTTCTTTCCTTTCCATATAAAGTTGGTGATTAGCTTTTCCATCTCATTAAAGAATGCTGCTGGTATTTGGATCAGGGTTACATTCTATCTGTAGATAACTTTGGGTAGAACAGACATTTTCACAATGTTGAGTCTTCCTATTCATGTGCATGGTATGTTTTTCCATTTTTGTAGGTCTCTTTCGGTTTCTTGCAATAGTGTTTTGTAGTTTTTTTCTGTACGTCTTCGACATCCCCAGTTAGATTTATTCCTAAGCATTTTATCTTTTTAGGGGCTATTATGAATGGTATCCCCCATGCGTCTGTGAGTTTGTCAAACTGTGGGGTTTGTATGTTGCTGTGATGCTGGAAGCTGTGCCACCAGTATTCAGATACTAGCAGGGTCACCCATGGAGGACAGGTTTCAGCTGAGCTTCCAGATTCAGGCAAGCTAGGAAGAAGGACCCAGAAGTCTACTTCTGAAAAGAATTAGCTAGCGAAAATCTTAAGAATAGCAGCGGAACATTGTCTGATATAGTGCTGGGAGATGAACCCCTCAGGTTGGAAGGCACTCAAAATACGACTGGGGAAGAGCTGCCTCCTCAATGTAGACTCGACCTTAATGACATGGGTGGAGTAAAGCTTTTGGGGGGCCTTATTTGCTGATGTGGCATGACTAAAAATGAGAAGAGACAGCTGCAAACATCCATTAATAATCAGACCTTGGAATGTCTGAAGTATGAATCTAGGAAAATTAGAAATCATCGAAAATGAAATGGAACACATAAAGATCAATATCCTAGGCAATAGTGAGTTGAAATGGACTGGTATTGGTCATTTTGAGTGGGCAATCATATGGTCTACTGTGCTGGGGGTGACAACTTGAAGAGGAATGGCATTGCATTTATCATCGAAAAGAACATTTCAAGATCTGTCCTGAAGTACAGTGCTGTCTGTGATAGAATACTATCCATATGCCTGCAAGGAAGACCAGTTAATACGACTATTATTCACATTTATGCACCAGCCACTAAGGGGATAGATGAAGAAATTGAAGGTTTTTACCAACTTCTGCAGTCTGAAATTGATCGAACATGCAGTCAGGATGCACTGATAATTAATGGTGATTGGAGTGCAAAAGTTGGAAACAAAGAAGAATGATTGGTAGTTGGAAAATATGGCCTTGTGGATAGAAACGATGCCAGAGATCACATGATTGAATTTGCAAGACCAATGACTTCTTCATTGCAAATACCAGCATAAACGGCAACTATACACATGGACCTCGCCAGATGGAATACACAGGAATCAAATCAACTACATCTGTGGAAAAGCTCAATATCATCAATCCGAACAAGGCCAGGGGCTGACTGTGAATCACACCATAGTTACTTAGGTGCAAGTTCAAGTTGAAACTGAAGAAAATTAGAATAAGTCCACGAGAGCCAAAGTACGAACTTGAGTATATCCCACCTGAATTTAGAGGCCATCTCAAGAGTAGATCTGATGCGTTGAACACTAATGACCCAAGACCAGATGAGCTGTGGAATGACATCATACATGAAGAAAGCAGGAGGTCCTTGAAAAGACAGGAGAGAATGGAAAGACCTAAATGGATGTCAGAAGAGACTCTGAAACTTGCTCTTGAATGTCGAGTAGCTAAAGCAAAAGGAAAAAATGATGAAGTAAAAGAGCTGAACAGATTTCAAAGGGCAGCTTGTGAAGACAAAGTAAAGGGATAGAAAACCAAAAGGGAAGAATACGCTCAGCATTTCTTAAGCTGAAAGAACTGAAGAAAAAATTCAAACCTCGAGATGCAATACTGAAGGATTCTGTAGGAAGAATCAAAAGATGATGGAAGGAATACACAGAGTCACTGTACCAAAAAGAATTGGTTGATGTTCAGCCATTTCAGGAGGTAACATATGATCAGAACCGATGGTACTGAAGGAAGAAGTCCAAGCTGCACTGAAGGCGTTGGCAAAAAACAAGGCTCCAGAAATTTACAGAATACCAGTTGAGATGTTTCAGCAAACGGATGCAGTGCTAGAAGTGCTCACTAGTCTGTGCCAAGAAATGTGGAAGACAACTAACCTGGCTAACTGACAGGGAGAGATCTATATTTTTGCCTATTCCCAAGAAATGTGATCCAACTGAATATAGAAATTATTGAACAATATTATTACTATCACATGCCAGCAAAATTTTGCGGAAGATCACTCAAAAGCAGCTGCTGCAGTATACGGACCAGGGAACTGCCAGAAATTCAAACCTGACTTAGAAGAGAACGTCGAACCAGGGATATCATTGCTGATGTCAGATGGATCCTGACCAAAAGCAGAGAATACCAGGAAGATGTTTACATGTGTTTTTTTGACTATGCTAAGGCATTCAGCTGTGTCGATCGTAACAAATTATGGATAACATTGAAGAGAATGGAAATTCCATAACACTTTATTATGCTCATGAGGATTCTGTACCTGGATCATTCAAACAGAACAAGGGGATGCTGTGTGGTTTAAAGTCAGGAAAAGTGTGTGTCAGGGTTGCATCTTTCACCATGCCTATTCAGTCTGTATGCTGAGTAAATAATCCAAGAAGCTGGACTATGTGAAGAAGAACAGGGCATCAGGATTGGAGGAAAACTCATTAACAGCCTGCATTATTCAGATGACACAACCTTGCTTGCCGAATTGAAGATGAATCACTTACTGATGAAGATCAAAGCCTGCAGCCTTCAGTATGGATTACACCTCAACATAAAGAAAACAGAAATCCTGATGACTAGACCAATAAGCAACATCATCATAAATAGAGAAATGATTGAGGTTGTCAGGGATTTCATTTTACTTGGATCCATAATCAACACCCATGAAGGCAGCAGTCAGATCACAAGACGCATTGCATTGGGCAAATCAGCTGCAAAAGCAAAGATGTCTAAGGACTAAGATGCACCTGACCCAAGCCATGGTGTTTTCAGTCACCTCATATGCATGCAAAACTGGACAATGAATAAGGAAGACCGAAGAAGAATTGATGCCTTTGAATTGTGGTGTTGACTAAGAATATTGAATATACCATGGACTGGCAAAAGAACAAACAAATCTGTCTTAGAAGTACAACCAGAATGCTCCTTAGGAGTAAGGATGGCAAGACTACATCTCACATACTTTTGACATGCTATCAGGAGGAATCAGTGCCTGGAGAAGGATATCATCCTTGGTAAAGTAGAGGGTCAGCAAAAAAGAGGAAGACCCTCAGTGAGATGGATTGACACAGTGGCTGCAACAATAGGCTTAAGCATAGCCCATTGTTTGTAAGGATGGAGCAGGATTGGGCAGTGTTTCTGTTGTGTATAGGGTTTCTGTGAGTTGGAACCAATTTAATGGCACCTAACAACAACAACATAAATGGTATTATTTTCCTTATTGAAGTTCTCTTTGCTGGTGTGTAGAAATCCAACTGATTTTTGTACATTTCTATTGTATTCTGCTACTCTGCTCAATCTTTCTATTAGTTCCAGTAGTTTTCTTGTGAAATCTTTGGGATTCTCCACGTATAGGATCATATTATCTGTGAATAAGGGTAGTTTTACTTCTTTCCAATTTGGATGCTCTTTATTTCTTTGTCTTCTCTTATTGTTCTAGCTAGGACTTCCAGCACAGTGTTGAATAGGATTGGTGATGAACGGCCTCCTTGTCTTGTTCTCGTTCTCAGGAGAAATGCTTTCAGCCTCTCTCAGTTGAGAATGATGTTGTCTGTTGGTTCTGTATAGATGCCCTTTATTATGGTGAGAAATTTCCCTTCTATTCCTATTTCGTTGAGAGTTTTTATCAGGAATGGGTGTTGGTCTTTATCAATGCCTTTCTGCATCACTTGATATGATCATGTGATTTATTTTTGTTTATTTATGTGGTGGATTACATTGATTTTCTAATGATAAACCATCCTTGCATGGTTGGTATGAATTCCACTTGGTTGTGGTGTGTTGTGTTTTTTGATATGACTTGTCTTCAGGATTTTTGTAGATGAGATCATATATGTAGAAGTGTTTTCTATGAACTCTAAGCACTTTCAGAAATAAAATTATATTCTTACTCTAGTCAAAAGGTATTAATGTATTTTGAGAATTAAAGAAAAGGCAGTTGAAATAAAAAGTTTTGGTACCCAAGGGTCCATTTCTTTGTCTTCAGAAGATCTGCTTCTGTTGAAAGACGAGGTGAGAAAGGACACAGCAGCCTCATTTCTGAACTCCAGTGTCTCTTTCTAGTCTTCTGTCACTGAAGTCCTCTGTCAACACACGCCAAACACCTCTGTGGCTTGGTGACAGGGGACTCGCCTATAATATTTGAACTAGTTCTCTAGAACCAATGAGTAAAGAGGGTTTTTTTAAGTCTGTGGTTTGCCTTTTTAATGCTTTCTTGGCATCTGGATGAGCATGTG
The DNA here is from genome assembly GCF_030014295.1 of Loxodonta africana. Classification (NCBI taxonomy): domain Eukaryota; kingdom Metazoa; phylum Chordata; class Mammalia; order Proboscidea; family Elephantidae; genus Loxodonta; species Loxodonta africana. The sequence goes on from NC_087342.1 coordinate 37,489,275, forward strand.
GAGTGGGATTCAGGTTCCAGTAGTTTGGGTAGTGGTTACAGCATATTTATGCTGATGTTTAGAGTAAAGATTTATCATCCTTTCCTTTGAGATCCTACAACAATAGGACCATCTGTTTTGGTTGGAAAAGGGAGCCAAGACCATAACCTGTAAAGGCACAAAACTCAGTGCTCTAATGTTAAGTATTACGCTCGTGGGCATGTTTGTGATTCTTTGAGGGGATTTTTATTTTTAAGTCCATCAGTAATAGCAAAAGCCTATACATAAATATGGCTATTAGGACATAAGTATCCATGATTCTGTGAATATTTCTTGTTTTGCTAAAATTTTGTGAAGATCATAGAGTTCTATTTGGAACTTTGAATGTACTTGGTATAAAATAGCTTGAGCTTCTCTTTACCCATTGCAAGTGTTTCATTGAAAAGCGTGACATAGTTTTTAGTGATGAGCATGTGTTCACAGCACAATCAGACTCTTAGCCTAGAGTCAGCAGGCAGAGCACTTGATTGTTTGCACCACCTGGCCCATTCCAGGCCACCTGGATTCATTACACCAAACATGAGGGGTACAGGGGAGCTGACAGTGAACCTTCCCTTTCTGTATCATCAGCCATGTGGATGATTAGGAGGAAAATGCCTTTGATGCCCTGGTTGACCAAAACAGCTAGAAATCATAGTTCTTTAGTCTCCAGACCCGTTGCCATCGAGTTGATTCCAACTTATAGCGACCTCCCATAAGACAGAGCAGATCTGTCCCATAGGGTGGATCCAAACTGCTGACCTTCTGGTTAGCAGCTGAGCTCTTAACCACTGGACCACCAGGGCTCTTTAGTCTAGCCACTTTCAATTCCTGAGGCCTGAGAGTTCCTATATTTAATGACAAAATAAACTCTAGAACACTATATTGCTTACTGTTTTAAACTTAGGTATAAGTTTAAAGAATGATTTCAAACTCTGATATAATTTAAGGTCTTATAACCTAAATCTTCCCACCCCCCCCCCCCCAAATTCCTACACCAACAGGAACACTTCTGACTAATATGCTTAGTTAAAGGTTTTGACCTTTGAGACTGACGGCTCTCACTTGGCATTCAGTTGTTGCAACCTGCCCAGAAAGGTCAGTTTCCTGTCTTGTGCTTAGTCCTTAAGAATCTCCCACTCTGGTCTTCTAAAAACTCTTTCCACTCTGGTCTTCTAGGAACTTAAAATGCAGAAACCTGGTTTGAGATAACATTAACGCATTAAAATTTTGGCCCGATTCCCCAACCACCTTGCCTTGCAGAGACAAAAAATGTAAAAGTTCAAATTCTCATAGTTACAACAGCCCCACAGTCCCAGCTTGGTAGGTTTTGCACGATTTGTCAAACTAGAGGCCCCAGGAGTTTGCACCAGATACACACGCCACGTGTGCTCCCAGGATTTGCTCTGTGATGGGGACAGGTTAGGAGTGATGGCTTTTGGAAATAATTATGTGCTTGCTGTCTTTCTAGACTTTCTTAGACAAGTCATTTTAACCCCAAATATAAAATCCCTGCTTCACAGGATTAGGTGAGATAGTATATGTAAAAGTGTTTTTCATGAACACGAAGCATTTCCAAAAATAAAGTTATATTGCAGTCCACTCAAATAAGGTATATTAATATATCTTGAGAGGGAACAGTTGAATGTATATTAACTTGTATTTACTCATTTTTATTTTATATAAAGTTGGTATTTTGTATTTATAAGTCCTTATCTTTTTTTCTGACAGGAGTTTGTCTGTAGTAGGCTATATGCATCTGTAATATTGCATCATTTTGGCAGAGCCTGTGTAATATTCAGTGGTTTGAGAGCTGAGCAAGTCTCTGAATTTCTTGAGGTTTTTGTGGGAGAAGAGGCAGTAGCAATACAGAGAGCTTGTATTGAAAATATCAGTTAAACTCCCTTGCCTTATCCTACCTCCCTACCTTTTTGTCTGTTCTTTCTTCAGCTCAGCTGATGTTGTCTGTCCTTTTCTCTCACTTACATTTTTCTTCACTTTCATTATTAAAGAATGGTTTTGCAAAATCAGAGCTGGGCGAGACCTTGGAGCCTCATCTCGCCTCCAGAGGTGCACACCTGTGCACACGGTCCCCAGGGATGCACAACATTTCCCCGTTCAAGGTGAGAAGAGAGAAGGAAGGAAAATGTGTGTGGAGTTTTTCATCTTTCATAAGACTTCACTTATTCAGCTTAAAGAACTATCTTTGAGTCTAAGATTATGTCTTTTTTACTTTTTTGATGTTAACTAAAGAGTGTGAGAAAGGCTTTTTCCGTTTATTTTTTAAAGGATTTGATCTAGCAAAATAAAAACTATGGTATAGTCACTCCCAGTTTTTTTTACATGTTGAGAGTGCATCCTGTATAAAAGTTGGGCTGTCACTGATAGAAGCATAGGTGGCACTGTAGGTTTAATGCTGGACACTGGCAGGTATGTGTGCAGATAAGGAGGTGCCTTCCTGCTGGATGGGGTAGGGGCTTCATGGTCAGAGAGGGGCTGGGAGAGGGCTTTGGAGGGGTGGGGGTCTTGACTGATTATGTTCCAGGAGGAAGCAGCTCTCTGTTCTGAGTCTACCTTCCCAGGCCTGGGCCTAGATAGAATGCTTTACCCATTTGCTTTTCTAAGTGTGCCTTTCTGAGGGAAAAATCTAAGGGTGCTTGCCTTTCCTGGTTTTTCTACTCTATGTAGATGCACACATATGTAAATACATACATGCACACACGTGTGCGTACATACACATACATCTATGCACGCATACACATATACATGTACACACAAACCTATATATATAAATATGCACACACATACACTATTGTGGCCTTTACAGTCAAATACAACCTTGTCTTTGGGGTAAAACTTGCTGCCACTCAAGGAGCTTGGCCACATCCCCAGGCTCCCAATCCAGTAACCAGAGTACTTGTCAGTGGGGCAGGGCTGTCTCAGATCCCACAGTGGGGGGTTACAGCCTTCAAACCTTCAAGGCTCGGAGTAAGAAGTAAGTGAGCACCCCCAGAATGAGCTGGCCCCTGCACAGACATGCTTCAGAGAACGTGCAGGGGGGTTTACCAGATGCCTGCCGCAGCCTCTCTGTGACAGCCTCCAGGGCACGAAGGATTGGGTGTTTGCTGCTCCTGGTCTCTGGATGGAGAGGGGCAGCTGGGAGGGCAGGAGGAGAGAGGGAGCTGTTTCTCCACAGGGTAAAGTGTCTGCTGACCTGGTGTCTCTCAGCAGAGTTGGCTGTGTGGTTCGCAGTTTGCTTGAGAGGTGCAGATGGCTCCTAGGCTTTATTGTGACAGTGTAACACAGGTTAAGTAGTGCTTCCATTTTGATAAGCCTTAAAAAAAAAAAAAAAAAGAAAATTTTTTTTTTTTTTTTATCTCATCCTCCTGCATGGGACTCACTTCACATGTTTTTTTTTTTTTTTTCTGAAGTAAAAGCTAACTGCCAATAAAATGAAGAGCAGAAATAGGGAACTTGTGTTCATTGAAACAGCCTGTGGTAGGGAGAGAGCTTGAAATGTGTGCTTCTGCTTCAAATGGGAATTGAGCAATGCGAGGACTAGGTCCCGGTACTTCCCACTATGGAGGAGGGGGTTCAGTGACCAGGGCTTGGACTTATGTCATTAGCTTCCCTGGAAATAACCCCCTTATGCAGTACAGTTTAATTCTAAACAAGTAGTAAGCTCACCCACCTTCTGGCTTTTCTTGGAAAAGGCATTTCAAGGAATGTCTGCTTGGCTTGGCCTCGTGGCTGATGATGTTCGTGAGTCAGGTTTGTGGCAGGCTCTGAGCAGCCCCCTCGCTGCCTGCCTGTGTCTCTGGGCTGGGCTACAGTGTGGCCTGGTCCCTGATGTCATGCCTGGGCCTCTGGTCCCTTGTTCCCCACCAAAGTGAAGGACAGTGTGTCACATGGGTTTGTCCTGGACTCAAAGTCCAGAGGGCACAGGGCTGGGCTATGGAGGGGCCTCCGCCTGGAGGCCCCCCGGCCTGCAGCAGCCAGGTCACGGTGGGTGCTAGGCTGGCTTTGAGTCAGCTTCTTTGGACACATGAGGGTGTTGCGTGTTGAATTTGCGCCACCACCACCCCCCCCACCGCCAACTCTCATATTTAAGAGGCTGACTCTTGAACCCACGTTGAGCCCACAGTATTTAAGGAACTGGTTTCATCATGGCTGCGGTGTGGTGAGTGCAGGTGTGAGTGCCAGATGCAAGAAGCTGTTCCCACTCTGAGGTTTCAGTAGAGTGATTTGGTGTCTCCTTTGCGAGGCTGTGTGTCCCCAAGGTACAGAGCTGTGCCCTGGCAGGGGGGCCTGCTACCCCTCAGCCCTGCAGTCTGTGCTGTGTGCTCCAAGGCACCTATGGGTGAGTGCTATTCCCACCTGTGGCCAAACATGGCTCACCTCAACCTGAGAGCCCCACAGAGCAGGAGTAGTGGGGCTGCAAGTTGGAAAGGCCTATGGTTGGGACAACCCAGGGCAGATGAGTGGCCCTGCTGAGCCAGTCCTGGAGGGTTCCATGGCCTGCCAGGAGGAGTGGGCATTCCAGACCCCATAACACAGATGGTAAACAGGGAACCATAGATACTTCTAGCCAAGGGGCATTGGCCCAGCATTTTAAAATTTTTGAATTAGTTGCTGGTATCAGGTAGATTGCATTTGGCTATAAGTGACAGGATACTCAATTGACAGTGTTTAAGTTATAAAGAAATTCACTTAACTCACATGCCAGGAGTGTGGCTCCTGGGGCCCACTCCTCCCCTCTGCCACTTCTGTCCTCCAGGCTCAGCCTTGGTGTCTTACTTGTCACCTGGGTTGCAAGGCAGCAGACACTTCAGTTCAGCGCCTGCACCTGTGCGACCCAGAGCATCCCTCCCATTGGGAAGGAGGAACTTAGAAGCCTCCTCCACCCCTACAACCTTCCTGTCTTATCCCAGTGGCCAAAACTGGTGGGCAGCCAGGCTGTCCCTAAGGGTAAACGCTCTGCCCACCAGTCAGTCTTGACGTTGGCCACAGCTCTAGCACTTCAGAATCAGAAGACCCCTGCCCACTTCAGATTGCTGGTTTAGCTTGAGAGGCCTGAGGCCTGAAGCACCACTTACAGCACCACCTGCCCTCCCACCCTGCCCCAGCGCCCCCACCCCATGCATTTTACTTTCCTGCCTGGCCTGTGGGCACTGCTTCACAGCCCCTGTCAGGTCTCTTTCGGGGCTAACACTTCAGATTTCAGAATTCCATCAAGCATCCTTTCTTGTCTGCTCTGTATCAAGTCAGTCCTTGGGAACCGATTTGTAGTTCCAGGAATCTCTTCATCAAAAGCTAACATCTGGGAGCATTTGTCCCTGAGCAAGTTGCCTGAAACATATTTTGCAGTGTTCTGGTGGTGACAGGGCTCAGGTAAGAGCTTGGAGTCCTCAGGTTGTCTGTGTAACAACGCTTGTGGAGACACATGCCTTGCACGTATTGACAGAGTGCCTGTGTGCCTGTGAGTGTGTGGTGTGTGTGTACATGTGATTGTGTGCATGTGCACACTCACAATTTCTTTAGCACCTGCCTAGCGTGGCCTGCCAGTCAGGTGTTATGTTGTGCAGTCAATCCCTGTGTGAGGCCATTGTGGCACGCCTGCATTTCCCATCCCTACTACATTCATTTGCTCTGTCATCCCTTATGAGACGGTAGACTGAGTTTTTTCAATCAAAATTATATCTTACTTATCTCTGAATCTCTTGCAGCTTATTAGAGTCCCTGGCAAATTGTCAGTACTCAATCAGTGTTTAAAGCAGAATGAATTTAGTTAATGGGTAACTTTTGGTATTCTAGTGCTTGATGAACTATTCCAAGGTAGAAGGCATCTAAAAGCATGTGCTTTGTACTTTCTCATAGAGTATCTGTACTTAGCACACAGCACACTTTAAAACGTAGCCAGCACAGTGATGGTGTATACATTGTGGTTTGCAGGCTCACCAAGGCAGAACATGGACCCTGTTCATCTTTGTACTTGAGGATATAGAGCAGTGCCCTGGATGTTGTAGGTTCTCTATAGAGGGCTGTTGACTGAGTGAACAGTTGGAGAAGGGAGGGGGCCCATAAGCTAAAGGGTCAGAGTAAGTGAGGACCTCAGTACCTGTAGTGACATAGGACTTTATAGTTCACAAAGCATATTTACATGTATTGTCTCATGTTCCCACTTTACAAATGAGGTTAGAAGCAAAGTAACTCCCAAGGTAAGTAGCAGAGCAGGAATTTGAGCCATCATTCCCATCCCCCACAACAGTCTGCTGACCTGAAGGAAGGTGGAACCTATCAAAGTTGAAGCTGACCAGAATTGGAGAGTAGTTTTGGGTTTCTCAATCATCAGAGGAGTGTGGGGGGGACGGAGACGGTGTGGGTGCTGTTCTTATTGGTCAACATGGCTGCAGAATGTCCAGGCAGCATGAGGGGCAGTCGGGGCTGCTGAGTAGTGGAGGCTCAGAGTGAACCCAGGGGATGAGCAGAGCAGGGATTCCTTGTAGAGAAATTCTGAAAACTCCGAAGCTGAGCCACTTTCCCAGGACCTCAGTATTGTGGGTGCTCAGGTGTTGTGGCCCTGACAGCACTCAGGGCCTTGGTGGTGTGGTGGGGCTCTGAGGCCTTCTCTAAAAGCCTTAGCAGGCTTTTCTCTTCATCCACGTTGAATAAAGTGGAAAGATGTCATTTCCCTGTTTTCTCTTCTCCAGGGCGAGGCATTTCAAAGAAAGCATCAAGTTTATCCACGAGTGCCGGCTGAAGGGCGAGGGCTGTCTTGTGCACTGGTACGTATGTACCCACTGCAGAGCACCACCATGCTCTGGGTACCTTGGTTCTCATTGAGAACTTTTTTGGGTGTGATTGTTTGACATCCTAATCATTTTTTCTACCCTACAAATCTCAAACACACACTCCACCCTGGCCTCTGCTGTTTGTAAGTCATCCTTTGCTTTTGTCAAAGAGCACCTAATTTTTCATTTCCACCCCTTGTTAGGATTTCTGTGGGAACTGTAGAGTTTGCTGGACAACAGACATTGTCCTTTACTAGCCCCTTGTATTCTGTCAGACAGCCTCCTGCAGGGGCTGAGGCTCATCCCGGACATTTTCAAAATTCTTCCTGCAGAGTTTGGATTACGTGTGTGGGTGTCAGCATGCTTTAACCCCAAAATGACAGCTGCTTCTCCATTTACAGACTAGGGCTTTTTATGTGTTTTGGCTTACTCTTTTGCTTTGAAAGCACCAGGATAGACTCTTAGAATTAAACTGTTTATGGACAGCTGCCCCCTGCTCAGATGTACTTTGCACAAGCGCATGTGTGTATGTACACACATGCATATGAATACGCACACACTGTGAAAAAAGCTGTGATAACATGCCCCCAAGGATAATGTATATTGAGCTGTTTACTGTCCTGGCACCTCGTAAACTCTCAGTGAACGCAGGCTGTTACTGTTCTTGCTGCTAGCAACCATATAATCACCCCGATCACAGAGCTGACTTGTCTGGGGACCCAGTAGCCGACACTCTGGAGCCAGGGCTCTGCTGTCTGTTCAGATGTAGGTTGAACATGTGACCTCTCTATCTTGAATGAGGTATACTGTTACTAAACTGAAGTGTTAACAATCTTCTGATTTTCCAAAAAAAAGTTGCTACTGAAGTGTGTGCCCTTGGGAGATGTAGTCTCTCCTCGGGGCTGCTGTTGAGGCTGGGGCAACCCCACCTGGCAGGGAGGGTAGTCGCATGAGCTCCAGAGAGAACCCCCTGGGAAGCAAGGTTTGCTGTAACGACAGATAGTCCGTGGCAGGGGTGGAGGGGACTAAACAGTTTGGTTGCTTAAGAATGGTATTTTGCAGTTTTATGCAGTTCTTGAAATACTCTGATTTTTTTCATTTCACTTTTAAAATGAGCAGGAAGTATCATAAATACAAATTGCAGTTTTGTAACTTTCATTTACGTTGACTCTGAAGCACTTTAAGGGGGTGGGTGCAATTGGAGTTGTTTAAAGGGGTATTCTGAAACCCTGCTCCTCAGCTCTGCTCGGCCCTGCGGAAGTAGCCTCTCCCGCCTTGGCCCAGGAGGACGCAGACCTTAAGAGCTGTGGGTCTGTGATGGGAGGCCCCAGGGAGAAGCCTCCACTGAGAGTGTGATTTTTATTATTTATATTTGAATACGAGTAGGTCTGGTAGTCTAGGGACCTTAGTTCTTATAATGTGACATCTAAAGATAATGCTTTTCAAAAGTCAAACATTTGCTAAACTTCCCCGTCTTAAACCGTTGCTCAGAAGACTCTAAGTTTGACACAGCACGACCTTTCTGTAACTGCCTTTGATTTGCATACGCATTTAAAATTGGTCCTTACTCAGCCTGCTAGAGATCATGAACCGTTATTGCCTAAAAAGCATCCCCTTGACCACCTGCCGGAGAGCCTGGCTGAGGGCATGGAGTGTGCCTGCATTTGTACTCAGCCCAGTTTATGAGACAGAACATGAAAGTAAGATCGCTAAGGGCTTCTGTATCTAGTGGGTCTTAAACGTTACAGATATAGCCCTCAGATTTAAAAGCCCAGATTTTTAAAAAATGTGATGCATTCTAAACCGAGGTTATAAATGGATTTAGCACATAGATCCTGGGAGCCACAGGTCACCTTGGTGCACTTCAGTGTTTTATCTGTCTGAGGAAGGTCCAGGAGCAATAGAGAATCATAAAGCTAAAGTGTCCAGAGTCATGTCAGTAGGAAATCAATAACAAATGACACTACGATACCTAAAAAATGCCTGAGATGTCAGGGTGCTAAATAGAGGGAAGCTGGGTTCTACTGCTAAGCAGTTTCCCAGTCGCCTGCTTGCCATTCACACATAATCCAAGGCGGTAAGACTCTAAAAGGTGGCCTCATTGCCCCCACTCCCTGAGGATGGGTGACAGGATTGCATGTCTGCACTTACCTTTGGGGCCCCTCACATGTGCTGACCTTTTGGCCTGCAGCCTGGCTGGCGTCTCCAGGAGTGTGACCCTTGTGACGGCATACATCATGACCATCACCGACTTTGGCTGGGAAGACGCCCTGTACACTGTGCGTGCAGGCCGATCCTGTGCCAACCCCAACCTGGGCTTCCAGAGGCAGCTCCAGGAGTTCGAGGAGCATGAAGTCCACCAGGTGATCAGTCCTCAGGGGACCTGGAAGTTGCGGGCAGAAGCCCCAGGGTGATGCCCTTGTCTTCTTGTGCACAGGCACAAGGGTTATCTGGTCCAAGGACAGCCCAGCTCATGAGTCTGTGGAAGTCACCACTGTGGAGCCATAGACTTTGACACTGTGTACTTTTCGCCGTGTGGTATCTGCTCTGGGCGCCCCAAATTAGTTTTTGGGTGTCTCCCTTTTGGTGATGTGCCATTTTTCTTGGTTTGGCTTACTTTCATTCCAAACTAAAACTTTGAAAAAGCATACATTTCTCTTGCTCAGCACTGGCAGATCCACAGCAGTGCTATGGTTGCCCAGGGCACCTTTATTTTCCTGTGCATATTTGGCAAAACCTGCACCCCTAAAAAAAAAAAAGTGATAGGTAAAGTTTCCATGAATGCAGGGTACCAAGTGTGACTTTTCCTTTTGTCTTCAACCTCTCCAGTATCGGCAGTGGCTGAAGGAGGAATATGGAGAGAGCCCTTTGCAGGATGCTGAAGAAGCCAAAACCATTCTGGGTAAATATAAAGAGCAAGGGCACGTGGAGGCCCAGCCTGGCACGAGGCGGTGGAGCGGCTTCTCGACCCTGGCTCCTCTGTCCTGCAGTGACTATACAACAGAGACCTAATGGAGAGGGATCTGGTAGTCCTCACTCTCTCGCCCTGCTTGTCTTCAGTGTGCCCTGCGTGTGCACAGTGGTGTGCTGGATGCCTCTGCCACCTGGGATGGGGGCAGGGATCAGCAGGAAAGGGTGGTGTCAGCGGTGGAGCTCTCCAGACTCTCTTCACTGGCACCCCCTGCCCCACCATGGCCTGCCCACACCTTCGCTGCTCTTCTGCCATGCAGCACCCAGGTGTGCATGCCCAGAGCTGTGAGTGTGTGTCTGTGTGTGCATGCATGTGTACCCCATGTGTGTAATGTGTGGGTGTGCACTACATGTGTGTGTAATGCGTGAATGCAGGTGTTTGCGTTCACCGAGTGTGGGGGTGTAACGTACAACAGTGTGTCCGTGTGCACCATGGGGTGGGTGCATAACGTGCAGTGTGTGGAGGTATGCACCTTGTGTGCGTGTGTAACCTAAAGATCAATACTGCCATAAAAGTCACAAAATGCATGCTACTAGGACTTGTGCCACCATCTTTCTCTTTGTCCTGCCCCCCCCCCCCCCCCCCCCCGCCCCAGAAGGGCCTGTGAGCTCCACATCTGAAAAAGGCTGTGCAGAAAGCAGCATCCGGGCCTGGGAGCAAGTCAAATGGCTGGTCTCTAGGTGGGCTGAGGGCAAGGGCAAATGGCTGATTTCTGGGGCCTAGACTGATAGGGGTGAGGGCGTTTCTAAACTGCCTTTCCCACAGTGTGGGTGCCAGTCCTGGCTCCCTACTGCCTTACCCATGCAGCTGACTTCTGCTGGTCATTTGCTATCTGGGCATTTGGCCCTGCACCCTGGCTGCAAGCCCACTGGATCTGAAGTTGGTGTGCACCAGGGCCTTCACCCTTCAGCTCTCCAGGTGCATGGCTCCCTCTTGTTGCTCCTACTCTGCGTCAGGCCAGCCTCACGGTCTGCATGCACCCATCAGGTCCAGTAGTCATTTGTGTTTAAAAATGCCTTGAGCATTTATTAAGCACCTTTGCATATGCTTTGGATTTGGTGTTTGACCTCAGCTACCTCATTAAAGTTTTTTGTAAAGGTGTTTTTTGTTACCCTGACTCTGTCTCAAACATTCAGCCACTATGGCTTTGAGGCTAGAATGGAAAAGCTTCAATTCCATTGAACTCTGTGATGTTTCTGGTTTGGATTTGGGCTCCAATAAGGATGCTTCCAGCGGGGTGAGCTCCACCTTCAGGTTGGGCCAGAGGGCAGGAGAGCTGTCAGAGCATGGGCAGCCCCTGGGTGCTGTGCAGGTCTGTGTCCCATCCTTCATGACAGCTCACATTCTGGAAGTACACAGCTACATGCCTAAAAAAATACACCTGCCCTCTCCCTAAAGGGGTGTTGTAGCCCGGTCTCTGATTTCACCACCAAGAAAGCACCAGAATAAGAAGAGAGGCTGGGCAAGTAGAGGGCATGTTGAGGTGAGCTTTTTGGGGAGGGGAATGAAAGCGCCCCATTGCACATACCACATCCCCATGGCTGAACCAGATTTACTTGCAAAGTTTATGTTTTCCTCAAACCAAAAAGAAGTGTCAATATATTAATAGAAAAAGTATTTAGAGTTCTAGCTCAAATGTGTAAGTATGTGTGTACGTTTACAAACATCTCTGTATTCCACTAGGTCTTAAAATGTTTTGATATTTGTTGCCAGTGATGTTCTTTCTCTGCAGCCACTCCTGGAATTCTGAAATATTTGGACTTCCTCAGAAGAGTGTAATGTACCTGAAGTTGCTGAAATATTGGAAAGCCACAGTGTATAGGCCCATGCTGCCAAAAAGAACCTAGAGTTTAAGTACCCAGCGTGATTCGTAAACTTGCATGTTTTCCATTTCACATTGAACGGTATGCAGTCATGATGTCAAATGTTGACAGCAAACTCTTAACAAGAGAAAACGTTTTTCATTTTTACCTTAACACTGCTGCCTGGGCTCTCTCTAGCCTCTCTCTGATGACTTAGGTGACCCTTAGTACCGGTGATCACCTGTCTTGAGCAGACAGCCATGGGGAGCGGGAGGCCGGGTCTAACTGCGTAGACTGCACAGGTGCTGTTCAGCTCTGGTGTGTGTGTTTCTTATGGTTTGTGTCCCCCGTGGTGGAAGTTACCAAAAGCTACACTTTTATGTTAATAAAGGGCAGCTTATCCAAACTTCACTTTATGTGTACTGTGTTCTTCCTTCCTGTGGTGGGGGCGGGGTTCTGCCTGTGAGGACCATGGTGACTAGAGCCCCCTGCCTACCGTGTGGGCCGGGCTGCTGTTCTGTGGAAGCTCTTGTGTTCTTCCGTGAAGCAAGCGGCTGGTACCAGGAAAACTGAATTGATTTCTCCACGGGAGAAAAAAGGATCCTCAATGTGAGCTGAAAGAAATGAGGGTGTAGGTATTGTTTTCTGCCTGTACAGGGTAGGACTGAGTGTTTGCACCCCGGAATTGCTGTGCCTGGCACCCCATGAGCATTTACTGAGCACTGCTGGATACAGTGGTTGTGATTCCACACTGAGCTTTAGTTTGATAGAGCAGAAACTGGCTTGAAGAGCAATATAGGTCAATTTTCTAAATATTCCTGTATAGATCCAGTGAGGGAGGAAAGAAATTTAACTTTTTACTCCAGGGATAGGCTTGGCTTGAACTGAAAGCAGGTATGCTCAAGCATTAATGTGTGAGCCTTTTGACTGTAGGTGGCAGGCTTGTGTCTTGATCAGCTTGTAATGCCTGGGGACAAGGAGATGTACGAAGAGCACCTTCCAGGCTGCCAGCAGCCCCTGGTGGGTGTGGGTAACACACACACAACAACACACCCGCAGGCATTAGAAAGTGCGCTCTGATGCAGCCTGTAGGCCCCAGCGTGACACGGGTGGTCCCTGTGCAGCTCTCCTAGCAACTCTGAGGGTGTCTGGTGCCTTGTCTTATGTAGAGAACTCAGGCAGTAGCAGCCAGTACCAAGCACAGAATCAGAGGGAAAACTTGCTGTGTGTGGGATATGAGGCAGGAGCTCACCGAGCGTAGGTGGGTTTTGGCATCAGCTCCAGTGTAATAGGTCATGCACCTCTCCCTGTCTCGTGCCCTCTCCTTCCCGCATCCTTCTTGACTTGGGACAGTCCAACACCGACAGTCATTTCACAGTTGTGATGAGCCTTGCCGGCCATAGGGCATAGCCCCTAAGCCTCACATATCTGTAGAGAAGGTACTATTTCAGTTTCTTCATGCACAGAGAGGCCAGGGAATATACCCAAAACCAAACAGGTGCTGGACCTGAGCCTGAGTCTTTTTATTCCCAATCAATGGGCAAGTTGGGAGGCAGGGAGGGCAACAGCCAGGGCTGGGGAAGGGGACTGGGGACTCATCCAGGTGCCCCCACACTCTGGGCCTTGGAAAGGGAGAACTGGGACCCGTGCAAAGTGTCAGCACAACTCAGAACCAGAAACTTGCTTTGGCCGCTTTTTCCTAGTTTCTGTGGAGTTGTTGGGGCCACTGTGGGTGGCAGTCACCTCTGACAGTTCTCTGGGAGCTCACCAGGGTTTTCCTGTGGAGACGGTAATGACTGTGGGTAGATGTGAGGTACCTGCCGGAGGCCCCTTGCTGTTGGTCACCAGACTCAGCAGCTGTGGCCACACTGGAGGTAGGGCACAGTATCCTGCCTGCCCTTCCCTCCTTCCACCTTACTCACTCCCCTCATCATGGTAGGTGCCATGGGCTAAACCTGACTCCTCAGACAACATTGCTAGTGCTCAGAAAGACTGGCTGGGTGAGTTCGGCGGCTAAGAAAACCTGAAATCGCAGAGCAGGGTGCCAAGTGCTATTACAGGTGCTCCTTGGTACATCTGGTTTGGGAAAAGCGATAGCTCATTGAGACCTGAAGCATAAGTGATGAGTTAGCTGGGCATGATGCATGGGGGGTGCAGGCACCTAGAGGGCAGGTGGCAGTGGCAGGTTGTGCAAGGTAAGGCTGCAACAGGAAAGGCCTGGGAAGGCGTAGTAACCGCAGCCATTTCTCTAATGCCTGCTAAGTACCTGACGTACATTAGCTGATTTAATTCTTACACCAACCCTTTGAACTAACCAGGAAGGTTAACTTGCTCACGTTCCTGCAGGTCCAACTCCAGAAAAGACTTCGATGCCTCTGCTCTGTGTCCTTTGAGCAGCGTGGGCACCCTTCTGCAGATGTGGGAGACACTGGTGTTGACCAAGCGGGCTGGTAGCAGGACCAGGCACAGGTCAGACAGCTGCACGTGAAGAGCAGGGTCTCTTACTGGACTGGGTTAGAGAAGATGGCCCTTAATGGGGGCATGGCTGTGGAGGTGAAGGAGGCTAAAGGGGCAGAGGATTTGAGAGACTGAGAAGGGAGAGCAGGTGTTCTCAGTGACTGATGAGTGCGGGTGAGCCCAGTGGTTTGCCCCTTTCTGGGGGTCAACTCCAGTGCAGAATTATTTTGTGTCCATCTTTGCCCTGCACCTGGAGCCGTGGCAGGCTTCAGCAGTGGAGGCTGGAGCTGAGAGACTGCCAGGATGGAGGGCCCCAGAGGGTGTGTTTCCAGGTGACACCATAGCCTCCGTCTCTGGCAAACTCCAGCTTCACAGCCTAGGCCCTCAGCCTATCAGTGCACCCAGAGCAGACTCCCAGCAGCCAGACTCACTGCGACTCATGAGTTCACATGGCCAGCATATTAGTTTATTGTAAAGGACAGAATAAGGGACAAATCTTATCCCTTGGCCAGGTTCTCTTTCTCTTCTGATCAAGACTTTTGGGAGACTACATTGGTCACTGGACATTGTGTGGTGAGCCCTGACTGTCAGAGAGGGAGCATGACAGACGGGGTTTATCCTGGCCTGGTGCTACCTGCTGGAGCCATGGCCCAAGCTCACACTTCCTCACACACCATGTCTGCCTGCTGGGCCAGCCACCCCTCTGTGTACACACCTTCTGCCCAAGGTGGCTCTGACCTAAGACCTGTTCAGAGCACCTTGGTTAAACGTGGGCATCCTTGAGTCCCTTCAGCAATGCTGCAGTTCTTTCTGAGGCTGGGTCCTGAGAGTGACCTGTTTTGTTATGGGGTGCCGGTTCTTTCTAGTTTCTGACTGACCAGGGTACCCCATTTCCAATTCCTGGGGTTAAGTGGTGATAACTCCAATGTACAGACAACATATAAATTCTGGGGACTGGGATGTGTGTGTGCACTCACGCGTACACATATGCACATGTGTGTGGTTTACTGGTTTTATTGTAAAGATATTCTAGCCTTCAGGGGAGTTGCAGTTGCTAGGAGTGTGTTGAGCTCAGTCACAGTTGAGTAGCAGGTACCTATGGAGCCCACAGAAACATCTCCAGAACATCAGGGCTGCTCTGCACAGCAGCATCTAGTCACAAAATAAGGAACATAGAATCGGCACCCTGTGGTCCCACATTAGGTAGCTCCTCCCATCCTGACTCTGAGTTATTAATACTGTTATTAAGAATGTGCTTTCAACACGTATGCATTTATGTATACATTTAACAAGAAGTCACCAGGACTGCAGAGGGTAGTTCCTCTTCCCTTTCCTTTTTATTGCCCAGGGAAAGGGAGAAACTGAAGAAAATTAAAAAAGGAAAACAACCCAAATCTCCCTTGATTTGTCATGTCACTTGGAGGCTTGAAAACATGCTTTCATTCCCTGCGTAGGATTCAGTAAGGTCTCCCGTGCCTCTACCTGGACAAAACCCAGCAGAGGGTGTGAACTAGCGTGTCACTAGCAGCGTGTCTTGCAAACCTTAGGGCACAGAAAGAGGGACGCTTTGCTTTCTTGTGTTCCAGTTCCCATAAGAGTTTTTGAGACAAGTGACCACAATAATGGGTACACTTATTTTAGCAACAGTTGTGCCAGTATGAAAACTAAAGTTCTATTTTGCAGCTCAGGCTTAACCAACTTAAATAAGCATGTGACTGAAGTTTGCAACTGCTGAGTCTGAGTCTCTTCCCATCAGGGGAAAAAATTGCCAGTATGTGCTTGAACATCTGTGAGTTTGGGGTTATATTTGCTCTAGATGTTTATGCAAACTGTTGGTCATAAAGAGTTAGTAGTTCACAGTTGTAAAACACAAGCTTTCATGAAGCTTCTAAGTTCAGTTACTAAGTCTGGTGTCTAAAGAGCCACTTTTGCAGGCACACCTGTTGGCACACCTAACTCACGGAGATATCTGAAAGTACTGACCAGCTCAGTATTCTAACAGAATGTGGTTTTGGCTCTTTAGAGCTAAGTTTAATGGCAGAGACATTTCAAATGGGATTGTTGCTGAACACATCCTGTGTACAAAGTCCTGTTTTAAGAAACTCAGGTGGGAGTGGGAGGAAAATCTATTAGATTCTTTTTGGGTTACTATTTCCTCAGCACTTCAAGGAATGATGTTGCCTGGGACAATGTTAAGAAATAGTCTAGCTACACTGTTCGTCATCTTCCCAGCCTGACCCGAAGGGCTGTGTTGGCTCACGGTGGTCCTCCTGCCCGAAAGAAGCACACGCATTGTCCACCTGCGCCACACCTGTTTGTGGCCTCATGTCCACCCCCCACAGTCCACCTGCACCACACCTGCCCATGTCCACCTCCTACAGTCCACCTGTGCCACACCTGTCTGTGGCCTCGTGTCCACCCCCACAGCCCACCTGCACCACACCTGCCCATGGCCTTGTGTCCACCCCCCACAGTCCACCTGTGCCACACCTGCTCATGGCCCCATGTCCATCCCCCACAGTCCACCTGTGCACACCTCCCCGTGGCCTTGTGTCCACCCCCCACAGACCACCTGCACCACACCTGCCCATGGCCTCATGTCCACCCCCCACAGTCCACCTGCCCATGGCCTCATGTCCACCCCCCACAGTCCACCTGCCCATGACCTCATGTCCACCCCCCACAGTCCACCTGCACTATACCTGCTCATGGTCTTGTGTCCACTCCCCACAGTCTACCTGTACCACACCTGCCTCTGGCCCCGTTGTCCACCCCCAGAGCACCCAAGCACCAATAGGAGCTATGCTCGCTGGAGAGTACATCTGCCTTTTGGCTGGCCCTGGGTTTCCCCATGGGACTGATGGAGCCTTTTCGAAAACAAAAAAGCTCTACATGAGCTTTAGAGAAAGGTCACCTTCTGCTTGAAGAAGTGTGACAGGCCCCTCTGGCACGAACCTTCCCCAGGAGTTCCTTGAGAGGGCTCATCCTGGGTTTGTGTTAAGCACACTGGTGTGGTGGCAGGTGAGAGGGAGGGTGCCCCAAGCGGGCTTTAGGTGTCCGTGGGTTAGGCATGCTGAGATGAGTGTCCTCTGCTCTGCCAGAACCCCTCACAGTCACCCCACCCTGGCCTACAGCACAGTGGTGCAGGTCCATGGACAGTTGGGGCAAGAGTGCCTCTCCAGATGAGACCCCCCCCCAGGCCCTGCACCCAGGCCAGGTGTGCACATCAGTCCCACATCCAGCAGGCCCAGTAGGGTCCAGTGTGATCCTGGTTCTCCAGAATGTGAGAGGAAGTCCCAGGGGGCAGCCCACTCATGTGGGGACCTCCTCCTCAAGACTGGCATGAAATAACTCCCTGGAAGAAATGAAGGGTACCAGAGGACACCCAGTCTGGTGACACATGGATGTGGCCAGAGCCAGCCTCACATACAGGCTTCCTCAGGTGTCTGAGAAGGCCCCAGGAGACCCCAAAGTGCTGCCCACTGAGATGACAAGACCCACACGGCCCAGTCCTGGGGCTCTAAGTGTAGGGAAGGGCTGGCGTGTAGGCTTCATGCACTGTTTTCTTTGTAACCTACAGCCTCACAACAATCCTGCGAGACAGATGCTATTGTTATTATCCTCAGTGTCAGATGAGGAAACCAAGTTCTAGAGAGCTTGAGTGACCTGCTTAGCCCTGCAATCTGAAAGTGGCTGAGTTAGGGTTGGAATCTACGTGGTCTGATTTCTTCAACTCAGGCCAAAGTGGGCTGAGGCTTGACCAGTATTGGTGCAGTGTTGGTGAACACACGCATTCTGTTAACCCTTTCCTCGGACAGTGGGTTCCCGAGATGAGAGTCTTTGTGGAGTGTGAGTGGGGTGATGAAGGTGCAGATGGTTAGTGGTGCACAGGAAATGCAGTTCTTCTTTCAGCCAAAGACTGCTCATGGACAGGTGCTGTGGCTATCACACGTGCCTCTGACAGTAATTTCCTGGAGTGGCTGTCAGAGTCCTGGGATGCCCTGAGGTCATACAGTACTTTGCAGGAATGTAAAATGTGTGTGCAGGGTGGCGTGTACGTGCGGTGGTATGTGCATGGGGAGTGGGATGTGTTTGAGGTTGTTTGGGGTGTGTGTGTGTGTGTGTGTGTGTGTGTGTGTGTGGGATGGTATGTGCATGCAGGGCGGCATGAATGCAAGCTTGTGTGTGAAGATGGGGGGGTGGCATGTACAGGGCAGCATGTACATGCGGGATAACGCGTGTATAAGGTCTTGTGTGTATGCAGGGTGGCAGTGTGTATGGTGGGTGGCGTGTGTGTAGAGTCATGCGTATGCAGGGTGGCATGTGTGCAGGAGTGTGTGTGTGCAGGGTGGTGGCGTGTATGGTGGGTGGCATGTGTACAGGGTGGCATGTGTGGGGGGTGTGTAAGGGTGACTGCAGCCCCAGGAGCCACTGATGGTATCAGGAGCAGGGTGCAGACTCCATAGACTTATAAAAACAGTCCTCAGCAAATAACCAGAATCCTAAACCATTTCAGTGATAAAATACTCCTTCCCAAAAGACCTTTTGTTGTTCTGAGTTCCCAGGCTAAACAACTGCTGCATTTGCCTTAGAGTTTTAATAGTATGTATATAAAGTTCAATTTAGCATGTTCTGGTCATGCATCCTTCAGTTACCAAAGTATGCTTCATGAGTAGGGGGCAAACTCTGTGGCATCTAACAACACCTACATGGAAGTTACAGCAACTCACCTACAGTCATTTTGTGGGTAAATCCTAGTGGTATGGGATCATTCCAGCTTGTGGGGGCTGCTAATGCCCCCAGCCCAGTGTGTGAGTCCCATTTCTGCATTTATGAGTAGATTCACAATAACCAGTGATAAGACCACTGGAAGTATTTGTCTAAAATGTTTGTCTGCAGAGAGATTTGAAAGCCACTAGAATTGACCCCAAAGAAACACAGATGTGCTGTTCCTGGAATTTGATGTGAAGTGGAATTTTTATGAACCTTCCCAGTCTTTGTTTGTTTTTTTTTGTTTTACCCTTTTCGTATTTATATATCCATTGCTTAATGTAAAAGTTTTGAAAATTGAAATAAATAGTGTTTCTTGATCAATAAAGAATGAAGATAGATTGACAAACCTGGCTCTCCTATTTATTGAACATGAAGCTCGCTTTTGGCAAAATCGTTAACAAATGTGAGTAGGTTATGGCTCAATAAAGGAGCAGTTAAGCACTTGACTGCTAACTGAAAGGCTGATGATCAAATGCACCCAGCAGCTCCACAGGAGAAATACCTGACAGTCTGCTCTCATAAAGATTCCAGCCAGCCAAGAAAACCCTGTGGGGCAGTTCTGCTCTGTCACGAGGGGTTCCTATGAGTCAGAATCAACTCGATGACACTCAATAACAAGGCTTGTAATCGGAAGTTGTCAGTATTCATTAATGTGACAGATCAATATATAGGTATATGGTTTTCCCCATCTTTCAAAATATGTATTGTTGAAATTAAAAAGTATTGGTTCATGAATTTTTCTTTTTTACCTTAATATTATTTTTGTTTTGGTTTTTACTAACATAATAATGTGTAGAAAATTCAATAAAATAATTTTTTCCTGAATGTTATTCTTTTCTGTCTCATTAATACTTGTTTTCTTTCACCATCATTGCTGAAAATGATTTTGTCATATATTGGAGGGGGGTGTCAAATACATGAGGTATGCCTCTGGGAAACCATTTTCTATCCAGTGTTTATACACAGTCTTACAAAGTCCTTCATGAAAAACAAAGTAAACTTTTTTATGCTTCACTATCCTCTTTCTCCATCAACCCCCTTTTGTTAGGAAATAACTAGAGGCCCTCAAAGCCCATCTGATTTCACTGCAGTCTGTTTCAGTGGGCACACTGTTTCTCTATTCTAATTTGGTTTTATTAGATTTCTCTCACAACTGAGACTTGGCCTATTGTTTACATTTCATTTTTTCTACAGAGAAAAAAAATGAAAAATAATGAAAGTTCTCTGGCTTGCCACACTTTCCTTTCATTTTTTCTGGTCTTCAGAGATAAATTGAAAATTTGGTTATTTTTGAGGATCCTGCTTTAATTGTCCTATGCTGCTTTCCCCTGTGGGTATCCCTTTCAATATGAGACTCAATAGTCAAAAAAATCTACATTTTACATGCAGCAGATGGAGGCTAAATCTTCCCCTAATCAAACAGCCTTCTCTTGGTCGTAGAATTACCATTAGAGTGTCTTTAGGTTATCATTTGCCCTGGTGCACTTCAGAGAATTATAATAATTCCGTGTACATACAACTTATTAAGACTGCCTCTACTGTGAAAGTCATAGTGCATCTCTATTTGGTGATGTGCCCCAGTGTAAACATTTTTGGGTTTCTTAGGACCCCTCAGCATCAAAGAGGCCCTGCCTCTGCCACCATTTTCGTGTGCCTCTCTTTGAGTCTCTGACACAGTGCTACTAGTCTCATGGAGGCAGACTCAGCCTCCATGGGCCTGGCCCACAGGAGGTGCTCAATGAATGTTCTACCTGTGAACTCTTGGCAGATCATTGGTTCTGCAGCTCTCTGCACATCACTGTTTGCCTGTGTGAGAAGGTCCCAGTGGCCTTGCTTCCTCCAGGCTATACTGCACCCCTCAACCAGCATACTGCTTTAGAGGCCCTCTGGCTCCAGGCCACCCTTCCTGCCCTAAAGTCAGAGCCCCAGGGCAAGATGTTTATGCTTTGCATCTCAGGACTTCTCTGTCTCCCTGGGAGTGGCCCTCGGAGCCTGGACTCAGGTTTGCCCTCTCTGCACACGCTGGCTTAACATCAGCCTGGGACCCTCTAGTACTGGGTCCTAAAAGAAGGCCCCAAGAGATCTTGGGGCCTTCTTTGCCATCCATACATGTAGCACACTGGGAATCTTGGGAATTTGAGTGTACTGTGGAATGGGAAGGACTGGTGTAGCCTGCCTGGAACTTTATAATCAATCCGTGTGCCGATATTTGTCTCTGAGCCTTTAAAGAAAAGTCAGACATTTTGGAAACTGAATCTTAGCTTCTTAAACCTTTTAATCAAGACCTTTCTACTAGCATCCTAACCTTGTTTTTTTTCCCTTTTTAAGTTAAAAAAAAAATTGTGTTGACATGCTAATCGCCTTTCACTGTACTTCAGTCAGTTAATCAGTGGACATTACTGGTTGTGCCCTGTGTCCCCTGCAGTGTACTAGAGCCTTACCCTGCAGACCCCAGGGATCCAACTCAGAGGGTCCTGGCTGCATTTGGATGCCTGTTTGATGGTCAACCTCTGCAGTTTGTTATAACTAAACCCACCCAAGGCCCACTGCCCCTAGATCCTGACCCACGTCTACCCACGTCTAGACCTCTCCTGCCTTTCTCTGGCTTGAATCTTTGAGCTGGTATCGATTTTTTACCATATCATTGACCTCATTCTTGTCACCTCTCACTCAAATCCATGCACTTACTATCTGATAGCCTTGTTGTTTCCTGCATTTCTGCATTCTCTGCCTATCTCACAATTTACACTCATTTCTCAGAAAAGGCTGATGATGCTGACTATTTGCTGTGAGATTAGCTCTGAACAAAGTTCACTACACCATTGAAACGTTAGCTTAAAGCAACTTCTTTTGAGAGATACACAGCTTCTGGTGCTGGAATCCCATACCTCTCAATAAAAACATGAGTTAACACTGAACCTTTGAGAGATGCTCCCTCTGCTAACCGGCTGACGCCAAGGATGGGGGCCCCTCACGAGGATGCCTGGGTCCCCCCAGCAGCGCCCGGCTGAGGTTGCAGTGCACCAGCAGTACCCGGGCGCACAGCCTGCTTTAGTTTGCAAATCTTTTCCTCCAGCTTCTCAGAAAAAAGGCCAACCCTCTAGATCTTCTGTCCAACAGCTACTTTCTGAGGTTATGAAAATAACAGAAGTCCACAATGGAATTCAGAAAATTACTTTTATTTGGTCAATTCTACAATACTCTATGAAGTGGTTTCCATTTTTAGAGTACTTTCACATGCATTAATTTGTTTCCGGGTAACTAGGATGCAGGCTAACTCTTGGTCCAGCTGTCTTTGCACTACAACATACTGGAACCAGTGGATAATGAATGAGCTTTTCACACAAGCAGAACAAAGACATCCTGCCAAAATAATGTAGAAACAAAGGTCAAGGCAACTTTATCATGTGACCAAACCTGAAAACCAAACCCACTACCATCAAGTTGATTCCAAATCATAGCGACACCATAGGGTTTCCAAGGCTGTGGATCTCTATGGAAGCAGACTGCCATATCTTTTTTACCATATGACAGTCAGTTCTAAATGGATTAACTTTAAAGTTAATTCAAAAACATGAGTAGTAGAACCCAAAAAAACCCATTGCCGTCGAGTCAATTCTGACTCAGCAACCCTACAGGACAGGGTAGAGCTGCCCCACAGAGTTTCCAAGGAGCCCTTGGTAGATTCGAACTGCTGACCTTTTGGTTAACAGCCATAGCACTTAACCACTATGCCACCAGGGTTTCCATGAGGAGACCACAATTAACTAATCCACGAGAAACTGTTCACACATAATACATTTACGTAGGAAAACTGCTTTCAACAAGGATATGCTTGCTAGTCTGTAGGACTTTGAACCTGAACCCATCTCTGAAGCCTGTAGACTTGAGTGGGCTGTGTCTGGGATCCCATGAGGAGATCTGGTCTATCTGGTGGCGGCACATTGATCAGGAAGGGCAGCACATAGACACACCTGTCTGGGAGGTACCTTGCTAGAAGAGCCAATGGCAGGACCAGGAAAAAAAAAGCATGAGGGCTGGCAGAAGTGGAAAAGGGAGTGGAGCATACAGAGCAGAAGGAATCTGATCTGAGTCAGGAGCAGGTACTCCAACAGAAGGAGTGTCCCAGTGCTCCTATGAAACTGCACGGGCAGTTGATTGCTAAGCTATGTATCCTAAGAAATAAAATCCTTGCTATCAACAACAGCTATCTAGTCTAACACCAACCCCCTCAATACGTAAGTTAACATACTTGTAAGATCATGGAGTAAGTGCTCTCTTGCCCCAGAGGTAAGAATTATTTTGCTCCAAAATGTTCCCCCCCCCAAAAAAATCACAAGTCCATCAAAAATAATAGACTTTTTCAAAAGAAAAGTTTGAGTAGGAAAAAAAGCAATGGAGCAATTGAAAAGTTGGTATTAAAATAATTATTTTAAAAAGACAGTGGTTAACAAGAACGGTGAATATAGCTCTGACTTTCTTAGAATAAACCTGCTAAACATGTTAAATAAATCCCTCTTCACCTCCACTTCCTCTTTTGCTTCTATAAGTCTAAAACTCAAAGGTTAGGAAGCAGAAAACCATGATGTTCTTTGGAAGTAAAAGACAACTTGGTATTTTGGAAAGTAACCTAATTTAGGTAGCAAGGATTTTATTTTGTCCCCAGTCATGTGCTTCTTGGCCTGATAATGCAGTATCAATATATGGAAAGAAAACTTTTCAAAATTACTTCTAAAGCTTGTATTTATTTATTTGCCAAGAGGAGAAAGGCAATGTTCAAGGAAGAAAGAAAAACAACTTCGCTTCTTCTCCAGTTACATCACTTTTATCTTATCTCCATATTTGATGAGATGCTTGTTTTTAATGTATGTTTGTTACCTGAATCCTGCTCAACCAGATGTTACTGTATTAAAACTGTGGTGCGTATTTCACAGAACGTGAATGGGACGTATGCTGCTGTCCTAGAGATCTCTCAGTACCATTAATGATCAATAAAAATCAAAGAGAGTTTTCAACATGACATGTTTCAGGAACCTGATGGGACTTAATCAGGTAGATCAACACCTTTCCACCATCAACCTCCAGTTTGTAAGTTAGGCCTAATCTGAATTGTGTATTAATTCAATTGTTTTTCCTGAAAATGACATCAGGTGCTGTGAGACACACAATCTTCCTGGTGGCCTCCCTACCCAGGGACAGCTTGATTCAAGTCTCAAGTTTACGAGGCCTTAAAATAGGGACAGGATTTCTCAGAATTTCTCTGTTTTCTAGTGTATCCGATGTAGAATCATTAAAAGAAGAAAGAGTCTCTCTTTATGTGGCCTTGTCCTTATAGTTTCCATGCAAAAGGAGATAACGAATACACCATTGCTACCTTCCTTTACCCAAAACTTTACCAGATTGAGGTCTTGAGATAATTTATCCAAAAGCCCCACTTTCTAACCCATTTTTCCCTTGGTTAGCTCCATCAGAGCTGAAGATCCTAGAAATTTAGGGTGTTGCCTGGCTTAGGGTGTATTATCAGCCAAGTTGGAAAATGGCCAGGAAAAACCCTTCCTGTAGTGGACAAACACCCCCTTCCTGGCATCCCAGAGAGGTCATGAACCCCCTGAAAATCACTAGGTCTCTAAGTAAAGAGTGACTATTTTTTATAGTAAATGATCAGCAGCTGAACATTCTTCAAGAAATGCATGTGCTGTCCCATTTACAATAAGAGAGTCCCTAGGATTTCTTTGAATAATAACAACAGATGTAGCTTAATGCAAACCGAAAGAGAGAGAAATAGAAAAAAGAAATTCTACTCTGTTAGAGGTTTGAGTGGGCAATGGGGAATTCTAGGTGGTTTCAAACATTTTCCCTTTTACATATCATATCACACCAAGCATGTTTCTTCATCAATGTGAAATATTTGATACAATAACAGAAGTATTTGATACAGTAAGAGAAAACATATAATGTCCTACAAGACAAGCCTGTTCTTATTGCCGTGTCTTCTTCCTGTTCATGATGGCCATGGGTGACCATGCATACCCATTATTTTCCATAGAAAAATACACACCAGAACTCATTAAACAGCCTATTAAACTACATCAGGTGCTAACAGACATCGCAGCTGCCCCACTGTCGAAAATATTGTGGGCTTTTTTTTTTTTTTTTTTTTTTTTTTGCTCTAACGGTCATTTGAGTTGGTAGAATATGGGGAATCTGACCACTATGTTTTGAGGAGACTATTTCTCATAGTTACATGAAATGACTGGGGTTGAGTCTGTCCTCCTATTTTGACTCTTCTTCTGTAATACATTTCCCCCTTCTATTTTTTTTATGCTCTTTTTTTTAAAAGCGACTTTATTGAGGTAGAATTTACCTATCATGAATTTGCCCATTTTAAGTGGACAGTTGAATGGTTTTTTATTAAATCTGCCAAGTTGTGCAATCATTACCACAATCCAGTGTCAGGACATTTTCATCATTTACTCATTCCAGTAAGATCCCTAATGCCCATTAGCAGGTAATCCCCACTCCTGCCCCCAACGCAGACAACCACAAATGTAATTTCTGCCTTTTCAGGACACTTTATGTAAGTGGAATCATACAACATGTATGGTCTGGCTTCTTTCACTTGACATAATGTTTTTGAGATTCATTCATGCTGTAGCATCTATCAGTAATTCATTTGCATTATTGACTCACCTGGTTTTTTATTTGAGTTAAGAATTGATCACTAGTGTGTTGGATTGATGGTTCTCCACTGAGGACATCTTGGCCCTCAGGAGGCATTTTGGGTACTCACAACTGGGGCAGGGGTGCAGATTCTACTGGTATCTACTGGGTAGAGTTCAGGAATGCTGCTAAGCATCCTACAGTGCGCAGGTCAGCCCAACACAACAGGAATTATCCTGCCCAAAATGTTAATAAAGCTGAGGTTAAGAAGCTCTGGGTTAGACTTTCCTGAAGGTCCCCTTGTCATTGGGGTGCATATTTTAGTTTTAACCAAGTGTCCCATACTGGAAATGGTTCCTTTGAGTGTACTACATGTCATTCCACTGAGGTTTTGTTTGCCTAATTTTTACAAATGTTTAGAATATAAACTCTTTTGTGAAACTGATGAGCCTCAGAGCCTCATAGCTGGGAAATAGTGGACCCGGGATGGAAACCAAGTTCTCTTATAAATAGAAACCCCAAAGAGCTTTTCACTTACCACAATTTTTTAAATGGGACTCTGGCAGTCAGGAAATATTAATCCTAAATCTGGAGACATACAGTGACCTAAAGTGCAACCAGCAGCGGGTAGAGGGTAGGGGACGTGATGTCAATCCCAAATGATGAAATATGGGAAAACCATCCCAAACTTGGCAGATGTCAGCTCCCTGCATCAAGAAGAGGACATAGTATTTTGTATTTATACACTATCTTTTCTACCAAAGAACAACACGCATTTTGTCGACAGTTTTTTAACACCATAATACTGTCACTAGGAAGAAGAGATGTTTTTCATTAATCCTGAAAGAAAAAGGTTCTGTTTTATTTTTATTCCATCACAGAGAGCAGTGTGACAATTAGAGAAAGATCATCTTCACTATTAACCCTTAGGTTCAGTCAGCATTCAGCTTTACCTACTTCTAGCAACAGTGCCATTGATTGAAGGCCTTTCACACACCAGGCCAGATGTTTACAAGCCCAGGTCTGGGCTGATGTGTCCACTTTACCAGTGTGGAAACTGAGGCCCAGACTGTCACGAAACTTGCTCATGGTCACACAGTTAGAAGTGATGGGGCCAGCATTCAAACCTAAGGGGGTAGGCTCCAAGGCCAGTGCTCCTGACTGTTACTCAGCACTGTGGGAGCTGGGCCCACTCTAGGTATTGAGGGCAGAGGCCACCCAACTGCCCCCAACCCCAGTTCCTGCTCAGTCCCGTGATCCAAGGGACAGAGACAAGAGTCCAGAGATAGCAGGTCCAGAGTGAGACAGCCCCCAGGTGGGGAGGCCCCGAAGATTCATTGGTTTGCATAGCCTTGAGGCAGGCCAGCTTCCACAGCCATCCTTGGTGAGGACCACATAGACCACTTCAGGGCAAGTGCCTTCCCATCCCTGCCAAGGACTTACAAAGCTGCTCCCAGGAGCTCATGATAAGAGCTCCTGGGTTCTGGGACTGGAATGGAGTGGGGCTGAGGAGAGGTTGTCAGCCTCTGGGCTCCATGCTTTCCTGGGTTTTTAAGAAAAGAAAGGCAAAATAAACAAAGTACATATAGCAAACAGCCAGTTCCCTGCTATAAGACTTGGTAATTTAAATTTTTTTCTTTTTTTTGTACAAAAGAAATAAAACATTATAGACATAATTTATATAACCTTAAAAAAAAAAAAGGCAACAAATGCCATGTGTTGTTCACAAATGCAGGGGAATGGTAAGAAATGGGAGGAGGGTGGTCCAGAATCACAAAGGTGGAGGGCTCTTCAGGGGCAGGGGCAGGGCCAGAGCCTGGGTGGCTGTGAAGTCAAGGGGCCTTCACCTCTGGCCGGCCCCTCCTGCTGGGCCTGTCAGTGCAGATCCTGTGGAGCTGTCCTGTCATCAGGCTTGCGAGGCACACCTAAAGGACAGTCGTGGCACTTGTCTGGAAGGACCACATGGCATTGCCACAGGACTTCAGTTTCTGGGGAAGACTGTTGTATGTGATTTGCAGAGCCTGGTTGCCTGGAAACACTTGCCCTTCTCATCGGCCTCCCAGATTCCAGTCCCCGGAACTCTCTGCCATCTCTCCAGCAAACTTCACGCGTGGGCTGAGCTGGCCCCTCATCTCTGCCAGCTGAGCTCCCTGTCATTCATGACTTAGCTCCTCATTCCTGAGCCCTCTCTGCTCCTCCTGGTGAATTCCTGTGTGCCCAGAGCCCCTTCCTACAGTAGAAGTCAGCGCCTTCTTGATATCACTTATCACACTGCATGTGCACTGTGTGTGTGTGTGTGTGTGTGAGAGAGTGTGTCTAGTCTGTGTGTCTAAGAGTGAGTGTGTATCTGTGTGAGTGTGTGTATCTTTGTGTATGTGTATGTGGTGTTTGTGTGTGTCTGTGAGTGTGGTGTATCTGTGTGTGTGTGGTATGTCTCTGTGTCTGTGCGTGTGTGGTGTTTGTGTATGTGTCTGTATGTGGTATATCTCTGTGTGTGTGCCTGTGTGTGTGTGGTGTGTCTGTGTATGTGCCTGTGTGTGTAGTGTGCCTGTGTGTGGTGTTTCTGTGTGTGTGTGTGTGTGGTATGTCTGTTATGTGTTTCTATGTGTGCTGTGTCTCTGTGTATGTGTCTGTGTGTGTGTGGTGTGTCTGTTATGTGTTTCTGTGTGCAGTGTGTCTCTCTGAATGTGTGTCTCTGTGTGTGTAGTGTGTCTCTGTGTCTGTGTGTGCTACATCTCTGTGTCTGTAAGTATGATGTGCCTCTGTGTGTGGTGGGTCTCTGTGTGTGTGTCTGTGTGTGCATGTGGTGTTTTTTGGTGTGTGTGTGTGTGGTATGTCTGTTTTGTGTGTGTGCGATGTGTCTCTCTGAATGTGTCTATGTTTCTGTGTGTGTAGTGTGTCTCTGCGTCTGTCTGTGTATGTATTTGCATGTGTGATATGTCTCTGTGTGTGTGTATACGCACACCCCTTGGAGTCGGGATGGTATCTTACTCATCTCAGTATCCCTGACTTCTAACATGGTATCTGACATCAGTGTTAATGACTGAATTATGGCACCCATTGAGTGACTCTAGTCCTCCAGACTTTTACATAAAGCATCCCCACTGGGGAGAAAAGCAAGTTAAAGCATTCGCCTCCCCTCTGCTGGGGTAGGTTTGATGTAATTAGCTAATAACTCAAGGCAAAGCATACTTCTAGCATGAGGGTCACTGTAGTGACAGAGGATGTAAATCCTTATTTCAAATAGTCATTTTAAGAATTTCAAACGCATGTGTACGTTTCTGGTCAGGCCTGGTTAGTATTGTGCTGTTGTCTATAACCTCAAAATGTAGCCAATAAAGCCCCTTCCCCCAGAGGAGTAAAGACCAGCTGTGCCATCCTAGTCTGCTTGTGCTTCTTGGTGTTGTCTCTCCCTCACGGTGTCTGTGTTGATCTCGTGGGATCTGTCTACTTGTATCCACTTACAGCTGACGCACACGGCAGCATGGCAGTGCCCGTGGGAAGGTGCTTCTAGCTGGCCTCTGAGGCCCTGCCCCCTAGGGTCCCACATGGAGTGCAGAGCATCATAGTCTCAAGAATGGCCTGAGGCCCCACTGTCATGGCCCAGGTTAAAGATTAGTTAAGCTTACTTTTATATATTTTAGATTCAAATGAATAGAAATAGATGTTCTGATAAATCCTTTGGAAGGCACTGCTCTGGGCCACCTCCTGTGTTCACTCACTAAGAATGAACGCCCCCATGGGGGGTGGGTGGAGTCAGGGAGTTTTGTGTGCCTTGTCCAGACCTGAGGACAGTGCTTGGCATAGAGTAGGTACTCCATAGAGACTTACCAAATAAGAAAACGACACTTGAATTTGAAATCATCTGTTCATGAATTGAGGGCTGATAAGTTGGCAATTAAAAAAATGCTCACATGGAACCATGTTCTCTTGGTCAGCTGAGATGTAGCCTGTCTTCTTCAACTGGGGTTTCCCATCAGCTGAAAGGACCTCCAGACTCACACCCTTGGCCCCGTTGAATCTGAACAACTCCACTGTTAAATTTACAGAGGGTGTTATGGTGTGACCAGTGTCCAGTTTGGGGTCTTCAGATATGCAAAGAGTTCACTTTTAAAAAGAGCTTTAATTACAGCTTCCCAGATAGGGGTTAATTACAAGAACAAGGAGTAATAGTAGAACAAGAAGTATTAGAACTAGGAGTAGTAAAGATAGCAGCAACAGCAGCAGCAGTAGAAGTAATTGCAGCAATAGTAGTAATAGCAGTAGTAGTAGTAGTAGCAGCAATAGCAGCAGTAGTAATAGTGGTAGTAGTAGTGGCAGTAGTGATAGTAGTAGTAGCAGCAATAGCAGCAGCAGTAGTAGTAGTAGTAGCAACAATAGTAGCAGTAGTAGTAGCAGCCGTAGCAGTAGTAATAGTAGTAGCAGCAGCAATAGAAGCACTAGTAGTAGTAGCAGTAAAGACAGTAGTAGTAGCAGTAGTGATAGTAGCAGTAGCAATAAAAATAGCACTAGTAGCAGAAGTAGTAGAAATGGCAGCAGCAGTGGCAGCAATGGCCCTCTTTCTTGCATTCCTCCGACGTGCTGAACACTATACTAGACATTATCTCATTTAATCCTCAAACAGCCCTTTTTTAAAATGCTTAATGGCTTCAAAACTGAATTAATATAATGTCCAGGCCCCTTCGCTTGACTTGCAATACTCTTCACGTTCTGGCCCCTCTTAGCCCTCTGGCCACAGTTCCACGAGCACCCACGCATGCATCCTTCTTTCAGTTCCTCAAAAGCATCATACCCTCTCCCCTTTGCACTTTTCACTGGAACAACCATCTATCCTTACCACCCCAACCCTTCTAGCCCGTCTCCCACTCACCCCACAGGCCTTAGCTTAGAAGTCACCTCTCTTAAAAAAAAAAAAAAAAAAATAGGCGGCAGCATTTCCAGATTACCCACCTCACACATGGTAGTTATCCCTGTTATTGTCACCGTTTAATTCTTTATCTCCTTCCAACTTATGGAGCCAGAAATGTGCTCTGAAAGCATGGAAGCGCTCAGAAAAGAATGGGGACATATCACAGGATACAAGAGCCAAGCTGGAGGAACTCCCGATGGCGGAAGATGAAACAAGTTGAGCCATAAAATAACTAATAATAGTATTGGATTTTAATCTATAGAATAAAATAAATATCCATGAGTTTGTATTGATATAAAAAGTTCAGACTCAGTGAAAGCAGGAACCCATCTGTTGTCCTCACTTCTTACTCTCGGGGCCTAGCATGGAACATGGCACATGATAGCTGCTCAATATAGAATTGTCCAGTGAGCGAGTAGTATTATTATCACTGTTGAACAGATGGGGGAATGAAGGCTGGAAGATTAAAGTATTGCCATGGGCAGAAAGGTCCCTGGGTAGGGTAAGTGGTTTGAGCTTGACTACTAACCTAAAGTTGACAGTTTGAACCCACCCAGAGGCAATGTGGAAGAAAGTCCTGGCACTCTACTTCTGTAAAGATTACAATTAAGAAAACCCTACGGAGCAGTTCTACTCTGTAATGCTTGGGGTTGCCGCGAGTTGGAATTGACTCAACAGCAACAGTTTGGTTTAGTTTTGGTTTAGTTTTGGTTAATGGGCAGAGTTGGTTAATGGATAAAGCCTTTAACCTTTGTGCCAAAAACTCACTCAACTTTCTGGTTCTCCTCTCTCAAAGTGAGTATAATCAGATGTAAAACGGTGACATCAGACCTGGTCTAACTTCAGGGGGAGAGATGAGAATCAAGTTCGTAAACAGCCCAAAGCTGATTCCTTTGAGGTGGAGGTCAGACATACCTCCAGCCTTCAACTTTTTACCAGTTCTGATACCAGCCGTCCCTCCCACAGCACACTTTACTTCTCTGCTGGGTTTGATAATTCATTGCAACGGCCACGCAGAACTCACAGACCCTACTCACAATTATGGGGTTTATTAGGGAAGTAATAGATGCAATTCAGGATCAGTATCAACTCAGAAGCAATAGGAACAACTCAGGATACACTTCTTCAATCAGGACAGCTTCTTCTCAACTGCTGCTGCTGGGCCCTGCTGAAGTCTTGTTGCTACCAGGCCCTGTTTAGGGTCTTGCTGTCATCAGGCCTTGCTCGGGGCCTGGCTTCTGCCCTCCTCAGGGAAGTGTTATAGCTTTTTCTTTAGCTCCACTGATAAGTGCCCAGAGGACTCCCCTCTTCCAGGGAGCCTCTTGCCCAAAGGCACTCAGCTCTCTCACTCCATGGGTCGCCCAGCCAGCGGCATCTGCCTGCTGGTCCTCTGCCACTGCTGTTTTCCAGTGTTACAGCTCTGTCTTCTGGGTCTAGGAGGTTCTCAGCACAGGGACTTTGAATCCAAAGGACGCACTCTGCTTCCATTCCTCTTCTTGATGTAGTGAGGTTCCCCCTCAACCTCTGGGATTGGCTCTTTTTAAGCCTAACCCACTAACTTTTTAAGCCTAGCAGGATGGCAAAATTGACCAATCTCCTCGGTGGGCCACAGGCACTTTATTTGAATACCTCAGCAAATCCTGGCAAGAGGTTTACTCACCTCATTTACATAGCCCCACCCAATCATTTTGTGGAAGTTATAAGACCATGGATAAAAGGGCCATGTAAAAGCAATTCACTGCCGTGCACCAGGACTGACATTCAACTTTGTAAAATTCAGAAACCTCTGACCCTTTATTGTCAAGCATAAAGGGGTTATTTACATTTTTTTTACACTGCATTTATGAACCTCTCTGAATCCCAGTCGTGAGTCTCCTCGTTGTAGCAGTGTAGTATTGACAACGGAGAGCACTACCACCTCTCTCACGTCATTCAGATTGTATTTTTGAAGTGTCCAATTAGTTACAATGTTTCTGTTGATGATAATAGATTTTCCAAATACTTTATTTTTGCTGAATTTACTAACAATAAGTAGCACAGCTCTAATGCATCACACCTTTCCATCCATCCAGAGTCAGTTCTGCTCGTTTATAGCCCTGCTGAGCAGTCCTCTGCCAGCTTCTCAAATGTAGGCTTATACATTTTGCATGCATGTGCTGATAAATTCTTCACAATTCAAGTCTGCTTTGCACACTAAATACCAAGAATGGTGATGAAATAGGTGCTGAATTGTCCTAGAACTTCTCCTGCTTCCTGGTGGCTTGAAGCAGCATTCTGCTTTGTGGAGTGACTTCAGCTCTCCTGGATCCTGTTTTCTTTAAAACTATTTTAAAGAAAAATAAGGACAGAGGTTTGATTCCTGGTATCAGGCTCCCCAGGCTGGCAGAAGCTGGAATTGCTTTAAAGCCACCAATGCTGTCTCTAGGAAGCAGGGAGCTAGGTCCCACCCGCCAGAACTCTGCTGGTTACATGATGACAGTTACCAAACAGTCTGACTGAGACTAGAAGGACTCCAGAGGTCATGGTCCCCAGACCTTCTGTTAGCCCAAGACAGGAACCATTCCCAAAGTCAACTCTTTAGACAGGAATTGGACTGAAGCATAGGATAGAAAATGATACTGGTAAGGAGCGAGCTTCTTGGATCAAGTAGACAAGTGAGACTATGTGGGCAGCTTCTGTCTGGAGGGGAGATGAGAGGGCAGAGTGGGTCAGAGGCTGTCAGAATGGACATGAAAATAGAGAGTGGAGGGAAGGGGTGTGCTGTCTCATTAGAGGGAGAGCAACTAGGAGTATAACCAAAAAAAAAAAAAAAAAAAAAACCAAACCCAGTGCAGTCTAGTCGATTCTGGCTTTTAGTGACCCTACTTGTCCGTAAAATCAACCTCCATATTTTTGAATCTTTGTTTCACAATAGCAAATTGCATTCCAATGGCCAATCTTCTGATGGAGTTGTTGGTTCAAGGAGAGCAAGAGCCTTGCTTATACCCATGCCACCTAAAGCAGCACCTGGCACAGCTTAGGGGCTCACCAAAGGATCACCAAAGGCTGACTGTCTCCTGGTTGTTTGGTAGCTTTCTTTTTTAATTTTTATTGTGAAAGTTTACAAACCAAGTCCGTCCCTCATACAAAAATTTATATATACCTTGCTATATGGAGTATATAGCAAGGTATATATAAATTTTTGTATATTTTTGTATGAGGTATATAGCAAGGTATATATATATTTTTGTATACATATATATATATACCTTGCTATATATTATATATATTTTTGTATATGTTATATTTATTTTTGTATACATATATATATACCTTGCTATATATTATATATATTTTTGTATATATTATATTTATTTTTGTATACATATATATATACCTTGCTATATATTATATATATTTTTGTATATATTATATTTATTTTTGTATACATATATATACCTTGCTATATATTATATATATTTTTGTATATATTATATTTATTTTTGTATACATATATATACCTTGCTATATATTATATATATTTTTGTATATGTTATATTTATTTTTGTATACATATATATATACCTTGCTATATAGTATATATATTTTTGTATATATTATATTTATTTTTGTATACATATATATATACCTTGCTATATATTATATATATTTTTGTATATATTATATTTATTTTTGTATACATATATATACCTTGCTATATATTATATATATTTTTGTATATATTATATTTATTTTTGTATACATATATATATATACCTTGCTATATATATACCTTGCTATATACCTCATACAAAAATTTATATATACCTTGCTATATACTCCATATAGCAAGGTATATATAAATTTTTGTATGAGGGACGGACTTGGTTTGTAAACTTTCACAATAAAAATTAAAAAAGAAAGCTACCAAACAACCAGGAGACAGTCAGCCTTTGGTGATCCTTTGGTGAGCCCCTAAGCTGTGCCAGGTGCTGCTTTAGGTGGCATGGGTATAAGCAAGGCTCTTGCTCTCCTTGAACCAACAACTCCATCAGAAGATTGGCCATTGGAATGCAATTTGCTATTGTGAAACAAAGATTCAAAAATATGGAGGTTGATTTTACGGACAAGTGGTTGATTTCAGGGCTGACGCAGGGAACACGTGAGAGAAACTTCGGGCATCTTACAATGCCAGAAAGTAAGGCGTATTCAAAAAAGAAAGGGGCATATCAAAGGACACAGAGCCAACCTGAAGGAGCTCCCCATGGCCACACGGAACATTTTGAGCAACAAAATAAATAATGACAGTATCGGATTCTAACCCACAGAATAAAATAAATACCCATGAGTCCATAGAGATGTAAATAAATAATTGAACAAATAAATAAATAGCAGAGAAGGGGCAGCTCTTCCTTAAAAAAGAATTCAAGTTAATAAATGCAGAAAGAATGAAGAAAGTACAAAATCACCAGCAGGCAAACAGTACAGTAATAATTGTTCCAGGCAAGATTCACTGATGGATACTAAATCATCGGGCAAAAGTTTGGGGAGAAACAGGATATTTGCATAGTCTCAACTTATCTCCCCCAAGAGATTCGTCAGTTACAAAGAGAAAGCCTGCCAACACCACCTGAAAGTAGGATGCACTGAGGACAGTTCACTTCTCCAGTATTCCAGCTAAAAAAGCATGAACTTCAATACAATCATGAGCAGACATCAGACAAACCCAAATAAGAGACGTTCTACAAAATAACTGCCTAGTGCTCATCAAAAACGTCAGGGTTATGCAAAACAAGCAACTCTCAGGTTGGAGAGATCAAGGAGATATGGCAATGAAATGCAATGTGGTGTCCTGGACAGGACCCTGGGGGAAAAAAAGGACATTCCAATGTTAATTCCCTGGCTTTGACCAGTGCTTTGTGGTTACGTGAGATGCTAACATTGGGGAAACTGGGTAAAGGCCCCCAAGAAATGTCTGACCTGTTTGTATAACTTTCTGAAAGTCTGAAATTATTTCGAAATAAAAACGACAAAAATATGAATGAAATGCTCTCCTAAAAAGGAAAGAGCTGAGGGCTAGGATAAAGAGATGCCTCCAAATCCTGGCAGGAATTGGGTGTTACACGGAAAGTCTGAGAGTCAGTAGAATGTAGCTCCGAGGTCTCTGTAGGGCTAGAGTGAAATGGAGAGAATACAGCACCTGAACGTGGTCAAAGTGGAGGAAGATGTAAGACAGTGCAAAGTGAACTTTCTTATTTTTCTCATTAGCAAAAAAAAAAAAAAGTATTATTTGAAAATTGCCTGAGATTGCTCCCTGATTTTGCCTGTCAGCTGACTTGTACAGAGCACTACTTTAAGTCCTGTGAAAAATTATAAATAGAACATATGAGACACCTCAATAGGGGGGAAGTAGGATATTACAAGAGAAATACACAAACCGAAGATCAAAAATGCATGCATAGATGTTACAGGCATTCTGAGATGTATAGCCTTGTGCTAAGAAAAGGGGCAGCTTTTTCTTAAAGGTGAGTGGGACAAATAGGATTAGTCCAGGAAGAAGTCCAACTGTGGCTTGAATTAGGGTTGCAAAAAGAGTATTATGGGATGGAGAAAGGCCTGCATAAAAAGCCTAAGACAGACCCACGGAATCGTTAGGAGATGGAGATACGTAGGAGTGAAAGATAGCAATGGGTTTGTTTTGGGTTGAAGAGGGCAGCACAGGCCACTAAGCCAAATGTCATGGGAGTAATTGGTGTCATAAAGATAAAGATCTTTGAAGTATCTGCTTGAGGTTGATTCAAGAGCTTTGTAAGGTCTTGAGTTTCTGAGAATGAGGAAAGGAGAGCAGTTAGACGCTCAACAGGTCATGAAAGCAATGATTCAGAGTGCAGAAGGTCCCTGAAGACCAGAGCAGAGGGATGTCACAGAGGACATGGCTAATGGGCCTCTACAGAGTCGCTGAGAGGCCCAGAGGTACAGAAAAGGAATAAGGCCATTGGGTTTTTGCAGGAAGAATGTCCCTGGTGGTTTTAGTAAAAATAGTTCCCCCAAGGTAAAGACCAGAGAACAAGAGCTATTCAACTGAAAATTCATGGAGGGTAGAAACCACATTCTAATATATCTTTGTACTTCCCCAAACACCTAGCCCAGAATATCATACTTAATTGTGACACTGGGGTTCTATGTCTCCTTGCCAATAGCTTCAACCAAAGCCAGATTTCAAGCAATCCAAAAAGAGGCACAAATGTGTATGAAAGATACGTTTAAGGAATGAATGAATAAATAAGAAGAGGAAGGTCAACACATTGTCATAGGATTTGACAGAAATCAACCTGATTAGCCAGTCTTAATGTGTGTTAATTTTCTGTTCAAAAGAAAATTTTTATGGTTTTGATTATGATATATGTTTATTCCAGAAGTGTAAAATTCAGAAAAAAATTTTTATATAAGTTGTATATAATTTCACCACTCAAAAACAACTATTGCTAACGTGTTGGGGTTAAGGTGGTTATCCTACCTGTAGTTTTTCATCCTGCTCTCTTCCCTTTCCCTCACATCATCAGCATTTCCCCCAAATTTACAAAAATTTTCATACAATTTTCCAACTGTATA
The DNA here is from genome assembly GCF_030014295.1 of Loxodonta africana. NCBI lineage: Eukaryota > Metazoa > Chordata > Mammalia > Proboscidea > Elephantidae > Loxodonta > Loxodonta africana. The sequence continues at coordinate 37,526,247 of NC_087342.1, forward strand.
GATTTGCCAACGTGCACTTAATTGTTCCCCAATGATTAGATATTTGAATTATATCTAAGTTTTTCAGTAACTAATGCTGAGAGGAGCATCTTAGAAAAAGAATGTCAGATTGCTTTCTAGAAGGAATGTGTTCTTTTCAACCACACTTGTTATCTTTGTGTATTCTCATTTAATGAATGGTGACTTTACTCTCTCTTTTAATAATCATCCACTCCTTTATTCACTTATTCAAAAAAAATTATTAAACATCTAACACGTGTGGGCACTTCTGTAGGCACTGGGATGCCCAGTGAGGAAGATAGCAAAAGTCCTGCCTGCATGGAGAGACAAATGGTCGAGAGAACAAACAAGCAGCGGGCTGAAATACTATGAGGTGATACATGCTACACAAAAAAATTAAGAGAAAGAGGATAAAGGAGTAAGTGTGTGGGTTGGGGGTGGGTGAGACAGGCCCCCTGAGAAGGCAGCACTGAGTGAATACCCCAGGAGGAAGGAGAGCAGGCACCGTGGGTCTCTGTGGAGAGCTTCCTAAACTGAGGGGTCCCTCCTGTCACTATAAATGTGGCTGGACATGTATGACAGTATTTATCTTATTGGGCTCGTTTCTTAATACCAGCGATTTCAAAATCCATGAAGAAAGTTCCACATGGCAGGCACAGACCCAACATGAGGTGGTTCCTGAGTGCAGGTCCAACAGGCTCCGGTAGAAACACACGTCCTGCCTACAGGCACCCCAGCCATGGAACAGAGGTCTACGAGAGGGCAGCTAGAGGTTCCTGGCTGAATGTGTCCTTACATCGAGGGTTGTGTTGTTGTTGTTAAGTGCCATCGAGTCAATTCTGACTCATAGTGACCCTATGCACAACAGAGCGAAACATTGCTCGGTCCTGTGCCATCCTTACAATTGTTGTTATGCTTGAGCCCATTGTTGCAGCCACTGTGTCAATCCACCTCACTGAGGGTCTTCCTCTTTTCCACTGACCCTGTACTTTACCAAGCATGATGTCCTTCTCCAGGGACTTATCCCTCCTGACAACATGTCCAAAGTGTGTAAGATGCAGCCTCGCCATCCTTGCTTCTAAGGAGCATTCTGGCTGTACTTCCTCCAAGACAGACTTGTTTGTTCTTTTGGCAGTCCATGGTATATTCAATATTCTTCGCCAACACTACAATTGAAAAGCATCGATTCTTCTTCGGTCTTCCTTATTCATTGTACAGCTTTCACATGCATATGATGCAATTGAAAATACCATGGCTTGAGTCAGGCGCACCTTAGTCTTCAGGGTGACATCTTTGCTCTTCAACACTTTAAAGAGGTCCTTTACAGCAGATTTACCCAATGTGATGCAGCTTTTGATTTCCTGACTGCTGCTTCCATGGCTGTTGGTTATAGGTCCAAGTAAGATGAAATCCTTGACAACTTCGACCTTTTCTCTGTTTATTATGATGTTGCTCATTGGTCCAGCTGTGAGGATTTTTGTTTTCTTCATGTTGAGGTGCAATCCACACTGAAATATAATCCATACAGCACGGACACAACAGCTTAATGTTTCAAGAAGAATCCCTGAATTCATAGTAAAGTCGACAGCATTCTGCCCCCTTCTAAGGCCCGCCCGTGGGCCTGAGGAGTCCTGGCATCATATAATGTTGTCTCCTCAGAGTCCAGTTACCTGAGCAGGTCTCAGAAGGAAGTGTTCTTGGGCTGCTGCCACCCAAAAGACTCCAGAGCTATGCTAAATAAAATTGACTTGGTGGGAAGTGATCAGCCGTCATGGTCAGAGGAAATCTACTTCCTCCTGACCTTCTCCTGCCCCCAGCCTCCCAGTAATGGCAGGAAAATTGAGAAACACAAGACCTACAATACGCCCTGCATGCAGAGCAGCAGCAGGGCCCAGGCCTGCTCCATCTGCCTAGCCTGCTTCTGGGTATGACTTCCACCTGCTTTTTACAGGACTAGGAGTCCCTGGGTGGTGCAGATGGCTAACACACTGGCTGCTGACCAAAAGATTGGAGGTTCAAGACCACCAGAGACACCTTGAAAGAAAGGCCTAGTGATCTTCTTCCAAAAAATCAGCTACTGAATGCCCTATGGAGCACAGTTCTACTGACACACATAGGGTCGCCGGGAGTCGAAGTTGACTAGACAGCAACAATTGGTACTGGTCTTTTTTACAGAACAGTGTGCTCTGGCACTTCAAGCCCAAGTTCCCAAAATCAGACTTGACCTTCCATCCTAAACTTCACCACTGTCCTTATTTCCCATCTCTGGTCAGACACTGCACTCTCAGGGACACTGGGGATCAAGATCCCTGTGGGGGGTCCTCCTCCTTCTGGCCTCCACTCCAGCCATGCCCAGTGCCTGAGGCCATGTCCTGAATCATCATCCAAATAGAACTGGCCTTCCCACCCCCACTCTCCTCCAGGCCAGGTACTCACCCCTTCCAGAGCTGCCCTCCTAGAGCTTGACTGGATTGCCCTTTCCCGGCTCCAGCTGTGCTGTGCTGTGCTGCCACTACCCCTCCTTCTATATGCTGTATTCAGACCCTGGGGATCAAACCCTGGCCTGTACAGTAGAGATACAGACTCTAGGGGCAGTGCTGCTGACACACAGTGGTGTTTAAGAACTAACGTTCTATGACCAAGAACAAACCCATCAATTTGGTTTCAAGGCCCTCCAGGACCTTCCCTGATTGGCTTCCAGCCTTGCTGGCCTTTCCACTGCGTCCACACCTGCCCTGGCTAGCTGGTGCTTCTGGGCATTTTAACTACTACATATAGGGCTTTGGGCCATGCTACTATCAGCTAGAATGTCCTTCCCTTCTTATTCTGTATCGATACCTTGGCCTTCAAAGTCTAGGTCAAATGCCTTCTTCGCACACTTTCTTTAAGTCCCGGAGTTGAAGCGCCCTCCTGTTTTATCTTAATTATGGCTCAGAGTTTGTACTATGTTGCATTTCACTTACTGGGTAGGGCCACCTCCTCCATGTTGACACCTTCTCTGGGTGAGTTTGTAAGTCTGCCATATGATATCCACGGGAGTGGAGTGTCCCCTGCAGACGAGCTGTACGCCTTGACCATTGCATATCTCCCACAAGACCTGGTGCTAGGCCTTACAAATACACCACAGAACTGCAGAAAAAAAGTCATGCTTTGTTCAGACTCGGGACATAATCCTGTCTTGAAACTTGTGTAAAAAGGTTTTCCCCATCCTGCTTCTGTAAGCCCTCCTCCCAAGAAGGGGTCCTGTAGGCGAACACTGTACTGCAAGAGGGGTTCCCAGGGCAGGCACAGGTGCATGCAGTGAATGCTGTGACACACTGGGGCAGTGGTGGTACCAGGACTGAAGGTCTGTCTTCCTCAGAGCAGTTCCTTCGGTCTCATCATGAGGATTGTTCCAGGGCCAAAGTCTAGAGCTGTGTGCCTACGCAGACCTTTTCTGCTGAGAAGTAATCCAAGCCCAGCATGGCTGCTCTGACTCTACTCCACTGGCCCCAGAAGCTGCCACTGCCCATTGCAGTAACTAAAGCTGAGGGTCCCTGGAACCCTAAAAGGGAGATGTTCCTACATTTGTGTCAATTGCACACCTCTCCTGGATGTCCCTGAGTCCAGATTATGCTGATGACCCTGGGGCCCCTGGGTCAGGCTCCTTTTGCTGTCTGACTCAGTGCAACCGGGCCATCTTGACGTGGCTCTGGGTCCCTGTGCTTGCCATCCCCAGCCCCATGGGGAGCATAGATGCACCCATGGGCCTGAATACCAGCCCTCCACTGGCCTGGCATTTGCCCTTGGCATGTGACCTGGGGCTCAGTTCCTCCTGAACAAGATTGAGGTCATGGTATCTCCCTCATAGGGTATTTGTGAGATGAAAGGGTCAATAGAAAAGCCACTAGAGCAGTGTTTGGCACACAGGAAGTGCTGAGTAAAGGCCACCTATGATTGAATAAGCCACTTTTTTGTTTAAGTAAGGGCTGCTTCCTCTGCCCCTTGGTCCTCCACATTTACCAAAAAATAATCTTTCCCTTCAGTCTATTTAGGAGGATCATCTGCCTCAACACCCTACAGATGCTCATTCTGCCGGCATGGTCCAACCCTCGCTTCTGACTCAGTCTCACTCAACTCATGGGTCTGGTGCTACCACTGTGCATGGGCACTCTGGGCCATGATAGGCTCCAGGATGCAAAGATGGACTGGCCATGATAGGCTCCAGGATGCAAAGATGGACTAGAGACAGTCCTCCCTCCTAGGCTTGTCATCTAGGAAGTGTGATATGCATTAGAAGGACATGCAGGACAAAAGGAGGGATCAGTCTGTCCCTCCAGAGGGCATGGGGGTGAAGAAAGGCTTGGGAAACCTTGAGCAATTTCTGAGAGATGAGCAGGTTTTCATCAGGAGTGGACGCAGTGTATAAGGTGCATTCTAGGTGAAACGACCACCGCTCATTCCTTTGACTATAGCTGGAAAAAGTTCTCCTTTTTTAAAGATTCATGTGATGGTTGGATTGGGCCCAGCTGGATAATTCAAGATCATCTCCCCATGCCAAAATCCTTAGATTTAATCACGTCTGCGATGTCTCTTTTGCCATGTAAGGTGACATAGACACAGTTTCCAAGGATTAGGACATGGGCCTCATTGGGAGACATTATTCTGCATACCACAGAGGGCAAGGGAGAGAAGAAGTTCAGGTTTGAGTACCTGTGTGGATGGTGGCCAGCTGCTGGGAGAAGGAGACAGAGGAGAACTTGAGTTTGAGGTATGTGGAGGGCATCCAAGAAAGGATGGGTGTCCGGTAGGCCACCTGGAAGATGGAATTGGGGGATGTGGAGGAGGTCTAGATTTGGCAGTGATTGGCTATTATGGATTAAATCGTGTCCCCCCAAAATGATATGCTGAAGTCCAAACCTCCAGTACTTGTGAATGTGACCTTATTCAGAAATAGGGTCTTTGCAGATGTAATCAAGTTAAGATAGGGTCATTATGGTGAGCTCTTAATCCAACATGACTGGTCCTTATCAAAAAAGAACAGACAGACAGACAGAGGGAGGGCAGCCATGTGATGATGGAGGCAGAGACTGAGAAATGAGTCTACAAGCTGAGGAATGCCAAGGATTACCAGGAATACCAGAAACTAAGAGAAAGGCTGTGAGGTGCACCTGACCCACATGCCCTTCTTTGGAGATTTCATAGAAAGCATAGCCCTCTTTTTATTTCTGAATAAGGTTACAGTCACAAGTATTCGAGGTTAGATCTTCAATATATCATTTTGAGAGGACAATTCAATCCATAAGAGCTGATAACAGGCAAGTCTACATCTTCTCCACATCCTCCAATTCCTGCTTCCAGGCTGTATGCCCTATGGCCTACCAGACACACATCCTTGCTTGGATGCCTTCCATATACTTCAAACCTTGATTTCAGATTCCTAGGCACCAGACCACCAAGAGTCTATCAGTTTATCATACTGTGGTGGCTTGCGTGTTTCTGTGATACTGGAAGCTTTGCCACCAATATTTCAAATACCAGCAGGACCACTCTTGGTGGATTGGTTTCAGTGGAGCTTTCAGACTAGGAAAGACTATGAAGAAGGACCTGATAGTCTAACTTCTGAAAAAATTGGTCGATGAAAACCTTATGAATAACAGCAGAATGTTATCCGATATAGTGCTGGAAGATGAGTCCCTCAGTTTGGAAGGCACTCAAAATACCACTGGGGAAGAGCTACCTCCTTAAAGTAGAGTTGACTTTAATGGAATCAAGCTTCCAAGATCTTCATAAGCTCATGTGGCAGGACTTAAAATGAGAAGGAACAGCTGCAAAGACCAATTAATAATTGGAATATGGAAGGTACTAAGTATGACTCTAGGAAAATTGGAAGTCATCAAAACTGAAATGGAATACATAAAGATTGATATCCTAGGCATTACTGAGCTGAAATGGACTGATATTTACCATTTCGAATTAGAAAATCATATGGTCTACTGTGCCAGAAATGACAAATTAGAGAGGAATGGTGTTGCATTCATTGTCAAAAAGAGCATTTCAAGATCTATCCTGAAGTACAATGCTGTCAGTGATAGCATAATATCCATAGCCTTCATGGAAAACCAGGTAATAGCACTATTATTCAAATTTATACACCAACCACTAATGCTAAAAATGAGGAAATTGGAGATTTTTACCAATTTCTGCAGTCTGAAATTGATCAAACATGCAATCAAGATGCATTGGTAATTACTGGTGATTGGAATTTGAAAGTTGGAAATGAAGAAGATTGGTAGTTGGAAAATACGGCCATAGACTGAAACAATGGTGGTAGATTGCATGGTGATAGAAATGATGCCGGAGATCAAATGGTAGAATTTTGCAAGACCAACTACTTCTTCATTGTAAACACCTTTTTCAACAACATAAACTGGAACTATAGTCATGGATCTCACCAGATGGAAAACACAGGAATCAAATTGACAACATCTGTGGAAAGAGATGTTGGAAAAGCTCAATATCATAGGTCAAAACAAGGCCAGAGGCCATCAGTGAAACTGTCCATCAATTGCTCACATGCAAGTTCAAGTTGAAGCTGGAGAAAATTAAAACAAGTCCATGAGAGCCAAAGTATGACCTTGAGTATATCCCACCTGAATTTAGAGATCATCTCAAGAATAGATTTGGCACATTGAACATTAATGACCAAAGACATCAAGGACATCATACATGAAGAAAGTAAAAGGTCATTAAAGACAAGAGAGAAAGAAAAGACCAAAATGAATGTCAGAAGAAACTTTGAACTTGCTCTTGAACGTAGAGTCACTAAAGCAAATGGAAGAAATGATGAAGTAAAAGAGCTGAACAGAAGATTTCAAAGGGCAGCTCAAGAAGACAAAGTAAAATATTATAATGAAATGTGCAAAGACCTGGAGTTAGAAAACTAAAAGGGCAGAAGACACTCTGCATTTCTCAGACTGAAAGAACTGAAGAAAAAATTCAAGCTTCTAGTTGCAATTTTGAAGGATTTCATGGACAAAATATTGAACGACACAAGAAACATCAAAAGAAGATGGAAAGAATACACAGAGTCACTGTACCAAAAAGAATTTGTCGATGTTCAACCGTTTCAGGAGGTAGCGTATGCTCAAGAACCAATGGTATTGAAAGAAGTCCAAGTTGCACTGAAGGCATTGACATAAAACAAGGCTCCAGGAATTGACAGAATATGAATTGAGATATTTCAACAAATGGATGCAGCACTGGAGGTCCTCACTTGTCTATGCCAAAAAATTTGGAAGACAGGTACCTGGCCAACCGACTGGAAGAGATTTATATTTCTGCCCATTCCAAAGAAAGGTGAACCAACATATGTGGAAATCATCAAACAATATCATTGATATCACTCACAAGTAAAATTTTGTTGAAGATCATTCAAAAGCTGTTACAGCAGTACATTGACAGGGAACTGCCAGAAATTCAAGCCGGATTCAGAAGAGGATGTGAAATGAGGGATATCATTGCTGACGTCAAATGGATCTTGACTGAAAGCACAGAATACCAGAAAGATGTTTACCTGTGTTTTATTTACTATGCAAAGGCATTCAAAGGTGTGGAACATAACAAATTATGGATGACACTGTGAAGAAAGCGGATTCCAGAACACTTAATTGTGCTCACGAGGAACCTGTACTTACAAAGCAAGTAAACAAACAAAGCAAGAGGATATTTCATGGTTTGAAATAAAAAAAGGTGTGCGTCAGGGTTGTATCATTTCACCATACTTATTCAATCTGTATGCTGAGCAAATAATCCGAGAAGTTGGACTATGTGAAGAAGAATGTGGCATCAGGATTGGTGGAAGGCTCATTAACAACCTGTGATATGCAGGTGATACAATCATGCTTGCTGAAAGCAAAGAGGACTTGAAGATCAAAGACTTCAGCCTTCAGTAGGGATTACACCTCAGCATAAACAAAATAAAAATCCTCACAGCTGGACCAATAGGCAACATCATGATGAATGGGAAAAAAGATTGATGTTGTCAAGGATTTCATTTTACTTGGATGCACAATCAACGCCCATGAAAGCAGCAGTCAATAAATCAAAAGACTTATTGCAACGGGCAAATCTGCTGCAAAAGACCTTTTAAAGTGTTAAAAAGCAAAGATGTCACCTTGAAGACTAAGGTGTGCCTGACCCAAGCCCTGGTATTTTCAATCACTTCATATGCACAAGAAAGCTGGACGATGAATAAGGACGACCAAAGAAGAATTGATGTCTTTGAATTATCATGTTTACAAAGAGTATTGAATATACTGTGGACTGCCAGAAGAATGAACAAGTCTGTCTTGGAAGAAATACAGCCAGAGTACTTCTTGGAAGCAAGGATGGTGAGACCTCATCTCGTATACTTTGGACATATTATCAGGAGGAATCAGTTCCTGGAGAACAACTAACAACAACAACAACAGGCACTAGAACTGTGAGAGAATACAGTTCCATTCTTTTAAGCCACCTAGTTTGTGGTACTTTGTTACGGCAGCTGAAAGAAACTAATACACCCAGCATTGAGGTGGATGTTAAGCCACACAAAAAAAAAAGGGTGGGGAAAATCATCCAGAGGGAGCAAGTAAGGTGAATGAGAAGACCACAGACTAAGCCCAGGGAAGAACAACATATAAAGGTGGTCAGAGGAAGAGGTTCAGCAAAGGAGCCTTTCCTTCCCAGTGTGAGCAGAGAGCAGGGCCCTCATTCCTCATAACTCATCCACTGGCTCACTCATCCTTTCGCAACTCAAACATGAACTAAAGCTGCTCCTCTGCCAATAAAGAAGAATTAGCCAGAAGTTCTCAGTTCCAAAAGTGCCCAACCAAAGATGTGTACAGGTGAAGAGGGAAGGTGACAGAGAGGAACCTTGCTCTGCTCACCTGGGGCGGGGGGGGGGAGGGTCACAAAATCACCCAGAAACTTGAGTTTGAAGGTCATGCAGGAAAAGCTTGCATTTGTGTGGTAGAAGAGGAGAGTGCTAACAAAGTACAAGGGACAAAAAAGTGACAAGTCATTCAAGCAACATTAGAATTGTCCTTGTGAAGAGGGCTGTTAAGTATGGGAACATTGGTGCTTTTTGGTTTCAGAAACTGAATGTCAATAATGCCATTGATGTCCCTAGGACTGAACCCAGTGCAATTTCAGCTGTGGTTAGTGGAGTGACTCACCAACAGAGAAGATGAATGACAACGTTAACATTAACATAGGAATGACAAAAGCTGAATGCCAGAAGATTCCATCAGGAGACATACATGATGAGACAAAACTGGTACTGTGCAAACAAAAAGTTTCTTGCTCAAGCTACTGTTGCTACTTCTCCTGAAAGATGCCCCCCACAACTACCTGGAGGATTGAAAATGAGGTACTTTATTTCTCTCCTTACTGTATCCATTACATTCATGGCCTTGCTCTCTTTTGAGCTCTATAGGCTGCCACCACTGCCTACACATTCACTGCAAATTCCATGTTCATCCAGGATAGATATTTGGTAAACAGCTTTTTTTACTCCAGCAGAATCTCTGTGTGAAGATGAGTTAGAGTTCCAGGGTCTCACTGAGGCATAAAGTGTTAAAGCATTTACCCAGGCTCCAGCTTCTCACCACATCCCATACTACTTAATTCTCAGCATATGGATTTTCCTTGTACTTCACAGAACAAATAAAGGCTTCCAGGCAACTTGTAGTTGCTTCCTTCCATACTTGCAGACTTCCTCACCTTTATCTATCCTTCTCATCTTCCCACCAGTGTCAGAGAAAGGAATGGCACCCTTTCCAAGACTAAGCCTCTAATCTGCTCTCCAAAGCACATCTGCTATTTCTTCTATCACTTTATTCCATCCATGAGACCAGTTCTTTCCTCTATCTTAAACTTTCCCTCTCCACTAACACATAAATTCATCTACACATCAGGGACAGATTACTCAGTAAGCAAGGCACACACAGGCTTACTTGTGCTTACTAATCCATAATGCACAATTTCACCACATCAAAGTGTGGTGAAACCCATGTGAAATCGTGTACTACAGATTAGTAAGTAAACACAATTAGGCCATGCCTACCTTGCTTACTGGTTATTCTGCCCCTGCCCCTGCTACACACCCTTAAAAAACCTGCCCTTCAGCTTGAACACCCTCTAGGAACACCTTGTCATGATCCTTTCCTTCAAAGCCAAGAGTTCATTTTGTTTTTGCTGATGATGATCTAGTCAGGGCTTTTAGACACAGATTATTGTGTGTACTTTTATGCCATCTTCTTTTTCAAGACTTGTTAATGACACTTGGGTTGTGTTTTATAATAATGCCTACAATAAGATCTCACCTTGAAGACTAAGGTGTGCCTGCCCCAAGCCATGGTGTTTTCAATAGCCTTATATGCATGCGAAAGCTGGACAATGAATAAGGAAGACCAAAGAAGAATTGATGCCTTTGAATTGTGATGTTTGCAAAGAATACTGAACGGACTGCCAAAAGAACAAACAAATCTGTCTTGGAAGAAGTACAACCAGAATGTTCCTTAGAAGCAAGGATGGCGAGATTACGTCTCACATACTTTAGACATGTGATCAGGACGGATCAGTCCCTGGAGAAGGACATCATGCTTGGTAGCAGGTCAGCAAAAAAGAAGAAAACCCTCAAGGAGGTGGATTGACACAGTGACTGCAACAATGGGCTCAAGCATAACAAGAATTGTGAGGTTAACACAGGACCGGGCAGTTTTTCTTTCTGTTGTACATAGGGTCACTACGAGTCGGAATCAGCTCAACAGCATCTAACAACAACAACAATTATTTATACTTAATTCTCTGTATAATTGGTTTCAATGTTTATAGTAACTCTGTCAAATAACATTCCCCCTTTCAGATTTCCTGTATTTTATCTCACTCCTTGGCTATAGAAAATGTCTTTTTCAAGAAGGGTCCATGGAATGTGTACTTTCTTAGTCTTTGCGTAGCTGAAGGGCTGGGTAACAAACTTCTTCCCTCAAAACTCTGAAGCCATTGTTCTATGGTCTCCTGATATTAGTTTGATATAGAAGAAACCTATGACACGCTTATATCTTTCCTTTAAATGTAGGGTTGGCAAAGAATGGATTGCCCAAATTGGACACTTTGAAAGTGAAATGAGTCATTATTAAGAACTGTATTCGGACAATAGGCATTACCAGGGTACACAGGGGTATATGATTACCCTACTTCTGGGTAACTCAGTACTGTCTTGAGTTTATTCAAGGCCCATACTTGAGGGGAGTCCACACTTTTGTGATTTTTGCTACCAGGAGCCCCACCAGGTTCTCACTGTGAAGAATTCCCTTCTGCTTCTGGAGGGAGAGGGTAAAAGAAATCATTTTGAAATAGTGCTCTATTCTCCTTAACAACAGTCTGCCTTCCAAGGATAATACTTTACCAGAGCCTAGACAATGGGTAGTATCAAAGTCTAACTAATGTACAGGAAGAGAAATACCCAAGTACAGCCCCCTCTAACCTTTCATGTTGGGGAATGGAATTACTCAAATTCAGCCCCCTTCTAGTCTTTGACTATGGAAAGGAAAATAGCCAACTACGGTCAACTAAATTAGCCTTTCTATTTTACCTAAGGGTAAAAAAAACATAAAATAAAAAGAAGCACTTATGAAGGTCAGAACCCAGAGTCACAGACTCACTTAACTAAAGACTAAGACCTAATCACAGGATTATATAACACTTCTCTTCCAACATCTGATCACCACATCAACATCAACAGGGCTTTACAAAGAATTACAACAAAAAGAACCTCAGTTCCTTTTATTGATGCATCGTGTTCAGCTCTCAACAAAATAATTTATAAGACATTTTAAAAAGCAAAAATATGTCTGAAGAGATAGGGCAAGCATCAGAACCAGATTAAAATATGACATGTTTTGGAATTATCGGACCAGGAATTTAAAATAACCATGATTAATTTGGGAGACCTGGTGGCGCAATACTAAAGAACTCAGCTGCTAACCAAAAGGCTTGCAGTTCAAATCCACCAGCTGCTCCTTGGAAACCCTATGGGGCAGTTCTACTCTGTCCAATAGGATTGCTGTTAATCGGAATTAATGCAATGGCAACGGGCATATGATTAATTTGCTAAGGGGTTTAATGGAAAAAGCAGACATCATGCAAGATCATATGGGTAATGCAAACGGAGAGATGGAAACACTAAGAAATAATCAAAACATAATGCTACAAATCAAAAACACTACAGGGAGTCCCTGGATTACGAATGAGTTCTGTTCCTAAGAATGTCTTTAAGTAGAATTTGTACATAAGTAGGAACAGTTAGGTATGGTTTGTATCTAATGTCAGTTGGTCAAATGTTTGTCTTAGTATACAGTATATAAAGCACTTTTTCATGCATAAAAACATTAAAGAAACACTTCCAGATACACTTTAACATACAGTAATAACAATTATGTTTTGTTTCCACTTTTATGTACAGTAATAACAATTTTTTTTAATAACAATTATGTTATGATGTGTGTCACAAAGTAACACCTGTTTGTTATTATGAATCATTGTATGTACCTTTTCCAGAGTTGAAGAGATACCTACAGGGAAAATTTTACCCAAAATACTCAGAAGATTCTGTTCTGTAAAATCTTTGGGCCAACTAAATACTTTATTGTATTCTACAGGGTTCTGAACACTCTTCAGCAGAGACAGGGAGGGTCAGGAGCATGGGTAGGATGATGCTGGGATCAGGCAGATCAATCCCCCATCACCTCCTCACCAGACCTGTCAACTCCATGTACCAACTAGGAGAACCTTACCTTGGAGTGCAAAGGAGAAAGTACTGTTTAGGATGTGCTAAGAGCAAGCCCAAAGCTGGGCTGGGAAGAGGATGCTTAGGGAAACCCAACTCTGAAGTTCTCCATGGACCCCTGGGAACCATACAAATATACAGAGGTCAAGAATGTAAGGCTGGAGGTGGGGCCAAGATGGCGGACTAGGTGGACGCTACCGCTGATCCCTCTTGCAACAAAGACTCGGAAAAACAAGTGAATCAATCACATACATAACAATCTACAAACCCTGAACAACAAACACAGATTTAGAGACGGAGAATGAACAAATACAGGGAGGCAGCAATTGTTTTCAGAGCCTGGAGCCAGCGTACCAGTCAGCCGATTTTCTGGAAAAACTAGTTTCCCAGTGATGGCTCAGAGACAACAATCCATATCAAACCACATAAAGAAGCAGACCATGACAGGTTCTCCAACCCCCCAAACAAAAGAATCAAAATCTTTCCCAAATGAAGATACAATCCTGGAATTATCAGATACAGAATATAAAAAACGAATTTACAGAATGCTTCAAGACATCACAAACAAAATAAGGCAAACTGCAGAAAAAGCCAAGGAACACACTGATAAAACTGTTGAAGAACTCAAAAAGATTATTCAAGAACATAGTGCAAAAATTAATAAGTTGCAAGAATCCATAGAGGGACAGCATGTAGAAATCCAAAAGATTAACAATAAAATTACAGAATTAGACAACGCAATAGGAAGTCAGAGGAGCACACTCGAGCAATTAGAATGTAGACTGGGACATCTGGAGGACCAGGGAATCAACACCAACATAGCTGAAAAAAAATCAGATAAAAGAATTTAAAAAAATGAAGAAACCCTAAGAATCATGTGGGACTCTATTAAGAAGGATAACTTGCGTGTGATTGGAGTCCCAGAACAGGGAGGGGGGACAGAAAACACAGAGAAAATAGTTGAAGAACTCCTGACACAAAACTTCCCTGACATCATGAAAGATGAAAGGATATCTATCCAAGATGCTCATCGAACCCCATTTAAGATTGATCCAAAAAGAAAAACACCAAGACATATTATCATCAAACTTGCCAAAAACAAAGATAAACAGAAAATTTTAAAAGCAGCCAGGGAGAAAAGAAAGGTTTCCTTCAAGGGAGAATCAATAAGAATAAGTTCAGACTACTCAGCAGAAACCATGCAGGCAAGAAGGGAATGGGACGACATATACTGAGCACTGAAGGAGAAAAACTGCCAGCCAAGGATCATATATCCAGCAAAACTCTCTCTGAAATATGAAGACGAAATTAAGATATTTACAGATAAACACAAGTTTAGAGAATTTGCAAAAACCAAACCAAAGCTACAACGAATACTAAAGGATATTGTTTGGTCAGAAAACCAATAATATCAGATACCAGCACAATACAAGGTCACAAAACAGAATGTCCTGATATCAACTCAAATAGGGAAATCACAAAAACAAACAAATTAAGATTAATTTAAAAAATAAATAATAATAATAATACACACAACAGGGAATCATGGAAGTCAATAGGTAAAAGATCACAATAATCAAAAAGAGGGACTAAATACAGGAGGCATTGAACTGCCAGATGGAGAGTGATACAAGGCGATATAGAACAATACAAGTTAGGTTTTTACTTAGAAAAATAGGGGTAAATAATAAGGTAACCACAAAAAGGTATAACAACTCCATAACTCAAGATAAAAGCCAAGAAAAATGTAACGACTCAACTAACATAAAGTCAAACACTATGAAATGAGGATCTCACAATTTACTAAGAAAAATGTCTCAGCACAAAAAAGTATGTGGAAAAACGAAATTGCCAACAACACACATGAAAAGTCATCAAAATGACAGCACTAAAAACTTATTTATCTATAATTACGCTGAATGGAAATGGACTAAATGCACCAATAAAGAGACAGAGAGTCACGGACTGGATAAAGAAACACGATCCATCTATATGCTGCCTACAAGAGACACACCTTAGACTTAGAGACACAAACAAACTAAAACTCAAAGAATGGAAAAAAATATATCAAGCAAACAATAAGCAAAAAAGAAGAGGAGTAGCAATATTAATTTCTGACAAAATAGACTTTAGACTTAAATCCACCACAAAGGATAAAGAAGGACACTATATAATGATAAAAGGGACAATTGATGAGGAAGACATAACCATATTAAATATTTATGCACCCAATGACAGGGCTGCAAGATACATAAATCAAATTTTAACAGAATTGAAAAGTGAGATAGACACCTCCACAATTATAGTAGGAGACTTCAACACACCACTTTCAGAGAAGGACAGGACATCCAGTAAGAAGCTCAATAGAGACACGGAAGACCTACTTACAACAATCAACCAACTTGACCTCATTGACTTATACAGAACTCTCCACCCAACTGCTGCAAAATATACGTTTTTTTCTAGCGCACATGGAACATTCTCTAGAATAGACCACATATTAAGTCATAAAACAAACCTTTGCGGAGTCCAAAACATCGAAATATTACAAAGCATCTTCTCAGACCACAAGGCAATAAAACTAGAAATCAATAACAGAAAAACTAGGGAAAAGAAATCAAATACTTGGAAAATGAACAATACCCTCCTGAAAAAAGACTGGGTTATAGAAGACATCAAGGAGGGAATAAGGAAATTCATAGAATGCAACGAGAATGAAAATACTTCCTATCAAAACCTCTGGGACACAGCAAAAGCAGTGCTCAGAGGCCAATTTTTATCGATAAATGCACACATACAAAAAGAAGAAAGAGCCAAAATCAGAGAACTGTCCCTACAACTTCAACAAATAGAAAGTGAGCAACAAAAGAACCCATCAGGCACCAGAAGAAAACAAATAATAAAAATTAGAGCTGAACTAAATGAATTAGAGAACAGAAAAACAATTGAAAGAATTAACAAAGCCAAAAGCTGGTTCTTTGAAAAAATTAACAAAATTGATAAACCATTGGCTAGACTGACTAAAGAAAAACAGGAAAGGAAACAAATAACCCGAATAAGAAACGAGAAGGACCACATCACAACAGAGCCAAATGAAATTAAAAGAATCATTTCAGATTACTACGAAAAATTGTACTCTAACAAATTTGAAAACCTAGAAGAAATGGATGAATTCCTAGAAAAACACTACCTACCTAAACTAACACATTCAGAAGTAGAACAACTAAATAGACCCATAACAAAAAAAAAGAGATTGAAACGGTAATCAAAAAACTTCCAACAAAAAAAAGCCCTGGCCCGGACGGCTTCACTGCAGAGTCCTACCAAACTTTCAGAGAAGAGTTAACACCACTACTACTGAAGGTATTTCAAAGCATAGAAAATGACGGAATACTACCCAACTCATTCTATGAAGCCACCATCTCCCTGATACCAAAACCAGGTAAAGACATTACAAAAAAAGAAAATTATAGACCTATATCCCTCATGAACATAGATGCAAAAATCCTCAACAAAATTCTAGCCAATAGAATCCAGCAACATATCAAAAAAATAATTCACCCTGATCAAGTGGGATTTATACCAGGTATGCAAGGCTGGTTTAACATCAGAAAAACCATTAATGTAATCCATCACATAAATAAAACAAAAGATAAAAACCACATGATCTTATCAATATCAATTGATGCAGAAAAGGCATTTGACAAAGTTCAACACCCATTTATGATAAAAACTCTTACCAAAATAGGAATTGAAGGAAAATTCCTCAACATAATAAAGGGCATCTATGCAAAGCCAACAGCCAATATCACTCTAAATGGAGAGAACCTGAAAGCATTTCCCTTGAGAACGGGAACCAGACAAGGATGCCCTTTATCACTGCTCTTATTCAACATCGTACTTGAAGTCCTAGCCAGGGCAATTAGGCTAGACAAAGAAATAAAGGGTATCTGGATTGGCAAGGAGGAAGTAAAGTTATCACTATTTGCAGATGACATGATCTTATACACAGAAAACCCTAAGGAGTCCTCCAGAAAACTACTGAAACTAATAGAAGAGTTTGGCAGAGTCTCAGATTATAAAATAAACATACAAAAATCACTTGGATTCCTCTACATCAACAAAAAGAACACCGAAGAGGAAATAACCAAATCAATACCATTCACAGTAGCCCCCAAGAAGATAAAATACTTAGGAATAAATCTTACCAAGGGTGTAAAAGACCTATACAAAGAAAACTACAAAGCTCTACTACAAGAAATTCAAAAGGACATACTTAAGTGGAAAAACATACCTTGCTCATGGATAGGAAGACTTAACATAGTAAAAATGTCTATTCTACCAAAAGCCATCTATACATTTAACGCACTTCCGATTCAAATTCCAATGTCATATTTTAAGGGGATAGAGAAACAAATCACCAATTTCATATGGAAGGGAAAGAAGCCCCGGATAAGCAAAGCATTACTGAAAAAGAAGAAGAAAGTGGGAGGCCTCACTCTACCTGATTTCAGAACCTATTATACAGCCACAGTAGTCAAAACAGCCTGGTACTGGTACAACTACAGGCACCTAGACCAATGGAACAGAATTGAGAACCCAGATATAAATCCATCCACGTATGAGCAGCTGATATTTGACAAAGGACCAGTGTCAGTTAATTGGGGAAAAGATAGTCTTTTTAACAATTGGTGCTGGCATAACTGGATATCCATTTGCAAAAGAATGAAACAGGACCCATACCTCACACCATGCACAAAAACTAACTCCAAGTGGATCAAAGACCTAAACATAAAGACTAAAACGATAAAGATCATGGAAGAAAAAATAGGGACAACCCTAGGAGCCCTAATACAGGGCATAAACAGAATACAAAACATTACCAAAAATGATGAAGAGAAACCCGATAATTGGGAGCTCCTAAAAATCAAACACCTATGCTCATCCAAAGACTTCACCAAAAGAGTAAAAAGACCACCTACAGACTGGGAAAGAATTTTCAGCTATGACATCTCAGACCAGCTCCTGATCTCTAAAATCTACATGATTCTGTCAAAACTCAACCACAAAAAGACGAACAACCCAATCAAGAAGTGGGCAAAGGATATGAACACACATTTCACTAAAGAAGATATTCAGGCAGCCAACAGATACATGAGAAAATGCTCTCTATCATTAGCCATTAGAGAAATGGAAATTAAAACTACGATGAGATTCCACGTCACGCCAACAAGGCTGGCATTAATCCAAAAAACACAAAATAGTAGATGTTAGAGAGGCTGCGGAGAGATTGGAACTCTTATACACTGCTGGTGGGAATGTAAAATGGTACAACCACTTTGGAAATCCATCTGGCGTTATCTTAAACAGTTAGAAATAGAGCTACCATACAACCCAGAAATCCCACTCCTCGGAATATACCCTAGAGATACAAGAGCCTTCACACAAACAGATATATGCACACCCATGTTTATTGCAGCTCTGTTCACAATAGCAAAAAGCTGGAAGCAACCAAGGTGTCCATCAACGGACGAATGGGTAAATAAATTGTGGTATATTCACACAATGGAATACTACGCATCGATAAAGAACAGTGACGAATCTCTGAAACATTTCATAACATGGAGGAACCTGGAAGGCATTATGCTGAGCGAAATTAGTCAGAGGCAAAAGGACAAATATTGTATAAGACCACTATTATAAGATCTTGAGAAATAGTAAAAACTGAGAAGAACACATACTTTTGTGGTTACAAAGGGGGGAGGGAGGGAGGGAGGGAGAGGGTTTTTTATTGATTAATCAGTGGATAAGAACTGCTTTGGGTGAAGGGAAAGACAACACTCAATACACGGAAGGTCAGCTCAATTGGACTGGACCAAAAGCAAAGAAGTTTCCGGGATAATGCTTCAAAGGTCAGCGGACCAGGGGCGGGGGTCTGGGGAACATGGGTTGAGGGGACTTCTAAGTCAATTGGCAAAATAATTCTAGTATGAAAACATTCTGCAGCCCACTTTGAAATGTGGCGTCTGGGGTCTTAAATGCTAACAAGCGGCCATCTAAGATGCATCAATTGGTCTCAACCCACCTGGAGCAAAGGAAAATGAAGAACACCAAGGTCACACGACAACTAAGAGCCCAAGAGACAGAAAGGGCCACATGAGCCAGAGACCTACATCATCCTGAGACCAGAAGAACTAGTTGGTGCCCGGCCACAATCGATGACTGCCCTGACAGGGAGCACAACAGAGAACTCCTGAGGGAGCGGGAGATCAGTGGGATGCAGACCCCAAATTCTCACAAAAAGACCATACTTAATGGTCTGACTGAGACTAGAGGAATCCCGGCGGCCATGCTCCCCAGACCTTCTGTTGGCACAGGACGGGAACCATCCCCGAAGACAACTCATCAGACATGAAAGGGACTGGTCAGCGGGTGGGAGAGAGATGCTGATGAAGAGTGAGCTAATTATATCAGGTGGTCACTTAAGACTGTGTTGGCAACTCTTGTCTGGAGGCGGGATGGGAGGATAGAGAGAGAGGGAAGCTGGCAAAATTGTCACAAAAGGAGAGACTGAAAGGGCTGACTCAATAGGGGGAGAGCAAGTGGGAGTACACAGTAAGATGTATGTAAACTTATATGTGACAGACTGATTGGATTTGTAAATGTTCACTTGAAGCTTAATAAAAGTTCATAAAAAAAAAAAAAGAATCTAAGGCTGCCCACCCCCCATGCCTTCCAGTCATCAAAAGGCCAAGAACTGGTGTAATAGTAAAATCTTACATGCGTAAGTTAGAGGAAACAGAAGGCCAGAGAGGTGCTGCAATGGTCCCAGGCTGCATAGCATGGAGGGCCTGGTAGAATGGGGTGGGGTGGAGCTGGGTAAAGGGGGGTGCAGTGGAGGCCTGGCCATGTGCCCAGCACAGCATACTCACTGGTTGTACTCCATGAACATGTAGAGCGCCGCCACCACCTGCAAGCCTGTCATGTGAAGTGGAGAAGCAGTGCTTGGAACATGTGGATGAGGGGCTAGCCCTTTCAGAGTTCTGAGGGATGTGGGTACATGTGGGCTGTCTGCTCACTGCTACAGGCTACAGCTAGGTGCACCACTTCGCAGGAGCCCTCCCACTGCCAGCAGCCACCCAGGGACCTGCTGCAGCACCTGAGCAAGTGGGAGAATGTGGTCCATTGTGGAAGCCGGGGGGCCTGTACACGGAGTCAGTTTTTCCTGATAAGCTTTATAGTGTTAGCTCATGTCATGGATTGAATTGTGTCCTCCCAAAATATCTGTCAACTTAGCTAGTCCATGATTCCCAGTATTGTGTGATTGTCCACCATATTTTCATCTGATATGATTTTCCTGTGTTATAAATCCTACCTCTATGATGTTAATGAGGCAGGACTCAATTTACAAGATTAGGTTGTGTCTTAAGCCAATCTCTTTTGATATATAAAAGAGAGAAGTGAGCAGAGAGACAGGGGTACTTCATACCACCAAAAACAAGAGCCAGAAGAATAGCATATCCTTTGGACCCAGGGTCCCTGTGCAGAGAATCTCCTCAACTGGGGAAGATTGATGACAAGGACCTTCTCCAGAGCCAACAAAGAGAGAAAGGCTTCCCCTGGAGCTGATACCCTGGATTCGGACTTCTAGTCTTCTAAACTGTGAGAGAATAAATTTCTCTTTGTTAAAGCCATCCACATGTGGTATTTCTGTTACAGCAGCACTAGATGACTAAGACAGTTCATAACTATGGGTTGCACATAAGTCAGATGTTCGTAACCTGGGGACTGCTTGTATAACAGAAATGAAGAATGCCTTTGATGGGCTTATCAGTAGACTGGACACAGTCAAGGAAATACTTTTGTCAATATCTTACTGGAAGATATTCCAACAGAAAATTTGCAAAGAGAAAAAAGACTGGGGGAAAAAAGTACAGGATAGCCAACAACTGTAAGAAGAAAGATGAAACATACACATAATTGGAATATCAGAAGAAGAAGAAAGAAAGGAGCAAAAGAAATATTTGAAGTAATAATGGCTGAAAATTTTCCAAAATAATGATAGACACTAAACCACAAATCCAGGAAGCTCAGAGAACACCAAGCAGGATAATAGCAAAAAAAAAAAAAAAAAATACACCAAGGGATATCATATTCAAACTACAGAAAATCAAAGACAAAGAGAAAATCTTGAAAGAAGCCACAGGGAACAAACACCTTACCTATAAAGGAACAAAGATAAGAATTACATTGGACTTCTCTTCAAAACCATGTAAGCAAGAGAGTGGAGTGGGATATTTAAAGTGTGGAAAGAAAAAAAAAATCACCAACCTAGAATTCTGTGCTAGAAAAATTACACTTCAAAATTGAAGGAGAAATAAAGACTTTCTCAGACAAACAGAAATTAGGGAAATTTGTTGCCACTAGACCTAACAAGAAATGTTAAAAGAAATTCTTCAGAGAAAAGAAAAGTGATATAGATAAGAAACTCAGATTTACATAAAGAAAGGAGGAACATTTGAGAAGGAACAAGTGACAGTTTTTATTATTATGATTATTAACTGATCTGACAAACTTGTAATATCAAAAAATATTGGATGATTGTAGCTTATGAATAAGTGAAATGTATGACAGCAATGTTATAAGGCATGTTGTTGGTTGCTGTTGAGCTGATTCTGACTCACAGTGACCCCCACATGTGCAGAGTAGAACTGCTTCAAGGCTGTGGCATTTTGGAAACAGATTGCCAGGCTTGTCTTCTGAGGTACCTCTATGTGGGTTCAAACTGCCAGCCTTTCAGCTGGCAGTCGAATATTTAACCATTTGTGTCACCCAGGGAATGCTTATAAGGGATATGAGAAAGGAATTGGGAATATTCCATTATAAAATACCTACATTATTCATGAAACAGTATGGTGTTATTTGAAAGTGGACCTATATTAGTTGTAAATGTATATTGCAAACTCTAGGACCACCACTAAGAAAAAATTTTAAAGGAGTATAATTTAAATGCTAAGAGAAGAGAGAAAATGGTATTATGCAAAATGCCCAATAAAATCAGAGAAAGCAAAAAATGAGTGGGAGACAAAAAGATGAAAAAAGAGTGTAAGACAGAAAAAAAAGAAACAAAGAACAATGAATATGGTAGATATTAATTCAACTATATCAATAAAAAATAGTCATTTTAAATGTGAATGGTCTAAATATGCCAATTAAGACAGAGATTATCAAAGCAGATTAAAAAAACAAGCACCAACTATATGTTGTCTGCAAGAGACCCACTTTAAATATAAAGACACAGATAAATTAAAAGTAAAGGGATGGAGAAAGATATGCCATACTAACACTAATCAAAAGAATGATTAGGGATATTAATTTCAGACAAAGCTGACTTTAGAACAAGGAAAATTATCAGGGGTAAAAAAGGTACATTACATAATGCTAAAGGGGTCTTTTTTTTTTTTTTTTTACTTGAAGAGGTCAATTATTCAAGGAGACATTATAACCATTAATGTATACCATATTTTTATGCCAATAAGCTGTACATTAGACATTTTTTTGCCAGCCATGCAAACCCCCCATACACATTATTTTCATAGGCATGCACTATGCCAATTGTTTTTTTACATAATGTAATCAATAAGTGACTGTAGAAGAGATTTCAAAATTCAAATGTAAGGTGTACAAGAAGCAAGAGTTCTTTTACAGACCTATGCTTGCAAGCATATGACTAAGGTGACTTATGATCATTGATCAAAGACATTGACACTAAGAAGACATAATTAAGCCATGAAATAAGTAGGCCTTTTTTTTTTAACATAACCTAATGGCTTCACTTAAGACAATCTGATAAGGTTTTTGCACTCAACTGTTGAGCTAATGCACTATAATTATCAACTTAAATTAATAGAAACAAACACATGGTTTCTGTTATTTATTTTCTGATTACCAGAGGACTACCAAACTCTATCCATGTTTTCCTGACCATGGCTTATAACTTTATTATACAATTATGGTCAAAAGTAACATTTTGAACTATTTTTATACACACAAGCAGGAGATTGGAGAAAATGAACAAAATGAAAGAAAATGAACAGAATGATATGATTTGCCTGTAATATGGGAGAACGGGTGAAAGAGGCTGAAATTCACCTATGGAAATGTCATGAGATGTGCAGTATATGTGTGGGTGCGCTATGCCAGAAAGGTTTTACTTAATTTCATCATTATATGTATGGGCACGTTATTTATGAAAAAATACAGTATGTGCCTAACAAGACAGCATATGTGAGGCAAAAACAAATAGAAATTCAAGGAGAACGAGACAAAGCAACTGTTATAGTTAAAGACTTCTACACCCCTCTGTCAGTAATTGATAGGTCCAACAGGCAGAAAATCAGTAAGAATATAATTGAACTGAACAGCACCATCAATTAACTGAATCTAATTAGCATTTATAGAATCCTTCATCCAATGACAGCAGAATACATAATCTTTTCAGGCTCACAGGGAACATTTACCAAGATAGACCACATCCTGAGCCATAAAACCTACCTTGAAATTTTTGAAAGAATAGAAATCATACAAACTATGTCTTCAGGCCCCAAAGGAACCAAACTAGAAATCAGTAACAGATACCTAGAATATCCCAAAATATTTGGAAATTAAAGAACACACTTCTAAGTAACATATGGGTCAAAGAATAAGTCTCAAGAGAAATGACATGGTATTTTCAACCAAATGAAAATGAAAATACAAATTACCAGAATTTGTGAGATGAAGCAAAAGCAGTGCATAGAGGGAAATTTATAGCACTGATTGCACATACTAGAAAAGAAGAAAGATAAAAAATCAACAATATAGGTTTTCATCTTGAAAAAAAACTTGAGAAAAAAGAAGAAATTAAATCCAAAGTAAGAATAAGAAAAGAAATAATAAAAATTAAAGCAGAAATCAATGAAATTGAAAACAGGAAATTAACAGATAAAATCAACAAAACCAAAAACTGGTCCTTTGAAAAAATTGGTAAAATTGATAAACCTCTAGCCAGATTAACTGAGAAAAAAAAAGAAAAGACATAAATTACTAATGTTAGAAATGAAATAAGGGCAATCATAATTGATCCCAGGGACATTAAAAGGGTAATAAAGGAGTACTATGAACAACTCTATGTCCAAATTTGAAAACTTAGATGACACGGACCAACTCCTTGAAAGACGTCTATTGAAACTCATATAATAAATAGATAACCTGAATAAGGCTACATCTATTAAAAGAATTGATACAACAAAAAAGCACCAGGACCAGGTAGTTTCATTTGTGAGTTCTACCAAACATTTAAACTAACATCAATGTTTCTCAAACTCTTTCAAAAAAAAAAAAAAAAAAAGAACACAAGTGGAAGGCACACTTCCTAATTCATTCTATGAGGTCAGCATTATCCTAATAGCAAAAGTAGACAAAGACTGGAAATTGCTGGGAAGGAAAATTACAGACCAATATCTCTTATGAACATAGGTGGAAAAATCCTTAACAAAATTTAAGCAAATCAAAATCCAACGATGTATAAAAAGAATTATACAGCATAACCTAGTGGTATTTATCTCAAGTGTGCTGGTTCAATATTTACAAATCAATTAATGTAATTCATCATTCAACAGGCTAAACAAGAAAATCAGATGATCATATCCATGCGTCAGGTTATATACTTTCAACGTACTTATTCAATATGTATGCTGAGCGAGTAATCCAAGAAGCTGGGCTATATGAAGAAGAATGTGGCATCAGGATAGGAGGAAGGCTCGTTAAAAGCCTGAGTTATGCAGATGACACAACCTCGCTTGCCAAAAGTGAAGAGGACTTGAAGCCCTTACTGATGAAGATCAAAGACCTTCAGTATGGATCACATCTTAACATAAAGAAAGCAAAATCCTCAAAACTGGGTCAATAAGCAACATCATGATAAATGTAGAAAAGATTGAAATTGTCAAGGATTTCATTTTACTTGGATCCACAATCAACGCCCATGGAAATAGCAGTCAAGAAATCAAAAGATTGTGGTTACAAGAGGGGGAAGGAGGGAGGGTGGGAGAGGGGCATTCACTAATTAGATAGCAGATAAGAACTACTTTAGGTGAAGGGAGAGACAGCACACAATACAGGGGAGGTCAGCACAATTGGACTAAACCAAAACCAAAGTTTTCTGAATAAACTGAATGCTTCGAAGGCCAGAGTAGCAGGGGCAAGGGTCTGAGGACCATGGTTTCAGGGGACATCTAAGTCAATTGGCATAATAAAATCTATTAAGAAAACATTCTGCATCCCACTTTGAAGAGTGGTGTCTGGGGTCTTAAATGCTACCAAGCAGCCATCTAAGATGCATCAATTGGTTTCAACCCACCTGGATCAAAGGACAATGAAGAACACCAAGGACACAAGGCGATTAAGAGCCCAAGAGACAGAGACTACATCATCCTGAGACCAGAAGAACTAGATGGTGCCCAGCTACAACCGATGACTGCCCTGATAGGGAACACAACAGAGAACCCCTGAGGGAGCAGGAAAGCAATGGGATGCAGACCCCAAATTCTCATAAGACCAGACTTAATGGTCTGACTGAGACTGGAAGGACCCCGGTGGTCATGGCCCCCTGACCTTCTGTTGGCCCAGGACAGGAACCACTCCTGAAACCAACTCTTCAGACATGGATTGGACTGGACAATGGGTTGGAGAGGGGTGTTGGTGAGGAGTGAGCTTCCTGGATCAGGTGGACACTTGAGACTATGTTGGCATCTCTTGCCTGGAGGGGAAATGAGAGAGTGGAGGGGGTTAGAAGCTGGTGAAATGAATACGAAAAGAGAGAGTGGAGGGAGACAGCGGGCTGTCTCATTAAGGGGAGAGTAATTGGGAGTGTGTAGCAAGGCATATATGGGTTTTTGTGTGAGAAACTGACTTGATTTGTAAACTTTCACTTAAAGCACAACAAAAATTATTAAAAAAGAAATCAAAAGACAAGTTGCATTGGCAAATCTGCTGCAAAAGACCTCTTTAAAGTGTTAAAAAGAACAAAGATGTCACCTTGAAGTCTAAGGTGCATCTTACCCAGCCACGATGTTTTCAATCAACTCATATGCATGCGAAAGCTGGACAATGAATAAGGAAGACCAAAGAAGAATTGATGCCTTTGAATTGTGGTGTTGGCAAAGAATATTGAATATACCATGGACTGCCAAAAGAACAAATAAATCTGACTTGGAAGCAGTACAACTGGAGTGCTCCTTAGAAGCAAGGATGGTGAGAGATTACGTCTCACATATTTTGGACATGTTATTAGAAAGGATCAGCCCCTAGAGAAAGACATCATGCTTAGTAGAGGGTCAGCAAAAAAGAGGAAGACCTTCAACAAGATGGATTGACACAGTGGCTGAAACATTGCTGTGGGCTCATCCATAGCAATGATTGTGAGGATGGCGCAGGACCAGGCAGTGTTTCCTGCTGTTGTACACAGGGTTGTTATGAGTCAAAACTGACTTGACAGCACCTAACAACAACAACAACATATCAATAGATGCAGAAAGAGCATTTGACAAAATCCAACACCCATTCATGATAAAAAACTCTCTTCAAACTAGGAATACAGGGGAACTTCCTCACCTTGATAAAGAGTATCTACAACATAAAACATGGTGAGAAATAAGATGCATTCTTCTGTTTGTTTGACAATAAGACAAGAATCCCCTCATCATCCCTATTCAACATCGTACTGGAAGTACTAGCTAATGCAATTAGAAAAGAAAAAAGATAAAATACAGACAGATTGCGAAGGAAGAAATAAAGCTGTATTTGCTCACATATGATATGATTGTCTATGTAGAAGATCTCAAAGAATCATCATCAACAACAACAAAAAAAAAAAAGGTTGCAGAATTCAAGGTTATTATATATATGTTGATTATTTGATCAACAAAAGTGAAAAAACAGCCTGCGGACTGGGAGAAAAATCTTGGGAACAATATATCCAATGTGAGTCTAATACCCAAAATATACATATATATATAAAACTTCTACAACATAACGACAAAAAGACAAAAAACCTAATCAAAAAATAGGTAGAGGACTTGAATGACATTTTGCCAAAGAAAATATTCAAATGGCCAACCAACACATGAAAACATGCTCAAAGTCATTAGCCATTGTTGTTGTTGTGTGCCATAGAGTCTATTCCAACTCACAGTGACCCCATAGAACAGAGTAGAACTTCTCCACGTGGTTTCCAAGGAATAGCTGGTGGATTCAAACTACTGACATTTTGGTCAGCAGCCTGAGCTCTTAACAACTTCGCCACCAGGGCTCCACTCAGTGGCCATTGGCAAAAAAAAAAAAAAAAAAAAAACCAAACCTGTTGCCATCGAGTCGATTCTGACTCATAGCAACCCTATAGGACAGAGTAGAACTGCCCCACAGGATTTCCAAGGAAAGCCTGATGGATTTGAACTGCTGACCTTTTGGTTAGCAGCCGTAGCTCTTAACCACTATGCAACCAGGGTTTCCATTAGCCATTAGGGAGATGCAAATCAAAACTACCTCACTCCTATTAGAAGGGCAATGATCAAAAAACCAGAAAACAACAGATGTCTATGAGGTTGTAGAAAAACTGGAACCCTCATCCATTGCTGGTGGGAATGTGAAATGGTACAGCCACTGTGGAGAACACTTTGGCAGTTCCTCAGAAAGTTGAATATAGAACTACCATACAACTCAGCAATCCCAATTAAAGCAGAAATGCAAACAGAAACCTGTACACCAACATTTGTTGTTGCACTTTTCACAATAGCCAAAAGGTGGAAACAAACGAAATACCCATCAACAGATGAATGGATTGAAAAAAAAAGTGGTACTTACACACAATGAAATACTACTCAGCCATAAAGAGAAATGAAGTTCTGATGCATTCCACAACATGGATGAAACTTGAAAACATGCTGAGCAAAATAAGGCAGTGGTAAAAGGACAAATATTATATTATCTCACTTATATGAAATAATTAAATACATAGAAACCAAAGATTATTAGTGGTTACCACAGGTGGGAAGGAGATTAGGGGAAGTTTTTGCTTAAGGGGCATTGAGTTTGTTAATGGCAGTGCAGTGATTTACCAAAAGACAATGAGAAAGGTTGCACTACTTGAAGAACGTAATCAGTGTTACTGCATTGTCATGTAGAAATTGTTGAGATTGTGTTTGTTTTGTTAAGCATATTTTCACCACAGTTAACTTAAAAATAAATAAGTAAATAAAGAAGAGGACTCTCAAAAAGTCAATTGCTTTGCTAAGTACCAGTATTGAACAATTGGAATTTGAAATTAAAAACACAATAGCATTTACATTAGCACCAAAAAAAGGAAATGCATAGGTATAAATCTAACAATATGAATATAAGATCTACATGAGGAAAACTACAAAATGCTGATGAAAGGAATCAGAGAAGATCTAAATGAATGGAGGAATAGTCCATGTTCATGGATAGGAAGACAATATTCTTAAGATATCAATTATTTCCAACTTGATCTATAGATTCAACACAATCTCAATCAAAATCCCAGCAAGTTATTTGTTTAGGTATCTACAAACTGATTCTAAAGTTTATATAGAAAGGCAAAAGACTGAGAATAGCCAACACAATACTGAAGAATAACAGAGATTGAGGACTGACGCTATCCAACTTCAAGGCTTACTATAAAGCTCTGGTGATCAAGGCAGTTGAAACTGACAAAGGACTCGACAGATAGAATGATGGAGTAGAATAGAGCCCAAAAATAGACTCACATAAACATAGCCAACTGATCTTTGACAAAGGAACAAAAGCAATTGAATGAAGAAAGAATAGTTTTTTTTAACAAATGATGCCAGAATAACTGGACATCCACATGCAAAAAAAAAAAAAAAGAGATAAAGAATTTAGCTTACACCTTTTATAAAAATTAACTCAAAATGGATCATAGACCAAAATGTAAGATGAAAAACTAGAAAACTTCTAGAAGATAACATAGGAGAAAATCTAGATGATCTTGGGGTTTGGAAATGATTTTTTAGATACAACACCAAAAGCATGATTCATAAAAGGGAAAAATATGGTAAGCTGGGATTTTATTAAAATTAAAGTGTTCTGCTCTGTGAAAGGCACTGTTAAGAGAATGAAAAGATACGGCATATACTGGGAGGAAATATTTGAAAAATACATATCTGATAAAGGACTTATGTCTAAAATATATCATAAACTCAAAAGCTAACAGTGCCGTTGAGTCAATTCAATATATCATAAAGAACCCTTAAAACTCAACAATAAGAAAACAAACAACTCAATTACAAAGTGGGCAAAATATCTAAACAAACATCACCAAAGAAGATTTATATATGGCAAATAAGCTTATGAAAAGATGCTCGACATCATATATCTGTAGGGAATTACTAATTAAAACCACAATGAGATACCACTACACACCTATTAATAAAAAAGAATGACTAAATTCCAGAACACTGGCAACACCAAATGCTGACAAGGACATGGAGCAACAGGAAACTTCATTCATTGCTCAAAGGAATACAAAATGGTGCAGCCACTTTGGAATACAGTCTGGCAGTTTCTTGAAAAACATAGGCTTACCATGCAATCCAACAATCACATCCCAATTTACCCAAGTGAGTTCAAAACTTATGTCTTCATAAAAACCTGCACATGAATGTTTATAGAAGCTTTATTTATAATTGCCAAAAATTGGAAGCAGCCAAGATATCCTTCAGTAGGTGAATAGATAAATTGTGGTACATCCAAACAATGCAATATTATTTAGAAATAAAAAGAAATGAGCTATGAAGCTACTAAAAGACATGGAGGAACCCTAAGTGCATATTGTTAAGTGAACGAAGCCAGTCTGAAAAGGCTACATACTCTATGATTCCAACTATATGACATTCTGGAAAAGGCAAAACTATAGAGACAGTAAAATGATAAGTGTTTGCCAGGGGTTCTGGGAGACAAGGGGTAGAATGAATAGGTGGAGCATGGGATTTTCAGGGCAATGACACTATTTGGTATAATACTATAAAGGTGGACACATGACATTACGCATTTGTCAAAATCCATAGGACTGAACAACACAGAGTGAACCCTAACGTAAACTATGGACTTTAATTAATACAGTTGGCCATCCTTATCCTCAGATTCCACAGCCACTGATCAAATGTATTAGGAAAAAAAAAGTTTCAAAAGGCAAAAACTTGAATTTGCTGTGAGCCAAGCACGACGCTGAACCCACACAAAAGAAATGATGTGCAGACATACCCTGGTGTAGCCTCCCACCATTTTGCAGATCCTCAGTTTCTCTCCACCACTCATTATCTGAACATTAATCTTCTCTTGTCTTTTCATTATTCTCTGAACAATACAGTATAACAACTATTTACGTAGTGTTTACATTGTATTAAGTATTATAAGTAATCTAGAGGTGAGTTAAAGTATACAAGAGGATGTGCATAGGTTATATGTAAATACTATACCATTTTATGCAAGGGACTTGAGCGTCTGTGGATTTTGATACTGCGAGAGGTCCTACAGCCAATCCCCGCCCTCCCATACCAAAGGATGACTGTAATAATATGTCAATATTGGTTTTTTAGTTGTAACAATGTGTCACACGAATGTGTCACAGAAGATGTGAATAATAGGGAAAACTGTGTGGAGAGGGAAAACAGGTATATAGGAACTCCATACTTTCTGCACAATTTTTCTGTAAACCTCAAACTACTCTAGAAAATAAAGTCTATTTTTTTTAAAAAGAGGTCACCAGGCCATGCTCGGGCTCTGCCGAGGCTGAGAATGTCTATGTGAGAGCTGATGTCAAACATCTGGCATAGAGTTGGTGCTGGAGAAAGAGCAGTTCCCTTTCCTTGGAGAGCTGAGTACTTGATTTTTCAAGGGCCATTTTGTTGAATTAAAAGCCCCTGACAAGAAGGACAATTTAACTCGCCCACGTAGAGATCACTTTTGACAGATTTTGGCTGGTGAATTCCCATGGTGAAAATCAGGGCCTGTGAAGTGAGCCCTGTGATGGGTCCTTCCCAAATATGACTGACCATTGCAAAACTCCTACACTGCAAAGCTGAGCACTGATAATGAATCATTGCCCCATTATAATGGACACTGGGAAACCCTGGTGGCATAGTGTTTAAGTGCTACTACGGCTGCTAACCAAAGGATCAGCAGTTCGAATCTGCCAGGCGCTCCTTGGAAACTCTATGGGGCAGTTCTACTCTGTCCTATAGGGTCACTATGAGTCGGAATCGACTCGATTGCACTGGGGTAATGGACACTGTTTGAACAGTGCTCAAGGGGGACGTTCCAATGTGTTTCTTATCTAATACATGGTCTTGATAGAAAGCCATACACATACGCACATACATACACATATAAGAAACCAACAGGTCACATTTTCCTAATCTTCAGGCCATTTCACAAGCAAAATTGCCAAGTCAGCAAAGCGGCTATCCGCCATTCTTTTCCATCCTCTCCCTCGTTTTGGACCCTTTCTAATGAGAGACCTGATGTCACAAAGCCTCAAGTTGACAGGTCCTCTGTGTGGTCCCCACCTGCCAGTTACCCACACTTCTACCCTTCCTGGCCATTATCCCACAGTCAAAATACCCATGGCCCCGTTTACCTTAGGAGTGCTCTACTCTGATAAAGTCAATCATCTAAGCTCAGATGTTGTCTTCTCTCAGGTAAAATAATTGCATTTTAACAAGGAAGTTGAAGTGTTTTTCCTACAAGAGGACTTCCAGTGATGGGAATTTAAGCACCATTAGCAAGGGGTACCACCACTGTCAGTTTTTCATTCTGTGGTGGCTTGTGTCAAGCATAACGATTATGAGGATGGCATAGGACCTGACAGTGTTTCGTTCTATTGTACATAGGATGGCTATGAATCAGAACCAACTCCATAGCACCTAACAACAACAACACATCTCACTGGGCGGCGTGAGGACATTATAGGTTGGCAGGGTCTGGCCTAGCTTTCTCTGGTTAAAAGAGAAGTCAGTAAAATTTTACAGGTAAAAGTTCCAAGGCCCAGAGAACCTGTAAAATTTGCACCTGGCACAAAGCACTGTCACAGATACAGAGGTATATCTCCATATCGCCCCTCAGGAAGGAAGGATTTGCTCTCTTTGCTGCTGCAAGCTCTGCCAGAAGACCTGTATCCTCAGATCCCTCAACTCTCTGAGCCTGTAGAGTGGCCCCCCTGCCTATCAAGGGCCAGCCTTCTTCTCACTTACCCTAACCCTAACCTTCGCCCGCAGTTTGGGAAAGATGCAGAGGCTTCTGTCCTGCAAGACAGCATGGCCCCCTCAGGACCCACCTCTCTCACTAGGCCCATCACTAAGATGAAGTTGCAATAGTATCTGACTGCTAAGGGAGGGAAAGGACTGTGCCTGAAGAAACCGC
This sequence comes from Loxodonta africana, assembly GCF_030014295.1. Taxonomy (NCBI): domain Eukaryota; kingdom Metazoa; phylum Chordata; class Mammalia; order Proboscidea; family Elephantidae; genus Loxodonta; species Loxodonta africana. The sequence goes on from NC_087342.1 coordinate 37,558,555, forward strand.
AGTTCCTTTGGACACCTCATCAGGAAAGACCAGTAACTAGAAGAGGACATCATGTTTGGTAGAGGGCCAGAGAAAACAAGGGAAACCCTCAATGAGATTAATGGACAAAACAGCCGTAACTATATACTTAATGCACTCAACATCATGAAGATGGTGCAGGACCAGGCAACATTTTGTTCTGTTATACTTGGGGTTGCCGTAAGTGCGAGCTGACTCAATGGCAGCTAACAAAAACAAAGGATCCAGGGAGATGCTGGAAACAAGCTGCAATGCTAGTTCCTAGGAGAATGAAAAAGCAATGGCCCACACTAAGTGAGGTAGACCTAGCACAAGGGGCAAGGTGGGTGGTGAAGAAGGGATGATAGAGTATTGTATACGCACAGAATCAGAAGCCTTTTTGTTATATCTGTCCTCAGTAGGATACATGGGCCTGGGAGCTCAGCGGTGGAATCAGGAGTCACCCCATTTGTCATCACTCCTGGGGACCCACTCAGGGAACCTGGACTTTACATCTTTGCAGATCTGGGCTCTGCAAGGTCAGGGGCCCTGATTCCAAAGGGGAAACTATTCTACCAGGAGACACAGCAAAAATGCCATTGAACTCTAGGCTATGGCAGCCTTCTAAGGGGGCCTTTGGGCAGGAACTAGCAGAGAAGAAAAGAAATTTCTGTCTTTACCCTGATCAGTAGGAGAAAGTAGGGCAGCTGTTACATAATGAGGTGGGAAATAATATGCTTGGCAACCAGGTGACTTGTGCAGTTTTGGTGATAAATGTAAGTGGAGATACAACAACTTGGGCCAAGAAGAGTATGGAGACCAGGGGTTCAAACCCCTCATTTAGCCACTGGCCCATCAGAGTGGCTAGTTAAAGGTGAAGAGATTCTAGAACGGATAGAGGATGAGTTTCAACCGTGGCCCCAAGACCAGCTATAGTGCAAGGGTTGTAATTTGCCCCCACTAACCTTCCTCCTCTGAATTTCTGCCAGGATATTTTTTTTTAACCTTCCTCCTCTGAATTTCTGCCAGGATAGGGTTGCCGGATAAAATATAGGATGCTTAGTTAAATTTCTATTTTATATGACCAATAGTTTTTTAGTATAAGTATATAGCAAATATTGCATGAATATACTTATACTAAAAAAAAAATTGTTCTTTTTCTCAGATTCAGATAAACTGGCTGACCTGTATTTTTATTGACTAAATCTGGCAACTCTTGTCCAGTAGGGAATTCGATCTTTCTTCCCTGGAACCTATAATAAAAAGAGCAAAAGGTAGACTTTGGTGGATGCCGTTTTGTACTGCTCAGATCCCCAGTCAGGAAGGAAAGATTTACTCCTCTGGCTACTGGGATTGTTCATGAAAGACGATTCTCAGCAGTCAGCCTTCTGAATATTGCTCCACCTGAAGAAAACCACCAAGCCCAATCCTTGCAGCCTGTACTCAATGACTGATTAACCCATGGATAAGGGCTCAAGGGCCCTATTCCTTCAACTCAACTTGGTACAATTCTGAAGGCTCATCCTAGCTCCTGATCTCTCCACAGGGTTGACTGAGGCTTTCTTGGTCCTGCGTTGCACCTCAACTTCTATTTCTTCCTAGTCCAACTCCCTTCTCCTTGATTCCATAGAAATTCACTCCGAGAGTGTTCCCTAATGAACATCCTGCAAACTAATCTCCATCTCAGAGTCTGCTACTCTCCTCTAGTTAGAGGGTGAGTGAGGGTTGTAATCTTTTTTTATTCTTGTCATAAAAAGCATGGCCTAACAGGCAAGATACACTTATTTTTTGTGTTTTATTTTATTAAAATAAGTGTAACATAAAATTTGACATTTCAACCATTTTTAAGTATACTATTTGAAGACATTAATTACATTCATGTTATTGTATAACCATCACCACTATCTATTTTCAAAATATCACCCCAAAAAGAAACTCTGTATCCATTAAGCAGTAACTCCACATTCCTCTCTCCTCCTAGCCTCTGGTAAACTCTCAGCTACTTAGTGTCCCTCTGATATTGCCTACTGTACATATTTCATGTAAGTGGAATCTTACAATAGTTGTCCTTCTGTGCCTGGCTTATTTTACTTGACATAACTTTTTCAAGGTTCATCCATGTTGAAGCATGTATCAGTACATTCTTTTCATGGTTGAATACTATGCTGTTATACGTTATGTACCACATTTTGTTTATCCATTTATATGTTGATGGACATTGGGCTGTTTCCATTTTTCGACTAGTATGAATAATACTGCAATGAACATTAATGTGCAAGCATCTGTTTGAGTCCTTGTTTTCAAATATTTTAGGTATATACCTAGGAGCAGAATTTGTGGATCATATGGTAATTCTATGTTTAACTTTTTGAGGAACTGCCAAACTGTTTTCCACAATGGAAGCACCATTTTACATTCCCCCCAGCAATGCATGTGTTCCATTTCCTCCACCTCTTTCTCAACACTTGTTATTTTCCATTTTCTTGATAATAGCTATCCTAATAAGTGTAAGGAGCCCTGGTGGTGCAGTGGTTAAGAATTATGCCTACTAACCAAAAGGTTGGCAGTTCCAATCCACCAGTTGCTCCTTGTAAACCCTATGGGGCAGTTCTGCTCTGTCCTATAGGATTGCTATGAGTAGGAATCCACTCAACATCAATGGGTGTGGGTTTTTTTGGTAGTAAGTGTGAAATGTTGTCTCATTGTAGCTTTGATTTGCATTCCTTAATCACTACTGATGTTGAGTATATTTTCACATTGGCCATTTGTATATTTCTTTGAAGAAATATCTATTCCAGCTCTTAGACCATTTTTAAATTGAGTTGTCTTTTTGTTGTTGAGTTATAGGAGTTATTTATATTTTCTGGATATTAAACCCTTATCAGATATATAGTTCCCAAATATTTTCTCCCGTTCTATAGTTTGCTTTTTCATTCTTGATATCCTTAGATGCACAAGTTATTAATTTTGATGAAGTCTAGTTTTTTGTTGTTGTTGTTGTTGTTGCTCTTGCTTTCGATGTTGTATCTAAGAATCCATTGCCAAAGACAAGATTCTGAAAATTTACCCCTAGGTTTTCTCCTAAATGTTTTATGATTTTAGCTCTTACATTTAGATCATTGATCACTTTTGAGTTAATTTTCGTATAGTGTGAGATATGGTCTAACTTCATTTTTTTTTTTTTTTTTTTTTTTGCATGTAGCTATTTTTTATTCAGTCATCCTAGCACCATTTGTTGAAGAGACTACTCTCCGCACTGAAAGGGCTTGAAACACACATAGAAAATCAGTTGGATGTAGATGTATGGGTTTATTTCTGGACTCTCAATTATATTCCACTAGTCTATATGTTTATCCTTTTATCAGTCTTGATTACTGTAGCTTTGTAGAAAGTTTTGAAATCAAGGCCTGTGAGCTCTCCTACTTTGTTCTTTTTTCAAGATTGTTTTGGGTGTTTAGAGCCCCTTGCAATTCCATATGAGTTTAAGGATTGCCTTTTTCATTTCCGCAAAGAAGGCAGAAGGTTAGAATTTTGATAGGAATTGTGTTGAATCTGCGGATCTTTGGGTAGTATTGACACCTCAACAGTATTAAACTTTGCAATCCACGAACATGGGATTGGGATATGTTTCTATATACTTAGGTGTTCTTTAATTTTTTTCAGCAATGTTTTGTAGTTATCAGTATATGAGACTTTCACATCCTTGGTTAAATTTATTCCTAAGTGTTTTATTCTTTTAGATGCTGTTATAAATGGAATTTTTTTCTTAATTTCCTTTTAGATTGTTCATTGTTGGTGTGTAGAAATATAGCTAATTTTTGTGCGTTGATCATGTGCCCTGAAACATTGCTTAATTCGTTTATTAGCTCTAGTACCTTTCCTGTAGAATCTTCAGGATTTTCTATATATAGAATCATGTCATCTGCAAATAGAAATGGTTTTACTTATTTCTTTGTGATTTGGATGGTTTTTATTTCTTTTTCTTGTTTAATTGCTCTCACTAGAACTTCGAATAGCTGTGGTGAAAGCTGGCACCTTTGTCATGTTCTTGATCTTAAGGGGAAAGCTCTCAGTTTTTCTCCATTGAGTATGTGGGTTTTTCATAAATGTCCTTTATCATGTGGGGAGATTATTATCCCCCTTCTGTTCCTGGGTGCTGAATGTTTCAATCATGAAAGGGTGTTGGATTTCATCCAGTGGTTTTTCTGCATCAACTGAGATTATTGTGTTTTTTTTTTTTCCCCCTGCCTTCTATGAATGTGGGGTATTACATTGATGGATATTCTTATGTAGAATGGCCCTTGCATTTTGGGAAAAATCCACTTGATCATGCACGTAATCCTTTCAATGTGCTCTTGAGTTTGGTTTTCTGATGTTTTATTGAAGACATATGTATTGTATCTATACTCATAAGGAATATCGGTCTGTAATTTTCTTTGTGGTGTCTTTGGTTTTGGTGCCAGGATAATGTTGGCCTCACAGGATGAGCTGGAAGTGTTCTCTCCTCTTCTATTTTTTGGAAGAGTATAAGAAGAATTGCTATCAATTTTTCTTTCAATGTTTGGTACAATTCACCAATGAAGCCATCTGGTCTATACTTTGTTGGGAGAATTTTGACTACTGAGTCAATCTCTTTTCTTGTTATAGGTCTGTTGAGCTTCTAGTTCTTCTTGAGTCAGTTTAGGTAATTTGTTTCTAGGAATTTGTCAATCATGCTTGATAAAGTAGAGGGTCAGTGAAAAAGACGAAGACCCTCGACAAGATGGATTGACACAGTGGCTGCCACAATGGGCTCAAACACAGCAATGATTGTGGGGATAGCGCAGGACTGGGCAGCATTTCTTTCTATTGTACATAGGGTTGCTATGAGTCGAAACTGACTTGACGGCACCTAAAAACAGGAAAAAAAAACAAGAATTTGTTCATTTTATCTAAGTCATCTAATTTGTTGCCATACAATTGTTCATAGTATTTTCTTATAACCCTTTGCATTTGTTAGGTAGGTAGCAATGTTCTCACTTTCTTATTTTAGTTATTTGTGTATTCTCACTTTTTTTTTCTTTCTCAGTCTAGCTAAAGGTTAGTCAGCTTTATTGATCTTTTTTTTTTCCAACAACAAAAATTTTTTTTTGAATTCTCCTGTGATGCACACATGCAGGCAGTGCCAGGGAGACACCCTGGGTGAATTTTGAGAAATTATTCATAGTCTGGGGGCGGGAGGCAGGGGGTGTGGGGGTCAGAGGGAATGCCCCCAAGGGCCAGGGCTACCCTCCCAAAGCCAGTACAGACGGCTCCAGGCCTCCTGTGTAGACTTGAAAACATTTCACAGAGGCCTAGGCACTTCTCGTTCCCACTGAGAGACTCAGAAAAGAGGAGTCGGGGCTCAGAGACAGTTCTCCATCTTCTGGGTGGACTGAAGTAAATATGCCACAGGCTCTGCCCAAACCGGCTCCTGGGCTCTGGCTGAACTTAAAAAACTTCCAGGAGATGTACATAGGCCATTTCTGTGCTGCCAGGTGGACTTGGAAAAATTTTCACAGAGCTCCCAGGCCAGTGCAGACCGGCTCCAGTATCCCTGGGACCACTGGCAAACTTAGGGAAATTTAGCGAGGCATGGGCTGGTGGAGAATGCCCACCCTGAGACCCTCAGGCCAGGGCGAGATCCATCTTTTGGTTTTGTTGACACTCACTATATTCTCCATTTCACTTACCTCTGCTCTAATCTTTATTATTTCTTTCCTTCTATAAGCTTTTGGGTTTGGTTTGCTCTACTTTTTCTAGTTCCTCAAGATATAAAGGTAGGTTATTGATTTGAGATATTTCATCTTCTTTAATGTAGGCATTTACAGCTCTAAGTTTTCCTCTGAACACTACCTTTGCTGAATCCCATAAGTTTTGATGTGCTGTATTTTAGTTATTATTATTTCTAAGTATTTTCTAATTTCACTTGTGATTTTCTTCCTGCCACATTGGCTGTTCAATAGTGTGTTGTTTAATTTCCACATATTTGTCAAGTTTCCAGTTTTCCTTATGTTATTGATATCAAGTTTCATTCCACTGTGGTAGAAGATGCTTTGTATGGTTGTAATTTTCTTAAATTTATTGAGACTTGTTTTGTGATCTAACATATGATCTATTTTGGATAATAATCCATGTGCATTAGAGAAGAATGCATTATGTTAATGTTGAGTGGAGTGTTCTATATATGTCTGTTAAACCTAGTTGGTTATAGTGTTGTTCAACCCCTCTATTTTTTATTGAACTTCTATCTAGTTGTTCTATTTATTATTTCAAGTGGTACATTAACTATGATTGTAGAACTGTCTATTTCTCCCTTCAATTGTTTGCTTTATGTATTTGGGGGCTCTGTTGTGTGGTGCATATGTGTTTATAGTTGTTATATATTCTTGATTTGATCCTTTTATCAATATATGATATCTTTGTCTCGTAACAATTTCTGACTTAAAGTCTATTTTGTCTGATATTAATATTGCCACCCTAGCTCCTTTTTAGAATATCTTTTTTCATCTTTTTACTTTTAGCCTATTTTATGTCTTCAGATCTAAAGTAAGTCTCCTGAAGACATCATAGAGCCTGATCATTTTTTTTTTTTAATTCAGATTACCATATTGCCAATCTCTGCCTTTTGATTGGAGAGTTTAATCCATTTGCTTTGCATTTAAGGTAATTATTGATAAGGAAGGATTTACTTCTTCCATTTTGCTGTTTGTTTTCTGTGAGCTTTATACGCTTTTTGTCCCTCATTTCCGCCATTACTGACTTGTTTTGTGCATAGTTGATTTTTTTATAGTGAACTATTTTGATTTCCTTTGTAAATTTTTTTTAGATATTTTCTTTGTGGTTACCATGGGGATTACATTTGACATTCTAAATTAACAAAAATCTAGTTTAAATTGATGCCAACTGAACTTCAAAAGCATTAACAACTCTGCTTCATCCTCTTCTTTGATGTTGTTATTGTCACAAATGACATCTTTATACATTGTATGCTCATTAGCATAGATAAATAATTACCTTTTGTGCATTTGTCTTTTACATTATATAAGAAATAAAAAGTGGCGTTATGAACAAAAAGTACAATAATGAGCTTTTATATTTGCCCATATAGTTATCTTTACTGGAGATATTTATTTTTTATATGATTTTGAGTTACTGTCTGGTGTCCTTTAATTTTCGCCTGAGGGGCTCTTATTAGTATTTCTTGTAGGACAAATCTAAGCGTAGCAAACTTTCTCATCATTTTTTTTTTTTAACCTGGGAATGTCTTAATTTCCCCCTCATTTTTAAAGGAGAATTTGGCTAATATAGAATTCTTGCTTCAGAGGTTTTTGTTTTTCTTTCAGCACTTTGAGATATGTCATCTCACTGACCTCTGGCCTCCATGTTTTCTGATGAGAAATTAGCTGTTAATCTTATTGAATATCTCTTATATGTGACAAATTGCTTCTCTGTTGTTGTTTTCAGGATTCTGTTTTTATCTTTGGCTTTTGACAGTTTGATTATAATGTGTCTCAGCATGGATCCCTTTGGCTTTATCCTACTTGGAATTCTTGAATGTGAAGATTCATGGTTTTCATCAAATTTGGGAATATTTTAGCAGTTCTTTCTTCAAATATTCTTCCTGGCCCTTTCTCTCTCCTTTCTCCTTCTGGAATCCCTTAATGTGTATGTAGGTCTGCTTGATGGTGTGCTACATTTCCTTAAGCTCTGCTCACTTTTCTTCATTCTTTTTTCTCTCTGCTCCTCAGACTGGATAATTCTGATCACCTCATCTTCAAGTTAGAAACCCCGGTGGTGTAGTGGTCAAGAACTATGTCTGCTAACCAAAAGGTCAGCAGTTCAAATCCACCAGGTGCTCCCTGGAAACTCTATGGGACAGTTCTACTCTATCCTATAGGGTCATTATGAGTTGGAATTGACTCAATGGCAGTGGGTTTGGTTTTTGGGTTATCTTCAAGTTGGAATTGACTTGACAGCAATGAGTTTTTTTTTCTTTTAATCTTCAAGTTCACTGACTTTTTCTTCTGCCTGCTGAAATCTGATGTTGAACCCCTTCTAGTGAGTGTTTTATTTCAGTTATTGTACTTTTCAACTTCAATATTTCTGCTTAGTTCATTTTTTAAATAATTTCTATCTATTGATACTCCAGTTTTCTTCATACATTGTTTTCCCGATTTTCTTTAGTTTATTGTCTATGTTTTCCTTTATTTCTTTGAGCATATTTAAGGCTGTTGTTTTAAAGTCTTTGTGTAGTAAGTCCATTGTCTGGGCTTCCTTAGGAACTGTTTCTGTCATTTTATTTTTTCTTTGAATGGGGAATCCTTTCCTGTTTCTTTGTATGTCTTGTAATGTTTTCTTGAAAACTGGACATTTGAATGTTATAATGTGGCAACTCTGCAAATCAGATTATCCCTATTCCCCAGGCTTTTCTGTTTATTGTGGGTGAGGGGGGAGGTATGGTTATTATTATTGAAGGCTATCATTTTTTTTTATGTGACTTTTTCAGACTTTTTTTGGGGAAAGATTGTATTCCTTGTCCACGTGGTCACTTAAGTCTTTGTTCCTTTAACCTGTGTCTACCTAGTGTTTTGAAGAAGATTCTCTTGAACTCCAAGAGATAAAAGAGAGAGAAAAAAAATTCTCTCAGTTTGTGCATATTGGCTCATGGTGAGGCTCTCCTTCTACCCTTAACCAGTCTTGCACTGAGCCTCGAGATCAGCCTGAGGTGAAAGCTTAGCATCTTCTTGGGTCTTTTCTGAGCATGTATCTTGTCCTGGACATGCAGATGGCTTTCCGAATCCTCCTATATAAACGTATGTTTTGGATGTCCTAATTTCCCAAAGAAATTCTCCCCAGATGTTCCTCTTGCATTTTAAGTAGTCTATTGTATTTTTTTTATTGTATGTTTCAACCATAAACTTTTGCCCCAAGTATCTACTGGTTGTTTGTTAGTTTTACAAGATTTTCAAGCTATGCTTGACTCTTTTCTAACCTGAATGAGTTCTGATTTTGGCAAAACAGAGACTTATGCCTTATATCAGTCTTTCAGGCATCCCCAGACAGGCTATAGCATAAGAAATAATCCACAATAAGTTTTGAATAAGGTCTGCCCTGTTCCCTCCAGAACCAGGGACCAGGGCTCCACACTGGAAACCTGGGCTTCTGTCTTCAAGACTACCACCCTGATGGGTGGATGGTATGACATAGGAAAGTAAAATGTCACAGCTTTTTCACCATTTTTAAATTGCCTTTTTCTTTATTCAGCATTTGTTTTATTGCTGAAAGCTTTGACTGTTTTCCAGAATTCTCACAAGGTTGGTTTTGACAGTCTCTTCTTGTTTTTCAGTGTTTCTGTGGGGGGACAGGAACTTGCAGTTGTCTAACTCATCATCTTGCTGATGTTACTCCCAAGATCCATTCATGTTTAGAGCTGCTACTAGGAGCTCAACATTTCTGGTGCCATGGTTCAAAGCTGATCAAGATACAATTCTGGGTTTCCAAATGCCTGCTGGATAACTCAACCTGAATGTTCAGACTTCACACGTGTAGTCCTAATTTAGCAACCCCCCACCCCACCCCAAACCTAATTCTCTTCCTGGCTTCTTTATTTAGGTTCTTGTTGATATCATTCCCCCAATCCCCAAACCTGAAAATTCTCTGGTGATCTTTGACTCTTACCTTGTTACACCATATCCAGTCAGTCCCTTGTGTATTCTTTCTTGCAAATCACTCCACAATTCTTCCCCTTCTTTATGCTACCACCTCATTTCCTCTTCCCTGAGTTGTCCTATGATGCCTGGACTTTGCACACTCTCCTACTGACCTATGCTGCTGCCAGGCAATTCCTCTTTTAGTGTAGTTCTTATCTTATTACTTGGGAATATGAGCCATAGTGATATGACTCACTTCCAAGTAGAAGCTTAAAAAGTCAGTGCATGCTTCTCTCTGTGCCTTAGGTTTAGTCAGTGTTCTCCAGAGAAACAGACCCAGTGATATAGACATAGATTTTAGTTCAAGGGATTGACTCATGTGATTTGGGGACTGGAAAGTCCAAAATCTATAGGTCAGGCAGCAGACTGGAGACTCCTGCTGGCTCACAGGATTGTGGCAGGCTGATGAGTTCAAAATCCATACCTCAGGTGGTAGGCTGGAGACTTGTGTGGGTTTGTGTTTCAAGATTCGTAGGTCAGGTTATAGAAACAGTGCAGTACGGAGACATAGAGTTCAGCCAAAATGTCTGTTTATAGTCTGGGAACAGACCACACCCTTTTTTAACTGATTGATTTATTACATTAGATTAGATTACATTATGGATGATGATTACAATACCTTGCATTATAATACATTATGGAACAGAAAGTAGTCTAGTGTTTGGGAGTAGTCTATTGGGAACTATAGCATAGCCAAGTTGACACATAAAACTAACCATTACATCCTGTATCCTATCTCTCCACCAATAGGCCAGAAATATTTCAGATAGATGTTTGTCTTGGTCACCTAGTGCTGCTGTAGCAGAAATACCACAAGTGGATGGCTGTAACAAAGAGAAGTTTATACTCTCACAGTCCAGTAGGCTAGAAGTCTGAATTCAGGGCTCCAGGTCCAGGGGAAGGCTTTCTCTCTCTGTTGGCTCTGAAGGAAGTCCTTGTCATCAGTCTTCCCTTGGTCTGGCAGCATCTCAGCACAGGAACCTCAAGCCCAAAAGTTGTGCTCTGCTCCCAGCGCTGCTTTCTTGGTGGTATGATGTCCCCATCTCTCCGCTTACTTCCTTTTCCCTCTTGAGAGATAAAAGGTGGTGTAGACCACACCCCAGAGAAACTCCCTTTATATTGGATCAGGGTTGTGACTTGGAAAGGCTGTTACAATCCCACCCTAATCCTTTTTAACATAGAATTACAATCACAAAATGGAGGACAACCACAGAATACTGGGAATCATGGCCTAACCAAGTCAATACACACATTTTTGGGGGGGGACAGAATTCAATCCATGACAATGTCGCTTTGTCATCCTGGATCCCAAAGTGGTGACATCCTGCAATGGTTCTCTCATGTCAGCAAGAAGTAACCCTATGTGGTTGTAAGCCCCTGAGATTTGTGAGACCCATTATTACAGCATAATCTGATCTTTCCTGAAAGATATACCTACCACCCAAAGTGCCCCAGAGTCTTAAGAGTAACACTTCATATGTGATAATTGATGACAGATTGTTTCAAAATGTCAACTGAAAGAACAGATGATTAACTTTAGAATTATCAGCGTTATGAACCGGTAAAAATGGATAGAATTAGATTAAACTATTTCCTTTTCACTTACTGCTTCAGTTTCCAGAAAGTTGCCTAAAGTTATTGCAAACCGTTTGTATTTTTACGGCTTGGTGAAGGGAGCTGGCAGTATCAAGTGGCCCCTAGCTAAAAGCCACATTACCACTTATGTGGAGAGCATAACAATTCAGAGAGAAAGTGTTACCAGGAAACTTCTTAGAGAATTGGCAGGCGGAGGAGACAAAAAAGCAACAGTTGCTTATAAACAAAGGGAAATGAGACAACATGAGACACGAAGTGTCATTACTTTAGTATCTTTGACTTCATGACCTTTTATTACATAATTGATTAAAATAGTGTCTAGTGCTGCTTTAACAGAAATAACACAGGTGGATGGTTTTAACAAACAGAAATTTATTTTCTCACAGTGTATGAGGCTAGAGGTCTGAATTCAGGATGCCAGCTCTAGGGGAAGGCTTTCTCTCTCTTGGCTCTGGAGAAAGGTCCTTGTCTCTTTGAGCTTCTGGTCCTAGGCAATCTTCAAGTGGCTTGGCATCTCTCTTTCCCCATCTCTGCTTCTCTCATTTGTTTGTGTAATCTCTTTAATATCTCAAAAGAGATTGATTTAAGACACACCCTACGCTAATCCTGTCTCATTAACATAACAGAGACAACCCATTTCTAAGGAATTATAACCACAGGCATAGAGATTAGGATTTATAACAGTTTTGGGGGAAACAAGTCAATCCATAACAGACAACAAGTCTCATTTCCTATAATCCTACTCTGGGCCTAGGAAACAGGCATGAATATTAGCTCTGTGGCCTAAAAAAGTTTGCATATACATCCTGAACAGGCTGCATTCTGGGAATGCTTAATACTCTAAAAAAAAAAAAAAAAAAATACTCCAGCTATGCAAAATTCTTTCATTTAAGAAACTCAGCACTTTGCAAACTAAATTAAGAAATTATATACAGCTTTATATGAAAAAAAAATCCAGGTTTATGCGTCACCTTGATATTAACAGAGGTTTTATAACTTTACAAAGAAAGTTCAACTCAGTTCCTTGAAACTGGGTATGCAGTGAGAGCATTTAAAGTATAATTTCATTTCCAGAGTGTTCTGTCCTAAATATTCTCATGTGTTCTCCTATTTAAGTAGGTCATATTTAATTTTCAAACAATTAAATATTTGACAATAGTAGCTGAGACGCAGCAATTTCCTCCAATTTACTCAAATTGAATATAACTTTGTGTAAAAGAATGAAGTGAGATCAGTGGTTAGGTCAGTGGTTTTTAAAAAATGCATCTTTTCTTACTCTGAATTTACAGTAACCAAAAAGGCCCCAGGGATGGCATTAATTGTTTCAAGTTAGAGCCAAAAGGAGAAAACATAATTATTTAGGGTTGGAAGCTCCCAACCTTCACTTGTAGATGAGGAGAATTGGGTCAAGGAAGACTGAGTCCTACCCAAGTTGACTTAACCAGTGAATGCCAGAGCTGTAATTAAAATGCCGTCTCCCAACTGCCAGTCCTGCACTCAGCAGTTGATTATGAAATATTCAACTCAATGGGCAGCCAAATGCCTTGCATATAAGGAGAAAAAACTGTCAGAGCTGGGCTCTTGAGTGCCTCATTTTGATCTCAATTAACCCCTCTGACTTTTTCTTTCTCATTTTATCTGGGCAATTGGGCTGAATACTGCCTGCCCTATCTACTACGCAGATTTGATCTGGGGATTAAAAAAATAAAGTCTGCGAAACATCCCTCATCACTGAAGTACTAGGTGAGTGATACAAGTCTTGATTTGCTGAACACTCTGTGTGCCAGTCATTGTGGGGAGCAACATTTCAGTATCAACCCACCCCTAGGAGGCAGGAACCACGGTCACCCTTGCTGTACAGGAAAGATAAACTTTGGTTACATAACTTACCTAAGGCCCCACAGATCTGATCCCGAACCTGAGCATTTAATCACTAATAATAGCACCTCCCTGACATACAAAGATGTGATGGTCAATGGTAGTAATTAGCATTGCATACACAAATAGCAGGAGAGTATCAGATGGCATATTCACCCTATATTGACTACATAATAACAGCAAAATAATTTTAGCATTTTCCTGATATTTTACAAGTGATTAAAAACTGTTGTCCTTTAAGCTTTTTCAAGAATATCATTGCATTGTTTGTAACAAATTTTAGCTCCTCTCCCTTTTAAAGAATAAATTAGTGTCATTCAACAGAAGGTTTCAATTATTTATTTTTTGTGTGTCTAGTATGGATGGTGCAGGACCTGATAGTGTTTCATTGTGTTGTGCATAGGGTTGCTGTGAGTTGGAACTGGCTCGACAGCACCTAACAACAACAACGGTATGGGTTTTCTAAAACATTTACCTTGAATATGAGTGTATAATTTGAAAAGATTGATTTTTAAAATATTGAATTTAGGTCAATTCAGCTTTTCTTACAGACTATGATAAATTGAAAATTGAAATACTCCATTCAGATGGGGGCTCCATTGACACACAGAACTTCAACATCCGGGCAGTTCACTGAAATAAATAACATTGTCCTAGAATATGATCATTAGCCTTTATTTGGAGGAGACATGCAATTGACTGATTTCCTATTTGTTTTTGCTGTTTAACAAGTTGTGTCACTTAAGGATAAATATATAGTCTTTTACTGAGGAATGCTTTGATTTTCTTGAGAGTCTGTGTGTGTATAGGGGGAGCTTCAACTTTAAAAAACTTTTGTCATTTTTAGTTTCAACTATGACTAAGATGTACTTTGTGAGCATTGACATCACCTACCTGGTCACTTCCTTCCCTCCCCCAGGGGTACTAAGGCATAAAAAGTTTTAGTGGTTAAAATATTTTATTCTTTGCATTCTCCTCATCATACAAAAGAAAAAAAAAAGATCACTTCTTCTGGTGGATCAATATGACGAGTGAGTAAGCCAGAAGATGGCGTTGAAGATTAGCAATCACATTTCAGAACAAGATAGGCTTGTGTAGTCTCAGAAAGTTTCCTACAGTGACTGCATGGGGTCAGAGGGTGTGGATGAGTTAGGAAAATGTCAAAACTGACTGAACCTGGAGCGGAGCACATGTGTCTGAAAGTGCAAAAAGCTCTCTCTAATGTGCCATTTTTGAGTTTAGCAATCTCCTTTTGACTGGTATGTTTGTGAACATTTTCACATGAAGCATGAGGGCCGTGATCTTTGCTTTATTCACTGATATGTCCCCAGTGCCTAGGACACTTCCTGACAAGTAGTGGGTGCTAAAGAAGTATTTGTTGAAAGAATAAATCCTCAAAAGGAAAAGAAGGCAAGAAAAACAGGTTGTAGCTAGAATTTTCTTTCAACAAAACCATGTTATTTATTGCATAGCCTCTGATAATGGAAAACTTACTTGGGTGAAATAAAAAATATGGCATCCTGTTGATTTCTGAGAAGGTCTATGAGTTTTAGGAAAAGCAAGCTTCTCTGTGCCTCACTGCCTGTTTTGTTCTAGCAAAAGCTAGTTTCTTTGGGAAGAGACATTGACCCAATACATAAGATTAAAAGAAAAACTGAGAAATAAGTGAAATCAAAAGCTTTTCAAAAGTCACAAGTTGACCTGGAGTGGCGGTGGTCTAAAATCATATAGAAACTCATGATCTGACATTTTACCTGAAAATGCTAAGTAAGTAAACATGCTCAGAACATCCAAGACCTGCTTTCACGGTCCTCAGATGAGTATTGTAGTGAAAGTTCAGTTGAGGGTGATGGGGAGGACATCTTAGAAAATAGAATCCTAAAAAAAAAAAAGAAAAAACTGCCTTCGAGTCAATTCCGACTCATAGCGACCCTGCAGAACAGAGTAGAACTGTCCCATAGGGTTTCCAAAGCTGTAATCTTTAGGTAAACCGACTGCCACATCTTTCTCCCCCAGAGTGGCCAGTGGGTTCAAACCGTGCCAAGCGCTTTAACCGCTGCACCAGCAGGGCTCCTTAAATAAAACCCTACATCTACTTAAATATTATTTCCATTTTTGACATTTATACTCCAACAACAAACTGCCCTCTCTCAAGTTGAGGTTAAAATTATGTCATTTTAAGGTGAAATTTGGAGGTGATTAAACACTTGGATGCTTCAGGACCCCTCTGAACTCTGTCACGTTGCCATAACTGAAACTTTGGGGACAGTTTAATAGATGCAAAAGAATGTAAACATTTCTAAACATGTAGGCACATATTTGAACCACGGTTTATACGCTCAAGGGATTTGGGCCATTTCCTTTTTTTTTTTTTTTTTCAAAGAGTGTGATGTTTTCTAAACATCTCAGAGGTGATCGTGGTGTGCCGAGGGTCCCACTACCACCCAACACACACACAGACACAGTCTTCCCTTAAGCGCTCTGCAAACGCGGCTTCCAGACCTGCTCTCTAGCCCCTTCGAGTCAGATTTCCGCTCCTACACGCCCCCTTCCCCCCGCTTCCCGCCCTTGTCACGTTGCTGCCGTCGTTGTAGCTGTGATTAGTTGTTTTAAGGGCCTTCCGGGCAGGTCCTGGGCAAAGGTGCGCTCCCCGCCTCGCCCCGGGTCCTTCACCGGAAAAAGCACCGCCGATTGGCCCTCGTCAGCACCCTAGGCCCAGAGGGTCTCCCAGGCCGCCAGAGTTGCCCCATCGCTGGGTGGTGGCGCCTCGCCTCCCTCGCGAGCCCTGCCCCTCGAGCGCCCCCCGGGGCGGGGCCGGCGAGCCCCGGCCCGCCTTCAAGCGCTATAAAGTTCCTCTTTCTCACTTAGACCTCGCAGTTTCACCACTTGAACTTGGGACCAGGCACCACACTCAGCTCCGAGCCGGGAGCGAGGTAAGCTTAGCCCAGGGTCCGTGCGGGATGCGAGGTTCGGCCAGCAGCGGCCGGGAGCGGGAACGGGAGCGGAGATGTCCCCGGAGCTCTATTCCTCGGGGAAAGCAGGGTCCCTGAGGGCCCCGATCCCTTGAAGACCCCGACTCCCGCCCGGTCTGCAGCAGGTCCTGGGAGCGTCCGGACACCGCGCGGCACGTGGGGCGCCGCCCGGGCCGGGAGATCCCGCTCCAGGCAGGGGGTAGATACGGCTAACGGGACTTCGGAGCCCGGGACTGACCGAGGCTGGGCCGTCGACTGACCGACACAGCGCGGCAGACGTTCCCGGAATAGGAGCCCCGGCTCCTCGGCTCAGACCTCAGGTTCCTTTCCCCGCGCCTCCTTCTCACCAGCCCAAGTCGCCGCAGCGCCGGCGCATCGTCATCCGGCTTGGCGGAGGGGCGCTCCATGTTCAGGCGGCAGGGAGCCACTCTGCCCTGCTGCCGCCTCCTCCCAAACTCCGGCGCTGGCGTCGCCTCCTTGGCGGCCCCACTCACCCACCCACCCACCCACCCGCCTTAGTTCTCCTCGCCGGGCCTGGCTTTTCCTCGGCGACCCCCACGCAGGCCGACCGGCTCTTCTCGAGCTGGCAAGGGCCAGGGCTCTTCGTGGGCAAAGGGTGAGGAAGAGAAGGCCAGGAAGGAGGCGCGAGGTGCTGCCCCCCGGACGCCGGGTGCGGGCAGACGGGTCCAAAGCGGGCACCGAGGGGAAAGCCCTCCGCGCGCGGGGACCCCAGGGAACTGGGAGCGGGCCGAAGTAGGAGACTGGGAAGGAGGGACAGTGGCTCCACAATGGCCTGAGAGAGGGCAAGGAGGTGTGAGAAGGAGAAGTGCGTCTGCAGACGGAGTGCGCGCGTCAGAATGCCGGAGCGGCGGGGTCCTGCCTTTGCGGGGTGCGCCGAGGCTACAGCTCTATATATTGCGGGCGCCCAGGCTCAGGGGGGTGGCCCCAGGTTGCGAGGGTGCCTCGAGGTCACGGTGGGGGTGACTCCGCGGAGGGAGGGCGCATTCCGGGCCGCCGGAGTGTGCGCGCCGGGGAAACGCGCCCGCCCGCCCGCAAAGGGACTTTCCTTTAAGTCGGTGGACGAGGCCAGGTCCGCTGCGCGCCTCGCTGCACCGGGGACGCCCAGACCTCGTGGCCGTCGGCCGCTGGCTTGAGAGGGCGCGGCGGCTGAATGCGGTCGCTCCTCTCGCCTGCAGCCCGAGCGAAAGCGCGGCAAAGCGGGAGGCGACGGGGCATGAACTTGGAGGGCAGCGGCCGTGGCGGTGAGTTCGGCATGAGTTCCGTGAGCTGTGGCAACGGGAAACTCCGCCAGTGGCTGATCGACCAGATCGACAGCGGCAAGTACCCAGGGCTGGTGTGGGAGAACGAGGAGAAGAGCATCTTCCGCATCCCCTGGAAGCACGCGGGCAAGCAGGACTACAACCGCGAGGAGGACGCCGCGCTCTTCAAGGTCACCAGCGCGTCGGAGCCCACGCCGGGGGGGCGGGGGGGGGCGGAGAAATGACCGACTGGTCCCCAACCCCGCTCGGTGGCGGTTCGCAGAGGGGCAGAGACTACGCCAGACGGACCGGGTGGGTGAGTCCCGCAGGTGTAGGTGCCCCGCAGGGAGCCTCAGGTAGAGTTGACCAAGGCCATGGGAGAGGGAGAGGAGGCTTCAGCTTCTCAGGTGATTGTACCAACGGGCCGGGTTCCCACCTGAGCTTAAGGGGTTAACAGTCCCCCGGGAGACACGCCGCTCCAGAAGCTGGGAACTTTGGGGTCTCAGCTAGGCTCTGGGAGAATGGAGGTCAGGGCCCTTGGGCTGAGGGTTCCTGGTGGTTTCTGTCTGGGTTCCCCTGTTTCTGTTGGCCCTCTGACTCTGTCTTTCCTCCTTTTCAGATCCCTCTCTGCTTCCCTTGATCTGTCTCTTTCTAGGAGCACTCCAGGGTGTGCTCCAGTCTGTTTTCTGACTCTTTCCCTCTGTGTGTCTTTGTTTCACTGTTTTTCTCTCTGGATCTCTCTCTGTCTCTCTGCCTCTTCCCCTCTAGCTCAGTCTCTGTCTTTCTCATTTTCTCTCTCTTTGGTTCCTCCTGTCTCTGTTTCTGTTTCTTTGTGTGTGTGTGTGTCTTTCTCTTTTTCTGAGTCTCTCTGGCTACCTCTCTCTGTTTGGGCCACTCTCTGTGTCTTCCTCTGGCACTCTTTCCGGGCCCTGCCCTCTTTCTGTGTGTCTCTCAGCTTGCCTAGGGAACTGTGCATGAGGGCTCAGCCGCTTGTGGGCAGAGCAGGAGAAGGGGACTTCCTCAGGGGATTTGCTCTCAGCTACCTCAGAGCCTCTGACCATCTGCAGGACTCTGTGGGTAGCTGCACACCCCCACACCTCTGTCCCTAGTTCCATTCAAACTCACTTCAAATGTTACGTGGATCAAACCCATCCTGGGGGTTCTTAGCATCTCACCCCACTTTTTATAAAGCCACTTTTTTCATGCCCAGAGAATGTTTAAACCATCATTGAGTCTTCACTCAAAAATGATAGGGTCCAAAGTGAATTGTCATTTACCTAGAAGACACCTACCTGGTGTCTTTCTGTCCCAAATTTTGAGAAACAGTTTAAATCTGAAGCACCTAAGCACCGTTATTTACTTTATAAAATAAATTTCACCCATTCTTTTTTTTTAAAGACCTGTATTTTAATTTTTTTCTCCTTATTCTTTCCCACCAGGCTTGGGCACTATTTAAAGGAAAGTTTCGAGAAGGCATTGATAAACCAGACCCTCCTACCTGGAAGACACGTTTGCGATGTGCTTTGAACAAGAGCAATGATTTTGAGGAATTGGTTGAGAGGAGCCAGCTGGATATCTCAGATCCGTACAAAGTCTACAGGATCGTTCCCGAGGGAGCCAAAAAAGGTAGGGTTTCCTAAATAACTTGAGTTTCGGTCACGGAATATATGCAGTGTGACCCTCGTAAAGCCTTAATTTCATTCTGGGGGTCACTTCTCTTTTCGTTTTTCTTTGCCTTGCCTGCCTGCCTCCGACCTCATGTTCAGGCCCTGCAGCTGTGTTGCCTGTTTTCTCTGGGTCATAAGTTAAAATTCTCATGGTATTTTTGTAGGATAGTTTCTCAGACTCCGGGGTCTCTCCACCTGTGTGTGTATGTGTGCATGCACTCACATGCATGTGTGCATCCACGTGCACTTTTTCCACTTAGTTCTGGTAAGGTGTGTGCCCAATTATCAAACCAAAAAGGGAACATTCTTTGGAAGCTTCACTTATCTACAAGTCTTTCACGATTAGCCATGTGTAGAAGGTGAAGTACATCCCTGTATTGTTACTATTTATAGTAATAAAAATATCAAATTTTAGACGGCGAAATAATCACTGAGGGCTTATTAAAATTCTGATTCCTGGACCCCTCTTTCCAAGATCCTGACACTGTTTATGTTGGGTGCAAAGCCCAGAAATCTGCATTTTAAACAAGCCTCACAGATGGCTCTGAGACCACTCCATGGGCCTCCCGGAAAATCCCTGCCACAGCCTTTCATGGGTGATGTCCTGCGGGCTACAGAGTGAACCCGCACACCATGCTTCTCTCACTGTCTACCTGTCCTGCAAAGTCAGACCTCGGAGAAACAGTTTAAGGGCATGAACAAATAGTTGCCCCAGGTAATGGCTGAAAACTGCATTTGTCAACACTGTGGTACACATTCTAGGAATTAAACTCGCAGGTATTTATTTCTCCAAGATCTGACTTTTAATTATGTCAGTTCCTTTTTTCATACTGTGCCATTTCCTTTTTCCCAATCACTCAGGAGCAAAGCAGCTCACCCTGGAGGACCCCCAGATGGCCATGAGCCACCCGTACACCGTGGCAGCTCCTTACCCTTCACTGCCATCTCAGGTATGGCAGAGGGCACAGTGCTTCTGGGGTGGGGGGCAAGCCGGCCCATGGGCCCCACAGTGGGAATGAACAAACACACCCCCAGTGACACTTGATTTTTGCTATGATGTAGTAAAACAGACAAGACCAATCCTTGGTATTGAATGAATATCTCACTCTCCAAATAGTTTCAAGTTCCAGGGCAGCTGGGTGTGCCTGCCTGTTGGTAAGCACTTTCTACTGATTCTAAAATCTTCTGGGAAACAGACCTTTTGTGGAAGCTGGAAATTTTGGAAGTAGTGTTTTATCATGTGAGACCACAGGACAGCTGATCTCTCCAGGCTGTTCTGATGTGAATTACAGCTCTGTTTCCTTCACTTTGGTGGGTAAAGGAGGCAGTTTTTCCTGCAGTATTTTTGGTGCCAGATTTAACCATATGACGAAGCTTTACATAAATCATTACTTTACAACAGTGTCTCAGTTGTGCTTTTTGATACTCTGGCATGATGAGCAGCTCACTCTAAAGTCTTCTTGGATGATAAAATTTTTTTGACTGCCAGCTTAAATAAGAGACACTCTGCGGAGTTTGAAAGGAAATAAAAGAATCTCGCCCTTTCCCAATGCCAATAAATTGTTATTTGCTGAGGGGGTTGCTCTTCACCTTAGCTCCTGCCTCATGTTCCATTGACAGGTTCATAACTACATGATGCCGCCCCATGACCGAAGCTGGAGGGAGTATGTCCCTGATCAGCCACACCCAGAAATCCCCTACCAATGTCCTGTGACGTTTGGGCCCCGCAGCCATCACTGGCAAGGCCCCACTTGTGAAAATGGTAAGGATCTTGCTGGGGCTAGTTTCTGGGGCTCCTCAGCTGCCCCTGGCACTGCAGAGTGAGCCTGGCCACAAGGCTGTGGTTTCTCCTGATATGTCTTCCCAGACATAACATGGCTCATTTCGCTTCTCAGAGGCAGACAGGAAAGGCTTACATGGCAAAGAGGGGGTGGTAAGGTCCTTAGAGGAAGGAGACCGGTGTTTACTGAGCACCTACCATGTGCTAGGGTCAATGCTGCACACTTTTCTGTGTCTGCTCTTATGTAAATACCACAGAGATGGTCCCAGGGAGCTAAAAATTACCCCATTTTTGTAGAGGAGAAGACCAAAGCTTGTAGAATTTAAGCGATGCCCAAAATTACCCAGTGAAGATGTTGGGGCCAATGCTAAATTTCAGCTATCCTAACCCCAAAGCCAAACCTTCCACTTTAGGCAGAAGACATCAAGCTGGTTGTTTATATTTTTTTAATTATCTGATTAATAGGTTGACCTAAATAATCTTAAATTCTATTTTTAATCTTGTGCAAAAAGTGGTGGATCTTGGCTTGTTAACCTCTTGGATTGTCCCTTGATGCTGCCTGATTGCCACGTACTCTCACTAGTTTGTTTCCATTTTCTCATCTGTAAAATGGGCATAACACAGCTACGCCCAAGCCCTACTTCTGTAGGGACATTGGGAGATTATTGAGATAGTATGTAGTTGTTCTTGGTATCAGAGGTGATAAAAAGAGAATGAATAAACACCAGAAGAAAACATAAGAAGTCTCCATAGGGTGCCTAGCGCTAGTGATGGGTCCCAAACAGACTTGCTTCTTCTGAATTAGATGTGATCTCATGCCTGTAAGGAGTTCCCCAGACATCAAGTGACATTTCTCAGCAGAAGCACTAATTATCTAAGTACAGAAGAATTTCACAAGTGTGTTTAATATAGCAAAACACAAGCTTTAAGGACTTTTGAGTTAGTCGTTTAAGTAGAAATCCTGAACATATCAGCACACTGACCCTTTTATATGTTCTAGGAATATTTTCTCCTTAACAATTTGGTCAGTTCCCCTTTTTCTGAATGAAGAATGTTTAGTTCATTCTTAGCTTATGGTATTATATAATTTTCATATTCAGTGGTATGTTTACAGAAAGCTCAGAATTCAGTTTTATTAGCTTTTCAAGAGTGATTTGTAACAAAGGTTAGTTTTCCATATCATACTAAAGGAATTAGCTGACATTAAACTTGTTTCTGAAATTCAGACCTGTATCCCACACACCTGGCTCTATTGAACTGTAATAGCCTTCATAAAGAGGCCAAGTTTAGGATTGTCAAACAGATGGAATGGATAGAAATATTTGAAACATGGCTAACACTAAATGAAATGCCAGAAAAATTAGGTTTTATTGCATATTCCTTCTCTATTAATATTTAATGCTGCAAACATTTATTGAAGGTTTGCTATACTCCAGTTACTGTACTGGTAAGTGCTGTGGTCCAGTGCTCTCCTAAGCCCACAGAAAGCAAACAAATAAATGTGGACTAAATAATGTATGTTTTTAAATCTGACTTGATAATTTGCAGCTCTGCTGTGTGGACAGGGGCCCAGTCTCGTCATCACTCTGAGCCTTGGTTTCCTTATTTATCAGTGAAGGAAGTGGAGCTCTAGATTCCTTCCGAAGCTTGCTCTGCCTTCAGTCCTAGTTTCTCCAAACAGGAATGGAACCTGCCCTTGCCTCACGGGCGTGTGCTGTGCAGTTGATGGGCCTTGGAGTGTGGTGGGCCCACAGGACAGGTGGACGGGGCACACGCAGGTGTGTGTTCATGTTAGGTGTGCACATCAGTGCAGTGTGAGGCAGCCTCTTCGTGTTTTAGGCTCTCTGTTAAGACATCGTTTGATTTTTATTTGCAAATACAGGTTGCCAGGTAACAGGAACCTTTTATGCTTGTGCCCCACCTGAGTCCCAGGCCCCTGGAATCCCCATAGAGCCAAGCATAAGGTCTGCTGAAGCCTTGGCGCTCTCAGGTGAGTGCCGCGTCCCGGGACTGCACACCACAGGAGGCTGCCTGTGCCCTTTGCCCCACAAGCATCTTCAGGCAGGTCTGGGGGGATGTCCCTGGGCACAATCACATTGGGCAATGGGTGCCCTCAGCCCTGCAGGGGTCTTCAGTGGCATCTGGCAGCGTGTCCTTGAGCACAGTGACACTAGGCAGTGGGTGCTTGCTTTTCTATCTGCACCCCTGGAGGAGGTGTTCCCATGCCCTGATGCCCCACAGCTGTGAATAAGGAGCACTGTCCCAACACGTACCAGTCAGAAGCCAGTCTGTGATTCTAATGCAGTTCCAAACGTTGTTTTGAGTTGAGTCTCCTTAAATTCTCTGTTGGCATTGATCTGCGTTCCAGGAACATGCAAACACTTTAGTTTCATTTACCGAGGTTCAGTATAGGGATGACCTACTGTGCCCAGAAGGGCCTCTCTTCAGCAGCACTCTCAAAACGTAGTTTAATTTCTTAGTAAAGCACAGGGCCTCTTGTTTGGAAAGTTGATCATTCTTCTAGGGTTTAGCCACAAGCAGAGCTTCCTTCTCTGCTTCCTGGAGATGTTAGTTCTGGCTCTTTCTCTTACGCCAAACAGTAATAGGCTTCTGGTCTTCCCCTGAACTTTAATATGTCTTGCAAACAAATATGGATTCAATCTGATTTTTAAAGTTCCATTTCTACAAGAATTCCTGCACCACAGAGATCCGAACCTATTTTAATGAAGCTGTTTTCAGATTGTCTCCCAAGCAGATACCTTAAGGCGTATTAAGCATATTTGATGTATTAAGTATATTAAATAACGTTTTGGATTATTTTAAAATGGGATTTGTGCTTTATATTAAAAATGAGTAGTTTAAGTTTGGAATTCTCACCTTGCCCCTGCCTTGTTTAAACATCAGTGATAGAAAACATGAAATAAATCTAAAGGTTTCAGGGAGATGAGAGTTGTCAGCACTTTGCTTGCTCACAGAAGAGCCAGGGTTGTAGTCTTCAGTTTTTCCCAATTCCGAAGTCATAACTGAGGCACATTGCCTTTTTCTGATATTCATGAATGACTGAAAATGTCTTTGGGGAGGAGGTATTTCAGAGCAGTAGGCTTGTGTTTGTTTCTAGAAATTTTCATACCCTTTTCTTGAGCATCTAGGACTTGCGTGGGTGCCTGGAGAGTAGGAAATAAACAGCTATTTATATCATTGTGGGCTCGTAATTTCTGGCGACATGAAATGAAATGAAACCTGCCCTGAGAGTCACCTCAAATGGCCAACACCCACTCCTCATCCGCGAAAGCCACCTGAGCCCTTGGGAGCATGTTCACAGCAGCTGAGCCAAGTGGAGAATTGAGACAATGAGACTGCCATTGAGGAATAAGAGGGTTTTGTGGGTCTCTTTTTTTTGTATTTGTAATGCAGATTAATTATCTGCCTTTAGCACACTTATTAGAGACTGCGGTTCTCACTCACTTTTAAATCTCATGCAGTTATGGGTGGGTGGTGATATGGGTGATGATAGGTGCCCATGATGCTATTTGCAGTTCAGTCAAGAAGCCCCTTGCAAACGTAGCTTTGTCTTTTCAGGGTGGATGATATTTGAAAGATTTTCTTTAAAATAAGTAAAATTTTTATAACTGAATTAATCTCATTTAAAATTTTAGAAAGCTTCAGTTTCAGTGTTAGTTTCAAACTTAGACACGAAGCTTAGTGGGATTTCAACGGACTTTAAATAAACTTTTGGCTCAGAGAATATTTTACTCATTGATTTCTTTCTTCCCATAAGAATTTTATTATAAAGTAGTATATATACAGATTACAAAATCAGAAAAATAAAACATCACATTCTCACCACTGTTGGGGCCTTGGTACTGAATTTCTATGTGCACACCTACATAGATCTTTTTTTTTTTTTTGCCTAAATGATATTGATACTTCAGGGTAGTTTCAGACACATTGATATATTTGATTTTTTCTAAAACACCATTACATTATTTTTGCTAGTAGAAACTAAGAGTTTATTTCCTCCAAAATTGAAATTGATTGCCATGCTTAAAAGTGAATTCTTCTTTAGCACTACATGTCTTAGCACTGAAAAAGAATTTTAGACATTAATGTTGTCATCACTATCATAAAAAAAAATTTAGTAAGTTCTTAAATGACCAAGTGAGCGCTTCAGTGCTCCTCTCTAATACAAATTGAACGTATTTTTCAGAAAATTAATGAAAGATATGCCCCTCAAAAAAGAATCCATGGCCATATAAATAGGAAAATACTGTGTTAGACAAAGTTAAATAGATTTATTTATTGTGGGACTTCTCTAAGTGTTTAATACCACCTACTGTGAATCTCCAAGAGGGATATGCAGGCATGCGGCATTTCCCAAGCTTGTTTGACTGTACCAAAAACCAAATCTGTTGCCACTGACTTGATTCAGACTCAGAGCAACCCTATAGGACAGAATAGAACTGTCCCATAGGGTTTCCAAGAAGTGGCTGGTGGGTTTGAACTGCTGACCTTTTGGTTAGTAGCTGAGCTCTTAACCACTCTGCCATCAGGGCTCCTATTTGGCCATGGAGCTTTTTATTCTCAGAGCATTGTGAGACACTAGTGTTCCACGAAATCCACCTTGATAACATTGGTCAGCATTGTAATGAGGATCAAACACTTCTGTGCCTGTTAATACTAACTTGGAAAGCTCTCTGTCTATAGATTGCCGGCTCCACATTTGCTTGTACTACCGGGAAATCCTGGTGAAGGAGCTGACCACGTCAAGCCCTGAAGGCTGCAGAATCTCCCATGGGCACACCTACGATGCCAGCAACCTGGACCAAGTTCTTTTCCCTTATCCAGAGGACAGTGGCCAGAGGAAAAATATAGAGAAACTGCTGAGCCACCTGGAAAGGGGTGTGGTCCTCTGGATGGCCCCCGATGGGCTCTACGCCAAAAGACTTTGCCAGAGCAGGATCTACTGGGATGGGCCCCTGGCCCTGTGCAGTGACCGGCCCAACAAGCTGGAGAGAGATCAGACCTGCAAGCTTTTTGATACACAGCAGTTCTTATCAGGTAGTACACCTAATTGCCCTTTAGAAACAAGCATCCCAACACATGTCAGTCTTAGAGAGAAAATTGTTGTTGTTAGTTGCTGTCAAGTCTTCTCTGACTCATGGTGACTTTATGTGTAACAGAAAGAAATGTTGACCAGTCCTTGCACTGTCTTCATGATCATTGGTATATTTTAGTCCACCATTGTGGCTGTTTTGTCAGTCCATATCATTGAGGCTTTCCCTCTTTTTCACTGACTCTCCACCAAACACAATGTCCTATCCTAGTGACTGGTCTTTCCTGATGGTGTGTCGAAAGTAAGCAAGACAAAGTCTTTCCACTCTACCTTCTGAGAAGCATTCTGGTTGTATTTCTTTTAAGACTAATTTGTTCATGCTTCTGGCAGGTATTCTCCACCAAGCCATAATTCAAATGCATCAGTTCTTCTGTCTTCCATTTTCATTGTCCAGCTTTTGCATGCATATGGGGTGATTGAAAAAAACCATGATTTTGGTCAGAGAGAAAATGGAGGCGGTTAAGGCATGCCTGCCACCAGGCAGATATCTTCATTCTGTTAATTTCTGAGCTCTGCGATCACAGAACAAGTTTCCTTTCTGGTTCACTTCTCTGCCACTGCCTCCTCCTGCCAGTTCCCTTCATTGGGAGAGGTGGGAGTAGACATCCAGATGAGATCTCTCAGATGAACTGCTTTCCAGAATGACTTAGTAAAATTCTGTTTTTCAACAAATACCGATTAATAAGGTTCCATCTTATCAGCAGTATGACCTCAGAAAGCATATCTGCTGATGTTTAAGGTATTTTAAAGCTTTTTAAAAAATAGTAAAGTTTAGAAGTATATTATTAACATGCTTAGTTATGAGATGTGTCATCCTTATGCAAATGCCTTAAAGCATATGGAACCAGGGATAGAGTGTATTGAACTGATTTCGCAAAGGGGAAATTATGAGAGTGCTTTGAGGCATCTGTATGATATAAGTGTTTCTAATCATATTTTCCAGAACCAGTAAGTTTTGTTTTCCTAGTTTTGATTTCATGACAATTAGTCCTGGACTGGCTGTTGTAAAGGCACTGGGTGTGTCATTTTCATAGCTTAATCCAGAGTATTGACATAGTTGTTAGTTGATAGATTTGGTTAGAGCTCAGCTGCTAACCAAAAGGTCGGCAGTTCAAATCCACCAGCCACTCCTTGGAAACCTTATGGGGCAGTTCTCCTCTGTCCTATAGGGTTGCTATAAGTCAGATTTGACTCAACGGCACCTGACAACAACAACAGATATCAGAGGTGTCTTTAGGGGTGAAAAGGCCGTTCCATCAGCCAACTGTCAGTTCTTCCTCTGCCTTGTCCTTTACCTCTTCTCCTGTGAGTCCCTCCTTCAGCAACACGGAGGCCTTTGATTTCTCAGATGCCCCCACTGTGACTGAAAGTGCTTCTGGATTTAATTTGTTTAAAATAAAAACATCAAGCATCTCTGTGCTCTGGCACCACTGACATCTGCTCAGCCTTTTCCCCTATAGCTCATCCATATTCTTTTTTGGTGCCCCAAACACAAGTCCTGGGATGACTGGCCTTCCTTCCCACCCAGGCATGTTGGAGGAGAGGGAATGAGTCTGGTTTCCTAAAGCAGTTGTGTGGTGAGGAGGGCTAGGTCCCGAGAGCCCCTCACTCGGCCACGGAGCATCACAGACATCTGCCAGGAGTGTCCTATCGTGGCAGGAAGGGGCTTGAGAAAGACTGAGAAGCAGTGGGTCCCTGGGTGTGCCTCTGATTAGCCTGTGGAACCTGGATGGCCTCACACTGCATGGAAGGTGGCAGACAGAGGGCCTCTGTGTCTTGGGACTCAGGGCTTTAGTGGAGGCAGCCCAGGAAAATGACTCTCGCTTCTGAGTTTCTCTCACTATTCACATTTTAGGAAAATCTGGTCCTCCTGTTCTAACTGTAGCTATCAGGTACATTTTGAGTCACAGCTGCACGGCTCGAGAATGGTGGTGCAAGCAAGAGAGGGCAGAGGAAGAGTCCCAGCTTGCGAGTGTCCTTGGCTGCTGAGTCACTTGCCTAGACTTTAATATTTATCTTTGAGCAAGAGGTGTGTTCTTTTCCTCCCTCTGGAACCTTTACCTTGAAGTGTTCACCAAGATTCCAGGAGGAGCCTGTGAACTTGAAAATTGCAGCTACGTAGACCAGCTTCTTCTAATTAAGAATTCCCACCAAACATTCCTGCTGTCCACTCTGGCCCGCTAGTGTGGGTGTGGCTTCAGACAGTGGTAGTGTATGCGTTTTGTGCATGCTGACCAAGTACATTGTTTGAACTCTGGAAGAAATAAGCAGGAAGTCAAACACTCATGCGAGTTAGCTAGAAACTTTTCTCAGTTGGAGAGGACAGTGGAAATCTTTTGTATCTACCCATTCAGGATTTGCAGACTACTAGGGACAGCCCCAGAAGGCTTGGCTTGAGAGTGCATATCTGATAAAGATGCATTGCACTGCTGTTTTACAGAAGCTTTAGCAGCTATTGTGTAAACTGTTTCTTTTGGGGACATGACAGAAAGAGCAGGAACAGCAGAGACATAAGAGTCATCTTGAATGTGGGTGAGAGGACAGCAGGTCAACATCAGGGCTGAGCGTTTGTCTCCCAGTCTTCTGCTTTCTTGTGTGTCCCTAGGACAAGAGTGCTGCCTCTGGGTTGAGCATATCCACAAAAGTGGGGGTCAGCAGTGCCTCCTCACCATCCTTCTCATCTCAAACCATCTTTCTGTCCCAGAGGATGGGTAAAAACTCCATTCGAAATTAAACAGTTAGGGCCTGGTGCCCTGTGGGACACAGCTAGCATCAATACCTGTGTTTACTTACCAGGTTAATGCAGAGCATTCTGTGTGGTGCCCTGAGCCTCATAGATGTCTGCCCTAGCACAGACACCCTGGAATCTGGATTGTGTGGGCTCAGTGGTTCTGGATGAGGTTTTAAAATAATCCTGGGACATGTCAGAAAGTTCTGATTTTTTTAATGAAGTTTTTTTCTTTGTATAAACTGTGTTTTTGCCTCAACATGGCTACATTGATTTCTCTTTTTCTCCCTCCCTCACTCCATTCTGTCTTTGTCATCCTCATGGGTCTAATGCTACAAAGCAGTGTTTTTAATCTTTGGGTTGCGTTGCCCTTTAAGAGTCAGATGGAACATATGAACCTATCTGTGCAGTTTTGTACTTCACTTGGAGGGAAATAAAAAAGACATACAGTATTCTCTTTTTAGTCTTTGGAGTCCATATTAAGCTCTTGTTTTCTGACATTAGCTGGTGTGAGGGGTTTCTGAGCATAACTT
Source organism: Loxodonta africana (assembly GCF_030014295.1). NCBI lineage: Eukaryota > Metazoa > Chordata > Mammalia > Proboscidea > Elephantidae > Loxodonta > Loxodonta africana. Next base: position 37,587,809 of record NC_087342.1, read on the forward strand.
TTTCTTGTGGTTTCCTCAGAGCTGCAAGCATTTGCTCATCACGGCCGCTCCCTCCCGAGGTTCCAGGTGACTCTGTGCTTTGGTGAGGAGTTCCCAGACCCTCAGAGACAGAGGAAGCTCATCACAGCTCAGGTGAGTGTCCCTTATGTTCAGGTTACTTCTTAATCAAAGGCTGAGTCCCATTGAGAGAAGTCCTGAGTGAAAAATAAGCGGCAGGTGACCTGGGAAATCAACCTAACCCTTAAAATAGTGCAGGAGAAAGCGTGGTCAGGCGACAGTGCAGGGGAACTCAGTGCAGAGCACCCCCTAACCTACCCTGAGACACCAGCTAATTGCAGAACCTGGAACAGACTGAGAACCGTGCACCTGCATTGTCCTTTCCCTTTATCCTTTTTTATGGAAGTTGTCATAGTCCCATTTTATAGGGATTTAAAAGGATTGATGCTAAAAGTTGCCCTTTAAAATTCTCCATGTTGAATATTGCTTTTAAAATGCACCCTAGCTGACCTTTATTTGATGAAGAAATATTTCCCATCTTGGAAGTTGTGTATTCACTTGTGTATTTTGTGTGTCCTCTCCATTTCCCAACTCCTCTTTTTTTTTTTTTCTGAATTTTTAGAAACTATTAGAAACCAACAATTGCTTATTTGGAGGAGGCTAAATCTTTCAACGAATTCGAGTTTATCAAACCATCATAATGTTATCTAAAATCATTTCATAAAAATGAAAAGATGTTTATATAAATAACATTTATCATTAATTCACCATGGAAAATAGTCCTGACTACCTAAGATTTTTGGATTTGAAAACTTTACATTGATGCTTAAAGAATTAATGGGCATAGATAGTGAGCAATAACAGGTTAAAAAAAATTATACCAGATACAGCTCAGATTTTAGCTGATGATATTTCCTGTTGAAAACTGAAATAAAACACTCTCTGTTCTAGAATACACAACCTCCTCCACTTCTTGATTGTAAAAAAACAAAACCAACCAATCAACAAACAAAAATATAATTTCATAGACTTTAGAGTTTTCTCATGATCGTCTCCAGTGTATCTAGTTGTTAACAACATGGGATTATTAAGTGACTAAATAAACTTGATGTTGATAAATAACATTTAAGAAGTTGGTGATAAACTCCTGCATCACCCTGATTCTAAGGGTATCTTTGAACAAACAAAGTAGCTGTCCTGTAAGTTAGGCAAGGATGGGTTCACTAGACAAGGCTGCCTTGAAAACATATACCCGTGAGTTACTACTCTTTTTTATTTGGATTTAATTCATTTTAGGTACCTAAAACACTAAGAGAATGCCTTGAATATGAGCGATGTCTAAAGGCTCAGTATTGATAGCAGAATCGATTGACTGGGAGCTCTAGCATTTAGTTTTCTTAGATACTGTAAGTTCAGGAAAAGCTAAAAGGTGAATGATAGTCTGGTGAATGTGATCTACACTGATAACCAGACTAGATACATTTGTGTTTAGTTGCCTTTACTTTCCCACAATAGCAGTTTCGTTGTCATGTTATTTTTCTTCTTTCTTTGGTTTGGAAATGTAGATTATCTGGTTCATTTAGGAATCTTAAGTCTTCAGAATGAGCCTCCACATCCTTATCAAGCTGCAGTTGTAGAAAAAAAAAATTAATTGGTTGAAATTATCCTGAATTTTACCTCAGGCTTTCATTTAATTTGATCATTTTACCTCATTTGGTTCAATCTTAATTAAATGTAAATTTCAAGTGATAGTTGATTTAAAATTATTGTCTTTATGTTAACCTCAAGTAAAACACAGAATTAAGTAGGTTCTGTTTATAGGTCACTATATATAAGAACTAATAATTCTTCAGTTGGCTCCAAATATGAAGTGCTTTGATGCATTACAGCAGATGACTTTGTGCTTACCTTTACCGTATCTTTAGATATTGAGAGTTATTTAATGATGAGCTAATTGCAGAGTATTAAAAATAATTTCTCAGTAATGTCTTTTAAAATCTCTTACTAAGGTTGAACCTCTACTAGCCAGACAGCTATATTATTTTGCTCAACAAAACAGTGGACATTTCCTGAGAGGCTATGACTTACCCGAACACATCAGCAGTCCAGAGGATTATCACAGATCCATTCGCCACTCCTCCATTCAAGAATGAAACATTTCAAGACAAGTGATTTTTGCTTCCTTGTAAATATCTGACTTATGGCAAGAACAACTGATTGACCCCCCTTTTTCCTTTTGAGGAACTTGGAAATGGGGGCTTTGGGTCAGCAGTTGAGGAAAATCTCCAGCAAGTTTATGTTTAGAACATCAGATGTGTCTGATTGACAATGAGCTTATTATTGCAGAAGAAGCGGTGGTCTTCCACCTCTGACTGGATGAGATCCATCTTCTGTAGATTGCCATCATTGGTGATAACTGTGAACATCAACCAAACACCATGTTTACATTTACTTACATGCTCTCTGTAATTTGGTCTTGGTTATTTCTTGCTTGAGGGCTGAGAAAACTTGCATTCCATTATTGACTTCTAACTAGAGTTAGTGTTGTACCATTTTTCAGGGAAGTAGATTCTAAATTTGAGGTTATTTTGCTCACAAAAGAAATTTACTGATATATGTAGGAGCTATAGTTATTGTGAAAAATGCTTGCTGATAGAAGGAAATGGAATCTTTTGACTTGGTTTCTCTCCTTGGGCTCCCCTGAAAGTCAGTTGGTAGATTCTGTTGCTATTCTTTTGAACCAAAAAGCATTAGGGCTCCCTTTGGGTGGGACATTTTTGTTGGTCCTACAACGAAGTAATTGCTGGTTAAAATATTTTTGTTTGTCTTTTTGTCTTTCATTCTTCAGAGATTATTGCTGAAACATTTTTCTTAAAAAGAAAATCAACAGCCCAAGTGCTAAAGAATCTCGATGACATTTCCCCTCTTATCCTGCCTGTTTTGTTTGGCTTCAGTTACTATCCATGGCAACACTAAAGAGGAGCCAGTGTTTTACAAATTGGTGAACTCTGTTAAGAAAAATGATGACAGGATTTAACTTGTTGCATAATTGCAGAATCAGTGGGTTGTTTTTGCTTATGTTTGTGTATTACATGCTTCCTCATACCGTTAATGGTTTGACAGGACCTTGAAATTACTGGGCTTTTTCTAAATATGTCTTTTTATAGCATCACAGAGATCTCCACTTGCTTAAGGAAATCTGATCACTTACATTTTTGTTGTTGATTTTGGAACAGTGTAGATACTCAGACTGTGATGTTGGGGTTTCATTACTTTTCTCATATTGCAGAATAATTGCTTTTACTTTCAGGCTCAACAAAAGACTTGATAGTTCTCAAATACATGCCACCCCTAAATGCCTGTTTTTTTTAAATTCACTGAACAAACATTAATTAAATGCTTACCGTGTTCCTTGCATTATACAATTACAGCCCTCATCAAGTGGCTTATAATTCAGCAGGCCTTTGGGACTTCATTTTGTTTTTTCATTGTTAAAAGGAGTTTTCAATTATAAAATAATACCTATTAATTACAGCAGATGTAAACAGTATAGAAGGGTTAAAAAAAGAAAGTGTCTCCTTTTTTCCCACTCCAAATCCTCCTCCCTTGAGGTGCCCACGTTAACAGAGTTTTATTCTTGTAGGCATTTTACTTTTCTATAAATATTCAGAAACTTAAAAAAAAAACCAACCTCAGGGATCATCTTAAACATACTTTTATGCAGTGCCATTTTTACCTAATGGTTTTTGTTGGGCATTCCTCCATAATAAGAATACAGACTTACCTCATTCTTTTAGAGGTGTAGTAAAGTTCCACAGTGACCAGCAGCATACTCACTATGGTTTAAGATAGTTCATTAGCCACTCAGAATGAGTACGTTTAGTGAACTGCAGTAACTTATACATCTTATAGATGCACAGTATTTTGGGGTATATTATCCCGAGGGGACGTGAAGACAACATTCAACCCCGCTGTGACCCAAACACCTGAGTTGCCTTCAGCGGACTCTTAGCAGTGGAATGTGTCTTAATTTCAATTGCTCCTGTGAGTTCTTTTTCTTCTTTTAATATTGTGCTGCTTTTTAAGTGGAGCTTTATCCTCTGGAAAATGCTGGTCGGCTTGGACCACTTCCCCTTTCCTCCTCTTTACACGCATTTAACTTGACCTTATTTAATGTTGAGGGACTAGAGTGTGAGCTAGGGAAGAACTGACGGTGAGACCATCAGGGTCAAGAATCTCCCCAGTGGCCTCCCAACTCTAGAAAGGAGCGGCCCCCGGCCTCCTGATTTATAATATGGGGCTAGTGTGCGAGGGCGTAGCTCACTGTCATGAAGGCGCTGCAGTTGGTCAGGCTCTCGCAAAGTTCAGGGGCTTTGGATTGAGGGAAACATATGGGTCTCTGAGGTTTCCTTGTTTCTTTCTCATTCTTGGGGTTTCATATATTTAAAACTTTGGGCAATGATTGATGTCTGCAGGAGCACTATAGAGAACTGGGGTGACCGACCAACTCGCTTAAAACTGAAAGTTTCATGTCTTGGGAACTCCCTTGGTCTTGGCAAAATGCAATGGTTGATCACCCTAGAAAGAAGAATGCAGCAAGCCTATTGACAGCCACACCTCTATTTGTGTTTTTGTCAAGAGGATGAATTAGAAAGAGACTACTCCATTGTGAGAGAAAACAGAGCAGCACTTAGTGTGCAGGTGCTACCTGCACACAGGTTTGCCTAGAGTTTGTGTTCAGACAGACGAGCTCCTTGGGCTAAGAGAGTTTTCTTCCTGCGTCATTCTGTGTAAACCCAGAGTTAAAACAGCTCTGGGGTCCTGGATAGGGGCCCTACCATGCCTCCTACTGGAGGATGGGGTAGTGGGTGTGGCCCTAAGAAGAGGCTCACTCCTGAGCAGACAGATGCCTAGCACCGGGGAAGGTCAGAGTTATAGTTTTTTTGTGTGTGTGCATGTCTGTCAGTTATTTTTTATTTTAATAAAAATATACAATTCAAACCCCTTTCATTCTTCTCTGATCACATTCCTCCCTCCCCCAGAGGGGACCATTTTTCTGTAATTGGCGAGATGTCTTAAGGTCTATTTTTATTACCTGTCTTCCTTAATCATTTGTAGCGGCACTTGTGTTTATTTAAATTTTGCAGTAAGGCTGTCCTACAGTTGTACCATTCTGCAGCTTGCTTCCTTCGCACATTCTGATTTTGAGACCAACCCAGTTGATGCACGTGTATGTTATGCTTCCCCTCTGGCTGCTGCAGACAGCCCATCACTGAAAGCTCGCTTGCTGGTGTTCTTTCTCAGTGCTTTTGGGATGGCATGGAGGGTGAGGCTGCTGGGGGCTGCAGTGGAGGAGGTGTGGAAGAGAAAAGATGCAGAGAGAAAGGCCAACATACCAGTGCTCCTCGAATATCAACTTGAGCTGTGCTTTAGACTCTTAGAGGTAGAAGGGACCTTGCAGGTGATGTGCCTCAGCGCCCTCTCTCCCCACCCCCGTTTGGTCGCTGAGTGGACAGCTAGTGGAGAGGGCAGGCATGTCCAAGCTCAGCTGATCTGCACTATCTGTGAGACAAGGGCGAGCAGTGCCCCTAGAGCTACGTCACGAAGCTCTGTGGAAAAGTCTTGTATATAATCCAGTCATGAATTATGGTGTAAATTGATTTTCAAAGCAGATTGGTACTTGTGATAATCTAGTGTTTTAAGTAGATGATGAATAAAGGCTTCAAAAAAAGTTATGATTTTTGTGTGTGTGTTATTAGACACTCCGAACTATCATCTTGATGGCTTTTCTAATACTTCCTCCTCTGTCAAGGCCGGTTGTGAGGCAGCTTGGCAGCTGACTTCCTTCCTGGTTGCATGTGTCCCTGAAATCAGATCTCAAAGTGTTTCAGTTAGTTCAAAAACAAAACAAAACCAAAAACTGCAAAAATTGTTTTAGCTCTGGGCAGCTCTTCCACCATGTGTAAATACAAGTGAAGAGAGTATTTAATAATCATCCCCCTCGCCTGTCAAGCCGAGGAGGCCCCCTCCTCTCTCGTCCTCCTGGACCAGTGTTCTAAAACGTCTAGTAGAGCCCAGGAGACTGTTGTTAATGCCTTCTTGTACATACAAAGACTCTGATGTGTCATTGCTGTTCACCAGCATTCTGACTGTGAGCAAGACCTAAAGCTGGTGGTGGAGAAAAGCAGAGGCCACAGGAAGACCCTGGCATCTGGCTGTGTGGCAGTGTGGCTGTGTGCCTCAGCTCCTGCCTGCCAGCCAGAGGGAAGGACCAGCTCACCAGGCTGGGCGGTAGGGGGAGTTCCCGCAGGAACACCACCTGTTCTCCTTTCTGCAGGCCCTTTTGGTTATATCGCACTTCTGTGAACTGGGCCCTGCTGTGGCTTCTATCGAAGGACCACCGTGCAACAGCCTTGGAGGGTGAAGAGGTACAGTGCTCTCAGAAGTTCAAATCAGATGGGTCTAGGAACACCTGAATAAACACTCTTCCTGCTTCTTGGGACTCCATTTCCTCAACGAATGTTGTCTAGAAATGGACTTGAGTTAGTATACGTAAAAAGTATTTTTTCAAATAATTGTTAAAAATAATCAAACCTCACCAAAATTTGATGAGCACATAGACCATTTTGATTCCAGAAAAGACAAATGGCTCGAAGACAGTAGGTACAATGGAGCTTATAAAGAGAAGGGGGAAATATAGAAGAGCAAGCACTGGCTGATCTTAACATGATTGATTGAACCCTGCCTAACCCCCTTTACTAATATCACTTCTGGCCTGATTGCTAATAATTTAGCCCTCCACCTGTTACCAGAGAATGGCTTCAGTTCTTATCTTCAGTGTAGGAAAGAATTCAAACACTGAGACAAACAGTGTCAAGCGAGCAGAGGTTTATTAGCAACCAGAGGGTTAGTAGTAAAAGTACACTTGACTAGGAAGCATCAAGCTGGCTACTCAGGTAGGGAAAGAATCTGAGTGCCCCATAGTCGTTTTCTTAGGGCTTTATATGTTTTTGTCTCTTTATCTGTCTCGTTAACATTTAAAAGCCAGGACAAGATCCCCCTATGAAGACTATTTCTTTGGCTTAAGATTTAATTACCAAGTTAGAGACCTTATCAAGTTAAGGACTTTATCAAATCAAAGACCCCTGTAAAGATCACTTCCTTGGCTTAAAGTTTAACTATGTAGGGACCGTCTTATTGAGGAATGTCACCACCCCCTGACTCTTCCTCTTCCCGAGTGCAAGCTCTCCCCCTCCCCCTTACACATCTATCTGCAGCCATAAGACCTTTTGAGATTTAAATTAGGAGGTAATACATCATTTGATTTCTTGACTGCTGATTCCATGGGTGTTGATTGCGGATCCAAGTAAAATGAAATCCTTGACAACTTCAATATTTTCTCTGTTTATCATGATGTTGTTTATTGGTCCAGTTGTGAAGATTTTTGTTTTCTTCATGTTGAGGTATAATTTATCACTAATAATAATTCATACAAGTGAAAAAACCTGGCGAGAATTAGTTACAAAAGTAATGCAAGGCAAAAGAAAAGGTAACCCAAAATAAAACTTCAGGGAAAATATCTGCAAACATAGTGATTAACCTTTTTTCTAAGTTTTGTAAAGGGATGACCATAATCCTTAGGAAAAAAAAATAACTTTAGATGTAACTTATAATAGTCACGAGATATAACAGAATATTAATATAAATCATATAGTTAGGATACCAAAAAATGAAACCAGTTGCTATCCAGTTGATTCTGACTCATAGCGACCTTATACGATTTCCAAGGAGAAGCTGGTGGATTTGAACTGCTGACCTTTTGGTTAGCAGCCATAGCTCTTAACTGCTGCATCACCAGGGCTCCACAGTTTGTATACACTAAGAATATGCCAGGAGTATCAAGTTTCTAAACATCCGAATATAAATGAAACTCTTAGAGGTAAATTGTGTAATCCATCAGCTGAAACCCCTTGATTTTGATGCTGCTAGATTTAAATTTAAGAATAAAGTCACAACCAAGTTAGCAATCATAAAAATTAATTAAAATTATGACAGGTAATATTATGCTCTTGTTGTCTAATATTAGGCAAATATCAGAGGAGGCAATGACACACAAATTTTTAACCCAAAGAAAAATTAGACATTTCTCCTGATTTGGCCATACTCTTCTTGCAACTCATAGCACATTAAATAAGCCCCCCCCTTTTTTTTTCTTACAAGGTGGGAACAGATCTTCTGTAGCTTTCCACAAGGTTTCAGAATAGTCAGAAGTTATCATAGGTCATCAAGATGGATATCTATTTAACCAAAGTGACAAGAGATTTTAAAAGTAAAATTCTTAGCTCTTTCAAAAGCCATGAGGCCTGGTTTCTTAGTCAAGGGCATAAAAACATAAACTCAGAGACGCAGAAGCTTTGCCTCCTAGGCAGATTACACAGAAGAATAACTTTTCATATTATAGAAGGCAATAAACAGTAAATCAAGAAAACAAGACTATTAAATTTGAGCAATTCAACGAAGATTTTAACATATTTCATAAATTTTCAGACTCAGGTATTTTAAATCAAGGCAAATAAAATTTTTTCTAGTTTTGTCCTTTAGCATGTTCTTACATTCTAAAATAAACAGACACTTTTTTAGCTGTGGTCTCGGTCTGCAAGGTCAGAACTCATTTCACAATATTACAAAGAGGTTATCAACAGGCAATGCATTCATTTTTGCTATCTCCAAATGATTTAATACAGGAGTGTCTTAATTAAATATTCCTCCATTTTAATTCTGCTTTAGTTATTGTGGATTGTTATCCCTCCTTCCAATGCACTCACAAACTCTTTCATGTCCTCAGAGTTTGAAGAGTACAAAGGCATTCAGAGACAAAAAAAATAATAAAATAAAACAAACATTCCTTTTTGGAAACAAAACTAATTCTTTTCCTTAAAATAAAAAAAAAAAGAAGCAGTATACTGTCATATTCCTCTGAAACTGTTTCTTCTCAGTCTCAACCCCTAACTAATATCATAACTTTTAAGAAAAATAATTTAGTTCTATTACACAGAGAAAGCTGGGAAGGGGTTAGATTTTTTTTTTCATAGTGGAAAATCTTGACCTGGTTGGGAGAGGTTCTTTCTTTAAAAGCTCCCCTGGGGCTCCGTAAGCAAACTACAGGCCTGAGGGTGGGGCCGTGGAGTTCAGATTCTGCCCCCATCCTTTCTGCCTCATTGCCAAGAAGAATTTGTGCAATCTCAATTCATTTATATATGTTTAGGTTGGCATAGATATTTTAAAAGAATAAGACACTTAAATTGTTCAGGTTATTTTCAGGAGCCAACCTTTATTTTAGGACAAAATTACTATTTTTTCCTAAATAAAATACTTTTAATATAATATCTAGAGCCCCTGTGGTGCAGTGGTTAAGAACTACAGCTGCTAACCAAAAGGTTGGCAGTTCGAATCTACCAGCTGCTCCTTGGATGTCCCATGGAGCAGTTCTACCCTGTTTTACAGTGTCACTATGAGTTGAAATCAACTCGACAGCAACGTGTATGGGTAGCCTAAGTTACTTAGAACTTGATTTTTAAGAATCTGCTTGTAAGGTTGACATAGCACAGAACATAAAAACTTTTGTCAGAACCAATTCACTTTTATTAATTCCTGGGAATATTTGGACTACTAAATTTACATAAATGCTTATTTATCATTAAATCAATCAGAATAAAGTTCTTTGAAAGAATATTATAATCTAATTTAATAATACCACCCAGAGTTAGGAAAATATTCCATTTTCAGAACACTATCTTCTATGTGCCTTAAAGAATCTTTTAGAGCAATGAATTTAGAATAATTTTTCTCCTTTTGAGGCCTTGTTATGCCAACCAAAATAAACAACCATCCTTTTTTGTGTGAGTGCACTTTTCATATAAACCAATTTGTATCAAATTTTCTCAGAGTAGCTACTGAAAGCCCAATTCATAAGACAGGCACAAGAAGCAGGTTTTTTATTTGAAGCTGAGGCTTCGAGCGACCTCATGATCGCTCACGGAAAAAAAAAAAAAAAAAAAAAACCCTGACTGAATGCTCTCTCTAGGTGGAAATTAAAGTTCTTAAGACAAACTCTCGTCCACCTTTCTAGGTGACCCACTGCAAATTTAGTCCAAGTCTCATCTTGGGCGAGAATCACACATTCACTGGGTCTCTGGAGCCAGCTCAAACAACAGGCCTATAGGTCTTATGTCTGTGTTCTACCTTATGATTTTCCATTTAATGAGGATCAATGGCAGCATAGCGCTCTTAAAACAGCACAATAAAAAACAAGGTAACATGCACACACAGAAAAGTAGGTATGAAATTCCAAGCTGTTTCAGTCAGGTCGAACCATCTTAAAATTACTGGAGATCTTCCTAAGATCCAGTCTGAGATCCCTTGCCCCCCAAACTGGGAAAAGTAACCCTTGACCCCAAACTGGGACAAGTATCTCTTGCATCTAAATGAGCACAAGTATTTCCCTTGCATCCAAACTGGCACAAATTTTTCTGAGGCCTCTCCAGATCAAAGCTGACTTTTTTTTTGTTGTTGAGCTCAGTTTAATATGCCCTGAAATCAGTCCAAGGGCAGTATTCAGATTGCACAAATGAGAAAACTCGCTACAAAACCTGATCATCAGACAGAAATTCCCCAAAATGGAAACCAGAGGACTAAGCAGATGGGAACCCAGTTCACCATTCCCCAAACCTACAGCACAAAAGGGTAACTTACCAAGGAAAAGAACATTCATAACTCTCAGATAAACTTGAGCCCAGGAGATTTTACCAAGTTCCCCAGCTGTGGTGAGAGAAAAATTGGACACAAGGGGCCCATGTCTGGTACCATTTTTTTTTGTTTGATCTCTCATCACAAAATGGAGCACTTGGCAATTGTCTCTGGATCCCACTTCTGACACCAAACTGTTAAAAAGAATCAAAACCCACCAAAATTTGAACATAAGGTTTTTTCTGAGCAGTTATTCTATATGCATATAGGGAGAGCATTTTGATTCCAGAAAAGGCAAATAGCTCGAAGAAGGTAGGTACAATGGGGCTTATAAAGAGAAGAGAAGGGAGAAATACAGAAGATCAACCATTGACTGATCTTAACATGATTGATTGAACACTGCCTAACCCTCTTTATTGAGATCTACTGATACTGGGTCACTCCTGGTCTGGCTCCTAATAATTTAGCCCTCCACCTACCTGCAGCCATGAGACTTTTTTGAGATTTAAATTAGGAGGCAATAGTTTGATGACTATCCTTTTCTCTCAGGATCAGACAAATTTACACTGCGGTAGAGCAGTTTCTAGCAGGGTTTTGCAGTTTGGGTCAGGCTTTTTATGGTTAATATTTGGTTTTCTGGATAAGAAGAACCTTAAAATCAAAGTAAAATGTCTGTTACTAATTTTCCTCTTCAACATATCAACTATTTCTATCTAGAAGCGATCCAAAGGAGTTTTGAGCCCTTGGACTTATTCTTAAGTGATTTTGAACCTCCCTCAGGTGCCAATGTTCGTATTGCTGCTTCAACTCTCTGTTAAGCACAGTGTACATTTTACTGAATGGAATTCAGCTTCCTAGAAACAATTATTATCTTGGTAATTAAACACTTCTTGCTTATATCCAGTGCCTAGGCAATGATCACCTGTACTGAGAAAGCACATGCCTTTCCACATAACCTCTTTAGAAAGAAGCACAAGAGGTCTCAGTGCCTCATTTTTCCTAGGACAGACTACTCTTGGATTAACCAGGGAGATGGGCCTATTTTGAGTCAGTGTAGAGCTTTGAGTTACCGGCTTATTACTAAACGAACACTGCTGCTGGCAGGTGTCCTTGGAGGCCCATCCATAGGCAGTGGCGGCAGTGGTCTGTATCAGAAGGGGGGAAGTGTCCCCCAGTACCCTCAATTAGACCATTCCTCTGGTATAAGCTATTGTTATACATTTTATCCCTGTTCTTGAATGAATGGTGAAAAGTCTGGAGTCTGTGGAGTTCCGTTTACTGACATTTTAGTGTCCTTGAAAACTGTTGCGTCTCACCTTTAGGTAAATTATCTCAGTTATCCTCCCCTCCCCACAGGCTTAGGCATGAAAATAAACAAGAATGATGGGTATAGGGCATATAAGGAGACTCTTCCCAACCAACATAGCTTCCATTGCCCCTTCTTCTTTCTCCTGCTGGGTCAGGCTTCCATAGCAATCTTTGTATGGCAGAATGTTTCAAATGTATTCAAAACCCCTAGTTTATTTCTTGCCACCTCCCTCTCCAATTTCACACTTATGTCCTATTAAGCTCTTGCAGTGCCTGAAGGCATTGTTTTCTCCCTGCTGAAGACTCTGGCTGCCATCTTGTCCTCTGTCCAGCACTTCTTAACCTCCCTTGGCTAGGTAAGTAAACAACAACAACAACAAAAAACCAAATCCATTGCCATTAATTCTGATGTATGGCAAACCCATGTGTTACAGGGTGGAACTGCTCCACAGGGTTTTCTTGGCTGTAATCTTTAGAGAAATGGATCACCAGACTTTTTTTCCATGGCACCACTGTGTATATTTGAACCACCAACCTTTCAGTTAGTAGCCAAGAGCAAATTGTGCCACTGGGGGACCTCCTGAGTAGGAAGGAACTTTCTTATGTGTACCCGCTGTTTAGTTCTGGGAAGGATAGTATTTGTGAAGCACTGCGGAAAATTTTCCTGGTATGTATACTCTTCCCTCTGCTTACCCCCCAAAGAGTTAGGCCATTGGTGCTTACTGTTGCAAGGTAGAAAGGGCACAACTTGGTTGTCTGCTCCTGGCTTTTGTCTTCCAAAGGCTCCAGTTGCTGGGGAAAAAATAGGACTCAAAGTAGCCAGGAATTTGAGAAAGCTAAGCCCCTTTGCCCCTCCTTGTGTCCCACCCCAGATTAGAGAAAAATTGTTGAGCTGGGGAAAGAAGAGCAAGAATAAGAAGAAATAAGTGTATGATGTCGTAAGATTCTGGATAACGTAGCCTGTTCTCTGCCTCCTGGGAGAACCTTGGGGAAATGGTGAAGCCTGCAAAAAGTCTGTCGGAATAAACATGAGAACCACAGGTTAGAAAGGGGCTGTGAGCGGGGCTGAAGGGTAACTCCGTGGTCACTTGTGTGAACCAATAACTACGAGACTGAGTGACAGGTCCCCTGTCAGATTTGAGCAGAGTGGACACTGAGGCCAGGATTTCTACCCCTTTCCCCTCCACCTGCCCCCCACACACCATGCAGATATGCCAAACTTGGTCCCAACTCACAGAAAGGGGAGGGATCCAGAATAAATTGAGATCCAGTTTCCATCACCCTAGTGGAATAAGAGCTTAAAATGAAAATGATATTTTTAAAGCAAATATGAATTATATTTCTTGAAAACTTAGCTGTCTCTGTACCATTGTTGTTGTTGTTCTTAGGTGCCATTGAGTCAGTTCCAACTCATAGTGACCCTATGCACAACATAATGAAACACTGCCCAGTCCTGCACCATCCTCACAGTTTTGCTAGGTTGGAGCCCATTGTTGCAGTCACTGTGTCAATCCATCTCGTTGAGGGTCTTCCTCTTTTTCACTGACCCTCTACCGAGCATGACGTTCTTCTCCAGGGACTGATCCCTCCTGACATGTACAAAGTATGTGAGACACAGTCTCACCACCCTTGCTTCTAAGGAGCATTCTGGTTGTACTTCTTCCAAGACAAATTTGTTCGTTCTTTTGGCAGTCCATGGTATATTCAGTATTCTTCACCAACATCACAATTCAAAGGCATTAATTCATCTTTGGTCCTCCTGATTCATTGTTCAGATTTCACATGCACATGAGGCAATTGAAAATACCATGGCTTGGGTCAGGAGTACCTCAGTCCTCAAGGTGACGTCTTTGCTTTTCTAACACTTTAAAGAGATCTCTTGCAGCTGATTTGCCCAATGCAATCCATCTTTTGATTTCTTGACTATTTATACTAAATAGTGTAATGCTACTAATTGTTACCAAATGTAATGCTACTAATCTGTAGTATTACACTTGTCATTCTTTGATAATAGAATTTATTTTGCCAATTAGAAGTCCCCTTAAGCCATAGTCCCCAAATCCCCGCCCTTGCTCCTCTGACCTTCAAAGCATTCAGTTTATCCCAGAAACTTCTTTGCTTTTTGGTCCAGTCCAGTTGAGCTGACCTTCCATATATTGAGTATTGTCCTTCCCTTCACCTAATTTTTTTTTTCACCTAAAGTAGTTCTTATCTACTAACTAATCAGTAAATAACCCTCTCCCACCCTCCCTCCCTCCCCTCTCTCGTAACCACAAAAGAATGTGTTCTTCTCAGTTTATACTATTTCTCAAGATCTTATAATAGTGGTCTTATACAAGATTTGTCCTTTTGCCTCTGACTAATTTCACTCAGCATAATGCCTTCCAGGTTCCTCCATGTTATGAAATGTTTCACAGATTCGTCACTGTTCTATATCAATTCGTAGTATTTCATTGTGTGAATATACCATAAGTTATTTAACCATTCATCCTTTGATGGACATCTTGGTTGCTTCCAGCTTTTTGCTATTGTAAACAGAGCCGCAATAAACATGGGTGTGCATATATCTGTTCGTGTGAAGGCTCTTATTTCTCTAGGGTATATTCTGAGGAGTGGGATTTCTGGGTTGTATGGTAGTTCTATTTCTAACTTTTTAAGAAAACGCCAGATAGATTTCCAAAGTGGTTGTACCATTTTACATTCCCACCAGCAGTGTATAAGAGTTCCAATCTCTCCACAGCCTCTCCAACATTTATTATTTTGTGTTTTTTGGAATAATGCCAGCCTTGTTGGAGTGAGATGGATTCTCATCGTAGCTTTAATTTGCATTTCTCTAATGGCTAATGATTGAGAGCATTTTCTCATGTGTCTGTTAGCTGCCTGAATATCTTCTTTAGTGAAGTGCGTGTTCATATCCTTTGCCCACTTTTTGATTGGGTTGTTTGTCTTTTCGTGGTTGAGTTTTAACAGAATCTTATAGATTTTAGAGATCAGGCGCTGGTCGGAGGTGTCATAGCTGAAAACCTTTTCCCAAATCTGTAGGTGGTCTTTCTACTCTTTTGGTGAAGTCTTTAAATGAGCATAGGTGTTTGATTTTTAGGAGCTCCCAGTTATCTGGTTTTTCTTTGTCATTTTTGGTAATTTTTGTATCCTGTTTGTGCCTTGTATTAGGGCTCCTAACGTTGTCCCTATTTTTTCTTCCATGATCTTTATCGTTCTAGTCTTTATGTTTAGGTCTTTGATCCACTTGGAGTTAGTTTTTGTGCATGGTGTGGGGTATGGGTCCTGTTTCACTTTTTTTGCAAATGGATATCCAGTTATGCCAGCACCATTTGTTAAAAAGACTGTCTTTTTCCCATTTAACTGTTTGGGGCCTTTGTCAAATACCAGCTGCTCATATATGGATAGATTTATGTCTGGATTCTCAATTCAGTTCCATTGGTCTATGTATCTGTTTCTGTACCAGTACCAGGCTGTTTTGACTACTGTGGCTGTATAATAGCTTCTGAAATCAGGTAGAGTGAGGCCTCCCACTTTCTTCTTCTTTTTCAGTAATGCTTTACTTATCCAGGGCTTCTTTCCCTTCCATATGAAGTTGGTGATTTGTTTCTCCATCACATTAAAAAATGTCATTGGAATTTGGATTGGAAGTGCATTGTATATATAGATGGCTTTTCGTAGAATAGACATTTTTACTATGTTAAGTCTTCCTATCCATGAGCAAGGTATGTTTTTCCACTTATGTAGGTCCTTTTTAGTTTCTTGCACTAGCACTTTGTAGTTTCCTTTGTATAGGTCTTTTACATCTTTGGTAAGATTTATTCCTAAGTATTTTATCTTCTTGGGGGCTACTGTGAATGGTATTGATTTGGTGATTTCCTCTTTGATGTTTTTTTTTGTTGATGTAGAGGAATCCAAGTGATTTTTGTATGTTTATCTTATAACCTGAGACTCTGCCAAACTCTTCTATTAGTTTCAGTAGTTTTCTGGAGGATTCCTTAGGGTTTTCTGTGTATAAGATCATGTCATCTGCAAATAGAGATAATTTTACTTCCTCCTTGCCAATGCGGATGCCCTTTATTTCTTTGTCTAGCCTAATTGCTCTGACTAGGACCTCTAGCACAATGTTGAATAAGAGCAGTGATAAAGGGCATCCTTGTCTGGTTTCTGTTCTCAAGGGAAATGCTTTCAGGCTCTCTCCATTTAGGGTGATGTTGGCTGTTGGCTTTGTATAGATGCCCTTTATTATGCTGAGGAATTTTCCTTGAATTCCTATTTTGCTGAGAGTTTTTATCATGAATTGGCGTTGGACTTTGTCAGATGCCTTTTCTGCATCAATTGATAAGATCATGTGGTTTTTGTCTTTTGTTTTATTTATATGGTGGATTACATTAATGGTTTTTCTAATATTAAACCAGCCTTGCATATAAATCCCACTTGGTCATGGTGGATTATTCTTTTGATATGTTGTTGAATTCTATTGGCTAGAATTTTGTTGAGGATTTTTGCATCTATGTTCATGAGGGATATAGGTCTGTAATTTTCTTTTTTTGTGGTGTCTTTACCTGGTTTTGGTATCAGGGAGATGGTGGCTTCATAGAATGAGGTAGTATTCCATCATTTTCTATGCTTTGAAACACCTTTGGTAGTAGTGGTGTTAACTCTTCTCTGAAAGTTTGGTAGAACTCTGCAGTGAAGCCGTCTGGGCCAGGGCTTTTTTTTGTTGGGAGTTTTTTGATTACCTTTTCAATCTCTTTTTTTGTTATGGGTCTATTTAGTTGTTCTACTTCTGATTGTGTTAGTTTAGGTAGGTAGTGTTTTTCTAGGAATTCATCCATTTCTTCTAGGTTTTCAAATTTGTTAGAGTGCAATTTTTTGTAATAATCTGATATGATTCTTTTAATTTCAGATGGGTCTGTTGCAATGTGGCCCATTTGGTTTCTTATTCAGGTTATTGTTTTCTTTCCTGTATTTCTTTAGTCAGTCTGGCCAATGGTTTATCAATTTTGTTAATTTTTTCAAAGAACCAGCTTTTGGCTTTGTGAATTCTTTCAATTGTTTTTCTGTTCTCTAATTCATTTAGTTCAGCTCTAATTTTTATTATTTGTTTTCTTCTGGTGCCTGATGGATTCTTTTGTTGCTAGCTTTGTATTTGTTCAAGTTGTAGGGACAGTTCTCTGATTTTGGCTCTTTCTTCTTTATGTACGTGTGCATTTATCGATATAAATTGACCTCTGAGTAAGTCTTTTGCTATGTCCCAGAGATTTTATAGGAAGTGTTTTCATTCTCGTTGCATTCCATGAATTTCTTTATTCCCTCTTTAATGTCTTCTATAACCCAGTCTTTTTTCAGGAGGGTATTGTTCATTTTCCAAGTATTTGATTTCTTTTCCCTAATTTTTCTGTTATTGATTTCCACTTTTATGGCCTTGTGGTCTGAGAAGATGCTTTGTAATATTTCAATGCTTTGGATTCTGCAAAGGTTTGTTTTATGACCTAATATGTGGTGTATTCTAGAGAATGTTCCGTGTGCACTAGAAAAAAAATTATGCTTTGCAGCTGTTGGGTGGTGTGTTCTGTATAAGTCTATGAGGTCAATTTGGTTGATTGTGGCAATTAGGTCTTCCATGTCTCTATTGAGCTTCTTACTGGATGTCCTGTCCTTCTCTGAAAGTGGTGTGTTGAAGTCTCCTACTATAATTGTGGAGGTGTCTATCTCACTTTTCAGTTCTGTTAAAATTTGATTTATGTATCTTGCAGCCCTGTCATTGGGTGCATAAATATTTAATATGGTTATATCTTCCTGATCAATTGTCCCTTTTATCATTATGTAGTGTCCTTCTTTATCCTTTGTGGTGGATTTAAGTTTAAAGTCTATTTTGTCAGAAATTAATATTGCTACTCCTCTTCTTTTTTGCTTATTGTTTGCTTGATATATTTTTTTCCATCCTTTGAGTTTTAGTTTGTTTGTGTCTCTAAGTCTAAGGTGTGTCTCTTGTAGGCAGCATATAGACAGACCGTGTTTCTTTATCCAGTCCGAGACTCTCTGTCTCTTTATTGGTGCATTTAGTCCATTTACATTCAGCGTAATTATAGATAAGTAAGTTTTTTTTAAGTGTTTAGTGTTGTCATTTTGATGCCTTTTTATGTGTGTTGTTGACAATTTCATTTTTCCACTTACTTTTTTGTGCTGAGACGTTTTCTTTGTAAATTGTGAGATCCTCTTTTTCATAGTATTTGACTTTATGTTTGTTGAGTCGTTACGTTTTTCTTGGCTTTTATTTTGAGTTTATGGAGTTGTTATACCTTTTTGTGGTTGCCTTAATATTTACCCCTATTTTTCTAAGTAAAAACCTAACTTGTATTGTCCTATATCACCTTGTATCCCTCTCCATATGGCAGTTCTATGCCACCTGTATTTAGTCCCTCTTTTTGATTATTGTGATCTTTTACATATTGACTTCAATGATTCCCTGTTTTGAACTTTTTTTTTTAATTTGTTTTTGTGATTTCCCTATTTGAGTTGATATCAGGATGTTCTGTTCTGTGACCTTGTGTTGTCCTGGTATCTGATATTATTGGTTTTCTGACCAAACAATTTCCTTTAGTATTTCTTGTAGTTTTGGTTTGGTTTTTGCAAATTCTCTAAGCTTGTGTTTATCTGTAAACATCTTAATTTCGCTTTCATATTTCAGAGAGAGTTTTGCTGGATATATGGTCTTTGGCTGGCAGTTTTTCTCCTTCAGTGCTCTATATATGTCATCCCATTGCCTTCTTGCCTGCATGGTTTCTGCTGAGTAGTCTGAACTTATTGATTCTCCCTTGAAGGAGACCTTTCTTTTCTCCCTGGCTGCTTTTAAAATTTTCTCTTTATCTTTGTTTTTGGCAAGTTTGATGATAATATGTCTTGGTGTTTTTCTTTTTGGATCAATCTTAAATGGGGTTCGATGAGCATCTTGGATAGATATCCTTTCGTCTTTCACGATGTCAGGGGAGTTTTCTGTCAGCAGATCTTCAACTATTTTCTCTGTGTTTTCTGTCCTCCCTCCCTGTTCTGGGACTCCAATCACCCGCAAGTTATCCTTCTTGATAGAGTCCCACATGATTCTTAGGGTTTCTTCATTTTTTAAAATTCTTTTATCTGATTTTTTTTCAGCTATGTTGGTGTTAATTCCCTGGTCCTCCAGATTTCCCAGTCTGCATTCTAATTGCTCGAGTCTGCTCCTCTGACTTCCTAGTGTGTTGTCTAATTCTGTAATTTTATTGTTAATCTTTTGAATTTCTACATGCTGTCTCTCTATGGATTCTTGCAACTTATTAATTTTTCCACTATGTTCTTGAATAATCTTTTTGAGGTCTTCAACTTGGCTTTTTCTGCAGTTTGCCTTATTTCGTTTGTGATGTCTTGAAGCATTCTGTAAATTAGTTTTTTATATATTCTGTATCTGATAATTCCAGGATTGTATCTTCATTTGGGAAAGATTTTGATTCTTTTGTTTGGGGGGTTGCAGAAGCTGTCATGGTCTGCTTCTTTATGTGGTTTGATATCGACTGCGGTCTCCAAGGCATCACTAAGATATAAAAAAAAAAAAAATTTTAAGATATAGTAGTGGTTTATTCTATAATTGCTCACTGAGTCTTTTGTTTTGTTTTCTTTCAATATACGTGGATGGGCTACTAGATTGTGCTGTCTTGTTTGTTGTAGCCCTTGTCTTACTTATGACCTATTACCAGCTGGTTTGGGCTGTTGCCAGGTATATATGCCTGAGTCTATTCACTATTCTTGAGTAGAATCTGATTTTGGGTCATCAAGTGTGTGCTGCACCCTAACACCTATCCACCTCGATGAGTAGTGGTGATAGTTGTGCGCACCAGATTCTATTAGCAGCTGGGGTTCACACTCCAGTGGGGGCAGGATGCTGACAGGCTTCCCCCAAGTGTCAGTGAGGTAGGTGTGTCTCTATTCCTATAGCACCTTGGTGGGAGGGCACTGCAGCTGTACTTTAGACCCCCAATGCAAGTACCTCTACTGACTGGTAGATGTCACCCTCCTTAGACCCCTAAGGCAAGAGGCTAGGTGGTCTGGGGGGAGCTTCAGCCCTCAGTTCCCTGTTGTGGGTTAGGTAGGGCTCTGTTGAATAAGCAGAGATATCAGACCTGGGAAACTTGTTTTTCCAGTAAATCCGTGAAAAAAAAAAATGCAGTCAGATCCGTGCCAGAACTGCCTTTGCATTATAACAGCCTCCTTGTTCCCTGTAAGGATGAAAGCCCGAGATTTGGATCATATATGCTTGGCTGGAGCTGGTTCTGTGTTTTTAGTCCAATCAGGGAAGGATTTTTGGTCCCTGGGTTTTTTGTGGTTGCTTCTCTCAGGCCGGAAGAATGGGTTAGGAAAAGACCAAAAAAAAAAAAAAAAAAAGGAAAAGCAAAGCTGCAGAGCCGGAGCCATTCCCCCTCTGGCTCAGGAAATTCCACTGTTAATGAAGCTGCCTGGGAAGGGGAGGGGAGGGTTCAGAAAAACAGCAGAGAGCAGCACCCCAGAATATAGCCAAAGTTGCTTGTCTGCTTGGGATGACTATTTTATCTGAGATTCCCGAGGGGCATGTCGCCTATGTGTGCTGGCTGTGTGGAGATTGTCCCCAAGGGTCTGGCCCGCTGAACCCACGGTCAGATCTTCTGCTGCCAGTCCAAAGCCCAGCGTCAAGGTTCCCCTGCTGGGATGCTGCACTCCCAGCTCCAAAATCAGTCGCTGCCTCCCAGGGACTTCTCGTCCCGCCAGCCACTTCGCCACACTGCCCGAGCAGACTGGCTGGGCCCCCTCCTGGGGTCAGTTCAGGGGGTAGAGCTGAGCCCCATGTTTGCGCCGTCAGAGATGTCGTGTTCAGCTCCCCTGCGCCAAGGTTACCTGACCGGGACGCTGGCTCCAGGCTCCGAAAGCAGTCGCTGCTTCCCTGTAGTTGTTCGTTCTCTGTCTCTGTCACTCAGGTCCACTCTTTAAATCTGTGTTTGTTGTTCAGTGTTTGTAGATTATCATGTATATGATCGATTCACTTGTTTTTTCGAGCCTTTGTTGCAAGAGGGATCTGAGGTAGCGTCTACCTAGTCAGCCATCTTGGCCCCCTCTCCACTTACTTTTTTGTGCTGAGAAGTTTTTCTTTGTAAATTGTGTGTTCCTCATTTTGATAGTAGTTGAATTTATGTTTGCTGAGACGTTATGTTTTTCTTGGTTTTTATTTTGAGTTATGGTGTTGTTATACCTCTTTGTGGTTACCTTAATATTTACCCCTATTTTTCTAAGTAAAAACCTAACTTGTATTGTCCTATATCGCCTTGTTTCCCTCTCCATATGGCAGTTCTATGCCTCCTGTATTCAGTCCCTCTTTTCGATTATTGTGATCTTTTACATATTGACTTCAATGATTCCCTGTTTTGAGAATTTTTTTCTTTTTAAAATTAATCTTAATTTGTTCTTGCGATTTCCCTATTTGAGTTGATATCAGGATGTTCTTTTCTGTGAACTTGTGTTGTGCTGGTATCTGATATTATTGATTTCCTGACCAAACAATTTCCTTTAGTATTTCTTGTAGCTTTGGTTTGGTTTTTGCAAATTCTCTAAGCTCGTGTTTATCTGTAAATGTTTTGATTTCACCTTCATATTTCAGAGAGAGTTTTGCTGCATATATGATCCTTGACTGGCAGTTTTTCTCCTTCAGTGCTCTATATATGTCATCCCATTGCCTTCTTGACTGCATGGTTTCTGCTGAGCAGTCTGAACTTATTCTTATTGATTCTCCTTTATAGGAGACCCTTCTTTTATCCCTGGCTGCTTTTAAAATTTTCTCTTTGTGTTTTGGCAATGTTGGTGATAATATGTCTTGGTGATTTTCTTTTTGGATCAATCTTATATGGGGTTCGATGAGCATCTTGGATAGATATCCTTTCATCTTTCATGATGTCAGGGTTGTTTTCCACCAACAGATCTTTAACTATTCTCTCTGTATTTTCTGTTATCCCTCCCTGTTCTGGGACTCCAATCACACGCATTATTCTTCTTGATAGAGTCCCACATGATTCTCAGGGTTCCTTCATTTTTTTTAAATTCTTTTATCTGATTTTTTTCAGCTATATTGGTGCCAATTCCCTTGTCCTCCAGGTCCCCCACTCTGCATTCCAATTGCTCGCGTTTGGTCCTCTGAGTTCCTATTGAGTTGTCTAATTCTGTAATTTTACTGTTAATCTTTGGGATTTCTGAAAGCTGTCTCTCTATGGATTCTTGCAGCTTATTAATTTTTCTGCTATGTTCTTGGATAATCTTTTTGATTCCTTCAACTGCTTTATCAGTGTGTTCTTTGGCTTTTTCTGTAGATTACCTTATTTCATTTCTGAGGTCATCCCTGATGTCTTGAAGCATTCTGTAAATTAGTTTTTTATATTCTGCTTCTGGCAATTGCATGATTGTATCTTCATTTGGGTAAGATTTTGACTCTTTAGTTTGGGGAGTTGAAGAAGCAATCGTGCTCTGCTTCTTTATGTGGTTTGATAGTGACTGTTGTCTCCAAGCCATCTATAAGATATTGTAAGGATTTATTTTATATTTGCTCACTGAGTCTTATCTTGTTTTGTTTTCTTTCAATATACATAGATGGGCTACTAGATTATGCTGTCTTGATTGTTGTAGCCTTTGAATCACTTATGTCCTCTTACCAGCTGGTTTGGGCTGTTACCAGATATATAAGCCTAAGAGTCCATTCACTATTCTTGAGTAGAATCTGATTTTGGGTCAAGTGTGTGGTGCAGACTGTCACGTATTCACTTAGAGGAGTAGTGGTGATAGTTGTGTGCACCAGATTCTAGTAGCAGCAGGGGGTCACACTCCAGAGGGGGCAGGATGCTGACAGGCTTCCCCCAAGTGCCAGTGAGGTAAGTGTGTCTCTATTCCTAAAGCACTTTGGTGGGTGGGCTCTGCAGCTGTACCTTAGGCACCCAATGCAAGTACCTCTACAGATTGGTTGGTGTCACCATCCTTGGACCCCTAAGGCAGGAGGCTAGGTGGTCTGGGGGGAGCTTCAGCCCTCAGTTCCCTGTTGTGGGTCAGTGAGGGGTCTTTTGAATATGCAGAGATATCATATCTGGGAATCTTGTCTTTCCAGTAATCAGCTAAAACAATTACAGTCAGATCCCTATCAGAATTGCCTTTGCAGTGTAATAGCCACCTTGCTCCCTGTAGGGATGAAAGCCCAAGACCATGGATCACATATGCTTGGCTGGAGCTGGTTCTGTATTTTTAGTCCAATTAGGGAAGGATTTTTGGTCCCTGGGTTTTTTGTAGCTGCTTCTCTCAGGCCAGGAGAATGGGTTAGGAAGAGGCCAAAAA
Source organism: Loxodonta africana (assembly GCF_030014295.1). Lineage (NCBI taxonomy): Eukaryota > Metazoa > Chordata > Mammalia > Proboscidea > Elephantidae > Loxodonta > Loxodonta africana. The sequence continues at coordinate 37,611,233 of NC_087342.1, forward strand.
AAAAAAGAAAAGAAAAGAAAAGCCGCAGAGCACTTCACTCTCTGGCTCAGGAAATTCCAATGTTAATGAAGCCTCCTGGGAAGGGGAGGGGAGGGATCAGATAAATAGGAGAGATATAGACAAAGTTACTTATCTTGTTTGGCGAAGACTGTTTTATCTGAGATTCCCAAGGGGTGTGTAGCCTGTGTGCATTGGCTGGGTCGAGATTGCCCCTGAGGGTCTGGCCCACGTCCTGTGCTTGTGCTGTCTCAGAAGCAGTGGTCAGTTTCTCCGCTCCCAGTCCACAGCCCAGCGTCAAGGTTCCCTGGCTGAGACACTGCACTCCAGGCTCCAAAATCAGTTGCTGCCTCCCCGTTACTTCTCCTCCTGTCAGCTGTGTCGCTGCGCTGTCTGCATGCACTGGCTGGGTTCCCCCCGAGGTCACTTCTGGGGGCTAGGGCTGCGTCCCGTGTTTGCGCCATCTCAGGATGCCGTGCTCAGCTCCCCTGCACCCAGTCCAAAGCCTGGAGCCAAGGTTTTCTGACTGGGACCCTGGCTCCAGGCTCTGAAAGCAGTCGTTGCTTCCTTGTGGATGTTTGTTCTCAGTCTCTGTCAGTCAGGTCAACTCTTTAGATCTGTGTTTGATGGTCAGGGTTCATAGATTGTCATGTATGTGATCGATTCACTTGTTTTTCTGAGTCTTTGTTGCAAGAGGGATCCGAGGTAGCTTCTACCTAGTCAGCCATCTTTGCCTCCTCACCAGATTTTTTTTCCTAAATTTTATTTATTTTATTGTTGTTGAGAATATACAAAGCAAAACATATACCAACTCAACAGTTCCTACACGTACAATTTAGTGACATTGATTACATTCTTCCAGTTGTGCAACCATTCTCACCCTCCTTTTCTGAGTTGTTCCTCCTTTATTAACATAAATTCACTGCCCCCTAAGTTTCCTATCTAATCTTTTGAGTTGCTGTTGTCAATTTGATCTCGTGTATATAGCCCTTAAAAGAGCGTAAGGCTCAAGGCAAGCTTTTTTTACTAGTTGGTTTTAAGATGACTTCAGGGCCTATTTTTGGTTTAAGGTTTAAAGATTATCTCAGGCCAATAGTTTCAGGGGTTCATCCACCCTCCCTCGTTCAGGAAACTCTAACATCCATGAAAATTGAAAATTCTGTTCTGCACTTTCCCCCTTTTGAGCAGGATTCTTCTATGAAGTCTTTGATCAAGGTCATGAATTTTAAATTTTCTTCTGTACTTTTTGTGTTTTCCAAAATCTCTCCATCAGCCTCACATTACTTTTGTTACCAGACAGAAAAAAAAGCATAAAATGTAATCTTTACACATTGATGCATCTCTTTGCATCATTTTTGTGGTTTTCCATTTTCTTAGGTTGATGTGTGGGCCCCTTCAATGGTGCAGTCCCAAGCGATGGGCATTCCTGGGTCCTTCTGGGTCACAGGGCTGAACTTCCTTGCACCTCAGCAGTGCGGTGATCCCTGTTGGTCTCAGCTCCCCTGTGGCCAGACAGCAGGAATGTCTCTGTCCTCCCCCTCCTGTGTCTGGATTCATTTCTTTTCCCTGCCTTTCACCTCTATCCCCTCCCCTTCCAAACTCCAAGGTGGATTCTCTGTCCTCAAGCAGTGGCCGCAGTACCATGGCTCCCTCTATAGGCTTTCCATGCCAACCCTTCATGAACCTCCATGCTCCTCTTCTCCCCTCCCCAGCAGCCATGCCTCTTGATCTCCTTGGGATTCTCTGTTTGCCATTGGCCCCATTGTTTACCCTCATGCAAATGGCAACACTTAGGGGTTGCTTGGAACCAGAAAGGACAAGAACAGTGTTTTTTTAAGAAAAAAAGTATTCATTCAACACCTATTGAAGACACACCATGTTTCTACATTTTGCTAGTTCCCAGGAATATACAGCTTCAAGACAATATTCTCTTCCTTGAGGTGCTCATGGACTAGTGCAAGAGGTAAACAAGTGAAACACTAATACTGAGACAAGGTACTCATGACAGGGCATCCCTCCAGGCTGAGTCAGGATGGCTTCTGACACAGCCCTGCTAGCTCTGGGCACTGCTTCACCACTTTCTCCTGCTGCTCTTTCTTCCTCCCACACTTAGTGGTTATTTGATTAATGTCAGCCTCTCCCACTGGACTGTAACCTTCATGAGAACATGGACTGTGTGTGGATTTGCTCACCATCACATGTCCAGAATGGAGGGCAGCTCCTAGCAATACTGTTATTAAGAATTATAAGAATACTGCCACAGTAGTCAAAACAACCTGGTACTGGTACAACAACAAATACACAGTCCAACGGAACAGAATTGAGAATCCAGACAGAAATCCATCCACATATGTGCAGCCGATATTTGACAAAGGCCCAAAGTCTGTTAAATGGGGAAAAGACAGTCTCTTTAACAAATGGTACTGGCATAACTGGATATCCACCTCCAAAAAATGAAACAAGACCCATATCTCACACCATGCACAAAAACAAAAACAAACTCAAAATGGATCAAAGACCTAAATATAAAATCTAAAATGATAAAGGTCATGGAAGAAAAAATAGGGACAACACTAGGAGCCCTAATACATGGTATAAACAGTACACAAAACATTACTAACAATGCACAAACACCAGAAGAAAAACTAGATAACTTGGAGCTCCTAAAAATCAAATACTTATGCTCATCCAAAGACTTCACCAAAAGAGTAAAAAGATTATGAACAGGCTGGGAAAAAATTTTAGCTATGACAATTCCGATCAGTGTCTGATCTCTAAAATCTACATGATACTGCGAAAACTTAACCACAAAAAGACATATAACCCAATTAAAAAATGGGCAAAGGATTTGAACAGGCACTTCACCAAAGAAGATATTCAGATGGCTAACAGATACATGAGGAAATGCTCTCTATCCTTAGCCTTAGAGAAATGCAAATCAAAACTACAATGAGATACTATCTCACTCCAACAAAGCTGGCGTTAATCCAAAAAACACAAAATAATAAATGTTGGAGAGGTTGTGGAGAGACTGGAACACTTACACACTGCTGGTGGGAATGTAAAATGATACAGCCACTTTGGAAATCAATTTGGCACTTTCTTAAAAAGCTAGAAATAGATCTACCATATGATCCAGCAATCCCACTTTTTGGAATATATCCTAGAGGAATAAGAGCCTTCACACAAACAGATATATGCATACCCATGCTCATTGCAGCACTGTTCACAATAGCAAAAAGATGGAAGCAACCAAGGTACCCATCAGTGGATGAATGGATAAATAAATTATGATATAGTCACACAATGGAATACTATGCAACAATAAAGAACAATGATGAATCCGTGAAACATTTCATAACGTGAAGGAATCTGGTAGGCATTATGCTGAGTGAAATTAGATGCATAAGGACAAATATTGTATGAGACCACTGTTATAAGAACTCAAGAAATAGTTTAAACACAGAAGAAAATATTCTTTGATGGTTACAGGGTGGAGGGGGAGGGAGAAGTGTATTCACTAATTAGTGGACAAGAAGTATCTTAGGTGAAGGGAAAGACAACACACAGTACAGGAGAGGTCAGCACTCAGCACAACTGGACTAAACTAAAAGCAAAGAAGTTTCCTGACTACAATCCAATGCTTCAAATCCTGAGTAGCAGTGGCAGAGGTGTGGGGACCATGGTTTCAGAGGACATCCAGGTCAATTGGCATAACAAAATGTATTAAGAAAACATTCTGCATCACACTTTGGTGAGAGGCATCTGGGGTCTTAAACATTAGCAAGCAGCCATCTAAGGTGCATCAAATTGGTCTCAACTTACCTGGAGCAAAGGAGAATGAAGAACACCAAAGACACAAGGTAATCATGAACCCAAGAGATAGAAAGGGCCACATAAATCAGAGGCTATGCCAGCCTGAGACCTGAAGAACTAGATGGTGCCCAGCTACCACAGATCACTGCCCTGACAGGGAACACAACAGAGAATCCCTGATGGAGCAGGAGAACAGTGGGATGCAGACCTCAAGTTCTCATAAAAAGACCAGACTTAATGGTCTGACTGAGACTAGAAGGACCCCGGAGGTCATGGTGCTCAGATCTTCTGTTAGCCCAAGACTGGAACCATTCCCAAAGCCAACTAGTCAGACAGGTATTGGACTGGTCTATAAGACAGAAAATGATACTAGTGAAGTGTGAGCTTTTTGGCTCAAGTAGACACATGAGACTATGTGGGCAGTTCCTGTATGGAGGGGAGAAGAGAAGGCAGGGGGGACAGGAGCTGGCTGGGTGGAGACGAGGAGTGTGTTGTCTTAGTGAGGGAGAGCAACTAGGAGTACATAGCAAGGTATATATAAATTTTTGTATGAGAGACTGACTTGATTTGTAAACTTTCCTTAAAGCACAATAAAAAAAATAAAGAGCACTAAGATGCCAAAAAAAATTATTATAAGAATAACAGTGACAATAGAAGTGAATGTTTGCTGTACACTTCCCACGTGCCCTGTTGTACGTGCATCTACCCATTTAATTTTCAAAACAACACTTGGAGGCAGCTGCCAGTGTGACCCCTTTACAACCGAGAAGGCTAAAGGATCAAACGGCTAGTTAAGCAGGAGATCAGAGATTCAGACTGAGGCTATCTTGTCCCACTGCCACAGGAAGGAGCTGTGGAGATCACAAAGGGCAACCCAGGACAGGACGGACAGTATATACGAGACGAAGATGAGAAATTCCCACACCTCCCTCTCTCAGGGTTCCCTCTCTCAGGGTCTCCTCTGTTAGTGTTGCATGCTCCCTCCCCAGCCCTCCTCTCCCACCCCTCAGTTGAGTCCATGGCTGTGAAAATGAGATAGGCACCTCTCTTTGTAGGCATCCTCCCTCTCTGCATGTGCTTCCTGGAGCGCCTTGCCCCCTGCCAGAGGGAATCAAGGGGGACTCACAGCTCTCTCTGAGGTCCAGCAATTCCCACAAAGGGAGGTCTGAGAGGATGTCCAACCCCCAACTATTCTCAGATTTCTTTTGAATATGTGGTTATCCTTGCCTCTCCACTTTGGGCCATGGCAGGCAATTCCTGTGCTACAAAAAGTGTCTCTGTCAACACCCTGTATACCACAGGCAAAAACGTGCATTTGGGGATGAGGGAGCTTTCTTAGTGAGAAGCTTGTCTTTTCCCTTGCACTTGTAGTGTAACGAGTGACAGAAGGCTATACCAGATCAGCATGTGAACATCATGCGGCTCTGCTGGTTATTAGCACCCTTTCCTGTCGGCAGGACGGGGCTGCAATTCTGGACCCCTCTACCACAGTCTTGCTCAGGCCTCGCCAAGATAAGAAGCACGTAGCACTCACACACTGTCAAAGTGACTGCTCAGTACGCCATAGTCATAGTTCCAACTAGACAAGAGCAGTTAACAGGCAAGAACATGCCATGTCCATGCAGCACCTTTGGGGTGGACACCAGAGCTCACTCTTAGTGGGCAGGGGCCTTCGGTCACCTTAGTTTGCTCAGCAGGCTAATGATAATGTGCCTTTCACTTACAGTTGCTTTGGGGTGCAAGGGCTTCCATTTCTCTCAGAGAAGACCTAACAGGACATTTGGGAGCAGACACTGACCCTTCCTCCTCACAGGCTACAACTGCCTGGATGCTGTGGAGGGTGTGACCACATCTACTGGGGGCCCGAGGAGACAGGGATCAAAGAGCTGGCCTCGTTCATCGTGAGGTTTAAAGTTGTGAAACTCTGTGCTGGCCTGAGGGCCCCACATGCAGTAATGACCTGGACTCAAGCATTCTAGTTGCTGAGACATCTGCTCCACCTTTAGAAAACTTCGCTTTCTTGCTAGAGATGAATCATGAGGGCCAACAGAGCAGATCAAATCTCTTTCCTCATAACAGCCCTTCACAAAACAGGATGGTCCGTTATCCTGTCTAGTGGGAGCCTTCTCTACTCCAAATTTAGCATTTTAACCTCTTCAGGAGTGGGGCAGAGGGAATGAATGAAAAAAAATTCAAGTGAAAAGGTGGCCAAACTTGTATATTCCACCTTTTACCGTTTCCATCTGCTTTGAGTACCTCATCTACCAACTCTCTTTCTCATGCATGTCTCTAAGGCTTGAGGAAAATTCCTTAACTACCATAGAAGTCACGTGGAATGAGACACTGAATGGACTGACATAAGTTTCTGGGGGTAACAATTGTCCTACACCTCACTCTTCTATCACCAGAGAAGCGCCACCACCTTTGAATGGGTGTGAGTGAACAGGAACTCTCTCTCATATCCTGCTCTTCAAACGGTGACCATCAAAAAGGAACCTCCAGATGTTGACTGAGCAGAGCAGAACAAGGAGCTTTCTCTAGCTACTACACTTCCACCATGGCTGCTAAAATAATGGGTAAAGTGCTGTGTAACAGGGTGCCTGTTTTGGAAGGCACATGACTGGAATCCAATGGAAAGTGTTGCAATGGGTATAATTTTCTTCTACATCTTTATTCAAATGATGTTATTCTTTTAACTAGACATTTAAAGTTAACTGCATATCTGTACCACTGTTATGTCATTATTAGTAATTACAATTTCTTGTTTAATTTCCATTCAAGATAGGAGTTGCCTGTAAAAAAATACTTTGATAGAGGCAGTATTCTATATTTAGTGAAAGAGATGTTATCTATAAATTACAGGGAAATGATTACATCAAGGTCTGTTGGCGAGATAAACCACAAGAAAGAAATTAAGAGTTCAAGAAGAACAACATCCTAAAAGTGGCTAAGAACCTAAGTTAGTTGACTGGCATCTGATTATTCCTTCACCCACAAGTATCCCCCAAGCAAACACGTAATACAGCATTTGTGCCCTTCAGGATTTAAAGGAACAGCAATAGCATTATAACAACTTCCTCTACATCCTGAGAAAATGACCATCTTCTTTATCAGATTGTTATGTATCTAAACCACAAAACCACCAGGGTAATTGGGTGTGCTTTTAGGAAGGACAAGAAACAGAGCATGAATGTTCCTTTGGCTTGCATAAAACTTGGAGTTGGGAGAGAACTTATTGTCCACCAGTTTCATAAAGGAGGAAACTGAGACACAGAGAGGTAAAGGAGCCTGCCCAGGACCAAATGGTGGACTGAGTTGACACTACACCAGGCTTTCGGCTGCTCTGTTGGATTCTTCCTTTTAAATAAAATGGTCTCTCACTCAGCTTCTCCTAGCAATGAACACTGTCCAATAATAAAAACACAATGTGACCATAGATGTGTAAACCATGTGTGTAATTTTAAATCTAAAAAAAGAAACAGGTGGAATTAATTTTAATAATTAATGTGTTTAATCCAATATATCCAATATTACCCTTTGAAGATGTATAGTAAACAATATAAATAGATCATTAATGAGCCATTTTACATTCCTTTTTTATACTATGTCTTTGAAATACAGTGTGCATTATCAGCATGTCTCAGTTCAGACCAGCTGCATGTCAAGTGCTCAGTAGTCACATGTGGCAGGTATATTGGACTGTGAAGATATAGATAGTCTTAGATCAGGAGTCATGAGCACTGAGCTCTAATTCTGGCTTTACACATGTGACTTTAGACAATATACTAACCTCCTTGAGCTCATTTTCCCAAGTGTAAAATAAGGATATGAATATCTACTCCATAGCATTGTTGGGAAAACAACACAATCCTATAAAATCCAAGACGTCCTTAAATCACTTCCTTGGTGCCTGGCACACTGTAGCATGCCTAAGTCTATTATCATTATTTGTTGTTGTTACCACCAAATTGGTTCTGACGCATGGCAACCTTATGTATAACAGAACAAAACGTTGCCTATTCATATGCCATCCTTATCATCATTTGTATGAGTCCATTGTTGTGGTTATTATGTCAACCTATCTCATTAGGGTTTCCCTCATTTTTGCTTACCCTCTACTTTACCAACTGTGATGTCCTTTTCTAGCAACTGGTCTTTCCTGATAACCTGTCCAAAGTAAGCAAGCCCAAGTCTCACCATCTTTGCTTCTAACAAGCATTCCGATTGTGTTTTTCTGAGACTAATTTGTTCTTTCTTCTGGCAGTCCACAGTATATTCAGTATTCTTCACTAACATCACAATTTGAATGCATCAATCTTCTTCTGCCTTCCTTTTTCATTGTCCAACTTTTGCATACATTTGGGGTGATTGAAAAGACCATGGCTTAGGCGAGGCACATCTTAGATATCAAAGTGACATCTTTGCTTTTTAACACTTTAAAGAGGTCTTTTGCAGCAGATTTGCCCAATGCAATATGTCATTTGATTTCTTTGTGGACATTGATTGTTGATCCAAGTACAATGAAATTGCTGACAACGTGAATTTTTTATCCATTTATCATGTTGTTTCAGTCCAGCTGTGAGGATTTTTGTTTTCTTCTCGTTCAGGTGTAATCCATTCTGAAGGCTGTAGTCTTGACTGTCATCAGTAAGTACTTCAATTCATCTTCATTTTTGGCAAGCAAGGTTGTGTCATTTACATATTGCAGGTTGTTAATGAGTCTTCTTTCAATACTGATGCCATGTTCTTCTTCATATAGTCCAGCTTCTTGGATTATTTGTTCAGTATACAGATTGAATAAATAAGGTGAAAAAATACAACCTTGCCGTATACCTTTTCTAATTTTAAACCAGTTATTATTATTAGGAGGAGTGTTTTTATGGGTAAAATTCTTTCCAGAGATTCTGGGAATATGTATTTTTGCTAATTCAGGACTATACTCTGTTGAGATCTTTAGCAGTCAATTTAAAACAATATGTGTTGAAAACATCCTCTGTTCCAGACACTGGGCTTAGATATAGGTGTTTGATAGTTAAAAAGACACATTCCTTGGCTTCTATTTGATTACAGTCAGCAACATTGTTAACCTGAACTGTACCCCTTCCTAAAAGCATTTTATTGCCATCTTCCAGAAAGTTGTAGTAATGCATATATATATATATATACACACAGCAGCTATGATGTGGATGGTTCCCCAGTGTTGTTCAGTGTAAAACCTGTGCAACAGTGTGCAGGGGCCCTGCTTTACCATTAGCCCACTGAGAGATGTATTTGAGGTACCACCTCCACCCTCCCCTTGCCCATCATGACTCTTCCATGATCCTGTTATTACTAAATAGTATCTGTTGATGCTCTCCTATGGCTGTAGGGACTGGGAATGCCCCACTGGTACCATGTGGGTCATGTAAAGATGAGACGCTGAGTAAAACATTGTAACTCTCCTGGGGCAATGCTTATACCAGGAAATGATTCTCCTCTCCAATATAATTGTCCCTGCGATTTTAAAGAACTAAGAAACACACTCTGTACTGACCTACTAGCAGCAGGGCTTCAGCAGAATTGTTTTCTTTTTTTGCCTATATCCACATGGAAACATGCATTTTAAAGATGGCTGACTCCTGGTTGGACTCCATTGGTTTCAAAGTCATAGCATGTTCGTTAGACATATAAGTTAAACCAGTCTTAGATTCTTGTAGAGATGTCACCACTGTTTATTTCCATACGAGTCTTTCCTAGGAGTTATAAAATATCATTACCAAAGCAGCCAGGGCAGATATGGAAGTATCAGTACAGAAATTTATGTCCCGCCTACAGGGCAGCTTAGTGGGAGAAAAGAGAGTTGCGGAGAATTCCTCTGCCTTTAGCATTCAGGCAGTCAGGGTCAAATCCAGTAGCTACCTCAAACCACAGACTCACAGAAACAGTCAAGCCTTTGCAGAGAACTGAGAGGAGACAGTTCGGTGTGACCACATCCACTAGAGGTTACACTCGCATCCCAGCCAACCCTGCAGATAAAGAGAGACCACAGGAGCAAGGTCAGAGTTACCAAACCACAGACTAGACCCAGCCGTGCCAAATTTATGGGAGTTATTAAAAGGTATGGGCTTGCTATGGAAAACAGTTTGTTTCTCAGGAAGTTAAAAGTAGAGCTACCATATGACCCAGGAATTTCACTATTACATACATATCCAGAAGACTTGAAAGCAGCAATGTGAACATGTACACCAATGTTCATTGCAGCACTATTCACAATAACCAAAAGTTGGAAACAACACAAATACCCATCAACAAATGAATAGATAAACAAAATGTGGTAAATACATACAATGAAACATAACTCTGCTATACAGAGAAATGAAGGCCTGTTACATGTCAGAACATGGAGCCTTGAAAACATTATGCTGAATAAAGTAAGTCAATTGCAAAAGGACAAACATTGTATGACCTCACTAATATAAAGTACCTAGAATAGGCAAACATATGGAGATCACAGTTTAATAAATGTTTACCAGGGACAGGAGGGAGGAGGAGTAGGGGAATTATTGTTTAGGAAGCACTGAGTTTTTGTTTATGGGGATGGGGAATTTGGCAAAGGATATTGGTGATGATAGGGTAACGTGATTAATGTGATTGATCTCACTGAATTGTATACGTGAAAAATGTTGAATTGGCAAATGTCATTTATCTATATTTTTAGAATGATAAGAAAAACTAAAACAAAACAAAACAAAAATCTAAAAACTGGGCATACAGCAATAAAGAAATACAGGCATTGTTCTTACCACTAAAAAAAGGTATGGTCTTGAAGAGCTAGATCTTTAAAATTTGTGGCAATCTCCATTTTCATCGTATTTTTCCAGAAAGTCCATTTTTATTCTACCTTTCCAGCCATATTGTTTTTGGATAACTACACAAATAAGTAGGTGAACAAAAACATTAGTGAGGGTTATGTACATCAACTTCAGGATCATGGTTAAATCTTTTAGGTATTAATGGTGAGTGTTACATTATTATCTATATGTTTGAAATATTTCATTAGAGAAGAAACCTCCACTAAAGATGACATACAGATGACAAATAAGCATATGGAAAGATGTTCAATATCATCTGCATTAGGAAAATTCAAATTCAAACTACAAAGTGCTATCGCTACATACCTGTTAAACCAAACCCACTGCCCTCGAGTTGATTGTGACTCATAGCGATTCCATAGGGTTTCCAAGGCTATAGATCTCTATGGAAGCAGACTGCCACATCTTTCTCCCATGGAGCCACTGGTGGTTTTGAATCACTACTCTTTCAGTTAGCAGTCCAGCACTTTAACCACTGCACCACGAGGGCTCCTTACCTATTAGAACGACATACCTATTAAACAATGACTTAAATAGATAGAAAAAAAACAACAAAACAACCTGACAATACCAAGTGTTGACAAGTATGTGCCATAATCAAATCCCTCATAAGTTGCTGATGAGAATGCAAAATGGTACAGCCACTTTTGAAAACAGTTTGGCAGTTTCTTACAAAGAAAAATGTATGCCTACCACACGACCTAGCAATCCCACTGCTAGATATTTACCCAAGAAAAGAGAAAACTCACCTTCACATAAATGTGAGTTAATCTCAAATGCATTACACTACATGAAAGAAGCCAGATGCAAAATCCTACCCACTGTATGATTCCATTTGTATGGCATTCTAAAAAAGGCAAAAAAAACTATAGGGGTGGAGAGGAGATCAGTGGCCTTTCCAGCCATATTTTTTGTGGATACCTACGTTAGAAAGTAAACAAAAACATTCAAGGGGTTTTTACACATCAACTTAAGGATCATGGTTAAATGTTTGAGATAATAGTGTATGACAGAGGGCTTGAAGGCATTGTCTACAAAGGGGCAGCTTAAAACTGTTTGGGGAAAGGATGGAACTGTTCAGCGTCTCAGTTTTGTGGTGGTTGCGCAACTCTATGCATTTGTCAAAACTCATAGAACGCTACACCATAAAAGAGTGAATTTTACAGTATGCAAAATTTTTTTTAAAATCCTCTTCAAACATAGGCGTTTCTGTTGATTTCTGATCTTTAAAAAATCCTTCTCCCTTCTAAAGAATGTCATAGAATTCTATTTCTGTAATACATGATGCTCCTGGAAAAGCAAACCTAATTTTAAAAAGAAAAACATAAGAAGTAAAGAAGCTGGCATCATTGGTATTTTTTAGAGATCCCAACATTACAGGGTCACAAACACTCAGAAGGTGAAGCAGGGTTCCAGGTAGGCCATGGAAGACCAGCTTCAAATCGCAGGAGGCAAGTGTTAGAAGTACCTCTGGGGTCAAACTCTAGTTTGTTTCTTCCTAGACAAGGAATTAAGTTCACCTTCAAGTAGCATAAGGGCTAGAAATCTGTTCTTCTGGGCCACGACTCTGCCAAGAATTGCACACAGGTGTTGTCCCTGGGGCATTTTCTCACTTTGCCAACATTGTAAACTACCTTACTTTCATGTATGTAAAATCTTGCTTTCTTTCATAGCTTCCTCTGCTGTGTGGGTAGACAGTTTAGGTTGATTTAGAAAGAGGGAGCCATAGTGCAAAGAGTAATTCAGGGTCATGATGGGAACCATAATGGTCTACAGATCTGTGGGGGCATGAGGCTGGGACGAGCTGGGGGGCATGACCAGGACAGGTTGTGGGGTATGGGCCTAGAACTGGCCATGGATGGATAAGGCCAGGACTGTCTGTGGGGCAGGTGCCCCACAATGGGGCTTGGAGACTGAGTATTCCACTGAGGACCATTTCTGTATATGTCACCAAACTCTTTACAGCCAAAAATTTCTCGGTATTTCTCTCTTGCTTGACAAAGTTTTTAAAATACCAGGCACTCAAGCAATCTTCCCCAGTCTCAGGTGCCTTCAGCACCAAACCCATTGCCTTTGAGTTGATTCTGACCCAATAGCAACCCTAGAGGACAGAATAGAACAGCCCCACAGGGTTTCCAAGGAGTGGCTGGTGGATTTGAACTGCCGATCTTTTGGTTAGCAGCCGTATCACTTAGCCACTTCAGGAAAGGCAAATTCCCCTTGTGACTCCCTGAGAATCTTTGAACACACAGAGCCCCTGGTTTGAGGAAGCCATTGAGTCCCGTGAGCTACACAGACCTTCAGCATCCCTCCTCCACCCCAGTATTTAGAGCTGCTGGTGGGCTCTGCTGTGTCATTTCTTTGTTTTAATTTATTGTGGTAAAAACATACATAACAAAACATAGCTGTCTCAAAATTTTCTACTTGTACAATTCAGTGGCATGATTACTTTCTTCGAGATGTGCAACCATTCTTGATATCCTTTTTCAAATCAACCCACCACCATTAATGTAAACTAATGACCCGTGTCTTAGGCTGGGTTCTGTGGAGAAGTAAAACCAGTGAAGAGTATATACATGTAATATATATACACACACATATGTATGTGTGTAGAGAGAGAGAGAGAGAGAGATTTATCTCAAGGAAATGGCTCATACTGTTGTAGAGGCTGGCAAGTCCCAGGTCCATGGGTCAGGCATCAGGTGTCAGGTTGGAGGCTTCTACTGACTCACGCAGCTGCAGGGGCTGACAAACCCAAGAACCACAGGTCAGAGGGCAGACAGCCGGCTCACATTTGCGAAAGCTGATGAATTCAAGATCAGCAGGTAAGATGGCAGGTTGCTGGTCCAAGTCCCAAGAACTGGAGGTCAGATACTGATGAGGCAAATGCTGGATCCAGAGCAGAACAAAAGTCAGAGAGCTCTGCCAGGAAGATGCATATATTGGGTTCAGGTCACACCCCCAAAATAACTCTGTTTTAACTGATTGGCTACTCATAGCAGATCTCATCATGGAGGTGATTACTTTATATCAGATATTATCATGGAGGTGATTACATCAGTATATGACTGCCAAACTACATCATAACTGCCAATCCCCTGAGAATCATGGCCCAGCCAAGTTGACACACACAAGCTTAACCACCACAGTCCACCCCTTGTCGACTTGGCACCTGTACACATCTCCTTAAACCATACATGATTTCTGAATAAAGACAATTATAAAGTCATACTTGCACATAAGATACAACTAGCACACATACAACCGTAAATGCACTAGCCCTGTTTACATCTGATATTTTATACGTGAAGAAAACAAAAAATATTTGATGCACACATACAAGCAAGATAAATTCATGACAATTACAGTACTGGTTTCTGCAACTGGTCATGTGGTTGTAACTGGTATTTATAACTACCTTCTTCCACCACCCATTCTGTATTCCCTTTGCCTTAAGCAAGCACCTCAGCATGTCATTGTTCTTTGCCTGGTGGGGTGAACAAGCCTTCATACCTGAATGGTCTGGGCCGTTGGTAGTCATGTTGGAACTGGGTTGCTGTAGTTTTCCATTTACTTTTCACAGGGCATAGTAGTACTAAGAGATGCCCTAACGGATCTCCTGAACTAAAGACATACTCTTCTTTACCTCTATTATGAAATATCAATCTGATTTCTTCTTGGTAATCAGGATCAATGACACCAGCCAATATGGTAACTCCCTTCTTTGCCTGTTGATCCAGAGGGAAGAGGAATCCAAAGTTATCAGGTGACCTTCTTAACTTCCATTTCAATGGAATCAGTGATGTGTCTCCAGGTGGAAGCATTCCTCCCTTTGGAACTAAGACCTCTAGAACCACAGAGTATAGGGTCACCGGGACAGGGAGCAAAACTTTTGCTAGTGGGTCACCAGGAATCCTGGCTATGGAAGAAACAGCACCATATATTGAGTGATGATTTATACATATACACATACAGCCTCCTGGAGAACATTGCCTCAACCTTGCAAGTGCTGTCACCTAGCTGGGACCATAATTGTGTCTGTAGGAGGCCATTTCATCATTCTATCAAGCCAGCTGCTTCAGGATGCTGGGGAACATGATAAGACTAGTGAATTCCATGAACATGGGAACATCACCGCATTTCATTTGCTGTGAAGTGAGTCCCTTGATCTGAGGTGGTGCTGTGTAGGATACCATGATGGTGGATAAGGCATTCTGTAAGTTCATGGATGGTAGTTTTGGAAGAAGCATTGCATGCAGGGAAGGCAAATCTGTATCCAGAGTAAGTGTGTATTCCAGCAGGAATAAAAAACTACCCTTTCCATGTTAGAAACAGTCCAGTGTAATCAGCCTGCCACCAGGTTGCTGGCTGATCACCTTGAGGAGTGGTGCCATATTGGGGACCCTGTGTTGGTCTCTGCTACTGGCAGATTGAGCACTCAGCAGTGGTAGTATCCAAGTCAATCTTGGTGAGTGGAACTTCATGTTGCTGAGCCCATGCATAACCTCCATCTCTGCCACCATGGCAATGATAGGAGTGGCTGGGGAAAGAGGATGACTGGTTTTTACCGAATGTGTCATCCTATCCACTTGATTGTTAAAATCTTTCTCCACTGAGATCACCCTTTGGTGAGAATTCACATGAGACATATATATCTTCACTTCTTTGACCCATTCAGAGAGGTCTATCTACATACCGTTTCCCATACCTCCTTGTTTCCAATTTCCAATCATTTTCCTGCCAAGTCCCTGACCATCCAGCCAAACCATTGGCCAGAGCCCATGAATCAACATACAGTAGCACATCTGCCCATTTCTCTTTCCAAGCAAAGTGAACAACCAGGTGCACTCCTCAAAGTTCTGCCCATTGGGATGATTTTCCTTCACCACTGTCCTTCAGGGAGGTCCCAGAAAGGCGTGATAGTGCTGCCACTGTCTACTTCCTAGTGGTGCCTGCACATCATGCAGAATCATCTGTAAACCAGGCACTAGTTTTCTTTTTTTCAGTTAACTGATCATAAGGAATTCCCCATGAGGCCATAGATACTTGTTGCCATTGAGTCAATTCCGACTCATAGCGACCCTGTAGGACAGAGTAGAACTGACCTATAGGGTATCCAAGGAGTGCCTGGTGGATTCAAACTGCCGGCCTTTTGGTTAACAGCCATAGCTATTAACCACTATGCCACCAGGGTTTCTGAGGCCATAGGTACAGACTGGGAAATGGAAGGTAATGTGACAGGAATGAAGACCATGGGCATTTGAGCCATGTCCTCATGCTACTTTACATGTGTCTTCAGGTCCTGCTCAGGCCCAATCTTATACGTACTGCTTCCATTTAATGATGGAGTGCTGCTGTGCATGTCCAACTTTGTAACTCTGTAAGTTGGGCAATACCCAGTTAATGATGGGCAGCTGAGGCCATATGGTGATTTGGTGTCCCATGGTTAAGCATTCAGTCTCTATGAAGGCTCAGAAACAAGCCAAAAGCTGTTTCTCAAAAGGAAAGTAGCTATCTGCAGGGTGGCAGGGCTTTGCTCCAAAATCCTAAGGATCTGCTCTGTGATTCATGAATAGGGGCCTGTCAAAGATTCCAAACAACGTCTTTATCTGCCAGTTCAAGCACCATTGGATCAGCCAGATCATATGGCCTAAGTGGCCAAGCCACTTGCATGGCAACCTGAACCTGTTGTACAGCCCTTTCTTGTTCTAGGCCCCACGCAAGTCTAGCAGCTTTTTGAGTCACTTGATAAACAGGCCAGAGTGCTAGTGGTGGTGGTGTTGTTAGGTGCCTTCAAGTTGGTTCCAACTCATAGTGACCCTATGCACAACAAAACACTGCCCAGTCCTGCACCATCCTTACAATTGTTGTTATGCTTGGGCCCATTGTTGCAGCCTCTGTGTTAATTCACTTCACTGAGGGTCTTTCTCTTTTTCTCTGACCCTCTACTTTACCCAGCATGATGTCCTTCTCCAGGGACAGATCCCTCCTGATAACATGTCCAAAGTATGTGAGATGTAGTCTTGCCATCCTTGCTTCTAAGAGACATTCTCTTCTTACTCCTTCCAAGGCAGATTTGTTTGTTCTTTTGGCAGTCCATGATATATTCAATATTCTTCTCCAACACCACAACTCAAAGGCATCATCAATTCTTCTTTGGTCTTCCTTATTCTTTGCCCAGTTTTCAAATTCATATGATGCAATTGAAAATACCATGGCTTGGGTCAGGCGCAATTAGTCTTTAAGGTGACATCCTTACTTTTCAACACTTTAAAGAGGTCTTTGCAGCAGATTTGCCCAATGCAATGCGTCTTTTGATTTCTTGACTGCTGCTTCCATGGGTGTTGATTGTGGATCCAAGTAAACTGAAATCCTCAATCTTTTCTCCATTTATCATGATGTTGTTTATTGATTCAGTTGTGAGGATCTTTGTTTTCTTTATGTTGAAGTGTAATCCATACTGAAGGCTGTGGTCTTTGATCTTCATCAGTAAGTGCTTCAAGTCCCCTTCACTTTCAGCAAGCAAGGTTGTGTCATCTTGATAATACAGGTTGTTAATGAGTCTTCCTCCAATCCTGATGCCCCGTTTTTCATAGAGTCCAGTTTCTTGGATTACTTGCTCAGCATACGGATTGAATAGGTATGGCGAAAGGATACAACCCTGATGCACACCCTTCCTGTCTTTAAACCACTCAGTACCTGCTTGTTCTGTCTGAACAACTGCCTCTTGATCTATGTACATGTTCCTCATGAGCACAATTAAGTGTCCTGGAATTCACATTCTTTGCAATGTTACCCATAATTTGTCATGATCCACACAGTTGAATGCCTTTGCATAGTCAATGAAATGAGGGATATGTTGCCTTCAAAATCCAAAGATGCCAGCTAGGCATTGTGGCTTATTTTCAGTTGTGGAAGGGACAAGGAGCAGTAATTATCCTTCACTTTTGAAGGAATATCTTGACATGCCCTATATAGCACTGAACCCCTAGAAATTTCACTGAGGTGGAAGGTGCCTGAATTTTTGTTGGATTAATTTCCCACTCCCTAGCACACAAACGTTTTACCTGTAAATCCTGAGTCATTGACATTTCTTCTTTACTAGGTCCAACCAGCATAATGTCATCAGTGTAATGTACCAGTGTGATGTCTTGCGGAAGGGAATAGCAATCAAGGTCCCTGAGGAGGAAATTATGACATAGGGCTGGAGAGTTGATATGTCTCTGATGTAGGACAGTAAAAGTGTATTTTTGGTCTTGGTAGCTGAAGGCAAACTGTTTCTGGTGGTCCTTTGAAACAGGTATGGAAAAAAAGGCATTAACCAGATCATTAGTTGCATACCAGGTAACAGGAGATGTATTTATTTCCTCAAGCAGTGAAATCACATCTGGACAGCAGCTGCAATTAGAGTCACCATCTGGTTAAGTTTTCAGTAATTCACTCCCATTCTGCAAGATTTATCCATTTTATGCACAGGCCAAATAGGCAATTTGATGGGGATGTTGTGGGAATCACCACCCCTACATCCTTTGTTTTCTTGATGGTAGCGGTAATCTCTGCAACCCCTCCATTAATGCAGTATTGCTTTTCTTTTACAATTTTCTAGGTGGTGGCAGTTCTAATGGCTACCGTTTGGCTTTCCCTCCCATAAAAGCCCTTACTCCACTTCTCAGGTATGTAATGTGGGGGTTCTGCCAGTTGCTGAGTTTATCTATTTCAATTATTCAATATGGAGCTGGGAAAATCACTACAGGATGGGTTCAGGAACCCACTGGAACCACTGTAAGATGGATATGAGCTATTACTTCGTAAATAACCCACCTACATATGTTCCCACTCTGGTGGGCCACAGTGACATTTGGGTCTCCTGTTATTAACGTCAGTTCAGAGCCAGCATCCAGTAATCCCTGAAAACTCTGATTTTTTACTTTTTTCCAATAAATAGTCACTCTCTTAAAAAGGCCATAGATCCTTTTGGAGAAGGCTGGGAGAAAGATTAACAGTATAAACTTTTGGAAGTGTAGTGGGGTTCTTCCTCAATGGGACACAGCTTCCCCTTCATTCAAGAGACTGTGGGTCTATAAACTCACTCAAGTCTGGGAATTTATTGAGGGGCCATGACTCTATTCCAGTGAGTCAAGTTAGGCCACTCTTCATTTGACCTAGAATTTTTCTGCTTGTACAGATCAAGTAAATATTTAGTAGATTTATGGTCTATTTCACTCCTGAGGACACCATGACTAAGTAGTCAACACCATAAGTCCATACTAGTCAGATTATTCACATTACTGCTTTGACTCCACTATCTCTTATGGTAATCACAACCATCTTGTCTTTATCGATTGAGTGCTGCGTTTGGCCCCTACCACCACGGGGTCCAATCAGTCCCATTGTAATTAGGTGCCTTAGTTCAGTTGGGGTAGTTCCTACTGTCAAATCTGACTTACATAAAATAGCAATCACGACAGTATTCAAGGATGCTGCGGCTCCCTTCACAAATTTGTTTCCCACCATTGTGGTAAAAGGGGTGTCCTGTGGGCACTCCCTGTGTAGGTCTGTGCGTCTAACCTGATAAATCCCCTCTAACATGCCAATTCCCCTAAGCTTTTGGATACCTTCTTCTACAGTATACCAAGGCAGGTCTGGTACTTCAACTTGATTTAGTGTAGGCCACCGCATAATTCATACTTCGGTGCCCCAAAAAATAAACTATTAAATCCTTTCCTAACCTCTGGAGCTGAAGCATTGAATGATGAATCTGTGCTTAGTGGGCCCATATCAATAAAATTAGTCCTATCCAACTTTATGTTTCTTGCACTATTATCTCACACTGTTAATAACCATTCCCACACACGTGACCCAGGTTTCTGTTTGTACATATTAGAGAAGTCAAGCAGTCTTTTTGGAATGTAGTGTATCTCCTCCTGGGTCACACTTAATACTTCACCTTTTGGGGCTTGTGGGACTTAAGTCTAGTTATAGGTCTAGAAACCAAAATATATGGTAGAGATGTGTTTTGAGATCATTCAGCATTGTCTTGTAAGGCATCTGCCTCAGGAGATGCCCCAAGCAATGACTCAGTCACCTCCCAAGGGGTGTCTCAGTTCCCACGATATCTCAGAAAAAGGTTCTTCAGACACAGCTGGGTTGATCTCATCAGATGGGGGTGGAGGGATTAATGGTTTTGTTGGCAGGAGTGATTCAACAGAGTTTAGGGGCACAGAGTCCCCAGCTTCCTGATTATCTGCCCATATGTCCCTATCCCAAGTTTCAGGATCCCATTTCTTCCCAATCAACACCCTCACTTTAACTTTAGACACAATTTGAGGTTGGGAACTCAATTTTTCACTGAGTTGTTAAGACTCCAGGTTTAGCTTTTGCAATACTGGCTCTGTTGCTACGAGAAATTAGGCTTTCTTTCAGGGCACAACTGGCAACTTTGAGGTCATTTATGAGGTGCTGAAGCCCTAAGCACATCTCTTTCTTTCATCATTTTGTCTAGCAAAAACAGGACCACCAACCAGCTTCCTTATACTTCTCATTCTGAAAAAAAGTGTAGAAATGTATCAAACATGTGATCACCCAGAGCCTTGCCTCTCACTAATACCTGATTTATTGGTGGTGATGTTTTGCATATTTCTATTGCCACCTCATGCCATGGATTAGCAATGCCCTTTTTACTATTGGAAGCAAGGTCATCAACATCTTTAAGACTAACCAGACTTGAAAACCAACTTAGGAAACTCATCCTACAATTTTGTTTCTCTAGAACCACTCTCATTTCAAATGCTTTAGGCTGGGTTCTCTAGAGAAGAAAAACCAGTGAAACATATATATATATATATTGTGTGTGTGTGTGTAAACCCTAGAGGCATAGTGGTTAAGAGCTATGGCTACTAACCAAAAGGCTGGCAGTTCGAGTCCACCAGGCACTTCTTGTAAACCTTATGGGGCAGTTCTACTTTGTCCCATAGGGTCACTGTGAGTCAGAATCGACCCAACAGCAACAGATTTTTTTAAACACGTATATGTACGTGTGTGTGTGTATATATATATTAGAGAGAGAGATTTATCTCAAGGAAACGGCTTGTGCAGTTGTAGAGGCTGGCAAGTCCCTAGTCTGTGGGTCAGGTGTCAGGCATCATGCTGGAGGCTTCTACTGAATCAGGTAGTTGCAGAGGCTGGCAAACCCAAGATCCACAGATCAAATGGGAGGCTGTTGGTTCATAGCTGTGAAGGTTGATGAATCCAAGATCAGGAGGTAAGATGGCAGGCTCCTGACCCAAGTCCCAAGAACTGGAGGTCAGATGCTGATGAGCTGAATGCAGGATCTGGATCAGAACAAAAGTCAGCGAGCCCTGCCAGAAAGTCCACATATATTGGATGCAGGCCATGCCCCCATGAAAACTCTCTTTCACCTGATTGGTTATTTATAGCAGATCCCATCATGAAGGTGATCCCATTATAACAGATGTTATCATGGAAGTGATTACATCATAATATGACTGCCAAACTACATCATAACTGTCAAACTACTGAGAATCATGGTCCAGCCAAGTTGACACACGACCTTAATGATCACACCCCCTAAACAAAAGCTCCTCTTTCCTCCCTCTCTCCAACATCTAGTAACCACTAATAATCTTTGGTTGCAGAAACAAGGAGTATAATCATTATGAGTATTTTTTCCTTGTATGTATGCGTCAAAAATTTTTGCTTTCTTCACTAATAAAATATAAGATGTAAATGGGGCTAGTGCTGTTTTGGTTGTATGAATGCTAGTTCTATCATGTTAGTCACACGAATGCCTCTAGCAGTAAAGAGCATGCTGCTAATCCACAGCATGCGGTGACAACATCAATACGCAAAATGTCACTACCAATTGATAAAGTAATGGTGAGAAGCAAGGCTCTGGGTGATCACATATTTGATACTTTTCTACAATTTTGTCAGAATGAGAAGTATAAGGAAGCTGGTTGTTTGGTCCTACTTTCGCTAGACAAAGTGGTGAAAGAAAGAGATGAGCTCGGGGCTTCAGAGTCACAGCTCAAGTGCTGCATAAAAGACCTCGAAGCTGCCATTGTGCCCTGAAAGCCTTATTTCTTGTTCTAAAAGACCTGATATTGCCAAAAACCAAGCATAGAGTCTTATCATAAGAGTGGCTAAATTACAACACCAACTGAATTCTCAACCTCGAATGGTGTCTGAAGTTAAAGTGAGGGCATTGATTGGGAAGAGATGGAATCCTGAAACAGGATGGAGGCATACGGGCAGACAAAGAGGAATTCTGTTGAATCACTCCTGCCAATAGAACCAGCCCTCTTACTCCCATCTGAAAAAATTACTAAATCTTTGCCTCCTAAGTGACCCTCCTGAGTAAAACCATTATCCCTTCCATTCCCATCTGATGAGATTAACCTAGCTGTGTCAAGAAGTCTTAGTCTGAGATATCCTCTGGGGTGGCATCTGAGTCATTGCCTGGGGAAGCATCTGTGTCATTGCCTGGGGCATCTCTTGAGGCAGATGCCTTACAAGACATTGCTGAATGTTCCCAGGAGCCACCCCACCACCCATTCTTGCTTCTAGACCTAGAACTAGATTAAGTCCCAGCAAGCCCCCAGAGGCGAAGTACAAAATGTGACACTCCAAAAGAACTGCTTGACTTTTCTAACATGTACAATAGAAACCTAGGGATTACGTGCAGGAATGGCTATGAAGAGTGTGGGATAATGGTGCAAAAAACATAAAGTTGAATTGGACTGACTTTATTGATACGGGCCAACTAAGCATAGGTTCGTCATTCAATGCTTCAGCTCAAGAGGTTAGGAGAGGATCTGATAGTTTATTTGGTTGGGTCACTGAAGCGTGGATTATGCAGTGGCCTACATTAAGTCGAGCTGGAGTACCAGACCTGCCTTGGTATACTGTAGAAGATGGTATCCAAAAAAAAAAAAAAGGCTTAGGGAAATTGGCATACTAGAGTCGATTTATCAGGTTAGACCCACAGATCCATACATGGAGTCCCCAGAGGATAAAGCTTTTACCACAATGGTGAAGAACAAATTGTGAAGGGAGCCCCAACATCTTTAAACACTGCTGTGATTGCTATTTTATGTAAGTCAGATTTGACATTGGGAGCTGCCCTAACTGAATTAAGGCACTTAACTACAATGGGGCTGATTGGACCCCATGGTGGTAGGGGACTAGTGGTGGCACTCAATCGATAAAGACAAGGTGGGCGTGGTTACTGTAATAGACAGCAGAGTCAAAGCAGTAATCTGAATTATCTGACTTGGATGGACTTATGGCATTGGCAACTTAGCCATGGTGTCCCCAGGAGTGAAACAGATCCGAAATCTACTAAATATTTACTTGATCTGTACAAGGGGAATAATTTCAGGTCAAGTGAAGAGTAGTGTAACTCAAATCGCCAGAATAGGGAGTCACGGCCCCTCAATAAATTCCCAGACATGAGCAAATTTACACACAGACTCACAACTCCTTCAATGAAGGGGAGTCCAGTTCCCCTTGAGGAAGGATGCCACTGCACTGCCAAAAATTTGCACAATTGATCTTTCTCCCAGCCTTCCCCAATGGTATCTATGGCCTCTTACAAAAGTGAAAAGGTGGGAAAGGAAATAATCAGACTTTTCAGGGATTACCTGATACTGGATCTGAGCTGACACTAATAACGGAAAACCCAAGTGTCACCGTGGCCCAGCAGTCAGAGTGGGGCACATGGAGGTCAGGTTGTCAATGGAGTCTTAGCACAGGTTCATCTCACAGTGGTTCCAGTGTGTCCACGAACCTATCCTGTAGTGATCTCCATAGTTCTGGAATGCATAACTGGAATACATACACTCAGCAACTGGCCAAATACCCATGTTGGATTCCTGACAAGTGGAGTAAGGGTTATTATGGTAGGAAAAACCATGTGGAAGACATTAGAACTGCCCCCACCTATAAAATAGTAAATCAAAAGTAATACTGCATCCCTGTAAGGATTGCAGAGATTACTGCCAAAATCAAGGATGTTGAGGATGCAAGGGTAGTGATTTCTACTGCACCCCCATTCAACTTACCTATTCAGCCTGTGCAAAAAACAGATGGATCTTGGAAAATGACAGTGGATTATTGTAAACTTATCCAGGTTAATACACTGTATTAATACAAATTAATACATCTTCCGGTACCTGGCATGCAGGTATCGATTGGGCAAATGTCTTTTCATCAATTCTGGTTTCAAAGAAAACTAGAAGCAATTTGTCTTCACCTGGTAAGGCCAGCAATACACCTTCACTATCCTACCTCTGGGTTATATCGACTCTCCATCCCTATGTCATAATTTAGTCCACAGGAAATTTGATTGTCTTTCCCTTCCAAAAGACATCACACATTGCCTTATTGACATTAGGCTGATTGGACCTAGTAAGGAAGAAGTGTCAATGACTCTGAACTTTTTGGTAAAACATTTGCGTGCTATAGGGTAGAACATTGACCCCACAGAAATTCAGGTGCCTTCCACCTCAGTGAAATTTGTAGGGGAACAGTTGTGTGGGTCATGTCTAGGTATTCCAACTAAAGTGAAGGATAAGCTGTTACATCTGGCCCCTCCTACAACTAAAAAAGAGGCACAATGTCTGGCAGCCCTCTTTCGATTTTAGAGGCAACATATCCCTTATTTGGGTGTGCTGCTCTGTGCTACTTGACAGTATCATAACAAATCATGGATAACATTGTGAAAAGTGGGAATTCCAGAACACTTAATTGTGCTCATGAGGAACCTGTACATAGATCAAGAGGCAGTTGTTCAAACATAACCAGGCAGATACTGCATGGTTTAAAGTCAGGAAAGGTGTCCATCAGGGTTGTATCCTTTCACCATACTTATTTAATCTGTATGATGAGCAAATAATCCGAGAAGCTGGACTGTATGAAGAAGAATGGGGCATCAGGATTGGAGGAAGACTCATTAACAACCTGCGTTATGCAGATGACACAACCTTGCTTGCTGAAAGTGAAGAGAACTTGAAGCACTTACTGATGAAGACTAAAGACCACAGCATTCAGTATGGATTACACCTCAACATAATGAAAACAAAAATCCTCACAACTAAATCAATAAGCAACATCATGATAAACAGAGAAAAGATTGAGGTTTTCAAGGATTTCTTTTTTTTACTTGGATCTACAATCAACACCTATGGAAGCAGCAGTCAAGAAATCAAAAGACACATTGCATTGGGCAAATCTGCTGCAAAAGAACTCTTTAAAGTGTTGAAAAGCACAGATGTCACCTTGAAGACTAAAGTGTGCCTGACCTAAGCCATGGTGTTTTCAATCACCTCCTATGCATGTGAAAGCTGGGCAATGAATAAGGAAGACCAAAGGAGAATTGACATCTTTTAATTGTGATGTTGGTGAAGAATATTGAATATAACATGGTCTTCCAAAAGAATGAACAGATCTTTCTTGGAAGAAGTACAACCAGAATGCTCCTTAGAAGCAAGGATGTTGAGACTATATTTCACATACTTTGGACATTTTGTTAGGAGGGATCATCCATCATGCTTGGTAAAGTAGAGGGTCAGCGAAAAAGAAGAACCTCAATGAGGTGGACTGACACAGTGGCCGCAACAATAGGTTTAAGCATAACAACAATTGTGAGGATGGTGCAGGACGAGGGATCGTTTTGTCCTGTTGTACATAGGATTGCTATGAGTCGGAACCGACTCGATGGCACGTAACAACAACAACTCTGGCCTATTTATCAAGTGACTTGTAAAGCTTCTAGTTTTGAGTGTGTTCCAGAACAAGAAAAGGCTCTGCAACAGGTTCAGTCTGCTGTGCAAGCTGCTTTGCCACTTGGACCATATGAACCGGCTTAATGGGGAGTTCCTTATGATCAGTTGACTGAAGAAGAGAAAACTTGTGCCTGGTTTACAGATGGTTCTGTTCGATATGCAAGCACCACTAGAAAGTGGACAGTGGCAAGACTACCACCCCCTTTTTTTTTTTTTTTTTTTTTTCTGAAGGACAGTGGTGAAGGGAAATCCTCCCAACAGGCAGAACTTCAAGCAGTGCACTTGGTTGTTCACTTTGCCAGCAAGGAGATAGCCAGATGTGCAACTGTATACTGATTTATGGGTTCTGGCCAATGACTTGGCTGGATGGTCAGGGACTCAGAAGGAACATGATTAGAAAATTGGTAACAAGGAAGTATGGGAAGAGGCATGAGGATAGACCTCTCTGAATGGGCCAAAGAAGAGAAGGTATTTGTGTCCCATGTGAATGCTCACCAAAGGGTGATCTCAGCAGAGGACAATTTTAATAATCAAGTGGATGGAGTGATATGCTTTGTGGAAACTAGTCATCCTCTTTCCCCAGCCACTCCCATCACTGCCTAATGGGCTCATGAAAAAACTGGCAATGGTGGCCAGGACGGAGATTATGCATGGGCTTAGGAACATGGACTTCTGCTCTCCAAGGCTGAGTTGGCTACAGCCACTGCCGAGTGCCCAATCTTCCTGCACTGAGTCCCCAGTATGGTACCATTCCTCGAGGTGATCAGCCATCAACCTGGTGGCAGGTTGATTACATTGGACTACTCTATCACGTAAAGGGTAGCATTTCATTCTTTCTGGAATAGACACTTAATCGGAATATGGATTTAACTTCCCTGCATGCAATTATTCTGCCAACACTACCACCTGTGGACTCATAGAATGCTTTATCCATCGTCATGGTCTCCTACACAGCATCACTTCAGATCAAGGGACTCACTTCACAGCAAATGAAGTGTGGCAATGGGCCCATGTTCATGGAATTCATTGGTCTTATCATGTTCCCCATCATCCCAAAGCAGCTGGCTTGATAGAATGATGGAATGGCCTCCTAAGATACAACTATGGTCCCAGCTAGGTGGCAATAGTTTGCAGGGTTGGATAATGTTCTCCAGGAGGCTGTATATGCTGTAAATCATCTTCCAATATATGGTGCTTGTCATGGACTGAATTATGTCCCCCCACAAATGTTTGTATCAATTTGGCTGGGCCATGATTCCTGGTATTGTGTGATTTTCCCATATGTTGTAAATCCTGCCTCTATGATGTTAATGAGGGAGGATGGGCAGCAGTTTTGTTTGTCAGACAGGCCTCAAACTACAAGACTGGATTGTGTTTTGAGGCAATCTCTTGATATACAAAAGAGAGAAGTGAGCAGAGAGACAGAGGGACCTCATACCACCAAAGAAGCAGTGCCAGGAGCAAAGTGTGCCCTTTGGGCCTGGGTCCCTGTGCAGAGAAGCTCCTAGTCCAGGGAAGACTGACAAGAAAGACCTTTGTCCAGAGCAGACAGAAAGAAAGCCTTCCCCTGGAGGTGACACCCTGACTTTGGACTTATAGCCAATATATACCGTGAGAAAATAAACTTCTCTTTGTTAAAGCCATCTACTGTTATAGCACCACTAGGTAACTAAGACAGTGCTGTTTCTCCCATATCCAGGATTCATGGGTCCAGGAATCAAGGGGTGGAAATAGGAGTGGCACCATTCACTATTACTCCTAGTAACCCATTCATGAAAGTTTTGCTTCCCGTCCCTGCGACCCTATGTTCTGTGGGTCTAGAGGGCTTAGTTCAAAAAGGAGGAATGCTCCGCCTGGAGAAACAACAGAGATTCCATTGAACTAGAAGTTAAGAATGCCACCTGGCCACTTTGAGCTCCTCTTGCCTCTGGATCAACAGACGAGTTGACACACAACTTTAACCATCACAGTCCACACCGTGTCAACTTGGCACCTGTACACACCTCGTCAAACCATACACAATCTCTAAATAAAGACAATTGCAAAGTCACACTTGCACCTAACATGATACAGCTAACATGAGTACAACTGAAAAAACACTAGCCCCATTTACATCTTATATTTTATAAGTGAAGAAAACAAAAATATTTGATGCACACATACAAGGAAAAAATACTCACAATGATTGCACTCCTTATTTCTGCAACTGGTCACATGGTTGTAACTGGTATTTAGAACAGCCTTCTTTCACTACCCATTCCATATTCCCATTGCCTTCAGTAAGTACCTCAGTGGGTCGTGGTTCTTTGGTGGGGTGACCAAACCTTCATTCCTGAAGGGTCTGAGCTGTTAGTCCATGGAAAAAAAAATCCACTGCCATCGAGTCAATTCAGACTCATAACTACCCAACAGGGTATCCAAGGCTGTCCCCAGTAGACAAATAAGGGAGTTACCATATTGGCTGGTGTCATTGATCCTGACTACCAAGTGGAAATTGGATCGGAGTTGCATAATGGAGGTAAAGAAGAGTATGTCTGGAATACAGGAGATCCCTTAGGACATCTCTTAGCAATACCGTGTCCTGTGATTAAAGTCAATGGAATACTAAAGCAACCCAATTTGACATGACTAGTAATGGCCCAAGAAGCCCAGGTTGTGCAGTAGTTAAAGTGATTGACTGCTAACTGAAAGGTCTGCAGTTCACCAGTGGCTCCGTGGGAGAAAGATGTGGCAGTCTGTTTCCATAGAGATCTACAGCCTTGGATACCCTGTTGGGTAGCTATGAGTCTGAATTGACTCAACAGCAGTGGATTTTTATTTTCCATGAACTAACGGCCCAGACCCTTCAGGAATGAAGGTTTGGTCACCCCACCAAAGAACCACGACCCACTGAGGTACTTACTGAAGGCAATGGGAATATGGAATGGGTAGTGGAAGAAGGTTGTTCTAAATACCAGTTACAACCATGTGACCAGTTGCAGAAATAAGGAATGTAATCATTATAAGTATTTTTTCCTTGTATGTGTACATCAAATATTTTTGTTTTCTTTTCTTATAAAATATAAGATGTAAATGGGGCTAGTGTTTTTTCAGTTGTACTCATGTTAGTTGTATCATGTTAGGCACAAGTATGACTTTGCAACTATATTTAGAGATTGTATATGGTTTAACAAGATGTGTACAGGTGCCAAGTTGACACGGTGTGGACTGTGATGGTTAAGGATGTGTGTCAACTTGGCTGGGCCATGATCCTCAGTGGTTTGGTAGTTATTTAATGACGTAGTATGGCACTTATGCAATGATGTAGTCATCGTCCATGATGTGATCTGATGTGATCAGTCAATCAGTTGTAAGGGGAGTTTCCTTGGGGGTGTGGCCTGCATCCAATATACGTATGGATGTGCTGGCAAATCTCACTTGCTTCCTCTGGATCCTACATCTGACTCATCATCATCTGCCCTCCAATTCTTGGGACTTGAGCTGTCTGCTGTATTTTCTTCTGATCTTGGGATTCGTCAGCCCCTGAAGCTATGTGAGTCAGGAGAAGCTTCCAGCCTGATGCTTGACCCATGGACTTGAGACTTGCCAGCCTCCACAACCATGTGAGCCATTTTCTCTAGTTAAATCTCTCTATCTTTGTCTCTCTCTCTCTATATATATGTGTATGTATGTTGTTGTGGTTAAGAGCTTGGCTGCTAACCAAGAGGTTGGCAGTTCAAATCCACCAGCTGCTCCTTGGAAACCCTATGGGGCAGTTCTGCTCTGTCCTATAGAGTGGCTATGAATCAGAATCGACTTGATGGCAACAGGTGTGGTTTTTTTGGTTTTTAAGTTATTGTTGTTAGTTTTGGTAGAGTTGCTTCCAACTCATAGCCACCCTATGTACACAACATGAAACATTTCCCGGTCCTGCACCATTCTCACATTGTTGTTATGCTTGAGCTCATTGTTGCAGCCATGTGTCAATCAATCTTATTGAGGGTTTTCCTCTTTTTCACTGTCTACTTTACCAAGCATGATATCCTTCTCCAGGGACTGATCCCACCTGACAGTATGTCCAAAATATGTGAGACAAAATCTTGTCATTCTTGCTTCTAAGAAGCATTCTGGCTGCACTTCTTCCAAGACAAATTTGTTTGTTCTTCACTAGTTTTGCTTCTCTAGAGAACCCAGACTAAGACAGATATCATCTCTGTGGAAAGGTAAATAATCTTAGATGGATAAATTGCACAGCACCTCAGGTGGCACAAAATTGGGCTAAGCATTTCATCATTGCAATGAGACTACCTCTACTGCAGAACTAGCAAAGCACTTTTAAAATTTTATAATTTATTTTTTGTTGTTGTTGAGAATATACACAGCAGAACATACACCAATTCATCAATTTCTACATGTACAATTCAATGACACTGATTACATCCTTCAAGATGTGCAACCTTTCTCACCCTTTTTTCTGCCCTCTAAGCTTCCTGTCTAATTTTCAAGTTGCTATTGAAATTTTGATCCCATATAGATAGATATTAAAAGAGCACAATGCTCAAGGCAGACATTCTTTACTAGTTAATCCAAACTATTGTTTAGTTTTGAGAAGACTTAAGGGATATTTTGGTTTAAGGTTTCCAGCCTCCATGGTTCCAGAAAGTCTGGGGTCCATGAGAATTTGAAATTCTGTTCTACATTTTTCCCTTTTTGACCAGGATACTTCTATAGAATCTTGGATCAAAATGTTCTGCAATGGTAGCTGGGCATCATTCAATTCTTCTGGTCTCATGGCAAAGGAGGCGTTGTTCATGAAGGCAATTAGCCACACATTCTATTTCTTCCTTTTATTTCTGACTCTCCTTCTTCCTCTGTTACTTCAGGCAAATAGAGACCAATTGTCGTTCTTTGGATGGCTGCTCGCAAGCCTTTAAGACTCCAGACACTACACAATGAGCTAGAAGACAGAACATAAGCACTAAGCAGGATATTAGGCCAATTAACCAGGATGTCCCATGAAACCATGACCCTAAACCTCCAAATCAAGAAACCAAACCCATGAGGTGTTTGGTTGTACATAAAGCAAATGTACGGAGGCCAAATTTTATTAGTAGTTACCAGGGGCAGGAGGGAGGGGTAATTATGGAGCACTGAGTTTCAGTTTACTGTAATAGAAAAATTCCATTGATTAAGGGTAGGGTTGCACAGCCAATTAACATAATTGCTGTCAATAAATCGTACACCAGCAGAGGAATTTTTAAAAGGAATAAGCTCAGTTCACATCAACCCAGCAAAAATACACAGGGACATTTTAAGTGTTGAGCTCTCTGTGCTCTTTATCACGCAGTGGGGATTACAAAGCTCAAGCCTGGGTCCCCAAGAGCCTTAGGGATCCATTGGGCAGTGAGACAGATGCCTCAATAAGTCCAGCTCACAGCACCAGGCAGCACAAAGGAGTGCCAAGATGACTGGACACAGCACAATGACTCATATCTGTGCTGGCTGTCATGTTTCATCTTTGCAGGCTTGATAAACTGTCAGCTTTCGTGGGGAAACGCCCAGGTCAAACACAGTTCGTCAGTTATTAGAAACTCTGTGTGGTTCCCCCAAATCCTAGGCCCTAGCCACTGAGATAAACTGATATATAAAAGGAGCAAGCTGGTCACATTTGTTTTTGATTAGAATGGTTTAACTTTGCATTAGAAAGGAAAAGAAAGAAGTCTTTATCAATTCAAGGACCAGTGTTCACGGTTTGCAAGGCTAAAACAAAAAAACCAAAATCATTGCCTTCGAGTCAATTCCAACTCATAGCGACCTTATAGGAGAGAGTAGAACTGTCCCACGGGGTTTCCAAGGTGTGGCTGGTGGATTCAACTGCCAATCTTTTGGTTAGCAGCTGTAGCTCTTAACACTGTGCCACCAGGGCTCTTTGCAAGGCTAAGGAGGCAGTATTTATGGCCCTGAGGCTCAAAATGCAGTGTGGACAGCAGTGAATACATCAACAGTGGCAAGCATTTGTGCCCTACACAGTGCTGGCAAGTCTTGTGGGAAAGGAATAAGCAAATGGCAAGTGAATGAGAACTTCATATCTGGTTGAGTGTTGGCCTTCAGAGCAGGAGCCTAAATTATCATCGCTTGTTGATTGTGAAGCCCCCAGGGAAGAACACCAGCCCAGGGCCTGTTCCCAGGCCTGCGAGAGAAGTGCGTAGGGAGAACTTTATGCAGTGGGCGCAGTAGAGGCCTCTGTGTCTGGGCTTCACAAGGAAGGGGCCGCAGTGCCAACCTCTCATAGCACCCACCCCGCACATCATTCTTCAGCCAGACAACGTCTTCTGACTTGACCCTGAGTAATAGTTGGCCATTGCCTCGAATCAATTTTATTGGCATCTGTTGTGAATATTCAAAAGAATGTGTTACGTTCTGCTCTGGACAGAGCTCTGAGCTGGTAAGGGAATGGAAAGATGAACGGAACTCAGACTGTTTAACAGTTAGAGACAGACTGGTGCAGAACTTCAATGGTAACATCATCAAGTCCAGGCGAGCAGAGCTGTGTGCAGCAACAGAGGCCAGGAGAGTGGCACCTGCCCCTGCTCGCATTTCCAGGGAAGGCATCTTCCAAGAGATAGGTCCACGGTTGGATTTTGAAGGAAGGAGCTGAGAGGAGGCAGTGGTGGAAACAGTTGTACTCAGGGGTCTGGGAAAAACAAGAGGCCTCTCCCAGGGCACTAGCCCCGCCCTTGTTCAGTTACAGGCGGAGGATGCTGCAGCAGTTTCAGCAAGCAAGACTTGGAGAATAGAATCTTCCTTTAGGACTGATGAAAATCCTTCAGTTTGGTTTTGTCTTTGGTGAGGGTGTAAACAAACAAACAAAAAATTCAAACTCATTGCCGTCGAGTCGATTCCGACTCGTAGCCATCCGATAGGACAGAATAGAACTACCCCATAGGGTTTCTAAGAAGTGGCTGATGGATTCGAAGTGCTGACATTTTGGTTAGCAGCAGAGCCCTTAACCACTGTGTAACTAGGTGAGGGGGTAAAACCCAAGGTGAGGGGGTAGATACAGGAAAATCAGCTAAAGGGACTTTAAGTTATACAGATATAAAACAAGGGGCATCTGCTGATGTGAATTCAGAGCACTCTGAGCATAATAGCTAGTACATAAATAGCTAGCACATAACCAACTCTTACTGATTCTTTGAAACAGCTCTAGAAGAGAGGTCTAATAATGTCTCCACTTTACAGGTGTGGCACAGAGGGCTGTGCAGCTTGTAAGTGAAGGGCCTAGGGTTCAAATCTGGCTATCTGGCCCCAGACCTTGGTCTTTTCCCACTGCACCCTACTCTCTGTGCCAGGTACTGGTATTTAGGCAGAAAAGAGTGATGAACAACAAAAGGCCTGCCCTCGACGTGCTTGCAATGTAGTTGGAGACAGAGATAATGAATAAGTATATACATAAGCATATCCCATAGCCTTTGAGTCAATTCTGACTCAGCAACCCTATAAGCATATATGTATGGGATGTAGTACAGGGGGTGGTAAACCTTTTCTGTAAAGGTACAGATGGTAAATATTTTAGACTTCTCAGATTGAAAGGAAAAATTAAGGATATTATGAGGTCTCTGCTGCAACTACTCAACTCTGTTATTGTAGCACAAAACAGCTATAGATAATACAGACCTGCCTGAGCATGGCTCCCATAAGACTAATTATGGACACTGACATTCAAAGTTTACACAATCTTTATGTTGAATGAAATATTATTCTTCTTTTGATTTCTTTCCAACCATTAAAAACGTAACAGCAATTTTTAGCTCACAGGTGTACAAAGGAAGACAGTGGGCTGAGTGTGACCCTCAGGCTGCAGTTTGCAGAACCCTGGTATAGCATCTGATAGAGATGACCATAAAGGCAAATAACGAAGGCAGCACTTATGGATAGGTCTCAGGGAAATATTTTACAGGGCCCCTGATTATATAAACAATAAAATTAAAAACAGATTACAAAATCCGTAGGCTCATGTGGAATAGTGATTTATCAACAAAGATTTAGAACAATGGCGGTAGAGGGAGAGATATTTGTTTACCGATCAATCATTGCAGATTTTTCTCAGTGTCCAGGTACCTGTTCAGGACCAGGAACCACCTACAAGAAGTTATTCATTTTCAAACGTGCCGTTTTTTGATTAATTTCAAATCTCCCACCTAAAGAAAAAGGTAGAACACTACAATGCCATGGCTCGTCAGAACTGTTTGTGCTTCTGCAGCTCCCAGTCCACACATTCAGTGACACAAGTACCTCAATCCTAATGCCGCACCTTCATATGCACCTTGACTCCCCTAAAGGTTGTTACTGTGCTTTGCTGAAGATGCCATAAATGTCTTATCCAGAGTATGCAGAAAAATGTAAAAGATAACTCATTTTCTGACCATTGTAAATTTACTGTCCTGAACATAAAATAAACTCCTACTGACCAGGTTGTTTCCTATCTCTTTAGGCCATAATCTTTGCTCTCATCCAGTGTAGCCTGGTTTTACACACTCTCATCCAGTGTAGCCTGGTTTTACACACTCTCCTATCAGCAGAGGACTGGCTAGGGGCCTTGGGGGGCAACAGCAGTGGGGCATGTCCACCAGCAAGGAAGTCCATACTTTTCTGGCACAGCCTAAGACCCGGGAGAGTATGAGGTCACCACATTGACCAAAGGCAGAAGGGGACTGGAACCAAATGACACTTTGACATTGCAGAGCGGCCAGCCCACACCTGGAGTGGGTGGCTGCCCTGAGCACCTGTGAAGAGAGGGGCACAGACTGGTGGTGGCACCACAGGGGGAGCAGAGAGCCAAGCCCTCCTGATATGAGCCCTTGTGTGAGGTGCCCCATGAGAACTGCCCTGAATCTGTGTGGCAGCACATACTGAGCCAGTAGTCAGACCTGCCCAGCAACCCCAACCTCATGCTGGTTTGGGGATAGAGGAAGAGTGTCCCAGACAGTGGAAGAGGATACAGAAACTCATGAGGAACAGTGGTGCTGAAGCCAGAGAAAGGTGAGGGGCATCAGCTGCCTCAGGAAGCAGAGAGGCCCAGAGGTCCCTGAGAGAAGTGGACATCGCAGGGACCACAGGAGGGGTGTGGGCAGCTAAGCACCAGAATATGAAGGAAGAAAATTCCAGACCCAAGGAACGACACATGTGGGATGAAGTGGGGCCACAGGTCTGCAGCACCAGTGATGAAAAATAGTGGAAGGACCTTGAGTTTTATTCTAAATGTACAAAATAACATAAACATTTTTAATGCTGGTCTGGACTGAGGAGAAGGACAGAAATGGAGTGATGAGATGAGGTGGCTATTTTGCCAGCACAGGTACATGATATGGGTCTGAGCCTATGTGGTCAGAGGCAAAGATGTTGAGAACCTGGGCTTAGCCACGAGGATACAGGGGGCCCTGTTGGGGAGATCATTGCCTCTCCAGCTGTGCCTGGGACTTGGCACCCCAAGGATTGGTTTCTGTTGGGAATGTTATTTATTTATTTATTTTGTTAGCAATTGCTTAGTTTATTGTCCCAGTCCTTGTCGGATGGTAACAACAAAGTAAAACCACACATTACTCAAAAATTCAATTTTGGGGAAAATTCAGAGCTAGGTGGCAGTGTGATTAGTTGCATGCTCCCAGCTTCCTCACAAAAATATGGAGGAAAAAAAAAGCAGAAACTGGCAGAACCAACATAGTCAGAACTCTGGAAACCAGTCAAAGTGTTATGAATGCCTGTACTCCATCCTCTACCTGGCTTGGTGTGGTCATCCTGAAGCAGTGACGGCTGCACTCCCAAAGACAGAGCCTGGCTCTAGGTGGAGCAGAGCAGACTTTATTCCCGAATTACTTTGTGTGTATCTTCTAATCAGTCTGGGGGATGCCTGAAGGACTTATTTGGGATATACCCTCCATTTGGTCTGTCTCAGAACTCAGGCAGGGGCAGTAGGAAACATCAAATGTTGTACTTGCCTGTAGCCACCTGGGACTAAAGGGTGCCACTAAGACGTACAATAGGTGACGAAAACTGGAAGGAGAGACCAGGGAGAGAGTGTCTTTCAGAAATTAAGGCTTTCAAAAGTATCATGTATACAAACAAACAAACAAACAAAAAAACCCGTTGCTATCAATTTTGGCAGAGTAGAACTGCTCATAGAGTTTCCAAGGAGAAGCTGTTGGATTCAAACTGCCAACCTTTTGTTTTGCAGCTGTAGCTCTTAACCACTAAACACCAGGTTTCCCTGTGTATACAAGGAAATTGGAAAAGACATGTGCATGCTCAGGGCAAGACATATGCTCAGAAACTACCTGAGAAAACTCTATTCTTTCACCTTGAGGTGATTCCTAGGCTCAGCATAAGCCTGGCTAAGTGCTGGAGGATAGCCCAGCGTAGAGCTGGTTTGCAAAGTTTGGGAGAGGTGTTTTTTTTTTTTTTTAATTCCCTCGCCTCCCCCCCTCCCCCCGATGTTCAAGAAAATTTTTTTCAGAACACTAGGCAAGTATAAGCTACTGCTGTGGATGGAATTGTGTCTCCTCAACATATGCATTGAAGTCCTGGCCCCTGTACCTGTGTGGAAATAGAGTTTTTCTTTTGTTACATTAATTAGGTCATACCAGAGTAGGGTAAGTCCTGAACCAAATCACTTCTGAGTTATTAAAAAAAAAAAATAGACACAGACACACACATTGGAAGAAGATGTCACATAAAGACTGATACACGTGTAGAGGCATCTGCGAGCCCAGGAATCTCAAGGATTGCTGGCTACTAGAAGCTGAAACAGACAAAGGACCTTCTCCAAGAGCCAAGACTTGAACTCAAATTCTAGCCTTCTGAACTGTAAGAAAACAAATTTCTGTTCTTTAAAGCCACCCAATCAAGGTATTTTTTATTATGGTAGTACTAGGTAACTTGAAGAATAAGGAACAGAGACTTCAGGGTTCCCACACATACAGGAAGGCAGTCTTTGCAAAAATAGGTAGAGGAAATCACTAAGCAAATGGATGACTACAATCCTCAGCAAATTAAAAAACAACAACAACTAAAACAAAATAACAAATGGTAAACCCTGGAAAAGGGGAAGAATTTGATTTCCAGAGTTTCCATGTTATAATATTCAAAAGTTTTGGTTTCAGCAAAAAATCACAAGTCATATAAAGAAACAGAAATGAACAAAATAAACTGACAGAAACCATCCCTGAGGAAGACTAGTTAATGGAGTTACTAGACAAAGATTTTAAAATGACAATATTAAATATGTTCAGAGAGTTAAAGAAAAACATGGACAAATAACTAAATCAGAAAAAATGATACATGAACAACACATAAACATCAGTAAAGAGATAGAAATTATAAAAATTAGTTATACAAAAACACTGATGATGAAATATATAATAACTGAAATGAAAAAATGTACTTGAGAGATTCAAGAGCAGATTTCAGTTGGCAGTATGAAGAATCAATTAATTTTAATATAGAAAATTTGAAATCATTGTACCTGAGGAGCAAAAAGAAAAAAGAATGAAGAAAAGTGAACAGAGCCTCAGGGACTTGCAGGAACCATCCATAAGCATAGTGGTAATACCAGAGGGAGAACAGAGAGAAATATGGCCCAAACTTTCCCAAATATGAAGAAAGAGACAAATCTACACATCCAAAAAATGCAACAAACTCCGAGTAGGATAAACCCAGAGATCCACACTGAGACACATTTTAATCAAACTCTCAAAGATAAAAGAGAGACTTTTTTGTTATTGTTTGTGTGAAAGTTTACAGAGCAAATTCGTTTCCCATTCAACAATTTATACACATTTTATGACATTAGTTGCAATCCCCTCAGTGTGACAGTACTCCCTGTTTCCTCCCTGAGTTCTCTGTTTCCATTTGCCCATTTTTCCTGCCCCTTCCTGCCTTCTGACCTTTGTTTTTGGGCAAATACTGCCCTTTTGGTCTGGTCTGGTTGATTGTTCTGAGGAACACATTTCCCACAGGTGTTATTGCTCATTTTATAGGCCTGTCTATTGTTTGGCTGAAAGGTGATCTCTGGGAGTGAGCTCAGTTCCAGGTTTGAAGGGTGTCCAAGGGCTGTAGTCTTGGGAGTTCTACCAATCTCTATCAGACCAGTAAGTCTGGTCATTTTTACGAATTTGAATTTTGTTCTACATTTTTCTTCCACTCTGCCCAGGACCTTCTACTGTGATCCTGATCAGAGTGGTCAGTATTGGTAGCCAGGCACCACCTAGTTCTTCTGGTCTCAGGCTTGTGGAGACTATGGTTTGTGTAGTCCCTAGCCCTTTGGATAATTGTGTCCTTGAGACTTTGATTTTCTTCACTCTTCTTTGCTCCTAATGGGAAGAGATCAATAGTTGTATATTAGATGGCTGCTTACAAGCTTTTAAGACCCCAGTTGCTATTCATCAAAGTAAGATGTAGAGCATTGTCTATTGTCCTATGTCCTCTGAGACTACAATGAC
This sequence comes from Loxodonta africana, assembly GCF_030014295.1. Classification (NCBI taxonomy): domain Eukaryota; kingdom Metazoa; phylum Chordata; class Mammalia; order Proboscidea; family Elephantidae; genus Loxodonta; species Loxodonta africana. Next base: position 37,649,177 of record NC_087342.1, read on the forward strand.
TCTGTCCCTCACAGTGTTTGGTTATGGCTAGAAAGAGAGACTCTTGAGCAGCAGTAGAGAACAAATCATCACATACAAGAGATCCTCAATAAGATTAAGCACTAATTTCTCCTCAGAAACCATGGAGACTAAAAGGCAGTGGAATGACATATTTAAAGTCTATATCTAGCAAAACTGACCTTAAAAAGGAGGAAGAAATTAATACATTGTCAGATAAACAAAACCTGAGGGAATTCATTACCATGAGACCTGCCCTACGAGAAATGCTCCAGGGAGTCCTTCAGCTTAAAATGAAAGAACTAGACAGTAACTCAAAGATCACCAGTAAGGGTAATTTTATGGGTAAATACAGAGGCCAGTTTTATGGTACTTTTGGTTTGTAACTCTGCTTGTTATGTCCTATATAATTTTAAATATATATATTATTGGGCAAAATGAAAGTGAGGACACTACTACCAACCTCACAGAATTAAAAAAGGATTATAGGAGAATTGTATGAACAATTTTTATGCCAACAAATTAGGAAACTTAGATGAAATGGACAAATTCCTCGAAACACACAAAATATCTAAATTGACTAAAGTAGAAATAGAAAATCTCAACAGACCTATTACAAGTGAAGTAACAAGCAAAACAAACAAAAAAAAACTCCCAACAAAGAAAAGCACATGACCAGATGGCTTCTCTGGTGAATTTTACCAAACACTTAGGAAGAATTCACACCATATTCTTCTTAAACTCTTCAAAAAATAGAAGAGGAGTGACCGTTTGCTAACTCATTCTATGAGGCCAGCATTACCCTGATGTCAAAGCTAGATAAAGATACCACAAAAAGACAACTACAAACCAATATTCCTTATGAATACAGATGCAAAGATTCTCAACAAAACACTAGCAAGCAGAATCCAACAGCATATTTAAAAGATTATACACCATGACCAAGTGGGATTTGATGCAGGAATCCAAGGGTCATTCAACATAAGAACATCGATCAATGGAAAACACCATATTAAGAGAATGAAGGAAAAGAAACATATGAACGTCTCAATTGATGCAGAAAAGGCATTTGACAAAATCCTTTTATGATAAAAATATTGCACAAAGTAGGAATAGAAAGGAAATTCCTCAATATGATAATGGGCATTTATGAAAAACCCACAGCTAACATCATACTCAATGGTGAAAGACTGAATGTTTTCCACCTAAGATTAGAAACAAGACAAGGATGCCCGCTTTCATACTGTATTCAACATTGTGCTGGAAGTTGTAACCAGAGCTTTTAGGGAACAGAAAGAAATAAAAGGCATCCAATTTGGAAAGGAAGAAGTAAATCTGTCTCTATACCCAGATGACATAAATATATCTCTGTGTGTGTGTGTGTGTGTGTGTGTGTACCCACAAGAAAGCTACCAGAGCTAATGAATTAGTTCAGCAAAGTCAAGGTCAGCACACGAAAATCTGTTGTGTTTCTGTACACCAACAATGAACAACCTGAAAAAGGAAATTAGGAAAATAATTGCATTTACAACTAAAAGAACAAATAACTAGGAATAAATTTAACCAGGAAAATGAAGGACTTGTTCACTGAAAACTATAAAACATTGCTGAAAAATAAAATAAAGAAGACCTAAATAAATGAAAAGACATTCCATGTTCATGGATTGGAAGACTTCATATTTTTAAGATGCTAATGTACAGATTCAATACAATCTCCATCAAAATTCTAAGAGCCTTCTTTGCAGAAATGAAAAAGCCAATCCTCAAATTCATATGTAATTGCAAGAGCCACAAATAAGGAGAGCAATCTTGAAAAAGGAGAACAAAGTAGGAGAAATCACACTTCCTAATTTTAAAATGTACTGTGAAGCTAAAGTGATCAAAACAATCTGGTTCTGGTAAAATAATAGGCATATAGACCAATGGAATAGAATTGAGGATCCTGAAATAAACCCATACATCTATGGTCAATTGACTTTTGACAAGGGTACCAAGGCCATTCAACGGAGAAATATAGTCTTTTCAATGCATGGTGCTGGGACAACTGGATATCCACATGCAAGAGAATGAAGATGGACCCATACATCACACCATATATGAAAACCAACTCAAAATGGATCAATGACCTGAATACAAGAACTAATACTATAAATCTCTTAGAAGAAAATATAGGGGTAATTCTTCGGGACCTAGTCTTTAACAATGAATTTTTACATATGACACCAAAAGCATACATAATAAAATAAAAAATAGATAAAATAGCCTTCATCAAAATGCAAAACTTTTGTACAACAGAAGATGTTATCAAGAAAGTGAAGACGCAACCCACAGAATGGGAAAAAATATTTGGGAACCATATATCTGGTAACGGTTTAATATCCAGAATATATAAAGAACTCCTACAACTCAACAGAAGACAGACAAACAACTCGATTAAAAATACACAGAGACTTGAATAGACATTTCTCCAAAGAAGATATGCAAATGGCTAATAAGCACATAAAAAGATGCTCAACATCATTAGTCATCAAAGAAATGTAAATCAAAACCACAATGAGATACCCCTTCACACCCACCAGGATGGCTATTACCAGAAAAACAGAAAATAACAAGTGTTGGCAAGGAGGTTAGGAAATTGGAACCCTCATCCATTGCTGTCAAGAATGTAAAACGGTGTACTCACTGTGTAAAAGAGTTTGGTGGTTCTTTCAAAAGTTAAACATAGAATTACCACATGACCCAGCAATTCCACTCCTGGGTTTGAAAAGATATGAAAGCAGGTACTTAAACAGATACCTGTACACCAATGCTCATTGCAGCTTTATTCACAATAGCCAAGAGGTGGAGACAACCCTAATGTCCATCAATAGATAAGTGTATAAACAATATATAGTATACACATACAATGGAATATTATTCAGCCATAAAGAGAAATGAAGTTCTGGCATTGAAGAACCTTGAAAACATTGCACTGAGTGAAATAAGTCAGACGCAAAATGACAAATATTGTATGATCTATTTACACGAAATATACAGAATAGGCAAATGCATACAGAACAGAGTATATTAGTGGTTACCAGGGGTTGAGGAGAGAAGGTAATAGGAGTTATAGCTAAAGGGGTACTAAACTTCTGTTTGGGATGTTGAAAAACATTTGGAAATGGATAGTGGTAATGGTTACACAACATGATGAATGTAACTAATGTCACTGAATTGTACATTTAAAAGTGGTTAAAATGAGAAAAAAAAAGTTATATATACCTTACCACAATAAAATTTAAAAAAATCGATTTTCAGTCATTACGGCATGAAATTCAGAAGAGGACGTGGAACCAGGGATATCACTGCTGATGTCAGATGGATCCTGGCTGAAAGCAGAGAATAGACAGAAAGATATTTACCTGTGTTTTATTGATCATGCAAAGGCTTTTGACTGCATCACAACACATTATGGATAGCATTGGGAAGAATGGAAATTCCAGAACACTTAATTGTGCTCATGAGGAACCTGTACATAGATCAAGAGGCAGTTGGTCAGACAGAAAAGGGGTCACTGTGTGGTTTAAAATCAGGAAAAGTGTGCGTCAGGGTTGTATGCTTTCACCATACCTATTCAAGTTGTATACTGAGCAAATAATCCAAGAAGGTGGACTATATGAAGAGGAATGGTGCATCAGGATTAGAGGAAGACTCATTAACAACCTGCATTATGCAGATGACACAACCTTGCTTGCTGAAAGTGAAGAGGACTTGAAGCACTTACTGATGAAGATCAAAGACCACAGCCTTCAGTATGGATTACACCTCAACATAAAGAAAACAAAAATCCTCACAACTGGGCTAATAAGCAACATCATGATAAACAGAGAAAAGACTGAAGTTGTGGAGGATTTCATTTTACTTGTATCCATAATCAATGCCCATGGAAGCAGCAGTCAAGAAATCAAAAGACGCGTTGCATTGGGCAAATCTGCTGCAAAAGACCTCTTTAAAGTGTTAAAGAGCAAAGATGTCACCAGTAAGGTGCGCCTGATCCAAGCAAGGTGTTTTCAATCACCTCATATGCATGTGGAAGCTGGCTGATAAATAAGGAAAACTGAAGAAGAATTGTTGGCTTTGATACGTGGTATTGGTGAAGAATATTGAATGTACCATGGACTGCCAAAAGAATGAACAAATCTGTCTTAGAAGTACAACCAGAATGCTACTGAGAAGCAAGGGTGGTGAGACTATGCCTCACATACTTAGGACATGTTATCAGGAGGGATCAGTCCCTGGAGAAGGATATCATGCTAGGTAAAGTAGAGAGTCATCAAAAAAGAGGAAGACTCTCAATGAGATGGATTGACACAGTGGCTGCAACAATGGGCTCAAGCATAACAAGGATTGTGAGGATGGTGCAGACCGGGCAGTGTTTTGTTCTGTTGTACATAGGGCTGTTATGAGTTGGAACTGACTTGATGGCACCTAACAACAACAACATATCTTACCACAATACAGTTTTAGAAAATCAATTTTCAGTCATTATGGCTTGAGTTCCCTGCAAAGGAAGCCCTGGAAATCATTCTCCTCCCCCAATGTGAGCAGATCCAGGGGTTTCCTATCTTGTCACTTCATGTTGCTCGGTGGTTCTCTTTGTCTTTGGATCCTTGTCTTGCGGTCCCACTGCTGTCTCTGTTGCTCCAACATTGTGAGGTCATTGGGCACCCCTGATTCCAACCAGCGACAGCTGCAACTCCCCACCCTCATGAAGGCCTTTGGGGAGGGACACAATGCTCCCTGTAACATGTCACTGGAAGTAGGAGACAAGTCGTTATTAATCTTGCAATGCCCAAACATTAAAATTTATCACTGTAAATGAGGCTTTTAACAAAAAATTCAATGTTGGAAGGTGATTCCAACATTGAGAACAAGTTACAACCTCTGTACAGCCCCAGACTTAACTTTCCAGTCTGGCTTCCAGTTTGTCCAGCCATCTTCCATTGGCTTTCACCAGAGCTCAGTATGATTGACGGGAATGAATGTGAGTTCCATTCCGGGAAACCCACTTCACACAGGAACATGGGCTGGCCCCAGGGCTGAAGTAAGACAACCACTTATAGTCCAACATTTATTTTATTCACTCTAAAATGACACACCATTGGCAGTCTCCCCTGGGTGCTAAGCCCACTAGTTCTTTTCTAAAGCACTTTCCCCACTGAGTAAAGAGGAGATCTTGTCTGCCTGCCCCTCTTGCCTTTTTCTCCAGCCAACATCCTTATTTTCTTCAAATAATTTCTTGAAGAACAACACACAGAAATCTACAAGAGATTGCAAAAGTTTAAAAGCATAGAGCAGCACTACAAATTCAAACTGAGGAAAAGAAATGACCGAATATTCCTAACCTACAAGGATAGTGGAACTAAAAGATATACTTAATTTACATTATGAACCATCTCTTAGTATAGCAGAAAATCATCTAGCAGGGCTGGCTGGGATTGGGCATGGTCTAGATTAAGAATAAGGAGCCCTGGTGGCAAAGTGGTTAAAGTGCTTGGCTGCTAACTGAGAGGAGGGCAGTTTGAACCCACCAGCAGCCCTGAGGAAAAAAAGACTTGGCGATCTGCTCTGGTAAAGATGACAGCCTAGGACACCTTATGGGGCAGTTCTACTTTGTCATATAGGGCCACTATGAGTCAGAATCAACTTGACAGCACACAACAATAACAACATATAATATGTGAAGTAGCATAAGAAATAAATTATTATTTTTATGGTTTTATTTTCTTTTAAATGCACATAGTACATTATATACACAAAGTATATAATGAAAAGTTGATCCGTTTCATCCCTCCCCCACATCCCATCCCCATCACTGTTTTCTTCTCTGAAGAGAATTGGGAATTGCTGTTAGCATTTCTTACGTAACTCTTCCATAGACAGTCTATGCACACACAAGGTTGCATGCATGTATTTATTTATAGGAGGATTTTTACATTTTTGATCCATGGCATTTCACCACATTAAACATTTCTAATCCTCAGTAGCAGCACCAGGGGTTGCTTTGATGCCATAAATGACCTTACCCATTGAAAGCATAAAGAAAGTGACTTTTAAACCATTTGTTATTATATTACGCTCCAAACATACGCCAACATAGGAGAGAATAGTATGATGACCCCCATGTACTCATTCCCAGCTACAATAACAGTCAACTCATGGACAACCCAACCCCCCTCCCACCCACCAGGATTATTTTGAAATAAATCCCAGGCATCACACCAGAAATAAATTTATTTTGAAAGTACATGTGTCTTAGAAAACCTTATATTTAACATAAATATATTATACAAATCAATTAAAGATTATATTAAGTATCTGTCATTTTGCATGGTGTAAATTCATCTGGCTTACCAGAAAAAAAAAACAAAAAACAAAAAAAAAACCCTTAGTATTTCCTGATATAAGTGCTCCAAATACATTTCACTGATCCGGTTACCTTGAAAATCAGATTTGTCATTGCATATTAATTTTTCAAAAAAAAAAAAAAAAAAACAGCCAAGAAGAACATGATGCAACACTACAAAACCATGGAAACTTTAATTTCCCAGGCCATCCTCCCTGGTCTACTAACCAGGTATAACAGTCACTCCTGCTATGGAGCATCTGCCTGAACTGAAGGCCAGGTCTTGTAGCAACTCTTTTGAAAAGACAGCTCTAACAATATGGACTCCAGAATCTGATCTAGCTTTTGTAATAACTACCAGTGAGTTGGGTAATAGTGAAACGCCTAACCTCCCTCTGGAAACCCTGGTGGTGCAGTGGTTAAGTGCTACGGCTGCTAACCAAAGGGTCGGCTGTTCGAATCTGCCAGGCGCTCCTTGGTAACTCTATGAGGCAGTTCTACTCTGTCCTACAGGGTCGCTATGAGTCAGAATCGGCTCAACGGCACTGGGTTTAACCCCCCTCCAGCACTTTCAGCCAGCAAAACCTTCCCACATTAGCTCCCTACCTGCTGCTTATCTCCATCACTGCAACTTCCATCCCTTGCACTTCACAAGGCCAATCTTGTATTCAAACTGCTTTATTAGAAAGCTGACTTGTGCAAATGCCACAGGATGACTGCTCCTACAATGTGCTTTTGCTTGGATGGCAGCACACTCCTTCAGACTTCCCTAGCTTGGCACATTTTACACCCTCTGCTGAGAATGGCCTTCTTTGTCCTAGCTTCCTGGGGAACGACATTTGTCCCAAACACCCTGGCCAGGCTGGGATGAGGGCATGTCACTGCAGTCTAGGAGAGGAAAGGCCACCCTTGGAAGCTTGGCTAGGCTGCCTCGACTGGGGAGATCCGGCACTTCATGCTGCTGCTGCTGCCTTGATAAGCTGGCCATCCTTCAGGACTGCAGACATCACATGCTTCATAGACACCATGCCCTTTATGGACAACACACCCTTTTAAGGCTGAGTCACCCTCTTTGCCCTTCAGATACCTCAATTATCACCACAGAACAAGCCCCTTCCATCACAAAAGACGAAATCCATTTCCTCTTCTGGAAATCACTAGGGCTGTTCACAACCATTCTGGTTCTTTACTTGTTGGCACAAGTGAGAGCGTTTCCCTTGCCTTCTTTGGAATCAAGCATGGCCATGCTACTCGTGTTGGTGGATGAGAGCTAAGAGGAATGAACACAGGCCACTTTCAGGCAGGCACATTCAGAGCTAGGATACACTTTGCTATGTTCTCTCTCCTCAACAAGCTGATCATGGAACTGCATGTTGAGATGGAGTTCTGTCCAACCAGCACCCAGATGGCCACGACAAACAGATCTCCCCCTCCCCTCCGTCATGCTCCCTTTCCATCCATCCAGCCCTGGGCTGCTTAGAAGAGAAGGAAGCAAGCCCTGTTTCACGTCCTTGTATTACACGCTGCAGAGAGTGCTTTCTGGTTCAACTCCAAACATACCTTCCTACCTCACATGTGCCCAGGGTCTAGAGCAAATGAGTACATTGTTGCCTGGGCTTTAAAGTGAAAAATGGGGCAGGGCACTGGCCTCTTCAGGACTGGTGGGCAGTGAGAGCTGGGTGCTCACAGTGCCCTGTGTCCTTGGGGCTGGTGGCAGGGGTCAGCCTTTCTCTGCTTTTGGTTGGGGTTGGCAAGGCCAGCCCCCAGGGGCTCTGGCTCTTTGTTGGCATTTTGTTCACAGCTAGTGCACATCTCCACTAGTGTTCCTTACATGTGTGGGTGACCAGCTGTCCCGAGTTTTAAAACTGGGAATGTCCTGGTCAAACCAGGATGAGTTGGGCACCTACTTGTGAGTCTCACTTCCCTCACTTCCCAGAGGCACAGTTAGCTATCTCAAAGGGAAGGAATAACACAGTCAACTCACATATGTTCTTTTTTCCCCACCCTATAACATGCTATTTTCTTTATTTCTCAGATTGAAAAGTAACATGTTATGGTGAGAGCACTTGTGCCCCACAGAGCCATGGGCGGACCGTGACTACCCACGGCGGGCTGCGACTGCCTGTGGCCACCGATCAGCCACGTCCCGGGAGCCTACCTCCGGTACCCTGGGCGTATGCGTGTCCTGCCAACCCGGTTTCCCGTGCGTGTGCCAAAACCAGGGTGGGGGGCTGACACTCTATCCCCCGGGAATTGACTGGCCCACAAAGGCCATGAATATAACCAGAGAGGGCGAATAAGTCAAGTAGCTGCCCCCCTCTCCCGTCTGCTCAGAGGCATGCTGGGCACGCTTCAGTAACTCCGGGATGGGGAGCAGAACGCTAAATGCTCCCACCATGGAGCTTACACTCAAAGCATCAGGAAACGCCTGGTAGGTGAACGGCGGATGGCAGCGCTGCTTTTGGAAAGGGAGACTTCTCGAGGCCCCCCAAATGACACTCTGCATTTATTCTTCTCTCCCAAAAACTTCCTGTGCTCCCAAAGCCAGGAGAGAGGCATCTTGGCTGCACCTGCGGTAGGGTTGCCTCTCTAGGCAGGCTGGCAAGTCACTTAGGGCCTGAATAGGAGGTGGGGGGCAGGTTCAGAATAAACAGGGAAGGCGCTGGGTCCACCCTGCCCGCCCTTCCAGTAAGCAGTGGCCTCGCCAAGCAGAGCAGAAGTTGTTTGTTGGATCGTCGGGGGCTGGTCAGTGCAGCTCTTTCCGGAAGTGTCAACCTGAAAGAGGCACTAGGCCAGTGAGCGCAGTGCCTGCGAAGGGTGAGTTACTTTGGAGAGGCCCCGCCCCAGACCGAGGCCAAGGGCGAGCAGCAGTCCTGCGCTCACCGGGCCTCAAAACCGCGGGAAAGTGCCTCCGCCCTGGCGGCGATACCTGGGCGCCCCCAGAGATGCAGGACTGGCGCCTATGCGCTGCCGACCCCCAGGCCGAGGCCCCTGGACCTCCACTCCGCCTCTGTCCATCCGCCCGCCACCCTGAGGCCGCGCGCCCCACACTCGTCTGGAACAGGCGTCCCCAGTCACCATTTGTAGATGAATTCTTGGTCAGTATAGTACAAGCTTTTCCGCCTGTTTGCATATTCGGACTTTAGAACTCTTGGGGCCAATGAGACTCACAGATTCCCTGCATATATTTCGGAATCCTGCTTCCTAAGTTCCCCTCCTCTACCTTTATGTCCGCAATGACAGCCAAACTCAGGCTTCACGTTCCATACCAGAGCCTCGCCCTCTTTCAGAGCACTGTGAACACACGGATCGTGGACTCAGTCATTGCCGCCACTTGCTGGACTCAGCACCAGAATTGTGGGTGAAGATGTTTAACGAAGCTGTCCCTGTTGGATTCTGCCCGTGGCTGTGTCCCAATGCCTGGACCTGCGCCAGCATATCGTAGAATCTCAAAGCGGTTGTGGAAGGGAGGCGTGAGTGAAAATGTAGAATAAAATTTCCTGTTATACACTTCCTAACACCATCAATATTTTCACCTTTCCAATTCTCGTCCTCTTTCATGTCTTTTTACATGGCTGTAATCCCAGCATAAATCATAGTATAAGTGCAGTTTTGCTGCCTGCTGGTAATATAATACAGGTTTTCATGCTGTTACAGAATATTCATAACATATAATTATTGACAGCATGATGAAGCACCATATTTTATGAAGTAGTACTATAATGTTGACATGTTAATTTACATTAAGTATACTTACATATGTCAATAATATGAGGAGCCTTGGTGATGGTGCGGTTAAAGCTCTTAGCTGATAACCAAAAGTGGGCGGTTCGAATCCACCAGCCACTCCTCCGTGGGGGAGAAAGCTGTGGCAGTCTGCTTCCATAAAGATTTACAGCGTTAGATGCCCTATGGGGCAGTTCTACAGTGCCTTCTAGGGTCACAATGAGTCGGAACTGACTCTATGGCAGTGGGTGAAATAGCAATAATTATTTCCAGACAATACATTTTCAGAAGTAGAGTTAGTTCACAATAGCAAAAAGATGAAAACAACCTAGGTGCCCGTCAACGGATGAATGGATAAAAAAATCATGTTATATTCACATAATGGAATACTATGCAACAATAAAGAACAACGATGAATCCATGAAACATCTCATAACGTGGAGGAATCTGGAAGGCATTATGCTGAGTGAAGTTAGTCGCAAAGGACAGATATTGTATGAGACCACTATTACAAGAACTCAATAAAAGGTTTAAACACAGAAGAAAACATTCTTTGATGGTTACAAGGGTGGGGAGGGAGCAAGAGGGGTACTCGCTAAGTAGATAATAGACAAGAATTACCTTAGGTGAAGGGAAGGACAACACAATACAGGGGAAGACAGCACAACTGGACTAAACTAAAAGCAAAGAAAAAACCAAATCAAACCCACTGCCATCGAGCCGATTCCTACACATAGCGACCCTATAGGACAGAGTAGAACTGCCCCATAGAGTTTACAAGGAGCACCTAGCGAATTTTAACTGCCGACCTCTTGGTTAGCAGCTGTAGCACTTAACCACTACGCCACCAGGGTTTCCCAAAGCAAAGAAGTTTCCTGAATACAACCAAACACTTCTAGGGATAGAGTAGCAGGGGCAGGATTCATAGTTTCAGGGAACATCTAGGTCAACTGGTGTAACAAAGTTTGTTAAGAAAATGTTCTGCATCACACTTTGGTGAGTGGCATCCTTGGTCTTAAAAGCTAGCAAGCAGCCATCTAAGATGCATCAATTTGTCCCAACCCACTTGAAACAAAGGAGAATGAAGAACACCGAAGACAGAAGGAAAATATGAGCCCAGGAGACAGAAAGGGCCACATAAACCAGGGACTCCATCAGCCTGAGACCAGAAGAACTGGATGGTGCCCGGCTATCACCAATGACTGCCCTGAGAGGGAACACAACAGAGAGTCCCTGACGGAGCGGGAGAAAAGGAGGGTGCTGAACTCAAATTCTAGTAAAAAGATCAGACCTAATGATCTGACTGAGACTGGAGGGACTCCCTGAGACATGGCCCCCGGACTCTCTGTTAGCCCAAAACTAAAATCATTCCTGAAGCCAACTCTTCAGACAAAGATTAGATTGGACTATAAGACATAAAAATGATACTTGTGAAGAGTGTGTTTCTTAGCTCAAGTAGATGCATGAGACTAAATGGGCAGCTCCTGGCTGGAGGCAAGATGAGAATGCAGAAAGGGACAGGAACTGGTTGAATGGACATGGAAATACAGGGTGAAAAGGAGGAGTGTGCTGTCACATCATGGAGAGAGCAACTAGGGTCGCATAACCATGTGTGTATAAATTTTTGTATGAGAAACTAGAATTGTAAACTTACACCTAAAGCACAATAAAATTTTTTTTAAAAAGGAAGTGGAGTTAGCAGGCCCAGGTATGACCACTTCAGTAGTTCCCTCCATGCTGCAGTCTGTAGTCCTGGCCCCTGCCTCACTGCTGTGGGCACTATTTGCTGACATAGGCTTCCCTTGGTGCTTGGGGGTACCTGATGGTCTCATAAACCTCCCTCACTATTGCCTTATTTATTGATGTTTATATTTGGACTGTTTTCACATATTTGTCCTTGCTTTTCTAACACTGATGATAGTACAATAATGCCGCTACCACTGCAAATACTGCAACAGCTCCAAGCCGTCGAAACAGATAGCTTGTAAAGTCGGTAAACATTCAGTCTTCTCTGACCCTTGCACCACCTCTGTGTGGGCAGGTGAGGCAGGTGGTTACTATCTACTGGGCAGGAGATGTTAACCTACTGCTAGCAACTGGTAAAACCAAGACAAGTTCTGGAGATGAGAAGTCCGAGATCAGGGTGTTGTCTGTGTTGATTTGTCCTGAGGACTCTGAGGGATAATCTGTTCTGTGCCTCTCTCTTAGCTTCTGGTGACGGCTGGCCATTCTTGGTGTTTCTTGCCTTGTAGATCATTCCAGATTCTACCCCTGTCTTCACATGGCCATCTTTCTTCCATGTCTCTTCTACTTGTCTTACAAGGACACCAGTCAGATGGGATTAGGACCCACCCTGCTCCAGTATGACCTCCTGTTAACTGAAAACATCTTCAAAGACCCTATTTCCAAACAAGGTCCCATTCACAGCTACCAGGACTTCAACATAGCTTTTTGTGGGGCATAATTCAACCCATAACTTCCTGCAACAAAACCTGGGAATTCCATCTGTTATACCGGCTCTGCCTCCCCAATTTCTCCTATAGTTACATCACTACCCTTAGTTCTTTTACTGGTTACATTTGTAACTTAAGAAATATACTTTTATTTCTCATTTCACTGCATGCAGAAAGGAATCCTTTACTCCCTTCTTTGTAACATGCAGATATAATCTTCCCTTTCTTTCCCCCAGTCCTCCTTGCCCCTTCCTGTATCAGCTGCATTTTTGCCTTTACACGGTTGAGACTGAATATGTTTAAAGTCTGTTCCCAAGCCAAATCACAGGTAATAACACGGACATTCTGTTCCGTTTCCGTGCTTTGTCCAGAGGTTGATCTTTAAAACTGAGAACCATTAAAGTGTGTATGTTCATGTGACCCTGTAAAGATTTTTCATTGCAGAGCCAATTAGAGCGTTAGGACCACATTTCCTTTCTTGTACACCCTTTTGCTTTTCTTAGAGTTTCTAACTTAACCAGGGGCCAGAGCTAAGGCAGAGAAAGTGGGGACAATGAGGGAAGGGATAAACCCTCCCCCCGCAAATCCATTGCCGTTGAGTCAATTCCAACTCATAGCGACCCTATAGGACAGAGTAGAACTGCCCCACAGGGTTTCCAAGGAGCAGCTGGTGGATATCTTAGACACTATAATATCATAGATACCAAAACAGAACACTCCTTTTGGCACTTTGAACCATCACTACGATTTGTAGCTTTTGCTGCATTATTCGTCTTTTTTTGTGTGGTTGCCTTGTTTCTCTACCTTAATGGCAAATCTTTTGTGATTTGAACCATCTAAGTCATCCCTTTACCAGCTGAGGAACCATGGGTAAGCTGGTTAACCTTGTAAGTGTTGGTTTCCATCGCTTCCTAGGCACATGATGGTGTGTGGCTCTCAGGGCCATTGTGAGGACCGAGTGAATTAGTATAGGCATGCTGCAGGGTGACGGTACATCATTGTCCACTGGGCCTTTCATGCATCCATCACTTAGCACACACTCATCTAGCACCCATGTGGAGTGCAGGAGCAGGGCCTGCCCTCATGGAGCTGGACCCTATGGTAGGGGGCAGGGCTGGGGCAAGGGAACTCAAGTGTACCCAGCAGGATTCTAGCAAGAGTTCATTGGGTTGATTTTGTAACATGCTCATCAAAATTTTGCTGAATGGATGTTGAATGAATTTGGAATTAAAGACCAAACCATGACACCTGTGATGAGGAAATGAGAGCATGGTCTACAGAGGGGAGGGTGGCGTCACAAAGGAGTGCTGGAAAAGCAGCAGGCCAGGGTCGGGTACGTCCAGGAATTCTTGTCTCCTTTAAGACGACAACAGTGATGGTAGGTGTGTTTTTTCTTTCTCATTTTTCAGAGATTGAAGCGAACAGTTAGGGGATTCATAAAAATCTCTATAAATAAACAACATGGAGCAGGTCTTCTGAGCCTCTGGTCGGCATTTCTGGTCTCTGTGGTTTTGACTTTGGTGATGAAACAGAGCCTCATGGTGCTGAGCAGGCCTGAGGTTAAAGAGCCGCGGTGGGAGTGGTTTCTGGAAACACGTTGATGAGAGGATTGTCTTCCATTTACTAAAGTAGGGAGCTTTATGAGAGTCTGATGTTCACTAGAGAACAGCTGCCCATCAAGGAGGATGGAGACAGGACTACGGAGCAGAGAGGCTTCACTTGACCAAGCAAGTCACCTGTGGCAGCTGAAAAGATGACTCCTTTCAGTTCACAGCCCCAAGCATTACAGGGATCCAGGGTTCTCATTAACTGCTCCTGGGGTGAAAATAGGGATTTCCAATGGCCCAGGAGAACAAAGGGCCTTGAGGAGACGAAGTAGTAGGCATGCATGCTGGTGGATGTCCAGAACAGGCCAGATGGGAACAGGGCTGTGGTTTAAGGAGGGACAGAGTCGGAAAGGGGAGCTGAGGCCTCCCTCTTCCATGGAGTCCCCATCTACCTGTCAGACCCCAAGCTACTGGCTCAGGTTCAGGATCCTGGCTCAGTGCCAGGGCACATTTTCTGAAAATGTTTGGAGCCTACTCCTTAGATTTCTGCCAGGCCCTAGTTCTTGATCCCAGCCAGCTATGCCTGACTCCCAAGGCTCTGGGTCTGGGCTTCTGACAGCCTCAGGATCTGCTCGCCAAGACCAGTGCTGTGGCCTCCTGGAGGGACTGCTGAGGGTGGAGATAGCTCCTGAAGGAAACTCAAGGTTGACAACATCTGTTCCCATGAACAGGAGGGATCTGAAGTGCTCTGACTAGGGGCCAACTTGGGAGAAATTATTCTTAAGTACCTAGGAAGTTCTAGAAGAGACAGAACCTAGCAATATGAGGTCATCACCAGGGAGGAAAGGCAGGTGATAAGAAGGCAATCAGCTCCACCCTCCAGTCCCATTACCCTTCAGGCCACACTCACCATGCCTACACTGAACAGCCCTGCCTCAGTGTCCCCTCATCCACGTGTCTGCTCATGCTTTCATGGCTTTCCAAGTCTCCTGAGGAGTCTCCACAGCCAGGGGGACTGGTGAGCCACTGAGCACCCCATGACACCTCTTCTAACCCGTTTAGTAACTTATGCAACCCTAAATCACAAATAAAAAACCCACAGCCTTTTAAATGTGAATGGCCGAGGTATGGTTAGTCACTGCCACTCTGTTTACAACTGGTCCCAAGCAGTACCTTTGCCGACTCGGCCTCAAGGGAGGGAGGCCTGACTCAGTGGGAGGAAGTGGTGTGTTTCCACTGTGACTCGCAAGAAAGGCAGAGCTCAAAAACAGGTGGTTTGGGGAGCAGCCTGTGTGTCACTGGCATTTCCCTGTTGTGTTTGTGAGGTAAGGTGGGAATACACACTTTGGGGTTACTTGAATCTAGTCTTTTACAAGAAACAAGAGAAGCCAGTGGAACAAGGTCAGGGCCAGTGAGGGCGCTGAAGTCCGGGGGTGGGGGGCTGCTTCTTGAGTCTTGGCTGGCCAGCTCCCCAGGCACTCTTTTCCCATTGTAGGTTTGGCACTGAGGGCTGCCTTGCTTCAGCTGATGCCCACCCCCCCCCACACCAGGTCATGTCCTCAGACTCACAATGCAATGGGAGCAGGATGCACTCCATGAGTGGTGGGCACTGAGTCTGCACCAGGAGTGCTGTGTAGTCCACAGATTTGCATACAGCAAAGTGCAACATGCCAAACAGTGGTCCTTGAAACTCTTAATTGCACAGAGCGCAGCGTTGTCTGCTATCCTGCACTGCTCTCATGAGAGGGTTCCCACTGAAGTGAGAAGGCTCTTTTGAAACTAGCTTTGTATTCTCGAGGTAAGCTCACCATTTCTACAGTGGACTGAGGGTTGCCTTAATAAGAGTTACTCAGCATACAACCAAGGAGAGCAACTGACCCATGATAGGCTGGGGTGGCTTCTGCATGGCAGCAAGAGCAGGATGGCATTACCAGATGAACTAACTTCTGACAGCAGACCTAGAAACTAACATCCACGGGCATGGGTCTGGGTTGTCTGCCTGCACTGCACACCCCATCAGAACGCATGCCCATGCCAGAATGCATGTCCAACCAGAATGAGCACCCAACCAGAATGCATGCCCACACCAGAATGCACACCCACACCAGAGTGCACAACCACACCAGAATGCACACCCAACCAGAATGCATACCCCCACCAGAATCCATGCCCACACTAAAATGCACACGCACACCAGAATGCACACCCACACTAGAATGCACACCCACACTAGAATAAACACCCAAACTAGAATGCACACCCAACCAGAATGCACACCAGAATGCATGCCCACAACAGAATGCCCCATCCAACCTGATAAGACTCAGTTGCCTCTGACATTATACATCAGGGATTCCTTTTTGTATTTAAACAGAACTGAAAGAAAACAAACCAGATGAAAGACTGCATTGAAAACAACAAATACAGAGGAAGCAAGCTTGTGGGCAAGCATCACTATTCCATTCATCTACTTGATAAAGCACAAAACAGTGGGGAAAAAAAAAAATCCCCACATTTTCACAAGGAGGATTACTGGAAATCTAATAAATACAGTCAGAAATATAAGCACAGTAATCTTGAAACCATCTTCTCATCATTTGAATATTGTTTTCAGAAATGTCTGTCTCTCCATAGTGACCACCCTGGAAGCCCAGCAGTCCCAGGCCTAGCACAGAGGTCTTCCCCAGGTCACTCAGTCCACACCCTGGGGTGTGGCATTGTCAGCTCCCTAGAGGCAGTTTTTTTTTTTTTTTAAGAATTGTTGTGGAAGTCATAAAGGCTCCCATTTTATAGATGAGGAAACTGAGTTTCCCAAATCGAAGTGACTCATCAGTAAATATTTACCCATCATCTATCATTCGTTGCAGGCACTGTTTTGGCAGTGGAGTAGACAATGAGCAAAAGTGACAATGCCTCTGCCTTCCAGGAGCTAATGTCCTACTTTGCAGTCAGTCAACAAACACCTTATTTGTATTGTCAGGTGGTGACACGTGCCAGGGAGGGAGATGAGGCAGAAAAGTGAGGCCAGCATGATGTGCCCAGGGAAGGCAGGGAGGAAATGCCGTTGAGATGGAGGGAGGTAGGGAAGAAGAAAGGAGGAAGTCAGTGAGCAAGGGAGGGTGGGCCTCCTAGAGTGAAGTGAGGACTGGGGCGTCACTGCAGGAGAGAATGAGGAGCCCCGAAGGTGCTAGCAGTTAGAAGCACTATCTGGGTAGACTCAGGGTGATGGCAGGAGACAAAGTCTAGATACATTTTTAAGGCAGAGTTACCAGTGGACACATTTTTAAGGCAGAGCTAACAGTGTTTGCTAATGGCGTAGTTGTGGGGTGTGAGAAAGAAAGACTCAGAAGAAATTCCAAGAGAGGCAGGGCCAAGATGGTAGAGTAGTCAGATACTTCCTGTGGCCCTCTTACAACAAAGACCCAAAAAAACAAGTGAATCAATTACATATGACAATCTAGGAGCCCTGAACACCAAAGGCAAAGCTGAGGAATCAGACTGAGCAGCAGGGGGAGGGAGAGACAGTTCAAAAGCAGCAGTGAGTTGCCAGACTTGACCTGGCAGGAACCAGCATCCCATAGATCAGATCCACTGGCAGGAGTGCAGTGAGGCAAGCAGTGGCATTCAGGATGTGTTTTCCACATTAGGAGAGACTGAGCGGTGGAGAGTTAATTCATGCCTCCAGAATCAGTGAAAAGCAGCTTTCAGTCAGCAAAAGATAAATACATGCATCTAAGCTACTGCATGGATCAAAAAGCACCCCTTTGGGACAAATTTCTCTCCCATTACCTGAGCGCTTCCTGCTCTGCACTGGGTCTGAGTCAGCTTCAGAGATTGCTGCATCCCCTGGGCTGGAAGTAGGACTGGTCACAAGCCCTGAGCCATTCTCCTGGCCTTGGAGGGGGAACAAATTAACAAACAGGAAAACATAATCTGCTGGCTCCCCTAAACTGGGAACTCAGGGCAGAAATAACTCCTTTGCCTAGACACAGGTGTAAAAGGTCCACAGACTTTGAATGTCTTTCACTCCTGCATAGACCTGCGTGAGCCCATTATATTGGCATAGGCCCTCATTAGCATAGTACAACAGGGTATATACCTGAAATCTAAACTCAACTGTATCAGCTGTATGGTGATTAAGCAGGGTCCTTACCTACTCATATCAGGGGCCTGAGGACTGATGGCTTCAACCACACCACCTAGGCACCCATGACAGGGGTCCAAGGATAAATGCTGCTACCCAGTCCTTACCACCAACAGCATTGGGTACCCCTAGTTCAGCTGCAAAATCCACCCACCTACATGATCTAGGGAACAGGGACATGCTTTCCTCACAGACATGCAGGGGCGTATGTCAGCCCCCACCCCCCGCTCAGTGCATGGCCCCCTACTATAGCCAGATACCTGTGCCTACCAGTCACCCCTGCCAACCTAGGACTGTAGGTGAGAGCTGGCACCACACACTTGGTGACCAACTATCTGGACACCTGAGCTGAATCCATACAAAAGAATTAAATGGGCTCCTGAGCTCAAATACCTAGTAACAGCTCTAACCACCTGGTGACACAACGTTAGAGCCTCAAAGGCACCAAAAATCAAACTAGCTTACATGAACAGTCTATTTGGGTATGTCAGAACAAAACAAGAAGCTAGGACACAGTAAGCAAACATAAAATAAATAAATACAATAACTTATTGATGACTCGGAGACAGCAGTCAATATCGAATCTCATAAAGAGGCAGGCCATGATGGCTTCAGCAAGCTCCCAAAACAAAGAATCAAGAAATGTTCCAGATGAAGAGAACTTCCTGGAATTACTGGAGTTAGAATACAAAAGATTAATATACAGAACTCTTCAAGAGATCAGGAAGGACATCAGGCAAAACACAGAACAAACTAAGGAGCACACAGGCAAAGCAGTAGAGGAGCTTAAGAAGATTAGGGAAGAGCCTAATGACAAATTTAACAGGCTGCAAGAATTCATAGAGACACAGCAAACAGAGATCCAGAAGATTAACCATAAACTTTCAGAATTAGACAACTCAATCAAAGTCATAGGAGCAGAATTGAGGCAAAGGAAGTCAGAACTAGTAAGATTGAAGATAAAGCACATGACACCATCATATTTGAGGAAAAATCAGATAAAAGAATTTTAACAAATGAAGAAACCCTAAAAATTATGTGAGACTCTATCAAGAGGAATAACCTATAAGTGATTTGTGTACCAGAATGGGGCGGGGGGAGGGGGGGAGAGGAATTACAGAAAATACAGAGAGAATTGTTGAAGATTTGTTGGCAGAAAACTTCCCTGATGTCATGAAAGGTGAGAAGATATCTATCCAAGGTGCTCATCGAACCCCTCACAGGGTAGATCCCAAAAGACATATCATAATGAAACTTGCCAAAACCAAAGATAAAGTGAGAATTCTAAGAGCGGCTAGGGATAAACGCAAAGTCATCTACAAAGGAGAGTCAATAAGACTTAGCTCAGACTACTCAGCACAAACCAAATAGGCAAGAAGGCAATGGGATGACATATATAAAGTCTTGAAGGAAAAAAAAAAAAAACTGTCAACCAAGAAGTATATATCCAGCAAAACTGTCTCTCAAACACGGTGGCAAAATTAGGGCATTTCCAGACGAATAGAAGTTTAGGGAATTTACAAAAACCAAACCAAAATTACAAGAAATATTAAAGGGAGTTCTCTGGATAGAAAATCAATAACAACTGAAGACTAGAACACAGTGCAGAGCAAACAGATATCAACCCAGATAGGGAAGTCACAAAAATAAATCAAAGCTAAAACACTCAAAATGGGGAAACAGAGATGTCATTATGCGAAAGATGACAATATTAAAACAAAAAAGAGGGATTACAAAATGTAGCCATAGATCTTTCATATGGAGAGGAAGTCAAGGTGATATAAAGAAATAAAAGATTGGTTTAAACTTAGAAAACTAGGGGTAAATATTAAGGTAACCACAAAGGAAACTAACAATCTTACACATCTAAATAAAAAACGAGAAAAACATAAAGACTCGGCAAATACAAAATCAACAACAATGAAAAGACGAAAAGAAAGAGCATAAAGAGAAATGACTCAGTACAGAAAATTAAGTGGAACAAAGAAATTGTCAACAACACACTAAAAAACAGACGTCGAAATGACAGCACTAAACTCACAGAGAGTGGCAGAATGGATTAAAACACATGATCCAACTGTATGCTGCCTACAAGAAACACACCTTAGACTTAAAGACACAAACAAACTACAACTCAAAAGATGGAAAAAATATATCAAGGAAGCAACAATTAAAAAACAGGAGCAGCGATATTAATTTCTGACAAAATAGACTTTAAAGTAAAATCCACCACAAAGGATAAGGAAGGACGCTATATAACGATTAAAGTGTCAGGACACCAGGAGGACATAACTGTATTAAATATTTACTTACCCAGTGACAGGGCTCCAATATATGTAAAACAAACTCTAACAGCATAGAAAAAAGAGACAGACAGCTTCACAATAATAGTAGGAGACTTCAACACACTACTTTTGGTGAAGGAAAAAATATCCATAAAAAAGCTTAATAAAGTCTCAGAAGATCTAAACGCCACAATCAGCCAACTTGACGTCACAGACATATACAGAACACTCCACCCAACAGCAGCCAAGTATACTTTCTTTTCCAATGCAAATGTAACATTCTCCAGAATAGACCACATAATAGGCCAGAAAGAAAGCCTTAGCAGGATCCAAAACATTGAAATATCACTAAGCATCTTTTCTGACTTTAAAGCCATGAAAGTAGAAATCAATAGTCAAAAACCAAGGGAAAAAAAAAAATCAAACACATGGAAACTGAACAACACCTTGCTCAGAAATACTGGGTTAAGGAAGAAATTAAGGACAGAATAAAGAAATTCACAGAGTCAAATGAGGATGAAAACACATCTTACCAGAACCTTTGGGACACAGCAAAAGCAGTGTTCAGGGGTCAATTTATAGCAATAAATGTACACATCCAAAAAGAAGAAAGGGCCAAAATCAAAGCATTAACCCTACAACGTGAACAAATAGCAGCAAAAGAAGCCCTCAGGCCCCAGAAGAAAAAATAATAATAAAAATTAGAGCAGAATTAAA
Organism: Loxodonta africana; assembly: GCF_030014295.1. NCBI lineage: Eukaryota > Metazoa > Chordata > Mammalia > Proboscidea > Elephantidae > Loxodonta > Loxodonta africana. Next base: position 37,670,431 of record NC_087342.1, read on the forward strand.
TGAAATAGAGAATAGAAAAACAATTGAAAGAGTTAACAAGACCAAAAGCTGGTTCTTTGAAAAGATCAACAAAATCGATAAACCATTAACCAAACTGACAAAAAGAAAAGCAGGAGAGGAAGAAAATAACCCAAATAAGAAATGAGATGGGCAATATCACAAGAGACCCAAATGAAATTAAAAGAATCCTAACAGAATATTATGAAAAATGTACTCTAACAACTTCGAAAACCTGGAGGAAATGGACAAATTTCTAGAAACAACATTACATACCTAAAGTAACACAAACAGAGGTAGAACAACTAAATAAACCTGTAACAAAAGAAGAGATTGAAAGGTAATTAAAAAACTTCCAAAAACAACAAAAAAATCCTTGGCCCTGATGGCTTCACTGGAGAATTCTACCAAACTTTCAGAGAAGAGTTAACACTGCTACTACTAAAGATATTTCAGAGCATAGAAAAGGCTGGAATACTACCATACTCATTCTATGCAGCCAGCATAACCTTGATACAAAAACTAGTTAAAGACACCACAAAAAAAGAAAATTACAGAAAAGTATCCCTCATGAACATAGACACAAAAATCCTCAACAAAATTCTAGCCAATAGATTTCAACAACATATCAAAAAAATAATCCACCATGACCAAGTGGAATTCATACCAGGTATGTAGGGATGGTTCAACATTTAAAAAAAATCAATGTAATCCATCATATAAAAAAACAAGAACCATGTGATCTAATCAATTGATGCAGAAAAGGCATTTGACAAAGTCCAACACCCATTCATGATAAAAACTTTCAGCAAAATAGGAATATAAGGGAACTTCCTCAACATAATTAAGGGCATTTATACAAAGCCATCAGACAACATTATCCTAAATGGAGAGAGTCTGAAAACATTCCCCTTGAGAACAGGAACCAGACAAGGATGCCCTTTATCACCACCCTGAGTCAACATTGTGCTGGAGGTTGTAGCCAGAGCAATTAGGCTAGAAAAAGAAATAAAGGGCATCCAGATTGTTAAGGAAGAAGTAAAAGTATCTCTATTTGCATGCGATATGATCTTATACACAGAAAACCCTAAAGAATCTACAAGAAACCTACTGAAACTAATAGAAGAGTTCAGCAGAGTATCAGGATACAAGATAAACACACAAAAATCAGCTGGACTACTCTACACCAACAAAGAAAACTGCAAAGAGGAAATCACCAAATCAATACCATTTACAATAGACCCCAAGAAGATAAAACACTTAGGAATAGATCTAAGCAGAGATGTAAAAGACCCATACGAAGAAAACTGCAAGACATTACTCCAGGAGAACAATAGAGACCTACATAAGTGGAAAAACATACCTTGCTCATGGATAGGAAGACTCAACATACAATGCAATCCCAATCCAAATTCCAACTGCATTTTTTTAATGAGATGGAGAAACAAATCACCAAATTCATATGGAAAGGGAAGAGGCCCTGGATAAGTAAAGTTTTAAGGAAGAAGAAGAACAAAGTGGGAGGGCCTCACACTACCTGATTTTAGAACCTATTATACCACCATGGCAGTCAGAACAGTCTGGTACTGGTAGAACAACAGATACATAGACCAATGGAACAGAATTGAGGATCCAAATGTAAAATCATCCACTTATGAGCAGCTGATATTTGACAAAGGCCCAAAGTCTGTTAACTGGGGAAAAGGACGGTCTTTTTAACAAATGGTGCTGGCATAAGTGGATATCCATCTGCAAAAAAATGAAACAAGACCCCATACCTCAAACCATGCACAAAAAGTAACTCAAAATGGATCAAAGGCCTAAATATAAAATCTAAAATGATAAAAATCATTGAAGAAAAATTAGGGACAACACTAAGAGCCCTAATACCTGGCATAAACAGAATACAAAACACAGCTAACAATGCACAAATGCCAGAAAAAAAAAAAAAAAACTAGATAACTGGGAGCTCCTAAAAATTAAGCACTTATGCTCATCCAAAGAATTCTCCAAAAGAGTAAAAAGACAATCTACAGACTGGGGAAAAGTTTTTGGCTATGACATATCCAGTGAACCTCTAATCTCTAAAATCAACAAGATAATGCAAAACCTCAACAACAAAAAGACAAATAACCCAATTAAAAAATGGGCAAAGGATATGAAAAGGCACTTCACCAAAGAAGACATTCTGGTGGCTAAGAGATACATGAAGAAATGCTCGTGATCATTAGCCATTAAAGAAATGCAAATCAAACTACCATGAGTTACCATCTTACCCCAACGAGGCTAGCATTAATCCAAAACACACACACAAAATGAATGTTGGAGAGGTTGTGGAGAAACTGGAACACTTATACACTGCTGGTGGGAATGTAAAATGGTATAACCAGCTTGGAAATCGATTTGGTGGTTCCTTAAAAAGCTAGAAATAGAAGTATCATATGATCCAGCAATCCCACTTCTTGGAATATATCCTAGAGAAATAACAGCCCTCACACGAATAGATATATGCACACCCATGTTCGCTGCAGCACTGTTCACAATAGCAAAAAGATGGAAACAACCTAGGTGCCCATCAACAGAGGAATGGATAAAGAAGTCATGGTATATTCACACAATGGAATACTATCCAAAGATATAGAACAACGATGAATCCGCGAAACATTTCATAACATGGACGGATCTGGAAGGCATTATGCTGAGTGAAATTAGTAACAAAAGAACAAATATTTTATGAGACCACTATTATAAGAATTCAAGAAAAGGTTTAAACATGAAGAAAACATTTTTTGATGGTTACAAGGGTGGGGAGGGAGCGAGAGTAGATAGTAGACAAGAATTATTTTAGGTGAAGGGAAGGACAACGCACAATACGGGGGAAGTCAGCACAACTGGACTAAACCAAAAGCTAAGAAGTTTTCTGAATACAACCAAACAGTTTGAGGGCCAGTAGCAGAGGCAGGGGTCTGGGGATCATGGTTTCAGGGGACATGTAGGTCCATTGGCATAACAAAGTTTATCAAGTTCTGCATCCCACTTTGATGAGTGGCATCCGGGGTCTTAAAAGCTAGCAAACGGCCATCTAAGATGCATCAGTTAGTCCCAACCCACGTGGAGCAAAGGAGAAAGAAGAAAACCAAAAATACAAGGAAAATATGAGCCCAAGAGACAGAATGAGCCACATAAACCAGAAACTCCACCAGCCTGAGACTGGGAGAACTAGATGGTGTCTGGCTACAACCAATGACTGCCCCAAGAGAGTCCATGATGGAGCAGGAGAAAAGTGGGGTGCAGAAATCAAATTCTAGTAAAAAGACCAGACTTAATGGTCTGACTGAGACTGGAGGGACCCCCAAAAACATGGGCCCTGGGCTCTCTGTTAGTCCACAACTAAAACCATTCCTGAAGCCTACTCTTCAGAGAAAGATTAGACTGGACTATAAGACATAAAATGATACTGGTGAGGATTGTGCTTCTTAGCTCAGGTAGCCACATGAAACTAAGTGGGGAGCTCCTGTCTGAAGGTGAGATGAGAAGGCAGGGGTGGACAGGATGGAGCTGGTTGAATGGATATGGGAAATACAGGATGGAGAGGAGGGGTGTGCAGTCACACTATAGGGAGAGGAACTAGGGTCACATAACAGTGTATATATAAGTTTTTGTATGAGAAACTGACTTGAACTGTAAACTTTCACTTAAAGCACTCACACACACACAAATATATATATATATATATAGACTAGGCACAGAAGCAAGGAAGCATAATGGGGGAAGATAGATGCAAGGCCACACAAAGATTGCCAAGGAACTGAGGAACAAAAGCTGAAAAGAGACAAGAACATTTCCCCAGAACTGACAGAGAAAGAAAGCCTTCCCCTAGAACTGGTGCCCTGAATTTGGACCTCTACCCTCTTTAACAGTGACAAAATAAGTTTCTGTTTGTTGAAGCCCCCTATTTGTGGTATTTCTGTTATAGCAGCACTAAGAAACTAAGACACCATTCTTTGTGTTACTGTTGTCATGAATTTTACTTCTGTGTATGTTATAAACCCGACAGTACATTGTTCCTATTTTTGCTTTAGACAGTTTTTTTTAAAGCAATTACAATGAAAAAATACCTTTGATATATAGTTTCATTTTTATGATTTTCAGTGTCCTTCATTGTATATGTATGTGTGTGTGTGTGTGTGGATACTAATTCCCACCTACTATCATATTTCTTCTGGTTGAAAGTCTGTCTTCTTCATTTTTTGTGATATAGATCTTCTGGAAAGGAATTATCTCAGCTTTTATTTGATGTAAATGAATTGTCTCACTTTTTATCTGAAAAAAAAAAAAACTTTATTTTACCTTTATTTTTGAAAGATATTTTCACATGGTATAGAACTCTGAGTTCTCAGTTTTTTCTATCCTTATTTAAACATGTAGCCCCATTGTATTTGGCTTGCATAGTTTCAGGTTAGAAGTCTTCTTTAATTCTTATCTTCTTTTCCTCTGTCTGCCTTCAAGATTTTATCTATATTTTTCAAATACAGTATTTTGACCATTTGTCTAGGGGTGTGTGTGTGTGTGTGCCTGCATGTATTTTATCCTGTTTGTGAGACTCTCAGAGCTTATTGGATCTTTGGTTTGTTGTCTTTCATTAATTTTGATACAATCAAGAAAGGTGTACATCAGCGTTGCATCCGTTCACCATGTTTATTCAATCTGTATGCTCAGCAAATAATCCAAGAAGCTGGACTATATGAAGAACAGCACAACATCAGGATTGGAGGAAGACTCATTAACAACCTGTGTTATGACACAACCTTGCTTGCTGAAAGTGAAGAGAACTTCAAGCACTTACTGATGAAGATCAAAGACCACAGTCTTCAGTGTGGATTACACCTCAACATAAAGAAAACAAAAATTCTCACAACTGGACCAATAAGCAACATCGTAATAAAGACAGAAAAGATTGAAATTGTCAAGGATTTCATTTTACTTGGAGCCACAATCAGCACCCATCGAAGCAGCAGTTAAGAAATCAAACGATGCATGCACTGGGCAAATCAGCTGCAAAAAACCTCTTTAAAGTGTTGAAAAACAAAGATGTCACCTTGAGGACTCAGGCGTGCCTGACACAAGCCATGGTGTTTTCAATCCCCTCATATGCATGGGAAAGCTGGGCAATGAAGAAGGATGACCAAAGAAGGATATCAATCTCTTTGAATTATGGTGTTGGCAAAGAATACTGAATATACCATGAACTGCCAAAAGAATAAGCAAATCTGTCTTGGAAGAAGTACTAGAATGTTCCTTGAAGCGAGGGTGGCAAGACTGAGTTCCACATATTTTGGACATGTTATCAGGAGAAATCAGTCCCTGGAGAAGGATGTCACGCATGGTAGAGTAGATGATCGATGAAAAAGAGGAAGACCCTCAATGAGATGAATTGACACAGTGATTGCAACAATAAGCTCAAGCATAACAAAGATCATGAGGATGGCACAGTACTGGGCAGTGTTTTGTTCTGTTGTACGTATGGTCGCTATGAGTCACAACAGACCAGCCAGCACCTAACAACAATTATCCATGCATACGTTAATTAAAAAATGTAAGTACCAACATGCCAGGTACTATAATAGAAACTAGAGAATCAGAAATAAGAAAGGCATAATTCTTGCTTATCAGGATCTCAAAGTATAGTGATGAAAACAGATAATTATAATGCAATGTAGTAAGAACAGTGACATAAATTTGCATAGAGAAATTTGGGAACATAGAGAAAGGGTATCCAGTTGGGGGACAAAAAGTGTTAGGAATGGCTGCCTGGAAGAGCTGAGACTTAGGAGGAAATAGGAATTAGTCAGGTATACAGAGGCAAGAAGGACATTTCTGGCAGTGAACACTTTCAACAAATGGAAGTGCACATTCTGGGAATAATGAGAAATTCCATTAAAGTTTATGGTGTGGAAGGAAGGAAGCAGTGAGAGTTAAAGCAGCAAAGGAAGCCTGGAGCCATTCAGGGAGAGTTTTCTAGACTTTATCCTGTACGCAATGAAAAGCCATTTTAAAGTAATGGTTGAAGAGTAGGGTATGGTAGATGTATCTTGCTAGTTGTTGAGGAGGTTGCATTTGAGTAGAAAAACAGAGAGAAGGAGAGAAGCCAGTTAGCAGGTTTTTTAGGTGGGAGACTACCAAAGCCTAAATTAAGAGTCGTCGTAGTGTTGATGAGGAAGCAACTGACTGGACAGATTCCTCCCAGTGAACTCAGCAAGATGTGAGGGGTGAGAGAGAAGTCACTTCTAGGTTGCCTGCCATGGGGAGTAGCAGGTGCCATGACAGAGATAGCGTGCGAGGCCCTGACAGGGGAGATGGTGATATCTGCTCTGAGTATCACAACTTTGAGACCCCTGTGTTACACTGGGGCATTCAGCAGGGAGTTGGGCATATGAACTTGAAGTCTGGGAGGAGAAGTAGGGGTCTTGGAAGTGAAACTTTGAGTGGTTCAGACACCAGCACCCCACCCCTTTATTCACACACAGTGCGTAAATAAGAAACCTGGGGTTCACTGGCATTTATGGACCACACGAAGGAAGAAAAGCCTTTGAAGGAGACGGACAGGATGAGCCAGAGAGGTTCAAAGAGAAACTGAAGAGTGTGGTTTCACAGAAGCCAAAGGAAAAAGGAATTTCAGGAAGTGGGAAACCAGTGGTTTCACATTCAAGATGTCAACTGGCCAGTAGCTGTCTACTTGGTCTCATCCAACATCTTATTAAAATGCTGATGCAGGGCAAAACATCTCACAACACCAACAAGAACTCAGACAAGAGAATGTCAGAATCTAGGAGAGAGCAATGACTATGGGGCAGATGCAGTAGGCTGGAGTGATGTCCAGTCAGGCTTTCCCTTCTATAGTGTTTGGCTGGAAAGAAACGCAGAAGCACCAGGAATCCTTCCCAGCACCTGTCATGTCAGCACCCAGAGAAACCGACAGACCCCCTCACACTGTCAGGTAAGCAGAAAGCTGTGAGCATGTCACATCTCTCACCCCCTGCTTTTCTGCATGTAAGAAAATAGCAGAAAGGGTAAGTGTGGGGGAGTGCATGGATGGGGTTGACACTGGCAGTGGGGCTGTGGGTTCTAACAGTTTATTCTAAGAAAACAATTAGAATGAATAAAAATACGAGGTACTAAGTTCATTAATGTTGTTTTTCAATTAGAAAAATTGGCAAACACCAACATTTCCTAATCTCTAAGGAGTAAAAAAAAAAAATAGGACTATATATATATATATTTTTTTTTTTTTTTTTGCTTACCTTTATTTTTTTCAACATTGAACAAAACTATGTGGGCAATAAAAAGGTATTCAGAGTGGTGATCAAAATGTCAACTGCAGACGACAGCTTCGCTAGATGAGATTTGCAGACTGATGCAGCACCTGGTAGCTTCGCAGTCCTTCCTGAGTTTAGTGAGAAGTTTCCTTTGCACGCAAGTAGAGTCAGGTCACAGGGAATTAAGAAGTGGATTATAGATGGTGAAGGGGAGCTGGAGGCGTACAACACTATTTAAAGCAAATCTGACCCAGGAGGGAAGGAAGTATCGTCAGTGGCTGGAGTGCCAGCCTGCCCCTAGTACTTGTGGGGGGAGTCAAGAGTTCAGAGGAAGAGCCCTGCCTGAGTTCAGGCGCTTGTGGGGATATCAAGCTGTGAATGGTCCCCTACCCTCACAAAGACAGCTGCGTCTGGGGCCTGACTTGGCCTAGAGATGCATAAATGTGTGGAGCTTAGTGTGGCCTACTCTCAAGAGGATGCACTGAGTGAGGGGCCAGCATGGGCTCTGGAGGGGGACACTCAGGGCCAGCTGGGTAAGGAATTCCAGGCTTGGAGCTCTGGTGGTGCAGTGGTTAAGAGTTTGGCTGCTAACCAAAATGTCAGCAGTTCAAACCCACTAGCCATTCCTTGGAAACCATAGGGAGCAGTTCTATTCTGTCCTATAGGGTTGCTATGAGTCGGAATCGATTCAATGGCAATTTTTTTGGGGGGGGGATAACTTGGAGTGGTCTAACAGGAAGAGCAGGGCTCCAGGCGGCATCCCTTTGGCTCCATGGGGAGGGGCACTGCCGTGAAGAGTCACAGTGGGGTCTCAAAGTACAAGGCCCAGAGCAGTGGCCCTTCTGGTCAGGGCCAAAGGCAGTGCTGTGAGCAGAAGGCACTAGAGGAAGATTTTGCTTTTATTTTTAAGGATGAGAGAGGCTCGAGAGGTTTCTCGGCTAAGGAGAAGAAGCTGGTTTAGGAGAAGTTGAGAGAAGGAAATGGCAGAGATGTGTTCATACCTCAGGGTGGATCATCCCTAGGGAACATTTGGAAATACACAGGTATGTGGCTGTCACTGTGACTAGAGGTTATTGCTGGCATTTAGTGGAATGGGGCCAGGAATGCTAAACATCCTGTGATGTCCTATAATGCACATCATAGTCTTATGTGACTAGGATTGTCCAGCCTAAAGTGCGAATAGCAGCCCCATTGAGAACTCCCAGAGCAAGGTCTGGAGGTGGTGAGAGAGGTTGGAATCCAGGGCACCTGTAGAAGGTACGATGTTAAGCGGGTAGGGAGAAAACTCACTTTCTGAGTGCAGAAAGCAGCTAGTAAGGAAGGGGGAAGTTCATTTTTAGGTAGGGGTCAGATGCTGAGGGGAATCATGTCTAAGGACCCACACTTCTCAATGAGTTAAGGCAGCCTAGTTTGAAACAAGATGAAGGCTGAACATGTGGCTGGTGGCAGGGGTGCAGGTTGACTTGGTCATCATGGTAGAAATAGGAGGTAGGCAGGGGCAGGAGTGGCCTGAGCACTGACCTGGGGCCTGTCTAGATTCAGGGACATCAGATAGCAGCTTCCCAGGAATCTGGCTGTGCTTACAAATTTGGAGGATTCAGCAATGGCTTAAAAAAGGGGCTGTTTAAGAGGTGTGAGGTCACATGGGAACATGAAGGACAGTGCAGCTATCCTAGGCTAGCAGCAGTAGGTCCCACCACCCCTAAGCCAGAAATGGGAGGTCCAGAGCAGCCTCATGTAAAGAAGGCTGCACTGGGAGAAGTAACCCTCCCCCAGGGGATGGGCCACTGTGCTGCATCCTTGTCTTCCTCCTTCTCCTGTCCAGGCAGAGCTGAGTGCTGCAGCCTGTTCACAGAGCCTACTGGAAGTTGGCTTCCTAGGGTGGCAGAAGCGGCAGAAGCGAGCATGGTTTAGGATTGGGTAAGTGAAAAAGCAGGTAGGTGATTTGGTGTTGAAGAGATCCAGGAATTTAGAGGTTATGCTGTTTGTGTCAGGTCTTGGAGGCTATTGAAATCTCCTGGCACCACGGTAGGAATTGGGTTAGAAAAGACAACAGGAATCCATGGACATCCACCCATCTAGGAGTCTTTCAATAAAGGAAGTGAAGTAAGGCTGGCAATTTAAAGAGATGCGAGAACAGAGAAGTTTTTTGTTTTTACAAGCTACGCCAGTCAGTTGGGTTCATAAGCCTATCAGGTGTGAGTGTTCACCCAGCGTGGTTTCCTTTCTCCCCAGGGCACACACCAGATGACACGTGCCGGCCTGTGGTACATTAGCAGGGCCATGTGGCTGAGTCCTGGCTCCTGGGGTCTGGGCAAAAGGAAGCCCGTGACATTCCTCCTGTGCAAACAGTATACTTTCCACTTTCCATCTGATGACGAAATGGAAAACACTCCAAAGACTAAGAGACAGCAGAGCCACTGGATGGAAGGAGCCGTGGCTTGGAGGAGAACCTCCTGGGGGTCACCTGACCATGAATTTCATGTTGGACTTTAATGTGAGCATGGAATGAACTTTTATGGTGTCAAGTCACCGACATTTTCAGCTTGATGATGTAGTTAGACTTTTAGAATGTCATTCCTCCAGAGCCAGGCTAAGGCAATGAATGGGCTGAACTGAAAAGCTTGGGTAGAAAAAATGGCCAGGAAATGTGACTGACTGGCCAGGGGAACAGGAGGAGGAGGACGAAAGGGATAGAAGGATTATGCCCAACTCAAGAAAAGACTCAAGGTCTTTGAAGGAGGATGGCATTGATGGCAAAAGGGAAATGAAGGGAAGAGAAATGAATATGGGGTCAAAGAGCTTGTTTCTGAAATTCCTAAAATGTATAATTTTGGTTGTTGGTTAAGCAGCTGGAGACTGTTAAGAAGGTAAGAGTTTAGGTTTATGATGTAAATTTAATGTGCTTCTTCTTGAGGTCAATGAGTTCATGAGGGGGGATGGGGGTGGCAAAAAGTTGTCTGTCACGGGGAAGTGCCTGTGGTCGGGGAATGGTGGGAGGGGAACCAGAGTGAGTACTCAAATCTGCCAAAGCAGTTGGGAATCTACCAGAAAGCTGGTGTGTTCACCTTGATCAGTTCAGGATTAGCCCTTTACTTCTGACTAGCATGACACTTCTTTTTTTTTTTTTTTTTTTACATATAGTAGATACTGAAAAAGAGTTGTTGAACAAAGTAATTAACAAAACAAATAGAAGTGAATTCCTTTCCTCTAAAGGTTTGGAGGTATTCCTTCTGGTAAAATGCTGGCTCAGAGAACCACGCTGTCTTTGATGGGGAAGTGGATGCTCCCTGTTGTGGAGCTTGGGGTCTGTTCTGATCTCAGCCCCACTTGTAGGAGCTGTGGCTGACACCAGCGACAACAGGAGAGTGTGGAGCTCTGGGTAGGTTTAGTCAGAGAGTTGGTAGTGGTGAATTTGAATAGGGAAAAATTCTTTTTAGCGAAGTTCCTAGAGCTAATTAGAAATAGTATGAGCAAGCTTTCAGTTCTCACTACCTTTCCAAACCACTTCCTTTGCTCTTAAGACCTATTTTAGACAATAGACCAGTCCACTGTGAGGCTCTTTAGGTGACAAGGGGAATAGCTGCGTGGGTATTTCTCAGTTCAACCTCTAGAAGTTGTAGAAAGTGGTCCTAAATTAGGGTTTCCCCCCAACTATGGTATTTTGAAATAATTTTAGACTTATAAAGGGTTGAAAAGAGAGTACAGAGCACCATGTATCCTCCCACTAGATCCCCCTCGATGTTAATATCTTATACAAACATGGTTCAATGATAAATACTAAGAAATTACTATTGCTACAATACCACTGTCTAAACTACAGACTTCATTTGGATCTGAATTAAGCATTGATGAAAACAACGGCTGTGCCATTTGCAGGCACCATAGCTGCCAGCAGGTGCTCATCTATCACAGGCTCCCCCAGGGTGACAGTGCAGTTTTCAACTCTGAAAGTTCCAGTTGCAGTCAAGAGGGATGGAGAGAGGGAAACCCAGTCAATTCTGACTCATAGTGACCCTATAGGACAGAGAACTGCCCTACAGAGTTTTCCAAGGAGTGCCTGGTAGATTTGAACTGCTGACCCTTTGGTTAGCAGCCTTAGCACTTAACCACTACACCACCAGGGTTTCTGGAGAGAGGGAAGAGCCCTTTGACTTACCATAGGGAATGATGGGTCCTAAAGAAGGGTAGTAACTAGCTGAAAAAGGCAGATGGGAAGATGTCAACCTGGGCACTCTGAGGGGCAGGCACATTGAGTGTGGTGAAGATGGTCTACCCTAGGGATGTCTTTGTTTCCTTGTCTTGCTTGCCTCACAACCTGAAAGGGTGTAGGTACCAGCAGACCAGTTTGATAGTGTGTTATTGTGGGAAGAGAAGAGCCACCTCATACAGATATAGATAATGGATATGTAGCACTTTAGAGTTTACAAATTTTTTCACAAAATGACTAAAGGGTGTTGAGAATCTGAGTTTGACTAACTGCAGGTTAGTCTTAGAGCTGTGAGGAGCCTTAAAGATAACCTAGATCAACTCTATCCATCAGAGGTAAAGGGACTTGGGCCCACAGATGCTGTGATTTGCTTCTGCTATATAGCAGCTGAGGGAGGGCAGTCAAGCTTCCGATTTCCAATTCCATGTTTGTTGTACTTGATATTCTACCTGAAATCCCCAGAGTACCCAACTCCTGCGGTAAAACTCACATCTGAGAAAACAGAAATGACATTCCTTACTCTTTACAGTGTCTTTTCAATAAGGATTATAAGGTTGGTGCACAAGTGAATCAAGACTTTATGTCGAGGTCACCTAAAACAGACCAGTGTAAAGAGAGGAGGAAGTTCTGCTTTTGTTTGTTTGTTTTTGAGGGGCCAGCTGATGACAGACCGAGTACTTTTTATTTTTATCAAAATGATACATGTACGTTGCTTAAAAATTCAAATAGCATCATAAGACTTATGTGAAAAACAATTCCTATCCCAGTCCTCCCCACTGCTGATGCCTGCTCCTCAAAGACAACCACTTCCAGTGAGTTTTTTCTTCTGGTATCTATCTCCACAGTTTTGAATAACATGCTTATGATGCTTTTTTTCTTTTTAGCCAATTTTCCATTGTAGATATTATCTCTTGAATTCTGTTGAGAAATTTGAGGCTTTTGCTTTCTTACACACACAATCTCCAAGATAGATATACTTTCCCTCTACCTCCTTCCAGTATGGTTACAGAATGCCATATACTATTCACAGTTGAAATCTATAGTGTACTAAGATTATATTTCTTATACAACTTTGAAAATTTTTTTGGAGTTAATATTTGCCTCATTGTTGTTCACTTGTTTACTATATACATATTTCAAAACTATAATATAACAAAGCTATAAAGCTCCTCTACATACAATCCCCAAAACCAAAAAAAACCAAACCCATTGCCTTTGAGTTGATTCTGACCCACAGCGACCCTATAGGACAGAGTGGAACTGCCCTGTAGCGTTTCCAAGGAGCTCCTGGTGGATTCGAACTGATGGCCTTTTGGTTAGCAACTGTAGCACTTAACAACTATGCCACTGGGTTTTCCCATACAATCCCACACAACGTTAATACACGATTTTCATATTTTTTTTGGCTACAGATTTGAAACTCTACTCTCTTGCTCCGTTTTGGACTGGTAGCTGCCAGGTCTTCCTCTGGCTCATCAGAATAGGGCCCTTTTGTGCAAATTAGATGAAGGCAACCCGCTGAACAGATGCAGACTTGCAGGCAGGCAGGGGATGACCAGGGCACCCTTATGCAGTACCTGGCATGCACAACCCTAGGCAGCAGCCCTGCCTGACATTCAGCTGCCTCCCAGGAACTCCCTTGTGAGATGAGGTGAGTGACAACACGAAGAGCTGAACAACTACTCAGATCCAGCTGACTTTGGCCTTGCTGAAAGTTAGATCTTCTGAGCTTTAAAAGAGAAGGGTAGGAAATCCAGATTTTTATGTGAAATCTCCCAATTTTATATTTGCTTACTGTTATTTTTTAAAAATTTTATTGTGTTCTAGGTGAAAGTTTACAGTGCATATTAGGGTCTCATTCAATAATTTATACACAAATTGTTTTGTGACATTGGTTGCAATCCTCACAATGTGTCAGCATTCTCCCCCTTTCCCTTTTACACTGGGTTTCTCATGTCCATTCGTCTAGTTTTCCTGTCCCTTCCTGCCTTCTCATCTTTGCTTTGGGGCAGGTGTTGGCCATTTGGTGGTGTATATTTGATTGATCTAAGAAGCACATTTCTCATGTATGTCATTATTTGTTTTATAGGACTGTCTAATCTTTGGCTGAAAGGTGGACTTCAGGAGTGGCTTCAGTTCTGAGTTAGCAGGGTGTCTGGGGGCCACAGTCTTAAGGGTTCCTCCAGTCTCTGTCAGACCAGTAAGTCTGGTCTTTGTGAATTTGACTTTTGGTCTACATTTTTCTCCTGCTCTGTCCAGGACCCTCTATTTTAATCCCTGTCAGAGTGATCAGCGGTGGTAGCCGGGCACCATCTAGTTCTTCCGGGCTCAGGCCAGTGGAAGCTGTAGTTTATGTAGTTCATTAGTCCACTGGACTAATATTTTCCTTGTGTCTTTTGTTTTCTTCAGTCTCCTTTGATCTCAACAAGATGGGACCAATGGATGTATCTTAGATGGCTGCTTGCAAGCTTTTAAGACGCCAGATGCTACTCACCAAAGCAGGATGTAGAACATTTTCTTTATGAACTAGGTTATGGCATTTGACCTAGATGTCCCCCGAGATCATGGTCCCCAGCCCTCAGCCCCTCAAGGTGATTGGATGGGTCTAGGAAGCTCTATGACTTTGCCTTGGTCAAGTTGTACTGACTCCCCTTATATTGTGTATTGTCTTTCCCTTTACCAAAGTTAACTTGTCTCTATCTAGTTAGTGATTTTGCCTCCCTATCCCTCCCTTGTAATCACCAAAGATTTTTTTTTTTCCTGTGCATAAAACTTTTCTTGGGTTTTTAAAATAGTGGTCTCATACATTATTTGTCCTTTTGTAATTGACTTATTTCACTCAGCATAATGCCCTCCAGATTCATTCATGCTGTGACATTTTGCAGATTCATCATTATTCTTTATTGTTGTGCAGTATTTCATTGTGTGCATGTACTATAATTTGTTTATCCATTCATCTGTTGATGGGCAGTTAGGTAGGAAATTCTGTTTTGCACCATGGAGGAGTTGGGAAATTCCTGGTGGAATCTGAACTATTTTACATCGTTGTAAGGTCATTCCCTGAAAGACTGATGTGGAGAGTTTTGTTTTCATGCCTAACTACTTTCAGGTATCTCATTGTTTTTTCCTGTTCTTCAGATAAATATCCTCATGTTTTTAAAGTATTCAAAATTACTCAGGTATAATTTGTGAAGTGAATTACCAAAATGTATTGTCTATCTTTATAAAGTAACACTTTTTTGTTTTTTTTTTTCTGAATGAAAAGTATCTATGGGATTTTCTTACAAATGAAACAACACTGAGGTTTCCTGAAATGAGGTGGAGGAAGGTTTTTACTCTATCTGGCTTCCACGAAGTGTGCATGAGAGCCTCTCTCTTTCTTTCAAGTCACAACGTTGCCCTTGTAGAGACTCCACTCACACGATCTGCTAGTGGTTACAGAGAAATCTGGGGTCTCTAAAAAGAGTCTTTGACTCTGTTACTTTCTTTTAAGTACCAAATAGTACATGTGACCCTCATTTCCACCTCTCAGGGAATGTGAGACCTGGCATAAGATGCCACCTCTTGGAGGGAAGGGAGTGGAGTAGTCTTCCAGCTCTGAGAGCAGCCCCTCACTCATGTCACCAGGGTCTAGAGCCATATGAGTTATGAGATGCCAACAAACTCAACGGCTGATGGTTAACAAGTGGGTAACCTTTAAATCTAGAGGGTTTAATTGAAGAGAGTACTGCATACAAATACAGGTCAGACATTTTTTGTTAAACTCTAAATTTTTTTCTTAAAACAGAATATTCATACAGGTAGGGAGAGAGCCTAGGTTGGTCTCTAGGCTCCCAGGCCACGTTTTTAGACTTGGCAGAAATTTGCAAACCTCTATCTTCTGTCAATGGGGAGGATTTGAACTTCTAAAAAATATTCTGAGAAGCTGAGGAAAGGACTGAGTAAAGCTGACGTTTGAGCAGACACTGCTTTTAAAAAATAAACTAATTTTGAAGAGGTACTGAGTTTCTGTTTAGAATGAAGTAAAACTTTTGGAAATGGGTAGTGATGATGGTAGCACAACATGGTAAATGTACTTAATGTCAGTGAATTGTAAACTTAAAAATGACTAAAATGCAAACTTTTGTCATATGTTTTTTACCACAATAATATAAAAAATATAACTATAAACTTGTTAGAATATTTTCTTAAAAAGTGAAAAAAGGAAAACCACTATCTCATGTTATATTAAAAATGCCACTCTTCCTCTCCTAAAAAAAAAAAAAAAAAGCTGGAGGAGGGTAGGGGAGTGAGAGGGACAACTGCCCCCGTTCATGCTTCTTCTTGTCATGAGCTGATAGATCTCCTTGATTAAATAATTTCAAAATTGTAAGAAGCTTTGATGGTGTTCTTCAGGAAATCTCATATTCCAACTCTTTGCACACCCTTTTAATGTCTTGCTCATTTCTAGTGTACTTAAGAAGATAAGCCCTTAATCTCAGAGGTGAAGCGTGCCTTTCTCACTCCTGGACACCCACCTCTCTCTGCCTTTGGTTGAGTTCCTCATGCATGTCCCTGCTCTGCTGTTCTTCTCCCTACCGTGATGTCCATCCAGTTATCAGAGCCTATCCTTGGTCTCACACAGCAGCTCCAGGGCAGTGTGATGGTTGGAGAAGAGGTTTAGAATCTCCTCACTCTCTATAAAATGTACACCAGAAAACTGGTTGGAGTCACTCAGTTTCATCAACACTTGAGCCAAAGGCTTGGCCATAGAACTTAATAAAATTATTTAAGATCTTTGCACAGAGAGATAGCAAAACACCAAGTAGAAGTGTCAGGGTTACCTGTGTCTGCTAGATACAGCCTCAAGCTTTCATCACATAAAGATGGAAGCTGGTTTAAGGTAACAAGTTTGTGTTAACAATGTAGTTGTTCAAGCTAACACTGGGAATGAGGCCAGTGGCCCAGCCAGGTAATACTCTTTTGGACCCAAGATGAGGTGAAACTCTGAAGTAGTGTGACTCAGGTTCTTTGTGGTTGATAAACTGGTTCTGAGGGAAATTCCAACAATTAAAAAAACAGTTTTTGACATTCAGGCAGCAGAGTTATATTCTACCAAGGCAGCAATACTTATCTACATAAATTTAACACTTGCTACACACATTTACCTTCTTGCTGACTTATAGCCCAAACATCATGTCATTTCACTCCTGTGTCCATCAGTATGCATCCCGACAAAATAAGACCATTTTCTTACACAGCCATAATGCTACTGTCATACCTACCAAACTAATTTCTTAATATCATCTATCCCAGACCACATTTAAGCCACCTCTGATGATCATCAAATTTCCTCATCATCGTTGGGTTACCAACTACTATCTTATATTGAATTATCATATTATAAATTACTCTGAAGGCTGAATTCATTTGGATGTAAGTTCTGATGTGGGTATTAAACCATTCCCTATAACAAAACCTTACCAAAAAACCAAACCCATTGCCACTGAGTTGATTCCAACTCTTAGTGATCCTATAGGATAGAACAGAACTGCCCCATAGGATTTCCAAGGCTGTAACCTTTAAGGAAGCAGACTGCCACATCTTTCTCCCACAGAATGGCTGGTGGGTTTGAACCACTGACTTTTTGATTAGTAGCTAAGCACGTAACCACTGTGCCACCAGAGCTCCTTCAAAAAAAAAAAAAACTAGTCCCTCTAATAAAACCAGCTTATTTAGTAGAAAGACCCCATCTGTCTAGTTGCTAAGGCTGAGAGTATTCACTTACTTCTATGGAATAAGCAGTTGGTCACAAGAAGATACTTCTAGAGAAGGGGAGAAAAACTAGTCTTCCTTTCTTGAGGTTATATACTGATGTCTTCATCTCCACAAAGGGAAAGCTCAAATATAAAGGAGTTTGTACCAAGATTCAGTGGGTCTTGGTTTTAATCTCATTCCTTCCACTAGCTAGTGCTATGATCATAGGCAAAGCACTAAATTTCTGCTAGCCTCAATTTTCTCCTTGGTAAAGTTCAGATATAAAAGTATTAATTCTGCTCACTTCACAGGGCTGCGGTGGGAATCAAAGATCTTGCACATGAATGTTCTTGGAAAAGCATAACGAGCTACACCAATGAAAGATGTTGTGAACAGAAATGAAGGCTAAATACAGGCACACCTGCACAGGCATGTGGTTCAGGGGCTGGTCTCCTAGGATAGCGATGCTCATGACAGTATCTATATTTTGTTTTTGCACAGATGAATAATTAGTTTGTTACGTAATAACAAACAGACATCCCATCACTGGTATCTCATTGAATGCAACAGCACTTCTCCCATAAACACTAGGAGAGATATTCATTAAAAATGAAGTGGCATCAGGTGCAGAGGTTAGTTTGTAGGGTTTCCCCTA
Source organism: Loxodonta africana (assembly GCF_030014295.1). NCBI lineage: Eukaryota > Metazoa > Chordata > Mammalia > Proboscidea > Elephantidae > Loxodonta > Loxodonta africana. The sequence continues at coordinate 37,688,345 of NC_087342.1, forward strand.
AACAGTCTATGACACTGATGGTTGAAATGGTAAAATCTGAAAAAATTAAAACATTCCCAAACAGAAGCTGAGTGAGTTCATACCCACCAGACCGGCCCTACAAAAAAATACTAATGGGAGTCCTGAAGAAGGAAGAGAAAAAACACTAGAAAGTAATTCAAAGCCATACACAAAAACAAAGATCTCTAGTAAAGGTAATGAAATGTAAAAGAAAAAAAAATTTTTTAGACAACTATAAATACTAGTAATAGGGAATGCATAACTGATAATTCTAAGTGTTTTGTACTTCATGTTTTTAAAGACAATGTATAAAAAAGCAAGGATAAAATTATGTTACAGGGCACATAAAATATAAAGATATAATCAGTGATAATAACAAGCAAATGGGTGTGGGGAATGGCAGAGGTATAGAACGTTTTGTATCTTACTGAAGTTTGTATCAATTTACCCTAGGATGTTATAAATGCAAAATGTCAAATATAATATTTGTGGTAACCACTAAGAAAATGGAAACCCTGGTGATGTAGCAGTTAAGTACTATGGCTGCTAACCAAGAGGTCGGCAGTTCAAGTCCACCAGGCGCTCCTTGGAAACTATAAGGGGGCAGTTCTACTCTGTCCTATAGGGTTGCTAAGAAAATATCTAAAAAAATATACACAAGAGGAAAGGAGAAGAGAAACCAAATGGCTCACTAAAATAATCCAATAAAACACAAAAGCAGGCATTGTTAAAGCAAAAAAGTCTAAGAAGGCTTAAGATACGCAAAAATAAATAACAAAATGGTAAAAGTAAGTCACGTCCTAGGGGTAATTACAATGAATGTAAATGGATTAAATGCTCTAATCAAAAGGTAGAGAGTGGCAAGATGGATAAAAAATGCTCCAACTATATGACATTTACAAGGATGCATCTTAGACCCAAGAACACAAACAGGTTGAAAGTGAAAGAATGGAAAACAATATTCCATGCAAATAATAACCAAAAGAGAGCTGGGGTGGCAATTTAATATCAGACAAAGTAGACTTTAAGACAAAATTAGTTACAAGAGATAAAGGTGGACATTACTTAGTGATAAAAGGGTCGACTTATCGAGAAGATTTAACAATCATAAATATATATGTACCCAACATCAGAGAACCTAAATATATAAAGCAAACCCTGATAGAATTGAAAGGAGAAATAACAAGCATCACAATAATAGTTGAAGGCTTCAATACATTATTTTCAATACTGGGACAGAACATCTAGAAAGAAGATCAACAAGTAAACAGAGGATCTGAATGCAGTATAAGCCAACGAGATTTACCAGACATATATAGAACATTTTACCCCAAAACAATACAATATACATTCTACTCCAGCACAGATAATTTTCTAGGATATACCACAATCTGGGAAAATTTAAAAAGACTGAAATCATACAAAGTATTTCCTCTGACCAAAATATAGTAAAGCTAGAAATCAGTAACAGAAAACAAACAAAAAACCGGAAAATACACAAACATATGGAAATTACACAAATATGGAAATTAAGCAACACACTATTAAACTAACAATGAGTCAAGGAAGAAATCAAAAGAGAAATGACGAATTACTTAGAGTCAAATGAAAATGAAAGCAAAACGTACCGAAACTTTATGGTATGCACTGAAGGCAGTATTTAGAGGGAAACTTGTAGCAATGAATGCCTACATGAAAAAAAGAAAAAAAGATCCAAATCAACAGCAAACTAAGCCTAAATCAACCAGAAGAAAGGAAATAACAAAGATCAGAGCAGAAAGAAATAAAATCGAAAACAGAAAAACAAAAGAGAGAATCAACAAAACCAGAAGTTGGTCTTTGAAAAGATTAATATTGTTGTTAGGTGCCATCAAGTTGATTCTGACTCATAGCAACCCTATGTACAACAGAAGAAAACACTGTTCAGTCCTGCACCATCTTCACATTGTTATGCTTGAGCCCGTTGTGAATTCAACTCGTTGAGGGTCTTCCTCTTTTTAGCTGACCCAGTACCAAGCATAGTGTCCTTCTCCAGGGACTGGTCCCACCTGATAACACGTCTGAAGTATGTGAGATGAAGTCTTGCCATACTTGCTTCTAAGGAGCATTCTGGCCATACTTCTTTCAACACAGACTTGTTTGTTTTTTTGGCAGTCCATGGTATATTCAATATTCTTTGCCAACACCATAATTCAAAGGCATCAATTCTTCTTCAGTCTTCCTTATTCACTGTCCAGCTTTTGAATGCATATGAGATGAATGAAAACACCATGGCTTCAGTCAGGTGCACCTTAGTCCTCAAAGTGACCTTTTTTGCTTTTGAACACTTTAAAGAGGTGTTTTGCAGCAGATTTGCCCAATGCAGTATGCCATTTGATTCTTTGAAAAGATCAATACAACTGACAAATCTTTAGCTAGGCTGACAAAGAAAAAAAGAAATAAGATGCTCATAACCAAAATAAGAAATAAAAGTGGAAACATTATAACTGACACAATAGAAATCAAAAGAATCATGATAGAATACTATGAATAGCTGTATGCCAACAAACTGGATAAACTAGATGAAGTGAACAAATTATTAGAAGCACATAACCTACACAAACTGACTCAGAGGAAACAGAGAATCTCAACAGACCCATAACAAGTGATGAGGTCAAATCAGTGATCAAAAACTTCCCAAAGAAAAGAAGTCCTAGACCAGATGGTTTTATTGGGCCATTTTACCAAACGGTTAGAAAAGAACTGACACTAATCCTGTTTAAACTCTTCAAAAAGACAGAGAAGGAAGGAATACTCCCTAATTCATTCCATGAAGCAAACATAACCCTGACATCAAAACAAGAAAACTACAGGTCAATATTCCTAATGAAGGTAGATGCAAAAATTCTCAACAAAATACTAGCAAGCGGAACCCAACAGCACATTAGAAGAGTCATACATGATGACCAAGTGGGATTTATTCCAGGAATGCAAAAATGGTTCAACATTAGAAAACCAATCAACGTAATACACTACATCAATAGAACAAAGGAAAAGAACCACAAGATCTATCTCTGATCATTTCTTGATGAAAACCCTAAAGAAGATTGGAATAGAAGGGAAGTTCCTCAATATGATTAAGGGCATATCTGAAAAACCAACAGGTAACATTAGACTTAATAGAGAAAGACTGAGGGCTTTCTCCTTGACAAGAGTGCCTGCTATCACCACTCCTATTTAATACTGTATTAGAAGTTCCAGGCAGAGCAATGAGACAAGAAAAATAGGAGGTATCCAGATTGGAAAGAAGTAAAATTATCTGTATTTGCAGATGACATGATTCTATACATACAAAATCTTAAAGAATCCACAAGAAAGCTTCTAGAGTTAATAGAGGAATTTAATAAAGTTGCAGGGTACAAAGTCAATAAAAATCAGTTGTGTTTCTATACACCAGCACTGATAAATCTGAAAGGGGAATTAGGAAAAAAAATTCCATTTAAAATAGCACCTAAGAGAAAAAACTAAAAAAATAAAATAAAAACCAAACCCCTCACCATGGAGTTGATCCCAATTCATAGTGAGCCAATGGGATGCAGCAGAACTGCCCAACAGGGCTTCCAAGGCTGTAAATCTTTACGGAAGCAGACTGCCACATCTTTCTTTCGTGGAGCAACTGGTGGGTTCAAACTGCTGACCTTTTGGTTAGCAGCTGAGCACTTAACCACTGTGCCACCAGGGCCCCTTTTGAGAAAAAAAATACCTAGGAATAAATTTAACCAGGGATATGAAAGATTCACACAATGAATACTATAAAACTGATGAAAGAGATTAAAGAAGACTTAAATTAATGGAAAGATGCTCCATTTTCATGGAAGACTTAATATTGTTAAGATGTCAATACTATACAAAGTGATCTATAGACTCATTGCAGTCCCAATCAAAATTCCAACAGCTTTCTTTACAGATATGGAAAAACCAATCCTCAACTTTATACAGGAATGGCAAGAGGCCCTGAATAGCTAAAGCAATTCTGAAGAACAAAGTAGGAAGACTCACACTTTCTGATTTCAAAACATATCATATAGCTAGAATAATAATAACAGCCCACAGAGATCAATGGGATAGAATTGAGAGTCAAGATACAAACCTACACATCTATGGTCAACCAATTTTGAGAAGGGTGCTGAGTACATTCAATGCAGAAAGAAGAGTCTCTTTAATAAATCTGTTGTTGTTAGGTGCCCTTGAGTCGGTTCCAACTCACAGCGGCCCTATGTACCACAGAACGAAACACTGCCCAGTCCTGCACCATGCTTGCAATCGTTGTTATGCTTGAGTCCATTGTTGCAGCCACTGTGTCAATCCATCTGGTTGAGAGTCTTCCTCTTTTTTGCGGATCCTCTACTAAGCATGTTGTCCTTATCCAGGGCTGATCCCTCCTGAAAATATGTCCAAAGTATGCAGGACTCAGTCTTGCCATCCTTCTTTCTAAGGAGCATTCTGGCTGTACTTCTTCCTTGACAGATTTGTTCGTTCTTTTGGCAGTTCATGGTATATTCAATATTCTTTGCCAACGCAATTCAAAGACATCAATTCTTCTTCAGTCTTCCTTATTCATTGTCCAGCTTTCACATGTCTACGATGCAACTGAAAATACCATGGCTTGGGTCAGGCGCACCTTAGTCCTCAAGGTGACATCTTTGCTTTCCAACATTTTAAAGAGGTCTTTTGCAGCAGATTTGCCCAGTGCAATTCATCTTTTGATTTCTTGACTGCTGCTTCCATGGCTGTTGATTGTGGATCCAAGTAAAATGAAATCCTTGACAACTTCAATCTTTTCTCCGTTTATCATGGTGTTGCTTATAGGTCCAGTTGTGAGGATTTTTGTTTTCTTTATGTTGAGGTGTAACCCACACTGAAGGTGTGGTTTTTGATCTTCATCAGTAAGTGCTTCAAGTCCTCTTCACTTTCAGCAAGCAAGGTTGTGTCATCTGCATAACGCAGGTTGTTAATGAGTCTTCCTCCAATCTGGATGCCCTGTTCTTCTTCATATAATCCAGGTTCTCGACTATTGGCTCAGCATACAGATTGAATACGTATGGTGAAAGAATACAACCCTGATGCACACCTATCCTGACATTAAACCACTCAGTATCACCTTGTTCTGTCCAAATAACTGCCTCTTGATCTATGTACAGGTTCATCATGAGCACAATTAAGTGTTCTGGAATTCCCATTCTTCACAATGTTATCCATAATTTGTTATTATCCACACAGCTGGATGCTTTTGCACAGTCAATAAAACACAGGTAAACATCCTGGTATTTTCTGCTTTCAGCCAGGATCCATCTGACATCAGCAATGATATTCCTGGTTCCATGTCCTCTTCTGAATCTGGCCTGAATTTCTGGCAGTTCCTGTCGATACACTGATGTAGCTGCTTTTGAATGACCTTCAGCAAAATTTTGCTTGCATGTGATATTAATGATATTGTTCACTAATTTCCATATTCGGTTGGGCCACCTTTCTGGGAATAGGCATAAATATCTCTTCCAGTGGGTTGGCTAGGTAGCTGTCTTCCATATTTATTGGCATAGACGAGTGAGTGCTTCCAGCTCTGCACCCATTTGTTGAAACATCTCAATTGATATTCTGTCAATTCCTGGAACCTTGTTTTTCGCCAGTGCCTTCAGTGCAGCTTGGATTTCTTCCTTCAGTACCATCGGTTCCTGATCATATATTACCTCCTGAAATGGCTGAACGTTGACCAACTCTTTTTGGTATAGTGACTCTGTGTATTCCTTCTATCTTCTTTTGATGCTTCCTGTGTCATTTAATATTTTCCCCACAGAATCCTTCCACATTGCAACTCAAGTCTTAAATTTTTTCTTCAGTTGTGTCAGCTTGAGAAATGCTGAGCATGTTTTCCGTTTTGGTTTTCTAACTCCAGCTCTTTGCACATGTTATTATAATACTTTACTTTGTCTTCTTGAGCCACCCTTTGAAATCTTCTGTTCAGTTCCTTTACTTCATCATTTCTTCCTTTTCCTTTAGCTGCTCGACATTCAAGGGCAAATTTCAGAGTCTCTTCTGACATCCATTTTGGTATTTTCTCTCTTTCCTGTCTTTTTAATGACCTCTTGTTTTCTTCATGTATGATGTCCTGGACGTCATCCCACAAGTCGTCTCGTCTTCGATCATTAGTGCTCAACGCGTCAAATCTATTCTTGAGATGGTCTCTAAATTCAGGTGGGATATACTGAAGGTCATACTTTGCCTCTTGTGGACTTGTTCTAATTTTCTTCAGTTTTACCTTGCACTTGCATATAAGCAATTGATGGTCAGTTCCACAATCGGTCCCTGGCCTTGTTCTGACTGGTGATACTGAGCTTTTCAATCTTCTCTTGCCAAGATATAGTCGATTTTATTCCTGTGTATTCCATCTGGTGAGGTCCATGTGTATAGTTGCCATTTATGTTGGTGAAAAAAGGTATTTGCAATGAAGAAGTCGTGGGTCTTGCAAAATTCTATCATGTGATCTACAGCATCGTTTCTATCACAAAGGCTGTATTTTCCAACTATTGATCCTTCTTTGTTTCCAACTTTCGCATTCCAATCACCAGTAGTTATTAATGCATCCTGATTACATGTTTGATCAATTTCAGATTGTAGAAGCTGGTAAGAATCTTCAGTTTTTTCATCTTTGGCCTTAGTGGCTGCTGTGTAAATTTGAATAATAGTCCTATTAACAGGTCTTTCTTGTGGGTGTATTGATATTAACCTATCATTGACAGCGCTGTACTTCAGGATAGACCTTGAAACGTTTCTTTTGACAATGAATGCAACACCATTCCTCTTCAAGTTGTTATTCCCAGCATAGTAGACCATGTGATTGTGTGATTCAAAATGGCCAATACCAGTCCACTTCAACTCACTAATGTCTAGGATATTGATGTTTATGCCTTCCATTTCATTTTTGGTGATTTACAATTTTACTAGATTCATACTTCATACATTCCAGATCCCGACTGTTAATGGACCTTTGCAGCTGTTTCTTCTCATTTTGAGTCATGCCCCAACAGCAAATGAAGGTCCTGAAGTTTGACTCCATCCTCATCATTAAGGTTGACTCTAAGGAGTCAGCTCTTCCCCAGTTGCATTCTGAGTGCCTTCTAAACTGGGGGGCTCATCTTCCAGCACTATATCATACAATGTTCCACTGCTATTCATAAGGTTTTCACTGGCTAATTCTTTTCATAAGTAGACTTCCGGATCATTCTTCCTAGTCTGTCTTAGCCTGGAAGCTCAGCTGAAACCTGTTCACTATGGGTGACCCTGCTGGTATCTGAATACCAGTGGCATAGCTTCCAGCATCAGAGCAACATGCAAGCCCCCACAGTACGACAAACTGACAGACACATGGGGGCTTCAATAAATAGTGTTGGGAAAATTGGATTTCCACATGCAGAAAAATGAAACCAGATCCATACCTCACATCATATACAAAAATTCAAAATGGATCAAGGAACTTAATGTGAAAAATACACAAAATTCTTAGAAGAATTTACAGGGGTAAGGCTGTTGGGCCTAACTCTTCAGAATGGATTATCTGATGTAATAAGAAATGCACAAACAGAAAAAGACAAAATAAGTGAGATCTCATAAAAATATAACACTTTTGTCCATCAAAAGACTTTATGAAAAAAGTGAAAAGACAAGCTACTGACTGGGAGAATATCTTTGGAAACCGTATATCCGATAAAAATCTAATAACCAAAATATATATAAAACTTCAATAACTTAATAAAAAGCTAAATGACTCAATCATAAAATGGACAAAGACTTGAATGGACATTTCACAAAAAAGGACATTCAAATGGCCAACAAACACATGAAAAGATGCCCAACAATATTAGTGATCAGACAGATGCAAATCAAAACCACAATGACATCATTTTACTCACTAAGATGGCATATATATGTATATACGCATATGTACACACAAACACACACATACACACACCATCAGATAACATGCTGGTGAGCATGTGGGGAAAATGGAGTCCTTATTCATTGATGGAGACAATGCAAAATGGTACAGCCATTGTGGAAAAGAGTGTGGCAGTTCTTCCAAAAAATAAAAATAGAACTACCATATGACCCAGCAATTCCATTCATAGGTATTTACCCAAAAGACTTTAAAGCAGAGACTCAGAGATTTGTACACCAATGTTCATTGCAGCACTATTCACAATAGCTGAGAGGTGGAAACAACCTAAATGCCCAACAACAGATGAGTGGATAAACAAAATGTGGTACATACACACAGTGGAATAGTACACAACAATAAAAAGAGAAATGAAGTCCTCATGCATGCTACAACATGGATAAAGCTTGAAGACATTACGCTGAGTGAAGTAAGTCAATCGCAAAAGAATATTGTATGACCTTACATAAAACAATAACAGGCAAATGTACAGAGACCAACATTTATGACTGGTTACCAGGGGCGTGGGGGTGGGGTGGAGGTTATTGCTTATGGAGCACTTAATTTTTGTTGACGGTGATGGAAAATTCACATTGATTAAGGGTAATGGTTGTGCAGCTGATTAATGAAATTGATGTCAATAGGTTGTACACTTGTAAAAAGTTGAATTGGCACATGTGATATTATAGCAGCTGCTGAGGCTGCTTATATACAACCAACCACCTTATGGGACTTGGTTTCTTGATTTGGTGGTTTAGAGTCATGGTTTCATGGGACACCCCAGTTAACTGGTCTAATTTCATACTCAGTGATTCTGCTCTACCTCCTAGTTGATTGCATAGTGCCTGGGACCTCAAAAGCTTCCAAGTGACCACCCAAGGTACAATTGGTCTCTACTTGCCTAAAGCATCAGAGGAAGGACAATAAGATAACATGTTGGTGAGCATGTGGGGGAAATTGCAGTCCTTATTCACTGATGGAAGGAAGTAGAAGGAAATGGAATGCATTGCAATTGCCTCCATGAACAACTGCTTCCTTTGCCATGAGACCAGAACTGGGTGATTCCTGATTACCATTATTGAACGTTTTGATAGAAGATTCTATAGAAGAATCTTGATCAAAAGGGGGAAAATGAAGAAAAAATTCTCATGGAATCCATCCACACTTTCTGGAGTCACTGAGGCTGGATGGCCCCCCGAAACTATTGCCTTGTGTTCACATTAAACCAAAAATATCCCCTGAAGACTTTTTTTTTTCATCCATCCATTAGTTTTATTTAAGAAAAAATTATTGTGGTAATATATGACCAAACTTTTGCCAATTCAACAATTTTTGCATGTACATTTCAGTGACACCCTTATTCTCCTTTCTATTCCACCTCTGCTCTTTTCCTCCAAGGCTCATCACAATTTTTTGTTGCTTTTTTATTGTGCTTTAGGTGAAAGTTTACGGCTTAATTTCTCACACAAAAATTTATACACATATTGTTATGTGGCCTAGTTGCAACCCCTATAATGTGACAGCACACCCCTCACCTTTCCACACTGGGTTTCCTGTGTCCATTCACCCAGCTCCTATCCCTTTCTGCCTTCTGGACAGGAGCTGCCCTTTTAGTCTCATGTATCTGCTTGAAAGAGGCACTCTCTTCATGAGTATTATGTTTAATAGTGCAGCCTAAACTTTGAAGAGTTGGCTTCGGGGATGGTTTTACTTCTGGATTAACAGAGACCCCGGGGGCCATGTCTTCTGAGGTTCCTCTGTCTCAGACCATTAAGTCTGGTCTTTTTATGTGGATTTGAATTCCCACTTCTCTCCTGTTCTCTCAGGGACTCTCTGTTGTGTTCCCTATCAGGATGGTCATTGGTGGCAGCCAGGCACCATCTAGTTCTTCTGGTTGCAGGCTGATGGAGTCTCTTGTTTATGTGGCCTTTTTGTCTCCTGGGCTAACATTTTCCTTGTGTCTTTGGTGTTGTTCATTCTCCTTTGCTCCAGGTGGGTTGGGACCAATTAAAAGCTAGCTAGCTTTTAAGACCCCAGCTGCCACTCACCAAAGTCAGATGCAGAATATTTTCTTAATAAACTTTGTTATGCCAATTGACCAAGATGTCCCCCAAAACCATGATCCTGAGACCCCTGCCCTGCTACTCTGTCCCTAGAAGTGTTTAGTTGTGTTCAGGAAACCTTAGTTTTTGGTTTAGTCCAGTTGTGCTGTCTTCTCCTATATTGTGTGTTGTCCTTCCCGTCATCTAATTCTTGTCTACTATCTAGTTAATGAATTTCCCTCTCCCTTCCTCCCCACCACTGTAAACATCAAAGAACATTTTCTTCCGTGTTTAAGCCTTTGCCTGAGTTCTTATAATAGTGGTCTCATATGGTTATTTGTCCTTTTGAGACTAATTTCAATCAGCATAATGCCTTCCAGATTCATCCAGATGTCTCTCAGATTTGCCATTGTTCTTTATTGTTGCATAGTATTCCATTGTGTGAATAAACCATAATTTATCCATTCATCTATTAATGGGCACCTAGGTTGTTTTCACCTTTTTGCTATTGTGAATAGTGCTGCAATGAACATGGGTGTGCATATATCATTAGTGTGATGGCTTATTTCTATAGGATATATTCCAACGAGTAGGACTGCTGGATCATATGGTACTTCTATTTCTAGCATCTAAAGGAAATACCAAATCGATTTCCAAAGTGTATCATTTTACATTCCCACCAGCAGTGTATAAATGTTCCAGTCTCTCCACAACCTCTCCACCATTTGAGTGTGCGTGTGTTTTTGATTAATGCTAGCTTTGTTGGGGTGAGATCGTATCTCATTGTGGTTTTGATTTGCATTTCTCTCATGACTAAGGATCATGAGCATTTCCTCATGTATCTGTTAGCCTCCTGAATGTCTGCTTTGGTGAAGTGCCTGTTCATATTCTTTGCCCATTTTTTAATTGGGTTATTTGTCTTTTCGTTGTTGAGGTTTTGCAGTATCTTGTAGATTTTAGAGATTAAACCCTGATGGGAAATGTCATAGCTAAAAACTTTTTCCCAGTCTGTAGGTAATCTTTTTACTCTTTTGGTGAAGTCTTCGGATGAGCGTGTTTAATTTTTAGGAGCTCCCGGTTATCTAGTTTCTCTTCTGGTTTTGTGCAGTTAGTTATGTTGTGTATTCTGTTCCTGCCATGTATTAGGACTCCTAGAATTGTCCCTGTTTTTTCTTCAATGATCTGTATTGTGTTAGATTTTGTATTTAGGTCTGATCCACTTTGGATTAGTTTTTGTGCATGGTGTGAGGTATGGGTCTTATTTCATTTTTTTTTTTGCAGATGGATATCCAGTTATGCCAACACCATTTGTTAAAGAGACTGTCTTTTCCCCAGTTAACGGACTTCGGGCCTTTGTCAAATATCAGTTGCTCATAGGTGAATGAATTTATGTCTGGATTCTCAATTCTGTTCCATTGGCCTATGTATCTGTTGTTGTACCAGTACCAGGCTGTTCTACCGTGGCTGTGTAATAGGTTCTAAAATCAGGTAGCGTGAGGCCTCCCACTTTCTTCTTCTTCAGTAATACTTTACTTATCTGGGTCTCTTCCCCTTCCATATGAAGTTGGTGGTTTCTCCATATTGTTAAAAAATGTCATTGGAATTTGGATCCAGATTATCTGTAGACTGCTTTGGGTGTAACTGACATTTTCATAATGTTGAGTCTTTCTATCCATGAACACGGTATGTTTCTCCACTTAAGTAGGTCTCTTTTGATTTCCTGCAGTAATGTCTTGTAGTTGTCTTCATATAGGTCTTTTACGTCCCTGGCTACATTTATTCCTGAGCATTTTAACTTCTTGGGGGCTATTGTATACGGATTGATTTGGTGATTTCCTCTTCGAAGTTCTTTTTGGTGCAGAGGAATCCAAATGACTTTTGTATGTTTATCTTGTATCCTGATATTTTGCTGAAATCTTCTATTAGTTCCAGTAGTTTTCTTTGGGGTTTTCTGTGTATAAGATCATATCATCTGCAAATAGGGATACTTCTTCCTTACCAATTTGCATGCCCTTTATTTCTTTTTCTAGCCTAACTACTCTAGTTACAACCTCCAGCATTGTTGAAAAAGAGTGGTGATAAAGGGCATCCTTGTCTGGTTCCTGTTCTCAAGGGGAATGCTTTCAGATGCTCGCCATTTGGCTGATATTGGCTGTTGGTTTTTTGTATAAATGTCCTTTATTATGTTGAGGAATTTGCCTTCTATTCCTATTTTGCTGTTTTTATCATGAATGGGTGTTGGACTTTGTCAAACACCTTTTCTACATCAATTGATAATGTCACGTGGTTATCTTTTGTTTTATTTATGTGATGGATTACACTGATTGTTTTTCTAATGTTGAACCATCCCTGCATGCCTGGTATAAATCCCACTTGGTCATTGTAAATTATTTTTTTCACATGTTATTGAATTCTACTGGCTAGAATTTTGTCGAGGATTTTTGCATCTATGTTCATGAGGGATATTGGTCTGTAATTTTCTTTTTTTGTGGTGTCTTTCCCTGGTTTTGGTATCAGGGTTATGCTGGCTTCATAGAATCAGTTCAGGAGTATTCCATCCTTTTCTATGCTCTGAAATACCTTTAGTGGTAGTGACGTTAGCTCTTCTTTGAAAGTTTGGTAGAATTCTCTAGTGAAGCCGTCAGGGCCAGGGCTTTTTTCTTTTTTTCTGGTGGGGGGGAAGTTTTTAAATTACTTCTTCAATCTCTTCTTTTGTTTATTTAGTTGTTCTATCTGTTTGTGTTAGTTTAGGTAGGGAGTGTGTTTCAGAGTAGAACTGCTACATACAGTTTCCAGGGAGTGCCTGATGGATTTGAGCTGCTGACCTTTTGGTTAGCAGCCATAGCTCTCAACCACTACACCACCAGAGTTTTCTAGTATTCCATTAGGAGTCTTTTAATTTCATTTGGATCTGTTGTGATATTGCCTACCTCATTTCTTATTTGCATTATTTGCTTCCTCTCCTTTCGTCAATTTGGCCAATGGTTGATTTTGCCGAACTTTTCAAAGAACCAGCTTTTGGTCTTGTTAACTCAATTATTTTTCTGTTCTCTATTTCATTTATTTCTGCTCTAATTTTTATTATTTGCTTTCTTCTGCTGCTATTTATTCAAGCTGTATGGTTAATGCTTTGATTTTGGCCCTGTCTTCTGTTTGGATTGTGCATTTATTGCTATAAATTGACCTCTGAGCACTGCTTTTGCTGTGTCCCAAAGGTTCTGGTAGGATGTGTTTTCATTCTCATTTCATCCTAAATTTATTCTGTCCTTGATTTCTTCTGTAACCTAGTAGTTTCTGAGCAAGGTATTGTTCAGTTTCCATGTATTTGATTTTTTTCCCTTGGTTTTTCTGTTACTGATTTCTACTTTTATGGTCAGAAAAGATGCTTGGGAATTTTCTGATGTTTTAGGCTTGCTTTGTGGCCTGTGTCTATCCCGGAGACTGTTCCATGTGTGTTGGAAAAAAAGTATACTTGGCTGCTGTTGGGTGGAGTGTTCTGTATATGTGTATGTGATGAAGTTTGCTGACTGTGGCATTTAGATCTTCCATGTCTTTACTGAGCTTCTTTTTGGATGTTCTGCCCTTCACTGAAAGTGGTGTGTTGAAGTCTCCTACAATTACCTGAGAGCTGTCTAGATATTTGATCCCAGGAGTCCATTTACTTTTCTTGTATGGATTCCACTCAGGTGTCTAGATAGTTGGTCTCCAAGTGTGTGGTGCTGGCTCTCAGCTACAGTCCTAGATGGGCAGGGGTGATTGGCGTAGGCACAGGTACCTGGCTGCAGTACGGAGTGACATGCTGAGCAAGGCAGGGAGCTGACATCTGCCCCTGCGTTATCTGTGAGGAAAGCGTGTCCCTGTTCCCTAGACTGTGTAGGTGGGTGGGTTTTGCAACCGGAGTTTGGGCATCCAATGCTGTTGGCTTTAAGGACTGGGAGGCACTACTTATTCTTGGACCTGTCTTCAGTGGTGTCATGGATTGAACTGTGCCCCTGAAAAATGTGTCAACTTGGTTAGGCCATGATTCCCAGTATTGTGTGGTTGTCCTCCATTTTGGGATTGTAATTTTATGCTGCAGAGAATTAGGGTAGGATTGTTAACACCCTTACTAAGGTCACACCCCTCATCCAATGTAAAGGGAGTTTTCCTGGAGTGTGGCCTGCACCACCTTTTATCTTACAAGAGATAAAATGAAAGGGAAGCACGCAGAGAGTGGGGACCTCATACCACCAAGAAAGCAGTGCTGGGAGCAGAGCGCAACCTTTGGACCTGGGATTCCTGCGCAGAGAAGCTCCTAGTCCATGGCAAGATTGATGAGAAGGACCTTCCTCCAGAGCTGATAGAGAAAGCCTTCCCCTGGAGCTGACACCCTGATTCTGAACTTCTGTCCTACTAGACTGTGATAAAATTTCTTTGTTAAAACCATCCACTTGTGGTATTTCTTTTATAGCAGCACTAGATGACTAAGACAGGTGGCTAGGTGGAGTGGGTGGAGTCACCAGTCCTCAGGCCCCTGATGTGGGTGAGGACCCTACTTAATGGGCAGGGTGGTGTCAAATGTCATGAATCTGCCACTCCCCCTTAGCTGTTGCAGTTGAAAATAGGCTGCAGGTATATATCCCGTTGTAGTATGCTAATGAGGGCATAGGCTGTTGAAAGAGGCCCACACAAGTCTAGGCAGGGGCAAATGGCATTCAAAGTCTGTGGGCTGCTTATGCCTGTGCCTAGGCAAGGGTGCTGCACTTGCTCTGAGTTCCTGGCTCAGGGGACCTGGCAGATTATTTTTTCCTGTGTGTTAATTTGTTCCCTCTCCAAGGCTGAGAGAAGGGTTCAGGATGTGCAACGGGACCCACTCCACCCACCTACTACACTGTGAGGATAAACTCTACTTTTGTTCATTTCTCAGTCCCTTCAGGTGGTTGTTTTTTGTATTGCAGCCCGAGTTTATGGCTGTTATTGTCAGTCTACAAAGTAATCAGAAGAATCTGAGCTAAGTATCTTTTAATTTTAATTATCCTTTAAATCACTAATACTCTTAGTATTCATACTTAAATAGGGAAATACCTTTTTTTCTATGTAAAATTATCTTCTTTTAAAGAGATAATCCTTTTTCCAAAATTTACTTTCACAATTTTACAACAATAATATGGAAAGAAAAGAATGTTTCATCTGCCAGGACATATACCTGATATATCCCTGTTGTCATAGTAGCAGCTATCCCCCACCCTCATTTATGTTAAGAGAGGGCTGTAGTGAATTCTTATACAGCACTCACCCTTAACAAACATCCTTCAGCTCAGAGCTTTTTTTTGTTTTATTATGAAATGTAGACAAATGCAGCTGGGACTTATTTGTCCCTTTGCCTCTTGCAGGTGTCTAATTCTTGCTGGTTCTCCAGTCATCTCCTTCCAATCAAGAGAGGGTTTGATTTTAGTCATCTGTACTTGTTCAACTGATTAGTATAAATGACCTGGGCTATTCATGGCTACATTTGTGTATTTCCCCTTTAAAGATTTTTATTATGGAAAACTGCAAATATGTTAAAAGTAGAGACAACAGCATAATAAAGCATCATATACTTATGAACCCAGACTCAACAATTATCAGCTAATGGCACTCATAATTCATCTATATTCTGCCCACTTCCCAACCACCTTGAGCCCTTCCATGCTCCCTGGATTATTTTGAAGCAAATCTCAGATACCTTCTCATTTCATTTACAGAATTAAAAGATAAAATAACAATTTCTTAGTATCATTTAATATCCACAGTGTTTAAAAATTTCCAATTGTTTAATTAAAAAAAAGAATTTGTTGGTTCAATTAAAGATCCAAATAACATTCATACAATGCATGTGGCCGATAAATCTCTGGGGGTGGGGTGGGGGGGAACCTGTTGCTCTTGAATCGATTCTGACTCATAGTGACCCTATACGACAGAGCAGAACTGTCCCATAGGGTTTCCAAGGCAGTAATCTTTACGAAAGCAGACTGTCACATCTTTCTCCTGTGGAGTGGTTTGTGAGTTTGAACTGCCAACCTTTCAGTTAGCAGCCAAGCACTTAACCACTCACTGCGCCACCAGGGCTCCTTGAGAAATCCCTGAAGTATTTTTTATTATATAGGTTCCTTGGCCTCTCCCTTTTTATCTTTTTAATTTTTCCTGCAATTGATTTTGCCAATTAACATGTTCTCTTATTGCCAAAATTTCATATAAGTTGGTAAGTTGATCTGGACACTCATGTTTGACTTAATGGCAAGAATATTTCGTTGGCATGTTCTAAGCCTTATTTCTAATTATGCAGTAAAAGGTATTTCCCTCATACTAAGCCTAATTTGCTACCTTGAGTATTAAGGGGAGTGGGGTCATCAGAACAGAAGCCCATGATCTCTCTCGACTAATATCTCTTTCAATTTTTAAGAACTGTAGTAAATAACCACATCTTGTAAGCAAGAAATCTGAATATCATGCACATTGAACAGTTTTGTATTATGACCAATAAAACAAAAAAATGAACTTGAACTTTCAGTTACAGATAGCAGGTGAAACTTGCCAAAACCCTACTAAATGACAGTACAAGTTACAGGTAGTTAAAAAAGGCCCATATCCACAAAGACAAAGAGAATTGTGGAAGAAATAGTATCCATGAGTGTGAAAACTGCCAAGTACATGGGTGAGTGGAAACTGATTCAGCAGACACTAAGTTGGCAGTATGGAAAATAAGGATGCAACCTAGAGGTTCCCTTTTCCTTTCTACATAACTGGGCGATTGCCCTCTACTTTCTCACTTTAGCTTTATTCTCTGGAGACTGTAGATACAGAAGATCTCCAGACTGTGGGACACCAGATCCAGTTGAAAGCAGAGGTATTGGCCTGAAAATAGTTGTCTTACAAGTCTTCTTCCTCCACGTGCATCCCAAAATACTGACATATAGCTTATACACTCTGGTCATGAGACTGCAAGAGCCTTCCCTGGGAAATCTGACCAGCCTCAGAAAAATGATGTAAATATAATAATATTGGGGATTTCCAATGAAAATCCTCATTCATACTACCCTAACTGAAGCTCCTAGCTGATGAGCTCCACTCACTGCACAGAGCTTGCAAACCTATTCAGCTTTCTGGCGCCCTAGATACAAACAGAAGCCAAAGCTTACTAGAAATTTAAAGAACACTTATGCTACTTATTCTAATATTTAAGATATAGGTCAAATTAAACAGAATAAAGCAAACTGGAGACTATGGAAAAGAGACAAAAACGACTTCTAAAAGGTAAATATTACTATTTCCAGAAAAGATAAGCAGAATTCTACAAAAAGGAGTGTTCAGAGAACAAAAAGCCTCTTTTAAATTAAAAACATTAAACACACACACACACACACACACAACCATTGCCACTAAGTCTATACCAACTCATAGCAACCCTATAAAAACATTATAGCAGAAATAAAAAATTAACAGAAAGACTGGACGATAAATGTGAGGAAATCTCTAGAGAGTTGAATAAAGACAGAAAGATAGAAAGAAGAATGAAAATACAAAAAAAAAGAAAAACCAGGAGTAGGCTTTCTGGAGCCATGGAGGCTGGATGTACTCCTGAAACTGCTGCCCTGAGAAAATCTTTAAATGTTAAAACAAAAATATACCACAAAGTCTTCTTAAAACCAAACAACAGTTTAGCTTAACTAGTAAAAAATATGTCTGCCTTAAGCACTCTATTTTTTAAAGAATTACATGGGATCAAACTGAAAACAGCAACTCAAAAGATTAGACAGGAACCTTAGGGAGCAGTGAGTTTATGTTAATGGGGAAAGAACAACTCAGAAAAGGAAGGTGAGAATGGTTGCACAACTTGAAGAATGTAATCAATGTCACTGAATTGTACATGTAGAAACCGTTGAATTGGTGTATGTTTTGCTGTGTATGTTCTCAACAACAACAAAATAAATAAAATGAGAAACAGGAAAATACATTAAAAAAAAAAAAAAAGAGACCAGAGGTCCGAATACTAAAAATAAAGGAAAAAGCAGGTATAGGAGGGTTAGGCGGGGAGGGTGAGACTCAAAAGAAATAATTCAAGAAAATTTCCCAGATTCTAAAGACATCAGACTCAGCACTAGGGCGAAAAGGACATTATGAAAATTCACAAAGCTGGGAAAAGGAGAAGATTCTACAAGGAAAGATAGAGAGACGCTGTGGAGGACAATGGTACGAAGGCTTCAGAATTCTGAGGAACAATGATTTCCAACCTAGAATTCTATATCCAACCAAACTATCAATTAAATGTGACAATACAATAAAGATTTTCTTCAAACATTCAAGGTCTCAAAAAATTAACCTCCCATTATACTCTTTCTCAGGTACCAGAGGTTGAGTTCTACCAAGTGAGGAAGCAAACCAAGAAAGATGATGACATGGGATACAAAAGCCGTTGATCCAACACAGAAGAGAAGCAAAAGGATTTTCCAGGATGATGATCATGAAGAGAGATCCCAAGACGACAGGTGTGAAGCAGACCAAGAGAGCAACCAGTCCAAACTGGAGTACGCCAGAAAGCTGTGGGTGAAATTGTTCAATATAAACTTGCTCATGTATCTATGTGTTTGAATATATTTCAAGGACATTTGCATAACTTGGGTAGAGGGAGTTTTGGGATGAGTGAAAATGACAGACTACAAAGAAAATACAAAAAGTGGAATAGGGAAAGTATCCTATTGTATTACTAGCTTAGTGTTGACTGGCACATACATTTGCATAATTTCAACAGTGAATATCAATCTAATAACCAAAATGAACACACTGGCAGAAAGGGGCTAAGGGAAATATGCATGTGTGGTAAAAGACATAAAAGAAAGATAAATTCTCATCTTCTATTGCAGGAAGACCACAGTGCCTAAAACTGAAGAATTAAAAAGTAGCAAAACAAACCTGTAAGGTAGAGACCTCAAGGTAAATATCGAACAATCAGATCCAAGGAGTTGAAAGCTGGTATGTTTAGGGAGCAGGCAATGGGGGAGGGATGTACAGAGGGACTGCTCATTTTCACAACCAGCTCTATGGAACTATCTGACTCTAAGCTACGTAAAAGTACAAATTTAATTTAAAAATATGGAAAGGCAATCTGACACATTTGCTAATATAAACTATCCAACAACTGTTTTGTGGGGGTCACTCTGTTCTGGCTGTTGCGCTAAGATGTGTGGCATCGTCCTGAAGGAGCTGATGGTTCTGCTGCAAGGCAGCAAAGCACTACTGACTACACTTGGTGTTCCTTCACACAGTCCAGGGAAGGCCTTTGCGGTCAGCTGAGAGCAGAGGAAAGTGAAACAACATGGAGCAGAAAACTATTCTGTGGCCATCTGACACCTGGCCACACATCCAGAAGCCCCTGTGCCACTGAGAGGACACTGGAAAAGAGAAAGGAACCGATGTAAATATTTGTAAGTCATTCACCTGAAACAATCAGAGGCAGTAAGAATTAGACACCCAGAAAGAGACTTTGAGAAGGGAGCTGAGGAGAACCCTAAAGAATGGCCTTTAGAAGCTTCACTTTTGCCCTGAGGCCAGGATACTTTGTGATCTTCAGTGAAGAGGCAGTGAAGGGGATCAGTCTCTCTGACTCCTTCCTTCACACTTTCTACTTGGCCATTTCTACTTTTCTAAATGTCAAATCCAGCAGCCATTTCTCAGTACTCATGCTTTTGACATAGCTATAACAATCTCTTGGTTCTTATTATAATTCTTGCTCTTTCCTTGATTTCTGTGATCCCTGACCTCATTTTTTCCTGTTTTACTCTTCCTACCGCCATGCTGCAGGGCCCTGGTAGCTCAGTGGTTAAGAGCTACAGGGTGCTACAGCTGCTAACCAAAAGGTTGACAGTTCAAATCCACCAAAAGCTCCTTGGAAATCTCCAAGATGGGTCCTTTTGTGGGCCTTTTTTTGCAGTTAAGAGTCTAGGCAGTGGTCTGGGTTTCCAGGGATTTGTGCATAGCTAGAGGGTTTGTAGGCAGGTAGGACAGGAATATTCAAGCAAAACTTGACAGAAGCAGTATCAATAACAACTGCAATAACAAAACCAGTGGGAATCAGTCATGGTGAAAACACTGATGAAAGACAGGATGACTGGTTTAAGCGCTAACCTCGTCTATAAGTTTATGTGCCTCGACAAGAAAAAGATACTTTTACCATTCCTGGGTGGTCCAAACGGTTGCCACTCTTGGTTGCTAAATGAAGCCTCGAGGTTTGAGTCCATCCAGAAGTGCCTGAGAAGGCCTGGTGATCTACTTCTGAAAAATCAGCCACTGAAAACCCTATGGAACACAGTTCTACTCGGACACAAAAATGGTTAGAATCGACTCTCCAGCATCTGGTTTTGGGCTTTTATTAGACAAACTGCAAAGAGGTAATCTAAAGATCCCAATTCTGTTCATAAAGTATTTATTGTTATGTATTTATAATCTGACCAGGTTAAAAAAAATGCTTTCCAGTGATATGTACAATAAAACTTAATATAAATATAATTAAAACTTAATAAAAAATGCGGGTAAAAAGAAAACAAGATGACATCAGTACACAAAACACATCATGACCCTACCATATAAAAATACACAGCTAGTATTGAAGGCAAAGCTGAATTATTAGAACTGCAGCTCCAACTGAGGTATGTATGTCAAATATGACTGTATCTTTCAGACTCAGAAAGCAGTTTATAAATCCATACAACAATCTTTATAAGAGTATTGCTAAATAAATGTTTAAGGACAAATTGTAGGTAAGTTTCACTCCATAAAGCTATAGTTAATTATTTTAGTATATATTAAATAAAATATATTTCCCTTTATTTTAGAACCTTGATTAAAAACTGGCTGAAATTTATAGCTTTTCAACAAACACATTCTGATGCTCTGACACAACTAATAGCTTAATACGCCACAGCACATGATTAAAACAGATGCACACGGCACCACCCTGTCCCAAACTGAGAATGAACATTTAATCTTTGCTGCTAATTCCCTTTAAGAAATTGCATGCGGGATGACAAGACAGCAGAGTGACTCAGTAAACTGTGGCTCCAGCAATGATTCTTGTTTTGCAATGCCCAAGTCATTTCTAGAACATGCCACTTTCATGGTACACTGATATAGAAAGTCTTAGTAAAACCAAACTAGTTGCTAATATTCCTTTTGCATTTAAAGTGAGGGAGACTTAGCTAAGTCACATGAAGCCGTCCTGATCCACACAAACATGGATGTGCTAAAACCAAAGTGCTACCTGAGGGCTGAAAACACCTTTGAACACCTTCCTTCTTTTTCTGGGGTACCTCTCTGTAAACTTGCTCTGAGTTCTCCTATACCTCTCACCTTTCCTCTAACCTAACTCCTATTTACCCACCACCTCTTAACCACTAAATTCTTCTGCAATAACTCAAGTAGCTCTTGAAATCCCCCTTTCTTCCAAGAAGTCCCCCTTGTCTGTTGGAAAAGTATTCCTCGAACCACCTCATTTGGGTACGGGGATTTTATGTCCCTACCTCTCCATTCTGGGGCCACAAAAGCATTTAACTTGTTCCTATGCTGTTAAAGGGTACTGACCTCTGGCATTTATGTGCTTCACCAGAGCTGTGTCACTGGGGTTGAACAACAGAAAACAGGTTCACCTGGGAGCAAGAGCTGTACATGGGCTGAGTTAATGAGACATGAAGCCAGACACCCAGCAGGCAGAGCCCTGACTCGGCCACTTACCTTATAATTAAAATAAGTTACAAACCTCTAACTCCCAATTTCCTCATCTGTGAAATGGAGATAAGGCCACCTAGCTCATAAGGTTGTCAAAACGTTGTTGTGAGGATTAAATGAGACAATCTGATATGACACCTAACACGTGATAACCAACAAAAAAACCAAACCTGCTGCTTCTGACTCATAGTGAGCCTATAGGATTGAGCAGAACTGCCTCACAGGGTTTCCAACGCTGTAAAATAAAGCAAATGAACCAAAGATGAAGCAGGCTGCCACATCTTTCTCCCGCAGAGTGACTGGGGGGTTGGAACCACCAACTTTTCGGTTAGCAGCTGAGTACGTAACACCTGTGCCACCAGGGCTCCTAGCACATGGTGAGCCCCCAACAAATAGGGGATTAGCAGGACACCCAACAGATGCTTTCTGCCAATGATCAGACAAACATAGGGTAAATCCAAATTTAAATATTTATTTTTAATGTTAAAACTTGACATATGAAACACTAATAAAAACATGTTGAAAATAAAAACGCTTGGAGAAAAAGTCAACTAAATTATATCTTACACCAAAGATAGAGTCTTTATTGGCTAAATGTTCTGAACTAGATATTGAAAATAACACAAACATTCAGGATTGCAGTTTTGCAGTCTAGCTCAGAGCCATGTTAGACTACAATGGCTATCATGCTTTAGGAGAGACACAGTCCCTCTAGTGCTTAGTACGCCTTATCAAACCCATTTGTAAAAGATTAAACTTTCATTTCAAGTTACTATGACTTCCCCCCATACATCAAATGAACAAACACAATAGCATTTACTTAAGTTGTACTTTATGTGGCTTCACTGTGCTCTAAAATTACTTGTATTGTTAAAGACATTAACTTCAGCATTAAAGCGTGGGATTCTATGAGACCCACAGAAAAGTCTGAAAACCTTGACAAACAGACTACAAGTAGAGAATTGCTCATAGTATGACAGTGTTAGGTGGGGGAAAGTTATGTGAGATATGTTATCAGCTTGGCTAGGCCATGATTCCCAGTACTGTGCGCTTTTTTGCCATTTTGTCATCTGATGTGATTTTACTGTGTTATAAATCCTACCTCTATTATGCTAATGAGGCAGGATTAGAGGCAGTTATGTTAATGAGACAGGACTCAATATACAAGATTAGGCTGTATCTTGAGTCAATCTGTTTTGAGATATAAAAAAGAGAAGTGAGGAGAGAGGAGCAGGACCTCATGCCACCAAGACAGATGTGCCAGAAGCAGAGTACATTCATTTGGACCCAGGGTCCTTGCGCCAAGAAGCTCCCAGACCAGGAGAAAATTGATGACAAGGACCTTCTTGCAGAATCAACAGAGAGAAATCCTTACCACAGAGCTGGCACCCTGAATATAGACTTCTAGCCCCTAAACTGTTAGAGAATAAACTTCTGTTTGTTAAAGCCATCCACTTGTCGTATTTCTGTTATAGCAGCACTAGATGACTAAGACACTTCGAATCTCAGGAAATGTAGGCAGTGCAGGCCAGCATTCTCGTGGCTACTGAGCAAGATACTCCCAAGGGCAAGAAGTGGAGGAGAGAAAACAAACTGTTGGAGGGAAGGAGCCAGATGGCGTTCAAAGGGCTGTATGGATAGGGCGTGAGCCATGAGTGCCAGGGCTTGGTTTGTTCTTTAGCAAACACTGCAGACTGCAGCCACCACAACAAAGCAGTTAAATGTAACACTAAGATCCTCAGGGACAGGCAAACACATTGACAGGAATTTAGTGGCGCAGGCAAATAAACAGTGAAGTGAGAAAAAAAAAAAAAAAAAAAAACTACACCGAGAAGGTGTATGTTTACTACTGTAAAAATAAAAATTAGATAGAGGAATGGAAATTCATGGACATTTGGAAAACAAATAATCTACTCATTAAATGTAACATTTCTAATGCAGATCACCCGTTTTTGTAAATACTCACTAGAGTCAGGAGACTAAGAGCTGCCTGTATTGTTTTAAGTGCAGCTGTACAGTTTAGGACAGTTAAAGCCCTGAAGATGTCTAAATATAACTTTCGTATCTCTACTTGTCAATCTCTCTATGTGTCTTGGAAGCTGCTGAGCAACGCCGCTGTACAGGGACAGCACAGGGCATCTGGAAACACTCCCTGCAGCAACTCTGCCTGCAGCATTCCCCATGCCATGCAGAGCTAAGAGACACAGAGTTTACCAGGTGTTTCAAAGAGTCGTACAAGACCGAACACAACAGAGATGACAAAGCAAATGCTGCTTGGGCATTTCGAACAAGGTCATTTTGGTTAAAAGAAAAGATATCAACATTTTTCTAAGCCACCACCTGGGAAAAAAAGAAAAACTACAAACCCAGTGTTTTATACACAAATATCTTCTGGGGAACTAAAGAAAGTTAATAGTTTTATTTTTGTTATCTTTCTGGACTACCCTTGTTTTGCGGGTGCGGTATTTATGTTTTCATCATGGCTGAAGAAGCAGCTTGGAAACAGGTGAGCTGCAGATGCATATTACTCTTGAACTTGTTCAGAAGCTCTTCCAGTAACCTGTAAGGGAGGAGAGAGTACTTTACAAGCTGACAGAATGAAGGTCATCTAACAACATAAGAAAACATTTAGTGGAGCCAGTTACTCAGCACTGACTTCACCTTGGCATTTTTAGAAGGTAGCTGAAAAGGTTATTATTTGTGGATTCTTAACTTAGTAACATGGAGCCCTGGTGGCTCAGTGGTTAAGAGCTCGGCTGCTAACCAAAAGGTTGCCATTTCAAATCCACCAGCCTCTCCTTGGAAACACTATGGGGCAGTTCTACTCTGTCCTATAGGGTCGCTATGAGACGGAATTGACTCAACAGCAATAATGGGTTTGGTTTTTGGTAACTTAGTAATAGAAGTCAATCAAAGAATTTAATTAAAAGGAATATATCAATCTCCCTTCTGTCTCCTAACCCCAGATTGATTAGGTTCCTTCTTAAAACAGTCTAATGTTTGAGCCTATTTTTTTAATTCACTTTTCAAAAATGTACATTTACTAAAATTCACTCTTTTTGGTGTACAGCTTTATGAATGTTGACAAACACATACAGTTGTGTAATGAAAATCAAGATACAGAACAGTTCCTTTACCCCCTAAAATCCCTTTATGCTGCTCTTTGTAGTCACCCCTCCAAGGCCCTAGCCTAGCCTCCAGTCCCCAGCAACGATTGATCTATTTTCTATTCCTCTAATTTTAGATTTTTGTCATTAACAAATATTGAAGAGTGGTAAACTAAGCTAGCATATCAGGCACCCAAAGAATCAGGACTAGTTCTAACTCTGCTGGGCAAATTATTCTACTACTTGATATCTCAAGTGTTTCCCCAACTTGTACAACACGTTCATATGTTAGAGTGGAGGGTTCACAGAGCCCACATGGAGCAGACGAAGCACCAAGAACTCGGCTCCAAGTACGTTAACATGCATCATCTAAAGATAAAAATCTGCACATGTTGCTATCACGGCGGTCATTTTTTTGGAACCGACTATGTGCCAGGCACAGCAACTCAAAAAAAATGACAGGCCCTATATAGTTTATTGGAATTGGGTTCAAGAGTTTATTTCAAAGTCTAATAATGCTCTTTTTTTAATAATGCTCACTATTAGAACACTGTAAAATAATAGTGATTATTTTAATCTTTTATCATAAAGAAATGAACAAAGTTTGCAACTAATCCAGAGAGGCTGAATTTAGTGAGAAAAGAACAAAGCAAGAAAATGGAAAAAAGGCTTGTAGGTACCGGCTTTGTTTGTATATCCACCCATTTGCTCATTAGGAAAAAAGACAAGGACTGCACTAGGAACATACAAGCGAAAGAATCTGTCTGCTGCCCACTCTTCAAAGCTATGTCCAAGCCTAATCCCTACACGCAATTTCCTACCCACGGTAATATGTGCTATTACCGTAACCCAGCCCAGTGTGGTCTCTCTCCCTTCTGAGTTTACACAACATTCATCTTTGCTACGGCCCTAATTCAGCACAAACTTGGAACTGCCTAACATTGTTAATTATCCTCTTCAGAACCATACTTATTATTTCTCCAACCAGACCTTGCTCCTTGAGGACTGGGACCATGTCTGACATCTCTTGAATCCTCCATAGAACCTAGTACAGTAGCGGTCACAAAGCAAGGGCACCGCAGTACTTGTGTGTCGACTGATCAACCAGATGAAAGGTGGGTGGGCTCAGCTGCTGATGCTGAGAGCCCAAAGGTCTACAAATGTTTGTGTTTCAGGGAATGCCTGCAGGCTGGCACTCATGATACCTGCTGGTCTAGACTCTCAGGTCAGAATTCCCTTTACATACACCAGGGAGTGGCCAAGTTTAAACTCAGGCTGGATCATTAGTGCAGCAGTAATGAAATACATACAACCTTACTATGCTATATATAACTATTCTTTTTTAATACTTCACATAGCACAAAATGTTATTTTATATTGCTAGCTACTCCATGAGGCAAAAAAGCACAGATCCTGCATTTTACTAGGATGCCCCCTTTTACATTAATCTAGATATTCTCTTCTTTAAAATATAATCAAATGATATAATTTACTGACTAAGTCAAAATGAGCTTTCTTATGGCTTTTTTCTGTACTACTCACATAAAACAAGAAAAGAGCTAATTACTTAATTGTAATACATCCAGAAGAAAGGTTTTACCTTATT
Source organism: Loxodonta africana (assembly GCF_030014295.1). Classification (NCBI taxonomy): domain Eukaryota; kingdom Metazoa; phylum Chordata; class Mammalia; order Proboscidea; family Elephantidae; genus Loxodonta; species Loxodonta africana. The sequence continues at coordinate 37,714,805 of NC_087342.1, forward strand.
CTGTCCCTCTCCCAGGCCAGGTAAAGTTAACAGAACACACAATATTAAGGGCTATTAAATAATTCTCATCCTTAAATGCAAATCATTAAAAATATTTAATAGGGTACTTTTGGGTGATAAAAGTTACCTAATTGAATCCCCAAAAAATACAGAACTTACTTTTTATCTGCGCCACTTGAGAGTTGAGGCAGGACTTCCAAAGCTTGTTTAAAACTAGACCTGGACATAAACATTAAGGTTGAAGCATTTCACAGTTCCAAGGGAATTCAGGGGACCACTAAAAAATTCTTAAGCATATCTTAAATATAAAAACCAGCATGAGCCAATGAATCAAGTGGAAATATGAGAAAAAGTAAAAGTGAAAAACAATAGAAAAAGTAAAAGTAAAAGTAAGGGTAGTTACCAGATGGAAGTTTTGTAACAGAGGCAGAAAAACTAAACTAGGAAATGAAACATAACTTGAAAAGCTAAGAAGAAACTGATTACAGAAAGGACGCTACTTATGATAGATGAGAGGTTACTGTAGAGATGTTTAATTAAGAAAAAGTCTTTTCAACAAATAACTGGACTATAGACAAAACAACTGGTTAAAAAAGTAAGGAGATTAAGTGGAAACAAGGGAGAATCCTGTGAAAGATTACATAAATAGGGATTTTATTGTAGTACTGGTATCTACAGGGCTTGATTTATAGCCAGTATCTTATAATAACTGAATATGGTCTGTACAGGATTTACCTATCATTGGAAACCTTGGTAGCATTGTGGTTAAGAGCTACAGCTGCTAACCAAAAGGTCAGCGGTTCGAATACATCAGGCCCTCCTTGGAAACCATATGGGGCAGTTCTACTCTGTCCTATAGGTCGCTATGAGCCAGAATTGACTTAACGGCAACGGGTTTGGTTTTTTTTTTGGTTTTATACTCAAAAACTGTAGGAAAATGGAGAGACTCAACACAATTTCTTTACATGAGAAAGACAAAAGGAATAAACTAAGAAATTACCGATTTGCTATGTTTAACTTTTGCAAGTAGAAAGCACCAGATCTATGGATCCAAATGAAAAGCATCTTAGAATAGATTATTAACTGTTTGGTAAGAACAGTTCTTAACTCCTTATCTCTTCTTCTTTTAGGACTGGTTGACTGAGGTGAAGAAATAATGTATTCTTGACAGTAAAATGTTTTTTGATTTCGTACTGAAAACACATTCTCATCAATTGAAACATATTTTTGACTAGTGTTTCTCAAACCAGGGGCATGTGTCACAGCAACATACAGAGAGACTGAAAAGTTCCATCGGGATTATAAATATTGGTGCTGCAAGTCTTCAGTTGTTCTGGTAGGGTGTGGGGACAGATTATAGCTTATTGTCATATTTCTCTCCCTTTCCAATATTAAATTGGCTTTCTTCTTTCCTGATGTGGAGGAAAGTTACATGCCGTTATCTCCACCATCATCTTGTTCCACGCATATCTCTTCTTAATTATGCAAAAGAAACGGGATGCAATTGCTCTTTATTTCTGCATCAATAACAATAATGATGATGGTGAAGAGGATGCCACCACTCATTTGTAAAGAACTGACATTTAGAAAGTGACTTTAGACATTTCTCCTTTAATCCAATAGCATTGCCTGGAAGGGATGATTACCTTCATTTTACAGATGAGGAACTTAGGTTCAGAAAGGTTAACTTAGTGGGGAAAAAAAAGGACAGGTACTTATACAAAGTATGCACGTACATCAAATAAGGACCTGGTGCTTTCTATCTTCTGTACATTGTGGAGAAATGTAAATGGTTGGGAAAAGGTATAGTTAAAACATGGTAGACATCTAGAAAACTGTTTCTGGTAAGCCATGGTGAACAAGAAAGAGAAGCTAAACTTCATTTGGTTAGGAAAAAAACAAAAAGTCTTTTCCATAGAAAGGATGACGGTCAGAGTGATGGCATAAGCCATGTCATCAAATGCTGGAAGTGAATAAATACGTACATTGCACAAAGTGTCCTTAAACATTTTATGTATATACTGATTGGTAATTCATTTGCTTGGTAATTTATTTCCTAGGTAATACTGCCAATGGAATAAATAATTTTGTACAGCAAGTAGTGCTGTTTCAGTTCACCTACTGATATTTCTATTATAGGAAATCCTGACTTTCATTCAAAACAACTAAAAATTATCATCAAGTTTCCACTACAAAATTTTGCAGACAAACCACAGGCTTCCTCTTATGCTGATATTTACAATACTTGATCTGTCCTTCAGACCCTATCATGGACAGATTAAGACACAATGCTGCTTTCCTTCTTTTTTTAGGAAGTATATAATGCTTTATTACATCATTTATGAGACTAAGATTTATCAGTACTGAATGAAAAACATAATATTACATTAAACTTCCTGCCCTTTATATTGTACTACAAAGGTGCAACCTCAAGAGTTCTTGGCTAATTTTGAGTATACGTTAAAAATTTGATCAATCAAATATAAACTTTATCACATCAGAAAATCATGAACATTTATTCTGATTATCTTTACAAAGAGCTTTACACAATAGAACAAGAATACTTAGCATCTTACTTGCTTTCAGGTGTCAGGTAAATAACCACAGCATCCCTTAAGGCATAGATTTCAAGCCTTGCCTAAAGAAAAGGAAAAAAGTGACAACTGTGAAATGCTTCCATTATAAAATGAAAACCACAGTGTGGTACAGCAGCCTCCAGCCTGGCTACAAGGGCAATCATAGCAGAGCACTACAGGTGTAGGGCTTTAATAAGCAGAGTACCTCCACCAATACGGTGATGATTAACTATGAACAGGTACTTTAAAACAGTGTAAAGAAATAGGCAGTGGCAAAATCTTCTTTCACTGAAAATTAACCTGTAGTCAAGTGTAAGACTATGTGAAGACAGGGAGCTAGGTGTTTTGCTATGAAAGGTACAAACTGTGGAATGATTTTCCAGCAGTCTGTATTATCCAACCAATAATTTTTCTTTCATCTGGTAGTGAGAGGAAGGGGCCTTTGAAATACTGTCCTGAGTTACTCTCCTCTCCCACAGTCAGTTCTCCGGCTGGCTTATTTCCTCACACCTATGACCTTTCAGGCACACTGATCCAATCTCAAAAGCTAACCTAAAGGTCTACTAACTCAAAACAACAGCTATCAGAATCACAGCTGGCTTTCTTGCAGAAAGTGACAAGTCAATCCTAAAATTCATGTGGAAATGCAAGGGACCCAGGATAGTCAAAACAATCCTGAAAAAGAACAAAGTAGCAGGACTCATACTTTCCGTCTCAAAACTTTATCCTACAGTAATGAGGACAGTATGATACTGACATATGGATAGGTCAGAACAATGGAACAGAATTAAACCCTCACATTTATGGTCCATTGATTTTTGACAAGGGTGTCTAATAACAATTGTGTCTCCCAAAAGTATGTGTTGCAAATCCTAACTTCTTTGCCTGTGGTTATAAACCCATTTGGAAGGGGTTGTCTTTACGTTAATGATATAGGATTAGTGTAGGATGAGTCTTAAATCAATCTTTTGTGAGATATAAAAGAGATTAAACAAGCAGGCAAAAGCAGCAGAGATGGAGGAAGAGAAATGCCAAGCCACATGAAGATCTCCAGGAGCAGAAGCTCAAAGACAGACAAGGGCCTTACTCCAGAGCTGACACAGACAGAAACTCTTCCCCTATAGCCAGCACTCTGGATTTGGACTTCTAGCCTCCTGAACTGTGAGAAAATAAGTTTCTGTTTGTTAAAGCAAACCACTTGTGGTATTTTTGTTATAGCAGCATTAGGGTCACTACGAGTTGGAATCGACAGCAATGGGTTATATAAATAAAACAGAATTTGGTACCAGGAGAGTGGGGTGCTGCTCTAACAGATACCTAAAATGTGGCAGTGGTTTTGGAATTGGGTAGTGGATAGAGGCTGGAAGAATTTAAAGATGCCTAATAGTAAAAGCCTAGATTGCCTTGAACAGACTGTTGGTAGAATTACTCAAAAGCAGGTCTGGTGAGGGTTCAGAGGGAAGTGAAGAGAGCTATGGAGAAAGTCTCTATCATCTTGGAGAATAAATGTGGCAGCTGCAATAGAATGTTGCTAGAAATTAGGATGTTAAATACGCTTCTGGTGAGGCCTAAAAACAAAATGATAACACATATAGACATTTCATCAAATATGAAGAATGCGCATACTTCTCCAGTGCACAAGGACCATAGGGATCTCGATGATACGTTAGGTCACAAAACAAGTCTCAATAAATTTGATTGATTAAATCATTTAGTAATCACTAATAATTAAACAACTAATCAATGTAATTGTTAAATTATTAACTATTACTAAATTGTTTAAATTTACATTCCACAATGGCAAAAAATTAGAATTCAACAGCAGAAGAAAAACTGGAAATTTCACATATATGTGGAATTCTAACAACACTACGAAACAACCAATGAGTCAAAAAGTAAATCACAAGAGACATTACAAAATACTTAGAGACAAATGAAAATGTAAGCACAACATATAAAACTTGTGGCATGCAACGAAGGCAGTACTCATAGGGAATTTATTTATGCCTACATTAATCAAATCAAAAACTCAACTTCATCCTCTGAGGAACTAGAAAAAGAAGACCAGACTATGGCCAAAGCTACCAGAAGGAAGGAAATAATGAAGATTAGAGAGAATTGAAATAGGTAATAGAAAAACAAAAGAGAGAATTAAAAGACCAAATGTTCGTTCTTCGAAAAACTGAATAAAATTAACAAAGCTTTAGCCAGACTGACAAGGATAAAAATTGAGAAGACGCAAAAACTAAAACCAGAAATGAACATGGGAACATTACTATCAACTCTATAGAAATATAAAGGATTATAAGAGAATACTATCAACAATTGTATGCCAACAAGTTAAATAATTTAGATGAAATTGGCAAATATCTTGAAACACATGAATTTCTTAAATTGACTCAAGAAGAAATAAAAATCTCAACAGACCTGTAACAAGTGAAGATACTGAATCAGTAATCAAAAACCTCACAACAGGGGGTAAAAAATTACAGGACCTGATGGTTTCACTGGCAAATTCAACCAACCATTTAAAGAAGAATTAGCACCAATTCTCAAACTCTCACAAAGTCACACAAAGACACCACAGAAAAGAAAATTACAGACCAAGATCCCTGGTGAATACAGATGCAAAGATCCTCAAGAAAACAGTAGTAGACTGAATCCAACACACTGAAAGGATTACACACCTTGAGCAAGTGGGACTTATTAGAGGAATGTAACGGTGGTTCAACATAAGAAAATCAATCAATGTAATATGCTACATTATTACAATGAAAGAAAACCACCACAGCATCATCTCAATTGATGCAGAAAAATGCATTTAACAAAATCTCACTCCCTTTCATGTTAAAAATACTCAGCAAAGTAGCAACAGAGGGAGAAAGTAAAAAGTATATTTATGAAAAACCCATAGCTAATGTCATACTCAATAGCTTTCCCCCTTAAGATACGGATCAAGACAGGGATGCCTGCTTTCACCACTGCTATTCAACATGTTATTCAGCTAAAAGTTCAAGCCAGAGAAGCGAGGCAAGAAAAAGAAACAATTCCACTTACAATAACATCCAAAAAGAATAAAATTGCTAGGAATAAATTTAACTAAGGAGGTGAAAGACTCGCACACTGAAAACTACAAAACATACCTGTAAGAAATCAATGGAGACCTAAAAAATGCAAAGACATCCAGTGTTAAAGAATTGGGGCACTTAATATTGCTAAGATAGCAATACTAACAAAAGAGAGCTATGGCTGCAAAGCAATACTTAAAAAATTACAACAGCTTTTAGCAGAAATGGAAAAGTCAGTCCTCAAATTCATAGGGACCTGTAAGGGCTCCCAAAAATCAAAACAATCTTGAAAAGGAGGCAAAGAGTAGGAGGACCCATACTTCTTGATTTCAAAATACAGTACAAAGCTACAGTAATTGAAACAGTATAGTACTGGAATAAGGATAGATATATAGACCAATGGAATAAAATTGAGTCTAGAAATAAATCCATACAACTGTGGTCAATTGGTTTTTTTCACAAGGGTATCAAGTCCTTCAATGAGGAAACAACAGTTTCTTCAACAACTGATGCTGGGACAATCCACATGCAGAAGAATAAAGTCGGACTGCTACCTCACACCACATATGAAAATTAAACCAAACTGGATCAACAACCTAAATATAAGAGCTAAAACCATAAAAATCTTAGAAAAATACGTTAAATCTTCAGGACCTTGTACTGGGCAATGGATTCTTAGATATGACACTGAAAGCATGAACAACAGAAGAAAAAATAGGTACACTGGACTTCATCAAAATAAAACTTTTATGTATTAAAGAACAGTGTGAAGACAGTGAAAAGACAATGACAAGAATGGGAGAAAATATTTGGAAATCATATATCTGATAAGGGTTTAATATCCTGAATATATAAATAATTCCTATAACTTGACAATAAAAACACCTCAATCAAAAAATAAGCAAAGGGGAGAGGGCAGGGCCAAGATGGTGGAGTAGTCAGAGGCTTTCTGTGATCCTTCTTACAACAAAGACCCAAAAAAACAAGTGCAACGATTATATATATGAAAAACGAGGAGCCCTGAACATCAAAGGCAAAGTTCGAAAATAAACTGAGCGGCAAGGGGAAGGAGAGACGGTTCAAAAGCAGCGAGGAGCTGCCGAACTTGACTTGGCAGGAACCCTAAGGCACAATCCCCTGGAGCTACTGTGGTGGAGCTGGCCATAGCCTTCTGGACGTGGTTTCCTCAGGGAGAGACAGTGAGCTGCACAGCCTATTCACACTTCCAGAACCAGTGAAAAGCAGTGTTCTTGGCAAAAGCTAAGTACTTGTGCTTATTTTAATGTGCCCCCAGCCCCCAAGCTGGTTTCAGTGTTGATTTCTCTGGGGCTGAGACAGGTCCTGCTATGCACCCTGAGCCATTCTCCTGGCCTTGGAGAAGGAACAAAATTAACAGTTGGAGGAATAGATAATCTGCCAGCTCCACTAAGCTGGGGAGTTCAGGACAGAGCAGCTCCTGTCCAGGCACGAAGTCCATGGACTCTGAATACCTTTCACCCCTGCATGGACCTATGTGGGCCCATTTCAGAACAGACCCTTACTGGAAGACTGCAACTGTTTCAGCTGTGTGGTGGAGAGGTGCGTGTTTGATGTTTGACACTATGCTGCCTATTAAACAGGACCCTCACCTACCCACATCTGAGGCCTGAGGACTGCTGGCTCCACCCACACCACCTAGCCACCTGTGATGGGGTCCAAGGATAAATGGTACCTCCCAGTCCTAATAACCAAAAGCACTGGGTGCCCACAGTCTGGCTGCAGAACCCACCCACCTGTGTGCTCTAGGGAACAGGGATGTGCTTTGATCACAGATACTTGGGGGATGATTGTCAGCCCCCTGCCTTGTTCATAGAGTGATGTCCTGTTGCAACCGGATACCTGTGCCTACACCAATCACCCCGCCTCTCTAAGACTGTAGGACAGAGCCTGTACCACATACTTGATGACTAACTACCTGGACACCTGAGTTGAATCCATAAAAGAAAAGAATGGACTCTTAAGCTCATATACCTAGTAACACTTTTAGCCATCTCGTGACAGGACATTAGAGCTTCAAAGGAGAAAATAATCAAACTAGCTCACTCAAGTATCCTATTTGGGCATATGAAAACAAAACAAAGAAGTTAGGATACAGTAAGCAAACATAAAATAATATAGTAACTTATGGATGGCTCGGAGACAACGGTCAATATCAAATCTCATAAAGAAGCAGACCATGACCGCTTGAACAAGCTCTCAAAACAAAGAATCTAGAAATCTTCCAGATGAAGATGTCTTCCTGGAATTACCAGATGTAGAATACAAAAGATTAATATACAGAAGTCTTCAAGACATCAGGAAGGAGATCAGACAAAATGCAGAAGAAGCCAAGGAACACACAGACAAAGCAGTTGAAGAAATTAAAAAAGTTATTCAAGAACACAACAAAAAAATTTAATAGACTACAAGAATCCATAGAGACAGCAATCAGAAATTCAGAAGATTAACAGTAAAATCAAAGAATCAGACAACTCAATAGAAAGTCAGAGGAGCAGAATTGAGGAAATGGAAGGCAGAATTAGTGAGACTGAAGATAAAACACTTGACATCAATATATTTTATGAAAAATCAGATAAAAGAATCAAAAAAAAATGAAGAAACCCTAAGAATCATGTGGGACTGTATCCAGAGAAATCACTTACGAGTGATTGGAGTACCAGAACAGGGAGGGATAACAGAAAATACAGAGAAAACTGTTGAAGATTTGTTGAGAGAAAACTTCCCTGATACAGTGAAAGATGAGAAGACATCTATCCAAGATGCTTATGAAACTCCACATAAGGTATACCTTGAAAGGAAGTCACCAAGACATACTATAATCAAACTTCCCAAAACTGAAGATAAAGAGAGAATTCTAAGAACGGCTAGGGGTAAATGAAAAGTCACCTACAAAGGAGAGTCAATAAGAATAAGCTCGACTACTTGGCAGAAACCATGCAGGCAAGAAGGCAATGGGATGACTTATATAAAGCATTGAATGAAAAAAATTGCCAACCAAGAATCAAATATTTAGCAAAACTGTCTCTCAAATATGAAGGCAGAATTAGGACATTTCCAGATAAACAAAAGTTTAGGAAATTTGTAAAAACCAAATCAAAACTACATGAAATACTAAAGGGAATTCTCTGGTTAGAAAATCAATATCAGATATCAACCCAAGACTAGAACACAGGACAGAGCAACCAGATATCAACCCAGATAGGGAAATCACAAAAATAAATCAAGATTAAAAAATGCTCAAAATGGGGAAACAGTGATGTTATTATGTAAAAGATGACAACATTAAAACAATAAAGAGGGACTAAAAAATGTAGTCATACATCTTTCATATGTAGAGGAAGTCAAGTTGATACAAAGAAATAAAAGTTAGGTTTAAACTTAGAAAAATAGGGGTAAATATTAAGGTAACCACAAAGGAGACTAGTCTCACATACTTTGGACATGTTTCAGGAGGGATCAGTCCCTGGAGGAGGACCTCATGCTTGGTAAAGTAGAGGGTCAGAGAAAAAGAGGAAGACCCTCAATGAGACAGACTGACACAGTGGCTGCAACAATCGGCTCAAGCATAACAACTGTGAGAATGGCACAGGACTAGGCAGTGTTTATTTCTGTTGTGCATCGAGTTGCTATGAGTTGGGACTAGACTGCACCTAACAATAACAACTTCCCCTAATCAACTTGTCAAATAGTGCTCTCCATTGCTTCCCCATCTTCCTGATATTTTATTATGAAAATTTTCAAACGTATCAAAACTGAGAAACAATTTTACAATGACCATCTGAATATCTATCCATCTATCAATTCACAGTGCTGTTTTGTTGTACTTCAGCACATGTATCATTAACTAGAGTTGAATGTTTGTTTCAGTTCTTTTTCTTTTGAGTTAAAATTTACATACCGTAAAATGGACAAATCTTAAAGTGTAGCATTTGATGCGTTTGACCAATGCATACATCCATGTAATGGAAACCCTTATAAAGATATAGAACCATCACCCTGTCAAGTTCCCTCAACCACCCAGAGGAAACCGCCTGATTTTTTTCCACTATAGATTAATTTTATCTGCTCTAGAACTGCATGTAAATGAAACTCATACAGTAGAAGTATACTTTTTTCTCTGTCTTCTTTCACCCAGCATAATGCTTCTGAGATTTATTCATGTTATGTGCATCAGCAGTTTGCCTTTTTTATTGCTAAATAATATTCTGTTGTATTATTATTTTTTTTTTTGCTTAGTCTCCTGATGGACACCTTGGCTGTTTCTAGCTTTTGGTTATTGTGAATAAAACTGCTGTGAACATTCTTACACTTTTTTTTTTTTTTCATTGACATATGCTTTCAGTTCTGTTGGTTAAATACCTAGGATTGGAATGTCTGGGTAATAGGGTATGTGTATTTTTAGTTTAAAAACAAACAAACACCTGCAAGAACTTTTCCCAAAATAGTTGTACTATTTTACACTCCCCCCAAATGTGTGAATGTTCCAGTTCCTCCACATTCTTGTCAGCATTTGGTATTGCCAGGTTTTAAAATTCAGTCATCCTGGTGAATGTGTAATGGTATTTACTGTAGTTTTAATTTGCACTTACCTGATAACTGCTGATGTTGAACATCCTTTTATGTCCTGATTGGTCATTTTTTAATTGTCCTTTATGAAATGTCTGTTAAAATCTTTTGCCAATTTTTACTGGGCTTTTTTTGAGTTTTAGGAGTGTTTGTACAGCCTGAAAATCAGCTCTTTGTCAGATACATGTTTTAAGAATATTCTCTCCTAATCTGTGGTTTGCTTATTCTATGAAAAACTAATTCTACTAGTTTTCTTAATTGTGTCTTTTGAGGAGATGTTTTTAATTTTGAAGAGCTTAATTTTTTTAAGGTTATTGCTTTCTAGTCTAAGAAATCTTTGTCTACCCACAACTCATAAAGATATTCTCCTATTTTCTTCTAGAACTTTTATGATTTTCACCTGGTCTATGTTTAGGTCTCTGATGTATCTCGAATTAATTTTTTGCATGTGGTATGAGAGAAATCACATGGATGTCCAGTTTTCTAGCATCATTTGTTGACAAAGCTTTCCTTTTCCCACACTGGATTGCTTTGAAGCTTTTGTCTAAATCAAATGACCATATGAGGGTAGTTCTATTTCTGAGCTCTTAGTTCAGTTCCATTGATTTACTTATTTATGATTATGTCAGCATCACACAATTCTGATTACTATAAACATAGAGTAAGTCTTCAAGTTAGCAAGTATACATTTTCCAAGTTGGTTGCTCTTTTTTGAGATTGCCTTGTATTTTAGAATCAGCGTTGTCATTTTCTACCAAAAAAAAAAAAAAAAATCCCTGCTGTGTTAAGACTGGGATTATGTTGATTTAATAGATCAATTTGGGGAAAATTTATATCTTAACAATAAGTAAGCCTTTCAATTGATAAAAACTGTGTATCTTCTTTAATTTCAATTTATTTATTATTTTTTTTGCTATTGTAAATGGAATTGATTTTAAATTCCATTCTCATTATTTGCTGCTAGAATATAAAAATACAACTGATTTTTGTATATAAGGTTGTATCCTATGACCTTGTTAAATTCATTCATTAGTTCTAGAAGTTGTTTTATAGATTCCACAGAATTTTCTATAGAAATAATATCAGCTGTACATACATACATAGTTTTACTTTTTCATTCTGAACTTTATGCCTTTAATTTCATTTTCTTCCCTTACTGTAATGGCTAGGGCATCAAAGACAATGATGAATAAGAGTAGTAAAAGTGTGGAAAAGCCTTGTTCCCAATCTTAGTGGAAAGTGTTCAATAGTTCATCATTAAGAAAAGTTAACTACATGTTTTTCAGATATCCTTTGTCAGGCTGAAAAAGTTCTCCTTTACTCTTAGTTCGTTGAGAGTTTTTATAATCAGTTCAACTTTTTTCAAATACCTTTTTTAATGATCATAAAGTTTTTCTCCTTTATTCTGTAAATATGGTGAATCACATTAATTGATTTTTAAATAATAACCCAGCCTTGCATTTCTGAGATAAATACTACTTGGTCATGGTGCATTATCCTTTTTACACTGCTGGATTCAATGTGCTAATGTTAAGAATTTTTTCTGCCTGTGTTTATAAGGTATGTTAGTCTGTAATCTTCTTTCTTTTTTTTAAAAATTCCCTTGTCAGGTTTTGGCGTTTGGCCACATAAGACGAATTGGGAAATGCTGTCTTCTCCATTTTCTGAAAGAGCTGATGTAAGACTGATGGTATTTCTTCCTTAAATGTCTGATAAACTTCATCAGTGAAGCCATCTGGACCTGACGTTTTTTGTAAAAAGGCTTTTGATAAATTAATTTCTTTAGTAGATATGGAATTATTTAGATTTTCTGTTTTTTCTTTTATCAATTAGGTAAGTTGTAATTTTGAAGGAAATGTGTCCATTTCATCTCAGTTGTTGAATTTGTTAACATAATTGGTTCATAACATCATCTTTTTAATATAAGCATCTTCCATCCTGGATACTGGTAATTTGTGTTCTCTTTTTTTCTTTGTCATTTTAGCTAGAGCTTTATCAATTATTAAGTCTTTCAAAGAACTAGCTTTTGGTTTTGTTATTTTTTCTTTGTTTGATTTTCATTCCACGTATTTTGTTTATCCTTTTCTGGTTTTATTTACTTGAAGTTTACTCTGTTCTTCCTTTTCTAGCTTTTAAGGTGAAACCTTAGGTTATGATTTTGGAGCTTTCTAATAAAAGCATTTAAAGCTATAAAGTTTCCTCTAAAAACTGCGATTAATTTTTATATTTTTAGTGTTATTCAGTTTGAACATTTTCTAATTACCCTTTGCTGTTATTGTTAGCTGCCATTATTAAGTCAGTTCTGAATCATATCGACTTTACATACAAAAGAATGAAACACTGCTTGGTCCTGTGCCATCTTCATGATTGTTGTTGTGTTTGAGTCTACTGCTGCAGCTATTGTTTTCATGTCATCTTTATTCCATGGGTTATTTATAAACATTCTTTTTAATTTCAAAGTAGCTACAGCTTTACTAGTATTTTACTGTTACTGATGTCTATTTTAATTCCATTGTGAAAAACATACTCTGTATAATTTCAATCTTTATGAATTTATTGAGACTTGTTTCTTTCTACCAATAGTTGAGTGTGTTAAAATTCATAAACTGTGAAGTTGATTAAGGAGCCCTGGTGGTAGAGTAAGGAGCCCTGGTGGTAGAGTGGTTAAAGTGCTTGGGTGCTAACCAGAAGGTTGGCGGTTCAAACCTATTAGCTGCTTCATGGGAGAAAGAAGTGGAGTTGTCTTTTTCTCCTTGTAATTCTGTCAATTTTTGCTTCATATATTATTCTGTATGTACATGAAGTGTCCTTTTTATTGCTGGTAATACTTTTTGTCTTAGAGTCTATTTTAATATAACATTAACATAATCACTGCAGCATTCCTGTGTTTACTGTTTGCATTGTATATATTTTTCCATCCGTCTACTTTCAATCTATTTTATGTCTTTATATATAAAGCGTTTTTTTTTTTTTGTACATAGCATGTAGTTGAATCTTGCTTTTTTATGCATTCTGACAATCTGTACCTTTTAATTGAAATGTTTAATCCATTAGCACTTCATTATAGGCATGGTTAGATTTAGATCTAACCTAAATCTATTTGTTTTCTGTTTGTCCCCTTTGTTTCTCCTTTTTTCCTCCTTTACTGCTCTTTTCTTATTTGCTTATATATATTTTAGAACTCCATTTTAAGTACCTTTTTACTTTTTTGCTCTATCTCTTTGCATTATTTTTTAGAACTGCATTTTACTTATCTATTAGCTCTGCAGCTATAACGCTTTACATTATTTTTTCAGTGTTTGCTCTAGGGTGTGTGTTGTCCAATATGGTGCCTGCCAGCCACATGTGACTAATTAAATTTAAATAAAATTAAAATTCAATTTCTCAAAGAGACTAGACACATTTCAAGTGCTCTACAGACACATGTGGCTAGTGGCTACATGCTGACAACACAGATATAGAACATTTTCATTATCACAGAAAGTTCTATTGGACAGTGCACTCTAGGGGGTAGACCACAGTCTACTTACAGTTAATAATAAACCACTTCATGTAAAATATACAAGCTCTGCAACTGTATTAATCCATTTTTATCCCTCCTTAAACATTAAGCTATAGTTGTCATACGTTTTATAATTACATACATTTAAAATTCCACAAGACAATGTTATAATTGTTGGTGTAAAAGTCATATATATTTTTTAAAATTAAGAAGAAAAGATGTCTTTTATATTTACCCACATATTTACCATTTCTGTAGCTCTTCATTTCACCCTGAAGGTCTGTGTTTCCATTTGTTATCATTCCCCCTTCAGCCTAAAGAACTTTCTTCAAATTTCTTGTAATTCAAGAAATGCTTCACTGTCTCCAATGAGAAGTCAGTGGTCATTAAAACCGTTGCTCTTCTGTCAGCAATCTGTCATTTTTTCTCTCGCTGCATTCAAGATTTTCTCTTTGTTTTTTAGCACTTTGACCAGGATGTGCTTATAGGATTTCTCTGCATTTATCCTGTATGGATTTTGTTGAACTTCCTGTCTGTAAATTTATATCTTTTATCAACTTGGGAAAATTTGGGACGTATTTTCAAACATTTTTTCTGTTCTATTTGTTTCTTACTTTTCTGGGAATCTAACTATGACCATGTTAGACTTTTTCATATTATCCCCCAGGTCCCTGAAGCTCTGTTCTTTTCCAATAATTCTTTTCTCTGGTCTTTAGATTATTTCTACTGATCTATATTCAAGTTCACTGACTTTTTCCTTTGTCATCTCCATTCCCATCCAGTATACTTTTAAAAATTCATATACTGCATTTTTCTGTTCTAGAACTTCTATTTAATTTGATTTCTAGGGTTTCTATTTCTCTGATGATATCTATATTTCTTCATTATGAGCATATTCTCTTTTACATCACTGAACACAGCTGCTTTAAAATCCTTGCCTGCTAATTCCAACAACTGGGTAATTTTGAGGCTGGTCTTAGCTGATTGTCTTTTCTATTGAGACTGGGTCATGTTTTCCTATTTTGTTTTGTTTGTGCATATCAATTAAGTTTCAATTGTATCCTGGACTTTGTGAATATTATGTTGTGGAGACTGTGGATTCTATAACTTGCTTCCAAGAAGTGTTGATTTTTGTTTTGTTTTAGCAAGCAATTAACTTATTTGGACTCAAAACGAAAACTCTTGTTTCTTGGGCAGCAGTTTGATTCTTACTTCAGTTCTTTCAGCCGTTGCTGGGCTGGTTGGAGTCTGATCACACATATGTAATTTAGGGGTCAACCTGTTTCAGGCAGAGTGTATACAAAGAATTTGTCATTCTTGTTCTCTACTCTCTGGGATAACCCCCTTACCTTTCAGCAGCTGTGGCTGTCCTGAGCCTGGTCTTCAAGCCAGAAAGATAGTAGTTTTCTACGGAAGTTTTAGGTACTCCTGGGCTTACTTTCTAAGGAGCCCAGGCACAGTGGTTAAAGCACTTGACTGCTAACCAAACGGTCGGCGGGTCAAACCCACCACCTGCTGCATGGGAGAAAGATGTGGCAGTCTGCTTCTATAAAGATTTACAGCCCTGGAAACCCTGTGGGGGCAGGGTTGCTATGAGTTGGAATCGACTTGATGGCAGTGGGTTTGATTTTTTGGTTTGGGGCCTACTTTTAGGCTAAAATTCATTAAAAGTAGGGAACTCATTCAAATGCCATTTCCTCAGAATCTCCACACTAATTGTTACTCCCCATGTGTTCAGATGTTATTTTTTTAAAATATACTCAAGGTTTACAGCTATTATCTGTGAGGAGTTGGCCTGAATAGAGCTCCTTCAGCCATTACTGGAAGCAGAACACCATCGCTTTTTAAAAATACATTCACAATGCTTCCAGCACACTGAAAGCTCACAGCTAGAAGGTCACTCTCCAACGTGTCTGCATACCTCGACTTCTACCAGTTGGGTTCCATAGGTACCAAGAATCATCTGGTTTACAGCAGATATATTTGTTACTGTAATTATGTAATTTAAATAAACTAGTACATAAAATGATAGAATGTAAGCACAAAGAGACAGTTATTCATTGTTCATGCAAACTGACAGAATGCTTTAGAAAAACTTACTAAAAGTAAATTTTTAAATATTTCTGTGGAATTAAATTTGGCAAAGACAATTGTAAAATAAAAAGAAAAACCACAAAGCTTTTAGGAGGGATCTGCTTCAGATAATTTCACAAGCATATTTATGGTCTTGCTCTTCTTTAAAGAAACAGTAACTCTGGGGCTTACTGATAATACATTATAGGTATGGTTTATGCAAGAAAAATTACAGTATAGTTCTCCAATCAGTTGTTGTTAGGTGCTGTCAAGTCGGTTCCGACTCAGAGAGACCCTATGCACAACAGAACGAAACACTGCCCAGTCCTGAGCCATCCTCACAATCGTTGTTATGCTTCAGCTCATTGTTGCAGCCACTGTGTCAATCCACCTCGTTGAGGGTCTTCCTCTTTTCTGCTGACCCGGTACTCTGCCAAGCATGATATCCTTCTCCAGGGACCGATACCTCCTGACAACATGTCCAAAGTATGTAAGACGCAGTCTCGCCATTCTTGCCTCTAAGGAGCATTCTGGTTGTACTTCTTCCTTGACAGATTTGCTCGTTCTTTTGGCGGTCCATGGTATATTCAATATTCTTCGCCAACACAATTCATAGGCATCAATTCTTCTTCGGTCTTCCTTATTCATTGTCCAGCTTTCACGTGCATATGATGCGACTGAAAATACCATGGCTTGGGTCAGGTGCACCTTAGTCTGCAAGGTGACATCTTTGCTCTTCAACACTTTAAAGAGGTCCTTTGCAGCAGATTTACCCAATGCAGTGCATCTTTTCATTTCTTGACTGCTGCTTCCATGGCTGTTGACTGTGGATCCAAGTAAAATGAAATCCCGGACGACTTCAATCTTTTCTCCATTTATCATGATGTTGCTCATTGGTCCAGTTGTGAGGATTTTTGTTTTCTTTATGTTGAGGTGCAATCCATACTGAAGGCTGTGGTCTTTGATCTTCATCAGTAAGTGCTTCAAGTCCTCTTCACTTTCAGCAAGCAAGGTTGTGTCATCTGCATAACGCAGGTTGTTAATGAGTCTTCCTCCAATCCCGATGCCCCATTCTTCTTCATACGGTCCAGGTTCTCAGATTATTTGCTCAGCATATAGATTGAATAGGTATGGTGAAAGAATACAACCCTGACACACACCTTTCCTGACTTTAAACCAATCAGTATCCCCTTGTTCTGTCCAAACAACTGCCTCTTGATCTACATAAAGGTTCCGCATGAGCACTTAATTGTGTTCTGGAATTCCCATTCTTCGTAATATTATCCATAATTTGTTATGATCCACACAGTCGAATGCCCTTGCATAGTCAATAAAACACAGGTAAACATCCTTCTGGTATTCTCTGCTTTCAGCCAGGATACATCTGGCATCAGCAATGATATCCCTGGTTCCACGCCCTCTTCTGAAACTGGCCTGAATTTCTGGCAGTTCCCTGTTGATATACTGCTGCAGCCATTTTTGAATGATCTTCAGCAAAATTTTGCTTGCGTGTGATATTAATGATATTGTTGTATAATTTCCACATTTGGTTGGATCATCTTTCTTGGAAATAGGCATAAATATGGATCTCTTCTAGTCAGTTGGCCAGGGAGCTGTCTTCCGTATTTCTTGGCATAGACAAGTGAGCACCTCCAGTGCTGCATCTGTTTGTTGAAACATCTCAATTGGTATTCCATCAATTCCTGGGGCCTTGTTTTTTGCCAATGCCTTCAGGGCAGCTTGGACTTCTTCTTTCAGTACCATCGGTTCCTGATCATATGCCACCTCTTGAAATGGTTAAACATCGACTAATTCTTTTTGGTATAATGACTCTGTATTCCTTCCATCGTCTTTTGATGCTTCCTGCATCGTTTAATATTTTCCCCATAGAATCCTTCACTATTGCAACTCAAGGCTTGAATTTTTTCTTCAGTTCTTTCGGCTTCAGAAACGCTGAGTGTATTCTTCCCTTTTGGTTTTCCATCTCCATCTCTTTGCACATGTCATTATAATACTTTACTTCTTCTTCTTGAGACGCCCTTTGACCTACCAATCAGTACATCTATGAAAAAATGAAATAAAACCTGTCTGTATATGATAAGGTTGCTATGAGTCCAAAATGACTCGATCACAATGGGTTTGGTTCTGCGTACATGATAAGATTGATGACTAAAACCAGATTTATGTATTTTTAATAAAAGGAGAAGTTCAGCATGGCATTTAATGATTTGGGTACCTGTAATGCTCCATTTTTGCTGAACGATGACACACACTGCATCAGTCGACTCAGCTCTTCAGAAACAGCTTCCACCACCTTGGTCAGTACCCGAGGCACCAATTCTTTTGAAATAGTGAACACCTGATCAAAGGTTTAACATAAGAGGAAATTATGCCTTATGGTGGCTTTTTCTAATTTTATGAACAACAAAAGAATGCAAAAGAACAAAATAACTCACACGCTTTCCATATTTTTAAAGGACAAAAATTACGAATGAAAGGAAGATAAAGACGTATTTAAGTTGTATCACCTGATTCATGACAAAAACAATTTTTAAAAAAATACTGGCAAGCTTAATTTTGAAAGGTATTACTAAAGCTGGCAAACTAAAAATAGTTTTCAAATTTTAAGATTTGACACATTCAAAGTAGGAGTTATTATATTAGGTAATTTAGTGAAACATTTTACTCTCTTGGTTTAAAACTAAATCATATTTTCTTTTTAGTTTTCCTTTTTCTCATATTGAGTCAACAGTATTAAACGTTTGGGCCAAACTAAATATAATGCAAATGTTCAAGAAGATTTTGGCAAGTTAAGATCATGTGGGAAATAGTATGAATGAAATTCCACTTTCAGTCATTGATATTTACAAAAAAGCTCACAGTTATTGATAACAGACATCACTAAGGATCTCATCAGGAATCATCGTCATCAACACTAAAAATGGTCACATATTTCTCAGTTCCTGTGACTAGCACCAGCTCATTTACCACAGGAATGCTTTCACTTATCATTGATTTAATTTTTTACTTGAATTTTGTAACAATCTAACATAATAAGAATAGTATTTTTATGCCTTTGACAAAATCATGGTTGAAAATACATTACTAGTTATAAAAGATCATTATGATAAATTCTGATCTCAAATCATGTAAAAACCTCATTTTCACAGAGGACTTTATATATTTCCCTTTACTAAGAAATGAAAATTACAATATACTGTATTTGCCTTTCTGCTCTACTTGCTTCAAACTTAATAGCCAAATTCAGGAACCAGCTAGCATTTTCTTTGGTCATTCTTTTGTTTTAACCTCAATTATTCCTTTTTTTTTTTCCCCTCAGTTTACCTTGATGGTCTCTGATATTTCTGGATGTAGGGGGTGGTACCGACCCAAATACACCTTTATTGGATGCATACAGCTTAAGAATCACTTAAGCGATGGTGAACAATATCTAAAGATAACCTCTCTGCTGAGTTCCATTTTATCTGGTTACCCATTCATCTGTTAGGAAGAACAATCCTTCAAGTACTGGCAAAGCAGTGAGTAATGAACTGTAAAATTACTGAATGAAAGCTGGCAGTCATAGTGGTGGTAACAGTGGTAGATGTGGTCTCTTCTTTTGATGTTCCACAGAAGGGCCCTCCTAACAAGGACACCAGGATGAAGCTGATGAGAATCGTGAGCTAGAAGCAGCAACCTCTAAGTCACCACTGACAGGAAATCATGTATTTGCTTCCTAACTTCACCTGCTCTTCTGAGTCTATCTTTCTAACAAACTTCTACTTTTATAGAACCCCAACCACTACCCGAGACCACTTCACTACAACAATGATTTGTATACTGGCTATAAAGAGGTTACCGAATTTTCCAAGAATGGGATTTAAGGTTCTTTAAAGGAAAAACATCCTTTTAATCTCTTTTTTCTTTGCTTTTCAAATATTAATGAATTTAGTTTTAATTATGAGAGAAAACATATACAATTCCAGAAAAAGATTCTCAGTTACAAAAACAAAACAAAAATAAATCACGCATATAGGACATTAGAATTGTGTTTTATTTACACCCAAGAGATAGTCTGAAGGGAAAAAAAGACCACCATAAAAATCATCAAATTTGCCTCTTTTCAGTTATCCATCTCTCAGGAACATCTAATGACAGCTTACCTCTGCATGCACAGCAATTATGTTCACCAGAGCTTCTTTTAAATAGTTTCTGACACCTGAAATGGAGATGGGGGAGGGAAAAAGGCATTTAATGGAAGTGCAAACCACCCTCTCCCCTGCTGGCGTTTCTGTATGCTGTCCTCCTGCTTAGCAGTGTCTAAGAAGAAACAGAAAATAACACCACCGCCGTTGATTTCCTCTTGAGACCAAATGAGGGAAGTGTAATCTTCTTTCAGGTCAAGGAAAAAAAAAAAGGTGAAATTAGTTGAGAGTTTTCTTTCATTGTTTTTCATTTCTGTCACTGTTGACGCTTTCTATAACTGTTGGTCAGTCTGACTCAAGACTGAAATTTAAAAATGCCCTTCAATTTCTTCCTACATATATAAAGTTACAGTCACATTAATAGACAAAACAGAGGACAGATGAAGGATGTCTAACAAAGCTTCTAAAACATATGTTAAATATCTTTGGAAGTAGGCCCATCCTACTTCTAAAAGTGAAAGTCAAGTTATTATGCAGAATGACTAATCTTAAGCAATCACTTTTAGGAGAAACTTCTGATAAAATCAAACTGAATCTGATTCTGTAAAACAAGTTAAAGATTGGTCCAAATACAAGATTTCAGCATGGTATCGAATAATTCACCCAAGAAGCAGGTACGCATAAGATTTCAGAGTATATGGGTCTGAAATCAGACTATCTTGGATCAAAACCCAGCTTCATACCTATTAGCTGTGACTAGTAGAAAACTGAGTCTCAGTTTTCTTACCTGTAATGTCAGTCTAGTAGTAGCACCTGTCTTGCAGTGTTGACATGAGGATTACAGAGGTACTCAGTGCTCACTCAGAGCATTCATTATTATTTTACAAGAAAAAAAAATGTAAAAACAAATGCTGCTTTAATATAACTCTAACACAATTACTTTCATCTGGAGTGGAAAAACATTTCAGAATGTTTTCTAGAATTAAATGCACACACTTATAATTCCTTCTCTGAGCAAAAGGAAAAATTCTATTATATTGCAAATCTATAGATATTAGGAGTGATGATATTAAGGAGAATCTTTTCTCATAATGCCATTCAAGGTACGGATTACTGAGGAAAGCTGAGACAGAGACCAAGAACTATAACACACTTTTTGAATTGGCATTTGCCCACCCCAAGTATAAAACTAGCTTTTGAATCTGTCATATAATACATACATTGTTTTTCTTTTAGGTGCTAATTCCATATATATTTCTTTGGGATATGAAGGTTAAGGTGTTATTAATTCTATTTTGCTGATGGAATAACTGAGAAAACTGAGTGAGAAATAATTAAATAAAATTTGGAAATTAATTGATTATTCCTGAGAAAAAGGATAATTTCAAGGTAAGACGTCTTATATAGGTGGCAGGAAAGAAGAACATAGGAGCCTACCGTACGTGAAAGTGAAAAAACTGACCTGTGCTCATGACTAGAAATGCTTCCTCCTTGTAAGAGGAATGCTGAAGTGCTCTGTGGACTGCTCATAGCAACTGTCAAGGCGTGAAGGAGTCTGGCTGTGCCTCTGGCCATCCAGTGGCCAGCTCCTCCAGTTTCTCTCACTGCTCTCTGGGCACCTCTTCCAAATGTGCGTGGAGGGTACTCAGGTCTAGAACCTTCAAACTGCAATCATGTGGGAGATTAGCTCAGATATTTACCTTAACATACATAGTACTAAAAACATAACCACAATATGAGGGCAATGATACTTAACGAGTAAGAGTCAGAAAGTCAACAGTCCCTGTCCTCATTGAAAACCAGGGCATCGCCAGTGCTACTCTGAGAACAAATGTCAGGAGTCTGGGTTTTGACAATGTTCTAGCAAGGATGACTGGAAAGGGGATGGCAGTTTTTAACTTTTTAAACTTCTTCAATGCAAAAGAGAAGAATGAGGCCAGAGTACTGACTAAAAAACAGAAAACTGAACTTAGAATGAAGCAAGACAAAGTTACATGCTCAGTGACAGTATGCTATAAACTCAACTCCCACTCTGACCCTGACAGGAAAAACATTTCCTGGCAAGGACCCATCAGACGAAGCATTACTAGTAAAATACCTTGTAAAAGAGATAAATCTAAATTACTCAATAAAATTCTTAAGACAAAGCTTGAGCAGTATGAATAAAAGCACAGGATACTTTCAACCAAAGAACCATGTTCTGTTGATCAAAACTTGGGGGAAAAACAGGCTTCCATATTAGGTTGACCACAGGTTTCAAATGGATAATAAATTGTAAAGAGTAAATAGCCTTAACCTTAGACAAGTAAGAAAATTTCATGTTTCTTGGAGACTTTATGAGTAGAAAAAAATGGAAACCGCCATTTTTTGTTTCCTAAAACAACCAATAATTGCTTCAAGACGTAACTGGGAATGTTGGAAAAAGAGAAGGGAAAATTTGTGGTCCTAGAGGTAGTGTAGTGGCTAAGTGCTACAGCTGCTAACCAAAGGGTCGGCAGTTTGAATCCACCAGGCGCTCCTTGGAAACTCTATAGGGCAGTTCTACTCTTTCCTATATGGTCGCTATGAGTCAGAATTGACTCGAAGGCACTGGGTTTTCATTGGGTTAGAGATGCATAGAAATAGGGTTTCCTAGTCAGACCACATGCTAGCTCAGTGGGGGCTTAAAAAGACAGCATTAAACTTAACATATCTGAAATGCAAAGTGGGCTCGAGGCTGAACTCTGTGAAACACTATTATAGCCTTCAAAAACAATATATATGCTGGTCCTGTAAGTTTATCAGAAAAAATTTTTAAATATAAGAATGAATAAATCTATGGATCCTCTCTCTCCAAAAAGGTACCACTATGATAATACAGAATTAAGTGCTTTGTTATTGCCTACTGGGCTGAAATTGTTGTTAGTTCCAAGGGAAGAACTGACAGTTCCCATTCATTGATTTAACATGATTTCTGGAATTCTACTATACAGTGGGCACTGGTAGGCACACATCAGACGTAGGTAGGTATTAAGCCCTTAAAGTTGAATATGTGGATATCCACAGACCACCAAAGTGTTCTGTTATTCAGTTTTACCATAATATAAGGATGTTCATACATGTGTCTAAGTTGTATGTACCAAGTATGTGTAAGATGGCTTTCTGAAAGGGTTTCATGTGTAAAAAAAAATTCTTTGTACTTTGATTTAAAGTGATCTGTACAACATTTATATGTTACCTTTAATTTATGGAGTTCTTGAATGGTACAGATAAATATTTGGGTAGGGGTAGAAAAAGTAAGGGCAAAGGGCCTAGGGACTGGAAAGTGTTGGTGTCTCGGGATTGAGTCTCAAGGTTCACAACACGAAGTCATTAAGAAAGATCTTTGTGGTCTTCCTAGTTCAAGAATTTTAATTCCTTTCTCTCTTCACTGCACAGCTAGTGACCTGCCTAAGGAGAAACAACCTGAATACATACCCTGCTCCCCAGCCTTGTCTCCAGTATGCACACTATAGTCACTCGGGTCCAAACTGAGACTCTCAGACATGCTTTTAAAAAACTAACTGATAAAATACCTGGTTTTAATTGTCTGAGAGCTTTGTTTTAAAATGCTGCCCCAAATCCAACTATGGGAGGATGCCAGCTCTGTCATAAATCTGTACTTGAAGGAGTCTGTCGGAGCTAAGGGTTGTGGGTGGGAGTCTCACCATCTCCACATGGTACTATTGTCTAACATCCCCTGTTAGGACACAATATGAGGGCAATGATGTTTAAGGAGTAAGAGTCAGAAAGTCAACAGTCCCTGCCCCCACTGAAAACTAGGGCATTACCAGTGCTACTCTGAGAACAAATGTGAAGCAGGGAGAAATTCTCTTTTGGGTGACCAGAGTAGCCAATTTGCTGTTTTCTGACTGGGAAAAGGGAATTATGTGGAAATCATGCCCAAAGGATGGCCACGTGAACACCCAGCACTGAAAGAGAACAGATGTGGGGCTGTGGAGATAGGAAGCCGGTCTTCCCTGTGATTTTTTACTGACAGCAGAGCCCTAGTGACACAAGCAGTTAAGTGCTGGGCTGCAGACCAAAAAGTCAGTGGTTTGCACCCACCCAGTAGCTCTGCAGTAGAAAGATCAGATGATCTGCTTCTACAAAGATTACAGCCAAGAAAACTCTATGGGGCAGTTCTACTCAGTCACATGTGGTCACTATGAGTTGAAATTGATGCAATGGCACCTAACAACAAGAGCTAACTGGGCAGTCTCTTGCCTGGGTGGGAGGTAGGTAGAGAAACCAGAAAAGAGGTAAAAAGAATGCTGAGAAAGATCCTGAATCTGTCACAGAAAAATTATACACACATTTTGTTACCAAAGTGGCTAAGGCCTCAAGCTGGATGGCAGAATAAAATACAGAATGGATTTAAAAGGACCTTTATCATGGCACCTGGGGGTAGAACCGGGACTTGATTTTTGATTAACGTATCATTTTCAAAAGGTCTATGACTGTGATAAAAAGACCATGTTGTAATTAATCTTTGTGGTATATGTTCTTTCTCTTCTGACTACATTTTATTCTAAACTTAATATTATTAACATTAATAGCTGATAATTATTTTTAAGTACATTGAGGTGATAGAACACTCAATGTAGAGTCAAAGACTGGGATCTAAACTCTGGTTTATCTCCATCTAATGATATGACCTTGGACAAATCAGTTCACCTTTCAGATAACTGCTTACTCTGCAAATTGTAGAGATGGCATCATTTGTTTTGCTAACAAAGTTTTTATGAAAATGAAATGTAATATATGTTTATCCCCCCATTCTTCACACATTTGTTATGCATCTATTAGATGCTAGACACCACTGGTGCTTCTATACAAAAGTGAGCAAAACAGACACAATCCCTGCCCTAACAGAGCTTCCAGTCCCATGGTAAACAGTCCTTTGTCAACCAGAAAGCAGGATGAGTATTTCAGGACTATCTTTTTTTTAACAAAAAGGGATGATGATTAGAAGAAAGTACACGAGTTTCTCTTTCTGAAACACTAAGTGTAGGTTTCAACCAGGCAGTCCTGTCGCTCACTGTCCCCCACGTGCGGCGTGCCCTGGTGTGCGCAAGTTGTTTTGGGTGTTTGCACTTGAATATAAGAAAATGACAGCAGCAAACTACTCAGATGCAACGTCAACCGGACAAATCTGTCTCCAACAGGACTCTTAGTTTGCTGGTCTCACACGAAGTTCTTTGGGAATTGGAATTTTAGTGGAGCTATTTTGTCATATGTCTTTATTTGGTTTAGAAGAGAATGGCTGAACATGGCTAGGGCTAGGGAAGGCATTGTGAGTACCGTGACATATGGACGTTGGCCTGAATGAAGATGGCCAGTGAATATCAGACAGAAACAGATGCTGGCCTTCAAGCAGGTTTTGGAACACCTGATTTGCAGCTTTCTCATTTGTAAAAGAGAGATAATGTTTATTAAATGAAATATTTTTAAGAGGCTAACAATTTAGCTGCCAGAACAGGAGGCTGTCCTAAATGGGAGATATTAGTGTTGATTGCTACTGCCAACAACTCTACTCTGTATTCTCACAGTGTCTGCATACAGATCACCCCTACATCCTCTCAGGCCCCACTAGCTTTCTTTCTCACAATTCTACTGTTGTGTGACTACTTGAATATCTATCTCCCCTACCAAACCGTAAACTCCACATGGGTAGGGGTCATTCCTGATTTTCCTCATCTTTGTATCCTAAACACCTATCACAGTTGCTAGCACACAGTAGGTGTTCAAAAAATACTTATTGAATGAACAAAGACGGGCAAAAAACCATGTCTCTCTTGCCCCCTACTAAGGTCCCAGGCTTAGTCCTCTTAAATAATGCGGTAAGTGAATGAGTAAGTAAATAAACATCAGAGAAAAGTATGACTCTATGTAAGAGTCTTTAATGTCCACAGTAACTAGAAATGCAAACACCTTAGTTGTCGTGAGAGGGAGGTATTTTCTGGAAAGGCATGCATCTCTCAGTCCTCACAGGGTTTAAGAAAACAAGGATAGTCTTTTTGCAATAAGTGTCAGGATCTGTGTGAATAATACAATTTCAATAAAGAAGCATACTTGTACCCATTGCTGTCGAGTCAATTCCGACTCATAGCAACCCTATAGGACAGAGTAGAACTGCCCCATACAGTTGCCAAGAGCGCCTGGCGGATTCAAACAGCCGACTCTCTGGTTAGCAGCCATAGCACTACACCACCAGGGTTTCCAAAGAAGCACAGCAGAATAGAATACTGCTGAGGCTAAGTATTTGCTCTCCAAATATGCATTATTTTTCCAGTTATATATTTAAACTAATAGCTTATTTCATATAATACATTATTAAATATTGATTGAATGCTTACTACATGCTAGGTACGTAGGAAGATGCCTAGATCATTAGCATTAACAACTTAGAGAGAGGCAAGAGGGAACAATCAAAAAATGTGTTAGGAAACCTGGGTTTCCGTTTCAGTGCCAGCAGTGATGGCAACAAAAAGCCCTGCTGAGGGACCCACCAGACGAGGGAGGACAGACAGGGCAGGCGGCATGCGTGGGGGAACAAAGTACACTGCTTGTTTTTTGGAGCTGGAGATGAACACACCATTATTATGATGTAGTAGTGAGCGTTGTTTTTAAAAGGTTCCCCTTGGGTAAACCCCTACAACTTTCCATGTTATTTAAGCAAGGGAAGGAGAAACAGCTTTTACAACATGTATCTCCTCTACTCTCTGAATATGAAATTAGAATGTGTCATGATATTTGGCCAAAAAAGTGTCCCCACCTACACAGGATCGATCTAGAATATCATTTAGCAATGACTCTAGTAACCCAGTGTGGAAATTCCCCATGGAGAAAACAAAGCTCATTTCTACTTTGAGCAATAACTTGTAGGTCCTTCTTGCAAGGTGGGCTTCCTGTAAATCAGCCTGTAGAGCAAACATCTCCACCATGGAAGCCAAAATGGAAAAGGAGACTTTTTTGGTATATTTGTGTCTCCTTTTCTTAATCGAGCAGGGAAGGCACTGGATTTGGGAATAGGCACCCTATTAAGTATTGTATGCCTATCATAGGCAGACACCATTCCAGTGCTGGGGATTTGGCACTGACAGAACACAGTCCCTGCCCTAAAGAGCATCCACTCCAGTGGTGATACACCCACCAATGAGGCTGACCCTGGATTTAATAAACAGTAATCACCCTGATGTGGGCGAGAGCCTCACATCATCTGTGGAACAGTGAGTACAAGAAAGCAACTGCATGAAAGAAACTTCAGTAAATGGTAAAGCCTACATTGGCAAAGAGAGGGAAAAGACTTCTGCTTGATGAGAATCCTCAGCACCACTTGTAAAATGCTTCCCTTACATGTTGAGAGGATGGGAATGTCTCTATTTTGCCAATCTTGAGGAACAGTACCCAACAATAACTTGTAATAGATATGTACAGAGGCATAAGGAATGACTCGGATTTAAAGCTTAGCCAGAAAATCAGCGTATTTCTTTGATATATGGGAGAATACCTTGTAAATTAAAAAGTGTTACAAAGGTAAACTTGAGTCCTCTTATTATTAATAACTGGACAAATTCCCAGGTAGATTCTTACAGAGATATCCATATTAAACCACAGAATATTTAACATTTTAGACTGACCGACTTTGTTCTTGATTTTAATTAAAAAATTTAAAAAATACATATAAATACTTGTTGAAAATAATTAAAACACAGAAGTATCAATTTATATAACAATAAAAAGTCCAATAAACTCCTTTATCCTTCTCCCTAAGATAACCACCACTGACAGTTTGGTATGTATTCTTCCAGATCTTTTCCTGTGAATATAACTTTTTTCCTAAAAAATGAGATTATACTATATACTCTGTTCTTGAAACATCTTACATCATTCAGTAACAGATCACAAACCTAGTTCCATGCCAGTGCACACAGATCCACCACGTGGTTCCTGGGAGTTGCCCAGGGTTCTGCAGTGTGGACACACTACGCATTATTTAACCACTCTCCCTTTTTTTTTTTTTTTTACCTACTGCTGGACAGTTAAACAAACAAAAAACCCACTGCTGTGGTGTCGATTCCAACTCACAGCAATCTATAGGACAGGGTAAACTACTCCTGAGGGCTTCCTAGGCTGTAATCTTTACAGAAGCAGACTGTCACATCTTTCTCCCGTGCAGTAGCCAGTGGGTTCGAGAGGCCAACTTTTTGGTTAGCAGCCGAGTGCTTAACCATTGTGCCACCAGGGCTCCTTCAGCTGGACAGTAAGGTTGCCTTTAAGTATTTATACTACAAATAATGCTGTAATGAACACCCGTGTACAAAGGTCCTTGTGTGCTCACAGACTAATTCTGTAAGATATCTTCCTAGAAATGGAATTGCTGAACCAATTTTTTTTTAATTACTGTAGTTTCGATGGATTCTGTCAAGCAGTCATTCAAAAGGTCATACAAAATTATACTCTGACTTCTTCATGCCTTTTTATTTTCTTAATTTGGATTTTCTAATATAATTAATAATCCTGAATATACAATGCTTTTTTTCAAATATGATAATCCATTTTGAAACTTTTTTTCTGGCTTTTTTAAAAATTTTTATTGTGCTTTAAGTGGAAGTTTACAAATCAAGTCAGTCTCTCATACAAAAATTTATATACACATTGCTATATACTCCTAGTTGCTCCCCCTCTAATGAGATAGCCCACTCCTTCCCTTCACTCTCTCTTTTCGTGTCCATTCTGCCAGCTTCTGACCCCCTCTGCCCTCTCATTTCCCCTCCAGACAGGAGCTGCCCACATAGTCTCATGTGTCTACTTGATCCAAGAAGCTCACTCTTCACCAGTATCATGACCTCTGGGGTTTAAAACATTCTTAAACAGATATTTGACAAGAATTTTCATTAAAACACTAAAATTTAATTTTAAGCAAAATACAGAAGTCAATCAAAGGAAATCTTCTAAAAGTTACACAAGACTTACACTCAATCTGTACAGGGAGTGTCTAAAATAGAGCTGGAGAGAAAGAACGCTTACAGAAAACAACCGCTATGCCATTTGAACTTATACCAAGAATGCAAACTTTTCCATGAGGCATTTCCTGTCATAATTGGACCGACAGCTCCTGTCAATGCAGACTGCCTTCAAGGTACTCTGCCCAATGTTGTTTTGAAACATGATACTCTTCAGACAGTACTGTAAGAAATCAAACTTTGGAAACTCTGGAGATACTACCCACTTTATAAACCACATTTCCTGTTTTTAACCCCAGTGCCCTAAATCAGTTATCAGTCCTAGAACTGATAAAAATAGGTTGAAAAATACTATAAATATCCCACAAGGTACTTTTTTTTTTTTTTTTTTGGGTCAAACTGAAACACTACATTTAAGAAATCTGGGGTATTTTTTTCAAGAAAGTTATTCAATTATACAAATAGAAATTACTGCCTACTAAAAGAAAAGTAACCAGAAACCATGTCAATATTGGCAGGACAGATAAAAATCAAATCAGTTGTCATCGAGTTGACTCCGACTCAAGGCGACCCTTGTGTGTCAGAGTAGAACTGTGGTCTACAGAATTTTCAATGGCTGATTTTTTGGTAAGTAGACCACCTGCGCTTTCTTCCAAGGTGCCACTGGGTCGACTCAAACTTTCAGTTAGCAACTAAGTACGTTAATTATTTGCACCACCTAGGACTAAACATTCTACAACAAAATTAGCTTTTTTGGATAGGGAGAGGGTTTTAAGTCCCAACTCTTCATGTTTTACTTAGTGCACTCCGTTCTAAGCTGACAAACGTCTTTTGCCATGTAACAGATTTTTTAAACGAATGAGCACTTGAGGAACGACAGTGATCATATAACTGACCCACACTTTTATTTCACTCTGCATTCCACTGGCTGTGACAAAAACATCTGACAGTAACTTGCAGTGGAGAAAAAAAGGCTTGCCTACACAGCACTCCTACCAGACATCGCAGGGATGGGAGGAGGCAGGGTCTGGACAAAGGGTCCCAGTTTCCACAGCATCTACTTTTCTCTGCAGGACACTTTTATTTTCCTTTTCATTAGTCAATATGATCTTCTGGCTTTTTATCTGTGAGTAGGAAAACTCTCCTTTGAAAATAGAAAGTATCTCCAGCAGGGAAAATAACAATGAAATGATTTCATGACTTATTTTTCCATCTGTTAAGAAAGGATTTATATTCCTCAGCATTTAGCATTCATAAAACTTCACAGACAGTTTCTGAGATTGAAATAAAAACGAGTGAAACCTCCTCCCCATTTCAAAAGTTCAAGTCTGATGTGTAAAACAGATTATGAATTACATTAATATAATTACAGATCACTTTACACGTTTACCATAGAATACCAGTCTCACCATTTGATGCACTAGATTTTAGACTAAAAAGTAGAAAGCTATTAATCTGACATTAACTGATGAATCAAACTCATTGTTTCAATTTAGTCTTTTGGTGTGCTTTTTTTTTTTTTTTCAATAGAAGGCAATTTCAAATTGAAAAGTGAAAGGGACAAGAAAACAGGATTCGTTCTATGTATGTCCATGACTGTATTTGTTTTATGCAGTGAGGCATTACTTCTGGACATATTTTATAAACTGGTTTGAGTAACTGTTCAATTTCCAAAATGTCAGGAAGCTTATTTCAAAGGCTAAGAATGGTTTCAAGTAAGTCAAAACCAGTAAACGCTGATGAGAGTCTGGAGTCTGGCTGCTGGTGGGAACCTGGTTCCACTCTCTAGTGGCCTCTGTGGTAAGTGGGTTAGCACAGGGAGGGTGCTTCATAGCTGCCTGACACACTGCCAGGGGAGTAACGTGCTGGGTGTAATCTTATTACTGTTGGGAAGTTATTACATCCTTATCACTTGGATCATTACTGTGTAGCACAGAAAAGAACTAATAAGGTGCAGTTCCTATTCTCAACATATGGTTTCAAGTATAATTTAAGAAATAAAATCTAGATTATTGTAAATTTCAGCCATTTCACCAAAGAAAAGACCTTGAAATTAACAACAACTGAGTCATAACAAAATTGAAGGCAGAAAAACACATGAAAAGCCAAGAGCTAACCTGGAGTTTAAAATCTCATGTACACGACAAGAAATCTAGGTAGATACACGCATCTTTCAGAAGCTTAATTTTTGATCATGCCACGAATCTGTTTAGACTATTAAAACCAAAGAGTACTGAGTTTGTACACTGTTGAATTATTTCACTTAAAATTTTTTAATTATTTAAAATTACTAGTATTTTAATAATATTATTATTGAAATAAGAGGCAGCTGGGTGAGTAGAAGGCCTGGACTGGGGTGCCTGACACACCTGAGCCTCACTCCCTGGCGAGGGGCAGGCAGTGCCCCATGTTGGTCTGTATCTTCCTGTCTGTAACTCCAGTTTGCAGGGTCTGTGACAGGGCACAGCTACAGAAGCCTGAGGTCTCAGCACACACTCTCGGGCAGCAAGGAGGATGAGGCAGCCAGAAACCAGGGCTCCTTTGATTGGCAGGAGTTTGTTTCTCTGAATCTTTGTAACAAGTTTTATTCAAGTATCTGAATTCTAAGTTGCTTATTTTTTCACTTGAAAATTTTATTAACATTCAGAATAACAAACTCAGCTGCTCTTCCACTGGCAATATTAATGCTTGCTTTTATCACTCCACCAAATAACTGTTTGCCATCTAGTGCTCTGGTATAGTTTTGTACAGATTTTTTATCCAAAAATAAACACAACCTCTTTATTCTTCCTGGTCTTTTTATCATTCACTGCAGAAACCTTTACAACTTTGCATCACTTAAACCTAACACAAACCTGAGTTTTTAATTCAAATTGCACCATTTTTGAGACTGTTCATACAACACAGAGTTTAGCTACATTAATTATGCTACTGATAAATGATGTATTTTTTGAAAAGCCGTCAGGAGACAGAGAGTGAAGTCCCAGTCCTGCCAATTCAATGGTCCTCTGCGGCCCTAGATGACATTCTACCTGGACCTCAGCCCTTCATCTGTATGAGGAGGGGGATGTTTTAGGTCTCTTAGCCCTTTTCAGATTCCAGCCTTTAAATCGTCCTCCTACTGTGGACTCTTAGGAAACGTTCTAGATGTTTTCATTTTAAATATATATACTCAGAAGTTTTCCATTGTGACTTTTAGAATAAACAGTAATCAAAATAGCTAATGATTAAGGGTAGTACAAACGGTTAAGGCGCTCAGTGACTAACTGAAAGGTTGGAGTACTAAGTCCACCCAGAGGTGCCCTGGAAGAAAGGCCTGGTAATCTACTTCCCCCAAAAAACCAACCACTGAAAACCCTATGGAGCACAGCTCTACTCCAACACATAAGAGGTCATCATAACTCAGAATCAACTTGAGAGCAACTGGTGATATAACTATTTTAGGGCTGGCTTTTGCTGCTTATTAAGAGATTGTGGTGAAGAAAGCAGGATATGATTAACCCAATAAAAAGTTACTAAGTACCTATGAGGGTCTATCCCAGTGCGGGAGAGACACAGATCTACATGGCAGTTTCTGACGAACTACAGAAGATGAAACTTCCAGATAACTGTTACAGGATTTAGCTAAGTTACACAATTCTATCGTGTGTTGATCTCCTACTAAGATAAGAAATTTCACGTTACTTTTCCTTTACTTAACAAACATTTCTGAAGTACCTGTTACGTACTCGGCATCTCCTTAGAGCCCTGACGTGTAATGCTGATGGAGATTCAGTCCCCCAGGGGGCTCTCTGGAAGCCTACCACTTAAAGGGGAGGGCCCACGGGAGAGAGAATCCAAAGAAGACAGCTCAGCCAGGCCCCACACTGGAAGGTACCAGAAGAGGTGTGTGGGAGCCAGGCTGTGATCCAGTAGAGGATACTGAGAGTAGAGGACAGATGAAGCAGGGGTGGGGAAGCCACGCTGACAAACGTGGGCTATATCCTAAGGGCAAAGAGGAGCCCTAGAAAGTGTCTGCAGGAAGTTACGGGATATCATCATCAGATTTGTGCATATAAAAACAGAAGAAAGAATGATAAGCAATAGTTCTAAACTAACAGTTCTCAAAACCTTTTCAGTTTTCATCACAATAAAAGCCTACGTACATGGTGCTGGTTTTGATGAAACCGTAACGAAGAACTGGTTTTTATAAAATATTACAAATTTACAACATTGTTATAATATAAGGAAAAGAACACTTGAAATACACATTTATCAGCCCTAAGAATTACTTTTTTTACGTGCCTGGCTAGCAACCAGAAACCATAACCACCTATCCCCACAAATTCAAAGAAAAACAATGAAGGGAAAATAAAACAGGAAGACAGATTAGGAAGTAAGGGCACTGGAAGTCAATGAGAAAATATGAAAAAAATCCCTCTCTCAACATTTTTCTATCCTTTCACCACAGGGCCTTCTGTCCTCCCTATCTACCTACGGCATTTCTGTAATGTCTGTACCGTATGTGGATGTATGGGTCTACAGGGCTATACTCTACACACCTAAGCACCAAAAAGCAGTTTTAGAGCCACAGCATAGCTAAGTCAACTCTAGGTGACTTGGGATAGGGCCAGAATACTCTTTGCGAGCAGTAAAATTAGTCATAATGACTGTCAATTAAGTAATGACTTTCAAATAAAAGGAGGGATTGTGTACATACACACAGTCTTTAGGTATAGGCAGTGAGCACAAAGATGCTTCCTGGGTTTCTTGTAGACAACTTGCCTAACCTTAGTTTAATCATTGCCTTTAACCCCTTAAATTCTGTTAACCAGTGACTGAAATATCAAAACAATTTTGATAGTAATTTAAAATTTGTTAGGAAAGCCAAATACAACATTTGGAAATCATCTGAACTCAACTTTCTATTGTGTGTTATAAATAACTGGGAAAACATAACATTGGTCTCAGTTTAATAGTTCAAACTAAAAATTTGGAATTGTCTACATGACTACTAGTCCAATTCACTACACCCATTCAAATCATAATAAATTCTGAAGTGTTTCATTAAATTTCTCCTATAATATACAGTGTAAAAAAAAAAAATACACAGTGTAGAGGATATTAAAATTCATCAAAATAGTTGTTATAGCAGGTTATCTTCTTTACTATAAATGCCAGGGAATCAAACTTTCTGGCTTTTGTTTTAAAGTGGTATAAAGGTGGAGATAAGGTAGCTATAAAATATAGGCTAAACTTAAGTGAAAAAGATGATCCATATTTCAGTGTTTGTTGTAAACTTTTAATGTTCCCAAACATGGACAGTGTACAGTTATGTCACTGAACTTCCACCTGGTCAAACTGAACAGCTTGGTGTAACTGCCTACACTCTGCTCTGTTAATTATTTGTTGCAGGCATTACAGACTTTAACAGGGTTCTTCAGGGCATGTCCTAAGTCAAATAGGGATTAAAACAAAACCAGTGCTCTCCAACCTGTTTCAGAGCTTTTCAGACAGAACTGCTTAAGACAAATATTTATTAAGTTCAGGGCTATCATTAACCCTAAATGTACCCAAGACCATAAGGAAATAATAAAACAGCTGAATGGAGAAAAGAAGGCCAAGAGGGTTGACTATATGCAAATATCTGTTCACCATGGAGCACACAGCTGTTGAATGTGTAAGTTTTGGAAAGATTCTCTTAGATTCTATAGTTAGACATACGGAATGAGGTAAAGTGAGGAAGAAAACCTAATACCTTCCACAAGACCCTAGAAACCTAAGTTTCAGAGATTCATAATACAGACATAAAATAATCACAGAACATATATGCCTATTTTTTCTAATGTTCTCCTGCCTAGAAGAGACACTGTAGAGGGAAGAGACATGATCCTTCGTCCCTGGCCCAAAGGATCACTGAATGTAGCTTAAGGAATGGACTTAGCTGGTGCTGATTTCTGAACACAAATGCCAGTACTATGGGAACGTAGAAAATCACCCAGTGTGATCGTTAAGGTTGTGTATCAACTTGACTGGGCCATGATTTTCAGTGGTTCGGTAGTTATATACCATGGCAGTCATATGATGATGTGATCACTTCCATGATGAGATCTGATATAATGTGATCACCTCCATGATGGGATCTGCTGTGAATAGCCAATCAGTTGAAGGGCATTTCCATGGGGGTGTGGCCTGCTTCCAATACAGGTGGACTTTCTGGCAAGACTTGCGGGCTTTTGCTTGCTCTGGATTCTGTAGCTGGCTCTAGTTCATCTGATCTCCGGTCTTGAGACTTGAGCTAGCAGCTTACCTGCCATCTTGCCTGCTAATCTTGGGATCTGTCGGTCTTTACAGCCTGTGAGCAAGAGCCCTGCCGTCTGACCTGCTGATCGTGGGTTTGCCAGTCCCCATGGCTATATAAGAAACCCTGGTGGCCTAGTGGTTAAGTGCTATGGCTGCTAACTAAAAGGTCAGCAGTTCGAATCCACCAAACGCTCCTTAAAAACTCTGTGTGGGGCAGTTCTACTCTGTCCTATAGGGTCGCTATGAGTCAGAATCGACTCGATGGCAATGGGTTTTGTTTTTTTGGTTTTTGGTGGCTACATGAATCAGAAGAAGCCTC
The DNA here is from genome assembly GCF_030014295.1 of Loxodonta africana. Taxonomy (NCBI): domain Eukaryota; kingdom Metazoa; phylum Chordata; class Mammalia; order Proboscidea; family Elephantidae; genus Loxodonta; species Loxodonta africana. Next base: position 37,750,362 of record NC_087342.1, read on the forward strand.
TAGCCTAGCCCACAGACTTGGGACATTCCAGCCACTTCCTTGATATAAATCTCTCTCTGGAGCCCATATTTTTATATGCTTTACTAGTTTTGCTTCTCTAGAGAACTCGGCCTAAGACACCAGGTAATGTATCTGTACCTAACATGGCTCATTCTATTACAGAGCAGGCATTTTAATAGACTTAAAGAGACCAGAAAGATTATAAAAAAGCCAGGGGGAAGGACAAGGAGGACAGAGGGCTCTGTGTAAAAAGTAAAAGGAAAGTTAGAGAGAGGAGATTTTCACATTTCCTATTTTCTCATTCACATCCCATGGCTGATCTATGTCTGGGACAGGGAAGTACATGATGTGTGTGTGCACCTGCCATACTAGAAAGCAAGGAAGTACTCCAAGGCTACTAGGGCTGCAGCCTCAGGACTCAAAAGCCAACTTGAAGTGACTCCCCTGGTCAAAGATGGAATCATTCTATTATTAAAAAAATAACTACTATAATGAATATGTTCAGATCCATGAGTTCATAAAGACAATAAAAAATACCATTGTTTACCTTTGAAAAATGCTAAGGAACCAACTAATTCTGAAAACTACTAAGTAATGAAAAAATCAAACATTTATCCTGCCTTTCTTGTATGAGCAGAATAACAACACAGTTGGTAAAAAATTTTATTTATGTAAATGGTCCAGCTAATAATCATTATTGTGCAATCCTTAATGCAATAATAGATAATGGCAGTAATGACCAATGGTGCTAACACCATCAGAGGAAAGTATATGATGAATTTTTAAAGGGTGGATGAAGCTAATAACACTGGAATCCAATTTACAATCTTAACATCACAAAAAGAGAAAAAAAACAAACCTAAAACTAAGTGTCACCTGATGGAAGCAAACATAAAAAATAAAAAGCAAACCTGAAATTGATAAAGCTTTAGTAACCACAATTTATAGGAAACACAAGGAATAGCAGAAGCTGTTAAATGACACCATGAGGAAACATTCTGAAAAATCAGAATGCAAGAAAATCTATAGAGCAAACAACCTGATTCATTCAACAAACGACTGAAAAGAGGGCACTAGAGAGTTAAGAGACTTAACAGCCAAAATAATATGCAGACCTTGACTGGATACTGATTTGAATAAACTGTCTAAAGGAACCCTGGCAGCACGGTGGTTAAGAGCTCATCTGCTAACCAAAAGGTTGGCAGTTCAAATCCACCAGCCACTCCTTGGAAACCCTATGGGGGCAGTTCTACTCTGTCCCATAGGGTCGTTGAGAATGGTGAATTCTGACTAGATAGTTGATGAAATTAAGGAATTATTGCTAATTTTTTCCAGATCTGATAATGGTATTCTGGTTGTTTTTTGAAAAAAAAAAAAAAAAAAAAAAAAAAATTAGTCCTTATTTATATATGGGTGAAATAATCTCATGTCTGGGATTCACTTCAAAATAATACATCCCAGGGGTAGGGGCAGTAGAGAGGCATACATAAAACAAGGCTGGCCATGAGCGCTAAATGCTGAAGCTAGCTGATCAGTCAATGAGAATTTGTTTTCCTGTTCTATTTTTATGCATGTTCGTAAATTAAAAAAAAAAAAACAAAAACTTAGGTTATTTGCACAATAATGCCAAATAGCATAGTTTACAGACATCAATTTAATATACAATAAAATAAATACCTTAGCAGATAAGACATGCAATGAAGAAAATATGTAGGCCACCGGTCATGTCAAGGTTAATAAATTTCACATTTAAGACCATTAGAGCCAAAATTTAGCTTTATTGAAAAATGTTTGGCAGACAAAGAAATTATAAGCAAATGTCCAAAGTACTGTACAAATGGTTCACAGTACTGACTTCAACATATAAAACTGCTTATAAAAAAGGTGAAAATGTTCAAAAAACAATGAAGTTAAATAAAGAAGCTGATTACAGAAAGATGGACTGGTGATGATGGACTAGGATAATCCTCCTTTAAAAAGAGTAAGATTTCATTTTGTTTATAAGTGGATCAAAAAAATACAAGACTATTAAAATCCCCCTCACAATACTTTTAAAATGAAATTAGAAAAAATAATCCCAAGAACTGATATATGTTCCTTCAGAGTTTAGTAAAGAAAAAGACCACTTCTCTCTTCAAAGATGAAGTTCACTTAACAGGAATCTGGTTTGATCAAAAGCACAAGTAGTAAAGTGCCACACTGCTCAGTAACGAGGATACAGTCAAGATTGAGAGAGGTGGGAAACAAGAGAAAGGCTGAGTCATTGTGGGCCAATATTGATGCTCCAAATCCAGAGAGACGGTAGAAATTAAAATGTTTCCCAAAAAATCAGACCAGAAAACATGGTGTTCGTAATGATGTCCTTACAGTCCTGGAAGGATCACAAGAGTCTTCTGGATAATTTCAGAAGATAAAATGACAGAGAAGATTGTTATGTACCATGTATTTCACAATATTCTAAATGTTATTTCTGGTAACTGTTAGTCTATTTGATCAACCAAAGTTTCGTTCTTTGACATTTCTTGGATTAAAAAAAAAAATTGATGTGGTTATCAAATGGCCGAAAATAGAGTTTATTGGTGAAACTTTTAGAAAGTACTTTCCAACACAGAGGAAGTCAAGGTGATATTAAGTAATAAAAGACTGGTTCAAACTTAGGAAGATAAGGATAAATTTCAAGATAACCACAAAGAAAGTTAACCAACCTACTCATCAGAATACAAAGGAAGAAAAACATAAAAACTCAGTAAACAGAAGGTATATAATAATGAAAGAAAAGGAAATCCACAAACAAAAGAAACTCAGCACAGGGAAGTAGTAGGAACAAAGAAAATGTCAGCATGACCAAAAAAACACAACAATATGACAGCAATAAACTCATATCTATCAATATTCATGCTGAATATAAATGGCTTAAATATACCTGTAAAGAGACAAAGAGTCAGAATGCATTAAAACAACAAAAAAATCACAATCTATGTGCTGTCTACAAGAGATACACCTTAGACACAAAAACATAAATATATTAAAATCAAAGGACAGAAAAAATAAATCGAGAAAACAGTAACAAAAAAGAGTGAGAGTAATCTCAGATAAAATAGACTTTTAGGTAAAATCAACCATAAAAGACATGGAAGGATATTATATAATGATTAAAGGGACAATCAATCAAGAAGACATAATCTTAATATGTATCTATGCACCCAAATATGGGGTTCCAAAATACATAAAACAAACTCTAACAGCATTGAAAAGAGAAATAGACAGTTCCACAATAATAGTAGGAGACTTCAACACACCACTCTAGGTAAATGACAGAACATCTAGAAACAAACACAACAAAGATACAGAAGATCTAAAGGCCAAAATCAACAAACCTGATCACACAGACATATATAGAACACTCCATCCAACGGCAGCAAAGTATGTATTCTTTTCCAATGCACATGAAACATTCTCCAGAATAGGCCACACTTTAGGCCACAAAGTAACCCTCTACAAAATCCAAAACACTGAAATAATACAAAGCATTCTCTGTGGTCACATCATAAAAGTAGAAATCAGTAACAGGAAGATTATATGGAAACTGAATTAATACCTTGCTTAAAAACAACTGGGTGATAGAAGAAATCAAAGAGGGAATAAAAAATATTCCTAGAATCAAGTAAGAGTGAAAACACATCATATCAAAACCTCTGGGGACACAGCGAAGGCGTGAGGTCAATTTATAGCAATACACGCACATATCAAAAAAGAAGAAAAGGGCTCAAATCAAAATGTTAGGCCTACAATTTGAACAAAGAGAAAGACAACAGCAAAAGAAGCCCACTATCACCAGAAGAAAGGAAATAATAAAGATTAGAGCTGAAATAAATGAAAGAGAGAGCAGGAAAACAACCGGAAGAATCAACAAGAACAAAACTGGTTCTTTGAAAAGATCAACAAAATCAACAAACCATAAGCTAAACTGACAAAACAAAAACAGAAGAGTAGGTAAATAACCCAAGTAAGAAATGGGATGGGGGACATTACAACAGACCCAACTGAAATAAAAAAGGATCATAACAGAAGACTATGAAAAACTGTACTCCAACAAATTTGAAAACCTAGACGAAATGGATAAATTTCTAGAAACACACTGCCTACCTAAACTAACATAAACTAAGACAGAAAATCTGACCAAACCTGTAACAAGGAAAGATACTGCAAAAGTAATGAACTCCCAACAACAACAGCAACAACAACAAAAGCTCTGGCCCGGATGGCTCTATTACCAAACATTCAGTACTGCTCAAATTATTTCTACCAAACATTCAGTACTGCTCAAATTATTTCAGAGCACAGAAAAGGGGAGGAATACTCCCAAATTCATTCTACGAAGCCAGTATAACCCTGATACCAAAGTCAGGCAAGCCAAAAAACCGAATGCCTTCGAATCAATTCCGACTCATAGGGTTGCTATGAGTCGGAGTCAGGCAAAGACACCACACACACACAAAAAAGAAAATTACAGGCCAATATGTCTCATGAAGGAGGCCTAAGGGCACAGTGGTTAAGAGTTTGTCTGCTAACCAAAAAGTCGGCAGTTTGAATCCACTGGCTGCTCCTTGGAAGCCCTATGGGACAATTCTACCCTGTCCTTTTGGGTCACTATGAGTTGTAATCGACTTGACAGGCAATGGGTTTGGTTTTTCTTTCAATTGTCTCAAGAATATAGATGCAAAAAGGCTCAACAAAATTCTGTCCAATAGAATTCAGCATCATATCAAAAAAAGAAGACACCAAGACCGAGTGGGATTGATACCAGGTATGCAAGGATGACTCAACATTGGAAATGAATCCGCGTAACCTACCACATAAATATAACAAAAGAAAAGAATCACAAGATCATCTCAATTGATGTGGAAAAGGCATCTGATAAAGTCCAACACCCATTCCTCATAAAAGCTCTCGGTAAAATAGGAATAGAAGGGAAATTCCTCAACATAATAAAGGGCATCTATACAAAACCAACAACCATCAGTCTCAACAGGGAAAGGCTGAAAGCATTCTGCCTGAGAACAGGAACAAGACAAGGATGCCCTTTATCATCACGGCTATTTAACCTTGTGCTGGAAGTCCTAGCTAGAGTAATAAGGCAAGAAAAAGAAATACAGGGCATCCAAATTGGTAAGGAAGAAGTAGAACTATCCTTATTTGCAGATGACATGATCCTATACATACAGAATCCCAAAGATTCCATAAGAAAACTACTGGAACTAATAGAAAGATTCAGCAGAGTAGCCGGATACAAGATGAACATAAAAAATCAGCTGGGTTCCTATACACCAACAAAGAGAGCTTTGAGAAGTAAATCAGAACAACAATACCATTTATAATATCCCCCCAAAAGATATAATACTTAGGAATAAATCAAACCAGGGATATGAAAGACCAGTACAAAGAAAACTACAAAACACTATTGCAAGAAACCAAAAGACAACCACATAATGGACATAAATGGGAAAACAGACCATGCTCATGAATAGGTAGACTTAACATGGTGAAAATGTCAATTTTACCCAAAGTGACCTACAGATATAATGAAATCCTGATCCAAATACCAAGAGCATTCTTTAATAAGATGGAAAAATAAATGATCAACTTCATAGGGAAAGGAAGGGGGCCCCGGAGAAGCAGCTTCACACTACCTGATTTCAGAACTTACTATACAGCCACAATCAGAACAATGGAACAGAATCGAGAACCCAGACATAAATTCATCCACCTACGGTCAGCTGGTCATTGACAAAGGTCCAAAGTCCATTAAATGAGGAAAAGATGGTCTTTTTAACTAACGGTACGGGAAAAACTGCATGTCCATCTGTAAAAAAATGAAAGGGGACCCATATCTCATACCATAAACAAAAATTAACTCAAAATGGAACAAAAGCCTAAATATAAAACCTAAAAACAATAAAGATCCTTGAAAAAAAATAGGGACAATGCTAGGGGCCCTAACACACGGCATAACCATAACCAAACCATAACAAAATATGCACAAACACCAGAAGATAAACTAGGTAACTGGGAGCTCCGAAAAACTAAAGATAAAAGACTTCACCGAAAGAGTAAAAAGAGAACCTACAGACTGGGGAAAATTTTTTGACTCCGACATATCTGACAAGGGTCTAATCTCTAAAATCTATAGAATACTTTAACACCTCAGTGACAAAAAGAAAATCCATTTAAAAAATGGGCAAAGGATATGAATAGACACTTCACCAAAGAAGACATTCAGGGAGGGTGGAGCCAGGATGGTGGAATAGACAGACGATTCTGGTGAGCCCTCTTAACAACAAAGACCCGAAAAGCAAATGAAACGAGTATATTTATGACAAACTAGGAGCCCTGAGCATCAAAGGCAAGCTTAGAAACTGAACAGAGGGGCAGGGGGAGAAAGAGACAGTTCAGAAGCAGCGAGGAGTTACCAGATCTGAATTCTGGGCAGCCCTCGGGCACCATTCCCAGAGCGGCAGCGGCGGGCTGGTACTAGCGTTCAGCCGCAGTTTCCTCAGGGAGAAGCAGCCAGCCACACACTCTACTCACACTTCCGGAACCAGAGAAGAATGGCGCTCTCGGCAAAAGCTAAGTACTTGCGTGTATTTTACAGCATCCCCACCCCCACCCCCAAGCCGGCTTCAGCAGCCGAATCCCCTGGGCCTGAGATAGGCACTGCTGAGCACCTAGAGCCATCCTCCCGGCGCTGGAGAAGGAAAAAATTTGCATTTGGGGGAAAAGATAATTTGCCAACTCCACTAACTGGGGGAGCTCAGGACAGAAGCGGCTCCTGTCCAGGCACAAACGGTCTGTGGACTTTGAGCACCTTTCCCCTCTGCATGGACATGTGCGGGCCTATTTCAGGAGAATAGGCCCTTGTTGGCAGACTCCAACCGTTTCAGCTGTGCAGTGGAGAGGTGGGTGTTTGATGTTTGACACTGCTTTGCCTATTAAACACATCTTTTTTTTACCCACGTCAGGGGTCTAAGGACTGGTAGCTCCACTCAGGTCACCCAGCCACCCACCACAAGGGTCTAAGGATAACTGGTAACTCCCAGTCCTTACAACCAAAAATGCTGGGTGCCCATGGTCTGTCTGCAGAACCCACTCACCTGCACGCTCTAGGAAACAGGGACGCGCTTTCCTCAGAGACACTTGGGGGTCGGTTCTCCACCCCCTGCCTTGTTCAGAGCGTGACCTCTGCTGCAAACAGATACCGGTACCTACGCCAATCACCCCTGCCCCTCTAAGACTATAGGACAGAGCCTGTACCACATACTTGATGATCAGCTACCTGGACACCTGAGCTGAATTCATTAGAAAATCAATAATATCAGGTATCAACCCAAGACTAGAACAATGGGCAGAGCAATCAGAAGTCAACCAAGACAGGGAAATAAAAAAAAAACAAAGCAAGATTAAAAAAAAAAAAAAAAAAAAAGCTCAAAACAGGGTAACAGCGATGCTATTATATAAAAGAGGACAACATTAAAACAATAAAGAGGGACTAAGAAATGTAATCATAGACCTTCAATATGGAGAGGAAGATACGGAGATACAAAGAAATAAAATTTAGGTTTAAATTTAGAAAAATAGAGGTAAATAACAAGGTAACCACAAAGGAGACAAACTATCCTACTCATCAAAATAAAATACAAGAAAAAAATAGAGACTCAGCAGAAACAAAATCAACAACAAGGAATATGAGGAAAGGACAATATTTAAAGATAATCTACTCAGCACATAAAATTAAGTGGGAAAAAGAAACTGTCAACAACACAAAAAAAGACATACCTATCCATAATTACGCTGAATGTAAATGGACTAAATGCACCAAAAAAGAGACAGAGAGTGGCAGAATGGATTAAAAAACATGATCCATCTACATGCTGCCTATAAGAGACATACCTTAGACTTAGAGACACAAACTAAAACTCAAAGGATGGGAAAAAAAAATATATCAAGCAAACAACAAACAAAAAAGAGCAGGAGCGGCAATATTAAATTTCTGACAAACTAGACTTTAAACTTAAATCCATCATAAACGATAAGGAAGGACACTATATAATGATTAAAGGGACAATATACCAAGAAGATATAACCATATTAAATATTTATACACCCAATGACAGGGCTGCAAGATACATAAAACAAACTCTATCAGCACTGAAAAGTGAAATGGACAGATCCACAATAACAGTAGGAGACTTGAACATACCACTTTCAGTTAAGGACAGGACATCCAGAAAGAAGCTCAATAAAGACATGGAAGATCTAAATGCCACAATCAACCAAATTGACCTCACAGACTTATGCAGAATACTCCACCCAAGAGCAACCAAGTATACTTTCTTTTCTAGTACACATGGAACATTCTCTAGAATAGACCACATATTAGGTCATAAAGCAAGCCTTAGCAGAATCCAAAACATTGAAATATTACAAAGCATCTTCTCTGACCATAAGGCCATAGAAGTCGAAATCAGTAACAGAAAAGGCGGGCAAAAGAAATCAAACACTTGGAAACTGAACAATACCCTGCTCAAAAAAGACTGGATAATAGAAGACATTAAGGATGGAATAAAGAAATTCATAGAATCCAGTGAGAATGAAAACACTTCATATCAGAACCTTTGGGACACAGCAAAAGCAGTACTCAGAGGTCAATTTATATCAATAAATGCACACATCCAAAAAGAAGGGCCAAAATCAAAGAATTACCCCTACAAGTTGAACAAATAGAAAGACAGCAACAAAAGAAAACCTATAGACTGGGAAAAAGTTTTTAGCTATGACATTTCCGATCAGCACCTGATCTCTAAGATCTACATGATACTGCAAAAACTCAACTGCAAAAAGACAAATAACCCAATTAAAAAATGGGCAAAAGGTATGCACAGACACTTCACTAAAGAAGACATTTCAGGTAGCTAACAGATACATGAGGAAAAGCTCACGATCATTAGCCATTAGAGAAATGCAAATCAAAACTACAATGAGATTCCATCTCACTCCAACAAGGCTCGCATTTATCCAAAAAACACAAAACAATAAATGTTGGAGAGGCTGTGGAGAGACTGGAACACTTATACACTGCTGGTGGGAATGTCAAATGGTACAACCACTTTGGAAATCGATTTGGTGGTTCCTTAAAAAGCTAGAAATAGAACTACCATATGATCCAGCAATCCCACTCCTTGGAATATATCCTAGAGAAATAAGAGCCTTTACACGAACAGATATTTGCACACTCATGTTCACTGCAGCACTGTTTACGATAGCAAAAAGACGGAAGCAACCAAGGTGCCCGTCAACGAATGAATGGATAAATAAATTATGGTATACTCACACAATGGAATACTATGCATCTGTAAAGAACAGTGATGAATCTGTGAAACATTTCATAACATGGAGGAACCTGGAAGGCATTATGCTGAGTGAAATTAGTCAGAGGCAAAAGGACAAATATTGTACAAGATCACTATTATAAGAACTCAAGAAACAGTATAAACAGAGAAGAAAATATTCTTTGATGGCTACGAGAGAGGGGAGGGAGGAAGGGTGGAAGAGGAGGATTCACTAATTAGACAGTAGATAAGAATGACTTCAGGTCATGGGAGAGACAACACACAATACAGGCGAAGTCAGCACAACTGGACTAAATGAAAAGCAAAGCAGTTTCCAGAATAAACTGAATGCTTTGAAGGCCAGCATAGTAGTGCGGGGGTTTAGGGACAGTGGTTTCAGGGGACATCTAAGTCAATTGGCATAATAAAATCTATTAAGAAAACATTCTGCATCCCACCTTGGAAAAAGGCCTCCGGCGTTTTAAACGCTAGCAAGCGGCCATCTAAGATGCATTAATTGGTCTTAACCCACCTGGATCAAAGGAGAATGAAGAACGCCAAGGACACAAGGTAATTACGAGCCCAACAGACAGGACCACATAAACCAGAGACTACGTCAGCCTGAGACCAGAAGAGCTAGATGGTGCCCGGCTACAACTGATGACTGCCTTGACAGGGAACACAACAGAGAACCCCTGAGGGAGCAGGACAGCAGTGGGATGCAGACCCCAAATTCACGTAAAAAGACCAGACTTAATGGCCTGACTGGGACTAGAAGGACCTTGGTGGTCATGGCCCCCAGACCTTCTGTTGGCCCAAGACCGGAACCATTCCCAAAGCCAGCTTTTCAGACAGGGTTTGGACTGGGCAATGGGTTGGAGAGAGATGCTGGTGAGGAGTGATCTTCTTGGATCAGGTGGACACGTGAGACTATGTTGGCATCTCCTCCCTGGAGGGAAGATGGGAGGGTAGAGGAGGTTAGAAGCTGGCAAAATAGACACGAAAAGAGAGAGTGGAGGGAGGGAGCAGGCTGTCTCATTAGGGGGAGAGCAATTGGAAGTATGTAGCAAGGTGTATATAAGTTTTTGTGTGAGAGACTGACTTGATTTGTAAACTTTCACTTAAAGCACAAAAAAAAAAAAAAGACATTCAGGTGGTTAATGGACACATGATGAAATACTTGCTATCATTAGTCACTGTTGTTGTTGTCAGGTGCTGTCGAGTCAGTTTCGACTCATAGCGACCCTACGCACAACAGAAGGAAACACTGCTCGGTCATGCACCATCCTTATGATCGTTGTTGTGCTTGAGCTCATTGTTGCAGCCACTGTGTCAATCCACCTCACTGAGGGTCTTCCTCTTTTTTGCTGACCCTGTTCTTTGCCAATTATGATGTCCTTCTCCACGGGCTGATCCCTCCTGACAACAGAGCCAAAGTATTTAAGACGCGATCTTGCCATCCTTGCTTCTAAGGAGCATTCTAGTTGTACTTCTTCCAAGACAGATTTGTTTGTTCTTTTGGCAGTCCATGGTATATTCAATATTCTTTGCCAACACCACAATTCAAAGGCGTCAAATCTGCTTTGGTCTTCCATATTCATTGTTCAGCTTTCACATGCATACCATGTGACTGAAAATACCATGGCTTGGGTCAGGTGTGCCTTAGTCTTCAACGTGACATCTTTGCTTTTCAACACTTTAAAAGAGGTCCTTTGCAGCAGATTTATCCAGCACAATGTGTTGTTTGATTTCCTGACTGCTGCTTCCATGGCTGTTGATTGTGGATACAAGTAAAATGAAATTCTTGATAACTTCAATCTTTTCTCCATTTAACCACGATGTTGCTCATTGGTCCAGTTGTGAGGATTTTTGTTTTCTTTATGTTGAGGTGTAATCCATACTGAAGGCTGTGGTCTTTGATCTTCATTAGTAAGTGGTTCAAATCCTTTTCACTTTCAGCAAGCAATGTTGTATCATCTGCATAATGCAGACTGTTAATGAGTCTTCCTCCAATCCTGATGCCCTGTCCCTCTTCGTATTGCCCACCTTCTCGGATTATCTGCTCAGCATACAGATTTAACAGATATGACAAAAGCATACAACCCTGACATACACCTTTCCTGACTTTAAACCAATCAGTATCTCCTTGTTCTGTCCAAACAACTGCCTCTTGATCCACATTAGCCATTCCCACTGCCATCGAGTTGATTCCGACTCATAGCGACCCTATAGGACAGAGTAGAACTGCCCAAAAGAGTTTCCAAGGACCACCTAGCGGATTCAAACTGCCGACCTCTTGGTTAGAAGCCATAGCACTTAACCACTACACCACCAGGGTTTCCACATTAGCCATTAGAGAAATGCAAATCAAAACTACAATGAGATACCATCTTACCCCAATATAACTGGCACTAATAGTAAAAAGCAAAAAACCCAGAAAATAATAAATGTTGGCGAGGTTGTAGGGAGACTGGAACTTTTGTGCAATGCAATGCTGGTGGAAATGTAAAATGGTATAACCACTATGGAAAGTGATATGGCACCTCCTTAAAAAGCTAGTAATACAAATACCAAACAATCCAGCAATCCCACTCCTAGAAATATATCCTAGAGAAATAAGAGCTGTCATGCAAACAGACACATGCACACCCATATTCACTGCAGTATCATTCATAATAGCAAAAGGTGGAAACAACGTAAGCGCCCATCAACAGATGAATGGATAAACAAATTATGGTACATACACAACAGAATACTGCGCAAAAATAAAGAACAATGATGAATCTGCAAACATCTCACAACATGGATGAATCTGGAGGGCATTTTGCTGAGTGATATAAGTCAATCACAAAAGAATAAATATCGTATGAGACCACTATTATAAAAATCCAAGAAAAGGTTTACACACAGAAAAAAGAAACAATCTTTGATTGTTATGAGAAAGGGAGGGAAGGCAGAGGTGGGGAGGGGAAATCACTAACTAGACAGTAGACAAGTGTTAACTTTGGTAAAGGGACAGACGACACACAATACAGAGAAAGTCAGCACAATCTGACTAAGGCAAAGCCGCTTCCCAGACACATCCAAACACCTTGGAGGGACTGAATTACTGGGGCTGAGGGAAGGGGAATATGGTCTCAGGGGACACCTAGGTCAATTGGTATAACATAATTCACAAAGGAAATGTTCTACCTCCTACTTTGGTGAGCTGCGTCTGGGGTCTTAAAAGCTTGTGAGCAGTCATCTAAGATACATCTATTGGTCCCATCACATTTGGAGCAAAGGAAAATGAAGAAAACCGAAGACACAAGGAAAATATTAGTCCAAAGGACTAGTGGACCAGATGAACCACAGCCTCCACCAGCCTGAGCCCAGAAGAACTAGATGGTGCCCAGCTACCATCACTGTCCATTCTGACAGGGATCACAATAGAGGGTTCTGAACAAAGTGGGAAAAAAATGTAGAACAAAATTCAAATTCACAAAAAAGACCAGACTTACAGGTCTGACAGAGACTGGAGGATTCCCTGAGACTATGGTCTCTAGGCATCCTGCTAACTCAGAACTGAAGCTACTCCCGAAGTCCACCTTTCAGCCAAAGATTAGACAGGCCTACACTACAAAACAAACAATAACACACGCAGACAGGCCTATAAAACAAATAACACATGTGAAGAATGTGTTTTTTAGCTCAATCAAGTATATGCCAGCACATGGGCAACACCTGCCCAAAAGTAAAGATAAGAAGGCAGGAAAGGGACAGAAAAGCTAGACAAATGGACACGGGGAACCCAGGGTGTAAAGGGGAAGGGTGAGAGTGCTGACACACTGTGGGGATTGCGACCAATGTCACAAAACAATTTGTTTATACATTTTTGAATGAGAACTAATTTGCACTGCAAACTTACACCTAAAGGGCAATAAAATTAAAAAAGAAAAAAGATCATTATATACAGTTTAAGTTTTTTTTTTTTTATGGGGTTGCTATGAGTTGGAATTGATTCAATGGCATACAACAACACGGCAATATATAATCAGTTACCTATATGATCTGCAAAATTCAGCTTTTGAAGATGAAACTTATAAAGATAATATTAAAGTTATTAATTAAAATTATTTTAGAAGATTAACAGTCAAACTATCTTGGCTTTTCATTTTACATGAGATCTTAGGCCAACTTTAAACAAACGTAAAAATGACTATATGACTATGCAAGACTGAGGTTAGTAATTATGAAGTCAAAACTCCACACGGAACTGAACTAAATACAGTTTATAAAAGTGAGACAAACACAATGTCTAAGTGTTCTGGAATCTGAGAAAGAGTAAATAAATTTTGGACATTAAAGTACATTGTGACATTAGCTTATGAAAGAAAGTTTATCTAAAAAAAAAAAAAAAGAGCTGGGAAAAAGCCCATACTACTTAAATGTGACAGAGCCAGCAGAATCTTAATTCTGTATAAAAAAAAAATTCAGAGGCTATAAATAACCATTGATGAAGATCACTCTAGTGGTTACTTTTAGACTATAGTCCGAATTCACACTAACAGCTTGTAGCAGTCCAAATTTATGGCTGAAAGCCATAAGGAAAACAGACAAAGGACTTCAGGTACTAAGGACTTGGATATTCTAAGTTGTTATCTAATTGGACACAATGGAATCCTAAAATCTCTATTAGCTTGGCATTTTCACTCACACAACCTCTGCCCTCTTGCTAATTCTCACATGAGTGTTTCCACAGGGTCACACTACTGTGTAAGGCCAACATGCACAGTACCTGAATTACTGTGATTTAGCCACATCCCTTAAGAGAGTACAGGACCTTGTGGCTGTCCCTTTCCCAAATACATTCTTTGAAGAAGAGAAGTGATGAGGAAAAGGGCCTGTGTTCATGCCCAGCGGAGCCCTTCAGTCACTGCAGCTGGTTTCAGTGCCTCCTAAGGAAAGCCTGGTTGTCTATTAGTGGTGAATCTGAGAGAGGTTTGACAAAGAAAAAGAAGCCTTCCTTTCTATCAGTTGCAGGTAAGTCATGTTTCTCTGTAACAACTAGAGCTTAAATGAAGAGATACGAAAAATTGATTGGGGGGACTTAGTGGCTGGTCCTAATTTATTATTATGTTGTTGTGTGCTGTCAAGTTGATTCCGACTAATAGTGACCTTATAAGACAGAAAAGAACTGTCCCATTGGTACGGGGCCAGTGCCTGAGCAGGAGGGAGCACAAGCATGAGGTGTGGCCAGGTCTTCTGGACGCAGGAATGGGGGCAGTGCCTGAGCAAGGAGCACAGGCATGGAGGTGTGGCCAGGTCCCCTGGAGGCAGATATGGGGGCAGTGCCTGAGCAAGGAGCACAGGCATGGAGGTGTGGCCAGGCCTCCTGGAGGCAGGTATGGGGGCAGTGCCTGAGCAGGAGGGAGCAAAGGCATGGAGGTGTGCCCGGGTCTCCTGGAGGCGGACATGGGGGCAGTGCCTGAGCAAGGAGCATAGGCATGGAGGTATGTATGGTCAGGCCTCTTGAAGGCAGGAATGGGGGCAATGCCTGAACAAGGAGCACAGGCATGTAGGTGTGGCCAGGTCCCCTGGAGGCAGGAATGGGGGCAGTGCCTGAGCAAGGAGCACAGGCATGGAGGTGTGGCCAGGTCTCCTGGAGGCAGGAATGGGGGCAGTGCCTGAGCAAGGAGCACAGGCATGGAGGTGTGGCCAGGCCTCCTGGAGGCAGGTATGGGGGTACTGCCTGAGCAGGAGGGAGCACAAGGAAGTGGGGGCAGGCAGTGAGTGGAGTAGAGGCGGAGAGAGCATGCGGGGCACTCAGTGACCTGGAGTATATCTCTGAATAGCGTCTCCGCAGACGGCACTGTGGATTAGAGGAGACACTGTGGATTAGAGGAGACACTGCCGGGGTCAGGGACTGGTAAAAGCATAAGCAAGCCCAGATACCAGGAGAGAAAGTTTAGGTTTTAGCATGAAGGAGAATGGGTCACCTTGGAGGATTTTTATGCAGGGGGATGGCAAGGTCAGTTACATTTTAGAAAAATGAACTTTTAAAAGGCTGGAGGTAGAATAGAGACAGGAAAGACTGGATGCTGGGAGATCAAGCAGAAAACAACTAGAATAATCCTGGGGAAAAAATGAGGAGCAACAAAGCTAAAGTTGTGGCAGTGGGAGTGGAAACTAGTTGTCTGTACACAGCCCGGGCAGGGGAGGCCAGGCTAACCCCGCTTATCCAGCCATCGCTGATTACTGATGAGAGGGAGACAACAGCAGGGAGGATGGGTGTGGAGGAGAGTGAGAAAGGGAAGATGAGTTTCGCTTGGGTTTGACAGGTTTAAGAGGCCCCAGAGATGTTCAAATGCAGGCAAGTCACGGGGTGGGATAGAAGGATCTGGAGCTCAGAGCAGGGAACTCTAGGCTGGAAACATATTCAGAGGCATTGGTCAGTCTTACAGGTCTAGTGATGTCATGAGTGGATGAAACCATTCAGAAGTCTAAGGAAAGAGTAGCAATAACAGCTAAAAACAGAATGCTTGGGAATACCAACAGGGAGAGAAGAGAAGCAAGCTACATAGGAGCCTGAGGTATGCCACAGAGACAGGCTGACGGGGACAGTGAGGCCACGGAGCTGCTACGGAGACATCAGTGAGGTGAGGAGTATGCCGGCAGATTTCCCAGCAACACTTGGGTGGCTTTGTGAGAGTGGCCTCAGAGGATTAGTGGGTGTGGAAACAACTCCAGGGGATGCGAGGTCATGAACATGAGAAGAAAGAGCGGATTAGTATTGAATATTTAAAGGCATGACAAGCTACATTTTAAAAAGCTGGGTTATAAAGAGAATGACAAGGGCACTACTAGAGGGGGACTGTGAGTTAAGGTTACAGTGACTATAAAAAAAACTTCTGATTTATGGCCTAGTGTCCTAGAGTAATTATTAACAGACGCCTCGTTGGCTCTTAGAAGGGTCTTCTTAAATAAGTTATATGGTCATCTTATAATATTTGACATTTAGAAGATTATAACAAATATTAATAATTACATGCAAGGCATCAGGCCAGATGTTATGGGAACACAAAGGAATGAAACTATGTCTGCAGGACCCTAACACCAGGGATGTGTGTGTCTGTCTGTCTACGGGGTACGTAACCTGTCACACATCATGACAGCATGATTTGTGAATATGTAGAATTGATGAACTGCTCCCACAATACTTTGGTACAGCAAGCAAGGCGTAGGACATTCTTTTCCCACAAGATAATTTATTTATGTTACAAGCAAGGGGTGTCTAAATTCCACAACAGATTATGAATGACATTATGAAGAACTGGAATTCCTGAACACTTAATTGTGCCCATACAGAATCTGTATATAAATCAAGAGGCAGCTGTTTGAACAGAAGGGGATGCTGCGGGGGTTACAACTGGAAGAGGTATGCCGTAGAATTGCATCCTCTCCCTTATTCACTCTGTATGCTGAAGAAATAATCTGAGAAGCTGAACTATATGATGAAGAACGCGGCGTCAGGACTGGTGGAAGACTTATTAACAGCCTGCGATACACAGATGACACAACCTTGCCTGCTGAAAATGAAGACTACTGGAAGCACTTACTGATGAAGGTAAAAGACTATAGCCTTCAGTATGGATTACACTTGAACATAAAAAAACCTAAACATAAAGAAAACAAAAATCCTCAATCTGGGTCAATAATCAACACCACGATAAATGGTGAAAAACTGAAGTTGTCAAGGATTTCATTCTACTTGAATTAACAATCAACATCCATGGAAGCAGGAGTCAAGATATCAAACAACATTATCACATTGGTTAAATCTGTAGAAAAAGATCTCTTTAAAGTTCTAAAAAACAGAGATGTCTCTTTGACGATTAAGGTGTTCCTGACCCAAGCCACGGTCTTTTCAATTGCCTTACAGGCATGCAATAGCTGGACAATAAAAAAGGAAGACTGAAGAATTGACACATTTGAATTGTGGTGTTGGTAAACTATACTGAATGTATTGTGGATTGTCAGAACAATCAACGAATCAGCCTTGAAGAAACCCAAAACCCAGTGCCGTCGATTCCGACTCATAGTCTTAAAGAGCGCAGAGTCAAAACGCTCCTTAGAAGCAAGGATAGTGAGGCTTCATCTCTCTTACTTTGGATGCGTCATCAAGAAAGATAGTCCCTGGAGCAGGACATCATGCTTGATAAAGTAGAAGGTTAGCAAGAAAGAGGGAGATCCTCAGTGAGATGGACTGACACAATAGCTGCATCAATGTACTCAAACAAACCAACAATTGTCGAGGATGGTGCAGGACTGGGCAATGTTTTGTTCTGTTATACATAAGGTTGCCATGAGTTGGAGCTGACCCAATGTCAACTAACAACAATAAACAGTGGAAGAGAATAAAACATGAACTGTGCTGGTACTATGTCAAGAGTTTTTTACATCCTTGCTGCTTTGTAGTAATTGTTTTGGAGAAAAGATAAAGACTTCCTCTTGGTGCCCAATAAGAAAGGAAACATGATCACTGGGACTCATCACTATTAATCATCTTGAACATAAGGTGGGACACTCAAGAGCTCGGGCCCTGTTTGTCTATTCTTCCTAAGACTAGGGAGCAGGGCAGGACAGTAGTGACAACTAGCTGTGCTCAGACCTGTTGGACAAATCCAAAAGAGGCCTGGGAAACAGTTCTCAGCAGAGGGCCAGGAACTCTGTAAGGGCAATAGCTGAGAATTGCTTATTGTCTCCATGAGCAGACTATAAAGCGGTTTTGTTGAAAAGTTCTTCCAATATCTGCCCCAGAGGGGAATAAAAAACAAATACAAAAAAACAGATATTATGAACTAATATTAATACTACATGCCAACAAAATTTTGCTGAAGGTCATTCAAAAGCAGCTGCAGCAATGTATCGACAGGGAACTGCCAGAAATCCAAGCCAGATTTAGAAGAGGACATGGAACCAGGGATATCATTGCTGATGTCAGGTGGATCCTGGCTGAAAGCAGAGATTATCAGAAAGATGTTTACCTGTGCTTTATTGACTGTGGGAAGGCATTCGACTGTGTGGATCAAAACAAATTATGGATAACACTGCAGAGGATGGGAATTCCGGAACACTTAATTTTGCTCATGAGGAATCTGTACATGGATCAAGCAAGAGGCAGAGTCATTCAAACAGAACAAGGGGATACCACATGGTTTAAAGTCAGGAAAGGTGTGAGTCAGGGTTGTATCCTTTCACCATACTTATTCAATCTGTATGCTGAGCAAATATTCCGAGAAGCTGGACTATATGAAGAAGAACGGGGCATCAGGATTGAAGGAAGACTCATTAACAACCTGCGTTACACAAATGACACAACCTTGCTTACTGAAGAGTGAAGAGGACTTGAAGCACTCACTGACGAAGATCATAGACCACAGCCTTCAGCATGAATTGCATCTCAACATAAAGAAAACAAAAATCCTCACAAGTGGACCAATAAGCCACATCATGATAAATGGAGAAAAGAATGAGGTTGTCAAGGATTTCATTTTACTTGGATCTACAATCAATGCTGAGGCAAGCAGCAGTCAATAAATCAAAAGACATATTTCACTGGGCAAATCGGCTGCGAAAGACCTCTTGAAAGTGTTGAAAAGCAAAGATGTCACCTTGAGGACTAAGGTGTGCCTGACCCAAGCCATGGTGTTTTCAGTCCCCTCATACGCATGTGAAAGCTGGACAATAAATAAGGAAAACCGAAGAAGAACTGGAGCCTTTTGATTGTGGTAGTGGCAAAGAATACTGAATATACCACGAGCTGCCAAACGAATGAACAAAGCTGTCTTGAGAGAAGTACAACCAGAATGCTCCTTAGAAGCAAGGATGGTGAGATTATGCCTCACATACTTTGGACATGTTATCAGGAGGGATCAGTCCCTGGAGAAGGACATCATGCTTGGTAAAGTAGAGGGTCAGTGAAAAAGAAGACCCTCAATGACATGGACTGACACAGCGGCAGCAACAATCGGCTCAAGCACAGCAACAATTTGTGAGGATGGCTGGTGCAGGACTGGACAGCGTTTTTTCTATTGTACATAGGGTTGCTATGAGTCAGAACCAACTCCATGGCACCTAACAACAACATCATGAACTAAAGAGCTATAAGAGTATAAAAGGACAATAGAGCTCAGAGAAATAACGAGTCAGGAGGGATGTCAGGAGCAATGGGGACGACTGTGGAGCTGAACCCCAAGTATACCTGGGGGCATGCGGGACTGGTGAGCAAGGTAGAATGCCAGTGGGGATAACAATGACAAGGGTTCCCTGATTAAGCACTGTGTACTAAGCGGTAGTCTAGACATGGCAGATACAGAAGTGACAAAGCAGTCTCTGTTTTTGCAAATTTACGATGAACTGGGTGCCAGTTCTCACCTGAAATGAATGAAGACATTTATATTCTTTATTGCTCCTAGTCTGAATATTCTTACATTTCTCTGCAGGAACCAGGGACCCCCAGATCCCTGCTGGAGATGTAACATATGTACATGTACTTTCTAAAATAAAAAAATGCATGAATTACAAGTCATCTGGACCCAAGAATTTTGAAAAAGAACTGTAGATCAAAAGTTCCAGAGATGGTTACCTGATAACCTCGAGAATGATAATTTGTGGTAGAAAACTGTTTGTTCACTTAGAAGTTAAAAACTATGCTTACTACAGAAGGTTGGTTTTATCTAGCAACCTTGTGGTAATTAAACCTGGATTATGCCTTCATTCAGAGCCCCAGGGTGGTGTAAAATTTTAAGCACTGGGCTGCGAATCAAAAGATTTGAGGTTCTAGTCCACCCAGAGGTACATCAGAAGGAAGACCTCGTAATCCATTTCCAAAAAATCGGTCACTGAAAACCCTATGGAGCACAGTTCTGCTCTGACACACATGGGGTTACCATAGTTGGAATCGAATCAATTGCAACTTTGTTTTTTTAAATGACCTCATTGATTTGATCAAAAAGTTTATTTGATTCAGCAAGCAATGGTTATTTTTAAAAGATACACTATGAAGTGATTTAAGCAACTGTCATTTGATATCACAAAGGTAATACTGGAACTCTGTCAGTCACCCCTCTATAGTTTAGTTTGCTTTGCTAAATTACTATAATAATCTTACTCCTACACATTTGCCTTCTATCCTTCACTTTTACAGCATCCACAAGTGGGTCTTACACAGAAGTGACTAGATTCCTTAAATACATTTTTTGATGACAGTCACATGGTCATTGCATAAAACTGTCATTCAGAGTCATTCCATTATATCTGTGCAATAAAAGTATACCATAGGAAGCAAGTATGTATTACTAATGTGATCAATTATTATAAGGTATATAATTATTCTCTGCAATTTAAGAATAACATTCAAGCCATTAAGTATTAATAAAAAAATGTACTAAATTCTAAGTTATCAAAAGAGGTTTTAAGCTAATAAAAAGTTAAAGCAAGCCAATCTCCCCACCCTTCAGTAAATATGAGAAAAATCTGGATAAAAGGAAAAGCACCTCAAGGATACATTAATGGATAAAACCATAGCTTTATGTATTACACTAGATGCATTAGGGTAATCTTAGAGAACTCTAGTGACTCGAAACTACTTACCTGTTGGAGGCAGGCAATCTTTCCAATCAAAACAGCCTGCATAAATCCCAGGCTCCAGGGAGCCCACGATGGGATCTGCTTTCAACTCAATGTAATTTTCAAAGAGCCTTTGGTCTAATTCTTTCAGTGAGGCCATGCTAACCTATAAACATATGATAAAGAAGAATATTTATGAGTTGTCTATTTGCGGGGGAAGGAAAAAGTAAAATAATGTAAATAGCAAATACTTCAATACATTAAAAAAAAATTATTGTGGTAAAAATATACGTAACAAAACAGCCAATTCAACAGTTTCTACACGCTTAATTCCGTGACACTGATTTTGTTCATGTTGTGCAATTATTATCACTATCCTTCTCAAAGTTATTCCATCACCATTAACACAAACTCAATGCTCCCTTACTTCAGTATATTTTAAAAGCACTTAACAACTTTCCTATAAAAATACATGATTTTATTTTATTTTAAGCAATAAAGACCACTCTTACCACAGCTATTTCATGAGATTAAAAAAAACACCCATATACAGACTACAGATCATATTAAGAACATTAATAAATGTTCTGTAAGGAAGGCAAAAAAGGCACAGTAAATGCTTAACAACAATAGCCAGTGAACTACATAAAAAGGGGCCATTGAAAATAATGCAACAGTGCTTTTCCCACATTAATTAGAGAGAAGTATTATTAATGGAAAATAAGCCTTTTCTGAGAAGACAGAAATCCAAATGCAGCCCTCTTTTCTCCAGTTACAACTCTGCCTGGACTAAGTCAGAGGACTAGGGTTGCCTGGGAATGGCTAAGTGTGGGAGGTTCGGGTTCCACAGTAACTCAGCACAGAGAACGGATGCACGGTGCTCTTTTCCACAGATCAAACGAGAAACTAGAAAACTGTATTAGAGAGACCTTTGTGAGCAAGGCAGAGTGGCAGATCCCTGCAGGGGCTCAGCCCACATGATCTGTGGACTCCTGGTGGTAGTGGGAGCAGAACAGGGTTTAAGTGGTTAACATCAGCCCTACTGTCTAGTCTCACTGGCACCCACAAGACGAAGAAGCTGCAGGAGGGGTGGGTGGGGTCCTGAGCTTGGAGACAGTGAGAAGTGCGGGGAGTGGGGAGTCTGCGGGCCCCTAGTGTTTCTGCAGTGGACTGATAGCCTGTGTGCTACTATGACACTGGCCCACAGGACACAGCTTCTCTCCACTCCAGACCTAAGCTTCAAGAGACTGACAATAAAAAGTAAGCAAACATTCAAGGGAGTCCAGCAGCTATAAAGAAGAATATCAGCCAACCAGTGAAACTTAGCCGTGGAAGAGGCAGGCAAAAATAGCAGAAAAATAATGAAAACTCCTAAAGGAGGTTAAAGTGCAACACAAAACCAGACTTTGGATATAAAGCACACTATTTCCAAAGTTAACGATTTAGTAGATTAATTGAAGGAACTACCGGTCACTACTGGGATCAAAATACTTCAAAACACAGAGTAAAAATGTAATGATTAATGAAAATTACGAAGGAAGAGACTTGGATGATGGATCCAAAGCTCTAATATGCAAAAAACAGAAATTCAAGTAGAGAAATACGAGCAGTTAGAGAACAGGTAATATTAAATAAGAAACAGAAGAAAATTTAACTGGATTAAAGAAAGATCTGAGTCTGTATTTCATTGGGTTGAGTTCCAGGTTAGACTGATAAAAAATACATAGATGAATTCAGTTAGTTTCTAATTTCTAAATTAAAAAAAAAAAAAAAATAGAGGAAATCTTTCCAGCTCCAATGCCAACAAAGTAATTTCCCTATAAAACAGCAAGAATCAGTATGACATCAGATTTCTCTGCTGTAACACTGGAATCTAAAATCACTGAAATAATATCTACATGCTTCTAAAATGAAAGGAATACAATTCAAGAATCCTATGTTTAGCCAAAATGTCATTCACTTAATAGCATCCACGAAAAATTTTTGGATATGCAAGGTTTCAAAGAGGATATCACTCATATAACTGAGAAAACACTCTAACCTAAATACAAATAAATCAGACTGATGTGGATGATGATGAAAACAGTGGCAGACAAGAAACTTTGAGTTCCATTCCTGCATTCCTCTCTCTTTCCCTGATATTGATAAAGATAAGCTTAAGTAGATGATTAGAAGCATTCTGGAAATGTGAAATAAAAGATATAAATAAGAATTCTTGAAAAAGAGATATCCAAAAGAGAAATACTAATAAAAAAAATACAATGAAAATGAAAATACAACATATCAAAATTTGTGTGATGAAATTTATAGCTATAAATGTACACACTAGAAAAAAAGATTTAAGAGGTTTAAAACCAATAGTTTAATCTTCTACTTCACACCGCTAGAAAAAGAGAAAATCAAACCCAGAGAAAGTATAAGTAGGGGGGGGGGATAAGAGGAAAAATAATGAAATTTTTAAAAAGAGCAACATCACCAATGCCAAAAGCAAGTTTTTGGAAGAGATTAATAAATAAGATATTAAAAGTGAGGCAAAACTAATCAAGAAATAAAGAGAACAAACATAAATTACCAATAACAGAAATGAAAAAAGTTAACATTACTACAGGTTCTACAGATATGGAAAAGATTCTGAAAGAACCATGTGATCATCTCAATTGATAAAGAATAAAAATAGGCATTTGACAAAATCCAACATCCTTTCATGATAAAAATACTCAACAAACTAGCAATAGGAGAAAATTCCTAAATATAATAAAAGGCATTTTTGAAAAACCCACAGCTAACATCATACTCATTGAAGAAAAATTGCGTGCTTTCCCTTTAAGAGCAGGAACAAGACAAGGATGCCCACTCTCACTACTGCTATTCAGTATTACACTGGAAGTCCTAGCCAGAACAATCAGGCAAGAGAAAGAAATAAAAGGAATCCAAATTGGGAAGAAAGAAGTAAACCTATCCCTATTCACATATGACATGATCCTATATACAGAAAATCCCAAAGATTCCAAAGAAAGCTACTAGAGTTCATAAATGAGTTTAGCGGAGTTGCAGGGTTGAGGGTTAATGCGCAAAATTAGATGGGTTTCTTTACACCAGCAATGGACAATCTGAAAAGTGAATTAAGAAAACAATTCCATTTACCATAACATCTAAAAGAATAAAACACCTAAGAATAAAATTAACCAGGGAGATGAGAGACATGTACACTGACAACTATAAAAACATTGCTAAAAGATACTAAAGACCTAAATAAATAGGAAGACATTTTGTGTTCATGGATTGGAAGACAACATTGTTAAGATGTCAGTACTACCCCAAGTGATCTATAGATTCAACCAAATCCCTATCGAAATCTCAACAGCTTGTGTTTTTTGGAAAAATGGAAAAGTTAATCATCAAATTAACAGGGAATTGCAAAGGGCCCAAAATAGCCAAAGCAATCTTGAAAAAGAACAAAGTAGGGTTCACAACTTGCCAATTTCAAAATGTACTATAAATCTACGGGAATCAAAACACTGTGGTACTAATATAAGGATAGACATATAGACAGGAGGGAATTACAAGTCCAGAAATAAATTAATACATCTATGGTCAAATGATTTTTGACGAGGGGGCCAAGATCATGCCACGGGGGAAAGAATAGCCTCTTCAATAAATGGTTCTGGGACAACTGGATCTCGACGTGCATGCAAAAGAATGAAGCTGGACCCATACTTTATACCCTGTACAAAAATTAACTCAAAATGATTCAACGACCCAAATATAAGAGCCAAAATCATAAAACTCTTTTTTAAAAAAAACACAGGGGTAAAGTTTCCAGACCTAGTTTTGACAACAGATTCTTAGATACAACACCAAAAAAATGAGCAAAATAAGATGAAATAGATGTACTGGACTTCAACGCAATTTTTAAAATCTTTTGTGCATCAAAAGACTTATCAACAAAATGAAGAGGTAACATACAGAATGGGAAAAAACATTTGGAAACTACATATCTCATAAGATTTAATAACCAGAATACATAAAGACCTCCTACAACTCGACAACAAAAAGAAACAATCTAATTTAAAAATCGGCAAAGGATTTGAGAGACATTTCTTTAAAGAAGATATACAAATGGCCAATAAGCACATGAAAAAATGCACAAAGTCATTAGACCCTGGGGAAATCTAAAATAAAACTACACTGAGATACCATTTCATTCCTACTTAAAAACAACACATAAACAAAAAAACCATTGCTGTTAAGTCGATTCTGACTCACAGAGACCCTACAGGGCAGACTAGAACTGCCCCATAGGGTTTCCAAGGAGTGCCTGGTGGCTTCAAACTGCCTACCTCTCTTGGTTAGCAGCCACAGCTCTTAACCACTACGCCACCAGGATTTCACTGCTACTAGGATGGCTAGTATCAGAAAAGTGGAAAATAACAACTCTTGGCAAGGATGTGGAGAAACTACAACACTCATCCATTGCTGGTGAGAACAGAAAATGGTACAGCCACTATGGGAAACAGTTTGGCAGTTCCTCAAAGGATATACATAAAATTAACATATGATCCAGCAATTTCACTATTTTTTCAAGTCAGAAGAATTGAAAGCAGTGACTCAGACAGCTGCTTGTACACCAACGTTCTTTACAGCATTATTCATAATAGGCAAGAGGTGGGAATGACTTAAGTGTCCACCAACAGATGAATGAATAAAATGTGGTACATACATACGTGGAATATTAAACCCCAAAAAACCAAACCAGTTGCCTTCAGGTTGATTCTGACTAATATTAACCCTACAGAACAGGGTATAACTGCCCTACAGGGTTTCCAAGGTTGCAATCCTTCTTTATAGAAGCAGACTGCCACATCTTTCTCCCACTGAGCAGTTGCTGGGTTCAAACTGCTGACCCTTTGGTTAGCATCCTAGTGTTTTACCACTGTGCCACGAGGGCTCCTCAGTAGAATGTTGGAGTATTACTCAGCCATAAATAGAAATGAAGTCCTGATACAGGCTACAAAATGACTGGGCCTTGAAAACATTATGCTGAGTGAAATAAGTCAAACACAAAAGGGCACACAGTCTTAGGCTTAGGCTGGGTTTTCTGGAGAAGCAAAACCAATGAAGTGCATATATACGGACACACATATATATATGTGTGTGTGCATATACACACACTCACACACATACACACCAGCCAATATGGTAACTCCCATCCTTGCTGACTGTTGATACAGAGGCATGTGGAGCCCAAAGTGGCCAGGGATATGTATATATATATATATTTTAAATTGTGCTTTAAGTGAACATTTACAAATCAAGTCAGTCTCTCATACAAAAAGTTATACACAGGGAGCGGAGCCAAGATGGCGGACTAGGCAGACGCTACCTCGGATCCCTCGTACAACAAACACTTGGAAAAACAAGTGAATCGATCACATACATAACAATATACGAACCCTGAACAACAAACACAGATTTAGAGACGGAGAACGAACTAATACGGGGAAGCAGCGATTGTTTCCAGAGCCTGGAGCCAGCGTACCAGTCAGGTACGGCACAAGCACAGAGAGCTGCTCCACACCCCTGAACTAACCCCGGGAGGGGGACCAGCCGGTTCCACGGGGGGCGTGGGACGCAGCCGGTAGGAGAAGTCCCCGGGAGGCAGTGACTGGTCTTGGAGCAGAAAGAGCAGCGTCCGAGCTGGGGAACCGTCCTGCAGGGATTTGGACTGGACGCAGGTACGGCATAAACACGGAGAGTTGCTCTACCCCCCTGAACTAACCCCGGGAAGGGGCCCAGCCAGGTCACGCGGGTGGCGTGGGACGCAGCCGGTAGGAGAAGTCCCCGGGAGGCGGCAACTGGTATTGGAGCGGGGAGAACAGCATCCCAGCCAGGACACTCGGTCACGGCACAAACACGGGGAGCTGCTCCACCCATCTGAACTAACCCCGGGAGGAGGCCCAACTGGTTATCGGGGACGGCACGGCCACGTGGCTGGAGGGACGAGAAGTCCCCGGGAGGCAGCGACGGATTTTGGAGCCGAGAGTGCACCATCCCAGTAGGGGAGCCTTGATGCTGGGCGTGGGGCTGGAAGCGGAGGATCTGACCGTGACTCCAGCGGGCCAGACCCCCCGGGGGCAATCTCCACACAGCCAGCACACATAGGCGACGCGCCCCGCGGGAATCTCAGATATAATAGTCATTCCAAGCAAGACAAGCAACTCAGGCTATATTCTGAGGTGCTACTCTCCTATCTCTCTGTTCCCTCCCCCACCCTCCCCAGGCGGCTTCATTAACATCTGAATAGCCTGAGCCAGAGGGAGAACTCTGATAGGGATCTGACTGCATTTTTTTTTTTAGCGGATTTTCTGGAAAAACTAGTTTCCCAGTGATGGCTCGGAGACAACAATCCATATCAAACCACTTAAAGAAGCAGACCATGACAGCTTCTCCAACCCCCCAAACAAAAGAATCAAAATCTTCCCCAAATGAAGATACAATCTTGGAATTATCAGATACAGAATATAAAAAACTACTTTACAGAATGCTTAATGATATCACAAATGAAATTAGGATAACTGCAGAAAAAGCCAAGGAACACACTGATAAAACTGTTGAAGAACTCAAAAAGATTATTCAAGAACATAGCGGAAAAATTAATAAGTTGCAAGAATCCACAGAGAGACAACATGTAGAAATCCAAAAGATTAACAATAAAATAACAGAATTAGACAACGCACTAGGAAGTCAGAGGGGCACACTCGAGCAATTAGAATGCAGACTGGGACATCTGGAGGACCAGGGACTCAACACCAACATAGCTGAAAAAAAATCAGATAAAAGAATTAAAAAAAATGAAGAAACCCTAAGAATTATGTGGGACTCTATCAAGAAGGATAACCTGCGGGTGATTGGAGTCCCAGAACAGGGAGGGGGGACAGAAAACACAGAGAAAATAGTTGAAGAACTCCTGACACAAAACTTCCCTGACATCATGAAAGACGAAAGGATATCTATCCAACATGCTCATCGAACCCCATTTAAGATTGATCCAAAAAGAAAAACACCAAGACATATTATCATCAAACTCACCAAAACCAAAGATAAACAGAAAATTTTAAAAGCAGCCAGGGAGAAAAGAAAGGTTTCCTTCAAGGTAGAATCAATAAGAATATGTTCTGACTACTCAGCAGAAACCATGCAGGCAAGAAGGGAATGGGACGACATATACAGAACACTGAAGGAGAAAAATTGCCAGCCAAGGATCATATATCCAGCAAAACTCTCTCTGAAATATGAAGGCAAAATTAAGATATTTACAGACAAACACAAGTTTAGAGAATTTGCAAAAACCAAACCAAAGCTACAAGAAATAGTAAAGGATACTGTTTGGTCAGAGAACCAAAAATATCAGATATCAGCACAACACAAGGTCACAAAACAGAACGTCCTGATATCAACTCAAATAGGGAAATCACAAAAACAAACAAATTAAGATTAATTAAAAAAAAAATACACATAACAGGGAATCATGGAAGTCAATAGGTAAAAGATCACAATAATCAAAAAGAGGGACTAAATACAGGAGGCATTGAACTGCCATATGGAGAGTGATACAAGGCGATATAGAACAATACAAGTTAGGTTTTTACTTAGAAAAATAGGGGTAAATAATAAGGTAACTACAAAAAGGTATAACAACTCTATAACTCAAGATAAAAACCAAGAAAAACGTAACAACTCAACTAACATAAAGTCAAGCACTATGAAAATGAGGACCTCACAATTTACTAAGAAAAACGCCTCAGCACAAAAAAGTATGTGGAAAAATGAAATTCTCAACAACACACATAAAAAGGCATCAAAATGACAGCACTAAAAACTTATTTATCTATAATTACCCTGAATGTAAATGGACTAAATGCACCAATAAAGAGACAGAGAGTCACAGACTGGATAAAGAAACACGATCCGTCTATATGCTGCCTACAAGAGACACACCTTAGACTTAGAGACACAAACAAACTAAAACTCAAAGGATGGAAAAAAGTATATCAAGCAAAAAATAAGCAAAAAAGAAGAGGAGTAGCAATATTAATTTCTGACAAAATAGACTTTAGACTTAAATCCACCACAAAGGATAAAGAAGGACACTATATAATGATAAAAGGGACAATTGATGAGGAAGACATAACCATATTAAATATTTATGCACCGAATGACAGGGCTGCAAGATACATAAATCAAATTTTAAGAGAATTGAAAGGCGAGATAGATACCTCCACAATTATAGTAGGAGACTTCAACACACCACTTTCGGAGAAGGACAGGACATCCAGTAAGAAGCTCAACAGAGACACGGAAGATCTAATTACAACAATCAACCAACTTGACCTCATTGACTTATACAGAACTCTCCACCCAACTGCTGCAAAATATACTTTTTTTTCTAGCGCACATGGAACATTCTCTAGAATAGACCACATATTAGGTCATAAAACAAACCTTTGCAGAGTCCAAAACATCGAAATATTACAAAGCATCTTCTCAGACCACAAGGCAATAAAACTAGAGATCAATAACAGAAAAACTAGGGAAAAGAAATCAAATACTTGGAAAATGAACAATACCCTCCTGAAAAAAGACTGGGTTATAGAAGACATCAAGGAGGGAATAAGGAAATTCTTAGAAAGCAATGAGAATGAAAATACTTCCTATCAAAACCTCTGGGACACAGCAAAAGCAGTGCTCAGAGGCTAATTTATATCAATAAATGCACACATACAAAAAGAAGAAAGAGCCAAAATCAGAGAACTGTCCCGACAACTTGAACAAATAGAAAGTGAGCAACAAAAGAATCCATCAGGCACCCGAAGAAAACAAATAATAAAAATTAGAGCTGAACTAAATGAATTAGAGAACAGAAAAACAATTGAAAGAATTAACAAAGCCAAAAGCTGGTTCTTTGAAAAAATTAACAAAATTGATAAACCATTGGCTAGACTGACTAAAGAAATACAGGAAAGGAAACAAATAACTCAAATAAGAAATGAGAAGGACCACATCACAACAGAACCAAATGAAATTAAAAGAATCATTTCAGATTATTATGAAAAATTGTACTCTAACAAATTTGAAAACCTAGAAGAAATGGATGAATTCCTGGAAAAACACTACCTACCTAAACTAACACATTCAGAAGTAGAACAACTAAATAGACCCATAACAAAAAAAGAGATTGAAACGGTAATCAAAAAACTCCCAACAAAAAAAAGCCCTGGCCCGGACGGCTTCACTGCAGAGTCCTACCAAACTTTCAGAGAAGAGTTAACACCACTACTACTAAAGGTATTCCAAAGCATAGAAAATGACGGAATACTACCCAACTCATTCTATGAAGCCACCATCTCCCTGATACCAAAACCAGGTAAAGACATTACAAAAAAAGAAAATTATAGACCTATATCCCTCATGAACATTGATGCAAAAATCCTCAACAAAATTCTAGCCAATAGAATCCAACAACACATCAAAAAAATAATTCACCCTGATCAAGTGGGATTTGTATCAGGTATGCAAGGCTGGTTTAATATCAGAAAAACCATTAATGTAATCCATCACATAAATAAAACAAAAGACAAAAACCACATGATCTTATCAATTGATGCAGAAAAGGCATTTGACAAAGTCCAACACCCATTCATGATAAAAACTCTTACCAAAATAGGAACTGAAGGTAAATTCCTCAACATAATAAAGGGCATCTATGCAAAGCCAACAGCCAATATCACTCTAAATGGAGAGAACCTGAAAGCATTTCCGTTGAGAATGCGAACCAGACAAGGATGCCCTTTATCACCGCTCTTATGCAACATCGTGCTAGAAGTCCTAGCCAGGGCAATTAGGCTAGACAAAGAAATAAAAGGTATCCGGATTGGCAAGGAAGAAGTAAAGTTATCGCTATTTGCAGATGACATGATTATATACACAGAAAACCCTAAGGAATCCTCCAGAAAACTACTGAAACTAATAGAAGAGTTTGGCAGAGTCTCAGGTTATAAAATAAACATACAAAAATCACTTGGATTCCTCTACATCAACAAAAAGAACACCGAAGAGGAAATAACCAAATCAATACCATTCACAGTAGCCCCCAAGAAGATAAGATACTTAGGAATAAATCTTACCAAGGATGTAAAAGACCTATACAAAGAAAACTACAAAGCTCTACTACAAGAAATTCAAAAGGACATACTTAAGTGGAAAAACATACCCTGCTCATGGATAGGAAGACTTAACATAGTAAAAATGTCTATTCTACCAAAAGCCATCTATACATTTAACGCACTTCCGATCCAAATTCCAATGTAATATTTTAAGGGGATAGAGAAAGAAATCACCAATTTCATATGGAAGGGAAAGAAGCCCCGGATAAGCAAAGCACTACTGAAAAAGAAGAAGAAAGTGGGAGGCCTCACCTTACCTGACTTCAGAAGCTACTATACAGCCACAGTAGTCAAAACAGCCTGGTATTTGTACAACAACAGACACATAGACCAATGGAACAGAATTGAGAACCCAGACATAGATCCATCCACGTATGAGCAGCTGATATTTGACAAAGGCCCAGTGTCAATTAACTGGGGAAAAGATAGCCTTTTTAACTAATGGTGCTGGCATAACTGGATATCCATTTGCAAAAAAATGAAATAGGACCCATACCTCACACCATGCACAAAAACTAACTCCAAGTGGATCAAAGACCTAAACATAAAGACTAAA
Source organism: Loxodonta africana (assembly GCF_030014295.1). NCBI lineage: Eukaryota > Metazoa > Chordata > Mammalia > Proboscidea > Elephantidae > Loxodonta > Loxodonta africana. The sequence continues at coordinate 37,782,137 of NC_087342.1, forward strand.
ACGATAAAGATCATGGAAGAAAAAATTGGGACAACCCTAGGAGCCCTAATACAAGGTATAAACAGAATACAAAACATTACCAAAAATGATGAAGAGAAACCCGATAACTGGGAGCTCCTAAAAATCAAACACCTATGCTCATCTAAAGACTTCTCCAAAAGAGTAAAAAGACCACCTACAGACTGGGAAAGAATTTTCAGCTATGACATCTCCGACCAGCGCCTGATCTCTAAAATCTACATGATTCTGTCAAAACTCAACCACAAAAAGACAAACAACCCAATCAAGAAGTGGGCAAAGGATATGAACACACATTTCACTAAAGAAGATATTCAGGCAGCCAACAGATACATGAGAAAATGCTCTCGATCATTAGTCATTAGAGAAATGCAAATTAAAACTACGATGAGATTCCATCTCACACCAGCAAGGCTGGCATTAATCCAAAAAACACAAAATAATAAATGTTGGAGAGGCTGCGGAGAGATTGGAACTCTCATACACTGCTGGTGGGAATGTAAAATGGTATAACCACTTTGGAAATCCATCTGGCGTTATCTTAAACAGTTAGAAATAGAACTACCATACAACCCAGAAATCCCACTCCTAGGAATATACCCTAGAGATACAAGAGCCTTCATACAAACAGATATATGCACACCCATGTTTATTGCAGCTCTGTTTACAATAGCAAAAAGTTGGAAGCAACCAAGGTGTCCATCAACGGATGAATGGGTAAAAAAATTGTGGTATATTCACACAATGGAATACTACGCATCGATAAAGAACAGTGACGAATCTGTGAAACATTTCATAACATGGAGGAACCTGGAAGGCATTATGCTGAGCGAAATGAGTCAGAGGCAAAAGGACAAATATTGTATAAGACCACTATTATAAGATCGAGAGAAATAGTAAACCTGAGAAGAACACATACTTTTGTGGTTACGAGGGGGGGTGGGAGGGAGGGTGGGAGAGGGTTTTTTATTGATTAATCAGTAAATAAGAACTGCTTTAGGTGAAGGGAAAGACAACACTCAATACATGGAAGGTCAGCTCAATTGGACTGGACCAAAAGCAAAGAAGTTTCCGGGATAAAATGAATGCTTCAAAGGTCAGCGGAGCAAGTGCGGGGGTCTGGGGAACATGGTTTGCGGGGACTTCTAAGTCAATGGGCAAAATAATTCTATTATGAAATCATTCTGCATCCCACATTGAAATGTGGCGTCTGGGGTCTTAAATGCTAACAAGCGGCCATCTAAGATGCAGCAATTGGTCTCAATCTACCTGGAGCAAAGGAAAAGGAAGAACACCAAGGCCACACGACAACTAAGAGCCCAAGAGACAGAAAGGGCCACATGAGCCAGAGACCTACATCATTCTGAGACCAGAAGAACTAGTTGGTGCCCGGCCACAATCGATGACTGCCCTGACAGGGAGCACAGCAGAGGACCCCTGAGGGAGCAGGAGATCAGTGGGATACAGACCCCAAATTCTCATGAAAAGACCAAACTTAATGGTCTGACTGAGACTGGAGGAATCCCGGCGACCATGCTCCCCAGACCTTCAGTTGACACAGGACAGGAACCATTCCCGAAGACAACTCATCAGAAATGAAAGGGACTGGTTAGCGGGTGGGAGAGAGACGCTGATGAAGAGTGAGCTAATGATATCAGGTGGACACTCGAGATTGTGTTGGCAACTCTTGTCTGGAGGGGGGATGGGAGGATAGAGAGAGAGGGAAGCCGGCAAAATTGTCAAGAAAGGAGAGACTGAAAGGGCTGACTCAAGAGGGGGAGAGCAAGTGGGAGTAGGGAGTGAGATGTATGTAAACTTATATGTGACAGACTGATTGGATTTGTAAACGTTCACTTGAAGCTTAATAAAAGTTATTAAAAAAAAAAAAAGTTATACACACCTTGCTATGTACTCCTAGCTGCTCTGCCCCTAATGAGACAGCACATTCCTCCTCTCCACCTTGTATTCCCCTCTGCCTTCTCATCTTGCCTCCAGGCAGGAGTTGCCCACATAGTCTCATGTGTCTACTTGATCCAAGAAGCTCACTCTTGACCAGTATTGTTTCCTACCTTATAGTCCAGTCCAATCCCTGTATGAAGAGTTAGCTTCAGGAATGATTCCAGTCTTGAGCTAATAAAGGGTGCGGGGACCATGACCTCCAGGGCCCCAATAGTCTTGATCAGACCATTAAGTCTGATCTTTTTAAAAGAATTTGAGATCTGTACCCCACTGTTTTCCTGCTCCATCAGGGATTCTCTGTTGTGTTCCCTGTCAGGGTTGTGATTGGTGGTAGCCAGGCACCATCTAGTTCCTCCAGTCTCAGACTGATGTAGTCTCTGGTTTATGTGGTTGTTTCTGTCTCTCGGGCTCACTTTTACCATATGTCTTGGGTTGAGACCCATTAATGCATCTTACATGGCCACTTGGTAGAGTTTGGAACCCCCGATGCCACTCACTGAAGTGGGATGCAGAACATTTTCTTAATATATTCTGTTATGCCAATTGACCTTGATGTCCCCTGAAACCATGGTCTGCAAACCCTTGTCCCTGCTACTCTGGTCTTCAAAGCATTTGATTGTATCAGGAAACTTCTTTGGTTTTGGTTTAGTCCAGCTGTGTTGATCTCTCCTGTACCGTGTGTGGTCTTTCCCTTCATCTAAAATAGTTCTTGTCTACTATCTAACTAGTGAATATCCCTCTCCCTCCCTCCCAACCCTCATAACCATCAGAGAATATTTTCTTCTGTGTTTAAATTTTTTCTGGAGTTCTTATAATAGTGGTCTCATTCAACATTTGTCCTTTTGCAACTAATTTAACTCAGCATAATGTCTTCCAGATTCCTCCATGTTACGTTTCACAGATTCATTGTTGTTCTTAACTGTTGTGTAGTATTCCATTATGTGAATATACCATAATTTATTTATCCATTCATCCGCTGATGGGCACCTTGGTTGTTTCCATCTTTTTGCTATTGTAAACAGTGCTGCAATGAACATTAAAAAAAAAAAAAAATGGGCGTGCATATATCTGTTCATGTGAAGGCTCTTATTTCTCTAGGATATACTCCAAGGAGTGGAACTGCTGGATCACATCGTAGTTCTATTTCTAGCTTTGTAAGGAAGAGCCAAATCTATTTCCAAACTCATTGTACCATTTTACATTCCCACCAGCAGTTCCTGTGTTCCAGTCTCCCCACAACCTCTCCAATATTTATCATTTTGTGTTTTTTGGATTAATGCCAGCCTTGTTGGGGTGAGATGGTATCTCATTGTAGTTTTGATTTGCATTTCTCTAATGGCTAATGATTGTGAGCATTTCCTCATGTATCTGTTAGCCACCTGAATTGTCTTCTTTGGTGAAGTGCCTGTTCATGTCCTTTGCAAAGTGGCCAGGGGCATTCTTAACTTCCAGTTCAAAGAAATCAGTGTTGTGTCTCCAGGTGGGAACATAACTTCCTTTGGAACTAAGGCCTCTAGACCTGCAGAGCACAGGGTCTAATGAACAGGAAGCAAAAATTCCGTGAGGGTCACCAGGGGTAATAGTGAGTGGTGCCACTCCAATCTCAACCCTTTGATTCCTGGACCCAGGAATCCTGGCTATGGGAGAAACAGCACCATATACTGGATGGTGATTTAGAGCATATAGCTCCTGGAGAACACTGCCTCAACCCTGCAAAGTACTGCCACCTAGCTGGCAATATAATCGTATCTTTAGTAGGCCATTCCATTGTTCTATCGAGCCAGCTGCTTCAGGGTGATGGGCAAGATAGTAAGGCCAGTGAATTCCATGAGCATGAGCCCGCTACCACACTTCATTAACTGTGAAGTGAGTCCCTTGATCCTAGGCAATGCTGTATGTGACATCATGCTGGTGGATAAGGCATTGCGTGAGTTCACAGATGGCAGTTTTGGCAGAAGCACTGAGTTCAGGGAAGGGAAACTCGTATTCAGAGTAAGTATCTATCCCAGTAAGAATGAAAAACTGGATGATGGAAGTGGTTCAATGTAATCAACCTGCCACTAGGTTGCTGGCTGATAGCCTCGAGAAATGGTACCATATCAGGGGCTCAGGGTTGGTCTCTGTTGCTGGCAAATTGGGCACTCAGCAGTGGCTGTGGCCAAGTCAGCCTTGGAGAGTCAAAGTCCACGTTGTTGAGCCCATGCATAACCTCCATCCCTGCAACCATGGCAACTTTGTTTATGAGACCACTGGGCAATGATGGGGATGGCTGGGGAAAGAGGACGACTTGTTTCCACAGAACACATCATTCTATTCACTTCAATGTTAAAATCCTCCTCTGCTTAGGTTACTCATCAGTGAGCATTCACATGAGACATAAACATCTTCACTTTTTTGGCCTATTCAGAGGTCTACACACATACCGCTTCTCCATACCCCCTTGTCACTGACCATTCCCTGACCATTCAGTCAAGTCCTTGTCCACAGCCCATGAATCAGTATACAATCGCATATCTTGCCATTTCTCCTTCCAAGCAAAGTGAATAACCAGGTGCACTGCTTGAAGTTCCGCCCCTTCGGAGGATTTGCCTTTACCACTGTCCTTAAGGGAAGTCCTAGAAAGGGGCAAAAGCATTGCTGCTGTCCATTTTCGAGGTGTGCCTGAATATCATGCATGTGGTTCTGCATGTGGTTTTCTCTTCCTCAGTCAACTGATCATAAGGAACTCTTCATGAGGTCATAGGTGCAGACTGGGAGAAAGCAGGTAATATGACAGAAGTGGAGACCATGAGCATTTTGGCCACTTCCTCATGCAACCTACTTGTGCTGTCAGGTCCTGCTGAAGCCCAATCATGTATATACCACTTCCATTAAATGACGGTGTGCTGCCGTGCACATCCAACTTTATGGCTCTGTAGGTCAGAATACACCCAGTTCATGATAGGCAGCTCAGGCCACATGGTGAGTTGGTGGCCCACAATTAAGTGTTCAGTCTCTGCTAAGGCCCAGCAACAAACCAAAAGCTGTTACTCATAAGGAGAGTTAATTATTTGCTGAGGATGGTAGGGCTTTGCTGCAAAATCCTAAGGGTCTGAGCTGTAATTCACTAATAGAGGCCTGCAAAGGCTCCAAACAGCAATTCTATCTGCCACTTATACTTCAAGCACCATTGGATCACATGGCTCAAGTGGTAGAGCAGCTTGCACAACAGCCTGAACCTGTTGCAGAGCCTTCTCTTGTTCTAGGCCCCACTCAAAACTAGCAGCTTTTTGAGTCACTTGATAAACAGGTTGGAGTAGCACACCCAAATGAGGAATACGTTGCCACCAAAATCCAAAGAGGCCCACCAAGTGTTGTGCCTCCTTTTTAGTTGTCAGAGGGGCCAGATGTAACAACTTATCCTTCACTTCAGAAGAAATATTTCGACATGCCCCACACTGTTGGATCCTTAGAAATTTCACTGAAGTGGAAGGTGTCTGAATTTTTGTGGGATTAATTTCCCACCCGTTTTTGAGCATGCAAAGGAAACCATGGTGGTGTAGTGCTTAAGAGCTACAACTGCTAACCAAAAGTTTGGCAGTTCAAATCCACCAGGAGTTGCTCCCTGGAAACCCAACTGGGCAGTTCTATTCTGTCCTATAGAGTTGCCATGAGTTGGAATTGACTCGAGGGCAACGGGTTTGTTTTTTTTTGGTGTAAGCAAATGTATTACCATTAAGTCCAGGGTAGTTGATACTTCTTCCTTAGCAGGTCCAATCAGTGTAATGGACCAGTGTAATGTCTTGTGGAAGGGAAGGGCGATCAAGTTCCCAGTGAACTAAATTATGAAACAGGGCTGGAGAGTTGGTATACCCCTGAGGTAGGACAGTGTACTACTGGCCTTGCCAACTAAAGGCAAACTGCTTCAGGTGATCCTTTGAAACCAGAATCGAGAAAAAGGCATTGGCCAGATCAATAGCTGCATACCAGGTACCAGATGTATTAATTTGCTCAAGCAATGAAAAAGCAGCTGCAATTAGAGTCACCACCTGGTTAAGCTTACAATAATCCACTGTCATTCTCCAAGATTCATCCATTTTTTTTTCCCCCAGAGGCCAAACAGGAGAGTTGAATGGGAATGGGGTGGGAATCATCACCCTTGCATCCTTCAAGTCCTTGATGGCATCAGTATTCTCTGCAATCCGTCCAGGAATACAGTATTGTTTTTGATTTACTATTTTCCTATGTAGAGGCAATTCTAACGGCTTCCACCTGACTTTTCCTACCATAATAGCTCTTACTTCACATGTCCAGAATCCAATGTGGGGCTTCTGGCAGCTGCTGAATACACCTATTCATTCTGGAACTGGAGAAATCACTACAGGATAGGTTCGCGGACCCATTGGACTCACTGAACTAAGGCTGCATTGATAACCTGGCTTCCCCACTTTGACTGGTGGGCCACAGGGACATTTTGGGTCTCCTGGAATTAGTGTCAGTTCAGAGCCAGTGTACAGAAATTCCCAAAAAGTCTCATTATTTTCTTTTCCCCAATGAACAGTCACTCTCATTAAAGGCCATAGATCCCTTTGGGGGAGGCTGGGAGAAAGATTAACAACACAAAATTTTTGGCAGTGCAGTGGGGTCCTTCCTTAAGGGCACCTTGCCTCCCCTTCATTCAGGGGTTGTAGGTCTGTAAACTGGCCCAAGTCTGGGAACTGATTGAGGGGCCCTGACTCTTCTGGTGATTCAAGTTAGACTGCTGTTCACTGGGTCCTAGAATTCTTCTGCTTGTACAGATCAAGTAAATACTCAGTAATTTCCCATCTATTTCACTCCTCGGGACACCATGACTTAGTATTTAACACCATAAGTCTACGTGAGTCAGACCAACCTGATTACTGTTTTGACTGTGCTATCCATTATGGTAACCACACCCACCGTATCTTTGTTGATTACATGCTGCCACTTGGCCCCTGTCACCACGGGGTCCAATCAGCCCATTTGTAGTTAGGTGTCTTAATTCAGTTAGGGCAGCTCTCACTGTCAAATCTGACTTATATAAAATAGTAATCACAGCAGTCTTCAAGGATGTTGGGGCTCCTTTCATAAATTCTTTCCTTATTACCGTGGTAAAAAGTCTGTGCTCTGGGCACTGAATGGGTGGGTCTGTGGGACCAATCTGATAAATCCACTCTAATATGACAATTTCCCTAAGAGTTTGGATACTTTCTTCTATAGTATACCCAGGCAGGTCTGGCACTTCAATTTGACTTAGTGTAGGCCACCACTTAATCCATGCTTCAGTAAACCAACCAAATAAACTATCGGATCCTTTTCTAACCTCTTGAGTTGAAACACTGAATAAAGGATCTGTGCTTAGTGAGCCCATACCAATAAACTCACAGAGTGAGAAAGCTGAGCGCCTGCAGGCAGGAGGCTTGCTGTTGAAGCGGGGTGCCTCCGGGAACTTGTTAGTAGAACTATGCTTGCTGACCCACAGAGCTAGAGAGCTGAACGCCTTTGGGCCAATGCTTCCTAGTGGAATGGGGTGTGTCTGTCACTTACTGGAGGAGCTAAACAGCTTAGTAACACTTGCCCAAGCAGGGCAAAGGCTAGGCCAAATGGCTGAGGGAAGCCTGCCCTACAGGCATGGCTGAGAAAAGGTTATCCTGATCAAATAAGTGTTACTTCCCTAATAAACCCCAAAACCAGACAAAGGAGAGAGAAGTGATTAGAGATGAGGGAAGATGATACTTCCCACGGAGCTGGCACCCTGAATTTGGACTTCTAGTCTCCTAAAGTGTGAGAAAATAAATTTTTGTTGGTTAAAGTTACTCATCTGTTGAATTTCTGGTATAAAAGCACCAGATAACTAAGATAGAATTATACTGTATAACCCCACTTACATGAAATGTCCAGAACAGGCAAATGCATAGACGCAAAAGTTTATTAGTGGTTACCGGGAGCTGGGCCCCCACGCATCTGTCAGGTTGTTGCACAATGGGGGCTTGCATGTTGCTATGACGTTAGACACTATGCCACTGGTATTCAAATGCCAGCAGGGTCACCCATGGCAGACAGGTTCCAGCTGAACTTCCAGACTAAGACAGACTAGGAAGATGGCCCCAGGAGTCTACTTCTGAAAAGAATTAGCCAGGGAAAACCTTATGAATAGCAGTGGAACATTGTCTGATATAGTGCTAGAAGATGAGCCCCTCAGGTTGGAAGACACTCTAAAGACAACTGGGGAAGAGCTGTCTCCTCAAAGTAGAGTTGACCTCAATGACATGGATGGACTCAAGCTTTTGGGACCTTCATTTGCTGATGTGGCATGACTCAAAATGAGAAGAAACACCTGCAAACATCCATTAATAACCAGAATGTAGAATGTATTAAGTATGAATTTAGGAAAACTGGAAATTGTCAAAAATGAAATGGAATACATAAACATCCATATCCGAGGCATTAGTGAGCTGAATTGGCCATTTCGAATCAGACAATCATATGGTCTACTATGCTGGGAAAGACAACTTAGAAGACCAGTTAATACGGCTATTATTCAAATTTACCCATCAACCACTAAGGCCAAAGATGAAGAAATCAAAGATTTTTATCAACTTCAGCATTCTGAAATTGATCAAACACGCAATCAGGATGCATTGATAATTACTGGTGATTAGAAAGCGAAAGTTGGAAACAAAGAAATAGGATAAGTAGTTGAAAATATGGCCTTGGTGACAGAAATGATGCCAGAGATTGCACAATCGAATTTTGTGAGACCAACAACTTCTTCATTGTAAATACCTTTTTTCAACAACATAAATGGCGACTATAAACATGGACCTCACCAGATGGAATACACAGGAATCAAATCAACCACATCTGTGCAAAGACATAATAGAAAATCTCAATATCATCAATCAGAAAAAGGCCAGGGGCCAACTACAGAACACACCATCAATTGCTCATATGCAAGTTCAAGTTGAAACTGAAGAGAATTAGAACATGCCCATGAGAGCCAAGGTATGACCTTGAGTAAATCCCACCTGAATTTAGAGACCATCTCAAGAACAGATTTGATGCGTTTAACACCAACGACCAAAGACCAGAGGAGATGTGGAATGATATCAAGGACATCATACATGATGAAAGCAAGAGGTCATTAAAAAGACAGGAAAGAAAGAAAAGACCTAAATGCATGTCAGAAGAGACTCTAAAACTTGCTCTTGAATGTCTTGTAGCTAAAGCAAATGGAAAAAATGATGAAGAACCAAACAGAAGATTTCAAAGGGCAGCTGCAGAAGACAAAGTAAAGTACTATAATGACATGTGTAAAGAGCTGGAGACATAAAACCAAAGGGGAAGAACACGCTCAGCATTCTTCGAGCTGAAAGAACTGAAGAAAAAATTGAACCCTCGAGACACAATAGTGAAGGATTCTATGGGGAAAATATCAGACAACGTGGGAAGCATCAAAAGAAGACAGAAGGAATACACAGAGTCACTGCACCAAACAGAATTGTTTGACATTCAACCATTTCAAGCACATGATAAGGAACCAATTGTACTGAAGGAAGAAGTCCAAGCTGCACTGAAGGCACTGGCAAAAAACAAGGCTCCAGGAATTGACGGAATACCGAAAGAGATGTTTCAACAAATGGTGCAGCACTGGAAGTGGTCATTCATCTATGCCAAGAAATCTGGGAGACAGTTACCTTGCCAACTGACTGGAAAAGATCCATATTTATGCCTATTCCAAAGAAAGGTGAGGCAACCAAATGCGGAAATTATCAAATGATATCAATTTCACACACAAGAAAAATTTTGCTGAATATCATTCAAAATCAGCTGCAGCAGCATTCAAAAGCAGCATATTAAGAGGGAACTGCCATAAACTCAAGCTATATTCGGAAGAGGATGTGAAACCAGGGATATCACTGTTAATGGCAGGTGGATCCTGGCTGAAGGCAGAGAACACCAGAAAGATGTTTACCTGTCTTTTACTGACTATGCAAAGGCATTCGACTGTGTGGATCATAACGAATTATGGATAGCATTGTGAAGAATGGGAACTCCAGAACTCCAGAACACTTAATTGTGCTCATGAAGAACCTGAACGTAGATCAAGAGGCAGTCGTTCAAACAGAACAAGGGGATACTGCATAGTCTAAAGTCACAAAAGGTGTGCATCAGGGTTGTATCCTTTCACCATACCTATTCAATCTGTATGCTGAGCAAATAAGCTGAGAAGCTGGACTATTATGAAGAGGAATGGCAGCATCAGGACTGGAGAAAGATTAACAACCTGCCTTATGCATATAACACAACCTTCCTTGCTGAAAGTGAAGACAACTTAGAGCACTTACTGATGAAGATCAAAGACCACACAGCCTTCAGTATGAATTGCATCTCAACATAAAGAAAACAAAAATCCTCACAACTGCACCAATAAGCAACATCTTGATGAATGGAGAAAAGGTTGAAGTTGTAAAGAATTTCATTTTACTTGGATCCACAATCAACACTCATGCAAGTGGCAGTCAAGAAATCAAAAGATGCATTTCACTGGGAAAATCAGCTGCAAAAGACCTCTTTAAAGTGTTCAAAAGCAAAGATGTTACCTTGAAGACTAAGGTGTGCCTGACCCAAGCCATTGTGTTTTCAATCACCTCATATGCAGGCAAAAGCTGGACGATGAATAAGGAAGAAAGAAGAAGAACTGATGCCTTTGAATTGTGCTGCTGGTGAAGAATATAGAATATACATACCACGGACTGTCAAAAGAACGAACAAATCTGTTTTGGAAAAAGTACAACCAGAATGCTCCTTAGAAGCAAAGATAGTGACACTTCATCTCACATACTTTGGACATGTTATCAGGAGGGATCAGTCCCTGGAGAAGGACATCATGCTTGATAAAGCAGAGGGTCAGTGAAAAAGAGGAAACCCCTCAATGAGACAGACTGACACAGTGGCTGCAACAATGGGCTCAAGCATAATGATAACAGTAAAGTTGGCGCACAACTGGGCAGGGTTTTGTTCTGTTCTGCCTAGGGTCACTATGAGTTGGAACCAAATCAAGAGCACCTAAGAACAACAACAGGAGCTGGGGGAAGGGAGGAGTAAGTTTTTGCTTAAGGAGTACTGAGTTTGTTTTGGGTGATGAAAAAGATTTAGAAATGGATAGTGGTGATACCTGAAGAATGCAATGAATGTAATTAATGTCACTGAATTGTACACTTAAAAACCGTTAAGATGACAAATGTTCTGTTTGATATATTTTGACACAGTAAGATTAAAAACAAAAAAAGGATAGCCTGACAACACAGAGAAAATTGATAAATTCCTGAAAAACACAACTTCCTGAAAATTGCACAAGTAGTTCACACAATAAAAACATCAGGCCCAGGTGATTTATCCAGTGAATTCTAACAAACATTTAAGGAAACTATAATATCACCTTCTAATTTTTCAAAGAATAGAGACTGAGAGAGCACTTCCTATAGTCCTGATATCAAAAACTGACAAGGATATATCACAAGAAAACTACAGACCAATAATCCTCATGGAAAACAGACATCAAGAATCCTAACAAAGTATTGGCTAATTGAACCTATAATACAAGAATATGCATAATAAAGAAGTGGGATTTATCCCAGGAATGAAAGGTCAGTACAGTAAGTTTCAGGGTTAGGAACATCTGAATAACAATTTGTACTTGTCCTTTAATGGTATGTAAATATGCCTTCACTATGAACTGATTGCAACAAATTCATCACAATCACCTTCACTTGCTGCATGAGCAGGTTTTCAATCATTGAAAACACTCTGAGTCTTTTCTTGCATTAAAGTAAGGCTAAATAAGAACTATACGCACATGTTCCTACTTCCCTACAAGTTCGACTTACAGATACACTTAGGAACGGATCTCATTCGTAACCTGGGGACTGCCTGTGTAATATATGATAGTCAATGTAACTCACCACATTAACAGAATAAAGGAGGAAAAAACATACAGTCAATTCAGTAGATAAAAAAGCACTTGATAAAATTCAACATGCTTTCATGATAAAAATTTCCAGGAAACTAGGAATAGAAAATCAATCTTATAAAGGGTATCTATAAAAAAATAATAATAAAAACACAAGATGAGTAACAAGGCAAGCATATCTCAAGACTTATATTCAAGGTTGTACTGCAGGTCCTAATCCATGCAATAGGTATGAAAAAATATCAGAAAAGAATTAAACTTGTCTTTATTCACCGACGACGTGGTAACGTGTAGAAAATGTAAACAAACTGACAAATAGAATAAATTTTTCAAGTGCACACAAAGTCAATAAAAATTAATTGTATTTCTACACATCAGGCACAATAAAAAAAAATTAAAACAATGCCATTTACGTTAGCAACAAAAAACACAGAATACTGGGGGATTCTGGGAAGATGGCAGCATAAACAGACCATAGTTCCAACCCTCCCCTACAAATACAAGAAGAAATACAACAAAGAAACTGTGCTAGGCCCTGAGGGATTCTGAATCAAGGAGCAGAGGACAGCAGCAGGGAACTGCAGACAGGCAAGATCAATGAACCAACGAGTACAGTAGGAAAACTGGTTCTCCAAATTATCCCTGTCTCTCCCTAAGCAGCACACCCCTTACCTGTAAAAATATAGGACTCCAAGCTTCTGCTCTAAAATTAACAAGGCAGACTTCCCCAGGGGTCCAATCACAGCATACCAGCACCTCTCCCACCCAAACACTGTCAACTGAAAGGCTGCTATGAACTGCTACAGAAGGCTCTTGCACTGGAGTCTGCTCCCATAGTCAACACTCTATTTGCCTCCCTAGGCACTCCATAGCTTATACCTCTGTAACCAACAGGAGAGATCCCTGAGGGTCACTGTGGGTCTGTCTGCTCCCCCTTCCAGTTGATGCCAAGGACTGCTGACTGAGGCTACTGTGTACTATGAAGCAGGCATCTGGAGTGGAAGCTACATCCACAGCCAGCATACGATGGGGAGGAGGGGTTCTGATACTAATGAAGTAGACCTCCTTGGGGGTCCAGTCAGAGTGTGACAGCCCCTCTCCCACCTGGCTACACTCAGCTCCAAGGCTGCTGCGAATTGCGTAGACCTCCTTGGGGGTCCAGTCGGAGTGTGACGGCCCCTCTCCCACCTGGGTACACTCAGCTCCAAGGCTGCTGCAAATTGCTAAAAAAGGCACAATGCAGTGGAGTCTGCTCCCAGAGTCAGCACTCTACCTACCTCCCTAGGCACCCCATAGCTCAGGTCTCTGAAACCAAAACCACAGACCTCCCTGGGGATCAGTTTGGGTCTGTCTGTACCCCAGTTCTGGTCAGCACTGAGGACTGCTGACAAAGTCTGCTGTGTGCTAGGAAAAGAGGCTTAACAGCCAACAATCTACCGAGGGGACTCTGATAGCAACAAGGCAGACTTCCCTACAGGGTCCAATCAGAGTGTGACAGTACCTCCCCCATCTGGTCATGGGCGGCTGCCAGGCTGTGGTGAACTGCTAGAGAAGACTCCCTGCAGTGAAGTCTGCTCCCACAGTTGGCACTCTACCTGCCTCCCTGTGCACGCCATAGCACAGGCCTCTGAAATCAACAGGACAGACCTCCCCGAGGTCAGTTCAGGTCTGCTTCTCTCTCCGGTTGATGCTAAGGACTGCTGACTGAGACTGCTGCATGCTAGGACTGCTCTTGGGTGGAGGCTGTACTCACAGCCAATAATCTACCGGGGGTGCTCTGATAGAAACAAGGCATACCTCCCCAGAAGTCTGTTCTAGTGTGACAGACCCACCTCCATGCAGTAACCTTCGGCTACTGAACTAACACAAACTCCTACAAAAGGTTCCCTACAGTAGAGCCAGGAAATGGGTCGCCTAAGTGGAAATTGCTCCACCAACCACCACAGGGCCACTGGAGCTTTGAAACTAACAAGACATATCTTCTGGAAGTCCTTCTGGAGAGTGCCAGCCCCCCTTCTCCTAAAATGAAGGGAAGTCTGCCTGTGCTTCCCCTGATTGACAGCTCAGGCATAATCAGTCCCAATAGAGCATGGAAAGAAGCCTCAGGCAAAACTGGGGGGCAACACCTAGCCCTGAACGGGGCTTGCCTGGTGTGGGTTTTCCGACAGAAAACGTGGTTGCAGAAATAGAGAAGGGAAGGGAATAATGACCAGAGAGAGAGGACTGCAACCTCTGGTAGATTGATTAGTGCATGATACCGTGCCTGAATGGCAGTGCACACTGGTGGACAAACTGACCACAGCATGTTCTCTGGTATGTTTGGGAGACAATGAAAGTGCAAAACTGAGAACTGGACCTTCTGAATCCTAATTAAGCCAGGAAGGGAGAAGGAGCTATCACACACAGAGAGGAAATAAGCAAAAGATGAAGTCTCTGCCCACATAACAGTTTATTGCAGAAAGAGGTGTGGGCAAACAAGCCAAATACTGGGGAGTACTGAGAAAGTTAGCACCCCTGAAAATTCCAATGCCCCAACAAAAAAATCACAAGACACACAATGAAAATAAGAAATGATGGCCCACCCAAATAAGTATGACGAAGGCAGTGAAAGTGAATATATGGAAGACCGAATAATGAAAAGAATGGAAGAATATAACAATGTTAAACATAATAAAAGAGTTAAAGAAAAAAATAGACAAAGATCTAAAATTAAAAAGAAAAACAATGTAAGAACAAAATGAGGACCAAAAAAGGAGATGAAAAAAAACCAAACTGAAACATTACAACTGAAAAGGAGAGTAACTGAAATGAGAAACACAATGGAAGGATTTAATCAGGCAGAAGAAAGCATCAGTGAATTAGAGGATAAGACAGTAGAAGTTAAAGAGACTGAACAGCAGAAAGGAGGATCAAGAAAGCTGAGCACAGTTTAAAGGAATTATGGGACAAAAATCAAGAGACCTAGTATACACATCATGGGAAACCCAGAAGGAGCTGAGAGAAAGGGACAGAAAGAGTGTTTGGAGAAATAAGGATAGAAAATTTCTCCAATGTAATGAAGGACATGAATCTACAAATTCCAAAAAGGTCAAAGAACTCCCAGCAGATAAAACCAAAGAGATCTACACTGAGACACTTCATAGTCAGGCTCTCAAAAATAAGGATAAAGAGAGAATCCTGAAAGCAGTGAGAAAGAAGCAAACAGTCACATATAAAAGATCCCCAATTAAATCGAGTGCTAACTTATCCTCTGAAACACAGGAGGCCAGAAGTGCTGAGATTAAAAAAAAAAAAAAATCAACCAAGAATACCCAGTGAAACTGTTCTTCAAGAATGACAGTGGAATTAAAAATCCCCAAGTAAATAGTAGTTGAAACAGTTCATATCCATCAGACCAGCCTTATAGAAAATACTAACGGGAGTCCTACAGATGGATGGAAAAATACACTAGTAAGTAATTTAAAGCCATACATAAAATGAGAGATCCCCAATAAAGGAAACTGCATGGACAAGTACAAAAGCTAGTAATAAGATATTCATGTTCGGTAATTCCAACTGTTTTGTCCTTCATTTAATGGCAAATGTATAAAAAGGAAAAAATGCAGGCACATACAATATAAAGATGTAACTAGTGATGGCAACAGCAAAATTGGGGGGATGGTGGTATATGCATAAATTTCTTGAATGTTACTGAAGCTAATGTGGTACCAACTTACCCTGAAAAAAAAAAAAAAAAATTTTGCGTGTTATAAATACTACTGTTAAATGTAATACTCATGGTAACCACTAAGAAAATACCTTAAAAACACACAAAAGGAGAAAGGAACCAAAATGGCTCACGAAAATATTCAGCAAAGCACAAAAACATGCAGTAGTAAAGGACCAAAAAAAAAAAAAAAAGACTTAAGACATACAACAAAAAAGAAATAACAAAGTGGCAGAAGTAAGTCACTCCTCATTGGTAATTACAGAGAATGTAAATGGACTAAATGCTCCAGTCAAAAGGTAGAGAGTGGTACAATGGAGAAAAAGATATGATTCAACTCTATGCTGTTTACAAGACCTTAGACACAAGGAAACAAAGAGGCTGAAAGTGAAAGGATGGAAAAAAAAAAATAACCCATGCAAATAATAACCAAAAGAGCTGGAGTGCAAATTTTAATATCAGATAAAGTAGACTTTAAGATAAAATCTGTGAGAAAAATATAGATATTATATAGTGATAAAAGGGTCAATTCATCAAGAAGATTTAACAATTATAAATATATATGCACCGCACATCGGAGCACCTAAATATATAAAGCAAACACTGATAGAATTGGAGGTAAAAAGAGATAGCACTACAATAATAGTTGGAGACTCCAATACACGACTTTCAATACTGGACAGGACAACCAGAAAGGAGATCAACAAGGAAACAGAGGATCTGAATGATACCACAAACCAGCTAGACTTAACACATATATAGAACACTCTACTTAACAACAGCATAATATATATTCTTCTCCAGTGCATGTGGGTCATTCTCCAGGATACACCACTTGTTAGGTCACAAAGCAAGTCTCTATAAATTTAAAAAGACTAGAGTCATACAAAGTATTTGCTCTGACCAAAATGAAGTGAACCTAGAAATCAGTAACAGAAAAAACAAAACTGGAAAATACACTAATAATATGGAACTTAAGTAACACACTATTAAACCACCAATGGTTTCAAGAAAGAAATAAGAAGAAATCATAAATTTCTTAGAGTCAAATGAAAATAAAAGCACAACATAACAAACTTATAAGGTGTATCGAAGGCAGTACTCAGAAGGAACCTTATACAATAAACGCTACAAGGGGGGAAATAAAAGACCTCAAATCAACAGCTTAACTCTACAACTTGAGGAACTAGAAAGAGAAGACCAAACTAAGCCGAAACCTATCGAAGAAAAGAAATAACAAAGACCAGAGCAGAAATAAAAACCAGAAAAACAGAATCAACAAAATCTGGAGTTGGTCATTTGAAATATCAATAAAATTGACCAACTTTTAGATGTTGTTGTTAGGTGCCACTGAGTCAGTTCCAACTCATAGTGACCCCTATGTACGACAGAACAAAACATTGCCTGGGCCTGCGCCATCTTCACAATCATTATTATGCTTGAGCCCATTGTTGCTGCCACTGTGTCAATCCATCTCGCTGAGGTCTTCCTTTTTCTGCTGACCCTCTACTTTACCAAGCACGATGTCCTTCTCCAGGGACTGGTCCCTCCCAATAACGTGTCTAAAGTATGTGAGATGAAGTCTCGCCATCCTCGCCTCCTAGGAACATTCTGGTTGTACTTCTTCCAAGACAGATTTGTTCTTTTGGCAGTCCTTTGTATATTCAATATTCTTCACCAGCACCATAATTCAAAAACATCAATTCTTCTTCAGACTTTTTATTCATTGTCTGGGTCTCACATGCCTATGGCCCAATTGAAAACACCATGGCTTGGGTCAGGTGCACCTTAGTCCTCAAAGTGACATCTTTGCTTTTTAACACTTTAAAGAGGTCTTTTGCAGCAGATTTGCCCAATGCAATGTGTCATCTGATTTCTTGACTGCTGCTTCCCGTGGGTGTTGACTGTGGATCCAGGTAAAATGAAATCCTTGACAACTTCAATTTTTTCTCCATTTATTATGATGCTGCTTATTGGTCTATGTCTTAGTTATCTAGTGCTGCTATAACAGAAATACCACAAGTAGATGGCTTTAAAAAACAGAAATTTTTTTCTCACAGTCTAGTAGGCTACAAGTCCAAATTCAGGGCCTCAGCTCCAGGCGAAGTCCTTCTCTCTCTCGGCTCTGGAGGAAGGTTCTCGTCATCAATCTTTTCTTTGTCTGGGAGCTTCTCAGCACAGGAACCTCCAGTCTACAGGACATGCTCTGCTCCTCTCACTGCTTTCTTGGTGGTATGTGGCCCCCCACACTCTGCTCCCTTCCATTTCATCTCTTGAAAGATAAAAGATGGTGCAGGCCACACCCCAGAGAAACTCCTTTTACACTGGTGAGGGATGTGACCTAAGTTAAGAGTATTACATCCCACCCTAATCCTCTTTAACATAATCTAATCTTGCCCAGAGATTAGAGTTTACAACACATAGGAAAATTATATCAATCACAAAATGGAGGACAACCATGCACTACTGGGAATCATGGCCTAACCAAGTTGACACATATTTTCGGGAGATGCAATTCAATCCATCACAGTCTAGTAGTGAGGATTACTGTTTCCTTTATGCTGAGGTGTAATCCATACTGAAGGCTGTCGTCTTTGATTTTCATCAGTTAAGTGCTTCAAGTCTTCTTCACTTCCAGCAAACAAGGTGTGGCATCTGCATAACTCAGGTTGTTAATGAGTCTTCCTTCACTCCTGATTCCCTGTTCTTCTTCATACAGTGCAGCTTCTCGGATTATCTGCCCAACATACAGACTGAATACCAATATAAGTATGGTGAAAGGATACAGCCCTGACTCATATCTTTCCTGATTTTAATCCACACAGTATCCCTTTATTGTGTTAAAATGACTGCCTGTTGATTTACGTACAGGATCCTCATGAGCACAATTAAGTGTTCTGGAATTCCCATTCTTTACAGTGTTATCCATAATTTGTTATGATCCACACAGTCTAATGTCTTTGCATAATCAATAAAACACAGGTAAACTTTTAGGTAGACTGGCAAAAAAAGAAAAAAGATGAAAATTACTAAAATAAGAAATGAAAAAGGAGACATTAGAGCCGACCCAACAGAAATAAACAGAATTATGACAGAATATTATGAAAAGCTGTATGGCAACAAACTGACCTAGATGAAATGGCCAAATTCTTAGAACACAACGTATCCAATTGAGTCAAGAGGCAATAGAAAATCTAAACAGACTCATAATGAATGAAGTGATTCCAACAAAAATAAAATCCTGTACCAGATGGCTATACTGGGGAATTCCACCAAACATTTAGAGAAAAATTGACACAAATCCTGTTTAAACTCTTCTAAAAGACAGAGAAGGAATATTCCCTAAAATTATTTTATAAATCAAACATAATCTTGATACCAAAACAAGACAAAGACACCACCAAAAAAGAAAATTACAAGCCAATATCCTTTATGACTATAGATGCAAAAATCCTCAACAAAATACTAGCAAACAGAATTCAACAGCATATTAGAAGAGTCATACACCATGACCAAGTGAGATCAATTCCAGAAATGCGGGAATGGTTCAATATTAGAAAATCAATCGATGTAATACACCATATCACTACAACAACGGAGAAGAAACACAAAACCCTCACTCTGGATGCAGAAAAGCATTTGCTAAAATCTAGCAGCTTTTCTTGATGAAAACCATTAAAAAAATTAGAATAAAAGGGAAGTTCCTCACTATGATTCAGGACATATATGAAAAGCCAACAGCCAACATAATACTTAATGGAGGAAGACTGAGGGTTTTCTCCTCGAAATCAAGAAGACAAGAGTGTCCGCTCTCAGCACTTCTAATCAATATTGTATTAGAAGTCCTAGCCAGAGCAATAAGACAAGAAAAAGAAATAAAAGGTATCCATATTGGAAAAGAAGTAAAATTATCTCTATTCATGGACACGATCATATATATTTTATATATATATATATATAAAATACCAAAAAGTCCATAAGAAAGAATGGCTAATGGAGGAATTTGGCAAGTTGTAGCATACAAGGTCAACAAAGAAAAATCAGTTGTGTTTCTAACACCAGCAATGTGAATTTTGAAAGGGAAATCAGGGAAACAATTCCATTTACAACAGAGTCTATGAGAATAAAATACCTAGGAATAAATTTAAACAGGGATGTAAAAGACTTATACAACGGAAGTTCTAAACCACTGCTGGGAAGAGATTAAAGAAGACTTAAATATCTTTCACGTCCATTGATTGGAAGCCTCAATATTGTTAAGATGTCAATACTATCCAAAGCAATCTATAGATTCAACACAATCTCAATCAAAATTCCAACAGCCTTCTTTATAAAAAAAAAATGGAAAAACCAACCCTCAATGTTATATGGAATGGCAAGAGGCCTCGAATAGGTAAAGTAATGCTGAAAGAGAAGAACGAAGTGTGAGGAACTTACTCTTCCTGATTTTAAAACATATACAGCTAAAATAATCAAAATACCCTGGTACTGATGTAACAACAGACACACCAAAACCAAAACCAAACCCACTGCCATCGAGTCAATTCCGACTCATAGCGACCTGGACCAATGAAATAGAACTGAACGTCCAGAAATAATCTCACACATCTAAGGTCAGCTGATTTTTTTTTTCTAGTAATATTATGTTTTCAGTGAACATTTACACAACAAATAAGGTACCCATTTGAAAATTTCTACACACAAATTTTTCAGTGACATTAGGTACATTTTTCACAATGTGTTAATAGTCTTTAATTGTGTTCTGGTTGTTCCATTTCCAGTACTCTAGTTTCCCTGGCCCCTTTTCTTCTCATCACTGCTTTAGAGTAACAGTTAACCCTCTGGTCTCAGATACACGTTTTTTCAATGGAGTACAATAGTCACAGAAAGGAGCTCCCGATGTGCGGTAGTTAAAGTAAGCGACTGCTAACTGAAAGGTTGGCAGTTTGAGACTATCAGTGGCTCTGTGAAACAAAGATGTGGCAGTCTGCTTCCATAGAGATTTACAGCCTTGGAAAACCTGTGGGGTCACTATGAGTTGGAACTGACTCGACGGCAGTGGGTTTGGGTTTTCTGGTTTTGGTACTCACAGGTATTTTGTGTGCCAATCTGTTATTTTGCTAAAAAGTGACCTCAGGAGATAGTTTCAGTTCAAGGTTTAAAGAGTATCTCAGAGCAATAGGCTCAGAGAGGCCTCCAGTCTCAACTCACACAATACAAGTCTGTACGTTTTAAGAATTTGAGTTCTGTTCCACGTTTTTCTCTCTTTTTATTAGGGTCCACCTACTTTGGTCCTCATCAGAACGGTCAGTAGTGGTAGCTGGGCATCATCTAGTTCTACTAGTCTCATGGCAGATGAGGTTGTGGCTCATGTAGGCTATTAGCCCTGTAGACTAGTTTCTTCTCTGAGACATTGGTGTCCTTCTTTTGCTCCTGAGGAGTAGAGATCAACAGTTATATCTTAGATGTCTGCTTGTAAGCCTTTAAGAACTCAGACACTACTCACCTCACTAGGATGCAGAACATGAACTCTGTAAACTATATTATGCCAGTTAACTGAGTTGTCCCATGAGAATAAGGTCCGAAATCTTCAAAAGCCAGCAAATCAAACTTGCAAGGTGTTTGGTTCTGTCTCAGAAATATCTGAAGCTATGTCCTCTTTGAACATATATGTGCACATGCACATATCTGTACCTGCAGATACTTCTATCTGTGCATGCATCTGTACGTACCTATACCTACCCATACCCATATATGCCTATACATGTATGTACTGTGACCATACACTCATTTTTTGGTTATTGTTGATGTTGCCAAATATATACATCATATTCTTTATCACAAACATCCTTTGCTCTTGTGTGCTTCTTAGTAGCACTATTTACTTTGGTCAAGCTGTGCTCAGTCAGCTGATTTTTGACAAGGGTGCTAAGTCCATTCAATGGGGAAAGAAGAGTCTTTTCAATAAATGGTGATGGAAAAACTGGATTTCCACATGCAGAAAAATATAAGAAGATCGATACCTTATATTATACACAAAAACAAATTTAAAACAGAGTAAAGGCCTAAATTTGAAAACTAAAACCATAAATTTCTTAGAAAAAAATGACATGGCAATGCTTTCAGGGGTAGACGTTAACAAACTTTACCAAAAAAGTTAAAAGACAAGCTACCAACTGGGAGAGGAGCTTCAGAAATCATGTATCTGATAAGAATCTAATAACCAAAATTCATACAGATTTTTGTTAAAAACAAAAAGGCAAACTACCCATGCATAAAATGGGCAAAGGACTTGAACAGACATTTCACCAAATAGGACACTCAAATGGCCACCGAACACATGAAAAAAAAAACTCTCAACATCATTAGCCTTCAGAGAGATGCAAATTAAAACCACAATGAGGTACTATTTCACTCCCACTAGGTTGGCTAAGATAAAAGCTGCAAAGTGCTTTAATCACTGCATCATCAGGGCTCCTTTTGAAGACACCATGTCGAGTGAAATAAGTCAATCACAAAAGGACAAATATTATATGACCTCACTTACATAAATAGACAAGAACAGGCAATGTATAGAGACCAAAATTCATTAGTGGTTACCAGAGGTGGGAGGGAGGGGAAAAGGGAAGGTTATTGCTTAGGGAGTGCCGACTTTTGGTGTACAGTGATGGAAAAATTGCATTGATTAAGAGTAGGGTTGTATGGCCAATTCATGTAATTGCTGTCAGTAAGTTGCACACCAATAAAAAGTTGAATTGGCAAAAGTTATATGATAGATATATTTACAACAACGACAAAAATAGTTAGTTGCCGAGGCTGCTTATGTACAAACACTTCATGGGATTCGCTTTCTTGGTTTGGAGGTTTTGAGTCATGATTTCATGGGACATCCCAGTTAACTGTCCTAACGACAAGTTTAATGCTTCTCTGTTCTACCTCCTAGTTTGCTGCGTAGTGTCTGGGGTCTTAAAAGCTTGCAAGCAGTCATTGAGAGCACAACTATTGGTCTCTATTCACCCGGAGCAACAGAGGAGGAAGGAGAGTCAGGAACAGGAGAAGGATATGGAATGTGTGGCTAATTGTCTCCATGAACAACTGCCTCTTTGCCATGAGACCAGAAGAACTGGGTGGTGTCCAGGTGCTATTACTGAATATTTTGATCAAACATTGTGTAGAAGAATCCCGATCAAAATGGGGAACATGCAGAACAAAATTTCAAATTCCCATGGGATGAACTCCTCAAACTATTTCCCTGAGATAATTTGTAAGCTTTAAACCAAAAATATCCCCTGAAGTCTTCTTTAAACCAAACAGTAGCTTAACCAGTAAAGAATGTCTGCCCTGAGCACTGTGCTCTTTTAAGATCTATGTGGAATCTAATTGACAACAGCAACTCAAAAGATTAGACAGGTAACTTAGATGGGCAGAGTGTTTATGTTAATGAGGGAGGAACAACTCAGAATAGGAGGGTGAGAATGGTTGCACAATTAGAAAAATGTAATTAATGTCACTGAATTGTACATGTAGAAATTGTTGAATTGGTATATGTTCGGCTATGGATATTTTCAACGATAAAAATAAAATAAATTATTAAAAAAGAAACATAGAAAATAACAAAATACCTAGGAATAATTTTTACAAAAGATGTGCAAAATCTCTACTGAAAACGAGAAAACACTGAAAGACATTAAAGATGATCTAACCTGGCAATGTACTTCCGATAAATCCACCACTGAAAATCCTATAGTGCACAGCTCTACTTTTATACACAGGAGGTCACTATGAGTCAGAATCAACTGGTGAGGTGAAAAAGTAAAATAGTGCTATGAGGTGAGGTAAGGTAAAATAAATAAATAGGAAGGATCGATAATAAGTTGCAATAGTTCCCCAAATTCAATGGAATCCTAAAAGGCCTTCTTTTGTAAAAATTCACAAACTAATTTTAAAAATTGTGTAGAAATGAAAAAGACCTCAAACAGCAATGATACTCTGAAAAGAAGAATAAAGTTGGAGGACTTACACTATACGATTTCAAGACTCACTATAAAGCTGTAATAATTAACACAATGTAATACTGGCATGAGGACATACAGATCAATGAAACAGAATAAGGAGTCCAGATACAGAGTCACATACATAGGTGATCATCTGATTTTTTGACGAAGGCACCAATGAAATATAATGAGGACAGAAAGACTTTTCAATAAATTGTGCTGGAAGAACAAGACAACTATACATCATTTAAGACTCTTTTATGGTTAAGTTTTTTTTTCTCTCTCTCTTTCTTACTGCTAATCTGGCTCATTAAATGACTATTTGGGAAAAGTTTCAAATTGATTCACAAAGAATTGTTTTAGTATGTTTATTCTTTCAACAAATATAACCTATATTCATATTAACTTCTAGTGGAGGATGCACAAAATCTTCCTTAATCGAACCAGAAAACAAGTAGATAACTCAGATTTGCTTGGTAACCAAAACCAAACCCTCTGCTGTTGAGCTGATTCTAACTCATAACGGCCCTACAGGACAGAGCAGAACTGTCCCACAGGGTTTCCAAGGTTGTAACCTTTCCGTAAGCAAACTGCCACATCTTTCTCCTGCTAAGCAGCTGGGAGGTTTGAACCACTGATCTTTTGGTTAGCAGCCCAGAGTTTTAACCACTGTACCACCAGGGCTCCTCATCTGCTTAATAAGAGGTACTTAGAAAAAAAAAAAAAACCTCATTTCCCTTTCCTTTAATATATTTGGATTCAGTACTCTTTCAGAGTCCCTGGATGATTTAAACTGTTCAGCACTGGATTATCAGCCAAAAGCTGGCAGTTCCAGCCCACCAAGAGGTGCCCTGGAAGACAGGCCTGGTGATCTGTTTCCAAAAGGTCACAGCCTTGAAAACCCTATGGTGCAGTTCTACTCCGCACACATGCAGTCATCATGAATCGGAACTGACTCGAAGGCAACTAGCTAGCAACAACATACTAAACTTAGATCTCTGGAACAGCATTTAATTAGAGGTACATGTCGATAACAAGAAAAAATAATGAACACATTTCTGAATCTCTGTAGTATGGATAGAAGCACTGCCTTTGGGCTCATGGGATCAAGTCTGGCTCTGTAACTTTTGATTTGTATGAAGCGGATTACATTACTTAACCTCTCTAAACATGTTTCCTTAACTTTAACCTGAGGTGCGGTACTCACGTTTTCAGTCTTATTGTGGAAATTAAAAAAGATAACTCATGAAACTTGCTTAGCCCATAATAAATGCTAGTTGCTATTACTAATTTTTTTTTAATTACTAATACTTCAGCTGCCCTATTTTTGCTCATGCCCTATTTATACCAGCTGCTGAACATGAACATGAACAGTTTGCTCGATTCCTGCATGACGTGCAACGGTGAGACTCGTCCATCATTAACTCTACCTGCTAGTAGGGAATAGAAGTTAAACAGAAAACAAAACAAAAAATCCTGTTACTAAAGAAATCAGTCTAATAGGGTAGAAAGGATATAAAACAATATGCTCAAGGAATACGGCTGTTGAGGAAGCAGAGAGGGAGTGCTCAGGGGACTGGGAAAGGCTCTTCAGAGAAGTGGAGGCCTCAGTGCACAACATCTTTCAGACCCCATGTCTCTACTGGGAATACCGCACCTCTCTCTCAAAAAAAAAAAAAAAAAAAAGTTGATAATTCAGTAAATATGTAATCAGAAATAGACTCACTCACTAAAGTTCTACATATTAAAACTAAACCCAGGGGGCGGGGGCCAAGATGGCGGACTAGGTGGACGCTACCGCGGAGCCCTCTTGCAACAAAGACTCGGAAAAACAAGGGAATCGATCACATACATAACAATCACGAACTCTGAACAACAAGCACAGACTTAGAGACGGAAAACGAACAAATACGGGCAGACAGCGACTGTTTTCAGAACTAGGAGCCAGCGCACCAGCTGACTACTTGGAAAATCTAGTTTCCCAGTGATGGCTCGGAGACAGCAGTCCATATCAAACCACATAAAGAAACAGACCATGACAGCTTCTCCAACCCCCCAAACAAAAGAATCAAAATCTTTCCCAAATGAAGATACAATCCTGGAATTATCAGATACAGAATATAAAAAACTAATTTACAGAATGCTTAAAGATATCACAAATGAAATTAGGATAAATGCAGAAAAAGCCAAGGAACACACTGATAAAACTGTTGAAGAACTCAAAAAGATTATTCAAGAACATAGTGGAAAAATTAACAAGTTGCAAGAATCCATAGAGAGACAGCATGTAGAAATCCAAAAGATTAACAATAAAATTACAGAATTTGACAACGCAATAGAAAGTCAGAGGAGCAGACTCGAGCAATTAGAATGTAGACTGGGACTTCTGGAGGACCAGGGAAACAACAGCAACATAGCTGAAAAAAAATCAGATAAAAGAATTAAAAAAAATGAAGAAACCCTAAGAATCATGTGGGACTCTATCAAGAAGGATAACTTGCGAGTGACTGGAGTCCCAGAACAGGGAGGGGGGACAGAAAACACAGAGAAAATAGTTGAAGAACTCCTGACACAAAACTTCCCTGACATCATGAAAGAAGAAAGGATATCTATCCAAGATGCTCATCGAACCCCATTTAAGATTGATCCAAAAAGAAAAACACCAAGACATATCATCATCAAACTTGCCAAAACCAAAGACAAACAGAAAATTTTAAAAGCAGCCAGGGAGAAAAGAAAGGTTTCCTTCAAGGGAGAATCAATAAGAATAAGTTCAGACTACTCAGCAGAAACCATGCAGGCAAGAAGGGAATGGGACGACATATACAGAGCACTAAACGAGAAAAACTGCCAACCAAGGATCATATATCCAGCAAAACTCTCTCTGAAATATGAAGGAGAAATTAAGATATTTACAGATAAACACAAGTTTAGAGAATTTGCAAAAACTAAACCAAGACTGCAAGAAATGCTAAAGGAGATTGTTTGGCCGGATGACCAATAATATCAGGTACCAGCACAAGACAAGGTCACAAAACAGAACGTCCTGATATCAACGCAACTCAAACAGGGAAAGCACAAAAACAAACAAATTAAGACTAATTCTAAAAAATAAATAAATAAACAAAATAATACACAAAACAGGAAATCATGGAAATCAATAGATAAACGATCAAAATAATCAAAAAGAGGGACTAAATATAGGAGGCATTGAACTGCCAGATGGAGAGTGATACAAGGCGAAATAGAAGGATACAAGTTAGGTTTTTACTTAGAAAAATAGGGGTAAATAAAAAGGTAACCACAAAAAGGAATATCAATTCCATAACTCAAGAAAAAAGCCAAGAAAAACGTAACAACTCAATAAACACAAAGTTAAACATTATGAAAATGAGGATCTCACAAGCTACTAAGAAAAACATCTCAGCACAAAAAAGCATGTGGAAAAATGAAATGGCCAACAACACACATGAAAAGGCATCAAAATGACAGCACTAAAAACTTACTTATCTATAATTACGCTGAATGTAAATGGACTAAATGCACCAATAAAGAGACAGAGAGTCTCGGACTGGATAAAAAAACACGATCCATCTATATGCTGCCTACAAGAGACACACCTTAGACTTAGAGACACAAACAAACTAAAACTCAAAGGATGGAAAAAAATATATCAAGCAAACAATAAGCAAAAAAGAAGAGGAGTAGCAATATTAATTTCTGACAAAATAGACTTTAGACTTAAATCCGCCACAAAGGATAAAGAAGGACACTATATAATGATAAAAGGGACAATTGATCAGGAAGACATAACCATATTAAATATTTACGCACCTAATGACAGGGCTGCAAGATACATAAATCAAATTTTAACAGAATTGAAAAGTGAGATAGACACCTCCACATATATAGTAGGAGACTTCAACACGCCACTTTCGGAGAAGGACAGGACATCCAGTAAGAAGCTCAATAGAGACACGGAAGACCTACTTACAACAATCAACCAACTTGACCTCATTGACTTATACAGAACTCTCCACCCAACTGCTGCAAAATATACTTTTTTTTCTAGCGCACATGGAACATTCTCTAGAATAGACCACATATTAGGGCATAAAACAAATCTTTCCAGAATCCAAAACATCGAAATATTACAAAGCATCTTCTCAGACCACAAGGCAATGAAGCTAGAAATCAATAACAGAAAAACTAGGGAAAAGAAATCAAATACTTGGAAAATGAACAATACCCTCCTGAAAAAAGACTGGGTTATAGAAGACATCAAGGAGGGAATAAGGAAATTCTTAGAAAGCAACAAGAATGAAAATACTTCCTATCAAAACCTCTGGGACACAGCAAAAGCAGTGCTCAGAGGCCAATTTATATCAATAAATGCACACATACAAAAAGAAAAAAGAGCCAAAATCAGAGAACTGTCCCGACAACTTGAACAAATAGAAAGTGAGCAACAAAAGAATCCATCAGGCACCAGAAGAAAACAAATAATAAAAATTAGAGCTGAACTAAATGAATTAGAGAACAGAAAAACAATTGAAAGAATTAACAAAGCCAAAAGCTGGTTCTTTGAAAACATTAACAAAATTGATAAACCATTGGCTAGACTGACTAAAGAAAAACAGGAAAGGAAACAAATAACCCGAATAAGAAACGAGAAGGACCACATCACAACAGAACCAAATGAAATCAAAAGAATCATATCAGATTACTACATAAAATTGTACTCTAACAAATTTGAAAACCTAGAAGAAATGGATAAATTCTTGGAACAATACTACTTACCTAAACTAACACATTCAGAAGTAGAACAACTAAATAGACCCATAACAAAAAAAGAGATTGAAACGGTAATCAAAAAACTCCCAACAAAAAAAAGTCCTGGCCCAGATGGCTTCACTGCAGAGTTCTATCAAACCTTCAGAGAAGACTTAACACCATTACTATTGAAGGTATTTCAAAGTATAGAAAAAGATGGAATACTACCCAACTCATTCTATGAAGCTACCATCTCCCTGATACCAAAACCAGGTAAAGACATTACAAAAAAAGAAAATTTTAGACCTATATCCCTCATGAACATAGATGCAAAAATCCTTAACAAAATTCTAGCCAATAGAATCCAACAACACATCAAAAAAATAATTCACCCTGATGAAGTGGGATTTATACCAGGTATGCAAGGCTGGTTTAATATCAGAAAAACCATTAATGTAATCCATCACATAAATAAAACAAAAGACAAAAACCACATGATCTTATCAATTGATGCAGAAAAGGCATTTGACAAAGTCCAACACCCATTTATGATAAAAACTCTCACCAAAATAGGAATTGAAGGAAAATTCCTCAACATAATAAAGGGCATATATGCAAAGCCAACGGCCAATATCACTCTAAATGGAGAGAACCTGAAAGCGTTTCCCTTGAGAACGGGAACCAGACAAGGATGCCCTTTATCACCGCTCTTATTCAACATCGTACTTGAAGTCCTAGCCAGGGCAATTAGGCTAGACAAAGAAATAAAGGGTATCCAGATTGGTAAGGAGGAAGTAAAGCTATCACTATTTGCAGATGACATGATCGTATACATGGAAAACCCTAAGAAATCCTCCAGAAAACTACTGAAACTAATAGAAGAGTTTGGAAGAGTCTCAGGATATAAAATAAACACACAAAAATCACTTGGATTCCTCTACATCAACAAAAAGAACACCGAAGAGGAAATAACCAAATCAATACCATTCACAGTAGCCCCCAAGAAGATAAAATACTTAGGAATAAATCTTACCAAGGATGTAAAAGACCTATACAAAGAAAACTATAAAACTCTGCTACAAGAAATTCAAAAGGACACACTTAAATGGAAAAACATACCCTGCTCATGGATAGGAAGACTTAACATAGTAAAAATGTCTATTCTACCAAAAGCCATTTATACATACAACGCACTTCCAATCCAAATACCAATGTCATACTTTAAGGGAATAGAGAAACAAATCACTAATTTCATATGGAAAGGAAAGAACCCCCGGATAAGCAAAACATTACTGAAAAAGAAGAAGAAAGTGGCAGGCCTCACCCTACCTGATTTCAGAACCTATTATATAGCTACAGTAGTCAAAACAGCCTGGTACTGGTACAACAACAGGCACATAGACCAATGGAACAGAATTGAGAATCCAGATATAAATCCATCCATTTATGAGCAGCTGATATTTGACAAAGGACCAGTGTCAGTCAATTGGGGAAATAATAGTCTTTTTAACAAATGGTGCTGGCATACCTGGATATCCATTTGCAAAAGAATGAAACAGGACCCATACCTCACACCATGCACAAAAACTAACTCCAAGTGGATCAAAGACCTAAACATAAAGACTAAAACGATCAAAATCATGGAAGAAAAAATAGGATCTACCCTAGGAGCCCTAATACAGGGCATAAACAGAATACAAAACATTACCAAAAATGATGAAGAGAAACCAGATAACTGGGAGCTCCTAAAAATCAAACACCTATGCTCATCTAAAGACTTCACCAAAAGATTAAAAAGACCACCTACAGACTGGGAAAGAATATTCAGCTATGACATCTCCGACCAGCGCCGGATCTCTAAAATCTACATGATTCTGTCAAAACTCAACCACAAAAAGACAAACAACCCAATCAAGAAGTGGGCAAAGGATATGAACACACATTTCACTAAGGAAGATATTCTGGCAGCCAACAGATACATGAGAAAATGCTCTCGATCATTAGTCATTAGAGAAATGCAAATTAAAACTACGATGAGATTCCATCTGACACCAACTAGACTGGCATTAATTCAAAAAACACAAAATAATAAATGTTGGAGAGGCTGCGGAGAGACTGGAACTCTCATACACTGCTGGTGGGATTGT
The DNA here is from genome assembly GCF_030014295.1 of Loxodonta africana. NCBI lineage: Eukaryota > Metazoa > Chordata > Mammalia > Proboscidea > Elephantidae > Loxodonta > Loxodonta africana. The sequence continues at coordinate 37,812,707 of NC_087342.1, forward strand.
AAAATGGTACAACCACTTTGGAAATCCATCTGGCGTTATCTTAAACAGTTAGAAATAGAACTACCATACAACCCAGAAATCCCACTCCTCGGAATATACCCTAAAAATACAAGACCCTTCACACAAACAGATATATGCACACCCATGTTTATTGCAGCTCTGTTTACAATAGCAAAAAGCTGGAAGCAACCAAGATGTCCATCAACGGACGAATGGGTAAATAAATTGTGGTATATTCACACAATGGAATACTACGCATCGATAAAGAACAGTGACGAATCTCTGAAACATTTCATAACATGGAGGAATCTGGAAGGCATTATGCTGAGCGAAATGAGTCAGTTGCAAAAGGACAAATATTGTATAAGACCACTATTATAAGATCTTGAGAAATAGAAAAAACGCAAAAGAACACATACTTTTGTGGTTACAAAGGGGGGAGGGAGGGGGGGGGAGGGAGAGGGCTTTTTATTGATCAATCTGTAGATGGGAACTGCTTTGGGTGAAGGGAAAGACAACACTCAAAACAAGGAAGGTCAGCCTAATTGAACAGGATTAAAAGGAAAGAGGTTTCCGAGATAAAATGAAAGCTTCAAAGGATAGCGAAGCAGGGGCTGGGGTCTGGGGAACTTGGTTTGAGAGGACTTCTAAATCAATGGGCAAAACAATTCTATTATGAAAACACTCTGCATCGCACTTTGAATTGTGGCACCTGGGGTCCTAAATGCCAACAAGCAGCCATCTAAAATACATTAATTGGTCTCAACCCACTGGGAGCAAAGGCAAAGGAAGAACACCAAGGTCACACGACAACTAAGAACCCAAGAGACAGAAAGGACCACTTGAACCAGAGACCTACAATATCCTGAGACCAGAAGAACTAGTTGGTGACCGGCCACAATCGATGTCTGCCCTGTCAGGGAACACAACAGACAACTCCTGAGGGAGCAGGAGACCAATGGGATGCAGACCCCAAATTCTCATTAAAAGACCACACCTAATGGTATGATTGCGACTAGAGGAATCCCAGAGACAATGCTCCCCAGAACTTCTGTTGGCACAGGACAGGAACCATCCCCGAAGACAAATCATCAGGCATGAAAAGGACTGGTCAGTGGGGGGGAGAGAGATACTGATGAAGAGTGAGCTAATTAAATCAGGTGGACACGGGAGAGTGTGTTGGCAACTCTTGACTGGAGGGGGGATGGGAAGATAGAGAGAGAGGGAAGAAGGTAAAATTGGCACGAAACGAGAGACTGTAAGGGCTGACTCAATAGGGGGAGAGCAAGTGGGAGACGGGAGTAAGATGTATGTAAACCTACATGTGACAGACTGATTGGAATGGTAAATGTTCACTTGAAGCTTAATAAAAATTAAAAAAAAAAAAAAAAACTAAACCCAGTGCCGTCGAGTCGATTCCGACTCAACTAGGGAGGACATTTTAAGGCACTTAAACAGTTGGCAATACTATTTTAGAAAAAATACCATTTTAGATGTAGGGATAATCTGTTGTTTTTCCTTCCCTGGCAACAATGTGTCTATCCAAAGGCATGCTTCTGTCACAAAGCCCCGCCTGTGTCACAGCAAATGTTCATGATGCCAGGGCCTAGAGAAGAGACACATCTCCAAGTAGATGGCACATGCATTTAATTCCTACAGAGTTGTCTTCAACTCAAGCACAGTAGTTAAAAAAGTAAAAATTACTACTTTGATACATTCTAATGTTTATAATTAAAAATTTTTAACTTACTATTTTAAAGACTTTTTGGTAAAAATGTTTTAAAAAGTATGTTTCTAAACAAGAAAAATAACAGAAAACAGTTATTTTCAGTTGAAAGAAGACAAAGGTTGCAAAATAAGCTAATCAGGCCATCCTCTATCTAAGTGAATGTAGATAACTGCTGTTGTTGTAGAAATAAGCTAATTACATCATTCATACAAGTGAATGTAAATAACTCTTGTTGTTTTTAGGTGCCCTCCAGTTGGTTCTGACTCATAGCAACCCTATGTAGCACAGAACAAAACACCGCCTGGTCCTGCATGATCCTTACAATCTTTGTTATGCTTGAGCCCACTGTTGCAGTCACCCTCGTTGAAGGTCTTCTTCTTTTCCGCTGGCCCTGTACTTTGCCAAGCATGATGCCCTTCTCCAGGGGCTGATCCCTCCTCACAACATGTCCAAAGTATGTAAGATGCAGTCTTGCCATTCTTGCTTCTAAGGAGCGTTCTGGTTGTACTTCCTCCAAGACAGATCCGTTCTTTCTTTTGGCAGTCCATGGTATATTCAATGTTCTTCGCCAACACCACAATACAAAGGCGTCAATTCTTCTTCTGTCTTCCAGGTTTCACATGCATATGATGCGACTGAAAATACTATGGCTCGGGTCAAGTGCACCTTGGTCTTCAAGGTGACATCTTTCCTTTTCCACACTTTAAAGAGGTCCTTTGCAGCAGATTTGCCCAATGCAATGTGTCTTTTGATTTCTTGACTGCTGCTTCCATGGGTGTTGATTGTGGATCCAAGTAAAACGAAATCTTTAACAACTTCAATCTTTTCTCCGTTTATCATGATGTGGCTTATTGGTCCAGTTGTGAGGATTTTTATTTTCTTTATATTGAGGTGTAATCCATTGTGAAGGCTGTGGTCTTTGATCTTCATCAGCAAGTGCTTCAAGTCACTTTCAGCAAGCAAGGTTATGTTACCTGCATAACGCAGGTCGTTAATGAGTTTTCTTCCAGTCCTGATGCCCCGTTCTTCTAAACATAGTTCAGCGTTTTGGATAATTTGCTCAGCATACAGATTGAATAGGTATGGTGAGAGGATGCAACCCTGACGCACACCTCTCCTGATGTTAAACCACTCAGTATCCCCTTGTTCTGTCTGAACAACTGCCTCTTCATCTATGTACACGTTTCTCATGAGCAAACTTAAGTGTTCTGGATTCCCATTCTTTGCAATCTTATTCATAATTTCTTATGATCCACACAGCCAAATGCCTTTGCATAGTCAATAAAACACTGGTAAACACCCTTCTGGTATTCTCTACTTTCAGCCAGGATCCATCTGACATCAGCAATGATATCCCTGGTTCCACATCCTCTTCTGAATAGGGCCTGAACTTCTGGCAGTTCCCTTTCAATATACTGCTGCAGCCACTTTCGAATGATCTTCAGCAAAATTTTGCTTTCGTGTGATATTAATGATATTGTCTGACAATTTCCACATTTGGTTGGATCACCCTCCTTGGGAATAGACATAAATATGGATCTCTTCCAGTCAGTGGGCCAGGAAGCTATCTTCCAAATTTCTTGGCATAGATGAGTGAGCACTTCCAGCGCTGCATCCATTTGTTGAAACATCTCAACTGATGTTCCTTCAATTCCTGGAGCCTTATTTTTTGCCACTGCCTTCAGTGCAGCTTGGACTTCTTCATTCAGTACCATCGGTTCCTGATCATGTCTACCTCTTGAAATGGCTGAACGTCAATCAATTCTTTTTGGTATAGTTACTCTGTGTATTCCTTCCGTCTTCTTTTGATGCCTCCTGTGTTAATATTTTCCCCATTGAATCCTTCTCTATTGCAACTTGAGGCTTGAATTTTTCTTCAGTTTCTTTCAGCTTGAGAAACGCCAAGCATGTTGTTCCCTTTTGGCTTTCTATCTCCAGCTCTCTGCACATGTCATTCTAATACTTTACTTTGTGTCCTTGGGCCACCCTTTGAAATCTTCCGTTTAGTTCTTTGACTTCATCATTTCTTCCTTTTGCTTTAGCTACTCAATGTTCGAGAGCAAGTTTCAGGGTCTCCTCTGACATCCATCTTGGTCTTTTCTTCCTGTCTTTTCAATGACCTCTTGCTTTTTTCATGCATGATGTCCTTGATGTCATTCCACAACTCATCTGGTCTTCTGTCATTAGTGTTCAATGCATTAAATCTATTCTTGAGATGGTCTCTAAATTCAGGTGGGATATACTCAAGGTCGTACGTTGGCTCTCATGGACTTGCTCCGCTTTTCTTCAGTTTCAACTTGAACTTGCATATGAGCAATTGATGGTCTTGTTCTGACTGATGATATTGAGCTTTTCCATGGTCTCTTTCCACAGATGTAGTCAATCTGATTCCTGTGTATTCCATCGGGCAAGATTCATGTGTATAGCTGCCATTTACGTTGGTGAAAAAAGGTATTTGCAATGAAGAAGTCGTTGGTCTTGCAAAATTCTATCATTCCATCTCTGGCATTGTTTGTATCACCAAAGCCATATTTTCCAACTACTGATCCTTCTTTGTTTTCAATTTTCAAATTCTAATCACTAGTAATTATCAATGGACCCTGACTGCATGTTCGATCAATTTCAGACTGCAGAAGGTGATAAAAAGCTTCAATTTCTTCATCTTGGGCCTTAGTATTTGGTGCGTAAATTTGAATAACAGTTGTATTAACTGGTCTTCCTTGTAGGCATATGGATATTATCTTATCACTGACAGCACTGTACTTCAGGATAGATCTTGAAAGGTTCCTTATGATGATGAATGCAACACCATTCCTCTTTGTCATTCCCAGCATGGTAGATTACATGACTGTCCAATTCAAAATGGCCAATACCAGTCCATTTCAGGTCACTAATGCCTGGGATATCAATCTTTAGGGGTTCCATTTTATTTTTGGCCATTTCTAATTTTCCAAGATTCATGCTTCGTACTAATGTATGTTTGCAGCTATTTCTTCTCATTTTGAGTCGTGCCACATCAGCAAATGAAGGTCCTGAGAGCTCGACTCCATCCACGAATTAATGCTGACATTACTTTTTCTTTTTTTCTACTTTAAGTCGTTTTTTGAGTGCCTTCCAACCTGGGGGGGGCTCATCTTCCAGCACTATACCAGACGACGTTCCACTGCTATTCATAAGGTTTTCGCTGGCTAATTCTTTCAGAAGTACACTGCTGGGTCCTTCTTCTTAGTCTGTCTTAGTCTGGAAGCTCAAATGAAACCTGTCCTCCATGGGTGACCCTGCTGATATCTGAATACCAGTGGAACAGCTTCCAGCATCACAGCAACATGCAAGCCCCCACAGTATGACAAACTGAGAGACACTTGGGGGTAGATAACTAGGTTCAGTCAAATTAGTATATGTACATATATTTTTTGAACTCTTTACAAATGGCTAGCAGGACAGATGGCAAACTGACGTTCTTTTGTTACCGAACCACTAATAAGTCAAATGTGGACAAAATAAACGCCATGTAATTCATTAACTAAAAAAAATAAATTCCTAATTTCTAGTACGGTTGGCACTGTTAAAACCAACCAACCAACAAAAAATTTGGAAGAAATATGGATGAAACAGAAGGATAGATGATGTTTCCTGCACTTACTAGTCAGGTTAGTCCTTTCTTACTTCTTTTACCTCCGAATGTGGTTCTAACCTAATCTTTTTATCATACCCAAAACTTCAGTGGTTTCTTCCTTTTCTAGGAATTTTTTTAAATAACTCAAGTTAACCACCTTATATCCACTTATTATGCTTCACTTGCTTGCTCCAATGTTCTCCTTAATATGGGTAGTCCTATATTTGACCATATACTATATTTAACTCTGGCCACCTACACAGAATGACCTAAGGGACACTGAAAAAAACTTCACTGCCAGCATTTCCTCCACTGATATTTGAAATTATACTATCCCTGACCAAGTTAATAATTTTCCTTTACTTAACAACAAAAGCCAAAATGAATTTTTGGACATGAAAAACAACTAAAATAAAATTTCATTGTACATATTAAACAGCAAGATGAGACACAACTGAAGAAGTAGTAAATGAAAAGAGCTGAAGAAATTATCCCTAACCATCACAGACAACTACAGATGAAGGAAAAAATGAAAGAAAATATTAAGAGACATGTTTTAAAAAAATATTTAAAAGATCTTGTAGGAGAGAATACAATAATAGTCAAAGAGACAATGGCTGAAAAATTTCCAGAATTGATGAAAGGGCATCAGGGTGAGGGGGACCAAAAAAAAAAAAATCATACCAAGAGCCACATCACAGTGAAAGTGTAGAATATCAGAGACAAAGAGAAGATCTTAACATAGCCAGAGAGAAATGACAGAAAGATTTTAACACAGAAAAATGAACATAATTTGCAAACTTCGTCTAAGAGGCATATATACCAAAAACCTGAATCAAACCCATTGCCGTCGAGTTGATTCCAACTCAGAGTGACCCTAGAGGACAGAGTAAAACTGCTCCTAGAGTTTCCAAGGAGCACCTGGTGGATTTGAACTGCCGATCTTTTGGTTAGCAGCTGTAGCTCTTAACCACTACGCCACCAGGGTTTCCAGAGACATATACAGAATGTAATATCCAGTATTTAAGATAACTGACCATGTATCATTCTACAAAGCAAATCTCAGCAAATTAAAAAAAAAAAAAAAGATATTCTCTGATCTCAGAACAATGAAGTTACAAGTCTCTAACAAAGAGAAAAACTAACTCCCACTGCTACTCTGCTCCCCCAATTTGGAAATTTAAAATCACATTTCTACACAGCTTGTGTGTCAAAGAAAGAACACAATGAATATTAGAAAACACAAACTAAACAATAACTAAAAACAATAACTAGAGTATGTTAAAACACATGGGATACAGCTAAAAGGAAACTTCAAGGGAAATGAATAGCCTTAAATGCTCACATTAAAAGGGTAGAAGGGTTGAGATGCAACCAGCTACATAAATAAAGCAATTAAGATAACAGCCAAAATTACTGCAACAGTAAGTAAGAATACAAAGAGAGATGAGATCAGTGAAGCCAAAGCTGGTTCCTTGAAAAGACTCTGGCAAGACTGACGGAAAAAAAAAAAAAAAAAGGAATGACAATACAAACAAACAAGGTTTAAGTACACAAAGAGGCCTTAACCACAGGTGCGGGCAGCAGTAGTTAGTTCAGTAGTAGAATTCTTACCTTCCACGCAGGAGACTGAGATTGATTCCTGGCCAGTGCACCTCTTAGTATCAACCACTTATCTTTCAGTGGAGGCTTGATATGATGTGTTGATAGGATAATGAACAGATTTCAGCAAAGCTTCCAGAGTAAGACAGACTAGGAAGAAAGACCTGGCAACCTCCTTTCAAAAAATTAGCCAATTAAAACCCTACAGTTCACAAAGGTTTGATTCTGTTGTGCATAGGACTGCCAAGATACAGCCAAGACTGACATAATGTAAAAATATTATAAAATCATTTTAGGCCAATAAATTTGAAAACATAGGCAAAATGGGCAAAGTCCTAGAAAATACAGATGACTACAGTTAACACGAAAAAAAAAAAACTGAATGGTTCTACAACCATGAAAGAAATTGAACCAGTCGTTAAAGATCATCACACACACACACATACACACACACACACACACACAATACCAGGCATGGAAGGTTTTACAAAAGAGTTCTTCTAAATATTCAAGAAATAATTCCAATCTTATACAAACTCCTTCAGAGGAAGAAAAAGGGAAGACACTCCCTAATTAGTTTTACAAACCTGCATGCCATCAACATAAGTCTCAAAAACATAATATTGAGTGAAAACACTAAGTTGTTGAAGAATATATATTATATAATTCCATTTATACTATGTAAAAGTAAAAAACAGATAACATTAAACAATATATTACTTAGAAACCACTAACTTCAGAAGAGATTACCTATACAAAGAACAGCAATGCAATCACACAAAGGCTTTCAAGGTACCGGTAGCCATGTTCTATTTCTTCAACTTGGTGTTGGATACACATGTGTTCCTTTTATTATCCTTTATATCTTACATCTACATAATAAGTATTCTTTTATAGGGATAAGATACTTAATATAAAAATACTTGTAAAGAATTTATAATCTAGAAAATAAATACGTCTACCTTAAGCTAACCGTGACACAAAATGTGCTATTCTAACCGTGACACAAAATGTGTGAACAAAGCATCACAGGAACAAAGAGGACATGACCAGTGTTGCACTCTGGGAGAATGGACTTGGAGAAGTCATAAAGGACTTTATACAGACGGAGACCTCTGAACATCTAAGACTGGCTCTGAAGGATGAGCAAAGTGGAGATATCAAGTTGAGAATGAAGAGAAGGGATTCCAGATAGTGAGTGTAGCACAAGCGAAACGTAAATGTCCTTGAAGTGCACCATAGTAAGCTAGTGTTGAATGAACATTTGTTGAATGAATGATGGAACAAACAATATGTAATGTTCAAGGCAAGATGAGTGTGTGACTGGGCTAGGTAACGGTACTGTAGTGGGGGAGATGAATGTCATCAAAGAAGCAAGAGGGAGACATTAAAACCAACTGCCTAAGGAATCTGGTTTCATTTTGCAGGTGGAAAGCAAGAACAATGTAACTCGTCCTGCATTTCTGAAAGCCCATCCTGGAAATTCTGTGGAGGATGAGCTGGTGAGTCAAAGAATTTAGAAGTTAAGCAAACCATCTGGAAGGGAGTCCCCACAATTCTGCAGTGGTCAGAGGATGAAAAAGGGTAAACTTAAACAGGAGCAGCAAAATTAGACGTTCAGGAGCTGAACGGAGAAGAGTTAGTTTTCTGTGTCCTGAGGTATGGAGTGGAAACTCTGGTTGTGTAGTGGTTGAATTCAGCTGCTAACCAAAAGGTCGGGAGTTCAAACACACTAGGTGCCCCCTGAAAACCCTGTGGGGCAGTATACTCTGCCCTACAGGGCCGCTATAAGTTGGAATCAACTCGACAGCAACGGGTTTTGGGTTTTTGGAGGATAAACTCAGTAATTCCAGAGTTCCTGGCTTGCTGACTCTGGTTACTGAACACGGTAAACAAAACAAAAACAAACCAAAGTGAAAATGTCTGCTAGGAAATGAAGCTGAAGCCTAGATATGTCTAGCCCAAGTTAAAGGTTTTCGGAATCATGGGCATACGTGATGCTGACGTTGTAGGTTAGATGAGTTTGCCTATGGAAAATGTAAAGACTGTGAAGAGGAAACAAATAAAATACAAGCCCAGAGCACAGAAATGTTAAGGAGATGGTTAATTTCTTTTCTTTTTTTATTGTGAAAGTTTACAATTCAAGTTATTTTCTCATATTTAGTTATGAGACCCCAGTTGCCTCGCACACTCCACCTTTCCATCATGCATTTCCTGTGTCCATTCCACCAGCTCCTGTCCCCTTTTGCCTTCTCACCTTGCCTCCAGACAGAAGCTGTCCTTGTAGTCCCAAGTATCCACCTGAGCTAAGAAGCACTCTCCTCAAGAGTTTATCGTTTTATGACGTACAGTCCAGTCTAATCTCTGTCTTAATAGTTGGCTTCAGGAATGCTTTCAGTTCTGGGCTAACAGAGAGTCCAGGCACCAAGTCTTCTGGGGTTCCTCCAATCTCAGTTAGACCATTAAGTCTGGTCTTTTTATTAGAATTTGAGCTCCTCACCCCACTTTTTCCCTGGGCCATCAGGGACTCTCTGTTGTGTTCCCTGTCAGGGCAGTCATTGGTGGCAGCCTGGCACCATCTAGGTCTTCTGGTCTCAAACTGATGAAGTCTCTGGTTTGTGTGGCCCTTTCTGCCTCCTGCGGTCATATTTTCCTTCTGTCTCTGGTGTTCTTCATTCTTTGTTCCAGGTGGGTTGGGACCAACTGATGCATCTTAGATGCCCACTCACTAGCTTTTAAGACCTCAGACGACACTCACCAAGGTAAGATGCAGAACGTTTTCTTAATACACTTTGTTATATTAATTGACCTAGATGTCCCCTGAAACCATGGTCCCCAGACCCCCTCCCCCTCTGCCCCACCCCGCCACACTCTGTACCTCAAAGTGTTTGGCTGTATTCAGGAAACTTCTAAACTTTTGGCTTAGTCCAGTTGTGTTGACTTCCCCTGTATTTCCTTTACCTAATATAATTCTTACCTACTATCTAGTTAGTGAATACTCCTCTACCTCCCTCCCCACCCTCATAACCATTAAAGAATGTTTTCTTCTGTGTTTAAACCATTTCCTGAGTTCTTAGAGGTCTCACATAACGTTGGTCCTTTTGAGACTAATGCCACTCAGCATAAAGTCTTCCAGAATCATCCACGTTATAAGATGTTTTGCAGATTCATCACGTTCTTTATTGTTGCATAGTATTCCACTGTGTAAATATACCATAATTTGTTTATCCATTTGTCCCCTGATGTGCAGCTAACTTGTTTCCATCTTTTTGCTATCGTAAACAGTGCTGCAATGAACATGGGTGTGCATATGTCTATTTGTATAACGGCTCTTATTTCTCTAGGATATATTACAAGGAGTGGAATTGCTGGATTAAATGGTACTTTTTTTTTTCTATTTCTAGCTTTTTTAAAAAAAAGCTTTTTAAGGATGCGCCAAATCGATTACCAAAGTGGTTGTACCATTTTACACTCCCACCAGCAGTGTGCGAGTGTCCCAGTTGCTCCACAACCTCTCCAACATTTATTATTTTGTGTTTTTTGGATTAATGCTAGCCTTGTTGGGGTAAACTGGTATCTCATTGTAGATTTGATTTGCACTTCTCTAATGGTTAATGTCATGAACATTTCCTCATGTATCTGTTAGCTGCCTGAACGTGTTCTTTGGTGAAGTGTCTGTTCATATCCTTTGGCCATTTTTTAATTGGGTTATCTGTCTTTTTGTTGTTGAGATTTTGCAATATCTTGTAGATTTTAGAGATTAGATGTTGATTGGATTTGTCATAGTCAAAAATTATTCCCAGTCTATAGGTTGTCTTTTTGCTCTTTTGATGAAGTCTTTGGATAAGCATAAGTGTTTGATTTTTAGGAGCTCCCAGTTGCCTAGTTTCTCTTCTGATGTTCGTGCGTTGTTAGTAATGATTTATGTTCTGTTTATGCCATGTATTAGGGTTCCTAGTGTTGTCCCTATTTTTTCTTCCATGGTCGTTATCATTTTAGATTTTATATTTAGGTCTTTAATCCACTTTGAGTTAGTTTTTGTGCATGGTGTGAGGTATGGATCTTGTTTCATTTTTTTTGCAGGTGGATATCCAGTTATGCCAGCACCATTTGTTAAAGAAACTGTCCTTCCCCAATTAACAAACTTTGGGCTTTTGTCAAATATCAGCTGCTCACAGGTGGATGAATTTATGTCTGGATTCTCAACTCTGTTCCACTGGCCTATGTATCTGTTCTTGTACCCAGGCTATTTTGACTACCGTGGCTTTATAACAGGTTCTAAAATCAGACAATGTGAGGCCTTCCACTTTGTTATCTTCTTCAGTAATACTTTACTGATCTAGGACCTCTTCCCTTTCCATATGAACTTGGCAATTTGTTTCTTCATCTCATTAAAAAATGTCATTGGAATATGGATCAGGATTGTATTTTATCTGTAGATTGCTTTGGGTAGAATAGACATTTTCACAATGTTGAGTTTTCCCATCCATGAGCAAGGTATGTTTTTCCACTTCTGTAGGTCTCGTTTGTTTTTTTGCAGTAGTGTCTTGTAGTTTTCTTTGTATAGGTCTTTTACATCTCTGGTTAGATTTATTCCTAAGTATTTTATCTTCTTGGGGGCTATACTGTGAATGGTATTAATTTGGTAATTTGCTCTTTGAAGTTGTCTTCGTTGGTGTAGAGGAATCCAACGGATTTCTGTATGTTAATCCTCTAACATGATACTTTGCTGAAATCTTCCACTAATTCCAGTAGTTTTCTTGTGGATTCTTTGGGGGTTTTCTGTGTATAAGATCATGTTATCTGCCAATAGAGATACTTTTACTTCTTCTTTACCAACTTGGATGCCCTTTATTTCTTTTTCTTGCCTAAAAGGCATCCTTGTCTAGTTGCTGTTCTCAAGGGGAATGCTTTCAAGCTCTCTCCATTTGGGATGATGCTGGCTGTTGACTTCCATTTATTATGCTGAGAAACTTCCCTTCTATTCCTATTTTGCTGAGAGTTTTTATCATGAATGGGTGTCGGACTTTGTGAAATACCTTTTCTGTATCAATTGATAAGATCATGTGGCTCTTGTCTTTTGTTTTATTTAAGTGATGGATTACATTGATTGTTTTTCTAATGCTGAACCATCCCTGCATACCTGGTATGAATCCCACTTGGTCTCGGTGAATTATTTTCTTGATATGTTGTTGAATTCTATTGCCCAGAATTTTGTTGAGGATTTCTGTGTCCAAATTCATGAGGGGTATTGGGGTCAGTATTTTTTTTTTTTCTTTTTGTGGTTTCTTGACCTAGTTTTGGTATCAGGGTTACGCTGGCTACACAGAATGAGTTTGGGAGTATTTCATGCTTTTGTTTGCTCTGAAATATCTTTAGTAATAGTGGTGTTAACGCTTCTCTGAAAGTTTGGTAGAATTCACCAGTGAAGCCACCAGGGCCAGGGCTTATTTTGGTTGAGAGTTTTTTAATCTCTTCTTTTGTTATACATTTATTTAGTTGTTCTACCTCTGTTTGTGTTAGTTTAGGTAGGTAGTGTGTTTGTAGAAATTTATTCATTTCCTCTACGTTTTCAAATTTGTTAGAGTACAATTTTTCATAGTATTGTTATGATTCTTTTAATTTCAGTTGGGTCTGTTGTGATATCACCCATCTCATTTCTTATTTGGGTTATTTGCTTCCTAGCCTGTTTTTCTTTTGTCAGTTTCACCAATGGTTTATTGATCCTTTCAAAGAACAAGCTTTTGGTCTTGTTAACTCTTTCAATTGTTTTTCTATTCTCTGTTTCACTAAATTCTGCTCTAATTTTTATTATTTGCTTTCTTCTGGTGCTTGAGGGCTTCTTTTAGTGCTCTTTTTCTATTTGAGTTGTAGGGTTAATGCTTTGATTCTGGCCCTTCTTTTTGAATGTGAGCATTTACTGCTATAAATTGACCTCTGAGCACTGCTTTTGCTGTCTCAAAAGTTCTGGTAAGATGCATTTTCATTTGCTTCTGAGAATTTCTTTATTCCGTCCCTAATTTCTTCTTCAATATAGTTTTTGAGCAAGGTATTGTTCAGTTTCCATGTGTTTGATTTTTTTCCCTTGGTTTTTCTGTTATTGATTTCTACTTTTATGGCTTTATGGTCAGAAAAGATGCTGTATAATATTTTGATGTTTTGAGTTCTGTTAAGGCTTGCTTCATGGCCTAACCTGTGGTCTATTCTGGAGAATGTTCCATGTGTGTTGGAAAAGAAAGTATGCTTGGATGCTGTTCGGTGGAGTGTTCTGTATATGTCTATGAGATCAAGTGGGTTGACCATGGCATTTAGATCTTCTGTGTCTTTATTAAGCTTCTTTCTGGATGTTTTGTCCTTCACGGAAAGTGGTGTGTTGAAGTCTCCTACTGTTATTGTGGAGCTGTCTATTTCTCTTTTCAATGCTGTTAAGAGTTTATGTATATTAGAGCCTTGTCACTGGGTGCATAAATATTTATTATGGTTATGTCCTCCAGTGTATTGATCCTTTAATCATTATATACTGTCCTTCCTTATACTTTGTAGTAGATTTTACTTGAAAATTTATTTTGTCAGAGATTAATATTGCCACTCCTATCTTTTTTGATTACTGTTTGCTTAATATGTTTTTTCCCATTCTTTGAGTTTTAGTTTGTTTCTTTGAGTCTAAGCTGTATCTCTTGTGGGCAGCATATAGATGCATCATTTTTTTCTTAATTCATTCTGCCACTCTCTGCCTCTTCACTGGTACATTTAGTCCATTTGCATTCAGCATAATTATTGAGAGGTATGAGTTTAGTGATGTGATTTTTTTTTGTGTGCTGTTGCCAATTTCATTGTTCCACCCAATTTTCTGTGTTGAGTCATTTTTCTTTATGTATTCTCTTTTCATCTTTTTCATTGCTGTTGATTTTGTATTTGCTGAGTCTTTATGTTTTTCTTCTTTTTTTACCTTGATGTGTCGGACTGTTAGTTTCCTTTGTGGTTGCCTTTTTTTTTTTTTTTTAATATTTACCTCTATTTTTCTAAGTTTAAACGAATCTTTTATTTCTTTATATTGCCTTGACTTCCTCTCCATATGAAAGACCTATAACTACATTTTGTAGTCCTCTTTTTAATTTTAATGTTGTCATTTTTAACATATTGATGTCTCTGTTTCCATATTTTCAGCATTGATTTATTTTTGTGACTTCCCCATCTGGTTTGATATCTGGTTGCTTTTGTCCTGTGTTCTTGTCTTGGGTTATCTGATGTTAGTGATTTTCTAACTGGAGGATTCCCTTCAGTATTTCTTGCAATTTTGGTTTGGTTTTTACAAATTCCCTAAACTTCTGTTTGTCTGGAAATGCCTTAATTTTGCCACCATATTTGAGAGACAGTTTTGATGGATATATAATTCTTGGTTGGCAATTTTTTTCCTTTTAGGCTTTATATGTGTCATTCCATTGCCTTCTTGCCTGCATGGTTTCTGCTGAGTAGTCTGAACTTAGGCTTATTGAGTATTCTCTGTAGACAACTTTTCGTTTATCCCTATCTGCTCTTAAAATTCTCTATCTTTGGTTTTGGCAAGTTTGATCATAATATGTCTCGGTGACTTTCTTTTGGGATCTACCCTGTGTGGAGTTTGATGAGCGTCTTGGATATCTTCTCATCTTTCATCATATCAAGGACATTTTCTGCCAACAAATCTTCAAGAATTCCCTCTGTATTTTCTGCTACTCACTGCCCTCCCCTCCCCACCCATTCTAGTACTTCAGTCACTCATGGATTATCCCTCTTGTGATTGATAGAGTCCCGCATAATTCTTAGGGTTTCTTTTTTTAAATTCTTTAATCGATTTTTCCCCAAATACATTGGTGTCATGTGCTTTATCTTCAATCTCACTAATTTTGACTTCCATTGCCTGAGTTCTGCTGCTATGACTTTCTACTGAGTTGTCTCATTCTGAAATTTTATTGTTAATCTTCTGGGTTTCTGTTTGCTGTCTCTCCATGGATTCTTGCAACCTGTTAAATTTGTCATTGTGCTCATTTATAATCTTAAGTTCCTCTGTTGCTTTATCTGTGTGTCCTTGGCTTGTTCTGCGCTTTGCCTGATGTTCTTCCTGATCTCTTGAAGAGTTCTGTATATTAACCTTTTGTATTCTACCTCCCGTAATTCCAAGAAGTTATCTTCCTCCAGACGATTTCTTGATTGCTTTGGGAGCTTGCTGAGGCCATCATGCTCTGCCTCTTTACGTGACTTGATATTAATCGCTGTCTCTGAGCCATCAATATATTTATTTTGTTTCCTTACTCTTTCCAGCTTCTTGTTTTGTTTTGATATGCCCAGATAGGCTGCTTATGTGAGATAGTTTGATTATCGGCACCTCTGAAGCTCTAACGTCCTGTCACCACGTGGTTAGATTTGTTAGTAGGTATGTGAGCCCAGGAGTCCATTTACTTTTCTTGTATGGATTCAGCTCAGGTGCCCCGATAGTCAGTCACCAAGTGTTTGGTGCAGGCTTTTTACCTATAATGCTAGATGGGCAGGGTGATTGGAGTAGGCACAGGTATCTGGCTACAGTAGGGAGTCACTCAGTAAACAAGGCAGGGGGCTGACAGCTGCCTCTGAGTATCTGGGAAAAAAGTGCATCCCTGTTCCCTAGAGTACATAGGTGGACTATGGGCACCCAGCGCTGTTGGCTCTAAGGCCTAGGAGGCACCACTTATTCTTGGACCCCTGTCACAGGGTTTCCTCAAACAGCACTAAAGTATTTAAAATTATTGTAGGTAAAGGGTCTCTCCTGGACACGTAAGAAAAAGAAGCTGCCCTCTCCCGACCCCTCGTGTTGCATTTTCTTAAGGAGATTTAAGGCTTAAAATAAAACTTCAATCAAGAATTTAGTGTCAAAGGAGTCCTGGTGGCACAATGGTTAAACTCTCGGCTGTTAACTCAAAGCTTGGCAGGTCAAACCTACCCAAGGGCTCCTCAGGAGAAATGCTCTTGTAAAGAATACAGCCTAAAACACTCTATGGGGCAGTTTTCTGTCCCTTGTGGTCACCATTAGTCACGCTATGGGGCAGTTCTACTGTCACATGGAGTCTCTACAGTACCTAACAAACAAAACAAAAATCATGGGTAGTATACTCAAAAATTTACTGCCAGACTTGTCTAATAACTACAGTTCCAAATCTGGTGAAAATCTGGAATTATCCAAACTCTAAATTAGACATTTCTGTCTTAGAAACTATGACAGGTTAAAACAGCATTATAAAAAACCTGTTGCCATCAAGTCGATTCTGACTCATAGTGACCCTACAGGACAGAGGAGAACTGCCACATAAAGCTTCCAAGGAGGGCCTGGTGGATTTGAACTGCCAGCCTTTTGGTTAGCAGCTGTAGGTCTTAACCACTATGCCACCAGGGTTTCCAAAATAGCATTATACACACACACACGCACACTTTAGAATTATATAATTAGAAGTAACAAACTAAAACTATATGCTGAAGTTTTTTAACCATTTATCTTGTTTCCCCTTCTGAAAGGTTTTAAAGAATATGACTTGTGGCAAATTTGGTTTGTACACTTAAAATGTAAAACACTGTATTTCCCTAATCCTCTAAGTACCTTTGAAATTCACTTTTCTGAACTATGAACAGTCAATAAACATATGAGAAAGTGTAGGGCAAGGTGTGTAAATTAAAATATAATGACCCACTAGGATGGCTATTCTTAGAAAAACAGAAAATAATAAGTGCGGCCAGGATGTGAAGAAATTGGGAACTCTCTTGCATTGCTGGTAGAAGTGTGAAATGGGGCAGTGGCTGTGGCAAACAGACTGGCGCGTCCTCAAAAAGTTAAACATAGAATTACCGTAATACCCAGCAATTCTGCTCCTAATATATGCCCAACAGACTTGAAAGCTAAGACTTTAAGAGACAGTTGTACACCAATGTTCACTGCAGCATTATTCACAATAGCCAAAAGGTGGAAACAACTCTAATGTCCACCAACAGATGAATGAATAAAAATAATGTGGCATACCCATACAATGGGATGTTATCCAGTCCTAAAGAAAAGTGGAGTTCTGATACATGCCACAACATGGATGAACCTTGAAAATATTGAGTGAAATAAGTCATATACAAAAGGACAAATATTGTATGATCCTACTTATGTGAAATATCTAGGACAGGCAAATGCATAAAGACTAAAATTATCAGTGGTTACCAAGGACTGGGTGAGGGGTAAAACGGGACTTATTGGGTAAGGGGTGGTGCGTTTTTGTTTAGGGTGATGATAAACTTTTGGAAATGGACAGTGGTGATGGCTGCACAAAATGATGAGTATAATTAATGTCACCAAATTGTACACTCAAAATGTTTAAATGGCAACCTTTTTATTATGTATATATTTTACCACAAAAAAATTTTTTAAAAATATAATTAAAGACTATTTTTACCTATGAAATTAAAAATTATAATAGTCAATGATAGTCAAAATGTGATGTGATCAGCTTCTGAAAAGAAATCTGGCAATACTGGCTCACAGGTCTTTTGAGCTGTATTTCCACTTCTAGGATTCTATCATGAGAAAGTAATTAGAGATATGATCAAAGATTATATTCACCTCTCAATAACAACCCCCCAAATGTGAAAATAACCTTAAGGCCCCTAGTACAAGAAAGGTTAAAAAAAAAAAAGGTACATCACATAAAGGAAACTTATACAGCCATAAAACTCATATTTTACAAAAGTGGGGAAGTGTTCACAACAAAATATTCAATAGGAAAAACATAAATTCAATGTAAATTGAATTTACCAAAATATGTTTCATATTTTTGCTGTTGCTGTTTGTCATAGACTGAATTATGTCCCCCCAAAAATGTGTGTACCAGTTGGGCTGGGCCAATTCTGTATGTATGACTTCCTGTATGTTGTAAATCCTGCCTCTATGATGTTAATAAGGGAGGATGGGTGGCAGTTTTGTTTGTGAGGCAGGACTCAACCTACAGGATTGGATTGTGTCTTGAGGCAATCTCTTGAGATATAAAAGAAGTGAGCAGAGAGACAGGGGGACCTCATACCACCAAGAAAACAGCACTGGGAGCACAGCAGTCCCTTGGACAGGAGGTCCCTGCACCTGAGAAGCTCCTTGACCAGAAGAAGATTGAGGACAGAGACCGTCCTCCAGAGCAGACAGAGAGAAAGCCTTCCCTTCCCCTGGAGCTGACACCCTGAATTTGGAATTTTAACCCACTTTACAGTGAGAAAATAAACTTCTCTTTGTTAAAGCCATCCAATTGTGGTACTTCTGTCATAGCAACACTGGATAACTAACACACTGTTGTTAGCTGCCACTGAATTGATTCCGACTCAGAGCCCCTAAAGAACAGAGCAGAACTGCCCCGTAGCGTTTCCAAGGCTGTGAATCTTTACGAAAGCAGACTGCCACATCTTTCTCCCATCGAGGGGCTGGTGGGTTTGAACAGCTGACCTTTCAATTAGGAGCCGAGTGCTTAACAACTAACTGTGCTGCCAGAGACATAGTATATATAAAATACTCATTATGATATATACTAAAATATAAGTGTTTGTGTTAGAATGGTAAATTATAGACTTTTTTCTGTATACTTCTCAGTATTAGTCCTTTTAAAAATAATAGTTGGATCTTACTTTTATAAGCAGGAAAAAAGGCATAATAGAAAAAAAAATTCTAGGATTTGAGAAACAGTTAAATGGAATTGCCAAGAAAAATGTAAATACATGCAAATTGAAGGCACTCACTGTTGGCATTTGGGAAGAACTACCTGGGGATCCAAACAACACAAAGCCCACTTAGGGCGTATTTTGGAGCTTATGTTAAAAAAGTTACCCTGTAGGTCAAGAAAAATTTGATATTCTAGTATTATGAACTGCCATTTAATGCTGTTTTATAAAGTCCAAAACAATGTATATTAATTAACCACGTCCATTTATTTTATGGCCAGCTTCATTTCTTTGGTATATTTTCATGAGATCAATTCTGTTCATTATTTTCAGATGTACGGTGGTAGACCAGAAAGCAAAGTGGAGAAAACTTAATTTTGAGTCCTGCCTTGCTCTGCTACTTCCTGAGTAAGACAATAATCACTCTGAGTATCTTTCTGTGCAAAGAAAACAAGGCTAAGGATAAAAAAAAAAACGATACCATCCTTAATTACTTCACAGAGCTACTGTACATCGGATGAAATTTTGTATATGAAATCATTCTACTTTTGAATGATCATCGATAATTAAATTTTAAAAAACCACTAAAAACATGGTTACTTGTTCATATATTAATTCAACTCTAGGAAATGAGGAGAAAGACATTGTTGTTAGGTGCTGTTGAGTCAGCTTCAATTCATAGCCACCCTATGTACAACAGAACAAAACACTGCCCAGTCCTGCGCCATCCTCACACCCACTGCCATGCCTGAGCCCATCATTGCAGCCACAGTGTCAAACCATCTAGTTGAGGGTCTTCTTTTTCGCTGACCCTCCACCCCAAGCATGATGTCCTTCTCCAGAAACTGGTCCCTCCTGATAACATGTCCTGAGAACATTACATAAAGTCTAACCATCCTTGCTTCCAAGGAGCATTCTGGCGGCATTTCTTCCAAGACAGGCTTTTTCATTCTTCTGGCAGACCATTGTATATTCAATATTCTTTGCCAACACCATTATTCAAAAGCACCAATTCTTCTTGGGTCTTCCTTAGTCACTGTCCAGCTTTCACATGCATATGAGGTGACTGAAAATACTATGGCTTGAATCAGGGGCATCTTAGTCCTCAAAGTGACATATGCTTTTCAACACTTTAAAAGAGGTCTTTTGCAGCAGATTTACCCAATGCAATAAGCCATTTGATTTCCTGACTGATGCTTCCATGGGCATTGATTGTGGATCCAAGCACAAAGAAATCCCTGACAACTTCGAAATTTTTCTCCGTTTATCATTATGTTTCTTATTGGTCCAGTTGTGAGGATTGTTTTCTTTATATTGAAGTGAAATACAATGGGAATCAAAAACTGGCCATTTTCATGCTTCTACTGGTGGAAGTACCAATAAAAAGGCAGGAGCAATTACACTCTAAGGTGTTATATGTCCGTGGCATATCTACTAGAAAGAGATCTGAGCAAGCTCCTCGTGTCCAGTGACATTAACTTAGAAGCCCAATAATGAATCATTATCTCCATTATCTCCAAGGGCAGAAATACAAACATAAAATGGGTAACATTGTTATTTGTGTGCCCCTGTGATTTCTGTGTGCCCCTATTATTTGTGTGCCCCTGTTATTTGCGTGTCCCTATGATTTTTCTGGGATCTAAGCCTTTATAGGAGTCCCCGGGTGGTGCGAACAGTTAGTGCGCTCAGCTGCTAACTGAAAGGTTGGAAGTTTGAGTCCACCCATAGGTGCCTAAGAAGAAAGACCGTATGAAAAGTTAGCCATTTACTTCTAAAAAATCAGTCATTGAAAATCCGATAGAGCACAGTTCTACTCTGACACATATGGGGTTACCATGTATCAGAGTCGACTTAAGAGCAACTGGTTAATTAAGCCTCTATGGTTATCGCTGTCATTTGAAAAGGGAACTGTGAAAAATAATGGCCTTTAGCAGCCTCTTTTCCCAATAATGTAAGAAATAAATTTTACTTGATTGGCATCACGGAATCAGGAGAAATGCTTTAATCTAAATCTAGGTTACTATCTATTTCTTTCAAACACAACTAAGTAACATTAAAATATTCAAGATGGCCAAAAGAAAAAAATGCAAATTCTGAGTGGGAAAAAAAAGTCCACCCTTTTTTTAAGCTGAACTCCCATACTATCTTGGTCTCAAAATGATTAGAAGAATAGAAAAGATATCAAAACCTTTTTTAATACCAAATTCATTCTACCCCTTCATGGTATACATTGATGCAATCAGATAGTTCTCACTAATTACTTCACAAAAACCTAAAGAAAACCACTTATTTTCTTATATATAATTCCTAGTCATTTCATGTATTTTAAAAGGATAAATAAAATTTCTCCAATAAATTGTCTGTCATTATTATTACTGTATTAAAACAAAGTGTCCACTTTTTATAAACACTAACTTTCTATTGCAAGAGGGAACCTTGCAATCCTCAAAACAAATTTCTGGAAATAAACTAAACGTTTGGTCCTAAAGTCTTAAGTCACAACATTTCTCATCAGAATGATTAATCTTTACAAAAAGGCAGGAAAGCAAGAGAGAGCCGCCCACTTAGACATTTTCATTCTTTGAAAAAAAAATGCCACTCTAGTTCATGAACTAGGACCATCATTTGTTAAAAAAACAAAACAAAAAAAAAAAAAACTATGCAATTCATCATGAGTACACTTTGATTCTAAGATTAACAAGATCATTATCTTTCTTATTCTTTGCATTGAGAAAAATGTACTGACATTAAAACGTGGTTCTAGTATAGTTTTACTCAGAAATCTGATAAACCTTGGCCCAGGAATCAGACGACTCGTAATAACAAGGTTATTTCATTTTTCCTCTTCTGCTTGCTTGGAAAAAATAGAAACAACAAACTATAACATTAAAAAAAAACAAAAAACACTGATTTACACAAGACTCATTTTTACCCAACCTTGCTATTCCTATGGGTTAGAGTAGAGAGCATGTATTCTTCAGGTAAGACATTAAGGGCCCCATAGCTCTTTCAGGCCAGTTGAGTGTGTTTGTGTGTGTGCGTGCACACAAGAAGTAAAGCAAAGACATCATTGTCATATAGAAAGGCAGGAAAGAAGAAGTATGAATATGCAGGTAAAGGGAAGAGGTTTTCTGTAGGCTCCATAAGTTAGCTACTGGCCATACCTAAAAAACTTTAACCTAATAGAAGTTAAACCAGATGATTCTGAAAGATCTGGGTTTGATGCCTTTTCATTATTTTCCTTCCTCACTTTCAAGCAGCTTAGATGGGGGGTAAACACACTCTAAACTTGAGAAAGCTTTAATCCAGAGAAAAGACGAGAGTACTAAATTAGTGATTCAAGGTGAGTTATGAAAAGGGAGGGAGTCATTCAAAGACAGAGTGAAGTGAAGGTGGGGAAGAAAGTATGGGTGTGCGGTGGGGAGGGGCACCTAGGAGAGGCAACAAGTATAGAAAAGCAAAAGAAAGGGGGTGCAGAGAATAATGTTTGGAAACTAAGTTGGTCAAATAACTGACTTGTCCATTAAACATTACTTACCTGTGTTATTTTCTCTATTCCCTGGAAGCTGTGCTTTTCAAAATGTTCCGCTATATTTAAGAAGGTGTGACGTTCTAGATAGCAACAATTACTCAGGACTATCAAAAGCCGCTGTTCCTAAAAGCAAAACAAATAATTAGAAAATTACATTTCTAATAACAAATTGAGAGTGTAACAAACAATACTTATCACTTAATGAGTTTAATTATAATCTCTTGCTATTTCACATCAATATTCAATGTTTTGTCTTCTTGTCTGCTTCTTTTCTAATAGTAACATACAGAGAGACATAATAAAATTTTAAAATTCTTCTAATTGCTCATTATTACACACTACACCAAAGGGTGAAATAACGATCCCTTTGAAATCTAACAGCCCTAGAAGAAAATAGATTGCTGTAACAGTTAACCAGTAAGGCAGGATCAGTTGTTCTTCTGAAAGGAGTTCTACTTTACTGGTTATTACACTTAATACTGTGTACAAACAAAAAGAAGGGTTACATAAATATTTTTAAATAAAAAATAAGTACATAGAAAAGATAGTAACTACTGTAAAATAGTTGGTAAAATTTTCATAATTTGGATATGACAGCCCAAAACCAAACCTATTACTGTCAAGTCAATTCTGACTCATAATGACCCTATAAGAGAACTGCCCCACAGGGTTTCCAAGGCTGTAATCTTTACAGAAGCAGACTGCCACAGCTTTCTCCTGTGGAGCAGCTGGTGGGTTCAAACTGTCCGCTTTTCCATTAGCAGCTGAGCACTTAACCACTGTGCCACCAGGGCTCCTCATAATATGATGGTCCCCTTCAAAACACTTAGGTCTTTACAGATTTTTTTTTTTTTTAAAGTATGCAGAGCAAGAATAAGAACAGTCTCCGTTTTACGGGGAGTAAGGTGTTGCAGAGGTCAAGTATTGAATGTCAGCAATGGAGAAGGCTTAGCCAGTTTTCTCCAACATTCACCAGTATTCTAGCCACTTAAAAGAATTTATTATATAAATTACCAGACCCAAATGCTGATGAGCACAATATCCTTTTACAGTTCAAAAGAAATATTTTTATAAATAAAATTCTAAGAATGGAGTTTGGGACAGCTATTGAGACTCCCCTATGTGCTCTGAAGTTTGACAGTATTCTCTGGAATCAGTATGACTAATTTAGTGCCTTGATTTAAAATCCCTTGACTAAAATCAAAAACAAAAACCACTTTCCAGGAAAAGTTCTCACCCGTGTTTTGCTTACTGAACAACTTAAACTAATTTAATACTAAAAAACGTGGAAATAAATGGTCCTGTTCTTCGAGCATATATTTCCCAGTAATTTATTTAGCGCTATTGAATTAAAAAAAAACTTTTCTAAATTTATTTAAAACGTTCCTATCTTTATTTCTGGCAGAGCATAGCCTTTACAATGCCTTTTTTGATCATCAAAACATACAATTAAAAGCCTGAGAGATTACTAACGCAGCTTCAAACAAATGAAAGGCTGTTAATGGCCCGAATTAATTGATGGATGTGAAAGAGGAGTGTTCCACGTAGCACAGCCCTACCTGCCTTGTTTTATGTAAACATATTTTGAGAGCTACAAAGAAAGCAGTAAATAGCACCAGAAATGTGCACAGTCAAACTGGGGCAGAGGACCATCACATTTCCTCCTGCCCTCATGCCTGGTATAACTATAATTTGTCTTTTCTTGTCCTTTTGTGATTGATTTATTTCACCCAGCATAACGTCTTCAAGCTGCATCTAAGACTTCATTTCTCCTACTGGCTGTATGTATGTACTATATTTTCTTTATCTATTCATCTGTTGATAGGCATTTAGGTTGCTTCCACCTTTTGGTTATTGTGCATAGTGCTGCAATGAACATTGGTGTATAAATCTGTTTGAGTACCTGCTTTTAAGTCTTTTGGGTATATACCTAGAAGTGGAATTGCTGGGTCATATAGTAGTTCTATTTTTAGTTTTTTGAAGAACTGTCACTCTGTATTTCACAACAGCTACAGCATTTTACATTCCCCCCAGCAACGGATAAGGGTTCCAATTTCCCAACATCATCCCCAACATTTGTTATTTTCTTAATCTTCACCACTCTAAACTTAAAAAAAAAAAAAAAAAAAAGCTGGTTGCCATCAAGTTGATTCCAACTCACAGCATCCTAGTGGGAGTGAAATGGTGTGTCATTGTCATTTTGATTCGCATTTCTCTGATGGTTAACGACTTTGAGCATCTTTTCATGTGTTTGGTGGCCATTCAAAAGTCCTCTTTCATGAAATGTCTATTCAAGTCCTTTGCCCATTTTATGACTGGGTTCTTGGTATTTTTCTTGTTAAGTATTGAAGTTTTACATAAATTTTTGTTATTATTGTTGGATATTTGGTTTCTGAAGATATTCTCCTAGTCAGCAGCTAGTCTTTTTTTTGTTTTTTTTTCAGTCCCAAACTAAACTTTTAATCTGTTTCTAAAACCTTAATTTCTTTGTAAGTTCTCTGGCTCAGTGAATTACGTATGATTATCCAACTTGTCATCCAAGTGATAAAACCAAGAATGGTTTTCTAAAAAATCACGCTGATTCCTTTAAACGAATACATTTTGTATAATCAACTTAGGAATTCATATTTATAATAATTCTGGAAATTCAGGTCATACATTTTGTTTCTGAAGACATACACACACACATCCTTCAAGCCAGAGAGGGTTATTATCCTTAAGACAGTGTTATAGACTGAACTGTATCTCCAAAAAATATGTGTTATAAATCCTAACCTCTATGCCTGTGGCTATAATTCCATTTGAAATGGGTTCTCTTTGTTATGTTAATTAGGCAGATTTGTATAGAATGCATCTTGAGTGAATCTCTTTTGAGATATTAAAGACATTGCATGTAAGCTAGGAAGCAGAGACAGAGGAAAAGAGATGCCAAGCCACATGAAAATGGCCCAAGAGCAAAAGCTCAGAAGAGACAAGGACCTTCTTTCAGAGCCAACACAGAAAGAAAGCCTTCCCCTAGAACCAGCACCCTTAATTCAGACTTCTGGCCTTCTAAAAGGTGAGGAGATAAATTTATGTTTGTTAACGGCATCCACTTGTGGTACTTCTGTTATAGCAGCACTAGATAACTAAGACAGGTAGCTAGAGTTTGGATTTCAACAGCTGAATTTATACATGTGATAAAGTATGTGCATGAATTCTCCCAAAATACATGCATACATTAAAGAATATGAACATAAATACATATGTGTGTGCATGTATATGCATGTGTATATACGCACACACACACACACACACCCATTGCTGTCGAGTCAATTCCCACTCATAGAAACCCTATAGGACAGAGGAGAACTGGCTCATAGGGTTTCCATGCAATGCCTGGTGGATCTAAAGCATCATCCTTTTGGTTAGCAGCCATAGCTCTTAGCCACTATGCCACCACGATTTCCTATATGTATTTATGTGTGTGTGTGTGTGTACACATGTATAAGTATGTATATACAGGTGATTTTGGTTTTTGCCACGCAAC
This sequence comes from Loxodonta africana, assembly GCF_030014295.1. Taxonomy (NCBI): domain Eukaryota; kingdom Metazoa; phylum Chordata; class Mammalia; order Proboscidea; family Elephantidae; genus Loxodonta; species Loxodonta africana. The sequence continues at coordinate 37,838,403 of NC_087342.1, forward strand.
CCTGTGTTCAAATAAAATGCTATTAGGAAACTTAAGGAAACCCTGGTGGCGTAGTAAAGTGCTATGGCTGCTAACCAAAAGGCTGGCAGTTCGAATCCACCAGGCACTCTTTGGAAACTCTATGGGGCAGTTCTACGCTGTTCTAGAGAGTCACTGAATTGGAATTGGCTCAATGGCAACTTTTTTTTTTTTTTTAGGGAACTTAAAACAGAAAATCAGAGCATCTGTGGCTGAATGAGCAAGAAACACAGTGGAAACAGGTGCCCTGTCCTTTGCCTCTTACCCAACCTATCATGGCAGCTTTCCAGGTTCAGAGAACTACTACAGCACCTATTTCACACTCAGGAAAGCTACAGAGATGCAGATATAATACAGAACTTTTTAAGTTGCAACTTCAGTTAAAAAGTTTTAAGTATGAAATACATGTAAAAACTACTTTTACCAAAATTTTCACAAAACATAAAATAGCACCAAAGCATAGAATAGTGTGCTAGAGTAGCAACACAGTCAAAATAATTTAGACTGATACATAAAACAGCCATTGTTGTTGTGGTTAGGTGCCATCGAGTTGGTTCTGACTCACAGCAATCTATGTGCAACAGAACAAAACACTGCCCAGTCCTATGCCATCCTCAAAATCATTATGCCTAAGCCCCACTGCTGCAGCCACTATGTCAAGCCATCTCGTTGAGGGTCTTCCTCTTTTCGCTGACCCTCTATTTTACCAAGCAGGATGTTCTTCACCAGGGACTGATTCCTCCCGACAACATGTCCAAAGTATGTGAGATGCAGTCTGGTCATCCTTGCTTCTAAGGAACATTCTGGCAGTACTTCTTCGAAGACAGATTTGTTTGTTCCTTTGCATTCCATGGTATATTCAATATTCTTCTCCAACACCACAATTCAAAGGTGTCAATTCTTCCTCGATTTTCCTTATTCATTCTCCACCTTTCACATGCATGGAAGGCGACTGAAACACTGTGGCTTGGGTCAGGAACACCTTAGTCTTCAAGGTGACATCTTTGCTTTTCAACACTTTAAAGAAGTCTTTTGTAGCAGATCTACCCGATGCAATGCATCTTTTGATTTCTTGACTGCTGCTTCCATGGGTGTTGATTGTGAGCCAAGTAAAATGAAATCTTTGAAAACTTCAATATTTTCCCTATTTATCATGATGTTGCTTATTTGTCCAGTTGTAAGGATTTTTGTTTTCTTTATGTTGAGGTGTAATCCATACTGAAGGCTTGGTCTTTGATCTTCATTTATAAGTGTTTCAAGTCCTCTTTACTTCCAGCAAGCAAGGTTGTGTCATCTGCATAATTCAGTCTTCCTCCAGTTCTCACACCTGTTCTTCATGTAGTCCACCTTCCCAGATTATTTGCTCAGCATACAGAATAGGTATGGTGAAAGGATACAACCCTGACGCACACCTTCCCTGACTTTAATCCTTGCAGTATCCCCTTGTTCTATTCGAATAACTGTCTCTTGATCTATGCACAGCTTCCTCAGGAGCACAATTAAGTGTTCCGGAATTCGCATTCTTCACAAAGTTATCCATAACCTGTTATGATTCACACAAATGCTTTTGTAGAGTCAAAACAAAACAAAACAAAACAAAACAAAACACAGGTAAATATCTTTTTGGTATTCTCTGCTTTCAAAGCCAGGATCCATCTGACATCAGCGACGATATGCCTGGTTCCATGTCCTCTTCTGAATCCGGCATGAATTTCTGGCAGTTCCCTGTCGATATACTGCTGGAGCTGCTTTAAATGATCTTCAGCAAAATTTTGCTTGCATGTGATATTAATGATCCCACTACCACTACTGTCGAGTCGATTCCGATTCATAGTGACCCTACAGGACATATTGTTTGATAATTTCCACATTCGGTTGGATCACCTTTCTTTGAAATAGGCATAAATATGGGTCTCTTCCAGTCGGTTGGCCAGGTAGCTTTCTTCTAAATTTCTTGGCATAGACGAGTAATCACTTCCAGCACTGTATCTGTTTGTTGAAGCATCTCAATTGGTATTGTCAATTCCCGGAGCTGTGTTTTTTGCCTATGCCTTCTTCAGTGCAGCTTGGACTTCTTCCTTCAGTACCACTGGCTCCTGCTTATAGGGTATCCTCTTGAAACGGCTGAACATCCATCAATTCTTTTTGGTATAGTGTCTCTGTGTATTCCTTCCAGGTTCTTTTGATGCTTCCTGAGTCATTTAATATTTTCCCCATAGAATCCTTCAATATTGCAACTTGAGGTTTGAATTTTTTTCTTCAGATCTTTCAGCTTGAGAAATGCTGAGCATGTGCTTCCCTTTTGGTTTTCCATCTCCAGGTCTTTGCACATGTCATTATAATACTTTACTCTGCCTTCTCGAGCTTCCCTTTGAAATCTTCTGTTCAATTCTTTTACTTCATCATTTCTTCCTTTTGCTTCAGCTATTAGACATTCAAGGGCAAGTTTCAGAGTCTCTTCTGACATCCATTTAGGTCTTTGCTTTCTTTCCTGTCTTTTTAATGACCTCTTTCTGTCATCATGAATGATGCCCTTGATGCCGTTCCACAACTCCTCTGGTCTTCGGTCATTAGTGTTCAACTTGTCAAATCTATTCTTGAGATGGTTTCTAAACTCAGGTTTTGGCTCTCATCAACTTGTTCTAATTTTCTTTAGATTCAACTTGAACTTGCATATGAGCAACTGATGGTCTGTTCCGCAGTTGGCCCCTGGCCTTGTTCTGACTGATGATACTGAGCTTTTCCATCGTGTCTTCCCATGGATGTAGTCAATTTGATTCCTGTGTATTCTATCTGGCAAGGTGCACGTGTACAGTCACTGTTTATGTTGGTGAAAAAAGGTATCTGCAGTGAGGAAGTCGTTGGTCTTGCAAAATCCTATCACGTGATCTCTGGCATCATTTCTATCACCAAAGCCAGATTTTCCAACTACCAACCCTCTTCTTTGTTTCCAACTTTTGCATTCCAATCTCCAGTAATTACCAATGCAACCTGATTTTATGTTCAATCAAATCCAGACTGCATAAATTGGTAACAAAATCTTGTTTCTTCACCTTTGGCCTTAGTGGTGGGTGCATAACTTTGAATAACAGTTGTATTAACTGGCCTTCCTTGTAGGTGTATGGATATTATCCTATAACTGACAGTGTTGTACTTCAGGATGGATCCGGAAATGTCCTTTTTGATGATGAATGCAACGCCATTCGTCTTCAAGGTGTCATTCCCAGCATAGTAGACCATATGATTGTACGATTCAAAATGGCCAATACCAGTCCATTTCAGCTCACTAACGCCTAGGACATGGACCTTTATGTGTTCCATTTCATTTTCTACAACTTCCAATTTTCCTAGATTCATACTTCGTACATCCCACATTCTGCTTATTAATGGATGTTTGAAGCTGTTTCTTCTCATTTTGAGTCATGTCACATCAGCAAATGAAGGTCCCGAAAGCTTGACTCCATCCATGTCATAAGGGCGACTCTACTTTGAGGAGGCAGCTCTTCCCCAGTTGTCTTTTGAGTGCCTTCCAACCTGAGAGGCTCATCTTCCGGAACTATATCAAACAATGCTCCATTGCTGTTCATAAGGTTTTCACTGGTTAAGTCTTTTCAGAAATAGACTGCTGGGTCCTTCTTCCTAGTCTCTCATAATCTGGAAGCTCAGCTGAAACCTGTCCACCATGGGTGACCCTGCTGGTATTTGAATACTGGTGGCATAGCTTCCAGCATCACTGCAACAAACATGCCCTCATAGTACAACAAACTGACAGACATTTGGTGGAACAGCCATCGCACAGCTTTAAAATTTGAGTTTTTACTTTATATCGATCATCTTACTTACAGAAGTTAAACTGAAGTCTTCATGGATACTTCCAAACAAGTCAGGAGAAGAAACATCAACAGAAAGACTGTATATAAAAGCAAATAAGAAACAGTACAATTAAAACATTAAAATAAAGAAATGCAATGAAATGTGTGCTTTAAAATCTCTTGGTCAAAAACCATATAGCTTTGAGTTTTCTACATTGAACTATTAACAACTCAAAGGAGGCACCATGGACTACAGGTTAAAATGGCCTTATGAATTTTGTTTATGAGTCTCCCTAATAGTGTTTTAATTGAATTTAAAAACAAATCACTAAGGAGGTAAAAATGTCATATAATTTAAATTAACCTATGTTTTTGTCTATCAGGATCTCTAGGGGCCTTTTTCAAGCTCCCTTTCATAGTGTGTCACTTACAGGTCAGTTGAGTTAGGAAATAAACTGATAACTCACAAATTAAAAGTGGAGAAGGCGACACCATAAATTCCTGGTTAATTTATAAATATAAACTAATCATAATAAATATCTCAACAGGATTTCTTTCCTTTTAACTTGAACCACTGATTTTAAGAATTCATATGGAACACTAAAGAGATGAAACTATCAAATGGTATTTTAAAATACAGAAGCAATAAAAGGATACTTAATCTGAAAGACATTAAAACAAACTAACAAAAGAGAACAAACTGATTTAAACATATACAAATGAACAGAACAGAAAGTTCGGAAATACATTTCACTATATATTAGAATTCAATGATGCATAAAACAGAAATTGATACAAAACAATAAGAAAACACTTATTTAGTCAATAATGGCAGAGAACTGATTAACAATAAAAATTCACAGTAAAGAGCTAAACATATCAAAACCAAATCAAAGAAAAACTGGAAGATTCCTACAGAGGTGATAATCTTATATACTATGAAATAAAAACCAACACCAGGAAATAGACAAACATGGAAAAATTCTCAAACTGTCAAAAAATTACGAGGCATTTATTTCAGTATTATCTGTATCAGAACATAAATCTTAGGCACACAGAAGTTACACACGCTTAGTATCATACGGAGGAACCAGATTTTAAAAAGTCCTTGGAACAGCATTTTAAGGAAATTATCATACGCATTTATAAGCAAGAAGAATTAAGAAATGTGGGGAAGAGGCCAACCGGGCACCCTAGAGAGACGAATTATGCTATCCCTCTGCAGCAAGGACATGAAAAACTAAGGAAAACAGATACGACTGTCAATTCTGGAACCCTAAGCATCAAATGAAGGGACAGAAAACTAGTTCAAAGAATGGAAGGGGAAACTAAACAAAAACATAATGAAGAAAGATAATGGAGTGGAGGTCACATGGCACAACTTCGCCACCTTGGAGCACAGCCAGAAATGACCCCGGACAGGGAGTACAGGAAGAAAACAGGAGATAGGGCACTGGCCCTATACGCCACGCCCCCTTTCTGCCAGCCTTTGTGGTGTTGCCGTGGCCACAGCATCCTCAACTCAGGCCTGCTGCTGCTCCAAGCTCACGGTGCCTCTCCCCTCCGGCCATTTGAGCAGGTGCTGAATGGAGCAAATTAAGCCCAGACCACTCCCAATCTGTCACCCCTATCTCTCTTGTGAGGGGCTGTGAATGCTCCCACACTGCTGGACCAACACCAGGAGGCAGACAGCACCCACCCAGTCCACCCTTAGCCACCTTGTCAGTCCAGTGTACAGTGAGGCAGGCTCACCCTACCTGCTGTTGCCCTTCCCATCAGGTAGTGAAAACTATTGTGATGACAAATGAGCAAGCAGCAAAGCACTCCTTGCCTCCCCACCCTGACATATCAAAAGAAAATAAGAAGGAGGCTGAAACAAATGAACATGCAATCAACACAGAAAATTTCATGTCTCAGAGACAGCAGACAATATGAAAACACATAAAAAAGCAGGACAAGATGGCTCCAGTAAGTGAGCAAAATGAAAAAACAGGCGACCTTCCTGTAGAAGAAAAGACAATGGAACTACCTGATACAGAATTCGAAGATTAATATTTAGGGCTCTCCAAGAGATTAGAAAAGAGATACAGGAAAACACAGACAAAATGAAGGAAAAAGGACAAAAACATGTAAAACACAGACAAAACCAATGAAAACATCCAAAATAATAATAATAATAATAAAAAAAAAAAAACACAAAGACAAAGCAATAGAAGAATTCAGGAAAATAATGTAAGAACAAAACATCAAATAAATAAACAATTAAAAATCATACAAAAACAGCATCTAGAAATTCAAAAGATAAACAACAAAATTTCAGAAATGGACAACTAAATAGAAGATTTTAGGTGTAAATTTGAGACAATGGAAGACAGTATCAGTGAGATTGAAGACAAATCCGTGGGCACTACTTTGAGGAAAAACCAGAGAAAAGAATAAACAAAAATGAAGAAAACCTAAGAATTATGTGAGACACAAGAGCAAAAATTTGTGCAGGATCAGAGTTCCAAAAATGTGGGGGGTGGGGGAGGGGGAAGGGAGAGGAGAGTTGAGAAATACAGAGAAGATTGCTGAAGATTTGATAAAAGAAAATGTCCCAAGTATTATGAAAGACAAAAAGTTGACCATACAAAAAGCTCAATGAATTCCATATAAGATACACCCCAAAAGAAGGTCACCAAGACACATCATAATCACACTTGTCAAAAACAAAGACATGGGAAGAATCCTGAGAGCAGCTCAAGAAAAATTAGAAAGGAGAAACAATAAGATGACTCTGCTTACTCAGTAGAAACTATGTAGGCACGAAGGCAAAGGGATGACATATATTTAAAACCTTAAAAGAAAAAAACTGCCAAACTGCAAAACTCTCTCTCAAATACGATGGCAAAATTAGGACATTTCCAGATAAACAGAAATTAAGGAATTTGTAAAAACCAAACCAAAGTTACAAGAAACATTAAAGACAGTCATTTGGTTAGAGAATCAACAACATCATACAACAGCCTGAAACTAGGACACAGGACAACATCAGCCAGCTACCAACCCAGGAAAAGAACTGTCAATAATAAAACAAAACTAAAAGATTTAAAACAGGGAACAAGAGGCGTCAATCTGTAAATGATGACAACCTCAGAACAATAAAAGGGGGAATAAATGGTATAGGTATAGAACTTTAAAATGGAGAGAAAGTCAAGGCATTATCAAGTAATAAAAGACTGATTTAAACTTAGGAAAATAAGGGTAAATTTCAAGATAACCACAAAGAAATCTAACAAACCCACTTTCTCAGCAAAATAAAAAATAGAAAAACAAAGTCTCAGTAAACACAAAATGTACAAAAATGAAAGAAATGAAATGAAAACGCACAAAGGAAAGGAACTCAGCACGGGAAAGTAAGAGGAACAAAAAGGCATCAGCAGCATATACGCAAAAAGGCACAATGTGACAATAATAAATTCATACCTATCAATAATCACACTGAATGTAAATTCTTTAAATGTGCTTATATAAAGACAGACTGGGAGAACGGATTCAAAAAACCGATCCATCAATATGCTATCTACAAGAGACACACCTTAGATACAAAGACATAAATATATTAAAAAAATCAAAGGATAGGGAAAAAAAATCAAGCAAACAGTAACCAAAAATGGGCAAAAGTGGCAATATTAATCTCAGTTAAAATAGACTTTTAGGCAAAATCAACCATAAAAGACAAGGAAGGACATAATATAATGATTAAAGAAACAATCCACCAGGAAGACATAATCTTAATATATATCTACACATCCAACGACAAGGCTCCAAAATACTTAAAATGAGTTCTAACAGCACTGAAATGAGAAAAGACAGTGCCACAACAACAGCAGAAGGCTCCAACATGCCACTCTCGGTAATGGAACATCTAGAAAGACATTCAACACACATACAGAACACCTAAGGGCCAAAATCAACCAACCTGACCTCATAGATATATACAGAACACTCCAACCAACAATAGCTATCTTAGTTATCTAGTGCTGCTATAACAAAAATACCACAAGCAGATGGCTTAAAAACATAGAAATATATTCTCTCCGTTTAGGAGTTAGAAGCCTCAATTCAGGGTGCCAGCTCTAGAAGTCATCTTTGGGTCCCAGGGCATGATGTCTACAGCTGCTCCCTGGGCTCCAGGACCCACTAGTATTGCCAGGGCAGCAAATGACAGATTATCTCGATTACCATGTGTCTTACTCATCTAGTGCTGCCATAACAGAAATAACACAAGTGGATGGCTTTAACAAAAAGAAATTTATTTCCTCACAGTCTAGTAGGTTACAAGTCCAAATTCAGGGCATCAGCTCCAGGGGAAGCCTTTCTTCTCTCTGTTGGCTCTGGAAGAAGTTCTTTGTCCTCAGTGTTCTCCTGGTTGAGGAGCTTCTCAGATGCAGGGATGCCATGTCCATATGTCCTGGTGCTGCTTTCTTGGTAGTAGGAGGCCCCCAACTCTCCTTGCTTCCCTTTCCTTTTATCTCTTGAGAGATAAAAGGTGGTGCAGGCCACACCCCAGGGAAGCTCCCTTTACCTTGGATCAGGAAGGTGACCTGAGTAAGGGTGGTGTTACAATCCCACCCTAATCCTCTCAACATAAAATTACAATCACGAAATGGAGGGCAACCACACAATGCTCGGAATCATGGCCCAGCCAAAATGATACACACATTTTAGGGGTAAGTAATTCAATCCATGACACCATGGAACATTTTGGCAAAACCCAAAGGGGCCAGGTTTGCACTTTTTCTATATCTACTCATGGTCTTGTCGCTCCTCACTACAGGGACCCCGGGTCCAAAGGACGCGCTATTCTCCTGGCTCTTGTGTCTTGGTGGTATAAAGTTCCCCTGTCTCTCTGCTTGCTTTTCTCTTTTATATCTCAAAAGAGAATGACTTAAGACACAACTTAATATTATAGATTGAGTCCTGCCTCCTTAACGTAACTGCCTCATTAACGTCACAGAGGTAGGATTTACAACACGTAGGAAAATCACATCAGATGGCAAAATAGCGGGCAATCACACAATGCTGGGAATCATGGCCCAGCCAAGTTGACACACATTTTTGGGGTACACAATTCAATCTGTAACATTCCCCCTTTGGCCTCCCAAAATTCACATCCTTGCCAAATGTAAAACACATTTCCATTACAAATGGGAGAAATTGGAGGGAAAGAAGGGATAAACAGGCACAAAGCAAGTCAGCAGAATGCATTCCATTATCTCTCAAGTCTTGAAAATAATCCTCTGTTCTCTGAGATCATTTAGACAAAGGCCCTGCCCTCCAGACCCTAGGCATTAGCCACACTCTCTGGATTCTGAGTGGAGTCCCCTCAGCCCTGGACTTCAGTTCCACCTTCCAAGCCCACCAGGAGTGGCAACTCAGCTCCCTCAAATTTGGGCAGCCCCATTCTCCTAGTCCATCTGGGTGGCGACTCCATCCTTTGAGACCCCAGAGGTCTTGGCCCTATCTTTTGAGACTGAAACAGCTCTGCTTCCTGTGTTCCTTGTCTCTTTAGCTTCTTCTTCCTGGATCCTTGGCCTCTCAGCCCCTCAGGCCTCGCGCCTGTGTCTGCCCTGCTGGGGCAAGTGTTCCAAAGCTCTGCAACTCCACCGATATGTACCTGGTGGCACCCTACTCCGCCAGTAGACTTTGGCTAGAAGGTACTTAGCTCTCTTGCTCCATGGTGCTGAAGTCCAGGAGCAAGCCTAGCTCCACCAGTAAGTGCCCTGAGGCACCCCACTTCGCCAGGAAGCCTCCTGTGCAAAGGCATTCAGCTCTCTTGTTCCATGAGTCAGCTCCAGCATTGTTTTGCACTGGTCTCCTAGTTCTCCTGCTGTTTCTCGCCGTCTGCACCGTCTCCAGAGTAACAGCTCTCCTTATTTCCTCACCAAAATTGTCTTTGATGTCCATAATTCCACCAACACTCTCTTCAAGGCAATCTAGGCTTTTACTATTAGGCACTTTAAAACTCTTCCAGCCTCTACCTAGTCACAGTTTCAAAACATCTTCCACATTTTAGGTATCTGTCAAAGCAGCACCCCATTCTCTTGGTACCAAATTTCTTCTTAGTCATCTAGTGCTGCTATAACATAAATACCACAAGTGGATGACTTAAACAAAGAGAAATTTATTCTCTCACATTTATGAGGTTAGAAGGCTGAATTCAGGGTACCGACTCTATGAGAAGGCTTTCTTTGTTGGTTCTGGGGGAAGTTCTTTGTCATCAATCTTCCCCAGTAGAGAAGCTTCTTAGCACAGGGACCCCAGGTCTAGAGGATGTGCTGTTCTCCTGGCTCTTGTTTCTTGGTGGTATGAGGTTCCCACTGCCTCTAATCCTGCCTCATTAACATCACAAAGCTAGGATTTACAACACATAGGAAAATCACATCAGATAACAAAATGGTGGACAATTACAAAATACTGGGAATCACGGCATAGCCAATTTGACACACATTTTTAGAGGACACAATTCAATCCATTAACAGCAGCAAAGTACACATTCTTTTCTGATGCACATGTGACATTCCCAAGAAAAGACCACATTTTAGGCCACAAAGCAACCCTCAGTAAAATCCAGAACATCGAAATGATACAAAGCATCTTCTTGGATCACAATTCCATAAAAGTAGAAATCAATAACATGAACAGCAGTGAAAACAAATCAAATACACAGAACTGAATAACAATTTGCTTGAAAACAACTGGGTAACTGAAGAAATCAAAGAGGGAATCAAAACACTCCTAGAATCAAATGAGAATGAAAACCATCACACCCAACCTTTGGGACACAGCAAAGGCAGTACTCAGAAGTTAATTTATAGCAATAAATGGACACAACAAAAAAGAGGGCCAAAATCAAAATGTTATTCTTACAACTCCAACAAATAGAGAGCAGCAAAAGAAGCCCACAGCTACCAGAAGAAAGGAAATTATAAAGATTAGAACAGAAATGAATGAAATACAGAACAGAAAAACAATACAAAGAATCAACAAGACCAAAAGTTGGTTCTTTAAAAAGATCAACAAAAATCAACAAACCACTGGCCAAACTAACATAAGAAAAACAAGAGAGGAAGCAAATAACCCAAATAAGAAATGAGATGGGGACATCATGACAGACCCAACTGAAATAAGAAGGATCAGAGCAGAATATTATGAAAAATTATACTCCAACAAATTTAAAGCCTGAAGTAAATGGACAAATTTCTAGAAACACACTACCTACCTAAACTAATATAAACTAAGATAGAAAATTTGAACAGATACATAAGAAGAGAAGAGACTGAAGAGGTTATTTAAAAAAAAAAAAAAAAAAAACTCCCAACAACAACAACAAAAAGCCTGGCCCACACAGCTTCACTAGAGAACGCTACCAAACATTCAGGAAAGAGTTTATACCGTGTCTTAGCCATCTAGTGCTGCTGTAACAGAAATACCACAAACAGAAGTTTATTCTCTCACAGTCTAGTAGGCTAAGTCCAAATTCAGGGCATCAGCTCCAGGGGAAGGCTTTCTCTGTCAGCAATCTTCCCCTGGACTAGGAGCTTCTCCACGCAGGAACCCTGGGTCCAAAGGATGCACTCTGCTCCTGGTGCTTCTTTCTCGGTGGTATGAGGTCTCCCAACTCTCCGCTTGCTTCCTTCTCTTTTTATCTCTTGTATGATAAAAGGTGGTACAGGCCACACCCCAGGGACACTCCCTTTACATTGGATCAGGGATGTGACCTGAGCAAGGGTGTTACATCCCACCTTAATCCTTTTTAACCACAGGCAGAGATTGATTTATAACACATAGGAAAATGACAAAATGCAGGACAAGCACAGAATACTGGGAATCATGACCTAACCAAGTTGACACATATTTTGGGGAGGCACAATTCAATTCGTGACACACCAGTACTACTCAAACTATTTCAGAGCATAGAAAAGGAAGGTATACTCTAGAATTCATTCTATGAAGCCAGCATATCCCTGATACCAAAGCCAGGCAAAAATACCACAAAAAGAAGGAAATTACAGACCTGTATCTCTAAAGAATATAGACGCAAAAATTCTCAACAAAATTCTATCCAACAGAATCAAGCATCATATCAAAAAAATAACACACCACAACCAAGTGGGATTCATATCAAGTATACAAGGATGGTTCAACATTAGAAAATCAATCAATATAACCCACCACATAAACAGAAAAGAATCACATGATCATCTCAATTGACCCAGAAAAGGCATTTGATAAAATCCAACACCCATTCCTGATAAAAACTCTCAATAAAACAGGAATAGAAGGGATAGAAGACCCAGATAAGCCAACCACTACTAAAGAAAAACAAGAAAATAGGAGGATTCACACTATCTGATCTCAGAACCTACTATACAGCCATGGTAGTCAAACCAGCCTGGTACTAGTACAAAGACAGACACGCAGACCAGTGGAACAGAATGGAGAACCGAGCTGTAAATTCATCCACCTATGGTCAGCTGATCTTTGACAAAGGTCCAGAATCCATTTAATAAGGAACAGTCTTTTTAACAAATGGTGCTCTCAGTATCAGATGTTCATTTATAAAAAAATCAAACAGGACCCACACTTCACACCATATGAAAAAGCTAACTCAAAATGGATCAAAGACCTAAATATAAAATCTCAAACGATAAAGATCATGGAAGAAAAACGAGGGACAATGATATGGGCTCTAATACATGGCATAAATTCAATATAATCCACAACTAAATATGCAAAAACACCAGAAGATAAACTAGGTAACTGTGAGCTCCTGAAAATTAAATAAGTATGCTCATCAAAAGACTTCACCAGAAGAGTAAAAAGTAAGCTTACATACTGCGAAAAATTTTTCTGGCTACGACATATCCGACAAGGGTCTAATCTCTAAAATTTATGGAATACTTCAACACCTCAATAACAAAAAGACAATAATCCAACTTAAAAAATGGGCAAAGGATATAAACAGACACTCCACCAAAGAAGACCCTCAGGCGGCTAACAGACAAATGGCTCACGGTCATTAGCCATTAAAAAACCAAAAAAAAAAAAAACCAAACTCAGCAACGTCGAGTCGATTCCGACTCATCGAGATCCATTCGAAAAATGTAAATCGAAACTACAATGAGATACCATCTCATTACTGGCACTAATTAAAAAAAGAAAATAACAACTGTTGGAGAGGTTGTGGGGAGACTGGAACTCTTATGCACTGTAAAATGGTACAGCCACTATGGAAAATGATACATGGCACATCCTTAAAAAGCTAGAAATACCATATGATCCTGCAATACATCCTAGAGATAGAAGAGCCTTCACACAAATAGACACATGCACACCCAGCTTCACTGCAGCATTATTCACAACAGCAAAAAGATGGATACAACCTAAGTGCCCATGAACAAATAAATGGATAAACAAATTATCGTACATACACACAATAGAATAGTAAGCAATGATACAGAACAATGATGAACCCAAAAAACATCTCACAACATAGATGAATCTGGAGGGCATTATGTTGAGTCAATCACAAAAGGGCAAATATTGTAAAAGACCACTATTATAAAAATTCAAGAAAAGATTTACATGCATGCACACACGTGCGAACACACACACACACAAAATCAATCTTTGATGCTAACAAAAGAGAGGAAAGGTGGGGAAGGGGAATCACTAACTACATAGTAGACAAGTGTTAAATTTGGCGAAAGAAAGACAACGTACAACATAGGGGAAGTCAGAACAATTTGACCAAGGAAAAGCCATAGAAGCTTCCTAGACACATTCAAACACCTTGCGGGACCTAGCTACCACGGCTGAGGGCTGGGGACAATGGTTTCAGATGACATCTAGGTTAACTAGCATAACATAGCTCATAAAGAAAATGTTCTACATCTGACTTTGGTCAGTAGCGTCTGGAGTCTTAAAAGCTTGTGAGCCGTCATCTAAAATATATCTACTGGTAACATCACATTCGGAGCAAAGACAAAAGGAAAATATCAGTCCAAAAGACCAGGCCACATGAACCACAGCCTCCACCAGCTTAAGTCCAGATGAAATAGATGGTAACCTGCTAATCACTGACCACTCTGACAGGGAGCACAACAGAGGGTTCAGGACAGAGTGAGAGAAAAATATAGAACAAAATTCAAATTCACAAAAAAAGACCAGACCTACTGGTCTGACAGAGATCAGAGGGACCTCTAAAACTATGGCCCTTGGACACCCTGCTAACTCAGAACTAAAGAAACTCCTGATGTCCACCTTTTAGCCAAAGACTAGACAGGCCTATAAATCAAATAACACCACATGTAAGGAATCTGCTTCAGTTCAATCCAGTGTATGAGATCAAATGGGCAACACCTGCCCAAAATTAAAGAGAGGGAAGGAAGGGACAGGAAGCCTGCATGAAAATACACAGGGAACTCAGGGTATAAAAGGAAGGGAGGGCAGTACTGACATGTTGTGGGATTCCAACTGATGTCACAAAAAAAATTCTGTATAATTTTTGAAACGAGAAACTAATTTGCACTGTAAACTTTGACTGAAGACACACACGCATGCACACAAAAGAATTAAGAAATGTCCTCCAGAGCCCAAATAACTAAACCTAACACAGACTAAAAATTCTAATAACATAGTCTTTAACAAGAGTAGAGAGCTCAACAGATTTCAAAAGGACAGCTTGAGAAGACAAGGTAAAATATTATAATGAAATGTACAAAGACCTGGAGTTAGAAAACCAAAAAGGGAAAAACATACTTGGCATTTCTCAAACTGAAAGAACTGAAGAAAACATTCAAGCCTCGAGTTGCAATACTGAAGGATTCTACAGAGAAAATATTGAACGATGCAGGAAGCATCAAAAGAAGATGGATGGAATACATAGACTGACTACCAAAAAGAACTGGTCAACGTTCAACCATTTCAGGAGGTAGCATGTGATCAAGAACCAATGGTACTGAAGGAAGAAATCCTAACTGCACTGGTGGAAAACAAAGCTCCAGGAACTGACAGCATACCAAGTGAGATTTTTCAACAAAGGGATGCAATGCTGGAAGCGGCCATTCGTTTATGCCAAGAAATTTGGAAAACAGCTACCTGGCCAACAGACTGGAAGAGATCCATATTTGTGCCCATGCCAAAGAAAGGTGATCCAACAGAATGCAAAAAATAATCGAACAATATCATTAACATCACACGCAAGTAAAATTTTGCTGAAGGTCATTCAAAAGCAGTTGCAGCAGTACATTGACAGAGAACTGCCAGAAACTCAAGCTGGATTCAGAAGAGGACGTGGAATAAGAGATGTTATTGCTGAAGTCAGATGGATCTTGACAGAAAGCAGACAATACCAGAAAGATGTTTACCTGTGTTTTATTGACTACGCAGAGGCATTCCACCGTGTGGATCATAACAAATCGTGGAAAGCATTGCAAAGAATGGGAATTCCTGAAGGCTTAATTGTGCTCAGGGGGAACCTGTACAACGACCAAGAAAGTGGCAGCTGTTGGAACAGAGCAAGGGGATACTGCATGGTTTGAAATCAATAAAGTTGTGTGTCAGGGTTGTATCCTTTTACCACACTTATTCAATCCGTGTATTGAGCAAATAATCTGAGATGGGGACTATATGAAGAAGAAAGGGCTTTGGGATTGGTGGAAGACTCATTAAGAACCTGCCATATGCAGTTGACACCATCTTGCT
Source organism: Loxodonta africana (assembly GCF_030014295.1). Taxonomy (NCBI): domain Eukaryota; kingdom Metazoa; phylum Chordata; class Mammalia; order Proboscidea; family Elephantidae; genus Loxodonta; species Loxodonta africana. The sequence goes on from NC_087342.1 coordinate 37,853,984, forward strand.
TGCTCAAAGTGAAGAGAACTTGAAGCATTTACTGATGAAGGTCAAAGGCTACAGCCTTCAGTATGCATTATACTTCAACGTAAAGAAAATAAAAATCCTCACAACTGGACCAATAAGCAGGAATGGAGGAAAAATTGATATTGCCAAGGATTTCATTTTACTTGGATCCACAATCAACACCCATGGAAGCAGCAGTTGGGAAATGAAGTGATGTATTTCATTAGGCAAATCTACTGCAAAAGACCTCTTTAAAGTGTTAAACAGCAAAGATGTCACTTTGAGGATTAAGGTGCACCTGACCCAAGGCATTATATTTCCAATCACCTCATATGCATGGGAAAGCTGGACAATAAATAAGGAAGACTGAAAAAGAACTGTTGCCTTCAAATTATTGTGTTGGTGAAGAATACTGAATATACAATGGACCGCCAGAAGAACAAACAAGTTTGTCTTGGAAGAAATACAGCCAGTGTGCTCCTTGCAAGTGAGGATGGCAAGACTTTGTCTCACATACTTTGGACATGTTATCAGGACCAGTCCCTGGAGAAGGACATCATGTTTGGTGAGGCAGATTTTCAGCAAAAAAGAGGAAGACCCTGGATGAGATGGACTCACACAGTGGCTGCAACAATGGGCTCAAGCATAACAATTGTGAGGATGGTGTAGGACTGGGCAACGTTTTGTTCTGTTGTATACAGGGTTGCTATGAGTCGGAACTAACTGGAGGGCACCTACCAATAATAAGAACAAGAGTATTGGTACAATCCCCTAACACAAGAACTGTAATAGTAATCAACTGGAAGCTGTATATTTAACTTTTCTATTTTATTATTTATAAAACCCCTCCCTTTTGAATTACTAAGCTAATCGTGTTCAATTTCATTCAACATCTACATTAAGGCTAAGAAGAAATTAAAAGATAAATTCTGGAAATAATATAGATCAAATATATAAAACTGACACAGTGGCTGCAACAATGGGCTCAAGCATAATGATTGTGTTTCATTCTCTTACACATGGGGTTGCTGTCAGAACTGACTCGACGGCACCTAACAACAACACATAAAAATATGATTTGAATATCTGAACCTATGTCTCTTACTAGAAGTCTTAGAGCATTAAGACCAAATACATAACTTGCATTTGTATTTCTAATCCTCCTAAATGCACCAATGAGATTAATTTCATTATTACTTACTGTGTGGTATCTATGTCCGCATCAGGCTTGGTGCTCAACTGTTCCAGACAGTGTACAAAAATCTAGATCAAAAATAAGTTTCAGTAATTTGAATGCTCAGATATTGATCTATTTGGACATTAAAAATAATTTTACATATATTAAAATGGAAATACATGCTTTTGATCCCATAGTGATAAAAAATTAAAAGCACCTATTTTTTTAACCCAATTTTTAAATTCTTGAATATATTTTAGGAAAAACCTTTTTTCTTTCTCTCATTCACTTGCTCAACTTTATTTATGTGCTACAAAGCACTGGTCCCAATGAACTCACTCTCCAGAACTGTGAGGAAATGAATTTCTATTCTTTAAAGCCACCAACCTATGGTATTTGTGTTATAGCATCACTAGATGACTAAGACACCTACCTACCATAAAATATCATGCACTCAGAGAAAACGAATAAAGAATATATATTATTTAATACACGACATACATGAAGCATATATACACACACATGCGCATATATATGTAATAGGAGGGGCTGACTAATCATTTGCATTATTTCATGCTTACTGGGCATTATTGTTTTTTAATATTACCTGCATGATATTGACACTTAGTTGGCAAACCTCCTCCTGTGTTTTAGGTTGCTGGAAGACCTGTGAGGAAAAATTCTGGTTAAAATTTTTGGACTCTGCTAAGAAAACAGAACTTCTTGTTTATGAAGTGAGATATAAAAAAGGTAAACACAGACAATGGACTCATTATGGGCAACTTTACTGTGAAGGAAGACGAGATTCAGAGTTGGGCTGCAGGCAGCTTTGCAAGGGTAGGTATCAAGGCTTGAGAAGACACTGGCTCCCTCAGGTGATTAACAATATCCTGGTCAGCCATCTTTTTGCAAACAAGGTGCTAATGCTGCAAGCACTCTACCTAGAACACTTAAACTTTAATTTTTATCAGCCTGTCTTGGAAGCACAAACCAACAAGCCTGTGTAGTTAAACTAAATAAAGCAAGCAAGGAATATGAAGAAAAAGCTCTTGTGCTGAAATGGTCAAAAATTTATGACTGATTCTGAAGAGTTCCTTGAGATACTGTGCAACAGAGATCGACTGAAGAGAAAACTTACGCTGGCTTCTCCCGGCTTGCACTCCAGGACTCCCTTCAGTGCCTGCAGGGAGCACACAATGCACTGCTCAAACTGACAAGGCTGAAGGAAAAAGCCAACACAAGCATCGGTTACCGAGGAAGAGGGAACACAAGCAAATGTGGTCAAACTCTAAATGTCCAGATGTATGGAGAGTAACCGGGACATGAATGAGCTGAGAAGTAATCTCCTAGTTATCTATTATTTTTTTAAATAGTTTATTCTATTTTTGTTGTTGCTGTTCAGAATACACGCAGCAGAACATACACCAGTTCGACAATTTCTACATGTACAATTCAGTGACATTGATTCCATTCTTCGGGTTACGCGACCATTTTTACCCTCCTTTTCTGAGTTGTTCTCCCTCATTAACCTAAACTCAACGTCCCCTAAGTCTCCTATCCAGTCTTTAAATTGCTGTTGTCAGTTTGATTCCATATATAGCTCTTAAAAGAACACAATGCTCAAGACAGGCATTCCTTATAGTTAAGCTAAGCTTTTGTTTGGTTTTCAGAAGACTTCAGGGGATATTTTTGGTTTAAGGTTTAAAGATTATCTTCAGGGCAATTGTTTCAGAGGTTCATTCAGCCGCCATGGTTCCAGAAAGTCCATTTCCATGAAATAGTGAAATTCTGTTCTGCATTTCCCCGCTTTTGATCAAGATTCTGCTATAGGTTGTTTGATCAAAATGTTTAGTAATTTTAGCTGGGCACCATCCAGTTCTTCTGGTCTCATGGCAAAGGAGGCAGTTGTTCATGGAGGGAGTTAGGTACACATTTCATATCCTCACTCTATTCCTGACTCTCCTTCTTCCTCTGTTGCTCCAGGTGAACAGAGACCAATTATTGCACCTTGGATGGTCACTTGCAAGCTTTCAAGACAACAGGCACTACACAAAGAACTAGGAGGTGCAACAGAGCACTAAACACATTCTTAGGCCAATGAACTGGGCTGTCCCAGGAAACCATGACCTTAAACCTCCAAACCAAGAAATCAAATTCCATGAAGTATTTGGTTGTACATAAGCAGCCTCAGCAGCTACCCTTCTTCCTTTTCTGTAATACAGCTTTTGCCAATTCAACTTTTTACAGGTGTACAACTCATTAATGGCAATTACATTAATCAGCTGTGCAACCCTACCCTTAATCAACGCAATTGTTCATCACTGTAAACAATAACCCCTCCCTTTCCCCCCACCTTTCCACCCCAGGTAACCACTAATAAACTTTGGTCTCTATACATTTGCCTATTCTTGTCTTTTTATATCAGTCAGGTCATATAATATTTGTCCTTTTGTGATCGACTTATTTCACTTAGCATAGTGTCTTCAAGCTCTATCCATATTGTAGCATGTATCAAGACATTTCCTAGTCATTTAGATTTAGACTTGGCATTGGTTTGCACTTAGTATTTTAAAATGTGGAAACCCTGGTGGCGTAGTTGTTAAGAGCTACCACTGCTAACCAAAAGGTTGGCAGTTCGAACACACCACGTGCTCCTTGGAAACTCCATGGGGCAGTACTACTCTGTCCTAAAGGGTCGCTATGAGTCGGAATTGACTCGACAGCAATGGGTTTTATGGTTTATTTAAAAATGGATAAAATTTTCAGACTCTACACCTAATTCAACTAGAATAGAAATGAGGTATCACTGAAATTTTTCTTCAAAAGTTTATTCTTCTGAGAGGCAAATAACAAGATAAGGAACACAGGTAGCAAATTTACATTTTAAAAGCAACTTCCACTATGTACTCGGGGATGACCCCAGCCACATCTCAGTGTTAATAACAATGATCTGGACAAGGCACAAGATCTTTCATTCAAAAAAACATTATAAACAATCTTCTATACACATTAAGTCAGAAAATAAAACTTGCAAATATATTCAACAAATGGCATTTAAAGGTAACTTTGAATGTATCCTAACATCTTAGCTTCTAACTGTATTTTCAGCTTTACTTGGTGCCAGGCTCTGCCCTAGGTAGTGGGGATACAGGAGGGAATAAGACAGAGCTTTCACAAAGTTTGTATTCTAGTGTGGAGATACTGCCATAAAACAACAGTAAAAAAACAGAAAAGTTAAAAACATACATAAATAAAATAATTGCAAACTAGAATAAGTGCCATGAAGAAAACAACCGGGAACTCAGAGAAAATGGAGGGGGTATGCATTCAACAGAACAGTCAAGAAGAACTTGGGATGGTGGGCGCCATGTAAGCTGAGAGCTAGAGGACCAGAGTGGCCAGCTGTGGGAAGAAAGCGCAGGAAGAGCAGGAGAGGTTCTCAAGGGGAGAACCACACACACTTAGGCCCTGAGGCAGGACAAAACCTGATGTGGTTGAGGAGAATAGGAGACCTACACAGCACAGTCACTGAGAGTGCACACAGGGTGCCACCAGATGAGGCCAGAAGTCCCGATTTTATTCCAAGAGCACAGGAGCCACAGAAGGCTCCAAGATTAACAAAACAGCTCCATGCAAAAAATAGAGAGCAAGTACCTCTCCTCAATAAACACTTCAATTTCTAAAAGCGTCTGGGAAAAAATATTGAACAAAAGAAAATGATACATGTATAACAATAAAAAAAAGAGACAATTTTATTTTCTTACAAAAAAGAACTCAGACTTAATGAAAGCTAACAGAAAGCCACGGCTCCCTGTCATTTTGCTACTGCACTGTGTACCAGAGGGCATCATAAAGAATATACCAAATGTAGAACAAAAACAAAAATACAATAAAGGAATACAGGATGAAATAACAACTGCACAGAAAGAATTTAAAGAGTCAAAACACTGGTTAGGTTACTGGCCTTATCTACCAAAAACACCTCTCTCAGAAGGTATGAAAATTAAGATAATAATCATAATAATAATGGTGACTATTAAATCCAGAATTCAACTGTGGGCATTTAGATGTCGACGTTTATGTGTTGGTGCTTAGATTTCTTGTATTAAAATTTGAACTTGATTTTTATTAGTTGTTTATAACCATATTAGTACAACAGATACTGAACACTAAAAATCAATGAGTAGTTTCAGTAAAAATGAGCAGACAGATGATGGTTTAAACATTTAGCTACTCTTTTCTCTCAGCAGTAGGAAGCTGTATAGCTCTGTGTATGGACAGTGAATCATCCAGTTAGCTGACTACAAGGGGTTATCACAAATCACCCCAGTTCTTCTGAAAGAAGACAATTCTCAGAATTATCCAAATTGAAAAAAGATGGAAACCATTTTCAAGATGAGAAGAAAACAGGATGCTTTGAAGAAGCTGTTTCAGAGCACTGTAAATTAAGTTCAAATTAGAGATAATGCTTCAGCTGGAAGAACAGTCCCAGTGAGGCAAACCTTAGCGTTCATTCTTCATTTAACTTGATAGACCGTTCTCACATCACAGTAAGGGGAAAGAGAAAAGTATTCTCACTTCAAACAAATGGGACTGGTACTATGAAAATGTTAAGAAAATATAAATTATAGGTATGTCATCCATATTGTAAGCACTCTGCAGATGTTAATTAGGTTAAAATACTCAAAGCTGGAAAAGAGGCTTGTGCTCTTAATTTGCCTTTTAAGAACATCCACACTGAAAGGCTAAAAAACTTACTCTGCTTTATTGAGTCCATAGTGTTAGCATGGTTCTTTAAAAACATCAAAGTAGAAAAATGTATTGGCTGACTCTAGATCTGTGCCTTCCCTTTGACTCTAGATCTGTGCCTTCCCTTTGACTCTAGATCTGTGCCCTCCCTTGAGTCACTCATTCACAAGGTATACTGGTGTCTAGAGCTTTCTCTCCTGAACATATTTATGTGGCTTGTACGAGAGATATCAAACACGAAATTAGTTACTTATGGTTACAATTTTTACTATTATAGTTAAATCTTAAAAATTAACTACAAACAAACTTCTGTAGCAACCATTTCAAAGTATTTTCACAACTGCTTATCTACGAATATTAGCTAAAAAAAAAAAAAGTCCTGTGAGAGACATTAAGGACTTATGCAATGAGAACTATAAAACACTGCTGAGAGAGATTATGGAAGACTTAAATAAATGTTCCCTGTTTATGGATTGGAAGACTTAGTATTGTTAAGGTACCAATACTACCCCATGCAATTTATAGATTCAATGCAATCTCGATGAAAATTCAAACAGCCTTCTTTACAGAAATAGAAAAACTAATCCTCAACCTTTTATGAAATGGCAAGAGACCCCAAAGAGCTAAAGCAATGTTGAAAGAGAAGAACAAAGTAAAAGGATTCACACTTTCTGACTTTACAACATACTATACAGTTACAGTAATCAATGCAGCCTGGTACTGGTATAACAATAGATACACAGACCAATGGAACAGAATTGAGAGTCCAGAAATAAATACACACATCTACGATCAACTGATTTTTGACAAGGGTGCTAAGTCCATTCAATGGAGAAAGAAGAGTGTTTCAAGAAACAGTACTGGGAAAATTGGATTTCCACATGCAAAAAATAAAACAGGACCAATGCCTCATACCATACACACAACAGAAAAATTCAAAATGGAATGAGGCATTGGTCTTGTTTTATTGCAAACTAAAACAATAAAATTCTTACAGGAAATGGCAGGGATAACACTGTCAGGCCTACCTTTCAAGAGTGGATTTATCTAATATAATAACAAAAGCACTGACAGCAAAAGACAAAATAACTAAATGAGACCTCATAAAAATTAAAGACTTTTGTTCATTAAAGGACTTTATCAAAAAAGTAAAAAGAAAAGCTACCCACTGGAAGAATATCTTCGGAAATCACATATGCGATAAGTATCTAGTAACTTAGATATGTATAAAACTTTGACAACTTAGCAATACAATTGTAAAATGGGCAAAAGACCTGAACAAACATTTCACCAAAGAGGACATACAAATGGCCACCAAACACATGCAAAGATGCTCAATGTCATCAGCCATCAGAGAGATGTAATTCAAAGCCACAATGAAATACCATTTCAACCTCACTAGGATGGCTAAGATCAAAAAAAAAAAAAAAAAAAAAGGAAATAATAAATGTTGGTAAGGATGTGGAGAAATTGGAGTCCTTACCCATTGCTGGTGAGAATGCAAAATGGTAGAGCCATTGTGAAAATGGTGCGGTGGTTCTTATCCTAGGTATACACCCAAAAGACTTGAAGGCAGAGACTCAAAAACAGGCTTGTACACCAATGTTCACTGCAGCACTATTCACAATAGCCAAAAGGTAGAAACGACTCAAATGCCCATCAACAGAAAAATGGATAAACAAATGTGGTGCATATATATAATGGAATACTACTCAGTCAGTAGGAGAAATGAAGTCTTGACACATGCTACAATATGGATGGACCTTGAAGGCATTATGCTGAGTGAAACAAGTTAATCACAAAAGGAGAATTATTGTATGACTTCACTTATACAAAAATATAAGGAAAAGCAAATGTACAGAGACCAAAGTTTATTAGTGGTTACTGGGGTGGAAGGGAATGGAAAAGGGGAGGCTAACGGTGATGGAAACATTGCATTAATGGTAGTGTTGCACAGCCAATTACTGTAATTGCTGCCAAGTTGTACACGTGTAAAAAGTTGAATTGGAAAGTGTTGTGTGATAGATATATTTACAACAACAACAAAAGAATAGCTGCTGAGACTGCTTGTGTACAACCAAACACCTCATGGGATTTGGTTTCTTGGTTTGGAGGTTTAGGGTCATGATTTCATGGGACATCCCAGTTAAATGGCCTAATAATGTGTTTAGTGCTTCTGTTCTACCTCCTATTTCATTTCATAGTGCCTGGGGTCTTAAAGTTTGCAAGTAGCCATCCAAGTCAAAACAATTTGTCTCTATTCACCTGGAGCAACAGAGGAAGAAAGCAATCCAGAAACAGGAGGAGGATATGGAATGTATGACTAATTGCCTTTGTCATGAGACCAGGAGAACTGGATGGTGCCTGGTTACCATTACTGAACACTTTGATCAAAGATTCCATAGAATAATCCTGATCAAAATGGGTAAAATGCAGACTAGAATGCTCATGGGCTCCAGAACTTCTGGAGCCATGGAGGGTGGATGAACCCCTTAAACTGTTCCCTTGAGATAATCTTTAAACCTTAAACCAAAAATATCCCCTGAAATCTTCTTAAAACCAAACAATAGTTTAGCTTAACCTTAGGGGGCCGTGAGTTTATGTTAATCAGGAGGAATAACTCAAAAAAGAAGGGTGAGAATGGTTGCATAACTCAAAGAATTAATCAATGTCACTGAGTTGTATACGTAGACATGGTTAAAATGGTGTACATTTTGCTTTGTATAACAACAAAAAAATAAAATTTAGGGAAACAAATGTCCTGCAATATGACAGCTATCATACAAACACACATGGGGTCAAGCACATGTGCAAGAAGGACATAACGTCATAACTATTTGACAGCTAATTTTTTTGAATTTATGTCTGCTCTTTTTTTTTAAATAAAGCATACACACTTGAAAAGTTCTATATTTTCAACTTGAACATATATATACACACATATATATATTTTTTTCCTGTGCAGAAGATTGATATAAGGATATGAGGCAGGTATCATGAGCCAGGAGTCAAAGTGACCTGATGTCTACTCTGAACTGGCCATTTCATTTTGAGCAAGTTATTTAATTTATGATAAGGGCAATGACCTCTCCTGGATCTGTCTTGCAAGTCTGTTGCAATGTTGAAGCAAGATAAGGTTTTATGAAGGACCTTTGAAAGCAGTAAAGCATAACATAAACTTGAGTCTTATTAACATAAGGAGGTCCAGTTATTCCAAGCATTAATTTAATAAATTAGCCCATAGTATGTCATTTAACCTTAACCAACAACACTGTGAAAAATTATTATGCTCTCTTCTTCATAAATAAACAAAAAAAGATCAGAGAGGTTAAATGTGTTCTTTAAGATCACGTGGATCAGCAGGGAGCACAGCAAAAAAGGTGCGCTGGTCAGACGCACTAAGCCATCCCTCTGCAACAAAGACCCAAAAAACCTAGTAGAACAGATACAGACATCAATCCTGGAGCCCTGAACCTTAAATGAAGAGATAAAGTATTAGATTGGAAGCTACTGAGAAGAAACTGATTGAAAACAGTGAATGGGTAGAGGGAGAGAGTGGAGGTCTCCTGCGGACCAGCACAGCACAGCATAGGCATCTTGAGATAAAGCCAAAAACCCTGCACGAACAGCACAAAAAGGCACCTTCATGTAACTCCCAATAGGAGACAGAGGAATGGCGTGGACACATCCAGAATGAAGAAAGGTTTTATTTGCTGGCTGCAGCTCAAGAGAAGTACCCAGATACTGTCACATGGTACCCAGAGGAGCACGCTACTACAATGGCACCCTTCTGGCAAGCAGTGGGAAGAATCACCCCATCACAGCAGTCCTGACTGTGGTGGACCACAATACAAACCACCACTAACCACCCCACCCCCCGCATCTAGACCCATCTGCCTCCTTCAAGCCCCCTCTCACCTCTCTCTTCTTGCCAGCCACACCCTGGCTTGCTGCAGCCCAGTAACCCGGGTCTGCACACTTCCTTACCCGCTGGCTAGGCAGCTGCGTCACAGCAGAGACCTGGCCTCCTGCCTTCCTTCCATGCTGGCTCCATGCTGCTACACAGCAGCTGGGCGACCCAGCCTTGCACCTGTGCCCCCTTCCCCTGGTGGCTTCACATGACTGCACTGCAGTTGGGTGGCCCAGCCCCATACCCGCACCTCCCACCTCCTTGCCAGCTCTGCCTCATTGTCCCACAGCTGAGCTTCCTGGACCACACCCCTACATCCCCATAAGCTCCGCCACAGCCGAGGACCAGGACCTGTGTCCCTCTCCCCCAAGTGCTGCAGCTGAGCGATCTAGCCCCATGCCCCTCCTGTTGCGCCACAGCTGAGCAACCTAACCACATGTCTCTCCCATCCCACTGGATCTGACAGCTGCCCTGCAGCTGAGCCTCCTGGCTCCGTGCTCTCCCTATCTGCTGGTCCTGCCTGGCTACATCACAGCTGAGTGACTTTCCCTGCCCTTCTGGATATGGCATTGAGAGCTATTGTGCCAACAGACAAGCAAGCACCAAAGCACTCCTAGCCCATCCACACTGAAATATCGAAACAAAACAAAAAAATAGAAGGAAACAAATATACAATCAATCAACAAAGAAAATAATAGCTGAATGCCTTTGAGAAGCAGACAATATCAAAATATATAAAAAACCAGGACAAAACTGGCTTCAAACAAGTGACCAAAATAAAGAAACAGATGATCTTCCAATAGTAGAAAAGGCGATGGACTACCCGATATGAAATTCAAAGGACTAATATTTAGTGCTCTCTAAGAAATTAGGACAGAAATAAAGGAAAACACAGACAAAATCAAGGAAAAAAAAAAAAAAAGACACAATCATAGGAAACACAGACAAAAGCACAAACAAAGCAATAGAAAAATTCAGGAAAATAATACAAGAACAAAAGGTCAGAATAAACAAATAATTAGAAATCATACAAAAACAGCAACTAGAAATCCAAAAGATAAACAACAAATTTCAGAAATGGACAATTCAACAGAAGATTTTAGGAGCAAATTTGAAACAACAGAAGACAGAATCAGCAAGACTGAAGACAAATCAATGAATACCACTTTGAGGAAAAATCAGAAAAAAGAATGAAGAAAACCTAAGAGTTATGTGGGACACAATCAAGAACAAAGATTGACTTATATAAAACCTTGAAAAATAAAAAAATGCCACACAAGAATAATATATCCTGCAAAACTCTCTCTCAAATGTGATGGTGAAATTAGGACATTTCCAGATGAACAGAAATTAAGGGAATTTGTAAAAATCAAACAAAACTTAGAAGAAATATTAAAAGGATTCATTTGTTTAGAGAACCAACAACATCAGACAACAACATGAGGCTAGGACAAAGGACAGCATCAGCCAGATACCAACCTAGGTAAAGAACTCTCAATAATAAAACTAAAAGATTTTAAACAGGGAACAAAAGACATCAATCTTTAAGTGACAACCTCAAAACAATAAGAGGGGTAATAAACAGTGTAGGTATAGAACTTTCAAATAAAGAGGAAATCAAGGTGATATCAAGTAATAAATGACTGGTTCAAACTTAGGAAGATAAGTGTGAATTTTAACGCAACCACAAAGATAATTAACAAACTTACTCATCAAAATAAAAAAGAAGAAAAACAAAGACTTAATAAACACAAAATCTATAACAACAAATGAAATGAAAAGAAAATCCACAAACAAAAGGATCTCAGCACAGGAAAGTGTCAGCACCATAAACAAAAAGCACAACAAAATGCTAGCAATTATCTCACAGCTATCAATAATCACACTGAATGTAAATGGCTTAAATGCACCCATAAAGAGGCAGACAGCGACAGAATGGATTAAAAAAAAATGACTCATAAATATGCTGTTTACAGGAAACACACCTCAGACACAAAGATATAAATATATTAAAAATCTAAGGATGGAAAAAAATACATCAAGCAAACAGCAACCAAAAAAGAGCAGGAGTGGCAACACTCATCTCAGATAAAACAGACTTTAAGGTAAAATTAACCATAAAAGACAAGGAAGGACATTATATAATGATCAGAGGGACAATCTACCAAGAAGACATAACCTTAATAAATATCTATGCACCCAATGACAGGGCTCGAAAATACATAAAACAAACTCTAACAGTACTAAAAATAAAAAGTTCATTGTATGTATTAGTATTTTTAACATAAACTCATATGTATCAGTTGCTGCCAAAGTCAACTCGGACTCACGGTGACCCCACGTGTGTACAAGAAGGACTTCTCAAGGGCTGATTTTTCAGAAATAGATTGCCAGGCCTTTCTTCCAAGGTACCTCTGGGTGAGCTAGAACCTCCAACTTTTCAGTTAACAGCCAAGATTGTTGACTATCTGCATTATTAGTAATATTAAATCACCATCAATAAATTATTTGCTCTTTTCCTCCTATACAACTGAGTAAAACTGATGCTCATGGAAGGCCCTTGTCATGCATATCCTGAGATGCTCCAGGACCTCATGGTATTACTGCTCCAGTTTATAAATCACCAGGACCAAGGTTCCCCTAGTTCCTCTCTACCTTTATAAGAAATTATAATGCTTTTACTACATTCTGAAATTATAGTGCAGATTCAGACTTGCATATTACAACCATGCCAAAAGACAAATGTCTCATACTACTCCACAATTCATTGTGGTGCTGGCAAAGAATACTGAATATATCATGCTGCCAGAAGAATGAAGAAGTCAGTTTTGGAGGGAGCATAGCCAGAATGATCCTCAGAAGTGCGAATGATGAGAATTTGTCTTGCTTATTTTGCATACATAATGAGGAAAGACCAATTGCTAGAACAGGACACTATGCTTGGTAAAGTGGAAAAAAGAAGAAAACCCTCTATGCAACGTACTGACATGGTGGCTGTAACAATAGGCTCAAACATACGAAAAACTGTGAGAATAGCCCAGGACCAGGAAAAGTTTTGTTCTGTTATATATTAGGTCACTATAGATATGAGCTGATTCTACAGTAACTAACAATGGCATACCTCACTAACAAAATAAGTGCTTAGTGGAAGTCTCAAAAGGAATTCTGGTAGTACAGTGGTTATATCACTCGGCTGCTAACAAAAAGGCCGGCAGTTCAAACCCACCAACAACTCCACAGAGGAAAAATGTGGTGGTCTGCTTCTGTAAAGATTACAGCCTTGGAATCCCTATGGGGCAGTGCTACTCTGTCCTATAGGGTCACTATAAGTTTGAATCTACTGGATAGCAAGGAATTTAGAAGTCTCATGAGCTCAAAGCTCCCCATTCCACTTAGAATGCAAATCAATGGGATTTTGAATCAACTCGGGGCCAGAGTCATTGTCAGTTTGTAGGTTTAACAGAATCTGCCAGTTGATTTAAATTAGGTACAATTTTGAATATTTTATTGTTTTTGAGGGGTTAGAGAACTAACTACCCAACCGATTCCATCAAAATACTTCACACAAGCACAATCGAGAAAAAAAGTTTGCACGTGATCGGAGTTCCAGAACATGGGGAGAAAAGGAAAATACAGAGAAGACTGTTGAAGATCTGCTGGCAGAAAACGTCCCAAGTATCATGAAAGATGAAAAGCTGACCATTCAAGAAGCTCAACGAACTCCATATAGGATAGAACACAAGAGTCTCCAAGACATATCATAATCACGTTTGCCAAAACCAAAGGCAAAGAAAGAATCCTGACAACAGCTTGAGAAAAACAAAAAGTCATTTACAAAAGGAAAACAGTAAGACTAAGTTCTGATTACTCAACAGAAACTACACAGGCAAGAAGGCAATGGGATAACATATATAAAACCTTGAAAGAAAAAACTGCCAACCAAGAAGAATATATACTGCAAAACTCTTTCTCAAATATGATGGTGAAATTAAGACACTTCCAGATAAACAGAAATTATGGGAATTTGTGAAAACCACACCCAACTTACAAGAAATATTAAAAGGGAGGCCTTCGGTTAAAGAATCAACCAAATCATAGTCTAGAACACAGGACAGCATTAACCAGATAACAACCTAGGTAAAGGATTCTCAATAATAAAACAAAGCTAAAAGACTTAAAACAGGACAACAGAGATGTCAATCTCTAAATGGCAACAAACTCAGAACTACAAAAGGGGGAGTAAACAGTGTTTAAATGGAAAGAAAGTCAAGGCAATATCAAGTAACAAAAGACTAGCTCAAACTAAGGAAGATAAGAATAAATTTCAAGGAAATCAAAAGGAAGTTAACAAACCTACTAATCAAAATAAAAAAGAAGAAACATATAAAGACTCAGTAAACACAAAATATATAATAATGAAAGAAAAGAAAACCCATAAGCAAAAGGAACTCAACGCGAGGAAGAAGAGCAAAGAAAACGTCAGCACCACCAAAAAAAAAAAAAAAACACAAAATACAACAGCAATAAACTCACACGTATTGATAATCACACTGGAGGTAAATGGCCTAAATGCACCTGTAAGGAAACAGAGAGTTGCAGAACGGATTAAAAAAACATGACCCATAAATATGCTGTCTACAGGAAACACACCTCAAACACAAAGACATACATATATTTAAAATTTAAGGATAAAAAACATATATAAAGCAAACAACAACCAAAAAAGATAAAAGAGACTTGAAGGCAAAATCAACCATAAAAAACAAAGAAGGACATTAGGCAATGATTAAAGAGACGATCCACCAAGAAAATATAATATTAATAAATAAATATCTAAACACCAAACGACAGGGCTCCCAAATACAGAAAACAAACAGCATTGAAAATAAACAGTTCCAAAAGTATAGTAGGAGACTTCAACATACCACTCTCAGTGAACAACAGAACAGAACAGAAAGAAATTCTGTAAAGATACTGAACACCTAAAGGTCAAAATCAACCTACTTGATCTCACATAGAACACTCTGCCCAGCAGCAGCAAAGTACACGTTCTTTTCCAATGCACATGGAACAGTCTCCAAAAGAGACCAGGTTAGGCCACAAAGCAATCCTCAAAAAAAACCCAAAACACTGAAATGATACAAAGCATCTTCTCTGATCACAACACCATAAAAGTGGAAATTAGTAACAGGAAGGGCAAGGAAAAACAACCAAATACATGGAAACTGAATAAAACCTTGCATAAAAACCAGCTGGTAATAGAAGACATCAAAGACGGAATCAAAAAACTCCTAGAAGGAAAGGAGAATAAAAATACGTCATACCAAAACCTTTGGGACGAAGCAAAGGCAGTGCTCAGAAGTTAATTTATAGCAATAAATGCACACATCAAAAAATAATAATCTCTAGGCCCTGAAATTGAAGAGGTTAAAAAAAAAAAAGCCATGGCCCAGACGGCTCCACTGGAGAATGGTACAAAACAATTCAGAAAAGAGCTCACAAACTATTTCAGAGCACAGAAAAAACGAAAGATATTCCAGACTTCATTCTATGAAACCAGCATAACCCAAAGTCAAGCAAAAACACTACAAAAAAAGGAAATTACAGACCAATATTTCTCACGAATATAGATGCAAAATCGCTCAAGAAAATTTTAGCCAACAGAATTCAGCATCATATCAAAAAATAACACACCAAGACCAAGTGGGATTCATATCAGGTATGCAAGGATGGTTCAACATTACAAAATCAATCAATGTAATCCACCACATAAACAGAACAAAAGAAAAGAATCTCATGATCATCTCAGTTGACCCAGAATAGGCAGGGCTTTCCATACACCAACAGAGAGAACTAAGTATGAATAGGAAATCAGGAAAACAATACCATTCATAATGACACCTAACAAAATAAAATGCTTAGGAATAAATCTAAACAGGGATGTAAAAGACCTAGAAAAAGAAAACTACAAAACACTACTGCAAGAAATCAAAAGAGACCTAAATAAATGGAAAAACATACCATGCTCATGGATAGGAATCCTCAATATTGTAAAAATACCAGTTCTACCCAAAGCAATGTTCCCATATAATGCAATCCCAATCCAAATACCAACAGCATTCTTTAACAAGATGGAAAAACTAATCATTAACTTTTATATGGAAAGAAAGAGGTCCCGAAAACGTAAAGCATTATTGACAAAGAAGAACAAAGTAGGAGGTCTCACACTACCTGATATCAGAACCTACTATACCAGCCACAGTCAAAACAGCCTGGTACTGGTTCAACAACAGACACACAGACAAATGAAACAGAATTGAGAGCCCAGATGTAAATCCATCCACCTATAGTCAACCGACATTTTACAAAGGCCCAAAGTCCATTAAATGGGAAAAGGCAGTCTCTTTAACAAACAGTACCAGCAAAATTGGATGTCCATCTGTAAAAAAATGAAACAGGACCCACACGTCACACCATATACAAAAACGAATTCAAAATGGATTAAAGACCTGAATATAAAACCAAAAACTATATAGATCACGGAAGAAAAAGTAGAGACCCAATACATCATCATAAATAGGAAACAAACCATAACTGGCAACGCACAAACACCAGAAGACAAATTGATAAGTGGGATCTCCTAAAAACATAACATTTATGCTCATCAAAAGACTTTACCAAGACAGTAAAATAAGAACCTACCTACTGGGAAAAAATTTTTGGCTGCAACATATCCAACAAGGGTCTAATCTCTAAAATCTATGATACTGCAACACCTGAATAACAAAAAGACAATCCAATTAAAAAATGGGCAAAGGATACGAACAGACACATCACCAAAGAAGACCTTCAGGTGGCTAAAAGACATATGAGGAAATGCTTGTGATCATTAGCCATTACAGAAATATAAGTCAAAATTACAATGGGATACCACATCGCCCCAACATTGCTGGCACAAATCAAAGTAACGAAATAACAAATGTTAGAGAGGATGCGCTGAGACTAGAACTCTTACACTGCTGATAGGAATGTAAAACGGTACAACCACTATGGAAAATGGTATGGCGTCTCCTTAAAAAGTTAGAAATAGAAATACCATATGATCCAGTAATCCTACTCTAAAGATATATCCTACAGAAACAAGAGCGGTCACACGAATAGACATATGCACACCCATGTAAATGTAAAATAGTTCAAATTCCACATTCCAAAACCAGGAATTTCCCAACTCCCCCTTTGTGGCTCAAAACAGAATTTCCTACCTAAGAACCCATCAACGGATGAATGGCTAAACAAATTATGGCAAATACACACAACAGAATACTACACAAAGATGAAGAACAACGATGACTCCATGAAACATCTCACAACATGGATGAATCTGGAGGGCATTATGCTGAGTAGAATAAGTCAATCACAAAAGGACAAATATTGTATGAGACCACTATTATAAAAATTCAAGAAAAACTTTACACACAGGAAAAAAAAAACAATCTTTGATGGCTATGGCGGGGGGCGGGGTGAGGAAGGAAGACCACTAATTAGATAGACAAAAAAAAAAAAGTTAAGTGATAACTCTGATAAAGGAAAAGATAGTACACATTATAGGGGAAGTCAGCACAGTGTGACCAAGGTAAAGTTACAGAATAGATGGATGGAGCTTGAAGACATCATGCTGAGTAAAATAAGTTAATCACAAAAGGGCAAACATTATATGATCTTACTTATGTAAAAAGACAATAAAAGGACATTGTACAGAGACCAAAGCCTACTTGTGGTTACCAGGGGCGAAAGGAGGAGGGAAAGGGGTGACCAACGGTGATGGAAAAATCACATTGATTAAGGGTAGGGTTGCACAACTGATTATTGTAATTGCTGTTGATAAGTTTACACCTATAAAAAGTTGTGTGACAGACACATTTACAACAACAACAACAAAAAGAGTAGCTGCTTGAGGCTGCTTATATACAACCAAACAACTCATGGGGCTTGGTTCGTTGGTTTGGAGCATTAGGGTCATGGTTTCATTGCTTCTGTTATATCTCCTAGTTTGTTGCATAGTGCCTGGGGTTTTAAAAGCTTGCAAGCAGCCATCTGAGGCACAACAATTTGTCTCTACTTGCCTGGAAAAGCAGAGGAAGTAGGTGAGTCAGCAACAGGAGGAGGATAGGGGATGTGCGGCTAATTGCCTCCATGAGCAACTGCTACCTCTGCCACGAGACCGGAAGAACTGGATGGTGCCTGGCTAACATTACTGAACATTTTTGTTACAATACTACAGTGGAATTTTGATCCAAAGGAGGAAAATGCAGAACAGAACTGTAAATTCTCATGGGCTCCAGACTTTCTGGAGCCATGGAGGCTAGATTAACCCCTGAAACTACTGCCTTGAGATAATCTTTAAGCCTTAAACCCAAAATATCCCTGAAGTCTTCTTAAAACCAAATAATACTTTGGCTTAACTAGTAAGAAAGTCTGTCTTCAGCACAGTGCTCTTTTAAGAACTATCTATATGGGATCAAATTGACAACAACAACTCAAAAGATTACACTGGAAACTTTGGGGACAGTAAGTTTATGGTAATGATGGAGGAACAACTCAGAAAAGGAGAGTGAGAATGTTTGCACAACTGGAAGAATGTAATCAATGTCAACTGAATTGTACATGGAGAAACAGTTGAATTGGTGTATCTTTTTGCTGTGTATATTTTCAGCAATAACAAAACAAATTTTCCCTCTCAAAGGAAGATTATCAGTAAGAAGTACAGAAACCTTTGGAAAAGAAATATTGCATGGAATCCTTTCTTCTCAACAGCCTGACTCATCACTGGTGTGTAAATTTGGGCAAGTCAAACCATTTTATTCTCATTTACCTATCTACTTTGCCTACTCGGGATCTATTCTTTTTCCTTCTTACTTGCTAAGGTAAGATAGAAGCTGTTGGGGGCAGCAAAATACACTGCTGAAAAACTATGTTTTTTTCTAGTCTCCACTACAGACATGGGTAGGCATCTGACTAAATCCTGGCCAATCAGATGGGAGGAGAAGGTATCGGTTTTGGCTTCTGGGGAAGTGCTGAGGCTTTTCTTCTGACAGGAATGAGGTCTTGGGGCCACAGTGGCCATCTTATGACTGTGAGACCACCCTGAGACCGAAGCCAGTGCTCAGGACCACTGATAAGAAAAGACAGGAGCCTCTGATGTGCATTACATGACTGAGCTGCCATTCCAGCATTATGGGACAGAAAAAGTAAATCTGGTCTTGTTGAAAACACTGATATTTTCTAACAGATACATGTAAATCTCAATTGATAGACCCGCCTTCCAGGACTGCTGAGGGCATCCATGTGACAGATATGAAAACAACAAAAACCATGAAAATTATTTTCAAAGATATTTTGAAAAACCTAAAAGACCTATCTGTAAAGATGATGATACAGAATGAACAAGTCATGGTTACAGCTGCCTGCCTGCTCTGTGTACATATCTGAAAAGGTTTTTTGTTGTTGTTTTGTTTTGATTAGGGGCCAGTAATAACATTTTTTTTTAATCTTACTTTTCTGAAATATTCAAGTTTTTGAGTAACTTAAAATTAAACTATCTATTTTAAAAAAGTAATACAAAGAAAAAATAGTAAATGATACAGAATGAAGGAAGATCATTCTAAAAGAACTCCATTTTTTAATTTTTAAATATTTGTGGTTAATGTTAAGCAAAAATGACTCTGGGAAGGAAATTTTTAAAGAAGTTTATTTTTCTATTTCTTAGAAACTTCAGAGTTGCACTGCAGAAGAGGACATGCTCCTCATTTTAAAAAAAAAAAAGGAAAGAAAGAGATGGGAAAGGGGAAAAAAAGCAATAGTTTCTAAGGGAAAAATTAATTAATATAATAAACCACTCATTTAATAGAATACAAACTAATATTAATAATGTAATATAAACTAATGATATAAACTAATATAATAATAACTAATAAACTATAATAAACTAATGCTACTAACTGAAAAGACTTTAAACTTACTAGAGAAGTCAGTCCTTCATTGTCAACAATCCAGTCTTCCTTTTCAGCTAATCTCTTTATTTCTACATGGAAAATAAGCAAACACATACTTTTTATTATAATTATCTCACTGAATTTTATAAAGACGAAAATCCATAAAGGTTATGATCTTTAATTGTTTTCTACAGCTTTGTAAAAAGTAGGGATACAACATAATCCCGATAGACTCAAGGATTTGAACGTGTCTTGTTTGCTGATTTTTTCTAATAAAATATTAATATAAATAAAAATTTTTACTGCATAGCCAAATTTGGAGAATTCTAGGCTAGGTTCAATGACAAATATAGACAATGATTTATTTATTCAGCATTCATGAAAATACTAAACATGTTACAAAATAAATGACAGAATATTTTCTTTCTTTAAATTTCTAATGAAATGGTAGAGGATGGCAGCAGATTCTCACTTGGCCAGACGAGTGCTGTCTTCCTAAACCTTTCCCAGTGCAGGCTGCCTCCGGGCCCTGCAGGGGGCCGGTGAAGGAATGCAGAGGGTAGTGCTCAGTCTCTCACCAGGACTCCCTTCTCTGTCAGTTTACACTATTAGTCATCAATTGCGGGTAGTGGTGACCTTCCTACTAAAAGGCTGAGTGGCCAACACTAAGGACTTGTGCTATTTATATGTTCTTGATTGATTATGTAAAGATAACCTTCACTGCTTTTCAGGATTCTGCAGACATAATCCTGGAAATTCTAAAAAGTATAAAGAAAATGGGAATCAGTTGCAATTTCTGCTACCCAGGGAACCATTGTTAAGTCTTCCTTCCAATTTCACACGATATTTAAAATTGTAAAACATGCACACACATATATAAGTATATATATATATATTTTTCCCAAGACTTGGACCATACTTTATATATATTTTATATCTTTTTCTACTTAGCATTTTACTGTAAGTTTTTTTTATATTCTTAAGTATTTCCCAAGTATATAAATGATAATTTCTGCAGTCTTGCATCTCAACTAAACCGATCTAAAAAAACATTGAAAAAAAATCTCTTGAGCATCTAGGAATACGATGATCTAATATATTCAAATTTCCATGGAAGGAATGTTCTTGTTTCTAAAGGCTTGCGGGGCTGGAAGGAAGTGGCATATTTAGGTAGCCACTGTCCTGTCAGGGCCACCATCTTCTTCACATACCTTCTGCTGTGTGCTGCAGTGTGACCATCACACAGCGTACTCGGAGATCCAGAATGAGATCCTGGATGGTCTGTAACATGTCATTAGGGATCTCCAGGGCAGTCAACGATTCATAGGTAAGCCTGGGGAACAAATACAGCAAAACCAAAGTGAGCAGAGTGAGCCTCTGAAACAATCACTTCCATCATTTTTGCCATCCTGTGTTATATTTGGAACCCTGGTGGCGTAGTGGTTAAGAACTCAGCTGCTAACCGAAAGGTGAGCAGTTCGAATCCACCAGGCGCTCCTTGGAAACCCTATGGGGCAGTTCTACACTGTCCTATAGGGTCACTATGAGTCAGAATTGACTCAACGACAGTAGGTTGCTTGTTATGTTATTTTTAATGTGTGATTACTCTATGTTAATTAGTATTCATCATAAGTTTACAAGCTTGAATATGCTGAAAACGAGGGGAAGTAAGACCATAACAAAGACTGTAATTACGGTGCGATGGATTGCTTTTATGTGGCCTTTCGAGTCATGGCCTTGTAACTCCTACCAAAAGACTGGTTGGGACTAAGCAAATAAGGTGCTTGTGACCCACCAAGGGGATTAGACAGTTTGCTAATAATACAAATAAAATGGGACCATGCAAATAAGGTGTACGGAACCCTAACGAGGATATTGGTCAGTTTTGCCATCCCTCTGAGCTTAAAATGTGCCATCCCAGAGGTAGGAAGGGGGGACCTCACTACCACCAAGACGAAGAGGCTGGAGTGGAGCATGTCCTTTGGACTCGGGTTCCCTGTGCTGAGAACCTCCTATACCCAAGAGATGGAGAGAGAAGGAGAGAGAGAGCTCTAACACTGGAGACAGCACAAGAAAGCGACAAGTGGTGGCAGAGAAACGGCGGCAACAGACTCAGGAAACCAGCACGACACAATGCAATGGGATTCCCAGCCCATGGAGAGAGGTGGTCGCAGTGTGCCAACCCACAGAGTGAGAGAGCTGAGCGCCTTCAGGCAGGATGCTTCCTAGTAGAGAGGGGTGCCTCTGGGCACTTGTCCATGGAGCTAGGCTTGCTGAACCATAGAGCGGGAGAGCTGAGTGCCTTCAGGCCAAGGCTTACTGGCAGAGTGGGGTGCCCCAGGCACTCACTGGCTGAGTAAAGAGCTTTGTAACAGTTGCCTGAGCAGGGCAAAGGCTGGGCTGAGGGCCAGAGAGAGGCCTGCCTCTGGCACAGCTGAGAAGACGCTGTCCTGATGGACAAATTGTATCCTGAGTCATTTCTGATCCTGAATTGTAACCTGTTACTATTTCCCTAATAAACCCCAAAGTTGTGAGTACCGTCTGTGAGTTCTGTGTGGCCATTGCAACAAATTTTTGAAGCCAGCAGAGAAGCAGAGAGTGCCATGAGAGAGACAGCTGGTGTCAAAACTGGTAAAGAGGTTGGAGGGTGGAGGTATCTCTGATCTCCACGTCACAGCAATCAGCCTTGGGCTGCTGATATTGGTAATGATTTCCGCCCCCCATCCCGACGCTGCCATTTTTACAGTAATGTAGCAGCAATACCGAATCAAATAATAAAACAGATGCACAGACAATACAGTACCCTCATCAAACATAAAATGGGGAAAGTTTAAGAGTTTAGTTGTTAGAATGATAACCAGTGGGAAACAGCGGAGGCAAATAAAATGTCTTCTTTGCTGAATGTATTAAAAATCATATCACATACTGAGTATATTCCTTTTTTTCAAAAAGACAAACAATATTTGCCTTTGCTCTGGTGTCCCTGCTTACCTTACAGTCTGAATGGCACGGGACAGCCACTGCCCTGAGAGCCCAGACGTCCCCTCCCAGCCTCCGTACTGACGTACATCCCCATCCCTGATGGTGAACGGGAGCAAGGCGCCACGAGTCAGCTTCACGAGAGACTGCATTAGTTCCTGAACCATTTTCTGAAAAATAATCAACAAACTGCATTAAAATGGTATTAACTAAAGGACTGTCCCTGAATAATAATGAATACCTTCAACATAAAGTCTTCTACCAACTTTGGATGAGAAAACCCTACCTATGAAAGAGTCTACATACTTACCCCTAACTTACCTTAAAATCATTTTGTCTTTGTCTTACATTCTTAGATCTTTCCATTTGGCCTGACTTCTCAGCAGTCTTAAAAATTAAAAAACAAAACATATTAGCTGTCTTTCAGAAATAACTTATAAAAATAAGAAATGCTTTAGGGGTTGTACATAGAAAGATCATGAAATATGGTTATAACTAGATTAGTAAGACTGGTCAATTAATTAGAATACCTTTCTTACTCCAATTAGAAGTTAGTCATCTTTCTAAAATTGAACTTTTTTTTCATAAATAAACCTCTTGTTGCTAAACTAAGAATTGGGTTGAAACTACCCTTTTTGTAATTTCATTTGCTGTTTCATCAACAATTTCATGTGGTTCGACATAAATGGATCACATCTGTGATGGCATTCTCAACATCAATTTTCATTTGCTGGCCCAGAAATAAAAGGAAGAGTAAGTACTGACGTATAGTAATCCTAGGACATCGTTTCATTCCTTGCAAAGAATGACTCAACACTCAACCACACAAACATTGTATCTGTTCTCATATTAAAAAAAAAAAATTACAAATCATTGCTCCAGTGGTGTCACTAGGGTTACCGTTATCCAGTGTGGTAACTCATGGTGCCATCCCACCCCCTCCTCCCCACTGACCTTTTCTCCTGGTGCCAACAGAAGAATGTCGCTGTGGGTAGGAAGCAAATGCACATCGCAGGGCACCCTGGCTATGAGAACCCTGTGGCACAGGCCAGAAGCAGAGTGCCTGGGGGACGCTGGGCTTGGAGTATGGCCAGGGGGGCTGGCAAGGTTTGGATATGGGCCAGGGTGCACCCGGGAGCCGGGGCCAGTGCCCATCCTCTGCTCAGGGAGCCTGGGAACCATGTCAGAGTGCAGCTCTGCATGGGAGGACACAAAGGGGCAGTGGGAATTGCAGGCACCTCCTCTGGTGGCTGATCAGCCTCGCTGCCTCCTCCCAGGCTGTTGGTGTCACCTTCTAGGACAGTGTTGCTCGTTGTCATGCCCACTCCTACCCCCACACCTTCCTAGTGATGTTACTGCACCGTTCTTCTTTCAGGGATTTTACAGTACAATTTAGGAGAAAAGTCTAGAATTCCAGAATTCACTTTTTGTCTGTTTGTTCACTGATTAGCCCGTTCTCCTGTGACATTTCCCCTCCTCAACGAAGTAACGTGTGGAAGACTACTTCACAATGACAAAAAGAAATCTGCTCAATTGAATTTCAGTTAATTCATTAAAAAAATTTTCTAACAACTAAATACTATTATATAAAATACTCTAGAAGTAGAAGCTTAGGAAATTTTCCAATAAAGAATTAATAACAAAACAATACACTGCAAAAGAAAAATTTGACAGTTTGTTAACATAAGGCAAAGATATCCTTTAAAGTTAAAAACCTAGTGGAAGATATTATTGGTTAGAGACATTTCAAAGAGAATCTCAAGTTAAAAAAAATGTATTAAAAATGATCACGATATTCAAATAAATTTTAAAACAGAATTTAAAATTTTATTTATATGTATGTCGCTGTTGTTGTTAGGTGCCATCAAGTCAGTTCCGACTCATGGTGACCCTATGTACAACAGAACGAAATGTTGCCCAGTCCCACGCCATTCACACAATTGTTGTTATGCTTGAGCACACTGTTGCAGCCACTGTGTCAATCCACCTCGTTGAGAGTCTTCCTCTTTTTCGCTGACCCTTTACTTTAACAAGCATGATGTTCTCTCCAGAGATCGGTCCCTCCTGAGAACACGTGCAAAGTATGTGAGACGTAGTCTCGCCATCTTTGCTTCTATGGAGCAGCACTCTGGCTGTACTTCTTTCAACACACATGTGTTTGTTCCTTTTGGCAGTCCATGGTATATTCAATATTCTTTGCCAACAACATAATTCAAAGGCATCAATTCTTCCTCGGTCTTTTTTATTCATTGTCCAGGTTTTGCATGCATACGAGGCAACTGAAAATATCACCGCTTGAGTCTGGCAGAACTTACTCCTCAAAGTGGCATCTTTGCTTTTTAACACTTTAAAGATGTCTTTTACAACACATATACCCAAAGCAATGTGTCATTTGATTTCATGACTGCTGCTTCCACGGGCATTGTGAATCCAAGTAAAATGAAATCCTTGACAACGTCAGTCTTTTTTCCATTTATCATGATGTTGCTTACTGGTCCAGTTGTGAAGATTTTTGTTTTCTTTATGTTGAGGTGTAATGCATACTGAAGGCAGTAGTCTTTGATCTTCATCAGTAGGTGCTTCAAGTCCACTTCACTTTCAGCAAGCAAGGTTGTGTCATCTGCATAACTAAGGTTGTTAATGAGGCTTCCTCCATTCTTGATGCCCCATGATTTTTCATATAGTCTAGCTTTTCAGATTATTTGTTCTGCACACAGATTGAATAAGTACACTGAAAGGATTCAACCCTGATGTACACTTTTCTTGACTTTAAACCAAGCAGTACCCCCTTGTTCCATTTGAACGACTGTCTCTTGGTCTACGTGCAGGTTCCTCATGAACACAATTAAGTGTTCTGGAATTTCCATCCTTCGCAATGTTATCCATAATTTGTTGTGATCCACACAGTTAAATGCCTTTGCATAGTCAACAAAATACAGGTAAACATCTTTCTGGTACTCTCTTCTTTCAGCCAAGATCCATCTGAGACCAGCAATGGTATCTCTCATTCCATGTCCGCTTCTGAATCTGGTTTGAACTTCTGGCAGTTCCCTGTCAATGTACTGCTGCAAACGCTTTTGAATGATCTTCAGCAAAATTTTACTTGTATGATTTGAAAAGTACTATTCGATAGTTTCTGCATTCTGTTGGATCACCTTTCTTTGGGATGGGCACAAATATGGATCTCTTCCAGTCGGTTGGCCAGGTAGCTGTCTTCCAAATTTCTTGGCATAGATGAATGATCACCTCCAGCACTGTATCCATTTGTTGAAACATCTAAACTGATATTCCATCAATTCCTAGAGCCTTACTTTTAGTGAAGTTTGAACTTCTTCCTTCAGTACTATAATTTCTTGATCATTTGATACCTTTTGAAATAGCTGAACATCAACCAATTCTTTTTGGACAGTCTTTCTATGTATTCCTTCCATCTTCTTTCGATGCTTCCTGCATCGTTCAGTATTTTCCCCGTAGAATCCTTCAACATTGCAACTCGAGGCTTGAATTTTTTCTTCAGTTGTTTCAGCTTGAGAAATGCCAGGCTTGTTCTTCCTTTCTGTTTTCTAACTCCATGTCTTTGCACATTTCATTACAATACTTCACTTTGTCTTCCTGAGCCACACTTTGAATCGTCTGCTCAGCTCTTTTACTTCATCATTTCTTCTGTTTGCTTTAGCTAATCTATGTTCAAGAGCATGTTTTTTCAGAGTCTTTTCTGACAACGATTTTGGTCTTTTCTTTCTTTTCTGTCTTTTTAATGACCTTTTGCTTTCTTCATGTATGATGTCCTTTAGGTCTTCCCACAACTTGCCTAGTCTTCCATTCATCAGTGTTCAATGTGTCAAATCTATTCTTAAGATGGTCTCTACACTCAGGTGGAATATACTCAAGGTCATATCTTGGCTCTCGTAGACTAGCTCTAATTTTCTTCAGTTTCAATCTGAATTTGCACATGAGCAACTGATGGTTTGTTCCACTGTTGGTCCCTGGCCATGTTCTGAATGATGATATTGAGCTTCTCCATTGTCTCTTTCCACAGATATAGTTGATTTGAGTCCTGTGCTTTTCATCTGGTGAGAACCACATGTATAGTCAGTGTTTATATTGCTGAAAAAAGGTATTTACAATAAATACATCATTGGTATTGCAAAATTTTATCATGCAATCCCTGGCATCATTTGTATCACTTCTCCATATTTTTCAACTACTGATCCTTCTTCTTTGTTTCCAACTCCACCGTTTTAATCACCAGTAATTATGAATGCCTCTTGAATTGCATGTTCGACCAATTTCAGACTACAGAAGTTGGTAAGATCTTCAATTTCCTCATCTTTGGCAATAGTGGTTACGGCATAAATTTGAATAATATTAACTGGTCTTCCTTATAGGATACTACCCTATCACTGACAGTGCTGTACTTTAGGATAGATCTTAAAGTGTTCTTTTTGAAGATGAATGTGATGCCATTCCTTCTCAATTTGTCATTCCCAGCACAGTAGACCATACGACTGCCTGATTCAAAATGGCCAATACCATCAGCCATTAAAGAGATGCAAATCAAAACTATAAGGAGATATCATCTTACCTTGGCTAAAAAGACACTGATTAACAAAATTAAAACAAAACAAAACAAAACAGAATAACAACAAATGTTGGCAAGGATGTGGGGAGACTGGAACCTTTAATCGCTGCTAGGATTGTAAAATGGTATAACCACTACGGAAAATGGTACAGTGATTTCTCAAAAAGCTAGAAACAGAACTATCGTATAATCCAGCAATCCCACTTCTAGGTATATACCCTAGAGACCTGAAAATAATGACAAGAACAGACATGTGCACACCTATGTTCATTGCTGCTTTATTCATAATAGCAAATAAATGGGAACAACCACAGTGTCCATCAACAGATGAATGGATAAGCAAACTGTGGTACATATATTCAACGGAATACTATGCAACCGTAAGAATAATGATGAATCCACAAAATATATTATAATATGGATGGACCTAGAGGGCATAATACTAATTTAAATAAGTCAAGCATATAAGGACAACTATTGTATGATCTCTCTTTTATAAGAAGACAAGAATACATACAGAGAGACCAATGTTCATTGGCGATTGCCAGGGAAAGAAGGGGGGAGGGAGAAGTACGCTTTAGACCGTAGAGACTCATTATTTTTGGTGATGGGAAAATTGGCACTGAATGTGGATGTTAGTGAGCACAGCCCAACCAAAGTAAAAACGAGTGAGTGCATATGGATGAGTACAGGCAAACTGGTATACAGATAGGAAGCGGTGTGACAACAGATAAACCAAAAAACCTGTTGCTGTCGAGTCGATTCCAACTCATGGCCACCCTGCAGGGCAGAGGAGAACTGCCCCATAAGGTTTCCAAAGAGTGACTGGTGGATTAGAACTGCTGACCTTTTGGTTAGCCATAGCTCACCATAGCTCTTAACCGCTGTGCCACCAGGGCTCCGAAAACAGATAAAAGCTACCACCACTGACCTTTCTGACCAGGGTCACAATAGTTGGTCCCAGACAGAATGGAAGAAAAATATGGAGAACTCTAATTCTTATTTAAAAAAAAAAAAAGCCAAACAAAACTGGGATAGTAGAGAACAGAGGACTTCCTAAGACTATCACCGTGAGACACTCTTTAAACCCAGAACCAAGATTATTCCCTCAGATCACCTTTTAGGAAATTGCAGAGCGCCGCACAAAATACAGAACATTGCCCGTAAGATCAGTGCCCTACTTAAAAACCAACGGTATGAGACCAAAAGGTCAACAATTACTCAAAAGCGAAGATGTGAAGGTAAGGGGGCAGAGAAACCAGAGTACTGGAAAGGGAACGAACAGAACACAATTAAGGAGAATGTTAACACACTGTGATATATGTAAGTAATGTCACCGAACAATTTGTATGGAAATTGTCAAAAGGGAACCTAACTTGCTATGTAAACTTTCACCAAAAACTCAATGAAATATTATTAAAAGAAAAAAGTACTCACTGTAGAAATGTTGTGAAATACTAAAAAGCATAAAAAAGGAAAATAAAAACGACTTAAAGATAAAAAAAAAAAAGAACAACTATGGCCAAAGGTCACATAAAGGAACTCATTTCACCTAAAGGGTATTCAAAAGATACCATGGTAATGATCACCTGGAGTTAGGACTCTTCAGGCTATCCCTGAATCTACTTAAGAAAGCACTGAAGGTCACTAAAACCAAAAAACCAAACCCGCTGCCACTGAGTCGATTCCAACTCATAGTGACCCTTCAGGACAGAAGAGACCTGCCCCATACAGTTTCCAAGGAGTGCGTGATGGATTCAAACTGCCACCCTTTTGGGTAGCAGCCATAGCACTTAACCACTATGTCACCAAGGTTTCCCAAAACCAGTAGGTTGCTCTAAAAACCTTCTTTAAAAAGCCGGATGTCATGGGTCTCAACATAACAGACTGGTCCTTTGCTGGAGATCTGCCAGGCAAAACCCTAGATGATATATATGCTCCTGAAAAGTCCAGCACACTCAATTTTTCTCCTGGAGATTTAAGAAGTCAATAGAAGGGATAAACAAAGGTGTGCGAGTTTCCTGTGTGTGCTGGAGGCTGAGAGGACTGTTGCCGGCTGCTCAGAATCCTGGCGTCTATGGGATGTCACCCTATAGCCCTTACTCTGTGTCATGACCCAGTGGCCTGCCTTGGAGGAGGGACCTGGACTCAGGAAGAAAGGCCATCACACCTCATTTTGCCTCAGTTGAGGGTCATGCCAGGACTTAGTCTCCCTATAAAATCCTAAGTGCCTTGATCATCAGGCAGTGTCTTTTCTGTAGCTGTTGCGCCACAGTCCCTAACACTGAACTTTGTCTATAGTTGGCCTATTCAACTGAAAGATCCCTTCACAGTGATGTGTTCTGTTAAATACTTTTAAACCAAAGAAAAAAGTGAAAATCAGTGGCTAGAAAACATCCTATCAAAAGTAAGGTTAAATTTAACCAGAAGAATTTTGTCTACCAAATAATCACATCTACTAGACAGAATAATTTTGCAAACTACACGTACTTGTCTCTAAAGATATGAAAAGTAGAGGGGGAAATTAGTTACAAGGCATACGCTTTGTAATTTTTAATTAAAAAATAGCCATTCATTGTTTAAATTTAATGGATGGTGTCCAACGTATTGAAATTAGGGAAGGTTTGTCCTATTTTTAAAAGAAAAATCTTCTTTTGCAACATAAAGTACATTTTAATTTACATACTATGAGTCATGAGAATTTTTAAAATGCTGATTCCTAATGTTTAAAAATTATTTTGATGCATTAAAGATTTTCATCCAAAAATACACTGTATTAAAATATATCTAAAGGTGAGATCTTAACCTTCTATTCACCATTTCGTTAACTAAAAACCTTAACGCTTTCCTGCACACACAGACCAAAACTACTTTGTGGTAAGACCAACGGCTAGATTTCACTGTTTTGATTCACATATGTTACTTCACATGGGCCTGACTGGTTTGTAGAACTGACTATTTTTTAAACTGTTGGAAACACCACCTAAATCTTCAACGGACGGGCACTTAATAAAACAGGATAGTTCTATAACAAGAAAAGTAAGAAATTCCAAGTATACTGTGTTTAAATATTACAAAGCTTTTTTTGTATTAAGTTAAACTGTGTTGTTGTACACTATCCAGTCGATTTTGACTTATAACAATCCCATGTCACAGAGTAAAACTGCCCCATAGGTTTCCTAGACTATAATCTTCACAGAAGCAGATCGCCAGCCCTTTCTCCCATGGAGCCACTGGGTGGGTTTGAACTACCACCCTTTTGGTTAGCAGTCCAGTACTTAACTATTGTGCCACCAGGGCTCCTTATAGAGCTTAAACACCAACTATCAAAAACCCCAGAACTCTTTCCAATATTAATTTGTTTCCAACTTTCATTCATAAGATTCACATGAGTGAACATACTTTCATAACTCCTTCATTCCTTTCTACTTCCCTTTGGTGTGTGTCTAGCTTTTCAGTGGAGGGCAAACAGTTTAAAAACATGCCTACATTTGTAAAGATAATTATACTTTGTTAATAATTATTACTACAAACTTTTAATAAACCTTTATAAACATTTAATAGGCAGAAATACCTTAGGCATATCCAACTCAATACAACTAATTAAAACAATTTTTTTTAATGCTAGTGTTGTTCTGAAGTAGCTCACTTATTTTTCATCAGTGGCACAACGGTTAAGAGCTCGGCTGCTAACCAAAAGGTCAGCAGTTCAAATCCACTAGCAGCTCCTAGGAAACCCCATGGGACAATTCTACTCTGTCCTATAGAGTCGCTATGAGTCGGAATCAACTCAGTGGTAATGGGTTTGGTGTTTTTTTTTTTTTAATCAAATATTTATATTTTTACTAAAACTAGGTATGGCCTTTTAGGAAGAAAAATATATTCTCTTTGCACTAAAATATCCCCAAATCTGAAACTCTTGGAATTTTACAAATTCTAAAAGGACTCAAAATAAGCTCACTACTGTCCACATGAGGTGGACCACTACAGGAACTGATGAGGCTGAGAGGAAACACTTGATGGAAACCAGCAGTCACTGGGTGTAAAATCCATTTCCTAAGGGACTAATCCTTTAGGTGAGTTAGTCCACCCTGGCATTACTCAGCACTACCCTCATCTGTCCAGCATGTTTTAATGCTATTAAACAAATGTTCACTGAACACTTACTATGTGCCAGGGAAATGAGATTTCAAATACTGGAATAAATATTTATTCTTAAAAATAAGAACCAACTCATATATCTGCCAGATGCTGCTCTAGACACAACCAGCCCTATGGAAGTAGCACTGGGAGGTGAGTCAAAGCTAATATGCAATCTATATCGGATGGCAATAATCTTCTGTAAAAAGGCTGTGGCCCTTCCGCCCATTGGCAATGATACGGAAGCACCCAGCCTTCCCCATCCTCACAAGCAGTCTGGTCTCAGATGGAGACGATAAGGAAAGGAAGTCATAACAGCGCTGCAGCTGTTCCCGCGTGGCAGAGGAAGAAACTCAGAGCCTGTGTTCAGCACTGAACCATGCAATTCTCATGGAGCTGAGATGAATGAAAATGCAGAGTGATAACTTGACACATAGAGAGCTGAACATGAAGAAAACTCCTCAGGATACATGCAAAGCTGAAATTAAAACCCTCTCTTTCTAAGCCACCAATAAGCTGCTCTGCACTAAAGAAGACCAGCGAAACCC
The DNA here is from genome assembly GCF_030014295.1 of Loxodonta africana. NCBI lineage: Eukaryota > Metazoa > Chordata > Mammalia > Proboscidea > Elephantidae > Loxodonta > Loxodonta africana. The sequence goes on from NC_087342.1 coordinate 37,886,058, forward strand.
AACATTCACTTTTTGACAAAGAAGGACTGTTCTCTGTAGAGCTATCTTCTCAACAGAGCTTTACATAACCAAGAGATACAAAAAGAAGATAAGGAAGTTGTGACATACATTATTTATTGCTATAATTTAATATTTGGATATTCACTTATAAAGTAAACTAACAAAGCTCAATTAAAGGAAGAAAAAATACACTGATAAGTCATGCTTAAGAGACTGGGGACTACTGTTTTCATCACTGAAGAGTAGTGTTGAATTAAAAGTCTTATGGTTTGGGTTAATAAGCATTCTCACACACTAAGATCCAGGGATCTAGTAGGTTTAAAAGGCAAGAGAGTGGGAAAATAAGAATTTAAATAGACAAAGGGTAAAAAAAGCTTCCAGAGAACAACTCTGTTTCTTTAATACTAGCGTTACTTCATGTCCACGGACGAATGGGTCTGGACAAATCCCTGCAGGACCAATGTTGACTGCTCTTCTCTGCAAGAGGAGGAAAGGTCTTGAACTACTAAAGTTGTGCCTTTGTGCAAAAAAAGCTAAAATGGTTGTAGCCCTTGTCCACATTGACCTTCTGTGCTGGCGAGTTCAAAAGAAGCCTTTAACCTCAGGAAGATCCCTCAATCTCCAACATCTGCCGGGGCTGTGAAGAGCTCCCCACGGAGACCTCGCACTAGACCTGTACATCTGGATCTTAAAGGACAGGGCCTCCTCAGCAGCTCTGAGCAAACTGTGTTATAATCAACATTCCAGGTCCCAGGGAGCCTTTCATGGAGACTTTGAGTGAGGTTATAAAGTGATGAGTCTGATTTCCATACATTGCAAAGAAAAGTCAGTCATTATGTTCACACTCTCTATACTACCAAGTATATTATAAAGAAGACACTAAGTAAATGTGAAACTCATGAAAGTTTAAAGCTTTGTAAAAAATTTTGCAGGCTGATCATAATGTGACTAGATTCCATGACCTTTAAATTCTTTCCAGATAGGAAACTCCATAATTATATGGATTATTTTGGACCCACGTACAAGCCACAAACACTTTATCCTTGTTTTATAATTTGCTCACTGCACACGTTCATCCATGATTTGACCAAACTGGCATTATGCTCAATTCTGAACGCTCAAAAATACTTCAAGTTCTCTTTTCTTCTTTTACTGACTATCTCATTTAATCCTCGCAACTACCTTTTGGGATAGATGGTAGTACTATTCTCTTTTTACAGGTGAGGAAACTGAGTCACAGAACAATTAAATAACTTGTTCACAGTCATACAGCTATTAAGAGTTAAGCTTTATAAGTGCTCTTCATTAACCTTGTAATACAAAATACAAAAGCCTTTAAAATCACTTCAAAATAAAAAATCTTTAATTCTAAAAATTCACAAGGACTTAGTTCCATCTATAGTCAAATTCCTGTACGTACCTCACTGAAAAGGCTTCCGTTCACATATGAAATCCAGAGCTTCCAGAAGTTAGGCAGCTGACTTAAAACCAGCTTGGTCAGTTTTTCAACAAACGCCACCCGGTGGGGAGTTTTGTATCTCCATGCTAAAGGGGAAGAATTGATCTATGAATATACTTCTGAATCAAGAAGAAAGATCTATTTGAACAGACTGCTTCTACACTGTCTAAAAATAAAATACACACTAAAATTAGCCAACATGTGTGTAGAATCAAGTAGTGCACCACTTTAGCTGCATGGCTTTACTTTGCAGTTACAAAAATATTTTCTTTTCATACCATACTACTGATGCCTTCCAGTATCCAACCCCTGTGAGTACACCGTAAGACAGGGGTCTCCAATCTGCCTTTTGTTTTTCCCTTCTGATGAGGACAGACCTTATCTGAGCATCACACTAACTCGAAGGGCAGCGGCCATGGCAGAAGGCCAGGCAGGCAGAACATCAGAAGCAGGGAGGGCATCTCAAAGGAGGTAGCTTTAGCTCTTCATCTGGTTGTTCTCAGGACTTCATGGTCCTCTTCAGAAAGTCACACCTTCAACCAAAATAAGGCAAAGGCAGAGGCTGTCCCATAGCCAGTAACTAAGTTCAAGGCGAATATCAACCTGTTAGAAGACCTGGTGGTCTAGTGGTTAAGCGCTCTGTGGGAGAAAGATGTGGCAGTCTGCTGCCATCAAGATTACCGTTTTGGAACCATATGGGGCAGTTTTACTCTATCCCATAGGGTCACTATGAGTCAGAATTGACCTGACAGCAATGAGTGTTTTATCTATTAGAAACCCCACTACACAGCCTAGTGGTGAAAGCTGTCATAAAGGAACATACTCAAGTAAAACCACATCAGGAATAACTCCACTTATTGCAAAGAAATTTACGAAAAAATAAAAAACACTGACACCTGTTGGGTTACACATCACTTAATACAGTTATTACAGTAACTGGGAAATAAGGAATTATAGATGTCTTACGAGAAGAATAAGTTTGTGGGAATAAAAAACAAATGTACTAACTTAGTGACCATTCCCATTCTCCAATCTCCTCCTCTTTCTTTACCCAGTGATTACCATCTCCTGCCCTTCTCCCTGTCTCCTCTCTGCTGGAGCCCTCACTTCCCTTAACTTCCCTCCAGGCTGTTTCCTGGACCCCCTGCTGTCCTGCTTCTGAGCTGAGAATGGGAAAACTGCAGCACTGTCCCTACTGTAGCTCAGCTGGATCGCTGAGCCAATGTCACAGCAATAATCAAGAATGCTCAAGGGTCAGTTCTATCTGATATTCAGCAACTGCAAGGATGGGTCAGCCTCAGATTAGGGAAATATCAGGTTAAGGGAAGGGTACTTTTATTAACTCCTTCTCAACCACCAACTTCCCTAAGCCAAAAGTTTTGTTGTTGTTATTCCAGTGAGGGATGAGTGTTCCTTATTTATTTTTATGTGTTTAATATTTTTCTGGATAATACATTGCTAAATAATAAAATTAAGCAGGTATATACCCCTACCCCCATTTGCAAAATTCCCACCCCCAGCGAGAAGAAACCACTGTTATTAGTTTCCTGTGATTCTTTTTGAAGTGTTTTATACGTGTACTAAAAAAACCCAAAAACCCATTGCCATCGAGATATTCCGACTCATGGAGACCCCACATGCTCCCCCTCCCAACTGTTCTTTCTGCCTGTTTTTTTTTTTTTTTCCTTTTTACACAAATGCATTCTAAACACACTCTTTTGGCCTTTGGCTTTTTTCATTTAACAATGCATCCTAGAGTTCTTTCCACATTCATATATAAAGCCCTTCCTCCTTTTCTGCCCACAGTTACACAGTATTTCACAGTTAGTATGTATCATAACTGAACAAGTCTCCTCTTAAGGAACAAGACTGCTCCCAATTTTTGCAGTTACAACATGTACTTCGGTGAATAATTTTGTACCTGTATTATTTAGCACCAGCACAAGTGCAGGTGTAGAATAAACTCCCAGAACGTGAATTGCTGGGTCAAAGAGCATACGGAGTTGTAGTTTTGGTAGGTATTATCACATTGCCATCCATTGGGGTTATTTAAATTCCCACCAGCAACACCTGGAAGCACCTGCTTATTTATAACCTCGCCAATGAACAAAACAAATAAATACCAAAACAAAATCTTCACTACTTTGGGTTTTTGCCTATCTACTATCTCCTGGAAGTTACACTGTCTCTCTCTCTCTGTTTTCTTTTTTATGAGTGGGGCTGAGCATCTGTTCATGTGATAAAGAGCCATTCAGACTTTCTTTTTGTGCCTGTAGAACTTCTTTAGGTCCCTGGGTGGCACAAATGGTTTGCACTAGTCTACTAACTTACAGGCTAACTGTTCAAACTCACCAGTGACGTCACATAAGAAAGGCCTGGCAATCTACTTCCACAAAGATTACAACCAAGAAAACCCTACCAGCCAGTTATACTCTGTATCACATGGGGTTGCCATGAGTTAGAACTGACTACAGGGCAACCAGTAAGCCTCTTTATTAGTGATAATGGTCCTTTGTATGTGATATGAGTTGTGGGCAAAAGTTTCAAATGTAGCTTTCACATGTTGAAAGGCATGATTTTTTTTATTGAAATGCACATTGTACATTTGGTTTTATTCAACCAACATTTGTTGTATATCAACCACGTGCAAAGCATCTGGCTAAACTCCAAGATCTATCTATTTTGTTCACCACTAATGTTGAACAGTCAGAACAAGGCCAGGGGCCGACTGTGGAACAGACCATCAATTGCTAATATGCAAGTTCAAGTTGAAGCTGCAGAAAATTTAAACAAGTCCACAAGAGCCAAAGTATGACCTTGAGTATATTTCACCTGAATTTAGAGTCCCTCTTTAAGAAAAGATGTGATGCAGTGAACACTACTGACTGAAGACCAGACAAGTTGTGGGATGACATCAAGGACATCATACATGAAGAAAGCAAAAGGTCATTAAAAGATAGGAAAGAAAGGCCAAAATGGACCTCAGAAGAGACTATGGAACTTGCCCCAGAACATAGAGCAGTCAAAGAGAACAGAAGAAATCAAGTGAAAGAGCTGACCAGAAGATTTCAAAGGGCAGCTCATGAAGACAAAGTAAAATTTTATAATGAAATGTGCAAAGACCTGGAGTGAGAAATACAAAAGTGAAGAAAATGTTCGACATTTCTCAACCTTAAAAAACTGAAAAATACTGAATAATGCAGGGATCATCAAAAGACAATGGAAGAAATACACAGAATCACTGTACCAAAAAGAACTGGTCAACATTCACCCATTTCAAGAGGTAGCAAATTATATCGAAGGAAGAAGTCCAAGCTTCACTGAAGGTTATGGTGTAAAAAAAAAAAAAAAAGAAAGAAAGCTCCAAGAATTAATGGAATACCAATTGAGATGTTTCAACAAATGGATGCAACATTGAAAGCGCTCCCTCATCTATGCCAAGAAATCTGGAAGACAGATACCTGACCAACCAACTGGAAAAAATTCATATTTCTGCCCATTCCAAAGAAAGGTGATCCAACAAAATGCAAGAATTATCAAACAATTATCATTAGTATCACACGCAAGTAAAATTTTGCTGAAGATCATTCAAAAGCAGTTGAAGCAGTATTCCAGAAGGGAACTGCCTGAAAATCAAGCCAGATTCAGATGAGGGCTGGAATGAGGGATAGCAATGCTGATGTTGGACGGATCTTTGCTGAAAGCAGAGAATAACAGAAAGGTGTTTATCAGTGTTTTATCAACTATGAAAAGGCATCGGACTGTGGGGATCATAACAAATTATGGATAAAATTGTGAAGAATGGGAATTCTAGAACACTTAATTGTGCTCGTGAGGAACCTGTACATAGACCAAGAAGCAATCGTTAGAACAGAACAAGGGGATACTGCGTGGTTGAAAATCAAGAAAGGCGTGTGACAAGGTTGAATCCTTTCATCATACTTATTCAATCTGTATGTTGAGCAAATAATCTGAGCAGCCGGAGTATATGAAGAACAACGCGGCATCAGGATTGGAGGAAGACTCATTAACAACCTGCAATACGTAGATGACATAATCTTACTTGCTCAAAGTGAAGAGGACCTACCGATGAAGATGAAGATCAAAGACTACAGCCTTCAGTATGGACTATGCCTCAACACAAAGAATGCAAAAATCCTCACAACTGGACCAATAAACATCATGACGAATGGAGAAAAGACTGAAGTTGTCAAGGGTTTACTCTTACTTGGATCCACAATCAACCCTCATGGAAGCCCAATCCCCTGCCATCAAGTTGATTGCGACTCATAGTGACCCCATAGGACAGAGCAGAACTGCCCCACAGGATTTCCAAAGAGCGTCTGGTGGATTCGAACTGCCAACCTTTTTGTTAGCAGCCATAGCTATTAATCACTACACCAGGGTTTCCCTCATGGAAGCAGAAGTCAAGAAACCAAACAACGCACTGCATTGGGCAAACCTGCTGCAAAAGATCTCTTTACAGTATTCAAAAGCAAAGATGTCACTCAGAGGACTAAGGTGCGCCTGATCCAAGTCGTAACGTTTTCAATCCCCTCACATGACTGTGAAAGCTAAACAATGAATAAGGAAGATAGAAAAAGAATTGATGTCTCTGAATTATGCTATTGGCGATAAAAACGGAACATATCATGGCATTCCCAGAAGAACGAATGACTGTCTTGGAGAAGTAGAGCCAGAATGCTCCACAGAAGCAAGGCAGGGGAGACTTCATCTTACTTTGGACTTGTTATCAGGAGGGACCAGTGCCTGGAGAAGGACATCATGCTTGGTAAAGTACAGGGTCAGTGACAAAAGAGAAAAGACCTTCAACAAGGTGGACACAGTGGCTGCAACAATAGGCTCAAACAGCAATAATTGTGAGGATGGACCAGGACCTTACAATGTTTCATTCTGTTGTACATAGAGTTGCTATGAGTCAGAACTGACTTCACAGCACCTAAAAACAACAAAGTTGAACAGGTTTCGTATATGCCTTCAGAGAGCTTAGAGTCTAATAAAGACAGTCAATTAAACAAGTAATAAGAGTGATATGAGATCAATCTAATGACATGCAAAGTGTATTTCATCTGAGACAGAGAGCTATAATAGACTGGTTTCCCCAACAGTCACTGATAAAGACTAGCTGTTTCAAAACGGCAGCAGCACCCTCCACAGCTTAGGCTATGGCCAGGCATCTCATGGGCCCAATGACAAGGTCGGAAACAGAACAAGAATACCTAAAGCTTATAGGGTAGAAAATACACTCTTAAATAGTTATGTTCCCCAAGAATAATGTTTTTTGAAACATCTGGGCTCCTCCTTGCAACTATACTGTTATGCTGACGATTGTTTTGTACACCCCTACTGTGAGAAAAAGGAGCCCTGTTTGTGCAGTGGTTAAAGAGCTTGGCTGCTAATCAAAAAGTTAGTTTGAACACACCAGCCACTCCTCGGAAGAAAGGTAGAGCAGTCTACTTCCTTAAAGATTCACAGCCTTGGAGACGTATGGGGCAGTTCTACTCTGTCCTATAGGATTATCATGATTCTATTAGACAATGTTTTGTTTTTTTAAACCATGAGAAATCCAACTGTATTTTTTTTTTTGTATATTGTGCTTTAGGAGAAAGTTTACAGCGCAAGTTAGTTTCTTATGCAAAAATTTATACACACCTTGTTATGTGACTCCAATTGCTATCCCTATAATGTGACTGCACATTTCTCCTTTCCACCTGGGATTTCCTAAGTCCATTCAGCCAGCTTCTATCCCTTTCTGCCTTCTCATCTTGCCTCCAGACCGGAGCTGCCCACTACCTGAACTAAAAATAAGAAGCAGACTCTTCATGAGTATCATTTTATGTCTTATCCTCCATTCTATTCTTTGTCTGAAGAGTTGGCTTCAGGAATAATTTTTGTTCTGGGTTAACAGAGAGTCTGGGGGCCATGTCTTCTGGGGTTCCTCCAGTCTCAGTCAGACCATCAAGTCTGGTCTTTTTACTAGAAATTTGAGTTTTGCACCCCACTTTTCTCCTGCTCTATCAGGGACTCTCTGCTGTGTTCCTTATCAGGGCAGTCATTGGTGGTAGCCAGGCACCATCTAGTTCTCCTGGTCTCAAGCTGATGGAGATGGAATCTGTGGTTTCTATGGCTCTTTCTGTCTTTTGAGCTCATATTTTCATTGTGTCTTTGGAGTTCTTCATACTCCTTCACTCCAGGTGGGTTGGGACCAATTGATGTACCTCAGATGGTCACCTGCAAGCATTTAAGGCCCCAGACACCATTCACCAAAGTGGGATGCAGAATATTTTCTTACTTTGTTATGCCAATTAACCTAGATGTCTCCTGAAACCATGGTCCCCAGGCCCCCACCTCTGCTACACTGTCCCTTAAAGTGTTTCGTTCTGTTCAGGGAGCTTTTCAGCTTTTGGTTTAGTCCAGTGATGCTGACTTCCCCTGTACTGTGTGTTGTCCTTGCCTTCACCTAAGATAATTCTTGTCTATTATCTAGTCAGTGAGTACTCCTCTCCCTCCTTTCCCCCACTCGTAACCATAAAAGAATGTTTTCTTCTGTTTAAATCTTTTCTTGAGTACTTGTAACAGTGGTCTCATACAATATTTGTCCTTTGGCAACCAATTAATTTCACTCAGCATAATACCTTCCAGATTCATCCATGTTATGAGATGTTTCGCGGATTCATCATTGTTCTTATCTTTGCATAGTATTCCATTGTGTGAATATACCATATTTGTTTACCCATTCATCCATTGATGGGCACCTAGGTTGTTTCCATCTTTTTGCTATTGTGAACAGTGCTGCAGTGAACATGGGTGTGCACAAGTCTACTCATGTGACAGCTCTTATTTCTTTAGGAAAAATTCCAACGAGTGAGACTGCTGGATTATATGGTACTTCTAGCTTTTAAAGTAAGTGGCAAATCAACTTCCAAAGTGGCCGTACGATTTTACATTTCCACCAGCAGTGTATAAGTGTTCCAGTCTCTCCACAACCTCTCCAGCATTCATTATTTTGTGGTTTTTGGATTAATGCTAGCTTTGTTGGGGTGAGATGGTATTTCATTGTAGTTTTGATCTGCATTTCTATAATGACTAATGATCATGAGCATTTCCTCATGTATCTGTTAGCCGCCTGAATGTCTTCTTTGGTGAAGTACCTATTCATATACTTTGCCAATTTTTTAGATTGGGTTGTCTTTTTGTGGTTGGAGTTTTCCAGTATCTTATAAATTTCAAAGATTAGACCCTCATCTGATATGTAGTAGCCGAAAATTTTTTTCCCAGTCTGTAGGTTGTCTCTTTTTCTGTTTTGGTCAAGTCTTTGGATGAGCGTGTTTGATTTTTAGAAGCTCACAGTTATCTGGTTTCTCTTTTGGTGTTTGTGCATTGTTATGTTTTGTATTCTGTTTAGGAGATATATTCTGGCCCCTAGTGTTCTCCCTATTTTTTCTCCCATGATCTTTATCCTTTTAGATTTTATATTTAGGTCTTTGATTCATTTTGAGTTAGTTTTTGTGCATGGTGTAAGGTATGGATCTTGTTTCATTTTTTTACAGATGGATATCCAGTTATGCCAGCACCATTTGTTAAAGACACTGTCTTTACCCCAATTAACAGACTTTGGGCCTTTGTCAAATATCAGCTGCTCATAGGTGGATGGATTTACATCTGGATTCTGTCCTCTGTTCCATTGGTATATGTATCTGTTGTTGTACCAGTACCAGGATGTTTTCACTACCATGGCAGTATAACAGGTTCTAAAATCAGATAGTGTAAGGCCTCCCATTTTCTTCTTCTTCAGTAACGCTTTACTGATCTGGGCCCTCTTCCCTTTCCGTAAGAAGTTGCTGATTTGTTTCCCCAACTCATTAAAAAATGTCATTGGAATTTGGATCGGGATTGCATTGTATCTGTAGATCCTTTTGGGTAGAATTGACATTTTCATGATGTTGAATCTTCCTATCCATGAGCAAGGTATGTTTTTCCACTTATGTCGGTCTCTTTTGGTTTCTTGCAGTAGTGTCTTGTAGTTTTCTTTGTATAGGTCTTTTATGTCTCTGGTTAGATTTATTCCTAAGTATTTTATCTTCTTGGGGGCTACTGTAAATGGTACTGATTTGGTGATTTCCTCTTCGAAGTTCTCTTTGTTGGTGTAGAGGAACCCAACTGATTTTTGTATGTTTATCTTGTATCCTGATACTTTGCTGAAATCTTCTATTAGTTCCAGTAGTTTTCTTCTGGATTCTTTAGGGTCATCTATATATAAGATCATATCATCTACAAATAGAGATACTTTTACTTCTTCCTTACAATTTGGATGCCCTTTATTTCTTTTTCTAGCCTGGCTACGACCTCCAACACAATGTTGAATAAGTGTGCTCATAAAGGGCATCCTTGTCTGGTTCGTTCTCAAGAGGAATGCTTGCAGACTCTCTCCATTTAGGATGATGTTGGCTCTTGGCTTTGTAGAAATGCCCTTTATTATGCTGAGGAATTTCCCTTCTAGCCCTATTTTGCTGAGAGTTTTTATCATGAATGGGCGTTGGACTATGTCAAATGCCTTTTCTGCAGCAATTGATAAGATCACGTGGTTCTTGTCTTTTATTTATATGATAGATTACACTGATTGTTTTTCTAATGTTGAACCATCCCTGCATACCCAGTATGAATCCTACTTGGTTGTGGAGAATTATTTTTTTGATATGTTGTTGAGTTCTCTTGGCTAGAATTTTGTTAAGGATTTTTGCAACTATGTTCATGAGGGATATTGGTCCATAATTTTATTTATTTATTTTTTGTGGTATCTATACCTGGTATTGCTATCAGGGTTATGCTGTGGTCACAGAATGAGTTTGAGAGTATTCCATTCTTGTACGCTCTGAAATACTTTTAGTAGTGTTAACTCTTCTCTGAAAGTTTGGTAGAATTCTCCAGTGAAGCCGTCAGGACCAGGGCTTTTTTTTCGTTGGGAGTTTTTTAATTACCTTTTCAATCTCTCCTTTGTTATAGGTTTATTTACTTGTTGTACTTCTGTTTGTGTTAGGTTTGGTTAAAAAAAAAAAAAAACCCAGTGCCATCGAGTCGATTCCGATTCTAGGTAGTGTGTTTCTAGAAATTTGTCCATTTCCTCTAGTTTTTAAATTTGTTAGAGTAAAATTTTTCATAGTATTCTGTTATGTTCTTTTAATTTCAGTTGGGTCTGTTGTCATATTGCCATCACATTTCTTATTCAGGTTATTTGTTTCCTCTCCTGTTTTTCTTTTGTTGATCTTCTCAAAGAACACGCTTTTGGTCTTGTTAACTGTTTCAACTGTTTTTCTGTTCTCTATTTCATTCCATTCTGCTCTAATTTTTACTATTTCTTTTCTTCTGGTGCCCACTGGCTTCTTTTGCTGCTCTCTTTCAACTTGTCCAAGTTGTAGAGTTAATGTTTTGATTTTGGCCCTTTCTTCTTTTTGGATGTGTCCATTCATTGCGATAAATTGACTCTGCGTGCTGCTTTGCTGTGCCCCAAAGGTTCTCGTAGGATGTGTGTTCATTCTCATTTGATTCTATGAATTTCTTTATTCTGTCCTTAATTTTTTCTATAACCCAGTAGCTTTTCTGCAAGGTGTTGTTCAGTTTCCAGACGTTTGATTTTTTTTTCCTTGCTTTTTCTGTTACTAATTTCTACTTTTATGGCTTTATGGTCAGAAAAGATGCTCTGTAATATTTCAATGTTTTGGATTTTGTTAAGGCTTACTTTGTGGCCTAATATGTGGTTTATTCTGGAGAATGTTCCACGTGTGCTGGAAAAGAAAATATATTTGGCTGCTCTTGGGTGGATTGTTCTGTATATGCCTACAAGATCAAGTTGGATGATTGTGGCATTTACATTTTCCATGTCTTTATTGAGTTTCTTTCTGGATGTTCTATCCTTTACTGAAAGCAGTGTGTTGAAGTATCCTACAATTATTGTGGAGCTATCTATTTTACTTTCAATGCTGTTAGAGTTTATTTTATGTATTTTGGAGCCCTCCTGGTGTACTGACCCTTTAATCGTTATATAGTGTCCTTCCTTTTGTGGTAGATTTTGCTTTAAAGTCTATTTTGTCAGAGATTAATATTGCCACTCCTGTATTTTTTGATTGTTGTTTGCTTGATGTATTTTTTCCCACCTTTTGCGTTTTAGTTTCTGTGTTTGAGTCTAAGGTGTGTGTCTTATAGGCAGCATATAGAAGGATTTTTTTTTATCCATTCTGCCATTCTCTGTCTCTTTACTGGTGCGTTTAGTCCATTTACATTCAGCGTAAGTATTGATAGGTATGCCTGTGCCTGGGCGAAAAGGGCTGTGCCTGCCCTGAGTTCCTAGCTTAGGGGAGCTGAAAGAATATTTTTTCCTGTTTGTTAATCTGTTCCTGGAAACCCTTGAGACTTGCCAGCCTCCACAACCATGTGAGCCATTTTCTCTAGTTAAATCTCTCTATCTTTGTCTCTCTCTCTCTCTATGTATGTATGTTGCTGTGGTTAAGAGCTTGGCTGCTAACCAAAAGGTCAGCAGTTCAAATCCACCAGATGCTCCTTGGAAACTCTATGGAGCAGTTCTACTCTATTCTATAGGGTTGCTATGAGTCGGAATTGACTCGACGGCAATGGGTTTTTAATCTGTTCCATCTCCAAAATCAGGAGAATGCCTCAGGATGTGTGACAGGTCCTACTTCTGGCCCAGGGAGCACAGCAATCACTGAAATTGAACAGGGACCCAGAGCAGCGCAGGAAGCGGGCAGGTAAATGAGAAAGGGGTGGTTTCCAAAAGGGTTTTTTTCTTTTTTTGGCCTGCATGGTAGGTTAGATACCTATACTTATCTTTCGCTGACTGAGCACCATGTCTCACTGGTTCTGGAGGCTTGAGCAGACTCTCCGCTGCTCGGTTTTTCCCGATGTGGAAAATGCATCCTGAGCACCACTGCTTGCCTCACCATGTGCACCAGCCAATCCAGCCTGCAGGCTGCTGGTGCAGGCCAGGTCAGGTCTGGTAACTCCTCGCTGCTTCTGAACTGTCTCTCCCTCTCCCTGCCACACGGTCTGATTTCTTAACTTTGTCTTTGATGTTCAGGGCTCCTAGACTGTCATATATAACTGATTCACTTGTTTTTTCAGATCTTTGTTATAAGAGGGACCACAGGAAGCATCTGACTCCACCATCTTGGCCCCACCCTCCCATCTATACTCTTTGCTAGGACATTAAAGTGAAAACAAGTTAAAACCCAGTCCTGGCTGGCTTTTGAACCTGGACTAGCTCTTTGTGTGGTCTGACCTAGCTCACTACATTCCCTTATATCCTACAGACACAAGTCATACACACATACCACCGGCCTCAAGCATTTTCCTGTCATATTTTCTGTGCCCCTCACACCAAAGAAAAACAGGGGAACACTGCCTTTCCAGAATTCAAATGAAAAAAGATATTTTAAAAAACAAACAATCAGAACGTAAGCTCAGCTTCTCTCTTGTTGGTATTCTAATTGAAATGATTTTATAATACGAATAGTATTTAGACAAACATAGGAAACCAATTTCAAAAGGTTTCCAAAAAGATTTCTTTGGTGAATCTTTTTATGGCAAATATTATGGGTTGAATTGTGTCCTCCAAAAAGGTATGTTGAACTCCTAACTCCTATACCTGTGAATGTGACCCTGACTGAAGAAAGTCTTTGAAGATATTATCGGTTAGGTTAACATGAGGTCATACTGGAGTACCAGTTGCTACCAAGTCTAAATCATGGTAACCCCATGAGTGTCAGACTGGAACTGTGCTCCTTGGGGTTTCAACGGCTGACTTTTTTGTAAGTAGACCACCAAGACTTTCTTCTGAGGTGCCTCTTGGTGGATTCAAACCTCCAATCTTTCAGTTAGCAGCTAAGTGTATTAAGTGTTTATACCACCTAGGAACTGGGTCCTAATCCAATATGACTGCTGTTCTCATAAAAGAGAAGAGACACAGTAACACAGGAAGAATGCCATGCGATGCTTCAGCTGTTAGCCAAGAGACACCTAGAGCTACCAAAGGCAAGGAAAGAGGCATGGAACAGATTCTCCTGCAAAGCCTCAGAAGGGATCAACGAGGCAGATGCCCTGATCTTGGACTCCCAGGCTCCAGAACTCTGAGACAATAAATTTCTGTTCTCATAAGCCCCTCAGTGTGTGGTATTTGTTACGGCACCCCTAAGACAGCAGATCATTAAGATTATTCTGCCTGAGTTCACTACAGTATGAAATGCTAATATAGTTATTAAATAGTGCAACTAGATTATAATGAGTGGAAAGTTGTGCAATTACTTAAATGTGCTGGTTCTCAATCACCAAAGTTCTTCTTGGGAATAGCTGAGGTTCCTGCAACATCCTGCCCAACGAAAGAGACCGTCTCTTGGTCTTATGCATTATTTTTTTCTTATTTGCAAATTCTTTTGTTTGTATGCATGTACGTATGTATTGTAAGGAGTCCCTGGTGGCTCAAAGGGTTAAATGTTCGGCTGCTAACTGAAAGGTTGGCAGGTCAAACCCGTCCACAGGTGCTTTGGAAGACAGGCTAGGAGATCTGCTTCCGAAAGGTCACAGCCTTGAAAACCCTATGGAGCAGTTCTACTCTGGACACACGGGGTTGCCATGAATCAAAGTTGACTTGATGGCAACTAACAACAAAAACAAAGTATGTATGTATATAACATTTCTTCTGAGTCTACTTCATCAAAATTCTGATCACTATAACTAAAAAAAGAATTAGGATTTTCTTTTCTTATTGAGTCCAACATGTCCTAGTTAAATTCCCACATGCTGTTATCACTGAGAAAATAATTTCTAAAATTATTATCTAAGACTGATGAATGGAACCAAGAAGATGTGGCAGGGATGTTCAATTTTTTCAACAGAAAGTTCAAAGTATGTAAGCTCATAAATTTTGCTTTGGTCAAAAAATCAAGAACATGCTTCCTTCAACTTTATTTATACCTACTGTTTATTGTAGTCAACCCGTAACATTTAATTTCAAGGGAAATTAAATTTGAATTATTTGACTTCCACTTCTAGCCATGATGGAGCAATAGGGATTGGGTTTAACCTGCAGCCATAAACAACTGAAAAACTGGGGAAAAATATATGGAACAACTGTTTTCAGACACTGGACAAGAGGCAGCACAGGGTTGTGGTCCACAGGTGACAGGAAGCATCTGTGGTGAGCCCCATGATGGCCCTGCCTTTCTACCTGCAGGCAATTTCTGGAAAATATAAGCAAAGGAAGGAAGAATCTAAAGCAAGGTCAGTGGCCTTTCTGAGTTGAAAAGATGAAAACTGGAGTTCAAGGAGAGTGAGGTGACTGGAAATTACAAGGCGGGTTCTGGAAAAGAGGGAGCTACTGAGAAATAAAGCTTCAAAAATCTGCATAGGGGTCTTCTTAAGTCTTTGCTGAGTACTAAACCCAAACCAAATCCATTGCCATTGAGTTGATTCCAACTGATAGCAACCCTAAACGATGGAGGAGAACTGCCCCATAATTTCCAAGCCTGTAAATCTTTAAGGAAGCAGACTGCCCTCATCTTTCTCCCATGGAATGGCTGGTGTGTTCAAACCACCAACCTTTCAGCTAGCAGCTGAACACTCTAACCACTGTGCAACCAGGGCTCCTTGTGCTGAGAACTAGGCCATGTATATGTAGAGTGAAGCTTCACAAAGACAGGCAAAGAACGACCTGGGAATTTCAAGCTAAACAATTCCCAGAGACCATACAGGGCAGCAAGACATTCTAGATTTCCGCAACTAGAGTGAACAGTCCTCATCAATTACCTGGGGGCATTCAGTAGATACCCAAGGAGTCATGACGTGGTAGTAGGACTGAAGAAGGCTACTCCAGACCTGCTCCAGCAAAGCTTAACAAAAGGCTTGAAGGAATCAAACCGATAGGCAAGTAACTAAACTGCCTGCTAAAACAAAGCCCAGCAGAAAACAAAATCCAGTCATTGAACAATGTCAACATAAACAATATCCAAGACACAATAAAGAATTATTACACATGCTAAAAAACAGAGAAATACGAACCATAACAAGAAACCAGGAGAAAAATCGGTCAGTAGAAATAGATCCAGAAATAACAGAGGTGATGGGATTAACATACAAGAACATTAAAAAAGTTATTAAAACTATATTTAAATATTTAAAGGAACATAAAAATAATGAGAGAACAAAGAGGGAACTTCTAGAGATGAAAAACACAATATCTGGAAAAAAAAGAAAGATGGGGGGTGGGGAGAAAAGAACCTTAGTGATGTGCTTAACAATAGTTTGGCTGGTTCTTCTGGATGCCCCAGAGCCTGGCAACCTCCTCTGGGTCAAATAGGTTGAACTCTAGATATCTAACACACATGTAATTGGAGTCCAAGAAAAAGGTAAGGGAACAGAAAAAATGCCTGAGAATATCATGGCTAAAAATTTCCAAATTTGATAAAAATTATAAATTAATAGATTCGAAAGGCTTGATAAAACCTAGGCAGAATAAATATGAACTGTTCAAGATGATATAATTCATTACAGTCAGCCTCAAGTATAACTTCTAATTGAATAAGTCCTGTCAGCTTGACAACTGGTGGTAGTAAATTAGACAAGGGCATATTAGATCTGATTTACTCCCACTAATTAAGGGAGTGAGATCCATGTTACATTTGCTGACAGGGGTCCATGTTAGACATCATACCACACCATGGAATGCAAAGGATTCTGGTCCTTCATTGTTTATACCAATGCTTGGTGGACTGGATGGGAAATGGGAAATGGGAACAGGACAAGGAGAAGGAAAACTGACAGTATGGAAGTCGTTTATTTAGTGCAAATGAACCATCTGATTTTATGGTGTTCTTATGAGGAACATTCACATTTATTAATGAAACGTTAGAAAAATTCCCTACTCCAATACTTACAAGACTAACAAAGTATTTTAAACTTTAAGAGGTATTAACTTTAATATAAAGTAAGGTATCTCTATTACCTTATTTGAATTTTTTATCTGTTATTGTGGTCATAAACAACCAGTGTTTAAAGCGTTTGAGGCATGAATGTATTAAAACTAATACATCTTATGTTTCATTTAGGTTAACAGTCAACTGGTAAATACTGATTTAAAAAAGTTAAGAAATGCAGCATTACAATTTGAGATGCATTATCTCGGGGAAAAAATGGTTAACAATTAGTTAATTAACAACCAATTCTTCCTTCTAAATCAAATTTTAAAATTCATTTAAAAAATGTCTATTTCTCTGTACTGACCATAGAATTTACTTTTGTTGCAAATTTCATCTTAAAAAAAATTCTCATAGAATTTATGTGGCGTATTTAAAAAAATTCAACCATAAAAAAATAACATGGACTTTAATTAAATAAGATGAATAAACACTGTGCCCAATAACATAAAAAGACAAAATGACATTTCTTTAATATAAAATGTAACATGTATTTTAATTATTTAAATTTACTTACCAGGTAGTTACTTAATAAGCATAAGAGATGACAGCTGGTGATACTTAGCAGCAGTAACACCACCAACTATTGGATTTTCCAAGAGAAGAAAGTTTAAAATTACATAAGAGCACAAACTTAAAAGACAGCACGAGGAGCGGGGACTGGGAGTGGTGGCTACTTACAGTCATCTCGACCAGGCTGAAAGCTGCTGCCCCTCTTGAGTGATGCTGTGTGACTAAGATGACCCAGCACCGAAGAGCGTACATCATTATCAAGATCCAACATGGGGCTATGCAGGCCTGGGCCCCCTGAAAGAAAAAGGCGATGCTTGTACGCACGATGTCTATTGTTACCTAGTTGATTTTATGGACTACATCTACGAGGTTATTTCTTGCTCAATTGCTCCACTCTTAAATAAAACATTTACAAAGCAAAATCAAAGGTATTTTCCCTAAATAGCTTTTAAAAGTCATCCCCACTATGACAGATTTGGGGGATTCGATCATTATTTTTGCTTAATACAGAGGTGTGACAAACTGCATGGTGGAGCTTATGTACAGTTTATGAATGCATGTTCAGCAAACTAGGGGGAGATGCCATAAACATAAAAAATCAGGAGAAGACATCAGTTTTCGAAAAACTTGTTGGGACTTGAACAGAAAGTCAGAGTTCTGACTCTTCTATTTCTATTAATGGTGCGCAAACTTTGTCTTCTCCCTGAACATCCCCCTTCCCATCGGAATTCCCAAATCCCATGGGTTCTTTCTTTGGGATGTGGGGTTCTGACTCTGCTGCCAGTTCCAATGCCAGCAACCTAGTTTGGGTCCTTTTTACCTCGTAAAGGTAATGCCTCAGAAGCTAACATTTCACTAAGGTCAAGAAACTCTCTTCAGTGTCCTTGGATTAACCTCACTAAAACACTGCTCTCTTTATTCTCTTCCCAGAAGTCTTCCAGAAAACCCTTAGGAGAAAGTCTTCGCCAGTGTCTTCCAATTCAAATTTTCCTGAGAACTAGGAAACAAATTTTCTTAAATGGATCTCAAGAGCTAGTGAGAATGGAATCCCATGTTGCTATGGGAGGTAAGAAGG
Source organism: Loxodonta africana (assembly GCF_030014295.1). NCBI lineage: Eukaryota > Metazoa > Chordata > Mammalia > Proboscidea > Elephantidae > Loxodonta > Loxodonta africana. Next base: position 37,904,104 of record NC_087342.1, read on the forward strand.
AAGGTGGCTTTCAGTGGCGGAAGCTTGCCTTTTCATTCTATGAGGCACCTATAAACACCATTCTAAGCTCTAGCTGAGCATTCAAAGGTCTTCAAAATAATCTGAATTCAATATTTACAGCATATTTACTATGCATAAGGTCCTTAAATATTCTATGAAAATATATCTTATATTTTCCTCACTTTCCTTATCCTTTCCACCTGAAAGGCCTCATTCATCTTTTTCTCCATCCATTTAAACCCTTATTCTTAAAGACTCAGTTTGAATTACAGCTATTCCATGAAGTTTCAGGCTCAAAGTGTTACCTATCTTCTCTCCCTTTCTGCAGCAGTTTTAATGTACATAATTCATGTGCCTTTACAGTCTACCTTATATTGTTAATTAACTCTTAAGTATATGTCTACCTTCAAAGCAGACTGTTGTCTTCTTGGGAATAAGGACTGAATATTTTATCTCTGAATTCCCCATATTCATTGGACCTTTCACAAATAACTCTCTTAACATACACTGAGTGAATACTAAATTATTCAATGAGAATTCTATTGTTTCTTTTACAACTTCACAAAAATTCAAAAGCTTATGGACTTATTTTCAGATGCTAAAGATAAAACATATTTACATAATTACAATAATACTTTTATGACACTGATAATGCTAGCTATTCAGTAACACTTAACAAGTATTCACTGAACACCTCCTATGTGCCAGGAATTATAGGCCCTGGAGATAAAGTGATGAATATGGTGTTTCCATTCTGGTTGTAGAGGCAGAAAATAGACCAATAAATAATAAAAGCATAGTAACATGTGCACTACAGAGATTTTATGAGGTGCCGTGATGGGGTGATGTGACAGGTAACATGACTGGTGCTAGTGGACCTGAGGAGACCTCGCAGAAGAGCTGACTGCATGGGCTCCCCCCATCACAGGCCATGTACCTGGCACAGCGCACGCTGTCTGCCGTATCTTCACAGCTAAGTCTATCAGGCAGGTATTACAGAAGCAAATTAAATTGTTTGAACAGAACTTTTAGTGGGATAGAATTTTATTAAAGACTTACTATGTTCAACCTACTGTGCTAAATGCTTCACATTCATTTCTACTTGGGAGAACATTGCATCTAAGGCAAAAATTTGAATAATCCAATATATTAAAACACAACAAAATAAATGATATGTGATAAAAAAAAATAGAGAGTAAGAAAATATAAACAGTTAAGAAATGATATCTTCATAACTGTTCTTCTATAAAGAGGAAGTAGTGTGTGGAAGCTTTAATGATTTATATGACATTTTCCTTTGAAGTCTGTTCATTCTCCTTGATACTGATTGTAGAATTCAGCAAAATATCAAGATAATAAATTTATGACATACTTTAAAAGGAAATATAAACGGGCCCAGACTTAGCATCACATTAAAATTTTATATAAAAGCTTATATTAAAAATGCAAGAAGAGAGTGCTTTAATTCAAAATGTTACATGTTACTCTTGAGGACTTCATGACTATAAATTTATGATTAAGAAGAAAAACATTTCCTAGTTTCCTAAAAGTACACTATATACAGTTCTTACTAATAACACAATTGTTAAGTAGATCTGCAGAAAGTTATCTCCCCAAAACTCGTGTTTCTATAACTTTAATTTAAATACTAAATTACTCATACAGCTTAATTTAAGTAAATCTTAAACTCTGAAAGTGTTACAAGACTTTTTTGGTTTTAAAACCAGAAACTGTATGAAGAGTATGCTTCTGTTCTATTAGAAACCACATCACCAGTTTTCTACGGTGCCAAGAATAGAAAGTTTAACATGAACTAACTCCATAATTGGTAATCCAGCATCACCAGCAAGCACAACACAGCATCAGGGAGCCAGACTGGCACATATGCCCTCAGGCCTCACGGGCGTCTGAACATATTCGTAGACATTTTTCGAGAAGTGACCAGAAGAGGGCGCTTCAGTGCAGCGTGAGGATGTATAAGCCCTGTACGCTTGCCTGAGAGGACACTATCCAAGAAAAGCCCACTTCCCTCACATTTTGCTCCTTTTCTGACAAAAAAAAAAAAAAAAAGGTCTTACAATGAATTGCTTTACATGGAATTAAGGGGATTATGCTTAGGACACAGAACTAATGAAAATATTTCAAATACCAGCTGTCACTAATTATTCACTATCAGCGTCAAAAGTTTAAAAAATAAAAACCTGAGAATTCTGACACTCCTTTTAAACTTAAATTACATGACTTCTGTTGCTATTGTTATGTGCCATCAAGTCAATTCTGACTCACAGTGACCCTGTATGAGAGTAGAACTACTCCACAGGGTTTCCTGGGCTGTAATCTTTAGGGAAACAGGTTGCCAAGTCTCTTCTCCTGGGTCAGTTTGAACTGCTGACCTTTCAGTTAGCGGCTGAGCGCTTAACCATTGCACCACCACCAGGGATCCTTACGTGACTTCTACCCCACAAAAGAAAAACAATTTCTGTAAAATAAAATCAGCGAAAAGTTTTAAAATAATTCACAAAAATTAGTTTTATTTTATCTCGATTGTTTCCCCTCAAAATATGGTCACAGTAGCTCTTAATGTGTTTAAGAGAAATATACACATTATATAAAATACATGTTTATAAAACCATTATGACGTTTCCTTGTATCAGGCTCTCATCTGCCAGCAGATTACATACTATTGAAATGAGGCGACACAGTATCTCTCTCTGAAAACCTAAAATATCTGCCCCTTGAGATCCAAGACATTGTTTAATTATACACACAACTTAAGCTTTCCATCAGAATGCCAGCTTGCAATGGAACCTTCTGCAGGTGACTGGGACTGAAGTTTTCATACAATTGTATTTGACTTTGTTACTTCTAAACTTAATATGTCATCAAGATGAATTCTGAGAGGTCATTTGTTTCCCTGGCAGTAAACTTTCTCTAGAAATGAACTATTCCTAGGAAGTTATTATTTAGAGGTTTGATGAAAACTTTAAGTCTTCATTTGGGCTAATACAAAAAAAAATGCCCCCTACATTTGCAATTGGGGCAGGGATTGATTCCACTAGAGGTCCTCATGGCTATGCGATTGGTATGGTGTTCTGCAACTACTTAGCTCCATGAGTCATAGGCCAACGTTTCATCATCTGTAAAAATTCTACAATCTTTTTTAGCTCCAAAATTTTCCAACTCCATGGTTCAAAGTTTAAATTTGAAACTTTAAACCACTGGTGAGAACAAAATGGAAAACATGCATATCCTGCTTATTATCCAGTTAAATTTTACCAGTGTATCAAAGAAAACATATATATATATATATATATATATATATATCTTATCTACAGATGTACTTAGAAGAAAAAAATCTTCGAAAACTTAAAAAAAAATTAAGCTTCTTTACTGACGGCAGTGGGTTTGGGTTCTTCACTGACACTCAAGAGTCAGTGTTTTATTTCCCCATATAACAAAGCTTCTCTAATGTGCTAGCAGCATTCTCAAAAGAATTATTTTCCAAATACTGAGTATGCAGGAGAAATTTAACAAATAACAGACATAAAATTAATAAAAATCATTTTAGGAATATTATATAAACCCAGAACAGAAATTTTAAGAAGAGAAAAGCAGACAGAAAATCTGTTTTCAGAAGCTGGAGAAGTTATTTACTTCAGCACACTAATGAAATAATCCTAGTCACGTCACTAAAAGGATAAAAGCTATAGTGTAGAAATAATCAAAGGTTTAGAACATACTACTTTTCTTAAAAGGAAATAAACTACCAATTTTTCATAATTTGCTATTAACAAGTTGAAACATTTGCTATTTTTTTCCAACAACGGTAAAATCTTTTTTAAATAAAAAGACTTCAGCTTTTGCTAATCTACAGATCTGGAAGATCTTTTGCAAAGCTCAAAAACTTTTTAAACAATTTATGACTTTAGGGAGACCATACCCCCAGTGCCCTCGAGTCAATTAGAAAATGCTTATTCCACCTAGAATTCCAGTAAATCTTCCAGGAAACCTTATCAGGCATCCTTCAAATCCTTTCAACTCCAGCTGTGCCAGTTTTCCTATTTTAAATGCAAATACAGTCAATATTTGCTTCACAGGCTCTAAACAACATAAAGGGCAGAAGAGACCCTTCTTAAGAGAAGCCTGCAGATGTTGAACCAGGTGAATATGTTTACTATATTTCTCATCTTTCCAGCTTCACAGAGCACGTTTTCTCACAGTCTACTACATTTCTCATCTTTCCAGCTTCGTAGCACGTTTTCTCACAGTCTACAATAGCAAGAGAACTCTGATGCATAGTCTCCAGACTCTCAGAAGGGCGGCAAACTTCCTTACCACCCTTAAACACCTTTGAACATACTTTCCTGTGCACAGCGGGCCCCTGTCCTGTGCTATGGCCCGACCACCCACTGTTGCTTGTTGACCAAACGTGCAGGCCTGGAGTCTCCACAGACACAGGCAGGACAGGATTCCTTTCAAGCACACCACAGGCACGGATTTCAGTGCCAAAGCTGGGGGGCAGAATTACAAATGCCTCCCAAATTAGACCTGTGTCAACAGATAAACATGCTCTTTTTGATCGTATGATTTTCTATATATTTACAACTCTGACAGGGACATTTCCTAAATTTAATCCAAATTAAACGCAAGGAGACGTACTTAACATAGTCATGAAAATCTCACTTCCCCTCTAGGGGAACCAGGATTGCCTTTAGCACGTTCCAGGCAACATCGCTGGTATGTATTTTACATCATTCAAAACAATAGTTGAAAAACAGAAATATATTTTATATATTAAAATACATATTGAACTTTGAGAACCATTTACCAGCTAACACTGGCTATGCAGGTAAGAACCACTTATTTGTAATAAGCTGGATAAGGGAATAATCACAATTACTCATCCTTTTATTAAAGTACTATACTTCTTAGTAGCTACATATAGGTTTAAGTAGAGAAAACATGGTTTGAATATGTAAGTAATGGAATTATTACAAAAATGGCAGAATACAGAATTAAAATATTTGTAATAATCACTATTTTAAAATTACCAATTAATGCTAACATTCAATGCCTGCTTGACATTAACTGTCAAACAATCTTTCCATGAAGGAGGATGTGGTTTAGACATGAAACAGCTCCCAGTTACAGGAAATATTCCTCCATATGTACAGTAAGCCAAAACAACAGAAAAAAAACCAGCTGCTGGATAACAAATCAAAAAGGTCCCTCTGACATGAACCTTGTTGGCCTCTCTGATCTAACAAAGATAGATCATTCATTGTAAGGTGAAGAGAATCTAGCAAGAAACAGAAGGAACAAGTACAGAGACCTCAGCCCAGCTCTTTCCTATGATACTCAACAGCTGTTAGCTGTTGTGAATGGTACGTTAGTTTTCAAAAGTAAATCAAATTGTCAAGACCCAGATTATTGACTTCTAAAAACTGCTTAAATTGTGTTAAGTACTAATCAACACAACAGCAGTAGGCTGTAATTACTAGTCTTAATTTTAATTTGGGGGATAAAACTGTCTTTCCAAATTAGACTAAAACACATAGCTGACAAATCTACAATCATTATGTCAAAGACTGCTGACCTGCATTCTGGTGATTAAAACTGACATAAATTTATACTATTTACAAACAATAGTGATAATTTCCAATGGTATGTGCTTCAAATGTAATTCATGGCATACAGGGTGTCATCTGGGTTTTATTCCCCTCTGATAAAGGAGAAAAAGGGAAAAGAAACTCAGAACAACACTTTGTTGGAGGGAAGATTTCTGACTGTAATAATAAACTGGTATTTTCCTCTCCTTCTCTCTCACAAATCTCTCTCCTACATACATCCTTTAGAGTTTATAAATCTTAAAGCAGGTAACTAAAAATCCACTAAGCACTTCATCTTCTAAAGCCAATTTAAAAAGTATTCTGCAGTCACAAGACACAAAACAACAAGTACACAGGTACAGCTACCCGAGCAGAGTTGGCCACAGTGACTGCACACGGGTTAAACGGCCTGTGTGGAAAGCACGTAGTTACAGCGAAGAGAAGACAGAAAACAATTAGTATCTCCTATTATTTTTTTTTTATCAGCAGTTTCTGCAGTAGTGCTTTTCCTTTTTTCTTTTTAAACCAACCTCTAATATTCTGGGCTCATATTTTTATGATAAACATACAGAAAAGGAACTATTTTTTGTATCTCCAGGAAGTAAGTGCCACAGAGGAATCTTCCTGATAACAACTTTATAAGAAAAATTACAGATTTTATTACAAGACTTAACATGCATAACAACACATTTTGCAACTGTCTTTTTAGCCACGGGAATATTTTTATAGTCCACAGAAAACACAATGGCTCTGACAGGGTTCTCGTGGAGGTGGTAGCTAGCACACAGTGAGCTGGGACAAACTTTGCATTATCGCAAGACCAGGATTATATTTCCTTATTAACCTCATTAACTAAAACAGGCCAAATGAATTAGGTACATAAAGGTCATACCTGTATTTTTTATATATCAAGAAAAATACAGTTTAGCTATACCATACATAAATTGTCATGATACAATTTAAGCACGCATTCTATGAGCTTGAGTTGAAAACGTGGCCTTTTTGTATCTTACGGTCCTTGGATAAACATAAACACTGATATTTCTTTCAGCAAGTAATCAATCTACTAATCTGCTGAATGTCTGAAATGAGCAAAAGAGGAGGCATTTACAGTCTCCTAACAGTTTCCTTCTACAACAGACCCACTTCACTGTGACAATTCGGCATAAAGCCTTCAGGTAACTTAGCATCTCTAAATTTTCAGAGGACCTGAGACACATAGAAATGTATTCCTTTCTGCCATGTGGCTTATTTTACAAAATCTATGACTTACTTAACCTATTGCCCCTATTCTATATATCTGTGAATAATGCCTTTTGGGAAGTCCTAATTTTAATTAGATATATATTTGAAAAAAGGGAATAATTACTACTTGAGTGGCTGACACCCAATCGCTCTAAAAAATATTGCCAGCATATATTTTAAGAGTTAAACTCATTTTCAGAACAAAGAAAGAAATACGTTTGAAGACCACCTTTAAAAATCCTGTTTGAGAATGTCAGTAGGGGGTTAACCAAAGGCTTTTCCTGGCAGGAAAAGCTGAAGCCTTAGTCTAACTTTGGACCTATTTCACTGAAATTTTAAGAGACAAATGACACTTCTTACAAGGTGGTAAAAGTGTGTTCTGTGTGCAACAATTCAGGACACGGGGCTACCTTGAATACAGGATAACAGAAAAAAAGTTTCAGCCATTTCAGGCTGGACAACAGAACAAACTTCCATCAACATTTAGATTTCAAAATTAGTTTTTAATGTTCATCTTAGTTTTATTCCTGTTTTTTCATCTTTTTCTTCCTTGAGAAAATACAAAAGGTCAAATCTGGGGTACAAAGCAAGGCTCTGGAAGAGAAACAGCAGTATTTGGGGATAAACAGCAGGGTATGTGTAGGGTGCAATGGTAATCCTCAGCTCTGGGTCCTCCTGTTGTGTTTGTACTCTGAGCAGCAATGTCTGCTAGGGTCCCTGCACATTGGTACGACAAAAACTGGGATCCAGAGAAAGAGCTAATGCTGTGTGCATAGGAATACCAACCTTATGCCCCACCTCCGCTGCCACATGTCACACATACAAAGAATCTTTATTGGAGAACAGTAGCTTTTTATGTAAGATTGTCTCTGATAATCTATCAGCATCTTTGCGAAATTCTCTCTGAAGACCACAAGGCTAAGTACAATTAACATTTTCAAACAAAACCCCAAGTAAAGACTTTAAAATATATATTTATATGTTAATTAGATTTTAGATTCTTGCATAAAGACCAGCTTTACTTAAAAAGACACTAGGAACTCTTTTCCAGTCTGAAATACTTATATTCTATCCATTGAAAATTGTATTTTATTCCATGAAACTGTCTCAGTTCTTAGCCATTGTTCTGCTGCGGGTTTATTTAAACAATGACAACCATTTCTCCAGTGTTAAAAGTCCAAGTACAGAACTTTTTAAAACTCACATTCTTTAGATTTAAAATACATCAAATTTTCAATTTGAAAAAGTTTCTGAGACTACTTGAAAAAAAAAAAATGAAGATTTATAATAAAGGCTGTGGGATAAATACAGGCATTGTCTTTTTAGGGCAAATGGTTTCTAAGCAATTTCACAGAATACTAGGACTGTTAATTGCCTTTTCAAATGCCAATAATGACCTCTAGCCCTCAGTGGAAAATTACAATCAATGCAAGGAAACTAGTAAGCGGTCCAAGCCAACAAGTAAGTTCTCTACCACTGAGCATGGAGGAACTAGATAAAAACAAACGCAAGGGACTTACGGTAAAAGAAAGGCAGTCAGGTTATTATATCATCCTTTCTACTTCTGTATGTGTTTGGAATTCTCCAAAAAATAAATAAATAAATAATAATAACTGCTTCTGACCTGAACTCAAGAGAACGCAGCAATCTTCCAACTAAAAGGCTCCAACATGTTAGGATTATCTACTGCTATTTTTTTTATTCCTGTCACTACACTTACTGATGATGAAAAAGGGCACAGTGTATGCACATTCTTCTGAATGTCAAAAGGAAATTAAATTACAATATAACCTACAAATATGTGACTGATGAACTTTGGAAATGTACACTGCATTGCCATGAAATGTGTAGGTAAGTTAACAGACCTGTAAGGTATAATATTTTTACTTTCTAATCACAAAAGAGTAATTCATGAACCTAACTCTGAGTAAAGCTCATCACTAAGAAGTAGCTCCATTCAGCGTATAATATTATTTCGTAAGTGATGAGAAGTTCTACAACAGGCTTGTCCAGGGTGAATGAAAAAGGTGAAGAGCTCCAGTTCCACAAATGCACTTTAGTAGACCTAGTTCCACAAAGCCAAAAAAACAACAAACCTGTTGCCATCGAGTTGATTACAGAGTACAACTGCCCCATAAGGTTTCCAAGGAGCAGCTGGTAGATCTAACTGCAACCTTTTGGTTAGCAGCCAAACACTTAACATGGATATATAAACTCATGAGGGCAGGTAAAGGGTGTATTTCCATTTACGTCCAAGAAATAGTCAGATGCTTATCAAATGTTTCAGGTATGGATATGGCAAGATATATGACTTTTCTGGAACTTTTCCAATTTCCAATAGTTTTTTATAGGCATACCTCATTTTATTGTGCTTCACTTTACTGTGCTTCACAGATACTGAGTTTTTTACAAGTTGAAGGTTTGTAGCAACCCTGAGTCGAGCAAGTCTCTCAGCACCATTTTTCCAACAGCGTGTGCTCACTTTGCATCTCTATATCACATTTTGGCAATTCTTACAATATTTCAAACTTTCTCATTATTATTATGTCTGCCATGGTGATCTCTGATCTTTGGTGCTACTATCGTAATTGTTTTGGGGTGCCACGAACCATGCCCATATAAGACAGCGAACTTAACTGGTGTGTGTTCTGACTGCTCCACCAACCAGCCGTTACCACAACTCTCTCCCTCTCCTTGGACATCCCTATTACCTGAGACACAATACTGAAATCAGGCCAATTTTTTATTAACCCTACAAAGGCCTCTAAGTGTTCATGTGAAAGGAACAGTCGCATGTCTGTCACATTAAATCAAAAGCTAAAAATGATTAAGCCTAGTGAAGAAGGCATGTCGAGAGCTGAGAGAGGCCGAAAGCTAGGCCTCTTGGGCCAAACAGTTAGCCAAGCTATGAATGCAAAGGAAAAGTTATTGAAGGAAATTGAAAGTGCCACTCTAGTGAACACACGAATGATAAGAAAGTGAAAGAGCTTTATTGCTGATATGGAGAAAGTTTTAGTGGTCTGGGTAGAAGATCAAATCGGCTACAAGATTCCCTTAAGCCAAAGCCTAACCCAGAAGAAGGCCCCATCTCTCCTCAATTCTATGAAAGCTGAGAGGTGAGGAAGCTGAAGAAACGTTTGAAGCTAAGCAGAGGTTGGTGCATGAGGTTTAAGGCAACAAGCCACCTCCAAGATACGAAAGTGCAAGGTGAAGCAGCAAGTGCTGATGTAAAAGCTGCAGTAAGTTATCCGAAGATCTAGCTAAGATAACTGACGAAGGTGTCTATACTCAACAACAGATTTTCAACGTAGATGAAACAGTCTGACATTGGAAGAAGATGCCATCTAGGACTTCCATAACCAGAGAGTAGAAATCAATGCCTAGCTTCAAAACTGAAAGGATAGGCTGACTCTCTTGTTAGGGGCTAATGTAGCTGGTGACTTTAAGTTGAAGCCAAAGCTCATTTACCATTCTGAAAATCCTAGGGGCCTTAGGAATTATGTTAAATTTACTCTGCCTGTGGTCCTTAAATGGAAAAACAAAGCCTAGATGATAGCATATCTGTTTATAACATGGTTTACTGAATATTTTAAGCCCACTGTTGAGACCTACTCCTCAGAAAAAAAGATTCTTTTCAAAATATTACTGCTCATTGACAACGGTCACCCAAGAGCCCTGATGGAGATATACAAGGAGATTCATGTTGTTTTCATGCCTGCTAACACAACATCCTTTCTGCAGCACATGATCAAGGAGTAATTTTGACTTTCAAGTCTTACTATTTAAGAAATACATTTTATAGGGCTATAGAAACCCTGGTGGCGTAGTGATTAAGTGCTATGGCTGCTAACCAAAAGGTCAGCAGTTTGAATCTGCCAGGTGCTCCTTGGAAACTCTATGGGGCAGTTCTACTCTGTCCTATAGGGTCACTATGAGTCAGAATCGACTTGACGGCAGTGGGTTTTGGTTTGGATATAGCTTTCATAGACAGTGATTCTTCTGATGGATCTGGGCAAAGTAAATTGAAAACCCTCTGGAAAGGATTCACCACTCCAGATGCCATTAAGAACATTTGTGACTCATGGGAGGAACTCAAACTATCAACATTGACAGGGATTTGGAAGAAGTTGATTCTAACCATCATGGACGACTTTGAGGGGTTCAAGACTTCAGTGGACAAAGTAACTGCAAATGCGGCAGTAATAGCAAGAGAACTAAAATTAGAAGTGGAGCCTGAAGATGTGACTAAATTGCTGTAACCTCATGATAAAACTTTAATGGATGAGGAGTTGCTCCTTATGGATAAGCAAAGAAAATTGTTTCTTGAGATAGAACCTACACCTGGTGAAGATGCTGTGAACATGTTGAAATGACAACAAAGGATTTAGAATATTATGTGAACTTGGTTGATAAAGCAATGGCAGGGTTTGAAAGGACTGACTCCAACTTTGAAAGAAGTTCTACCATAGGCAAAATGTTACCAAACAGCATTGCATGCTATAGAGAAATCTTTCATGAAAAGAAGACTCACTTGCAAACTTCACTGTTGTCTTATTTTAAGAAATTGTCACAGCCACCCAACCTTCAGCAACCGCCACCTCGCTCAGTCAGCAGCCATCAACACCAAGGCAGGACCCTCCATGGGCAAAAAGATTACGACTTGCTGAAGGTTCAGATGATGGTTAACATTTTTTAGCAATAAGGTATTTTTAAATTAATGTATGTACATTTTTTAGACATAATGCTATTGCACACTTAATAGACTATAGTATAGTATAAACATAACTTTTATATGCACTGGGAAACCAAAAAATTCATGTGACTTGTTTTACTGCAGTATTTGCTTTACTGAGGTGGTCTGGAACCAAACCCACAGTATCTCTGAGGTTGCCTGTACTCAGATTGTCTCTTGGAAGCGTTAAGTAGGAACGAACATCCTTTGTAAAACCATGTATCCTGTTTATGTCTGGAGAACATTATCACCTCTTTAGGGAAGTGGGGTGGCATTTATCTGACACCCACTAGGTATCTGGAATACTTACTTCCTTTCCGTGCCTCTTTATCTAGATATTTCACGTTCATCATTTAGGTTCAATTGAAATATCACTTTTAGAAAACTTCCTTGGACACGCCTCCTCACTAGATTGGGTAAAATGCTTCCACAGAACTCTGTACTCCTCGCTTCATAGTGCTTTTCCAGTGATAATTAAATACCTACTTGATTTTTAAGAATACATGTCCTCCCACTAGACTACAAGCCCCACCAGGTCAGAGGTCACACTGGCCTTGTTCCCCAGTGTACTTGCAGCACGGTGATTTCAGCCACCTTGCCAGGATCACTGGGAGGTGTTAGAAAACACTAGTGCCTGGACTCTACTCCCAGAGACTCTATGTAATAGGTGTGGGTGGGGTGGGGGACAGGAATTGGCAGTTTTAAAAAAAATCCAAGAGATTCTAAAGGCCAGTTAAGGGCTGAGAACACTGTCTAACATAGGCTCAAAAATTATTAGCTGAAAAATAGAGAAACGAAGGCATTCTGCAGCCATTATGTTTAGTGATCTTTCCCAAAGACCACAGCCTATGTACATCATTTGCTGTCATTTCTTCTTGCTAAAACTATAATTAATGACATTAATACACATTTTGATGTGGCTTCAATAAGGCAGTATTTGGGTTTTCCTAAATATCAAGAATTGGAGCTGGGAAGTATTCAAATCCAAACACACTAGGTTCACGATGAAACTATTGTACAAATAAATGTGACTTCTCCATGTCCTTCATCCTGTGTAGGGCTGTTCTCTTGTCACTTCACTGAAGCCTCTTGGAAACCTTACTGTATCACTATTCTTTATTCTATATCATCTACTTAAGATCTCAGGCGACAGAAACTGCATTTCCAAGGCCATCCACAACAGCCTCAGTGCAAAGCTAAAGGGCACTTCTCATCTTATTTTTCACCTTAAAAACCTCAGTGAACACTCCCCTTCTCTTTAGTTGTGGTGACAGTAGACCCTCGTGTTTCCCTCGGGCTCCTGACCGCTCCTTCTTAGTCTCCTTTGCTGACTCCTCTTCTTCTACCAGCCCCTTCGATATTGTTGTTCCTCAGGATTCTGGTCTAGCTTTTTGTCTTTTTTCATCTCCTTGGGTGAATGTATCAACTCCCTGGAGCCACAGCCAAATCTCTCTCTTTAAATCCAACACCCTTGTTGGACAGCCCCACTTACATGTCAGACAACTCAAAATCAACTTGTCTCAAAAACTGGGAAAAAAAAATAATTTTTCTCCCCTGTCCACTCACTGGAAACCTTACGGTGGCGGTTCTGCTCTGCCCTATAGGGTCGCTATGAGTTGGAATGAACTCAACAATAATGGGTTTGGTATGTTTCCTAAGTCAATGGCGCCATCACCCTAACTATGTCAGACATCTGAGAACCATCTTGTTCCCTTCTTCTTTCAATCAATTACTAAAGAGAATAACAAGTCTATTTCCTGAATAGTTCTTGAATCCATATACTTCTCCACATTTCCACACCACTATCCTGGTTTTTTTTTTTTTTATACTGGGTTAGGTGCCTGCATGATCTTACTGGCCTCCTAACGGCTTCCCTGTTTCCAGACTTCCTCCCTCTAACCCATTCACCGCACAGCAGCTAGAGTGGTCTTTGAGAAAGTAAGTCTGATCATGTCTTTCCCCTGGTTAAAATTCTTCAATGATTCCCCCATCACCCACGGGTGCAGTTCCCAGTAAACCCAGTGCTGTCGAGTCAATTCCGACTCAGATGCAGTTCAGTCTCCATAAAATAGCTAACACAGCCCTTCATAACCTAGCCCTATTTAACTCTGGCCTTGACTCTTACCACTGTGATCACATTCTGAGCTCCAATGACCCAGAGGGATTCACCGTGCTTCCTCCTACCCTGTGTACGTCTAGTCTCTCTCCCTGGAATGGTCTTTAACTCTTGCCTCCCTCCTTCCCTGATGTCTGCCTAACACAGATACACCTCAGATCTTAAAACAAATGCCACTTCCTTCAAATCTCAGAATGTCACCTCCCTGGCCTCAAAAATTTGGACCAGATGCGCTCCTAACTGCCACCACAGCACATTGCTTGTTTCCAGTCTTAGACTGCAGCACACTGCATGCCAACAGCTTACCTGTCTATACCTCCATTATCACGCAAACTTCTTGCGAGCAAGGCACTTGTGTATTGTGTTTACCACCCTGTCCCTAGCACTCAACGGTGTCTGGCACACAGTAGGCATTCAATACAATCTTTGTTGAATGACAGAATTGTAAAAATAAAAGTTGAAAAGCCTGCATTCGAATGTAGCTGTGATTTCTTTCTTCAAATTTCCTGAGGGGCTTTGCCCTGTTGGGGTTGTTCCCTTTTCCAGGCAGCCTGGCAGGCTACTTCCCATTCTTCTGGCTCTTACTAACACGTGGCCTTCTTAAGACCTTCCCAAAGCAGTCACCTGAAGCGTTCTCCTCAGTTATTCTCCTTCAGACTACTCTGTTATTTTTCTTAATATCACCACGGTTTTTATTTTGTTAGTTAAGTATTTAACAACTTTCTCTCCTACTACAGAGTAAGCCCATGAGGGCAGGGGCCATGCCTGCTTTACTCACCACTGTCTATCCAGTACTTGTCATTTACTCACCGCTGTCTATCTTGTACTTGTCACTAACTCACCACTGCCTATCTAGTACTTGTCACTTACTCACCACTGTCTATCTAGTACTTGTCATTTACTCACCACTGTCTATCTGGTACTTGTCACTTACTACTATCTAGTACTTGTCATTTACTCACCACTGTCTATCTAGTACTTGTCACTTACTACTATCTAGTACTTGTCATTTACTCACCACTGTCTATCTAGTACTTGTTATACTGCCTGGTATGTAGCAGGGACTCAATATATATTGGATGAAATAATGAAAGAATAACCTTAAGGACTAATGTCATCTACAATATCATACTGCCTCCCCCCCAAATTTTAATGGTTTCCTGAACCAAACCTCTGTCAATACTGCTGGTCATCATGGGCATTGACATATTAAAAAAAGAGGACGACAACAGGTACAGATACCAGGAAAATTAGGTAATTGTTCCCTTAATAATTAAGCTTTGCCAAGAGTTGATAAAGTGGCATTAAGGAATATCACAATAAACTGGAAGAGAAGCTGCCTTGCCTTTCAGGTCTTTTACATGGCCCTCTTTGCAACGGTGCATGAGCTGAAGGATCCACTTGTGTTGGGCTCCAATACACTGCCAAGCAGGGTCACCAGGTGCGTGAAGATCAGACAGATACCTGAAAAAGAAGTTCAAGGCTGGTAGCTATAAATGAGGCTAAAAGTAAAAGTTAGCATATTTTAAAATCATTAAGTGTTTAAAAATCTACAATTTTATCAATTAGTAAAGCATTTGTCAATATTAGTCTTTAGTTCTCAATGAAATATATTCAAATTTCTTTTCATGCAATTAACAAATAATAGTTTAAAAAAAAAAAAGTCAAAGACTTTCTAGAAAGGCAACCAAGAGGACTAAGCTGACTTGCAATGGCCCTATCTACTTAGTGTGAGCTTACTTTATATTTACATTTAGTTCACAGTGTCTCCACTTAGTGAGAAGTCACTAGACAAAAACAAGGTAGGAGCCAGCAAAGGACACCCAGAGGTATTTCCTCCCCCTCCCTTTTTTTGAATTTATTCCTTTAGTAGCTATAGGGTCACTATTAGTGGGAATCCACTCGGAAGGCAATGGGTTCGGTTTTGGTTTTTAGTATGAAAATGTTGCCACTAGATGTCGGTGTGACACTGTTTTCTAGGACAATCTAGCTATGCAGCAGCTGAAGCTTAACAGAAAACCAAATCCGTGGGGTGGATTTCAACCCTGCAGCACAAAGTAGACCTGCCCCACAGGGTTTTTAAGGCTGTAAATCTTTATGGAAGCCGACCGCCACAGCTTTCTCCCGTGGAGCAACTGGAGGGTTCCAACCTCAGACCACTGAGTTAGTCAAGTAAGTTGTCCAATGTGAAGAGCTAGTGCCCGCTATGCTGCACTGCTTCCTCTGAAGGCTGCCCTCCACACCCTGGGGCACCCATCTCTTTTAATAGTACTGCTTTTTGTTTTTTTAAATATTCCCATTTAATAACTTTAATTTCTCTTTCACTGATCACTAAATACCTGAAAACCAGATATCTTTTTCAAGGCTAGAACTGTCTAGAGTCTCCTTTACAGTGAGCCCTGCACACTCCTGCAGCCTAAGGATCCCCAACCAGTGTGGTCAGCACACTGCCTTACAATAGCTGGGTTATGCACAGGGAGCTCCCATCCCCACCCTGCCTTTCATGATCTGGGGTGCCACAGGGTACACAACCACAGCACCAAGGCGGTCTGGGAGCCACTGCTCAGCAGGAAGAAGAGATGGCTAAGCAGTGAGGGTACCTCTCCTTTCACCACACTGTCAGGATTTTCTTACCCTTACAGAGTGAATATTCTACAACTACTCTCAAATTATTTAGTACGCAGAAGAAGTTTGGTGTCCTATTTATACCCCTAAATTTCTGCTTTTTTTTTTTTTTTTTTCACTTTTATATTCCCATGTCATCAGCCAGTCTCCTGTTTCCCCCAAATTAGCTTTAAGGGTTAGGTCATGTATCCAGTACCATACAATATACATGATTCGTTAAAATACTTGCAGAAGGCTTACCTTATATAACGTTTTTGGTCATGTAAGGTTGACGGTGTCTCAAGCAATTTCTCTAGAAGTAATTCTCTTAAAGCTTCAATTCGTGTTTCTACTTCAGCATAATCTATTTTAAAAAGGAAAAAATATACAAGGGTTACAGAATGGAAACTTAAAATGAAATTATGGAACAGTAGTTGCTTTAGAAGGGTGCAGGGCTTGACTGAGAAGGGACACAAGTGATGAAAGCATTCTGTATTCTGTATTCTGCCGGGGTGTGGGTTACATGGGTCACGCATTTGTCAAAACCTGGTGACCTGAAACTTGAAAGGTCTGTGCATCTCACTGCACGTAAATTTTACCACAACAGGAAAAGTAAAATAAGGTTTTCTGAGTCCTTCTGGATTTCATTTATGAATTTAATAACGCCCTGTGATACTTCTCCTAGTTGGTTAAGGCTTTACCCTACGGCATTTTAATTTAAGATTTTCCAGTTTTCTGTAACTCTAACATCAGAGGTAATTTCAAAAGTTGTTTACTTTGCTTTAACGTAAGGTTAGAATTCTTAAATATGTCCTTCTGAAGAGGGAAGACCTAATATAGGTTTCCACGTCTGTAAAGTATCTGTATTTATTCTTTCCAGTAAAATGAAGATTTTTTTTTAACAGAATGATGGTTAACAAACAGCAAAGAATGGCCGAAGCTTGGCTATGACTGCGGTAGCTCATTTCCACTACATCTCAGTAGAAAAGTCGTCAAGTTAGTTTTTTGAAGTAATTGTTTTTACACTTTAAAAAGAACACCATATAAACAAAAATTAAAACACATGCAGAGTAATTTCCACATTCTTCCTGCAAAAGGAAAGAAGAAAATCTAAAAGTAATAAACAAATCTTACATTTCTTGAAAACTTGCACCTCTGTTTTCCCAAAGAGTGACTTGGCCTTTTCATAATCATTGATAACCACATCATAATCACCCTTTAAAATAAAGAAACATTTTAGAGACTGTCAGTAAAGCATAATGACATAAAGACATTTGGTTAAGATAACAAACATCTTAGAGAATCTTTCCATTTATGACAACTACGATCATAGGAACATAAACATGTAACTCTACCTTTTGAATATTCCTTTCAATATTTAGAGGGAGGTTGAAAAGAAACTTAAATCGCTGGAGCACATTGAGTGCATTTCTAGTGGAATCTGCCTTGTCCTTTCGACCTAAAACTTCTTGAAATAATGTGTCTGCAGTATTACTCGCTCCTGTTATAAAAGGAAAAAAGAAACTTGGATAAAAGCTGACTTTAATCAGAAAATGTGAAACTGGGCACTGGGAACAAAAATGTTAGACTATTGTAGTTTTACATTAAAACTTAATAGATTATTTTTAAAAGTTAGGTATAATGGGGATCTTTTATGGATTGCTAAAATACAATTCCCATTTTGCCTGCTAAGTCTTTTCATATGTTAAGAATGGTATCTAATTAAAAATAAACATATTTACCATGCCCCCCAAAATTCTCTAATGCAAATGAATGTACATAAAATTAGCTACACTCTTCTAAATTTTATACTAATTATGGGCCCTTAGGTTATTTCATTAATTTAGACAGCAGCTTCACACACACATACACACATGTACACACACACATACTGCATTACGCTAGTTAATAAATTCCATGGATTCAGTAACTACATATGTGGTAATACATAAAACAAGAAAAATATTTTCCAAAATGTTGTTCAAAAGAAATATTTTGAAATGAATCCTATTTTCTTGGTAGAACTATTTTATGTAGTAGGCACAGAAAATTACATAAAGCAATTTAAAATGACTAACATATTATCAAGTATTTTTAAAATCAATTCTTATAAAGATATATGAATCGAACATTTCATAATTGTTTTTACCTAAAATGACCTCAAACTATATGAATCAGTGTATGAATCAGTATAATGAAAGAAATGCTTTATCTAAAGCAAAATTTACAGTGTACAGAAATAGTTCAAATTTTTCACCTTGTGAATTATTTTTAATTAGCCACAAGGAAAGGGGGAGAGAAAGGATAAACTGTGTTTGGCTGTTTGATGGCTGCTTGTAAAAAGTTTCTACATTATCTGGTCTAGTGAGTCTACTTTAAGCAAAGATGAAAAAATGACGTTGGTCTCACTGGGTGGCTGCAGGCCATAGTCTCTAGTCAGCACCGTGGGTGGCCTGACCACGTTAAAAGTCGCTTTTGTAAAATAATTGCTTTATCTAAATGATGTTTAAATTATGCTGAAATTTTAAAAGCTTGATATAAAAACTTTGTTTTGTCAAGATACCTGTTTTCACCACAGCTATTTAATGTTGAATACTGAACTTCCATTAAAAGATGAGAAAAAAATATATTTCCTTCTTGCAACCACACCACACAATGATGTTTAAATGAATATTTGATATCTGACTAGGGCTAAAACTTTTTGTTCAAAGAAAAATTTAATGTATTTGTTTATCATTTTAAAAATACAACTTCATGAACTGAGGTTTCATAAATGAAGAGGTATGTGAACAGCACTGTTTTTTTTTTTTTAAAAAAAAAACCTTAATTACTTACATGTGGGCTTTAGATGATAAGTCCCCAAGCACTTATTTTCTTTTTTTGTACAGGGAAAAAATTTGGGGCAAAAAGTTTAAGAGCTCAAAATTAGATTTTTATCATTTTAAGGTATTTAAAAAATTACCAACTAATAATTTTATCTCCTCTATTTTTTTAAAAGGCATAAAAACAGAGAAAATCCACTTATAGTCAGATAAAAGATAAACACTTTACAAAGAATAATTTATATACAGGAACTAATTACAAAATTATAATGTTAATTCATTTATACAGAGATGTATGTATTTACACATGGAGAATTCTAATTTATGCATAGTGAAATTACAAAATGATAATTTTAATTAACAATTTCTGCCTATAAATTATTATTCTGCTGTGAATTTTACTGCATACACACAATAAAATGTTGGACGTTCACCACTCTTTGATAATGGGACAATTATATCCAGTAATAGAATAAATGACAGCAGTGAAACCAAGATTTATGCAGGCAGTGAAAAACCACCAGCAACTCACGAAATGAACCGTACATCTCTGTATTCGCTAGGGCTACGAAGGAGGGAAAAGAACACCTAAAGCACAGCGGTGCTCTGCACCATGAGCAGGTACCCCGGGTCCTCCAAGCAGTGAGAACATGCGTGCCTACAGCAGCTGGCAGGGGTCTGAGAGTCCAGCACAACCACACAACAAATCTCACTGACCGCATGGCCATAAAAACCACAACTTTGGCATTACAGGTTTCACAGCAAACCCTGATCTTCCTTTTTACCAGCCCTGAGCCAGCCAAGACCAGAAATTTCATCCTTTATCCTCACTCCGGGCTGATCTCAACACCATGCACGCCGACAGTCACCAGCGCAGCCCTAGACATAAAGGAACCGAGACCAAACAGCAACGCTACGGTTAACAATACTCAGCTGCCACAGTTGCAGTGGGCCCACATCATAATGAAATTTTTCTACAGTGTAAGAGGGGAAGAGGGTCACGTTAGCACTGCACACTAACCAATCAGATTCATACCTGCCAACCAATCTTATATCCTTAACTGCAAAAAACAGCAAAAGAAGAAAAAAAAAAACTTTAATTGTGCCAGGAAGTCCTGTTATCTAGAAAACCTAGTTCTGTAATTCTAACGGTGTTTTATAATTTCATGCATGTTTATTTAATATGAACATTATGTATTTTTCTCTTATTTCCAAGTGACCTTATTGGTCCTTTTCTAGGTATGGACACTTGAGACACTGGATCTGTTTGACGAGCACGGGGGAGGGAAAAAGTACTCAAGGCACTCATACCACATAATACAATTTATCCCAGGGCAGGCGAGTTGCATGAGATTTAGGAAATGAAACATTACAGCAGCTGGAAAACTAAGTTCAGTTTTTTTTAGTTAAAAGCATAACAAAACCAGGGACACAAAGAGAACCACCTGCTGTGACTGACTCAGTTCCTCTTAACAGACTCTAAGAAAATGATTAGACTGCTACCTATAACAAATATCATTTCATTATGTCAATAGTACCTTTAGCAATATTAACCCTTGCTTACAATGCCGTTCCTGACACTAAAACTTTATTAACTCCACATGAAGTACACAAAACCAGAATTTTGTGAATGAGAACGGTGTGTGTTGTGCTGAAGCCGGCTAGTGTCCCTTCTCAGCTTCAGTTCAGGAGTGTCTGGTTGGCAGTTTGACATCAACCACAGTGGGAGGACTTACAGCTTGGAAATCAGCAAATGCTAAAACTAGGGTTCTGGTGGGGTGTTTTTGGTTTTTTCTTTTTGGAGCATATTTACCAGCACACCACTGACTAAGGCTTAGAAGTCAATCCTTTTTATAAACGTAACTCTTACATTCTTAGAGTTCCAAATCTGCTAGGAAAAGGCTTCCTTATTTAATTATAACACAGGACTTGGGTAAAATCATTCAGTCTTGTTACTTCGACTACCATCTCTATGCTTGTGAGTCCCAAATCTGTATCTCAAGATATGCCTGTTAACACTAATCTTTATTTTTACTAGATGCTATGAGTTGGAATCGACTTGATGGAAACGGGTTTGGTTTTGGGTTTAGACATATGACAACCAATGTAGTCAACATTTACTCTACGTTTGGTGTATTAAAAACTGTACATGTATTAATTCATTCAAACTTGTTTATGACCCTGTAAGATACAAAGATAGGCACTATCATGGTCTCCATTTATAGTGGAAGCAACTGAAACACAGATGGGTAATGCCACTCGTCTAAATTTTAATGTCACACAGCTTGGGCGTGGTGACAGCTAGAAAGATACTCATTGGTATGACTCTGAGGAATCTCACACTCTACATACATGTCATAAATTGAACTGAAATTTTTCCTTTCCTCATTCCTCAAGCCTGCTCCTCTTCCTCTGTTTGAGGCCAGAAATCTGGAAGTCATCATTGTCTACTTCCTTTTTTTACTTGCCACATCAATGCAGTGGGCAAACTGCCTAACTTACCTCCTTAACATCTGTCTTTCACTCTGTCTTCACCACCTCTGTTCTGGTTAAAAGTCCTCACCATTTCTACTCTTATAACTACACACTCCTATCTGGTCTCCCTTCTTGACTCTAATCCAGCTCCCTTCTAATCCATTCTTTACCCAGCTGGCAGAAAGTTCCTTAAAAATTTTGTAACATCACTCCCTCATTAGAATCTTTCCAAGGTTCACATTTGTCTTTGGGATAAAGACAATTTCTACAACACCACACAGAAGCTGTCATGAGAGCCCCATCTCCCTTGCAGTCTCACGAATCACTTCTGCATGCTAGCCGAACTGGACGACAGCCCCTGGGACTCTAACCAATCACTTCTGCACACTAGAAGTACTGGACGATGGCTCCTGGGACTCTAACTTTGTGCCTTCCTGCTCATGCTACCTACCCTGCCTGGAACACACCAGTATCCACTTAGCAACCCACTCACCAACCCCTGCTTCCCTCGCTACCTTCCACTCCCTCATAAGGTTCATGCCGCCCTTCCCTGGGATTCTCTCCACCCCACTTTTCAGTCAGGTGCCTCCATGCATGCTCCAGATGCATCCCAGGGTTACCACTAGCAGACTGTCATCACACCATCATCTAATCACCTGCTTATTGGTCCATATCTTCCACTACACTATAAACTCTTAGAAGGCAAACAGGAAGTTTTATCTTTTTATTCCTGGGACAGAATGAGCATGTGCTCAATAAATGCACTCTTCTATATCAAAGGTTCTGTATTCTTTCTACTTAGAGAGGTGGTGTAATATAGCACAGGCTGGCCCCACTCACATGGTACTGCAGGGCCATAAAATGGCTGTGCAAGTTGAAACCGAGCAAAGCAGTTTAATATTCAATGGGGAGAATTATAATTGTTCCGTGACTTTAAAAAATTTTATTGAAACATTAAAAACTTGCTTACTGTTGATTACAAATACACACAAATGTTAAAAAAAAAAGTGAAACTAATAAGCTTAGTACACTATAATTTAAACATTAGAAAAGACTGAAAATTAAGTGTTTTAATTTCTTTGTAAAAAACTTATCAAGAGTGTTTGCCTTTTTTCCATCATAAATCTTAGGATACGAGCGAGCATAGTTTCTATGCCCTATGAAATAGTCACGCTCCGTCTGAAGTCTCGATCAACTGCCAACATTTTGTTCTCTGCACCTTCAATGCTGTGAAGTATCTCTAAGAATGCCTTTAACATGAAGTTTTTTGCCAGCATCCCTTCCTCTAGGGCACCTCCGCCTCTTCATCACAACTACTTCCTGCATTTCTGTCGCTAAGTCCCCCTCACTAAGTTCCTCTGGCTGCAAACCCATAGTCTATCCAGCAGCCACATTGTCCACATTCCACAGCCAGCTATTTCTTCTGTAACTCCACTTAGGTTCCTTTTGAATTTCACTCAGTGTTACCACGTTTGGTTTTCTGATGTGCTTTCATCTTTGTGGGCCAAGTCCCTGTTTCAATTATCCATTTTTATAAAATGCCATGTGGTTTTATCACTGAGAAACAGAGACAAAAAATTATGTGCTTTGTTGACTGTGTCTTTGTGAACTGGTACTAGAGGCACGGGACCCATCCCCTTAGACTCCGAAGGAAGGGGCTCAGCTGATCACTGGCCCTGAGGTGCGTATGTTATTACATCATGATCTGCGGACTGAAGAGCTGGCAGCAAGGTCTATACATGTGCCATCACAGCTAATACACCACGGTAACTGAAATCTGAATGCTGCTGCTGGAGGGCTGCTTGCTGCTCCTTAGTTGAACCATGGTAACCAGCTTCGTGCATATTGGAACCCCACACAGCAAGGACAGCCTGTAGTTTAAACTTTGGAGCCAGATTTCTGCATATGAATCCAAGCTCTGCCATTTACTACTTATATGACCTTAACTAGCTCATTTAATCTTTTGGGGCTTTAGTTTTTTCATCAATAAAATGGAGATAATATCACAAACCTCATAGGGTTGGTCTGAGGATGAAATGTGCGTAAAGTGTTTAGAACACTACCTGACCCTTCGTAAGCACTTTGTAAGTTTTAGCTATTACTACTGTGACTACTACTATTAATACTTACACTGCACCGTTCATATCTGTACATTCTAATAGGTGGCTGCTAGCCACATGTGGCTATTTAAATTTAAAGTTAGATTAATCCAATTTTAAAATCCTATTCCTCAGCTGCACTAGCCACATTTTAAATGCTCAGCAGCTACATGTTCATCATCACAGAGGTTTTACTGGACAGTGCTGTTCTAGATTCCTGGAAAAGGTAAGAACGAAGAGCTGGATATGAGAATCTGACTTAAATAAACAGTCATCACTGCATCACTGCCTTGAAAACAAAAGGAATTTCAATGAAAGGATTTGACAATGATAAGTTCTGAATACAATGGGCTGAGTTTCTTATAACCAACATTACCCTTTAAGAAACTTATTTTAAAGTGAGAAAGGTTGTACAGTTTAAAGGAAAAAAACTCTCAAAAAAGCTAAAGAAAGATACACATAAATTAGCATATAATTTATACATAAAACAAAAGCATTAGTAATGATCTAAGCAAACTAAACTATACTCATATTCATTTGTTCCTTCTCTCCTTTCCAAAAGAAATTAAATCTTCACTAGTACTTCTATAAAATTTTTTTCTGATTTTAATTTTCTATGCTTTTTTTCACCATTTTATAGTTACTTAACCTCTTGCCATTATGTCGATTCGACTCATAGTGACCCTATATGACAGAGCAGAACTGCCTCACAAGGAGTGGCTGGTGGATTTGAACTGCCGACCTTTTGGTTAGCAGCCAAGCTCTTAACCACTGTGTCACTAGGGCTCCTATAGTTATTTAGGTCCTGGATAAACATAATACATCAATTTGGTCAGCAGAAACTCTTAGAGAGTTGAAACCACATCTCTTCCAACTTTGTATCCCACATTAAATCTAGCATAGCACTTGTACGCAGTAAGTGTTAGATCCTCATAAAGCTGACCTTATCCTAAGACAGCAAACATCAACACCATGATGATAAAGAATGTTTCTGGGAAAAAGGGAATTATTATCAAGGAATATATTTACGGGCAATTTTTCCACCAAAAAGTCCTGAAGGAAGGGCTCACAACAAAGTGACCATTTATGCTGAGCTCAACTTTATCCAAAAAGAGCAAACTTCTATAGAAAGTTAATATGACACATTTCTAGCACAAATTCATGGTTATAAAGGAATACAAGTCAAACAGTTTCCCTTAAAAATTTTATACCATAAGTCCGGAGTAAAGATTTCCTAAACTGCTCCTTAAAAGAAAAAAAGTAGTATTAAGATACCCTGTTAACCCTAACATATGAAACAGATTTTAAATTTTTCCAAGCCTTACTGAGTATCATGTTTGTTTTCTATTGATACGATGATATACTTACTATATCAGCTTGTTCCTCTGAGTCATCTTTTAAAAGTTAGTGAAATAATAATTTTTTTTTTAAATAGATATTGTGGTACGGTGAACAGTTCTCCAGTGAAAACAATATCCCTGAGCAGAAAAGATCATTCCAAGTATTTAAAGTGTCTGACCATGCTAATAAGAGAAATGGCTTTAATAAATAGGCATTTGGGTTGGATTCAGAAGACATCAATTTCAACAAAGTTGGTAACTTGGTTCTCACAGATAAAAACTAAGCAAAATCTCAGGGCATAAAAACTATTAACCAGAAGAAAATTTTTTTCAAGCACTGGTAAAAGCAGTAAATTTAGAATGAAATCCAAGGGCTCAAATTCTGCTACAAAGGAAAACCTACACCAAAGTAATGCTTTTTCTAGAAGACATGTCCTTATCGGGGATCCCCAGATTTGTAAATGGATATTTACGCAGGGCTCAGAAACTTCTGCCTCTGGGACCAAATTCAGCTTGAAGTGCAAAATTAACTTCACATCACAGTCCCGCATTCAAAGAACCATTAAACATCTGACATGAAGTTTCATGGGGAAAATCATATGCTGTATTTACATTTAAAAACAAGGAGCTTCCCAGGGCATTCTTGCTCCATGTTGAAAGTTCACTGTAGGCATGAAAGAGGATAATGTACCTTTAAGCCACTAATGTTCTAATAAGAATTAATTCATCTGAGGAGGTCCTTCAAAATCAGTAGGATAAGCTATTTGGGAGCTAAGCTGTCAGAAAAAAGATAAAACGGAGTTGGAAGGGACCCAAAGCTTTGTATTTATCAGTCTCTCCTGGGCCTACGATTTTTACGAAATGTCACAGAGTTGGACACACTCTTTAAGTATCCAGCTGCCTTAAATCCTTTTTGGAAAAATGCAAGGTATAAATAAATAAATGACAAGTAAGTATCTGTCATTCTCGCAGATGGCGCTATTTGCATTAACGTGGGTAGATACTTGGAGATACCCTTATAAAGGTTTTGGCCAATGAC
Organism: Loxodonta africana; assembly: GCF_030014295.1. Taxonomy (NCBI): domain Eukaryota; kingdom Metazoa; phylum Chordata; class Mammalia; order Proboscidea; family Elephantidae; genus Loxodonta; species Loxodonta africana. Next base: position 37,930,185 of record NC_087342.1, read on the forward strand.
CTTCCTGACATCTGCTTCCGTGATTTTCTATCTTTGACATTATTTACATATTGGTCTGTTTTATGGCAGCAATGTTAACTTCTTAAGAAGTATATTGGTTTCCTTTCAAATTATGATTTCTCATAAATAAAATGCAAACAGAAACAGAACACTCACCTTCAATGTTCTTTCCCCATTATGTTCATTAAATATTTAGAAATAAGTACTAAGATGTAACTTACCGCCTTGTTCTGTGCAATCAGGTCCAAATGCTATATTAAATCTTGTTTTAAAGTCCAAAAATAGTTTTGGGTAGTAAGACTAAACTTACTGTTCAGAACATTCTCCAGTTTCTGTGTCATGGATCCCTCTACTTTTTCCGTTCCATCTGCTTCCAGTTTTTGATGGATTGCTAGGAAAAAAACAAAAAAAATCTCGTGAGAGTGCGGGCCATTTTAATAGGTGGGGATCAAAAAAGCCCAACCCGTAGGGATATATTATATAAAAATGACATTTTTAAACTGCTTTACAAAATGGCCATATTATTTTCACTGCTGGAAGGGAGTGGCACAAACATACTATACTTTGCAAAGTAACCATTAGACACCAGTCTAAGTTACTCATAGTTTTATACTATTAAAACAGTATATAATACACATAATCATCTGATTTTCAAGGGTGAATGGTAAAAGCAGTTCAATTAAAAAGGAAGAAAGAAAAGAGAAGGGAAAAAAGAGAAAGGAAGGGAGGAAGAAAATCAATACTGAAGACATCCTGGGTCTTACTGCATCCTGGGTCTTTGATACTTCGCCAGAGGAAAAAGTCATTCTTATTCCTCAGCTTTATCATTTCCAAAACAGAAATACTACTTTATGGCATCTACCAACCTCAAAACATTTAATTTCAGTCTTGGGATATAACACAGCAAAATACACAGAACCTATGTTATATTCATTTTAAAAACTTTGTGTATTAACAGTAAACTATTTCCCTGGAATAAACTATATCCCAAGAAATATCCAGTAACATGTACCTGTACATCAACTGAGGATGTACAAATTACATAGGAGTTTTGCTATTATCAACTTATGTCTGTCTGGTTCTGATAAAGATTATTAGAAATTTGTTTAACAAATTATATTTTGAAATTGAATAGAGAAGGTTTTAAACACAGCAAGTCAGGCTTATTTAAGCAAAGCATCTGAGAAGACTTCCAAACAAAACAAATAAAATTTCAAATTCAAAACTGTCACATAAAAATAAAAAATAATGACATATCAAGGTCAACCTTATCTGAGCCATGACCACATGTTAAAATCAGCACAGAGCTGTCTCTAATGGATACTGCTCCTCTTCTAAGAACCCAATGATGTGTGTCCTAACACTATTTTTATCTTATAGATGAATATTTGATACCTTATTTGCTATCTAATTTCATGCCCAAGGTCACAAAGCCAAGCCCAAAATTCAAACTCAAGCAGTATGATTCCAGAACAAAAAATCCTATCCTATACTGCCTACCTAGCACGGGCAAGCAACTTAAACTGTCTAAGCTTCTGTGTTCACATCTGTAAAATGAGAATAATGAACATATTCTGTCAGTTGGAAATTAAATTCAGCTGCAAATAACAGATACCTCCCCTCCCCAAAATAACAGTTGCTAAAACACACAGGGTTTTATTCTTTCACAAAACTTGCCCTAGCAGAAGCCCAACTGTGGAATATGTAGCTCCACGAGCTTCACAGCTAGTACACTAAAATGAAAATCACTACTTTACGTTTGTTATTCCCTGACATAAGGAGCCTTGGTGGCCAGTGGTTAAGTGCTCAGCTGTTAATCAAAAGGTCAGCAGTTCAAACCCACCAGCCGCTCCACAGGAAAGAGATTTGACAGTCTGCTCCCGTAAAGATTACAGTGTAGGAAACCCTATGGGGCAGTTCTACTCTGTCCTGCAGAGTCACTCTGCGTTTGACGGACTCAACAGCACTGGGTTTATGGATTCGCTGGCATTTAATTAGAGTAAAAACTCTTTCTTAAAAGGAACTCAGAGGTTCTGCTACAACCCAACACTCACAGGTAGTGAATTTATGACAGAAAAGCTAAATCTGTGTAAGCCAAAACAAAAGTGCATTTTTTTATCAGGCCTATACAATTTAATGTGTCTCTACTGACTCACTGATCAGAAAATGCTGGGTCAAATCGAGTGCTCAAAAGCACTATGAACACATTCTCAATGCCTGATAACATCTATTTCTCTACTTCATGTAATTAGTTTTTAATCTTCATCTTGTCCATGTCTACTTTTTTTTTTTTTTTTTTGATGAGGGGAGCAAAGTCACCTCAAATTTTGTTTGGAATTCTAAAATAAACAGACTGCCACTCGGGCTAAATAACACTCATACAAAGAAAAAGAAATAACACTTGGAAAAAAAGATCCACTATATTTTTGTCTTTGTTGATTCCAGAGTGAAAAAATTTGGATTGTGTGATAAAGTGACATACAGTATTTCCACATATCAAAGCTAAACTTCAACTTGTTATGTGGAAAAGAACTTCCTTATCTTTAAGGAAAGGAGACAAAGTATGCTCAAATCTTAAACAACGCTAAACTAGAAAGATTTCCATGCTCTGGATAAGCAAAACTATTTATTTAAATGCTGCTGTGATTCTGTGAAAATCCTGGTTGTAAAAGAACACTTAGCACATGTCCCACTTTTACTGAGCGAGTTAGGGTCCCTGTGAATCACAATCTACTCAACGGCAATGGGTTTTTAATTTTTTTGGTGCGGCATGTGGTTTGTTCACACCAATATAGCATTACCTCTTTAGAGTGACATGCACGGTAGCCTTGCCTAAAATGTTACTTTCTAGGTCAAAATCAACATGAAAGGAAATCAGGCAGTCACATTTTCTGATGCTGACAAAACCCATCACTGATTAGCAGGTCGAGATGAGGTGAACCCGGCACCCCAGCTCAGTTTACAGCCCTCTTCTGCTGACAAAGCAGCTTTCTGCCAACCATCTTCCACCACAGCAGAGCCACTGTCAAACTGTCAGCCAAATATGAGGATGAGAGACACTGGGATCTGATAAAGGCAATCCTATTTTCCAGAAAATTAAATCAAATAACCCAAAGTCTGGTTCATGTGACTTTTTATTTTCTCTGAAAACATTCTTAAACAGTATAATTCAATAAGCAACTTGGTACATGATCACAGGTTTGTTAATTGTTTCTAATCTATTAGAACTTAAATACATGAAACAGTTGAACACCATAAATTTACATCTGGGAAACAAAAAAGTTATGTATAAAAATACTACTCAAGCAAGTCAGGATTACAGAAAGATGCACACCTTGCCTACTGACTCGCTGAAATTATCTGATCCTATGATTTAACCGAAAACCCTGGTGGCGTAGTGGTTCAGTGCTACAGCTGCTAATCAAGAGGTTGGCAGTTCAAATCCACCAGGCGCTCCTTAGAAACTCTATGGGGCAGTGCTACTCTGTCCTATAGGGTTGCTATGAGTCGGAATCGACTCAACAGCAGTGGGTTTTTTGGATGATTTAACTCTCTAATAAAACGTGGACATTAAATTTGCAATTTTGATTGAAAAAACCGTAATACCTGTCCATTCACACATCAGTACAAACCTACTACTAAATGAGCCATGGTGGAATCCTGTGAATGGGTCAGGTCTGTAAGGACTCAGTACCAGGCACACTGTCACCCACACGCTTGAGCCACGACACATCCCTATCACGAGGGAGAGAAGGGAGCATTCACACAGGGGTGTCAGGGCTGGGCAAGCTTTCACTATAAAGGGACAAAGAGTGAAGATTTTAGGCTTTATGGGCCTCATACAGTCTCTATCACATATTCTTCTTTTAAAGACCCTTGAAAAACATTAAAAAAAAATTCTTAATCCTGGCCCAGAAAAACACAAGCTGTGCGCCTAATTTGTCCAATAGGCTATATGCCCTGCTGACCTCTAAGGATTACACTTGCTAAAGTAGAACCCCAGAAAGCAGATCATTTGAGATGCATTAATAATTCAAATTTATAAGAGATTCTTTCAAACATTTAGTTTCTACTTCCTATTCTAGCAAACCTTTGATAAAGTGACTAAATCACAGATAAATTATATTTGAATAGTTAAGGAACCCATGACTCCCTTCCTTCCCAAGTTACATAAAAATAAGTAAATAATAACATATTTGCAACTACTACATAGAAGACTAAAAAGTAGTAAGGGTTCTCACTTAAATAATTGGATATTTTTGCCATATTTGCCTAGATTATTTTATACATCAATACTGTTGCCATGTGCAGTCCAGTCAATTCTGACTCATAATGATCCTACAGGACAGAGTACAACTACCTTTTCTAGGCTAAATCTTTATAGGAACAGATTGCCAGGTCTTTTCTCCCAAGGAGCAGCTGTTGAGTTCCAACTGCCTACCTTTCATTTAGCAGCCGAGCACTTAACCATTATGCCACCAGGACTCCTTTTGTATATACATCAATAGACGCTATCAAGAAGCCCTGGCAGTGTAACGGTTAAGAGCTCAGCTGCTAACCAAAAGGTCGGCAGTTCAAATCCACCAACCGTTCCTTGGAAACCCTATGGGGCAGTTCTACTCTGTCCTATAGGGTTGCTATGAGTTGAAACCAACTCGATAGCATCTACCAACAGCCTGGCAACAGACACAATCAAAAGAATGTGTGAAAAAATCAATTATGGCTCCCACCGCCCAGGGTAGCAGCAATAAAAGGAACATGGAAGGGGGGATAAATCACCTATTGAGCAACATGTGTTCTCTCTTCTACTTCGGCCTCTTTACTCTGGTTTTCTCTATTCTATCATAAAGAACATTATACATTTTTGATCTATAAACCCGTTGACATCGAGTCAATTCTAACTTATAACGACCCTACAGCACAGAGTAGAACTGCCCCATAGGGTTTCCAAGGAGGTGCTGGTAGATTCGAATTGCCAACTTTTTGGTTAGCACCCTGAGCTCTTAACCAAAGCAGCAACTGATAATATTGTACTTGCCACTAAGGAATAATATTTTGTTTTTTTGGATTTCTGGTTCGACAAGCAAACAACATAGAGGTTGTCAATTCCATTCTTACAATAAGAAAAAAACAACACACTGAAAATCAACAACTCTTCTCAGATTCATCACAGAATTGAGGTCACAGGGCAAACTGCCACCCTAGAAACGGGAAAGACAAGAGAATACAGAAAATCACAGCTTACCAGGAGCATAAGCCTAGTAGGAATACTCAAACTATAACTGATGAAGTCCTGGACACTCAATGTAGACTAACTTGAGAAATAAAAACTCTTGAGGGGGCAGTCTTGCGGGGGGGTGGTCCTCAAACCATCATGAGTTTTACCTTCAGGAACCCCAGCAGGTTCTTGCTGTGAAGGCTGAAGGAAAAGCTTCTCATGCATCCAGCAGGGGGACGATAAACAATCATTCTGAAATATGCCCAGAGCACTCTGATCTCCAAAACAAGGGCTGCCCTCCATCAAAAGAAGATGGAAGGAATACACAGAATCACTGTACCAATAAGAACCGGCCTATGTTCAGCCATTTCAGGAGGCAGCATATGATCAATAACCAATGGTAATGAAGGAAGAAGTCTGAGCTGCACAGAAGGCACTGGCGAAAAAGAAGGCTCCAGGAACTGATGGACTACCAATTGCGATGTTTCAACAAATGGATGCAGCGCTGGAAGTACTCTCTCTTCTATGCCAAGAAGTTTGGAAGACAGCTTCCTAGCCAGCCAACTGGAAAACATCCACATTTGTAGCCATTCCAAGGAAAGGTAATCCAACAGAATGTGGAAATCATCACACAATATCATTAATATCTCACTCAAGTAAAACTTTGCTGAAGATCACTCATAAGAGGCTGCAGCAGTACATCAACAGGGAACTGCCAGAAAGTCAAGCCAGATTCAGAAGAGGATGGGGAACAAGGGATATCATTCCTGATGCCAGATGGATCTTGGCTGAATGCTGAGAATACCAGGAAGATGTTTACCTGTGTTTTATTGACTATACAAAGGCATTTGACCGTGTGGATAACAAATTATGGATTACATTGCCAAGAATGGGAATTCCAAAAAGCTTAATTGTGTTCATGAGGAACCTGTGCATAAACCAAGAGATAGCTGTTCGAACAGAACAAGGGGCTACTATGTGGATTAAAGTCAGGAAAGGTGTGCATCAGGATTGAATCTGCATGATGAGCAAATAATCCAAGAAGCTGGACTGTATAAAGAAGAAGGTGGCATCAAGATTGGAGGAAGAATCATTAACAACCTGCCATATGCAAATGACACAACCTTGTCTGCTGAAAGTAAAGATGACTTGAAGCATTTAAAGATGAAGATCAAAGACTACAGCCTTCCGTATGGATTCCACCTCAACCTAAAGAAAACAAAAATCCTCACAACTGGACCAATACTCAACATCATGATAAATGGAGAAAAGACTGACACTGTCAAGGATTACATTTTACTTGGTCCGCAATCAATACCCATTGAATCGGCAGTCAAGAAATCAAATGACACATTACATTGGGCAAATGTGCTGCAAAAGACCTCTTTCAAGTGCTAAAAAGCAAAGATGTCACTTTGAACACTAAGGCGCGCCTGACCCAAGCCATGGTGTTTTCAAGCACCTCATATGCGTGCAAAAGCTAGATAACGAATAAGGAAGATCGTAGAAGAACTGACTGAATATTGAATATACCATGGACTGCCAAAAGAACAAACAAATCTGTCTTGGAAGAAGTACAACCAGAACACTCTTTAGAAGCAAGGATGACAAGACTACGTCTCACACACTTTAGACATATTATCAGGAGGGATCAGTCCCTGGTAAAGTAGAGGGTCAGCGAAAAAGAGGGAGACCCTCAATGAGATGGACTGACACAGTGGCTATAACAATGGGCTCAAGCACAACAACGATTGTGAGGATGGGGCAAGACTGGGCTGGAACCACATGGACAGCACTTAATGGTAACAACAACAGAAATTAACTGTTCAAAACACAAAAATCCACTACCAACTACAACGTTGTCTTAGTTTCTTAGAGCTACTGTAACTGAAATACCTCAAGTGGTTTCACTTGTGGCTTTAAGGAACAGAAATTTATTTTCTCAGTCTGTTGTTGCTGTTAGGTGCCGTTGAGTCAGTTCCAACTTATAGCGACCCTATGCACAACAGAACGAAACACTGCCTGATCCTGAGCCATCCTTACAATCCTTATGCTTGAGCTCATTGTTGCAGCCACTGTGTCAATCCATCTCATCGAGGGTCTTCCTCTTTTCCACTGACCCTGTTAACTCTGCCAAGCATGATGTTCCTCTGTAGAGACTGATCCCTCCTGACACCATGTCCAAAGTATGTGAGTTGCAGTCTCACCATCCTTGTTTCTAAGGAGCATTCTGGTTGTACTTCTTCCAAGACAGATTTGTTCATTCTTTTGGCAGACCATGGTATATTCAATATTCTTCACCAAAACCACAATTCAAAGGCGTCAATTCTTCTTCGGTCTTCCTTATTCATTGTCCAGCTTTCACATGCATATGATGCAACTGAAAATACCATGGCTTGGGTCAGGCGCACCTTAGTCTTCAAGGTGACATCTTTGCTCTTCAACACTTTAAAGAGGTCCTTTGCGGCAGATTTACTCAATGCAATGCGTCATTTGATTTCTTGACTGCTGCTTCCATGGCTGTTGATTGTGGATCCAAGTAAAATGAAATCTTTGACAACTTCAATCTTTTCTCCGTTTATCATGATGTTGCTCACTGGTCCAGTTGTGAGGATTTTTGTTTTCTTTATGTTGAGGTGTGATCCATACTGAAGGGTGTGGTCTTTCATCTTCATTAGTAAGTGCTTTAAGTCCTCTTCACTTTCAGCAAGCAAGGTTGTGTTATCTGCATAATGCAGGTTGTTAATAAGTCTTCCTCCAATCCTGCTGCCCCGTTCTTCTTCATATAGTCCAGCTTCTCGGACTATTTGCTCAGCATACAGGTTGAATAGGTATAGTGAAAGAATACAACACTGACACACACCTTTCCTGATTTTAAACCAATCAGTATCCCCCCTTGTTCTGTCTGAACAACTGTCTCTTGATCTATGTAAAGGTTCCTCGTGAGCACAATTAAGTGTTCTGGAATTCCCATTCTTCACAATGTTATTCATAATTTCTTATGATCCACACAGTCAAATGCTTTTGCATAGTCAATAAAACACAGGTAAACATCCTTCTGGTATTCTCTGTTTTCAGACAGGATCCATCTGACATCAGCAATGATATCCCTGGTTCCACGTCCGCTTCTGAAACTGGCCTGAATTTCTAGCAGTTCCCCGTCAATAAACTGCTGCAGCCGTTTTTGGACGATCTTCAGCAAAATTTTGCTTGCATGTGATATTAATGATATTGTTCTATAATTTCCACATTTGGTTGGATCACCTTTCTTGGGAATAGGCATAAATATGGATGTCTTCCAGTCAGCTGGCCAGGAAGCTGACTTTCATATTTCCATATTTCTTGGTCTCAGTCTAGGAGACTGGAAGTCTGAATTCAGGGCCCTGGCTGTAAAAGAAGGCTTTCTCTTTCACTTCGCTCTGGGGGAAAGGTCCTCATACCTATTCAGTTTCTATTCCTTAGTTCCTTGGTGATGCTCATTGGTGTGTATCTTACCTTCTGTTTGCACTTCTTCCTCTGTGTGTAATCTGGTCTTTCTACACTTAAAAGATGACTGGCTTAAGACACACCGTACACTGGTCTCATTAACAAAACAAAGCAAGTCCTATTCCTAAATGGGATTACATCCACTGTTACAGAGGTTTAGGATTTACGGCACATACATCTGGGGGGAGCCCTGGTGGTGTACTAGTTAAGAGCTCAGCTGCTAACCAAAAGGTTGGCAGTTCGAATCCGCCAGACGCTCCTTGGAAACCCTTAAAAGGGCAGTTCTACTCTGTCCTATAGGGTCACTATGAGTCGGAATCGACTCAACAGCAACAGGTTTGGTTTTTGGCTTCATTTTGGGGTGACACAATTCAGTCCATAACATTTCACTCTTTGGCTCCCCCAAAATTCATATCCTTCCAACATGCAAATCACATTCACCCTATCACATTATCCCAAAATCTTATATCAACTCTAAGTACAAAAATTTTATCTTCTGAATCATCTAAATAAGTACGGATGACAATCCAGTTATATACCATCCTGGGGCAAAATTCCTTTCCATCTCTGGAGCTGTGAAATCCAGAATACAGGCTACCTGTTTCCAAAGTACAATGGTGGAACAAATAGAGGGTAGACATTACCATTCCAAATGGCAGAAGTCAAGGGTACCAAACAAGTCCACAACTGAGCGGAACAAATTACCTTAGATCGCAAGGTTTGAAAATAATCCTCTGTTCTCGGAGGCCATCTCCACACTCTGGGAATTGGCCACATTCTCGGAATTCTGAATGGAGGCCCCTTTGCCCTGGGAGCCAGGCCCACCTTCCAGGCCCACTGGGACAACAACTCTGTTCCTCCTGCTTTGGGCAGCCCCACTCCACTACTGCATCTGAATGGCGACCCCAACTGAACTCTGGAACCGAGCTGTTAGAGATCTGACTCTTCGAAACTTAGCAAGCTGTCTTCCAGCCTCTGAAATGGAGGCAGTGGTTCCACCCTCTGAAATGGAGGCAGCCCTGCCTGCCACGGTCCCTCCAACAGTTCTGCTGGTCTCCAATCTGTTCCCAAGATGGTGCCTTCCTTTTTTGGAGGGACAGCAGATGTTTGCAACCAAGTCACTCCACTGACCCATTTACCACCTTTAGAATTCCACAAAGCAGGAAGTTTTCTGTCACTCTGTGCTGTCTCTGTTCCTTTCGGTCTAAGCTGATGGGATTTTTGCTTCAGTGGTTGAACAGATCCATCAGTCACAGACCTAATCTCTTTAACAAAAGCCTGAGCCACCATATCCTTGGTGAAAGTTCTAGGACATGTGTCCTTAGTTTGTACAACAGATTTTTCCATGTCTTTAAGTTCTGGCTTCACTTCATGTAATGCATTTTTAAGTCCATCTCTTTCCTCCCACATTCTACTATAAGCAGCAAGGAGAAACCACGCTGCTCATGCTGCCCCTTTAAGATCGTGCTTAGGAATCTCCTCAGTGAAATATCCAAGTTTATCACTTACAATTTCTATCTTCCACCAAACAGTTGAACATAATTCAAATAAGCTCTCTGGAACTGCATGAAATGGATCATCTTCCCTCCAGCGTCCAATCACATGTTCATCATTTGCTTTTAAAGCCTCACCAGAAGCACATTCAATGCCCACATTTTTAGCAACATTCTGTTCACAGCAATAAAAGCTCTCATCACAGCTCTCAATTCTTTCTGAGCCCTCAACCGTCTCTTCAGGCAATCTAGGGCCTTCCTATGAAGCACATCAAAATTCCTCCAGATTCTGCCCATACCCAATTACAAAACCACTTCCATATTTTAGGTATCTGTTACAGCAGCACCCCACTCTCCAGTTCCAAAGTCTGTCTTAGTTTCTTGGTGCTGCCATAATGAAAATACCACAAGTGGGTGGCCTTAACAAACAGAAATTTATTTTCTCATAACCCAGGAGGCTGGAAGTCCAAATTTCTCTCTCTGTTGGCTCTGGGGAAAGGTCTCTGTCTCTTCTCCTTGCCATGTAGCTTCCCCTCTGTTTGTGCCTCCTTCTCTGTGACTAATCTGCTCTTTTGTTATCTCATAGGTGATTGGCTTACGACACATCCTACACTGATGTGATCTCATTAACATAATATAGAATGTCTTATTCCAAAATGGGATTTCATCCACAGGTACAGGGGTTTAGGATTTCTAATACATATATTTTGGGGAATACAATTCGATCCATACCTGAACAGAAATATTAAAAGTTAAAAAAATTTAAAACACAAAACAGAATCACTAAGGAATCAATGTAGTTTTTGACTAAAGAACAGGAGCAAGACAAGGATGTCTGATCTCGCCACTGCTACTCAATTTGTATTCTAAGTCCTGGCCAAAGCAATTAGGCAAGAAAAACAAATAAAAGGTATCGAAATCAGGAAGGAAGAAGTAAAACTATCCCCATTTGCAGAGGACATGATTCCACATAGAGAAAGCCCCCCAAAAATCCACAAGGAACCTAGTAGAACTAATCATTCAGCAAAGTGGCAGAATCCAAGGTCAATACACAAAATCAGTTGGGTTTCTGTATGTTGGCAGTGAACAATCTGAAAAAGAAATTAATTCCATTTATAATGGTATCTACAAGAATAAAACACCTAGGAATAAATTTAACCAAGGAAGTGAAAAACTTGTACATGGAAAATTATAAAACATTACTGGAAAAAAATTAAAGACCTAAATAAAAGGAAAGACATTCCAGGTTCGTGGACTGTTAAGATGTCAATACTACTGAAAGCAATCCACAGATTTAACACAATCCTCATCAAAATTCCAACAGCCTTCTTTGCAGAAATGGAAAAGTCAATCCTCAAATTTATATGGAATGGCAAGGGGCCCTGAAGAGCCAAAGCAATTTTGAAAAAGAACAAAGTAGGAGCCCTCACACTTCCCAATCTCAGAACATACTGTAGAGCTACAGTAATCTAAACAGCCTGCTACTAGTATAACAGACATACAGACTGATGGAATAGAATTGACAGTTCAAAAATACACCCATACATCTATGGTCAATTGATTTCAACAAGGGTGCTAGGTTCATCCAATGGAAAAAGGATAGCCTATCTACTAAAATGGTGCTGGGACAACTGGATTTCCACAAAAAATAAAGCTGGAACCATACCTCATACCATTTATATAATTTAATTCAAAATGGATCAAGGATCTAAATGTAAGCACTAAGAACAAAAAAATCTTAGAAGAAAACATAGGGCTACAGCTTCAGGACCCAGGTTTTAACAACAGAAATAACATCAAAAGTACAAACAACAAAAGACAAATTGGACTTTGTCAAAATTTTAAATTCTGTGCATCGAAGGACTTTATCAACAAAGTGAAAAGGCAACTACAGATTGGGAGAAAATTTTGGGAAACCATATAGCTGATATATCAGGGTTTAATGTCCAGAATATGTAAAGAACTCCTACAACTTAAGAACAAAAAGACAAACAACTCAATCAAAAAATGGGCAAAAGGTTTGAGTAGACATTTTACCAGAAAAGAAATACAAATGGTCAATAAGCACATGAAAAGATACTCAACGTCATTAGTAACAAAACCACAATGAGTTATCACTTCATACCCAGTAGAGTTTCCAAGGAGCGCCTGGCGGGTTCAAACTGCCGACCTTTTGGTTAGCAGCCGTAGCACTTAACCACTATGCCACCAGGGTTTCCAGCACTAACATGGCTATGATTTAAAAAATGGAAAATAACAAGTGTTGACAAGTATGCAAAGAAATAGGAACACTTATCCATTGTTGGTAGGAATGTAAAATGATACAGCTGCTGCAGAAAACATTTTGGCAGTTCCTCAAATAGTTAAGCATAGAATTACTACGTGGTTGTTAAGTGCCTTTGAGTCGATTTCGACTCATGACAACCCCATGTGACAGAGAAGAACTGCCCCATAGGGTTTTCTAGACTGTAATCTTTATGGGAGCAGATCTCCAGGTCTTTCTCCCATGGAGCCGTGGGGTGGCTTCAAACTGCCAGCCTTTCAGTTCATGGCTGAGCACTTAACTACTGCACCACCAGGGCTCCTTAGAATTACTATATGATCCAGCAATTCTACTCCTAGATATGTACCCAAAAGAATTGAGAGAAGGAACATAAACAGATACTTGTATACCAATGTTTATTGCAGCACTATTCACAACAGCCAAAAGGTGAAACCAACCTAAATGTCTAGCAACAAATGAATGGATACACACATACAATGAAATGTTATTCACCCATAAAGAGAAATAAAAGTCCTCATACATACTAAAATATGGACAAACCTTAAAAATATTATGTTGAGTGAAGTAAGTCAATCAGAAAACAACAAATATTATATGATCCACTGATATGGAATAACTAGAATGTATAGAGACCATTACCAGTGATTACCAGAGGCAGGAAGGAGGGGAAAAAGAGGAGTCATTTGCTTAGGTTGCACTGAGCTTCTGTTAAGGGGCGATGAAAATTTTTTGAAAAGGACGGTGGTGATGGTTGTACTACATGATGAACCTAATTAATATCACTGAATTGTACACATAAAAAATGTTGAAAAGACAAATGTTTTATACATTTACCACAATTAAAAAGGAGAATCAATGTAAAACAGTGGAAAGAGATTATACAAATAAGCTACATTGATAATAAAAAGGACTATAACAAATTGTAAATTATTTAAAAATTATAATTCAACACTGAAAACATGTAGATTTTGATGAAATGATGAACAAACCAATGGCATGAAAAAAAGAAAAGACAGAGAGGGAAGGTGAAAGGATTATTCAAGTTTAAAAGAGGCTTAAGAGACTTAAAACTCAAATGCAATGTCTGAATGTTATTTGGATCTTGATTTGGACTAGCCAACTATGAAAAAGAGGGCTTGGGGGTAACTGTGGAGATGTGAATGTGTACTAGGAATCAGATGGTGCTGAGCAGTTGTGGTTACTTCTGCTAGCTCTAACAGTTGCACTGAGGTGCCACATGCAGGTGTCCTCATCTGGGGGTACACGGAAGACAAATGTCATGATGCCTGACATTCACCTCAAAATAAACCAATAACGAGCAAGCAAATATACCTCAAAAAGCACTGATGAAGCAAAACTGGACAAATATTAATAACTGTTAAATATTTTTTTTATATATAGGCAATAAATATATGGGGGGTTCATTATCTTATCTCTCCCCTTTTAACATGTGTGAACGTTTTTGAAATAGAAAGGTAAAACAAATTTTCTTAGCAGATGATTTTAAGTATTAGCTCTTTCAAATTTTCAAGCATATAGTTTCTAATCTTTAGAAGCCATTGCAGAATACATACATATACATATCCACATGATTCTGTATAGCATTAACACTAAAATCCAACTAACGAAGCAGTTAAAAAAAACTACACATCAATTTCACTTAGAACTGTAGTTTGAAAAATTCTAAAAAACTACTAATAAATCAAATGCTACAGTATTATTAAAATAATCATCCAGAGGAGCAATAGATTCTACCTAAAGCATAAAAAAGGTTTCTGGGATACACAACTGTATATAAATACAACTCTAATTTTGTAATACGTACTCTTTTTTTTTAGCTAAGAAAAAAAAAAGAGACAAAAAGAAAATGCATCAAAATGTTAATGTGATTATCTCTATCATGAGATTATGGGCAGTTCTTGCTTCTTATTTATCCTTTGCAATATTTTCCATAATATACATTTCTTTTCCATAAAAAAAAAAAACTCTCTGTACGTGTCAAGTTTTCAAATTTTACTATTAAAATCATTTTCTATATGCCATACAATCATGTGCTTATTTGTAGTTGTTCAACATTATCTTCATTAGTTAAACTTTAAGTTGCCAACATTCTTTTAGGGCAAACATCTAATAAATGAGACTATATCAACTGAATGCACCAAATAAAACCTGAAATCTGTCAAAGAGTGAAGCCATCTATAGATGCAAGAACCATCGCCTCGAACACATGTGAAAGCTGGACAATGAATACCAAAGATCAAAGAAGAATTGATGCCTTTTAATTACAGTGTTGGCAAAGAATACTGACTATACCATGGACCACCAGAAGAACAAACAGATCTGTCTTGGAAGAAACAGCCAGAACACTCCTCAGAAGCGAGGACAGTGACACTTCATCTCACGTACTTTGGACATGTTACCAGAAGGGGCCAATCCCTGGACAAGGACATCATGCTTGGTAAAGGAGAGGGTCAGCGAAAAAGAGGAAGACCCTCAATGAGATGGATTGACACAGTGGCTGTAACAACAGGCTCAAGCATAACAACGATTGTGAGGATGGCACAGGGTGGGGCAGTGTTTCGTTCTGTTGTACATTTCTACATAGGGCTGCTATGAGTTGGAACTGACTCTACAGCACCTAACAACAACAACAACAAGGAGATTAACTATTGACGACTTGGAGGAAATATCAATAAGCACGAAGAACATAAAACAAAAACCCAGCATATTTATCAAAGATGACCACCTAATTTTCTAGTCCATGTCAGGCATTCACATTTCCACCACTTTAAGACCTGACCTCTACCTGCTAGGAGAGAAGCTGTATCACATGCACACTAGCCTGTCAGATGCCAACTTGTGGACGTTGGCACACGAGGGGAGGGGCTGTTAGAAACAATAAAAGGACATTTGCACTTGAAGAATACAAATTAATTTTTTTAAAAATTAAGCCTTTCCTGTTTTAAAGAAGGTGTGACAGAGATATAAGTATTTAGTTGAAGTTATCTTTGCTTTTAAAAAGAATTGGATTAACTTTTATTAATATATTTTACTTTTTACTGAATAAACAATACTTTATTTTTTATTAATTAAAGGTAGCTTAAAAAGGAGATAACCAGTATCTTTCATAGAAATTTCTAAAAATACGATACTTTCATTTAATACAATTTCCCTAGCATATAAAGATGAGGGTACAGACAATGACAGTTAACTTTGTTTATGCATGTCGGGGACTGGGGACATGATGGCTAAAAGGAATGACAGATCACTAACAGTCCTTTTAAAACTGAACATGCATCGGGTCACATTTATAGACTTAGTTACACATATAACGTAAAGATGGCTGTAAAAGAATTTTTAAAAGTCTAGAATTTTACTCACTGGGATTTAATTTGTTATCTGCCCTGGAGATGAGGCATCATGGAAAGGTAAAGCAGTCTCCCATTTCACACATGTAAGATGGGTCAACAAATGTCTCACAGATAAATATCTAAAGTACAAGGCCTTCAAAGGGATTCCAGCCTAGTCTGCAACAAATTATTTACTGCACATTTTTGATCTCTACTTTTATAAACACAGAACTAATGTCACACCCTGTAAATACTCTGCAAACACAGTGTCAGGTTTCCATTATGGACGCTCCCAGCAGATGACTTGGGGTATCGCCTTACCTGAGAGGGCATCTTGTGCTTCAAAGAAAGTACTGAGACCTCCTTTCACGTATGCCAGACTGCCTTCGTTCTTCTTGTTAGCCTGTTTCTTCAGATTGTTGACTGCCATTTTGAGCTGTTCAAAACTGAAATGAAATAAAGAAATCAAATGTCTGAGACTCCTCGACCCACCGCCAGTGAGTCGATCCTGACTCGTAGCAACCCTGTAGGTCAGAGCAGAACTGCCCCATAGGGTTTCCAAGGCTATAAATCTTTAAGGAAACAGGCTGCCACATCTTTCTCCCGCAGAGCAGCTGGTGGGTTCAAACTGCCAACCTTTGGGTTAGCAGCCGAGCGCTTAACCACTGCACCACCAGGGCTCCTCTGAGATGCCTAACAAGCAAAAAGAAGTAAGATAAATTCATTAAGTGTAAAATACTAGAAGAGTTAAACCTACATTAAGAAACGTACAGACTAACACAATATGTAACTGGATAAAAACAAAAAGCTCTCAAACTCTTACCTAGATCTAAACCTTTTAATTATTATTAATGCTTAAACTGCAGCCACTATAAAAGACTTTTTTAGCCCTCAAATGGTAATTCCAAGTATACCTGGCCCCTTAGAAGTAAACACACATGCAGGTATTTTTAAAATCTATATATTTATGCTATATACAATATGTTTTATATATATATTATATATAGTTTATACATATTGTGGTTTTGGGTATATACAATATACAGTGAAACCTGACAGAGCCAGAACTTGATGGGACTGCCTTGTTTTTCTGGGTCTCATAAGTTTTCCACCTTGGACAGGGTGCAGTCTTACCACTTTCTATTGCTCTCTATTAATGGAAAATATTTGAATTTTCCTTCTCTGACAGGTTCCCACCTTACACAGGTTCTGGCTTTTGCAGGTTTTATTGTACATGATTTGCCAGGTAAAAGGTTTTGCATATCACCTATCTGACAGAAACCCTAAAGGAAAGACACAGGTCATGCATGCGGTGATGGACAGTTCCTCAAGAGGCAGAACTCCTCTCGGTGTCCATACGTGCACTGAAGTATTTTGGGTACAAGCTGAGCATAATTCTATCCTAACCACTTCAACACCTAGCCCACTGTCATTAATAATAAAACTACATAAATCTGTGGGTAAATTCCCAATTTACATTTATCACTATTTCTCATACAGAAAAATAGACAGACCTCTGTATTTCATAAAGTTTTATTCCTATTTGATCTAAAATATTCTGAATATAAAACTTTAAATATCTTTTTGAGTACCATGATACCCCTAGACAAAAAAACAGATAAATGCTGGTTTACATTAGAAAAAGCATGCCCACCACATAAAAGTAGAACCATCTTTCACAATCAAAGAATTCTGCTTTAAAAATTTATCAGACCAAATCTGCTCCATGTATTAAAAATACCAACTTCATGTTTTCTATTACTGATTTTCACTTAATAAAGAAGAATTTACCTTAAGGTATGTTTTAACATGTTGACTTCCCAAGAATGTAAGTTTTAAGCAATAAACCATTCATATATTCAAACATCTTTATTGAATGTAATTGTTTTCAATCAATCTTGCAAGTTATAAGCCTGCTCTTATAGACTGTAGAAAATGTCAATCAGCAGACAAACAGAAACACTTCAATGTGGATACATGACCTGTATATTTTTTGACTAACGTTAAGCCTGCTCTTTACAAAATGACAAAGCAACTCATCTTGCTTTGTCCCTACAATAGTCAGGGAAGGCGGTTTTGTGCGTATTTTATACCAGGACTTAAAATTGTTCTGTTAGTGGAATAGAGAGAAATCGCATTGACACACATCAGTTTAGATACCCAGTTGAGACTCCACAAAGTTTTAAAAAGCTGCATGAGTAATGAAATGTAGAAACATAAAATTACAGAAAATAAGGGTCCTCTAATGAATAATCTCATTTTACAAATCAGGAAATAGATGCCCCGAGATATTCACTGGCTCACCAGCATCAAAGGGCTCATCCGTGGCAGAGCCAGACCTAAACAGGTCCTATACCCAGAAAAAAAACAGGTCCTGTACAAGTTATTATATATTCTTACTATAAGCATCCAGGTGAAACCATGAACTGCTGATAGTCCAACATATACTAACCTCGTGGTTGAGTGATTCTCTATAAGATACCAGGCAGCTGAAAAATTCTCACTTGTGAAATCAGCACTCATTCCATGGAAGAGCATTTCTAAGTCCTTCTGGGGCAATTTACTTCTGAGGGAGAAAAGAAGGCTTAAAATATATTTCAACTGCTATTACTACAAAAAGGTTAATAGACATCACAGAGTATCTGGTATAATAAACACAAACACAAATAATTATAATTACATATGATACATTACCAAGAATATGAAAATTTTTACAAATACATACAAACTACATCTCCTACACTGTGGCTGATTTCCTATCATATAAATGTCAACTGTACATGTAAGACTGAAAAATAGTTAAAACACAGAAATTACATCAATATGGAATATGAGATTGAAAGAGGGTTTAAAATATCAGACTGAACTGACATCTTATGAAATCTATCAAAATATGAATTCCCCAATTCAATGGATAAAAATCAAAATTTGGATACAGTGAAAACTCTTTTAAAAAATTAAATCGGTTTGTTAAAATATGTCTTGTTAAAGGCAGAATGAAAGTTGTTTTAAGACATTAATGCCTAAAAAATCATCAGTGTACTAATAAAATTAGATCTAACTACAACAGTTCAAATCCACCAGCCACTCCTTAGAAATCCCATGGGGCAGTTCTGCTGTCCTATAGGGTCGCTATGAGTCAGAATCGATTCTATGGCGACAGGTTTGGTTTTGGTTACATAGCACTTATAATAGTTTTAAGGAAAACTTGTGATAAAAACAGGCTACATATTACCTGCAACTCACTTTGTGGGCTTCATTTTTAAGTGTAATTTCTAAATTAATTCATTTATTTACTTGCTCAAATTCTTATTAAGTATCTACCACACATCAGGGTCCATGTAGCGCACCAGATGGTTATACCTGAGAACAGAAGTAACATGGCTGGCTCTGCCCACTGCAGCTTACAGCCAGCACATCTACATCCTATCTTTGAGGGGAAGTTCAAGCTCCACAGTAAGGTTTTTCAAAGTTGCTCCCTGAGCTGAACTCTGTTTCCTCTTGGGACTCATTTCTTATCACTTATCCTTCCTGCTGAAATCATAGTTGATGGGCTGCTGCTTTGGAAGGGGAAAGTGATAGACTTTTATGCCTTTTCTCTGCTGGCTAGTTTCAAACAGTAAGGGTTATAGATGAGCTGGAAGGAAGACAAGTGGGAATGGAAGGTTGTTCTTGGTTAGTGGTTAGTACTGTCCAAGGTGGCTGGTGCCTCTCGGCCTGCCAGATGTTGAAAACTTACTTTTTGTCTGTGGGTATTTTCAGGAGCTCACTGAAGGCCCTGGTGGGCTCCTCCCACTGCACTCTGGGATGTGTCCCCTCTCAGTGCTGCTCCTCAGCATCTAGTTGCTCCACCTTCTCATGGCACACAGGCTCTCACGCAGAGCTCAGGTGGCCTGGAGCCTGCTCTGTCCTGTGAGGCACTGACTTGGTCTACAGGAAACCGTTTCCTTTGTGCTGAGAACCTCATAGCAGTCCCTTCTCTTCTCCACATGGGCTGTCTCAGTCTTGTGAAGTGATACCAGGATTCAGTGCATCACAACTGCAGGGTTGCATGGAAACTCACTCCCTGGGCTTAAGATGAGGTGGATCGCACGTTCCCCACAACTTCCCCTTCACTGCCCAGCTACAGCTCTCTCCAAAGAATCTCTTCACAAACCCTCCCTTCCTCTACTCTCTCTTCATATTCCCTAAAAGGCTAAAGGGTGCAAGTAGCAAAACCAGTTCTCAGTCATCTCCTCTTCTATCTACAGTGTTAAGGCCTCAGTCAAGACAGAGAAGTCCTACTTTTACATCTTGTTACACTTACCTTTTTCACTATATAGTCTTCTTTTTTTAGTTAGGGAAGAAAACAAAACAAAAAGCCCTGTTTAAAATCTTAACAACAGAAGATGAGACGAGATTTTAAGAGTCACGGACACCAGGTTGGTATTACCTCAGTCAGGTAGCTTTGAGACTAAATCTTCTAACTGTCCTCACCAGCTTCAAAGGTTAAAAGGTCTGTAGTCTGAATCTTCTTATTTGTGCACATGTGTGCTCATGGATCATTCATAAGATTACTGGTCATTTTCACCAGTCAGCAGTCTTTTGAGAGGGAGATGGAGAACTTGCATCTTTAGGAGTTCATTTGGTTTGTATTCTTCATGCTGGTTCCGATACTTAGTAATAACATCCTGTTACCTTTGGAAGTTTCTCTCATTTTATTTATTTACACACTATGCCTCCAAGTTAAAACCTTGGGAATATAATGTCTGAGTGGAGACTCAGGCTAAGCTAAGCCATGCTGAGTCCTAGTAAAGAAATCTAGGCAGGTTTCTCCCTACAGCTCTACCCTAACTGACTGGTAGTGGCTGTCTAGAGTGCTGTGTTAAGGGCCACGTGGACTTCTCTCACTCAGTGGGAAAGAACATCATAGCCAACCAGGAAGGCCTGCCTCTGTGTGAGAAAGGGCAGACATATACACCAGTGTGGCATTATACATTACCTTTGTATAATGCTTACACGAGCATCCTTCTATGTGCTGCCTAGCATTTCAGTCACTCAGGAAAGTTAAATAATTTCAACAGAATCAAAATGTACTACAAAATCACAAATATCAACCAAATCCCTACTAATAGCAGTTTTTTACTAATTATTCAACGACATGAAACCCTTGTCTAAGAAGGATCGATTCCAAAATCACATATTAAGAGCACAACTGAGGACAAGAAATAAAAAGGGACACTGAGAAGCCAGACTCAGCTCCGTGATCCCTCCCTCAAGCCCACAGTTTCACTTTGCATAGGTGTTCCCTGTCCATAATCGAAGTAGAATTGTGAAGGGGATTGCTGGGGTTAAGAACTGACGACATCAAAAAAACACAGATAACCCAATCGAAAAATGGGCAAAAGACTTAAGCGGACATTTCAGCAAAGAAGATATTCAAATGACCAACGAGCACGGTACTCAACGTCATTAGCCATTAGAGAGATGCAACCACAAGGAGATATCACTTCACTCTCACTAGAATAACTGAAAACAAAAAAAAAGAAATAACAAATCTTGGCGAGGATGTATA
This sequence comes from Loxodonta africana, assembly GCF_030014295.1. NCBI lineage: Eukaryota > Metazoa > Chordata > Mammalia > Proboscidea > Elephantidae > Loxodonta > Loxodonta africana. Next base: position 37,951,570 of record NC_087342.1, read on the forward strand.
GAAACTGGGATCCTTATGTACTGCTGGTGGGAACGCCAAATGGCACAGCCGCTTTGGAAAACAGTTGGACAAGTCCTCAAAATGTTAAACACAGAACTACTATAACCAAACACACTGCCATCAAGTCAATTCTGACTCACAGCAATGCTACAGGACAGAGTAGAACTGTCCTATAGGGGTGCCATAATCTTTATAGGAGCAGACTGCCACATCTTTTTCCCACGGAGCAACTGGTGGGTTTGAACCGCTCACCTTTCAGTTAGCTGCCAAGCGCTTTAACCACTACACTACCAGGGCTCCTTATGAACTACCATAAAATCCAAAACACCAAACCCACTGCCGCTGATTTGGTTCCAACTAATAGAGACCCTACAGGACAAAGCAGAGATGCCCCATAGTGTTTCCAATGAGTGCCTGGTAGATTCAAACCACCGACCTTTTGGTTAGTAGATGAATACTTAACCAGTATGCCACCAAGGCTCCATGAACTACCATATGACCTAGCAATTCCACTCCTAGGCAACTTTCAAGAGACTTAAAAGCGGTGACACAGACAGACACACGTACACCAGTGTTCACTGCAGCACTATTCACAATTGCCAAAAGGCAGAAAAAACCTAAATGTCCTTCAGAAAAATGGATAAACAAAATGTAGTTAACAACATACAATGGAATACTGTTCAGCCATAAAGAGTAATAAAGCCCTGATACATGCTGTAATATGGATGAACCTTGAAAATACTATGCTGAGAGAAGTCAGTCAATCACAAAAGGACAAACACGTGATCTCATTTACATGAAATAAAAGAAGAGCAAATGTATAGAAACCAGTTTATCAGTGGTCACCAAGGGTAGGGAGAGGGGAAAGAGGAGTGAGTCAATGTTGGGAAAACAGTGAGTTTTTGTTTATGGTGATGGGAAATTTTGCAATAATTATGGGTGATGGCTGCACAACATGATTAATGTAATTGATACCACTAAATTGTATACCTGAAAAATAATGAACTGGCAAATGCATTATATATATTTTTACAACAATAAAAAAAGTTTTAAAAATTGAAATAATAACAATCCTCCCTAAATCACACAATTAAGTCCAGGTCTGCCCTTGTACAGAAATACAGACCCCCTTTTTAGCTGACACTGATGGCTAAGGACCCAGCATTCATTTTCAACCCTCTTTGCTAACAGAACCCCATACAGCCCAGAGCTCCCCTTCACTGCGTGATTCCAGTCATCTTAAGCCAACTCTGGTTATCATATTCCCCTTGCTATTTATGGGCTAACCTTGTTTTGACAATGATGTCTGAAGAGAGGTCTACTGGAACATTTCTGGGAAAGTTCTTAAGCTGGGTTCATCAGAAAAGCAAAGCCAGTAAGGCATACAAATATCTATATAGACAGATTTATATAAAGGAAATGGCTCGCACAGTTGTAGAGGCTGTAATGTCCCAAATCCATGTATCAGGTGGGAGGCTTCTCCTGATTCACCAAGGCATATGGGCTGGCAAACCCAAGATCAGCAGGTCAGCCAGCAGGGCTCTTGCTTACTGGCTGCGAAGACCAACAAATCCCAAGATCAGCAGGTAATACTGCAGATAAGCTGCTAGCTAAAGTCCCAAGAACTGGAGTGAGACAGACAGGAGCCGGCTGCAGGAACCAAAGCAAGCAAACTCCCATTAGTCTTGCCAAAAAGTCCACTTATATATTCAATGTAGGCCACACCCCCAAGGAAACTCTCTTTCAACTGAGTGGCCACTCACAGCAAATCCGACCACGGAGGTGATCACAATATATCAACTCTCATCATGGAAGTGATCTCATCGTCATACGACTGCCAAACTACATCATAGCTGTCAAACCACTGAGAATCGTGGCCCAGCCAACTTGACACATAATCTTAAAGACCACAGTTCTCCATACTTTTAAGAGGGAGAACTGAGAGACTGTCTTTCTGCCTCTGGACATTACCGCATCTAGTTTCAACACCAGAAACTGCTACAGCTGTTTTGCAATTACCAAGGAAATGAGTTTTATGCTAAGGGAAAAAGAGCAAACCCAGGTTCTTTACATCTCAGTAACATTACTGAGCCACTAACTCAACCAATCGTGGAGCCCGCAATCTCTAGACGTTGTTTATTATGAAAAAATGAATGTTCTTTTTGCTTAAGTCAAAATGAATTTTCATTTTCTGTTAGGTGTAGCTGAAGGCACCATGATTTACAATTTATCCCAAAATACACGCTCAAATATACTGATCTTTCATGCAAATACCTGGAAAATGTGAAATACATGATTTGGAAAAATAGAAAATGAATAACAATGCCAAGAATCAATGAAGCTCCATGGTGAACAAACCTGCAAAGTGGCAAATGGCTCTCCTCAACATTTATAATGGGAGGCTGTGGTTAAGAATGCAGGCTGTGGGTTCAATTTCGAAGTTTGTTAAGATTCCCAGGTGGCGCAAAAGGTTTGCATTTGTCTATTAACCAAAACGCTGGAGGTTCAAATCCACCCAGCAGTGCCACAGAAAAAAGGCCTGGTGATCTTCTGTAAAGCTTACAGCCAAGAAAACCCTATGGGAAGTTCTACTCTATAGCACATGGAGTTGCCATGAGTCAGGATAGACTCAACTGCAATGGATTTGTTTTCAGTTTTTAGGTTTTTGGTTTTAGATCAATCTGTCTGACTGCAGGGAAGCTATTCAACCTCTCTAAGTTCCTTTTATTCATGAAAATAATGGGATTTTGATACCTGAGGATTAAAGTAGATAATGCATAGGGATGATTTAACAGTCTCTGGCACAATAAATGCTCAAAAATATTTTCTTATTTTTATTCCTTGTACTTAATAACCTCTTTATAGTCTACAGACTTATTTTTGTAAGACTCATCTCATTTTATTCTGATTATATCTGAGTTAAATATTTCCACACTACAGATGATGAAATAGCCTCAGGTTAGATATAGTCAACATTTGAACTCAGTGCTTCTATACTCAAAGAAGCAGAGAATGTTAAGTATGAAATAAAACCATAACTATGAATCTAAAAACATAGAAACTTAGGGGGAGAATGGAGCAGGCATTTATTGAAAATGAAGAAAATTGCTAATGATCTTAATAACATAATAGTGAAAGAAGCAGTGCTTTGTCAATGTAGCTACTGTACTTGTTGTCAGCTGCTACAGACCAGGCTCCTGACTTACGGAGATCCATGCACAATCGAACCAAACACCGGCTGGTCTGGCACCACCCCAGGGTTAGGCTGGGAATCGGACCATTGTATTTTCATTGGCTGATTTTCAGAAACAGATCACCAGGCCTTTCTCCCTCATCCGAGTTAGTCTGCGGGCTCTGCTGAAGCTCGTTCAGCATCATAGCAATATGCAAGCCAACAGTTAAAACTTAAATGTTTGTTAAGAAAGCTGGATTTTGAACTTTAACCCTCCAAGTGCAGGAGATTGAGAGATGGGTCAACAAACCAGTAAAAGCAAAGATGCACTGGAGCAATTCAAATTAAGTATACACTTTAAATCTTATAATATGAAGATACAGACTGAAAGCAACATGTACTCTACTACGTAAGTTCATGAAATATTTTCATCAATGAATCAAAACAACACAGTTTCACGATTCTTAGCTTGCCACCCCTAAAATACATGTTTTCCGTTAGGTGGCACTGTAAGCTCAGGTCTAAATTTTAATTGTTTTAGTCCTATGCCCCGGGAGTATACAGGCATACGGACTGAATGTACAGATACAAAACTAACAGAATGTTCTTAATATGTCACCATTCACTTTTACGTATGAGAATGATCTTTAGTGATGACCTATGTAGCATACTGTTGTTGTTAGGTGTCATCAAGAGGTTGTGACTCATAGCGACCCTATGTACAACAACAGAATGAAAAACTGCTCAGTCCTGTGCCATCCTCACAATCGTTGTAATGTTTGAGCCCATTGTTACAGCCACTGTGTCAATCTATCTCACTGAGGGTCTTCCTCTTTTTGGTTGACCCTTTGCTTTACGAAGCATGTCATTCTCCAGGGACTGATCCCTTCTGATAACATGTACAAAGTATGTGAGACAAAGTCTCGTCATCCTTCCTTCTAAGGAGCATTCTAGCTGTACTTCTTCCAAGACAGATTTGTTTGCTCTTCTGGCAGTCCATGGTATATTCAATATTCTTCACCAACACCATTAATTCAAAGGCATCAATTCATCTTCAGTCTTCCTTATTCATTGTCCAGCTTTCACATGCATATGAGGCGACTGAAGACACCATAGCTTGGGTCAGGCACACCTTAGGCTTCAAAGTGACATCCTTGCTTTTGAGCACCTGAAAGAGGTCTTTTGCAGCAAATTTGCCCAATGCAATGTGTCATACGATTTCTTGACTGCTCCTTCCACGGATGTCAATTGTGGATTCAAGTAAAACGAAATCCTTGACAACTTCAACCTTCTCTCCCTCTATCATGACATTGCTTATTGGTCCAGTTGTGAAGATTTTTGTTTCCTTTATGTTGAGGTGTAATCCATAACGAAGTCTATGGTCTTTGATCTTCATCAGTTAGTGCTTCAAGCCCTCTTCACTTTCAGCAAAGAAGCGTGTGTCATCTGCATTATCGCAGGCTGTTAATCAGTCTTCCTCCAATCCTGATGCCGTATTCTTCATACAGTCCCGCTTCTCAGATTATATACTCAGCATACAAATTGAATAAGCAGCATACAAAACAACAAAATTCATTTGGGGAAAAATTCTAACCACTCCACATACAGGGAGGTCTGGTTGCAGTTGTGTTACTCTGTGTGTGTTTGTGTTGAAGAAAACATGTTTTCTTGATTTAGCAAGTGGTAAAAAAAAAAAAAAAAGTGGGCATCCTAGCACAGTAAAAGTGGGACTACATAGTTCTTCTGAGTGTGTATATATTACACTCAGTTCTTTTAGTTTAAAAACTTTAGGAACATTGTTTTGCTCTGATGTATTAAATATTATGAGTTTTTTCTTTTTTTGTTTTGCGGCTTTTATTTTCTGTACTGGCATGCTTTCTGGACCTAGGCATTATATCACAGCCCACATATCTTTTTAATAAAAATTTATAAGAATTATCTCCCTGTCACTTTTCCTTGTTTACAAAATGTAGCATGAAAATTGGTCATCCCTTCCTTGTTCTTAAACCAAACCGATTAGAAAATATTGGATTTCTACTGCCCATCAAAGCCACGTGAAAATAAAACAGGCATTAGTGGTACATCCATTTACTGCTCTAGACAGCCATTCCCAGTGATAATTTTACAAAAAAAGCTTGAGATCATATAAGAGCAGGAGCAAAGCTCCGCTTTTATGCCTCTACTCCTGTGATCGTTAAGGTTGTGTGTCAACCTGGTTGGGCCATGACTCTCAGTGGTTTGGCAGTTATGATGTAGTTTAGGAGTCATATGACAATGTGATCACTTCCATGATGAGGGTTGATATAATGCGATCACTTCTACGATGGCATCAGTTTAAATGGAGTTTTCCTGGGGCTGTGGCCTACGTCTAATACAGGTGGACTCTCTGACCTGCCAATCTTGAGTTCCCCAGCCCCTGTGGCTGCATGAATCAGGAGAACCCTACAGCCTGACCCACGGATTTGGGACATTCCAACCTCTACAACCACGTGAGCCATTTCCTTGATAGAAATCTCTCTATACAGATATGTATACACTTTACTGGCTTTGCTTCTCTAGAAAACACAGCCCAAGACATCTGGTACTGAGAGTGGGGTCCAGAGAAACAAAATTTTAAGGATGAGTTTTCTAAACTGGTTCTCAAGTCTAGTTAGTCTTAAAGATGTTGATGACTCTGTTTCCAGTGGAAAGCGGGCACTGTGAATCCATGGCATGAGGTAGCAATACAAATATGCAAAATATCACTACCAAAAGATCAGGTATTGGGGAAAGGCAAGGCTCTGGGTGATCGCATGTGTGATATGTTTCTACAATTCTGTCATAATGAGAACTATAAGACAGTTGGTTGGTTCGTCCTACTTTCACTAGACAAAGTGGTGAAAGAAAGAGGTGAGCTCAGGACTTCAGAGTCAAAGCTCAAGTGCTGCATAAACAACCTCAGTTTCCACTTGTGTCTTGAAAGAAAGCCTTATCTCTTGTAGTAACAAAGCTGGTATTGCTGAATACCAAACACAGACTCTTTATCATAAAAGTGGCTGAATTACAATGCCAACTCAATTCCCAACCTCAAGTGGTGCCACAAGTTAAAGCGAGGGCACTGATTGGGAAGAAATGGGATCCTGAAACATGGGATGGGGACCTCATACCACCAAGAAATAAGCACCAGGAGCATAGTGTATCCTTTGGACCTGGGGTCCCTATGCTGAGAACCTCCTACACCAGGGGAAGACTAATGACAAGGACCTCGCCCAAGAGCCAACAGAGAAAGCCTTCCCAGAGCTGGCGCCCTGAATTTGGATTTCTAGCCTCCTAGACTGTGAGAAGATATATTCATCTTTGTTAAAGCCATCGACTTGTGGTATTTCTGTTATAGCAGCACTAGATGACTAAGACAACTGATCAGGTACTGTCTCCAAAACATGACATAAATATTCTCTTATAAAGCAAGTGAATATTATTTTCAAGAAACAAAACCTAGTGAAGGCTTCTACTTAATCTGAACCTCTTTCTACTTTATTTTTCAGTTGAAATAATTTGTCTCCATTACAATCTAAACCATGCAAAAACATATATATTCACGACAATAAGCATAATCAATCAGAAATACAGACTTTTTTACGAGAAAATTCTAGTCTCAATTCAAAGTCAAGTCATTTTTTCAGAGCAATTAGTAACATTTTTATAAGCATCACGGCACCACGTGTACAAAAACGCCAGTTAAAAATTCAAAAATATGAAGGATTTAGCAGTCAAAGTTGGCCAATAAATACCAACTGTTAACTCAGTTGAAAGATAACAGCATGTATGCCAGGTACACTAATAAAATGTTTATTAAACCCTGACTCATACAGAGACCAAAACAGAATCAATGCTGTCCTACTCTTCCTTGCTTTCCTACATTCAGATGATATGGCTACAAACCCCCTGGTACCTCACTTCCACACTATAGGATTAACTGTCAGGTGTAGCAAATTTCCATAAGCATTCACGCTGCAAGTAAAAGGAGCAGATTCATCTTCCAGAGGCATTTCTGCCACTTTAATCTGATGGTTCATCAGAAGTATTTTACTAAGGTGCTCATAATTGTTCAAGCCTTCTCAATTAATATGTTTCAACAAGTAAATAACAGTAAAATCCACCTATTCCCCCTTTTTAAAAAAATAAAATAAAAACAGGTCCTCTCCAACCTTTATATTATGAGATCCCCAAATGACACAAACAAAAATAAAAGACAGGCAATAAGGAAATGCTTTCCAGAATTTCAATCTGAATGCAACACTACTCTCTACCGAGACTATAGCTTTTATCTGAAAAATGTTAAATAAGTCAGAAAAATAAAACCCACATCAATACTGTAACATCTGCCTTTTCTTCCCACTTCTTTTCTCTTTCTCTAAAGTAAGGCTTCTCCATCTGAGGGCAAAGAATTCAGTAAAATAAATGCTGTTTTCCTGACGGGGACTTAAAAGAAACATTGGAAAGCACTTTTCTGGCCAAAAATATTCTCTTCTGTTGGTTTCTAAACCTCTTCCTATTTCATCTTTCATTTTCTTGCTTCCTGGTATCTCTATTTAGTTTTTTCTATTGTCAGGAAAAATTGCAAAAGACTTTAAAATGGACAAACCAGTGACAAATGTCTCTATGCACTGCTCGGAGTTCACCATCTGGGTGAGTCTCCAGGGATCTGTGTCTTTGCTGGGGAGGGCTCATAATGATGTGTGTGGGTTCTGTGCAGAGGCACACATGTCAGGTGAAGTACAGCTGCAGGTCGGGCAGGAGCAGCAGTCCAGTCCTGCCTCTTGGCAGTCCAGTCCTTGCCATCTGTGAGACTGTCCTCTGGATTTTCCTTTGAAAAGGTTTTAAAATCTTACTGATTCTCTCAATTAGTTAATGAATTAAATGAAAGCTGTATTAATTTTGTATTTGTATGACAGTCACAATTTTACCCTTTTCCAAAAATTACCTTCAATACTTTACAACAGCCCACGGTTGAGTGGAGACTCCTGAGATACAAGTAACAGCGTGAAAGGAGTATTGTTTGTTAATTTTCTCCTCATTTAAGAACTTCTTGAATTAATACACATAACACTATTTTAAGATCTGAATATAATTTATTATCCTAAAATCTTTTATTTACTACCCTGAAATAGTCATTAATAAGAGATTCTTTTCCTAGGTGGCAGAGCCACAAAGGGAATCAGAGTAACAATATTCAAAATTTATTAAATACTTCCAATGAGCCAGACACTGTTGCAGGTGTTTACATGAATTCACTCACTAGATCCTCACAAAAGTATAAAACAGGCCAATTTTGCACCTGAGGAAATGGTAATTGCACACTTTCTGGACACAGGCATTACATCACAACTCATAAACATGTTTTTATAAAAACTTGTATGAATTGTTTGCTGTCACTTCTCCTCGTTTTCAAAATATAGTGGGAAAATTGGTCACCTATGAAATGGGCGCATTTGCACCTGAGGAAACTAAGGCAAACAGAAATTAAGCGACTTGCTCAAAGACATACTGCTAGTAACTGGTAAAAATGTGATCCAGACCAAACTAGACCACCTCACAGGAAAGAAAGAATGGGAAAATTAAAAAATTATTCCTGGCTGTTGTTACCAACATTACCAAAGGATTATTCTGAAGCATATTAAGACAAAGTGCTGTTAGGAACAGCTCAAGCCAAACTCTTAGTAGGCGGCAGCAATAATAAAACCTATACAGACAATCAAAGGTTGAGATAAAATGAATGAAGACGAGAAATCAAATAGGGGATAGATTAAATGCCAAACTAAAAGCTAAAGAAACCAATTTTTTTTGGTATTAAACGTTGTATGCAGACCCCAACACCAATGTGCTCGGCATGACTCTGCAGACCCTACAACTGAGGGGCTTGAAAGGACTAAGATGGTTAACCCAGATCTAAATTAAATTTCAGTTTGAATTTAACTGCAGCTTGGCCCAAGGTCTCTGCCCCTGTTGCCCTGAAGAGACAATTTATTATCTTGTAAAAGTTTAACTGTTTGTAACTCACAGAAACAGCAAGGGACAAAGCTTTAGCTTTTATGACAAACTGCCTGTTAAAAGACTTTTATCAAAGATGTTTACGCAGTTTGATCCTGGGAGAATGCCTTGGTCAACATGCTCCAGGAAGTTAAGAAATAGAGTTGAATTTCTATTCCACGGTAAAACCTTTTGCTTTCAGTTCTAATAGAGTATAAGCCTGGTACGTCACTATGACACTTCTGGCAACCACGAAGGGACCCAAAGGTGAACTGACCTCTGCAACTTTCAAGGCACTGGAGACTTGGGCTAACGGTACTGGGCTGGGCAATTTTTTAGCCCTCCATCTCCACGGGAGTTATGGCAAGATAAATGCCTTTCAGGTCTGAGCATCCATCATCTTTGCGTAGAAACTCCTTGCATTTTATTGTGGGTTTTTCCTTTTTCTTTCTTTTCTGTTTTTATACGATGGAACTTAAGTTTCTTTGTCTTGTTTTTTCTTTGGTTCCCTACAGTATGGTCATTGTTCAAGGATCTAAGATCTTTAAAGTTGCTTAAAAACTATAAGCACAAGTGGGGCCAAAGCACTGGCCAAAATTTCTGTGACACTCTTTATATTGTTCAGTTCTGAGACTCTGAAATTTCCAACCTTCGGTTTAAAGCCTCCAGAGCTAATTTTACAGTGCCTTTGGAAATATGGGAAATGCCAAAAATAAGAGCGATACTGAGCTTCCTTAGGGGACTCCCGCTCATTACATGAACAAACATTTCTGTTCTCCAGCATGTTTGTTTTTGTCTGCTTGGCATGACCCAGCGAAGGGCTGTTCAGATGATCAGTGGCCACTTTAGGGAACCTTTGATCTTTCTAAGTTAAATTTTCTGCGCAGTAAATTAGAACAGAAAAGATCCTAGATTAAGAAACTGCAACAGGACAGTTTTTTTAACTGGAACCTTGAGGCCTTGCAAAGACAACAAAATAGCAAAATAACCTCTCTCCAGGATACTATTTCCAAATTGAAAAGAATGAAGAAGTGCAGAACGCAGTTTCTGAAATGACTAAGCAAGGTGTGGAATTAGAAAGTCAGAACTCTTCTGTACTTATACCATCTGCTGCAGCTCCCTCTGGACCTCTGCTGGCAGTCTCTCCTCTACCTTCTTACCTTCTGAAAATACTTTGCCTGAACTTGGCCTAGCCAACTTGACATATATTTTGGGGGGACATAATTCAATCCAAAACAGCATTAAAAAAACTCAGCTTGATAAGCTTTCTGAATACTTAGGTTTGTCTTGGACTAAAATTCTCCCTTTTAGTCCTTTAAAACTTAAGAAACACTCATTTTGGATCTCATAAACTCACTCCTTATGAAATAGTTATGGGAAGACCTATGATGTTTCCTCACATTGTCTCTAATGACCCTAACTTAATATAACCTGAATTACTGGAATACTGTTGACCTCTAATGCAATATTCTAAGAAATATTTTTCACAAATTAAAGAACCATCTGAAGAGCAGAAACCTGGCTCTCCTCCTTTACTTAATATTAACCCAGGAGATTAGGTTTACTGGAAAAGACATCAACTAAAAGATTCTTTAGAACCTCACTGGAAGGGGGCTTATTTAGTTCTTTTAGCTAGCCCTTGTGCGGTGAAACTAGAAGGAATTAACCCTTGGATTCATTTATCACAGTTAAAGAAAGCTAAAGCACCTATCCGGACTCATCGGCCAACCAGAGATTTGAGACTCAGACTGAAACGCCCCAGTGACCAGAAGACAACTTCAGAAACAGATAGCTGATTCCAAGATCGCAGAGTAAGATTACATGCAAGCTGCTGACATTTTTGGACTCTGTTTCCTAACTGCTGGTATTTGAAGAGTTTTGACTGTTTTTGTACACTTGCAGAATTATTTCTTAGTAGCTTTGATAATAATTGAATATTTTAAACTCTAATATAGTAAGTTGAAACTTTTATTGAAATTGTTGCACATTGCTTAATACCTGTAGCCTTTGAATTAAGTTTTATTTTACCAACTTTGGCTCTTCCCCTAGCGCATCACTAGAAAAGGAATTTGGTTTCTAATATATAATTTTTAACAAACCTCTTCTCCATTATGAAGACTTTAATAATTATTCTCTTCTGTTTGTTACGACCATTACTGATTCTTCGAATGAAAATGCTTTTGTTAAAATAACTCAATCAGTAGCCAGCGCCAGTAATTTCAGTGACTGTTTGGTATGTCACTCCCCCTTCAGTCTACACAAGATCACACTGATTCTCTCACTGTGCCAATCTTGGGTTATAGGTTCACACCTAATTTTACTATTGATTTTAAGAGACCATTTAAATGGGCAATTGGTGTCAAAGCCCTGGGGGCGCAGTGGTTAAAGCAGTTGGCTGCTAACTGAGAGATCAGTGGTTCAAATCCACCAGCAGCTCCTTAGGAGAAAGATGCAGCAGTCTGCTTCCATAAGATTTACAGCCTAGGAAACCCTATAGGGCAGTTCTACTCTATCTTATAGGGTCACTATGAGTCTGGGTCGACTCAGCAGCAGTGGGTTTGGTTTTTTGTTTGGTATTTGTGTCAAATTATGGCTACCTTCAGAATTACCCACTTATTTATTGGCTCCATTTCAATCCTACTCATGCCTGGTTAGAATGTTCTATTCTTTAAACACCAAGCAATCATTTTGTTAATGATGCTTGATATTATTCTGCAGCAGCAGATTAACTATTTTAACAATGATCAAAATCTTTCAGTTTCTGCCCGACTCTGGAATCCCCTAGAATTTGGAGAATTATCCATTTGTGAGGATTCATTAATTGTAGACTGGCTTGAAAGCGCCAATCAGTCCATTACAGTTTCTAATATTCAAACCAGGGCAGGTATGTTATGTGCCCCATCTGGATATGTCTTTTTATGTGGAGGACCAGCTTATTTAAGGAAAAAGGCCAATAATTCACCCAATACCGGAGGCTTCCCAGCTAAAATGGCTGGAATATACTAGGCCAATGCAACTTAGGTACTCTTGGAATTCCGATGAGTATCCATTCATACAGTGACAGTTTACAATGGAACAGTGACTTGAAATTAATATCCACACAAAAGAGAGAATTTGTCCTCTCAGATAATCCCACTGCCAACAGGCCTTGGCGGGACTGGTCATTTCTTGGAGCACTTGTCCCTTCTTTTGGTACATTACAATTAGAATGATCTATTCACAATTTATCTACTATTATGGCTCAAATTGCTGGTTGTGTTGCTGATGGAATGACACCTCAACAAAAATCCTTAGAACTGCTTGCTAAAATTGCTTTAGATAATAGGTTTTGATCTCTCCTAACTGAATAAGGAAGAGTCAGTGCTACTGCCAATACCTCTTGCTGTTCGTGGATAAATACCTCTCAAGAATTACAACAAGATATCTCTAAAATATTTCAAAAAGCCTCCTGGTTACATATCATTCCTCCCATAACTGTACCTTCCTTCTTCAATATTTTTAGCTGGTTACCCCAAAGCATTAGATCTGGGATACGCTCCTTTTGATCGCTGTAATTATTACATGGCACGTTAAATGTATTATATAATACATTTCTCATTAGCATAGCCAACCCTCAAGACATGTGGCCATGAAAAGAATTATGTCTTTGGAAGAGACTAATTTTTCGTTCTTGGATCTGGTCTTTTTGGAAATGTCAAGCTATTCCTCTAATGGGGCTTTGTCCATAACATTTGCTCCAATCAGAATCAACTCACCCTGAAGATGAAGCCCAAAGCTATAGCAAGGGGAAGATGGGACCAGAAGCTATAGCAAGGTAACATCAGATGGTACCTGGCCACTTCTAATAATAGAGCTGACACCTGGAGTGTCAAAAGCTAACACAGTAGCCATCCTCAAAATACTAAGTATTAAAAGCCCAACAGAGCAACTATCCACAAGAGCCTAAGTCCTTGCAGAAGGTGGGTAATTTCTTTGTGGGTGAGCTGCATCTCCTAGTGGTGGCTTGATCAAAAGGGGGAGGCTTACATGGACCCCAACACCAAGATGCTTGGCATGACTGTGTGGACCCCCAAACCGAGGTGCTTGACAGGACTAGGATGGCTGACCCAGACCTACATTAAATTCCATTTCTAATTAAACTGCAGCTTGGCCCAAGGTCTCTGCCCCTGTTCCCCTAAAGAGATGACTGAGCTTTTTGTAAAAGTTTAACTGCTCGTAACGTACAGAAACAGCAAGGATCAAAAAGCTTTAGCTTCTATGTTAAATGGTACCTGTCAACGAAATTTACACAGCCTGATCCAAGGAGAATGCCTTGGTCAACACGCTCCATGAGTTTAGAAAACAGAGTTCATAATGTTAAGAAAGTTTATTAAGAAAAGGCTGTAATGACCCCCTTATAACTTTTTGCCATGCACCCCCTCTGTGTCCGTAAGCATGCAGCTCTTTGTTTGCTCCACTTGGTAAAATCTTCACTGTTGTCCCTGCAACTGGAACACTGTGACGTCCTGCTTGCATGTTAAAGTGTTTCCCAATTTGTAAATCTCTAATCCACAATAAAACTTTTTGCTTCCACTTCTAACACAGTGGCAGTCTGGTGCTTCACTATGGCATTATACAATTTAATCCTAACATTGTTAGTTTGTCTAAGGCTCCTACAAAATTCACACCATATCCCCATACTCTTTTTGTATCTTTCTAATGAGAGAATAATCCAAAGACATCTTCTGCTTTACACAGCTTCCTGGCACGCCTGGAATGAACTTGGCTTTCAGCAGTGTGGAAGCAGACCATCAAAGGGTCTACTACCAGCTGCAAAGTCTATTCATGCTTATAACTGTACTCAAATAAATATCTAGCAATTGTCATTCTTTTCTGGACTTTCTCAACCTTTCAACTCTTAATTTAGAGAAAACTGAAATCCTCAGAACATCTCAAGAAGAATCATTCATAGGCCAAAATGCTTCAAAGAAGGCACCTAGGACAGTCCAGTCTCACCAAAGGCCTCTGAACACATGGCAATTTCCCAACTCAAACATCTGGGTCCTCCCTCTCAGCTAAGAGCAAACCTCAGTCTGCGAGCGAGAAGCGTGTTAACTGAACTACTAACTGTCTTCAAGTATAGGCTTGAAGGTTAAATACATAAAGACTAGTGGGGAATTTTCTCCATTCCTAGAAAAACCTAAAATAAAGCTATACTTAAAGTATTAACTGAACTAATTTGTCACCATTATGGTTTATGGAGCAACACTCAGTAGATAACTCCATAAACGGAATCACTAAGCCAAAAAACAAACTACACACAATATGTTGGATGAATATAAGATAAAAGGATAAATATAGTATTGATAGACGTTAACTAAAATACTTAAGAAAATTCTAGACCTAGTTGTAAGACATTTTGAAATACAGCATTTACCCAGCAAAATTCTGATATTAAAGATAGTTAAGTATGAATCATGGGCAGGGGTTACAAACAAAATGAAAGACCAGATTGGACCTAATTATTCTAAAATAGTTCTAGAAAAATAAAGCAAATAGAGAGTCAATTCTATTTTGATTTCAAGTACCTTCTAAATATTTAAATTTACCAACTCCAGATAACGCAGTAACTAACGCTCAAATCACTAAATCTATTAGTTATTAAAAATCCAAGACACTCTTCATTTCCACAAAATGCAAACTCAAAAAACTAAAGAGGTATGTCATTTTTGCCCAATGTTTTCACTAGTCGGAATAGTCTCCAGCAGCAAAGCTGACCAGGTTTCAGGAATAACACTGTCCACAAGCAACTGAGATGTCTTTACTTGTGCTCCCAGATGTTTCTGGAGTTGTACTCCCTTTGCTGTAAGTATACAAAATTTTTCAGAAACTGAAAAACAAAGAAAATTGAAGGCAAGATGATACTCACTTTTCAATCTCAACCCCAAGTGGATTAGTGGGACGTAGGGACAAAGGAGGAATTCCTTTATTCCTGTCCTTGCGCATATCATAATAACTCATTTCATCAACCCAGACAGCAGATTGATCCAAGATACCTAACAAAAATCAGGAGTACAACGTTAATAAAACAAAGGCTCTAAATGAAGGTACCTTCTAAGTCTTTCCATATTGCTTTAATTTTCTGAAAAACCTACTACAAACGCATGCTAAAATAATTTTTAAAAGATGTGAGGGCACAATAGCCCAGATTTTTTTTTTTTTTCATAATGGATGGTGGCTTAATTAAAAACACTGAGAATTTATAAAAAGGCAAAAATAACATTTCTTAATTCATGGTTTCATTGTACATTACTCAATAAAAAAGACAAATTAAGTCTCTGAGAAAAAATGTACTTTACAAATAATAACCACATGATTATTTACACATTATTAAATATTGCCGATTAAACTGGAGAAAACATTCATGAGGTTAGTATATAAGACACAATGATACGACCTACAACATCTGTTTATTTAAGAGGTTATTCCGAAATCACATAAACTTTTGGAAAACTGCTGGGAAACACCTAGACACAAAACTTGAATTAAAGATACCCTTAGAAGCCTTAGTTCAATGAAAAGCTTCTTGCTTATGATGACTGTTGGAGATCCATTATGTATACATAACTTACATTTGTGAATTTCTTTCTGTTGAGCAACATAAGCTACCTAAGAACATATTTGACTAGAGATGAAAATCAAACGTTCTTTAAATGGTTCTTAAAAACACTGAACAATGTCTTTCGTTATCTTTTTCTACACACTGACATTTTTCACTTTTTCATGATAGGTCTACAAAATCAATATCCTCCTTGCTATTTCTTATTCCTTTTACTATGCTAAAAATGTTCTAATAGAAAAACAGCAGATTGTTTTTACATTATGCTGAAATCAATTTGGTAAATTCAACAAAATATATCCCAACGATTCCTCATATAAAGAAGTACTCAAGCACATTCTAAGAAATGTACAGCTTATGGAACTGAAATGACTGGGCTATTCCGGGAAAGCCGGCTGAGTGGAGCTTGGGAATGAGACACAATCTCTGAAAAACTGGGCCTCCCTCTATGGGCACCAGCTCCTTGTCATTCACCTCAGCACAGGACTGCCAGCGTTCCGCCTGGGCTGCTACCAACTGACCAAGGAGCCCAGCGCCAAGGAGCATGGAGGAGGGCAGCCCAGCCCTGCCTGCAGGAGGCAACAAAGGCTGCTAGGAAGAAGGGGGTCTAGGAACAAGAACCTTGGTAAACTCATAATCTTCTCAGTACCCAATACTGGACAGGCCTTGTCAGAGGGGAGGAACGCCATGTGCAGGCAGTCCAGAGCCAGGTCCACTCCGGTCAATACACCTTTCCAGAGCCCACTGTGTTTCAGGTCTTGTGCTGGGGCCCGAAAATCAATTTGCTACTTGTAATAAGCATTCTTTATCTGCTATAAAAAAATGATGAGGCTGGATTTCTTCAAAATGTCTTAAGTTCCTTCAGAAAACTGGAGAAGTCCCTGCTTTTCTTTCACAGTTCAGTTTTTAAAGAAATCAAAAAAGAGTGAATAAAAAATAGAAATATTATATATATGTACATATAAAAAAAAACTGTTGCCGTCGAGTCAATTCCAACTCATAGCAACCATACAGGACAGAGCAGAACTGCCCCACAGAGATTCCAAGGAGCGCCTGGTGGCATAGTGGTTAAGTGCTATGGCTGCTAACCAAAAAGGTCGGCAGTGTGAATCTGCCAAGCGCTCCTTGGAAACTCTATGGGGCAGTTCTACTCTGTCCTTTGTGTTGCTATGAGTCGGAATTGATTTGACTGTAAAGAGTTTGGTTTGTGTTTTTAAATACAATATAACCATGTAACCCACTGCTGTCAAGTCGATTCCGACTCATAGCAACCATATAGGACAGTAGAACTGTCCCATAGGGTTTGCTAGGCTGTAATCTTTATAGGAGCAGACCACCAGGTTTTTTTCTCCTGCAGAGCGGCTGGTGGGTACAAACCGCCCACCTTTTGGTTAGCAGTCAAGCGCTTAACAACCATTGTACCACCAGGGCCCACCATGGCTCCTTATCTCAAAGCTACCCATGAAGAAACGAGGCATTAAAGTCACACAGCTATCAGTGGTAAAGCCCACATTCGAATTCAGAATTTGGTTCCTCAGACCAAGCTCTGAACCACTACTAATACAAGGAAGCACATATTAGGTGCATAAAAAGTAATATACAAAGTGCTATAGGGTCAATGGAAACCCTGGTGGCGTAGTGGTTAAGTGCTATGGCTGCTAACCAAAGGGTTGGCAGTTTGAATCCACCAGGCGCTCCTTGGAAACTCTGTGGGCAGCTCTACTCTGTCCTACAGGGTCTCTATAAGTCAGAATCGACTCGACGGCACTGGGTTTGGTTTTTGGTATAGGGTCACTTGGAAACCCTGGTGGCGTAGTGGTTAAGTGCTATGGCTGCTAGCCAAAGGGTAGGCAGTTCAAACTGACCAGGTGCTCCTTGGAAACTCTATGGGGCAGTTCTACTCTGTCCTATGGAGTCGCTATAAGTCGGAATCGGCTCAACGGCACTGGGTTTGCTTGTTTGTTTTTTATAGGGTCATTAAGAGTCAGAATCAACTCGATGGCAACATGGCAACGGGTTTGGTTTGTTTTGGTTTTCTTATGGAATACAAAGAAGAGTGATTACTTCTGGTTCAGAGGGCTAAAAGCAGATTCAACCCAGACGACATTTCATCTGGGCCTCGATGAATGCGGAAAATAAAGGGAGAGGAAACTATTTAATATTATTTAATAATTTGGCCAAATCGTGAGAATATTTCATCTCAAACTGAAACAATATAATAGTTTAAAAGAAACACAATCATATTCAAGTCAAGGAACCAAAACTGTCACACCGAAACATTACATAAACAGATTCATAAAGAACTTAGAATGACAGCTCTCTTATGATGTCATCCTTAGCAAACCACCTTCACAACAATAATGCAAACTTTAACTTTCATCCTTTTCCTGCCAAAATAAACATAAACTGAACGTAAGTTAAAGAGACATGAGAGTAGGTATCTATCAGTTTTAAATTTTAGAATACAATGCCCATTTTTATTTTCATTAGAATAGAGTCGTGAAGGATGATACCTATTTTTTCAGGCTTCAGCAGCTTGAAAGAGACTGTTGAGGTTCCTCTGCCACCTGACTTGGTTGTGACAATGATGTCCCCTTTGTCATTTTTGGCTTGTCCCACTCGACACACTATTTTACTGGCAGACATCCATTCTGCAGTCAGGAGGCAATTATGTCCACAGATTGTCAGACCTGGAAATGCAAGCATGACATGATGAAGTTCAGAAGAACAGTGATAAGACCTTAAACTTGTCTACTGCATGAAAAATAAACACCAGGCCTTTTTATGAACTGAAAAATCAATCCAGAAATAGCATTTCCTTGTTCAAAAGTTACTTCTATAATTGAATATAACCAATATTACTTGCAAATATACTGTTGTTTCTATTGATTTTCATCTAATTTGTTTTGCATCTAATATTTATAACTTCTTTTACACTGTTTTTATATTTCTCCAAACATAAGTGGAATTAGAAAACAATTTATTATAACTATGCCTAGGCTCATAACTCTGCCTAAGGCTGAGAATCTTAGGTTGTTTTCATAGGTATTAGAAGGGAAACAAACTATTGCTACTACGTGAAGTCTAAATTACTGATAGAAAATTTGGAAGTCTATTGGTAAATTTATGTATCATTCCCTAAAAACATTCTATATTCACTGGTCTTCCTAAGAATAATCTGCATGCACTTTCACTAGTGTTCAATTATATGTCGTATTACAGAATGGAGCCAATCATAGTTTTATAACTAATTCTCTTGAGAATTCGGAACTAAAGTGGTTACTTTATTTTAAATATGGCCTGGAGTATGATAAACTCAGTAAATGTTGGGCATTACTGGATTACTATCTCATTTCAAGTCTGCACATCAGTTCATACAATGGTAGTTGATGCTGCATCAGTGTTTCCTGATGATACTGCCACCGCACTACTTCTGTTGCTACAATCAAACTGTATTCCAGAGAAGTCGCCTCAGCTTACTCATGGCCATCACTTCCTGATAACCTGTACCTAAATTAAAATGCAGACAGTGGCCACACAGAGATGCACTGAAATGTTCTAGTGAGACAGGCTGTCCCTAGGCAAGGCACCAACACTCCACACAGGCACACCGTCAGCTACTCCTCTTATTTCCTCTACATTTTCCATTTCCACAGAGGCCAAGATAAAATATATATATATACATATACATATATATATATATATTTATGGAGAAAATAAACCAGAATGTATATGACCCAAAGCAGACACTTCACATTTTCTTTTCTCATCATTTAACTTTTTACACTGCTCAGCAGTCGTGCACGGCAATGCCATTATTTTCTCGGAAACTAGAACATCTCAACAAATGCAAAATTTGGTTTAAAGCAATGGAATGGATTTAAGTCACCTTTTGTTACAACTCTAATCATTACTGAGAAAGAATGCTATAGGAACCATACAGAAACAAAAGGAACTACGACTTTAAAACATATTTGTATTTCCTGAAATAATGAATTTGGGGGTTTCCCTAAAATCTCTATTATTCATGTATGGCATTTTGTTTTCCTAATAACAACATTTAAGGATTCCTTTTTTTTTTTAAGACTGAGTTTCTTGTTGATATTTCTTAATATGTAATTTTAAATGCACGTATAATTCTTAATTATTTTTTCAAAATAGAAATGTTTTTGATATTTTTCCTGATAATCAGTTGCTATGAAAAATTCAAACAATTTAAGAGCTTGAATGCTACCTGGGTTCCTCTCTTCTGACTCCAAGATAAACACTGCTAAACACTTCAATGCATTTGTGCTCAAATAATTTAGACATACATAAATTTGTCCATATATTTATTTCAAAATAAATGGGTAATCTTTTAATTTGTAACCTGCATAATTATAGGTTTTGGAAATTTTTACATCATTTCAGGTCAATACACACTTAATACTGTTAAATTCTACAATAAAGGTTCTTACGATTTTAAATATTCACTTCAGAAAGGAAAATGAGTCCATAATAAATGTCAAGGCATAAAGTAATAACTCAAATAGTGTCTTCATAAAAACAAACAAACAGGCATTCCTAACATAGTAAGTTCCCTAGTAGAGAGCTACCCTATGGGTAAACTGAGGAATGAGGAGCCAATTTCAGAGACACAGACTAAACTCTAAACATCTGTTCCCATGACCACACCTGCTGGCACCAAACCACCCCAGAGCGATAGCTTATTCATCAGTCATAGTTGCTATCAAGGTTCCTCTGGCTGCATTTTTACTCCAAAATTTGATGCCTAATAAGCATCAAACAATTTAAACAAAGACTCATACAGATCATTTTGAACTTCGTAACAAAAAAATAAGATCATAAGACCAATTTTGTCGGTACATTTTGCTAAGTTAAAAAACGCTAAGAAATACGCTTCATAAAACATAATAGCACTTTTTTTTGAAGTAACCTGTAATATTCCAAGTACTTTTTATAGTGTTTTACTTGGCTAGTGTAAAAATCATCTGAGTTTTGAAAAACTTCAGCAGGTTAAGTCTGCTTTTTAAAAAAATTGTTTCCTGCCAATACCTCATGCAGGCTGCAAGCTGAACTAGCAAAGTTTATAAAAGTGATACATACTTAGTCAAATAAGAATAGCTCTGCCTGAAGCTAAAGCAAGACTAAAAGTTACAGAGACTAGTCACTATCATGTTTAGGGGCTCACCATGATTGTGCCAGGTAAAATTTTGGACATAACCTCCATCCATGTTGTTGTTGTTCAGTGCCGTCCAGTTTGTTCTGACACACAGCAACCCTATGTACAACAGAACAAAACACTACCAGATCCTGCACCATCCTCACAATCTTTGCTATGTTTGAGCTCGTTGATCCAGCCACAGTATAGATCCATCTCATCGAGGGTCCTCCTCTTTCTCGCTGACCCTCTACATTAACAAGCATGATGTCCTTCTCCAGGGACTGGTCCCTCCTGATAACATGTGGAAAGCACATGTGACAAAGTCTCACCATCCTCGCTTCCAAGGAGCATTCTGGCTGTACTTCTTCCAAGACAGGTTTGTTCGTTCTTCTGGCAGTCCATGGTATACTCAATATTCTTCGCCAACACCATAATCAATTCTTCTTTGGTCTTCCTATTCACTGTCCAGCTTTCACATTAATTTATGGCAACTGAAAATAGCACGGGTTAGGTCAGGCGTACTTTAGTTCTCAAAGGAATATCTTTGCTTTTCAACACTTTAAGAAGGTCTTTTGAAGCAGATTTGCCTACTGCAATACATCGCTTAATTTCTTGACTGCTGCTTCCATGGGCATTGATTATGGATTTAAGTAAAATGAAATCCTGACAACTTCAATCTTCTCCATTTATCATGATATGCTTACTGGGCCAGCTGTGAGGATTTTTGTTTTCATGTTGAAGTGTAATCCATACTGAAGGCTATAGTCTTTGATCTTCAACTTCATCAGTAAGTGCTTCAAGTCCTCTTCATTTTCAGCAAGCAAGGTTGTGTCATTTGCATTACCAAGGTTGTTAATGAGTCTTCCACCAATCCTGATGCCATGATCTTCTTCGTGTAGTCCAGCTTACTGGATTATTTGTTCCGAATACGGGTTGGATAAGTATGGTGAAAGGATACGACCCCAACGCACACCTTTCCTGATTTTAAACCATGCGGTATCCCCTTTTTCTGTTTCAAATAACTGCCCCTTAGTCTATGTACTGGTTCCTCACGAACACAATTAAGTGTTCTGGAATTCCCATTTTTGGCAACGTTATCTATAACCGAGCAATGGAGAGTCTGCTCAAGCCCCCAAAACGAGGCAGAAGTGGCAATGAATTGGTGAAAGTAAGTACGAGCCTCTAACCTACTGCGCAGACCAAAAAAACCCTTCCCCCCTCTGGCAAGTACCTCTCTCCCATTTACTTGCCTCTTTGCTGCTTTGCTCTGGGTCCTGGTCTGGCTTCAGCGATTGCCAAGCCACCTGGGCCAGAAGTAGAACCTGTTTCATGCTCTGAGCCATTCTCCCGACTTTGAAGAGGGAATAGCTCCCCTAAGCCAGGAACTCAGGGCAGGCACAGCTCCTTTGCCTAGGCACAGGCATAAGGGGTCCATGGGCTTTCAATGTCTTTCACCCCTGCATAGACCTGTGTGGGCCCATTTCAAAAGCATAGGCCCTCATTAGCAGAGTACAACAGGATATATACCTGAAGTCTAACTTCAACTGTATCAGCTACATGGTAGAGAGGAAGGTTCGTGACATTTGACACCACCCTGTCCATTAAGTAGGAGCCTCACCTACCCACATCAGGTGCATGAGGACTGGTGGCCCTACCCACTCTACCTAGCCACTCGCAACAGGGATCCGAGAATAAGTGGTGCCTCCCAGTCCTTACAGCCAACAGCACTGGGTGCCCAAAGTCCAGCTGCAAAACCCACCCACCTACACACTTCAGGGAACAGGGACACGCCTTCCACCCAGGCACTCAAGGGCAGCCATCAGCTCCCTGCCTTGCTCAGTACATGACCCGCTGCTGCAGTCAGATACCTGTGCCTGTACCAATCGCCCCTGCCTGTCTAGGACTGTAGGTGAGAGCCTGCACCACATGCTTGGTGACCAATGACCTGGACACCTGAGCTAAATCCACACAAGAAAAGTAAACAGATTCCTGGGCTCACATACCTAGTAACAGGTCTAGCCACCTGATGACACAGCATGAGAACTTCAAAGATGCCAATAAACAAAGTAACTCACATGAGCAGCCTATTTGGGCTTATCGAAGCAAAACGAAAAGCTAGGACACAGTAAACAAATATAAAATAAATATAATAACTTATTAATGGTTCAGACACAATAGTCAATATCAAATCACATAAAGAGGCAGACTATGATGGCTTCAGCAAGTGGCCAAAACAAAGAACCAAGAAACTTCCCGAAGAAAGAGAATTTCTTGAAATTACCGGAGGTAGAATTCAAAAGATTAATATACAGAGCTCTTCAAGAGATCAGGAAGGTGATCTGGCAAAATGCAGACCAAGAGAAGGAACACAAAGACAAAGCAACAGAGGAACTTACGAAGGCTATACAAGAGCATAATGACAAGTTCAACAGGATGTAAGAACCCACAGGAACAGCGCAAACAGAAATCCAAAGGATTAACAACATAATTTCAGAATTATACAACTCAATAGAAAATCACAGGAGCAGAACTGAAGCAATGGAAAACAGAATTAGTTAGTGAAGACACAAAACTTGACACCAACTTATTTGAGGAAAAATCAGATAAAAGTATTTAAAAAATGAACAAATCCTAAGAATTATGTGGGACTCTATCAAGAGGAATAACCTACGAATGATTGGAGTACCAGGACAGGAAGAGCTAACACAAAATACAGAGAGAATTGTTGAAGATTTGTTGGCAGTAAATTTCCCTGATATCGTGAAAGATGAGAAGACACCTATCTAAGAAGTTCATCGAATCCCATACAGGGCAGATCCCAAAAGAAAGTCACCAAGACATATTACAATCAAACTTGCCAAAGCCAAATATAAAAAGAGAATTTTAAGAGCAGCTAGGGATAAACAAAAAGTCATCTACAAAGGACAGTCAATAAGACTAAGCTCAGAGTACTCAGCAGAAACCATGCAAGCAAGAAGGCAATGGGATGACGTATATAAAGACTTGAAGGAAAAAAATTGCCAGCCAAGAATTATATATCAGCAAAACTGTCTCTCAAATATGAAGGCAAAATTAGGGCATTTCCAGACAAACAGAAGCTAAGGGAATTTGTTAAAACCGAACCAAAATTACAAGGAATATTAAAAGGAGTCCTGTGGCTACAGAACTGACAATATCAGACAACAACCCAAGACTAGAACACAAGACAGAGCAACCAGATATCAACCCAGACAGGGAAGTCACAAGAATAAATCAAAGCTAAAACACTGAAAATAGGGAAACAGAGATGTCAATATGTAAAAGACGACAACATTAAACCAAAAAAGAGGAGCTAAATAATGCAGTCATAGAAGTTTCATATGGCGAGGAAGTCAAGGCAACATCAGGGCATAAAAGATTGGTTTAAACTTAGAAAAACAGAGGTAAATTTTAAGGTAACCACAGAGGAAACTAGCAATCCTACACATCAAAGCAAAAAACGAGAAAAACATAAAGACTCAGCAAATACAAAATCAACAACGATGAAAACACATAAAAACGACTCAGCGTGGAAAATTAAATGGAACAAACTGTCAACGACAACAACAACAAAAAAAATGACAGCACTAAACTCATACCTATCAATAATTATGCTGAATGTAAATGGACTAAATGCACAAACAGACAGAGAGTGGCAGAAGAGATAAAATAGACTTTAAATCAAAATCTGTTGCAAGGGATAAAGAAAGACATTACATAATAATAAAAGGGTCAATTCAACAGGAAGACATAATAATTATAAATATATATGCATCTAACAGCAATGCACCAGAACACATGAAACAAATTCTAACAAATATAAAAGGAGAAATATGCAACTTCACAATAATACTAAGAGACTTCAACACACCAGTGTCAATTATAGACTGAACATCTAAAAAGAAAATCACTAAAGACATTTAAGGACTTTTAAAAAAAAAAAGCCAACTGGACATGACTGACATATATAGAACACTCCACTCAGCATCAGAACAATACATTATTCTCCAGTGCACATGGATCATTTTTCAGAATGGACCATATGCTAAGACACAAAACAAGTCTCAACAAATTTAAAAAACACTGAAATCATACAAAGAATATTTTCAGACTGTAACACTATGAAACTAGAAAACAACAGGATGAATAAAGGAAAAAATATAATTACATAAACAAAAAAACAAAAACAAATAATACACTACTAAAAAAATATTGAGTAAAACAAGAAATCAAACGTGAAATTAAAACATTCCTAGAATCAAATGAAAATGAAAACACAATATATCAAGCTCTTCGGGGCACTGCAAAAACAGTACTCAGAGGGAAATTTACAGCAATAAGTACCTATGTTAAAAAAGAAGAAAGATCCAAAATCACTAACTTAAACCAAAAATTTGAATAATGAGAAAAGGAAGAACAAAAGATGCCAAAACCAACAAGAAAAAAATAAATAAAAATCATGACAGAAATAAATGCCTACTATACGGCCATGATCTGCAAAATGGCCTATTACCAGTACAATGACAGACATGTAGACCAACGGTACAGAATCTAGAACCCAGACGCAAATCCATCCACCTATGGTCAGCTGATTTTGACAAAGGATCAAAGTCCATTACATGGGGAAGACAGTTTTTTTGACAACTGGTGCCAACAAAACTGGATGTCTATTTGTAAAAAAATGAAAACAGGGCCTATACCTCACACCATACACTAAAACTAACTCAAAATGGATGAAAAGACCTAAATAGAAAACCAAAAACAATTTAGATCATGGAAGAAAAAATAGAGACAAAGCTAGGGGCTCTGATATGTGACATAAATAAATTACAAATGATAACTAACAATGTACAAATGCCAGAAGATAAACTAGATACTGAGAAAAGAGCACCTAAAAATTAAACACTTATACTCATCAAAAGACTTGAACGGAAGAGTTAAAAGACTGGGAATAAAATTTTGGGTTATGATATATCCAACAAGGGTCTAATCTCTAAAATCTAAAGACTACTTCAACATCTCAGTACGAAAAGATAAATAATCCAATTAAAAAATGGGCAAAAGGTATGAACGGACACTTCACCAAAGAAGACCTTCAGGTAGCTAACATTCACAAGAGGAAATGCTTGCAATATCAGCAATTAGAGAAATGAAAATCAAAACTACAATGAGATACCATGTCACCCCAACACTGCTGGCACTAATAAAAAAACTAGAAAATAACAAATGTTGGAGGGGTTGTGGGTAGACTGGAACTCCTACGCACCACTGGTGAGAATGTAAAATGGTGTGAACACTATGGAAAACCATATGGCACCTTCTTAAAAAGCTAGAAATAGAAATAACGTACGATCCAGCAATCCCACTCTTAGAGAAGTTACAGCCGTCACACAAATAGACATATGAACATCCATGTTCATTGCATCATTATTCACAACAGTAAAAAGATGGAAACAAACTATGTGCCCATGAACAGATGAATGGATAAACAAATTATGGTACATCCATACAAAGAAACACTACACAACAATAAATAATGATGATGAATCTGCAAAACATCTCACAACATGGATGAATCTGGAGGACATTATGCTGAGTGAAATAAGTCAATCACAAAAGGACAAATACTGCATGTGACTATTATTATAAAAATCCAAGAAAAGGTTTATGCCCAGAAAAAAAAAAAAAATCTTTGATGGTTACAAGGGAGGGGAAGAGAACTCACTAACTAAATAGTAGACAAGTGGTAAATTTGGTGAAGGGAAAGACAAAACACAATATAGGGGCAGTCAGCAAAACTTCACCAAGGCAAAGCTTCCTAGACACATTCAAACACCTTGACAGACCAAGTTCCTGGTGCTGAGGAATTCAAAAGACCAGTATTTAGGTTCCTCAAAAAGACCGGAGAAGCTACAGGAAAAAAAAAAAAAAAACCTAGAAGAGAACGATACAAGAATAAAATGAAAAACTGATAAACAAATGGAAACCATACAAAAACAACTAGAAATTTAGAAGCTTAACAATAAAATTTCAAAAATAGACAACTCCATGGAAGACAAGAGAAGTAAATTTTAATCAGTGGAAGAATCAGTAAAATAGAGGTCAAATTCTTCAACATTAATTTGTTTGAGAAAAAAGGCTGAAGAAAATGAAGAAAGCTTAAGGGGTATGTGGGACGCCATCAAAAGAATATTAAGAATGCCAAAGGGGAAGAGAGAAAAAAAAATGTACAGAGAATTTTTAAAAATATAATGGCAGAAAATTTCCCAAATATAATGAAAGATGATGAGAAGATTCCATCCAAGAGGCTCAATGAATCCCATACAGGAAAGACCCCAAAAGAAATTCACTAAGACATTATCATAATCAAACTTTCCAGAACCAAAGACAAAGAAAGAATCTTGAGCGCAGCTTGTGAAAGGCGAAATATCACTTACAAAAAGGCCTCAATAAGACTAAGTGATTTCTTTTCGGAAACCATGCAGACAAGAAGGCAATGGGATGACATATTCAAAGCACTGGAAGAACAGAACTGCCAAGAAGAATCATATATCCAACAAAAGTGTCTTTTCGATGTAAGGGCAAAATTAGGATATTCAAAGACATGCAGAAGTTAACATGAATTTATAACAACCAGACCAGCCCTTCAAGAAATATTAAAGACAGTCCTTCATATAGAAAACCAGCGACATCAGACAACAACCTGAGATAAAAACACATGACAGCATCACCCAGGTATGAAGCTAAAGAAAAACTTAATGAAAGCAAAATAAAGATACAAAACCGATCACAGGGAAACACAGATATTAAGTTGTAAATGACAGCAACTTTGAAAAAAGGGGAAACGAAAGCTGCACTTATACAACTTCCATGTGGAGAGCAAGTAAAGCAAGCAGACTGAAAGATATAACAGAATGTTTTAAAAAATAGGATAATAAATAGAAACTTCGGTGTAACTACAAAGAATATAAATCTACTCATGAAAGTAAAAGAAGAAAAACCAAGAGGTTCACTGAACACAAAAACAAAAAATCCATATACAAAAAGAAGTCAGAACAGGAAGAAGAAAAAGTTGTTAACACCGCAAAAAAAAAAGTGTAAGAAAATGTCAGCAGTAATTCTTACTTACTGATAATCACACTGAATGTAAGTGGATTAAATGTACCAGTCAAGAGGCAGAGAATGGCTGAATAGAAGAAAAAAAAACAAAAAACTTGACCCATCAAGATACTGTCTACAAGAGGCACACCTTAGACACAAAGCCATAAACAGGTTAAAAATCAAAGGATGAAAAAATATATACCTAGCAAACAGTGACCAAAACAGAGCAAGAGTAGCAGTATTAATAAAGGACAAAGTAGACTTTAAGTTAAAACATCGTAAGAGACAAAGGATAAAACCCACTGCCGTTGAGCTGATTCCAACCCATAGCAACCCTACAGGACAGAGTATAACTGCCCCACAGAGTTTCCAAGGAGCACCTGGCAGGTTCGAACTGCTGACCTCTTGGTTGGCAGCCGTAGCACTTAATCACTATGCCACCATCATTCTATAATTAAAGGGTGAAATTACAAAGAAGAAATAACAATCACAAATATTTATGCACCTAATGCCAGAGTTTTAAAACATATAAAACAAACTGTAACTGGATTGAAGAGAGAACTAGATCTACAATAATAGAAGATTTTTACATACCACTTTCAACAATGGAAAGAACTAGAAAGAAAATCAATAAAGATGGGGAAGATCTGAATAATGCTATTAACAAACTTGACTTCACAGACATATATAGAACACACCACTCAACAAGCAACAAAATACACCTTCTTCTCCAACACACATGAACCATTCTCCAGAACAGACCATAAATTAGGTCACAAAGCAAGCATCAATAAATTTTGAATGACTGAAATTATACAAATCACAGAAGTGACCATGATAAAATGAGACTAGAAATTGGTAACAGAAAAAAACAAATAACACATTACTAAAAAACTATTGCACCTTAGAAGAAAACAAAAGTGAAATTAAAAAATATTTACAATCCAAAGAGAATAAAAACACAACATACCAAAATCTTTGGGACACTGAAGAAGCAGTGCTCAAAGGGAAATTTATACCAATAAATAGCATACATTAAAGAAGAAAGTCCAAAATCAGTAACTTAAACCCAACAACATGAACAAATACAAAAAGAAAAAGAAGGCCAAAGCAACCAAAAAAAGGAAAAAATAAAGAATAGAGCATAAATAAATGAAATAGAAAACAAAAAAAATTATGAAGAATCAACAAAACTAGAAGTTGGTTTTTTGATATGATCAATAAAATTAACAAAACATTGGCCAAACTGATAAAGGAAAAAAAGTGAGAAAATACAAATAATCAAAATAAGACATTAAATTGGAGACATTACAGCAGATCCAATGGAGATAAAGAGGATCATAACAGAATACTATAAAAATTATATTTCAAAATACTTGAAAACAGAAGAAATGGAAAAATTTTTAGAAACACACTACCTACCTAAACTAACACAAATCATGGTAGAAAATCTAAGCACACCCGTAACAGAAAAGACTGAAGATGTCTTAAAAAGGAGGGAAAAAAAATGCCAACAAAAAAAACTCAGGAACAAGATGGCTTCACTGGGTAATTTTATCACACATTCAAAGAAGTGTTGACACGAATTTTACTCAAACTCTTACAAAACACAGAATAGGAAAGAATATTCCCTAATTTCTTCTATGAAGCCAACATCACCCTGATACCAAAGCCAGGTAAACACTTCACCAAAAAAAAAAAAAAAAAAATCACAGACCAACACCCCTCATGAATAAATATAGGTGCAAAAATCTCAACAAAATTCCAGCAAACAGAATTCAACAACACATTAAATAAATCCTACATCATTATCAGGTGGGATTCATATTAGAAATGCAAAGGTGGTTCAGCATTAAAAAACCTTCACTGTAATTCACCACATAACTAAAAAAAAAAAAATCACATGATCATCTGAACTAATGCAGAAAGGCATCTGATAAAATACGATGGCCTTTCCTGATAAACAATCTCAGCAAAATAAAAACAGAAGGAAAATTCCTCAACATAACTAAGGCCACAAATGCAAAACCAAGAGCCAATATTATTCTCAATGGTGAAAGACTGACAGCATTCCCCTTGAGAACAGGAACGAAACAACGATGTCCATTTTCAACACTCTTATTCATCACTGTTCTGAAAGTCCTAGCCAGAACAATAAGGCAAGAAAGGGAAATAATGGGTATCCCACCACTCCCCTGTCAGTTTCTCTTACTGTGATCCTGGAAGCTATGCCACTGGTATTTCAGATATCAGCAGGGTCACCCGTGGTAGACAGGATTCAGCAGAGTTTCCAGACTAAGGCAAACTAGGAAGAAGGAATTGGTAATCTACTTTTCAAAAAAACTGACCAGTGAAAACCTTACGAATGGCAGCGGAACATTTTCTGGTATGTTTTTGTTGTTGTTAGGTGCTGTCAAGTCGGTTCCAACTTAGCAACCCTACGCACAACAGGACAAAACACTGCCCAGTCCTGCACCATCCTCACAACTGTTGCTATACTTGAGCCCATTGTGGCAGCCACAGTGTCAATCCATCTCTTTGAGGGTCTTCCTCTTTTTCGCTGACCCTCTACCAAGTACAATGTCCTTTTTCAGGGACTGATTCCTCCTGACAACATCTCCAAAGTATGTGAGATGTAGTCTCATCATCCTTGCTTCTAATGAGCATTCTGGTTGTACTTCTTCAAAGACAGATTTGTTTGTTCTTTTGGCAGTCCATGGTATATTCAATATTCTTCCCCAACACCACAATTTAAAGGCGTCAATTCTTCGGTCTTCCTTATTCACTGTTCTGCTTTCACATGCGTATGAGGCAACTGAAAACACCATGGCTTGGGTCAGGTGCACTTTAGTCCTCAAAGTAACATCCTTGGTTTTCAACACCTTTAATGAGGTATTTTGCAGCAGATTTGCCCAATGCAATGTGTCTTTTGATTTCTTGACTGCTGTTTCCATGGGTGTTGATTGTGGATCCAAGTGAAATGAAATCCTTGATAACCTCTCAATCTTTTCTGTTTATCATGATGCTGCTTATTGGTCAGTATTTTCTGATGTAGTGTGGAAAATGAGCCCCGAAGGATGGAAGACACTCAAAATATGACTGTGCAAGAGCTGCCTTGTCAAAATACAGTCAACCTTAGCGATGTGGATGGAATAAAGCTTTTGGGACCTTCATTTCCTGAGGTGGCATGACTCAGCATAATGAAATCAAAAAATCCTCAGAACTGGACCAATAAGCAACATCATGATAAATGGGGAAAATACTGAAGTTGTCCAGGATTTTATTTTACTGGATCCACAACCAATGCTCATGGAAGCAGCAGGCAAGAAATCAAACAATGTATTGCATTTGGAAAACCTGCTGCAAAAGACCTCTTTAAAATATTAAAAAGCAAAGATGTCACTTTGAGGACTAACGTGCACCCAACCCAAGCCATGGTATTTTCAATCACCTCGTATGCATGCAAAAGCTGGACAGTGAATAAGGAAGACCGAAGAATTGACACCTTTGAATTGTGGTGTTCACAAAGAATACTGAATATACCATGGACCACCAGAAGAATGAAAAAATCTGCCTTGGAAGAAGCACAGCCAGAATGTGCCTTAGAAGTGAGGACGAAGAGACTTCGTCTTATGTACTTTAGACATGTTATCAGGAAGGACCAATCCCCGGACAAGGACATCATGTTTAGCAAAGCAGAGGTTCAGCGAAAAACAAGACCCTCAACAAGATGAAGTGACACAGTGGCTGCAACGACGGAGTCAAACATAGCAACAATTTTGAGGATGGCATAGGACCAGGCAGTGTTTCATTTTGCTCTACATGGGGTCACTATGAGTCGAAGCTGACTCCATGACACTTAACAACAACATCAACAAATGTGAAAGGAAGAAATAAAACTATCTCTATTCATAGAAAATCCCAGAGAATCCATAAGAAAGCTACTGGATCTAAGGATTCGGCAATGTGGTAGGGTACAATATCAATACACAAAAATCAGCTCTGTTTCTTTACACTACCAAGGAGTTATTCCAAAAAGGAAATCAAGAAAACAATACCATTTACAATAGCCCCCAAAAGGATAAAATATCTAAGAATAATCCTAACCAAGGATGTAAAATGGAAGAACATTCCACGCTCACGGATCGGAAGACTTAACATTATAAAAATGTCAATACTACCCAAAGTGATCTATTGATATAATACAGTCTCATCCAAATTCAACAACATTCTTTACTGACATGAAAAAACTAACCACCAACTTTCTATGGAAAAGAAAGAGACCCCAAATAACCAAAGTAATATTGAAGAAGAACAAAGAAGGAAGCCTCATACTTCCCAATCTCAAAACATACTATACAGCCACAGTAATCAAAACAGCCTCATACTCGTTCAGTGACAAATATGTAGACCGAAGGAACAGAATTCAGAACTCAGAAGTAAACTCATCCATCTACAGGCAGCTATTTTCAATAAGGCATCAAACTCCATACAATGGGGAAGAAAACGGTCTATTTAACAAATACTGCTGACGAAACTGAATATTCATTTGCAGAAATATGAAACATGATCCACACATCACAACGTACACAAAAAGTTAACTCAAAATTGATGAAGACCTTAAACGTTAAAGCTAAAATCATCAGGTTCCTGGAAGATAACACAGGGACAAAGCTACGGGATCTAATTATTTTCAGAAATAGATTATCAGACAAAACTACAAATGCACAAATAACAGATGACAAATCAGATAATTGGGACCTCCAAAAACTAAATACTTATGTTCATGCAAAGACTTTTCAAAAGAGTAAGAAGAGAACTAACAGACTGGGAAAAGAAATCTTGGAGAATGACATATCTGATAAGGGTCTAATTAATCTCCAAAATATAGAGAAAACTTCAAGAATTCAACAATAAAAACACAAACGACCCAATTAAAAAATGGGCAAATGACATGAACAGACACTTCACCAAAGAGGACATTCAGGTGGCCAACAAACACTTGAAAAGATACCCGCTATCATTAGCCATTACTCAATAACAAAAACCAAAAAAACCCTTGCCATGGAGTCAATTCCAACTTGTAGCAACCCTACAGGACAGATTTGAACTGCCCCCCAGAGTTTCCAAGGAGTGACTGGTGGACTCAAACTGCTGACCTTTTGGTTAGCAGCCAAGCTCTTTAACCACTGTGCCACCAGGGCTCCAATGCAAATCAAAACTACAATGAGATACCATCTCATCCCTGCAAAAATGGCAGTGATTTAAAAAAAAAAAAACAGAAAAAAACAAAAGCTGGCGCGGTTGTGGGGAGACTGGAACCCTTATCCACTGCTGGTGGGATTGCAAAATGGTGAAAATGGTGTAACCACTATGGAAAACAGTATGGTGCTTCCTCAAAAAGTTGAAATAGAAATACCTTATGATCCAGCAATTCCCACTCCTATGTATATACCCTTGAGATCTAACAGCAGTGACATGAATAGACATATGCACATCTATGTTCATTGCAGAATTATTCACAGTTGCAATAAGATGGAAACGTTAGTGCCCATCAACAGATGAATGGATAAATAAAATGTGGCACATACAATGGAATACTACACAGCTATAAACAATAACAATGGAATCTCAAAATATATAATAATGTGCAAGTATTGGGAGAACATTATGTTGAGTGAAATAAGTCAATCAAAAAGGACAAATATTAATGATCACGGTTTTATAAGAAGACAAGAATAGGTATATACACAGAAATCAACATCCATTGGTGCTTAAAAGGGATGGGGGGGGCATCACTCTCTACATAGTAGATACTTGCTATTTTTGGTGATAGGAAAGGCAGTACCAAATGTGGGTGAAGTGTGCACAACTTAACCAAGGTAAATGATGATAATAAGAAACACACAAGAACAAGTGGCATTTTTTGGAAAATACTGTAACATATACAAACTAGCAACTACAGGAAAAACAACCAAAAGATAAGTCTGTGGTTACATAGATAAATAAAAAATACGCGTGCATATATTTATATAGAAAGGTACGTGTGCACATATAGGCATATTTGTAGGCATATGTATAGACATGTATGTGTGTGTTGCCTATATATTCATATATAAAATAAAGCACTTAGGAGGTACAGTTACAGATACTTCCTAGACATAACCAAATACCTCATGGGATTGGTCTAATGGATTTGAAGGCTTAGGACCACAGTCTCCTAGGACAACTAGATCAACTGACAAAACATAGTTTATAAGCATTATGCTCTACATCCTAGTTTGGTGAGTAGCCTCTGGGGCCTTAAAAGGTTGCAAGCAGCAATCTGGGATATAACAATTGGTCTCTACTCATCCGAAGCAAGAAGGAAAGAAGGAAGCCAAAGACTCAAAGAAGCAGCTCATCTACAGGACTAACAGCCTACACAAACCACAGCCTCATGTATCCTGAGACCAGAAGAACTAGATGGTGTCCGGCTACCACTACTGACCATTCTGACCAGGGATACAATAGATGGTCCAGGTAGAATGGGAAAAAATGTACAACTCAAATTCTTAAAAAAGGCCAGGCTTAATGGATGGGTAGAGACAAGAGGAACCCTGGAGACTATCTCCTTGAGATGCCCTTTAAACTCTGTACTAAAACCACACCCAGAAGTCACCTTTCAGCTAAATAACGGACTGGCTCATAAACAATATCCATGAGCACTATGTTCCTTTAAAAAATCACCTGTATGAGACCAGTCAATATTTACCCTAAAGCAAAGATGAGAAGGTAAGGGCAAGGGGCTCCAGGGAAGCCAGATTAATGGAAATGGAACAACCAGAACAGAAATAATGAAAATGTGAACACAATAAATTATTACAATAAAAACACAATAAAATATTACAATAAGCAAACAAAAAAAAGGAAAGAAAGACATTAAGCCAACAACAACAAAAAAAAAAAAACTCAGTTACTAAACATACTGCTAAACTCAATTCAGTTTCTCTTTTTAAAGGTTTTCTGGGTGGGAAAAAACCTATCTGTTAACCAGCAGTTAAAATGAAGGAAAAGCAAATTCCAACTCATAATTTTTACCAATGTGGCCCTCATAAATACAGAAATGAGTCAAAAGGATGTATAAATTGTGAACAAATTTATGTGGGAATTCAGAATATATATTCAGTAGCATACACTAAAATCTGTCCCTTCTTCATTCTGAATGCATTTGGATACCTTAATATGGAGTTTACAGGAAAATATCAGCAACTGACCAATAAGATTATACTTAAAATTTGCTCTTTCCCTACCATTCATATTAAAAATAGTAACAGTAACAAGAACACACAATGATTGGGTTTTGCCAACAGAGACAGAGACTAGCAGGTCAGAGCATTTTGTTTAAGTTCTAGAGGAAATTCAGACAAGCCTGGACTGAAAATCACTGACAGACACAAATGCTCAGAGAAGGAGTCCGTGGTAAAGGGTGCCTACAGTATGCAGGGGGGGTAAATAACATGCTATCATTCATTGTCCTTTAATTTAAAATCTATTGGGGAAAAAAAATAATACCCAGAAAAAGAAAATTTAGCTTGCTCTAAATATATAAATATTACGGGGGCCCTTAATAAAAAGAGGAGTCCCAGTGGTACAGTGGTTAAGCACTGAGCTGCTAACCGAAAGGTGTGCGGTTCAAACCCATCAGTCATTCTGCGGGATAAAGAGGTGGCAGTCTGCTTCTGTAAAGATTATGGCCTTGGAAACCCTATGGTGTGGTTCTACTCTGTCCTATACTGTTGTCTGAGTCAGAATCGACTGGAGAGCAATGGGTTTGGTTTTGGTTTCAGGGAAAAGATCTACCACCAGTCTGTCAGTCTGTCATACGGTGGTGGTTCGCACGTTCCTGTGATGCTGGAGCCTATACCACTTATATTTCAAATACCAGCAAGGTCACCCATGGTGGACATGTTTCAGTTGAGCGATGACAGACTAAGGAGAAAGGCCTGGCAATCTACTTTCAAAAATCCGTCAATGAAAATCTTACACATCACAAAAGAACACTGTCTGACTTGCTTGCTTTGAACATCAAAAGGGATCAAACCCTGGACAAGGACATCATGTTTGGTGAAAGAGAGCGCCAGTGAGGGTGAAGGAGACCCTCAGTGAGACAGAACAGCACAATATCCACAAAGGACTCAAACATGCTGGTGACCGTGAGGGTAACACAGGACCCGGCAAGGTAAGGCTGCCACGAGTTGGAGTCAACTTAACAGCAGCTATCTAAAAAAAAAAAAAAGAAAATCTAGCTATCTCTAAATAAAAAGATGGATTAATTTCAGTGGGAATTAATTTGAAGGGAGTTTGTTGGTTGTAAATCTAAAGCCCTGGCAGGACACAACAGGTACAGATGATTCAGCAGTCTGAATAAGGGGCAGAGTATTCAAATCCCTATTGTGCAAAGAGCCAGTGGGCAGCATCAACATGGGCTGAGAAATGGAAACAAGCAGAATTCATAGGTCCCAGAAAGGATGCATGCTGGTGAGCCTGAAGAGCCCCCTTCAGGTACGGTGAGGTTAAAAGATCAGAGGGGCACTGACACCAACAGGAGACAGGATTTGAGGAGTAACAAGAAACAGAGAAGAGGCATGGGTCACAGAGCACTTGAGAAAGATTACAGACAGCTGCACAAAGTGGGGAAAACAAATGAGTAAAAATAGCCAGGGGGCTGTTCTGGCACTCTAAGATGAAGGCAGTGGCATCACAATGAGGGTGCAGGAGTGTGGACTGCACTCCCTGACACTGTCAGAGGGAGTAACAGCAAAATGACCCCAGGGACTGCTGTGGCAGTTTGGCTGGCAGTGCCGGGGAGAGGCCACCAAGGGAGCGGTGTCACTAGTGTTGGTGTCACCTGATACCCTGTGCATTAACTGGTCACCCCTCCATCACCCACCTGTCAGGGTGCCAGCAGCTGGGCCACAACACCTGCCACTGGGTGGAAAGAAGGGTCTCCGCCTTGGGCAATGGGAGAAGGGAGGAACTGTGGGGCACCACGGGGGGCGGGAGGTGACGTCAGAAGTGGCAGGGGTGCACAGTGCAGCACTTGGCCCTGCATGGGGGCTGCCCTTCCCGCTGGGGGGGTTCACCTGTGGACCCTGTGCACCCTGGGAAGGGTGGGTGTGACACCATGAGTACCGCACTGGGTGACACCACCAGTCAGAACAATCCAAGATGAGGAAACAGGGGCAATTCTCAGCTGGGAGAAACTTTCCAAAGAAGGACAGGAATTGGTAAATGACAATATCTACAAGGTTTCATAAAATAAAGATTTTATAGTATAAACTGAGAAGAACACATACTTTTGTGGTTACAAGGTGGGGAGGGAGGGTGGGAGAGGGTTATTTACTGATTAGTTAGTAGATAAGAACTACTTTAGGTGAAGGGAAGGACAATACTCAATACACGGAAGGTCAGCTCAAGTGGACTGGACCAAAAGAAAAAAAAAAAAAAGTTTCTCGGATAAACAGAATGCTTCGAAGGTCAGCGGAGCAAGGGCACGGGTTTGGGGACTCTGGCTTAAGGGGACTTCGAAGTCAATTGGCAAAATAATTCTATTA
The DNA here is from genome assembly GCF_030014295.1 of Loxodonta africana. Classification (NCBI taxonomy): domain Eukaryota; kingdom Metazoa; phylum Chordata; class Mammalia; order Proboscidea; family Elephantidae; genus Loxodonta; species Loxodonta africana. The sequence goes on from NC_087342.1 coordinate 37,989,228, forward strand.
TGAAAACATTCTGCATCCCAATTTGAAATGAGGCGTCTGGGGTCTTAAACGCTAACAAGCGGCCATCTAAGATGCATCAATTGGTCTCAATCCACCTGGAGCAAAGGAGAATGAAGAACACCAAGGTCACACGATAACTATCAGCCCAAGAGATAGAAAGGGCCACATGAACCAGAGACTTACATCATCCTGAGACCAGAAGAACTAGATGGTGCCCGGCCACAACCGATGACTGCCCTGACAGGGAGCACAACAGAGAACCCCTGAGGGAGCAGGAGAACAGTGGGATGCAGACCTCAAATTCTCAGAAAAAGACCAGACTTAATGGTCTGACTGAGACTAGAAGAATCCTGGCGGTCAGGGTCCCCAAACCTTCTGTTGGCCCAGGACAGGAGCCATTCCCGAAGACAACTCATCAGACATAGAAGGGACTGGACAATGGGCTGGAAAGAGATGCTGACGAAGAGTGAGCTACTTGTATCAGGTGGACACTTGAGACTCTGTTGGCACCTCCTGTCTGGAGGGGAGATGGGAGGGTAGAGAGGGTTAGAAACTGGCAAAACCAACACGAAAGGAGAGACTAAAAGGAGGGAGCGGGCTTGAGTCATTAGGGGGAGAGTAAATGGGAGTATGGAGTAAGGTGTATATAAGCTTATATGTAACAGACTGACTTGATTTGTAAACTTTCACTTAAAGCAGAATAAAAATTATTTAAAAAATAAAAAAAATAAGATTTTAACAGAAAAATCAAGAGAAACAAATAACCCCTTCATCACAATGATGTGATCTATCATCCTCATAATTTCAAAATAACTTATGTTGCCACAATTGCCCACCATAAAAGTATGTGTAACGTGTGTGCAACAGCACAGTAGGTGAGCTCACCTATGAGGTCAGGTGGACCAGTTCCCAGGTTCTCCCCTCTAATTGTGACCTTTGTCCACGGGATTCCTTCATTTGGAGAGATGCCCGTCACAAGGGGAGGTTGTCGTGATCGAGACATAATGATTTTAGAATAAAATGGTGATCCAGGTATATAAGCGATCTGTTAAAATAAAAAGAAAAAAAATTAGTGTCAAATGAAATAGGCATTAACTAAAAATATAAGAATGGTAGACATTCTGTGCTCCCCCCAAAAAAAATTCTTAAACATATAACTTTGAGTTTTTTAGCTGTCACATAGCCTGTCAGTCAAGATCTACTGAACATTAAGTTTATTTAGGGCAGTGGGTTTGAGTTAGTGCTGCAAGAAATACATCAGTAGAATAAGGGAAAACTGGGTTTTTGGGTCTAGGAACTTACAATATAATGTCAGAGAGAATCTAATATCAGTATTCAGCTCCATGCCTACATCTGCTGAATCCCAAGTATATATCAGGAATTGTGATAAGCATTTTCATATACTATTCACTTAAAGTTCTACTTCCAAGTTATTTACGGAGGATATTCAGATTAATTACATTCAGAGAAGTTAAAGCACATTTGTATTTCCACAGGTGTATTGAATTTTACTTAGTATTACAGTTTTGTACCGTACTTACTATAGTAACATTGTTTTAATGTGCTCAAATCAAAGTAATGAAATTCTTACAAACCTGGAAGACAGACATGCAGGTGGAAGCATGAGTTTGCTAACTGTTCTGATGACAACAGAGCTGGTAAAAGTACAGTTTCTAGAGTTATCTGAGTATGTATTCGAGTCTGGGGGGGTCCAATTTACTAATTCTGTTCTACACCTCTATATTTTTATCTGTAAAATGGGGTTAATAGTAGAATCTGTTTCATAAATTATAAAGATTAGGTAGAATAATTACTGGACAGCAGAGTATATAGCATTAATACCTAGTAGGCAACCGATAAATAATAAATCTGTTGCCTTCGAGTTTATTCCGACTCATAGCAACCCTAAAGGACAGAGCAGAACTGCCCCAGGTAGATTCAAACTGCTTACCTTTTGGTTACCAGTCATAGCTCTTAACCACTGTGCCACCAAGGCTCCAGTGGCACAGACAGCCTCAGGACTCAGAAACACCAAGCACAACGGGGACGCTAGAAGGGTTAGGGGGAGGCTGAAAACAGTGATTAGGTATACACCTACATATCAAACTATGGAAATGCTCAGCCCTCTTCCCCTATCCTGCAACTGTAAGGCTGTCAGCAAGGTATACAGGCAGTCCGGGGTTACAAACAAGATTCGTTCTCGAGTGTCTCTGATAATTTGTAGATGAGTCGGAGTTGGTGCATACAGTTCTTACTTAGCATTACTTTAGTGCACAAAAAGGCTGAAGCCTTTCCAATAACTTAAAAACTGCACACGGAGCAAATGAAGGTGACTGTGATGAAGAGTTTGTTGAGAGTACTGGTTCATGCAATCCTTTCAAAGTGAGGGTAAATTTACATAACATTAAAGGGCAAGTAAAAGTTGCCCTTAAGTCACTGGTTTATAACCGAGGGACTGCCTGAATCAGCCCTCCTCTCCCACTTCTACCCTGTCCAGTCTTGGAAGATAACTAGAATATTATTCTTTGGAGAAGCTGAAGAGCCATCCTTACATGTAATATCCCACCCTACCCCCAATAAAGACCTGTTTCCCATCATGGCACTTAATGGTGATACCCTTTGTAGACAAACTCACAAACTGATTCAAATCAGTTGTTTACAGCCTCACTCTAAAATATGGAAGGACAGGGAAAAATATTTAAGAGGGAGACGAAAAACAATCAAAAAGATCCTGAAGGAAAAGAGATAATACAAGGAACAGAAAAAAAAAAAATCAAAAATATTGTAAACTTTGCCACCGACTGCTCTGACAGGGATCACAATAGAATGTTTTAGACAGAGTGGGAGAAAAACGTAGAACAAAATTCAAATTCACAAAAAAGACCAGACCTACTGGTCTGGCAGAGACTGAAGGAACCCCTGAGACTATGGCCCCTAGATACCCTGCTAGCTCAGAAACAAAGCCGCTCCCAAAGTTTACCTTTCAGCCAAAGATTAGGCAGGACTATAAAACAAACGGAAACACTGGCAGCACAGCGGTTAGGCAGTACGGCTGCTAACCAAAAGGCAGTTCAAATCCACCAGGAATTCCTTGGAAACTCTTTGGGGCAGTTCTACTCTGTCCTATAGGGTTGCTATGAGTTGGAATCGACTTGACGCAATGGGTTATAAAACAAACAATAACACACAAGAGGAACGAGCTTTTTAATTCAATCAAGTATAGGAGACCAAATTGGCAACACCTGCTCAAGAGCAAAGATGAGACAGCTGGAAGGGACAGGACGACTGGACGAATGGACACGGGGAACCCAGGGTGGAAGAGGAAAGGGGGAGAGTGCTGACACATTGCGAGGACTGCAACTGATGTCACAAAACAATTTCTGTATAAAATTTTGAATGAAAAACTAATTTGCACTGTAAACTTCACCTAAAACACAATAAAACTAAAAGAAAAAAAACTCTAAATTTTGATCTCAAATTAATATACTGAAAGAAAAAAAAAAAATTTAACCATAAAAGAACATGAAAAGCAATCAATCCAAGAATAAGAGCTCCTGAAATCTTCAAGAAAGGTAAAGAGTAACACAAAATAGAAAACATGGTCAATATAATGCATGGCTTTGGAGAAACAAGGTTTATACACCACTAATAATGTAGAAGGGAGTTCTGGTGGTGCAGTGGTTAAAGCACTTAGCTGCTCACCAAAAGATGTGGGCAGTTTAAACCCACCAGCCAATCTGCAGGAGAAAGATGTGGCAGCCTGCTTCTGTAAAGATTTACAGCCTTGGGAACTCCATGGGACTGTTCTACTCTGTCCTTTACAGTCCCTATGAGTCAGAATCAACTCGACAGCAACGAGCTTTTGGAATAATGTAGGGGGAGCCCTCGTGGCACAACGGTTGAAGCACTCAGCTACTAACTGATAGGTTGCCAGTTTGAACCCACCAGCAATCCCACAGGAGAAATTTGTGGCAGTCTGCCTCTGTAAAGATTTACAGCATTGGAAACCTTGTGGGCAGTTCTACTCTATTCTATAAGGTTGCTTTGATTCAGAATTGACCTGATGACAATGGAAATAATGCAGGAACAGACCACTGGTTTATCCAAAGGTTGTGATATGGCCAAAACAGACAGGTGTATGTTGGGGTGGGAGGTGTTATGGTGGAGGAATATGAGGAGGGAAACAGAGTGATAAATTTTTACATCTCGTAATGAGAGACTGAAAGCTAATGTGTAACACTGATTGTCAAGAAATGGCACATTAGACATACCTAGAAATATGGACGTAGGTGCCAGAGGAGAGAGCTAAATGAGTTTGGGGTGAAAGCCTCTGTGAGTGGGTTGGGGGAAACAGACAGGTTAGGAAAATGACTTCTGTTCATAAATTTTTATTATATGCATGCATTACTTTGATAGAAACAAACATTTATTTAAGACATACAAAATGGGAAAACAACAACAGCAAAAAGAAGGCCCAGAAGACTTCACTATTCGTCCCCTACCCACTGCCATAGAGTTGATTCCGACTCATAGTGACCCCATAGGGTTTCTGAGGCTGTAAACCTCCATGAAAGCAGACTGCTAGGTCTTTCTCCCGTGGAGCCGCTGGTGGTTTCAGTTAGCAGGCGATTGCTTTAACCACTGCATCACCAGAGCTCCTTACTGTTCATCCAGGTAATCCAAATTAGACAACACAAGCTTATCCTCTCCTTCCCTTATCACATGCCCTGAATCAAACAGTCGGAATCTGGTCCACCAAACCAAAAACCAAACTTGTTGCTGTCTAGTCGATTCCTACTGAGAGCAACCCTATCTTGTCCGCATTTCCTCTCAATTCTATTGTTGCTCTACCAGTCCAGGCTTTCATCTTCTCTCCCAAAAAACTGTAATAAACTCCTAACTGGTTATTCTGTCTCTATTATCTCTCCACTCCATTCTATCCTAAGCGAACACCAGAGTTAATTCTCCAAAATGAAGAGCTCATCAATATCATTCATGTTTTTTTAAAAATCTTTTATGACATCCAAGAGCTCAGTGGGACATAGGCACTCTCCAGTTACTACAAATTCCTTAATACCACATTAAAATACCGTCACAACTAGACTCTTCCAAATTTCCTACTTCACACTCAGTTATTTCCTTTATTCATCCTACACTCTAACTACATAAGCGCACTCACCTCTTATAAACCTGCCAGGTACCTTAAGGCCTTCATTACATCTACTCCTCACTTATCAACTACCTTGTTATCCGACACTTTGCATTAATGACAAAGTAAAAAATCTACTATCCAACTATTTTCTGCATTAACAATATACATCTGGAAGTAACAAAAAAGTGCCAAACTTGTACTTTGAAAATTACAAAACACAACTGAAAGAAATTAAAGGATATTAAACACATGTAAACACACTCCATGTTCATGGAATAAAACCAAACCCACTGCTGTCACGTAGATTCCAACTCATAGCAACCCTATAGCGACCCTATAGGACAGAGTAGAACTGCCCATAGCGTTTCCAAGGAGCACCTGGTGAATTTGAACTGCTGACCTTTTGGTTAGCAGCCGTAGCACTTAACAACTATGCCACCAGGGTTTCCTAGAAGACTTAACATTAAGATGGCAATGACTCCCAAGTGGATCCACAGATTTAATGCAAGCCCTATCAAACACCCAGCTGGCTTCTTTTGCAGAAATTTACAAGCTAATCTTAAAATTCATATTGAAATGCAAGGAATCCAAAATAGCTAGAAGAATCCTGGAAAAGAAGGAAGTTAAAGGATTCATACTTCCCTATATCAAAACTTATAAAACTGGAGGCAGGGCCAAGATGGTGAAATAGCCAGATGCTTCCAGTGATGCTCTTACAACAAAGACCCCAAAAATCAAGTGAAATGATTATATTTATGGCAAGCAAGGAGCCCTGAACATCAAATGCAAAGTTAGAAAATGGACACAGCGGAAGAGGAGAGAGAGAGAGATGATTCAGAAGCAAAGAGATGTTGCCAGACCTGTATGGCTGGGATCCCTAAGGCACCACGCCCGGGGTGGCTGCAGCAGGCTGGTAGTAGCGTTCGCCTGCAGTTTCCTCAGGGAGAAGCAGCCAGCTACACAGCCTACTCACACCTCTGGAACCAGAAAAGAACGGCGCTCTCAGCAAAAGCTAAGTACTTGCGTATATTTTACCGTGCCCCCCGCCCCCAAGCTGGCTTCAGCGGCTGTTGATTTCCCTGAACCTGAGATAGGCCCGTTTGAGTACCCTGAGCCATGCTCCTGAACTTGGAGGAGGGATAAATTCACAACAGGGGGAAAGGATAATTTGCGAACTCCACCAACCTGGGGAGCTCAGGACAGAAGTGGCTCCTGTCCAGGTATAAACGGTCCGTAGACTTTGAATACCTTTCCCCCTGCATGGACCTGTGTGGACCTATTTCAGGAGAATAGGCCCTTGCTGGCAGACTGAAACTGTTTAAGCTGTGCAGTGGAGAGGTGGGTGTTTGATGTTTGACACTACTTTGCCTATTAAACAGGGTCCTTGCCTACCCATATCAGAAGCATAATGACCAGTGGCTCCACTCAGGTCACCCAGCCATCCTGTACAGAGGTCCAGGTCCAAGGATAACCGGTACCTCCCAGTCCTTACAACCAAAAGCACTGGGGGCCCATGGTCCGTCTGCAGAATCCACCCACCTGTACGCTCTAGGGAACAGGGATACGCTTTCTTCAGAGACACTCGGGGGATGGTTCTCAGCCCCCTGCCTTATTCAGAGTGTGACCCCCAACTGCAGCCAGATACTGGTGCCTACACCAAACACCCCTGCCCCTCTAAGACTGTAGGACAGAGCCTGTACTACACACTTGATGGCCAGCTACCTGGACACCTGAGCTGAATCCACATAAGAAAAGTGAATGGACTCATAAGCTCATATAGCCAACTGGTGACAAGATGTTAGAGCTTCAAAGTTGAGAATAATCAAGCTAGCTCACTCAAGCAACCCATTTGAGCATACCATAACAAAACAAAGCAAGATACTATGAAACAGTAAGCAAACATAAAATAAACTAAGAAATAACTTATACATGGCTTGGAGACAACAGTCAATATCAAACCACATAAAGACACAGACTATGTGCCTCAACAAACTTTCAAAGCAGAGAATCAAAGGATCTTCTGGATGCAGGTGCCTTCCTGGAATTACCAGATGCAAAATTCAAAAGATTAATAAACAGAACTCTTCAAAACATAAGGAAGGAGATCAGGCAATACACAGAACAAGCCAAGGAACACACAGGTAGAAGAGCTTAAGAAATTAAACAAGTTATTCAAGAACATAATGAAAAATTTAATAAGCTGAAAGAATCCATAGAGAGACAGCAATCAGAAATTCTAAAGATTAACAATAAAATTACAGAATTAGACAACTCAATAGAAAGTCAGAGGATCAGAATTGAGCAAGAGGAAGGCAGAATTGGTGACCTTGAAGATAAAGCAGTTGGCACCAATAAAGTTGAAGAAAAATCAGATCAAAGAATTTTTAAAAAATGAAGAAACCTTAAGAATCATGTGGGACTCTATCAAGAGAAATAACCTACAAGTGATTGGAGTACCAGAACAGAGAGGGATAACAGAAAATATAGAGAGAATTGTCGAAGACTTGTTGGCAGAAAACTTACCTGATATCGTGAAAGATGCGAAGATACCAATCCAAGATGCTCACTGAACTCTACATAAGGTAGGCTTTAAAAGAAAGTCACCAAGACATACAATAATCAAACCTGCAAAAACCAAAGATAAAGACAGAATTTTAAGAGCAGCTAGGAATAACCAAAAAGTCACCTACAGTCAATAAGAATAAGCTCGGACTACTCAGCAGGAACCACACAGGCAAGAAGGCAATGGGATGACTTACATAAAGCACTGAAGGAAAAAAACTGCCAGACGAGAATCATTTATCCAGCAAAGCTGTCTCTCAAATATGAAGTTGAAATTAGGACATTTCCCGATAAACAGAAGTTTAGGGAATTTGTAAAAACCAAACCCAAACTACAAAAAAAAGGGAGCTCTGTGGTTAGAAGATAATAATACCAGAACTAGAACAGTGGACACAGAGCAATCAGCTGTTGACCCAGACAGGGAAATCACAAAAGTAACTCAAGATAAAAATGCTCAAAACAGGTAAACAGCGATGTCATTATGAAAAAGACGACAACATTAAAATAATAAAGAGGAACTAAGAAATGTAGTCATAGATCTTTCATATGGAGAGGAGACAAGGTGATATAAAGAAATAAAAGTTAGGTTTAAACTTAGAAAAATAGGGGTAAGTACTAAGGTAACCACAAAGGAGACTAACAATCCTACTCATCAAAATAAAACACACACACACACAAAAATACTTACCAGAAACAAAATCAACAACAATACAGAAGAGGAAAAGACAATATATAAACTACTCAGCACAAACAATGCAGTGGAAAAAAGAAACTATCAACAACACACAAACAAAGATATCAAAATGACAGCACTAAACTCATACCTATCCATAATTACGCTGAATGTTACTGGACTAAACGCACCAATAAAGAGATAGAGAGTGGCAAAATGGATTTTAAAAACACAATCCGTCTATATGCTGCCTACAAGAGACACACCTTAGACTCAAAGACACAAACAAACTAGAACTCAAAGGATAGAAAAAATATATCAAGCAAACAACATTCAAAAAAGAGCAGGAGTGGCAATTATTAATTTCTGACAACACAGACTTTTAAGTTAACTGCACCACAAAGGATAAGGAAGGACACTACATAATGATTAAAGGGACAATATACCAGGAAGATATAACCATATTAAATATTTATACACTCAATCACAGGGCTGCAAGATACATAAACTCTAAGAGTACTGAAAAGTGAGATAGGCAGCTCCACAATCATAGTAGGAGATTTCAAGACACCACTTTCAGTGAAGGACAGGACATCCAGAAAGCAGCTCAATAAAGACACAGAAGATCTAAATGCCACAATCTACCAACTCGGCCTTATAGACATATACAGAACACTCGACCCAACAGCAGCCAAGTATATTGTATTTTCAAAGTGCACACGGAACATTCTCTACAGCAGACCATATATTAGCTCATAAAGAAAGCCTTAGCAGAATTCAAAACATCAAAATATTACAAAGCATCTTCTCTGCCCATAAGGCCATAAAAGTAGAAATCAATACCAGAAAATGCAGGGAAAAGAAATCAAACAATTGGAAACTGAACAATACCCTGCTCAAAAAAGATGGTTTATAAAAGACATTAAGGATGGAATAGAGAAATTCACAGAATCCAATGAGAATGAAACACTTCCTATCAGAACCTTAGGGATACAGCGAAACCAGTGCTCAGAGATCAATTTATACTAATAAACGTACACATCCAAAATGAAAAAACAGCCAAAATCAAAGAATTATCCCTATAACTTGAACGAATGCAAACAGAGCAACAAAAGAAACCTTCAGGCACTAGAACAAAGGAAATAATAAAAACTAAATGAAACAGAAAAAAGATAAACAATTGAAAGGGCTAACAAGACGAAAAGCCGGTTCCTTGAAAAAAATTAACAAAATTGATAAACCACTGGCCAAACTGACTAAAGAAAAACAGGAAAGGAAGCAAATAACCCAAATAAGAAATGAGATGAGTGATATACAACAGACCCAAATAAAATTAAAGGAATCCTATCAGCTTACTTCGGAAAATTGTACTCTAACAAATTGGAAAACCTAGAAGAAATGGATGAATTCCTAGAAACACAATACCTACCTGGCTAAAACAAACAGAGGTAGAACAACTAAATAGACCCATAACAAAAGAAAAGATTGAAAAGGTAATCAAAAAACTCCCAACAAAAAAAAAGCCCTGGCCCTGACAGCTTCACTGCAGAGTTCTACCAAGCTTTCAGAGAAGAATTAATATCACTACTACTAAAGGTATTTCAAAGCACAGAAAGGATGGAATACTCCCAACTTAATCTATGAATCCAGCATATCCCTGACACCAAAACAAGGTAAAGATATCACACACACACACAAAATTACAGACATATATCCCTTATGAACCTAGATGCAAAACTCCTCTACAAAATTATAGCCAATGGAATGCAACAACATATCAAAAAAATAATTCACCACGACCAAGTGGGATTCCTACCAGGTATGCAAGGGATGGTTCAACATCAGAAAAAACAATGTAATCCATCATATAAATAAAAGAACCACATGATTTTATTAATCGATGCAGAAAAGGCACTTGACAAAGTTCAACACCCATTCGTGATAAAAAGTCTCAGCAAAATAGGAAGAGAAGGAAAAATTCCTCCACATAATAAACGGTATTTATACAAAGCCAACAGCCAACATCATCCTAAATGGATAGAGTCTGAAAGCATTCCCCTTGAGATCAGGAAACAGACAAGGATGCCTTTATCACCACTCTTATTCAACATTGTGCTGGAGGGCCTAGCCAGAGCAATTAGGCTAGATAAAGAAATAAAGGGCATCAAGATTGGTAAGGAAGAAGTAAAATTATCTCTATTTGCAGATGACATGATCTTATACACAGAAAACTACTGAAATAAAAGACTTTAGCAGAGTATCAGGATACAAGATATACATACAAAAATCAGTTGGATTCCTCTATACCAAGAAAAAGAACACAGAAAAAGAAATCACCAAATCAATACCACTTATGGTATGCCCCAAGAAGATAAAAAATACTTAGGAATAAATCTTACCAGAGATGTAAAAGACTTATACATAGAAACTGTAAGACACTACTCCAAGAAACCAAAAGAGACCTACATAAATGGAAAAAAATACCTTGCTCATGGATAAGAAAAAAAAACCCGTTGCCGTCGAGTTCATGGATAGGAAGACTTAACACTGTAAAAATGCCTATTCTACAAAAAACAATCTATAAATACAATGCAATTCCAATCCAAAATCCAACGACATTTTTTAATGAGATGGAGAAACAAATCACCAGCTTCACATGGAAGGGAAAGAGGCCCCAGATAAGTAAGCATTATCGAAAAAGAAGAAGAAAGTGGGAGGCCTCACTCTATCTATTTTAGAAACTATTATACCACCACAGTAGCAAAACAGCCTGGTACTGGTACAAAAACAAGTACACAGACAAATGGAACAGAATTGAGAACCCAGATATAAATCCATCCACATATGAGCAGCTGATATTTGACAAAGGCCCAAAGTCAGTTAAATGGGGGAAAAGACTGTCTAACAAATGGCGCTGGCATAACTGTATATCCATTTGCAAAAAAATGAAACAAGAACCATACCTCACACCATGCACAAAAACTAACTCAAAGTAGATCAAAGGCCTAAATATAAAATCCAAAACGATAAAGACCACGGAAGAAAAAAGAGGGACAACGTTAGCAGCCCTAATACACGGCATAAACAGCACACAAAACATCACTAATAATGCAGAAGAGAAACCAGATAACTGGGAGGTCCTAAAAATCAAACACCTATGCTCATCCAAGGCGTCACCAAAAGAGTAAAAAGATTACCTGCAGACTGGGAAAAAGTTTTTAGCTATGACATTTCCGATCAGCATCTGATCTCTAAAATCTACATGACTGCAAAAAATCAACCACGGAAAGACAAATAAACCAATTAAAAAAGGGGCAAAGGATATGAACAGACACTTCACTAAAGACAACATTCAAGTAGCTAACAGATACATGAGGAAATGCTCACAATCATTAGCCTTTAGAGGAATGCAAATCAAAACTACTCTGAGATTCCATCTCACTCCAACAAGGCTGGCATTAATCCAAAAAACACAAAATAATAAATGTTGCAGAGGTTGTGCAGAGACTGGAACACTTATACACTGTGGGAATGTAAAATGGTACAACCACTTTGGAAACCAATTTGGTGCTTCCTTAAAATCCAGAAAGAGAACTACCATAGGATCCTGCAAGCCCACTCCTTGGAATATATTCTAGAGAAATTAGAGCCTTTACACAAACAGATATGTGTACACCCATGTTCACTGCAGCACTGTTTACAATAGCAAAAAGGTCAAAGTAACCAAGGTGCCCATCAACAGATAAATGGATAAATTATGGTACATTCACACAATGGAATATTACACATCAATAAAGAATAATGATGAATCCATGAAACATTTCATAACATGGAAGAATCTGGAAGGCAGTATGCTGACTGAAATTAGTCAGTGCAAAAGGACAAATACAGTATAAGACCACTATTATAAGAACTCAGGAAATAGTTTAAACAGAGAAGAGAATATTCTTTGATGGTTACAAGAAGGGGGAGGGAGGGAGTTTTCACTAATTACATAGTAGATAAGAACTACTTTAGGTGAAGGGAAAGACAACACACAATATAGGAGAGGTCAGCACAACTGGACTAAACCAAAAGAAAAGAAGTTTCCTGAATAAACTGAATGCTTCGAAGGCCAGCGTAGCAGGGGCAGCGATTTGGGGACGATGGTTTCGGGGGACATCTAAGTCAACTGGCACAAAAACATTAAGAAAACATTCTGCGTCCTACTTTGGAAAGTGGCGTCTGGGGTCTTAAACGCTAGCAAGCGGCCATCTAAGATGCATCAATTGATCTCAACACACCTGGAGCAAAGGAGAATGAAGAATACCAAAAACATAAGGTAATTATGAGCCCAAGAGGCAGAAAGGGCCACATAAAGCAAAGACTACATTAGCCTGAGACCAGAAGAACTACAGGATGCCTGGCTACAATCGATGACTGTCCTGACAGGAAACACAACAGAGAACCCCTGAGGGGAGCAGGAGAGCAGTGGGATGCAGGCCCTGAATTCTCATAAAAAGACCAGACTTAATGGTCTGTGACTAGAATGGCCCCAGAGGTCACGGCCCCCACACCTTCTGTTAGCCCAAGACAGGAACCATTCCCAAAGCCAACACTTCAGACAGGGATTGGACTGGACTAATTTTTTTTATGGGGTAGACAATGTTACTGGTCAATAGTGAGCTTCCTGGATCAAGTAGACACGAGACTACGTTGGCATCTCCTGTCTGAAGGGGAGATGAGAGATTAGAGGGGGTCAGAAGCTGGCCGAATGGATACGTAAAGAAAGAGTGGAAGGAAAGAATGTGCTGTCTCATTACAGGGAGAGCAATTAGGAGTACACAGCAAGGTGTTTATCCATTTTTATATGAGAGTCCGACCTGATTTGTAAACTTTCACTTAAAGCACAATAAAAATTAAAAAAAAAAAAAAAAAGGAACCAGCGTCCTTAGAGAAATGGTTGATTCCAGAGTTGAGACAGGAAAAGCACAAGATAACTCTGTAATGTTTTGTTGTGCCAGAAAGTAATGAAGTATGCAAATAATGATGGAGACATGTCAAAAGAATACTGGACCCAGACTGAAGGGGCTCCCATTACCCAAATGTGAGACATGTGCAGCATCAAAATAAATAATGATAGTAATGGATTGTAACCTATTCTATAAAATAGAAATGCACAAGTCCATTCTAATAATACAAATCAGTGAACAAACAAATGGAGAAGAGAAAGCTTCTTAATAAATACAGAAACAATAACGCAATTACAAAATTATCATTGGATGCTAAAGCTGGTCAGTAAAACTTTAAAAAAACAGAATACTAATATAGTCTCAAAGTGTAACCCTACAAATCAATTCATTACAAAGGTGAAAACAGCACTTTTACATAGGAAAGACCTATCAGACATCACCTTAAGCGAGTGATAAAAATTAAAATCAGCAATATTGAAACAAATAGGCACGTGCCTCCTGATATGATGTACTGAGAAGGATCTAATATCACCTCTGTGATATACCTGTCAAAAATGCATAACTTAAATCTCATCAAGGAAAAATCATCAGACAATTCTAAACTGATGAGCAGTCGACAAAATAATTGGCTTATATTCTTTTAAAAATGTCACAGTCAAGAAGAACAAAACCTGAAGAACTGCTCTATACTAAACACAATGTGTGGTCCTGAATGAATTCTGGAACAGGAAAAGAAATTCCTATAAAAAAGTACATAATTGGAGACATTGCTGCCATCAGAATTTGAATTGTGGATTAGGCTGTACTGTATCGATGTTAAAATTTTCTGATTTTGATAACTGTACTGTGATTACATAAAAGGATGTTCTTGTTCTTAATAACTACATGCTGAAGTACTTAAGGGTAAAGGAGTGTGATTCTTGCCCATTATTTTCAAATGGTTCAAAAAAAATAGAACCAATCCTCATTATTTCTGGATTCCATTTTTACAAATTCACCTAATCACTAAAATTTGTATTTCCAAAATCAATACTCATGGTGCTTTCTCAGTCGTTAGAAGACATGCACAGAGGGGTGAAAAATTTGAGTTGCCTAACGAGCAGGTTCCCAACTGAGGCCGAACAAGGTGACAGGCTACCTTCTTGCTTCAACCGTAAAAAGTGAACAAGTGTAAACAAGTGTTCTTTTCACAGTCTAGTTAGTGACAAGTCTTTCGTATTTTTGTGCTGTTGGTATTTTTGCTATTTAAAATGGCCCCCAAGCATATTACTGAAATGCTATGTAGTGTTCTGAAATGCAAGAAGGCTGTGATGTGGTTTGTACAGGAAATACAGGAAAAAAAAAGCTTTATTCAGGACGAGTTATAGTGCTCTTGGCCATGAAACAAGCTCAATGATAACGAGTCAACCAAATACATAAAATAAGTCATCTTTAAACAGAAACACACATAAAAACAGATTTATGTATTAATTAGTTGATGGAAATGTTATGATTACAGGCTTGCAGGAACCATATAACCCAGTATTTCCCTTAGGAGCAATTATTCAATATTCGTTAATTAAGTGTTGGCAGTGATTGTACAGAACATAAGTGCTGCAAATAACAAGAATAAACTGTATACAGAATGGTAAGTCTGGTTAAAGGGTTTACAGGAGGTACTTTTACTATTCTTGGAATTTTTCTCTAAGTTTGAAGTTAGAGCAAAACCAAAAGTTACCAAAAACAATGTTTTAATAATATTTTAAAATAAAGTACAGGTGGGAAGAAAACTGGATCTCCACATAGAGATCCAACACACCTCACACCATACACAAAAAACAGTTCAAAATGGATCAAGGACCTAAGCAAGAAAACTAAAACCATAAAATTCTCAGAATATAGAAGTATGGCTACGGGACCTCCTTTTTAACAGTGGATTATCAGGTATGACAACAAAAGCATGAGCGGCAAAAGACAAAAGAGATCAATGGGACTTCATAAAAATTAAACACTTCTGTTCATCAAAGTACTTTATCAACAAAGAGGCAACCAACCTACAGACTGGTAGAAAATTTTCAAGAACCACGTACCTGAGAAGAGTCTAATATCCAAAATAAAACAAATTAGAAAAAAAAAATTTTTTTACAACAAAAAGACAAAAATCCCAATTAAAAAAAAAAAAAAATGACCAAAGGACTTGAACAGACATTTCACCAAAGAGGGTATTCAAATGGCCAACAAACACACGAAAAAGGCTCAATGTCATTAGCCCGTAAGGAGATGCGAACAAAATCACATGAGACAGCACCTCACCCCTATTAGAACGGCAAAGATCAAAAAAAAAAAAAAAATGGAAACAACACATGTAGGTGAGGATGTGGAGAAATAGGCACCCTCATCCACTGCTGGTGGGAACGTAAAATGGTACAACCGTTGTGGAAAACAGCACTGTGGTTCCTCGAAAAACTAAAAATAGAACTACCATATGACCCAGCAATTCTCCTTCTAGGTATATACCCAAGAGACTTGAAAGCAGTGACAAAAACAAACATACACCAACGATCATTGCAGCACGATTCACAATAACCACAAGACGAAAACAACTTAAATGTCCATCAACAAAGGAATGGATAAACAAAATGTGGTACAAACATATAATGAAATATTACTCAGTCATAAAAAGAAATGATGTCCTGATACACATCACAACACGGATCAACCCTGAAAACCCACGCTAAGCAAAATAAGTTGCAAAAGGACAAATACATTATGATCTCACTTACATGAAATAAGCATATATATATATATATATATATATATATGGAAACCAAAGATTACTAGTGGTTGGGGGGAGGAGGGAAAAAGGGGGGAAATTTTGGTTGCACAACATGAAGAACATAATCAGTGTTACTGAATTATACATGTAGAAACTGAATTGTCTAAGGTTTTCTTATGTGTATTTTCAGAATTAAAAAAAAAGGCATAAATATCTACATCACAATAACGTTCTCCTGCTAATCACAGTTTTGTAATAAGGTCCACAGTTAGTAAAATTCAAAAGACAAATATTTATTTTCACTTTTAACATTAACAAAATACACAAATAAGCAATGAATAAGCAAGGAACGACAGGGTAACTAATCTGCCTCATTGATTAATGTCTACGAATCAATTTTTAACAAATGAAAATGCTTCATTCAATTTACACTGGAAATTATGCCACCACTGAGTGGTAATTTAATGACCTTCTTGATGTGGTATACTGAGAGGAGAAGGGATGAACCTGGCAGTCCAGTAAAAAGATTTTTACTATAGCTTGAGAATTCTCATATTAATTAATAAACCATATAAAAACCTGGAAGAGGTGCTTGAAACAATCTTGATAAGCCATTTCTGTATTAAATAAGACAGGGAACAGAGGGGCCCCCAAATCTGCAATCACATAAACAAATTAAAGTAACAAAGTAACAGGAAATGGGCCATGGGGCAGAAACAAAGCCATTCCCCATAACAATGGGGCAGGGTATCAGAAAACAGCTCACAAACTTCTTTAAAGTTGTCTTTCAGAAGCAGCCAGATGAAACCAGCCCCAGGGGCATGGGTAGAACATCCACCTGTAAGGCTGTGTGACCTTCCACCTGGGGCAGTGAGGGGCTGCACCAGCAGCTGGGGAATCAAACTAAGGGAGCAAAAGACTGCACAGGCACAACACCCCATAAAAACTCCTTCTATGAATGCCAGAGACATCCAGGACAGAGCCATCTTAAAGTCATCTTAGAAAGCAGCTGCGCATGCACCGTAGTTAACATCTCTGCCCAGACAGGCCACCTCCTGGAAAACCCCACCTATGCCTATGAATACACAAATCTTTTCCTGCCCCAAAACCTTTAAGAACCCAAGCAAATCTTTTGTTCTGTGAGATGGGGGTAAGAGTTGCCTAGGCCCTCCCCGTCTCCCCTTGCAGGCCTCTTCAATAAAGCTTTGCTTGTGCAGAAAAACTCTCCATGCCTTACCTGCTCATTCTTGACCAGTGAGAGGCAAGAACCTTATTCAATTCCGGCAATATTATCGCACAGAAAAAAAATCTGCAGATCTTATAATTTTCTGAGTGTTAAACCATTGGTTGTATATGTTTATCTTGTAATGAAAGTATACAAAAATGCTAGTCCAAGCAAGTGGTTTTAAAAATGTCAAAAAAAATATGGCACTTTAAATCTTCAGAAACAGTTCTGAAAATACTCACCAAACAATTGTGTGTAACTCAGAGGTTAGAAAGTAAACAGTTTCCAAAGCTTAAAGTATAACTCTGAAATGGTTATGTATTAATAATTATTTTTGAGATACTTTTGAAAGCAATTGTTTACCCTTTCTATATTATAACCCTGAAAGTACTGGATCAGAATCTATCCAAGATGAGAGATACCTTAATGAGCTAGCATGGAAGAGAGTCACAAGGTCTGATGCTTCTATGTTCTTTCCACAACACTGGGAATGGACTCTAGATATCAGCAAAACAAAGTAAATTAACAAATTTAAGTGTTTTATCACCAAATCTAATAGGAAATTATTAATAATTAATGAAAATGCAGTCATGGGAATTTCCTGAACATGCAAAATTAAAGGTTGCCAAGTTAATGACTTGTTCTACTATATAAGCCATTAAAAAACTAAGCTAAAACACTTGCTTCTACTTTGGTTGCACTGTGCTCACATAGGTGAGAACACACAGAAGTCTCCTTAAAAAGACCCAAACCCATTGCCTCCTAGTTGATTCTGACTCTTAGCGACTCTACAGGACAGAGTAGAACTGCCCCAAAGAGTTTCCAAGGAGCACCTGATGGATTCGAACTGCCAACCTTTTGGTTAGAAACCGTAGCTCTTAACCACTACACCACCAGGGTTTCCAGAAGTCTCTATAACAAAAAAACCAAACCCGCTGCCATCAAGTCGATTCCAACTCATAGTGACCCTATAGTAGGTATAGTAAAACCCATTGCTGTCAGGTATAGTAAAAAAAAAAAAAAAATGCGAGCATGTGGGTGCAAGCACATGTATTCATTAAAGAGACAAATACATCCTCAAACATTTAAAAAAAAAACCTTCCAAGATTGGTTTTCTGGGTTTGAAAGCTTGGGACCATATTCACAAGGGGCAATTCAGTCAATTGGCATAACATAGTTCACAAAAGTCAGGATGTGCATCCTAGTGAAGTGAGCAGCATCTGGGGTCTTAAAAGCTTGCAAGAGGCCATCTAAGACAACAACTACAGGTCTCTACCAACCAGGAGCAAAACAATAGGAAGGCAACCAAAAGCTCTGAGAAGAAATACGTCTACGTAAGCTATGACCTCATCTACTCTCAGTCCAGAAAAACTAGATAGTGCTCAACTACCACCACTGACTGTTCTGACGGGGCTCACAATTAGGTAATCCCAGATAAAGTGGGAGAAAAATGTAAAGCAGAACTCAAAATTCTTTAAAAAAAAAGAAAAAAAGCCAGACAAACTGGACAACAGTAGAGAACAGATGCCTTCCTTAGACTATTGCCCTGAGACACTCTCTAAACACAGAGAGATCACCTTTTAACAAAATAGCAGAGTAGCACACGAAATAAAGGATATTACCCATAAGATCAGTGCTCTACTCAAAAACCATCAGCATGAGACCAAAATGTCAACACTACTCAAAAAGAAAGATGAGAAGAGGGCAGGGAAACTAGATTACTAGAAATTTAACAAACAAAACAAAGACAATGCTGACATATTATGATAGACATACTGTATTTTTAAGCAAATAACACTTACCTTCCGTGCCTGTTTGCCTGCCACACCCTCCCCCAGAGGTATTTTCATAAGCGGACTAGGCTATTTTTTTTAACTGCAACACGTTGGAGAGGATTGGCATGGCGGTGCTTGTGTGGGTGCCTCGTGGCGGGAGGGCGCAACCAGCAAACAAACACTGAAAGTGCACATTATTCGCATTAGAAAATATGGTTACTAACGCCACTGAACAATCTGTGCAGAAATTTTCAAGATGAGAACCTTTCACCAAAAACTCAGTAAAATACTACAAAAAATAAAAGCTAAGCTAAAATTTAATATGAGAGAAATCAATTTCCTCTACTCATGAAGGTGTTAATCACTTTTTTACCTCTCTAACTTCCTCTTTCTCAGAATCATGAAACCTTCAGAATTATTTTCTAAATGGTGTAATGGAAAACTACACAAAAACAACAGAAACTTTAATATTAACACACACAAAATACCAAATAATATATGTCTTTCAAGGAATACCTGGGTGGCGCAAATGGTTAAGCACTCAACTAATAAGGGAAAGGTTGGTGGTTACGATAGTCAATGCAGCCAGGAGGACCTGTCCATTAGCAAACAAAACCTTAGGCTTAACTGGGAGCTGCTCAGACCAAGGGGAACCTGCCTCTCCTGCCCACTGCCCTCAAGGCGTTGGATGTGGCTCAAGCCAGTCAAACCCAGTTTACTAGCCTACAGGCCAAAGAAAAAATGCAATTTGTCTTATTGTACCTATGCCTCAGGATAACCTATATAGTTCACGTTTGAATGTACTTCCTTGGAGAGATGGTATAAAATGGGGGAGAGCCTGATTTAAGGTATACAGCTCCTTGCCTGCGCGTTTGCAATAAACTCTTCCTCCCTCCTGGAATCACTGCCGGGGTGGGACCATGCAAATAAGGTGTATGGAACCCTTGTACGGGATTGGTCAGTTTTGCCATCCTGCTAGGCTTAAAGAGAGCCAATCCCAGAGGGTCAGGAGAGGGGATCTCACCATCATCAAGAAGAGCCAGGAGCAGAGCACATCCTTTGGACCCAGGGTGCCTGCACTGAGAACCTCCTAGGCCCAGGAGACCCAGGAGACAGCTGTAATAGCGGAGACAGAGAAAAGCAGTGACAAGCATGGCAGAATTCAGCGGCACAGAAACAGCAGCAGCAGAACTAGAAGACCAGCACAAGACACTGCAGTGGGCTGTCCAGCCCATGGAGTAAGGTTGCTACAGTAGGTGTGCCGACCTGTGGAGCTGAGCGCCTTCAGCAAGAGGCTTGCTGGCACAGCAGGGTGCCTCCGAGCACTTATCCGTAGAGGTAAAGAGCTTTTTAACACTTGTCAGAGCGAGGGCCAAGGCCAAGAGCAAGGGCCCAGGCCAAGAACAAAGGCCCAGGCTGAGCAGGGACCCTGGACAAAAAAAGAGAGCCTGGCAGCAGCAGCTGAGAAGCCATCCTGATCGAAAAACTGTACGCTGAGTCGTTCCTGTTACTTTCAAGTTGATCCTAATCCTGAATTGTAATCTGTTACTTCCCTACTAAGCCCCATAATCTTGAGTATAGTCTGTGAGCTCTGTGAGGCAATTGCAATGAATTATCAAACCCAGCAGAGAAGTAGAGAATGCCAAGAGAGGGACAGCTGGTGTCAGAATTGGTAAAAAGGCTGGAGAGTGGAAGTGTATCTGACCTCCACTTACAGGAATCAGCTTTGGCCTGATACTGGTATTGACCATCCTTCCCCCTAGTGAGGTCAGAGGACATCTGATGCCTCACTACCATTTTTACAACCATACAACTAGTAACTGGTAGTGGAGGATTTGAACCCACGATGTTTGGCTCTAGAGGTTGTTCCCATAATCACCAAGGAAAAGAAACCAAATCATGTTGTCCTTCATATATGAAAATGGCACCATAAAAGAATTATTTTCTCAGAAGTTGAGCTACCTCCTTTACCAGTTCTTCATGTAACCATGAACATGCATTTGAGAGATGCTGGGTGACATTAAAGGATACCCCCAACATTGACATGTTTGTGGTAAAGAATCCTGTGTCATTAGTACCATATTTTAGCCAGGCAAACCAACGGGTTCAGCTATGCAGGGACACAAAGTAGTAGAAAAGGCACTCAACTAGGAGCCAGGAGACATAGATTCCAATCATAATTACATGTATGATCTGAGGTTCCTGGGTAATGAAAACAGTTTGTGCTCAACTACTAACCTAAAAGTTGGCCGTTCAAACCCACCCAGCAACACTGTGAAAAAAAAGAACTGATTATCTACTTCCATAAAGATTATAGCCTAGAAAACCCTACTGAGCAGTTTTACTCTATCACACGGAGTAAATATGGGTAAAAATCAACTTGACGGCACCTAACAACAATCCTAACCCTAAGCCTAGCCCCGTCACAAAACCAAATATGAGCCCTAAACCTAAATTTAATCGTAATTCTATCCCTAATTCAACCCAAGCCATCATCATGCTAACAATAATCCAACAACTCACCTAACCATAAACCTAAACAGGAGATCTAAACCTAAACCAGAGCTCTAACCTCAACCTGAGCCACCATGCTAACCCTAACCCTGCCAGGAATCCTAACAAAAACACTAAACCTATTTTTAGCCCTAATCCTAGCCCTAACCTTAACACTAACCCAAGCCCTAACGCTAAGCTTAACTCTAAACCTAACCCTATCTGAACCTTTTTGACTTATTCAGATCCCATTAAACTCTACTAATTTTCACAACTGTAAAATGGAAACAATACCTAACTTCACAGGTATACTGAGAGGATTAAATGAAATCACATATGTCAAAGTTCTCTGCAAACTTGAAAGCTTAGTAGAAAATTAATATAGTACTGCTATAATGCATATGGCCAAGGGAATAACTGTAAGTGAATCTGGGGTCTAGGTGAGGTATGGTGCTGCCAAATGGGAAACTCGATAAGAAACTTTACTAGAGGATGGCCTTAACCTGTTTTAAAACAGAAAAGGTTTTACCAAGGGAAAAAACAAAAACAAATGGGATTCATGCTGCATAACTTGGAAAGAAAGACCCAAGAAGCAAGGGAGACTCAAGGCTGGATACAGTGCAGAAACAGTGAACAGTCATGACTATCTCTCAGGAACCAGAGGAAAATGATTTTTTAAAACCACAGCATTGCACTCCACAATATGATGGGAAAATTCCAAACAATGACTATTATACAGCTGAAGGTTAAATCTAATTTCATTCTAAACAAACATATGCTTTATTTCGTTGTCTCTTAATTTTTAGCATATTAACTCTAACCCCCAAAAACTGCTTCAGTTACAGTCCAAAGCATAATTTTCTTGCTTACATTACCTCAAACATCTACATAGTTAAAAGAATTCCTAGTTAATTTAAGAGTCAAATATAATTTTACCTAGACAAAAGAAAAACTAGAAGAACATAAAAGTGGATATACATAGTATATATACGTGTGTGTGTATGTATATAGTATATATACGGTATACACAATCCCAAAAGTGTACCCAATTAATACATGATAGCACTTCTTGATACTCAATACAGAGGTAATAACCAGGCAGTTTATTTGTTCAGTGACACAGAAAATAATAAGAAATGAGTTCAGAGAAATCACGAAGAACTGCACAGGACAACTCCTTTTCCGTGGGTCAAGTGGGCAACTAAAGGCCAAGACTGAACATGGCCTTTAATTGTAAGGCCCAAGAAGTGAGAAGTTTGATTATTTATTGCCATTTCCATAGAGCTACCTGAAAACCATAAATTCTAACGTGTGGATTCAGATTCTTAATACCATGCCCCCTTTTCTCCAAAATATTTAAAGCAAAATTAGTTTTAACCCTCATAAATCCTTGCATTAGAAAAAATACTTATTTTTCAACCATCTTTCATATCTATAAGAACCAGGGGAAAACTGATTTAATTTTGATTTTTCAATTTTAAAAGTCGACACATAAAAAAGGGAGGAGCAGTACTGAGAATATGTAAAAAGATTCCAAATTTTCAGTAACAAACAATGGAAAGCCCAAACAAAGGTAGTAATTTATTTCTTCGACTTAAAAATGTCTTCAACAGAAATTCATTTGGAAATGCTATGTTTAAAAATGCTGCCAGGTTCCAAATACTGCTTCCCTGCACTTGGAAGAGAATAAGCTGCTCCTGAGGACAAGTCCCAATTTAGTTACCAGAGAGCAAGCCCTATTCCTCTTCCTGCTGGGCTCCAGTTTTTCGAGGAGTTGGCCCAATAAAAGCTAAGGCAGGAATGAGGAGATTTCATCAGTCAGGACTTGTAGAGCTCTGCAGCAAATTTCAAATAACCAGTGAGCACTGGCATGGGTTAAACTCAAGAAGGACTTAGAACAGGTACCTTCATGACTGACTGCCATCATCTGGGTGACGAACAGACAATAAACACACAGGGCCTTCCCATCAAATATAAGCCTAGAGCATTGCCTAGTTCTTGTAAAATATCTGAGTTTCCAAAATACTAGTTCACTTCTATTCACAATGATTACTTAACTATAATCATCAGTTATCAATATTTATCTATATATATGTAGAATTTTCACTTACTAGATAAAAGTCATGTGGTATCAAGTTTACTATGCACATATTTTCCATAACTGACTTCCTAACATCATTGGGCAGAGAGTATAAATAAAGAGGCAATCGGACACAGTTCTTAACTTATAACCTGTGAATACCCCTGTGACCAAAAATTATGTCAGCTACCTCTACCAAGAAAAAAATTATCTTCCTAAAACTAAAATATTTTCTCACTTGCCAAGAGCAGAAACTAAACTGTGAAAGACACAAATATATCTATATAACTTTAAAATGATAATCTTTCTTCAAAGGTAAGATCACACAAAATAAAATATGAGCTGTAACACAGAAAAACACAATAAGTATGTTTTGGAGAATCCTTTTGTAGAAGAGGAAAACTAAACTAGTATCACTATTTCCTGATTCAAATGAAAGTTATAATTTAAATCATTTAATCGTGCTTCACCAAAAAAAGGAATGAAGTACCGATACACACCACCACATGGGTGAACCTTGAAAACATCATGTTCAATGAAAGAAACCAGACCTAAAAGACTACATATCATAGGACTCCACTTACGTGAAAAATCAGAATATGCAAATCTATAAAGACAGAAAGTAAATTAAGAATTGCCAGAGACTAGGGGGAAGAGGGGGACTGACGGTGACCGCTAATGGGCATGGGGTTTCCTTTGGGGGTGATGAGAATCTGCAACTCTGCAGTGATGGTAGCTTATGAACACTCTAGCTGTACTCCAGAACTCTTGTGCACATTAGATTAACAGTGTTACCATCACAACACAGAACCCCAAAAAATGAACACAAAAGGAAATACAAGATGATAAAAATACTTGACACCACTAAATTCCCAAAGCCTCTAATTTTTTTTTCTGATTCAGATTAGATGAGACTAGGGAAAACCTTGGCCAGGACTAGGGTACAGGAAGGAGTGGAGAGAAGGCTCTAATTATTGAAACTCAAGGTTAAAAATATTTAAAAAGCAGCAATACAACAATAGTTTACATATATAAACCCCTCTGGAAAATGCAGGGGCCTAGAACTTCTTGTCCTCTGTGATGAATCAACAACAGCAACTCCATTCCTTCAGGACTGTCAGGAAGATCCCTATCAAAGGGAATAAGCTAAACAATGCAAAATTCTGAGTGATATGAAGATTCTACACATATTTATTTAAATAACAAAATACTTCAACATTTCAACAAGAATGTTCACAAATGAGGGAGGAAAATATCAAGAAAATATTACTAATCTATTTATAACAAAAGAATTAGAAAAAAAGATACTGTCCTAAATTTACACTATTCCACAAAAACAGTTTCATTGTCTCAATTTGTTAAATCTTTATGTTGAAACAAACCAATATCACTGCTGAAAACATAGTCACTACAGTAGAAAGGCATGCCAAAATCAATGTAGACTCAAAAAAGGTCAAGGGGTCAACTGTCAGCTTAAATTGGTTAATTTTACTAAAACTGTTAAAAATGACAGGATGTCCTATAACTCCCAGATTCTTTTACATGAAAAGACCTGGATTAATTTGATCCAAACTCTGTATACCTGCTTTCCCATTTTAAAAACACATCAACTTTATCACTATCTTAAAATTTCTGCTTTGCTTTTCTAACTCTATCTCAAAAGAACCTCTTCAAGGCCGTATATCTCAACAATGAAAGCAATGCAGTCACAGTACCCACCAACACCCTTGGCATTTCTGCGCCATGAGGGACTACACAGGCAGATGCTGTGGGAAGGGGCCCAAGGTGAGGATCATCAGGGCACGGTCCGGACTTGCACACAGCTGCTAACAGGGAGTCAAGCGTGAGAGAAACTCTGGGCACAACTCAGGCATCCGAAATAAAGTAAACAGTAATGCTCTCTCTCCTCCATCCCGTTCACAGCCTCTCAGCTGGGCTGAAGACCACACACCCAGACCACACAGCACTGGCTGGACTCCCTTGCACGCAACCTCTACAAGCTGTCACTCTGCCACGGAGAGGGGAAGGGGGCTGGGAGACTGAGCGGACAGACAGAAAGGAAAGGGGGGGTAAAGCATGGAGCGAGTGAAATAGAGAAAGAGAAACAGAGAGACTGAAAGAGAGACAGAAAAGGAGACAGAGGCAGACAGAGGGAGGAAAAGCAGAGGTGTGTGTGGTTCAGAGAAAGGGAGAGAGGGGGCTCCATAAACCTCCCTGAGAAAACAAGCTGGCCCAGGCCTTTTGCAGTCCTGTATGCCCCACCACCAATTAGCAGTTGATGAAGGATTAACAAGGCATCCATTTAGCATCAATTAACCTCCTATCCATCACATGTCAAAGGAGAAAATTACTAAACATTTTATTTAAGTAAAATAAAGGCCATGCTTTTTAAAGTTTATAATGTGTAATTAAACATATTTTCTTTATAGATGTGCATTACTTTTGCCTGTTTGCCTTTTTCCCTTTAATGAAACACAGTAAAATGAATTTAAGATGTTTTTGCAAAAGAGGTCAGAAAGATTTAATTTTATAATTTTCCCATATTTCTTTTGGTACAATGTTAATTTCCCAAAATATTTACTGGTTGGACAAAAGACAGTAAATTATTATTTCCTACAGAACTTCAGCCTAAAATACATAGAAAAATTAACTACCATAGTAGCAGTAATTTTTTTTTTAATTTTAAATGTGATTACAAAAGTAGTTTTAGAGCCGTATTTTTTTTTTAACTATTTAATAAAGAAGAATTTTGCTGACTTGAATAACAGCCAAGAGATCTGTACAAAATGAGAGATAAGGTATCTTATCCTGTTATATCCCTAGAGGCTATGCTGACAGGATAAGGCCAGGAACTGGAAAAGTGAAGTACTGATTCACTAATGACTTGGAGAATCTGCACTAAACAGGCCAAGAAAAGTCTCATGGTGTTAAAGTACTATTTTCTTGACATATGAGGCCACAGAAGACTGAAAGCTATCCCCCCCAAAATCAAAATAAATAAATAATCTCCCAAATGTCCCCCGTCCACCTTAATTCTATTCAAAAAGGAGCAAACCAGAAGCCAGGATATCAGACCCCAGCCCACACCAACTACATGGAAAAGAAAACCAAACCTGTTGCCAACTCATAGGGACCTTATATGAGAATCTGCATTTTCATAATTTGTATGCATATTAGAGTTTGAAAGCACTGGGTAGCCTTATCCGGTCTAGAGCCAATTTGGACCAGGGGACCTCAGAGAAATCATTTGGCTGCAAAGTTTAAAGAATGAAACTATACTGAACTAGACCCTAAGGTCGCCCAATAACAGAATCACACTTTAGAAGCGCATCAGGGTTGCTCGCCAAAAGGTCAACAACTCGAATCCACCAGCTGCTCCTTGTGAAACACCATGCAGCAGTTCTGCTCTGTACTATAGGGTCACTGTGAGTTGGAATTGACTCGATGGCAATGGGTTTGGTCTGGTTTTTTGGTTTCCCTGAGCCCTACTCAGGAAACCCTGGTGGTGTAGTGGTTAAGTGCTACGGCTGCTAACCAAGAGGTCGGCAGTTCAAATTCGCGCTCCTTGGAAACTCTATGGGGCAGTTCTACTCTGTCCTATAGGGTCGCTATGAGTCAGAGTCAACTCAACAGCAGTGGGTTTGGTGTTTTTTTGGTTTGAGCCCTACTCAAGCTATCCCAAGGTTGGAGCCAAAGGGATCTCCCAGAGATACTGGGGAAAGGGATTGAGAGAAGAGTCATTTAAGGTACTTCACTCAATTCTACATAAACTCAGACACCACTCTGATTGAAACAGGGCCAGGTTAGGCCAGCACTGCCACATACTTTACCTCCCATGCCACAGGTGCAGGACCAGTCTCATCTTTCTCCTAGTCCATCTCAAAATTACGGTTAGCAAAAATACAATCATGCACAAATGTGAAAGAATCCATGGGATCCAAACTGTACAAGGTCAAAGTCTGGTCAAAAAAAAACTAAACCTGTTGCCATCAAGTCGATTCCAACTCACAGGACAGACAGGGTAGAACTAGAACTGCCCCATGGGGTTTCCAAGGCTGTAATCTTTTCAGAAGCAGACTGCCACATCTGTCTCCTGTGGAGGAGCTGGTTGAGTCTGAATTGCTGACCTTTCAGTTAGCATCCAAGTGTTTAAACCGCTGCACCACCAGGGCTCCTCCTCAAGGCCTGGTAAGAGGCCCTAAGTAAGCACACTGACAGGTTCTCAGAAGGGAAATTTGCAGAGGAAAGACTGAACAGATCAGAGACAATGCCTTCCTGCTTTCCTGGCTCCCTCCTTAGAACTCGTACCTCTACAAATAAGATATGATTGAAATATATTACCTATGTTTTCAAATATAAGCATAGGTACTTATATCTTAATTCTCTTGGAAAAAATCCAATGATATAAAAAATATAACTGATAAACAGCACTTGATTTTTTGTAATTGTTATTATTACTCTTTTTTGCAAATGTCCATTTGTGTCTGTGTGTTTGGTAAGTATACAGGTACCAAAACATCTGCCGTTTCAACAATCTTCACATGTACAGTTCAGTGGAATTAAATATGTTCATATTGTTCTACCATCACCATCAACCATTCCCGAATTTTTCCATCACCCTTAACGGAAACTCACTGTCTCCTAAATGTTGTGTCTTCCTTTCCCCTCCCTCCCACCTGCCGCTGGTAACCACTGGTAAACTTTAATCTTTTTGCATCTGCCTAGTCTGTATATGGAAAGCCTGGTGGCTAGTGGTTAAATGCTACAGCTGTTCACCAAAAGGCTGGCAGTTCAAATCCACCATGCGCTCCTTGGAAACTCTATGGGGCAGTTCTACTCTGTACTAAAGCATTGCTACGAGTCAGAATCGACTCGACAGCAACAGGTTTGGTTTTGGTTTTATTCTGTATATTTCCTATAAATGGGATCATACAATATTTGTCCTTTGACTGACTTATTTCACTCAGCATAATGTTTTCAAGGTTCAGCTACACTATGGCATGCATCAGAACTTTATTTATCTTTATGTACCAGTCTTAGGCTGGGTCCTCTAGAGAAGCAAAACCAGTAAAGCATATACATATACAGAGAGAGAGATTCGTATCAAGGAAATGGTTTCAGCACTGGTAGAGGCTAGAAGTCCCACAGCCGTGGGTCAGGCTGGAGGCTTCTCCTGACGCACATAGCGGCAGGGGCTGGTGAACTCAAGATTGCCAGGTCAGACAGCAGGCCTCTGGTTCACAGGCTGTGAAGGCTGATGAATCACAAGATCAACAGGTCAGCTGCTGGCTCAAGTCCCAAGAACCAGAGTTCAGACAAAAAGGAGCCAGCTGCAGGATCCAGAGTGAGCAAAAGCCAGCAAGCTTTGCCCGAAAGTATATTAATATCTGATGCCAGCCACACCCCAAGGAAACTCCCTTTCAGCTGACTGGCTGCTCATAACAGATTTCATCATGGAGGTGATTACATTATATCATATTTCATCACGGAGGTGATTACATCATTATAGAGCTGGCAAACTACATCATAACCGCCAAACCACTGAGCATCGTGACCCAGCCATGTTGACGCACAACCTTAACCATCACAGTACCACCTGTTGTTTATTCATTCATCTGTTGATGGACATCTAGGCTATTACCACAGAATGTTTTCTAACGGAAAAGCCGCCTTTCGCTGCTGCTACAATGTTTGGAGGTAAAGGATTAAGGGAACAGAATATAAATGAGATAACCAGTGTGAAACAAAATTAGACACCTTACTTTGATTTAAAGTGGTTTCTCTTACCCACGAGTCCAAAATTAACAATAAAAGCCTGACCCCAAAACTATTAACTTATTTTTCACCAAGAACTGCTAATTTACTTTGCAGCACTGTTAACTTGTGCTTCCAGGCTTAAAACACATGGTCAATAACAAATGCATTTTCTCATGATATAATGAAAAAGGCTGTGTGCACCTTCAAACTTAACTACGTAGAGCCTAGTGATTACAAATACATAAATAGCCAGGTTTTCCAGAGACATCTTTTTAATGCTAAAAAACAATAAACTTTAAGTACTCTGTCACTCTGGAAACTTGTATTTATTAAGATTTATGCAAATGAATGGGGGGGGCCTTGCCAGGCCAGAAACCACCTAGTAACCTGATGCCAGCTGATCTCAGCAAAGGGGGGGGGGGCGTTCAATCACTGTTAAACCCACTCCCACTGCCGTCGAGTCCATTCTGACTCATAGCGACCCTATAGGACAGTGCAGAGCTCCCCCATAGAGTTTCCAAGGAACACCTGGCAGATTCAAACTGCCACCCTCTTGGTTAGCTGCTGTAGCTCTTAACCACTACACCACCAGGGTTTCCCAATCGCTGTTAAGATTAGTCAATTGCTGATTTTCTATCCTACTTCCACCTCTTCTCTTTATAAGTTTCACTGCAACTAGACTACACTGAGTCATTCGTTTTTTGTTTTTGTTTTTAGAATCAGAATTTTCTCCCTATACACATACAGGATAACTGCTTCAATAAACCCTGTTTTAATTTCTTTGTGCTTTATTTATTTAACAGTTTTGGTGTCAGACACTGGACCTGCAGAAGATCACCAAGGACCCCTCACTGCTAGTGAGAGAGAAGTGATGGTGCACATGAGGGCCTTTTGTGCCCACTTCACAACCCACGAACTTGGTAAATCTCTCCCAGGCTCCAGTTCCACTGTTTTTGTGTTGAACTCTCTGCATTTATGTCTGAGCAGTTTTGCACATCTTTTCCTTGATAATTCACCCTTTTGCTCAATTTGGGGTAAGGTGTGCAAATCTCTGTGCCTTCAGAGATCCATTAAATGAAGACCTCAGGTTCCAGATAGTCGTCTTAGGGCTTGTTCTGTTCTAATTCTGGAACCGCATGTTTTGTGGAAGTCAGCTGACTATACCAAGGATGATTTGAGTTTTGAGTGGCCACTTTGGGGAACTGGGTCCCCATCTGCTTTGTCTTTTATTCTCACTCTGGGGAACTTGTTTGGTACCCAGATTCTGTTATTGCTTCCCACTTGCTTTATTTGAATTCTCTCCTTGAACTGGAAACCCTGGTGACATAGTGGTTAAGTGCTACGGCTGCTAACCAAAAGGTCTGCAGTTCGAACCCACCAGGTGCTCCTTGGAAACCCTATGGGACAGTTCTACTCTGTCTTACAGGGTCGCTGAGTTGAAATCAACTCGACAGCAACAGGTTTTCTCCTTGAACTAGGACCAAGAGAAACAGGACCAGGTCCAAAAAAGAAAGTTGGACTGGATCCGACAGAAGCCTCAGGTAGTTTTTAAAATAGGTTCAGCCGGGTCCAAAGGGACTCCTCCATCTCGGAATCTATCAAGACTCTGGCAAGTTAATATGTTTAAAGTTATGTACCCAGAACCTGGATTTTTTTTCTTTTTTTTTTTGGTGGGGGGTTGTTTTGCTTTTATCTGTTGAAATGAGTCAACCTTACCAAAGACAACTTGGGAGTTGCAATAGCTACTTTAAGGAACTGAATTCCCATTTGCTTTGTTTTGTGCTGCTTAACAGTATTGCGCTGTTGTTGATTATCATAAAAAAGAGAATTAAAAAAAAAAAAAGAGAGACTCACAGGATAAGAACATAGGCATACAGCCCTGTTCAAGCTGGCGTGACATCCACTAGGACAAACTTTGCTGTGGGATGAGGTTCTCCTTCTACCTCATTTTTGTCTGGAGAGCTTGGCTTTAATTCAGGGAGTGTTCTGTCTGGTTTTTCCACCCGTCATCACGATAGGAGCCAATACTGACCACTGGCAGCTTTCATGGGGTCATTAAAGTCTTAGTTCCTGTCTTCCAGGAAAAAACTGCTTCCTATGTGTTCTCTCATTCCCATTTCTTGCACCTATATTTCTAAATAGTATAATTTCACTAAGAATGATTTGGGCCTTCAGTAGCCACTTTAAAAACTTTATGATATAAATTGATTCATTTGAAAAGTACATTAAAAAGGCGGGAGATGTTCCTGAATAAAACGAATGCTTCGAAAGCCAGCGTAGCAGGGGTGGGGGTTTGGGGACCATGGTTTCAGGGGACATATAAGTCAATTGGTATAATAAAATCTATTAAGAAAACATTCTACATCCCACTTTGGAGAGTGGCATCTGGGATCTTAAATGCTAGCAAGCAGCCATCGAAGATGCATCAATTGGTCTCAATCCACCTGGAGCAAAGGAGAATGAAGAACACCAAAGACACAAGGTAATTATGAGCCCAAGAGACAGAAACGGCCACATAAATTAGAGACTACATCAGCCTGAGACCAGAAGAACTAGATGGTGCCCAACTACAACAGATGACTGTTCTGACAAGGAACGCAACAGAGAATCCCTGAAGGAGCAGGAGAGCAGCAGGATGCAGACCTCAAAATTCTTGTAAAAAGACCAGATTTAATGGTCTGACTGAGACTAGAAGGAGCCCGGGGGCATGGTCCCCAGACCTTCTGTTAGCCCAAGACAGGAACCATTCCCAAAGCCAACTCTTCAGACAGGAATTGGAATATAAGACAGAAAATGATACTGGTGAGGAGTGAGCTTCTTGGATCATGTAGACACATGAGACTATGTGGGCAGCTCCCGTCTGGAGGGGAGTTGAGAAGGCAGAGGGGGTCAGAAGCTGGCTGAATGGACACAGAAATACAGGTAGAGAGAAGGAGAGTGCTGTTTCATTAGGGGGAGAGCAACTAGGAGTATATAGCAAGGCGTATCTAAATTTTTGTATGAGAGACTGACTTGATTTGTAAACTTTCACTTAAAGCACAATTAAAATTTTTTTTTACAAGTTGGGGGGGAGATGTATTGCTTATTTTGATTGGTGTAGCGAAGCCACAAAAAAAATTCTAAAAATTTCTTCTGCAGGATATTCTTTAAAACAAGCATAAAATATGATTTTAGATATGTAAAAATTTTCTACCTCCAGATGGTATTATTAAATTAGAGTAGCCCTTCAAGGAGTTTTATTCTGATTGGTTTAGAGATAAATAAGCACTTATAAATTGAGCATTCCAAAAAGTACCAAAAATTATGGGAAGTAAACCTCAAATGCTTAAAAATTTTTAAAAAGGCATTATAGAAACTAAGCCAGAAACGTTAAAAAAAAACTGAAGTTCACATAATTTAGATAAATCTTTGGCAAAGCTACACTAGTTTAATAATTTTGATTTAAATAAAAACAGCTGCTTTCTCTGAGTTACTATTGTTATGTATAATTTAAGTATACATTTTATTCTACTTGGGTATAAGTATCCTAACTCATACAAGCTTACTGACAGAACATACTGGCATAGAGACTCTATAGGACAGAGGAGAACTGCCCTAAAGGATTTCTAATGAGCAGCTGGTGGATTCGAAATGCTGACCTCTTGGTTAGCAGCTGAGCTCTTAACCACTGTACCACCAGGGCTCCTTAGAATTAGACAGCAATGTTAATAACTTAGGTAATGCTACATTCTCTCTCTACTGAAGCAGCACAGATAAAAATAATGGCGCTACAAAATAGATTATCCCTTAATCATTTACCTGCTTCCCAAAGAAGAGTTTGTGCTCTGGTAAAAGAAAATCATTATCTATATATTAATGATCTCAAGCAGAAGTACATCAAGGTATAGTTTCAGCAAAAGTTCATGCTAGAGATGCAATGTAGGCTCCATATGCTCCCGTTTCAGACCACTGGCTTATGCATTCTCATTCTGATCCTTTATACTATTATTAAGCTACTAATAACTTGGAGCCTGCGGTCTTAAAGGCTCACAAGCGGCCATCTAAGGTAAAACAAATGATCTCCTTCCAACTGGAGGTACACCAAAGAGAAGCTGCTAAGATACCAACAGAAATAACATGTTTCACAAAAGCTATCTCATAAAGCAGCAGCTATGATTACTGAGACCCGAAGAACCTAGATGGTGCCTCAACAACACTTAGTTGATCAAAGATTCTAATCAAAGAATAATCAAGATAAGAGAGATTGTGAAATAAAATAAAAAATGTCTTTGATTTCAAATGGTTTCTCTTACCCATGAGTCAAAAATTAACTGTAAAAGTCTGACCCAAAAACTGTAAAAATATTAACTTGCTTTTCACTCAAAACTGCTACTTTGCAGCACTGTTAACTTGTCTTTTCTGGTTGAGGCATGCGGTCAATAACAAACCCATTACCTCATGATTTAATGAAAAAGGCTGTGTGCTCCCTCAAATTTAACTATAAGAAAATCTAGTGATTACAAATACATAAATAGCCAGATTTCCCAAAGACCTTTTTTTTAATGCTAAGTCAATAGACTTTAAGCACTTTGCCACCAAGGAAACTTGTATTCATTAAGATTTGTGCAAATTAATGGGGGGGGTGGGGTTGGAGCAGCCAGGCAAGAAACCACTTAGTAACCTGATGCCAGCTGATCTCAGTAAAAGTGGGGGGGGGGCGGGGGGGCAGGAAGATGGTTTAATCAATCACGTATAGATTAGTCAATACTGTAGTTGATTTTCTATCCTACTCCCTCTTTAAAAGCATCATTGTAACTAGCCTATAGTGAGCCATTTGCTCTTTTGTTTTTAGAATCTGAATGGTCTCCCTATATGCATACAGAATACCTATATGTTTTGATTTCTTTGTGCTTTATTTTTTAACACCAAGAAGCAATACTGGAAACAAGACAGTATCATAGGGAAAAAGCATAGCAACATGGCTCTATGCAAACCATCCAGAGTCTGTTACCTAAAAATAATTACCTCACTATTCTCTTAAAAGTAACAAGCACTTTCTCCCCAAATATTTATCTACTGAAGTCCATCTTACTTAGAAATCTTTTCCCTCTTTCCCTGGAAACTATAAAATTACATAAAATCTTCTGCTTCAACATGCTGTCTCTTCTGATAGGACAATTACCATGACCACCACTGAAAGGCAAAAGATGTGGATATAAAAATCCTCTTTTTCCTGTCACTGGTCACTGATGGCCTATCACAAATGGGGTAGGCCAGTGTAAACCCACCTCCTCCCCTCCAAAAAACAAAAACTTCAAAGATATACTACTTAAGGGAAGGAGGAAAGACAGGTATCTAAAACAGTATTTTCATATAAAAGCATGACATTATGCATTCATCAATCTATTCCCAACTGTACCCTATGCCCCTACCACTCGCTCTTTATTAGACCTACATGGATAGACAACACAGTAATTCTTGATAGGAATTAATTTTAGGAAATCCTAGTTTTTCAGATAAAAAAGTTCAGTTTGTTTTCAGGAAGACACATTACCTAAACAAGAATGACAAAATCATTATCTAATAAAATTCATTTCTATCTTGTTTAGTCCATCAAGAAGATTTGGGATATACAGACTAGTCACTCAACACCTTAGAAGATGACAGCGTCGGACTCCAATTCCTTAGAAAAACACAGGGATATAAATAAAACTAGGATTCTGAACAAAGAAATACTCTCAGATTTTGTTCGGTCACAAAAATATTTATTAAGCACTCCCCAGATCCCAGGCACAATGCTGGGGAAAAGTACATGAAGAGATTCTGTGAGGAGGAGGAGGCCACTGGTGACCTTGGCATTCACTAGGGTGACGGATCCAGAAACCAGACAGTAGTGGGGTAAGGAGTGAGCAGAAGTTAAGCATAAAGAACTCTTTCAAAGAATCAAAGAATTTTAACAGAGAAATGTGAAATCAAAGGAGGATTGTCTTTTTGTATTGCTGTTGTTTTTCTGTTTTGCTTTATTGCAGTTGTCTAAGCATGTTAAGTGCTGACAGGAAGGAGCCTGTAGTAGGGAGGTTAAAGATACAGGAAAGACCAGAGATAAACTACTGAGTGAAGTCCCGCAGAAGCTGCGGTGGATCGGATCCAGAGATCAGCCTGGGGTGGGCTTGAGCTCCCCACTGCACTTCGGGAGGAGAGCGACTGCCAGGAAGAGTGAAGGGCCTCTCCTCAGGCACCTCGCATTTCTCAAAAAAAAATAACCTGATAGGATGAGAGGTTTGAGAAGACTGAAAAATCTTAAAAGATTTTTTTGCAGAGAACAAGAGTAAGCATTGAAGAGTCATACCCCAGTAGAGACTCGTGACGGTGGGTTTACAGGGGCACAGATGTGGATCAGGAGCCCTAGTGACTCAATGGTTAAACACTCAGCTGCTAACCAAAACGTAGCAGATCAAACCCACCAGCAGCTCCATGGGAAAAGAGACCTGAAGATTTCAGCCTAAGAAACCCTATGGGGCAGTTCTACTCTATCCTAAAGGCTCAAACTGACTTGACGGCAGACAACAACGGATCTAGATCACTATGATTTTCTCCAGCAAGTCTTGGTAACCCAGTCCAAGCATCAAAGGTGAGAGCTGAGATCATCTAGCACTGAGTTTGCCAGCCAGACACTACAAAAGGGCAATGATCTTCCTGAGCACACTCTGAAGATCAGGGAACTAGTGACTAAGTCAAAGAGCAGGTGTAGTGGAAATCACTGAGTGAAAGAGACTGTAATCAAAGAGCAGGAAGTCTGAGCTTTGGATTTCAGAAGTATAGCAGCCTCAAGATTAGGGTGGTTCAGTCTGGCCCCCATCTCACTGCCTTATCTGTGGCAGAGCACTGTCCACTCCTCTTCTTGAGGCTGCACTTTCTCCTTCTACCCCCACAGTTGTTGTCAGTTTCTCTTTGCACCTCACTGTCCCTAGCTTGCTCCTTAGCCTTGCCCATAACTCAGCAAGCAGTCCCTCTACTTATAGTCTCTTGAAATGAACCATCTGGCAGGAACTGTGATTCCTGTGAGGCCCTGACATGCATCATGCCAGTCACATAGGGCTTTCATTAAAATTAAACCAAAACTAAAAATTTCTAGTTTTTTGTCTTGTTTTGTTTTTCAGTAATATTACCATACAAGAAAAGTTACGCTACTCTCCAAAATCACAAATCTTTGTAACTGGAAGAGACCTTAAAAAATTCATCAAAGCTTACAGATGAAAGTAAGGCACAGTCTTGCCAAAAGCAACACAGCTAGAAGTAGCAAAGGGAGAACTCATTCAACACGGCATAGCTATTGCTGAATATTTACTATGTGTCAGGGACTCCTTTAGGTGCTTGAGATTCCTGGCTTTGTGCAGCTTACATTCTGACAAACTAAAATCCAGGTTTCCTAAGTCCCCAAGTCCAGTGTTCTTTCCACTATTAGCAGCAAGCTTTACTATAAGGGGAAAATATTAAGTAGAAACAATTACCAAACCCAAAAACAAAAACAAAGCAAACAGTAAGGTCCAGCCCCAATCTTAAATGCTACCTACAGG
This sequence comes from Loxodonta africana, assembly GCF_030014295.1. Classification (NCBI taxonomy): domain Eukaryota; kingdom Metazoa; phylum Chordata; class Mammalia; order Proboscidea; family Elephantidae; genus Loxodonta; species Loxodonta africana. The sequence goes on from NC_087342.1 coordinate 38,026,208, forward strand.
ATTAAGTTAAAAAATGTTCGTGAAGCTTCTGAGGAAGCCTAATACAATTTTCCAGAAGAAAATCTGATTTACAATAGCTGCTTATTGCTTAATAAATCATTTCCAAGCTTCTGTCCTTGATCTTCAAGACACTCCACAACCGAAAACGCACTAACATATCAGCCTCTGGGCCTTGGCTTGTGCTGTGCCACCCAAGCAATGCTCACATGCCTTCTCTCTGCAGAGCCATTTCCATCAAAGTCTTACCTGTCCACTGAAGCCTTCCCCAAGGCTCTAACTCAAACAGAGCCTTCCCTTTTCTGAATTCCTGCTGTATTATACACGATATTAGAGTTTAGTTCTTAGCTGCTTGAGAGGGCAAAAATCCCCCTTCTGAATTCACACTAATATTATGCCATTCCTAATGTGCGTGTCAAACATATGCTAAGATGGAGAGATACAAAAGTGACTCGCAACAATCCCTGTCCCAGACAAGCTCAGCCTTATGGCAGTGTTAAAAATAATCAAAACTCACCGAACCTTGAACGTAAGGTTTATTCTGAGCAGTTATTCTATACGCATATAGGGAGACCAGAAAAAGAAAACGGCTGGAAGAAACTAGGTACAATGAGGCTTATAAAGAGAAGAGCAGAGAGAAATCTAAATCAACAATTGACTGATCTTTACGTGATCGATTGAACTCTGCCTTCCCCCTTTTACTGAGATCGACTGATATCAGGGACTTCTAGCACGGTTGCTAATAATTTGGCCCTCCATCTGCCTGCAGCCATGAGATTTTTTGAGATTTAAATTAGGAAGTAATGGCGTGACAGCTATCCTTTCTGACAGGATAAGATAAATTTACACTGCTGTACAGCAGCTTCTGGCAGGCTCTTGCAGTTTGGGTCAGGCTTTTTATGGCTAATACTTGGTTTTGTAAATAAGAAAACCTTAAAATCAAATCAAAGATGTCTGTTATTAATTTTCCTATTCAACAGCAGATACATAAGCACCAAGTAAATAATTACAGCCCCTAAGACAATACAGGGATAAGTGCTAAACGGTTACAGGGTTCACTGAGCTGGAAAATTTCAAAGCAGGAAGAATTCTTAGAAATAATCTAGTTTTATGTATTCTCTGAATACTAGAAAAAGGAAGAGGCTAAGACCTCGGCTAATGCTACAAAGCAGGCCAGAGAAGTGCAAAGAGCAGGGAGTGGTTCTCTAGACTTCTAAGCCAAAATACCTTTTGGCTCAGTATTTTTCCAACTGAGGTCCAAGGATGCATATGGGGATGTCCACAGTCTCAAGATTCATAATTTCTCTACAATTAACTTTTTTAAGTCTGTGTCTTTGTATCGATAATAATTCTTTAAACGAACAACCATATTATGTTTCATATGATTAAAACTGAACACTATGATACAACAACTTCAGCAAGCAGTTGGGGAGGGGAGGGGTCCATGAATATATTCCCCAGGGTCTGAAAACAGCGGACATTCTAGCATACTACTTAGCAGGGTGGTCAACCTTATTTCCCATTCCATTAAATTTCAAAGTCCTCTCTATTCAACAGTGGCCTAAAACTCACCCAAACAACAAACATTTAAGCAGCTAGGATGTGGTAGGTGCTGCACTAAAAACCCTGCTAGGTGAACATGAACAAGCTGGAGAATAGGTGAAAAATAACTAAAAGACTAATTGTGTAACTACCATTTTTTATGTTCTTAATCCTGCCAGTCCGACGTTAAAAACTTCAAAAGCTCTTTATTAGAAGAAAACTGCCTTTGTATATGTTTTCGAGGACCAATTTCATTTCCCAGAAGATTCACACACACTGGGCTCTCAGATATTTGTTGAACGAATGAAATTTAACCTATTAGTTTAATAATCACCTTTTAGAAATGATACTCAGTACAGAAAATTAAATGCTAAACAAGAAAAAATCCTTTTCTGAAACTTCTAGGAGTTCGGGTTTCACTGGGAGAATCTTCTGCTTCTCTGCTTAAAATTACTATGTTTCTACTTAGCCAAACAGAAGAGAACACTTAAGTACTAAGCACACATCATCCTCTAGTACCACTCTTGAAATGAACAACTTTCAATACATGAGCTCATCCTTGGAAGCTCCGGGCTTTCAGTTCTTTCGTCATTACAGAAGTCAGCTGCACAAAGTCTGGGCCAGAATTACAGTAACATTTACAAAGTATTACGCTTTGGGAAACGGATCCACACAACTAGTTTTTCAATATAAAAAAAACATTAAAACGAAACGCACTGCCGTGGAGTCAATTCCAACTCCTAGGGACCCTGAAGGACAGAGTCCCATAGGGCTTCCAAGGACCAGCTGGTGGACTGGAGCTGGTGGAAGTCGATCTTTTGGTTAGCAGCTGTAGCTCTTAACCACTGCGCCTCCACGGCTTTTCAGCACACCCAAATGATTTAATTAAGGTGTGACTGACTTTAAAAATATTTTTTAAAGTTTTCCTTAGTGGTGGGTTGTAAGTCTACTCACAGATTCACAAGATACCAAATTTAAACAAGTTTCCGATACTTATTAGGATAACTGACTTTTAGCAATTAAAGACAGCTTATTTCCACATAAAGACCAGGTTCTTGGAACTAAGAAAAGTGTGTATTCACAAAACCTTTAGATAGCAGGTGAAGCATCCCCAGGCTTAAAGAGTAACACAGCGGTTAGGTGTGCAGGCTCTAGAGCCTCACTGCAGGGTCTGCGTAGCAAGCACAGCCCTCTGTCACTTCAGGCTAGTAATTTAACCACTCCGAGCTGCCGTTTCCCCATCTGTAAAATTGGGATAATACAACAACATCTATTCCTTGGAGCTGTTGTGGGAATTAAATCAGTTAATAATACGTGTAAAACGCTTCGAACAGTGAGAAGCCCCTATTAAGTGCTCGGTATAGCTTTAAACTGATGTATACCTAAGCAAAACACGTCTTACGTTCACTTTTCACCAGTAAATTCTCAGAAGTATTTTAACGTTCAGTTTCTGAGATCAAGAGCAAACCACCACTTAACCTCACCTACTGCTCAGTGACAAGAAATGGTAAGGAATCAGTTGGAGAGAAAACCCTTTGCCGTCCAGTCGATTCCAACTCTTAGCGACCCCATAGGACAGAGCAGAACTGCCCCGCAGGGTTCCCAAGGAGCGCGTGGTGGATTTAAACTGCTGACTTTTTGGTTAGGAACCGATCTTTTTTAACCACTGCGCCATCAGTTGGGGTAGGGGGAGTGGTTATTAAAAACAATGAGGCTAACTACAACCAGCCTCAATCTCCTGCAGATTTACTTTCGGGAAGCTAACGACTGAGAGTTGGGAGTGGAGGGTAGGGAACGTCTGAAGACCCTGCCAGGTGCCAAAGGGAAAGGCGCAGGTGGGGACAGGGCGGAGGGCCGCGCCTGCCTCACCACAGTCAAACGCTGACGGAGAGAGAGGATGCGTCAAGAGGCTCAGCTCAGCCCCCACCCGCCTCCTCTGAGGCGAGAAGGGCGGGAGCCTGGTGGGCGGAGGCCACCCCAGGGGCGCCGACCGCCCCTCCGCCTTCCCCTACTTTGACTCGCCCTCAGCACCGAACTGCCATCCTCCGAAGGCCATGCGCTCAAACGTACCTGCAGAACAGCGGCCGTTACCGGGCCGGTCCCCGCTACGCCCAGTAAACCAGAGGCCCAGCTGGGCTCTGGCAGCCCCGCAGTTCTCCCGGCCACCGCCTCATTTCCGCCCACACGAACGCTGAAGGCGTCCGCACTTCCGCCCACACAAGCGCAGACAGCTTCTGTACTTCTGCCCACTCGAGCACCGACCGCGTCGATGCGCCCGGCAGTCGATCGCCGACTCCTCGATGCGCGGACAGGGCGGGGCTCGAAGGCCCTATGAAGGCTCTGAGAGGCCCAGATACACATGGGAACCTCCTCAGGAACCAGAATTTCAGGGCGAGTTCCTGTGTACAGACAGAAAACTCGGAATGATGGACCACCGAAGCCCAGCAGCAGCAAGCACAGCGCGCGAAACTGGAGCGCAGAGGAGACTCCCACCACCCCCTGCTTGCCGGAGCAGTCTGGGCGGAGGAACGAGGGAGAGCCCTCAGGAGCCACTGCAGGATCTAGGCAAGAAAGGATGGCGGTCGGACCAGGGTGATGGCGGGGCCGGGGACAGTAGGCAGAAGGCAGAATTGGCGGTCCTGGCCGCGGGCTGTGGGAAGGATACTCCAGGTAACCAGGTTCATGGTGGTTCTGTTAACTAAAACGGGAAAGACTGGCGAGAAAAAGTGAGGAAAGGGGGATTCAAAAATTGTATTTTAAATTGTAAAATGCTATAAGACATTCCAGTGGCGATATTAAGTCGGCTAGTGGACATACGGGCTTTTGTCCTGTTTGGTCACCCTAGTGTCTCTTCGTGTTACTCCATGTTATACCAATTAGGGTAGGCCACTCTACACACCTGTTAGGCTCTAACTTGGGTTAGTACTTGTGACCTAAGGAATCCATGGCCTCTGCTGCCATCAGACTGGGGCTGAGCAGAGGGCAGAGTTCCCAGGACAGCTGGCCCGTAGTGGGGACCGTTTGTGACCTAGAGTGTGTTATTTGTTTCTTACCTAGAAATTCCAAAGGTGTGCTGGAGAAACCTGTTAGAGATGAATGGAGAGAAATGTGGCAGAGAAGTAGCGGCCACAGCCCTGGTTTGGTGTCTTGCAGCCTCTAACCCCACAAACTCATAGATGCACCTCACACAAAGTTAGTTTTTGGGTACCTGTTAGATCTTTGTGTCTCACATGAATGCCTGCCAGAGAATACCCATCTGCACAGCAGAGAAGGCACTGAACAATCAGGTGGATCCCACCAGTGGAGGACAGTCAGCCTGGCCACTCCAGTGCATGCACGCACACTGGGCCTGTAAATGGAGTAGCCTAGTGGCAGGATGGAGGCTGTGCGTGGGCCCACCAGTAGGGGCTCCCTCTCAACAAGACAGATCTAGATGCTGCATCTGCCCCTCCAGCAGCAGAGGGCAATGCTCAGGCCATGATGTAGTACCACCCCTTGTGGAGACAAAGCAGCCATTTGGTGGCACGTTGATTTCATCAGACTTCAGATGCATATCCTGGATTTGAGTTTGTCTTCCCTGCCCACAGAGCCTTGGCAAGCGTCACTGCCCATTTGCATACAGGGTATGATTTATCATCTTGGGATTTCCTGTAATGTTGCCTTAAATCAGGGACTCCCTTAAAAGTGAAGGAGGTGTGACAAAGAGACATCACTGCAAGATCCACTGGTTTTAGCATACATCACACACCCAGACCGTGCCATCCTGATAGAACATTAAAGTGGACTCTTAAAGACCCAGCTAAGACTCCAGCATGGGGAAGACACTTTGCAGGGTAGGGATGCTGTGCTTTAAGGTACAGTATATATTTTGAATTTGATGCCATTATTAATAGCATTATATCACTATTAATACCGCTGTGTCCCTGATAGCTGCAGTCCTGGTTCCTGGGGTGGGGCAGAGGACCCCTGACAAGGGGACATAGATTCCACTAATCTAAAAGATACATGTGCTCTCACTCATTTGGGCTCCTCAGGCAGCCACATCCACCCCCCCTCCCCCGCCAAAAAAAAATTGATCCTGATAATCAGAAGAAATAGGGGCAGGGAGGATAATTTCTGGAAGTCAGGGGATTCACTGGGCATCTTTTCCTTGATATCAGTAAATGGCAAGTACAGCAGCCCTGGCCTTTAGGAGCATGCTAACTAGGGTCCCAGACTCCACAGGGATGAAGGTCTGGGTCATTTCATCAAGCAAGCAACCTGGCCCAACAGAAGTGCTAGCTGAGTGTGAGGGAAATTTAGAATGGGTGACAGAGGAGCACAAGGATAAAACTCACTCATGGCCTTAGGGCCAACTACAGCAGTGGAGATTAGCTGGACCCACCCACCCTTCTGTTGTTGGCCTTTTTCTTTCCCAATAAAGTGTGACTGGACACCACCCTAAGGAGTCCATGACGGGACCAAGTGAGCACAGCATGGCGTGACAGCAGCAGAGGCTGTGGGTGCCCTGCCCGTATTCCCTCAGCTCTCACCTCTACTCTCTGAAGGCTATGTTATGGGAGCACCTACAGCCCTGGGCCTTAGGGCAAGCTGGTAGTACTGGAGAGTTCATTCATCCAGAGCAGGCTTCAGCCAATAGATAGGCAAGGAGTTGGTGTATAATAACCAGATTTCTCGCTCGTGGATGCAACAACTTTAAGACATGTTCTCCATTGCATAACAGAGTTCTCCAGTGACATTAAGCTCCAGTTGTCCACAGTAACATGCTAGATTAGGGGAAAAAAAGAAAAACAGTTGCTGTCAAGTCAACTCAACGCGTGGCAACCCCGTGTGTGTCAGAGTAGAACTGTGCTCCATAGGATTTTCATGACTAACTTTTTTGGAAATAGATCTCTAGGCCTTTCTTCCAAGGTGCCCCTGGGTGGATTCAAACCTTCAGCCTTTTGGGTAACCAGCTGAGTGCATTAACTGTTTACATCATAATTAGTATGCAACCTCATACTAGTAGAACCAGGGACTCCCTGAAAAAAAACCCACTGCCATCGAGTCAATTCCAACTCACAGGGTCCCTATAGGACCAAGTAGAACTGCCCCACAGGGTTTCTGAGAAGCGTCTGGTGGATTCCAACGCTGACCTTTTGGTTAACAGCCGAGCTCTTAACCACAGTGCCACCAGGGCTCCTCACCTCCCATAGGTAAACTTTATCTCAGGGTCGGTTTCTAGGGAACCCAGCCAAGATAGTCATTATCTTAGACCAAAAACAATCCCAGCCTATACTTACTACCATTTAAATGTCTCTGTGTGCAAAATTATTAGAGAACTCCATCTTATAACAGGAGAACGTGGCATTTTGTGCCATGTACACTTTGAATTGAGGGTGTGTTTCAAGGTGTTGCTTGAGTATGCAGCAACTTCCCTGTCCCAGGACCATCCATTGTAAAAAGCAAAGGAAGAGCTAGGAATGAGAGTCAAAGACCTGCTGGAAGAGGTTGAAAGGAAGAAGGTTTTCCATACCTCTGGCAGTGGCACTCCTCGTCCTTAATGAAACTAACCCCTTGTCTTGAGGGCTACAGATATTTCCGGAATCAAAAAATGACAAGTAATATTGTATCTCTGCAACAAAAATACTCAAAGGAGGAATGAGATCTTTTGCTGACATTAAGAATGCTGATGTCATTTTCTTTCTTTTTCCTAAAATTTCTAGTCCTAATTCAAAGCCACCTACCAAACAAGAGCTTAACATATGCAGAAGCTGGCAGCAAATGAAATCATTCAACATAAAACTGTGATAGCTGTCAAGGCAGTTACAGATCATTGTGCGCTTTGTGTCTTCAATTCTGCATCTGATTTGGTTTGACCTAGGGAGAAAGAATAATTTTGAGGCAAGAAATCCTTTTGGTTTCAGTCTTAGGAAACACCTTGAGAAACAACTCCCTATTGTTTAAGTATTTCGTTTTTTACATTAGATGAACATCTTATTGCGTGGCCTGTTATTTTATAATGGACCATAATTAGTAATGGAAACTCATCCTCCAGACAGCTTTAACTTGCTGTATCTGAGTGAACCTGTTTACCAAAGGCTGACATCTGTGTGGCCGCTGTTCACTTTATCAATTCCAAGCTCCTTGCTGGCCAACTGCTGCCCAATTCATTTCTGTAAATACAACAGAGCCTGACATAGCAGGTCGTGAGGACACCAGCTTGACCACCCAATAATAGCACTGATCAAAATCTGTAATTACATTCTTATCTACTTGTTTACTTTTTTGTTTTTCTCCTCCCACTAAAATATAAACTCCTTGAGAGAAGGAACTGTATATTGTTCACCCATGCCCCACACATAGTAGATGCTCTGTAAGTATGTGCCGAATGAAAATCTGAAGGATAATACGGCAGGGTTGGGGAGCATGCCTATTTCCAGTTGTCTATTTCAAGATGTGCTTAATAGCCATTAAAGGCAAAAAAAAAAAAAAAAAAAAAGACGAGCAAAATTTGATAAGTTATATAAATCTTGACAAAACATAGACGGTTGAGATGTTTTACTAAATACCACCCCACTTTGTCATCCTTACTGGAGTCTTGTGTTTCAAGGTCACAGGGCCAATTTGAAATCCCCCAATGTTGTAAAAATAGAATCTGTTTTAGCAATTACTGGGATTGTGCCAACTGATTAAGGAAACCCATTGCCTCATTTTGTTTTTTACTTAACCTTGGGATTGTTTAATCTTCAGAAAATGCCTTATGTGGACTTAACCATATAAGTTTCGGCTTCAGAGCTCTGTGTATGAAAAGCCCTTAAAATAGTCAAATGTCTCCAATCAGCTTTACAGCAAAACCGAGCTCTCTGGTTTGCTGTTTACTTGCTATTTACATATCTTAATCAGAAAAGTGTAAATAAAGCTGATTCTACAGAAGCGACATTGTGTTAAGATAGTGTTCCTCCAACCGTATGACCACCACTGCCACCCACCTCAATGATGCAGATGTGTTTAACACCTGTGTTTATATCGAGGTATTTCTGGCAGTAGGTCTGTCTGTAGGTGGTCCAGAAGGGAATAGAGAAATTGAGGAAAATCATTCTCTCATTGCCAGGAGATATGAGAGAGATGTAACCTGGAGAAAGGAACCTGGGTCAGGATGTATAAATAACTCCTGTCAGTTACTGGGATGGTGGCCCATCCATGCCAGCAGTACTGGACAATTGCAGGGAATGCAGGGGCAACCTGAGTGATTCTGCAAACAAGATTCACACCTCTTCCTGTTCTAAATAAAGGATTTATTGCTGAACATAAGATAGCATTTTCATTTATTTTAACTTGCTAGCTAGGAGCCCGTAGGGAGTCCCTGGATGGTGTAAACAGTTAACACGCTCAGCTGCTAACTGAAAGTTTGGCGGTTCAAGCCTACCCAGAGGCTATTCGAAAAAAAGGCCTGACAATCTACTTTCAAAAAATCAGCCATTGAAAACCCTGTAGTTCTACTCTGATATACGTGGGGTCAGCAGGAGTCAGAGTCAGGTGCATGACTACTGGTTTGGGTTGGTTGGTTTGTTTTCGTTTTTGTTTTTTGATTTTGTAGGAGTGGGTAAGGCTGTTTTGTTTTTATTTTCTAAAAACTTCCACTTGAAGGTGCTATATGTATACTTCAGTAGAAACAAAGCCAGTTTGCATTTTGTCAGTACTGTCAGAAGTCAGGAAACCCTGGTGGCTAAGTGATTAAGTGCTATGGCTGCTAACCAAAGGGTCGGCAGTTCGAATCTGCCAGGCACTCCTCGGAAACTCCGTGGGGCAGTTCTACTGTGTCCTATAGGGCCGCTATGAGTCGGAATCGACTCGATGGCACTGGGTTTGGTTTGGGTTTGTTCAGAAGTCAGAAAATGGCACCACTTTCTCAGTTTATTCCTCTGATGCATAGTGACCCTTAGAGATTGATGCATGGGGCAGCAGACTGGATGGCTTGCACTTTATAAATTCACCTCCGTTATCAAGGAATATCGCCTCATTTGGAGCGGATGCAACAGTTAGAATTTCACTTAGGCAGAGTGAGAATTTGCTGACCTATATTTTTTTATATAAGATTTGAGTCCTATAAGCAATTCTTTCCCCCACTTGTCTGTCAGTTTGCTGGACTGTGGGGGCTTGCATGTTGCTGTGATGCTGGAAGCTATGCCACCAGTATTCAAATACCAGCAGGGTCACCCATGGTGGACAGGTTTCAGCTGAGCTTCCAGACTAAGACAGACTAGGAAGAAGGACCTGGTAGTCTACTTCTGAAAACCATTAGCCAGTGAAAACCTTATGAATAGCAGCAGAACATTGTCTGACATAGTGCTGAAGATGAGCCCCCCATGTTGGAAGGCATTCAAAAGATGACTGAGGAAGAAGAGCTGCCTCCTCAAAGTAGATTCGACCTTAATGACGTGGATGGAGTAAAGCTTTCAGGACCTGCATTTGCTGATCAGGCACGACTCAAAATGAAAGGAAACAGCTGCAAACATCCATTAATAATCAGAACTTGGAATGTTTGAAGTATAAATCTAGGAAAATTGGAAATCACCAGAAATGAAATGGAATGCATAAACATCAATATCCTAGGCATTAGTCAGCTGAAATGCTCTGGTATTGGCCATTTTGAATCGGAAAATCATGTAGTACTATGCTGGGAATGACAGCTTGAAAAAGAACGGTGTTGCATTCATCGTCGAAAAGAACATTTCAGAATCTATCCTGAAGTACAACACCGTCATTGATAGGATCATATCCATACACCTACAAGGAAGACCAGCTAATACAACTATTATTCAAATTTACACACCAACCACTAGGGCCAAAGATGAAGAAATAGAAGATTTTTATCAGCTGCTGCAGTCTGAAATTGATCAAACATGCAATCAAGATGCATTGATAATTACTGGCAATTGGAATGCGAAAGGTGGAAACAAAGAAGAAGGATCAGTAGTTGGAAAATATGGCCTTGGTGATAGAAACAATGCCAGAAATCGAACAACAGAATTTTGCAAGACCAACGACTTCTTCATTGCAAATACCTTCTTTCACCAACATAAACAGCGACTGAACACATGGACCTCACCAGATGGAATACACAGGAATCAAATTGACTATATCTGTGGAAAGAGACGATGGAAAAGCTCAATATCGTCAGTCAGAGCAGAGCTAGGGGCCAACTGTGGAACAGACCATCAATTCCTCATATGCAAGTGCCAGCTGAAACTGAAGAAAATCAGAGCAAGTCCACGAGAGCCAAAATATGACCTTGAGTATATCCCACCTGAATTTAGAGACCATCTGAAGAACAGATTTGCTGCATTGACCACTAGTGACTGAAGACCAGACCAGTTGTGGAATGACATCAAGGACATCGTACATGAAGAAAGCAAGAGGTCAATGAAAAGACAGGAAAGAAAGAAAAGACCAAGATGGATGTCAGAGGAGACTCCAAAACTTGCTCTCGAATACTGAGCGGCTAAAGCAAAAGGAAGAAATGATGAAGTAAAAGAACTGAACAGAAGATTTCAAAGCTTGGGTCGAGAAGACAAAGTAAAGTATTATAATGACATGTACAAAGACCTGGAGATGGAAAACCAAAAGGGAAGAACATGCTTTTAGCATTTCTCAAACTGAAAGAACTGAAGAAAAAATTCAAGCCTTAAGTTGCAATACTGAAGGATTCTATGAGGAAAATGTTAAACAACACAGGAAGCATCAAAAGAAGATGGAAGGAAAACATAGAGTCATTATACCGAAAAGAATTAGCCAATTTTCAACCATTTCAAGAGGTAGCATATGATGAGGAACCGATGGTACTGAAGGAACAACTCCAAGCTGCTCTGAAGGCATTGGCGAAAAACAAGGCTGCAGGAATTGATGGAATATCAATTGAAATATTTCAGCAAACAGATGCAGCACTGCAGGTGCTCACTTGTATGCCAAGAAGTATGGAAGACAGCTTCCTGGCCAGCTGACTGGAAGATAATCAACATTTATGCCTGTTCCCAAGAAAGGTGATCCAACTGAATGTGGAAATTATAGAACAGTATCATTAATATCACATGCCAGCAAAATTTTGCTGAAGATCATTCAAAAACGGCCAGAAATTCAGGCTGTTTTCAGAAAAGGACGTGGAACCCGGGATACAATTGCTGATGTCAGATGGACCTTGGCTGAAAGCAGAGAATACCAGAAGGATGTTTATCTGTGTTTTATTGACTATTGCAAAGGCATTCGACTGTGTGGATCATAACAAATTATGGATAACACTGGAAGAATGGGAATTCCAGAACACTTAATTGTGCTCATGAGGAACCTTTACATAGATCAAGAGGCAGTTGTTCGGACAGAACAAGGGGATACTGATTGGTTTAAAGTCAGGAGAGGTGTGTGTCAGGGTTGTATTCTTTCACCATATCTATTCAATCTGTATGCTGAGCAAATAATCCGAGAAGCTGGACTATATGAAGAAGAACGGGGCATCAGGATTGGAGGAAGACTCATTAACAACCTTCGTTAATGCAGATGACACAACCTTGCTTGCTGAAAGTGAAGAGGACTTGAAGCACTTACTGATGAAGATCAAAGATCACAGCCTTCAGTATGGATTGCACCTCAACATAAAGAAAACAAAAATCCTCACAACTGGATCAATGAGCAGCATCATGATAAGGATGTCGTTTTACTTGGATCCACAATCAACAGCCATGGAAGCAGCAGTCAAGAAATCAAAAGACACGTTGCATTGGGTAAATCTGCTGCAAAGAACCTCTTTAAAGTGTTGAAGAGCAAAGATGTCATCTTGAAGACTAAGGTGCGCCTGACCCAAGCCATGGTATTTTCAATCACATCATATGCATGTGAAAGCTGGACAATGATAAGGAAGACCAAAGAAGAATTTACGCTTTTGAATTGTGGTGCTGGTGAAGAATACTGAATATATACCATGGAGTGCCAGAAGAATGAACCAATCTGTCCTAGAAGAAGTATAACCAGGGTGCTCCTTAGAAGCAAGGATAGCGAGACTGCGTCTTATATACTTTGGACCCATTGTCAGGATGGATCAGTCCCTGGAGAAAAACATCATGCTTGGCAAAGTACAGGGTCAGCAGAAAAGAGGAAGACCCTCAACAATGTGAACTGACACAGTGGCTGCAACAATGAGCTTAAGCATAACAACAATTGTTAAGAATGGCACAGGACAAGGCAGTGTTTCGTTCTGTTGTGCGTAGGGCCACTATGAGTCAGAACCGACTGGACAGCACCTAACAACAACAAGCACTTCTTTACAAAGACAATGCTCCACATGTTTCCTCTTCCCATGAATTTTAGTAGCACCTTTGTTACAGTGTGTCAGCCTGTCTTGGTATCTCATTTATTTTTATTCAAATATGATAGTTTTTATCAGCATCTTTTCATTGCTTAGCTAACACCTTGGTTTCCCACAAACCCAACAAAAGATTTTAAATTCCTTCAAGGTTGGTTTCTTATCCTCTGTTTTTGGTGAGTTTTCCCTAAATTGTTAATTTAGACATGTTCCCCTAGCAGGAATTCAGTACAATTTCAGAAGACAATCACAAGCATCAGTGTGCAGAAACCAGTTCCATTTGCCCACTACCCTTGTCCCCAGATAACTGCCTCCCTCAGTTCATTTCCAAACAGTTCTTTGGTCTGTGGCCATCCATCCTCCTCACCCAATCCAGCCAGCAATGCAAAAGTGATCTTTCCACTTTGCACAGTACTAGGGGATAAGGAATACATGAAAAATTAGAAGTCAAAGATACTTTCAAGTCCATACATTAGCCCACAATTTGTGCCTTTGTTTTTCTTACTGAAACCTCGTGTGATGAAATAAATTCCTTTTGCTTTGGTTCTTTGGAAAAATAGCTTGAGAGATTTCCCCCTTAAGCCCTGAGGAGTTACCTTTACCCTAGTTTTCTACCCTTAAGGATTTGTTACTTTTGTCCAGGTTGATTGACATTTCCTGGGTAAGCCGTAAGAACTTGGTTTGATACTTTTTGTTGGGTCCTGGGCTGCAGCCTGCCCTGTGATTGGTATGCACCTTGCAAGGATTGGTCAATGGAGTATGCAAATGACATATGTGTAACCTACTATGCAAATGAAGTATCTGTGGCCTACCAAGAGGGGATTAGTTAGTTCATGGCCCTGGTGGGAGGGCCATGGATTGAAATTGACAAGAAATTGTGTGTATATATATGTATATATGCAGGCAGCACCACAGAGTTCTTAGAGAAGCAGAAGGAAGAGAGAAGAAGCAAACAGAAAGCGGAGACAAGAAACCTCCTAAAAAGCTGTAACAGGATTCAAAATCTGTAACACTGAAGACAATGAGAGGCCCACAAGAGTCAGTGGCAACAGGCCCAGAAGGGGCCCAGCAGCAGAGCCAGCCGTGACAGGCTTGGAAGGGGCCCAGCGGTGACAGATGGCAGGGGCAAGAGGAACCTGTCCTAAGGGGGCAAAGGGGAACTTGTCCTCAGGAGGCCAAGGGGAACCTGTCCTCAGGGGACCAAGAGGAACCCATCCTCAGGGGCCCAAGAGGAGGCCCACACTGCCAAGAGCAGCTAAGACAGCTGTCCTGTACAAATAAGGGAGACTTTGCCTACATACCTTGTGATCTGATCCTAAGTTGTAGCCTATTGATCCTGACCCCAAGTTGTACCTTGTTACTTCCCTCAAAAAGGTCGACAGTTCAAACCTGCAAGAGAAAGATGTACCAGTCTTCGATGAAAATTGAAGCCCTGGGAATCCTGTAGGGCAGTACTACTCTGTCCTATAGGGTCACTACCCAGATCCATAACCCAGTGCCGTTGTTGATTCCGACTCATAGCAACCCCACAGGACAGAGTAGAACTGCCCCATAGAGTCTCCAAGGAGCGCCTGGCAGATTCAAACTGCTGACCCTTTGGTTAGCAGCCGTAGTACTTAATGAGTCCTTCAAAAAACACTTAATTGTAGGTATGGCCTGTGAGTTCTCTGTGGCCGTTGCAACAGATTCTAGAACTGAGAAGAAAAGTAGAGAATGCTATGGAAGGGATGGCTGGTGTCAGAATTGGTGAAAAGGTTGGAGTGTGGAGTTATATCTTACCTCCACCACATGGGAATCAGCTTTGGGCTGATCCTGCCCATTATCCCGCCTGACACTACTACTATCTTTTTATACCTTGTAACAAAAATAATAACATGGAGCAAGGCCAATTCGTTTGAGCATTAACTTGTATTTTCCCCTCTGGTGGGGTTTGAGCAATCAAATACTAGAAATAAACAAAAATACCCACAGCCCCTGAAAACTCGAGAGTTGAGTGTAGTGTTATCGGTAAAATACATATATACTTACATACGTGTTTATATATGTATTTATATTTTTGTGTATTTATATATTACATTGCAAGCCCAGAAACCAGCATTCTGAGCCCTGCCCAATATTTACGCTGATGGGATGTGTTATTTAATCTTATTTTTAAACGAAGATTGGAAAAACTCTGAAGTTCTTTTAAGCCTGAAAATTTCATGGCCACATTTTTCAGTAAACAAGTATTCTCCAATGATTTGGCAGAACCGAAGGACCTACTCTCTGGCAACTTTATCTGGCTATTGTGTAGAATATGACATGTGGGTGGTATTAGTGGAGGTTTTCCAAATAACTCTATATGCCAGTAGATCACACTAATTGTTCTATTCAAGTAAAGGGATTTTTTTTCTCCCCGATACTTCATTGTCTGAATTTGTAACCTGTGTTGTTGTTAGTTGCTGTCGAGTTGATAAAACAGAACTTCTTAATTTCTTTCTCTGACCTTGAAGCAAATAGTTGGTCCTTTTCTGTTTGCATAGCTTTTTGCGACTCTGTCTGGAATCACTTCCACACTCCTGCAACAACCCTCTGCCTTTGCTTTCTTGTCCCTGGTTAGGGTACTGTAGTAGAAAGCCAGACCGTAGTAAGTTAGCTGTGACGCAGAGTAATAAAGAGGAAAAAAATGTAATGTTAAATATGTGGGTTGCATTTTCAATTTTGCATTTTAATCAAATTTCTACTTTTCCATAAAGTAATTTCTCTTAGGCTTGACCAGATTTACTCAGGTCCCGGGTGCATGGATATGTGTTGATTTACATTATTATAGTGTACATATATATTGAACATTGTGGATATTTATTCACTAACATAGACTAGAAGCTCACACGAATACACAGGCATGAATAATGGATTCAAGCACATATGTATGCTTTTTTTTCCGAAGTTTTATTTGAGAGCAAATTGAGAATCTCTCTCTAGTTATATAATTATAATTATATCCTAGAAATTTATGTACACTTGCATTAAGCCTTTTTGCAGATTATGTCTTGTTAAAGAAAATTTTGGTGATAGCTGTTTGTTCTTTCATGTAGTTTTGTATTTTGTATGTTTAACTGTAATTGTTGTTGTTCTTAAATGGCCTGCTTGCAAGCATGCATTTGTTAAAACAGAAGGATTTTTTGTTGTTTAGGAAGATCAGTTTTGAACCAAAATTTATAGGCACGTTCTCCTTGGATACGATGCTAAGTTTGCTTTTAAGTGTCAGTCCTCTTCTACCATTTAATGAGAAAATGGCAGCCATAGTGTGACAAGGCACAAAGCTGATTAATATCCTGGAAAGGAAAAATAAATGCCATCTAGCTTTCCAGCTCTTGCTTTATGTAAATATGCTGGTAACTGCTGACTCTGAAAACATTTCAAGAGAAGTAAAATACAAATTAATTCACAAAGAATTTAGAAGGTGCTTCTTGAATGGGCTGAGTCAGCTTTCCACCTCCAAGAGAGAGGAGCCTTTGCGTTTTTAACCCATCTTCAATATATACAGAAATTTCACATTGCTTTTCTTTCTCGGTTTACAACACAATAATTCTTTCCGTTAAAGATGTCTCAGAAATCTGTGTTTAGCTCATCTCAGAGGCAGTGCAGTTCCTGAAAGCACTTACGAAAAGAGGTTTATTTTCTGTACAGAACTAATTGTCCAGCCACTGATTCAGAGAAGTCTTCTATACATGTCTATTGCAGCAACTCAACCTCAGTTTTTTTCACATCAACAAATACTGACACAACGCCTGTTTATACTCAAGGCTTTGCACTTTTTTCTACATGTTCTTTCTCGCTTTCGATAAATTAAGCTAATCTGCCATAAATGTAAAGACATTATAATTACTATTACTTCAATATTCATTTTCCAAAAGCAAAATTAGAACCTGTTTTGGAGGGTGGGAGCTGGGGAGGATAAATGAAAGATCCTGTTTTTTGGGTTTTTTTTGTACCCAATTCTTGTTTGATAAATGTTTACAATTAGGACTAATATAAACTGGTTGCAAAGGGAATCTGTTGTGCATAAATGTTTAACAGATAAGAAAATAGCGGCTAAAACTCTGGAGAATCTCTTTCCTGCTTGTTTTTCAAGCTTAGTCTAACATATTTAAATCAGCATGTTTTGAATGAAACCACATAAAGGACTGTTCTACTGGTTAGGTTTATGAGTAAACACAAGTAAGCAGTATTTGGGGGCGGAAGTAGTCCCTGGGCACAAGGCTATTGTCATGACTAATCTTTTTACAGTGCAAGCATGAATGAACTCAGTACTATACAATGAAAATACCTCATACAATGTTAATCTTTTCTAATGTGAACGTTTTCGTATTGAAAGGAATGTGTATATTTGTAATTCACTTTATACATTCAAATACACATTATTGTGATCTCTATATGAAATATAGAAATACAGGCGTTTTTTACGCTTCACATGAGAATAGCTATACAATTAAATGCACATTATTGCTACCATCTTTAGAAAGTGGCAATACTAAATCCCTCAAATGTGTTTTAAGACTATATACCCAATCTAGTTAGAAATGTAATAATTATATGTGAAATAGTTTTAATTATTCAGAAATGTTATATATTTCACCATATTTTGTGAATCTAAATAACTAGAATACTGACCTTCCTTGTAAAATGTAATTGTGGAATACAGATAGTCCCTTCATGGAATGAACGCTTTCTACTTTATCCAATGAAATTTCGTATTTCATATAAACTAATAATGGCAGAAATTAACTTATAAACTCAAAAGCTGTTTCATTTTTTTTTTTAATGGAAACTAGAATATTTCTCATTTGTAGAACCACTATGAGAAGTAAAAAACAGTATTTTAATGAACTGTTTCTTCCAAAAAGGCTTAGCAATGGGTTTAAATATGAAATAATTGAATATAAGAAATTTTAGTAACTCTGCTCAATTATTGCTGACTTATTATCCTTCCAGCACATCTGTAATACTTATTAATATTAATATCACTAATAATAATAATAGTCTTCAACTGCTGAGAATCATTAGAGAAAAAAATCTTTAATGTATAAAATCTGTGGAAGCCTGAGCTGTTAAAATCTCCATCTGCATTTGAATACTGACAAGTCCTTTTCAGGCTGTGTGAACAGAATGTACAGGAAGATCCTAAGGGCACCTTCAGAGAGCACCATATCCCCTTGAGCTCCTGCACTTCACCACTGTCAGTCAGGTGGCCACCTGGATGGTCGCAAGGCTAAAGCCTGTGTGTGCTTTCTTCCTTTGGTGCAAAAATTTCACTTTAGAGTCATAAGCCTTGATTATTCTCTGTGGTTTTGTTAGATTTCCTGAAAGTCACAGTTTACTGTTGGGGAGGAAAAAGTTACTAAGCCAAAAATGGCTGGCAGCAGGCAACTGGGAACTATTAGCTAACAAATGAAAAAAAAAAAAAAAAATCTAAGTGGAAAGGGACAAAGAAGAAAGTTGAGTAGACTGACTATTCTCGGTTCCTTCCTTCACGCCATTTTTCTTGTTATTTTCTTTTTTCTTTTAAACAGAACAAATGGTCCTGAGAACAGATGTTCTTTATTTTTAAACAGTAACAAATAACTTCATTGACTTGTCATTTTAGTTTTTACTCTTATTTAAGCTTGAGACAGAAGGCAGGCCTTCTGAAACCGCGGAAACCCTGGTGGCGTAGTGGTCTAGAGCTACAGCTGCTAACCAAAAGGTCGGTACTTCAAATCCACCAGGTGCTCCTTGGAAACTCTATGGGATGGTTCGACTGTGTCCTGTAGGGTCACTATCAATTGGAATTGACTGGATGGCAATGGGTTTGGTTTGGTTCGTTCTGAAACTGCTGGAAACTTCCCGTGGTCAAGCTGCCTCCCACTTTCTTTGGAGGGGTCCTGACCAGTAACCCAAAAGATTGCTGTGGTCAGGCCAGCAGTAGATACCACTGCCTCACCATTCATGTGTACACACACATGCACACAGACACACTCACACCTACATATGCACACACTTTAGGAAAAGACTGAAAAATTAAACTGAATTTGGGAATAGCAACTCTTAAAAGGAGTTGCGTAGGGTAAATTTGTGGGGGGTGGTCCATGGAAATCGCACAATTCCTGAACAGTGGGTGGATATAAGGAGCAGAGGGAGAAGTAGTCATGGGGGGCTCTAGGCCTTTCGAATGTTTAGATTCCATTTTGTCTCAGCCTCGTTTAAGTCTACCTTGCTTCATCCTGTCTCATCAATTATAGTTTAAGTATTTATTTTCCCCACATCTTTCATCTTTTCTGTAAATTGAGGTCTTCAGCCGAATTATATGTAAAAAGAATGCTGACGGCAGCATTCTAATTTTTTTAAAAATTCTGTGATTAACACATTGCTCTTTTGTGGCTGAACCACTCATCATAAGAAGATTGTTAACTGGTATTTTGCTTTCAACAGCTCTTAAGATCATTCCTGGAGTGTGTAACTAGAGAGTTGTGTTTGGGAGTGTTTGAACTCCCTGACCACAAGGAGCTGAAGTGTTTCTCTCCGGGGTCTTTAAGTGAGTAGACAGTTTCTACACTGGCAGATCCTTAGGCCTGGAAGTCTGTAGATGCCATTGGCTTTTAATTATATTATCTCTTTTTGCAGTCTATTTCAAGGAGATGTCCAGAACCAGCTTATTTTCTCAAGAAACAGAAATCAAGGTCTTAGTATATTTTCCATTATACTGTGAATAAACTAATCCAAATCAGGTGAGTTGTCAGTTGTTTACAGGTTAATGTTAGATGTAGAAACTGATATATAGATCCAATACTTCCGTTATCCAACCTTATACATATACCCTGATTTTCTAAGTCATCAAGTTTCAAGAAAATACAAAGATGAAGAGAGATTTCATCCTTACACACTCATGTTTTTGCGTGCCCATTCTGTAGCCTTGTCCCATCTCAGCTTCCTCTGAAGATAACCGGACCATCCTCTGTAATATAAACTCTCCAACCCAGACTTTTCATTTTGTTAGGAATAGTTTTGAAATTTTAGGAATTAGTTTCTTCTGGCAATGCCTAAATTCAGCTGCAAGCTCTCTGCATAAATTGTACACATTTCTCTGGAACCATCTGCCTCTATTGGCAGGAAACGTCAGCTCTCTGCTATGCCCAGGAAAGGGTAAGTCACAAGAAGTGATTTCATTCTTGCTCATTCTGTCAAGCATATTTCTTTTAAAAACATTAAGTTTTTCTCTTGGACATCTAGGGGAGAAACCAACAGCCCTGCTAAAATGTATTATTAACTCTAACAGAGTGGAAATGATAATAGGAAACATTAGAAATGCATAATTTTTATTTTGAGACATTATTCAAATACTAAAACATACCTTTCCCCATATATGGGAAAACTTAATTACAAAAACCCAACCTCCTAAATGGACTATATAAGCCAGATGTCATTTTTTTTCTTAAGGTATAATTTTACATAATAAGACACATGAGGCCCACTCCTAGTGAAAAAAAATGATGTGGACGTGAAGTGTATGATTTGTTTTTAATATTTTATTTACTTTAAAGTCAAATGAAACACTGCTATGTGTTTGATTTTACCAAGTTAATGAATGTGTTTTTAGCCTGTTTTCTAAATTGCTCAGAAAAAGATGTTTGAAATAATTTTATTCTGCAGTATATTCAGTCTTCAGCACAGCTGTCCAGTTTAAGCATCTTCTTTATATAAAATGCAATATTTTTCCTATTTTTAATACTTAATTCTATTACTATATATATATTTTTAGTAAATAGTGCATAGACTTATTTTCCTTTAATGTTTTTTCTTACTGTGTTTAATATAATTTTTAAGCAAGTAAATCTCATAGAATTAGTATAAACATCAATTATATATGTTGAAAACTAGTTTTACAGTCTATAAGGAGCTATATGAAGTATTAATATTATATGCACAGCATATTTTATATAGTGAATTTCAAAGTTATGATCAGTATCATGAAAAATTGTAATCATATTCGGATCACATATGGATACTTAAAATAAGTGCTTCAGCTAGACCATATTTGCATAACGAAAGCAGTTTTTTTCCTCTATTAACATCTGTTAATTTTAAGAAAAATTGTGTGTGTAAAAGAAATCCAATTTATGAAATATAGTAAAGCATTAGTAAGTTCACCCAGGAAGTCAGATGCCTTTATGTATTTATTTTTTATATGAAGATATGATTTAAGTGTCATTGGTTTTTTTTCACAATTTAGTTCTAGGTTCAATTTATAGAAAGTACCTCAGAATAGTGATTTGTACTCCTAATTGTTTGATTAAAATGAACAGATTGTTTGCTTTTTATTTCACCCATCAGTTGCCCAAACTAAAATGGAACCAGTGTTTTTCAAGATTTTACTCTTAGCTGTCAACCAAGGCTCCACAGAAAGGTTTTATAATTTTCCATTTTGAGGTAGATTGATGCATAATTATTGTGCCCATTCGTTGAATGAAGGTAAACCAAGGAAATATAACTCTCAAGAGTAAGAAGATCACCTAGACTAAGTCCCATTTTAAAGATATAAAAATGATTTACCTCTCAATTGGTACTTTTTTTTAGGGAGTCAAATTAATCATCTTTGGCAACTAAATCTTTTAAATATTTATATATTTTTTCAACCATTCTAAATCTTTTTGTATATTCCATGTAAAATGTATAAGATATTAAAAATTCATGGTATAGCATCTAAATAAAATTAAAAAATTCAACATCAGCCTTTATACTCTTGAAGAAAAATGTTCATGCAAAGTACGTATTCTGTAGTTACTGTGAAGCCCCAGTGCTACAAAATGGTAAAGCAATTTATTTTTTCAGTTTTTTTATATGAATCTAACAAAAAATTAGAGTCAGTCCATTTTATGAAGATGTAGACAGAAGGCTGTCAGTTATTGAATTGTACTAAATAATTTTAGTGGTGCCTCCTATTTATCTTTTTCACAGTAACTAAGCACCTCACTGTGCTTTCTGCCTTTAAAGGAGAAAGTAAACTTGTCTTTTTATTTTAACGAAAAGCAGCCAACACACACACAAGCACCTCACTGTGCTTTCTGCCTTTAAAGGAGAAAGTAAACTTGTCTTTTTATTTTAACAAAAAGCAGCCATCTCTTATCACTTACATTTACTTACAATTTATAAAGGTGATTCTGCAAAAATCAAACAAAGGATAGGGCTTTTGTTGTCTGCGGGCCTATGAGGGCTTGCTTTTCTTCTCACTGTTGTAGTCTGAAACTGAAACGTTGCACTGCTGAGAAAATGCCATGAAAATATAACCCACTGCATTCCAGAAAAATAAATAAGTAAGGCCACCCATATTTTCAATTAGTGCTATTGCAGAATGCAGGAAATGGCAGGAGATCCGTCCAAGGCGCCCTGGGCTGGGTCATGGCTCTGAGCAGTGACAGGAAGCCCTGCAAGGGAAGGCAGGCTCAATGCGAAGATGGCCCGTCTCCAAGGAAAGCTGCAACTAATGGCTGACACCAAGCTTACATTTGGACCAAGGTTACTGCTAAACTTCAAGATTTGAATGTTTAATGCCGAATCAACACTAAAAGTTCTAGCGGCCTTACCCATTTTATATTTTAGGCTTTTAAGCGTTCTTAGTATCTTCCATATACAGAGTTGTAGCCGCCTGAAATAGCAATATTCTGGTCAGTTGGTGAAAGTTATAAAATACTTTTGATTTAAAGTGTCAGGCCTAAGAATAATTGTTTCCTACAAGGGGACTGCATTGATTGCTGACACACCACAGCCACCAGGGAAGTCATTCGTCAGAGGAAAGCAGCAGGCAGAGGGTATTTCTTCCCTCCCCACGTGGAAGGCCACCCCTCCTGAGTCAGCCTGGGATGTAGGAGCTCGCAGGTCTGAGGTCAGTGAGCAGTTATGGTGTAGGCTCCTTCCCTAGGATGTGTGTTTCTGAAGTGTTCCAATCACTAGTTTAAAGGTTATATCTGAAACCAAAAAGCAGAATTTCTACGCTATGGGTTTCTGAGACTCTTTATTTTGCATGCTTTCTGTTTCAGTTTTCACTTTTAGGAGTTTTCTAGTGCATCAAGCTGAAATTAGTTAAAAGAGAGGGGAAAAAGAACCAGTGGGGTGATGTTATTTTGGATGACTCTTATCTAGCTTGTGGTTCTAATTCCTTTAATTTCTATAACTAGAGTAAATTTTTTGATTCCTTTCACGCTAGATAAACAAAAAGTAAATCTACACATTATATTCTTCCAACCAAAGAATTCAATAATTGAGGAGCTGCTATGGGCTGCAGTTGTTAAAATAAAGAGTAAAATTCACAAATAATGTTACTAAGCATTATGTGGGTAGAAAGAGTGGCATGGGTAAATGAAAATTAAATATCCATAATGCCAGTTAAAAATTAAATGTAAAATTCAAATGGTGCTTTGTAATTGAAAAAAAAAAAATGCTGTGTATTTGTGATGATTGTAGGAGAGATCTTTTTCTTTTCTTTTTTTTTTTTTTTTGGTAATGCTTACTTACACCCTCACCTAAAAATCAGAGTACATGGGAACAAAAGCTTCGACTGTCTATTCCCTCTTAGCTAATTCCTTCTAGCTGAGAACATTTGCTTGGCAAATCAATTATTTTGTTAGGTTAAATAGGCTATCATTTCCTTTTCACAGTAAAATCAAGAATTTCATTTTTGTATGATAACTGCAGTATTTCCTATAGTTGAATTCTAACAGCTTGGGAGTGTATTCTTTATTTAGTTTTCTTATTCCAAATAAGGAATGGAAAGATTTAAAAAAAAAAAAAAAAAGAACCTCCTTCCATTTGCAATAGTTCCAAAATACATATGCCTTTAGATTAGGTAAAGCAAACGATTTTCAGACATAGGGCAATCAAGAACTGTATCTTGCCACGATATTTGCTGTCTGTCAGCCACAGAGTGGGCCCTAAGAGAAAAGATTTGGAGCATTCTCAGCCTTTGTTTTCCAGCTCTCCCTCCCACGTCCTGTGCTGTCTTCTTCCTTCACCGCCACACCCCAAGCTCTAGGTGCTCCTAAAATATTCCATCCCTGAACCTGCTTGAAGGAAATTATCTAATGTATTCACCCTCAAGTGTAAATTATTGTGGTTTAATTTCTTATTCAATAAATGTTTTCAAACATCATACTTGGTGAGGCCTCTGAGAAATGTAGAAATGATACTGGCACTTGTCCCTTGAATAAGATACCAAAACAAATAACCATAATGCAAGATTTTATACTCAACATCAGAGTTGGAAGGATCCTTAGAGACCATGCAGACCAAACCTCTGATTTTATAGAGGAGAGAGGTAAGGCCTGGAGTCAGCTAATTGATGTGACCATATTTCCACTAAAACTAATCAGGTGCTTGCTAGTCTGGTGCTTTTTCTGGACTCCTTCAGTACTCAAATCTTTCTCGTATGTTGTAGGAGATGAAATTGTTGTTTAAGATAGTCACTGCCCCTCCTACAGGATTCTCTCTTTGAGAGAATTGTTTACGCCTCCATCCCATTGAAATCAGTCTTGGCCCTGGATTTGTTTTGACCAATGGGGTAGGAGTAGAAGTGACCAGTGCTACTGTAAAGCAGTAGCCATCACATGGTCTGCCACCTTTTACCCCTGTTTCCAGAGGTCAGCATTATTCCAGAAAAAGGCTGTCTGGGTCCTGAAATAAAGAGTACATGGGACAGGGCCACCGCCAGATGGATATCATATAAGTGAGAGATAAACCTGTTGTATGCCAAAGTTTTTAGTGTTGTTTGTTATTGCAGCATAACAGGGCCTAAGCTAACATGATTCATTGCATTGCTGCCACAACAGAGATCTGGTGATCTATGGTTATGCATTCCATTATTTGAATACAAAGCTATACAGTTACTCATAATCAAAAGATCGTTATTGTCATGGATTGAATTGTGTCCCCCCAAAATTTGTGTATCAATTTCGCTAGGCCATGATTCCCAGTATTGTGTGATTGTCCACCATTTTGTCATCTAATATGATTTTTCTGTGTGTTGTAAGTCCTGTCTCTGTTGTTAAAGAGATGTGATTAGCGGCAGATATGTTAGTGAGGTAGGATTCAGTCTACAAGTTTGGGTTGTGTTTTGAGCCAGTCTCTCTTGAGATGTAAAATAGAGACGTGAACAGAGAGACGGGACCTCATACCACCACGAAAGCAGTGCCGAGAGCAGAGTGTGTCCTTTGGACCTGGGGTTCCTGCACGGAGAAACTCCTAGACCAGGGGAAGATTGATGACAGGGACCTTCCACCAGAGCTGACAGAAAGAGAAAGCCTTCCTCTGGAGCTGGCACCCTGAATTCAGGCTTCTAGCCTCCTAGACTATGAGAGAATAAACTTATGTTTGCTAAAGCAATCCGCATGTGATATTTCTGTTATAGCAGCACTAGATAAATAAGACAATTATATACATCACAATCCTGGATTTTTTATACTAAGACCTAAAAGTAGAAGGAAGACACCCACTTACTCTGCTCCAGGGCTCCACGAACGCCTGTGGGTAGACTCGACCTGCCAACCTTCCATTCAGTGGTTGAGCGCTTAACCATTTCACCACCCAGGGACTCCCAACATCAGTTAGAGAGTGATATATTTATAAGAAAGAAGTGAAGCAGGCACAGGGTATACTCGGCTTAAGAGATCAAGAGAGTCTTCCTGGAGGAGATAGGTTTCTACCGGACTTTGAAGAATGAGTAGGAATTCTACCTTCAGAGAATGGCATTTTTGGTAAAGGTTCATTGTCATGCAAGACATTAAGATAGGAAAGTTTAGAATATTTTAAAAAGTCTGTGGTTTTTTAATACCTCTTCGAACAACCCGTAAAACTTGTTGCCATCGAGTCAATTCCAACTATAGCGACACTATAGGACAGAATAGAATTGCCTCATAGAGTTTCCAGGGAGCACCTGGTGGATTTGAACTGCTGACATTTTGGTTAGCAGTTATAGCACTTAACCACTATGCCTCCAGGGTTTCATCTTCCAACAACATCTGCCTTTTAATAAAAGCACAAAGCTTTAAGTCGAGTTTAATCACTAACTGTAAAATTACATTTACTAGATAAGGACGAGAGCTGTTTTAGGTTTTTTTGTTTGTATGAAAGAGGAGATTGCTCTGAAATTACCACACAAGTGGCTACCTCTTTCTTTGATCTCTTGTAGCATTTTGCTGATATTTTGACCTTAACCATGTAGGAGGATGATTTCTCTGCCTTCCTATCCATCTTCTCTACTCTGAACACTGAGCTACTCAAGTCCTGTTTTACAGAGCTTTTATCCTGAAACTTAGCATAGTTCCTGACAGAAATGAGCATGCACCAAATACTTGGTAAAAAATAAGAGTAAATATGTTGGCCTTTCCCACTGTTACTTACATAGAAAATATGCACACATTATGAAGTCAAGGAACTCTGTGTCTTTCACCAGAATTGTCTTCAGGATGGGCCAGCATTTGTAACTGCCTTTCCTGAACAGCATCACATAGATCGTTAGCAAGTCAAACGTCTCTTTTCTTGAAGCGTATACTTCACAGCTGTTATATTTTTTCCTGTGTGCCTTTAAAAATCCGTTTGTGACTAAAACTTTAAAAAAGCAATGTGTAATTGTCTTGTGAAATTGATTTACGACCCAATGCTTTATATCAGCTCAGTGTTTTTAAATGATACCCACAACAATCCAAATTCCTCGGCCATCCAGCTCACTCCAGGGCCCTCTATGTACATTTCTTCATCACAGAGCTGTGATATTTAGGAACCAGTGAAAACCATTGATTGGGAGGCCATGCTTATTTGAGAGCATGTCTCCACTACCTAATATGCAGCTGGTGGGAAAAACCAGGGTTGCGGTCACATGAAAAAACAACAGTAAGGATGCTGTGACTGTCTAGTCTAACAGAGTTTTTGTTTTTTTTTTTTTTTTAAGAGGTAACAAATTTACTAACAAAAATGGCCGGAATGATTTATATAAACATGATTAATAAATAAGTATCTGTTGCTGCTCTCATTATTCGAGGTAGTGTGGCTAAGTATAAAAAATTGGAAAGTGGGCTTTGAAATCCAAAAGACTTGTGCTTAAATCCCTGTTCTTCCATTTCTTGCCTTGGGCAAGTAACCACTGTAAGCTTCAGTGTTCTAATGTGCCTTGTGGAGATAATTGTGGTGAAATGAGTTAGCATATGTAAAGTGCTAGATGGTACCTGGCACATCACAGGTGCTCCTTAAGTCTTTGTTTCCTTCTCCTTTCCTACCATAAATATGTACTACAATAGGATAAATTCTTAATTTATTATTACTGTAACTGTATTTAGCACATCAAAATGGCTATTCTCTGTGCAAGGCAGTTAGCAGAGCACTAAATGCACCCCAGTCTAGTGTTTGAAAGCTTCCCTTTGCTTCATTGCCCTTAAATCTCCTCCCTTACACCCTCCTTCTACTGAAACACAAACCCAGACCATGGCCTATTTTGAGGTTGTGGCACATGGCCATCTTCAGTATAACAGTCCGCTCCAAACTTAAGTTTGTCACCATTTTCCTTAGAGGGAATGAGAGAGAAAATGAATTTAATTTAGTATAAAAAAATAAACACTTCTGGGCACTGGAAAGGTCTGTGGTGTTTTAAGAGCTGTTATCATTAATCAGTCAAGCATGTTTACCCGTGCCCATAATTGCTTGTGAAACTCAATCGCACACCCTGCGCCTTCAGTGAAAAATGGCCACCAAAGTATGATCTTCATGGCTAAAAGGAGGAGACAAAATAGTAGTTGGGAGTCCTGTAAAGTGTTTCTCATGGTCTTGTTACCTTTTGACTGTTTTTGGCCAAAGCTTTTTCTTGTGTTTGTGCTTTTTAATAGTTTATCCTAGTATAATTCTAAGAGGCAACATCTTCTGCATGAATTCTCTTTATCCTAGTTGTAAAGTTGCCATGATAATTATTATCGTTAGCTAATTCTTACCACACAAAAGGGAACATGGGATTTGCCTGGGAGGAGAAGGTTATTCAGGAGTAAGCCAAGTGTGGCAGACTTAGAGCCTTTATAGCCTAACCACAGAATGAGTGCAGGGTGAGTCTGGGGTAAGGGAAGAGTTTGAACATGTCCCTTGAGTGTGCTCCTTCAGTGTACCAAAGAAACTTTTCTAAGAATTTTAAGCAAAAAGAAAGCCTAACATAGAAAATGTGAACCCTTAAAATAAGCAGAGTTCCTGAGTGCTAATACCTCATTAATTCGTTTATCAGTAAAAGTTTATTGAGTTCCAATACATATCTGACAATAGCTCTAGACTCTAGCGATAAAGCCATAGCAAAACAAAGATCCCCCTTACCCCCCATAATACATTATAGTGTGAGGCAGTCACAACTAACAAAAAATATTTAATGTAATATCAGATGGTGATACATTTTACCAAGAAACTAAAATCAAGGTAAGGAGACAGACTGGGGCCTGTTTTACATGAAGGGCTCAGGGAAAACATTGGAGAAGAGACTGGAATGAAGTGAGGGAATGAGCTGTGAAAATGTCAGGGGAAAAGTGCTCTAAGCAGAAATGAACAGCTATTGCAAAGGCCCTGACATGGATTGAATTGTGTCCCCCAAAAATCTGGGTCAACTTGGTTAGGCCACAATTTCCAGTATTCTGTGGTTGTCCTCCATTATGTGATTGTAATTTTATGTTAAAGAGGAT
The DNA here is from genome assembly GCF_030014295.1 of Loxodonta africana. Lineage (NCBI taxonomy): Eukaryota > Metazoa > Chordata > Mammalia > Proboscidea > Elephantidae > Loxodonta > Loxodonta africana. The sequence goes on from NC_087342.1 coordinate 38,054,792, forward strand.
TAGAATGGGATTGTAACACCATCCTTATCCAGGTCACATCCCTGATCCAGTGTAAAGGGAGTTTCCCTGGGGTGTGACCTGCACCACCTTTTATCTCAAGAGATAAAAGAGTTGGGGACCTCATACCACCAAGAAAGCAGCACCAGGCTTCATACCTGGGATCCCTGTGCCTGAGAAGCTCTTTGACCATGGGAAGATTGAGGACAAGGACCTTCCTCCAGAGCTGACAGAAACAAAGCTTTCCTCCGGAACTGATGCCCTGAATTTGGGCTTTTAGCCCACTTTACTGTGAGAAAATAAACTTCTCTTTGTTAAAGCCATCCACTTGTGCTATTTCTGTTATAGCAGCACTAGATGACTAACACAGGCCCTAAGGTATAAATGAACTTGGTCAAGGAAGTTCTAAAGGGTCAGTGGCTATAGCCAAGTGAGAGCTGTAAAAAGTGGTGGAAACTGAGGTTGAAGTATGTGGGAATCAGGTCCTGCAAGACCATCTAGGATGTGTGGTAAGGATTAAGATGGTGGTATGAGACTGATGGGAAGCCTCTGGAGGTTGCGAGCAGGAGAGAAACATCACGTGCTTATGAAGATCTAATTGTAGGGCACAAGGCTGAGAGGAGCTCTGCAGTAGCCTAGACATGATTGGAATAGAGTAGAAGCAGAGGCAGTGGGAGGGGTGTAGGTAGAACTGAGGGGACTTACTGATGAATGTGAGAAAGGTGAGAAAAAAAGATAAAATGTTAGGATGCGGTGATTAACATGAAGACTTTGGACCAAGTCTACACTTGTTCAAATCCTGTCTTTGCCACTCACAAACTGTACAAACTTAGGCAAGTTATTCTCATCTGTAAAATGGAAATAATAATAGTATCTTTTTCATAGGAGTCTTGTAAGAATTAAATGGGTTAATATACATAAAGTGTTCAAAACAGAATTTGGCTTCCAGTAAATATATGTTTAAAAAAAAAAAAAACCCCATTGCCATCAAGTCGATTCTGACTCATTGCAACCCTATAGGACAGAGTAGAACTGCCGCAAAGAGTTTCCAAGGAGCACCTGGTTGATTTGAACTGCCAACCTTTTGGTTAGCTGCCGTAGCACTTATTTACTACGTCATCAGGGTTTCCAAGTATATGTGTTAGCAAATATTATTATCATTACTATTAGTGACTTAAGCAACTAGGAGAATTTGGTTCCATTTCCTGAGATGAGAAGACTGGAGGACGAGTAGGCTCTGGGGGAAATACCGAGAAATCTATTTTTGAAATGTTAAGCTTAAGATGTTTATAGACTTCTAAGCGGAAGTGTTAAGTTAGAGGTACCAATCTGGAGCTCAAGGGGAACAGTCAGAGCTGGAGACATAAATTTAATCTTTGAAGTTATGGTCCTAGTGAGATTGCAAACACTGAGGGGTTAGGAAAAGGAAGAGCCAGAAAAGGGGGTAAAAAGGAGCCAGTGCATTTTCCAAGAAGCTAAGAGAAATGGTGCTTCCAGAAGGAAGGAGTGGTCAGCTCCGTTAATTCCCACCAAGAAGTGAAGTAACATGAATCTGGTGACAGAGAGGAACAGGAGTGGTTTGAGTGTTTGGGTGAGGCCAGAGCCTGGCTGAGGGAATGGTGGAGGAAAAGGAGGTGAGCTAGCGAAGGTGGCTACTCACAAGGATCCCATCAACAAGGGTCCAGACCCTGCTTGCCTGTCCTATATGGGTTACTGCAAGCGTGAGCTCCTCAAACCCTTCGCCTCCAGGTTGGCACTGCTGTAAGACCTGAGGGACTTCTCATGCCTGCTCTATCATTACAATAAGGATTGAGCATCATCAGTGAAGTTCTGTTGCTTACACATAAGGATGCAGACTGACAAACCTGCACAATTACAAGTTGGCATGAAGAGATTTGTGAGTATAATTTGGAAGTTCCAGCAGTCTATGTCCTAAAACCAATCTATAGATTTTGCTTTTCGAGTAATAAAAAGTTTTCTTGCCCTCTAAAATGATTATAACATGGTTGATATTAATATGTTACCTAAATAAATCTGTAATAACAATAAAGAAAAACAAATCATGTAATTTTTGAAATTGTCATTGATGCTCCTTCACCTGTCCCTCCCATCCTATTCCCACTCGTAGTCAATAGATTCCACTGCTATAATATCTCTTGAATCCATTCCCTCTTTGCCAACTGCATGTCCTAGTTCAGGTGTTCATTACCTCTTTGCTGGATTATTTAAATAGTCTTCATATTAGTCTTGTGTCTGCCTTAATCAAGCTTTCCTTCATACTGTGTTCAATTAATCTGTCTCAGGGAGCAGAGCAGGAACAGAATCAGAGTTAGAACTTCCCTTTAAGGCACGTCATATGTTGGGGAACTGGAGAAAGCTGAAGAGGATGCTCATCAAGGGTGCAGGCTCTGAAGAAACCACAATTATGCTAGGAAGGAAGAAACAAACTGAAAGCCAAACACATTATGAGGAGGAGAATTTCAGAGCATTCATGATATGTGAGTTGGGCAGTTTGCCACTCAAAAGAAGAGGAATTTATTCATTCATAGATTTGTTCAATAAATAGGTAATGAGCTGTTCAATAAATAGGTAATGAGCACCAGGCACCCAAAATTCGGTGGTGAATAAACAAGAAGAGATCTTTAACTACATTGGGCTTATATTCTGGTGGGTGGAGATACTTAACACATAGATAAACCATTCAGAGGATTTGAGATAGTGAAAGACACTGTGAAGATTATGAAAAAGAGTAACGGGATGGCATTTTTGACAGAAAGGTCAGAGAAGTGGACAGTGAAAGTAACATTTCACCTGGGGTATGGAAGATGAGGAGCTACCAATGCAGGTAGAATAACATCCCAAATAGGGAAAACAGCTACTGCAAAGGTAGAATAAGATGGATGAATGTACAGGCAGAGCCGTAGAGGAAATGAAGAGATTTGGCAAGATCTAGAGGATATACTGCGTTGTTGGCCATGTTAGGTTTTATTTTATTCTAATTGCAATGGGCAGCCATTAGAGGGTTGTAAGATGGGAGACAATAAGACTGTACCTGTGTTTTAAAACTTCATCCTGGCCTCTGTGGGAAGATAAACTGTAGAGGATGTGTGTATGTCTGTTCTTGTGACTTCTATTAGATCCCTAGGGTATATACCTAGGAATGCAATTGTTGGGTCATATTGTAGTTCTATTTTTAGTTTTGTAAACCCTGGTGGTACATTGGTTAAGAGCTATGACTGCCAACCAAAAGGTCGAAGTTTGAACCCACCAGGCGCTCCTTGGAATCCCTATAGGGCAGTTCTGCTCTGTCCTATAGAGTTGCTATGACTCAGAATCAACTCCGTGACAATGGGTTTTATTTTTAGTTTTGGAGGAGCTAACAGACTGTTTTCCACAACAACTATTCCGTTTTGCATTTCCACCAGCAGCAGACAAGGATTCCAATTTCCTCGTATCTCTTCAACATCTGTTATTTTCCATTTTTTTAATTGTTTTTAAGCGAAAGTTTACAATTCAGGTCAGTTTCTCATACAAAAACTTATACACACATTGTTATATGAACCTAGTTGCTCTCCTTGCAATGAGACAGTACACTCCTTCTCTCCACCCTGTATGTCCCATGTCCATTCAGCCAGTTCCTGTCCCCCCCTGCCTTCTGATCTCACCTCCAGACAGGAGCTGCCCAGCTGCCCACATAGTATCATGCGTCTAAAAAAAATACTTGAGCTAAAAAGTACGCTCCTCACCGGTATCATTTTGTGTCTTATAATCCAGTCTAATCTTTGTCTGAAGCACTGGCTTCGGGAATGGTTTTTGTTTTGAGTTAACAGAGAGTCCAGGGGCCATGATCTCTGGGGTCCTTCCAGTCTCAATCAGACCATTTATTCTGGGCTTTTTATTAGAAGTTGAGGTCTACATCCCACATTTCTCCTGCTCCATCAGGGATTCTCTGTTGTGTTCCCTGTCGTGGTAGCCGGGTACCATCTACTTTTTCCGGTCTCCGGCTGATGGAGTCGCTGGGTTATGTGGCCCTTTCTGCCTCTTGGGCTCATAGTTTCCTTGTTTCTTTGGTGTTCTTCATTCTCCTTTGCTCCAGGTGGGTTGAGACAATTGGATGCATCTTAGATGGCCATTTGCTAGCTTTTAAGACCCCAGACACCACTCACCAAAGTGGGATGCAGAACATTTTCTTAATACACTTTGTTATGCCAAATGACCTAGATATCCCCTAAAACCATGGTCTCCCAAGACCCCCACCCCTGCTCCTCTGTCCCTCAAAGTGTTTGGTTGTGCCCAGGAAACTTCTTAGCTTTTGGATTATTCCAGTTATGCTGACTTCCCCAATATTGTGTGTTGTCCTTCCCTTCACCTAAAATAATTCTTGTCTACTATCTAATTAAGCAAATACCCCTCTCTCTCCCTCCCCACCCTCATAACCATCAAAGAATATTTTCTTCTGTATTTGAACCTTTTCTTGAATTCTTATAATAAAGGTCTCATACAATAATTGTACTTTTGTGACTGGCAAATTTCACTCAGCATAATGCACTCCAGATTCCTCCATGTTATGAGATGTTTCACGGAGTCATCATTGTTCTTTATCATTGGGTCTGTAATTTTCATTTTTTTTTTTTTGTGGTTTTGGTATCAGAGTTATGCTGGCTTCCTAGAATGAGTTTGGGAGTATTCCATCCTTTTCTATGCTCTGAAATACCTTTAGTAGTAGTGGTACTAACTCTTCTCTGAAAGTTTGGTAGAATTCTCCAGTGAGGCCATGCAGGCCAGGGCTTTTTTTGGTTGGTAGTTTTTTGATTTTTTTTTTTTTTTAATTACCTTTTCAATCTCTTCTTTTGTTATGGGTTTATTTAGTTGTTCCACTTCTGTTTGTGTTAGTTTAGGTACATAGTGTGTTCCTAGAAATTTGTCCTTTTTCTCTAGGTTTTCAAATTTGAGTACAACTTTTCATAGTATGCTGTATGCTGTCATGATTCTTTTAATTTCAGTTGGATCTCTTGTGATATTGCCCATCTCCTTTCTTATTCCATTTATTTGGTTCTTCTCTTTTTTGTCAGTTTGGCCATTGGTTTATTGATTTTATTGATCTTTTAGTCTAATTAACTCTTTCAATTGTTTTTCTATTCTCTATTTCATTTAATTCTGCTCTGATTTTTATTATTTGCTTTCTTCTGGTGCCCAAGGGCTCTTTTGCTGTTCTCTATTTGTTAAAGTTGTGGGGTTAATGTTTTGATTTTGGCCCATTCTTCTTTTTGGATGTGCGTATTTATTGCTATAAATTGACCTCTGAGTACTGCTTTTGCTGTGTCCCAAAGGTTCTGGTAAGATGTGTTTTCATTCTCATTTGATTCTATGAATTTCTTTATTCCACCCTTACTTTCTTCTATAACCCAATAGTTTTTTATCAGTGTGCTGTTCATTCCCCATGATTTTTTTCCTTGCTTTTTCTGTTATTGATTTCTACTTTTATGGCTTTATAGTCCGAAAAGTTGCTTTGTAATATTTCGATGTTTTGGGTTCTATTAAGGCTTGCTTTATGACCTAATATGTGGTCTATTCCATGTGCATTGGAAAAGACAGTATACTTGGCTGCTGTTGAGTGGAGTGTTTTGTATATGCCTCTGAGGTCAAGTTGGTTGATTGTGGCATTTAGATTTTCCATGTCTTCATTGAACTTCTTTCTGGATGTTCTGTCCTTCACAGAAAGTGGTGTGTTGAACTCTCCTACTATTATTGTGGAGCTGTCTATCTGTCTTTTCAACACTGTTAAAGTTTTTTTTATGTATTTTGGAGCCCTGTCATTGGGTGCATAAATATTTATTATGGTTATGTCTTCCTGGCATACTGACCCTTTAATCATTATATAGCATCCTTCCTCATCCTTTGTGGTGGATTTTACTTTAAAATCTATTTTGTTAGAAATTAATATTGCCACTCCTCTTTTTTGATTGTTGTTTGCTTGATATTATTTTTTTATATCCTTTGACTGTTTGTATTTTTAAGTCTAAGGTGTGTCTGTTGTAGGCAGCATATAGACGGATCGTGTTTTTTAATCCATTCTGCCACTCTCTGTCTCTTTTTTGTGCATTTAGTCCATTTACATTCAGCATAATTATTGATAAGTATGAGTTTAGTGCTGTCATTTTGATGTTCTTTTTTTGTGTGTGGTTGACCGTTTCTTTGTTCCACTTAATTTTCTGTGCTGAGTCGCTTTTCTTTATATATATATATATATTTTCCCTCTTTTCATTGCTGTTGATTTTATATTTGCTGAGTCTTTATGTTTTTCTTGTTTTTTATTTTGATGTGTAGGATTGTTAGTTTCCTTTGTGGTTACTTTAATATCTACCCCTATGTTTCTAAGTGTACACCAATTTTTTATTTCTTCATATCGCCTTCACTTCCTCCCCATATGAAAGATCTATGACTACATTTTTTAGTCCCTCTCTTTTGTTTTAATGTTGTCATCTTTTACATAATGACGTCTCTGTTTCCCTGTTTTGAGCATTTTAGCTTTGATTTATTTTCGTGATTTCTCTGTCTGTGTTGGTATCTGGTTGCTCTATCCCATGTTCTAATTTTTGGTTGTTATCTGATGTTACTGACTTTCTTACTGAAGGACTCCCTTTAGTATTTCTTATACTTTTGGTTTGGATTTTGCAAATTCCCTAAACTTCTGTTTGTCTGGAAATGTCCTAATTTTGCCATCATATTTCAGAGACAGTTTTGCTGGATATATAATCCTTGGCTGGCAATTTTTTTCCTTCAAGGCATTAAATATGTCATCCCATTGCCTTCTTGCCTGCATGGTTACTGCCGAGTAGTCTGAATTTCATCTTATTCACTCTCCTTTGTAGGTGACTTTTCATTTATCCCTAGCCACTCTTAAGGTTCTCTCTTTATCTTTGGTTTTGGCAAGTTCAGTTGTAATATGTCTTGGTGACTTTCTTTTGAAATCTACCCTGTGAGGGGTTCGATGCACATCTTAGATATATCTTTTCATCTTTCATGATATCAGGGAAGTTTTTTGCCAACAAATCTTCAATGATTTTCTCTGTATTTTCTGTTACACACCCCCGTTCTGGTACTCTAGTCAGTCAGGTTATTCCTCTTGATAGAGTCCCATATAATTCTTAGGGTTTCTTCATTTCTTTAAGTTCTTTTATTTGATTTTTCCTCATATATGTTGGTGCCGAGTGTTTTATCTTCAGTCTCACTAATTCTTATCTCCATCGCCTCAATTCTGCTCCTATCACTCTCTATTGAATTGTCTACTTCTGAAATTTTATTATTAATCTTCTGAATTTCTATTTGCTGTCTCTCTATGGCTTCTTGTAGCCTATTAAGTTTGTCACTATGCTCTTTTCTAATCTGCTTAACTTCCTGTAATGCATTGTCAGTGTGCTGCTTGGCTTGTTCTGTGTTTTGCCTGATCCCCTCCCTGATCTCTTGAAGAGTTCTGTATATTAATCTTTTGTATTCTACCTCCAGTAATTCCAGAAAGTTCATCCAGAAGATTTCGTGAGCCTAGTGTTGGGAACTTGCTGAAGCCATAGTGATCTGCCTTTTTATTTTTTTTGTTATTGACTGTTGTCTCTGAGCCATCAATAAGTTATTATATTTGTTTATTTTATGTTTGCTTACTGTGTCCTAGCTTCTTGTTTTCTTTTGTCTTGGTATGCCCAAATAGGCTGCTTGAGTGGACTAGTTTGATTATTGGTGCCTTGAAGCTCTAACATCCTGTTTGCCAGGTCGTTAGAGCTTTTACTAGGTATGTTAGCCCAGGAGTCTGTTCACTTTTCTTGTACAGATTCTTCTCAGGTGTCCATGTAGTCAGTTACCAAGTGTGTGGTGCAAGCTCTCACTTATAGTCCTAGATGAGCAGGGGTGATTGGTGTTAGCATGGGTATCTGGCTGCAGTAGGGAGTCACACACTGAGCAAGGCAGGGAGCTGACAACCACCCCTGAGTGTCTGTGAGGAAACCACGTCCCTGTTCCCTAGAGAGCATAGGTGCGTGGGTTTCCAGCCAGACTATGGCACCCAGTGCTGTTGGCTGTAAAGACTGGGAATAACCATTTATTCGTGTAACCCTGTCGCAGGTGGCTAGGTGTCATGGGTGGAGCCACCAGTTCTCAGGCCCCTATTGTGTGTAGGTGAGGACCCTGCTTAATAGGTAGTGTGGTGTCAAATGTCAGGAACCTGCCTCTCTACCATGTAGCTGAAACAGCTAAAGTTAGACACAGGTATATGCCCTGTTGTACTGTGCTAATGAGGGCATACGCTTTTGAAATGCAAAAGTGAAAGACATTCAAAATCCGTGGGCCCCTTATGCCTGTGCCTAGGCAAAGAAGCAGTTTCTGCCCTCAGTTCCTGTTTTAGGGGAGCTGGCAGATTATTTTTTCCCCTGTTCATTAATTTGTTCCCTCTCCAAGACTGGGAGAATGGCTGAGGGCGAGTGCAGGGTCCTTCTTACAGCCCAGGGGATGCAGCTGGCTGGGACCCAGTGTAGAGCAGGAAGGGAGCAGGTAAGTGAGAGAGAGGTTTTTTCTGAAGGGGTATTTTTGGATCAGACAGGTAGGTTAAACATGGTTACTTATCTATTTGCTGTTTGAGGGCCACTTCTCGCTTGTCCAGGAGGGTTAAGCAGACTCTCTTCCACTCGTTCTCTCTCGAGGGGTCAAACACTTCCTGAATGCCACTGCTTGCCTGATGGCACTCACGCCAGCGGAATCGGCCTGAAGATTGCTGGTTCCTGCTCAGTCAGGTGTGGCAACTTCTTGCTGCTTCTGAACTCTTTCTCCCTCCCCCTGCCACTCAGTCCAATTCCTCAACTTTGCCTTTGATGTTCAGGGCTCCTAGCTTGTCATATGTAATCAATCCACTTATTTTCTCAGGTTTTTGTTGTAAGAGGGCTCACAGGAAGCATCTCACGACTCTGCCATCTTGATCCCACCCTGTCTTCTGGGTCCCCCCCCCCTTTTTTAAAAATAATTTTTATTGTGCTTTAAGTGAAAGTTTACAAGTCAAGTCAGTCTGTCACATATAAGCTTATATACACCTTACTACATACTCCCATTTACTCTACACCTAATAAGTCAGCCCGCTTCCTTCTTCTAGTCTCTCCTTTTGTGACTGTTTTGCCAGTTTCTAACCCTCTCTACCTTCCTATCTCCCCTCCAGACAGGAGATGCCTATACAGTCTCAAGTGTCCACCTGATACAAGTAGCTCATTCTTCATCGGCATCTCTCTACAACCCATTGTCCAGTCCCATCCATGTCTGATAAGTAGTCTTTGGGATTGGTTCCTCTCCTGGGCCAACAGAAGGTTTGGGGATCATGACCGCCGGGATTCTTCTAGTCTCAGTCAGACCATTAAGTCTGGTCTTTTTCTGAGAATTTGGGATCTGCATCCCACTGTTCTCCTGCACCCTCAGGGGTTCTCTGTTGTGCTCCCTGTCAGGGCAGTCATCGGTTCTGGCCGGGCACCATCTAGTTCTTCTGGTCTCAGGATGATGTAAGTCTCTAGTTCATGTGGCCCTTTCTGTCTCTTGGGCTCATAGTTATTGTGTGACCTTGGTGTTCTTCATTCTCCTTTGATCCAGGAGGGTTGAGACCAATTGATGCATCTTAGATGGCCGCTTGTTAACATTTAAGACCCCAGATGCCGCAATTCAAAGTGGAATGCAGAATGTTTTCATAATAGAGTTTATTAAGCCAATTGACATAGAAGTCCCCTTAAGCCATAGTCCCCAAACCCCCGCTCTTCCTCCACTGACCTTTGAAGCATTCAGTTTATCCCGGAAACTTCTTTGCTTTTGGTCCAGTCCAGTTGAGCTGACCTTCCCTGTATTGAGTATTGTCCTTCCCTTCAACTAAAGTAGTTGTTATCTACTAACTAATCAGTAAATAACCCTCTCCCACCCTCCCTCCCTCCCCCGTCTTGTAACAACAAAAGAATGTGTTCTTCTCAGTTTATACTATTTCTCAAGAACTTATAATAGTGGTCTTATACAATATTTGTCCTTTTGCATCTGACTAATTTCACTCAGCATAATGCCTTCCAGGTTCCTCCATGTTATGAAATGTTTCACAGATTCGTCACTGTTCTTTATCGACGCGTAGTATTCCATTGTGTGAACATACCATAATTTATTTAACCATTCATCTTTTGATGGACACCTTGGTTGCTTCCAGCTTTTTGCTATTGTAAACAGAGCTGCAATAAACATGGGAGTGCATATATCCGTTCGTGTGAAGGCTCTTATTTCTTTAGGGTATATTCCGAGGAGTGGGATTTCTGGGTTGTATGGTAGTTCTATTTCTACCTTTTTAAGAAAACGCCAGATAGATTTCCAAAGTGGTTGTACCATTTTACATTCCCACCAGCAATGTATAAGAGTTCCAATCTCTCCACAGCCCCTCCAACATTTCCTATTTTGTGTTTTTTGGATTAATGCCAGCCTTGTTGGAGTGAGATGGAATCTCATCGTAGTTTTAATTTGCATTTCTCTAATGGCTAATGATCGACAGCATTTTCTCATGTGTCCGTTAGCTGCCTGAATATCTTCTTTAGTGAAGTGCGTGTTCATATCCTTTGCCCACTTGTTGATTGCGTTGTTTGTCTTTTTGTGGTTGAGTTTTAAAAGAATCATATAGATTTTAGAGATCAAGCGCTGGTAGGAGATGTCATAGCTGAAAATTTTTTCGCAGTCTGTAGTTAGTCTTTTTACTCTTTTGGTTAAGTCTTTAGATGAGCATAGGTGTTTCATTTTTAGGAGCTCCCAGTTATCTGGTTTCTCTTCGTCATTTTTGGTAATGTTTTGTATTCTGTTTATGCCTTGTATTAGGGCTCCTAACGTTGTCCCTATTTTTTCTTCCATGATCTTTATCATTTTAGTCTTTATGTTTAGGTCTTCGATCCACTTGGAGTTAGTTTTTGCGCATGGTGTGAGGTATGGGTCCTGTTTCATTTTTTTGCAAATGGATATCCAATTATGCCAGCAGCATTTGTTAAAAAGACTATCTTTTCCCAAATTAACTGACACTGGGCCTTTGTCAAATATCAGCTGCTCATATGTGGATGGATTTATATCTGGGTTCTCAATTCTGTTCCACTGGCCTATGTGCCTGTTGTTGTACAGTACCAAGCTGTTTTGACTACTGTGGCTGTATAATAGGTTCAAGAATCAGGTAGAGTGAGGCCTCCCACTTTCTTCTTCTTTTTCGGTAGTGCTTTACTTATCCAAGGCTTCTTTCCCTTCCATATGAAGTTGGTGATTTGTTTCTCCATCACATTAAAAAACGTCATTGGAATTTGGATCGGAAGTGCATTGAATGTATAGATGGCTTTTGGTAGAATAGACATTTTTACTATGTTAAGTCTTCCTATCATAAGCAAGGTATATTTTTCCACTTATGTTGGTCCCTTTTAATTTCTTGCACTTGTGCTTTGTAGTTTTCTTTGTATAGGTCTTTTACATCTTTGGTAAGATTTATTCCTAAGTATTTTATCTTCTTGGGGGCTACTGTGAATGGTATTGATTTGGTGATTTCCTCTTCGATGTTCTTTTTGTTGATGTAGAGGAATCCAAGTGATTTTTGTATGTTTGTCTTGTAACCTGAGACTCTGCCGAACTCTTCTATTTGTTTCAGTAGTTTTCTGGAGGATTCCTTAGGGTTTTCTGTGTATAAGATCATGTCATCTGCAAATAGAGATAATTTTACTTCTTCCTTGCCAATCTGGATGCCTCTTATTTATTTGTCTAGCCTAATTGCTCTGGCTAGGACCTCTAGCACAATGTTGAATAAGAGTGGTAATAAAGGGCATCCTTGTCTGGTTCCCGTTCTCAAGGAAAATGCTTGCAGGCTCTCTCCATTTAGAATGATGTTGGCTGTTGGCTTTGCATAGATGCCCTTTATTATGTTGAGGAATTTTCCTTCAATTCCTATTTTGCTGAGAGTTTTTATCATGCATGTGTGTTGGACTTTGTCAAATGCCTTTTCTGCATCAATTGATAAGATCATGTGGTTTTTGTCTTTTTTTTTTTTATTTATATGGTGGATTACATTAATGGTTTTTCTAATATTAAACCAGCCTTGCATACCTGGTATAAATCCCACTTGGTCATGGTGGATTATTTTTTTGATATGTTGTTGAATTCTCTTGGCAAGAATTTTGTTGAGGATTTTTGCATCCATGTTCATGAGGGATATAGGTCTGTAATTTTCTTTTTTTGTGGTGTCTTTACCTGGTTTTGGTATCAGGGATATGGTGGGTTCATAGAATGAGTTAGGTAGTATTCCATCATTTTCTATGCTTTGAAATACCTTTAGTAGTAGTGGTCTTAACTCTTCTCTGAAAGGTTGGTAGAACTCTGCAGTGAAGCCATCCTGGCCAGGGCTTTTTTTTGTTGGGAGTTTTTTGATTACCTTTTCTATCTCTTTTTTTGTTATGGGTCTATTTAGTTGTTCTACTTCTGAATGTGTTAGTTTAGGTAGGTAGTGTTTTTCTAGGAATTCATCCATTTCTTCTAGGTTTGCAAATTTGTTAGAGTACAATTTTTCATAATAATCTGATATGATTCTTTTTATTTCAGCTGGGTCTGTTGTGATATGGCCCATCTCGTCTCTTATTCAGGTTATTTGTTTCCTTTCTTCTATTTCTTTAGTCAGTCCGGCCACTGGTTTATCAATTTTGTTCATTTTTTCAAAGAACCAGCTTTTGGCTGTGTTAATTCTTTCAATTGTTTTCCATTCTCTGTTTCATTTAGTTCAGCTCTAATTTTTATTATTTGTTTTCTTCGGGTGCCTGATGGATTCTTTTCTTGTTCGCTTTCTATGTGTTCAAGTTGTAGGGACAGTTCTCTGATTTTGGCCCTTTCTTCTTTTTGTATGTGTGCATTTATCGATATAAATTGACCTCTGAGCACTGCTTTTGCTGTGTCCCAGAGGTTTTGATAGGAAGTGTTTTCATTCTCATTGCATTCTATGAATTTCTTTTTTCTACCTTAATGTCTTCTATAACGCAGTCTTTTTTCAGCAGGGTATTGTTCAGTTTCCAAGTATTTGATTTCTTTTCCCTGATTTTTCTGTTATTGATCTCTAGTTTTATTGCCTTGTGCTCTGAGAAGATGCTTTGTAATATTTTGATGTTTTGGATTCTGCAAAGGTTTGTTTTATGACCTAATATGTGATCTAGTCTATAGAATGTTCCATGTGCACTAGAAAAAAAAGTATACTTTGCAGCTGTTGGGTGGAGTCTTATGCATAGGTCTCTGAGGTCAAGTTGGTTGATTGTAGCAATTAGGTCTCCCGTGTCTCTATTGAGCTTCTTACTGGAAGTCCTATCCTTCTCTGAAAGTGGTGTGTTGAAGTCTCCTATTGTAATTGTGGAGGTGTCTATCTCACTTTTCAGTTCTGTTAACGTTTGTTTTATGTATCTCGCAGCCCTGTCTTTGGGTGCATAAATATTTAAGATGGTTATATCTTCCTGGTCAATTCTCCCTTTAATCATTATGTAGTGTCCTTCTTTATCCTTTGTTGTGGATTTAACTTTAAAGTCTATTTTGTCAGAAATTAATATTGGTACTCCTGCTCTTTTTTGATTGTTGTTTGCTTGATATGTTTTTTTCCATCCTTTAGTTTTAGTTTATTTGTGTCTCTAAGTCTAAGGTGTGTCTCTTGTAGGCAGCATATAGATGGATCGTGTTTCTGTATCCATTCTGAGACTCTCTGTCTCTTTATTGGTGCATTTAGTCTGTTTCCATTCAGTGTAAATATAGATAAGTGTTTGTTCAGTGCTGTCATTTTGATGCCTTTTTGTGTGTGTTGTTGACAATTTCACTTTTCCACTTACTTTTTTGTGCTGAGATGTTTTTCTTTGTAAATTGTGTGTTCCTCTTTTTCATAGTATTTGACTTTATGTTTGCTGAGTCGTTATGTTTTTCTTGGTTTTTATTTTGAGTTATGCAATTGTTAGACCTCTTTGTGGTTACCTTAATATTTACCCCTGTTTTTCTAAGTAAAATCCTAACTTGTATTGTCCTCTATCACCTTGTTTTCCTCTCCATATGGCAGTTCTATGCCACCTGTATTTAGTCCCTCTTTTTTATTATTGTGATCTTTTACATAATGACTTCAATGATTCCCCGTTTTGAGCATTTTTTTCTTTTTGAAATTAATCTTAATTTGTTTTTGTGATTTCCTTATTTGAGTTGATATCAGAAGGTTCTGTTCTGTGACTTTGTGTTGTGTTGTTATCTGATATTATTGATTTTCTGACTAAACAATTTCCTTTAGTATTTCTTGTAGCTTTGGTTTGGTTTTTGCAAATTCTCTAAGCTTGTGTTTATCTGTAAATGTTTTAATTTTGCCTTCATATTTCAGAGAGAGTTTTGCTGGATATATGATCCTTGGCTGGCAGTTTTTCTCCTTCAGTGCTCTGTATATGTCATCCCATTGCCTTCTTGACTGCATGGTTTCTGCTGAGTAGTCTAAACTTATTCTTATTGATTCTCCTCTGTAGGAGACCTCTCTTTTATCCCTGGCTGCTTTTAAAATTTTCTGTTTATCTTTGGTTTTGGCAAGTTTGATGATAATATGTCTTGGTGATTTTCTTTTTGGATCAATCTTATATGGGGTTCGATGAGCATCTTGGATAGATATCCTTTCATCTTCCGTGATGTCAGGGAAGTTTTCTGCCAACAGATCTTCAACTATTCTCTCTGTATTTTCTGTTATCCCTCCCTGTTCTGGAACTCCAATCACACGCAAGTTATTCTTCTTGATAGAGTCCCTCATGATTCTTAGGGTTTCTTCATTTTTTTTTAATTCTTTTATCTGATTTTTCTTCAACTATATTGGTGTCAATTGCTTTATCCTCCACCTCCCCCACTCTGCGTTCCAATTGCTCGATTCTGCTCCTCTGACTTCCTATTGAGTTGTCTAATTCTGTAATTTTACTATTTATCTTTTGGATTTCTTCAACTGCTTTATCAGTGTGTTCCTTGACTTTTTCTGTAGATTTCCTTATTTCATTTCTGAGGTCATCCCTGATGTCTTGAAGCATTCTGTAAATTAGTTTTTTATATTCTGCATCCGGCCGTTCCAGGATTGTATCTTCATTTGGGAAAGATTTTGATTCTTTAATTTGGGGAGTTGTAGAAGTAATCATGGTCTGCTTCTTTATGTGGTTTTATATCAACTGCTGTCTCCAAGCCATCTGTAAGATATTGTGGTGATTTATTTTATATTTGCTCACTGAGTCTTTTTTTGTTTTCTTTCAATATACGTAGATAGGCTACCAGATTGTGCTGTCTTGATTTATGTAGCCTTTGAATCACTTATGTCCTCTTACCAGCTGGTTTGGGCCGTTACCAGATATATAGGCCTAGGGTTCCATTCACTATTCTTGAGTAGAATCTGATTTGGGGTCACCCAGTGTGTGTGGTAGACTGTCACCTATCCGCTTAGAGGAGTAGTGGTGATAGCTGTGTGCACGAGATTCTAGTAGCAGCAGGGGGACACATTCCAGGGTGGGCAGGATGCTGACAGCCTTCCCCCAAGTGCCAGTGAGGTAGGTGTGTCTCTATTCCTAAAGCACTTTCGTGGATGGGCTCTGCAGCCATACCTTAGGCACCCGATGCATGTACCTCTACAGATTGGTAGGTGTCACTATCCTGAGACCCCTGTGGCAGGAGGCTAGGTCGTTTGGGTGGAGCTTCAGCCCTCAGTTCCCCATTGTGGGTCATTGAGGGCTCTGTTTAATAGGTAGAGATATCAGACCTGGGAAACTTGTCTTTCCAGTAATCTGCTAAACAATTATAGTCAGATCACTATCAAAATTGCCTTTGCATTATAATAGCCACCGTGTTGTCTGTAGGGATGAAAGCCCAAGACTGTGGATCTCATATGCTTGGCTGGAGCTGGTTCTGTATTTTTAGTCCAATTTTGCGAAGTCAGGAAAGGATTCTTGTTCCCTGGATTTTTTGTAGCTGCTTCTCTCAGGCCAGGAGAATGGGTTAGGAAAAGACAAAACAAAGAAACAAAAAATACTCTCTGGGCCAGGAAATTCCAATGATAATGAAGCCGCCTGGGAAGGGGAGGAGAGGGATCAGATAGATAGGAAAGAGTAGCACCCAGGAATATAGAAAAAGTTACTAATCTTCCTTGGTGAGGACTGTTTTCTCTGAGATTCTCGAGGGGCGTGTAGCCTGTGTGCGTTGGCTGGGTTGAGATTGCCCCCCGAGGGTCAGGCCCGCGTCCTGTGCTTGTGCTGTCTCAGAAGCCCTGGCAGTTCCTCCGCTCCCAGTCCAATGCCCAGCGCCACGGTTCCCCGGCTGGGACACCGCACTCAGTCTTCAAAACCAGTTGCTGCCTCCTGGTGACTTCTCCTCCTGTCAGCTGCGTCGCTGTGCTGCCTGCGTGCACTGGCTGGGCTTCCCCTGAGGTCACTTCAGGGGGCTAGGGCTGTGTCCCGTGTTTGCGCCATCTCAGGATGCCGTACTCAGAGCCCCTGCGCCCAGTCCAAAGCCCGGTGCCAAGGTTTTCTGACTGGGACGCTGGCTCCAGGCTCCGAAAACCGTTGCTGCTTCCCCGTGGTTGATTGTTCATTCTCTCATTAGCCGCGTCAGTGTGCAGCCTGCTTGCTCTGGCTGAGTCTCTATGGAGGTTACCCCAGGGGGCTAGGGGTTAGGCCTGTGTCCCATGCCTGCCCCGCCTCAGCAAGCCGCTATCAGCCCCGCCACTCGACAGCAGGGAACCGCGAGGGCTCAAGGCTATGGAGCGGGTTGCTGGTTCCAGAAGCGGTCGCTGGTTCAGGGTGCAGTTTTTCGCTCACCAGTCACTCAGGTCAACTTTTTAGTTCTGTGTTTGATGGTCAGGGTTCATAGATTGTCATGTATGTGATCAATTCACTTGTTTTTCCAAGTCTTTGTTACAAGAGGGATCCGAGGTGGCTTTTACCTAGTCAGCCATCTTGGCCCCCGTTTTCTGTTTTTTGTCTTAACTTAGTGTGACTGACCTGGCGTTTCATTGCAGTTTTAATTTGCATTCCTCTGATGGCTAATGATGTTGACCAGTCTGTAGGTTGTCTTTTTACTCTTTTGACAGTCTTTTGATGAACATAAGTATTTGATTTTTATGAAGTTCCAGTTACCTATTTTGTTTTTGGTTACTTGTGCAGAAGTTGTTATGTTTCATAATCTATTGTTGAAAAAAGTTATGTCTCATAACTTTTTTACTCCTATATTCCAAGAAATTTGCGGTTTTAGATTTAACATTCAGGTCGTTGATCCATTTTGAATTAGTTTTTGTGTATGACATGAGGTATGGATCTTGCTTCATTTTTCTGCATGTGGAAATTCACCTTTGCCAGGACCATTTTTTGAAGACACTATGCCTCCCCCTTTAAATGGATGTAGCTTCTTTGTTAAAAATCAATTGACTGTAGATGATTGGATTTATTTCTGGGTTTTAAATTCTTTTCCATTGGTCTATGTGTCTATCATTAAACCAGAAGTAGGCTGGTTTCTTTACTGTAGCTCTGTAGTATGTTTTGAGGTCAGGAAATGTGAGGCCTCTTTTTTTCTTCTTCAAAATTTCTTTGGCTTCAGGGTCCCTTGTCTTTCCATATATAACTGTGGGTTAGTGTTTCCATTTCTGTAAAGAATGATGTTGGAATTTTGACCTGGATTGCATTGTATCTGTAGATTGCTTTGGATAGTATTGACATCTTGGCTATGTTAAGTTTTCCAGTCCATGAGCTTGAAATGTCTTTCCATCTATTAGGCCTTCTTTATTCTCTTTCAGCAGTGTTTTATAATTTTCATTGTTTAAGTCTTTCACATCCCTAGGTAAATTTATTCCTAGATATTTTATTCTCTTAGATGTTATTGTGAATAGAGTTTTTTTTTTTTTTTCTTCTTAATCTCCTTTTCCTATTTCTCATTGCTGGTGTATAGAAACGACTAATTTTTTTGTGTTGACCTTATATCCTGCAACATTGCTAAATTCCTCTATTCGTTCTAGAAGCTTTTTAGTGGATTCTTTGAGATTTTCTGTATATAGGACCATGTCATCTGCAAATAGAGATAGTTTTACCTTTTCCTTTCCAATTTGGATAACTTCTATTGCTTTTTCTTGCCATATTAGTCTGGGTAGGACTTCCAATACAGTGTTGAACAGGAATGGTGAGAGCAGACACCCTTGTTCTATTCCCGTTTTCAACTGGAAATCTCTTAGTCTTTCTCCATTGAGTATAATGTTGGCTGTTGGCTTTTCATAGCTGCCCTTAATCATGTTGAGGAATGTCCCTTTTATTCCTATTTGTTGAGAGTTTTTATTAAGAAAGGGTGCTAGATTTTATCAAATGCCTTTCTGCATCAATTGAGATAATCATGTGGTTGTTTTTCTTTGTTTTATTAATGTATGTATTACATTCACTGATTTTCTAATGCTCAACTCACCTTGCACTTCTGGAATAAATCCCACTTGATCATGATGTTTAATTCTTTTAATATGCTGTTGAATTCTGTTTGTTAGTATTTTGTTGAGAATTTTGGCACCTGTATTCATGAGGGATATTACCATATTTTTACGAAAATAATGCCCACCTTCTATGTTCGTTTGCCGGCTACGCCCTCCCCCCATGAGGTACCCTCACAAGTGCTGCCATGCCAATCCTCTTCCACATGTTGCTGTAAGAAAATTAGCATAGCACACTTAGAAAAATACCTAGTGGGGAAGAGCATGGCTGGCAAACAAATGCGAAGGCACTCATTATTTGTGTAAAAATAGAGTAGTCTGTAGTATACTTTTCTTGTGGTGTCTTTGTCTGGCTTTGGTATCAGGGTAACACTGGCTTCATAGAAGGAATTTGGGAGTATTCCTTCCTCCTTTACTTTTAGGAAGAGTTTGAACAGGATTGGTGTCAATTCTGTAAATGATCGGTGAAATTCCGCAGAGAAGCTGTCAGGTCCCGGGCTTTGTTGGGCAGTTTTTTATTGATGCTTCAGTCTCTTCATTTGTTATGGTCTTCATCAAAGTTATCAAGTTTGTTGGAGTTCTGTGTTCATTGATACTATTCTGTTATGATTCTTTTTACATCCATACTATTCTGTTATGATCCTTTTTACGTCTCTTCTGTGAGTTGCAATGTTTCCGCTTTCATTTATTTTGGTTATTTACATCTTCTCTCTATGCTTTTTTTTTTTTTTGTCAGCCTAGCTAGTGATTTGTCAGTTTTATTGATCTTTTCAAAGAGCCAGCTTCTGGATTTGTTGGTTCTCTATATTGTTTTTCTTTTCTCTATTTCATTTATTTCTGCTCTCATTTTTATTGTTTTCTTAGTAGATTTAGGTTTAATTTCATCTTATTTTTCTAGTTCCTTATGTTGTAGAGTTAGAATATTTATTTGAGACTTTTCTTATTCTTTAATATAGATGCTTATTGTATAAAATTTCCTCTGAGGACTGCCTTCACTGTGACCCATAAGTTCTGGTATGACATGTTTTCATTTATTTCCACTTATTTTTTTCATTTCACTCTTGATTTCTTCCTTGACCCAATGGTTGTTTAATAGTGCATTGTTTAATTTCCATGAATTTTTGTGTTTTCTAATTTTGCTTCTGCTATTAATTTCTGATATTATTTCTTTGTGGTCAGAGAAGATACTATGTATAATTTCAGTCTTTTTAAACTTGTCAAGACTTGTTTTATGGCCTAGATTATGTTCTATTCTGGAAAATGATCCCCATGCACAGGAGAAAAATGTATATTGTTCTGATGATGGGTACAGTGTTCTATATATGCCCATTAGGTCAAATTGGTTTAAGTTGGTGTTTCAGTCTTCTGTATCTTTACTAATCTTTTCAGATATTCTGTCCAGAATTGAAAGTGATGTATTGAAGTCCCCAAATATTATCGTGGAGTTGTCTATTACTCCTTTCATACCAGTCAGTATTTGTTTTATATATTTTGGAGCACTGATGTTAGGTGCATATATATTTATAATTGCTGTGTGTTCTTAATGACTTGACTCTATTATTATTATGTAATATCCTTCTTAATCTCTTACAGTAGATTTTGATTTAAAGTCCATTTTATCTAATATTAGTATGGCCACCCTTGCTCTTTTTTGCTTATGAGTTGCAGGGAATATTCTTTTCCATTCTTTTCTTTCAGTCTGTATATTTGGGCCTAGGGTATGTCTCCTGTAGACAACATAAAGATAGATCATATTTTTTTATCTATTCTGTCACTCTCTACTTTTTGAATAGAGAGTTAGGGTTACATTTGAGGTAATTACTGAGAACAAAAGACCTACTTCATTCATGTTGTTAATTGTTTTTTGTGTGTCTTGTATCTCCTATGTCTCACTATTCCCATACTTTATTTTTTGTGTTTGCTTGCTTTTTTGTGTTGAGTCTTTTTTATTTCTTCCCTTCTGTGTATTTTTCTAAGTATTTTTCCTAGTGGTTACCACAAATATTATATTGAACAACTTACAGTTGCGCCAACATATTTCAATTTGTTGCCAACATTTAACATGCAAACAAATACCATACAACATTAACATACTAAAACTCTTCCTGTTTTACTCCTCCCTTCTCCATTTCTGTTGTTCAGTCTTCAGTTACATCATTATACATCCTGTATCTGATAGGTTTGTTTCGTACTTATTTTTTACACACTTGATGTTGTGTTGCTTGTGGAGCCTCACTACAGTTTACTCTCTGGAAATAGCGTATTCTTGGCCATTATATTTGTCCATACCATTACCTTTATTGAAGATCTCTCCCTCTCTCTCTCTCTCTCTCTCCCCCCACCCAATGTGAAGATTTGAGTATTTGTCTAGTGTTCTTTCCTTTTCATATGAAAAACTCCCTTAAGTAATACATGTAAAGCAGGTCTGGTAGTAACAAATTCCCACAGCTTTTGTTTATTTGGGACTGTCTTGATTTCCCCCTTATTTTTGCATGACAGCTTTGATGGGTAAAGAATTCTTGGTTGACATTGTTTTCCTTTAATACTTTATATGTATCACTCCATTGTCTTCTGGCCTCTGGGATTTCTGAGGAGAAATCCACACTAATTCTCATGAAGGACCCTTAATATGTTATAATGTATTTGTCTCTTGCTGCTTTCAGGACTTCCTCCCTCTCTTTGGTTTTCAAGAATTTTATTGCTGTGTATAGCCATGTATACCTCTTTATATTCCTTCTGCTTGGAGTTCACCTACCTTCCTGGATTTGCAGGCTCAATTCCTTTTCAGGTCTGGGAAATTCTCTGTCATTATCTCTTGGAATATTCATTCAATGCCTTTTTTAGTATCCTGTTGCCTGGATTTCCAAAAATCCTAATGTTGGAGTCCCACAATTACTTGGTTTGTTTGCTTTTCTTTGTTCTTCTCTCTTGTTTTTCTTGAGACTTCATGAGGTCAGTTACCCTGTCTTTTAGTTTGCTTATTATGTCTTCTGTGTGCTCAAATCTGTTGTTGATGATATCTTCTGCATTTTCCAATTCAGTTATTTTATTCTTCAGTTTCAATTTTCTCTTTAAATGTTTTCCATCTCTTTATTGAGTTTATCGCTTTGTTTCCTGATCTCCATTAGTTTGTTTTCTGTGTGTCCTTTGCTGCCTTTAACATATTTAACGTTGTTTGTATGTCCTCTATTTTTCCCATTAACCTGGCCTTCATAGGGACTAATATCTGCTTCTTCACGGTTTTGTTTTGATTGGGCCATCTTCTCTTGTGGTCTTATATATTTTATAATTTTTTTGTTGAATGTGGGGCATTTGGCTGTGATAATCTGGAACTCAGAATCCTCTCTATTTCCAGGGATTTTTTTTTTTCCTTTTATTTCTACCTTTTTCCCCTGAAGGCATTCTGGCCCTTTGAGTTTTTCAGCACTGTCTCAGCCATTCCGGAGATGTGTGCCCTGTCCCATTTTCTGTGGTGGGGCCTCAGGTGTTTCTTTTGTTGATATAAGGTTCTAATCTTGTACCACAGATTTTAAGTATTTTGGAAAATTTTAAGTCTCTGGTGCTGGCTCTTAGAATCTCCTGTAGTTTTTTGGTGGGCAGTCCCTGTGGTGACTGACATTACTAGGTTATGGGCTTCCCTCTGAGATCTGGACTGAGAAGCTAGACCATATGAAGAAAAATGGGGCATCAGGATTGGAGGAAGACTCACTAACAACCTGCATTATGCAGATGACACAACATTGCTTGCTGAAAGTGGAGTTGAAGCACTTACTGATGAAGATCAAAGTCTAAGTATGGATTAGACTTCAACATAAAGGAAACAAAAATCCTCATAACTGGACCAATAAGCAACGTCGTGATAAATGGAAAAAAGATTGAAGTTGTCAAGGATTTCATTTTACTTGGATCCACAATCAACACCCATGAAAGCAGCAGTCAGGAAATCAAAAGATGCATTGCCTTGGGCAAATATGCTGCAAAAGACCTCTTTTAGTGTTCAAAAGCAAAGATATCACCTTGAAGACTAAAGTGTGCCTGACCCAAGCCATGGTGTTTTCAATCACCTCATATGCATGTGAAAGCTGGGCAATGACTAAAGAAGATGGAAAAAGAATTGATGTCTTTAAATTGTGGTATTGGCCAAGAATATTGAATATACCATGGACTGCCAAAAGAATGAACAAATCTGCCTTGGAAGAAGTACTGCCCGAATGCTCCTTAGAAGCAAGGATGGTGAGACTGCATCTCACGTACTTTGAATATGTTATCAGGAGAGATTAGTCCCTGGAGAAGGACATCATGCTTGGTAAAGTAGAGAGTCAGCAGAAAAGAGAAAGACCTTCTATGAGATGGATCAACAGTGGCTGCAACAATGGACTCAAGCGTAATGATTATGAGGATGGCACAGTACCATTCTGTTGTATATAGGGTTGCTACGAGTCGGAACCCACTCGAGGGCACTTGACAACAACAACTGAGACCTGTGCACTGGGGTGCAGCCTTCCTGAGGTGACTACAGCACTGGGGTTGGTTTCTCCACATATGTCTGTGGCAGTGGGGCATGGCCTTCACTCTGGCTGACTGTTGGTTTGGAATTTTCTCCCTGGCCATTGGTGGAAGATTTGAGATTTGGCTTTCCCAAGGCAACAGATGGTGTTGTATGGCCTTCATGCACAGGCCCACAGCGCCTGCTGGGTTGGGAGCCAGCTCATTCCCTGTGGGCTGCTTATTTGATGTGTGTTTCTTACCTTGGCTGATGGATAGATCCTGTGGCTGCTCTATGGACCCAGATCTTAGCGCCCTCCTGCCTCTGCTTTCAGCAAGACACATTAACATTCCGCTGCACCACTGCAACTTTCATGTGCACTTCCCCAAGTGCACATTTGGGCTCTCCTTTTCCTTGCTTGTGAATCCCCACAGTACAATCTGCACCGCTTTAATGAGGCTGTACTTTCATTAGTTTCCTGGATTTCAAATCTGTACTGTGTCAGCATGCCACTGTCTCTCACTTCTACCCCAACTGAATATGCACTTTACCCTCTTTGCTGCTCTTTTCCAAGGCTATGTACCCCGTATCTCTGAGTCACTTTGTGTCTTCAGTGTAGCTCCCATCCTGACCTCTTTGTTCAGAGGTGCTGTCTGTCTCCATCCCAAAGTGGCCACAGTGAGCTAAGCTGGCTGGTAGGATGTGGTCAGTCAGCAAATCTCAGCCTTTCCACTGTTCTTGCTCTATCTTTCTTATGTTTTAGCGTTCACCTCAGTTCTCCAACGCTTTAACTGTTGTCCAGAGTCCTGAAATCTCTGTCTGTGTTAATTTTTTGTTTGGTTGGGTTTTATGTGTTACATATGAAAATAGTAGAGACAGCAAGAGAAGAGAACCACAGAGAATTGACACATGGTTTTAAAAAAAAAAAAAAGGTTTTAAAGCAGAAGTAGGTAGGAGTGGTGCAAATAATGATTTCTTATCCTCTAATTTAAAAAAAAAAAATTTTTTAAATTTTTTTTAAATATCAAGCTTTGTGGAGCTTCCAGAAAAGCTAGCATGTAATTATGACAGAAGTAAAATTGACTGAAATCAATCAGTTTCTGAAGGAGATATGCTTGCTTCTGCCAGGAAAATGATGTAGAGTTCTGGCCTCTTGACCTAAATGAGTCTGCTTGTTTCGACAGCCTTGGCTGAAAGAATGTAGAGAAAACACAAAGTTCAAAGTTCTGTCAGACACAATAGTAGACCATGAAGTCTAAGGAGAGCTGAGCTACCACAAAGAAGAACCTTTCTGGAGAGATTTCTTCATGCTACAAACCTCCATAAATTCCCTTTCAAAATTTCCGTGTAAGAAAATAGAAACCTCCCCCCCCCCAAAAAAAAAAACCCACTGCTGTTAAGTCGATTCCAACTCAAAGCGACCATATAGGACAGAGTAGACCTCAGATCCAAGTTAGGACAAGAGCTTCCAGAAGAGTAAAAACCCATACTATCACAAATTCCATCAGGCCCCCAAATGGTGAGGTACAAAGTGAAGTGTGCTATACTCCAAAGGAATTATATGAAGTGTGCTATACTCCAAAGAAATTACATGATTTTTTATAATATATACAGACTGAAATCCAGGGAATATATGTGGGAATGGATATTAAGGCTGTGAAATAATGGTACAAGGAATATAAAGTTGAATCAGACTGAATTAATTGATATGGACCTTCTGGACATATTCTGCATTTAATGTGAAGGTCAAGGGGTTAGGAATGTATCTAGCTGTTTGGTTGGCTGAAACATGGACCAAAAGATGACATACACCAAATAAAGTTGAAATGCCAGAGCTGCCTCAGTATCCTATAGAAGAAAGTATCAAAAGGCTTAGGGAGACAAGAATGAGAGAGTAGGTTTATGATGTAAGAACTGCCCAGCCACACCTGGGAGGATCCAGAGAACACACCTTTCCCCATGACCGTAAGGAACAAATTTGTGAGCAGAGCCCCAGCATCCTTGAAGAAGGCTGTGACTGCCCTTCTCTGTAGATCCAATATTACAGTGGGAACTGCCACCACAGAAATGGGAAACCTAAATGCAATAGGGGTGGTTGGATCCTTGTGTGGCAGGGAGCAAGTGACAGCACCTAATCATCAAAGGCAAGGTGGGTGTGGTTACTGCAATGGAAAGAAGGGTAAAATAGTACTAAGAACAGTCTGACTCACAGAGACTTATAGCATTACAGACCTGTACACCTTAATTGTCCTACCTCAGGGATTATTAACTCTTTAGTCATATGTCATAATTAGGTCATCAGGGACCTTGATCACCTTTTCCTTCCACAAGATATCATACTGGTTCATTACACTGATACATCATGCTGATCGGATATAGTGAACAAGAAGTAAAAACTATTTAAAATTTATTGGTAAGACATTTGTATGTCAGAGGCTTGAATTAAATCTGACAAAATTCAGGGGCCTTCCACCTCAGTGAAATTTCTAGGTGTCCAATGATGTGGGACATGTTGAGATACCTTTTCTAATATAAAGGATAACTTGTTAAACTATGGGACCTAATTAAAAAAAAAAAAAAGGCTAACAAACATAACTGCAAATGCACAAATAGCAGAACACAAAATAGATATTTGTAAATTCTTAAAAATTAAATGCTTATGCTCTTCGAAAGACTTTATCAACAGTAAAAAGAACCTACAGACTGGGAAAAAAACTTTGGAAAAGGCATATCTGACAAGGGTGTAAACCCTAAAATATATAGAAAACATCAACAACTCAACAGCAAAGGACAAACAACCCAATTAAAAAATGAGTAGAGGACATGAACAGACATTTCACCAAAAGACCATTCAAGGAACCCACAAACACACGAAAAGGTGCTTCTGATCATTAGCCATTAGAAAGATGCAAATCAAAACTGCAGTGAGATACCATCTCACCCTGGCTAAAATGGCACTGATAAAAAAAACAAATGTTCGCGAGGATGTCAAGAGATTGGAACCCTTATCCATTGTGGTTGTTGTTGTTCGGTGCCATTGAGTCGGTTCCAACTCATAGTGACCCTTTGTACAACAGAACGAAACACTGCCCAAACCTGCACCATTCTCACAATTGTTGCTGTATTTGAGCCCATTGTTGCAGCCACTGTGTCAGTCCATTTCACTGAGGGTCTTCCTCTTTTTTGCTGACCTTCTACTTTACCAAGCATGATGTCCTTCTCCAGGGAATAATCTCTCCTGCTAACATGTCCAAAGTAGGTGAGATGCAGTCTCGCCATCCTTGCTTCTAATCAGCATTCCGTTTGTACTTCTTGCAAGACAGATTTGTTCATTCTTTTGGCAGTCCATGGTATATTGGATATTCTTCACCAGGGCTGCAATTCAAAGACATCAATTCTTTTTCCATCTTCCTTAGTCATTGCCCAGCTTTCACATGCATATGAGGTGATTGAAAACACGATGGCTTGGGTTAGGCACACCTTAGTCTTCAAGGTGATATCTTTGCTTTCGAACATTTTAAAAGAGGTCTTTTGCAGCACATTTGCCCAAAGCAATGCATCTTTTGATTTCCTGACTGCTGCTTTCATGGGTGTTGATTGTGGATCCAAGTAAAATGAAATCCTTGACAACTTTAATCTTTTTCCCATTTATCATGATGTTGCTTATTGGTCCAGTTGTGAGGATTTTTGTTTTCTTTATGTTGAGTGTAATCCGTACTGAAGGCTGTGATCTTTGATCTTCATCAGTAAGTGCTTCAACTCCTCTTCACTTTCAGCAAGCAATGTTGTATCATCTGCGTAACGCCAGTTGTTAATAGGTCTTCCTCCAATCCTGATGCCCCGTTCTTCTTCATATAATCCAGCTTCTCAGATTATCTGCTCAGCATACAGATTGAATAGGTATGGTGAAAGGATACAACCCTGATGCACACCTTTCCTGACTTTAAACCACACGGTATCCCCTTGTTCTGTTCAAACAAATGTCTCTTGATCTGTGTACAAGTTCCTCATGAGCACGATTAAGTGTTCTGGAATTTCCATTAGTCACAATGTTATCTATAATTTGGTATGATCCACAGAGCCGAATGCCTTTGCATAGTCCGATTGTTAGTAAGTCTGTAAAATTGTACAACCACTATGGAAAATGGTACAGTGCTTCTCCCAAAACTAAAGATAGAAATACCTTTTGATCCAGCAATCACACTCCTAGGTATGTAACCTAGAGATAGAAGAGACACGGACACACATATACATGCCTATGTTCATTGCAGCATTATTCACAATAGCAAAAAAATGGATAAAAATGCAACCTAAGTGCCCATCAACAGATGAATGGGTGAGCAAAATGTGGTACATACATGCAATGGAATACTATGCAGTCATAAAGAATAATGAGTCCTTGAAGCATAACACAAGTAGACCTGGAGAACATAATGCTAAGTGAAATAAGTCAATTACATAAGGACAAATAGTATATGATTCCACTTCCATAAGAAAACAAGAGTGTGTGTATATATATATATACACACACACATATACATATAAATAGAGACCATCATTGATGTTACCAGGGATGGTGGGGGGAGAGGAATTACTGTCTAGATCGTAGACACTTATTTTTGGTAATGGGATAAGTAGCACCATAAGTGGGTATAGTGAGCACACAAGAGAAATGGATGTTTGTGCTAAAAAAAAATATATATATATATATATATAATTTTGCAACACCAATAACTAAAAATGAGTGTATTGTCACATATGTGTGACTTGACATATTTGTGTACAGGTAGAAACAAGAGTGTATATATATGTGCTCAGATAGAAGTATCTGTATGTATGTGAAAGTACAGGTAGGTAGGTACACACATATATATATTCATAGAAGACACAATTACAGATACTTCTCAGACATAATCAAACACCTAATGAGTTTGATTTTTACGCATTGCAAAGATGAGACGGACAGTAAGGGAGCAGGGAACTAGAGTACTGGAAACAGCAACCAGAACACAATTAAAGACAATGTTAACGCATTGTGAAAACATACCTATTGTCACTGAACAATTCATGTAGAAATTATCAAGTGAGACCCTAATTTACTAAGTAAACTCTCACTGAAAACACAATAAAATTTGATAAAAAAAAAAATTTTTTTTCATCTGGCCCCTCCTGCAGCTAAAAAAGAGACTCTTGTCTAATGGGCCTCTTTGGATTTTGAAAGCAACATGTTTATTCCTTATTTGAGTTTCTCTTCTGGCCCATTTACTGAGTGACCTGAAAAGCTTCTAGTTTTGAGTGGGACTCAGAACAAGAGAAGACTCTGCAACAGGTCCAAGGTTGCTGTACTAGCTGCTCTGCCTCTTGGGCCATATGATCTAGCAGATCCAATGGTGTTTAAAGTGGCAGTGGCAGATAAAGATGCTGTTCTGAGTATTTGAATGGCCCCTATTGGTGAATTGGGCCTTAGTAGAGACTTAACCCTTAAACATAGGCCACCAACTTCCCATGAGACCTGAGCTGCCCATCATGAATTGGAAGCGGTAAATACAAGATAGAGCTAGAGCAGCCCCTCAGGCAAAAGTAAGTCACATGAGGAAGTGTTTCAAATGTCTGTGGTCCTCACTACTGTTACATTACCTTCTCTCTCCCAGCTCACACCTGTGCCTCATGGGGAGTTTCCTAAGATCAGTTTCAGAGGAAGAGAAAACTCAAGCCTGGTTTACAGATGATTCTATTTGATATGCAGGCACCACTTGAAAGTGGATAGCTGCAGCACTGCAGCCCATTACTGGGACTTCCTTGAAGAACAGTGGTGAAGGAAAATCCACCCAGTGGGCAGAACTTTGAGCGGTGCAATTGGTTGTTCATTTTGCTTGGAGGGAGAAATGGCCAGATGTGAGATTGGCTGGATGGTTAGGGACTTGCAAGGAACAGGATTGGAAAATTGGTGGCAAGGATGTCTGAGGAAAAGGTCTGCAAATAGACCTCTCTGAATGGGCCAAAGATATAAATATATTTGTGTCTCAAGTGAATGCTTGCCAAAAGGAAACCTTGGCAGAGGAGGATTTTAATAATCAAGTGGATAGGATAATATGTTCCGTGGATATCCGGCAGCTTCTTTCCTTAGCTACTTCTGTCATTGCCCAATGGGCTAATGAACAAAGTAGCCATGGTGGCAAGAATGAAGCTTATGCATGGGCTCAGCAACATGGACTTCCACTCATCCAGGCTGACTTGGCTACAGCCATTGCTGAGTGACTCAGCAGCAATAACCAACACTGCATCCCTGCTATGGCACCATTCCCCAGGCTGATCAACCTGTTGGCAGTTTGATTACACTGGACCACTTTCCATCATTGAAAGGCCAGCATTTTGTTCTTACATGGATAGACACTTTCTCTGAATATAGATTTGCCTTCCCTGCATGCAGTTCTTCTTACAAAACTATCATCCGTGGAGTTATAGAATGCCTTATGCGCCATCATGGTATTCCACACAGCATTGTCTTGAATCAGTGAACTCACTTCATAGCAAATGAAGTATGGAAACTGGCCCATGCTCATGGGATTCACCCATCCTCATCATCCTGAAGTAGTTGGCCTGATAGAATGGTGAAATGGCCTTTTGGAGACTCAATTATAGCACCAGCTAGTTGGCAATACGTTTCAGGGATGGGGCAATGTATATAAAGTGTAAATTAATGTCTCATATATGGTTCTGTTTTTCCCATTGCCAAGATTCATATATCCAAGAATCAAGGGATGGAAATGGGAGTGGCACCACTCACTATTACGCCTAGTGATCCACCAGCAAAATTTTTGCTTTCCTGTCCCTGTGATCCTATTCTCTGCTGGTCCAGAGGTCTTAGTTCCAATGGGAGGAATACTTCCACTGAACTGGAAGTTAAGACTGCCAGCTGACCACTTTTGGCTCTTTATGATTCTGACTCAACAGGCAAAGAAGGAAGTTACTACACTGGTGTGATTGATCATGATTATCCAGGGGAAATTGGACTGTTATTACATTACAGAGGTAAAGAAGAGTATGTCTGGAATACAGGCCATGTCTTAGTACTACCATGCCCTGTGATTAAAGTCAGTGAAAAATTACAATGACCCAGTTCAGCCAGGACTACTAATGGCCGAGACCCTTCAGGAATGAAGATGTAGGTCACCTCACCAGGCAAAGAACCGTGACCACCTGAGATGCTTGCTGAAGGCAAAGGTAATACGGAATGGGTAGTGGAAGAAGGTAGTTATAAATGTGAGCTACAACCATGTGACCAGTTGCAGAAATGAGGACTATAATTGTAATATTTCTTACTTATTTTGTAATGAATATGCTTGTGCATATGTGTGTGTATAAATAAAATATCTTTGTTTTCTCTCCTTTATTTTCCCCTTACTTATCATGTAACATCATATAACTTCCCATCATAGTGTTGTGGGACAAGGAACTTGGTTTGGCCTTTTGTCTCTGGTTTCTGAAAAAAGCCCTTGGAATTCACCAGCAAGCCAAAGTGTCTTTCTAAAACAGCCTGACAATGCTTAAATATGTTTAGATGAATTGGGAATCACCAACTCAACCTTGGCAACAGGCCTCAAGAAGAAAGGTGGCATGATGAGACCTCAGAGCAAGCCACCGCCCTCTACCATCTGAGGCCTCATGTTTGTCAGCCTGGTTAAAGAGATACCTTTCTGGGTTGGTGCCAAGGTGTCTGAACCCTCCTCCCTAGTATGGTCAGGCTGGCATGTAGCATGTCAGGCAGGCCTTGGGATAAAAAAACAGCTGGGGGAGGGACTTCGGCTTTATCTCATTTATGCTGCTAGGTAGAAGCACATG
The DNA here is from genome assembly GCF_030014295.1 of Loxodonta africana. NCBI lineage: Eukaryota > Metazoa > Chordata > Mammalia > Proboscidea > Elephantidae > Loxodonta > Loxodonta africana. Next base: position 38,085,616 of record NC_087342.1, read on the forward strand.
TATCAGAAGTTTTCAGCCCTCCTAACTAAGCCTGGAAACCCTGGTGGCGTAATGGTTAAGTGCTACGACTGCTAAAGGGTCAACAGTTCAAATCCGCCAGGCACTCCTTGGAAACTCTATGGGGCAGTTCTACTCTGTCCAATAGGACCGCTAAGAGTCGGAATCGACTCGACGGCGCTGGGTTTGGTTTTGGTTTTTTTTGTCTAAGCCTACCTGGCCTGGGGGGATCAGCAAAAAGGTAGGCCCCTTTAAGTCCCTTGTCTACGATACGAAGTAGACATTGAAGAGTCTTCCATCTTTGCCCGGACATCCTTTTTGAGTGTGTGTGGGGGGGGTTGCTCAAAAATGGATCCAGATTTGTTCTGTTGTGCTGTCTGCTTCTCGTTGTAAGTTAAAAACAAAACAAAACAACACTTTCCCTATGCTAATTAATGCTCCGGGAGTGTTTCGTGCGTTCAGGCTCTGATCAGAAGGATGTGACATTCACAGACGAATCGACCCGACGGCACTGGGTTTTGTTATATATATATACATATATATATACGTATATATACATATATATACGTGTATATATATATATATATCTTACTGATTCTGTTTCTCTAGAGAACTCTAAGATGGGGGTTGGTCAAATGTGTCAAATGCCACTTAGAAAGTAAGAAGAGAGCCCAGAAGGGACCACTGGATTTTGCCAAAAGGAAGTTGTTGGTGCATTTGACAAAAGTAAGTTTAGCTGAGTTATGAGGATGAAAGCCATTTGAACCAGAGCAAATTAGAGAAAGTGAGGTGAGAAAGTGGAAAGGTTGTGCCCCAAGGGAAGAGAAGTGGAGAAATGGTGTAGGGTAGGTAGAGGTGGATATGGAGTAAAGGGTGTCATGGATTAAATTATGTTCCCCCCAATGTGTGTATCAACTTGGTTAGGCCATGATTTCCAGTATTCTGTGGTTATCCTTCATTTTGTGATTGTAATTTTCTGTTAGAGAGGATTAGGTTGGAATCGTAACAAGTCACATCCCTGAGCCAATGTAAAGGGGTTTTCCCTGGGGTGTGGCCTGCACCACCTTTTATCTCTCAAGAGATAAAAGGAAAGGGAAGCAAGCAGAGAGTTGGGGACATCATACCTCCAAGAAAGCAGCTTCAGGAGCAGAGCACATTCTTTGGACCTGGGGTTCCTGCACCTGAGCAGCTCTTTGACCAGGGGAAGATTGATGACAAGGAATCTCCTCCAGCTCTGACAGAAAGAGAAAGCCGTCCAAGGGGAGACGGTATTTATGATGAGCAAGAATAAGGCTTGCTTGTCTGCTGTTGGCAATGGCCCATTCAAATTGTCAGTGCAGGATATAGGGGACTCTGTAGGAGCTAGGTTTTCATGTAGGCTAGAGGAGGTGGGACTTCGTGTAAATAATTATGCCGAAAAGTTCAAGTTGGAGAATTGGAGTTTTCTCCTTATTTGAATATTTCTCTGGTAAAGAGTGTGTATGTTTAAAAAGTTGAATTTTTTTTTAAACCTTTGCAAAGATATTATTTCCATGTCTGTAAACAGTCTACTAATTTTTGTAGAACAGATAATTCATAAATAATTAGCTTTTGTCTTTATGTGCTATGAATATTAAACACTCTTTGTCTTTGGTGGTGACATACATAAATGACTTGCGCTAACATTATTATGCTTATTCTAACATAATTATAATTTTGAACCACAATTTAAAGAATTTAATGACTATTCAAATATTACACTAGAGACCACAAAGTAAAGGTCCTTTGCTATAATTCTAGCAGACTAAGGGGGCAGCAACAGCAATAGACTGATTTTTGTATTTGAAAATGAACATTAACTTCTGTTGTGGAGACTTTTGAAATGCCCCATTGCTCTTGAGCTCCAGAGCAATAACCACAGGAGGCAGTATATGAAGATCTTTGAGTGTGTGGTGAAGGGACCTCTGAAATGTGCTCCCCTGCAGGGAGATATTGAACGGAATTTAAACAAAGTTCATAACAATTATGGTTTACTTATTGCTAACCTTCTCCTAGGTAGTAGATTTAATAGTAATGATCAAAAAGCTAAAGTTAGAGAATTGAAATTTTCTCCATATGTGAATATTTCTCTTGTAGAAGCATATCTATTTAGAAAAGGTTCAATTTTTTTTTATTGTACTTTAGATGAAGGTTTACAGAACAAACTAGCTTCTCACTGAACAATTAATATACATATTGTTTTATGACATTGGTTAACAACCCCATGACATGTCAACATCTTGCCTTCTAGTCCTTGCACCTGGGCTGGTGTGCCCCTTTAGTGTCCTTTCTTTTTATGGGCCTGTCTAATCTTTGACTAAAGGGTGAACCTCAGGAGTGGCGTCATTACTGAGCTAAAAGGGTATCCAGGGGCCATACTCTTGGGGTTTCTGCAGTCTCTGTCACAAAAAGTAAGTCTGGTTTTTCTTTGTGAGTTGGAATTTTGTTCTACATTTTTCTCCAGCTCTGTTAGGGACCCTCTATTGTGATCCTTGTCAGAGCAGTCAGTGGTGGTAGTCCAGTAGTACTGGACTCAGTCTGGTGGAGGCCATGGTAGTTATGGTCCATTAGTCCTTTGGACTAATCTTTTCCTCGTGTCTTTAGTTTTCTTCATTCTCCCTTGCTACCAAAGGGGCACACACACCAAAGGGGTGAGGCCAGTCGAGTGAGTATCTTAGATGGCTGCTCACAGGTTTTTAAGATCTCAGACTCTACTCACCAAGGCAGAATGTAGAACATTTCTTTATAAAATATGTTATGCCAGTTGAGCTAGATGTTTCCTGAGACCATGGACCCCACAGCCCTCAGCCCAAAAATTTGGTCCCTGAGGGAGTTTGGATGTGTCTATGGAGCTTCCACGACCTTGCCTTGGACAAGTTGTGCTTGCTTCCCAGTATTGTGAACTGTCTTGCCCTTCACCAAAGTTTCCATTTGTCTATTGTCTATTTAGCGTTTTTCATACCTACCCCTTCCCTCCCTCATAACCATCAAAGATTGTTTCTTTTTGTGCGTAAACCTTTTCATGAGTTTTTATCATAGGGGTCTAGTACAACATTTGTCTGAAAAGGTTTAATATTTTTAAACTTTTGGAAAGATATGTTTCTAAAGTCTGTAGAGATTTAAAAATGAAATCAAAGTGCAAATTGAAATAATGCACTCTGAAGCAAAACCCATCTGTTGTATTCTATATTTAACCAAACTTAATGAGAAATAGCCCTGGCAGCATAGTGGTTAAGAGCTACGGCTGCTAACCAAAAAATCAGCAGTTTGAATCAACCAGCTGCTCCTGGAAAGTATATGGGGCAGTTCTACTCTGTCCTATAGGGTTGCTATGAGTTGGAATTGACTCGACAACAAGTTTGGTTTGGTTTGGTTTCAATGATAAATAGACACAAAGTCTTTTACTGCCATTTATTTGTGGAATTAGAACAAGGAGATTCTCTACCCTCACTTACCAGTATGTTCCTTGGTTTTAAATATTCAATAAATTCCCATCCAAGGTTTGCATTTTTCTTCCTTTTGATACTTTTCTGTGGTTCCTTATGATCATTTGTAGCATATCCTTTGGTCTGTTTACCTCTGCCTGCAGTTCCAGACCTTTGTGGCTTCCTCTACAGCTGTGGGTATTTCTCACGGGAAACGAGGTCAGTACTGATCCACAACACTGATCCTTGACAATTAGGATTCTAACCACTGTCCTGTGGGATTTTCAAAGCCACAAATGACTCCATACTTAAAATCTAGATTCTTAAATTACTACCATGTGATGCTTGAAATATTCATAGTTTCTCCCAGTGTCCTAGGCAGTCTTTCTGAATTTTAATGGAATTTAGCATGTGTGCATCTCTAAATGGAACTCTCACAAATATCCTTCACAAATACCCTCACAAGAACTTAAGTTCTGTGAGAAGGAGGATTTGACCTTTCCTGTTTATTTTTGGACCTGTCCCCATTGCCTACCACACTGCTTTGTAACAGGGTCATTCCTTAGGGTCAAACTTGAGCAGCCTTCAGAGGGTCCTTGATAAAACAGTATGTGAGACCAACCTCAAGAGTTTCTGATTCAGTAGGTCTGGGGTGGGCCCAAGAATGTGCATTTCTAACAAGTTTCCAGGTGATGCTGAGAGTCTTGGTCCAGAAGCCAAGTTTTGAGAACCACAGCCTTAGAACATAGTGAGTTCCGTCACAAAGAAGAAAATGGCATGCCTGGTGTTGTGGAGTCTGATCCAGAATGAAAAAGTTTTCCTGAATGTCTCCCTCTCACTTTAGCTAGGCTACTTGTGAAGAGAGCCCTTGTTAGAGGCAGGGATGAATTTCAGGCTGAGTAGAACATATAATGCTTACCAATTTTAGGGGAATTAGGAGTGTGGGGGAGTACTTGGGTGGTGCAAAAGGTTAATGCTCTTGACTGATAACTGAAAGGCTGGAGGTTCAGTTCACCCAAAGGAACCTTGGAAGAAAGACCTGGTGATCTACTTCTGAAAAACCAGCCATTGAAAACCCAATGGAGTGTAGTTCTACTCTGACAAACACAGGGTTGCCATGAGTCAAATTAACTCGACAGCAACTGGTCTGAAGTGTGGGGAGAGCATGGTGTGGAAACAGGTTGTTTAGAATTGAGTATACAGTCACTTCTCATTGAACCTTTATTCTATGAATTCTATAGAGTGTTTAAAGTATGAATCATTAACTATACATGCTGTTTAACACTGAAAGTACCTCAAATATATCATCAAGAACAAACAAAAAAAAAACCCCACTGCCGTCAAGTCGATTCCAACTCATAGCGACCCTATAGGACAGAGTCGAACTGCCCCCACAGAGTTTCCAAGGAGTGCCTGGTAGGTTCGAACTGCCGACCTTTTGGTTAGCAGCAGTAGTACATAACCACTACGCCACCAGTGTTTCCATATCATCAAGGGAAGTGCTATTTTCCCCATTTTTGTGAGGCATGTATTTGGTCCCAAGCATGGTCTGGCGGGATCTCCAGCTTCTCATCCCTCCTTAGTATCCTTGCAGTAACTTTGCCTCCCCACCTCCAACTCCAGAGTTGAGTCCTTTAGGCCTACCCCCTTGTTTGGTCTGGGCTCTTAGAGGCTGCTTGGTCTGTACCAAGTCAGATTCCACCAATGGCCTAGCCTTTTTTCAACCTGTTTGTTTAAAGAACCTGATATACACAGTCTTAAGTTTGTTTCTCAGTCAAGTGCATAAGTCTGCTGCCATGTGCTAAGGGCTATAAGGAAACACAGGATCAACCTGGTGTCTCCTGGAGTGGTAATTGGATTGAGTTTTGGTGGTGCTAGAGTAGAGGGGTCGCTATCTGTGCCCTGCGCTGCCCTCTTATCTTTCCTCTGACTTCCCACCTAAGGGCTCACGGCATCATGCAGCTTTCCTACTACACAGGGCTTTCTCCAAAGCAGAGGCACTTACTTGGGCAGCATTTAGACAGTTCAGAAGTGCTGAGGGAGTAGACACCTCTGGGAGCAAGTCTCAGCCAATGAGGTGGCATCAGTGCTTGAGTTCCACTACTTCAGTCCTTTGAAGGGACAATTTGGCATAGTTCCTCACGGGATCCCATGAGACTGAGCTCCAGCTACCCATGTTAGTCACAGCTCATGGTACACCCTTTGTGGCTTGCCTTCCTACCCTGTCACATTCTCCTTGTTTCCTCACTTTCAGGTGAACAACTTGGACCCAAGTCTCTTCTCAGACTCCGCTTCAGGGAAAATTCAAGCTGAGACATAGAATAGTTTATATCACTCAAATGGAAAATAAGAAGAATGCAGAATGCATCCAAAATTTCAAGATAAACAAAAGCACTAAAAGACTGTGGGTACAGCTGTAATGCTGGACTTGGTATTCACTTTCTTTCCATGGAAAATAATTGAGAACAATTGCTCGAAGTTCTAAAGAAGATTTGTTATTTGCCATCTCTTTTCTGACTACACATTCAAACTTCAAACCCTGACATTTGGCTTCAGACCCCATCTCTCCACTGAAACTTGTGTTCAGTAATTCTGAATGGCCAAACCAGTGGGCAGTTTCGACCACTTGTTTTACTAGACCTTGGCATTGCACATGACGGTGGTACCGTGTTCTCCTTGGAACTTTCTACCCCTGCTTCTGTTTAAGACCATATTTTGCAGCCTTTCTCTGATTCCCGTACATTCCTCCTTTTCTTGTTTAAATCCACTGGAGCTTGGCTTTTGCTCTGTTTAATTAATGCTACATTTTTTTCTCATGTTCCATTTAATGTGGGGTTATTTTCAATCACCTTATTTTAGAACAAAAATTAAAAGACAAAAAAAAATTTCTTAATTCACATTGTTTCTGTTTGTATCAGAATAGAAATATGATCTGGACCACCTTAAAGATTCATAGTAGGCCCCAAACCTGTTGTAGTGCTTCTCATATTGCCCCAAGTGCAGATTAAGTGATTAGTGTGTTAATTGATGTGATATGTCAGTTTTAAATCATGGATAAACAGTGACCTGTTTGACACCTAGTAAATTCCAGAGATATGATGCAGTCCTGTGTGAGAAATTGTAATGAAGTATATTTAATCATGAGAATAATGATGTATTTAATTGTGAGAATAATAACTATACAGGTGGAACTTGCCAGATGGAATACTGGGGAATCAAATCCACTATGTCTGTGGAAAGAGACAATGGAGAAGCTCAATATTATCAGTCAGAACAAAGCCGGGGGGCTGACTGCAGACCTGACCATCGATTACTCATATGCAAGTTCAAGTTGAAGCTAAAAAATATTAAAACAAGTCCATGACAGCCAAAGTACAATCTTGAGTGTGCCCCACCTGAATTTAGAGATCATCTCAAGAATAGATTGATGCATTGAACACTCATGACCGAAGGCCAGATGAGTTGTGGGAAGACATCAAGGACGTCACACATAAAGAAAACAAAAGGTCATTAAAAAGACAGAAAAGACCAAAATGGATGTCAGAAAAGACTCTGAAACTTGCTCTTGAACTTAGAGTAGCTAAAGCAAATGGAAGAAATGATAAAGTAAAAGAGCTGAATGCAAGATTTCAAAGGGTGGCTCCAGAAGACAAAGGAAAGTATTGTAATGGAATATGCAAAGACCTGAATTCAGAAAACCAAAAGGGAAGAACACACCTGGCATTTCTCAAGCTGAAAGAAGTGAAGAAAAAATGTAAGCCTCAGGTTGCAATATTATAAGATTCTGTGGACAAAATATTGAGCCACACAGGGGGCATCAGAAGATGATGGAAGGAATTACCAGAGTTATACTGTACCAAAAAAATCAGCCAAATGTTCAACGATTTCAGGAGGTACCATATGATCAAGAACTGATGATATCGAAGGAAGAAATCTAAGCTGCACTGAATGCGTTGGTGAAAAACCAGGCTCCACGAATTGACAGAATACCAATTGAGTTGTTTCAACAAACGGATGCAAAGCCAGAAGGGCTCGCTCATCTATGCCAAGAAATTTGGAAGACAGCTACCTGGCCAACTGACTGGAAGAGATCCATATTTGTGCCCATTCCAAAGAAAGGTGATCCAATAGAATGCAGAAATTATCGAACAATATCAATACCATATGCAAGTAAAACTTTGCTGAAGATAATTAAAAAATGGTTGAAGCTGTGCACTGACAAAGAACTGCTAGAAATCAAGCTGGATTCAGAAGAGGTCATGGAAGCAGGGATATCATTGCTGATGTCAGATGGATCTTGGCTGAAAGCAGAGAATACCAGAAAGATGTTCAAAGGCATTTGACTGTGTGGGTCATAACAAATTAGGGATAACATTGCAAAGAATGGAGATTCCAGAACAATTAATTGTGCTTGGAGCCCTGGTGGCACAGTGGTTAAGAGCTCAGCTGCTAAACAAGAGGTCGGCAGTTCCAATCCACCAGCCACTCCTTGAAAACCTGATGGGGCAGTTCTACTCTGTCCTATAGGTCACTATGAGTTGGTATTGACTCAACGGCGACAGGTTTTAGTTTTAGATAATTGTGCTCACACGGAGCCTATACATAGACCAAAAGGCAGTCATTCAAACAGAACAAGGGGATACTGTGTGGTTTAAAATCAGGAAAGATGTGTGTCAGGCTTGTATCCTTTCACTATTTTTATTCCGTCTGTATATTGAGCAAATAATCCGAGAAGCTGGACTATATGAAAAGAAGGTGGGTGGCATCAGGATTGGAGGAAGACTCATTAACAACCTACTATATGCAAATGACACAACCTTGCTTGCTGAAAGCTAAGAGAACTTGAAGCACTTACTGATGAAGATCAAAGACTTCAGTATGGATTATGCCTCAACATAAAGAAAACAAAAATCCTCGCAACTGGACCAATAAGCAACAATATGGTAAATGGAGAAAAGACTGAAATTGTCACAGATTTCATTTTACTTGTATCCACAGTCAATGTCCATGGAAGCAGCAGTCAGGAAATCAGACGACGTATTGTATCAGGCAAATCTGCTGCAGAAGACCTCATTAAAATGTTGAAAAGCAAAGATGTCACTTTAAGGACTAAGGTGCGCCTGACCCAACCCATGGAGTTTTCAATCACCCCATGTGCATGTGAAAGCTGAACAATGAATAAGAAAGAGAGAAGAACAATTGATGCTTTTGAATCATGGTGTTAACAAAAAATACTGAATATACCATGGACTGCCAGAAGAACAAAAAAGCCTGTCCTGGAAAAAGTACAGTCAGAGTGCTTCTTGGAAGCAAGGATGGGGAGACTTTGTCTCATGTACTTTGGACATGTTACCAGAAAGGACCAATCCCTGGAGCACAACATACTTGGTATGGTAAAGGGTCAGGGAAAAAGAGGAAGACCCTGGATGAGATGGATGGATACAGTGGCTGCAACAATGGGCTCAAACACAACAATAATTGTGAGGATGGTGCAGGACAGGGCAGTGTTTCGTTCTGTTCACTTTGGGTTGGAGATGACTCAAAAGCACCTGACAACAATAACAAGAATAAAATTATAATATTGTTCTGACATTTATCTAATATGCCTCTTCAACAATATTATTTTTATATGAGGATTATATTTTAACATAATGCTGTCAAGCGTGGTATCATTTTCAGACCAGAAATGCCTCGAGTTGACTAAAAATCAAAATAATAGGGGTTTTAAAAAAAATTATTATTATTATTGTAATAATAAAAATTTTTTATTACAATAATAATAATTTTTTGTTTGTTTATCATTATGATGAAAATATACACACCAAAACATTTGGCAGCACAAGTTCCACATTTACAATTTAATCACTGATTACATTTTTCATGTTGTTCCACCATTATCACTATCCTTTTTGAAAATATTCCATGACAATTAGCATAAATTCAGTGTCCCCAAGCAAAAATGCTCCCTTTCTCCCTTCCTCCCTTCCTCCCATCCCTGGGTAACCATTAATAATCTTTGATTTCTATATATTTGATTATGTCATATAAGTGAGATCATACAGTATTTATCCTTTTGTAACTGACTTATTTCACACTGCATAAAGTTTTCAATGTTCATGCATGTTCCGGCATGCATCAAAACTTCATTTCTCTTTATTGGTGTATAATATTACATTCTGTGTATATAGCACATTTTGTTTATCCATTCCTCTGTTGATGGACATTTTGGTGGATTCCACCTTTTGGGGAAAGTGTTTCAATAAACATTGGTGTACAGGGTTCTGTTTGCGTTCCTGCTTTCACTTCTTCTGGGTATATACCTAGAATTGGGGTTACTGGGTCATATGGTAATTTTATTTTCAACTTTTTTTTTTAATTTTATTGTATTTTAGGTGAAAGTTTACAGCGCAGATTAGTTTTATTCAAAAATTTTATACACGAATTGTTTTGTGACATTAGTTGCAGTTGCCGCAATGTGTCAGTATTCTCCCCCTTTCCCTTTCCACCCTTGCTTTCAGTGTCCATATCTTCAACTTTTTGTAGAAATGTCAAACTGTTTCCACAATGGCTGTTCCATTTTACATTCCCACCGGCAATGAAAGAGTGTTCCAGTTTCTCCACAACCTCACCAACACTTGTTGTTTTCCATTTTTTGCCATCCTAAGGTTTGATTTTTTTTGGTTTTAATGTGGTTGAAACCCTGGTGGTGTAGTGGTTAAGAGCTATGGCTGCTAACCATAAAGGTCAGCAGTTCGAATCCACCAGGCGCTCCTTGGAACTCTATGGGGCAGTTCTACTCTATGAGTTAGAATTGACTCGACAGCAATGTTTTATTTATTTTTTTATTTGGACATTTGAATATCCTCTTTGGTGAACTGTCCAAGTCCTTTGCCCATTTTTTGATTGTGTTGTTTGTCTTTTTGTTGCTAAGTGGTAGAAGTTTTATATATATATTGGATGTTAGGCTGTTACCTGATATGTGGTTCCCGAAAATTTTCTTCTACTCTCTAGGTTGCCTTTTTGCTTTGTTGATAAAGTTCTTTGATATATAAAAGTATTAAGTTTTATAAGGGCCCATCTATCTGTCTTTTGCTGCTCAAGCTTTTGTTATCATACGTGATTATCTACCATTAAACATTAGGTCCCACAGCTTCACCCAAACATTTTCTTCTAAGTATTTTATGGTTTTTAGTTTTCACAGTCAAGTCCTTGATCCATTTTGAATTGGTTTTCGTGTATGGCGTGAGAGCTGGATCCTGATTCATTCTTCTGCATGTTAAAATTCAGTTTTTCCAGCACCATTTATTGAAGAGGCTCTTCCTTCCCCATTGCATGTACTTAGCAGCCTTGTCAAAAATCAGTTGACCATAGATGTATGGATTTATTTCTGGATTTAATTCTATTCCATTGGACTATATGTCTATCCTTTTACTAGTACAAGGCTGTTTTAATTACTGTAGCTTTGTAGTATGTTTTGAAACCAGGAAGTGTGAGTTCTCCTAAGTTCTTCTTCATGATTGCTTTAGCTATTCAGAGTCCCTTGCCATTACATATAAATTTTCCATTTCTGAAAAGAAGGCTGTTGGAATTTTGATGGTGCTTGCACTGAATCTATAGTTTGTTTTGGGTAGTATTGACCTCTTAACTATATTAAGCCTTCTAGGTCATGAACACAGAATGCCTTCCCATTCATTTAGGTCTTCTTTAATTTCTTTTAGTAATGTTTTATAATTTTTCATGTACAAGTCTTTCACCTTCCTGGTTGAACTTATTCCTGTGTACTTTATTTTTTTAAAACGATATTGTAAATGGTAATGTTTCCTTAATTTCCTTTTCAGTTTGTTCATTGCTGATATATAGAAAACCAATTGATTCTTGTGTGTTGACCTTGTACTCTGCCACTTTGCGGAATTCATGTATTAGTTCTAAAAGCTTTCTTGTAGAATCTTTGGAGTTTTCTCTGTATGCAATTATGTTATCTGAGAAAAAGATAGTTTTATTTCCTCTTTCCTGATTTGAATTTCTTTTTTTTAATTTTCCTAGCCCAATTTCTTTGGCTAGGACTTCCAGAACAATGTTGAATAGCAGTGGTGACAGTGGGCATAATTGTTCCCAATATTAATGAAATGACTCTCAGTTTTTCTCCATTGAGTATGATGTTACCTGTGTGTTTTCATAAATGCCCTTTATTATATAGAGGAATTTCCCTTCTATTCCTATGTTATTGAGTGATTTTATTATGAAAGGTATGTAGAACTTCAAACTACTGTCAAGTGTCCTCACTTTTCCTTCTGGGGGGCACTCTTTAGCATTTCTTGTAGGTTTGATTTGGTGGTAAATTCTTGCAGCTTTTGTTTACCTGGGAACATCTTAATTTTTGAATGACCGTTTTGCCAATATAGTATTCTTGGATGACAGTTCTTTTCTTTCAGCACTTTATATTTGTCATCCCACTGCCTTCTTGCTTGTATGGTGTCTGTGGCAAAATTGGCACTTTACTGAAGACCTCTTGTATTTGATACTTTGCTTCTCTCGTACTGCTCTCAAAATTTTCTCCTTGTCTTTGGTTTTCAAGAGTTTGACTATAATATGCCTCAGTGTGACTCTATTTAGATTTATCCTACTTGGAGTTTGTTGAGCATCTTGGATGTATAAGTTCTTGTCTTTCATCATATTTAGGAAGTCTTCATCCACTGTTTCTGTGAAAATTCTTTCTGTACATTTCTCTCTCCATTTTCTTCTGGGACTCCCATAATACATACATTATTCTGCTTGATGGTATAACACAGATCATTTAGACTTTGTTCATTTTTCTTCATTTTTTTTTTTGTTGTTTTGTTTTTGCTCCTCAGACTGAACAATCTCAACTCCCCGATCTTTGAGTTCATGGATTCTTTTTCCTGCCAATTTGAATCTGCTCCTAAGCCCTTCCAGAGAATTTTTCATTTCTCTTACTGTACTCTTCAGCTCCAGTATTCCTATTTGTGTGTGTAAGGATTTTTTTTTTTTTTTAACCTTGTTTTGCCAGGACCATTTGTTAAAAAGGCTGTCTTTTCCCCATTTGATGGACTTTGGGGCCTTGTTGAAGATCAGGTGACCATAGGTGGATGGATTTACATTTGGGTTCTCAGTTCTGTTCCATTGGTCAATGTATCTGTCGTTGTACTAATACCAGGCTATTTTGACTACTGTAGCTATATAGGAGGTTCTGAGGTCAGGTAGTGCGAGTCCTACTTTATTCTTCTTCTTCGGTAGTGCTTTACTTTTCCGGAACCTCTTCCCTTTCCATATACAGTTAATGATAAGTTTTCCATCTCTTTAAAGAATGTTGTTGGTATTTGGATCAGTATTGCATTGTATCTGTAAGTTGCTTTGGGTAAAACTGTCATTTTCCCAAAGTTGAGTCTACCTATCAATGAACATGGTATATTTTTCTGTTTAGGTAGATCTCTTTTGGTTTCTTGCAGTAGTGTTTTGTAGTTTTCTTTGTATAGGTCTTTTACACCCCTGGTTAGATTTATTCCCAAGTATTTTTTTTTTTAGAGGCTATTATGAATCGACTCAAGGGCACTGGGTTTCTGGGTATTATAAGTAGTATTGTTTTCCTGATTTCCTTTTCATCATTCTTTTTACAGGTGTATAAGAATCCAACTGAATTTTGTATGTTTGTCTTGTATCCTGCAACTCTGCTGAATCTTTCTATTAGTTCCAGTAGTTTTCTGGTGGAATCTTTTGGATTTTCTATGTATAGTATCATATCAGCTGCAGATAGGGAGAATTTAACTTCTTCATTACAAATTTGGCTGCCCTTTATCTGTTTTTCTTGCCTTATTGCTCTAGCTAAGACTTCCAACACAATTTAAATAGGAGTGATGATTAAGGTCATCCTTGTCTTGTTCCTGTTCTCAAGGGGAATGTTTTCAACTTCTCTCCATTGAGAATGATGTTGCCTGTTGGTTTTGACATAGATGCCCTTTATTATGTTGAGGAATTTCCCTTGTATACCTATTTTATTGAGAGTTTTTATCAGGAATGGGTGTTGGACTTTGTCAAATGCCTTTTCTGTGTTGATTGAGATGATCATGTGATTCTTTTCTTTCCTTTTTATTTATGTGGTGGATTACATTGATTGATTTTCTAATATTGAACCAACCTTGCATACCTGGCATGAATTCTACTTGGTCATGGTGTATTATTTTTTTGATATGATGCTGAATTCTATTGGCTAGAATTTTGTTGAGAATTTTTGCATCTATATTCATGAGAGATATTGATCTGTAATTTTCTTTTTTTGCGGTGTCTTTGTGTGGTTTTGGTATCAGGGTTATGCTGGCTTCATAGAATGAATTTCAGCAGTATTGCTTTCTTTTCTATGTTCTGAAATAGTTTGCATAGTACTGGAGTAATCACTTCTCTAAATGTTTGGTAGAATTCTCCAGTGAAGCCATCTGGGCCATGGCTTTTTTGGGGGAGTTTTTTTTATTACCTTGTTATGGGTCTGTTCAGATTTTCAATGTCATTTTGTGTTAGTTTGGGTAGGTAGTGTGTCTGTTGAAATTTGTCCGTTTCTTCTAGGTTTTCAAATTTGTTAGAGTACAGTTTTTCATAATACTCTGTTATGATCCTTTTTATTTCAGTTCAGTCTGTTGTAGTGTCCCCCATTTCATTTCTTATTTGGGTTATTTGTGTTTTCTCCTGTTTTTCTTTTGTCAGTTTGGCCAGTGATCTGTTGATTTTGTTGATCCTTTCAAAGAACCAACATTTGGTTTTGTTGATTCTTTCTATTGTTTTTCTATCCTCTATTTCATTAATTTCTGCTCGATCTTTATTATTGCCTGTCTTCTGGTGGCTGTGGGCTTCTTGCTGTTCTCCTTCTATTTGTTCAAGTCGTGTAACTAATGTTTTTATTTTGTCCCTTCTTTTTTGATGTGTGCATCTAGTGCTATAAATTGACCTCTAAGGACTGCCTTTGCCGTGTCCCAAAGGTTTTGGTATGATGCGTTTTCATTCTCGTTTGATTCTAGGAACTTTTTGATTCCATTTTTTTATGTCTTCTATTACCCAGTGGTTTTTAAGCAGGGCGGTATTCACTTTCCATGTAATTGATTTTTTTTCCTTACTCTTCCTGTTGTTGATTTCTACTTTGATGGCATTGTTGTCAGAGAAAGTACTTTGTATTATCTCAATGTTTAGGATTTCGTTGAGGGTTGCTCTGTGGCCTAAGATGTTGTCTATTCTGGAGATCGTTCCAAGTGCATTGGAAAAGAATGTATACTTTGTAGCTGCTGGGTGGAGTGTTCTATATATGTATTTGAGGTCAAGTAGGCTGATTGTGCTCTTTAGCTCTTCTGTATCTTTGTTGAGTTTCTTTCTAGATGTTCTGTCCTTTACTGAGAGTGGTGTGTTGAAGTCTCTTACTATTATTGTGGAACTGTCGATTTCTGTTTTCAGTGCTGTTAGAGTTCGTTTTATATATTTCGGAGCCTTGTCATTGAATGCATAGGTGTTTATTATGGTTAAGTCTTCATGATGGATCATCCATTTAGTCATTATATAGTGCCCTTCTTTGTCTTGTGTGGTGGGTTTTGTTTTAAAGTCTATATTATCTGAGATTAGTATTGCCGCTCCTGCTCTTTTTTGGTAGTTATTTGTTTGATACATTTTTTTCCATCCTTTGATTTTTAATAAATTTATGTCTTTGTTTCTAAGCTTTGTCTCTTGTGGAGCATATTTGACGGATCCTGTTTTTTTTATCCATTCTGACACTCTGCATGTCTTTATGGGTGCATTTAAACCATTTACATTTACTGTAATTATTGATAGGTGTGAGTTTATTGCTGTCATTTTGTAGTGCTTTTTTTTTGTGGTGCTAACATTTTCTTCGTTCCTCTTACTCCTCTGTGCTGAGTTCCTTTTGTTTGTGGATTTCTTTTTCATTTCTTTTGTTTTTGTAGATTTTGTTTTTATTGAGACTTTGTTTTTCTTCTTTTTATTTTGATGAGTAGGTTTGTTAACTTTCTTTGTGGTTACCTTGAAATTTATCCTTATATTCCTAGGTTTGAACCAGTCTATTACTACTTGGTATCACGTTGCCTTCCTCTCCATTAGAAAGTTCTATACCTATACTTTTTTCTCCTTTTATTGTTCTGATGTTGTTGTCATTTACAGATTAGCCTCTGTGGTTCCCTGTTGCAGTTCTTTTCGTTTTGGATAGTCCTTGAGAGTTAATTTCCTAGGTTGGTATCTGGCTGGTACAATCGTGCCTCCTAGATACAGCCCGTGGTCTGATGTTGTTTGTTCTCAGATCAAAGGACTCCCTTTGATAATTCTTGTAAGTTTCATTTGGTTTTTACATATTCCCTTAATTCCTGTTTATTGGGAAATGTCCTAATTTCGCCATCATATTTGAATGAGAGATTTGCAAGATTTATTCTTCTTGGTTGGGAATCTTTTACTTTCAAAGATTTATATATGTCATCCCATTGCCTTCTTGCCTGCATGGTTTCTGCCAAATAATCAGAGCTTAGTCTTATTGTTTCTCCTCTACATGTGACTTTGTTTTTCTTGAGCTGCTCACAAGATTTTTTCTGTGTCTTTGGTTTTCGCAAGTGTGATTATGATACGCCTTGGTGTTTTTCTTTTGGGGTCTATTCTAAACGGGGTTTGTTGAGCTTCTTGGATGGTCAGCTTTTCATTATTCATGATATTAGAGAAGTTTTCTGTCAGCAATTCTTCAATGATCTTCTCTGTGTTTTCCGTTTTCTCTCCCTGTTTGAGAACTCCGATCACTCACAAATTTTTGCTTTTGATTGAATCTCACATAATTCTCAGGGTTTCTTCATTTTTCTTTTTTTTCTGATTTTTCCTCAAACTAAGTTATATCCAAGTGTTTGTTTTCAATTTTGCTGATGCTGTCTTCTGTCGTTTCAAACTTGCTCCTCAGCCCCTCTATGACACTGTCCATTTCTGAAATGTTGTTGTTTATCTTTTGGATTTCTAATTTTTGTTTTTATATAATTTCTAGTTGTGAGTTTCTTTTGGCATTTTCTTCCTGTATTACTTTCCTGAATACACTTTCTTTGTATTTTCCATGAATTTGTCTATTTTTTCCTCATTTTTGTCTGCTTTTTGCTTCAACTTTTGTATTGCTCTGAATATTAAGATTTGAATTCCCCATCAGGTAGTTCTAGTGCCTTTTCTTCTACTAGAAAGTCATCTGCTGTTTTATTTTGGATGCCTGCTGGAACCATCCTGTCCTGTTTTTTAAATATGTTTTGGTGTTGTCTGCTGTCTTTGGGACATTTGGTAGTTATATTCTTTGTTTCTTGATTGTAGATTTGTTTGTTTCATCTTGCTTTTTTGTTTTATTTGGTTATGTCTGAGTAGGTGGGCTGTGCGTTCTTTGTTGTTTGCTTGTCTGCAGTCAGAATACTTTTCACCTCTTTGTCCAATGGGCAGGGCCACTCAATCAGCTATGATGCAGCTGGGCAGGTCCATGTGAAGGGGAGGGCCTGGGATGTGTTGTTTGTGGCACATACTAGGGCCGATAGGGCGGGTCAGGAATCAGTGCTGGTCAGGTTCCAGTAGGCTATGTTTGTGCTGCTCAGGGGTGTGATGTTCAGTGCATGGTACAGGTAGGCAGGAAAGCGGGGGGAGTTGTGATGTGTGGATCTAATAGGGGTATGGGGAAGAAGAGAGAGCTAAAAACAAAGAAGCAAAGAAATAGAGAAAAAAAGAGTGCTAAAGGAGCTTTTCTTTTTTTTTCTATAATTGATTATATATATATTTTTTTTTATTAACTTTTATTGAGCTTCAAGTGAACATTTACAAATCAAGACAAACTGTCACATATAAGTTTAATACACCTTACTCCATACTCCCACTTGCTCTCCCCTTAATGAGTCAGCCCTTCCAGTCTCTCCTTTCGTGACAATTTTGTCAGCTTCCAACCCTCTCTATCCTCCCATTCGCCTCCAGACGGGAGACGCCAACACAGTCTCAAGTGTCCACCTGATACAAATAGCTCCCTCTTCATCAGCATCTCTCTCCTACCCACTGTGCAGTCCCTTCCATGTCTGATGAGTTGTCTTCGGGAATGGTTCCTGTCCTGGGCCAACAGAAGGTTTGGGGACCGTGACTGCCGGGATTCTTCTAGTCTCAGTCAGACCATTAAGTATGGTCTTTTTGTTAGAATTTGGGGTCTGCATCCCACTGATCTCCTGCACCCTCAGGGGTTCTCTGTTGTGCTCCCTATCAGGGCAGTCATCGGTTGTAGCCAGGCACCATCTAGTTCTTCTGGTCTCAGGATGATGTAGTCTCTGGTTCATGTGGCTCTTTCTATCTCTTGGGCTCATAGTTATTGTGTGACCTTGGTGTTCTTCATTCTCCTTTGATCCAGGAGGGTTGAGACCAATCGATGCATCTTAGATGGCCGCTTGTTAGCATTTAAGACCCCAGACGCCACATTTCAAAGTGGGATGCAGAATGTTTTCATAATAGAATTATTTTGCCAATTGACTTAGAAGTCTCCTTAAACCATAGTCCCCAAACCCCCGCCCTTGCTCCTCTGACCTTTGAAGCATTCAGTTTATCCTGGAAACTTCTTTGCTTTTGGTTCAGTCCAGTTGAGCTGACCTTCCATGTATTGAGTATTGTCCTTCCCTTCACTTAAAGCAGTTCTTATCTACTAACTAATCAGTAAAAATCCCTCTCCCACCCTCTCTCCCTCCCCCCCTCGTAACCACAAAAGTATGTGTTCTTCTCAGTTTATACTATTTCTCAAGATCTTATAATAGTGGTCTTATACAAGATTTGTCCTTTTGCCTCCGACTAATTTCGCTCAGCATAATGCCTTCCAGGTTCCTCCATGTTATGAAATGTTTCACAGATTCGTCACTGTTCTTTATCGATGCGTAGTATTCCACTGTGTGAATATACCACAATTTATTTATCCATTCTTCCGTTGATGGACACCTTGGTTGCTTCCAGCTTTTTGCTATTGTAAACGGAGCTGCAGTAAACATGGGTGTGCATGTATCTATTTGTGTGAAGGCTCTTATTTCTCTAGGGTATATTCCGAGGAGTGGGATCTCTGGGTTGTATGGTAGTTCTATTTCTAACTTTTTAAGATAACGCCAGATAGATTTCCAAAGTGGTTGTACCATTTTACATTCCCACCAGCAGTGTATAAGAGCTCCAATCTCTCTGCAGCCTCTCCAACATTTATTATTTTGTGCTCCTGGTTGGAGTGAGATGGAGTCTCGTCGTAGTTTTAATTTGTATTTCTCTAATGGCTAATGATCGAGAGCATTTTCTCATGTATCTGTTAGCTGCCTGAATATCTTCTTTAGTGAAGTGCGTGTTCATATCCTTTGCCCACTTCTTGATTGGGTTGTTTGTCTTTTTGTGGTAGAGTTTTGACAGAATCATGTAGATTTTAGAGATCAGGCGCTGGTCGCAGATGTCATAGCTGAAAATTCTTTCCCAATCTGTAGGTGGTATTTTTACTCTTTTGGTGAAGTCTTTGGATGAGCATAGGTGTTTGATTTTTAGGAGCTCCCAGTTATCGGGTTTCTCTTCATCATTTTTGGTAATGTTTTGTATTCTGTTTCTGCCTTGTATTAGGGCTCCTAATGTTGTCCCTATTTTTCTTCCATGATCTTTATCATTTTAGTCTTTATGTTTAGGTCTTTGATCCACTTGGAGTTAGTTTTTGAGCATGGTGTGAGGTATGGGTCCTGTTTCATTTTTTTGCAAATGGATATCCAGTTATGCCAGCACCATTTGTTAAAAAGACTATCTTTTCCCCAATTAACTCACACTGGGCCTTTGTCAAATATCAGCTGCTCATATGTGGATAGATCTATGTCTAGGTTCTCAATTCTGTTCCATTGGTCTATGTGCCTGTTGTTGTACCAGTACCAGGCTGTTTTGACTACTGTGGCTGTATAATAGGTTCTGAAATCAGGTAGAGTAAGGCCTCCCACTTTCTTCTTCTTTTTCAGTAATGCTTTACTTATCCAGGGCTTCTTTCTCTTCCATATGAAGTTGGTGATTTGTTTCTTCATCACATTAAAAAATGACATTGGAATTTGGATTGGAAATGCATTGTATCTATAGATGGCTTTTGATTGAATAGATGTTTTTACTATGTTAAGTCTTCCTATCCATGAGCAAGGTACGTTTTTCCACTTGAGTAGGTCCTTTTTAGTTTCTTGCAGTAGTACTTTGTAATTTTCTTTGCATAGGTCTTTTACATCCTTGGTAAGATTTATCCCTAAGTATTTTATCTTCTTGGGGGCTACTGTGAGTGGTATTGATTTGGTGATTTCCTCCTCGATGTTCTTTTTGTTGATGTAGAGGAATCCAAGTGATTTTTGTATGTTTATCTTATAACCTGAGACTCTGCCAAACTCTTCTATTTGTTTCAGTAGTTTTCTGGAGGATTCCTTAGGGTTTTCTGTGTATAAGATCATGTCATCTGCAAATAGAGATAATTTTACTACCTCCTTGCCAATCCGGATGCCGTTTATTTCTTTGTCTAGCCTAATTGCTCTGGCTAGGACCTCTAGCACAATGTTCAATAAGAGCAGTGATAAAGGGCATCCTTGTCTGGTTCCTGTTCTCAAGGGAAGTGCTTTCCGTCTCTCTCCATTTAGAGTGATGTTGGCTGTTGGCTTTGTATAGATGCCCTTTATTATGCTGAGGAATTTTCCTTCTGTTCCTATTTTGCTGAGAGTTTTTATCATGAATGGGTGTTGGACTTTGTCAAATGCCTTTTCTGCATCAATTGATAACATCATGTGGTTTTTGTCTTTTTTTTTATTTATATGGTGGATTGCATTAATGGTTTTTCTAATATTAAACCAGCCTTGCATACTTGCTATAAATCCCACTTGGTGATGATGGATTAATTTTTTGATATGTTGTGAATTCTATTGGCTAGAATTTTGTTGATGATTTTTGCATCTATTCATGAGGGATATAGGTCTGTAATTTTCTTTTTTTGTCATGTCTTTACCTGGTTTTGGTATCAGGGAAATGGTGGCTTCATAGAATGAGTTAGGTAGTATTCCGTCATTTTCTATGCTTTGAAATACCTTTAGTAGTAGTGGTGTTCACTCTTCTCTGAAAGTTTGGGAACTCTTCATTAAAGCCATCCGGGTCAGGGTTTTTTTTGTTGGGAGTTTTTTGATTACCATTTCAATCTCTTTTTTTTTGTTATGGGTCTATTTAGTTGTTCTACTTCTGATTGTGTTAGTTTAGGTAGGTAGTGTTTTTCCAGGAATTCATCCATTTCTTCTAGGTTTGCAAATTTGTTAGAGTATAATTTTTCGTAATAATCAGATATGATTCTTTTAATTTCAGTTGGGTCTCTTGTGATGTGGCCCATCTCGTTTCTTATTCGGGTTATTTGTTTCCTTTCCTGTATTTCTTTAGTCAGTCTGGCCAATGGTTTATCAATTTTGTTAATTTTTTCAAAGAACCAGCTTTTGGCTTTGTTAATTTTTTCAATTGTTTTTCTGTTCTCTAATTCATTTAGTTCAGCTCTAATTTTTATTATTTGTTTTCTTCTGATGCCTGATGGATTCTTTTGTTGCTCACTTTCTATTTATTCAAGTTGTAGGGACAGTTCTCTGATTTGGGCTCTTTCTTCTTTTTGTATGTGTGCATTTATCGATATAAATTGACCTCTGAGCACTGCTTTTGCTGTGTCCCAGAGGTTTTGATAGGAAGTATTTTCATTCTCGTTGCATTCTATGAATTTCCTTATTCCCTCCTTAATGTCTTCTATAACCCAGTCTTTTTTCAGGAGGGTATTTTTCAGTTTCCAAGTGCTTGATTTCTTTTCCCTAATTTTGCTGTTATTGATTTCCACTTTTATGGTCTTGTGGTCTGAGAAGATGCTTTGTAATGTTTCGATGTTTTGGATTCTGCAAAGGTTTGTTTTATGACCTAATATGTGGTCTATTCTAGAGAATGTTCCATGTGTGCTGGAAAAAAAAGTATACTTTGCAGCAGTTGGGTGGAGTGTTCTGTATATGTCAATGAGGTCAAGTTGGTTGATTGTAGCAATTCGGTCTTCCGTGTCTCTGTTGAGCTCCTTACTGGATGTCCTGTCCTTCTCCGAAAGTGGTGTGTTGAAGTCTCCTAGTATAATTGTGGAGGTGTCTATCTCACTTTTCAGTTCTGTTAAAGTTTGTTTTATGTATCTTGCAGCCCTGTCATTGGGTGCATAAATATTTAAGATGGTTATATCTTCCTGGTCAATTCTCCCTTTTACCATTATGTAGTGTCCTTCTTTATCCTTTGTTGTGGATTTAACTTTAAAGTCTATTTTGTCAGAAATTAATATTGCTACTCCTGCTCTTTTTTGCTTGTTGTTTGCTTGATATACTTTTTTCCATCCTTTGAGTTTTAGTTTGTTTGTGTCTCTAAGCCTAAAGTGTGTCTCTTGTAGGCAGCATATAGATGGATCGTGTTTCTTTATCCAGTCTGAGACTCTTTGTCTCTTTATTGGTGCATTTAATCCATTTACATTCAGCGTAATTATAGATAATATGTGTTTAGTGCTGTCATTTTGATGCCTTTTTATGTGTGTTGTTGACAATTTCATTTTTCCAGTTTTTTGTGCTGAGACGTTTTTCTTTGTAAATTGTGTGTTCCTCTTTTTCATAGTAGTCAAATTTATGTCTGCTGAGTCGTTATGTTTTTCTTGATTTTTATTTTGAGCTATGGAGTTCTTATACCTCTTTGTGGTTACGTTAATATTTACCCCTATTTTTCTTAGTAAAAACTTAACTTGTATTGTCCTGTATCACCTTATATCCCTCTCCATATGGCAGTTCTATGCCACCTGTATTTAGTCCCTCTTTTTGATTATTGTGATCTTTTATATATTGACTTCAATGATTCCCTGTTTTGAGCATTTTTTTTTTAATTAATCTTAATTTGCTTTTGTAATTTCCCTATTTGAGTTGATATTAGGATGCTCTGTTCTGTGACCTTGTGTTGTGTTCGTGTCTGATATTATTGGTTTTCCAACCAATTTCCTTTAGTATTTCTTGTAGCTTTGGTTTGGTTTTTGCAAATTCTCTAAGCTTGTGTTTATCTGTAAATATCTTAATTTCTCCTTCATATTTCAGAGAGAGTTTTGCTGGATAAATGATCCTTGGCTGGCAGTTTTTCTCCTTCAGTGCTCTGTATATGTCATCCCATTGCCTTCTTGACTGCGTGGTTTCTGCTGAGTAGTCTGAACTTATTCTTATTGATTTTCCTTTGTACAAGACCTTTCTTTTCTCCCTGGCTGCTTTTAAAATTTTCTCTTTATCTTTGGTTTTGGTGAGTTTGATGATAATATGTCTTGGTGTTTTTCTTTTTGGATCAATCTTAAATGGGGTTCGATGAGCATCTTGGGTAGATATCCTTTCATCTTTCATAATGTCAGAGAAGTTTTCTGCCAATAGATCTTCAACTATTCTCTCTGTGTTTTCTGATATCCCTCCCTCTTCTGGGACTCTAATCACATGCAAGTTATTCTTCTTGATAGAGTCCCACATGATTCTTAGGGTTTCTTCATTTTTTTTAATTCTTTTATCTGATTTTTTTTTCAGCTATATTGGTTGCAATTCCCTGGTCCTCCAGATCTCCCACTCTGCATTCTAATTGGTCAAGTCTGCTCTGACTTCCTATTGAGTTGTCTAATTCTGTAATTTTACTGTTAATCTTTTGGATTTCTGCATGCTGTCTCTCTATGGATTCTTGCAACTTATTAATTTTTCCACTATGTTCTTGAATAATCTTTTTGAGTTCTTCAACTGCTTTATCAGTGTGTTCCTTGGTTTTTCTATAGATTGCCTTATTTCATTTCTGAGGTCATCCCTGATGTCTTGAAGCATTCTGTAAATTAGTTTTTTATATTCTGTTTCTGGCAATTCCCGGATTGTATCTTCATTTGAGAAAGATTTTGATTCTTTAGTTTGGGGAGCTGTAGAAGCAATTATGGTCTGCTTCTTTATGTGGTTTGATATCGACTGATGTCTTCAAGCCATCACTAAGATACAGTAGTGATTTATTCTATATTTGCTCACTGAGTCTTATGTTGTTTTGTTTTCTCTCAATATACGTAGATGGGCTACTAGATTGCGCTGTCTTGATTGTTGTAGCCCTTCACTCACTTATTTCCTCTTACCAGCTGGTTTGGGCTGTTACCAGATACATAAGCCTGAGTCCATTCACTATTCTTCAGTAGAATCTCATTTTGGGTCATCAACTATGTGGAGCAGACTGTCACCTATCCACCTAGAGAATTAGTGGTGCTAGCTGTGTGCACCAGATTCTAGTAGCAGCAGGGGTTCACACTCCAGGGGGGCAAGATGCTGACAGGCTTCCTCCAAGTGTCAGTGAGGTAGGTGTGTCTCTCTTCCTAAAGCACCTTGGTGGGTGGGCTCTGCAGCTGTACCTTAGGCTCCCAATGCAAGTACCTCTACAGATTGGTACGTGTCACCCTCCTTAGACTCCTAAGGCAGGAGGCTAGGTGGTCTGGGGGGAGCTTCAGCCCTCAGTTCACTGGTGTGGTTCAGTGAGGGCTCTGTTGAATAAGCAGAGATATCAGACCTGGGAAACTTGTCTTTCCAGTAGTCTGCTAGAACAATTACAGTCAGATCCCTATCAGAAATGCCTTTGCATTATAATAGCCACCTTGTTTCCTAATACAGGCATTTTTAAAGATAAGAGAAAATATTCTCTACCTGGAGTTGAAAAAAAAAGCACTTGCAACAGTGACGTGATTATTACTCTCTTTTCTCTTTTCCAAAAGTTATAGATTGACAGATTATTATTTTATTGGAATACTTATTTCATTACATTTAATATTATCATTATATTATTTATTACTTACTTTAAGATTTTATTCTAAACTAGCTAGAAAGATCCCATCTTTTTATATATATAATTTTTTCTGTCAGAGGAGTACTTTCCCTTTTTTCAGAAATAAGGTTACCAACTAATTATTCTACATGCTTTTTCCCCTGTATTATCTGGTCTGTCCCTTGCCTCTCCTCCCCTCTCCCCTGTCCTCCCACTTTTCTTCTCACCTATCCTTTCCCTCCTTTCTTTTTCTTTTCTCTTCTTCCCATCCAGCATGCTCAAATATTTATATCAGTTAACTATTTGGACTCTTCCTTTTTTCTAATCATCTTGCTTTTTTCTTCAGCTCATGACTGATGTCCTTGGCAGAGTGCATATCACATTGAAAATGGAATGAGTTGTGAGAGTAGGCAGCTCCCATCTCCCCAAAGATAGACAAATCTTTCAGTGGCCTCCCTGGGAGGAGAAAGACAAGAGCATGTTCAGATTTTACAGCTGTATATTGAATGAATATAGTTAGGACATGGTTGAAAATGAAATGCATTTCAGAAAGTCTTAAAATTTCTAACGGCGCTAAGATAAATTTTTACTCTATTCCTAACTATTCATTTTATATTCCCCTTTCCAGTTAAATTTTTTTTCCAGTCATTTGCCTTTGGATCTTATGTGAAATCTGTGGTAGAATGAAACAAAACACTGCTTTTGCTTTCTTAAGGATTCAGTTAACACATTCAAAGCTATTGTCATTTTTCTCATCAAAGATGGCATTGTTGGAGCCAGGTGTATAAACTTTCTTTCCTGCTGAGCAGACCATGGGAAAAAACGCTTATTTTATTTTTTCTTATAAGAATGAAATTGCAATCTTTCAACAGAACATGTTGATTATGCCATCTGACACATAATTTCTACACTTAAATTAAGCTGAAAATCAATTCAGTGCTGAAAGACATTAAGCGTTTAACATTTTTTCACCTCCATGCCATTTGAGAAAGTAGGACATAAGATAAGGCGTTTTCATTTCTAAGTATGTGAATTATTTAGGTCTTGAATATTTTCTTCTAAGTAGAGGAAAATTATAATTTATAAATTGTTAGATACGATCCACTGGCATTTCTCATCATCGTGGTTATGCCAAAACAATACTGTATCACTGGGCCCTACCTTAGAAGATCAGGTGTTATTGAAAATTAGCATCAATTAGTGCATGGTGTAAAAGGGAGTATAAAGGTCTGCCCTGAGAGTTGTTTATATTTTATTCAGACTTGTTGTTGTTAAGTAGTTTGTGAGTTCTGGTTGTTGCTAGTAGTAAAGGGCTGGTACAAATAAGCAAGTCTAATACACAGTCCAAAGCACACCTAGGGCTATCTAGCCAATGATGTCACTGTGAAAACACCTACTTTCTAACTGGAGAAAGGGGACTCCTTCAATAGGACCCCTTTGTTAGTTTCTTTTTCCCCTCTATTCTGCCTTGTGTTCAGATGTAAATGGATGCTCAGTTACCTAAGAACTTTGAAGTGAATAGCTAAAGCCATGGGGAACCTTTGATCACCCTGCAGCTGAGCAGAGTGTGGTTGATAAAAGACAGAGATGGTTCCAGGAAACTCAAAGGGGCACAACAAATTGCCAGAAAAGAGCTTTGAACTGAAGGTATAGATTCATATGGTAGAAAAATGGGGGAATGATAAAAATGAGACTTTCTGTTTTCATTTCTCTGCGATGTTTTAAAAAGTCATCTTTAAAATAATGGTTAAACCAGGGACGGAGCCAAGATGGCTGACTAGGTAGAAGCTACCTCGGATCCCTCTTTCAACGAAGACTTGGAAAAACAAGTGAATCGACCATATACATTACAATCTACAAACCCTGACCATCAAACACAGATCTAAAGAGTTGACCTGAGTGACAGGGGAGCAAAAAGCTGCACCCTGAAGCAGCAACTGCGTCTGGAACTGGAGACCCACGCCACAGCCTTGAGCCCTCATGGTTCCAGGGTGCTGAGTGGTGGGGCTGATTGTGGCTTGCTGAGGTGGGGCAGGCACAGGACACACCACTAACCCCTAGCCCCCTGGGGTAACCTCCGTACAGACTCAGCCAGCGCAAGCAGGCTGCACACTGATGGGGCTAACAAGCAAACGAGAAACCACGGGGAAGCAACGACTGTTTTCGGAGCCTGGAGCGAGCGTCCCAGTCAGAAAACCTTGGCGCTGGCTTTGAACTGGGTGCAGGGGAGCTGAGCATGGCATCCTGAGAAGACGCAAACAAGGGACATAGCCCTAGCCCCCTGAAGTGACCTCGGAGGAAGCCCAGCCAGTGCACACAGGAAGCGCAGTGACGCAGCTGACAGAAGGAGAAGTCTCCGGGAGGCAGTAACTGGTTTTGGAGCCTGGAGTGTGGCGTCCCACCCGGGGAACCTTGGCGCTAGCCTTTGGACTGGGAGCGGAGGAACCGACCACTGCTTCTGAGACAGCACAAGCACAGGACGCGGGCCTGACCCTCGGGGGCAATCTCAACCCAGGCAATGCACACAGGTTACACGCCCCTTGGGAATCTCAGATAAAACAGTCATCACCAAGCAAGATAAGTAACTTTGTCTATATTCCTGGGTGCTACTCTCTCCTATCTATCTGATCCCTCCCCTCCCCTTCCCAGGTGACTTCGTTAACATTGGAATTTCCTGAGCCAGAGTGAAGTGCTCTGCGGGTTTTTTTGTTTTTGTCTTTTCCTAACCCATTCTCCTGGCCTGAGAGAAGCAGCTACAAAAACCCAAGGGGCCAAAAATCCTTCCCTGACTTTCTGAAATTGGCTAAAAATACAGAACCAGCTCCAGCCAAGCATATGAGATCCACAGTCTTGGGCTTTCATCCCTACAAGCAACAAGGTGGCTATTATAACGCAAAGGCAATTCTGATAGGGATCTGACTGTAATTGTATTAGCAGATTACTGGAAAGACAAGTTTTCCAGGTCTGATATCTCTACCTATTAAACAGAGCTCTCACTGACCCACAACAGGGAACTGAGGGCTGAAGCTCCACCCAAAACATCTAGCCTCCTGCGATTGGGGTCTGAGGATAGTGACACCTACCAATCTGTAGAGGTACATGCATTGGATACCTAAGGCTCAGCTGCAGAGCCCACCCACCAAAGTGCTTTAGGAATAGAGACACACCTACCACAGTGGCACTTGGAGGAAGCCTGTCAGCATCCTGCCCCCCCCCGAAAGTGACCCTTGCTGCTACTAGAATCTGGTGCACACATCACCACTACTCCTCTAAGTGAATAGGTGACAGTCTACACCACACACTTGGTGACCCAAAATTAGATTCTACTCAAGAATAGTGAATGGACTCAGGCTTAAATATCTGGTAATAGCCCAAACCAGCTGGTAGGAGGACATAAGTGATTCAAAGGCTACAACAATCAACACAGTGCAATCTAGTAGCCCATCTACGTATATTGAAAGAAAACAACACAAGACTCAGTGAGCAAATATAAAATAAATCATCACAATATCTTATAGATGGCTCGGAGACAGCAGTCCATATCAAACCACATAAAGAAGCAGACCATGATTGCTTCTACAACTCCCCAAATTAAAGAATCAAAATCTTTCCCAAATGAAGATACAATCCTGGAATTGCCAGATGCAGAATATAAAAAACTAATTTACAGAATGCTTCAAGACATCAGGGATGACCGCAGAAATGAAATAAGGCAATCTACAGAAAAGGAACACACTGATAAAGCAGTTGAAGAAATCAAAAAGATTATTCAAGAACATTGTGGAAAAATTAGTAAGCTGCAAGAATCTATACAGAGACAGCATTCAGAAATCCAAAAGATTAACAGTAAAATTACAGAATTAGACAACTCAATAGGAAGAGGAGCAGAATCGAGCACTTGGAATGCAGAATGGGGGAGTTGGAGGATAAAGCAATTGACACCAATATAAAAAAAAAACCAATATAGTTGAAGAAAAATCAGATAAAAGAATTAAAAAAAAATGAAGAAACCCTAAGAATCAAGTGGGACTCTATCAAGAAGAATAACTTGCGTGTGATTGGAGTTCCAGAACAGGGAGGGGTAACAGAAAATACACAGAGAATAGTTGAAGATCTATTGGCAGAAAACTTCCCTGACATCATGAAAGACAAAAGGATATCTATCCAACATACTCATCGAACCCCATATAAGATTGATCCAAAAAAGAAAATCACCAAGACATATTATCATCAAACTTGCCAAAACCAAAGATAAACAGAAAATTTTAAAAGCAGCCAGGGATAAAAGAAAGGTTTCCTACAAAGGAGAATCAATAAGTTCAGACTACTCAGCAGAAACCATAGAGCACTGAAGGAGAAAAACTGCCAGCCAAGGATCATTTATCCAGCAAAACTCTCTCTCAAATATGAAGGTGAAATGAAAACATTTACAGACAAACACAAGCTTAGAGAATTTGCAAAAACCAAACCAAAGCTACAAGAAATACTAAAGGAAATTGTTTGGTTGGAAAATCAATAACATCAGGTAACAACAAAACACAAGGGCACAGAACAGAACATTCTGATATCAACTCAAATAAGGAAATCACAAAAACAAATTAAGTTTAATTTCAAAAAGAAAAAAATGCTCAAAACAGGGAATCATTGAAGTCATTATGTAAAAGATCACAATAATCAAACAGAGGGACTAAATACAGGTGGCATAGAACTGCCATACGGAGAGGAAAACAAGACGATATAGAACAATACAAGTTAGGTTTTTACATAGAAAAATAGGGGTAAATATTAAGGCAACCCACAAAGAGGTCTAACAATTCCATAAGTCAAAATAAAAACCAAGAAAAACATAACGATTCAGCAGACATAAATTTGACTACTATGAAAATGAGGAACACACAATTTACATGGAAAAACATCTCAGCACAAAAAAGTAAGTGGAAAAGTGAAATTGTCAACAACACGCACAAAAAGGCATCAAAATGACAGCACTAAACACATACTTATCTATAATTACATTGAATGTAAACAGACTAAATGCACAAATAAAGAGACAGAGAGTCTCAGACTGGATACAGAAACACGATCTGTCTATATGCTGCCTACAAGAGACACACCTTAGACATAGAGACACAAACAAACTAAAACTCAAAGGATGGAAAAAAATATATCAAGCAAACAACAATTAAAAAAGAGCAGGAGTAGTAATATTAATTTCTGACAAAATAGGCTTTAAAGTTAATCCACAACAAAGGATAAAGAAGGACACTACATAATGATAAAAGGGAGAATTGACCAGGAAGACATAACCATATTAAATATTTATGCACCCAATGACAGGGCTGCAAGATACATAAAACAAATTTTAACAGAACTGAAAAGCGAGATAGACACCTCCACAATTATACTAGGAGACTTCAACACACCACTTTTGGAGAAGGGTAGGACTTCCAGTAAAAAGCTCAACAGAGACACGGAAGACCTAATTGCTACAATCAACGAACTTGACCTCATAGACTTGTACGGAACACTCCACCCAACAGCTGCGAAGTATACTTTTTTTTCTAGTGCACATGGAACATTCTGTAGAATAGATCACATATTAGGTCATAAAACAAACCTTTGCAGAACCCAAAACATCAAAATATTACAAAGCATCTTCTCAGACCACAAGGCCATAAAAGTGGAAATCAATAACAGAAAAATCAAGGAAAAGAGATCAAATACTTGGAAACTGAACAGTACCCTGCTGTAAAAAGACTGGGTTATAGAAGACATTAAGGAGGGAATAAGGAAATTCATAGAATGTAACGAGAATGAAAACACTTCTTATCAAAACCCTTGAGACACAGCAAAAGCAGTGCTCAAAGGTCAATTTATATCGATAAATGCACACATACAAAAAGAAGAAAGAGCCCAAATCAGAGAACTGTCCCTACAACTTGAATAAATAGAAAGTGAGCAACAAAAGAATCCATCAGGCATCAGAAGAAAACAAATAATAAAAATTAGAGCTGAACTAAATGAATTAGAGAACAGAAAAACAATTGAAAGAATTAACAAAGCCAAAAGCTGGTTCTTTGAAAAAATTAACAAAATTGATAAACCATTGGCCAGACTGACTAAAGAAATACAGGAAAGGAAACAAATAACCCGAATAAGAAACGAGATGAGCCACATCACAACAGACCCAACTGAAATTAAAAGAATCATATCAGATTATTATGAAAAATTGTACCCTAACAAATATGCAAACCTAGAAGAAATGGATGAATTCTTGGAAAAACACTACCTACCTAAACTAACACAATCAGGAGTGTCCCAACTAAATAGACCCATAACAAAAAAAGAGAATGTAAAGGTAATCAAAAAACTCCCAACAAAAAAAAGCCCTGGCCCAGACAGCTTCACTGCAGAGTTCTACCAAACTTTCGGAGAAGAGTTAACACCACTACTACTAAAGGTATTTCAAAGTGTAGAAAATGACGGAATACTGCCTAACTCATTCTATGAAGCCACCATCTCCCTGATTCCAAAACCAGGTAAACACATCACAAAAAAAGCAAACTAGAGACCTATATCCCTCATGAACATAGATGAAAAAATCCTCAACAAAATTCTAGCCGATAGAATTCAACAACATATCAAAAAATAATCCACCACGACCAAATGGGATTTATACCAGGTATGGGAAAAAAAAAATTTTATTTATTTATTTATATATATATATATATATATATTTTTTTTTTGTATGGAAGGCTGGATTAATAGTAGAAAAACCATTAATGTAATCCACCATATAAATAAAACAAAAGACAAAAACCACATGATCTTATCAATTGATGCAGAAAAGGCATTTGACAAAGTCCTACACCCATTTATGATAAAAACTCTCAGCAAAATAGGAATTGAAGGGCATCTATACAAAATAGGAATTGAAGGGCATCTATATAAAGGGCATCTATACAAAGCAAAAAGCCAACATCATTCTAAATGGAGAGAGCCTGAAAGCATTTCCCTTGAGAACGGGAACCAGACAAGGATGCCCTTTATCACCACTGTTATTCAACATTGTGCTAGAGGTCCTAGCCAGAGCAATTAGGCTAGACAAAGAAATAAAGGGCATCCGGATTGGCAAGGAGGAAGTAAAATTATCTCTATTTGCAGATGTCATGATCTTATACACAGAAAACCCTAAGGAATCCTCCAGAAAAGTACTGAAACTAATAGAAGAGTTTGGCAGAGTCTCAGGTTATAAGATAAACATACAAAAATCACTTGGATTCCTCTACATCAACAAAAAGAACACCGAAGAGGAAATCACCAAATCAATACCATTCACAGTAGCCCCCAAGAAGATAAAATACTTAGGAATAAATCTTACCAAAGATGTAAAAGACCTATGCAAAGAAAACTACAAAGTACTAGTGCAAGAAACTAAAAAGGACCTACATACGTGGTAAAACATACCTTGCTGACGAATAGGAAGACTTAGCATAGTAAAAATGTCTCTTCTACCAAAAGCCATCTATACATACAATGCACTTCCGATCCAAATTCCAATGACGTTTCTTAATGTCATGGAGAAACAAGTCACCAACTTCATATGGAAGGGAAAGAAGCCCTGGATAAGTAAAGCATTACTGAAAAAGAAGAAGAAAGTGGGAGGCCTCACTCTACCTGATTTCAGAACCTATTATACAGCCACAATAGTCAAAACAGCCTGGTACTTGTACAACAACAGGCACATAGACCAATGGAACAGAATTGAGAACCCAGATATAAATCCATCCACATATGAGCAGCTGATATTTGACAAAGGCCCAGTGTGAGTTAATTGGGGAAAAGATAGTCTTTTTAACAAATGGTGCTGGCATAACCAGATATCCATTTGCAAAAAAATGAAACAGGACCCATACCTCACACCATGCTCAAAAACTAACTCCAAGTGGATCAAAGACCTAAACATAAAGACTAAAATGATAAGGATCATGGAAGAAAAAATAGGGACAACATTAGGAGCCCTAATACAAGGCATAAACAGAATTCAAAACATTACTAAAAATGACGAAGAGAAACCCGATAACTGGGAGCTCCTAAAAATCAAACACCTATGCTCATCTAAAGACTTCACCAAAAGAGTAAAAATACCACCTACAGATTGGGAAAGAATTTTCAGCTAAGACATCTCCGACCAGTGCCTGATCTCTAAAATCTATATGATTCTGTTAAAACTCAACCACAAAAAGACGAACAGCCCAATCAAAAAGTGGGCAAAGGATATGAACACGCACTTCACAAAAGTTGATATTCAGGCAGCTAAGAGATACATGAGAAAATGCCGTCGATCATTAGCCATTAGAGAAATGCAAATTAAAACTACGATGAGATTCCATCTCACTCCAACAAGGCTGGCATTAATCCAAAAAACACAAAATAATAAATGTTGGAGAGGCTTCAGAGAGATTGGAACTCTTATACGCTGCTGGTGGGAATGTAAAATGGTACAACCACTTTGGAAATTAATCTGGCGTTATCTTAAAAAGTTAGAAATAGAACTACCATACAACCCAGAAATCCCACTCCTCGGAATATACCCTAGAGAAATAAGAGCCTTTACACGAGCAGATGTATGCACACCCATGTTTATTGCAGCACAGTTTACAACAGCAAAAAGCTGGAAGCAACCAAGGTGTCCATCAACGAATGAATGGTTAAATAAATTATGGTATGTTCACACAATGGAATACTATGCATCGATAAAGAACAGTGATGAATCTGTGAAACACTTCATAACATGGAGGAACCTGGAAGGCATTACGCTGAGTGAAATTAGTCAGATGGAAAAGGACAAATCTTGTGTAAGACCACTATTATAAGATCTTGAGAAATAGTATAAACTGAGAAGAACACATTCTTTTGTGGTTTCGAGAGGGGGGAGGGAGGGAGGGTGCGAGAGGGTTATTTACTGATTAGTTAGTAGATAAGGACTACTTTAGGTGAACGGAAGGACAATACTCAATACAGGGAAGGTCAGCTCAGCTGGACTGGACCAAAAGCAAAGAAGTTTCCAGGATAAACTGAATGCTTCAAAGGTCAGCGGAGCAAGGGCGGTTGTTTGGGGACTATGGCTTAAGGGGACTTCTAAGTTAATTGGCAAAATAAATTCTATTATGAAAACATTCTGCATCCCACTTTGAACTGTGGCGTCTGGGGTCTTAAATGCTAACAAGCGGCCATCTAAGATGCATCGATTGGTCTCAACCCACCTGGATCAAAGGAGAATGAAGAACACCAAGGTCACACGATAACTATCAGCCCAAGAGACAGAAAGGGCCACATGAACTAGAGACTTATATCATCCTGAGACCAGAAGAACTAGGTGGTGCCCGGCCACAACCAATGACTGCCCTGACAGGGAGCACAATAGAGAACCCCTGAGGGAGCAGGAGAACAGTGGGATGCTGATCTCAAATTCTCATAAAAAGACCAGACTTAATGGTCTGACTGAGACTAGAAGAATCCCGGCAGTTAGGGTCCCCAAACCTTCTGTTGGCCCAGGACAGGAACCATTCCTGAAGACAACTCATCAGACATGGAAGGGACTGTACAAGTGGTTGGAGAGAGATGCTGATGAAGCGTGAGCTACTTGTGTCAGGTGGACACTTGAGACTGTGTTGGCATCTCCTGTCTGGAGCGGAGATGGGAGGGTAGAGAGGGTTAGAAACTGGCAAAACAGTCACGAAAGGAGAGACTGGAGAGAGGGAGCGGGCTGACTCATTAGGGGGAGAGTAAATGGAAGTATGTAGTAAGGTGTATATGGGCTTATGTGTGACAGACTGACTTGATTCGTAAACTTTCACTTAAAGCACAATAAAAATTATTTGAAAAATAAATAAATAATGGTTAAACCTTAAGTTTTGCTGTTTAAACTAAGGAGTTTTTTTTTTTTTTTTAATTAAGAAAGGGCAGGTAACTCACTTTTAAGCAGGGAGTGGGCAGTGGACTGCGTGGGGCACATGGGTTAGAAGACAGCTGAAGTGCTTTTGCACCACAGGAAGCTGATAGAGTAACTGCACGCTATGGGCAGCTTTAGGGAAGTCCACGTTCTACCTCAGGCTCAGGATAGATTCACAATACATTTGGGAAAAAGAGGCTGTAATTCTTGGTACAAAGACTTTGAATAATGATAATGTTTTCCATGTCACTTTACAGTTTTTACAGCACATTTCACATGAGTTATGTGCTGTGCTTCACATTAACCTGCTATAAGCTAACATAGCACACAGACGCAGAACATAATATCAGATGCCGAATGGTGAGAACAGAGGTTCTGGAACGGAGGAGGCTGAAGAAAGGTCCACTAATGAAAACTCGCATATTGCAGTTGGCACATATGCTTAGGAAATACCAATTATAGTATGGTGATTAATTTCTTGCCTGTGTAAAATGAGGGCTGCATATCCTGGAATCTGGCAGTTGAAGTTTGTTCAGGCACTGTTCCCTTAGTTACCGAGTCTGGGACATCCAGGACCAGAGAGCTGCAGACAGAAGTCTGTCCTTATAGACACTTGAGCACAACTGCTCTGAGCACAGGCCCCCTCTACCGCCCTGCCAGATGAGCTTCATGGACCCTGTCAATGTTGTCACTGTATAACAGGCCTCGGGGACGGACTCTGCACTTGTGGGAATTTGACTCTGTACTCTTAACAAAGAAGAGAGAGCGAGAGAAACCAGGAAAGAAAATACAAAAGATAAAAGGCACGTTGACCGGAACAGATGAAAGGTAATTTGGCAAAGAAAATCATGACCTACCACTCCTGCTAGAAAATACCAGTTGATGAAACATTGCAGAAGGATTAGCATGTAAGTGCACCTGGGAAGGAATTTCTCTGATTTCTTAGCTTTCAGATTTTGTTACCAGTGAATTAACAGTGCCATTTGTGGAAAGAAGAAAGCTCATATAATGAGTAATAAAAGCACAGCTCCAGAGGAACCACCTCATGGCTTTTGAAAAGCAAAGCCAACCCCCTCTGTCCTAGATTGCCCAGCATTCAGTATCATTGTAGCCACCATGTGGTTTCTCCAATTTTTCCATAGAAACATATGGAGAACTCTTAAGGGCAAGAAAAAAAAAAAAAGATTTAGAAGACTGTTGAGTTTAAACTAAATCTGTTCCAACTCTTATGCCATGGTTTATAGTCCTACAGGCCTCTTGGCTGTCCTATCCACCTTTTTTTTTTTTTTTTTAGCTATTCTAAACATGATAAGATAGAACACTGAAAGCAATGAAATTGCCCACATTGTCAAGGCTGGGGAAATACATGAGCTGAAGAACGTCTAATAATATTCTGTCCCTCACACAACTTGAACTTCCTACCTTTGGAATATGAAGTGTACGTTTTATATGCTATTTCCATGGCAATTTATAGGTGTTAAATTAGGAACAGGAGCAGACACAGACAAGGGGTGGGGGTAATCTACTCAGTTCAGACAAAGTTTGTTTTCTTTTTTACATTCTTTATCTGGGCATCTGCAAAATTTCATGCGAATCAGTCTTAATGTATGTTTTGGCCCTATCATAAAATATTCTGACCATGCTATTTCTATATTCTACCATAAAATTCTCCATAAATAGGGCACTTATTACATTTTTTAATATGTGCAATGGTTCAGTTAGTACAAGAGTCCAAAAGAAATACTCCATGTAGAAAAATCGCATTCCTAATGTCCATGTGCTGCTCAGATTTCGAGGGAGGTATTAGGAAGACAATGTTAGAATGCAACCAATGCACTTTCTCTCTGTCTCTTTTCCCCAGCATTTTCCTACTACAAATCTAGGTTAACTTAGGCCTCACTCTGCCGATCTACATACTGTCAAGTTAAGTGGGCACTTTGCAAGAACTCTCAGGTGAACGTGGGCTGTATTGAAAAACTATGTGCATAGTCTTGGTAACCCAATACTGTGCTTAACGAGCCTGGCTTGGATCTATCCTGAAATTTCCCCGTCCAGACATGTTGGAGGCTCTGTGAAGGGGAGCATCAGGAAAGCCTTTGAGTCATGAGCACGCCTTCCTTTGCCACCATAGTTTCTTCAGCAAGAAACAGGAAGTTTTATGCTGAGGGGGAGGGGTTATTCTCAGATGGCAGGTAATTAGGCCAGTCAAGTCAGTATCAAGTCAGGAAAGCACAGGGAGGTCCAACATTTGGTTTTGCTTAGGGTGAAGTGACAGTAAATTTGTTACACTAAGTAGCACTGAGTTTGCAAACCTAGAGAACTCTTAAGTTTTAGTTGGAAGAATTGGGGTGGCAGCAAGAGATTCCTTAGCAGGCCCCCTCAGAGGCATTTTTATAAGCAAGTGTGTATACATACCCTCGTTTTTACAGGAGAATCGTATCCTTTAGACCACCCATCTGTCTCCTCCAGACAGTGTGTAATGGATCCCGGGCACCAAATGGCTGGGTTAGCATTATTAGGGGTTCGCTATCGTATTGACTTGTGAATAAGAGAGATCAACGTTGCATTATTTGGCTTTAGTATGCTCAAACTCATTTCTTTTTCACATTCCAAGAGGATTTCTTCACTGAAAAAAAGAAGAACAGGAAGGCAAGTTCCAGTGTGTTTATTCAAACATAATCCCTAATATCCTTTCTGGGTGCCTCCAAAAGGAGAGTTGTTTTTAAAAGGAAAATATCAGTTAAGACATACCATGTCACTGAGAGGACCTTGAGAGAGTCTCTTGGCCTCCTGGCAGGACCACACTCAGGCCAAAGATCACAATCTCTCCCTTTCTCTGAAATCTCCCAAGTGTTTGGGGGACGGTTAATAATAATAAACTAGATAAGGAAATCCAGGTGGCATGACTACAGGGCACTACCAGCAGTCCCTCCGTGTTAGGTGCTGGCCAATTTGCAGAGCAAAGCTGACCAAGCTTTGTAAGTGGTGTTTTAAGGAGTGCAGTGTTATGCACCTTTCAGACATGTGCTTTACTTTATTCTCCATCAGCATGCTGGGGCACCTGTGTTAGTTTATGCTGCAACATGTAGACTGCTTGACTTGAGAATTCTGGTCAGTTCCAGCTGTTATTTCACCTGTGTGAGCACAAGAAAAACACCTCCTGGAACTTTGAATAAGGAGCTTGAAGATCATTTGGAAAACACCACATTTTCAGTATATTAATTTTATTTGGTAAATGTCCAATAAAACAAAACAAGACATTTGTTCTTCTTGAGGATAATAGCAGCAGTACCTAAAAATGAGAAAACATACTTATAGTGCTGATTGTGCTTACTGTGAAAAGACAAGAAGAACTGGATGTCTCTATTATTTATAAATACATATAGTTATGCATTTATCATACACTAGGTACAGTGCTAAGTGTTTTAGGTACTAAGTGTTTAAGTACTGCACATAGATTATCCCATTGAATAAGTTTAATAACCGTAAGAGAGCGCTATAAGCATCCTTGTTACATAGAAAAAGAAATAGAAAGTTTAAAATGTGAAGTAACTTGCAAAACATCCTGCAGGCAATAAGTTTGGTGCCTGGTACTCAAACCCAAGCAGTCTGATTCCAGAAGCTGCAGTCAAACCACTACACCAGGGTTCACAAAGGACAGGACCCGCCACACTGGTGTGTGAGATACAGGCAGTCCCTGGGTTACAAACGAGATCCGTTCCTGAGTATGTCTTTAAGAATTTGTAGGTAAGTTGGAACAGGTGCATATGGTTCTTACTTGGTCTTACTTTAGTGAAAGAAAACGCTAGAAGACTTTTCAATGATTTAAAAGCTGCACATGCAGCAAGTGAAAGTGACTGTGATGAAGAGTTTGTTGCAAGTAGGGGTTGGTTCAATGGTTTCAAAGTGAGTGCAAATTTATGTAACATTAAACGGCAAGTATGAGTTGTTAGTAAGCCAAACTGCCTATACTTTTAGATAGAACATGTATGAACTTCAGATCTTGTGTATTTATTTTTGATGTGTTTTAAAGAAATAAAACTATCAAATTCATCCACTTCCCACCACCTCCACCACTGCCACTGTCCTCCAAGACACCCACACCTCTCTAAGATGACTGCAGTGGCCTCATAAGTGGTTTCTCAGTCCCAGGCTTGCTGCTCTCAGGTGAATTCTTCACACAGAAGCCTGAGAGATGGTTACGAATGGAAAGTACTTCATGTCACTCCCCCAGTTAAAACCCTTCAATGATTTCTCATCACACACAAAATAGAATCTAAGCTCTTTCCTGGGACTCCTGCAGTCTTACGTCACCTGTCCCCGCCTGACTCCGAGGCCTCACCCCCAGAGATTTGAGCTCCCTCACTGTATTCCAGCCATCCCTGAGGACGCCAGACTCTTTCCCATATAGAGGCACTTACCTTTCCATTTTCACTACCCAAGAAACCTCTTCTAGACCTCACAGGCTGAAATGCCATTCCTTCAGAGGAGCCCTTACCCCAGACCATCTTTATGTCACTTAGCTGACATTACATTTATACAACTCTAGAAATTCTGGTGGTGTACTGGTTGAGTGCTATGGCTGCTAACCAAAGGTCAGCCGTTTGACTCAACCAGACACTTCTTGGAAACTCTGTGGGGCAGTTCTACTCTGTCCTATAGGGTCACTATGAGTCGGAATCGACTTGATGGCAACAGGTTTGGTTTGATTTTGGCTTACCTACCTATTATTTGTTTATTGACCCTCTTCCCCATTAAAAATCATCGTAGATCCATGAGACATGAACTTTGTCCGTCATATTCACAGCTGTATTTACAGCTCCCAAAAGTGTGTGGCACAAAGCATATGCTCAATAAATATTTGTTAAGTAAGTTGAATTAATGAATTAAGTCGATGATCTCATGATTGCTGTTGCTATTAATGAAGACAAAGTTGGATTTGTAAAGACAACTATTGAGGAAATTTAAAGAACATTACTAAGAAATGAAGGTACAGATGATATGATGGAGATGTCAAAGATTATGTCAAAGAGAGAAATTGATAGCAGATATCTTTTTTTGATTTGGGGGTTTTCTTATTCATGAAGTATTCACTTTAAAGAAATCCCTGACCAACGTTAATCCACCAGTGGCTTTTTTTTCACCCAAAGTTGCAAATCCTTTTCTTCCTGTTCAAAACCAGGTTTACTAAATTTGAATCTCAAAAGATATGACTGAGTGGAGGGGCAGAGACCACCTTGTGGACTGATATAAGTTGATCTCAGTAAAAAGGGAAATGCAGGGCTCAATCAATCATGTTAAGACTAGACAATGCTTGAACCTAAAACCATAAATTTCCTGGGAGATAAGATAGCAAGGAAACTATGGGACCTAATTTTTTAAAAACATGGGCTAACAAACGTAACTACAAATGCACAAATAGGAGAAGACAAAATAGATAATTGGGACCTCTTAAAAATTAAATACTTACGCTCATCAAAAGACTTTATCAACACAGTAAAAAGACAACCTACGACTGGAAAAATTCTTCAGAAATGACATATCCAATAAGGGTCTAATCTCTAAAATATATAGAAAACTTCAACAACTCAACAACAAAAGGACAAACAACCTGTTGCCTGATTAGGGTCTCTACCCTGGAGCAGTCGAGCCAATGAAACATACTCCAAGTCAGAAAGAAAGTTTATTTAATAGGTGCACCAATGGCAAGTCCGAGAGCAATGCGGGTTGTCTTTATGGTATTCCAAAAGTCAGTTTTACATTAGAGCTTATATATAAATTTACAAGGGTTATGAGTGTCTTTTTCGCATATAGCCTGCAGATGGCATGGCTGGATGAGTTATTCATTACAGGATAATTACAAGAGACTCTTTATCAGACTAAAGAAATACATGGCAGACATCTCCTTATCAGGCTAAAGATATACATGCCAGACTTCTGGGCTCTAATCTCCAAGTGGGGATCATAAGTCACAGGTGGCTGGATGGAACAGAACAAAGTCATTAACAAAGGTATGTGGAAAGGAGAAGGCAGGCAGAGGGAAAAAAAAAAAAAACTAACAGATTTGTCATGGCATTAGTTATGTCAAGATCTCGATCGCCCATTTTGAAAAGGAGAAAACATGCTGTAGGGTATTAGGGTCACAAACTGAATTAAAAAATGGGCAAGGGACATGAACAGACACTCCACCAAAGAGGACATTCAAACAACGAACAAACATGTGAAAAGATGCTCATGATCATTAGCCATTAAAACCCAAAAAAAACAAACCCACTGCCGTGGAGTTGATTCCAACTCATAGTGACCCTACAGGAAAGAGTAGAACTGCCCCATAGAGTTTCCAAGGAGCACCTGGTAGATTCAAACTGCCGACCCTACCTAAAATGACACTGATAAAAAAAAAAAAAAAAAAAAACAGATAACAATAAATATTGGTGAGGATGTCAAGCGATTGGAATCCTTATTCACTGTTAGTGGGACCGTAAAGAAGCACAGACACTATGGAAAATGGTACGGTGCCTCCTCAAAACACAGGAAACCCTGGTGGCATAGTGGTTAAGTGCTACAGCTGCTAACCAAGAGACTGACACTTCGAATCTGCCAGGCGCTCCTTGGAAACTCTATGGGGCAGTTCTACTCTGTCCTATAGGGTCGCTATGAGTCAGAATTGACTCGATGGCAGTGGGTTTGGTTTTTGGGTTTTAGGATCTCACAATTACACCAGATCTAATGAAAAAGAGATTTAATAAAAGAGACGTGGATGACATATGCGCACCTATGTTAATTGCAGCATTATTCACATAAGTGAAAAATGAAAACAACGTAAGTGCCATCAGTGGATGAATGGATTAAAAAACTGGTAACATACGATGGAATAGTATGGAACGATAAAGAACAAGACGAGTCTGCGAAACATAACATCCATGGACCTGGAGGGAATCTTGCTAAATGAAATAAGTCAATCACTTAAGGACAAATATTGTATGATTCCACTTTTATTTTTTATTGTGCCTTTTTTTTTAGGTGAAAGTTTACAATTCAAGTCAGTCTCTCATACAAATACTTATACACATATTATTATATGACCCTACTTGTTCTCCCTACAATGTGACAGCATACTCCTTCTCTCCACCCTGTATTTCCCGTCTCCATTCAACCTGCTCCTGTCCCCCTCTGCCTTCTCATCTCGCCTCCAGAAAGGAGCTGCCCACATAGTCTCATGTGT
This sequence comes from Loxodonta africana, assembly GCF_030014295.1. Classification (NCBI taxonomy): domain Eukaryota; kingdom Metazoa; phylum Chordata; class Mammalia; order Proboscidea; family Elephantidae; genus Loxodonta; species Loxodonta africana. The sequence goes on from NC_087342.1 coordinate 38,127,104, forward strand.
CTACTTGAGCTAAAAAGCACACTCCTCATCAGTATCATTTTATGTCCTTTGTCTGAAGAATTGGCTTCGGGAATGGTTTCAGTTTTGGGCTAACAGAGAATCTGGGGTCCATGACCTCTGGGGTTCCTCCAGTCTCACTCAGTTACTTCTGGTCTTTTTTTTACTAGAATTTGAAGGCTACAGCCCACTTTTCTCCTGCTCCATCACGGATTCTGTTTTGTCCTCTGTCAGGGCAGTCATTGGTGGTATCCAGGCACCATCTAGTTCTTCTGGTCTCAGTCTGATGGAGTCTCTGGTTTATGTGGTGCTTTCTTTCTCTTGGGCTCTTATTTTCCTCATGTCTTTGGTGTTCTTCATTCTCCTTTGCTCCAGGCTGATTGAGACCAATTGATGCATCTTAGATGGCTTCTTTCTAGCTTTTGAGATCCCAGATGCCACTCACCAAAGTGGGATGCAGAACATTTTCTTAATATAATTTGTTATGCCCATTGACCTAGATGTCCCCTGAAACCATGGTCCCCAGACCCCTGCTCCAGCTACTCTGTCCCTTGAAGTGTTTGGTTGTATTCAGGAAACTTCTTAGCTTTTGGATTAGTCCAGTTGTGTTGACTTCCCCTGTATTGTGTGTTGTCATTCCCTTCACCTAAAATAGTTCTCGTCTACTATCTAATTAGTGAATACCCCTCTCCTTCCCTCCCTCCCCCTACTTGTAACCACCAAGAATGTTTTCTTCTGTGTTTAAAACTTTTCTTGGGTTCTTATAATAATGGTCTCATACAATATTTGTCCTTTTGTGACTGACTAATTTTACTCATCATAATGCTTTCCAGATTCCTCCATGTTATGAGACGTTTCACAGATTCATTGTTGTTCCTTATCATTGTGTAGTATTCCACTATGTGAATATACCATAATTTGTTTACCCATTCATCCGTTGATGGGCACTTTGGTTGTTTCCATCTTTTTGCTATTGTAAACAGTGCTGCAGTGAACATAGATGTGCATATATTTATTCACGTGAAGACTCTTATTTCTCTAGGATATAGTCCAAGGAGTGAGATTGCTGGATTGTTACAGAAATAGTTCTATTTCCAGCTTTTTAAGGAAGCACCAAATCGATTTCCAAAGTGGTTGTACCATTTTACATCACCACCAGCAGTGTATCAGTATTCCAGTTTCTCCACAACCTCTCCAAGCTTTATTATTTTGTGTTGTTTGGATTAATGCCAGCCTTGTTGGGGTCAGATGGTATGTCATTGTAGGTTTGATTTGCATTTCTCTAATGGTTAATGATCATGAGCATTTCCTCATGAGTCTGTTAGCCTCCTGAATGTCTTCTTTGGTGAAGTGCCTGTTCATATCCTTTGCTCATATTTTAATTGGGTTATTTGTCTTTTAGTTGTTGAGGTTTTGCAATATCTTGTAGACTTCAGAGATTAGAAGCTAAAAATTTTTTCCAGTCTGTAGGTTGTCTTTTTACTATTTTGGTGAAGTCTTAGATGAGCATAAATGTTTGGTTTTAGGAGCTGCCAGCTATCCAGTTTCTTTTCTGGTGTTTGTACAGTGTTAGTAATATTTTGAATACTGTTTATGCCATGTAATAGGGCTCTTAGCGTTGTCACTGTTTTTTCTTCCATGATCTTTATGATTTTAGATATAGGTCTTTGATCCATTTTGAGTTTGCTTTTGTGCATGCTGTGAGGTGTGGGTGTTGTTTCATTTTTTTGCAGATGGATATCCAATTATGCTGGCACCATTTGTTGAAGAGACTGTCTTTCCCGCCATTTTACTGACTTTGGGTCTTTGTCAAATATCAGCTGCTCATACGTGGGTAGATTTATGTCTGAATTCTCAATTCTGTTCCATTGGTCTATGTATCTGTTGTACCAGTACCAGCCTGTTGTACGACTGCGGTGGTATAATGTGTTCTAAGATCTGGTAGTGTGAGGCCTCCCACTTTGTCCTTCTTCAGTAATGCTTTGCTTATCTGGGGCCTCTTCCCTTTCCATCTGAAGTTGGTGATTTGTTTCTCCAACTCATTAAAAACTGCCTCTGGAATTTAGATAGGGATTGCATTGTATCTGTAGCTCGCTTTTGGTAGAATAGACATATTCACAATGTTGAGTCTTTGTATCCATGAGTGAGGTATCTTTTTCCACTCATGTAGGTCTGTTTTGTTTTCTTGCGGTAGTGTCTTATACTTTTCTTTGTATAGGTCTTTTCCATCTCTGGTTAGATTTATTCCTAAGTATTTTATCTTTTTGTGGGCTATTGTAAATGGTATTGATTTGGTGATTTCCTCTTTGAAGTTCTCTTTGCTGTAGAGGAATCCAGCTGATTTTTGTATGTTTGTCTTGTACTCTGATACTTTCCTAAAATCTTCTATTAGTTCCAGTAGTTTTCTTGTGGATTCTTTAGGGTTTTCTGTGTTTGAGATCGTATCATCTGCAAATAGAGATACTTTTACTTTTTCTTACCAATTTGGATGCCCTTTATTTCCTTTTCTAGCCTAATTGCTCTGGCTAGGACCTCCAGCACAAGGTTGAATAAGAGTGGTAATAAAGGGCTTCCTTGTCTAGTTCCTGTTCTCAAGGCAAATGCTTTCAGACTCTCTCCATTTAGGATAATGCTGCCTATTGGCTTTATATAAATGGCCTTTATTATGTTGAGGACGTTCTCTTCCATTCCTATTTTGCTGAGAGTTTTTATAATGAATGGGGTTTGGACTTTGTTAAATGCCTTTTCTTCATCAATTGATAAGATGTTGCTCTTGTCTTTTTTTTTAATTTATGTGGTGGATTATATTGATTGTTTTTCTAATGTTGAACTATCCCTACATACCTGATATGAATCCCATTTGGTCATGGTGAATTATTTTTTTGATATATTGTTGAATTCTATTGGCTTGAATTTTGTTGAGGATTTCTGCATCCAGAATTTTGTTGAGAATTACAGACCTACAAGGGATACAAGGGATATAGGTCTGTAATTTTCTTTTTTTGCAGTGTCTTTTTACCTGGCTTTGGTATCAGGGTTATGCTGACTTCATAGAATGAGTATGGGGATATTCCATCCTTTTCTATGCTCTGAAATTGTGTTAACTGTTCTCTGAAAGTTTGGTAGAATTCTCCAGTGAAGCCATCAGGGCCAGGGTTTTTTTCGTCGAGAGTTTTTAAATTACCTTTTCAATCTCTTCTTTTGTTATAGGTTTATTGAGGTGTTCTACTTCTGTTTGTGTCAGTTTAGGTACATAGTGTGTTTCTAGAAATTTGTCCGTTTTCTGTAGGTTTTCCAATTCATTAGAGTACTTTTTTCATAGTATTCTGTTATGTTTCTTTTAATTTCAGTTGGGTCTGTTGTGATATCACCCATCTCATTTCTTATTCCAGTTATTTGGTTCATCTCCTGTTTTTCTTTTGTTAGTTTGGCCAGTGGTTTTTTGATTTTATTGATCTTTTCAAGGAACAAGCTTTTGGTCTTGTTAACTCTTTAGATTTTTTTTCTGTTCTCTATTTCATTTAATTCTGCTCTAATTTTTATTATTTGCTTTCTTCTGTTGCCTAAGGGCTTCTCTTGCTGTTCTCTATTTGTTTGAGTTGTAGGGATAATTCTTTGATTTTGGCCCTTTCTTCTTTTTGGATGTTTGCATTTATTGCTATAAACTGACCTCTGAGCACTGCTTTTGCTGTGTCCCAAAGGTTCTGGTTGGATGGGTGTTCATTCTCATTTAACTCTATCAATTTCTTTATTCTGTCCTTAAGTTCTTCCATAACCCAATAGTTTTTGAGCAAGGTGTTGTTCAGTCTCCATGTGTTTGATTTTTTTTTTCCTTGCTTTTTGTGTTATTGATTTCTACTTTTAAGGCTTTAGGGTCAGAAAAGATGCTGTGTAATATTTTTAAATGTTTTGGATTCTGTTGAGGCTTGCTTTATGACCTAATATGTGGTCTATTCTGGAGAATTTCCCACGTGCATTGGAAAAGAGAGTAAACTTGGTGGCTCTTGGGTGGAGTGTTCTGTATACATCTATGAGGTCAAGTTGATTGATTGTGGCATTTAGACTTTCCAGGTCTTTATTGATATTCTTTCTGGATGTTCTGTCTTTCACACAAAGTGGTGTGTTGAAGTCTCTTACTATTATTGTGGAGCTGTCTATCTCACTTTTCAATGCTGTTAGAGTTTATGTATTTTGGGGCCCTGTTGGGTGCATAAGTATTTATTATGATTATGTCCGCCTGGTGTATTGACCTCCTTATCCTTTGTGGTGTCTTTTTTGATTGTTGTTTGCTAGATATATGTTTTTTCCATGCTTTGAGTTTTAGTCTGTTTGCCCTTAACTCTAGGGTGTGTCTCTTGTAGGCAGCATATAGATGGATCATGTTTTTTAATCTGTTCTGTCACTCTGTATCTCTTTGTTGGTGTATTTAGTCCATTTATTTTCAGCATAATTATTGATAGGTGTGAGTTTAGTGCTGTCATTTTGTTGTCTCTTTTTTTGTGTTGTTGACAGTTCCTTTGTTCCACTCAATTTTCTGTGCTGACTCATTTTTCTTTATGCATTTTCTTTTCCTTTTTTTCATTGTTGTTCGTTTTGTATTTGCTGAGTGTGTATGTTTTTCTTTTTTTTAGTTTTGATGTGTAGGATTTTTAGTTTCCTTTGTGGTTACCTTATTTTTCTAAGTGGAACATCTATTTTCTAAGTTTAAACCAATCTTTTATTTCTTTATATTGCCTTAACTTCCTCTCCACATGAAAGATCTATGACTACATTTTTTAGTCCCTCTTATTTGTTTTAATGTTGTCATCTTTTACATAATGTCATTTCTGTTTCCCTGTTTTGAGAATTTTAGCCTTGATTTATTTTTGTGATTTCCCTATCTGGGTCGATATCTGGTTGCTCTGCCCTGTGTTCTAGTTTTGCGTTGTTATCTGATGTTATTGACTTTCTAAATAGAGGACTCCCTTTAGTATTTCTTGTAATTTTGGTTTGTTTTTTGCAAATTCCCTAAACTTCTGTTTGTCTGGAAATGTCCTAATTTTGCCATCATATTTCAGAGACAGTTTTGCTGGATATATAATTCTTGGCTGGCAATTTTTTTCCTTCAAGGCTTTCTACATGTCATCCGTTGCCTTCTTGCCTGCATGGTTTCTGCTGAGTAGTCCAAGCTTAGTCTTATTGATTCTCCTTTGTAGGTAACTTTTCATTTATCCCTAGCTGCTCTTTAAATTCTCTCTTTATCTTTGATTTTGGCAAGTTTGATTAAAATATGCCTTAGTGCCTTTCTTTTGGGATCTGCCTTGCGTGGGGTTCGATGAGCATCTTGGATAGGTAACTTCTCACTCTTCGTGATATCAGGGAAGTTTTCTGCCAACGATCTTCCACAATTCTCTCTGTATTTTCTGTTATCCTCCCTCTGTTCTGGAACTCCAGTCACTTGTTGGTTATTCCTCTTGATAGAGTCCCACAGTTCTTAGTATTTCTTCATTTACTCTTCCATTGTCTGCTTGGGGAAATGGCTTTCCATCTACTTTGTTCTTTTCTTTCCACTTTGAGGAATTTCTGTTTGGTGCTCTGGTTTCACAGGGAGTTTTCCTGTGCATTATCTGAATATGTCCTTGGGCTGACTTAAAAAAAAAATACCAAAGGAAACCCTGGGGGCATTCAAGGGATATCAAACTGAGCTCAATAAAAAGTGTCAGATTTGATCCAACAGAGGCCTCAGGTAATTTTATTTGAATACTTGGCTCAGTTTGGTAAGAAGGGTATACTTTCCCTGGTTTGGGTGCTAGCGGGTACTTGCCCCAGTCTGGGTGCAAGGTATCTTCGACTGGGTTTATGGAGGCCTCAGATAATTGTAGTTGAATATTTGAACTGTTCAAGGGAAATCAAACTGAGTTCAAGGCAGTTTTTCAGTAATTTTAAGATGTGCTGATCTGACTGAAACAGCTTAGAATTTCATGGCTACTTTTGTGTGTGTGTTTTGCCTTGTTTTGTGTTGTGCTGTTTTAGGAGTGTGATGCTGTTGTTGGTCATCATAAAATGGAAAATGAAAGAATTCACCCCCTCAAGTTTCTGAAAGAAACTATTACAAGTTTTGTGATAGAACTAAATTACTTTTCTCAAAAGTTAGGGTATTAATTAGGGGTTGGGACTACACTGAGAGGAAACAGTTTCAGAGAAATAGAACTGTGTACATGCTTGTATTTTTTTTTTCTTTTTTCCCCAAAGGAAAAGGATTAGGTTTGTTTCCCAAAAACGATGTTTGTTTTATTTTATTTATTTATTTTTTTCTAGAAATGCCTTTGCACTCTTCAAACTTTAGGGACGTAAAAGAGTTTGTGAGTGTGTTGGGGTAGGATGGGTAGCTATTCACAATAACCATATCAGAAACTAGAATTGAGGAACATTTAATTAAAATGCTCATTCGTTAAATCATTTGGAGATAGCAACAATTAAACATTGCATGCTGATCATTATTGATAAGAGTATGAAATTAGTTCTGACCTAGCAGACCATCTGTGATCAGACCAAAAATAAAGTGTCAATTTATTCCAGAATATAAGAGCATATTAAATAACAAATCTTGGAATTTTTTTACTTCCTTTGGTTTATAATACCTGAGTCTGTACAGCTATAATAACCAAAAAAAAAAACCAAACCTGTTGTCGAGTTGATGCCAACTCATAGCAACCCTATAGGACAGAGTAGAACTGCCCCATAGAGTTTCTAAAGAGCACCTGGTGAGTTTGAACTGCCAAACTCTTGGTTAGCAGCCATAGCTCTTAACCACTATGCCACCAGGGTTTCCTTGAAAAGCCATAAAATATGTTCAAATTTTAACAAAGTTTGCTCAATTTTGATAGTACTGTTTCTTTGGTTTACTGTTTATTGCCTTTGCCTACAATATGAAAGGTTATTTCTTTCTTCTGTGTAATCTGCCTAGGAGGTTCTGTGTCTCTGAGTTTATGTCAACTTTTATGCCCTTGACTAAGAAAACAAGCTCAGTTGCTTTTGAAAAATCTAAGAATTTTACTTTTAAAATCTCTTATTGTCACTTTAATTAAAGTATATATCCATCTCAGTGACCTATGATAGGTCACCTACAATTCCAAAACTTTGTGGAAAGCAACAGAAGATTCGTTCCTGCCTTGTAAGGGGAAAAGGGGTTGGCGCGGAAGAAGAGGCTTATTTAATGCATTATCAGTTGCATGAAACGTGTGGTCAAATCGGTAAAAAGGTATCATTTTCTTTTTTTTCATTGTACTTTAGATGGAGTTTACAAAACAAACTAACTTCTTATTAAACAGTTAGTACACATATTGTTTTATGACATTGGTTAACAACCCCATGGCATGTCAACAGTCTCCTCCCTTCTCAACCTTGGATTCCCTATTACCAGCTATCCTGTTCCCTCCTGCCTTCCGGTCCTTGCCCCTGGGCTGGTGTGCCTCTCTAGTTTCATTTTGTTTTATGGGCCTGTCCAATCTTTGGCCGAAGGGTGAACCTCAGGAGTGACTTCATTACTGAGACGAAGGGGTGTCTGGGGGCCATACTCTCAGGGTTTCTCCAGTCTCTGTCAGGTCAGCAAATTTTATCTTCCTCCAGAAGATTTCTTGTTTCTTTGTTTTGGGAGCTTGCTGAAGCCATCATGGTCTGCCTGTTTATGTGATTTGATATTAAATGTTGTCTCTGAGCCATCAATAAGTTATATTTATTTTATATTTGCTTACTCTTTCCTAGCTTCTTGTTTTGATATGCCGAAATGGGCTGCCTGTGTGAAGGATTAAAAAGTGACGTCACTTTTGTGTTAGAATTTGTTTCTACAGTTTTCTCTAGCTCTGTTCCAGACCCTCTATTGTGGTCCCTGTCAGAGCAATCAGTGGTAGGAGCTGGGCACCATCTAGTTGTACTGGACTCAGTCTGGTGGACGCTGTGGTATATATGGTCCATAAGTCCTTTGGACTAATCTTTCCCTTGTATCTTTCGTTTTCCTCATTCTTCCTTGCTCCCAGAGGGGTGAGACCAGTGGAATATACTAGATGGCCTCTCATAGATTTTTGTCAGAAGTTCTTCAACTATTTTCTCTGTGTTTTCTGTCCCCTCTCCCTGTTCTGGGACTCCAATCATCCGCAGGTTATCCTTCTTGATAGAGTCCCACATAATTCTTAGGGTTTCTTCATTTTTTTTAATTCTTTTATCTGATTTTTTTTCAGCTATGTTGGTGTTGATTCCCTGGTCCTCCAGATGTCCCAGTCTGCATTCTAATTGCTCGAGTCTGCTCCTCTGACTTCCTAGTGTGTTGTCTAATTCTGTTATTTTATTGTTAATCTTTTGGATTTCTACATGTTGTCTCTCTATGGATTCTTGCAACTTATTAATTTTTGCACTATGTTCTTGAATAATCTTTTTGAGTTCTTCAACAGTTTTATCAGTGTGTTCCTTGGCTTTTTCTGCAGATATCCTAATTTCATTTGTGATATCATTAAGCATTCTGTAAATTAGTTTTTTATATTCTGTATCTGATAATTCCAAAATTGTATCTTCATTTGGGAAAGATTTTGATTCTTTTGTTTGGGGGGTTGGAGAAGCTGTCATGGTCTGCTTCTTTAAGTGGTTTGATATGGATTGTTGTCTCCGAGCCATCACTGGGAAACTAGTTTTTCCAGAAAATCCGCTAAAAAAAAACTGCAGTCAGATCTCTATCAGAGTTCTCCCTCTGGCTCAGGCTATTCGGATGTTAATGAAGCCGCCTGGGGAGGGTGGGGGAGGGAACAGAGAGATAGGAGAGTAGCACCTCAGAATATAGCCAGAGTTGCTTGTCTTGCTTGGAATGACTGTTATATCTGAGATTCCCGCAGGCGCGTCGCCTATGTGTGCTGGCTGTGTGGAGATTGCCCCCAGGGGGTCTGGCCCGCTGGAGTCACGGTCAGATCCTCCGCTTCCAGCCCCACGCCCAGCGTCAAGGCTCCCCTACTGGGACGGTGCACTCTCAACTCCAAAATCAGTCGCTGCCTCCCGGGGACTTCTCGTCCCTCCAGCCGCGTGGCCGTGCCGCCCCCGTGAACCAGGTGGGCCCCCTCCCGGGGTTAGTTCAGATGGGTGGAGTAGCTCCCCGTGCTTGTGCCGCGACCAAGTGTCCCGGCTGGAACGCTGTTCTCCCCACTCCAATACCAGTCGCTGCCTCCCGGGGACTTCTCCTACCGGCTGCGTCCCACGCCGCCCGCGCGACCCGGCTGGTCCCCTTCCCGGGGTTAGTTCAGGGGGTGGAGCAACTCTCCGTGTTTATGGCGTACCTGCGAGCAGTCCAAATCCCTGCGGGACGGTTCCCCGGCTCGGATGCTGCTCTTTCTGCTCCAAGATCAGTCACTGCCTCCCAGGGACTTCTCCTACCGGCTGCGTCCCACGCCGCCCGTGGAACCGGCTGGTCCCCCTCCCGGGGTTAGTTCAGGGGGGTGGAGCAGGCCTCTGTGCTTGTGCCGTACCTGACTGGTACGCTGGCTCCAGGCTCTGGAAACTATCGCTGCTTCCCTGTATTAGTTCGTTCTCCGTCTCTAAATCTGTGTTTGTTGTTCAGGGTTCGTAGATTGTTATGTATGTGATCGATTCACTTGTTTTTCCGTGTCTTTGTTGTAAGAGGGATCCGAGGTAACGTCTGCCTAGTCCGCCATCTTGGCTCCGCCCCCCCTCTCATAGATTTTTAAGACCTCAGACACTACTCACCGAAGTAGAATGCAGAATGTTTTCTTTATAAACTATGTTATGCCAATTGAGCTAGATATTCCTTGAGACCATGGTCCTGACGGCCCTTAGCCCAGCAATCCCATCCCTCAGAGGATTTGGATGTGTCTATAGAGCTTCCATGACCTTGCCTTGGACAAGTTGCACTTGCTTCCCCAGTATTGTGTACTGTCTTACCCTTCACCAAAGTTACCACTTATCTATTGCCTATGTAGTGTTTTTCTATCCCCACCCATCCCCTCCCTCATAACCGTAAGATTTCTTTTTGTGTATAAATCTTTTCATGAGTTTTTACAGTAGTGGTCTCACACAATATTTGTCCTTTTATGACTAACTTTTTTTACTCAGCATAATGCCTTCCAGATTCATCCATGTTATGAGATGCTTCACAGATTCATTGTTGTTCTTCATCATTTCGTAATACTCCATCTTTTTATTGGTGTGTTAGAATCCAACTGAATTTTGTATGTTCATCTTGTATACTGCTACTCTGCTGAATCTGTACTTTACCAAGTATAATGTCCTTCTCCAGGGACTGATCCTTCTTGACCACATGTTCAAAGTATGCAAAATGCAGTCTCGCCATCCTTGCTTCTAAGGAGCATTCCAGTTGTACTTCTCCCAAGACAGATTTGTTTGTTCTTTTGGCAGTCCATGGTATAGTCAATATTCTTCACCAACACCACAGTTTACAGGTGTCAATTCTCCTTTGATCTTCCTTATTCATTGTCCATCTTTCATATGCATATGAGGTGATTGAGGACCCCATGGGTTGGGTCAAGCACACCCTAGTCTTCAAAGTGACATCTTTGTTTTTTAACACTTTAAAGGGGTCTTTTGAAGCGGATTTGCCCAATGCAATGTGTTGTTTGATTTTTTGACTCCTGCTTCCATGGGCCTTGAACGTGTATCCAAGTTAAATAAAATCCTTGACAAAGTCAATGTTTTATCTGTTTGTCACAATGCTCCTTATTGGTCCACTTGTGAGGATTTTTGTTTCCTTTATATTGAGTTGTAATATATACTGAAGGTTGTGTTCTTTCATCTTCATCAGTAAGCGCTTCACATCCTCTTCACTTTCAACAAGCAAGGTTGTGTCATCTGCATAAGGCAGGTTGCTGATGAGTCTTCCTCCAATCCTGATGCCCTGTTCTTCTTCATATAGTCCAGCTTCTGGGTTTATTTGCTGAGCATACATATTGAATAAGTCCGATGAAAGAATACAACCCTGATGCACACTTTTCCTGACTTTAAACCACTCAGTATCCCCTTGTTCTGTTCAAACAACTGCCTCTTGATCTATGTACAGGTTCCTCTTGAGCACAATTAAGTGTTCTGGAATTCCTATTCTTTGCAATGTTATGCATAATCTGTTATGAGCTACACAGTCAAATGCCTTTGCATAGTCAGTAAAACAGAGGTAAACATCCTTCTGGCATTCTCTGTTTTCAGCCAGGATCCATCTGATGTCAGCAATGATAACCCTGGTTCCACATCCTCTTCTGACTCTGGGCCGAATTTCTGGCAGTTCCTTGTCAATATACTGCTGCATCTGCTTTTGAATGATCTTCAGCAAAATTTTGCTTGTGTGTGATATTAATGATATTGTTCTATAATTTCTGCATTCAGTTGAATCACCTTTCTTGGGAATAGGCATAAATATGGATTTCTTTCAGTCGGTTGGCCAAGTAGTGGTCTTCCAAATTTCTTGGCATAGACGAGTGAGCACTTCAAGCTCTGCATCCATTTGTTGAAACATCTCAAATGATAGTCTGTCAATTCCTGAAGCCTTGTTTTTTGCTAATACCCTTAGTGCAGCTTGGACTTCTTCCTTTAGTATCAAAGCTTTCTGATCATATGCTACCTTTTGAAATGGTTGAATGTTGACCAACTCTGTGTATTCTTTCCATCCTCTTTTGATGCTTCCTGTTTTGTTTAATATTTTCCCCACAGAATCCTTCACTATTGCAACTGCATGCTTGAATTCTTTATTCAGTTCTTTCAGCTTGAGAAATGCCAAATGTGTTCTTCCTTTTTGGCTTTCTATCTCCAGCTCTTTGCACAAGTCGTTATAATGCTTTACTTTGTCTTCTCCAGCTGCCCTTTGAAATCTTCTATTCATTTCTTTTACTTCATCATTTCTTCCTTTTGCTTTAGCTGCTCGATGTTCAACAGCAAGTTTCAGAGTCTCTTCTGACATCCATTTTTGCCCATTTTTTCTTACCTGTCTTTTTTTAAAATAATTTTTGTTGTGCTTTAAGTGAAAGTTTATAAATCAAGTCAGTCTCTCACACAAAAACCCATATACACCTTGCTACGCACTCCCAATTACTCTCCCCCTAATGAGACAACCTGCTCTCTCCCTCCACTCTCTCTTTTCATGTCCATTTTGCCAGCTTCTAACCCCCTCCACCCTCTCAACTCCCCTCCAGGCAGGAGATGCCAAAATAGTCTCAAGTGTCCACCTGATCCAAGAAGCTCACTCCTCACCAGCATCCCTCTCCAACCCATTGTCCAGTCTAAACCCTGTCTGAAAAGCTGGCTTTGGGAATGGTTCCGGTCTTGGGCCAATAGAAGGTCTGGGGGCCATGACCACCAGGGTCCCTCCAGTCTCAGTCAGACCATTAAGTCTGGTCTTCTGAGAATTTGGGGTCTGCATCCCACTGCTCTCCTGCTCCCTCAGGGGTTCTCTGTTGTGTTCCCTGTCAGGGCAGTCATCGGTTATAGCCAGGCACCATCTAGTTCTTCTGGTCTCAGGATGATGTAGTCGCTGGTTCATGTAGCCCTTTCTGTCTCTTGGGCTCATAATCACCTTGTGTCCTTGCTGTTCTTCATTCTCCTTTAATCCAGGTGGGCTGAGACCAATCGATGCATCTTAGAAGGCTGCTTGCTAGCGTTTAAGACCCCAGATGCCACTCTTCAAAGTGGGATCCAGAATGTTTTCTTAATAGATTTTGTTATGCCAATTGACTTGGATGTCCCCTGAAACCATGGTCCCCAGACCCCTGCCCCTGCTATGCTGGCCTTCGAAGCATTCAGTTTATTCAGGAAACATCTTTGCTTTTGGTTTAGTCCAGTTGTGCTGACCTCCCCTGTATTGTGTGCTGTCTTTCCCTTCACCTAAAGTAGTTCTTATCTACAATCGAATTAGTGAATGTCCCTCTCCCACCCTCCCTCCTTCCCCCCTCTCGTAACCACAAAAGAACATTTTCTTTTCAGTTTAAACTATTTCTCAAGTTCTTATAATAGTGGTCTTATACATTATTTGTCCTTTTGCAACTGATTTTAATTTCAGCATAACCCTGGTGGCGTAGGGATTAAGTGCTACAGCTACTAACCAAAGGGTCGGCAGTTCAAATCCTTCAGGCACTTCTACTCTGGGGCAGTTCTACTCTGTCCTATAGGGTCACTGTGAGTCAGAATTGACTCAAAGGCACTGGCTAATGTCTTCTAGGTTCCTCCGTGTTATGAAATGTTTCACAGATTCCTCACTGTTCTTTATTGATGCGTAGTATTCCATTGTGGGAATATACCATAATTTATTTATCCATTCATCCGTCGATGGGCACCTCGGTTGCTTCCATCTTTTTGCTATTGTAAACAGTGCTGCAATAAACATGGGTGTGCATATATCTGTTCGTGTAAAGGCTCTTATTTCTCTAGGATATATTCCAAGGAGTGGGATTGCTGGATCGTATGGCAGTTCTATTTCTAGCTTTTTAAGGAAGCGCCAAATTGATTTCCAAAGTGGTTTATCATTTTGCATTCCCACCTGCAGTGTAGAAGTGTTCCAATCTCTCCACAGCCTCTCGGACATTTATTATTTTGTGTGTTTTGGATTAATGCTAGCCTTGTTGGAGTGAGAGGAAATCTCATTGTAGTTTTGATCTGCATTTCTCTAATGGCTAATGATCGTGAACGTTTCCTCATGTATCTGTTAGCTACCTGAATGTCTTCTTTAGTGAAGTATCTATTCATATCTTTTGCCCATTTTTTAATTGGGTTATTTGTCTTTTTGCAGTTGAGTTTTTGCAGTATCATGTAGATTTTAGAGATCAGGCGCTGATCAGAATAGTCATAGCTAAAAAACTTTTTCCCAGTCTGTAGATAGTCTTTTTACTCTTTTGGTGAAGTCTTTGGATGAGCATAGGTGTTTCATTTTTAGGAGCTCCCAGTTATGTAGTTTTTCTTCTACATTCTTTATAATGTTTGTATACTGTTTATGCCATGTAATAAGGCTCCTAACATTGTCCCTAGTTTTTCTTCCATGATTTTTATATTTTAGATTTTATATTTACGTCTTTGATCCATTTTGAGTTAGTTTTTGTGCATGGAGTGAGGTATTGGTCTTGTTTCATTTTTTTGCAGATGGATATCCAGTTATGCCAGCACTATTTGTTAAAAAGACTGCCTTTTCCCAATTTAACTGTTTGGGGGCCTTTGTCAAATAGTAACTGCTCATATGTGGATGGATTTATGTCTGGATTCTCAATTCTGTTCCACTGGTCCATGTATCTGTTGTTGTACCAGTACCAGGCTGTTTTGACTACTGTGGTGGTATAATAGGTTCTAAAATGAGGGAAATTTAGACCTCCCACTTTGTTTTTCTTTTTCAGTAATTCCTTATTCATCCGGGGCCTCTTTCCCTTCCATATGAAGTTGGTGTTTTGTTTCTCCACCTCATTAAAGAATGTCCTTGGGATTTTGATCAGAATTGCATTAAATGTATAGATCGCTTTTGATAGAATAGACATTTTTATAATGTTACATCTTCCTATCCACATGCAAGGTATGTTCTTCCACTTATGTAAGTTTCTTTTGGTTTCTTGCAGAAGTATACTGTAGTTTCTTTGTATAAGTCTTTTACATCTCTGGTAAGATTTATTCCTAAGTATTTTATCTTCTTGGGGACTACTGTAAATGGCATTGATTTGGTGATTTCCTCTTCCATGTTCTTTTTGTTGGTGTGGAGGGAATCCAACTGAGTTTTGTATGTTTATCTTGTACCCAATACTCTGCTGAACTCTTCTATTAGTTTCAGTAGTTTTCTGGAGGATTCCTTAGGGTTTTCTGTGTATAAGATCATGTCATCTGCAAACAGAGATACTTTGACTTCTTCCTTGCCAATCTGGATGCCCTTTATTTTGTTATCTAGCCTAATTGCTCTGGCTAGGACTTACAGCACAATGTTGAATAAGAATGGTGATAAAGGGCATCCTTGTCTGAGTCCCATTCTAAAGGGGAATGCTTTCAGGCTCTCTCCATTTAGGGTGGTGTTGGCTGTTGGCTTTGTATAAATGCCCTTTATTATGTTGAGAAATTTTCCTTCTATTCCTATTTTCCTCAGAGTTTTTATCATGAATGGGTGTTGAACTTTGTCAAATGCCTTTTCTGCATCAATTGAGAAAACCATATGATTCTTGTCTTTTGTTTTATTTATGTTGTGGATTACATTCATTGTTTTTCTAATGTTGAACCATCCCTGCATACCTAGTATGAATCCCACTTGGTCATGGTGAATTATTTTTTTGATATGTTGTTGACTTCTATTGGCTAGAATTTTGTTGAGGATTTTTGCATCTGCATTCATGAGGGATATAGGTCTATAATTTTCTTTTCTTGTGGTGTCTTTACCTGGTTTTGGTATCAGGTATATGGTGGCTTCATAGAATGAGTTTGGTAGTATTCCAACCTTTTCTATGCTCTGAAATACCTTTAGTTGTAGTGGTGTTAACTCTTCTCCAAAAGTTTGGTAGAACTCTGCAGTGAAGCCATCCAGACCAGGGCTTTTTTTGTTGTTGTTGTTGGGAGTTTTTTGATTACCTTTTCAATCTCTTCTTTTGTTATGGGTCTATTTAGTTATTCTACCTCTCTTTGTGTTAGTTTAGGTAGGTAGTGTGTTTCTAGGAATTCATCCATTTCTTCTAGGTTTTCAGATTTGTTGGAGTACAGTTTTTCATCCACCACCACAGTTTTTCATAGTAATCTGATATGATTCTTTTAATTTCAGTTGGGTCTGTTGTAATATCCCCCATCTCATTTCTTATTCTGGTTGTTTGCTTCCTCTCCTGTTTTTCTTTTGTCAGTTTGGCCAGTGGCTTATCAGTTTTGTTGATTTTTTTCCAAAAAACCAGCTTTTGGTCTTGGTAATTCTTTCAATTGTTTTTGTATTTTCTATTTCATTTAGTTCAGCTCTAATTTTTATTATTTGTTTTCTTCTGGTGCCTGAGAGTTTCTTGTTTTGGTCTCTTTCTATTTGTTCAAGTTGTAGGGGTAATTCTCTGATTTTGACCCTTTCTTCTTTTTGGATGTGTGCATTTATTGATACAAATTGGCCTGTGAGCACTGCTTTTGCTGTGTCCCAAAGGTTCTGATAGGAAGTGTTTTCATTCTCATTTGATTCTATGAATTTCTTTATTCCATCCTTAATGTCTTCTATAATCCAGTCTTTGGAGCAGAGTATTGTTCAGTTTCCAAGTGTTTGATTTCTTTTCCCTGCTTTTCCTGTTACTGATTTTCACTTTTATGGCCTTATGGCCAGAGAAGATGCTTTGTAATATTTCAATTTTTTGGATTCTGCTAAGGCTTGCTTTATGACCCAATATGTGGTCTATTCTAGAGAATGTTCCATGTGCACTAGAAGAGAAAGTATAGTTGGTTGCTGTTGGGTAGAGTGTTCTGTATATGTCTACGAGGCCAAGTTGGTTGATTGTGGCATTTAGCTCTTCCGTGTCTTTATTGAGCTTCTTTCTGGATGTCCTGTCCTTCACTGAAAGTGGTATGTTGAAGCCTCCTATTATTCTTACCTGTCTTTTTAATGACCTCTTGCTTTCTTCATGTTTGATGTCCTTGATGTAATTCCACAACTCATCTGGTCTTCAGTCATTAGTGTTCAATGTGTCAAATCTATTCTTGAGATTTTAGGTCTCTAAATTCAGGTGGGATATAATCAAGGTCATACTTTGGCTCTTGTGGGCTTTTTCTAATTGTCTTCAGTTTCAACCTGAGCTTGAGTGATTAATGATCTGCTCCATACTTGGTCCCTGGCCTTGTTCTGACTGATTATACTGAGCTTGTCCATAGTCTCTTTCCACAGATGTAGTCGATTTGATTCCTGTGTATTCCATCTGGAGAGGTCCATGTATATAGTTGCCGTTTATGTTGGTGAAAAAGGTATTTGCAATGAAGAAGTCGTTGGCCTTGAAAAATTCTACCATGAGATTTCTGTCATTGTTTCTATCACCAAGGTCATATTTTCCAACTACTGATCCTTCTTCTTTATTTCCAACTTTCCCATTCCAATCACCAGTAATTATCAATGTATCCTGATTGCACGTTTGAACAATTTTAGACTGCAGAAGCTGGTAAAAATATTTAATTTCTTCATCTTTGGCCTTAATGGTTGGTGTGTATTTGAATAATAGTAGTATTAAGTGGTCTTCCTTGTAGGTGTATGGATATTATCCTATCACTGACAGTGTTGTACTTCAGGATAGATCTTGAAATGTTCTTTTTGGTCATGAATACAATGCCATTCCTCTTTATGTTATCATTCCAGACTAGTAGACCATATGATTGTCCAATTCAAAATGGCCAATACTGGTCCATTTCAGCTCACTAATACCTAGGATTTTTATGTTTCTGCATTCCATTTCATTTCTGACAATTTCTAGTTTCCTAGTTTCATACTCCACACATTCCAGGTTCCAATTATTAATGGATGTTTGCAGCTGTTTCTTCTCATTTTGAGTTGTGCCACATCAGCAGATGAAGATCCCAAAAGCTTGACTCCATCCACATCCTTAAGGTTGACTCTACTTTGAGGAGGCAGCTCTCCCCCAGTCATCTTTTGAGTGCCTTCCAACCCGGGAAACTCATCTTCCGGCACTATATCAGACAATGTTCTGCTACTATTTGTAAGGTTTTCATTGGCTAATTCTTTTCAGAAGTAGACTTCTGGGTCCTTCTTCCTAGTCTGTCTTAGTCTGGAAGCTCACCTGAAGCCTGTCCACCATGGATGACCCTACTGGTATCTGAATACTGGTGGTATAACTTCCAGCATCACAGCAACACACAAGCTCCCAACGACAAATTGACAGACACGTGGGGGATATCCTAACCATACGCTTCATATTCATAATATGTTGTCTAAGGATTATTATCTGTTACATCTAAAAGTTTCTCACTAAGGATTATGGTCATCCATTTTCAAAAATTAGAAAATAAGGTTAATCACCATGTTCAGAGATTTTTTTTTTTTTGAAAGTTTTATTTTGGGGTCAATTTGTTTTGCTTTCATTTCTTTTGTTATGAATTTTCATCAGGCCTTTCACTTGCGTGAATCATTATTAACAATAAGTTAACTATGGATATTTGTAAATGTCATCATCTGCATGTAGTTCTTACTTTGAGAGGGTTGTGGGCATGTCCACAAATGATCTGGTTTGCAGGTTTGAATTAGGAAGTAGCTAAAGACTTCACGTACTTTCAAGGGCTCATCCATGCCATTTTTGCTTTCACGGTTAGTAAAAATAGGTGGCTATAGGCAGCCTCCTTCCATGAAACCATTCAGAAATACTTGGGACAAACTACTATGTGTCAGCAAACCCTGGTGGCATACTGGTTAAGAGCTATGGCTGCTACCAAGGTTGACAGTTTAAATCCACCAGGGGCTCCTTGAAAACTCTATGGGGCAGTTAGTTCTACTCTGTCCTATAGAGTTGTTATGAGTTGGAATCAGCTTGACAGCAATGGGTTTTTTGGTTTTTACTATGTGTCGGGCACTCTTCTAGGTGCTGTGGACACAGCAGGAACAAAACAATGCAAGTCCCTGCACCCACAGCACCTGCATTCCATCGAGGGAGATAGAAAATAAAACATTAAAAAAGTGTACCATGTGAGATGTGACAAAAACTATAAAGAGATGGGGGTTAGCAGGTGCTATTATTTAACATTAAATAGGGCAGTAAAGAAGGCTCACAGGAAAAGCTGACATTTGAGAAAACATCCAGAAGTGAGTGTATAAGCCATGTGGATTTCAGGACAAAGAGTGTTTCAGGGAGAGGGAACAGCAAGTGCTAAGATCCTCAGGCAAGAAGATGCCTGATGTGCTTGTGGAATAACAAAGAGGCTAGTGTAGTTGGAATAACTGGGGATTATTTGGGTGCTGCAAATGATTAATGCCCTCAGCTACTAACCAAAAAATTAGTGATTGGAGTCTACTCAGAAGCACCTTGGAAGAAAGGCCTGGTAATCTACTTCCAAAAAGTCAGCCATTGAAAACTCTTGGAGCACAGTTCTACCCTGACACACATAGAATCACCATCAGTCAGGGCCACCATGAATCACCAGGGTCACCAGACTGCATTAAATCAGAGTTGACTTGACAGCAATTTTATTTTAGTATAACTAGATTGGAGTTCATCATTTAAGAATATAGCTACAGGGAATATTGTTTACTTATTAGTTTATAGTTGTATGCTAGGGTTTTAAGTTTAAAGGATCCAGATCATATTTTAAATAAATTGAATTAAAATTGCAAATTACAGCGTCTGTTTTGATTTCTCCAACTACTCAAAAGAGAAAATATTATCTTTAATGTTTCAACAGGTAGTATTTTCTTGAGCAGTTCGTGGGTTGTCAGAAATAATTCTTCATTAATAAAGCATTATTTGGGTCTAATATTAATTAAAGAAACTGATTATTTAAAAATATAGTAGAAGGTTTAGCATCCAAATGAATGTCGATCTCTTTGGGGGCTGTCATTTGGGAAGCTAAGCACATATTCTGGTGAGGGGTTACTCAAAATATTTTTGCTTGTCTTATTTTGCTTTTAAAGGTTGAGAAATTAAAATAAAACTTATTTTTGATAGTTTATTTCTTTTTGTATATGAATTTGATTTTTAAAAACACAAAAGTGTTTCCACACATACTTAATCTGGTGAGATGGTAAAGCTTCAACTAATGGAATAAACCATGGATAAGCATTTTCTCTGTTTTTTTCAGTACAGGATGGCGAGGATGAGGTAGAGGAGGATTATAAAAATGATAGTGAAGGTGTCCTCTTGGGTGATTTTAGATATGTAACTATTCTAACATATTAGGTGTACTTTTTATGGGCAGCAAAGATAATTTTCTAATTTGAAATTCCCTTTGATATGTCAGCAGGGGTTTGATTTCAGCAAAGTCATTTCATGTTAGACTGGAAATAACATTTTATCACAAGAATACATGGAAATATAAAAAAAAAAAGAGAATAAAAATAAAATGAATCCCCATGTATGTACCATGTACCCAAGAGAAATATGGTATTAGTACCTTTGAAGCCCCCTGAGTGGTTCCCCATAATCCCCTTCCTCCTGACCAGATGCCACCACTATTCACTGCTTATGTTTTTAGTCTCTAATCTCATCTTCCAGCCTGTCCAAGTCCCTGCTTTATCTCCTTTCTCCCAATGGGTGGTCCCTTAAAATCCACACTCTAGCTCATCAGTATTGAGCAAGCAAACTCTAAGCCCAGTTCTGCTTACTTCTGTGAAGAAGAACTTTCTTGTTCAGGCTTCTAGGGAATTCCTTTACTTTCTTCCAGTTCAGTCATGCATTATACTAGTGTTACCCTCTGCCCCCATTTTTATTTGTGCTGTACCACAAGTGATTACTGTGAACATCTGGTTTACCATATTTTATGTTAGACCTTCAAAAGACATTCTTCAAGAATGACAACTCTTGTTGTTGTTAGGTGCCATATAGTTGGCTCCAACTCATAGGGACCCACGTACAACAGAAAGAAATGTTGCCAGGTCCCTGTACCATCCTCATAATCGTTGTTATATTTGAGCCCATTGTTACAGCCACTGTGTCAATCCACCTCATTGATAACTAGTTCTACAAATAAAATCTTGTAATACCTTTGGCTTTTCCTTACTCAGAATACACTTTCTTGAACTACAAGAGTTCAATAATGTTATAATCGGATAATCGGGGAAAGAAACAAACACAAAAAATAGACAAGCTTCAGAGAGCTAAGAGGAAAGTTTCCAATGGAAAAAAAAAATCTGTACTCATAAGTCAATTTCTTACCTACTGTTAAAGCTTTAGTGCCTTTGTCGTTTTTAAATATATCTCCAGCTTATGAAACCGAGCTGGCAGAGAACATTTTTTAATATTATTATTAATAGTTTCAACTTTTAACTATTGAAAGCAAATATTGAATTCTGAACCTTTTTTTAATAATTTATTTTTTTGTCGTAGAGAACATACACCACTTCTACAATTTTTATGTGTGCAATTCATTGGCATTGATTACATTAAGTTGTGCAACCAATCCCAACCTCCTTTTCCAAATTGTTCCTCTCCCATTAACATAAACTGACTGCCCCCTAAGTTTCCTATCTCATCTTTTTAGTTGCTGTTTTCAATTTGATCCCATATAGATAGTTCTTAAAAGAGCACAATGCTCAATGTAGACAGTCTTTATTAGTTAAGCTAAACCAATGTTTTGTTTTATAATAAATAATTTTAAGTAATCCAGGAAGCTGGACTATATGAAGAAGAATGGGGCATCAGGATTGGAGGAAGACTCATTAGCAATCTGCATTATGCACATGACATGACCTTGCTTGATGAAAGTGAACAGGACTTGAAGCACTTACTGATGATCAAAGACCACAGCCTTCAGTATGGATTACACTTCAACATAAAAGAAAACAAAAATCCTCACAACTGGATCAATAAGCCACATCATAATAAATAATTTTTTTTTAATAAAGGAGGAAAAGATTATTGAAGGTGTCAAGTATTTCATTTTACTTGGATACACAATGAACACCCATGGAAGCAGCAGTCAAAAAATCAAAAGCCACATTGCATTGGGAAAATCTGCTGCAAAGGACCTCTTTAAAGTGTTGAAAAGCAAAGATGTCACCTTAAAGACAAAGGTGCCCCTGATCTAAGCTATGGTATTTTCAATCACATCATATGCATGTGAAAGCTGGATGATGAATAAGGAAGACCAAAGAAGAATTGATGCCTTTGAATTGTGGTGTTGGCAAAGAATATTGTATGGACTGTCAAAAGAACGGAGAAATCTGTCCTGGAGGAAGTACAATCAGAATACTCCTTAGAAGCAAGGATGGTGAGACTATGTCTTACATACTTTGGACATGTAGTCAGGATGGATCAGTCCCTGGAGAAGGATATCATGCTTAGTAAAACAGAGGGTCAGTGGAAAAGAGGAATATCCTCAATGAGATGGATTGACACAGTGTCTGCAACAATGGGCTCAAGCATAACAACAATTGTGAGGATGGTACAGGACCAGGCAGTGTTTTGTTCTGTGGTACATAGGGTCGGTATGAGTCTGAACCAACTCAATGGCACCTAACAATAACAACAACAGTGTTTGGTTTTAAGAAGACTTCAGGGGATATTTTTGGTTTAAGGTGTAAAGATTATCTCAGGGCAATAATTTCAGGGATTCATTTAGCCTCTGTGGCTCCAGAAAGTCTGGAATCTATGAGAATTTGAAATTCTGTTCAGCCTTTTCTGCCTTTTAACCAGGTTTCCTCTGTAGAATCCTTGATCAAATGTTCACTAATGGTAGCCAGGCACTATCCAGTTCTTGGCCTCATGGCAAAGGAGGCAGTTGTTCATGGAGGCAATTAGCCACACATTGCGTTTCTTCCTCCTATTCCTAACTCTTCTTTTTCCTCTCTTGTTACAGGTGAATAGAGATAAGTTGTTCGTGTTTAATGCTTCTGTTCTATCTCCTAGGTCATTGTGTAGTACTTATAGAGCATTCTTTTTACACTTGAGGAAATGTAAGCCTGGAAACAGTCAAAAACAAGAAGCCTAGAAAGGTGAATAGATTCACATATTCTATTACAGTGTTTAAAGTTTTGGCAGAAATGCAGTAACTCCTGCATTGGATTAGAATACCTTTGAAAAAACCGTAGGACAGTCAAGCTAAGTTATAACAATTTAAAACTGTAATTGTTGTTTTGTGCCATTGTGTTGGTTCTGACTCATAGCAACCCTATGTACAACAGAATGCAACTGTGTCCAGTGCTGCGCCATCCTCATAATTGTTATGCTTGAGCCCATTGTTACAGACACTGTGTCAATCCATCTCTTTGAGGCTATTCCTCTTTTTTTTCTGACCCTCTGCTTTACCAAACATGATGTCCTTCTCTAGGGACTGATTCCTCCTGATAACATGTCCAAAGCATGTGAGACGTAGTCTTGCCATCTTACTTCTAAGGAGCATTCTGGATATAATTCTTCCAAGATAGATTTCTTCATTCTTTTGGCTGTCCACGGTATATTCAATATTCTTTGCCAACACCACAATTCAAAGGCGTCAATTTTTCTTTGGTCTTCCTTATTCAGCACTCAGTTTTCCCGTGCATAAGCGGTGATTGAAAACACTGTGGCTTGGGTCAGGTGCACCTCAGTCCTCAAAGTGACGTCTTTGCTTTTTGACATTTTAAAGAGATCTTTTGTAGCAGGTTTGCCCAGTCCAATGCATCTTTTGATAAGTTCTTGAGTCCTCCTTCCATGGGTATTGATTGTGGATCCAAGTAAACTGAAATAATTGACAACAATCTTTTCCCTGTCTATCCTGATGTGGCTTATTGGTCCAGTTGTGAGGATTTTTGTTTTCTTTATGTTGAGGCATAATCTATACTAAAGGCTGTGGACTTTGACCTTCATCAGTAAGTGCTTCAAGTCCTCTTCACTTGCAGCAAGCAAGGTTGTGTCATCTGCATAATGCACGTTGTTAATGAGTCTTCCTCTAATCCTGATGCCCCATTCTTCTTCATATAGTCCAGCTTCTCAGATTATTTGCTCAGCATATAGATTGAATAAGTGTGGTGAAAGGATACAACCCTAATGCATACCTTTCCTGACTTTAAACCATGCAGTATGCCCTTGTTCTGTTTGAACAACTGCTTCTTAATCTATGTACAGGTTCCACATGAGTATTTTGGAATTCCATTCCATTCTTCAAAATGTTATCCATAATTTGTTATGATCCACACAGTTGAATGCCTTTGCATAGTTAATAAAACACGCATAAACATCTTTCTGGTATTCTCTGCTTTCAGCCAGGATCCATCTGAGATGAACCATAGTATTCCTGGTTCAGTTTCTGAACCCTGCTTGAATTTCTGGCAGTTCCATGTGAATGTACTGCTGCACCTGCTTTTGAATGATCTTCATCAAAATTTTACTTGTGCGTGATATTAATGATATTGTTCAGAAATTTCTGCATTCAGTTGGATTACATTTATTGGAAACAGGCATAAATATGTGTCTCTTCCAGTTGGTTGGCCAGGTAGCTGTCTTCCAAGTTTCTTGGCATAGATGAGTGAGCAGGCACTTCCTGAGCTGCATCAGTTCGTTGAAGCATTTCAGTTGTTATTCTGTCAGTTTTGGAGCCTTGTTTTTCACCAGTGCCTTCGGTGCAGCTTCAACCTTTTCCTTAGGAACCATCGGTTCCTGATCTTTGCTACCTCCTGAAATGTTTGAATGTTGAACATTTTTTTCTTTGACATAGTGACTCTGTGTATTCTTTCCGTGTTATTTTGATCTTCCTTCGTCATTCAATATTTTGCCTGTCTAAAAAAACCAAAACTCATCCAGTTTATTCCAACTCATAGCGACCCTGTAGTACAGAGTAGAACTGCTGCATATGGTTTCCAAGAAGTGCGTGGTGGATTCAAACTGCTGAGCTTTTGGTTAGCAGCCATAGCTCTTAATCACTATGCCATCAGGGTTTCCATATAGAATCCTTCAGTATTGCAATTCCGGGCTTGAACTTTTTTTCTTCATTTCTTTCAGTTTGAGAAATGCCTGGAACGTTCTTCCCTTTTGGTTTTCTAACCACAGGCCTGTTATACTTGTCATCATAATACTTTACTTTGTTTCTCGAGCTATCCTTTGAAATCTTTTGTTCAGTTCTTTTACTTCAGAGTCTCGTCTGACATCCATTTTGGTCTTTTCTTTCTTTCCTGTCTTTTTAATGACCTTTTGCTTTCTTCATGTATGACGTCCTTGATGTCATTCCACAACTCATCTAGTCTTTGGTCATTAGTGTTCAACATGTCAAATCTATTCTTGAGATGCTATCTAAATTCAGGTGGGATATACTTAAGGTCATACTTTGGCTCTTGTGGACTTGTTCTAATTTTCTCCAGTTTCAGCTTGAACTTGCATATGAGCAATTGATGATCTGTTCTGCAGTCAACCTCCTAGCCTTGTTCCGACTGATGATATTGTGCTTTTCCCTGGCCAATACCAGTCCATTTCAGCTCACTAATGCCTAGGATATCGATGTTTATGCATTCTACTTCATTTTTGATGATTTCCAATTTTCCTGGATTCATACTTCATACATTCCAGGTTCTGATTGTTAATGGATATTTGCAGTTGTTTCTTCTCATTTTGAGTCATGCCACATCAGCAAATGAAGGTTCCAAAAACTTGACTCTTTCCATGTTATTAAGGTTGACTCTACTTTGAGGGGGCAGCTCTTTTTCCTCAGTTATATTTTGAGTGCCATCCAACCTGAAGGGCTCATCTTCTGGTACTATATCAAACAATGTTCTGCTGCCATTTCATAAGGTTTTCACTGGCCAATTTTTTTAGAAGTAGGTTATCAGGCAGATCCTTCTTCCTAGTCTCTTAGTCCAGAAGCTCTGCTAAAACCTGTCTACCAAGGGTAACCCTACTGGTATTTGAAACACTGGTGGCAAAACATCCAGTATCACAGTAACATGCAAGCCACCACATTATGGCAAACTGACAGACACGTGATGGAATGTGTCCACAGTAGTTTTGAAAGAAATTATATGTAAATTTTCTGCTAGTGGAAGTATAAATTTTGTAAGTAATATCCAAGTGAAATGAGCAGGTGTGTCCACCAAAAGATATATACCAGAATGTTTTATAGTAGCTTTATTCATGATAGCAAAAAATGGGAATCAATTCAAATGTCCATCCTAGTAAAAGAAATGAACACACTGTTGTATATTTATACAATGCAATAATAGACAGCAATAAAAAAGGAAAAACTCCCAAAACATGCAACGACATGAATGAGCTTCAGACACATGTGGAATAAAAGGAGCCAGATTTCACTTATATGTCAAGAACAGGTGAAGCTATGAGGACACAGGTCACAGTGGTGTTTATCTGTGGGAGTTCATGGTAATATTTACTGTGTAGAGAGAGCCTTTTTGGGTGCTTCAAGTGTTCTGTCTTGATTTTGTTGGTGAATATCATCCAGGTGAATACCCTTGTACAAATTCATGTAGCTGCACACTTAAGATATGTGCACTCCCTGTAAGTTATAGCTTATTAAGAAAAAGAAAGAAAGGTCAAACTGCCCTGAAAAGTGTCTAGAGTGACATATTCTGCATAGGTGAGAGAGGAGAGTTCCCAGGGACATTAGTTACCAGATAGGTAAATCTAAAAGTTTACAATTTTTTATGAAAATGGTAGATCTTGACTTTTATTCTTGCCCCAAAGAGGCTCCACTCCACCTCCCAGTGAACCCTGGCTATAGGTATGATCAAAGACAGGGTCAACCTTTTTCCTCAAATACAGATTTTTGGCTTGCTCATACATTTGGGCAATTACTTATTTGAGATCTTCCAATTCCATACCATAGATAAGAGAGAATTATAGGGGTGGGTGTTTATTTACAGTTAGTTGCCTCAACATTAGAAGAACATGAGTGTCTGCTTCTTGTGGAGCCAGATTTTCAGTAGTACAGCTTTCACATGGGCCTGCCAAGATGAGTTAGTGGCAAAGGTATTTCCACTAAGTTGAAGAGTTAACTTGGTTGATATGTTACTTAGTATCTCCCATTTGGATGTAGTTTAGATTTTGGCATAGTTAATGTTGAACTTGTCTTTCATTGTAGTAATTCAGCTTCTCAAGGTCATTCTTAGTTCATGGCAGTCAAACTATGTCATGCATGTAGTTTACTTTTAAATGCATTTCATCTTATACTAAATCTTCAAAAATTTATTCTCCACATATGAGCTAGACTTACCATCCATTATTATTCAGGATATTTATCTACTAAATCTATATAGCCCAGAGTCTCATATTTCACACTTTTCTGATTCTCTTCAATCTTTTAAAATGAACGTATGTTACATTTTAACTAGAAAAATACTTTCAATAAATAAATTTATTATATATGTAAATATATAATAAAAATGCATTTATTTTAATTTCAAAGTATTTAAATTTTAATTAAATACTATTTACTCCAGCTTACATTACTGAATTCCATGTCCATGTGCCTATTGGGGGTTCTGCCATAGTGTTTCATAAGCAAGCCTGTTTGTCGTATCTCAAACCAAACTCCTTATTTTCTTCCTCAAATCTAAGACTAGCACCTTCATATCTCCATGGAGACAGCGACCCAAACCATAAACCAGGGTATCATCTTCATCACCTTCCACGTTCTACTAAACAAGGAAGCCTGTGTATTCTACCTGTTAAGAATTTCTCCTATCCATCCCATCTCTTTATCCCTACATTATTGTCTTTCTAATCTGTCCACCATAGTCGTAGGGGTGATCTTTCTAAAACACAAAGCTGATCATATTATATTTGATGAAATGACTAAGTTAAGCTAGTCAGAACAGGAGGTTGATGAGAGATCTGTACGTAGATGGGAGCAGGTGGAAGAAAAGAACATCTGAGGGAACAACGTGTACAATACCTTAAATCAGCCTAGCAAGATAATTGTAAGAAGTTTGGCTTAGTTGGAGTAAAAATTCTGGGTATGGAAAGAGAGAGAGATTTAATAAGCACAGCTGTGTGAGTAAGCAGAAGACCAAGGACCAGATCTTGTGGCTACACTTTCTTGTGCCATGGCTGCACTGGAATAACTTTTTAAGTAACTAAAGCAATCAGAAAGCTGACAAACTGATCCACTGGAGGATATCCTTCATAACCATCCTGGATGTTTAAGATAAATTGATGCCTTTGGATTTGGGCTTGGATTAAAGCAACTGGCTTGTCAATCATTGCTTTGCCGTGTAGCTGGTGTTACACATTTGCGTTTGATTGTGTTTGACTTACTCTGATGTCTACGTCTATTTTTTGACAGGGAAACCTAAAAGAAAGAAATTCTGCCTTGAAGATTCCTTGAAACATAGAGGGCCATATGCAACTTCTTTCTTCCACATAAATCAAAATTTTGTCTTTAAATTAATAGAGTTTTCAAGGTACAGGAGAGCCAAGTTTCTGTCATCCTCCATTACACAATGAGAAATGCGAAGGAGAAAAAAAATGTAGTGGGAAGGCAGTGAGCCAACTGCTCTGCTGATCCCTTTCTGTGGCCCAATTACAGTAACTTTGTGGCGGGTCAATCACATAATACATAAAATGAAGAGATTATTAAAACTAAAACACCCTGTATAGAGAAGATAGCCCCCTACAAACTGACAATACCATCTAGAAATTAATCTCTTTTTCTATTTGCAGGTCTCAAAATCCCCATAAGCTTTTTATACAAAATACTAAGCTTCTGACAATGTTGTAACAAATGGCCATTATATTATTTCTATTTCACAATTTTTTTTCTTTTTTACTATCCCAATAATTTGAACTGAGCTAAGCAACTGGATCATTACTTGAGAAACAGTTGTTTCATAGCTAAATTGATACAAACTTTAGCAGTCACCAGCTTGCTGAGAATTTACTTTGAATATTTCAGTGAAAAGTGACAAAGTCCTCATGTTTAAGTATATTCTGATTTGAGTCATATCCAGAGAACTTGGGAAAAAGAAAATGAAAAGGGAACACAGTGGTCAAGGTTTGTGTTTGTTTGTTTCAATGTTACACATAAGGTTACTGCCAGATGTTCACATTTCATCTTCCCTGAACAAAAATCTTTCATACTCAAAAATGTCAATATCATTTAACAGCAAAGGCAATATAATTACACTATTCAATAAACATTTAACAAGACACAGATATTTTCAGCTAAAAGAAGTAGTGTACCCCAGAGTATGCCTTTTAGCAATTTAGTAGTTAAATTAGTTAAGTTCTTTTTTTTTTTTTTGTGCAACATCTGCTGAACGGTCTCTAATTTTAAAGTTTTGGAATGAAAAGTCATTGGGCAAATTCATTGCTATGAATAATTTGCCAGTTGTTTACCTTTATGCCAATCTTATCCCCCTACGAGGCAAATATATTTCAAATGTGTTTTTATATTACAAAAGAAAATTTCAGATTTCTGGGCAAGAAGGTAATGCCATTCAGTTCACCAACTGTCATCCATGTTTTAAGAAATCTTCATTCTTTTGACATAGTAGAATCAGTCACATTGTAAAGACAAATACTGTCTATATAATGTCTATAGCTTCCCTTCAATTTACTACATTATCCAGCTAGGCGGAACATTGGGAGAAGGAAGGGCAAATGGTAGGATTGGATTATCCGCTTTATCTCAGCTGGTAGCTTCAGTTTCTTCTTCTCTTTCCCTGTGCTGGTACAGTTTGAGAGAGGTTAATATGAATGATTGTATGAATAGGTTAAAAAAAAAAAAAAAAAAACCTGCAAAGTGTCACCAGTCCTTCTCATACTTGCCAATGTCGTAACAGTAATGTACAGGGTGGCAGTGAGTAGCAGCAACAGCCTGAAATACTTACGTTGTTCCATATTTTAATCTACTTGCCCAAGTCCTCCCCCCACCCTCTTTTTTTTTTTTTTTTAAGGTTTTATGGCTGAGTTGATTTACGTGCCTGGTTTACCCAGACAGTATCAGGCTACATATTGTTTTGAAATGTATGACATCAGTCATTGACATATATCAGAGGGCAAACTTGGCTTTTTGTTAGAGCAACACCTTGTATTGATTAGATATATTTCATTTAAGAAACACAAAGTATGCACACATTCACCATATGCATCCTTATGGAAACCACTTGAATTTTTAAGGATGCAGTTTACAGATGAGACAATACATATTAAGGATCTAATTTAAGCAGAACGATTTGTCCAGGTCCTTACTAGGAGGCAGAGCTCTTTTTTTTTTTTATTGTGCTTTAAGTTAAAGATTACAAATCAAGTCAGCCTTACACATAAAAACTTATATACACCTTGCTACATACTCCCAATTACTCTCACCCTAATGAGGCAGGCCACTCTCTCCCTCCACTCTCCCTTTTCCTGTCCATTTCACCAGCTTCTAACCCTCTCTATGCTCTCATCTCCCCTCTAGGCAGGAGATGCCAACATAGTCTCAAGTGTCTACCCGATCCAAGAAGCTCACTCCTCACCAGCATCCCTCTCCAACCCGTTGTCCAGTGCAATCTACGTCTGAAGGGTTGGCTTCAGGGATGGTTCCTGTCTTGAGCTAACAGAAGGTCTGGGGGCCATGACCACCGGGATCCTTCTAGTCTCAGTCAGACCACTAAGTCTGGTCTTTTTATGAGAATTTGGGGTCTGCATCCCACTGCTCTCCTGCTCCCTCGGGGGTTCTCTGTTGTGTTCCCTGTCAGGGCAGTCATCGGTTGTAGCCGGGCACCATCTAGTTCTTCTGGTCTCAGGATGATGTAGTCTTTGGTTCATGTGGCCCTTTCTGTCTCTTGGGCTCGTGATTACCTTGTGTCCTTGGTGTTCTTCATTCTCCTTTTATCCAGGTGGGTTGAGACGAATTGATGCATCTTAGATGGCTGCTTGCTAGCATTTAAGACCCCAGATGCCACTCTTCAAAGTGAGAAGAGGCAGAGCTCTTTAGTGGGAACAAAGCTGGGCTATAAGTCAAAGGGTTAAAATCTAAATTTTGCTGACAGCTATGACATATTGGACAAATCATATATTTTTTCAGTG
The DNA here is from genome assembly GCF_030014295.1 of Loxodonta africana. Taxonomy (NCBI): domain Eukaryota; kingdom Metazoa; phylum Chordata; class Mammalia; order Proboscidea; family Elephantidae; genus Loxodonta; species Loxodonta africana. The sequence goes on from NC_087342.1 coordinate 38,157,700, forward strand.
CTTTCCTTTCTCTAAGTGGAGATAAAGTTCAATTCATTTTTCTATCATCAGAACTGTAGATTTGGAGTTGCAATGAGTATTCAGTAATACAATTTTTATAAAAGTCCTTTTTTATAAAAAAAAAAGTATAATTGTATATACACTGGATGGGAAAAAGCAGAAGTAAGCCTTGTTTTTACTGGAGGTGCAAACAGTTAACACGGTCGGCTGTTAACCAAAAGAGTGGAAGTTTGAGTCTACCCAGAAGCACCTCAGAAGAAAGGCCTGGCAGCCGACTTCCAAAAAATCAGCCACTGAAAACCCTGTGGAGCATAGTTCTGCTCTGACACGAATGAGGGCCACGTAAGTTGGAGTCAAATGGATGGCAACTGCCTTACAGTTTGATAGGCCACTGTCCTAGGAGATGAGACCCTTCAGGGGAATGCTTGAGAAAAAATAGATGGTCACTATAAGGTACTAGTGGGTTTTGTGTTGCTGAGTGTGTTAGGCAAAGTGAGGGTAAGAACTTAATACGTGGTTTTGGTAGGAGAAATTTTTATAGGTCTTATAAGGAAAAAGAAGAGTTGAGGTAGTTGGCAGGAAACAGGAACTTTGAGGGCAAGAACAAAATTGCTTAATGGGAATTTTTATTAAATTTCTTCTGGGAAGTAGGCAACATGAAGTTTTTCATCCATATCCCCATAAATCCTGAGTGGAAAACCCAGCCCTTATCCATATATCAGACAGTTGGACTGCTCTGAAGATAAGAGGAAGTGCTGAGTATTGTTTTAAGATGGGCATGGGGTGATCTAGGGCTGCCCACTGGGGGCTTTTACATGTAGGCTACAATTAAGTCATGTGGAGGGAAGATATTGTCCCACTAGTTTACTGGTGTTAAAAATGACGTGTAGAATATTTCCATCATGTATTTAAGTTCTTCATAATTTAGGTTTCATGTCACTAATTAGCAAACAAAATAGTTTTTTATGCATCTACATTCTCTTTTTGTATGTGGATGAATATAATGGCTTTAATTTTGCCCTCCAATTTATACATAACCGTGTGTGGACTTTACCTTCTTATCGGCAAGAGAAAATAGTTATACAAAAAGAAGTTTCAAGTAGTCATACATGAAGAAGCTAATGTTTTATTATAGCTTCCATTACATAGCAAGCATTGCAGAAGTGTTAGCTGCTACTACTGTTATTGTTATTGCTGTTGTTGTTAGGTACCATTGAGTCAGTCCTGACTCATAGCGACCCTATGTACAGCAGAATGAAACACAGCCCAGTCCTGGACCATCTTGTGATTGTTGTTATGCTTAAGCCCATTGTTGCAGCCAGTGTCAATCCATCTCCTTGAGGGTCTTCCTCTTTTTTGCTGACACTCTACCAAGCATGATGTCCCTTTCCAGGGACTGGCCCCTCCTGAAAATATGTCCAAAGTATGTGAAACAAAGTCTGGCTATCCATGCTTCTAAGGAGCATTCTGACTGTACTTCTTCCAAAACAGATTTATTATCATAACAATAATAATTGATAATGTCTGGCTTGTCAAAAATATGGAGTAGGAGAAATGAATCTTTCAGGTATAGGCAATTACCCCCTTAAATAAACTAAACTTAGAATCTTCCAAGTCTTCTGATTTAATTAGTCTGGGCATTGGGAGTTTTCAAAGCTCCCCAGGTGATTATAATGTGCAGTCAAGGTTGAGAACTATTATTTCAAATAGAGCCTCAATTTGAATTATTAAGAAAAAAATACAAGAAATTGCTACCAGTTCTACTTGTATCTTTATGATGGTGATGGTTGAGGAATGGGACATTAGTAGAAGGTACGAAAAGTAAAAATTTTGGATGTTAAAGTATTTTATTTTCTCTGTTTAATACTCATGCTGGTCTTACTCATGTTTTTTTTTTTCTTTCTTGCTTGCTAGTGGTCTGATGGATGTGTTTGCTTTTCTGGTAGTTCAGTTCAGATTGTAGGCAGAAGGTCCACTTCTCCTGGTTGTCTTTCAAAATCAGGTTGTTTTGAATTATGAAAGTCCACATCTATTTTTATTCTACAGGTAAATGTGTTACCCTAATTAATTTGTCAAGTATTTATTAAGTGTCTATTACATATTGGAACATTTTAAGATCTATCCTGAAGTACAATGCTGTCAGTGATAGGATAATATCCATATACCTACAATTTTTTTTTTTACAAGGAAGACCAGTTAATATGACTATTATTCAAATTTATGCACCAACCACTAAGGCCAAAGAAGAAATAGAAGATTTTTATCAGCTGCTGCAGTCTAAAGTTATTCGAACACGCAGTCAAGATGCACTGATAATTACTAGTGATTGCAATGAAAAAGTTGGAAATAAAGAAGAAGGATCGGAAGTTGGAAAATAAGGCCTTGGTGATAGAAACAATGCTGGAGATTAAATGATAGAATTTTGCAAGACCAACGACTTCTTCATTGCAAATACCTTCTTTCACCAACACAAACGGTGACTATACACATGGACCTCGCCAGATGGAACACACAACAATCAAATTGACTACAACTGTGGAAAGAGATGATGGAAAAGCTCAATATCATCAGTCAGAACAAGGCCTGGGGCCAATTGATGAACAGACCATCAATTACTCCTATGCAAGTTCCAGCTGAAACTGAAGAAAATCAGAGCAAGTTGACAACAGATGAAATATGTTCTTGAGTATATCCCACCTGAATTTAGAGACATTCTTAAGAATAGATTTGACGCATTGAACACTAGTGACTGAAGACCAGATGAGTTGTGGAATGACATCAAGAACATCATACATGAAGAAAGCAAGAGGTCATTGAAAAGACAGGAAGGAAATAAAAGACCAAGATGGATGTCAGAGGAGACTCTGAAATTTGCTCTCGAATTTCGAGCAGCTAAAGCAAAAGGAAGAAATGATGAAGTTAAAGAACTGAACAGAACATTTCAAAGGATGGGTCCAGAAGAAAAGTCAAGTATTATAATGACATGTGCAAAGAGCTGGAGTTAGAAAACCAAAAGGGAAGAACATGCTCGGCATTTCTCAAGCTGAAAGAACTGAAGAAAAAATTCAAGCCTCGAGTTGCAATAGTGAAGGATTCTATGGGGAAAATATTAAACGACACAGGAAGCACCAAATGAAGATGGAAGGGATACACAGGGTCATTAGACCAAAAAGAATTATTGGATGTTCAACCATTTCGAAAGGTAGCATATGATCAGGAACCAATGGTACTGAGGGAAGAAGTCCAAGCTGCACTGAAAAAAAAAAAAAAATTTTTTTTTTTTTTTTCACTGAAGGCACTGGCAAAAAATGAGGCTCCAGGAATTGATGGAATATCAATTGAGATGTTTCAACAAATGGATGCAGCACTGGGGGTGCTCACTCGTCTATGCCAAGAAATACGGAAGACAGCTTCCTGGCCAACTGACTGAAAGAGATCCATATTTATGCCTATTCCCAAGAGGGGAACCAACCGAATGTGGAAATTATAGAACAATATCATTAATATCACACACAAGCACAATTTTACTGAAGATCATTCAAAAACGGCTGGAGCAGTATATCCACAGGGAACTTTCAGAAATTCAGTCCGGTTTCAGAAGAGGGAGTGGAACCAGGGATAACATTGCTGATGTCAGATGGATCCTGGCTAAAAGCAGAGAATACTGGAAGGATGTTTACCTGTGTTTTATTGACTATGCAAAAGCATTCGACTGTGTGGATCATAACAACTTATGGATAACATTTCAAAGAATGGAAATTCCAGAACATTTAGTTGTGCTCATGAGGAACCTTTACATAGATCAAGAGGCCGTTGTTTGCACAGAACAAGGACGTACTGATTGGTTTAAAAGTCAGGAAAGTTGGGTGTCAGGGTTGTATCTTTTCACCATACCTATTCAGTCTGTATGCTGAACAAATAATCCAAGAAGCTGGACTATATGAAGAAGAATGGGGCAGGATTGGAGGAAGCCTGATCAACAACCTGCATTATGCAGATGACACAACCTTGCTTGCTGAAAGTGAAAAGGACTTAAAGCACTTACTGATGAAGGTCAAAGACCACAGCCCTCAGTATGGATTGCACCTCAACATAAAGAAAACAAAAGCCCTCACAACTAGACCAATGAGCCACATCATGATAAACGGAGAAAAGATTGAAGTTGTCAAGGATTTCATTTTACATGAATCCACAATCAACAGCCATGGAAGCAGCAGTCAAGAAATCAAAAGATGCATTGCATTGGGTAAATCTGCTGCCAAGGACCTCTTTAAAGTGTTGAAGAGCAAAGATGTCACCCTGAAGACTAAGGTGCACCTGACCCAAGCCATGGTATTTTCAGACACATCATATGCATATGAAAGCTGGACAATGAATAAGGAAGACTGAAGAAGAATTGATGTCTTTGAACTGTGGCGTTGGCAAAGAATATAGAATGAAGAAATCTGTCTCAGAAGAAGTACAACCAGAATGCTCCTTAGAAGCAAGGATGACGAGACTGCGTCTTACATACTTTGGACATATTGTCAGATGGGATCAGTCCCTGGAGAAGGACATCATGCTTGGCAAAGTACAGGGTCAGAGGAAAAGAGAAAGACCCTCAATGAGATGGATTGACACAGTGGCTGCAACGATGAGTTCAAGCGTAACAACGATTGTAAGGATGGCGCAGGACCAGGCAGTGTTTTGTTCTGTTGTGCATAGGGTTGCTACGAGTCAGAACCGACTCAATGCCACCTAACAACAACAGTGTGTTTTGTATTGGAAACCGTAGTGTCATAGTGGTTAAGAGCTGTGGCTGCTAACCAAAAGTTCAGCAGTTTGAATCCACCAGCTGCTCCTTGGAAACCCTATGAGGCAGTTTTTTTCTGTCCTATAGGGTCACTATGAATTGGAATTGAGTCAACAGCAACAGGTATTATGTATTAATCATGTGATAATATTAATTTTTTCATCTATGGCACTTAAAATTCACAAAATTTGTTCAAATATTTATTTTTAGTTGTAGGTGTATGTCAACAGATTCTACTACTTTTAAAAGCACTCAAAATAATGACCCAAGGGAGTATTATAAAAAGAACCTGTCTCTTACGGAATGCATTTGAATATAAAATACTTTCTTAGTATTTAAATTTTTAATTAGAAAAAATCATGCAAATAATGTACATGAACATATTCTTAGTACAAAGACTTCAATAAAGAAATGTATACAATAAAAGGTTTTCTTTTACTCACTCTCCACCTCTGGTCCCACTCCAAATCACATGTCACCCCAGAGGTGGTATTAATGGTTTTCTGTGTATTCCTTCACATACTTTTCCATGTCTAGACACACACATATACATATGCATTCTTTGCAGCTTGGGGTTGTTGTCTGATTTTCCTTCTTTTATAAAGGAGTTATGCTGTGTAATAACCTCATCTCCTGCCCAATCACTCTGTGCCAGGCCTTTTCTAATGCTCTACATATAGCAGTGAAGTAGATATTATTATTCCCATCTTTACAAGCAATAACCTGAGACAAAGAAAAGTTAATTCATTTGACTTTACTATGCTGAAACTACTACAAGGTCAACAATGACCTCCGCATTTTCTAACTGCAGTTCTCATTCCTCATCTTATTTGATCTGTCAGCAGTTGATCACTCCTTCCGCTCTCACATACTTTTACATTTGGATTGTAAGAAGTCAGTCTTCTCAATTGTTCTGTCTCACTGGTCACTCTTTTTCAGTCTTTGCTGGTTCCACCTATTACCACTAAATGCATATTAGAGTGTCCCTGGGCTCATATTTTGGTTCTTTTCCTTTTATATTCATATGATGACCAGTAGTTACTGAACTGTACTTTTCAGTTGTTATAGATTCAGCTTTGACTCATGGTGACCTTATATATGACAGAACAAAATGTCGCTCAGTCCTGTGCCATCTTTAAGATCCTTGGTATGATTGAGTCCATTGTTGTGGCTACTGTGTCAATCCATCTCACTGAGGGTTTCCCTCAATTGGCTGACCCTTTACTTCACCAATCATGGTGTCCTTTTCTAGAGATTGGTCTTTTCTGATGACATGTCCAGAGTAAGTGAGCTGAAGTCTTGCCATCTTCACTTCTAAGAAACACTCTGAATGTATTTCTCCTAAAGTTGATTTGTTTATTCTTCTGGCACCCCACAGTATTATATATTCAGTGTTCTGACAACATCACAGTTTGAAAGCATCAACTCTTCTTCTGTCTCTCTTTTGATTATCCAACTTTCACATGCATATGAAGTGATTGAAAAGACAAGGCTTATGTCATGTGTACCTTAGTAATCAGTGACTTTTTTTTTTTGCTTTGTAAAACTTTGAATCAGTCTATTGTCATCCTCCCCTCAGCCTTCCCTAAAGAGACCTGAAGCATTTACCAGAGCTTTTTTTTTTTTTTTACTGTGCACTGGGGAAATGGCCAGATCCAGATATCTTGTGGGTTGTTGATACTGGCTTCAAACTGACCTGAAACCGCACCAGGGTCCACAGGCCTGAGTGGAAGCCTAAGGAGGTCAGGTGATTGAAGGATTCTTCATCAAGTCTGTCACCAATGAGACCCATGGGACAGTTCTTTCCTCAGGTCAAAAATATGTAGAGGTAAAATATACTTACTTATACATAAATTTTTTTTATATACATATATTAGTATCTGGCAGAATCCCTGCTTTGGTTTCATGACAAAAGGATGAAGGGGAAGACCCTGGAAATGTGGCCTTTTCTCACCCATTCCTTCAATGAACATAGTAAGCCAAAAGCATTAATGCATCCTTGGGTGAATTTCAGAGATTTCAAAGACTTGAAAGATTTAGGATAGTGATTTCTACTACATCCCAACTTAATTAGCCTGTTTGGCTGTTGAAAAACCCCAATGGGTGGTGGATAATGACTGTAGGTCAGTTGTTCTTAAACTTTAGAGTGCATCAGAATCACCTGGAGGGCTTGCTAAAACACAGAATCCACTCCAGAGCTTCGGATGCAGTAGGTTGAGGACCTGAGATTTGCATTTCTAACAGGTTCCAGGAAATGATAATGTTGCTGATCCAGGGTCCATTCTTTGAGATCCTCCATTATAGGTATCTGAACTTAATAAGGCATTGATGCTAATTCCAGCTGCTCTTCTGGATGTATTATCTTTTCTGGAGAAAGTGGATGTATTCTCTGGCATCTGGAACACAGTACTTGAACTATTTAAAAAATTCTTTTTTTCCATCCTTAACAAATATTCTCAGAAACAGTCTGCCTTCATCGAACCGTATACCCTTTCTCTCTTACCAGGGTTATGTCTATTCTCCTTCTCACTGTCTGTCATGGATTAAATTGTATGCCCCCAAAATATGTATTGTGAATCCTAATCCCTATACCTGTGATTGAGGAGCCCTGGTGGTGCAATATTTAAGTGATCCACTGCTAACTGAAAGGTCAGAGATTAGAAACCAACAGTGACTCCACTGAAGAAAAAACCTGGTGATCTGCTCCCATGAAGATTATAGTTTAGAAAACCTGTGAGGCAGTTCTACTCTGTCCTATAGGGTTGCTATGAGTCCTGATTGACTTGATGGCACACAACAACAACAGCATACCTGTGGTTATAATCCCATTTGAGAATGGGATTTCTTTATTATAATGAGCCCTGGTGGTGCAGTGGTGAAGCACTTGGCTGCTAACAGAAAGGTTGGCAGTTTGAACCCACCAGCCACTCCATGGAAGAAAGATGTGGCAGTTTGCTTCTGTAAAGATTTACAGCCTTGGAAACCCTATAGGGCAGTTCTCTCTGTCCTGTAGGGTCGCTATCAGTTGGAATTGACTCAATGGCAACATTTTGGGGGCAATGGTTTTTCTTTGTTATGTTAACGAAGTAGTATTAGTGTAGTGTGTGCCCTGAATCAATCTCTTTTGGATATAAAATGAGCATATTAGGCCAGCAGAGATGGGGGAAGATAGATGCCAAGCCACATGGGGATTGCCAAGGAACCAAAAGAGACAAGGACCTTTCTCCAGAGCCAACAGTAAAAAAGCTTTTCCCTAGAGCTGGCACCCTGAATTGAACTCCTAGCTTCTTAACCATGAGAAAAAAATTTTCTGTTTGGTAAAGCCACCCACTTGTGGATTTTCTATTATAGCAGCTCTAGGTAACTAAGACACTGTCATAATGAAAACTGGAAGGAAGCTGATTATTCTGTAGTCCATATGCCATCAAGATGGCCCATAATATTGATGGCATTATTCTAAAAAACCTAGAGAACAGGGAACAGTAAGTATTCTAGATGCCTTCATGACACATGTGCATGGCGGAAGGTGGGAGATAAATGGTAGAAAAGTTAAGGGACCTAATAGATCAGTGGTGTTTCTAGGGGCTGATGGTCTGGGGTATGCCATAATATAACTACTCGAGTGAGAGATATATACCTATATCACGTATTGGCCATCATGGCGAAAGAGATACAGTGCTGGGGGATTCTGGAGGCTACGTATGTTACATTGGAGTGTGTGTCTCTGACCCATTTTGTGGGTGGCCAATAAGTATGCCTTTTGATTGAAATATACTGCTGTTGTTAAGTGCTGTCGAGTCAATTCCAACTCATAGCAACCCTATGTACAACAGAACGAAACACTGCTGTGTCCTGCACAGTCCTCACAATTGTTATGCTTGAGCCCACTATTGCAGCCACTGTGTCAGTCCATCTCGTTGAAGGTGTTCCTTTTTTTTTTGCTGATCCTCTACTTTACCAAGCACGATGTCCTTCCACAGGGACTGGTCCCTCCTGATAACATGTCCAAAGCGTGTAAGAAAAAGTCTGGCCATCCTTGTTTCTAAGGAGCATTCTGGCAGTACTTCTTCCAAGGCAGATTTGTTCATTCTTCTGGCATTTCCATGGTATATTCAATATTTTCACCAACACCATAATTCAAAGGCATCAATTCTTCTTCTTCCTTATTCATTGTCCAGGTTTCTTACACATATGAGGCGATTGGGTAAGGCACACCTTAGTCCTTAAAGTGCCTTCTTTGCTTATGAACACTTTAAAGCGGTTTTTTGCAGCAGATTTGCCAAATGCAATGTGTCATTTGATTTCTTGACTGCTGCTTCCATGGCGGTTGATTGTGGATCCAAGTAAAATGAACTCCTTGACAATTTCAGTCTTTTCTCCATTTATCATGATGCTGCTCATTGGTCCACTTGTGAGGGTTTTTGTTTTCTTTATGTTGAGGTGTAATCCATACTGAAGGCTGTAGTCTTTGATCTTCATTAGTAAGTGCTTTAAGTCCTCTTCACTTTCAACAAGCAAGGTCGTGTCATCTGCATAATGCAGGGTGTTAATGAGTCTTCCTCCAATCCTGATGTCCCATTCTTCTTCATATAGTCCAGCTTCTCAGATTATTTGTGCAGCATACAGACTGAATAAATATGGTGGAAGGGTACAGCCCTAACACACACCTTTCCTGACTTTAAACCACACAGTATCCTCTTGTTCTGTTTGAACAACTGCTTCTCGATCTATGTACAGGCTCCTCGTGAGCACAGTTTTAGAATGTCATTCTTCGAAATCCTATCCATAATTTGTTATGATCCACACAGTTGAATGTCTTTGCATAATCAATAAAACACAGGTAAACATCTTTCTGGTATTATCTGCTTTCAGCCAGGATCCATCTGACATCAATAATGATATCCTTGATTCCACATCCTCTTCTGAATCCTGCTTGAATTTTTGGCAGTTCCCTGTCAATGTACTGCTGCAATTGGTTTAGAATGATCTTCAGCAAGATTTTACTTGCATGTAATATTAATGATATTGTTCAGTAATTTCTGCATTCAGTTGGACTACCTTTCTTTGGAATAGGCATAAATATAGATCTCTTCCAGTCAGGTGGTCAGGTAGCTGTCTTCCATATTTCTTGGCATAGACGAGCGAGCAAGCACTTTCAGTGCTGCATCAGTTTTTTGAAACATCTCAATTGATATTTCATCAATTCCTAGAGCCTAGTTTTTTGCTAGTGTTATCAGTGCTGCTTTTTTTGATTGAAGAATAAATTGCATAAAATAAAACTGTTAATTGTACAAGTTGATGAGTTTTGACAAACTTATTCAATCACATAATGACCAACAAAATCATGGTATAGAACCTTTCCATCACCCTAAAATGTTCACCACGTTTGCATTCAATACCCTTACGCTACCCCCTGCCCCCTGGTCACCACTGACCTACTTTCTATCACTAAGCTTTTGTCTTTTCTAGAATCTCATATGATGAAATCATATAGCATGTAATTCTTTTGAGTGTGTTTTTTTTTACTTAGCATAATAAAATTGAGATTCATTCATGTTGTAGTATATTCCGTTTTATTGCCAAGAAGTAGTATTTTATTGTATGGATGTACCACGATGTGTTAATAAATATTTGGATTCTTTACAATTTGGGGCAGTTATAAATGAAGATGCTGTAAGTATTTGGGGAAACCCTGGTGGCATAGTGGCTAAGTTCTATAGCTGCTAACCAAGAGGTTGGCAGTTTGAATCTGCCAGACGCTCCTTGGAAACTCCATGGGGCAGTTCTACTCTGTCTATAGGGTCACTATGAGTCGGAATCGACTTGACAGCAGTGGGTTTTATAAGTATTTTGTGTAGAATTTTTTGTGAACATAAGTTTTCATCTGAGTAAATACCTAAGATTAGAATTGCTAACTAGTATGGAAAGTGTATGTTTAACTTTTTAAGAAACTGCTAAGCTATTTTCCAACATACCTGTAGCATTTTGAATTCCCAGCAGCCAAGTGCTCACATCCCCACCAGAACTTGGAATTGTCAGCTTTTTTTTTTTTTAATTTCAGCCATTTTGATAGATGTATCCATCACCTGCCTGTCAGTTTGTTGTACTGTGGTGGTTTGCATGTTGCTGTGATGCTGGAAGCTATGCCAACTATATTTCAAATACCAGCAGAGTCACTCTTGGTTGACAGATTTCATTGAAACTTCCAGACTAAGACAAACTAGAAAGAAAGGCCTAGTGATCTACCTCTGAAAATTAGCCAATGAAAACTTTATGGAAACATCATGAGGAAGGATCAATTGCTGGAGGGGGACATCATGTTTGGTGAAGTAGAGAGCCATCAGGGGAGAGGGAGACCTTTGATGTGATGGATTGGCAGCATAGCCACAATGATGGACTTCAACATGCAGCGTTTGTGAAGATGATGCAGGACAGGGCACCATTTCGTTCTGTTGCACGTAAGGTCTCACCATGAGTCGGAGTCAATTTGATGGCAGCTATCCATCCATCTATCTATCTATTTATCTGTCTCTCTCTCTCTATCTCTCTGTCTGTCTGTCTGTGTCTATCTATCTGTCTGTCTGTCTGTCTATCTATCATCTATCTATCTATTATCTATCAGCGATGTATCTCTCATCATCATCATCTATTTATCATTTCTCTAGATATTATTAACAACCTACATTATGCAGATGTCACAACCTTGCTTGCTGAAAGTGAAGAGGACTTGAAGCACTTACTCATGAGGATCAAAGACTACAGCCTTCAGTGTGGATTACATCTCAACATTAAGAAAACAAAAATCCTCACAAGTGAACCAATGAACAACATCATGATAAATGAAGAAAGATTGAAGCTGTCAAGGATTTCACTTTACTTGGATCCACAGTCAACGCCCATGGAAGCAGCAGTCAAAAAATCAAACAACATATTGAATTGGGCAAATCTGTTGCAAAAGACCTCTTTAAAATGTTCAAAAGCAAAGATGTCACCTTGGAGACTAAGGTGTGCCTGATCCAAGCCATCGTGTTTTCAATCGCCTCATATGTGTGTGAAACCTGGACAATGAATAAGGAAGATCAAAGAAGAATTGAAGCCTTTGAATTATGGTGTTGGTGAACAATATTGACTATACCATGGAGTGCCACGAGAACAAACAAATCTGTCTTGGAAGAAGTACAGCCAGAATGGTCCTTAGAAGCAAGGATTGTGAGACTATGTCTTACATGCTTTGGACATGTTATCAGGAGGGATCAGTCCCTGGGGAAGGGCATCATGCTTGGTAAAGTAGAGGGTCAACGAAAAAGAGGAAGACCCTCAACGAGATGGATTGACACAGTGGATGCAACAATGGGCTCGATCATAACAATGATTGTGACCATGGCACAGGACTGGGCAGTGTTTCGTTCTATTGTACATATGATTGCTATGAGTTGGAACTGACTGTATGGCACCTAACAACAACAACATCTATCTATCTACCTATCTGCCTACCTACCTACCAACCTACCAACCGAACGACTGATGGACCTACCAACTGATTGACCGACAGACCTATGTATCTATCTACCCATCCATCCATCCATCCATCCATCCATCCATCCATCCATCCATCCATCCATCCATCCATCCATCCATCCATCCATCCATCCATCCAATATATGTGAAATGGTATCCCATTTTGGCTTTCATGTGCGTTTCACTAAAAACTGAAGATGTAGAGCATTTTTTGCCATCTCTATTAATATCTTCTTTGGTGAAGTAACTATTCAATTCTTGCACCTATTAAAATTGTCTTCTTATTGTTAAGTTCTGAGAATTTGCTAAATGCTGTATTTGTGTCTTTAGAAAGCCATTTCATTGTTCCATCAAGCCAGCTGCATCAGGATGATGGGGCACATGGTAAGATCAGTGTATTCTATGAACATGGGCCGACTGCTGCTGTGAAGTGAGTCCACTGATCTGAGGCAATTCTGTGTGGGATACCATAACAGTGGCTAAGGCATTCTGCAAATCCACGGATGGTAGTTTTGGCAGAAGCATTGCATGCAGGGAAGGCAGATCCATATCCAGAAGTAAATATTTATCCCAGTAAGAACAAAATATTGCTATTTCCATCATGGGAGTGATTCAGCATAATCAACCTGCCACCAGGTTGCTGGATGATCACCTCAAGTAATTGTGCCATATAGGAGACTCGGCTTCAGTCTCTGCTGCTGGTATATTGGGCGCTCAGCACTGGGTGTACCCAAGTCAGCCTTGGTGAGTTGCAATTCACCAGCAATGCTGCTGAGTCCATGCATAATCCCCCTCCCTGCCATCATGGCCTCTTTTTTCATGAGCTCTTTGGGCAGGAGTGGCTGTGAAAAGACGATGGTTGGTTTCCATAGAACACCTCATCCTATCTGACTGATTATTAAAATCTTTCTCTGCTGAAGCCACCCTTTGGTGAGCATTCACATGAGACACAAATATCTTTACTTCTTTGGCCCATTCAGTGAGGTCTGTCCACATAAATCTTACCCATACCTCCTTGTCACCAATTTTCCAATCATGTTCCTTCCAAGTCTCTGACCATCCAGCCAAAGCACTGGGCACAATCCATGAATCAGTATACAATCACACATTTGGACATCTGTCTTTCCAAGCAAAGTGAATAACCATGTGCACTGCTTGAAGTTCTCCCACTGGGAGGATTTCCCTTCAACACTGTCCTTCAGGGAGGTCCCAGAAGGGGGCTGTATTGCTGCTGCTCTTCACTTTCAAGTGGTGCCTGCATATCACACAAAACCAGGTATGAGTTTTCTATTCCTCAGTCAAATGATCGTAAGGAACTCCCCATGAGGCTGTAGGTGCAAACTAGGAGTTGGTAGGTAATGTGACAGGAGTGGTGACCATGAGCATTTGGACCACTTCCTCATGCAACTTACTTGTGCCTTCAGGTCCTGCTCGAGCCCAAAGTCTTATACCACTTCCATTTAATGATGGAGTGCTGCATAGCTCTGTGGGTCAGACAACATCCAGTTCATGATGGGCATCTCAGGCTGCATGGTGATTTGGTGTCCCATGGTTAAGCCTTCAGTCTCTATTAAGACCCAGTAACAAGCAGAAAGATGTTTCTCAAAAGGAGAGTAATTATCTGCAGACTATGATAGGTCTTTGATCGAAAATCTTAAGGGTCTGCATTGTGATTCACCAATATGGGCCTGGCAAATACTCCAACCAGCATCTCCATCGGCTCCTGACACTTGAAGCACCATTGGATCAGCCGGATCATATGGCCTCAGTGGCAGAACATTTGCATAGCAGCCTGAACCTGTTGCAGAACCTTTTCTTGGTCTAGGCCCCACTCAAAACTAGTAGCTTTTCAAGTTACTTGTTAAGTTGGCTGGAGTAGCACACCAAAATGAGAAATATGTTTCCTCCAAAATCCAAAGAAGCCCACTAGGCATAGTGCCTCCGTTTTAGTTGTGGGAGAGGCCAGATGCAACAACTTGTCCTTCACTTTAGAAGTAATGTCTTGACATGCCCACACAACTGGACCCCTAGAAATTTCACTGAGGTTTCAGGTGCCTGAATTTTTGTTGGGTTAATTTCCTACTCTCTAGCACACAAATATCTGAGCAATAAGTCTAGTCTTTGATACTTCTTCCTTACTAGGTCCAATCAGCATAATGCCATAAATATAATGGACCAATGTGACGTCTTTTGGAAGGGAGAGGTGATGAAGGTCTCTGTGGACTAAATTATGGCATAGGGCTGGAGAGTTGATATATTGGTGATGTAGGACAGTGAAGACATATTGCTGGCCTTGCCAGCTGATGGCAAACTGCTTTTGGTGGTCCTTTGAAACAGATATGGAGAAAAAGGCATTATCCAGACCAACGGTTACATACCAGGTACCTGGAGATGTATTAATTTGCTCAAGCAATAAAACCATGTCTGGGACAGCAGCTGCAATTGGAGTCACCACTTGATTAAGTTTTTGGTAATCCACTGTTATTCTTCAAGATCCATCTGTTTTTGCATAGGTCAAATAGGTGAGTTGAATGGGAGATGATATGGGAATCACCACCCCTGCATCTTTCAAGTCCTTGATGGTGGCAGTAATCTCTGCAATCCCTCCTGGAATGTGATATTGCTTTTGGTTTACTATTTTACTAGTTAGGGGCAGTTCTAATGGCTTCCACTTGGTTTTTCCTACTATAATAGCCCTTACTCTACACGTTTGGAATCCAGCATAGTGTTTCTGCCAGTTGCTGCATATTTCTACTCCAATCATGCATTCTGGAACTGGGGAAATCACTACAGGATGGGTTCGGAGAGCCACTGGACACAATGTGAGACAGAACTAAGACTCCATTTTGAGTTAGTTTTTGTATATGGTGTGAGGTATGGGTCTTGTTTCTTTTCTTTTTTGCAGATGGAAATCCAGTTTTGCCAGCAGCATTTGTTAAAAAGGCTGTCTTTTCCCCATTTGATGGACTTTGGGCCCTTGTCAAAGGTCAGGTGACCATAGGTGGACGGATTTACATCTGAGTTCTCAGTTCTGTTCCATTGGTCAAGGTATCTGTCGTTGTACTAGTACCAGGCTGTTTTGACTACTATAGCTGTATAGTAGTTTCTGAGGTCAGGTAGTGCAAGTCCTCCTACTTTATTCCTCTTCTTCAGTAGTGCTTTACTTATCCAGGGCCTTTTCCCTTTCCATATAAAGTTAATGGTAAGTTTTCCATCTCTTTAAAGAATGTTGTTGGCATTTGGATCGGCATTGCATTGTATTCGTAAATTGCTTTGGGTAAAATTGTCATTTTCCGAATGTTGAGTCTACCTATCCAAGAGCACCGTATATTTTTCCATTTATGCAGATCTCTTTTTTTGTTTCTTGCAGTAGTGTTTTGTAGTTTTCTTTGTACGGGCCTTTTACATCCCGATTAGATTCATTCCCAAGTATTTTATATTTTTAGGGGCTATTATAAATGGTATTGTTTTCCTGATTTCCTTTTCATTGTTCTTTTTATTTGTTTCTAGGAATCCAACTGATTTTTGTATGTTGATCTTATATCCTGCTACTCTGCTGAATCTTTCTATTAGTTCCAGTAGTTTTCTGGTGGAGTCTTTTGGATTTTCTATGTATAGTATCATATTATGCACAAATAGGGAGAGTTTAACTTCATTACCAATTTGGATGCCCATTATTTCTGTTTCTTACCTTATTGCTCTAGCTAAGACTTCCAACAGAATGTTAAATAGGAGTGGTGATAAAAGGCATACTTGTTTCTGTTCTCAAGGAGAATGTTTTCAGCCTCTCTCCATTGAGAACGATGTTGGCTGTTAGTTTTACATAGATGCTCTTTATTATGTTGAGAAATTTCCCTTGTATACCTATTTTATTGAGAGGTTTTTTTTGTCAGGAATGGGTGTTGGACTTTGTCGAATGGCTTTTCTGGGCCCATTGAGATGATCATGTGATTCTTTCCTTTTATTTTTGTGGTGGATTACGTTGATTGGTTTTCTAATGTTGAACCACCCTTGCGTACCTGGTATGAATCCTACCGGGTCATGGTGTATTATTTTTTTGCTAGGATGCTGAATTCTATTGGCTAGAATTTTGTTGAGAATTTTTGCATTTATATTCATGAGAAATATTGGTCTGTAATTTTCTTTTTTTGTGGTGTCTTTGCCTGGTTTTGGTATCAGGGTTATGCTGGCTTCATAGAATGAATTTGGAAGTATTGCTCCCTTTTCTATGTTCTGAAATAGTTTGAGTAGTACTGGTGTAAGTTTTACTCTGAATGTTTGGTAGAATTCTCCAGTGAAGCCAGCATCTCTGGGTCAGAGATTTTTTGGTTGGGAGTTTTTTTTTTTTTTTAATGCCTTAATACACTGGCTAAAATTTACAGTATAATGTTGAATAAAAGTGGTGAAAGAATACATTCTGATCTTGTTTCTCTTCTTAGAAGGAAGGCATTCAATTCTTGTCCATTAAGTATCATGTTAGATGTAGGCATTGGTGCCTTTTATCAGTTTGAGAATATTTCCTTGTATGCCTTATTTGCTTTGCTGAGAGTTTTTATTGTGAGTGGAGACTGAATTTTATTAAATGCCTTTTCTGCGTGTATTCAGATAATAATGTGATTTTTCCTCTTTTGTTTGCTAATATGGTGAATTACATTGATTTTTGAATGGTGAACCAGTCTTACATTCCTGAGATAAATGCCACTTGGCCATCCTGTATTATGTTTTTAAAATGTTGCTAGGTTCAGTTTGTTAATATTTTGTTAAGAATTTTTGCATCAGTGTTCATGAAAGATAAGGTCTGTATTTTTCTTATAATACCTTTGATTTTGGTATCGGGGTAATGCTAGCTTTGTAAATAAGATGGGACACGTTCCTTTCTCTTTTGTTTTCTCCAAGAGGTTATGTAGAATTGGTATTATTTATTCCTTTTTTCCTTAAGTGTTTTGTAGAATTCACCAGTGATGTCATCTGGACCTGTATTTCCTCTTGAGTGAGTTTTGTTATTTTGTGTCTTTCAAGGAGTTTGATTTTCAGTTTTATTTGGATCTACAATCAATGCCCATGAAAGAAGCAGTCAAGAAATCAAACGACACATTGCACTTGGTAATTCTGCTGCAAAAGACCCCTTTAAAGTGTTGAAAAGCAAAGACGTCACTTTAAGGACTAAGGTGGGCCTGACTCAAGCCATGGAGTTTTCAGTCGCCTCATATGCATGAGAAACCTGGACAATGAAAAAGGAAAACCAAAGAAGAATTGATGCCTTTGAAATATGGTGTTAGTGAAGAATATTGAATATACCATAGAACTGCAGAAGAAGAAACCTGTCTTGGAAGAAGTACAGCCAGAATACTCCTTAGAAGCAAGGATGGCCAGATTCATCTCATATACTTTGAACAGTTTATCAGGAGGGACCAGTCCCTGGAGAAGGACATCATGCTTGGTAAAGTGAGGGTCAGTAAAAAAGAGGAAGACCCTCAGTGAGATGGATTGACACTGCCTGCAACAATGGGCTCAAGCGTAACAACATGTTGCAAGGATGGTGCAAGATGGGGCAGTGTTTTGTTCTATTGTACATAGGGTCACTATGAGTCAGAACTGACTAGAGAGCATGTAACAACAAGGAATATGTCAATTCCACTTAAAATTTATTAGCATAAAGTTGTTCATTATATCCCGTTATAAATCTTTCAATGTGTGTGGGACCTATAGAGAAATCTACTCTCTCATTCCTGCTGTCAGTAATTTGTGTCTAATCCATTTATCGATTTTGTTGATTTTCTCAAATAATCAGTTTTTTTTAATTTGTTTTCTCTATTGCTTTTATGTTTTATGTATCTTTGATTTCTGATTTATCTGTATTGTTTAATTTCTTCTGTTTACTTTGGGCCAGCGAGAAGCATCAGTGGAGACCGGCAGCAAAGAAGAGAGTGAAGTCCCTCTACCAACTGCAGCACCTGTCAGATATCCTTCTCTAGGTCCAAGAATTTCTCCCTCCTTCAGTTCAAAGGGAAACCCTGGTGACATAGTGGTTAAGTGCTACAGCTGCTAAGAGGTTGGCAGTTCGAATCTGCCAGGCGCTCCTTGGAAACCCTATGGTGCAGTTCTACTCTGTCCTATATGGTTGCTATTAGTCGGAATTGACTTGACGGCAGTGGGGTTTTTTTTTTTTTTTTGTCAGTTCAAAGAGTATATAGTAAATACTCTTTGCTGTCATTGAGCCTGAGCACTGTACCACCCATGTGCTGATATTCCTAAAGCTTGCCCACACATTTTAAGGTGGTCCTTTCATTAAACTCTCCTTATCCAGTGAGTATGTGGTTCCTGCTGTTTCCCATCTGCTGACTTGAAGGGATTGTTGGCATTTATTTTTGAAGTTTTAACACATATTTGTAATTTAAAAAAAGACTTGTAGGAAAAGTGTGAAAATATTCTCCTAACATGAATCTGTTGCTAAAGTTAAATAGATTTGATTAAGCCAACCTGAAATTATTGGCCTTGAAATCTATTGATTTAATTTTTCAGAGATCTTATAAAATGGTAGTTCATTGAAATCCTCCTTTGACCTATGTCAATAATTCAAGATATGTATCACTTAACCTCCTTATTGATTGCTTTGTGTCCGTCAGTTTTATTTACTTTGGCCTCAGAATATTAACTGACTAATTAGGTGAGCAAGAAAATTTCGGAGAAGACTGCATTTGTAATAGTCAGGGAAAACACCAGACAGTCATCATGACTTTTTTGTATGAATAACTGGCCCTGGTCTCAGGAGACACAAACATGGTAAAGACTGGTCCTCGCCCTTGAAGAACGGGTCCTAAAGTGGAGAATACTGATTGTAAGCAAATAACAGCACAATACGGTCTGTGATAAGGAGTATACTGGAAGGAAAAATCCAATGTCACAAGGATACAGGGGCTTCACAGATTAAGTGCTCTTGCCATATGTGGTCAGGTGGATAATGCCACCCAAAGATGTTAGCATCCTGATCCCTGAACCTGTGAATATGTAATGTTACATGGCAAAGAGAGATTAAAAGTGTAGATGAAATTAAGGTTGTTAATCAGAAAACCTTGAAATGCTAAAAGTATCTTGAATTGTCTGGGTGGGCTCAATGTAATCCTTAGAAGAGGAAGAGGGAGGCAGAAGAAGAGGGACCAAGGGAGATGTGTCTTCTCCGGATATCCATAGTTTAGGACCCAGAAAGAGGCTAAGTGTTTTGTTGGTATTTAAGTTTCTAATTTTCATTTTATTGTTTTCCACCGTAATTTTCTTGCTCAAGTTTTCCCCTTGTGAGTGGCATGCACGTAAGCCATGGGATGGCACATGCAGCCACATACGTAGCCCGGTCAAACCCCACTTTGGTCAGACAGTGTGTTTACTCTGGGCAATGTGCAGCTTCCTGTTTCAGAGAAAAAGGATTTAAAAAACATCGTAAAACAGGCTCCCAAGGCTCTTTAAAGAGCAAATAGCTTTCAGAATAAAACACTTAATGGTCTATGGATAACCAAGTAAAAAACAAAAGTATTGGATATCCCTTTAAATATATATGAGTTTAAAAAGCAAAAAGGGAATAGACTTGGCAAAGTCTCTTCTGGATTTTGCAGAACTCAAAGTGCTTGAAAAATTTCTACCCATAAGCCCATGTACAACTGCAAAAAGTTAATAGCATATATTTACCTCCATAGATGATCGAAGGAGGAAAAAAAATTATATGGTGCAAATCTAAACAGCATACAGCTTCTGCATCCTTAGCTTAATGGAAACATTCATGTCTTTTCTGAGCCTCTCTCTGTGAATGGGGAGCCAGGACAGGAAGAGAAGGAAGGAAGGAGGGATAGCATGGCTGTTCTGAGTACTCACTCATGTTGCTATATAAATAGAACCATGTGTTGCTCATTTTGAATTGCTAACATTTGAGAGAATAGTGGACAGTGGATCTTCATATAAACCATGAATTTTATTGCATGTTCACTTAACAGAAGGTAAACAAAGCTTAGTGCAAAATTGATTCAGTGTATAACCTAAATTTTCTATTCCTTAATGACGTGATGGTGATGAAACCCAAACAAATAGCTTTATGTTTTGTAAATGTAGGGAAAATACTTCTGTGTTTAATCACTGTGTGGTTGCTGATGAGGCTGACACCTGCCGGAGCTACAGATCTCAGGGCTTGCAGCAACCACTCCTTAGCATAAAAAAAAAAATAGCATATTGGGTGTTAAACAAACAAACTACTATATAGACTTTAGAGAAGAGAGAGGGAAAAAAAAAACAAGACGTAGGTATAGTCAGCTCTGGTGAAGTCCCAACATCTGTTAATGACCTGCTATGTAAAAAAAAAAATTTTTTTTTTTTTTTATGTACCAGGCCCTGTGACTATAACACACGAGACAGAGACACGGATAGAAGACTACTTGTTGTCAGTTTATTTGAGGGTGAAGGAGATGGGTTGTTTACCTCCTGTCTTAGCTTGGGTTCTTTAGAGAAGCAAAACCAGTAAAGCAAATAAATATATGTATATATAGAGAGATTCCTATCAAGGAAATGGCTCACGCGGTTGTAGAGGCTGAAATGCCCCAAGTCTGTGGTTCAGGCTAGAGGCTTTTCCTGATTCACATAGCCCCAGGGGCTGGTGAACGCAAGATCGGTAGGTTGGAGAGCAGGGCTCTTGCTCACAGGCTATGAAGATCGATGAATCCCAAGATTGGCAGGCAAGACCACAAGGCTTCTCCTGATTCATGTAGTTGCAGGGGCTGGCAAACCCAAGATTGGCAAGTCAAAGAGCAGGGCTCTTGCTCATAGACTGTGAAGACTGACAAGTTCCAAGACTGGTAGGCAAAACCACAGGTAAGCTGGTAACTCAAGTCCCGAGAATGAGAGTCCAAACAGGAGCCAACTGCTGGATCCAGAACAAGCAAAAGCCCTTGAGGCTTCCTAGAATGTCCACTTATATTCAGATGGAGGCCACATGCCCAAGGAAACTCCTTTCAACTACTGGCTACTCACAGCAGATCCCATAATGGGAGTGATCACATATCAGATCTCAACAGGGAAGTGATCCCAACATTTATATGGCTGCCATAACACTGAGAATCATGGCCCAGCCAAGTTGACACATATCTCCCAACTCCTGTCCATCATTGACTGAAGGCTACTTCGGGAGCATGAGCTTCCCTGCACTTCTGGTTTTCCCTATGCAGATCAGGGAAAAATCCTTCAGGTGCAGAGTGGTATGTCTTTGCAATTGGATGCCTTTGAAGGTAGATCCTAGAAGGCTGAGTATTGAGCATATATAAGGGTGTGGTGGCAACAGCATCTGCTATAATGATTGAGTAAAGAGTGGCCTGGAAACAATGCAAAAGGAGTTCAGAGGAGAGAGTGTGATGGGATAGAGTAATAAGCAGAAGTCTGTGGAGGGGGTTGGGAATTGATTCAGGTGCTGAGAGACAGGAAGGGGCATAATGAGGCAGTATGGCTGAATGGGTAATTTCAGGGGCTTCCGAGAGTCTGGACTGGTCATGAGAGATTGATAGGGTAGGGTCTGCTTAGGAATGGCCTGCCATTCAAGCTTAGTTTTGGTTCATAATGGACTATATATTGTAGGACTGTAGATACTCCATATCCAATTTTGAGCATTCAGAGACATGAAGAAAAATTGTTCCCCCCCAATATCCATTCTTTCATCTACCTTCACAGTAGAATTTTTAACTGGGTACTTAGCTGGCTGAACAAAATATAAACTTCCTTCCCAGCCTCCCTGATGGCTCTGCATGCTCATATGACTGAGTCCTGGCTAAAAGGAAGAACAGAAACTTTTGGGATGGCAGAAAACCAGGCAGAGAAACCTGAGGCTCTAGAAACTTCATGAACTAGAATCGCATACCAGCTCAGACTATTACTATGGGTCTTTGTCAACACCACTAAACCTCTATTCTAACTAATCCATTAGGGAAATTAATTTGGTATAAAATATGCAAGGTAAACTTTAGGAGAAAGGGACACAAAAGGACTCCATGTGTTTTATATTTTTAATGATTCTGTGGTTGGTGCTGAGATTTTTTTCATGGTTCTGATGCTTAACTCTTAGATTGTTACTTCTCTTAGATCTCAATTTTGGTATTTATAAACTGATATTGTGGTGACAAGAATTCCTATAATATTGGGGAGTGGCATGAAGGCTGACTTCCTGTCATGGTAGAGAGAAAGTTCTGGAGGTTCTGGGGTAAGTGTAGCTTGAGTGAGAGAAAGACACTTGAGATAACATGCTGGGAAAATCTTGAACTGGAGAAATTGCAATGGGGTGGAACCATAAGCTAGTACATCTGTAGCTGTATAAAGATATGCTTATATTTGAATGTCAGTTTGAATGTCTAGCTGAGCAGCAATATTTGGTTGAGAAAGTACATTGGACTGGTGTAAAATTTAGGTGGTAGTAGTAACATCAGAACTTGTCTGACTTCAGGAGGACCAGGATCAGCTCAAAGCTGATTCCTCAAGGTGGAAGTCAGATACACCTCTACCCTCCAACCTTTCTAACAATTCTGACACCAGCCATCTCTCCCATGGCACTTTCTACTTCTCGTCAGGGTTTGATAATCTGTTGCAATGCCCACACAGAACTCACAGACCATACTTAGAGTTAAGTGGTTTATTAAGAATCAGGATCAGGAAGCACGCAGGCAGTCTCCCTACTTTAGTGCAGGATAGCTCTCTCAGTGCCCCTAGGCCATGCAGGTTTCTCTCTCTCGCTCTCTCTTAGGACAGGCTTCCTCTTGGTCCCCTCAGAACAGGATCCTCTGATCTCCTCAGCCCAAGCTCCCCTTGGCCCTGCCATCTGTCACCGACATTGCTGCAGGGCCCCTTTTGGGCCTGTCACAGTCTTCAGTGTTACAGCCCCTGACCTTACAGGTCTGTTAGGAGGTTCCTTGTCTCCTCTCTCTCCCTGCTTTCTTCCTTCTGCTTTTTCCTGCTGCTTCTCTTCCTGTTTCTGTCTCCAAAAACCTCTGTGGGGTTGGCTGCTCATGTACCCAACTTTTCATCAATTTCAAGGTTTGGCCCTCCCAGTGGGTGTCATAAACTGACCAATCCCCTCTTCGTAGGCCACACTTTGTTTGCATGGTAGGCTGTGTATAGTCCATATTCACTTCGTATACATGGGTTATTTACCAATTCCTGCAAGGTGCATACCAATTATAGGGCAGGCTGCAGCCCGGGGCCAGACAAAAAGTATCAATACCAAGTTGTTTACAGTTTACCCAGGAAATGTCAGTCAACCTGAACAGAAGTGCCAAACCCTCTGGGGTTGAAAATTGGGGCAAAGGTAACTCCTCAGGGCTTAGGTAAGAAATCTTTCAAACTGTTTTTCCAAAGAACTGAGACAAAAGGCCACATTAAGGAACTCATTTCACCACAATTGGGGTGCCTTGGTAGAGTAACAATAATCTTAAATCAATTAAGCTAATATTTGACAATTAACAAATATTTGGTAATATTTCCCATTTACAAACTAATCAGATAAAAAAAAAAAGTCCAGATTTATGTAACACAGGCAATCAGAGATTAAAATCTGACATACATTTACCCTGGATAGATTACTTTGTGATGCTTATGCTATTCTGAGTTTAGAACTCAGAGGTGGGGCACCACTTCTGTTTGGGCTCACTTCATAGCCAAAGGCACAAAAAGGCTTAGGAACTGTGTTTCACAGAGGAGACTGCCTCCTCCATCAATGTGCACCAGGTGAGTGGTAGCCCTCAGGCAACTTTCCTGGAATGTCCAGAGAAGGACTTTAATGCTGAGAATTCCACTCTCCTTTGTCCAAAGCTGTTCCTTCCAGAGCTTTGTGCGTAACAGCAACCAGAGCTCCCTAGAGATAGAGATGCCTAGGCACTCAGTAAATATGTATTGAATAAATGAATAAACAACTGAACATAGGAATGAAACTATCCATCCCTACCTAAGTGGTATTCTGTTGATGATCCAGAATTTCAGTATTTGTGTGCCTTTTAGAAGACTGGGTCCGCTGCGGTATGCCAGTCCTTATTATTATTTTCTAAATTTTACTTATTTTATTGTTGTTGAGCATATACACAGCAAAATATATACTAGTTAATACACATGTACAATTAAGTGACATTGATTGCATTATTTGAGCTATGCAACCATTCTCATCCTCCTTTTCTGGGTTGTTCCTGCCCCATTAATGTAAACTCACTGCCCCCTAAGGTTCCTGTTTAATCTTTCGAGTTTCTGTTGTCACTTTGATTCCTTATACAGGGTTTTTCGAAGAATGTAGTGCTCAAGGCAGACCTATTTTACTAGTTAAACTAAACTATTATTTGATTTTAAGATGACTTTAGAAGTTATTTTTGGTTTAAAGTTTATGTTTTTCATTATCCAAGGTACCTGTAGTGCCTGCTTGCTTTTTCAGCCTCTGAGGAGTATTGAGAAGCTGCTTTCCCCTTGACAGGGCATGCTGCTGCAAGGCAGGGACTTTTACAACTGTTTGAGACTGAAGAAATGGGCATGTGCCACAAATTACTCTTTTTACAAGATATTGAATGAGGTGATGCTGATATCAGTATTTTTTTAGATAAAATATGGAGTTCTAAAAATTTTAAGTGGTACACCTATGTACCTCTGGACTCTAGGCGTATAGGTGAACACATATGTACCACTGAACTCTGAGGGTAGGATTGTGGGAAGGGGCAAAAAAAAATCCATACTACCTACCAAAAATTCAGACACACTCAATGATTCAGCATGCTTCCATTAATTAGAACATGTGGTATCAACAAAAAATTCAAAACAGAAAATAGTTTCAGGAGTTCATCCACCCTCCATGGCTCCAGAAAGACTGAAGTCCATGAAAATTTGAAATTCTGGTCTGCATTTTCCGTATTCTGATGAGGATTCTTCTATGGAATATTTGCTCAAAATGTTCAGTAATGGTAGCCTGGCATCATCCAGTTCTTTTGGTCTCATGGCAAAGGAGGCAGATGTTCATGGAGGCAATTAGCCACACATTCCATATCCTCTTCCTATTCCTAACTCTCCTTCCTACGTAGCTCCAGGCGAGTAGAGGTCAATTGTTCCTTGGATGATTGCTTGCAATCTTCAAAACCCCAGGTACCACGCAATGAACTACCAGATAGAACTGAAGCAGTAAACACATTATTGTTGGAAACCCTGGTGGCGTAGTGGTTAAGTGCTACGGCTGCTAACCAAAGGGTCAGCAGTTCAAGTCTGCCAGGCACTCCTTGGAAACTCTGTGGGGCAGTTCTATTCTGTCCAATAGGGTTGCTATGAGTCGGAATCGACTTGACGGCACTGGGTGTTTTTTTTAAACACATTATTAGGCCAGTCAACTGGGCTGTCCCAGGAAACCATGACCCTAAACCTCCAAACCAAGGAACAAAATTCCGTTAAGTGTTTGGTTGCACATAAGCAGCCTCAGCAGCTTTTTTTTTTTTTACTTGTACTTTAGATGAAGGTTTACAGAACAAACTAGCTTCTCATTAACCAGTTAGTACACACATTCTTTTGTGACATTGGCAACCAACCACAGGACATGTCAACACTCTCCCTTCAAGACTGGGTTCCCTATTAACAGCTTCCCTGTCCCCTACTACCTCCTAGTCCTTGCCTTTGGGCTGGTGTGCCCCTCTAGTCTCATTTTGTTTTATGGGCCTGTCTAATCTTTGGCTGGAGGGCAAACCTCAGGAGTGACTTCATTACTGAGCTAAAGAAGTGTCCGGGGCCCGTACTCTCGTTGTTTTTTCAGTCTGTGTCAGGCCAGTAAGTCTGGTCTTTTTTTGTGAGTTATAGTTTTGTTTTACGTTTTTCTCCAGCTCTGCCTGGGGCCCTCTATTGTGATCCCTGTTAGAGTAGTTGGTAGTGGTAGCTGGGCACCATCTAGGTGTATTGGACTCAGTCTGGTGGAGGTTGTGGTAATTGTGGTCCATTAGTCCTTTGGACTAATCTTTCCCTCTTGTCTTCAGTTTTCTGCATTCTCCCTTGCTCCTGATGAGGTGAGACCACTGGCCACTCACAAGCTTTTAAGACTCCAGTTGGTACTTACCAAAGTAGAATGTTTTCTTTATAAGCTATGTTATGCCAATTAAGCTAGGTGTTCCCCGAGACCATGGTCCCCATAGCCTTCAGCCCAGTAATTCAGTCCCTCAGGGAGTTTATATGTGTCTATGGAGCTTACATGACCTTGCCTTGTACAAGTTGTGCTGGCTTCCCCAGTATTGTGTACTGTCTCACCCTTCACCAAAGTTACCAGTTATCTATTGTCTAGTTAGTGTTATCCCAAACCCACTGCTCCCCTCCCTGGTAACCACCAAAGACTTTCTTTTTGTGTGTAAAACTTTTCATGAGTTTTTATAGTAGTGGTCTCATACAATATTTGTCTTTTTGTGGTTGACTTATTTCGCTCAGCATAATGCTCTCCAGATCCATCCATGTTGTGAGTTGCCTCGCAGATTTGTCATTGTTCTTTATCTTTGTGTAGTACTCCATTGTGTGTTTGTACCACAGTTTGTTTATCCATTCATCTGTTGATGGGCGTCTAGGTTGCTTCCATCTTTTTGCTATTGCAAACAATGCTGCTGTGAATATGGGTGTTCATATGTCTATTCCTGTGACGGGTCTTATTTCTCTAGGATATATTCCTAGGAATGGGATTGCTGGGTCATATGGTTTTTCTATTTCTAGCTTTCCAAGGAAGCACCATATCGTTTTCCAAAATAATTGTACCACTTTGCATTCCCACCAGCAGTGTATAAGAGTTCCAATCTCCCCACAGCCTCTCCAACATTTGTTCTTTCTGTGTTTTTGCTTTGTGCCAGCAATGCTGGGGTGAGATGGTATCTCATTGTAGTTTTGATTTGCATTTCTCTAATGGCTAGTGATTGTGAGCATTTCCTCATGTGTCTGTTAGCCACTTGAATATTTTCTTTGGTGAAGTGTCTGTTCATTTCCTTTGCCCATTTTTTAATTGGATTATTTGTCTTTTTGTTGTAGAAGTGTTGAATATTCCTGTAGATTTTAGAGATTAGACCTTTGTAGGATTTGTCATAAACAAAATTTTTTCCCAGTCTGTTGGTTCTCTTTTTACTCTTTTGGCGAAGTATCTTGATGAGCATAAATGTTTAATTTTTAGAAGATCCCAGTTATCTAGCTTATCTTCTGGAATTTGTGTGTCACTTGTTGTGGTTTTTATCTTGTTAACACCATGAATTAGTGCCTCTAGCTTTGATCCTATTTTTTCTTCTATGATCTTTATAGTTTTTGGTTTTATATTTAGGTCTCTGATTCACTTTGAATTAGTTTTTGTGTATGGTGTGAGTTATGGGTCCTGTTTCATTTTTTTTTTGCAGATGGGCATCCAGTTTTGCCAGTACCATTTGTTAAAAAGACTGACTTTTCCTCATTTGAATGGCTTTGGGCCCTTGTCGAAGATCAGGTGACCACAGGTGGATGGATTTACATCTGGGTTCTCAATTCTGTTCCATTGGTCAGTGTATCTGCCATTGTACCGATACCAGGCTGTTTTGACTACCTTGGTTCTGAGATCAGGTAGTGCGAGTCCTCCTACTTTATTCTTCTTCAATAGTCCTTTACTTACCAGGGGCTTCTCCACTTTCCATATAAAGTTAATGATAAATTTTTCCATCTCTTTAAAGAATGTTGTTGGTTTTTGGATCAGGATTGCATTGTATTTTAAGTGGCTTTGGGAAGAACTGATATTTTCACAAGGTTGAGTCTACCTATCCATGAGCATGATATATATTTCCATTTATGTAGATGTCTTTTGGTTTCTTGCAGTGGCGTTCTGTAGTTTTCTTTGTGCAGGTTTTCTACATCCCTGGTTAAATTTATTCCTAAGTATTTTATTTTTTTAGGGGCTGGAATAAATGGTATTGTTTTCCTTTTCATAATTCTCTTTATTGGTGTATAGGAATCCATCTGATTTTTGTATGTTTATCTTGTATCCTGCACTCTGCTGAATCTTTCTACTAGTTCCAAAAATTTTCTTGAGGAATCTTTTGAGTTTTCTATGTATAGTATCATATCATCTACAAATAGGGATGGTTTTACTTCTTCATTACCAATTTGGATACCCTTTATTTCTTTTTCTTCCCTTAATTGCTCTACCTATGACTTCCAGCACAATGTTAAATAGGAGTGGTGATAAAACGCATCCTCGTCTTGTTCCTATTCTTAGGTGAATGTTTTCAGCCTCTTTCCGTTAAGAATGATGTTGGCTGTTGGTTTTGTATAGACACCCTATGGAAATTTCCTTGTATAACTATTTTATGGAGAGTTTTTTTTTTTTTTTGTCAAGAATTAGTGTTCGAGTTTGTTGAATACCTTTTTTGCATCAATTGAGATGATCACGTGATTCTTTTAATTTATTTATGTGGTGGATTACGTTGGTTGGATTTCAAATGTTGAATCATCCTCGCATGTGTGGTATGAATCCCACTTGGTTGTGGTATACTATTTTTTTGATATGATGCTGAATTCTCTCTTTTTTTTTTCTCTTCTTTTTTTTCTTCTTATACTCAGTCTGTCACATATAAGCTTATATACACCTTACTCCATACTCCCACTTACTCTCCCCCTAATGAGTCAGCCCTTCCAATCTCTCCTTTCGTGACAATATTGCCAGCCTCTAACCCTCTCTACCCTCCTATCTCCCCTCCAGACAGGAGACGCCAACACAGTCTCAAGTGTCCACCTGATACAAGTAGCTCACTCTTCATCAGCATCTCTCTCCAACCCATTGACCAGTCCCATCCATGTCTGATGAGTTGTCTTCGGGAATGGTTCCTGTCCTGGGCCAACAGAAGGTTTGGGAACCATGACCGCTGGGATTCCTCTAGTCTCAGTCAGACCATTAAGTCTGGCTTTTTATGAGAATTTGGGGTCTGCGTCCCATTGATCTCCTGCTCCCTCAGCGGTTCTCTGTTGTGCTCCCTGTCAGGGCAGTCATCGGTTGTGGCCGGGCACCATCTAGTTCTTCTGGTCTCAGGATGATGTAAGTCTCTAGTTTATGTGGCCCTTTCTGTCTTTTGGGCTCACAGTTGTCGTGTGGCCTTGGTGTTCTTCATTCTCCTTTGATCCAGGTGGGTTGAGACTAATTGATGCATCTTAGATGGCCGCTTGTTAGCATTTAAGACCCCAGACACCACATTTCAAAGTGGGATGCAGAATGTTTTCATAATAGTATTATTTTGCCAATTGACTTAGACGTCCCCTTAAGCCATAGTCCCCAAACAACCACCCTTGCTCCGCTGACCTTTGAAGCATTCAGTTTATCCTGGAAACTTCTTTGCTTTTGGTCCAGTCCAGTTAAGCTGACCTTCCCTGTATTGAGTATTGTCCTTCCCTTCACCTAAAGTAGTTCTTATCTACTAACTAATCAGTAAATAACCCTCTCCCACCCTCCCTCCCTCCCCCCCTCGAAACCACAAAAGTATGTGTTCTTCTCAGTTTATACTATTTCTCAAGATCTTATAATAGTGGTCTTATACAAGATTTGTCCTTTTGCCTCTGACTAATTTCACTCAGCATAATGCCTTCCAGGTTCCTCCATGTTATGAAATGTTTCACAGATTCGTCACTGTTCTTTATCAATGCGTAGTATTCCATTGTGTGAATATACCACAATTTATTTAACCATTCATCCGTTGATGGACACCTTGGTTGCTTCCAGCTTTTTGCTATTGTAAACAGAGCTGCAATAAACATGAGTGTGCATATATCTGTTCGTGTAAAGGCTCTTATTTCTTTAGGGTATATTCCGAGGAGTGGGATTTCTGGGTTGCATGGTAGTTCTATTTCTAACTTTTTGAGAAAACGCCAGATAGATTTCCAAAGTGGTTGTACCATTTTACATTCCCACCAGCAGTGTATAAGAGTTCCAATCTCTCCGCAGCCTCTCCACCATTTATTATTTTGTGTTTTTTGGATTAATGCCAGCCTTGTTGGAGTGAGATGGAATCTCACCGTAGTTTTAATTTGTATTTCTCTAATGGCGAATGATCGAGGGCATTTTCTCATGTATCTCTTAGCTGCCTGAATATCTTCTTTAGTGAAGTGCGTGTTCATATCCTTTGCCCACTTCTTGATTGGGTTGTTTGTCTTTTTGTGGTTGAGTTTTAACAGAATCATATAGATTTTAGAGATCAGGTGCTGGTCGGAGATGTCATAGCTGAAAATTCTTTCCCAGTCTGTAGGTGGTCTTTTTACTCTTTTGGTGAAGTCTTTAGATGAGCATAGGTGTTTGATTTTTAGGAGCTCCCAGTTATCTGGTTTCTTTTCGTCATTTTTGGTAATGTTTTGTGTTCCGTTTATGCCTTGTATTAGGGCTCCTAACGTTGTCCATATTTTTTCTTCCATGATCTTTATCGTTTTAGTCTTTATGTTTAGGTCTTTGATCCACTCGGAGTTAGTTTTTGTGCATGGTGTGAAGTATGGGTCCTGTTTCATTCTTTTGCAAATGGATATCCAGTTATGCCAGCACCATTTGTTAAAAAGACTATCTTTTCCCCAATTAACTGACACTGGGCCTTTGTCAAATGTCAGCTGCTCAAATGTGGATGGATTTGTATCTGGGTTCTCAATTCTGTTCCATTGGTCTATGTGCCTGTTGTACCAGTACCAGGCTGTTTTGACTACTGTGGCTGTATAATATGTTCTAAAATCAGGTAGAGTGAGGCCTCCCACTTTCTTCTTCTTTTTCAGTAATGCTTTACTTATCCGAGGCTTCTTTCCCTTCCATATGAAGTTGGTGATTTGTTTCTCCATCACATTAAAAAACGTCATTGGAATTTGGATCGGAAGTGCATTGTATGTATTGATGGCTTTTGGTAGAATAGACATTTTTACTATGTTAAGTCTTCCTATCCATGAGCAAGGTATGTTTTTCCACTTACGTGCAGTAGTATTTTGTAGTTTTCTTTGTATAGGTCTTTTACATCTTTGGGAAGATTTATTCCTAAGTATTTTCTCTTCTTGGGGGCTACTGTGAATGGTATTGATTTGGTGATTTCCTCTTCGATGTTCTTTTTGTTGATGTAGAGGAATCCAAGTGATTTTTGTATGTTTATCTTATAACCTGAGACTCTGCCAAACTCTTCTATTAGTTTCAGTAGTTTTCTGGAGGATTCCTTAGGGTTTTCTGTGTATAAGATCATGTCATCTGCAAATAGAGATAATTTTACTTCCTCCTTGCCCATGCGGATGCCCTTTATTTCTTTGTCTAGCGTAATTGCTCTGGCTAGGACCTCTAGCACAATGTTGAATAAGAGCGGTGATAAAGGACATCCTTGTCTGGTTCCCGTTCTCAAGGGAAATGCTTTCAGGCTCTCTCCATTTAAAATGATGTTGGCTGTTCGCTTTGTATAGATGCCTTTTATTATGTTGAGGAAGTTTCCTTCAATTCCTATTTTGCTGAGAGTTTTTATCATGAATGGGTGTTGGACTTTGTCAAATGCCTTTTCTGCATCAATTGATAAGATCACGTGGTTTTTGTCTTTTGTTTTATTTATATGGTGGATTACACTAATGGTATTTCTGATATTAAACCAGCCTTGCATACCTGGTATGAATCCCACTTGGTCATGGTGGATTATTTTTTTGATATGTTGTTGAATTCTATTGGCTAGAATTTTGTTGAGGATTTTTGCATCTATGTTCATGAGGGATATAGGTCTGTAATTTTCTTTTTTTGTGATATTTTTACCTGGTTTTGGTATCAGGGATATGGTGGCTTCATAGAATGAGTTAGGTAGTATTCCATCATTCTCTATGCTTTGAAATACCTTTAGTAGTAGTGGTGTTAACTCTTCTCTGAAAGTTTGGTAGAACTCTGCAGTAAAGCCATCCGGACCAGGGCTTTTTTTGTTGAGAGTTTTTTGATTACCATTTCAATCTCTTTTTTTGGGGGGGGGGGTCTATTTAGTTGTTCTACTTCTGTATGTGTTAGTTTAGGTAGGTAGTGTTTTTCTAGGAATTCATCCATTTCTTCAAGGTTTGCAAATTTGTTAGAGTACAATATTTCATAATAATCTGATATGATTCTTTTAATTTCAGTTGGGTCTGTTGTGATGTGGCCCATCTCGTTTCTTATTTGGGTTATTTGTTTCCTTTCCTGTATTTCTTTAGTCAGTCTGGCCAATGGTGTATCAATTTTGTTAATTTTTTCAAAGAACCAGCTTTGGCTTTGTTAATTCTTTCAGTTGTTTTCAGTTCTCTAATTCATTTAGTTCAGCTGTAATTTTTATTGTTTTCTTCTGATGCCTGATGGATTCTTTTGTTGCTCACTTTGTATCTGTTCAAGTTGTAGGGACAGTTCTCTGATTTTGGCTCTTTCTTCTTTTTGTATGTGTGCATTTATTGATATAAATTGACCTCTGAGCTGTGTCCCAGAGGTTTTGATAGGAAGTGTTTTCGTTCTCGTTGCATTCTATGAATTTCTTTATTCCCTTCTTAATGTCTTCTATAACCCAGTCTTTTTTCAGGAGGGTATTGTTCAGTTTCCAAGTATTTGATTTCTTTTCCCTAATTTTTCTGTTATTCATTTCCACTGTTATGAGCTTATGGTCTGAGAAGATGCTTTGTAATATTTCGATGTTTTGGATTCTGCAAAGGTTTGTTTTATGACCTAATATGTGGTCTATTCTAGAGAATGTTCCGTGTGCACTAGAAAAAAAAGTATACTTTGCAGCAGTTGGTTGGAGAGTTCTGTATAAGTCAATGAGGTCAAGTTGGTTGATTGTAGCAATTAGGTCTTCTGTGTCTCTATTGAGCTTCTTACTGGATGTCCTGTCCTTCTCCGAAAGTGGTGTGTTGAAGTCTCCTACTATAATTGTGGAGGTGTCTATCTCGTTTTTCAGTTCTGTTAAAGTTTGTTTTATGTATCTTGCAGCCCTGTCATTGGGTGCATAAATATTTAATATGGTTATATCTTCCTGGTCAATGGTCCCTTTAATCATTATGTAGTGTCCTTCTTTATCCGTTGTGGTGGATTTAACTTTAAAGTCTATTTTGTCAAAAATTAATATTGCTACTCCTGCTCTTTTTTGCTTATTGTTTGCATGGTATATTTTTTTTCCATCCTTTGGGTTTTAGTTTGTTTGTGTCTCTAAGTCTAAGGTGTGTCTCTTGTAGGCAGCATATGTACAGATCGTGTTTCTTTATCCAGTCTGAGACTCTTTGTCTCTTTATTGGTGCATTTAGTCCATTTACATTCAGTGTAATTGTAGATAAGTATGTGTTTAGTGCTGTCATTTTGATGCCTTTTTATGTGTGTTGTTGAGAATTTCATTTTTCCACTTACTTTTTTGTGCTGAGACGTTTTTCTTTGTAAATTGTGTGTTCCTCATTTTCATAGTGTTTGACTTCATGTTTGCTGAGTTGTTACGTTTTTCTTGGTTTTTATTTTGAGCTATGGAGTTGTTATACCTCCTTGTGGTTACCTTAATATTTACCCCATTTTTCTAAGTAAAAACCTAACTTATATTGTCCTGTATCGCCTTGTATCCCTCTCCATATGGCTGTTCTATGCCACCTGTATTTAGTCCCTCTTTTTGATTGTTGTGATTTTTTACATATTGGCTTCAATGATTCCTTGTTTTGCACATTTTTTTCTTTTTAAAATTAATCTTAATTTGTTTTTGATTTCCCTATTTGTGACCTTGTGTTGTGCTGGTATCTGATATTATTGATTTTCTGACCAAACAACTTCCTTTAGTATTTCTTGTAGCTTTGGTTTGGTTTTTGCAAATTCTCTAAACTTGTGTTTATCTGTAAATATCTTAATTTCGCCTTCATATTTTAGAGAGAGTTTTGCTGGATATATGATCCTTGGCTGGCAGTTTTTCTCCTTCAGTGCTCTGTATATGTCATCCCATTGCCTTCTTGTCTGCATGGTTTCTGCTGAGTAAAAAAAAGCTGAGTAGTCTGAACTTATTGATTTTCCTTTGTAGGAGACCTTTCTTTTATCCCTGGCTGCTTTTAAAATTTTCTCTTTATCTTTGGTTTTGGCAAGTTTGATGATAATAAGTCTTGGTAATTTTCTTTTGGATCAATCTTAAATGGGGTTGGATGAGCATCTTGGATAGATATCCTTTCGTCTTTCATGATGTCAGGGAAGTTTTCTGCCAACAGATCTTCAGCTATTCTGTCTGTGTTTTCTGTTAGCCCTCCCTGTTCTGGGACTCCAATCACACGCAAGTTATTCTTCTTGATAGAGTCCCGCATGATTCTTAGGGTTTCTTCATTTTTTTAAATTATTTTATCTGATTTTTGTTTTCTGCTGTATTGGGGTCAATTCCCTGGTCCTCCAGATCTCCCACTCTGCATTCCAATTGCTCAAGTCTGCTCCTCTGACTTCCTATTGCGTTGTCTAATTCTGTAATTTTATTGTTAATCTTTTGGATTTCTGAATGCTGTCTGTCTATGGATTCTTGCAACTTATTAATTTTTCCACTGCGTTCTTGAATAATCTTTTTGAGTTCTTCAACTGCTTTATCAGTGTGTTCTTTGGCTTTTTCTGTAGATTGCCTTATTTCATTTCTGAGGTCATCCCTGATGTCTTGAAGCATTCTGTAAATTAGTTTTTTATATTCTGCATCTGGCAATTCCAGGATTGTATCTTCATTTTGGAAAGATTTTGATTCTTTAGTTTGGGGAGTTGTAGAAGCAATCATGGTCTACTTCTTTATGTGGTTTGATATCGACTGCTGTCTCCGAGCCATCACTAAGATATTGTAGTGATTTATTCTATATTTTCTCACTGAGTCTTATCTTGTTTTGTTTTCTTTCAATATACGTAGATGGGCTACTAGATTGCGCTGTCTTGATTGTTGTAGCCCTTGACTCACTTATGTCCTCTTACCAGCTGGTTCGGGCTGTTACCAGATATATAAGCCTAAGAGTCCATTCACTATTCTTGAGTAGAATCTGATTTTGGGTCATCAAGTGTGTGGTGCAGACTGTCATCTATCCACCTTGAGAAGTAGTGGTGATAGTTGTGTGCACCAGATTCTAATAGCAGCAGGGGTTCACACTCCAGAGGGGGCAGGATGCTGACAGCCTTCCCCCAAGTTCCAGTGAGGTAGGTGTGTCTCTATTCCTAAAGCATTTTGGTGGGTGGGCTCTGCAGCTGTACCTTAGGCACCCAATGCAAGTACCTCTACAGATTGGTAGGTGTCACCCTCCTTAGACCCCTAAGGCAGGAGGCTAGGTGGTCTGGGGGGAGCTTCAGCCCTCAGTTCCCTGTTGTGGGTCAGTGAGGGCTCTGTTTAATAGTAGAGATATTAGACCTGGGAAAGTTGTCTTTGCAGTAATCTGCTAAAACAATTACAGTCAGATCCCTATCAGAATTGCCTTTGCATTATAATAGCCACCTTGTTCCCTGTAGGGATGAAAGCGCAAGACTGTGGATCACATAAGCTTGGCTGGAGCTGGTTCTGCGTTTTTAGTCCAATTAGGGAAGGATTTTTGGTCCCTGGGTTTTTTGTAGCTGCTTTTCTGAGGCCAGGAGAATGGGTTAGGAAAAGACCAAAAAGAAAGAAAGAAAGAATGAAAAACCGCAGCGCAGTTCACTCCCTGGCTTAGGAAATTCCAATGTTAATGAAGCTGCGTGGGAAGGGAAGGGGAGGGTTCAGATAAATAGGAGAGAGTAGCACCCGGAATATAGACAAAGTTACTTCTCTTGCTTGTGATGTCTGTTTTATCTGAGATTCCTGAGGAGCGCGTCGCCTGTGTGCACTGGCTGGGTAGAGATTTCCCCTGAGAGTCAGTCCCACGTCCCGTGCTTGTGCTGTCTCAGAAGCCACGGTTAGTTCCTCCACTGCCAGTCCAAAGCCCAGCGCCAAGGTTCCCCAGCTGGGATGCCACACTCCCGGCTGCAAAAGCAGTCGCTGCCTCCCAGTGACTTCTCCTCCTGTCAGCCGCGTCTCTGCGCTGCCTGCGTGCACAGGCTGGGCTTCCCTCCAGGTCAGTTCAGGGGGCTAGGGCTGTGTCCCATGTTTGCACCGTCTCAGGATGCCGTGCTCAGCTCCCCTGCGCCCAGTCCAAAGCCTGGCACCAAGGTTTCCTGACTGGGACACTGGCTCCAGGCTCCAAAAACAGTCGCTGCTTCCCCGTGGATGTTCGTTCTCAGTCTCTGTCACTCAGGTCAACTCTTTAGATCTGTGTTTGATGGTCAGAGTTGGTAGATTGTCATGTACGTGATCGATTCACTTGTTTTTCCAAGTCTTTGTTGCAAGAGGGATCCAAGGTAGCTTCTACCTAGTCAGCCATCTTGCTTGTTCTCGCTGAATTCTCTTGGTTAGAATTTTGTTCAGAATTTTTGTATCTATATGCTTGAGACATGTTGGTCTGTAATTTTCTTATTTTTGTGGTGTCTTTGCCTGGTTTTGGTATCAGGATTATGCTGGCTTCATAGAATGAATTTGGAAGTATCCTTCCTCTTCTATGTTCTGAAATAGTTGAGTAATACTGGTGTAAACTCTACTCTGAATGTTTGATAGACTTGTCCAGTGAATCCATCTGGGCCAGGGCTGGTTTTTGCTGGGAGCTTTTTTTATTACCCTTTCAATCTCTTCTCTTGTTATGGGTATGTTTGGATTTTCAACTTCAGTTTGTGTTAGTTTGAGTAGGTAGTGTGTTTCCAGGATTTTGTCCATTTCCTCTAGGTTTTCAAATTTGTTGGAGTATAGTTTTTCATAGTACTCTGTTAGGATTTTTTTTTTATTTTTAATTGGGTCTGTTGTAATGTCCCCCATTCCATTTCTTATTTGGGTTATTTGTGTCCTCTCCTGTTTTTCTTTTGTCTATTTGACCAGTGGTTTGTAGATTTTGTTGATCCTTTCAAAGAACTAACTTTTGGTTTTGTTGATTCTATTGATTTTCTATTCTCTGTTTCATTTATTTCTGCTCTGATCTTTATTATTTCCATTCTTCTGGTGGCTGTAGGCTTCTTTTGCTGTTCTCTTTCTATTTGTTTGAGTTATGTAGCTAATGTTTTGACTTTGTTCCTTTCATCTTTTTTGATGTGTGCATCTACTGCTATAAATTGACCTCTGAGGAATGCATTTGTTGTGTCCCAAAGGTTTTGGTATTATGTGTTTTCATTCTCATTTGATTTTAGGAATTTTCTGATTCCACCTTTGGTTTCTTCTTTTACCCAGTGGTTTTTAAGCAAGGTGTTATTCAGTTTCTGTGTAATTGATTTTTTTCCTTGGTCTTCCTGTTGTTAATTTCTACTTTGATGGCATTGTGATCAAAATGAAAGCTTTGTATTATCTCAATGTTTTGTATTTTTTTGAGGTTTGCTTTTTTGGCCTAAGATGTGGTCTGTTCTGGAGAACGTTCCATGCATGTTGGAAAAGAATGTGTATGTTGCAGTTGTTGACTGAAAGGTTCTATATATGTCTACGAGTTCAAGTTGGCTGATTGTGTTCTTTAGCTTCTCTGTATCTTTGCTGAGTTTCTTTCTAGATGTTCTGTGCTTTGCCGAGAATGACTTGTTGATGTCTCCTACTGTTATTGTGGAACTGTCGATTTCTCATTTCAGTGCTGTTAGAATTTGTTTTAAGTATTTGGGAGCCCTGTCATTTGGTGCATAGATGTTTATTGTGGTTATGTATTCATGACGGATCATCCCTTTGATCATTATATAATCCCTTCTTTGTCTTTTATAGTGGGTTTTGTTTTAAAGTCTATTTTATCTGAGATTAGTATTGCCACTTCTGCTCTTTTTTGGTAGCTGTTTGCTTGATATATTTTTTTCCAGCCTTTGATTTTTTTATAAATTTACATCTTTGTTTCTAAGCTGTATCTCTCATAGAGAACACATTGATGGATCCTGTTTTTTTTATCCTTTCTGTCACTCTGTGTCTCATTATGGGTACATTTAGGCCATTTACATTCAGTGTAGTTATTGATAGGTGTGAGTTTATTGCTGTCATTTTGCAGTGCTTTTTTTGTGGTGCTGACATTTTCTTTGTTCCTCTTACTCTCCTGTGCTGAATTCCTTTTGTTTGTAGAATTTTAAATTTCTTTTATTTTGCAGATTTTGTGTTTACTGAGACGTTATGTTTTTCTTCTTTATTTCGACGAGTAGGTTTGTTAACTTTCTTTGTGGTTACCTTGAAATTTACTCTCATCTTCCTAAGTTTGAACCAGTCTCTTATTATTTTGTGTCGCCTTGCCTTTGTCTCCCTTTGAAAGTTCATTTTTTTTTTTAATGTCTTCCATAGTGACTTTAGCATGTATCAAGACTTCATTTCTCCTACTGGTATTCCATTGTACGTGTGTACCACATTTTGTTTCTCCATTCACCTGTTGCTGGGCATTTAGATTGTTTTCTACCTTTTAGCTATTGTGAATAGTGCTGCAGTGAATATTGGTGTACTTGATTGAGTCTCTACTTTCAAGTCTTTTTGTAAATACCTAGGGATGGAATTGCTGGATCATATGGTAGTTCTATTTTTAGTTTTTTGAGGACCTGCCACACTGTTTTCCACAACAACTGTATCATGTTGCATTCCCACCAGCAATGGGTAAGGGTTCCAACTTCCTCATATCCTCACCAATACTTTTTTTTTTTTATCTTAGCCATTCTCAAACCCACTCCACTGCTGTCGAGTCGATTCCGACTCATAGCAACCTGATATGACAGAGTAAAACTGCCCCATGGAGTTTCCTAGTGAGAATGAAATGGGGTTTTGTTGTGGTTTTGATTTGCATCTCTCTGATGGGATGGCTAATGGGAAACCTTGGTGGCATAGTGGTTAAGAGCTACGGCTACTAACCAAAAGATTGACAGTTCGAATCACCAGTCACTCCTCGGAAACTCTATGAGGCAGTTCTGCTCTATACGGTTGCTATGAGTCAGAATCTTCTTAACAACAAGGGGTTTCAGTTTGATTTTTTTGGATGGCTAATGACACTGACCATCTTTTCATGTGTTTTGAGGCCATTTGAATGCCCTCTTTGGTGAAATGTCTGTTCAAGTCTTCTGCCTATTTTGTAATTGAGATATTTATCTTTTTGCTGTTGAAGTTTTATATTTTGATTATTAGATTCCTGTTGGGTATATAGTTTCCGAAGATATTCTCCCAGTCCATAGCTTGTCTTTTCACTTTTTTGCTAAGTCTTTTGATGAACAAAAGTTTTTAATTTTTATGAGGTCCCACTTAGTTATGTTGTCTTTTGCTGTTTGTGCTTTTGTTATTATGTTTGATAATCCATTGTTGAAAGACAGGCCAACAGAGTTGCCCCTGCTTGTTCTTCTAAGAATTTTATGGTTTTAGTTTGCACAGTTAGGTCCTTAATCCATTTTGAATTTGTTTTTGTGTATGATGTGAGGCATGGATCCTGTTTCATTTTTCTGCATGTGGAAATCCAATTTTCCCAGCATCATTTGTTTAAAAGACTCTTCTCATTGGATAGACTTAGCACGCTTGTCAAAACTCAGTTGACCGTGGATGTGTGGTTTTATTTCTGGACTATCTGTTCTATTCTGTTAGTCTATGTGTCTATTATTATATGAGTACCAGGCTGTTTTGATTACTGTGGCTGTATAAAACAACAAAAAATCCGAACCCATTGCCATCTAGTCAATTCTGACCCCTAGCGACTCTATAGGTCACAGTAGAACTGCCCCGCAGGGTTTCTGAGGCTGTAATGTTTATGGAAGCAGATAGCCATATCTTTCTCCTTTGGATTGACTGATGAGTTTGAACCACCAACTTTTCGGTTAGCAGCCAAGCACTTAATCACTGTGCCGCCAGAGCTCCATAGTACATTTTAAAATCAGGAAGTGTAACTCCTGCTTTGTTTTTCTCTTTC
Source organism: Loxodonta africana (assembly GCF_030014295.1). Lineage (NCBI taxonomy): Eukaryota > Metazoa > Chordata > Mammalia > Proboscidea > Elephantidae > Loxodonta > Loxodonta africana. Next base: position 38,197,889 of record NC_087342.1, read on the forward strand.
AACATTGTTTTACCTATTAGGGGCCTCTTGCTGTTATATATAAAGTTAAGGATTGGTTTTTCTATTTCTGTAAAGAAGGCTCTTGGAATTCTGATCAGAATTGCATTGAATCTTTAGATCACTTTAGGTAGTATTGACATCTTAACAATATTAAGTCTTCCAATCCATGAACATGAAATATCTTTCCATTTATTTAAGTCTTCTTTAATGTCGTTTAGTAGTGTTTTATAGTTTTAATTGTATAAGTCCTTCATATACCTGGTTATATTTATCCCTATGTATATTATTCTCTTAGATGCTACTGTAAATGGAATTGTTTCCCTAATTTCTCTTTCAAATTTCACATTGATGTTGTATAGAAGCTGAACTGCTTTTTGTTTGTTGACCTTGTAACCTGAAACTTTGCTAAATTTCTCTATTAGCTCTAGAAACTTTCTTGTGGACTCTTTGGGATTTTCTATATACAGAATTATATCATCTACCGATAGAAATAATTTTATTTCTTCTTTTCCAATCTGGATGTGCTTTATTTCTTTTTCTTATTGCTGTGGCTAGGAGTTCAAATACAATATTAAATACAAGTGGTGAGAGCAGGCACCCTTGTCTTGTTCCTGATTTCAAGGGAAAAGCTCTGTCTTTTATTTAAGTATAATGTTGGCTGTTGCCTTTGATACATGCTCTGAATCATATTGAGGAATTTTCCTACTATTCCAATCTTCTTTAGGGTTTTCATCAAGAAAGGTGTTGGATTTTGTCAAATACTTTTTCTGCATGCATAGAGATGATCATGTGGTTCTTTTCCTTTGTTCTATTGATGTGGTGCATTATGTTGAGTGATTTTCTAATGTTGTACCATCCCTGCATTCCCGGAATAAATCCCAGTTTGTCATGGCGTATGACTATTTTAATATACTGTTGGGTTTTGTTTGCTAGTATTTTGTTTGTGATTTTTGCATATATATTCATAACAGATATTGGCCTGTAGTTTTCTTTACTTGTGTCTTTGTCTGGTTTGGGTATCAGGGTTATGCTTGCTTCATCCAATGAATTAGGGAGTACTCCTTCCTTCTCTATCTTTTGGAAGAGTTTAAACAGTTTTGGTGTCAATTCTTCTCTAAATGCTTGGTAGAACTCCCTAGTCAAGCCATCTGGCCCAGGACTTTTTGGGGGAGGTTTTCGATCACTGATTTGATCACTTGTTATGGGTTTGTTGAGACTATGTATTTCCTCTTGAGTCAGTTGTTTAAGTTGTGTGCTTCTAAGAATTTGTCTATTTCATCTAGGTTAACCAGTTTGTGGTCATACAGTTGTTCATAATATTCTATCATAATTCTCTTTATTTCTGTTGGGTTAACTGTAATGTCCCTCCTTTCAATTTTATTTTAGTTATTTGCATCTTTTCTTTGTTAAGTCTAGATAAAGGTTTGTTACTTTATTGATCTTCACAAAGAAGCAACTTCTGGATTTATTTATTTTCTCTATTGTTTTTCTGTTTTTGATTTCATTTATTTCTGCTCTGATCTTTGTTAGTTCCTGTCTTCCAGTAGGCGTAGGCTTAGTTTTCTCATCTCTTTCTAGTTCCTGGAGTTGTTGAGTTAGGCTGTTAATTTGAGATCTTCTTTTTTTTTTGTAGGCATTTATTGCTCTAATTTTCCCTCTGAGTACTGCCTTTGCTGCATCCCATAAGTTTTGGTATGTTGTACCTTCATTTTCATTTTATTCTAAGAAATTTTTAATTCTTCCTTTGGTTTTTTCTTGACTCATTGGTAGTTTAATAGTGTGTTGTTTAATTTCCATATGTTTATGTGTTTTCCAGGTTTTTTTTTTCCTGTTATTGATTTCTAGCTCCACTGTGTTGTGATCAGAGAAAATACTTAGTATGATTTTAATTTTTTAAAATTTATCAAGACTTACTTTGTGACCTAACATGTGGTCTCTCCTGGAGAAAATCCATGTACAGTGGAGTAGATTGTATATTGTGCTGTTTTGGGGTAGAGTTCTATATATGTCTGTTAACTCCGGTTGGCTTATAGTGCCATTCAAGTCCTCTGTTTTCTTGTTGATCTTCTTTCTAGGTGTTCTGTCCAATATTTCACATGGTGTATTGAAGTCTCCAACTATTATTGTGGTACTATTTCTCCCTTCAGTTCTATTAGTGCTTGGTTTATATATTTAGGTGTCCCAGTGTTGGGTGCATATATATTTATGACTTAAATCTTCTCGATGACTTGGCCCTTTTATCACTATATAATGTCCATCTTTATCTCTTCTGACAGATACTGACTTAAAGTCTGCTTTGTCTGATATTAAAATTGCCACTCAAGCTCTCTTTTGGTTATTATTTGCATGGAATATATTTTTTTATCCCTTCACTTTCAACCTATTCGTTTCCTTCTTGGATCATTTGTGTGTGTGTGTGTGTGTGTGTGTGTGTGTGTGTGTGTGCTTTAGGTGTAAGTTTACAGAGAAAATCAGTTTCTCATTAAAAAATTTATATGCATGTTGTTTCGGGACATTTGTTGCAATCCCCACAATGTGTCTGCGCTATCCCCCTTTCCACCTTGAGTTCCCCGTTTCCATTCTTCCAGTTTTCCTGTCCCTTTCTGCCTTTCTGTCTTTGCTTTTTGGAAGGTCTCATATACTTGCTTGGTCTATGAAACATGTTTCTCACATATGTTATTGTTTGTTTTATAGGCCTATGCAATCTTCTGCTGAAAGGTGAACTTCTTGAGTGACTCTAGTTCTGGGTTAGAATAGTGCCCAGGGGCTGTATTCTCAAGGGTCCTTCCAGTCTCTTTCAGACCAGTAAGTCTCCTCTTTTTTTGTGAATTTAAATTTTGTTATACTTTTTTCCCCTGTTCTGTCCTGGACCCTCTATTGTGATCCCAGTCAGCACAGTCAGTGGTGGTAGCCGAGCACTGTCTATTTCTTCTGGGCTCAGGCTGGTGGAGGCTGTGGTTCACGTGGTCCATTAGTCGTTTAGACTAATATTTTCCTTGTGTCTTTGGTTTTCTTCATTCTCCTTTGCTCCAGATGGGATGTGACCAGTTTATGTATCTTAGATGGCCACTTGCAAGGTTTTAAGACTCCAGATGCTACTAAACAAAGTAGGATGTAGAACATTTCTTTATGAAATATGTTATGCCAATTGACCTAGGTGTACCCTAAGACCATGGCCCTCAGCCCTCAGCCCCAATAACTCGGTCCCTCAAGGTGTTCGAATGCATCTAGGAAGCTTCTATGACTGTGCCCTCTTTGTGTTTTACTACATATATGAATATACATGTTCTACATACAAATATGTATGTAAAAATATCCACAGCCTAACCTATATATATACGTGGGTATACTCATATATGTCCTCTTTCCCCTATTCAGCATACATATTTGCCTATATTCACTGCTTGTAAGTTATTGTTTGTTTTTTATTGTTGTTGAAGTGCTGTAAATGGTATAGTATTTACTGTGATTGCCTTTTTTTTTTTTCCTTGTGCTCCTCTAAGTGTCTTCCTTTGCTTGGTCAAGTTGTGCTGACTTCCTCTATATGGTATATAGTCTTTCCCTTCACCAAGGTTAATACTTGTCTACTATCTAGTTAGTGATTTCCCCTCCCCACTGCCCCCTCCTTCATGACAATCAAAGATTGTTTCTTTCTGTATGTAAACCTTTCCTTCAGTTTTTATAGTAGTGGTCTCATACAATATTTGTCCTTTTGTGATTGACTTATTTCACTCAGCATAATGCCTTCCAGATTCATCCATGTTGTAACAGGTTTTGCAGATTCATCATTGTTTTTCATTGTTATGTGGTATTCCGTTGTGTGTATGTACCATAATTTGTTGATTCATTCATCTATTGATGGGCATTTAGGTTGTTTCCATCATTTTGCTATTGTAAATAATGTTATCTAGTTATCTTCTGGTGTTTGTACATTTTTAACTATGCTTAATATTCTATTTATGCCATAAATTAAGGCCCCTACCATTGTCTCTATGTTTTCTTTCATAATCTTTATAGTTTTAGGTTTTACACTTAGGTCTTTGATCCATTTTGAGTTAGTTTTTGTGTATGGTGTGAGGTAAGGATCCTGCTTCATTTTCTGCAAATGGATATCCAGTTTTGCCAGCACCATTTTTTGAAGAGGCTATTTCATCCCTGTTTAAGGGTCTTTGACCCTTCATCAAAGATCAGGTGCTCACAGGTGGATGGGCTTATTTCTGGGTTCTCAGTTCCCTTCCATTGGTCTATGTGTCTGTTGTTGTACCAGTGTCAGGGTGTTTTAACTACTGTAGCTGTACAGTAGGTCCTGAGATCGTGTAGTATGAAGCCTTCTACTTTGTTCTTCTTTTTCAGTCGTGTTTTACTTATCTGGAGACTGCTTCCTTTCCATATAAAGTTGATGATTAGCTTTTCCATCTCGTTAAATAGTGTTGTTGGAATTTGGATCAGGATTGCACTGTACCTATAAATCGCTTCAGGTAGTATTGACATTTTCACAAAGTTAAGTCTTCCTATCCATGAGCATGGCAATTTTTTCCATTTATGAAGGTCTCTTTTGGTTTTTTGTAGTAGTGTTTTGTAGTTTTCTTTGTATAAGTCTTTTATGTCCCTAGTTAGGTTTTTCCTAAGGATTTTATCTTTTGGGAAGCTGTCGTAAATGGCATTGTTTTCCTGACTAGTTTAGAGGAATTCAACTGATTTCTGTATGTTGAGCTTGTACCCTGCCACTTTGCTGAATTCTTCTATCAGTTCCATTAGCTTTCATGTGGATTCTCTGGGATTTTCTATGTATAGGATCATATCATTTGTGAATAGGGATAGTTTTACTTCTTCCTTACCAACTGGGATGCCCTTTATTTCCCTTTTTGTCTTTTTGCTCTAGGTAGAACTTCCAGTACGATGTTGAATAAGAATCATGATAAAGGACATCCTTGTCTGGTTCCCGTACTCAGGGGAATACTTTAAGTCTCTCTCCATTAAGAATAATGTTGGCTGTTGGTTTTGTGTATATGCCCTTAAATATGTTGAGGAATTTCCCTTATATTCCTATTTGATGAGAGTTTTTTCACCAGGAATGGGTGTTGGACTTTATCCAGTGCCTTTTCTGCATCGATTCAGATGATCATGTAATTCTTGTTCTTTGTTCTATTTATATGGTGTATTATGTTGATCGATTTTGTAATGTTGAACCACCCTTGCATATCTGGTATGAATTCCACCTGGTCATGATTTTTTTTTTTTTAAATATTCTGTTGGATTCTATTGGTTAGAATTTTGTTGAGAATTTTTGCATCAATGTTCATGAAGGGTATTGGTTTATAATTTTGTTTTTTAGTGGTGTTTTTGCCTTGCTTTGGTATCAGGGCTATGTTATCTTCATAGAAGAAATTTGGGAATATTCCTCCCTTTCCTAGGTTCTGGAATAGATTCAGTTGTGTTGGTGTCAAGTTTTCTCTGAATGTTTGGTTGAATTCTCCAGTGAAGCCGTCTAAGCCAGGGCTTTTTTGTTGTTGTTCTTGGTAGTTTCTTTACGACCTCATCAATTTCTTCTTTTGTTATGGGTCTGTTCAGATTTTCTACCTCATTCTGTGTTAGCTTTGGTAGGTATTGTGTTTCTAGGAATTTCCTCATTTCCTCTAGGTTTTCAAATTTGTTGCAGTATATTTTTTGTAGTATTCTGTTACGATCCTTTTTATTTCAGTTGGTTCTGTTGTGATGTCACCCAACTCATTTCATATTTGAGTTATTTGTTATTTTTTTAATTTTTATTGTGCTTTAAGTGAAAGTTTACAAATCAAGTCAGTCTCTCACACAAAAACTTATATACACCTTGCTACATACTCCCAATTGCTCTCCCCCTAATGAGACAGCCTGTTCCTTCCCTCCAACAGAAGGCCTGGGGGCCATGAGCAATTGGGAGTATGTAGCAAGGTGTATATAGCAAGGTCTCGGTTAGACCATTGACTCTGGTCTTTTTACGAGAATTTGGGGTCTGCATCCCACTGCTCTCCTGCTCCCTCAGGGGTTGTAGCTGGGCATCGTCTAGCTCTTCTGGTCTCAGACTGATGTAGTCTCTGGCTTATGTGGCCCTTTCTGTCTCGGGCTCGTAATTACCTTGTGTCTTTGGTGTTCTTCATTCTCCTTTGATCCAGGTGGGTTGAGACCAATTAATGCATCTTAGATGGCCGCTTGCTAGCATTTAAAACCCCAGAGGCCTCTCTCCAAGGTGGGATGCAGAATGTTTTCTTAATAGATTTTATTTTGCCAATTGACTTAGATGTCCCCTGAAACCATGGTCCCCAAACCCCCAACCCTACTATGCTGGCCTTCGAGGCATTCAGTTTATTCTGCAAACTTCATTGCTTTTCGTTAGTCCAGTTGTGCTGACCTCACCTTTATTGTGTGTTGTCTTTCCTGTCACCTAAAGTAGTTCTTATCTACTATCTAACTAGTGAATATCCCTCTCCACATTTTATTTATTCAACTGTTGATGGACACGTGGGTTGTTTCCACCTTTTGGCTATTGTGACTAATGCTGCAATGAACATTCATGTACAAATTTTTGTATGAAATTGCTTTTTCAATTCTCTTGAGTATATCTAGGTGTGGAATTCCTGGGTCATTTGGTAGTTCTATGTTTAAGCTTTTGAGGCACTGCCAGGTTGTTTTCCACGGCAGCTGTACCATTTTACATTTTCAATAGCAGTGTATGAGGGTCCCAATCTGTCCACATTCTCACCAACATTTGTTATTGTCTGTCCTTTTAATTATAGTCATCCTAGTGGGTGTGAAATGGTATCTCATTGTGATTTTGATTTGCATTTAATGTCAAGCATTTTTTCATGTGTTTATTGGCTATTTGTATATATTTTTTGAGAAATGTCTATTGAAGTTCTTTGCCTATTTTTTTCATGTAATTTTTTAAAAATAATTTTTATTGTGCTTTACATGAAAGTTTACAAATCAAGTCAGTCTCTCACCCAAAAGCCCATATACACCTTGCTACACACTCCCAATTACTCTCTCCCTAAGGAGACAGCCTGCTTTCTCTCTCCACTCTCTCTTTTCATGTCCTTTTCACGAGCTTCTAACCCCGTCCACCCTCTCATCTCCCCTCCAGGCAGGAGATGCCAACATAGTCTCAAGTGTCTACCTGATCCAAGAAGCTCGCTCTTCACCAGCATCCCTCTCCAACCCATTGTCCACTCCAATCCATGTCTGAAGAGTTGGGTTTGGGAATGGTTCCTGTCCTGGGCCAACAGAAGGTCTGGGGGCCATGACCACTGGGGTCCTTCCAGTCTCAGTCAAACCACTAAGTCTGGTCTTCTGAGAATTTGGGGTCTGCATCCCACTGCTCTCCTGCTCCCTCAGGGGTTCTCTGTTGTGTTCCCTGTCAGGGCAGTCATCGTTTGTAGCCAGGCACCATCAGTTCTTCTGGTCTCAGGATGATGTAGTCTCTGGTTCATGTGGCCCTTTCTGTCTCTTGGGCTCGTAATCACCTTGTGTCCTTGTTGTTCTTCATTCTTCTTTGATCCAGGTGGGTTGAGACCAATTGATGCATCTTAGAAGGCTGCTTGCTAGCGTTTAAGATCCCAGATGCCACTCTTCAAAGTGGGATGCAGAATGTTTTCTTAATAGATTTTATTATGCCAATTGACTTAGATGTCCCCCGAAACCATGGTCCCCAGACCCCTGCCCCTGCTATGCTGGCCTTCGAAACATTCAGTTTATTCAGGAAACATCTTTGCTTTTGGTTTAGTCCAATTGTGCTGACCTCCCCTGTACTAAGCACGGTCTTTCCGTTCACCTAAAGTAGTCCTTACCTAGTATCTAATTAGCAAGTACCCCCTCCCACCCTCCCTCCCTCCCTCCCCCCCTCACAACCACAAAAGAATGTTTTCTTCTCAGTTTAAACTATTTCTCAAGTTCTTATAATGGTGGTCTTATACAATATTTGTCCTTTTGCAACTGACTAATTTCACTCAGCATAATGCCTTCCAGGTTCCTCCATGTTATGAAATGTTTCACAGATTCCTAACTGTTCTTTATCAATGCGTAGTATTCCATTGTGGGACTATACCATAATTTATTTATCCATTCATCCGTTAATGGGCACCTTGGTTGCTTCCATGTTTTTGCTATTGTAAACAGTGCTTCAATAAACATGGGTGTGCATATATCTGTTCGTGTAAAGGCTCTTATTTCTCTAGGATATATTCCAAGGAGTGGGATTGCTGGATCGTATGGTAGTTCTATTTCTAGCTTTTCAAGGAAGTGCCAAATCGATTTCCAAAGTGGTTGTACCATTTGACATTCACACCAGCAGTGTAGAAGTGTTCCAATCTCTCCACCGCCTCTCCAACATTTATGATTTTGTGTTTTTTGGGTAAATGCCAGCCTTGTTGGAGTGAGATGAAATCTCATTGTAGTTTTGATCTGCATTTCTCTAATGGCTAATGATTGTGAACATTTCCTCATATATCTGTTAGCCACCTGGATGTCTTCTTTAGTGAAGTGCCTGTTCATATCTTTTGCCCATTTTTTAATTGGGTTATTTGTCTTTTTGCAGTTGAGTTTTTGCAGTATCATGTAGATTTTAGAGATCAGGTGCTGATCGGAAATGTCATAGCTAAAAACTTTTTCCCAGTCTGTAGGTAATCTTTTTACTCTTTCGGCAATCTTTTTTACTCTTTGGATGAGCATAGGTGTTTGATTTTTAGGAGCTCCCAGTTATCTAGTTTTTCTTCTGCATTGTTAGTAATGTTTTCTATACTGTTTATGCCATGTATTAGGGCTCCTAACGTTGTCCCTAGTTTTTCTTCCATGATCTTTATTGTTTTAGATTTTATATTTAGGACTTTGATCCATTTTGAGTTAGTTTTTGTGCATGGAGTGAGGTATGGGTCTTGTTTCTTTTCTTTGCATATGGATACCCAGATATGCCAGCACGATTTATTAAAAAGACTGTCTTTTCCCCGTTTAACTCTTTTGGGGACTTTGTCAAATATCAGCTGTGCATATGTGGATAGATTTATGTCTGGATTCTCAATTCTGTTCCATTGGTCTAGGTATCTGTTGTTGTACCAGTACTAGGCTGTTTTGACTACTGTGGCGGTATAATAGGTTCTAAAGTCAGGTAGAATAGGGCCTCCCACTTTGTCCTGTTTCAGTAATGCTTTACTTATGTGGGGCCTCTTTCCCTTCCATGTGAAACTGGTGATTTGTTTCTCCATCTCATTAAAGACTGTCATTGGAATTTGGATCAGAATTGCATTAAATGTATAGATCGCTTTTGGTAGAATAGACATTTTTGTAATTTTAAGTTTTCCTATCCATGAGCAAGGTATGTTTTTCCACTTATGTAGGTCTCTTTTGGTTGCTTGCAGAAGTGTATTGTAGATTTCTTTGTATGAGTCTTTTACATCTCTGGTAAGGTTTTTTCCTAAGTATTTTGTCTTCTTGGGGGCCACCGTAAATGGTATTGATTTGATGATTTCATCTTCGATGTTCTTCTTGTTGGTGTAGAGGAATCTGACTGATTTTTTAATATTTATCTTGTATCCTGATACTCTGCTGAACTCTTCTATTAGTTTCAATAGTTTTCTTGAGGATTCCTTAGGGTTTTCTGTGTATAAGTTCATGTCACCTGCAAATAGAGATAATTTTACTTCTTCCTTGCCAATCTGGATGTCCTTTCTTTCTTTATCTAGCCTAATTTCTCTGGCTAGGGCCTCCAGCACAATGTTGAATAAGAGCGGTGATAGAGGGCACCCTTGTCTGGTTCCCGTTCTCAAGGGGAATGCTTTCAGGCTCTCTCCAGTTAGCATGATGTTGGCTGTTGGCTTTGTATAAATGACCTTTATTATGTTGAGGAATTTTCCTTGTATTCCTATTTTGCTGAGAGTTTTTATCATGAATGGGTGTTGGATTTTGTCAAATGCCTTTTCTGCATCAATTGATAAAATCATGTGATTCTTGTCTTTTGTTTTATTTATGTGATGGATTACATTAATTGCTTTTCTAATGTTGAACCATCCCTGCATACCTGGTATGAATCTCACTTGGTCATGGTGAATTATCTTTTTGATACGTTGTTGAATTCTGTTGGCTAGAATTTTGTTGAGGATTTTTGCATCTAAGCTCATGAGAGGTATATGTCTGTAATTTTCTTTTTTTTGTGGTGCCTTTTTTTTTTTTTTTTTTTACCTGGTTTTGGTATCAGGGATATGCTGGTTTCATAGAATGAGTTTGGGAGTATTCTGTCCTTTTTTATGCTCTGAAATACCTTTAGTAGTAGTGGTGTTAACTCTTCTCTGAAAGTTTGGTAGAAGTCTGCAGTGAAGCTGTCCGGGCCAGGGATTTTTTTTTTTGGGAGTTTTTTGATTACCTTTCAATTTCTTCTTTTGTTATGGGTCTATTTAGTTGTTCTACCTCTGTTTGTGTTAGTTTAGGTAGGTAGTGTGTTTCTAGGAAATCATCCATTTCTTTTAGGTTTTCAAATTTATTAGAGTACAGTTTTTCATAGTAATCTGATATGATTCTTTTAATTTCAGTTGGGTCTATTGTAATATCACTCAGCTCATTTCTTATTGGGGTTATTTGCTTCCTCTCCTGTTTTGCTTTTGTCAGTTTGGCCAATGCTTTATCAATTTTGTTGATTTTTTCAAAGAACCAGCTTTTGGTCTTGTTAATTCTTTGAATTGATGTCCTGTTTTCTATTTCATTTAGTTCAGTTGTAATTTTTATTATTTGTTTTCTTCTGGTGCCTGAGGGTTTCTTTTTTTTTTTGGTCTCTTTCTATTTATTCAAGTTCTAGGGATAACTCTTTGATTTTGGCCCTTTCTTGTTTTTGGATGTGTGCATTTATTGATATAAGTTTACCTCTGAGCACCGCTTTTGCTCTGTCCCAAAGGTTCTGATAGGAAGTGTTTTCATTCTCATTGGAGTCTATGAATTTCTTTATTCCATCCTTAATGTCTTCTATAATCCAGTCTTTTTGGAGCAGGGTATTGTTCATTTTCCAAGTATTTGATTTCTTTTCCCTGCTTTTCCTGTTACTGATTTCCACTTTTATGGCCTTATGGTCAGAGAAGGTGCTTTGTAATACTTCAGTGTTTTGGATTCTGCCAAGGCTTGCTTTATGACCTAATATGTGGTCTATTCTAGAGAATGTTCCATGTGCACTAGAAAAGAAAGTATAGTTGGTTGCTGTTGTGTGGAGTGTTCTGTATATGTCTATGAGGTCAAGTTGGTTGATTGTGGCATTTAGATCTTCTGTGTCTTTATTGAGCTTCTTTCTTGATGTCCTGTCCTTCACCGAAAGTGGTGTGTTGAAGTCTCCTACTATTATTGTGGAGCTGTCTCACTTTTCAATGCTGATGGAGTTTGTTTTACGTATCTTGCAGCCCTGTCATTGGGTGCATAAATATTTAATATGGTTATATCTTCTTGGTGTTATGTCCCTTTAATCATTATATAGTGTCCTTCCTTATCCTTTATGATGGATTTAACTTTAAAATCTATTTTGTTAGAAATTAGTATTGTCACTCCTGCTCTTTTTTTATTTTTGTTATGCTTGATATATTTTTTCCATCCTTCGAGTTTTAGTTTGTTTGTGTCTCTAAGGTGTGTCTCTTGTAGGCAGCATATAGTCAAATTGTGTTTTTTAAATCCATTCTGCCACTCTCTGTTTATTGGTGCATTTAGTCCATTTACATTCAGCGTAATTATGGATAGGTATGAATTTAGTGCTATCATTTTGATATCTTTTTTTGTGTGTTGTTGACAGTTTCTTTTTCCCAGTTCATTTTAGGTTCCCAGTTCATTTTAGGTGCTGAGTCAATTAGCTTTATGTATTGTCCTTTCCTCATGTTCGTTGTTGTTGATTTTGTTTCTGCTGAGTCTCTACTTTTTTTTTTATTTTATTTTAATGAGTAGGATAGTGTGTCTCCTTTGTCCCCTATTTTTCTAAATTTAAACCTGACTTTTATTTCTTTTTATCGCTGTATCTCCCTCTTCATATGGAAGGTCTGTGATTACATTCCTTAGTCCCTCTTTACTATTTTAATATTGTCTTCTTTTATATAATAACATCGCTGTTACCTTGTTTTGAACTCCCTTTAGTATTTCTTGTACTTTTGGTTTGTTTTTTATGAATTCCCTCAACTTGTGTTTTTCTGGAAATGTCCTAATTTCACCTTCATATTTAAGAGACTGTTTTGCTGTGTATATGATTCTTGGCTGGCAATCTTTTTCCTTGAATTCTTTAAATAAGTCACCCCATTGCCTTCTTGCCTTCATGGTTTCTGCCAAGTAGTCTGAGCTTATTCTTATTGGCTATCCTTTGTAGGTGACTTTTTGTTTATCCCTAGTGGCTCTTGAAATTCTCACTTTATCTTTGGTTTTGGCAAGTTTGTTTATAATATGCCTTGGTGAGTTTCTTTTAAGATCTACCTTATGTGGAGTTCGATAAGCATCTTGGATAGATATCTTCTCATCTTTCATGATATCGGGGAAGTTTTCTGCCACCAAATCTTCAACAATTTTTTTTCTGAATTTTCTGTTACCCCTCTCTGTTCTTGTACTCCAATCACTCGTAGGTTATTTCTCTTGATAGAGTCTCACATGATTCTTAAGGTTTCTTCATTTTTTAAAATTCTTTTATCTGATTTTTCTTCATATATATTAGTGCCAAGTGATTTATCTTCAAGTTCAGAAATTCTGGCTTCTACTTGCTCAATTCTGGTCCTCTGACTTTCTATTTAGTTTTCTACTTTTGTAAGTTTATTGTTAATCTTCTGAATTTCTGATTGCTCTGTGTCTATGGATTTTTCCAGCTTATCAAATTTTTCATTATGTTCCTGAATAATTTTCTGATTTCTTCAATTGCTTTGTCTTGGCTTGTTCTGCGTATTGCCTCATTTCCTTCCTGATGTCTTGAAGGGTTCTGTATTTTAAACTTTTGTATTCTGCCCCTGGTAATTGAGAAATGCACTTTCATCTAGAAGATCCCTGGATTCTTTGTTTTGAGAGCCTGTTGAGGTGATCATGGCCTGTTGCTTTACATGACTTGATATTGACTGTTGTTTCCAAGCCATCTATAAGTTATTGTATTAGTTTATGTTTGCTTACTGTGTCTTAGCTTCTTGCTTTGTTTTGTTTTGATATCCCAAATGGATTGCTTGAGTGAGCTAGCTTGATTATTTTTGCCTTTGGAACTCTGACGTCCTGTCCCCAGCTGGCTAGAGCTGTTATCAGTTATATCAGCCTGGGAGTCCATTCAGTTTTCTTGTATGAATTCAGCTCAAGTGTCCAGGTAGCTGATCATGAAGCATGTGGTACAGGCTGTGTCCTACAGTCTTAGACGGCCAGTGGTGATTGATGTAGGTACTGGTATCTGGTTGCAGCTGGGGGTCATGCTCTGAACAAGGCAGAGGGTTGAGAACTGACCCCCGAATGTCTCTGAGAAAAGCACGTCCCTGTTCCCTAGAGCGTGCAGGTGGGTGGGTTCTGCAGGCAGACCATGGGCACCCAATGTTTTTGGTTGTAAGGACTGAGAGGTACCAGTTATCTTTGGATCCCTGTCGTGATTGGCTGGGTGACCTGAGTGGAGCTACCAGTCCTTATGCCCCTGATGTGGGTAAGTGAGGACCCTGTCTAATAGGGAAAGCAATGTCAAACATCAAACATCCATCTCTCCACTGCACAGCAGAAACAGCTGGAGTCTGCCAACAAGTGCCTATTCTCCTGAAATAGGCCCACACAGGTCCATGCAGAGGGGAAAGGTGCTCAAAGTCCACAGACCGTTTATGCCTGTACAGGAGCCACTTCTGTCCTGAGCTCCCCTGGTTAGTGGAGCTGGCAAATTTTTTCCCCCTCAACTGCAAATTTATTCTTTCTCCAGTGCCGGGAGGATGGCTCTAGGCACTCAACAGTGCCTATCTCAGGCCCAGGGAATTCAGCCACTGAAGCTGGCTTGGGGATGGGGGGGCATTAAAATATACACAAGTGCTTAGCTTTTACCAAAAGTGCCGTTCTTCTCTGGTTCCAGAGGTGTGAGTAGGCTGTGTGCCTGGCTGCTTCTGCCTGAGGAAACTCTGGTTGAACACTAGTATCAGCTTGCTGCCGCGGCTCCAGGAATGGTGCCTGAGAGTTCCCCGCAGTTCAGGTCCGGTAACTCCTTTCCACTTGTGAACAATCTCTTCCTCCGCTGCCCCTCTGTTCATTTTCTAAGCTTGGCTTTAATGGTCAGAGCTCCTAACTTGTGATAAATATACTCATTTCACTTGTTTTTAGGGTCTTTGTTGTAAAGAAGGCTCACCGGAAGCATCTGTCTATTCCACCATCTTGGCTCCGCAGTATTTGAGTTATTTGAATCTTCTCTTTTTTTCGTTTGTCAGTTTAGCCAGTGGTTTGCCAAGTTTATCGATCCTTTCCAACAATTAGCTTCTAGTCTTGTTGATTGTTTTGTTTTTCTGTTTTGTTTATTTTTGCTCTAATCTTTGGTTTGGGATTGAATTATGTCCCACCAAAGCATGTGTCAACTTGGCTAGGCCGTGATTCCCAGTATTGTGTGATTGTCCTGCATTTTGTGATCTGATGTGATTATCCTATGCGTTGTAAAGTCTAACCTCTGATGGCATGGTGGTTAAGAGCTATAGCTACTAACCAAAGTTCCAATCCACCAGGCACTCTTTGGAAACTCTATGGGGCAGTTCTACTCTGTCCTATAGGGTTCCTATGAGTAGGAATCGACTCAACAGCAACAAGTTTGGGATTTTTTTAAATGATATTCATAAGTCACTATTAGGGCACAATCTACAGGGTTAGGTTGTATCTTGAGTCAGTCTCTTTTGAGATATAAAAGAGAGAAATAAGCAGAGAGGAGAGGAACCCCCTGCCATCAAGAAAGAAGAAGCAGGAGGGGAGCGGGTCCTTTGGACCCAGGGTCCCTGTGCTGAGAAACTCCTAGACCCAGGGAAGATTGATAACAGTTACCTTCCCTCGAAGCCAACAGAGAGAGAAAGACTTCCCCTAGAGCTGGTGTCCTGAATTTGGACTTCTAGCTTCCTAGACTGTGAGAGAATAAACTTCTGTTTGTTAAAATCATCCACTTGTGGTATTTCTGTTATAGAAGCACTAGATGACTAAGACTACTTTATTATTTCCTTTCTTCTGGCACCTGTGGACTTCTTTTGCTGCTCTTTTTCTATTTGTTTGAGTTGTAGGGTTAAGGTATTGATTTTGGCCCTTTCTTCTTTTTTAATGTGTGCGTTATGGCTATAAATTGACCTGTGAGCACTGCTTTTGCTATGTCCCAGAGGTATGGTACATTGTATTTTCATTCTTGTTTGATGCTAGGAATTTTTTAATTTCTTCCATTACCCAGTGGTTTTTAAGCATGACATTTTCAGTTTCTAAGTATTTGATCTTTTCCCCTGTTCTCCCTGTTAATGATTTCTAATTTTTATAGCATTATGATCTGAGAAGATGCTTTGTATTATTTCGATATTTTTGAATGTATTGAGGCTTACTTTGTGACCTAGGATATGGTCTGTGCTAGAGTATGATTCATGTGTGCTAGAGAAAAATGTGTACTGTGCTGCCGCTCGGTGGAGCGCTCTGTATTTGTCTATGAGGTCAAGTTGGTTGTGTTATTTAGATCTGTATGTTTTTTGAGTTTCTTTCTAGTTGTTCTGTCCATCGTTGAAAGTGGTGTGTTAAAGTCTACGATTATTGTAGACCTGTATATTTCTCTTTTCATTTCTGTTAGAATTTGTTTTACGTATTTTGAAACTTTGTCATTAAGTATGTAGATATTTATTATAGTTATGTACTCTTGGTGGGTTGATCCCTAAATCATTATATAATGTCTTTCTTTTATGATCAAATTTGATATAAAGTCTATTTTATCAGCAATTAATATTTTCACTCCTGCTCTGTTTTTGGTTACTGTTTGCTTGATATATTTTTTTCCATCCTTTGATTTTTAACTTCTTTATGTCTTTGTGCTCAAGGTGTGCCTCTTGTTTTTTACCCATTCTGCCAATCTCTGTCACTTGATTGGTGCATGTTACCCATTTACATTCAGTGTGATTATTGATAGATATGAATTTACTTCTGTAATTTTGTTATGCTTTTTCTTGTGGTGTTGACAGTTTCTTTGTTTCTATTTTTCTGTGCTGAGTTCTTTTTGTTCTTGCATTGTCTTTTCTTTCATTTTTGTTTATTTTGTGTTTACTGTAAAATAGTCTGTTATTTTTAGATATCATCTTGACTTCCTCTTTTCATCAGGAATTGGTCTTGGGCTTTATCCAGTGCCTTTTGTGCATCGATTCAGATGATCATGTGATTCTTGTTCTTTGTTTTATTTATGTGGCGGAAGCTCTGTAACTATACTCTTCACCCCCTTTTAATTTTGAAGTAGTAGTCGATTTCAGATTGGCATCTCTGGTTCCCTGTTTTCAATTCTATAACTTTATTTTACTTTTGAGATCTCTCTATCTGAGTTGGCATCTTGGTGATGCCATCATGTGGTTTACTTTTAGGTTGTTGTCTGTTGTTGTTAGTTCTGTATCTGAAGGACTTCTTTTAATATTTCTTGTAATGATGGTCTGGTTTTGAAAAGTTCCTTTTTTTTTTCTGGGAATGTCCTAATTTCACCATTTTCTTTGAGAGACAATTTTGCTGGGTGTATGATTCTTGCCTAGCTATTCTTTTCTTTCAGGGTTTCATATATGTCATCCCATTGCTTTCTTGCCTGCATGATCTCTGCCAGTTAATCAAATCTTATTGGATTCCTGTTGTAGTTGATATTTCATTTTTCCTGAGCTGCTCTCAGAATTCTTTCTTTATCTTTGGACTTTGGAAGCTTGATTATGATATGTCCTGGTGACTTTCTTTTGGGATCTGTCCTATATGGGGTTCATTGATTTTCTTGGATGAAAATCTTCTCATCTTTCATGATATTGTGGAAGTTTTCAAAAAATTCTTCTTTTTTTTTTTTTTGGTCTCCTCTTGTTTTCAAACACTTCATATGTATGTGAAAGCTGGGCAATGAACAAGGAAGACTGAAGAAGAATTGACACCTTTGAATTGTGGTGTTGGAGAAGAATATTGAATATATCATGATATCCAAAAGAACAAACAAATCCATCTTGGAAGAAGTACAGCCAGAATGCTCCTTAGAAGCAAGGATGGTGAGACTATGTCTTATATACTTCGGACATGTTAAGTCCCTGGGGAAGGACATCACGCTTGGTAAAGTATAGGGTCAGTGAAAAAGAGGAAGATCCTCAATGAGATGGATTGACACAATGGTGGCAACAATGGGCTCAAGCACAACAACAATTGCAAAGATGGTGCAGGACTAGGCAGGGTTTTGTTCTGTTGTACTTAGGGTCTCTATGAGTCAGAATTCACTCGATGGCACCTAACAACAACAAACTCTTGTTCTGGGATCCCCATCATGCATAAGTTATTCTTCTTCATAGTGTGCCACGTGACTGTTAGCCTTCTTTTTTTTTTTTCCTTCCTTTTTTTCTGATTGTTCCTCAAACTGGTAGCAAGTGGTTTGTCCTTTCTTTTCTTAATTCTTTCTTCCATTTTTTCGATTCTACTTCTATGTAATCCCATTGAGGTATCTATTTCTGATATTTTATTGTTAATCTTCTGGGTTTCTAGTTGCTGTTCTTGTATGATTTCTAATTGTCTATTAATCATTTTGTTCTTGTATTGTTTTCCTGAATTCTTATAGGGTTTTTTTCTGTGTTTTCCTTCATCTCTTTGAGGATCCTATATATAAGCCTTTTGAATTCCTTATCAGGCAATTCCATTAGCATCTTTTTCTCAGGATGATTTTCTGCCCCTCTATTTTGGTCATTCGGTTGAGCCATTTTGTCTGTTTTTTTAATATGATTTGATATTGTCTGCTGTCTCTGAGGCATTAAGGTGTTATTTTATTTATTTATGCTTTTTTTATTTATCAGTGCAAGTGGGTTGGGTGTGCTTTGTTGATTGCTCATCTGGCAGCACAGGGGCATTCACTTCCTGCCCCCAGTTGAATGTGGCAATGGTGGGGAGGACGAGCACTCATAGCTATTCACTATATGTGTCAGATAGCTGAGGGCATACTGGGCAGGCTCTATCTGATGGCACAGGAATGCTCACAGTCACTCATTGGGAGGGCAGGTGATGTGCAAGGAGTAGGGAGGGTATACAGGGGGTGTGAAGGCACTCTCTCTACTGGGGGGGGTGTTGGGAATTTGGTGAGAGGGCATGCAGGCACTCCCCCTGGTGCAGGAGGGGTGAGGTAGCCATCTGAGCGGTGTGTAGGTGGCATCTCTGACAAGAGAGGGGTAGATGGGTTGCTGGGGGTTGCACAGATGGTCTCTCTGCTGGGGGAGGGGTGAGATGGTTTGCCTTGGAGAGTGCTGGCACTCTGTCTGGTGAAGGAGGGGTCGATCATGAATGCTGTTTCCTGTGGGGTAGGTGTGGGGCTAGAGGTCAGGGGGGAGCGCTGGTGCTCTTTCTGATGGGGGAGAAGAGGGTAGCCACAGGTAGCGCTTGTCCTGTGTCCATTGAAGGAGGAGTGAGGCTGGTGGTGAGAAAGAATGCAGGTGCTGTCTTCTGCAGGGTAGGGGCAGGGCATGCAGCTGGGGGGAGCGCTGGTACTCTCCAGAGTGGGCTGGGCAGGGCAGATGGCTGGGAGAAGTGTAAGTTCTCTCTCCTGTGGTAGAATGGCAGGACGGGTGGCTGGGAGGCATGCAAGTGCCCTCTCCGGTGGTGGAGGGATGGGGAGTTTGGCCAGGGTCATGTACGTGCTTTCTGGGTGGGGGCAGGGCTGGTGGCTAGGGAGTGGGAAGAGATAGAAAGAGAAAAAAGAAAAATGAGGGGTTTGTCTATTGCTCAGTTCTCACCACCTACCCTACCAGTGTGGTACTGTTGCTGGAGTGTTGCCCTGTCTCTGGGTCCTGAGTCCCTCCCTGCTGTGTGTACCTTGGGACCCCAGAAGCTCTTGTTCTCTTTCCTGTACTTTCCCTCCTCAGCTCCAGGTCACACCCTGCTCACCTTGATTCACCCTGGGTATGTAAACACAGTTTCTCTGTCTCCTATTGGGAGTTCTGTGAAGTTGTTGTGTGCCTCACCCAGAGTTGCTGCTGGCTTTGTCTCAAAATGGCCCCGCTGTGCTGGGCTCTCTGGTGGGCACCTCCACCCTGTATCTCTCCCTGTTTGCTGTTGTTATTCAGTTTCTCTTTCCAGCTGGTGTTTGATCTATTTCTATATCCTTTTATTTGATGCTCAGAGTTCCAGAAATATCATCTGTATGTTTCACTTTGTTTCTTTGGTTTTTGCTTTAGAGGGGTGGCATGATGAGTCTGACTAGCCTGTCATCTTGAATCTTGGCCTAGATCATGTTTTTTTTCCATTCTGCCACTCTCTGCCTTTTGATTGGAGTATTTAGTGCATTTACATTCACTGCGATTACTGATAAGAAGTACCTCTGAGAGATGTGTCTTGTTGGTTTCAGAGCCCCAGTGGCCCTGTGGTGGCTAGAGGAGCAGTCTACACTTAGATGACCCACCTCCTGACTCCATTGTAGGGAACCTTCTGTAGGAGTTTATATTGGTCCAGAAGCTGACAGTTACCAGTTGGGGGAAGGGTAGTCACACTCTGAACAGACCCCTAGGAGATCTCCTTTGTTGCTATAAGAGCATGCCCCATAGTGTATTGAATGTGGGTGTAACCTCCACTCAAGGTCTCTGCTTCCTAGCATACAGCAGCCTCAGCCAGCAGTCCTGAGGGCCAGTTGTAAGGGGAAGAAGATATACCTAAGCTGGTTCCCAGAGAGGTTTGTTCTGTTGGTTTCAGAGGCATGACTATGAGAAGCACAGGGAGGCAGGTACCATTCTGAGTATAAGAGCAGACTCCATTGTGAGCTCCTGCTGTAGCAGTTTGCAACAGCCTGGCAACCAACAATTATCAGATGGGGGAGAAGTGTCATGCTCTGGTCAGATCCCTATGGAGGTCTGCCTTGTTGCTATCAGAGTCCCCCCAGTAGATTGTTTGCTCTGAGTGCAGCCTCCACACAAGATTCCTCCTTCCTAACTTACAGCAACCTCAGCAGTCCTCAGCACCAACTAGAAATGGGGGCAGACTAAACATAACTGACCCCCAGGGAGGTTTGTCCTGTTAGTTTCAGAGGCCAGAGCTATGGGGTGCACAGGGAAGCAGGTAGAGTGATGACTATGGGAGCAGGCTCCACGATAGGGCCCTTTTATAGCAATTCACAGCAGGCTTGCTGGTGATAGAGCCTAGTTGGGAAAGAGGTTGTCATGCTCCAAGCAGACCTTCAGGGAGGTCTGCCTTTTTGCTTTCAGGGCCTTCTCTGTAGTATTTTGGCTGTGGATGTAGCCTCCACTAAAGATACCTGTGTCATAGCACACAGCAGCTTCAGTCAGCAGTCTTCAGCACTGACAGAAAGGGGAAGCACACAGACCTGAACTGACTCCCTGGGAGGTCTGTCCTGTTGGTTTCAGAGGCCGGAACTATAGGGTGCACAGGGAGCCTGGTAGAATATTTACTGTGGGAGCAGATTTCACTGCATGGGCTTTCTGTAGCAGTTAGCAGTAGGCTTGCAGTTGACAATGTCCAGCTGGGGCAGGTGCTGGCATACTCCAAATGGACTCCCAGAGAGGTCTTTCTTGTTGCTACCAGACCTCCCCCGGAGTATGTTGGCTGTGGGTGTGTTGTTAGGTGCTGTCAAGTTGGTTCCAACTCATAGCGATCCTGTGTACGCAGAATTAAACACTGCCCAGTCCTGCACCATCCTCACAGTTGTTGTTATGTTTGAGTTCATTTTTGCAGCCACTGTGTTAATCCAGTGGTTCTTACGCTTTTTCGCTTACCCTCTACCTTACTAAGCATGATGTCCTTCTCCAGGGACTGGTTCCTCCTGATAACATGTCCAAAGTAAGTGAGACAAAGTCCAACCATCCTTGCTTCCAAGGAGCACTCTGGCTGTACTTCTTCCAAGACAGATTTGTTCATTTTTGTGGCAGTGCGCGGTATATTCAATATTCTTCACCAACACCATAATTCAAATGCATCTATTCTCTTTTTGTCTTCCTTTGGCCATCTTTCACATGCATATGATGTGATTGAAAATACCATGGCTTGGGCCAGGCGCACGTCAGTCCTCAAAGTGACATCTTTGCTTTTCAACACTTTAAAGAGGTCTTTTGCAGCAGATTTTTCCAATGCAATGCGTTGGTTGATTTCTTGACTGCAGCTTCCATGGGTGTTGATTGTGGCAAGTAAAAATGAAATCCTTGGCAACTTCAGTATTTTCTCCATTTATCATGATGTTGCTTTTGGTGCAGGTGGGAAGATTTTTGTTCCCTTTATGTTGAGGTGTAATTCATACTGAAGGCTGTAGTCTTTGATCTTCATCAATAAGTGCTTCAAGTCCTTTTTGCTTTCAGCACACAAAGTTGTGTCATCTGCATATCACAGGTTGTTAATGAGTCTTCCTAGCCTCTACTAAAGATGCCTGCTTCTTAGCACATATCAGCCTCAGTTTGTAGTCCTTAGCACTGAGTGAAAGGAGGAGCAGGCAGACCAGAACTAACTCCCTGGGAAGTCTGTCCTGTTGGTTTCAGGAGCCTAAGCTATGGAGTGCACAAGGAGGCAAGTAGAGTGTTCACTATGAGAGCAGACTCCACTGCATGGGCCTTCTGTAGCAATTTGCAGTAGGTTCTTGTAACTGGTAGTGTCTAGTGGGGGAGGTGCTGGCATACTCCAAACAGACCATGGAGGAAACCTGTCCTATTGATTTTAGGGCAGAAGCTTGGGGTCCTGTCTTTTTGTACAGGCAAGGGCTGTGGTGATTAGGGAAAGAGGCTCTTTTTCTGGGGCCACTATCCCAGTTCACAGCAGCAGGCTGCCTGTGTGTTTTTGTAAGGGGCAGGGATGGTGGGATAAGAGAATTTCCTACCCAGTGTGACTGATTGTTGATTTGTTAATTCTTGCTTCTCTGCAGTTCCCCCCTTGCTTTCTTCTGGTCCCTGATTCAGAGTCTCTCAAAGTCAAGCACCATTTCCTTGTTGTATTTCTTTTTGTGTGTAGGGGAGGGTCAGAACAATCGTTTGTTTATGCCACCATCTTCCTAGAATTTTCAGTCCTTATTTTTTATTCAAGTCGTTTTTCACTTGAGGGGTTAGAGAAATCCTATGCCATGTCCTTTGCCCTAATCGGCCTCTTTCTGTGGGTCAATATGTACATTAATATCTTCAGCTTGTATTGGGCAGTAATTTTGCAACCCATGTGTAATTCGTTAGTGTGTAAATGCTTTGCTCTCTGTGCCAAAATAATACGCAGGTGTCTAAAAATCCTGGGAACAGAGGATATTATTAGTTACATTTTCAAATAATATACTTTGTATGTTTTTCTTCAACCTCCAGACACCTTTTCAGGTAAAGTAAGTCTAGATTTAAAACAATACATCTAATTTTAGTCTGAAAAAAGGTACAATAAATATACTATTTTCTCTGTGTTTCCAGGATATTTGGACACTCTGTAGTGTATTTATTGCCACTTTTTAGATTAACATATGACCCACTGCTTAAAATTTACAGGCACTTCATTTGAAAATCTGTCTTAATGTTGAAGAAAAAATATTGAACATATCTTTTTTTTTGACAGTGTAAATAACATGCTGTTTCACAATAAGATTTTCATGTGTTTGCAGAATTTTCATACACTCTGTAATTGATAAATGTCTCTGAAAGTTTATTTTACATTTCATGTAATGGGTTAGTTAAAAGAGAACAAGTGCTTCAACTTTTTTTTATTTTTTACTTATAATATGTTAGAAAATAAAATACGAAGATTAAGGTTTTCGTTTGATACAAAGTTTAGTCTCTATAAAAATATTTTAAAAGAAGAAAATAATGAATTTGAAGTAGGAACTTGGGAAAAAGGCATAACATTCTCTATCAACAAACCTGTCTTTGCAATATCCCAAGGAGCCAGCCAGTTCCAGATGCTCTATAAACCCATTTTACGGGGGAACCTAATGGGTCGGATTGCAACAAGTTCAACGAGGAGATAGGAGGGTAGAGAGGGTTAGAAACTGGCAAAATTGTCACGAAAGGAGAGACTGGAAGGGCTGACTCATTAGGGGGAGAGTAAGTGGGAGTATGGAGTAAGGTGTATATAAGCTTATATGTGACAGACTGACTTGATTTGTAAACGTTCGTTTAAAGCTCAGTAAAAATTATTTTAAAAAAATAAATAAAATAAAAACCACTGGTGTAGTTTTCACAGGCTGACACCCTTCACTGCTTGAGCTAAACCATCTTAGTTTTGAATAGCTGGGTACATTTCACCATCAGTCTTTTGTCAAATGACCCTAAATTTGGAAATGAAAGCACGCTTCAGATCTTTGGTTTGGGTGGTGTCATAAACATCTGAGCTTTGTTCTTGTGGCTCACCATGATCTCTGCCAAATCTTTGATGTATTTATATCTGAGTTCAAGGATTATATGAGTAAGCCATGAGCATTTACTTTTTAATTCCATCAGAAACTAGGTGCTGAGGCAGAACCCATCTATGCTGCATGTAGAACACTGGAATCTTTGGATAAAAGTCTTTATGTAACCGTATCTTAGGCCTCCAAACGTAGTGAAGATATGCCAATAGACTGCACTGTCATGTGCCATGAAGGTCAGATTCCTGAAAAGTACCAAGGATGGCAAACTTGAGGGCTCATTAAAAAGTGGGGGATGAGCAATAGAAATGGCAATGACCCAGTTTAAAAAAAAAATCTAGTAGAAATTTGCTTCTGAAACAAGTTAGGTTTGTGAATGCAAAAATCTGCTTTCAGAGCTACTCCTTCTCCTGAGCCATCTTCTTTATGTTTCAGGGACATAGATGGCACTGTGTGCTCCTGAGGCTGACTCCCACTGAGTTAAGTGTGCACTTGGCACCTCTGCAAAAGTGTTTGAGCCAGCCCTTGCTAGTTTGAAATGTAATTTATTTTATACTTGCATTTTCCCTTAGTTTTGTCTACATAAGCCTCGGGGAGAAAATGTCTATATATCCATCTGACATTTTAATAAATTACTTTTGGGCTTAGAGATACTTTTTTTTTTCTTCTGTGCCTAGTTTTCTACCCCTATGTATTGAGATGTTGGGGTGTGAGCAAATTCTCTTTGTTTGCATTACCCTAGATGCCTGCCAACATGTGGGGGATGGGGGGCTGTGACAACAATAATTTTTTTATTTTAAGGAACTGATCCATATAGACTGAGACCTCCTTGCTTCTGAGGAGCATTCTGGCTGTTTTTTTTTATGTTGAGGTGTAATCCATACTGGTAATTTACGAACCATAATATTATACAGTATAGTATTTGGCATAACTGACAACAACTCCTCCTCCCTGGTAGTTAGGTACTTAAGGCAGCACACTCATTCTGGCCACAATCACCCACTAATTTTCCTCCATCCTTTTCGTTCCCTTTCCTTTCCCTTCTCTATCCTTACTTTCTTTCCTCCTTCCCTCCCTCCTTCCTTCCCTTCTGTCATGGATTGAATTATGTCCCCCCAAAAATGTGTGTATCAGGTTGACTGGGTTCCCAGTATTGTGTGATTCTCCTATATGTTGTAAATCCTGCCTCTATGGTGTTAATGAAGGGGGGATGGACAGCAGTTGTGTTAGTGAGGTGGGACTCAATCTACAAGATTAGTCCTACTAATAGTAGTACTCTAGTAGTACTACCCTTTAGTCTTATTTAGATAATTTTTTTTTTTTTTTTACGGAAATGTAATACTCAAGGGCAACAGTCTTTACTCTTTGGGCTAAACTGCTACTTACTTTAAAGGTGACTTCAGGGAATAGTTTTAATTCAAGTGTTGAAGAGCAACTCTGGGCCAGAGTCTTAGAGACTATTCCAGCCTCAATAGGTATAGTAAGTCTGGATTCTTTCAGAATTTGAAGTTCTGTTCCACATTTGTCTCCCCTTCTATCAGGATCCATCTATTGTGTCCCTGATCAGAATGTTTGGTAGTGGTAGTTGGGCAGTATCTAGTTCTTCTGGTCTCAAGGTGGAGGAGGCAGTGGTTTATGTAGACAATTAGTCCTGTAGTACAATTACTTTTCTGATTGTTGGGTTTCCTTTCTTCTCTTTTGTTCTAGACAAATAAAGACCAATCGCTGTTTCTTAGATAGCTGCTCATAAGCTCTTAGGACCCCAGACACTACTCACATACTGGGAGGTAGAAAATAAACTTTAAAAAAGCTATATTATGCCAATACATAATAAAATGTATTAAGAAAACATTCAGCAACTCACTTTGGTAAGTGGCATCTGGGGTCTTAAATCCCAGCAAGTGGCCATCTAAGATGCATCAATTGGTCTCAACCCCACCTGGAGCAAAGGAAAATGAAGAACATCAAAGATATGGGTAATTATGATCCCAAGAGACAGACAGGGCCACATAAATCAAAGACTACATCAGCCTGAGACCAGAAGAGCTAGATGGTGCCCAGCTACAACCAATGGCTGTCCTGACAGGGAACACAACAGAGAATCCCTGATGGAGCAGGAGAGCAGTGGGACTCAGAACTCAAATTCTTGTAAAAAGACCAGACTTAATAGTCTGACTGAGACTAGAAGGACCCTGGAAGTCATGGTCCCCAGACCTTCTGTTTTCCCAAGACTGGAACCATTCCCAAAGCCAACTCTTCAGACAGGGATTGGACTGGACTATAAGATAGAAAATGATACTGGTGAGAAGTGAGCTTCTTGGCTCAAGTAGACACATGAGACCATGTGGGCAGCTCCTGTCTGGAAGGGAGATGAGAGGGCAGAGGGCGACAGAAGCTGGCTGAATGGACACAGGGAATGCAGATGGAGAGAAGGAGTGTGCTGTTTCCTTAAGGGGAGAGCAACTAGGAGTACATAGCAAGGTATATATAACTTTTTGTATGAGAGACTGACTTGATTTGTAAACTTTCACTTAAAGCGCGCGCACACACGCACA
Organism: Loxodonta africana; assembly: GCF_030014295.1. Classification (NCBI taxonomy): domain Eukaryota; kingdom Metazoa; phylum Chordata; class Mammalia; order Proboscidea; family Elephantidae; genus Loxodonta; species Loxodonta africana. Next base: position 38,223,932 of record NC_087342.1, read on the forward strand.
CAAAAAAAAAACGGAACAAAAAACTATATTATGCCAATTAATTGGATTGGCCCTAACACCAACAGAACTAATACCGTGAGGTGATTATATTTAATTAGTATCAGCAACTGCAACCCCCCTTTTTTGTTGTTGTTGTTATTGTGGGTTGTTATATGTTAATAGATGAGATAGGAGAAACAATGTTAAAGAGAAGTAATGCCCACTAGCTTAACTAACATCTGGGCAGAAGGAAAGTACAAAAGAAGGAAGTAGGACTTGTAGGAAAATGAGAAGAGCAAGAAGAAGTTGGTGTGATAGGGCCCACTGACAGGGTGGCTGGTGCCCTTTCTGGCAGTCTATACTCAATGCTCAGGAGTGTCTGGGGACTGTGAAGCCTGTCCCATTGCCTGCCTTGATGGGGACTCCATCCTTCTGTTTATGAAGCTGAAGCCTCATCCATTTTTCTTTTTGAAGCAATTGCAACTCACTCTCAGGCCTTTCATTACTCCAAACAGATGTCATCTGACAGAAATTGTGCAATTTGTTGGTGCAATTCTGAATGCAGAATCACATTTTCTCACTTTTATTTCTAATATATTATATCTATTTGATTTTGGCTCTTCATTCTAAGCCTGGAGATCATTTTGAGTATGGATTCTGTCACCTGGAGTGTCAACCATCTCTATCAACTTGGTCTCGTCTGAAAGGAGGTCATGGCAAGGTCAGCCCCACAGGCCTTCCTTAGGTTAACCTCAATTGACTTGTCAACACTCTTTGAGCTACTGCTCTTCAGTTAGCTCTACATATGTCTGGTTGCTCTTTCATTCAGCCCTACTCCTCCACCCTGTCAAATGTTTGTCACAATCACACTGCCTATGTTCTTCATACCTACATACCTACAAACCCCATCAAATATTAAGTAAGTTCATGTGGTCCAATGTGTTTTTTGCTCTCTAAGTGTAACCCAGTTATCGATAAATTGACAATTCTAATATTGTTTTCCAGGTGCCCATATCAAATATAACCATTCTAAAACTCTCAGATCCATCCCTTTGTTCCTTCTTACACAAAATTAGGATCCTTCTTACACAAAATTGGGACATTTGTCTGTCTTCAGTGTCCTGGTACCTCTCCCTGCTTGGTATCATGCCTCAGGTGTTATTAAAAGCGGTTGATTTAAGATTCCCAGAAGAGGATTCTATCAAATAGCCAAATATAAGTTCCCAAGGTAGAGGATTTTCAGTACCCAGGAACATGAGAGAGGTAGTGGGCCCACGGAAGAGCCCTAAGTTACCTCTCTAGGTACATCTCTTCCCCTTTGAGCTCCCTCCCACCACAAGAGGACAACAAAAGGCATTTCCAGTGTTCTGTTGCTGGGCCATCATTCAGCGTGGTACTGAAAAGAGCAGGGTAGAATAGGAGTGTTAGAGGCATCCTGGTAGGAATTTTTCAATAAATTCAGTGACTATTTCCAAGATGACCTAAAAGAGGGGAAGTCCGGAATCAATTGCTAAGTTTTTTCTATGCCTCCCCCATGCTGCCTTAATTTTTTTGATGGTTAGTTTCACAGTAACTATTGGTGGCAGATTTGCTAACATGTGGACCTGGGCTTCAGGTCCCTTCTGCTCCAGGACCAGTGCTCCCCTGAGGTGAGAGTGTGCCTGCAGAGAAATCACTTGATTCATCTTTCTGAGCCTCAGGTGTATTAACTACAAAACCAGGACCTCTCCAGCTCTGATTACTATATTATCCAACAAGTAGTTTCCTTGTTATTTCTAAAAAGAATAGCTTTACCTGTGTGGTAACTGTGTTTCATGATTAACATCACTGTAAGTTTCAGTTAAATTTTTTAGGAACTGTGGCTCTTACAATGTTACACCATCACTGGGAAAAGCCCAAAGAATTTATGCAAACACACATGTATGGCAATCCTATTATACCCAAATAATGAAATCATTTCTTTCTTTTTCCTGATTAAATGCCTGTTCTCTTTTAACCAACTCTTCTGCACACACTTAAAGTGACTTTTCTTGGTGTGTGTACTTTTTTGTTCAACCATCAGGAAATTGAAGCGCTTCAGGCCTTTTCATTCTTGCATAAAACCTTGGCTGCTTTTTCTTTCCGATGTTTGGAAAAGTCAAGGTATCATGTGAATTGCCAAGCACATTGGGGTGAGAACTGGAAAAGGTCCAGAACCGTATTGTTTCTCTCCCCTTCTCTCAAGCTCATTGCAAACTTCTTACACCAACCTCCTAAGATTTGTAAAAGTTTTTTTTTTTTTTTTTTGAGACTTTCATCTCCTTGTACCCTCAAGGAGTCTAGTTCAAAAATTACTCACTAACATGGATTCAGATTATCAACCAACTGTGTGGACCAACTGGCAAAGAAAGCATTTGGAAATAGTGCTTTACTGGTAGGGGCTTTGGACAAGGGTGATTTGTTCAGATCTCAGTCTTACACTCATTGGCTGTTAGGTAAATGGCTGAGACCTACTTCCCCCTTTTGATTTAATGGAGGCGGTCAAAGGGCCACAGGAAAAGTACACAACACTTTCAGTTAAAAAAGGTCTTGGAAAACATTGAAAGAAGAAGAAAGAATGTGGGAATGCAATGGGACAGGGTTCTTTGATCCTAAACCCAGTCAGAATTTTAATTAGCTGTACATGGAAGACCAGAAAGGTGGACCTCCCCTAGAGCTGACTGCCCCAAGTAGAATGGAAGTTCCTAGAAATGATGTCGTAGTCTCATTTCTAAGTTAATCAGTCATGAAATTCGGAGAGATTCTGAATGAGGGGTAGTCCTTGTCTCTATGTATTTTGAATGAGTAAAATCATTGGCAATTCAGAATATGCCTTTATAACAGAGAGAGAATTATTAGCTATGAATTATTTGCTGTATACGCACATACGCACATAATGTAGTGGAAAGAATTGACTGCTCTCTTCTTTTCTCCTCCTTTCTCTCCCAAGTCTCCTTCAAGAGCTCTGAGTAAGATCACTGGTGAGAATTGTACAGAAGAGCAGTTAAGGGAAGAATCCAGGAACCTTCTGAGATTTTGTGGTTGAGCAGAGATGCAGAGTGAGCAGAGATAGAGCGATTAGAGGGGAAAAAAAGAAGCAGGCAGTAAGATCAGTGGAAAAAGGAGAACGAGGGACAACCTCAGCCAAGAGAAGAAAGTACTTCGAATGGTGATTGGTGCAAAAAACTGAGTGAGTTGAGTGAGATGAAGCCAGAAAAACAACCATTGTGTTTGGCAAGAACGATGTCATTGTTGAACTTGACAAGAGTAATTTCTGAGAAGTAGGGGAGACAAAGTTCCATTTCACAGACTTCAAACAGAAGAGTTCAGTTAATTAAGAAATAAGCATACTCATTGTTTGCAATGATGAGAAATTTAGAAAAAATCTGATGTTGTACCCAAGGCCACTCTAAACAATGGATCAGTGACCCAGAGTAAGTGGATTTGGGGCAAGAAAATTCACCCAGGGTAGTCAGAGTTGTCCCACACAAGAAGTTGGGGCTTATGGAGGAGGGCCCAGCAACATGTGTTTACCAAGCCCTCCAGGTAGTTCTTACGCATACTAAAGACAGAGAACCACTGCATTAGAGAGAGTAACTTTCCAAAAGCCAATGAGAAAAGAGGCTGGGTTCGGGGGTGTCACAAGGACTTAGGCATTTACAGTTACACAACAGAGCGCTGAGTATCTACTATAGCCCAACAGTATGAAGAACAAAAGAGAAATACTCTTGCCCTCAAGGAATTTATGGTCCAGATACAGACAACTAGATACAGATACAATTAGAAACCAATGAGCAGCACAAAATGATGTGGAATTGGTGTGATGCTCTGTTGATTTATAGGTGACATGACAGAGAAGTTTTTTTTTTTTTTGTGGCAAGTATATAGGTAACAGAACATTTGTCATTTTTACAATCTTCAAATATACAGTTAAATGATCTTAATTATGTACATCATGTTGTTCAACCATCACCACTTACTGTCCCTGAATTTTCCCATCACCCTTAACAGAAGCTCAGTGTCTTCTAAATCTTATGTCTTCCTTTCCCCCTCCTTCTCTCCTAGCCCTGGTAAACACTAAGAAACTTTGGTTTCTATACACTTGCCTATTCTAGATATTTCATATAATTGGGATCTTACAACGAACCTTGAAAACATTATGCTGAGTGAAGTTAGTTAGTCACAAAAGACACTAAGTATTTTAAAATATTGACAATATCTAATGTTTTATGGACACATATCTTTCCCGCAGAGCTCTGCAGACTTTCTTCCATGGTTTTCTGTATTGCTTGTTGGAAAATCTGAGGCTAAGAGGAATTCCCCCCTTTGTAGGTGGCTTACTTTTTCCTCTTGGACCTTGGAAGAAAATGTTCATGATCCTTACAATTTACTTAAAATTCAGTAACCTAATCAAGATATGTTTCAATGACTATCCTTTATTTCCTCTTCTGTATAAAATCCGTTTTACCTGCAAATTCAGTACTTAACTAATTCCAACGGATTTTTGTGATTGTATTGTTTCTCTGATTTTTTTTTAAAGGAACTTAATAATCTTTATGTGGGCTAGTCCTAGTCCTTTACAACTATTAAAAATTGCTGTAGAATATATGTAAAGAACTCCTACAACTTGACAACAAAAAGACAAACAACTCAATCAAAAAATGGGCAAAGGGTTTTAATAGACATTTCACCAAAGAAGAAACACAAAAGGCCAACAAGCACATGAAAAGGTGCTCAACATCATTAAACACTAAAAAAAAAAAATCAAACCCATTGCCATCAAGTCGACTCCGACCCATAGAAGCCATAGAGGACAGAAAAGAACTGCCCCATAGGGTTTCCATGGAGTGGCTGGTGAATTTGAACAGCTGATCTTTTGGTTAGCAGCCCTATTCACCACTGTGCCACCAAGCGTCCTCATTAGCCACTACGGAGATGCAAATCAAAACCACAATGAGATACAACTTCACCCCACTAAAACCAAAAACCAAACCTGTTGCCATCAAGTCAATCCACTCATAGTCACTGTCTTAGTCATCTAGTGCTGCTATAACAGAAATACCACAAGTGGATGGCTTTAACAAAGAGAAGCTTATTTTCTCATGGTAAAGTAGGCTAAAAGTCCAAATTCAGGGTGTCAGCTCCAGGGGAAGGCTTTCTCTCTCTGTCAACTTTCTCATCCATCTTTCCCCAGACAGGAGCTTCTCTGTGCAGGGACCCTGAGTCCAAAGGATGTGCTGTGCTCCCAGTGCTGCTTTCTTGGTGGTATGAGTTCCCCCTATCTCTCTGCTCACTTCTGTCTTTTATATCTCAAGAGATTGCCTCAAGACACAATCCAATCTTGTAGGTTGAGTCCTGCCTCACTAACACAACTGCTGCCTATCCTCCCTCATTAACATCACAGAGGCAGGGTTTACAATATATAGGAAAATCACATAATACAGGGAATCATGACCCAGCCAAATAGAAACACATGTTTTGGGGGGAACATAATTCAACCCATGATATTCTACACTTTGGCCCCCCAAAAATCACACCTTTGTAACATGCAAAATATATTCACCCCATCATATCATAGCAAAAGTCTTAGCTCCAAGTCCAAAATCCAAAAATTCTTCATCTGTGAAACCTAGAACACAAGTTATTTGCTTCCAAAGGTACAATGGCAGAACAGGAACAAGCTAGACATTTCTCTTACAAATGGGAAAAACTGGAGAAAAAGAAGGGAAAACAGGCACCAAGCAAGTCAGCAGAACACATTATACTAGCCCACAAAGCTTTGAAAATAATCCTCTGTTCTCTGAGACAATTTACACAATGGCCCTGCCCTCCAGACTCTAGGTATTGGCCACACTGTCCAGATTCTTAGTGGAGGCCCCTCGGCCCTGGTCTTCAGCCCTGCCTTCCAGGCCCACTGGGACAGCAACTCTGCTTCCTTGGCTTTAGGTACACCATTCTCCTAGTCTGAGTAATGACTCCACCCTTAGAAACACCAGAGGCCATGGCTCCACTCTTTCAAACCCCTGAGGTCATGGCCATACCTTTTGAGACTGAGGCAGCTTGGCTTCTTGTTTTTTTTGTCTCTTCAGCTTCTGCTTCTTGGTTTCTTGGCCCCTCGGCTGCTGGCGCCTCATGTCTGCTTCTGCCCTACTGGGGTGAGTGTTCCAAAGTTTTGGAGCTCCACCAATAAGTGCCTGGAGGCACCCCACTCTGCCAGGAAGCCTCTTGCACACAGGCACCCAGCTCTCTCACTCTGTGAGTCAGCTCCAGAGGTGTCTCATGCTGGTATCTTGGTTCTGTTGCTGCCACTTCTCTGCAGCTGCAGGTTCTTTGCTGTACTGATCCTCTGCCGCTCTCACTTCTCTATCCATTCACAGTTTCACAACTGCTTTCACATTTTAGGTATCTGTTACAGCAAATCCCCATTCCTGGTACCAAATTCTGTCTGAGACATCTAGTGCTGCTATAACAGAAATAACACAAGTAGATGGCTTTAACAAAGAGAGGTTTGTTTTCTCACAGTAGTAGGCTAAAAGTACAAATTCAGGGTGTCATCTCCAGGGGAAGGCTTTCTCTCTCGGTTGGCCTTCTTATCAATCTTCCCCCAGAGTAGGAGCTTCTTTGTGCAGGGACCCCAAGTCCAAAGGATGTGCTCTGCTCCTGGTGCTTCTTTCTTGGTGGTATGAGGTCCCCCCATCTCTCTGCTGGCTTCTTTCTTTTATATCTCAAGAGATTGCCTCAAGATGCAATCCAATCTTGTAGACTGAGTACTGCTAATATAGCTAACATAACTGCCACCCATCCTCCCTCATTAACATCATAGAGGCAGGATTTACAATATATAGGAAAATCACATAATACCAGGAATCATGACCCAGTCAAATTGAGACACACATTTTTTTTTGGGAAACGTAATTCAGTCCATGACAGTGACCATATAGGACAGAGTAGAACTGCCTATATGGTTTCCAACGAGCAACTGGTGGATTCAAACTGCTGACATTTTGGTTAGCAGCCATAGCACTTAACCACTGCACCTCCAGGTCTCCTTCACACCACTAGAATAGCTAAAAACAAACAAATAAAAAATGAGAAAAGAACAAATATTGATAAAGATGTGAAGAAATTGGAACCCTTATCCATTGATGGTGAGATTGCAAAGTGATAAAGCCCCTGTGGAAAACAGATTGGCAGTTTATTAAAAAAAAAAAAAAAAAAAAAGGACTACCATAAAAAAAGGTAAATTGGCACTGCCGACTGTTTGGTTAGCAGCAAAGCTCTTAACCACTGTGCCACCAGTGCTCCAGGGCTACCATATGACCCAACAATTTCATTTCTAGGTGTATACCCAAGAAACTTGAAAGCAATGACACACAAAAAAATGTACACCAATGTTCATTTCAACACTATTCACAATAGCCAAAAGCCGTCAACATCATACACAAAAAAAAAGCACAACAAAAGGACAGCAGTAAATTCATACCTATCAATAATTATGCTGAATGTAAATGGGTTAAATGCACCAATCAAGAGACAGAGAATAACAGAATGGATGAGAAAACAGGACTCATCAATATGTTGCCTACAAGACACGCACCTTAGACACAAAGATAAAAATAAATGGAAAATCAAAGGATGGAAAAAAATTTATCAAGCAAACAACAACTGAAAAAAAAAGGGCAGGAATGGCAATATTAATAGATGATAAAATAGACTTTAAGACAAAATTCAGCATAAGAGGCAAAGAAGGGCACTATATAATGATTAAACTGTCAACCCACCAAGAGGACATACCAAAAACCAAACCCAAACCCGTTGCCATCGAATGGATTCCAACTCATAGCAACCCTATAGGACAGAGTAGAACTGGCCAGTAGGGTTTCCAAGAAGTGGCTGATGGATTTGAACTGCCAGCCTTTTGTTTAGTAGCCAAATTTTCACCACTGCACCAAGTCATAATAAATATTTAAGCAACCAACAACTGAGCTCTAAAATACATGAAATCAACTCTAACAGCATTGAAAAGAGAAATAGACAATTTCACAATAATACTAGGAGACTTTAACACACAACTTTTTATGAAGGACAGTACAACTAGAAAGAAACTCAACAAAGATACAGAAGAGCTAACCACCACGATCAAGCAATTTGACCTCATAGACATATACAGAACACTCCATCCAACAGTATAAAATATACATTCTTCTCCAACACGCATGGATCATTCTCCAGTATAGACCATATTTTAGGCTACAAAGCCAGCCTCAACAAATTCAAACATATCAAAATAATACAAAGCATCTTCTCAGATCATAATGCTATGAAATTAGAAGTTGATAACAAGAACAAGAGAAAAAATATGTGGAAACTGATAGCAACTTGCTTAAAAACCACTGAGTGATAGAAGAAATTAAAACTGAATTAAAAAAATTCCTAAAATAAAACGAGATTGAAAATACAACATACCAAAACCCTTGGGACACAGCAAAAGCTCAGAGGTCAATTTATACCAATAAATGCACACACCAAAAAAAAAAAAAAAAAAAGCCCAAAGTGAATACCTTAACCCTATGACTCAAACAAATTGAAAAAGAGTAGCAAAAGGAGTCCATAGCCACCAGAAGAAAGGAAATAATAAAGATTAGAGCAGAAATAAATGGATTAGAAAACACAAAAACAATAGAAAGAATCAACAAGACTAGCAGTTGATTCTTTGAAAAGATCAATAAAATCAACAAACCAGTGGCCAAATTGACAAAAGCAGAGAAGGAGAAGATACAAAGAAATGAGATGGATGACATTACAACAGAACCCACTGAGATAAAAGAATCATAACAAAATATGAAATATTATACTCCAACAAATTAAAAAACCTAGAATAAATGGACACATTTCTATAAACACACACTACTTGTTGTTTATGTTGGTTTTTTTTTTTTTTTTAAATGACCTCTTAAGTTTCTTCTTTTGTTAGGGGTCTATTCAGATTTTCTACCTCAGTTTGTGTTAGATGAATAGATAAATAAAATGTACACACATACAATGGAATGTTAGTCATAAAAAGGAATGGAGTACTGATAGATGCTACAGCATAGATGAAGCTTGATCACAGTAAGCTAATCACAAGAGGCACAAATATTGTATGATCTTACTCATAAAATATTCAGAATAGGCAAATATATAGAGACCAAAATCTATTAGTGGTTACCAGGGACAGGAGGGAGTGGGAAAGAGAAGTCGTTGTTTAGGAATCATTGAGTATCTGTTTATCGCAATGGAAAATTTGGCAATGGATATTGGTGATGGTTACACAACATTATTAATGTTATTGATGTCACTAAACTGTATACGTGAAAAATGTTAAATTGGCAAATGTTATATATGTATTTATTACAACAATTTAAAAAATTGCTGTAGATTTAGAGAGGAACATTACTGTAGGCTGGGACTAGTTTCTTAGATATGACACCAAAAGCACTAGCAACAAAAGAAAAAAAATGTACTTCATCAAAATTGAAAACTTTTGTGCTCCAAAGGACACCATCAAGAAAGTGAAAAGACAACCCACAGAATAGGAGAAAATATTTGTAAACATCTGGTAAGTATCTAGTGTCTAGAATATATAAAGCACTCTTAAAATTCAACAATAAAAGATCAATAACCCAACTAAAAACATGGGTTAGGGATTTGTATACGGATTTCTCCCAAGAAAGTATACAAGTGGCCTTATAAAAGAAGCTCAACATCATTAGTCATTACCAAAAACCAAACCAAAAACTCTTTGCTGTAGAGTTGATTCTGACTCAGCGATCCTATAGGGCAGAGTAGAAGTGCCCCAATAAGGTTTCCTAGGAGCAGATGGTGAATTCAAACTGCAGTCTTTTGATTAGCAGATGTAGCTCTTAACCAGTGTGCCACGAGGGCTCCCATTAATTATTCAAAACGAAACAAAAAAACAAACCAAACCTCTTGCCACCGAGTTGATTCTGACTCACAGCGACCCTATAGGACAGCGTAGAACTGCCCCATAGGGTTCCATTAGTCGTTAGGCAAATGAAAATCAAAACACAACTTCACACCAACTGGGATGTGTATAATCAAAGACATGGAGAGTAACAAGTGTTAATGAGGATATGGAACAGTTGGAACCCCAACACACTGTTGGACTAACGTGCGCCTGAACCAAGACGTTGTGTTTTCAATTGCTTCATATGCCTGTGAAAGCTCTACAATGAATAAGGAACATGGAAGAATTTATGCCTCTTAATTATGGTGTTGGCAAAGAATATTGAATATGCCATGGACTGCCAGAAGAACAAACAAATCTGTCTTGGAAGATGTACAGCCAGAATGCTCATTAGAAGCAAAAATGGCAAGACATTGTCTCACATACTTTGGGCATGTTATCAGGAGGACTCAGTCCCCGGAGAAGGATATCAGGCTTGGTAAAGTAGAGGGTCAGCGAAAAAGAGGAAGACCCTCGATAAGATGGATTGACACAGTGGTTGTAACAATGGGCTCAAGCATAACAATTGTGAGGATGGCACAGGATCACAGGCAGAATTTTGTTCTGTGGTACACAGAGTCGCAATGAGTTGAAACTGACTTGACGGCATCTAACGACAACAATACTGTTCGCAGAAATGTAAAATGATGTAGCCATTTTTGAGAACAGTTTGGCTGCCCCTCAAGGTTAAACAGAGTTACCATATGATCCAGCAATTCCACTGTTAGGTATACATCCAAGAAACTTGAAAACATATGTCTACACAAATATTTATACATGAATGTTCATAGCAGCATTATTCATAAAAGCCAAAAAGTGGAAACAATTTAAATTTTCATCGACTGATGAATGGATAAACAAAATGTGGTATATTCATAAAATGGAATATTATTGAGTCATAAAAATGAAGTACTGATAGATGTTACTACATGGATGAACCTTGAAAACATTATGCAATGTGAATGAAGCCAGACACAAAAACCACATATTGTATGATTCCATTCATATGAAATTTGCAGAATAGGCAAATCTGAAGAGACAGTAACTAGATTAGTGGTTGCCTAGGACTTGGAAAATGGGAGGAGAGAAGAGATACGGGAGGAAATGGGGAGTGACTTCTAATAGGTATAGAAATAGGTATAGGGTTTCTTGTCTTAAGGAAAGTGTCCTAAAATTGATTGTGGTGTTGGTAGCACAACTCAGTGAATATATTAAAAACTGTTAAATAGTACACGCTAAATGGTGGATTTTATGGTATGTTAATTGTATGTCAATAAAGTGCTTAAAAAATACTCAGGAGGCTTCTGATCTGTTCCATAAGCCATAAATCATACCCAAAGGATATTTCAAGACATAATTCTCAAAGTTGCTTAGTTTCTCAGTTTTCTTGTCCTCTTGCTCTCTCCCTGACTCTGGCTCTGGCACTTTTTGTCTCCCCCTTGAGACTCTCTGCAGTAACTGGAGAGGCCACGCCTTCCCTCCCTGCTTTGCCCTGAGTCTTCTTACCAAATTGAAAGGTTGGGTGCACCTTTGCTCTCAAAGCCTTTTTAAATCCCATCTGTTAATGCTTGGGATCTAGGAGTATGAGGTTTCTCCAATCCCCAAAACCCCAAATTTCTGGAATTTCTCTGTGCACTTCTGTAGCTGCTTGCTCACTGGACAATTTTTTCTTTTTGAAAAGCTATACTTTATCATGGAAACCCTGGTAGTGTAGTGGTTAAGTGCTACGGCTGTGAACCAAAGAGTGGGCAACTCGAATCCACCAGGCGCTCCTTGGAAACTCTATGGGGCAGTTCTACTCTGTTCTATACGGTCACTATGAGTCGGAATCGACTCGACGGCACTGGTTTTTTTTGTTGTTTTTTAATACTTTATTGTGTTTTGGTGAAGGTTTACACGGCAGTTTAGGTTCCCACTCAACAATTTCTACACATATTATTCAGTGACACTACTTACATTCTTCACAATGTATGAACATTCTTATTGTTTCCATTCTGGTTGTTCCATTTCCATTAATCTAGTCTCCTTGACCCCTTGCCTTCTCATCTTTGTGTTAAAGTAATTGTTGACCATTTGGTCTCATCTAGATGATTTTTTAAAGGAACACAGCACTCACAGGTGATATTCTTTATTTCATGAGCCAATCTCTTATTTAGCTAAAAGGTGAACTCAGGGGCTAGTTTCAGTTCTAGATTTAAAGAGTATCTCAGGGTAATAATAGTCTCAGCGAGTCTTCCAGTCTCAACTGGTCCAGTAAGACTGGACTGTTTTTTTTTTTTTTTATTCACTTTTATTGAGCTTCAAGTGAACATGTACAAATCCAATCAGTCTGTCACATATAAGTTTACATACATCTTACTCCGTACTCCCACTTGCTCTCCCCCTATTGAGTCAGTCCTTTCAGTCTCTCCTTTCGTGACAATTTTGCCAGCTTCCCTCTCTCTCTATCCTCCTATCCCCCCTCCAGACAAGAGTTGCCAACACACTCTCAAGTGACCACCTGATATAATTAGCTCACTCTTCATCAGCATCTCTCTCCCACCCGCTGACCAGTCCCTTTCATGTCTGATGAGTTGTCTTCGGGGATGGTTCCCGTCCTGTGCCAACAGAAGGTCTGGGGAGCATGGCCGCCGGGATTCCTCTAGTCTCAGTCAGACCATTAAGTATGGTCTTTTTATGAGAATTTGGGGTCTGCATCCCACTGATCTCCTGTTCCCTCAGGAGTTCTCTGTTGTGCTCCCTGTCAGGGCAGTCATCGATTGTGGCCGGGCACCAACTAGTTCTTCTGGTCTCAGGATGATGTAGGTCTCTGGTTCATGTGGCCCTTTCTGTCTCTTGGGCTCTTAGTTGTCGTGTGACCTTGGTGTTCTTCATTTTCCTTTGCTCCAGGTGGGTTGAGACCAATTGATGCATCTTAGATGGCCGCTTGTTAGCATTTAAGACCCCAGAAGCCACATTTCAAAGTGGGATGCAGAATGTTTTCATAATAGAATTATTTTGCCAATTGACTTAGAAGTCCCCTCAAACCATGTTCCCCAGACCCCCGCCCCTGGTCCGCTGACCTTTGAAGCATTCATTTTATCCCGGAAACCTCTTTGCTTTTGGTCCAGTCCAATTGAGCTGACCTTCCATGTATTGAGTGTTGTCTTTCCCTTCACCCAAAGCAGTTCTTATCTACTGATTAATCAATAAAAAGCCCTCTCCCTCCCTCCCTCCCTCCCTCCCCCCTTCGTAACCACAAAAGTATGTGTTCTTCTCAGTTTTTACTATTTCTCAAGATCTTATAATAGTGGTCTTATACAAGATTTGTCCTTTTGCCTCTGACTAATTTCGCTCAGCATAATGCCTTCCAGGTTCCTCCATGTTATGAAATGTTTCAGAGATTCGTCACTGTTCTTTATCGATGCGTAGTATTCCATTGTGTGAATATACCACAATTTATTTACCCATTCATCCGTTGATGGACACCTTGGTTGCTTCCAGCTTTTTGCTATTGTGAACAGAGCTGCAATAAACATGGGTGTGCATATATCTGTTTGTGTGAAGGCTCTTGTATCTCTAGGGTATATTCCGAGGAGTGGGATTCCTGGGTTGTATGGTAGTTCTATTTCTAACTGTTTAAGATAACGCCAGATAGATTTCCAAAGTGGTTGTACCATTTACATTCCCACCAGCAGTGTATAAGAGTTCTAATCTCTCCGCAGCCTCTCCACCATTTATTATTTTGTGTTTTTTGGATTAATGCCAGCCTTGTTGGTGTGAGATGGAATCTCATCGTAGTTTTAATTTGCATTTCTCTAACGGCTAATGATCGAGAGCATTTTCTCATGTATCTGTTAGCTGCCTGAGTATCTTCTTTAGTGAAACGTGTGTTCATATCCTTTGCCCACTTCTTGATTGGGTTGTCTTTTTGTGGTTGAGTTTTGACAGAATCATGTAGATTTTAGAGATCAGGCGCTGGTCTGAGATGTCATAGCTGAAAATTCTTTCCCAGTCTGTAGGTGGTCTTTTTACTCTTTTGGTGAAGTCTTTAGATGAGCATAGGTGTTTGATTTTTAGGAGCTCCCAGTTATCGGGTTTCTCTTCATCGTTTTTGGTAATGTTTTGTATTCTGTTAATGCCTTGTATTAGGGCTCCTAGGGTTGTCCCTATTTTTTCTTCCATGATCCTTATCGTTTTAGTCTTTATGTTTAGGTCTTTGATCCACTTGGAGTTAGTTTTCGTGCATGGTGTGAGGTATGGGTCCTGTTTCATTTTTTTGCAAATGGATATCCAGTTATGCCAGCACCATTTGTTAAAAAGACTATCTTTTCCCCAATTAACTGACACTGGGCCTTTGTCAAATATCAGCTGCTCATACGTGGATGGATTTATATCTGGGTTCTCAATTCTGTTCCATTGGTCTATGTGCCTGTTTTTGTACCAGTACCAGGCTGTTTTGACTACTGTGGCTGTATAACAGGTTCTGAAATCAGGTAGAGTGAGGCCTCCCACTTTCTTCTTCTTTTTCAGTAATGCTTTGCTTATCCGGGGCTTCTTTCCCTTCCATATGAAATTGGTGATTTGTTTCTCTATCCCCTTAAAATATGACATTGGAATTTGAATCGGAAGTGCGTTATACGTATAGATGGCTTTTGGTAGAATAGACATTTTTACTATGTTAAGTCTTCCTATCCATGAGCAGGGTATGTTTTTCCACTTAAGTATGTCCTTTTGAATTTCTTCTAGTGGAGCTTTGTAGTTTTCTTTGTATAGATATTTTACATCCTTGGTAAGATTTATTCCTAAGTATTTTCTCTTCTTGCCGGCTACTGTGAATGGTATTGATTTGGTTATTTGCTCTTCGGTGTTCTTTTTGTTGATGTAGAGGAATCCAAGTGATTTTTGTATGTTTATTTTATAACCTGAGACTCTGCCAAACTCTTCTATTAGTTTCAGTAGTTTTCTGGAGGATTCCTTAGGGTTTTCTGTGTATAAGATCATGTCATCTGCAAATAGTGATAACTTTACTTCCTCCTTGCCGATCCGGATACCCTTTATTTCTTTGTCTAGCCTAATTGCCCTGGCTAGGACTTCAAGTACGATGTTGAATAAGAGCAGTGATAAAGGGCATCCTTGTCTGGTTCCCGTTCTCAGGGGAAATGCTTTCAGGTTCTCTCCATTTAGAGTGATATTGGCTGTTGGCTTTGCATAGATGCCCTTTATTATGTTGAGGAATTTTCCTTCAATTCCTATTTTGGTAAGAGTTTTTATCATAAATGGGTGTTGGACTTTGTCAAATGCCTTTTCTGCATCAATTGATAAGATCATGTGGTTTTTATCTTTTGTTTTATTTATGTGATGGATTACATTAATGGTTTTTCTGATATTAAACCAGCCTTGCATACCTGGTATGAATCCCACTTGATCAGGGTGAATTATTTTTTTGATATATTGTTGGATTCTATTGGCTAGAATTTTGTTGAGGATTTTTGCATCTATGTTCATGAGGGATATAGGTCTATAATTTTCTTTTTTTGTGATGTCTTTACCTGGTTTTGGTATCAGGGAGATGGTGGCTTCATAGAATGAGCTGGGTAGTATTCCGTCATTTTCTATGCTTTGAAATACCTTCAGGAGTAGTGGTGTTAACTCTTCTCTGAAAGTTTGGTAGAACTCTGCCGTGAAGCCGTCTGGGCCAGGGCTTTTTTTTGTTGGAAGTTTTTTGATTACCGTTTCAATCTCTTTTTTTGTTATGGGTCTATTTAGTTGTTCTACTTCTGAATGTGTTAGTTTAGGTAGGTAGTGTTTTTCCAAGAATTCATCCATTTCTTCTAGGTTTTCAAATTTGTTAGAGTACAATTTTTCGTAGTAATCTGAAATGATTCTTTTAATTTCATTTGGTTCTGTTGTGATGTTGTCCTTCTTGTTTCTTATTCAGGTTATTTGTTTCCTTTCCTGTATTTTTTTAGTCAGTCTAGCCAATGGTTTATCAATTTTGTTAATTTTTTCAAAGAACCAGCTTTAGGCTTTGTTAATTCTTTCAATTGTTTTTCTGTTTTCTAATTCATTTAGTTCAGCTCTAATTTTTATTATTTGTTTTCTTCTGGTGCCTGATGGATTCTTTTGTTGCTCACTTTCTATTTGTTCAAGTTGTAGGGAGAGTTCTCTGCTTTTGGCTCTTTCTTCTTTTTGTATGTGTGCATTTATCGATATAAATTGGCCTCTGAGCACTGCTTTTGCTGTGTCCCAGAGGTTTTGATAGGAAGTATTTTCATTCTCGTTGCATTCTATGAATTTCCTTATTCCCTCCTTGATGTCTTCTATAACACAGTCTTTTTTCAGGAGGGTATTGTTCAGTTTCCAAGTATTTGATTTCTTTTCCCTAGTTTTTCTGTTATTGATTCCTAGTTTTATTGCCTTGTGGTTTGAGAAGATGCTTTGTAATATTTCGATGTTTTGGACTCTGCAAAGGTTTGTTTTATGACCTAATATGTGGTCTATTCTAGAGAATGTTCCATGTGCACTAGAAAAAAAAGTATACTTTGCAGCAGTTGGGTGGAGAGTTCTGTATAAGTCAATGAGGTCAAGTTGGTTGATTGTTGTAATTAGGTCTTCCGTGTCTCTCTTGAGCTTCTTACTGGATGTCCTGTCCTTCTCCGAAAGTGGTGTGTTGAAGTCTCCTACTATAATTGTGGAGGTGTCTATCTCACTTTTCAATTCTGTTAAAATTTGATTTATGTATCTTGCAGCCCTGTCATTGGGTGCATAAATATTTAATATGGTTATGTCTTCCTCATCAATTGTCCCTTTTATCATTATATAGTGTCCTTCTTTATCCTTTGTGGTGGATTTAAGTCTAAAGTCTATTTTGTCAGAAATTAATATTGCTACTCCTCTTCTTTTTTGCTTATTGTTTGCTTGATATATTTTTTTCCATCCTTTGAGTTTTAGTTTGTTTGTGTCTCTAAGTCTAAGGTGTGTCTCTTGTAGGCAGCATATAGATGGATCATGTTTCTTTATCCAGTCCGTGACTCTCTGTCTCTTTATTGGTGCATTTAGTCCATTTACGTTCAGCGTAATTATAGATAAATAAGTTTTTAGTGCTGTCATTTTGATGCCTTTTCATGTGTGTTGTTGGCAATTTTGTTTTTCCACATACTTTTTTGTGCTGAGACATTTTTCTTAGTAAATTGTGAGATCTTCATTTTCATAGTGTTTGACTTTATGTTAGTTGAGTCATTACGTTTTTCTTGGCTTTTATCTTGAGTTATGGAGTTGTTATACCTTTTTGTGGTTACCTTATTATTTACCCCTATTTTTCTCAGTAAAAACCTAACTTGTATTGTTCTATATCGCCTTGTATCACTCTCCATCTGGCAGTTCAATGCCTCCTGTATTTAGTCCCTCTTTTTGATTATTGTGATCTTTTACCTATTGACTTCAATGATTCCCTGTTATGTATATTATTATTATTATTATTATTTTTTAATTAATCTTAATTTGTTTGTTTTTGTGATTTCCCTTTTTGAGTTGATATCAGGACGTTCTGTTTTGTGACCTTGTATTGTGCTGGTATCTGATATTATTGGTTTTCTGACCAAACAATATCCTTTAGTATTTCTTGTAGCTTTGGTTTGGTTTTTGCAAATTCTAAACTTGTGTTTATCTGTAAATATGTTAATTTCGCCTTCATATTTCAGAGAGAGTTTTGCTGGATATATGATCCTTGGCTGGCAGTTTTTCTCCTTCAGTGCTCTGTATATGTCGTCCCATTCCCTTCTTGCCTGCATGGTTTCTGCTGAGTAGTCTGAACTTATTGTTATTGATTCTCCCTTGAAGGAAACCTTTCTTTTCTGCCTGGCTGCTTTCAAAATTTCTCTTTATCTTTGGTTTTGGCGAGTTTGATGATAATATGTCTTGGTGTTTTTCTTTTTGGATCAATCTTAAATGGAGTTCAATGAGCATCTTGGATAGATATCCTTTCATCTTTCATGATGTCAGGGAAGTTTTGTATCAGGAGTTCTTCAACTATTTTCTATGTGTTTTCTGTCCCCCCTCCCTGTTCTGGGACTCCAATCACCCGCAAGTTATCCTTCTTGATAGAGTCCCACATGATTCTTAGGGTTTCTTCATTTTTTTTAATTCTTTTATCTGATTTTTTTTCAGCTATGTTGGTGTTGATTCCCTGGTCCTCCAGATGTCCCAGTCTGCATTCTAATTGCTCGAGTCTGCTCCTCTGACTTTCTATTGCGTTGTCTAATTCTGTAATTTTATTGTTAATCTTTTGGATTTCTACATGCTGTCTCTCTATGGATTCTTGCAACTTATTAATTTTTCCACTATGTTCTTGAATAATCTTTTTGAGTTCTTCAACAGTTTTATCAGTGTGTTCCTTGGCTTTTTCTGCAGTTTGCCTTACTTCGTTTGTGATGTCTTGAAGCATTCTGTAAATTAGTTTTTTATATTCTGTATCTGATAATTCCAGGATTGTATCTTCATTTGGGAAAGATTTTGATTCTTTTGTTTGGGGGGTTGGAGAAGCTGTCATGGTCTGCTTCTTTATGTTGTTTGATATGGACTGCTGTCTCCGAGCCACCACTGGGAAACTAGTTTTTCCAGAAAATCCGCTAAAAAAAAAATGCAGTCAGATCCCTATCAGAGTTCTCCCTCTGGCTCAGGCTATTCAGATGTTAATGAAGCCGCCTGGGGAGGGTGGGGGAGGGATCAGAGAGATAGGAGAGTAGCACCTCAGAATATAGCCAGAGTTGCTTGTCTTGCTTGGAATGACTATTATATCTGAGATTTCCGCGGGTCACATCGCCTATGTGTGCTGGCTGTGTGGAGATTGCTCCCGGGGGGTCTGGCCCGCTGGAGTCATGGTCAGATCCTCCGCTGCCAGCCGAACGCCCAATGTCAACGTTGCCCTACTGGGACGGTGCACTCCCGACTCCAGTATCAGTCGCTGCCTCCCGGGGGCTCCCCGTCCTGCCAGCCGCATCGCCGCGCCGCCTCCGCGAACCGGCTGGGCCCTCCCCCGGGGCTAGGTCGGTGGGTGAAGCAGCTCTCCGCGCCTATGCCGTAGCCTGGACTTTTTAAGAATTTGAATTTCTTTTCTACATTTTTCTCCCTTTCTATCAGGATCCATCTACTGTGGGTCTGATCAGAACGTTGAGTAGTGGTAGCTAGGCACCATCTAGTTGTAGTCTCAGGGTAGATGAGGTTCGTGTAGACTATTAGTCATGTAGAATATTAGTTTCTTATTGGAGTCTTTGATTTCCTTCATTCTCTTTTGCTCCAGACGTATAGAGACCAATAGTATCTCAGATGATCTACTCACCAAACTAGGATGTAGAACATAAACTCTATGAAGTATACTATGCCAATTGACCGAGTTATCCCACAAGACTATGGTCCTAAGCCTTCAAACCCACTATGCTCACTATGTGCTTTATTATATATTTAAATATCATGCACACACACATGCATAGAGATATGCATACACCTATATATACACACATATGCATACTTATACACATATATGCATACATACATGCATATGTACCAGCATGTATGTTTAGTGTTTGTTGTTGCAAAATTATACGCAGCATAGCAATTACCAAAAGATTCTTTTTTCTTATTGTACTTTAGATGAAAGTTTACAGAACAAACTAGTTTCTCATTAAACAATTAGTACACATATTGTTTTATGACATTGGTTAACAACCCCATGACATGTCAACACTTCTCGACCTTAGGTTCCCTACTACCAGCTTTCCTGCCCCTTTTTGCCTTCCAGTCCTTGCCCCTGGGCTGGTGTACCCCTTTAGTCTGGTTTTGTTTTATGGGCCTGTCAAGTCTTTGACTGAAGGGCGAACCTCAGGAGTAAAACTTCTTTACTGAGCTAAAAAGGTGTCCAGGGTCCATAATCTTGTGGTTTCTCAAGTCTCTGTCACAAAAAAAGTAGGTCTAGTTTTTTTTGTGTGAGTTAGAATTTTGTTCTACGTATTTCTCCAACTCCGTCCGGGATCCTTTATTGTGATCTTTGTCAGAGCAGTCAGTGGTTGTAGCTGGGCACTGTGTGGTTGTACTGGACTCAGTCTGGTGGAGGCCATGGTAGTTGTGGTTCATTAGTCCTTTGGAATAATCTTTCCCTTGTGTCTTCAGTTTTCTTCATTCTCCCTTGCTGCCGAAAGAGTGAGACCAGTGGAGTATCTTAGATGTCCACTCACAGGCTTTTAAGACTCCAGGCACTACTCACCAAAGTACAATGTAGAACATTTTCTTTATAAACATGTTAGATGTTCCCCTAGACCATGGTCCCCACAGTCCTCAACCCAGTAATTCAGTCCCTCAGGAAGTTTGGATGTGTCTGTGGCGCTTCCATCACCTTGCCTTGCACAAATTGTGCTTCCTTCCTCAATATTGCGTATTGTCTTGCCCTTCACAAAAGTTACCACTCATCTATTGTCTATTTAGTGTTTTTCCATCCCCACTCCTCCCCGGCCTTGTAACCGTCAAAGATTGATTCTTTTTGTGTGTAAACTTTTTCATGAGTTTTCACAGTAGTGGTCTCATACAATATTTGTCCTTTTGTAATTGACTTGTTTCACTCAGCATAATGCCTTCCAGGTTCATCCATGTTATGAGATGCTTCACAGATTCATTGTTGTTCTTTGTCGTTGCATAATACTCCATTGTGTGCATGTATCACAGTTTGTTTATCCATTCATCTGTTCATGGGCATCTAGGTTGTTTCCATCTTTTTGCTATTGCGAACAACACTCCAATGAACTTGAATGTACATGTATCTATTCTTGTGACGACTCTCAGCCTGGTCTTCCATTAAATAAATAAATAAAGGAGGAGGTTAAACTTGTCTGGGAACCTCTTCGCTTTGTTTCAGGGCTAAAAGTCTGTGATTCAAATTCAGATCGAGAACTTCTGGGGTACCACTTACGCAGTACTTTCGGATTCCTTGCTGCTTTTGTCCTTTTTTTCCATTCGTCTGCGATTATTTATTGAGATCCTACTGCGTGCTAGACACTACTGCTCTAGGCGCTGAGGATATAGAGGTGAACAAGACTAGGTCCTTAACTCTCATGGAGCTTATAAAAATGGGGGGGGGGTGAGACAGTAAACAATTCCCTCCCCTTGCCGGGGAGTCGATTCCACTCATAGCGACCGTATAGGACAGAGTAGAATTGCCCCATAGGGTTTGCAGACAGCAGCTGGTGGAGTCGAACTGCTGACTTTTAGTTAGCAGGCAAGCCTTTAATAGTGGTAGAATCTGTGGGATGCCAAGACGCTTAAGCAGAAGAGTCGTATTAAGGGATTTTAGGATTTTATAACATCACTCTTGGCAAGAGTGGAAGCTGGAATGCTGTTGCAGTAGTCTAGGGGAACTACGATTTTGAACTAGAGTGATGGCGCACATGGTTAAGCGCTGGACTACTAACTGAAAGGTTGGTAGTTTGAACCTACCCATAGGTGCTTTGGAAGAAAGGCCTGGCAATCTGCTTTGAAAGGAGTTCAGTTGTCTGCAACACATGAGGTCACCATGAGTCAGAATTGACTCACAGCAACCAGTTTGTTTTTTTTAGGGAAATAGTGTCTCAGTGGTTAAGCGCTGGCTGCTAACCGAAAGGTGGGCATTCAAACCCACCAGCTGGTCTGCGGGAGAAAGATGTGGCAGTCTGTGTCCATAAAGATTTACAGCCTTGGAAACCCTGTGGAGTAGGGCTACTCTGTCCTATAGGGTCGCTATGAGTTGGAATTCGAGTAGAGGCCAATGGGTTTCTTTGTTTTTGGCAGTGGAGGAGGAAAGCAGTGAAAGGATTTAGTCTATAGTTCCGCAGCCCACCGAACAGGCTTAGCTAATGAGCTGCATGGGGGAGTGAGGCAACCAGAAATTACGGTTACCACCTAGGTTTGGGGCCTGAGAAACAGGCGGACTGCTTATTTATCTAGGATATAATCCTAGCAGTGGGGTTGCTGTAACATGGGTGTGCATATGTCTATTCCTGTGATAAGTCTTATTTCTCTAGGGTATAGTCCCAAGAGTGGGATTTTGGATTATATGGTATTTCTATTTCTAGCTTTCTAAGGAAGCACCATACCGTTTTCCAAAATGGTTGTATCATTTTGTGTTCCCACCAGCAGTGCATAAGGGTTCTGATCTCCCCAGAGCCTCTTCTGCATTTATTATTTCCTGTTTCTTTGATTTGTGCCAGTAATACCAGGATGAGATGGTATCTCATTGCGGTTTTGATTTGCATTTCTCTAATGGCTAGTGATCATATTTCCTCATGTGTCTGTTGGTCACTTGAATGTCTTCTTAGGTGAAGTGCCTGTTCATTTCTTTTGCCTGTTTTTTAATTGGATTGTCTTTTTTTTTTGTAGAGGTGTTAGATTTTCTTGTAGATCTTAGAGATTAGACGTTTGTCCGATTTGTACTAGCCAATTTTTTTCCCCAGTCTGTAGGTTCTCTGTTTACTCTTTTGGTGAAGCCTTTTGATGAGCATGAGTGTTTAGTTTTTAGAAGATCCCAGTTATCTAGCTTGTCTTCTGGAGTTTATATGTTGTTGGCTGTATTTTGTATCCTGTTAATGCCATGTATTAGGGCCTCTAGTGTTGATCCTATTTTTTTCTTCTATGAACTTCATAGATTTGGCTTTATATTTAGGTCTTTGATCCATTTTGAATTAGTTTTTATATATGGTGTGAGTTATGGGTCCTGTTTCATTTTTTTGCAGATGAACATCCAGTTTTGCCAGCAGCATTTGTTAAAAAGACTGTCTTTCCCCCATTTGATGGACTTTGGGCCCTTATCAAAGATCAGGTGATCATATGTGGATAGATTTACATCTGGGTTCTCAATTCTGTTCCATTGGTCAATGTATCTGTCGTTATACCAGTACCAGGCTGTATTGACTACTGGAGGTGTATAGTAAGTTCTGAGGTCAGGTAGTGCGAGTCCTTCTACTTTATTCTTTTTCAGTAGTGCTTTTCTTATCCAGGACCTCTTCCCTTTCCATATAAAGTTAATGATGTCTTTCCATCTCTTTAGAGAATATTGTTGGTATTTTGATTGGTACTGCACTGTATTTGTAAATTGCTTTGGGTAGAATTGTTATTTTCACAATGTCGAATCTACCTATGCATGAGCATGGTATGTTTTTCCATTCATGCAGATCTGTTTTGGTTTCTTGCAGTAGTGATTTGTAGTTTTCTTTGACAGGTCTTTTACATTCCTAATTAGATTTATTCCTAAGTATTTAATTTTTTAGGAGTATAATAAATGAAATTGTTTTTGCAATTTCCTTTCCATCATTCTCTTTATTGGTATATAGGAATCCGACTGATTTTTGTATGTTTATCTTGTATCCGGCTACCCTGCTGAATCTTTCTATTAGTTGCAGTAGTTTTCTTGTGGAGTCATTCCAGTTTTCTATGTATACTATCATATCATCCGCAAATAGGGACAGGTTGACTTCTTCATTACCAATTTGAATGCGCTTTATTTCTTTTTCTTACCTTATTGCTCTACTTAGGACTTCCAGCACAATGTTAAATAGGAGTGGTGATAAAGGGCATCCTCGCTTGTTCCTGTTCTCAAGGGGAATATTTTCAGCCTCTCTCTGTTAAGAATGATGTTGGTCATTGGTTTTGCATAGATGACCTTTATTATGTTGAGAAATTTCCCTTGTATACCTATTTTATTGAGAGTTTTTATCAGGAATGGGAGTTGGACTTTTTCAAATGCCTTTTCTGCGTCGATTGAGATGATCATATGATTCTTTTCTTTCCTTTTATTTATGTGGTGGATTATGTTGATTGATTTTCTAACATTCCACCATCCTTGCATAAAAAAAAATTTTTTTTTTTTTTGCATACCTAGTATGAATCCTACTTGGTCGTGGTGTATTATTTTTTTGATATGATGATGAATTCTGTTGGCTAGAGTTTTGTTGAGAATTTTTGCATCTATATTCATGAGAGATATTGATTTGTAATTTTCTTTTTTCTGGTGTCTTTGTGTGGTTTTCGTATCAGGATTATGCTGGATTCATGAATTCAGAAGTATCACTCTCTTTTCTGTGTTCTGAAATAGTTTTAGTAGTACTGGTGTAAACTCTTCTCTGAATGTTTGGTAGAATTCTCCAGTGAAGCCATCTGGGCCAGGGCTTTTTTATGTTGGGAGTTTTTTTTTTTTTAATTACATTTCAATCTCTTCTCTTGTTATGGGTCTGCTCAGATTTTCACCATCATTTTGTGTTAGTTTGGCTAGGTAGTGTGTTTCTAGAAATGTGTCCATTTCATCTAGGCTTTCAAATTTTAAATTCATAATACTCTGTTAAAAAAAACCCAGTGCCGTCGAGTCAATTCCAACTCATAGCAACCCTATTGGACAGAGTAGGACTGCCCCATAAAGTTTCCAAGGAGTGCCTGGCAGATTCGAACTGCCGACCATTTGGTTAGCAGCCGTAGCACTTAACCACTATGCCAGTTATGATCCTTTTTATTTCACTTGGTTCTGTGGTAATGTCCCCCATTTCATTTCTTATTTGGGTTATTTGCAACCACTCGTATTTTTCTTTTGTCAGTTTGGCCAGTGGTTTGTCAATTTTGTTGATCCTTTCAAGGAACCAACTTTTGGTCTTGTTCATTCTTTCTATTGTTTTTCTATTCTCTATTTCATTTGTTTCTGCTCTGGTCTTTATTATTTCCTTTCTTCTGGTGGCTGTGGGCTTCTTCTGCTGTTTTCTTTCTATTTGTTCACATTGTGTATCTAATGTTTTGATTTTGTCCCTTTTTTTTTTTTTTTTGATGTGTTCATCTAGTGCTATAAATTGACCCCTGAGGACTGCCTTTGCTGTTCCCAAAGGTTTTGGTATGATGTGTTTTCATTCTCATTTGATTCTAGGAATTTTTTGAATCCATCTCTGATTTCTTTTATTACCCAGTGGTTTTTCAGTAGGATATTATTCAGTTTCCATGTAATTGATTTTTTTCCTTGGTCTTCCTGTTGTTAATTTCTACTTTGATGGCATTGTAGTCAGAGAAGACACTTTGTATTATTTCAATGTTTTGGATTTTGTTGAGGGTTGCTCTGTGGCCTAAGACATGGTCTGTTCTGGGAAACATTCCAGCTGCATTGGAAAAGAATGTGTACGTTGCAGCTGTTGGGTGGAGTGTTGTATATATGCCTATGAGGTCAATTTGGCTGATTGTGCCCTTTAGCTCTTCCATATCTTTGTTGAGTTTCTTTCTATATGTTCTGTCTGTTACT
This sequence comes from Loxodonta africana, assembly GCF_030014295.1. Taxonomy (NCBI): domain Eukaryota; kingdom Metazoa; phylum Chordata; class Mammalia; order Proboscidea; family Elephantidae; genus Loxodonta; species Loxodonta africana. The sequence continues at coordinate 38,249,206 of NC_087342.1, forward strand.
GAGAGTGGTGTGTTGCAGTCTCCTACTATTATTGTGGAACTGTCAGTTTCTTTTTTCAGTGCTGTTAGGGTTTGTTTTATGTATTTTGGAGCCCTGTAATTGGATGTTTATTATGGTTAAGTCCTTGTGATGGATCGTCCCTTTAATCATTATATGGTGCCCTTCTTTGCCTTTTATGGTGGATTTGTTTTAAAGTCTATTTTTATCTGAGATTAGCACTGCCACTCCTGGTCTTTTTTGGGTAATTATTTTCTTGATATATTTTTTCCATCCTTTGATTTTTAATAAATTTATATCTTTGTTTCTAAGGTGTGTCTCTTGTAGGCAGCATGTTGATGGATCCTGTTTTTTTTTTTTTTTTTAATCCATTCTGTCATTCTCTGTCTCTTCATGGGTCCTTTGTGCCATTTACATTCAGTGTAATTATTGAGAGGTGTGAGTTTATTGCTGTCATTTTGTAGTGCCTTTTTTTTTTGGTGTGGTGCTGACATTGTCTTTGTTCCTCTTACTCTCCTGTGCTGAATTCTTTTTGTTTTGTGGATTTCTTTTTCATTTATTTTGTTTTTGTAGATTTTGTTTTTATTGAGACTTTATGTTTTTCTTCTTTATTTTGATGAGTAAGTTTGTTAACTTTCTTTGTGGTTACCTTGAAATTTACCCTTATCTTCCTAGGTTTGAACCAGTCTATTATTCCTTGGTAGCACCTTGCCTTCCTCTCCACTAGAAAGTTCTATACCTATACCATTTATTCCCTCTTTTATTGTTCTGACATTGTCATTTATAGATTAACCTGTTTGGTTCCCTGTTGCAATTGTTTTTGTTTTTGAAAGTCCTTAAGAGTTCATTTCCTAGGTTGGTATCTGGCTGGTACAGTCTTGCATCCTTGATTCAGGCTGTGGTCTGACGTTGTTTGTTCTTAGAATGAAGGACTCCCTTTAATAATTCTTGTAAGTTTGGTTTGTTTTTTACATATTCCCTTAGTTTCTCTTTATCTGTAAATGTCCTAATTTCACCATCATATTTGAACAAGAGTTTTGTAGGATATATTAGTCTTGTTTGGCAATTTTTTTTCTTTCAAGTTTTTATATATGTCATCCCATTGCTTTCTTGCTTGCATGGTTTCTGCTGAATAATTAGAGTTTAGTCTTATTGTTTCTCCTTTGTATGTGACTTTTTGTTTTTCTCTAGCTGCTAGCGGGATGTTTTCTTTGTCTTTGGTTTTAGTGAGTGTGATTATGATATGCCTTGGTGTTTTTCTCTTGGGGTCTATCCTATATAGGGTTCGTTGAGCTTCTTGGATGGTCAGTTTTTCATCTTTCATGATATTAGGGAAGTTTTTTTTTGTCAACAATTCTTCAGTGATCCTCTCTGGGGTTTTTGTTTTCTTTCCCTGTTCTGGAACTCTGATCACTTGCAATTTTTTTTTTTTTGTATCGCACATAATTCTCAGGGTTTCTTCATTTTTCTTTGTTCTTTTTTATGATTTTTCCTCAAACAGATTTATAGCCAGGTGTTTGTCTTCACTTTCACTGATCCTGTCTTCCATCATCTCAGACTTATTCTTCAGCCCTCCTATGATGCTGTCCATTTCTGTAAACTTGTTTATCTTTTGGAGTTCTAATTGTTGTTTTCGTATGATTTCTAATTGTGAATTCATTTTGTCATTTTCTTCCTGCATTATTTTCCTGAATTCTTCCACTTTCTTGTTTATTTTACATGAGTATGTCTTCCTTTTCCATAAATTTGCGTATTTTTTCCTCATTTTTGTCTGCTTTTTCTTCAACTCTTGGATAGCTCTGAATATTAGAGATTTGAATTCACTGTCAGGTAATTCTAGTGCCTTTTCTTCTACTGGAAAGTCATCTGATGTTTTATTTTGGACGCCTACTGGAACCATCCTGTCCTTTTTTTTTTTTTTAAATATTTTTTGATATTGTTTGCTGTCTTCAGGACATTAAGTAGTTATTTTCTTTGTTTATTGATTATAGATCTGTTTGTTTCATCCTGATTTTTTGTTTTATTTGGTTGTGTCTGAGCAGGCGGTCTATGCTTTCTTTGCTTTTTGCTTGTCTGTGGTAATGATACTTTTCTTCTACTTGTCCAATGGGCAGGGCTAGTTGCTCAGCTATGGTGCAGCAGGGCAGGTCCAGCTGAAGGGGAGAGGCTGGTATGGGTTGTTTGTGGCATGTGTTAGGGCCAACAGAGTGGGGCAGGAATCAGTGCCAGGCAGGTTCTGGTAGGCTGTGCCTGGGCTAGTCAGGGTGTGATATTCAGTGCGTGGTGCATATAGGTAGGTAGTAGAGGGGAGGCTGTGGTGTGTGGAGCTAATAGGGGTATGGGAAAGAGATGGGAGAGGAAAGAGAAACAGTAGCCAAAAAAAGAGTGCCAAGAGAGCTTGCTGTTGGCGTGGAGGTATGAGAAACTGAGAAATGGAGAAAGACAAAAAAAAAAAAAAGGGAAAAAGAAAGAAAAAAAACTAGAAGAAAAAAGTAAAAGAAAAAAGAAAGTAAATAAAAGCCCCCAGGGGCTCCCCTGGTGCGGCTGCAAAGATTGGGGAAGTGGCTCTCAGGCTGCACAGTATAACCTGGCTAGAGAGGGTATAGATATCACACAGTGCCAGGAGTTTGGTGTTTAGCTGAGTTCTTTATCTCTTCATTTGACACTTTGGGTTCCAGGAATGATGTTTGTCTCTGTTTTGCTTAGTTTTTCAGGTCTTTGCTGTGGAGGGATGGCATGATATTTCTGTTTACGGTGCCATGTTGGCCAGAAGTCCCAAGAGGTCCTTCTTTCTTGTGTACATGTTAGTGACATTGTTTATATTGGTTAAGCTGTGCACACTTCTCCCTCATTCCGTGTTACCTTTCCTATTACCAAAAATAACGTGTCTACTTTTACAGAATGAATCCCTTTTCCCCCTCCCTCCACCCATCCCTGCTAACCACTAATGTTAGTTTCTGTGTATTTACCTATTCATGTTGTTTTATAAAAATGAGAACATACAACATATATATATTTTAATTGACTTATTTTGCTCAAGATAATGTACACCAGGTTCATCCATATTGTAGATGTTTCAGAAACTCATTTTTCTTTGTTGCTGAGTAGTATTCCATTGTATGTATGTATCACATTGTATGTATGTACCACATTTTACTTATCCATTCATCCGTTGATATGCACTTAGGTTGTTTCCATCTTTTTGCTTTTGTGAATAGTGCCTTGATTAACGCAGGTGTGCATATATCTGTTTGTGTCACTTCTATTAGGTCCCTAGGGTTTACACCCATAGTGGAATTGCTGGGTCATATGGCAGCTGTACCTCCAGACTGTTTGCCATAATGGCTGTACTATTTTGCATTCCCACTTGCAAAGGATGAGCATGAACAAATCTTTCTTGAGCTACCGTGGCCAATGCAGCCAATGCAGCCAATATGTACTACTAACCTCCAGTTTTCCTGTCTTCCCCTGGACCTACAAGCACAGTAAGCACCTGGCCTGCCTTCCATCTTATTGCAGGAAATAGTTTTCCCAAACGGTTTGCTACTAAGTAGCATAAACTCCATCTCTCTAGCCTTCTCTATAAGTTTTCTTGCCAACTGCTATTCAAAGCACATATTTTAGATATGTGTCAGGGCAGTTCCCCTCTTTTAGGTGCCAATTGTTGCATTAGTCAGGGCAATTAACTACAGTGTTGTTGCTGTGTGCCATTGTGTCAGTTCCAATGCATAGTCCTACCTTATAGGACTGAGTAGAACTGCCCCATAGGGTTTTTAAGGCTATAATCTTTACGGAAGTAGACTGCCACATCTTTCTACTGAGGAGTGGCTGGTGGGTTCAAACCATTGATCTGTCAGTTAGCAGCAAATTGCTTAACCTCTGCACCACCAGGGTTCCTACACAATCCTGAAATCTGAGCAGCCTAATACAACACAAGTTTACTTCACCATCACACAGAATTTTCTGTGGGCCATTGGTTTCCCATGTGAGCAGTGACTCAGGGATTCAGACTACTTTCATTTTGTGACAAAACTTGTGACCTCTTAGGTCACTTTGGTAGGGGAAAGGGAAAGCAGATGGGACATGTGATCTTATTGTCTCTGCCCAGAAGTTCCACCTGTCACTTATGTTCATGACCCATTGGCCAGAACTAGTCATATGACTCCAATCTAACTGCTAGGGAGGCTGGGAAACATAGGGCCATGGTTGCTCACTAGCATCTGTGCCACATAAAGGCTGCGGCCACGGTGGTGGTATAGGGGTAACTTTTACCATTGGGAATTTTTTAGTGGGAGAGAAAAGGTCACGGTGGAGGTTTGTTTGCTGTTGTTGTTTTTAATTATAAAGGTAGAAAAGGATCAAGCAGATCATGATGGAAGGGAATTGTCTTCGTCACTCAGTGCACTTTTTCTACAGCACTATTCTTACTATGAGTCAGAATTGACTCAACGGCAGCGGGTTTATTTTTTAATTTTTTTATTTTTCTATTTTTCTTCTTACTAGGGAGCCTGGTGGCACGGTGGTTAAGCATTCAGCTGCTAGCCAAAAGGTTGAACGTTCGAATCCACTGGCCACTTCTTGGAAACCCTGTGGGGCAGTTCTACTCTGCCCTGTAGGATCACTATCAGTAAGAATTGACTTGATGGCAATGGATTTTTACTCTCACTAAGTTGGGTCTATATTATATATGTAGCATAAAAAAAACACACGTCAGTGCGGGAAATGCCCTGGTCCTGAGTGTTGATTAGAACTGGACCAAATTTCTCCTTCTACCCTTTGCCTCTTGTTACAAGATATTATATTTGAGCAGTTTTAATTATAAGTATCAAGTGAGGAGTTATAAAGAATCAAGCTAGCTAGAGGGAATGAGAAGGAATTGGGTTGCTAACTTTTTCCTATGAGAAAAAAATAATTTTGGAGACTCAGGAGATTGAGATGAGGAAAGGGTAAGCATAAAATTTCCTTATGCAGTTTTCATCTGACAATAATAAGAAGCAGCAAGAAGTTAGATGGAAGGTTTTCCCTGACCAGGGTGGAGAGATTACGAAAGCAATAATATTTTTCTTCTTTTTTTTTTAAGCATCATTACCTGAATATTTCTCCATGTCATTAGTTATGCATTGCTTTGAAGCATGACTTTTAATCACATCTACTTCACCAAAGAATATCTCGTATTAGTCAGTTTCCATTTACCAGGGTACAAGACCAATGACTTATTAATCAGAAATACTTTTTTTTTTTTTTCAATACAATTGATGACTACGCATGTGGACCTCACTGGACAAATTACATAGGAATCAAACTGATTACATCTGTGAAAAGAAAGGATGGAGAAGCTCAATATCATCAATGATGACAAAGCCAGGGGCTGATTGTGGAACAGGTCATCAATTGCTCATGTGCAAGTTCAAGTTGAAGCTGAAGAAATACAAAGCAAGTCCACAAGAGCCAGAGTACAACCTTGAATACATCCTTTCTGAATTTAGAGACAATTTCAAGAATAGATGTGATACACTGAATACTAATGACCAAAGACCAGACATCAAGGACAGCACTCATGAAGAAAGTAAAAGGTCGTTAAAAAAAAACTAGAATAAGGAAAATACCAAAACAGATATTATAAGAGACTCTGAAACTTGCTCTTAAGCACAGAATAGCTAAAGTGAATGGAAGAAATGATAAAAGAGTTGAACAGAAGGTTTCAAAGACTGCCTCAATTAGACAGAGTAAAGTGCTATACTATGACGAAATGTGCAAAGACCCGGAGTTAGAAAACCAAAAGGGAAGAACACGCTCAGTATTTCTCAAGCTGAAAGAACTGAAGAAACATCCAAGCCTTGAGTTGCAATATTGAAGTATTCTACAGAGAAAGTGTTAAATGATGCAGGAAGCATCAAAAAAAAAGGCGGAAAGAATACACAGAGTTACAGAATCAAAAATAATTAATTAATGTTCAACCATTTCAGGAGATAGTATATGATCAGGAACTGATAGTACTGAAGGAAGCAGTCCAAGCTACACTGAAGGCATTGGTGAAAAACAAGGCTTCAGGAATTTAAAGAATACCAATTGATATGTTTCAACAAATGGATGCAGTGCCCCAGGGGTTCAATTGTCTATGCCAAGAAATTTGCAAGACAGCTACCTGGCCAACTGTCTGGAAGACATCCATATTTGTGCCCATTCCAAAGAAAGGTGATCCAACAGAATGTGGAAATTATCAAACAACATCATCAATATCACATGCTAGCAAAATTTTGCTGAAGGTAATTAAAAAATGACTGTAGTTGTATACGGACAGGGAACTGCCAAAAGTTCAAATCAGACTTAGAAGAGGACTTGGAATGAGAGATATCACTGCTGATGTCAGATGGATCTTGGTCAAAAGCAGAAAATACCAAAAAGATGTTTACCTCTGTTTTATTACTATGGGGAAGCATGTGACTCTGTGGGTCATAACAAATTATGGGTTATATCGGGAAGAATGGGAATTCCAGAACACAATGCTCATGTAGGACCTGTAGATAGATCAAGTGGTAGTTATTTGAACAGAACAAGGAAATACTGCTTACTTTAAAATTGGAAGAGGCATGTGGCATGGTTGTATTCTTTCAGCTTACTTATTTGATCTGTATGCTAAACAAATAATCGGAGGAGAATTTTGCATCTACGATATACAGATGACACAACCTTGCTTGCTGAAATGAAGATGACTTGAAGCTTCGAGTACCACTCTTCGCTGTCCGCACCGCCCTCACATATTTATGCCCCTCTTTACCCAGCGTCAAATCCGTGTCCCATCATTACAATCAACCCTCACATATACCGTCAACTCCCTTCCCACCTCTGCTTTCATCAAACTCAGCTGGTTAAATCCAGTTCCAGCCTAATGTATAGCATCTAGCTCAAAATAACTGGAGTAAATTTAATCACATCGACTGGCCTTATTTTAGATTTATGACTCTTAATACCAAATGGATAGGAGCTCTCATTGTGCAGTGGTTAAAGCTTTTGGCTACTAACTGAAAGTTGGGCGGTTTGAACCCACCAGCTGCTCCTCAGGAGAAAGATGTGGCAGTATGCTTCCTTGGAAACCCTATGGGATTTCCATGAGTCAGAACTGACTCGACAGCAGTGGATTTGGTTTCAGTTTGGAGTATCAAGTGGGCCTTATGCTGCCAAGCAATAAATACACATTTACCTGGTCCCCTTACTCACTTCCACCAATGATTTCATACTTTCTCCACTGTCCTCAAGCCCCCAGCACCTACTCCTACATTCTCACTCTAAGCTGCTTCCCATTTCACAGAGAAAATAAAAACAAGAAGAAAATAATATCTCCAGGCTCCCACAAGCAATTTACCCACTTCCTTTTTTTTTTTTTTTTTTGTATCTGTGCCCTTACTACATGTCTTCCTGCTGGCGACTATGGGTGGAATGTTCTCTTCACTGATGAATGTTCTCTTCACTGAATTCCATCAGTTTCCTTTACTAAAAGGCATGTCTCCATCAACCTCTCTTCTCTGTACCTTTGATTCCTCCTCTCCTGGATCACTCCTATCAGTTCACAGATATGCTGTTGTATCTTCAATCTTAAGTCCTGGCAATCTACTCCTGAAAAATCAGCCATTGAAAACCCTATGGAGCACTGTTCTCTGACATGTGAGGTTACCACGAGTTAGAATTGACTCGATGGCAACTGGTACTGGTATCTTCCATCATAAAAAAATTCCTTCTCTTGACTCAAAAATCCCACTCCAGCTACCGCCTCCCTTTTCCATTCTCCTTTACAAAAATCCTCCTCAAAAGTTGTATATAATTAATGTCTTCTATTCCTACTCTTTAATCTTCTCTTGGGAGCCCAGATGGCAAAGTGATTAAAAGCTTGGCTGCTAACCAAAACGTCGACAGTTCGAATCCACCAGCAGCAACTTGGAAACCCTATGGGGCAGTTCTACTCCATCCTGCAGGGTCACTGTGAGTCAGAATCAGCCCGATGGCAATGGGTTTTTAATCTTCTCTTAAGTCCACTCCAGTCATGCTTTTTACACTGCTTTGTCAGGGCAAAGACCATGTTGCTAATCTAGTGGCAGTGGTCAACTCTAAACCCTCCTCTTACTTTTATGATCAGGAACATTTGGCAAGTTGGTCATTCCATCTTCTTTGAAATATTTACTCTGCTTAGCTTCCGGGACATGACTTTCCTTCAACGTCACCTGTTTCTCCTACGTCTCCTGGGCTGGTTTTCCTTAATCCTCTGACCTCTAAATTTCATCTTACTCCTGAGCTAAATACTTGGACCTCTTCTTTTGTCTAAATATGCTCTGTCTCTTGGGGATCTTATCCAGTGTGATGGCTTTAAATATCACTTGACATTGTAAATGCTTTCCAAATTTGTATCTTTAGCACATATCCTGCTCCTAAACCTGGATTCAGGTATATTACCATCTATTTGCTACCTCCACTTGAATATCTAAAAAACGAACAAAAAAACAAACAACTCGTAGTGACCCTATAGGGCAAAGTAGAATTTCCCCATAGGGTTTCCAAAGAGCAACTGGTAGATTCGAATTGCTGACTTTTTGGTTAGCAGCTGAGCTGTTAACCACTGTGCCACCAGGGCTCCTGGATATCTAATAAGCACTTAAAATTTCCCATGTCTAAAAGCAAATTCCTGGTAATTTCAGTAATTTCAACTTTATCCTTCTAGTTTTTCATGCCAACATTTTTTACTCTCCTCATTATTTCATACTCCACATCAAATCCATGAGCAAATCATGTTGGCTCTACCGTTAAAATATATCCTGACTCATAGCCCGTACTTCTTTCTTTCATTTGGATTTTTGAAGCAGCTTCCTAACTTGTCTTGCTCTGCTGTTCCCAACTCCCATCCCCAACCCCACCTCCCACTCTGGTCTCAAGGCAGCAGTCAGAAGAATTCTTTAAATATGTAAATCAGATCATGCCAGACTTTGGCTCTGAATCTCCCAAGACCCCCCATCTCTCACAAAGGAAAATCACAGTGGCCTCCAGGTCCTATACTAGTGGCATCCCAGTGCCCCTCTGACCTCCTATTCTTCCACCACTCATTCACTCTGCTGCAACCACACTGGCATCCTTACTTATTGAACATTCCAGGCACAACCCTGCCTGTGGGCCTTTGCATTTGTGCTCCCTGAGCTTGGAACCCTGATCCCCCATAGCCTCATCTTTTACTCCCTCTTCTCCATCAAATCTCAGTCGGTGAGCCCTTGCCTGATCACCCTTTCTAATATTGCAGCCCTCCTACCCTGGAAACGTCCACTTTCCTTAGTGATTTCCCTTTTTTCGATAATAATTTTCATCATTTGCATACTACTTTTTGTGCTTATTTTGTCTGGTACCTTCCACTAGATAAAATAGGATAGCAGGGATTTTTGTCTGTTTTGATACTGTATGCCCAGTGACTAGAATAGTATCTGGTACAATTAGGTGTTCCTCCAGTCTCTCTTGGACCAGTAAATCCGATCTTTTTTATGAATTTGAATTTTGTTCTACATTTTTTCCCCCACTCTAACCAGGACCTTCTGTTGTGACCCTGGTCAGAGTGGTCAGTAGTGGTAGCTGGGCATCATCTAATTCTTCTGGTCTCAGGCTAGTGGAGGGTGTGGTTTCTGTGGTCCATTAGTCCTTTGAACTAATTGTTTCCTTAAGTCTTTGGTTTTCTTCACTCTCATTTGCTCCAGACAGAAAGAAACCAGTAGTTGGATCTCAGGTGGCCACTCACAAGCTTTTAAGACCCTACACACTACTCACCAAAGTAAGATGTAGAAAGTTGCCTTTATGAACTATGTTATGCCAGTGGACCTAGATGTCCCCCAAGACTATGGTCCTTAACATTTAAGCCCAGTAACTGTGAGGTGTTTGGTTATGTCTAGGATGTCTCCATGACTGTGTGCCCTTTGTGCTCTATTATATATACGAATAATGTATGTGTAGAAATGTCCATAGCCAAACCTGTATATGCACATCGATGTACTCTCATGCACCCTCTCACAACCCATTCAGCATACATATCTACCTATGTATCCACTCATAAATTATTGTTATTACTGTTGTTCAGGATTGTGTAAGTTATAGTATTTACCTTCATTGCCTTTTATTCTTAGTGTCTTTCCTTCCCTTGGTGATGTTGCACTGATTTTCCCCATATCGTGTACTGCCTTTCCCTTCACCAAAGTTAACATGTTTCTACTCTCTACGTTTCTACTCTCTAGTTAGGGATTTTCCCTCCTCCCCTCCCATCCCATCCCTGGTAACCATCAAAAAAAAAAAAGTTTCTGTGTATAAACGTTTTCTTGACTATTTAAATAGTGGTTTCATACAATATTTGTCCTTTTGTGGTTGCTTATTTTACTAAGCATAATGTCTCCAGATTCATCAAAGCTGTGAGATGTTTTGTGCATTCATCGTTATTGTTTATCAAAACCTAGTATTCCATTGTGTGTATGTACCACAGTTTTTTTTTTTTTAATTTATTCATGTGTTGACGGGCACTTTTTTACTATTGTGAATAATGCTGCAATGAACGTGGGTGTGCATATGCCTATTCGTGTGATGGCTCTTATTTCTCTAGGATGTATATCTAAGAGTGGGTTTGCTGGATCATATGGTATTTCTATTTCTAGCTTTTTAAGGAAGCACCATACCGTTCTCCATAGTGCTTGTACCATTTTACATTCCCACCAACAGTGTCTAAGAGTTCTGATCTCCCTACAGCCTCACCAGTATTTGTTGCTTTTTGTTTCTTTGATTAGTGCCATTATTGCTAGGGTGAGATGGTATCTCAATTGTAGTTTTGATCTGGCTAATGAGCATCTCTTCATGTGTTTTTTAGCCACCTGTATTTCTTCTTTCGACTGCTAACTGAAAGGTCAGCAGTTTGAAACAACCAAAGGCCCTGAGGGAGAAAGATGTGGCAGTCTGCTTCCATTGAGATTTACAGCGTTGGAAACCCTGTGGGGTGGCTATGAGTTGGGACCAGCTTGATGGCAGTGGGTGGGATGTCTTCTTTGGTGAAGTGTCTGTTCATGTCCTTTGCTCGTTTTTTAATTGGGTTGTTTGTCTTTTTGTTGTTGAGGCATTGAAGTTCTTTATAAATTTTAGAGATTAGACCCTTGTCGGATATGTTGTAGCCCAAAATTATTTCCCAGTCTGTAGGTTCCCTTCTGATGAAGTCTTTTGATGAGCAAAAGTGTTTAATTTTTAGGAGATTATAGTTATCTAGTTTATCTTCTGGTGTTTTCACATTTTTGGTTATGTTTGGCATTCTATTTATGCTGTATATTAGGGCCCCTAGCACTGTCCCTATTTTTTCCTCCGTGATCTTTATAGTTTTAGGTTTTACATTTAGGTCTTTGATCCATTTTGAGTTAGTCTTGTTTCATTCTTCTGCAAATGGATATTCAGGTTTTTTCCAGCACCATTTGTTAAAGAGATTTCTCTTCTCCATTTAATGAACTTTGGCCCTTTGCCAAAGATCAGCAGTCCATAGGTGAATGCATTTACTTCTGGGTTCTCAATTCTGTTCCATAGATCTATGTGTCTATCATTGTACCAGTACCAGGCTGTTTTGACTACTGTGACTGCACAGTAGGTTCTGAGACTGGGGAGTGTGAAGTTTCCTACTTTGTTGTTCTTCTTCAATAATGCTTTGCTTCTCTGGGGCCTCTTTCCTTTCCATATAAAATTGGTGATTAGCTTTTCCACCTCATTAAAGAGTGTTGTTGGAATTTGAAACAGGATTGCATTGCATTTGTAGATCATTTTGGGTTGTATTGGCATTTTTGCAATGTTATCTCTGCCTATCCATGAGCATAGTATATTTTTCCATTTATGTAAGCCTCTTTTTTTTCTTGCAATAGTGTTTAGTAGCTTTCTTTGTACACATCTTTTACATCTCTAATTAATTTATTCCTAAGAATATTGCCTTTTTGAGGGCTATTGTAAATGGTATTGTTTTCCTGATTTCCTTCTCAAATTTCTCTTTGTGTAGAGGAGTCCAACTGATTTTTTAATGTTGCTCTAGTACCCTGCCACTTTGCTGAATTCTTCTACTGGTTCCAGAAGTTTTCTTATGGAGTCTCTGGAATTTTTTATGTACACGATCATATCATCTGCTAATAGGGTAGTTTTACTTCTTCCTTGCCAATTTGAATGCACTTTATTTCCCTTTCTTGCTTTAGTGCTCTAGCTAGGACTTCCAGTGCAATATTGAATAAGAGTGGTAATAAAGGGCATCCTTGTCTGGTTCTTGTTCTCAAGGGGAATGCCTTCAGTCTCTCTCCCTTGAGAATAATGTTGGCTTTTGGTTTTGTATATATGCCCTTAATTATGTTGAGGGATTTCCTTTCTATTCCTATTTTGCTGAGACTTTTTACCAAGAGTGGGTGTTTGACTTTACCAAATGCTTTTTCTGCATTGATTGAGATGATCTTGTTTTTTGTTTCATTTATGCGGTGGGTTACATTGATTTATTTTCCAATGTTGAACCATTCTTGTATACCTGGTATGAGTCCAACTTGGTCATGCAGTATTAATTTTTGTAATATGCTGTAGAATTCCATTAGATTGAATTTTGTTGAAAATTTTTGTGTCTATGTTCATGAGGGATATTGTCTATAATTTTCTTTTTTAGTGGTGTCTTTGCCTGGGTTTGGTATCAGGATTATGCTGGCTCCATAGAATGAATTTGGGAGTATTCCTTCCTTTTCTATGTTCCGGAATCGTTTGAACAGTATTGGTTTCAACTCTTCTCTGAGTGTTTGGTAGAATTCTCCAATGAAGTTGTCCAGGCCAGGTTTTGTTGTTGTTGGGAGGTTTTTTGTTTTTTTAAATGACTTCCTGAGTTTCTTCTTTTATTAGGGGTCTATTCAGATTTTCTACCAGAGTTTGTATATTATTCAGATTTTCTACCAGAGTTTGTATTAGTTTGGGTAGGTGGTGTGTTTCTAGAAATTTGTCCATTTTTTCTAGGTTTTCAAATTTGTTGGAGTGTAATATTTCATAATATTTTGTTATGATCCTTTTTTTCTCAGTTGGTTCTGTTGTAATGTCATCCATTTCCTTTCTTATTTGGGTTACTTGTGTCTTTTCCTTTTCTGCTTTTGTCAATCTGGCCACTGGTTTGTTGATTTTATTGATCTTTTCAAAGAATCAACTGCTAGTCTTGTTGATTCTTTCTATTGTTTTTGTGTTTTCTAAATCATTCGTTTCTGCTCTAATCTTTATTATTTCCTTTATCCTGGTGGCTGTGGGCTCCTTTTGCTACTCTTTTTCAATTTGTTTGAGTCATAGGGTTAAGGTATTCATTTTGGGCTTTTTTTTTTTTTTTTTGGTGTGTGCATTTATTGGTATAAATTGACCTCTGAGCTTTTGCTGTGTCCCAAGGGTTTTGGTATGTTGTATTTTCAATCTTATTTTATTTTAGGAATTTTTTTAATTCAATTTTAATTTCTTCTATTACTCAGTGGCTTTTAAGCAAGTTGTTATCAGTTTCCACATATTTGATTTTCCTTTGTTCTTCTTGTTATCAACTTCTAATTTCATAGCATTATGATCTGAGAAGATGCTTTGTATTATTTTGATATGTTTGAATTTATTGAGACTGGCTTTGTGGCCTTAAATTTGGCCCATACTGGAGAATGAGCCATGTGTATTGGAGAAGAATGTGTATTTTATACTGTTGAGTGGAGTGTTCTGTATATGCCTACGAGGTCAAATTGCTTGATCGTGATGTTTAGCTCTTCTGTGTCTTTGTTGAGTTTCTTTCTAGTTGCACTGTCCTTCATAAAAAGTTGTGTGTTAAAGTCTCCTAGTATTATTGTGAAATTGTCTATTTCTCTTTTCAAGACTGTTAACGAGTTGATTTCATGTATTTAGAGCTCTGTTGTTGGGTGCTTAAATATTTATTATGGCTTGGCGCAGTGGTGAAAAGCTTGGCTGCTAAACAAAAGGCTGGCAGTTTGAATCCATCAGCCACTCCTTGGAAACCCTACTGGCCAGTGCTACTCTGTCCTATAGGGCTGCTATGAGTTGGAATCCATTCAATGGCAACGGGTTTGGTTTTTGGTTTTTGGTATATCCCCTTGGTGGACTGACCCTTTAATCATCGTATAGTGCCCTTCCTTGTCTGTTACGTTGACTTTTTCCTTAAAGTCTATTTTATCATCCATTAATATTGCCATTCCTGCCCTTTTTTCAGTTATTGTTTGCTTGATAATTTTTTTTCCCTCCTTTGATTTTCTGTTTATTTTTATCTTTGTGTCTAAGGTGTATTTCTTGTAGGCAACATATTGATAAGTCCTGTTTTCTTATCCATTCTGTTATTCTCTGTCTCTTAATTTGTGCATTTAACCCATTTACATTCAGTGTGATTATCAATAGGTATGAATTTACTGCTGTCATTTTGTTATGCTTTTTTTGTGGTGTCGACAGCTTTTCTGTTCTACTTACTTTCTTTACTGAGTTCTCTTTGTTTATGGATTTTCTTTTCATTTCCTTTGTTGTTGATTTTGAGTTTGCTGAGTGTATATGGTTTTCTTCTTTTTCATTTTGGTGGACAGGTTTATTAATTTTCTTTGTGGTTACCCTGAAATTTATCTTTATCTTCCTAAGCTTAAAAGTCTGTTATATCTATATATTGCCTTGACTTCCTCTCCACATGAAGGTCTGTACATACACTATTCCTCCTTTTTATTTTGAAGTTGTCATCATTTACAGATGGATTCTCTTGTTCCCTGTTTTCAGGTTTGTTGCTTTATTTTATTTTTGAGAACTCTTTGTCTTTGTTGGTATCTGGGTGATGTTGTCATGTGTCCTAATCTCAGAGTGTTGTCTCATGTTGTTCGTTCTCTCTGTGAAGGATTCTCTTTAATATTTCTTGTAAGGTTGGTCTGGTTTTTATGAATCCCCTTTATTTCTGCTTATCTGAAAATTTCTCAGTTTCACCATCATATCTGAGAGAAAATTTTGCTGGATTTATAATCTTGTTTGGGACTTTTTTTCTTTCAGTGTTTTACGTATGTCATCCCATTGTGTTCTTACCAGCATGGCTTCTGTCAAGAAATCAGAGCTTAGTCTTATCGATTCGCCTTTGTAGGTGAGAGTTCTTTTTCCCTGAGCTGCCCTCAGGATTCTTTCATTGTCTTTGGTTTTGGAAAGTTTGATTATGATATGTCTTGGTGAATTTCTTTTGGAATCTATCCTGTATGGGGTTTGTTGGGCTTCTTGGATGGATTTTTTTCTTGTCTTTCATGGTTTCAGGGAAGTTTTCTGCCAGGAAATCTACAAAAATTTTCTGTATGCTTTTTTTGGTCTTCTGTTTTGGAATTCTTGTCAATCATAAATTAGTCCTCTTCATAATGTTTCACATATCTCTTAGGCTTTCTTCATTCTTTTTCTGAATGTTCCTCAAACAAATTAGTATCAAGGGATTTGTCCCCTATTTCGCTGCTTCTGTCCTCCTTTTATTTAATACTACTCCTATATCCTCCTTTGAATTACCTATTTCTGAAATTTTATTGTTAATCTTCTAGGTTTCCAGTTACTGTCTTTGTATGGTTTCTAATTGTCTATTTATTTTGTCATGTTGTTCGTGTTTCCTGAATTCTTCTATAGTTTCGTCTGTGTTTTCCTTGGTTTTGTCTGTGTTTTTCTTAATCTCTTGGAGGTTCCTATATATAAGTCTTTTGAATTCCTTATCAGGTAGTTCTATTATCCTTTCTTCCTCAGGAAAATTTTCTGACCTTTTATTTTGGGCACTTGCTTGAGCCAGATCATTTTTCTTTACGTGACTTGATATTGTCTGTTGTCTCTGAGGTATTAAGGTATTTTTATTATTTGTTTATTGATTGTATATTTGTTTGCTTTGTCATTTTGTTTTGTTTTGATATATTCAGGCAGATGTGGCTAGTTTGGTAGCACTGGAGCATCTACCACCTGTTTATGGGTTGGTGGAGCAGTGGCTGGGAGTTTGAGCAGGGGTCTCTATTGCCAGTCATGCAAGGCAGCTAAGGGTGGGCTGCGTGGGTGTTGGACACCATCTGTCATTGACTCATGACACAAGAGCAGGTGGTGGTTCTCACAGAGTAGATGGGATGGAAGGTGTGGTAGGTGTGGTGGGTAATCAGGGAGTGGTTGTTCCTGTATGCAGGGTTAGGAGGTGGGTTGTGGGCAGGGGTGTGTGGTCACTGCCCCTCACCAAGTTGGGGCAGGAGGGTGGGTGGTATGTGAGTGTGGGACGGGTGTGTGTGTGTGCGTGTGCTCATGCAGTTGCTGCCACTCACCAGGACAAGGGGTGAGTGACAGGTTAGTGGTGCATGGTCATGCAGTTGCTGCCTCTTGCTAGGTTGGGGGCATGGGGTGTAGATGGCAGGTGGGTGTGCTCTTGGTCACACAGTTGCAAATGCTCCTCTGTTTGTGGGGTAGTGGGTGACTGATGAGTGCTCTCTTGGTTGCACAGTCACTACCTGTTGCCAGGTTGAGAGTGGGGGGAGTAGGTGGCTGGCAGGTGCTTGGTCATGTGGTTGCTGCAACTCACTGGTTCAGGGAGAGGAATGGGTAGGGGGAGGGCCTGCATGTGGTCATGCAGTCCCCACTATTCACTGGGGAGGGAGTGAGTGGTGGGTGCATGAGTGCATGGGAATGTACCTATTGCTGTTCTGTGGGTAGGTGGGGGGTGGCTGGTAGGGCTGGGTGATGGGGAGAGGAGGGCTTCTATTATGGTCTCCAGTCAAGTGAGGTGGCCGGATATGGGACCCTCTGTCACTTATGATCAGAAGGGTAGGGGGAGAGGGAGTGCACCCTTCAGCTAGCAAATGTGGGTGCTCAGGCACTACCCATCTCCTGTAGCCAGCAGTCGGGACCTGCCCCCTACCAAGCATGAGGAAGTGGGATCTGCCTGGAGTCTGGTTGGGTGGGAGACCTCCTGCTGATACTCTGCTGATCCACCACATCATGTACACCACCCGCCCCAGAGGTCAGGGATTGCTGCTCATGCTTATACCTGATTCTGGATCCTAGCTACTTCCTTGCTCTAGTATGGCAGGATCCTTGGAATTCTTGCCCTCCTTTCTGTGTTTTTCTTCCTTAGATTCGGATCATGATCTACTCACCTTGTTTCTCTCTGGGTGTTTTTATACAGTTTTTCTGTCTCTTATGGGAATGCCGTGAAGTTTCCTTCCTGTGCTCCTCACCTAGGGTCATTACTGGCTTTGTCTCAAGATGGCCATATTGAGCAGGGACAGCTGAGAGAGCCCTTTTGCTCCTTGTCACTCCTATTTCACTGTGTTCATTCAATTTTTTCTTCCAGTTGGTGTTCGATTCAATTCTTTATCCTTTCTTTTTGATGTTCAATGTTTCAGGATTGTTACTTGGGTCTGTTTCACTTGTTTTCCGGGATCTTTGCTGTAGAGGGATAGTACGGTGCACCCGACTAAGATGTCATCTTGGCTTCTCTCTTGCTTACGTTCTTATATATACTGTATTTGATATTATAAAAATTGCACTACTTTTCCCTAGAAGAATTGTAACAGAAAATGACCCTACATCCTGTGCCTGTGTTATACATGGAATGTTAAAAATTGAAGACAAAATAACAAATTGGCGTAAAGGCAGAAAAAAGTTCACATCACCCCCACTGTCCCTAAATAACAGCATACCTAACTCACATCAACTTAATTTATTATTTAATTACTTTGTTAACTCTGAGAAACATTTATGCACAATATAAATGAAAAATATGACTAAAAAGACTAACTCATTGCTGTTGAGTGAATTCCAACTCATAGCAACCCAACAGGACAGAGTAGATCTGCCCTATAGGGTTTCCATCTCTGTAATATTTATGGAAGCAGACAGTCGCATCTTTTTTCCATGCAGCAGCTGGTAAGTTTGAGCTGCTGACCTTCTGATTAGCAGCTGAGGGCTTTAACCACTGTGCCACCACGGTTCCTTTTAGAAAGATTAGAGAAATGTTAACGGAAAATACAACCCATAAATTTAACGTTTGCAAAGGGTGGGCTACAGGACAATAGCCATGATACTGCCTCCTAGCAGTGGAATGAAGTATCACAAAGTAATTTAGCAGGGACGTGGCCTTCACCATATTCTTACTTACTTTTTTTTTTTCTAAAGAAAATTAAGTTATTTGTTCAGAGTTGGAATTTGGGTTATTCTTTTCATATTCTTGTTTTAAATTGTTGGTACCATAATCCATGGCTCAAAATCAATGGTAGATGTTAATGATTTAGTAAAATTAATAATAATGTTGCTAACTGTCATTTTGTCCACTGCAACCTGAGAAAATGATAAGAATTCTAGAAAACAAGAAGAGAAGCAAGAAGCTGCTAGATATAACGAGAACAAAACAACAACAAAATAATCTCCACAGTGGCCACAATCAGAACATTATATCAGCTTGAATAGTAGATAAAAGAAGCTTGAAGAATTTAGTAATAATTGAACATTTATCAATAGTTGATGGCAATATACTGATGGATCAACTCTTTTTGTTGGTACAGATTAATGAAGAGAATTGAGTTATAATTAGCACAAAATACACCAGCTACATATTAAGTTAAAATCATTAGCTTAATCATAAATTATGATGCTATGAAAAAACTTAATTTATGCCTTTTGTAGATAGTAAAATGGCCAAAGTCCTTTTGGTATTTATGGTGCATCCCAAACAAGAAAAGAAGAGATGGAATCCAATGCTGCACAATTTATGACATTAAAACTTCTGGACATGAGAAACCACCCTTCACAGTGGTGTTAGCATGTTGTGCTGACTTCGTGATAAGCCATCTTTCTAATTATAAGAACTAAGAGCCCTGGTGGCTCAGTGGTTAAGAGCTACAGGTGCTAACCAAAAGGTCAGCAGTTCAAATCCATCAGCTGCTCCTTGGAAGCTCTGTGGGGCAGTTCTACTCTGTCCTATAGGGGTGCTATGAGACAGAATCAACTCTATGGTAATGGGTTTGGGGTTTTTTTAGTTTTTATTGTATCAAGAGAAAGAATCTCAAATGAAATTGGTGCTTGTGTCCCTCCAAAATGGCAGATAAGTGAGTCTGGGGTGAGATTGTTAGTGGCAAAGTGAGCCCAAGGCCCATGGAGTCCAGACCTCTCTTTGTCCGTCAACTGCAGAGCTGTTAGTGCACTGTGATGTCTGTCACTTGGGCAGGTGCAGGCCAGCTGTGAGCTTCTGGCAGGAAAAAGGAGTGGGACAAGTGGAGGCCAGCCTCGGTTTTTTAAGTGACCCCGACAGGAGGAAGGACACAGCTCCTCTGTGTCAAGCATGTAAGTTAAAACTGCAAGGAATGTTGGTGAGGTCACTTAAAAACATGGAATTATTAATACCCCTGGCTCTGTGGAGAATGATTTATTGTTTGAAGAGAGTGATGGCTCAGGATCCAACATAGAGAAGTTAGTGATGATGAAAGAGGATCATCTGGTTCTAACAGCAAGAATGGATTTTCAGGATGATGGTTTTTGATCTTTCGAAGATGAGAATTTTCTGGTCTTTGAGGATGAAGAGTGAAACTTTTATGATATCTTTTTTTTTAAACATTCACTCTGCTTTTTACAAAGGTAGCAATGATAGTTACTGGAATACCTGTTTCTATTGGGATATATTAATTTCTATTCACTTCTGTTTGTATTAACATTAGTACTATATATGCTTTTAATCATGAAAAAACATGACATTATATTTCCTTCAAAATTAACAATTTTTCTATATTCTTTGTAATTTTAGAAAGTTTTGTCTTCATATACTGTAACTACATGTTTAGAAATTCATTTAAGGTTTTATTTTTCTGCTCATCTTGTATAAATTTTTACTGCTTTTTTTCCTTGCACATTTGCTATTAGATGTCATGATTTTATAAGGTGGCCTGATTTTTAGTTTCCAGCGTTCACTACAATACAGTAACATTATTTGCTCTTCCAATGCCCATGTAGAGTGGGAAACTTAACTTTCCAGCAAATATTCTGTGATTTATTACTGGGCATATTCTGGTATTAGCTACTATACTTTTTATCTTTGTGATTATACACTTTCCTTTTGGAGTTAATAGATTGTACTGCAGATCCAGAACTTTAAAATCATGTTCAATGCAGTTTACATTTTTTCAAAATATTTTCTCGTATAATTGGGGTGCATCTTATACATCTACACAGTACATAGGAAAGCAAATATGGTATTTACAGCAAATGCTTAATAGCTTGGACAATCTAAGATGGCCTATTTCCCTATAACCTGAAATTGTCTAACCAATACATGGCGTAAATACATTGAATTATATTTACTTTATGTTTCTCTTAATGTAATTTATCTTGAGGTAGTTGATTTGACAGTAAAGATATTTTGAGAGAGTATAGAAAATTTGAGAAATTATGGACATTTTCTATTTATTATGGCTGGTGTAGAAAACAAAAATATTAGTTTACTGTATTTTTGTGTAAGTAACAGGCACCCTCTACATTTGTCTGCCAACTGTGCTCACCCACCATGAGGTATTTTTGCAAGTGCTGCTAAGCCAATTATTACTGTTTTTTTTTTTTTTTTTTTTACATATTGCTGTAAAACAATTAGCATAGTGTACTTACAAAAATACCTTGGTGGGGAGGGCACGGTTGGCAAACAAATGTAGAAAGTGCATGTTATTTGTGTAAAAATGCAGTAGTAGCAAAAATTGTGATTTCTGAATTCTTCCTTTTTTTCAGGGCCAAAATATTCAATTTACTAATAAGACTAGGGATAGAGAAAATTATACACATAGCTGATTTTAAATTTTCTTGTTAGGATTTCTCAGGAAATCTTAAATTTCTTGTTTTAATATTTTGTGTTTAATGTATTTAGCTGCCTTTTCCATTGAAAAAAATTAAAAATACAAATACAGAAAAAATACAACAAAAACTTGGGTGCCCACCATTCAAAATTAACAAATGTTAATGTGTTAAAATTTTTGCTTCAGATCATTCTTTATATAAAATAAATAAAACATTACAAGTTAAGTCAAAATGTCTTTGTATCCTTTTCCTACTAACTTTTTATAATTGGAGAAGAAAGGAGATGGAGGGAGAAAAATAAAACAAAACAAAAATGTTGTTTGCTTTTATAAATTGAACCTTTGAAAGCATCTCAGATTTTGGTTATGTTAGAAAACATCACTCATGTCTCCACTTGAGCTTTGCAGACTGCTAGAGAAGAGAGGGAAAGAAGAGTAAGGACAAGGGCCACTAAAACCCTGAGATGCCTCACGTTTGACCCAAGACATTTGGATTCAGACCATTTTTCTGCTCACTCTTTCCCCTCAGAATTTATACGTGAACTACTAGCAGTCTGTGTGGTTGTGAACACTGAGCTTGCACTGCTGTTCATCAGAATCATAGGATGTTGGAACCTCAAGTCTTGGGGTTATTTAGTGAACCACCTTCATTTTACAGATGAGGAAACTGAGGCCAGAGGGCAGGAGAAATGTAAGGATGCACAGTGACTTGTGGGAAGCCAGCCTGATTCCGAGTAGTCTGGCTCTCAGGTCAGTGCTTTTCCTGGTGTCCCCCTTTCTCTATCGCTCTATTAATTTGGCTGTTTCCCAATCAGTTTTGGAGCCAGCAATCTAAATATTCAGAAGTTTCAGGATCATGCTTATTTTGCTAGGTTTAGAACAGAAGTAAAACAAAACAAAAAAAGCTTTATTCTGCCTGCTGCCTAATAGGACTTGACTTCTGAAAGAAGAAAGTTTTGTAAAATAGGCAACAGTTCTTAGATGTTGTCTTAGTCATCTAGTGCTGCTAGTAATAGAAATACCACAAGCGGATGGCTTTAACAAACAGAAGTTTATTCTCTCATAGTCTAGCAGGCTAGAAGTCCAAATTCAGGGTGTCAGCTCCGGGAGAAGTCTTTCTCTGTTGGCTCTGGAGGAAGGTCCTTGTCATCAATCTTCCCCTGAACTAGGAGCTTTTCTGTGCAGGAGCCCTGGGTCCAAAGGACTCACTCTGCTCCTGGTGCTTCTTTTTTTGTGGTATGAGGTCCCCACTCTCTGCTTGCCTCCCTTTCCTTTTATCTCTTGTAAGATAAAGGTGGTGCAGGCCACACTCCCCGGAAGTTTCCTTTATATCGGATCAGGGATGTGATTTTAGTAAGGGTGTTACAATCCCACTCTAATCCTTTTTAACATAAAATTACAATCACAAAACGGAAGAAAACCACACGATATTGGGAATCATGGCCTAACCAAGTTGGCACTCATTTTGGGGGGGACAGAATACAATCCATGACAGATGTGAAATATCTTTATCCAAACAAATGTTGTGCCATTAAAAGGTTAAAAAAGCAAAACTTCCTGAGTTTCCCATACTTCCTTTAAAATGCTCTTGGGGATGAAAGTAGTTATTTGTGTGGAAAATGGCTGAAAACTCAAAGACAGAGAAACAGTTTTTGCTGTTTGCTAATTCTAGAGCATTCATATACCAAGGGAGAAGTCTTCTTAGTCAGCCTCCTAAGAGAATCCTATGTGTGTCTTCATGCATTTTTCATCACATTTTCTTATCTTCACCTAGTCTTAAGTGCTGGCAAGGGCAAGCGGGGGACAAGGAGCAGCATAGCAGATACCCACTCTGTCAGGAGGTTCTCACACATCATCTCACTCATCTTCATGGCAGCCTGAACATGGATGTTATTTAGCAGATTAGCAAGCATTTTACAGATGACAGCCCAGAGAAAGACTTCTTTCATCACTAAAGATGACTCCTACACAACCACAATAGATTATTTTGGCCACTGGTGAATTTTGGCTTCTGGAAACCCTGGTGGGGCAGTGATTAAGAACTACGGCTGCTAACGAAAGGGTTGGCAGTTTGACTCTACCAGGCACTCCTTGGAAATCCTATGGGGCGGTTCTACTCTGTCCTATAGGGTTGATATAAGTTAGAATGGACTCAATGCCAACAGTTTTTTTTTTTTTTTTTTTTATGCGGTAGATTTGAACGTATTTTCTGCTAGTGATCGATTTGTGCTACTCCTTTCAATTTTGCCATTTGATGATGCAATATCATAATAGTTGAAACCAATGGGTTTTAGGTAAGACACAGTCATGTACAAGCTCAGTGATCTTGAGCTTGTTATATAACATCTCTGGGCTTCGGTTTCCTCATCTGTAAAATGGGGACAACAACATCTCAATTAATGTGAAAATCGGATTTAATATTTAAGAAGTATCTAGCAAAGAGGCTGGTGTAAATCTTCTGTCAATAAATGGTAGCTGTTATCATTAAAGATACAGGATTATCCACATGGCCAAAGTCTTCATTGGTTAAGCTGTAAATCCCCAGGTCCAGGAAGTCCTGGCCTTGATTCTCCACAAGAGTGTGCTACTGTCTCCCAACTCCCTATTTTCTGCTCAAGATTTTTATTGAATTGGACCTGCTGATGGAATCTGTTTTCACTCAGGTTTTGTACTATTTCCTTGAGAATTACACGATTTCCAAAAATATTATAGTGCTGCTTTTAACTCACCTTCTGACGTTCTGTCATTCTGTGTGGCTCAGCAGTGGCGGGGCTGGCTTGTCTCACTGAGGGCTGATGTAGAAGGCTCCACTTCATTGCAGATTCTCTCAGCAAGTTACTTGCAACCAGAGAGGCTAATGTTATGTTGGAAATCAATCACAGAAATACGGGAGTATTTGAAACAATGTTGATTTTATCAACAAGCTTTCTTCGGAAATAAGACAAATCTTTGAAACTCTTGACAGAGATTCGATAAAAATTAGGTGAGAACCTCTGATTTGTCTTGTGATGAGAGAGTTGGTTGCTACGTTAATGAGCAATTTGTCCCACTTAGAATATTTTATTTTGGGGGGTGAGAAAATATAAGAAAATTTGTCCATTTTCATTCATTGCAGTAAATTTCTATTTTTTAACTAAGAAAAGTAAGAAATCACAGTGGCAATCCAAAATAATGACAATCCAAAAATTATTTACATCTGGCTTTGGGATTTGTTTTAGTTCTTACATTTTAATATGTGCCTGAAGTTCTGTCTGAAATGTCACTTCTTGAAAAATAAAGAAGCCCCATTATAAAACTAGGGACAAACAGGAGAAGCTAAGAAGCTGTTCAATGTCTCCCTCCTGCCTAGGTCCGAATTCTCTCTGGCTCCTCAGCTAACACTGAAAGTGGACAACATCTTCTTTCAGGGTGAAGCTAACCAAGCAGAACTGTCTGAACTTTTTTCTCTTTCAAACATCCCTACCTCTGCCTCAGAGGAAAGAAGGAAGCACAAATAGACTGCAAGATGTAAACAACAGACTAACATAAACTGAGATGAGGCTGTTAATAAAAACTCAAAAGCAAGATTCCCGACAGGTATGCCATCATGTATATAGTGTACATGTCACAGGACTGTTGAATATTCGAAACATATATTTCATTTTCTGACCATGACCTCACTATTTGTACATCCCTGTGGGAACTTTAGCGCTCTCTGCAGACTTTAAGCAGCTTGAACATGTGTATAATAAACGTTAAAAAAATATTCAATTTCAACTCAGTTTTTAAACTTACATTAAATGTAAAAAATGCGATTTCTTTCTCACCTCAGTTTTTTGTCTTTTAAGTTTTACTACTTAAAAATGAGGTTTTCTTAGATCATAGAACCTAGGAATGAAAACACAAATTGAAAAAGTTTTGTGGGTAACATTTACTAAAATATTTTGCTTATTATTCACGTTCCATTTTTCATTCATATACTTAGACCTTTTGTAGAAAGAATTTATTCAAAATTTCCACCAGAATTTACTTTGGAGAATGTTAGGACCTAACATCTGGTTAATATGCTGATAGAAAAAGTTGTTTTCTTAAAAAAAATGTTATGTGTAAATTATATATATATACACACACACATATGATTCATTATCATATAAGGAAGCATTTATGTGTTCAAAATCAGCATGAATCTGTGAAAGTGTGCCCGTGATCAGGAATGTGTAATGCAAATGTGAAAAGATCCTGGGTTTAATCCCCTCAGTAACTGCACTTTTTCACAAATTAGTAGCAGATTTGGTAAGATCATGAGCGTGGTGATGGTAACTTCATTACTAGGCTTGGCACCTGAAGTGTGGCCAGAGAGATTACCTCAGGGGCTGGAGCAGTGACTGGGCTGAGTGGTGGGGCTGACGAAGTCCTGGGTCTAGAGAGTCTAGAAAACAGTGGGCAGAGTTTAAAAAGATGACGATTAAAATCTGCCTGGGGGACTTGATCTTTGTGTGAGCAACTGTACCACACCTCACTTGCCAGACCTGGGAGTTTCTTTCTCAAACGTCCTACCTTCTTTCCCATACTATTTATTCGTTAGAGGGGAAAGCAGGGAAGAAAAGTTGCCCTTTCTTCTTCTAGCTGGCCCCTTTCTAGTGAGCCCTATTGCCCTAAATATTGTCTGGTTGCAGACCCTTGATACTACAGAGTAAAGAGCAGAGAGAATCCAACTTGGGGGAACAGCGTTATATTTTGTCAGGAATTTTAAAAATAGGTTTCTTTATCGACACAATTATAATGGCATATAGGGCTTTTTATCCAGATGAGCATAAGATGAATTTAAAAATGCTCACAGAAGATTTTCATGGGCCCACGTGTTCACGTTTCACCAGTTCACAATAACATGAAAAACTTCTGTTGTATAAAGTGGCCTAGTGATTAAGTGCTACGGCTGCTAACCAAAGGGTCAGCAGTTCAAATCCGCCAGGTGCTCCTTGGAAACTCTATGGGGCAGTTCTACTCTGTTCTATAGGGTCGGTATGAGTAGGAATCCACTCGACGGCTCTGTTTTTTTTTTTTTTTTTTTAAATAGAAAGTGAGAGGTTTTTATTGTGGTAGCCATGTTAGGAATCTGTCAGTTACCCTGGGACACTGACTCTTGGAGTGGAGGCATCTGTTTAAATGTCCCCATTTGGATGTGCCTAATGAAACCCTGGTGGTGCAGTGGTTAAGAGCTACAGCTGCTAACCAAAAAGCTGGCAGTTTGAATCCACCAGGCGCTCCTCGGAAACCCCATGGGGGCAGTTGTACTCTGTCCTGTATGGTCGCTATGAGTTGGAATGAACTCCGTGGCAATGGGTTTTTTTTTTTTTTTTTTGAAGTGATGTATTCCCGTCTATGACATCACACAGGTAACCAATGTAGACTGAGAATAAATGGAAGCTGCAGCCGCAATCCCAGTGCAGAAACAAGAGCTTCTCATGTGTCTGCTGCCTCGGTTCCCATGTCAGTGTCCGGTCATGGCTCCAACCCCCTGGCTACCATGAAATTATATTGGGCTGTCCCTGAGAGCATGACCAGCCAGCCCAGGGAGGGCCAGGCACACATTCCAGCCAGATGTCCCAGCCCAAGACTCTTTTCTGTATATTTACTTTACTGAAAGACTCTACCCTACAGTTTTTTAGCATCTTCATTGCTTTAAGAAAATGAGCTTGCAGACTTCTCTTAATTTGGATGCTTTTGACGCCAACAGTCTTTTGTCCCTCGAACCTCTGCATCATGAGAACTGATGAGCAGAGGGATCAATTTTCAGCTGAACATGTGTTTCACTGTATTGAAATGTGGGCTGTTTAACAGAGTAAACACCAATATATCTGAGGGATGTGAGCTTGAATTAACAGCTTAGCTATCAAAGGAAGCTACGGTTGTAAAAGCAATGCACTGTTTTCAGGGAAAAGGTAGAACTCCTTTAAGACCGGATCTCCCATTCTCATTAGCCCCTTACAACCAGGAGTCATCTATATCGCCAGGGAAAGGACCTAAATGATTCTCTAATTTTCTTTTCTTTTGATAGGAAAGATAGGTTGAGGGAACCTCTCATAAACTGTAAAAAAAAACAATAAAAAATACTTAGAAGGTGTTTTGCTGAAGTTTTAAGCTTCTCTTGGACTTTTTGAAAAGAGTAACAGAAAAGGATCCAATATTGCAGAAATACATGTCACCTGCAATTAAGAAAATGTTAGTGAGAGTCACACACACACACACACATACACACAGAAAGCTAATATTCTTTGTAGATTTGAAATATGTAAGAAATTTAGGCTGTTTTATTTAATAAGTGTTAGGCAATTACCTGTAATAAAGGGGAGCAAAAGCAACCATGCGTTTTTTTCTATAGTAAAATACGTAAATTTTACCATTCTAAACCAGTATCTGGAGCCCTGGTGGCACAGTATTTAAGAGCTACAGCTGCTGATCAAAAGGTCAGCAAATCAAATCCACCAGTCCACCAGCTGCTGGTTGGAAATCCTATGGGGCAGTTCTACCCTGTCTGATAGGGTCACTGTGAGTTGGAGTTGACTCCAATAAAAAAAAAAAAAAAGTTTTTTTTTTTCCTCCATAGCAGCAGGTTAAAGCGGCGTGTACAATAGCGGGCATTGAAAGAGACTTTAATTGTGGCAATAATAACAATGTAAGCGTGCCGTCTCCTCCCCGGTGTTTCTTTTACCACATGAACTCTGCTGATCATGAGGAACATGAAATAGCCTCTTCCCGGATGACTAACTCCCTGTCCCTTTCTTTTTTCTACCAAATGATGAGATCCCTGTTTCCAGTCCTGTTAAGGACTTTCTGGTCCTCATTATGCTTTGTTAGCCTTCAGAAACCGAAGCTTTTTCTTGTTACAGATTTCATGAAATTTTCCTTTCTTCATTTTATCGTGCATATATAAAAATGCTATTTTCCAAAGGACATAATTTATTACCCATAATCTTATTAATACATTCCTCCTTTAAAATTTTATCAAAAACCTAAAAACAAGTACAGTAACTCAATTTGCATCCTTTAACTTAGAAGGTTTCTTTATTTACAATAAATTGATTTATAATAGGCCGAGCACAGACCATTTTTAAGGCAGTGAAACTATTCTGTGAGATGCTGTAAAAAAGGCAATTTAAAATTAGGAAAAATATTCAGTAAAATAAATATTAAAGTTTCAATTATAAAGACACAAAAAATTGAGAAATACTCAGAGCAATAGCAGTGCTAAATAATTGTACTAAAAATAGTTTTCACAAGACTTTGCTATATCATTAAGTGTAGGGAATTGATAAAGGATTCAAACATTTTAAAATAAGTCATATAAGCCTTAGAGCAACTTAACTGTTATTATATATGTTTTATATTTTTATACTTATTTTTTCCACTTTTAGTAGTCTTCACACATTGTTTTAGTAAAATCTTTATTTCTTGTGTATTTATTCTTTTAAAAAGTAATGAAAGAGTTCATATTTTATGTTTTTGTTAGGATTGAAAATGAAATGCCTTAGGGTTAAAAATTTTCCTTGTGAAAAATGAAAAACGTTAAGAAAACAACAATTTTGGACAGGGTTTTTAATAACAGCTTTTGGACTGGCTTAAAGCTTTGCAGGAAAGGAGTAGGGTACTGAGACTCAGCAGCCAAATGTAATTCTGTTTTATACCAATTAATTGTCACATGTTATTTTTTTTTTTTTATGTTCATCATTTTAAGATTTAAGACAGGAACAGAGTTCCGAAAGACTGATTTTAAAAGCACATTATTACATCTAGCCAGCAGGGGTCACAAAAGAACATACAATCCATTTGGAACTGTATGGTAAAAGTGAAACCATTTTTTTTTTTCGAAATTGGGAAAAAAGAAATTTAACTTATTGTAGAAAGTCACCCAGTTTACTGAAGAATAGTACAGATTTGAAGAAATTCTTCTGAATACTGGCTTTTTCTTAAAGTTCCTTTCAAAATGGG
Organism: Loxodonta africana; assembly: GCF_030014295.1. Lineage (NCBI taxonomy): Eukaryota > Metazoa > Chordata > Mammalia > Proboscidea > Elephantidae > Loxodonta > Loxodonta africana. The sequence goes on from NC_087342.1 coordinate 38,278,002, forward strand.
TTTAACCAAATATTGTATGATTTCATTCACATGAAATGTACAAAATGAGCAAATCTATGGAAACAGAAAGCTCAGTGGTTGCCATCACCTGTGGGAAAGGGCTGGGGGAGGTGGTGGTGATGGATAAGAGGAGAGGGGTTTCTTTTTGGGGGCGATGAAAATGTTCTAATGTTGACTGATGTGATGGATGTACAACTTTGTGAATATAGTAAAAATTACTCAATTGTGTAGTCTAAATTGGTGGTTTGTGTGGTATGTGAATTATAACCCACTGTCGTCAAGTCAGTTCCAACTGACAGCGACCCCATAGGGTTTCCGAGGCTGTGAATCTCTAGGGAAGCAGACTACTACATCTTTCTCCATCCAGCGGCGGGTGGTTGACTGTCAATCGCTTTAACCACTGCGCCACCAGGTCTCCTGGATTATAGCTGTATGCCACCAGGTCTCCTGGATTATAGCTGTATAAGAAATGGTTTTAAACACAATATGTTAGAAATATGAATATGGAAATCACCAGATTTATTTTTAATGAGTATTAATGGGTTTTGGGATAATCAACTGTGGTATCTCATAATGATTTAGATTTCTGTTAGTTATTTCATTTCAAATAAATGTAAATTAATTTATATTAATTCAAGCAGGTCCAAAATAGTTTAAGCGGTTATGGAGACCTGGGTTAGAAGAAAGGCTGTCCCCCATCAGCGCAGCTGGGGTGGGGGCGGTGCTAGCCATGCTTCCCCTTTCTGGAGTCTTTTTTCCCTGTTTGTAAAATGACGGGCTGAGTTCCATGTTTGGAGCCCTGTTGGTACAACGGTGAAGACCTCAGCCGCTTACCAAAGGTCCGGCAGTTCCAATCCACAAGCCGCTCTTTGGCAACCATATTGGGCAGTTCCACTCTGTTCTATAGAGTTGCTATGAGTTTGAATCGACTCCACGGCAGTGGGTTTGGTTTTTTTTGTTTTTGTTTTTGTTTTGGCGCTCCATCTCTAATGTGCCGTTTAGATCTAAGAATCTCTAACAGAATCTTCTCAGGCCCCTTTGCTTGTTTGTGAGTTACTAGAAGCCTACAATTCTTTTCAGCTTATTTCCAGCACCCTCTATACAATATTGACACATTCTGTGGGTGAGGAGGGAGAAATGATTTTATTGTCTAACATTTGCTAAGTCCGCCTTAGCAGCAGATGTTTGAACCTTTTGCTAAATTACTTAGATTTGGAAGTCTGAACAAAACATTACTTATGTTTTAATAAAAGTAGTTTTTTATTAAAAATACCGAATTAAAATGATGTTTCCAAAATTGGAATTTTATGTGCAATAAGTGATACAGCAGGCATTCAAATTCATGTATATTTGATAAATATATAGTCTATGCCATTTGACTTTTTAACTCAGTTTTTAAATTTAGAAAAGTGGTGATATGTATTTTTCAGATGCAGGAACATTTTCAGAGAAATGTGTTTTGAGTTATAGAAAAATTCCAAATTGATTACCTTTATACTCTTACCTCCCTTTTTATGAAGAAAGATCTTTTTTTGTTCACTCTTGAATTCTCTCATTTCCCTGGATCTTTATATAGCCGATAATTGTAACATACTAGCTTATTTGTTCTATTTTCTTATTCAAGATAAATGCTTTAAAGATACCAAAAGAGAAAGCCGTATGTCTGGTTGTCCCAAATACTGTACAGCCCCTCAATACTCTCCAGCCCTCATAGTATGCCATAATACAGTGGTAAAGTGGGTACAGTTTGTCTTGATTTTTTATCTTGTCAGTTTTCACTCAGCTCCTTAAGGTATTTCACTGTCTTATTACCTGCCACCAGCATCCAAAACTGCAAAAAGAGGGCTGAAAATCCAAGGGAAGTATTGAAGAATGAAAGTTGGAAAAGCCTTGCTTACATGTTTCCTCTAGTTTGTACCATCTGATGGTGGTGGCCACGTCTCTTGGGGCTTGTCTCTTTGATTTTAAATATTTCAGCTTTATGAATGTGTGGAGCAAGTCTGGTCTCAGCTAGAATGCTAGAATCTTAAACTGACAAAGTGCTTCGAGGTTAAGTGGTTCAACTCAATAAGTCAAGTGCTAGTGTCAAACTTTTTCTACATTGTGGATATGTTCTTTTTTTTCCAGATGCAAAATGACCACTACATCGCTTTTGAGTCGTGAAGTGTTTTCGCGTCTTCATAGCTTGACCGCCATCACACAGGGGTGCCTCCTGTTTGTCCAAGGCCCTCAGGCCATCCAACTCCCTCATGGAGGCAGCTCACCACCTGCAGGCCCAGTTGGGCAACCCTAGGCTCAGGGATGGATTATCCAATCAGCAAGGTACTCATGGGCTTGCTCGTGCTTACTTACTTACAAAGATGTGATGAAAAGCAAGTGAAATTGTGTGCTACATAGTAAATAAGCACAATTAAGCCTGTGTGTACCTTGCTTACTGGTTAATACACTCTTACCTAGACTGAACATGACTTCTAAAGACTAGACGACAAGGTCACTGCCCAGAACCTTTACAGGTACAAAACTGTGCTCATCTGAGCCATCATCTTTGTGGTAATATAGAAAAGAGTCTCTGGGAACAGAATTCTAGGCTGTGTTAGATTAGGAACTGTGTAGGAAAGCAAGCGTAGTACAGAGCACAGTACCATGACAGTAAGGCCTACCCTGCTAGCATGTTGAAGTCCCTGGATGATGCAAACGATTAATGCCCTCGGCTGCTAACTGAAAGGTTAAAGCTTTGAATCCACCCAGAGGCAACTTGGAAGAAAGGCCTGGCAATCTATTTCTGGAAAATTGGTCACTGAAAACCCTATGGAGCTCAGTTTTACTCTGACACACAAGAGGTCACCATAAATCACAATCAACTTGGTGGCAACTTGTTGGTGCCAGCATATTAAATATGCCCTTTATTTTAGGGTTCTGAGTACACGCATTAGGCACTTGGCTGCCTGCAATCCCATTGTATTTTATGAAGAACAGTTAATTTAAAATGCTTTTTTCACATAATCAAATGGCACTTGCTGAGCAGTTAAAGGCTTATGATGACCTCTGAGTTGAAGACCAAGAATATTGCTTAGATTTGAGATCTAGCCTTTGGTGGATTATAATTTATACAGAAAAAAAGACCTGAAACTATATGATCATGATATAGTGATGGCAACAAAATAAAAATTTTAAGCTGCGTATGATTAGTTACATTAATCTAATTACTCAATGGCACTAGGTTTTTTTTTTTTTATGATTAGTTAAATAGGTATTTATATAAAAATCATCTTAGCTATCCAAAGCAGTTAGAAAGTGGTGATTGTATCCCTCCCTCTTCCTATTCTAACTCCCAGGTTTTTAAGTGAATATGCCTAAATTACTGAATGAATGACTCAATGAGTAGATAAATGCATGAAAATGCATTGTATCCACGGGTATAGGTGCAGAGACATAAGCACTCCGCCTTCCTTGATGCCCAGGAAGTGGGGCTGTGGGGTTGTGGGAGCACATTTGTCTCCACCCTGAAGGAGACGAAGAAGCTAACACATGGACTGTACTGCTGAAAAGTGATTTAGGAAAAACAAAGTGATTTAGGCATTTGTGTAAGCATTTAGACATTTAAATTTATTTACCAAGGTAATAGTGTGAACATTTGAACACTGGAGTTTCATTTTTTCTATCAATGGATGTTTATATGTCCTTGTGGCACAGACAGAATCCATGTTCAGAGACATAACGAAGAACACAACAACTGACACTTTAAAATCAGGATGAGAAGTACCATTCAGAAGTTAAAATAGTTCAAATAATTTTTATGTAAGTATTTGTAGTTGCTTTTAAAATAAATACTAATAGAAGTCTATGGAATAGAAATGACAAAAGTCAGTTTTTCTCACAAGATATTATGTAATATGTTTCTGCTATAAGTTGTAAAACAATCAAAAATTTTAACAATATATGACCATTCACTGAATGCAGCCAGTGGGCTATTAGCCGTCTTCTATTTGCTATAATTTAACCCAATCTCAAAAATGATGTTTTACACATCACTGAATAAGCATAATTTTCTCTAAGGAAAGAAAACAGAGTATTTTAGAACTGCCAGATATCTGGTTATGAACCAGGCTGTTTGGTACTTGAGCTTTTAAACTGTAAACAAATTAAGAAACTTCTGAATGTAGTTATGCCAAATATGCTCTAATTCAGTGATCATGTCATTCCTTAGAGTAACCTAGACTGACTCACGGGACATCCTGGTGATATGGTTGTACTAGGTCACCTGCCCCAGGCATGGTGGGAGTGTCCTGCCTGAGGGTGGACTGATGGCCAAAGACTTAAATTATAATGGCCTCTCGCTGCCCGGAAACAGGCAACCTTGTGATAGAGAAATGTGTTTTCCCTCTAAAACTGTGGTCCAGCATAGAACCTTTTCATTTTGCCTGATAGCTTTGTTTGTTTGTTTGTTTCTAAAGAATGGTTGTCATAAATATTTTTTTTTTTTTTTGGCCAGAATTTTTAAGTGTTTTCTTTAATTTAAAAATCAACGTCCTTTCAGTATTTTCTTGTAAAAGTAAAATGTCTGGCAGTGCTTAGATTAAATATACACACACTCTGGTGCACAGCAGTTGGCTCCTGGGCTTATATACCAAAGCAGCCGGCGCACAGTTCCACAGGAACCAGGTGGGAGGCACTGCTGAGGAGGCAGAGTGGCCGCAAATCTGTAAATTCATTCCCGGAACAGGGGATAGGGATTGAGGTGAGGCATACTGTGGAGCGAGCAGGAGCAGTGGGTAAGCTGCACACACTGCAATATACGTGAAATTAAAAGCATATTGTTGGGTTTAAAAAATCAGGAACAAAATGAGACATGTAACAATGCCATTTATACAATACATCGGTACAAACACAAAGGATAACACAAATAACCACATCAGAGTGGTTGCTGTAGCTGAGGCCAAGAACAACAACAAACAGGGATAAAAGGGAGAAACCTGTGATTTGCCTTTATTTTATTTTGTGCAGTTTTTCTCAAGGCTGTCCATGTCTCCAACTCTGTTTTCAACAGTATATATTCTATATCTTGTTACTTCTGATGTGGCTTTCATTCCTGTAATGACTTGGGAACCACTGGAACAGGAAACTTACTGTCAGAATCTGGGGAAATTCATGGGAAATTGCATGCCAAGAGCTAGAGAAAAATCCTATAAGCCGTTATTAGAAGAAGCTAATGACACAGCGAGGAATGCCACGCATAGAAAGCAAGAAAATACCAATCTAAGTGCAAGTTGTAGGACCTGGTGCTGTGGAGTTTTGGGGGACCAAAATGCCATTTTTCTGACCTAATGCTTCCACCGACCTTGAATAAGCAAGCATATAGCAGATGAGGAGTTTTTGTGTGAGATTCATAACTCACAGCCATCCTTATTCATAACCGTCACAATTCAAAACAAGAAAGGAAATTATTTTATAGGTGTTTCAGTTGAGCACCTGTTAGGAGAAGAAGGAACGTGGCTTAGAGAATTAGAAATTCTTGAACCAGGTTGTGCCGTAACAATTTCTTAACTAACAGTTACTGAACATCCTCAGGTTCAACTGAACTCTAAGTTAATATTTTCATTTTTACTGTGAGACTAATTAAAACTGAGTTTTTTACCTTCTTTTTTAGGCCCCCAGGGAGCATTTGCCAGTTCAAGATGATGCCAAGAGAGATAAACATGCTAGAGAGGGCAGGGCTTGACTCAGATCTTGAAGTCAGACCTTAGCAGATGTGGTCTGTCTGCTCAATAGCCAGTCCTCTTTGTTAACAGAACCCAATTCTTATGCAGATGACAATACACCCAGCACCAAAAGATAAGTTATGATTGGCCTATTCTGTAAACCCTGTTTCTCTTTGTCTGTGATAGCTGGGATTGCCTCAGTCCTGCCATTGAGATCTGAAGAGAGGTTGGCTAAGAGAAAGATTTTCCTCCTTGACAAAAAGCTGCATGAGGAGAAGTCCATTTGATCTCTTCTGTCTCTGCCTACTTTGATTGTTCCCATGATACGTTTGGCTCTGCCATCATCCATGTGTCAAACTTTACTCTGGTTAACTTCCCTCCTGGTTTCAAGATAGCTGCCAGCAACAACTGGGCAACAAGTTTCCTTGTTCTGGCTTTTCTTTCCCAAAAGCCCCCAAAGTTTTCTTTGCCCTCACTGGAATAAATTAAAGTATAGGGATGGTATTCCCACAATTGGATCAGATTATCTGGGGTGGAAAGGGCATTGAGAAGTCAACCCCATTGTCCATCTAATGCAGGACCTCCTAAGGCTTTGGAAGATAGAGGCTTGCTGAAGGAAAAGACTGGGATAAATACATTTTCTTTCTCCTCTAATTAGAGAAAAACTCTGGTGAGCAGAGATTGAATTCTTTGATGAGTTGCTTGCTTTTAGGAAACTGCAAAACCCCAGGATAACAGTTTTCTAGAAGAAACTTTGCAAAATCAGGCAGTCAAACAAAGCCCTCCCCACAGATTTTGGAGATTTTAAATTTTCCTTTGTATGTTTGAAAGTTATACATCTATGTCTTTTTCTTTTTAGTGGTTACCCAGATATTCTTAACAGTTTTCAATGTATACCTTTCTATCAAAGAAAAGGATGTCGTTGTTGTTGTTGTTAGGTGCCATCGAGTCGGTTCCAACTCATAGAGACCCTATGCACAACAGAACGAAACACTGCCCGGTCCTGCGCCATCCTTACAATCATTGTTATGCTTGAGCTCATTCTTGCAGCCACTGTATCAATCCACCTCGTTGAGGGTCTTCCTCTTTTCCGCTCACCCTGTACTCTGCCAAGCATGATGTCCTCCAGGAACTCATCCCTCCTGACACTATGTCCAAAGTATGTAAGACGCAGTCTCGCCATCCTTGCCTTTAAGGAGCATTCTGGCCGCACTTCTTCCAAGACGGATTTGTTTGTTCTTTTGAAAGTCCATGGAATATTCAATATTCTTTGCCAACACCACAATTCAAAGACGTCAGTTCTTCTTCGGTCTTCCTTATTCATTGTCCAGCTTTCACACCCATATGATGTGATCGAAAACACCATGGCTTGGGTCAGGCGCACCTTATTCTTCAGGGTGACATCTTTGCTCTTCAACACTTTGAAGAGGTCTTTTGCAGCAGATTTGCCCAATGCAATGCGTCTTTTGATTTCTTGGCTGCTGAGTCCATGGCTGTTGATTGTGGATCCAAGTAAAATGAAATCCTTGACAACTTCAATCTTTTCTCCGTTTATCATGATGTTGCTTATTGGTCCAGTTGTGAGGATTTTTGTTTTCTTTATGTTGAGGTGTAATCCATACTGAAGGCTGTGGTCTTTGATCTTCATCAGTAAGTGCTTCAAGTTCTCTTTACTTTCAGCAAGCAAGGTTGTGTCACCTGCATAACTCAGGTGGATAATGAGTCTTCCTCCAATCCTGATGTCCTGTACTTCTTCATATAGTCCGGCTTCTCGTATTATTTGCTCAGCATACAGATTGAATAGGTATGGTGAAAGGATACAACCCTGATGCACACCTTTCCTGATTTTAAACCAATCGGTATCCCCTTGTTCTGTCCGAACGACTGCCTCTTGATCTATGTAAAGGTTCCTCATGAGCACAATTAAGTGTTCTGGAATTCCCATTCTTTGCAGTGTTATCCATAGTTTGTTATCATCCACACAGTCGAATGCCTGTGCATAGTCAACAAAGTAGAGGTAAACATCCTTCTGGTATTCTCTGCTTTCAGCCAAGATTCATCTGACATCAGCAATGATATCCCTGGTTCCATGTCCTCTTCTGAAACCAGCTTTAATTTCTGGCAGCTCCCTGTAGATATATCGGTCCAGCCATTTTTGAATGATCTTCAGCAAAATTTGGCTTGTGTGTGATATTAATGATATTGTTCTATAATTTCCATATTTGGTTGGATCACCTTTCTTGGGAACAGGCATAAATATGGATCTCTTCCAGTCAGTTGGCCTGGAAGCTGTCTTCCATATTTTTTGGCATTGACGAATGAGCACCTCCAGGGCTGCATCTGTTTGTTGAAACATCTCAACTGATATTCCATCAATTCCTGGAGCCTCATTTTTCACCAATGCCTTCAGAGCAGCTTGGACTTCTTCCTTCAGTACCATCGATTCCTGATCATATTCCGCCTCTTGAAATGGTTGAATATTGACTAATTCTTTTCGGTGTAATGACTCTGTGTATTTCTTCAATCTTCTTTTTTTTTTTTTAATTAATTTTTATTAAGCTTCAAGTGAACATTTACAATTCCAATCAGTCTGTCACATGTAAGTTTACATGTACCAGTACCAGGCTCCCTTCTCCCACTTGCTCTCCCCCTATTGAGTCAGCCCTTTCAGTCTCTCCTTTCGTGACAATTTTGCCGTCTTCCCTCTCTCTCTATCTTCCCATCCCCCCTCCAGTCAAGAGTTGCCAACACACTCTCCAGTGTCCACCTGATTTAATTAGCTCACTCTTCATCAGCACATCCCTCCCCCCCCCGCTGACCAGTCCTTTTCATGTCTGATGCGTTGTCTTCAGGGATGGTTCCTGTCCTGTGCCATCAGAAGGTCTGGGGAGCATTGCCTCCGGGATTCCTCTAGTCGCAGTCATGCCATTAAGTATGGTCTTTTTATGAGAATTTGGGGTCTGTATCCCATTGGTCTCCTGCTCCCTCAGGAGTTGTCTGTTGTGCTCCCTGATAGGGCAGACATCGATTGTGGCCGGGCACCAACTAGTTCTTCTGGTCTCAGGCTAATGTAGGTCTCTGGTTCATGTGGCCCTTTCCGTCTCTTGGGTTCTTAGTTGTCGTCTGACCTTGGTGTTCTTCCTTTGCCTTTGCTCCAGGTGGGTTGAGACAAATTGATGCATCTTAGATGGCCGTTTGTTAGCATTTAAGACTCCAGACGCCACATTTCAAAGTGGGATGCAGAATGTTTTCATAATAGAGTTATTTTGCCCATTGACTTAGAAGTCCCCTCAAACCATGTTCCCCAGACCCCAGCCCCTGCTCCGCTGACCTTTGAAGCTTTCATTTTATCCCGGAAACCTCTTTGCTTTTAGTCCAGTACAATTGGGCTGACCTTCCTTGTTTTGAGTGTTGTCTTTCCCTTCACCCAAATCAGTTCTTATCTACTACTTGATCAATAAAAAACCTTCTCCCTCCCTCCCTCCCTCCCCGCTTTCTAACCACAAAAGTATGTGTTCTCCGTTTTTTCTATTTCTCAAGATCTTATAATAGTGGTCTTATACAATATTTGTCCTTTTGCCTCTGACTCATTTCGCTCAGCATAATGCTTTCCAGATTCCTCCATTTTATGAAATGTTTCAGAGATTCGTCACTGTTCTTTATCGATGAGTAGTATTCCATTGTGTGAATACACCACAATTTATTTACCCATTCATCCGTTGACGGACATCTTGGTTGCTTCCAGCTTTTTGCTATTGTAAACAGAGCTGCAATAAACATGGGTGTGCATATACCTGTTTGTGTGAAGGCTCTTGTATCTCTAGGGTATATTCCGAGGAGTGGGATTTCTGGGTTGTATGGTAGTTCTATTTCTAACTGTTTAAGATAACGCCAGATGGATTTCCAAAGTGGTTGTACCATTTTACAATCCCACCAGCAGTGTATGAGAGTTGCAATCTCTCCGCAACCTCTCCAACATTTATTATTTTGTGTTTTTTGGATTAATGCCAGTCTAGTTGGTGTGAGATGGAATCTCATCGTAGTTTTAATTTGCATTTCTCTAATGGCTAATGATCGGGAGCATTTTCTCATGTATCTGTTGGCTGCCTGAATATCTTCTTTAGTGAAATGTGTGTTCATGTCCTTTGCCCACTTCTTGATTGGGTTGTTTGTCTTTTTGTGGTTGAGTTTTGACAGAATCATGTAGATTTTAGAGATCAGGCGCTGGTCTGAGATGTCATAGCTGAATATTCTTTCCCAGTCTGTAGGTGGTCTTTTTACTCTTTTGGTGAAGTCTTTAGATGAGCATAGGTGTTTGATTTTTAGGAGCTCCCAGGTATCGGGTTTCTCTTCATCATTTTTGATAATGTTTTGTATTCTGTTTATGCCCTGTATTAGGGCTCCTAGGGTTGTCCCAATTTTTTCTTCCATGATCTTTATCGTTTTAGTCTTTATGTTTAGGTCTTTGATCCACTTGAAGTTAGTTTTTGTGCATGGTGTGAGGTATGGGTCCTGTTTCATTTTTTTGCAAATGGATATCCAGTTATGGCAGCACCATTTGTTAAAAAGACTATTGTTTCCCCAATTGACTGATACTGGTCCTTTGTGAAATATCAGCTGCTCATACATGGATGGATTTATATCTGGGTTCTCAATTCTGTTCCATTGGTCTATGTGCCTGTTGTTGTACCAGTACCAGGCTGTTTTGACTACTGTGGCTGTATAATAGGTTCTGAAATCAGGTAGAGTGAGGCCTCCCACTTTCTTCTTCTTTTTCAGTAATGCTTTGCTTATCCGGGGCTTCTTTCCCTTCCATATGAAATTGGTGATTTGTTTCTCTATCCCCTTAAAATATGACATTGGTATTTGGATTGGAAGTGCGTTATATGTATAGATGGCTTTTGGTAGAATAGACATTTTTACTATGTTAAGTCTTCCTATCCATGAGCAGGGTATGTTTTTCCACTTAAGTATGTCCTTTTGAATTTCTTGTAGCAGAGCTTTATAGTTTTCTTTGTATAGGTCTTTTACATCCTTGGTAAGATTTATTCCTAAGTATTTTCTCTTCTTGGGGGCTACTGTGAATGGTATTGATTTGGTTATTTCCTCTTCGGTGTTCTTTTTGTTGATGTAGAGGAATCCAAGTGATTTTTGTATGTTTATTTTATAACCTGAGACTCTTCCAAACTCTTCTACTAGTTTCAGTAGTTTTCTGGAGGATTCCTTAGGGTTTTCCATGTATACGATCATGTCATCTGCAAATAGTGATTGCTTTACTTCCTCCTTGCCAATCTGGATACCCTTTATTTCTTTGTCTAGCCTAATTGCCCTGGCTAGGACTTCAAGTACGATGTTGAATAAGAGCAGTGATAAAGGGCATCCTTGTCTGGTTCCTGTTCTCAAGGGAAATGCTTTCAGGTTCTCTCCATTTAGAGTGATATTGGCTGTTGGCTTTGCATAGATGCCCTTTATTATGTTGAGGAATTTTCCTTCAATTCCTATTTTGCTGAGAGTTTTTATCATAAATGGGTGTTGAACTTTGTCAAATGCCTTTTCTGCATCAATTGATAAGATCATGTGGTTTTTATCTTTTGTTTTATTTATGTGATGGATTACATTAATGGTTTTTCTGATATTAAACCAGCCTTGCATACCTGGTATAAATCCCACTTCATCAGGGTGAATTATTTTTTTGATGTGTTGTTAGATTCTATTGGCTAGAATTTTGTTGAGGATTTTTGCATCTATGTTCATGAGGGATATAGGTCTATAATTTTCTTTTTTTGTAATGTCTTTACCTGGTTTTGGTATCAGGGAGATGGTAGCTTCATAGAATGAGTTGGGTAGTATTCCGTCTTTTTCTATGCTTTGAAATACCTTCAGTAGTAGTGCTGTTAAGTCTTCTCTGAAGGTTTGGTAGAATTCTGCAGTGAAGCCGTCTGGGCCAGGACTTTTTTTTTGTTGGAAGTTTTTTGATTACCGTTTCAATCTCTTTTTTTGTTATGGGTCTATTTAGTTGTTCTACTTCTGAATGTATTAGTTTAGGTAGGTAGTATTTTTCCAAGAATTTATCCATTTCTTCTAGGTTTTCAAATTTGTTAGAGTACAATTTTTCGTAGTAATCTGAAATGATTCTTTTAATTTCATTTGGCTCTGTTGTGATGTGGTCCTTCTCGTTTCTTATTCGGGTTATTTGTTTCTTTTCCTGTATTTCTTTAGTCAGTCTAGCCAATGGTTTCTCAATTTTGTTAACTTTTTCAAAGTACCAGCTTTTGGCTTTGTTAATTCTTTCAATTGTTTTTCTGTTCTCTAATTCATTTAGTTCAGCTCTAATTTTTATTACTTGTTTTCTTCTGGTGCCTGATGGATTCTTTTGTTGCTCACTTTCTATTTGTTCAAGTTGTAGGGAGAGTTCTCTGCTTTTGGCTCTTTCTTCTTTTTGTATGTGTGCATTTATCGATATAAATTGGCCTCTGAGCTCTGCTTTTGCTGTGTCCCAGAGGTTTTGATAGGAAGTATTTTCTTTCTCGTTGCTTTCTAAGAATTTCCTTATTCCGTCCTTGATGTCTTCTATAACCCAGTCTTTTTTCAGGAGGGTATTGTTCATTTTCCAAGTATTTGATTTCTTTTCCCTAGTTTTTCTGTTATTGATTTCTAGTTTCATTGCCTTGTGGTCTGAGAAGATGCTTTGTAATGTTCCGATTTTTTGGATTCTGCAAAGATTTGTTTTATGACCTAATATGTGGTCTATTCTAGAGAATGTTCCATGTGCACTAGAAAAAAAAGTATACTTTGCAGCAGTTGGGTGGAGAGTTCTGTATAAGTCAATGAGGTCAAGTTGGTTGATTGTTGTAATTAGGTCTTCCGTGTCTCTCTTGAGCTTCTTACTGGATGTCCTGTCCTTCTCCGAAAGTGGTGTGTTGAAGTCTCCTACTATAAATGTGGAGGTGTCTATCTCACTTTTCAATTCTGTTAAAATTTGATTTATGTATCTTGCAGCCCTGTCATTGGGTGCATAAATATTTAATATGGTTATGTCTTCCTGATCAGTTGTCCCTTTTATCATTATATTGTGTCTTTCTTTATCCTTTGTGGCGGATTTAAGTCTAAAGTCTATTTTGTCAGAAATTAATATTGCTACTCCTCTTCTTTTTTGCTTATTGTTTGCTTGTTTTCCATCCTTTGAGTTTTACTTTGTTTGTGTCTCTAAGTCTAAGGTGTGTCTCTTGTAGGCAGCATATAGATGGATCGTATTTCTTTATCCAGTCCGAGACTCTCTGTCTCTTTATTGGTGCATTTAGTCCATTTACATTCAGCGTAATTATAGATAAATATGTTTTTAGTGCTGTCATTTTGATGCCTTTTCATGTGTGTTGTTGGCCATTTCATTTTTCCACATGCTTTTTTGTGCTGAGACGTTTTTCTTAGTAGATTGTGAGATCCTCATTTTCATAACGTTTAACTTTATGTTAGTTGAGTCGTTACGTTTTTCTTGGCTTTTTTCTTGAGTTATGGAGTTGATATTCCTTTTTGTGGTTACCTTATTATTTACCCCTATTTTTCTAAGTAAAAACCTAACTTGTATCGTTCTATATCGCATTGTTTCACTCTCCATCTGGAAGTTCAATGCCTCCTATATTTAGTCCCTCTTTTTGATTATTGTGATGGTTTATTGATTTCCATGATTCCCTGTTATGTGTATTATTTTGTTTATTTATTTATTTTTTAGAATTAGTCTTACTTTGTTTGTTTTTGTGCTTTCCCTATTTGAGTTGCGTTGATATCAGGACGTTCTGTTTTGTGACCTTGTATTGTGCTGGTACCTGATATTATTGGTCATCCAGCCAAACAATCTCCTTTAGCATTTCTTGCAGTCTTGGTTTAGTTTTTGCAAATTCTCTAAACTTGTGTTTATCTGTAAATATCTTAATTTCTCCTTCATATTTCAGAGAGAGTTTTGCTGGATATATGATCCTTGGTTGGCAGTTTTTCTCTCCTTCAGTGCTCTGTATACGTCGTCCCATTCCCTTCTTGCCTGCATGGTTTCTGCTGAGTAGTCTGAACTTATTCTTATTGATTCTCCCTTGAAGGAAACCTTTCTTTTCTCCCTGGCTGCTTTTAAAATTTTCTGTTTGTCTTTGGTTTTGGTGAGTTTGATGGTAACATGTCTTGGTGTTTTTCTTTTTGGATCAATCTTAAATGGGGTTCGATGAGCATCTTGAATAGATATCCTTTCGTCTTTTATGATGTCAGGGAAGTTTTGTGTCAGGAGTTCTTCAACTATTTTCTCTGTGTTTTCTGTCCCCCCTCCCTGTTCTGGGACTCCAATCACTCGCAAGTTATCCTTCTTGATAGAGTCCCACATGATTCTTAGGGTTTCTTCATTTTTTTTAATTCTTTTATCTGATTTTTTTCCAGCTATGTTGGTGTTGATTCCCTGGTCCTCCAGATGTCCCAGTCTACATTCTAATTGCTCGAGTCTGCTCCTCTGACTTCCTATTGCGTTGTCTAATTCTGTAATTTTATTGTTAATCTTTTGGATTTCTACATGCTGTCTCTCTATGGATTCTTGCAACTTATTAATTTTTGCACTATGTTCTTGAATAATCTTTTTGAGTTCTTCAACAGTTTTAGCAGTGTGTTCCTTGGCTTTTTCTGCAGTTAGCCTAATTTCATTTGTGATGTCTTGAAGCATTCTGTAAATTATTTTTTTATATTCTGTATCTGATAATTCCAGGATTGTATCTTCATTTGGGAAAGATTTTGATTCTTTTGTTTGGGGGGTTGGAGAAGCTGTCATGGTCTGCTTCTTTATGTGGTTTGATATGGACTGCTGTCTCCGAGCCATCACTGGGAAACTAGTTTTTCCAGGTAATCAGCTAAGAAAAATGCAGTCAGATCCCTATCTGAATTCTCCCTCTGGCTCAGGGTATTCGGATGTCAATGGAGCCGCCTGGGGAGGGTGGGGGAGGGATCAGAGTGCTAGGAGTGTGGAAGCTCAGAATATAGAGCTGATCCCCGCTTTCACGCTCCGCCTGTGTCCGCCAAAATCCCGGCGGGACGGCTCCCCGGCTGGGACGCTGCTCTCCCCGCTCCAACACCCGTCACTTCCTCTCAGGGACTTCTCCCTCTGGCGCGCCGCTCCGCTCTCGCGAACTGGGTGGGCGTCGCCCGCACGAACGGCTTGGCCCACGCCCGGGGTCAATTCAGGGGAATATAACTGGTCCCCATGCTCACGCCCCACCCGCGCCTGCCAAAATCCCAGCGGGACGGCTCTCCGGCTGGGACGCTGCTCTCCCCGCTCCAAGATCAGTAACTGCCTCCCGGGGACTTCTCCCTCCGGAGCGCCACACCGCACACGCGAACTGGGTGGGCATTGCCCGCACGAACGTCTGGGCCTCCCCCGGGGTCGCTTTAGGGAAATATAGCTGATCCCCACACTCGCGCCATGCCCGCTCCCCGCCAAACTCCCGGCAGGACGGCTCCCCGGCTGGGACGCTGCTCTCCACACTCCAAGATCAGTCACTGCCTCCCGGGTACTTCTCCCACCGGCTGCGCTGCTACGTCGCCCGCGCCAACCGGCTAGGCTCCCTGCCGGGATGAGTTCGGGGGCTAGGGCTGGGCCCCTTGTCTGTGCCGTCTGCCCCCCTGGGCTCTGCCCCAGATCGGGCTCCGAAGGTCACCTGCCTGGTACGCTGGCTCCTGGTTCTGAAAACGATCACTGTCTGCCCATATTTGTTCGTTCTCCGTCTCTAAGTCTGTGTTTGTTGTTCAGAGTTCGTAGATTCTTATGTATGTGATCGATTCACTTGTTTTTCCGAGTCTTTGTTGCAAGAGGGATCTGCGGTAGCATCCACCAAGTCCGCCATCTTGGCCCCACCTCCTCTTCCATCTTCTTTTGATGCTTCCTGCGTCTTTTAATATTTTCCCCATGGAATACTTCACTATTGCAACTTGAGGCTTGAATTTTTTCTTCAGTTGTTTCAGCTTGAGAAACGCCGAGCGTGTTCTTCCCTTTTGGTTTTCCATCTCCAGCTCTTTGCACATGTCATTATAATACTTGACTGTCTTCTCGAGAAAAAAACTAAAAAGTTTTTTTTTTTTTTTTCGAGAGGCCCTTTGAAATCTTCTGTTCAGTTCTTTTACTTCATCAATTCCTCCTTTTGCTTTAGTTGCTCAAAGCTCAAGAGCAAGTTTCAGAGTCTCCTCTGACATCCACCCTGGTCTTTTCTTTCTTTCCTGTCTTTTCAATGACCTCTTGCTTTCTTCGTGTATGATTTCCTTGATGTCATTCCACAACTCCTCTGGTCTTTGGTCACTAGTGTTCAATGCATCAAATCTATTCTTGAGATGGTCTCTAAATTCAGGTGGGATATACTTAAGGTCATATTTTGGCTCTCGTGGACTTGCTCTGATTTTCTTCAGTTTCAGCTTGAACTTGCATATGAGCAATTCATCGTCTGTTCCACAGTCAGCCCCTGGCCTTTTTCTGCCTGATTATATTGAGCTTTTCCATCGTCTCTTTCCACAGATGTAGTCAATTTGATTTCTGTGTATTCCATCTGGTGAGGTCCATGTATTTAAAAAAAAAAAAAAAAAAGTTTTTTTTTTTTTTATATATATTCACTGTTTATGTTGGTGAAAGAAGGTATTTGCAATGAAGAAGTCATTGGTCTTGCAAAATTCTATCATTCGATCTCTGGCATTGTTTCTGTCACCAAGGCTATATTTTCCAACTACTGATCCTTCTTCTTTGTTTCCAAGTTTCGCATTCCAATCGCCAGTAATTATCAATGCATCTTGATTGCATGTTCAATCAATTTCAGACTGCAGGAGCTGAAAAAATCTATTTCTTCATCTTTGGCCCTAGTGGTTGGTGTGTAAATTTGAATAATGGTTGTATTAACTGGTCTTCCTTGTAGGTGTATGGATATTATCCTATCACTGACAGCGTTGTACTTCAGGATAGATTTTGAAACGTTCTTTTTGAAGATGAATGCAACACCATTCCTCTTCGAGTTGTCATTCCAGCATAGTACACTGATTCAAAATGGCCAATGCCAGTCCATTTCGGCTCACTGGTGCCTAGGATATCAATGTTTATGCGTTCCATTTCATTTTTGACAATTTCCAATTTTCCTAGATTCCTACTTCGTACATTCCAGGTTCCAATTATTAATGGTTGTTTGCAGCTGTTTCTTCTCATTTTGAGTCATGCCACATCAGCAGACAAAGGTCCCAAAAGCTTTACTCCACCCACGTCATCAAGGTTGACTTTACTTTGAGGAGGCAGCTCTTCCCCAGACATCTTTGAGTGCCTTCCAACCTGGGGGGCTCATTTTCCAGCACTATATCAGACAGTGTTCCGCTGCTATCCATAAGGTTTTCACCGGCTAATGCTTTTCAGAAATAGACTGCTAGGTCCTTCTTCCAAGTCTCTCTTAGTCTGGAAGCTCAGCTGAAACCTGTCCTCCATGGGTGACCCTGTTGGTATCTGAATACAGGTGGCATAGCTTCCAGCATCACAGCAACACACAAGCCCCCACAGTATGACAAACTGACAGACACGTGGGGGAAGAAAAGGATAGAAACACAAGTTAACTTTAGATTTTCTGGAAAAATATGCATTGAACACTGTAAGTTAAAAATGTGTTGGTAACCAGTGCCCTAAGCTATTAAGTGTCTCACAACATCACCCCATGATCCAGCAACTGAAGGGATAATGCCTGATAGGGTCGCTATGAGTCGGAATCGACTCAACAGCACTGGTTTGTTTTTTTGGGTCCAGCAGGGCACCTTCTCCCACTATCAAGACCAGTGTTCCTTCTACTGGCCCATGTTTGAGTCATACCCATTTTAATAGGTTTGAATTATTACTATACACCAGAATACTCCTTAAAAGTGAGAATAGACATGTCATTAGGAAAGAGCAACTGCAGTTTAAACATGGTGGCAAAACACGCAAAAAAACAAAAACAAAAAAACACCCAAACCCAGTGCTGATGAATCGATTCCAACTCATAGCTACCCTACAGGACAGAGTAGAACTCCCCCATAGAGTTTCCAAGGAGCGCCTGGCAGATTCAAACTACCAACCCTTTGGTTAGCAGCCGTAGCACTTAACCACTGTGTCAAAAAAAAAAAAAAAAAAAAAAACACAAAAAAGGAAATTTTAAGTCAATCTCATGCATGAGGTTAGATACAAAATTCCTGAGTAAAATATAAACAAATAAAATGTGCCACCATATTTAAAATAGTTTCTTGAAATGAGTTAGAGAAAGCCACCTTTTATCCTATAAAATTAGAAATACCTGTTGTGTTATTAGAACCTGCCTGTGGAAATATTTGGGCCTTGTGTCTTCTGGGTGAGATACTTTGAATTACAGATCTATTTTATTTTATCATTATAGGAATAGCTATGTTTTAATTTCTTCTTAGATCAGTTATCCATTTCAAATTTACTGGCATAAAGTTTTAGTAGCATTCTCTGATTAACTTTTAAAATTTCTACTAAGTTCATAATTATGAATACAGGAACTGAAATCAGACGAGGAGCGGTGAATGCCCCTGAATTCTCAGAGAAAATGTTATTCCTTCTACCCAGGCACAAAGAGACTCAAGGCAACTTGCTGTGGGCAGTTTTTTTTTCCCAACCCACCTTTTACTGAGAGTGGAGATCTTTGTGGAATCAGGCTTTGTGATTGTTTTCTAATATAACTCCCACCACAGACCCCATTTCTCTCTCAAATGAAGTTTTATACCACCAGCGATCATAGCTTTCCTCCCATCCCCGCTGTTACTCCCGCTCCTGTTCTATTTCTTGCTACAGAAAATTTTGTTTACTCTCTTAACAATTTATCTGTGAATTTGAAATAGCATTTTTTATATTTACCCAGTTTTTTTTGGTGATGAGGATGTTATATAATCTGCCATCTAGCCTAAAAAAGAATTCTCTTTGTGTTCCTCATAAGCGACAGTTTCTTTGTAAAAGTTTATATTTACAATTATTTCACCTGATACTTGGAAGATATTATTGCTTGGAGTTAGAAAAACTGCCAGGTTAAGAGTCAGTTCTCCAGGGTGCCAACTCTGCCAAGACTTCTGATACAAACTACAAGTTCGAGGGTTTCCCCAAACCACCCTCACACTGGATAATTTGGTAGAAATACTCACAGGACACAATGAAAGATGTTATACTTACAAAGTCATGTTTATTACAGGGAAAGCATACAGGTTAGGACAAGACAAAGGAAGAGATGCATACTGCAGGGTCTGGGAGGGCTCCAATGGGAACCTTATTTGTCTTTAGGACATATATTACCCTCTTAGCATTGGTGTGTGAGAGCATGCACAAGATCTTGACAACTGGGGAAGCTCAAACAATCTTTTGTATCCAGAGTTTTTATGGAGGGTTTATTATCTAGGTACAATTGATTGAATTATTGTCCATGTGTTTGAATTTAATCTCCAGTCCTCCTTCAATCCCCAGAAGTTTGGTTGATATCATGTGGCCCAAAGTCCCAACCCTCTAATCATATGCTTAGTCTTTTTGGTGTGTCCAGTCCTCCCAACCTCCATCGTTAGTCATCTCATTAGCGTAAACTCTAGAGGCTCCCATCATGAATCAACTAGTTAGCATAAGTGTTGTCTGAGGGGTCCACCATGAATGTCAAAGATAATCCTATCACAAGAGAAATTTTAGGGTTGCCTCCCTGGAGCCAGGAAAAGGGCAGACCACACTTGGGAGGTCATATTCCTTACTACAAAATTATTCCACATTTTTCTGACATCCTTTGATACTGACAGGACTGCTGTCATTCTTAATGTTTTGTATTTGTATACAATCTGTCTCTTCTCTTTTATGGCTTCAATCATTTTCTGTTTTTCCTTGATGCTCTTCAGCTTCACTATGATGTATCTGTATATGGATTTAAAGAAGTTATGCTATGTAGTAGGAAACCCTGGTAGTATAGTGGTTAAGTGCTACGGCTGCTAACCAAGAGGTCGGCAGTTCAAATCCACCAGGCGCTCCTTGGAAACTCTATGGGGCAGTTCTACTCTGTCCTATAGAGTCGCTATGTAGTACTGGGTAAGATTTTTTTAATCTTACAATTTATTCCTTCCTTCATTTCATGAATATTCTCAACCATTCTCTTTGAATATTACTTCTCTGCCATTTTCTCTATTCTATCCTTCAGAGACTCCTATTAGAAGAATGACAGAATTTCTCATTCTGTACATATACCCTAATTTTTCATCTTATTACTTTTCCGTGGTAAATTCTGTGAGATTTTCTTTTTTTCTTTATTCTAGCTTCTAATTCACTAATTCTTTAGCTAGATATAGGCTATTATTTAATCTCTTTGCAGAGTTTCTCTCCATCTCTCTCTCATTTTTATGTCCATGGCTTTATTTTTCATTTCTAGCATTTATACTTAATTCCCTTTTATATCTGCTTATATCACCATACCTATTCAATCTGTATGCCGAACAAATAATACGAGAAGCTGGAATATATGACGAAAAACGGGGTATCAGGGTTGGAGGAAGACTCATTAACAACCTGAGTTATGCAGATGACACAACCTTGCTTGCTGAAAGTGAAGAGGACTTGAAGCACTTAAAGACCACAGCCTTCAGTATGGATCACACCTCAACATAAAGAAAATAAAAATCCTCACAACTGGACCAATATGCAACATCATGATAAATGGAGGAAAGACTGAAGTTGTCAAGGATTTCATTTTACTTGGATCCACAATCAACAGCCATGGACTCAGCAGTCAAGAAATCAAAAGATGCATTGCATTGGGCAAATCTGCTGCAAAGGACCTCTTCAAAGTGTTGAGGAGCAAAGATGTCACCCTGAAGAGTAAGATGCGCCTGACCCAAGCCATGGTATTTTCAATCACATCATATGCATGTGAAAGCTGGACAATGAATAAGGAAGACCGAAGAAGAATTGACGCCTTTGAATTGTGGTGTTGGCGAAGAATGTTGAATATTTCATGGACTGCCAAAAGAACAAACAAATCTGCCTTGGAAGAAGTGCGGCCAGAATGCTCCTTAGAGGCAAGGATGGTAAGACTGCATCTTACATACTTTGGACATGTTGTCAGGAGGGATGAGTCCCTGGAGGAGGACTTCATGCTTGGCAGAGTACAGGGTCAGGGGAAATGAGGAAGACCCTCAACAAGGTGGATTGACACGGTGGCTGCAAGAATGAGCTCAAGCATAACAACGATTGTAAGGATGGCGCAGGACCGGGCAGTGTTTCGTTCTGTTGTGCATAGGGTCGCTATGAGTTGGAACCGACTGGATGGCACCTAACAACAACATCTGTTTGTTATTTTTTCCTAACCTTTTCATTTGTTTTCTAAATGGTGTTTCCTTATTAATCACTTTTTAATATTTGTTTTTAAATAAAAAATATGGAAAAGTACAAAGAAGAAAATAACAATTACAGATTTTTTTTAAATTGTGCTTTAAGTGAAAGTTTTCAAAAGAAGCCAGTCTCTTACACAAAAACTTATACACATCTTGCTATGTAACTCTAGCTACTCTCCTCCTAATGTGAAAGCACGCTCTTCCTCTTCACCCTGTATTCCCTGTGTCCATTCAACCAGCTCCTGTCCCCCCCCCCGCCTTCTCATCTCGCCTCCAGATAGGGGTTGCCCACATAGCCTCATGTGTCTACTTGAGACAAGATGTTCATTCCTCATCAGCATCATTTTCTGTCTTATAGTCCAGTTCAATCCCTGTTTGAAGAGTGGGCTTCCAGAATGGTTCCATTCTTGGGCTAACAGAGGCTCTGGGGGCCATGACCTCTGGGATCCCTCCATTCTCAGTCAGACCATTAAGGCTGGTCTTTTTATGAGATTTTGAGGTCTGTATCCTATTATTCTGCCACTCCATCAGGGATTCTCTGTTGTGTTCCCTGTCAGGGCAGTCATCAGTTGTAGCTGGGCACCATCTATTTCTTCCAGTCTCAGGTCAATGTAGTCTCTGGATTATGTGGCCCTTTCTGTCTTTTGGGCTTATGTTTACCTTGTGTCTTTGATGTTCTTCAGTCTCCTTTGTGCCAGGTGGGTGGAGACCAATTAATGCATCTTAGATGGCCACTTGCTAGCATTTAAGACCCCAGATGCCACTTATCAAAGTGGGATACACAATGTTTTCTTAATACATTTTTTTTTATGCCAATTCAAATAGATGTCCCCTGAAACCATGGTCCCCAGATCTCTGTCCCTGCTACTCTGGCTTTCAAAGTGTTTGGTTGTATTCAGGAAACGTCTTTGCTTTCGGTTTAGTCAAGTTGTGCTGACACCCCTGTCTTCTGTGTTGTCTTTCCTTTCACCTAAAATAGTTCTTGTCTACTATCTAATTAGTGACTACCCCTTTTCCTCCCCTTCCACCCTTGTAACCATCAAAGAATATTTTCTTCTATGTTTAAACTTTTTCTTGAGTTCTTATATTAGCAGTCTCACACATTTGTTCTTCTGTAACTGACTAATTTTGTTCAGCATAATGCCTTGCAGATTCCTCCATGTTATGAGATGTTTCATGGATTCATCACTGTTCTTTGTTGTTGCATAGTATTCCATCGTGTGAATATACCGTAATTTGTTTATCCATTCATCCGTGGATGGGCATGTTGGTTGTTTCCATCTTATTGGTATTATAAACAGTGCTGCAATGAATGTGGGTGTGCACGTATCTATTTGTGTGAAGGTTCTTATTTCTCTAGGATATATTCCAAGGAGTAGGATTGCTGGATCATATGGTAGTTCTATTTCCAGCTTTTTAAGGAAGTGCCAAATGGATTTCCAAAGTGGTTGTATCATTTTACATTTCCACTAGCAGTGTATAAGTGTTCCAGTCTCTCCACAACCTCTCCAACGTTTATTATCTTGGATTGTTTGGATTAACACCAGCCTTGCTAGAGTGAGATGGTATCTCATTGTAGTTTTGATTTGCATTTCTGTAATGGCTAATGGTCATGAGTATTTCTGGTTGGTCTGTCCTGTGTTCTAGTCTTGGGTTGTTATCTGATATTATTGGTTATCTAGCCAGAGGTCTCCCTTTAATTTTTCTGGTAGTTTTGGTTTGGTTTTTGCAAATCCCTAAGCTTCTGTTTATCTGGAAATGTTCCAATTTCGCCTTCATATATGAGAGACAGTTTTGCTAGATATATGATTCTTGACTGGCAATTTTTTTCCTTCAGGTTCTGTATATGTCATCCCATCGCCTTCTTGCCTGCATGGTTTCTGCCGAGTAGTCCGAGTTTATTCTTATTGACTCCTTCGTAGGTGACTTTTTGCTTATCCCTAGCTGCTCTTAAAATTCTCTCTTTATCTTTGGTTTTGGCAAGTTTGATTATAATGTCTTGGGGACTTTCTTTTAGGATCTACTTTGTGTGGGGTTAGATGAGAATCTTGGATAGATATCTTCTCATCTTTCATGATATCGGAAATTTTCTGCCAACAAATCTTCAGCAATTCTTTCTGTATTTTCTGTTCACTCTCCCTGTTGTGCACCCCAATCACTTGTAGGTTATTTCTCTTAATAGAGTCCCACATGATTCTTAGGGTTTCTTAATTTTTTTTTTTAATTCTTTTATGTGATTTTTCTTTGAATATATTGGTGCCAAGTGTTTTATCTTCAATCTCACTAATTCTGCCTTCCATTTCTTCAATTCTGTTCCTCTGACTTTCTATTGAGTTGCTATCCTGAAATTTTGTTAATCTTCTGAATTTCTGTTTGCTGTCTCTCTATGGATTCTTGCAGCCTATTAAATTTGATTTTTTTTTGACAGGGTAAAAAGATCATATTGTTTTAAATGATTTGTGTTTATTATAAATAATTTAAATTATGAAGAAATGTCTTGTGAAAATATTAGGAATTTACCCTAAATCCTACCATCCAGAGGCATTTATTATTAAATCTGACGAACATTATTCTAGACTTCATTTCTTCCATATATGCATATAGGAAGATCCCAAAAGGTAAATGAAAATATTTTTAGGAACCTGGTGACATTCTACACATGTTATTATTAATAAAATTATCAGTTTTAATATTATTTGAATATACCAAAAGAAACTGAATTCAAACCAAAGGAGCTACTGAACTTCAAATAAGAGTTACTGTTTCTTAGAGGATTTCTCTAAAGTTCAAAATAAAAGATAATGATAATTATGGAGTTATTGAGTTTTTAAAAACGACGTGAATCAATTTTAGATAGTACCAGTTGATTTCCTGTCGAGAAAAATGAGGGCATATGTATTCTCATTATCCTCACATCTTCCTTCCTCTCACCTCCTAGTATTTCTCAGTTATAATTTTTACATTATCTCAGTTTATAATAAACACATTACATTCTGCAACAAACATGTCTATAGTTATTTAACACTATTCCAGAAGTCTTAAATATGATTATTCCATTCCTGAGGTCTTTATTTTAATTCATTTTGGGTGGAGAGTGTCTGGAATTATTGTGAGTAGTTTAGCTATTTTCGAGAAATGCTCATGGGAATTGTAGTTCCTAAATATTTCATGTTTTAGAGTTTTTTCCCAATATCTTTAAACTTTCATGATATTGTAGCCTTTGGGCCACAGTTTACTTCAGTTCTTTATAGCAGTATTTCATTGTCTTTTGCCATTGAATGTTGATATGGAAAATTCAAAAGTCAGACTAGGTTTTTTCCCATAAAGTTGATTTGCCTTTGCTGCCAGGAGTATTGATAATTTTTTTCTTTCTCTCTGAATTTAAATAGCTTAGCTAGGTTATATCTCACTTTTGTGTGCTTTCTCTCAAATTTCATAACAAGAAATTTTTAAAAATTAAATACTTGTCTATATAATGTGTTCATTTTATTTGGTTTTCTACTTCACTGTCACCAATTATCTTAAGGTTGGTTGGACCATCTTTTCAATCTTTCATATCTTTTGCTTTTCTCCAATACCCTTAATGTTGTCTCTTATGTCTATGTACATAAAATATATAGATTACTTATTATTTGGGATTATTTGAACTTTCCTCTATGCACAAAATTCGGTTTCCAATGATGTCTAATTTATACACTGTCATTTCATTTTGATACAAACACACATGCACATTATCTAATATTTTGGGGTGTTCTCAATGTGTTTCTTTGCTGTCGTTGTTAGCTGCTGTCAAGTTGGTTCCAACTCATAGAGACACTATGCACAATGGAATGAAACACTGCCCAGTCCTGCACCATCCTCACAACTGTTGCTATGCTTGAGCCCATTGTTGCAGCCACTGTGTCAATTCATCTTATCGAGGGTCTTCCTCTTTTTCACTGACCCTCTAGTTTACGAAGCATGATGTCCTTCTCCAGGGACTGATTCCCCCTGACAACATGTCCAAAGCGTGTGAGACGCAGTCTCGTCATCCTTGCTTCCAAGGAGTATTCTGGTTGTACTTCTTCCAAGATAGATTTGTTCGTTCTTTTGGCAGCCCATAGTCTATTCAATATTCTTCACCAACACCACAATTCAAAGGCATCAATTCTTCAGTCTTCCTTATTCATTGTCCAGGTTTCGCATGCATATGAGGTAATTAAAAACACCATGTCTTGGGTCAGGTGCACCTTAATCCTCAAGGTGACATCTTTGCTTTTCAACACTTTAAAGAGATCTCATACAGTCGATTTGCCTAATGCTACGCATCTTTTTATTTCTTGACTGATGCTTCCATGGGTGTTGATTGTGGGTCCAAGTAAAATGAAATTCTTGACGTCAATCTTTTCTCCATTTATCATGATGTTGCTTATTGGTCCAGTTGTGAGGATTTTTGTTTTATGTTGAGGCATAATCCATACTGAAAACTGTGGTTTTTGATCTTCACCAGTAAGTGCTTCAAGTTCTAATCTCTTTCAGCAAGCAAGGCTGTGTCGTCTGCATAATGCAGTTTGTTAATGGGTCTTCCTCAATCCTGATGTCCTATTCTTCTTCATATAGTGCAGCCTCTCGGGTTATTTGCTCAGCATACAGATTGAATAGGTATGGATGAAAGGATAACACCCTGATGTACACCTTTCCTGACTTTAAAACATGCAGTATTCCCTTGTTCTCTTTGAACAGCTGCCTCTTGTTCTATGTACAGATTCCTCATGAGCACAATCAAGTGTTCTGGAATTCCCATTCTCCACAATGTTATAAATAATTTGTTATGATCCACACAGTCCAATGCCTTTGCATACTCAATAAAACACAGATAAGCGTCTCTCTGGCATTTTCTGCCTTCAGCCAGGACCCATCTGACATCGCAGTGATATGCCTGGTTCCACGTCCTCTTCTAAATCGGGCTTGAATTTCTGGCTTCCTGCCAATATACTGCTGCAGCTGCTTTTGAATGATCTTCAGCAAAATTTGCTTGCATGTGATACTGATGATATTGTGTTTCATTAGCTCTGCAATTCATACATTTTATTCAATAATGTTTATTTACCAAGTATCAGATACAGTGCAGCTCATTCAATTTTATCATCTCAGTTTGAACCGTTACTGTGTGGATAACCTGATTGTCTTATAATGTAATTGTGGAGAATTTTCTTTCATTTTCTTTTGTTGTGCATATGTGTCTGTGTGTTTATGTGTGTGTATTTCTGACTGAAATCTTTGTTTATCTATTGATTGGTAAGGTCCCTTATTTATAAACCTTTTTTTTATGTTGCATTTAAATTTAAGCATTGATTCTTCCATTGATTGAAAGCTGCTAATACTCATAAGACAAATAATGACAAATACCTAAAAACCTTCTTTAGCTCTGCCTAAAGGTTGCTGTGTCCTGACTTTCTGTTCACTCTGCTACAGTGAAGGTAACCCTTATGACTCTCTTTCCACATGGCTACTATATATAAGAGCTTGTAAACTATTAACTTTCCTTTTTCATGGGGAAATGGTGATGAGAGTGTGAGCTGGCAAGAGAGGAGAAGCTGAAGAGGTAGGTAATTTTTGTTAGAATTTGTAGGCCCTAGCCTTTCATGTTGCTGTGACTTGGAATTGACTTGATGGCAAGGGATTGGGGTTTTTTTTTTTTAAGCCTTTCTTTTGAGACTTGGTTAAATATACATACTGAGGTGTAATAAACCCAGAGGTTTAATACACACCCATTTTTAAATACTCTTTATTCAAAAACAGAAAAATTGAAGAACTTGCCTGCAGTTTACTAATCTCCTGATTCTAAGGTAGCAGTGAGCATTCTAAAAAAGTTTGGCTTAACAATATGGCTTCTTCTGAGGGGAAAGAAAAGAGAAGGAGTTGAGGTTAATTGCTGAGGTTGATACTCCAATCTAGAACTGTATGTTTCTTTTATTGGTTGCCAGATTTTGAAATAAATAGAATTAGTTATTATGTGGGTGAATTTTTTGGTAGGTACTAGAATTAGGAGAAGTACTGGTGGCATAGTGGTTAAGAGCTATGGCTGCTAACCAAAAGGTTGGCAGTTCAAACCCACCAGCTGCTTCTTGGAAATCCTGTGGGGCAGTTCTAATCTGTCCTTTAAGGTTGCTACAAGTCCAAACCAACTAGATGGCACCTAAAAACAGAATTAGAAAATTCTGAAATGGAATTTCAATTCACCAAATATGATCCCTTACTTTATTTGTCAATTTGGCCAGGCTGTGGTGCCAAGTTGTTTGGTGAAACATTGGTCTAGCTGTTGTTGTGAAGGCATTTTGTGGATGTAATTAACATTTCTAATCAGTTAATTTTAAGTAAAGCAAATCATCCCCCATAATGTGGACAGACCTCATCCAATAAGTTAAAGGTTTAGTAACAAAATCTGAGGGTTCTAAAGAAGAGAAGAAATTCAGTCTCAAGATTGTATCAAAAGGTATCCTGCCAGAGTTTCCAGCCTGTCAATAATCTGCCACCTTGGACTTCCAGCCCCCTCAACTGCATGAGTCAATTCCTTAAAATCAAGCTCTTCTCTCTCTCTATCAATATGTAGTCAAAAATGAACAACTCGGAATACCATTAACAAATTGCTATGGAGATTTAATAGTCAATTTACAAACCGGGAAGTATATCATACCAAATAAATCAATGCTCCAATTAAATTTTTGATTCATTGACAATTATGCAAGAATACATAAATATAATCCCCCACTTGTCTGTCAGTTTGTCATACTGTGGGGGCTTGTGTGTTGCTGTGACACTGGAAGCTATGCCACTGGTATTCTGACACCAGCAGGGTCGCCCATCGAGGACAGGTTTCAGCTGAGCTTCCAGTCTAAGCCAGACTAAGGCTAAGAAGGACCTGGCAGTGTACTTCTAAAAATCATTAGCCAATGAAAACCTTATGAATAGCAGTGCAACATTGTCTGATATAGTGCTGGGAGATGAGCCCGCCAGGTTGAAGTCACTCAAAGATGACCGGGGAAGAGCTGCCTCCTCAAAGTAAAGTCGACCTTAATGATCTGGATGGAGTAAAGCTTTCGGGACCTTCATCTGCTGATGTGGCACGACTCAAAATGAGAAGAAACAGCTGCAAACATCCATTAATAATTGGAACCTGGAATGTACGAAGTAGAAATCTAGGAAAGTCAGAAATCATCAACAATAAAATGGAATGCATAAACATTGACATCCTAGGCAATAGTGAGCTGAAATGGACTGGTATTGGCCATTTTGAATTGGACAGTCATATAGTCTACTATGCTAGGAATTACAACTTGAAGAAGAATGGTGTTGCATTCATTGTCAAAAAGAACATTTCAAGATCTATCCTGAAGTACAACACTGTCAGTGATAGGAAAATATGCATACGCCTACGAGGAAGACCAATTAATACAACCTTTATTCAAATTTATGCACCAACCACTAGGGCCAAAGATGAAGAAACAGAAGATTTTTATCAGCTGCTGCAGTCTGAAATTGATTGAACATGCAATCAAGATGCATTGATAATTACTGATGACTGGAATGTGAAAGTTGGAAACAAAGGAGAGGGATCAGTAGTTGGAAAATATGGCCTTGGTGATAGAAACAATGCCAGAGATCAAATGATAGATTTTGCAAGACCAACAACTTCTTCATTGCAAATACCTTCTTTCTCCAACATAATCAGTGACTTATACACATGGACCTTGCCAGATGGAACACACAGAAATCAAACTGACTACATCGTGGAAAGAGACAACGGAAAAGCTCAATATCATCAGTCAGAACAACGTCAGGGGCCGACTGTGGAACAGACCATCAATCACTCCTATACAAGTTCAAGCTGAAAGTGAAGAAAATCAGAGCAAGTCCATGAGAGCCAAAATATGACCTTGAGTATATCCCACCTGAATTTAAAGACCATCTCAAGAATAGATTTGACGCATTGAACACTAGTGATCAAAAACCAGATGAGTTGTGGAATGACATGAAGGACATCATCCATGAAGAAAGCAAGAGGTCATTGAAAAGACAGGAAAGAAAGAAAAGACCAGGGTGGATGTCAGAGGAGACTCTGAAACTTGCTCTCAAATGTCCAGCAGCTAAAGCAAAAGGAAGAATTGATGAAGTAAAAGAACTGAAGATTTCAAAAGGCAGCTCGAGAAGACAAAGTAAAATATTATGATGACATGTGCGAAGAGCTGGAGATGGAAAACCAAAAGGGAAGAACACGCTTGGCATTTCTCAAGCTGAAAGAACTGAAGAAAAAAATCAAGCCTCAGGTTGCAAATAGTGAAGGATTCTATGGGGAAAATATTAAAAGATGCAGGAAGCATCAAAACAAGATGGAAGGAATACACAGAGTATTATACCAAAAGAGATTAGTCGATGTTCAACCATTTCAAGAGGTAGCATATGATCAGGAACCGATGGTAATGAAGGAAGAAGTCCAAGCTGCTCTGAAGGAATTGGCGAAAAACAAGGCTCCAGGAATTGATGGAATATCATTTGAGATGTTTCAACAAACAGATGCAGCTCTGGAGGTGCTCCCTCATCTATGCCAAGAAATATGGAAGACAGCTTCCTGGCCAATTGACTGGAAGAGATCCATATTTATGCCTATTCCCAAGAATGGTGATCCAACCAAATGTGGAAATTATAGAACAATATCATTAATATCACATGCAAGCCAAATTTTGCTGAAGATCATTCAAAAATGGCTGGAGCAATATATGGACAGAGAGCTGCCAGAAATTAAAGCAGGTTTCAGAAGAGGATGTGGAACCAGGGATATCAACGCTGATGTCAGATGGATCCTGGCTGAAAGCAGAGAATACCAGAAGGATGTTTACCTGTGTTTTATTGCCTATGCAATG
This sequence comes from Loxodonta africana, assembly GCF_030014295.1. Lineage (NCBI taxonomy): Eukaryota > Metazoa > Chordata > Mammalia > Proboscidea > Elephantidae > Loxodonta > Loxodonta africana. Next base: position 38,307,988 of record NC_087342.1, read on the forward strand.
GCATTCAACTGTGTGGATCATAACAAACTATGGATGACATTGAGAAGAATGGGAATTCCAGAACACAATTGAGTGCTCACGCGGAACCTTTACATAGATCAAGAGGCAGTTGTTCGGACAGAACAAGGGGATACTGATTGGTTTAAGGTCAAGAAAGGTGTGTGTCAAGGTTGTATTCTTTCATCATACCTATCCAATCTGTATGCTGAGCAAGTAATCCAAGAAGTTGGACTCTATGAAGAAGAACAGGGCATCAGGATCAGAGGAAGGCTCATTAATAACCTGTGTTATACTGATGACACAATCTTGCTTGCTGAAAATGAACAGGACTTGAAACGTTTACTGATGAAGATCAATGACCACAGCCTTCAGTATGCATTGCGCCTCAACATAAAGAAAACAAAGATCCTCACAACTGGACCGGTAAGCAATATCATGATAAACGGAGAAAAGATTGAAGTTGTCAAGGATTTCATTTTACTTGGATCCACAATCAACAACAATGTAAGCAGCAGTCAAGAAATCAAAAGACTCATTTCATTGGGTAGATCTGATGCAAAGGACCTCTTCAAAGTGTTGAAGAGCAAAGATGTCACCTTGAAGACTAAGGTGCACCTGACCCAAGCCATGGTATTTTCAATCACATCATATGCATGTGAAAGCTGGGCAATGAATAAGGAAGACTGAAGAAGAATTGATGCCTTTGAATTGTGGTGTTGGTGAAGAATACTGAATATACCATGGACTGCCAAAAGAATGAACAAATTTGTCTTAGAAGTACAATCAGAATGCTCCTTAGAAGCAGGAATGGCGAGACTGCGTCCTACGCACTTCGAACATGTTGTCAGGAGGGATCAGTCCCTGGAGCAGGACATCATGCTTGGCAAAGTACAGGGTCAGGGGAAAAGAGGAAAACCCTCGACAAGGTGGACTGACACAGTGGCTTCAAGAATGAGCTCAAGCATAACAATGATTGTAAGGATGGTGCAGGATTGGGAAGTGTCTCGTTCTGTTGTGCATAGGGTCACTATAATTCGGAACCGACTCGATGCCAACTAACAACAACAACAACAATAAATATAATAAGAGATCAGGTCAGTGAGCCATGATTACAAGATCTCTGACTTCTTGGAAACAGAACATGTTCTTTAATCTTTGATTATTTTCTGAAAAAACAAGTTTAAGTGAGCCTGACCACCTAAATACAATTATGTGAAACTGGACAAGTTGCTTCCAAAGGTTAGTTACAGTTGAAGGCATAGCTATAGGCATTAAACATTACATGTATATCTATCTATCTATATATGTATATATGTGTGTGTAGATTTATATGTATAAGATTATACAGCACGTAGGTTTCTAACATTTAATAAGATGAACCTTAGTGACATGGGTAAGAGAACTCTCTCTGTTTTCATAAAGCAAAACTTACAGTTTTAATTCACAATTTTCTCCTTTTGATCATGATTCAACTACAATTTTTGATCAACTAAGTTTTGGCTGGTCACCATCGGGGTTCTTCTAGTCTTAGTAGTCATAGATACTTGTTGTGACATAGACACTATCTACACTGGTTTCTTGGTTTTTTTTCTTTTGTTGTTGTTCCAGTCAGAAGAAGACCTTTTGCTGCATTATAGATTGCTTCTCTCGAGTTTTTATGACTCCAGTCACTAAACAATTTAGTAATCTGAAAAGGATATATATTGTCAGTACCACGAGAATGCAGAAGTCAGTAGTTTGAAAGAATTGTCTAACCCAGGAACTTAAAGTTTTTACTGGAGAAAAAAAAAAATTCAAGAATCATTAGGAGGAGCATTGGCAGCATTTCTTGCTTCTCTAGCACGTGCTTTAGCCATTCTTATATCTTGATATGCTTCAGTTTGGATGTCATTAATATACACACAACATTTTTTTCCTGTTAAGGCACTCTCTTCCTTGGGAAGCAAGTAAATAATCAAGAGCTAAGCTATTTTGTAAAGCCATTGCTCTTATATGAGTTACTTCAGTAGACAAAGAACATATGGCATTAATAATCTCTCAAGTTCTAAGGCAACATTGTCTAATACTAATTGTAATCTAGTAATTTTTCATCCAACATAAGCTAGGTTTATTCTGATAATTTCAGGAATTATGGTTGCCATGAAACAACCAATTAAAGTTCCTTTAGTAAGGGATCCTTCTTTAATAGCTGTTCAGTCAGATGTTTGATGATTTTTTTTCTTAACCCTTACCAAGGGTTCTGGCTCTTGAATTTCTGATTACTTCAGAAGGTAGTTTAGAGTAGAAGGAAACTTGAGGCACCCCATAAGCCAAATAGTAAATTCTAATCCAATTGGGTAGCAGGACTTGTAGGCGTGACAATCACACACAAATTAATGTCCTTTAAGGCCATATGGGGGAGGGTTACTTAAGATCCTTTCAAGGCTAAAGAGAAATAAATACCAAAAGGAAGAATGTAACTGTTAACTATGTTAGTGATGGGTTCACGTACAGTGGACCCATTTAAAAAGCATTCTCCACCAGAACTGGGAGGTAAAGAGGTGTAAGTGAACATTTTGTTTTGAGAATTGAAAGATATTTTATCTTCAAAAAGATAAAATAAAAAGCATTTTTATCTGAAAAATAATAACTATATATATGTAATTAGAATATGTAGTAATACTAGTACTAACAAACTGATTTCCAGTATTAGTTAAGTTTTGAGAAAAGCATTGTTCTTTAGTTCTTACAGTGGTTTCAGATACTCAATCAGTATATTTATTTATTTTTGAACCATTCCAGTGAGCTGTGTGGTCATTATATTTTGCAAAAAAGCTGTATACTGTTTTTTCTAAAGCTAGAAGAACCACAAATTAAAGGAATTCCTGAGGGGGGACTTACATGTGTGCAAGCCCAACAGTTTGTTTGATTACTTATAGTGGTAATTTTTCTGGCTAATTTTATAGAAGAATTATGATCTTGATAAGCAAAAGTAAGAAACACAGTATGAACAAGAAAAATATATTCAGCGGAGTGTTTTTTTCCTTTTCAATCTAAGCCAAAGTTCAGTTCTCCAAAGAGATTCTGGAGCACACTGTAATTGAGAGATATGAATCCAAGGTTCAATGCCTTTTAATTGTGCAGCAGTGTGAGTAGTCAGGAGAACTTGATAAGGTTTCTTTCATCGTGGCTTAAGAGCTATTTTTGTGTTAATTAATGGGTTCTTTTTTTTTTTTTTTTAATTGACGTTACAGTGGAGTCAGGTGCTTGGTGTGTGTGTGTGTTTCCTGGCCTAGGTCACTGCTCAGTCAGATACTCTAGGTATTTTCTACAGCCTCTTGTGGGAAGGATTTGTCTTGTATTGTTTATGGTCCTCTCAATCTACTCTTTTCTGTGCAGCTCTTACAACCTCACGTTCCTTCCTCTTCCTCTATTGTCCCTGAACCTGCATGGGAGGAAGTAATGTCAATAGGGCCTAAGCTCCCAATTTTGTAAAACATTGTAACCAAAACACACATCAACAATAAAAACAAGTGGAACAAAATATTCCACCAATTATTACACATAATAATCAAAGAGTAATTTCTTCTACTAGGTTATCTATCCAGACAGCATGCCTTGATTTCAGCCTACCAAGTATCATCTCTAAGATGTTTAATTTTATCTAATGTGTCTGTAAATGTGTGAGGGAGTGATTCACTAAAGCTTTATTTTCAGGAATATATACACAACATTCAACTTTCAGTGAAGCAGAGGCACCTCCTTGAGGTGCGGTAATCATGTACAAAGCCACCTGATTTTGTAACACCACCTTCCTCATTTAATGGAGCCAGTCTGTTTTTGGTGTCTTTCAAGGCCAAGGAGACAAATTTTTGTGAAATTTCGATCTTAGCCACAATATTAACATTTCCAAAAGTAGGGGTAAATATCTTTTAGCATAAGCAATGAATGATTTACAGTCTTTGACCATGTCTTAGTGACCAATAGATGTGAGATGGGGAATCAAAGCGAGAATTTATAAGCTGTAAGTCAAAACCAAAAAAAAAAAAAAGGTTTTTTTTTTTTTTAAGTCTGTTGGTCAGAAAATGCTGAGTATTGCTTTGATTGAGCAGGGTTTCTAAGGCATAAGGAACATACAGAGTGACAGGATTTTGCAACATTATGTCTGAGGATGCTTTTACTAATTTTTCTGCTGCAGCCACAGATTTTAACCACCCAGGTAAGGCCTTGGCTAGAGGATCCAGTTGCAGACTATAATAAGCTACAAGTCTCTGCTTACTTCTATGTTCTTGAGTCAACACCTCCAGGGCTTGCCCCTCTCGTTTTTGAACCAATAAGTAAAAAGGCTTGTCTTTGTCCATTTGATTCATGCCCTAGGTACTGAACTTGGGAGGAACAAACTAATTTATCCTTGGGGGGAACTTGTGGCCTTTTTCATCTAATTGTTGCAAAAGATATAGTGAATCAACTTGACTGTCTTTGAGGATATCAAACCATAAAAGCAAATCATCTACATATTGAACAATCAAGGACATGCTTAGGAACTTTTGATGAGACACAGTATCTTTACCTGCTAGGCAGATTACATAGAAGATAATGTTAGCCTTTATAATATTTTATTAGCAGCAACAAAGTAATTTTAAAAAATTGTCATTTTGCCAGGGAGAAAACCAAATTTTAGTTCTGTATATTATTTGATACTAAAATTCTTTTAAAACCTTACAAATAGGAGGCGGAGCCAAGATGGCAGAGTAGCCAGATGCTTCCTGTGGTTCCCTCTTACAACAAAGACTCCAAAAAACAAATAAACCGATTATATACAACCAGCTAGGAGCCCTGAACATCAAAGGCAAAGTTGAGGAATCAGACTAAGCAGTAGGGGGAGGGAGAAATGGTTCAGAAGCAGTGGGGAGTTGCCAGACCTGACCTGGTGGGAACTGGCACCCTGCAGGCCATGAGGCAAGCAGTCGTGTTCGGGACATGTTTTCCACATTGGGAGAGAATGAACAGTGGAAAGCCTGCTTAACCCTCCAGAACAAGTGAGAAGCAGCCCTCAGTCATCAAATAGATGAGTACCTGCATTTAACCTACCTTGGGGATCCAAAAATACCCCTTTGGGAAAAACTTCTTTCCTGCTTACCTGTTCCCTTCCCACTCTGCACTGAATCCCAGTCAGCTGCATCCCCTAGGCCTGAAGATGGACCCTGCACTTGCCCTGAGCTATCCTCTCAGCCTTGGAGAGGGAACAAATTAACAAATAGAGAAAAAAATAATCTGCCAGCTCCACTAAGCTGAGAACTCAAGGCAGAAACAGCTTTTTTGTGTAGGCACAGGCATAAGGGGTACACAGACATTGAATGCCTTTCAAACCTGCATAGACCTCTGTGGGCCCATTTCAACAGCATAGGCCCTTATTAGCACAGTACAACAGGGTATATACCTGAAGTCCAACTTCAATTGTTTCAGTTACATGGTGGAGAGGCAGATTTGTGACATTTGACAACACTCTGCCTATTAAATAGTGTTCTCGCCTACCCACATCAGGGGCCTGAGGACTGGTGGCTCCACCCATGACACCTAGCCACCCAAGACAGGGGTCCAAGAATAAGTAGTGCCTCCCAATCCTTAGAGCCAACAGCATTGGATCCTCATAATCCAGATGCAAAAACCACCCACCTACTTGCTCTAGGGAACAGGGACATGCTTTCCTCACAGACAATCAGGGGTGGTTGTCAGCCCCCTGCCTTGCTCAGCATGTGACCCTCTAATGCACCCAGATACCTGTGCCTGCACCAATCACCCCTGCTCATCTAGGACTGTAGATGAGAGCATGCACCACACACTTGGTGACTGACTACCTGGACATCTGAGCTGAATGATACAAGAAAAGTAAATGGACTCCTGGGCTCACATATCTAGTAACTGCTCTAACCACCTGGTGACAGGACATTAGAGCTTCAGAGGCTCCAATAATCAAACTAGCTCACTTGAACAGACCATTTGGGCATATCAAAACAAAGCAAAACTAGAAGCTAGGACACAGTAAGCAAACATAAAATAAATAAATATAATAATTTATTGATGGCTCAGAGACAACAGTCAATATCAAATCACATAAAGAGACAGACCAGGATGGCTTCAGCAAGCTCCCAAAACAAAAGGTCAAGGAAACTTCTGGATAAAGAGAACTTCATTGCCAGAGGTAGAATACAAAAGATTAATATAGAGAACTCTTCAAGAGATCAGGTAAAATGCAGAACATGACAAGGAACACACGGTCAAAGCAATAGAGGAACTTAAGCAGATTAGACAAGAGTGCAATGACAAATTTAATAGACTGCTGTAATCCATAGGAAGACAGCAAACAGAAATTCAAAAGATCAACAACAAAATTTCAGAATTAGACAATTCAATAGAAAGTCATAAGACCAGAATTGAGGCAATGGAAGTCAGAATTAGTGAGGTTGAAGACAAAGGACTTGGCACCAACATATATGAGGAAAATAAAAGAATTTAAAAAAATGAAGAAAACCTAAGAATTACGTGTGACTGTATCTAGATAAATAACCTACGAGTGATTGGAGTGCCAGAACAGGAGTAGCGAGGGAAAACAGAAAATACAGCAAGATTGTTGAAGATTTGTTGGCAGAAAACTTCCCTGATATTGTAAAAGATGAGACGATATCTATCCAAGATACTCATTGAACCCCACACAAGGTAGATCCCAAAGAAAGTCACCAAGACATAATCAAACTTGCCAAAACCAAAGATAAAGAGAGAATTTTAAGATTCACTTGGGATAAATAAAAAGTCATCTACAAAGGAGTGTGAATAAGACTAAGCTTGGACTACTCAGCAGAAACCATGCAGGCAAGAGGGCAATGTGATGATATATATAAAGCTGTGCAGGAAAAAAATTGCCAACCAGGAATTGTATATCCAGCAAGACTGTCTCTCAAATATGATAGTGAAATTAGGACATTTCCAGACAAACAGAAGTTTAGGGAATTTGCAAAAACCAAACCAAAATTGCAAGAAACACTAAAGGGAGCCCTCCATTTAGAAAGTCAATAACATCAGATAACAACCCAAAACTAGAACACAGGACAGATCAACCAGATATCAACCCAGATAGGGAAATCACAAAAATAAACCAAAGCTAAAACCCTTAAAACAGAACTGTCATTATGTAAAAGATGAGATTAAATCAAAAGAGAGGGACTAAAAAATGTAGTCATAAATATTTCATATGCAGAGGAAGTCAAGGTGGTATAAAGAAATGAAAGATTGGTTTAAACTTACAAAAATAGGGTAAATATTAAGGTAACCACAAAGGAAACAAACAATCCTATACATCAAAATAAAAAAAACATAAAGACTCAGCAAATAAAAAACGAACAACAATTAAAAAGAGGAAAAGAAGATACATAAAGAAGAAAGACTCAGCACAGAAAATTAAGTGGAAAAAAGAAGCTGTCAACAATACACAAAAAGAGACATCAAAATAACTGCACTAAACTCATAGCTATCAATAATTACACTGTATGTAAGTAGACAAAATGCACCAATAAAGAGACAGAGAGTGGCAGAATGGATAAAAAAACATGACCCATCTATATACTGCCTACAAGAGACACACATTAGACTTAAGGACACAAACTAAAACTCAAAGGATGAAAACATACATCAAGGAAAAAACAATCAAAAAAGAGCAGGAGTGGCAATAGTAATTTCTGACAAAATAGACTTTCAAGTAAAATCCACCACAAAGTATATGGAAGGACACAATATAATGATTAAAGGGTCAGTACACCAAGAGGACATAACCATAACAAATATTTATGCACCCAACTACAGGGCTCTAAAATACATAAAACAAACTCTACCAGCACTGAAAAGAGATAGACAGCTCCACGCTAACAGTAGGAGACTTCAACACACCACTTTCTGTGAAGGACAGAACATCCAGAAAGAAGCTCAATAAGACATGCCACGATCAACCAAATTGACCTCATAGACATATACAGAACACTTCACCCATGGAACAATCTCCAGAATAGAACACATATTAGGCCATAAAGAAAACCTTAATAGAATCCAAAACATGAAAATATTACAGAGCATCTTCTATGACCATAAAGCCATACAAGTAGAAATCAATAACAGAGAAAGCAAGGGGAAAAAATCAAACACATGTAGTCTGAACAACACCTTGCTCAAAAACTATTGAGTTATAGAAGAAATTAAGGACAGAATAAAGAAATTCATAGAATCAAACGAGAATGAAAATGCATCCTACCAGAACTTCTGGGACACAGTAAAAGTGGTGCTCAGAAGTCAATTTATATCAGGAAATGCACACATCCAAAAAGAAGAAAGGGAGAAAATCAAAGAATTAACCCTAGAACTAGAACAAATAGAAAACAGGATAGCAAAAGAAGCCCTCAGGCAGCAGAAGAAAGCAAATAATGAAAATTAGAGCAGAATTAAATGAAATAGAGAACAGAAAAATAATTGAAAGAGCAAAGGCAAAAGCCGATTCTTTGAAAAGATCAATAAAATTGATAAACCATTGGTCAAACTAACGAAAGAAAAACAGGAGCTGAAACAAATAACCCAAATAAGAAGTGAGATGGGTGATACCACAACAGATCCAACTGAAATGAAAAGAATCATAACAGAAGACTATGAAAAATTATATTCTAACAAATTTGAAAACCTAGAGGAAATGTACAAGTTTCTAAAAACACTCTACCTACCTAAACTAACATAAACAGTGCTAGAATGACTAAATGTACCTCTAACAAAATAAGAGATTGAAAAGGTAAGTAAAAAACTCCTAACAAAAAAAAGTCCTGGACCCGACAGCTCCACTGGAGAATTAAACTAAAGTTTCAGAGAAGAGTTAACACCACTACTACTATAGGTATTTCAGAGCATAGAAAAGGATGGAATACTCCCAAATTCGTTCTATGAAGCCAGCATGTCCCTGGTACCAAAACCAGGTAAAGACGCCCCCCACACACAAAAAAATTACAGACCAATATCCCTCATGAACTTAGACACAAAAATCCTCAAAAAAATTCTAGCCAATAGAATTCAACAACATATCAAAAAAATAATGCAACATGACAAAGTGGGATTCATACCAGGTATGCAGGGGTGGATCAACATTAGGAAAACAATCTAATCCATCATAAAAATAAAACAAAAGACAAGAACCACACGATCTTACCAAATGATGCAGAGAAGACATTTGACAAAGTCCAACACGCATTCATGAATAAAAACACTCAGCAAAATAGGAATAGAAGGATAATTTGTCAACATTATGAAGGGTATTTATACAAAGCCAACAGCCAAATTATCCCAAATGGAGAGTCTGAAAGCACTCCCCTTGAGAATGGGAACCAGACAAGGAAGCCCTTTATCACCACTCTTATTCAAAATAGTGCTGGAGGTCACAGCCAGAGCAATTAGACTAGAAAAAGAAATAAAGAACATCCAAGTTGGTAAGGAAGAAGTAAAAATATCTCTATTTGCAAATGATTGGACTTGGCTATGACGAGTCCAATCAGTGTCAAATCTCTAAATTCTACAAGAATCTGCAAAACCTCAACAACAAAAAGACAAATAACCCAATTAAAATGTCCTAAAGAATCCACAAAAAAAAAAACTACTGATTTTTAAAGGATCCACAAAAAAAAAAAAAACTACTGGAACTAATAGAACAGTTCAGCAGAGGATCAGGACACAAGATAAACATACAAAAATCAGTTGGATTCCTCTACACCAACAAAGAGAACATCGAAGAGGAAATCACCAAATTAGTACCATTTACAATAGCCCCCAAGAAGATAAAATACCTAGGAATAAATCTAACCAGAGATGTAAAAGACCTATACAAAGAAAACTACAAGACACTACTGCAAGAAACCAAAAGAGACCTACATAAGTGGAAAAACATACCTTGCTCATGGATAGGAAGACTCCACATTGTGAAAATGTCTGTTCTACCCAAAGCAATCTACAGATACAGTGCAATCCCCATCCAAATGCCAATGGCATTTTTTAATGAGATGGAGAAACAAATCAACTTCATATGGAAGGGAAAGAGGCCCCGGATAAGTAAGGCATTACTGAAAAAGGAAGGACAAAGTGGGAGGCCTCACGCTACCTGATTTTAGAACATATAGTACTGCCACAGTAGCCAAAACAGCCTAGTACAACAAGAGAATTGAGAATCCAGACATAAATTCATCCACATATGAGCAGCTGATATTTGACAAAGGGGAAAAGACAGTCTTTTTAACTGTCTTAAACTGTCTTGTTAAGTGGGGAAAAGACAGTCTTTTTAACAAATGGTGCTGGCATAACTGGATATCCAGCTGCAAAAATATGAAACAAGACCCATACTCACACCATGCACAAAAACTAACTCAAAATGGATCAAAGACCTAAATATAAAATCTAAAATGATAAAGATCATGAAGAAAAAATAGGGGCAATGCTAGAAGCCCTAATACATGGCATGAACAGTATATAAAACATTACTAACAATGCACAAACACCAGAATAGAAACTGGAAAACTGGGAGCTCCTAAAAATCAAACACTTGTGCTCATCCGAAGACTTCACCAAAAGAATAGAAAGACAACCTACAGACTGGGAAAAATTTTTTGGCTACGACAAGTCCAATCAGTGTCTAATCTCTAAATTCTACAAGAATCTGTGAAACCTCAACAACAAAAAGACAAATAACCCAATTAAAAAATGGGCAAAGGATATGAACAGACACTGCACCAAAGAAAACATTCAGGTGGCTAACAGACACTTGAGGAAATGCTCACCATCATTAGGCACTAGAGAAATGCAAATCAAAATTACCATGAGGTACCCTCTCACCCCAACGAGGCTGACATTAATCCAAACAACACAAAATAAATAAATGTTGGTGAGGTTGTAGAGAGACTGGAACGCTTATACACTGCTGGTGGGAATGTAAAATGGTACAACCACTTTGGAAATTGATTTGGCCCTTCCTTAAAAAGCTGGAAGTAGAACTACCATAGGATCCATCAATCCTACTCTTCGGAATATATGCTAGAAAAATAAGAGCCTTCACAGGAATAGATATATGCACAACTGTGTTCATTCCAGCACGGTTTACGACAGCAAAAAGATAGAAACAACCAAGGTACCCATCAACGAATCAATGGATAAACAACTTATGGTGTATTCACAGGATAGAATACTATGCAACGATAAGGAACAAGAATGAGCCCTTGAAACATCTCATAACATAGAAGAATATGGAAAGCATTATGCTGAGTGAAGTTAGTCAGTTGGAAAAGGATAAATATCGTATGAGACCACTATTATAAGAATTCAAGAAAAGGTTTAAACACGGAAGAAAACATTCTTTGATGGTTACGAGGTTTTGGGGGAGGGAGCAAGAGGGGTATTCACTAAAAAGAATTATTTAGCTGAAGGGAAGGACAGCACACAGTACAGGGGAAGTCAGCACAACTGGACTAATCCAAAAGCTAAGAAGTTTTCTCAACAAAACCAATCACTTCACAGGACAGAGTAGCAGGGGCGAGGTCTGGGGACCATGATTTCAGGGGATATTTAGGTCAATTGGCATAACAAAATGTATTAACAAAATGTTGTGCATCCCACTTTGGTGAGCAGCGTCTGGGATCTTAAATGCTAACAAGCGGCCGTCTAAGATGCATCAATTTGTCTCAACCCACCTGGGGCAAAGGAGAATGAAGAACAACAAAGACTCAAGGAAAATATGACCCCAAGAGAAAGAAAGGGCCACATAAATCAAAGACTCCATCAGCCTGAATCCGGAAGAACTAGATGGTGCTCAGCTATCACCAATGGCTGCCCTGACAGGAGAAACAACAGAGAATCCCTGATGGTGCAGGAGAAAAGTGGGATGCAGACCTCAATTCTAGTAAAAAAGTCTTAATGTCTGACTGAGACTGGAGGGACCCCAGAGGTCATGGCTCCTGGACTCTCTGTTAGCCCAAAACTAAAACCATTCCCGAAGCCAACACTTCAGACAAAGATTAGACTGGGCCATAAGACATAAAATGATACTGATAAGGATTGTGCTTCTTAGCTCAAGTAGACATGTGAGTCTATGTGGGCAGCTCCTGTCTGGAGGCAAGATGAGAAGGCAGACGGGGACAGGAGCTGATTGAATGGACACGGGAAATACAGGGTGGAGAGAAGGAGTGTGCAGTCACATTGTAGGGAGAGAAACTAGGGTCATATAACAATGTGTGTATAAGTGTTTGTATGAGGGTCTGACTGGAATTGTAAACTTTCACTTAAAGCAGAATAAAAAAAAGATACCAAAAAAACCCTTATAAATAAACTTATCAAATATTAGTTTTAAGAATAAGAATAACATTTTTTATAGTACAACTTTTTAAAACGGTAAAAATGAACTCATTTATTAGCAGACTCAAATATACATATATCCTCTCTGTGGCATATATAAAAATAAAAAGCAAAAGTACATAAAAAAATTACAATACATATCTATTAACTCAATTTAGTACCAGTACAAGGTTTTAAGTTATCTAAAGATCTTGAAGATATTTTTAAGCCTATATATCACAAAACATAAGTACTGTTGAAATAAGTTTGTCAGAATTATGACCTGATTTGGTTAAACATGAACTTACATTTTTTATAATTTTAATATTTAGTAGAAGCAGTGTTAGCTTGTTCTATTGTATTGTATGTCGCTGTTCCTGTTGCATGCCACTGAGTCAATTCTGACTCATAGCAACCCTGTATGACAGCATATAGGTGTCTCACAGGGTTTTCTAGGCTGTAATCTTTACAGGTGCAGATTGCCAGGTCTTTTTTCCTGTGGGGTGAATAGTGGGTTCAAACTGCTGACCTTTCAGTTAGCAGCCAAGCTCTTAACTATTGTATATTTAACAGTGGTAACTCAGAGAAAACAGCTGTTTTATTAAACCAAAATTATTAAACTAGTTTCCCAAAGATTTATTGAAATTGTGTGAACTTAATTTTTTTTTAAGTTTCTGCTTAGTTTGTATAATAATTATTTTTTAACATTGAAAATATTTGAGGTTTAATTTTAGGAACTTTTAGGAATATTCAATTTATATAAGTGCTTATTTATCTCTAACCCAGCCAGAATAAAGACCCTTGAAGTGGTATCATAATTTAATTTGGTTATACCATCTGGGGGTATGAAAATATTACATATACATAACTGTATTTCCTGTGCACTTTAAAGAGTCTTTTTAGAGAAGTAACTTTAGAATAAGTTTTGTCTTTCTGAGTCCTCATTATACTAATCAAAATAAAAAATCCATTTTTTTAGTGCACTATTTAAGTGAACCAATTTACATTAAAATACTTTTCTAAGTAGGCACTGAAGTTCTAAATTATTTTTAGTGATGCTATATAATTTAGTAAGAAAGCACATAGGTAGCAGATTTTTCTGAAAGAGAAGAGGACAAAGACTTAAATGAGAGTTGGCAATCGGGTCCCAAACCTGATGTGGCAAGCAAGGAATCTAGACAGAGCTCTTTCTGGATCAAAGCCAAACTCTCAAAACAAAAATAAGAGTGAAAGAGACACTCTGTGCTCACTTCAGCAGAACATATACAAAAATTGGAATGATACGGAGAAGATTAGCCTGGGTCCTGTGCAAGAATGACATGCAAAGTTGTGAACAGTGATGAGTCTGCGAAGCATCTCATGACACGGATGAATCTGGAGGGCATTATGCTGAGTGAAATAGATCAATCACAAAAGGATAAATATTGTATGAGACCACTACTATAAAAACTCATGAAAAGGTTACACACAAAAAGAAACAATCTTCAACAGTTACAAGAGAGGGGAGGGGTGGGGATGGAAAAACACTAAATAGACAATAAAAAAAAAAAAAGGTAAGTGGTAATTCTGGTGATGGGTAAGACAGTACAGAATACTGGGGAGCCAGCACAACTTGCCCAAGGCAAGGACGTGGAAGCTCAAGCTCCATAGATACATCCAAATTCCCTGAGGGATCGAATTGTTAGGCTGAGGGCTGTGGGGACCATGGTATCAGGGAACATCTAGCACAATTGGTATAACATAGTTTGTAAAGAAAATGTTCTACATTCTATTTTGGTGAGTAGAGTCTGGGGTCTTAAAAGCCTGTGAGCAGCCATCTAAGATAGTCCACTGGTCTCACCCCTTCAGCAGCAACAGAGAATGAAGAAAACTAAAGACACAACGGAAAGATTAGTCCAAAGGACTAGTGGACCACAACCACCACGGCCTCCACCAGTCTGAGTCCAGTACAACTAGATGGTGTCCAGCTACCACCACTGACTGCTCTGACAGGAATCATAATGGAGGGTCCCGGACAGAGCTGGAGAAATATGTAGAACAAAATTCTAACCCCTCCTCAAAAAAGACCAGACTTACTGGCTTGACAGAGACTGGAGAAACCCCGAGAGTATGCCCCCCGGACACCCTTTTAGCTCAGTAATGTAGTCACTCCTGAGGTTCACCCTTCAGCCAAAGGCTAGACAGGCCTGTAAAACAAAATGAGACTAAAGGGGCACACCAGCCCCAGGCGTAAGGACTAGGAGGCAGGAGAGGTCTGGAAAGCTGGTAATAGAGAACCCAAGGTCGAGAAAGGAGAGGGTTGACATGTCATGGGGTTGTTAACCAGTGTCATAAAACAATATGTGTATTAACTGTTTAATGAGAAGCTAGTTTGTTCTGTAAACCTTCATCTAAAGCACAATAAAAAAATGGTAAAAAAAAAAAAAGAGTGAAGGAGACAATAATTTTGGACATCAACACACTCAAACAACACAACACAAAACAAATAGGAACTCAGTTCCCTAAAGTAGATACTATAACTCCGAATTATTTTTGATGAAGTCAATCCATGTTTGCAGAAAGAAAAACAGGTTTTATGCCCATAATTTTATTAACTTGCCAAAGTTCCAGATAGAGGGGTCCCAAGCCCTTTGAACATGGCTGAATCCATTTCAAAGGCTACCTGAGGCCTCTTTTGGACCCAGTTCAACTTTGTCTATCAGACCCAGCCTGATTTCTCTTAGACCTAGTCCAAGGAAAGGGTGTTTGAATAAAGCAAATGGGAACTGGTAACAAAACCTAGACATCAAACAAAAGTTTTTTAAAACGACCGCTACAGATTTAATCCTTACAGAGCACAGCAACAGCATACTAACTTACCTGAAGAAACATGGGGCATTGGAGTGAAAAAGACAAAGCAAATGGGAACCTGGTTCTAAAGTAGCCACTAGAAATTCAAGTCATCTTTGGTATAGTCAGTCCACTTACTCGAAAACCCACAACATACAGTTCCATACCAAGAAGCAGGGGTTTTAGGAGGGGGAGGAGAAGGAGATTTAGAAAAGGAGTCCATGATTAGAATCACTACAAATGGGTTTCTGGAGGCACGGGAAATAGAACAAAAGAGTGACTCACCAATATGACTTCCAGGCTCCGAACTCAAATTATGTTGACCCTGAGTTGCTTCAATAAACACAGGAGCAAAGGGAATGGAGTTCAGATCCAGGAGAGGAGAGACTTAACCCCTCAGACTCCAGGGCTGGCAAGGGATCAGTAAGCAGGAGGTGTGCCAACACATGGTCCTCACTAACCATGGGGTCAGTTTGGGGTCTTCTTCTCTGGATCCCATTTCTGACACCAAATAACTGTCAAAAATAAACAGCTCAGAACACCATTAACAGATTGCAATGGAGGTTTAAACACAAAGCGATCGACTGCTAATCGAAAGATTGACAGTTCAAAACTACCAGTGATTCCATGAAAGATGTGGCAGTATGCTTCTGAAGAGATTTACAGACTTGGAAACCTTATGGAGTCGCTATGAGTCAGAATTGGCTCAGCAGCAGTGAGTTTTTTTGGTTACGGAGGTTTAATACTCAATTTTTAAATCAGGCAGCATATCATACCAAATAAAATAGTGTTCTATTAATTTAGATTTTCAGGGTACTTATATACAATTTCATCAGGAACTTTGAACAAAAAAATTTTTATTGGTTGATAATTATGTCAGAATATATACATGTTATAAGAGAGCAGTATGTGCTCAAACATTATAAAGACTATAAAAATAGAAACCTTCCTAAGACAATCACAGGATTAGTGAGCCATGATTACTAGACCTCTGGAGTCTTGGAAAAGGGACATGTTTGTTAATCTCATAGTTTTCTGAGTGAATACGGTTCAGTGAGCCTGGTCATTTAAATATGATTATGTAAAACTTATCTAAAAGCTAGTTACAATTTAAGGCATAGTTATAGACATTAAAAATTACATATACAGCACATAGATTTCTAACATTTGATAAGACGAACTTTAGTGTCATGGGCAAGAGAATCGTCTCTGTTTTCATAAAGCAAAACTTATAATTTTATTGCACAATATATAGATGTATATCTTTTCTCCTATTTTCACTAACTATTACACCAACTTAACCTGCAAGTGTTTTTTGTTTTGTATCTCTTGTTGCATTGGTGATGCTTTCTTGTTTAATTTTATTGTATTTTAGGTGAAAGTTTACAGTGCAAATTAGTTTTTCACACAAAAATTTACATGAAAATTGTTGTGACATTGGTTGCAATCCCTGCCATGTGTCAGCACTCTCCCACTTTCCACCCTTGGTTCTCCCTACCATTCCTGGAGTTTTCCTGTCCCTTCCTGCCTTCTCACTTTTGCTTTTGGGCAAGTGTTGCCGATTTAATCTTGAACACTTGATTGATCTATTGTTTGTTTTTAACTTGTCAAAATCGACTCGACGGCACTGGGCACTGGGTACTATTTCGTGAGTTATTTACTCTCCCCAATCCCTCCCCCTTAGTAACCATCAGAGATTTTTTTTGTTTGTTAAACTTTTCTTGAGTTTTTATAATAGTGGTTTCTTACACTATTTGTCCTTTTTGATTGACATCATTGTGATATGTTTCCCATACTCATCATTGTTCTATATCGTTGTGTAGTATCCCATTATGTATATGTACCATAATTTGTTTATCCATTCATCTGTTGATGGGCACGTAGGTTGTTTCCATCTTTTTGCTCTTGTGAATTATGCTGCAGTGAACACGGGTGTGCATATGTCTGTTTGTGTGATGGCTCTTATTTCTCTAGGGTATATTTCTAGCAATGGGATTACTGGATCGTGTGGTATTTCCATTTCTAACTTTATAAGAAGGTGCCGTATTGGTTCCATAGTGGTTGTACCATTTTACATCCCAAACAGCAATGCATAAGTGTTCCAATCTCCCCACAACCTCTCCAACATTTGTTATTTTGTTTTTTTGATTAGTGCCAGCAATGTCAGTGTGAGATGGTAGGTATATCATTGTAGTTTTGATTTGCTTTTATCTAATGGCTAATGATCATGAGCATTTTCTCATGTGCCTGGTAGCTCCCAAATGTCTTCTTTGGTGAAGTGCCTGTTCATATCATTTTCCTATTTTTTAATTGGATTTTTGTCTTTTTGTTGTTGAGGTTTTGAAGTATTCTATAGATTAGACCCTTGTCAGACACTTTGTAACCAATTCTTTTTTTTCCCAATCTGTAGATTCTCCTTTTACTCTTTTGGTGAAGTTTTTTTGATGAGCATGTATTTAATTTTTAGGAGATGTCAATTATCTAGTTTATCTTCTGGTGTTTGTGCATTGCTAGTTATGATTTGTGTTGTATTTATGGCCATTAGGGCTCCCTCCTTTCATTGATCCTATTTTTTCTTTATAGTTTTAAGTTTTATATTTAGGTCTCTGATCCATTTTGAGTTAGTTCTTGTGTATGGTGTGAGTTATGGGTCTTTTTCAGTTTTTTACAAATGGACAGCCAGCACCATTCGTGATAACGACTGTCTTCTCCCCATTTAATGAACTTTGGGCCTTTATCAAAGATTAGCTGACCATAGGTGGATGGATTTACAACTAAGTTCTTGATTTTGTTCCATTAATCTATGTGTCTGTCACTGTACCAGGCAGTTTTGACTACCATGACTGTATGGTAGGTTCTGAGATGAGGTAGTGTAAGGCCTCCTACTTTGTTTTTTTCTTTAATAATGCTTTGCTTACCTGGGGCCTCTTTCCCTTCCACATAAAGTTAATGATTAGCTTTTCCATCTCATTAAAGAATGCTGTTGATCTTTGAATCAGTATTGCATTATATCTGAGATCAATTTGGTAGAATTGACATTTTCGCAATGTTAAGTCTCCCTATCTATGAGTATAGTAAGTTTTCCCATTTATGTAGGTGTCTTTTGGTTTCTTTCTTTTTAAAAAAAAAAAATTTGTCTAAAATTATTATTTTAAATTTTGCTTTAAGTGAAAGTTTACAAATAAAGTTAGTCTCTCATACAAAAATTTATACACATCTTGCTATGTACTCCTCGTTGCTCTCCTCCTAATGAGACAGCACTCTCCACCCTGTATTCCCCATGTCCATTCAGCCAGCTTCTGTCCCCCTCTGCCTTCTTATCTCCACTCCAGACAGGAGCTGCCCACATAGTCCCATGTGTCTACTTGAGCAAAGGAGCTCACTCCTCACCAATATCATTTTCTATCTTGTAGCCCAGTCCAACCTCTGTCTGAACAGTTGGCTTTGGAAATGGTTCCGGTCTTGGGATAACAGAAAATCTGGGGACCATGACCTCCAGGGGTCCCTCTAGTCTCAGTCAGGCCATTAAGTTCTGGTCTTTTTATGAGAATTTGAGGTCTGCATCTCACTGCTCTCCTGCTCCATCAGGGATTCTCTGTTGTGTTCCCTGTTAGGGCAGTCATCTGTTGTAGCCAGGCACCATCTAGTTCTTCCAGTCTCAGACTGTTATAGTCTCGATTTATGTGGCCCTTCTGTCTCTTGGGCTCATAATTACATTGTGTCTTCAGTGTTCTTCAATCTCCTTTGCTCCAGGTAGGTTGAGACCAACTTATGCATCTTAGATGGCCACTTGCTAGCATTTAAGACCCCAGACGCCACTCACCAAAATGGGAAGCAGAATGTTTTCTTAATAGATTTTATTATGCCAATTGACTTAGATGTCCCCTGAAACCATGGTCCCAGACCCCTGTGCCTGCTACTCTGGCCTTTGAAGCATTTGCTTTATTCAGGAAACTTCTTTAACTTTGGTTTAGTCCAGTCGTGCTGACCTCTCCTGTATTGTGTTGTCTTCCCCTTCACCTAATATAGCTCATGTCTACTATCTAATTGGTGAATTCCCTTTGCCCTTCCTCCCTCCCCACCCTCGTGATCTTCGAAGAATATTTTCTTCTGTGTTTGAACTATTTCTTGAGTTCTTGTAATAGTAGTCTCATAAATATTTGTCCTTTTGCAGCTGACTAATTTCATTCAGCATAATGCCTTCCAGATTCCTCCATGTTATGGAATTTCACAGATTCATCATTGTTCTTCATCGATATGTAGTATTCCATTGTGTGAATATACCATAATTTATTTATCCATTCATCTGTTGATGGCCACCTTGGTTGCTTCCATCATTTTGGTATTTTAAACAGAGCTGGTGGGCAATGAACATGGTTGTACATATATGTGTTCATGTAAAGGCTCTTATTTCCAAGGAGTGGGATTGCTGGATCGAATGTAGTTCTATTTCTAGCTTTTTACGGAAGCACCAAATTGATTTCCAAAGTGGTTGTACCATTTTACATTCCTACCAGTAATGTATAAGTGTCCCAGTCTCTCCACAACCTCTCCAACATTTATTATTTTGTGTTTTTTGGATTAATGCCAGCCTTGTTGGAGTGAGATGGTATCTCATTGTAGTTTTGATTTGCATTTATCTAATGGCTAATGATTGTGAGCATTTCCTTATATATTTGTTAGCAGCCTGAATGTCTTCTTTGGTGTTCCTATCCTTTGCCCATTTTTTAATTGGGTTGTCTTTTTGTTGTTGAGTTCTTGCAGCATCATGTAAATTTTAGAGATCAGATGCTGACCAGAAATGTCATAGCTAAAAACTTTTTCCCAGTCTGTAAGTAATGTTTTTACTCTTCTGATGAAGTATTTGGATGACTATAGGTGTTTGATTTTTAGGTGCTCCTGGTAATCTAGTTTCTCTTCTGGTATTTGTGCATTGTTAGTAATGTTTTATATAATGTTTATGCCATGTATTAGGGCTCCTAGCATTGTCCCTATTTTTATTTCATGATCTTTATCATTTTAGATTTTATATTTAGGTCTTTAATCCATTTTGAGTTAGTTTTTGTGCATAGTGTGAGGTATGGGTCTTGTTTCATTCTTTTGCAGATGGATATCCACTTATGCCAGCACTATTTGTTAAAGAGACTGTCTTTTCCCCCATTTTACTGGCTTTGGGACTTTGTCCAGTGTCAGCTGCTCATATGTGGATGGATTTATGTCTGGATTCTCAATTCTGTTCCATTGGTCTATGTACCTGTTGTTGTATGAGTACAGGGCTGTTTTGACTACTGTGGAGATATAATGTGTTCTAAAATCAGGTAGTGTGAGGCCTCCCACTTTCTTTTTCTTTTTCAATAATGCTTTACTTATCTGGGTCTCTTTCCCTTCCACATGAAGTTGGTGATTTGTTTCTCCAACTCATTAAAAAATGTCATTGGAATTTGGATCGGAATTGCATTGTATCTATAGATTACTTTGGGTAGAACAGACATTTTTACAATGTTGGGTCTTCCTATCCATGAGCGAGGTATGTTTTTCCACTTATATAAGAGTCTTTTGGTGTCTTGCAGTAATGTCTTGTAGTTTTCTTTGTATAGGTCTTTTACGTCTCTGGTTAGATTTATTCGTAATTATTTTATCTTCTTAGGGGCTACTGTAAATGGTATTGATTCGGTGATTTCCTCTTCTATGTTCTCTTTTTTGGTGTAGAGGAATCCAGCTGATCTTTGTATGTTTATCTTGTATCCTGATACTCTGCTGAACTCTTCTATAATTTTCTGTAGTTTTTTTGTGGATTCTTTAGGGTTTTCTGTGTATAAACTCATATTATCTGCAAAGACAGATACTTTTACTTCTTCCTTACCAATATCGATGCACTTTATTCCTTTATCTAGCCTAATTGCTTTGGCTAGGACCTGCAGCACAATGTTGGATAAGAGTAGTGATAAACGGCATCCTTGTCTGGTTCCTGTTCTCAAGGGGAATGCTTTCAGACTTTCCCCATTTAGGGTGTTGTTTGCTGTTGGCTTTGTATGAATAAGAAAATGTCCTTTATTATGTTGAGGAATTTTCCTTCTATTCCTATTTTGCTTAGCGTTTTTATCATGAATGAGTGTTGGACTTTGTGAAATGCCTTTTCTGCATCAATTGATAAGATCACGTGGCTCTCTTTTGTTTTATTTATGTGATGGATTATATTGATTGCTTTTCTGATGTTGAACCATCCCTGCATAACTGGTATGAATCCCACTTGGTCATGGTCAATTATTTTGTTGATATGTCGTTGAATTCTCTTAGCTAGAATTTTGTTGAGGATTTTTGCATCTATGATTATGAGGGATATATGTCTGTAACTTTCTTTTTTTTGTAGTGTCTTTCTCTGGTTTTACTATCAGGGACATGTTGGCTTCGTAGTATGAGTTTGGGAGTATTCCATTCTTTTCTATGCTCTGAAATACCTTTAGTGGTAGTGGTGTTAACTCTTCTCTGAAAGTTTGGTAGAACTGTCCAGTGAAGCAGTCATGGCCACAGGTTTTTTGTTGGGAGTTTTTAAATTACCTTTTCAAACTTTTCTTTTGTTCTGGGTTTATTTAGTTGTTTTACCTCTGTTTGTGTTAGGTAGGTAGTGTATTTCTAGAAATTCATCCATTTCTTCTGGGTTTTCAAATTTGTCAGAGTAGAATTTTTCATAGTAATCTGATATGATTGTTTTAATTTCAGTTGTGTCTGTTGTGATATAGCTCAACTCATTTCTTATTCTGGTTATTTGCTTCCTCTCCTGTTTCTCTTTTGTCAGTTTGGCCAATGGTTTATCAATTTTCTTCATCTTTTCAAAAGAACAGTTTTTGGTCTCGTTAACTCTTTCAATTGTTTTTCTGTTGTCTATTTCATTTAATTCTTCTCTAATTTTTATTATTTAGTTTTTTTATGGTCCCTGAGGGTTTCTTTTGCCACTATCTTTCTGTTTGTTCCAGTTGTAGGAATAATTCTCTGGCTTTGGCTCTTCTTTTTGGATGTGTGCATTTATTGCTATACATTGACCTCTGAGCACTGCTGTAGATGTGTTTCAAAGGTTCTATGAGGAAAAGTTTTCATTCTCATTGGATTCTATGAATTTGTTTATTCCATCCTTAATTTCTTCTATAACCCAGTCATTTTTGATCAGGATATTGTTCAGTTTCCAAGTGTTTGATTTCTTTTCCTGTCTTCTCTGATATTGATTTCTACTTTTTTGGCTTTATGGTTAGAGAAGATGTTTTGTAATATTTCAATGTTTTGGATTCTGCTAAGGCTTGCTTTATGATCTAATATGTGGTCTATTCTACAGAATGTTCCACGTTCTTTGGAAAAGAAAGTATACTTGGCTGCTGTTAGGTGGAGTGTTCTGTACATGTCTATGAAGTCAAGCTGGTTGATTGTAGCATTTAGATCTTGCGTGTTTTTATTGAGCTTCTTTCTGGATATTCTGTCCTTCACTGAAAGTGGTGTGTTGAAGTCTCCTACCATAACTGTAGAGTTGTCTATCTCACTTTTTAATGCTGTTAGAGTTAGTTTTATGTATCTTGCAGCCCTGTCATTGGGTGGAAAAATATTTGATATGGCTATATCCTCCTGGGATATTGTCCCTTTAATCATTATATAGTGTCCTTTCTTATCCGTTATGATGGATTTAACTTTAAAATCTATTTTGTCAGAAATTAATATTACCACTCCTGCTCTGTTTTGATTGTTGTTTGCTTGATATATATTTTTTCTATCCTTTGAGTTTTAGTTTGTTTGTGTCTTTAAGTCTAACGTGTGTCTCTTGTAGGCAGCATATAGACAGATCATGTATTTTTATCCATTCTGCCATTCTCTGTCTCTTTATTTGTTCCTTTAGCCCATTTACATTGAGTGTAATTATGGATAGGTATGAGTTTAGTGCAGTCATTTTGACATCTTTTTTTGTGTTGTCAACAGTTGCTTTTTTCCACTTAGTTTTTTGTTCAAAGTTTATATATTATCTTTTCCTCTTATTTGTTGTTGATTTTGTTTTTGCTGGCTTTTATTTTTTCTTGTATTTTATTTTTATGTGCAGAATTGTTAGTCTCCTTTGTGGTTACCTTAATGTTTACCCTTATTTTTCTAAGTTTAAACCTAACTTTTATTTCTTTATGTCACCTATACTTCCTCTCCATATGAAAGATGTATGGCTACATTTTTTTAGTGCCTCTTTGTTGTTTTAATGTTTTCGTGTTTTACATAATGACATCACTGTTTCCCTGATTTGAGTGTTTTTTTAATCTTGATATATTTTTGTGATGTCCCTACCTGGGTTGATATCTGGTTGCTTTGTTCTGTGTTCTAGTCTTGGGCTGATATCTGATATTACTGATTTTCTAACCAGAGAACTCCCTTTATTATTTCTTGTAGTTTTGGTTTGGTTTTTACAAATTCCCTAAACTTCTGTTTTTCTGGAAATGTACTAATTTTGTCTTCACATTTGAGAGACAGTTTTGCTGGATATATGATTCTTGGCTGGCAATTTGATTTTTCTTTCAGGTTCTCTATATGTCATCCCATTGCCTTCTTGCCTGCATGGTTTCTGCAGAGCAGTCTGAGCTTATTCTTATTGATTCTCCTTTGTACGTGACTTTTCATTTATCCCTAGCTGCTCTTAAAATTCTCTGTTTACCTTTGTTCTTGGCAAGTTTGGTTATAACATGTCTTGGTGACTTTCTTTTGAGATCTACTTATGTGGGGTTCGATGAGCATCTTGAATAGATATTGTCTCATTTTTCATGATATCAGGAAAGTTTTCTGCCAACAAATCTTCAGCAATTCTCTCTGTATTTTCTGTTACCCTCCCTGTTGTGGTACTCCAGTCACTCATAGCTTATTTCTCTTTATACAGTCCCGCATGATTGTTAGGGTTTCTTCATTTTTTAAAATTCTTTTACCTGATTTTTCTTCAAATGTATTGGTGCCAAGTGTTTTATCTTCAATGTCACTGATTCTGCCTTCCACTTCCTTGAATCTGCTCCTCTTACTTTCTATTGAGTTCTAATTCTGTAATTTTTTTGTTAATCTTCTGAATTTCTGATTGCTGTCTCCCTACGGATCCTTGCAGCCTATTAATTTTTTCATTATGTTCTTGAATAACCTCTTTAATTTCTTCAACTGTTTTATCTGTTTGTTCCTTGGCTGCTTCTGCATTTTGCCTGATCTCTTGAAGAGTTCTGTATATTAATCTTTTGTATTCTACATATGGTCATTTCTGGAAGACATCTTCATCTGGAAAATTCCCTGATTCTTTGTTTTGAGAACTTGTTGAAGCAATTATTGTCTGCTTCGTTAGGTGATTTGATATTGACTCTTTTCTCTGAGGCATCTATAAATTATTGTATTCATTTATTTTGTTTGCTTACTGTATCCTAGCTCCTTGCTTTGTTTTGTTTTGTTATGCCCAAATAGTCTGCTTAAGTGAGCTTGCTTATTTTCGCCTTTGAAGCTCTAACATCCTGTCACCAGATGGGTAGAGCTATTGCCAGGTATATGTGCCTAGGAGTCCATTCACTTTTCTTGTATGGATTCAGCTCAGGTGTCCAGGTAGTTGGTCATCAAGCATGTGGTACAGGCTCTGTCCCGCAGTCTTAGAGTGGCAAGGGTGATTGGAGTAGGCACAGGTATCTGGTTGGCCAGAGGCTCCCACTCTGAACAAGGCAGGGGGCTGAAAACAATCCCTGTTCCCTAGAGCACACAGATGGGTGGATTCTGGAGCTGGACCTTGGGCACCCAATGCTTTTGCTTGTAAGGACAGGGAGGCACCACTTATTCTTGGACCCCTGTTGCAGGTGGCTAGGTGACGTGGGTGGAGCCACCAGTCCTCAGACCCCTGATGTGGGTAGGTGAAGACCCTGTTTAATATGCAAAGTAGTGTCAAACATCAAAACCCCCACTCTCCAGCACACAGTTGAAACAGTTGAAGTCAGATCTCAAGCACATTCACCATTGCAGTCTGCCAACAAGGGCCTAATCTACTGACATGATCCCACACAGGTCCGTGCAGGGGTGAAAGGTATTCAATGTCCGTGGACCATTTGTGTCTGGATGGGAGCCACTTCTGTCCTGGGCTCCCTAGCTTAGTGGATCTGGCAGATTATCTTTTCCCCCAATTGTTAATTTATTCCTTCTCCAGTGCTGAAAGAATGGCTCTGAGTGTACAGCAGGACATATCTCCGGCTCAGGGAAATCAACAGCCATTGAAACTGGCTTCAGGGCTGGGAGCATGGTAAAATAAATGCCAAGTGCTTAGCTTTTGCCAAGAGCACTGTTCTTCTCTGGTTCCAGAGGTGTGAGTAGAATTTTGGGCTCGCTGTCTCTCCCTGAGGAAACTGCATCCTGAACGCTACTGCCAGCCCCACTGCAATCGCTCCAAGGGATTGTGCCTGAGGGGTGCCAGTCCCTACCGAGCCAGGCCCGGCAGCTCCTCGCCATATCTGAACAGTCTCTCCCTCCCCTGCCACTCAGTCCAATTTCCTAACTTTGCCTTTGATGTTGAGGGCTCCTCGTTTGTCATAAATATAATTGTTTCACTTGTTTTTTCGGGTCTTTGTTGTAAGTGGGATCACTGGAAGTGTCTGACCACTCTACCATCTTGAACCCACCTCTTTTGGTTTCTTGCAATAGTATTTTGTAGTTTTCTTTGTACAGGTCTTTTATGTCCCTGGTTTGATTTACTCCCAAGTATTTTATGTTTTTAGGAACTATTATAAATGGTATTGTTTTCCTGACTTCCTTTTTGATGTTATTTTTGTTGGTGTATAGAAATCCAATCGATTTTTGCATGTTGATCTTGTATCCTGGTATTCTACTGAACCTATTATTTCCAACAGTTTTCTTATGGAATCCTTGGGGTTCTGTCTATATAGGATCATATCATCTGCAAATAGAGGTAGTTTTACTTCTTCCTTTCCAATTTGAATGCACTTTATTTCTTTTCTTGCCTATTGCTCTAGCTAGGACTTCCAGCACAATATTAAATAGGCGTGGCAATGAGGGGCATCCTTATCTTGTTTCTGTTGTCAGAAGGAATGCTTGCAACCTCTCTCTGTTGAGAATGATGTTGGCTGTTGGTTTTGTATAGATGCCCTTTATTATGCTGAGGAATTTCCCTTCTGTTCCTATTCAATGAGAATTTTTTATCAAGAATGGGTTTTGGATTTTATCAAATGCCTTTTCTGTGTTGATCAAGATGATCATGTGATTCTTTTCTTTTATTCTATTTATGTGGTGGATTACATTGATCTATTTTCTAATGTTATGCCATTCTTGCATATCTGGTATGAATCCCACTTGGTTGTGGTGTATTTTTTTTATATGATGTCGAATTCTCTTGCCTAGAATTTCATTGAGAATTTTTACATCTATATTTGTGAGAGATATTGGTCTGTAATTTTCTTTTTTTTTTTTTTGTGGTGTCTTTGCCTGGCTTTGTTATCAGGCTTCATAGAATGAATTTGGGGGTATTACTTTCCTTTCTATGCTCTGATATAGTTTGAGTAGTACTGGTGTGAGCTCTTCTTTGAATGTTTGCTAGAAATCTCCACTGAAACTGGGCCACGGCTTTTTTTTTTTTTTTTTGATAATTTCTTTTATTCCCTTCTCAATCTCTTCTCTTGTTTTCAGTCTGTTCAGATTTTCTGTCTCAGCATGCGTTGGTTTAAGTAGGTAGCATGTTTCTAGAAATTTGTCCATTTCCTCTAGGTCCTCAATTTTGTAGAAGTCCAGTTTTTCATAGTATTCCGTTATGATCCTTTTTATTTCGGTTGGATCTTTTGTAATGTCCCCCATCTCATATTTTATTTGGGTTATTTGCTTCCTCTCCTGTTTTTCTTTTGCCAGTTTGGCCAGTGGTTTGTCGATTTTGTTGATCTCTTCTAGGAATCAACTTTTGGTCTTTGTGATTCTTTCTATTGTTTTTCTATTCTCTGTTTCATTTATTTCTCCTCTAATCTTTATTATTTCCTTTCTTCTGGTGGCTGAGGGCTCCTTTTGCTGCTCTCTTTCTATTTGTTAGAGTTGTAGGGGTAATATTTTGATTTTAGCCCCTTCTTCTTTTTCCATGTGGACATTATTGCTATAAACTGATCTCTGAGGACTGCCTTTGCTGTGTCCCAAAAGTTTCGGTATGATGTGTTTTCATTTTCCTTTACTTCTAGAAATTTTTAAGTTCCCTTTTTTAATTCTTCTATTGCTTAGTTGTTTTTAAGCAAGGTGTGAATTCAGTTTCCATGTATTTGGTTGTTTTTCCTTCTTCTCCTGTTATTGATTTGTACTTTTATGATATTGTGATCAGAGAGAAAACTTTTTACTTTTTCAGTGTTTCACATTTTATTGAGGTTTGTTTTGTGGCCTAACATGTCTTCTATTTTGAAGAATGTTCCATGTGCATTGGAAGAGAATGTATACGTTCCTGCTGTTGGGTGGAGTGTTCTGTATATGTCTATGAGGTTAAGTTGGTTGATTTTGACCTTTAGATATTCTGTATTTTTGTTGAGTGTCTTTCTAGATATTCTGTCCTTTACTGAAGTGGTGTGTTTAGGTCTCCTACTATTTTTGTGGAACTGTCAATTAATTTTTTCAGTGCTGTTGGAGTTTGTTTTATATATTTTGGAGTCCTGTTGTTGGGTGTGTAGATATTTATTAAGGTTATGTGTTCTTGGTGGATTGCCCATTTAATCATTACATAATGTCTTTCCTTGTCTTTTATGGTTTATTTTGCCTTAAAGTTTATTTCATCTGTGATTAGTATTGCCACTCCTGAACGTTTTTGCTTACTATTTGCTTGACATATTTTTTCCTGTCCTTTGATTTTTATTATATTTATGTCTTTTTGTCTAAAGTGTGTCTTTTGTAGACAGCATATTTACGGGTTGTGCTTTTTTAAAATCTATACTGCCACTCTCTGTCTCTTTACAGGTGCATTCAAGCCATTTACATTCATTGTGATTATTGATAGGTGTGAGTTTATTGCTGTCATTTTTTTTTTGTCATGTTGACTTTTTTTTCATTCCTCTTACTTTTCTGTGTTGAGTTCCTTTTGTTTGTGGGTTTTCTTTTCTTTTGTTATTACAGACTTTGTGTATACTGAAACTTTTATTTTTCTTCCTTTTTAGTCTGTTGGTTAGATTTGTTAATTTTCTTTGTGGTTACCTTGAAATTTACCCTTATCTTCGTAAGTTTGAACCAGTGTTTTATTACTTGGTGATGCCATTTTAAAGTTTTATACCTATATCATTGATTTTCCTTTTTATTGTTTTGATGTTGCCATCATTTACAGATTGACATCTCTATTTCCCTCTTTTAAGTCTTTTAGCTTTGTTTTATAATTGAGAGTTCTTTACCTAGGTTGGTATCTGGCTGATGCTGTCCTATGTTGTACACTTCCACTGTTGTCTGATGCTGTTTGTTTTCTAATTGAAGGAATCCCTTTAAAATTTTTTGTAAGCTTGGTTTAATTTTTACAAATTCCCTTAATTTCTGTGTATCTGGAAATGTCCTAATTTCATCATCATATTTGAGAGAGAATTTTGTGGTATACATTAGGCTTGGTTAGCAGTTTTTTTTTTCTTTCAAGGTTTTATATATGTCATTCCATTGCCCTCTTGCCTGTGTAGTTTCTGCCAAGTAATCAGAGTTTTGTTTTATTTTTGTGACTTTTTTTTTTTTTAACTGCTCTCAGCATTCTTTCTTTGTCTTTGGTTTTGCCAAGGTTGTTTATGATATTTCTTGTTGGCTTCTTTTGTGGTCTATCCTATATAGTTTTCGCTGAGCTTTTTGGTTGTAAGCTTTTCTTCTTTCTTGATATTTGGGGAGTTTTCTGTCAGCAAATCTTCAACAATCTTCTCTGTGTTTTCTATTTTCTCACCCTGTTCTGGAACTCTGATCACATGCAAATTTTTTCTTAATTGTGTCCCATATAATTCTTTGGATTTCTTCATTTTTTTCCTTAAGTGATGTGGCATCCATAGATTTATATTCAATCTTGCTGATTCTGTCTTCCTTTGTTTCAAATTTGCTTCTAAAACCTTCTACTGAGTTGTCCATTTCTGCAATTTTGTTGTTTATCTTTTGAATTTTTAGTTGCTGTTTTTGTATGATTTCTAATTGTTTATTCTGACATTTTGTTCCTGTATTATTTTTCTGAATTCTATTGCTTTGTCTGTTTTCCTTGATTTTGGCTATGTTTTTGTTGGTTTTGTCTTTGTTTTCCATAATTTTGTCTATTTTTCCTTGGCTTTGTATTTTCCTCGAGCTCTTTCCTAATCTCTCAGAGAGCCCTAACTATCAGTGCTTTGAATTCCATCTCTAGTAGTTCCACTGCCTTTTCTTCTACAGGAAGATCATTCGATTCTTTATTTTGGTAATTTGCTGGAGCCGTCCTTTCCTGCTTTTTTATATGTTTTGATACTGCCTGCTGTCTCCAAGACTTTAAGGAATTATTTTCTTTATTTATTGATTTTGTGTTCATTTGTTCTGTCTGCTTCTTTATTTAGTTTTGATACAGCAGAGCAGGTGGGCCAGGTGTGCTTTCCTGCTTGCTTGTTTCTGGGCACAATAGCTCTCACCATCTTGACTGGGTGGGCAGGCCAGTATCAGGCAAGGTGAGTTTGCTTTGCTGTTCCCTCTTGGGGAGGTGGCTGAGGGTAGACTGGGCAGGCACTGTAAACATTCTGAGGTTGGTCCAGCAGTGTGGGAATGGTCACGGCTCCTTGCCAGATAGGTGGGGGTGTTGGACAGGGAGTGGTATGGGCTTACTTCCCACTGTTCAACTGCTCGTGATCGAGTGGCGGGATGGGAGGGGCTGTGCAAGCCTAGTTCGAGGGCCAGCAAGAAGGGGGGGTATACAGGGTTAAATGGAGGAAAAGATAAAGAAAAGTGTAGCCAGGAGGTGGGTATTGGGCAGATCTGAGGGCTGATGTGAAGGGGGAGAGGTGGTGTAAGAGACTAGGTGGGAGGGGGAAAGAAAAGGAAAAGAGAAAATGAAAAGAAAACAAAAGGTGTGGGGGTAGCTGGTGGGTGGGGGATGGGCTAATCCAGGCTGGGAGTAGGCCAGTGACTCTCTCCCCACAGTGGTGTAGTGTGGCCTGGCTGGCAGGGGTATATGGAGCTAGGTGGGAGGGAGGAAAAATGAAAGGTGAAAAAGAAAAAAGTGGCCTGGAGGGACACAATGGGTGGGGGTGGGGTGGACCTGGGAAGGTGGCATGCCAGTGGCTCTCTAGCCAAGGGGCAGTGTGATGTTGCTCAGCAGGAAGGGGTAGGGGTGGCATATGACACTAAGTGGGAGGGAGAAAAGGAGGAAAGGGAAAAAAGCAAAAGAAAAGAATGGCAAAGAAAGAGCTGGCAGGTGGGGGCAAGTATGGGTGGGAGGGACACAGGGTGGCAGTAGGCTGGTGGCTCTCTATCTGTGTTGGTAAAAAGTGGCCCAACGGGAAAGGGTTGAGGTAGCATATGGGGCTAGGTGGGAGGGAGAAAGAGAAGGAAGAAAGGGAAGAAAAGAAAAAAAAGTCACAGCAGAACCTGGCAGTTGAGGGTGGGGTGGACCTGGGCTGGTGGTGGACCAGTGACTCTGTAGCCAAGGTGGTGTGGAGTGGTCTGGTGGGAAGGGGGTAGAAGTGGAGTAGGGGGCTAGGTGGGAGGGAGAAAGCAAAGGAGAAAGGGGAAAAAAGAAAAAAAAAAAGTCATAGCAGAAGTTGGAAGGTGGGGTGGGGCAGACATTGGGTGGCAGCGGGCCAATAGCTCTCTAACTGAGCAGTGCAATGTGGCCTGTCAGGAAAAAGTGGGAGTGGTGTATGGGGCAAAAGAGTGAGAGGTGGGAAAGCATGTTTTTCTGGTTACTGGGTGCCCTGTCTCCTGTTGGGAGCTCCGTGAAGTTGTCTCCCCATACTCCCTGTCTGGGGTTGTTGCTGGCCATGCTCTAAGATGGTGATGCTATACTGCGTTACTTGTCAGAGGTCCTCTACTCTGTATCTCTCCTCATTCTCTGTTTTCTTTCTTCTTCCAATCAATACTTGATCTAGTTCCTCCCTTTGTTTGAGGTTTAGGGTTCCAGGATTGACATTTGTATCTCTTTTACTTTGTTTTTCTGATCTTTGCTGCAGAGGGACAGCATGATGGGTCTGTCTAGAGCAGCACGTTGGCTCCATCTCCACAGATCTTATTTTTTAAGTCATTTTCAGATTACTCCATTATTTCTAATTCCTCAGCTGTGGATTTCCTTGCATCTGTAAACTGGCTTTCAATTTTGTAATTCTTTTTTTTTATTTAATTTTGCCTTAAGTGAAAGTTTACAAATCAAGTCAGTCTTTCATACAAAAACTTACACACACCTTGCTATGTACTGCTAGCTGCTCTCCCCCTAATGAGACAGCACACTCCTCCTCTCCATCCTGTATTCCCTGTGTTCATTCAGCCAGTACCTGTCCCCCACTGCCTTCTCATCTCACCTCCAGGCTGGAGTTGCCCACATAGTCTCATGTGTCTACTTGAACCAAGAAGCTCACTCATCACCAGTATCATTTTCTGTCTTATAGCCCAGTTCAATCCCTGTGTGAAGAGTTGGCTTCAGGAATGTTTCCAGTCTTGGGCTAACAGAGGGTCCAGGGACCATGGTCTCTGGGGCCCCTCTAGTCTCAGTCAGACCATTAAGTCTGGTCTTTTCAGGAGAATTTGAGGTCTGCATCCCACTGTTCTCCTGCTCCATTAGGGATTCTCTGTTTTGTTCCCTGTCAGGGCAGTCATCAGTTATAGCCAGGCACCGTCTAGTTTTTCCAGTCTCAGGCTGATGTAGTCTCTGGTTTATGTGGCCCTTTCTGTCTCTTAGGCTCATATTTACCTAGTGTCTTTGGTGTTCTTCATTTTCCTTTGCTCCAGGTGGGTTGAGACAAACTGATGCATATTACATGGCTGCTTGCTAGCATTTAAGACCCCAGATGCCACTCACCAAAGTGGGATGCAGAACCTTTTCTTAATCATTTTTGTCATGCCAATTGACCTAGCTGTCCCCTGAAACCATGGGCCCCAGACCCCTGTCCTTGATACTCTGGCCTCTGAAGCATTCAGTTGTCTTCAAGAAATTGCTTTGCTTTTGGTTTAGTCCAGATATACTGACCTCTCCTGTACTGTGTGTTGTCCTTCCCTTCACCTAAAATAGTTCTCGTCTACTATCTAATTAGTGAATACCCCTCTCTCCCTCCCACCCTGTAACCATCAAAGAATATTTTCTTCTGTGATTAAACTATTTCTTGAGTTCTTATAATAGTGGTCTCATACAATATTTGTTCTTTTGCAACTGACTAAATTCACTCAGCATAATGCCTTCCAGAGTCATCCATGTTATGAGATATTTCACAGATTCATCATTCCTCTTAATCATCAAGTAATATTCCATTATGTGAATATATCATAACATCCATTCATCCATTGATGGGCACCTTGGTCGCTTCCATCTTTTTGCTATTGTAAACAGTGCTGCAATAAACACGGGTGTGCGTATATCTGTTTGTATGAAGACTCTTATTTCTCTGGATTGCTCGATTGTATGGTAGTTTTATTTCTAGCTTTGTAAGGAAGTGCCAAATCGATTTCCAAAGTGGTTGTACCATTTTACATTCCCACCAGCAGTGTATAAGTGTTCCAGTCTCTACACAGCCTCTCTAACATTTATTATTTTGTGTTTTTTGGGTTAATGCCAGCCTTGTTGGAGTGAGATGGTATCTCCTTGTAGTTTTGATTACATTTCTCTAATGGCTAATTATCCTGAGCATTTCCTCATGTATCTGTTAGTCACCTGAATGTCTTCTTTGGTGAAGTGCTTGTTCATATCCTTTGCCCATTTTTTAATTGGGTTATTTGTCTTTTCGTTGTCAAGTTTTTGCAGTATCATGTAGATTTTAGAATCAGAGGCTGATCAGATTTGTCATAGGAAAAATCTGTTTCCCTGTCTGTAGGTTGTCTTTTTACTCTTTTGGTGAAATCTTTGAATGAGCATAAGTGTTTGATTTTTAGTAGCTCTCCATTATCTAGTTTCTCTTCTGGTGTTTGTGCATTGTTAGTAATGTTTTGTATAATGTTTATGCCATGTATTAGGGATCCTAGCATTGTCCCTATTTTTTCTTTCATGATCTTTATTGTTTTAGATTTTATATTTAGGTCTTTGATCAATTTTGAGTTAGTTTTTGTGCATGGTGTGAGGTATGGGTCTTGTTTCAATTTTTCGCAGATGGATATCCACTTATGCCATCACCATTTGTTAAAGAGGCTCTCTTTTTCCCGTTTAACTGATTTTGGGCCTTTGTCAAATATCAGCTGCTCATATATGGATGGAGTTATGTCTGGATTCTCAATTCTGTTCCATTGGTCAATGTACCGGTTGTTGTACCAGTACCAGGCTGTTTTGACTACTGTGGTGATATAATATGTTCTAAAATCAGGTAGTGTGAGGCCTCCCAATTTGTTCTTCTTTTTCAGTAATGCATTACTTATCTGGGTCATCTTTCCCTTCCATATAAAGTTGGTGATTTGTTTCTCCATCTCATTAAAAAAAGTCATGGGCATTTGGATCAAAATTGCATTGTATCTATAGATCGCTTTGGGTAGAATAGACATTTTCACAACGTTGAGTATTTTTATCCATGGGCAAGGTATGTTTTTCCACTTATGTGTCTTTTGGTTTCTCACAGAACTGTCTTGTAGTGTTCTTTGTATAGGTCTTTTATGTTTCTGGTTAGATTTATTCCTAAGTGTTTTATCATCTTGGTGGCTACTGTAAATGGCATTAATATGGTGATTTCCTGTTTGACATTTTCTTTGTGTTGTAGAGGAATCCATCTGATTTTTGTATGTTTATCTTCTATCCTGATACTCTGCTGAACTCCTCTATTAGTTTCAGTAGTTTTTGTGTGTGTGTATGTGTGTGTGTGGATTATTTAGGGTTTTCTTTGTATAAGATCATGTCATCTGCAAGTAGAGATACTTTTACTTCTTCCTTACCAATCTTGATGCCCTTTATTTCTTCATCTAGCCTAATTGCTCTGGCTATGATCTCCAGCACAATGTTGAATAAGAATGGTGATAAAGGGCATCTTTGTCTGGTTCCTGTTCTCAAGGGGAATGCTTTCAGACTCTCTCTATTTAGGATGGTGTTGGCTGTTGGCTTTGTATAAATGCGTTTTATTATGTTGAGGGATTTTCCTCCTGTTCCTATTTTGGTGAGAGTATTTATCATGAATGCGTGTTGGACTTTGTCAAATGTCTTTTCTGCATTAATTGATAATCAATTTTGTAATTCTTGTCTCTGAGCTTATCCCTGAGTAATTGTGTTAGACTGCTTCTTTAAAATGGCTCCCAATATTTTCTACCTCCTGGTTTATGGTCAACACCAGCAAGGAACCAAATCCTGCCAGTAATCTCATGAATTAGTTTGGAAGCAGATCCTTCCCTGTTGAGGCTTAAAATGAGCACATCTCTGGCCGACACCTTGTTTGCAACCTGGAAAGGGACCCAGAAGAGGACCCACCTAAGCTGTCCCAGATTCTTGACCCACAGAAATGCTGAGATAATAAATGTTGTTTTAAACCCCTTAATTTCGGTGCAATTTGTTATGCTGCAATAATAACTAATCCAGGAAATTTTCTCTTACATGTAGTCTGGTTTTAGAAGTCACACCCATGGGATGGTGTTATATCAAATTTTCCTCAGATAATACTCCTACACATATAAAGCATACAGTGCACCTAGGAAAATAATGGGTGAGAGCATTGTGTGGCTGGCAAAAAAACATAATGCACATAGTATTTGCACAAAAATATGGTAGTCACCTTCCAGTTGGGTCTAAGGTTCACTGATTTTAAACCAACTTTTCACTAAATGTTTTACCTTGGATTGCTGGACCATATTGCTAGTTGTAATTAAAGCTGTATGCCCCT
This sequence comes from Loxodonta africana, assembly GCF_030014295.1. NCBI lineage: Eukaryota > Metazoa > Chordata > Mammalia > Proboscidea > Elephantidae > Loxodonta > Loxodonta africana. Next base: position 38,343,159 of record NC_087342.1, read on the forward strand.
GTGCAAGGCAGGCTCAAGGATTCATTTTTTTGTAGATGACTACCTTTTCATCCATGGAATTGGTGGGCAATGTGATTTTCCTATGGCCTTTGTTGATGCACAGAAAAGTTCAGATTAATGTTCACAAAGAAGCAATATGTTATGGGAGTTTAGCTTCTTGCAGATAGCCGGATTCTGTTTTTTGTTTGAGCTTGGAACCTAGATTTTGACCCGTCACTTCAGCAAGTGTTAAAATCTAATCCCTATGATTTCCTAGCCCCCAGGTGTCTGTCAGTTTGTCATACTGTGGGGGCTTGTGTGTTGCTGTGATGCTGGAAGCTATGCCACTAGTATTCAGATACCAGCAGGATCACCTATGGAGGAGAGGTTTCAGCTGAGCTTCCATACTAAGACAGACTAGGAAGAAGGACCCAGAAGTCTACTTCTGAGAAGTATTAGCCAGTGAAAACCTTATGAATAGCAGCGGAACATTGCCTGATATAGTGCTGGAAGATGAGCCCCCCAGGTTGGAAGACACTCAAAAGATGACTGGGGAAGAGCTGCCTCCTCAAAGTAGAGTTGAACTTAATGATGTAGATGGAGTAAAGCTTTCAGGGCCTTCATTTGCTGACGTGGCATGCCTCAAAATGAGAAGAAACAAGTTGAAACTGGAGAAAATCAGAGCAAGTCCACGAGTGCCAAAATATGACCTTGAGCATATCCCATCTGAATTTAGAGTCCATCTGAAGAATAGATCTGACACATTGAACACTGGTGACCAAAGACTGGACGAGTTGTGGAATGACATCAAGGACATCATACATGAAGAAAGCAAGAGGTCATTGAAAAGACAGGAAAGAAAGAAAAGACCAAGATGGATGTCAGCGGAGACTCTGACACTTGCTCTCGAACGTCGAGCAGCCAAAGCAAAACGAAGAATTGATGAAGTAAAAGAACTGAACAGAAGATTTCAAAGGGCGGCTCGAGAAGACAAAGTACTATAATGACATGTGCAAAGAGCTGGAAATGGAAAACCAAAAGGGAAGAACACGCTCAGTGTTTCTCAAGCTGAAAGAACTGGAAAAAAAAAGTCAAGCCTCAAGTTTCAAAAGTGAAGGATTCTATGGGGGAAAATATTACATGATGCAGGAAGCATCAAAAGAAGATGGAAGGAATACACAGAGTCATTATACCAAAAAGAATTAGTCAATGTTCAGCCATTTCAAGAAGTAGCATATAATCAAGAATCGATGGTACTGAAGGAAGAAGTCCAAGCTGCTCTGAAGGCATTGGTGAAAAACAAGGCTCCAGGAATTGATGGAATATCAATTGAGATGTTTCAACAAACAGATGCAGTGCTGGAGGTGCTCACTCGCCTATGCCAAGAAATATGGAAGACAGCTTCCTGGCCAACTGACTGGAAGAGATCCATATTTATGCCTAGTCCCAAGAAAGGTGATCCAACTGAATGTGGAAATTATAGAACAATATCATTAATATCACACGCAAGCAAAATTTTGCTGAAGATCATTCAAAAACGGCTGCAGCAGTATATCGACAGGGAACTGCCAGAAATTAAGGCCGGTTTCAGAAGAGGACGTGGAACCAGGGATATCATTGCTGATGTCAGATGGATCCTGGCTGAAAGCAGAGAATATCAGAGGGTTGTTTACCTGTGTTTTATTGATTATGCAAAAGCATTCGACTGTGTGGATCATAACAAATTATGGATAACATTGAGAAGAATGGGAATTCCAGAACACTTAATTGTGCTCATGCGGAACCTTTACATAGATCAAGAGGCAGTTGTTCAGACAGAACAAGGGGATACTGATTGGTTTAAAGTCAGGAAAGTTGTGCGCCAGGGTTGTATTCTTGCACCGTACCTATTCAACCTGTATGCTGAGCAAATAATCTTAGAAGCTGGACTATATGAAGAAGAACGGGACATCAGGATTGGAGGAAGACTCATTAACAACCTGCGTTATGCAGATGACACAACCTTGCTTGCTGAAAGTGAAGAGGTCTTGAAGCTCTTACTAATAAAGATCAAAGACCACAGTCTTCAGTATGGATTGCACCTCAATGTAAAGAAAACAAAAATCCTCACAACTGGACCAATAAGCAACATCATGATAAACGGAGAAAAGATTGAAGTTGTCAAGGATTTCATTTTACTTGGATCCACAATCAGCAGCCATGGAATCAGCAGTCAAGAAATCAAAAGACGCATTGCATTGGGGAAATCTGCTGCAAAGGACCTCTTTAAAGTGTTGAAGAGCAAAGATGTCACCTTGAAGACTAAGGTGCGCCTGACCCAAGCCGTGGTATTTTCAAGCGCATCATATGCATGTGTGAAAGCTAGACAATGAATAAGGAAGACCGAAGAAGAATTGATGCCTTTGAATTCTGGTGTTGGCAAAGAATATTGAATATACCATGGACTGCCAGAAGAACAAATAAATCTGTCTTGGAAGAAGTACAACCAGAATGCTCCTTAGAAGCAAGGATGGCGAGGCTGTGTCTTACATACTTTGGACACATTGTCAGAAGGGATCAGTCTCTGGAGAAGGACATCATACCTGGCAAAGTACAGGGTGAGCAGAAAAGAGTAAGACCCTCAACAAGGTGAATTGACACAGTGGCTGCAACAATGGGCTCAAGCATAACAACGATTGTAAGGATGGCGCAAGAGCCGGCAGTGTTTTGTTCTGTTGTGTATGGGGTCACTATGGGTTGGAGCCGACTCAACAGCACCTAACAACAACAACATGATCTCCCAGGAGCATTGCTGCTTCAAACCCCCCTTACTACTATCTGTCCTACTTTCTTCCATGTGTTAGAGATTGGCTCTAAGCATCTTTATATTCTATCTGGCATTTTTACCTGCTTAGAGAGTGTGTGGGGGATTTAAGTGTGTGGTCTATCTGCCATCTTGACCCCAAGGACCAGACTCATAAATATAGAGTAACCTATCTGGAGTTATAAATCAACGGTTGAACAGAATCAGGGTTTAGAAATGATAAATGATAATTGCTGTATTTTTAGACTATTCTTCATGCATACAAAAAAGTTAGAGAGTGAAGGAAAGTATGTGAAAAAGAGTGAAGAGCTGTGTATCAAGTCTGGCACTACCATTAAGCCTGGAACAAGCCAGAATCATAAACAGAGAAAACAAGTCAGAGGAATTGTTTTCCAGATGAAAGGGAAAAGCATCCGGCAGCCTGAGAACAGTGTGGTTGCTCCATCAGAGCAAAAAAGCATCTTAGGGAAATGAAATAACTCTTAGTGAAACCATTCAAGTGTTTGCCAAAAAGCCAGATGTACTTTATGGACGTATTTATCTACTATAATTGGGTCATTTGGGTACTTTAAAGTATTTGTTTGGAAGAAATAATACCTAAATGTAGTGAATAAATGTCACACCACACCCTTTGCAAAAATACTTTTGTGATTTAGTGATGAGGACTTTAAAAGCACATTCATAAGCATCTCACAGTTTCTAAAAAGGCATATGCATCTTATGGTTTTTAAACTTAAGCTTTGATTTAGCCATTGCTTGAGAGCTGGGAATGTTCATAAGACAATTAGTGACTAATTGGTCTTGATTACCTAAAAATCTTCTTCGTCTCTACAGAGTGAAGTTATGAAGGAGTCAGACTGATTGCTGTACACATTGCATTTTGTATTTTAAAACACAGGAGCAGGTTTATTTCCCACATTAGTGTGACAGGGCATGCATAGGTTCTCAACACTAGACATGGTGGCCAGAAGATCATTTAATTTATTCATTTTACAAGTGCTTAACCAAGGCCCTGAAAATCCAGATGATTTACCTAAGGTTATATACTTAGTCAATTATCACTAGCAACCAAGCTCCTTTATCACAAATAACCTTATTCATATCTTTATATCAATTTATTTTTTTCCAGGTTTATCCTTAATCTCATCATCAGTTTGTTTGATTCTGGGAATAGTGGACATTAATTTTCTTTTAATTATGCATGCTGGAGAGTTTTATTGGTTCAATATTAGTTTTTCCTGTCTTTGAGGCACTTGAAAGTGTTGTCCAATTCTTCCTCCTGAGGCTCTCTCTGCCCTTGGATTCTGTGGTGCCACATTTTCCAGATTCTCATCCATTTCCGGCCACTTCTTATAAGTGTTTCAATTGATACCTCTTCCTTAACCAAAAAAAAAAAAAAAAAAAAACCTCTTGCCATTGAGTCAATTCCGACTCCTAGAGACCCTATAGGACAGAGTAGAACTGCCCTATAGGATCTATAAGGCTATAATCTTTACGTGGAGCCCTGGTGGAGTGGTGCAGTGGCTAAGATCTCAGCTGCTAACTAAAGGGTTGGTAGTTTGAATCTACCAGGTGCTTCTTGGAAATGCTATGGGGCAGTTCTACTCTGTCCTATATAGTGGCTATGACTCGGAATCAACTTGATGGCAATGGATTTGGGTCTTCTTTTTTCTTTTTGGTTTTAATCTTTATGGAAGCCGACTGCCACATCTTCCTCCTGTGGAGTGGCTGGTGGGTTCGAACTGCCAACTTTTTGGTTAGCAGGCAAGTGCTTAACCACTGGACTGCCAAGGCTCCTTTGCCTCTTCCTTAGTTATTCTGAAATACAGGCTTGTGTCTTTGACTGGATTCTTTCTTTTTTCCTCAGTGTTTCCTCAGGGAATACTCACTTTCATCTATTAATTATCAGAGCTCTGTAAATGACTCCCAGATCTGCATTTCTAGCCCAAACAATTTGTCTGAGCTCTAAATACTGGTATATCAGTTTTTCAACACCTCCAATTTAGTGTGTCCACAACTGATTTCATTATCCTCCAAGCACAACTTCCTTCTCCTATCCTCTGGTCTTGTTAATGCCACCACCACCAAAGGTAGAAATCCTTGCATCATCTTCAATTCCTTCCTCTCTCTTTGTTCAACTAGTCAATTTCTTAGGATGTGTCAGTTCTATTTCTTAAGTGAACCTAATATCATCAATATCATATCTTCCTTTCCATCTACTTTCCTTCTATAGCTTGAGTAATTAATATTTCAGGCCTGAAAAGTATCACAATCTTCAGTCTATCCTTTTCCTAATGAGCACCCTTCATTCTCATTAGTACTCTTTCTAAAATGTAGGTTGCAGTGTGTTTTCCTCCCTTAAAATCTTTTCATGGTATTCTATTGCTTAAAGAGGGAAAAAGAAACAACTTACATGACTTCATCAGTAACTGCTTCAAGTCCACTTCACTTTTAGCAATCAAGATTGTATCATCTGCCTGTGGTACATGCACACAATGGAGTATTATGCAATGATAAAGAATAATGATAACTCTGTAAAGCATCTCATAACATGGATAAATCTGGAGGGCATTATGCTGAGTGAAATAAGTCAACCACAAAAGGACAAATATTATATGAGACCACTACTGTACTGAAAAGGTTTACACATAAAAGGAAACAATCTTTGGTGGTTATGAGGGAGGGGAGGGGTGGGGATGGAAAAACACTAACTAGGCAATAGATAAGTGGTAACTTTGGGGAAGTGTAAGACAGTACACAATACAGGGGAAGCCAGCACAACTTGTACAATGCAAGGTCATGGTAGCTCCATAGACACATCCAAACCCCCTGATGGATGGAATTGCTGGGCTGAGGGCTGTGGGGACCATGGTCTCAGGGAACATCCAGTGCAATTGGCATAACATAGCTTATAAAGAAAATGTTTTGCATTCTACTTTGGTGAGTAGTGTCTGGCATCTTAAAAGCCTGTGAGCGGCCATCTAAGATACTTCACTGGTCTCACACCTTCGGGAGCAAGGAAGAATGAAGAAAACTAAAGACACAACGGAAAGGTTAGTCCAAAGGACTAATGGACCACATCTACCACGGCCCCCACCAGACTGAGTCCAGTTCAACTAGATGGTGCCCAGCTACCACCACCGACTCTTCTGACAGGGATCACAATAGAGGGTCCCGGATGGAGCTGGAGAAAAATGTAGAACAAAATTCCAACTCAAAAGGAAAGATCAGACTTGCTGGCCTGACAGAGACTGGAGAAACCCTGAGAGTATGGCCCCCAGGCACCCTTTCACCTGAGTAATGAAGTCACTCCTAAGGTTTACCCTTCAGCCAAAGATTGGACAGGGCCATAAAACAAAATGAGAATAAAGGGGCACACCAGACCTGGGCAAGGACTAGAAGGCAGGAGGGGACAGGAAAGCTGGTAATAGGGAAGCCAAGGTTGAGAAGGAAGAGTGTTGACATGTTGTTAACCAATATCATAAAACAAGATGTGTACTGTTTAATGAGAAACTAGTTTGTTCTATAAACCTTTACCTGAAGTACAATTTAAAAAATGTGGGGAAAAAAAAAGATTGTATCATGTGCATAATACATGAGTTAATGAGTCTTCCTCCAATCCTGATACGCTGTTCTTCTTCATATAGCCCAGCTCCTCGGATTATTTGCTCAGCATACAGATTGATTAAGTGTGGTGAAAAGATACAACCCTGACCCATACCTTTCCTGACTTTAAACCACGCAGTATCCCCTTGTTCTGTTTGAGTAACTGCTTCTTTATCCACGTACAGGTTCCTCAGGAACACAATTAATTGTTCTGGAATTCCCATTCTTCGAAATGTTATCCATAATTTGTTTTGATCCACACAGTTGAATGCCTTTGCATAGTCAATAAAGCACAGGTAAACATCTTTCTGGTATTCTCTGCTTTCAGCCAGGACTGATCTGACACCAGCAATGTCTTGTTCCACGTCCTCTTCTGAATCCAGCTTGAATTTCTGGCAGTTCCCTGTCGATGCACTGCTGCAGCCACTTACCTTACACACAGTAGAAATTTAAAAAAGAAACGTGTTTGCAACCAGTGGATGAATGGTACCATAGTCTGATGCTACTCTCAATAGCCAGTCAACAGATATTTCTCAAAAAAGAGCATTAGGACATAAAATATAATTTTAATACTTCAAATTTCCAAGAACATACAAGAGACAGAGAAATGTAAAAGATCCATCGTCACCACCACAGCTATTACCTAAGTTCCTTTAGCATTTATTTGTGCCAATTCCCAAAGCAGAGCAATAATTGCATCCTTCCAGAGCCTACTCGATTTTTAGTGTGCTTTTCTTCCCTACAGTTAGTCAGTGCTGAATTCTCTGGAAAATACAGCTCATTGTGGTGAATTCCCAGCAGAAAGTAACTGTCAGTAATGCTGGACACAGACTGACTTCCAGGTTTGCTGTGTTGGTATATGTTGGACAGTATAAACCAACCAACGTTAGCATTAATTTGCTTATTAATCAAGAATCTACAGAATAGGTTTAGCAAGAATTAGTAAAGACTGCCTTTTGGTAACCAATTAGTTCAACAATTACCTCTGTGCCTTTAAAATTTTAAAGTAATGACAGGCCTAATTTGTGGATCTTTTTCTATGCAATTTGAAGATCTCAGACTGTGTTGTTACTTCCCCTGTATATTCTTATGTTAGAAAACGTTCCCAGCCAGGCCATGCTATCAATTCCTAAAGTTGGCCTGAATTCCTAAAGTGTCCATTAGGAAGGCTCTAGGAAGATTTTAAGCCATTCCATGTGGAAATGCTTTCTTTGGAGAACCTCATTGTCATTTTGGAAAATAGTCACCATGCAATTTTGATCACAACATATGGAGATCTGAGAACTGTTAATACGGGAGCATTAACTGTAAGACTGTCTTGGAGTCTGTGGTGGATTTGGGTCTGAAAAGGAGGGAAAGTGTACATGGACATGCCGGACTCTTGGCATACCCTGCCCAGTGCCCCTCATTTCACACTGACCTTGATTGAGAAGGCAATGCTTCCATTCACTCTCTGGTTAACATCAGATCAGGTTCTGAGAAAGAACATATGGGGAAGGGTTAAGATTCAAGGCCGTTAGTAAAGAGGGGGTTGAAATACCCAAAGATTGAGAAGCATAGAAAGAAAAGTAACAAACATTTGATCACAGGGGAGAGATTTCAAAACCCTGATTAAAGTGATTTGAAATAAATTAAATCAAAACAATGGCTTGTATTGAATTCAATGTTTCAAATCAGTTCTGATTTGAACCGTTACTGAGAATTTGCATTTCCACCTCAGATATACTGAATCAGAATCTACATTCTAACAAGACCCCCTGGTGATTCTTATGCACAATAAATTTTGGAAGCCACTACTATAGTGGCAGTTCTCAGAATTGGTCCCTCACCAGCAGCATTAGCACCACCTGGGAACTATTAGAAATGCAAATTCTCAGCAGGGGTTTGAACTGGAATAAACAGGTTTGGAAGCCCTGATTGAAATCCCTCCAGTCCCCAGATCTGTAACAATCTGGACAAAGTCTACATTTAGCATGCTGAAAATTCAGATATTTTCACTTCATAAGTCCTCAGTCCTCTAGGGGACTTAACAGCGCTCTCGGTGTACTGTGCTACTTCTTAGCATCTGAGCCAGAATAGTTAAAAGTTCCCCCAGGAACCAGTGCCAAGAGTTTCAAGCAAAGCATATTAGTAATATTTTTTAAAAGGTTTTTGTGAAGTGCTTCCAAGGGGGATGATTTAAAATTTTATAACCAAACCCAGGTGTGCACTTATACAACCACATTTTTATTCATTACAGTAAAGGGAAAGAAGAATCACTGAAATCCATAGTTGATTGTAAAATCTTTAAATTTTGTCTCTATTTAATTATCTTGGCCTCCAATATCTTGCAAGAATTGCTAAAGACCAGTGAGCCAGAATTTGGTGAATTTTTAGTTTTTCTTTGACCCTGCATACCTTCTATTTGGTGATGAAATGACCACATTTCAGGGGTCTGAAAGGAGAGGCTTCTAGAAAATCCAGAGGTTCTACCTATTGCTCTATCCATCAGTCTAGTCTCTCCCCATCTATCTCTATTTAGGGAAGCACTGAAGTTCAACTTAGGCCTCTAAATTCAGAAAAAAAAATCTGCTCTGCAGCTTTGGCTTGGCTCTCAGCCTTTGGCCAGCCAAAGAGAAAATACCCACCTGGTGTCATTCCTGACATTCCTGATCTTCTGTGTGAACAGTGATATGGGTGACCATCCTACCTAATAGACCTGAAAATGTCATATTACAAAAATGAAGCATGTCATTCATGTTGATTGTTAATATCTGAATATTCACTTTCAAATATGTGTCAAAGATGTAACTTGAAGTAAAAACTAAACAAAAACTCCTTATGTGCTTTATAAGTTGAAATTTTATCAGTCAACAAAAGTACTAATGCATATTTGTAATTACAAAAGTAAAATGCTTCAATAATCAATGAAGATTATATTAGCAAGGGCATTTGGGTCCTCATGTCAGCAATATCCTCCAGCTCAGCTTTTACCCTTGACTCTTTCTCTCTCAGTTGTTCTGAACTTGGGGATGTGCTGAATTTTTTTGGATGAGTAAAGGGTTACAGAGCAGATGTATTTATTGGGACCCCTCAATACCATGTGTCCAGGAACTCATAATGCTGAGGATCCTGAATTGTTATTTCAGCTTTTCTCCTTTATGTTACATGGGATTTATATTCAAAAAATAAACTCTGATTTACCTGAGCTGATTTAAGTAGGTTTCTGTTCCTTGCTCCTAAATTTGACATACTAAGCCAAGTCTTTTTTGTTTCCCAAAGCAATGTAGCTCTTCAAGAACTCTATAAATGTATTTGACTCATTGGGGATGAGAACTGTGATTTCTGATGAACTGACAAGAAAACTAAGAGCAGAGCTGCGTAGTGCCATTCCCGGGGCACAGGCACAGGAGTTTGCAAGGAGTGTGGAAGAGGCTGGGCTTGGCCATCCAGCACTGATGGCGCTTTCGACTTTGCAGAGGAGAGGCACTGCCTTCAAGCAGGTGAAGGGTGCCATGACTGTGTTGCCTCCTGAGTGGAGCGTGGATGCAGACAGCAGGAAAAAACTATAGGGGGGAGGGGGGACAGGTTTCAGTGGGGAATTTTCAGACATAATAATTTCTTCCTCATTAAAAATCCTAATATATTTTGTGTAACAGCAATACTTGAAGGAATTTAACAACTTAATAAGTACATTAATGTTAATAACGTTGTTATTCCAGATGTCTATTTCAAATGGTGAGAACTGTCAAGTTCTAAAATTAACTTTAATTTATTTAAATCAGCCCAGTCTAGGATTTCTATTTCAAAGTATTATTAGATAATGCAGCCATTGCTCTAGCCATTCAGTCTTGGAAAACGCTGAGCGTAAGGTAGTGAATATCTTTTTCTTAACTTGGTTAACACTGTTGAGGTTTTGGTGAGGGCCAGAAAACAGCACTCCTGTGCTTGGAACCCAGTGAGAAATATGGCACAGGAGACACTCATGTGGAAATTAAAATGTCAAATGTATTACTGCAGGAGCTGACTGGCGATTGTTGCTTTAGGTACGTGACAAAATGGGCTTCCTAATATTCCTGTGGTGTCAGTAAATCTACTCACAGTGGACACTGTAGGCCTTGTGACATATTTATGACCCAGACTGGACCATCCCCACAGACACAGAGGACAGCTGAGCTCAGCAAGCTCAATCCCATCTTCCAAAGTCACCCAACTGCTAATTCAACTTCTTATCCAAGGGGAGAAAAGAGTGAGGGCTGGGAGAGCACATGGGCTTCTCTAATGCACAGGCTCTCAGGCTGGGCTGCGCATTAGAACTACTGAGCAGTTTTTAAAACTCCTGGTGCGTAGGCCCACTTTAAACGAATGACATGGAAATTTTTGAGGGCAGGGCCCAGGCATGTGTAGATCTCAAAGCTCTCAAGGTGAATCCTATGCTCAACAGAGATCAAGAACACATCCTTCCATGGATAGCCTCCACATGGAACAAGGGCCTGGGAAGTGGAACTTCCCCTCCCTTTCTACCATTATCTTAACAGAAAATCAACCCAGGGTTTTAGGTGTTGCACTGGGCACTGCTAAGGGAGAGTAACAATAATTATATCTTAGTCTGTTTTTGTTTTGCTGGTTTTTGCTTAGAATTGTGCTTAGAATAAATTTTCTGACGGTACATTGCTGTTGGAGGAAAGCAGTCAAATGGAAAGATTAGAATACATTGTACAGGGTATTGTTTAAGCCCAGGTAATGAGTGTTCTAAAACTAATTCTACCTTGGAAAAGGGAGATTTGAAATAATCTCGGGATAACCTAAGGCTAAATCCTATAAGTAATGTTTGTATGTAAGAGTGTCCTCAGGACAGATAGACTTCATGATATGGCTTATATTGGCCAAATTCTTCTTTGCCCACTGCATGGACTCTGCCTGGAGACTGCATGGACACGACATTGCTGTTGACACTGGAGAGGAGAATGCCACAACCTGCACCACTGCCTAAGGGATATTTTTGGGAGGGGAAGACACAACCAGGATGTGTTTGTATGCCAATGGAACACTGTTGTCATTGTCTTGTTAACCAACCAGTAATTTGGATGGACCCTTATTTCTCTCTTGTCCTCACCTTTGAACCATTCATCTCTAAACCTAAATCTCCCAGTAGTTATTATCTTGCTCCCAGTTGACAAAGACAGTCAATAACTGGTTATACATGTTGTCATGGATTGAATTATGTCCCCCCCAAAATATGTGTATTGACTTGGTTAGGCCATGATTCCCAGTATTGTGTGGCAGTCCTCTATTTTGTGATTGTAATTTCATGTTAAGAGGATTAGGGTGGGATTTTAACACCACCCTTATTCATGTCACCTCCCTGATCCAAGGTAAAGGGAGTTTCCCTGGGGTGTGGGCTTCACTACCTTTTATTTTTCAAGAGATAAAAGGAAAGGGAAGCAAGCAGAGAGTTGGGGGCCTCCTACCACCAAGAAAGCAACACCAGGATCTATGGACATGGGGTCCATGCATCTGAGAAGCTCCTCAACTAGGAGAAGACTGAGGACAAAGAACTTCTTCCAGAGCGGACACAGAGAGAAAGCCTTCCCCGGAAGCCGACACCCTGAATTTGGACTTGTAACTTACTAAACTGTGAGAAAACAAATTTCTCTCTGTTAAAGCGATCCACTTGTGGTATTTCTGTTATGGCAGCACTAGATGACAAAGACAGTTGTGTTGGTGGATTGGAGTAAATTCATGACCACCTTTGAGAAAAGAAATGTACTTCAAAGAATGTATCCTAGTGATTTAGGTCATCAGTAATTCCACAATTAGTTAATGAGCCATGACTGTGAGGCTAGCACTGTCATAAGCATTATAAATAACTGATTAGCCAGATAATATAGACATGTAAAAATCTAAATATTCATATAAAATTTTAGTGTTTTTTAGAAAATAGAAAGCTACAAGCTCTAAGTTGTATATATTAAAAAAAAGTTGTATAGTGTAGAAGAAATGATCACTGGATACATCAGGAAATCTTCTCACTAGCTTATTCCCTCATGTCCTCTTCTCCTGCCTGATAATTGCATGAAAAGAGGACTGTCCCCAATAAATGATCAAAACCACCCTCTTCCCCTGCTTTGGGACATGAGCTGAGTGTGGGTTAATATTTAAATAAATTTCAGTTACTAGCAATGAGATTTCTGATGTATTAAATGTGTGAGTTGGGATATTCTAAAGTATTTTAGATAGTCTTGATGCTTATATGTTGTCTACATTTCTTTCATAGATGTTCCCATTAACTTTTAACATCTTCTTGAATATATTCACTTGAAAAAACTTTTCATTTTGAACCAATTTTAGATTCATATGCAGTTGTAAGAAATAATGCAAATAAATCCTGTGTGCCCCTCAACTAGTTTCGCTCAATGGTAGCATTTTGCAAAATTACTGTTCAAAATCACAACCAGGAAACTGACCAAGAAAATTGATACCTGCTAACCTTATTCAGTTTTACCTGTACTCCTGTGTGTGTGTATTTAGTTCTATGCAATTTTAACACTTGTAGATTCCTGTGACAAACACAGCAGTCAAGATAAAGAAAGCTCCATCAAAAGGGTCTCTGTAGTGCCCTATTATGCCATAGCCAACTTCTTCCCTTCCTCCCCCAGCCATTGACAACCCCTAATCTGTTCTATATCTCTATAATTATGTCATTTCAATAGTTTATATAAAAAGAATCATATAGTATGTGATCTTTTGAAATTGGCTTTTTTTTTTTTTTTTTAATTAGCGTAATTCCCTTGAGATCTATTTAGGTTGTAGTCTGTATTACTGAGCAGTATTCCATGGTATGGATGTACCCAGTTTGTTTAACCATTCACCCATGAAGGGCATTTGGCTTGATGCCCATTGTTTTTTGTTTTTGTTAGCCATATATATGGTATTTATACTAGTTGCCAAGATGGCATGTTTGTGACAAACTTGTCACCTTTATATCCCTATGTTCCTAATCTTCCATGCACTTTGCTATGTCACAGTCCCCTGTTTCTACCCATATTGCTGGTCACTTTCAGAAACTTAAGAACCTCTTTCTAAAGTGAGGAACAAACCCCTCTTTAACCTCAGAACAATCACTCATTTTCTATGTGGCTCATTCCTCAGTATAATTACTTATTTTCTCCATTTACAGAGCTAGTAAGTGATTCTCTTTCCATTGTTGAAGAGGTTAACATGATCACTTTTGTTTACACAGCCTTTGAGAGGAACTGGGTTATATAAATTGTTCAGATATACGTATATGAGTCAACTCTTTCCCTCAACTAAAGCTGAGCCAATGGGTGATCAAAAACAGTTCAGTCCAGGGCTGCTGCCTTCTCCTGGCCAGCCCCATTCAGTGTAATACTCAGTTCTCAGTCCTTCTATTTTTCCAAGGAATCCTTTCCAGGTGTCCAGTGCTTAGACTTTGTCCAGGCACAATTTGCTTAAAGTTGGCAGAGTAGATTATTCATTATCAGCTGTTTAAGCAGGAATTAACTGGACGTGCATAGGATTGGATTTGTAACTCAATAAAAAAAATTAGAAAGGTGACATGATAAAGTTCAGGCATAAGTTGCTTGTATCCACTCTTTGGGCTAAAAATTTTTACCTTATTTGCAGGTCCTGTGCTTAACACTTCTTATTTTTATACATCCAAGAGCTGAAAAGGAATGCTTAAGCATTTAAAGCCATCACATTAGAATTTTCAGAAATCCACTCACTGGAATTCAGATCAGACTGAACTCTGGATGAGGGCATAATGTCCTAGGCATATATATCACTACCATTAGCTATACCTTCAGTAGAATTGGAGTTTATCTGTTGGGCTCTGGGCCTTCTCTCTTTTTTTTTTTTTTTGTTCTTCTCAGGTTTACTATTTCTCAAGATCTTATAATAGTGGTCTTATACAATATTTGTCCTTTTGCCTCTGACTAATTTCGCTCAGCATAATGCCTTCCAGGTTCCTCCATGTTATGAAATGTTTCACAGATTCGTCACTGTTCTTTATCGATGCGTAGTATTCCATTGTGTGAATATACCACAATTTATTTACCCATTCATCCGTTGATGGACACCTTGGTTGCTTCCAGTTTTTTGCTATTGTAAACAGAGCTGCAATAAACATGGGTGTGCATATATCTGCTTGTGTGAAGGCTCTTGTATCTCTAGGGTATATTCCGAGGAGTGGGATTTCTGGGTTGTATGGTAGTTCTATTTCTAACTGTTTAAGATAACGCCAGATAGATTTCCAAAGAGGTTGTACCATTTTACATTCCCACCAGCAGTATATAAGAGTTCCAATCTCTCCGCAGCCTCTCCAACATTTATTATTTTGTGTTTTTTGGATTAATGCCAGCCTTGTTGGTGTGAGATGGAATCTCATCTAGTTTTAATTTGCATTTCTCTAATGGCTAATGATCGAGAGCATTTTCTCATGTATCTGTTGGCTGCCTGAATATCTTCTTTAGTGAAATGTGTGTTCATATCCTTTGCCCACTTTTTGATTGGGTTGTTTGTCTTTTTGTGGTTGAGTTTTGACAGAATCATGTAGGTTTTAGAGATCAGGCGCTGGTCGGAGATGTCATAGCTGAAAATTCTTTCCCAGTCTGTAGGTGGTCTTTTTACTCTTTTGGTGAAGTCTTTAGATGAGCATAGGTGTTTGATTTTTAGGAGCTCCCAGTTATCTGGTTTCTCTTCATCATTTTTGGTAATGTTTTGTATTCTGTTTATGCCTTGTATTAGGGCTCCTAGGGTTGTCCCAATTTTTTCTTCCATGATCTTTATCGTTTTAGTCTTTATGTTTAGGTCTTTGATCCACTTGGAGTTAGTTTTTGTGCATGGTGTGAGGTATGGGTCCTGTTTCATTTTTTTGCAAATGGATATCCAGTTATGCCAGCACCATTTGTTAAAAAGGCTATCTTTTCCCCAATTAATTGACACTGGTCCTTTGTCAAATATCAGCTGCTCATATGTGGATGGATTTATATCTGGGTTCTCAATTCTGTTCCATTGGTCTATGTGCCTGTTGTTGTACCAGTACCAGGCTGTTTTGACTACTGTAGCTGTATAATAGCTTCTGAAATCAGGTAGAGTGAGGTCTCCCACTTTCTTCTTCTTTTTCAGTAGTGCTTTGCTTATCCGGGGCTTCTTTCCCTTCCATATGAAATTGGTGATTTGTTTCTCTATCCCTTTAAAATATGACATTGGAATTTGGATCGGAAGTGCGTTAAATGTATAGATGGCTTTTGGTAGAATAGACATTTTTACTATGTTAAGTCTTCCTATCCATGAGCAAGGTATGTTTTTCCACTTAAGTATGTCCTTTTGAATTTCTTGTAGTAGAGCTTTGTAGTTTTCTTTGTATAGGTCTTTTACATCCTTGGTAAGATTTATTCCTAAGTATCTTATCTTCTTGGGGGCTACTGTGAATGGTATTGATTTGGTTATTTCCTCTTCGGTGTTCTTTTTGTTGATGTAGAGGAATCCAAGTGATTTTTGTATGTTTATTTTATAATCTGAGACTCTGCCAAACTCTTCTATTAGTTTCAGTAGTTTTCTGGAGGATTCCTTAGGGTTTTCCATGTATAAGATCATGTCATCTGCAAATAGTGATAACTTTACTTCCTCCTTGCCAATCCGGATACCTTTTATTTCTTTGTCTAGCCTAATCGCCCTGGCTAGGACTTCCAGCACGATGTTGAATAAGAGCGGTGATAAAGGGCATCCTTGTCTGGTTCCCGTTCTCAAGGGAAATGCCTTCATGTTCTCTCCATTTAGAGTGATATTGGCTGTTGGCTTTGTATAAATGCCCTTTATTATGTTGAGGAATTTTCCTTCAATTCCTATTTTGGTAAGAGTTTTTATCATAAATGGGTGTTGGACTTTGTCAAATGCCTTTTCTGCATCAATTGATAAGATCATGTGGTTTTTGTCTTTTGTTTTATTTATGTGATGGATTACATTAATGGTTTTTCTGATATTAAACCAGCATTGCATACCTGGTATAAATCCCACTTGATCATGGTGAATTATTTTTTTGATGTGTTGTTGGATTCTATTGGCTAGAATTTTGTTGAGGATTTTTGCATCTATGTTCATGAGGGATATAGGTCTATAATTTTCTTTTTTTGTAATGTCTTTACCTGGTTTTGGTATCAGGGAGATGGTGGCTTCATAGAAGGAGTTGGGTAGTATTCCGTCATTTTCTATGCTTTGGAATACCTTCAGAAGTCGTGGTGTTAACTGTTCTCTGAAAGTTTGGTAGAACTCTGCAGTGAAGCCGTCCGGGCCAGGGCTTTTTTTGTTGGGAGTTCTTTGATTACCGTTTCAATCTCTTTTTTTGTTATGGGTCTATTTAGTTGTTCTACTTCTGAATGTGTTAGTTTAGGTAGGTAGTGTTTTTCCAAGAATTCATCCATTTCTTCTAGGTTTTCAAATTTGTTAGAGTACAATTTTTCATAATAATCTGAAATGATTCTTTTAATTTCATTTGGCTCTGTTGTGATGTGGTCCTTCTCGTTTCTTATTCGGGTTATTTGTTTCCTTTCCTGTATTTCTTTAGTCAGTCTAGCCGATGGTTTATCAATTTTGTTAACTTTTTCAAAGTACCAGCTTTTGGCTTTGTTAATTCTTTCAATTGTTTTTCTGTTCTCTAATTCATTTAGTTCAGCTCTAATTTTTATTATTTGTTTTCTTCTGGTGCCTGATGGATTCTTTTGTTGCTCACTTTCTATTTGTTCAAGTTGTAGGGAGAGTTCTCTGCTTTTGGCTCTTTCTTCTTTTTGTATGTGTGCATTTATCGATATAAATTGGCCTCTGAGCACTGCTTTTGCTGTGTCCCAGAGGTTTTGATAGGAAGTATTTTCATTCTCGTTGCTTTCTAAGAATTTCCTTATTCCGTCCTTGATGTCTTCTATAACCCAGTCTTTTTTCAGGAGGGTATTGTTCAGTTTCCAAGTATTTGATTTCTTTTCCCTAGTTTTTCTGTTATTGATCTCTAGTTTTATTGCCTTGTGGTCTGAGAAGATGCTTTGTAATATTTCGATGTTTTGGACTCTGCAAAGGTTTGTTTTATGACCTAATATGTGGTCTATTCTAGAGAATGTTCCATGTGCACTAGAAAAAAAAGTATATTTTGCAGCAGTTGGGTGGAGAGTTCTGTATAAGTCAATGAGGTCAAGTTGGTTGATTGTTGTAATTAGGTCTTCCGTGTCTCTCTTGAGCTTCTTACTGGATGTCCTGTCCTTCTCCGAAAGTGGTGTGTTGAAGTCTCCTACTATAAATGTGGAGGTGTCTATCTCACTTTTCAATTCTGTTAAAATTTGATTTATGTATCTTGCAGCCCTGTCATTGGGTGCATAAATATTTAATATGGTTATGTCTTCCTCATCAATTGTCCCTTTTATCATTATATAGTGTCCTTCTTTATCCTTTGTGGTGGATTTAAGTCTAAAGTCTATTTTGTCAGAAATTAATATTGCTACTCCTCTTCTTTTTTGCTTATTGTTTGCTGGATATATTTTTTTCCATCCTTTGAGTTTTAGTTTGTTTGTGTCTCTAAGTCTAAGGTGTGTCTCTTGTAGGCAGCATATAGATGGATCATGTTTCTTTATCCAGTTTGTGACTCTCTGTCTCTTTATTGGTGCATTTAGTCCATTTACATTCAGCGTAATTATAGATAAATAAGTTTTTAGTGCTGTCATTTTGATGCCTTTTCTTGTGTGTTGTTGGCAATTTCGTTTTTCCACATACTTTTTTGTGCTGAGATGTTTTTCTTAGTAAATTGTGAGATCCTCATTTTCATAGTGTTTGACTTTATGTTAGTTGAGTCGTTACGTTTTTCTTGGCTTTTATCTTGAGTTATAGACTTGTTATACCTTTTTGTGGTTACCTTATTATTTACCCCTATTTTTCTAAGTAAAAACCTAACTTGTATTGTTCTATATTGCCTTGTATCACTCTCCATATGGCAGTTCAATGCCTCCTGTATTTAGTCCCTCTTTTTGATTATTGTGATCTTTTACCTATTGACTTCCATGATTCTCTGTTATGTGTATTTTTTTTTTAATTAATCTTAATTTGTTTGTTTTTGTGATTTCCCTATTTGAGTTGATATCAGGACGTTCTGTTTTGTGACCTTGTGTTGTGCTGGTATCTGATATTATTGGTTCTCTGACCAAACAATATCCTTTAGTATTTCTTGTAGCTTTGGTTTAGTTTTTGCAAATTCTCTAAACTTGTGTTTATCTGTAAATATCTTAATTTCTCCTTCATATTTCAGAGAGAGTTTTGCTGGATATATGATCCTTGGCTGGCAGTTTTTCTCCTTCAGTGCTCTGTATATGTCGTCCCATTCCCTTCTTGCCTGCATGGTTTCTGCTGAGTAGTCTGAACTTATTCTTATTGATTCTCCCTTGAAGGAAACCTTTCTTTTCTGCCTGGCTGCTTTTAAAATTTTCTCTTTATCTTTGGTTTTGGCGAGTTTGATGATAATATGTCTTGGTGTTTTTCTTTTTGGATCAATCTTAAATGGGGTTCGATGAGCATCTTGGATAGATATCCTTTCGTCTTTCATGATGTCAGGGAAGTTTTGTGTCAGGAGTTCTTCAACTATTTTCTCTGTGTTTTCTGTCCCCCCTCCCTGTTCTGGGACTCCAATCACCCGCAAGTTATCCTTCTTGATAGAGTCCCACATGATTCTTAGGGTTCCTTCATTTTTTTTAATTCTTTTATCTGATTTTTTTTCAGCTATGTTGGTGTTGATTTCCTGGTCCTCCAGATGTCCCAGTCTGCATTCTAATTGCTCGAGTCTGCTCCTCTGACTTCCTATTGTGTTGTCTAATTCTGTAATTTTATTGTTAATCTTTTGGATTTCTACATGCTGTCCCTCTATGGATTCTTGCAACTTATTCATTTTTCCACTCTGTTCTTGAATAATCTTTTTGAGTTCTTCAACAGTTTTAGCAGTGTGTTCCTTGGCTTTTTCTGCAGTTTGCCTTATTTCGTTTCTGATGTCTTGAAGCATTCTGTAAATTAGTTTTTTATATTCTGTATCTGATAATTCCAGGATTGTATCTTCATTTGGGAAAGATTTTGATTCTTTTGTTTGGGGGGTTGGAGAAGCTGTCATGGTCTGCTTCTTTAAGTGGTTTGATATGGATTGTTGTCTCTGAGCCATCACTGGGAAACTAGTTTTTCCAGAAAATCCGCTAAAAAAAAGTGCAGTCAGATCCCTATCAGAGTTCTCCCTCTGGCTCAGGCTATTCGGATATTAATGAAGCCACCTGGGGAGGGTGGGGGAAGGAACAGAGAGATAGGAGAGTAGCACCTCAGAATATAGCCAGAGTTGCTTGTCGTGCTTGGAATGACTATTATATCTGCGATTCCCACGGGGCGTGTCGCCTATGTGTGCTGGCTGTGTGGAGATTGCCCCCGGGGGGTCTGGCCCGCTGGAGTCACGGGCAGATCCTCCGCTTCCAGCCCCATGGGCCTTCTCTTGAAGAGCACGTTTGTTCCTGCTGCCTGGACTTTTCCAAAGGTGGCCATGATCAAAGTAAACTAGACAGCACCATGGATAAGAAGAATTATATGCTTGTGTCAGCCCAGGATTGGGGAAATCATGGCTATGCATTCCTGACTGAATATAGTAGTGACTCAGGGAGGCAGAAGTCAGAGAGAGGAAGGAACTTCCCTTCCCCAGGATAAAATGAGGTATAATCTTTCACATGGCAAAGGGTAAGCCTCGAGTCTTGTTCCTACTTTCCAATCTCCTGAAATACACTGCCATTCTGGGAATTCTTTTCTCCCAAAGAGTCTGTGATGGTTGTTTCAATGTTTTCTCATACATACACATGTTATATTCCAACTCATAGTGACCCTACAGGACAGAGTAGAACTGCCCCACAGAGTTTCTAAGGAGCTCCTGGCAGATTTGAACTGCCGACCCTTTGGTTAGCATCTGTAGCACTTAACCACTACACCACTAGGGTCACTATGAATTGCAATTGACTGGATGGCACTGGGTTCGTTTTTATATATATATTTTAATTTTAGTAAGGGACTTGATGGGAGAAAGAAGGCTTTCTTAGGGAGGATTCTGCCCAAGTAAAAGTTATAAGTGTATCTATTTTCCAGGACGGCCCTGGGAAGTAATTACCAAAACTCTTAATCACATGACATACCTGAGGAACTTTATAAAAACATAGATTATAGGGTTTTTTTCTCTTCTCTTTTCCGTTGCACATCATAATATTAAAAATGTTCATTTTTCATAAAAAATTATGCAGAATGCAGAAAAAAAAGTATGGCCTATTTACAGGAAAAAATATAAGTAACAAAAACTGTCCATGAGGAAGCACAGACACTGAACTTACTAGACAAAGACGTTAATGGTTTTAAATATCCTTAAAGAAAACCATGGACAAAGAACTAAAGGACACAAGGAGAACAATGTTGTCACCAGTAGAATATCAATAAGGGGACAGAAATTATTAAGAGGAACTAAATATAAATTCTGGAACACAGAAGTATGATCATTAAAATGAAAAATTCACTAGAGGTGTTCGATCACAGATTTAAGGAAACAGAAGAAAGGATCAGTAAACTTGATGATCAGTCAAATGAAATTTTCTAGTCTGAGAAGCAGAAAGAAAAAAGAATAAAGGAAAATGAACAGAGCCTAAGAAACTTGTGGGACACCATCAAGCTTACACATACTGGGAGTCCTATAAAGCAAGGATAAAAACAAAGATGCAGAAAGAATATTTGCAGAAATAATGGTAAAAAAAAAAAAATTCCCAAATTTGAAAAAAACATGAATTTACACATACAAGAACTTTGTACGATAAACTCAAAGAGATTCATACTGAGGCACATTATATCCAAGCTGTTGAAAACCAAAAATAAAGAGGGAATCTTGAAAGAATCAAGAGAAGTAACTTTCAGTGTACAAGGGCTCCTCTATTAGATTAACATCCAATTTTTCAGCAAAAACTATGAAACCAGAGGCAGTGAGGTGACATATTTAAACTGCTGAAAACAAAAAACACAACACCAAGCTGTTAACCAAGAATTCTATATATGGCAAAACTATCCTTTATGAATGAAAAAGAAATTTAAACATTCCCATATAAACAGAAGCTGAGGAATTTTATTCTTAATAGACCTGACTTACAAGAAATGCTAGTGGTAAGCCTTCCGACTGAAATGAAATAACACCAGGCAGTAACTTGAAGCGATATGAAAAAAATGAAGCAAATGTAACTACATAAAAGATAAGTGTAAAAGCCAGAATTAATCTCTTTTTGGTTTGTAACTTGTCCTTTTTTCCTATGTGATTTGAAGGACAAATGCATGAAGCAATAATTATAAACGTATCTTAAAGGGCACACAATATTTAAAAATGTAATCTGTGACAATAACAATATAAAAGGAGGGGGAGAGATGCAGAGCTTTTATATACTATTGAGGCTAAGTTGATAGTCATTCAAACTAGGTTGTTATAAGCTTAAGATGTTAATTGTAATCCCCAAGTTAACCACTTAGAAAATAACTAATACATATGCAAAAAAGGAAACAGTGCACTCCAAAAAAAAAAAACACACACACACACACAAATGAAGACAGTGATGGAGGAATTGAGGGGAAAAAAATACGACACAGAATTCAGATAGAAGAATGGCAGAAGTAAAGTGAAAGACAAGTCACCTACTTTCCTGCCCACCATGAAGGAAGAGCCACAAGGCTGAGAAGGCCTCTCTGAATTTCATAAGCAATATACATCACTGTTGAGCCTGCTCTTCTGTAAATCCGCTGAATGAGGCTCAGCATAAGACCCTGTAACAATGCTAAACTGCTTTACAAGCTGTCCAGATTCTTGAGCTTTATAAGCCAGCAAACAAAACAGTGCTTCAGAGATGCTGTATGAAGGACCAGCAGACACCAACAGGAAAATCATAGAGCAATGTTTAAAAAAATTACATCAAAACACTAATTTTTGTTTGAACTCATTGGCTTTACTTAGCAATTCATGAATTGGAAGAGCCTGGTCTGGAAGTCAGACACTAGCTCCAAAGGACAAACTGGAGAAACAAAAGTTACATAGGCAAAGTTGTGTAAGAACAAAGAAGTAACACTAGAATAGTTGTAAGTTACTTTCCTTATATGGCATATTGGGAACTTTCATGGCCAGGTCATATACTACAGCTGAGGCACAAGCGTGGATTGATTAACTTAGGTTTTGGCTCCTGGAAAGATCAGGCATTTACAGGAAATAGATGGAACTAGTTTTTTTTTTTTTTTTTTTTTAGAAGAGACAGCCCAAGATGATGGCTAAGTCAGACACACCATGCCATCCCCCTGGAGCAAAGACCTAAGACACCAAGTAAACAGATGCAGCTGGCAATATTGGAACCCTGAGCAGCAAATACAAGGATGAAGGATTAGTTGAACACTGAGTAGAAGAAGAAACTGAATGAAACAGTGAATGAGGAGATTTATGGATACACATATAAAATCCCGAAAGAAAAGAATTGCCAAGCAAGAATCATATATCCAGCAAAATTGTCTTCCCAGATAAGCAGAAATTAAGGGAATTTGTAAAAACCAGGCTAGTTTTACAAGAAATATTAAAGGGAACCCCTCAGAGAACCAACATCAGACAACAACCTGAGATAAAGACACATGATGGCATTACCCAGATACCAATTCAGATACAGACTTCACAAAACAGAGTTGCAAAACCGACTACAGAGAACCAGAGATATTAAGCTGTAAATGGTGACAGCTTCAAAACAAAAAAGGTGAATAAATGGTGTGGTTATAGAACTTCCATACGGAGAGGAAGTTGAGGCAGCTTCAAGATACAACAGACTTTTTTTTTTAATTGTGCTTTAGGTGAAAGTTTACAGAGCAAATTAGTTTCTCATTAAACAATACATATTTTGTTTTGCAACATTGGTTGCCAACCCCACGATGTGTCAACACTCTTCCCTTCTCGACATCATGTTCCCCACTCCCATTTGCCCAGCTTTCAGTTTTCCTATCCCTTCCTGCCTTCTTGTCTTTGATTTTGGGTTGGTGTGTCCATCTAGTCTCGTATATGTGGTTGAACTACATGAGTTGTCATTCCTTTTACAGGCGTGTCGAATCTTTGGCTGAAGGGTGAACTTCAGGGTTGTCTTAAGCACTGAGTTAAAAGGGCATCCAGGGGCCATACTCTTGAAATTTCTCCAGTTTCTGTCAGACCAGTAAGTCTAGTCTTTTTTTGTGATTTTGAGTTTTGTTCTACATTTTCCTCCTGCTCTGTCCAGGACTTCTATTTGGATCCCTCTCAGAGCAGTCAGTGATGGTAGCTGGGCACCTTCTAGTTGTGCTGGGCTCAGTCTGGTGGAGGTTGTGGTGGTTGAGGTCCATTAGTCCTTTGGGCTAATCTTTCCCTTGTGTCTTTAGCTTTCTTCATTTTCCCTTGCTCTAGTTGGGGTGGGACCGGTGAAGTGTCTTAGATGGCTGCTCACAAGCTTTTAAGATCCTAGATGCTACTCACCAAAATAAGGTGTAGAACATTTTCTTTATAAGCTGTTGTATCAGTTGAGCTAGATGTCCCTGAGACCATGGTCCCCAGCCCTCAACCCAGTAACTCTATGAATCTTCTATGTCTTATCTTGGTCAACTTGTGCTGATTTCTCCAGTATTGTGTGCTACCTTACCCTTCACCAAAGTTACCACTTACCTGTTGTAAGTTAGTGTTTTTCCTTCCTCATCCCTCCCCCTCCCTCATAACCATCAAAGATTGTTTCTTCCCATGTGGAAACCTCTTCATGAGTTTTTATAATAGTGATCTCACACAGTACTTGTCCTTTTGTGATTGGCTTATTTCACCCAGCATAATACCCTCCAGATTCATCCATGTTATGAGATGTTTCACATTGTTCTTTATCTTTGCTTAGTGTGTATGTGCCGTAGTTTGTTTATCCACTCCTCTGTTGATGGGCACCTAGGTTGTTTCCATCTTTTTGCTATTGTGAACATGGGTGTGCATACGTTTATTTGTGAGACAGCTCTTATTTCTCTAGGATATACTCCTAGGAGTGGGCTTGCTGGATCATATGGCATTTCTAGCTTTTTAAGGAAGTGCCATGTCATTTTCCAAAATAGTTTTACCGTTTTGCATTCCCACCATCAAAGTTCCAACCTCCTCGCGGCCTCTCCAACATTCGTTATTTTCTTTTTTTTAATTAGTGCCATTAATGTCGGGGTGAGATGGTATCTCATTGTAGTTTTGATCTGCATTTCTCTAATGGATAGTGGTTTTTTTTTTTTAATGGCTAGTGATCTCATTGCCTCATATGTCTGTTAGCTACCTGAATGTCTTCTTTGGGGAAGTGTCTGTGTATATCATTTGCCCATTTTTTAACTGTATTGTCTTTTTGTTGTAGAGGTGTTGGGTTTTCCTATAGATTTTAGAGATTAGTCCTTTGTCAGATATGTCATAGCCAAAAAAATTTTCCCAGTCTGTAAGTTCCCTTTTTAGTCTTTTGGTGAAGTCTTTTGATGTGATAAGTGTTTAATTTTTAGAAAATCTCAGTTATCTAGTTTATCTTCTGGAGTTTTTGTATTGTTATTTATGGTTTGTATCCTATTTATCCCATGTATTAAGTCCCTTAGCATTGACCCTATTTTTTTCCCATGATCTTTGTAACTTTTGGTTTTATATTTAGGTCTTTGATCCATGTTGAATTAGTTTTTGTGATTGGTGTGAGTTATGGGTCCCTTTTCATTTTTTTACAGATGGACATCCAATTTTGCCAGCACCATTAAAAAGACTGCCTTTTGGACTCCCAGCTAACATGGCATCATAGACAGAAGCACCGCGCAGTCCCTCCACAGCAAAGACCTGAAAAACTAAGTAAAACAGAGAAAAATGTCATTCCTGGAACCTGAAGTGTCAAGTGAAGAGATAAAGAACTCAGCCAAACACTGAATAGAATAAGAAACTGACAGAGGACAGAGAGTGAGGAGAGATACATGCAGAGGTTCCTTAGCAACTAACTCAGCATGAATTTGCCATCTTGGACTCCTGTCGGAGATTGGCTGACGGAGAGCACAGGAAAGCAGCTTCACAGAGCTCCCAGCAGGACACAGGGCATTCGGTAACCAGATACACACTTTTCCATCCCCCATCCTCTTCCTGTTGCTCTACATTCGAGCTTCCTGGATAGCTGTGGTGGCTTCCATGGCCTGGGCTGTACAGCATCCATGTTGCTTGGATTCACCCCACCTACCTCACAGATCAGAGGACAGGGAGTATGGGAAAGCAGCTTCCTGAAGTTCCCAGCGGAAGACAGAGCACCCAGTAATGAGCAATACATGCTTTCTTAACCCCCACTCTTTTTCCCCTCCCCCTTTGGCCTCCTCTGCTTCCCCTCAGGAGGCAACTGCTTCCACCCTGGGCCACTTGGATTCACCTGCTGGCCGATTCCCTGAACTGGTGTTGCTTCCTCCTGTCTCTTTTGGTTTCTTCAGTGCCTCCTACCACCTCCCCCTCCTTTCTCTCAAACACCTGGGATTGTATTCCATCTTTGCTTCTTCTTGAAAGGCTATGTAGCCCTGCTCAACTGGGTAACCACTCCCCCACCCTGGATCCCTGGTGGGATCCTTGGTTTTTGTTTTGTTTTGCTTTGCTTTGTTTAGTTTGGTTGGTTGTTTGCTTTCTCTTTTCACACTTGGGAGCCCCTTCTAGCCGGGTGGCACTGCATGGCTTAGGAGCCACTCCCCCAATATGCACAGCTGTGTAGATAGGATCCCTGGGGGCATTTCTTTTTTTTTTACTTCTCTCTTTTTCCCCTTTTGTCTTTCATTTCTCAGTTCTCATCTATCTATACTTACCTTCTTTTCCTGTCTCTTGAATACCTGGTGCTGTGTGACATCTATCCCCCTCTGGCCAGGCTATACTGCACAACCTAGGAGGCTTCTCCAGGCTTCCTGGCCACACTGGTGGGATTCCTGGGGGATTTTCTTTCCTTTTTCTCCCAAATTCTTATCTAGCTGTTATTATTCCTCCCCCCTTTTTTTCTTTTCTATATTTCTTGGTTTCTCATCTCTGCACTCCAACATCAAGCACCCTTTGCATTCTTTTTTTCCCTTTCGTTTGTTTATTTGTTTTTGGCTCCTGTTTCTCTCTCTTCCTTCCCATATCCATATTAGCTCCACACATCACAACCTCCCCCCCTCTTTCCTGCCTGCCTTCACTGTGCACTGAACATCACATCTCTGAGCAACATAGGCACAGCCTACCAGAACCCTGTCAACCCTAGTACATGCCACAAAAAACCTATCCCAGCCCCTCCCCTTCAGCTGGACTGCTCTGCTGCACCATAGCTAGGTGACTGGGCCTGCCCATTGGACAAAGAGGTGAAAAGTATCATGACTACAGACTAGCAAACAGCAAAGAGTGCACAGCCTGCCTGCTCATACATAACCAAACAAAACAAAACCAGAACGAAACAAACAAGTCTATGATCAAGAAACAAACAAAAATAACTACTGAATGTCCAAAGACAGTGGACAATATCAAAACATATTTTAAAAAAGGACAGGATGGTTGCAGCAGGCATCAAAAGTAAAACACTAGATAACTTTCCAGCAGAAAAAAAGGCACTAGAGCTACCTGACAGGGAATTCAAGTCTCTAATATTCAGAGATACCCAAGAGTTGAAGCAAAAAGCAGAAAAGAATGAGGGAAAAATAAACAAATTTATGGAAGCAGACATATTCATGGAAAATACAGACAAAAGAAAGTGAAAGAATTCAGGAAAATAATATAGGAACAAAACACCAAAATAAATTCACAACTAGAAATCATACAAAACCAATTAGAAATCCAAAAGATAAACAAGATTTCAGAAATGGGCAGTGTCATAGAAGGGCTGAAGAGCAGGTTTGAAATGATGGAAGACAGTGTCAGTGAAATTGAAGACAAACACTTGGATACAACACTGACTGAGGAAAAAATCAGAAAAAAGAACAAGGAAAAATGAAAAAAACCTGAGAATTATGTAGGATACAATCAAAAGCAAAAATTTGCTAGTGATTGGAATTCCAGAACAGGGAGAGAAAACAGAAAACACAGAGAGAATCATTGAAGAATTGCTGACAGAAAGCTTCCCTAATATCATGGATGCTGAAAAGCTGACCATCCAAGCTCAATGAACCCCATATAGGATAGGCCCCAAAAGAAAAACACCACTTGCTAAAACCAAAGACAAAGAAAAACACCTGGGAGGAGCTCAAGAAAAACAAAAGTCACATATAGAGGAGAAACAATAAGATTAAGCTCTGATTATTTGGCAGAAGCCATGCAGGCAAGAAGGCAATGGGATGACATTTACAAAACTTTGAAAGAAAAAAATTGCCAACCATGAATAATATATCCTGCAAAACTTTTGCTCACATATGATGGTGAAATTAGGACATTTCCAGATAAATAGAAATTATGGAAATATATAAAAACCAAACCAAATCTACAAGAATTATTAAAGGGAGTCCTTCAGCCTGAGACCAAAAAAATCAGATGACAGCCTGAATCTAGGACAGAAGATTGCACCAACAAGATACCAACATAGAAAATGAACTCTCAAGAACTATCCAAAACCAAAAGAATTGCAACAGGGAATCAGAGAGGTTAATCTGTAAATGACAACAGCATGAGAGCAATAGAAGAGGGAATAAATGGTGTAGATATAGAAATTTCTAATGGAGAGAAGGGCGAGGTGATACCTAGTAATAATAGACTGGTTCAAAATTAGGAAGATGAGGGTGAATTTCAAGGTAACCACAAAGAAAGTTAACAAACCTACTCATCAAAATAAAGAAGAAAAACATAAAGTCTCGATAAAAACAAAACCTACAAAAACAAGTGAAAAAGAAATCCACAAACAAAAGAAACTCAGCACAGGACAGTAAGAAGAACAAAGAAAATGTTAGCACCACAAAAAAAAAAAAAAAAAAACACAAAATGGCAGCAAAAACTCACACCTATCAATAATTACACTGAATGTAAATTGCCTAAATGTACACATAAAAAGACACAAAGTGACAGAATGGGTAAAAAGACAAGATCCAACAACATGCTGTCTATAAGAGACACACATCTTAGAAACAAAGATGTAAATTTATTAAAAATCAAAAGATGGAAAAAAATATATCAAGCAAATAACTACCAAAAAAAGAGCAGGAGAGTCGATACTAATCTCAGATAAAATATAGACTTTAAAACAAAATCTACCATAAAAGACAAAGAAGGGCAGTCTGTAATGATTAAAGGGATGACCCATCATGAAGACTTAACCATAATAAACATCTACACACCCAGTGACAGGGCTCCAAAGTACATAAAACAAACTCTAACAGCACTGAAAACAGAAATTGACAGTTCGAAAATAATAGTAGGAGACTTCAACACACCACTGTAGGTAAATGACAGAGCACCTAGAAAGAAACTCAACAAAGATACAGAAGGGCTAGAAAGCACAATCAGTCAACTTCACCTCATAGACATATATAGAACACTCCACCCAACAGCTACAAAGTACACATTCTTTTTCAACGCACATGGAACGTTCTCCAGAATAGCCCACACCTTAGGCCACAGAGCAACTCTTAACAAAATCCAAAAACACTGAGCTAATACAAAGTATCTTCTCTCACCACAATGCCATCAGAGTAGAAATTAACAACAGGAAGAGTAAGGAAAAAAATATCAATTACTTGGGAACTGAATAACACCTGCTTAAACACCACTGGGTAATAGAAGAAATCAGAGATGGAATAAAAAAATTCCTAGAATCAAATGAGAATGAAACAAATCATACCAAAACACAGCAAAGGACACAGCAAAGGCAGTCCTCAGAGGTCAATTTATAGCAATAGACGCCTACATCAAAAGAAGAAAAGGACAAAATCAAAACACGAGCTACATAACTTGAACAAATAGAAAGAGAATAGCAAAAGAAGGCCACAGCCACCGGAAGAAAGGAAATAATAAAGATCAGAACAGAAATAAATGAAATAGAGAATAGAAAGAATTAACAAAACTAAAAGTTGGTTCTTTGAAAGGATTTACAAAATCGACATACCACTGGCCAAACTAACAAAAGAAAAACATAGAGGATGCAAATAACCCAAATAAGAAATGAAATAAGGGGCATTAAAACAGACCCAACTGAAATGCAAAGGATCATAACAGTATTATGAAAAACTATACTCCAACAAATTTGAATACCTAGAGGAAATGGACAAATTTCTAGAAACATGCTACCCAACCAAGCTAACACAAAATGATGTTGAAAATCTGAACATACCCATAAAAGAGAAGAGGTTGAAAGGTAAAAAAAAAAAAAAAAAAAGACCCCAACAACAACAACAAAAAAGCCCTGGCCCAGATGGTTTTACTGGAGAATTCTACTCAACATTCAGAGAAGATCTTAAACCAGTACTATTCACATTATTTCAGAACATAGAAAAGGAAACAATACCTCCAAATTCATTCTAGGAAGCCAACATAACCCTGGTATCAAAACCGGGCAAAGACACCACAAAAAAAGAAAATTACAGACGAATATCTCTCATGAATATAGATGCAAAAATTCTCAACAAAATTCTAGCCAATAGAACTCAGCATCATAGCAAAAAATAATACACCATGACCAAGTAGGATTCATACCAGGTATGCAAGGATGGTTCAACAATAGAAAATCAATCAATGTAATCCACCCCTTAAATAAAAAGAAAGAAAAGAATCACATGATTATCTCAATCAACACAGAAAAGGCATTTGACAAAGTCCAACACCCATTCCTGATAAAAACTCTCAATAAAACAGATACAGAAGGAAAATTTCTTAATGTGATAAAGGGTATATATGCAAAACCAAAGGCCAACATCATTTTTAATGGAGAGAGACTGAAAACTTTCCCCTTGAGAACAGGAACAAGACCAGGATGCCCTTTATCACCATTCCTATTTAACACTGTGTTGGAAGTCTTAGCTAGAGCAATAAGGCAAGAAACAGAAGTAAAGGGTATCCAAATTGGTAATGAAGAAGTTAAACTGTCCCTATTTGTGGATGATATCATACTATACATAGAAAATCCAAAAGACTTCATGAGAAAACTACTGGAAATAATAGAAAAATTCAGCACAGAAGCAGGTTACAAGATAAACATACCAAAATCAGTTGGGAGTTTTCACGGGCGGGGGCCAAGATGGCGGACTAGGTAGATGCTACCTCAGATCCCTCTTGCAACAAAGACTGGGAAAAACAAGTGAATCGATCACAGACATAACAATCTACGAACCCTGAACAACAAACACAGATTTAGAGACAGAAAACGAACAAATACGGGGAAGCAGCGATTGTTTTCGGAGCCTGGAGCCAGCATCCCAGTCAGGCGGCTTCATTAACATTGGAATTTACTGAGCCAGAGGGAGAACGGCTCCGGCTCTGTGGCGGCTTTGCTTCCCCCCCCTTTTTTTTTTCTTTTGGTCTTTTCCTAACCCACTCTTCCGGCCTGAGAGAAGGAACCACAAAAAACCCAGGGACCAAAAATCCACCCCTAATTGGACTAAAAACACAGAACCAGCTACACCCAAGCATATATGATCAAATCTCAGACTTTCATCCTCACAGGGAACAAGGTGGCAGTTATAATCCAAAGGCAGCTCTGATAGGGATCTGACTGCATTTTTTTTTAGCGGATTTTCTGGAAAAACTAGTTTCCCAGTGATGGCTCGGAGACAGCAGTCCATATCAAATCACATAAAGAAGCAGACCATGACAGCTTCTACAACGCCCCAAACAAAAGAATCAAAATCTTTCCCAAATGAAGATACAATCCTGGAATTATCAGATACAGAATATAAAAAACTAATTTACAGAATGCTTCAAGACATCACAAACGAAATAAGGCAAACTGCAGAAAAAGCCAAGGAACACACTGCTAAAACTGTTGAAGAACTCAAAAAGATTATTCAAGAACATAGTGGAAAAATGAATAAGTTGCAAGAATCCATAGAGAGACAGCATGTAGAAATCCAAAAGATTAACAATAAAATTACAGAATTAGACAACACAATAGGAAGCCAGAGGAGCAGACTCGAGCAATTAGAATGCAGACTGGGACATCTGGAGGACCAGGGAATCAACACCAACATAGCTGAAAAAAAATCAGATAAAAGAATTTAAAAAAATGAAGGAACCCTAAGAATCATGTGGGACTCTATCAAGAAGGATAACTTGCGAGTGATTGGAGTCCCAGAACAGGGAGGGGGGACAGAAAACACAGAGAAAATAGTTGAAGAACTCCTGACACAAAACTTCCCTGACATCATGAAAGACGAAAGGATATCTATCCAACATGCTCATCGAACCCCATTTAAGATTGATCCAAAAAGAAAAACACCAAGACATATTATCATCAAACTCGCCAAAACCAAAGATAAAGAGAAAATTTTAAAAGCAGCCAGGGAGAAAAGAAAGGTTTCCTTCAAGGGAGAATCAATAAGAATAAGTTCAGACTACTCAGCAGAAACCCTACAGGCAAGAAGGGAATGGGACGAAATATACAGAGGACTGAAGGAGAAAAACTGCCAGCCAAGGATCATATATCCAGCAAAACTCTCTCTGAAATATGAAGGCGAAATTAAGATATTTACAGATAAACACAAGTTTAGAGAATTTGCAAAAACCAAACCAAAGCTACAAGAAATACTAAAGGATATTGTTCGGTCAGAAAACCAATAATATCAGATACCAGCACAATACAAGGTCACAAAACAGAACGTCCTGATATCAACTCAAATAGGGAAATCACAAAAACAAACAAATTAAGATTAATTAAAAAAAAAATACACATAACAGGGAATCATGGAAGTCAATAGGTAAAAGATCACAATAATCAAAAAGAGGGACTAAATACAGGAGGCATTGAACTGCCATATGGAGAGTGATACAAGGCAATATAGAACAATACAAGTTAGGTTTTTACTTAGAAAAATAGGGGTAAATAATAAGGTAACCACAAAAAGGTATAACAAGTCTATAACTCAAGATAAAAGCCAAGAAAAACGTAACGACTCAACTAACATAAAGTCAAACACTATGAAAATGAGGATCTCACAATTTACTAAGAAAAACATCTCAGCACAAAAAAGTATGTGGAAAAACGAAATTGCCAACAACACACAAGAAAAGGCATCAAAATGACAGCACTAAAAACTTATTTATCTATAATTACGCTGAACGTAAATGGACTAAATGCACCAATAAAGAGACAGAGAGTCACGGACTGGATAAAGAAACATGATCCATCTATATGCTGCCTACAAGAGACACATCTTAGACTTAGAGACACAAACAAACTAAAACTCAAAGGATGGAAAAAAATATATCCAGCAAACAATAAGCAAAAAAGAAGAGGAGTAGCAATATTAATTTCTGACAAAATAGACTTTAGACTTAAATCCACCACAAAGGATAAAGAAGGACACTACATAATGATAAAAGGGACAATTGATCAGGAAGACATAACCACATTAAATATTTATGCACCCAATGACAGGGCTGCAAGATACATAAATCAAATTTTAACAGAACTGAAAAGTGAGATAGACACCTCCACAATTATAGTAGGAGACTTCAACACACCACTTTCGGAGAAGGACAGGACATCCAGTAAGAAGCTCAAGAGAGACACGGAAGACCTAATTACAACAATCAACCAACTTGACCTCATTGACTTATACAGAACTCTCCACCCAACTGCTGCAAAGTATACTTTTTTTTCTAGTGCACATGGAACATTCTCTAGAATAGACCACATATTAGGTCATAAAACAAACCTTTGCAGAATCCAAAACATCAAAATATTACAAAGCATCTTCTCAGACCACAAGGCAATAAAACTAGAAATGAATAACAGAAAAACTAGGGAAAAAAAATCAAATACTTGGAAACTGAACAATACCCTCCTGAAAAAAGACTGGGTTATAGAAGACATCAAGGAGGGAATAAGGAAATTCATAGAATGCAACGAGAATGAAAACACTTCCTATCAAAACCTCTGGGACACAGCAAAAGCAGTGCTCAGAGGCCAATTTATATCGATAAATGCACACATACAAAAAGAAGAAAGAGCCAAAAGCAGGGAACTGTCCCGACAACTTGGACAAACAGAAAGTGAGCAACAAAAGAATCCATCAAGCACCAGAAGAAAACAAATAATAAAAATTAGAGCTGAACTAAATGAATAAGAGAACAGAAAAACAATTGAAAGAATTAACAAAGCCAAAAGCTGGTACTTTGAAAAAGTTAACAAAATTGATAAACCATTAGCTAGACTGACTAAAGAAATATAGGAAAGGAAACAAATAACCTGAATAAGAAACGAGAAGGACCACATCACAACAGAACCAAATGAAATTAAAAGAATCATTTCAGATTATTATGAAAAATGGTATTCTAACAAATTTGAAAACCTAGAAGAAATGGATGAATTCCTGGAAAAACACTACCTACCTAAACTAACACATTCAGAAGTAGGACAACTAAATAGACCCATAACAAAAAAAGAGACTGAAACGGTAATCAAAAAACTCCCAACAAAAAAAAGCCCTGGCCCGGACGGCTTCACTGCAGAGTTCTACCAAACTTTCAGAGAAGAGTTAACACCACTACTACCAAAGGTATTTCAAAGCATAGAAAATGACGGAATACTACCCAACTCATTCTATGATGCCACCATCTCCCTGATACCAAAACCAGGTAAAGACATTACAAAAAAAGAAAATTACAGACCTATATCCCTCATAAACATAGATGCAAAAATCCTCAACAAAATTCTAGCCAATAGAATTCAACAACATATGAAAAAAATAATTCACCATGATCAAGTGGGATTTATACCAGGTATGCAAGGCTGGTTTAACATCAGAAAAACCATTAATGTAATCCACCACATAAATAAAACAAAAGACAAAAACCACATGATCTTATCAATTGATGCAGAAAAGGCATTTGACAAAGTCCAACACCCATTTATGATAAAAAACTCTCAGTAAAATAGGAATTGAAGGAAAATTCCTCAACATAATAAAGGGCATCTATGCAAAGCCAACAGCCAACATCATTAAATGGAGAGAGCCTGAAAGCATTTCCCTTGAGAACAGGAACCAGACAAGGATGCCCTTTATCACTGCTCTTATTCAACATCGTGCTAGAAGTCCTAGCCAGGGCAATTAGGCTAGACAAAGAAATAAAAGGCATTCGGATTGGAAGGAGGAAGTAAAATTATCTCTATTTGCAGATGACATGATCTTATACACAGAAAACCCTAAGGAATCCTCCAGAAAACTACTGAAACTAATAGAAGAGTTTGGAAGAGTCTCAGGTTATAAAATAAACATACAAAAATCACTTGGATTCCTCTACATCAACAAAAAGAACACCGAAGAGGAAATAACCAAATCAATACCATTCACAGTAGCCCCCAAGAAGATAAAATACTTAGGAATAAATCTTACCAAGGATGTAAAAGACCTATACAAAGAAAACTACAAAGCTCTACTACAAGAAATTCAAAAGGACATACTTAAGTGGAAAAACATACCTTGCTCATGGATAGAAAGACTTAACATAGTAAAAATGTCTATTCTACCAAAAGCCATCTATACATACAATGCACTTCGGATCCAAATTCCATTGTCATTTTTTAAGGTGATAGAGAAACAAATCACCAATTTCATATGGAAGGGAAAGAAGCCCCGGATAAGCAAAGCATTACTGAAAAAGAAGAAGAAAGTGGGAGGCCTCACTCTACCTGATTTCAGAACCTATTATACAGCCACAGTAGTCAAAACAGCCTGGTACTGGTACAACAACAGGCACATAGACCAATGGAACAGAATTAAGAACCCAGATGTAAATCCATCCACGTATGAGCAGCTGATATTTGACAAAGGCCCAGTGTCAGTTAATTGGGGAAAAGATAGTCTTTTTAACAAATGGTGCTGGCATAACTGGATATTCATTTGCAAAAAAATGAAACAGGACCCATACCTCACACCATGCACAAAAACTAACTCCAAGTGGATGAAAGACTTAAACATAAAGACTAAAACGATAAAGATCATGGAAGAAAAAATAGGGACAACTCTCGGAGCCCTAATACAAGGCATAAACAGAATACAAAACATTACCAGAAATGACGAAGAGAAACCCGATAACTGGGAGCTCCTAAAAATCAAACACCTATGCTCCTCTAAAGACTTTACCAAAAGACTAAAAAGACCACCTAGAGACTGGGAAAGAATTTTCAGCTATGACATCCCCGACCAGCGCCTGATCTCTAAAATCTACATGATTCTGTCAAAACTCAACCACAAAAAGACAAGCAACGCAATAAAAAAGTTGGCAAAGGATATGAACACACATTTCACTAATTAATCCAAAAAACACAAAATAATAAATGTTGGAGAGGCTGCGGAGAGATTGGAACTCTCATACACTGCTGGTGGGAATGTAAAATGGTACAACCACTTTGGAAATCTATCTGGCGTTATCTTAAACAGTTAGAAATAGAACTACCATACAACCCAGAAATCCCACTGCTCGGAATATACCCTAGAGAAACAAGAGCCTTCACACAAACAGATATATGCACACCCATGTTTATTGCAGCTCTGTTTACAGTAGCAGAAAGCTGGAAGCAACCAAGGTGTCCATCTACGGATGAATGGGTAAGTAAATTGTGGTATATTCACACAATGGAATACCAGGCATCGATAAAGAACAGTGACAAATCTGTCAAACATTTCATAATGTGGAGGAACCTGGAAGGCATTATGCTGAGTGAAATTAGTCAGAGGCAAAAGGACAAATATTGTATAAGACCACTATTATAAGATCTTGAGAAATAGTATAAACTGAGAAGAGCACATACTTTTGTGGTTACAAGGGGGGGAGGGAGAGAGGGAGGCAGAGGGTTTTTTACTGATTAATTAGCTGATAAGAACTGCTTTAGGTGAAGGAAAGAACAACACTCAATACATGGAAGGTCAGCTCAACTGGACTGGACTGGACCAAAAGCAAAGAAGTTTCCGGGATAAAATGAATGCTTCAAAGGTCAGCAGAGCAAGGGCGGGGGTTTTGGGAACCATGTTTTAAGGAGACTTCTAAGTCAATTGGCAAAATAATTCTATTATGAAAACATTCTGCATCCCACTTTGAAATGTGGCGTCTGGGGACTTAAATGCTAACAAGCGGCCATCTAAGATGCATCAATTGGTCTCAACCCACCTGGATCAAAGGAGAATGAAGAACACCAAGGTCACATGACAACTAAGAGCCCAAGAGAAAGAGAGGGGCACATGAACCAGAGACCTACGTTATCCTGAGACCAGAAGAACTAGTTGGTGCCCGGCCACAATCGATGACTGCCCTGACAGGGAGCACAACAGAGAACTCCTGAGGGAACAGGAGATCAGTGGGATGCAGACCCCAAATTCTCATAAAAACACCATACTTAATGTTCTGGATGTGACTAGAG
Source organism: Loxodonta africana (assembly GCF_030014295.1). Classification (NCBI taxonomy): domain Eukaryota; kingdom Metazoa; phylum Chordata; class Mammalia; order Proboscidea; family Elephantidae; genus Loxodonta; species Loxodonta africana. Next base: position 38,380,152 of record NC_087342.1, read on the forward strand.
GAATCCTGGCAGTCATGGTCCCCAAACCTGCTGTTGGCACAGGATGGGAACCATCCCCGTAGACAATTCATCAGACATGGAAAGGGCTGGACAGTGGGTGGGAGGAGATGCTGATGAAGAGTGAGCTAATCATATCAGGTGGACACTTGAGACTGTGTTGGCATCTCCTGTCTGGAGGGGTGATGGGAGGATAGAGAGAGTTGGAGGCTGCCAAAGTTTTCACGAAAGGAGAGACTAGAAGGGCTGACTCATTAGGGGGAGAGCAAGTGGGAGTAAGGAGTAAGATGTATATTAACTTATATGTGACAGACTGACTTGATTTGTAAACGTTCACTTGAAGCTCAATAAAAGTTAATTAAAAAAAAAAATCAGTTGGATGCCTGTACACCAATAAAGAGAACGATGGAAAGGAAATCATGAAAACAATTCCGTTTATGATAGTCCCTAAAAAAATAAAATACTTGGGAATAAATCTAACCAGGATGTAAGAGAACTGGAAAACACTACTGCAAGAAACAAAAAGTGATCTGTATACATGGAAAAACACACCATGTTCATGGATAGGTAGGCTTAACATTGTGATAATGACAATTCTACCCAAAGTGATTTACAAACACAATGCAATACCAATCCAAATACCAACAATATTCTTTAAAGAGATGGAAAAATTTTCAATACTTTATATGGAAAGAGAAGAAGCCCTGGATAAGTTAAGCACTATTGAAGAAGAAGAATAAAGTAGAAGGATTTGCACTACCTGATCTCAGAACCTACAGTACTCAAAAGAGTCTGGTACTGGTGCGAGAACAGATACATTGACCAATGGAACAGAATAGAGAACCCAGATGTAAATCCATCCACCTATGGTCACCTGATCTTCAAAAAGGACCCAAAGTCTATCAAATGGGGCAAGGACAGTCTTTTTAACAAATGGTGCTGGCTGGATTTCTACATGAAAAAAAAGAAACAGGACTCATACCTCACACCATATACAAAAACTAACTCAGAATGGATCAAAGAACTAAATATAAAGCCAAAAACCATGAAGGTCCTAGAAGAAAATATAGGATCAGTTCTAGGGGCCCTAATTAATACACAGCATTAACAGGATACAAACCATGGCCAACAACACACATGCTCCAGAGATAAGCTAGATAACTGAGATCTTCTAAAAATTAAACACTTATGCTCATCAAAAGACTTCACCAAAAGAGTAAAAAGAGAACCTACAGACTGGGAAAAAAAATTTTGGCTGTTACAAATCAAACAAAGGTCTAATCTTTAAAATCTACAAGCAAATCCAACACCTCCACAACAATAAGACAAATAATCCAATTAAAAAGTGGGCAAAGGAAATGAACAGACACTTCACCAAAGAAGACATGCAAGCGACCAACAGACACAGGAGGAAACGCTCAAGATCTCTAGCTATCAGAGAAATGAAGATCAAAACCGCAGTGAGATACCATCTTATCCCAGTATTAACAGCACGAATCAATAAAGTAAGAAATAACAAATATTGGAGACGCTGCGGGGAGATGGGAACTCTTATGCACTGGTGGTGGGAATGCAAAATGATGCAACCATTTTGGAAAATGATATAGCACTTCAAAAAAAAATTTTTTTTTTTTTTAGAAAGCTAGAAATGGAAATACCTATGATCCAGCAATCCCACTTGTGGGAATATATCCTAGAGAAATAAGAATCGTTACATGAATAGACATAAGTACACCCATGTTCATTGCAGCATTGTTCATAATAGCAAAAAGATGGAAACAACCTATACGCCCATCAACAGATAAATGGATAATCAAGCTGTGGTACATACACACAATGGAATATTACACAACAATAAATAATGACGACTCTGTAAGGCATCTTACAACATGGATGAATCTGGAAGGCCCTATGCAGAGTGAAATAAGTCAATTACAAAAGGACAAATATTGTATGAGGCCACTACTTAAAAACTCATGGAAAGGTCTACATACAAAAAAAAAAATCTTTGATGGTTATGAGGGAGGGAAGGGGTGGGGATGGAAAAACACTTAAATGGACAATAGATAAGTGGAAACTGGTGAAAGGTAAGACAGTATACAATACTGGGGAAGCCAGCACAATTTGTACAATACAAGGTCATGGTAGCTCCATAAAAGAGAAAAAGACACGTCCAAACCCCCTGACAGATTAAATTGCTGGGCTGAGGGCTGTGGGGACCATGGTCTCAGGGAACATCTAGCACAATTGGCATAACATAGTTTATAAAGAATATGTTCTACATTCTACTTTGGTGAGTAGTGTCTGGCATCTTAAAAGCCTGTGAACAGCCATCTAAGATACTCCACTGGCCTCACCCCTTCAGGAGCAAGGAAGAATGAAGAAAACTCAAGACACAAGGGAAAGATTAGTCCAAAGGACTAACGGACCACATCTACCATGGCCTCCATCAGACTTAGCCCAGTAAAACTAGATGGTGCCCGGCTACCACCACTGACTGCTCTGACAGGGATCACAATAGAGGGTCCCGGACACAGCTGAAGAAAAACGTAGAACAAAATTCTAACTGGACAAGAAAGACCAGACTTGCTGGCCTGACAGAGACTGGAGAAACCCCAAGAGTGTGGCCCCCAGATAGCCTTTCAGCTCAGTAATGAGGTTACTCCTGAGGTTCACCCTTCAGCCAAAGATTGAACAGGCCCATGGAACAAAACAAGACTAAAGGGGTGCAGCGACCCTGTGGCAGGGACTGGAAGGCAGGAGGGAACAGGAAAGCTGGTAATAGGGAACCCAGGGTTGAGAAGCGAGAGTGTTGACATGTCGTGGGGTTGTTAACCAATGTCATAGAACAATGTGTACTAACTGATGAGAAACTAGTTTGTTCTGTAAACCTTCATCTAAAGTACAAAAATAGTAATAATAAGACTGCCTTGTCAAAGGTCAGGTGTCGGTAAGTGAAAGGATTTACATCTGGGTTCTTGATTCTGTTCCATTGGTCAAATTGTCTGTCGTTGCATGAGTACCAGACTGTTTTGACTACTGTGGCTCTGTAGTAGGTTCTGAGCTCAGGTAATGTCAGGCCTCCTACTTTGTTCTTCTTCAATAATGCTTTACTGATCTGGAGCCTCTATCCTTTACAGATACAGTTAATCATTAATTTTCCCATCTCATTAAAGAATGCTGTTGGTATTTAAATTGGGATTGCTTTGTATTTGTAGATAGCTTTGGGTTGAATTGACATTTCCAAAATGTTGAGTCATGAGCGTGGTTTGTTTTTCCATTTATGTAGGTCCCTTGTTTTCTTGCACTAGTGTTTTGTAGTTTTCTTTGTATAGGTCTTTTATGTCTTAAATTTATTCCTAGGTATTCTCTTTTTTAGGGGCTATTGTGAATGGTATTGCTTTCCTGACTTCCTTTTCATAGTTCTCTTTTTTGGTGTATAGGAATCCAATCGATTTTTGTGTGTTAATCTTGTTCCCTGCTACTCTTCTGAATCTTTCTATTAGTTCTAATAGTTTTCTTGCGTATTCTTTAGGGTTCTGTACGTAGTATCATGTCCTCTGTGAGTAGGGGTAGTTTTACTTCTTCCTTAACAGTTTGGATGTCCTTTATTTCTTTTTCTTTCCTTATTGCTGTAGCTAGTACTTCCAGCACCATGTTAAAATAGGAGTGGTGATAAAAGGCATCCTTGTCTTGTTCCTGTTTTCAGAGGAAGGCTTTCAGCCTCTCTCCAGTGAGAATGATGTTTGCTGTTGGTTTTGTATACTAAAAACAAACTAAACCCAGCGCCGTCGAGTCTATTCTGACTCACAGTGACCCTATAGGACAGAATAGAACTGCCCCATAGAGTTTACAAGGAGTGCCTGATGGATTTGAACTGCCAACCCTTTGGTTAGCAGCCATAGCACTTAACCACTACGCCACCAGGGTTTTCTGGTTTTGTATAGATGTCTTTTAATTCCCTTCTATTCCTATTTTATTGAAAGTTTTTTATCAAGAATGGGAGTTGAACTTTATCAAATGCCTTTCCCATACACATTGCAATGATCGTGTGATTCTTTTATTTATGTGGTGGATTACGTTGATTTTCTAATGTTGAACCATCCTTGCATACCTGGTATGAATCCCACTTGGTCATGATGTATTATTATTATTATTTTTGATATGATGCTGAATTCTCTTGGCTAGAATTTCTGCATCTATATTTGTGAGAGATATTGGGGTGTAATTTTTTTTTTAGATATCTTTGCCTGGTTTTGGCATCATGATTATGCTGGCTTCATAGAATGAAATTTGGAAGTATCCATTCCTATTTTAAGCTCTGAAATAGTTTGAAGAGTACCAGTGTGAGCTCTTCTCTGAATGGTTGATAGAATTTTCCAGTGAAGCTATCTGGGCCAGGGCTTTTTTTTTTTTAATTACCTTTTCAATCTCTTCTCTTGTTATGGGTGTGTTTGGACATTCCACCTCAGTTTGTGTTAGTTTAGATAGGTAGTGTGTTTCTAGACATTTGTCCATTTGCTCTAGGTTTTCAAATTTGTTAAAGTACAGTTTTTCATAGTACTCTGTTACTATCTTCTTTATTTTAGTTGGGTCTGTTGTAATATCCCCCATTTCATTTCTTATTTGGGTTATTTGCTTTCTCTAGTTTTTCTTTTGCCAATTTGGCCAATGGTTTGTTAATTTTGTTGATCCTTTCAAAGAACCAACTCTTGGTTTTGTGGTTCTTTCTACTATTTTTTCTATTCTCTATTTCATTTATTTCTGCTCTGATCTTTGTGATTTCCTTTTGTTCTGGTTGCTGTGGGCTTCATTTGGTGTTCTCTATTTGTTGAAGTTTTAAACCTAACATTTTGATTTTATCACTTCTTTTTTGATATGTGTGTAAATTGACCTTTGAGCACTGCTTTTGCTGTATTCCAAAGGTTATGGTATGATGTGTTTTCATTCTCATTAAACTCTAGGAATTTTTTATTCCTTTCTTCATTTCTTCTGTTATTCAGTGTTTTTAAAGCAAGGTGTTATTCAGTTTCCAAGTTTTTGATTTTTTTTCCTTTGCTCTTCTTTTTTACTAACTTCTACTTTTGCGGCGTTGTGATCAGAGAAGATTCTTTGTACTACCTCAGTGTTTTCGAATTTGTTGAGGGTTGCTTTGTTGCCTAAGATGTAGTGTATCCTGTAGAATGTTTCATGTGCATTGAAAAAGAATGTGTACTTTGCTACTGTTGAGTGGAGAGTTCTATACATGTCTATGAGGTCAAGTTGGTTGATTGTGGCCTTTAGATCTTCTGTATCTTTGTTGAGTTTCTTTCTAGATGTCCTGTCCTTCACTGAGAGTGGCATTGTGGAACTGTCAATTTCTCTTTTCAGTGCCGTTAGAGTTTGTTTTATGTATTTTGGGGTGCAGCATATGGGTGTGTACATATTTATCATGATAATGTCATCATGGTGGATTGTCCCTTTTATCATTATATAATGTTCTTCCTTGTCTTTTATGGTTTATTTTGCTTTAAAGTCTATTTTATCCACGATTATTATTGCCACTCCTGACGTTTTTTGGTTACTGTTTGCTTTATATATTTTTTCTGTCCTTTGATTTTTAATGTATTTATGTCTTTGTGTCTAAACTGTGTCTTCTGTAGACAGCGTATTTATGACTTATGCTTTTTTATCTGTTCTGCCATTCTCTGTTTCCTCACACCTGCATTTAAGCCATTTACATTCAGTGTGGTTATCAATAGGTATGAGCTTATTGCTGTCATATTGTTGTGCTTTTTTTTGTGGTCCTGATGTTTTCCTTACTTTCCTGGGTTGAGTTCCTTTTGCTTGTGAATTTTCTTTTCTTTTATTAATATAGATTTTGTGTTTACTGAGATCCCGGTGTGAGGCAGGGTCTGGGGGACCTGTGGGTCCATAATTGTGCCACTCAGGGGCACGATGCTTTGTAGGGTGGAACCAGTGGAGTATCTTAGATGGCCGCTCACAAGCTTTTAAGACCCCAGACGCTACTCACTAAAGTAACACGTAGAACATTTTCTTAATATACTGTATTGTGCCAATTGAGCTAGATGTCCCTTGAGACTGTGGTCTCCAGTCCTCAGCCTAGTAACTCAGTTCCTCAGGAAGTTTGGATGTGTCTGTGAAACTTTCATGACCTTGCCCAGTATTGTGTACTATTGTGCCCTTCATCAAAGTTACTATTTATTTATTGTCTAGTTAGTATTTTTCTTTCCCCATTACTCCCCTGCCCCATAAATTTTACTTAACTTTTCAAGTGTTTGGTGCAGACAGCATGGTGCTTCTGTCTATAGCACCATGTTGGCTCTGCCTCATAGCAGACTCTTTAAACTTAGAAGGATAAAGGTAAATTTCAGGTACCAAAAAGAAAATTAATAAACTTACTCACCACAATAAAGAAGCAGAAAATCAAAAAAGACTCAGCAAACACAAAAACAACAATGAAGATAGGAAAAGAAAATCTGTGTACAAAAGGAACTCAGCAGAGAAAATTAAGAGGAACAAAGAAACTGTTAACAACACAAAAAAAGGTAAGACAAAATGGCAGCAATGAATTCATACCTATTGATAATCACACTGAATGTGAATAGATTAAATGCATCAATGCAGAAAATGAAGAATGGATTAAAAACAAAATAAAACAAAAAACCATGACTCTTGGCTTAGGCTGGGTACTCTGGAGAAGTAAAACCAGTGAAACATATCTCTATCTATAGTTATATATAGAAACATATATACATATATAATATATATATATATACATACACACACAATTACACACACAGTGAGAGAGAGAGAGAAAGATTTTTATCGAGGAAATGGTTCACATGGCTCTAGAGGCTGGAAAGTCCCAAGTTCATGGGTTGGGTCAGGCACACTTTAGTCCTCAAAGTGACATCTTTGCTTTTCAACACTTTAAAGAGGTCTTTTGTGGCAGATTTGCCCAATGCAATATGACATTTGATTTCTTGACTGCTGCTTCCATGGGCGTTGATTGTGGATCCAAGTAAAATGAAATCCTTGACAACTTCAATATCTTCTCTGTTTATCATGATACTGCTTTTTTGGTGCAGTTGTGAGAATTTTTGTTTTCTTTATGTTGAAGTGCAATCTATTCTGAAGGCTGTAGTCTTTGATTTTCATCAATAAGTGCTTCAAGTCCTCTTATTTTCAGCAAGTAACGCTGCATCATCTGCATATCGCAGGTTGTTAATGAGTCTTCCTCCAATACTTATGCTGTGCTCTTCTTTACATAGTCCAACTTCCGGGACTATCGTTAAGTTATATATGTATGAAAACATACCTGACCAAGCCCAAAAGTCATAAGCAAATTGAATGCCTGCATAGATATTCAAACACCTTCAATATTTTCTCCTACTGCCACACAATGTCTCCCTTAAGCTAAACAAATGGCTTCACTGGGAGTTGCCCATATGAAGTCAACAGAGTTGGAAAAGGCATAGACTTGGTTAACAGATGGGTCTTGTGTAAAATAAGCACCTTGGCACAAGACAGGGTCTTGGTGTGAAATAGGCATACTTGATAAATAGTGTGTATATGCAAGTGGGTACACAGGGCTATGGGAAGTAAGGTATAGAGGAGTATCTTAGGATTAACTAATAATAGTGGAAAAGTTATAACATCCTACGCCTGAAAAGGAAAGGAATGAGAATGACTACGGGAACCGAACGAATCCCTGGGTGGTACAAACAGTTAACGCTTTGCTGATAACCAAAAATTGGAGGTTAAAGTGCACCCAGAGATTCCTGAGATTGAAAGGCCTGGTGATCTACTTCTGAAAAGTCAGCCATTGAGAACACTGTAGTGCACAGTTCTACTCTGACACACATGGGGTCACCATAAGTTGGATTCGACTTGACAGCAACTGGCTTGTTTGTTTGTTTTCTGGGAACCTTAAAAGACCTGCAGTTTTCAGAAAAGGCTGCCCCCAAATACCTGTGGATTTGGGAAATAAATACCATCACTGCCAAACTGTAATCCTGGAGTGAGAGAGTTTAAAGAATAAATACCTTGACCTCTCTGACCTTCCAAACTCCAATCCAATGTTGATAGCTCAAATTGACCAAATCCAGCTGGAAATGAAAGAGCAAGGGAGTCTGGTTGATGCATTTTCCAGAGGTCTGTATCCTATAACATAGAGTAAGCTGGATAGTGCATCTGGAGAGGCAAATGAGCATGGACAGCAGAGGTGTTCATAGGGTGGAACCAGCCGGAAGTAAGTGAATAGCAATTGTATCATTACCTACTCAAGTGGCCTGGGTCAAATTTGGGGTTATACATATGGTTTCTCATTGACTCAAAGTACAAATTTACACTGAATCATGTGCAGTGGATAATAGGTGGGCTGACTGGCCAGAGACTGAAAAAGAATAAGATTGTAAGATTAGGACCAGGAGGTCTGGGGAAGAGGTATTGGAAATTCTCAGGTATTTGTGTCCTGGACTGCTTCTATCATATGACTTTATCATTTTAACATAAGGAGAGAATGATGCAGGAGAGAATGATGGCAATCAAATGCACCCATTAATTTCACTCACAACTCATTGGCTTGAACTAGTCACATGTCCCTTTCTGTGGGTGGGAAAATATACTTCAGAGAAACTGGATATAGGTAAACCCAGAATGTGCTACCACATGCTCATATATACCATTTCTGTCTAGCACAATGATATTAATTTCTCAAAACAGTAGTACAGTATGTAAGTATATGGGTTCTAAAAAAAAATTCTAGAACCATATTATTTGGGTTCAACTCAAGTTTCAGCCACTTACTAGTTGTGTTTCTTGGGTAAGTTACTTAGCATGTTTGAGTTTCAGTTGCCTTTTTTAAAAATGGGAATAATAAAACTTACCTACTAAGGTTGGTGTGAGGATTAAATTAATTAACATATTTAAAATTATTAGAACAATAATATCTACCTGGTAATTTTTCATTAATTGTTAGTAGCACTTTTTAAAATGATTTTCTGAATGGAGACCTATTGACAGAAAGATGGAAAGGTTTTAATAGACTGAACATTTATTATCATTTGAATACAGGTTCTTTTATTTTTATATTTTTAATTGAAAACTTTCCTAACTGGTATTTTTTTGGTTGGGGTTATCAACCCAATACATCTAATTATAGGGACTTCATTCCTGATTCTACCTGTGCTTTAGTTTGATACTTTGAATATAATTACTTCTCCCTTAGACCTGGAAGCAATTTTTTGAAACAGCTGGATTTCCTCAAAACTGGATATGGTCTTATGAGCCTGAAAAGCCCACCCAATTTCAGGAAATTTTTTTCCCACACAAGGAAGCTTGCAAGTAAGACCCTAAGCAGAGGGACAACACCTGTGACAGCTGTTCTGAGTACAAGTCAGTAGAAAAACAAGTGACACTGAGCAGATTAGAGGACCTTTTTGTTCTCAAGGGATTCTAGAGAGACAGAGATCTCCTTAGTTCCCATGATTTTAAAGTGAATTAGCTGGAATTTCACTCACTTGCCTGCAAGACAATGGGATTTGCATTGAATCACTTCGCTTTTCCACATACCCAGTTCCTTCTAAGACTTTATTGTTGAGAGACATTTGTGCTCTGGGTGTCTGAGTAAGATCCTTATCAAAGGAGCTAAGATTCATTACTAACCACATTGTAAAGAAGAAATAATCTCCATTTATTAATTGTCTCAAGATCTTCAGTATAAGATTTCATTTGAAGGATTTTGGAGGCGTACTATACACATGAAAAATGTACTAGTGGCTATTCTTGCTTAATTCTAGGATTTCACAGTTGCTTAAGGTTATACATGTTACTAAATTTACAAAATCTTTCATCCATTGCAAAACCCCAGAGTGATTCTCACACAGAGGAAATCTTTTGATGGCAAACATTTGAACGGGAGCCACTAAGGCAAGACTTCAAAAGAAAATCATTTGTTGTAGTTTTTTTTTTTTTTTTTGTCTAGTTCAAACTGAGGAAACTTACCTGAAGAGCTTGAAGAGCTCATCAGACAGTTGGTCTGTGTGCAAGCAGCTGGGTGTTTGAGGGCCACACCCCAATGCTGTATTTGCCCTGAGTTTAACCACCACTAAGTAAAATTGCAGCAGGAACCCTGTTGGCTTGGTGGTTAAAGTGACCAGTGGTTAAACTGCTAAAGTTCGAACCCACCAGCTGTTCTGTGGGAGAAAGATGTTGCAGTCTGCTTTCATAAAAATTACCACGTGGTAAGCCCTACTGGGGCAGCTCTACATTGTCTGATAATGTTGCTATGAATCAGAACCAACATGATGGCAGTGGGTTTGGTTTTTTTGTAAGCAAAATTGCAGAGGCAAATAAAATTTACACTGTTGTTTTCAGTGCCTTCAAACTGGTTTCAACTCATAGTGACCCTATGTACAACAGAAGGAAACACTGCCTGGTCTTGCTCTCTCCTCATAATCATTGTTATACTTGAGCCTATTGTTGCAGCCACTGTGTCAATCCATCTGGTTGACTCTCTGCTTTCCCAGGCATGATGTCTTTCTCCAGGGACTGATTCCTCCTGATAACATATCCAAAGTATGTGAGACAAAGACTCACCATCCTGAGGCCCTGGCCTCTGGACACCATTACCAACCCCAACTTGTAAGAAAAGTAGTGTGAGCCACCTCCGCCTCTAACTGGTTTCTCCAGAGGTTTTCTTTTTAGATAACTGGCTAACTTCCTGCCCAAGATAAGAAAAACAAGAGGCTGAGGTCTGCAGACCACAGAACCAGTTAAGACCAGATCTGGCCAGCCTGACACTCACAAAACCATCAACCCCATACTCTGGGTGAATCCAGAACTTTTCTCCCACCAGATGAAACCAAACTTTAGAGGCCCAAGATTAGGGAAAGACTTTCAGAAGTGCAGGGTCCGAGATTAACATCTGGTTTGAGAAACCGCCTTTTTGGACTGAGCAAGTGCAGATGACGGAATCGCCCTGGGAACGTCTTTTTCAGACCAGACCAATCAATCACCTTGCTCCTTCCTTCCAGGACCCCCCCTAATAAATATGGTTTCAGCCATTTTTAAGGAGCCATCTTGGTAATGCAAGTCCCGTGTTCTCCTTTACTTGGCCAACCAAATAAAGCTTCTTCTTTCCCTTTCACCCATTTTGTGTGAGAAACGGAGGCCCAGTAACATTTTTGGTGAGCTAGCCATGAGGGCTTTGCTCAGTGTTCAGAGAGGCCAGCCTGGGACCCGTGAAGAACACCCAACGCGCACAGGAGATTTCTCCGGAGGGACTTCACCCTGGTCCTCAAGGCAGATAAGGCAGATCTGCCCCAACCATGGCCCTCAAAAAGTGAAAAGAACCTTGGGAATTCTGGAAAGTGATTTGCTTGGGGACTTGGTTTGTAACTCAACCTTATAGCCCTGGTATTTGTATCTGTGTTGAGAACCCTCTGGTGGCTCCGTATTTGAGCAGGAAAAGAGGGACAGTAAGCTCTAGGTTGTTTAACCAGTCTATTGCTAGCTTTTGGAATTTGGTTTGTTTAGTTAACGTTGTTTTAGTCAGAGAAAATGGGAAATAGTGAGAGCATTCCTGAATGCTCACCTCTAGGGTGTATTTTAAGACATTGGGCTAAGTTAGTTTTGACCCCATGGAAAAAAAAAAAAAGGGTGGTTTTCCTTTGTAATACAGCCTGGCTGCAATTCCACCTTGGGGACCAAGAACACTGGCTGGAAGGTGGCTCACTGGATTATAATACTATTTTACAACTAGATTTATACTGTACTACAAATGCAAAATGGGATGAGAAACATTATGTAGAAGCCTTCATGTCACTGTATAATCATAAGAAGACCCAAGAGTCTTGTAAGATTTGTGTCCATAAAGAAACTAAGAAATCTTCAGCCCCTGTATTGACAAGAGAGGATCCCTATGATTCCATTGGGAATGCTACAGACACCTCCTCCATACTCTCCAGTGCTGTATCAGGGTCTGGGAGAGACAGCAGCTGCTGGGACCCCTGAGGCAGGGAGAGGCCCCCGCTCTGCACCCCATAGGAGGCAGGGGATGCACTATCAGGTTCCTGATTTGACCTGACGAGAGCCCATACCTGGGCAGAACAAAGATCAAGGATTGGTGGGTCAATACCCTCAATGGCAGACCTCAACAGCCAATCCAGACCAGCAGGGGGCCATGGTGAAGACCCATATCCCCTTCACCACTGCTGGCTTGTACAGCTGGAAAAATCATACCCCAGAGTACCTCGAGGACCCGGTTAAAATGCATGAGTTTTTAGCTCCTTTGACACCTCATGGGCAGATTGTCAGTCTCTTTTAAACATCCTACTAACCTCAGAGGAATGATGAATGGTAACCAAGAAAGACTGAGAGGAGGCCTAGTGCTGACACCATGATCAGCCAGGTAACCCCTTACAGAAGGCCATTCCTCTTCAAGATCCAAACTAGAACTGGAACGATGAACTGCAGTACAGTAAGCTCACCCATTACTGGGACTGTTTACCAGTTAGATTAAAAAAGGGGTGCATAAACAAAAAGCCTAAACAAGATATATGAGATCATACAGAAACCTGATGAGGACCCCCCTTGTGTCTTAGAAAAAATTTTCACCACTTTCAGACAGTATACTGATTTAGGCCTGGAACAACCTGACAATGCCAAGATGTTTAACACCATCTTCATTGAGTAGAGTGCCCTGCACATTAGAAAGAAATTCCAAAAGACAGAGGGAAACATAACCATGGGCACTGGCCATGCGGTGGAGCTGACATTCTGGGTCTACAATAACAGAGAAAAGGAAAAGGCACAAGATTCCAAAGAAGATCTGAGGACTAAGCCACAGGTGACCTTGCTGGCCATGGCCCTACAGGGAGGCCTCAGAGGCAAAGAAAAGGAGGGCCCTTGATAGGTGGAGCCTGCAATAAAGCCCCCTTGAGCAAAGACAAGTATGCCTACTGTAAGGAAGAAGGCCACTGGAAGAAAGAGTTCCTGAAGCTACTGAGGTCAAGCACGCAGGCCACTCAGCTGCCACCCTTAAGTTTAGAGGAAGACTCTGATTAGAGGGGACCAGAGGCAAGCCTCCACCTGAACCTATGGTTATAATGAATGTGGAGGGAAAACTAAGTTCCTCGTGGACACTGGTGCCACCCACTCAGTTTTAACCCACCTAGGAGGTCCAGCCTCTAAAAAACAGACAGTGATAAGGAATATCAGGGAAGGAAGATACTGACCTTTCTTCCAACCTAACCTGCTCCCTCCAAGGAAAGGCAAAGACCCTGACTCACTCCTTTTTGTATATGCCAGAATGCCCCCTCCAACTGCTGGGGAGGGACCTGCTTAGTAAATTACAGGCTGAAATCTATTTTGAACAAGGACACATGCATGTCAGTGTTCCCACTGAACATGGCTGGAAGGCTGATCTCTTACTCTGTCAGAAAACGAAACCTCGTCATCTGGGATGGGTGTTTTTCCCAAATCAAAACTTAAAGAGGGAGATCAACCCCACTGTTTGGGCCACCCAACAGCAAGGACATGCTCACAAAGTGGTGCAGTTTAAGGTCCAGCTGCTACCCAACATTACACCACTGTGGGTCAGACAGTACCCACTAAACCAAGAAGCCCGTGTGGCCATTCATCATCTTATTGGTAAGTACCTAGATTTGGGACTTTTGCAAAATTGCCGTTCAGCTTTTAACACTCCTATTTTGTCAGTCAAGAAGAAGGATGGGACATGCCTTTTGTCATTAACCAGGTAATACCATACATCCAGTGGTGGCTAACCCCTACACTTTGCTTTCAACTCTGTCACTGCTTGGACTTGGTCCTTGGTTTTAGATCTAAAGGATTTATTTTTCTGTGTGCCCCCTGGACTCAGAAAGCCAAGAGATATTTACATTTGAGTGGGAGGATCGAAATTCCAGATAGAAACAGCAATATTGCTGGATCATTCTCCCGAAAGGGTTCAAAAATTCCCTGACTTTGTTTGGGACCACCTTGGCCAGAGAACTTTGGAGACTAGTACTGACTCAAAAACCCACTGCTGTGAAGTCTAGTGGGGTCCTTTTGCAGTACGTGAGTAATCTCCTTATTGCAAGTAATAGCAAATTTGATAACAGTATTAACACAGTGACTGCTTTAAACTTTTTGGCTGAGGCTGAATACTGAGTATCCAATGAAAAGGCTCAGATAGCACAACAAAATTTTACTTATTTAGGATTCACCATCAGTGGAGGGCAGCAAAAGCTGCAACCTGAGAGAAAACAGGCTATTTGCCGACTTGCGCCACCCGGGAACCATGAACAGCTCCTTGCGATCCTGGGAATGGCAGGGTTTTGCAGGATTTGGATTCCTAATTTTGGATTATTAACCAAACACCTCCGTGCTTCTCTGGAAAGGAAGGAAACAGACTTGTTTGTATTGACTGGCCAAGAACAGGTGGCATATGAACAAGTTAAAAAGGCCTTAATGGAGGCCGAAGCCCTAGGTCTGCCTGACTTGCACAAGCCCTTTGATTTATTCCTTCATGAACACCAATGTATAGTGGCAGGGGCACTCACCCAGCATTTGGGGTCATGGAGGTGCCCAGTGGCTTATTTTTCCAAAACTCAGTGTCCCAAGGATGGCCTGCTTGCTTAAAGGTGGTTGTGGTAACAGTCTGCATAGCGAAGGCAGTGGAAAAACTTAGTCTAGGACAATTGGTACGAGCACACATGGCACACTCAGTTTTAGCTGTCCTAGAACAAAAGGGCAGTCATTGGCTATCCCAGGCCTGAACGACCCAGTACCAGGCTGCCTTTGTGGACAATCCTAACATCCAGATACTTTGAATCTGGCTACCCTCCTCCCTATTCTGCCCATTGGTTATCCCATACATCATGACTGTGTTCAAACTGTTGATCTTGTATATGCTAGCCACCCCAATTTACAGGACCAGCCTTTGACTACTGCTGCTCTCAAACTCTTCACTGATGGGAGCAGCTTCATGGAAGGAGAACAGTGCAAGGTGGGCTACACAATCATCAGCCTTACCACAGTCCTAGAGGTGAATGCTCTCCCCACTGGCACTTCAGCTCAGAAGGCTGAACTGATTTCCATGATACAGGCTCTGAAACTGGTGAAGGAAAAATAGGCAAACATATACACGGACTTGAAGTATGTATTGGAGTCCTACACGCACATGGGGCACTTTGGAAACACAGGGAGTTGCTACATTCAACAGGAAAGGAGAGTAAGCATAGTCAACAGATACTACAAATCCTCGAAGCGGTCCTGTTAACAGATTCAGTTGCTGTGACCCACTGCAGAGGCCATCAACAAGGTGAGTCCTCTGTAGCCCAGGGCAATTGCAAAGCAGACCTAGAGGCAAAAAGGTCTGCACAAACTCTTGAGCCTGTAGTAATAGCAGCTCTGGTTCCTCAGTTAGACCTTCCAAGAATTGGTGATGACCCAGGGTACACAGAGAAGGATGTAAATTTAGCTATCAAGTGGCAACTCCAGAAGAAAGGAAAGTGGTATTGTATAGTAGATGGTAGGCTATTTCTCCTGAAAAAAAAAAAAAAGATTCCACCCATTCTAAAAGAACACCACAAGTCTACACATTATGGACAGACCATGTATGATTGGATATAGCGACACCTGGTGGGTGAAGGTATTCACACAGCCATAATGTCCATTGCCCAACAATGTCTCAGTTGCCAGAGAAAAAATACAAAGACCTCAGTCACTGCCCCTCCAGGAATGCAGCATCAAGGACAAGTACCTGGAGAAGATTGACAAGTAGATTTCACAGAAATACCATGGGCCCCAAGCAATTACAAGTACTTGCTTGTTTTTGTGGACACCTTTTCCAGCTGGGTAGAAGCCTACTTCTACTGAACTGAAAAAGCCTCTAAAGTAGCAAAGAGCCTGCTAGAAGAAATTATGCCTAGGTTTGGCCAGTCAAATGGAAGTGACAACGGGCCACATTTCATGGCCCAGGTGACTCAGTTAGTAGTAATACACCTTGGGATTGAGTGGCACTTCCATAGTATCTGGAGGCCTCAATCCAGTGGAAAAGCTGAAAGAATGAACTGCACCATTAAAACACGTTTAGCTAAGTTGTGTCAAGAGATCAAATTGACCCGGACTAAAGTCATCTCTCTAGCTCTGTTCAGGGTAACGGTTGCTCTTAGAACTAAGTTAAAGGTAAGTTCATTTGAGCTTTTTTATGGGTGCCCCTTGCACTGTAACTATAATGCCTCAGATTTAGACTGCAACTAGAGATTTAAGGGCCAACAGTATTCATTAACAAGATAAACTGTAAAACAGTACCTGTGTCTCGTGGGGGAAACTCTTGTGTCTCTCCACAGGTATGCCAGTCCCACCTGGCAGACTATTCCACTACCTGAAGTGCCATTGCATGTCGCCAAGTCCAAGAGCTGGATATTTATTAAAGCCTGGGATGCTAAGACCTTGGCCAAGAAATGGAATGGTCCCTATGAAGAGCTTATGTCCACAGCTGTGAAGGTCAGAAGGAAGAGCACCTGGATCCAGCACACCAGAATCAAGTTGGCTTCTACACCTTATTTGAACAACAGATCTTGCAAAACAACAGCAATAGGGTTGCGGTGGCTATTCAAGAAAAGAAAGGATGCATCAGATAAGTGACCAATAGCTATGCTTGAGGCTCCTGGCTGTACTGTCTTTGTTACCCTCGTTGCTGTTGCTATCTTAGTCTTCTACCTGTTGATGTGTTTCTGTGTGCTCCCTTTTGGGTGGAATCATTTCCACTGTTCCTCCTGAGTAACCCAAGTATACCTATCCTCATCTGTAGTCTGATAAAGACTTTTGCATTTCCCCTGTAAGCATACTCTGCCCTTATAGAGGCTGGGTCACTGGGTTGCCTTAGAATGTTGGCAGTTGCCCTAGTATGTCTCCTGATACTGACTGCTTGGGGCACAGTAGTGTTGTGAAAAAATAACACTGTTGTAGACTTTTCTCAAATCATAGCTAATAGACTGCTGGGTTTGCCATGCCACCCCTGAGATGCTACAGCAGGGACCCCTATGGATAAAGGTAGTTTCTAACTACTCAGCTGTACCCAATATCACCTTTCAGCAGTCCCAGCACCCAGCCACTTTCGCCACCTCCCTGGAAAAGGGCCAACAATTGTGCCTAGCCTTTAACTTGACCATATATGAAAACCAAACTGTTTCTAGCACAGATCAGTGTATCAATAATCTGGAGTCATATAATAACCCAAATGACCACAACCTGACTCAGCTACTCCAAGATGGCTATTCCCTGACCCCAAAATAGAACGTAAGTTTCACCAGTGATAAACAAGCTGCTTGTTCCTCCTGAAATTCATCAGAACTTTGCTGTAAAACTAACACTACACTGTTTCAACCTGATTGTAGCCCCTCAAGGACCCCAACTTGTGAACCTAACACCCAGGGAAACACATGTTATATTTCAATTAATTGTATTCAGTCTTGGGCCTTAAACCCTCGCAGTCACCCTGCTTTCCACAAAGCTGCTTCATCATGTTCGCACGATCACACCTCTCCACCCTGCTTAGTGTATTACTCCCCTTACTCAGCTGGAGTTTTCCCACCTGCATTAAAGAGGTCCCCAGACCCGTGGTTACTACAGGCCAATTGCACTCTGGCCGACCTGGGTCCATTCCTAGTTCTGTGCACCCCCAGAGGCTATATATGGGTCTGTGGCAAGCAACGTCTACCCGCTATGAGCCAACCTAGGCCATTACACAAACAAGAGTCACGGAAGCTTCCTGTCTGGCCCCCTGGCTACACAAAGGCGAATGTACCCTACGGTATGTTATCATCGTCGGGTCAGCCCTACACATTTTCAGCCACTCTAGGGGAGGCACCAGGCACAGAGAAAAACACGCTTTGGGCCTTACCATTGCTGGCGTAGGTATAGGATTTTTAGCTCCATGGAGAGGCTTTGCTTACCATGAGGCCACCCTTGGAAATTGAACTATATCCATTGAAATCATTGCTGCTTCTACAGCTGAATCCTTACAATTATAATAACAAAGCCTAGACTCTCTGGCCAAAGTGGTCCTGCACCACAGAATTGTTCTGGACTTCCTGATAGCTGAATGGGGGGACATCTGTCAGGGGGCTAATACCTCTTGTTGCACGGTATCAACTCATCTGGCCAGGTAGAAATAAATATCCAAAAGATTTACAATGAAGCAAAATGGCTGCATAAATACAGTCAGCAGAACAGCACAGAGGACATCTGGAATGCTGTCAAGTTGGTCATTCCCAGTATAACCGGGTTTCTCCCACTTATAGGGCCTCTCATTTGTATACTGTTGTTGCTGTTACTTGGATAGAGCTTGCTTAATCTTGTTGTAAAGTTCATTTCTTCCAGGTTGCAAAAAAGCCACCTCCAGCTCGTACTCCGATAGGAATATAGACTCGTTCCTCCTGAACCCACACGGGCCAGGCTTCAATTCTACACCAGTGTCCCTGCCCAGCTTGAAGTAGCTTTGCCCTTACTTCCCATAGAAGTCAGGATTTGGACTGAGCACTCACATCCTGAAAAGAGGAGGGAATGAGACCCTGGTCTCTGCACGCCGTTACCAACCCTAACTTGTAAGTAGTATGAGCCACCACCCCCTCTAACTGGTTTCACCAGAGGTTTTCTTTTTAGGTAATCAGTTAACTTCCTGCCCAAGATAAGAAAAACAAGAGGTGGGGGTCTTCAGACCACAGAAACAGTTAAGTGCAGATCTGGCCTACCTGACATGCACAAAACCATGAAATCTGTCCTCTGGGTGACCCCAGAAGTTTTCTCCCATCAGGTGGAACCAAACTTTAGATTGGGGGAAGACTTTCAGAGGTGCAGGGTCTGAGACTAAGATTCGATTTGAGAAACCCTCTTTTTGGACTGAGCAAGCACAGATGACAGAACCACCCGGGAATGCCTTTTTCCAGGCCAGACCGATCAACAACCTTGCTCCTTCCTGCCAGAACCCTCCCCTAATAAATACCGTTTGGGCCATTGTTCAGGTCTCTGTGTGCTCCTTTGCTCGGCCAATCAAATAAAGCTTCTTCTTTCAATTTCACCTGTTTTGTGTCTCTATGGCTGCACTGAGGGAGAACCTGGAATCCCAGTAACAATCTTTGCTTCCAAGGAGAATTTTGGCTGTACTTCTTCCAAGATAGATTTTTTTCGTTCTTCTGCCAGTCCATGGTATATTTAATATTCTTCACTAAGACCATAATTCAAAGGTGTCAGTTCTTCTTTAATCTTCCTTATTCATTGCCCAGCTTTTGCATGCATATGAGGGGATTGAAAACACCATGGCCTGGGTCAGGCAAACCTAAGTCTTTAAGATGACACTTTGCTTTGTAACACTTTAAAGAGGTCTTCTGCAGCAGATTTGCCCAATGCAATGCATTGTTTGATGTCTTGATTGTAGATGCAAGTAAAATGAAATCCTTGACAACTTCAATTTTTTCTCTGTTTATCATAATGTTGCTTATTGGTCCAGTTGTGTGGATTTTTGTTTTCTTTATGTTGAGGTATAATCCACATTGTAGGCTGCCTTTGATCTTCATCAGTAAATGCTTCCCGTCCTCTTCACTTTCAGCAAGCAAGGTTGTGTCATCTGCACATCGCAGGTTGTTAATGAGTCTTCCTCCAATCCTGATGCCCCTTTCTTCTTATTAAAGTCCACCTTCTCAGATTATTTGCTCAGCATACAGATTGAATAAGTATGGTGAAATGAAACAGCTCTGAAGGACACTTTTCCCTACTTTAAACCACACAGTATTCCCTTGTTCTGTTCGAATGACTGCCTCTTGATTCGTGTACAGGTTTCTCATGAGCACAATTAAGTATTCTGAAATTCCCTTTCTTCACAATGCTGTCTATAATTTGTTATGATCCACACAGTCGAATGCCTTTGCATAGTCAGTAAAACACAGGTAAACATCTTCCTGGTATTCTCTGCTTTCAGCCAGGATCCATCTGACATCAGCAATGATATTCCTTTCCTTGTTCCATGTCATCTTCTGAATCCCGTTGCAATTTCTGACAGCTCTTTGTGCATGTACTGCTGCAACTGCTATTGAATGACCTTCAGCAAAATTTTACTTGTGTATGGTTGTCATGGATTGAATTTTGTCCCCCAAAAATATCTGTCAGCTTAGCTGGACCATAATTCTCAGTACTGTGTGATTTTCCTCCATTTTATGTGATCGTCTACCATTTTACGCAGTTTTCCTATATGTTGTAAATCCTCTCACTATGACGTAATAAGATGGATTACGGGCAGTTATATTGATGAGGTCTACAAAATTAGATAGTGTCTTAAGCCAATCTCTTTTGAGATATAAGAGAAAGAAGTGAGCTGAGAGGCGTGGGAACCTCACGCCACCAAGAAAGCAGTGCTGGGAGCAGAGCACTTCCTTTGGACCTGAGATTCCCGTGCTGAGATGCTCCCAGACCAAGGGAACACTGATGACAAGGACCTTCCTCCAGAGCCGACAGAGAGTGAAAGCCTTCCCCTGGAGCTGATGTCCTGAATTTGGACTTGCAGCCTACTGGACTGTGAGAGAATAAACTTCTCATTATTAAAGCCATCCACTTGTGGTATTTCTGTTATAGCAGTACTAGATGACTAAGACACTGATAGTGATGATATTGTTTGATAATTTCTGCATTTTTTTGGATCACCTTTCTTCGAAAGAGGCAGTTGGCCAGGTAGCTGTCTTCCTAATTTCTTGGCATAGACCAGTGAACACTTCCAGTGCTGCATCAGTTTGTTGGAACATCTCAGTTGGTGTTTCATCAACTCATGGAGCCTTGTTTATCGCCAATGCCTTCAGTGCAGCTTGGGTTTCTTCCTTCAGTACCATCAGTTCCTGGTCATATGCTACCTCCCAAAATGATTGAATGTCGACCAATTCTTTTTGGTACAGTGATTCTGTGTATTCTTTCCATTTTCTTTTGATGTTTCCTGCATCATTCAGTATTTTGCCCATAGAATCCTTCACTATTGCAAACTCGAGGTTGAATTTTTCTTCAGTTCTTTCAGCTTGAGAAATGCTGAGCATGTTCTTTCATTTTGCTTTTCTATCTCCAGCTCTTTGCACATGTCATTATAATGCTTTACTTTGTCTTCTTGAGCCACCCTTTGAAATCTTCCATTCAGCTCTTCATCATTTCTTTTGCTTTAGCTACTCCACTTTCAAGAGCATGTTTCAGAGTCTTTTCTGACATCCATTTTGGTGTTTTGTTTCATTCTTGTCTTTTAAATAACGTCTTGCTTTCTTCATGTATAATGTCCTTGATATCATTCCACAACTCGTTTGGTCTTTTGTCATTTGTGTCCAAAGCGTCAAATCTATTCATGATACCATAACCCATTGCCATTGAGTAAGGTCTCTAAATTCAGGTGGGATATACTCAAGGTCATACTTTGGCTCTTGTAGAGTTGTTCTAATTTTCTTTAGCTTCAATTTGAACTTGCATGTGAAGAATTGATAGTCTGTTTTGCAGGAAGTCCCTGACCTTGTTCTGACTGATGTTATTGAGCTTCTCCATTGTCTTTTTCCTCTGATGTAGTTGATTTGATTCCCATGTTCATCTGGTGAGGTCCATGTGTTTAGTCCCTGTTTATGCTGCTGAAAAAAGGTATTTGCAATGGAGAAGTCGTTGGTCTTGCAAAATTCCATCATGTGATCTCAGGGATCATTTCTATCTCCAAGGCCATATTTTCCAACTGCTGATCCTTCTTCTTTGTTCCAACTTTTGCATTCCAATCATCAGTAATTATCAATGAATCTTGATTGCATGTTTGATCAATTTCAGGCTGCAGAAGCTGATAAAAATCTTCAATTTCTTCATCTTTGGCCTTAGTGGTTGGTGCGTAAATTTGAATAATAGTCGTATTAACTGGTCTTCCTTGCAGGCATATGGATATTATCCTATAACTGACAGTGTTGTACTTCAGGATAGACCTTGAAATGTTCTTTTTGAGGATGAATATATATCCATCCCTCTTCAATTTGTCACTTCTATCATAGTAGACCATATGATTGTCAGATTCATAATGACCAATACCAGTCCCTTTTAGCTCAGTAATGCCTAGGGTATCGATGTTTATGCATTCCATTTCATTTTTGATGACTGCCAATTTTACTAGATTCATACTTCATGCACTCCATGTTCCAATTATTAATGGATGTTTGCAGCTGTTTCTTTTATTTTGAATAGCACCACATCAGCAAATGAAGGTTCCGAAAGTTTTACTCTGTCCACTTCATTAAAGTCAACTCTATGTTGAGGAGGCAGCTCTTCTCCAGTTGTATTTTGAGTGCCTTCCAACCTGAGGGGCTCATCTTCCAGCACTATATCAGACAATGTTCTACTACTATTCATAAGGTTTTCAATGGCTAATTTTTTTCCAGAATTAGTTTGCCAGGTTTTCTAGTCTGTCTTAGGCTGGAAGTTCAGCTGAAATCTGTCCACATGCTAATATTTGAATACCAGTAGCATACCTTCCATCTTCACAGCAACACACAACCACCCACAGTATGACAAACTGACAGGCATGTGGGAGGAAATTTACATTAAGTAATTTACATTAGGAAACCCTGGTGGTGTAGTGGTTAAGTGTTACGGCTGCTAACCAAAAGATCAACAGTTTGAACTCACTAGGCTGTTCTTGGAAACTCTATGGGGCACTTCTATTCTGTCCTATAAGGTTGCTATGAGTAGAAATCGACTTGACAGCAATGGTCTTTTTTTGTTTGTTTAATTTACATTAAGTAAATTTTTTGTAAATATAAATAGCTCCCTACCCAAAATAAGATGTGGACAATGTAAGTAACTGCCTAATATTTACACGGAGTAAGACACATAGCAACATTTTTAAAATTTACTATCAGGGGAGAGGGAGAGATGAATAGGTGGAGCACAGGGCATCTTAGGGAAGCAAAACTATTTTTCAAGATACTGTAATGGTGGCCATATGGCATTACGCATTTGTCAAAACCCATGTGACTGGAGAACACCAAGAGTGAACACTAATTAAATTATGGACTTTATTTAATGGTGTTGTGGAGCCCTAAAAATTGTAGGACACTTAACCAAAATAAAATGACTGATGCAGAGTCCTGTCTCATACCCCATCCTGACTTCTACTTCTGGCTAACAGGCAGTTAATCTTGAACACATATCCAACCCCTTTACTAGGAAAAAAAAAATTCTGTGACTAAGCCAAAAGGAATGTTCACAGAATGCTACCTAAGGGACATTGCTCAGACGATTGCCAAAACCCTCTGTGCCCCAGAAATAATCCAGTTACCTTAATAATTCATTCTCAGAAAATCTATTCTGTAGTATCTTCTCCTTAATCAAATGTCCGACCTTTACATTTCAAAGAACTCCAAGCTGAAACTGATCTAGTCTACAATCAATCATTAGCCCCCTTGCTATGGTTAAGATTGTGCGTCATCTTGGCAGAGCCATGGTTCTCAGTGTTTTGATAGTCATATGATGGTGTGATCACTTCCACGATAAAATTTGATGTTCTGCAATGACCTAAATGATAGGATATGGTGTGAGTAGACAGCTGAAAGGGAGTTTCCTTGGACATGTGGCCTGCATTGACTATAAGTGGATATTCTGGCAAGGCTTGGGTGCTTTTGCGTGTTCTGGATCCTGCAGCTGGCTCCTGTTTTTTGACCTCTGGTTCTTGGCACTTGAGCTAACAGCTTTCCTGCAGTCTTGCCTGCTGATCTTTGGGATTGGTCGATCTTTGAAGCCTGTGGGCAAGGACCCTGCTCTCTGACCTGCTAATCTTGGGTTCGCCAGCCCCTGTGGCTACGTGCATCAGAAGAAGCCTCTATCATGACCCACAGACTTGGGACCTTCCAGCCTCTACAACCACATAAGCCCTTTCCTTGATAGAAATCTTTCTATATATTTATATGCTTTACTAGCTTTTCATCTCTAGTGAACCCAGCCTAAGATACTCCTGTCAGCCCATTCCTCTGCTATCATCCAGTCTATGGTTTAACTGGGGAAATTCACATAGTTTCAAATGTTTAGAGACTTGATAATTTTGGTATATTATTTATGTATTCTGACTATATGGCATTATGTCTCAAGATTATTATGCAGTATATCTGAAGCTCTTTAAAAATAAGATTTTAAAGATTTTTTTGTCTGAATTAACTTTATTTGGCTTTGCATTACTTTTTTAATTTGCATCACGTTTCACTTTTAAGAAATAGTGTTATTATAAGTTAATCATGGCCTTACTAAATTAAAAATGTTTAAAGTTATGCTGTAGGTGAAAGTTTACAGAGCAAATTGGTTTCCCATTTGATAGTTTCTGCATAAAGTGTTGCATGACTTTGGTTGCATTCCCCACAGTGTGTCACACTCTCCCCATTTTCTCCCTGGGTTCCCCATTTCTTTTCATGTGAATTTTCTACCCATTCAGTCTTAGTCATCTAGTGCTGCTGTAACAGAAATACCACAAATGGATGGCTTTAACAGAGAAACTTATTCTGTCACAGTCTAGGAGGTCAGAAGTCCAAATTCAGGGTGTCATCTCCAGGGGAAGGCTGTCTCTCTGTTGGCTCTGGATGAAGGTCCTTATTGTCAATCTTCCCCTGGTTGAGGAGCTTCTCAGGCACAGGGACCCCATGTCCAAAAGATGCACTCTGCTCCTGGTGCTGCTTTCTTGTTTGTATGAAGTCCCCAACTCTCTGCTTGCTTCCATTTCATCTCTTGAGAGATAAAAGGTAGTGCAGGCCATACCCCAGGGAAACTCCTTTTGGGTGAGGGAGGTGACCTGAGTAACCCTTTTAACCACAGGCAGAGATTATAATTTATAACACACAGGAAAATTACAAAATGGAAGACAAGTACATATGGCCTAACTAAGTTGACACATATTTTGGGGGAACACAATTCAATCCGTTACACCTTCTTGCCTTATCATCTTTATTTTTGGGCAAATGTTATCTTTTTGATCTCATATAATTGGTTGTTCTAAGGAACATGTTCCTCTTGGATGTTATTGTTTATTATGGGCCTATTATTTGCCTGAAAGATGTTCTCTGGGAATGACTTCAGTTCCAGGTCAAAAAGGTGTCTTAGGGCCATAGTCTTGGGGGTTCTTCCAGTCTCTGTCAGACCAATAAGTCTGGCCTTTTTGTGAATTTGATTTATTGTTCTTCATTTTTCTCCCACTCTGTCTGGTACTGTCTTTTGTGATTCCAGCCAGAATGGTCAGTATTGGGAGCCGGGAACCAACTAGTTCTCCTGGTCTTGGTCATCATGTAGGCTGTGGTTCATGTGGTCCAATAGTCCTTTGGACTAATTGCTCCCTTGAGTCTTTGGTTTTCCTCACTGTCTTTTGCTCCAGATGGGAAGAGGCCAATAGTTGTATGTTGGATGCCTGCTTGCAAGCTTTTAAGACCCCAGACTCTGTTCTCCCAAAATAGGATGTAAAATATTGTCTTTATGAACTGTGTTGTGCCAATTGACGTAGATAACCCCCACATCTATGGTCCTTTGCTTTCACTCCTAGGAATTTCATTTTGTGAGGTGTTCAGTTATGTCTGAGAAGTTTACATGGCTGTGCCCCTTGTGTGCTCTATTGTCTATATTAATATATATGCAGCACCTTCAGCGAGATGGATTGATACAGTGGGTGCAACAATTGGCTCAAAGAGCAACGATTGTGAGAATGGCACAGGACCAGGCAGTGTTTCATTCTGTTGTACATAGAGTCACTATAAGCCAGAGGTGACTCGACAGCACCTAACAAAAACAATAAAACCCACTGCTATGGAGTCAATTCTGACTCATAGTGACCCTATAGGACAGAGTAGAACTGTGGCATTGAGTTTCCAAGGAGAACCTGGCAGATTTGAACTGCCAACCTCTTGGTTAGCAGCCATAGCACTTAGCCACTATGCCACCAGGGTTTTCACGAAAACAATAGCACCTGCAGTTATGTATGGAGAAATATCCACAACCAAACCTATATCTGCTAACCAAACCTATATCTGCTGCTGGGTGTGCTCCCTTACACTCTCTCACACTTTTTTTTTTTTTAGCATATCTTTATGTACCTATGTATCCATTTTTAAATTATTGTTAGTTAATGCTATTGTTACAGGATTGTCTGTTATAGTAATTATCATATTTGCCCTTTATACTTACTTTCCTTTCAGTGTCTTTGCCTTTGTCATGTTGTGCTTATTTTCTCCATATTGTGTATTGCCTTTCCCATCACCAATATTAACATATGTCTTCTATCTAGCTAGTAATTTTCCCTCCTTCCCCCTCCCATTCATGGTAACTGTCTTGGATTGAATTGCTTCCCCCCAAAAAATCTGTCGACTTAGCTAGATCGTGATTCCCTTGTATGATTGTATGATTGTCTATCATATTATCTTCTGATGTGATTTCCCTATGTGTTGTAAATCCTATCACTATGATGTTATAAGATGGATTAGTGGCAGTTATATTGATGAGGTCTACAAGATTAGATAGTGTCTTAAGCCAGTCTCTTTTGAGATATAAAAGAGAGAAGGAAGCAGAAAATCAGAGGAAACTCATACTGCCAAGAAAGCAGTGCTGGGAGCAGAGCATGTCCTTTGGACCCGTAGTCTAGAGGAACACTGATGTCCTGAATTTGGACTTTTAGCCTACTTTACTGTGAGGAAATAAACTTTCTTCGTTAAAGCCATCCACCTGTGGTATTTCTGTTATAGCAGTACTAGATGACTAAGACATATATCAAACTTATAAAAAGAACTATAATATTTCAGACATGAATACTGTCATGGATTAAATTGTGTCCACCCAAAATATGTGTCAAACTAGCTACTGTTCTCTATTTTGTGATCAGATGTAATTATCCTATTATTTTTCATTGTGTATGCTGTAAACCCCGACCTCTATGAGGAAAGGGAAGGATTAGGGTTAGATGTATATATATATATATATATATTTGTGTGCTTTAAGTGAAAGTTTACAGTTCGAGTTAGTTTCTCATACAAAAATTTATACACACATTGTTATGTGACCCTAGTTGCTCTCTCTATAATGTGACAGCACACTCCTCCTTTCCAAACCAGATTTCCTGTGCCCATTCAACCAGCTCCTGTCCCTTTTTGCCTTCTCATCTTGCCTCCAGAAAGGAGGTGCCCGTTTAGTCTCATGAATCCACTTGAGCTAAGAAGCACTCTCTTCACGAGTATCATTTTATGTCTTATAATTCAATCTAATCTTGTCTGAAGAGTTGACTTCAGGAATGGTTTCAGTTCTGGGCTAACAGAAAGTCTGGTAGCCATGTCTTCTGGAATTCTTCCAGTCTCAGACCATTAAGTCTGGCCTTTTTACTAGAGTTTGGATCCTGCACCCCACTTTTCTCCTACTCTGTCAGGGACTCTCTTGTGTTCCCTGTCAGGGCAGTCACTGGTGTTAGCCGGGGACCATCTAGTTCTTCCAGTTTCAGGCTGATGGAGTGCCTTTCTGTCTCTTGGGCTAATATTTTCCTTGTATATTTGGTGTTCTTCATTCTCCTTTGCTTCAGGGGAGTTGGGACCAACTGATGCGTATTAGATGGTCACTTGCTAGCTTCTGAGACCCCAGATGCCACTTACCAAAGTGGGATGCAGAATATTTTCTTAATAAACTTTGTTATGCCAATTGACCTAGCTGTCCCCTGAAACCATTGTCCCCAGACCCCTGCCCCTGCTACCCTGTCCTTGAAGTGTTTGGTTGTATTCAGGCAACTTCTTGGCTTTTAGTTTAGCCCAGTTGTGTTGGTGTCTCCTGCATTGTGTGCTGTTCTTCACTTCACCTAAGGTAATTCTTATCTATTATCTAGTTAGTAAATACTTCTCTCCCTCTCTTACCACCCTTGAAGCCATCAAAGAATGTTTTCTTCTGTGTTTAAACCATTTCTTGAGTTCTTATATAATGCAACTCATATAATACAATTGACTAATTTCACTCAGTATAATGCCTTCCAGATTCATCCACGTTATGAGATGTTTCGCAGATTCATCGTTGTTATTTATTGTTGTGTAGCATTCCATCTGTGAATATACCATAATTTGTTTATCCATTCATCTGTTGGTGGGCACCTAGGTTGATTCCATCTTTTTGCTGTTGTGAACAGTGCTGCAGTGAACATGGGTGTGGATATATCTATTCATGTGAGAGCTCTTATTTCTCTAGTATATATTCCAAGGAATGGGATTGCTGGGTTGTATGGCACTTCTATTTGTAGCTTTTTAAGGAAGCACCAAATCAATTTCCAAAGTGACTGCACCACTTTACATTCCCACAGCAGTGTATTGTGTTCCAGTCTCTCCACAGCTTCTCCAACATTTATTATTTTGTGTTTTTTGGATTAATGCTAGCCTTGTTGGGAAGCGTGGGGTGTATTTCTTGAGTTACCACCCTTTCTCAAGCCACACCCTTTCTTGAATCACATCTTTTATCTTACAAGAGATAAAAGGAGAGAGAAGCAAGCAGATAAAGGGACCCCAATACCACCAAGAAAAAGAGACAAGAATGGAGTGCATCCTTCGAACCTAGAGCCCCTGTGCTTAGAACCTCCTAGAACCAGGAGATGCAGAGAAAAAACTGTAACACCAGAGACAGTGCAAGATGGTGAGAAGTGGTGGCAGGGAAATGACAGCAGCAGGAGTAGAAGACTGGCATGAGATGGTGAAGGAGTTGACCCACAGATTGAGAGAGAGCTGAGTGCCTTCAGGCAGGAGGCTTCCTGGTGGAGTGGGGTGGCTCTGTGCACTTATTGGCAGAACTTAAGAGCTTTGTAATACTTACCTGAGCAGGGAAGAGGCCAGGCCAAAGGGCCAATGGGCCAAGGGGCTGAAGGTCAGAGAGCGAGGTCTGCCTGTGGACACAGCTGAAGCGAGGCTGTCCTAATCGATGTGGACCTTCCTCCAGAGCCGAGAGAGAGAAAGCCTTTCCCACTAGCTGGCACTCTGAATTCAGAATTCTAGCCTCCTAAACTGTGAGGAAATAAATTTCTGTTCGTTAAAGCCACCAGCTTGTGGTATTTCTGTTATAACAGTGCTAGATAACTAAGACAGATACTATTGTACTAAATCAAGATTTTTAGAACTATTATGTAGAAACTGATATTTTTCAAGTTGCTGCTAATCCAGAATAACATGGAATGAAGATTACCTACACAGAACTAAATAAACTAAAAGAATTGCCATAGTTTTTATGAGAACATTACTGATGTTCAATGTTCTATTTTTAGATGTAAGAAACTATTTTTATTTTCCTTTTCCTCTTTTAATGTAAGAATCATTATTTCATAACTAATGACATTATGTTGGATAAGGAATATACTATAGATTAAAAATGTTATGACATATTAAATTTATGATTAAATATATTCATATATTTTAAATGATTCCACCTATGGACTCCAAGAAATGAATGTTGAAATATTAATAAGAAAAGTAGTTCTTCAGAACCAATGACTCTCTCTTATGTTGCTTATACCAGCTCTAATAATGTTAAATATTGTCAGTCTTTAATCCAATACTCTAAGAAATATTTTCACAGGTTAAAGAAGCTTTTGACAACCAAAAATCAAAATCCCAAAATCTGCCTGATACTGTTTCAAGGAGCCATGTATATTAAAAAAGACATCAGCTAAAAGGTTCCCTGAAATTTCATTGGAAAGGACTGTATGTAGTTCTCCACACTATCCTTATGTTGCTAAATTACAGGAAGTTACGACTTAAATGCAATGCACCTCTCCCAATTAAAAAAGACTCTGACTCCTACTTGGACTGTCCAATCCACCAAGGGACTTAAACTCAAATTCAAACATTACAAGGATCAGAAACAAACAGCACCTGGTTTAAAGTACTCTCCCCAAGACTGTGGACCAGGTCTGTATCCAACCCACACTTAACCCTAGTTCTTGAAATTTTTGGACTTTGTTTAATACTCATTGCTTTTTCATGTCTCCTATTGACATTTTTGCTATTATTTTCTCTCTTGCAGTTACCATATATGTTATTGCTCTACTGCTCAAATATCTTTGGCATTGTTCTCTGTTAGCGATTCTAATAACCTGCTTAAAATTAAAATCACCTCTATAATCCTATAATAGTAAATGAAGGGGTTCATTTCATAACAGCCATAATTTGCTTACTTTTTGTATTGGTATATTACTGTTGGGCAACCTTCCTCCCTTGAGATGTAGAGAATTAAGATACCCAATCATTGCCAATCCAAATCCAAATAACAATCCCATACCTGGGCCTTATCCTGTTCATATGATTGCAGTATAACAGGCTAATAGAATTGAGTCTTAAAGAATTCCCTAAGTTCTTAAGTTGCACCTGGGTAAACACCACAGGAGAAATGGAGCAAAATGTTACTCAAATATGCCAAAAGGCCACCAGGCTACACGTGCTGAACAAACGAACCCTGACTTTCCCTTTTTGACATCTTCAGCTGGTTATCTAAAGGAGTAGGGTATTGAGTTAGATCTACCTTGTTTACTCATGTCTGATGCTGTTATCATTGAACTAATCAATTGTTATACTAATATTGTTACCAAACTACCTAAAATAATAGCCATAAAAAATAAAATAAACAAACAATGCACATAGATTCTGCTCATTTATCTAACAAGATGGAGAGGCTTCCCATCCTGGATTAGGTTTTTGAAAAGGTCAAGTTGTTTCCTCGATGTGGCCCTGTGCCACTAGTTTCCCCAAGATCACTAAGTGGGAGGCTAGAGGTATAGCATGGTGAAGAAGACTAGTAATACACAACTGTAGTGCTAGAAGCCTTAAAATACAAATATGCATGCCACTAAAGCCCTAAAGAAAGTCCATGAAGAAGAAAACATGTCTTTAAAAGTCATCAGAGGATGTTCTTTGAAATTCTTCATCAAAAGGAGGGAATGTCATGTCGAGGAGTCCTAAAAATTGTAGGACACTTGACCAAAATAAAATGGCTGATCCAGAGTCCTGTCTCATACCCCCTCCTGACTTCTGCTTCTGGCTAAAAGGCTGTTAATCTTTTACCCAGATCCAGCCCATTACTGGAAACTTCTCCCCCCGCCCTCCTGTGGCTAATCCAAAAAGAATATAAGCAATATGCTCCCTGGGGTTGTTGCTCAAAAGGTTGCTAAACCCTTTGTCCTCCAGAAATAATTTTGCTTTAAGCCAGTTCTCTTAATAATTTGCTCTCAGAAAATCTATTCTGTAAACACCTGGGCTTTAATTCACTTCTTCCTAACTAAATGTCTGACCTTTACATTTCAAAGGACTCCAAGCTGAAACTGATCCTGTCTACAATCAATCATTAACCCCCCTATTGGCCCATTTCTCTGCTATTACACACTGTGACAATATCCAATCAAAATAGTGTACCTTAGGGTCTTCATTCTCACTCTCTAAAAGGTCTCTACAGCTTCACCATTTTGGAAGTGTTTGTTCCACTCTGTAAGATCAGACATATTCCACAGTCTCAATTGTTTTTGAATCTTCAATAAACCTCCTTGCTTTTATTATAAGAGAGTATGAGTTATTACTCTTGGGCAATGATAATGTATCAATATTGATTTATCAATTGTAATAAATGTACCACAGGAATGCAAGATGCTAATAATAGGGAAAACAGAGCAGGAGGAAACTCTTTGTACTTTCTGCACTGTTTTATATAGACCTATAGATCGCTATGAGTCGGAATCGACTCGAAGGCACTGGGTTTTTTTTTTTTTTTTGGTTTAAAGCTCTTCTAAAAAAATTTTTTTTTTTTTTAATCCACAAAAAAAGATAAAATTCTCTAAATAGACAAAGTAGTTCTGATTTTCATGGGAAGATTTAGGAGGAATAATGGTAAGGTAAAACAGAAGCATTCTAGAAGAGGAGAGAGACACACACAGGAGATAGTAAGGGAACATGAATTTGTCATTCCAGGGCCCTCAGGCATCACACACAGGCTAGAAATGCAAGAAAAAACAATGTGAAAACACAAATCTCTGTGATTCTGTTGCCTACATTTGGGGATCTGATCCAGTTAATATTTGAGTGGTCTTCAAATAGCAGTATTTTTACTCTCCTCTTAAATGCCAAACTTGACTACTTCAGCTTCATTTCAATGACTTCTTCCAGTTGGGTTGAGTAAAAATAAAGCCATACGTTCCTGAGCTGCATGGGCCCTGATTTCATTAGCATTCTTTCATACATCCAAGTCTTTGGTTTTGCCCCAGTTTAACATAGTGGGGTAACAATATCAAGGTGTGCTTGAAGAATTCTGCCCTGTATCCCAGTACAGGCTGACCTGAATTGCCCAGGCAATGACCCACTTGGTTCTGCCTGCTTACACCTGATGTTTCTACCAGCTCATTGTATGTGCCTTCATGGATTAAAATGATATAGACATGAATTGTTGGGTGTTTTCTGTGATAGGAAAGAATTCTGCAACTTCAAGCTGTTTCTAGCCATACCTCTTCATATTGGCAAAGAGGTAGACAGTAACACCATTACGAATCGAGAATTATTTTTACTCAGGCAATGTGAGTTGACCAAAAGGGGGTTGGTTGGGTTTGGGAGCAGGCTCCTATGTGGCAGCATACCACATTTAAACATATTTACAGAACTTTTATTTAGTAAAAAAAAAGTTCTGTGCCCTTCACCAGGATACTATCTGAAGGTTGTTAATAACGTTAACTCATATTAAGTCATCTAAATCTGACTCCCTCCCCTGCCGTTGCTCTTTCCCTTCTTCCCTCCCCACCTCCACACACTGGTGCCTTATGTCTGCCCAGTATGCTGACACCAGGTCAGAGAGGGCAGACAATATCTCTACCTTCAAAAAGCAGTGGGAACAGAGAAATAAACACTGTAACATGGTAATGCAGGCTATTGTGGGGATGCACAGGGGTCTTTGGAGCACAAGTGAGAGGCATCTAATTGGAAGCGGGAGAGTTCAGGAAAACTTCCTGGAGGAGTTGGCCTTTGAGTTGCATTTTGAAGGTCATGCTATATTATTAATCTATATGAATAAGGGTAAGAAAGGGCATTTCTGGCCAAGCGTGGAACAGTGAAACTCTGCAAGGTTGAAAATTACAAGAGGTTACAGGTTATAGCAATTTAACTGGGTGGCATAACCTACTCATGCTTAGGGCTTGGGGGTAAGGTTTCCATGTGATGATACAAGGCACTTGATAACAGAAAATGTGTCTAGGCCTTTGCTCTCACACAGTGTGGATGACCTTTTGCTTCCTCTGCAGCCACAGAAATTCCTTGGGCAGAAACAGCATTGGCTTCCTACTTGGCTATAGAGTCAGGACTAGATATGTTGGATACTCTGCAGTAGTTAAGCAAATCTGAACGGAGCAAGATCGCCATTCTAAAGCAATGTGGTTCATATCAATAAATTGGAATGCCATTGATCTTTTCCTTATAGGAACTTAGAATCTGATCTGTAAGACTTTATACATTTTCATGCACTATTTTTGGGTCAATATTCACTTCTTGATCAGATTACGATCATCACAAAAACAGCTGTTTCTTTTGTATTGAATAAGAGTTCAAAAATTGAGGTGTTTGACTAAAGTAAAACAGCTGGCCTGGGTCAAAGTTCAGACTCCATTTTAAATTTCTGCTTTGTCCCTAGCAACTGTTAACCTTGAGTAGACAATCTTGCAACTAAGAAAATATTTTTCTCTGTGGTTAAACTAAGGATGTGGAAACATTGTTTCTAAAGGGGGGTCTTGATGAAAGCCCCTTATCAGAAATCTCCTGCACAAACAACTCTTAGGCAGTGTTTGCTGAGGATGCTATCTTGACAAAATGTTCTCAAAAAGAAATGTCCCACGATTGTTTTATGATTTTCTGTAAGTTCCCCATTTTGTCACAAACTTCTGTAATTATGAGAAATAATCTAAGAAGCCCAAATATATACTTTGAAGCAATCCCTATCAATTTCTCAGTTTGAGTTATCCTTCCTCCTGCCTGCTTACATCACTGAGAGCTAATTAGAAAATTTGCATGGTTAGTCCCTGATAAGCATATATATATGTCTTTGTAACTTCACAGCTTGGAGTGTTTGGTTTTCACTTCGTGAGATCAGACTTGTCCCGGGTTTGAATCGATTTGAATCTTCACTAAATCTCTTTACTTTTACTTTAATGGAGTAGGCATTTTATTCTTGGGCAGTATCCTTTGGCAGTTTCCCAAACTTCCACTGAGATAACAATTACGAGGTGTTCAGTAAACTGATTAGTGGGCCTCTCCTCTGAATTCTGATTCAGCAGGTCTGGTGAGGGCCCTGGCTCCGGTTTGGTTTTTTAATAAGTGCTCTGGATAATTCTTATTATCAGGCTAGTTTGGTGAAAACAGTGCATGCTGCACATTACTTAATACTAGGCACTTAGTGAATACTTGCATCTGTATCTTGCAAGATGGTGGCGGTGGTGGTGATGATGATAATGTCTATTTACAGACTGCGAAGGTAATGCTCAGATAAGTATTTGCATCAGAGCATACCATTAGTAACACGTTTTTTTATACCATTAGTAATGATGTGACCTGGCCTCAAAGATCTGATTGTGGTTTATGTTAGGTTTGGAAAGTTAACTTGTTTTATTTGACTTCATTTTTTTTTTTTTTTGGTTGCACTACTTCAGATATTTATAGTTTTTAATGTAGTGATGAAAAGAAAAAGAAAGTTGTTTAGATCTAAGCTGATACTGTTGGAATTTGAATTCATAAATCTAGAGATAGCTAACTCATTTAAAATAGTTTTCTTTCCAAAGACTTAAAAAGCTAAAAGATCTAAGCTACCTAAATGTGTTTATTTCCTTTCAAAATAAAACAAATCACTGCACAGTATACTGCAGAATTATTTATAAATGTCTTTCAAATTAGTTACTGGCACTAATTATTTCCTACATACCAGCTTTTTTGACATTTGCTAAATAATGCTAAATAATTAATTCAGTTCACTTCAATTTGTGATAATTTTATCAGAACCAGATTGAAATTTGTCTCTGAATTACTTATTAGGAAAGTATTTGTTCAGCAGATTGTAGCATAAACGGCTTCAGAAAAAAAAAATTAAACAAAACTGTATTTGCAAAATCTTCTATATGAGTGGAGGTGACGTCAAGTTCATCCTTAGTGCAGACCTTGCAGAACGTCTGCTCAGCAGCTGATGCTGTGTACGTAAATACACCATAAAGATACTTGGAGGAAAACAACCACTGTCTAACATATTACCTTCTATAATGTATTCACTTTAATTCAGTATATTTGCCTTCTCTCTGAATAGTTCAAGACAGGACACTGGGAAACTACTATAAAAGAAATTGTGTTCTAAATATTACTGTATTTTAGTTAAGTGTGAAACCCTGGTGGCATAGTGGTTAAGTCCTACAGCTGCTAACCAAGAGGTCAGCAGTTCAAATCCACCAGGCACTCCTCGGAAACTCTATGGGACAGTTCTACTCTGTCCTATAGGGTCACTATGAGTTGGAATTGACTTTACGGCAGTGGGTTTGGCTTTTTTTTTTTTTTTTTTTTTTGGTGAAGCAATTTAAGATATTCTAGATTAACTGGGGAAAGATGCAATTATAATATTCATAATGCTAGTATATTTATATATTTAAGTGAAACACATTTATCAATTTATTCATTCAATTAAAAAAATTACATACTAGGTCCCTGGAATACAGAAATGAACACTCACTTGCCTTTCTGTCTAGAGACTTTCCATGGAGGCAGATAAGACATCTAGAAACCACTGGCAGTGTGGTGAACCTCTGCCTGGATATACCCAGGGTGCTCTCAGATCAAAGAGGAAGTAACCAACTCAGGCCTAGGGGTCTAGAAAAGACTTTCCAGAGGAATATGTCTTAATGCCATATTACCCAGGTAGAAAGGCTGCACTAGGGGGAGGAGATGGGTGGCTGGCATGGAAAAGACTCAGGTCTATGGTGTGCCAGCTTTCTCCTTGACCACAGGACAGACATACTGTCATTTCTTTTGATATTCATCATTATTACTGTATAACCCAAACCTTCATTTTTCCTTCTGGAAACAGCTGTTTGTCTTATGGTGCATATTAGTTCTATGATACTCGAAAAGTCCCAGAGTTATTTAAGCTACACTGTCCTTGATTGGGGAAACCCTGGTGGTGTAGTAGTTAAGAGCAACGGATGCTAGCCAAGAGGCTGGCAGAATCCATCAGCAGCTCCTTGGAAACCCTATGGGGCAGCTCTACTCTGTCTTATAGGGTTGCTATGAGTTGGAATAGACTCGATGGCAATGGTTTGGTTTGTTTTCTTTTCGGTCCTTGATTAGGACAAATATATATTCTAGTTAATTACTCTTGGAAGTTATGCCTACTAATTGGAGCTTCCCATTTATCCCAAACCTTTCAAAGTCAGAACATTTTCAGTGCTTTATATGACTTAAACATAAGATGACTCTGGTCATTTATGACTATTTTCTGTAAATCGTTTGTTTTAGCACTATGAGAAATGAATTTTGGACCACTCATAATGTTCACTAGCAGAATATTGATAACAGCTGAATGAATTCTAGTAAAATCTGCTGCTAATTGGTTGTGAAATTTTGAAAAACTTACCAAGGTAACAAGACTAGGCAAATTCTAGTCTATTCTTTTTGAGTATCATGCTGGGGTTCGATGATATTAAAATTGGTATCTGATCTTCCTGTCTTATATAAAAGATCTATCTCCCCCCCCCAAAAAAAAAAACAAAAAACAGGAAACTGGCGGCATAGTGGTTAAGAGCTACAGCTGCTAACCAAAAGTTTAGCAGTTCAAACCCACCAGACGCTCCTTGGAAACACTGTGGGGTGGTTCTACTCTGTCCTTTAGGGTCTCTGTGGGTTGGAATCAACTCTCTGGCAACCGGTTAGCTCAAAACGGATAGCTGCCAAATTTCTCGGCATAGACTAGTGAGCACTTCCAACATAGCATCCATTTGTTGAAACATCTCAATTGATATTCCATCAATTCATGGAGCCTTCAGTGCAGCTTGGATCTCTTCCTTCAGTGCAGCTTGGATCTCTTCCTTCAGTACCCTCAAGTTCCTGGTCATATGCTACCTCCTGAAATGGTTGAACATTGACCAATTCTTTTTGGTGCAGTGACTCTGTTTATTCCTTCCATCTTCTTTTGATGTTTCATTATTTTCCCTGCACAATCCTTCAGTATTGCACCTTGAGGTTTGAATTTTTTCTTCAGTTCTTTTGGCTTGAGAAATGCCTAGAGTGTTCTTTCCTTTTGGTTTTCTAACTCCAGGTCTTTGCACATGTCAGTATAATAGTTTACTCTGTCTTTTCAAGCCACCCTTTGAAATCTTCTGTTCGGCTCTTTTGATTAATCATTTCTTCCTTTCACTTTAGCTACTTGATGTTCAAGAGCAAGTTTTAGAGTCTCTTCTGTCATCCATTTTGGTCTTTTCTTTCTTTCCTGTCTTTTTAATGACCTTTTGCTTTCTTCATGTATGACGTCCTTGATATCATTCCACAACTCATCTGGCCGTCAGTCATTAGTGTTCAACACATTAAATTTATCCTTGAGATGGTTTCTAAATTCTTGTGGGATATGCTCAAGGTCATACTTTGGCTCTTGACTGGAAGAGATCCATATTTATGCCTCTTCCAAAGAAAGATGATCCAACTGAATGTGGAAATTATGAAGCAATATCATTGATATCAAACACAAGTAAAATTTTGCTGAAGATTATTCAAAAATTGTTACAGCAGTACATCAAAAGGAAACTGCCTGAAATTCAAGCCGGATTCAGAAGATAATGTAGAATGAGGGATATCATTGCTGATGTCAGATGGATCCTGGCCAAAAGCAGAGAATACTAGAAAGATGTTTACCTGTGTTTTATTGCCTGTGAAAAGGCATTCAACAGCGTGGATCATAACAAATTATGGACAACATTGCAAACAATGGGAATTCCAGGACACTTAATTGTGCTTGTGAGGAATCTGTATATAGACTGAGGCAGTCGTTTGAACAGAACAAGGGGATACTGCATGGTTTAAAGTCAGATAAGGAGTGATTCAAGGCTGTTTTCTTTCACCATACTTATTCTATATGCTGGGCAAGAAACTGGACTATATGAAGAAGAATGTGGCATCAGGATTGGAGGAAGACTCATTAACAACCTGCAATATGTTAATGGCAAAATAGTAAATGCTTCCATTCCTCTTCACTTTCAGCAAGCAAGGTTTTGTCATCAGCATATGGTGAAAGACAACACCTAATAACAACAAGACCCAAACATTTGGAAGTGGGGCATCGTTTCATTGCTTTGCAGGATACTGACACTAGGAGTCCCAAGGAAACTGATATTTTGTTGAGGATCCCGTTTTTTTACAAGTGGAGTTAAATGAAAGTCCCCCTCTCTTGTTGTCTTGCTTATAACCTTTAGATGAAAGGGTGGGGCTTTACATTCATGAACATACTTAGAATCACAGTTAAGCCCCTCATCTAAATTATTTCCCAATGCCACTGACCTCCAAACCACACAGGAAATCCCTTTGTAAGCAAGTTCCCATCACCAGTCCCCTGGTTGTTTAGTCTGTGCTGGGTTAAGCACTGGCTTACTTACGCCTTTGATTGGCAAGCCTAAAACTAGAAAAAATAAATGTCCACAGCAAGTCTCACCAGAAACTCCCCACCCTTCACCCTCCCAATTTGCAAACTCTTTCAGCTTTATTTGGATTGAAACTTGATGAGAGCTTCACTAGACAGGAAACATATCCCTCCTGAAAATGCCACCAACGGGAGGACATATGTTCTCACAGACTCAGCTTCCAAGATGCAAAGACCTGAGCTACTCCATGTCTTAGAAATTCTGACTCTTGTCAAAGAGAGAAATAGCCTAAAATTGTTTATTTTCAATGAAGATGAAGCTAATTGTTTGATTAAAAACTAGAGTTGAAATAGGGCATGAAATTTGTGAGTTAGATGAGCAGAAATATTAAGCAATCATGACACTGATGTACAAGGAAAAAAAAGACTGGAAGATATGAAAAGTTAAGAAAAAAGGTGAATTTCACCTTCAAAAGAAGCATAAGTAACAAAAGAAAAAAACAGATAAATTGGACTTCATCAAAATAAAAACTTTTGTGCTGCAAAGAACATCATCAGGAATGTGAAAAGACAAACCACAGAAAGGGCGGAAATACTTGCAAATCATATATCTTATAAGGAAGTTGTATGTAGAGTATATAAAGAATTCTTACAATTCGATAATAAAAAGACAGTTGACTCAATTAAAAAAAGGACAAAAGACCTGAACTGACATTTCTCCAAAGAAGATATAAAAATGATCAATAAGCACATGAAAAGATACTCAACACCATTAGCCATCATGGAAATGCAAGTCAAAAACACATTGAGATACCACTTAAAACCCACTAGAATGGCTATAATAAAAAAGACAGATAGTAACAAGTGTCATCAAGGAAGCAGAACAATTGAAACCCTTATATACTACTGGTGGGAATGTAAAATGGTGCAGTGGCTTTGGAAAATAGTCTTTTTCCAAGACTGGCAATTCCTCGAAAGGTTAAATATAGAGTTACCATATGACCTAGCAATTCCACTCCTAGGTATATACCCAAAAGAATTGTAAACAATGCCCACACAAACACTTTTACAAGAAAGTTCATAGTAGTATTAACATAATAGGCAAAAAAGTGGAAACAACTCAAACGCCCGTTAACTGATGAATGGGTAAATATGATATATCTATACAATGAAATATTATTCAGCCATGAAAAGAAATGAAGTACTGATACATGCCATGGCATGCATGAACCTTGAAAACATTATGTGAAGGGAAAGAAGCCAGTCACAAAAGGTGACATACTGTGTGATTCCAGGTATACGAAATTTCCAGAATAGGCAAATTCATTTAGACAGGAAGTAAATGAGTGGTCGCCAGGGGACCAGGGGATGGAAAAATGGGGAGTGATGGCTACAAGGTACAGGATTTATTTTTGGTGTGATGAAAATGTGCTGGAATTAAGTAGTGGTGATGGTTGCACAACTTTGTAATATAAAACCCATTAATTTGTACATTTTAAAAGGGTGAATTTGATGATATGTGAATTATATCTTAGTTAAAAAATAGGAAGGGAGTGAAAAAAAAATTTAAAGTGCTTTCTTTATGTTATCCCAGAAGATAATATGAAAAATTTTATAGAGGAGTACTTTACCTGAAAATAAAATAAAAAAGAATTAATTCTTTTGTTCTTTCAACAAGTATTTACTTGAGCACTGATTTTGTGCCTGTTACGAACACTGAACATTTTTAGACTGAAACTAATTTTGCCATCTTGGAAAAGTTCAACTTTTAAGAAATTGCCTAGTAATGTCTGCAGTTGATAAGCTCCCCTCACCCCAGAACCTCCCATTCCTAAGGGGGAAAATCTTTGGTTCTGTTGGACTGGCATACCTCAGCTTCAACACCCATCTACACAGGAAATTTCCAGTGATTACCTCGCTTCCCCAACCAAAGGGAGGAATAAAATAACTCTGAGTGGCTACTTTAATCACCCATGGCCAAACAATCTCTAGCAGGTTCCACTGGCTCCCACACACATTCTTTCTGCTACTCTTGTCAACAGGAAAGGGTATTCTCACCATGCAGGCTGAGGGAGCAAGGCCCTGCCTTTGGACTGAGGTGATGGTTGACCCTCCAGTGCCAAGCCCCCTTGTAAATCAAGCCATGGGTCTGCAAGCCCAGCTTCCTGCCTCCTGACCTCCAAGAGGTAGCTCTGATGTGGGCAGAAGAAAGACAATAGTAACGTGGCTGTGCAGTGTCTTATCGACAGGTAATGTTTTGGCACATTCTTGGAGGCTTATGCAGTTACTTTTTGAAAAATGAAATTATCACCTCTTGATCTCATATTTTTTTCTGCCCCTAAAATTAGTTCTTGCTGAAATAATACCTGTTCAAAATTTGTGTTATAAATAACTGACTATAGCTAATTCCATTTCTGCCGGGGTGTGTGTGTGTGTGTGTGTGTGTGTGTGCATGCATGCTCACTTGTGTGATGTTTTAGTATCATTTTTCATTTATATTTTTAAATTCTTAATTTAAAGATACATATGAGTTAGTTATTAGAAATAAGAAGTCTGGAATCTAAATTTGAAATGTACAAGTTAGAGATTCAGAATAATCTGCAATCACTTAGATGATAAGCTTGTTATTGTCCTTGAGGTGCTCACAAGGAATATGGGAGCAAAAAAGACAATAGCACGAAAACTAGTGAATCAGTAATTGTTGTTGTTGTTGCCTACCGTCCAGTCTGTTCTGACTCATAGTGACCCTATATACAACAGAATGAAACTGGTCCTGCACTATCCTCATAATCGTTGCTATGCTTGAGCCCATCATTGCAGCTACTGTGTCAATCCACCTCATTGAGGGTCTTTGTCTTTTTTGCAGACCCTCTACTTTCTCAGTAAAGTATGCAGCAATTAATCTAAAAAGTGTAGTATATATCTCTCACAGCCAAGAGTAGCCTAAGGAAAAATGACTATGGAACAGAAAATGGACATTAGGTAAAAACTAAGGAAATTTGAATGAAGTATAGACTTCAGTTAACAATAGTGTGTTAATATTATTTTATTAATTGTGACAAATATATCATACTAATGCAAGATGTTAATAACAGGGGAAATTGGATATGTGCTATATGGGAATTCTCTGTACTATCTTTGTAACTTTTCTAAATATTCCAATATATTATTTTCTAAATATTCATAAACTATTCTAAATAAAGCATGTTTAAAAATGTGTAGGATACACTCAACTAGATGCTTATGTAAAATAAAAATTGTATTATTGTGGAAATAAATTATTGTCAAGTATTCTAGGTCCTGAGTTGTGTCTGTGTTAGGGTTGAGCCAGGAAAACTAAAACCACTCTAGACATTTCATGGGAGAAGGGATTTGATATAGGAAATTAAGTGATTTAAAAAGTTTGGAGAGAAGAATGGAACAGAACTTCTTCAGCCTGATAAAGGACATCTGTGAAAAGCCTATAGCTAACATCTCACTTAATGGTGAAAGTCCTAAGACTTCCTCAAGGCAATCTTGGTCTCTTCCTCATATCCTATCGATTTCTTATTTACATAGAATTCTAAGTCCTAGCCAGTGTGGGAAGGCAAGAAAAGAAATAAAATTCATATAGACTGAAAAGAGAGAAATAAAATTGTCTTGATTAATAGATGACATGATGATCAACATATAAAAATCTGCTGTATCTCTACATACAAAAAAAAAGGAAAGTGGAAAAAAATGTTTATAATAACAATAAAAAAGTGAAATACTTAGGGGTAAATCTAATAAAATATGTTCCATATTTGTGTGCTGAAAGTTGCAAAACATTGAAGACAGAAATTTAAGGTTCATGTATCAGAAGACTCCATATTGTCCCTATGGATTCAACACAATCCTCATCAAAATCTCAGTAGACATTTTTATAGAAATTGATGAGCTGATCATGAAGTATGTATGGAAAATCACGGGGCCATTCTTTTCTACCTCTTCATATGCTTTGGAGCCACGACGGTGCAGTAGTTTAAGCACTTGGCTGCTAACCAAAGGCTGTTCCATGGGAGAAACATGTGGCAGCCTGCTTCGTAAAGGTTACAGCCTTGGAAACCTTACAGGGCAGTTCTATTCTGTCTTATAGTGTCCCTATGAGTCGGAATAGACTAGAGGGCGGTGGGCGTTTGTTTTATTTTTGGGTATGCCATAAAAAATATTTTAAACTGACTAGTTATTAGGTGTTATTAAGGGATTGTAGCTAATTTGGAGTGT
Source organism: Loxodonta africana (assembly GCF_030014295.1). Classification (NCBI taxonomy): domain Eukaryota; kingdom Metazoa; phylum Chordata; class Mammalia; order Proboscidea; family Elephantidae; genus Loxodonta; species Loxodonta africana. The sequence continues at coordinate 38,423,055 of NC_087342.1, forward strand.
ATGTGTTGTTATTTTGGTTATATTAAACATCTATATTTGTTGAAGATATATACTAATTTATGGATGAAGTGATATGATGTGCAATTTCCTTTAAAATAATTATGCAAAAATATTGAAGCAAGAATGCAGAATTTGATAATTGTTGAAGATGGGCGACTGGTAGATAAAAAAAATAGGGGTCATTTATTAGTCTAGCCACCTTTATGTACTTTGTTTGAATTCCATAACAAAATGTAAAAAAAGAAAAAGACAATGAAAACAAGAGTGTGTTGTGATTAATCTTATAGTTATACAAAAGCCTGTCTTTAATCATTTTATTATTTTTTACTTAATACATTTTATGATAAAATCTGCAGCAAATAAAACTTGTAAAGTGTTTTAGGTAATCTTACAAAATAACTGGCGAAGAAATTTTCAACAAGCTAATTGCATATACCACTTCACACTTGAGTATATGAAGGCTGAAACTGGGTGCACGTGAACAGCGATGAAGCCCCCATTTTGGCGTTAAGAATAAATGAAGTCAGTCATATAAAGGCCCAATTCCCCAAATAAACATTTTACCTTTCATAAAGAATATACTTCCTCCCCACCCCTCCCTTTTTTTGGTTTACTGTTTGTTCTTACTTTATTTACTGTTTTCTGTGGATTGATAAGCACAATAATTTTCTGAAGAGCACAGTAGTTTGAATATTTCTGTTTCTAGACCGCTGTCTAACTAAATAACTTGTTATGTGTTATGGATTGAACAGTGTCCCCTAAAATATGTGTTACAAGTCCTAACCTCTATGCCTGTAGTTATAATCTCATTTGGGAATAGGTTGCTTTTGTTATGTCAATGAGGCAGAATTAATGTAAGTGTATCTTGAGTCAACCTTTTCTGAGACGCAAAAGAGATTAAACAAGCTAGCAGAGTAGAGATGGGGGAAGTCAAGCCACTTGAAGATTGCCCAGGAGCAGAAGCTCAAAGAGGTAAGGTCCGGATTCTACAGAAAAAGAAAGCCTTCTCCTAGGACCAGCACCCTGAATTTGGATTTCTAGCTTCCTAAACTGTGAGAAAATAAATTTCTCTTTGTTAAAGCCACCCATTTGTGTTAGAGTAGCACTTGATAACTAAGACAGTATGCAGTGTTAGCTTCCTTCACTTAGAAAGCAGTAGACTTAATGGCATAGTATCTCACCAATTAAGAGATGAGACACAAAGCTTTTACATTCCCTTTACCAAATATTCACAGATATAAATATAATATGGGATAGAATGCAAAACTCACACTACTTTGTTAAAGACTAAGCCCTAACTTCTAGCTAAGGTGTTGTTGCCTCATGTTTCAGGTTTATGCATTTGTTCGTCATCCCCGAACAGGGATTCATAAAAAATTTTCCAGTTTTGTCTGATCACTTCAGGCACAGCTCGGGCCTGATTGCCTGAGAAAGCACTGAGGGCCTGCTTTCACAGCACAGTACATCTTTCAGGTCTTTCTTCTTCAAACTCTCTAATTTAAGCTTCATCTTCCCCTGCTGTACTCTGGTCTCCTAGTTTTACGTTTTTTGTCATGGATTTCCTGGGAGGATGAAGCCACAGACCCGGTAGCAAATACTGAAATTCTCATGAGGTTTGAGTGTTACCAGAGACTAATAACCATTCTCCTGCACTTGAATGTAGAAGTGTTTTCCGCCTGGGTAAAGGTGCTAATGTGACCAATAACATAAAAATGGCTTTAATTCTGCTGTTATTTTCTCAGTCGTCAGTTGATAAAATTATATTATCACTCTGAGTCCACAAAATTTCTTGAGGTTAAAGGTTAAAAAAATCTAGAGTGTTGTATTTCATGTAATACAGCCTATCACACACACACACACACAAAAAGCCTATCACAGCATTGACACTTTAGGTGGTATATTAATTAGTTTTATTTCACTAGCAAGTAATGGAAAAGCTTGGCCAAAAAATGAATTTAGTGGATTTAGAGAGAAAGAAAGAAAGAGAGAGAAATCCCAAAAAACTAAGGATCGAGAGCCCCAGTAAGGACCTGAAGTGGGCAGAGGTTATCCTGGCTTTAAGTGAGTTTTCATTCAGTACCTCAAACAGGGTCATCTTGGTTCCTGTCTTAGGGTTCTCTAGAGAAATGGAACCAGTTATATAAGAGAGAGAAAGAGAGAGGCAGACAGAAAGACAGCACACGTGCAGCCATTTATTTTAAGGAATTGGCTCATGCTATTGTGGGGACTGGTAAGTCCAATATTTGTAAGTAAGGCAACAGGCTGAAGACTCCTGCAGTCTTGTGTTCCAAAATCTATAGGCCAGGGGGCAGAAGAGTGAAGAGTTTAGGAGCTCTGGCACAATGACTATTTATAGTCTAGAGGTTTTACTCATAAAGCCTTCAACTGATTGGATCAGGTCCATCTGCATTATGGAGGGCAGTCTGCTTTATTTAAGACCAACTGATTTAATCACAACTAATTATTTCATAACAGCATCTGGACTAGTGTTTGACCAAACACCTGGGCACCATTGCCAAACAAGTGAATACATAAGACTGACTCCTCTTGGTGTGCTCTGACTGCATGCTCAGGCCCCACTGGTAGTTGCCAGCAGACAGGAGCCTCTAAGCCCAGCGCATGGAATCCAGAGAAGGGAGAGAAATCTCTGTGGAAGCTCCTGCATGTGTCTGCTCTCTCAGAGAAAGCTGAGTTGGCGTAGGTCTATTGTATCATGCTGGGGCCACTGTGGAGCTGAGAGTGGGATCATTTCAGCCTGTAACAAATGGCTGAGCTGGAAAAGGTGAGCTGTTGGTGGGAGGGGGGAAAGAGAGGGGAGACACAGATACCCACTGTGTGTGGCTGGTATCGCTGACTCACTGAGCATCCTGAAGATGACACCCATGGTTCTACATGTGATATTGCAAATCCACTAATAGAAAAATATTTATCAGCATTCATATTGTATGGTGTCCCCATTTAATTTTGGGTTACTAAACAATTGTGCTCAGAAGTCAAAATAATCTGGTTGGACAGATAAGACATGAAACAAAGGAAGGAAAACTTTTACTAATGACAGCAGTAGGTGATGATAGAATAAATTGAAACAATTAGGGGACTGGCATTGTAGTGGTAGTCCCCGACTTAAAATGGGGCTCCATTCCTATTACTTCGTTATAAGTTGGTTCTGATGTAAGTGGAAGACCTTGTTTTTTTTTTTTTAATTTTCATTATTATTTCTTTTTATTATCAGTATCTTTATAAATCCAATCTTTATTTGTCCTTTGGAGTTGGAAACATTACATATAAACTTACAGATATATTTTAATAATACATAATACATAAAAAATACACAAATTATAAAAATTAACTCTGATGATAAAGAAGAGTTGGATGATGTTGGCATTTTGGAAGGTTCTGGATCATCTGGATTATCCTGGGAATGGGGATGTTTCTAGTCAGAAAATTAGTGAGAGTTGTCTGTACAGTCCTTTTCTTTTTTTCTTCATATATTTCACGGTAACAGCTCCCTGCTTCCTGAATCTGCCTATTGACTTTAGCAAAGCAATCAGCATTTGAATTCATGTTTCCAAGTGTCATGGATTGAATTGTGTCCCCCCAAAATATGTGTCAACTTGGTTAGGCCATGATTCCCAGTATCCTGTTGTTGCCCTCCATTTTGTGATTGTAATTTTATGTTAAAGAGGATTAGGATGGGGTTATTATACCCTTAACAGGTTACATCCCTGATCCAATATCTCTCAAGAGATAAAAAGGAAATGGAAGCGAGTAGAGAGGGAGACCTCATACCACCAAGAAAGCAGTGCTCTGAGCAGAATGTGTCCTTTGGACCCAGGGTCCCTGTGCAGAAAAGCCCCTTGACCAGGGGAAGATTGAGGACAAGGATCTTCCCCCAGAGCTGAAAGAGAGAGAAAGCCTTCCCCTAGAGCCGACTCCCTGAATTTGGACTTTCAGCTTACTTTACTGTGAGGAAATACATTTCTTTCTGTTAAAGCCATCTACTTGTGGTATTTCTGTTACAGCAGCACTAGATAACTAAGACACTAAGCAACTGAAGCCCTTGATTTAGTTTAGAAAAATCTCCAGCTAATCCTTTCACTATAAAAATTTTTGACAACTTCTTTCTCTTCCATCTTGTCCAGCTCATCCTTGAATTTTTTCAGCAGCTTTGACATTGGTGCTTTCTGCTTCTCTGATTATATCCTTGCTATATAAGCCAAATCTGCATTTGAAGGATGGAACCAGCCCTTGTTGGCACTAAAGTACTTGCTGTAGTCTTCTCCTTGCTGTTCATTCAGGTTTTCAAAAAGGCTGCGTGCTTTGATTTAAATCGCCAGTAAACTCATAGGAATCCTTTCCTGAATTTGGTCTTCTATCCAAATCATCGGAAACCCTGGTGGCGTAGTGGTTAAGTGCTATGAATGCAAACCAAAGGGTCGGCAGTTTGAATCTGCCAGGCACTCCTTGGAAACTCTATGGGGCAGTTCTACTCTGGGGTTGCTATGAGTCGGAATCGACTTGACGGCACTGGGTTGGTTGGTTGGATCCAAATCATCAACAGTTTCTCTATCTGTGGATTGGCCCTTGCTGCCTCTTTGTTAAAATTATTGAGTTTATGCTAATCATTCCTTTAACTGCCTCCAAAATCCTATTCTTATCCTTAATAATTGTTGAAATGGTGGAATGAGACAGTTCTTCCTCAAGTGTTATTTTTCTGACTTTCTTTTCATCATTACAGGCCTTAATGATCTTCATCTTTACAGCCACCTCTAGAACCTTCCTCACCTTCTTTTTTGGGTTAGAACTTTTAGTGGGATGACTTCTTTTGCTAAATAAATCGTTGGGTGTAAAAGCAGAGCAGGTGTTACGGTTAGAGAAACTTGAACGACTCAGCTTCAAATTAACAGCTGATGCTTCTTATGGTATGAAAGACTAAATAAGATCACACTATAGGCCTGATCTAAATTGAAGTCAGCTTCATTTTTTTTTTTTTCAGTGTGTCGTAACAATGAAGTCTGAGTTGTAATGGCTGTTGGGCTTGTGTGCTGTTCAATTGTCATATGTTGTTAAAGTTGAACATTGCCCAACTTTTTATCCATTATGACCCCTGACACCAAAACTGGCTTCATTGTAGACCAGGCCATAGCCTGCTTGTTATATGGCAATGTTTTGAACAGTAAATCATACAACTGAAAATCTGTGAGTCAACATCTGAGAATGATAACGTCAGCAAATTACATGCTGCAGCATTTTATATTGTACATATTGCTAACGTTAAGAGGTACAAAAGACAAATAAAAGTATAGATGTAAGTGTGGTTCATTACAACTTAAATACATCATAAGTCAGGGACTACCTGTATTAGTTATCTACTGCTGTGTTACAAATTATTGCTTTTTAAGTTTGTAAGCTTAAAACAAGAAATATTTATTACCTTAAGTTCTGTGAGTCAGGAGTATGAGAGCATCTTGGCTGGGTGGTCTGGCTTCAGTTTCTCATGAGGCCGCAGTCCAGCTGTTGGATGGGGCTGCAGTCCCATCTGAAAGTGTGCTGGGCTTCTGAGCTCATGATGTGGTTGTTGGAAGCCTTAGTTTCTTGCTGGCTGTTGGCACCAGGCCCCAGTTCTTCACCATACGAACTTCTCCATAAGCTCCCCCAGGCGTCCTCACAACACATCAGCTAACTTCCTTAGAAAGAATGATGAAAGAGAGAGAGAGAGTCCAAAACAAAAGTCATAGTCTTTTCATAATACAGTCTCAGAAGTGACGTAGTTGACCAACTGACCAACTCTGTACCCAAGAGTGTGGATATCAGGAGGTAGCATAATTGGGGGCCATCTTGGAGGCCACCTACTCTATCCATGTTTGAGATTTTTAACACAAGACAAAAACTTTTAGAAAATTACTGTTTTTATCACCTTAATCCATCCTCCCTCTAATGACTTGGGACAATATGACATTGTTATTATACAGTTCTTGCATCATATGGAAACTTGCTCATGGGGAAGGTGGTCCCTAGGGTTTAACCCAAGGAGCCTTAGTGGCTCAACTGCTAAGCACTTGGCTGCTAACTGGAGGGTTGGTGGTGTGAACTCCCCCTAGCAACTCCATGGAAGAAAGACCAGGAAATCTGTTTCCAAAAAGATTATAGCCAAGAAAACCCTATGGGGGCAGTTCTACTCTGTCACATGGGGTTACTATGAGTTGAAATCAACTTGTGAGCACCTCACAACATGGTTCCTCCCAAATCAGAGACTCTGGTTCTATAGACCTTTTGTCTTGTCCTAAAATGACCCTAGTATAGATTATACTGGGACTTCCCTCCTGTGGAGGAAGAGGCCAAAGAGCTGGTACCAAAGGGCTGTTTATGTTTATCCAAGAGTCAAAGTTTATTCAATGGGCATGAATCAAGGACAGCAGCTGAGGCTGAGAGACTGCATAATGTGTTCAAAGGGAGGCTGAGGCAGAAGTCTGATGCTGGAGAAGGAGGCTGAGAGGAAGGCTTGAAGACTGCTGCCCAGTGGGCGAGGTGGTTGGTGGATGTCTTAGGAAGGGCACATGAGGTCAGGCATGCACACTGCACTCCTCTTACAGGTGCAGGCCTGTCCAACTGCATCTGAAATGTGAGCTGAATTTCTGTCCAGTATACTCCTCAAGGCCTCATGTATCCTTAAATAAAGCAGATTAACTACTGAACATCTACTCCTTCAAGAATTGCTCTCTTTTCGTATGTGTGGTTGTTGCTACTTTTTGTCTTGTCCAACCTTTGCTGACAGAGTCTTGTGAGGGAAGTGAACTTCCTAACAGCTCAACTTTCTGTATCTGGATATATGTGCTCAGCAGTCCACCCCAGGTGTCACTTCCCATGGAAGGACAAGTAAAATATTCATAATCTTAGAAAGGATAGTAAGGGAGAACAGAATATCCACAATGTTCATAAGGATAGGGCAGAATAAATAAATGCAGGTAGCCTTCCAGTGGTGTCCCCACTGTTGGGAATCAACACGTGGGCAGTTAGCATTGGCACCTGTCTCCATGGGTCTAGGGACTCTCTTGGTGTTTTCTGGGAAGTCACATGGTTTACAAAACAAATTTGGACAAAAGCCTGATTCACAGACTGCAAGGATGGTCCTTGACCCACGTCATCTTGGAGAATCGGCTTGGTGGCTGACCCACCGAACAGCTCTGGTGTGTGCTCTCCTGCCTCTATCCTGCCACCAGGCTCACTGTAGCCTGACCCTCAGCACCAGTATGTGGCATTCAGCAACTTTGTTTCTCATAATCTCTGTTTTCATTGTGAGGACTACTCAGGACTCGGTGCTACCGCAGGCTGAGCCGGCGATTGTGCATTCTCTGCAGACTGGCAGCCTTAGCATCCGCAGGATGGTGTGATGGTTGACAGGGTACCACGTACTCTTGAGGATGTTTTGGTCAACAGTGAGCAGATCATCTATAAGAGGAAATACAGGTTATCATGAGCTTACCATAAGCCCATGAGATGTGTACAAACCTGAGAACTGAGTTTACATGTTGACAAAATACTCTGATTAGATATATCTATTACATTGGCCAAACATGGTAAATGTATCAAAATGTATTACATGGAAGCTATTAATTTACAGGTCACAACAGCCTCAAGTTCTTTGACATCTATTTTCATACAAAAACCAGGATCCTGCTGGAATGGAAGCTTAAACATCCATTATGTTCTTAAGACGTGGTGAACCTAACCCCTAGCGCCTCTGTAACAGATACAAAGTGAGTGACAGTGAAGAGCCCTTTAGATGTACATGCCTTTTTCACAGTTTAGAAGTGGCCCAACATATAAACTTTATAAAAAAGGAAAACATCTTTAAAAAGTTAAGCATGGACAGAACCTAGTCTTTAGCAGGAAACTGCATTTCTGAGTTTCCTCAGTACTCAGGTTCCGAGTGGCTCTCTGTTATATTCCTGGTCCCTGAGCTTTGCTGATTGTAAACAGATTTCCCTCTTATAATTCCCATTTGCTGACTATTGCCACAGTGCTTCTCTGGAAGACAAAAGGGGAAGATAGAACCTTTTCTGCATTTTCACATCCCTGGACCTATTTTGAGTCGTAGGCAGAGTTCTGCTGAGAGAAAAGAAACATTAATTGTATTCTGAAATTTATTATTATATGATGCATTGAGTATTCTTTGTTGCTGGCACTCACGTTCACAGTAGGAGGCACTTGACATAAAGGTATTTGGCTGGTTTCTGCCTCAGAGAAGCAGTAATCAGGGAGAACTAGGTACACGAGTCAGCAAACAGCTCTCCCAGGCTGATCAAACAAGCCGGGCATTTCTATAAAAAATGTGAAAGGGGATTTTGGACAAACACCATGCTCTTTCTGTTCTTATTGTATTTTGCTTTGGCAACTTGAAGGTTGAGTTCTCCAAGCAACAGATGTTTTCTTTAATACTTACAGAGAAGAACATGGATCAGATTCCATGCCTGTGCCTGTCGTGACTATGCTGGCCAGGAAGGGGCACTCTGAACTGACCTCCCAGATGGGCAGAGAGTACACCTTTTGAACAGAGAATGAATGCTTCAGGGCTACTCAAAACCCATCCACTCCCACGCTCATTTTGACCTTTAGCCAGAACGATATCATTTTAGAGCTGAAATTAGTCCCCTGAGTTTTTTTAAACCCAGGACCACCATGGTATTGGCAGTCCCAAGAGTCCCATCTATACTGTCTGTGCTTCAAAAAGAAATATTGTGGTAAACTATATATAACAAAAAGTGCCATTTTAACCACATTTAAGTGTACAGTTCAGTGGCATTGCATTCACCATGTTGTGCAATCATCACCACTATCCATTTCCAAAAGATTCCCATACCCCAGCCCTATGTGCTTGAGGGCAGGAGGAGCCCCTGGCCATGCTGACCCCTACGTGGCCCTGTCCTTGGCCTTGTGCACAGTAGGTGCACAGTAGGTTCTCACATACAGCTGGGCCCTGTGGCTGAAGGCATTAGGAGTCTTTTCTTCTGACTGGACGTCTGTGCTGATAAGCGGCATTTTGCCAGAGGACGGATGGGTAGGCCATATAGGTATTAAAGGGTGAATTTAAATGGATGGGCATTGTAGTGCTGCAGAGGAAAGGCATTTCCGGGAGATTACAGACACAGGAAACAGCAACACATATATCTGACCTGCAGGCGAACATCCTGTATCCCATGGAAACATTCTGCTCCTTCCATCCCTGTCTTTCTGTGGCTGCACCAAGGATCATTAAAGACAGCATTACTTATTCTTCTTCTTTTCTTAAATTGATTTTGTAATCTGCCCTGTGGCCTTCCCACTTTCAGAGTTCTCAATGAGAATGAGAGAGCTCCACTTCAAGTAGAAAAATGGTTGTTTTGTTAACACATCGTAGTTCCCACCTTGTACTTGTAAGCTTCTGCTTTCTGATTTTGATTCCAAATTGTATCCCAGCCTGGGTAGGAGAACCATAAAACAGGGCAGGTACAGAAGCAAAGACCACGGACAGGGCAGGTACATATTCATATCAGGAGAACGTGTCTAAGTCTAGTTCTGATAGAGGAGTGTTTGGACATAAGTTTCAGCTCGGCCATTGTTGGTTGACCTCCCTTCTAAAGTCAAGGCCATTAGCTTTGCCCTTCTCCAGTGCTCTGGAGCAGCATTATAAAGTGTATGTTCTGTGGAGGGGTAAGAAGGGTAGGGCTTGTCCAGGTATTTTGTGGCAAATGTGGCTTGTGGGCCCCTGGCCAGGCAAGGTCACCAGTTTTCAATGCCGTAGCTCTATCATCTGTAAGGCATCTTGTGCACTGTTTTGAGACATAGCAGTAAGGAATCTGCCCCAAATCATTGAAGCCCTGTGTGTGGGAGGTCTGCAGAGGTGGGAGGGACCACTGCAGAAGACATGCTTGACATGACTCTTCCAAGCTCAAATTCCCTCGGAAAAAGCCTGTGTCACTAGATTGCAGGAGTTTTCCAAGTCCCGACAGTTCCTAATGATCTACATACATATTTTTAAACTAAAGCTAAATAGAATCTACAAAAGAACACATTAGTATGTGCACTCTCACACAAATACACACACACACACAAACCAGCCCACCACTCTCCCTCCCAAATAAAAACATTTCAAATGTTTTGGATCAGATTTCGTATTTCCTGCAAGCAGTTGTTGGCATTATTCCACATGGAAAGGCTTGGTTGTAAGATGAGCAAATGCCCGTGAGCGCTTGCTGTCATAAGTGGGCCAGCAGGCGGTGGTTCTCCTCAGGCGGTGCCTGCTTCCCTTCTGAGAGCATAATCCTGTAATGCAGAACAGAGGGTTTTGCTCCTTTGAATTAGAGCCTTTAATACTTTGCTTGATTTTTGTTTGAGACTCTTCTTTCCTTGAGTAGGAAAAAATTTAATCTCAAAATGCCACAAAACCACAAACATTTCTACTTTCTTTCAGAGAGTGTTTCATCTTAAAACCATACAGGAGAAAAAGAACTGGGAAGTGCTGTGTCCTTGGGTAGGTTAAGTTCTTCAGAAGCATTCCTCCTCACCACTACAAGGACTGCTGAGCAAAAATACTAAAAGTGTACATCAAATACCACAAATATGAGGATACTGGCACAGCATTTCACATTCTGTAGCTCCCTTCCACATGAGTTATCTCCCTACAGGCCTGGGAGATAGATGTGCTCACCTACCACTTAGGTGTAGCAGGTATGAAACCCACTCTAAGAATGTGCAAGAAATGTCCCACTCTTTGGTTTCTTTAGTCTTTAGTTTCACTCTCTTCCCTCTTCTGTGTGTTGATTGAGAAGTCTTTCTCGGCCATCATTGGGGTGCTCCACCGGGACTCACTAGGAGGCCCTAGATTCCTGGGGGTCTCATGGGGACCAACTTTTGGGAGTCTTCTCCAGCCTTTGTCCTAATAGTTGTGGCTGGAAGGCCCACTGCCCTCATCTGCCTGGTCCCTCAGGGGCCTGTAGTTCTGTTGCTTCTACACCAAGTGTGGGCTCAGGAGTCCTTGCGAGTGGCCCTTATGTCTGGGCTCCAGACTTTGTAGATGCACTAGCCTTCCACGTTCCTTTCAGGTCTTGCTGTCCTCCCAGAGCACACTTTTGCAGGATCTGTAGAATTCTTTGCCCTTTTTCCCTCCTGGGAAATCTGTCAACTTTTCCTCTCAGCTTCTGACCTTTTCCCACCTCCTAATATAATCTCCTCTAGAAGACCAGAAAGAAACTTAGGTGGTGCATATGCTTGGCTGCTAACTGAAGAGTTGGCAGTTTGAGTCCCTCTAGAGTTGCCTCAGAAGAAAGGCCTGGTGATCTACTTCTGAAAAATCAGCCACTGAAAACCGTATGGAGCGGTTCTACTCTGACACACATGGAGTCACCATGAGTCAGAATCAATTGTATGGCAACCAGTAGAAGATCAGAACTTTGGGTGGAAAAGAGCCAGAAAGAGTTTACAGGCACAAAGATTCTATGCACATGAAGCACACATTAACCTATCAAAAAGGAAACTAATTTTCCACTTGTGGATGAGGAAAATAAGATTCAGAAAAGTTAAGTGACTTAGAGAAAACCATACAGTTGCAGGTATAAACACAAGCCTTCTCTAAGTCATATGCTCTTTCCAAAGAGGAATATTGAACCATATCCTTTCGTATTTTGAATACAAATAATTTTTTTCAGAATGGAATTAAAGTTAAAGCCTACTCCATGGAACAGAAATCAGAATTCTTTTCCTCAAGGGCAGTTTGAGTCATCACAAAGGACTTTCAGGTTCTAGTCACATGGCTATAGGGGCACTATTCCAGATTTCAGGAGCCGATTTTGCCTCACAGCCTCCACCAGGCGACTTGGGTGTCTGTCAACAACACACTGGCAGGATTCAATTACAGCCTCTCTTTTGAGTAGCAGATGTCTGCTTTGCGGACTCTGGAAATGAGAATGTGTGACACTAAACATTAGTACTCGAACTGGAGGGTTAGACTGCCACTTGAGTCAACAGCTTCAAAAATCTTTTAGCTGCAGAGAAGGTTGGGCTTAAAACTAGAAACTCACTTGTCAGCTAGAAAAGAAAAGCCACTTGCAGCTTTCTTCCTATCGTATTACCGAAAAAAAAAGCACACTTCTACAAGTGAAAATCCTGATAGGAGCCTTAAGGAAAAAATGATAACACTCTGACAAAATGTGTCAGTTCCTGCTTCAAGCCTTCTGGCCTGCTTTGAAGGGTCATCCAAAAGCGTGGTCAGATTTTCAGGCTTCTCGCACCATTGCTGTGTTTTTCTTCTTAGGCTGGCCTCCTCAGGAAAGGGAAATTAAAATATACTAACTATGGTCAAATCTGTAAGAGCTAGCCAAGCCTAAAACTCAACACCCTAGGGGTCAGAAGATGCAGACTATGAAACTGTGATTGGGCCAGCTCTGCATCACCATCCTTTATTCATTTGTTCATTCATGCATTCATTCAAGAGGTTGTTGTAGAGTACCCACTGTGTGCCCAGCTCCGTTTTGGGTGTGGGTTACAGAAATGAACAGAGCCTGTCCTCGCGGTACTCATAGTCCAGGCGGATGTCTCTGTTTGAAGCCTCTTGAGGACTAGGCTAAAGGAAAGAGAACACTTCCTCTCTCCCTGGGAGGTTGCCTAATCTCTGGCTTTCTCCAGACGGTCAGTGTCTGGCAGTACCTGTGTTCAGAAACCTTGAGGGGTGGTCCTTCCCTATGAGGCCCTCATCAGGAGAGTACAACTTTCATCATGGGCCTAACTGGCCTTTTGCAGTACTTTTTCTTGGAAGCAAGAATGCTAAGGTTATTAAACAACAAAAATAATGGCATCCCAAACAATTAGAAAAAGAGCTGACATTTGCATGACACTTTTCAAACTGCAGTGTGCTCACTCAGTTCTCCTTTGTGGATGAGGGAACTGTGGCTGGAAGAGGACAAGCAGTGTTCCGCTCGGATCAGCCTCAGAACCTTCTGCTTTAGCTCATGTTCTGTGGGGGGCCCCTGTCCTAGCTCTGTGTGGTGACTACCTCTGAGTTTATGTTCTGGAGCCTTCCCCATCAGACGTGGACTTTCTTTCTTTGTACCTTTCTGCTCTTTTTGTCATCTATCTCCTCCTCTGGGTAAAGCCATCTGTGCCAGTGTAGGAACCAGTCACCTGTAGCCTGCTTTACCCTTTTCCTAGATGGGTTGTGTCTCTGCCAATTGCTCTTCAAATCTGTGGCCTGAGTCTGATTTATCGTTGTTCTCCCTCCATCCCACCTTTTGGCAGTACATAGCACACTGCCTGACCATATAGATGATTAATGAATTATTTTTGAATGACTGAATGAATATGCAGTGATAGATCCTTTATATTTAGCATACTTAAGGTTCCCCCCTTTTTTTTCTTGATATTCTCAATTAATGTAACCAGAGGGAGCTTTGCCATGTATTTGCTCATCTTTTCCCTATTGAGATACCTTTTTGAGGTTTTTCTAGTTCATTTGTATTACATTGCAGTTACATTGTATTCCCAGTTAATTGCAGGAAATAGTCCTTGGCCCAGCAGATTTGAGCCAATTGAGGTATCAAAAGGGAAGGAAAAGCATCCTTTGTGTGGTTTCTGTGGAGATGTCGGAGGCCAGTGGAGAACCCCCAGTGTGACTCAGGAAGGGTCCACTGGTAGACTCTTGGCAGCGCTGTATGCAGGGGGCAGCCCAGAGGCCATGCGTGGGCAGCTGCATGGAGAGTGAAGTGCCTACTCTCCTGGCTGTGTCTATGGGCAGTGTTTCCCTCACAGGCCAAGTCCAGTTGAGCTCTGCTGGCACCTGCTGCTTGGTTGCTTGGCCGTTGGATGGTAACATCTTGTTTGTAGAGAAGATTTCGGGAGCAAAGCTTTATGTGGCTCCCAGTCCTTCAGGTAAGGCCAGCTGCTGGGAACGTACAGGAGGCTTCCTCCAGCCCCCATCCTGCCAGGCACCAGCTCTGGACCTCCTGCACGTTTGGCACCCTATGAGCCCCACCCTCTTCACACCATGATCAGGCTTGCTTGTGTTGTCCAGATGTCACTCCCCTCCTTGCCCCTTGCTTCTTTCCCTGGTGGATCCGGTTTGTCCTTGCATGGGTGGGGAGCACCCTGCTCTCCAAGGTCTTCATGCCTCTCCCCATCAGCTCCTCCCCAGAATGCAGTCGGAGCTGTGGTGTTGACTTTATGACATAACAGTGAAACATCTACCTACTTTCCACCACACTGTGGCCTCCAGGGAAGGGGCTATGTCGCAGTCACCACCAGTTCCAGCTCCCAGCACAGTCCCTATCATCCACTGAGTGATCAGAGAATGCTAGTTGAATGGGATTCAAGAGAAGGAAAAAACAGATTAAAAAAACAAACAAAAACTAGTTAGTAAATTAAATAGGACAGAAGTCTATTTCTTTCTTATGTAAGGGCTAGCATGGCACTTACTGATCTGTTGGATATTGAGCTCCCAGGCTTCTTTTACCTTACTATTCTGCCATCCTCAATACACAGCTTCCATTTGGGGATCCAAGATGCCTGCTACAGCCCCATCCCAGTAGACATGGGAAGAGAACAAAGGGGAAGGGGCCTCCTTTCCTTTAAGGATACAGTCTGGAACTCAAACATATCACTTCCTTTGCTTCCCATTGGCCAGAACCTGATCATGTGGCTATGTGTAGCAACCTTGGGGGTTTGGGTAAGTAACCTTTTAGGTAGGTGGCCATGTGCTCAGCCCAGCATCCTATTATGCTGTAGAAAGGGAGAGGGGGCCTTAGGACTCTCAAAGAAGAATCAAGTCTGTGGCATTTCCCAGACTTTTTAATCAGAGTCTGGTCTGTACATGTGTATGTGTAAGAGAGAGAGTCATATATTTGCATTCATGGCCAATGCTCTCTGGAACACAACTGCAAACACTGCTCCAGAATGAGGCGATAGAACAGAAAGGGAATGACACGAACACAGGGAAGGCCCCAGGAAGAGTAAGCTTGTCTGTCACCCACAGCCAAGACATTGTACCGTGGCCTTTGGGATCCCAGTTTCCACAAAGACGTGAAAAGGACAGCTTTCAGTAACGGTTTGCATCCTGCAGAGCACAATCCATCTTTTATTTTCAAAGTCATTCCAGAGCCTAGAAATATTTATTTATGGCTCTCCAAAGAAAAACACATTTAATGGGAAAATAGCAGAGAGAGAGAGCTTGTGTGTTTGCTGTCTTGGTGGGAGAGCATAATCACGAGTATCTCTTATTTGTGCTCTACTTACTACTGTTTTCAAGAAAGCAGGAAGTAGTCAGAGCTCCACAGAGTATGTTTTGGGTCAATTATTTGAAAATTTCCCTAGGATTTTACTACTGGCAGTTCCAGCCTTGTAAAGTGCTCTGTAGAAACAGTGTGAGCTCCTTGCCATGGTCCTTCAGTGCCTTGATTCTAATGTACTGGGAAATGAGAAGAAATTAGTGCCTTTGTTCATTCAACAAAAATGACTGCTACAGCTCCATCCCAGGAGACATAAGAAGAGAGCAAAGAGAAAGGGCATCTTCTTCATACCAGTGACTGTACTAAGTACTGTAGACAGAGAAATACCTAAGGAAGGCAAGGGGCTCACAGCCGAGTGAGGGGCTCAGACTACAAGCAAACACACTCCAGCATGGTAAGGGCCACAGAAAGGCAGGCACAGGGTGTTGCTGACACAAGGAGGCCTTCCGACCTAGCAGGGCTCTCTGGAGGAGGAGAGCTCTCTGGCGAGGCTGAAGGTGAACAAGAGCTCTTCAGAGGGACCTAAAGTGGACGGTATTTCAGGCAGGAGATACTACAGACATGGAGACACAGAAGCCTCTTTGGCCGTTTGAGCCTGAATGTGTACAAGCACCAGGTACCAGAGCTCATGCTTCAGCTTGAGGGGCATGAACTCCATAAGGATCCTGCTCTGCATCTTGACCCTCAGTCACTCCGGAATCATAAGGGCAGTGTCTGAGAGTGGCCAGCCAAGGAGTGGGAGTGCACCCCACATGTGACAGCGAGGCTCGTGAAAGACACCATGGAATGTTTTTATATTTAATTTACAGTTTCCAAGGGCTTATCTTAGGTGGGCTCTCTCGTATTGACTGTGAGCATAGTACGCCCCATTTATAATTCCTTTATCTTACTTAAATAAGGACAACAAATAGCAGCTCCTTCACAAATTCACACCATTTTGAAAGTCATATGGTTATAATATTGAAGGAACCAATACTATCAGCTCCTATTTCAATACCGGCATTCAGAATGATAAACAGTGATATAAACAGTTAATTAAGATAAGGACAAAAGTTGGTCAGAATAATCTCTAAGTGCTGAAATAAGGCCTACCAAACCCATTATTATGTAAGATTATCATTAAAATAAATATTCGAAAAAGTATAATCAAGTGAAACCAAAAAGTAAAGAAAAGTGCAGATTATGAGAAAAAAATTATCCCATTTTTTCTTCTTTTTGCAGCAAGAAGTGTAACTTGTCCTTCTAGGTTTCCCTGTGGACAATGTGAATCCACGTGGACCTCAGCTCACTAGGCCCTTCCACACAGCTGGCACCCACAGGAGAAAGGCTGAGCCACAGAACGAGGCTGGCTGGGGTTTCCAATGCAATTTTATCAGCATCTGGTTAGCTACTTCCTGAAATTATTATTATTTTTCCCTAAAGACTCATTTTTTTAAAAAAAATAAAGAACATGACAGAGCTCCCCCCCTTCCAAATAGAAGTAAAAGATAGAGGTGTATGTGTGTCTGTGTGTAACTGTGTGTGAGTGTGTATATGTGTATCTATATGTGTGTATATATGAACGTGTGTGTGTTTCTCCTCTGGTGGCTGAAATAAAAGCAAGTTTTGTGAAGGAAGTGTGCTCGGAAAGGAGGTAGGCAAGGAGAAAGGAGGATGATATGAAAAGATGAAAGTCTACAATCAGATTTCAGATTCCTTTGAGATTACTCATCTAAAGAGAATGTAGATAAATAGGTCAATTTATAACAGCAAATTAGCCATTGGGCTATAACTATCTTTCAAATTTAAGAAAAACAGACTGAAACAGACTGATAACTCTTGAAGCGAGCCCATCATCAAGGATAGCTTTGGAGTCCTAGATGCTGAGAATTGAACGTTACCTGAGAGATTGTCTATAAATCTCTTTTCACTCCCATTTTAAAGATTTGAAAAACTGACCTCTGACTAGTGTTAATCATACTCTCCAAAAACTTTTTTGCTAATTAAATATAATCTCGAAGTATATGACTTACTTGTAGAAAGTTAATGATTTGTAGATCTGGTTGCATTAGACAAATTTCTATTTGCTGAAACAAAATGTTTGGTAAACATTTCATACCACAGCCGTCATTATCAGCAAATATTTGTTGATGATTATTATCACTTTGGCCAATGCTAAGACCAGGCTTATGAAGAACAGCTCTCTCCCTCTTCTGACAGAGGGCCAGAAAGTTATTAATGATCCTAATGATTGCTTTTAGCTATCAGTGAATTCATAAATTTGGATGTTTAGCCAATGTAGGTAATTACATGTTTTATGGACTTTGAAATAAGTATAGATTTTGTATTTATGAGTGATTACATAAAAATGCCTTTTTAATAAAGAGAAACAGATTTTTAAAAATTTTGGATTGGTTCTTAAAATGGATCATTTGGCTATTTGGTTTCATATTTACTTCAATATACAAGGACATCAGCCAAACTTGACCCAGACAATAAAATCCTAGTAGGCTTTGGCCATAGAGGCTATTGGATCAAAACTCTACCTAATTTAGAATTTCTGTCACAAAACACCTAACATGCCACCTAACTCTGGCCAGCACTCTCAAGAACGGCACTGACTCCTTCCTGAAATTAGCTTGTGTTGTGCATACCCTTCTTATTTGAATAACCCCACATCCCCATAACTTCTCCCATTGGGTCTAGTTCTGTCCCAGGAGGCAGATGCATAGGCCTCATGGCAGACTTTGGATACTGTTAGGCACCTCTCATTGCCCTTGCCTATCTGCAGCACATCTTTCTCCCACTGGAATGTGGTTGGCTTGCTCACCGTTGAGGTTGTGCTGTGGTTTCTGGATCCCTTCTTTGTGGTAGAGGCCTCAGACAGTGCTGGTCTCCAGATCTGGTGTGACCCATGAAGAGCAAAGCAGGCCTGCTGTTGTCTCACGAAGCTGATGGTGCCATCTGGGCATTCACTTTAACACCTGAAGAATACGGCACAGAGCTATACAGGCAAGGCCTTCTGGGTAAAGGGTATGAAAACAGAGTGTAAAGCAATTTCACCTACATCTTTGAGAAAGACCTAGATGTTTTCCCCACCCTCTAACTGGAAACTCAACCATTAGTACAAGCAGGCTGAGTTCAGAGCTGTGACTGAAGATTCACCAAGCTCCTCCTCCTCTCCTTTGTTCACCTGGAATTGAAGCTTCTACCATCTTTTTGCTTTTGTAGAAAATCTGTGGCTTAATCATCAGAATGGAAGCCTTTGGAGTGTTTTCCTTGGTTTTTTCATTACTTCTTCCCTCCCCTCTACTTAGACACTCTCCGCCTTCATTTCCTCAGCGAAGGAAAGACACAGAACACAGGTAACAAAAGGGTGAATTTCAAAAGCCTAGACTCTGGCTGGCTGTGGTGGGGGAGTTAGAGGAAGAGCCTGGTCCAGGGAGAGATCTCAGAGCTCCCAGCTTGCAGTGGGAACAGAAGAAGGGCTGCGCTGTATACCCAAGAAGACTAGCCTGGGGGGTCCTGCAGGAATGTCTGTCCTGGGCAGTGAAGGTGGTGTGGTGTGGATATGGCCCAGGGGCAGATGGAGCGACCTGCTTGGACCAGTGAGCAGAGAACAAGGAGCACCTCCACAGGTCCCAGCATGGGTGGACCAGGACTGAACCATCAGATCTCTGGTGGTAATTTATAATTCCTTTTTTGTGCAAGCATTGGGAAACCCTGAACTGGCGGAGATTTTTAGCTCTACTGTACAATGGGGCTTCTAATTGATATCACTCATTTATGGAAAAAGAAAATGCTTGGTAAAGTAGAGGGTCAGTGAAAGAGCGGAAGACCCTTAATGAGATGGATTGACACAGTGATTGCAATAATGGGTTCAAACATAGCTACGATTGTGATGATAGAGCAGGACCAGGCAACATTTTGTTCTATTATATATAATGTCACTATGAGTCAAAATGTACTCAACTGCTGCTAACAACAACATATATTTAGCAACAAACCCACCTCTTATTCTGAGTTAAAGTATCTGTTGGAGGTAGGAGCAAGATAGAAAATACTATCACGTAGCTAACATGCCTCCTCTTTGAACACGCACTAAAACCATTCTCCAAAACGCTGTGTCACACATTTCAGCTGATGAGGGGTAGAGAAAAGTTTATAAGCTTTTTTATTCATTTAACAAATATTTAGTGAGCATCTACTATGACAGGAAAAGGAATGATGAAAGAGATAGACAAGGTTGCTCACTATGATGGTTAAGATTGTGTGTCACCTTGACTGGGCCATGATTCTCAGTGTTTCCATGATGGGACCTGCTGTGAGTAGCCAATCAGTTGAAAGGGAGTTTTCTTGGGCTTGTGGCCTGCATCCGAATATAAGTGGGTGTTCTCGCTTTTGCCTGCACTGGATCCTGCAGCTGGGTCCTGGTCATCTGACCTCTAGTTCTTGGGACTTGAGCTAGCAGCTTACCTGTCAATCTTGGGATTTGTCAATCTTCACAGCCTGTGAGCAAAAGCCCTGCTCTCCAACCTGTTGATCTTGGGTTCACCAACCCCGGTGGCTATGTGAATCAGGAAAAGCCTCTATCTTGATCCATGGACTTGGGACATGTGAGATGTTTTCTAAATCTCTCTATGTATATTTATATGCTTTACTGGTTTTGCTTCTCTAGAGAACCCAGTCTAAGACAGTCACCAACACTTGCATCACAATTTCATCTTTTCAATTTAAAACCATGCCCTCAGGAGAAAGCCTATCCACAGTACTTGTCTAAGTGATGCTTTCGCTCCTTTTGTATTTACTAGTGACCTTTTACTTAGGGTGTGCTCACATCTGTCTCCATTAAGGAATAAGGTGGATCCTGACCACTTGATATTTTAAAAGTATAGAGTAGTTTCTGCCAGAGATTTTCTGAAGGTGTGCCATATTTTCGGTTGAATTCACAACAACAAAAAACATTAATAACCATTCCTTTCATGGAGAGGATTCTGGCATATACGTTGTTGTCATTAGGTGCTGTCAAGTCGATTTTCCATTCATAGTGACCCCATGTGACAGAGTAGAACTGCCTCCATAGGGTTTTCTATGCTGTAATCTTTACAGGAGCAGATCACCAGGTCTTTCTCCCATGGACCCACTGGGTGGGTACAAATCACCAACCTTTTGGTTAGCATCTGAGCACTTAACCACTGCACCACCAAGACTACTTCCAGCATATATATTGTCACTACTTTTTAAAAAAGATTTGTGGAATAGGTATAGTGAAACGTTAAATAATCAGCCTTATGTGAGGTGCGGTAGAACACCAGTTCTTCTTTTAAATAACAGCTTTGTTGAGATATAATTCACATACCATACAAGTCACCATTTAAAGTGTGCAATTCAGCCTCTGAACATCATGAGATGGCCCTGGGAGCCTGTTTTTCCCCAGCACAGCCATGAGCAAGCAGAACCAGGTGTCGTACTTGAGACCAGAGCAGCCGGCATTCCTGGCCTGCTTCAAGCAGCTGATCAGATACACTAGCAGAATAATTGCCCTGCTTATTTAAGCCTCTGTCACCATAGAGACCAAGAGAATCCAGCCTCAGCTCCCAGACAAAGATGGTGATCACAACAACAAAGAAAGTGAACAGCACCAAGTGGTGATTTTATGAAAATGAGACTTGTCAGCTGAAGAGGTCATGAAAATTAAAGCAGAGATCGAGGCTGCCAAAATGGAGGAGGAGCCAGGTCCAGTCCTGTATCAAAGACCAGTCAAGCGTCCCTCTGATGAGAAATATTCAGGTCTAACAGCAAGCTCAAAAAAGAAAACAAATGAGGATGAAATAAATAAACAGGACTCAGTTAAAAAGAACTCACAAAAGCAAATAAAAAATAGCAGCCTCCTTTCTTTTGGCAATGACGATGAAAATGAATAATTGTACATATTTTGGACTTATCTTCTTTGAGAGTTTATGGAATTTTTTTGAAATAACATTTTTTCCTATTCTAAAAGTAATATAAGTTCATTATAGAAAATACAGAAAAAAATTTAATAAGATTAAAACTGTGTTGATCCATCAATACTCATACTCAAAATGCCAACCATGTTGAAACTTAACTATTATTAACATTTTGTTACTTCCCGTGTGTGGGTATGTGTGCATGTAAATTATATTTTTTAAAACAAAACTGAGATTGTATTGTATATGTTCTGTGTCCAGCTTCTCATTTAACATTACATTATGAGCATTTTCCCAAGTCAGTAAAATTAAAAAACCTGATGATAGCTATAGGGGGTTTTGTAATTAAGTGGGCTACCTGTTGCATCGTCCTCATTAGTGGGACCCCACTTTAGATGGGAGGAATGATTGTGTGCCTAATTAAACATACCTCCCAGCTTCTGTTACAAACCTGTTCCCACAAGTAGATTCCAACTCATAGCCACCCTATACGACAGAGTAGAACTGTCCTATAGGGTTTCTAAGGAGCAGCTGGCGGATTCAAACTGCTGACCTCTTGGTTAATAACTACAACTCTTAACCACTGTGCCACAGGGCTACTGGTAAACCAAACCAAATCCATTGCTATCAAGTTGGTTCCAACTCATAACAACCCTACAGGACAGAGTAGAACTGCCCAATACAGTTTCCAAGGAGGGCCTGGTGGATTCGAACTGCCAGCCTTTTGGTTAGCAGCTATAGCTCTTAACCACTACACCACTGGGGTTTTCAGGTCTGGGGAGTTAAGACACACAAGCTGATAAAGCTACTGGTGTTTTGATACAAAAGGACAGACTTGGCAAGCGTGAACTTTTGCCTTTCTCCCTTCATCCTGCGCAGACATGAAACCTAGGAGTGCTGGAGCCATTTTTAGGTGTAAGGAAGGCAGCTACTTGCTCTGGGTGGTAGAGTGGAAACACTTGAGGAACTTGGGTCCCTGATGGCATGCCTCATGGGGATGCTGCACCAGCTCTGAATTGCTGAACTCTGGACTACTTGATACGTGAGCAGAATAATCACCCTGCTTATTTAAGCCACTGTCAGGCTCCTGTTATATCAGCCAAATGCAGTTCTAACTGATACAGTAAATAACTGTTAAGACATATTTGAATGCATTTCTGATGACTTCCTTAGAATAAATTGACAGAAGCAGAATAACTGGATCAAAGTATTTAAATAGTTTTAAAGCTACTGATTAAAAAATTTTTTTTTTTTTTACTGATACTTACTGTCAAATAGCTTTCTAGAAGCGTTACCTAAATTTTATTCATTACTTTTTTTTTTTTTTTAATCTATGAGAGCCCCTTACACTGAACCATGATAACTTCGCCAGCCTTGGAGTGGAACCAGTGTTTTTATTTTTTATCATTTTGATGTATTGAAAATGGTATTTAATAGTTCAACTTAATCGGCATTTTCTTTGCTCTGCCGAGGAGGCTAAACTTTCCATACATTTACGGACCATTTTGTATTTTTTTTAATTAACTTTTTGTTCATTTTCCATTAGTATAGTCATATTTTTCTTACTAATTTGTAACTTATCTAACCTAGCAATCTTTTGCTTTATTTTTGTTGTTGCTCTGTTTTCCAAATGCTGCGTGAAATAAAGAATTATTTATCTATCTACCTATATATATATATAAGTGCAATTCGATGGCTTTCAGTATGTTCACAGAGTTGTGCAGCCATCACAATTTCATAACAACAATCAATTTTAGAATGTTTTCTTTATTCCCCTCCAAAACCTCATGAACATTAGCAGTCGCTCTCCTCCCCCTCCCACTCCAGCCCTTGGCAACCAATAATCCTACTGGCTCTATGCGTTTGCCTGTTCTGGAAATTTCATAACAGAGGGATCATACAATGTCATGCTGTGTTTGACTTATGTCACTCATCATCATGCTTTCAAGTTTCATCCATGTTGTAGCATGAATCAGAGCTTCACTCCTCTTTGTGGCTGAATAATATTCCATTGTATGGATATACCACATTTTATTTATTCATCTGTTAATGGACACGTGGGTTGTTTCCACCTTTTGGCTACTGTGACTAATGCCGCAATGAACATCCATGTACAAATTTTTGTATGAAATTGAATTTTCAATTCTCTTGAGTATATATAGTTGTGGAATTCCTGGGTCATTTGGTAGTTGTATGTTTAACTGTTTGAGGCACTGCCAGGTTGTTTTCCACGGCAGCCGTACCATTTTACATTTTCAATAGCAGTGTATGAGGGTCCCAATCTGTCCATATTCTCACCAACGTTTGTTATTGTCTGTCCTTTTAATTATAGTCACCCTAGTGGGTGTGAAATGGTATCTCATTGTGATTTTGATTTGCATTTCTCTAAAGGCTAATAATGTCAAACATTTTTTCATCTGTTTATTGGCTATTTGTATATATTTTTTAAGAAATATCTATTCAAGTTCTTTGCCTATTTTTTCATATAATTTTTTAAAAATAATTTTTATTGTGGGTTAAATAATTCTATTATGAAAACATTCTGCATCCCACTTTGAAATGTGGCATCTGGGGTCTTAAATGCTAACAAGCGGCCATCTAAGATGTATCAATTGGTCTCAACCCACCTGGAGCAAAGGAGTATGAAGAACACCAAGGTCACATGACAACTAAGAGCCCAAGAGACAGAAAGAGCCACATGAACCAGAGACCTACATCATCCTGAGACCAGAAGAACTAGTTGGTGCCCGGCCACAATCGACGGCTGCCCTGACAGGGAGTGCAACAGAGAACCCCTGAGGGAGCAGGAGATCAGTGGGATACAGACCCCAAATTCGCATAAAAAGACCGTACTTAATGGTCTGACTGAGACTAGAGGAATCCCGGCGGTCATGGTCCCCAAACCTTCTGTTGGCACAGGACAAGAACCATTCCCGAAGACAACTCATCAGACATGAAAGGGACTGGACAGTGGGTAGGAGAGAGATGCTGATGAAGAGTGAGCTAATTATATCAAGTTGTCACTTGAGACTGTGTTGGCATCTCCTGTCTGGAGGGGGGATGGGAGGATAGAGAGAGTTGGAAGCTGGCAAAATTGTCACGAAAGGAGAGACTGGAAGGGCTGACTCATTAGGGGGAGAGAAAGTGGGAGTACAGAGTAAGGTGTATATAAACTTATATGTGACAGTCTGACTTGATTTATAAACGTTCACTTGAAGCTCAATAAAAGTTAATAAAAAAAAATAATAATTTTTATTGTGCTTTAAGTGAAAGTTTACAAATCAAGTCAGTCTCTCACCCAAAAGCCCATATACACCTTGCTACACACTCCCAATTACTCCCCCCCCTTCTTTTTTTGTTGAGTGTTGTCCTTCCCTTCACCCAAAGCAGTTCTTATCTACTGATTGATCAATAAAAAACCCTCTCCCTCCCTCCCTCCCTCCCCACTTTGTAACCACAAAAGTATGTGTTCTTCTCCGTTTTTTCTATTTCTCAAGATCTTATAGTAGTGGTCTTATACAATATTTGTCCTTTTGCCTCTGGCTCATTTCGCTCAGCATAATGCGTTCCATATTCCTCCATGTTATGAAATGTTTCAGAGATTCATCACTGTTCTTTATCCATGCGTAGTATTCCATTGTGTGAATATACCACAATTTATTTACCCATTCATCCGTTGACGGACATCTTGGTTGCTTCCAGCTTTTTGCTATTGTAAACAGAGCTGCAATAAACATGGGTGTGCATATATCTGTTTGTGTGAAGGCTCTTGTATCTCTAGGGTATATTCCGAAGAGTGGGATTTCTGGGTTGTATGGAAGTTCTAACTGTTTAAGATAACGCCAGATGGATTTCCAAAGTGGTTGTACCATTTTACAATCCCACCAGCAGTGTATGAGAGTTCCAATCTCTCCGCAGCCTCTCCAACATTTATTATTTTGTGTTTTTTGGATTAATGCCAGTCTAGTAGGTGTGAGATGGAATCTCATCGTAGTTTTAATTTGCATTTCTCTAATGGCTAATGATCCGGAGCATTTTCTCATGTATCTGTTAGCTGCCTGAATATCTTCTTTAGTGAAATGTGTGTTCATGTCCTTTGCCCACTTCTTGATTGGGTTGTTCGTCTTTTTGTGGTTGAGTTTTGACAGAATCATGTAGATTTTAGAGATCAGGCTCTGGTCTGAGATGTCATAGCTGAATATTCTTTCCCAGTCCATAGGTGGTCTTTTTACTCTTTTGGTGAAGTCTTTAGATGAGCATAGGAGTTTGATTTTTAGGAGCTCCCAGTTATCTGGTTTCTCTTCATCATTTTGGGTAATGTTTTGTATTCTGTTTATGCCCTGAATTAGGCCTCCTAGGGTTGTCCCTATTTTTTCTTCCATGATCTTTATCGTTTTAGTCTTTATGTTTAGGTCTTTGATCCACTTGGAGTTAGTTTTTGTGCATGGTGTGAGGTATGGGTCCTGTTTCATTCTTTTGCAAATGGATATCCAGTTATGCCAGCACCATTTGTTAAAAAGACTATCATTTCCCCAATTGACTGACACTGGTCCTTTGTCAAGTATCAGCTGCTCATACATGGATGGATTTATATCTGGGTTCTCAATTCTGTTCCATTGGTCTATGTGCCTGTTGTTGTACCAGTACCAGGCTGTTTTGACTACTGTGGCTGTATAATAGGTTCTGAAATCAGGTAGAGTGAGGCCTCCCACTTTCTTCTTCTTTTTCAGTAATGCTTTGCTTATCCGGGGCTTCTTTCCCTTCCATATGAAATTGGTGATTTGTTTCTCTATCCCTTTAAAATATGACATTGGAATTTGGATTGGATGTGCGTTATATGTATAGATGGGTTTTGGTAGACTAGACATTTTTACTATGTTAAGTCTTCCTATCCATGAGCAGGGTATGTTTTTCCACTTAAGTATGTCCTTTTGAATTTCTTGTAGCAGAGCTTTATAGTTTTCTTTGTATAGGTCTTTTACATCCTTGGTAAGATTTATTCCTAAGTATTTTCTCTTCTTGGGGGCTACTGTGAATGGTATTGATTTGGTTATTTCCTCTTCGGTGTTCTTTTTGTTGATGTAAAGGAATCCAAGTGATTTTTGTATGTTTATTTTATAACCTGAGACTCTGCCAAACTCTTCTATTAGTTTCAGTAGTTTTCTGGAGGATTCCTTAGGGTTTTCCATGTATAAGATCATGCCATCTGCAAATAGTGATAGCTTTACTTCCTCCTTGCCAATCTGGATACCCTTTATTTCTTTGTCTAGCCTAATTGCCCTGGCTAGGACTTCAAGTACGATGTTGAATAAGAGCGGTGATAAAGGGCATCCTTGTCTGGTTCCCGTTCTCAAGGGAAATGCTTTCAGGTTCTCTCCATTTAGAGTGATATTGGCTGTTGGCTTTGCATAGATGCCCTTTATTATGTTGAGGAATTTTCCTTCAATTCCTATTTTGGTAAGAGTTTTTATCATAAATGGGTGTTGAACTTTGTCAAATGCCTTTTCTGCATCAATTGATAAGATCATGTGGTTTTTATCTTTTGTTTTATTTATGTGATGGATTACATTAATGGTTTTTCTGATATTAAACCAGCCTTGCATACCTGGTATAAATCCCACTTGATCACGGTGAATTATTTTTTTGATGTGTTGTTGGATTCTATTGGCTAGAATTTTGTTGAGGATTTTTGCATCTATGTTCATGAGGGATATAGGTCTATAATTTTCTTTTTTTTGTAATGTCTTTACCTGGTTTTGGTATCAGGGAGATGGTAGCTTCATAGAATGAGTTGGGTAGTATTCCGTCTTTTTCTATGCTTTGAAATACCTTCAGTAGTAGTGGTGTTAAGTCTTCTCTGAAGGTTTGGTAGAACTCTGCCGTGAAGCCGTCCGGGCCAGGACTTTTTTTTGTTGGAAGTTTTTTGATTACCGTTTCAATCTCTTTTTTTGTTATGGGTCTTTTTAGTTGTTCTACTTCTGAATGTGTTAGTTTAGGTAGGTAGTATTTTTCCAAGAATTTATCCATTTCTTCTAGGTTTTCAAATTTGTTAGAGTACAATTTTTCGTAGTAATCTGAAATGATTCTTTTAATTTCATTTGGCTCTGTTGTGATGTTGTC
The DNA here is from genome assembly GCF_030014295.1 of Loxodonta africana. Taxonomy (NCBI): domain Eukaryota; kingdom Metazoa; phylum Chordata; class Mammalia; order Proboscidea; family Elephantidae; genus Loxodonta; species Loxodonta africana. The sequence goes on from NC_087342.1 coordinate 38,450,353, forward strand.
CTTCTCGTTTCTTATTCGGGTTATTTGTTTCCTTTCCTGTTTTTCTTAGTCAGTCTAGCCAATGGTTTATCAATTTTGTTAATTTTTTCAAAGAACCAGCTTTTGGCTTTGTTAATCCTTTCAATTGTTTTTCTGTTCTCTAACTCATTTTTTTTTTTTTAACTCATTTAGCTCAGCTCTAATTTTTATTATTTGTTTTCTTCGGGTGCCTGATGGATTCTTTTGTTGCTCACTTTCTATTTGTTCAAGTTGTCGGGACAGTTCTCTGATTTTGGCTTTTTCTTCTTTTTGTATGTGTGCATTTATCGATATAAATTTGCCTCTGAGCACTGCTTTTGCTGTGTCCCAGAGGTTTTGATAGGAAGTATTTTCATTCTCGTTGCTTTCTAAGAATTTCCTTATTCCCTCCTTGATGTCTTCTATAACCCAGTCTTTTTTCAGGAGGGTATTTTTCAGTTTCCAAGTATTTGATTTCTTTTCCCTAGTTTTTCTGTTATTGATCTCTAGTTTTATTGCCTTGTGGTCTGAGAAGATGCTTTGTAATATTTCGATGTTTTGGATTCTGCAAAGATTTGTTTTACGACCTAATATGTGGTCTATTCTAGAGAATGTTCCATGTGTGCTAGAAAAAAAAGTATATTTTGCAGCAGTTGGGTGGAGAGTTCTGTATAAGTCAATGAGATCAAGTTGGTTGATTGTTGTAAGTAGGTCTTCCATGTCTCTATGTCTCTATTGAGCTTCTTACTGGATGTCCTGTCCTTCTCCGAAAGTGGTGTGTTGAAGTCTCCTACTATAAATGTGGAGGTGTCTATCTCACTTTTCAATTCTGTTAAAATTTGATTTATGTATCTTGCAGCCCTGTCATTGGGTGCATAAATATTTAATATGGTTATGTCTTCCTCATCAATTGTCCCTTTTATCATTATATAGTGTCCTTCTTTTTCCTTTGTGGTGGATTTAAGTCTAAAGTCTATTTTGTCAGAAATTGATATTGCTACTCCTCTTCTTTTTTGCTTATTGTTTGCTTGATATATTTTTTTCCATCCTTTGAGTTTTAGTTTGTTTGTGTCTCTAAGTCTAAGGTGTGTCTCTTGTAGGCAGCATATAGATGGATCGTATTTCTTTATCCAGTCCGAGACTCTCTGTCTCTTTATTGGTGCATTTAGTCCATTTCCATTCAGCGTAATTATAGATAAATAAGTTTTTAGTGCTGTCATTTTGATGCCTTTTCACGTGTGTTGTTGGCCATTTCATTTTTCCGCATACTTTTTTGTGCTGAGACGTTTTTCTTAGTAGATTGTGAGATCCTCATTTTCATAATGTTTAACTTTATGTTAGTTGAGTCGTTACGTTTTTCTTGAGTTATGGAATTGATATTCCTTTTTGTGGTTACCTTATTATTTACCCCTATTTTTCTAAGTAAAACCTAACTTGTATTGTTCTATATCGCCTTGTATCACTCTCCATCTGGCAGTTCAATGCCCCCTATATTTAGTCCCTCTTTTTGATTATTGTGATCATTTATCTATTGATTTCCATGATTCCCTGTCATGTGTATTATTTTGTTTATTTATTTATTTTTTAGGATTAATCTTAATTTGTTTGTTTTTGTGCTTTCCCTATTTGAGTTGCGTTGATACCAGGACGTTCTGTTTTGTGACCTTGTATTGTGCTGGTATCTGATATTATTTGTCATCAGGCCAAACAAGCTCCTTTAGCATTTCTTGCAGTCTTGGTTTAGTTTTTGCAAATTCTCTAAACTTGTGTTTATCTGTAAATATCTTAATTTCTTCTTCATATTTCAGGGAGAGTTTTGCTGGATATATGATCCTTGGTTGGCAGTTTTTCTCCTTCAGTGCTCTGTATATGTTGTCCCATTCCCTTCTTGCCTGCATGGTTTCTGCTGAGTAGTCTGAACTTATTGATTTTCCCTTGAAGGAAACCTTTCTTTTCTCCCTGGCTGCTTTTAAAATTTTCTGTTTATCTTTGGTTTTGGCAAGTTTGATGATAATATGTCTTGGTGTTTTTCTTTTTGGATCAATCTTAAATGGGGTTCGATGAGCATCTTGGATAGATATCCTTTCGTCTTTCATGATGTCAGGGAAGTTTTGTGTCAGGAGTTCTTCAACTATTTTCTCTGTGTTTTCTGTCCCCCCTCCCTGTTCTTGGACTCTAATCACTCGCAAGTTATCCTTCTTGATAGAGTCCCACATGATTCTTAGGGTTTCTTCATTTTTTTTAATTCTTTTATCTGATTTTTTTTCAGCTATGTTGGTGTTGATTTCCTGGTCCTCCAGATGTCCCAGTCTACATTCTCATTGTTCGAGTCTGCTCCTCTGACTTCCTATTGCGTTGTCTAATTCTGTAATTTTATTGTTAATCTTTTGGATTTCTACATGCTGTCTCTCTATGGATTCTTGCAACTTATTAATTTTTCCACTCTGTTCTTGAATAATCTTTTTGAGTTCTTCAACAGTTTTAGCAGTGTGTTCCTTGGTTTTTTCTGCAGTTAGCCTAATTTCATTTGTGATGTCTTGAAGCATTCTGTAAATTAGTTTTTTATATTCTGTATCTGATAATTCCAAGATTGTTTGGGGGGTTGGAGAAGCTGTCATGGTCTGTTTCTTTATGTGGTTTGATATGGACTGCTGTCTCCGAGCCATCACTGGGAAACTAGTTTTTCCAGGTAATCAGCTAAAAAAAAATGCAGTCAGATCCCTATCTGAATTCTCCCTCTGGCTCAGGGTATTCGGATGTTAATGGAGCCACCTGGGGAGGGTGGGGGAGGGATCAGAGAGCTAGGAGTGTAGCCCCTCAGAATATAGAGCTGATCTCCGTGTTCACGCTCCACCCGCGCCTGCCCAAATCCCAGCGGGATGGCTCCCTGGCTGGGACGCTGCTCTCCCCGCTCCAAGACCAGTCACTTCCTCTCGGGGACTTCTCCCTCAGGTGTGCCGCGCCGCACACGCGAACAGGGTGGGCGTCCCCCGCACGAACGTGTGGGCGCCCCCCCAGGGTCGCTTTAGGGAAATATAGGTGATCCCCCTGCTTGCGCCACGCCTGCTTCCAGCTAATCTCCCGGCGGCACGGCTCCCCGGCTGGGACGCTGCTCTCCCCGCTCCAAGATCTGTCACTGCCTCCCGGGTGCTTCTCCCACCGGCTGCGCCGCTACGCCGCCCGTGCCAACCAGCTAGACTTCCTCCTGGGATGGGTTCGGGGGTGTAGGGCTGGGCCCCTTGTCTGTGCCGTCTGCCTCCTGGGGCTCTGCCCCAAATCGGGCTCCGAAGGTCACCTGCCTGGTATGCTGGCTCCTGGTTCTGAAAACGATCTGTCTGCCCGTATTTGTTCACTCTCCGTCTGTAAGTCTGTGTTTGTTGTTCAGAGTTCTTAGATTGTTAAGTATGTGATTGATTCACTTGTTTTTCCGAGTCTTTGTTGCAAGAGTGATCTGCGGTAGCATCTACCTAGTCCGCCATCTTGGCCCCGCCCCTGCCCCCCCCTTTTTTTTTAATGAGACAGCCTGCTCTCTCCCTCCACTCTCTTTTCGTGTCCTTTTCGCCAGCTTCTAACCCCCTCCACCCTCTCATCTCCCCTCCAGGCAGGAGATGCCAACACAGTCTCAAGTGTCCACCTGATCCAAGAAGCTCACTCCTCACCAGCATCCCTCTCCAACCCATTGTCCAGTCCAATCCATGTCTGAAGAGTTGGCTTCGGGCATGGTTCCTCACCTGGGCCAACAGAAGGTCTGGGGGCCATGACCACTGGGGTCCTTCCAGTCTCAGTCAGACCATTAAGTCTGGTCTTCTGAGAATTTGGGGTCTGCATCCCACTGCTCTCCTGCTCCCTCAGGGGTTCTCTGTTGTGTTCCCTGTCAGGGCAGTCATTGGTTGTAGCCAGGCAGCATCTAGTTCTTCTGGTCTCAGGATGATGCAGTCTCAGGTTCATGCGGCCCTTTCTGTTTCTTGGGCTTGTAATCACCTTGTGTCCTTGGTGTTCTTCATTCTCCTTTGATCCAGGTGGGTTGAGACCAATTGATGCATCTTAGATGGCTGCTTGCTAGTGTTTAAGACCCCAGATGCCACTCTTCAAAGTGGGATGCAGAATGTTTTCTTAATAGATTTTATTATGCCAATTGACTTAGATGTCCCCTGAAACCATGCTCCCCAGACCCCTGCCCCTGCTACGCTGGCCTTCGAAGCATTCAGTTTATTCAGAAAACTTCTTTGCTTTTGGTTTAGTCCAATTGTGCTGACCTCCCTGTACTGTGCACTGTCTTTTCCTTCACCTAAAGTAGTCCTTACCTAGTATGTAATTAGCGAGTACCCCCTCCCACCCTCCCTCCCTCCCTCCCTCCCTCCCTCCCTCCCTCCCCCCTCTCACAACCACAAAAGAATGTTTTCTTCTCAGTTTAAACTATTTCTCAAATTCTTATAATGGTGGTCTTATACAATATTTGTCCTTTTGCAACTGACTGATTTCACTCAGCATAATGCCTTCCAGGTTCCTCCATGTTATGAAATATTTCACAGATTCCTCACTTATTTATTGATGCGTAGTATTCCATTGTGTGAATATACCATAATTTATTTATCCATTCATCCGTTAATGGGCACCTTGGTTGCTTCCATCTTTTTGCTATTGTAAGCAGTGCTTCAATAAACATGGTGTGCATATATCAGTTCGTGTAAAGGCTCTTATTTCTCTAGGATATATTCCAAGGAGTGGGATTGCTGGATCTTATGGTAGTTCTATTTCTAGCTTTTCAAGGAAGTGCCAAATCTATTTCCAAAGTGGTTGTACCATTTGACATTCCCACCAGCAGTGTAGAAGTGTTCCAATCTCTCCACCGCCTCTCCAACATTTATGATTTTGTGTTTTTTGGATAAATGCCAGCCTTGTTGGAGTGAGATGAAATCTCATTGTAGTTTTGATCTGCATTTCTCTAATGGCTAATGTTCGTGAACATTTCCTCATATATCTGTTAGCTACCTGAATGTCTTCTTTAGTGAAGTGTCTATTCATATCTTTTGCCCATTTGTTAATTGGGTTATTTGTCTTTTTGCAGTTGAGTTTTTGCAGTATCATGTAGATTTTAGAGATCATGCGCTGATGAGAAACGTCAAAGCTAAAAACTTTTTCCCAGTCTGTAGGTAGTCTTTTTACTCTTTTGGCGAAGTCTTTGGATGAGTATAAGTGTTTGATTTTTAGGAGCTCCCAGTTATCTAGTTTTTCTACTACATTCTTTATATAATGTTTTCTATACTGTTTATGCCATGTATTAGGGCTCCTAAAGTTGTCCCTATTTTTTCTTCCATGATCTTTATTGTTTTAGATTTTATATTTAGGACTTTGATCCATTTTGAGTTAGTTTTTGTGCATGGAGTGAGGTATGGGTCTTGTTTAATTTTTTTGCAGATGGATATCCAGTTATGCCAGCACCATTTGTTAAAAAGACTGTCTTTTTCCCATTTAACTGTTTGGGGCCTTTGTCAAATACCAGCTGCTCATATATGGATAGATTTATGTCTGGATTCTCAATTCAGTTCCATTGGTCTATGTATCTGTTTCTGTACCAGTACCAGGCTGTTTTGACTACTGTGGTGGTATAATAGGTTCTAAAATCAGGTAAAGTAAGGCCTCCTACTTTGTTCTTCTTTTTCAGTAATGCCTTATTTACCCAGGGACTCTTTCCCTTCCATACGAAATTGGAGATTTGTTTCTCCATCTCATTAAAGAATGTCCTTGGGATTTGGATCGGAATTGCATTAAATGTATAGATAGGTGTGTCTTCCACTTATGTAAGTCTCTTTTGGTTTCTTGCAAAAGTGTACTGTAGTTTTCTTTATATAAGTCTTTTACATCTGTGGTAAGATTTATTCCTAAGTATTTTATCTTCTTGGGGGCTACTGTAAATGGTATTGATTTGGTGATTCCTTCTTCAATGTTCTTTTTGTTGGTGTAGAGGAATCCAACTGATTTTTGTATGTTTATCTGTATCCTGATACTCTGCTGAACTCTTCTATTAGTTTCAGCAGTTTTCTGGAGGATTCCTTAGGGTTTTCTGTGTATAAGATCATGTCATCTGCAAGTAGAAATACTTTGACTTCTTCCTTACCAATCTGGATGCCCTTTATTTCTTTATCTAGCCTAATTGCTCTGGCTAGGACCTCCAGCACAATGTTGAATAAGAATGGTGATAAAGGGCATCCTTGTCTGGTTCCCTATCTCAAAGGGAATGCTTTCAGGCTCTCTCCATTTAGGGTGATGTTGGCTGTTGGCTTTGTATAAATGCCCTTTATTATGTTGAGAAATTTCCCTTGTATTCCTATTTTGCTGAGGGTTTTTATCGTGATGAGTGTTGAACTTTGTCAAACGCCTTTTCTACATCAATTGATAAAATCATGTGATTCTTGTCTTTTGTTTATTTATGTGGTGTGTTACATTAATTGTTTTTCTAATGTTGAACCATCCCTGCAAATCCTATTATCCATTGCTGTCGAGTCAGTTCTGACTCATAGAGACCCTATAGGACAGAGCAGAACTGCCCCATACAGCTTCCAAGGAGCACCTGGCGGATTCGAACTGCCAACTCTTTGGTTAGCAGCCATAGCACTTATCCACTACACCACCAGGGTTTCCTGTCTGGTATGAATCCTACTCGGTCATGGTGAATTATTTTTTTATATGTTGTTGAATTCTATTGGCTAGAATTTTGCTGAGGATTTTTGCATCTACTCTCGTGAAGGATATAGGTCTATAATTTTCTTGTGGTGTCTTTACCTGGTTTTGGTATCAGGCATATGGTGGCTTCATAGAATGAATTTGATAGTATTCCATCCTTTTCTATGCTCTGAAATACCTCAAGTAGTAGTGGTGTTAACTCTTCCCTGAAAGTTTGGTAGAACTCTGCAGTTAAGCCATCAGGACCAGGGCTTTTTTGGGGGCGGGTTGGGGGGGAGTTCTTTGATTACCTTTTCAATCTCTTCTTTAGTTATGGGTCTATTTAGTTGTTCTACCTTTGTTTGTGTTAGTTTAGGTAGGTAGTGTGTTTCTCGGAATTCATCCATTTCTACTAGGTTTTCAAATTTGAGTATAGTTTTTCATAGTAATCTGATATGATTCTTTTAATTTCAGTTCGGCCTGTTGTAATATCATCCATCTCATTTCTTATTCAGGTTATTTGCTTCCTTTCCTGTTTTTCTTTTGTCAGTTTGGCCAATGGTTTATCAATTTTGTTGATTTTTCCAAAAAACCAGCTTTTGGTCTTGTTAATTCTTTCAATTGTTTTTCTGTTTTTTTTTTTTTTAATTTCATTTAGTTCAGCTCTAATTTTTATTATTTGTTTTCTTCTGGTGCCTGTGGGTTTCTTTTGTTGCTCTCTTTCTATTTGTTCAAGTTGTAGGGATTGTTCTTTGATTTTGGCCCTTTCTTCTTTTTGGATGTGTGCATTTATTGATATAAATCGGCCTCTGAGCACCGCTTTTGCTGTGTCCCGAAGGTTCTGATAGGAAGTGTTTTCATTCTCATTGGATTCTATGAATTTCTTTATTCCATCCTTAATGTCTTCTATAATCCAGTCTTTTTTGAGCAAAGTATTGTTCAATTTCCAAGTGTTTGATTTCTTTTCCCTGCTTTTCCTGTTATTGATTTCCACTTTTATGGCCTTATGGTCAGAGAAGATGTTTTGTAATATTTCAGTGTTTTGGATTCTGCTAAGGCTTGGTTTATGACCTAATATGTGGTCTATTCTAGAGAATGTTCCATGTGCACTAGAAAAGAAAGTATAGTTGGTTGCTGTGGGGTGGAGTGTTCTGTATATGTCTATGAGGTCAAGTTGGTTGATTGTGGCATTTAGATCTTCCGTGTCTTTATTGAGCTTCTTTCTGGATGTCCTGCCCTTCACTGAAAGTGGTGGGTTGACGTCTCCTACTATTATTGTGGAGCTGTCTATCTCACTTTTCAGTGCTGATAGAGTTTGTTTTATGTATCTTGCAGCCCTGTCATTGGGTGCATAAATATTTAATATGGTTATATCTTCTTGGTGTAGTGTCCCTTTAATCATTATATAGTGTCCTTCCTTATCCTTTCTGATGGATTTAACTTTAAAGTCTATTTTATCAGAAATTAATATTGCCACTCCTGCTCTTTTTTGATTGTTGCTTGCTTGATATATTTTTTTCCATCCTGTGAGTTTTAGTTTGTTTGTGTCTCTAAGTCTATGGTGTGTCTGTTGTAGACAGCATATAGATGGATCTTGTTTTTTAACCCATTCTGCCACTCTCTGTCTTTTTATTGGTGCATTTAGTCCATTTACATTCAGGGTAATTATGGATAGGTTTTTGTATGAATTTAGTGCTATCATTTTGATGTCTTTTTTTGTGCGTTGACAGCTTCTTTTTCCCACTTGATTTTATGTGCTTGCTTAGATTTTCTTTATATGTTGTCCTTTCCTCATATTTGTTGTTGATTTTGTTTCTGCTGAGTCTGTATTTTTCCCTTGTATTTTATTTTGATGAGTAGGATAGTTTGTCTCATTTGTGGTTATCTTATTATTTTAATTTTTTTTTTATTATTTACCCCTATTTTTCTAAATTTAAAACTAACTTTTATTTCTTTGTGTCACCGTATCTTCCTCTCCACATGGAAGGTGTATGATTACATTTCTTAGTCCCTCTTTATTATTTTAATGTTGTGTCCTTGGAAACTCTAGGCGGCAGTTCTACTGTGTCCTACAGGGTCGCTATGAGTCAGAATTGACTTGACGGCAGTGGGTTTGTTTTTGTTTCTTTTATATAATAACATTGCCGTTACCTTGTGTTGGGCTTTTTTTTTTTTTTTTTAATCTTGCTTTGGTTTTTTGGGGGTTTCCCTGTCTGGGTTGACTTCTGGTTGCTCTGCCCAGTGTTCTAGTCTTGGATTGATACCCAGTATTATTGATTTTCCAACCAAAGAACTCCCTTTAGTATTTCTTGTAGTTTTGGTTTGGTTTTTACGAATTTCCTCAACTTGTGTTTCTCTGGAAATGTCTTAATTTCACCTTCATATTTCAGAGACAGTTTTGATGGATATATGATTCTTGGCAAGCAATTTTTTTCCTTCAGTTTTTTAAAATATGTCATCCCATTGCCTTCTTGCCTGCATGGTTTCTGCTGAGTAGTCCGAGGTTATTCTTATTGGCTCTCCCTTGTAGGTGACTTTTCTTTTATCCCTTGCTGCTCAATTGTCTCCTTATCTTTGGTTTTGGCAAACTTGATTATAATATGCCTTGGTGACTTTCTTTTAAGATCTACCTTATGTGGAGTTCGATGAGCATTTTGGGTAGATATCTTCTCATCTTTCACAATATCAGGGAAGTTTTCTGCCAAAAAATCCTCAACAAATTTTTCTGTATTTTCTGTTATCCCTCCCTGTTCTGGTACTCCAGTCACTCACAGGTTATTTCTCTTGATAGTGTCCCACATGATTCTTGAGATTTCTTCATTTTTAAAATGCTTTTATCTGATTTTTCTTCAAATATATTAGTGCCAAGGGATTTATCTTCAAGTTCTGAAATTCTAGCTTCTACTTGCTCAATTCTGCTCCTCTCACTTTCTATTGAGTTATCTAATTCTGTAATTTTACTGTTAATCTACTGAATTTCTGATTGCTGTCTGTCTATGAATTTTTCTAGCTTATTAAACTTTTCATTATGTTCCTGAATAATCTTTCTAATTTCTTCAGTTGCTTTATCTGTGTGTTCCTCGGCTTGTTCTGCGTATTGCCTCATTTCCTTCCTGATGTCTTGAAGGGTTCTGTATATTAAACTTTTGTATTCTGCATCTGGTAATTCCAGGAGCGCACTTTCATCTAAAAGATTCCTGGATTCCTTGTTTTGAGAGCCTGTTGAGGTGATCATGGCCTGTTTCTTTCTGTGACTTGATATTGACTGTTTTCTCCGAGCCATCTATATGTTATTGTATTAGTTTGTGCTTGCTTACTGTGTTGTAGCTGCTTGCTTTGTTCTGTTTTAGTATACCCTATGGGTTGCTTGAGTGAGCTAGCTTGATTATTTTTGCCTTTGGAGCTCTGGTGTCCTGTCCCCAGCTGGCTAGAGGTGTTATCAGGTATATCAGTCTAGGAGTCCATTCAGTTTTCTTGTATGAATTCAGCTCAGGTTTCCAGGTAGCTGATATCAAGTGTGTGGTACAGGCTCTGTCCTACAGTCTTAGAGGGGCAGGGGCGATTGGCGTATATACTGGTATCTGATTGCAGCAGGGAGTCATGCTCTGAACAAGGCAGAGGGCTGAGAACCGACCCCCAAGTGTCTCTGAGGAAAATGAGTCTCTGTTCCCTAGAGTGTGCTGGTGGGTGGGCTCTGCAAAGGGATAATGGGTACCCAAAAATTTTGGTGTAAGGACTGGGAGGTACCAGTTATCCCTAGGCCCCTGTCATGGGTGGCTGGGCGACCCAAGTGGAGCCACCAGCCCTTAGGTCCTTGTTGTGGGTAGGTGAGGACCTTGTTTAATAAGCAGACAATGTCAAATGTCAAAAAAACCACCTCTCTACTGCACCGCTGAAATGGTTGGAGTCTGCCAACAAGGGCCTATTCTCTCGAAATAGGCCCACACAGGTCCATGCAGAAGGGAAAGGTGCTCAAGGTCCACAGACAGTTTATGCCTGGACAGGAGCCGCTTCTGTCCTGAGCTCCCCCAGTTAATGGAGCTAGCAAATTATCTTTTCCTCCCAGTTGCAAAATTTTTCCTTCCCCAAGGCCGGGAGGACAGCTCCAGGTGCTCACCAGGGTCTATCTCAGGCCCAGGGTTTCAGTCGCTGAAGCTGGCTTGAGGGGAGGGGGGTGGTAAAATATACGCAAGTACTTAGCTTTTGCCGAGAGAGCCCTTCTGCTCAGGTTCTGGAGGTGTGAGTGGGCTGTGTGGCTGGCCGCTTCTCCCTGAGGAAACTGTGGTCAAACGCTAGGACCAGCCCACCAGCGCCACAGCTGCTGCCACAGCCTCTCCTGGAATGGTGCCTAAGGGCTCCCCGCAATGCAGGTCTGGCAACTCCTCTCCACTTCTGAACGGTCTCTTCCTTCCCCTGCCCCTCAGTTCATTATCTAAACTTGCCTTTGATTTTCAGGGCTCCCAGCTTGTCATCAATATACTCGTTTCACTTGTTTTTTTCAGGTCTTTGTTGTAAAGAGGGCTCAATGGAAGTGTCTATCTATTCCGCCATCTTGGCTCTGCCTCACATATTTTTTAATTGTCTTCTTTATTATTGAGTTCTAAGAGTGCTCTACATATTATGGATAGAAGTCTCTATCAGCTATATGATTTGCAAATATTTTCTTCCATCCCGTGGGTTGTCTTTTTGCTTTCTTGATGGTGTCCTTTGAAGTAGAAGTTTTAAAATTTGATGAAGTTCAATTTATTGTTTATTTTCTTCTTTGTTGCTTCAGGGCACAGCCTCTTGATCGTAAGCACATAAATAATATTGAATGGCATTGCATCTAAAGAGATGATGAGATATTTAAAATATGATGTTGAATATGGAAGTATTTTTTAGCTTAGAGGCAAGAACTGGTGGTTATTTCATTATGAATACGAAACGATAGCTCTCTTTCTGCTAGATAGAAGACCCGTCTCCATGGATTGGTGATGCAGTGGTTAAAGGGCTCAGCTGTGAACCAAAAAATTTGAGTTTAAACCCACCAGCTGCTCAGAGGGAGAAAGATATGGCAGTTTGTTTCCGTAAAGATTCACAGCCTTGGAAACCCTGCGGGACAGCTTTGCTCTGTCCTATAAGGTCAATATGAGCTGAAATGGGCTTGACAGCGGTGGGTGTTGGTTGGGTCTATGGCAATAAATCAAAATACATTTTGGAATATTTGTCAATTATCATGTAGGAAAATAGTGGCTTTGGCATATGTTCCTTGGTAAAATTATAGTTTCTCTCTGTTAATTTTATTTTGTAATTGCGGCCCTGTTGAGAGGGAACTTAGTCTTTTGGATAGTGAGGAAAGCATTTTGGAGCTGTTTGGAGACTCTGTGAAAGCACACAGGAAGTTAGCTTTCCTTTTCTGAATTCAGCAAGGAGGGTCAGGGAAAGCAAACTTGAAAAGCCTTTGTAGGAAAGGAAAACTGAAAGTTCAACTCTGAACTGACAGGTGTGCCCCAGGCAGAGTAGGAGAAACAGGCCAGTACCAGGAGGCAGAGACCCAGGAGTGTCCAGAGTTTGACTGAAGTATGATGTTTCTTTTCTTCTGTGACACCAAGGCACCCTGATTTGGTACATGTGGCTGTAAATCAAGGTGGAGAACACATTAGACCAGCCACGAATTTCTAAGCTGCGCTCATTGGTACCAGAGACCATTCTTTTAATGGACTTGGCTATTGAAACTGAAGAGTGAAAAACGTCACTGGACAAGATCAAGTTTACACAGGTTCTGTCCTATCCATCTATTTTACTGACTTCTGTGAAAGAATGTTTCTTTTCCTTTAGGAATGGTGAACAGATAGCAGTAAGGGGGTGCAGATTAGCTTGTATGCATTTCTTCATTACTGATTACTTCAAGCAAAGGTATTTATCTTTCTAGCAGACACTGGTAAAGCATTTATAAGCTGCTTTTATTTTTATCTCCACATTTGATCATTAAAACAAGAGAAGGTGGTGGTTATTATTATTAGCTACAGCTTATAAAGGAGGAAGCTAAGCAACTTCCTTAGAAAATGTCAACCAGCAGAGAAAGGACTTGAACCTTTGACCTAGGGCTCGATTCCTAAATTGTTACACAAAGAACAAAAGCACCGTATGTAATCAAGCCTAAATTATGTGCCCATATAGAAAAAAGTATGCAAAAATACGCGAGAATAGGGAGTATAATACCTGCTTTTATAAAATTTAATTTCATTTTTAATATAATCCCCAAGAAAGGACCTGTGCAGAATAGGATGAAGGGCTGGAGGTTTTGTGGAAACGGCTTGACATTTCATGGCTCCCAGACATATTCCCCAACACTGAGGGCTGAAGTGACCCAGGAGAGAGATGCTATGGGGTGGGGAAGGCCGCCGGCAGCCTGGTGCCTGGGGAGTTGTATCTTTCTCCATAGCCTGTCAGGAGAAAGGTGTGCTGGAGGTTGTTTGTGTGCTGCTAATGTAAGGAACAAGGAAGCCTGAAGAACTGATAGCTTTGAATTATGGTGTTGGTGAAGAATATCGACTATACCATGGACTGCCAAAAGAACAAATAAATCTGTCTTGGAAGAAGTACAATCAGAATGCTCCTTAGAAGCAAGGATGGTGAGACTTTGTCTCACATACTTTGGACATGTTATAGGGAGGGACCAGACCCTGGAGAAAGACATTGTGCTCGGTAAAGTGGAGGGTCACTGAAAAAGAGGAAGACGCTCAAAGAGATTGATTGACACAGTGGCTGCAGCAATGGGCTCAAGCATAGCAAAGATTGTGAGAATGGTGCAGGACTGGGCAGTGTTTCCTTCTGTTGTACGTAGGGTCGCTATGAGTCAAAACTGACTCGATAACACCTAACATCAACAACAGTGTAAGGAGCTCTGCAGGGAACCCTGGAGTGTGCCAGTCTCTTAAACTTTTGTTTTGTGGAGGTGTCTTAGTTACCTAGTGCTGCTATAACAGAAATACCACAAGTGGATGGCTTTAACAAAGAGAAATTTATTCTCTCACAGTATAGGAGGCAGAAGTCTGAATTCAGGGTGCCAGCTCCAGGGGATGGCTTTCTTTCTCTGTTGGCTCTGGGGGAAGGTCCTTGTCATCAATATTCCCCTCTCTAGGAGCTTCTCAGTGCAGGTACCCCTGCGCTCTACTTTCTTGATCATATGAGGTCCCCCATGTCTCTCAGCTTGCTTTTTTCTTTTATACCTCAAAAGAGATTGGTTTAAGACACAACCTAATCTTGTAGATTGAGTCCTGCCTCATTAACATAACTGCTGCTAATCCCATTTCATTAACATCGTAGAGGTAGGATTTACAACACATAGGAAAATCATATCAGATGACAAAATGGTGGACAATCACACAATACTGGGAATCATGGCCTAGTTAAGTTGATACATATTTTGGGGGGGACACAATTCAATCCATGACATGAGGGAAACCTTATCTGTCCTTTGTTTTTAGGTTAGCTAAAGGATCAACCTTAGACCCAAGTTGCCCTGGTATAGAAAGCCACTTCTACCCCACAGAACGCTAGTGCTCTACCACTTAGTAGCTCAAGATGCAACAGCAAGGAGCAGGCTTATACGCACAGTGATGTTCCTCTATGTGAGGATGAAACATCACTGCCTCCACTGTTTGTGGAGAGGGCAGAAAATAGGCCCTCTCCCCTCCCTAATGCCAAGGCCTCCTTCTCTGAAGCTCTGGTGCAGGCTCCTGGGGGTTGCTCCATTGCCTGGTTGTCTAACAACAGCGAGGAGTAGCTTGTTTCCCTCCTTAAAGTCGCCTTCGTCTGGCTGATTTGAAGCTTAGCATATCTGTGTAAGGAGCCTTTGGCCATCCATGTCTGGTACTAATGAAACAGGAAGAAGGCTTTGTTTTTTTTTATCTCTCTCTCTTTTTTTTGATAAAGGAAACTCCTTGTCCAGAGCCTACAGCTGGAGTGAAGCATGGCTATTTTTATTTTTAGAGTGTGTGGGTGTCAGTGTAGACCCTGGCACAGGTTGAAATTGGAAGGTGGCTCCTGTTATTGTGAGGCATTTTTTACAGAGGTTTAACATTTCCTCTGGCCCTGGTACCCACTGAAAAAAAACAGGATCAGGTGGAGAGGTGACTTCTCAAGAAGTCTTTTCTGTGTCCCGATGATAAATCTTACAAGAACCAAGCCAGGTGAGAAATTTAGGGCTTTGGGATAAAGAGTTCACTCAGCCACTGTCTTCACTGTCATTATACTCCTTCTCAAAAACAAAAAAACAAAACCCCAAACACAGAATAGACTACTTTAAGTCTTCTTGGTCATTTTTCTCATGTCTTCTTTTATATGCTCACTCTGTCTGCCTGTCTATGTATCTATCAATCTATCTCTGTCTATCTAAATTAGAGAGGAAACCAGAGAAGCACAGATGGCTCTCACCTCACATTTTTTTTTAACTTTTATTGAGCTTCACGTGAACGTTTACAAATCAAGTCAGACTGTCACATATATGTTTATATACACCTTACTCCGTACTCCGTACACTTGTTCTCCCCCTAATGAGTCAGCCCTTCCAGTCTCTCTTTTCGTGACAGTTTTGCCAGCTTCCAACTCTCTCTATCCTCCCATCCTCCCTCCAGACAGGAGATGCCAACACAGTCTCAAGTGTCCACCTGATATAATTAGCTCACTCTTCATCAGCATCTCTCTCCTACCCACTGTTCAGTCCCTTTCATGTCTGATGAGTTGTCTTCAGGAATGGTTCCTGTCCTGGGCCAAAAGAAGGTTTGGGGACCATGACTGCCGGGATTCCTCTAGTCTCAGTCAGACCATTAAGTATGGTCTTTTTGTGAGAATTTGGGGTCTGCATCCCACTGATGTCCTGCTCCCTCAGGGGTTCTCTGCTGCGCTCCCGGTCGGGGCGGTCATCGATTGTGGCCGGGCACCAACTAGTTCTTCTGGTCTCAGGATGATGTAGGTCTCTGGTTCGTGTGGCCCTTTCTGTCTCTTGGGCTCTTAGTTATCCTGTGACCTTGGTGTTCTTCATTCTCCTTTGATCCAGGTGGGTTGAGACCAATTGATGAATCTTAGATGGCCGCTTGTTAGCACCTAAGACCCCAGACGCCACATTTCAAAGTGGTGTGCAGAATGTTTTCATAAGAGAATTATTTTGCCAGTTGACTTAGAAGTCCCCTTAAACCGTGGTCCCCAAGCCCCCGCCCTTGCTCCGCTGGCCTTTGAAGCATTCATTTTATCCCAGAAACTTCTTTGCTTTTGGTTCAGTCCACTTGAGCTGACCTTCCGTGTATTGGATATTGTCCTTCCCTTCACCTAAAGCAGTTCTTATCTACTAATTAATCAGTAAAAACCCCTCTCCCACCCTCCCTCCCTCCCCCGTCATAACCACAAAAGTATGTGTTCTTCTCAGTTTATACTGTTTCTCAAGATCTTA
Source organism: Loxodonta africana (assembly GCF_030014295.1). Classification (NCBI taxonomy): domain Eukaryota; kingdom Metazoa; phylum Chordata; class Mammalia; order Proboscidea; family Elephantidae; genus Loxodonta; species Loxodonta africana. The sequence continues at coordinate 38,466,443 of NC_087342.1, forward strand.
TAATAGTGGTCTTATACAGTATTTGTCCTTTTGCCTCTGACTAATTTCGCTCAGCATAATGCTTTCCAGGTTCCTCCATGTTATGAAATGTTTCACAGATTCGTCACTGTTCTTTATCAATGAGTAGTATTCCATTGTGTGAATATACCACAATTTATTTACCCATTCATCCGTTGATGGACACCTTGGTTGCTTCCAGCTTTTTGCTATTGTAAACGAGCTGCAATAAACATGGGTGTGCATATATCTGTTTGTGTGAAGGCTCTTATTTCTCTAGGGTATATTCCGAGGAGTGGGATTTCTGGGTTGTACGGTAGTTCTATTCCTAACTGTTTAAGATAACGCCAGATAGATTTCCAAAGTGGTTGTACCATTTTACATTCCCACCAGCAGTGTATGAGAGTTCCAATCTCCCCGCAGCCTCTCCAACATTCATTATTTTGTGTTTTTTGGATTAATGCCAGCCTTGTTGGAGTGAGATGGAATCTCATCATAGTTTTAATTTGCATTTCTCTAATGGCTAATGATCGAGAGCATTTTCTCATGTATCTGTTAGCTGCCTGAATATCTTCTTTAGTGAAGTGCGTGTTCATATCCTTTGCCCACTTCTTGATTGGGTTGTTTGTCTTTTTGTGGTTGAGTTTTGACAGAATCATATAGATTTTAGAGATCAGGCTCTGGTCGGAGATGTCATAGCTGAATATTCTTTCCCAGTCCATAGGTGGTCTTTTTACTCTTTTGGTGAAGTCTTTAGATGAGCATAGGTGTTTGATTTTTAGGAGCTCCCAGTTATCTGGTTTCTCTTCATCATTTTTGGTAATGTTTTGTATTCTGTTTATGCCTTGTATTAGGGCTCCTAGGGTTGTCCCAATTTTTTCTTCCATGATCTTTATCGTTTTAGTCTTTATGTTTAGGTCTTCGATCCACTTGGAGTTAGTTTTTGTGCATGGTGTAAGGTATGGGTCCTTTTTCATTTTTTTGCAAATGGATATGCAATTATGCCAGCACCATTTGTTAAAAAGACTATCTTTTCCCCAATTAACTGACACTGGGCCTTTGTCAAATATCAGCCACTCATATGTGGATGGATTTATATCTGGGTTCTCAATTCTGTTCCACTGGTCTATATGTCTGTTGTTGTACCAGTACCAGGCTGTTTTGACTACTGTGGCTGTATAATAAAAAAAACTAAAAAAGTATAATAGGTTCTGAAATCAGGTAGAGTGAGGCCTCCCACTTTCTTCTTCTTTTTCAGTAATGCTTTGCTTATCCGGGGCTTCTTTCCCTTCCATATGAAGTTGGTGATTTGTTTCTCTATCACATTAAAAAATGACATTGGAATTTGGATCGGAAGTGCATTGTATGTATAGATGGCTTTTGGTGGAATAGACATTTTTACTATGTTAAGTCTTCCTATCCATGAGCAAGGTATGTTTTTCCACTTAAGTATGTCCTTTTGAATTTCTTGTAGTAGTGCTTTGTAGTTTTCTTTGTATAGGTCTTTCACATCTTTGGTAATATTTATTCCTAAGTATTTTATCTTCTTGGGGGCTACTGTGAATGGTATTGATTTGGTGATTTCCTCCTCGATGTTCTTTTTGTTGATGTAGAGGAATCCAAGTGATTTTTGTATGTTTACCTTATAACCTGAGACTCTGCCAAACTCTTCTATTAGTTTCAGTAGTTTTCTGGAGGATTCCTTAGGGTTTTCTGTGTATAAGATCATGTCATCTGCGAATAGAGATAATTTTACTTCCTCCTTGCCAATCCGGATGCCCTTTATTTCTTTGTCTAGCCTAATTGCTCTGGCAAGGACTTCTAGCACAATGTTGAATAAGAGCAGTGATAAAGGGCATCCTTGTCTGGTTCCCGTTCTCAAGGGAAATGCTTTCAGGCTCTCTGCATTTAGAGTGATGTTGGCTATTGGCTTTGTATAGATGCCCTTTATTATGTTGAGGAATTTTCCTTCAATTCCTATTTTGCTGAGAGTTTTTATCATAAATGGGTGTTGGACTTTGTCAAATGCCTTTTCTGCATCAATTGATAAGATCATGTGGTTTTTGTCTTTTGTTTTATTTATATGGTGGATTACTTTAATGGTTTTTCTAACATTAAACCAGCCTTGCATACCTGGTATAAATCCCTCTTGGTCGTGTTGAATTATTTTTTTGGATATGTTGTTGAATTCTATTGGCTAGAATTTTGTTGAGGATTTTTGCATCTATGTTCATGAGGGATACAGGTCTGTAATTTTCCATTTTTTGTGATGTGTTTACCTGGTTTTGGTATCAGGGAGATGGTGGCTTCATAGAATGAGTTAGGTAGTATTCCGTCATTTTCTATGCTTTGAAATACCTTTAGTAGTAGTGGTGTTAACTCTTCTCTGAAAGTTTGGTAGAACTCTGCAGTATAGCCATCCGGGCCAGGGCTTTTTTTTTTTGTTGGGAGTTTTTGGATTACCATTTCAATCTCTTTTTTTGTTATGGGTCTATTTAGTTGTTCTACTTGTGAATGTGTTAGTTTAGGTAGGTAGTGTTTTTCCAAGAATTCATCCGTTTCCTCTAGGTTTGCAAATTTGTTAGAGTACAATTTTTCGTAATAATCTGATAGGATTCTTTTAATTTCTTTTGGTTCTGTTGTGATGTGGCCCTTCTCGTTTCTTATTCAGGTTATTTGTTTCCTTTCCTGTATTTCTTTAGTCAGTCTGGCCAATGGTTTATCAATTTTGTTAATTTTTTCCAAAAACCAGCTTTTGGCTTTGTTAATTCTTTCAATTGTTTTTCTGTTCTCTAATTCATTTAGTTCAGCTCTAATTTTTATTATTTGTTTTCTTCGGGTGCCTGATGGATTCTTTTGTTGCTCACTTTCTATTTGTTCAAGTTGTTGGGACAGTTCTCTGATTTGGGCTCTTTCTTCTTTTTGTATGTGTGCATTTATCGATATAAATTGACCTCTGAGCACTGCTTTTGCTGTGTCCCAGAGGCTTTGATAGGAAGTATTTTCATTCTCGTTGCATTCTATGAATTTCCTTATTCCCTCCTTAATGTCTTCTATAACCCAGTCTTTTTTCAGGAGGGTATTTGTTTTCTATTGTTCAGTTTCCAAGTATTTGATTTCTTTCCCCTAATTTTTCTGTTATTGATTTCCACTTTTATGGCCTTGTGGTCTGAGAAGATGCTTTGTAATGTTTCGATGTTTTGGATTCTGCAAAGGTTTGTTTTATGACCTAATATGTGGTCTATTCTAGAGAATGTTCCATGTGCACTAGAAAAAAAAGTATACTTTGCAGCAGTTGGGTGGAGAATTTTGTATAAGTCAATGAGGTCAAGTTGGTTGATTGTTGTAATTAGGTCTTCCGTGTCTCTCTTGAGCTTCTTACTGGATGTCCTGTTCTTCTCCGAAAGTGGTGTGTTGAAGTCTCCTACTATAATTGTGGAGGTGTCTATCTCACTTTTCAATTCTGTTAAAATTTGTTTTATGTATCTTGCAGCCCTGTCATTGGGTGCATAAATATTTAATATGGTTATATCTTCCTGATCAATTGTCCCTTTTATCATTATGTAGTGTCCTTCTTTATCCTTTGTGGTAGATTTAAGTTTAAAGTCTATTTTGTCAGAAATTAATATTGCTACTCCTCTTCTTTTTTGCTTATTGTTTGCTTGATATATTTTTTTCCATCCTTTGAGTTTTAGTTTGTTTGTGTCTCTAAGTCTAAGGTGTGTCTTTTGTAGGCAGCATATAGATGGATCATGTTTCTTTATCCAGTCTGAGACTCTCTGCCTCTTTATTGGCGCATTTAGTCCATTTACATTCAGCGTAATTATACATAAGTAAGTGTTTAGTGTTGTCATTTTGATGCCTTTTTATGTGTGTTGCTGACAATTTCATTTTTCCACATACTTTTTTGTGCTGAGATGTTTTTCTTAGCAGATTGTGAGATCCTCATTTTCATAGTATTTGACTTTATGTTTGCTGAGTCGTTACGCTTTTCTTGGTTTTTATTTTTAGTTATGGAGTTGTTATACCTCTTTGTGATTACCTTAATATTCAGCCCTATTTTTCTAAGTAAAAACCTAACTTGTATTGTGGTATATCGCCTTGTATCCCTCTCCATGTGGCAGTTCTATGCCACCTGAATTTAGTCCCTCTTTTTGATTATTGTGATGTTTTACATATCGACTTCAATGATTCCCTGTTTTGAGCGTTTTTTTTTTTTTAATTAGTCTTAATTTGTTTTTGTGATTTCCCTATTTGAGTTGATATCAGGACGTTCTGTTTTGTGACCTTGTGTTGTGCTGGTATCTGATATTATTGGTTTTCTGACCAAACAATTTCCTTCAGTATTTCTTGTACCTTTGGTTTGGTTTTTGCAAATTCTCTAAGCTTGTGTTTATCTGTAAATATCTTAATTTCCCCTTCATATTTCAGAGAGAGTTTTGCTGGATATATGATCCTTGGCTGGCAGTTTTTCTCCTTCAGTGCTCTATATATGTTATCCCATTGCCTTCTTGCCTGCATGGTTTCTGCTGAGTAGTCTGAACTTATTCTGATTGATTCTCCCTTTGAAGGAGACCTTTCTTTTCTGCCTGGCTGCTTTTAAAATTTTCTCTTTATCTTGGTTTTGGCAAATTTGATGATAATATGTCTTGGTGTTTTTCTTTTTGGATCAATCTTAAATGGGTTTCGATGAGCATCTTGGATAGATATCCTTTCGTCTTTCATGAGTCAGGGACGTTTTCTGTCAGCAGATCTTCAACTATTCTCTCTGTGTTTTCTGTCCTCCCTCCCTGTTCTGGGACTCCAATCACACGCAAGTTATCCTTTTTGATAGAGTCCCACATGATTCTTAGGGTTTCTTCATTTTTTTTGATTCTTTTATCTGATTTTTTTCCAGCTATGTTGGTGTTGATTCCCTGGTCCTCCAGATGTCCCAGTCTGCATTCTAATTGCTCGAGTCTGCTCCTCTGACTTCCTATTGCATTGTCTAATTCTGTAATTTTATTGTTAATCTTTTGGATTTCTGCATGCTGTCTCTCTATGGATTCTTGCAACTTATTAATTTTTCCACTCTGTTCTTGAATAATATTTTTGAGTTCTTCAACTGCTTTATCAGTGTGTTCCTTGGCTTTTTCTGCAGTTTGCCTTATTTCATTTCTGAGGTCATCCCTGATGTCTTGAAGCATTCTGTAAATTAGTTTTTTATATTCTGTATCTGATAATTCCAAGATTGTATCTTCATTTGGGAAAGATTTTGATTCTTTTGTTTGGGGCGGTTGTAGAAGCTGTCATGGTGTGCTTCTTTATGTGGTTTGATATCGACTGCTGTCTCTGAGCCATCACTAAGATATTGCAGTGATTTATTCTATATTTTCTCACTGAGTCTTATCTTGTTTTGTTTTCTTTCAGTGTACGTGGATGGGCTACTAGATTGTGCTGTCTTGATTGTTGTAGCCCTTGACTTACTTATGACCTATTACCAGCTTGTTTGAGCTGTTGCCAGATATATATGCCTGAGTCTATTCACTATTCTTGAGTAGAATCTGATTTTGGGTCATTAAGTGTGTGCTGCACCCTAACACCTATCCACCTCAAGAAGTAGTGGTGATAGTTGTGTGCACCAGATTCTATTAGCAGCTGGGGTTCACACTCCAGGGGGGGCAGGATGCTGACAGGCTTCCCCCAAGTGTCAGTGAGGTAGGTGTGTCTCTATTCCTAAAGCACTTTGGTGGGAGTTGTCTACAGCTGTACCTTAGGCCCCCAATGCAAGTACTTCTATAGATTGGTAGGTGTCACCCTCCTGAGACCGCTAAGGCAAGAGGCTAGGTGGTCTGGGGGGAGCTTCAGCCCTCAGTTCCCTGATGTGGGTCAGTTAGGGCTCTGTTGAATAGGCAGAGTTATCAGACCTGGGAAACTTGTTTTTCTAGTAAATCCGCTAAAAAAAAGTGCAGTCAGATCTCTATCAGAACTGCCTTTGCATTATAACAGCCACCTTGTTCCCTGTAAGTATGAAAGCCCGAGATTTGGATCATATATGCTTGGCTAGAGCTGGTTCTGTGTTTTAGTCCAATTAGGGAAGGATTTTTGGTCCCTGAGTTTTTTGTGGTTGCTTCTCTCAGGCCGGAAGAATGGGTTAGGAAAAGAACAAAAAAAAAAAAAAAAAAAAAGGGAAAAGCAAGACCGCGGAGCCAGAGCAGTTCTCCCTCTGGCTCAGGAAATTCCAATGTTAATGAAGCCTCCTGGGAAGGGCAGGGGAGGGTTCTGAAAAAGAGGAGAGAGTAGCACCCCGGAATATAGCCAAAGTTTCTTATCTTGCTTGGGATGACTATTTTATCTACGATTCCCAAGGGGCATGTTGCCTATGTGTGCTGGCTGTGTAGAGATTGCCTCCGAGGGTCTGGCCTACAGAAGTCGCAGTCAGTTCCTCCGCTGCCAGTCCAAAGCCCAGCGTTAAGGTTCCCCGGCTGGGAAGCTGCACTCCCGGCTCCAAAATCAGTCGCTGCCTCCCAGGGACTTCTCCTCCCGCCAGCTGCGTGGCCGCGTCACCCGTGCAGACCGACTGGGCCCCCTCCCGGGGTTAGATCAGGGAGTATATCTGTGCCCTGTGTTTGCACCTTCACAGGATGTCCTGCTTAGCTCCCCTACACCCAGTCCGAAGCTCCGCGCCAAGGTTCCCCAGCTGGGATGCTGCGCTACCAGCTCCAAAACCAGTCGCTGCCTCCCGGTGACTTCTCCCGCCATCCGCGTTGCTGCGCCACCCATGCGGACCGGCTGGGCCCCCTCCCGGTGTCAGTTCAGGGGGGTAGGGCTGCGCCCTGTGTTTGTGCCTTCACAGGATGTTGTGTTCTACTCCCCTGCGCCCAGTCCTAAGCCTGGCGCCAAGGTTACCTGACTGAGTTGCTGGCTCCAGGCTCCGAAAACAGTTTCTGCTTCCCCGTAGTTGTCGTTCTCTGTCTCTGTCACTCAGATCAACTCTTTAAATCTGTGTTTGTTGTTCAGGGTTCGTAGATTGTCATGTATGTGATCGATTCACTTGTTTTTTCGAGTCTTTGTTGCAAGAGGGATCCGAGGTAGCATCTACCTAGTCAGCCATCTTGGCCCCCTCCCCCTCACCTCACATTTTTAATGAGAACACTGGATCTGCTGACTGTGAAAATATAACTCCATTGACCTTTGGCAGGTCCTTGGGCCTGACACAAGTGACCCTGTTGTCTCTTGTTTTCTATCGCCTTCACTGGAGAGGGAAAAAGAGGTCCTGTGAGGTCATGCAGCTTAACCCCAGCCTCTCTGAGAACAAGAGAGCAAACCACACTGACAGACAAGAACTTGGTGCTTCATCCTCAAAATTTTCCAGAAAAGGTGATTTCTGCCAGTGGTGTTCTTTCTGTTTTCTGAGGTTCATATTTTATGCATTTTTGTTCACTTATTTTTTAATGATTAAAGCCAGGATTAGGTATAGTAATTAATTGAACTTCTAATGTAATGTTAGCAAACCAGATTGGCATTCACATTTCATATTTTTTCTCTGGTCTAGATAAGATCTTTTAGGAAATGAATACTTAGCTACCCTGAGAGTTTAACTGAAGGCTGATGTTTGGTCTTCTCGGTTTAGTAATTTGATTGCCAGTGAGTTTGTCTCCCCCTCTCCACCCTTTAAGCTCAGATGGTAGCCTAGTACCCTTAACTCTGTCAGAAACTATAATAGGCCCACAGTCTGAGGTTGAGTTCTCATGAGAAAAGTGTAGGAGAGACAGGAAATGGGACCCCAGGAGTCTGTTCTCATGACGCGGATTCAGTGGAAACAATGGGATGGGTCTATTCTTTTTTCAGTTTTCAGTTGGCTTTCTTCTTTGATGATCTTTCTTTCTCCTGACCCTTCCACCCACCCTGATCCTCTCCGAGAGATGGGAAGCAGGATATTTCCACAGCCACTGGTCCTGTGAGGGACCCATGCTCCTCCTCAAGTCAAATTCTTAGCTCCTGTTCCAAGTTCTCAGGGCTACCTCTTGATAGCTGGGGCTTTCCTGCCATATTTTATCCAAAGGAGAAAAACAACAACAACAAAAAAAAACAGAATCCGTTGCCACTGAGTTGATTCCGACTCAGAAAGGAAAAAAAAAAAAAAAGCTTCGAAAGTCCTAAATTTTTAAAAAACTATCACAACATAAAATATTAAGCATCAATCAAAATATAAATTGTCTCTTTAATGGCAACAAAGACCTTGTCAAAACTGCTAAATGGAGGTTACATTTGTGGCCTGGGGACAGGAGTTATAATGTGATCTGGCTGTGATCTTGGGGGACTTGCAGGAGGTGGACGGATATTGCACCCATCACAGAGGGCAGACCGAGCTGGGGCTTCAAAGATATTGTTGTTACCCTCTATAATGAATGGTCCCTGTAGCTGATAGAGGGAGCTTCAGTAGAGTTTCTGTGTTGCTTTTTAATCTCCCAACATCACTTGGAACTCTGTAGAGAAGTCAGGGTCCACTCCTTCAGTGCGGGCTAACTGGTCAATATGACTTGAAAAGGCATAGCATTTTCTTCATTCAGCTTCCCAATTTAGGGTCAGTTGCTTTCAGTATCTCAAGTCTAAATCCCTGATCCTTCAAGTACATTTTTGCAAAGGCTACTTGAGCTCTTTTGCAGCTTAAATGTGCCACCATTAAGGAAAACCCATTTTCCTCTACCCCACTCCTATTGAGATACTCTCTGCAACATGATCTCAATATCAACCTTGAAGAAGCAAACACATCCTCAGTTTCTTCTCTCTTCTCAGATACAACCTCATTTCTTTGGAGTCTCTGGCCTGTGCCATAGGCCACAGTGTAAGGTCAGGAAGCACAACGTCATGTGCCAGGCCATTTGCGGGCAGTACCACTGCTCTGTGCAAACCAACAGCACCTGTACAGCACTCTGCATACAAAGTTTCTTCTGCCCAACGTTCCTTTAATGTTAATAGTAATAGTTGTGCTGCTGTAAAACAGTAAAAGTGCTGTTGAGTTGGTTCTGACTCACTGTGATCCTATGCACAACACGAAACACCACCCGGTCCTGCGTCATCCTTGCAATCCTTGCTATGCTTGAGCTCATTGTTGCAGCTACTGTGTCAATCCACCTCATTGAGGGTCTTCCTCTTTTCTGCTGACCCTGTACTTTGCCAAGCATGATGTCCTTCTGCAGGGACTAATCCCTCCTGACAACATGTCCAAAGTATGTAAGACACAGTCTCGCCATCCTTGCTTCTAAGGAGCATTCTGGCCGCACTTCTTCTAAGACAGATTTGTTCGTTCTTTTGGCAGTCCACGGTATATTCAATATTCTTCGCCAACACCACAATTCAAAGGCATCAATTCTTCTTCGGTCTTCTTTATTCATTGTCCAGCTTTCATATGCATATGATGCAATTGCAAATACCATTGCTAGGGTCAGGTGCACCTTAGCCTTCAAGGTGACATCCCTGTTTTTCAACACTTTAAAGAGGTCCTTTACAGAAGATTTACCCAAAGCAATGCATCGTTTGATTTCTTGACTGCTGCTTCCATGGCTGTTGATTGTGGATCCAAGTAAAACGAAATCCTTGACAACTTCAATCCTTTCTCCATTTATGATGATGGTGCTCATTTGTCCAGTTGTGAGGATTTTTGTTTTCTTTATGTTGAGGTATGATCCATACTGAAGGCTGTGGTCTTCGATCTTCATTAGTAAGTGCTTCAAGTCCTTTTCACTTTCAGCAAACAATATTGTGTCATCTATATAACGCAGGTTGTTAATGAGTCTTCCTCCAATCCTGATGCCCCGTTCTTCTTCATATAGTCCAGCTTCTCGGATTATTTGCTCGGCATATGGATTGAATAGGTATGGTGAAAGGATACAACCCTGATGCACACCTTTCTTGACTTTAAACCAATCAGTATCCCCTTGTTCTGTCTGAACAACTGCCTCTTGATCTATGTAAAGGTTCCTCATGAGCACAATTAAGTGTTTTGGAATTCCCATTCTTCACAGTGTTATCCATAGTTTGTTATGATCCACACAGTCGAATGCCTTTGCATAGTCAATAAAACACAGGTAAACATCTTTCTGGTATTCTCTGCTTTCAGCCAGGATCCATCTGACATCAGCAATGATATCCCTGGTTCCACATCGTCTTCTGAAACCAGCCTGAATTTCTGGCAGTTCCCTGTCGATATACTGCTGCAGCCATTTTGAATGATCTTCAGCAAAATTTTGCTTGTGTGTGATATTAATTTCTGCATTCTGTTGGATCACCTTTCTTGGGAATAGGCATAAATATGAACCTATTCCAGTCAGCCTGCCAGGAAACTGTCTGCCATATTTTTTGGCATAGAAGGTTGAGCACCTCCAGCGCTGCATCTGTTTGTTGAAACATCTCAGTTGATATCCCATTAATTCCTAGAGCCTTGTTTTTCGCCAATGCCTTCAGTGCAGCTTGGACTTCTTCCTTCAGTACTGTAAGTTCCTAATAATATGCTACCTCCTGAAATGGTTGAACATTGACTAATTCTTTTTGGTATAATAACTCTGTGTATTCCTACGATCTTCTATTGATGCTTCCTGCTTCGTTTGATATTTTCCCCATGGGATCCTTCACTATCGCAACTTGAGGCTTGAATTTTTTCTTCAGTTCTTTCAGCTTGAGAAATGCCAAGCATGTTCTTCCCTTTTGGTTTTCCATCTCCAGCTCTTTGCACATGTCATTATAATACTTTGTCTTCTCAAGCCGCCGTTTGAATTCTTCTGTTCAGTTCTTTTACTTCATCATTTCTTCCTTTTGCTTTAGCTGCTCAATGTTCGTGAGCAAGTTTCAGAGTCTCCTCTGACATCCATCCTGGTCTTTTCTTTCTTTCCTGTCTTTTCAATGACCTCTTGCTTTCTTCATGTATGATTTCCTTGATGTCATTTCACAACTCGTCTGGTCTTCGGTCACTAGTGTTCAACGGGTCAAATCTATTCTTGAGATGGTCTCTAAATTCAGATGAGATATACTCAAGGTCATATTTTGGCTCTCATGAACTTGCTTTGATTTTCTTCAGTTTGAGGTTGAACTTGCTTATGAGCAATTGATGGTCTGTTCCACAGTCAGCCCCTGGCCTTGTTCTGACTGATGATATTCCATAGTCAGCCCCTGGCCTTGTTCTGACTGATGATATTGAGATTTTCCATCGTCTCTTTCCACAGATGTAGTCAATTTGGTTCCCATGTGTTCCATCTGGTAAGGTCCATGTATATAAACCAAAAAACCAAACCCACTGCCATCGAGTCGATTCCAACTCATAGTGACCCCATAGGATGAGTAAAACTGTCCCGTAGAGTTTCCAAGAAGCGCCTGGCAGATTCAAATTGCCAAACTCTTGGTTGACAGCTGTAACACTTAGCCACTGGGCCACCAGGGTTTCCGTCAATATGTATAGTCACTGTTTACGTTGGTGAAAGAAGGTATTTTCAGTGAAGAAGTCATTGGTCTTGCAAAATTCTATCATTGGATCTCTGGCATTGTTTCTATCATCAAGGCCATTTTTTCCAACTACAGATCGTTCCTCTTTGTTTCCAACATTCACAGTCCAATCAGCAGTAGTTATCAATGCATCCTGATTGTATATTTGGTCAATTTCAGACTGTAGAAGCTGATAAAAATCTATTTGCTTATCTTTGGCCTTAGTGGTTGATGTGTGAATTTGAATAATAGTCATATTAACTGGTCTTCCTTGTAGGTGTATGCATATTATCCTATCACTGACAGCATTGTACTTCAGGATAGATCTTGAAATGTTCTTTTAGCGATGAATGCAATGCCATTCCTCTTCAAGATGTCATTCCCAGCATAGTAGACTATATGATTGCCTGATTCAAAATGGCCAATACCAGTCCATTTCAGCTCACTAATGCCTAGGATATCATTGTTTATGTGTTCCATTTCATTTTTGATGATTTCCAATTTTCCTAGGTTCATGCTTTGTACATTCCAGGTTCTGATTATTAATGGATGTTTGCAGCTGTTTCTTCTCATTTGAGTCATGCCACGTCAGCAAATGAAGGTCCCGAAAGCTCGACTCCATCCATGTCATCAAGGTCAACACTACTTTGAGAAGGCAGCTCTCTCCACTTGTCTTTTGAGTGCCTTCCCCTGTTATTTATAAGGTTTTCACTGGCTAATGCTTTTGAGAAGTAGACTGCCGGGTCCTTCTTCCTAGTCTGTCTTAGTCTGGAAGCTCAGCTGAAACCTGGCCTCCATGGGTGATCCTGCTGATATCTGAATACTGGTGGCATAGCTTCCAGCATCATAGCAACTTGCAAGCCCTCACAGTACGACAATCAGACAGACATGAATAGTAACAGCAGTAGTTCAGAAAATTCAGTCCCAGATGGTTCAGTTCAGTCTGATTAGTAATTCAGGGTAAAATCCATCTCCCTTATTCTTTGACTTAGAATGCAATTCCTGATGCTTAAAATGGAAGATCTTTGCCTTCCCCTACTCTAAGGATAACCCTCTTCTCCAAACAAGCTTCTTTGTAAGCAAACCAAACCAAACAAACCCGTTGCCCTCGAGTCAATTGCAACTCATAGTAGGGTTTCCAAGGAGCGGCTGGTGGATTCAAACTGCAGAGTGGGGCTACCAGGGCTCCACTCACCAGTTGCCATTGAGTCGATTCTGACTCATGACAACCCCATCTGTGTCAGATCAGTATCTGAAAAAGAGCAGGTAGTTTAGGGTGTTCAAAATTTGGAAATCTATACAGATAGGCTTACAAAATACCACCTAATTTTTTTTTTTTAACTTGGACTTAGGCAAGATCAAGAGAATTATTCATATTGCTTACCCTGCTCCACCTTTTCACCCTCTCCTACAATTTATTTGACAAATGAGTTTAAGGTCGGAAGGCTAGTTCCCAGCTGTAGGTCCCCAAACTGGGCAGTGTGAGCTTAATATATTTACGGTCTTAACTTGATGCACAAGAACATCCGTATTTTAGTGCAACCTGTGAAACTCAATGCATGGTTTCTAAAGAACTTCCTAACTCTTTAATGACTTCTTAACTCTTTATTGAAGGGAAGTTATCCTACTCTTAGGGTGATGGGAAAACTAAAGCAAACAGAGGTCAATGTTCCCACAACCAAGTAAGGTTGTTGTCCTCAAATATTCATGCCCACTTGAGAACTGTCCAAGAGCCTCAGGGAAACCAGAGCATGTGTGAGTACTGCTGCAAATCCCCACACGGATCTGATCCCATTGTCAGAATGTACTTGACCGCATTCAGATTTACTGTTGAAAAGTATGTGAAAGGCAGTTAGTTCACATAGGTAAACTGGCTGGCTGTAGAACAGGATAACTGCTTTTGCTAATTTGTTTTGGGTTAATAACTGAGTCTATAACTTCCTGCAAGCACAGATTATTGCTGCAGAAATATTACTAATGGTTATGAGTGGCCTTATCGCTTGTAAAACATTATCAGTGGAGCTACAAGTGCAGAGCAAGTAAACTTAAGTGCCATCGTCTCAGGTGAGAGATATGCTTTGAAGAAACACAGAAAGAGTGTTCTGTATATCAAATTTTATCTCTCCTTCTTCTGTTTCCCTTTATGCCTTTCCCCACCCCAAGCTCAAAAAGGGAGACAGAGAAAAGAAAGGCAATATCTCCAAATATGCCGATTGTGCAATTTCGTAAAAGCAAAAAATGCTTTACTTTTTCCTTGGGAATGAGGGTGTGTGGGGAGGGACAGGGGAGAGTCAAATAAAGGACAATAAAAATTTCATATAGACATTGATTTAAAATTTCCCACCCAAACATAGGAGGGATTTAAAGAAATGATTTCTTGGTTTTCTCAATGAAACTATTTCTACTCACCAAGGTAGATGTTATTGCTGACTCCAAACCTGTCCTTCTAAAAGAGTTGATGATGTTAAGAATGGTGTGGCTCATGGAATTTACAGTGGGAGCAAGTCGCATCAGCAAAACATCTCTAGGAGAGTTGAGAAGTGCGTCAGACCTCTAAGCATGGCTGAGTTAGTGTCAAAGGGTGACTTCTGAATAACATGGTGATATGGGGTTGGGAAATGCTCATTGGGGTCAGAAGCTATGTGTTCTTGTCATTATTGGGGGTGGAAGACAGAATTGTGCTTGGCCAGTTTCTTAATTTAAAATATCAGGAGGTGGGAATAAATGTTCTCTATGGTTTCCTTCTGCATATAAGAAGGATAAAGCAAATGTAGCAAAATTTGGGGATTTTGCTGAGTGGAGGATATCTGAGAATTTATTGTATTTCCTCTTACAACTTTTCTGTAAGTCTGAAATTAGGCCAAAATTAAAAAAAAATAAAGTTTTATAAACTCTATAAAGGGATTTTATAAGAAAATTCTTTGGTAGAGTTAATTTACTCATACAAAAAAAAAAAAAAAAAAAGAACTTCCCTTTTTGCCACAGTCTCGGGAAGTCAAATTCTTACTGTTGTTCAAGTTTCCTTAGACATGAGACTTTAGACTTAGGCACTTTGGTGAATAGACACCAACCCTTGATCCTGAATTCAGCTATTGCCCAAGGACACACAAATCTTGAGATTGGTGCATGCTTACATTCTTCTGACACCATCTTTGCAGAAGGAGAAGGGGCAACACACATTGTTGTACTTAACACTCTACCAAATACTATATATGGTTTATACTCTTTCCTCTCAGTGTCACAACCCCTTCTGAGGAGTGAAAGGTGTTTTGCACATATTATTGCTTTATTTGCACACAAAATATCTTAGTTAAAGCAACAAACAGCCTACAGTTAGGGAAAATTTTTTTTTGCCTTCAGGGGCATGGTGGGGATGGTATCCTTATTAAAACCTTATTCCATAGATACTATTATCCTTGTTTAACATGTAGGGAATTTAAGCCTGAAAAGGTGACATTTCCACAAGCTCACAAACTGTGGATGATGGGCTGAGGTCTGCCTGGCTCCAGAGTCCATGGATTCAGTTGCTGTATTGAGCTCTTCAGTGTAATGAATGTTTAATGAAGTGATAGAGTGTTTGGAGGGCCCAAAAAGTCTTCACTACAGAAGCAGTGCTTGAGATGAAGAAAGGATGACATTTCCAAATCTCAGCATAGGAGGTGAGAAGGGTATTCCCAATCAAGCCAGAGTACCACCTTCAACCAAGCAGTAAGGCCAAGAAGGGTAGGCTACATTTAAGAAGATTTTGATACATGGCTGGCTTGAATGGTGTATGAGGGGGAGAAGGAGGAGGAGGAGGGATAAGCTAGCCAAATCAGTGCCAGGGTGCTCCTGAGAATTTCTGAACAGGAAGGTGATTCAGTCCAGGAAGGAAGCTGAAATGAAACTTTCCTGCATCCAACCCCATCTCCCATCTCTTACTGAATATAGTGCCTTTTAAAGGCACATGTGTACCTCCAAGAGAAATCACTCATGTTTATAGAGCACCCTGGTGGTGTACTGTTTAAGAGATACAGCTGCTAACCGAAGGGTCAGCAGTTCAAACACACCAGGCTTTCCTTGGAAACCCTATGGGGCAGTTCTACTCGATCTTACAGGGTCACTATCAGTCAAAATCGACTTGTTGGCAACAGGTTTCGTTTTTTGGTTTTTGGTGCTCAAAGTTTCACGCTTTTGCTTTAGGTGGCCACAGACCTCAAACACAGATTCATGAATTCTCAAAGATGTGTTCTGTCCTAGGAGGCCGTCTAGATGTGTATGGCCAACCTTCTGGTGTGCCTGGGACTCAGTGGTTTCCAGGGACATGGGAAAGTTGTAGCACTGAGAGGAAAGAGTATAAACCAAAAAGTCCCTTGATTACCCTGAGAGGCCACTCACAGTCTGCTTACATTAATCTTTTTAGATTATGAAAAGAAAGACTTGAGTTGAAAATTCCCATAGAGAACCCACAGTAGGCAAGAATGTTTTGTTGTAGTTAGGTGGCGTTGAGTTGGTTCTGATTCATAGTGACCCTATGTACAACAGAACGAAACATTGTCCAGCTCTGCATCATCCTCACAATTGTTGCAATGTTTGAGCCCATTGTTGTAGCCATTGTGTCAGTCCATCTCGTTGAGGGTCTTCCTCTTTTTCACTGACCCTCTACTTTATCAAGCATGATGTCCTTCTCCAGGGACTGATCCCTGCTGATAATGTGTCTAAATTATGTGAGAGTAAGTCTCTCCATCCTCCTCCTAAGGACCTTTCTAGTTGTACTTCTTCTGAGACAAATTTGTTTGTTCTTTTGGCAGTCCATGGTATATTCAATATTCTTCACCAATACCATAATTCAAAGGCGTAAGAATATGTCTGTGGAAAACATTGTGCCAGAATAGGGCATGCGTACCTGTGTTGACACAATCCACTTACTTCTTACGTCTCTAAATTATTCCTTCAGTTATTCATTCAAAAAGTGGTCCTGCAGCACCCACTATGGACCAAGTGCTCTGCTAAATTCTGGAGTTCTGGTGATGAGCAAAACCAGGCAGGCCCAGAAGTCATGGAGCTCAGGTCAGCTTCCTCTTGTCCTTAGTGAGAAACTCCCTCTTCCTGAGGCTTTTTGTTTTTGTTTGTTTCTATCAAACACAAATTTCTTAAACAAATTGTTTTATCAAAATAATTCACTCGATTTTTTGGGGACTGTCTTTAATCAGAGAGAGATTCAATTTACCAAAGAAAATCTAGGACTACACTTAGACCCTGTAGAGACAATGGTCAGATGACTTAGTATCTAGTTGCTTCTGTGGACGCCATACTACCTCTCTGAACCCTTCTCTTGCTGGGAAGATGGGAAAATGATACATGTCTTTTTCTCCTCCCATAGATATAGTGAATTCTGAAAGAGATAATACTTCTAAAAGTGCAATATACATGATATGAGTGTTACGTAGAGTTCTGTCTATGTGCAGGCCATTAAGGTTTCATGGAGGGGATAATGTGTAAACTAGACATTAAGGAATGTGTAAGATATTTTTAAAGATGATTTTTTTTGTTGTTCTGAAATTTTAGAATGCTTATTTTGGAAAAAGGAAAGGCAGTACAATAATCTTGCCACCAACTCAACCAGTGAGAGGGGCTTTTCTCTGTCCTACTCAGATTCATGTAGGGAGCCAGGTTTGTAGCCTGTCACCACTTGCTCCCCTTGCAGAGCCAGCTCCCGTCTTAGATCGGGCACACCTGGCTGTACCTTCTGCCAGCCCACTGTGCTTTCCCTGCCTCCCTGTGGCCTTCTGGGTCACTGAGTTAGCTAATCTAGAACCTTCAATTTTGGGTTGCCAAGGACAGGCCACAGAGGTCTGAGACAAGATAAGCCCAGTGCCTGGAAGAGCTGATCAAAGAGCTGGGCAACATCTGGGCCCAGCTGGGGCTCCCGTTCCTGCATTCATGCAAGTTCTGAAAGATTTATGTAGTTGTGGGCCTGCCTCCGAACTCGAAGGCTCTGCTCAGGACCACTCATCTTTCCCTTTATGAACATTTGTGTATATAATTTGCAAATAAAAAATGTATTCAAAATGAGGTAGCTATCTTTTATTATGGTCTAAACAACTGGCACCCCAAACTCCAGCAGAAAAGGGGCCTCCCTCCATTTCGTGAACTCGAATCCCAGCTTGTAATTCAGTAAGAGAGAGAGGACGTTTTATGAAGGTGATTACTAATGGAAGAGAAGCAGAAACAAAGAACACAAATGCACTAACCCCTAGTCTGCAGCACTCCCAAGATAGCCAGGGTGGGGTGGCCCATACTCCTGACTGTCCTTTCCTTGGGTGAGTCACCCATCTCCTTGGAAGGTGGAGAGAATGGCATCCACCCCATAGGCAGTTGTGAGGATGTGAGGGAAGACCAATAAAGTGAAGGTTTCTTTTTTCTTCTTCTGTGCAATTTCCACAATAATTTCAGTGCACGGCCTTCAATCCCTGAGATTCTTAAAGCACTCTAGAGTCAATGAACTATTAATTTTCACACTGCAGTGAACAGAATTTGAGGATTCAGGCATGAGGACATTCAGCCTTTTTTAGAGGTGAGGTTGTTCCTCTGTAACCACTATACATAAGTCATCAGGTAGAATATACAGCCTCTAACCACGTGCTTTACCTTCCATAGTAGATGGACTCTTCTACCTAAAGCTGCTGCCTCATCAGACCATTTTTGTACTTTCATTTCCATATTAAGGCTGTCCTTTCATCTAGGGTTTGATTTTGGTCAAGGGCTTTTTGAATTTACTGAAGACCCTTGTTCCCCCATGGCCAGATAACAAGGCTTCTTTCTATTAGTAAACTGTTGTATAATTTTTAAGCATTTAGTTTTTTTCTTAATGACAATATTTGAAAAATGCAGAGAAATTATGTTAAATCATATTTTTGAGCAAACAGTTTTAGAGATGTTATAGGCTTTGCCAAAGTCAGATTTCAAAGCTAGAAAGTGGTGGAATGAGATTTGAAATCAAACTCTTTTTTATTAAACGTTCTGTGCTTTTTAGCTTTTCATTTGAACTGAAATAGTACCTGTTATGGATTGAATTGTGTCCCCAAAAACTGTGTCCCCCCAAAATATGTGGTGTAAATCCTAACCCCTATACTTGTGGTTATAATCCTATTTAGGAATAGATTTTCTTTGTTATGTTAATGTGGCAGTGTCAGTGTAGGGTTTGTCTTAAATAATTTTTTTTTTTGAGATATGAAAGAACAGATTAAGCAAGGAGAGATGGGAGAAGATAGATGCCATGCCACCTGAAGATCACCAAGGAATCAAGGAACAGAAGCTGAAAAGACACAAGGAAGGACATCTTCCCCCCACCCCTCCGCCACCTACCCCTACTGGACAGAGATTGAGAAAGAGATTGAGCCTTTCCCTAGAGCTGGCACCCTGAATTTGGACTTCTAGTCCCCTAAACTGTGAGAAAATAAATTTCTGGTTGTTAAAGCCACCTACTTGTTGTATTTCTCTCACAGCAGCACTAGATAATCAAGATAGCACCCTTCCTAGCTTCTCTTTTTCTCTTCTCATTGATAGCATTCCTTGTTATGTTTTTTAGAACACAATCACCAACACAGATCTCTGCATTGTTTCAGTATTTAAAAATGAGTTATGATGTAGACATTTCTTCTGTGTTCCCTGTTAGAATTGACTGAATAATGGGTGCTATGCATTGGATTTCAAATTTCGAATGTGGTATTTCAGATACCAACAGGGCCACCCATGCCGGACAGGTTTCAGGGAGCTTGCAGACTAAGACAAACTAGGAAGAAAGGCCTGGGGATCTACTTCTGAAAATCAGTCAGTGAAAACCCTATGGATCACAACACAACATTTTCTGTTATACTGCTGGAAAATGAGCCCTGAAGGTTGTAGGGCACTCAAAATACACAGTGATCACAGACATGGACTCAAGCATACCAACAATGCTGAAGATGGCACAGGATCATGCAGCATTTCATTTTGTTGTACATGGGGTTGCTGTGAGTTGGAGCCAGCTCAATCACAACTAACAACAATGCGTTGAACATGTGCCATGAGTAAAGATACCTTGCTAGGCCTTTTGCATACATTATCTCATGTGATCCATATGACAGCCATGTGATGAAGGCCACTGTGATTTCTAGAAAGGGAAAAGGAGAAGTAAAAAGGTTAAGTAGCTGGAATTTGAACCTGAGTCTTTCTGATTCAGAGCAAATGATAGATGGCCTTTCATGGTACAGGTCAGCAGAATCATATACCAGAACCAATTTCTAGTCCGTGCTCCCTCAACTAGGCCATGACTAATATTCTAGCCATTTCTGACAAGTCTCAGCTTTCTGGCCTGTGTCCGGTGGCTTACCCTGTCTCCACCTGCATACTTGGAGTGTAGAATCTGAGTGTACACCTGTGCTCATGGCACCACCACGATGTTGAGTTATTTCTCCCTCTTCTCCTTGGCATTTTACTTATTTCTCTTTAACCCGAAGTGAAGGAAAGCAGAACAGGTCTTTTACACAGGAAGTCAGCTTGAGCTTTATTCTGCATGTAACGTTGGGTGGAAACTTTGCCTCTAATCCAGAGTTCACTGGAAGCCCTAGAGACCTTGCTTGTAAGCCTGAGACAACGGTTTCTACAGCCCAGGAGGAAAAGTGTTAAGTGAACAAAGGTTTTAGGGACGTAAGGCATGTGGGCCTGCACAGATGGCCTTGTTGGAATCTGTCAGTGCTAGGGCCTGACTCTGCAGGGTTAGTGACGTTTGTAGTTAGCAGAGAACATAATTCAAGTGGGGCCTGGTTATAGCTGTCCTGGCAGCAGCATGGAGGGGGGTTCAGCAGGGAAACCAGAAGGAACAAGGCAGGCTATTCGTCAACACAGTGGGTTGCGTCAATAGTTTTGGGAGCGTCAATGAGGACACTTTGATCTCAGAAAATGATGATAAGGATGGAAATACAGAAATAAAAACCCAATACCGCCACTGGCTGGGTTCAGAAGAAGAAGAGATAGTTAAAGTGAGTGTATGTTTCAGTCCCAGGTGGCCTGGAGGTAGGAGCACAGGTAACAGAGAGCGCAGGGGCAGAAGGGGAGGCTGTTTTGGAGCATCAGCAGGATGTCTTCATTTGGATAGATGAAGATGATGCTCAGTGGAAGCAGCACGAGATGTGCTGGAAAACCAGGACTCAAGCCATAAGTAGATAAGGAAGAAGTCTGCACAGGGACAGTAGCTGAATCTCCACTGGTGAATATGATTGTTCATGGATAGAACATAAAAGAAAAGAATTCTTGACCTTGACTTAAATCTCAGCAGAAGTTCCCCTGAGGTACGGCTTTCATTCCTGGTGAGGTTTATTTCAGTGGGGTGACTTTGTTTCAGGATTATTTACCAGTAAGAGGGCTAAACTCAACCCAAACTCCTTGCCATGGAGTCCATTCTGACTTATAGTGACCCTATAGGACAGAGTAGAACTGCCCCATAGGGTTTCCAAGGAGTGCCTGGTAGATTTGAACTGCTGACGTTTTGGTTAGCAGCTGAGCTCTTACCTACTATGCCACCAGGGCTCCAGAGGATTAAAAAAAAAAGTAGTTGTCCTTATATTAACATTTGGACCACACTTAATGTTGATAAGTATCCCCAAAAGCACAATTCCACTTCCATGAGAAGACAAGGACTGGGAAAGCCAAGTTCTACCACCTTTGTTTTCATTAAGAAAGATTTGGCCTTTAGCAAGGAGAAGGAGCAAATAGCTCTCCTGTGTTTTCCAAACGTCTAGAGGATGGCTTTTACCTCTCCATATTGTTGATCATAAAAGTCACAGAATGACTTTTCCAAATGCATAGGAAACATCCAGCTGCTTAATCCTAAACCAAAGCCAAATTCATTCAAAAATTAACCAAAGGAACACTTAGATGCAAACTTGCCAGCCCCTCCCTCTCAAGATCAAACAAGGTAACGTCACTTTTAATGTTTTTGAACTCCATGCCTTCCTTGCCCTTAAAACAGAAGCAGCTTATGTGAGTCATATCCACTTAAAATTGTTCTGTGCCATCTAGCTTCTAATAACTGCTATAGCCCTGCTTCCCACTTAGTAGTTGGTCAATTTGCCTCAATCTGTCATCAATCTTTCTCAATTAGTAGCAGTAATTATATCTCCAAAGTCAATAGTGATATCAAAGCAAGGTTAAATAAGCACCAAAAGTTACTAGGGATAAACATAACTACAAACCTAGTGATATTATTCATAGACACATAGTAAAATCAGGATGAAACAAGAATTTTTTTAAAAGAGTAGAAATGGAGAGGCGGGGCCAAGATGGCGGACTAGGGGGACGCTACCGCGGATCCCTCTTGCAACAAAGACTCGGAAAAACAAGTGAATTGATCACATACATAACAATCTACAAACCCTGAACAACGAACACAGATTTAGAGACGGAGAACGAACAAATACAGGGAGGCAGCGATTGTTTTCAGAGCCTGGAGCCAGCGTACCAGTCAGGCGGCTTCATTAACATCCGAATAGCCTGAGCCAGAGGGAGAACTCTGATAGGGATCTGACTGCATTTTTTTTTTTTTTAGCGGATTTTCTGGAAAAACTAATTTCCCAGTGATGGCTCGGAGACAGCAGTCCATATCAAACCACATAAAGAAGCAGACCATGACAGCTTCCCCAACCCCCCAAACAAAAGAATCAAAATCTTTCCCAAATGAAGATACAATCCTGGAATTATCAGATACAGAATATAAAAAACTAATTTACAGAATGCTTCAAGACATCACAAACGAAATAAGGCAAACTGCAGAAAAAGCCAAGGAACACACTGCTAAAACTGTTGAAGAACTCAAAAAGATTATTCAAGAACATAGTGGAAAAATGAATAAGTTGCAAGAATCCATAGAGAGACAGCATGTAGAAATCCAAAAGATTAACAATAAAATCACAGAATTAGACAACGCAATAGGAAGTCAGAGGAGCAGACTCGAGCAATTAGAATGCAGACTGGGACATCTGGAGGACCAGGGAATCAACACCAACATAGCTGAAAAAAAATCAGATAAAAGAATTAAAAAAAATGAAGGAACCCTAAGAATCATGTGGGACTCTATCAAGAAGGATAACTTGCGGGTGATTGGAGTCCCAGAACAGGGAGGGGGGACAGAAAACACATAGAAAATAGTTGAAGAACTCCTGACACAAAACTTCCCTGACATCATGAAAGACGAAAGGATATCTATCCAAGATGCTCATCGAACCCCATTTAAGATTGATCCAAAAAGAAAAACACCAAGACATATTATCATCAAACTCGCCAAAACCAAAGATAAAGAGAAAATTTTAAAAGCAGCCAGGGAGAAAAGAAAGGTTTCCTTCAAGGGAGAATCAATAAGAATAAGTTCAGACTACTCAGCAGAAACCATGCAGGCAAGAAGGGAATGGGACAAAATATACAGAGGACTGAAGGAGAAAAACTGCCAGCCAAGGATCATATATCCAGCAAAACTCTCTCTGAAATATGAAGGCGAAATTAAGATGTTTACAGATAAACACAAGTTTAGAGAATTTGCAAAAACCAAACCAAAGCTACAAGAAATACTAAAGGATATTGTTTGGTCAGAAAACCAATAATATCAGATACCAGCACAATACAAGGTCACAAAACAGAACGTCCTGATATCAACTCAAATAGGGAAATCACAAAAACAAACAAATTAAGATTAATTAAAAAATAATAATAATAATATACATAACAGGGAATCATTGAAGTCAATAAGTAAAGGATCACAATAATCAAAAAGAGGGACTAAACACAGGAGGCATTGAACTGCCAGATGGAGAGTGATACAAGGCGATATAGAACAATACAAGTTAGGTTTTTACTGAGAAAAATAGGGGTAAATAATAAGGTAACCACAAAAAGGTATAACAACTCCATAACTCAAGATAAAAGCCAAGAAAAACGTAATGACTCAACTAACATAAAGTCAAACACTATGAAAACGAGGATCTCACAATTTACTAAGAAAAACGTCTCAGCACAAAAAAGTATGTGGAAAAATGAAATTGCCAACAACACACATGAAAAGGCATCAAAATGACAGCACTAAAAACTTATTTATCTATAATTACGCTGAACGTAAATGGACTAAATGCACCAATAAAGAGACAGAGAGTCACGGACTGGATAAAGAAACATGATCCATCTATATGCTGCCTACAAGAGACACACCTTAGACTTAGAGACACAAACAAACTAAAACTCAAAGGAAGGAAAAAAATACATCAAGCAAACAATAAGCAAAAAAGAAGAGGAGTAGCAGTATTAATTTCTGACAAAATAGACTTTAGACTTAAATCCACCACAAAGGATAAAGAAGGACACTATATAATGATAAAAGGGACAATTGATGAGGAAGACTTAACCATATTAAATATTTATGCACCCAATGACAGGGCTGCAAGATACATAAATCAAATTTTAACAGAATTGAAAAGTGAGATAGACACCTCCACAATTATAGTAGGAGACTTCAACACACCACTTTCAGAGAAGGACAGGACATCCAGTAAGAAGCTCAATAGAGACATGGAAGACCTACTTACAACAATCAACCAACTTGACCTCATTGACTTATACAGAACTCTCCACCCAACTGCTGCAAAGTATACTTTTTTTTCTAGCACACATGGAACATTCTCTAGAATAGACCACATATTAGGTCATAAAACAAACCTTTGCAGAATCCAAAACATCGAAATATTACAAAGCATCTTCTCAAACCACAAGGCAATAAAACTAGAAATCAATAACAGAAAAACTAGGGAAAAGAAATCAAATACTTGGAAACTGAAAAATACCCTCCTGAAAAAAGACTGTGTTATAGAAGACATCAAGGAGGGAATAAGGAAATTCATAGAATGCAATGAGAATGAAAATACTTCCTATCAAAACCTCTGGGACACAGCAAAAGCAGTGCTCAGAGGCCAATTTATATCGATAAATGCACACATACAAAAAGAAGAAAGAGCCAAAAGCAGAGAACTGTCCCGACAACTTGAACAAATAGAAAGTGAGCAACAAAAGAATCCATCAGGCACCCGAAGAAAACAAATAATAAAAATTAGAGCTGAACTAAATGAATTAGAGAACAGAAAAACAATTGAAAGAATTAACAAAGCCTAAAGCTGGTTCTTTGAAAAATTAACAAAATTGATAAACCATTGGCTAGACTGACTAAAAAAATACAGGAAAGGAAACAAATAACCTGAATAAGAAACAAGAAGGACAACATCACAACAGAACCAAATGAAATTAAAAGAATCATTTCAGATTACTACGAAAAATTGTACTCTAACAAATTTGAAAACTTAGAAGAAATGGACAAATTCTTGGAAAAACACTACCTACCTAAACTAACACATTCAGAAGTAGAACAACTAAAAAGACCCATAACAAAAAAAGAGATTGAAAAGGTAATCAAAAAACTTCCAACAAAAAAAAAATAACCCTGGCCCAGACGGCTTCACTGCAGAGTTCTACCAAACTTTCGGAGAAGAGTTAACACCACTACTACTGAAGGTATTTCAAAGCATAGAAAATGACGGAATACTACCCAACTCATTCTATGATGCCACCATCTCCCTGATATCAAAACCAGGTACAGACATCACAAAAAAAGAAAATTACAGACCTCTATCCCTCATGAACATAGATGCAAAAATCCTCAACAAAATTCTAGCCAATAGAATCCAACAATATATCAAAAAAATAATTCACCCTGATCAAGTGGGATTCATACCAGGTATGCAAGGCTGGTTTAATATCAGAAAAACCATTAATGTAATCCATCACATAAATAAAACAAAAGATAAAAACCACATGATCTTATCAATTGATGCAGAAAAGGCATTTGACAAAGTCCAACACCCATTTATGATAAAAACTCTTACCAAAATAGGAATTGAAGGAAAATTCCTCAACATAATAAAGGGCATCTATGCAAAGCCAACAGCCAATATCACTCTAAATGCAGAGAACCTGAAAGCATTTCCCTTGAGAACGGGAACCAGACAAGGATCCCCTTTATCACCGCTCTTATTCGACATCGTACTTGAAGTCCTAGCCAGGGCAATTAGGCTAGACAAAGAAATAAAGGGTATCCGGATCGGCAAGGAGGAAGTAAAGTTATCACTATTTGAGGATGACATGATCTTATACACAGAAAACCCTAAGGAATCCTCCAGAAAACTACTGAAACTAATAGAAGAGTTTGGCAGAGTCTCAGGTTATAAAATAAACATACAAAAATCACTTGGATTCCTCTACATCAACAAAAAGAACACCGAAGAGGAAATAACCAAATCAATACCATTCACAGTAGCCCCCAAGAAGAGAAAATACTTAGGAATAAATCTTACCAAGGATGTAAAAGACCTATACAAAGAAAACTACAAAGCTCCAGTAGAAGAAATTCAAAAGGACATACTTAAGTGGAAAAACATACCCTGCTCATGGATAGGAAGACATAACATAGTAAAAATATCTAGTCTACCAAAAGCCATCTATACATATAACGCACTTCGATTCAAATTTCAATGTCATATTTTAAGGGGATAGGGAAACAAATCACCAATTTCATATGGAAGGGAAAGAACCCCTGGATAAGCAAAGCATTACTGAAAAAGAAGAAGAAAGTGGGAGGCCTCACTCTACCTGATTTCAGAACCTATTATACAGCCACAGTAGTCAAAACAGCCTCGTACTGGTACAAGAACAGGCACATAGACCAATGGAACAGAATTGAGAACTCAGATACAAATCCATCCACGTATGAGCAGCTGATATTTGACAAAGGCCCAGTGTCAGTTAATTGGGGAAAAGATAGTCTTTTTAACAAATGGTGCTGGCATAACTGGATATCCATTTGCAAAAGAATGAAACAGGACCCATACCTCACACCATGCATAAAAACTAACTCCAAGTGGATCAAAGACGCAAACATAAAGACTAAAACGATAAAGATCATGGAAGAAAAAGTAGGGACAACCCTAGGAGCCCTAATACAAGGCATAAACAGAATACAAAACATTACCAAAAATGATGAAGAGAAACCCGGTAACTGGGAGCTCCTAAAAATCAAACACCTATGCTCATCTAAAGACTTCACCAAAAGAGTAAAAAGACCACCTAGAGACTGGGAAAGAATTTTCAGCTATGACATCTCAGACCAGAGCCTGATCTCTAAAATCTACATGATTCTGTCAAAACTCTACCACAAAAAGACAAACAACCCAATCAAGAAGTGGGCAAAGGATATGAACACATATTTCACTAAAGAAGATATTCAGGCAGCCAACAGATACATGAGAAAATGCTCCCGATCATTAGCCATTAGAGAAATACAAAATAAAACTACAATGAGATTCCATCTCACTCCAACAAGGCTGGCATTAATCCAAAAAACACAAAATAATGAATGTTGGAGAGGCTGCGGGGAGATTGGAACTCTCATACACTGCTGGTGGGAATGTAAAATGGTACAACCACTTTGGAAATCTATCTGGCGTTATCTTAAACAGTTAGAAATAGAACTACCATACAACCCAGAAATCCCACTCCTTGGAATATACCCTAGAGATACAAGAGCCTTCACACAAACAGATATATGTGCACACCCATCCATGTTTGTTGCAGCTCTGTTTACAATGGCAAAAAGCTGGAAGCAACCAAGGTGTCCATCAACAGATGAATGGGTAAATAAATTGTGGTGTATTCACACAATGGAATACTACGCATCGATAAAGAACAGTGACGAATCTGTGAAACATTTCATAACATGGAGGAACCTGGAAGGCATTATGCTGAGCGAAATTAGTCAGAGGCAAAAGGACAAATATTGTATAAGACCACTAATATAAGATCTTGAGAAATAGTAAAAATTGAGAAGAACACATACTTTTGTGGTTACTAAGGGGGGAGGGAGGGAGGGAGGGAGACGGTTTTTTATTGATTAATCAGTAGATAAGAACTGCTTTGGGTGAAAGGAAAGACAACACTCAATACATGGAAAGTCAGCTCAATTGGACTGGACCAAAAGCAAAGAGGTTTCCGGGATAAAATGAATGCTTCAAAGGTCAGCGGAGCAGGGGCAGGGGTCTGGGGACCATGGTTTGAAGGGACTTCTAAGTCAATTGGCAAAATAATTCTATTATGAACACATTCTGCATTCCACTTTGAAATGTGGCTTCTGGGGTCTTAAATGCTAACAAGCGGCCATCTAAGATTCATCAATTGGTCTCAACCCACCTGGAGCAAAGGAAAATGAAGAACACCAAGGTCACACGACAACTAAGAGCCCAAGAGACAGAAAGGGCCACATGAACCAGAGACCTACATCATCCTGAGACCAGAAGAACTAGTTGGTGCCCGGCCACAATCGATGACTGCCCTGACAGGGAGCACAACAGAGAACTCCTGAGGGAACAGGAGATCAGTGGGATGCAGACCCCAAATTCTCATAAAAAGACCATACTTAATGGTCTGACTGAGACTAGAGGAATTCTGGCGGCCATGGTCCCCAGACCTTCTGTTGGCACAGGACAGGAACCATCCCCGAAGACAACTCATCAGACATGAAAGGGACTGGTCAGCGTGTGGGAGAGACATGCTGATGAAGAGTGAGCTAATTATATCAGGTGGACACTTGAGAGTGTGTTGGCAACTCTTGTCTGGAGGGGGGATGGGAGGATAGAGAGAGAGGGAAGCTGGCAAAATTGTCACGAAAGGAGAGACTGAAAGGGCTGACTCAATAGGGGGAGAGCAAGTGGGAGTAGGGAGTAAGATGTATGTAAACTTATATGTGACAGACTGATTGGATTTGTAAACGTTCACTTGAAGCTTAATAAAAGTTAATAAAAAAAAAAAGAGTAGAAATGGAAAGTTTGGAACAACTGAGACGTGCGTGGTTTGTGGGTGTGGATGGGATGATAAGGTGGGGCTGCCAGTAAGCCCCGAAGCCTTTTGCTGCAAGGTCATAGGTAAGTTCAAGTCCAGCCCCAATGGGTGGCAATGGAATGTTTTTGGAAGGTTCTAAGTGATGTATCCCACCACCCATCTATCAATTTGTCCTACTGTGGTGGCTTGTATGTTGCTGTCATACTGGAAACTATGTCACAGGTATTTCAAATACTATCAGGATCACCCATGGTGAACAGGTTTAGCAGAGCTTTCAGACTAAGACAGGCTAAGAAGAAAGACCTGATGATCTGTGTCTGAAAATTAACCAATGAAAACTCTATGGATCACAACAAAACATACTCTGTCTCTCTTGCTTTGGACATGTCATCAGGAAGTAACAGTTGCTGGAAGAGGACATCATGTTTGATGAAGTAGAGGTTCAAGGAAGAAATGAGAGACAGTCAGTGAAATGGATTGGCACAACAACCACAACGATAGACTTGAACATGCCGGTGATTGTGAGGATGATGCAGGACCCAGCAAAATTTCCTTCTGTTCCTAAGGTTGCCATGAGTAGGAGCTCATTCAATGGCAGCTAACTAGTGGTATACCAATGAACAACTCTCAGTGCAATTCCAACTGGGGCGTTTTTAAACCAAGCCCTGTAGGATAATAGAAACAAAAGGAAATATAATTCTAGATAGTGAGTAAAAACTTTAATCAATGTTTTTGCTAATGAGTTTATGTAAGGAGAGGAAATGAGATTGTTGACCTTCACTTGTGGGTGTTTCTTAGCAAAATCAAACTTCAGCCCACACCCTAGAAAGGCAAAGAAAAGGTATAATTGTTAGGCCACTCCTTGTTCTAATCTTTCTTGAATTGACAGGTAGTTTCCCGCTTTGGGGTTATAAATCTTCTACTCTACTAAAATGATTAAAATTGCTTAAATAAAGTTAGTATCAACAAAGGGAATTTGGACTTGAATTCCTCCCCTCTCCTTCTGCCACATCAATATGTTGTTGTTGCTGTTGTTAAGTGCTATCGAGTGGGTTCCATGAAACACGGCCTATTCCTGCTCCATCCCCCCAATGGTTGCTATGTTTGAGGCCATTGTTGCAGCCACTGTGTCAATTCATTTCATTGAGGGTCTTCTTCTTTTTTGCTGACCCCCTACTTTGTCGAGCATGATGTGCTTCTCCAGGGACTGGTCCTTCCTGATAATATGTCCAAAGTATGTGAGACGAAGTGTCCCCATCCTTGCTTCTAAGTAGCATTGTGGCTGTGCTTTTTCTGAGACAGACTTGTTCGTTCTTCTGGCACTCCTTGGTATAATATTCTTCACCAACACCATAATTCCAAGGCATCAATTCTTCTTCAGTCTCCCTTATTCATTGCCCAGGTTTCCCATGCATATGAGACGATTGAAAATACCACGGCTTGGGTCAGGCGCACTTTAGTCCTCAAGGTGACATCTTTGATTTTTAACACTTTAAAGAGGTCTTTTGAGCAGGTTTGCCCAATGCAATATGCTGTTTGAGTTCTTGACTGCTGCTTCCGTGGGCATTGATTGTGGATCCAAATAAAATAAAATCCTCGACTACGCCAGTATTTTCTCCATTTATTATGATTTTGCTTAATGGTCCAGTTGTGAGAATTTTTGTTTTCTTTATGTTGAGGTGTAATCCAATCTTTGATCTTCATCAGTAAATGCTTCAAATCCTCTTCACTTTCACCAAGCAAGGTTGTGTTATCTGCATAACGCAGGTTGTTAATGAATCTTCCTCCAATCCTGATGCTTTGTTCTTCATATAGTCTGGCTTCTCAGATTATTTGCTCAGCATACAGATTGAATAAGTATAGTCAAAGAATACAATCCTGACACACAACTTTCCTGACTAAACCATGCAGAATCCCCTTGCTCTGTTCCTCACGTACAGGTTCCTCATGAGCACAATTAAGTGTTCTGGAATTCCCATTCTTCACAATACTATCCATAATTTGTTATGACCCACACAGTCAAATGCCTTTGCCTAGTCAATAAGACACAAGTAAACATCTTTCCAGTATTCTCTGCTTTCAGCCAAGATCCATCCAGCATCAGCAATGATATCCCTCCTTTCACATCTTCTTCTGAATCTGACTTGAATTTCTGGCAGCTCCCTGCTGATGTACCACTGAAAAATTTTACCTGCATGTGATATTAATGATACTGTTCAGTAATTTTCACATTCTGCTGGATCACCTTTCTTTGGAATGAGCACAAATATGGATCTCTTCTAGCCAGTTGGCCAGGTAGCTGTCTTCCAAATTTCTTGGCATAGATGAGTGAGCACCTCCAGTGCTGCATCTGTTTGTTGAAACATCTCAATTTGTATTCCATCAATCCCTGGAGTCTTGTTTTTTGCCAATGCCTTCAGTACAGTTTGGACTTCTTCCTTCAGTATCATTGGTTTTTGATCATACGCTACCTCCTGAAACTGTTGAACATCGACCAATTCTTTTTGGTATAGTGACTCTGTACATTCCTTCCATCTTCTTTTGATTCTTCCTACATCGTTCAATATTTTGCATATAGAATCCTTCAATATTGCAACTTGCGACTTGACTTTTTTCTTCAGTTCTTTTAGCTTGAGAAGTGCAGAGTGTGTTCTTCCCTTTTGGTTTTCTAACTTCAGGTCTTTGCACATTTCATTATAATACTTCATCTTCTTCAGCTGCCCTTGGAAATCTGCTCAGTTCTTTTACTTCATCTTTTCTTCCATTTGTTTTAGCTACTCTATGTTCAGAGTATCTTCTGACATCCATTTTGGTCTTTTCCTTCTTTCCTGTCTTTCTAATGACTTTTTGCTTCTTCATGTATGCTGTCCTTGCTGTCATCCCAAAACTTGCCTAGTCTTTGGTCATTAGTGTTCAGTGCATCAAATCTATTCTTGAGATGGTCTCTAAATTCAGGAGGGATATACTAAAGATACTACTTTGGTTTCCGTGGACTTGTTTTAATTTTCTTCAGCTTCAACTTGAACTTGCATATGAGCAATTGATGGTCAGCCCCTGGCCTTATTCTAACAGATAATATTGAATTTCTGTATCATCTCTTTCCACAGATGCAGTTGATTTGGTTTCTATGTATTCCATTCGGTGAGGTCCACAAGTATAGTCACTATTTATGTTGTTGCAATGAATTGTTTGCAATGAATAAGTCTTTTGTCTTGCAAAATTCTATCATGAGATCTCTGGTGTTGTTTCTATCACCAAGGCCATCCTTTCCAACTACAGCTCCTTCTTGTTTCCAACTTTCACATTCTAATTACCAATAATTAACAATGCATTCTGATTGCATGTTTGATCAATTTCAGACTACAGAAATTGGTAAAAGCCTTCAATTTCTTCATCTTTGGCATTAGTGGTTGGTGCATAAATTTGAATAATAGTCACATTAATGGGTCTTTCTTGTAGGCATATGGATATTATCTTATCACTGACAGCATTGTACTTCAGGACAGCACTTGAAATGTTCTTTTTGAAGATGAATGTGATACCATTCTTTTTCAACTTGTCATTCCTGGTGTAGTAGACCATATGAATGTCTGATTCCAAATTCATATCATATATATGTATATTGATGTGGTGGACACATAAATATAGCTTGATTTAATACCTTTTGGTGATATATATATACATATATACACACACAATACATATATATGATGTATATGACTATATGATGTACATACATTTATATATATATATATATATGTTTTGACTGACTAAGCAAATTCACCTTAGTTAACATAACATGATTATTTGAACCTTACTAAGTTTCTGTTGCATTATTTCCTTGAGAAATATTTTTTTATAATTTTTATTGTTTTAAGTGAAAGTTTACAAATCAATTCACTCTCACACAAAAATCCATATACACCTTGCTACACACTCCCAATTACTCTCCCTCGAGACAGCCCACTCTCTCCCTCTACTCTCTCTTTTCCTGTCCATTTTGTCAGCTTCTAATCCCCTCCACCCTCTCATCTCCCCTCCAGGCAGGAGATGCCAACATAGTCTCAAGTGTCCACCTGATCCAAGAAGCTCACTCCTCACCAGCATCCCTCTCCAACTCATTGTCCAGTCCAATCCATGTCTGAAGAGTTGGCTTTGGGAATGGTTCCTGTCCTGGGCCAACAGGTCTGGGGCCATAACCACTGGGGTCCCTCTAGTCTCAGTCAGACCATTAAGTCTGGTCTTCTGAGAATTTGGGGTCTGCATCCCACTGCTCTCCTGCTCCCTCAGGGGTTCTCTGTTGTGTTCCCTGTCAGGGCAGTCATTGGTTGTAGCCAGGCAGCATCTAGTTCTTCTGGTCTCAGGATGATGTAGTCTCTGGTTCATGTGGCCCTTTCTGTCTCTTGGGCTTGTAATCACTTTGTGTCCTTGGTGTTCTTCATTCTCCTTTGATCCAGGTGGGTTGAGACCAATTGATGCATCTTAGATGGCTGCTTGCTAGCGTTTAAGACCCCAGACACCACTCTTCAAAGTGGGATACAGAATGTTTTCTTAATAGGTTTTATTATGCTAGTTGACTTGGATGTCCCCTGAAACTATGGTCCCCAGACCCCTGCAGCTGCTACGCTGGCCTTCAAAGCAGTCAGTTTATTCAGGAAACTTCTTTGCTTTTATGTAGAAGAAAGAGACCAAATAATTATCTTTATGTGTTCAAACAGGGTTAGAATGGGCTATCCTTGAAAAGAAATTAATCAACCTGCTTCCCAAAGTAAATTTAAGTGTCTTCCCATTATTTTGCTTCTGAATTTCTTGAAAACTTGAATTCATTTATGCATTTCTTTTATTATTGGTCTTTTTTGTGAATAGGTGTCTCCATGATACAGAGGGGTGATCTATAAAACTGCATTATTTTTATATCACTGAGTGAGTGGCTTCTTATGCATGTCAGTCCCCTTACTCCACTCCATTGTTGAACCTCTGAGTATCTGAGGCAGGGTGTCCTTTATGTACAGTCTGCACTTATTTAAAAACTATGTCCTTCGGTATACGCAGGAAAAAAAAAAGGCAAAGAAAAACTAGGCTCCCAAATTCCTCCATCTTGCTGGCACTGTGCTTCAGTGGAACTCATGATGTTCTATGTCCAGTGTCACCTATGGTGATCCACACACTGGACAAGTGTTTCAAGGCTAGAACTGCAAAGTCCAGATGGAAAGGGAGTTGTTCTACTACCATATCTACTAATGTGCAGGGGCCAACAAGAGAGGATGGTAATTCCACTCTCAGGGCAAGAAGAACCTATTTCTCCTTTTATTCAACTTTGGAAGCAGAAAACTCCTCACTTCCAGCCACCTTCCAGAAAGCTTGACTCACTCACTTGAGTCGTAGATGCATTTTAAGCTGCTTTCCCTGGAGGACTGAAGGGTTGTGTGAGTCATTCATACACACTTTCTGGGCTCCAGGTGCTGCATTCAACTGCATGATTGGAGATATGAGATAGGACTTTATTATATGTTGTTGTGATAGCAAGCTCCTCAGAAGCTCCAGGTTTTTATCAAGTTAATTAGCTAGACTAGGGGTCAGCAAACTGACTTTCAGGCCAAATCCAGCCTACTATATCTTTTATAAATAAAGTTTTATTGGGACACAGCCAAGTTCACTTGTTTGTGTATTATCTATGGCCAGTTTCCCTCTACAATTACAGGATTGAGTACTTGGGACAGATACTATATGACCATAGGGCCAAAAATACTTACTAACTGACCCTTTACATAAAAAGTTTGTGGACCCGTGAGCTAGACTAACGCTGAAGAGTAACTCAAGTTTGATTGGCCCCATGGGTAGGATGCCAGAAATCTCTTTTATAGTATAGAAGAGATTCAGTTCATATATGTCTTAGGCTGGATTCTCTACAGAACCAAAGACAGTAAAGCATGTGTGTGTTTATCTATCTATCTATATTTGTTGTTGTTGTTGTTAGGTGCCATCAAGTTGGTTCCAACTCACAGCAACCCTAAATACAACAGAAGGAAAAAGTGCACCATCCTCACAATTGTTGTTATGCTTGAGCCCATTGTTGCAGCCACTGTGTCAATCCATCTCCTTGAGAGTCTTCCTCTTTTTTCATTGACCCTCTATTTTGCAAAACATGATGTCCTTCTCCAGGGACTAACCTCTCCGGATAACATGTCCAAATTATGTAAGACAAAGTCTGGCCATCCTTGCTTCTAAGAAACATTCTGGGTGTACTTCTTCTAAGACAGGTTTGTTTGTTCTTTTTGCAGTCCATGGTATATTCAATATTCTTCACCAACACCATAATTCAAAGGTGTCAGTTCTTTTGTCTTCCTTATTCATTGCCCAGCTTTTGCGTTCATCTGGGGTGATCGAAAACACCATGGCTTGGGTCAGGGTACACCTTAGTCTTGAAGGTGACATCTTAGCTTTTGAACACTTTAAAGAGGTCTTTTGCAGCAGATTTGCCCAATGCAATATGTCGTTTGAGTTCTTGATTGCTGCTTCTGTGGGCATTGATCGTGGATCCAAGTAAAATGAAATCCTTGACAATTTCAATCTTTTCCCTGTCTATCATGATGCTACTTAATTGTCCAATCACAAGGATTTTTGCTTTCTTTATGCTAAGATGTAATCCTTATCAAATGCTGTGGTCTTTGATCTTCATCAGTATGTGTATATATAAATACTTAGAGAGAAAGAGATCTCAAGGAAATGGCTCTCATGGTTGTAGAGGCTGGCTAGTCCCGAGTCTAT
This sequence comes from Loxodonta africana, assembly GCF_030014295.1. NCBI lineage: Eukaryota > Metazoa > Chordata > Mammalia > Proboscidea > Elephantidae > Loxodonta > Loxodonta africana. The sequence continues at coordinate 38,501,606 of NC_087342.1, forward strand.
GGATCAGGCTTCTCCTGACTTATGTAGCTGCAGGAGTTGATGGATCCAAAATTGGCAAATCAGATGGCTGATTTCTGGCTCACAGGCTTCAAAGGCTGACAAATATCAAGACCAGTATGTAAGCTGCTAGCTCAAGTCCTAAGAACTAGAAGTCAGGTGATGATGAGCAGGACCCAAGATTGAGAGCCTTGCTGGAACATCCATTTATATACTGGAGGCAGGCAACATCCCCAAGGAAACTCCCTTTCAACTGATTGGCTGCTCATAGCAGGTCTTATCATAGAATTGATTACATCATTACATAACTGCCAAATTACATCATTACGTAACTGCCAAACCACTGAGAATCATGGTCTACTCAAGTTGAAACACGCAACCATAGCCATCGAAATACACAACAGTTACTCCCACTAGAGCATGTTTGGGAAAGGAAAATATTGATGAAGGGAAATATATTATGTACAGAATTCTCTAATTTTTTCTGTATTACTTCTGCAAATGCTATTATCAATATCCTTTTCCATGTAGCTATGGTAACAATTAAAATGCACCTCTGGTTATTTTAAGAATCCAGGGACATTCCGAATTAAAAAGAGACTTTTCCTCTTCTCTTTAGGTGTTTTACCTTTGTTGTAGCTTGTTCTGTCATCTGCTATTAACTTTTTTTCTCACCATTCTATGCTCCCACCTTCGTTGCTTCCTATGCTCCCACTGGTTTGGCAAGCACTGACAACACAGACTGTAGCAACTTCTAAGGGACAGGATACAGGTACTTTGGTGACAGAACACTGGATTCTGGGTGAAGAGACCTGGGTGCAGGTTCAACCTCTATTACCAACTAGCAATGTGACTCTAAGTCAGTCACATGAGAAAGAGTAAGGAGTATGTTTGTTATTGGTATTGAGAGTGTTTGCAACCCAAACCAACTGTTCTAGGTTTTAAAAGAACAAGACAACATGAGACCTAGTGCATCTGTATCATTCTTATTTGGAATAAAATGAGCTGAGCCCTAAATTTTGATTTTATTTCTATAGTTATTTATGAATAGAGCATACCTGCATTCATTATTAAAATTTTACATCATTTAATAGACTCTTATTGAGTACCTGCTACATTAATTAGAGTAGGTTGGCCTGGTCTGCACTATAAATACATCTCAAAGCTTTCACAACTTGACACAATCAAGGTTATTGCTTACTTACTACTGTCTCAGCTCAACCCTACTGGTGCGGAGGTGTGGGATGGGTAGGTTCCTGAAAGGAACCTAGTCTCTCCATGGTGACATCACCATCTTCAATACCTGGCTCCCATAACCTTGAAGGAGGAGGGAGAATGGAGCATTGCACACAGGGAGTTTTTTTGACCAGGTCTGGAATTGGCACACAGCTCTTGCTTCTGCTGACAATCCTTTAGTTTCATGTTGCAGGGCCCCAACCAAAGTACAAGGGGACTAGGGAGTGCAGTGTAGCTGTGTGCCAGAAGGAGGAGGAGGAGAACAGGTATTAGTGAATCCTGGTGGGGCCAGCCGCACTTGCTATGAGGCAAAAGTATACTAGATGTCAAGGGGGTGGCAGAGTTGAACAAGGCAAGGAATCCTGTGAAGATTCACCTAAAACTAGAAGCCCTTGCTTTGAGAACAGGAATTGGGTTCTGCTTTGTCCATAATTTCTTTCTTACCCTCAAGGAAACTTTCTACAAAGTATTTTGAAGTTGATTGTTGGAAAGGTACCAGCGTGGCAATGAATTGGTTATCATCCTCTTATACTTCTTTAGATCTTACTTAGAGTTTGGTCTTAAGCCATTGGGCCAGTCACTAAACTATTGCTTTTGGCTTCATGTTCACTCTTTTGTAGACTCTGCTCTGTGGTGTTGGGGCTGCGACTCTTCAAACTATTGTCTTTCATTTGCCCTTTGGTGTCTTGTTGGATTCTGGCCACAAGGGAAGCCCTAGGGAAGCTGCTAGTCTGGAGGAGGGAAGGGCTTTCTTCTTTTCTGTACCAGCCTGCTCCTTTCGGTATCACTCCCGTAAGCCCTGGCAATGGAGGTGACATCTTCCAGCTTTATTTTCTCCTGCACCCCCTGGAGCGGCTTTATCTCGCCCCTCAGATGGGTCAGCACCTCTGGCAGGGCCCCTCCTCAGAGCTTGAGGTTCTGATGACCACAGCCTCTGTTCTCTGTCCACAGCCACAGGGGTTGTAGTGCTTCCTGCAGTTATTATCTCCAGGTTCCATGTTTGCCTGCTTAACTCTCCAACACCTATCTACCAAACCAAAAAACCAAATCCATTGCTATTGAGTCGATTACGACTCATAGTGACCCTATAGAACAGAGTAGAACTGTCCCATAGAGTTTTCAAGAAGCAGCTGGTGGATTTGAACTGCCAGTCTTTTGGTTAGCAGTGTAGCTTTTAACCACTGTGCTGCCAGGGTGCCTATCTACCAAAGTTCCCACATTAAATTCCCTCTGTTGAACTAACAAGTATGACTTCATTTTTTTTTTTTTATTGAATCCTATCTGATACAACTATTTTACAACTAAAAGTACACATTAAATGATTAGTCTTGCATTTTATTAGTTTTTTTTTTTTACTAGCATTTGAGTATTAGCTTGGTTGCTCACCACTGTGCAATGTGCAGTTCAGTTCTGAAAACTGTTACTTTCTAAGCAAAAAGATTTTGCTTTCATTTTAGCATCTGAGATTGATTTACTAGAGTAGAAAATATCAACACCTGGCTAAGATGAATTAGTTAAACTGTTTACATTCATAAAATTAAGATCAATTGCTTGTTTAAATATCTTCTCCATAGTTTACAAATGTCATGTATAAATTTGCTTATTTCCTCTTTTTTGATTTGAAAACTAAAATCACTTTAAATACAAGTAATCTTATGTCAACGGCCTTTGCAAACTGGTAAGATCTTAATGTACGCACATAATCTTTCTTCTAAAACTTAAACAGATCATGATTAATGAACTTTGTATGTTTATTTCAGAGTATGCAGATAGCATCAATATTTGACACAGAGCCCTCCGTTGTCTGCACGCCCACACGTGTATGTGCAATCTGTCCAATTTGCACTCTGTCTCCAGCTCAGTTTCTGTCTCCATGTGCCAGGCCTTCCACCTGCCCATCCTTTCATCCTGGACCCGATGCCCCTCTGTCTTCCTGTGATTGTACCGCACACAAATATACATCAATCAGGGTCCTCTGAATAATCTGCTAACTTGTGTCATTTCCATCAGACCATGGGATTATGTGTAATTACCCTTGTAAATCATGAATGATGTATTGCCTGACACCCAATGTGTTTGGCAAAGGTGCATTGGGTGCAAGAATGGACGCTGGGCTTTGGCCAGGTCCTCCACACACAGAGAAAGAGGAAAGTCAACAGTCTACCATGCCTGCCATGGACTGCACCCTCCACTTGGACAGTACCCTACCCCCAGGCACACATCTGGGAGAACCAGGCCCTCATGTTGGGACTCCAGGATGGATGAAGGCAGGTGAGAGAAGTTTGAACAACAAGAGCATGCTGGACTCAGCCCTCTCCTTGACTTAAACCAGAAAGACTCAAAGGGTCACTCTGCCAGCCTGCCTCTACCATCAGTAAGACCCCACATCCGGGTGCTGAGAGTGCATTGGAAGTCAGCCTCCTGTCGCTGGCCAGAAACTGGAGAAGGAGGATTTCCCTTCCCTGCTGCTTAAAAGACGTCTTATGGAAAGCCCAGTTCTGCCTGCAGTATCTTTGAGCCTAAGACATTTGCTTTTTTGCTGAGTCCCTCAAGCAACTCCTTTTATTGGCCAAAGTTTCACATAAGTAATAGAACCTATTTTGTAGACAGCTGCTTTGAGGGTTATACACACTGTTTTAAGGTTGGTTAGGATTTTGACTGGTATGACTGATATTTTTACTAATGTTAGAACTTAATTGAAAATACTTGGTTTATTGGCACTAGTTAATCCAAGTTATTTTTTCCTAGTTACAATACATGCCAAAAGCTGTAATTTGATCATTTTTATATGAACCAAAATAAATTTTGACTTCAGAATGGGAGGAGGGACAAGGATTTTATTCTCTTTCAAAATTGGCCTGACAATTTAACTAGCAAAGTTAACAGAAATGAGAAATTTAATAAGGGGGAAAAGAAAACTGTGAAAATGCAGTGATGCCTTCCTGTAAGCTTGTCTGGGCAGCTGTTGGAAGTGACCTGCAGCCCGTGGAATGAATGCTCATGTCAAGGACTTCTCCAACTCCTTCACAACTGCCCTGCCCTTGAGGTGGGCCAGGTGTGGAGGAGAGGTGCAGGATAGCCAGACCATGCTATAGAGGGAGTGGAAGACCCCCTGCTCCACCTGCCCATAGAGGCTGGTGGGGCATGAGGATGGCCACTTGCCCTCAGCAAGCTCTAGGTGAGAGAGGGTCTAGGGAAAGGGCGTGCCCTACCACCTGCCCCTGCTAACAGTAGCTCCTGTTTGATTCTTAGCTTGTAAGTGCAGCTGTCAGGAATGGACTGGGGGCTCTCATAATCAGCCAGCTTCCAATGGACTAGGGGTAGGGGCAGTGAAGGGAAAAAGAGGGAATCCCTTCCCTCAGAGAACTGACCTGCTGTTGGACATATGGATATATAAATATGTGAAAATTTAAATCATGATGGAGCTAAAGAGCAATCCAAGGCAATAAACCAAAAGATGTCCCTGGAAATTATCAGAAAAGTGGCATGTATACAAGCAGTATGGTTGGAAAGGAGGGCAGGTGCAAGGGGATGTCAGGGGGCCACTAAAATACTTCTTTCATGTACCAATGCTTTAATGAAGATGGCTCAATACCAAACTCCCTTGTTCTTTTGTGCTCACTTTGGTGACCACTACCACCTCCACCACCACCATCACCACAACCACCACCACCTCCACCATCACCACCAACTCTACCTTCATCACCTCCACCACCACCTCTACCACAACCAGGGATCACTACCACCTCCATTACCATACCACTGCCTCCACCATCACTACCACCTTCACTATCACAACCATCAGCACCACTTCTACCACCACCATGACCACCACTTCTACTTCCACCATCATCACCACATCTACCATCACCTCCAGCATCGTCACCATCAGCACCACTGTCACCTCCACCTCTGTTCAACAGCATTCATCCACCTTGCCCTCCTGCAGTCCTGGGCACTGTGGGAACAGGTTCAGTTTTAGCTGGAGGCATCCTACAAGGTGAAAGGGCCTCCTGGCTTCCCTGCTCTTAATTCCATATGCTGACATAGCTGAAGTGATCTTGTGTCAAGAATAAACTTGAACACATGAAGCATCATTGCCTGGGTTCAAATCCTAGCTCATTCCCAAACTCATTACATATAGTCCCGGCACTTTAAAAACCAAACCTGTTGCTGTTGAGTCGATCCCAACTCATAGTGACCCTATAGGACAGGGTAGGGCTACTCCAGAGTGTTTCTAAGGAGTGCCTGGTAGATTCGAACTGCTGACCTTTTGGTTAGTAGCCATAGCTTTTAACGACTATGCCACCAGAGTATTCCCTGCACTTCAGCAGTGATGAAATATGAAGACCATAATATTTTCTCTTCCCTTACTTACAGAGATATGGAAGTTATTAATTATTAATAAGACAAAATTTGTGAAACCCTCACTGAGGGTTTCTTACAATATGGGGAAAAGCACTTTATAAACAAAGTATTGTTATTCTTGATAATCTTGAGGTTTTATGATTTTTTGTAAACTTGCCATGAGATACAGCAAGTGCTTCAATCAAAATACCTTCTTACTCAAAAAAAAAAAAAAAAAAAAAGACTCAAAATTGTTCAATTTACCCAACCAAAGATGTGCTCCTATTTCCCAGGAAAGCACCTCCTGCCTGCATGTAGTCTCAGGGGTGGCAGCAGCTGTGTGGGTGGTCTGCTTGGCGTGGGGGAGGGGGCTCTTCATTTTGTGCTTTAAAGGACTGGAATCCTCCTTTATCTTGGCGGGTTTTCTCTAAGAAAAGCCAGGTTTTCTTCAGCTTTGCGGCTAGTCAGCTAAGAGCAGAGCCTCTGGTAAGTGCTTAATTACCCTTGCAGGTTGCTCAGTGCCCTAGGCTTGGGCCAGTCACACTTTCTGGTGGGACATAAGAACATTGGTTGTTGTCATTTCACTCTTAGTGTAGGTGCTTTAAGTGTAAGAAGTCTAGCAGCAAATGTTTCTGGAAGCCAATATTTTTTAATTTTCTGCAAAGATGTTTAGAGCTATTTATGTCAAATAGTCTGAGGGAAGTATTTGGAAGCCCAGCAATGCCTAAACCTGTAATTATTTCGCTCAAATGTAGGTCCTGGCAGAGTATATGCTGATGTGTTTGGTCTTGGTCTACCTTATTTCCTCTCTAAACAAACTGTTTTCACCTTCCCCTTCCTTCTTCCTACTCACCCAAGTTCATTGTTGTGGGAGCTCACGGCTGGGGTGGATGCTCTGCCTCTGCCATATGCTCCAGAGCCACCCTCTGCCCCTCCTCTCGCCTGCTTTGTGCACAGGCACCCTGCTTCTCCAGGCTGCCTGGTCCTCCACTTCCAAGTAAACGTGGCCAGTGGGAGGACGGACAGATTGGGGGGCAGAAGCAGGGAGAAGCCAGGGTGTTTCTCCCAACCTCTCTCCAGAAGTGGTACTTTTGGCAGTGGCGATGTCTCATCTGTGGCTCCAGCTCCCCTTGAATCTTCACTTGAGGTTTAGCTCTTGCCAGCCACCCCAGCCTCTGGCTTCCTCCTGTTGTCCCACTAGCCCTAGTGTTGTGAGCAGACTCCTCCTTTTCTAAAGTCTTGATAGATCACGGTCCCCAGCTTGGCTCCCCAGCATTTCCACCACCAGTAGCCAGTCCCCTGCTTTACTGTACTGAGTGCCTGAGGAAGGCTGAGATCTGTCTTCCCTCTTCATGGTGGCTTCTCTAGCATTTATGTACCCAGTGCACAGCAGGGCTGCATATTTGACTAAGTCAGCTTTCTGAAGGTATTTAGGTAGCCTTGATGGCAGCTTCGTGCCCGTAGGCCTGGAGCAAATTGCAGCTTCTGGTAGGGCACCAAGAATATCGGTTGTTATGCTCGATACACAAGTGTTGCGCAAATTAATAAATAAGTGATGGATGAAACTCTTGTATCTCCAGGTGCAGAGCCCTGAAAAAAAAAAAAAAAGGAGAACATATTATCACTTCTGAGGTGTGCTTGTGCAAAATGCATAAAGCACAAGCAAACAGCAGACAGGCCCAAATAGAGGGACATTTTTAAAAAATTAAGTCAAGATCTGTACTTTTCAAAAATGTCCAGATCTTAAAAAACAAGGAAAGGCTGAGAAACAGTTTCAGACTGAAAAAGTAGAGATGTGAAACTAAATGCAACCTGTGTCCCTGATTGTACTCTGAGCCTATAAGGGTTATTATTGGTGTAACCAGGAAAATTTGTATATTGATGGTACTATTGGATCCTGATTTTGATGGTTACACTGTGCTTATGTAGGGGAATGTCCTTGTTTGTAGGAAACACGCAATGAAGTAACAAGGAGTAATGGGCAACATGTCTGCAATAATCAGCTAGCTTGGGAGCAAACCACCCACACGCGATGTTCATGCAACTGTGATAAGATGGCAACACAGGACATCTGAGTGAAGACTATATGGAAGCTCTTTGTACTCCTTTTGCAATTATCTGTAAACTTGCAATTATTTCAAAATAAAAAAGTTAAAAATTTGCTAGAAAAGTTTCTAAATGTTTGTTCTTAGTTTCTGTTCTTGCCTTGCCAGGGAAGGGGAGCTTACGGTTTGTGAAGAAGAAGAATTTTGAGCAACACTGAGCTTGAGTTTGCATATTTCTAACACATCGGCTGATATCTAGCAAAAATTACAATGTCCTTTAATAGGCTTTGTACTAAAGTGCAGAAACAGCTTTTTCTCTATGACTTAAATACTGCACCTGGAGAAACCCCCTTTGAAGACTTCCATCATGACAAATGGGCATTGAAGCTATCTACACTGGAAAAGTCCTTTTCTCTAGCACTGAACACGTTTTTGTGGCATCTGTGACCACCGCTGCTAGGTGCTTTCTGTCAGGAGGAGGGTCTGGCCTCAGGCCCCTGGTGTGGCACTCTGACCCACAGGAAAGGCTGCTAGAGCAGGGCAGGCACCCTCGCAGCAAAGGTAAAAGGCACTGTGGCAAATGAATTACTCACTGTTTATGTTGTCTGGGCGTTCCTTTTGTTTTATTACTTACTTCAATTTAAAATATTTTATGGTGTTAAATGTGTGATTCTTACTACATTCTTCAGAAGACAGTTTTGCTTTTTGCAGGGACACCTGTCCATAGGAAAGTCCATAAACCCTTTTTCGCAGGTCCCTAAGCAGCCTGGGGCACCCAGCTGGCTGTGGAGCCATGGAGGGGACAGCTGTTTGGCTGACAGACTTGGAACCAGAGCAGGACATGTTCTGGGCTATAAACAGGAATGAAATTTCCTTAGTCTTCATGAATAAAATATTTATTTTTGAAATATTAACAAAATCAAAAGAATTATGGTGTTCTTTTAATTTTAAGTCAAAACACAATGACATGCAGCTTTTAAGACATTTTATTTTATGAGGCAGTCTTAAACTGAAGCAGAAACAAATTCAGAAAGGCTGGCGATTTCTTGCACACTATATACACGCTGGAGCAATTTCTTTTCTTCTTTAATGCTCTCTATAAAAGAGGTAATGAAATCCTTCTTTCTATAAACTGTCCATCAGATATTGACGATCACATTAAAAATGTCCTAATATGCTGGGGATGGTAAGCTCTCGGAGTACGGCAGGAAGTCGGGTGTATGTGTGTGCACATGTGTGCTTGCTTGCTCCTCCCTCCCTCCTTCCTTCTCTCTGCCTCCCCCTCTCAATTCACATGTGCGTGCACATACACACACACACACACACACACACACACACTGGTGAAGGGTATAGCAGTTGTTGTTTTAAGATGGCTAGGAATAGATACATGGAAAAACAACTGTTTTTCTCTGAGGTGGGGGAAAGAAGGGCAAAGTTGAAGAATTAAGCTTCCTCTGCCAAACTGCAAAGAAGCATTTCTGCGTGTGGATTGCAACTAAGGAAAGAAAAAAAAAAAGGAGAATGAGAATACTTCTCATGTTTTCTTAGAAACCTCTTTCTCTTGGTTTTGTTGTGATTGAGTTTTGTGGAGAAATTTGTGTAAAGGTGACTTTTCATACAAAACATCCAGGACCTGTCCCCAAATCCACACGGTCCTGTGTAAATTGAAAATGTGGGGCTCCTTACTTTTTTTTGCTTGCTATTGGAGTATTAAACTGCCTAAGTTTACTGATGCAATTATACATTAAACCCCTACTTATCCAGAATCAAAATGATCAGAAATGTCAAATACTCATTCAAGAAATACTACATTATTATCATTTCTAGTTTTCCCTCTTTGGTATATATATATTTTAGGGGCCATTGCTAGTTCAGAAGTAGAATTCTCACCCTCCATGCAGGAGAGGTGGGTTCAATTCCCAGCCAAATGTACTTCATGGGCAGCCACCAACCATCTGTCAGTGGAGGCTTGCTTGTTGCTGTGATACTAGACAGATCTCAGCAAAGCTTCCAGACTAAAAAAGACTAGGAAGAAAGGCCTGGCAATCTACTTCCAAAAGTCAGCCATGAAAACCACATGATCACAAGGGTCCCATCAGCAATTGATCATGCGAATGGTGCAGGACCGGGCAGTGTTTTGTTTCACTGTGCATAAGATTACAATGAGGGGCCGACTCGATGGCAGCTAACAACAACAACAGATATACTTTACTGTACTCTATTCTCAGAAACTTATTAATTTGTACATAGCTAATATATAGTTTCAGTAAGTCAGAATAATTCTTCAACAAAAATAAATTATATTAGCATTTCTATTACTGTGCTTATCCCTTATGTAATACCTTAGTATGAGAAATATCACTCATTTCTGCCAGTTGTGAAAGCTACCAAAGCCCTCCCTCTTTCAAGTGTATTTGAAAAAATTAAAGAAAATATTTAGAAAGCAAATTCCTTTTCTCTCTCAACAACAACAACAAAATGTCGTTTTGTATCAAGAAGAAAAAAAGAGAATTCTTTGGCCCTCAGGATTATTTCACAAAAGTTGGCAATTCAAGCTTCCATGAACATACAAGGCTGGGATAAACAAAGATCTAACAACTACCCCCCGTTGCTGCGATGAATTCCTGGACAGGAGCAGAACAGTGCTTGTCACAATGACATCAACTCATTGTAGCCTTCCTTCAGTGTAGACAAAATAACCAATAGGTCTCTGCAATCTGCCCAAGCCAAGGCATGAGTCACCAGTTCCTGCAGTCCCAGTGACTTCCTGAGACATCACACAATAGGACAGCCTTTGAAAAGTATCTTTAAAACAGATTGCCCTCACAGTCAGTGTTAGCAGTGGACATTAGCCCTGATATGAAATAAAGAGGTAACACAGGCACACCTGCCCAGAAGTCCCCATTTGTTCGAGTTTTGGCACCCAGCCAGGGCAGGTGGACACAGGGAGGAGTGGGCAATCCAGGAACTCATGGGCTGCAGCACAGTTGTGAACACAACCTCATTTTAAAACCTGTGTATGTGTTTCTCCAGGATTTGCTATTCACTATGAACTCTTGCAGAGTTCTGAAAATGAGGATCAAGTTGTATTTTTCCTTTTATCAGAAATGCCTCTTAAAGAAGCCAGAAATTAAAAAGACCTGCATCTATTGGTATTTGGAATCAAAGAAAAGATCTCTATGAGTACCTTGGTATATTTAAATGCTTACTAACAATAAAAATCTTGTTATTTACAGAATGCTTTCTATAATAGCAAAGATTTTTCAGAGAGATCTCCCACCTGATAGACCAACAGGGCAAATGATTTTCACCTTCTCTCTCTCTCTCTCTCTCTCTCACACACACACACACACACACACGAGCTCTGTGGACTCAGACAAATCACTCACTTACTCCAGACCTTGGTAAATGGAAAAAATAAAATATGCTCTGCTTCCTTCGCTGGATGGTTTTGAGGATCAATATTAAAATAAGGAAAAGTTAGCTGTCTTAAATAACGTTTATATCAATATAGTTTTAGCAGCAGTATTTGTGGCATATGTGTGGCTCTACTGGCAGATGTGGACACAGGTGTGGGAATGGGACTTAGACTGGACCACTCAGGAGGAGTGGGATCCAGATGCAGATAAGCATCTGAGTACTGGCCATAGCCCCACAGCTGCCAGAGACCGCCTGTACTCAAGATCTTGTTGCATGCACTAAGCTAATAGTGATGGTTCAGCCAGGGTAAATTGCGGGTGGGGAGCCACAAATTAAATCTAGGAAGGCCTTGTCCTTTCCCCCAGGACAGAATTCACCTTGGATCTGGCAGGGCAGAACACCAAGTAAGGCCTTCCTTCGGCCATTCCACTCCAGCAGTTTACACATTTTAAGAGAGGGCTGTGGTGAAATGAGTTACTTCATGTGGGCTTTTGCTTTGCTTCTTTGAAATAACAGCTTGAGAGATTTTTCCTCTAAACCCTGTGAAGTTACCCTTGGTCTAGTTTTCTACACCAGAGGATTTGTTACTTTTGTCCAGGTTGGTTGACATTTCCCGGGTAAATTGTAAGCGAGGATGGTTTGATACTTTCTGCCTGACCCTGGGCTGCAACGTGCCCTTGTGATTGGTATGCATCTAGCAGGGATAGATCAACAGACTATGTAAATGAGGTGACTTGTAGCCTACATGCAAACGAAGTGTCTTTGACCAATCAAGAGAGGATTGGTCAGTTTTGACCTCTGTTGGGAGGGCCTATGCCCTGAAGTTGACAAGGAATTGTATATAAGTGCAGCCAGCCCCACAGAGGCTTTTCAGACAGAAAGAAGCAGGAAGAGAAGCAGCAGGAAGAAGCAGAAGGAAGAAAGAAGAGAGAAATGACTAGTAACTTATTAAACTTTTTTTTTAACATTTTATTGTTGTTGTTAGGTGCCATCATAGTGACCCTATGTACCACAGAACAAAACACTGCCCAGTCCTGAGCCAGGCTCACGATTGGTTGTTATGGTTGAGCCCATCGTTGCAGCCACTGTGTCAATCCAGCTCATTGAGGGTCTTCTTCTTTTCTGCTGACCCTGTACATTACCAAGCATGATGTCCTTCTCCAGGGACTGATCCCTCCTAACAACATGTCCAAAGTATGTAAGACACAGTCTAGCCATCCTTGCTTCTAAGGAGCATTCTGGTTGTACTTCTTTCAAGACAGATTTGATCGTTCTTTTGGCAGTTCATGGTATATCCAATATTCTCTGACAATACCACAATTCAAAAGTATTAATTCTTCCTCGGTCTTCCTTATTCACTGGCCAGCTTCTGCAGGCATATGAGGTGATTGAAAACACCATGGCTTGAGTTAGGCCCACCTTAGTCTTCAAGGTGACATCTTTGCTTTTGATGATATTGTTCTGTAATTTCCACATTTGGTTGGATCACCGTTCTAGGGAATAGGCATAAATATGAATCTCTTCCAGTTGATTGGCCAGATAGTTGTCTTCCAAATTTCTTGGCATAGACGAGTGAGCACTTCCAGCACTGCATCCGTTTGTTGAAACATCTCCATTGGTATTCCATCAATTCCTGGACCCTTGTTTTTTGCCAATGCTTTTAGTGCAGCTTGGACTTCTTCCTTCAGTACCATAGGTTCCTGATCATATGTTTTCTCCTGAAATAGTTGAACATCCACCCATTCTTTTTGGTGTAGTGACCCTGTATATTCCTTTCATCTTCTTTTGATGCTTCCTGAGTCACTTAATATTTTCCCTGTAGAATCCTTAGTATTGCAAATTGAAGATTGAATTTTTCTTCAGTTCTTGCAGCTTGAGAAATGTTGAGCTTGTTCTTTCCTTTTGGTTTTCTATCTCTAGGTCTTTGCACATATCATCATAATACTTTGTCTTCTCAGCTACCCTTTGAAATCTTCTGTTCAGCTCTTTTACTTCATCATTTTTTCCTTTTGCTTTATTTACTCGACCTTCAAAAGTAAGTTTCAGAGTCTCCTCTGACATCCATTTAGGTCTTTTCTTTCTCTCATGTCTTTTTAATGACCTCTTGCTTTCCTCATGTATTATGTCCTTGATGTCATTCCACAACTCGTCTGGTCTTCAGTCATCGATGCTCAGTGTGTCAAATCTATTCTTGAGATGGTCTCTAAATTCAGGTGGGATATACTGAAGATCATACTTTGGCTCTCATTGACTTGTTCTATTTTTCTTCGGTTTCAACTTGAGGTTGCATATGAGCAACTGATGGTTTGATCCACAGTGGTCCTCTGGCCTGGTTCTGATGATATAGAGCTTTCCATAGTCTGTTTCCACAGATGTAGTTGATTTGATTCCTGTGTATTCCATATGGTGAGGTCCACGTCTATAGTTGCCATTTATGTTGGTGAAGAAAGGTATTTGCAGTGAAGAAGTTGTTGGTCTTGCAAAATTCAATCATGGAATCTCTGTCATCTTTTCTATCACCAAGGCCATATTTTCCAACTACCCATCCTTTTTCTTTGTTTTCAGCTTTCGCATTCCAATCACCAGTAATTGTCAGTGCATCCTGATTGCATGTTCCGTTAATTTAAGACTGCAGAATTTGGTAAAAATCTTCAATGTCTTCATCTTTGGCCTTAGCGGCTGGTGTGTAAATTTGAATAATTTTTATTTTAACTTGTCTTCTTTGTAAGCATATGGCTATTATCCTATCACTAACAACACTGTACTTCAGGATAGATCATTTTTGATGATTTCCAATTTTCCTAGATTCATTCTTTGTACATTCCAGGTTCCAATTATTAATGGATGTTTGCAGGTGTTTCTTCTCATTTTGAATCAAGCCAGATCAGCCAAAGAAGGTCCCAAAAGCTTTACTCCATACACATCATTAAGGTCGATTATACTTTGAGGAGGCAACACTTCGCCAGTTCTGTTTTGAGTGCCTTCCAAACTGAGGGGCTCATCTTCCAGCACTATATCAATGTTCTGTTGCTATTCACAAGGCTTGCTCTGGCTAACTCTTTTCAGAAGTAGACCACAGGGGTTCTTCTTCCCAGTCTATCTTAGTTTGGAAGCTCAGCTGAAACCTGTCCGCCACTGGTGATTCTGCTGGTATTTGAATATGGATGGCATAATTTACAGCATCACAGAACACACACACCACCACAGTACAACAAACTGACATACACATGGGGATTAGCTTATTAACATAAGTTAACTTATTTAAATGTTATGACCATCTTACGAGGCTTCCATTATTATACCCATTTTACAGATGAGGAAACAAGGTCAGTGGGGTTGAATAACTTACCTGGGTCACAAAACTACATAGATTAGCTGAGATTTGGACAAGGTGAGCTTGATTTTATTTTATGATACATTGCTTTCTTAGTATGGCTTCTCAATGGCATTGCTGAGCTTCCCCTTCAAGAGTGCATGGTTTATGGAAGTGGATCAATAATTTCTCCCTTCTTCTTCCTCTTTCACACATACTTCTCTTTGGGCCATCCATAGGTAGATGAAACCTTTCCTGGAATGTTTTTATCCACATTGAAAAGTTATTAAAATGAATACCCAAACGCCCCTTAGGGAGAAAATAGGCAATGCAAAATGAAGAGCCTTGGGAAAGCAACTTGCTGTTCCATTGCCTCCCAGGAAGAGCAGGGGAGTAGGTGGAAACTCTGCTATGGGCCTGGACAGAGGTCTTTTCTTCCTCTGGGGGGTGGCTTTCAGTCACCCTGAGATTGCAGCCCCACAACCCCAACAGACCCAGGATTCGGCAAGCCTGGGACTAGCTGGATAGAACACTCACAGAACATTCCAAATGTTCTACATTCAGCATTCATTATTTTGTTAATGAGAAAATAAATAAAGTAAAATATTTTGAAAGAAAGGAGGGTCCTGGAAAGGAGCCTCTTCATCCTCCAGCAGGCTTTAAATGCCATGAAATAGACAGGAGTACAAATCACTCCCTCACCACAAGAAGCCACTTCTTGGTACAGCCAACTACCCTGGCCCTTCCTTTGTCTTCACTTCAGGAGAAATGAGGCTTAGCACAGCATCTTGGAGCTTCTGGTCTAAGGGGACCACTTCCCCCTAATGCCTAAGGCAGAGAACATTTGAGATTGAGAAGGCTTAAACATGAGTGTTGTTTGTGCCTGGTATGCACTCTAAATTCAATCCGCTCAGAGCAGAAACGTGCTCTTGGCATCTCTGCAAGAACTTCACAGCAGTCCACTTGTGTTGTGACTGAAATGAGTTACAATGATAATCTCATGCAGTGCACAGAAACCCATGCCCTGGTGGGCACTGCTTGTCCATGGTTGCAAGGAATCCTTTCAACTTGCAAGACATAAATTGCTAAACAATGAAGTGAGGATATTCCTATAGCTTGTTGAGTAGAAACATGAGCGAGAGAGACACAGAGAGAGAGACAGACAGGGACAGAGAGAGAGAGATGGAAGTCTGATAACAGAAAATGTAGGTTCCAAGAGGATGGGGTGTCCTGTCTGCTCCCTGCATGTCTCCGGTCCCCAGAGAGTAGCTGGCACATGTAGGTGTTCTGTATGTATTTGTTAATTGGATGAATGAAGGACAAAAATGACAGGAAAGCATTTTGATCCACTTCAAAACAAAGGACTCATAGAATAAAAATAATAATTCATGATAGTATATAGTAACTCACTGCTCTGAATTCTTGAATTTTACGAGGGGAGAAATTGGGAACTGGATATGTTCAGCCTCTTGCTCGCATGCAGGGCTGTGCCAGGACAGGACCTGCTCGGTTACCACTGCCTCGTGCTATCTGTCTCACCACAGCAGTGCTAATTTCCCAGTGTCTACATGTCTTGCTTTATAAACACAGCTATTTTTTTATATTCATGGCCTCTCTCGTCAGGGAGAGGAACTGATTCTCAGCAGGTAACACTCAACCCTGGGTATTACACTAAGTAGATATTTCTGCCTTACTATCAGTTCATCAGTTCATGGCGGAAAAAAAAAGCTCAGCTCCTGCTGCAGGGGTTAAAGGACTATGAGGATAGACCTGGAGGCTTCAGTTTTTGCCTTAATTGGCTTGAAAATCATAAGCATATCATCTTCCAGGCCACAAGAGGACAGCAGTGATATTAGGTAACTAGGTTGCTGGTAACCTGCTCTGGCTTTCCCCTAAGGATCAAAATGACATTTTACTTGCATGATTTAAGAACTTGTTTTGCCATCCTTTTCCAGGATTCTATTTGAAGAGATCCTTATTAATCAATGTGCCAGAAAAATCCCACAATGTTTTACTGATTTCAGTGTTCCAAGCTGAAACTGTGCAGCGTTTTCTGTTCTTCTGGAATATTCTGACATCACTGTTATCTCTATTATCAGAGTCTCACTGAAGAAGCATGTGAAATGATTTACTTGAATATCACCTTTTTAAAAGGCAAAGCAGACGCAAGTCCTATTGAATCTCATGGTTTCCATGGTCAGAACTGGGATGATATTCAAAATCTTTAATGGACCATATTCAACATTGCAAAGGTGCTATTTCCATATTTTACACCTAATCATTCATTTTATTCAATGATCTAACAAAAGTTTACTTTTAAATTGTCATTAAACATATATTTTATTCAAAAAAACATTCACTGAACACTTACTGTGCTAGGAATACAGACAGGTATAAGCCACAGTTCTGAACAGGCAGGAGACAGACATGTTAATTAATAAACTAAAATTCAATCTGACAGTGCTGAGTGCAGCTTTCGTGAAGGGCCAGGGGGACTGATGGGTGGAGGGCAGGTACAGGAGGATCATTAGTGGAGGAGACTGCTAGGATGAAGTGTTCCCACAGGGAAATCATTTAACTCCTCCTCCTCACCTCAAAACACCTGCTATGTGATAATACAACTGACAATGTGTGGAGCTTTTTCTTGTGGTGGGCACAGTGCTCACAGCTTTACATGCATCATCTCAGTTAGTCCATCTTATACAACTAAGGTTTGGGAAAGCTAATTAAATTGCCCGAGTCTTACAATACGTAAATGATGGTAGATTTGAATCTAGGCCCTGAGACTTCAGAGCCAAAGCTCCTGCCATTCTTCCCTGCCACTTCAGACTCAGTCCTCTGGGCCCCTGGTTTGAACTCCCTATTCCATGCTAACACTTCCTTGCCCTCTCTGGGCCCAGAGGTCCAACAGTCCAAACAATGAAAGTTCCTTGAAGCTCACCATGATGCACAGGCAGGAAGAAATAGTTCCCACCCCTTCCTTGGAGGGGGAAGCAGGAGCCTGGGCTCAGGGTGGACTGAATCGGGTCCCTTCCATTGGCTCCTATCCATGGCTATGACTCATTTGGTTTCATCTATTACAATGCCTGTGAAGACACTTGGTGACCAACTACCTGGACACCTGAGCTGAATCCATACAAGAAAAGTGAATGGACTCCTTGGCTCATATACCTGGTAACACCTCTAGCTGTCTGGTGACAGGACATTAGAGTTTCAAAAAAGGCTCAAATAATCAAGCTAGCTCACTCAAACAGCTTATTTGGGCATATCAAAACAAAACAAAGCAAGAAGCTAGGCAACAGTAAGGAAACATAAAATAAAATTAATACAATAACATATAGATGGCTTAGAGACAACAGTCAATATCAAATCACATAAAGAGGCAGACCATGATAATTTAACAAGCTCCTAAAACAAAGAATGAAGGAATATTCTGGATGAAGAGATATTCCTGGAATTACCAGAAGTAGAATACAAAAGATTAATATACAGGACTCTTCAAGAGATCAGGCAAAACACAGAACAGGCCAAGAAACACACAGATAAAGCAGTCAAGGAAATTAAGAAGGTTATGCAAGAGCAAAATGAAAAATTTAATAGGTTTCAAGAATCAGTAGAGAGACAGCAATCAGAAATTCAGAAGACTAACAATAAAAGTTCAGTTAGGCAACTTAACAGAACTGAGGAAATGGAAGCCAGAATGAGTGAGACTGAAGATAAAACACTTGACACCAATATAGTCAAAGAAAAACCAGATAAAAGAATTAAAAACAGTAAAGAAACCCTAAGAATCATGTGGGACTCTATCAAGAGAAATAACCTACAAGTGATTGGAATGCCAGGACAGGGAGGGAAAACAAAAAATACAGAGAGAATTGCTGAAGATTTGTTGGCAGAAAAATTCCTTATTGTCGTGAAAGATGAGAAGATATCTATCCAAGATGCTCATCGAACTCCACATGACATAGATCCCAAAAGAAAGCCACTAAGACATAATCAAACTTGCTAAAACCAAAGATAAAGAGAGAGTTTTAAGAGTGGTTACGGATAAAAAAAAAAAAAGTCACCTACAAAGAAGAGTCAATAAGGATAAGCTTGGACTACACAGAAGAAACCATGCCAGCAAGAAGGCAATGGGATGACATATACAAAGCATTGAGGGAAAAAAAATTGCCAACCAAGAATCATATATCCAGCAAAACTGTCTCTCAAATACAAAGGCAAAATTAGGACATTTGCAGATAAACAGTAGTTTAGGGAATTTGTAAAAACTGAACCAAAACTACAAGCAATACTAAAGGGAGTCCTCTGGTTAGAAAATCAATAACACCACATACCAACTCAAGACTAGAACACAGGACTGAGCAACCAGGTATCAACCCAGGTAGGGAAATCACAAAAATAAGTCAAAGTAAAAAAAAAAAGCTCAAAACAGGGAAACAGCAATGTCATGATGTAAAAGATGACAACACTAAATCAATAAAGAGGGATTAAAAAATGTAGTCATAGATCTTTCATATGCAGAGGAAGTCAAGGCAATATAAAGAGATACAAGTTAGCCTTAAGCTT
Organism: Loxodonta africana; assembly: GCF_030014295.1. Taxonomy (NCBI): domain Eukaryota; kingdom Metazoa; phylum Chordata; class Mammalia; order Proboscidea; family Elephantidae; genus Loxodonta; species Loxodonta africana. The sequence goes on from NC_087342.1 coordinate 38,520,533, forward strand.
AGAAAAAAATAGGGGTAAATATTAAGGCAACTGCAAAGGAGCATAACAATCGTACACATCAAAATAAAATACAAGAAAAACATAAAGACTAAGCAAAAACAAGATCAACAACGAGAAAGAGGAAAAGACAATATATTAAGAAAAAGTACTCATCCCCGAAAATTAAGTGGAAAAAAAAAACTGTCAACAACACACGAAAAAAGACATCAAAACAGCAGTTCTAAACTCGTACCTATCCATAATTATGCTGAATGCAAATGGACTAAAAGCACTAATAAAGAGACAAAGAGTGGCAGAATGGATTAAAAAAATATGATCCGTCTATATGCTGCCTACAAGAGACACCCTTAGACTTAAAGACACAAACAAACTAAAACTCAAAGGATAGAAAAAAATATACCAAGCAAACAACAATCAAAAAAAGAGCAGGAATGGCAATCTTAATTTCTGACAAAATAGACTTTAAAGTTAAATCCACCACAAAGGATGAAGAAGGACACTATTTAATGATTAAAACGACAATATACCAGGAGGATATAACCATATTAAATATTTATGCACCCAATGACAGGGCTGCAAGATACACAAAACAAACTCAAACAGCACAGAAAAGCAAGGCAGAGAGCTCCACAGTAATACTAGGAGACTTCAACATACCACTTTCGGTGAAGGACAGAATATCCAGAAAGAAGCTCAATAAAGACAAGGAAGATCTAAATGCCACAATCAACCTACTTCACCTCATAGACATATACAGAACACTCCACCCAACAGCAGACAGGTATACTTTCTTTTCCAATGCACAGAGAACATTCTCTAGAATAGACCACATATTAAGTCATAAAGCAAGCCTTAACAGAATCTAAAACTGGGAAATATTGCAAAGCATCTTCTCTGACCATAAAGCCATAAAAATAGAAATCAATAACAAAAAAAGCAGGGAAAAGAAATTGAACCATTGGAAACTGAACAACACCTTGCTTAAAAACTACTGGGTTATAAAAGAAATTAAGGATGGAATCAAGAAATTCAAGTGTCGAATGAGAATGAAAATACTTCCTATCAGAACCTTCAGGACTCAGCTAAAGCAGTGCTCAGAGGTCAATTTATAGCAATAAATGCACACATCCAAAAAGAAGAAAGGGCCAAAATCAAAGAATTATCCCTACTACTTGAACAAACAGAAAAGGAGCAACAAAAGAGACCCTCAGGCATAAGAAGAAAGCAAATACTAAAAACTAGAGCAGAATTAAATGAAATAGAAAACAGAAAAACAATTGAAAGAGTTAACAAGACCAAAAGCTTGTTCTTTGAAAAAATTAACGAAATTCATAAGCCGTTGGCCAAACTGACAAAAAACAAAAACAAAAACACAAACAAGAGAGGAAGCAAATAACCTGAATCAGAAATGAGATGGGTGATATCACAGCACACCCAACTGAAATTGAAAGAATCATATCAGATTACTATGAAAAACTGTACTCCAACAAATTTGAAAACCTAGAAGAAATGGGTAAATTTCTAGAAACCACCTACCCAAACTAACACAAACAGAGCTAAAGAACAACTAAATAAACCCATAACAGAAGAGACTGAAAAGGTAATTAAAAAACTCCCAACAACAACAACAAAAAAAGCCTGGGCCTTGATGGCTTCATGGCAGACTTCTACCGAACTTTCAGAGAAGAGTTAATACCACTACTACTAAAGGTATTTCAGAGCATAGGAAAGGACAGAATACTCTCAAACTCATTCTATGAAGCCAGCATATCCCTGACACCACAAAATAAGAAAATTACAGACCTATATCCTTTCATGAACTTAGGTGCAAAAATCCTCAACAAAATTCTAGCCAATAGAATTCAGCAACATATCAAAAAAAAAAATAATAATAGTTCACCATAACCAAGTGGGATTCATACCAGGTATGCAGGGATGGTTCAACATTAGAAAAACAATCAATGTAATTCAGCATATAAATAAAACAAAAGACAAGAATCACATGATCTTATCGATTGATGCAGAAGAGGCTTGTGACAAAGTCCAACACTCATTCATGATAAAAACTCTCAGCAAAATAGGAATACAAGGGAAATTTCTCAACATAATAAAAGACATTTATACAATGCCAACAGCCAACATCATCCTAAATGGAGAGAGTCTGAAAGCATTCCCCTTGAGATCGGGAACGAGACAAGAATGCCCTTTATCACCACTTTTATTCAACATTGTACTGGAGGTCCTAGCCAGAGCAATTAGGCTAGATAAAGAAATAAAGGGTATCCAGATTGGCAAGGAAGAAGTAAAAGTATCTCTATTTGCAGATGACATGATCTTATACACAGAAAATCCCCAAAGAATCCTCAAGAAAACCACTGAATCTAATAGAAGAGTTCAGCAGAGTCTCAGGATACAAGATAACATACAAAAATCAGTTGGATTCCTCAAAACCAACAAAGACAACATTGAAGAGGAAATCACCAAATCAATACCATTTACAGTAGCCCACAAGAAGATAAAATACTTAGGAATAAATCTAACCAGAGACATAAAAGACTTATACAAAGAAAACTACAAGAAACTAAGAGATCTACGTAAGTGGAAAAACATACCCTGTTCATGGTTAGGATGTAAAAATGCCTATTCCACCCAAAGCAATCTATAGCTACAGTGCAATCCTGATCCAAATTCCAATGACGTTTTTTCATGAGATGAAGAAAAAAAATCACCAACTTCACACGGAAAGGAAAGAGGTCCTGGATAAGTAAAGCACTACTGAAAAAGAAGAATAAAGTAGGAGGCTTCACACTACCTGATTTTAGAAGCTATCATACTGCCACAGTAGTCAAAACAGCCTGGTACTGGTACAACAACAGGTACATAGATCATTGGAACAGAATTGAGAATCCAGGCTTAAATCTATTCTATCCACACACGAGCAGCTGATATTTGACAAAGACTCAAAATTCATTAAATGGGGAAAAGACAGTCTCTTTAACAAATGGTGCTGGCATAACTGGATATCCATCTGCAAAAACATTAAACAAGACCCATACCTCATGCCATGTATAGAACTAATTCAAAATGGATCAAAACCTAAACATAAAATCTAAAACGATAAAGATCGTGGAAGAAAAAATAGGGACAACCCTAGGATCCCTAATAGATGGCATAAACAGTATACAAAACATTACTAACAGTGCACAAATACCAGAACAGAAACTAGATCACTGGGAGCTCCTAAAAATCAAACACATATGCTCATCTAAAGACTTCACCAAAAGAGTAAAAAGACAACCCACAGACTGGGAAAAAGTTTTTGGATACAACAAATGCAACCGGGGTTTGATCTCTAAAATCTATATGACACTGCAAAAACTCAACAACAAAAAGACAAATAACCCAATTAAAAATGGGCAAAGGATATGATCAGACACTTCACTAAAGAAGACATTCAGGTGGGTAACAAATACATGAGGAAATGCCCACGATCACCAAGCATTAAAAAAAAAAAAAAAAAAAAACCATTAAGCATTAGAGAAATTCAAATGAAAACTACAACGAGACACGATCTCCCTCCAACAAGGCTGGCATTAATCCAAAGAACACCAAATAAGAAATGTTGGATAGGTTGTGGAGAGACTGGAACACTTATACACTGCTGGTGGGAATATAAAATGGTACGGCCACTTTGGAAATTGATTTGGTGCTTCCTTAACAAGCTAGAAACAGAACTACCACACAATCCAGCAATCCCACTCCTTGGAATATATACTAGAGAAACAAGAGCCTTCACACGAACAGATATATGCACACCCATGTTCACTGTAGCTCTGTTTACAATAGCAAAAAGATGGAAACAAACGAGGTGCCCATCAACAGATGAATGGATAAACAAATTATGGTATATTCACACAATACCAATGCAATGATAAAAAACAAGGATAAATCCATGAAACATCTCATAACATGGAGGAATCTGGAAGGGATTATGCTGAGTGAAATTAGTTGCAAAAGGACAAAATTTCCTGAATAAAACTGAACGCTTCGAAGGTCAGAGTAGCAGGGACAGGGGTCTGGTGACCATGGTTTTAGGGGACATTTAGGTCAATTGGCATAATAAAGTGTATTAAGAAAACATTCCGCATTCCACTTTGGTGAGTGGCGTCTGGAGTCTTAAACGCTACCAAGAAGCCATCTAAGATGCATGAATTGGTCTCAGCCCTCCTGGGGCAAAGGAGAATGAAGTACACAAAAGACACGAGGTAAATATGAGCCCAAGAGACAGAAAGTGCCACATAAACCAGAGACTACATCAGCCTGAGACTAGAACTAGATGGTGCCCAGCTACAAAGGATGACTGTCCTGACAGAGAACATAACAGAGAATCCCTGATGGAGCAGGGGAACAGTGGAATGCAGACCTCTAATTCTCATAAAAAGACCGGACTTAAGTGTCTGACTGAGACCAGAGGGACCCCGGAGACCATAGTCACCAACCTTCTGTTAGCCCAAGACAGGAACCATTCCCAAAGCCAACTCTTCAGACAGGGATTGGACTGGACTATAAGACAGAAAATGATACTGGTGAGGAGTGAGCTTCTTAGCTCAAGTAGACACATGAGACTGTGTGGGCAGCTCCTGTCTGGAAGGGAGATGAGAACGCAGAGGGGCTGGAGCAGGTTGAATGGACACAGGGAATACAGGGTGGTGAGAGGGAGTGTGCTGTCCCATTAGGAGAAGAGCAGCTAGGGATACATAGCAAGGTGTGTATAAATTTTAGTATGACAGACTGACTTGATTTGTAAACTTTCACTTAAAGCACGATAAAAAAAAAAAAGAGTATATGCATACAAAAAAAAAAATAAACACTTCATCAAGTTAAAAAAACAATTGTTGTTGTTAGGTGCCATCAAGTCGGTTCTGATTCATAGTGACCCTATGCACAACAGAACGAAACACTGCCCAGTCCGGAGCCATCCTCACAATTGTCGTTATGCTTGAGCTCATTGTTGCAGCCATTGTGTCAATCCAGCTCATTGAGGGTCTTCCTGTTTTCTGCTGACCATGTACTCTGCCAAGCATGATGTCCTTCTCCAGGGACTGATCCCTCCTAACAACATGTCCAAAGTATGTAAGACGCAGTCTAGCCATCCTTGCTTCTAAGGAGCATTCTGGCAGTCCATGGTATATTCAATACTCTTCGCCAACACCACAATTCAAAGGCATCAATTCTTCTTCGGTCTTCCTTATTCATTGTCCAACTTTCACATGCATGTGATGAGATTGAAAATACCATGGCTTGGGTCAGGCGCACCTTAGTCTTCAAGGCGACATCTTTGCTCTTCAACACTTTAAAGAGGTCTTTTGTAGCAGATTTACCCAAAGCAATGCATCGTTTGATATCTTGACTGCTGCTTCCATGGCTGTTGATTGTGGATCCAAGTAAAATGAAATACTTGACAGCTTCAATCTTTTCTCCATTTATCATGATGTTGCTCATTTGTCCATTTGTGAGGATTTTTGTTTTCTTTATGTTGAGGTGCAATCCAAACTGAAGGCTGTAGTCTTCGATCTTCATTAGTAAGTGCTTCAAGTGTTCTTCACTTTCAGCAAGCAAGACTGTGTCATCTGCATATTGCAGGTTGTTAATGAGTCTTCCTCCAGTCCCAATGCCGTGTTCTTCTTCATATAGTCCAGCTTCTCAGATTATTTGCTCAGCATACAGATTGAGTAGGTATGGTGAAAGAATACAACCCTGATGCACACCTTTCTGACTTTAAACCAATCAGTATCACCTTGTTCTGTTCGAACAACTGCCTCTTGATCTATGTAAAGTTTCCTCATGAGCACAAGTAAGTGTCAGTTTGTCATACTGTGGGGGCTTGCGTGTTGCTGTGATGCTGGAAGATATGCCACTGGTATTCAGATACCAGCAGAGTCACCCATGAAGGACAGGTTTCAGCTGAGCTTCCAGACTAAGACAGACTAGGAAGAAGGACCTGGCAGTCTGCTTCTAAAAAGCATTAGCCAGTGAAAATCTTATGAATAGCAGTGGAACAATTCAGGCCGTGTCAGAAGAGGATGTGGAACCAGGGATATCATTGCTGATGTCAGATGGATCCTGGCTGAAAACAGAGAATACCAGAAGGATGTTTACCTGTGTTTTATTGACTATGCAAAGGCATTCAACTGTGTGGATCATAACATATTATGGATAACATTGTGAAGAATGGGAATTGCAGAAAAAAAGAATACCTGTGAAGAAAATGAGAATCTTCACAACTGGGGGAATAAATGACATCATGATATGAAAAAGAAATTGAAGTTGTCAATGATTTCATTCTACTTCAATCAAAAATTAATGTCTATTAAGCAGCAGTCAAGAAATTAATTGACGTATTATATTAGCAAATTTGCTGTAAAAGTTCTCTTTAAATTTTTAGAAAGCAAAGGTGTCACTTTGATGACTAAGGTACACCTGACCCAAGCCATGGTCTTTTCAATTGCCTCATATGAATGCAAAACTGCACAATGAAAAAGGAAGACAGAAGAATTGATGCATTTGAACTGTGATGTTGGCAAAGAATATTGAATATACCAAAGAATATTGACTGCACCTTAGACTGCCAGAAAAACAAATTAGATTTAGAAGAAGTACAACCAGAATCCTCCTAAGAAGAGAGGATAATGAGACTTCTACTCCTTTACTTTAGACATGTCATTAGGAAAGATCAATCACTATAAAAGGACTTTATGTTTGGTAAAGTAGAGGGCCAAGAAAAATGAGGGAAACCCTCAATGAGATAGATTGACATAATAGCCACAAGAATAGACTAAACGTACCAATGATCATGAAGATGGTGCAGGACCAGGCAACATTTCATTCTGTTATACATAAAGTCCCCGTGAGTCAGAGCCAACTGAATGACAACTAACAACATCACAATACCACTTGTCATAGCAACTGTAAGGTAAAGACAGGAGCTGTCTACTGTTTGTTGTAATATTTCTTGTGCTGAGAACAGATAAGGACATGTTCAATAAGTATTTATTATGAATAAACAAATGAATTGATATAAGAAGACAAATTCCGCTCATTTAAAATCAAAACTTCTGGTCCTCCTGCTGATCTCCTAAATATCTTTGTAGTGGTTGCCTGAGCTTCCTATGAGAAGAGCAATCCATAATTTCTTAATTGTCACTCAGGGTCTGTTCACCAGCTTGGTTATCTACTTAGGTTATCATCATTCAAAGGCTCTTGATTACTCATCTCTTACATATCCATGACAATGCTTCCTGTTTACTGGGTAGCATTTTGACTCTTTTTGATACTTTATTTTAAAATTTTTTATTATATTTGTTCTTTATCCTTTATTATCTGCCTGGACATGACTTTGATTGAATCAATAAAACCAGATTATACACCAACTTCATTTGGAAGGGAAAGAAGCCCCGGATAAGTAAAGCATTACTGAAAAAGAAGAAGAAAGTGGGAGGCCTCACTCTACCTGATTTTAGAACATATTATACAGCCACAGTAGTCAAAACAGCCTGGTACTGGTACAACAGGCACATAGACCAATGGAACAGAATTGAGAACCCAGATACAAATCCATCCACATTTGAGCAGCTGACATTTGACAAAGGCCCAGTGTCAGTTAATTGGGGAAAAGATAGTCTTTTTAACAAATGGTGCTGGCATAACTGGATATCCATTTGCAAAAAAATGAAACAGGACCCATACCTCACACCATGCATAAAAACTAACTTCAAGTGAATCAAAGACCTAAACATAAAGACTAAAATGATAAAGATCATGGAAGAAAAAATAGGGACAGCGTTAGGAGCCCTAATACAAGGCATAAACAGAATACAAAACATTACCAAAAATGACGAAGAGAAACCCGATAACTGGGAGCTCCTAAAAATCAAACACTTTTGCTCATCTAAAGACTTCACCAAAAGAGTAAAAAGACCACCTACAGATTGGGAAAGAATTTTCAGCTATGACACCTCCTACCAGCACCTGATCTCTAAAACCTATATGATTCTGTTAAAACTCAACCACAAAAAGACAAACAACCCAATCAAGAAGTGGACAAAGGATATGAACACACACTTCACTAAAGAAGATATTCAGGCAGCTAACAGATACATGAGAAAATGCTCTCGATCATTCGCCATTAGAGAAATACAAAATAAAACTACGATGAGATTCCATCTCACTCCAACAAGGCTGGCATTAATCCAAAAAACACAAAATAATAAATGTTGGAGAGGCTGCGGAGAGATTGGAACTCTTATACACTGCTTGTGGGAATGTAAAATGGTACAACCACTTTGGAAATCTATCTGGAGTTTTCTTAAAAAGTTAGGAATAGAACTACCAGAAATCCCACTCCTCAGAATATACCCTAGAGAAATAAGAGCCTTTACACGAACAGATATATGCACACCCATGTTTATTGCAGCTCTGTTTACTATAGCAAAAAGCTGGAAGCAACCAAGGTGTCCATCTACAGATGAATGGTTAAATAAATTATGGTATATTCACACAATGGAATACTGCGCATCGATAAAGAACAGTGACAAATCTGTGAAACATTTCATAACATGGAGGAACCTGGAAGGCATTATGCTGAGTGAAATTAGTCAGGCAAAAGGACAAATCTTGTATAAGACCACTATTATAAGATCTTAAGAAATAGTATAAATTGAGGAGAACACATAGTTTTGTGGTTACGAGGGGGGGAGGAAGGGAGGGTGGGAGAGGGTTATTTACTGATTAGTTAGTAAATAAGAACTACTTTAGGTGAAGGGAAGGACAATACCCAATACATGGAAGGTCAGCTCAACTGGACTGGACCAAAAGCAAAGAAGTTTCCGGGATAAACTGAATGGTTCAAAGGTCAGCAGAGCAAGGGCAGGGGTTTGGGGACAATGGTTTAAGGGGACTTCTAAGTCAATTGGCAAAATAATTCTATTATGAAATCATTCTGCATCCCACTTTGAAATGTGGCGTCTGGGGTCTTAAATGCTAACAAGCGGCCATCTAAGATGCATCAATTGGTCTCAACCCACCTGGATCAAAGGAGAATGAAGAACACCAAGGTCACATGATAACTATGAGTCCAAGAGACAGAAAGGGCCACGTGAACCAGAGACTTACATCATCCTGAGACCAGAAGAACTAGATGGTGCCCAGCCACAATCGATGACTGCCCTGACAGGGAGCACAACAGAGAACCCCTGAGGGAGCAGGAGATCAGTGGCATGCAGACCCCAAATTCTCATAAAAAGACCAGACTTAATGGTCTGACTGAGATTAGAGGAATCCCAGCAGTCATGGTCCCCAAACCTTCTGTTGCCTCAGGACAGGAACCATTCCCGAAGACAACTCATCAGACATGGAAGGGACTGGACAATGGGTTGGAGAGAGATGCTGATGAAGAGTGAGCTACTTTATCAGGTGGACTCTTGAGACTGTGTTGGCATCTCCTGTCTGGAGGGGAGATAGGAGGGTAGAGAGAGTTAGAAACTGGCAAAATTATCATGAAAGGAGAGACTGGAAGGGCTGACTCATTAGGGGGAGATTAAGTGGGAGTATGGAGTAAGGTGTATATAAGCTTATATGTGACAGACTGACTTGATTTATAAACGTTCACTTAAAGTTCAATAAAAACTATTAAAAAAAACAGATTGTAGGGCACAATATCTGTATTGTGTAGATATAGATCATGGTATGCTCTTTGTCTTGAGACCATTCGTTTTCGTGCTCACTCTTGAAATGAAAAACAAAATTCTATGCTCTATTTCAAAATATCCATTAGTCCTTCTGAAGATAGTGGATGGAAAGAGCCCTCATTTGGATGCCCTTGCCTAGTGTCGCGTCATCACTGTGGGAGTGATGGCATGGTTTACTCCATGAGACCTTGTGAAGAAGTTTTGATGATGCCAAAGCTTTTACTGCTTCATTATGTTAATACCTTGGTAGAAAGATAATTCTATGAAGCACAGAGGCTGGGAAAAGGTCCAGATGGTTCAGGCACTAGCCTCTACAGCAAAGCTCTCTACGACTAAACAATGTGGCCCCAGAGTGCTTCCTCTGTGACTTCCCCACCTAAGCATCGTCAGCAGATGACTGGGTGGCAATGAAGGCAGCTTAGTTCCAGGACACTGTCTGGTTTCGTCCTCTCTCCCCTCCATTGGGCCTGCCTTGTGGTCCCGACATGTCTGCATCCCTACTCTGTCTGAACACCAAACTAACATCTCTCTAGAAAAGCTGAAACCCGTGGCTGTGCCAGTATCACAGGGCGCTAGAGACATAAACGACCTTTAGGATAGATAGCCTTAACAGCTGTAATTAAGCCTGTCTTGCCAAGCTTTCTCTGTGGCATAATTAAAGGTGCACTCTTGTATGAGGAAACCCTCGTGGCATAGGAGTTAAGTGCTACGGCTACTATCCAAAAGGTTGGCAGTTCAAATCCACCAGGCACTCCCTGGAAACTCTATCGGGCAGTTCTACTCTGTCCTATAGGGTTTCTGTGAGTCAGAATTGACAGCAACAGGTTTGGTTTTTTGTTTTCTTGTGTGAAGAAACACTTACTCTTTCACTATGCATTGATGAGTCTTTTCTCTTTTCACTGCAAATTACACAGGGGGGAAAATCACCTCAAAGGTATTATGGAAAAAGTACTATATCAAAATTTAAAACTTATGTTCTTAACATGCCTCTAAAATGTAAAAGTCCTGTAACTATCTGTAAGTTGCTTTAATTCCCAGGGCCACAGTTTTTATACCTGTTAAATGCGGAGGGTGTATACCTTGCCCACCTCGTGAGGTTATTGTGAGGCCATAATAGGAAAAGGTATTTAACTGCAAAGCCTTATACAAATATTCTTATTGAAAAACTTGTTTCATTTCCCTACCTGATGCTCTTCACCTTCTAGGCCTTACGTGTTCTGTAAGGAGCCTGCATGTGTCTGGAATTCACTCTGCCTGTTACTTCCAAAAATCAGCTCCTGTTTTCTGCTTTCACCAATTCTTTTCTTCAACAAGCATTTATGTTGCTACCACGAGCCAGGAACTCTGGCAGCACTGGGGCCTGGAGAAGGTCTGCAACATGGTTCCTGACTCAGAGGAGACAGACTTTGGTGGATCAATGGGTGAAGTTAGTGGATGGGCATTGCAGGAACTCACCAGGGCACGTCACACAGGCCAGTGACAGCAAGGGGGTACTGAGGGTGACCAGGGAAGATTTTGTGGCAGAGAGGATGCTTATATTGATTCTTAAAGGTGGTGGAATTATCCACACAAAGAGAAGAAAGAGATGCCTTCCAGGTAGAAGGAGAGCATGGTTAAAGATTGCCCAAGATGGGAATATAGAGGGAAAGTCTAAGAGGGTCTAGGAGTTCTGAGAAACACCAGCATCTAATGTCAAGTAAAAGGAACTAGGCTTACCAAAGAAACAGAGAAATGGCAGCCAAGGAGGAGGAGGGCAGAAACAACTTAAAAACAACCAGAATTATGGTGAGAATTATGGGGAGAGAAATTTAATGAGGTTTTTTTCTTTTTTAAACAGCGTGAAATGACTCAATTCCACTGAGCTATAAGTTCTTCAGACTGAGCAGGCTTATTTAATCGACTGCTTTCCACTCAACTTTCAACAGAGTTTAGAATTTAAGAATGTGATTTTAATTGGATTTTAGGGCAGAATATTTAGGAATATGGGGAATTCTGGAAACAATACACTTTAGTAAGAATCTTAGATGGGCTTGTGGAGATGGACTTGGGAAAGAGAGGTGGGGGAAAAACATGAAGTAAATTTTCCCACCTTAAAATAAAGGTTAGGGTTGTCTCCTGCCAGAACCCTGTATGCTTGCGAGTATGTAATAGATTAATCACGAGTCTGGTGCTGCAAGTGAGAAATAAGAGGATTATGTCGTTTAAAAACTTTTTTTTATCTTAGTCATGAAATTTTACATTCTTTTATACCTGAAGACTAAAAGAAATTAACTATAGGCCCAATTTTTAAATAAATGCTTCAATTGTCATTCATTTTCTTCAGGTTGTATTTCGTATTATTTTTAGACAGTGTGTTGCTATGAGATCCATTATTGTGGTTACACAGGTGTGAAAGGAGCTATCTTCTGTGGGCTCTCCGTGCATCAGGTTTTGCTGTATGCGTATTATTTTTATTATATGGTTAAGATGTTAATAAATTGTGTATCTAGAATGGGTAGACTCTGCAAATCTCTGTGGTATATGTGTGTGCAGCTGTATGTGTGTGTGGTTGGGCACATGTACATGTGTGTGCATGGACGTGTACATGTGTGTGAGTAAGGTTTGCCCTAATGAGTCATCTGCGAAGGCCAGAAGGGAGACAGAGATGATCACCTCAGCCAGGAAGAATAGCCTTGTTCACTGGGGTTTACCACTGAGGAAAATGGGCAAATGTAAAGTTTTTTCCATAAGAGAGATTGGAAATGAGTGAGAAGTTGAGTTTGCATTTCAGACAAAGGAAAAGGTTCTGTTTTGGAAAATCAGAATGTGTCTCTGAATGAAGTAAGACCCAACCCCTGGTGCCTGGGAAGACATCAGTTCTTAGCAAGCTGGGATTGGGGTCAGGCCAGGAGGGTTCAGGCATAGCAGTAGTGAAGTGAAGTGTGATGCTGAGCCCTGGCTCCCTCTTCCATAGAGAATTGTTGACAGGCTTAAAATCAGAAAAACTGGACACTGCTTCTTATGTCTTTCCTTTCTTTCATCTTTCACTTTTTGTTAAATTTCATTTGCGGAATGCCAGACTAATTCAGACTAAAGAAAAATGGCAGATCTAGGTGTGGGCCAAGGGCCAGGGTGGAGGTGGAAAGACTTAAGATGAGCTGAAAACTCAAAAAAAAAAGTTAGGCTCAGCTGATACCATCATCCTTCCACCCCCACTGGTGTACTTCTCTTGAGGGCTTTCTCTTCTCTTTGAAGAGCATTTGCTCACATGGAATACATTCTTTTTCTCTATGATGAGTTTGCAAAACAAAATAAGATTACACATTCTATATGTTGCAGTGATTCTTTCAGGGCTTTGGGTAGCACTTACTAGCCTGAAATAAGTCATTTACATAAAGAGACCCAGAAGACCAAACAAATCTAAAGCTAATCAGCTTTCTTCCTTCTTGGGACCCATCCCAGGGCTCTTAGAGAAAGGAATGCACAGGATCACACATCCTTCAGAGGTCATGCTATGGTCTTTTGCCACTTTTCATTCCTAATGAGATAGCAGAGCCTGTAGACCACATAGCAAATGGCACTGTGTCTCAAACAGAGTTCCTTTACCAGTTTGCCACCAGTTTTGGCACAAGTCTCCTCTATTTTCTAAAGAAATGGTAACATTGGGTTATCTTACAAGGACAAGAACACAAATGATCAGCGAATAAAAATAATCCTTAAGATTTTTCTAAGTAAATGAATACTAGAAAGTGGTTGCAATGATAATAAAACAAAAGAGGAATGAAAATGCTGATTACATAAACTTATTTTTTAGGTTTCCTTGTTGATAAGAGTAATTTAGTAAACATGGAGCCACTTCTGTATACTTTCTGTAACAGATTTTTGTAACTTAATGGGCAGAGGAACATTATGTGGTTATAGAATTACTTTAAGAGCCTCTGGCTGGGACTTTTTAAAATGCATGAGCATGAACCAAAATTTAACTGTAATGAAGTTATTTAAACATTATCTGCTAGGTTAATGGCATAAATCCCAATGGGAAATTTCCAGGTATTTAATAGTTGTTTCCAGGTATTATTTCACTCATGGGAAGGTCAAGGAGAAACAGATATTTTAAGCTATTCATGGAGTCTGTTAAAAGGGTTCATTAGCTGTAAGAAGCAGCAAGTAAAGGGATATTTTCAAGGCATAATTACAAAAATTTCAAATATTTGCAAGGGGTGTTCTAGCAACATTCTAGTATGATCTTGCAGAATTATGTGAGCACTTACTAATTTTGCCCTTTTCCCCCTTTCCTAATACCTGAATCAGGTAGATTAACAGCTGACCCCCAGCTAATGGTCTGTGGGAAATTTCGTCCTGGACCCAGGGGGTAAGAAAGCACAGTCCAGTAAACTCTCATTGAGTAGATGTTGGGTCCTCAGGGTCCTATCTCCTCTTGGTCTGTATAATGGAATGTCCCTATGCATTCTTGTTAATACATGTAAAAGATATTTTTACTGCATGCGTGTGGCACTGTGCTAGTCACAAGGAAGTTATAAAGAATTAGGACACACTCAACTTTCAAGAAATTTCCCCTTCTGTTTGTTGGAGAAAAAGCTAGGGCAAGACCCATTTAAAAGTTTAATAAAACCGGACAAACTCTGCCTCAGGTAGGTCAAGGTCAACATCAACAGTGATAATTCATGTTGATACTGTGTATCTTTGATGTGATGCAGTTCACCTCTGTGATCTTCCTCCAAAGCCCTTAATCTCCATCGAACCATGAGAAAAGCATCAGACAAACCCCAGGAGGAGGAATTCTACAAATACCTGACCCCTCAGCGAGAAGGATTGACACAGTAGCCGCAAAAATGGGCTCAAATATGTCAAAAATCATGGAGGTGGGCAGCGTTTCTTTCTGTTATACAGAATGTCACCATAAGACTGCAGCTAACAACATGTCATGGATTGAATTATGTCCCCCGAAATATGTGTGTATCAATTGGCTAGGCCATGATTCCTGGTATTGTGTGATTTCCCTATATGTTGTAAATCCTGCCTCTATGATGTTAGCAAGGGAGGATGGGCAGCAGTTGTGTTAGTGAGGCAGGACTCAACCTATAGGATTAGATTGTGTCTTGAGGCAGTCTCTTGAGACATAAAAGAGAGAAGCGAGCAGAGAGACAGGAGGACCTCATACCACCAAGAAAGCAGTGCTGGGAGCAGAGCGCATCCTTTGGACTCAGAGTCCCTGTGTAGAGAAGTTCCTAGTCTGGGGGAAAATTGATGAGAAGGCCGACAGAGAGAGAAAACCTTCCCCTGGAGCTGACACCCAGAATTTGGACTTTTAGCCTACTTACTGTGAGAAAATAAACTTCTCTTTGTTAAAGCCACCCACTTGTGGTATTTCTGTTATTGCAGCATAGACTACTAACACACAACAACAACTCCTCAAAGCTATCAAGATCATCAAAAAGCAAGGAAAGCCTGAGAAAGTGTCACAGCCCAGAGGAGCCTAAGGAGTGGGGAGAGGGACACCCATTAAAACATGCACAGAGAGGCAGGACCAGGGCAGAGGCTGCACAGAGGCTGGCCAGGTGTCCTCTGTCAGGGGCTGTGTGGTGCTTGCACAGGGTGAGACTCCGTGAAGTCAAACCAGAGCCATGGCTTCAGGGCTGAGAGGTTGACTGAGCTCTCCTACCTCATCCAGTGCGTGCTGGGTGCCCAGCTGAGACCTCAGAAAGGCCAGGTCATAGAAGGAAGGACTACACTCTAGGCAGGAATCCATAGCCCAGGCTAAGGACAAAACTGAACCAACCCAATTCTAGAAAAGAATAAAAAAGCCTGGCAAAATCAAGAGAGACTGCCATATTATTTAACCATAAAGAGAAATGAACCTTGAAAACATCATGTTGCATGAAGTAGGCCAGACACAAAAGAACAAATACTATATGATTCCTCTTATATGAAACATCTAGAATAGGCAAATCCATCCAAACAAAAACTTATTAGTGTTAGTAGGGGAAGGTGGGAGGGGGTGACTGGGAGGGTTATTGCTTAATTAAGGGAGGCTGGCTTTTTTATGGGGTGGTTAAATGCACCTGGAAATGGATACTGGTGATGACTGCACAACATAGTGAATGTAATTAATGTCACTGAATTGTACACTGTAAAATGATAAAAATATCAACTTTTTTGTTATATGTATTTTACTATGATAAAATTTAAGAGAAAGAGAGACTACCAGCAATTTAACTACCTACCAGAAGAAAATATTAATACTCTTTAAAGGAAGACAACATAATCTAGAATCCCTTCAACTTATTGCCAGCCCAGCATGAAATAAAACAAAAAATATACTTAGGCAAAAATAAACAAGCAAATAAAACAAAGCCGGAAAAAATAACCTGTAAGCAAGAAAGAGGAGCAGATAATATAAACAGACCCCAGACAAGATCTTCAAAACAGCTACTATAAACATGTTCAAGGACTTAAGAGAAAGGGAAATTATAAAATACAACTCAAAACAAGTGGAAATTCTAGAGCTGAAAAGTACAATATCTGAAATACAATATTTATTTAATGACTTAACAGCACTTTGGAGGCAGCAGAAGAAAGGATTAGTGAATTTAAAGACAAATGATCTCTTCTGAAGAACAAAGAGAAAAAAGATTAAAACAAAACAGAGCATTAGTGACATTGGAGGCCTACCATGTAGAATAACATATGTGTACAGTACATGTATGTGTGCATAATACACACTTATTTATATAATAGCTTCCTAAAACAGAAGCAGCAGTAAGGTAGGTGTTAATAATGGCTGAAATGTCCCCAAATTTATTAAAAATCATTAATTTTTCTAAGTCTGTGGAGCTCTTCAAATGCCACACAGGGTGAACACAAGAAAATCACATGTAGGCAAATAAGTAGTCAAATTCTGAAAATGTAATATAAAGAGAAAATATTAAAAGCAACAGTATTAATGGAGTCCAGAAAACAACGGAATGGCATCTTTAAAATGCTAAAGAGAAAATAAAATTGTCGACCAATACTAAAATTCAAAAGTATATTTTAAAAGATAATAGAAACAATCCCAATCAAAACCTCAAGTTATTTTGTGGATATTGACTAGCTGATTCTAAAGTTTATGTGGAAAGGCAAAGGATCCAGAATAGCCAACACAATACTGAAGAAGATCAGAGTTGGAGGACTGATACTTCCTGACTTCAAGACTTACTATAAAGCTACAGTGATAAAGACAGGGTTGTACTGGTGAAGGAGTAAACGAATAGATCCATGGAACAGAATTGAGAGCCCAGAAATAGAGTCAACTGATCTTTAACATGGGAGCAAAGTCAATCTAGTCATGAAAGGATAGTCTTTTCAACAAGTGTTGCTGGAAAACTGGACATCCACGTGCAAAACATCAATCTAGACACAGAGCTAACATTTTTCACAAAAATTAACTTAAAATGGATCATAGACATAAATGTAAGATACAAAGCTATACAACTTCTTGAAGATAATATAGGAGAAAATTAAAGTGACCTTGGGTTTGATGATAACTTATTAGATACAAAATGAAAATTGTATAAGTTGGACTACATTAAAATTAAAATTTCTGCTTTGTGAAGACACTGTTAAGAGAATGAAAAGACAAGCCACAGACTGGGAGAAAATACTTGCAAAATACATACTATATAAAATATTTGCAAACACATACCCAAATATACAATGAGTCTTTAAAACTCAACAATAAGAAAATAAACAATAGGCAAAGGATCTGAACAGACATTTCACCAAGGAAGATATATAGATGGCAAATAAGCATATGAAAAGTTGTTCAGCATCATACATCAATAAGGAATTGCAAATTAAAACAGCAATGCGATACCACTACACACCTACTAGAATGGTGGTGACAACACCAAATGCTGGTAAAGATGTAGAGCTATAGGAACTCTCATCCATTGCTGGTGAGAATGCAAAATGGTTCAACCACTTTGGAAGACAGTCTGGTTGCTTCTTGCAAAGCTAAACATAGGCTTATCATACGATCCAGCATTTGCACTCTTAGATATCTACCCAAATGAGTTGAAAATGCACGTCCACATAACCTGCATACAAATGTTTATATTTAGAGCTGCCAAAAGTTGGAAGCAACCAAGATTTGCTTTGAAGGATGGAAGAATAAACAAACTTTTGTGCAGCTGTACAATGAGGTACTACAAAAGAATTGAGCTATCAAGCTGCAAAAAGACATGGAGGAACTTAAACATGTATTGTTAAGTGAAAGAAGCCAGTCTGAAAAAGCTGTATACTGTATGATCTCAACTACATGACATTCTGAAAAAGGTAAAACTATAGAGACGGTAAAACGATCAGTGGTTTTCAGGTGATCAGGGTTCAAGAGGAGGGATGAATAGTGGAGCTGAAGACATCGTTAGGGCAATGAAATTTCTGCATGATACTATAATGGTGGACACATGCCATTATGCAATTGTGCAAACCCATACAACTGTATAACACAAAGCGTGAACCCTAATGTAAACTATAGACTTTAGTTAACAAAACCAAACCAAACCCACAAGTCAATTCTGACTCATAGCAACCCTATAGGACAGAGTAGAGCTGCCCCACAGAGTTTCCAAGGCTATAAACCTTTACAGAAGCAACTGCCACAACTTTCTCCTGTGGAGTGGCTGGTGGGCTTGAACCATCAACCTTTCAGTTAGCAGCTAAGTGCTTTAACCACTGTACCACCAGAGCTCCCTTTCTAGTTAGTAACAATGAATAAATATTGGTTCATCAATAGTAACAAATGTACTACACCAATGCAAGATGTTAACAATAGGAGAAATTGTATGCAAGGGGGAGGAGGGTGCATATGAAAACTGCGCTTTCTGCAAATTTTTTCTGCAAACCTAAAAGTACTCTGAAAAATAAAGTAAAAAAAAAAAAAAGATGATATAACATGATCAAGGTGGGTTAATTCTGGGAATGTTCAAGTTTAACTTAACTTTAAAAAAACTATCAACGCAATTTAAGATATTAACAGAATAAAGGAGAAAAGCCATATGATTATCTCAATAGATGCAGAGAAAAAGCAGCTAATAGAATTAAAAACTTGTTCTTATTATACACTCTTGGTGAACTAGTGACATAAGGGTAATTCTACTGCCATCATCACACTTAGTATATACACTGAATGTTTTCTCCCTGAGATCAAGAAAAGATAAATATGTTCACCATCATCAATTCTATTCACCATTGTACTGGAGATCCTAATCAGTTGAATAAGGCAGAAAAAGACATAAAAGGCATAATGTTTGGAAAAAATAAAAGAACTAAAACTGCCTTTTCCCAGACAACAAAATTGTATACAGAAAGAATCATAAAGGATTTACAAAAAGCTGCTAGTCTAATACATGAATTTAGCAAGGTCACAGGAAGCAAGGTCAATATATAAAGCTCAATTGCATTTCTACATTCTAGCAACAAATAGTGGGAAAATTAAATATAAACAATACAATTTACAGTAGTATCAAAATCATCAAATATGTAGGAAGAAGTCTAAGAAAAGATGAGCAAAACTACTCCAATAAAAAACGTAAAGCTTTGCTGAGAGAAATTACACAAGACTACATAAATGATGAAACATACCTTCTTCTCTTTGGAAAACTCCTAATAATAAAGATGTCAAGTATGCCCCCAAATGACCTATAGGTTCAGTGGAATCACCAATCAAAGTTTCAGCCATGTTTTTAGATATTGAAAAGTAGGTTCTCGAATTTATATGGAAAATGCAAAAGAATGACAAAATTCATACTTCTTAATAGAAGCTGGAAGTAGTTTTCTGGGTATGGGGGAGGAGGTGGTTATGGACTAGAAAGAGGTATGAGGAAATCTGGGAAAGTTTTACATCTGATCTGGGTGGCTATTTTATAGGTATATACATAAATATAAGCCAATTGAAGACACAATTAAAATTAGTTCACCTTAAACAATTTATAGGCCCCTGAGTGGGGCAAATGGTTTGCACTTGACTACCAGCCTAAAGGTTGACAGTTCAAACCCACCCAGTGGCACCACAGAAAAAAGTCCTGGTGATTAGCTTCCATAAAGATTACAGTCAAGAAAACCCTATGGAGCAGTTCTACTCTGACACATATAGGGTCGCCATGAGTCAGAATTGACTCAATGCAATGGGTTAGGTTTTTGTTTTCTTTAAGCAATTTATATGCAACTAAGGATAAAAACAAACAATGGAAGGATATATAATTCAAACACATTTAGAACTCATCCACAATGAATACACTGTATAACAAACTTGTGATACAAAGCTAAAGCAATACTTAAAGGAATATTTATAATCTTTAATAAATATATTAGAAAAATGAGCTAATATCCCTATTCCAACAATTAGGGGAAAAAAAACATGAAAATCCAAAGAAACCAGAAGGAAAGGAATTATAACAATGACAGAAATACTTGAAATTGAAATAAAAAGAATAATATAAGTGATACAATCTGTTGCTTTGAACAGCCTCATGATATAAACAAAACCCTGGCAAATAAGATCAAGACAAAAGAATGAAGGTTCAGATAAAAGCACTAGGTTTGAAAGGATGAGAGTACTGCGAACACTGTGGAAATTGAAATCATAAGCAATCATAAACAAATCTTATTCAAGTTAATGTAATTATGGAGATCAATAAGAAATTTTCTAGAAAAAATATAATCAACACATTTTATAAAAGTTGGAATAGAAAGTGATATTAAAAAAGTACAGTAAACAGTACTTAATGGTGAAAGTTTAGAAACATTCTTGGTAATGTCAATAATTTGACAAGGATGCCCACTATTACAATTCATGTCTCCAATTGGGTTGAAGTCCTCACCAATGTGTGTAAGACAAGAAAAAGAAACAAGAGTTATAGTAACTGGAAAGGAAGAAATATAATTGAAGTTATTTTCAGAGCGTTTATAAGATAGTTCACTAAATTTGCTAAATAAAAGACCAGAATTCAAAAACAACCAAATCCACATAACAGGAGAAAAAGCCAATTCATAATTGCATCAAAAATTATAATGAATCCCAGAAATACATAACAACACCTCTGTGGAGGAAAATTGCAAATCATTGGCTAAGTACATAAATGAGAACCTGAAATAAATGTTAACAAATGGGAAGATTCATGATTGTAATTTCCCTCAAGTTAATAAACTAAACACAAACCAAAAAACCAAGCCCAGTGCTGTTGAGTCGATTCCAACTTATAGCGACCCTATAGGACAGAGTAAGACTGCCCCATAGAGTTTCCAAGGAGCGCCTGGCAGATTAAAACTGCCGTCCCTTTGGTTAGCAGCTGTGGCACTTAACCACTACGCTACCAGGGTTTCCAATTAAACACAATTACTACAAAACAGAGATTTTTGAAGAACTTAATAAGCTCATCCTTAAATAAATATGGAAGAGCAAAGGACCAAAGAGTGCTGAGACAAATTTGAAGAAGAATAAGTGGGAGTTGTCCTACCAGACAGACAGACTTACTAGAAAGCTATAGTAATTAAGACCGTGTGGCCTCAGGCAGAAAGATCAAGGGAATAGGCCAGAAACAGACCCCCACATATGTGAAACCCAGCATGTGATAGGTCAAGGGGTGAAAGAACGGATCACTAAATAAACGGTGCTGGAATGACTGGCTTTCCACGTAGAAAATAATTAAATTTGTTCTTACATCATACCATACGTAATTCAAAAAGCATGATGTAAAATTTTTAGACAGTAAAGCTTTTAGAAATTTCAGAGATTTTCAGGTTAGGAAGAGATTTCACAAACAAGATAAAAACAGCACAAATTATAAGTGAAAGACTGGTAAGTTTATTATATTAAAAATAATAATATCTACTTCATAAGACTCTATAAACAAAGTGAAATACAAACCGCAGAGTGGGAGAAGTTATTTGTATTACAAAAAAAAAACTGACAAAAGATTAATACCCAGATTATAAAAGAAACTTACCAAAATAAATAAGAAAAGGAGAAACAAAGAACAACAGAAAAATGAGCAAAAGATATAAAAGAGGATTTAAAGAGAACAAAATCCAACAACCAATGAATGTATGAGAAGATATTTAAGCAAATGTAACTTAAAATGAGACACTGTACCACACCCAGCAAATGAACCAAAATTACCAACCTATTAAAAAAAAAAAAATTTTTTTTATAGTATGTGTAATGCAGGTGTGGTGAGGGTGGGAAAAACAAGAGCCCTTAGGCATTTCTAGTAATAGTATAAATTGCTGAAACTTTGAAATCACTTTGGCAGTATCTAATAAAGTTGAAGTTGTGTATCATCCGCAACTTAGAAATTCCACTTCCAGGTATACACCTTAGGGAAATAGTTACATCCTTGTACCAGGAGATGAGCACAAGTGTTTTAATGGAATGGATACAACTTAACAGCAGTTAAAATGAATGAACTAGATCTACACGAATCGGCATGTATAAATTTAAATAAAGTGTTGAATTTTTAAAAGCAAGTTATAAAATGTTAGTTGCCATATTTACATAACTTTTAAATACACAGAACAAGAGTGTATATTGTTTTGAGCACACATGCGTAATAAAAGTAAAAAATGTGTGTAGAATCATGTGTACCAACCTGTGCAGGGAGGAGGAAGGAAGGCAGAGTCTGTGTGTAGTTATATTCTACAACAATAGGGCAAAATATCACTTAAGTTTAATCTCAGTGGAAGGCAGGAATTGTCCATTGCATTCTTCTCCCTTTCTGTATGTTTGAAATATTTCACGACTCAAAGTAAGAAAAACATGTAAAGCAGTAGCCAAAGGACTTTATTTTTATTATAATTAAGAATGTGGGAAATCCTCAAAAGCAGAAGCATAGGGACTTGCGTTTATTCATGCAAAGCACATTTCTTGAGTGCCCCTGTGTCCTAGCACTGCACTAGGCCCTGGGACTACAGAAACAAGGACAATTGGCTCCTGTCCTTGGAGCCTGGCAAGGAGCCACCCACTTGGTAGCAGCTGTCACAGGGGTGTGGATCCTCCCAGGGGCCAAGAGGGGACAGGGGGTCTCACCAAGCAGGCTGGTCCA
The DNA here is from genome assembly GCF_030014295.1 of Loxodonta africana. Lineage (NCBI taxonomy): Eukaryota > Metazoa > Chordata > Mammalia > Proboscidea > Elephantidae > Loxodonta > Loxodonta africana. Next base: position 38,543,361 of record NC_087342.1, read on the forward strand.
TGCACTAAATCCTGCCACCATGACAAGTGCTGGCCGGATGGACCAGGCACCTGGGCACATACCATGAGAGAAGGGACTAGTAGCCAGTACCTGCAAAGCCAGAGGCAGACAATCCACAATTAAATCATCCAGTAAATGGGGGGCCCTGAGCCCTGGTGGAACAGTGGTTAAGAGCTACTGCCGCTAACCAAAAGATTGGCAGTTCAAATCCACCAGCCACTCCCCAGAACCCTACAAAGCAGTTCATCTCTTTCCTATATGGTTGCTGTGAGTCGGAACTGACTGGAGGGCAACGGGTTTTTCTGGGTGTCAGCGGCTCTGCTTGGTAGCTCTGGAGTCAGAAAGGGAGCAGGCAGGCATGACCTTATAGAGGTTTTCCAGCACATTAAAGATTCACTGTGTATTCTTGCTCTCCACAGGTGTAAGGTTGGCCCAGAGGAAAAGTGCAAGGAATACTGAAGAGACACCTAAACACAGAATATCATACGACTTGTCAGAAGGCTCTAAGTGGGTGGGAGAGAAGTTGTAAAGCAGGAGCCAGTGAGGGTAGAGCCTTAACCTACACGGCAGTTTTGTGCAAATCAGAAAAATGAGTCCTTTGCTTGGAAGAATGAGGCAAGGGCCCCTTTTGTGGAGCGCTCAGCCTGGCAGGCAGAGCACAGGATGGATTTCAGCCAGGTGCCTTTGTTCAGTGCAAAATCTGTGCAATTGTCCATAGTGCCTTGAGCAAAGGCTCCTCAATTATGCCCATGCGGGAACAGGTGCAACACGGTAAGCTTCTGAGTCTGTGGTTGTGACCGGCGCGAGAGCCCACCCTCAGAACTCAGGGTTCAGGACAGCCGGACGGTCAGTCTTGTACTCATGGAAGCAGGTGCTGAGATGATGGTGGCTGGGTGGGTTCAGTCCTCGGCCTTGGGAAGCCCTCTGCTGCTGCCTCTGACAAAGCCCTGAAGCTGCCCTACAGAGCAGTGAGTTGGCTATGGAGTCATGCAAAGCTGTGGAGATGAAGAGAAAATTGACCTCCACACAACGCCTGAGGAGAGAGTCCCAAAGGCATGGGGTCGAGGAGCCTGGAGGAAAAGACTGAGGGGAGGAAACCGCGAGCCCACAGCAGGCGGGTGTGAGAGAGGACGACGTGAGCACAGCCGTGCTGGCCTTAGGGCGCGTGGCGGACACTGCGCGGCCCCACCCCGGCGGCTCACTGCATCGGGCAGGCTGGAGCCGCAGAGGGCACCGGAGAGTTGTGTGTGTGTGGGGGCGGGGGGTGTCGGGGTGTTTGGCTAGCCCCGCCTCAGACCCCAACCCCGGCCGGCGTCTGAGTCCTGGAAAGAGAAGAACTACTGCACAGCACGCGGGAGGGGCTCCCGGGCAACCCTGCGAGCTGCCAGAGCGCGACCGGCAATGGGACACGGGAGTGTGGGGGGACTAGGTGGGGATAAAAGGCTCCCCCCATTGTAGGAGGCGACTTTAGTGTGTTCCTTCGCCCAGGGCAGCATCTGTGACCTGCCTCCAAACAGAGGCCCCGGGGCCTGGAGGACTTAGGAGCAGCAGACCACAGCCTGAGTGTGGTCCCTAGGACCACTCACACAGCGCCCAGATTCACCCTGGCCCTGTGTGGCAAGGGTCTGTCAGTAGTTTAGTCTATTACCTTAGAACATATTTTTCAATTTAACCTAAACTAGAGTACCGATTGGAGTCCTGGTGGCTCAGTGGTTAAGAACTTGGGCTGCTAACCAAAAGATCGTCAGTTTGAATCCACCAGGTGCTTCTTGAAAACCCTATGGGGGCAGTTCTCCGTCCTATAGGATCGCTGTGGGTCAGAATCTACTAGACGGCGGTGAATTGGGTTATGGTAGTTGTAGGTTTAACATTTTGAGGACTGCCCAATTATTTCCACATGGCTGTAACATTTTGCATTCCAACAAGCAACGGATAAGAATTCTAATTTCTGCACATTCTCAGCCAAAGTTTATTATTTCTTTTTGTTGTTGTTCTTAGCCATCCTAGTGGGAGTGAAGTGGTATCTCCTTGGTTTTCATTTGCTTCTCTCCAGGCTAATGAAAAGGAGCCCTGGTGGCACAGTAGTTAAAGTACTTGGCTGTTAACCAAAAGGTAGGCAGTTGGAACTCATCAGCATTCCAAGGAAGAAAGAAGTGGTAGCGAGCTCCTGCAAAGATTTACAGCCTTGGAAACCCTATGGGGCCGTTCTACTCTGTCCTATAAGTTCGCTTTGAGTTCAAATGGACCTGGGCGCAGGAAAGAGGAAGAACTACTCTGTTTGACAGCGGTTCAAAGCAATATTCCTGTATGGCTCCTCCCCTGCCCTGCGGCCCTCTTCCCTTCCTGGCTTCCCTCTGGCGTTCACCTTCCAGGCCATGCTGTCGCTATCTGCTGAAGAGGGTGTGCACACTCTCCAGTTACCCATCAGCTCCCCGCCACCTGAGAACGGTTCTCAATCATATTAAAGTCTGAATTATGTGGTGTTAGAAGAGAGGATCCTTACTGGTCAATTAAAGGTTTAAAATTTTTTTTTTTTTTATTGCGGTAATAAATAAGAAAATTTTCCATTTTAACAATTTTTGCATATATGCAACCATCCTCACTTATCTATGTCCAAAACCCTTCATTAATGATTTTTTTATATTGATTACACTTTTAAATGATAGTACTTTGGATATATTGGTTGAATAAAATATACTAAAAAATTAACTTCACTTGTTTCTTTTTACATTTTTATTGTGGTAGAAAATATACATATAAAACATTCGCCATTTCAACCATTTTTATGCACACGATTCAGTGACATTAATTACATTATTCTATTGGATTTTAACAATAAAATTTAAAGGAGTAACAAAACAATGCAAGAAAAGGCACATGGGAAAAGGGGATAAAAAGATATTTTAGGTCTGAGGAATAGATAAATGAGCCACCAGATGGGCTGGTGAGTCACCACACATTTTTCCTGCTCTTCCTAGTTGCTTGTTTTCTTCTACTTCTACACTCACATCTTCTCTGTAAGATTCCAAGATGTCTCCTTTGACCTCCTGGCCCTGGCGGCCTAAGAGGGAGGTTGGCACATGGGGTTCCTGTGGGGTCTTGAGACAGGTGGAACTTTAGACTCCAGTCTCATTTGCAACCAGGACCAGATTAAGGCATGTGAGGGCCCTAAACACTGATAATCTGTGGTACCTCCTCCTTGGCTTACTCATGCATTCCAAAGGGACATGTGAATTAAATATACACATGTAAAAGCATGTGCGTATATGTGTGTGTGGAAACCCTGGTGGCATAGTGGTTAAGTGTTACGGCTGCTTACCAACAGGTCGGCAGTTCAAATCCGCCAGGTGCTCCTTGGAAACTCTATAGGCCAGTTCTACTCCGTCCTACAGGGTCACTTTGATTCAGAATTGACTCAGTGGCAGTGGGTTTGATTTGGTTTGGTTGTATGTGTGTGTGTACTAGCAATCCATGATGCAACTTCTTTTTATTTTTATTAATATTATTATTTTTTATTGTGCTTTAGGTGAAAGTTATAGCCCAAGTTAGTTTCTTGTACAAAAATTCATACACACATTGTTATATGACCCTAATTTCTATCCCTGTAATGTGACAGCACATTCCTCCTTTCCACCCTGGATTTCCCTTGTCCATTCAACCAGCTCCTATTCCTTTCTGCCTTCTCATCTCACCTCCAGACAAGAGCTGCCCATTTAGTCTCAAGTATTCAAGTATCATTCTATGGCTTATACTCCAGTCTCTTCTTTGTCTGAAGTGTTGGCTTCGGAAATGGTTTTAGTTCTGGGTTAACAGAGAGTCTGGGAGCCATGTCTTCTGGGGTTCCTCCAGTCTCAGTCAAACCATTAAGTCTGGTCTTATTACTAGGATTTAAGTTCTGTACCCTACCTTTCTCCTGCACCCTCAGGGACTGTCTGTTGTGTTCCCTGTTAGGGCAGTCGTTGGTGGTAACCAGGCACAATCTAGTTCTTCAGGTCTCAGGCTGATGGAGTTTCTGGTTTATGTGGCCCCTTTTGTCTCTCGGGCTAATGTTTCCCTTGTGTCTTTGGCATTCTTTATTCTTCTTTGCTCCAGGTGGTTTGGGACCAACTGATGCATCTTAGATGGCCACTTGTTAGCTTTAAAGACCCCAGATGCCACTCATCAAAGTGGGATGCAAAACATTTTCTTAATAAACTTTGTTATGACTGTAGACCTAGATGTCTCCTGCTACACAGTCCCTCAAAATGTTTGGTTGTATTCAGGAAACTTCTTAGCTTTTGCTCTATTCCAGTGTTGCTAACTTCCCCGTATTGTATGTTGTACTTCCTTTCACCTAAGGTATTGTGAACAGTGCTGCAGCGAACATGGGTGTGCATGTATCTATTCATGTGAAGGCTCTTATTTCTCTAGGATATATTCCAAGGAATGGGATTGCTGGATCGTATGATACTTCTATTTCTAGCTTTTAAAGGAAGTACCAAACCGATTTCCGAAGTGGCTGTATCATTTTACTTTCCCACCAACACTGTCTAAGTGTTCCAGTCTCTCTATAACCTATCCAACATTTATTATTTTGTGTTTTTTGGATTAACGCTAGCCTTGTTGGTGTGAGATGGTATCTCACCGTAGTTTTGATTTGCTTTTCTCTAATGGCTAATGATCATGAGCATTTCCTCATGTATCTGTTAGCCACCTGAATGTCTTCTCTGGTGAAGTGTCTGTTCATATTCTTTGCCCATTTTTTAATTGGGTTATTTGTTTTTTGTTGTTGAAATTTTGCAGTATCTTGTAGATTTCAGGGATTAGACCCTGATCGGATATGTCATAGCCAAAAATTTTTTTCCAGTCTGTAGATTGTCTTTTCATTGTTTTGGTGAAGTCTTTTGATGAGCATAAGTGTTTGATTTTTAGGAGCTCCAAGTTATCTAGTTTCTCTTCTGGTGTTTGTACATTGTTAGTTATGATTTTATTCTCTTCATGCCCTGTATTAGGGCTCCTAGTGTTTGCCCTATTTTTTCTTCCATGATCTTTATTGTTTTAGATTTTATATTAAGGTCTTTGGTCCATTTTGAGTTAGTTTTTGTGCATGGTGTGAGGTATGAGTCTTGTTTCATTTTTTTGCAGATGGATATCCAGTTATGTTAGCACCACTTGTTGAAGAGAATGTCTTTTCCCCATTTAAAGAACTTTGGGCCTTTGTCAAATATCAGCTGCTCATATGTGGATGGATTTACATCTGGATTCTCAATTCTGTTCCATTGGTTTACATATCTGTTGTTGTACAGGTACCAGGCTGTTTTGACTATCGTGATGGTATAGAAACAAACAAACAAACAAAAACCCAAACCCATTGCTGTCCAGTCGATTCCTACTCATAGCAACCCTATAGCACAGAGTAGAACTGCCCCATAGAGTTTCCAGAGAGTACCTGGTGAATTCAAACTGCCAACATTTTGGTTAGCAGCCCTAGCTCTTAACCACTATGTCACTAGCGTTTCCAATATGTTCAAAAACCAGGTAGAGTGAGGTCTTCCACTTTGTTCTTCTTCTGTAATGCTTTACTGATCCAGGGCCTCTTCCCTTTCCACGTGAAGTTGGTGATTTGTTTCTTCTTCTTATTAAAAAATGTTGAAATTTGGATTGAGATTACATTGTGTCTGTAGATTGCTTTGGGCAGAATTGATATTTTCACAATGTTGAGACTTTCCATCCACGAAAAAGGTATGTAGGTCTCTTTTGGTTTCTTGCAATAGTGTCTTGCAGTTTTCTTTGTATAGATCTTTTACTTCTCTGGTTAGATTTATTCCTTAGTATTTATTTTCTTGGGGGTTATTGTAAATGATATTGAATTGGTAAGTTCCTCTTGGAAGTTCTCTTTGTTGGTGTAGAGGAATCCAACTGATTTTTGTACGTTTATCTTCTATCCAGATACTTTGCTGAAATCTTCTATTAGTTCCAGTAGATTTCTTGTGGATTCTTTGGGGTTTTCTTCCTGGAAATAGGGATAGTTTTACTCCTTCCTTAACAATTTGGATGCCCTTGATTTCTTTCCCAGCCTAATTTCACTGGCTAGGACCTACAGCACAATCTTGAATAAGAGTGGTGATAAAGGGCATTCTTCTCTGGTTCCTGTTCTCAAGTGGAATGCTTTCAGACGCTCTTCATTTAGTATGATGTTGGCTGTTGACTTTGTATAAATGCCCTTTATTATGTTGAGGAATTTTCCTTCTACTCCTATTTTGCTGAGAGTTTTTTTACCATGAATAGGTGTTGGACTTTGTCAAATGCCTTTTCTGCATCAATTCATAAGATCATGTGGTTCTTGTCTTTTATTTATGTGGTGGATTACATTGATTGTTTTTCTAATGTTGAACCATCCCTGCATACCTAGTGTGCACTTGGTCTGGTCGTGGTGAATTATTTTTTTGATATGTTGTTGAATTTTGTTGGCTAGAATTTTGTTGAGGATTTTTGCGTCTAAGTTCATGAGGGATATTGGTCTGTAATTTTCTTTTTTGTGTGGAGTCTTTTCCTAGTTTTAGTATCAGAGTTATGCTGGATTCATAGAACAAGTTTGGGAGTGTTCCATTCTTTCTATGCTCTGAAATATCTTTAGTAGTAGTGGTGTTAACTTTTCTCTGAAAGTTTGGTAGAATTCTCCAGTGAAGCCATCAGAGCCAGGGCTTCTCTTTGTTGGGAGTTTTTTGATTACTTTTTCAATCTCTTCTTTTGTTGTTGTGTCTCTGTTTGTGATAGTTTAGGTAGGTAGTGTGTTTCTAGAAATTTGTCCATTTCCTCTAGGCTTTCAAATTTGTTAGAGTACAACTTTTCATAGTAATCTAATTCTTTTAATTTCAGTCGTGTCTGTTGTGATATCGCCCATCTCATTTCTTATTCAGTTCATTTGCTTCCTCTCCTGTTTTTCTTTTGTCAGTATGGCCAATGGTTTATCGATTTTGTTAATCTTTTCAAAGAACCAGCTTTTGGTCTTGTTAACCCTATCAATTGTTTTTCTGTTTTCTATTTCATTTAATTCTGCTCTAATTTTTTCCATCTTATTATTTGCTTTCTTCTGGATTATATTTTTCTTTATCCAATCTGCAACTCTCTATCTTTTTATTGGTGCCTTTAGTCCATTTACTTTCAGCATAGTTATTGATAGGTATGAGTTTAGTGCTGTCATTTTGATGCCTTTTTTTGGTGTGTTGTTGACAGTTTCATTTTTCAACTTTTTTGTGCTGAGAAGTTTTTCTTTGTAAATTGTGTGTTCCTCTTTTTCATTGTAGTTGAATTTTTTTTTTGCAGAGTATGTTTATCTTGTTTATTATTTTGAAGTGTAGGATTGTTAGTCTTCTTTGTGGTTACCTTAATATTTACCCCTATTTTTCTAAGTTTAAACCTAATTTGTATCTCCCTATATACCCTTGACTTCCTCTCCATATGGAAGATCTATGCCTACTTTATGTAGACCCTCTTTATTGATTATTCTCACCTTTTACGTGATAATATCACTGATTCCTTGTTTTGAGTTTTTTTAAATCTTAATTAATTTTTGCGATTTCCCTATCTGAATTGATATCTAATTGCTCTGTTCCGCATTCTAGTGTTGTGTTGATATCTGATATTATTAATTTTGTAACTAGAAAATTCCTTTTTGTATTTCTTGTAGTTTTGGCTTGGTTTTTGCAAATTCCTTAAGCTTCTGTTTAACTGTAACTGTCTTAGATTTTCCTTCATATTTGCGAGACAGTTTTGCTGGATATATGGTTCTTGGCTGGCAATTTTTCTCTTTTGATACTCTGTATATGTCATCCCATTGCCTTCTTGCCTGCATGGTTTCTGCTGAGTAGTCTGCACTTATTCTAATTGATTCTCCTTTGTAGGTTACTTTTACTTATCCCTGGCTGCTCTTTAAAGTTTATCTTTGGTTTTGGCAAGCTTGATGATACTATGCCTTGCTGACTTTCTTTTGGGATCTACCTTGTAAGGGGTTCAATGAGCATCTTGGATAGATATCCTTTCATCTCTCACAATGTCAGGGAAGTTTTCTGCCAACAAATCTTCAACAATTCTTTCTGTGTTTTCTGTTATCCCTCCTTGTTCTGGTATTCCAATCACTTGCAAGTTATTCTTCTTGATAGAGTCCCAAGTGATTCTTAGGGTTTCTTCATTTTAAAAAAAATTTTTTTTGTCTGATTTTTCTTCAAATATGTTGATGCCAAGTGCTTTACTCTCCATCTCCCCAATTTTGCATTCCAGTTCCTTAATTCGGCTCCTCTGACTTTCTATTGAGTTGTCTAATTCTGTAATTTTATTGTTAATCTTCTGAATTTCTGATTGCTGTTGCTGTATGGATTCTTGCAACTTATTAAATTTTTCATTATGTTCGTGAATAATCTTTTTAATTTCTTCAACTGCTTTTTTTGTGTGTTCCTTGGCTTTTTCTGTGTGTTGCCTGATCTCATTCCTGATGTCTTGAAGTGTTCTGTATATTAATCTTTTGTATTCTACACCTGGCAATTCCAGGAATCCAGCTTCATCTGGAAGAGTCCTTGATTCTCTTTTTTGGGAGTTTGTTGAAGCGATCATAGTCTGCTTCTTTATGTGATATGATATCAGCTGCTGTCTCTGAGTGACCTATAAGTTATTGGAATAATTTATTTTGTGTTTGCTCACTGTGTCCTAGCTTCTTGCTTTGTTTTGTTTTGATATACCCAAATAGGCTACCAGAGTGAGCTATCTTGATTATTGGTGCCTTTGAAGCACTAATGTCCTGTTACCAGATGGCTAGAGCTGTTACCAGGTATATGAACCTAGGAGTCCATTCACTATTTTTGTATACATTCAGTTCAGGTGTCCTGATAATGGGTCACCTAGTGTGTGATGTAGGCTCTCACCTGCTATCTTAGAGAAGTAGTGGTGATGGTTATATGCACTGTTTTCTGGTAGCAGCAAGGGGCCACACTCTGAGGAGGGAAGGGTGCTGACAGCCTTCCCCCAAGTGTCAGTGAGGAAGGAGCATCTCTGTTCTCTAGAGCTCTCTGGTGGGTGGGCTTTGAAGTTCTACCTTAGGCACCCAATGCTTATATCTGGAAGGACTGGTAGGCACCACTATCCTTGGACCCCCTTCACGGTTGGCTAGGTGGTGCAGATGGAGCCTCCAGCCTTCAGGTCTCTGCTTTGGGTAGGTGAGGGCCCTGTTTAATAGGCAGAGCAGTATCAGACCTCCAAAACCTGCCTCTCCACTGCACAGCTGAAACAATTAGAGCCAGACCTCAAGAAGATTTGCCCTTGCAATATAATAGCCACATCGATGCATGTAGGGGTGAAAGCCAAAATCTGTGGATCCCTTATGCCTGGACCAGAGCCACTTCTCTGAGCTTCCAGATTAGGGGAGTTGGGAAAGTATTTTTCCGATGTTTGTTAATTTATTCCTTCTCCCAGGTGAAGAAAGTAGCTCAGAAAGCACAGCAGGTTCTATCTCAAGTCCAGGGAAATCAACTGTTGAGGAACCCTACTGGGGCAGAGGGTGGAAGGATCAAATAGGAGAGAGTACTTTCAAAAGAAGGAGCTGTTAGATCTGGTGGTCTTTTAGGCAAAATCACTTATCTTGTGTTGAGAGCACTGTTTTATCTCAGATTCCAGAAGCGTGTGTAGCCTGTGTGCACTGACTGTGCCTCTACTGAGATGGCCCCAGGGGGTTAGGGCTGCATCCTCTGCTTGCCTTCTTTACCTGAAGCAGCTTTGTTCTAAACTCCACAGCCAGTCCTGCAGCCGTTACAGCTAGGGGTCAGGGTGCGGGCACTTCATGTGCCTTCTTTTGCTGAAGCAGCCACTTCCTAAATGGCCAGCTCCGCTGTAGGCATGCCACAGAGTCAGGGGTGCACAACTCTGTTTGCCTTCTTTTGCTGAAGCTGCTGGCTCTCAGGAAACTACCATCAGCCCTGCTGCAGTCCCACCAAAGAATGGTCCCAAGGAATGCAAACTGAGGTGCTGCTCAAGCTCGGTAACTCGTCGCTGCTTCTGCACCATCTCTCCCTCCCCCATCAATCACATCAATTCCTTAATTTTGTGTTTGATGCTCAGGGTTCCTAGATTGTCATATATGTAATCGATTCTCTTGCTTTTTTTTTGGGGGGGGGTCTTTGTTGCAAGAGGGTTCCGTCAAAATTTCTGACTAGTTTGCCATATTGGCCCTGACTCTGTTGAATTCTATTGGCTAGAATTTTGTTAGGATTTTTGCATATAAGTTCATGAGGCATATAGGAGTGTAATTTTCTTTTTTTGTGGTGTCTTTATCTGGTTTTGGTATCAGAGTTATGCTGGCTTCACAGAATGAGTTTGGGAGTATTCCATCCTTTTCTATGCTCTGAAATACCTTTAATAGTAGTGGTGTTAACTTTTCTCTGAAAGTTTGGTAGAGTTCTCCAGCGAAGCCGTCAGGGGCAGGGCTTTTTGGGGGGCATTTTTAAATTATCTTTTTAATTTCTTCTTTTGTTATGAGTTAATTTAGTCCTTCTACCTCTGTGTTAGCTTAGGTATATAGTGTGTTTCTAGAAATTTGTCCATTTCCTCCAGGTTTTCAAATTTGATGGAGTATGATTTTTCATAGTATTCTGTTAAGACTCTCTTAATTTCATTTAGCTCTGTTGTGGTATTGCCAATGTTATTTCTTTTTTTAAATTAATTTTTACTGTACTTTAAATGAAAATTCACAAATTAGGTCAGTCTCTCATACAAAAATTTACATACACTTTGGTATACACTCCTAATTGCACAGTACTTCACTCCAGTCTCTCTCCTTGTGCCCATTGGGGTAGCTTCTAGCCCCCTCTGCTCTCTCATCTCCCCTCCAGGCAGGAGATGCCAACATAATCTCATGTGTATACTTGACCCAAGAAGCTCATTCTTCACCAGTATCATTTTCCATACCATATTCCAGTCCAATCCCTGCCTGAAAAATTGGCTTTGGGAATGCTTCCTGACTCTGGAGTCCTTCTAGCCCCAGTCTGACCATTAAGTCTGGTCTTTTTTATGAGAATATGGGGTCTGCATCCCACTGCTCTCCTGCTCCCTCAGAGGTTTTCTGTTGTGTTCCCTGGTGGGGCAGTCATCAGTTGTGCCTGGATACCATCTAGTTCTTCTGGTCTCAGGCTGTTGTAGTCTCCGGTTTATGTGGTCCTTTCTGTCTCTTAGGCTCACAATTACCTTGTGTCTTTGGTGTTCTTCATTCTTCCTCCAGTTGGATTGAGACCAATTGATACATCTTAGATGGCAGCTTGCTAGTGTTTAAATCCCCACACACCACTCTCCAAAGTGGGATGCAGAATGTTTTCTTAATAGATTTTATTTTGCCAATTGACTTAGATGTTCCCTGAAACCATGGTCCCCAAACCCCCTTCCCTTGCTATGCTGGACTTCGAAGGCTTCAGTTTATTCAGGAAACTTCTTTGCTTTTGGTTTAGTCCAGTTGTGTTGACCTCACCTGTATTGTGTGTTGTCTTTCCTTTCACCTAAAATAAAACTTATCTACTATCTAATTAGTGAAAACCGCTCTCCCTCCTCCCTCTTGTAACCATTAAAGAATATTTTCTTCTCTGTTTTTATAATAGCGGTCTTATACAATATTTGTCCTTTTGCAACTGAGTAATTTCACCCAGCATAATGTCTTCCAGATTTCTGCATGTTATGAAATGTTTCACTGATTCATCATTGTTCTTTATTGATGTGTAGTATTCCATTGTGTGAATATACCATAATTTATTTATCCATTCATCCGTTGATGGGCACCTTGGTTGCTTCCAGCTTTTTGCTATTGTTAACAGTGTTGCATTGGACATGGGTGTGCATATATCTGTTTGTGTAAAGGCTCTTATTTCTCTAGGATATATTCCAAGGAGTGGGATTGCTGGATCATATGGTTCTAGTTCTAGTTTTTTAAGGAAGTACCAAATCGATTTCCAAAATGGTTATACCATTTTATGTTCCCGCCAGCAGTGTATAAGTGTTCCAGTCTCTCCACAACCTCTCCAACATTCATTGTATTGTGTTTTTTGGATTAATCCCAGCCTTGTTGGAGTGAGATGGAATCTCATTGTAGTTTTGTTTTGGACTTCTCTAAAGGCTAATGATCATGAGTATTTCCTCATGCATCTGTTAGCAGCCTGAATGTCTTCTTTAGTGAAGTGCCTGTTCATATCCTTTGCCCATTTTTAATTGGATTATTTGTCTTTTTGTAGCTGAGTTTTTGTAGAATCATGTAGATTTTAGAGATCAGGCGCCAATCGGAAATGTAGCTAAAACTTTTTCCCACTCCGTAGGTGGTCTTTTTATGCTTTTGGTGAAGTCTTTGGATGAACATAGTTGTTTGATTTTTAGGAGCTCCCAGTTCTGGCTTCTCTTCAGCATTTTTAGTAATGTTTTGTACAATGTTTATGCCATGTATTAGGCTCCTAACGTTCTCCCTATTTTTTCTTCCATGATCTTTATCGTTTTAGATTTTATGTTGAGGTCTTTGATCCATTTTGAGTTCGTTTTTGTGCGTGGTGAGAGGTATGGGTCTTCTTTCATTTTTTTGCAAATGGATATCCAGTTGTGTCAGCACAATTTGTTAATAAGACTGTCTTTTCCCCATTTAACTGACACTGGGCCTTTGTCAAATATCAGCTGCTTGTATGTGTATGGATTTATGTCTGGATTCTCAATTCTGTTCCATTGGTCTATGTATCTGTTGTTGTACCAGTACCAGGCTGTATTGACTACTGTAGCGGTATAATAGGTTCTTAAATCAGGTAGAGCGAGGCCTCGCACTTTGTTCTTCTTTTTCAGTAATGCTTTACTTATCCCTTACATATGAAGTTGGTGATTTGTTTCTCCATCTCATTAAAGAATGTCATTGGAATTTGGATTGCAGTTGCATTGTATCTATAGATCGCTTTTGGTAGAATAGACATTTTTATAATGTTAAGTCTTCCTATCCATCAGCAAGGTATGTTTTTCCACTTAAGTAGGTCTCTTTTGGTTTCTTGCAGTAGTGTCTTGTAGTTTTCTTTGTATAGGTCTTTTATATCTCTGGTAAGATTCATTCCTAAGCATTGTATCTTCTTGGAGGCTACTGTAAATGGTATTGATTTGGTGATTTCCTCTTCAATGTTCTTTTTGTTGGTGTAGAGGAATCCAACGGATTTTTGTATGTTTATTTTGTATCCGGATACTCCGCTGAACTCTTCCATTAGTCTCAGTAGTTTTTTTGAAGATTCTTTAGGGTTTTCTCTGTATAAGATCATGTCATCTGCAAATAGAGACACTTTGACTTTTTCCTTACCAGTGTGAATGCCCTTTATTTCTTTATCTAGCTTAATTGCTCTGGCTAGGACCTCCAGTACAATGTTGAATAAGACTGGTGATAAAGGTCATCCTTGTCTGGTTCCCGTTTTCAAGTGGAATGCTTTCTAAAATCTCTCCATTTAGGATGATGTTGGCTGTTGGCTTTATATAAATGCCCTTTATTACTTTGAGGAATTTTCCTTCTATTCCTATTTTGCTGAGAGTTTTTATCATGAATGTGTGTTGGACTTTGTCACATGCTTTTTCTGCATCAATTGATAAAATCATGTGGTTCTTGTCTTTTGTTTTATTTATATGGTGGATTACATTAATTGCTTTTTTAATGTTGAACTAGCCCTGCATACCTAGTATGAATCCCACTTGGTTATGGTGAATAATTTTTTTGATAGGTTGTTGAATTCTATTGGCTAGAATTTTGTTGAGGATTTTTGCATCTACATTCATGAGGGATATAAGTCTGTAATTTTCTTTTTTCGTCTTGTTACTATCTGGTTTTGGTATCAGGGATAGACTGGCTTCATAGAATGAGTTTGAGAGTATTCCGTCCTTTTCTATGCTCTGAAATACCTTCAGTAGTAGTGGTGTTAACTCTCCTCTGAAAGTTTGGTAGAACTCTGCAATGAAACCGTCAGGGCCCAGGCTTTTTGGTTGTTGTTGTCGTTGTTGGGAGTTTTTTGATTACCTTTTTAATCTCTTCTTTTGTTATGGGCCTATTTAATTGTTCTACTTCGGTTTGTGTTAATTTAGGAGGTAGTGTGTTTCTTGGAATTCATCCCTTTCTTCTAGGTTTTCCAATGTGCTAGAGTACAATTTTTCATAGTAATCTGATATGATTCTTTCAATTTCAGTTGGGCCTGTTGTGATATCGCCGATTTCATTTCTTATTTGCATTATTTTGTTTCCTTTATTGTTTTTCTTTTGTCAGTCTGGCCAGTGGTTTATCAATTTTGTTAATTTTTTCAAAGAACCAGCTTTTGGTCTTGTTAACTCTTTGAGTCGTTTTTCTTTCCTCTAATTCATTTAATTCTTCTCTAATATTTATTATTTGCTTTCTTCTGGTGTCTGAGGTTTTCTTTTGTTGCTCTCTTTCTACTTTTCAAGTTGTATGGACAGTTCTTTGATTTTGGCCCTTTCTTCTTTTTGGATGTGTGCATTATGCTCTGAATTGACCTCTGAGAACTGCTTTCGCTGTGTCCCAAAGGTTCTGACAGAAAGTGTTTTAATTCTCATTGGATTTTACGAGTTTCTTCATTCCCTCCTTAACGTCTTCCATAACTTAGTCTTTTGTGAGCAGGGTATTGTTCAGTTTTCAAGTATTTCATTTCTTTTCCCTTGTTTTTCTGTTATTAATTTCTACTTTTATGGTCTTACGGTCTGAGAAGATGCTTTGTAATTTTTTGATGTTTTGGATTCTGCAAAGGCTTGCTTTATGACCTAATATGTGGTCCATTCTAGAGAATGTTCCATGTGCACTAAAATAGAAAGCATACTTTGGACCGTTTGGGTGTAGTGTTCTGTATACGTCTATGAGGTCAAGTTGGTTGATTGTGGCATTTAGATCTTCTGTGTCTTTTTTGAGTTTCTTTCTGGATGTCCTGTCCTTCACCAAAAGTGGTGTGTTGAAGTCTCCTACTATAATTGTGGAGCTGTCTATATCACTTTTCAATGCTGTTAGTGTTTGTTGTATGTATCTTGCAGCCCTGTCATTTGGTGCATAAATATTTAATATGGCTATATCTTCCTGGTAAATTGTCCCTTTAATCATTTATAGCATCCTTCCTTATCCTTTGTGGTGGATTTAACTTTAAATCTATTTTTGTCAGAAATTAATATTGCCACTACTGCTCTTTTTTGATTGTTCCTTGCTTGATATTTTTTTCCATCCTTTGAATTTTAGTTTATTTGTGTCTCTAAGTCTAAGGTGTGTCTCTTTTAGGCAGCATATAGCTGGATTATATATTTTTTTCCAATCTGTGTCTCTGTCTCTTTATTGGTGCATTGAGTCCGTTTACATTCAGCATAGTTACTAATAGGTATGAGTTTAGTGCTGACATTTTGGTGCCTTTTTTTGTGGGTTGTTGACAGTTTCATTTTTCCACTTACTTTTTTGTGCTGAGAAGTTTTTCTTTGTAAATCGGGTGTTCCTCTTTTTCATTGTAGTTGAATTTGATTTTGCAGAGTCTTTGATTTTGAAGTGTGGGATTGTTAGTCTCTTTTGTGATTACCTTATTATTTACCCCTATTTTTCTAAGTATAAACCTAACTAGTATCTCTCTATATAGCTTTGATTTCCTTTCCATATGGAAGACCTATGCCTACTGTATTTAGTCCCTCTTTATTGATTATTCTCATCTTTTAAATAATGACATCAGTGATTCCTTGTTTTGAGCGTTTTTCAAAAATTTTATTTTATTTTCGTGATTTTGCTATCTGTGTTGATATCAGGATGCTCTGTTCTGTGTCCTACTGTTCTGTTGATAGCTGATATTATTGATTTTCTAACCAGAGAATTCCCTTTAGTATTTCTTGTAGCTTTGGCTTGGTTTTTGCAAATTCTGCTTCTGTTCATCTCTAAATGACTTAATTTCACCTTCATATTTGAAAGAGAGTTTTGCTGGTATATGATTTTTGGCTGGCAATTTTTGTCCTTCGGTGCTCTCTATATACACCATCCCATTGCCTTCTTGCATGCATGTTTTCTGCCGAGTAGTTCGAACTTATTTTTATTGATTCTCCTTTGTAGGTGACTTTTCGCTTATCCCTGGCTGCTCTTAAAAGTTTCTCTTTATCTTTGGTTTTGGCAAGTTAGATGATAATGTATCTTGGTGACTTCTTTTGAGATCTACCTTGTATGGGGTTCAATGAGCATCTTGGATAGATATCCTTTTGTCTTTCACAATATCAGGGAAGTTTTCTGCCAAAAAATCTTCAACAATTCTTTCTGTATTTTCTGTTATTCCGCCCTGTTCTGGAATTTCAATCACTTGCAAGTTCATCTTCATGATAGAGCCACACATGATTCTTAGGGTTTCTTCATTTTTTAAAATACTTTTATCAGATTTTTCTTCAAATGTATTGTTGCCAAGTGCCTTATTCTCCATCTCCCCAATTCTGCATTCCAGTTCCTCAATTCTTCTCCTCTGACTTCCTATTACGGTGTCTAATTTTGTAATTTTATTGTTAATCTTTTGAATTTCTGAATTCTGTCTCTCTATGGATTCTTGCAGTTTTTTTTTTAATTTTTCATTATGTTCTTGAATAATCTGTTTGATTTCTTCAACTGCTTTGTCTTTGCGTTCTTTGGCTTTTTCTGTACATTGCCTCATGTCTTGAAGCATTCTGTATATTAATCTTTTGTATTCTGCATCTGGCAATTCCAGGAATACATCTTCATCTAGGAGAGACCTTGATTCTCTGTTTTCGGAGTTTGTAGAAGCAATCATGGTCTCCTTCTTTATGTGATTTGATATCGGCTGCTGTCTCTGAGCCATCTATAAGTTATTGTAATAATTTATTTTATGTTTGCTCACTGTGTCTTATCTTCTTGCTTTGTTTTGTTTCAATATACCCAGATCGGCTACTAGAGTGAGCTTACTTGATTATTGGTGCCTTAGAAGCACTAATGTCCTGTTACCAGATGGTTAGAGCTGTTACCAGGCATATGAGCCTATGAGTCCATTCACTATTCTTGAATAGATTCAGCTTATGTGTCCTGATAGTTGGTCACCGAGTGTGTGGTGTAGGCTCTTATCTACTATCTTAGAGGAGCAGTGGTGATGGTTGTATGCAGTGGTTTCTGGTAGCACCAGAAGTTCACACTCTGAGGGGTGTGGGGTGCTGACAGCCTTCCCCCAAGTGTCAGTGAGGAAGGAGCATCTCTGTTTTGTAGAGGGCTCTGGTGGGTGGGCTCTGCAGGTGTACCTTAGGCACCTAATGCTTGTACCTGCAAAGACTGGTAGGCACCACTATCCTCAGACCTCTTTCAGAGGTGACTAGGTGGCACGGGTGGAGCATCAGCCCTCAGGTCCCTGCTTTAGGTAGGTGAGGGCTCTGTTTAATAGGTAGAGCAGTATCAGACTTCCAAAACCTGCCTATCTACCACACAGCTGAAACAATTACTGTCAGACTTCTAACAGATTTGCCTTTGCATTATAATAGCCACCTGGTTCCATGTAGGGTTGAAAGCCAAAGCCTGTGGATTGCTTGTGCCTGGACTGGAGCTGCTTCTGCTCCAAGCTTCCTGCTTAGGGGAGTCAGGAAATTATCTTTTCCCTGTTTGTTAATTTATTCCTTCTCCCAGGCCAGGAGTATGGGTCAGAAAAAGCACAGAAAGTTCTATCTCAGGCCCAGGGATTTCAAATGTTAATGAAGCTGGCTGGGGCAGGGAGGGTAGGGATCAGATAGATAGGAGAGAATACTTTCAGAAGGAGATATTGGATCTGCAATCCATGGGGTAAATTAGACAAAATCACTTATCGTGTGTCAAGAGTGCTGTTTTATCTCAGATTCCAGAGGCATGTGTAGCCTGTGTGTGCTGGCTGGGTCCCTGCAGAGATTGGCCCAGGGAATTAGGGATTAGAAACTACCATCAGCCCTGCCGCATTCGCTCCAAAGAATGGCACCAAGGAATCAGAGCTGAGGCACCGCACCAGCTCAGCAACTTGTAGCTGCTTCTGCACAGTCTCTCGCTTCCCTGTCACTCAGGTCGATTCCTTAGTTCTGTGTTTGATGTTCAGAGTTTGTAGATTGACAAATATGTAATCAATTCACTTGTTTTTTCTGGTCTTTGTTGCAAGAGGGTTCAGCAGAAGCTTCTGACCAGTTAGCCACCTTGTCCCCACCTCCGCAATGTTATTTCTTATTTGGGTTATTTGCTTCCTCTCCTGTTTTTGTGTTGTCAGTTTGGCCAAAGGTTTACCGATTTTGTTTAGCTTTTCAAAGAACCAGCTTTTGGTCTTGTTGACTCTTTCCGTTGTTTTCTATTCTTTATTTCCTTTAATTCTGCTCTAACTTTTATTATTTGCTTTCTTCTGGTGCCCAAGGGCTTCATTTGCTGCTCCCTTTACACTTGTTCCAGTTGTAGGTTTAACATTTTGATTTTGGCCCTTCCTTCTTTCTGGGTATGTGCATTTACTGGTATAAAATGACCTCCGAGCATTTTTTTTTAATTGAATGTCAGATGAAAGTTTACAGAACAAACTAGTTTCTCATCAAACAGTTAGCACACACATTGTTCTATGACGTTGGTTAACAACCCCACGACATGTCAACACTCTCCCTTCTCAACCCTGGGCTCCCTATTACCAGCTTTCCTGTTTCCTCCTGCTTTCCAGTCCCTGTCCCAAGAGCTGGTGCACCCCTTTAGTCTTGTTTTGTTCCACAGGCCTGTTCAATCTTTGGCTGAAGGGTGAACCTCAGGAGTGACTTCATTACTGAGCTGAAAGGTTGTCGAGGGGCCATCCTCTCAGGGTTTCTCCAGTCTCTGTCAGGCCAGCAAGTCTGGTCTTTCTTTTCCAGTTAGAATTTTGTTCTACAGCTTTCTCCAGCTCTGTCCATCTCTGTCAGAACAGTCAGTGGTGGTAGCCAGGCAGCATCTAATTGTACTGGACTCAGTCTGGTGGAGGCCATGGTAGAGGTGGTCCATTAGCCCTTTGGATTAATCTTTCCCTTGTGTCTTTTGTTTTCTTCATTCTTTCTTGCTCCCAAAGGGGTGAGATCTGTGGAGTATCCTAGATGGCTGCTCACAAGCTTTTAATACCCAGACACTACTCACCAAAGTATAATGTAGAACATTTTCTTTATAACCTATGTTATGCCAATTGAGCTAGATGGTCCCCGAGACCATGGTCCCCCCAGCCCTCAGCCCAGCAATTTGGTCCCTCAGGGATTTTGGATGTGTCTATGAAGCTACCATGACCTTGCCTTGTACAGGTTGTGTTGGCTTCCCCAGTATTGAGTACTGTCTTACCATTCACCAAAGTTACCATGTATCTATTGCGTGTTAAGTGTTTTTCTCTCCCCACCCCTCCCCTCCCTCACAAGCACCAAAGATTGTTTCTTTTTGTATGTGTAACTTTTTATGAGTTTTTACAGTAGTGGTCTCATACAGCATTTATCCTTTTGTGATTGACTTGTTTCACTCAGCATCGTGCCCTCCAGATTCATCCATGTTATGAGATGCTTCACAGATTCATTCTTGTTCTTTATTGTTGCGTAATACTCCTTTATGTGTATTACCACATTTTGTTTTTCCATTCATCTGTTGATGGGCATCTATGTTGTGTCCATCTTTTTGCTATTGTGAACAACGCTCCAATGAACATGAGTGTACATGTATCTATTCTTGTGACAACTCTTATTTATCTAGGATATATTCCTAGCAGTGGGATTGCTGGATCATATGGTGTTTTTTATTTCTAGCTTTCTAAGGAAGCACCATATCCTTTTCCAAAATGGTTGTATCATTTTGCATTCCCACCAGCAGTGCATGAGTTCCCATCTCCTGCAGCCTCTCCAATGTTTGTTATTTCCTGTTTTATTGATTTGTGCCAGTAATGCTGGGGTGAGATTGTATCTCATTGTGGTTTTGATTTGCATTTCTCTGATGGCTAGACATGGTCAGCATTTCCTCATGTGCTATTGGCTGCTTGAATGTCTTCTTTGGTGAAATGTCTATTCGTTTCCTTTGCCCATTTTTTAATTGAATTATTTGTCTTTTTGTTGTAGGTTTGTTGGATTTTCTTGTAGATTTTAAAGATTAGACTTTTGTCTGATTTCTAATAGCCAAAAATTTTTTCCCAGATTGTGGGTTCTCTATTTACCCTTTCGGTTAAGTCTTTTGATGAGCATAAATGTCCAATTTTTAGAAGATTCCAGTTATCTAGCTTATCCTCTAGAGCTTGTGTGCTGTTAGTTATGGTTTGTATCCTGTTAATGCTGTGTATTAGGGCCTCTAGCATTGATCCTATTTTTTCTTCTGAGAGTTTCATAGTTTTTGGCTTTATATTTCAGACTTTGATCCATTTTGAATTAGTTTTTGTACACGGTGTGAGATTAGGTACTGTTTCATTTTTTTTTACAGGTGGACATCCAGTTTCGCCAGCACCATTTGTTAAAAAGACTGTCTTTTCCCCCATTTGATGGACTTTTGGCCCTTGTGAAAGATCAGGTGACTATATGTGGATGGATTTACATCTGGGTTCTCAATTCTCTTCCATTGGTCAATCTATCTGTTGTACCAGCACCAGGCAGTTTTGACTACCATAGCTCTATAGTAGGTTATGAGGTCAGGTAGTACAAGTCCTCCTATTTTATTCTTCTTCGTCAATAGTTCTTTACTTATCTGGGGCTTCTTCCTTTTCATTACAAAGTTAATAAGTTTTTCCATCTCTTTAAAGAATGTTGTTGGTATTTGGATTGGGATTGCATTGTATTTGTAAATTGCTTTGGGTAGAATTGTAGTGTTCACAGTATTGAATCTACCTATCCAAGAGGATGGTATGTTTTTCCATGGATGGTTCCATTTTGGTTTCTTGCAGTAGTGTTTTGTAGTTTTCATTGTATAGGTCTTTTACATCCCTGGTAGATTTATTCCCAAGTATTTTTTTTTTTTTTATGGGCTATTACAAATGGAATTGTTTTCCAGGTTTCTTTTTCATCATTCTCTGTATTGGTGTATAGGAATCCAACTGATTTTTGTATGTTTATTGTGTATCCTGCTTCTGTTGAGTCTTTCTATTAGTTCCAGTAGTTTTCTTGTGGAGTCTTTTGGGTTTTCTAAGTATAGTATATCATCCACAAATAGGGATAGTTTAACTTCTTCATTACCAATTTGGATACACTTTTTTTTTTTTGTCTGTTTCTTGTCTTATTGCTCTAACTAGGACTTGCAACACAATGTTAAATAGGAGTAGCATTCTTGTCTTGTTCTTGTTCTCAAGGGAATGCTTTCAGCCTCTTTCCATTAAGAATGATGTTGGCCATTGTTTTTGCATAGATCCCCTTTATTATGTTGAGAGAATTTTTCTTGTATCCTGTTTTATCGAGAGTTTTTATCAGGAATGGGTGTTAGACTTTGTAGAATGTCTTTTCTGCCTCAACTGAGATGTTCGTGTGATTCTTTTCTTTCTTTTTCTTTATGTGGTGGATTGCTTTGATTGATTATCTAATGTCGAGCCATCCTTGGATAACTAGTATGAATCCTACTTGGTCATGGTGCATTATTTTTTTGATATGATACTGAATCTTATTGACTAGAATATTTTGGAGAATTTTTCAATCTATATTTGTGACAGCTATTGGTATGTAATTTTCTTTCTTGTGGTGTCTTTGTCTGGTTTTGGTATCAGGATTATGCTCGCTTTGTAGAACGAATTTGGAAGTATTGCTTCCTTTTCTATGTTCTGAAATAGTTTGAGTAATACTGGTGTAAGCTCTTCCCTGAATGTTTGGTAGAATTCTCTGGTGAAGCCATTTGGGCCAGCTTTTATATTTGGATTTTTTTTTCCCATTATTATTACCTTTTCAGTCTCTTTTTTTATGAGTATGTTCAGATTTTCAACATCATTTTGTATTAGTTTGGGCAGGTAAGTGTGTCTCTAGAAATTTGTCCATTTCCTTTAGGTTCTCAAATTTTTTGGAGCATACTTTTTCATAATACCCTGTTATGATCCTTTTTATTTCAGCTGGGTCTTTTGTAATGTCCCCCATTTCATTTCTTATTTGGGTTTTTTGCATCCTCTCATGTTTTTCTTTTGTCAGTTTAGCCAGGGGTTTGTTGATTTTGTTGATCCTTTCAAAGAATCAACTTCTGGTTTTGTTGATTCTTTTTACTGTTTTTCTTTCTCTATTTTACTTAATTCTGCTCTGATCTTTATTATTTCCTCTTTTCTCGTACCTGTGGGCTTCTTTTTCTGTTCTCTTTCTATTTGTTCAAGTTGTGTAGCTATTTTGATTTTCTTCCTTTCTTCTTTTTTGAAGCATGCATCTAGTGCTATAAATTCATCACGGAGGACTGCTTTTGCTGTGTCCCAAAGGTTTTGGTATGATGAGTTTTCATTCTTGTTTGATTCTAGGAACTTTTTTTTTCTTCATTTTTAAGTTTTTTTTTTTTTTTTTAGCTTTAGGTGAAAGTTTACAGCTCAAGTTAGTTTCTCATCCAAAAATTTATACACATATTGTTATGTGACCCTAGTTGACAGCACACTCCCCTGTTTCACTTCAGATTTTCCGTGTCTATTCAACCAGTTCCTGTCCCTTTCTGCCTTCTCGTGTCACCTCCAGACAAGAGCTGCCCATTTATTCTCATGTATCTATTTGAGCTAAGAAGAACACTCTTCATGTGTACCATTTGATGTCTTATAGTCCAGTCTAATCTTTGTCTGAAGAGTTGGCTTTGGGAGTTTTAGTTTTGGGTTAACAGAGAGTCTGGGAATATATTATTATTATTTATTTATTTTTATTGTGCTTTAAGTGAAAGTTTACAAATCAAGTCAGTCTCTCACACAAAAATTTATATACACCTTGCTACATACTCCTAGTTGCTCTCCCCTTAATGAGACAGCACACTCCTTCCCTCCACTCTCTATTTTTGTGTCCATTTGGCCAGCTTCTGAACCCCTATGCCCTCTCATCTCCCCTCTAGACAGGAGGCGCCCACATAGTTTCATGTGTCTACCTGATCCACGATTCTCACTCTACACCAGTATCATTTTCTATCCCATAGTCCATACCAATCCCTTTCTGAAGAGTTGGCTTTGGGAATGGTTCCTGTCTTGGGCTAACAGAAGGTCTGGGGACCATGACCCCCCGGGTCTTTCTAGTCTGAGTCAGACCATTAAGTCTGGTCTTTTTACCAGAATTTGAGGTCTGTATCCCACTGCTCTCCTGCTCCATCAGGGATTCTCTTTTGTGTTTCCTGTCAGGGCAGTCATCAGTTGTAGTCAGGCCCCATCCAGTTCTTCTGGTCTCAGGCTGATGCAGTCTCTGGTTTTTGTGGCCCTTTCTCTCTCTTGGGCTCATAATTACCTTGTGTCTTTGGTGTTCTTCATTCTCCTTTGCTCCAGGTGGGATGAGACCAATTGATGCATCTTAGATGGCTGCTTGCTAGCATATAAGACCCCAGACACCACTGTACAAAGTGGGATGCAGAATGTCTTCTTTTTGATTTTTATTGTGCTTTAAGTAAAAGTTTACAAATCAAGTCAGTCTTTCATGCAAGAATTTATGTACACTTTGCTATATATATATATTTTTTGCTATATACTCCTAGTTGCTTTCCCTCTAATGAGACAGCATGCTCCTTTTCTCCAATCTCTATTTTCGTGTCCCTTGAGCCAGCTTCTGACCCCCTCTGCCCCCTCATCTCCCGTCCAGACAGAAGATGCCCACATAGTCTCATGTGTCTACTTGACCCAAGACGCTCGCTCTTCACAGTATCATTTTCTATCCCATAGTCCAGTCCGAACCCTGTCTGAAGAGTTGGCTTTGGGAATGGTTCCTGTTCTAGGCTAAAAGAAGGTCTGGGGACCATGACCTCTAGGGTCCTCCTAGTCACAGTCAGACCATTAAGCCTGGTCTTTTTTGAGAATTAGAGGTCTGCATTGCACTGTTCTCCTGCTCCATCAATGGTTCTCTGCTGTGTTCCCTGTCAGAGCAGTCATTGGTTGTAGCCAGGTACCATCTAGTTCTGGTCTCAGGCTGATGTAATCTCTGGCTTATGTGGCCCTTTCTGTCTCTTGGGCTCATAATTGCATTGTGCCTTTGTTGTTCTTCATTCTCCTTTGCTCCAGGTGGGTTGAGACCAATTGCTGCATCTTAGATGGCCACTTGCTAGCGTTTAAGATCCCAGGTGCCACTCTCCAAAGTGGGATGCAGAATGTTTTCTTAATAGATTTTATTATGCCACTTGACTTAGATGTCTTCTGAAACCATGGTCCCCAAAACCCCACCCCTGCTACACTGACCTTTAAAGGGTTCACTTTATTCAGGAAACTTTTTTGCTTTTGGTTTAGTCCAGTTGTGTTGACCTCACCTGTATTGTGTGTTGTCTTTCCCTTCACCTAAAATAAAACTTATCTACTATCTAATCAGTGAAAAACCCTCTCCTTTCCTCTCTCCCTCCTCCCTCTCATAACCATCAAAGAATATTTTCTTCTCTGTTTAAATTATTTCTCCAGTTCTTATAATAGTGGTCTTATACAATATTTGTCCTTTTGCAACTGACTAATTTCACTCAGCATAATGTCTTCCAGATTCTCCATGTTATGGAATGTTTCACTGATTCATCATTGTTCTTTATCGATGCGTAGTATTCCTTTGTGTGAATATACCATAATTTATTTATCCTTTCATCCATAGATGGGATCCTTGGCTGCTTCCATCTATTCGCTATTGTAAACAGTGGTGCAATGAACATGGATGTGCATATATCTGTTCTTCGTGTAAAGGCTCTTACTTCTCTAGGATATATTCCAAGAAATGGGATTGCTGGATCGTATGATAGTTCTATTTCTGGAAGCGCCAAATTGATTTCCAAAGTGGTTGTATCATTTTACATTCCCACCAGCAGTGTATATGTGTTCCAGTCTCTCCATAAACTTTCCAACATTTATTATTCTGCATTTTTCGGATTAATGCCAGACTTGTTGGAGTGAAATGGAATTCCATTATAGTTTTGATTTGGATTTCTCTAATGGCTGGTGATCGTGATCATTTCCTCATGTATCTGTCAGCAGCCTGAATGTCTTCTTTAGTGATGTGCTTGTTCATATCCTTTGCCCATTTTTTAATTGGGTTATTCGTCTGTTTGTAGTTGAGTTTTTGCAGTATCACTTAAATTTTAGAGATCAGACACTGATTGGAAATGTCATAGCTAAAAACATTTTCCCACTCTGTAGGTAATCTTTTTATTCTTTTGGTGAAGTCTCCACATAAGCATAGGTGTTTGATTTTTAGGAGCTCCCAGTTATCTAGTTTCACTTCTGCATGGTTAGTAATATTTTGTATAGTGCTTATGCCATGTATTAGGCCTCTTAGTGTTGTCCTTATTTTTTCTTCCATGATCTTTATTGTTTTTGATTTTATATTTAGGTCTATGATCCATTTGGAGTTAGTTTTTGTGCATGGCATGAGGTATGGGTCTTGTTTGATTTTTTTGCAGGTGGATATCAAATTATGCCAGCATCATTTGTTAAAGAAACTGTCTTTTCCCCATTTAACAGACTTTGGGCCTTTGTCAAATATCAACTGCTCATATGTGGATGGATTTATGTCTGGATTCTCAATTTTCTTGGAACTTTTCAATTCCATCTTTGATTTCTTCTATTACTCAGTGGTTTTTTTAACCAGGGTGTTATTCAGTTTTCATTTAATTGATTTTTTCCCCTTCGGTATTCCTGTTGTTAATTTCTACTTTGATGGCATTGTGTTCAGAGATAATACTTTGTGTTTTCGCAATGTTTTGGCTTTTGTTGAGGGTTGCTCTGTGGCTTAAGATGTAGTCTGTTCTGGAGAACATTCCATGTGTGTTGGAAAAGAATGTGCATTTTGCAGCTGTTGGGTGCAGTGTTCTATGTATGTCTATGAGGCCAAACTGGCTGATTGTGCTCTTTAGCTCTCCTGTATCTTTGTTGAGTTTCTTTCTAGATGATCTGTCCTTTACCTAGAGTGGTGTGTTAAAGTCTCCTACTATTATTGTGGAACTGTCAATTTCTGTTTTCAGTGCTGTTAGAGTTTGTTTTATGTAATTGGGAGCCCTTTTATTGCATGCATAGATGTTTATTATGGTTAAGTGTTTTTGATGGATCATCCCTTTAATCATTATATAGTGCCCTTCTTTGTCTTTTGTGGTGGATTTTATTTTAAATTCTCTTTTATTTGAGATTAGTATTGCCACATCTCTTTTCTGGTAGTTATTTTCTCAATATATTTTTTCCATCCTTTGTTTTTTAATAAATTTATATCTTTGTTTCTAAGGTGTATCTCTTGTAGACAGCATATTGTTGGATCCTGCTTTTTCTTTTATCCTCTGTGCCTCTTTATGGATGCATTTAGTCTATTTACATTCAGTGTAATTATTGATAGGTGTGAGTTTATTGCTGTCATTTTGTAGTGCTTTTTTTATTGTGGTGCTAACATTTTCTTTGTTCCTCTTATTCTCCTGTCCTGCCTGCATGGTTTCTGCCAAATAATCAGAGCGTAGCCTTAATGTTTCTTCTCCGTACGTAACTTTTTGTTTTTCTAGAGCTGCTCTCAGGAGTTTTTCTTTGTTTTGGTTTTAGCCAATGTGATTATCATATGCCTTTGTGTTTTTCTTTTGGGAACTATCCTATATGGAGTTTGTTCAGCTTCTCGTGTGGTCAGCTTTTCATCATTCATATTATTAGTGAAGTTTTCTCTCAGCAATTCTTCAACAATCCTGTCTGCGTTTTCTGTTTTTTTTCCTTGTTCTGGAACTCCAATTGCACGCAAATTTCTCCTTTTAATTGTATCCCTCATAATTCTCAAGGTTTTTTCATTTTTCTCCTTTTTAAAACATTTTTTCCCTAAACACATTTTTATCCAAGTGATTGTCTCCAATTTTGCTGATCCTGTCTTCCATCATTTCAAACCTGCTCCTCAGCCCTTCTATGACACTATCCATTTCTGAAATCTTGTTTATCTTTTGGATTTCTAATTGTTGTTTTTGTATGATTTCTAGTTGTGAATTTATTTTGGCATTTTTTCCCTGTATTATTTTCCTGGATTCTTCCATTTTTTGGTCTGTATTTTCCATGAATTTGTCTTTTTTCCCTCAGTTTTGTCTGCTTTTTGCTTCAGCTCTTGGATTGCTCTGAATATTAGAGATTTGAATTCCCTGTCAGATAGTTCTAGTGCATTTTCTTCTACTGGAAAGTCATCTGGTGTTTTATTTTGGACACCTACTGGATCCATCCTGTCCTTTTTTAAAATATATATATATATGTTTTGATAATGTCTGCTGTCTTCGGGGGCTTTCAGTAGTTATTTTCTTTGTTTCATAATTGTAGATTTCTTTGTTTCATCCTGCTTTTTGTTTTATTTGGTTATATCTGAGCAGGCAGGCTGTGTGCTCTTTGTTGTTTGCTTGTCTCTAGTTATGATACTTTTCACCTCCTTGTCCAATGGGCAGGTCCAGCCACTTAGCTATCAAACAGCAGAGCAGGTCCAGCTGATGGGAAGGGGCTTGGATTTTTTTTTTTCTTGTGGCACGTACTGGGGCTGGAAATCAGTGCTCGGCTAGTTCCAGTACACTGTGCTTGTGCTGCTCGGGGATGTGATGTTCAGGCCACAGTCACGTATGCAGGAAAGAGGGGGCAGGTTGTGATGTGTGGAGCTAATAGGGCTATGGGAAAGAGGAGAGAGAAACAGGATCCAAAAACAAAGAAATGAACAAAGGAAAAAAAGGGGTGCTAAGGGAGCTTGCCATTGGAGTGGAGAGAAGAGAAACCGAGAATTGGAGAAAAGGGGGGGGGGAGAAAAAGGAAAAAAAAAACTAGTTAAAAATTTGGAAAAGAAAAGCCCCCAGGAGTCCCACCACTGGGGACGTGAAGAACAGGGAAGTGGCTCCAAGGCTGCACTGTATAGCCTGGCTGGCGAGGGTATAGACGTCACACAGCGCCAGGTATTCAGGAGACAGGAAAAGAAGGTAAATGTAGAGAGACAAGAACTGAGAAGAAAAACAGAAAGGGAAAATTAGAGAGAGAAAAAAAGGAAGAAAGAAGAAGAAGAAGAAAAAAAAAAACAGAAAGAAGAAAAAAGAAATACCCCCAGGGACCCCACCTACGTTGCTGCATAGGCGGAATGTCTCCTAAATCATGCAATGCAGCCTATCTAGAAAGGGGTCCCAAGCTGTAAAAAGGAAAAGAAAGCAAATAAACAAAATAAAACATAGCCAAGCCAAGCCAAAACAACAACAACAACAACAACACAGAGATTCCACCAGTGTGATGTCCCACGCCGGGGAAATGGCTCCCCAGTTGAGTGGGATTTCATGACCTTTCAAAAAGAAGTAAAGATGGCACACGGAGCCAGGTGTTTTATAGAAAGGTGGCGGAGTTGGTGGGAAGCACGGAAGAAACAAAAAGAGAGGGAAAGAAGCAACACTAGCTCAGGAACCCAGCCGGTGGGGCAAACCCAAGCATCGCAGGGCAGAAGCAGTTGCCTCCTGGCCAAGAGACTGGGGCTGGTGAGAAGCAGAGCAGGCTGAAGAGGGAGGGGAAGAAGTGTGGTGGTTAGGAAAGTGTTTATCGCTAGTTACCGGGTGCTCTATCTCCTGTTGGGAACTTCTTGAAGTTGCTTACCCATATACTCCCTCTCTGCCTATCTGTGATGTGGGTGGGGCGAATCCAAGTGGCACGGATGCTGCACTTCCCAGCTGGCTTTGCCACCGCAGCCAGCCAGGGAGCTCAGAGGTAGAGCCGTGGGGAGAGGGTGGGGGTTGGGAAAGCCTGTAATGCTGGTTACCGGGTGCTCTGTCTCCTGCTGGGAGCTCCCTGAAGCTGCTTTTCCCATTCTCCCTGTCAGCCATCCCTGACAGGAGTCCAAGATGGAGACTCTGTGCAGCGTTACCTGATAACTAACCTCCGCAGGTATCTCTCCTCACTCTCTGTCCTCTGTCAATTTCTTATTCCATTCGGGATTTGGCTGAGTCGTTTATCTCTTCATTTGATGTCACAGGTTCCAGCAATGATGTTTGTCTCTGTTTTACTTAGTTTTTCGGGTCTTTGCTGTGGAAGGACAGCATGGTGCTTCTGTCTATGGCACCATGTTGGCTGGAAGTCTCTGAGCACTGCTTTTGCTGTGTCCCAAAGGTTCTGGTAGGATGTGTTTTCATCCTCATTTGATTCTGTGAATTTTTTTATTCTGTCCTTGATTTCTTCTATAACCCAGTAGTTTTTGAGCAAAATGTTGTTCAGTTTCCATGTTTTTTTTTTTTTTCTTGCTTTTCCTGTTATTGATTTCTACTTTTATGGCTTTATGGCTAGAAAAGATGCTTTGTAATATTTTGATGTTTTGGATTCTTTTAAGGCTTGCTTTGTGTCCTAATATGTGGTCTTTTCTGGAGAATATTCTATGCACTTTGGAAAAGAAAGTATACTTGGCTGCTGTTGGGTGGAGTGTTCTGTATATGTCTGTGGGATCACGTTGGTTGATTGTGGCATTTAGACCTTCTGTGTGTTTCTTGAGCTTCTTTCTGGATGTTCTGTCCTTCACTGAAAGTGGTATGTTAAAGTCTCCTACTATTATTGTGGAGCTGTCTATGTCTCTTTTCAATGCTGTTAGAGCCCTGTCGTTGGGTGTGTAAACATTTATAATGGTTATGTCTGTCTGGTGAATTGACTCTTTGATGATTATATAGTGTCCTCCCTTATCCTTTGGGGTGAATTTCCTTTATAGTCTATTTTGCAGAGATAAGTATTGCCACTCCTGCTGTTTTTTGATTGTTGTTTTCTTAATGTATTTTTTTCCATCCTTTGAGTTTTTGTTTGTGTCTTTAAGTCTAAGATGTATCTCTTGTTGGCAGCATATACACAGAACATTTTTTGGATCCATTCTGCCACTCTCTGTCTCTTTATTGGTGCATTTAGTCCATTTACATTCAGCGTTAGTATTGATAGGTATGAACTTAATGCTATCATTTTAATGTATTTTCTTTGTGTGTGTTGTTGACAGTTTCTTTGTTTCACTTAATTTTCTGTGCTGGGATTTTTTTTAAACGTATTTTCTTTTCATCTTTTTCCTTGTTGATTTTGTATTTGGTGAGTCTTTATGTTTTTCTTGTTTTTTATTTTGATGTGTAGGATTGTTAGTTTCCTTTGTGGTCTTTGTTTATTTACCCCGGTTTTCTAAGTTTAAACCAAACTTTTATTTCTTTATATTGCCTTGATTTCCTCTTCATATGAAAGATCTATGACTACAGTTTCTAGCCTCTCTTTTTTGTTTTAATGTTGTCATCTTTTACATATTGATGTCTCAGTTTCCCTATTTTCACTGTTTTAGCTTTGATTTATTTTTGTGACTTTCCCATCTGAGTTGATATCTGGCTGTTCTGTCCTGTGTTCTAGTCTTGGGTTGTTATCTGATGTTATTGATTTTCTAACTGGAGGTCTGCCTTTAGTATTTTTTGTGATTTTGGTTTGGTTTTTACAAATTCCCTAAACTTTTGTTTGTCTGGAAATGCCCTAATTTCACCATCATATTTGAGATACAGTTTTGCTGGATATATAATTCTTGACTGGCAATTTTTTTTTTCTTCCAGGCTTTATATATGTCATCCCATTGCCTTCTTGGCCTGTATGATTTCTGATGAGTAGTCAGAACTTAGTCTTATTGACTCTCCCTTGTAGGTGACTTTTTGTATGATTTCTGATGAGTAGTCAGAACTTAGTCTTATTGACTCTCCCTTGTAGGTGACTTTTTGTTTATCCCTAGCTGCTCTTAGCTGCTCTTAAAATTCCCTCTTTATCTTTGGTTTTGGCAAGTTTGATTATTATAGGTCTTGGTGACTTTCTTTTGGGATCTACCCTGTGCGGGATTCAATGAGCTTCTTGGATAGATATCTTCTCATCTTTCACAATATCATGGGACATTTCTGCCAAAAAATCTTAAAAAACTCTCTGATTTCCCCCCTGTTCTGGTATTCTAATCACTTGTAGGCTGTTCCTCTTGATAGAGTCCCACATAATTCTTAGGGTTTCTTCAGTTTTTAAATTCTTTTATGTGATTTTTTCCTCAAATAAATTGGTGTCAAGTGCTTTATCTTTAATCTCACTGATTCTGACTTCCATTGCCTCAATTCTGCTCCTATGACTTTCTATTGAGTTGTCTAATTCTGAAATTTTATTGTTAAATCTTTTGGATTTCTGTTTGATGTCTCTTTATGAATTCTCACAGCCTGTAAAATTTGTCGTTATGCTCTTGAACAGCCTACTTAAGTTCCTCTATTGCTTTGTCTGTGTGTTCCTTGGCTCGTTCTGCATTTTGCCTGATCTCCTTCCAGAATTCTTGAAGAGTTCTGTATATTAATCTTTTGAATTCTACCTCTAGTAATTTCAAGAAGTTTTCTTCTTCTGGAAGGCTTTTTGTTTCTTTGTTTTGGTGGCTTGCTGAAGCCTTCATGGTCTGCCTCTTTATGCGATTTGATATTGACTGTTGTTTCTGAGCCATCAATAAGTTATTATATTTATCTATTTTATGTTTGCTTACTGTGTCCTAGCTTCTTTTTTAGTTTTGTTTTGATATGCCCATATAGGCTGGCTGTGTAAGCTAGTTTGATTATTGGAGCCTCTGAAGCTGTAATGTCTTGTTGCCAAGTGGTTAGGGCTGTTAATAGGTATGCAAGCCTATGGGCACCCAGTACTGCTGGCTGTAAGGACTAGGAGTCATCACTTATTCTTGAACCCCTGTCAGGGGTGGCTTGATGGAGTAGGTGGAACTACTTGTCCTTAGGCTCCTGATGTGGGTAGGTGAGGACCCTACTTAATGGATAGTGCAGTGTCAGATGTCATAAATCTGCCATTCCCCCTTATAGCACATACAGATGAAAATAGGCTTCAGGTATATACCCTGATATACTGTGCTAATGAGGGCCTATGCTGTTGAAATGGGCCCACACAGGTTTATGCAGGGGTGAAAGGCATTGAAAGTCTGTGGGCCCCTTATGCCTGTGCCGAGACAAAGGGGTTGTACCTGCCATCATTTTCTGGCTTAGGGAAGCTGGCAGATAATTTTTTCCTGTCAATTTAACCTGTCTTTAAAGCTGGGAGAATGGCTCAGGGCACAAGATGGGTCCTACATCTGGCCCAGGGAGGGCAGCCATCTCTGAAGCTGGACTGGTGCTTAGACCAGTAGTAGAGCAGGGAGGGAGCAGCTAATTGGGAGAGAGGTACCTAAAAAAGGTTTTTTTTTTTTTTTTTTTAAAGTCCATGCAGTAGGTTAGACACTTGTTCTTATCTTTCACTGATTGAGTGCTGTTCCTCCCTGGTTCTGGTGGTTTGAGCTGACTCTCTGCTGTTCGGTCTCTCCCGATATGGAAAACACATCCCAAGTGCCACTGCTTGACTCACTGTGTGTGTCAGGTGATCCAGCCTTCAGGGTGCCAGCTCCATGGTTCCAGCTGGGTCAGATCTGGCAACTCCTTGCTGCTCCTGAACTATCTTTCCCTCCCCCTGCTGCTCAGTCCGGTTCCTCAACTTTGTCTTTGATATTCAAGGCTCCTAGGTTGTCATATATAATTGATTTACTTTTTTTTTTTTCAGGTCTTTGTTGTAAGAGGGGTAATAGGAAGCATCTGACTACTCTGCCATCTTGGCTCTGACTCAAAACTTCTTTTTAAATGTGAGTATAATATTAGCGATTGAATAAAACGAACTGGATTACAACTTTTTTAGCAGATGCAGGGTGCTAAGATTTTTACTATATACCATATTTTCTGCTAAAAGAATATTCCACATATTCTGCAACAATGAAAATGAACCAGTGAACTTAGTTGTTTCAACAGTCAATGTAAAAATCTGTTGATCTCCTACAACAAAAAATTGGCTTGTACCAATTTTGCCTTAAATGGCTCATACTTCAGTTTTAATGCTTGTTCTGTAATTAATACTGTAATTATAAATGAACAAATGAAAAGGTGTCATAAAAGAAATTTTAATGATCAGGAAATAAATATTACAACCAATTACTATGTTTTATTTTTAGATAGATCTTTCATTTCTAACATGTAATAATTAAAAACATCTTTTCCTATTCTTTGCTCTTACAAATTCTTCAATGGTTTTGTCATAATTAAGCTGCCAAACAATATCTACTTCCATGCATAACAAAGATAATGATTTGAGTCTTTCTTGAATCATTGCTGTGTGCTTTTTTTCCTTGTGTCCTATCTACTTGGCATCTATGGGTCTATGCTTTGGGCAACTGTTGCCCCGGTTTTGTTGATGTCTTAAGCATGTGCTTACCTTGCTTATTGGGTAATTTGTCCCTGTTTGCACCAGAAACACACAGTTATGG
Organism: Loxodonta africana; assembly: GCF_030014295.1. Lineage (NCBI taxonomy): Eukaryota > Metazoa > Chordata > Mammalia > Proboscidea > Elephantidae > Loxodonta > Loxodonta africana. The sequence continues at coordinate 38,576,739 of NC_087342.1, forward strand.
AACTTTTTAGGTCAACTGAAACGACAAACTAGAGTTTCACAAGTTCATAATCTTCTGCTGGTCACAGCTCAGCCTCCTCCTTATTTAGTACAAGTCTATTCAAAAGTCCCTTTTCCAGTTGAAAAAAATACTCTGGAAAAGGTACAAAGTGCAGTCTGTGGACAGAGAGACACAGGTCCAGACTCCTACTCCATGCTCCACCACGTCTGGATAGGAAATGGAGAGTCCCTGGACTTAGTGTCTTTGTCTGTGAAATGAGCTAGAGTCTTTCCACAGCCCTAGTAGTTACTGACTGTACATTATGACAGAACAGCAATAACTTTTTTTTTTCTTTTTTTCATGCATCAAATGCCAGGAGTCATTCACTAGACTTGATCAATGTGATACAAATCTGAAAGAAAAAAAGAAAGAACAAAAGAAAAGCTAAGACAGGTCTGGCCCAAGGAAGACTAGATCGCTAGATCACTGCTAGGGTTAGGTAGGAAGTTTCTGGAGGCTGGAGCCCCTTTCTGGTGAAGAAAAGGCCCATTCAGGGTACATCACTCTTGTATTGTTTAAAAAACCTTTTTCCAGACCTGATTCTGTGCTCAGATCCTATCACACTAATAAATAACCATGGAATTTTTGCCGGTATGAATTCATGCATAAAGCATAATGAATTTACGCCAGGAAAAATTACTTAAGAACGTGAGAAACTTTGAACCCTAGTTTGAATGAAATGTTGTAATAGCAGAATAAAACAAACAAGCAAACAAGAAAACCCAAACCCATTGCTGTTGAGTGAATTCCGATTCATTGAGAGCCTATAGGACAGCGTAGAACTGCCCTGCAGCGTGCCCAAGGCTGTTAATCTTTATGGAAGCAGACTGCCACATCTTTCTCACACAGAGTGGCAGCTGGGTTCGAACTTCCTGCCTTTTGTTTAGTAACCCAGCATTTAACATTGCACCGTCAAGGCTCCTTAGCAGCAGAACAGAAACCGCTAATCACAGTTGGCTCAACAGGAACCCAACGCTGGCATGTGGTAACAAAAGGGCCTTTGAACAACCTGGTTTCCCAAGTAAGAAAGGGTATTTGAAACCCTTTTACCGCTCTTGCAGGAGCAGTACTCTGCATCTCTACAAATGGAACTGAGGTCCAGAGTGTGGGCTCCTCAGCCCAGGCCAGCATGTTCTTTGCAACACCATATTCCCATGCTTTTAGGGAAATAGCTGGTAATGATCCCATCACAGTTCTAAACAGAGCCTTGACCTCTGTGAGACATCCAACTCATGGAGTGCTCCGTTCAGTCTTCTTTTCTCCAGCAAAAAAAAAAAAAAAAAAGGAAGTAATGCAATGAGCCCTGTTAGAGGCCAGGGCCTTTCTCTGGGCATCACAGAGCGACGCGGAGAGTGAGAGAGGCTTTCTTGCCTTGGTTTGACTGTGTGACCTTGGACAAATGGTCTCCACTCTCAGAGTTGTAGTCTACGAACAACAGAACTGACTAGGAGAAACTTCAAGGATCTCCCTGGAGCAGACATTCTGGGCTCTGTGGCATCTTCCCTGTGTATGAAATGCCCAGTGCCCAGAGAGAATCTGCTTACCCCAGCCCTGCTATTCCCAAGGAGGCTGCCAGTTTTCAACAGACTACAACCTAAAGATTTTCCCCAAGGGACATGGGCACCCCATCCAAAAGCCAGAGCTTCTGATGGCCAGATTGGCAAGATTCGCTCTCATTTGAGCAGTCCACGTGCCCACCAGGCTCTGCAAGCTGGCACCTAGAGGCGTTCCGGCAGACTTCTCCCCATATCACACCAGGGCCTGTGCTGCTGCACGGTGACATCCAACCGACTCCATCTTTGAAGGAGGCGTCTCTATGTCCCTAAGCTCTGGTGTCACATGAATTGGCTCTCGTTGGCCTGCTCCACCTTTAATCTCTCAGGCTCTTAATTTAAATTTCTTTCTGCTAGTGGGAGTTGGGTGGGTACTGAAATCCTGACGCTACCTCACGCAGCCCTCCCTAGGTCCCAGCGCCCCACATGATGGCATTCTCCCTCTCCATGAACTTGGAGCACAGCAGCCAGACAGGCTCCCAGGCAGGGCTGAGGCAGGAAGCAGCCCAGGCCTACTCTCCCAGCCAGGGAAGCGCTGACTCTTTATTCTCTGCATGGGAACAGAAGGGAGACCAAGAGGAGGCGCAGTCCTCAGAGGTGTGTGGGGGAAAGACAGTGAGACCACTGCAATAGGCCAGGCCAGCCGTCTTCAAATCCTCACTTCCTCATTAGCTATGTGATCTTGGGCCAATTACTTAAACCTTCTGTGCTCCAGTTTCTTCATCTGTACAACGAAGAAGAAAATAATACCAAGTAGTGTTTGCTGAGCAATTTCAATATGTCTTTGTTTTAAGTACTTTATATTATTAACTGATTTAATCCTTTAAAAAGCTTACTATACTTGTAGTATTTTATAGATGAAACTGTTGATGAGAGGTTAAGTGACTTGCTCAAGGCCACATAGAGAGCTGATGGCTCATCTGTGTTGAGGGTCCAGCTCATAAACACATTGGTTTGTTCCAGTGCCTAACCCGGTAAATACCAGCATTTTATTGAGCAGTAACTATCCTTACCCATGGCCAACAACTGCTAGAACTTTACTGGAAGAAAGGCAGTTTTATTAGTATGGTCAAATTTACTGTGGCTGTTCCACATCCTTGCATTTCAAACACACCAGGCTTCTTTCCAGCCTTCCTTCTCAGCACCAGGGAAGAGAAGAATAAGGCTGGTGCAGAAGGTAAATGCTCCTGCTACGGACACCGCGATGGGAGGGAGCAGCTGCTCTGGACAAAGGCAGGAGAAAGGCCCGGGCCCGGTGGGGGCAGGGCAGGTGCCCCACACCCTGCCACCCCCAATGTCCACCTGTCCACCACCTGTCCCAGGAGCTTGAACTGCCCCAGTGTGCCCCACCCCCCACTCTCAGGCTATTATAGAAATCACTCCACAGTGGCCCTCAGGAGTTTTCTCCTGACCCATCATATGCCGACAAGCTCCCTTCAGGCACACTCTTGGTCATGGAAGTGACTCTTCAAAGGAAGGGTGTGGGAGTAGCAGAATCCGGGGTGGGGGAAGGAAGAGAAGAGTGATGTGTAACTTAAAACAGCCTTCTGATGCAGCTCCCTTTGCCCCATCCCTTCCTACCTAGTGAGTATTACTAGTACAAAAGTCACAGCAGGGGCCAGTGATGTCTTTATGGCTGGCCCTGAATGATGAGAAGGACAAGCCTGAGAGGGAAGGTCGTTCCCAATGGGCACATCAAAAACAAGGGTAGAGGCAGAGAACAGAACCCCATGAACAGGAGAGTAAACTCATCCTTCTAAGGTGATGGATGGGTGATGGATGTCGGGACAAATAATTAAAAATTAAGATTCTATGTAGGCTGAATAGAGTTGGGTGTTGTGATGGTGTCAAAGGTTATGAAGTGGAGCTTCAATTTGTCCTTGGTAAGTCCTCTGCAGAGGCAGGAGGGGATCTTTCACCATGGTGCCCCTGACCCCAAGCCTGTGATGGTTGTGCATTCATCATAGAGCATATAACAGTGTGCACCATTACTTCAGACAAAAGATTGGCTCAGTGGAGGCCTGGCAAAGATACAAAGGCCCAAAATTCTCTGCTCCATGCTAAGCCTCACTCCTCATGCTCACAACTGGGAGGCCATTGCTCACCTCTGGTTGGCAGGCTCAGACACTGTTTTGTAAAGAGCTAGGAGACGGCTCGATGAAAATATTTATACAATCATGGGTGTGCCTTCCTTTTCACAATAGACATATTCCTGGAGAGTTGTGTGGAAATCAAATTTTTGGAAATTGAATCATATTTTAAAGGTGTTGAGTAAGCCTTCTGTTTAAAAGTTGCATTCTGGAAAACTCTCCCACAATACAAGGAATCATTTCACAACACAAGTAGGTGCTCACTCTTAAAGATATAATTCACTACCATCTACCAGATTTTACCAAATCTTTAAGAAATTCCAGAAGTCATAGTATATAAACTACTCAGAAACCACTCATGTGATAAAAAATGTAGGAAAATTCTTGTATTAACAAAATATCACAAAGCTACATCAATTGAATAAGTGAGAGATGACCTTCTGATACCTCTAGAATTTTTCTGATAGAATGGCAATGTGTGTCTGGGGAAAACACACCTCCCTTTGTAAAGGGTAGAGTTGTACATGGGTGGAGACCAATGCAAGATGGAGTCTGTGTCTTGGATTTGATTCCTACCCCCATCGTTAATGGTGGGCTAATCTTGGTACAGTTTTTAGCATTGTGTGCCTGAGTTTCCTCAGCTATAAAGTGAGAACAGCATTTTCCTCACAATATTACTTTGAAGATCTCTATCGTATATGCACGACAATCAAAAAGAAGTCCAGGAAAGGCATCCAGGGCCATCAAACCCATTCCTGCTTCCCTCCTGTGCAGGGCCTCTCTGTGGAGAAAGGCCGCTCTCTCTCCTATGGCTCTAGAATACTTTTCATTGTCTCTCCCTTTCCTGTTGCAGGCCAGATTAAAAGAATATTCTACCTGTCAAAGGCCATATGGAAGTGGGTGAAGTGAAAAACCCAGACAAGAAAGCCTGAAATTTCCATTGTTCTTTTTGTGAGATTTTAGCTCCCTGGCTCTTACTCTTTCAGATGTATATGAACTTGGCTGGCCCCTTCACCTCCTTGGGTCTTAGCCTTCTTATGTAAGAAATGACCCCAAAGATGCCTTTTATAATTACCTTTGCATGATTCATTCTCTATGTCCTTTTCTCTCAGGCACCATTCTAAGCACTTTAGTTCTTTATTTCGTTTGATTCTAATAACAACCCTATGAGGTAGGAATCATTATTCCCCCAACTTTACAGAAAAGGAAACTGAGAATCAGAGGGTTGAGTCCATTTCACAAAGTTAATAAGTGGCAGAGCTGGAATCCTAGTCAGTAGGTCGGGCTACCATGAGCAAGACCACTGCGAGGTGGGTCTTGTTCTCCACCCCATCATCCTATGGCAGGCAGTGCCCGGCATGTAGGGAACATCAGAGAATGACCTGTGAATGCACAACAAGCAGGAGGCTGGCAGGACCAAATTAAGGCCCCAAGGTCCCAGCTTCTTTATGGGGTTCAGGGAAGGGCCCCAGTTCTGAAGAACAGCAGAGGATCTTTGCAGGGTGTCTATTGCAAGCATTGAGGTAGGGCTCTGTGGTTGTTGGCATTCATAGACTACTTGGGCACCAAGGACTTGGGAGGGAGGAGGAGGACAAACATGGGAGCCCAGAGTGGAGGCTGCATCACCAAATCCTGGGACTAAGTATGGTGGCTCAATTTCCAAATTCATTGAGTGATGGGGTTTCTGTCCAGTTTCTTTCTCAGAATTGCCTCAAAGACTGAGGTCACAAGGAATCTGGACCAAACAAGTACCTCTGTAGAGGACAGAGTAGAAGAAACTATGCAGAGGCTGCCATTGCCAGGCCTTCTTAGGTGGGGGGTAGCTGAGAGGAAGATGGTTCAGCATCTATGATAGTGACTGTTCCCTTGAGAGGTATTAGACTAGCAATAAATATATAGACTCCAATGAAACCTATATTTACCTTTTATGACAGATTATTGTTCCATTGTACCAATCCTAAATAAGCTGATTAACTGATCATTAACAGGTGGGTGACTTCTGCAATTTAAAGGTAGAGTTTAGTGACACTTTAGTGATTTATTAATAGGTTTTAAATTAATTTAGTGATGTTGACCAATATTTGCAAAAAATGAGATAGTACACAGTGGAAAATATCCAAGCATTGCACATAGTAAATTAAGTAATTGTCCATGAAACTTTTGTTCCAGTTTATATAGAGGCTTGTGTGCCCACTGAGTGCAATTAAAATGTATGTTACTGTAGGTTTCAGTCAAAAAGGTTAAAAGTCATTCCTCTAAACTTCTGTTGGGCATTTGCTATGAACCAGGCAGTATACTGAGAGCCAGGGTCTTAAAAACACTGCACTAGACTTCCTAAGAGATGGTGGCATGAGCACTTCCATGCTCCTGTTTCCTCTTCCCCAAATAATCAAGGAAAACAACCAAAACTGGTAGACTCAACTCTGTAAAAACTTTGAAAAGTAGTAGGAAGTTTGTTGCAACTAAGCAAATGCTGAATGAAGATAAAGGCAACTTTTAAACTGTAGGAAAACTGATTTTCTACTGTCTAATCATTTCCCCTCTACAACTGGGTGGCTTGGCCATCTTCAGGTGGCAGTGGACTGTGCTGTCAGTGAAGGGGCCTAATTTTTGGCTCTGGAGAGAGAAGAGCAGACTTTGTTAGTAGATTAGTGTGTGTGTCTGCTCTGATCTGTCTGGAAGCTCGCTATCTGAAGGACTGAAGGGGGGCACACAGCCTGTTTGGGCTGACTTTGAAGACCACACGGGGCAGGGAGGAGCAGTGGGCAATGTCCTAAAGCTATGATTGCCTGTAGTCATCTGAGGTTAAATAGTGCAGTTGGAGCACACAATTAGTACCTAAAGGCTAAAGGAGAAGCCAGAGTAAAACTCTCTTTTGGAAATTAGGGCTTTCAAAAGCAGAGGGTTTGAGAATGGTACATGCATTCTCAGGGAAAAAAATGCATGTGAAGAAAACACCTAAGAAGACCTTACAATTTCATCTTAGGCTGATCCTAAGTGTACAGCAAGCCAGCCTAATTGTTAAAGACAGATCCTGGAACAGAGCCAAATTAACAAGACTGGGAGAGGTGTTTTTTGCTTTTTAATTTTTTCTTCCTCCTGGAGTACTAGAAAATCTCTTTTGAAACATTAGCTTGGCCCAGGCTAGGGAACAGAGTCCTCAGTGTGCATGTATGTCCAAGAGGGCAATTGCTGCAAACACAGAGAACGTCACTGAGAAGACAGAATACTACAGCTTTCAACAATTAAAAAAAATTTCCAAAGCCTAGGGAAAAGAAATGATCTGAGTTTCAGATTGAAAACATTATAATATTCAAATGTTTCAGTTTCAACAAAAAAAATCATAAGACATTTAAAGAAATGGAAAGGATGGCCCATTCAAAAGAACACAATGAAGTGAAAAAACCATCCGTATGGAAGCTCAGATAATGGACAGACTAGAAGACTTTAAAACAATAGTATTAAAATATGCTCAAAGAACTAGAGGAAAGCATTGACAAAGAACTAAAGGAAGCCAGGAATACAATAAATGAACAAAATGAAAATATTAATAAAGAGATAGGCAATATAAAAAAGAACCAAATAAAATTAGTGGCATTGAAAGATATAATAACTGAAATGAAAATTTACTGGAAGGGCTCAACAGCAGATTTGAGCTGGCAGAAGAATCAACCAAGTAGAAGACAAAAAAACCAAACCAGTTGCCATTGAGTTGTTTCTGACTCATAGTGACCCCATATGTTGCAGAGTAGAACTGCACTCCATAGGGCTTTCATGGCTGTGGCTTTTCAGAAACAGATTACCAGGCCTTTCCTCTGAGGCATCTCTGGGTGGGCTCAAACTGCCAACGTTTCACTTAGTAGCCTAGTGCTTAATTGTTTGCACCATTTGTGGTCTTTGAAGCTAGAAGATAAGGCAATTGAAATTATTGAGTCTGAGAAGGAAAAAGAAAAAAAAAGAATGAAGAAAAGTGAACAGAGCCTAGAGGACTTGTGGGACACCATCAGGGGAACCATTGATGCATTACGGTGCATTATGTTATCTCAGAAGAAGAAGAGAAAGAGATAGAATATTTGCAGACATAATGGCAGAAAACTTTTCAAATTTGTTGAAAGACGTGAATCTATACATCAATGAATCTAATGAACTCCAAGTAGAATAAGCCCAAAGAGACCTACACAAAGACACAGTATCATTAAACTCTTGAAAAACAAAGATAAAAAGAGAAATCTGAAAGTAGCAAGAGAGTCATGAATCATCACATACAAAGGATCCTAAATAAGATTAAGTGCTAATTTCTCCTCAGAAATCTTGGACCCAGAAGGCATTGAGATGACAGATTTAAAGTGCTGAAAGAAAAGAATTGCCAACCAAGAATTCTATATCTGGCAAAATTGTCTTTCAAGAACAAAGGGAAAATTAAGATATTTCCAGATAAACACAAACTGAGGGAGTTTGATATAACTAGAACTGCCCTACTAGAAATGCTAAAGAGAGTCCTTCAGATTTAAATAAAAGGATACTAGAAAATAACTTGAAGCTGTACATAGAAAAAAAAATCTCCAGTAAAGGCAACTTCATGGGCAAATATAAGGACTAGTTTTATGCTATTTTTGGTTTGTGACTCTAGTTGCTATATCTTGCATGATTTAAAATGATAAATGCATAAAATATAATTATAAATGTATGTTACTGGCAGATAATGTACAAAAATGCAATTTGTGGTAACGATAACATAAAGGCGCGGTGGAGGAATAGTACAGGAATAGAGTTTTGTATTTTATTGAAGTTAAGTTGGTATCAATTTAAACTAATTTGCTATAAATTCTGGATGTTTAATGCAATCCCCATGGTAACCACCAGAAAAATCTAAGAAAATGCAAACCAAAGGAAAGGAGAAGAGAATCAAAATGGCTCACTACAAAAAAATCAACTAAATATAGAGAAGGCAGTATTGGAGGAAATGAGAGACAAAAAAGTATAAGACACACAAAACACAAAATAGCAAATTGGCAGAAATACGTCCTCCTTAACATGTTATTGGAAACCCTGAACAAAAATGCCAGCAATTTGAATCCACCAGCCACTCCCTGGAAATCCTCTGGTGCAGTTCTACTCTGTCCTGTAGGGTTGCTATGAGTTGAAATCGACTCGATGGCAATGGGTTTGGTTTTGGTTTAACCTGTTATTACTTTAAATTTAAATGAAATAAACTCTCAGTGAAAGTTATATTGATGAGACCTATAAGATTAGTGTCTTAAGCCAAACTCTTTTGAGATATAAAAGAGAGACACAAGCAGGGAGAGAGGGGGACCTCATACCACCGAGGAAACAATGCCTAGAGCAGAGTGCGTCCTTTGGACCTGAGGTCCCTGTGCTGAGATGCTCCCAGACCAAGAAAAGATTGATGAGAAGGACCTTCCTCCAGAGCCAATAGAGAGAGAAAGCCTTCCCCTGGAGCTGACTCCCTGAGTTTGGGGTTGTAGCCTTCCGGACTGTGAAAGAATAAATTTCTATTTGTTAAAGCCATTCACTTGTGGTATTTCCATTATAGCAGCACTAGATAAGCAAGACACTCTCCAATCGAAAAGCAGAGACAGGCAGAATGGGCTAAAAAACATGATCTATCTGTCTACTGTCTACAAGAGATACACTTTAGACCAAAAACACAAATAGGTTAAAAGAGAAAGGATAGAAAAAACATATCCCGTGAAAATAGTAACAAAAAGACCTGGAGTAGCTATATTGATATTGGACAAAATAGGTTTTAAGTCAAAATCTGTTAAAAGTGACAAAGAAAGGCATTAAGTCATGGCAAAAAGATCTATTCATTAAGAAGATATAACAGTTACAAATATATATGCACCTAACATCAAAGCCACAAAATATATGAAGCAACTGATAGAACAGAGGGGAGAAATAAACTGTTTCCAACTATTGGTTGGAGACTTCAATACACCATTTTGAATAATGGATAGACCCTCTAGACAGAAGATCAATAAGGATTTGAACAACACTATAAGCCAGCTAAGGAACCCTGGTAGTACAATGATTAAAGCACTCAGTGGCTAAGTGAAAGCTCAGTGGTTCAGACCCACCAGTGGTTCCATGGGAGAAAGACCTGGTGATCTGCTTCTGTAAAAATTACAGCCTGGGAAACCCTATGGGACAGTTCTATTTTGTCCTGTAGGGTCACTATGAGTCAGAATTGACTCAACAGCACACAGCAACAGCAACAACAACATAAGTGAATTAGGTCTAACTAATTAGAATATTCCACCCAACAACAGAACAGTATATGTTCTTCTCCAGTGCACATAGATCATTATCTGTATAGACCATTTGCTAGGTCACAAAATAAATCTCAATAAACTTAAAAAGACTGCTGAAATAATACAAAGTATCTTCTCTTAAACACAATAGAATAAACTAGCAATCAATAACAGAAGCACAATTGGAAATTTCACGAATATGTGGAGATTAAACAACACCCTATTAAATAGTTAATAGGCTTAAAAAAAAATAAGAAGAGAAATTAGAAAACATCTAGAGATGAATGAAAGCACAACATACCAGAGCTTATGGTATGCACTGAAGGCAGTGCTCAGAGGGAATTTTTTTTTTTTTTATAACTTTTATTGTGCTTTAAGTGAAAGCTTACAAATCAAGTCAGTCTCTCACACAAAAAACCGTATACACCTTGCTACACACTCCCAGCGAAACCCTGGTGACATAGTGGTTAAGAGCTACGGCTGCTAACCAAGAGGTCAGCAGTTCAAATCCGCCAGGCACTCCTTGGAAACTTTATGGGGCAGTTCTACTCTGCCCTATAGGGCCGCTATGAGTCAGAATTGACTTGACGGCAGTGGGTTTTTACACACTCCCAATTACTCTCCCCCAGTGAGACAGCCCGCTCTCTCCCTCCACTCTCTCTTTTCGTGTCCATTTTGCCAGCTTCTAACCCCCTCTGCCCTCTCATCTCCCCTCCAGGAAGGAGATGCCAACATAGTCTTAAGTGTCTACCTGATCCAAGAAGCTCACTCCTCACCAGCATCCCCCTCCAACCCATTGTCCAGTCCAATCCATGTCTGAAGAGTTGGCTTCAGGAATGGTTCCTGTCCTGGGCTAACAGAAGGTCTGGGGGCCATGACCACCGGGGTCCTTCTAGTCTTAATCAGACCATTAAGTCTGGTCTTTTTATGAGAATTTGGGGTCTGCATCCCACTGCTTTCCTGCTCCCTCAGGAGTTCTCAGAGGTAAATTTTTAGCAGTAAAATCCACATTAGAAAAGAAGAAAGATCTCAAGTGAATGACCTAGCTTTACACCTTGAGGAGCTAGAAAAAGAAGAGCGAACTAAGCCCAAATCTATCAAAGGAAGGAAATAATAAAGATTAGAGTGTAGATAAACAGAGAATAGAAAGTCAGTAGAGAGAATCAACAAAACCAGATTTTTTTTAAGATCAGTAAAATCAACAAACCTTTAGCTGGGCTGACAAAGAAAAAAAAAGAGAGAGAATATGCAGGTAACAAATCAGAAATGAAAGTGGGGGCATTACATTGACCCTGCAGAAATAAAAAGGATTGTAAGAGAATACTGTGAGTAAGTATACACTAACAAATTAGATAATCTAGATGAAATGAAAAATTCCTCGCAACCCATAAGCCACCTGAGTTGACTCAACAAGAAATGAAATATTGCAACAGACCCATAATAAGTGAGGAGAAGGAATAAGTAATTTTAAAAAATCCCAACAAATAAAATACCAGTTACAACTATTGATTTCTACTCAGCTGGAACAAGGGAAAGAAGGAAATCAAAGACTCAGAGAAGAAAGTAGTCTTTATCTACCCTGAGACCAGAAGAACTATATGGTGTCTGGCTACCACTACCAATGATTCTAATCAGGGCCACAATAGATGGTTCCTGATAGAATGGGAGAAAAATGTGGAACAGAACTAAAACTCTTAAAAAGTCCAAATATATTGGACTGGTTAAAACTAGAGGACTCCCTGAAATTATCATCCTGAGATACTCTTTAAACTGAAATTATTACTTGAGGCCACCTTTTAGCTAAACAACAGATTGGCTCACAAAATAAAGAATATCATCTATGAATAATGAGCTTCTTTTAAAAATTACCTACAGACAAACAAAATGGCCAAAAATTGCTCTAAAGAAAAGATGAGAGAATAGGGGGACAGGAAAACTAGAGAACTGGAAATGGTACAACCAGAACAAAATGAATGAGAATGATGACACTTTGTGAAAAATGTTACCAAAATCACTGAATAATTTGTGTAGAAATTGTTAAATGGGAACCCAATTTGCTGTATAAACTTTCACCTTAAACACAATAAAATATTATTTAAAAAAAGAAAGAAAATCCCAAACCAGATGGCTTCACTGGAGAATTCTACCGCACATATATATAGAAGAATTGACACCAATCCTTCTCCAACTGTTTCCAAAAAATTGAAAAAGGGGGAACATTTCCTAACTCATTCTGTGAAGCCAGTATTACTCTGATTCCAAAGCCAGACAAAGACACCACAAGAAAACTACATACAGACCAGTATCCTTTGAATATAGATGCAAAACTCTCAACAAAATACTAGCAAACCAAATTCAACAGGATATTAAAAGGATCATACATCATGACCAAGTGGTATTTATCCCAAGTTTTCAAGGGTGGTTTAACATAAGAATATCAAATCAATGTAATATACCACACTAATAGAATGAAGGAAAACACACACACACACATTATCATCTCAACTAATGTATAAATCGCATTTGACAATCCAACACCCTTCCATGATAAAAACACTTAACAATCTAGGAGTAGAAGGGAAATTCCTCATTGCGCTGAAGGACATTTATGAAAAACCCGTAACTAACATCATATTCAATAGTGAAAAACTTAAAGTTTTCCTCATATGATCAGGGGTGAGACAAGGATAACAACTTTCACCCCTGCCATTTAATATGTACTGGAAGTTCCAGTTACTAGTCAAGAAAAAGAAATAAAAGATATTCACATTGGAAGGAAGAAGTAAAACTGTCTCTGTTTGCAGATAACATGATCCTATCTATAGAATTTTCCAAAAAATCCACAAGAAAACTACTAGAGGTAATAAATGAATTCAGCAAAGTCACAGGGTACAAGATCAATACACAAAAGTCAGCTGTGTTTCTATACACCAGCAATGTACAATCTGAAAAGGAAATTGGAAAACAATTGCATTTGCAAAAGCATCTGAAAGAATTATATTCTTAGGAATAAATTTAATCAGGGAGGTAAAAGACTTGCTCTCTGAAAACTGTAAAACATCACTGAAGGAAATTAATTTTTTTTTTTTAAATAAATGGAAAGACATCCCATGTTCATCAGCTGGAAGACTTAATATTGTTAAGATGTTAATACTTTGGAGTGATCTGTAGATTCAACACAATCCCCATCAAAATTCCAACAGTTTTTTTATTGCAAAAATGGAAAAGCCAATTTTAAATTTCACATGGAATTGCAAGTTTCACCAAATAGTCAAAGTAATCTTGAATAAGAAAAAATAGGAGGTCTCACATTTCCCCATTTCAGATTTTACTATAAAGCTACAGTAGCCAAAACACTGTGGTGCTAATGTAAGAATGGACATATAGACCAATGAAGTAGAAATGAGAGTCCAGGAACAAACCCACACATCTACGGCCAACTGATTTTTTAACAAGGGTGCCAAATCCATTCAATGGGTGGAAAGTATAGTTTCTTTTTTTAATAAATGCTGCTAGAACTACTAGATTTCCACATGCAAAGGAATGAAGGTGGACCCATACCTCATACCGTATACAAAATAACTCAAAATGGATCAATGACCTAAACATAATAATTAAAACCATATGATGCTTAGAAGAAAACACAGGGATAAAGTTTTGGGATCTGGTTTTTAACAATGGATTATTAGATATGACACCAAAAGCACGAGCAACAAATGCGTCAAACACAGCCTGAGGAGTCTTCTGTACTACCATGCAGTTTTTTTTTGTGTGTGTGCCATGCTAATAACTGTCCCAACAAAACCCTCAGGGCATTAAGACTAACCCATAGATTAAGCTCTGTAGAAGCAGATGTGAATGTGAAATATGACACTGTCAATCAAACCTAAAAAGAAGTAACACAGGTAGTGCCTGTGCAAGCGATTCAAAAGATGTGTTCTATGATAACAAAGATGTAGCCATTACAGAAAGCAAAAAATGATCCACCTGCTTACAAAGGGACAGATAACAAAACACTGTCTCTGCTTTAGGGTATACCTCAGAGAGTGGCTTCTTCAAAGCAAAGAAAATAACAACTTTAAGAGGAGGTTAGTATATTTAGGGAGCGCTGGTGATGCAGTGGTAACCAAAAGGTCGGCCATTCATATCCACCAGCCACTCCTTGGAAACCATATGGGGACAGATCTACTCTGTTCTATACGGTTGCTATGAGTCAGAATAGACTCGATGGCAATGTTGTTTTAGTATATTTAGAGATAAATAAGCCTGTAAACTTGCGTAAAATTTATGCATCATTTGAAATAGTCATGGTCTCTGAATTGTGACTGTTTTAATAGACTCTTTTTCAATTGGTTGTTGCTGGGTGCAGTTTTGTCCACTGGTTTTAGTAAAAAGATATATTGGAGGGGCCATAAACTTTTCCTCAAATTTTTTGTTAAGAAAAATTTCTAATACATAGAAATATTGAAAGAATAGTACAATGAAAATCAATTAAACTTTTGACTAGGTTTGACAATTGATAGCATTTTGCTATGCATACACACAAATGTGTATGTAGACATATAACTATCTGTAAATGTATAAAATATATAAATATAAATATAATAAAATGAACACATTAATATAATGTAAATAAAATACTTAAATATAAGTATTATGACCATAAAATATTAAATTGTATACATATATATTACTGCTCAAAAGCTGTCAGAAATTCAAGCTGGATTCAGAGGAGGACGTGGAACGAGGGATGTCATTGCTGATGTAGATGGATCTTGGCTGAAAGCAGAGAATATAAAAAAGATGTTTATCCGTATTTTACTGACTATGCAAAGGCATTTGACTGTGTGCATCATTCATAACAAATTATGAATAACATTGCAAAGAATGGGAATTCCAGAATTTCACTTAATTGTGATCATGAGGAACCTGTACATTGACCAAAAGACAGTCTTTCAAACAGAACAAGGGGTTACTGAGTGGTTTAAAATCAGGAAAGCTGTGTGTCAGAGTTGTATACTTTCACCATTCTTATTCATTCTGTATGCTGAGCAAATAATCTGAGAAGCCAGACTATATGAAAAAGAATGCAGCATCTGGATTGGAGTAAGACTCATTAACAACCTGTGATATGCAGATGACCCAACCTTGCTTGTTGAAAGTGAAGAGGACTTGAAGCACTTACTGATGAGGATCAAAACTGCTGCCTTCAGTATGGATTACACCTTAACATAAAGAAAACAAAAATCCTTGCAACTGGGCCAATAAGCAACATCATGACAAACAGAGAAAAGACTGAAGTTGTCAAGAATTTCATTTTACTTGGATCCACAATCAACACTCATGGAGAGCCTCAGTTATTGAGTCTTCTTGCAGAATATTTGAATTTTACATAAACACTCCCAGAAGTATGATTATACATATGCAGATGTGCACACAAGCACACAGATACCTCTTTTATAGCATTGTTTATAATGGCAAAGAATTATATATAATTTTCCATCAACAGGGGAATGGAGAAACAAAATATGGCTTAGTTATACAAAGATATCTTATGACTCCATTAAAAAGAATAAAGTATATGTGAGTACAGCATGATCAAATTTTTATATAAATTAATAATATATTTTAATATAGAGGAGAACAAGTAATTCAGAAGATAAGTAAAACTGATAATGATTACTTTGGGGATTTGAGATTATGAGGAATTTCCTTTTTCTCTGCCACATAGTTCTATGAAGTTTGAAATTTGTGTAAATTACATATAACTATTTAGTGATCACAAAAAACATTAAAAAAGGAACATAACAACTAATAATTATAAAAATGTTTATATAATTTGATTTGATGTTCCTGGAAATTTACCTTAAATGAAAATAGAAAATGCAACAGAAAACAATGCTGTATCCATGAAGGTGTTTAATGCAGTATTGTCTATGGAGAAAAACTGGAAATAGCCCAAGTAACTGGAGAATCGTTTATTGTGATGCATTAACTTAATGGACTATTATGGAGCTATTAAAAAAGATTTTTGTGGAGATGGTAGAATTATGGTGAACTGCTTATGAGACTTTAAAGAAAAAAACCAGAATACAAAATTCCATGTGTAATTATTGCAACTACATAGCACATGTGTAAAAAAAAAAAATGTGTAGATATAGTCAAATACTAAAATGGAATACGAAATAATGAAAAATGTTTATTTACATGGTGGAATTATCTCTTCTCAAAAATACATTTGTAATATTCTTCTTACGCTCTCGCCTGATGCTGATGGACTCCAGAACCATATTCCAATGGCTTGCTGGACCTAGTCAGATTTCCATGTTCTCATCCCAATTCAGTATCTGAATCCCAGTTCAGTTCTGCCATATTGGCTCCTCCCAGGTTTGTATCATCTCTCAAAACTGAAAAGAGGTATGTGGCCCTTTCCTCCCAAACTACCATATGTGATCCAGAACACTAAATTATAAAGTAAGCGTAAGAAAGTTTAACTTCTGATATTTCCCAACATAACTATATGGGTCCTTTTAGTCTAAAATATCAAATTATTTTGTAAACTGTTGGTGTGTCCACTCTGCTGGTGCCCTAAGCTGATTAGGCCTTTCTCCAACTTCTTAGCTTAGCTTATGAATTGTAATTGTCTCAGGAAGTAAGATTTGAAAACTGAAAGTATTTTTCCTATTGTTTTTCTTTATTCTCTATATCCAAATAAGTCAACAAATCAGCTCATTCTCCCTTTGAACTGTCTCCTGGTGTTATTCCTTGTCTTTATTCACATGGACACTACCTTAGGCCAAAACTCTGCTCTTCTCAGCCCAAGGTGGCAGTGAAGTTCCTCACTCTAGCCCCCATGACCCATCTCTCTTGGCTCCAATTAATCAACCTTCTCAAAAATTCTTCTGTTACCATCTCCCTCCCTGGCTCAAGAACTTCCCCTTCTCAGGTCCAAAGTCCTTGCTTCCCAGCCCAGATCATCTTTAAAGTAGAGCTACTTCATGCATTCAAGTTCAATTGTTCTTCTGTCCAACATAAATACAGAGCACAATCTTTCTCCTGTCTCCTCATCAGCCAGTCTTGCTCCTGCCTCTGAGCTTTGCCTAATGATGCTTTGTTCCCTTCTGTGACTTTACGCCTTTCCATGTCCTGTCCATAAACTTGCCTTCCATCACTCTTTTAGCCTATCTTTCTTCTTCTCTAATTTATTACTTATAATTACTTATAATACCAACTTTCTGCACCACATATTTTGGTACTGCATTCATTCATCCCTTAACAAATGTTTATTGATCGTGTCTTCTGTCGAGGGAGAAGGATATTCAAAACACTTGGTCGGTTTTATCTTACATAGCTCTCTAATTTCTTAGTGTCCGTGTCTTGCCACTTCAGCTAGCCTTTAAGTTCTTATAATTAGCATAAATTACGTAGAAGAATACAACTGCACATGCTATATCAAAGAAGAGATGCAACATGGAAGAACCCTTGAATGTGTGCCTACGAAACATAAGAAAGCCGTCAGCAAAAATAACTTACTTCCTTCATTATATTGGTTCAGTTCCTTCAAATGTAACCTAGCACCACTAATAATAAAAATAATCAGATTTTTTTTTTTTTAAGCTTTGGAGTTCCCAGGGAGGGAAATTTAATCAAATCTTAATGCTGAATTTTCACAGACCATTTCATTTTATGATATTTAGGCACTGGGATATTATCAATTGACTTAGTGGATGGGACAATTTGTAAATATATAGTCAGCAAATATTCACCAGTCTTGCAATCAATGTCAGTTAACCACCACAAGAAGACATCAAATTTAGCCAGGAATCTGAGGGTGTGGCATTAACTGGTTTTTGCTTTATCACCAGTAAAGACGCCTTCCTAAGCAACTTTTGATTCTCAAATGGAAATTTATTACTACATAATGAGAAACAATTGCCACAGAGATGCAGGAGGCGTCAGAAAATTTTTGTCTGATAGTAAAGCTACATTGGAATTGTTTTCTGTTCTTGACAACAAAATTTGCATCTTTTTTTAAATTTGAGAAACCTCAGGGAAAAAAATTAAACCCATATTCAGCTGCCTATCCAATTTTGTTCTGTTGCCTTTTTGTCTAAGTTTATTGCATTGTTCTCCAGATTCTTCACATTTCTTCAGAGTGAATTTATTTTACTTTTCCATCTCCTCCTCTTATTATGTAATTAGATATATACTTGTATCTCTCTGTGTTTATTTAAAGATTGTTTTCTGTTCATAATAGTAATCATAAAGAAGGAAAGAAAAATTATCCACAACTCCACTACCCTGAGAAAATCAGACACTAATGTATTTCCTTCTAACAATTTTTTCAGGCTTGTACATATTACATAATAAGTCAACTGAATCATGGCACATATTTTATTATCACGAGAATTTTTCCATGGCTTTAAAGAACACTTTTTAAAAATTTTAATTTATTTTGTTGTTTTTAGTTGAGAATATACACAGCAAAGCATACACCAACTCCAGTTTCTACACGTAAAATGCAGTGACATTGATTATATTCTTTAAGTTGTGCCACCATTCTCACCTTCCTTATCTGAGTTGTTCCTTCATTAACAAAGTCACTGCCTGCTAAGCTCCCTATCTAATCTTTTGAGCTGCTGTTGTCACTTTGATCCCATAAAGATAGTTCTCAAAAGACCGTAATTCTCAAGGCAGACCTTTTTATTAGTTAAGTTAAACTATTGTTTGGTTTTAAGAAAACTTCAGTGGGTATTTTTGGCTTAAGATTATTTCAGGGCAATAGTTTCAGGGGTTCATCCACCCTCCATGGCTTCAGAAAGCCTGGAGTCTATGACAATGTGAAATTCTGTTCTGCATTTTTCCCCTTTTGATCAGGATTCTCCTATGGAATCTTTGATCAAAATGTTCAGTAACGGTAGCTGGGCACCATCCAGTTCTTCTGGTCTCATGGCAAAGGATGCAGTTGTTCATGGAGGCAAATTAGCTACACATTCCACTTCTCCCTCCTATTCCTGACTTTCCTTCTTTCTCTGTTGCTGTAGGTGAACAGAGATGAATTGTTTTTCTTTGGATGGCCACTTGCAAGCTTTTATGACCCCAGGCACCATGCAATGAACTAGCGGATGGAACATAAACGTATCTATCACACAACTTTTGCCAATTCAACTTTTTTCAGGTGCACAAACTATTGACAGCAATTATATTAATCGGCTATGCCACCTTACCCTTAATCAATGCAATTTTCCCATCACTGTTAATCACCCCTTTCCTTCTGCTTCCCAACCCTGGTAACCACTAATAAACTTTGGTTTCTGTACATTTACCTTCTTGACGGCACTGGGTTTGTTTTTTTTTATATAAGTGAGGCCATGCAATATTTGCCCTTTTGTGATTGACTTATTTCGCTCAGCGTAATGTCTTCAAGCTCCATCCACAATGTAGCATGTATCAAGGCTTCATTTCTCCTACTGGCTGAATAGTATTCCATTGCATGTATGCACCACATTTTGTTTATCCATTCATCCGTTGATGGGTATTTAGGTTGTTTTCACCTTTTGGCTATTGTGAATAGTGCTGCAATGAACTTTGGTATACGAGTCTCTGTTTGAATCTCTGCTTTCAAGTCTTTTGGAAGCATATCAAGGAGTGGGATTTCTGGGTCATATGGTAGTTCTATTTTTAGTTTTTTTGAGAAACTACCACACTGTTTCCACAATGGCTCTACCATTTTGCTTTCCTACCAGCAATGGATAAGGGGTCCAATTTCCCCACATCCTTTCAAACATTTGTTATTTTCTGTATTTTTTTTTTTTAATCTTAGTCATTCCAGTGGGATTGAAATGATATCTCATTGTGATTTTGATTTACATCTCTCTGACAGGTAACGATGCTGAGCATCTTTTCATGGATCTGGTAGTCATTTGAATGTCCCCTTTGATGGAATGTCTATTCAAGTCCTTTGCCCATTTTATGATTTGGTTGTCTTTTTGTTGTTAAGTTTCTGAAGTTTTATACATATTTTCGTTATTAGACTCTTATTGGATATATGTGGCTTAGCTATAGTATAATTTTTTCTATAGAAATACCATAGTTTAACTATTCTTTTTGCTGACATATACATGGTTTCTGATATATTAGCTATTAAAATATTTGCTGCAACTTTTTTTTTTTGAAAGTAACTTCCTAATCATATTTTTGGTTATTTCTTAGGATACATTCTTAGAAGTGGAGTCCCTAGAGGACAATACATTATGAAGGTTTTCTTGCCAGAAACTGGTACTAAATTATGTTCCCTACAAGAGTTTCTAAGCCTTCCAGGAGGATGTGTTTTTTACTTCACTGCATTGCCTCCTTTGTATTAGGCAAAGAAAACAGAATTCAACAGAGATTATTTCCTTGGTATGTTTTTATCTGTTCCCACAGTTACAGCTGCCTATGCTGACTCATATATCCAGATCCACACCTCCTGCTACCGACTAAATTTTTTACCCAGATGTCCTTCTTGTACCACAGCCACAATTTTTCCAAAGAGAATTGTCTTTCCTTAAAACTTGTTTTCTCCTTCTGCCTTCCCTACTTTGATTATTGGTGCTACCGTCCACCTAGTTTTCCAAACTAGGAACTATAGAATCACCCTTGATTACTACTGCTCCCCCATACACCTTTGGTTAGTCCACCACCCAAATGCCCTTTGCCTCTTGCTTTTTCTACTGCCATTTCCCTAGTCTAGACCAGAGACACATCTAGACTGACCTTTTGCATCCCAAGCTTTTTTTTTTTTTTAGTTAACAGAGTTTCCACCTTTTAATTTTTTCCTTTTCAGAATTCCTGAAGTATCTTTAAAAAATTGATAGAATTATAAAAGTCTCCTGTTATAACATTCATTGCGTAGAGAATTGTGACCAGATTCTTTAATATAGCACAGATGTTTCCTCACACTTTAGCCCCAGTTTACCATTATAAGGCTAACTCCAGTTATCTTTCACCTATTCATACACTCTGGCCATACCAACTACAGGCCATGTCTTTTTTGTGTCCTGGTGGTATAGTGGTTAAGAGCTACTGCTGCTAACCAAAAGGTTGGCAGTTCGAATCCACCAGGCACTCCTTGGAAACATAAAGATTAACAGCCTTTGGCACCCTGCAGGGCAGTTCTACTCTGTCCTATAGGGTCTCTATGAGTTGTAATCGACTCAGCAACGTTTCCCCTCCCCCCACTTTGGTCACTCTTTTTCCCTTGATGGAATTTTCTTCCCCTTTTCTCATCTCATCTTTCAATACACAGTTCAGATCTCACTTCCTTTCTGTAGCTGACTTGATACCTTAGACCAAAAGAATTTTTTACTAAATTTCCCTTTTGTTATAGTATCTACCATAGTGTGTTATATTTATTTGTTGATGGGATGATATCCTCCTTTGAGCTCTTCGAGGTCCATAACTGAGTAGATTATCTTAATGGCTCTAGTGTCAAACAAAAGACAGTGCCACCCAATTTTCTAGCATATAGTATGTGCTCAGTATGTGTTGGGTTGTTGTATATATCCTTGTGTTGCTTTCTGTCTGTACAATTTTTTTGTTTGTTTTTTTACTTTCCCAGTATATACGAGAGTACGTGTTGGTGATAAGAATCACTGCTTTGCCTGCATTCACAGAACATATCTTTAAAGTACTCATTAGATTTAATTTAATGTGTAGCTGATTGTTTAGATTGTTTTAAGAACCATATCAGCTCCATTTCTGATTAGCAGTAAAAACATTTTAATAGCTTTGAGAAAGCCAGAATCTTGACAGTATTCTGGCCAGAGGATGACAGCATAGCAACAATTGAGGTTGCTTATTATTCATGGTCAATTGATTGTCTGTTTTACCTGATCCTTAAAAATGTTGAACACTCGAGACAAACCTGAGTAATTAAGTCAGGAGCCCTCAAGATAATGGAAGGATCTAGAGGTAGCTAAAGATGGTGCTTTCTCATGTAATAATAATAAAGATTATAAAATGATCCATTGAGTGTTTTCCATTATTTTTGTAGAATATTATGTGGTCTTTGTAAAAGGATCATTCCATTGTAAATTTAAAACAGTTAGCCATAGACTGGCTGGTTGTGGTTTTATTTTTGTATTTGAACTTGTTTCACAAATGCTGACCATAACAAATTCTCTTCCCTCTCCCTCCTCCCCTCCCCTCCCTTCTCCTTTTTTTTCTCTTCTTAGCATAACTGTAAGTGTTCTTCAGTGCCTATGCCAATATGAAAGGTTTAATGCTTGTAGAACAGAAAAATGAATTTAAAATATTTTCCTTTAGACTGGTGTGTGTATGTTTGTGTGTATATACATATATATAAACTTTTTTTTTCCTCCTATCAGTAGTTGCAGCAAGGTTTCAGATTTCAGTGTCTGGTTAAATGTGCAGATCTAGTACGGTTTTCATTGATACTAATTTGGGTGAACATATCAATGATATCCTGGATACTAATATCCTTTTTAGACTAATTTCTGAATACATGAACCTGTCTTATCAGATAAACACACAATCTCTTTCTGTGTTAATTGCTATTGAGGATTAATGTTATTTACAAAATGAAATCAATATAATCTCTATTGCTCATTAACTGAGATGTTCTGGGCTCGACTCTGTTTTGTTTTCCAATTAAGTTCTATTATTTTTCGTTACTAGCCCTTGAAAAAATAGTTATAGAAACAAACTTAATGGTTCTGAAAATGTCAGTCAACAAAATGCCCTAATGGAAACCTCTGTATATGTGCGTACAACAAGGAAGCTAATATTCAACCATTTGAAATTATAAGATAGTTTATTATTATAAATCTATGTCTTATTACACTCTTTTTTTTAAAGTGAGTGATTTTAAAGTACCCATTAGATTTAACTTAATCTGTAGCTCACTCACTATTTAGATTATTTTAAGAATTGTATCCATTGCTTAATCACATGCAACTCCCTGACCAAACCACTCCTGCAGCCAGGTCTCACCTCCTTGTCAAGGGAATATGGTTAGACTAGTCATAAACAGATTATGCACCTTTCCTAAGACAAAACCTCCCGTAATTTTTTTTTCTTTCAACCTAAGAAAGAACATGGAAGAGGAGTGTGAAGTAGCTTCCTTTAAACTACCCTCTCATGCCACAGCGCATTTTTGTAACACAAAACGACTTAGTAATGGTTATTCTTGTGCTTATTTTGGGTGGAGAAATGGTGCAGAAGGTGCGTGGTCTTACGAAGGGTGAGGCCATGTTATGAAATCTCTCCTCTGCGGTCTTCTCTTCAAGCATGCAGGGTCAGTGGGATGAAAATCAAACGCTGGTCAACGCATCTGTCATTGTTGTTAGTTGCTGTCAAGTCGGCTTCTATTCATGGCAACACTGTGTATAACAGAATGAAACATAGTCCATTTCTTCGCCATTCCCAACATCTTTGATATGTTTGAGCCCATAGTTGCAGCCATTGTGTCAATCCATCTAACTGAGGGCTTTCCTCATTTTCCGTGATCCTCTATTTTACCAGCCATGGTATCTTTTTCTAGTGGTTGGTATTTCCTCATGATATGTCCTAAGTAAGTGAGCTGAAGTCTCACCATCTTTGTTTCTAAGTGACATACCAGTTGTATTTCTTCTAAGCCTGATTTGTTTATTCTTCTGGCAGTACAAGGTGTGTTCAATATTCTTCACCACCATCACAGTTTGAATGTATCAGTTCTTCTTTGGTCTTCCTCTTTCATTATCCAGCTTGTGCATGAATATGAGGCAATTGAAAAGTCTTGGGTCAGGCACACCTTAGCAATCAAAGTGACGTATTTGCTTTTTTAAGATTTTAAAGAGATCTTTGGCAGCAGATTTTCTAGTACAATAAATCATTTGATTTCTTGACTGCTGGTGTTCATTGTTCCTCCAGGTAGAAAGAAATCACTGACAACTTCGATTTCCTCACTATTTATCACGATGTTGTTTATCAGTCCAGCTGAGAGGATTTTTTTTTCTTCTTCTTTAATGTCGAGGTGCAATCCATACTGAAGGCTGTGGTCTTTGATGTTCATCAGTAAGTGCTTCAAGTTGTCTTCATTTTCAGCAAGCAATGTTGTGTCATCTGCATACTGCAGGTTGTTAATGAGTCTTCCTTCATTCCTGATTCTGTGTTCTTCATATAATCCAATTTACTGGATTATTTGCTCAGTATACGTGTTGAATAAATAAGGTGAAAGGATACAATGGTGCCACACACTTCTTCCAATTTAAAACCACACAGTATCCCCTTGTTTTGTTTCAACAACTGCTGCTTGATCTATGTATAGGTTCTGCATAAGCACAATTAAGAGTTCCAGAATTTCCATTCTTCATAATATTATCTATAATTTGTTAGGATCCATAGATTCGAATGTCTTCATGTGGTTGATAAAACACGGGTAAACGTATTTCTGCATTCTCTGCTTTCTGCTAAGATTCATCTGACATCAGCAATGTAAGATTCTTTATTTCAAGCCCTCTTCTGAATTCAGCTTGAACTTCTGGTAGTTCCTTGTCGATGTATAGCTGCAGCCATTTTTTATTTATCTTCAGTAAAAATTTTGCTAGCATGTAATATTAATATATTCTTCAATAATTTCCTCATTTCTTTGAATTGCCTTTCTTTGGAATGGCACAAATTTGGATTACTTCCAGTTGGTTGACCAGGTAGCTCTCTTCCAGTAAGCACTTCCAACTTTGCATCTACTTGTTAAAACATCTTAATTGGTATTTCATCAGTTCTGGAAGTCTTGCTTTTCACTAATACCTTCAGTGCAGCTTGAACTTCTTCCTTCAGCATCAGCGATTCTTGATCATATGCTAACTCCTGATATGGTTGAATGTTGACTAATGCTTTTTAGGACAGTAACTGTATTTATTCCATCTTCTGTTGATGCTTCCTGCATCATTCAATTTTTTTTCCTGTAGAACCCTTCATTATTACAACTTGAGATTTGAATTTCTTCTTTAATTCTTCAGCTTTAGAAATACCAACTGTATTATTCTATTTTGGTTTTATAACTCCAGGTCTTTGTACATTTCATTATAATACTTTAGCTTGTTTACTTGAGCCACTCTATGAAATCTTCTGTTGAGCTCTTTTACTTCATCACTTCTTTTGTTTGCTTTAAGTACTCTGCACTTAAGAGTAAGTTCCAGAGTTTTGGTCCTTTCCTTCTTTCCTATCTTTTTAACGGCCTTTTACTTTCTTCATGTGTGATATCCTTGACATCACCTCCCAACTCTTCTGGTCATTGGTTGTTAGTGTTGTGTGCCAGATCTGTTCTTGAGATTTTCTAAATACAGGTGGGATGTATTTGGTGTTGTATTTTGGCTCTCATGGACGTGTTCTGATTTTCTTCAGCTTCAACTTGAACTTGCATATGAGCAATTAATGGTCTGTTCCATAGTCGGTCCCTGACTTCGTTGATGGTATTGAACTTCTCTGTGGTTTCTTTCCACAGATGTAGTCAATATTATTCCTGTGTAATCAATGTGGCAAGAGCCACATGTATAGTCATCAATTATTTTGTTGAAAAAGGGTCTTTCTGATGAATAAGTCATTGGTCTTTCAGAATTCCATCACAAGATCTTCAGCATAGCTTCCATCACCAAGGCCATATTTTCCGAATACTGATCCTTTTTCTTTGTTCCAAACTTTTGCATTCCAACCACCAGTAATTTTCAATGCAACTTCATTGCACATTTGATCAATTCAGACTGAAGCAGTTCATAACAATCTTCGACATTCATGGTTAGTGTGTAAATCTGAGTAATAGTAATATGGATATTAACCTATCACTGACAGTATTGTACTTCAGGATAGATCTTGAATGTTCTTTTTCATGATGAATACAATGCATTCCTCTTCAATTTTTTGTTCCTGGCATATTAGGCCATATGATTGTCAGATTCACAATGGCCAATACCTGTCCATTTCAGCTCACCTAGCCTCAATCTTCAAGCTTTTCATTTCATTTTTGATGACTTCCAATTTTCTTGACTTCATACTTTGTGCATTCCATACTCCAATTACTAATGGATATTTGCAGAGGTTACTTCTCATTTTGAGTCATGCCACATCACCAAATAAAGATCCCAAAGGCTTTACTCCATCCATGTCATTTCGGTCTACACTACTTTGAGGAGGCAGCTCTTCCTGATTGTATTTTGAGTGCCTTCCAATCTGAGGGGCTTATTTTCCAGCACTATTTCAGTGTTTGCTGTTATCCATAAGATTTTAATTGGTACTTTTTAAAAGTAGATCACCAAGCCTTTTGCCTAGCCGTCTTTGTCTGGAAACTCTTCTGAAACCTGTTCACCATGATTGACCCTGCTGGTATTTGAAATACTAGTGGCATAGCTTCCAGCATCATAGCAACACATAAGCCACCATAGCACAACAAATTGACAGACACGTGTGGTGTCTTTCCTCAGTGCATGTCAATTTGCCTTCGTGTAATAGCTCCAAAAAACAAAACTGGCTTCCTAAATGTCTAACTTGCGAGCAGTATCTGCATAAAGCCTCTCATCTTCCTCTACGACATTAGCATTAGATTATCTGAACTACCCCAGACCAAAGGTGGGAACCGCGTCATTCTGCACAGAACTTAAGAGACCTGGTAACTTCATCTATCAGT
Organism: Loxodonta africana; assembly: GCF_030014295.1. Lineage (NCBI taxonomy): Eukaryota > Metazoa > Chordata > Mammalia > Proboscidea > Elephantidae > Loxodonta > Loxodonta africana. The sequence goes on from NC_087342.1 coordinate 38,603,353, forward strand.
ACTAACAATAACTTGACTGAAAACAAAACAAAAAGAAAAACAAACAAACAAACGAAAGTCAGTTACTGTCCAATTGATTCCAACTCATAGGGACCCCATGTATGTCAAAGTAGAGCTATGCTTCCTAGGGTTTTCAGTGGCTGTTTTTTCAGAAGTAAATTACTGCACCTTTCTTCTGAGGTGCCTCTGGGTTGACTCGAATACCACCCTCTTGGTTAGCAGCCAAGTTTGTTAAATATTATACAACCCAGGGCCCCAATTTGGGTACAGATTTTGACAAAGTCAACCCTTTTGAGAGATGTTTTTCATGTTGCTTTGACTTTGTCTTTAGAAATATACCTTAGTGAGTCCTTTGTGTTTTCTAGCATAAAAAAGAAAATGACTTTCTAAAGGCTCATTAAGTTCATTAATTAATTAGTAATAGTTGCTATATTTTACTTAATTGTCTATGAGTTACTAGGCAGTATATGGGATGCTTCACATATGTTATCTCATTTAACTCTTCTATCAGTGGAAACCCTAGTGGGATAGTGATTAAGTGCTACGGCTGCTAACCAAAGGGTCGGCATTTTTAAATTAGTACATTAACTGAGACTCTTTTAACTAAGGACCCCTGGCCGCGCAATGGTTAAGAGCTCAGCTGCTAACCAAAAGGTCACAGTTCAAATCCACCAGGCGCTCCTTGGAAACTCTATGGAGCAGTTCTACTTTGTCCTATAGGGTTGCTATGAGTCGGAATAAACTCAATGGCAATGGGTTTGGTTTTATTTTTTTTTTCAACTACCCAATGACGGACACTATTTCTATCTTATGAATTGGAAAAATAAGACTCAAGCCACCCTGAAGCTAAAAGTTACACAATTCATAAATAATAGAGGTAGACTCTGAACCTAGGTCTATCTAAATTTCAAAGCTATGCTCTTCCCATGACTACAGCGTCCTTACAAATAAATCATTTTGTTCTTTGAAATACTAAAGCTTGGTGTTTTTGTGGAGCCAAGACTAATAATATCCTTTGTTTAACTGTTCTTTGAATTGTCAGTGCTGTCATATCATTGATTGTATGTTTCCTTTAGACTTAGTGATCTCTAGAAACATAGGACTTTGAAAAGTCTTCAAGCATCCAGAGACCTGATGACATGCAGTGGGCTCAGGATGGCTCTCCAGGGCTCCATCTGGAAGATTCTCTATAGGCAAAAGATGGGAGGGGTGGGCAAAGAGTGGAGCCAGCCTGTGGTTTCCAAGAGTTTAATACCCATTATGCCACCCATCCTGTGAAAAAATCGAGCACCATTTGGGAGTAAGACTTGCCCTTCCCTGACCCAGAGGCTGATGTGTGGACTATTCCTCTCCCTAGTAGAGACCCAGGAATAAAATCCATCCAATTCATGCCACAGCTTTGATATGGTAAAGTGCAAACCAGTGACAATCTTGCAAAACTCTATCCCAAAGGTTTCCTTCCCACTGCTGAGTTAATTCTGACTCATAGTGACCCTATAGGGCAGAGCAGAACTGCCTCATAGGGTTTCCAAGGCTGTACATCTTTACTGAGGGGCCCTGGTGGTGCAGTGGTTAAGAATTTGGCTCCTAACCAAAAGGTTGACAGTTTGAATCCCCTAGCGGCTCCTTCAAAACCCTACAGGTTGCTAATGAGTCAAAATAGACTTGACAGCAAACGTTTTTTGTTTCTTTTTTGTGGGGGGGGGGCGTTACATCTTTACTGAAGTAGACTGGCACATATTTCTCCCGAGGAGTGTCTACGGGGTTCAAATCACTGACCTTTTGGTTAGAAGCGGAGCATTTTAACCACCATAGATTCTGAGATTGCTTTATTTAGGTATTATTTATTTTTTTATCGTAGTCTTTAAATTTTTTCTATGTTGATAGAATGATATCTAGCACTGTCCAGTGATTACCTGAGCTCCTCCTTCTCAAGGCTGCACCTTAAGGCATGGATCAGAACGATACTCGCCAATATTTATAGTTTGGAAGGTGTTTCCTACTAAGTTGTACCTGCCTTAAAAACAAGTCACATTGAGGCTTTAAAAGAATGTAGTATTCAAGTTGTTCTGATCAGGTGCTTCCTTTTAGAGTTCGTCTTTTTTTATATGAAAGGCAAAAGGTAGCAAAGGTTATCATCTCCTCTGAGTTATTTCTATAACTGGAACTTTGATACTTTGTTGTTTTTCAAACATGGCCATGTTCTGAATTAGTAAAGAGATTTATAGTATGCTTAATCATTTTTTTAATCATATCGATCTCCCACAATCTACTATTTTTGTTTTTCCCACAATAAAGAAAGTAATTATAACAGTTAATGCAATTTGTGTTTAATTATGACAGTCAGCATAAGGTGTACTTCACATCTATTTTTGAGAGCACGTTGAAGGATCTAAAGCAATTTGTCCAATAGGCATCAGGTGACTATTGAGAACTTGAAAAGTGGCTGGTCCAAGCTGAGATGTACTGTCAGTGCAAAATGCACACTGAATTTTGAATAGAAGACCTCACAATAATTTTTAAATTGATTCCATGCTGAAATGATACTTTTTCAGATATGTTGGGTTAAATAAAATACATTAATAAAATTAATTTACTTTTTTCCTCTTTAAAAATGTGACTATTGGAAAATTTAAAATGACACTTGCTTCCATGTCCACTTTTGTCTGGTTGCTGTTGACCATCACTGACCTGGAGTCTCCCAGGAAAACCTTTCTGGTTTTCCAGCCATGGGAACAAGCAGAGGAACTCTTTTAACCCAGTTTCTCTCTCAAGAATTCATGAGACCGTCACTTACTACATTGTACCCTGGTGGCAAAAAGCAGTAAATTCGCCTTCCAAATGGGTTCTCTTCATAAGCAGGGAGTGATTTTCATTGGAAAGCTTGGTCATAGTAAATTTTAATTGATAGTAATATTAATAAACCAAGGGAGAATTCATTCACAATTATGGTTAATAAGGAACAAGTAGTAGAAAACTCTGAGAATGCATTTATATGTCAGTTTATATGTGCTATAGTTTATGCTGCATATAACAATACTTTTTATTTATAATATAAAACTATATGATTATATATCTGTCTTCCTGCTTGCCTTCTTAAAAATAGCTACTGGTAAATTCGCAGACTTTTTAACTATAAAATTAGCTTCTTAACAGCTAGGCATAATTAGTTATGAAATTATTCTCCTATCAAATCATTAAGACAGAAACACATGCAATGACTTGTAAAAGTAATTCACTTTTGTTTGTTTGTATGCTGGTAGCTAATCTCTTTTTTTTCCCATCAGTTTCCTAGTTTAACCCAGAACAGCAGCCATTCTTTAAACCAAATTGAGGAGCTGGCTCTTTAATTCCTATGACGACCTTGACAGAGTGATGGAAATACTTGGCTACCTTCCCTTGCCCATCGAGATACCCGGAGGCCACGTCTGTGTTTGTGGTTTTGTCATTTATATATGATGCTGTTTTTGCCATAACGCTAAGGACTTGTTTTCATGCTTGTATAGATCGTCAAATGTCCCTGCCCGTGAACTTTTTTTATGTTTTTTGTGAGTTTGTTCTCATTACTTATCTGTCTTCTGTATCATGCCCCCTCCTTAACTTCTTTTCTTCCATAAAAACAAATGTCTAAGGGTGTTCTCTTTGTCCTACCAGACAATACTAAAACAGAAGAGGAAGAAAAAGCTAGATTGATTTAGTAAACATGAGTAGTTAAAAAAAAAACTAATATCAAGTGTAAAATTGCATTGGTGGTTTGTTAAAAAGCAGTTTAATGAAATGACATGTGTTAGTGATTAAAACAACCATAAATGCTCCATTAAACAGTAGCTTATCTCATTATAGAGTAGAAACATTAAGCAACAAATTACATTTATTTACAAATTTAAGGGTTTTTTTGGTTCATTAAAAAGTTAATGTTTGAAGTAGTTGGAATATTTTACATGTGGTTACAAGCCAAGTGATTGCACAAAAGGATGTAATGTTTAGGGTCAGCACGATCTAGCTGACTGAAGTTTTCTTTTTTCTCTACTTCCATTGGAAAAAGACAGTCATAGCCACACTAATTTCCAGATACAGACTCAAAGACGACAGTATCTGAGAAGCTTGCTGGCATGTGTGCAGTTCCTTTTCAGTATTCCACAAGACGCAGCCCCACTTGTTGCCTGCAGTACTGTGCCCAGGGAGAGCAGCTGGAGTCACTTGAATTAGGGAAAAGCAGTACCCTTTACATGGAGCTGTCCTGGCGGAGCTCAGCCCGCCAGCTTCCCCTCGGTTCGGGGCTCGGAGCTCTACACGTTCTCTGATTACCCTTTTTGGTTTGCTCTGCTGACCAGGAACCTCCGCACGGTCAGGAGAAGGTGCCCAGAGGAGCTGGTCGGTGCGGTCAGGGCCCCGCCACGGTCTCTCCTGCTGATCCGGAGCCCAACTGGCAACTGCGCTTGGCCTGGGCCTGGCCTCCCCGCCCTGGCTCGGGCCTGTCGCCCGCTCCAGACACACGAGGACCTTCTAGCTGAGGCTCCCAGATGGGCGGCTTGTGTGAACGTTTGGTAAATCTGCCAAGGGAGCTGCTGTGAATATCTGCGATGGTCTGTAACCCTGATGTAGTTCCCTGTCTTTTCCTGACTTTTCTTCCTCATTTTTCAAAGTCTTGGCTGTGCATAGTTTGACACCTTCCAAACCCTTAACCTCCCCACCTTCACATCTAATCAATTACTAAATCTTGCAGATTTTGCTTTCATGTTTCCTCTGCCATCACATCATGGCAAGCTGGAGCCTTATAGTTGCCAGTCCCGCCTAAGGGCAGCTGCTGGAATCCATCCTGCAGGCTCTGCAAGACCAGTCACCCCACACTCTGCTTTATGATATCATTCCACAGCACCAAGCATTGGTTTCCCTACAGGTAAGTGCCAGCCTCAGGGTCCAGGTTCTCAATGCAGTGCTCAGCCCTGTCTCTTACACTTCTGCAGATGAAGCCTTCACACTCTGCATTCTTGTGACTCTCCAGCACCATGCTCCTAGCCCTGCCTTCCACCTAACCCTCACCCATTGTTCACCCTTGCACATACAGGCTTGCCTCTTCCTGGAGGCATGCCCCCATGGTACCAGCCCTTAATGCTCTCTTCTTTTTCATGGCACTGTTTGAGAAAGCACTCTTTGATACATAATCGGGTACTGTGATTTTTGTTTTGTTTCTGTGCCTCTAATATTTCTGTATTAAGTGATGTCATCATTTCTCACATGCATTGTTCACGTACCTCTTACCCATGTACTGCTTTCTTCCGCACAAGATTACCCAATCATATAAGAAATTCCTTGAGAGTCTTAGATTTGGGGGTCTATGTTTCAAATAGTCAAGGCTTGCCCTGTGAGCTTGCACTGGGCCTTCCTTCTGCTGTCTGTCTTGTGTTACTTGGTTCATGTAAGTTCTCCATGGGACACCAGAAAAGGTTTGTTCAGTAAACAAATTGCTGTGTGGTATTAAAGTAAAGCAGTAGGATTTCTTCTAGTGGTTTGTTTTGTATGTAGAAGTTTTTTTTTTTTAATTTATTTTTCATTAACTATTGAATTTTGCTCTCCATTATCCTAGCTGCTTTCTAAGAAGAGTCCATCCTATTAAAGGGGAAGGTGTGTTTCCCCTGAGCATTTTGGAGGAATTCTGTTTGTAGTCCTGGGGGCAGTGAGTGAGAAAGTTTCATTGTTGTGTGTGACACAGGGAGAGAATGGAGGTGCAGGAAGCAAGTGATGATGGGCCTTGTATGAGGGATGAAGAGGGGAGGGCCAGAAAGAAGTGTCACAAGTGGGTTTGTCCCTGTTTGATGTGGCTAACCTCCATCTCACCTATGGGATCTTCTATAAGATCTACATTGCTGACTGATGCTGCTGTAATGATGGGTTATTTCAGGGGATTTACCAGGTCTTGAGTTTTACATCTGGGTCAGTAGAGTGACAGGGCTGGGAGGCCACCTCTGTCTCTGGGGTTATATCTAGAATCTCTCACTGTGAAGGTCTCCTTGGTCCCGGGTAAGAGATGTTAAAAGAACAGCTTATGTTTACATGGCACTTTATGGCTTACAAAGGACTTTAATCCTAACAGAAACTCCATGTAGTACAAGGGGTGGGTTTTATTAATTCCACATTACAAACTAGACAAGAAAGACTCAGAAAAGTTAAGTCATGTGCTAATAAGCAAAGGACTCAAAGCCATGATCTTGCTCTTTTTATTTAAATTCTAGTGCTATTTTGATAGCTTCCATCCTTTGCTTCCCCCACATGTCTGTCAGTTTGTTGTACTGTGGGGCTTGTGGGCTGCTGTGATGCTGGAAGCTATGCCACCAGTATTCAGATACCAGTGGGGTCACCCATGGAGGATAGGCTTCAACTGAGCTTCCAGACTAAGACAGACTAGGAAGAAAGACCCAGCAGTCTACTTCTGAAAAGCATTAGCCAGTGAAAACCTTATGAATAACAGTGAAACATTGTCTGATATAGTCCTGGAAGATGAGCCCTGCAGGTTGGAAGGCACTCAAAAGATGACTGGGGAAGAGCTGCCTCCTAAAAGTAGAGTCAACCTTAATGACATGGTTGGAGTACAACCTTTGGGACCTTCATTTGCTGGTGTGGCACTACTCAAAATGAGAAGAAACAGCTGCAAACATCCATTAATAATAGGAACGTGGAATGTACGAAGTATGAATCTAGGAAAATTGGAAATCATCAAGAATGAAATGGAACATGTAAACATCAATGTCCTAGGCATTAGTGGGCTCAAATGGGCTGGTACTGGCCATTTTGAATCAGAAAATCATATAGTCTACTGTGTCGGGAATGACACCTTGAAGAAGAATGGTGTTGCATTCATCATCAAAAAGAATATTTTAAGATCTATCCTGAAGTACAACACTGTCAGTGATAGGGTAATATCCATACACATACAAGGAAGATCACTTAATACAACTATTATTCAAATTTACACACCAACCACTAAGGCCAAAGACGAAGAAAATAGAAGATTTTTATCAGCTGCTGCAGTCTGAAATTGATCGAACATGCAATCAAGATGCATTAATAATTACTGGTAATTGGAATGCGAAAGTTGGAAAACAAAGAAGAAGGATCAGTAGTTGGAAAATACGGCATTTGTGATAGAAACAATGCTGGAGGTCGAATGACAGAATTTTGCAAGACCAATGACTTCTTCATTGCAAGTATATTTTTTCATCAACATAAATGGCACACATGGGCCTCACCAGATGGAACACATAGGAATCAAATCAACTATATCTGTGGAAAGAGACAAAGGAAAAGCTCAATATCATCAGTCAGAACAAGGCCAGGGGCCGACTGTGGAACAGGCCATCAATTGCTCATATGCAAGTTCAAGCTGAAACTGAAGAAAATCAGAACAAGTCTATGAGAGCCAAAATATGACCTTGAGTATATCCCACCTGAATTTAGAGACTATCTGAAGAATAGATTTGATGCATTGACCACTAGTGACCAAAGACCAAACAAATTGTGGAATGACATCAAGGACATCATATATGAAGACAGCAAGAAGTCATTGAAAAGACAGGAAAGAAAGAAAAGACCTAAATGGATGTCAGAGGAGACTCTGAAACTTGCTCTCGAACGTCGAGCAGCTAAAACAAAAGGAAGAAATGATGAAGTAAAAGAATTGAACAGAAGATTTCAAAGGGTGGGTTGAGAAGACAAAGTAAAGTATTATAATGACATGTGCAAAGAGCTGGAGGTAGAAAACCAAAAGGGAAGAACACGCTCAGCATTTCTCAAGGTGAAAGAACTGAAGAAAAAATTCAAGCCTGGAGTTGCAACAGTGAAAGATTCTATGGGAAAAATATTAAATGACGCAGGAAGCATCAAAAGAAGATGCAAGGAATACACAGAGTCATTACACCAAAAAAATTAGTCAAAGTTCAGCCATTTCAAGAGGTAGCATATGATCAGGAACCGATAGCACAGAAGGAAGAAGTCCAAACTACACTGAAGGCACTGGTGAAAAACAAGGCTCCAGGAATTGACTGAATATCAGTTGAGATGTTTCAACAAATGGATGCAGTGCTGGAAGTGCTCGTTCATCTATGCCAAGAAATCTGAAAGAGAGCTACCTGGCCAACCGACTGGAAGAGATCCAATTTATGCCTATTCCCAAGAAAGATGATCCAACCAAACGTGGAAATTATTGAACAATATCAAAATATCACATGCAAGCAAAATTTTGCTGAAAAACATTCAAAAGTGGCAGCAGCATTATATCAACAGGAAACTGCCAGAAATTCAGACTGGATTCAGAAGGGGACCTGGAACCAGGGGTGTCACTACTGATGTCAGATGGATCCTGGCTGAAAGCAGAGAATACCAGAAGGATGTCTACCTGTGTTTTATTGACTATGCAAAGGCATTTGACTGTGTGGATCATAACGAATTATGGATAACACTGAGAAGAATGAGAATTCCAGAATACTTAATTGTGCTCATGAGGAACCTGTATATAGATCAAGAGGCAGTTGTTCAGACAGAACAAGGGGATACTGAATGATTTAAGGTCAGGAAAGGTGTGCTTCAGGATTGTGTCCTTTCACCATATTTATTCAATCTGTATGCTGAGCGAATTATCCAAGAAACTGGACTATATGAAGAAGAATGGGGCATCAGGATTGGAGGAAAACTCACTAACAACCTGGGTTGTGCAGATGACACAACCTTGCTTGCTGAAAGCGAAGAGGACTTGAAGCACTTACTGATGAAGATCAAAGATCACAGCCTTCAGTATGGATTACAACCCCACATAAAGAAAACAAAATTCCTCTTAACTGAACCAATAAGCCACATCATGATAAATGGAGAAAAGATTGAAGTTGTCAAGGATTTCATTTTACTTGAATCCACAATCAACAGCCATGGAAACAGCAGTCAAGAAATCAAAAGACGCATTGCATTGGGCAAATCTGCTGCAAAGGACCTCTTTAAAGTGTTGAAAACCGAAGATGTCACTTTCAAGATTAAGATGTGCCCGATCCAAGCCGTGGTATATTCAATTGCATCATATGAGTGTGAAAGCTGGACAATGTATAAGGAAGACCGAAGAAGAATTGATGCCCTTGAATTGCGGTGTTGGTGAAGGATTTTGAATATACCATGGACTGCCAGAAGAATGAATAAATCTGTTTTGGAAGAAGTACAACCAGAATGCTTCTTAGAAGCAAGGATGGCGAGATTGCGTCTTACATACTTTGGCCATGTTGTCAGGAGGAATCAGTCCCTGGAGAAGGACATCATACTTGATAAAGTGCAGGGTCAGCGGAATAGAGGAAGACCCTCAACGTGATGGGTTGACACAGTGGCTGCAAGAATGGGCTCAAGCAACACAACGATTGTGATAATGGCGCAGGACCGGGCAGTGTTTCGCTCTGTGGCACACAGAAGTTGCTATGAGTCAGACACAACTTGGGGGCACCTAACAACAACAATATTTTGTGCTTTACTTTTGCTTTGCAGACTGCTGCACCTGGATCCCTAAGGATTGAGAGTACTGCACGCAGGAGCAAGAAGAGGGTGTCAGGGCAGGTGACCCAGCTGTTTTGAAAGGGCCCTCACTCCTGGACTCACCCACCATGTGAGAGGATGCATGATGTCAGAAGACATGGGGCAAAGCCTTCAGTCCATTGAGGAGCTCTGAGGAGAACTCAGTTCTGCAGCCCTTTCACTACGGAATGCTTCAGGGAAGAGCAGAGAGGCTTCAGCAGAGATTTAAAAGATTTCTTTCACTTAGTTTTTACCAAAGACAATTTTGAATCATGAAGCCAATAAAGCAGCAACAGATGGCTTAACTTTTTTTTTTTTTTAAATGCAGACAGATTGAAGATACATTTGGGGTTTGGCCAGACTGAAAACATGTGAGAAATAGTGTGAAACACTAGAAGCACATTAAGGTGGCCTGAGCCTCACACTAAGTGCCAAGTGATGGGTATGCAGAGAAATGGGGGCCTTTGGAAGGCAGTGTTTTGTAAGAGGCCATATTGTTTGGTCAGCCAGGACTGCACAGTTGTTTCAGTCAGGCCAGGGAGTTTGCCAGCAACTGGTGGTTCTGACTGTGTGGTCTAAATAGGTCTCCTTGTCATCACCTATAGAATGAGGGCATTGGTGGAGATGGTGCACAGTCTTTACTAGAACAGGTCACCTGATAGTAGAACTAGCTTCCCAGCACCATGCCTCTTTCCCTCTCTCTGGGAGTGTGAAGCATTTAAGCTGTGTTTTGTGGAGAACAAGAAATGTTCGTGAAGGAAATATATTCCTGAGAGCCTCAAAATCTCCTGTCTTAAATCCTTGCCTTGACTTTTCAGTGGACATTTCTTTGGTGAAATTGATACATGACTGTAGCTATGCCAATGATCAGATGAAAAGGGAACAATGTCCAGAGATAAAAAACGTAGAAATAAAAATTGCTGCCTTGGTTTCTAAGGGACGGATCCTTACTGACAGGCTGAAAAGACCTGAATGGGCTGCAAAAGGGGAGAACAACTCAGCTAAACTTATTAAGTGGACCGTTATGAACAAGACCATAAACAAGAAAACATATGAGGCAAAACTAAAAGAAGAGAAAATCCCTAAGATTTTAAAATTCTTTTTATTTTCAAATTGAGGATATTTCCTCTAAATTTGCCAGGCTTTATCTAGGACATTGGGGAGAAATAAAACATTAAAAATCAGGACAAGAACATTCAGGGAAGCTGGCATTTAATGCTGCTTCTCAAAATCTTCTGAATGATAGAAAAGGGACAATGCAATGGGAAAGGAATGGAGACAGCTGACCTGTGTAAGCAGAAAAGCTGGCAGGGAAGGGGTGACTGACTCAGAGTCCTGAGACAGGTAAGCCCTGGATGGCAGTGAGCTATATGAGGGGGGAAACTAGCACCACTTTAGTTTTCTGGAACTGGGAGGAGGGATGATGGCTAAAATAGGGAGAGTTATGAAAACAATCTGAGAAGCAGATAAATCCCTATGTGCCCTTGCTGACCCCACATGACTGTCTCTCCCTTAACTGGCAGAAATCTGAAAGTTTATTCTCTGGAAAGCCAAAAATAGAGTGCTCTGCGGAGCAATGAATCCTTTTTCTATGACCTTTCTAGCGGTGGTCCTGTAACTCCCACAAAATGATTGGCTGGGATGGTGCAAATTCGGTGAACTATGGTCTACCAAGGGAATTGGTCAGTTCGTGGCTCTGGTGGGAGGGCCATGCCTTGAAATTTTCTTTTTTTCTTTCTTTTTTTATTGTACTTTAGGTGAAAGTTTACAGCTCAAGTTAATTTCTCATGTAAAAATTTATGCACACATTGTTATGTGACCCGAATTCCAATCCCCACAATGTAACACCACAGTCCCCCCTTTTGACCCTGGGTTTCCTGTGTCCATTCAACCACCTCCTATCCATTTCTGCCCTCCTATCCCACCTCTGGACAGGAGCCGCCCATTTAGTCTTATGTACCTACTTAAACTAAGAAGCACATTCCTCATGATTATTTTATATTTTGTAGTCCAGCCTAAACTTTGTCTGAAGAATTGGCTTTGGGATTGGTCTCCGTTCTAGGTTAACAGAGAGTCTGGAGGCCATGTCTTCTGGGGTTTGTCTAGTCTCAGCAGACCATTAAGTCTGGTCTTTTTATTTGAATGTGAGTTTTGCACCACACTTTTCTCCTGCTCTGTCAGGGACTCTCTGTATTGTTCCCTGTCAGGGTGGTCATTGGTGGTAGCTGGGCACCATCTAGTTCCTCTGGTCTCAGGCTGATGGAGTCTCTGATTTATGCAGCCCTTTTGTCTCTTGGGCTCATATTTTCTTTGTGTCTTTGGAGTTCTTCATTCTCCTTTGCTCCCGGTGGCTTGGGACCAATTGATGCAACTTACTAGCTTTTAAGACCCCAGATGCCACTCACCAAAGTGGGATGCAGAACATGTTTCTAATAAACTTTGTCATGCCAATTGACCTAGATATGCCCTGAAACCATGATCCCCAGACCCCCACCTCTGCTACCCTGTCCATCAAATTTTTGGTTGCGTTCAGGAAACTTCTTAGCTTTTGGTTTAGTCCAGTTGTGCTGATTTCCCCTGTATTGTGTGTTGTCCTTCCCATCACTAAAGATTATTCTTATCTAAAAAAAAAAAAAATTTAGTTGGTGAATTCACCTCTCCCTTCCTCCCCATACTCATAACGATCAAAGAACGTTTTCCTGTGTTAAAGATTTTCTTGAGTTCTTGTGATAGTAGTTTCACACAATTTTGGTCCTTTTGCAACTGAGTAATTTCACTCAGCATAATGCCTTCCAGATTCACCCGTGTTGTGAGATAGTTCTCAGATTCATCATTATTCACTGTCATTCTGTAACATTCCATTGTGTGAATATACCATAATTTGTTTATCCATTCATCTGTTGATGGGACCTTATCTGTTTCCATCTTTTTGCTGTTGTGAACAGTGCTGCAATGAACGTGGATGTGCAGGTATCTATTCATGTGATGGCTCTTCTTTCTTTAGGATATATTCCACGGAGTGGGATTGCTGAGTCTTATGGTACTTCTATTTCCAGCATTTTAAGGAAATGCCAAATTGATTTCCAAAGTGGCTGTACCATTTACATTCCCATCAGCAGTGTATAAGTGTTCCAGTCTCTCCACAACCTCTCCAACATTTATTATTTTGTGTTTTTCAGATTAATGCTAGCCTTGTTGAGGTGAGATGGTAACTCATTGAAGTTCTGAATTACATTTCTCTAATGGCTAATGACTGTGAGCATTTCCTCATGTGTCTGTTAGCCATTTTTTAATTGGGCTATTTGTCTTTTTGTTGTTGAGGTTTTGCAATATCTTGTAGATTTTAGAGATTAGACTGTAGTTGGATATGTCTTAGCCAAAATTTTTTTCATAGTCTGTAGGTTGTCTTTTTTACTTCTTTGGTGATGTTCTTTGATGAGCATAAATGTTTGATTTTTAGGAGCTCCCAGGTATCTAGTTTCTTTTCTGATGTTTATGCATTATTAGTTATATTTTGTGTACTGTTTATGCCATGTATTAGGGTTCCTAGAGTTGGCCATATTTTTTCTTCTAAGATTTTTAAAATGTTATGCTTTATATTTAGGCCTTTGATCCATTTTAAGTTTTTTTTTGCATGGTGTGAGGTATGGGTCTTGTTTCATTTTTTTTTTTTTCAGATAGATATCCACATATGCCAGCAGTATTTGTTAAGGAGACTGTCTTTTCTTATGTAATGGACTTTGGGCCTTTGTCAAATATCAGCTGCTCTTAGGTGAATGCATTTACGTCTGGATTCTCAATTCTGTTCCATTGGTCTATGTGTCTGTTGCTGTACCAGTACCAGGCTGTTTTGACCACAGTGGTGGTATAATATGTTCTAAAATCAGGTAGTGTGAGGCCTTCCACTTTGTTCTCCATCTTCAGTAATGCTTTACTTATCTGGGACCTCTTCCTTTTCCATATGAAGTTGGAGGTTTGTTTCTCTATCTTGTTAAAAATGTCCTTGGATCAGGATTGCATTGTATCTGTAGATCCTTTTGGGTAGAATTGACATTTACACAATGTTGAATCTTCTTATCCATGAACAAGGTATGTTTTTCCACTTATGTAGGTCTCTTTTGATTTCTTGCAGTAGTGTCTTGTAGTTTTCTTTCAATAGGTCTTTTATGTCTCTGGTTAGATTTATTCCTAAGTATTTATCTTCTTGGGGTTATTGTAAATGGTATTGATTTGGCCTTTTCCTCTTGGAAGTTCTCTTTGTTGGTGTAGAGGAATCCAATTGGTTTTTGTATGTTTATCTTGTATCCTGATACTTAGCTGAAATCTTTTATTAGCTCCAGTAATTTTCTCATGGATTCTTTGGGATTTTCTGTATATAAGATCATGTTATCTGCAAATAAAGATACTTTTACTTTTTCCTTACCAATCTGGATGCTCTTTATTTATTTTTCTTGCCTGATTGCTTTGTGTAGGACCTCCAGCACAATGTTGAATAAGAGTGGTGATAAAGGGCATCCTTGTCTGCTTCCTGTTTTCAAGGGGAATGCTTTCAGACTCCATTTAGGATGATGCTGGCTTTGTCCTTTATTATGTTGAGAACTTTTCCTTCTATTCCTATTTTGCTGAGAGCTTTTATCATGAATGGGTGTTGGACTTTGTCACATGCCTCTCATGCCTTTTCTGTATCAATTGATAAGATCATGTGTTTCTTTTATTTTATTTATGTGATGGATTATGTTGATTGTTTTTCTAATGTTGAGCTATTCCTGCATGCCCTGTATGACTCCCACTTGGTCATAGTGAATTATTTTGTTGATATGTTGAATTCTATTGGCTAGAATTTTGTTGAGGATTTTTGTATCTAATTCATGAGGCATATAGGGATATGCTGGCTTCATTTGATGAGTTTGAGAGTATTCCATTCTTTTCTATGCTCTGAAATACCTTGAGTAGTAGTGGTGTTAACTCTTTTTGGAAAGTTTGGTAAAATTCTCCAGTGAAGCTCTCAGGGCCAGGACGTTTATGTTTGGGAGTTTTTAAATTACCTTTTCAATCTCTTCTTTTGTTATGGGTTTATTTAGTTGTTCTACTTCTGTTTGTGGTAGTTTAGGTAGGGAGTATGTTTCTAGAAATTTGTTCATTTACATTCAGAGTAATTACTGATAAATGTAAGTTTAGTGCTGTCATTTTGATGTTTTTGTATGTGTGTGTGTTGTTGACAGTTTCTTTGTTCTATTTAGTTTTCTGGGCTGAGTCATTTTTCTTTATCTATTTACTTTGCTGTTGATTTTGTATTTGCCCTGTCTTTATGTTTCTTTTCTTTTTTATTTTGATGTGTAGGATTGTTAGTTTCCTTTGTGGTTACCTTAAAATCTACCTCTGTTTTTCCAAGTTTAAACCAATCTTTTACTTATTGATATTGCCTTGACTTCCTCTCCATATGAAAGTTCTGTGACTGCATTATTTAGCCCCTCTTTTTTGTTTTAATGTCATCTTTTACATATTGACATCTCTGTTTCCCTATTTTCAGTGTTTTAGCTTTGATTAATTTTTGTGAGTTCCCTATCTGGATTGATATGTGGTTGTTCTGTCCTAGATGAGACCTTAATTCCCTTAAAGTTTATCAGGAATGGAGAGCAATCAGTCCTGACTGGAGTTGTTCCAATATTTGAAGGCCAGGAACATGCAGGGTTCTGCATCCTTAGTTCACCTGCATGGTTTCAAATGTGGGATATTATGGAAGTCAGTGGAACGTCCTGTTTTACTGAAGAGGTTCACAAGGGTGAGGCTTGGGCTTAGCTAAGAGGAATGGTAAGATGAAAAGTATGTTCATATATGAGCAGTTACACTGACACCTCCTGCCTCCTGTTGACAAAAGCTTTCTGATCCCCATAGACAGCAATGAAGATGGAAACTCAAGTCTATCAGATAAGGGCAATGTTTTATATATAAAACAGAATGTCTCTGGAAGAATACATGTGAAACTGTTGCCTCTGTGGGGCAGAGGAACAGAGCGGTTAGGGGACAGCTGTGTACAAGAGACACACTCTTCATATACGTGTTTCTTTAGGATTTGTACTAGGTAATACATCGTAGCTTCCAAAAGGCATAAAATAAAACTCATTCTCAAAAATAATACGGAGACAGAGAGAGAGAGAGACCTTGAATCCCTCAAATAAAGACAAAGTCAATCAGAATTTTTTGGTTTGTGTGTCCTGGAGAAAGGTTGTAGTCAAAGGCTGGGAGGGTGAGTCCCTAAGTCCCTCATGATATGTATGTGAGGAAAGGAGAGTGGGCTAGTGCACCCATCACTCCCCTAAGTTAAATGTGGTATGCTTGATTCAACTGAGTACAAAGTCCAAGCCAATGGAAAGTGCTGAGAAGCAAATAGGTGAATAAGAAAGGACAGAATTACATGCATATCAGAAAGAGGAGAGAGGGAAGTTCTCTAAATGGCTTCTTTTTGTTTCTGGAGTGGTGACAACAACAAATTCTCAGAGGCAACAATAGAGACTGAAGTCTAAAATCTCAGAGCTGTCTTTAGTACTGCCTACTTCATTAGATGGACCAATTCACTCTTAACTCACCCTTTGTGCAAGCAACCAAAACTCTAGAAAGTGAGCTTAGACTTGTGACAAAATCTTTTCTGATTCATTTATTGTACTGAGATGCAGTACAGTTGGCCCCAGACCCCTTCAGGCCACTGGTAAGCAGCACAGGTCCCCCACCTTCCATGCTGGTCCCGGGAGGGTAGAAGTGGGGGGAGGCAGAACTCTTCTAGAAAGAGGTGGGAGAAACCTAAGAAAAGAGTGTCCGTGGTGGTCCGGTAGGATCGGGCAGAAATAAAGCTTTGGGAAGCAGGGCTGCCAGGATCCTAGGGGCGAAGTTGGATCAGTCCTCACTTATTGAATGGGGAGGGGAAACCAAACTCTGCAGAGCAAGCATACGGGCCTGGGGTTTGCTTAGTTGGTGTCTCCTTTCTCCTCCAAATTATTGCAACGACAGCAGTTGATCTGCAGGGATGGGGAGAGAACTGCCAAAATGATGACGGAAATGTCAAAACAGAAGAGGAAACGCTTATACTTCCTGCACACTCACTCATTAAAAATGTGTCTGTAAGTTTGAAGCCATCTCTAACAGGGAACAATATACCCAAGATAGATTACTTAATTGTAAGAGACAGAGTAACTAAAGCCATGCTGGTAATTGGCACTTATTTGTCTGTAGGAAGAACACCTGAGAGGCAAGAGTTTAAAAACAAATGAAATTTACTGAGTATCTAATCAAAGAAAATTGCTAGATACATACTAGGTAATGTAGCATAGCTTCCAAAAAGGAATAAAGTATATAACCGGAAAATATTATTAAATGGAACCATTGCAAATGCAGAAACACTTCACATTTCAAAGTTAAAAAAGGATGCACTTTCATTGTGAAGTAATTTAAAAATATAGAAGAATAAAATAAAAAATCTAGAGATAACGATTTTAACATACTAATATTTTATTAGTTCGGAGGCTTTGTTTGTTGAATAACTGAAAACTCAGATTGCCTTAAACAATGGACAGAATTTGTTGAAAAACCCAGAGGTGGTTCTTCAGGTGAGATTTGGTCTTGCAGCTCAAGTGATGAAACCAGGAGGCAGGACACAGTTTCTCTCCTTTTCTCCCATCTGTCTCCATTTTGGGTCTGCTACCTCTGGCTGCCAGAGGCTTCCTGGGCTCAAATCCAGGGAAAATATAAAATCTTCCTTCTGGAAAACACAAATAAACAGGCCTGAGTCAGGTGTCCATTCCTGAACCAACCACTGTGGTCAGGATAATAAGGTGAAACTAATTGGATTAGGGGCCCACCACAGAAGCTGGAGTGGACTCTGTCTTGTCCAGTATGTGTCTGGGGAATCTGCACCACTATTAAGAATGTGGAGAGGGATTGGTGTGAGGGAAAGTACCTGGGTGAATTCCACTACAAGTGTGTATATAGCCCTTTAGATGTCTCACTTTCTACACATTTTTTTCCCAAAATGGGATTATAATAAACATTCTGTGATCTTTCTTGGTTTAAGACTTTGTGATATTTTTAAACAAATGTCCATCAACAGATGAATGGATAAAATGTGGTATGTCCATACAATGGAATATTATTTAACCATAAAGATAAGTGAAGCCCTGATACATGCCACAACATGGATTAACCTTGAAAACATTATGTTGAGTGAGATAAATCAGACACAAAGGGTTCATATTGGATGATCCCACTTGTATGAAGTGTCTAGAATAAGCAAATGCACAGAAAAGATTAGCGGTTACCAGTGGCTGAAGGGAGGGGGAAATGAGTTAAAAGAAAAAAAAGATACAATTTTCATTAGGAAATTTGCATTATATTCCAGCATAACATAGTGAAAACTCCTGGAAATGACTTAACTCAATACTTTTTCTTATCCAGTTAGAAGCCATGTGGACAGAACAAACCAGATAAATCATAATTAAATATGATATGTATATATCATATTTAATCATGATTTATCTATAAAAACGTGCAAATAGTCACACAGCTTTCAAAAGGTAAACATGGCTCAAACTAAGTACTAAACAGTTTAATTTGGGAACAGTGATATTTGGGGACTTATATTTTTACTTCTTATTGATATTACATGGAAGTAAGAGTACCTGAAAATTGAAAACACGGTTAATACACATATTACATGTTCTGGAAATGAAAAGGCAAAAAGAAACGTCTGATTTCTATTCAGCAAAGTATGTTTCAGAAATCATGCCCTCTGGAATGGTAGGAAATCACAAGGTCATGAGTATAATTGTGCTATATCAGTAGCCACTGAGTAAATGTTTGCTAAAACAGTTTTTTTTTTTTTCCTAAGGGAATGACTGAATTATGAGGGCATGTCAAATGGGTAGGAAAACTCCTAGGAAGCTATTAACAAAGTTAGCATTTCCTGCAAATGTGATTTTTGGATTCCACAGTTTGATGAGAATAGGATAAATATGCCCAGGAGGAATGGCTGGTCTCATCTAGGTTTTCCTTAACACAACAAGTTTGGAGGAGAGTCTTTATGACAGTTACCAGCTGTTGCACGTTTGTCCTTGGAGAGCTAGACTAGCTGCAGGGATCCTGGAGCCACACCTCCTGCCCACTGTTCCACTGGTGACACTGTCAGAGGCCAGGCTGGAGTGAACAGACTTTGCATACGCTGCCCTGGTATGCCCACTCAGTATTTGTGGGAGAGTAAGACATCTCTCCTTACATGAGCCCCCTGTGTCATATGAAATAACAATTGGTTTTGGTTTTATCAGTTCTGTTACTTTCCAGTCATAGGAGCAGATCTTTCTGACCCTGTACCATTGTTCTCAGACTTGGGTGTTTATAAACAGGGTGTTTATAAAACCCTCCATGCCTGGGTCCTATCCCCAGAGATTCTGTTTTAATTAGTCTGGGGTTGTGGACTGGGCACTGACACTTTTTAAAGCTCCTTGGATGATTCTAACACCTAGCAAAATTTTAGAACCACTGTTCTAGTCTGGGACATTAAATTCTCTGCCACATACTTCTATAGTGTATTTTGTAACAGTCACTGCCTTTGTAATTACTGGTTTAATGACTGCCTTCTCCACTCAATTGTAAACTCTTTAGGGGCAGGGATTGAATCTGTCTTCTTCATGTTTGGGTACATGGTGCCTAATACTGCACCTGCCACATGAAGATATAGGATTGATTAAGGCTAAGAAATGTGTCCACAGTTTCATCCTTTATTTGTGGTGGAGCTATATCTGAGTCCCAGGTGGTGTGCCTACCTCCAAAGCCTAAATATTCACACTGTTTCATCCTGCTTCTTAAAAAACTCATTTCACCGTTAAAAGTCTGCTGGCCAGTTTTTTTTGTAAGCTTAGTGGGTATGAAAATGGAGGATTTTTTTAGACTCTTGGATATTTGGGGAAATCTTATTCAACCCCCTATTGTGGAACTATAATTTGTGAACTCTAATTTCTGGAAGCACACCTGCATTGCACCTCAAAACCATGATCAGATTTATGTAAAATTAAGATGTTTCTTACCAGAATGCTCACCTGGATTTCCTTTCATACAATAAGCCTGTCTTTTCTTAAAAAAAAAAAAAATTTTTTTTTCTTTAAGTAGTTTGTCTTTAAAAATCTCTGTCCTCACAAATTTGAAGATGAAGCATTACTGTTTCCCTGTGAATGAATATTCTCATTCTTCCCATGAGTAACTTGGGAACAAATTTGTTTTCTTCAATAAACCTGCTGTAACTTAAAAAAAAAAAAATTTTTTTTTAAGGTTGTGATATTTCCCTCTCTCTCTCTATTTAATTTATACCACAAGGTGCTTGTTTATATAAACAATATTAAGTGAACTGAACCACATGAACCTCGTGGACAAGGAAGAGGGTCTATAGGCACTGCGGAGTGTTGAATGGGAGTGAGCTACACTGTAGATAGAGAGGCCTCCTACTCTCTCACCATCTTCAGGGTAAGGGTGGGTTTGTGTTACTTCTTGACAAACGAAGAATGAGCAAATCTATCTAGAGAGGTCTTCCAGATTGGAGGGAAGCCTGTGGCGAGACTGGAGTCAGAGAGTTGAAAAAGAGCAGACTAGAAAAGGCTTTTCTGGGGAGTTCGAGAAGACAAGTAAAGTAGGAAATGAGCAAAGAGCAGTCTGGAGAGGCCTGAAGGTAGACGATCAATGGATTCAATACTTGAGCCTAACTCAAACATCTCTGCAGGATGAACACAGGACTAAAGCAATTGCTCCTGCCTATGCCCCAACCTCAAATATTTCCAAGGTGGGAACAGATGAAACCTTGAACTCCAAGAATAGCTATGAAAAACAGATGACCCTAAACTTGATTGATATTGTTTTCTATCTATATGCATTAAAAGGCAGATTGAAGGTGATGAGAATTCTATAATCACCTAAGTAATGGGTGCTATAAACTAGTCCAGAGATTTGCACCAGAAACACTTTAATTTTTATTTAGTGCATTCAGAGGTAGGGCTGGGGAAGAAGACAAACTGAAGAAAAATAACCCTTTCATATTTTAATTGGAAAGTTGGTTGAACTCAAATAGGTCATTAGAGTGTAGGTTCCCTAAGAGGGCACAGATTACCTTTGATTCGTCTTTGATTTTCCCTCCTGGACTGACATGCAGATTGACATATAAGTTAAAACCAAACCCACAGTGGTCAAGATAATTCTGCCTCTTCGTGACCCTATAGGACAGAGTAGAACTTCCCCATAAAGTTTTCAAGGCTGTAAATCTTTATGGAAGCAGACTGCTGCATCTTTCTCTTGCAGAGACTCTGGTAGGTTCAAACTGCCAATCTTTTGGTTAGCAGCCAAGTGCTCCACCAGTGCTTAACCACTGCTCCACCAGGGATCATAGGTTAATAGTGTGAGTTAAATAAGTTGATTTTGCTGAGCAGCGTGTCAGGTTTGCCTTGAATAAAAAAAAAAAGATCTCTTTCCTCATCATGCACATTCACAGTGTATAAACATGGCTAAGTGTGAAAAAACTGGCAGGTGTACCTAGCATCCTTTCCTTGGGCTTCTAGTGATATGAGATAGTATCCAGGAATAGACTGTGTTCGCTTAACCCAACGGTTCAAGACTTAAACTGACTTCTGAAAATTTTTAAAATTTGAGCTGGTAAAGTCAAAGGAAAAAGCATTGTAAGTTCTTCTAATTGTTCAAAAAGAATATACCTTTGTTTTAAAAGTATTTGCTCTTTAAAAATCTCTGTCCCCACATTCTGAAGATGAAGTATAATTGTTTCCTTTTGAATGAGTATTCTCATTCATCCCATACCAAGGTGGATATGATCAGCAACAGGCAAAATAATAATAATAATTGAAATAAATTCTTAAAGCCCAGTTACCTATTCAACTTCAAGACATAATGTACAGCTGCAGTAAACAAGTCAGTGTGGTAAGGGCAAAAAAATAGACAATTAGATCAATGGAATAGAATAGAGAGCCTAAAGGTTGACTAACACAAATATAGTCAACTATTCTTTGACAAAGAATCGAAGGCAGTCAACAGGAGAAAGGATAGATTTTTCAACAAGTGGTGCTGGAACGACAGGACATTGCATGCAAAAAAATGAATCTTGATACAGAGCTTACATCTTTCACAAAAATTAACTCAAAATGGATGAGTGACCTAAATGTAAAAGGCAAAGCTATGAAACTATAAAAAGATAACGTACAAGAAAATTTGGTGACCTTGGATTTGACAATGAGTTTGTAAATACAACACTAAAATCACAACCTGTGAAAGAAAAAATTGATATGATGAACTTCACTAAAATTAAACTTTCTGTTTCTCGAAAGACACTGTTAAGAGACTGGGAGAAAATATTTGCAGAACAGATATCTATCTGATAAAAGACTTCTATTCAAAATATAGAAAGAACTCTTAAAATTCAACAATAAGAAAATAAACAACCCAACTACAAAATGGGCATAAAAAAGCTTAACAGACACCTTACCAAAGAAGGTATACAGATGGCAAATAAGCATATGAAAAGATGCTCAACATCATATGTCATAAGGGAATTGCAAATCAAAGCAACAATGACATGCCACTATACACCTATTAGAACGGCTAAAGTCCAAAACACTGCCAATACCAAATGCTGCTAAGGATGTGGAGCAACAAGAACCCTAATTCACTGATGGTGAGAGTGATGGTTTGGAAGACAGTCTAGCAGTTTCTTACAGAGCTAAAGATAGTCTTACCATAAGACACAGCAATCCTGCTCCTAGGTGTTTACCCAAATAAATTGAAAAGTTATGTCCACACAGAAACATGCACATGAATATTTATAGCAGCTTTATTCATAACTGCCAGAAATTGGAAATTACTGAGATTTCTTTCAGAGACACCAACTGCAGTATATCCACACATTGGAGTATTATTCAGGAATAAAAATAAATGAACTATCAAGCCATGAAAAGACATGGAGGAACCTTAAATGCATATTGCTTAGTGAAAGAAGCCAGTATGAAAAGGCTGCCTACTGAATGATTCCATTTGTATGGCATTCTGGAAAAGGCAAAATTATAGAGATAGTAAAAATATCAGTGGTTGCCAGGGTTTTTTCTGGGGGAAAGATGTACCAGAAATTTGTACTAGAAACCTCAGGGTGTATCAGTTAAAATATTTAGGATGAATGTGTATTAGAAATTTAAAAATTGCCAGATTGCAATTAGGATTATTACATTCCCTATCTCCAAGATTTCCTGTGTAGCTGAAAAGATCTACTTAGCACAGTGCCTGGCTTTATGAGAGGAGGAAAAGGACACCCACCTTTAACTCCTTTGACCAGGGATAATGGATGGGGAGAGGGACACAGAAAACTCTTCTCAGGGTAGATGACTCCTGAGGGTCCAGAGATCACTATGTGGACTATGATGGGCAGGAGGGAAACAGAGGGTTCAGTGCAGGCACCAGGAGTGTATTATCCAATAGGCAAGGTAAGCATCACATTTCTTCACCACCTCAAAGACTCTGCTTCTAAGTATGGCTGGCATCTGTCTCTCTCCCACCCCACGGCACCTTCCTACAGAATCGAAGCCTCTGCAAATTTACGGTTCCTGACAGGGGCAGATAACCAAGCAAGCAAGGTAGGCATGGGCTTAATTTTGTTTACTTACTAATTTGTAGTGAACAATTTCACTACAGATGACCTGGTAAGCAAAGTAAGCCCTGTGCTTCCCTTGCCTGTTAGATAGCCTACCCTGCCCAGCACAGAGGCACAAGAACAGATCCCATACCCAAGCTTCCCTGCTAGGATGCAAGGTCAGGCTTGACTCTGGCAGCAGCTAAGGCTGGAACAATTGCAAGCAGGAAGCTAAGTTTCCAAACACAAATTCTAAAACCTTTCAGGAAGGATGCTCAGTGGCTTAGGTACTACAACATTTTGAAAAGTAAATGATTTTATCCATTTTTGAATAGATTACACATGCATATAGAATAAAGTTCCACACATCAAAAGGGGACTTTGTGAAAATTCTTCCTCTCTCTGCCCACAGCCACCGAGTTCACTCCGCAGCAGGGTTAATGGCTGTTTCCATATCCCTCCAGAGACACTACATATCCCCATTTGTTACTCAGAGTTACCATGTGTCTTTTTCACTCCATTCTAAATGGCCTGCCTGGTGCTCTTTTGGGGATCAGCTTTATTTCTTTTGTGGCTTATTTTGATTTTCTACTCTTCTAGCACTTAATACATTCCTAGAAAAACCATCCATTTCATTAAGCTTTTCAAATTTATTTGCATAGAGTTAATCAAAGTCATAGTTTATAATTTTTGAAAATATTTTCATGTTAAGAAAGATAATTACTGAAACATGTTACACAATTCAAGAACTCTGCCACGATGTATAGCACAAAAATGAGGCTCATTTTACATCTGTCCCCCATCTACGTAGAAGCTCTTCCTGGGAATCACTGGTATGAGTTGCTTATTTTGTAACTTGACAAAAACATTTGATATATTTGGCTTGCAATATCCCTGTAATACTGTTGTAATGACAGATCTTATGTCACAGGTTTGAGTTCATAAAATATATTTACTTCATTACTTACTCTCAGTGCAGTTACTAATCCATAAAGCAATTGCATTCCTACTTTGCCCTTCAAGACACTGAAATGTTACATTAATTCTTTTATATCTTCCCAGTCTGCTTCTCAAAGGTAGCCAGCTTCTTGAAGGACTTCTAATTTAAAGATGGATTCTCAGACGGTAACTCAGGAAAACTGACTCAGAAAGTAGAGATTCAAAGTTACTAAGCACTTGCAGTTGTATTTAACCTGCTCAACTTTACCCTGTACCAAAAGCTCAGAAGAGCAAAGCATGGTCCTGCAGCATCACTTGTTGCAGTTGTAATGTGAGTTTCCTGAATGGCTGTGCTCACGCAGGTGACCTGCCATCTTGGGGCACCTATGAATGTGTGCTCTGAACACAGAGCTGGGACACAACTCTGGTCATGACAGGATAAGCAGGGCAAACACCCTCATGGAGTTGGCATGCTTCTTTTTTAGCATTTATGAACGAGAGGATACGCAAATGGTATTTACATGCACACAACACTGATGAAAAGAAGAAAAAAAAGTATTTGCAACTAGCAACCTGGTGGAATTATTTGTTTTTGTTAATCCTTTAGCCAAATAGTCAACAAAGATTTAATACTAAAAGAAAACAAACAAACAAAACCCAGCAGAGGAGAAAGATGCACTGAGGGCTAGTGAAAGCTAGGCTGTCCTACCTTCCACCTGTGAGACTCAGCACGCACTGTCATAGCATAAATCCATCTGAACCAGACTCCAGACTGCTAACACTCAGGACATTCGCAGGACTCAGATGATAATTAGTTAAAATTCAATACATGACATTAAATTCAAACAAAACTAGAGAAATAGAAGTGGGGGCTAAAGGCTGGCAAGAGAGCGGAAGTGCCCCTGCTATCTCCTGCTGGCTCCAGGAGATTATGGATACCTTTATTTTGGCAGTGCAGTAACAGAGTTATTTGGAAATCCAAACATTTGCAAAGGTGGCTTTCAAACTCTTAAGGATTTTTAAAGTTGTTTTATAACTTACTTGATTTTTCCCAAGAGATATTCTGTGACAAACTGGGAAAGATATCACGTGGAATTTCTTTTCTCTGTGATTTAAAAAAAAATTGAAAGGGCATGTGGTCAAAACACAGGGGAGAAACTCTAGCACTGTGTACTGAGCTGTGAGCCTCTCACTCCCCTTTCTGATTTTTTTCTTGAAGACTCAAGGACAGTCCCCTGCTACTGGCCACCAGGGTTGTACCCCTCCTCCCCGTATGAGAAGTTTAACAGTGCTTTGTATGTCCCTGAAGCATCAAACTGTTGGTTTCTTACACAAAGATGCCTAAAAAGTTCTCCACGTGTCTAAACCACTTGTGAACCCGACTCTGCTTCCAAGTCCCTAAAGCATCTTGCATTAGGGAGAGTTTCCTGGAGGCCAGCACCGTGAGCTGCAAAGCTCCTCACAACTTTGGGTGTCCCCATAGCTCCCTGGCCCCAAACCAAATCATCTAGAGCTCATTATGTGAAATACGTATCCTTAAATTTTTATCATTTATTTTGAATAACTAACACATTCATATGATTAAAAAATAAAAAGCTACAACAATGTCCCGATGGAAAATCTCCCTCTTACCTCCAACCCCCTTAGCAACTGTGGCCACGGATTGCTGTGCCTCAGTTTTCTCATCTGGACATTGGGAAAAAATATCCAGCACACAGTTATTTTGAGGATACAGGGAAGTCAAAAAGTGGTGCTGGCCATGGCAGGTGCTCCTGACTGTGACTCCCCGTACTTACTTCCCACCTGCAGAAGGACTTGCAGCACCTCTAGGAGCTCCAGGTTTTTTTTTTTTTAAAGAGTTAGTTTAAAGATTGTGTGGAGATGGAATAAAATTTTTGGCAATTTTTTTTTTTTAAAGAGAGTTCAAAGAATACAAAGAATAGCTGAAGGAAAATTTCAAAAATTAAATCACAAGAAGATACGATGCATGAAGACTGATGGCAATGAAACCCAGCTGCCTCAGGCCACAGGCCCTCCATCCCAATAGATATGGTCAGAATCATGGGCTTATCAATAGAAAACATCAAGCTGGGTGTCTTACCACCCCCTGCATCCACCCATGTGTACAGGTGCGTGAGTACAGAATAATTAGCAATCTGAACAGGAGCTTTTGATGTTCTCTTCTATATTCTGAAACCCCTCTGTTTGTGCTATATTATCTGGCTCTTATCAAGCTACAGTCACCCTAGTAACTACTTAGTTTAATATTTAGCTGTTTTTTAAACACACTGTACATGTTCCAACACTAACAGATCATGATTCAGTGACTCAGCCATAAAGCCCAAGGGTAACTTTCAGGGTAACAAGAGCTCATGAAGACATAGATTAGGGGTGGGGTGGGGCTGGTAGGGAAAATCCAACTGGATATGCTTTATAGGACCACTTCATTTTGTTTCAAGGAGAGGGTTTTAGCCAGAAGACAATGACAGTGGGTAAGAAAGAATCTCAGCTGACATTAATGGATATAAGCTGTACTTGCGTTTTATATTTGGTGCAGAGTTCCCTATGGAGACAAAAAGATTAAGCTGAGATTTCTTGCTGCTCTCCTCTGTCCACCTGGATCCAAAGTGGAAACATTTAGTGCTTCAGACACACCTTGGCAAGAACGTTTCTGAGCATCAGGAATGTTTACATTCCGTGGCAGTTTCAGTGTTTCCTGTGGTTCTAATTGTTTTACTTTTTGGAGAGTTGAATAAATTCAAGCCATCGTCCTCACAGTACAAAGTTCAAACGGCCACAACATGCCTTAGTGGGACACTTCCACTTGCCCCAGAAACTGTGGAAACATCTGCAGACAGGAGTCTTGGTGAAAACATCAAAACCACACACCATACTCACTGGCATGAAGGAGATGCTCAGTGCCTGTATATTGAATGAATGGAAATCAAACCGGCTGTCAACACCTCAGTCACCTGCGAATCTCCTGCTAAATTCACCTCTCCTAGGAATTGACCCTTGTATATGGTTTTCATTGTCTCCCCCCGCCCCAGGCCCAGTTCTCCCCATCACCTTCTAAAGCTACCTCTGTGGGATATCTCTGACAGGCTGGGTTCTAGAAGCAGGCTGCCTCAGGAAGGGCAGGACCTTAGTTGAAGTGGCTCTGCAGCTGAGGAAGACCCTACAGGAACCGAGGAGGAGTCTGTGTGCCCCTTCTCTATATTAGGCAGTGTATTAGTCAGGATTCTCTACAGGAACAGAACTAGTGAGAAGTGTATATATGTAGAAGGAGCCCTGGTGGCACAACATTGAGTGCTTGGCTTCTAACAGAATGATTGGTGGCTTGAACCCACCCAGCAACTCTGCGGGAGAAAGACTTAGCTACCTGCTTCTGTAAAGATTACACTCAAGAAAACCCTATGAGGCAGTTCTACACTGTTACATGAGTAGTTATGAATCAGAATCAACTTGAAATTACCTAAAAACAACAACAGAGTAGAGACAGAGAGATGCTTCAAGAGGAGATTGGCTCACGAAATCGTGGGGGCTGAAAACCCCAAAATCCACAGGTCAGGTAACAGGCTGGAGACTCCTGCTGGCTGCTGGGATTGTGGGGGATTGGCAAGCCCAAAAGGGTCCTGGTGGCACATAGGTTAAGTGTTGAGCTGCTAACTGAGAGGTCAGCAGTTCAAACTCACAAGCTGTTTCATGAGAGAAGGATGTGGCAGTCTGCTTCTGTAAAGATTACAGCTTAGGAAACCCTATGAGGCAGTTCTACTCTGTGCTATATGGTCGCTATGAGTTGGAGTAGACTTGATGGCAATGGGTTTGGCAAGTCCAAAATCCATGGGTCAGGTGGCAGGATGGAGACTACTGCAGACTTTCATCCCAAGAGCCGTAGGTCAGGTGACAGGAAGAGTGCAGAAATCAAGTTTTGCCAAAATATCTATATATAGCCTTAAGGAAGACCACACCCTAAAGAACTCACCTTTCAACCAATTGATCAATTACATCACATTAGATTACATTATGGAATAGCAACAAGTGTAGTGTTTGCAAAACACCTGGGAACCACAGCGTAGTCAAGCTGACATGTGAAGTTAACCGTCATAGGCAGCAGGGCCTTTTGTGAAGGGGGTCTAAGTGGTTCATCTCTGTGCCTACCACACTATCTCACTTCTTTCACACCTTGGTCCAGGAGAGAGCTGCAGCTCTCCCTCTCCAGGATCTTCTCATTTTCCATCTGTTCTGAGACGTGAATTATCACCACTTTCTTAAGTTTCTTTCATATCTTTCACTTTTCCTTTCCCCTGACTCCTTCCTTTCTAGCTATAGACATTTCCAAGTCTCTTCTTTCAGAAGAACATTTCCTTAACCATCTCTCTTCTTAAGAAAGTCCCTTTTTGCTCTCCTTCTTCCCACTGTCAAGCTTCTAGAAGGAGTAATATATACCACCTCAAATCTCAATCATTCTTTCTTTGTTGAGTGGCTTTATTGAGATACTATTCGTGTACAGTAAAACTTGTGAAAGTTGGAACCTGTGTCAGGTGGAAACCTCTCAGAGAAGGAAAACTCAATTATTTTCCACTAGAACAAGCAATAGAAGAGTGGTGGTTAAGGCTGCACTGTGTCAGCTTGCAAGACCCAGAGAACCAAGTCAGTTCCATCGAGTTCCAGCTCTCACAGGTTTCACCGTGCCATACTACTAAGGAACCCTTATGGCACAATGGTTAAGCACTTGGCTACTAACCAAGAGGTCAACAGTTCAAACCTACTAGTGGCTCTGTGGGAGAAAAGATTTGGCAATCTGCTCCCTTAAAGATTGCAGCCTCAAAAATCCTAAGAAACAGTTCTACTGTGTCCTTCAGGGTCACTATGGGTTGGATTTGGCTCAATGGCACAAAAAACCATGTGATTCATCTGTTTTTCTGCCACTATTGAAATGACCACATGATATTGGATTTTTAGTGCTATATTCACAACAGTCCTTGCATGGCACAAATGGCTAAGTGCTCCACTACTGGCCAAAAGGTTGAAGGTTTGAACACATTCAGAGGCACCATGAAAGACAGGACTGGCGATCTGCTTCTGAAAGGTCACAGCCTTGAAAGCCCCATGGAACAGTTGTACTCTGCACACATGAGGTTACCATGACTCAGAATTAACTCGATAGCAACTAAGAAAAATAACAACAAAGATATTCACAGACATGTGCAACCATCACCACGGTCAATTTTAGAACACTTTCAATACCTCAAAAAGAAACCCCATGCCCTTTAATGAGCACCTTCCTACCCACCCCTTGCCCTAAGCAATCACTAATCTACTTTCCGTCTCTATAGATTTCCTACTCCAGTGGAATCATATAACATGTGGTATTTTGTGACTGGCTTCCTTCACTTAGCATAATGTCTTCAAGCTTCATCCATGTTGTAGCAATACTTGTGCTACTGTAGCAGTATTAGTAACTTATATTTATGGCTGAATAATATTCCATTGTATGTATATACAAAATTTTGTTTACCATTTTTCAATTGGTGGACCTTTTTTTCCCCTATCTTTTGGGTATTGTGAATAATGCTGCTATAAACAAACATCTCGTACAAGGTTTGGGGGACAAATGTTTTTATTTTCACCTAGGAGTGGAATTAGTGAGTCATATGGTAACTTTATATTTAGTCATTTGAGGAACTGCCAGACTGTTTTCCAAAGTGACAGCACTACTTTACATTCACAGCAGCAATGTAGGAGGGTTTCAGTTTCTCCACATCCTCACCAACACTTATTGATTCCAGTCATCTTAGAGGGTGTGAAGTGGTATCTCTTTGTGGTTTTGATTTGCATTTTCCACATGACTAATGATATCAAGCATTTTTCATGTGCTTATTGGTCATTTGTATATCTTCCTTGGAGAAATGCCTATTCAGATCCTTTGCCCATTTTTAAATTGGTTTATTTGTCTTTTTATTGAGGAGTTGTAAATGCTCTTTATATTCAGAAGAAAGTCTTTTATCAGATATATGATTTACAAATATATTCTCCCGTTCTATGTCTTCACATTTTCTTGATAGTATCCTTTGGAGTAGAATATTTTTTTAATTTTGATGAAGTCTAATATTTCTGTTTTTTCTTTTGTTGCTTGTGCTTTTGGTGCCATATCTAAGAACTCTTTGTCAAAGGTCATGAAAATTTACTCCTTTCTTTTCTTCTAAGAATTTTATAGTTTTGGCTCTTACATTTAGGTCTTTGATTCATTCTGAGTTAATTTTTGTATATTGCGTGGAGGTTGGGTCTAATGTCATGCTTTTCATTTGGCTATCTAGTTGTTCTGGCACCATTTGTTGAACAGGTTATTGTTTCTCCATTGACTAGTCTTGGGAACAGTGTTGAAAATAAATTGGTCATAGCTTTATGGGCTTATTTCTGGGCTCTAAATTTTATTCTGTTGATTTATATATCTATCCTTGTGCTAGTACCATACTGTCTTGATTTATCACAGCTTTGTAGTAAATTTTGAAGTTGGTAAGCATGGGTCCTCCTACTTTGTTGGAAGACTCATTAACAACCTGCAATAAGCTGATGATACAACGTTGTTTGCCAAAAATTAAGAAAATTTGAAGCACTTACTGATGAAGGTCAAGGACTACAGCCTTCAGTATGACTCACACCTCAACATGAAGAAAATAAAAATCCTCACAACAGGGCTGATAAACAACACCATGATAAATGGATGAAAAATTGAAGTTATCAGTGATTTCATTCTACTTGGATCAATAATCAGTGTCCGTGGAAGAAGTAGTCAAGAAATCAAACAACATATTGCATTGGGCAAATCTGCCACAGCAGACCTCTTTAAAGTTTTATAGGGCAAAGATGTCAGTTTGATGACTAAGGTGTGCCTACCTAATGCATGATCTTTTGAATCACTTCATATGCATGTGAAAGCTGGACAATGAAAAAGGAAGACAGAAGAAGACTTAATGCATTTGAATTGTGGTGTTACCAAAAAATACCAAATATCTACATCAAGAAACAGAACTTCGAAGAAGAAACCAACAAATAGATACCATTTACAATAGCCCCCAGGAAGATAAAGTACTTATGAATAAATCTAAGCAAAGGCGTAAAATACCTATACAAAGAAAACTATAAGACACTACTGCAAGAAACCAAAAAAGATCTATATAAGTGGAAAAAACATACGTTGTTCATGGATAGGAAGACTCAACATTGTGAAAATGTCTATTCTACCCAAAGCAATCTATAGCTACAACACAATCCTGATCCAAACTCCAATGGCATTTTTTAATGAGATGGAGAAACAAATCACCAACTTCATATGGATAGGGAAGAAGTCCTGAATAAGTAAAGCATTACTGACAAAGGACAAAGTGGGAGGCCTCACACTACTTGATTTTAGAACCTATTATACTGCACAGTAGTCAAAACAGCCTGGTACTAGTACAAGAACAGATACATATACCAATTGACAGAATTGAGAATCCAGACGTAAATTCATCCACCTATGAGCAGCTGATATTTGACAAAGGCCCAAAGTCTGTTAATGGGGGAAAAGACAATCTTCTTAACAAATGGTGCTGGCATAAATGGATATCTGTTTGCAAAAAAATGAAACAAGACCCATAGCTCACACTATGCACAAAAACTAACTCCAAATAGATCAAAGGCCTAAATATAAAATCTAAAATGATAAAGAACATGGAAGAAAAAATAGGGACAGAGCCCTAATACATGGAATAAACAGTATATAAAACATTACTAACAATGCACAAACACCACAAAAGAAGCTAGATCGCTGGGAGTGCCTAAAAATCAAACACTTGTGCTCATCAAAAGACTTCACCAGGAGAGTAAAAAAGACAATGTACAGATGGGGAAAAACTTTTTGGCTATGACAAACCTGATCAGCGTCTAATTTCTAAAATCTGCAAGACATTGCAAAACCTCAAAAACAAAAAGACAAATAACCCCATTAAAAAACAGGCAAAGGATAGGAACAGGCACTTCACCAAAGAAGACATTCAAGCGGTGAACAGATACATGAGGAAGTGCTCACGATCATTAGCCGTTAGAGAAATGCAAATCAAAACTACAATGAGATACCATCTCACACCAACAAGGCTAGAATTAACCAAAAATACAAAATAATAGATATTGGAGAGGTTGTGGAGAGACTAGAACACTTATACACTGCTGGTTGGAATGTAAAATTGTACAACCACTTTGTAAATCGATTTGGTACTTCCTTTAAAAGCTAGAAATAGAAGTACAATATGATCCAGCAATCCCACTCCTTGGAATATATCCTAGAGAAATAAGAACCCTCACACGAATAGACATATGCACACTCGTGTTCATTGCAGCACTGTTTACAATAGCAAAAAGATGGAAGCAACCTAGGTACCCATCAACAGATGAACAGATAAATAAATTATGGTATATTCACACAATAGAATACTATACAAAGATAAAGAACAAAGATGAATCCGAGAAACACCTCATAACATGGAGGAATCTGGAAGGCCTTATGCTGAGTGAAATTAGTCAGTGGCAAGAGGACAAATATTGCATGAGACCACTATTATAAGAACTCAAGAAAAAGTTTAAACACAGAAGAAAACATTCTTTGATAGTTACGAGGGTAGGGAGGGAGAGAGAGGGGTATTCACTAACTAGACAGTAAAAAAAAAAAAAGACAAGAATTATTTAGGTGAAGGGAAGGACAACACACAACACAGGGGAAGTCAGCACAACTGGACTAAACCAAAAGCTGAGAAGTCCCCTAAACACAACCAAACACTTTGAGGGACAGAGTAGCAGGGGCAAGGGTCTGGGGACCACGGTTTCAGGGGACATTTAGGTCATTTGGCATAACAAAGTTTAAGAAAATGTTCTGCATCCCTCTTTGGTGAGTGGTGTCTGGGGTCTTAAAAGCTAGCAAGCGTCCATCTAAGATGCATCAATTCTTCCTAACCCACCTGGAGCAAAGGAGAATGAAGAATACCAAAGACTCAAGGAAAATATAAGCCCAAGAAGTGGAAAGGGCCACATAAACAAGAGACTTCATTAGCCTGAAACCAGAAGACCTAGATGGTGCCCAGCTACTACAAATGACCACCCTGACAGGGAATACAACAGAGTCCCTGACGGAGCAGGAGAAAAGTGGGGCACAGAACTCAAATTCATTTAAGAAGGCTAGACTTAATGGTTTGACTGAGACTTCAGGGACCCCAGAAGACATAGCCCCTGGACTCTTTGTTAGCCCAAAACTAAAACCATTCCAGAAGCTAACTCTTCAGACAAAGGTTAGACTGGACTACAAGACATAAAATGATAGTTGTGAAGAGTGTGCTTCTTAGCTCAAGTAGGTACATGAGACTAAGTGGACAGCTCCTGTCTGAAGGTGAGATGAGAAGGCAGAGAGGGACAGGAGCTGGTTGAATGGACATGGAAAATACAGAGTGGAAAGGACGAGTGTACTGTCACATTATAGAGAGAGCAACTAGGGTCATATAACAGTCTGTGTAAAAAATTTTGTGTGAGAAACTTACATGAACCGTAAACTTTCACTTAAAGCACAATAGAAAAAAAAATACTGAATATACCATAGACTGCCAGAGGAATAAACAAATCAGTCCTAGAGGAAATACAACAACAATTCTCACTGGACATGAGAATGGCGCAGTTTGGCTCACTTGCTTTTGACACACCATCAGGAAAGATCAATTGCTAGAAAGGACATCATGTTTGGTAAAGTGCAGGGCCAACAACATGCAGCTGAACCCTTGATGAGCTGGACCGACATAATAGCCAATACAATGGCCTCAAACATACCAACAATCATAAAGATGGTGCAAGACAGGGCGACATTTTATTCAGTTATGCATAAAATCACCACGAGTCAGAGCCAACTCTTGATGGCAACTAACAAAACCATCCAGGATATATAAATGACCCTTACAACTATACAAGAAAAAGACAGCACAACCCAATTAAAGAACAAAGGACTTAACTAGACATTTCTCCAAAGAAGATAATCAAATGTCCAAAATTCACATGAAAAAATGTCCAACACCATTAGTTGTTCACCACAATGAAATACCAGTCCACACCCACTAGGATAGCAATAAAAAAAAAAAATGGAAAAATACTAAATGTTGGTAAGGATGTAGAGAAATTAGAACCCTTGTACATTGCTAGTGGGAATGTAAAACAGTGCAGTTGCATTGGAAAATATTTTAGGGGTTCCTCAGAAGGTTAAACATAGAATTACTATATGATCCAGCTATTCCATTCCTAGGTATATATACAAAAGATTTGAAAACTGGGACTTAAGAAAATCCTTGAGCAAGAATGTTCATAGTAGCATTATTCACAATAGCCAAAAGATGAAAACAACCCAAGTGTCCATCAACAGATGAATGAATAAACAAAATGTGGTATATCCGCATAATGGAATATTATTTGGCAATAAAAAGTAATGAAGTCTATATGTATATACATATATATGTACTGCATAGATGAATCTCAACAATATTATGCAAAGTGAAAGAAGTCAGATACAAAAAGTTACATACTATATGATTCAATTTATATGAAATATCCAGAAATGGCAAATCCATAGACACAGAAAGCAGATTGGTGGTTGCCAGGTTTAGGGGAGGGAGGAATATGTACTACAGTTTTCTTTTTTGGAGTGATGAAGATGTTTTGTGACTTGATATAGGTGGTGGTTGTACATTGTGGATGTACTAAGTGACACTGAATGATTAAGTGACATCTTAATGTTAAAAAAGCAATATGATGTGTATCCAAACCATTCTTATTCTTTTTTTCTTTTTTAATTTTTATTGAGCTTCAAGTGAACGTTTACACATCAACTCATTTTGTCATATATAAGTTTATATACACCTTACTCCATACTCCCACTTAATCTCCCCCTAATGAGTCAGTCCTTCCAGTCTTTCCTTTCCTGACAATTTTGCCAGCTTCCAACCCTCTCCACCCTCCCATCCCCTCTCCAGACAGGAGATGCCAACACAGTTTCAAGTGTCCACCTGATGCAAATAGCTCACTCTTCATCAGCATCTCTCTCTTACCCACTGTCCAGTCCCTTCCACGTCTGATGAGTTGTCTTCGGGAATGGTTCCTGTCCTGGGCCAACAGAACGTTTGGGAACCATGACTACTGGGATTCCTCTAGTCTCAGTCAGACCACTAAGTATGGTCTTTTTGTGAGAATTTGGGGTCTGCATGCCACTGATCTCCTGCTCCCTCAGGGGTTCTCTGTTGTGCTCCCTGTCAGGGCAGTCATTGGTTGTGGCTGGGCACCAACTAGTTCTTCTGGTCTCAGGATGATGTAAGTCTCTAGTTCATGTGGCCCTTTCTGCCTCTTGGGCTCATAGTTATCGTGTGACCTTGGTGTTCTTCATTCTCCTTTGATCCAGGTGGATTGAGACCAATTGATGCATCTTAGATGGCTGCTTGTTAGCATTTAAGACCCCAGATGCCTCATTTCAAAGTGGGATGCAGAATGTTTTCATAATAGAATTATTTTGCCAATTCACTTAGAAGTCTCCTTAAACCATAGTCCCCAACCCCCGTCCTTGCTCCGCTGACCTTTGAAGCATTCAGTTTATCCCGGAAACTTCTTTGCTTTTGGTCCAGTCCAGTTGAGCTGACCTTCCCTGTATTGAGTATTGTCCTTCCCTTCACCTAAAGTAGTTCTTATCTACTAACTAATCAGTAAAAAACCCTCTCCCACCCTCCCTCCATCCCCTCCTCATAGCCACAAAAGTATGTGTTCTTCTCAGTTTATACTATTTCTCAAGATCTTATAACAGTGGTCTTATACAATAATTGTCCTTTTGCTTCTGACTAATTTCTCTCAGCATAATGCCTTCCAGGTTCCTCCATGTGATGAAATGTTTCACTGATTCGTCACTGTTCTTTATTGATGCATAGTATTCCATTGTGTGAATATACCACAATTTATTTACCCATTCATCCGTTGATGGGCACCTTGGTTGCTTCCAGCTTTTTGCTATTGTAAACAGAGCTGCAATAAACATGGGTGTGCATATATCTGTTCCTGTGAAGGCTCTTATTTCTCTAGGGTATATTCCGAGGAGTGGGATTTCTGGGTTGTATGGTAGTTCAATTTCTAACTGTTTAAGAAAACGCCAGATAGATTTCCAAAGTGGTTGTACCATTTTACATTCCCACCAGCAGTGTATAAGAGTTCCAATCTCTCTGCAGCCTCTCCAACATTTATTATTTTGTGTTTTTTGGATTAATGCCAGCCTTGTTGGTGTGAGATGGAATCTCATCGTAGTTTTAATTTGCATT
This sequence comes from Loxodonta africana, assembly GCF_030014295.1. Taxonomy (NCBI): domain Eukaryota; kingdom Metazoa; phylum Chordata; class Mammalia; order Proboscidea; family Elephantidae; genus Loxodonta; species Loxodonta africana. Next base: position 38,639,854 of record NC_087342.1, read on the forward strand.
TCTCTCATGGCTAATGATCGAGAGCATTTTCTCATGTATCTGTTAGCTGCCTGAGTATCTTCTTTAGTGAAGTGTGTGTTCATATCTTTTGCCCACTTCTTGATTGGGTTGTTTGTCTTTTTGTGGTTGAATTTTGACAGAATCATGTAGATTTTAGAGATCAGGTGCTGGTTGGAGGTGTCATAGCTGAAAATTCTTTCCCAATCTGTAGGTGGTCTTTTTACTCTTTTGGTGAAGTCTTTAGATGAGCATAGGTGTTTGATTTTTAGGAGCTCCCAGTTATCTGGTTTCTCTTCATCATTTTGGGTAATGTTTTGTATTCTGTTTATGCCCTGTATTAGGGCTCTTAGAGTTGTCCCTATTTTTTCTTCCATGATCTTTATCATTTTAGTCTTCATGTTTAGGTCTTTGATCCACTTGGAGTTAGTTTTTGTGCATGGTGTGAGGTATGGGTCCTGTTTCATTTTTTTGCAAATGGATATCCAGTTATGCCAGCACCATTTGTTAAAAAGACTATCCTTTCCCCAATTAACTGACACTGGGCCTTTGACAAATATCAGCTGCTCATATGTGGATGGATTTGTATCTGGGTTCTCAATTCTGTTCCATTGGTCTATGTGCCTGTTGTTGTACCAGTACCAGGCTGTTTTGACTACTGTGGCTGTATAATAGGTTCTGAAATCAGGTAGAGTGAGGCCTCCCACTTTCTTCTTCTTTTTCAGTAATGCTTTACTTATCCGAGGCTTCTTTCCCTTCCATATGAAGTTGGTGATTTGTTTCTTCATCACATTAAAAAATGACATTGGAATTTGGATCGGAAGTGCATTGTATGTATAGACGGTTTTTGGTAGAATAGACATTTTTACTATGTTAAGTCTTCCTATCCATGAGGAAGGTCTGTTTTTCCACTTATTAGGTCCTTTTTTGTCTCTTGTAGTAGTACTTTGTAGTTTTCTTTGTATAGGTCTTTTACATCTTTGGTAAGATTTATTCCTAAGTATTTTATCTTCTTGGGGACTACTGTGAATGGTACTGATTTGGTGATTTCCTCTTCGATGTTCTTTTTGTGGATGTAGAGGAATCCAAGTGATTTTTGTATGTTTATCTTATAACCTGAGACTCTGCCAAACTCTTCTATTAGTTTCCGTAGTTTTCTGGAGGATTCCTTAGGGTTTTCTGTGTATAAGATCATGTCATCTGGAAATAGAGATAATTTTACTTCCTCCTTGCCAATTCAGATGCCCTTTATTTCTTTGTCTAGCCTAATTGCTCTGGCTAGGACCTCTAGCACAATGTCGAATAAGAGTGGTGATAAAGGGCATCCTTGTCTGGTTCCCGTTCTCAAGGGAAATGCTTTCAGGCTCTCTCTATTTAGAGTGATGTTGGCTGTTGGCTTTGCATAGATGCCCTTTATTATGTTGAGGAATTTTCCTTGAATTCCTACTTTGGTGAGAGTTTTTATCATAAATGGGTGTTGGACTTTGTCAAATGCCTTTTCTGCATCAATTGATAAGATCATGTGGTTTTTGTCTTTTGTTTTATTTATATGGTGGATGACATTAATGGTTTTTCTAATATTAAACCAGGCTTGCATACCTGGTATAAATCTCACTTGGTCTTGGTGAATTATTTTTTTGATATGTTGTTGAATTCCATTGGCTAGAATTTTGTTGAGGGTTTTTACATCTATGTTCATGAGGGATATAGGTCTGTAATTTTCTTTTTTTTGTGATGTCTTTACCTGGTTTTGGTATCAGGGATATGGTGGCTTCATAGAATGAGTTAGGTAGTATTCCGTCATTTTCAATGCTTTGAAATACCTTTATAAATACTTTATAAATAAAGACCACTACTAAATACCTTTAGTAGTGGTCTTAACTCTTCTCTGAAAGTTTGGTAGAACTCTGCAGTAAAGCCATCCGGGCCAGAGCTTTTTTTTGTTGGGAGTTTTTTGATTACCGTTTCAATCTCTTTTTTTGTCATGGGTCTATTTAGTTGTTCTACTTCTGATTGTGTTAGTTTAGGTAGGTAGTGTTTTTCTAGGAATTCATCCATTGCTTCTAGGTTTGCGAATTTGTTAGAGTACAATTTTTCATAATAATCTGATATGATTCTTTTAATTTCAGTTGGTTCTGTTGTGATGTGGTCCTTCTCGTTTCTTATTCAGGTTATTTGTTTCCTTTCCTGTATTTCTTTAGTCAGTCTGGCCGATGGTTTATCAATTTTGTTAATTTTTTCAAAGAACTAGCTTTTGGCTTTGTGAATTCTTTCAATTGTTTTTCTGTTCTCTAAAATGAATTTTTTAATTCATTTAGTTCAGCTCTAATTTTTATTATTTGTTTTCTTCTGGTGCCTGATGGATCCTTTTGTTGCTCACTTTCTATTTGTTCAAGTTGTAGGGAAAATTCTCTGATTTGGGCTCTTTCTTCTTTTTGTATGTGTGCATTTATCGATATAAATTGGCCTCTGAGCACTGCTTTTGCTGTGTCCCAGAGGTTTTGATAGGAAGTATTTTCATTCTCATTGCATTTTATGAATTTCTTTACTCTCTCCTTAATGTCTTCTATAACCCAGTCTTTTTTCAGGAGGGTATTGTTCATTTTCCAAGTATTTGATTTCTTTTCCCTAGTTTTTCTGTTATTGATTTCCACTTTTATTGCCTTGTGGTCTCAGAAGATGCTTTGTAATATTTTGATGTTTTGGATTCTGCAAAGCTTTGTTTTATGACCTAATATGTGATCTATTCTAGAGAATGTTCCATGTGCGCTAGAAAAAAAAGTATACTTTGCAGCTGTTGGGTGGAGACTTCTGTGTAAGTCAATGAGGTCAAGGTGGTTGATTTTTGTAATTAGGTCTTCCGTGTCTCTATTGAGCTTCTTACTGGATGTCCTGTCCCTCTCCGAAAGTGGTGTGTTGAAGTCTCCTGCTACAATTGTGGAGGTGTCTATCTCACTTTTCAGTTCTGTTAAAATTTGTTTTATGTATCTTGCATCCCTGTCATTGAGTGCATAAATATTTAATATGGTTATATCTTCCTGGTCAATTCTCCCTTTTAACATTATGTAGTGTCCTTCTTTATCCTTTGTGGTGGATTTAAGTTTAAAGTCTATTTTCTCAGAAATTAATATTGCTACTCCTGCTCTTTTTTGCTTATTGTTTGCTTGATGTATTTTTTCCATCCTTTGAGTTTTAGTTTGTTTGTGTCTCTAAGTCTAAGGTGTGTCTCTTGTAGGCAGCATATACACGGATTGTGTTTCTTTATCCAGTCTGAGACTCTCTCTCTCTTTATTGGTGTGTTTAGTCCATTTACATTTAGCATAATTATAGATAAGGATGTGTATAGTGTTGTCATTTTGATGTCTTTTTGTGTGTGTTGTTGACAATTTCATTTTTCCACTTACTTTTTTGTGCTGAGACGTTTTTCTTTGTAAATTGTGTGTTTGCTGAGTCGTTATGTTTTTCTTGGTTTTTATTTTGAGGTATGGAGTTGTTATACCTCTTTGTGGTTGCCTTAATATTTACCCCTATTTTTGTAAGTGAAAGCCTAACTTGTATTGTCCTATATTGCCTTGTATCCCTCTCCATATGGCAGTTCTAAGCCACCTGTATTTAGTCCCTCTTTTTGGTTATTGTGATGTTTTACATATTGACTTCACTGATTCCCTGTTTTGAGCATTTTTTTTTTTTAATTAATCTTAAATTGTTTTTGTGATTTCCGTATTTGAGTTAATATCAGGATGTTCTGTTCTGTGACCTTGTGTTGTCCTGGTATCTGATATTATTGGTTTTCTGACCAAACAATTTCCTTTAGTATTTCTTGTAGCTTTGGTTCGGTTTTTGCAAATTCTCTAAGCTTGTGTTTATCTGTAAATATCTTAATTTCTCCTTCATATTTCAGAGAGAGTTTTGCTGGATATATGATCCTTGGCTGGTAGTTTTTCTCCTTCAGTGTTCTGTATATGTTATCCCATTGCCTTCTTGCCTGCATGATTTCTGCTGAGTAGTCTGAACTTATTCTTATTGATTCTCCTTTGTAGGAGACCTTTCTTTTATCCCTGGCTGCTTTTAAAATTTTCTGTTTATCTTTGGTTTTGGCGAGTTTAATGATAATATGTCTTGGTGTTTTTCTTTTTGGATCAATCTTAAGTGGGGTTGGATGAGCATCTTGGATAGATATCCTTTCGTCTTTCATGATGTCAGGGAAGTTTTCTGCCAGCAGATCTTCAACTATTCTCTCTGTGTTTTCTGTTATCCCTTCCTGTTCTGGGACTCCAATCACACACAAGTTATCCTTCTTGATAGAGTCCCACATGGTTCTTAGGGTTTCTTCATTTTTTTAAATTCTTTTATCTGATTTTTTTTCAGCTATATTGGTGTTAATTCCCTGGTCCTCCAGATGTCCCAGTCTGCATTCTAATTGCTCGAGTCTGCTCCTCTGACTTCCTATTGCGTTGTCTAATTCTGTAATTTTATTGTTAATCTTTTGGATTTCTGAATACTGTCTCTCTGTGGATTCTTGCAACTTTTTAATTTTTGCACTATGTTCTTGAATAATCTTTTTGAGTTCTTCAACTGCTTTATCAGTGTGTTCCTTGGCTTTTTCTGTAGATTGTCTTATTTCATTTCAGAGGTCATCCCTGATGTCTTGAAGCATTCTGTAAATTAGTTTTTTATATTCTGTATCTGGTACTTCCAGGTTTCTATCTTCATTTGGGAAAGATTTTGATTCTTTAGTTTGGGGGGTTGTAGAGCAGTCATGGTCTGCTTCTTTATGTGGTTTGATATCGACTGCTGTCTCCGAGCCATCACTAAGATATTGTAGTGATTTATTCTATATTTGCTCACTGAGTCTTATCTTGTTTTGTTTTCTTTCAATATGTGTAGATGGGCTACTATATTGCACTGTCTTGATTGTTGTAGCCCTTGACTTACTTATGACCTATTACCAGCTGGTTTGGGCTGTTACCAGATATATATGCCTGAGTCCATTCACTATTCTTGAGTCGAATCTGATTTTGGGTCATCAAGTGTGTGATGCAGATTGTCACCTATCCACCTTGAGAAGTAGTGGTGTTAGTTGTGTGCACCAGGTTCTAGTAGCAGCTGGGGTTCACACTCCAGGGGCGGCAGGATGCTGACAGGCTTCCCACAAGTGTCAGTGAGGTAGGTGTGTCTCTATTCCTAAAGCACCTTGGTGGGTGGGCTCTGCAGCTGTACCTTAGGCCCCCAATGCAAGTACCTCTACAGATTGGTAGGTGTCACCCTCCTTAGACCCCTGAGGCAGAAGGCTAGGTGGTCTGGGGGGAGCTTCAGCCCTCAGTTCCCTGTTGTGGGTCAGTGAGGGCTCTGTTCAATACGCAGAGGTATTAGACCTGGGAAACTTGTCTTTCCAGTAAATCCGCTAAAACAAATGCAGTCAGATCCCTATCAGAAATGCCTTTGCATTATAATAGCCACCTTGTTCCCTGTAGGGATGAGAGCCTGACACTGTGGATCACATATGCTTGGCTGGAGCTGGTTCTGTGTTTTTAGTCCGATTAGGGAAGGATTTTTGGTCCCTGGGTTTTTTGTGGTTGCTTCTCTCAGGCCAGAAGAATGGGTTAGGAAAAGACCAGAAAAAAAAAAAAAGGAAATAAAAACCATGGAGCAGTTCTCCCTCTGGCTCAGGAAATTCCAATGTTAATGAAGCGGCCTGGGAAGGGGAGGGGAGGGTTCAGATAAACAGGAGAGAGTAGCACCCCGGAATGTAGACAAAGTTACTTATCTTGCTTGGGATGTCTGTTTTATCTGAGATCCCCGATGGGCGCATCACCTGTGTGCGCTGGCTGGGTAGAGATTGCCCCCGAAGGTCTGGCCTGTGTCCTGTGCTTGCGCTGTCTCAGAAGCCGCGGTCAGTTCCTCTGCTGCTAGTCCAAAGCCCAGCGTCAAGGTTCCCCAGCTGGGACGCTGCACTCCCGGCTCCAAAAACAGTCACTGCCTCCCGGTGACTTCTCCTCCCGCCAGCTGCGTCCCAGTGCCACCTGCGTGGACCAGCTGGGCCCCCCCCAGGTCAGTTTAGGGGGCTGGGGCTGCGCCCCGGGTTTGTAACGTCACAGGATGATGTGCTCAGCCCCCCTGTGCCTAGTCCAAAGCCCCGCGCCAAGGTTCCCTGGCTGGGACGCTGCTCTTCCGGCTCCAACACCAGTCGCTGCCTCCCGGCAACTTCTCCTCCCACCAGCCGCTTGGCCCTGCCACCCAAGCGGATAGGCTGGGCCCCCTCCTGAGGTCAGTTCACTGGGGGTAGGGCTGCGCCCCGTGTTTGCGCTGTCACAGGATGCCATGCTCAGCTCCCCTGCACCCAGTCCAAAGCCCGGAGCCAAGGTTTTCTGACTGGGACGCTGGCTCCAGGCTCCGAAAACAGTCGCTGCTTCCCTGTAGTTGTTTGTTCTCGGTCTCTGTCACTCAGGTCAACTCTTTAAATCTGTATTTGTTGGTCAGGGTTCATAGATTGTCATGTATGTGATTGATTCACTTGTTTTTCTGAGTCTTTGTTGCAAGAGGGATCCAAGGTAGCGTCTACCTAGTCAGCCATCTTCCCATTCTTATTCTTGATGTGTTGAGTTATTAAGTAATCACAAAAAAGTAACAGTAAGATCGAGTTTCTTTGTGCTCTCACTGCTAGCATCCATATGGAAAAACATTTATGAAGACCTTTTATCAATCTTTTCAGTCTTTATAAAGTTCAAAATGTTCTCAGAACCCTCACCAGAAGAGCCCTCCTCCCATGTAGCTGTCTTCCAGATTCCTTGGCATAGACGACTGAGCACCTCTAGCCTGTCAAAATATCTCAACTGATATTCTGTCAATTCCTTGATCCTTGTTTTTTGCCAGTGCCTTCAGTGCTTGGACTTCTTCCTTCAGTACTGTAAGTTCTTGATCATATGCTATCTCCTGAAATTGTTGAACATCGACCAATTCTTTTTGGTACAGTGATTCTGTGTATTCGTTCCATCTTCTTTTGATGCTTTCTGTGTTGTTTAATACTTTCCTGTAGAATCCTTCAATATTTCAACTCAAGGCTTGAATTTTCTCTTCAATTTTTTCAGCTTGAAAAGTGCCATGCATGTTCTTCCCTTTTGGTTTTCTAACTACAGGTCTTTGCACATTTCATTATAATACTTTGTCTTCTCAACCCACCCTCAGAAATCTCCTGTTCAGGTCTTTTATTTCATCATTTCTTCTTTTTGCATAGCTACTCTATGATCAAGAACAAGTTTCAGAGTCTCGTCTGACATCCATTTTGATCTTTTCTTTCTTTTTATGACCTCTTGCTTTCTTGATGTATGGTGTCCTTGACGTCATTCAGTCATTAGTGTTCGTCAAATCTATTCTCCAGATGATCTCTACCCATTCCAAAGAAACATGATCCAACAGAATGCTAAAATTATCAAACAATATCATTAATATCACACACAAGTAAAATTTTGCTGAAAATCATTCAGAAGCAGTCACAGTAGTACATTGACAGGGAACTGCCAGAAATTTAAGCCAAATTCTGAAGAGGACATGTAATGAGTAATATCACTACTGATGTCAGATGGATCTTGGCTGAAAGCAGAGAATATCAGAAAGATATTTACCTGTTTTATTGACTATGTAAAGGCTTTTGACTATGTGGATCATAACGAGCTATAGATAACATTGCAAAGAATGGGATTTCCAGAACAGTTAATCATGCTCTTGAGGAACCTGTACATAGACCAAGAGACAGTTGTTCGAACAGAACAAGAGGATACTGTGTGGTTTAAAGTCAGAAAAGGTGTGTGTTAGGGTTGTATTTTTTCAGTATGTTTATTCAATCTGTATGCTGAGCAAATAATCTGAGAAGCTGGATTATATGAAGAATGTGGCATCAGGACTGGAGTAAGACTCATTGAAAACCTGCGATATGCATATGACACAACCTTGCTTTTTGAAAGTGAGGAGAACTTGAAGCACTGATGAAGATCAAAGACTATAGCCTTCAGAATGGATTACACCTTTAACATAAAGAAAATAAAAATCCTCACAAGTAGAACAATATGCAAAGTCACGATAAACAGAGAAAAGATTAAAGTTGTCAAAGATTTCATTTTACTTAGATCTGAAATCGATGCTGTCTTAGTCATTTAGTGCTGCTGTAACAGAAATACTACAAGTGGATAGCTTTAACAAAAAGAAACTTATTCTCTCACAGTCTAGTAGGCTACAAACCCATATTCAGGGCATCAGCTCCAGGGGAAGGCTTTCTCTTCTCTGTCAGCTCTAGTGGAAGGTTCTTGCAGTCTTCTATCTCCACCGGTTTAAGAGTTTCTCAGCACAAGGACCTCAGGTCCAAAGGACATGCTATGTTCCTAGTGCTTCTTTCTTGGTGATATGAGGTCCCCCTGTCTCTCTGCTAGCTTTTCTCTTTTATATCTCAAAAAAGATTGGCTTAAGACACAACCTTGTCTTGTAGATTGAGTTCTGCCTCATCAACATAACTGCTGGTAATCCAAACTCATTGACATCATAGAGACAGAGTTTACAACATGTAGGAAAATCACATCAGATGACAAAATGGTGGACAATAACACAATACTGGGAATCATGGCCTAGCCAAATTGACACATATTTTGGGGGGACATAATTCAATCCATAACAAACGCCCAATGGAAGCAGCAGTTAAGAATTTGATGACGTATTGCATTGGGCAAATCTGTTGCAAAAGATCTCTTTAAAGTGTTGAAAAGCAAAGATGTCAGTTTAAGTACTAAAAAATGCACCTGACTCACGCCATGGTGTTTTCAATCACCTCATATGCATGGGAAAGCTGAACAATGAATAAATAGGAAGACCGAAGAAGAATTGACACCTTTGAATTATGGTGTTGGTGAAGAATATTAAATATTCCAAGGACTGCCAGAACGAGCAAATGTATCTTGGAAGAAGTACAGCCAGAATGCTCCTTAGATGCAGGGATGGTAAAACTTCATCTGACATACTTTGGACATGTTATCAGGAGGGGCCAGCCCCTGGAGAAGACATTATACTTAGTAAGGTAGATGGTCAGCGAAAACAGAAGATCCTCAAGAGATGGATTGACACAGTGGCCTCAATAATGGGCTCAGGCATAACAATGATCACAAGGATGGCACAGGACTGGGCAGTGTTTCATTCTGTTGTATGTAGGGTTGCTATGAGTCAGAACCAACTCGAGGACACCTAACAACAACAACAACAACACTAAGAACTTTTGTTAAACAGCCACACTTCTCTGCATACATACAGAGAATAGATTTTTACCTCAATCACAATACTAACATAATGGATGCTGTTATTCTTAAAAAAAATTTTTTTAAACCTCCAATTCATGGTGGATTTGAATAAGTGCACACACACACCCACAAACACACACGTTCATGCACTCACACACAGAAAATGGAAATTATTCAGACTTACACAGACTAACTAATGAATGTTTAAGATTCAGAAGTGATGCTTGCATGTATTACTGAATAGAAAGCAATATGTGCCTGTGGTTTCCGTATACCAGAACCCCAATAGCAACCTGTATAGTCAGTTTCCTCCATTTACTCCTTGTTGTTATTGTGGAGAATTCTGGAACTGAAGGTAGCCTCCTATGAACAGTGTCTATAATTCATACCACCTGCAACACTTCCCACAGCCCTCCTCCATTGAAATACTGTAGGCAAACCATGGGTTTAGTGTGAGGTTAACATTTTCTCTAATATGCATTAAAATAAGCACACACATCACTTTTGAATGTTCATCTGTATACAATAAAATAATCTCTATTGTCAGTGCTATCACACTTGAGCAAAAGCCATTTTAGGAAAATCTGTGTTAACACCAGGTATGTGGAATTCTAACTCTAGTTTTCGGAAAACTACCTTTTCCAGGACAAGTCCAACGTTACTTCTGTTGCAGATCACAGTTACTCCACAGAAAGTGGGGTTTGAGTAGCTAAACTCTCTCCCTCCTCATGTGTACTCATTTTAGCCATAATTATAGCCCATCATAATTTGCACTGAAGGTCCTGCCTGTGTCCAAGGAAGCCATTCCGTGTGAATGTGTTCTGGAATTCAAGTTTATTTATCCCTTCTTTTCTGTTTGCTATAATATGGTAAGTGTAATTGAGGGTAACCTTCTCTCTAATTAGTATTAGTATTATCGAATTAATTTCACTTTCCCCATAATTTACAACTTTACGTATTTCCTGATAAATTGATTTATTATTTTCTACTGTTTGTGGTCTCTCCATTTTTCCTTGAGATTTAGCTAGAAAAACAATTTGGCCATTTGGCTATTTACAGTAATTTGCAACTGTTTGTGCTGATGGAAAATGTTACTCTTAAGGTAATTAGCTGAGTGATTTTCTTAATAATTCTGCTCACTTTCCACTCTGTTCCACACACTCTTCATGGATAGAAAAATGGGTTTAAATCAGCATATATTAAAGCGGGGTTAGCACATACACACACATACTATATATATAAACTAACATATTATCACTGTATATTATACTGTATCACCAGTATGTAAGTCATTTTACTATAATTTTAAAATAGGAATATTTCCAGTTATCATCCCTTCGCTTTTGTACTTAGGCTAAGAAATCCTCAGCTAAATAACGATATAAAAATGGAATATTATCTTTCAATCATTATTATTTCACACACAAACAGGTCTAAGTGTGTCTTGCTGAGCGTTGTTGAAGAAATTGTAACCCCTTGCCACTAGATTTTCTAGAAAAGGGCATTGCCAAATTATCTCTTTCAATAATTTGATTTAATTTGAAGAAAATGCAAACTGGCAAAACTATTTTTAAAAAGCAATTTTGTTAGAGATAAAGATTAAACATTAATGCATAACTAAAATAGTTCTCTTGCTTCCATTTATTTCGAGTCCTAAAAGAGCTACCCCGAGTTAGGTTAGCAAGGTGATATCCACAGCAAAGTGCTTTAGGGACCTGGGAAATAAAAGGAAATCTTTGTTGGCCATTCTCATTTCACTGGGGGAAAAATGCTCCCTACATTTGCTCATTTGGATGCCTGCTAGGGCGTGCTTGTGGATTTTTTCTCATTCTGCGTGGGTAGGTTCGTGGCCACTGTGAGCTTGCATTACCCTGGCTGCCCAGGCAAGAAGTGGAGAAAAGTCAGGGTTAATTAAAAGCAAGCCAAATGGATAAAATAGGCATAGTTTTCCATTCTTGGCTCTGTCACTCCTAACAGGCAAGATTGTGTCAATGAGCTCCTCCAGGTCGAGAGGCAGAGAGGAAGAAGGAACAGAGGGCAGAGACCAGAGCCAGGAGGGATCCGTTACAAGGGAAGAGATGTCAGGTCAAACAGGCAGTGTGGGAAGAGAATTCATGAGAGGAGGGAAGCAAACAAGAAAAGCGGTCCTTAAACAAGCCCACCTCTCTCTGCCTGGGAACATTTTTCAGACTCAATGGCACTGGTTTTTTTTTTTTTTTTGGTGATACATGCAGGGTAAACTAAGCAAAAAGCAACAATCATGCTGAGCTAAGGAAGATGGAGCTGAGTTCAGGGAGGCAGGAACTGGTGGAGCAGAGCACCAGGAAGAAAGGCCATATTGTCCTGCTTTTTTGCACGGCTGGAAATTCCTGACTGGAAGATAGACATTGATAACTTTACATTATTGTGCGCTGAATTTCATAGTACAGGCTGGGTGATTCAAATGGTTAGTGCTTGACTATTCCCTAAAAGCTTAGCCGTTCGAACCCACCCAGGCCTGATGATCTTCTGAAAGGTCATACCCTTGAAAACTCTGTGGAGCAGTTTTACTCTGCACACATGGGGTCACCAGGAGGCAGAATCAACTTGACAGCAACTAACAGCAACGAAATATATTTTTAGTCTTTATTCTGGAATACAGTTACGTTGCCTGGAATCAGTTTGATCAAATTGATTTTTTTTAAAGCTTAGTTAAAGTGAATCTAGAATTTCTGAGTTTTTCAGGGCCGATGTGGTCCAATTTTTGAGTCAATATCATTCTGAGATCTTTACCTTTTCCTCTGTAAAGGAGCAGGTCCTTCCACTCTGGCTGGTGGGAGCACTAACTTCCCAACCCTGTGTTTGATCTGAGGTTGATTCCCCTGCCTGCTCTCACTGCCTACCTCCTGGCATCCCACCTGGTCTTGGCAGTGTTCTCAAGTGCACACGCAGCCTATTACCAACCAGGATGCAAACAGCACCCTCTGTACATCTCCGGAGTTTATTCTTTCTCTCCCCAGCAACCTGCTTCCCAGCATTTAGCTTCACAAATTCTAATTGTTTAAGGTGGAAGGTAAATCTAGTCCCTCTTACCCCATCATGGCTGAGAATAGAAACCTCTAAATTGTGATTTTACCATCCATTGTAAAAAAGAGTGAGGACGCTCTTGGTCATGAAACTGAACAATCTCCAAGGTGCACTGCTAGTTGTAAAAAAGGCATGTTTCATAAGAGTCTAGCAAAGAAGGACAATGGGGAAATATTTTTACATTTTCTTGCATTTGATTAAGATGCCCTGGAAGTTAATAAAATAGTTAGTAGAAGTACTTATCTAAGTGAGTGAGGTGGGGAATGGGCTCTTGAGGCCAGATGAAATAAGAATGTTCACTTTAGATAGTTTGATGATACTTTGATTTTTTGATTCTGGTAAGTACATTATCAATTCAAACATTAAAAAAAAAAATTAATGTTGCTGGTTATCCACATAGAAAAGAACAAAATTGAATTTCTATTTTACACTTTTCATAAAAATCAATTCTAGGTAGAATAAATAAATATGAAAGGCAAACCAGTAAAACTTTTAGCAGATTATATAGGAAAATATCTTTATATATGTAGAATAGAGGCAGATTTATTATACAAGACAGAAAATCACAAATATTAAAGAAAAAGTTTAATAAATTAGGCCACATTAAAATTTAAGAAGTTGATTTTAACTTAATTGATATAATTTTATGCATTGATCAAAATATAATAAAAAGGGTATAAAGAAAGACAAAAATTGGGAGAAAATAGTTTTATCATATAAAGCTAATGAATATTTGTGCACAGAATATATTTTTAAAAACTATGAAGATCCAATAGGAAAAAAGGTCAAAACCCTGACCAGTCACTTCATGGAGGAGTAAACACAAATAGCCCATAATCAGATGAAAAGATACTTGGAAATGGGGAAGGGCACATTAGGACCAGTGGCATCCATTTCACTTCTATCAGGTTGGCAAACTACCATAGTCAGACACACCAAGCGCAGTGAGAGTGTGAGGGACAGACCCTGACCAGCTGTGTGTGAGAGTGTGACCTGGCATAAACACCTGGAAAAGTCCCAGAATGACTTCATAAACCTGATCATGCTTCTATCCTGCCAGAAAGCAACGCTCCTTCTAAACACACTCCCTAAAAACTGGTTGCACATGTATACAAGGGACATGAGCAGAACATTCATAGTAACACTCTGTAACACTCAGGAGTCAACACAGCCTGTAAACATGGAATAGTTTGAAGAACCTGAAATTGACCCAAATGTCTAACAGCAGTAGACTACATGAATAAACTGTGATGTGGCCATACAATGAATACTATCCAAGAGTGAGAGCAAATTAACTACGGTCACATATATCTACATAGAAGTCTCTCAATAATCATTCAGTAAAACAACAAGTCACATAAAATATGCAATATAAAATTCCACCTAAATGCAGAAACAAAGCTAACAAACAAAAAATGAAAATGACACTCGGTGAGTGTGTGTACATGTTTATATGTCTATATCTACATCTATCTATCTACCTTAAAGGAAAGCAAAGAAATGACCACCAAAATATTCAGGTAGCAGGTAACTGGGTTGGAGGGAGGTGTAAATAGGGAGAGCACAAAGGAGCTTCAGCCTAAGTTATTGCTGATATTCTATTTCTTAATAAGCTGTTTGGTAGATAGGTGGATATTTGCTTTATTGTTGTTTAAGTGGAAAATGGCTATCATATGTACTCTTTATTGTGAAAAATATATTTCATAAAAATAATTAATAGGGTGAAGTCTTGCATTGTCTCATTTTTTTCCCTTTCATGTCTTACACCACTGTTTGTTTTATAAAGAGATATTTAAACATTTATGTATTCATATATTTTAAATAAGCTGGAATATTAAAAAAAGAAAGCTAAATAAAAGAACAGATTGATCGTTAAGCCAGTGGAGCAGTTAAATTAGTACATTAGCTGTGACTCTTTCAACTGAGGATCCCTGGTGGCACAGTGGTTAAGAGCCTGGCTGCTAACCAAAAGGTCACAGTTCAAATCAGCCAGCACTCCTTCGAAACCCTATGGGGCATTTCTACTCTGTCCTATAGAGTCGCTATGAGCCAGAGTCAACTTGGTTTTTGGTTTTGGTCTTTTAACTAAGTAATAATGAATGTTTTTATTTATGAGACAAGGTTAATTTTTTCGAATTATAAGGTATTTTCAGTGAACACCTTTCAACAAATTGAAGTCAAATTTGCAATGGAGACCACCATGCAGGAACTTTATCAGGGGATGCACTTGGGTCAACGCCTGTGGGAAAAGGGAAGGAAGCAGGATCAGACAGAGTGAGGCTGGGCTTCAATGCATCTGAACAAAAGCCTCCACCAACCCCATGGAGGGACCTCTAAGGCTGGAATTCCTCCACAGTTGTCTGCCCTGAGATGAGAGAGTGGGCTTTCTGCCATATTGACCACTCACTGGGTGCAGGTGGCCTTTGTGACCTGGTCAGGGCAGCTGTCCTCAGCAGAGGGTGGTTCCTAGAGGGGAGGACATTGGGGGCTGACTGCCCAACACTTCAGCACAGGGGGGATGGGGAGTAAGCCTCAGCCCTTCAGTTCTGAAGGAGACTGGCAGCACTTCCAGCTCCACTACACCTGCTGTGGGTGAGGACATGGGGGAAGGCCTATGGGTTCCCAGGATGAGCATGTACTGGGCCGTGTCCTCAAGAAGCTCATCCTAGTACTATGAGGCTGGAGGACTGACAGGAGTGTGATGGAGAAACAATTGGCATGTGCTGGAAGAGAGGGCTAGTCTAACTAACAAAGGGCCAGAGTAAAGCTTGGGACCTGTAGCAAAGACTTGAAAAAGCTGCCATGGGAGATGAGTGAGAAAGTCCCCTCTTCCAGGCCCTGCCTGAGAGTTAATGCTATCTGAAAGCATGGCCATGGTGGAGCAATCTGCATGGTTCATGGATTCCCCCAGAGACAATCAAAGTCAGTGTACAGGTGTCTTCGTCAGTTTATGGTTCACAAGGGGAGACAGGGGAAATCAGAGAGAAAATGAATCCAGGGTCTCAGTGTGTCTTGATGGCTGTCATGCTGTGTAGCCTCCAGCCCTCATCCCCCCTTCATTCCCCATCGCCCACCAGTCCCATCTGCTGGTCTCCATGCAGCGTGAGTCAAAGTGCCACTTATGAAGTTTAGAACTCATGAAAGATAGGTCATATGGGGCTGTCAGCTAGGGAATTAAACATGAGGCAGCCAATCCATCAATGGGTCACTGGGCAGACATATGATTCATCCACACAACAGAATATGATTCCACCATAAAAAAGAATAAAACACCAACTGCATTGGGCAAATCTGCATGAAAGAAAGAGAGAGAGAGAGAAAGGGAGAAAGAAAAGAAAGAAAGGAAGGAAGGAAGGAAGGAAGGAAGGAAGGAAGGAAGGAAGGAAGGAAGGAAGGAAGGAAGGAAGGAAGGAAGGAAGGAAGGAAGGAAGGAAGGAAGAAAGGAAGAAAAAGGAAGGAAGGAAGGAGGGAGGGAGGGAGGGAGGAAGGAAGGGAGGAAGGGAGGGAGGAAGGGAGGAAGGGAGGAAGGAAGGAAGGAAGAAAGGAAGAAAGAAAAAAAGGAAGAAAAAAAGAAAGAAAAGAAAGAAAGAAAGAAAGAGAGAGAGAGAGAGAGAGAGAGAGAAGAAAGAAAGAAAGAAAGAAAGAAAGAAAGAAAGAAAGAAAGAAAGAAAGAAAGAAAGAAAGAAAGAAAGAAAGAAAGAAAGAAAGAAAGAAAGAAAGAAAGAAAGAAAGAAAGAAAGAAAGAAAGAAAGAAAGAAAGAAAGAAAGAAAGAAAGAATGAAAGAAAGAAAGAAAGAAAAAGAAAGAAAGAGAAAGAAAACCTCTTTAAAGTTTTAAAAAGCAAAGATGTCAGTTTGATGACTAAGGTGCACCTGAGACAAGCCAAGGTCTTTTCAATCACCTCGTATGTGTGAAAACTGGACAATGAAAAAGGAAGACAAAAGAATTGATGCATTCAAATTGTGGTATTGGATATGAGCCCAAGAGACAAAAAGGGCCACATAACCCAAGACTACATCAGCCTGAGACCAGAAGAACTAAATGGTGCCCAGCTACAACCGATGACTGCCCTGACAGGGAACACAACAGAGAATCCCTGAGGGAGAAGGACAGCAGTGGGATGCAGACTTCAAATTCTCGTAAAATGACCAGACTTAATGGTGTGACTGAGACTAGAGGGACCCTGGAGGTCATGGTCCCCGACCTTCTGTTAGCCCAAGACAGGAACCATTCCCAAAGCCAACTCTTCAGACAGGGATTGGACTAGACTATGGGATATAAAATGATGCTGGTGAGGGGTGGGCTTCTTGGATCAAGTAGACACATGAGACTATATGGGCAGCTCCTTTCTAGAGGGGAGATGGGAGGGCAGAAGGGGTAAGAAGCTGGCTGAGTGGACACGAAATAGAGAGTGGAGGGAAGGAGTGTGCTGTCTCATTGGGGGGAGAGCAACTAGGAGTATATAGTAAGGTGTATATAAGTTTTTGTATGAGAGACTGACTTGATTTGTAAACTTTCACTTAAAGTACAATAAAAATTAAAACAAACAAATGAACAAATTGTGGTATTGAAGAAATTTGACTCTACTGTGGATTGCCAAAAGAATGAACAAATCAGTCTTACAGGAAATAGAACTGGAGTGTTCCTTAGAAGCAAGGATGGCAAGATTTCGTCTTGCTTACTTTGGAAACACCATCAGGAAAAACCAATTGCTAGAAAATGGTATCATGTTTGGAAAGCAGGGAGTCAGTAAAACCCTCAATGAGATGGATTGACACAATAGCCCCAACAACGGACTCAAACACACCAACGGTCATGAAGATAGTGTAGGACTGAGCAACATTTAATTCTGCCGTATATAAGGTCACGAGGAGCTAGAGATGGCTCAACAGCAGCTAACAACAACATAGATACAAGCAACTAACAGCAACATGGATACTAATGATTAGCTCTACTTATAGTCAAGGAGAAGTTAAACAATTCAATAGTTTCCAAAATGGTCATGACTTTTTTCGACTTGTGAGATTTTCTCAGTTTCTTATAGTATATGTATTTCTTCAAGTGGAAACCTGAGAGACGCTTTGAATGTGCCCCTTCCTAAAGCCTGAACCCAAGGTTAGCAACGGAGAAACACCATTCCTTCAGAGACAATGCTGTACTTGTGCCATGGCCATTCAGGTCGGTGCCCGGGTGAATATGAAGCATTTGTTGGCAAGACTTTTTGAAGTCTGTTGACAGTGAAGCCTTAATGGATTTCCCTTTGTGCTGTGCTTTTTGAGTTGTTTTACACTGTCCTTTGGAAAGCTGTCCACTGACAATGGGGCTGCTGTAGAAGAAATGATCAAAGAAACTACCTCTAATCATAAGGTCTTCATTTCTGAACAGCATAAGAGGTCCTCCCACCCCTGCCGTTGTGTTGTTGTTGTGTGTTGTCAAGTCAATTCTGACTCCCAACAACCTTATAGGACAGAGTAGAACTGTCTCATAATGTTTCTTAGGCTGTAACCTTTATGGGAGCAGATGGCCAAGTCTTTTCTGCGTTGGAGCTGCTGGTGGGTTTGAACTACTGACATTTTGGTTAGCAAAGGTAATTGAGGGCTACTTCCTGCTATGGTAGGAAACAATAAATGATGCTGTGGCTCTTTGATCAGCAGCCCTAATTTTGATCTTTTTTACTTTTCATAAAGAAGCACTTGACAAGGATGATGGCAATCCTAACTGGTTTATACTTGCAGAAAATCCATTTATAAGTTTGCCTCTGAACTGAACTGTTATAGTTTTTGGATCCATGTAAATGTGTTCAGAGCTGTACTCACAGAAGCACTGAGCTCTGTCTAGATGGGAGAAACAAAAAGTAAAATGCCTCTGGCAGGGTCTACACCTGGCACAGTGATCTGCAGGGGCCACAGCATTGCCTTATCCTTTACGTTCCAGTTTCATACATAAGATACAAAAGACAAATAACTATATGCCTTCCAGATTGGTCCTGTGCATTTTCTTGATGCTGCATTTCTGCCTTACAGTAATTTTCATCGACCACTGCCCCAAATAAGTCGTGGACTATTGGGCAAATTTCTCTTTCTCTTACATTAAAAAAAAAAAAGAAACAATTGTCAAGTCAGCTCCGACTCATGGAAACTCCGTGTTGTCAAAGTAGAACTGTGTTCTGTGGGGTTTTCAGTGGCTGATTTTTTGGAATTAAATTGCCAGGCTTTTCTCCTTTCTTCTAATAAGAAGGGAAAACATACTAAATTCATCATTCACCTGCCCTCTGATGAAACCAGTGAATTGTGCCCCCATTCTCTGGAAACAAAAGAAAACAAAATACCTGCTACCAACTCTCAAGCAACTGCAGGTATTTTACTCTCCCACCCCACCACTTAGAAGAGGGAGTCTTTTTAGTTGGGTTATATCATGCCATGATGTCAGGGGTGTAGTGTCCCTCTGTAAGTTCTATGTGGTTAGATGGTTTGTGGAACTACTTTAGACCAACAGCCCCACCCCAACCTGAAAAACACCCCTAAGCTGCCGGTGCATTTTCTGAATCGGGAGAGATCCTTTTCCTGTCTTCACCTCTCATCCTGTCAGATCAGTGTGAAGCCTGCATCCTCCTGCCTCCTGCCTGCTTCCTCAACTGCTCCCTGCATCCAAGCTACCCCTGTGTCCCTGAGCGTCTGACCCACACACAGTCTCCTGAGCAAAGCTACCAGTGTGTTCTTTCAATACCATACCCTGTCTGATTATGGCTTCATCTATGAACATTTTTATCAGGAAGAAATTCTAAAATAATGCTTAAAAACATAAAAGCACCAACAACTTTCTTAGACAAAAGACAAATACATGCTGTGAGGTTAGGATAGGGACTAAGTGAAATAAAATATGGGGAGTGGGTTGTCAGTAGGTGATCTCTGCTCTGCAGAATCGAGAACTGTGGCTCATCTTGAGGACAGCACTGTGTCAAATGGGACCCACCTCAGGCCAAATGTCTCATAAGAATATTTCATGTGACCATTCCGATTCTTTGTTACCCTGAAGTTTGGTGTATGAAAAACTGCCAGAATAACTAGGCTGTTGGAGGTTGAGAATACCTTTTGTCAAATGTAGAAATTGTTTCACTTATCATAATGGCAGTTGATCACCTCATGTTAATGGTGGAGAGAATCTTTGGGAAGGACCACCACGGTGGCCCTAAAATTCTGGTGTTCAGGGGTCACTTGAAGCTTTGAAAACATACAGATTTCTTCTGAGGTCAAGATTAGCAGCATCAAAACACTCTGAGGTGGTCTCTACTGCTGTTTTGAAAGACTGAGAAGGAGAAATTTTGTCTTCATATAAGGTTTCCAGCCTAATTTGGTAGACCAGTGATGTCTGCACACACAGCTGAAAGCCAGGCTGGTTGGTTGGACTGGCTCCCACCTCACTCAAAATCTTTGATGTTTACCCGCTTCCCACTAACTGAGCTGTGGAATGCATTAATGTAAACTCCACAACGAAACCCAAACAAGTGGTGGTGGGTTTGGAGTCAAGAACATAAAGAGAGTTTGTTCTCAGTAATCTGTGATTTACTGAATGGGTTTGATCTAGTTTAACCATCCGTACAAGGAAGACACAAGCGTGAGAGCCACCAACTCAGAGAGGCAGGCTCTGTAACTATGGTTCCAGCCCCAATCCTTTTCAAAGCAGTATGGGCTCTCGCATCAACTGATTTTGACATCACTGCATGAGAATGACCTGAAACAGTGGTTCTATAGGCCTTAAATGATCATTATTTTCACATTTATAGCAAATTCTGCCCTGCATAACCCAAATTAGTGAACTCTCTCCAAAATGCGGGAACATGTGGAAAACTTTTGCCTTTGTTCCAGGCATTGCTTGCAGCCGTGGAAGTAAACGAATGCCCTGAGTCATAAAAAAATCATGCAGAGGTCAGAAATAACTCTGGTAGTCTTACTTTTTTTTATATACTTTAATTCCATGAAAATGTTTGCTGTTAGAGGAAAATGCATCTACAGTATGTCATCTCACATATACATTTGGTTTAGGGGTATGATCAATAAATAAAAGATGGCCAGAAAGAACAAGGGCTTGTAAGCAAAACTAAACCAATATCTGGAGCTTTATGCTATATCCAGAAGCAGATGCTCCATGCTTTAACACACGGCTGTAAAGAAAAAAATGCCTTATCTTTGGCACCATGCATAGCAGGTAAAGAACATAGAGCAGGGAGACCCAAAGATGGGGAGGGAGAGTTAAGCAGAAAATAACACGGTAAATAGAAGATCAGCCTAACCATGTGGGCCAGAGCTCATGCCTGTCAGCCCTGCTCCAAAGGTCAGGTTTTACTCCCTGTTTAGTGACTGCCCCGAATTCACCCCTCACACCTCACCTTAAGTTGTTACTTAAACAACAAGATTTTCTTTAAAATGATGCCTTCATGCCAAAAGGAGAGACTGGGAAATAAGAAGTACCCTTTAAGTTTTCAATCATACCATTCTTGGTTACTTTCATTTGTTCTCAACCAAAGACCACTTGCACAGCCCCTTTACATTCTTCAAGAGACAAGTAGCATTAAAGAAATCTTTGTTGTTGTTGTTGTTAGGTGCTGTTGAGTTAGTTCTGGCTCATAGTGACCCTAGGTACAACAGAATTAAACACTGCCTGGTCCTGTGTCATTCTCACAATCATCACTATGTTTGAGTCCACTGTGTCAATCCATTTCATCAAGAGTCTTCCTCTTTTTCTCTGATCCTTTCCCTTACCAAACATGATGGTCTTCTCCGGGAACTGCTCCTTCCTAATAACATATCTTAAGTATGTGAGAGGAAATCTTGCCAACCTCACTTCCAAGGAGCACTCTGGCTGTTTATTTCTTCCAAGACACGCTAATTCATTCTTCTGGAAGTCCATGGTGTATTCAATATTCTTCGTCAACACCATAATTCAAATGCGTCATTTCTTCTTTAGTCTTCCTTATCCATTGTTCAGCTTTCACATGCATACAAGGCCATTGAAAATATCATGACTTGGGTCAGATGCACCTTAGTCCTCAAAGTGACATCTCTGCTTTTCAGCACTAAATGCTTACTAAGCACCTGTTATATCAAAACCTTTATGTCTGGTGCTGTGATTTTTTGCCTAGATATTTGAGTTTTTTCTTTTTTCTAAGCTTTTTGTTTTAAAACTATTTCAGACTTATAAGCATTTCCAAAAATAGCGCAAAGAATTCCCGTGCTAGTCACTACTTCCTCAAACACTGACACCTTACATAACCATAGCACAATGATCAAAATTAACAGATGTTTCATGGGTTGTGACAGGGAGGTTTTATGAACTCATGATTCAGACAGCACGCCCTCAAGGGAGTCAGCCCAGGGCCAGAACATGGGCTCAAAACTCAATCACAAGACTGCAGAAGCTTGAAGCCTGGTGAGGTGCTCAGAGTCCTCTCCCTCCCACCTTACGTGGCTCTCTTCTCTGGCCCTTCTGCCCCTACCAGGCTGTGCTTCCCCTTTCTTTCAAGGATCAAACCAAACCAAACCCACTGCTTTTGAGTCTATCCCAGCTCAGAGCAACCCTGTAAGAACAGAGTAGAACCACCCCATAGGGTTTCGAGGGCTGTAAATCTTTAAGGAAGCAGACTGTCACATCTTTCTCCCTGGAGCTGCCAGTGGGTTCCAAACGCCAACATTTTGATTAGCAGCAGAGCGCTTAACCACTGAGCCACCAGGGCTCCTTCTTTCAAGAATAAGTGTCTTCAAAAGAAACACATAATGTGGTATGCATTCACAGCCCTCAGCTCTTCACCTTTCATCCATTCCTGAACCAGCGGCCATTTGGCTTTTTCTCCTTCCCTGGCCCTAACCCTACCTACTTACTTGTCAAGTCAGGGGCCTTGGTGGCTCAGTGGTTAAGAGCTCAGCTGATAACCAAAAAGTTGGCAGTTGAAATCCATCAGATGCTCCTTGGAAACCCTATGGTGGCAGTTCTACTGTGTCCAATAGGGTCACTATAAGTCAGAATCAATTCCACAGCAAGCAGGTTTGGTTTTTTAACTTTGGTTTAACCCATCTGCTTCCAGGTGCCAGCGCCCTTGCGGGGATCCCATCCTTGCTTCTCTGCTGTGACAATTCCAATTTTGATTTTCCTCTTCCTTTTGTCTCTCCGAGGGTCCTCTATCCTCCTCGGGGCTGCTGTCCTCCGCTCAGTCTTTACATATCATCAGTTGGAGATGCACTCCTTCTTGGCTCCAGGGATGTTCCCCTGAAGGAGGGAACCACACCCATTACTCCTCACACAGAGGTTCCTCAGGGCACTTCAAGCCTCCTCCCACCAGACTCATTCCTCCCACTGACGAGCAGCTGCCTTTTGAGTGGGGTGCACTGCAGTGCCAGCTTCACTGTGAAGGGGCCACTTCTCAGGGTGACACAGCCTGACTGCATCCCCCTAGCTCTGACAGAGCCTCCTCTCCCCCTCCCACCACAGGGCTGGGCCCTTCCTCCTCTGCCGGCAGTGGTGGAATAAGGCCAGGGTATGCTGCAGACATGACACTCCTGCCATGCTTGGATGGCCCCCAAGGAAGAATGTGGGGAAGAGGAGGGAGACCCTGTCATACAAGCCAACCAGCTTGTCCTTGTGGGACTGTGAGCCTTGGTCTGACCATTGGTAACACTGGCATGTGTAACCTCATCTGGTTGTGAAAACCCCGGGCTTACTCACCACACAGTAGAACTCAGAGTGCATCTTAGCCCTCACACCTTCAATGTAGGTACTCCCGAGAGCTATGTTCTCCTCTCACTCTCCCACACATGCTCCCAATGTGAAAACCCTTGAGACTCTGACCCAAGCGTCCCCCTGGGCTCTAGATCTGAGCCTTCACTGCAGGTGGATCTCTCGGCCTGAGTGTCCCACAGGGTCTCAGACACAACCTGTACAAAACAAAATTGTGTCATATAGGAGTTTTGTGGTTACAAGTGACAGAACCCAAGTCTTATCAACTAGTGAAAGAAGAATATTTTGCTAGGAGATTTGGGCTTACCTGAGGGGGGCGTGCGGCTGGGGGTAACTTGGTCTTTTGCTCTTGCACTCTGTTGCTGTCCCTCCCACTTCTTCCTGTATGTTGCCTTTGTTCTCTCCTCCTGCAGTCGGACCTCCTCAAGAAGGTTGAGGAGCATGGGAGGGCCAGGTCTTGAGCTTCAATCACCAAACTTTTGTCCCCAGAAAGGGACAGGCTCTCTCCCCAAGTTATGGTTGCAAAAAATCCCAGAGAAAGACAAATACATCATTGCTCCCCTCAAACCTGCTCCAGACTGTGCTGGTTTAAATGTAGTCTCTATAGGCAGACAAATGACAAGTTCACAGCTTTGGCCTTGACCTATTTCCTAAGCTTCAAACTTCAACTGCCTGCTTGCCATCTCTTTGAGTGTCTTATAACAATCCAAAGCCCACAGTTACAAAACAGAAGAACTGCCGTTCCATCTCCATATCTAACTATCAGCAAGTTTTGCTAATTCCACCTTCAAAGACATCCAGACTCCATTATCTCCATTCCATCCTGGTCTACCACCCAGCCTAAGTCATTACTATCCTTCGTGGAGACCACCATAACCTCCTCAATTTTCTCCTAGTTTTTACTCTTGATTCACTACAAACCAGTGGCTTCCCATGGTGCTTAGGGAAAATCCGAACTCCTTACTAAAAACTACAGACCCTGCCTCATTAGGGCCCAGCTGACTGCTCTGACCTCAGTTCCTACCATTCCGTATACCCACAGCACATCTGCACCTTTACTATCTGCCTATGCCGCAGGTGATCCAACCCTCTGGGCTTCATCCTCCTCTTGCCACATGATCTCTCACTATTGAATTTGCTCTTTCCTCTGCCACCCATGGCTGGAGTCTTCCTTCCCTCCTTGTAATGTTACATTGTATACTTGATTTGCATGACCCTCTGTATTTATTTGTAGAATTTATCTCTAGCAGAAGTTAACTTTGTAGTTATTTGTTTACTTGTTTTCGATCTCACCATCACTTCTACATATGAAATGCAAATACAGAGGAAAGAAGAAAAGGACAGGAGCAGCTACGGAAGAGAAAGACTGAGGGAGGTTCCAAATAGAATTTTATTTAAAAGTCCATTTTAGATACTTAAGACCTGGGTAATAGTTTTTGAATTTTTTTTTTGTGTGTGTGAGTGTGTTTTCAAAATAAATTTAAATTGATGAGAAGAAAGATTGTTTCCTTAAAGAAATACTTCTGCTAGAAAAAGCTCTGCATTTTTTAATCCATATATGTGTTGAACAGCAGTTTGAGTTACTTATTTTAATTATTAACTAGGAAAATCCATTCTATTGTGTGGATCATAACAAATTATGGATAACATTTTGAAGAGTGATAATTTCCAAACACTTAATTGTGCTCATAAGAAACATGTACGTAGACTGAGAGATAGTAGTCACTCGAACAGGACAAGAGGATACTGTGTGGTTTAAAATCAGGAAAGGTGTGTGTCATGGTTGATCTTTTCCTCATACTTATTCAGTCTGTATGCTGTACAAATAATTGGAGAACCTGGACTATATGAAGAAGAATGGAGCATCAGGATTGGAGGAAGACTTCATTAACAGCCTGTGATACACAGATGTTACAACTTGCTTGCTGAAAGCAAAGAGAACTTGGAGCAGTTACTGATGAAGACCAAAGGTCACACCTTTCAGTACGGATTACACCTCAACTTAAAGATGACAAAAATCCTCACAACTGAACCAATAAGCAACATCATGATAAATGGAGAAAATATTGAAGTTGTCAAGGATTTCATTTTACTTGTATCCACAATCAACATCCCTGGAAACAGTAGTCAAGAAATCAAATGGCTTATGCATTGAGCAAATCTGCTGCAAAAGACATCTTTAAAGTGTTCAAAAGCAAAGATGTCACTTTGAGGACTAAGGTGTGCCTGACCCAAGCCATAGTATTTCCAGTCTCCTCATGTGCATGTGAAAGCTGGACAATGAATAAGGAAAACCAAAGGAGAATAGATGCCTTTGAATTATGCTGTTGGCAAAGAATATTGAGTATACCATGGACTGCCAGAACAAACAAATCTGTCTTGGGAGAAATACAGCCAGAATGCTCCTTAGAAGCGAGGATAATGAGACCTCATCTCACATACTTTGGACATGTTATCAGGCAGGACTAGTCCCTGGAGAAGGGCATTAAACTTTGTAAAGTAGAGGGTCAGCAAAACGATGAAGACCCTCAACAAGATGGACTGACACAGTGGCTATAACAATGGGCTCAAACATAAAAATGATTGTGAAGATGGCGCAGGACCGGGCAGTGTTTTGTTTTGTGTGCGTAGGGTCGCTATGAGTTGGAACTGAATGGGTGGCACCTAAAAACAACTTTACATTATTAGTCATTGTTCAGAAAGGAAAATGTTATTGAAATTTAATAACTTAATCTTCACATTTGGGAAAAGAGTGGATTAAGGACATCATAGCCTGGCTTTTGGGTCAGAGTTCAGCTTCTGTGCAGGGAAGGTGCAAGAGGATGGTGTGGGGAGAGGCAAGCAGCAAGAACAGTGCAGGGGGAGCCTGAGTGGTGACAAGCAAGAAAATGTCCTGAGAGACACCTGATGGTAATTTCTCCAAGGATCCACCTTGTAGTAAACAGAGCCCAAGTGATGTTTATGTATTTTAAAAGCTAATGGATTTGGTAAAGTTACGCATTGCAAACTATGTCCCAAGTTAATAGAAAACAACAGATATTCTGTAGCATATACTGTGAGCCAAGAGCTGATACATCTACGATAACTCATTTAATCCTCTCAATTATGCCATTCTTACACTGTTCCACAGATGAAGAAAGGGAGGCACAGAGAAGTTCAGTAACTTGCCCATGGTGACATAAGTGGAGGAGTGAGTGTTAAACTCAGGCAGCGTTGCAGAGTGTGTCTCTTAGCTGATCCCCTCATATTACTCATGTATCACATCCTGACAGTGTTAACCAGCTGTCCTTGGGACACAATAAGTTAAACTTACGATTGTTTAAATAGGCCTTAATAACAGTTGATTATAGAGAAAATACCATGTTTTTTTAGGGCCATTCTTCCTTGTAAATCTTATTTCACTTAGCTAGGCTTCTATATTGTACGTTTTATTGAATAGTGAATCTCAGTCTGAGATTACCATCTCTCCAAGGATCAATTTTGTGGAAAACAGAGTCCAAGTGATTTTTCCATATTTAAAAAGCTAATGGCTTTGGTAAAGTTAACCATTAAGAAACCACTTGGGCTAACTAAAATGTGCACTTCCTTTGCTTTTTTATGGAAAATGTTAGAAGCAATTATGCTAGAGTCTAGCTGATTTACCCATGCTATATTAAGTGAATTTGGAAGACCTGGCCAACTGACTGGAAGAGACCCAAATTTATGCGTATTCCAAAGAAAGGTGATTCAACAGAAAGTGGAAATTATCAAACACTATCACTAATATCAGAGCCCTAGTGGTGAAGTTGTTAAGAGCTACGGCTGTTAACCGAAAGATCAGCAGTTCAAATCCACCAGCTGCTCTTCAGAAACCCTATAGGGCAGTTCAACTGTGTCCTATATGGTTGCTATGAGTCAAAACTGACTTGATGGTAACAGGAGTTTTTGGGTTTTGGTATCACTAATATCACACACGAGTAAAATTCTGCTGAAGATCTTTCAAAAGTGATGGCAGCAGTACATTAACAGGAAACTGCCAGAAATTCAAGCCAGTTTCAGAAGAGGATGTGAAACAGGGGATATCATTGTTGATGTCAGATGGGTCCTGGCTGAAAGCAGAGAATACCAGAAAGATGTTTACCTGTGTTTTACTGACTATGTAAAGTCATTGGACTATGTGGATCATAACAAATTACGGATAACATTGCAAAGAATGGGAATTCCAGAGCACTTAATTGTACTCATTAGGAACCTGTACAAAGACCCAAGAGACAGATGTTAAACAGAAGAAGGGAATACTACATGCTTTAAAGTCAGGAAAGGTGTGCATCAGGGTTATATCCTTTCACCATACTTATTCAATCTGTATGCTAAGCAAATAATCTGAGAAGATGGAAGAAGACTCATTAATAACCTGTGTTATGCAGATGACACAATCTTGCTTGCTGAAAGTGAAAAGGACTTGAAGCACTTACTGATGAAGATCAAAGACTACAGTCTTTAGTACGGATTACACCTTAACATAAACACAACAAAAAATCCTCAGGACTGGACTAATAAGCCACATCATGATAAATGGAGAAAAGATTGAAATTTTCGAGGATTTCATTTTACTTTCATCCACAATCAACACCCATGGAAGTAGCAGTCAGGAAATGAAACAACACATTGCATTGAGCAAATCTTCTGTGAAAGACCTCTTTAAAGTGTTAAGAGGCAAAGATATCACTTTAAGGACCAAGGGTGAGCCTGACCCAAGCCCTGGTGTTTTCAATCACCTCATATGCATGTGAAAGTTAGACAATGAATAAAGAAGACCAGAGAAGAATTGATGCCTTTGAATAATGGTGTTGGCAAAGAATGTTGAATATACTATGGACTGCCAGTAGAACAAAAAAAAATCTGTCTTGCAAGAAGTACAACCAGAATGCTCCTTAGAAGCAAGAATAATGAGACTTCATCTCACATAATTTGGATGTGTTATCAGGAGTGACTAGTCCCTGGAGAAGGATATCATGCTTGGTGAAGTAGAGGGTCAGCGAAGGAGAGGAAGGTCCTCAATGAGAGGGGTTGACACAGTGGCTGCAACAATGGGCACAGGCATAACAACGATTGTGAGGATGGCACAGGATCAGGTAGTGTTTTGTTGTACATAGGGTTGCTATCATTTGGAATCAGCTTGATGGCACCTAACAACAACAACAAGATATTAATAAAAAGCCAGTTGTTGTTGAATTAAGTACAATCATTAAGTATTTTCACATGGAAACATCAGCAGTCCATGCATGAAATGCCTTGTCTCACTGGATCTATTACTGGCCAAGCCTAACTGACTGATTGCAGTCACCAGGACTCTTGGCAGAAAGTCAGTGGAGGAACTCATCTGATTACTTCAGGAGTTGAACTGATGACAACTGCGTATCCTGACCCTCCACCAGAGAAAAACACAAAATTTTTCAGACAATTTAAAAGGGTTCATGGACTTTTTGAAGCTGTGCTAATAAACAATTTTGGGTTTATGTAATACATTTTAGTCTTAAAAATATTCTATTCAAATTAGAATCTGAATTTTTTAGCTATGAAACAGATGCATGGAGAAGGAAAATGATTTAAATGATCTTATAGGTCAAACTTATTAAAATGAGAATATTCATAGATTTTTCTGCTCACCTATCCTGTAAAAGAGATCTGTTAATTAAAGTACCCGCCCCATTTCCCTTCCTCAACACCCTAACGAGGACTTTGTTGCTGGAAGAGAGACTGAACAGATGAGCATAATAGCAGGCAGAGTGAGAAGAAGGGGCAGAGGGAAGATGGTTTGGTGGCTTTGCTGGAGGCAGAGGAGGAGCGAAGTGACTAGGAGGAAAGAGCATTTTAGGAAGTTGTGGTGGACTTATTGTAGATCTCTCAAAGACATAAAGATATCATGTATTTTTCAATTCTTAATGGCTATTGAAATATGCTGTGAATGCAACACAACTTGAACGTCACATCATGTGACAACCGATTTTTGAGGCCTGAGGTGAGAAATGAAAGCTGGAGATTCAGTTCCCAGTGTCTTCCAAAACTGTCTCAGCCCAACAGGGCCCCTCCATCCATGCATCATCCCCTATACCCAAGGGAAAAAACAAAAAACAAACCCTATGTTACAAACTTCTGCCCTAGAAAGTATTAGTTTCAAATCCCAAAATTTCCAAGATAACATATCTATTAGATATGCCCTCACCTCCTCAAATTCCATTTCCCTCTGTATCTTTTCCCCTAGACACACACAGGCACACACACACACTTCAAGCACTGATATGGATCCAAACAATGTCTGTTCAGAGGTGTATGTTTCTACCAAGTGTCGGGCTTCAGTTAGTATGAGCTATATGACAAGCACGGAGACACTACATCGAGCACAGGATTCCCCTGCTTGACAAGTCATTAACAAGATGCAGTACTTATACCTTCTAAGGAACAGAATAAACAGCCAATGTTTTCTCTCATCTGGGAATGCATAAACATATTGTGTCAAAAGCAGCCACAACGAGCTTGGAGCTTTTCTTTTACATGAGAGAGTAAGCAAGTTATCCTCGAAAACTTGACTTTGAGATGAGTCATAATGTCAGCTTGAATTCTTGTGTTTTTTTGAGTTCTTTCTGGAGAAGGGCAGGGTGCTTGGCTTCCTCAGAGCAGACTGTGTAACTTTGACAGAGCAAAACATCAGGGAGTAGGACAGCACAATTTAACATTAAGATCCACTGGATAGCAAGGTGCAACTTACACCAAATAATTGAAGGAAAATGAATCAGCATAATAAAGTGGAGGAAAGAGGATAGAGACAGAGACAGAGGGGGAGAGAGCAAATGTGGCAAAAGGGTACATAGGTGTTAACATTGTAATGTTCTTGCAAATTTTCTGTAGGTTTTAAATATTTCAAAATAAAAAGTTTAACTTTTCCTCCAAAGCACAGGCTCAGTTGTCACTGAGGCTCTTGTCAGCATCTCATAAAGCAGGTCAGAAGTTTTAACTCCAAATCAGGAAACAAACTCCTAGAGCGGTCCTCCAGCCATCCACATGACTTGCTTTGCAGCTGGTGAAGAAAGAAGCAGCATCCCCTGCACAGGCCTGCTGGCCTAGCAGGCCTGCAGAGCCCCCTGAGAACCCTAGGATCTCAGAAAGTCAACAGAAGGAGGGTCTAGGCTGTTGTTAAGTCTGAGACCCCAAAATTATTCTTCTCTGACAAGAAGGGACAAAAATGTTGCCCCAAACTTATGGGGGGCAGAAACTGTCAAAGAGTAACTCAAAGACACCTACTTCATTATTATTAGTCGATTAAGTGTATACAGAAGAGAGAGATCATTCGATCTCTCTATGTTATGTAACAAAGGAAGAAGACGATTTATATAAGAATAAAACCAGAAAAGGAAGAAGGAAATTCAGACAGTTTGCACAGGTGGGGATAAACTGATTTGTTGTCAGCTAGTGAAAAGGGCATAAGGACTACGTGACAATGCCAGTTGCTTATGGGCTTTCTGGAAAACCTTGAACTTAGCTTTTAGTGCACCTGTGACAAGCACCCCTATGTCTGCCACTGTCCACCTGTCAGCACAGGGCAGGGGTGCACTGGTCAATATTCTTCACCAACTCCATAATTCAAAGTCATCAATAATTCTTTGGTCTTACTTATTCATTGTTCAGCTTTCACATACATAAGAGGCAATTGAAAACACCATGGCTTGAGTCAGGCACACCACAGTTCTTAAAGTGACAACATCTTTGCTTTTTAATACTTTAAAGGGATTTTTTGCAGCGGATTTGCCCAATGCAATGCATTGTTTGATTTTTTTTTTAATTTTTATTGTGCTTGAAGTGAAAGTTTACAAATCAAGTCAGTCTCTCATATAAAAATTTATATACACCTTGCTATATATTCCTAGTTGCTCTAGCCCTAATGAGACAGCACGCTCCTTCTCTCCACCCTGTATTTCCGTGTCCCTTCAGCCAGCGTCTGTCCCCCGCTGCCTTCTCATCTCCCCTCCAGGCAGGAGCTACCTACGTAGTCTCATGCGTCCACTTGATCCAAGAAGCTCATTCCTGACGAGTATCATTTTCTGTCTTACAGATCAGTCCAATCCCTGACTGAAGAGTTGGCCTTGGGAATGGTTCCTCTCTTGGACTAACTGAATGTCTGGGGGACATGACCTCCAGTGTCCTTCTAGTCTCAGTCAGACCATTAAGTCTGGTCTTTTTACCAGAATTTGAGGTCTGCATCCCCCTGCTCTCCTGCTCCATCAGGGATTCTCTATTGTGTTCCCTGTTAGGGCAGTCATCTGTTGTAGCCGGGCATCATCTAGTTCTTCTGGTCTCAGGCTGATGTAGTCTCTGATTTATGTGGCCCTTTCTCTCTCTTGGGCTTATAATTACCTTGTGTCTTTGGTGTTCTTCATTCTCCTTTGCTCCAGGTGGGTTGAGACCAAATGAGGTACCTTAGATGGCTGCTTGCTGACGTTTAAGGCCCCAGGGACCACTCTCCAAAGTGGGATGCAGAATATTTTCTTAATAGATTTTATTATTCCAATTGACCTAGATGTCCCCTGAAACCATGGTCCCCAAACTCACTCCCCTGCTACTCTGGCCTTCGAAGCGTTTGCTTTATTCAGGACACTTCTTTGCTTTTGGTTTAGTCCAGTTGTGCTGACCTCTCCTGTATTGTGTGTTGTGTTTCCCTTCAACTAAAACAGTTCTTGTCTACTATCTAATTAGTGAATACCCCATCTCCCTCCCTCTCTTCCCGCTCTTATAACCATCAAAAAATATTTTCTTCTCTGTTTAAACTATTTCTTCAGTTCTCATAATAGTGGTCTCACACAATATTTATCCTTTTGCAACTGACTAATTTCACTCAGCATAATGCCTTCCAGATTCCTGCATGCTATGAAATGTTTCATGGATTCATCTTTGTTCTTTATTGATGCATAGTATTCTATTGTGTGAATATACCATAATTTATTTATCCATTCATCCATTGATGGGCACCTTGGTTGCTCCCATCTTTTTTACTATTGTAAACAGTGCTGCAATAATAATGGGTGTGCATATATCTGTTCATGTAAAGGCTCTTATTTCTCTAGGATATATTCCAAGGAGCGGGATTGCTGGGTCATACGGTAGTTCTATTTCTAGTTTTTTAAAAAAGAAGGGCCAAATTGATTTCCAAAGTGGTTGTACAGTTTTACGTTCCCACCAGCAATATACAAGTGTTCCAGCCTCTCCACAACCTCTTTAACATTTATTATTTTGTGTTTTTTTGGATTAATGCCAGCCTTGTTGGAGTGAGATGGAATCTCATTGTAGTTTTGATTGGCATTTCTCTAATGGCTAATGATTGTGAGCCTTTCCTCATGTATTTGTTAGCTACCTGAATGTCTTCTTTAGTGCAGTGCCTGTTCATATCCTTTGCCTGTTTTTTAATTGGGTTATTTGCCTTTTTGTTGTTGAGTTTTTGCAGTATCATGTAGATTTTAGAGATCAGACTCTGATTAGAAATGTCGTAACTAAAAACTTTTTCCTAGTCTGTAGGTAATCTCTACTCTTTTGGTGAAGTCTTAGGATGAGCATAGTTGTTTGATTTTTAGGAGCTCCCAGTTACCTAGTTTCTCTTCTGGTGTTTGTGCATTGTTAGCAATGTTTGTATACTGTTTATGCCATGTATTAGGGCTCCTAGCATTGTCCCTATTTTTTCTTCCATGATCTTTATAGTTTTAGGTTTTATATTTAGGTCTTTGATCTATAGTAGTTTCCAAAATCAGGTAGTGTGAGGCCTCCCACTTCATTCTTCTTTTTCGGTAATGCTTTGCTTATCTGA
Source organism: Loxodonta africana (assembly GCF_030014295.1). Taxonomy (NCBI): domain Eukaryota; kingdom Metazoa; phylum Chordata; class Mammalia; order Proboscidea; family Elephantidae; genus Loxodonta; species Loxodonta africana. Next base: position 38,672,755 of record NC_087342.1, read on the forward strand.
GGCCTCTTTCCCTTCCATGTGAAGTTGGTGATTTGTTTCTCCATCTCATTAAAAAGTGTCATTGGAATTTAGATTGGAATTGCATTGTATCTATAGATTGCTTTAGGTGGAATCGACATATTTACAATGTTGAGTCTTCCTCTCCATGAGCATGGTAAATTTTTCCATTTATGTAAGACTCTTTTGGTTTCTTGTAGTAGCGTCTTGTAGAGTTCTTTGTATAGGTCTTTCATGTCTCTGGTTAGATTTATTCCTAAGTATTTTTTCTTCTTGGGGGCTACTGTAAATGGTATTGATCTCGTAATTTCTTCTTCGATGTTCTTTTTGTTGATGTAGAGGCATCCAACTGATTTTTGTGTGTTTATCTTGTATCTTGATACTCTGCGGAACTCTTCTACTAGTTTTAGTAGTTTTCTTGAGGATTCTTTTTATGGTTTTCTGTATATAAGATCATGTCATCTGCAAATAGAGATGCTTTTACTTCTTTCTTACCAATCTTTATCTAGCCTAATTGCTCTGGCTAGGACCTCTAGCACAGTGTTGATTAAGAGTGGTAATAAAGAGCATCCTTGTCTGGTTCCCGTTCTAAAGGGGAATGTTTTCAGACTCTTTCCATTTAGGATGATGTAGGCTTTTTGCTTTGTATAATTACCCTTTGTTATGTTGAGGAATTCTCCTTCTCTTCCTATTTTGCTGAGAGTTTTTATCATGAATGGGTGTTGGACTTTGCCAAATGCCTTTTCTGCATCAGTTGACAAGATCATGTGGTTCTTGTCTTTTATTTAAATGATGGATTACATTGATTGTTTTTCTAATGTTGAACCATCCCTGCATACCTTGTATGAATTCCACTTGGTCATGGTGAATTATTTTATTTTAATAATTTTTATTGTGTTTTAAGTGAAAGTTTACAAATCAAGTCAGTCTCTCACATAAAAACTTATATACGCCTTGCTACATACTCCCAATTATTCTCCCCCTAATGAGACAACCCGCTCTCTCTCTCCACTCTCTTTTTTCATGTCCATTTTGCCAGCTTCTAACCCCCTCTACCCTCTCATCTACCCTCCAAAACCAAAAAACCAAACCCACTGCCATCAAGTCGATTCCGACTCATAGTGACCCTATAGGACAGAGTAGAACTGCATCTTAGAGTTTCCAAGGAGTGCCTGGTGGATTCGAACTGCTGACCTTTTGGTTAGCAGCCATAGCACTTAATCATCCGTGTCCCCTCCAGGCAGGAGATACCAACATAGTTTCAAGTGTCCACCTAATCCAAGAAGCTCACTCCTCACCAGCATCCCTCTCCAACCCATTATCCAGTCCAATCCACATCTGAAGAGTTGGCTTTGGGAATGGTTCCTGCCTTGGGCCAACAGAAGGTCTCAGGGCCATGACCACTGGGGTCCTTCCAGTCTCAGTCAGACCATTAAGTCTGGTCTTTTTATCAGAATTTGGGGTCTGCATCCCACTGCTCTCCTGCTCCCTCAGGGGTTCTCTCTTGTGTTCCCTGTCAGGACAGTCATCGGTTGTAGCTGGGCACCATCTAGTTCTTCTGGTCTCAGGATGATGTAGTCTCTGGTTCATGTGGCCCTTCCTGTCTCTTCTGCTCGTAATTACATTGTGTCCTTGGTGTTCTTCATTCTCCTTTGATCCAGGTGGATTGAGACTCATTGATGCCTCTTAGATGGCTGCTTGCTAGCGCTTAAGACCCCAGATGCCACTCTTCAAAGTGGGAAGCAGAATGTTTTCTTAATAGATTTTATTATGCCAATTGACTTAGACGTTCCCTGAAATCATGGTCCCCAAACCCCTGCCCCTGCTACACTGGCTTTCAAAGCATTCAGTTTATTCAGGAAACTTTTATGCTTTTTGTTTAGTCCAATAGTGCTGACCTCCCCTGTGTTGTGTGCTGTCTTTCCCTTCACCTAAAGTAGTTCTTATCTACCAACTAATTGGTGAATACCCCTCTCCAACCCTCCCACCTTCCCCCCTCTCGAATTATCATTTGATATGTTGTTGAATTCTATTGGCTAGAATTTTGTTGATGATTTTTTAATCTAAGCTCATGAGGGATATAGGTCTATAATTTTCTTTTTTTGTGGTGTATTTACCTGGTTTTGGTATCAGGGATATGCTGGCTTCATAGAATGAGTTAAGGAGTATTCCATCCTTTTCTATGCTCTGAAATACCTTTAGTAGTAGTGGCGTTAACTCTTCTCGGAAAGTTTTGTAGAACTCTGCAGTGAAGCCCTCCAGGCCAGGGCTTTTTTATGCTGGGAGTATTTTAACTACCTTTCCAATTCCTTCTTTTGATATAGGTTTATTTAGTTGCTCTACCTCTGTTTGTGTAGTTTAGGTAGGTAGTGTGTTTCCAGGAATTCATCCATTTCTTCTGGGTTTTCAGATTTATTAGAGTACAATTTTTCGTAATAATCTGATATGATTCTTCTAATTTCAGTTGGGTCTGTTGTGATATTGCCCATGTCATTTCTTATTCGGATTATTTGCTTCCTTTCCTGTTTTTCTTTTGTCAGTTTGGCCAATGGTTTGTCAATTTTGTTAATTTTCTCAAAGAACCAGCTTTTGGTCTTGTTAACTCTTTCAGTTGTTTTTCTGTTCTTTATTTCATTTAATTCTGCTCTTATTTTTATTATTTGCTGTCTTCTGGTGCCTGGGGGTTTCTTTTGTTGCTCTCTTTCTATTTGTTCAAGCTGTAGGGATAATTCTTTGATTTTGGCCCTTCTTTTTGGATGTGTGCATTTTTTGATATAAATTGGCCTCTGAGCACCGCTTTTGCTGTATCCCAAAGGTTCACATAGGAAGTGTTTTCGTTCTCATTGGATTCTATGAATTTCTTTATTCCATCCTTAATGTCTTCTATAATCCAGTCTTTTTGGAGCAGGGTACTGTTCAGTTTCCAAGTGTTTGATTTCTTTTCCCTGCTTTTCCTGTTATTGATTTCCACTTTTCTGGCCTTATGGTCGGAGAAGCTGCTTTGTAACATTTCAATGTTTTGGATTCTGCTAAGGCTTGCTTTATGACCTAATATGTGGTCTATTCTAGAGAACGTGCCAGGTGCACTAGAAAAGAAAGTGTACTTGGCTGCTGTTGGGTGGAGTGTTCTGTGTATGTCTATGAGGTCAAGTTGGTTGATTGTGGCATTTAGATCTTCTGTGTTTTTATTGGGCCTGTTTACGGATATTCTGTCCTTCACCGGAAATGGTGTGTTGAATTCTCCTATTATTATGGAGCTGTCAATCTCTCTTTTGAATGCTGTTAGAGTTTGTTTTATGCATCTTGAAGCCCTGTCAGTGGGTGCATAAATATTTAATATGGTTATATCCTCCTGGTATATTGTCCCTTTAATGATTATGTAGTGTCCTTTTCCTTATCCTTTGTGGTGGATTTAACTTTAAAGGCTGCTTTGTCAGAAATTAATATTGCCACTCTTGTTCTTTTTTGATTGCTGTTTGCTTGACATGTTTTTTCTATCCTTTAGTTTGTGTCTCTAAGTCTAAGGTGTGTCTCTTGTAGGCAACATATAGATGGACTGTGTTTTGTGTTTTTTTAATCCATTCTGCCACTCTCCATCTCTTTATTGGTACATTTAGTCCATTTACATTCAGTGTAATTATGGATAGGTATGAGTTTAGTGCTGTCATTTTGATGTCTTTTTGTGTGTGTTGTTGGAGTTTCTTTTTCCCACTTTTTTTTTTTGTGCTGAGTCGTTTATGTATTGCCTTTTCCTCTTACTCATTGTTGTTGATTTTGTTTTTGCTGAGTCTTTACTTTTTTCTTACATCTTATTTTGAAGAGTGGGATTGTTAGTCTCCTTTGTGGTTACCTTAATATTTACCCCCATTTTTCTTAGTTTAAACCTAACTTTTATTTCTTTATATTGCCTTGCCTTCCTATCCATGTGAAAGGTCTATGACTACATTTTTTAGTCCCTCTTTATTGTTCTAATGTTGTCTTTTTTTACATAATGACATTGCTGTTTCCTTCTTTTGAGAGTTTTTTTTTATCTTGATTTATTTTTGTGACTTCCCTGTCTGGGTTGACACCTGATTGCTCTGTCCTGTGTTCTAGTCTTGGTTTGTTATCTGATATTATTCATTTTCTAACCAATGAATTTCCTTTAGTATTTCTTGTAGCTTTGGTTTGGTTTTTGTAAATTCTCTAAACTTCTGTTTATTTGGAAATGTCCTAATTTTGCCTTCACATTTGAGAGACCGTTTTCCTGGATATATGATTCTTGGCTGGCAATTTTTTTCCTTCTATGCTTTATAAGAGTCATCCTATTGCCTTCTTGCCTGCATGGTTTCTGCCAAGCAGTCTGAGCTTATTCTTACGACTCTCCTTTGTAGGTGACATTTCGTTTATCTCTAACTGCTCTTAAAATTCTCTCTTTATCTTTGGTTTTGGCAAGTTTGATTATAATATGTCTTGATGACTTTCTTTGAGACCTACCTTATGAGGAGTTCTGTGAGCATCTTGGATAGATATCATCTCATCTTTCATGATATCAGGGGAGTTTTTTGCCAACAAATCTTCAACAATTCTCTTTGTATTTTTTGTTATCCCCCTGTTCTGGTACTCCAATCACTCGTAGGTAATTCCTTTTGATAGAGCCCCACAGAATTCTTAGGGTTTGTTCATTTTTTAAAACTCTTTTATCAGATTTTTCCTCAAATATGTTTGTGTCAAGTGCTTTATCTTCAATCTCACTAATTCTAACTTCCATTGCCTCAATTCTGACTTTCTATTAAGTTGTCTTATTCTGAAATTTTATTGTTAATCTTCTGGATCTCTGTTTCCTGTCTCTCAGTGGATTCTTGCAGCCTATTAAATTTGTCATTATGCCCTTCTCTAATCTTTTTAAGTTCCTCTTTTGCTTTTTCTGTATGCTGCTTGGCTTGTTCTGCATTTTGCCTCATCTTTTTCCTGATGTCTTGAAGAGTTCTGTACATTAATTAATCTTTTGTATTCTACCTCCAGTAATTCCAAGATATTCTTTTCTTTGGGACGATTTCTAGATTCTTTGTTTGGGGAGTTTGCTGAAGTCATCATGGCCTGTCTCTTTATATGTTTTGGTATTGACTGTTGTCTCCAAGCCATACATAAGTTATTGTATTTATTTGTTTTATGTTTGTTTACTGTGTCCTGTTTTGTTTTGTTTTGATATGCCCAAATAGGCTGCTCAAGTGAGCTAGTTTGATTATTGGCACTTTTGAAACTCTAACATCCTGTCACCAGGTGGCTAAGGCTAATTATGTGAGCCCAGGGGTCCATTTACCTTTCTTATATGGATTCAGCTCCGGTGTCCAGGTAGTCGGTCACCAAGTGTGGTGCAGGTTCTCATCTACAGTCCGAGATGAGCAAGAGTGATTGGTGCAGGCACAAGTATCTGGCTGCAGTAGAGGTTCATGTGCTGAGCAAGGCGGTGGGCTGACAACCACCCCTGAGTGTCTGTAGGGAAAACATGTCCCCAAATCAGAAATTTCAAGAACACCTCCCTATGTGATTCACTGTAACTTTCAGAATGTGCTGATTATTTCACTACATAATGAACTATGTTATTATATGAATTAAGTAATTATTATAAATAAATTTGTATTTTATTAATCACAATGGCATCTATGCAGTGTATGTGTATTTATTCAATCTGCAGACTGGGCTAGTGTGCAAGTGGAGTTGTGGGCACCAGATATAACTTCAAGACCTTCTAGGAAGTTTTACCTGAGGGTGCCAGACAGTGTCCCTAGTCTTCCTAATTTTCCTGGGCTCTTCTTAAAAAGGCTCTAATATTCCAGGCTTTCCCAAAGAAAGGACCATGCTCTCTTCATCAGGATGATCTGAGAGAAGTAGCTCCATTTTGAGTTCAAATATAGATTTGTGCCCTGAGCCTGTAGATTTTTGCCCCAGACCACTCGTCCACATTGGCTTATGATGCCCCTTCCCTGATTACCCATCTTAGAGGAAGGAGATCCATGACACATTCAATATTCCCAATTATGATAAGCCTGCCCACAGGCCATTCACAACAAACCTTTCTCTCTCTCTCTGTAAATGATATCCACAACCAAATGACTTGTGTTCTTGGAGCTGTTGGTGGCACTGTTCAAATTATATTCCCTTTGTGTAACTCTGTCCTTCTGCATCTTATTTGTAGAATTGTGAGCCCAAGGCACTGCTGCAAACTTGTTTTCAAGAACTGTGCAGGAAATGTTACTCTCCTCTGCTGGTCTACGTCTTGGTTGATTTTGACCTTTTTTCTCTTGAAACTTCAACTCTTCCCATTCTCTTCTAAAGACTGAAAATGTATTTTAGTTAATGTTTGTGAAATCATACTATATTTATGATCTTTTTCTTTTGATGTAGTTAACCATTAGATTTGGTAGCTTGTAACAGATTCACAATTCATCTTATAAAAACATTTCACTAGTGAGTTTATGTTTTGTTTGAGATTATTGTCCTGCCTCTACAAGGCAGACTTTTCATGAGCCTTGGCATTCTGTAGTAAGTATTCTGTACGCAGAGTTTTCTCTTTCCACTGACTCAAGGAGGTGTTTTCCAATTGAAATACTTTTCAGAGTGTTTATTAATAACATTGCCCCTTAATCTTGGGGTGTTTCCTCTTAGCAAATCAAACTGCATATTTTCAACTAGTGGAGTATCCATAGAAGCTGAACACTAAAAAAAAAAAGGTGAAGTAAAATTCCTTCAGGTATCTATTCATTTGCCTGGCTCTACTTAACACCACAAATCCAAACCAGAGGAGACATGTATTTCATATTTTTCTGCCCACATCTTAAGTGTTTTCATAGTACCTTTAACTCAGGTGCAAATCTGCAGTGGGCAGTGCACTTAAATGAAAGGCTTGTCCTGGAGAGGTCCATCAAGTAGGTTTGTAACCATGGGAACCTGTCATGGGGGGGGGCCCAGCCTGGCTTTGGGGGTTTGCATAGAGCTTTCAGTTTCTTAATAGAATTGGATGTCCCAAAAACAACCCCAACAGAGGAATCAATAGAACACTGAAATCCAACAAGGCCAAATGGTTTGCCAAGTAATATAGCAAATGACTGTGGACCAGGACTGTTTCCTACATCTCCTAAAAATGATTTCAGGCCCCATTTCCCAGTAAAGTGTGGCTCCAAGGCCTCTAGGCAATGGAATCCACAGCCTTGGGGTCACTGAGGACTGAGTACCCAGGCCTTTGCTGAGCCCTCCCACTCTAGTAGGTGTCCCCAAGGAGGAAGTGGACTTCACGGTGTGAGAGTTCCACATTTCTGGTTGCATTTGGAGAACACTCTAGGGCTGTAATACTCACTTTGGAATGCATAGCTACTTTGACCCTGCTCATCTGGTCTCCTTTATAAACAACCAAGGGGCGTAGTTCTGGGGGACAGAATAAATTATCAGGAGTTCCTTCCACCTGAAGACATGTAACTGTGGTATTGAAAGTCTAGAAGACACATTGAAAGATGGAGTATTGATGATTGTCAGTGCATTTATAACCTTGGAGAATCTTGTTAATCGTTTGATCAAAATCTTGCTCGTCAGCTCAGTATCAGGAAGCACACAGGCACACACAATTAAAGACCACACATTAACTGTCTCCAGTGCTTCTGTTATGGAAATTAATCTAAGGACAGAAGACAGAGCATAAATAAAGGAAGTAAACAGACCTCTGGTTGTCAATTTCCTTTTCATATTCTTGTTTACTCACTGCTATGGCAGGCCTGTAAACACCATCATCATACCTCCTACAAAAGACTATCAAGACACCAGTGTTCCTGGGACCAAGCATTCAATTTCCTTTGAATAAAGGTCCTAGAGGGCCCCAGGTGTAGCACAAAACTCCAGTCTCCCCCTATGCAAAATTATGAAAATTAAGTTCTCATTTGTAAAAAAGGGAACATATAAGTAGCTGCGAGAATTCCATGAGATAATAATGGGCAGTGCCTTGTACATAATTTGCACATAATTGTTTGCACATAATTGTTGTTGTTGTAGTGTGCTATTGAGTCCATTCCAACTTATAGTGACCCTATAGGACAGAGTAGAATTGTCTGATAGGGTTTCCTAGGCTGCAATCTTTATAGGAGCAGATCTCCAGGTCTTTTCTCCCACGGAGTCAGTGGGTGGGTTCAAACTACCGACCTTTTTGGTTAGCAGCTGAGCACTTAACTATTGTGACACCAGGGCTCCTTTTGCACATAATTAATGATCAATAAAAGCTAAGTACTCTTATTAGTGATACATTTTTAGAATGGGGTCCTCATTTGTCTTTTTTTCTTTTTGCTCCACATTAAAAAAAAAATGAACATCACTAATTGTGCAGACTAGAAAAAGCAAAGACAGTTCAGAATCAAGCAGATATCTTAACATATCCTGGGTAAGGCCCAGCTCCTCCTTCCCAGAGCTCCTAGTCAATCTAGTGAGGCAGGACAGATCAGTTAACAAGCAATTTCAGTACAGTGTGATTAATGGCCCTTTGGGTAACCACTTCTGTGATCTAGAAGCCCCAAAGAGAGGAGATGATTCCAGCATTGAGGATTCAGTGACACTTTGGGTCTTAGTGTCAGTTCAGAGCCAGTGTCCAATAATTCCCAAAAAGTGTGATGATTTTGTTTTCCCCAATGTACCGTCAAGTTGGTAGGCCATATGTCCTATTGCAGAAGGCTGAGAGAAAGATTAACGGTATAAATTTTTGGCAGTATAGTGGGGTTCTTCTTCAAGGCTTGACCTAGAACTCTTCCATCTATACAGATTAAGTAAATATTTAGTAGGTTTCCTACCTATTCGACTCCTGGGGACACCATGACCAATTAGCCAACATCATATCTGCTATTGTGATTACTGTTTTAATTCTTAAGTCCTTTACAATAACCATGCTCACCTTGCCATTAGCAATTAAGTGCTGCCACTTGGTCCCTGACACCCCAGGACGCAATCACCTCCATAGCATTTAAGTTTTCCAATTTAGTGGCAGCAGTTCTCATTGTAATACCTGACCTATAAAGAAGAGCGATCACAGTACCCTTCAAGGATTCTGGGGCACTCTTCACAAATATATTGCTCACAGTCGTGGTGAAAAGTGTCTCCTCTAGACCCTTCCAAGTGGCTCAGCAGGTCTTGCATGATAAATCTATTCTAACATTCCAATCTCAACAATCCTGTCAATACCTTCCTCTATATATAGCATGGAGGCTCTGGAATTTCAACTTCATCTAGTGTAGGCCACCTTTTGGTCCATGTTTCAAACAACCAACCAAATAAACTGTTAGATCCTTTTCTAGCCACTCAAATTAAAACACTGAATGTAGAATCTCATATCAATAACTTCAGACTGATCCATCTTTATATTCCACATCTTTAATATCCATTCCTATGCATATTCCCCAAATTTCTGTCTGTATAAATTTGAAAAATCATGTAGTTCTTTTGCAGTGTAGTGCACCTCCTCATGGGTCACACTTTGTACCTCATCTTTCAGGGTCCACTGGGATTTGAGTCTAAAAGATGGGTGGTGAGGTTGGGTCCTGAGGAGAATCAGCAGTGTCTAGCAAGGCAACTACCTCAGGAGAGGTCAATACAAATTCCTCAGAGAAAGCAGAGTTCATTTTTTCAAATGGGGGATAGATGGCTGCATCTGCTGGAAAAGAAGACTCAGCAGAATTTAGGGGCTCAACGTCCCCAGCTTTATCAGGATCTGACCATTCCAATTTTCAGGAACCCCTCTCTCGCAAGTCAATGCCCTCACTTTAACATCACATGCCTCGTAAGTTTGGGAATTCAATTTGTGTTGCAATTCAGCACTCTTAGAAGGAGACTCAGCAATTGGTTTTCAGTAATTTTAGCTCGACAGCTACAAGAGGTAAGCCTTTCTTTCAAGGATCACAGAAGTTTTCAGGTCATTTATGACACACTTGCGCTAGAAATTTGAAACTTCGAGCTCATCGTTTTTCTTTCTCCACTTTGACCAGTGAAATTAGGAGCAACCAGCCAATGTCATTATACTTGTCAGTCTGACAAAGTTGTTCTAAGATACCAAATACACGATGACTCAGAACCTTGTCTTGCATAAGTATTTGGTTAGGAGTATCCAGTGGTGACATTTTGCATATCTTTCTTGCCACATCACACCATGGGCTATCAGTGCCCTCTTTTCTACTAGAAACAGAGCCGTTAGTGTCTTTAAATCAAATCAGATTAAAGAATCAGTTCCAGGAACACCAGAACCAAGTCAGAAAATTGATCCCTAAAATTCTGTTCATCTGGAATCATTCCTGGGACCAAAATATGTATTAGAAAGAACTCTGCACATATATAATAAATATGTAAATAATATATGAATACATATGTTTCATATATGTATATATTGACAGAGAGAGAAGTTTTTATTTTGAAGAATCAACTCATACTGTTGTGGGGGCTTGTGTAAGTTCGAAATCTGTAGGTTAGGCAGTAGGTTGGAAACTTCAGCTGTCTCGTGTCTGAAATCTGTGGGTCAGGCTGCAGAACTTGGACAAGAGTTGCATGTTATAGTCTTCAGGCAGAATTTCTACTCTCCAGTAAACCTCAGTTTTAGCTCTTAAGGCATTCAACTGGTTGAATAAATACTACCCATATCATGGAGAATGATCTCTTTTACTTAAAGTCAACTGATTGTGAATGTTAATCACATGTAAATACTATCATATATTACATTACATGAGTATCCAGGGATATGATCACTGCGTGGGGCCCAAACCCAAGTATCATTTGTGAGCTGGGCTTCAGCCAGGACTCCCTTCATGGCCTGGCCCAGTCAGCCCCACTGTAGCAGGACAGCTGTGGTGACACTTAGTTTTCTGGGCATCCCTGTGGACTTGGACCTGTGTCTGTGATGTATCTGAGCCCCTTTCCCCAGTGTCCAGTCATATGGCCCCATGGCCTTCCGGGGAAAGATGAGTATCATCACATACTTCCCACCGCGTCACAGAGCCCTTCCTCCTAGGGACAGGCTGCTCTTCAGTCAATGGAGTTTCAAATCTGAAAATAGTCTCAGATCTGGGAACTGAGCAAGGTACTGAGATTTTCTGTTGGGGAGGCTGTCCTCAGCCCCTTGCTCCCTCATTCTTCCTTTTTTACATTTGTAGGTATTGAGAAGCATCCTGTGGCTGCTCATGCTTTTGCCCCAGGATCATTCTGGTCTATTAACCATCTCTAAACCTCCCTGTAGGTCAAGCCCCCTGGCTACTCGCAGCCTTATGTCCATCACAGCTGTTGTGGCCTCCTGGTGTTTGGCCTCTGTTACTCTGGAGCCCCATCATCCCACAGGTGTTAATGAGCCCAGCTCTGTGGCACCTCTCACCATTTCCCCTGGCCTATTCAGCAAGCTGGTGTCCTCTCTCCAGTGCATTCCTGACCACCTCGGTGAACTATGTCCTGTGGGGTCCCTCAAAGAACATGGACCTCTGGTGCGTCTTTTGGCCTCACATACCATACCCATTCCCTCATGCCTCCCCCTCAGTCTCTTCATTTCTTCCTTTACCATTGGCCAGGGTCCTCAGGCAATCTTACTTTGCTGAGATGCGCTCATCATTTTTGCAAGGCTTCTAAGAGCCAGCATAATAGTGAATTTGCCCCATCCCTCGGGTCCTTGCTAGAGTGTTAAATCCCATTTCCTAATTATTGCTTCCCAGCTTTACATTCTGGTCCCTGGATCAAGCACCCTCAAAATCTGATTCTAGGAGTGCCCCTCAGCTCCTGCTGGGGCACCTGCCAGCTGGTTCTTTCAGTTCTTTAGAGGATGGTCTTGTTCCTCCCTTCTCAGGCTCAGCAAGTCCCAGAATTAGCTTCCTGTTATTGTCCTGGCAGCCAGGAAAGGAGAGGCATCTGCTGCCTTGTGGGGAAGTTCTCTGTGCTCTTGCTCGGAAAGGTTGTGCCACCTCTGCAATCCTAAAGGCCCCATGGGCTGTGCAGAGCCAGCACTCTTGGGGACATCCATCCAGATGTCCCTGTTCCAGCTTCCAGGGCCCCAGAGTCCTGACCCTCAATTACAGACCTGCCCTGGCTGAGGATGCAGACTTCTTTATAGCTCTGGAGCCCCCACCGTGTTCTTCAAGCTGCTGCTCCACTTTCACGCCCCTCCAGATAGAGCATGTGGGCCTCCTTATAAGCTATCATGAAGCTCCCTCTACTCAACTGAGCATATACCTCTTGTCAACAGCCCTCAGGCTCTTCTCCTCCTGTGGACATCAGTTATACCCAGCACTAACCAGCCAACCCTGTTGTTTTTGCAGACAGTGTTTCCATATTTTTCAAAGGCTACACCATTGCATTTGCCTCAATATTCCTCTACTGGATCATAGTCTGAGGCTACCACCAGTGAAATCTTTAGCAGTTGAGCAGCTGTTTATACCATGCTGTCTGTGGGCCCACCCACCAGCAGGATGGCCTCTTCTTTAACAATCAGCCAGGGTGAGCCAGTACTAAATCCTCATCTTGCCACCTGTTTTCTCAGACCACTCCTGGTACCACTTGAGTTACTCAGGGTCTTCTAAGAAGCAGATGTCAAGACAGAATTATGTGTGTTTAGAATGTGAGGATTTTATTGGGGAAAATGCCTGTGTGTGGAGGGGGATGAGAAGGAGATAGAGAAGACTGAAAAGCAGCCATGTGTGATGCAAGACTGAGACAGGGAGTGAAGGTAGGGCTAGAGGCATCCTAGGGTGCCTGCAGTGAGGCTTTCTGGGCATCCTCAGTGGAGCCTACTATTGGAAGGGTCCCTGCCCTTTGGGGTCCCTGGGCAATCTGTCCCTGCCGAGACCAGCATGTGTAAGCAGGGCCTTGGCACAACGCGAGGACGGCTCCAGAGGAGACCTGTGCGGCCATGCTCACCACTGAGGCAGAGCTAGGGTGGAAGCACACTTCTTCCTTGCAGAGCCCATTGCTATCAAAATATAATAAGCCCAAGAACATGCGGCATTTGTATTCTCTCTGTTTAGAGCAGATTTGCAACTTTCTTTCAGTGGACAAAAAGAGAAGCTGAGTGTCATGGTTGAAAAGGTCTGTAGAAACTAGGACACCAGGGCAGACGTACCCTGTATGAAAAGTTTGTGCCTTTACTTACAGTGGTATTTCAGTCTGGAGGTGGCCAGTGCCTTTACACGTGAGGTGCTAAAGAAGTGAACTCACAGACACTCCAGGCCCACATCCCTTCCCGGGACTTCCACCCCAAAAGTCTCCGGGTGTTCACAATGGCCTGTCCTGGAAGTGTACTTACTCTCATCCAGCAGCCATGGGGTTTTAAAGCCTTAAGAAATGTACATTCTTATTAGGACATAGTATGAAACAATCGTAGTGCCAACTTCGCTAAGAGAACATCAGGGTCTGGTACTTGCCAGGAACCACAAGGGGAAGGAGGTTTTATTAGAGGTTCTTTCTGCAGGGGCCAAAGCCTCAACTGATGCTTGTCTTAGTTGTCTAGTGCTCTATAACATAAATACCATAAGTGGATAACTTTAACAAAGAGATATTTATTCTCTCACAGTTGAGGAGGCTAGAAGTCCAATTTCAGGGCTTCAGATCCCGGGGAAGACTTTCTCTCGCTGTCACTTCTTGGGGGGAGACCCTTATCATCAAATTTTCCTCTGCTTCTCAGTGCAGAGGCCCCAGATCCAAAGAATGCACACTGCTAGTGGCCCCTGCACTGAGAAACTCCTCAGATGGCAAGAAGCATCAGCAGAGAAATGGCAGCAGCAGAACCAGGAGATCTGCATGAGAAGGCACTGGAGCTGACCTACAGAGCCAGAGAGCTGAGTGCCTTTGGGCAGGAGGCTTCCTGGAGAAGTGTGGTACCTCCAGGCACTTATCAGTGGATGGAGGCCTGCCCACCCATGGAGTGAGAGAGCTGAGCGCTTTCCAGCTAAGGTTTACTGGTAGAGTGGGGTGTCTCCAGGCACTTATGGGTGGAGCTAAAGAGCTTTGAAACACTTGCCAAGCAGGATAGAAACCGGCTGGCCCAAAGGACCAAGGGACTTCATGTCACCAAGAAAGAAGAACCAGAAGGGAGTGTGTCCTTAGACCCAGGGTCCTTGCACTGAGAAGCTCCTAGACCAGGGGAGGATTGATGACAAGGGCTTTCCCCTAAAACTAACACAGAGATAAAGCCTTCCCAGGGAGCTAGCACCCTGAATTTGGACTTCTATCCTCCTGAACTGTGAGAGAATAAATTTCTCTTTTAAAAGCCATCCATTTGTGGCATTTCTGTTATAACCGCACTAGATAACTGAGCCAGAATTTGGTACCACTGAGGTTTTGTTCTCGGGGAACAAACCTCAAAAGAAAAAAGCAGGAAATTTTCATTTTTTTTTTTAATTTTTATTGAACTTCAAGTGAATGTTTACAAATCAAGTAAGTCTGTCACATATAAGTTTATACACCTTACTCCATACTCCCACTTTCTCTCCCCCAATGAGTCAGCCCTTCCAGTCTCTCCTTTCGTGACAATTTTGCCAGCTTTCAACCCTCTCTACCCTCCCATCCCCCCTCCAGACAGGAGATGCCAACACAGTCTCAAGTGTCCACCTGATACAAATAGCTCACTCTTCATCAGCATCTCTCTCCTACCCACTGTCCAGTCCCTTCCATGTCTGATGAGTTGTCTTCGGGAATGGTTCCTGTCCCGGGCCAACAGAAGGTTTGGGGACCATGACTGCTGGGATTCCTCTAGTCTCAGTCAGACCATTAAGTATGGTCTTTTTGTGAGAATTTGGGGTCTGCATCCCACTGATCTCCTGCTCCCTCAGGGGTCCTCTGCTGTGCTGCCTGTCAGGGCAGTCATCGATTGTGGCCGGGCACCAACTAGTTCTTCTGGTCTCAGGATGATGTAGGTCTCTGGTTCGTGTGGCCCTTTCTGTTTCCTGGGCTCTTAGTTATCGTGTGACCTTGGTGTTCTTCATTCTCCTTTGATCCAGGTGGGCTGACCAATTGATGCACCTTAGATGGCCGCTTGTTAGCATTTAAGACCCCAGATGCCTCATTTCAAAGTGGGATGCAGAATGTTTTCATAATAGAATTATTTTGCCAATTCACTTAGAAGTCCCCTTAAACCATAGTCCCCAAACCCTCGTCCTTGCTCCGCTGACCTTTGAAGCATTCAGTTTATCCCGGAAACTTCTTTGCTTTTGGTCCAGTCCAGTTGAGCTGACCTTCCCTGTATTGAGTATTGTCCTTCCCTTCACCTAAAGTAGTTCTTATCTACTAACTAATCAGTAAAAAACCCTCTCCCACCCTCCCTCCATCCCCTCCTCATAGCCACAAAAGTATGTGTTCTTCTCAGTTTATACTATTTCTCAAGATCTTATAATAGTGGTCTTATACAATAACAGTCCTTTTGCCTCTGACTAATTTCCCTCAGCATAATGCCTTCCAGGTTCCTCCACGTTATGAAATGTTTCACAGATTCGTCACTGTTCTTTATCGATGCGTAGTATTCCATTGTGTGAATATATCAAAATTTATTTAACCATTCATCTGTTGATGGACACCTTGGTTGCTTCCAGCTTTTTGATATTGGAAACAGAGCTGCAATAAACATGGGTGTGCATATATCTGTTTGTGTGAAGGCTCTTATTTCTCTAGGGTATATTCTGAGGAGTGGGATTTCTGGGTTGTATGGTAGTTCTATTTCTAACTGTTTAAGATAATGCCAGATAGATTTCCAAAGTGGTTGTACCATTTTACATTCCCACCAGCAGTGTATAAGGGTTCCAATCTCTCTGCAGCCTCTCCAACATTTATTATTTTGTGTTTTTTGGATTAATGCCAGCCTTGTTGGAGTGAGATGGAATCTCATCGTAGTTTTATTTTGTATTTCTCTAATGGCTAATGATCGAGAGCATTTTCTCATGTATCTGTTGGCTGCCTGAATATCTTCTTTAGCGAAGTGTGTGTTCATATCCTTTGCCCACTTCTTGATTGGGTTGTTTGTCTTTTTGTGGTTGAATTTTGACAGAATCATATAGATTTTAGAGATCAGGCGCTGGTCGGAGATGTCATAGCTGAAAATTCTTTCTCAGTCTGTAGGTGGTCTTTTACTCTTTTGGTGAAGTCTTTAGATGAGCAAAGGTGTTTGATTTTTAGGAGCTCCCAGTTATCTGGTTTCTCTTCGCCATTTTTAGTAATGTTTTGTATCCTCTTTATGCCTTGTATTAGGGCTCCTAAGGTTGTCCCTATTTTTGCTTCCATGATCTTTATCGTTTTAGTCTTTGATCCACTTGGAGTTAGTTTTTGTGCATGGTGTGAGGTATGGGTCCTGTTTCATTTTTTTGCAAATGGATATCCGGTTATGCCAGCACCATTTGTTAAAAAGACTATCTTTTCCCCAATTAACTGACACTGGGCCTTTGTCAAATATCAGCTGCTCATACATGGATGGATTTATATCTGGGTTCTCAATTCTGTTCCATTGGTCTATGCGCCTGTTGTTGTACCAGTACCAGGTTGTTTTGACTACTGTGGCTGTATAATACATTCTAACATCAGGTAGAGTGAGGCCTCCCACTTTCTTCTTCTTTTTCAGTAATGCTTTACTTATCCGAGGCTTCTTTCCCTTCCATATGAAGTTGGTGATTTGTTTCTTCATCACATTAAAAAATGACATTGGAATTTGGATCGGAAGTGCATTGTATGTATAGATGGCTTTTGGTAGAATAGACATTTTTACTATGTTAAGTCTCCCTATCCATGAGCAAGGTATGTTTTTCCACTTATGTAGGTCCTTTTCAGTTTCTTGTAGCAGTACTTTGTAGTTTTCTTTGTATAGGTCTTTTACATCTTTGGTAAGGTTTATTCCTAAGTATTTTATCTTCTTGGGGGCTACTGTGAATGGTATTGATTTGGTGATTTCCTCTTCAATGTTCTTTTTGTGGATGTAGAGGAATCCAAGTGATTTTTGTATGTTTATCTTATAACCTGAGACTCTGCCAAACTCTTCTATTAGTTTCCGTAGTTTTCTGGAGGATTCCTTAGGGTTTTCTGTGTATAAGATCATGTCATCTGCAAATAGAGATAATTTTACTTCCTCCTTGCCAATCCAGATGCTGTTTATTTCTTTGTCTAGCCTAATTGCTCTGGCTAGGACCTCTACCACAATGTTGAATAAGAGCAGTGATAAAGGGCATCCTTGTCTGGTTCCCGTTCTCAAGGGAAATGCTTTCAGGCTCTCTCCATTTGGAGTGATGTTGGCTGCTGGCTTTGCATAGATGCCCTTTATTATGTTGAGGAATTCTCCTTGAATTCCTACTTTGGTGACAGTTTTTATCATAAATGGGTGTTGGACTTTGTCAAATGCCTCTTCTGCATCAATTGATAAGATCATGTGGTTTTTGTCTTTTGTTTTATTTATATGGTGGATTACGTTAATGGTTTTTCTAATATTAAAGCAGCCTTAAAAAAATTTTTTTTTGTTTTTTTTGCATACCTAGTATAAATCTCACTTGGTCCTGGTGGATTATTTTTTTGATATGTTGTTGAATTCTATTGGCTAGAATTTTGTTGAGGGTTTTTGCATCTATGTCCATGAGGGATAGAGGTGTGTAATTTTCTTTTTTTGTGATGTCTTTACCTGGTTTTGGTATCAGGGATATGGTGGCTTCATAGAATGAGTTGGGTAGTATTCCGTCATTTTCTATGCTTTGAAATACCTTTAGTAGTAGTGGTGTTAACTCTTCTCTGAAAATTTGGTAGAACTCTGCAGTAAAGCCATCCGGGCCAGGGCTTTTTTTTGTTGGGAGTTTTTGGATTACCTTTTCAATCTCTTTTTTTGTTATGGGTCTATTTAGTTGTTCTACTTCTGATTGTGTTAGTTTAGGTAGGTAGTGTTTTTCTAGGAATTCATCCATTGCTTCTAGGTTTGCAAATTTGTTAGAGTAAAATTTTTCGTAATAATCTGACATGATTCTTTTAATTTCAGTTGGGTCTGTTGTGATGTGGCCCATCTCGTTTCTTGTTATTTGTTTCCTTTCCTGTATTTCTTTAGTCAGTCTGGCCAATGGTTTATCAATTTTGTTAATTTTTTCAGAGAACCAGCTTTTGGCTTTGTTAATTCTTTAAATTGTTTTTCTGTTCTCTAATTCATTTAGTTCAGCTCTAATTTTTATTATTTGTTTTCTTCTGGTGCCTGGTGGATTCTTTTATTGCTCACTTTCTATTTATTCAAGTTGTAGGGACAGTTCTCTGATTTGGGCTCTTTCTTCTTTTTGTATGTGTGCATTTATCGATTTAAATTGACCTCTGAGCACTGCTTTTGCTGTGTCCCAGAGGTTTTGATGGGAAGTATTTTCATTCCTGTTGCATTCTATGATTCTACGGATTTCTTTATTCCCTTCATAATGTGTCCTATAACCCAGTCTTTTTTCAGAAGGGTATTGTTCAGTTTCCAAGTATTTGATTTCTTTTCCCTAATTTTTCTGTTATTGATTTCCACTTTTATAGCCTTGTGGTCTAAGAAGATGCTTTGTAATATTTCGATGTTTTGGATTCTGCAAAGGTTTGTTTTATGTCCTAATATGTGGTCTATTCTAGGGAATGCTCCATGTGCGCTAGAAAAAAAAGTATACTTTGCAGCAGTTGGGTGGAGAGTTCTGTATAAATCAGTGAGGTCAAGTTGGTTGATTGTAGTAATTAGGTCTTCCGTGTCTCTATTGAGCTTCTTACTGGATGTCCTGTCCTTCTCCGAAAGTAGTGTGTTGAAGTCTCCTACTATAATTGTGGAGGTGTCTATCTCACTTTTCAGTTCTGTTAAAGTTTGTTTTATGTATCTTGCAGCCCTGTCATTGGGTGCATAAATATTTAATATGGTTATATCTTCCTGGTCAATTCTCCCTTTTATCATTATGTAGTGTCCTTCTTTATCCTTTGTGGTGGATTTAACTTTAAAGTCTATTTTGTCAGATATTAATATTGCTACTCCTGCTCTTTTTTGCTTATTGTTTGCTTGATATATTTTTTTCCATCCTTTGAGTTTTAGTTTGTTTATGTCTCTAAGTCTAAGGTGTGTCTCTTGTAGGCAGCATATAGACGGATCGTGTTTTCTTTATCCAGTCTGAGACTCTCTGTCTCTTTATTGGTGTTTTTAGTCCATTTACATTCAGCGTAATTATACATAAGGATGTATATAGTGTTGTCATCTTGATGCCTTTTTGTGTGTGGTGTTGACAATTTCATTTTTCCACTTACTTTTTTGTTCTGAAACATTTTTCATTGTAAATTGTGTGTTCCTCATTTTCATAGTATTTGACTTTATGTTTGTTGAGTCATTACGTTTTTCTTGGCTTTTATTTTGAGTTATGGATTTGTTATATCTCTTTGTGGTTACCTTAATATGTACCCCTATTTTTCTAAGTAAAAGCCTAACTTGTATTGTCCTATATTGCCTTTATCCCTCTCCAAATGGCAGTTCTATGCCACCTGTATTTAGTCCCTCTTTTTGATTATTGTGATCTTTTACGTATTGACCTCAATGATTCCCTGTTTTGAGCGTTTTTTTTTTAATTAATCTTAATTTGTTTTTGTGATTTCCCTATTTGAGTTGATATCAGGATGTTCTGTTCTGTGACCTTGTGTTGTGCCAGTATCTGATATTATTGGTTTCTGACCAAACAATTTGCTTTAGTATTTCTTGTAGCTTTGGTTTGGTTTTTGCAAATTCTCTAAACTTGTGTTTATCTGTAAATATCGTAATTTTGCCTTCATAGTTCAGAGAGTGTTTTGCTGGATATATGATCCTTGGTTGGCAGTTTTTCTCCTTCAGTGCTCTGTATATGTCATCCCATTGCCTTCTTGCCTGCATGGTTTCTGCTGAGTAGTCTGAACTTATTGATTCTCCTTTGTAGGAGACCTTTCTTTTATCCCTGGCCGCTTTTAAAATTTTCTCTTTATCTTTGGTTTTGGCAAGTTTGATGATAATATGTCTTGGTGTTTTTCTTTTTGGATCAATCTTAAATGGAGTTCGATGAGCATCTTGGATAGATATCCTTTCATCTTTCATGATGTCAGGGAAGTTTTCTGCCAGCAGATCTTCAACTATTCTCTCTGTGTTTTCTGTTATCCCTCCCTCTTCTGGGACTTCAATCACACACAAGTTATCCTTCTTGATAAAGTCCCACATGATTCCTGGGTTTCTTCATTTTTTTTAATTCTTTTATCTGATTTTTTTTCAGCTATATTGGTGTCAATTCCCCAGTCCTCCAGATGTCCCAGTCTGCATTCTAATTGCTCGAGTCTGCTCCTCTGACTTCCTATTGCGTTGTCTAATTCTGTAATTTTTTTGTTGATCTTTTAGATTTCTGAATGCTGTCTCTCTATGAATTCTTGCAACTTTTTAATTTTTCCACTATGTTCTTGAATAATCTTTTTGAGTTCTTCAACTGCTTTATCAGTGTGTTCCTAGGCTTTTTCTGTAGCTTGCCTTATTTCATTTCTGAGGTCATCCCTGATGTCTTGAAGCATTCTGTATATTAGTTTTTTATATTCTGTATCTGGTAATTCCAGGATTGTATCTTCATTTGGGAAAGATTTTGATTCTTTAGTTTGGGGGGTTGTAGAAGCAGTCATGGTCTGCTTCTTTATGTGGTTTGATATCGACTGCTGTCTCCGAGCCATCACTAAGATATTGTAGTGATTTATTCTATAATCGCTCACTGAGTCTTATCTTGTTTTGTTTTCTTTCAATCTATGTAGATAGGCTACTAGATCGCACTGTCTTGATTGTTGTAGCCCTTGACTCACTTATGACCTATAACGAAGTGGTTTGGGCTATTACCAGATATACCTGCCTGAGTCCATTCACTATTCTTGAGTCGAATCTGATTTTGGGTCATCAAGTGTGTGGTGCAGACAGTCACCTATTCACTTAGAGGAGTAGTGGTGCTAGTTGTGTGCACCAGGTTCTAGTAGCAGCTGGGGTTCACACTCCAGGGGCGGCAGGATGCTGACAGGCTTCCCACAAGTGTCAGTGAGGTAGGTGTGTCTCTATTCCTAAAGCACCTTGGTGGGTGGGCTCTGCAGCTGTACCTTAGGCCCCCAATGCAAGTACCTCTACAGATTGGTAGGTGTCACCCTCCTTAGACCCCTAAGGCAGGAGGCTAGGTGGTCTGGGGGGAGCTTTAGCCCTCAGTTCCCTGTTGTGGGCCAGTGAGGGCTCTAGTTGAGTATGCAGAGATATCAGACCTGGGAAACTTGTCTTTCCAGTAAATCTGCTGAAACAAATGCAGTCAGATCCCTATCAGAAATGCCTTTGCATTATAATAGGCACCTTGTTCCCTGTAGGGATGAGAGCCTGACACTGTGGATCACATATGCTTGGCTGGAGCTGGTTCTGTGTTTTTAGTCCGATTAGGGAAGGATTTTTGGTCCCTGGGTTTTTGTGGTTGCTTCTCTCAGGCCAGAAGAATGGGTTAGGAAAAGACCAAAAAAAAAAAAAAAAGAAAGAAAGAAAGAAAGAAAAACCACAGCTCAGTTCACTCTCTGGCTCAGGAAATTCCAATGTTAATGAAGCAGCCTGGGAAGGGGAGGTGAGGGTTCAGATAAACAGGAGAGAGTAGCACCCCGGAATGTAGACAAAGTTACTTATCTTGCTTGGGATGTCTGTTTTGTCTGAGATTCCCGAGGGGCGCGTCACCTATGTGCGCTGGCTGGGTAGAGATTGCCCCTGAGGGTCTGGCCTGCGTCCTGTGCTTGCCCTGTCTCAGAAGCCGCGGTCAGTTCCTCTGTTGCTAGTCCAAAGCCCAGCGTCAAGGTTCCCCGGCTGGGACGCTGCACTCCCGGCTCCAAAAACAGTCACTGCCTCCCGGTGACTTGTCCTCCTGTCAGCTATGTCACTGCACCGCCTTTATGCACTGGCTGGGCTTCCCCCAGCTCAGTTCAGGGGGCTGGGGCTGTGCCCCGTGTTTGCACCATCACAGGATGCCGTGCTCAGCTGCCCTGTGCCCTGTCCAAAGCCCCGCGCCAAGGTTCCCTGGCTGGGACGCCACACTCCTGGCTCCAAAACCAGTCGCTGCCTTCCAGCGACTTCTCCTCCCACTAGCCATGTCACTGCACTGCCCGCGCGGATGGTTCGGGCCCCTCCCGAGGTTAGTTTAGGGAAGTAGGGCTGCATCCCGTGTTTGCGCCGTCACAGGATGCCGTGGTCAGCTCCCCTGCACCCAGTCCAAAGCCCAGCGCCAAGGTTTCCTGACTGGGACACTGGCTCCAGGCTCTGAAAACAGTCGCTGCTTCCCCGTAGTTGTTTGTTCTCAGTCTCTGTCACTCAGGTCAACTCTTCAAATCTGTGTTTGTTGGTCAGGGTTCGTAGATTGTCATGTATGTGATCGATTCACTTGTTTTTCCAAGTCTTTGTTGCAAGAGGGATCTGAGGTAGCGTCTACCTAGTCAGCCATCTTGGCCAGCGTTTGAAATGAGGAAATTTCCATTTTAAGATGTTCTAAATGAACTATTTGATGTACTAAATATAATGAGTCGGTATTGTAAGTCTGTATTTTTTAACTAAACTAAGCTACTGGTAACTGTTTGAAAGTGCACTATGCCTTATAAATTTTCCTATGTTTGATTGACTTTTTAATAAACACACTTCCAAGTGGCAATTGTTTTTAACACAAAGAGTCACAGTAGCTTCTTCCTGACAAGGGGTATATATGAGGTTGCTTTTGAGCTAAATCATGAAATGAAGTTTCCCCCACTATCATTTAACTCATTACATTTCTGTTTTGTTTAATTTTTGCCTGTCCTATTTTTAGTTTTTTTTTAAAGCCAATTTTATTTCTCTCTGGATTTTATTTTTTATAATATGTTAATAGCATCTTTCCAAAACCAACCATGTTATTTGGCATTCATGCTTTAATCAAGAAAAAATAGACATGTATTTTTCAATCCTAAAAAAGACTTTACAGTAATAATGAAATGCCTTGTGGTTTTGATAATCATTGATTGTGAGGACTAATCATCTACTAAGAATCTGATAATTCAACTTTATCTTCTTTATATGTTTTTACTTATCATTTAAATAATAACTAAGACATCACCTGGAAACCTTCCTTTTTTAACCTACTAACTAGTGGTGTGCTGAAAATCTGGGTCTGTGATCCAAAGACTCCTGATTTGTAGCACTCCCTAATTTCTGTCACATGACTGCACCCACCGCGGCTGATCCCAGCTATCAGCGTGATGTCATTGAATGTGCAAGTGGCCAACATGGCTTCTCATTTACTTCCAATGGGAAAATAAGAAACTGCTTCTCTAATAGGTTAACCAAAGTGTTGGAATTGAGTCTGGAGGTCCTAACAGATCTAACTTGGGTCATGTACCATTGGGAAGAGGTGTGCAGAAGGCTCTGGGACACCACTGCTAACAAACTAGTCTCTACTTGGCCCCATCACCACTGATTCAGTTTAGTATACCAGTACCTCAGCCTCTAACCTTGTAGACTAACAAAAATGCAGGGCCTAAAAGCACAGATACCATGCAAGTGCTCTATATCCTCTAACTACACATATAGTAACACAAGGATTTAGACAGGGTTGTTGGTGATGCAAATGGATAAGTGCTTGGCTGCTAAGGGAAAGGTTAGAGGTTCATGTTCACCCAGAGGCGTCTGGAAAGAAAGAGCTGTCAATCCACTTCTGAAAAACCAACCATTGAGAACCTTATGGAGCACAGTTCTATTCTGACATACATGGAGTTGCCATAAGTCCGAGATGACTCCACAGCAACTGGTTTATTGTTAAAAATTATCTCCACATACATGGTCCCATTCAGTCATTCCAACAGTCCTGTGAAGTAAGTACCATTGCTTTCTTTCTGAGTTGGCAGCTGATGTCCTATAAGTGGCTTACCCAGGCAAGGCCACACTGTTAGAACTCGGCAGAGTATGGACTTCTGGCTCCCAGTGGTCTCTATCCCCCAGATCCCATCCACCCTCTTCCTGCTGACTTCCCACCTGAATGCCTCTTGACAAGGGCTAAGATAGTGGGATTTGACCTGAATCCTTTCTAGGGATAAAAGGGTAACCTTCCTGGAAGTTCCGGTTAAGTGACAAAGGGGTGTGGTAGCTCTTCATGTGCAAGGGCGAGCCCCTCACAGCATCTGAAGCAGGAAAAGAAACCCCAAAAAACCAAACCCATTGCCATTGAGTCAATTCCAACTCATAGCGACCCTATAGAACACAGTAGAACTGCCCATAGGGTTTCTAAGGAATGCCTGGTGGATTCAAACTGTCAACCTTTTGGTTAGCAGCCATAACTCTTAACCACAATGCCATCAGGGTTTCTGAAGCAGGGATAAAAAAGAAAGCAAACCCCGTTGTGGTCAAAACGTAGAGGGGACCCTGCCGTCATCTCCCCACCCCCTCCCACCTTCACCTGATTCGGGAACACCTGTCCAGCTATGGACAAAATGTCAAAACTCTTTCTTTGTTCCTCTATGCACAGCTGAGAAAGCTTGAGACTTTCAAAAGAAATTTCACTAAACCATCATGGGAAAACAAACAATGAAGGAACAAAGAAAAGGCAAAAAGCATAAAAACCGTAGGTCTTCAAAGATCTGCGATAAAGGCCTGCAAGAGCTCCCTCCATTACACATCCCCCAGGCCCCAAAGTCCTCCAGCACACAGCTCTATCTGTCAGGCAGAGCTACCTCATTCCATTCCCTGCCGCTCCCATCCTGCTACCTCTTTTCCGTGGGAGAGATGCTGCTACATAAGAGGGAGAGGAGGTGAGATGAATGAGGCTGCTGCCACAACTCAGAAATGCAGCCCTCTAGAGGCTGACCACAGCAGAGAGAGGAATCGCCCGGGTAAGGAACTGCTCTGACTCTGGGCCAGAGAGACCCAGGATGAAGTCCCAGACCAGTCACTTTCCAGCAATATGACTTGGGCAGAGTCGTGGGCTTGGTTGAACCCAGCATCCTCCTCTGTCACTGAATGGAAATAACTAGAGTGCCTGTTGGTGGGGGCATCAGAAGTGAGTGAAATGACCCATGAAGCACTTTGCACAGGGCCTGGCCCGCATGGTGCCCTCAACATACCTTTACTGTCTTTGCAGAGGTGGTTTGACACAAGACCTACCTGTGTTGCCCTGACCTAGTTCCTCCAGGTCCAGATGGCCACAGCATGTGGGCAAACCTTGAATAGGCCTTGAATTGGCATAAGCCTATGGGTTTCATGTCCACATGCCATAGACGTGCTCCCAGCTTCTCTTTTAGTTGTTAGTAACCTGTCAGCCTCACACAAGTCCTGTAATACTCACGGGATTCTGGGCCCCTGCTCTCATGGCTACCTGGAGAAATGTGAGGTGGGAAGGTGAGAGGAGATGGGTTGGAAGGGCCCGCAAAGAGAAAATCAAGCCATTCATCATTACATCTAGGTCCAGCCTTTGTGGATGTACCAAGTCATACCAAATGGTTGTGTCATCCAAAGAAATAAGAAATTGTGCAAATAGAGTTTGATTTGGGAGCCTTAAGAACCTAAAGCCAAGAAAATTCAGAAATGTACAGTATCTTTCTGGAACAGTCCCATATTGACTTCCATTAGTATTTACTAAATCTTCCCACCCCTGGATCTCATTTCAACCCTTATACCCCTAACCCTAAATAAGTGAAAAGGAAGATTACATGGAAGGTCAGTGGTTTTCAAACTTTTTAAAAAGTGGGGGCCATATTTCCTGCTCCTCCCCAAACTGCATCTCATATACTAGACTCTAAACTCCTAGAGGGCAGAGGCAATGTCTGCCTTAATTTCTGTTGAAACTCCAGTCCTAGATCAATACCTGCCACAGAGCAGATACTCAAAATGTATTGGCTTAGTGAATTAAAAAAAAAAAATCCAAATCATAAAGCTGATAAAATTTCTAACTTAGGACTTCCTATTAAAGATGAAGAAATAAAAAGATTATACTCTTCTCTCATCTCTAGGAGTAACAAAGTGAACAAAATATGAACATAAAGAAGAAAAGTCCTTATCTAATGCAGTTAAGAAAGGGAAACACTCCAACTCAAGAATATGAAGCATTTCTACCAAATAGAGTGACATTTTGATCAGCTGAGAATACTTACTGGTTGCCTACCCAGCATCCATTCTCCCTTCTCCCTCCTAACTGTACTCCAATCTCCTGGCCACGTAATTTTAGTAGAACTGAACTTTCCCTAGATTAAACAGTAGACCCTGATGTGCTCAAGAGACTCAAGGATTTGTTCAAGAGTGGGAACATGACCCAAGTTAGATTTGCCAGGGCCTCTGACTTAATTCCATCCCTTTGGTTGACCTATTGGAGAAGCAGTTTATTTTTGTCCCACTGAAAGTAAATGAGAAATCATGTGGGCCAGAAGATTCTGCCTGACATCTCGAAGCCACCAGATAGTGCCTGCCTGAGAATGAAGTCAGCTTGAAGGGTGCAGAGCCAAGAAACAGGGAGAAACTCGTTCATGGTCACATTGCTTAAGCCCTGGATAAATCTCACTTGAAGCCAGATCTGCTCCTGGGCTATTCAGCTGTGGGAAGCAATAGACTTTGTTTATAGTTAGAGCTGTTTCAATTGGGTTTTCTACAGCTTGCAAGTGACTCTGAACTGCAATGATTCCAAAGCTGGTGCACAACTCTTGGGAGTTTGCTCTGGAGGGAAGAGGACCTTGAGGGACCTAAGAATACTATATTTGAAAAACAATGACAATATGGACATGTGACAGGAGTTTTAGGAAACATACCATTTCCACCCTGAGGAGCTGTGGAGGGTCAGTTCTAGAAATTCTTATTTATTTTCTACAAACATGACTTCCATTCCTGGAGAAACATCTGGAAATAAGACATTATTAACCAGAGTTACCTGAACAGAGAAAAGTCAATGCTGAATCATCCACCTAATGGTTTTGAGCCCATAAGCATCATTGAGAGTCACTGCCCCACTTCTGTTTGGGGGTCATTTTGCCCCAATACGGTGAAGCCCCCAAACCTAAGAAAAGAGCTGTGTTCCCAGAGCACGGGAGAGGGTAGATTTTGTGAAAAATATGTGGTGACAACCATGCCAATAGGAAGCTATTGACTGTACCAGCTAATACCGTCCACCCTCCCTACCCTGTTTTAAGAGCAAATAGCAAGCCCAAATAAAACCTTCCAAATAAAAACATGAATAATAAGGCAAAAAGATATGAAATGGACCATTTACATAAACACCACAGTTTTTTAAGCAAAAGAAAAAGAAAATTATAAGCAAAGAGCAAAGAAGAATCTTCCTAAGCAGTAGAAGAAAATTTTAGTTAAAAATTTCTCTATATGCTCAAATAAATTGAAGAGTGAGTAGATTTCTTAGGAGGTGACTGGGAAATACCTTTACAAAGAGATATGGAACCTCTAAAATGAGTTTGCAGGCTGAAGACAACAGTGTAACTATTACAAAGAAAAAAGATGCTTATTTAAAAAATCAAAATATGTACTACTGAACAGAGTCAGTAATTTGAGAAAATCACCCAAAGCTGAATGAAAATAAAAAAGACAGTGAATAAAAATAAAATTAATAAATTAAGTGTAATTGCTGTTCCTAAAGAAGTGAAGAGAATAAACAGAAAAGTGAAAGTACTCAAATACAATAAAGCATTTCTAAAATAAAAAAGACCTGAAACTGCAGATGAAAAAGGCATATTTTGTATCATTAAAAAAAAAAAAAAAAGATACAGAATTGTCAACACTGAGTCATAGCCTGGTAAAGCTGCTGAGCTTTAAGGACAGAGAGCAAATGCTATGGGTGTCCAGGCAAGAAGCAGACTGCCTGTGAAGGGGAGAATGAGGTAGGTCACAGACTTCTCTATGGGAGTGTTCACTGCTACTAGATGGAGTCAAAATTGCTCTAGGGTTCTCAAGGGGAAAATGTGTGACCAAAGAGTTTCCTACTCAGCCAAATTTTAATTCATCATATGAAAATTTAGGGCATGTAACAGCCATGACACATTTCTGGAAAATTACTTAATGGTTGTATTAACCCTAACACAAAGACTCAAAAAGAAAAGAAAAAAACTCAGGAACGCGGAGCGAGCACAATGAAACAATGCATTGTGGATGTTACATAAAATTATAAACCAAAATTAAATGTATTTATTTAATAAGGCCAAATCAACCCTGTAAATTGTTAAACTGTAATAGCAATTGTGGAGATAAATAAATTATCAAAAAATGAGGAAAAATAAAATAAAAAAAACAGAGAACTGTAGCCACAGATGAGCATATAAATGTTATAATTCTTCACAGAATAAATGTAATTATACTTTAATTTAAATATATAGATGGAGAATGGGAAGAGAGTAGTAGAAAATTTAAGTGTGCTGATGTGCTCAGATACTTTAGCAGGGAATCAAGAAAGATTATATTTGATTAATACAAGTTGATTTTAAAGTTCAAACTTAAAAATGTATATATTTAGAGAGCAAACAAATGAGAATAAGATTTTTTGGTGACCATAAAATTTGAAATGAGGGCAATGGATTTGTTGTAGCTTTATATAGACTTCAACCTCCAGTCTATAGCTTATTCTGTATTTATTTTGGTGATACAGAATTGAGGAACTCCTGATATATACAGATAATTAGTTGCAATTGACAGATTTTTTTGTTTGCTTATTTTGCTTTTTAGCAGCTAGGCTTGGGATCTCAGGATACTCTTTGATCAAAATAGCCTAGGAAGTATGAAAACAGAGTAATAAATTTTGGTGTCAGGCTGAATAACTAAGAGTAGATAACACCTGCTCACATTCCTTGATCAAGAAATGTTTGAGGGGGGATCAGTGAGCAGGTCCTTCAACCAATTCACATCTGTAGTATTTCACAGGAAAACGCCTTTGAAATATACCTAGTAATAGCTTAATATGTTACACACTGTCTATTTTAGGAATCTCAGATACTTCAGGGTCTACCTTAGTAAAACTTACTGAGAGTTTCACATTAAACCAAAATATAAGGCAAAAAAAATTGTTTTTTTTTTCTTATAAGAAACATCATTCACACTATGGGTAACTGTAAACACAATAATACTGAGTCCTGTCAGCTTATTAATTATATCAGCAAAACACAAAGATCTTATAACCACCTTATGATGATATTTTAGTTAACGGGGATTCCTTATCAGCTAGGGATTTATTGCATTTTGTAATATTTATTTTAGAGTCTTGCTTCTAAATAACAATGAACTTTGGAATAAAAATTAAATTCTGAAAATAATTGTCCACTTCTTGTTAAATAGCTGAAAATTTTGCAGTATAAAACTGTACCTAATGGGTATTAGAAAAGAAAAAAAAAACTGGATACATAAAAATTGGAAAGAAGAAAGTAATCATTATTTGCACAAAATATAGTTATATACATGGGTAAAAAAAGAACTCAGAAACAAAAAAAAAGAAAAAAATCAGAATGATGTTTAGGTATAAAATTAATATATAGAAGCCAATAACCTTCATATACATAAACAACAACCAGTTGTTGTTGTTGTTAGGTACTGTCGAGTTGGTTCCGACTCATAGCAACCCTATGCACAACAGAACAAAACTCTGCCTGGTCCTGCACGATCCTTACAATCGTTGTTATACTTGAGCTCATTTGTTGCAGCCACTGTCTGTGTCAATCCATCACACTGAGAGTCTTCCTCTTTTCCACTGATGCTGCACTTTATCAAGCATGATGTCCTTCTCCAGGGACTGATCCCTCCTGACGACATGTCCAAAGTATGTAAGACGCAGTCTCACCATCCTTGCTTCTAAGGAGCATTCCAGTTGTACTTCTTCGAAAACAGATTTGTTCGTTCTTTTGGCAGTCCATGGTATATTCAATATTCTTCACCAACGCCACAATTCAAAGGCGTCAATTCTTCTTCGGTCTTCCTTATTTATTGTCCAGCTTTCACATGCATGTGATGCAGTTGAAAATACCATGTCTTGGGTGAGGTGCACCTTAGTCTTCAAGGTGACATCTTTGCTTTTCACACTTTAAAGAGGTCCTTTGTAGCAGATTTACCCAATGCAACGTGTCTTTTGATTTCTTAACTGCTGCTTCCATGGGTGTTGATTGTGGATCCAAATAAGATGAAATCTTTAAGCCCCCACGTGTCTGTCAGTTTGTTGTACTGTGGAACTTGTGCGTTGCTATGATGCTGAAAGCTATGCCACTGGTATTCAGCTACCAGCAGAGTCACCCATGGAGGACAGGTTTCAGCTGAGCTTCCATACTAAGACAGACTTGGAAGAAGGACCCAGCAGTCTACTTCTGAAAAGAATTAGCCAGTGAAAACCCTATGAATAGCAGTGGAATATCTTCTGATATAGTGACAGAAGATGAGCCCCCCGGGTTGGAAGGCACTCAAGAGACAGCTGGGGAAGAGCTGCCTTCTCAAAGTAGAGTTGACCTTTAATGACATGGATGGAGTAAAGCTTTTGGGACCTTCATTTGCTGATATGGCACAACTCAAAATGAGAAGGAACAGCTGCAAACACCCATTAATAATCACGACTTGGGATGTACGAAGTATGAATCTAGAAAAATCATCAAAAATGAAATGGAACACATAAACATTGATATCCTAGGCATTAGTGAGCTCAAAAGGACTGGTATTTTCATTTTGAAATGGAAAAATCATATAGTCTTCTATGCCAGGAATGACAACGTTAAGAGGAATGGTGTTGCATTCATCATCAAAAAGAACATTTCAAGATCTATCCTGGGAAAGATCGGTCCAAAGGACTAATGGGCCACAGCCTCCACCAGACGGAGTCCAGCACAACTAGATAATGCCCAGCTACCACCATAGACTGCTCTGACAGGGATCAAAATAAAGAGTCCTAGACAGAGCTGGAGAAAAATGTAGAACAAAATTCTAACTCATAAAAAAGGCCAGACTTACTACCCTGACAGAGACTGGAGAAACCGCTAGAGTATGGCCCTCAAACACTCTTTTAGCTCAGTAATGAAGTCACTCCTGAGGTTCATCTTTCGGCCAAAGATTAGGCCCATAAAACAACAAGAGACTAAAGGGGCACACCAGCCCAGGGGCAAGGGCTAGAAGGCAGGAGGGGACAGGAAAGCTGGTAACAGGGAATCCAAGGTTGAGAAGCGGAGAGTGTTGAAATGTCATGGGGTTAGTAACAAATGTCACAAAACAATGTGTTCTAATTTTTTAATGAGAAGCTAGTTTGTTCTGTAAATCTTCATCTAAAGTACAATAAAAAGAATTAGAAAAAATCGCAACTATTCTGAAAACAATCTAGAATATATTAGGAATATGTCGAGGGTTCTCATTGATGTTAGAAAATTATTTGGCATTGATGAATGCCTGCTCTGAACAGATGCCTCTGGTAATTCACAGAGCGGTGATCTTGTGCCCCCTGGCCAGCTGCCCACATGACTTCACAGATCTTGGCTTAAACTAAGATCAACACAGTACTACCCTTTTTAATCACTGATCTTTAGACAGCAAGTAAATTTTTAAATACAGAGATTGGGAACAAGCAATTTCCAAAAGTCTTAAAAAATAAAAAAATGACTTAAACTAGGAGACCAAGTTATTGGAAAGTGTGAAAAGCTTACAGATAACACATTTGAGGCATATACTTTTTCCTGTGGTGTTTCAAATTGTTAAAATAAAGTGTATTTTTTCAAAATTAAATTGGAATAAATGTTTGCAGGGCCACTGAAGCATATTCATGGACCCAAATGTCCTAGGTCCTTGTTCAGAAAGCACAACAACAGCCAATTCCTGGACACGATGCTGCTCTGTCTTATGGTCCTTTCCCAGACATCCCATCACTCCTCCAGAGTGCCCAAGGCCACAGTTTGAGAAATAGAGCCAGGCACTTTTTTTGTTATTTCTGTGAGGTATCAAAAGGTATTATGTGGTAAGGCAGAGGAGCCCAGACTTAGCCACTCTCTAGCTGTCTGGCCCTTGGGCAGGTAACCTAGCTCAGGCTCAGCTTCCTCATCTGCTAACACCTACTTCATTGGCTGGTTCTGAGTAACACTGGGTAACTATGTGTAATGTGCCCAGCACAGGGTTTATGTCAGGTATTCATTTAGCACTAGACGTAGTACTAATTAATCAACAAGAGCACATTGCTTTGTAAGAGCCCTGAGCATTGGAAAGATGATGGTGACGGCACAGTCCTGTCCTCCAGCAACCTATGGGGAGAAAGGTGTTGTATAAAAAACACTGGTTGATCTTACTTTCACACAGGCCTCATCCCTCTTAATCCACTAATGCATTTCTGGACCTCTAGTTTCTGTGTGCAGGGCTGAGGTGGTGTTCCCAAAAGTAGATGAGGAATTGGAGTGAACATTGGGGGCAGGACTGAAGGTGCTTCATTTGTAAATTTGGGGGAAATATTAGGACTTTCTGTACTTAAACTGCTCAGGGCCACTGGAATGTGAAACGCATGCTCCTGACATTTGGAGCTGTTCTGAGGGAAGAGACCTGGGGTCAGTGAGGGAGATAGGAGATGGGTGTCATTTATATATATATATATATATATATATATATATATATATATATAATTTTTATTGTGCTTTAAGTGAAAGTTTACAAATTAAGTCAGTCTCTCACATAAAAACTTATATACGCCTTGCTACATACTCCCAATTACTCTCCCCCTAATGATACAGCCTGCTCCCTCCCTCCACCCGTCTACCCTCTTATCTCCCCTCCAGGCAGGAGGTACCAACATAGTCTCAAGTGTCCACCTGATTTAAGAAGCTCACTCCTCACCAGCATCCCTCTCCAACCCAATGTCCAGTCCAATCCATGTCTGAAGAGTTGGCTTTGGGAACGGTTCCTGTCCTGGGCCAACAGAAGGTCTGGGGGCCATGACCACCAGGGTCCTTCTAGTTTCAGTCAGACCAGTAAGTCTGGTCTTTTTATGAGAATTTGGGGTCTGCATCCCATTGCTCTCCTGTTCCCTCAGGGGTTCTCTGTTGTGTTCCCTGTCAGGACAGTCATCGGTTGTAGCCAGGCACCATCTAGTTCTTCTGGTTTCAGGATGATGTAGTCTCTGGTTCATGTGGCCCTTTCTGTCTCTTGGGCTCGTAATTACCTTGTGTCCTTGGTGTTCTTCATTCTCCTTTGATCCTCGTGGGTTGAGACTCATTGATGCATCTTAGATGGCGGCTTGCTAGCATTTAAGACCCCAGACACCACTCTTCAAAGTGGGATGCAGAATGTTTTCTTAATAGATTTTATTATGCCAATTGACTCAGATATCCCCTGAAACCATGGTCCCCAGACCCCTGCCCCTGCTATGCTGGCCTTTGAAACATTCAGTTTATTCAGGAAACTTCTTTGCTTTTGGTTTAGTCCAGTTGTGCTGACCTCCCCTGTATTGTGTGTTGTCTTTCCTTTCACCTAAAGTAGTTCTTATCTACTACCTAATTAATGAATACCCCTCTCCTACCCTCCCTCCCTCCCCCCTCTCAGCCACAAAAGAGTGTTTTCTTCTCAGTTTAAACTATTTCTCAAGTTCTTATAATAGTGGTCTTATACAATATTTGTCCTTTTGCAACTGACTAATTTCACTCAGCATAATGCCTTCCAGGTGCCTCCATGTTATGAAACATTTCACAGATTCGTCACTGTTCTTTATCGATGCGTAGTATTCCATTGTGTGAATATACCACAATTTATTTATCCATTCATCCATTAATAGACACCTTGGTTGCTTCCATCTTTTTGCTGTTGTAAACAGTGCTGCAAAAAACATGGGTGTGCGTATATCTAGTCGTGTAAAGGCTCTTATTTCTCTAGAATATATTCTGAGGAGTGGGATTTCTGGGTGGTATGGTAGTTCTATTTCTAGCTTTTTAAGGAAATGCCAAATCGATTTCCAAAGTAGTTGTACTATTTTACATTCCCTGGGTGGCCTTCTTGCCAGAGCCACCTGCAAACATCACATCCAGCAGGGCAAGGAAGGTCATGAGAGAGCTAAAGGACAGGTAAACCTGACCAGATCCAGAATACTTCTGCTTTCAGAGTGGCTCTGGTTCAATTAAATCACAACTGTATTTGGCTTAAGTGCTTTTCACCCTTGATTTTAAATGTAAGCTTTTTCCAATGATATTTAATCAACTGGCACTTAAAAAAAATGGTTTTCCTAAATTGAAACTTAATTTTTAAGAGTTATAAACAACACCTACTATCTACTAGTCCTCAAAACCTTTACATAGTTACATATACATTCTAAGCATTTTCCCCTTTTGGATAGATGAGTAGTTTAATTTTGCCCAACATAAGAAAACCCCAAATCCACAATTTTTGAACTTGCTGTTCAAAGGCTCCCCACAGGCATCAGGCCCCCCCCATCTCTTCCTAGGGGGCTTAATATTTGTGAAAATGCTAAAATACATTCGTAGAGGTATCGTGTAGGTAAAACAGACATTGTTGTATGAATGTTTTCTGTCAAGAAAAAAATGTTGCGTGCCCAATGTTACCTAGCCAGTAAAGGTCCTAGGAGGGTCTTGTACTTGAGTACGTAGATTCTAGGTCCTGCTCTGACTACGAGGGAATTTGTAACCTGAAGTCAACTGTTGCCATTTGACCTACTGTATGCATATGTGCCTAACATGAGCTCCAGGAAGAAAAAAAAAATTCCCCAGGGGAACCATGCCAAAGGGTGGGGACAAGGAACAAAGAAATAGAGATTCTGTAAGTAGATCTCACCAGCTGCCTGATTGATTGCCACCCACACAACTAGGTGTTGCTGCTGTTGACTATGAGCTTTGCTAGCAGTGAGGGTTTTGGATTCCTGAGTGTTGCTCCATCCAAGAGTCAAGCTGAAAGTCATTACCAATTATATCGGATGCAGGGCCGTTGCCCAAGCCCTCACTCTGTCTGTGAGCTGCTTACTCATGATGACGTGGGCTGGGTGTGCAGTCTCACGTTTCCACGTGGTGTGTTCAGGCCCCAACGGTCCCTCCATTTGACCCCACTTTGCCTGATGTCCCTCTGCTCATGGCTTCACTTTGCATTTCTCAAGGCTGAGGATGACTCTGTGAACTGTCTTGGGGGTAGAGGGCAGAGATACAGAGGCTAAGACAATCAAGAGAAGAAAGGAGATGACTTAGAAGTCACCTTGAGGGGGCAGAACCTGATTCACTGCTGACTCAGGGAACAGAAGTCTCCAGGGCCTTGAGTAGGGTGTGGCCAGGAAAGCATGCAGGATGCTCTTTTCAACTCTCTGCTGCTGTGGTTCATGAAACATCCAATGTTCAGGGAAGCAATGGCTGAAAGCCTGAGGGCATGGCCCTGGGAGTGGGCAAGGAGAAAATGGGGCTCGACACACAGTTATTTATCCCAGCGGCCTCGGCCTGGTTACTGTGAAGTTCCTATTTACCCTGGAAAACCAAGTTTCAGAAGTGGACAAACCCTTCTTTATCATGTTGTTTTTGTTTTTGGGTGTTGTCAAGTCAGAGATCGACTCATAACAACCCCATGTGACAGAGTAGAACTGCCCTATAGGGTTTTTATGGCTGTATTCTTTAAGGAAGCAGATTGGTAGGTCTTTTTCCTATGAAACTGTTGATTGGGTTTGAACTGCCGACCTTTCAGTTAGCAGTTAAGCGCTTAACCATTTTTTATCACACATGAAGGTATATTCATGTGGTGGGGGACAGATACGAGGGGTCCTAAAAACTGCCTTCCTCTCACCCATCATTGAAATAAGAATTCTTTCCCATTGGCCTGTGGTTTCATACCTGGAATTCTACCTCTAAAACCAGTTGCCATAGACTAATGGTGACCCCATGTGTAT
This sequence comes from Loxodonta africana, assembly GCF_030014295.1. Classification (NCBI taxonomy): domain Eukaryota; kingdom Metazoa; phylum Chordata; class Mammalia; order Proboscidea; family Elephantidae; genus Loxodonta; species Loxodonta africana. The sequence goes on from NC_087342.1 coordinate 38,708,562, forward strand.
CAGAGTAAAGCTGGGCTGAGCAGGGTTTTCAAAGGCTGATTTTTTCAGAAGTAGATCACCAGGCCTTTCTTCTGAAGCACCTCTGAGTAGACTGGAACTTACAACCTTCCAATTAGCAGCTGGGAACCTCTTTTACAGGAAAATGTCCCTGGGAGAGATAGCATCTTAGTCCTTGGCATGGTAAAGAAAAATAAAAGGCGAGATTTCTGAAACTATGAAACTGTGTCTATTCAGAAACAGGGATGCTAGCCACTGGGATCAGGAGTGTAGGAATAGGACAGGGAAGGCGGGGAGGGAGCAGGAAGGGGGTAGAGCAGCCACAGCTGATGCCCTGAGCTGCCCGCACCCTAGCGCCATGTCGCCTGGGTCTCTGCTCCCACCCCTCAACCAAAAGCAAGGTAAAAATGCTTAAAGAAAAATAATGACAGTGTTCCCTGCACTGATTACAGATGGCTAGTGCTTAAAATACAGGGACAAAAGCCATCAGGTTAAAGGGGGAAAAAAAACTTTCACTGAACAAAGATAAAATAAAAACTAATGTTTCTTCATTCTTAACCCAGATATTTAGCAAGAATAAAGCACATTTTAAAATTCATTGGTAGTCCCTAGGAATAAAACCTAATTAAAATAGTCCAAAATATAGAGCCATCAGTACAGAGAACAGGACTAAATCCAGATGTGTCTTGCATACTAGAAATAGTTCCTCTGAAACAGCCCCAGGCAAGCCCACCAAGAAGTGATGGTACCTGCTGAGGGGCCTCCTTACACTTGTGGCCTTGTAGAGCCAAGAGCCAAATCCAGAACAATCTCGCTATAGCCCCTCAGGGAGCTGGGCCAGCTCTCGAGTCCACCGTTCCCTTTTACAGGGATTTTGTGCCCTGTGGTACGTGATCTTGGTTAAAAAGTTTTGTATTATTCCTTTCAATGTCTCAAAAATTAGGACAGGTGATTAATTAGAAGTTTCTTGAGAGTTATACCTTCTAATCCTAATCCCCTTTAAGGATTGAATCAAAGTTGTGACTCATGTCAGAGATGAGAATCTTGGCTGAAATGAATTAAAGTGGAGTGTAACATGAAAAAATAATAAAGGGGTCAAGTAGGGTGTAAGGCTATGAAATTTCCTTGGGTTAGTTAGCAAGTGTGAGTGTGGATCTGCCAGCCTAAATAATCAAACAGGAGGCAAAACATGGGAATGAAGGAACACTTATAATGGAAAGTCATTGTAGAAAGTTCTCCTTAAGGGAAATAAACTCTACAGGAAGTTACTACCTATGGGGAAAAAATTAACAGAATATTTATGTAATTTTTAAAAAGGACACTTTATTATTGTTTTAAAAAACATGGGGGCGGGGCCAACACGGCTGACTAGGTAGAAGCTACCTCAGATCCCACTTGCAACAAAGACTCAGAAAAACAAGTCAATCGATCACATACATGACAATCTACGAATGCTGACCATCAAACAGAGATCTAAAGACTTGATCTGAGTGACAGAGACTGAGAAGGAACAGCCACGGGGAAGCAGTGACTGTTTTCGGAGCCTGGAGCCAGCGTCCCAGTCAGGAAACCTTGGCGCCGGGCTTTGGACTGTGCATAGGGGAGCTGAGCATGGCATCCTGAGATGGCGCAAACACGGGATGCAGCCCTAGCCCCTAGAAGTAACCTTGGGGGAACCCCAGCAAGTGCACGCAGGCAGCGCAGCGAAGCAGCTGACAGGAGGAGAAGTCACCAGGAGGCAGCAATTGGCTCTGGAGCCAGGAGTGTGGCATCCCAACCAGGGATCCTTGGCGCTGGGCTTTGGACTGGGAGTAGAGGAACTAGCCACAGATTCTGAGACAGCACAAGTACTGGATACGGGCCTGACCCTCGGGGGCAATCTCTACCCAGCCAGTGCACACAGTGGACACCCACCTCGGGAATCTCAGATAAAACAGTCATCCCAAGCAAAATAAGTAACTTTGTCTACATTCCGAGGTGCTACTCTCCTATTTATCTGAACACCCCCCTCCCCTTCCCAGGCGCCTTCATTAACTTTGGAATTTCCTGAGCCAGAGAGTGAACTGAGCTGCGGTTTTTCTTTCTTTCTTTTTTTTTTGGTCTTTTCCTAACCCATTCTCCTGGACTGCGAGAAGCAACTACAAAAAACCCAGGGACCAAAAATCCTTCCCTAATCGGACTAAAAACACAGAACCAGCTCCAGCCAAGCATATGTGATCCACAGTGTCAGGCTCATCCCTACAGGGAACAAGGTGGCTATTATAATGCAAAGGCACTTCTGATAGGGATCTGACTATAATTGTTTTAGCAGACTGGAAAGACAAGTTTCCCAGGTCTGATATCTGCATATTCAACAGAGCCCTCACTGACCCACAACAGGGAACTGGGGCTGAAGCTCCCCCCAGACCATCTAGCCTCCTGCCTTAGGGGTCTAAGGAGGGCAATACCTACCAAACTGTAGAGGTACTTGCATTGGGGGCCTAAGGTACAGCTGCAGAGCCCACCCAACAAAGTGCTTTAGAAATAGAGACACACCTACCTCACTGGCACTTGGGGGAAGCCTGTCAGCATCCTGCCCCCTCTGGAGTGTGACCCCCTGCTGCTACTAGAATCTGGTGCACACAACTATCACCACTACTTCTCGAGGTGGATAGGTGACAGTCTGCACCACACACTTGATGACCCAAAATCAGATTCGACTCAAGAATAGTGAATGGACTCTTAGGCTTATATATCTGGTAACAGCTCAAACCAGCTGGTAATAGGTCATAAGTGAGTCAAGGGCTACAACAATCAAGACAGTGCAATCTAATAGCGCATCTACATAGATTGAAAGAAAACAAAACAAGATAAGACTCAGTGAGCAAATATAGAATAAATCACTACAATATCTTATAGATGGCTCGGAGACAGCAGTCGATACCAAACCACATAAAGAAGCAGACCATAATTGCTTCTACAACTCCGCAAACTAAAGAATCAAAATCTTTCCCAAATGAAGATACAATCCTGGAATTGCCAGATGCAGAACATAAAAAACTAATTACAGAATGCTTCAAGACATCAGGGATGACCTCAGAAATGAAATAAGGCAAGCTACAGAAAAAGCCAAGGAACACACTGATAAAGCAGTTGAAGAACTCAAAAAGATTATTCAAGAACATAGTGGAAAAATTAAAAAGTTGCAAGAATCCACAGAGAGACAGCATTCAGAAATAGAGAAGATTCACGATAAAATTACAGAATTAGACAACACAATAGGAAGTCAGAGGAGCAGACTCAAGCAATTGGAACGTAGTGTGGGAGATCTGGAGGACTGGGGGATTGACACCAATACAGCTGGAGAAAAATCACATAAAAGAATTTAAAAAAATGAAGAAACCCTAAGAATCATGTGGGACTCTATCAAGAAGAATAACTTGTGTGTGTTTGGGGTCCCAGAACAGGGAGGGATAACAGAAAACACAGAGAGAACAGTTGAAGATCTGTTGGCAGAAAACTTCCCTGACATCATGAAAGATGAAAGGATATCTGTCCAAGATGCTTATCAAACCCCATTTAAGATTGATCCAAAAAGAAAATCACCAAGACATGTTATTATCAAAATTGCCAAAACCAAAGATAAAGAGAAAATTTTAAAAGCAGCCAGGGATAAAATAAAGGTCTCCTACAAAGGAGAATCAATAAGAATAAGTTCTCACTACTCAGCAGAAACCATGCAGTCAAGAAGACAATGGGATGACATTCAGAGCACTGAAGGAGAAAAACTGCCAGCCAAGGATCATATATCCAGCAAAACTCTCTCTAAAATATGAAGGCGAAATTAAAACATTTGCAGATAAACACAAGCTTAGAGAATTTGCAAAACCAATCCAAAAGAAAAAAAACAAAACTCCAAAGCTACGAGAAATATGAAAGGAAATTGATCAGAAAATCAATAATATCTGATACTGGCACAACACAAGGTCACAGAACAGAGCATCCTGATATCAACTCAAATAGGGAAATCACAAAAACAAATTAAGATTAATTTTAAAAAGAAAAAAACGCTCAAAACAGGGAATCATTGAAGTCAATATGTAAAAGATCACAATAATCAAAAAGAGGGACTAAATACAGGTGGCATAGAACTCCATATATAGAGGGATACAAGGTGATATAGGACAATACAAGTTAGGTTTTTACTTAGAAAAACAGGGGTAAATATTAAGGTAACCACAAAGAGGTATAACAACTCCATAACTCAAAATAAAAACCAAGAAAAACATGAGGACTCAGCAAACATAAAGTCAAATACTATGAAAATGAGGAACACACAATTTACAAAGAAAATGTTTCAGCGCAAAAAAGTAAGTGGAAAAAGGAAATTGTCAACAACACACACGAAAAGGCATCAAAATGACAACACTATACACATCCTTACCTATAATTACGCTGAATGTAAATGGACTAAATGGACCAATAAAGAGTCAGAGAGTCTCTGACTGGATAAAGAAACACGATCCGTCTATATGCTGCCTACAAGAGACACATCTTAGACTTAGAGACACAAACAAACGAAAACTCAAAGGATGGAAAAAAAATATATCAAGCAAACAATAAGCAAAAAAGAAGAGGAGTAGCAATATTAATTTCTGACAAAATAGACTTTAAAGTTAAATCCACCACAAAGGATAAAGAAGGACACTACATAATGATAAAAGGGAGAATTGACCAGGAAGATATAACCATATTAAATATTTATGCACCCAATAACAGGGCTGCAAGATACATAAAACAAACTTTAACAGAACTGAAAAGTGAGATAGACACCTCCACAATTATAGTAGGAGACTTCAACACACCACTTTCGGAGAAGTACAGGAAATCCAGGAAGAAGCTCAATAGAGACACAGAAGACCTAATTGCTGTGATCAACCAACTTGACCTCATTGAATTATACAGAACACTCCACCCAACTGCTGCAAAGTATACTTTTTTGTGTGTGTGCACATGGAACATTCTCTAGAATAGACCACATATTAGGTCATAAAACAAATCTTTGCAGAATCCCAAACATCAAAATATTACAAAGCATCTTCTGAGACCACAAGGCAATAAAAGTGGAAATCAATAACAGAAAAATTAGGGAAAAGAAATCAAATACTTGGAAACTGAACAATACCCTCCTGAAAAAAGACTGGGTTATAGAAGACATAAAGGAGGGAATAAAGAAATTCATAGAATGCAACGAGAATGAGAATACTTCCTATCAAAACCTCTGGGACACAGCAAAAGCAGGGCTCAGAGGTCAATTTATATTGATAAATGCACACATACATAAAGAAGAAAGAGCCCAAATCAGAGAACTGTCCCTACAACTTGAATAAATAGAAAGTGAGCAACAAAAGAATCCATCAGGCACCAGAAGAAAACAAATAATAAAAATTAGAGCTGAACTAATTAGAGAACAGAAAAACAATTGAAAGAATTAACAAAGCCAAAAGCTGGTTCTTTGAAAAAATTAACAAAATTGATAAACCATTGGCCAGACTGACTAAAGAAATACAGGAAAAGAAACAAATAACCCGAATAAGAAACCAGACGGGCCACATCACAACAGACCCAGCTGAAATTAAAGGAATCATATCAGACTATTATGAAAAATTGTACTCTAACAAATTTGCAAACCTAGAAGCAATGGATGAATTCCTAGAAAAACACTACCTAACTAAACTAACACAATCAGAAGTAGAACAACTAAATAGACCCATAACAAAAAAAGAGATTGAAAAGGTAATCCAAAAACTCCCAACAAAAAAAAGCCCTGGTCCGGACGGCTTCACTGCAGAGTTCTACCAAACTTTCAGAGAAGAGTTAAGACCACTACTACTAAAGGTATTTCAAAGCATAGAAAATGATGGAATACTACCTAACTCATTCCCTGAAGCCTGCATATCCCTGACACCAAAATCAGCTAAAGACATCACAAAAAAAGAAAATTACAGACCTCTATCCCTCATGAACATAGATGGAAAAATCCTCAAAAAAATTCTAGCCAATAGAATTCAAGAACATATCAAAAAAATAATCCGCCATGACCAAGTGGGATTTATACCAGATATGCAAGGCTGGTTTAATATTAGAAAAACCATTAATGTAATCCACCATATAAATAAAACAAAAGACAAAAACCACATGATCTTATCAATTGATGCAGAAAAGGCATTTGACAAAGTCCAACACCCATTTATGATAAAAACTCTCACCAAAGTAGGAATTCAAGGAAAATTCCTCAACATAATAAAGGGCATCTATACAAAGCCAACAGCCAACATCACTCTAAATGGAGAGAACCTGAAAGCATTTCCCTTGAAAATGGGAACCAGACAAGGATGTCCTTTATCACCGCTCTTATTCAACATTGTGCTAGAGGTCCTAGCCAGAGCAATTAGGCTAGACAAAGAAATGAAGAGTATCCGGATTGGCAAAGAGGAAGTAAAATTATCTCTATTTGCAGATGACATGATCTTATACACAGAAAACCCTAAGGAATCCTCCAGAAAACTACTGAAACTAATAGAAGAGTTTGGCAGAGTCTCAGGATATAAGATAAACATACAAAAATCACTCGGATTCCTCTACATCAGCAAAAAGAACATCGAAGAGGAAATCGCCAAATCAATACCATTCACAGTAGCCCCTAAGAAGATAAAATACTTAGGAATAAATCTTACCGAATATGTAAAAGACCTATACAAAGAAAACTACAAAGTCCTAGTGCAAGAAACTAAAAGGACCTACTTAAGTGGAAAAACATACCTTGCTCATGGATAGGAAGACTTAACATAGTAAAAATGTCTATTCTACCAAAAGCCATCTATATATACAATGTACTTCCGATCCAAATTCCAATGACATTTTTTAATGCGATGGAGAAACAAATCACCAACTTCATGTGGAAGGGAAAGAAGCCCCAGATAAGTAAAGCATTACTGAAAAAGAAGAAGAAAATGGGAGGCCTCACTCTACCTGATTTCAGAAGCTATTATACAGCCACAGTAGTCAAAACAGCCTGGTACTGGTACAACAACAGGCACATAGACCAATGGAACAGAATTGAGAACCCAGCTGATATTTGACAAAGGCCCAGTGTCAGTTAATTGGGGAAAAGATAGTCTTTTTAACAAATGGTGCTGGTATAACTGGATATCCATTTGCAAAAAAAATGAAACAAGACCCATACCTCACACTACGCACAAAAGCTAACTCCAAGTGGATCAAAGACCTAAACATAAAGACTAAAACGATAAAGATCATGGAAGAAAAAATTGGGACAACCTTAGGAACCCTAATTCAAGGCATAAACAGAATACAAAACATTACTAAAAATGATGAAGAGAAACCAGATAACTGGGAGCTCCTGAAAATCAAACACCTCTGCTCATCTAAAGACTTCACCAAAAGAGTAAAAAGACCACCTACAGACTGGGAAAGAATTTTCAGCTATGACATCTCCGACCAGCGCCTGATCTCTAAAATCTATATGATTCTGTCAAAACTCAACCACAAAAAGACAAACAACCCAATCAAGAAGTGGGCAAAGGATATGAACACGCACTTCACTAAAGAAGATATTCAGGCAGCTAACAGATACATGAGAAAATGCTCTCGATCATTAGCCATTAGAGAAATGCAAGTTAAAACTACAATGAGATTCCATCTCACTCCAACAAGGCTGGCATTAATCCAAAAAACACAAAATAATAAATGTTGGAGAGGCTGCGGACAGATTGGAACTCTTTTACACTGCTGGTGGGAATGTAAAATGGTACAACCACTTTGGAAATCTATCCAGCGTTTTCTTAAAAAGTTAGAAATAGAACTACCACACAACCCAGAAATCCAACTCCTCGGAATATACCCTAGAGAAATAAGAGCCTTTACACGAACAGATATATGCACACCCATGTTTATTGTAGCTCTGTTTACTATAGCAAAAAGCTGGAAGCAACCAAGGTGTCCATCAACAGATGAATGGTTAAATAAATTGTGATATATTCACACAATGGAATACTACGCATCGATACAGAACAGTGACGAATCTGTGAAACATTTCATAACATGGAGGAACCTGGAAGGCATTACGTTGAGTGAAATTAATCAGAGACAAAAGGACAAATATTTTAAGACCACTATTATAAGATCTTGAGAAATAGTATAAACTGAGAAGAACACGTACTTTTGTGGTTACGAGAGGGGGGAGGGAGGGAGGGTGGGAGAGGGTTATTTACTGATTAGTTAGTAGATAAGAACTACTTTAGGTGAAGGGAAGGACAATACTCAATACAGGGAAGGTCAGCTCAACTGGACTGGACCAAAAGCAAAGACGTTTCTGGGATAAACTGAATGCTTCAAAGGTCAGTGGAGCAAGGGCGGGGGTTGGGGACTATGGCTTAAGGGGACCTCTAAGTGAATTGGCAAAATAATTCTGTTATGAAAACATTCTGCATCCCACTTTGAAATGAGGCGTCTGGGGTCTTAAATGCTAACAAGTGGCCATCTAAGATGCATCAATTGGTCTCAATCCACCTGGATCAAAGGAGAATGAAGAACACCAAGGTCACACGATAACTATGAGCCCAAGAGGCAGAAAGGGCCACATGAACTAGAGACTTACATCATCCTGAGACCAGAAGAACTAGATGGTGCCTGGCCACAACCGATGGCTGCCCTGACAGGGAGCACGACAGAGAACCCCTGAGGGAGCAGGAGATCAGTGGCATGCAGACCCCAAATTCTCATAAAAAGACCAGACTTACTGGTCTGACTGAGATTAGAGGAATCCCAGCAGGCATGGTCTCCAAACCTTCTGTTGGCCCAGGACAGGTACCATTCCCGAAGACAACTCATCAGACATGGAAGAGACTGGACAATGGGTTGGAGAGAGACGCTGTTGAAGAGTGAGCTACTTGTATCAGCTGGACACTTGAGACTGTGTTGGCATCTCCTGACTGGAGGGGAGACAGGAGGGTAGAGAGGGTTAGAAAATGGCAAAATTGTCACAAAAGGAGAGACTGGAAGGGCTGACTCATTAGGGGGAGATTAAGTGGGAGTAAGGCGTATATAAGCTTATATGTGACAGACTGACTTGATTTGTAAACGTTCACTTAAAGCTCAATAAAAATTATTAATAAAAAAAGAATAAAACAAAGAAAAATATTAACAGAAAAAAGAACATGGAATATGTATAAAGTAAGAATAAACTACGAAGATGCCTGAATTGGTGTAGTTTTTCCTGTGGTAACGAAGAAATATTTTATTGATAACATATTTCTATGATAATAGTAAAACAAGTGATCGCTGAGTCATGGAAAGAACATGGCTGGGTTTGAACCCCAGGAGATCAGGGTTTAAATCCTGCTCTGCCGGTTACTAGCCCTGTTATCAGAGTGAGCTACTTAACCTCTCTGAATCTGTTTTCCTTACTGTAAAATAGGGGTAATAATTATAAAACTAAACTCACAACACTATGATAAGGATTACCTGACATTTGTGCTAGTGTCCGGCAAAGGGCAGGTGTGGCTAGTTCCCTTTCCTTTCTGCCACCTTGATAGATAAATTTCCCAAGCTGTGCAGTGGTACCAGCCGGGCAGTGGATTTTCAGATTCTCAGGCCTGTGCATCTTTGTAATGGAAAACAGTGACGTTATCTGAACAAACTAATTCAGCTGCTAAGTAAGAAAAAAATTCTTCTGACCAACAATTTGATCTGGCCCAGACGTGGGGCAGGGTGCTGGGACAAATCCCTGCGCATTCTCTTCTAATCTTTGCTTCATCACAGGTGATAAGATGCAACCATTTTTATCCAGCTTTGCTTTGCCTCTGTGTGGGACAGTTTCTGCCTCATCAAATGTGCAATGGTTTTGCTCTGAAGATCTCTTTCCTTTATTTGCATAGTCAAGGACCAAAAGGAAGGACATATGATACTTCATTTTTTTCCTCTGAATTTTTGGAAGTCAGTCTTTTACTAAGAAAACACGCATCTCTGGGATAATTTCCTGACTGGCTGCGTTTACATGTGCTCAGATCTACTGCCTAGTCCTTGTAGTGGAACAGCTGACCCCCTTGGGTTACTGCCCCCATTACCATTTTACCTTCCTCTCATCCGCACAGCTTACTGCACAGTGTCTACAGCAAGGGGAATGGTGTACGCTGTTTAGAAACTCTGATCAGTTCACTTCTCTTCCCCTCTTCACGTAATTATCTGGAGTCATGTCATGTTTTCTGGTGGTAAGCTGGGAAAACTTGCCTCACTCAGAAGAGCTGGAGTAGAGTGCAATGTGGTAGAGATTAACACAGGAAATGGGAGGCAGGATCTGAACCCTAAGTCTAAACTCATCTCTTAAACGGATCTACTCACTAGGCAATACACAGCAACTCTAAGCATGTCACCAGCAGAGTATGGAGGCACCTAGCTTTAATACCACTTATTCATTCATTTATTCAAAATCAACTGAGTACTACATGGTGGCAGATACAGGGAATGCCATGGATGAACCTGGGGAAGGTCCGTTCCTTCCCCTGAAATCTTCTGGGAGGATAGTATACAATCACAGGTGTGGTGAGGGTTACAAAAGGAAAACTCCTAGATGCCAGAGGAACATGAAATAGGCCTCAGAGGTTCAGAGGTGGCTTAAGTTGACCTCTCACAGAAGGTCACAAGAAAATGTAGTCTGTCAGTTGTTTTGAGCGGGTCTCGTCAAAATAGTGAAGTCCATTGGAGACAATTGGTTTGAAACCCAGGAACTACCTTGATTGGAAATTCCAGTCCATTGGTGCACTGGACTGGCACAGTGACAGTCTTTAAGGGTGCAGGGCTGGGTACTCCCACTTTACCATTCCTATAAGCAGAGAGAGTTAAATATCCTGTCGCTAGCACAGTGAGCTGTAACCAAACATTTCTGGCTCACTGAACACCCACACTTCCTCTTCCATGGGTGGATTCCAGGAGAGAGAAGCTATCAGGTGCACCATTAGCACATTTTCAGAACAATTGCCTACAACAAATGTTTTTATCAGCTTGGCTTCTTGTCCCACAATGCAGTACTTGGCAGGAAGTCACTGGTCTATTGACTTTACTAATAGGACAAACAAACCTCCTTTGACATACAGAATAACAGAAACTTTCATTTCCTTTCCATCTCATATGAGGAAAGGCAATTGAGCAAAAGTCAGGGTTAAATGTCTGGCAAAATACGCTCCCTGCATAGGCAGGAAGGAATCAAAGGCATCAGAATCCCCCAAGGAAGGCTGGAAGAAGGGAGAGAAGGGAGGGCAGTAGTACAGGAAGAAGAAAGGGATAGACCCTTTTCTCAAAGATACTTGTTTTGCAAACAATGAAGTCTAAATGGGCCAGTTTGTGAAATGACTGTAAGTGAACTTGAAAAGTAAGTAAAAACATTTTGGTAACTGTATGTAGGGTGGCTATGAGTCAGAATTGACTCGACAGCAATGGGTTTGGTATGGTTTTTTGGTTTAACTGGTACATTGAACAAGCGAGACTTAGGTGTAATCACGAAAACAATTTTAATTTTTTTTCTTCTATGACCTTTTTAATAGGAATAAGGAAGATGGAAGGAGAATTGATGCCGTTGAATTATGGTGCTGGGGAAGAATATTGAATATACCATGGACTGCCAGAAGAATGAACACATCCATCTTGGAAGAAGTACTACCAGAACGCTTCTTGGAAGGAGGATGGCAACACTTCATCTCACATACTTTGGGCATGTTTTCAGAAGGAACTAGTCCCTGGAGAAGGAGAAGGACTTCATGCTTGGTAAGGTAGAGGGTCAGTGAAAAAGAGAAAGACCCTCAATGATATGAACTGACACAGAGGCTGCAACAATGGGCTCAAACGTAACAACAATTGTGGTGATTGTGCAGGACCAGACAGTGTTTCGTTCTGTTGTACATAGGGCTGCTATGGAATCAACTCGATGGCACCTAACAAGGACAACGAGTACCTTTTAAAGTGCTTAATGAACCTGAAAGGGAAGCCTGTCCTCTGATCTTGGATGAAAAATCAAGACATTTCCATGGCTCTGTGACCGCCGTTTTGTATTAGAAAATCCTACCAACAATTTAAGATATAAAAGCAAGCTCAATTAGAAAATTTCAATGCTCAGTCTAGATTGCAAACTGAACTCCAAACGTGTTATTACATTAAACATTCATCCCCCTGCCCCAGTTGGGTCGTCTGTGGGTTGACTTATAGTTTGATACCAGGTTGAGGGAAGAGCAAGCTTGGGTTTGGTCTTTTCTGAGTCTCTGCTTACCAAAAATAAGCTGTGCGTGTCTGGGGGGTGGGGAGGAATGTAAGGAAGAGTGAGAAAGTTTTCACTTAATTGTTACTGTCATAAAAAGGCTTCAGAGGCTCTGAACCCAGCACAGGTTTATACCTGATTCTCCTATGGGCATTTTTATGGGTTCACTCGTGTGGGGTGTGGGCGGGCCGAAACATTTGTTTATACATTCCAAAATGAAGATGGTACATTTTCCTCTGAATAATTCCAGGAAAATATTAGATAATTAGGATATTTTTATTTGGTGGCAAAACTAACACGCTATCTTTTCCACAAGCCGTGTCACAACAGAGACAAATCAAGATGGAGGTCATTTTCCACCTTTCTGTAATATGTAGCCAAACTCAGCTTCCATGCATGTAACTTACAAAGGTCCTTGTTCCTCCCTTTTTTGACCCTGGATGTACAGTCCTCTGTGGCTCTTTCCAGTGGAGCCTCTCCCACAGGGGAGAGTCTCTTCCCAACCCCATCTCTGGAGCTTTGAAGACCGGGGAGCAACCCTTGTTCCTGTTAAAGGAGGATAGTGCTCGCTCTTCATGTAGCAACTTGGAACACAGACTGCGTTTTCTATAGAAAGAACAGATCTTCCAATTTGGGAAGCGGGAGAATACTCCTATCTCACAGGATTTTTGAGGATTTATGCGATTAATGAGTGGACCAAACCAAATCCATTGCCGTCTAGCTGATTTTAATTCATAAGAGTGAAAGTACCCTTTATATAGCCAAATTGCAATAAACATGAATTCCTTCTCTGTTTCTTTAAAAGGGTTTGCTCTGAACCAGTGAGTGAAAAAAGAACAATGCATGACGTTTCTAAATGTCTGCTATGTGCCAGGAACTGGTTAGGACAGATAGTACTGTTGATGCTCTAAATCAACTGATTTATAGATTAATCAGGATTTTATGAATTAATCTGAAACTTTGTCCTCATCTGCAGCATTGTTTTGTGGGGAAAATGTATTATAGGTCCTGAACAACTGCTTCTAAATGAAATTTTGGTAAAAATGAGAACTCAAAAAATGCATGAATTCATTGCCTATGAGTCAGTTCTGACTTACGGCAGCCCAGTGTGTTACAGAGTAGAACTGCTCCATAGGCTTTCCTGGGCTGTAATCTTTATGGAAGCAGATAGCCAGGCCTTTTTTCCACAGTGCCACTGGGTAAGTTTTGAGCACAAGTCATTTGTGCCACTCAAAGATCCTGTAAAAAATATATGTTGCTGTATTGGGGCCCTGGTGGCACAGTGGTTAAGCATTTGGCTGCTTACCAAAAAGCCCATAGTTCAAATCCATCAGCTGCTCCTTGGAAACCATATGGGGCAGTTCTACTCTGTCATATAGGGTCACTATGAGTTGGAATTGACTTGATGGCAACAGGTTTTGTTGTTGTTGTTGCTATCAGGTGCTGTCAAGTCATCTTTGACTCATAACAACCCTAGGTATAACACAAGGAAACATTGCCTGGTCCTGCACCATTCTCACAATAGTAAGCATGTTTGAGCCCATTGTTGTAGCCACTGTGTCAATCCATCTCATTGGTCTTCCTCTTTTTTGCTGACCATCTACATTACCAAGCACGATGTCCTTCTCCAGGGTTTGGTCCCTCAATAAATAGATAACCATCCAAAATAAGCGAGACAAAATCTTGCCATTTTTGCTTCTAAGGAGCATTCTGACTGTACTTTCTCCAAGACAGATTTGTTCATTCTTCTGGCAGTCCATGGTATATTCAATGTTCTTCACCAAAACTATAATTCACATGGGTCAGTTCTTCGGTCATCCTTATTCATTGCCCTGCTTTCACATGCATTTTAGGTGATTGAAAAGACCATGGCTTGGGTCAGGCACAACCTAGTCATCAAAGTGATGTCCTTGTTTTTTGAGATTTTAAAAAGGTCTTTTGTAACAGAATTGCCCAATGCAATATGTCATTTGATTTCTTGACTGCTGCTTCCATGAGCTTTGATTGTTGATCCAAGGAGAGTTCTTGACAAATATGTGTTTGTGTGTGCGTGTAGAGAGACAGAGAAAGCATGAGCTAGGGAGAGATATCATCATCAAACATGTATTAAAATATTCTTTTTTAGTAATTATATGAATTTTAACTTGTTTTGTGGTCAATCTCTCACTAGAAATGATAAATTTTAACTTTTTGTTACTAAATTTCACAAGCTTTTCTGCTCAAAAAAAAAAAAAAGACCTATGGAAATAAGTTACATTAAATAGATTGCAACATGTTTAGCTATCTGTTGGGTCTCCAGATAAACAAATGCATAAAGAATTTCAGAGGATTGAATGTCTCCAAAGTAGCCTGAAGAAATAAATGACACACTGCTTCCAGGCTTCATCTGGGCTGGGAAGCAGAGAAACAGGGGCTTTCCCAGCTGAAAATAGGTGCCTAGTGTTCTTTCTTCTGGAACACTGCCAAGATGCTGCCAAGTAGATCCTAAATTGTTACCTCATCTTAGTTAGATGACACAGAATGAAAAAGGACAACTTTGCCAACCACCAGCCTGCCTGACACATTGTCTGCTTATCCCTAGGTACGCACACTATCTCTATCCACGAAGTCAGGCCCAACAGAAGGGAAGTTTCTGAGGAAGGAGGTATCTGAAGACAAGACACACCCTCCACTCACACTCACAGGGGCTAGCCTGAGATCTCTGTTTTTTGTGTTAGTCCTGATTGTAGAAGGCAAATGATTGAAGACCTAGAATTTGTTGAGTAATTTTTGGATCCTCAGCCAGTGTATTTGTCTGTGAACTTCTTCCCCACTGTACACATTAGTTATGTTGCCATCTCTGAACACAAGATCCGTTCTCCTCCACTGTCCTAAAGGATGCCATGTAGACCCCCCACTTGAACCTGTGGTTTCTTTTCTTTCTTTCCTCTTTTCCAAATTCTTCCTAACTTTCTTCAGAGCTAGCTTCCTAGCTCAAGTTCTACGTTTTCTCTCAGGAATTCTCTTCAGATTTTCCTGGGAAGTTTTTTCCAGCTACATATTCCAATCAGAAACTTGTAACCAGTGGAATGTCAGCTTTTAAGGTAAATTGAATCTAATTTAGTAAACAATAAATTCCATTTATTTCATACTTAAGTTTGCAGACTGAGAGTCACTTGGTGCTTATGTTGCATCGTAACACTTTCATTGCAAATTTGTGTGGAACTGAAATCCTCTTTACAATTTTCTAATGTCCCTTCTTGTAGCTAGAATGGTATCTGCACAGGATCGAAGGAACATAAACTAGAAATTTGAGTACTAGTATGCTCTGTTTTTTAGTTTTTCCGGTGGTTCAGTGGGCAGTACTGGGAAGGCCCTCCTTCCAAAAATATTCAGTCACTAAATTCTTGATAGATGCGCAGGCTCATGAACAGTTCTGGGTGGGTTATGAATATCTCGTAGACATCATTCACCCATTGAAATTTCTTTTCAACTTTTTAACATTTCTCCTTGGCAGAATTTGTACTCAACTTGTTTAGCAACAATTTAAATAATTTTGCTAAAACCTTGATAGTTACTCTCATGTGCACAGTCATCACAACAATTTTTAATTTCTGCCTTCTGTTGTTAAACGCACACACACTTCCAACAGCCACAGGTCATTTCTTGATTCCACGGATGATTTCCTACAAAGAGAAGTCTTGTTCTCCTTCCAACTTCATCCTTCTCACCACCCACCCCAACCTCCGCTCAGAAGAAAAAAGAGGAAAGACAGGAGTGGCATGTACCCCTCTGCCACCATTCCCTCAACACTTCCTTCCAGAGCAGAGTTCACCCCAATCCCTACTCCGCAGCCTCCTGAATGTTCTCTGATCGGCAGCTTTGTGGAGAACCCAACTCTTTCACATTTCTGTGTTGCTTGCTTTCATGCACCAAAACAGTAACTTCCATTCTCCTCTTCTCCAAACACACTTCTCTCCCTTCCTCACAGGATTGCACAAAAGAAAGAAAACGTTCTTGCATCTTGGGCTCTGCCAGCTTTCAAAAATAATTAAACTTTCCTCATTTTCAAAAGACATGCTCTCCAAGACTTCTAAGCTCAGATGTTAAACTCCAGGGACCTGATTGACCTTCCTTCAAGACCTAACTGTGACTTAATGGGTGACCTCTGGGGCTGAGTACCAGTGTTTTGTTGTCTGTTCCCTGTTGTCTTGGTTGCGAAAGCTAATAGTCTAATGGTCTGAGAGAGGTTGCTGCTGAGGACAGAGGTGACTTTATGTTCACCAACACCCACATTATAAAAGGCTCAGGCCATTGCTATTTTCTGCCTCTTTCTTAAGTTCTGCCAAATGCTTTTTTTTTTTTTCTTGTGGAAAGTTAGATTTTTTTTTTTTATTAAGCTTCAAGTGAACATTTACCATTCCAATCCGTCTGTCACATGTAGGTTTACATATACCTTACTCCCTTCTCCCACTTGCTCTCCCCCTATTGAGTCAGCCCTTGCAGTCTCTCGTTTCGTGCCAATTTTGCCATCTTCCCTCTCTCTCTATCTTCCCATCCCTCCTCCAGTCAAGAGTTGCCAACACACTCTCCAGTGTCCACCTGAGTTAATTAGCTCACTCTTCATCAGTATCTCTCTCCCCCCCACTGACCAGTCCTTTTCATGCCTGATGATTTGTCTTCGGGGATGGTTCCTGTCCTGTGCCATCAGAAGTTCTGGGGAGCATTGTCTCTGGGATTCCTCTAGTCGCAATCATACCATTAGGTATGGTCTTTTCATGAGAATTTGGGGTCTGTATCCCATTGGTCTCCTGCTCCCTCAGGAGTTGTCTGTTGTGCTCCCTGACAGGGCAGACATCGATTGTGGCCGGGCACCAACTACTTCTTCTGGTCTCAGGATAATGTAGGTCTCTGGTTCATGTGGCCCTTTCTGTCTCTTGGGTTCTTAGTTGTCGTGTGACCTTGGTGTTCTTTCTTTGCCTTTGCTCCAGGTGGGTTGAGACCAATTGATGTATCTTAGATGGCTGCTTTTTGGCATTTAGGACCCCAGGCACCACAATTCGAAGTGGGATGTAGAGTGTTTTCATACTAGAATTATTTTGCCCATTGACTTAGAAGTCCCCTCAAACCAAGTTCCCCAGACCCCAGCCCCTGGTCCGCTGACCTTTGAAGCTTTCATTTTATCCCGGAAACCTCTTTGCTTTTAATCCAGTCCAATTAGGCTGACCTTCCTTGTATTGAGTGTTGTCTTTCCCTTCACCCAAAGCAGTTCTTGTCTACAGATTGATCAATAAAAAGCCCTCTCCCTCCCTCCCTCCCTCCCCCCTTTGTAACCACATAAGTATGTGTTCTTCTCTGTTTTTTCTATTTCTCAAGATCTTATAATAGTGGTCTTATACAATATTTGTCCCTTTGCAACTGACTCATTTCGTTCAACATAATGCTTTCCAGATTCCTCCATGTTATGAAATGTTTCAGAGATTCGTCACTGTTCTTTATCGATGCGTAGTATTCCATTGTGTGAATATACCACAATTTATTTACCCATTCATCCGTTGATGGACACCTTGGTTGCTTCCAGCTTTTTGCTGTTGTAAACAGAGCTGCAATAAACATGGGTGTGCATATATCTGTTTGTGTGAAGGCTCTTGTATCTTTATGGTATATTCTGAGGAGTGGGATTTCTGGGTTGTATGGTAGTTCTATTTCTAACTGTTTAAGATAACTCCAAATGGATTTCCAAAGTGGTTGTACCATTTTACATTCCCACCAGCAGTGTATGAGAGTTCCAATCTCTCCGCAGCCTCTCCAACATTTATTATTTTGTGTTTTTTGGATTAATGCCAGCCTTGCTGGTGTGAGATGGAATCTCATCGTAGTTTTAACTTGCATTTCTCTAATGGCTAATGATCGGGAGCATTTTCTCATGTATCTGTTGGCTGCCTGAATATCTTCTTTAGTGAAATGTGTGTTCATATCCTTTGCCCACTTTTTGATTGGGTTGTTTGTCTTTTTGTGGTTGAGTTTTGACAGAATCATGTAGATTTTAGAGATCAGGCGCTGGTCGGAGATGTCATAGCTGAAAATTCTTTCTCAGTCTGTAGGTGGTCTTTTTACTCTTTTGGTGAAGTCTTTAGATGAGCATAGGTGTTTGATTTTTAGGAGCTCCCAGTTATCTGGTTTCTCTTCATCATTTTTGGTAATGTTTTGTATTCTGTTTATGCCCTGTATTAGGCCTCCTAGGGTTGATCCCATTTTTTCTTCCATGATCTTTATCGTTTTAGTCTTTATGTTTAGGTCTTTGATCCACTTGGAGTTAGTTTTTGTGCATGGTGTGAGGTATGGGTCCTGTTTCATTCTTTTGCAAATGGATATCCAGTTATGCCAGCACCATTTGTTAAAAAGACTATCATTTCCCCAATTGACTGACACTGGTCCTTTGCCAAATATCAGCTGCTCACACATGGATGGATTTATATCTGGGTTCTCAATTCTGTTCCATTGGTCTATGTGCCTGTTGTTGTACCAGTACCAGGCTGTTTTGACTACTGTAGCTATATAATGGGTTCTGAAATCAGGTAGGGTTAGACCTCCCACTTTCTTCTTCTTTTTCAGTAATGTTTTGCTTATCCGGGGGTTCTTTCCCTTCCATATGAAATTAGTGATTTGTTTCTCTATCCCCTTAAAGTATGACATTGGTATTTGGATTGGAAGTGCGTTATATGTATAAATGGCTTTTGGTAGAATAGACATTTTTACTATGTTAAGTCTTCCTATCCATGAGCAGGGTATGTTTTTCCACTTAAGTATGTCCTTTTGAATTTCTTGTAGCAGAGTTTTATAGTTTTCTTTGCATAGGTCTTTTACATCCTTGGTAAGATTTATTCCTAAGTATTTTATCTTCTTGGGGGCTACTGTGAATGGTATTGATTTGGTTATTTCCTCTTCAATGTTCTTTTTGTTGATGTAGAGGAATCCAAGAGATTTTTGTATGCTTATTTTATAACCTGAGACTCTGCCAAACTCTTCTATTAGTTTCAGTAGTTTTCTGGAGGATTCCTTAGGGTTTTCCATGTATACGATCATGTCACCTGCAAATAGTGATAGCTTTACTTCCTCCTTACCAATCCGTATACCCTTTATTTCTTTGTCTAGCCTAATTGCCCTGGCTAGGACTTCAAGTACGATGTTGAATAAGAGTGGTGATAAAGGGCATCCTTGTCTGGTTCCCGTTCTTAAGGGAAATGCTTTCAGGTTCTCTCCATTTAGAGTGATATTGGCTGTTGGCTTTGCATAGATGCCCTTTATTATGTGGAGGAATTTTCCTTCAATTCCTATTTTGGTAAGAGTTTTTATCATGAATGGGTGTTGGACTTTGTCAAATGCCTTTTCTGCATCAATTGATAGGATCATGTGGTTTTTGTCTTTTGTTTTATTTATGTGATGGATTACATTAATGGTTTTTCTGATATTAAACCAGCCTTTCATATCTGGTATAAATCCCACTTGATCAGGGTGAATTATTTTTTTGATGTGTTGTTGGATTCTATTGGCTAGAATTTTGTTGAGGATTTTTGCATCTATGTTCATGAGGGATATAGGTCTAAAATTTTCTTTTTTTGTAATGTCTTTACCTGGTTTTGGTATCAGGGAGATGGTAGCTTCATAGAATGAGTTGGGTAGTATTCCATCTTGTTCTATGCTTTGAAATACCTTCAATAGTAATGGTGTTAAGTCTTCTCTAAATGTTTGGTAGAACTCTGCAGTGAAGCCGTCTGGGCCAGGACTTTTTTTTGTTGGAAGTTTTTTGATTACCGTTTCAATCTCTTTTTTTTGTTATGGGTCTATTTAGTTGTTCTACTTCTGAATGTGTTAGTTTAGGTAGGTAGTATTGTTCCAAGAATTTATCCATTTCTTCTAGGTTTTCAAATTTGTTAGAGTACAATTTTTCGTAGTAATCTGAAATGATTCTTTTAATGTCATTTGGTTCTGTTGTGATGTGGTCCTTCTCGTTTCTTATTCGGGTTATTTGTTTCCTTTCCTGTTTTTCTTTAGTCAGTCTAGCCAATGGTTTATCAATTTTGTTAACTTTTTCAAAGAACCAGCTTTTGGCTTTGTTAATTCTTTCAATTGTTTTTCTGTTCTCTAATTCATTTAGTTCAGCTCTAATTTTTATTATTTGTTTTCTTCTGGTGCCTGATGGATTCTTTTGTTGCTCACTTTCAATTTGTTCAAGTTGTAGGGACAGTTCTCTGCTTTTGGCTCTTTCTTCTTTTTGTATGTGTGCACTTATCGATATAAATTGGTCTCTGAGCACTGCTTTTGCTGTGTCCCAGAGGTTTTGATAGGAAGTATTTTCATTCTCGTTCCTTTCTAAGAATTTCCTTATTCCGTCCTTGATGTCTTCTATAACCCAGTCTTTTTTCAGGAGGGTATTGTTCATTTTCCAAGTATTTGATTTCTTTTCCCTAGTTTTTCTGTTATTGATTTCTAGCTTCATCGCCTTGTGGTCTGAGAAGATGCTTTGTAATATTTCGATGTTTTGGATTCTGCAAAGATTTGTTTTATGACCTAATATGTGGTCTATTCTAGAGAGTGTTCCATGTGCACTAGAAAAAAAACGTATATTTTGCAGCAGTTGGGTGGAGAGTTCTGTATAAGTCAATGAGGTCATGTTGGTTGATTGTTTTAAGTAGGTCTTCCGTGTCTCTACTGAGCTTACTGGATGTCCTGTCCTTCTCCGAAAGTAGTGTGTTGAAGTCTCCTACTATAAATGTAGAGGTGTCTATCTCACTTTTCAATTCTGTTAAAATTTGATTTATGTATCTTGCAGCCCTGTCATTGGGTGCGTAAATATTTAATATGGTTATGTCTTCCTGATCAATTGTCCCTTTTATCATTATATAGTGTCCTTCTTTATCCTTTGTGGTGGATTTAAGTCTAAAGTCTATTTTGTCAGAAATTAATACTGCTACTCCTCTTCTTTTTTGCTTATTGTTTGCTTGATATATTTTTTTCCATCCTTTGAGTTTTAGTTTGTTTGTGTCTCTAAGTCTGAGGTGTGTCTCTTGTAGGCAGCATATAGATGGATCGTGTTTCTTTATCCAGTCCATTACTCTCTGTCTCTTTATTGGTGCATTTAGTCCATTTCCATTCAGCGTAATTATAGATAAATAAGTTTTTAGTGCTGTCATTTTGATGCCTTTTCATGTGTGTTGTTGGCCATTTCATTTTTCCACATGCTTTTTTGTGCTGAGACGTTTTTCTTAGTAGATTGTGAGATCCTCATTTTCATAATGTTTAACTTTGTGTTTGTTGAGTCATTACGTTTTTCTTGGCTTTTTTCTTGACTTATGGAATTGATATTCCTTTTTGTGGTTACCTTATTATTTACCCCTATTTTTCTAAGTAAAAACCTAACTTGTATCCTTCTATATTGCCTTGTATCACTCTCCATCTGGCAGTTCAATGCCTCCTATATTTAGTCCCTCTTTTTGATTATTGTGATCGTTTATCTATTGATTTCCATGATTTCCTGTTATGTGTATTATTTTGTTTATTTATTTATTTTTTAGAATTAGTCTTACTTTGTTTGTTTTTGTGCTTTCCCTATTTGAGTTGCGTTGATATCAGGACGTTCTGTTTTGTGACCTTGTATTGTGCTGGTACCTGATATTATTGGTCATCCAGCCAAACAATCTCCTTTAGCATTTCTTGCAGTCTTAGTTTAGTTTTTGTAAATTCTCTAAACTTGTGTTTATCTGTAAATATCTTAATTGCTCCTTCATATTTCAGAGAGAGTTTTGCTGGATATATGATCCTTGGTTGGCAGTTTTTCTCCTTCAGTGCTCTGTATACGTCGTCCCATTCCCTTCTTGCCTGCATGTTTTCTGCTGAGTAGTCTGAACTTATTCTTATTGATTCTCCCTTGAAGGAAACCTTTCTTTTCTCCCTGGCTGCTTTTAAAATTTTCTGTTTGTCTTTGGTTTTGGCAAGTTTGATGATAATATGTCTTGGTGTTTTTCTTTTTGGATCAATCTTAAATGGGGTTGGATGAGCATCTTGGATAGATATCCTTTCTTCTTTCATGATGTCAGGGAAGCTTTGTGTCAGGAGTTCTTCAACTATTTTCTCTGTGTTTTCTGTCCCCTCTCCCTGTTCTGGGACTCCAATCACTCACAAGTTATCCTTCTTGATAGAGTCCCACATGATTCTTAGGGTTTCTTCATTTTTTAAAATCCTTTTATCTGATTTTTTTTCATCTATGTTGGTGTTGATTCCCTGGTCCTCCAGAAGTCCCAGTCTACATTCTAATTGCTCGAGTCTGCTCCTCTGATTTTCTATTGCGTTGTCAAATTCTGTAATTTTATTGTTAATCTTTTGGATTTCTACATGCTGTCTCTCTATGGATTCTTGCAACTTATTAGTTTTTCCATTATGTTCTTGAATAATCTTTTTGAGTTCTTCAACAGTTTTATCAGTGTGTTCCTTGGCTTTTTCTGCATTTATCTTAATTTCTTTTGTGATATCTTTAAGCATTCTGTAAATTAGTTTTTTATATTCTGTATCTGATAATTCCAGGATTGTATCTTCATTTGGGAAAGATTTTGATTCTTTTGTTTGGGGGGTTGGAGAAGCTGTCATGGTCTGCTTCTTTATGTGGTTTGATATGGACTGCTGTCTCCGAGCCATCACTGGGAAACTAGTTTTTCCAGGTAATCAGCTAAAAAAATGCAGTCAGATCCCTATCTGAATTCTCCCCCGGCTCCAGGTATTTGGATGTTAATGGAGCCGCCTGGGGAGGGTGGGGGAGGGATCAGAGAGCTAGGAGTGTAGCACCACAGAATAGAGAGCTGAACACGGCGTTCACACTCCGCCCCCGTCCGCCAAAATCCACGCAGGATGGGTCCCTGCCTGGGATGCTGCTTTCCCCACTCCGAGACCAGTCACTTCCTCCCGGGGACTTCTCCTTCCGGTGCGCGGCACTGCTCGCATGAACTGGGTGGGCGTCACCCGCACGACCAGGTGGGCCCGCCCCCTGGGTCAATTCAGGGGAATATAATTGGACTCCGCACTCACGCCCCACCCGCGTGTGCGCCCAAATCCCAGCGGGACGGCTCCCCTGCTGGGGCACTGTTTTCCATGCTCTGAGACCAGTCACTTCCTCCCTGGGACTTCTCCTTCTGGTGCGCTGCTCCACACGCGTGGACTGGGTGTGCGTCCCCCTGCACGAATGTGTGGGCCTTGCCCCGGGGTCGCTTTAGGGAAATATAGCTGACCCCCCCCCACTCGCGCCCTGACCGCTTCCCTCCAAACTCCCGGGGGGACGGCTTCCCGGCGGGGACGCTGTTCTCCCCACTCCCAGATCAGTCACTGCCTCCCGGGTGCTTCTCCCTCTGGCTGTGCTGCTACACCACCTGTGCCAACCAGCTAGACTTCCTCCCGGGATGGGTTCGGGGGGGGAAGGGCTGGGCCCCCCTTCTGTGCCATCTGCCCCCCTAGGCTCTGCCCCTGATCAGGCTCCGAAGGTCACCTGCCTGGTACGCTGGCTCCTAGTTCTGAAAACGGTCGCTGTCTGCCCGTATTTGTTCATTTTCCGTCTCTAAGTCTGTGCTTGTTGTTCAGAGTTCGTAGATTATTATGTATGTGATCGATTCCCTTGTTTTTCCGAGTCTTTGTTGCAAGAGGGATCCGCGGTAGCATCCACCTAGTCCGCCATCTTGGCCTCGCTGGCCCAAATGCATTTTGAAACCTGGTGGAAAAGTGTCAGCTTTCCGCTTCTGCTTTCTTTTCCCCCAGCTCCTCATCCAGGAGTCTCAAGCCTGTTGACTAACACTACCAAGAAGGAAGTACGTTTGGGTATCTTGTGGGAGCAGTTCTTTCTTCTCTAAAGTTGGTGATTTGGAAAACAAAAAGGTGCAGTGAGAAGAACAAAGTCTTTGTAGTTGAATCATTTGGATCAGTGTGGACCCCTTACGCAAAGAGTGGCTTCACTGAGCCTCAATTTCTCCACCTTTAAAATTTCTACCTTTCAGGTTCCTTCTTCTGTTTTTATTCTTAATTAAAAATAGTCCATGCAAAAAAAAAGTATACTGTGCTTGCCATAAAATAAGTTGTCAATATTTTACTAGTATTAGTATTATCTTAGTTACCTAGTGCTGCTGTAACAGAAATACCACAAATGAGCGGCTTTAACAAACAGAAATTTAGTCTGTCATTGTTTAGGAGGCTAGAAGTACGAATTTAGGGTGCCAGCTCTAGGGGAAGGCTTTCTGTCTCTGTCAACTCTGGGGGAATGTCCTTGTCTCTTTTGAGCTTCTGCTACTGGGTGATCTTCATGTGACTTGACATTTCTCTTCTTCCATCTCTGCTTCCTAGCTTATTTAATCTCTTTTATATCGCAAAAGAAATTGACTTAAGACACACCCCACACTAATCCTGCCTTATTAACATAACAAAGACAACCCATTCCCAATTGGAATCATAACAGGGGACATACAGGTTAGGATTTACAGCACGTGTTTTGAGGGAACACAGTTCAATCCATAACAGCTATTACTGTTAAAAGCATGTTTTCCATTCTCTTTGGAACTTTGCATGAGTCAGCTCATACAAGGAATTTAGGGCACCTACAAAATGATAGACAAGGATTCAACTTTTATTCTTCAAAATCCTCAAAGTGGCCTGGAAATATGCTTTGTTTTTTTTTCTTAAAATCTTTAGAGATTATGAAAGAAAATGAGGACTGATTTTTCCTGTTTGTGCTGGGAAGCACCATGTATTTGTATTGGACATCTATTAGCTAAATAAATTTGAAACTTTTAGGCCTTAGCAGTCAAGGAAAAGGAGTATCATTCAATCTTGTGGAAAAGAAAATATATGGAAAATTTTAATAAAATTCCAACATTTTGACTCTCAGATGCTTAGTACTGGAACTACACAAAATAAATTTTAGCTCTAGTCTGCATCACCAAGGACTTGCACAATCTCATTTGAAAGACTCATTCAATGCATTTTTATTGAACACCTCAGGTATGCTCTGCCTGTTGCCCTGAGGCTTCACTAGTGAACAAAGCAGACAGATTCTTTACCTTCATAGAGCTTATATTCCAGTAAAGAAGATTCATTAAAAAAAGAAAATAGATATATAATGTTGTCAGATAGTGGTAAATGTTATGAATAAAAATAAAACAGGCTAAGGGAAGAGAGCATAGTGGGGCAGAGTGGTCAGGGAAGGTCTCTCTGAGGATGTGACATTTGAGCGAGACCTGGATGGAATGAGGGAGGGCCACGTGGGCATATGGGAGGATGTTCCCAGGAGCGGGAGCAAGACAGTGCCTTTGCCCTGAAAATGTGATGTGTGGGGGAGGAGCCAAGAGGTCACTGTGGCCACAGCAGTATGAGCAGAGGCTAGAGGCATGTCTGAGCCAGAGGGACAGCTGGGACAGACAACATGGAGAGATGGTTCTCCACCATGGCTGTCCCTTAGAATAACTGCAGAGATTAAAAAAAAAAAAAAAAAATACTCCTGAGCTGGGTTCCTGAAATCTGGATTCAGTTGCTGTGGGTTGGGGCTGAGGCTCTTCAGGTGAGTGTCATCTGCAGGGAAGCTGAGTGAGAATCACTGATGAAGCTCTGGTAGGCCAGTCAAACACTGTGTTTTATTCTAGCAGGATAAAAAGTCACTGGAGGGTCTTGAGCAGGAATGGGGTGACCCTATGAACATTTCGATAGATGTGTATGAACAGAACAAAGGTTAAGGGTGGAGAATACTCAATAGTTTAACGAAATAAACACCTTAAGGAAAAATACCAGATACAATTATGGAAAATGGCTAAATATTAAAGTATATGGCCAAGGGACCAATTGCGTAATACAAAATTTGAAAAGGGAAAAAATTCAAGATGGGGTAAAGTACTTAGGGAACAGCCTCTGGAGGATGTGGATGTTGAGCTGAAGTTTGAAGAATGGGTGAGGTTTCTCTACTCCACAGGAGTTTCTCTCGTACTTATGTGGCTCACTTCAGCAAGGGATCAGCCTGGCTGAAGTCTCTGACATGAGGACAGGACTGACAGGTAGAGAAGACTCCTGGAGAAGTGGTCCAGCCAGTCTTGGGTGTTAGTTGTTGTTGTTAGGTGCCATCGAGTCGGTTCCGACTCATAGCGACCCTATGCACAACAGAACTAAACATTGCCCAGTCCTGCGCCATCCTTACAATCGTTGTTATGCTTGAGCTCATTGTTGCAGCCACTGTGTCAATCCACCTCATTGAGGGTCTTCCTCTTTTCTGCTGACCCTGTACTCTGCCAAACATGATGTCCTTCTCCAGGGACTGATCCCTTCTGACAACATTCCCAAAGTATGTAAGACGCAGTCTCGCCATCCTTGCTTCTAAGGAGCATTCTGGTTGTATTTCTTCTAAGTTCTTTTGGCAGTCCATGGTATATTCAATATCCTTCACCAACACCACAATTCAAAGGGGTCAACTCTTCTTTGGTCTTCCTTATTCATTGTCCAGCTTTCACACGCCTATGATGTGACTGAAAATACCATGGCTTGGGTGAGGTGCACCTTAGTCTTCAGTGTGACATCTTTGCTCTTCAACACTTTGAAGAGGTCTTTTGGAGCAGATTTGCCCAATGCAATGCATCTTTTAATTTCTTGACTGCTGCTTCCATGGCTGTTGATTGTGGATCCAAGTAAAACGGAATCCTTGACAACTTCAATCTTTTCTCCGTTTATCATGATGTTGCTCATTGGTCCAGTTATGAGGATTTTTATTTTCTTTACGTTGAGGTGTAAAGACCACTGAAGGCTGTGGTCTTTGCGAAGAATGGGAATTCAAGAATACTTAATTGTGTTCATGAGGAACCTTTACATAGATCAAGAGGCAGTTGTTCGGACAGAACAAGGGGGTACTGGTTGGTTTAAAGTCAGGAAAGGTGTGTGTCAGGGTTGTATTCTTTCACCATACCTGTTTAATCTGTACGCTGAACAAATAATACCAGAAGCTGGACTATATGAAGAAGAATGGGGCATCAAGATTGGAGGAAGACTCATTAACAACCTGCTTTATGCAGATGACACAACCTTGCTTGCTGAAAGTGAAGAGGACTTCAAGCACTTACTAATGAAGATCAAAGAGTCTTGGGTAGTCATAAGAAATACTATGGGCAAGCACAGAGGGGCTAGATTATGGAGGGCTTGGACCACAGGCCTGTGAGGCCCGGGACAGCGTGAGAGGACTTCTGGACAAGGAATGACATGACGGGAGAGGTGTTTGCATGCTCTGCATAAGCTGCATCTAGTGGGTTCTGAGACGGAAAACTGAGAGCAAGGATGCAGGTGGGAGACTAGGAAGTCATTTCAGAGAGGGATGATAAGGGCTCAGACCAAAGGAAAAGAGAAACGCAAATGGAGAAAGGCAAGGCAAACACACTAGAGCTCCATCAAAACAAAAACAAAAACACTTTACCATTGAGTCCAACTTATAGCGACCCTATAAGAGGGAATAGAACTGCCCCCATAGTGTTTCCAAGGCTGTAAATCTTTATGGAAACTGCTGCCGCATCTTTCTCCCAGAGAGTGATTCAGTTAGCAGCCTACCTGCTTTAACCACTGTGCCACCAGGACTCCTGTCAACTCCATAGCTGGGTGAATACAGGGGTTCGGAAGAAAGAAAACATCAGACAGACACAAGGTTTGGCATCTCAGAAAGACTGGAAAGAGGAGATTCTTCTTTGAGTTTCCATAGGTTCCTACGGGCTTACATTAGTTGGAACAACTTGAATTCCACTGGTTTGCTCCCACCTCAGGCCCCTTCTGAAGACACCCAATTATCTGGTCTGAGGTTCATTCGTAGATGTGCGTCAAGAGTCCTCTGTGGTCTTTCATCCAACCCCTTTTTCTGGTGGTCTTTGCAAGGAGCTCAGCCCCACTGAAGGGGCATCTCACCAAGCCTATCTCTATGAATTCAAGCATGTCCTCTCCCATGTTCCTAAATCACCAGCTTCAAGATGCACAACCATCCTATGCCTCCCCACAACACACACACACACATATCCCCACACCCCCACACCCTCTGCCACATCTTATCCGTTAGCACTGGATCCCACAAACTCTTCATGAAGACAATGTCCTCACTCCTGGTCGCCAGTCCTCTTTTCACAAGGTTTACAGATGAGTTCCCAAGGCTGGACAGTAATGGGCTTATGTGACCTTCCCATATGGGATGGGTTTCAGCACATTTTCTCATTGATGTATTGCTTTCATATCTAAATGTGGCCAACTGATGTACCAATCTATCCCTTCTCACATACAGATCTCGAACTTGATCCAGTTCTGTAAGGCTTTTCACATTGGCCAGTCTTAGGCAGTGGCCTGCAATGTTCAGCCTTGTGGAACTTGTGGCTGGCTCAAACATTACAACCTTTAGAGGAGTTCTTCATACTGACTTTATCCATAATTTTAATAAAATGGGGCATCCCTCCAGCCTCACACAAATTCTTATGATGCATTTCATTTTCTTAGTATTTTATGCTTTGTTTTTGTCACCAATTTAAATAGTTATTCAGAGCTATTCAGTAATACAGGATTATGAGAGACAGTCTTCCTTATCTAGTGTTGCTATAACAGAAATACCACAAGTGAATGGCTTTAACAAACTGAAATTTATTCTCTCATAGTCTAGGAGGCTAGAAGTCCGAATTCAGGGCACCAGCTCTAGCAGAAGCCTTTATCTCTCTGTCAGCTCTGGGGGAAGGTCCTTGTCTCATTTCAACAACTGTGGGCCTGGCTTTTCTTGGAAATCTCCTTGTGTCTTGGAATCAATCTTCCCCTGGGTCTAGAGGGTTCACAACACAGCAACCCAGGTCCAAAGAATATACTCTGCTCCCAGCTTTTCTTTCTTGGTGGTAGTAGGTCCCCCTTCTTCCATTGTCCAATCAGATGTTCATTCATTTTCTTTTATAGTTCCACCAGAAGCACATTTAAAGTCTACATTTCTAGCAACATTCTGTTACTTGTGCCATATGTATTCTCTAAACTGACAGAGACTTTCTCTGTAGCTCTCTTCACTCCTTTCACCAGAATTGGCTTTGATAACCATAATTATACCAACATTCTCTTCAAAGCAATCCAGGCTTTTACTATATTACACACCTTAAAACTCTTCCAGTCTCCACCCATTATCCAATTCCAAAAGCACTTCCACGTTGGAGCTATTTGTTAGAGCAACACTCCATTCTTCTGGTACCAAAGACTGTCTTAAGCTGGGTTCTCTAGAGAAGCAAAACCAGTGAAGTGTTTATGTATGTATATGTATATACAAAAGCCAGAAAAACAAACCAATTGCCGTTTAGTTGATTCCAACTCATAGAAACCCTATAGGACAGAGTAGAACTGCCCCCATAGGGTTTCCAAGGGGAGCCTGGTGGATTTGAATTGCCGACCTTTTGGTTAGCAGCCATAGCTCTTAACTAATACACCACCAGAGTTTCCATATGTGTATAGAGAGAGAGAAAGAGATTTATCTCAAGGAAATGGCTCATGCAGTTGTAGAGGCTGGCAGGTCCCAAGTGTCAGACTGGCATCTTCTCCTGACTCACCCAGCTGCAGGGACTGATGAATCCAAGATCAGCAGATCACAAAGCAGGCCTCTGATTCAGAGGCTGTGAAGGCCAACAAATCCCAAGATTGGTAGGTAAGACTGCAGGCCACTGACTCACAGACTATGGAGGCTGATGAATTCCAAGATCAGTAGGCAATACAGCAAGTTGCTGGCTCAAGTCCCAAGAAATGGAGGTCAGATGATAACAAGCCAGATGCAGGATCCAGAGCAAATGAGTTTTGCTAAAACATCCATATATGTGTGTGTGTGTGTATTTATATATATACATATACATTTAGGATACAGGCCACACCCCCTAGGAAAATCCTATTGCAACTGATTGGCTGATGACATCAGATCTCATCATGGAGATGATTATATTGCATCACAAAATGGAAGGTAACGACATTGTTACATAACAGCCAAACCACTGAAGATTGTGGCCCAGAGAAGTTGACACACAATGTTAACCATCACGGAGACATAAGCTTCTCACTCATATTCCTTCCCCTCATAAGGAATCAAGTTTTAATTGTAGCAAATCATCTGTCTCTGTGGTAGCCGTACATGCAAAGTGTAAGACGTAACAGCATCAATCAGAAACAGCGAGGCAGTCATGAAAGCCTGTGATCATCTGACACATGATTCCAGATGTAATCCTTAAATTCCCTATGTGAATCAGAACATGCACTCAGCCCAGCTTTGGGAGCCTGAGACAATTTGCTGTGAGTTTGGATTTGATTTCTGGTTATTAGGAGCAGAAGAAAGATCTGAAAATAAAGTACAGAATTTATAGAGAGAAAAATGAGATGAGGAGGAATAGAAAGATAGAGATCATGAAGATAATAAGGAAGGAATAATAAAGGAGAAGTACAGAACTATAAGAAGGCTGCATGTTTGACTTGTGAGATATTTATAAGGCTCTGGAAGACCCTCGGGCAAAGTAGTCCAACTTCCCTCAGTCTGACAACCCGGTAAATACGGCGGTGATAAATGCGAGGGTAAAACTCGGAAAAAACAATAAAACACTTCTCAGAAGTCACATCAAAGAGCACAAATATTGCTAGGAATAAAGGATTTCATTTATGCTAGGAATAAATGCCTATGGCAGAGTTTCTCAACCTTGCACTATTGGCATTGAGACCTGATAATCCTTTTTTGTGGTGACCCTCGTGTGCATTGTAGGATGTTTAGCAATACCCCTTGTCTCCACCCACTAGATACCAGTAGCAAACATCTTCCCCCTCCCCAGTTGTGACAGCCAGTATCTCCAGCTATTGGCAACTGTCAATTGTCACCTCTCACCACCACCAGGACCAGTTCACAACCATAGGCCTCTCGGGTAAAGAGGGGAGTAGGGACTAGATAGGGAGAAGGCATTCATCTTATTCTCCTCAGTGTCACTACTCCTTAAGGATGTTCGCATTTGGATGAGCAAATACATCAAGAGATTATCTTGGTAGGACTTAATTTTAACTTGACTTTCGACAGTTTTCCTTCACCTAGCTTCTTGCTTTGCCCAACTGTGCACATTCTTTCCTCTTTCCCTGATCCTATTTCTGTCATGCTTTTAGCCTCCAGATGACATCCACTTGCCTTGACCATCACCCTTTTGTTTCTGCTGTGAGTAGTGTGGGGGGGGGAAGGGGAATCTCCTGTCCTGCTGTAAAGGCCTCTCTTAATCCCCTATGGACTCCCTGGGTGGACATCTTGCCAAATCCAGTTGTAGACAGAGGCTTAGACAGTAGGAGGGCTCATTAGTCAGTGCTTTAAGGAGTGCAAACAAGGCAAGGGCAGACATCCCTTGTTGTTCTTTCTCCCTCCCTTCCTATTTCTTCATCCCTCCTGTCCTCCATTCCTGACACCAACAGTGGAAACTGGAAAAGCCATGAAAGCAAAGTAAAGCATGAGACCAGGACAAAAGTGAGTCTTGAGAAAGGGAAGAAGGAGGTTCTCTGTGGTTCTGACTGGTATTCTGAGAACAGACCTCAGGCCACCATGTGGGGAAGCTGGGGGAGGAACACAGTGGGGAAGACAAAAAGGTCTGGATTATCGGCCTTTGATACAATGAACTACTACCTGAAATGTGTTGGAAGGAAACAATTCTTTTCTACTCTAACCTTCTTTTTAGAACTTGGTTGAGAAAAGGCAGTCTAAAATCTTCAACCTCACCCTTTTCTCTCTGCCCTTGGGAAGCTGGCCTGGCTTCTGCCCAGGAGTGTAGAATCTAGCAGGTAAAGATTACTTATGCATTCATCTAAGGAGTTTTTTTTTACTTCATATCATTACTCTGAAAAATAGAAAAATTGAAAGTTACTTTTTGATGTTTAATAAACAGGAAGAAGCTCCTTCTTTCAACTCACCTTATTAAGCACAGGACAGCAGGTAGTTACATGAAAAGAGCTAAGACCAGTATTAGGGAAAATGAACATCAGAAGTTCTACTGAAAAATGGAGAAGGTCAGTGACAGCAGCATTTCGAAAAATAACACCCCCATGGTTTTAAGATCAAAGCTGGAGCAGGAGGGCATACTGGGATATCCTCTGCCAAAACTCTTCAGAAGACACACCTGAAGTGTCTTTAAGTCTTTGTGCCCTGTGCCTCACAAAGAGAGTTTGCTAGGGAGAAGCCAGGCCCTTCACAAACTCTTGTGAGTGTCATCACAACACAGCGCTGTCCACAGGAGGGCTGGCACTGAGGCTTGGGTGAGGTGACCTCCACAGGTCAGTCAGAAAGTCACTGGTAATAAGAAATCAGTTGGGCAATATCAGAACAGACCCAAATAAAATTAAAAGAAACATAAAAGAATACTATGAAAAATAATAATCTAGCAAATTTGAAAACCTAGAGGAAATGGAAGAATATCCGTAAACATACTACCTACCTAAACTAACACAAAAAGAGGTACAACAACTAAATAAACCTATAGCAAAAGAAGAGATTGAAAGGGTAATTTAAAAAACTTACAAAAACAACAACACCAAAAAAGCCCTGGCCCTGATGGTGTCACTGGAGAATTCTACCAAACTTCCAGAGGAAAGTTAACAAAACTACTGCTAAAGCTATTTCAGGGCATAGAAAAGGATTCAATACTCCCAAACTCATTCTATGAAGCCAGCCAACCCTGATACCAAAACCATGTAAAGACACCACAGAAAAAGAAAATTGCAGACCTATATCCCTCATGAACTTAGACGCAAAAATCCTCAACAAAATTCTAGCCAATAGAATTCAACAACACATCAAAAAAATAATTCATCATAACCAGGTGGGACTCATACCGGGTATACAGGGATGGTTCAACATTAGGAAAACAATCGATGTAATCCATCACATAAATAAAACAAAAGACAAGAACCACACGATCTTATCAATTGATGCAGAAAAGGCATTTGACAAAGTCCAAAGCCCATTCGTGATAAAAACTCTCAGCAAAATAGGAATAGAAGGGAAATTCCTCAACATAATAAAGGGCATTTGTACAAAGCCAACAGCCAACATCATCCTCAATGGAGAGAGTCTGAAAGCATTCTCCTTGAGAACAGGAATCAGACAAGGATGTCCTTTATCACCACTCTTATTCAACACTGCGTTGGAGGTCCTAGCCAGAGCAATTAGGCTAGATAAAGAAATAAAGTGCATCCAAATTGGTAAGCAAGAAGTGAAAGTATCTGTACTTGCAGATGATATGATATTATACACAGAAAACCCTAAAGAATCCACAAGAAAACTACTGGAACTAATATGAGATTTCAGGAAAGTATCAGGATACAAGATAAACATACAAAAATCAGTTGGATTCCTCTACACCAATAAAGAGAACAACAAAGACAAAATCATCAAATCAATACCATTTGCAGTAACCCCCAAGAAGATAAAATACTTGGGAATAAATCTTACTAGAGACATAAACTGTGCAAAGAAAACTATAAGACACTACGGAAAGAAAACAAAAGAGACCTACGTATGTGGAAAAAGATACCTTGCTCATGACAGGAAGACTCAACATGGTGAAAATGTCTATTCTACCAAAAGCATTCTAGAGATACAATGCAGTCCCAAACCAAATTCCAATGGAATTTTTTAATGAGATGGAGAAACAAATCACCAGCTTCTTATGGAAAGGGAAGAGACCCCAGATAAGTAAAGCATTACTGAAAAAGAAGAACAAAGTGAGAGGCCTCACACTACCTGATTTTAGAATCAGTTTTACTGCCACAGTAGTCAAAACAGCCTGGTATTGGTACAACAACAGATACATAGGCCAATGGAACTGAATTGAGAATCCAGATATAAATTCATACACCTATGAGCAGTTGATATTTGACAAAGGTCCAAGGTCCATTAAATGGGAAAAAGACAATCTCTTTAATAAATGGTGCTGGTTTAACTGGATATCCAACTGCAAAAAAATGAAACAAGACCCATACCTCACATCATGCACAAAAACTCGAAATGGATCAAAGACCTAAATATAAAATCTAAAACGATAAAGATCATGGAAGAAAAAATAGGGACAGTGCTAGAAGCTCTAATACATGACATAAACAGTATACATAACATTAGTAACAATGCACATACACCAGAAGAGAGACTTGATAACTGGGAGCTCCTAAAAATTAAACACTTATGCTCATCCAAAGACTTCACCAAAAGAGTAAAAACACAACCTACAGACTGGGAAAAAACTTTTGGCTATGACAAATCTGATCAGCCTCTAATCTCTAAAATCTACAAGATACCGCAAAATCTCAACAACAAAAAGACAAATAACCCAATTAAAAATGCGCAAAGGATATGAACAGGCACTTCACCAAAGACATTCAGGCGGCTACTAGATACATGAGGAAATACTCACGATCATTAGCTATTAGAGAAATGCAAATCAAAACTACAGTGAGATTCCACCTTACCCCAACAAGGCTGGCATTAATCCAAATATCACACAATAATAAATATTGGAAAGCTTATGGAGAGACTGGAACACTTATATACTGCTGGTGGGAATGTAAAATGGTACAACCATTTTGAAAATTGGTTTGGCACTTCCTTAAAAAGCTAGAAATAGAAGTACCATACGATCCAGCAATCCCACTTCTTGGAATATATCCTAGAGAAATGAGAGTCCTCACAGGAATAGATATATGCACACCTGTGTTCATTGCAGCACTGTTTACAATAGCAAAAACATGGAAGCAACGAAGGTGCCCATCAACGGATGAATGGATAAACAAATTATGGTATATTCACACAAAGGAATACTATGCAATGATAATGAACAACGATGAATCCGTGAAACACCTCATACCATGGATGAATCTGGAAGGCAATATGCTGAGTGAAATTAGTCAGTCACAAAAGAATGAATATTGTATTAGACCAGTATTACAAGAACTCAAGAAAAGGTTTAAACACATTTGAAAACATTCTTTGATGGTTATGAGGGTGAAGAAGGAGAAAGAGGGGTATTCACTAATTAGATAGTAGACAAGAATTATTTTAGGCAAAGGGAAGGACAACACACAATACAGGGGAAGGCAGCACAATGGGACTAAACCAAAAGCTACAAAGTTTCCTGAATGCAACCAAACACTTTGAGGGACAGAGTAGCAAGGGTGGGAGCCTGAGGACCATGGTTTCAGGGGACATCTAGGTCTATTGGCATAACAAAGTGAAACGTTCTGCATCCCACTTTGGTGAGTGGCGTCTGGGGTCTTAAAAGCTAGCAAGCGGCCACCGAAGATGCATCAATTGGTCTCAACCCACCTGGAGCAAAGGAGAAGGAAGAGCACCAAAGACACAAGGAATATACAAGCTCAAGAGAAAGAAAGCTCCACGTAAGCCAGAGAGTTCATCAGCTTAAGACCAGAAGAACTAGAGGGTGCCTGGCTACCACCAATGACTGCCCTGACAGGGAACACAAAAAGAATCCCTGATGGAGCAGGAGAAAAGTGGGATGCAGACCGCAAATTCTAGTTAAAACAACAGACTTAATGATCTGACTGAGACTGGAGGGACCCCAGAGGTCTTGGCCCCTGAAATCTCTGTTAGCCCAAAACTAAAGCTATTCTCATAGTCAATTCTTCAGGCAAAGATTAGACTGCACTATGAGACACAAAATGATACTGATGAGGAGTGTGTTTCTTAGCTCAAGTAGACACATGAGACTATGTGGGCAGCACCTATGTGCAGGTGAGATGAGAAGGCAGAGGGGGACAGGAGCTGGTTGAATGGACATGGGAAACACAGGGTGGAGAGAAGGAACGTGCTCTCACATTGTAGGGAGAGCAACTAGGGTCACCTAAATATATGTGTATAAGTTTTTGTATGAGAAACCGACTTGAATTGTGAACTTCCACTTAAAGCACACACACAAAAAAAAGGACAGGTACTGCTGACCTGGGAAAAGGAGGATCAGTGAGCTGATGTCCTCCCTCCTCTGAGGAGTATCCATATCTAGGGGTCCTGGGAAGCTAGACCACTGTCAGTCCCACTTTTCAACTTCACAGTGCCTGGAGCTGCACTTGCACCTAATCTAAATGCAGTCACAGAGGCTGGCTCCACACCTGCCTGGAGTGTGCAAGACCCCAGTTTAGTAATGAAGACTCTCCCAGGACCAAACCAGGCCATGTTAGATTCTAAGGTGCCCCATCATTTAAATAACAGAATCCCACTTGTGTGAGCAAATCTGAAGTTATTTACCACTTATTCTGTCAAAAAATAAATTGCGAGGAGGGGCCAACATGGCTGACCAGGTAGAAGCTACCTCGGATCCCTCTTGCAACAAAGACTCAGAAAAACAAGTCAATCGATTACATGCATGACAATCTACGAACCCTGACCATCAAACACAGATCTAAAGAGTTGACCTGAGTGACAGAGATTCAGCCAGCACAAGCAGGCTGCACACTGATGCGGCTAGCGAGAGAATGAGCAACCTAGGGGCAGCAGTGACTGTTTTTGGAGCCTGGAGCCAGCTTCCCACTCAGAAAAGCTTATGCCAGGCATTGGACTGGGCACAGGGGAGCTGAGCATGGCATCCTGAGACGGCGCGAACAAGAGACACAGCCCTGGCCCCCAGAAGTAACCTCGGGGGAAGCCCAGACAGTGCACGCAGGCAGCGCAGCAATGCGGCTCACACAAGGAGAAGTCACCGGGAGGCAGTGACTGATTTTGGAGCCTGGAGTGCAGCGTCCCAGCTGGGGAACCTTGGTGTTGGGCTTTGGACTGGGAGCGGAGGGACTGACCACAGCTTCTGACACAGCACAAGCATGGGACACGGGCCTGACCCTCGGGGCAATCTCCACCCAGCCAACACACACAGGCTACACACCCCTCGGGAGTCTCAGACAAAACAGTCATCAACAAAAAGATAAGTAACTTTGTCTATATTCCTGGGTGCTACTCTCTCCTATCTACCTGATCCCTCCCATCCCCTTCCCAGCCGGCTTCATTAACATTGGAATTTCCTGGGCCAGAGAGTGAAGTGCTCTGCGGTTTTTTTTTTTGTCTTTTCCTATCCCATTCTCCTCGCCTGAGAGAAGCAGCTACAAAAAACCCAGGGACCAAAAGTCCTTCCCTGACTTCCCAAAATTGGAATAAAAATACAGAAGCAGCTCCAGCCAAGCATATGAGATCCACAGTCTTGGGCTTTCATCCCTACAGGCAATAAGGTGGCTATTATAATGCAAAGGCAATTCTGATAGGTATCTGATGGTAATTGTTTTAGTGGATTACTGGAAATACAAGTTTTCCAGGTCTGATATCTCTACCTATTAAACAGAGTCCTCACTGACCCACAACGGGGAACTGAGGGCTGAAGCTCCACCCAAACCACCTAGCCTCCTGTCATAGGGGTCTCAGGATAGTGACACCTACCAATCCGTAGAGGTACATGCATTGGGTGCCTAAGGTACACCTGTGGAGCCCACCCACCAAAGTGCTTTAGGAATAGAGACACACCTACCTCACTGGCACTTGGGGGAAGCCTGTCAGCATCCTGCCCCCCCGGAGAGTGAACCCCTGCTACTAGATTCTGGTGCACACAACTATCACCACTACTCCTCTAAGTGAATAGGTGACTGTCTGCACCACACACTTGATGACCCAAAATCAGATTCTACTCAAGAATAGTGAATGGACTCTTAGGCTTATGTATCTGGTAACAGCCCAAACCAGCTGGTAATAGGACATAAGTGATTCAAAGCCTACAACAATCAAGACAGCACAATCTAGTAGCCCCAACTACGTATATTGAAAGAAAACAAAACAAGACTCAGTGAACAAATATAAAATCTATCCTTACAATATCTTATAGACGGCTCGGAGACAACAGTCAATATCAAACCACATAAAGAAGCAGACCACAATTGCTTCTTCAACTCCCCAAACTAAAGAATCAAAATCTTTCCCAAATGAAGATACAATCCTGGAATTGCCAGATGCAGAATATAAAAAACTAATTTACAGAATGCTTCAAGACATCAGGGATGACCTCAGAAATGAAATAAGGCAATCTACAGAAAAAGTCAAGGAACACACTGACAAAGCAGTTGAAGAAATCAATAAGATTATTCAAGAACATAGTGGAAAAATTAATAAGCTGCAAGAGACAGCATCCAGAAATCCAAAACATTAACAGTAAAATTACAGAATTGGACAACTCAATAGGAAGTCAAAGAAGCAGAATCGACCAATTGGAATGCAGAGTGGGGGAGGTGGAGGATAAGACAATTGACACTAATATAGTTGAAGAAAAATCAGATAAAAGAATTTTAAAAAATGAAGAAACCCTAAGAATCATGTGGGACTCTATCAAGAAGAATAACTTGCATGTGATTGGAATTCCAGAACAGGGAGGGATAACAGAAAATACAGAGAGAGTAGTTGAAGATCTGTTGGCAGAAAACTTCCCTGACATCATGAAAGATGAAAGGATATCTATTCAAGATGCTCATCAAACCCCATATATGATTGATCCAAAAAGAAAATCACCAAGACATACTATTATCAAACTTGCCAAAACCAAAGAAAGAGAAAATTTTAAAAGCAGCCAGGGATAAAAGAAAGGTTTCCTACAAAGGAGAATCAATAAGAATAAGTTCAGACTACTCAGCAGAAACCATGCAGTCAAGAAGGCAATGGGATGACATACATAGAGCACTGAGGGAGAAAAACTGCCAGCCAAAGATCATATATCCAGCAAAACCCTCTCTAAAATATGAAGGTGAAATCAAAACATTTACAGATAAACACAAGCTTAGAGAATTTGCAAAAACCAAACCAAAGCTACAAGAAATACTGAAGGAAATTGTTTGGTCAGAAAACCAATAATATCAGATACCAGCCCAACATAAGGTCACAGAACAGAACATCCTGATATCAACTCAAACAGGGAAATCACAAAACCAAATTAAGATCAATTTTAAAAAGAAAAAAACGCTCAAAACAGGGAATCATTGAAGTCAATACGTACAAGAACACAATACTCAAAAACAGGGACTAAATACAGGAGGCATAGAACTGCCATATGGAGAGGGATACAAGGCGATATAGGACAATCAGAAAAATAGGGGTAAATATTAAGGTAACCACACAGAGGTCTAACAATTCCATAACTCAAAATAAAAACCAAGAAAAACTTAACGACTCAGCAAACATAAATTCGACTACTACGAAAATGAGGAACACATAATTGACAAAGAAAAAAAGTCTCAGCACAAAAAAGTAACTGGAAAAATGAAATTGTCAACAACACACACAAAAAGGCATCAAAATGACAGTACTAGACACATATTTAACCATAGTTACACTGAATGTAAATGGATTAAATGCACCAAAAAAGAGACAGAGAGTCTCAGACTGGATAAAGAAACATGATCCATCTACATGTTGCCTACAAGAGACACACTTTAGACTTAGAGACACAAATAAACTAAAAGTCAAAGGATGGAAAAAAATATATCAAGGAAACAGCAATCAAAAAAGAGCAGGAGTAGCAATATTAATTTCTGACAAAATAGAGCTAAATCTACCACAAGGGATACAGAAAGACATTACATAATGATTAGAGGGACAATTGACCAGGAAGATATAACCATATTAAATATTTATGCACTCAATGACAGGGCTGCAAGATACATAAAACAAGCTTTAACAGAACTGAAAAGTGAGATAGACATATCCACCATTATAGTAGGAGACTTCAACACCCCACTTTCAGAGAAGGATAGGACTTCCAGTAAGAAGCTCATTAGAGATGCGGAAGACCTAATTGCTACAATCAACCAACTTGACCTCATAGACTTATACAGAACACTCCACCCAACAGCTACAAAGTATACTTTTTTTTCTAGTGCACATGGAATATTCTCCAGAATAGATCACATATTAGGTCATAAAACAAACCTTTGCAGAATCCAAAACATCGAAATATTACAAAGCATCTTCTCAGACCACAAGGCCATAAAAGTAGAAATCAAAACAGAAAAATAGGGCAAAGAAATCAAATACTTGGAAGCCGAACAATACCCTGCTGAAAAAAGACTGGGTTATACAAGACATTAAGGAGGGAATAAGGAAATTCATAGAATGCAACGAGAATGAAAACACTTCCTTTCAAAACCTCTGGGACACAGCAAAAGCAGTGCTCAGAGGCCAATTTATATCGATAAATGCACACATACATAAAGAAAGAGCCCAAATCAGAGAACTGTCCCTACAACTTGAACAAATAAAAAGTAAGCAACAAAAGAATCCATCAGGCACCAGAAGAAAACAAATAATAAAAATTAGAGCTGACCTAAATGAATTAGAGAACAGAAAAACAATTGAAAGAATTAACAAAGCCAAAAGCTGGTTCTTTGAAAAAATTAACAAAATTGATAAACCATCGGCCAGACTGACTAAAGAAATACATGTAAGGAAACATATAACCTGAATAAGAAACGAGATGGGCCACATCACAACAGACCCAACTGAAATTAGAAGAATCATATCAGATTATTACGAAAAATTGTACTCTAACAAATTTGCAAACCCAGAAGAAATGGATGAATTCCTAGAAAAACACCACCTACCTAAACTAACACAATCAGAAGTAGAACAACTAAATAGACCCATAATAAAAAAAAGAGATTGAAAAGGTAATCAAAAAGCTCCCAACAGAAAAAAAAAACCCTGGCTCGGACGGCTTCACTGCAGAATTCTACCAAACTTTCAGAGAAGAGTTAACACCACTACTACTAAAGGTATTTCAAAGCACAGAAAAGGATGGAATACTACCTAACTCATTCTGTGAAGCCACCATATCCCTGATACCAAAACCAGGTAAAGACACCACACAAAAAAGAAAATTACAGACCTCTATCCCTCATGAACATAGATGCAAAAATTCTCAACAAAATTCTAGCCAAAAGAATCCAACAACATAGCAAAAAAAATAATCCACCATGATCAAGTGGGATTTATACCAGGTATGCAAGGTTTTTTTTTAAAATTTTATGCAAGGTTGGTTTAATATTAGAAAAACCATTAATGTAATCCACCATATAAATAAAACAAAAGACGAAAACCACATGATGTTATCAATTGATGCAGAAAAGGCATTTGACAAAGTCCAACACCCATTCATGATAAAAACTCTCAGCAAAATAGGAATTGAAGGAAAATTCCTCAACATAATAAAGGGCATCTATACAAAGCCAACAGCCAACATCATATACAAAGCCAACAGCCAACATCATTCCAAATGGAGAGAGCCTGAAAGCATTTCCCCTGAGAACAGGAACCAGACAAGGATGCCCTTTATCACCGTTCTTATTCAACATTGTGCTAGAGGTCCTAGACAGAGCAATTAGGCTAGACAAAGAAATCAAGGGCATCCGAATTGGCAAGGAAGAAGTAAAATTATCTCTATTTGCAGATGACATGATCTTATACACAGAAAACCCTAAGGAATCCTCCAGAAAACTAGGGAAACTAATAGAAGAGTTTGGCAGAGTCTCAGGTTACAAGATAAACATACAAAAATCACTTGGATTCCTCTACATCCACAAAAAGAACATCGAAGAGGAAATCACCAAATCAATACCATTCACAGTAGCCCCCAAGAAGAAAAAATTAAAAAAAAAAATTTTAATATTTTTTTTATTATTATTATTTTTTTAATAGTTAGGAATAAATCTTACCAAAGATGTAAAAGACCTATAGAAAGAAAACTACTAGTGCAAGAAACTGAAAGGGACCTACATAAGTGGAAAAACATACCTTGCTCATGGATAGGAAGACTTAACATAGTAAAAATGTCTATTCTACCAAAAGCCATCTGTACATACAATGCCCTTCTGATCCAAATTCCAATGTCATTTTTTAAGGTAATAGAGAAACAAATCACCAACTTCATATGGAAGGGAAAGAAGCCTCGGATAAGCAAAGCATTACTGAAAAAGAAGAAGAAAGTGGGAGGCCTCACTCTACCTGATGTTAGAACCTATTATACAGCCACAGTAGTCAAAACAGCCTGGTACTGGTACAACAACAGGCACATAGACCAATGCAACAGAATTGAGGATCCAGATATAAATCCATCCACATATGAGCAGCTGATATTTGACAAAGGCCCAGTGTCAGTTAATTGAGGAAGATAGTCTTTTTAACAAGTGGTGCTGGCATAACTGGATATCCATTTGCAGAAAAATGAAACAGGACCCATACCTCACACCATGCACAAAAACTAACTCCAAGTGGATCAAAGACCTAAACATAAAGACTAAAACGATAAAGATCATGGAAGAAAAAAATAGGGACAACCTTAGGAGCCCTAATACAAGGTATAAACAGAATACAAAACATTACCAAAAATGACGAAAAGAAACCAGATAACTGGGAGCTCCTAAAAATCAAACACCTATGCTCATCTAAAGACTTCACCAAAAGAGTAAAAAGACCACCTACAGATTGGGAAAAAATTTTCAGCTATGACATCTCTGACCAGAGCCTGAGCTCTAAAATCTATATGATTTTGTTAAAACTCAACCACAAAAAGACAAACAGCCCAATCAAAAAGTGGGCAAAGGATATGAACAGGCACTTCACTAAAGAAGATATTCAGGCAGCTAACAGATACATGAGAAAATGCTCTCGATCATTAGCCACTAGAGAAATGCAAATTAAAACTACGATGAGATTCCATCTCACTCCAACAAGGCTGGCATTAATCCAAAAAACACAAAATAATAGATGTTGGAGCGACTG
This sequence comes from Loxodonta africana, assembly GCF_030014295.1. NCBI lineage: Eukaryota > Metazoa > Chordata > Mammalia > Proboscidea > Elephantidae > Loxodonta > Loxodonta africana. The sequence goes on from NC_087342.1 coordinate 38,751,707, forward strand.
CGGAGAAATTGGAACTCTTATACACTGCTGGTGGGAATGTAAAATGGTACAACCACTTTGGAAATCTATCTGGCATTTTCTTAAAAAGTTAGAAATAGAACTACCATACAACCCAGAAATCCCACTCGTTGGAATGTACCCTAGAGAACTAAGAGCCTTCACACGAACAGATATATGCACACCCATGTTTATTGTAGCTCTGTTTACAATAGCAAAAAGCTGGAAGCAACCAAGGTGTCCGTCAACGGATGAACGGTTAATTAAATTATGGTATATTCACACAATGGAATACTACTCATCGATAAAGAACAGTGACGAATCTGTGAAATATTTCATAACTTGGAGGAACCTGGAAGGCATTATGCGGAGTTAAATTAGTCAGAGGGAAAAGGACAAATATTGTAGAAATCCACTATTATAAGGTCTTGAGAAATAGTTTAAACTGAGAAAAGCACATTCTTTTGTGGTTATGAGAGAGGAGAGGGAGGGAGGGGGGAGAGGGTTATTTACTGATTAGTTAGTAGATAAGAACTACTTTAGTTGAAGGGAAGGACAATACTCAATACAGGGAAGGTCAGCTCAACTGGACTGGACCAAAAGCAAAGAAGTTTCTGGGATAAACTGAATGCTTCAAAGGTCAGCGGAGCAAGGGCGGGGGGTTGGGGACTATGGTTTAAGGGAACTTCTAAGTCAATTGGCAAAATAAATGCTATTATGAAAACATTCTGCATCCCACTTTGAAGTGTGGCATCTGGGGTCTTAAATGCTAGCAAGCGGCTGTCTAAGATGCATCAATTCGTCTCAACCCACCTGGATCAAAGGAGAATGAAGAACACCAAGGTCACACGATAACTATGAGCCCAAGAGACAGAAAGGGCCACATGAACCAGAGACTTACATCATCCTGAGACCAGAAGAAGTAGATGGTGCCCATCCACAACCGATGACTGCCCTGACAGGGATCACAACTGAGAACCCCTAAGGGAGCAGGAGAACAGTGGGATGTAGACCCCAAATTCTCCTACAAAGACCAGACTTAGTGGTCTGACTGAGACTAGAAGAATCCTGGTGGTCATGGTTCCCAAACCTGTTGGCCCAGGACAGGAACTATTCCCAAAGACAGCTCATCAGCCATGGAAGGGACTGGACAATGGGTTGGAGAGAGATGCTGATGAAGAGTGGACTCTTGAGACTGTGTTGGCATCTCCTGTCTGGAGGGGAGATGGGAGGGTAGAGAGGGTTAGAAACTGGCAAAATGGTCACGAAAGGAGAGACCAGAAGGAGGGAGTGGGCTGACTCATCAGTGGGAGAGTAAATGGGAATATGTAGTAAGGTATACATAAGCTTATAAGTGACAGACTGACTTGATTTGTAAACTTTCAATTAAAGCACAATAAAAATTTTTTTTTGTAAAATTGCATTAAAAAAAAAACCGCACAGCCACCAAAAGAAAGGGAATAATAAAGATCAGAGCAGAAAAAAATGCAATAGAGAATAGGAAAACAATAAAATGTATCAAAAAAACTAAAAGTTCGTTCTTTGAAAGGATCAACCAAATTGACAAACCACTGCACAAACTTACAAAGGAAAAACAGAAGAGGAAACAAATAACCCAAATAAGAAATGAAACGGGGAACATTACTACAGACCCAACTGAAATAAAAAGAATCATAGCAGAGTATTATGAAAAAAGATAGAAAAAAAAAAACCAACAAATTTGAAAACCTAGAGGAAATGGACAGGTTTCTAGAAACGCATTACCTACCCAAACTAACACAAAATACTGAAAATCTGAACAAGCCCATAAGAAGAGAAGGGGCTGAAAAGGTAATTTCAAAAAAAACCTCAACAAAAAAAGGCCCTGAATCAGATGGCTTCACTGGAGAATTCTACCAAACATTCAGAGAAGATCTTATACCAGTACTACAATTTTTTTTTTTTTTTTTTTACTAAAACTAGTTCAGAACATAGAAAAGGAAAGGATACTTCCAAATTCATTCTATGAGGCCAGTATAACTGTGACACCAAAACTAAGCAAAGACACACAAAAAAAGAAAATCACAGACCAATATCTCATGAACACAGATGCAAACATCCTCACCAATAGTCTAGCCAATAGAATTCAGCATCATATCAAAAAAATAATATACCACGACCAAGTAGGATTCATACCAGGTACGCAAGGATTGTTCAACATTAGAAAATCAATCAATGTAATCCATCACATAAATAAAATGAAAGAAAAGAATCACATGATCATCTCAATCAATGCAGAAAAGGCATTCTAGAAAGTTCAATACCCATTCCTGATTAAAAAAAAACTCTCAATAAAATAGGTATAGAAGGGAAATTTCCAAACATAATAAAGGGCATCTATGCAAAACCAACAGCCAATATCATTCTTAATGAAGAGAGGCTGAAAGCATTCCCCTTGAGAACAGGAACCAGACAAGGATAACCTTTATCACCACTCCTATTTAACACTGTGCTGGAACTCCTAGCTAGAGCAATAGGGCAAGAAAAAGAAATAAAGGGCATCCAAATTGGAAATGAACAGGTTAAACTGTGCCTACTTGCAGATATGATACTGTACATAGAAAACCTGAAAGACTCCGTGAGAAAACTACTGGCACTAATAGACTCAAGGGAGTAGCAATATATAAGATAGACATACAAAAATCGGTTGGATTCCTTTATGCCAATAAAGAGAAGGATGAAAAGGAAAACAGGAAAACAATACCATTTATAATAGCCCCTAAAAAAAAACAAAATACTTAGGAATAAGTCTAACCAGGAATGTAAAAAATCTACACAAAGAAAACTACAAAACACTACTGCAAGAAACCAAGAAAATGGAAAAACATAGTTTCCTCATGGATAGGTAGACTCAACATTGCTAAAATGTCACTTCTACCCGAAGCAATTTAAAAATACAATGCAATCCCGATCCAAATACCAAAACATACTTTAAAGAGATAGAAAAACTAATCATTAACTTTATATGGAAAGGCAAGAGGCCCCGGATAAGTAAAGCACTACTGAAGAAGAAGAATAAAGTAAAAGGACTCGCACTACCTGACCCCACAACCTACTATACAGCTATATGCTGGTACAACGACAGATCAATTGACCAATGAAATGGAATTGAGATCCCAGATGTAAATCCATCCACCTATGGTCACCTGGTCTTTGACAAGGGCCCAAAGCCCATCAAATGGGGATGAAACAGTTTTTTCAAATGGTGCTGGGAAAACTGGATATCCATCTGCAAAAAAATGAAACAGGACCATAACTCACACCATACACAAAAACTAATTAAAAATGGATCAAAGAGCCTAAATACAAAGCCAAAAAGTATAAATTTCATAGAAGAAAAAATAGATTCAATGTTAGAGGCCCTAATACACAGCATTAACAGGATACAAACCACAACCAACAACACATAAACTCCAGGAGATAAGCTAGATAACTGTGATCTTCTAAACATTTAAACATTTATGCTCATCAAAAGATTTCACCAAAAGAGTAAAAACAGAACCTACAGACTGGGAAATATTTTTTCCCTATTACAAATCAGACAAAGTTCTAATCTCTAAAACTGACAGGAAAATCCAACACCTCTACAACAAAAAAGACAAATAATCCAATTCAAAAATGGGCAAAGGAAATAAACAAGCACTTCACCAAAAAAAAAAAGAAGACATTAAAGTGGCCAATAGGCACATGAGGAAATGTTAGCGATTGCTAGCCATTAGAGAAATGCAAATCAAAGCCACAGTGAGATACCATCTCATTCCAGCATTACTGGCACAAATCAAAAACAGGAAATAACAAATGTTGGAGACGCTGATGGGAGACTGGAACTCTAATGCACTGCTGGTGGGAATGCAAAATGATACAACCATTTTGGAAAACAATATGGTGCTTTCTTAGAAAGCTAGAAATAGAAATACTATATGATCCAGGAATCCCACTCCTGGGAATATATCCTAGAAAAAAAAGAGTCATCACAGGAATAGACATATGCACACCCATGTTCATTGCAGCACTGTTCTCGATAGCAAAAAGACGGAAACAACTAGATGCCCAACAACAGATAAAAGAATAAACAAACTATGGTATGTATACGCAATGCAGTATTATGCAACAATAAAGAACAATGATGAATCTGGGAAGCATTTCACAACATGGATGAATCTGGAGGGCATTATGCTGAGTGAAATAAGTCAATCAAAAAAGGACAAATACTGCATAAGACCACTCTAAAAACTGAAGAAAATTTTTACATACAAAAACAAACAGTCTTTGTTGGTTATGAGGGAGGGGAGGGGTAAGGATGGAAAAACACTAAATAGACAATAGAAAAGTGGTAGCTTTGGTGAAGGGTAAGATAGTACACAAGACTAGGGAAGCCAGCACAACTTGTACAAGGTCATAGAAGCTTCATAGATAAATCCAAACTCTCTGAGGGACTGAATTGCTGGGCTGAGGGCTGTTGGGACCATGGTCTCAGGGAATATCTAGCTCAATTGGCATAACATAGTTTGTAAAGAAAATATTCTACTTTCTGCTTTGACGAGTAGTGTCTAGGGTCTTAAAAGCCTATGACCGGGGGGGCCAAGATGGCTGACTAGGTAGACGCTACCTCGGATCCCTCTTGCAACAAAGACTCGGAAAAACAAGTGAATCAATCACATACATGACAATCTATGAACCCTGAACAACAAACACAGATTTGAAGAGTTGACCTGAGTGACAGAGACGGAGAACGAACAACTACGGGGAAGCAGCGACTGTTTTCCGAGCCTGGAGCCAGCACCCCAGTCAGGTAACCTTGGTGCCAGGCTTAGGACTGGGCCCAGGGGAGCTGAACACAACATCTTGTGATGACGCAAACACGGGGCGCAGCCCTACCCCCCTGAGCTGACCCCAGGAGGGAGAACAGCTGGTCCGCACGGGTGGCGTGTCGACACGGCTGGTGGGAGGAGAAGTCCCTGGGAGACAGTGACTGGTTTTGGAGCCGGGAGTGCAGCGTCCTAGCTGGGGAACCTTGGCGCCAGGCTTTGGATTGGGTACAGGGGAGCTGAACACGGCATCCGGTCATGGCGAAAAACACGGGGCGCAGCCCTACTCCCCTGAACTAACCCCGGGAGGGGGCCCAGCCAGTTCATGGAGGCAGCGCGGCGACGCGGCTGGCGGGACGAGAAGTTCCCGTGAGGCAGTGACTGATTTTGGAGCCAGGAGTGCGGCGTCCCAGCAGGGGAACCTTGATGCTGGGCTTTGGACTGGCAGCAGAGGATCTGACTGCGGCTTCAGAGGGCCAGACCCTCAGGGACAATCTCCACACAGCCAGCACACATAGGCGACATGCCCCTCAGGAATCTGAGACAAAATAGTCACCCCAAGCAAGATAAGCAACTTTGGCTATATTCCGGGGTGCTACTCTCTCCTGTTTTTCTGAACCCTCCCCTCCCCTTTCCAGGTGGCTTCATTAACATTAGAATTTCCTGAGCCAGAGGGAGAACGGCTCCTGCTCCGCGGCTTTGCTTCCCCCCCCTTTTTTTTTCCTTTGTTCTTTTCCTAACCCATTCTTCCTGCCTGAGAGAAGCAACCACAAAAAACCCAGGGACCAAAAATCTTTCCCTAATTGAACTAAAAACACACAACCAGCTCCAGCCAAGCATATATGATCCAAATCTCGGGCTTTCATCCTTACGGGGAACAAGGTGGCTGTTATACTGCAAAGGCAGTTCTGATAGGGATCTGACTGCATTTTTTTTAGCGGATTTACTGGAAAAACAAGTTTCCCAGGTCTGATATCTCTGCTTATTCAACAGAGCCCTAACTGACCCACAATAGGGAACTGAGGGCTGAAGCTCCCCCCAGACTACCTAGCCTCCTGCCTTAGGAGTCTAAGGAGGGTGACGCCTACCAATCAGTAGAGGTACATGCATTGGGGGCCTAAGGTACAGCTGCACAGCCCTCCCACAAAGGTGCTATAGGAACTGAGACACACCTACCACACTGAAACTTGGGGGAAGCCTGTCAGCATCCTGCCCCCCCCTGGAGTGTGAACCCCAGCTGCTAATCGAATCTGGTGCACACAACTATCACCACTACTTCCCGAGGTGGATAGGTGTTAGGGTGCAGCACACACTTGATGACCCAAAATCAGATTCTACTCAAGAATAGTGAATAGACTCAGGCATATATATCTGGAAACAACCCAAACCAGCTGATAATAGGTCATAAGTAAGTCAAGGGCTACAACAAATAAGACAGCACAATCTAGTAGCCCATCCATGTATATTGAAAGAAAACAAAACAAGATAAGATTCAGGGAGCAATTATACAATAAATCACTACTATATCTTAGTGATGGCTCGGAGACAGCAGTCGACATCAAACCACATAAAGAAGCAGACAATGACAGCTTCTACAGCCCCCCAAACAAAAGAATCAAAATCTTTCCCAAATGAAGATACAATCCTGGAATTATCAGATACAGAATATAAAAAACTAATTTACAGAATGCTTCAAGACATCAGGGATGACCTTTGAAATGAAATAAGGCAATCTACAGAAAAAGCCAAGGAACACACTGATAAAGCAGTTGAAGAACTCAAAAAGATTATTCAAGAACATAGTGGAAAAATTAATAAGTTGCAAGAATCCATAGAGAGACAACATGTAGAAATCCAAAAGATTAAAAATAAAATTACAGAATTAGACAACACAATAGGAAGTCAGAGGAGCAGACTCGAGCAATTAGAATGTAGACTGGGAAATCTGGAGGACCAGGGAATTAACACCAACATAGTTGAAAAAAAATCAGATAAAAGAATTTAAAAAAATGAAGAAACCCTAAGAATCATGTGGGACTCTATCAAAAGGATAACTTGTGTGTGATTGGAGTCCCAGAACAGGGAGGGAGAACAGAAAACACAGAGAAAATAGATGAAGATCTGCTGACAGAAAACTTCCCTGACATCATGAAAGACGAAACGATATCTATCCAAGATGTTCATCGAACCCCATTTAAGATTGATCCAAAAAGAAAAACACCAAGACATATTATCATCAAACTTGCCAAAACCAAAGATAAACAGAAAATTTTAAAAGCAGCCAGGGAGAAAAGAAAGGTCTCCTTCAAGGAAGAATCAATAAGAATGAGTTCAGACTACTCAGCAGAAACCATGCAGGCAAGAAGGCAATGGGATGACATATACAGAGCACTGAAGGAGAAAAACTGCCAGCCAAGGATCATGTATAGAGCAAAACTCTCTCTGAAATATCCAGGTGAAATTAAGATATTTACAGATAAACACAAGTTTAGAGAATTTGCAAAAACCAAACCAAAGCTACAACAAATACTAAAGGAAATTGGTCAGAAAACCAATAATATCAGATACCAGGACAACACAAGGTCACAGAACAGAACATCCTGATATCAACTCAAATAGGGAAATCACAAAAACCAATTAAGATTAATTAAAAAAAAAACGCTCAAAACAGGGAATCATTGAAGTCAATATGTAAAAGATCACAATAATCAAAAAGAGGGACTAAATACAGGTGGCTTAGAACTGCCATATGGAGAGGGATACAAGGCCATATAGGACAATACAAGTTAGGTTTTTACTTAGAAAAATAGGGGTAAATATTAAGGTAACCACAAAGAGGTATAACAACTCCATAACTCAAAATAAGAGCCAGGAGAAACGTAATGACTCAACAAACATAAAGTCAAATACTATGAAAATGAGGACCTCACAATTTACAAAGAAAAACGCCTCAGCACAAAAAAGTAAGTGGAAAAATGAAATTGTCAACAACACACATAAAAAGACATCAAAATGACAACACTAAACACTTACTTATCTATAATTACGCTGAATGTAAATGGACTAAATGCACCAATAAAGAGACAGAGAGTCTCGGACTGGATAAAGAAACACGATCCGTCTATATGCTGCCTACAAGAGACACACCTTAGACTTAGAGACACAAACAAACTAAAACTCAAAGGATGGAAAAAAATATATCAAGCAAACAATAAGCAAAAAAGAAGAGGAGAGGAATATTAATTTCTGACAAAATAGACTTCAAACTTAAATCCACCACAAAGGATAAAGAAGGACACTACATAATGATAAAAGGGAGAATTGACTAGGAAGATAGAACCATATTAAATATTTATGCACCCAATGACAGGGCCGCAAGATACATAAATAAAATTTTAACAGAACTGAAAAGTGAGATAGACACCTCCACAATTATAGTAGGAGACTTCAACTACTATAGGACAGGACATCCAGTAAGAAGGTCAATAGAGACACGAAGACCTAATTACAACAATCAACCAACTTGACCTCATTGACTTATACAGAACTTTCCACCCAACTGCTGCAAAGTATACCTTTTTTTCTAGTGCACATGGAACATTCTCTAGAATAGACCACGTATTAGGTCATAAAACAAACCTTTGCAGAATCCAAAACATCGAAATATTACAAAGCATCTTCTCAGACCACAAGGCCATAAAAGTGGAAATCAATAACAGAAAAATTAAGGAAAAGAAATGAAATACTTGGAAAATGAACAATACCCTCCTGAAAAAAGACTGGGTTATAGAAGACATTAAGGAGGGAATAAGGAAATTCATAGAATGCAACGAGAATGAAAATACTTCCTGTCAAAACCTCTGGGACACAGAAAAGCAGTGCTCAGAGACCAATTTATATCGATAAATGCGCACATACATAAAGAAGAAAGAGCCCAAATCAGAGAACTGTCCCGACAACTTAAACAAATAGAAAGTGAGTAACAAAAGAATCCATCAGGCACCAGAAGAAAACAAATAATAAAAATTAGAGCTGGACTAAATGAATTAGAGAACAGAAAAACAATTGAAAGAATTAACAAAGCCAAAAGCTGGTTCTTTGAAAAAATTAACAAAATTGATAAACCATTGGCTAGACTGACTAAAGAAATACAGGAAAGGAAACAAATAACTCGAATAAGAAACAAGAAAGGCCACATCACAACAGACCCAACTGAAATTAAAAGAATCATATCAGATTATTATGAAAAATTGTACTCTAATAAATTTGCAAACCTAGAAGAAATGGATGAATTCCTGGAAAAACACTACCTACCTAAACTAACACAATCAGAAGTAGAACAGCTAAATAGACCCATAACAAAAAAAGAAATTGAAATGATAATCCAAAAACTCCCAACAAAAAAAAGCCCTGGCCTAGCTGGCTATACTGCAGAGTTCTACCAAACTTTCAGAGAAGAGTTAACACCACTACCAATAAAGGTATTTCAAAGCATAGAAAATGATGGAAAACTACCCAACTCATTCTATGAAGCCACCATCTCCCTGATACCAAAACCAGGTAAAGACATCACAAAAAAAGAAAATTACAGACCTATATCCCTCATGAACATAGATGCAAAAAATTACCAACAAAATTCTAGCCAATAGAATTCAACAACATATCAAAAAAATAATTCACCACGACCGAGTGGGATTTATAGCAGGTATGCAAGGTTGGTTTATTATTAGAAAAACCAATAATGTAATCCACCATATAAATAAAACAGAAGACAAAAACCACATGATCTTATCAATTGATGCAGAAAAGGCATTTGACAAAGTCCAACACCCATTTATGATAAAAACTCTCACCAAAGTAGGAATTCAAGGAAAATTCCTCAACATAAGAAAGGGCATTTATGCAAAGCCAACAGCCAACATCACTCTAAATGGAGAAAGCCTGAAAGCATTTCCCTTGAGAACGGGAACCAGACAAGGATGCCCTTTATCACTGCTCTTATTCAACATTGTGCTAGAAGTCCTAGCCAGAGCAATTAGGCTAGACAAAGAAATAAAGGGCAAAGATTGGAAAAGAGGAAGTAAAATTATCTCTATTTGCAGATGACGTGATCTTATACACAGAAAACCCTAAGGAATCCTCCAGAAAACTACTGAAACTAATAAAAGAGTTTGGCAGAGTCTCAGGTTATAAGATAAACATACAAAAATCACTTGGATTCCTCTACAACAACAAAAAGAACATCGAAGAGGAAATCGCCAAATCAATACCATTCACAGTAGCCCCCAAGAAGATAAGATACTTAGGAATAAATCTTACCAAGGATGTAAAAGACCTATACAAAGAAAACTACAAAGCTCTACTACAAGAAATTCAAAAGGACATACTTAAGCGGAAAAACACACCTTGCTCATGGATAGGAAGACTTAACATAGTAAAAATGTCTATTCCACCAAAAGCCATCTATACATACAATGCACTTCCGATCCAAATTCCAATGTCATTTTTTAAGGTGATAGAGAAACAAATCACCAACTTCATATGGAAGGGAAAGAAGCCTCGGATAAGTAAAGCATTACTGAAAAAGAAGAAGAAAGTGGGAGGCCTCACTCTACCTGATGTTAGAACCTATTATACAGCCACAGTAGTCAAAACAGCATGGTATTGGTACAACAACAGACACATAGACCAGTGGAACAGAATTGAGAACCCAGATATAAATCCATCCACATATGAGCAGCTGATATTTGACAAAGGCCCAGTGTCAGTTAATTGGGGAAAAGATAGTCTTTTTAACAAATGGTGCTGGCATAACTGGATATCCATTTGCAAAAAAATGAAACAGGACCCATACCTCACACCATGCACAAAAACTAACTCCAAGTGAATCAAAGACCTAAACGTAAAGACTAAAACGATAAAGATCATGAAAGAAAAAATAGGGACAACCTTAGGAGCCCTAATACAAGGCATAAACAGAATACAAAACATTACCAAAAATGATGAAGAGAAACCAGATAACTGGGAGCTCCTAAAAGTCAAACACCTATGCTCATCTAAAGACTTCACCAAAAGAGTAAAAAGACCACCTACGGACTGGGAAAGAATTATCAGCTATGACATCTCCGACCAGCGCCTGATCTTTAAAATCTATATGAGTCTGTCAAAACTCAACCACAAAAAGACAAACAACCCAATCAAGAAGTGGGCAAAGGATATGAACACGCACTTCACTAAAGAAGATATTCAGGCACCTAACAGATACATGAGAAAATGCTCTCTATCATTAGCCATTAGAGAAATGCAAGTTAAAACTACGATGAGGTTCCATCTCACTCCAACAAGGCTGGCATTAATCCAAAAAACACAAAATAGTAGATGTTAGAGAGGCTGCGGAGAGATTGGAACTCTTATACACTGCTGGTGGGAATGTAAAATGGTACAACCACTTTGGAAATCTATCTGGCGTTTTCTTAAACAGTTAGAAATAGAACTACCACACAACCCAGAAATCCAACTCCTCGGAATATACCCTAGAGAAATAAGAACCTTCACACAAACAGATATAGGCACACCCATGTTTATTGCAGCTCTGTTTACAATAGCAAAAAGTTGGAAGCAACCAAGGTGTCCATCAACGGATGAATGGTTAAATAAATTGTGGTATATTTACACAATGGAATGCTACGCATTGATAAAGAACAGTGAGGAATCTGTGAAACATTTCATCACATGGAGGAACCTGGAAGGCATTATGCTGAGAGAAATTAGTCAGAGGCAAAAGGACTGTTATTGTATAAGACCACTATTATAAGATCTTGAGAAATAGTATAAACTGAGAAGAACACATACTTTTGTGGTTACGAGGAGGGGAGGGAGGGAGGGTGGGAGAGGGTTTTTTACTGATTAATTAGTAGATAAGAACTGCTTTAGGTGAAGGGAAGGACAATACTCAATACAGGGAAGGTCAGCTCAACTGGACTGGACCAAAAGCAAAGAAGTTTCTGGGATAAACTGAATGCTTCAAAGGTCAGCGGAGCAAGGGTGGGAGTTTGGGGACCATGGCTTAAGGGGACTTCTAAGTCAATTGGCAAAATAATTCTCTTATGAAAACATTCTGCATCCCACTCTGAAATGTGGCATCTGGGGTCTTAAATGCTAACAAGCGGCCATCTAAGATGCATCAATTGGTCTCAACCCACCTGGAGCAAAGGAGAATGAAGAACACCAAGGTCACACGATAACTAAAAGCCCAAGAGACAGAAAGAGCCACATGAACCAGAGACCTACATCATCCTGAGACCAGAAGAACTAGTTGGTGCCCGGCCACAATTGATGACTGCCCTGACAGGGAGCACAGCAGAGGACCCCTGAGGGAGCAGGAGATCAGTGGGATGCAGACCTCAAATTCTCATAAAAAGACCATACTTAATGGTCTGACTGAGACTAGAGGAATCCTGGCAGTCATGGTCCCCAAACCTTCTGTTATCACAGAACAGGAACCATTCCCGAAGACAACTCATCAGACATGAAAGGGACTGGACAGTGGGTAGGAGAGAGATGCTGATGAAGAGTGAGCTAATTATATCAGCTGGACACTTGAGAGTGTGTTGGCATCTGCTGTCTGGAGGGGGGATGGGAGGATGGAGAGAGTTGGAAGCTGGCAAAATTGTCATGAAATGAGAGACTGGAAGGGCTGACCCATTAAGGGGAGAGCAAGTGGGAGTACGGAGTAAGGCGTATATAAACTTATATGTGACAGTCTGACTTGATTTGTAAACGTTCACTTGAAGCTCAATAAAAGTTAATAAAAAAAAAAAAAGCCTATGACCAGCCAACTAAGATAGTCCACTGGTCTCACCCCTTCGGGAGCAAGGGGGAATGAAGAAAACTAAATATACAAGGGAAAGATTAATCCAAAGGACTAATGGACCACAACTACCACGGCCTCCACCAGACTGAGTCCAGTACAACTAGATGAGGCCCAGCTACCGCCACTGACTGCTCCGACAGGGATCACAATAGAGGGTCCTAGACAGAGCTGGAGAAAAATGTAGAACAAAATTCTAACTCACAAAATTCTAATTCACTTACTGCCAGACAGAGTCTGAAGGAATCCTGAGAGTAAGGCTCCCAGACACTCTTTTAGCTCAGTAATGAAGTCACTCTCAAGGTACACCCTTCAGCCAAAGATTAGACAGGCCCATAAAACAAAATGAGACTAAATAGGCACAACATCCCAGAGGCGGGGACTGGAAAGCAGGAGGGGACGGAAAAGCTGGTAATAGGGAACCCAAGTTTGAACAGGGAGAATGTTGACCTGTCAAGGGGTTTTTAACCAATGTTATAAAAAAAATGTGTACAGAGGGGCGGGGCCAAGATGGCAGACTAGGTGGACGCTACCGAGGATCCCTCTTGCAACAAAGACTCGGAAAAACAAGTGAATCGATCACATACATAACAATCTACGAACTCTGAACAACAAACACAGATTTAGAGACGGAGAACGAACAAATACGGGGAGACAGCAATTGTTTTCAGAGCCAGGAGCCAGCACACCAGGCAGGTGACCTTCGGAGCCCGAGTTGGGGCAGAGGCCAGGGGAGCAGAGGGCACAGACAAGGGGCCCAGCCCTAGCCCCCGAACTCATCCGGGGAGCGAGCCCAGCTGGTTGGCGTGGGTGGTGTGGCGGCGCAGCCGGTGGGAGAAGTCCCCTGGAGGCAGTGACTGGTCTTGGGAGGGGGAGAGCAGCGTCCCAGCCGGGGAGCCGTCCCGCCGGGAGTTTGGCGGGAAGCGGGCAGGGCGCGAGCGCGGGGACCACCTACATTTCCCTGAATTGACCCCGGGGGGGGGTCCAGTCGTTTGTGCGGGAGGTGCCCACCCAGTTCACGAGAGCGGCATGGCACGCCGGAGGGAGAAGTCCCCGGGAGGCAGTGGCTGGTCTTGGAGCAGGGAAAGCGGCATCCCAGCCGGGATGCGCAGTCACACTCGGTTCGCGGGAGCGGCGCGCGACGCGGCTGGAGGGACGGGGAGCCCCCGGGAGGCAGCGATGGATTTTGGAGACGGGAGTGCACTGTCCCAGTAGGGGAGCCTTAACCTTGGGGGTGGGGCTGACAGCAGAGGATCTGACTGTGACGCCAGCAGGTCAGACCCACCGGGGGGCAATCTCCACACATCCAGTACATATAGGCGACGTGCCCCGCGGAAATCTCAGATATAAGAGTCAATCCAAGTAAGACAAACAACTCTGGCTATATTCTGAGGTGCTACACTCCTAGCTCTCTGATCCCTCCCCCACCCTCCCCAGGCGGCTCCATTAACATCCGAATACCCTGAGCCAGAGGGAGAACTCTGATAGGGATCTGACTGCATTTTTTTTTAGCGGATTTTCTGGAAAAACTAGTTTCCCAGTGATGGCTCGGAGACAGCAGTCCATATCAAACCACATAAAGAAGCTTCTCCAACCCCCCAAACAAAAGAATAAAAATCTTTCCCAAATGAAGATACAATCCTGGAATTATCAGATACAGAATATAAAAAAATAATTTACAGAATGCTTCAAGACATCACAAATGAAGTTAGGCTAACTGCTGAAAAAGCCAAGGAACACACTGATAAAACTGTTGAAGAACTCAAAAAGATTATTCAAGAACATAGTGGAAAAATTAAAAAGTTGCAAGAATTCATAGAGAGGCAGCATTCAGAAATCCAAAAGATTAACAATAAAATTACAGAATTAGACAACGCAATAGGAAGTCAGAGGAGCAGACTCGAGCGATTAGAATGTAGACTGGGACATCTGGAGGACCAGGGAATCAACACCAACATAGCTGAAAAAAAATCAGATAAAAGAATTAAAAAAAAAATGAAGAAACCCTAAGAATCATGTGGGACTCTATCAAGAAGGATAACTTGCAAGTGATTGGAGTCCCAGAACAGGAAGGGAGGACAGAAAACACAGAGAAAATAGTTGAAGAACTCCTGACACAAAACTTCCCTGACATCATGAAAGACGAAAGGATAGCTATCCAAGATGCTCATCCAACCCCATTTAAGATTGATCCAAAAAGAAAAACACCAAGACATATTATCATCAAACTTGCCAAAACCAAAGATAAACAGAAAATTTTAAAAGCAGCCAGGGAGAAAAGAAAGGTTTCCTTCAAGGGAGAATAGATAAGAATAAGTTCAGACTACTCAGCAGAAACCATGCAGACAAGAAGGGAATGGGACGACGTATACAGAGCACTGAAGGAGAGAAAAACTGCCAACCAAGGATCATATATCCAGCAAAACTCTCTCTGAAATATGAAGGAGAAATTAAGATATTTACAGATAAACACAAGTTTAGAGAATTTGCAAAAACCAAACCAAGGCTACAAGAAATGCTAAAGGAGATTGTTTGGTCAGATGACCAATAATATCAGATACCAGCACAATACAAGGTCACAAAACAGAACGTCCTGATATCAACGCAACTCAAATAGGGAAATCACAAAAACAAACAAACTAAAATTAATTCTAATAAATAAATAAATAAACAAAATAATACACATAACAGGGAATCATGGAAATCAATAGATAAAAGATCACAATAATCAAAAAGAGGGAATAAATATAGGAGGCATTGAACTGCCAGATGGAGAGTGATACAAGGCGATATAGAATGATACAAGTTAGGTTTTTACTTAGAAAAATAGGGGTAAATAATAAAAAAAAAATAACCACAAAAAGGAATATCAACTCCATAACTCAAGAAAAAAGCCAAGAAAAACGTAACGACTCAAATAACATAAAGTTAAACATTATGAAAATGAGGATCTCACAATCTACTAAGAAAAACGTCTCAGCACAAAAAACTATGTGGAAAAATGAAATGGCCAACAACACACATGAAAAGGCATCAAAATGACAGCACTAAAAACTTATCTATCTATAATTACGCTGAATGGAAATGGACTAAATGCACCAATAAAGAGACAGAGAGTCACGGACTGGATAAAGAAATACGATCCATCTATATGCTGCCTACAAGAGACACACCTTAGACTTAGAGACACAAACAAACTAAAACTCAAAGGATGGAAAAAAATATATCCAGCAAACAATAAGCAAAAAAGAAGAGGAGTAGCAATATTAATTTCTGACAAAATAGACTTTAGACTTAAATCCACCACAAAGGATAAAGAAGGACACTACATAATGATAAAAGGGACAATTGATCAGGAAGACATAACCATATTAAATATTTATGCCCCAATGACAGGGCTGCAAGATACATAAATCAAATTTTAACAGAATTGAAAAGTGAGATAGACACCTCCACAATTATAGTAGGAGACTTCAACACACCACTTTCGGAGAAGGACAGGACATCCAGTAAGAAGCTCAATAGAGACAAGGAAGATCTACTTAAAACAATCAACCAACATGACCTCATTGACTTATACAGAACTCTCCACCCAACTGCTGCAAAACATACTTTTTTTCTAGTGCACATAGAACATTCTCTAGAATAGACCACATATTAGGTCATAAAACAAATCTTTGCAGAGTTCAAAACATCGAAATATTGCAAAGCATCTTCTCAGACCACAAGGCGATGAAACTAGAAATCAGTAACAGAAAAACTAGGGAAAAGAAATCAAATACTTGGAAAATGAACAATACCCTCCTGAAAAAAGACTGGGTTATAGAAGACATCAAGGAGGGAATAAGGAAATTCATAGAAAGCAACGAGAATGAAAATACTTTCTATCAAAACCTCTGGGACACAGCAAAAGCAGTGCTCACAGGCCAATTTATATCAATAAATGCACACATACAAAAAGAAGAAAGAGCCAAAATCAGAGAACTGTCCCAACAACTTGAACAAATAGAAAGTGAGCAACAAAAGAATCCATCAGGCACCAGAAGAAAACAAATAATAAAAACTAGAGCTGAACTAAATGAATTAGAGAACAGAAAAACAATTGAAAGAATTAACAAAGCCAGAAGCTGGTTCTTTGAAAAAATTAACAAAATTGATAAACCATTAGCTAGACTGACTAAAGAAAAACAGGAAAGGAAACAAATAACCCGAATAAGAAACGAGAAGGACCACATCACAACAGAGCCAAATGAAATTAAAAGAATCATTTCAGATTACTACGAAAAATTGTACTCTAACAAATTTGAAAACCTAGAAGAAACGGATGAATTCTTGGAAAAACACTACCTACCTAAACTAACACAGTCAGAAGTAGAACAACTAAATAGACCCAAAACAAAAAAAGAGATTGAAACGGTAATCAAAAAACTTCCAACAAAAGAAGCCCTGGCCCGGACGGCTTCACTGCAGAATTCTACCAAACCTTCAGAGAAGACTTAACACCACTACTACTGAAGGTATTTCAAAGCATAGAAAAAGACAGAATACTACCCAACTCATTCTATGAAGCTACCACCTCCCTGATACCAAAACCAGGCAAAGACATTACAAAAAACAGAAAATTATAGACGTGTATCCCTCATGAACATAGATGCAAAAAATCCTCAACAAAATTCTAGCCAATAGAATCCAACAACACATCAAAAAAATAATTCACCATGATCAAGTGGGATTTATACCAGATATGCAAGGCTGGTTTAATATCAGAAAAACTATTAATGTAATCCATCACATAAATAAAACAAAAGATAAAAACCACATGATCTTATCAATAGATGCAGAAAAGGCATTTGACAAAGTTCAACACCCATTTATGATAAAAACTCTTACCAAAATAGGAATTGAAGGAAAATTCCTCAGCATAATAACGGGCATCTATGCAAAGCCAACAGCCAATATCACTCTAAATGGAGAGAACCTGAAAGCATTTCCCTTGAGAACGGGAACCAGACAAGGATGCCCTTTATCACCGCTCTTATTCAACATCGTACTTGAAGTCCTAGCCAGGGCAATTAGGCTAGACAAAGAAATAAATGGTATCCGGATTGGAAAGGAGGAAGTAAAGCTATCACTATTTGCAGATGACATGATCGTATACACAGAAAACCCTAAGGAATCCTCCAGAAAACTACTGAAAGTAATAGAAGAGTTTGGCAGAGTCTCAGGTTATAAAATAAGCATACAAAAATCACTTGGATTCCTCTACATCAACAAAAAGAACACCGAAGAGGAAATAACCAAATCAATACCATTCACAGTAGCCCCCAAGAAGATAAGATACTTAGGAATAAATCTTACCAAGGATGTAAAAGACCTATACAAAGAAAACTACAAAGCTCTACTACAAGAAATTCAAAAGGACATACTTAAGTGGAAAAACATACCCTGCTTATGGATAGGAAGACTTAACATAGTAAAAATGTCTATTCTACCAAAAGCCATCTATACATATAATGCACTCTCGATCCAAATTCCAATGTCATATTTTAAGGGGATAGAGAAACAAATCACCAATTTCACATGGAAGGGAAAGAACCCCCGGATAAGCAAAGCATTACTGAAAAAGAAGAAGAAAGTGGGAGGCCTCACTCTACCTGATTTCAGAACCTATTATACAGCTACAGTAGTCAAAACAGCCTGGTACTGGTACAACAACAGGCACATAGACCAATGGAACAGAACTGAGAACCCAGATACAAATCCATCCATGTATGAGCAGCTGATATTTCACAAAGGACCAGTGTCAGTTAATTGGGGAAACGATAGTCTTTTTAACAAATGGTGCTGGCATAACTGGATATCCATTTGCAAAAGAATGAAACAGGACCCATACCTCACACCATGCACAAAAACTAACTCCAAGTGGATCAAAGACCTAAACATAAAGACTAAAACGATAAAGATCATGGAAGAAAAAATAGGGACAACCCTAGGAGGCCTAATACAGGGCATAAACAGAATACAAAACATTACCAAAAATGATGAAGAGAAACCAAATAACTGGGAGCTCCTAAAAATCAAACACCTATGCTCATCTAAAGACTTCACCAAAAGAGTAAAAAGACCACCTACAGACTGGGAAAGAATTTTCAGCTATGACATCTCCGACCAGCGCCTGATCTCTAAAATCTACATGATTCTGTCAAAACTCAACCACAAAAAGACAAGCAACCCAATCAAGAAGTGGGCAAAGGATATGAACACACATTTCACTAAAGAAGATATTCAGGCAGCCAACAGATACATGAGAAAATGCTCTCGATCATTAGCCATTAGAGAAATGCAAATTAAAACTACGATGAGATTCCATCTCACACCAGCAAGGCTGGCATTAATCCAAAAAACACAAAATAATAAATGTTGGAGAGGCTGCGGAGAGATTGGAACTCTCATACACTGCTGGTGGGAATGTAAAATGGTACAACCACTTTGGAAATCCATCTGGCGTTATCTTAAACAGTTAGAAATAGAACTACCATACAACCCAGAAATCCCACTCCTCAGAATATACCCTAGAGATACAAGAACCTTCACACAAACAGATATATGCACACCCACGTTTATTGCAGCTCTGTTTACAATAGCAAAAAGTTGGAAGCAACCAAGGTGTCCATCAACGGATGAATGGGTAAATAAATTGTGGTATATTCACACAATGGAATACTACGCATCGATAAAGAACAGTGATGAATCTCTGAAACATTTCATAACATGGAGGAATCTGGAAGGCATTATGCTGAGCGAAATGAGTCAGAGGCAAAAGGACAAATATTGTATAAGACCACTATTATAAGATCTTGAGAAACAGAAAAAACTGAGAAGAACACATACTTTGTGGTTACGAGGAGGGGGAGGGAGGGAGGGAGAGGGTTTTTTATTGATCAATCAGTAGATAAGAACTGCTTTGGGTGAGGGGAAAGACAACACTCAATACAAGGAAGGTCAGCCCAATTGGACTGGACTAAAAGCAAAGAGGTTTCCGGGATAAAATGAATGCTTCAAAGGTCAGTGGACCAGGGGCTGGGGTCTGGGGAACATGGTTTGAGGGGACTTCTAAGTCAATGGGCAAAATAATTCTATTATGAAAACATTCTGCATCCCACTTTGAAATGTGGCGTCTGGGGTCCTAAATGCTAACAAGCGGCCATCTAAGATACATCAATTGGTCTCAACCCCCCTGGAGCAAAGGCAAAGAAAGAACACCAAGGTCACACGACAACTAAGAACCCAAGAGACAGAAAGGGCCACATGAACCAGAGACCTACATCATCCTGAGACCAGAAGAACTAGTTGGTGCCCAGCCACAATCGATGACTGCCCTGTCAGGGAGCACAGCAGAGAACTCCTGAGGGAACAGGAGATCAGTGGGATACAGACCCCAAATTCTCACAAAAAGACCATACCTAATGGTCTGACTGGAACTAAAGGAATCCCGGTGGAAATGCTCCCCAGACCTTCTGTTGGCACAGGACAGGCACCATCACCGAAGACAAATCATCAGGCATGAAAGGGACTGGTCAGCGGGGGGGAGAGAGGTGCTGATGAAGTGAGAGCTAATTAAATCAGGTGGACACTGGAGAGTGTGTAGGCAACTCTTGACTGGAGGAGGGATGGGAGGATAGAGAGAGAGGGAAGCTGGCAAAATTGTCACAAAACGAGAGACTGAAAGGGCTGACTCAATAGGGGGAGAGCAAGTGGGAGAAGGGAGTAAGATACATGTAAACTTACATGTGACAGACTGATTGGAATTGTAAATGTTCACTTGAAGCTTAATAAAAGTTAATTTAAAAAAAATGTGTACCGTTTAATGAGAAATTAGTTCTGTAAACCTTCATCTAAGGTAGAACAAAAAAAGAAAAGAAAAAATTCCATTAATTTTCTCACTACTGATTAGAGATTTACTACACGGAAGGTTTTGAAAATGTAGATAAGCAAAAGAAAACTAACCATAATCACACACCACCATGCAAAAGATGTATATACATGTCTTCCTAAAGTGTTAAAAAGCAAAGATGTCACTATGGTGCTTCTGACCCAAACCATGGTGTTTTCAATTGCCTTGTATACATGGGACAGCTGGACAATGAATAAGGAAGACCAAAGAAGAATTGATGCCTTTGAATTATGGTGTTGGGGAAGAATATTGAATATACCATAGACTGCCAAAACAAGGAACAAATTTGTTTCGGAAGAAGTACAGCCAGAATGCTCCTTGGAAGCAAGGATGACAAGACTTCATCTCATGTAATTTGAGCATGTTACCAGGATGGGTCAGTCCCTGGAGAATGACATTATACTTGGTAAAGTACAGGATCAGAGAGAAAGAAAAAGTCCCTTAAAGAGATGGATTGACACAGTGGCTGCAACAAGCATAACAACGATTGCGAGGATGGCACAGGACCAGGCAGTGTTTCATTCTGCTGTACATAGGGTTGCTATGAGTCAGAACTGACTAGGTGGCACCTAACAACAAGGCAACAACAATTTGCATTGCATATGCAAACAGGCTGTGCCTCAAACTTCCAGGTAGCCATTCAGACAGCTAGGAATGAGGCACACACATACACTGGTTATCAACCATTCCATAGGTGCCATGTTTATCTGTGATTGAGCTGGACGCATGAGACACTTATGCAGTGTTGAGAAAGTGAAAGCCATTATTATTATTATTATTTATAGAAAACAAACTGTAAACAACAACAGATTCCCAAAGGAGAAATGATTACCCTTTGCCAAAGTACCCATGTCCATTATATTTTTATGTTGCTGGGCAGGCATAGTTCAGGTCAGATGCTGTGTTTTCATGTCAGCACTGCCTCTGGCTACCATCACTCTACTGTGTGTGTGTGAGGGGGACTGCATATCTCCCTAGGCTTCTGCTCTGCTAATGGGTCTTGCTGCTGGTGGGAACAATTCTGCACAGGACATCCTGACGCTCTGCCACTGGGCCCTTCTAAGCCTCTGCAGAGGGTCTTGCCATGCTACCTGGGCCTATGGGGCTCTCTTGACACCAAGCTACATGATGCCAAGAGGGGAGGCATGCAACTCTTGCACAGGGCACACTCAGGCCTCTCTTGCCCTGTACGAGTGAGTGTTTTGGCTCCAATAGCAAGCCTCATGCCCAGAAGCATCCGTGCCCTCCCTGCTGTAGGAAGACCCCTGCACAGAATTCTCCAAGGCAACCCCTGTGTGGGGCATACTTGGGCCTCTGCCCCACACAGACTAGTGTTAGAGCTCTTTTAGCTCCCCTGACAAGCCTCCTGCCCAAAGGCACTCAGCTCTTGCTCTGTAGGCCAGGCAGGCTCACTACTCATCACTCCTGTCTCTCACTGTCACCAATGTTCACTCTTTCTTCTATGTCTAGGAGGTTCTCATCTCAGGGACTCTGGATCCTTGGTCCAAATAACATGCTCTGCTCAAGACTTCTTCTTGATGATAGTGAGGTCCCCCGAATCTGTGGTATTAGCTCTTTTAAGCCTAAGAGGATGGCCATAGTCACCTTATTTACATAGTCATAGCAAACTGTCCCCTCACACATCTGTCAGTTTGTCTTAATGTGGGGGCTTGCTCATTGTTGTGATATTGAAAGTTATGCCGCCAGTATTCAAATACCAGCAGGGTTACCCATGGTGGGCAGGTTTCAGCTGAGCTTCCAGACTAAGACAGACTAGGAAGACATGGCAGTCTATTTCTGAAAAAAATTAGCCAGTGGAACATTGTCTGATAGAGTGTCAGAAGATGAGCCCCTCAAGTTGGAAGAAACTCAAAATAAAAAAAATACCACTGGGGAAAAGTCGCCTCCTTAAATTAGAGTCAACCATTTTTTTTTATAATGATTGGATGGAGTCAAGCTTTCGGGACCCACATTTGCTGATGTGGCATGACTCAAAATAAGAAGAAACAGCTGCAAACATCCATTAATAATCAGAACCTGGAATGTACAAAGTATGAATCTAGGAAAATTGGAAGTCGTCACAAGTGAAATAGAACACATACAGATAGATATCTTGGGCATTATTGAGTTGAAATGGGCTGGTACTGGCCATTTTGAATCAAACAATTATATGGTCTACTATGCCAGGAATGACAGAAGAGTAATGGCATTGCACTCATCATCGAAAAAACTTTTTTAAGATCTATCCTGAAGTACAATGCTGTCAGTGATAGGATAATATCCATAAGCCTACAAGGAAGACCGGTTAATATGGCTAGTATTCAAATTTACATACCAACCACTAAGCCCAAAGACGAAGAAACTGAAGATTTTTGCCAACTTCTGCAGTCTGAAATTGATCAAACATGCAATCAGGATGCATTAATAATTCCTGGTGATTGGAATGTCAAAGTTGGAAACAAAGAGGAAGGATCAGTTTTTGGAAAATATGGCTTTGGTGATAGAAATGATGCCAGAGATCACATGATAAAATTTGTAAGACCAATGGCTTCTTCATTGCAAGTACCTTTTTTCAAAAACTAAATGGCGACTATACATGTGGACCTCACCAGACAGAATGCACAGGAATCAGATCAAATGCATTTGTGGAAAGAGATGTTGGAGAAGCTCAATACCATTGTCAGAATAAGGCCAGATGCTTATTATGGAACAGACCATCAATTGCTCATATGCAAGTGCAAGTTGAAACCAAAGAAAATTAGAACAAGTCCATAAGAGCTAGAGTACGACCTTGAGTATATCCCACTTGAATTCAGAGGCCATCTCAAGAATAGATTTGACACATGGAACACCAATGACCAAAGACCAGACGAGTTGTGGAATGACACCAAGGACATCATACATGAAGAGGTCATTAAAAAGACAGAAAAGACCAAAGTGGATGTTAGAAGAGATTCTGAAAGTTGCTCTTGAGTGTTGAATAGCTAAAGCAAACGGAAGAGATGATGAAGTAAAAAAGCTGACCAGAAGATTTCGAAGTGCAACTCAAGAAGAGATCGTAAAGGGTTAAACAATGATATGGGCAAAGACCTGGAGTTAGAAAACCAAAAGGGAAGAACATGCTTGGCATTTCTCAAGCTGAAACAACTGCAGAAAAAATTCAAGCCTTGTGTTGCAATTTTGAAGGGTTCTATGGGGAAAATATTAAATGACACAGGAAGCATCAAAAGGAGATGGAGGGAATATACTGAGTCACTATACCAAATAGAATTAGTGGATGGTCAAGCATTTCAGGAGGTAACATATGATCAAGAACTGATGATATTGAAGGAAGAAGTCCAAGCTGCACTGAAGGCACTGGTGAAAAACAAGGCTCCAGGAATTGAGAAAATACCAGTTAAGATGTTTCAACAAATGGTTGCTGGGCTGGAAGTGCTCACTTGTCTATGCCAAGAAATTTGGACCACACCTACCTGGTCAACCGACTGGAAGAGATTCATACTTATGCCTATTCCAAAGAAAGGTAATCCAACTGAATGTGGAAATTATCAAACAATATCATTAATATCACACATAAGTAAAACTTTGCTGAAGATCATTCAAAAGTGGCTGCAGCAGTACATCATCAGGGAACTGCCAGAAATTCAAGTCAGATTCAGAAGAAGGCATGGAATGAGGGATAGCATTGCTGATGTCAGATGGATCTTGGCTGAAAACAGAGAATATCAGAAAGATGTTTACCTGTATTTTATTAACTATGCTAAGGCATCCGATTGTGTGGATCATAACAAATTATGGATAACATTGTGAAGAATGAGAATTCCAGAACACTTAACTGTGTTCATGAGGAACCTGTACTTAGACCAAGATGCAGTCGTTCAAACACCACCAGGGGATATTGCATGGTTTAAAGTGAGGAAAGGTGTGTGTCAAGGCTGTATCCTTTCACCATTTTTATTCAATCTGTATGCTAAGCAAATAATCTGAGAAGCTGGATTATATGAAGAAGAGTGTGGCATCAGGATTGGAGGAAGACTTATTGACAACTTGCGATATGCGTATGACACAACCTTGCTTTTTGAAAGTGAGAACTTGAAGGTCTATAGCGTTCAGTATGGATTATGCCTCATCATAAAGAAAACAAAAATCCTCACAAAAGGACCAATAAGAAACATCATGATAAATGGAGAAAAGTTTAAAATCGTCAAGGATTTCGTTTTACTTGGATCCACAATCAATGATCATGGAAGCAGCAGTCAAGAAATCAAAAGATGCATCGCTTTGGGCAAATCTGCTGAAAAAGACCTCTTTAAAATGTTAAAAAGCAGAGATTTCACCTTAAAGACTAAGGTGCGCATGATCCAAGCCATGGTGTTTTCAGTTACGTCATATGCATGGGAAAGACGGGCAATCAAAAAGGAAGACTGAAGAAGAATTGAATCCTTTGAATTGTGGTTGGTGAAGAATAGTGAATGTACTGTGGACTGCCAAAAGAACAGTCTTGGAAGAAGTCAGAATGCTCCTAAGAAGCAAGGATGGACAGACTTCATCTCAAGTACTTTGAATATGTTATCAGGAGGGACTATTCCTTGAGCGCAAGAATTGGCTTAAGCATAGCAATGACTGTTAGGTTGGCACAGGACTGGACAATGTTTCTTTCGTTTGTACATAGGATCAATAAGTTGGAAGCGACTCAAGGGCACCTAGCAACAACAGCAAACTCTTGAATCCCTGCCACGGTTTTACACACCTTATTTGCATGATCCCAGCCAATAAAATAAAAAGCAATTCACTGCACCGTGAAGGATAACTGCTAACATTTTGACTATACTCATCCAGTGTTGTTTTTTGCAAAGATGCTCTTTTTTTTTTTGCAAAATTTATTTATTGGTTTCATTAATAACTTCACCAAAGTTATTACATCTTTTGGAGGTTTATTAACTGAGTGTGGACTCAGAGCAAGAATTCTCAGACTCTCATGAACATTGTACTCATCCAGGGAGGTTTAAAATACTGATGCCTGAGTTACCCCTGGGAATTTGGATACCTAAAAGCTTCCCGGGTGATTACATTGTGCGACCCAGGGTGGAAACTTCCTCTGGGCCTTCCTGCCAGTGCATTTTCCCTGAGTAGTCACAGTCTTGGAAACCCTGGTGGCGTAGTGGTTAAGTGCTATGGCTGCTAACCAAAAGGTTGGCAGTTCGAATCCACCAGGCGCTCCTTGGAAACTGGAAACTGTATGCGGCAGCTCCACTCTGTCCTATAGGGTCATTATGAGTCAGAATAGACTTGATGGCAACGGGATTTTTTTGAGTCACAGTCTTCCCATGTTATAAACAGCTGACCAGACCAGGCCTTCTATGAAGTCCTGTCTTTCCTCCCTCCAACCCTCCCTGCTGGCCCTTAGAGACCTGTGTCTGCCTGACCCTATCCTCAGCCTCCAAGTCACACCTCCCACCCTAGAGAGAGTTACTCAAAATAATGAACAGGGCATGTCTTGTATGTGTTTTGCAATGCAGACATATGTAGGCTCATGTGTGGGGTCATCAATTTAAAGAATTAAAGGCAGGCTACAATCTAGCATAGTCATTGTCTCACCCACCTCTAGCCTGGCATTTATTCCCATGATCCCCAGGAGGCTGTAGCAAAATTTATAGATGTGGGAGAAGGGATCTGAATTTCAGGTCCCGGGTTTCCAGGACCTAGACAATCTCACAACCACTCAATCTAGTCTCAGCAGGGCTTGCCAGCTGCTTAGCCTTCCTAAAGCAGTAAGAGGAGATTTACTGTGCTTCTTGGGTTTGGCAAAGTTGAATGGTAAGTTAGCCCTTTGTGGACAGAAATGGTGAGGTCCTGAAGATCCTGATGAACTACTATACAGTGCCACATTTACAGTAAGGCAAATCTTCCATTGTGATCAGAAAATGCTTATTCTAATAGCAAGGATATTTTAAAAAATCTCCCGGCAGTTTTTTTTTTTTAACATGACGGAAATTTCTACACTTCCTGATTTCCTGGGACATGAGTATAGCTTCAAGGATTCCATACATTATTATTTTCATATATGTGCAGCTTAAAAAATATGCTTTTCACTGATTTTTCACCCCTACACATACCTTGCAAGCCCTTCACATACAGGTCCTGATGGTACCACTATAACGGGTTTGCAGAAAAGGCCTACATATCTCTCATAACTTACACTAGATCATCTCTGAGTCTCCTTCCCACTTTTACACTCTATGGTTGCAGACCTGAGGAAGAAGGTGCTACAGGGGTGAGCTTGTAAGAATGTGAGACCTGCCTGTGGATTACCCAGTGCTGTCCCTGGGTGGTGCTAACAGTTAACATGCTTGGTTGCTAAATGAAAGGATGGAGGTCTGAGTCACCTGGATGCACCATGGAAGAAAGGCCTGGCAATCTAATTCCAGAAAATCAGCCATTGAAAATCCTACAGAACACACTTATACTCTCACACACACGAGGTCCCATAAGTGGGAGTTGGCTCAATGGCAACTGGTCTGGTCAGCAAATTATCAGAGTATGGTGTGATGATGACTATGACATAATGTCTAAGTGTTTACCAGTATGAGCTTGTTGACAAGGGGACAGGAAGGAGGTAAAAACTAAAACCTTGCTTTTGTGAACCATACACAGAAAACAACAGGAAGTTTCCTCAGGACAGTAGGGAGTCAGCCTGGTATAATGTGGATTAACTTCTGTAAGAGGCCCGAGGAGGAAAAGTCAGGCCAGTGTATAGGAAGGAAGTTTGGTGGAGGGGAGAGCAAGGAAGCTGAGAGCCTTGTGGAGAAAGAGCTGGAACTCAACCGTAATGGGATGAATTTGGTTTTCTTTTTTTTTTTTTTAATAACTTTTATTAAACTTCAAGTGAACGTTTACAAATCCAATCAGTCTGTCACATATAAGTTTACATACATCTCACTCCCTACTCCCACTTACTCTCCCCCTCTTGAGTCAGCCCTTTCAGTCTCTCCTTTCTTGACAATTTTGCCTGCTTCCCTCTCTCTCTATCCTCCCATCCCCCCTCCAGACAAGAGTTGCCAACACAATCTCAAGTGTCCACCTGATATAATTAGCTCACTCTTCATCAGCGTCTCTCTCCCACCCGCTGACCAGTCCCTTTCATGTCTGATGAGTTGTCTTCGGTGATGGTTCCTGTCCTGTGTCAACAGAAGGTCTGGGGACCATGGCCGCCGGGATTCCTCCAGTCTCAGTCAGACCATTAAGTTTGGCCTTTTTATGAGAATTTGGGGTCTGCATCCCACTGATCTCCTGCTCCCTCAGGGGTCCTCTGCTGTGCTCCCTGTCAGGGCAGTCATCGATTCTGGCCGGGCACCAACTAGTTCTTCTGGTCTCAGGATGATGTAGGTCTCTGGTTCATGTGGCCTTTTCTGTCTCTTGGGCTCTTAGTTGTCCTGTGGCCTTGGTGTTCTTCCTTTTCCTTTGCTCCAGGTGGGTTGAGACCAATTGCTGCATCTTAGATGGCTGCTTGTTAGCATTTAAGACCCCAGACACCACATTTCAAAGTGGGATGCAGAATGATTTCATAATAGAATTATTTTGCCAATTGACTTAGAGGTCCCCGCTAACCATGTTCCCCAGACCCCAGCGCTTGCTCCGCTGACCTTTGAAGCATTCATTTTATCCCGGAAACTTCTTTGCTTTTGGTCCAGTCCAATTGAGCTGACCTGCCATGTATTGAGTGTTGTCTTTCCCTTCACCTAAAGCAGTTCTTATCTACTGATTAATCAATCAAAAACCCTCTCCCACCCTCCCTCCCTCCCCTCCTCGTAACCACAAAAGTATGTGTTCTTCTCAGGTTTACTATTTCTCAAGATCTTATAATAGTGGTCTTATACAATATTTGTCCTTTTGCCTCTGACTCATTTCGCTCAGCATAATGCCTTCCAGGTTCCTCCATGTTATGAAATGTTTCAGAGATTCGTCACTGTTCTTTATCGATGCGTAGTATTCCATTGTGTGAATATACCACAATTTATTTACCCATTCATCCGTTGATGGACACCTTGGTTGCTTCCAACTTTTTACTATTGTAAACAGAGCTGCAATAAACATGGGTGTGCATATATCTGTTTGTATGAAGGCTCTTGTATCTCTAGGGTATATTCCTAGGAGTGGGATTTCTGGGTTGTATGGTAGTTCTATTTCTAACTGTTTAAGATAACGCCAGATAGATTTCCAAAGTGGTTGTACCATTTTACATTCCCACCAGCAGTGTATGAGAGTTCCAATCTCTCCGCAGCCTCTCCAACATTTATTATTTTGTGTTTTTTGGATTAATGCCAGCCTTGCTGGTGTGAGATGGAACCTCATCGCAGTTTTAATTTGCATTTCTCTAATGGCTAATGATCGAGAGCATTTTCTCATGTATCTGTTGGCTGCCTGAATATCTTCTTTAGTGAAATGTGTGTTCATATCCTTTGCCCACTTCTTGATTGGGTTGCTTGTCTTTTTGTGGTTGAGTTTTGACAGAATCATGTAGATTTTAGAGATCAGGCGCTGGTCGGAGATGTCATAGCTGAAAATTCTTTCCCAGTCTGTAGGTGGTCTTTTTACTCTTTTGGTGAAGTCTTTAGATGAGCATAGGTGTTTGATTTTTAGGAGCTCCCAGTTATCTGGTTTCTCTTCATCATTTTTGGTAATGTTTTGTATTCTGTTCATACCTTGTATTAGGGCTCCTAGGGTTGTCCCAATTTTTTCTTCCATGATCTTTATCGTTTTAGTCTTTATGTTTAGGTCTTTGATCCACTTGGAGTTAGTTTTTGTGCATGGTGTGAGGTATGGGTCCTGTTTCATTTTTTTGCAAATGGATATCCAGTTATGCCAGCACCATTTGTTAAAAAGGCTATCCTTTCCCCAGTTAATTGACACTGGTCCTTTGTCAAATATCAGCTGCTCATACGTGGATGGATCTATGTCTGGGTTCTCAATTCTGTTCCATTGGTCTATGTGTCTGTTGTTGTACCAGTACCAGGCTGTTTTGACTACTGTGGCTGTATAATAGGTTCTGAAGTCAGGTAAGGTGAGGCCTCCCACTTTCTTCTTCTTTTTCAGTAGTGCTTTGCTTATCCGGGGCTTCTTTCCCTTCCATATGAAATTGGTGATTTGTTTCTCTATCCCCTTAAAATATGACATTGGAATTTGGATCGGAAGTGCGTTAAATGTATAGATGGCTTTTGGTAGAATAGACTTTTTTACTATGTTAAGTCTTCCTATCCATGAGCAGGGTATGTTTTTCCACTTAAGTATGTCCTTTTGAATTTCTTGTAGTAGAGCTTTGTAGTTTTCTTTGTATAGGTCTTTTACATCCTTGGTAAGATTTATTCCTAAGTATCTTATCTTCTTGGGGGCTACTGTGAATGGTATTGATTTGGTTATTTCCTCTTCGGTGTTCTTTTTGTTGATGTAGAGGAATCCAAGTGATTTTTGTATGCTTATTTTATAACCTGAGACTCTGCCAAACTCTTCTATTACTTTCAGTAGTTTTCTGGAGGATTCCTTAGGGTTTTCTGTGTATATAATCATGTCATCTGCAAATACTGATAACTTGACTTCTTCCTTGCCAATCCGGATACCTTTTATTTCTTTGTCTAGCCTAATTGCCCTGGCTAGGACTTCAAGTACGATGTTGAATAAGAGCGGTGATAAAGGGCATCCTTGTCTGGTTCCCGTTCTCAAGGGAAATGCTTTCAGGTTCTCTCCATTTAGAGTGATATTGGCTGTTGGCTTTGCATAGATGCCCTTTATTATGTTGAGGAATTTTCCTTCAATTCCTATTTTGGTAAGAGTTTTTATCATGAATGGGTGTTGGACTTTGTCAAATGCCTTTTCTGCATCAATTGATAAGATCATGTGGTTTTTATCTTTTGTTTTATTTATGTGATGGATTACATTAATGGTTTTTCTGATATTAAACCAGCCTTGCATACCTGGTATAAATCCCACTTGATCAGGGTGAATTATTTTTTTGATGTGTTGTTGGATTCTATTGGCTAGAATTTTGTTGAGGATTTTTGCATCAATGTTCATGAGGGATATAGGTCTATAATTTTCTTTTTTTGTAATGTCTTTACCTGGTTTTGGTATCAGGGATATGGTGGCTTCATAGAATGAGTTGGGTAGTATTCCGTCATTTTCTATGCTTTGGAATACCTTTCGTACTAGTGGTGTTAACTCTTCTCTGAAAGTTTGGTAGAACTCTGCAGTGAAGCCGTCCGGGCCAGGGCTTTTTTTTGTTGGGAGTTTTTTGATTACCGTTTCAATCTCTTTTTTTGTTATGGGTCTATTTAGTTGTTCTACTTCTGAATGTGTTAGTTTAGGTAGGTAGTGTTTTTTCAGGAATTCATCCATTTCTTCTAGGTTTTCAAATTTGTTAGAGTACAATTCTTCATAATAATCTGAAATGATTCTTTTAATTTCATTTGGTTCTGTTGTGATGTGGTCCTTCTCATTTCTTATTCAGGTTATTTGTTTCCTTTCCTGTATTTCTTTAGTCAGTCTAGCCAATGGTTTATCAATTTTGTTAATTTTTTCAAAGAACCAGCTTTTGGCTTTGTTAATTCTTTCGATTGTTTTTCTGTTCTCTAATTCATTTAGTTCAGCTCTAGTTTTTATTATTTGTTTTCTTCTGGTGCCTGATGGATTCTTTTGTTGCTCACTTTCTATTTGTTCAAGTTGTAGGGACAGTTCTCTGATTTTGGCTCTTTCTTCTTTTTGTATGTGTGCATTTATTGATATAAATTGGCCTGTGAGCACTGCTTTTGCTGTGTCCCAGAGGTTTTGATAGGAAGTATTTTCATTCTCGTTGCTTTCTATGAATTTCCTTATTCCCTCCTTGATGTCTTCTATAACCCAGTCTTTTTTCAGGAGGGTATTGTTCATTTTCCAAGTATTTGTTTTCTTTTCCCTAGTTTTTCTGTTATTGATTCCTAGTTTTATTGCCTTGTGGTCTGAGAAGATGCTTTGTAATATTTCGATGTTTTGGACTCTGCAAAGGTTTGTTTTATGACCTAATATGTGGTCTATTCTAGAGAATGTTCCATGTGCGCTAGGAAAAAAAGTATATTTTGCAGCAGTTGGGTGGAGAGTTCTGTATAAGTCAATGAGGTCAAGTTGGTTGATTGTTGTAATTAGATCTTCCTTGTCTCTGTTGAGCTTCTTACTGGATGTCCTGTCCTTCTCCGAAAGTGGTGTGTTGAAGTCTCCTACTATAATTGTGGAGGTGTCTATCTCACTTTTCAATTCTGTTAAAATTTGATTTATGTATCTTGCAGCCCTGTCATTGGGTGCGTAAATATTTAATATGGTTATGTCTTCCTGATCAATTGTCCCTTTTATCATTATATAGTGTCCTTCTTTATCCTTTGTGGTGGATTTAAGTCTAAAGTCTATTTTGTCAGAAATTAGTATTGCTACTCCTCTTCTTTTTTGCTTATTGTTTGCTTGATATATTTTTTTCCATCCTTTGAGTTTTAGTTTGTTTGTGTCTCTAAGTCTAAGGTGTGTCTCTTGTAGGCAGCATATAGATGGATCGTATTTCTTTATCCAGTCCGTGACTCTCTGTCTCTTTATTGGTGCATTTAGTCCATTTCCATTCAGCGTAATTATAGATAAATAAGTTTTTAGTGCTGTCATTTTGATGCCTTTTTATGTGTGTTGTTGACAATTTCATTTTTCCACATACTTTTTTGTGCTGAGGCGTTTTTCTTAGTGAATTGTGAGAACCTCATTTTCATAGTGCTTGACTTTATGTTAGTTGAGTCGTTACGTTTTTCTTGGTTTTTATCTTGAGTTATAGAGTTGTTATACCTTTTTGTGGTGACCTTATTATTTACCCCTATTTTTCTAAGTAAAAACCTAACTTGTATTGTTCTATATCGCCTTGTATCACTCTCCATATGGCAGTTCAGTGTCTCCTGTATTTAGTCCCTCTTTTTGATTATTGTGATCTTTTACCTATTGACTTCCATGATTCCCTGTTATGTGTATTTTTACTTTTTTTTTTTAATTAATCTTAATTTGTTTGTTTTTGTGATTTCCCTATTTTAGTTCATATCAGGACGTTCTGTTTTGTGACCTTGTGTTGTGCTGATATCTGATATTATTGGTTCTCTGACCAAACAATATCCTTTAGTATTTCTTGTAGCTTTGGTTTGGTTTTTGCAAATTCTCTAAACTTGTGTTTGTCTGTAAATATCTTAATTTCGCCTTCATATTTCAGAGAGAGTTTTGCTGAATATATGATCCTTGGCTGGCAGTTTTTCTCCTTCAGGGTTCTGTATATGTCGTCCCATTCCCTTCTTGCCTGCATGGTTTCTGCTGAGTAGTCAGAACATATTCTTATTGATTCTCCCTTGAAGGAAACCTTTCTTTTCTCCCTGGCTGCTTTTAAAATTTTCTGTTTATCTTTGGTTTTGGTGAGTTTGATGATAATATGTCTTGGTGTTTTTCTTTTTGTATCAATCTTAAATGGGGTTCGATGAGCATCTTGGATAGATATCCTTTCGTCTTTCATGATGTCAGGGAAGTTTTCTGTCAGGAGTTCTTCAACTATTTTCTCTGTGTTTTCTGTCCCCCCTCCTTGTTCTGGGACTCCAATCACCCGCAGGTTATCCTTCTTGATAGAGTCCCACATAATTCTTAGGGTTTCTTCATTTTTTTTAATTCTTTTATCCGATTTTTTTTCAGCTATGTTGGTGTTGATTCCCTGGTCCTCCAGATGTCCCAGTCTGCATTCTAATTGCTCGAGTCTGCTCCTCTGACTTCCTAGTGCGTTGTCTAATTCTGTTCTTTTATTGTTAATCTTTTGGATTTCTACATGTTGTCTCTCTATGGATTCTTGCAACTTATTAATTCTCCACTATGTTCTTGAATAATCTTTTTGAGTTCTTCAACAGTTTTATCAGTGTGTTCCTTGGCTTTTTCTGCAGTTATCCTAATTTCATTTGTGATATCATTAAGCATTCTGTAAATTAGTTTTTTATATTCTGTATCTGATAATTCCAAGATTGTATCTTCATTTGGGAAAGATTTTGATTCTTTTGTTTGGGAGGTTGGAGAAGCTGTCATGGTCTGCTTCTTTAAGTGGTTTGATATGGATTGTTGTCTCCGAGCCATCACTGGGAAACTAGTTTTTCCAGAAAATCCGCTAAAAAAAAATGCAGTCAGATCCCTACCAGAGTTCTCCCTCTGGCTCAGGCTATTCGGATGTTAATGAAGCCGCCTGGGGAGGATGGGGGAGGGAACAGAGAGATAGGAGAGTAGCACCTCAGAATATAGCCAGAGTTGCTTGTCTTGCTTGCAATGACTATTATATCTGAGATTCCCGCAGGCGCGTCGCCTATGTGTGCTGGCTGTGTGGAGATTGCCCCCGGGGGGTCTGGCCCGCTGGAGTCAAGGTCAGATCCTCCGCTTCCAGCCCCATGCTCAGCGTCAAGTCTCCCCTACTGGGACGGTGCACTCTCAACTCCAAAATCAGTCGCTGCCTCCCGGGGACTTCTCGTCCCTCCAGCCGCGTGGCCGTGCCACTCCCGAGAACTAGTTGGGCCCCCTCCCGGGGTTAGTTCAGATGGGTGGAGCAGGTCCCCGTGCTTGTGCCGTGACCGAGTGTCCCGGCTGGGACGCTGTTCTCCCCACTCCAATACCAGTCCCTGCCTCCCGGGGACTTCTTCTACCGGCTGTGTCCCACGCTGCCCGCGTGACCCGGCTGGTCCCCTTCCAGGGGTTAGTTCAGTGGGGTGGAGCAACTCTCCGTGTTTATGGCGTACCTGCGTCCAGTCCAAATCCCTGTGGGACGGTTCCCCGGCTCGGATGCTGCTCTTTCTGCTCCAAGACCAGTCACTGCCTCCCGGGGACTTCTCCTACCGGCTGTGTCCCACGCCGACCGTGGAACCGGCTGGTCCCCCTCCCGGGGTTAGTTCAGGAGGGTGGAGCAGGTCTCTGTGCTTGTGCCGTACCTGACTGGTACGCTGGCTCTAGGCTCTGCAAACAATCGCTGCTTCCCCGTATTAGTTCGTTCTCCGTCTCTAAATCTGTGTTTGTTGTTCAGGGTTCGTAGATTGTTATGTATGTGATAGATTCACTTGTTTTTCCGTGTCTTTGTTGTAAGAGGGATCCGAGGTAGCGTCTGCCTAGTCCGCCATCTTGGCTCCACCCTCCGAATTTGGTTTTCTTTATGATGCCTTTGGGAATTGAGTGTCAGCTATCAGCTACGCTAGCTTCTCTCCCTTGGTTTTCTGTTCAATTTTTGCCATTTTACTATTCATTGGAAACACCTTCCTGCTTTTTTTTTTCTTCTTTTTTTTTTTCAAAGAACCCAAGACTCATGGAGGGCTAATAATAAAGAGGTTTCTATGGTTTCAGGGAAGGGAAATGGGTAGTGGGATGGGTAGCTGAGCATCAGAGGCAACACAGCGGTTAGAATATTTTCCTTTTTATTTTAAAATAATTTCAAACTTACAGAAAAGTTTGAAGGACAGTACAAAGAGCTCCCATATACCTTTTATCCAGTTTCTCCAATTATCATTTTACCACATTTGCTTTATTATTTTCTTTCTCATTTATATACCTATTATCTATATGGAGCCCTGGTGGAGAGGTGGTTAAGAGTTGAGGCTGCTAACCAAAAGGTTGGTAGTTCAAATCCACCAGCTGCTCCTTGGAAACCCTATGGGGCAGTTCCACTCTGTCCTATAGGGTCACTGTGAGTTGGAACTGACTCTACAGCAATAGACTTTTATATGAAGGCCTGGTTGCACAATGGTTAAGCCTTTGGCTGCTAACTGAAAGTTGGTAGTTCAAACCCCCACCCAGCAGCTCCACAGGAGAAAGACCTGCTCCATTATTTGTAAAAACATATTTCTTAAAAGCAGAGAGACTTTCTTACACCCACAGAATAACCACACAAATCAGGAAATTGACATTAATGCATCACTCCCCTCTAATCCAGGGAGCTCTGGTGGCACAATGGTTAAGCACCTGGCTGCTAACCAAAAGATCAGTGGTTTGAACCCACTCAGCAGCTCCATGGGAAAAAGAGCTGGTGGTCTGCTCCCACAAAGATTACAGCCAAAAAGGCACTATGGTGCAGTTCTGCTCTGTCACGTGGGGTCACTATGAATTGGAACCAACTTGACGTCACCCAGCAATAACCCTTAATCCATGGACCCCAGTCAATCTTCATTATTTATCCCTATATTGTCCTTCATAGGAAAAAAAAAAAAGACTGATCCAAGGTCTAATTCAAGATCCTGAAGTTCATCTACTTGTCATTTCTCTTTACTTTCCTTTGATGTGCAAGAGTTGCTCAGTCTTTTCATGTCTTTCATGACCTTAACCTTTTTAAGAGAACAGGCCAGTTATTTTGTGAAGTGTCTTACAATTCGGGTCTATATGGAATTTTCTCGTAATTAGACTGAGGTTATGCATTTTTGGCAGGAATGTCAAAAAGTGATTTTGTATTCTCTGTGCATCATCTCATAAGACATGTTATTTTGATATGTCATCCCTGGTGATGTTAACTTGGATCATTTGACTAAGGGGGTGTCTTCCTGGTTTCTCCACTTATAGTGGTGAAATACTTTGAGACTAGGCAAATAATTTTCTTTATACAACTTTCACCCGCTAGTTTTAGCATCCATTCAAGATTCTTGCCTAAATCAATTATTACTACTTTGGGCCAAATGGAGATTTTCTAATTTTATATTTCCATCTACATTTAGTAATTGGCATTCTACTGTAAGGAAGAATTTTTCCTTTTTCCACATGTATTTATTAATTTACATCAGTGTGTTATAATCTGACATTACGATTATTCTGATGTTCAAACCACCCAAGATTTGGCCAGTGGGAGCCCCTACAAGCTGGCTCCTGTGTCCTTTTGACATGTCCCATTTTTTTAACACTTCTTTATTTTCTAGTAGAACAAAGTGTTCTAGGCTGGTCTTATACTAATCCTGCTCCAGCTGGGAATTAGCCATTTCTCTAGGAAGTCCTGGATACTTTCAGCAGAAAATGGTATTTATAAACTAAGACCTGGTGGTAGATAACACTCATTGCTACTGTTTGTGTGATTGCTGCCAGATCTTCTCAGCAGAGAACTAGGAAATATATGTATATATGCATATACTACACACACATGCACACACATACACACACTATCGCTAACCAATCAAACCAAAAACCAAGCCCACTGCTGTCCAGTCGATTCTGACTCATATTGTAGGACAGAGTAGAACTGCTCCATACGGTTCCAAGGCTGTAAATCTTTATGGAAGCAGACTGCCATGTCTTTCTCCCATGGAGCTGCTGGTGGGTCCTAACTGCCAACTTTTGGTTACCAAATGAGGTTGTAAGCATTGTGCCACCAAACCACAAGTTCACACTGATACCTCCAATTCCAATCCAGCACTACATGGTTTATTCGAGCCTTCTCACTTCCTATATGTATAACTGTCCTCTTCAATGGTAAGGAACCTGGCTGCCATTATCCTTAATATATGCACTTATTTTGCTCCATACCCGCTATGTACCACCCTCCACATCGGTCTCCCCATTGGCCCTGTCCATGCTGACGTGGACATTTTCTCAGCCTTGGGCTAGCTGGACTTCTCTCCAGCTACCTCCTCCATCCTGGCCACACTGGCTTCTTC
The DNA here is from genome assembly GCF_030014295.1 of Loxodonta africana. Classification (NCBI taxonomy): domain Eukaryota; kingdom Metazoa; phylum Chordata; class Mammalia; order Proboscidea; family Elephantidae; genus Loxodonta; species Loxodonta africana. Next base: position 38,789,063 of record NC_087342.1, read on the forward strand.
TTTGGCCATCCCCATAGCCCCAATCTCACCTGACTCCTTCTTAGCCATCTGTTTGCCCTAACCCCACCAGCTATTTCCTCAACTCCAACCTTCTTGGTTGCCTCCTTGCTCAGCAGCCCTTGGCCTTGACCCCAGTGATTGTCTTGGCACCTTTGGCCCTGACCTCACTAGCTGCTTTCAGTCATCCCTTTAGCCCTGACCATACTGACTGCTTCTTGATTTGCCTTCTTGGATCTAATCCTGCCAGCCACTTTCTTAGCCCTGCACTGGATGACTCTTTGGCCTCTTCCAGTACATATTTTTAAAAATAAAACAAAGAAAGGAAATGTAGACAAAAGAGAGAGCAGAGATTTCAGTTAAAACAATATTACTATGCCTACGTAGTTGCTGGGTATTGCATACGGTTAATGTATTCTTCTGCTAACCAAAATGTTAGTGGTTGAAGTCTACCCAGAGGCACCTCTGAATAAAGGCCTGGTGAACTACTTCCAAAAATTCAGCCATCGAAAACCTCATGGGGCACAGTTCTACTCTGACACATGTGGGCTTGCCATGAGTAGAAGTTGACTTAACGGCAACTGGTTTACTATCCTACAAAATGTTTTTATCTCTAATCTGTGGTTCTCAAAAGTGTGTAGAAAAAAAAATGTACCCAAATCTGGGAGGGTAAGAGAGTTAGAATTGGGTGGGTGTGGAGGTTTGAAACTGCTCTCCAGGCGATTTTCAGTAAGCCATCTCCACCTCCAACTGAGAACTGCTTCTCTTGATACACTTACTGCTTTTCAACAGTTTTTCATCTTCCTTTCACTGAAACTAAAATAAATAAATTTTGTACTTTCTGTGTTCTATGACAATGATTAAAAATTTTGTCATAAATTTACTATTAGTTTTTCAGGAGGAAAATGTCCTTACATTAAACGTCTGTATTAGGCTGGTTAGGTTAGGCTATGCTGCAGTAACAAATAACCCCCACACATCTTACTTGGCATAATAATTGTTTCTTTCCTCTTTGTGGCACTGTGAAATGCAGACTGAGTAGCCTTTCTTCATCTTATAGCTATGCTATCTGTAATGTGTATCATCTAAGTTTGTAGAAGTAAAGGGTGAGTGAAATAAAGGAGGCTCACAGGCTGTTAACTGCCTCACCCTGAAAGAAACATGTAGTATATCTTGTATTAACAGGCCCAGAGAAACTGCAGAGAAGGCCAGGAAATGCAGAGGAACACATGGATATCTAGCAAGTACCAACAATCTCTCCACAATATACCATTCCCTAATTTCAAATATGTTAAAAATGAGGGGGCTAAATATGTCTTGGAATGAAGGAAATGTTCTTAACAAAACACTTTAATGCACTTAAAGAGAATTTGAGAACATTAGCTTCAATTAGAAATCTAGGAGAATTTTGTTGTATTTTTAAACTTTGAAAACTTTTTTAATTTTGGATATATTTTACATTGTTTTATTTTCATTCACCAACATTTGGCTAAAAAGTTGACATCATCATGTTCAGCACATCCACAGAGCTGGACTTGCTCTCCTGGATCTTTGTGTTTGTAGTGAGCTGTGCCCAATGAATATCTCCTTCCCACAAGGAAAAACGTCCTCCACAGGTATTCAGAGCTAGCAAGGATTGTTTCAAAGGCCACATGTATCTATGTCATGCATGCTATCTCATAAATACTCCCTTTTAAAAACCTTGCCCTTTGAAGTGGGTATAGAATGGATCTAATTACAAGTGAATTTTGGTTGACTTAAGTTTTTTTTTTTTTAAGAAGTAAATGTAGGGATTAAGAAAGAAGTTGTCATGAGGCTACTTCCATAGACCTGACAAGTATGGATCAAGCCCAGTGTGTTTGCCCAGATGCAAGGCTCTCAGTGTAGACAACTCTGCTGGTATGTGACCTCTCTATGCACTGCCCTCCCAGGGCCTGAGTCACTGCCTGTGCAATTCCCAGAGAGCTCAGTGTGGACACTGACAACAGATAACACCTTTTACAAGTCAGCAAATCAGTGCCAGTTGTAGCTTAGGACACGTCAGGGCTGTAGGAACAGTATGAAGTTACCCTGGGTATGAACAAGGCACAGAACAATACAGAGAGGCCATTTGTTTTTATACTGATGATTAACAACAAAATATGAATGCTTTATTTACACTGGGAACATGCCAGCTTGTGGGCAGTATGCAGGTGTGAGGACCTGCAGTGAGAATGGGCATGGAGCTGGGTGTGCAGGAATGATCAAGGAAGCAGCTGAGGTGAGAAGTAGCACATTGTGCACCCCTACCTCATACCCTCCTTTCAGGGGGTCACACAAGAGGAAAGAAAATGACTTTCTTGGATTGATACTGTCCTGGCCTACAACACCCAGAGCAGAAGTCATTGCCTTAAGAGCCAAAGACGAGGGACATTGGCACAATATCTCATGCAAGCAACACAGATGGCCCCTGGGAAACTCCATGAGAACAATGAGGGAGCCAATTTTTTTTTAATTTATGTTTAAAAAAAAATTTTGTTAGGCGGGGCTAAGACGGCAAAGTAGTCAGACACTTCTGGTGATTCCTCTTACAACAAAGACCTGAAAAAACAAATGAAATGATTATATTTATGACAAGCTAGGAGTCCTGAACATCAAAGGCAAAGTTAGGAAATGGACTGAGCGGCAGGGGAAGAGAGAGACAGTACAGAAGCGGAGGACAGTTGCTGGACCTGAATCACTGGAAACCCTCAGGCACCATTCCCAGGAGTGACTGCAGCAGGCTGGTGGTAGCATTCGGCCTCAGTTTCCTCAGGGAGAAACATCCAGCCATGCAGCCTACTCACACCTCCAGAACCAGCAGAGGCTCTCAGCAAAAGCTAAGTACTTGCATATATTTTACCTTGCCCCCAGCCCCCAAGCTGGCTTAGTGGCTGTGGAGTTCTCTGGGCCTGAGATAGGTCCTACTGAGCACTCTGAGCCATTCTCCAGGCCTTAGAGAAGGAATAAATTCACAATTGGGGGAAAAGATAATCTGCCAGCTCCACTAACCTAGGGAGCTCCGGACAGAAGCAGCTCCTGTCCAGGCATAAATGGTCCATGGACTTTGAATACCTTTCCCACCTGCATGGGGATGTGTGGGCCTATTTCAGGAGAACATGCCCTTGTTGGCAGACTGTGACTGTTTCAACTGTGTGGTGGAGAGGTGGGAGTTTGAGGTTTGACACTGCCTATTAAACAGGGTCCTCACCTACCCACATCAGGGGCCTAAGGACTAGTGGCTCCACTCATGTCACCCAGCGACCTGTGACAGGGGTCCAAGGATAAATGGTACCTCCCAGTCCTTACAACCAAAAGCACTGGGTGCCCATGGTCCATCTGCAGAACCCACCCACCTGTGCACTCTAGGGAACAGGGAAACACTCTCCTCACAGACATTCATGGGACAGTTGTCAGCCCTCTGCCTTGTTCAGAGTGTGACCCCCTGCTGCAACCAGATACCTGTACCTACACCAATCACCCCTGCTCCTCTAAGACTGTAAGGCAGAGCCTTTACCACACACTTGATGACCAGCTACCTGGACACCTGAGCTGAATCCACACAAGAAAAATGAATGGATTCATAAGCTCATATACCTGATAATAGCTCTAGCCATCTGGTGACAAGATGTTAGAGCTTCAAAGCTGAAAATAATCAAGCTATCTCACTCAAGCAGCCTATTTGGGCATATTAAAGCAAAACAAAGCAAGAAGCTAGGATACAATAAGCAAACAAAATAAATTAATACAATAACTTATAGATGGCTCAAAGACAACAGTCAATATCAAGTCACATAAAGAAGCAGACCATGATCACTTCAACAAGCTCTCAAAACAAAGAATCTAGGGATCTTCTGGATGAAGGTGCATTCCTGGAATTACCAGATGCAGAATACAGAAGATTAATATACAGAACTCTTCAAGACATCAAGAACAAGATCAGGAAGGAGATCAGGGAATATGCAGAACAAGCCAAGGAACACACAGATAAAGCAGTTGAAGAAATTAAAAAGGTTATTGAAGAACATAACGAAAAATTTAATAAGCTGCAAGAATCCATAGAGAGACAGCAATCAGAAATTCAGAAGATTAACAACAGAATTAGACTACTCAATAGGAAGTCAAAGGAGCAGAACTGAGGAATTGGAAGGCAGAATTTGTGAGATTGAAGATAAAACACTTGGCACTAATATATTTGAAGAAAAATCAGATAAAAAATTAAAAAAAAATGAAGAAACCCTACGAATCATGTGGGACTCTATCAAGAGGAATAACCTATGAGTGACTGGAGTACCAGAACACGGAGGGATAACGGAAAATACAGAGAGAATTGCTGAAGATTTGTTGACAGAAAACTTCCCTGATATCGTGAAAGATGAGAAGATATCAATCCAAGATGCTCATCGAACCCCACACAAGGTAGATGTTAAAAGAAAGTCACCAAGACATGTTATAATCAAACTTGCCAAAACCAAAAATAAAGAATTTTAAGAGCAGCTAGAGATAAATGAACGGTCACCTACAAAGGAGAGCGAATAAGAATAAGCTCAGACTACTTGGCAAAAACCATGCAGGCAAGAAGGCAATGGGATGACTTATATAAAAATTGAAGGAAAAAAATTTGCAGCCAAGAGTCATATATCCAGCAAAACAGTCTCACAAATATGAAGATGAAATTAGGACACTTCTAGACAGACAGAAATTTAGGGAATTTGTAAAAACCAAACCAAACTACAAGAAATAATAAAGGGAGTTCTTTGGTTAGAAAATCAATAATATCAGGTATCAACCCAAGACTAGAACACTGGGCAGAGCAATCAGAAGTCAACCCAGAGAGGGAAATCAAAAAATAAATCAAGATTAAAAAATGCTCAAATCAGGGTAACAGCAATGTTATTATGTAAAAGAAGACAACATTAAAACAATAAAGAGGGACTAAGAAATATATGGAGAGGAAGATAAGGTGATACAAAGAAATAAAAGTTAGGTTTAAATTTAGAAAAATAGGGGTAGATAATCAGGTAACCACAAAGGAAACAAACTATCCTACTCATCAAAATAAAATACAGGAAAAAAATGGAGGCTCAGCAGAAACACAACCAACAACAATGAATATGAGGAAAGGACAGTATATAAAGATAATCTACTCAGGACATGAAATTAAGTGGGAAAAAGAAACTGTCAACACACAAAAAAAAGACATCAAAATGATAGCACTAAATTCATACCTATCCATAATTACGCTGAATGTAAATGGACTAAATGCACCAGTGAAGAGACAGAGAGTGGCAGAATGAATTAAAATACACTGTCTGTCTAAATGCTGCCTACAAGAGACACATCTTAGACTTAGAGACATAAACTAAAACTCAAAGGATGGAAAAAATATATCAAGCAATAAACAATCAAAAAGAGCAGGAGTGGCAATATTAATTTCTGAGAAAATAGACCTTAAAGTTAAATCCACAACAAAGGACAGGGAAGGACACTATATAATGCTTAAAGGGATAAATATACCAGGAGAATATAAACATATTAAATATTTATGCACCCAATGACAGGGCTGCAAGATACATATAACAAACACTAACAGCATTGAAAAGTGAGATAGACAGCTCCACAATTTTAGTAGGAGACACTACTTTTGGTGAAGGACAGAACATCCAGAAAGAAGCCCAATAAAAACACAGAAGATCTAAACGCTACAATCAACCACCTTGACCTCATAGACGTATACAGAACACTCTACTCAACAGCAACCAAGTATACTTTCTTTTCTAGCACACATGGAACATTCTCTAGGATAGATCACATATTAGGTCATAAAGCAAGCCTTAGCAGAGTCCAAGACATCAAAATATTAAAAAACACCTTCTCTGACCATAAGTCCATAAAAGTAGAAATCAGTAACAGAAAAAGCAGGGAAAAGAAATCAAACACTTGGAAACTGAACAATACCCTGCTCAAAAAAAAAAAAAAAAAAAATCTGTGTTATAGAAGACATTAAGGATGGAATAAAGAAATTCATAGAATCCAATGACAATGAAAACACTTTCTATCAGAACCTTTGGGACATGGAGAAAGCAGTGCTCAGAGGACAATTTAGAGCAATAAACACACACATACATATAAGAAAAAGGGCCAAAATCAAAGAACTATCCCTACAACTTGAACAAACAGAGCAACAAAAGAAACCCTCAGGCACTAGAATAAAGCAAATAATAAAAATTAGAGCAGAATTAAATGAAAAAGAGAACAGAAAAACATTCGAAAGAGTTAATTAACAAGACCAAAAGCTGGTTCTTTGAAACAATTAAGAAAACTGATAAACCATTGGCCAAACTGACAAAAGAAAAACAGGACGGGAAGCAAATAACCTAAATAAGAAATGAGATGGGTGATGTTACAACAGATCCAAATGAAATTAAAAGCATCATATCAGATTACTATGGAAAATTGTACTCTAACAAATTTGAAAACCTAGAAGAAATGGATGATTTTCTAGAAATACACTACCTACCTAAACTAACACAAAATGAGGTAGAACAATTAATAAACCCATAACAAAAGAAGAGATTGAAAACATAACCAAAAAACTCCCAACAAAAAAACGCCCTGGTTGGGATGGCTTTACTGCAGAATTCTACCAAACTTCCAGAGAAGAGTTAACACCACTACTACTAAAGGTATTTCAGAGCATAGAAAAAGATGGAATACTCCCAAACTCATTCTATGAAGCCTGCATATTCCTGATACCAAAACCAGCTAAAGACACCACAAAAAAAGAAAATTACAGACCTATATCCCTCATGAACTTAGACACAAAAATCCTCAATGAAATTCTAGCCAATAGAATTCAACAACACATCAAAAAAATAATTCACCATGACCAAGTGGGATTCATACTAGGTATGCAGGGATGGCTCAACATTAGAAAAACAATTAATGCAATCCATCATATAAATAAAACAAAATACAAGAACCACATGATCTTATCAATTGATGCAGAAAAGGCATTTGACAAAGTTCAACACCCATTCATGATAAAAACTCTCAGGAAAAAAGGAATAGAAGGGAAATTCCTCAACATAATAAAGGGCATTTATACAAAGCCAAAGGCCAACATCATCCTAAATGGAGAGAGTCTGGAAGCATTCCCCTTTAGAATGGGACTCAGACAAGGATGCCCTTTATCACCACTCTTATTCAACATTGTGCTAGAAGTCCTAGACAGAGCAATTAGGCTAGATAAAGATACAAAGGGCATCCAGATTGGTAAGGAAGAAGTAAAAGTATCTCTACTTGCAGATGACATGATCTTATACACAGAAAGCCCTAAAGAATCCTCAAGAAAACTACTGAAACTAACAGAAATGTTCAGCAGAGTATCGGGATACAAAATAAACCTACAAAAATCAGTTGAATTCTTCTACACCAACAAAAAGAACATTGAAGAGGAAATCACCACATCAATACCATTTACAGTAGCCAACAAGAAGATAAAATACTGAGGAATAAATGTTAACAGAGACATGAAAGAACTATACAAAGAACATTACAAGACGCTACTGCAAGAAACCAAAAGAGGACTACATAAGTGGAAAAGCATACCTTGCTCATCAATAGAAGGCGTAACATTGTAAAAATGTCTATTCTATCAAAAGTGATCTATAGATACAATGTAATTCCGGTCCAAATTCCAACGACATTTTTTTAATTAGATGGAGAAACAAATCAGCAACTTCATATGGAAGGGAAAGAGGCCCCGGATAAGTAAAGCATTACTGAAAAAGAAGAACAAAGTGCGAGGCCTCACTCTACCTGATTTTAGAACCTATTATACCGCCACAGTAGTCAAAACAGCCTGGTACTGGTACAACAACAGATACATAGACTAATGGAACAGGATTGATAATCCAGACATAAATCCATTCACATATGAGCAGTTGATATTTGACAAAGGCCCAAATTCAGTTAAATGGGGAAAAAACAGTCTCTTTAACAAATGGTGCTGGCATAACTGGATATCCTTCTGCAAAAAAAAAAAAAAATGAAACTAGACCCATATCTCACACCATGCACAAAAACTAACCCACCTGGACCAAAGGAGAATGAAGAACACCAGAGACACAAAGTAATTATGAGCCCAAGAGACATAAACCAGAGACTACATCATTCTGAGACCAGAAGAACTAGATGGTGCCCGGCTACAACCAGTGACTCCCCTGACAGGGAACACAACAGAAAACTCCTTGAGGGAGCAGGAGAGCAGTGGGATGCTGACCTCAAATTCTTGTGAAAAGACCAGATTTAGTGGTCTGACTGAGACTAGGAGGACCCTGGAGGTCATGGTCCCCAGACCTTCTGTTAGCCCAAGAGAGGAACCATTCCCAAAGCCAACTCTTCAGACAGGGATTAGACTGGGCTGTGGGATATTAAATGATATTGGTGAGGAGTGAACTTCTTGGATCAAGTAGACACATGAGACTATTTGGGCATCTCCTGTCTGGAGGGGAGATGAAAGGGCAGAGGGTGTCAGAGGCTGGCTGCATGGACGTGAAAATAGAGAGTGGAGAGGAATGTGCTTTCTCAATAGGGGGAGAGCAACTAGGAGTATATAGCAAGATGTATATAAATTTTTGCATGAGAGACTGACTTGATTTGTAAACTTTCACTTAAAGCACAATAAAAAATTTTTTTAAAGTTTTTTTCTTACTTTAGATGAAGTTTTACAGAACAAACTAGTTTCTCATTAAACAGTTCGTACGCATATTGTTTTAGGACATTGGTTAACAATCCCAGCACATGTCAACACTCTTCCTTCTTGACCTTGGGTTACCTATTACCAGCTTTTCTGTCCCCTCCTTCCTTCTAGTTCTTGCCCCTGGGCTGGTGTGCCCATTTAATCTCATTTGTTTTATAGGTCTGTCTAATCTTTGGCTGAAGGATGAACCTCAGGGATGATTCATTACTGAGCTAAAAGGGTGTCTGGGGGCCATACTCTCAGAGTTCCTTCAGTTTCTGTCAGGCCAGTAAGTCTGGTCTTTTTTGTGAGTTAGAATTTTGTTCTACATTTTTCTCCAGCTCTCCAGAACCTCTATTGTGATTCCTGTCAGAGCAGTTAGTGGTGGTATCTTGGCACCATCTGGTTGTTCTGAACTCATTCTGGTGGAGGCTGTGGTAGATGTGGTCCATTAGTCCTTTGGACTAATCTTTCTCTTGTATCTTTAGTTTTCTTCATTCTCTCTTGGGAACCAAGATTTGCAATGCTCTTCACAAAGCACTGTCATGCCCGTGAGCTCCTGAGTTCTTCTCAATGACTCTGCAAGTGAGAGGCCCAGTGCCCTCATCTCTCACCACAGATTAACTAAAAAAAAAAAAAAAGCGTTGCCATCAAGTCGATTCCAACTCTAACGACCCCATAGGACAGAGTAGAACTGCGCTATAGGGTTTCCAAGGAGCAGCTGGTGGACTCGAACTGCCACCCTTTTGGTTAGCAGCTATAGTTCTCAACCACTGCACCACCAGGGCCCCTACCACAGATTAGGAAACAAAAAAGTATGGTACTAGGTCATAACCAGACAGCAGGTCTTGGCATTCCAATGCCTCTACATCAGGCTGACTCTATGCTCAGGCTTTCCTGCTGCTCCATAATCCAGGTGGTGGGCAGATGAGGGAGGTCAACAGAAGCTGGTGTGGAGGGTGGTAACCTGGAGAGAGCTGGTTAAACTGGCAATGTGCCACATTCCCTCAGCTCCAGCAGGTGCTTGCCTCAGGCAAGAAAGGCCAAATTTTGTCTGATCCTTTGGCCTTCAGGAATAGCCAAAAACTCCAAATTTTGAGAGGGTCCTATTTTTAGGTGTTTGTGTTGACCTCTTATTTGATTCGTTTTTTAAACAGCATAGCTGTAAACTGAATTTGGTTTACAGGGTTGTGCCTGCTGCCCTGGAGAATCTCTGGACCTTATCTGGGCATGGAGTCAGACTGAGAAGGTAGAAGACGAAAAAAGGGGACAGGGACCCCAAAGAAAATAAAAATGCACAGATCTCTCCTTTGGAAAGGTAAAAATCCGCACTAAGTTTTGAACAAAGGAAAGGATCCAAATGGGACTAAGTCTTGCTTCTCTTGTGCCTGCAGAAACAAAACCAAGACAAACAAACCCGTTGCCATCCAGTCAATTCTGACTCTGAGGAAGCCAAGTGAAGACTGGCATTGCAAAGCCCATCCAGGCATAAGGAGAGGAGCCTCCTCCTCTTCTCAGCCACTAGAAACAAGAAGCTGAACTTGAAGAAAGAGAGTTGAAGAAAAATTGCTTGGTACAGCTGTGTATATAGCTGGAAGAACTGTGTACATTCAAGATGCCAATAGTAAAACCAAAGAAGATGGAGAGTGGTATAACAACCCCAAATTCACAAGCATTCACTAAACATGTGTTACATGTGAAGCACTGTTCTAAGCACATGAATTAAATCATTTAGCCTCACAACTCTAGGACATTGTTATTCTTGTTAGTGGTTGTTAAGTTGGCCACCAATTCATAGAGACCTTGCACACAACAGAAAGAAAAGCTACCTGGTCAAACACCATCCCCATAATTTGTTTCAGGTTGGACCCTGGTGATTCATTGGGTTTTCACTGACTGATTTTTTGCAAGTAGCTCACTGGGCATTTCTTACTAGTTTGTCTTAGTCTGGAAGCTCCCCTGAAGCCTGTTCAGCATCATAACAACATGCAAGCTTCCACAGACAGACAGGCAGTGGCTCTGCATGATATGCATTGGTGGGAATTGAACCTGGGTTTCCCATATGGAAAGTGAGAATTCTACCACTGTACTACCAATGCCCTCTTCCATTGACATACTTACCATTATTACCCCCTTTTAGAGGTGAGGAAGCAGAGTTCTCAGTTAAGTAACTGGCATAAAGGTCACTCACCTGAGTGGTGGCCCTGGGAGTCAGACCCAGGCACCTGACACTAAACTTATCCTCTCAGCCACTTTGCTGGTATATGCCCTGATCTGAGGGAACAGAAAGCTCCCAAGACTCTGGGTGAAGAGATCAGATGGACTAACAGATTTATAGCTCTCCTCCTCCACCAGGAAATTCCAACATTCCTGGAGGGATTCTTGTTTAGGTGGAATTCTCTAGTCTGGGTAGTATAGGTCCTAACCAGAAATACAGGCAGTATGGATTTTATCACTGCCTCCCCACCCATCAATTCACCAGGAGGCGGTTCCAGAACACTTGCTAAATAATCACCACGTATAAATCATGGTTCCTACCCCCAAGGAAACTGGGGATATACGATTTATACAAAAGAAATTGGAGCAAACGATAGAATCCCCACTTTCAGATTAGGTCAGGGACACCAGCCCTGCTCTTCACAATGAGACTTTAGGGGGAAAACTGCCCCTTTGGGTTTCTCATAGAAATAGCAAATTTCTGGAGCAGTCAGTTTCAGATGAGCCATTTCCCAGCCACAGGTCTTCAGTTAGGTGAGCAAAAGCATGCTAGAGCTGGAGGGGACTCTTGTGGAAAATCCCCATCCTCCCTCAAGCGCGTCTTCCTCAACTACTGACATGGGCTCTTCAAGCATTCTCTGACTCACATGCAAGGCTGGTGGGGCCATGAAGAAAACACACTTTGCTCTCTTTATGAGTATCTTTGGTATACATTAAACTAGAGGGCAAAAGGAAGTCCTGAAGAAAAATTATATAAAAACTCCGAAAAGGCACTTCTTCAAGAGTCAACAGCAGGAACAGAGAGGCCCATGTACAAGGCCATCTTGGGTTCAGAGGAAGGTAGGAGTTGCAACGGGGGGAGCAGCGAGTAGCTGTCAGGGTACAGGCTGCACCAGTTCCACTGCTGTGAATTAAGAACTTATGCCCTTTATCTAGGGTAATTTACAGACTGCCCTCGGAAACTTAACATGCTAGCTCTGTTACCTCAAAATGCATCACTTGGTAAACAGCACAATGAAAGATCTTATAGCAATAAATTTAAAGAACTAAGTTTCTTCACCACGTAAAGAGAAACAGGGCAACTCTTGAGCCTTGTCCTGGAAAATTCTGAAGACTGCGTGACCTGGAACCAATCAATTAGTCTCTCAGAGCTTCTGACGGCTTGATGAGCATTCAGTGAGAGTGAGGATACATCTCCACTCTGCAGCGGAACGGTGGTTATGAACCATGGTGTAGAAGAGTCTTTTGAGGTATTCAAGTGGCATGAAAAATAAAGCTACTAGAAAGAGATCAGTTAGAACTTCAAGGGTTGCTCCTCATGCTCGATTGAACTGAGTAATTTTCCCTATCATTTTCTGAACTATCCAAAGCTGCTGTTTTTCATTGACTGGAGGTCTAGAATAGAAGCCAGAGATTCCAGTGTTCTCATCCAGCAAGAGCTATTTGGCCTCCACATGGGGAAACTCATAGAATCAGCCACTGATAGGCAGTGACAACCTGCCTCAGTGTGCTCTTGTTCATAGGAACTTTCCGCATGAAAACCAGCACACCGAATACCGCAAGGCCATCAACCTCTTCACTGAGAGTGGTAAGAAGACACACATGAGTTTCTGGAAAACGGAGGGTTTATGAAGCAGTCAACTTTGGAGAAAAATCTATAACTCTGTGTAAGTAAGTGAGTCTGGAGTGCATGTGTATGGTGTGTGTTGTATGTGTGTATGTGTGTGTGTCATGTGTGCACACGAGTAAGTGGTATGGTGAAGTGTGCATGTGTTCACATGGTGTGTGTGGGTGTGGCATGGTGTGCGTGTCTGCGTGTGTGGTGTTTGGTGTGTGTGGCATAGTGAGGTGTGTGTGGCATGTGTGGTGTAGTGAGGTATGTGTGCGGTGTGTGTGTGGCATGTGTTGTGTGTGTGCCTCTGTGTGGTGTAGTAAGAGGATGTGTGTGGTGTGTGTGGTACATGTGATATGTGTGGTATCTGTGTGGTATGTGCTGTGCAGTGAGGGGTGTGTGTGTGGTATATGCGGTGTGCTGAGGTGTGTGTGTGGTATGTGTGGTATAGTCAGGGGGGTGCATGTGGTATATGTGGTGTGCTGAGATGTGTGTGTGATATAGTGAGGGTGTGTGTATTGTATGGGTGGTGTGCTGAGGTGTGTGTGTGGTGTGATGAGATATATGCATGCGTGCATGTGTGGTAAGGTCTACACGTGGCATGTGCGATGTGTGTGGTATGTTTATACGTGGTGTGATGAGGTACGTGCATGTGTGCCTATGGCATGTGTGTGTGGTACACGTGGTGTGATGAGGTGTATGTGTGGTATATTAAGGTGTGTGTTTGGTATGTGTTTTGTGTGTGTATGGTATGTGTGGTGTGATGAGGTGTGTGTGTGATATGGGTATATGTGGTGCGATAAGATTTGTGTGAGTGTGCATGTGTGGTGTATATGTGGTATAGTGAGGTGTGTGTATGTGGTGTGTGTGTGGTAAGTGTGGTGTGATGAAGTGTGTATACGAGGCATGTGTCTGTGTGTGGTGTGGTTTGGTGAGGTATGTGGGGGGGGCCGGTGTGGTATGTGAGATGTGTGTGTGCTTGTGTGCATGTGTGTGTGTGTGTGAGAAGTGGTATGTAAGGTATGTGTGTGGTATGTACGCTATGGTGTGGTATATGAGGTGTGTGTGTGTAGTGTGTGTGTGGTGTATATGTGGGGTGACTTATCAGTTGTCAGCACAACAATGAGAAGGTATCCTTCTTTGGATCAGGGTTTAATAAATGGTGAAAGCTGAAAGAGCATTGGGAAAAAAAAAAAGCTGAAACCAACACAATCAACAGAGGTTGACTCACTGATAAAAATTGTCTCCAAAAATAACATTCTTGAAAAAATAAATAACTAAAGCTTACAGTGAAATCATCAGGAACACAAGAATAGCCTTTGTTGAATAGGAAAAAATAGCCTAAACTCCTTTTTTTTAGTTTTAGTTATCGTTTGTGTACATACAATTCTGAAAAGTATCAGGTACTGAAAAGGTAACTCTTTCTAAATTCGAACTTACATTTATGGGAGATTTCTTTCCCTTTCCATTAAAAAAAAAACCCTTCTCAAACTCCCAATCTAAGTGCTGAGTTGGGGTTGTTGGTGTCCTGTGTTACTGGGAGGACATGGTGTCTGGCTGTCTGCTGTCCTAGATGTAGGCAGTAGAAGCTCACTCACATTACCATGGAAAAGGGGTTTATTTTAAGGCTATATGTGGACTGGACTTGGAATTAGAATAAGCATCAGCTCCACAGTAAGCAGTTACTATCTCCTGCTCTCTGGAGACTGCCGGGTCATGATTCCCTATCACACCTTCACACTGGCAAGCCTGCTGCTGCTGTGCGTGCCCGTCAGGTAAGATAATGTCTTCTACAGCTGCACACAGAATCTCTCCAAAGATGAATGAAAGTGGTTTTACATCAAGCGAACTGGATTTTGTTAATTTCCGAACATATATTTACTAGTTTTCAGGGAATTTTAAAAACTCTTTGTCCTAACAGGATTGTGAACATGAAGCCTCTTTCTCTTCTCTTGTTATTTTTGAAGAGTATACCAACTCACCAAAAAAGGGTAAAATTCCCTGAAAGATCAAAATAACATGACTTTCCCCAGATAGCTTATCAACTGAGTCTCTCATTGCAGTAATGGATTCACTCTGATGTTTTTAATAATTAAAGGAGAGAGAAACGTTGTGAGCTGCCTTATCACCCGGCAAAGATGTCAGAAGTTAGCTCATCCGAAATCCATCGGTCATGCTGGGTCTGAAGCCCCTGTGCTGACAGAGCCCCGGCTGTGGGCAGGGAGTATGGGACTGCTCCAGAGCATTGCTGATGTCCCTATCACTTTGCTCAAATTCACCTCAGGCCTCTCTAAGTGGGACTACAGGGCTCCCTGCACCCGTGCAGGAGACCCAGGCTGGCCTGTCTCTCACTCTCTGTTTAACCTCTCTCTGATGTTGTGGCTGGGCCTTCAGTTCTTGGCGTATAAATCTTCTGCACAATAAGCTGGAGCTGGCAGGTGTTTGCAAGTCTTGTCTGGGCTATTTTATTGCCAAGTGCTGTGGTTCCCAGAAAGCGCAGCTTAGCTAGGGGTTGCTTCAGCTTGGGTCTTCTACCTTGACTGTCTTAGCTATCATTGCCTGTGTGACCAGGCCCCCCTCCCTCCCACCCTGTAGAGTCGGTCAGATGACTGAAGCTGCATGGATGCTGCCTCACAGGGCTGACCAGGACTTCCGGTCCTAGCACAGCAACCCCTCATCCCTTGACAAACCAGGGTAGCTAGTCACCCTGATGCTGTGTCCCTGGGCAGCCAGTGAAAGTCCCTGTGAAATCAAGGTCTCCAAATAGTGCTAAGCCCAGAAGGGTTGCTGAGAATAGCCCATGACCCTAGGTGCCAGAAATCACTAGCTGGGGAGAAAAGAACTGAAACTGAAACCATCAGGAACCAAAGAAAACAGCAACAATTCCCTTCTCTCTCTGTTGGGCCAGATAGTCTCAATCTCTGCTGAAGACAAATCTAAACCCTCAAGGACCTTACAGACACTCACTTGGTGCTTCCAAATGACTTCAGAGTCTCTCTTACTGTGATATTTCCCTTCCTCCCTCTAATAATGGTGAAAGAGCCCAAACCAAACAATATTTGCGTATGATTTAGTGTGCACGTGAGACCGCTGATGGCCCTCTGACTGTGTGCGTAGCTCTGTGCTGAGCATGGAGTGGTTTATGTGAGCAGTCAGGGTCCACTGCCTGCCTTCCAGAAACCCGCACCCTGGCAAGTGTGTGGAGGCAGAAGCTAGGTAAATAGCTTAATGAGATAGCAAGTACCACAGGACTCGGAAGAGGCCAGGCTCACACTACCAGTCATGAAGGAGTGATGTTTACGCTGAGCCTTGATGGTGGGTGAGGATTTGGATTAGCTCATGTAGACAAAAGTGCAACATTTCTGGGGAAAAACTGCTTGTGCCAACAAGCTGGCTTTGGCCGGGTGTACAGTCACCTCTCACCTGGCTGGCAAATATTTGCAAATGAGCAAACACCACATCCCCAGTGAGAGCCTTCCATTTTAGTGGCTGGAGCCAAGGAAAGGATAAGGCAGAAAAAATGACAGGGTAAAATGGGTTTCTATTCAGGGAACCCGTGTTTAAACCTTCCCCACATCTCAAGAGCAAACTCATCCATTTCTTGGCTTGAAACCAGACTTTTTGCTTTGGGGGCACCTTTCACCTGTGCGTTCTGAGCAGACCTAGGAGTTTTCTGTGAAGAAGGCATTGCTGTCTCTTGGCAAAAGAATGTTCTGGAGTCACCTTAGGCCATGTGGCAATAGGGGTTGCAACACTGAACCATTTGTTCCCAACGCTAAGAGCCTTGCAGATACGGTCTCATCTTTTAATTATTAGGATGACTGGGAAGGGCAATTACTGTTTATTTGGCCTTTGTTATATTAAACCCACAACCGCCACATAGCCCAGCCCGCCGTGTGTAGGCAAAGCCAGCAACAGCCAGCCAGAGTGGGTGCAGGTTGGGGAGGAGGGGTGTGGAGAGGAGCCAGGGGACATGGTGCATAGTAATTTTCCTAGCCAGATTCATTACCTAAAATGATTCCAAGAGCGAACACACACCTCCCATTCACTACAACACCGGAATGCAGCTCCCACTGGTGGCTTTGGGTATTTCCTGGTTCACCAGGGCCCAGCCCAGAGGGACCACAAAGGTCATTGATGTGGTGGTTCCCAACTGATGCGCTCTGGGCTTCAAGGTGTTCCAACAGGCTCTGAATTATTAAAAAAGTCTTCCAGGTCCCTGTGTGAGCCACATTGCCTGGGACCACCAGCATGAAGCAAGGACAGATGTTGGAAACCACCAGTAGGGTTTGACCTCATTTTTTGACTAAGCAGACTGAGGTAAGGAAAGTAATTTGTCCGTGTCTATAGCACTGATTTTTGGTGGGATTTGGACTAGAATCCCTGCCCCTTAATTCTTATCCTTTCCTCTTCACCCCAATTTCTTACCTCCCCACACTCAAGTGAACGTATTGATTCCACTCACTGTGGCTGAATCTTGAAAATCAAGCTGACAATTGATAAGCACAGGGAATGTGAGCCTGAGTCTGACGGTGGTATTTGCCAAATTTCAGGCTTGAACGTCATGTATTTCTACCTGAGATCACTGCCTTCCCAGCCTGTGGCAGG
Source organism: Loxodonta africana (assembly GCF_030014295.1). Classification (NCBI taxonomy): domain Eukaryota; kingdom Metazoa; phylum Chordata; class Mammalia; order Proboscidea; family Elephantidae; genus Loxodonta; species Loxodonta africana. The sequence continues at coordinate 38,806,258 of NC_087342.1, forward strand.
TTCTTCAGGACAAATCTAATGGAGCCTCAGCCCATGCAATGGCTGGGACTGGCGTCAATAGCACTTGTCCCCAAAGGATGCTTCCAAGAGGCATTAAGGAAACATGGCTAAGGGCATAGTCCTTCTCTACCCCACCAAACTCACTAGTATAAGTCCTTGGGCATGAGAGAAGAAAGTCACTACAGAGATCATCCAAGACAAAAGAACTTCATCTTGAATAGAAAAACTGCACTGAAGTGAAGAGCACAGGGGAGAAAGAGCTGCAAGTTCCCATCTGGCAAGAAAAGCCAGAAGGTGACCTGTGTCTCCCAGGACTTGGCCCTGGGAAAAGTAGACCTAGGAAAATCACCTACGTATCCTCATGTTTACTCACTGTTTCAACAACTTTTTTTCATGCAAGTCGAGACATCCATCTGCAGCAAACATCAGTTTAGTCCCAGAGGGAGGAGGAGTTGCCAAGACAGCACACAGCCTTGGGGAAGAGTGGGAGGAGCTGGGCAGTGCCAAGACTGTCCCTTAGTCCCTTGAAATTCCATGTGATGGTAAATCGCAGCCTTAAATGCTGCTGCTGGCAGACCCCTCCCCACCCGCCCACCATCAGTGTACAGTGGGTTCCATGGTGTCAGGCAGAATTGGGACCTCACTGAGGGGCTTTTGAAACTGGCAGTACCTGGCAGTTCTGATTCACTCTTTGGTCTTTTTTCATCATAATAAAAATGTATATAGCAAAATATATGCAATTCAACATTTTTACATGTAAAATTCACTGACATTGATTACACTTATCATGCTGAGCAACCATCACCACTATCCTTTTCCAAATTATTCCAACACCATCAACAGAAAATCAGTGGCCCCTAAGCAAAGACTCTCCATTTCCCCCTCCCTTCCACCCCTAGAAAGCACTAATAAGCTTTGGTCTCTATGCATTTGTCTATTCTAGATATTTCTTATAAGCGGAATCAGGTGTTTGTTTTTATGGCTAACTGACTTCACCCAGCATAATGTTTTCCAGGTCCATCCATGCTGCAGCATGTATCAGAACTTCATTTCTCTTTGTGGCTGAGTAGTATCCCATTGTATGTATATACCACATTTTTTTTACCCATTCATCCGTGGATGGACATACTTTTATTTCAATGTATAGCTAGGTGTGAGGACACTGAGCTGCAGGAAGGCACGAAGGAAGGGTAGCAAGTCACCGGCAAAAGTCTCAGGGCTCCACCGCAATGGCAGCAGTTGTTGTCTTCTGGTTTCATCAGAACAATCTCCTTCCCAGGGAAATATCTCTTTGCATTTATCCAATAATAATGATAAAAATAGGAATAATAAACCACTACTACCTCAACAACAGAGTACCTGGGTGGTGAAAATGGTTAATGCACTCAGCTACCAAACAAAAGGTTGGGAGTTAGGATCAACCTAGAGGGGCCTCAGAAGAAAAACTTGGCAATCTACTTCTGAAAAATATACCATTGAAAACCCAATGGAGCACATTACTACTCTGACACACATGGGATTGCTATGAGTCAGAATCAACTCCATGGCAACAGGTTTTACTGGTTTTTATCTTAATAACAGCTACCATTTATTGAATGCTCACATGTACCAGATAATAAGCTAGGTTTTTTACATGTTTAACATACTCTTTGTTTCATTTAATCATCACAGTTACCCAGTGAAATCTTGTTGTTGTTGTTAGGTGCCATCAAGTTGCTTCCGACTGAAAGCCACTGTATGTACAACAGAACAAAACATTGCCAGCTCCTGCTCCATCCTCACCATCATTGTTATGCTTGAGTCCATTGTTGCAACCACTGTATAAATCCATCTCATTGAGGGTCTTCCTCTTTGCTGGCCCTCTATTTTACCTCTTTGCTGGTCCTTCTTCAGGGTTTGGTCCCTCCTGATAACACCTTCAGAAGTATGTGAGACAAAGTCTCATCTTCCTCGCTTCTAAGGAGATTCTGGCTGTACTCCTTCTAAGACAAATTTGTTCATTCTTCTGGCAGTCCATGGTATATTCAATATTCTTCACCAACACCATAATTCAAGGCATCAATTCTTCTTTGGTCTTCCTTATTCGTATGTTCACATGCATATAAGATGATTGAAAACACCATGAATTGGGTCAGGTGCACCTTAATCCTTAAAGTTAAACCTTTGCTTCTCAACACTTTAGAGAGGCCTTTTCCAGCTGATTTGCCCAATGCAATGCATCTTTTGATTTCTTGACTGCTGCTTCCATGGGTGTTGATTGTGCATCCAAGTAAAATGAAATCCTTGACAATTTCAGCATTTTCTCTCTTTATCATGATGTTGGCTATTGGTCCAGTTGTGAGGATTTTTATTTTCTTTATGTTGAGGTGAAATCCATACTGAAGGCTATAGTCTTTGATCTTCACCAGTAAGTGCTTCAAGTCCTCTTCACTTTCAGCAAGCAAGGTTGTACCATCTGCATATCACGGGTAGTTAATAAGTCTTCCTGCAATCCAGGTGCCACTTTCTTCTTCACATAGTCCAGCTTCTCAGGTTATTTGCTTAGTACACAGATTGAGTATGGTGAAAGGATACAACCCTAACACACACCTTTCTTGGCTTTAAACCATACAGTATCCCCTTGTTCTGTTCAAATGGCTACCTCTTGGTCTAAGTACAGGTTCTTCATGAGCCCAATTAAATGTTCCGAAATTCCCATTCTTCACAATATTATCCATAATTTGTTATGATCAACATAGCTGAATGCCTTTGGATAGTCAATAAAACACAGGTAAACATCTTTCTGGTATTCTATGCTTTCAGCCAGTATCCAACTGACATACTTTATTCTATGTCCTTTTCTGGCTTGAATTTCTGACAGTTCCCTGTTGATGTACTGCTGCAACTGCTTTTGAACTATCTTCAGCAAAATTTTAGTTTATGTGTAATATTAATGATATTGTTTGATAATTTCTGCATTTTGTTGGATCAACTTTCTTTGGAATGAGTACAAATATGAATGTCTTCCACTTAGTTGGCCAGGTAACTGTCTTCCAAGTGTCTTGGCATAAACGAGTTAGCACCTCCAGTGCTGCATCCATTTGTTGCAACATCTCTACTGGTATTCTGTCAATTCTTGGAACCTTGTTTTTCGCCAATGATTTCAGTGCAGCTTGGACCTCTTCCTTCACATGCTGCCTCCTGTAACAGTTGAACGTAGACCAATTCTTTTTGGTACAGTGACTCTGTGTTCCTTCAATCTTCTTTTATTTTTATTATTGTATTTTAGATGAAGGTTTACAGAACAAGCTAGCTTCTCATTAAACAATTAGTACACGGATTGTTTTGTGACATTGGTTAACAACTCCATGACATGTCAACGCTCTCCCTTCTTGACCTGGGGTTGCCTATTACCAGCTTTCCTGTCCCCTCCTGCCTTCTAGTCCTTGCCCCTGGGCTGATGTGTCCCTTCAGGCTCCTTTTATTTTATGGGCCTGTCTAATCTTTGGCTGAATGTTGAACCTCAAGAGTGACTTCATTACTGAGCTCAAAGGGTGTCCAGGGGCCATACTCTTGGAGTTTCTCCAGTCTTTTTCAGGTCAGTAAGTCTGGTCTTTTTTTGTGAGTTAGAATTTTGTTCTACATTTTTTTCTAGTGCTGTCCAGGACCCTCCACTATGATCCCCATCAGAGCAGTGAGTGGTGGTGGAGGCTGTGGTAGTTGTGGTCCATTAGTCCTTTAGACTAATCTTCTCCTTGTGTCTTTGGTTTTCTTCATTCTCCCTTGCTCCAGACAGGGTGAGACCAGTGGAGTATCTTAGTTGGCCACTCACAAGCTTTTAAGATCCCAGACGCTATTCACCAAAGTAGAATGTAGAACATTTTCTTTATAAACTATATTATGCAAATTGAGCTAGATGTTCCCTGAGACCTTGGTCCGCACAGCCCTCAGCCCAGTAATTCAGTCCCTCAGGAAGTTTGGATATGCCTATGGAGCTTCCATGACCTTGCCTTGGTCAAATTGTATTGGCTTTTCCAAACTTACCACTTCTCTATTGTCTATTTAGTGCTTTCCTTCCCCACCTCTCCCCCATAACCATCAAAGGTTATTTCTTTTGTGTGTTAAACCTTTTCATGGTTTTTTATACTAGAGGTCTCATACAATATTTGTCCTTTTGTGATTGACTTATTTCATTCAGCATAATGGCCTCTGGATTCATCCATGTTGTGAGATGTTTCACAGATTCATCATTGTTCTTTCTTTGGTAGTGCTCCATTGTGGGTATGTAACATAGTTTGTTTCTTCATTCATCTGTTCATGGGCATCTAGGTTGTTTCCATCTTTTTGCTATTGTGAACAATGCTGGGATGAACATGGGTGTGCATATGTCTATTCGTGTGATGGCTCTTATTTCTCTAGGATATATTTCTAGGAATGAGATTGCTGGATCATATGGTATTTCTATTTCTAGCTTTCTAAGGAAGATTCATGTGGTTTTCCAAAGTGGTTGTACCATTTGGCATTCCCACCAGCAGTGTATAAGAATTCTAATCTCCCAGTAGCCTCTCCAACATTTGCTATTTTCTGTTTTTCTGATTTGTGCCAGTAATGCCAGAGTGAGATGGTATCTCACTGAGGATTTGATTTGCATTTCTTAATGGCTAGTGATCACCAGCATTCCCTCATGTGTCTGTTAGCTCTTAAATATTTTTTTTAATAATTTTTATTGTGCTTTAAGTGAAAGTTTATAAATCAAGTCAGTCTTTCACACAAAAACCCATATACACCTTGCTACACACTCCCAATTACTCTCCGCCTAATGAGACACCCTGCTCTCTCCCTCCACTCTCTCTTTTCGTGTCCTTTTCGCCAGCTTCTAACCCCCTCCACCCTCTCATCTCCCCTCCAGGCAGGAGATGCCAACCTAGTCTCAAGTGTCCACCTGATCCAAGAAGCTCACTCCTCACCAGCATCGCTCTCCAACCCATTGTCCAAGAGTTGGCTTCGGGAATGGTTCCTGTCCTGGGCCAACAGAAGATCTGGAGGCCATGACCACTGGGGTCCTTCCAGTCTCAGTCAGACCACTAAATCTGGTCTTATGAGAATTTGGGGTCTGCAATTTTTATCCCACTGCTCTCCTGCTCCCTCAGGGGTTCTCCATTGTGTTCTCTGTCAGGGCAGTCATCGGTTGTAGCCAGGCACCATCTAGCTCTTCTGGTCTCAGGTTGATGTAGTCTCTGGTTCATGTGGCCCTTTCTGTCTCTTGGGCTCGTAATCACCCTATGTCCTTGTTGTTCTTCATTCTCCTTTGATCCAGGTGGGTTGAGACCAATTGATGCATCTTAGATGGCTGCTTTCTAGAGTTTAAGACCCCAGACGCCTCTCTCCAAGGTGGGATGCAGAATGTTTTCATTATAGATTTTATTATGCCAGTTGACTTAAATGTCCCCAGAAACCATGGTCCCCAGGCCCCTGCCCCTGCTACACTGGCCTTCGAAGCATTCAGTTTATTCAGGAAACATCTTTGCTTTTGATTTAGTCCAATTGTGCTGACCTCCCCTGTATTCTGTACTGTCTTTCCCTTCACCTTAAATACTTCTTATCTACTGTCTAATTAGTGAATACCCCTCTCCCACCCTCCCTCCCTCCCTCCCTCCTCCCACTTGTAACCACAAAAGAATGTTTTCTTCTCAGTTTAAACTATTTCTCAAGTTCCCATAATAGGGGTCTTATACAATATTTGTCCTTTTGCAACTGACTAATTTCACTCAGCATACTGCCTTCCAGGTTCTTCCATGTTATGAAATGTTTCACAGATTCCTCACTGTTCTTTATCGATGCGTGGTATTCCATTCTGTGAATATACCATAATTTATTTATCCATTCATCCATTAATGGGCACCTTGGTTGCTTCCATATTTTTGCTATTGTAAACAGTGCTTCAATAAACATGGTGTGCATATATCTGTTCATGTAAAGCTCTTATTTCTCGAGGATATATTCCAAGGAGTGGGATTGCTGGATCGAATGGCGGTTCAAACTTTTCGAGGAAGTGCCAAATCGATTTCCAAAGTGGTTGTACCATTTGACATTCCCACCAGCAGTGTAGAAGTGTTCCAATCTCTCCACAGTCTCTCCAACATTTATGATTTTGTGTTTTTTGGATTAATGCCAGCCTTGTTGGAGTGAGATGAAATCTCATTGTAGTTTTGATCTGCATTTCTCTAATGGCTAATGATCGTGAACATTTCCTCATATATCTGTTAGCTACCTGAATGTCTTCTTTAGTGAAGTGTCTATTCATATCTTTTGCCCATTTGTTAATTGGGTTATTTGTCTTTTTGCAGTTGAGTTTTTGCAGTATCATGTAGATTTTAGAGATCAGGCGCTGATCAGAAATGTCATAGCTAAAAACTCTTTCCCAGTCTGTAGGTAGTCTTTTACTCTTTTGGTGAAGTCTTAGGAGCTCCCAGTTATCTAGGTTTTCTTCTACGTTCTTTACAATGTTTTTTATACTGTTTAGGCCATGTATTAGGGCCCCTAATGTTGTCCCTATTTTTTTTTTCCATGATCTTTATCGTTTTAGATTTTATATTTAGGTCTTTGATCCATTTGGAGTTAGTTTTTGTGCATGGAGTGAGGTATTGGTCTTGTTCCTTTTTTTTGCAGATGGATATCCAGTTATGCCAGCACCATTTGTTAAAAAGACTGCCTTTTACCCATTTAGCTGTTTTGGGGCCTTTGTCAGATACCAACTGCTCATATGTGGATGGATTTATGTCTGGATTCTCAATTCTGTTCCATTGGTCCATGTATCTGTTGTTGTACCAGTACCAGGCTGTTTTGACTACTGTGGTGGTATAATAGGTTCTAAAATCAGGTAAATTAAGGCCTCCCACTTTGTTCTTTTTCAGTAATGCCTTATTTATCCGGGGCCTCTTTCCCTTCCATATGAAATTGGTGACTTGTTTCCCCATCTCATTAAAGAATGTCCTTGGGATTTGGATTGGAATTGCATTAAATGTATGGATTGCTTTTGGCAGAATAGACATTTTTATAATGTTAAGTCTTCCTATCCATGAGCAAGGTATGTTCTTCCACTTACGTAAGTCTCTTCTGGTTTCTTGCAGAAGTGTACTGTACTTTTCTTTGAGTAAGTCTTTTACGTCTCTGGTAAGATTTATTCCTAAGTATTTTTCCTCTTGGGGGCTACTGTAAATGGCATTGATTTGGTGATTTCCACTTCGATGTTCTTTTTATTGGTGTAGAGGAATCCAGCTGATTTTTGTATGTTTATCTTGTATCCCCATACTCTGCTGAGCTCTTCTATTAGTTTCAGTAGTTTTCTGGAGGATTCCTTAGGGTTTTCTGTGTACAAGATCATGTCATCTGCAAATAGAGATACTTTGACTCCTTCCTTGCCAATCTGGATGCCCTTTATTTCTTTATCTAGCCTAATTGCTCTGGCTAGAACTTCCAGCACAATGTTGAATAAGAGCGGTGATAAAGGGCAACCTTGTCTGGTTCCTGATCTCAACGGTAATGTTTTCAGGCTCTCTCCATTTAAGGTGATGTTGACTGTTGGCTTTGTATACAAATGCCCTTTATTATGTTGAGAAATTTTCCTTCTATTCCTATTTTGCTGAGAGTTTTTATCATGAATGAGTGTTGAACTTTGTCAAATGCCTTTTCTGCATCAATTGATAAAATCATGTGATTCTTGTCTTTTGTTTTATTTATGTGGTGGATTACATTGTTTTTCTAATGTTGAACCATCCCTGCATACCTGGTATGAATCCCACTTGGTCATGGTGAATTATTTGTTTGATATGTTGTTGAATTCTATTTGCTAGAATTTTGTTGAGGATTTTTGCATCTACATTCATGAGGGATATAGGTCTATAATTTTCTTTTCTTGTGGTGTCTTTACCTGGTTTTGGTATCAGGGATATGGTGGCTTCATAGAATGAATTTGGTAGTATTCCATCCTTTTCTATGCTCTGAAATACCTTTAGTAGTAGTGGTGTTAACTCTTTTCTGAAAGTTTGGTAGAACTCTGCAGTGAAGCCTTCCAGACCAGGGCTTTTTTTTTGTTGGGAGTTTTTTGATTATCTTTCAATCCCTTCTTTTGTTACTGGGTCTATTTAGTTGTTCAACCTCTGTTTGTATTAGTTTAGGTAGGTAGTGTGTTTCTAGGAATTCATCCATTCCTTCTAGGTTTTCAAATTTGTTTGAGTATAGTTTTTCATAGTAATCTGATATGATTCCTTTAATTTCAGTTGGGTCTGTTGTAATATCGCCCATCTCATTTCTTATTTGGGTTATTTGCTTCCTCTCCTGTTTTTCTTTTGTCAGTTTGGCCAATGGTTTATCAATTCAGTCGAGTTTTTTAAAAAAAACAGCTTTTGGTCTCGTTAATTCTTTCAATTGTTTTTCTGTTTTCTATTTCATTTAGTTCAGCTCTAATTTTTATTATTTGTTTTCTTCTGGTGCCTGTGGGTTTCTTTTGTTGCTCTCTTTCTATTTGTTCAAGTTGTAGGGATAGTTCTTTGATTTTGCCCCTTTCTTCTTTTTGTATGTGTGCATTTATTGATATAAATTGGCCTCTGAGCACCGCTTTTGCTGTGTCCTAAAGGTTCAGATAAGAAATGTTTTAGTTCTCATTGGATTCTATGAACTTTTTTATTCCATCCTTAATGTTTTCTATAATCCAATCTTTTTGGAGTAGGGTACTGTTCAGTTTCCAAGTGTTTGATTTCTTTTCCCTGCTTTTCCTGTTATTGATTTCCACTTTTATGGCCTTATGGTCAGAGAAGCTGCTTTGTAACATTTCAATGTTTTGGATTTTGCTAAGGCTTGCTTTATGACCTAATATATTTTTTTATGTGGTCTATTCTAGAGAATGTTCCATGTGCACTAGAAAAGAACGTATAGTTGGTTGGTGTTGGGTGGAGTGTTCTGTATACATCTACGAGGTCAAGTTGGTTGATTGTGGCATTTAGATCTTCCGTGTCTTTATTGAGCTTCTTTCTGGATGTCCTTTCCTTCACCGAAAGTGGTGTGTTGAAGTCTCCTACTATCGTTGTGGAGCTGTCTATCTCACTTTTCAATGCTGATAGTTTGTTTTATGTATCTTGCAGCCCTGTCATTGGGTGCATAAATATTTAATATGGTTATATCTTCTTGGTTTATTGTCCCTTTAATCATCATATAATGTCCTTTCTTATCCTTTCTGATGGATTTAACTTTAAAGTCTATTTTGTCAGAAATTAATATTGCCACTCCTGCTCTTTTTTGATTGTTGTTTGCTTGATATTTTTTCCATCCTTTGAGTTTCAGTTTGTTTGTGTCTCTAAGTAGTGTCTTTTGTAGGCAGCGTATAGACGGATCTTGTCTTTTAATCCATTCTGCCACTGTCTCTTTATTGGTGCGTTTAGTCTATTTACTTTCAGGGTAATTATGGATAGGTATGAATTTAGCGCTATCATTTTGATGTCTTTTTTTGTGTGTGACAGCTTTTTCCTACTTGATTTTATGTGCTGAGTAGATTTTCTTTATATATTGTCCTTTCCTCATATTTGTTGTTGTTGATTTTGTTTCTGCTGAGTCTGTATTTTTCCCTTGTATTTTATTTTGATGAGTAGGGTAGTTTGTCTCCTTTGCGGTTACCTTATTATTTACCCCTATTTTTCTGAATTTAAAACTAACTTTTATTTCTTTGTATCACCGTGTCTTCCTCTCCAGATGAAAGGTGTATGATTACATTTTTTATTCCCTCTTTATTATTTTAATGTTGTCTTCTTTTATATAATAACATCGCTGTTACCCTGTGTTGAGCTTTTTTTTTTTTAAAAAAAAAAAAAACTTGCTTTGTTTTTTTGGATTTCCCTGTCTAGGTTGACTTCTGGTTGTTCTGCCCAGTGTTCTAGTCTTGAGTTGATATCTGATATTATTGATTTTCTAGCCAAAGAACTCCCTTTAGTATTTCTTGTAGTTTTTGTTTGATTTTTACAAATTCCCTCAACTTGTGTTTATCTGGAAATGTCTTCATTTCACCTTCATATTTAAGAGACAGTTTTGCTGGACACATGATTCTTGGAAGGCAATTTTTTTCCTTCAATTTTTTAAATATGTCATCCCATTGCTTTCTTGCCTGCATGGTTTCTGCTGAGTAGTCCGAGCGTATTCTTATTGGCTCTCCTTTCTAGATGACTTTTCGTTTATCCCTCCTGCTCTTATAATTGTCTCTTTATCTTTGGTTTTGGCAAGTTTGATTATAATATCTCTTGGTGACTTGCTTTTGAGATCTACCTTTAATGAACATCTTGGATAAATATCTTCTGATCTTTCACAAAACCAGGGAAGTTTTCTGGCAACAAATCATCAACAATTTTCTCTGTATTTTCTGTTATCCCTCCCTGTTCTGGTACTCCAGTCACTTGTAGGTTGTTTCTCTTGGTAGAGTCCCACATGATTCTTGAGATTTCTTCGTTTTTTTAAATTCTTTTATCTGATTTTTCTTCAAAGAAATTAGTGCCAAGTGATTTATCTTTGAGTTCAGTAATTCTAGCTTCTGCTTGCTCAATTCTGCTCCTAAGACTTTCTATTGAGTTATTTAATTCTGTAATTTTATTGTTAATCTTCTGAATTTCTGATTGTTGTCTGTCTATGGATTTTTCCAGCTTATTAAACTTTTCATTATGTTCCTGAATAATCTTTCTAATTTATTCAGTTGCTTTATCTGTGTGTTCCTTGGCGTGTTCTGTGTATTGCCTCATTTCCTTCCTGATATCTTGAAGGGTTCTGTATACTAAACTTTTGTATTCTGCATCTGGTAATTCCAGGAGTGCACTTTCATCTAAAAGACCCCTGGATTCTTTTTTTTTTTTTTTTTTTTTGAGAGGCTGTTGAGGTGATCATGGTCTGTTTCTTTATGTGACTTGATATTGACTGTTGTCTCCGAGCCATCTATACATTATCCTATTAGTTTATGCTTGCGTACTGTGTCGTAGCTGCTTGCTTTGTTTTGTGTTGGTATACCCCTATGGGTTGCTTGAGTGAGCTAGCTTGATTATTTTTGCCTTTGGAGCTCTGGTGTCCTGTCCCCAGCTGGCTAGAGGTGTTATCAGGTATATCAGTCTAGGAGTCCATGCAGTTTTCTTGTATGAATTCAGCTCAGGTTTCCACGTAGCTGATATCAAGTGTGTGGTACAGGCTCTGTCCTAAAGTCTTAGAGGGGCAGGCATGACTGCCGTATATACTGGTATATGATTGCAGCAGGGGGTCACGGTCTGAACAAGGCAGGGGGCTGAGAACTGACCCCCAAGTGTCTCTGAGGAAAATGCAGCTCTGTTCCCTACAGTGTGCTGGTGAGTGGGTTCTGCAGAGGGACCATGGGCTCCCAAAGTTTTTGTTGTAAGAACTGGGGGTACCAGTTATCTTTGGTCCCCTGTGGCGGGTTGCTGGGTGACCTGAGTGGAGCTACAAGTCCTTAGGTTCCTGTTGTGGGTAGGTGAGGACCTTGTTTAATAGGCAAAGCAATGTCAAATGTCAAACACCCACCTCTCCATTGCACAGCTGAAATGGTTGGAGTTTGCCAACAAGGGCCTATTCCCCTGAAACAGGCCCACACACGTCCATGCAGAAGGCAAAGGTTCTCAAGTTCCATGGACGGTTTATGCCTGGAGAGGAGCCACTTCTGTCCTGAGCTTCCCTGGTTAACGGAGCTAGCAAATTATCTTTTCCCCCCAGTTGCAAAATTTTTCCTTCCCCAAGGCCGGGAGGACGGCTCTAGGTGCTCACCAGGATCTATCTCAGGCCCAGGGATTCAGCCGCTGAAGCGGGCTTGGGGGTGGGGGGGGGCGCGGTAAAATATACGCAAGTACTTAGCTTTTGCCGGGAGCGCATCATTCTGATCAGGTTCCGGAGGTGTGAGTGGGCTGTGTGGCTGGCTGCTTCTCCCTGAGGAAACTGCGGCTGAACTTTAGGACCAGCCCGCCACCGCCACTGCTCCAGGAATGGAGCCTAAGGGCTCCCCTAGGTCCAGTAACTCCTCTCCACTTCCGAACGGCCTCTTCCTCCCCATGCCCCTCAGTTCGTTGGCTAAGCTTGCCTTTGATGCTCAGGGCTCCCAGCATGTCACAAATATACTTGTTTCACTTGTTTTTTAGGGTCTTTGTTGTAAAGAGGGGTCGACGGAACCGTCTGTCTATTCTGCCATCTTGGCTCCACCTCTCTTGACTATCTTCTTTGATGAAGTGTCTGTTCAAATCCTTTGCCTATTTTTTAAATGGATTATTGGTCTTTTTGTCATAGAGGTGTTGGGTTTTCCTATAGATTTTAGAGAGTAGATGTTTGTCAGATTTGTCAGAGCCAAAGTTTTTTTCCCTGTCTGTAGTTTCCCTTTTTACTCTTTTGATGGAGTCTTTTGATGAGCATAAGTGTTTAATTTTTAGAAGATCCCAGTTATCTAGCTTATCTTCTAGAGTTTGTGTGTTTTTAGTTGTAGTTTGCATCTGGTTGATACTGCATATTAGGGCCTCTAGCATGGATCTTATTTTTTTCTTCTATGATCTGTATAGTTTTTAGTTTTATATTTAGGTCTTTGATCCATTTTGATTTAGTTTTTGTGTATGGTGTGAGGTATGGGTCCTGTTTCATTTTTTTGCTGATGGACATCCAGTTTTGCCAGCACCATTTGTTAAAAAGACTGTCATTTCCCAATTTGATGGACTTGGGCCCTTGGCCCTTGTCAAAGATCAGGTGACGGTAGGTAGATAGATTTACATCTGGGTTGTCAGTTCTGTTCCATTGATCAATGCATCTGTTGTTGTACCAGTACCAGCCTGTTTTTGCTACTTTAGCTGCATAGTAGGTTCTGAGATCATGTAGTGTGAGCCCTCCCTACTTTATTCTTCTCCTTCAATAGTGTTTTACTTATCCAGGGCCTCTTCCCCTTTCATATAAAGTTAATGATTAGTTTTTCCATCTCTTTAAAGAATGCTGTTGGTATTTGGATCAGGATTGCATTGTATTTGTAAATTGCTTTGGGTAGAATTGACATTTTCACGATATTGAATCTACCTATCCATGAGCAAGGTATGTTTTTCCATTTATGCAGATCTCTTTTAGTTTTTTGCTGTACCTTATTGTAGTTTTCTTTGTATAGGTCTTTTACACCCCTGGTTAGATTTATTCCTAAGTATTTTGTTTTTTTAGGGGCTATTATATAATGTATTGTTATCTTGATTTCCTTGTCATTGTTCTCTTTATTGGTGCATAGGAATCCAACTGATTTTTGTATGCTTATTTTGTATTCTGCTACTCTGCTGAATCTTTCTATTAATTCCAGTAGTTTTCCCATGGAGCCTTTTGGGTTTTCTATGTATACTATCATAACCAAAAAAAACTAAACCAAACTGACTCATAGCGACCCTAAAGGACAGAGTAGAACTGCCCCATAGGGTTTCCAAGAAGCACCTGGTGGATTCAAACTGTTGACCTTTTGGTTAGCAGCTATAGATTTTAACCACTATGCCACCAGAGTTTCCCTATAGTGTCATATCATCCAAAAATAGGGACAGTTTTACTTCTTCATTACCAATTTGGATGCCCTTTATTTCTTTTTCTTGCCTTATTGCTCTAGCTAGGACATCCAGCACAATGTTAACTATGAGTGGTGGTAAACGGCATCCATGTCTTGTTCCTGTTCTCAAGGGGAATGTTATCAGCCTCTCTCCATTAAGAATGATGTTGGCTGTTAGTTTCGTGTAGATGCCCTTTACTATGTTGTGGAATTTCCCTCCCATACCTATTTTTTTGAGAAAAAAGTCATTGGACTTTGTCAAATGCCTTTTCTGTGTTGAGATGATCATGTGATTCTTTTCTTTCATTTTATTTATGTGGTGGATTACACTGATTAATTTTCTAATGTTCAACCATCCTTGCGTACCTAGTATGAATCCCATTTGGTTGTGTTATATTATTTTTTTGATATGATGCTGAATTCTACTGGCTAGAATTTTGCTGAGAATTTTTACATTGATACCCATGAGAGATGTTGCTGTTGCTGTTAAGTGCCATCAAGTAGTTTCTGACTCATAGCTACCCTATGCAATACAATGAAACACTGCCCAGCCCTGCGCCATCCTCACAGTTGTTGCTATACTTGTGCTTATTCTTGTAGCCACTGTGTCAATCCATCTCATTGAAGGTCTTCCTCTTTTCCGCTGATCCTCTACTTTACCAAACATGATGTCCTTCTCCAGGGACTGATTCCTCCCGATAACATGTCCAAAGTATGTGGTATATAGTCTCACCATCCTTGCTTCTAAGGAGCATTCTGATTGTACTTCTTCCAAGACAGACAGATTTGTTCATTCTTTTGGCAGTCCATGGTATATTCAATATTCTTTGCCAACACCACAATTCAAAGGCATCAATTCTTCTTCGGTCTTCCTTATTCATTGTCCAGATTTTGCAGGCATATGAGGCAATTGAAAATAATGAATTGGGTCAGGTGCACCTTAGTCCACAAAGTAATATCTTTGCTTTTCAACACTTTAAAGAGGCCTTTTGTAGTCATTTTGCCCAGGGCAATGTGTCTTGATCTCTTGACTGCCGATTGTGAATCCAAGTAAAATGAAATCCTTGACAACATCAATCTTTTCCCTGATCATAATGATCTTTCTTATTGGTCCAGTTGTGAGGGTTTTTGTTTTCTTTATGTTGAGGTGTAATCCATACTGAAGACTGTGGTTTTTTATCTTCATCAGTAAGTGCTTGAAGTCCTCTTCAGTTTCAGCAAGCAAGGTTGGGTCTTCCACATAACAAAGTTTGTTAATGAGTCTTCCTCCAATCCTTATGCCCCATTCTTTTTCATATAGTCCAGCTTCTCAGATTATTTGATCAGCACAGAGATTGAATAGGTATGGTGAAAGGATACAGCCTTGACCCACACCTTTCCTGACTTTAAACCGTGCAGTACCCCCTTGTTCTGTTCGAATGACTGCCTCTTGATCCATGTACAGATTCCTCGTGAGCACAATTAAGTGTTCCGGAATTTCCATTCTCCTCAATATAATTCATAGTTTGTTACAGTCTGCACAGTCAATTGCATTATCATAGTCAATAAAACACAGGTAAACATCTTTCTGATATTCTTTGCTTTCATCCAGGCTCTGTCTCTCATCAGCAATGATATCCCTGGTTCCACACCTTCTTCTGAATCTGGCTTGAATTTCTGGCAGTTCATCTCAACGTACTGGTGCAGCTGCTTTTGAATAACCTACAGTAAAATTTTGCTTGCATGTGATATTAATGATATTGTTTGATAATTGCTGCATTCAGTTGGATCACCTTTCTTAGGAATAGGCATAAATATGGATCTCTTTCAGTCAGTTGGCTAGGAGCTGTCTTCCAAATTTCTTGGCATAGGTGAATGAGCATTTCCGAAGCTGCATCCTGTTGCTGAAACATCTCAATTGGTATTCTGTTAATTCCTGGAGACTTGGTTTTTGCCAATGCCTTCAGTGCAGCTTTGATTTTTTCCTTCAGTACCATCGATTCCTGATCATATGTTACCTCCTGAAATGACTGAACATTGACCAATTCTTTTTGGTATAGTGACTCTGTGTGTACCTTCCATCTTCTTTGGATGCTCCTTGAGTCATTTAATATTTTCCCCATAGAATCCTTCAGTATTGCAACTCAAGCCTTGAATTTGTTCTTCAGTTCTTTCAGCTTGAGAAACACCGAGCATGTTCTTCCCTTTTGGTTTTCTACCTCCAGCTCTTTACACAAGTCGTCATAATATTTTACTTTATCTTTTCAAGTCACCCTTTGAAATCTTCTGTTCAGCTCTTTTACTTCATCAGTTTTTCCTTTTACTTTAACTACTTGATGTTTAGAGGAAGTTTCAGAGTCTCTTCTCACATCCTTTTAGGTCTTTTCTTTCTCTCCCATCTTTTTAATGACCTCTTTTTTTCTTCATGTATGATGTCCTTCCACAACTCAGTTGATATTTGATCATTAGTGTTCAATGCATCAAATCTGTTTTTAAGATGGTCTCTAAATTCCGGTGGGATATACTCAAGTTAGTACGTTGGCTGTCATGGACTTGTTCTAGTTTTCTTCAGTTTCAACTTGAACTTGCATATGAGTAATATCTGCTACGTGTGCCAGTTGGTCATACTCTAGGGAATTGTGTGTTGCTGTGATGTTGGAAGCTATGCCACTGGTATTCAGATATGTACCAACAGGCTCACGCATGGCAGACAGGTTTCAGCTGAGCTTCCAGGCTAAGACAGACTAAGAAAAAGGACTTGGTGTTCTACTTCTGAAAAGAATTAACCAGTGAAAACAGGAATAGCAGCAGAACATTGTCTGATATAGTGCCAGAAGATGAGCCCCTCAGGTTGGAAGGCACTCAAAATGCTACTGGGGAAGAGCTGCCTCCTCAAAGTAGAGTTGACTTGATGTAGATGGAGTCAAGCTTTTGGGACCTTCATTTACTGATGCAGCATGACTCAAAATGAGAAGAAACTGCTGTAAACACCCATGAATAATCAGATTCTGAAATGTACAAAGCATGAATCTAGGAAAATTGGAAATCATCAAAGATGAAATGGAACACGTAAAGATCGATATCCTAGGCATTAGTGAGCTGAAATATACTGTTATTGGCCATTTTGAATTGGACAATCATATGGTCTACTATGCTGGCAATGACAACTGGGAGAGGAATAGCCTTGCATTCATCACCAAAAAGAACATTTCAAGGTCTATCCTAAAGTACAACGCTGTCACTGATAAGATAATATCCATATGCCTAAAAGGAAAACCAGTTAATACAACTATTGTTCAAATTTATGCACCTATCACTAAGGCCAAAGATGAAAAAATTGAAGATTTTTATCAAATGCTGCAGTCTGAAATTGAGTAAACATCCAATCAGGATGCACTGATAATTACTGGTGATTTGAATGCAAAAGTTGGAAATAAAAAAGAAAGATCAGTAGTTGGAAGATATGGCCTTGGTGATATAAATGATGCCAGAGATTGAATGATAGAATTTTGCAAGACCACCAACTTCTTCATTGCAAGTACCTTTTTCACCAACATAAATGGTGACTGTACACATGGAACTTGCCAGATGGAATACACAGGAATCAAATCGACTACATCTGTGGAAAGAGATGATGGAAAAGCTCAGTATTGTCAGTCAGAACAAGGTCAGGGGCTGACTGTAGATCAGACCACCAATTACTCATTCATGAGACATATTGGTTTGTAATTCTCTTTTCTTTTCTTTTCTTTTCTTTTGATGTCTTTCTTGGTTTTGGTATCAGGGTATGCTGGCTTCATAGAATGAATTTGGAAGTATCCCTTCCTTTTCTATGTTCTGAAATAGTTTGAATAGTACTGGTATAAGCTCTTCTCTGAACTTTCGGTAGAATTCTCCAATGAAGCCCTATGGGCCAGGACTTTTTTTGTTCAGAGTTTTTTTTTTTTTTTTTAATTACCTTTTTAAGCTTTCCTCTTTTTATGGGTCTGTTCAGATTTTCAACTTCAGTTTTTGTTAGTTTTGGTAGATAGTGTGTTTCTAGAAATTTGTCCATTTCCTCTAGGTTTTCAAATTTGTTGAAGTATAGTTTTTCATAGGACTGTGTTATAATCCTTTTTATTTCAGTTGAGTCTGTTGTAATGTCCCCCATTTCATTTCTTATTTGGGTTATTTGTGCCCTCTTCTGTTTTTCTTTTGTCAGTTTGGCCAGTGGTTTGTCAATTTTGTTGATCCTTTCAAAGAACCAACTCTTGGTTTTGTTGATTCTTTCTGTTGTTCTTCTAGTCTCTATTTCATTTACTTCTGCTCTGATTTTCATTATTTCCTTTCTTCTAATGGCTCTGGGCTTCTTTTGCTATTCTCCTTCTATTTGTTTGAGTTGTGTAGGTAATGTTTTGATTTTGTCTTTTCTTTTTTGACGAGTGCATCTATTGCTATTAATTGGCCTCTGATCACTGCCTTTGCTGTGTCCCAAAGGTTTTGTTATGATGTGTTTTCATTCTCCTTTGAGTCTATGAATTTTTTTTTATTCCATCTTTGAGTTCTACTATTACCGAGTGGTTCTTAAACAGGGTGTTATTCAGTTTCCATGTAATTGATTTTATTGTTCTTCTTATTGTTAATATCTACTTTGATGGTGTTGTGATCAGAGAAGATGCTTTGTATTATCTCAATGTTTTTTTTTGTTTGAGGGTTGCTTTATGGAGTCAGATGTGGTCTATTCTGGAGAAAGTTCCAGATGCATTAGAAAAGAATGTGTACTTTGCAGCAGTTGGGTGGAGTGTTCTGTATTTGTCTATGAGGTTAAGTTGGCTGATTATGGCCTTTAGGTCTTCTGTATCTTTGTTGAGTTCTTTCTAGTTATTCTGTTCTTTAGTGAGAAAAAAAAAATTTTTTTTTTTTTTAGTGAGAGCAGTGTCTTGAAGTCTCCTACTATTATTGTGAAACTGTCAATTTCTGTTTTCAGTGCTGTTAGACTTTGTTTTGTGTATTTTGGAGCCCTGTCATTGACTGTGTAGATATTTATTATGGTTATGTTTCCATGATGGATCATCTCTTTAATCATTTTATAATGCCCTTCTTTGTCTTTTATGGTGGATTTTGTTTTAAAGTCTGTTTTATCTGAGATTTGTATTGCCACTCCTGATCTTTTTTGGTAGCAGTTTACTTGTTATTAGTTTTCCATATCTTGATTTTTAATAAGTTGTGTCTTTGTTTCTAAGGTGTGTCTCTTGTAAACAGCATATTGATGGATCCTGTTTTTTTTTTTTTTAATTATTATTATTCATTGTGTCACTCTCTGTCTCTTTATGGATGCATTTAGGCCATTTAAGTTCAGTGTAATTTTTGATAGGTATTAGTTTATTCCTACCATTTAGTAGTTTTGTGTGTGTGTGTGTGTGTGTGTGTGTGTGTGGTGCTGATGTTTTCTTTGTTCTTCTTACTCTCCTGTGCTGAATTCCTTTTGCTTGTGGATTTTTTTTCATTTTTTTTGTTTTTGTAGATTTTGTGTTTACTGAGACTTTAAATTTTTCCTTATTTTAATGAACAAGTTTGTTAACTTTCTTTGTGGTTACCTTTAATTTTACCCTTATCTTCCTAAGTTTGAACTAAGATTAACCTCTCCAGTTCCCTGTTGTAAATCCTTTAGTTTTGATTAATCCTTGAGGACTCATTACCTAGGTTGGTATCTGGCTGATGCGGTCTTGCATCCTAGATTCAGGCTGTCTTCTGATGTTGTTTGTTCTCAGATTAAAGGACTTCCTTTAATCATTCTTGTATGTTTGGTTTGGTTTTTACATATTCCCTTAATTTCTGTTTATCTGGAAATGTCCTAATTTCACTCTCATATTTGAGTGAGAGTTTTGCAGGATACATTATACTTGGTTGGCAATTTTTTTTCTTTCTAGGTTGTATGTATGTCATCCTATTCCCTCTTATCTGCATGGTTTCTGCCAAGTAATCAGAGTTTAGTCTTATTGTTTCCCTTCTGAACTTGAGCTGCTTTCATGATTCTTCTTTGTCTTTGGTTTTAGCAAGTGTGATTATGATATGTCTCCTTGATTTTCTTTTGGGGGCTATCCTATATGAGGTTCACTGAGCTTTTTGGGTGGTCACGATATTAGGGATGTTTTCTGTCAGCAATTCTTCAATGATCTTGTGTTTTTCTTTTTCTCCCCCTGTTCTGGAACTCTGATCAATCACAAATTTTTGCTTTTGATTGTATTCCACATCATTCTCAGGGTTTCATCATTTTTCTTCATTCTTTTCTCTGATTTTTCCTCAAACAAAGTGGTATCCAGGGATTTGTCTTCAATTTCACTGATCCTGTCATCTATTGTTTGAAACCTGCTCTTTGGACCTTCTATGACACTGTCCATTTCTGAAATCTTGCTGTTTATCTTTTGGATTTCTAATTGTTTGTGTATGATTTCTAGTTGTGAATTTGTTTTGAAATTTTTTCCTGTAGTATTTACCTGAATTCTTCCATTATTTTATCTATCTTTTCCCTGCTTTTACCTATTTTTTCCTCATTTTTGTCTGCTTTTTGCTTCGCCTTTTGGATAGCTCTGAATATTAGAGATTTGAATTCCCTATCACGTAGTTCCAGTGCCTTTTCTTCTACCGGAAGGTTATCTGGTGTTTTATTTTGGCCACCTACAGGAACCATATTGTTCTGTTTTTTAATATGTTTTGAGATTATCTGCTGTCTTCAGGATATTCAGTAATTATTTCTTCATTTATTGATTGTAGATTTATTTGTTTCATCCTACTTTCTTGTTTTATTTTGTTATATCTGAGCAGGCAGCCTGGGCATATTTTGTTGTTTGCTCATCTGTGGGCTTAATACTTCTCACCACCTTGTCAATGGGCAAGGCCAGTAGCTCAGCTTTGGTGCAGCACTGCAAGTCTGGTTAAAGGGGAGGGGCTTGGATAGGTTGTTTGTGGCATGTACTGGGGCCAACAGGGCGGGGATAGGGGGCCAGCACAAGGCAGGTTCCGGTATACCATGCCCGTGCTGCTCAGGGATGTGATGTTCGGTGCACAGTGCAGACAGGCAGGATGAGTGGGGAGGTAGTGATGTGTGGAGCTAAGTCAGTGTGGAAAAGAAGAGAAAGAGGAGAGAGAAACAGGAGCCAAAGAGGAAAAAAATACTGAAGGACCCTGCTGTTGGAGTGGTGCAGATTTAGGGAAGCTGTGTGCTGGTGGCTTTCCGGCCAGGTGGTGAGGCACAGCTACTCAAGAAGGAACAGATACAGTGCACACAGCTAGATTGTCAGGAGAAAGGAAAGGACAGAAGGAAGAGTGACAAGATATTAGACGGAAAAAAAGAGAGAGGGACAGAAAGGCACACATGGCTAGGTGGTCAGAAGAAAGGGTTGGAAGAAATGTAGAGAGAGATAAGAAACCGAGGAAAAAAGAAAAAAAAATGCCCCAAGGGAGCCCACCAGGAACAGGTCCCCAGCTGAGTGGTGCTACACAAACCATCCAGAAGAAGCAGTGATGGAAGGAGAAGGAGAAGGAAGGGAGGTAGATAGAGACAAGAAACTAAGGAAAAAAAGAAGACAGACAGAAAACAAAACGCCCCAAGGGAGCCCACAGGAAGTGGGTCCCCAGCCGAGTGGCACTGCACAGCCTGTTAAAAAGGAGCAGAGATTGCACACAGTGCCAGGTGTTCAGGAAAAGGGTAAGGAAGGAAGGTAGAGGGAGACAAGGAATTGAGAAAAGGACACAGAGGGAAAAAAACCCAATGGAGTTCACCAGTGTGGGGTTGTGGATCAGGTAAGTGGCTCTCCAGCCATGGAGCATTGCACAGCCCATCTAGAAGGAGAAGATACGGCACACAGCACCAGGTATTCAGGATAAAAGGAGGGTGATAGAGAGAGAAAACTGAGAAATTGAGAAAAAAACAAACAAAAAAAACCCCAAGGGAGCCCACTGGCTTGGCAGCTCGGACTGGGGAAGTGGCTCACAGCCACTAGGCACTGTACAGCCCTTCAAGAAGGGGCAGGGATGGCACACAGCACCAGGAATTCAGGACATAGGAAAAGAAGGGAAGTAGGAAGAGACAAAACCCAAGAAATGAAGAAGTAAAAGGAAAAAAGAAAAATAATAATAATAATAAAGAAAGAAAGCAAAGAAATGCCCCCAGGGATCCCACCAGTGTGGTGGCATGAACCAGGGAAGTGGCTCCCAAGTTCTGTGGCACAGCATGTCTAGAAGGGGTAGAGCTGGCACATAGCACCAGAGGTATTCAGGAGACAGGAAAAGAAGGAAAGTAGAGAGAGACAAGAAACCAAGAAATGAAGAAAAACAAAAAGGAAAAAAGAAAAAAAAATGCCCCCGGGAATTCCACTGGCCTGGCAGCTTGGGCCAGGGAAGTGGTTCCCCAGCAGAGCAGTGCTTCACCACCTGTCAAGAAGAAGTGGAGATGGCATGCAGTCAGGCGTTTGAGAGGAAGGACAGGAAGGAGGTGAGAGAGAGAGAGGAAATCAAAAGAAGCTGGAAAAAGCAGCAACAGCAACTAAAAAACAGCACTGATGGAGCCACCTGGAGTTGGTGGGTCTATTCACACAGCATGGAGCCGGCACCTGCCTGGCTCAGTGGCTTCGGCCCACTGAGAAATGGTAGAGGTCAAGCAGGGGGAAGAAGGGTGGAGCGTGGGAAAGCGTGTATCTCTGGTTACCGGATGCTCTGTCTCCTGCTGGGAGCTCTGTGAAGCTGCCTTCCTGTGCTCCCTGTCTGTCCATCTCAGTAGCAGAGGAGTCCAAGATGGTAAATCTGTGCCATGTTAGCTGATAGGGGACCTCCACTCTGTATCTCTCCTCCTCTCTGCTCTCTGTCAGTTTCTTATTCCATTTGGTGCTTGGTTGCGTTCTTTATCTCTTCATTTGACCCTTAGGGTTTCAGCATTGATGTTTGTCTCCGTTTTACTTAGTTTTTCTGGTTTTTACTGTGGGCAGAATAGCTAGGTGCGTCTGTCTAGAATTCCATGTTGGCTCTGCCCTCCCCTTCCATCTTCTTTCAATGCTTCCTGTGTTGTTCAGTATTTTCCCCATAGAATCCTTCAATATTGCAACTTGAGGCTTGAATTTTTTCTTCAGTTCAAAAGAAGGCTTAAGAAATGCTGAGCATGTTCTTCCCTTTTGGTTTTCTATCACCAAATCTTTGCATATTTCACTATATACTTTACTTTGTCTTCTTGAGCCACCCTTTGAAATCTTCTGTTCGGCTCTTTTACGTCATCATTTCTTCCTTTTGTTTTAGCTACTTTTCATTCAAGGCAAGTTTCAGAGTCTCTTAAGTCCTTTTTGGCCTTTTCTTTCTTTCCTGTCTTTTAATGACCTTTTGCTTTCTTCATGTTCGATGTCCTAGATGTCTTTCCACAACTCATCTGGTCTTTGGTCATTAGTGTTCAATGCATCAAATCTATTCTTGAGATACTCTCTAAATCCAGGTGGGATATACTCAAGGATGTAATTTGGCTCTCCTCGACTTGGTCTAATTTTATTCAACTTCAGCTTGAACTTACATATGAGCAATTGATGGTCTGTTACGCAGTTGGCCCCTGGCCTTGTTCTGACTGATGATTGGAGCTTTTCCATCATCGCTTTTCACAGATACAGTTGATTTGATTCCTGTATGTTCCATCTGTCAAGGTCCATGTGTATAGTTGCCATTTATATTGGTGAAAAAATGTATTTGCAATGAAGAAGTCATTGGTCTTGCAAAATTCTATCATGTGATCTCCAGCGTTGTTTCTATCACCAAGGCCATATTTTCTAACTACCAATCCTTTTTCTTTGTTTCCAACTTTTGCATTCCAATCACCAGTAATTATCAATGTGTCTTGATTGCATGTATGATCAATTTCAGACTGCAGAAGTTGGTAAAAATCTTCAGTTTCTTTGTTTTTGGCCTTAGTGGTTGGTGGGTAAATTTGAAGAATAGTTGTATTAACCGATCTTCCTTGTAGGTGTATGGATATTATTCTATCACTGACAGCTTCTTACTTCGGGATAGATCTTGAACTGTTCTTTTCGGTGATGAATGCAACACCATTCCTCATCAATTTGTCATTCCTGACGTAGTAGGAATGGTTGTCTGATTCAGAATGGCCAATACCAGTCCATCTGAGCTCACTAATGCCTAGGATATTGATGTTTATGTGTTCCATTTCATTTTTGATGATTTCCAATTTTCCTAGGTTCATACTTCGTACATTCCAGGTTCCAATTATTAATGGATGTTTGCAGCTGTTTATTCTTATTTTGAGTCCTTCTGCATCAGCAGATGAAAGTCCCAAAAGCTTGACTCCAACCATTTCATTAAGGTGGACTCTACTTTGAGGAGGCAGCTCCTCCTTGGTCATATTTTGAGTGCCTTCCAACCCGAAGGGCTCATCTTCCGGCACTATATCAGACAATGTTCCACTTTGTTTCAGGTTTTCACTGGCCAATTTTTTTTCAGAAGTAGACTGCCAGTTCCTTCTTCCTAGTCTGTGTTAGTCTGGAAGCTCCACTGAAACCTGTCTACCAAGGGTGACCCTGCTGGTATTTGAAATACCAGTGGCAAAGCTTCCAGTATCACAGCAACATGCAAGCCACCACAGTAGGACAAACTGACAGAAATAGGTACTATTATCTCTGTTATGAAACGAGGAACAGGAGCCTTAAAGAGTCCAGTGCTGGTGGTACAGGATTTAGCCCCAGGTGTCTCTACAAAGCTGCTTTGACCAAAGCCACCCCAGACTCTGGTGACCAATACCCCACTTCACCTGCCATACCTTTCCTGCTAAAGATTCTCCCCTCAAAGGGAATGTAAGAGAAACCCAGATGAAAGATGTACCAGGTAGCCAGGTTCTCATGGGTTGGAATAACATCCTTTCAACAGAGCCACAGTGTGAAAGGCTTCTGGCCAAGTAAGTTACGGAATCTATATGAAATGCAGTTCTGTCTATTCCAGTCAAAGGAAGTAGCCCCATAAGCTACTTACATCTTTCATGGAGATGCTCTGCCAATTCTAACATTGTGCTCCTAACGCCCAGATACTTCTTCAGCTCCTCAGGGAGCAAGACCATCTCTCAAGTCCTCCCCCTCCCTGACCCACCCTAGACCTGCTTCTTGTGCTCATGAAGGTCATTTGTCCCTCAGCATTGTCTATTCTCAGCATGCATCAACCTCCCTCTGGCCTCATTTGACAACCTTCCAACCCGGACACAGTCCAGCCCTCCCAAGGATGACTTTTCCAGCCCTGGGATCCTGCCTAGTCAGTCTTCTGCCAGACAGGGTTTCAAACTGGTTCATTCTGGTTTGAACCCCTGCTGAAAATTTGCATGTGCACCCGATATACTGAATCAGAATCTACATTTTGACAAGATCCTCAGGTGAGTCTTAGGTATAATAAAATTTGAGAACCAGTGTCTATCAGTGACTCTCAGAGTTGTTGCCTAACCAGCAGCATTAGCATCACCTGGGAACTTATTAGAAAAAAACCAGTTCAAAGTCCTGCTTCTAGGATCAGTGCTGTATCCTTGGTAACTTCTACTGCCCATTTCTCTGAGGCTTGGGAGCACTGCTCAGGCATCACAAAACCATCTGCCAGGGCTCTGTCAAGTCTTGGCAGCCTTCTGCTGGACAGCTCATGTAGTGTCCCTGGTTGCCTGTCTACCTCAGGTGACAATGGCTCTTCTCAGGCCTCTGCCTCACTCTTGAGCTTCCTTTAGATCTGATCTGTCCCGGTTTGTGTCCTTACCCCGCCCTTCTTTCCAATCCTGCAATTCTCTGCTAGTTCTTCTATTTCAATATCCTGGGAGAAGAAAGAACCAGTCATTATTCCCTGGATGAGAGATCTTGGCACCTTCAGGCTCCTCAGAATTGTTTTCCTTACTAATCTGAGGCTGCTCCCCCTCCCCACTAAATTAATACATCTTCCTCTCCTCACCTTCTCCATAGACATGCTCAGTCTGCTCATCCTTTAATGTGTTCCCTGACCTGGTAATCTTCTAGCTTGGCTGTGCTCCTTAACCTTAGTGCTCATAAGACCCTGGGGGCTAGTCTAGAGGCAGAGCCCATGCTCACCACTCTGCAATGTATTTCAGTGTAATTCAATGTATCTGTCTTTTCATGAATACTCCAGATTATTCTGATGGGGGATGAGGTTGACTCAAGGACCATGCTTTGAGAAACAATTTCCTAAAGTCACTGTCCAAAGATTCTACCATCTTTCTCTAAAGAGAAATTCTTCCTTACTGCCGGTAGGTCCCCCCTCCCACTTGTTCCTTCTAACCCCTTGTTATCTGCCGTCCTTGACTCCATTTCAACAAAAAGAACCTCAGGATGATTACCTGATGGTCATGCTTTTACCAAATAAGCAGTCTTTATTCAGCTCTTATGGCCCTCTCTCTGGTGTTCACTATGTGGAGCTTTCAATTCCTTTAACTTTAATAACATTGGACTGTCCAATTATCTTTCTACCTCTCAAATTCTTATTTGTAAAAATTCTTCGTTACAGTCTCTTCCTCCTCCCAGTCTTTAAATCCCATTCCTCACTGCCCTCCCCACAACATTTCAAAATTGCATCCTCTCTTCTCTGTATTTGCATTTTCTAACTGTTTAACCACCAACCTCTATCTCTAGATTTAGCCTCCTCCCTGATTCCCAAATGTACATTTTGCACAGCTTGCTGAACTTCTTATTTCATTACCTAACAGCCATCGCATATTCAACATTGCCAGACTGACTTAATCACCTTCCCCACAAAACAGTTCCTCTTCTGTGCTTCCTTGTTTATGTAATGGTGTCACTGTTTTTTCAATCACTCCCTTCAGCTCCAAGAATATGTTATAACTCTACCTAGTACCTTTAACCCATTTCCTTATACAATTAGCTTAAAAATCCTATTGAGCGTACCTTTATAGTTATTAAATATATATTTATTTGGGACTTTCTGTGTATTGAGTATTTGGTGTACTACAATGAATGGATGCTGTTCCTGGTTTCAGAGAGCCACAAGCCAGCGGGGAGTCAGAACCACAGGCAGGCATTCTTTGAAACACATCTTTAGGCCCAGAAAAAATACGAAGCACACACATAAACGCAGAATTCCAGGAGAACACAGAAGCTGAACAGCTGATAAGTTTATTCTCATCCCTGGCTGCATATTAGCCCCAGGGGAGCTTTTAAAAAAAATAGCAGTTTCATTACTTCTCCTGTCTGTTTCTGCCTCCTCAAATCGGGCTAATGAAAAAGACCCAGCAATTTTTACAATAATTAAAAAACAAAAAACATTGCCATCTAGTTGATTCGGACTCATAGCAACCCTATAGGACAGATAGAACTGACCCATAAAGTTTCCAAGAAATACCTGGTGGATTTGAACTGCCAACCTTTTGGTTAGTGGCCATAAGTAGCACTTAGCTACTATGCCACCAGGGTTTCCATTTTAACAATAGCAGGTGGTTATTTTAAAACCAAGTATACAAATGAAACCCATATTTCTGAGATATACTTATTTTTATAATATGAGAGGGGAAGAAGTAGGTGGGCTATGGAGAAAAGATTGATGTCAATTTGGTCATTGTGAAAGCTGGTGAAGAGTACGTAGATTTCATTTTTTCCAATTTTGTACATGTTTGAAATTTTCTATTATAATACATTTGTAAACCCTATATATCTGTATGTCATTTATCTATCTATATTTATTTATTATAAGTAGAAATTAGAGAAGCCAAGCTTAGGGGGCCAAGGAAGGTCAGGAGATGGCCGGAACAGGAGAAGGTGGTTGGAAACATTCCAAGCAAGGAAAATATATGAATGTGATAATTCCAGGCAGAGAGCAAGAGCACCTTTTAAATTCTCACCTAGTCCCTTGTCATCTCTGTATTCTGTCTCCTAGATTGTCACATTGTCCTTCTACTTACAGTTCCTTAATTCATTTGTTCAGTTACTCACTCATTCAATAAATATTAATTAAGAGCCTACTATGTGCTACTCACTGTTCCAGGCCCTAGGAATACATCCATTTACTGAGTTAAAACAGACAACTCCTCTGTATGCTGGATACATACAATCCATTGGAGGGGTGGGTAAACAAAAAAAATTTTTTTTATAGTCATTATATCATGCTTTTCTGTAATAATATGGTGGCATGATGCCACTGGTGGAAATGATGTGTCTGCATATGTGATGTTATAGATGGTTCTGTCTTTCTCTGCAGGCTGCCCAATGGCAGCTCCTGTGTCTGACAGTAGAGTCGAGAGGGCCTGGAAGGGCTGGTACCTGCCAGGTGGGCAGAGGGAGAGCTTGGTGAATATTGCCTATTTCCAAATTGCAGGCATGGTTCCCAGAATCTCAATCCTCAGGGGGTGTAGCTTTTGAGAATTAGAGAAGTGCTGGGATGAGCTGAGCACATCTTACACAGTGAGGCAATGTGCACACACAACAGTGTTGTTAATTCGGAAACTGCTTCCAGAATTAGGGTATTCCAGGCCTCCAAAGCTGACTGAGAAGTGGGCTGCTGCTTTCAGCCCTCCTTGGCTTGCTCAGGCTAATCGTAGGGTCAGGAGGACAAGCCGTTCTGGTTTGTCCAAGACTGAGAGGTTTCTCAGGATGTGAGACTTTTGATGCTAGAGCTCAACAGTCCCAGGCACACCAGGACAGGTGGTCACCCAAGCACAGAGTTATGCTGTTAAGGCCAAAGTCTTTCTTTCCAGTGGACCATTCTAGCATAGGACATGATATATAGCAATGTTTGACCTTACATGATACTGAAAGGCAAATCATTTCTAATCAATTGATGTGCCTTACCCCATATGGCCTTTGTGAATCAATGAGAGCAGCAGCAGTCTAGGTTTATATGAAGAGCACATATGTCATGCAAGTCCACACTCCCTGTTCTGCAAAGATATACACACTGCGAAACAAGGCCTGAGGAGCATCTCTGTAGGGAAAGGACTTCAGAACCCACTGAGTTGTTCGGCCTCCATCGTGACTACAGGTGCTCATTAATTTCAATAACCAGGCTTTCAGATTAAGTGAAGGCACTAGAGTAGGCACTTTTTGTGGTGTCCAGACCTCTGTTAAAAGCTGCCTCACTAAGACCAGGTATGCCCCTACAGTCCTGCAGCCACACCTCACAGCAGACAGAACATAAATTGGGCAGTAGTCTCAAGACAGGCCAACTGATTCCTCCGTCGCAGGAATGTGATGAACAAGACATGGACTATCTTGTTAACTGTGGACACTGAGCTGATTAATTGTGTCAATCAATCAAAATTCACTAAGGGTCTTCATGTGTCTGATGCTCTTTGAAGTGATGGGATTCTAAGAATAAGATGGTTCTCTGGGGTTGATCATTTGAAGCCAAGCATACCAAAAAGTAAGCAGAGAAAGCTGAGGAGAACTGGCAGGTCCCACATCAAGTCCCTATACCTACCCTTGGCTCCGGGAGGTACCCCTATGATTTCCAGTAAATGTTTCCTTTTACTAAGTTCAGGGGGTTAAGTTCACTTAACCAAACTCTGAATTTATTCAGGCAAGCACTGAATTTATTGTGACAATGCCTTACAAATGAGAGATACGAAGGTTTGCTGACATTCTTTTGTTCCCAAAGTGTGTTCAGAATGTTTCTTCTTCAACAACTTTTCTGTGAGTGCTATTTAACGGTAGGGATTTTCCTGTTATACTCTCGTTAACACAGACACAAGGAAGAACAGTTTAGGCAGGACATACAAAAAAGTCAGTATTCATGTTTTCATAATCTCCTAGTCACCTAATAACTTGAACATTTGATAGAAGAAAGGTGACATGAACATGACGCTAACGTTCAAATACCTTATCTACCAAAACTAACAAAATCTTTTCAGAGAACCATTTAAAGTTGAACTTTAAAATAGTTGAGTAACTATTTATCTTTACCTTTAATCTCTAATTCAGATCACTTTGGTCTATTTGCAAATTTGTTTAAGACTAAATACATTCATGGTAGCTTGATTTCTCCATAGATGTGATAATTCTAAATTTTCTTCTGCTGTATCCTAATGTGGAGATCTGGAGACTTGGTTTAGAGAAAAGAAGTTCATAAAGTAAAATCTAGGCTTAGAGACAAATGGGAAAACATTTCAATTAATAGTTCAGTTATATAGATTAAGTAGAAAGATTCAGTGCTTCTGTTGAACAAAGGATCCCAACAAATTGATCCCACCTGTGTCTGAGGACTTCTCAGGAGAGACAGAGGAAATCAATGCAGGGTGGAGGGAGAAAGATGAACAAAGGCAGAGCAGTGGCTGGCTCTCCTGCATTCCTGGGGAAGGACAGGCCTCTCCTGCTTCCATGTTTACCTCTGTGAAGCCTCCAGGAAGCATATGTCAAACCTGGCTACTGAGTAAAGCCCACATCCAAGAGTTTAGAGCCACATTGAATCCTTGATCTTTTAGACCAGGGGTTGGCAAATTATGGCCAAAGACCAAATCCAGCCCACCATGCCACCTGCTTTTGTAAATGAAGTTTTATCGGAAAACAGTCGTTATTTATTTATGGCTTATTTAATTATATCTATGTCTGCTTTCCCCCATGTGTCTGTCAGTTTGTCGTACTGTGGGGGCTTGCATGTTGCTGTGATGCTGGGAGCTATGCCACCAGTATTTAGATGCCAGCAGTGTCACCCCTGGTGGACAGGTTTCAGCTGAGCTTCCAGACTAAGGCAGACAAGGAAGAAGGACCCAGCAGTCTACTTCTGAAAAGAATTAGCAAGTGAAAACCTTAAGAATAGCAGCGGAACATTGTCTGATATAGTCTTGGAAGATAAGCCCCCCAGATTGGAAGGGACTCAAAAGATGACTGGTGAAGAGCCTCAAAGTAGAGTCAACCTTAATGATGTGGATGGAGTAAAGCGTTTGCGACGTTTATTTGCTGATGTGGTATGACTCAAGATGAGAAGAAACGGCTGCAAACATCCATTAATAACTGGAACCTGGAATGTATGAAATATGAATCTAGGAAAATTGGAAATTGTCAAAAATGCAATGGAACACATAAACATCAATATCCTAGGCATTGGTGAGCTGAAATGGATTGGTACTGGCCATTTGGAATTGGAAAATCATATAGCCTACTATGCCAGGAATGACAACTTGAAGAGGAATGGCCTTGCATTCATCGTCAAAAAGAACATTTCAAGATCTATCCTGAAGTACAACGCTGTCAGTGGTAGGATAATATCCATATGCCTACGAGGAAGACTAGTTAATACGACTATTATCCAAATTTAGCCACCAACCATTAAGGCCAAATATGAAGAAACTGAAGATTTTTATCAGCTTCTGCAGCCTGAAATTGATCAAACATGCAATCAGGGTGTATTGATAATTTCTGGTGATTGGAATGTGAAAGTTGGAAACAAAGAAGGATCAGTTGTTGGAAAATATGACCATGGTGATAGAAACAATGCTGGAGATCAAATGATAGAATTTTGTAAGACCGACTTCTTTGTTGCAAATACCTTTTTTCACCAACATAATTACACATGGACTTCGCCAGATGGAGTACAGCAATTAAATTGACTACATCTGTGGAAAGAGATGACAGAAAACCTCAATATTATCAGTGAGAACAAGGCCAGGGGCAGACTATGGAACAGACCATCAATTGCTCATAGCAAGTTCAAGTTGAAACTGAAGAAAATCAGAGCAAGTCCATAAGAGCCAAAGTACATACAACCTTGAGTATAACCCACCTGAATTTAGAGACCATCTGAAGAACAGATTTGACACGTTGAACAATAATGACAGAAGAGCAGACGAATGTGGAATGACATCAAGGACATCATACATGAAGAAAGCAAGAGGTCACTGAAAAAAACAGAAAAGAAAAAAAAGGCCAAGATGGATGTCAGAGGAGACTCTGAAACTTGCTCTTTAACATCAAGCAGCTAAAGCAAAAGGAAGAATTGATGAAGTAAAAAAACTGAACAGATGATTTCAAAGGGCAGCTCGAGAAGACAAAGTAAAGTATTATAATGACATGTGCAAAGAGCTGGAGATGGAAAGCCAAAAGGGAAGAATATGCTTGGCGTTTCTTAAGCTGAAAGAACTGAAGAAAAAGTTCAAGCCTCGAGTTGCAATAATGAAGGATTCTACGGGGAAAATATTAAAAGACTCAGGAAGCATCAAAAGATGGAAGGAATACAGAGTCATTATACCAAAAAGAATTAGTCAATATTCAACCATTTCAACAGGTAGCATATGATCAGGAGCCGAAGGTACTGAAGGAAAAAGTCCAAGCTGACCTGAAGGCATTGGTGAAAAACAAGGCTCCAGGAATTGATGGAATATCGATTGAGATGTTTCAACAAACAGACACAGTGCTGGAAGCACTCACTCATCTCTGCCAAGAAATTTGGAAGACAGCGACCTGGCCAACAGACTGAAAGAGATCCATATTTATGCCTATTCCCAAGAAAAGTGATCCAACCAAATGCGGAAATTATAGAACAATATCATTAATATCATGTGTAAGCAAAATTTTGCTGAAGATTATTCAAAAATGGCTGCAGCAGTATATCGACAGGGAACTGCCAGAAATTCAGGGCGGATTCAGAGGAGGACACAGAACCAGGGATATCATTGCTGATGCCAGATGGATCCTGGCTGAAAGCAGAGAATACCAAAAGTATGTTTACCTGTGTTTTATTGACTATGTAAAGCATTCAACTCTGTGGATTATAACAAATTATGGATAACATTGTGAAAAATAGGAATTCCAGAACACTTAATTGTGCTCATGAAGAACCTGTACAGGCAGTTTTTCAGACAGAACAAGGGGATACTGAGTGATTTAAAGTTAGGAAGTGTGTGCATCAGGTTTGTATCCTTCTGCCATACCTATTCAATCTGTATGCTGAGGACATAATCTGAGAAGCTGGACTACATGAAGAAGAACGGGGCATCAGCGTTGGAGGAAGACTCATTAACAACCTGAGTTATGCAGATGACACAACCTTGCTTGCTGAAAGTGAAGAGGACTTGAATTACTTATTGACGAAGATCAAGGACCACAGTCTTCAGTATGGATTACACCTCAACATAAAGAAAAAAGTTGTCACAAATGGACCAATAAGCAACACATGATAAATGGAGAAATGACTGTAAGTTGTGAGGGATTTCCTTTTACTTGGATCCATAGTCAACATCCATGGAAGCAGCAGCCAAGAAATCAAAAGAAGTATTGTATTGGGCAAATCTGCTGCAAAGGGCTTCTTTAAAGTGTTAAAAAGCAAAGATGTCACCTTGAAGACTAAGGTGTGCCTAACCCAAGCCATGGTATTTTCAATTGCATCATATGCATGTGAAAACTGAACAATGAATAAAGAAGACCAAAGGAGAATTGATGCCTTTGAATTGTGGTGTTTGCAAAGAATGTTGAATATACCATGGACTGCTAAAAGAATGAACAAATCTGTCTTGGAAGAGGTACAAGCAGAATGCTCCTTAGAAGCAAGGATGGCAAGACTGCATCTTGCATACTTTGGATATGTTGTCAGGAGGGATCAGTCCCTGGAGAAGGACATCATGCTTGGTAAAGTCCACAGCCAGCAGAAGAGGAAGGCCCTTAATGAGGTGGATTGAAACTGGCTGCAACAATGGGCTTAAGCATAACGATGATTGTGGGGATGGCTTAGGATCAGACAATGTTTCCTTCTGTGGTACATAGGGTCGCTATGAGTCCGAACTGACTCGAAGGCACCTAACAACAACAATGATAATGTCTGCTTCATGCTACAAGGCAGAGTTGAGTCATTGCAACAGAGACTGGGTGGCTCACAGCCTGATATTTTTACTATCAGGCCCTTTACAGAAAAAGCTTGCCAACCCCTATTCTACACTGAGTCATAGTCATGCAGATAACTCCTGCAAGAGTTCTAGTACTTTCTTCTTCATGGCTAAAGCTACTCTAAATTCGTGGGAGTGACAAATGAGGTTATTCTATTTGGAGTTTCAGTGAAAATGTTATCAGAGACCTTACCCTTGATCAACATTGACTGCTTTCTTAGATAAGCTATGAATTTGTTCTCAGACTCCCATAAAGATTTTTTTTTTCCTCTGGGTGAGGTTATCACTCAACTATGCCACACTTGCTGTGTCAGGATATAAGGTAAAGAGTTTAGGTGGTAGCAAGCGGCCATCTAAGATGTAACAATTGGTCTCTACCCACATGGAGCCAAGGAGAATGAAGAACACCAAAGACTCAAGGTAAGTATGAGCCCAAGAGTCAGAAAGAGCCACGTAAATCAGAGACTACATCAGCCTGAGACCAGAAGAACTAGATGGTGCCTGGCTACAACCGATGACTGCCATGACAGAGAGCACAACAGAGAATTCCTGAAGGCGCAGGAGAGCAGTGGGATGCAGACCCCAAATTCTCATAAAAAAGACCGGACTTAATGGCCTGACTGATACTGGAGGGACCCCAGAGGTCATGGTCCCCAGACCTTCTGTTAGCCCAAGGCAGGAGCCATTCTCAAAGCCAACTCTTCAGACAGGGATTGGACTGGACTATAAGACAGAAAATGATACTGGTGAGGAGTGGGCTTCTT
Source organism: Loxodonta africana (assembly GCF_030014295.1). Taxonomy (NCBI): domain Eukaryota; kingdom Metazoa; phylum Chordata; class Mammalia; order Proboscidea; family Elephantidae; genus Loxodonta; species Loxodonta africana. The sequence goes on from NC_087342.1 coordinate 38,840,393, forward strand.
GGATTAAGTAGATACATGAGACTATGTGTGCAGCTCTTGTCTAGAGGGGAGATGTAAAAGCAGAGGGGGACAGAAGCTGCATGAATGGACACGGAAACACAGGGTGGAGAGAAGGAATGTGTTGTCTCATTGGGGGAGAGCAACTACAGCAAGGTATATACAAGTTTTTGTATGAGAAACTGACTTGATTTGTAAACTTTCACTTAAAGCACAATTAAAAAAAAAAAAAGAGTTTAGCTGGATTGACCCAGGGATGGGGTGAAGAAGTTTGTCTCCTCCCCAGTGCCTCACTGGGCCTTTGGCTTTGTCTATGTAAGCTCACTTTCTCTATTCTGCATTGTGTCATGTCATTGTGTTAAATTCTGTGTGGATTATAAAACAAAAATTTTGCTATCCTCAGGAAGTTTACAACTAGTTGTCTTCAAGTTGATTCCAACTCATGGTAAGTCTGTATGCATCAAAGTGGAATTGTGCTCCATAGGATTTTCAGTCGCAGATTTTGCAGAAGTAGATCTCCACGCCTTTCTTCAGAGGCACCTCAGAGTGGACTCAAACCCCTAACCTTTTAGGAAGCAGCTGAGTGTGTTAACCTTTTGCGCCACCCAGGGACTCCTCAAGAAGCTTATAATCTTGCTAATATACCTAATAATCCACAAACAGAAAACAGTTGCAAAGTGCCTTCAAAAAGGTGGAAACTATATAGAAAATGAGATTATAAGTTTATCTGAAGCAGGGATGACTAACTACTGAAGTGATTAGAACACTGAATAGAAAGCCTTTTGCTATTTCTTCAAGTGGTCAAGACATATTATAACCAGAAACTGAAAAAAAAATTTTTTTCTAGAAGACATCAGTGCAATAGAATCACTTAAACACACTGTGGGATAAAATAGTTAATGAGAAGAATTGCTGGCTGCTGACATCAGAAGGGTATTTGATAGATATACTCATGATTGATTCCATGTTCTATAACTTCTGTGTAATTGAGCCTTTTTCAATTTAGTCCCTATATGGAATCTGCTACCCTCACTTAAGCTATGCCCACAGGGCCCTAAAGTAGTAAGGCAGTCAGGGAAAGCTAAAGTAGAAAGCAACAGTCCCATGAAGACAGAAACAAATTTTGAGGTAGGCCAGACAGCAGTCTTTTGAAGAAGGGTTTGAAGGTAGAGAGCCTCTTCTTTCAGTCGAGGCAGTCATCACTAATGTTATAGACACACAGGTGATAAAGACTCATCACGTAATGTCTGAGCTAGGAATAGAAGACAGGAAAACTTAGAATTTGCTGCAATACCTACTTAGTGTCCTGATACAAGGAACAGTCACACTGACACCAACCAGAAGGAGAAAGACGTCATAATGTAATTCAGCATACAGCACTAGGCACAGGAGAGGGAGGGGCGACTAACCTTTTGCAGCTACGTGGGGTTTACCATTCCTTGGAAAGAGCCTGGAAGAAAATATAAGAAACCAACTGTACTGAACAATTGTATTTGATAACAAGGACCTGGCCATTTTGTTCCTTATAAACCCCGTAACCATGGTCATCAGATACAGGTGGCCAGACAGTGCCCTAGGTGTGGAGATCTCACTGAACAAGGTGTTCCTGGGCTCATCCCAGTCCAGGGGCCACATGTGACAGCTACTGGGTGCAGGCATGTTTGTACCAATGGTGCTCACTTTTCCCTCTAACAATAATCAACTCTTCATCTCTTTATGCTTGTTCATCATGACTGTGGGTTACCCACGAGTTCTACTTCTCTTCTTCCATTGTGTCACTTTGAAAGCAACTACTCAAAACTCAAGCCAGGACAGGGAAGACAGGTGGACACTGTAGCCAGTGAGCCCTAATGTTATGAGCAGCCCTTGGGAAAAGACTTGGTAGACAGGGTGGGTCTACTGGTTGGTTATTAAACAAAACCATCTAATTAGCTTCAATAATACCGAATGTGGTGTCTTAGCCATCTAGTGATGCTGTAACAGAAATAACACAAGTGGATGGCTTTAACAAAGAGAAATTTATTCTCTCACTATCTAGTAGGCTACAAGTCCAAATTCAGGACGCAGGCTCCAGGGAAAGGCTTTCTCTCTGTTGGCACTGGAGGAAGGTCTTTGTCATCAGTCTTCACTTGGTCTGGGAGCATCTCAGCACAGGAACCTCAGTTCCAAAGGATGCGTTCTGCTCCTGGTTCTGTTTTCTCGGTGGTATGATGTTCCCATGTCTCTCCACTCACCTCTCTCTCCTATATCTCAAAAGAACTGGCCCAAGACACTTCATAATCTTGTAGACCTTATCAATATAACTGCTGCTAATCCATCCCATATATCATAAAATGATGGGCAATCACATAAAATGATGGACAATCTCACAATACTGAGAACCATGGCCGATCTGAGCTGACCAACATCTTTGGGGGACACAATTCAATCCATGACATGTAGTGAAGCAGGAAAATATGTGCTAATAATTTTAGAAATATTTGTGCAAGGACTTGAAAGAAAAATAAAGGATGTTTTGCTCAATTTCCCACTAGACAGCAAGAAAAATGAGTTAAACTCACTTCCCAAAGTTGAGTATTCATTCCAATTTTTCTCTACAAGTTTCACCATGATTTATATTAACTTATGCTGTCTGATATCAAGCACTGGTGTTGAAATGGTTATATGCTCAGCTACTAACTAAAAGGTTAGCACTTGGAACCCAAGCAGAGCTCTACAGGAGAAAGACCTGGCAATTTGCTTCCATAATGATTACAGTCAAGAAAACCCTATGGTAGCTGTTCTACTCCGTCATATGGGATCACAACGAGTCAAAATCAACTCGATGGTAACTAACAACAACAACACGCTGTCTGATACAGGTTAATAGCCTTTTCAAGTCTACATTTAACAGTTAGACTTTAAAAAATGTATACAACAATTGTAGTGAATTGTTCCTCCACAAAATTTACTTAAGAATGTGGTTTTAAGAGGAATTTTCATTCCTGAAGCCTCTGTTTTTGAGATAATGCCTGTCGGTCTGTTCCATCCAGCTAGAATTCATTCTATCAGTCGCTTATAAACACACCAAGAGCTCTGGGAGAAGTGGAGCTAGTTCTTCAGGAGAGTCAGAGCTACAATCAGATTACAGGAGCCTCAGCACCACCCAGCACCCCTGGGATCAAACAGCTGGCCCTTGCCCTGGGAACGGCCAGCAAGGTACCTCCCTTCTGCTACCTAGGCTGTTTCATATATATGTGTGTGTGTGTATATATATATATATATATGCTTTCAGGGTAACACAATGGAAGCAGAGAAGCATGGTTCATGGAAATACATTCCAAAAGTGTTCATCTGACAAGGAAGGCAAAACCAATCAAACATGTTTTATCTTATATCAAAGTCATGTGAGTCTACTAAGTTAAAAAATAGAAAGTATTTCTGTTGTATCCTGATTTAGAAAATGCTGATTAAATATAATCAAGTAAAAGATAAGAAGTACATGTCACGCAATCCCCACATAGCAGACAAACATGGTAGATACATACAAAGGGAAGGAAAGACCAGAGGATTTTAAGAGTATAATTTTATTCAGTAAAACAAAAACAGGGGTGCATGCAATCCTACCCCTAGTGACGTCCTACACATTATTCCAGGGCCACTGGGCTCTTACGCTAGAAGAGCAAGGACTGGCCGTGGTACTGAAGGTGTCTCTCGGTGGCCACCGGCATGGCTGTGAAATAGACTCCATTGACTGACTTCAAAGCAGTGCTTTCCCACATCATGCTAACAGATCTGGAATCACTTCTAAATACACTGCCTGGTGCAAGATAGAGCAGTCTGTGTTTTTATCTGCCACTAACAAGTTACTCAAATCCCTAGACCATACAAGTCCCACACTGCCACTCCTTGGCCTGACGACTGGACCACCTCAGGGGTGTCTTGGAGTCAGTTTTCAACTCTTAGTGACTCCATGTGACAGAGTAGAACTGCCCCATAGGGTTTCCTAGGCTGTAATATTTACAGGGGGAGCCCTGGTTGTGCAGTAGTCAAGAGCTATGGCTGCTAACCAAAAGTTGGCAGTTCGAATCCACCAGCCACTCCTTGGAAACTGTATGTGGCAGTTCTACTCTGTCCAATAGGAGCGCTATGAGTCTTTTGGTTTTTTTAATCACCAAGACTTTCTCCCGCAGAGCTACTGGGTGGGTTTAAACTGTCAACCTTTGGGTTCAGAACTAAGTGCCTAACCATTGTGCAACCAGGACTCCTTCTAATTTTAAATAAGCTTTTTAAAATATTTTAGTGCCTTTTCAGAATAGGCCCTTCATAGACCTCCATCTTACTCTGGGGTTTTCTCCAGGGGGGCATAGATAATAACTCAGGCTTGATTAGGCATGTTACAGCAGCAGTGAGCCCCACCCGAGATGCCCCTACACCTCATGTGTCCCACAAGCACAAAGCCTCTGGTCAGGATCCTGCTGAACATGGCTGTTGAGTTGTGAAAGGTCATTACCTTGAGTTCTGTTTCAAACTCTCTGAACTGTGACAATGTAAAAGATACTGAGATATAAGAGACTAGAGGAGAAGGAATCAAGCAGAAAGGGGGAAAGAAACTAATATTTACCTCCATTATCGCTGAAGAGATTATTTTGCCCACTGGTACACCGAGACCTGGTGATTGCTCAAGCATTTCATTTTTTTTTTTTAATTGCAAATACTAAGGTGTACCAGTTTTGAAAAGGAGTTTCCATTAAAACTGGCCATTTGAGAAATGTGGTCTAGAGCTTAGAAAGCCTCAGCTGGGGAGAAGAACCCTTAGTTCATGAAATTATTAATCCAAATGAAGCTTAATAACTTTTAGCATGTCAAAGTGCACTAAAAACTTTAGCTAATTAATCACCACCTTACCCGCCAAGGTATATAAAGAGTGACTATTATCCTCACTTTAAAGTTGGTATAAATGAGACCTAGATGGTAAATAGGAGCCCTGGTGGTATAGTGGTTAAGAGCTCAGCTGCTAACCAAAAGGTTAGCAGTTTGAATCCACCAGCCACTCCTTGGAAACCCCATGGGAGCAGTTCTACTCTGTTCTATAGGGTCCCTATGAGTAAGAACTCGATAGCAATGGGTTTGGGTTTTTGGGGTTTTTTAGATGATAGAAGCTGTTGCCGTTTGCACCCAGAGAAGTCGGTGTCTAAAGTAAAGGCAAAATCTGAAATTCTGAGTTGCCAATCTTTGTTGTTTATCCATTCTTCTTCCCAAATTCTCATTCCTTAAAAATCTCTGTTAAAAAGTTTCATGTTTAGGAGGTGGGGCCAAGATGTCTGACAAGGTAGAAGCTACCTCGGACCCTTTTGCAACAAAGACTCAGAAAAAAAAATGAATTGATCACATACATGACAATCTACGAACCCTGACCATCAAACACAGATCTAAAGAGTAGTCCTGAAGCAGCAACTGCCTCTGGAGCCACCATCTGGTACCACAGCCTTGAGCCATTGTGATTCCCTAGTGCCTAGTGGCTGGGCTAATTGTGGCTTGTTCAGGCAGGGCAGGCACAAGACACAGCCCTAACCCCTAGCCCCCTGGGGTAACCTTGGTAGAGACTCAGCCAGCGCAAGCAGGCTGCGCACTGACCCGGCTAACAAAAGAACGAGCAACCACGGGGAAGCAGAGTCTGTTTTCGGAGCCTGGAACAAGCTTCCCAGTCAGAAAACCTTGGCGCTGGGCTTTGGACTGGGTGCAGGGGAGATGAGCACAGCATCCTGAGACGGTACAAACACAGGATGCAGCCCTAGCCCCCTGACGTGACCTCAGTGGAAGCCCAGCCAGTGCACGCAGGTAGTGCAGTGACGCAGCTGACAGGTGGAGAAGTCACCGGGAGGCAGCGACTGGTTTTGGAGCCTGGAGTGTGGCATCCCAGCCGGGGAACCTTGCCACTGGGCTTTGGAGTAGGAGCAGAGGAACTGACCACGGCATCTGAGACAGCACAAGCACAGGACACGGGTCTGACCCTCAGGGGCAGTCTTGACCCAGCCAATGCAGACAGGCTACACACCCCTTGGGAATCTCAGATAAAACAGTCATCGCCAAGCAAGATACGTAACTTTGTCTATATTCCTGGGTGCTACTTTCTCCTATCTATCTGATCCCTCCCATCCCCTTCCCAGCCGGCTTCATTAACATTGGAATTTCCTGGGCCAGAAAGTGAAGTGCTCTGTGGTTTTTTGTTTTTTGTTCTTGTCTTTTCCTATCCCATTCTCCTGGCCTGAGAGAAGCAGCTACAAAAAACCCAGGGACCAAAAGTCCTTCCCTGACTTCCCGAAATTGGAATAAAAATACAGAAGCAGCTCCAGCCAAGCATATGAGATCCACAGTCTTGGACTTTCATCCCTACAGGGAACAAGGTGGCTATAATAATGCAAAGGCAATTCTGATAGTGATCTGACTGTAATTGTTTTAGCAGATTACTGGAAAGACAAGTTTTACAGGTCTGATATCTCTACCTATTAAACAGAGCCCTCACTGACAGACAATGGGGAACCGAGGGCTGAAGCTCCACCCAAACCACCTAGCCTCCTGCCATAGGGGTCTCAGGATAGTGACACCTACCAATCCGTAGAGGTACATGCATTGGGTGCCTAAGGTACACCTGTGGAGCCCACCCACCAAAGTGCTTTAGGAATAGAGACACACCTACCTCACTGGCACTTGGGGGAAGCCTGTCAGCATCCTGCCCCCCCTCCCCGGAGAGTGAACCCTGCTGCTACTAGAATCTGGTGCACACAACTATAACCACTACTCCTCTAAGTGAATAAGTGACAGTCTACACCACACACTTGATGACCCAATATCAGATTCTACTCAAGAATAGTGAATGGACTCTTAGGCTTATATATCTGGTAACAGCTCAAACCAGCTGGTAATAGGACATAAGTGATTCAAAGCCTACAACAATCAAGACAGCACAATCTAGTAGCCCGACTATGTATATTGAAAGAAAACAAAACAAGACTCAGTGAGCAAATATAAAATAAATCCTTACAATATCTTATAGATGGCTCTGAGACAGCAGTCGATATCAAACCACATAAAGAAGCAGACCACGATTGCTTCAACAACTCCCCAAATTAATTTAAGACCCCAGGCACTACAAAACAAACTAAACTTTCATTTTCTAACTTAAGAAAGATTTCAAATATTTTTCTAAATGGTACTGTTTCTGATATAGAAACTGTAAAACCAAGGGGGTTCAAATGGATTAAAGTTAAAAGTTAAATTGGAGTGCTGTAAATTCACGTAATCAGCCAAGGAAAGAGTTTATTCTGGTTGAATAATCAATTTCATCTGGATTCATGTGTGTCACCTGTTAGAAAAAATTTCCAAATTGTGTAGTGCGAATGCAGAAGTTCACGGAATAGGAATATTAACTATCATAACAAGAGTAACACGCTTTTTCTTCCCAAAATTTAAATCCTTCCCCAATGAGCCTTGGACGGGTACTTTTGCAAGCTTTTAAGACCCCAGGCACTACAAAACAAACTAAGAAGTAGAACAGAAGCATTTAACAGGATATTAAGCCAATTAACTGAGATGTCCCATGAAACCATGACCCTAGCCCTCCAAACTAGGCTCAGTAGCTGCTCTTGTTTTGTTATTGTAAATACATCTATCACACATTTGCCAATTCAACTTTTTACAGGTGTAAAACTGTTGACATCAATTACATTAACTGGCTGTGTAAACTTTACACTTAATGTGATTTTTCCATCACCATAAACTGAAACTCAGTGCTCATAAGCAAGAACCCCTTCCTTCCCTCTTCCTGCCACACTGTAACTGCTAATAAACTTTGGTCTTTATACTATACATTTGCCCATATTTGTCTTTTTATGTAAGTGAGGTCACATAAATGTGTCTTTTATGATTGACTTATTTTACTCAACATAATGATTTTTATCAAAAGACTTTACCAGAAAAGTAAAAAGACAAGCTACCAACTGGGAGAATATCATCAGAGCCATATATCCAATAAGAATATAATAAAAAATATATAAAAATTTGATAAAGTCTTTTTATGAACAAAACTATTCGATTTTTATTAGGTCTCTTTTACTTATTTTGTCTTTTTCTATTCATGTTTTTGTTATTATATCAGATAATCCAGTGTTAAAAGCTAGACTCAACAGCCTAGTTCCTATATTTTCTTCTAAGAATTTTATGGTTTTAGTTTTCACATTTAGGTCCTTCCTATTTATTTAAGTCTTCTTTAATTTCTTTCCACAGAGTTTTATACTTTTCATTGTATATGTCTTTCACATCCCTGGTTAAGTTTATTCCTAGGTATTTTATTCTCTTAGATGTTATTGTAAATGGTATCATTTTCCTAATTTCCTTTTCAGAATTTTCATTGCTGTGTAAAGAAACCTAGTTGATGCTTGTTTGTTGAACCTGTACCCTGAAACTTTGCTAAATTTCTCTACTAGCTCTATAAGCTCTCTGGCGGATTCATTGGAATTTTCTATATATAGGATCATATCATCCATGTATAGAGATAACTTTTGTTCTTCTTTTCTGATTTGGATACTTTTTATTTCTTTCCTTGTCTGATTGGTCTGGCTAGGACTTCTAATAAAATATTTAATAGGAGCTGTGAGAGCAGGCACCCTTGTCTTTTTCCTGATTTCAAGGGGAAAGATCTCTGTCTTCCTACATTAAGTATAATGTTAATTGTTGGCTGTTCACATATGTCCTGAATCATCTTGAGGAATTTCCCTTCTATTCCAATCTTCTTGAGGGTTTTCATCAAGAAAGGGTTTGGATTTTATCAAATGCTTTTTCTGCATCCATAGAGATGATCATTGTGGTTCTTTTCCTTTGTTCTACTGATGTGTTTTGAGTCAGTCTAACAAAAAGATTTACTCGACATACACCCATTTTAGGAGGTGGCATAAGATTAAGAACTAATGGCACTGAAGGAAGAAATAGTCCAGGCTACGCTGACAGCATTGGCAAAATACAAGCTTCCAGGAATTGACAGAATATCAGTTGAGATGTTTCAACAAACAGATACAACCCTGGAAACCTTTGCTTGTCTATGCCAAGAAATTTGTAAGACAGTTACCTGACCAAATGACTGGAAGAGATCCATATATGTGCCCATTCCAAAGAAAGATTATCCAACAGAATGTGGAAATTATCCATCAGTATCATTAACATCACACACAAGCAAAATTTTGCTGAAGATAATTCAAAAATGGTTTCAGCATTACATTGACAGGGAACTTCCAGAAATTCAAGCAGGATTCAAAAGAGAACATAGATATCATTCAAAACAGGACAAGGGATATCATTGCTGACGTAAGATGAATCTTGGCTGAAACCAGAGAATACTAGAAAGATGTTTGCCTGTGCTTTATTGACTATGCAAAGATATTTGACTGTATGGATCATAATAAATTACAGATAACATTGCAAAGAATGGGAATTCCAGGACACTTAATTGTGCTCCTGAGGAACCTCACATAGACTAAGAGGCAGACGTTCGAACAGAACAAGGGGATACTGCGTGGTTTAAAATCAGGAAATGTGTGTGTCAGACTTGTATCTTTTTAACTACACTAACTCAATCTCTGTATGCTGAGCAATAAGTCTAGAAGATGAACTATATAAAGAAGAACAGGCCATCAGGGTTGGAGGAAAAACCATTAACAACCCTCGATATGCAGATGACACAACCTTGCTTGCTGAAAATGAAGAGGACTTGAATTACTTACCGATGAACATCAAGTGTGGATTGCACCTCAACATAAAGAAAACAAAATCCTCAGAGCTGGACCAATAAGCAGCATCATGATAAATGGAGAAAAGTTTGAAGTTGTCGAGGATTTCATTTTACTTGGATCCATAGTCAATGCCATGGAAGCAGCAGTCGAGAAATAAAATGGGCAAATCAGCTGCAAAGACCTCCTTAAAGTGTTAAAAAAAACAAAGATGTCACCTTGAAGACTAAGGTGCACTTGACCCAAGCCATGATGTTTTCAGTCACCTCATATGCATGGGAAAGATGTCCAACGGGTAAGGAAGACCAAAGAAGAATTGGCGCTTTTGAATTGTGGTGTTGGCAAAGAATATAGACTATACCATGGACTGCCAAAATAATGAACAAATCTGTCTTGGAAGAAGTACAACCAGAATGCTTCTTAGAAGTAAGGATGACAAGACTTCGTCTCACATATTTTGGACATGTTATCAGAAGGGATCAGTCCTGGAGAAGGACATCATGCTTGGTAGAGGGCCAGTGAAAAAGAGGAAGACCCTCAACAAGATAGATTGACACCATGGCTGCGACAATGAACTCAAGCATGACAATTGTAAGGATGGCGCAGGACCCGGCTGTGTTTCATTCTGTTGTATATAAGGTTGCTATGAGTCAGAACCATCTTGATGGCACCTAACAACAACAACAAGGGTAAGTGGGTACCAACTTAACTTCAGTAACTTACAAGAAATTCTACATCTATACCATTCCTCTCCCTGCTTTTGTGTTGTTGTTATCACTAATTATGTCTTTATATTTCATGTGCCCTGCAACATAATTTTATCCTTGCTTTTCATATATTTGTTATTTAAAAACAAGAAAGACAAAACTTTTTGAATTATCAAGCATGAACATCTTATTACTAGCTGTTATATTTGCCCATGCAATTTCCTTTATTAGGGATCTTTCTTTTTTATGTATGGCTTTTACTTACTTTCTAGTGTTCTTTTGTTTTTGTAGGGCCAGCCTGATGGGTATAAACTCTGTCTCAGCTTCTGTTTGTCTGGGAATGTTTTAATTTCACCCTTATTCTTGAAGGATAGTTTCACTGAGTATAGTACTCTTGGTTGACACTTTTTTTTTTTTTTTTTTAATTTTAGCACTTTATATCATTCCATTTCCTTCTGGCCTCCAATTTCTCTGAGGAGAAATCAGCACCTATTCTTGTTGGGGATCCTTTGTACGTGACTGCTTCTCTCTCGCTGCTTTCAGGATACTCCGTTTATCTTTGCTTCTTGAGAGCCTAACTATGATGTGTCTTGGTGTAGAACTCTTTGGGTTTATCCTGCTTAGGGTTCTTTGAGCTTCTTGGATTTGTAGATTCATGTCCTTCATTAGATTGGGGAGATTTTCTGTTATTTCTTCAAACCTTTTTTCACTACCTTTCTCTGTTTCATCTGCTTCTGGAATTCCCATGATGCATGTATTAGGTCTCTTGTTTTTGTCCCAATAATTCCATTAAAGTGTGCTTGGTCTTCTTGAGCCTCCATTCTTATTGCTCTTCAGTATCTATAATTTTACCTATCTTGTCCTCTAACTCACTGATTCTGTCTTTTACTTGATTAAATCTGTTGTTAAGATCTTCTATTGTGTTTCTCATTTCAGTTATTGTCCCTTTCAGTTGCACTGTCTCTTTTTAGATCCTCATTTTGTTCTTGCATTGTTTTCCTTATTTATTTTAGCGCTTTGTTTTCTTTTGGTTCTTCAACTATTTTTAATGTTTTTATTTAATATTTTTCCATGTTTTTTCATTATCTGATCATCCCTAGATGCCCTTTCACTTCTTTTGTTGTGTTTATTTTGATGGACCATTTTGTCTCAGTTTGGGGAGGGGTTGTCACACTCCAAATGGAGCCCTGGGGAGGTTGTTTTTAGATCAGAAGCTTATAGTCCTGTTTCTTTGTATAGGCAAGGGTTGTGGTGATTAGAGAAGTAGGCTTTTTTTTTGGGACCACTCCTCCAGTTCACAGCAGCCAGTGCTCTGCGTGGCTGGGGTGAAGGGCAGGAACAGTGGGTGAAATGATTTTCCTACAATATGCAACTCATTGTTAATTCATTGATTCTTACCTGTGTGCAGTTCCACACTACTTTCCTCTGCTCCCCAATTCAGTCTTTCAAAGCTGAGTACTGTTTCCTTTTGTATTTCTTGTATTTGTGGGATAGGGTCAGAATGATGGTCTATTTATGCTACCGTCTTACCAGAATTCTCTTACTCTCTTTCTTGAAGCACCATTTTGCAGGTTATAATATTTTCAGTTGACAGTTAGTTTCTTTCAACACTTCAAATATATCATTTGATATAACTTATTGGGGATCCTTTATATGTGACTATTTGCTTCTCTCTCACTGCCTTCAGTGTTTTCTCTTTAACTTTTCTTTTTTGGGAGCCTAATTATGATGTGTCTCAGTGTTGAACTCTTTGGGTATAACTTGCTTGGAGTTCCTTGAGCTTCTTGGATTTGTAGATTCATGTCCTGCATCAGATTCAGAAAGTTTTCTGTTATTATCTCTTCATATATTCCTGTGTCCCTTTTTCTTTCTCACCTCTTTCTGGAACTCCCATGATGCCTATATTAGATCTCTTCATGTTGTCCCACAATTCAATTAAACTTTGCTCTGCCTCCTTGGGCCTCCATTCTTGTTGCTCTTCAGCCTCCATTATTTAGACTATCTTAGTCTCTATTTCACTGATTCTTCTGCTTGATTAAATCTTGTCAAATCTTTCTATTGTGTTTCTCATTTCAGTTATTGTCTCTTTCAGTCACAATATTTTTTTGATTTTTTTTTAGAGTGGCTATCTCTTTTTTAAATCCTCATTGTGTTCAAGCATTGTTTTCCTTATTTCTTTCAGATCTTTGTCTATGTTTTCCTTTAGTTCTTTGATTATGTTTGATGTTGTATTATATTCTTCCATTCCATTCATTATTCAGGCCTCCAAGACTCCCTTTCTCTTGTTCATTTGAATGGGCAATTGTTTTTTTTTAATCTTTGTGTGTCTTGTGATTTTTTTTATTGGGGCATAGGAATTTTCGAGAGTGTTAACTTTCTCAGTTATACCCACTATTTGGTGTTCTTGTTTCTACTACTTTCTACAAGAAACTCTTAGGCAGGCCAAGTCTTAGTCCCTTGCTTACCACTTCCTCTCTCTCACTGTGATAGCTCCTTCTCCCACCCTGATTTAATTAGAACTTGAAAGTTTCAGATCTCAGTTTTCAACTTTCACTGTCTCTTAAACATGCCAGAGAACATGCAGTGATCAATCTGCCCACCAGAGGGTGCAGCCACTCAGGTGAGATGTGGTACACTACTCAATCTGTCCACAGGGGGCACTGTTATCTCTCTCTGGTTAACACTCTCTTCCCAGCTTTCTTTCTGCAACCAGGTTTTCAGTCAGAAAGCCCACACCCAGTGATTCCCCTGTGAGGTTGGGCATTGCCCTCAGGTTTTGCCTGAGGCTTTCTTCCCTACTCTGTGGGGTCACTTATATCTGAGCTGGCATTCAGGGGAAGCACAAACAGATTTTCCTCCATGTCAGGAGGAGGAGAGGCTGGCACTCCCCAGACCAATCTCCAAGAGATTTCTCTTGATTTCAGAGCCCCAGGAACCCGATATTAGTTGGGGAAGAAGTCTCCACTTAAGTGACCCTCCTCCAAGCACAACAACAGGGGGCATTCTGTAGCAGTTCATATCAGTCCAGCAGTGACGTTACCAGGTGGAATAGGGGCTGGCATACTCTGAACAAATGCCAGGGACATTTTTTGCATTGTTGATATCTGAGCCTCTCTAGTAGTATGTTGGGTGTGTGTGCAGGCTCCCTTCAAGGTGCCTGTTTCCTGATACACAGCAGTCTCATCAGTAGTTCTTAGCACTGACAAGAATGGGGGGCAGACAGACCAAAACTGACCTCCAGGGAGATCTGTCCTGTTAATTTCAGAGGTCTGAAGGATGAGGTGTGCAGGCTGGCAGAGTGCTGGCTATGCTAGCAAATTCCATTACAAGGGGCCTTATGTAGCAATTTGCAGCAGGCCGGTAGTCAACAGTCAACAGGTAGGGGAGGGGGTGACATGATCTGAACAGACTTTCAGAGATGCCGGCCTTGTTGATTTTAGAGTAGAAGCTTGGGGTCCTGCCTCTTTAAACAGGCAGAGTGAGTGGTAGCTAGGAAAGGAAGCTCTTTTGTTGGGGTAACTTTCCCAGTTCATGGCAACTGCAGCTCTCATGGCTGGGCTGAAGAACAGGAAGTGAATTTCCTACTATATGCAACTTGTCTCATTGATTCTTGCTTATCTGCACTTTCCTGCTGCTGTCCTCTACTCCTCAATTCAGAGTCCCTCAAGGTTGAGCACCATTTTCTTGTTGTATTTCTTTGTGTATTTATGGGGAAGGGTTGGAATGATGATCTGTTTATGCTGTCATCTTCATAGAATTTCCCTGAATAAATTTATTATTCAGAATAAATTGTCTAAAATATTGTGTATGGTTTGGTGCCCAGCACCTGCTGCTGTTGTTAAGAAGAACATCTGAGCTGGTGATTGCTGCCAGAAAGCAATTATTTTAATTGTGGAAAATTTAAAGTGTACAGAAAAGGATAGGGAATAAATAATGCACTAGCACACGCCCACCCTTAGCTTTGTCAAATTTACCATATGATTAATTTCAACACTTTTTCATTAAAACCTTTAGCAAAACAGAAATAGAGAGGAAATTCCTTAATCTAAAAAGTGAAGCTATGCATTTTCCAGTTACCAACATACTTCATGTACTCTTTCTTCTGAATTCAAAAACAGGACAAGTATGTGGCCACCTTGCCCCTTTGAGTCCATCATCATCCTGGAGAGTCCGGTGTGCATGTACGATCAAATGGAGAAATGGAGTAGATTCAAAGAAAAAATAAAAAATGTAGTAATTCCACATGTGGTGTGGTGGGTTTTGTTGCTGCTGTTGATTTCTAGTTTAACTAGATACTGTGTGATAACAGTTCTTTGTTTCATTGACATTTGTATTCTGGTCTAGAGTGTGGTGACTTTAGACAAGGTCCTACTTGACTAGAATCTGTGTTCTGTAACTTGGGGATCCAGAATTCTCTATAGACAGTTAATAGAAGGGATCTTCTTAGCTGTATGGCTAGAACTAGTGTAGAAACTTTTTCACTGTGCTCCAAATCCCTTGCAATCCTCACTATTTTGAGCATGCACTGTGCCCAGCCATACAGAAACTCCAAGGCTGGGATCCAAGATGCCTCCTAAGCTGAGCTTAGGGCATCAGCAGAAAGAGCTATTCCAAGCACAACTGAACCATAGAACCATTATATTCATTTGAGCCTCTGGGTGCTTGAACTCCCTCTACAAGTGTCCCAGCCCATAAAACTACCATATGAGCCAGTATACTCCACTCCTAGGTATATACCCTAGGGATCTAATAGAAATGACACAAACAGACATATGTACTCCATGTTCACTGCGGCACTATCAGTATAGCAAAAAGATGGAAGCAGCCTAAGTGTCAATCAACAGATGAATGGATAAGCAAAATGTGGTACATATATACAATGGAATACTACTCAGCAATAGAGAGAAATGAGTTCCTGAAACATTTTACTATGTGGATGAGCCTGAAGAACATTATGTTAAGCAAAATAAGTCAGTAAAATAGGTAAATATTTTATGTTCCCACTTTTATGAAATGAAAAGGTAAATATACAGAGATTAATGTTCATTCGTAGTTATCAGGGGTGGGAGGGGGGAGAAGAAAAAGTATGCCCTAAGTAGTAGTCACTTTCTGTTGATGGTAATGAGAAAGGGGCCACCAAATGTAGGTGAAGTTTGCACAGCTTGACTAATGTAATTGGTGTCAATAAGGTGTACATAAGGAAAAATGAATTGGTAAATACTAAGTTATACATAATTTTGCAAAAGTAAGAACCACCTAAAAAAAAATGGGGAAGGGCTACAGATGCTGACCCTAATTATACATAATAATAACCTTACGGAATTAATTCTCTTGGTTTGAGGGCATAGGGTCACGGTCTCCTGAGACAATACAGTAAATTGGCATAATATCATTTCTAAAGTTTATGTTCCACATCCCAGTATGGTGAGTTGTGCTTGGGATCTTAAAAGTTTACAAGTGGCCATTTAAGGTAAAACTATTGGTCTCTATTCATCCGGAACAAAAGAGAAAGATGGAAACCCAAGAATCAGAGAAGGAACCAGACTACAGGACTAATTGTCTCCATGAACCACTGCCTCCTCTACTTTGAGACCAGAAGAACTAGATGGTGTCTGGCTACCACAGCTGAACGTTCAGACCAGGGACACAATAGATGGATCCCAAAAGAAAGGGAGAAAAATGAGGAACAGAGCTTCAAATTCTTAAAATATCAGACTTATTGGACCTATTGAGGCTGGAGGAGTCCCTGAGACCATGGTCCTGAGTTACTCTTCAAACTTTGAGTTGAAACTACTCCCTGAAGTCACCTTTAAACTAAGTAACAGATTAGCTCAAAAAGTAGATCATCACCCTTGAGTATTGCATTCTTTTTAAAAAAATTATCTATAAAGACCAAATGGTCAGCTATTATTTTAAAGCATAGATAAAAAGGTTAGGGTACAGGGAGTTTAAGTAATTGGAAGTGGAACAACTACAACAAAAGCGATAATATTTATGCAACGTGAAGAATTTAAGCAATATCACTGATCATTATGTCTATAAAACTGTGGAAGGGGAGCAAGTTTTGCTGTGTGCATTTTCACTAAAAAAATAAAATATTAATTAAAAAAATAAAAGAAGCCCTAGTCTAGCAGCAGGAGCCTTCTAGGAGGGGTGCAACCTGTGGTTGTTCTCTGGGACTGTGGCTACCTCTGCCAAACTGCACAGAGTGGCTGCAGTGAGCTGGGGCAAAAGCCTGGAGCTTTTTCCCTGCATTATTTCCCAATACATTTAACAAATATTAAATGTGCATTTGCGTTGTGAGGTCTCTGGGATGAGCAGTGAGCAGAGCTTCTGGAGTCCCTGCCTTCAGAGAGTGAACAAACTAGGGGTGCGTGAGAGGTGGGAGACACTGGATTTTCTCCTTGGGAACCTGTCAACTTCTGCTTTAAGTGTATTGGGATGATGTCATTAGGGTTATACAATCTCAGAATTGTTTATTTCTACACTATTTGGTGACTTTTTTCTCCCTAATGTCAAAAGAAACTGAATCAAAACAAAATTAATACAATAGATGAGGTTTACTTGGACAAAGGATTCACAAATTGGGCAGCACCAACCCGAAAGTGGAATGGTACTCTGCCAAGTATTAGCAGTGAATGGCTTTTACTGACAAAACATGGAAACAAAAGAAGCATATTTCTGATTGGCTTATACAATTTACTGTTGAAGCATTTTTGAGATCTCATTGGTCAATGCAGGTGACCTGATTTACAGAAAAGTTAGTCAATTACAAGAGGTTTTATTAGGCTTAAGTTTCGATAAAGAATAGTCTTAGGGGTGCTGTCCATTCAACTGCTGACAGCACTCTATCAACCACATGATTTCATTATTATTTTATTTAATAACCCATCCTTCTGATCAAGACCTGCAAAGAAGGTATTTGATAAAGTTACTGGCATCTTGTTTTGACTTCTTCTAGGCCTTCTCCTGCATGGGCTTTCACTGACTGATGTCCAGTGATGGTCTCTTATTTCCAGGCCTTCACCATACCACAGCTAAGGCTATGGGTAGTGCTAACCAGAGGCTGAAGGGGTGAATGATTAAAGGAGTAACAGTGTGTTTGAGAAATGTCAGCTGAGTCGAGCTAGTCAAACTCCATGGCTTGATTATTTTTACTGTCAGAGGCATAAACAGTTTCTTCTAAAAGCATTATTCTGTGGAAGGAAAGAGTGTTGGTAGATTCGTTGTAAACATCCTGAAAACAATTAGTAATACATCTGATTATTCTACAAAAAACAACAATCATGATTAAAATTATAATTCCTGTTTACATTAAAGTATACATCCAAGACTCTAGATTAGTAGGCAGCCAGCAAAACAGATCAAATCCCCAGTTGGGATGAGAGTCTATTTGGTGTAACCAGTGTGCTTGTTATTGAATTTTGGCTACAGCTTTTTAAACCTGTCCAGTGGAATTTACCATATACAACAAGAAGTGTTAGCTATCGCAAACACCTCCTTGTTGGGCCAGAGGAAATACAAAACAATTCTATTATCTAGCATCACCCTAGTTAAAGAGTTGAGAGACTTCTGTTGAGCTTGTATAGCCTCAGTTGTTGACTCAGCTTTGCTGCTATAGTTTGATAAGACACATGTTATAAATTACAACTTCATTTGTATTGATTCCCAACCAGGGAAGTAAGAACCTAACAAAGAAAGCAAAGGCTGTGGGGTTAACATCCGCTGGCAAGACATCTTGTTTGTTTCTAATTTTTTCAAAGATCTTTAGGATGTTAGTCCAATCTATACTTTCATTGTATGGATGGAATTCTAGTGCAACCCTAAGGGCTCCAACAGTGCAGCCTCCAGTCATTGAGGCATTGGAGGGCCCAGGTTTCGTCTGAGTTCTGAAGAGTTTCATGATCTTTATACCAACTGGATCCTCCACAATGAAAAACATAGCCTTTGAGTGCACAGAGGACACCCGCATTGGTGGCATTATTAACAGATCCATTAAAAAGAACTGTACTATTTAGAGCGATTTGGTAGGTCTAAAGCTAGAGGTTGGGCTAGTGACGATTTAAGTTCATGAAAGACTTTATCTTGGTCTGGTTGCCATGGTAAAGTTTCAGGGACTGAATTCTATATTAGTTGGTAAAGAGGTATAGCCAATAAAGAGTGATTTGGGACTCAGTTGCAATGATATCCAGTTAGTCCCCAAAATCCTCACAATTGCTTTTTGGTTTGGGATTTGGAATAATCTTGAATCATCCCTATGTGTTCAGTGGTGAGAAAAACTCTAGCTGAAAGGTCATGCCCAAGAGAGAGAACATTTTCTTTGCATAACTGAAGATTTTCTTCTGAGGCCTTATGGACATGTTGGGCTAACTGAGTCAATAAACGGAGTTTTGTTGGCATCTTTCTTTGGTTTCTGAATATAAAAGTAAATCATCAATATATTGAATTAAAGTGGATCAGAGGGAAAATTTCATTTCTACTCTGTCCTATAGGGTCACTATGAGTCGGAATCAACTCGATGGCACTGGGTTTTCTGGGAAGATCCTGATGCAATACTTGAGAAGACTGTGAAGGAGCCTCAGTAAATCCTTGAAGTATGTCTGTCCAGGAATATTGTTGATTTGAACAAGTAAAGGAAAACTATTGGCTATCCAGATTAACAGGGATACTGAAAAAGGTTGAGTAAAGCCCACTGTTGAGAACCAATTAGCATAAGCTGGAATTTGGGACAGCAAAGCATTAGGATTGAGCGCTACGGGAAATCTGGGAATAATTATTTAACCAATAACCCACAGATCCTCCACAAACCTCCATCCTCAGCTGTTTAGTTTATGAATCAGGTGTGTTGCATGGGCTGGTGCAGGGAACTAGTCCCTGTTTGATGATATCTGCAACTAATAGATATAAGCTTTTTTTTTTTTTAATGCTTTAGGCTTAAGATGGTACCGGGGTAGTTGAGGTAGGGACTTGGAGTTATCTATGTGTACTTTAATTGGCTCTGAAATTTTGATATGGCCAATTTCAGTAGAATAAACAGATGACAGTTTAGGTACAGAAGCTAAGTGCAGTGATTCCGATATGTCAATCTTGGGTTTAGGAGATTTTGTTTTCAGTGCACATAATAACTCAGTCAGGGGTTCCTTAGGGAATTCTAAGGTTATTTCTCCTCTGGAGTGAAATGAATGTCTCATTTCCAAGTAAATTTATTGGGGGCAGTTTCGCATAAGGTGAGGTGAAAGAGTGGTGTTCTCTCATGGGTCCTAGTTGGATCTGAATGGATTCAGACTTTTGGACTTCCTGAGTCTGATTGGATATCCCCACAATTTGTAATTTGTGTTGACTCTGGTTAAGAGGCTACTTTAATAAAATGGGGTTTGATGCTGAAATGGTGACTCCGAAGTCTATCAAAAACCTACAGATCTCCCCATTAACTCTGAGCTCTGTTTCCCTCTTTTGTTTAGCTAGAGCAATGGCTGCATAGTAGACTATATGATTGTCCGATTCAAAATGGCCAATGCCAGTCCATTTCAGCTCACTAATGCCTAGGATATTGATGTTTATGCATTCCATTTCATTTTTGACGATTTCCAATTTTCCTAGATTCATACTTCGTACATTCCAGGTTCCAATTATTAATGGATAGTCTACTATACTGGGAATGACAACTCGAAGAGGAATGGTGTTGCATTCATCATCAAAAATAATGTTTTAAGATCTATCCTGAAGTACAATGCTGTCAGTGATAGGATAATATCCATACGCCTACAAGGAAGACCAGTTAATATGACTATTATTCAAATTTACTCACTAATCATAGGGCTAAAGATGAAGAAATAGAAGATTTTTATCAGCTTCTGCAGTCTGAAATTGATCGAACATGCAATCAAGATGCATTGATAATTACTGGTGATTGGAATGCAAAAGTTGGAAATAAAGAAGAAGGAAAATATGGCCTTGGTGATAGAAACAATGCCAGAGATCGAATGATAGAGTTTTGCAAAACCAATGACTTCTTCACTGGAAATACCTTCTTTCACCAACATAAACGGCTACTATACACATGGACCTCGCCAGATGGAACACATAGAAATCAAATTGACCGCATCTGTGAAAAGAGACGATGGAAAAGCTCAATATCATCAGTCAGAACAAGGCCAGGGCTGGCTGTGAAACTGACCATCAATTGCTCATATGCAAGTTCAAGCTGAAACTGAAGAAAATCAGAGCAAGTCCACGAGAGCCAAAATATGACCTTGAGTATATCCCACCTGAATTTAGAGACCATCTCAAAAATAGATTTGACGCATAACACTAGTGACCAAAGACCAGACGAGTTGTGGAATGACATCAAGGACATCATCCATAAAGAAAGCAAGAGGTCATTGAAAAGACAGGAAAGAAAGAAAAGACCAAGATGGATGTCAGAGGAGACTCTGAAAGTTGCTCTGGAGCATCGAGCAGCTAAAGCAAAAGGAAGAATTGAGGAAGTAAAAGAACTGAACAGAAGATTTCAAAGGGCCTCTCAAGAAGGCAAAGTCAAGTATTGTAATGACATGTGCAAAGAGCTGGAGATGGAAAACCAAAAGGGAAGAACACGCTCAGCATTTCTCAAGGTGAAAGAACTGAAGAAAAAATTCAAGCCTCGAGTTGCAATAGTGAAGGATTCCATGGGGAAAAAATTAAACGATGCAGGAAACATCAAAAGAAGATGGAAGGAATACACAGAATCATTATACCAAAAAGAATTAGTTGATATTCAACCATTTCAAGAGGTGGCATATAATCAGGAACCGATGGTACTGAAGAAGTCCAAGCTTCTCTGAAGGCATTGGAGAAAAACAAGGCTGTTGAGATGTTTCAACAAACAGATGCAGCGCTGGAGGTGCTCACTTGTCTATGCCAAGAAATATGGAAGACAGCTTCCTGGCCAACTGACTGGAAGAGATCCCTATTTATGCCTATTCTCAAGAAAGGTGATCCAACAGAATGCAGAAATTATAGAACAATATCATTAATATCATACACAAGCAAAATTTTGCTGAAGATCATTCAGAAATGGCTGCAGCAGTATATGAACAGAGAACTCCCAGAAATTCAGGCTGGTTTCAGAAGAGGACGTGGAACCAGGGATATCATTGCTGCTGTCAGATGGATCCTGGGTGAAAGCAGAGAATACCAGAAGGATGTTTACCTGTGTTTTATTGACTATGGAAAGGCATTTGACTGTGTGGATCATAACAAACTATGGATAACACTGCAAAGAGTGTGAATTCCAGAACACTTAATTTTGCTCATGAGGAACCTTTACATAGATCAAGAGGCAGTTGTTCGGATGGAACAAGGGGATACTGATTGGTTTAAAGTTAAGAAAGGTGTGCATCAGGGTTGTATCCTTTCACCATACCTATTCAATCTGTATGCTGAGCAAATAATCCGAGAAGCTGGACTCTAGGAAGAAGAACAGGGCATCAGGATTGGAGGAAGACTCATTAACAACCTGGGTTATGCTGATGACACAACCTTCCTTGCTGAAAGTGAAGAGGACTTGAAGCACTTACTAATGAAGATCAAAGACCACAGCCTTCAGTATGGATTACACCTCAACATAAAGCAAATAAAAATCCTCACAACTGGACCACTGAGCAACATCATGATAAACGGAGAAAAGATTGAAGTTGTCAAGGATTTCATTTTACTTGGATCCACAATCAACAGCCATGGAAACAGCAGTCAAGAAATCAAAAGACGCATTGCATTGGGCAAATCTGCTGCAAAGGACCTCTTCAAAGTGTTGAAGAGCAAAGATGTCACCCTGAAGAGTAAGGTGCAGCTGACCCAAGCCACGGTATTTTCAACCACACAATACGGGCGTGAAAGCTGGACAATGAATAAGGAAGACTGAAGAAGAGTTGACACCTTTGAATTGTGGTGTTGGCAAAGAGTATTGAATATACCATGGACTGCCAAAAGAACGAACAAATCTGTCTTGGAAGAAGTGCAACCAGAATGCTCCTTAGAGGCAATACTGCGCCCTACATAGTTTGGACATGTTGTCAGGAGGGATCAGTCCCTGGAGAAGGACATCATGTTTGGCAGAGTACAGGGTCATCGGAAAAGAGGAAGACCCTCAAAGAGGTGGATTGACACAGTGGCTGCAACAATAAACCCAGGCATAACAATGATTGTAAGGATGGCATAGGACTGGGCAGTGTTTTATTCTGTTGTGCATAGGGTCGCTATGAATCGGAACCGACTCGACGGCAGCTAACAACAACAACAACAGAGCAATGGCTGCCGCCCCCAAAGATTTTCCCCAGAGCATGGTCAGTTTTGAATGGTTGGGGGCATGTAAGTACTGGGGGGGGGGGTGTCGGGGATCCTCCTTCACAACTGGCATTTCCCCTTTGGAATCTATTCTTCTGTTTAAGTTTTCTACAATCTTTTTTTCCAATGTTTGGTTGTTTACAGTAGAGGCATGTGTTCTTTGGTACTGGGGGTTGGGTGCTACTCATGAGTTGATTATTTGATATCCCCACTCTGGTGAACCTTGAAATTACCAATTTGCAAGGCCAAGAGCTTACTAGTTTTTTTGAATCCTTTCTTGTTCTAGGGTCCATTACAATTGTTCAACCATTTGTGTTAGTTCAGCTAAGGGGCCAGTCTCCCAGCCTAATCTATTCCTTTTATCAGGCTGCCAAAATTTGGTCTTAGCCCATTAACAAAAATGGCAGCAAATGTCCTCTGTTCTTTTAGGGTAAGACCAGAAAATTCTACAAACACCCTTGCAAGCATTTCTTGAAAATCTAAGAAATTAATCCACTTTCTGTTAATAATTTTGTACTTTTGAAGAATTTAATTTCCTAGGGAAACCTTGAGGAATATTTTCAAGAAATGCCTTCACCATGGCTCAGGCTGCTTCCATGACCTGTTCAAAGGGCCTGAGATTCTCAGGGACCTCTACACACTTTTCCAGATTTTTCCATTCTGCCATTTGGATCCAATATCAGGCATCTCCAGGTCCCATTATCATATGAGTTAACTGATATAACTCAGGGAGACCACGATCGTATATTCCAATTTTAATTCTAAATTCCTCACTGAATTTTTGAGGGTCCTCCCTGGGTTTGGAAAATTCCTTTACAATAGTGCTTAATTTTGCTTTTTACCAGGGAGTACAAGAAATCTGGTCAAGTTTCTAGCTTCCATCAGGAGCGCTATCAGTAGATGTTTTGACCTTGAAGGGCATCTGTCCAGAGAAGTTGGGGTCAGAGGAAGAGGGGGATTCAGAGACAGATTCCAAAGAGGCTCAGAATCTGGTGAGGAAGGCAAATGGTGCCATATCTGTCAGGCATTCTTTGAGAGGCAACCGATCATTTCCCTGAATGAAATTCTTGACTTTAGAAACTAACTGATTAGTTTCTGATAATTTGTCAACATTATCTTTTAAAGAAGTTAATTTGTAGTCATTTTTGTGTTAATACTCTTCCAAATATCAGTCAAAGAATGTGTCCTGTTCCTTCTGTAAGGCCTTAGAGTCAGGTTTCTTGAGGACTTCTCTGAGTTGCTTTAAATTGTTGTTGTTGTTAGGTGCACTAGAGTCGGTTTTGACTCATAGTGACCCTATGTAAACAGAATGAAACACTGCCCAGTCCTGTGCCATCCTCATAATCATTGTTATACTTGAACACATTGCTGCAGCCAGTGTGTCACTGAGGGTTTTCTATGCTTTGGCTAACCCTCTAATTTACTAAGCATGATGTCCTTCTTCAGGGACTGGTCCCTCCTGATAAGATGTCCAAAGTATATGAGATGAAGTCTCATCTTCCTTGTTTCTAACGAGCATTCTGGCTGTACTTCTTCCAAGATAGATTTGTTCATTCTTCAGGCAGTCCATAGTATATTCAATATTCTTCATCAACACCATAATTCAAAGGCATCAACTCTTCTTCAATCTTCCTTGTTCATTGTCCAGCTTTCACATGCATATGAAATGATTGAAAATACCATGGCTTGGGTCGGGCACACTTTAGTCCTTAAAGTGACACCTTTGCTTTTAAGCACTTTAAAGAATTTTTTGCAGCAGATTTGCCCAATGAAATGTGTTGTTTAATTCTTGACTTCTGCTTCCATGGGCATTGTAGATCAAAGTAAAATGAAATCCTTTAAACTTCAATATTTTCTCCATTTATCATAATGTTCCTTTTTGGTCCAGTTGTGAGGATTTTTGTTTTCTTTCTATTGAGATGTATGCCATACTGAATGCTCTGGTCTTTGATCTTCATAAGTAGGTGCTTCAAGTCCTCTTTACTTTCTGCAAGAAAGGTTGTGTCCTCTGCATATCACAGGTTGTTAATAATATTGTCTTCCTTCAATCCTGATGCCAGTTCTTCTTCATATAATCCAGCTTCTCTGATTATTTGCTCAGCATACAGATTGAATGAGTATGGTGAAAAGGTACAACCCTATGCACACCTTTCCTGACTTTAAATCGTGCAGCATTCCTTTGTTCTTTTTGAACAACTGCCTTTTGGTCTAAGTACATTTTCCTCATGACTGCAATTAAGTGTCCTGGGATTCTCATTCTTTGCAATTGTTATCCATAATTTGTTATGATCCACACAGTTGAATACTTTTTCATACTCAGTAGAACAGAGTTAACATCTTTGTGATAGTCTCTGCTTTCAGCCAGGATTCATCTGACATCAATAATGATATCCTTGGTTCCACATCCTCATCTGAATCTGGCTTGAGTTTCTGGCAGTTCCCTGTTGATTACTGCTGTAACAGATTTTGAATGATTTTCAGCAAAATTTTATTTGTGTGTGATATTGATGATATTGTTTGATAATTTCCACATTTCTGCTGGATCACTTTTCTTTGGAATGGGTCAAAATATGGATCACTTCCAGTTGGTTAGCCAGGTAGCTGTCTTCCAAATTTCTTGGCATAGATGAGTGAGTGCATGTAGCTCTGCATCTGTTTGTTGAAGCACCTCAATTGGTATTCCACCAATTTCTGGAGACTTGTTTTTTGCCCATGCCTTCATTGCAGCTTGGACCTCTTCCTTCAGTACCATTGGTTCTTGATCATATGCTGCCTCCTGAAATGGTTGAACATCAACCAGTTCTTTCTGGTACAGTGACAGTATATTTCTTTCATCTACTTTCGCTGCTTCCTGTGTATTTTAGTATTTTCCCCATAGAATCCTTCACTATTGCAACTCGTGGCTTGAATTTTTCTTTGTTCTCTCAGCTTGAGAAATGCTGAGCATGTTCTTCCCTTTTGGTTTTCTATCTACAGGTCTTTGCGTGTTTCATTATAATACTTTACTGTCTTCTTGAGCTACCCTTTGAAATCTTTAGTCCAGCTCTTTTGCTTTATGATTTCTTCCTTTTGCTTTAGCTACTCTACATTCAAGAGCAAGTTTCAGAGTCTCCTCTGATGTCCATTTTCTTTCTTTCCTGTCTTTTTAATGGCCTCTTTCTTTCTTCATGTATGATGTCCTTCATGTCATTCCACGACTAGTCTGTTCTTCTGTCATTAGTGTTCAATGCTTCAAATCTTTTCTTGAGGTGGTCTCTAAATTCAGGTGGGATATACTCAAGGTTTTCCTTTGGATCTCGTGGACTTGTTCTAATTTTCTTCAGCTTCATCTTGAACTCGTATATGAACAATTGATGGTCTGTTTCACAGCCAGTCCCTGGCCTTGTTCTGACTGATGATATCGAGCTTTTCCATCATCCCTTTCCACAGTTGTAGTTGACTTGATTCCTGTATGTTCCATCTAGCAAGGTCCATGTGTATAGTCACCATTTATACTGGTGAAAAAAAGGTATTTGCAATGAAGAAGTAGCTGGTCTTGCAAAACTCTATCCTGTGATCTTCAGCATTGTTTCTATCACTAAGGCCATATTTTCCAACTACCAAACCTTCTTTTGTCTCCAACTTTAATTCCAATCACCAGTAATTATCAATGCATCCTGATTGCATATTTGATCAATTTCAGACTACAGAAGTTCGTCAAAAAACTTCAATTTCTTCATCTTTGGCCTCAGTTGTTGTTGCACTAATTTGAGTAATAGTTGTATTAACTGTTCTTCCTTGTAGGCTTATGAATACTATTCTATCACTGGCAGCACTGTATTTCAGGAGAGTTCTTGAAATGTTCTTTTTGACGATGAATGCAATTTATCATTCCGGGCATAGTAGACCATACGATTTTCCAATACCAGTCCATTTCAGCTCACTAACATCTAGGATATTAATGTTTATGCATTCCATTTCATTTTTGACGACTTCCAATATTCCTAGGTTCATACTTCATACATTCCACTTTCCAATTATTAATGGATGTTTGCAGCAGTTTCTTCACATTTTGAGTCATGCCATCTCAGCAAATGAAGGTCCTGAAAGTTCAACTCCATCTATGTCATTAAGGTTGACTGTACTTTGAGGAGGTAGCTCTTCTCCAGTAGTCTTTTGAGTGTCTTCCGACCTGAGGGGCTCATTCTGGCACTATATCAGACAATATTCCACTGCTGTTTATAAGGTTTTCACTGGCCAATTTTCTCAGAAGAAAACTGCAAGTTCCTTCTTCCTAGTCTTAGTCTAGAAGCTCTGCTGAAACCTGTCCACCATGGGTGACCCTGCTAGTATTTTAAATACCAGTGACAAAGCTTCCAGTATCACAGCAACAAGCAAGCTATGACAAACAGACAGGTGGTGGTGCTTTAACTCATCTACCTGAAAATTTCCCCATAATGGCCCCTGTAGTTCTAAATTGTTCTTAGTTAATTTTATCCATTTGAGTAAAAAGGCAAAGTTTTTTGCCCATAATTTTTAATCATAAAGTTTGCCAGAGTTCCCGAAGGAAGATTTTCATTCAGACTCCATGGATCCTAAGGATTCCATGTCTTACCTGTAAGTAGCAGAAAGTCTCAAACAAACATAGTTCCTCCAGAGGGCCAGGCCCAGTCTCCCCTAATACTGAATAAAACTCAGAGAACTCTAAACACAAAAACAGTGGAGTTCATATCTGAAAGGAAACTTATCTGACAATCTCCACCAACAGCATGGAGACAAAAAGCCCAAGCAGTTTGGCAGGTACCAATACGTGCTTCTGCGGTGTCCTCGGAGGTCGCCACAAGTTGTTAAAAGAAAGTGAGTCACCACAAAATTAATATATTGGATGAGGTTTACTTGGGCAAAACATTCACCAGTTGAGCAGCACCAAACTGAAAGTGAAAAGGTACTCTGACAAGTATCAGCAGTGAGTGGCTTTTAATGACAAAATGTGGAAACAAAAGAAGCTTATTTATGATTGGTTTATACAATTTACTGTTGAAGTGCTGTCAGGATGTCATTGGTAAATGAGGGTGAGCTGATTTACAGGAAAACTAGGTGATTACAAGAAGCTTTGTTTAGGCTTATGTTTCCATAAAGACAAGTTATATGAGTGCTGTCCACTAGACTACTGACTCCATTTTGTCAACCACACAGCTCCTTTTTTATTTCATTTAACACTAATAGTGCCTTTTTTGCCCTAAAGTCAGATTTGCTGTTATTGTTATAGCTATTCCAGCTTACTTTTCTTTAGTATTTGCGTAGTGCACCTGACGTGAGGTGGCCACTGTTATGAATTCCCTTCAGAGATTTTTTTGTTCATCCCAAGTCTAGGATAAGACAGAGAAGATTTTTTTGTTACCTCTTTTTGCCAGTAGACACATTTCCTTTTTTCCACTTGGTCACTGAAGTTGTAATCCTTTGCAACCCTGGCTTGAGTTAGGTTCTCAATTCTGAGTGCCTCCTCCTTTGCTCTGGATGGACCTCACCCCCTAGCCCTCCACACTCCAGTCACAGTATGACCTCACCAGCCTACTGTCTGTCTTTTGGCTCCCTTTTCAATTCTGACCGCTGGAATATACTGTACTTTCTTGCAATCTCAGCCGTGTATTTAAAAAAGGTGTTTGCTAAAATTTTTCTAGCACTTAAAGATATTTATAGTTGGAGAGATTTCATATTACTTGTCCACCATATTTCTGGAACCAGAAATCTTTCCTGAGAAGCATTTTTGAAAGCCAGGAATTACTTAACTTTTCTCACCTTTGGTTTCTATTTTCTCTAAAGTTTATTGAAAAATTAACTCCACCAATCCTGTAACCCCTAACATCCTGTCCCAAAAATAAAGCTCTCAGAGTGCTTCACACTTCATTGGAAAGTCAGAGAAACAAGTTTTAGGTCATCTGGGACTTTGTGAAAGGAGTTCCAAGCACAGTTCACACAACTGCTAAGTCAGGCAGAGTTTAATAACCTGCAGCTTTGGGAAGTTGAGGCCTGAGGGATTTGGTTTCATTAGGCAACTCTGAGCATTGAAAACACAAAATATGCAGACTGACTATGTAGATTTAATTCTCCCCAAAGCAGCCCTGCATTTTACAGGAAAAGGTAGAGTGTAAATCCAAGTACAGTTATGTAAATCACATGCTGTACCAGTTAGAAATGAACCAACGATGTGGATTTTTCCATAACACGAAATTCCAAACGCCTCCTGTCCACTCTTTTCTTCTCTCTCCTTCCAAAAGTATTTGGCATTATAACAAATTATTTTATGGGTGGTTTATCCACAAATCTCAGGTCAGCTTGATGGTAGGATCAGCTTTTCAAGCTTCTTTTAACAAAGCACCTCCTGCCATCCTTTTGGCAGCCTCACCTGCCTCTCCTGTAGGCAATATTATCTACCTGCAATCGTGTGACTACAACTCCCATCTGACTAGGTGGTTCTTTTATATGTGCCATGTTCTCTGCTGCTACATCCTTTCATCAGCCATTCATTTAAAAATGTATTTATTAAGTGTCTACTATGTGCCATACATTGTTCTAGGCACAGCCAAAAAACCAAACCAGTTGCTGTCAAGTCAACTCCAATTCATGGTAACCTCAGGTGCGTCAGAGTAGAACTGTGCTCCATAGGGGTTTTAATAGGTGGTTTTTTTGAACATAGATTCCCAGACCTTTCCTGAGGCACCTCTGGGTCAATTTGAACTGCCAACCTTTCAGTTAGTAGCTGAGTATTTAATCCTTTTTACCACCCAGGGGCTCCTCTAGGCACATAAACCAAAAAAGAAAAGAAAAGAAAAAATCCAAACCAGTTGCCATCAAGTCTATTCCAACAAAAAGCGACCCTATAAGACAGAGTAGAACTGCCCCATAAGG
The DNA here is from genome assembly GCF_030014295.1 of Loxodonta africana. NCBI lineage: Eukaryota > Metazoa > Chordata > Mammalia > Proboscidea > Elephantidae > Loxodonta > Loxodonta africana. The sequence goes on from NC_087342.1 coordinate 38,870,070, forward strand.
GCTTCCAAGGAGTGCCTGGTAGAATCGAACTGCCGAGTTTTTGGTTAGCAGCCGTAGCCCTTAACCACTATGCCACCAGGATTTCCTCTAGGCACATAAAAAAATAAAAGTGAGTAAAACCAGCAAAGTTTCCCGTTCCCATGGAACTTGCATTTCAGCGATATGCCACCATTATTGCTGCCGCCTATTGAGCACCTGCTGCATTCTAGGCTCTGTCCTGGCTGCTTTATATACATATTATCCTTTTTTTCTCTTAAATTCCCTGAAAGGTGAATTATTATCCCATTTAACAGATGAAGAAGTTGGGTCTCATAGAGATTAATGAACCTACCTTAGTGATTCAAAGCTACGCCCAATTGATTCTAAAGCCTTTTATCTTCTCATGCCATGGTGGTAATCTTTTACCTGAACCAAACCAAGCACTGTGTTGCTCTGAAAAGTTTACTGGACTCCCCTCCAATACTGAGCCTCCCACAGCTCCGGTATAGAGCTCAGCTTCCTGGACAGAAGCTGCTTGTTGACAGTCCTATCCCAACTCTGAGCTGTTCCAGGTAAAGGTCATCTCTTCTTCAACACTGTATCATCAGTGCTAAGCACAGCACCAGGTCAAATTAAATAAATCAGTATTGGATTACTAATTTTTTGTATATAGTACTTGGTAAACTTTTACATTCGTAGCTATTGCCTTAATCTACAGAGCAACTGCCCTCAGTGCTGTAGCGATGGGCTCAAGGTTGTACAAACAGAGATTAGAAATTTCATTCCCTGACTTGTTCTCGTTTTACCATAATGTTTGCCAACAAACATTTAAAACGCTGAATCATGCAGCTAGGTAGACTATCCTAATCAAATTAAATGAGAAAATGTATACATGTAAAATGATATACAGCAAAAGATGATACAGAGCCATACAGAAACAAAAGACTGTACTGTTAACCACCACTCAAGCAGGCTCCATGGAACTGCTGTTCCTTTGATCTTAAGCAATGCACAGTTACGATGAATGAAAAATTTATCTATATATACTTCCTCTGTAACATCATAGGGGTCCTGGTGGCGTAGTGGTTCAGCATTTGGCTGCTAACCAAAAGGTCAGCAGTTCAAATCCACCAGTTGCTCCTTGGACACCCTATGGGGGAGTTCTATTCTGTCCTATAGGGTCGCTATGAGTCGGAATCAACTGGATGGCAATGAGTTTTTGGTAACATCATAGTTCAAGTTTAGTTCTCAAAATCAAAATTAATTCTGGGTAAGAATAACATATTTCTAAAATATCTTCAAAGTTTCCAGTTGGTGTTCTGTACCCTAATCTCAGAATGCACTTCTCCTCCAGACTAATTTTACCCCTCTCCTAATGAACCCCTGAATAAGAAATTACTTGGGCAAACATGTATTATATGGTTAATGACATGGATGATATAATTATCACTGGGATTTTACCAGTGAGGAAAATAAATCACAAAGAAGCATGAGCTGCCCGAGGTCACACATTTGCTCAGTGGCTGACCCAGGATTTGAACCTAAGAAGGCAAATTCTGGAGCCCATGCTTCCTTTTTTAAATTTCAGTTTTGCCTAAGTGATACAGTTACCCAGTTCAAAGATCAAAACACTCTAAAAAGACATACAGGGAGGCGGAGCCAAGATGGCAGACTAGGCAGACTCTACCTCGGATCCCTCTTACAACAAAGACACGGAAAAACAAGTGAATCGATCACATACCTAACAATCTACGAACCCTGAACAACAAACACAGATTTAGAGACGGAGAACGAACTAATACAGGAAAGCAGCGATTGTTTTCAGAGCCTGGAGCCAGCGTACCAGTCAGGTATGGCACAAGCACAGAGAGCTGCTCCACCCCCCTGAACTAACCCCGAGAGGGAGACCAGCCAGTTCCGCGGGTGGTGTGGGACACAGCCGGTAGGAGAAGTCCCCGGGAGGCAGCGACTGGTCTTGGAGCGGGGAGAACAGCGTCCCAGCCGGGACACTCGGTCACAGCACAAGCACGGGGAGCTGCTCCACCCATCTGAACTAACCCCGGGAGGGGGCCCAAATGGTTCACGGAGGCGGCACGGCAACGCGGCTGGAGGGACAAGAAGTCCCCGGGAGGCAGCGACTGATTTTGGAGTCGAGAGTGCACCGTCCCAGTAGGGGAGCCTTGACGCTGGGCGTGCGGCTGGAAGCGGAGGATCTGACCTTGACTCCAGCGGGCCAGACCCCCCGGGGGCAATCTCCACACAGCCAGCACACATAGGCGACGCGCCTGCGGGAATCTCAGATATAATAGTCATTCCAAGCACGACAAGCAACTCTGGCTATATTCTGAGGTGCTACTCTCCTATCTCTCTGTTCCCTCCCCCATCCTCCCCATGCGGCTTCATTAACATCCGAATAGCCTGAGCCAGAGGGAGAACTCTGATAGGGATCTGACTGCATTTTTTTTTTAGCGGATTTTCTGGAAAAACTAGTTTCCCAGTGATGCCTCAGAGACAACAATCCATATCAAACCACTTAAAGAAGCAGACCATGACAGCTTCTCCAACCCCCCAAACAAAAGAATCAAAATCTTTCCCAAATGAAGATACAATCCTGGAATTATCAGATACAGAATATAAAAAAATAATTTACAGAATGCTTAAAGATATCACAAATGAAATTAGGATAACTGCAGAAAAAGCCAAGGAACACACTGCTAAAACTGTTGAAGAACTCAAAAAGATTATTCAAGAACATAGTGGAAAAATTAATAAGTTGCAAGAATCCATAGAGAGACAGCATGTAGAAATCCAAAAGATTAACAATAAAATTACAGAATGAGACAACGCAATAGGAAGTCAGAGAAGCAGACTCGAGCAATTAGAATGCAGACTGGGACTTCTGGAGGACCAGGGAATCAACACCAACATAGCTGAAAAAAAATCAGATAAAAGAATTTAAAAAAATGAAGAAACCCTAAGAATCATGTGGGACTCTATCAAGAAGATAACCTGCAGGTGATTGGAGTCCCAGAACAGGGAGGGGGGACAGAAAACACAGAGAAAATAGTTGAAGAACTCCTGACACAAAACTTCCCTGACATCATGAAAGACGAAAGGATATCTATCCAAGATGCTCATCCAACCCCATTTAAGATTGATACAAAAAGAAAAACACCAAAACATATTATCATCAAACTCACGAAAACCAAAGATAAACAGAAAATTTTAAAAGCAGCCAGGGAGAAAAGAAAGGTTTCCTTCAAGGGAGAATCAATAAGAATAAGTTCAGACTACTCAGCAGAAACTATGCAGGCAAGAAGGGAATGGGACGACATATACAGAGCACTGAAGGAGAAAAACTGCCAGCCAAGGATCATATATCCAGCAAAACTCTCTCTGAAATATGAAGGCGAAATTAAGATATTTACAGATAAACACAAGCTTAGAGAATTTGCAAAAACCAAACCAAAGCTACAAGAAATACTAAAACATATTGTTTGGTCAGAGAACCAATAATATCAGATATCAGCACAACACAAGGTCACAAAACAGAACGTCCTGATATCAACTCAAATAGGGAAATCACAAAAACAAACAAATTAAGATTAATTAAAAAAATACACATAACGGAATCATGGAAGTCAATAGGTAAAAGATCACAATAACCAAAAAGAGGGACTAAATACAGGAGGCATTGAACTGCCATATGGAGAGTGATACAAGGCGATATAGAACAATACAAGTTAGGTTTTTACTTAGAAAAATAGGGGTAAATAATAAGGTCACCACAAAAAGGTATAACAACTCTATAACTCAAGATAAAAGCCAAGAAAAACGTAACGACTCAACTAACATAAAGTCAAACACTATGAAAATGAGGATCTCACAATTTACTAAGAAAAACGCCTCAGCACAAAAAAGTATGTGGAAAAATGAAATTGTCAACAACACACATAAAAAGGCATCAAAATGACAGCACTAAAAACTTATCTATCTATAATTACGCTGAATGTAAATGGACTAAATGCACCAATAAAGAGACAGAGAGTCACAGACTGGATAAAGAAACACGATCCATCTATATGCTGCCTACAAGAGACACACCTCAGACTTAGAGACACAAACAAACTAAAACTCAAAGGATGGAAAAAAATATATCAAGCAAACAATAAGCAAAAAAGAAGAGGAGTAGCAATATTAATTTCTGACAAAATAGACTTTAGACTTAAATCCACCACAAAGGATAAAGAAGGACACTATATAATGATAAAAGGGACAATTGATCAGGAAGACATAACCATATTAAGTATTTATGCACCCAATGACAGGGCTGCAAGATACATAAATCAAATTTTAACAGAATTGAAAAGTGAGATAGACACCTCCACAATTATAGTAGGAGACTTCAACACACCACTTTCGGAGAAGGACAGGACATCCAGTAAGAAGCTCAATAGAGACACGGAAGATCTAATTACAACAATCAACCAACTTGACCTCATTGACTTATACAGAACTCTCCACCCAACTGCTGCAAAATATACGTTTTTTTCTAGCACACATGGAACATTCTCTAGAATAGACCACATATTAGGTCATAAAACAAACCTTTGCAGAGTCCAAAACATTGAAATATTACAAAGCATCTTCTCAGACCACAAGGCAATAAAACTAGAGATCAATAACAGGAAAACTAGGGAAAATAACTCAAATACTTGGAAACTGAACAATACCCTCCTGAAAAAAGACTGGGTTATAGAAGACATCAAGGAGGGAATAAGGAAATTCATAGAAAGCAACGAGAATGAAAATACTTCCTATCAAAACCTCTGGGACACAGCAAAAGCAGTGCTCACAGGCCAATTTATATCGATAAATGCACACATACAAAAAGAAGAAAGAGACAAAATCAGAGAACTGTCCCTACAACTTGAACAAATAGAAAGTGAGCAACAAAAGAATCCATCAGGCACCAGAAGAAAACAAATAATAAAAATTAGAGCTGAATTAAATGAATTAGAGAACAGAAAAACATTTGAAAGAATTAACAAAGCCAAAAGCTGGTTCTTTGAAAAAATTAACAAAATTGATAAACCATTGGCTAGACTGACTAAAGAAATACAGGAAAGGAAACAAATAACCTGAATAAGAAATGAGAAGGACCACATCACAACAGAACCAAATGAAATTAAAAGAATCATTTCAGATTAGTATGAAAAATTGTACTCTAACAAATTTGAAAACCTAGAAGAAATGGATGAATTCCTGGAAAAACACTACCTACCTAAACTAGCACAATCAGAAGTAGAACAACTAAATAGACCCATAACAAAAAAAGAGATTGAAACGGTAATCAAAAAACTCCCAAGAAAAAAAAGCCCTGGCCCGGATGGCTTCACTGCAGAGTTCTACCAAACTTTCAGAGAAGAGTTAACACCACTACTTCTGAAGGTATTCCAAAGCATAGAAAATGACGGAATACTACCCAACTCATTCTATGAAGCCACCATCTCCCTGATACCAAAACCAGGTAAAGACATTACAAAAAAAGATAATTACAGACCTATATCCCTCATGAACATAGATGCAAAAATCCTCAACAAAATTCTAGCCAATAGAATCCAACAACACATCAAAAAAATAATTCACCCTGATCAAGTGGGATTTATACCAGGTATGCAAGGCTGGTTTAATATCAGAAAAACCATTAATGTAATCCATCACATAAATAAAACAAAAGACAAAAACCACACGATCTTATCAATTGATGCAGAAAAGGCATTTGACAAAGTCCAACACCCATTTATGATAAAAACTCTTACCAAAATAGGAATTGAAGGAAAATTCCTCAACATAATAAAGGGCATCTATGCAAAGCCAACAGCCAATATCACTCTAAATGGAGAGAACCTGAAAGCATTTCCCTTGAGAACGGGAACCAGACAAGGATGCCCTTCATCACCGCTCTTATTCAACATCGTACTGGAAGTCCTAGCCAGGGCAATTAGGCTAGACGAAGAAATAAAAGGTATCCGGATTGGCAAGGAAGAAGTCAAGTTATCAGTATTTGCAGATGACATAATTATATACACAGAAAACCCTAAGGAATCCTCCAGAAAACTACTGAAACTAATAGAAGAGTTTGGCAGAGTCTCAGGTTATAAAATAAACGTACAAAAATCACTTGGATTCCTCTACATCAACAAAAAGAACACCGAAGAGGAAATAACCAAATCAATACCATTCACAGTAGCCCCCAAGAAGATAAGATACTTAGGAATAAATCTTACCAAGGATGTAAAAGACCTATACAAAGAAAACTACAAAGCTCTACTACAAGAAATTCAAAACGACATACTTAAGTGGAAAAACATACCCTGCTCATGGATAGGAAGACTTAACATAGTAAAAATGTCTATTCTACCAAAAGCCATCTATACATTTAACGCACTTCCGATCCAAATTCCAATGTCATATTTTAAGGGGATAGAGAAACAAATCACCAATTTCATATGGAAGGGAAAGAAGCCCCGGATAAGCAAAGCACTACTGAAAAAGAAGAAGAAAGTGGGAGGCCTCACTTTACCTGATTTCAGAACCTATTATACAGCCACAGTAATCAAAACAGCCTGGTACTGCTACAACAACAGGCACATAGACCAATGGAACAGAACTGAGAACCCAGACATAGATCCATCCACGTGTGAGCAGCTGATATTTGACAAAGGACCAGTGTCAATTAATTGGGGAAAAGACAGCCTTTTTAACAAATGGTGCTGGCATAACTGGATATCCATTTGCAAAAAAATGAAACAGGACCCATACCTCACACCATGCACAAAAACTAACTCCAAGTGGATTAAAGACCTAAACATAAAGACTAAAACAATAAAGATCATGGAAGAAAAAATTGGGACAACTCTAGGAGCCCTAATACAAGGCATAAACAGAATACAAAACATTACCAAAAATGATGAAGAAAAACCCGATAACTGGGAGCTCCTAAAAATCAAACACCTATGCTCATCTAAAGACTTCACCAAAAGAGTAAAAAGACCACCTACAGACTGGGAAAGAATTTTCAGCTATGATATCTCCGACCAGCGCCTGATCTCTAAAATCTACATGATTCTGTCAAAACTCAACCACAAAAAGACAAACAACCCAATCAAAAAGTGGGCAAAGGATATGAACACACATTTCACTAAAGAAGATATTCAGGCAGCCAACAGATACATGAGAAAATGCTCTCGATCATTAGCCATTAGAGAAATGCAAATTAAAACTACAATGAGATTCCATCTCACACCAGCAAGGCTGGCATTAATCCAAAAAACACAAAATAATAAATGTTGGAGAGGCTGCGGAGAGATTGGAACTCTCATACACTGCTGGTGGGATTGTAAAATGGTACAACCACTTTGGAAATCTATCTGGCGTTATCTTAAACAGTTAGAAATAGAACTACCATACAATCCAGAAATCCCACTCCTGGGAATATACCCTAGAGATACAAGAGCCTTCATACAAACAGATATATGCACACCCATGTTTATTGCAGCTCTGTTTACAATAGCAAAAAGCTGGAAGCAACCAAGGTGTCCATCAACGGATGAATGGGTAAATAAATTGTGATATATTCACACAATGGAATACTACGCATCGATAAAGAACAGTGATGAATCTGTGAAACATTTCAGAACATGGAGGAACCTGGAAGGCATTATGCTGAGCGAAATGAGTCAGAGGTAAAAGGACAAATACTGTATAAGACCACTATTATAAGATCTTGAGAAATAGTAAACCTGAGGAAGAACACATACTTTTGTGGTTACGAGGCGGGGAGGGAGGGAGGGTGGGAGAGGGTTTTTTATTGATTAATCAGTAAATAAGAACTGCTTTAGGTGAAGGGAAGACAACTCTCAATACATGGAAGGTCAGCTCAATTGGACTGGACCAAAAGCAAAGAAGTTTCCGGGATAAAATGAATGCTTCAAAGGTCATCGGAGCAAGGGCAGGGGTCTGGAGAACATGGTTTGTGGGGACTTCTAAGTCAATTGGCAATATAATTCTATTATGAAATCATTCTGCATCCCACTTTGAAATGTGGCATCTGGGGTCTTAAATGCTAACAAGCGGCCATCTAAGATGCATCAATTGGTCTCAACCCACCTGGAGCAAAGGAAAATGAAGAACACCAAGGCCACACGACAACTAAGAGCCCAAGAGACAGAAAGGGCCACATGAACCAGAGACCTACATCATCCTGAGACCAGAAGAACTAGTTGGTGCCCGGCCACAATCGATGACTGCCCTATCAGGGAGCACAACAGACAACTCCTGAGGGAGCAGGAGATCAGTGGGATACAGACCTCAAATTCTCATAAAAAGACCAAACTTAATGGTCTGACTGAGAGTAAAGGAATCCTGGCGGCCATGGTCCCCAGACCTTCTGTTGGCACAGGACAGGAACCATCCCCGAAGACAACTCATCAGAAATGAAAGGGACTGGTCAGCGGGTGGGAGAGAGACGCTGACGAAGAGTGAGCTAATTATATCAGGTGGACACTTGAGATTGTGTTGGCAACTCTTGTCTGGAGGGGGGATGGGAGGATAGAGAGAGAGGGAAGCTGGCAAAATTGTCACGGAAGGAGAGGCTGAAAGGGCTGACTCAAGAGGGGGAGAGCAAGTGGGAGTAGGGAGTGAGATGTATGTAAACTTATATGTGACAGACTGATTGGATTTGTAAACGTTCACTTGAAGCTTAATAAAAGTTAATAATAAAAAAAAAAAAAGACATACAGGGAAAAGTTTGCTCTCACTCTGGTCTGCCTCCTTCTCTTTGCCCACTACCCACACCACTCCCAATAATCAGGTTAATTATTTTCATTAGTTTCTTGTGTATTCTTCTTAAGTTTTTTATGCAAATTCCAGCACATACAAATATATGCATCTATGTTTCTCTCTTTCTTATACAAATGCTATGCACTCTTTGCTTTGTCCAGCTAATCTATCTTGGAGCTCTTTCCACATCAGTTTATAAAGAGCCTCTCCTCATTCTTTTCTACATGGTATTTACCACATGGATGTGTCATCATTTATTTAACCAGTTTCATATTGATGAAAACTTAGGTGGTTTCCATGTTTCGTTGTTCACGCAATGTCGCCATGAATAATGCTGATATCCATCTTTTCACTTGTGTAGGTATATCTATAGGATAAATTCCCAAGAGTGAAATTTCCTAGTCAAAAGATAAGTACTTTTATGTTGCCAAATTCAACTCTGTAGTAATCAACCAATTTTTACATTTCCAGCAATCTGAGGAGGCGCCTATTTCCCTATAGCCTTGCCAACAGAATGTGTTGGCAACCTTGAATTTTTGCCTATCTTTTAGGTAAAAAGAAAAGTATCTCATTTAATTCACATTTCTCTTAATATGAGTGAGTTTGAGCACCGTTTCATAAAAGCTTACAGGGTATAGGACTTTCATACAGCCCACAGAACCTACCCATGGATCAAAATCAAGTGCCTACAAGGTGATCAGGGCCTCTGATAGCTCCAATCAGAGCTGGATTTGACTAGAAGTATCCCTCCTGGAGTGACTTGCTGACTTAAGTGGTACTACACTTCCTTATCTGTGCCTGGAATTTACCTCCCTTTGATTTCATTGGCTAATGTGGCATAGCCACAGAATTTTTTTTTTTTTAAAGAATAAACATCAGTCACATTCCTATAATTCTATTATATTAAAAAAAAAAATAGATCCAGGCCTTTCTAACTCTTATTCTTTGATAGTCAAGAAATTGTTTGCACACATTCTCAAATCCATAAAGGGGATTATATATGTGTGTATATATATATATATATATATATATATATACACACATATATGTATGTATATGGTATGTAGGATTAGGTTCATTTATTATGCAATCCATAAACTCAGCTCCAATGTGATTCAAAAAAAACTTGTAGTCAGTCCAATCTAGTTTAGATGGGGAAATTGTATTGAATGAAAAATGAACATTAGTCCATGCACATTTAGAATTTAGTAGATAATAGAGAAAAGCAAAGGCACTGGTGTTGCCTGCTATTGATGAACACCAAGACCAACATAACAACAATAAAAAAGTAGAAACAATATTTCCCCCTTTTCACATTCTATTTCCATGGCTATTTCTTCCTTTTGAGCCCAAAATGCAAACCTAGTCCCTAAGTGAGGACTGAATTTCACTTCGGACTGACTTGCACGTGCTGCATTCACAACAGGGCACCCAGCGATGGCCTGGAGACCTGGCCAGAGAAAGATGTCTCTCCCGATATCATCTGAAGATGGTAGACTAATGAAGCCCCCTTCAAGATATTTATCCCAATGCCCTGAAAGAAACCTCATCCTCAAGAGATAAACTGATATTCTTTGATCTTATCAGAGATCAAATTCAAAATATGGTCTCTAAGATTCCACCTGATCCTGCTTTGCCTTCCTTACCAGCCCCATGCCACCCGACTCTCCCCATCCCCTAGGTGTTCTAGCCACACAGGGTTTTCCTCATTTCCTCCAACATCCCACATTCGTTCCAGCTTAGGGTCACCCCAGGACCTTCACAAGATATTTCTATATTTGGAATTATCTCTTCCCTCTCCCTCACTGTCCACAACCTTCGTTTTGGTTGGCTAACTCCTCTCATGCCAAGGATCTCAGAATATCTGTAACTTTCTCCGAGAATCCTTCCCTGACCAGCAGACATCACCTTTGTACCACTAAAATAATTTTTAAAATAAACTTATAATTACTTGGTGCCTGAATTCCCTGCTAGAACCTGAGTTCTATGAGGGTGGAGATAGCCCATGTGGCTATCACAGAATGGGAGAATGAATGTTTGGTGAATGAATTGTGAGTGCCACCCTGAAGCTGTGTTGTATTTGTCTGTGTCACCATTGCTCTTGCACTGTAAGCACAAAGTAAATGTTTGGAGGATGGATGGAAGGGATGGATGGACGGGTAGATGGATGGATGTGTCATGGATTGAATTATGTCCCCCTAAAAATGTGCATATCAATTTGGCTGGGCCATGATTCCTGGTATTGTGTGATTTTCCTATATGCTGTAAATCCTGTCTCTATGATGGTAATGAGGGGGGATGGGTGGCAGTTGTGTGTTAACGAGGCAGGTCTCAAGCTATAAGATTGGATTGTGTCTTGAGGTGATCTCTTTTGAGATATAAAAGAGATAAGCTCCCAGAGAGACAGGTGGACCTCATACCACAAAGAAAGCAGTGCCAGGAGCAGAGCACATCCTTTGGACCCAGGGTCCCTGTGTAGAGAAGTTTCTTGTCTGGGGTAAGATTGATGAGAAGGCAGACAGAGAGAGAAAGCTTTCCCCTGGAGCTTGTGCCCTGAATTGGGATTTTTACCCTACTTTAATATGAGGAAATAAACTTCTCTCTGTTAAAGCCATCCACTTGTGGTATTTCTGTTATAGCAGCACTAGATGACTAAGACAGATAGATGAATTAATGGAAAATTATTCACATAAACATTTTAGCAGTAAAATGTTGAATATAATCTTAAATATTCTTCTTATTATCATTTACATTCCATCCAGGAATTTATTTCCCGAATAGGTTCTCAGAAAAAAAAAAAAAATTCCAGGGTACTAAAAAATTCCCCATCCTACAAGCAGCTAACTTGGAGTTTTAAGGGTAGGTATTACTTCTCCTAGGACTGGACTCCTTTGGCTGAGTGATTCATTTTTTTTTTTCCCCAAACAAGAGAGGTTTCTCATTTGGCCCTGTCTCTTGGCCCATTTCTAAATATCTGTACTGATTTTCTATTTATTTATTTATTTTAAAAATCTGTTTGGTCCATAGTTTAAGAGGAGTGAGAGTTTTTATATTTTACCCGAAGGGCTAATAGAAATTGGCTCTATTAGATTACAGATCAGAAGATTCCACTGATGTTGCTTCTACTAAGAAAACTCCCTTTCTCTTGTGGTCTTAGAACCCCAGAACATAAGGGCAAAATATCGAACATCAAAAGTACAAGTTTAAAAGAAGGCACATTTCAAACACACACATATACACACACACTCAACATCCACAAACTACCCTACACACACTCCAAGCACCCAGGCGGCACATATACACTACCTTACACCCAACACACATGCATATACCCCATATCAACAAACAACCCTACACACACCTAACGCATACACATGCAATATCTACAAACTCAACACACACACAACACACACAGCATCCACAAACAATCCTACATAACCAACATATACACTCAAACCCCCCAACGTCATCTGTCATCTGAAGACACAACCTTCACACATACACACATGCTGGAGAGGCCCTAACATTTTTAATCCCAAATTAAGAGAAGAAGTTCTCCCTTAATTCATGGCCCCTTTCTTCTTTCCCTTTTCCTGTTCCATCCTCTAATCCAGCCCCAATTTGAGGCTATTTTGCCTTATAATAAAAGCTATTTCGCATTTGATTAGGAAAGGCTCAAAACTAATGTCAATTCTTAGAAAAAATTCTGATGAATGCAAATTTAGGTTTTGACCCTATCATGACTGTTTTGCTAGTTTTTGGTCCCTTTCTTGGGAAAAATTAGTTAGACATCACAGTAGGCTGGCTATATGTTGTTAAGTAGATCCGAATTCTAAACAGCTACTCCTATTCTAGAATAAGTTCTCTCTCTCTCTCTCTTTTTTTTTTTTTTGCTTACCATGTACTCTTCTGATCTTCTTCTTTAAAGTCGTACTATGAGAGAAAGAAATAACCAATGAATTAGATTGCTGACAGATTAATGCCATTTAATTACTTTTCCTCAGAATAATGAATTTTACAAAAGGATACGGGAGCCCAGTGCACCCACAGCTGCCTGCATGCCTGCATGCACTAGCCCTGCCCACCACTGCCCTGCCCACCCAGCAACAGGTGGTGAGCACTCCAATGTCACAAAACAAGTGATCAGTGGAGCACATCCATCCCACCAACCCTGATATATCCAAACAAAACAACAAAAAAAATCAGGGCAAAACAAACATAGTCAATCAATAAATAAGTAAATAAATAAAATTATACCTTCATGCCTCAAATCATAAGAAAAAACAAATCATAAGAACAAATATAATAACAGATCATAAGAAAAAAAAACAGGATAAGATGGCTCAAGCAGGTGAGTAAAATAAAGGGAAAGAAAACCTCCAGAAGAATGAACAATAATAGAACTACCTGAGCAGGAATTCAAAAGACACATTTAGAATCCTCAAAGAGCTCAAGGAAAACAGAAAAAAACCTAAGGAGAACTCAGGAAAACAATTCAAGAACAAAATTACAGATTCAATAGACAATTGGAAAGCATACAAAAACAGCAACTAGAAATTCAGAAGATTAATAATAAAATATCAGAAATAGAAAACTCAATGAAAGAACACAGAAATAAAATTGAATCAATAGAAGAAAAAATCAGTGAAATAGAGGACATACCCCTCGATACTAATTTGTTTAAGGAACAATCAGAAAAAAGAATGAAGAAAGCCTAAGAGTTACGTGGCTGTCTTAGGTTGGGTTCCCTAGAGAAGCCAATAAATACAATATAGAGAGAGAATATATTAAGGAGATGGTTCACACAGTTGTAGAGGTTGGAATATTCCAAGTCTGTGGGTCGGGTTGGAGGCTTCTCCTGATTCACGTAGCCACAGGGGCTGGCAAACCCAAGATCAGCAAGTCAGACAGCAGGACTCTTGCTCACAAGCAGCAAAGTCTGATGAATCCCAAGCTTGACTGGTAAGACAGCAGGTAAGCTGCTAGCTCGAGTGCCAAGAACCAGAAGTCAGGTGAACAGAAGTCAGCTGGAAGATCCAGAGCAAAGGAAAGCCCATAAGCCTTGCCAAAAACTTTGCCTATTTTTTGGATGCAGACCATACTCCCAAGGAAACTCCCTTTCAACTGGTTGGCTACTCAGACCATAATTTATCATGGAGGTGATCACATTATATCAAATCTCATCATGGAGGTGATCACATCATTATATGACTGCCAAACTACACCATAACTGCCAAATCACTGAGAATTATGGCACAGCCAAGGTGGCACACAACCTTAACGATCACAGTGGGACACCAGCAAGAGGAATAATTTATGCCTAATAGGAATTCCAGAAGAGGAGGAAAAAAAATACAGGGAGAACTTTTGAAGATATATTGGTTGAAAACTTCCCCAATATTGTAAAAGACAAGATTACCATCCAAGAAGTTCAATGAACCCCATACAGGATAACCCCCCCCCCAAATCACCAAGAGATATCATAATCAAACTTTCCAAAAGATGTAGTTATAGAATTTCCGTATGGAGAGAAAGTCAAGCTGATTTCAATCTATAACAGACTATTTTAATTTTAAGAAGATTAAGATGAACTTCAGGGTAATCACAAAGAAGAGTAATAGTCCTACTCCTCAAAAAAAAGAAGTAAAAACAACAGCAACAATTGATAGGAAAAGAAAATCCATATACAAAAAGAACTCGGCACAGAAAATTAAGAGAAACAAAGAAACTATTAACACCACAAAAATAAGCATAACAAAATGACAGCAATGAATCCATACCTATCATTAATCACACTGAATGGAAAAGGATTAAGTGCACCAGTCAAGAGACAGAGAGTGATAGAATGGATTAAAGAAAAGAAAGAAACATGGCCCATCAATATGTTGACTACAAGAGACACATGTTAGGCACAAAAACATAAACAAGTTAAAAATCAGAGACCGGAAAAAATATATTGAGCAAACAATATCCAAAAGAGAGCAGGAGTAGCTGTTATGGATTGATCCGCATCCCTCAATAATATGTGTTGTAAATCCTAACTTCTATGCATGTGGTTATAATCCCATTTGGGAATGGGTTATCTATGTTATGTTAATGAGGCAGGGTTAGTGTAGGGCGTGTCTTGAGCCAATCTCTTTTGAGATATAAAAGAGATAAAACAAGCAAATGAGTGAGCAGAGATGGGGCAAGATAGATGCCAAGACACATGAAGAACTTCAAGAACCAGGAAGCAGAAGCTGAAGAGACAAGGGCCTTCCTCTAGAGTTGACAGAGAGAGAAAGCCTTCTTCAAGAGCTGGCATCTTGAATTCAGACTTTCAGCCTCCTAAATTGTGAGAAAATAAATTTCTATATGTTAAAGTCATCCACTTGTGGTATTTCTGTTAGAGTAGCAATAGAAACTAAGACACTTCCTCTTTTCCTCTTACTGACAGTCCAACTCTCCTCTTTAACAAGTCAAATAATGAGAGTAAGAGCACTGTGTACATGTGAGGATTTATCCAATGAACAGTGCACACTAGCCTGGGTCTCCTCCTCAAAGTCACTTTCTAAGGCATAGGCAAAGGCCAAGCTCCACGTCTAAGAATTCATGCTCGCTACATGAATTTACAATTTGACTTTAATCTAGACAGTACTAGATAACTAAGACGGAATTTCGTACCAAGGGACTGAGGTGATGCTCTAACAAATACCTAAAATGTGGAAGCATTTTGGAATTGGGTAATGGCAAGAGGCTGGAAGAGTTTTAAGATGCATAATAGTAAAAGCCTAGATTGCCTTGAAGAGACTGTTAGTAGAATTGTGGACATCAAAGGCATTTCTGATGTGGGCTCAGAAGGAAGTGAGGAGAGCTATAGAGAAAGTTTTATCATCTTAGAGAA
This sequence comes from Loxodonta africana, assembly GCF_030014295.1. Classification (NCBI taxonomy): domain Eukaryota; kingdom Metazoa; phylum Chordata; class Mammalia; order Proboscidea; family Elephantidae; genus Loxodonta; species Loxodonta africana. Next base: position 38,885,776 of record NC_087342.1, read on the forward strand.
CACCTATAGTGCCAGCAACAGAATGTTGCTAGAAATGTGGGGGTTAAATGTACTTCTAACCCATTGCTGTTGAGTTGATTCTGACTCATAGCAACCCCCTAGGACAGAGTAGAACTGCCCATAGGGTTTCCAAGGAGCAGCTGATGGATACAAACTGCAGAACTTTTAGTCAACAGCTGAGCTCTTAACCACTATTTCACTAGTGCTCCATATGCACTTCTGGTGAGGTTTTAAAAGAAAATGATGAAAGTGTGATTGAACAATGGAGGAAGGGTGATGCTTTTTATGCAGTGGCAAAGAGCTTGTCTCAATTATGTTCAAATGTTTAGTGAAAGGTAGAACTTGTAAGTGATGAATTCAGATGTCTTAATCATGTGATTTCTAAGCAAGATCTTAAAGCAGTTGTGTGATTTCTCCTTGCTGATTATAGTAAAATGTGAGTGGAAAGAAATGGACTTAAAAATGAACTGTACAAAACGAAAATAGAACTTAACGATTTAGTAAATTCTATTGTACAAACTAAGGACACATGTCCTAGAATGTTCACCAAGGACATCACTACACAATCATTTGTTAAAGAGATTAAGCCTGTGACTGATGGATCTAACCAACTACTGCAGCTGAAAACCCATCAGCTTAGACTTAAGGGGTCAGAGGTAGGGCGAAAGGAAAGAACATTGTCTGCCTCTTGGAATTTACAGGCGGGAAACAGGTCAAAGGAGCTACATCTGTTGTCCTCCAAGAAAAGAAAAGGATCATCTTTTGAGCAGCTTGGCCATCAACTGAACTGTTGGAAGGAACCTGGGGAGCAGAGCTTTCTTGGTTTCAAAAGGTGGGGCCATGGTCTCTTGGATCTCAAAGGGTGGGGGCCACAGCCACCTATGTTTCAAAGAGTTGGATCTTTGCCAACTTGGTTCTGGCGTGTGAGGGTGCCATTAAGGTGTGCCAGGAGGATGGGGCTGCTTGCCAAAGCTGAGGGGGTGGGGATGCCATGCCCTAAGGGCAGAAAAATGGGGCATGCTGGGACTATGTGTGAGGTTACCACGCAGATGGACTAGGAGAATGGGGCCACCCAAACCTGATACAGCAGAGTCTCTCTCCCAGTGGGCCTGGAAGGCAAAGCTGAAAGCCAGAACCAAAGGGCCTCCATCCAGAGTTCAGAGGGTGTAGCCAACACCCCAGTCTGGAGGGTGGGACCATTGCCTAGATGGTCTCAGAGAACAGGGGATTATTTTCAAGCCTTGAGAGCTAAATTGTTCTGTTGGGTTTTGGACTTGCTTGGCGCCCATTATCCCTTCTTTCCTTCCAATTTTTCCCATTTGTAACAGAAATGTCTTCCTTGTGCCTGTTCCATCACTGTACTTTGGAAAATAACTTGTAACTAGATCTCACAGGTTCGCAGAAGAAGAGGAATTTTGTTGCAGGATAGATTATGCCTCACCCATATTTGATTTAGATGATTCAGAAGATGAGATTTTGGACATGGAGTTGATTTAAGACTCTTGGGATGGTGTGATGGGGTGAATGCGTTTTGCATGTGGAGAGGACATGAATTTTGGCCATAGTGTGGAATGTTATAGATTGAATTGTGTCCCCTCCAAATATGTGTTGTAAATCCTAACCTCTATGCCTGTGGTTATATCTCATTTGGAAATGGGTTGTCCTTGTTATGTTGATGAGACAGGATTAGTGTAGGATATGTCTTCAGACAAACTCTTTTGAGATATAAAAGATTTTAAATAAGCAAACCAGTTAGTAGAGATGGGGTAAGATAGATGCCAAGACACGCGGAGATCTCCAAGGAAATGAAGAACAGAAGCCAATGAGACAAGGACCTTCTTCTAGAGCCAACAGAGAGAGAAAGCCTTTCCCTAGAGCTGGCACCCTGAATTTGGACTTCTAGCCTCCTAAATTTTGAAAAAATAAATTTCTGTTTGTTAAAGCTGCTTACTAGTGGTATTTCTATTATAACAGCACTAAATAACTAAGATAATAATAATAGTAATTTCAAATAAAATAGACTTTAAGTCAAAATCCATTATAAGAGACAAAGAAGGGCATTGTATATTGATTAAAGTGTCAGTCCATCAAGAATAAATAACAATAATAAATATTTATGCACCCAATGACGGACCTCCGAAATATATAAAACAAACTAACAGAATTGAAAAGAGAAATAGACAGTGCTACAATAAACAGGAGGAGACCTCAACATGCCACTTTTGATGATGGACAGAACAACTAGAAAGATGCTCAGTGAAGATGTAGAAGATCTGAATAACACAATCAACCAACTTGACCTCATAGACATACAGAACACTTCACTCAAAAGCAGCACTGAACACGTTCTTCTCCAATGCACATAGACCACTCTCCAGAATAGACTGTATTATAGACCACAAAGCAAGCCTCAATAAATTCAAAAACATCAACACAATACAAAGCATCTTCTCTAGCCATAACACTATAAAACTTTAAATCACTAACAGAAAGAGCAACGGAAAAAAAATTAAATACATGGATACTGAATAACACCTTACTTAAAAACTAATGGGTAAATAAAAATGAAATTAAAAAATTCTTAGAATAAACTGAGAATTAACACACAACTTACTGAAACCTCCAAAGCACGACAAAAGCAGTGCTCAGAGGAAAAGTAATCACAAGAAATGCATACATCGAAAAAGAAGAAAGATCCAAAATCCATAACTTAACCCAACAACTTTAACAAATAGAAAAGGAAAAGCAAAAGAAGTCCACAGTCACCAGAAGAAAGGAAATAATAAAATTAGAGCAGAAATAAGTTAAATAGAAAAACAATAGAAAGAATCGACAAAACTAAAAGTTGGTTCTTTGAGAGGATCAATAAAATTGACAAACCCCTGGCCAAATTTATAAAGGAAAAAAAAGACGTTGCAAATAACCAAAATAAGAATGGGCCACAATACAACAGAATTGAGATAAAGAGAATTATTATAGAACATTATGAAAAATTGTACTCTAACAAATTTGAAAACCTATAAGAAACAGAAAAAATTTTAGAAACACACTATCTACCTAAACTAACACAAGCAGAGGCAGAAAAACTAAAGAAATTCATAACAAAAAAAGAAATCGAAGATGTCATTAAAAAAAAAAATTCCCAACAACAACAAAATGCCGTGGCCCAGATGGCTTCACAGGAGAATTCTAACAAACATTCAGAGATGAGTTGATACTAATTCTACTCAAACTATTCCAGAACACAGAAAAGGAAGGAATACTCCTTAATTCATTCTATGAAGCCAACATAACCCTGATACCAAAGCCAGGCAAAGATATCAAAAAAAAAAAGAAAAAAACTACAGACCAATATCACTCATGAATATAGATGCAAAAATTCTCAACAATTCTAGCCAAGAGAATACAGCATCAGACCAAAAAATAATACATTATGATCAGGTGGGGTTCATACCAGGGATGCAAGGATGGTCCAACATTAGAAAATCGATCAACATAATTCACCACATAGATAAAACAAAGGAAAAGAAACACATGATCATCTCAATAGATGCAGAAAATGCATTTGATAAAATCAGACACCTTTTCTGGAGAAAAACTTTTAGCAAGATAGGAACAGAAGGGAAATTCCTCAACATAATTAAGGGTATATATACAAAATCAACAACCAACATTATTCTCAATGGAGAGAGATTGAAAGCATTCCTTTTGATAACAGGATCAAGACAAGGGTGCCTATTATCATCACTCTTATTCAATATTGTACTAGATGTCCCAGCCAGAGCAAGAAGGCAAAGAAAGGGAAATGAAGGGCCTCCAAATTGGTAAGGAAGAATTAAAACTATTCCTATTTGAAAAAAAAAAATGGAAGATGACATAATTCTATACATATAAATCCTAGAGATTCTACAGGAAAGTTACCGGAACTAATAGAAGGGTTCAGCAAAGTGGCAAGGTACAAGATCAACATACAAAAAATCTGTTGGATTCCTCTATACTAAAAATGAGAACTTCAAAAAGGAAATCAAGAAAACAATAACATTTACTATAGCCCCCAGAGGAATAAAATACCTAGGAATAAATCTAACCAGGGATGGCATAAAAGACATACACAAGGAAAACTACAAAATACTACCGAAAAAACCAGAAGAGACATACACAAATGGAAAAATATACCATGCTCATGGATTGGAAGACTTAACATTGTAAAAATATCGATACTACCCAAAGTCTTCTATAGATATAATGCAATCCCAATCCAAATCCCAACAACATTCTTTAAGGAAAAGTAGAAGCTAATCTCCAACTTTATATGGAACAGAAAGAGGCTCCAAACAGATAAAGCATTATTGACAAGAAGAACTTGCTATACAGCCTGGTACTGGTACAATGACAGACATGTCATGTAGACAAAAGGAACAGAACTGAGACCCCAGAAGTAAACCCATCCAGCTACAGACAGTTGATCTTCAACAATGGGTGGAAGTCCATTTAATGGGGAAGAGATAATCTCTTTAATAAATATTGCTGGCAAAACTGGATATCCATTTGCAAAAAATGAAACTGGATCCATACCTCACACCATACACAAAAACTAACTCAAAATAAATCAAAGACCTAAATATTAAACCTAAAATTATAAAGTTACTAGAAGAAAACATAGGGACAATGCTAGGGGTCCTAATTTGTAGCGTAAGTACACTATCGAACATAACTGGAAATTAACAAACAACAGAAGATAAAGTAGGTAACTGGGACTTCTTAAAAATTAAATATTTATGGTCATCAAAAGATTTTACCAAAAGAGTAAAAAAAGAGAGCACACAGGCTGGGGAAAAATTTTTTTGGCAACAACGTATCTGACACAGGTCTAATCTCAAAAACACAAACAATCCAATCAAAAAATGGACAAAAAACATGAACAATTACTTCATCAAACAAGACATTCAGGTGGCTAACAAACACATGAAGAGATGCTTGTGATCATTAGCCATTCAAAATAACCAAACCTGTTGCCATCGAGTTGATGCTGACTCATAGGAGAGATACAAATCAAAACTAAAATGAGGTATGATCTCCTGCAAAAATGACACTGGTGAAAGAAAAAAAAAAAAACAGAAAACAAATACTAGCAAGATTGTAGGGAGACTGGAACTCTTATACACTGCCAGCTGGATTATAAAATGTTACAACCACTATTGAAAACAGTATGGTGCTTCCTCAAAAAGCTAGAAATAGAAATACCATATGACCCAGCAATCCCTTTCTTAGGTATATATCCTAGAGATATAAGAGCAGTGATACAAATAGACATGCACACTCATGTTTATTTCAGGATTATTCACAATAGCAAAAAGATGGAAACAACCTAAGCGTCCATCAACAGATAAACGGATAAACAAAATGTGGTACATGCATACAATGGAATGCTACTCAACGATAAAGAATAATGATGAGTCCAAGAAACATAACATGGATGAATCTGGAGGACATTAATTATGCTGAGGAAAATAAGTCAATCACAAAAGGACAAATATTGTATGATACTACTTTATAAAAAGTCAAGAATAGGTTTACACACAGAAAACAACATTCTTTGATGATTACCAGTGAAGAGACGGGGAGGGAGACAGAATCACTTACTAGCTAGCAGACACATTAATTCTGGAGAAAGGAAAGGCAATACACAATGTGGGGGAAGTCAGCACAGCACAGCCATGGTAAATGAAGAAACTGAGAGGCACAAAAGAATAAAGGAACTATGACAAATGCTATAAAATATAAGATTCTGCAATGGCAGTAATAACAAGCAAATATTTCTGAGTGGTTACATAGGTAGATATGCATACTATATAGGTATGGGAAAGTGTATGGTGTATGGCAGTACATAACACACATATATAGTTATAAAACCAAAAATCAAATCCATTGCCATCAAGTAGATGCTGGCTTATAAAAACCCTATATGACAGAGTAGAACTGCCCTATAGGGTTTCTGAGGAGTGGCTGATGGATTGGAACTACCAACCTTTTGATTAGCAGCCTGAGCTCTTAACCACTGTGCAACCAGGGCATATATAGGTACAGTTGTGGGCATTTGTATATACATATTTGTATGTGTTGCATATATATTCAAATATATAATAGAGCTCATAGGGGTCATAGTTACAGGAACTTCTTAGACATATCCAAACACCTCATGAGGCTGAGTTACTGGGCTTGAAGGCAAAGGACCATTGCCTCAGGGGACTCTAGGTCAATTGGCATAATATAGTTCATAAAGATAACGTTCTACATCCTAGTTTGATGGGTAGCATCTGGGGTCTCAAAAGCTTGCAAGCAGCCGTCTAAGATACAGCTACTCATCTCTTCCCATCTGAAGCAAAGGAGAGTGAAGGAAACCAAAGACTCAAGGAAGCAATCAGCTCACAGGACTAATGGCCCACAAGGACCACAGCCTCCTCTAGCCTGAGACCAGAAGAACTAGGTGGTGCCTTGCTACCACTACAGACTGCTCTGACCAGGGACACAATAAAAGGTCCTGGCTAGAATGGGAGAAAAATGTAGAACAAAACTCAAATTCGTAAAAAAAAGACCAGACTTACTGGAGTCAAAGAGACTGGAGGAACCCCCAAGAACTTTTAACCTGGAACTGAAGCCACTCTCGGAAATCACCTTTCGGCCAAATAATAGAACACTCGTGAGGAATGTGCTCCTTAGAACAATGAACAATGAACAATACAGGAGCAAATGGGCAACACTTGCCCAAAAGCAAAGATAAGAAGGCAAGGAGAGGCAGGGAAACTGGAGGAGTGGAAACGGGGAAGGCAGGGTGGAAACGGGGAGAGTGCTAACACACTGCAAGGATAGCAACCAACGTCACAGAACAATTTGTGTATGAATTGTTGAATGGGAAACTAATTTACTAATTTGCTGTGCAAACTTTCACCTAAAACACAATAAAATGTTTAAGAAAAAAAAAAGACATGTGAAATGTGAGGGAAAGGAAGCATTTAAACACATGACCCTCTAAAAATGAGTTTCAGTAATGGTGGTGTCTGAAGGAGGAAACACAGTTTGTTGTTGTCCATTCCTCATTGTAGTGCAGCCCTAGGGACAAGAGATACTGGGAATGTAAATCAAAGAAGTTCCCACACTCCCCAGTGGTCCAGAGCAAACTGATGTCTCATTCTGCATAATGGTTTGTGCCCACAGGGCTAAAAGAAGAAGGTTGAGGTAAGACCCAGGGATGGGAAAACACTGTGGACAGGTGCTTCCCTACAGCAGGTCTTTCTCAGAGTGTGCTGCCACTCCATAGACTTTGCTTCCTCCACTTCTCCAGACACACTGGGCTGTCCACTGAAGGACTTCTTCTGAGGCTAGCCCCTCAGGTTGGCCTCCACCACCACCCTATTAGGCACTTGGCTCTGTGAAGTTCTCATGGACTTTCTTCTGGATGGATAAATTTGCAGAAGCACCTCTTTGAATTCACGTGGCACAAGCCACCATGATGATGAACACAGAAGCTAATCTTGAAAATTTCTGATCAAAACATCTAAACACCTCTCCCTCCTGTCCTGTAGGAGTTAAAAAGCCCCAGACTAAAAAAGGTCAGGACTCCCCTTTTAAAAATAATCACAATGCCATCACCACATGGAAAAAGTTAGTATTTCTTTACTATTAACATGTATCCTATAGTGTACAAATTTCCCCAACAGTTTCATGATTTCATTTTCTTTGTTTGAATTAGAATCCAGACAAGGCCCACACTCTGTAATTGGTTAATGTGTCACTTTTATGTCTCAATCCACAGGCTTCTCTGCATCTTCTTTTGTACCCTTAAATTTTGTTGTCATTGTTGGAGAAACAGAGTTGCTCATCCTGCCAGAATTTTGCTGATTGCATCCTTGTGTTCTTCCATCCCTGTATTTTCTCTAAACTGGTCACCATACCTGGAAGCTCAATCAACTTTGGGCTCAAGGTTTTAGGTAGGAACCCTTAACAGGTGGTGTTGATTATCTATTGTATCAGGAGGCACATATATCTGTTGTCTTTTTTGTTATGATCATTGCCTAGATTCTGCTTTACTCTTAATTTATATCATATGAAAGGAAGGAAGGCAGACAGATGGGAGGAAGGAAGGTACAAAGAAAAGAAGAGAGGAAGGAAGAAAAAAGGAGGGAAAGAAGAGAGAAAAGAGGGAGGAAGAAGATGAGCAAACAAAGATATGAAAAAATCCACTGCTGCCCATGGCCTTTACTGGTAGCCTGCACTTAACATAAACACAAACTGGACCTCACTCGAGTCATGTATCTGTTATTCTGACATCCTGGGGAGGCTGGAAACTTCCTCCTATCTATAGCACAGACTCTGGACAAATCCCAAATCCCCCATCAGGTACTTCTGCTGTTTCTACACCATTTCTCAGAGAGCTGCTGGTGGAAGTGTGGACTCTAACAACCAACCTTCACATCAAGTTGAAGCTGAAGAAAATTAGAACAAATCCACAAGAACCAAAATACAACCTTGAGTATATCCCACCTGAATTTACAGACTATCTCAAGGACAGATTTGACTCGTTGAACACTAATTACCAAAGACCAAGTGAGTTGTGGAATGTCATCAAGGACATCATACATGAAGAAAGCAAGAGGTCATTAAAAAGACAGAAAAGAAAGAAAAGACCAAAACGGATGTCAGAAAAGACTCCCAAAGTTGCTTTTTAACGTGGAGTACCTAAAGCAAAAGGAATAAATGATGAAATAAAAGAGTTGAGCAGATGTCAAAGGGCAGCTCGAGAAGACATAGTAAAGTGTTATTATGAAATGTGCAAAGACCTGGAGTTAGAAAACCAAAAGGGAAAAACACATTCAGCATTTCTCAAGCTGAAAGAACTGAAATAAAAATTCCAACGTTAAGATGCAATACTGAAGGATTATATGGGGAAAATAATAAATGACACAGGAAGAATCAAAAGAAAACGGAAGGAATACAGAGAGTCACTATACCAAAAACAATTGGTTAACATTCAGCCATTTCAGGAAGTGGCATGTGACCAAGAATCAATGATACTGCAGGAATAAGCTCAAGCTGAGGTGAAAGCACTGGCGATAAACAAGGTTCCAGGAAATGATGGAAAACAAATTGAGAAGTCTCAATAAATGAATGCAGCACTGGAAGCACTCACTCATCTATACCAAGAAATTTGGAGGACAGCTGTCTGGCCAGCTTACTGGAAAAGATCCATATTTGTGCCCATTCCAAAGAAAGGTGATCCAACAGAATGCAAAAAATTATCAAATAACATCATTAATATCACACACAAGTAAAATATTGCTGAAGACCATTCAAAAGTTGTTGTGACAGTACTTCCACAGGAAATTGCCAGAAATTCAAGCCAGATTGAAAAGAGGACTTGAAATGAGGAATATTGCTGATGTCAGATGGATCTTCCATGAAAGCAGAGAATACCAGAAAGAGGTTTACCTGTGTTTTGACTATGCAAAGGCATTCGACTATGTGGATCATAACAAATTATGGATAACGTTCTGAAGAATGGAAATTCCATAACACTTAATTGTGCACATGAGGAACCTGTACATAGATCAAGGGGCAGTCATTCAAACAGAACAAGGGGATACTGCATGGTTTAAAGTCAGGAAAGGTGTGTGTCAGGGTTGTATCCTTTCACCATACCTATTTAATCTGTATACTGAGCAAATAATTCAAGAAACTGGACTATATGAAGAAGACGGGTGCATCGGGATTGGAGGAAGACTCATTAACAACCTACCTTGTACAGATGACACAACCTTGCTTGCTGAAAGAGAAGAGGACTTGAAGCACTTACTAATGAAGATCAAAGACCACAGCCTTCAGTATGGATTACACCTCGATAATCAGTATGGATTACACCTCGATAGAAAACAAAAATCCTCACAAATGGACCAATAAGCAACATTATGACAAAAGGAGAAAATATTGAAGTTTTCAGGGATTTCATTTTACTTGGATCCACAATCAACAGCCATGGAAGCAGCAGTGAAGAAATCAAAGGATCTTCCTACAGAGTCACTGTTACGTATTGAATTTCATCCCCAAAAACAATGTGTGTCACCTCGGCTAGTCCACGATTCCCAGTATTGTGTGATTGTGTACCATTTTGTCATCTGACGTGATTTTCCTATGTATTGTAAATCCTACCTCTATGATGTCAATGAGGTGGGACTCTTGGCAGCTGTGTTAATTAGGCAGGACTCAATCTACAAGATTAGGTTGTGTCTTAAGCCAATCTGTTTTGAGATATAAAAGAGAGAAGCGAGCAGAGAGATGTGAGGACCTCATACCACCAAGAAACAAGAGCCAGGAGAACAGTGCATCCTTTGGACCCAGGGTCCCTGTGCTCAGAAGCTCCTATACCAGGGGAATATTGATGACAAGGACCTTTACCCAGAACCTGGAGAGAGAAAGCCTTCCCTTAGAGCCTGCACCCTGAATTCAGATTTCTAGCCTCCTAAACTGTGAAAAAATTAATTTCTCTGTTAAAGCCAAAAAAAAAGAAAGAAATCAAAGGATGCATTGCATTGGGCAAATCTGCTGCAAAAGACCTCTTTAAATTGTTTAAAGCAAAGATGTCACTTTGAGGACCAAAGTGTGCCTGGCCCAATCCATGGTGTTTTCAATCATCTCATATGCATGTGAGAACTTGACAATGTATAAGGAATGGACAATGAATAAAGAAGACCAAAGAAGAATTGATGCCTTTGACTTATGGTGCTGGAGAAAAATATTGAATACACCAGAAGAATGAACAAATCTGTCTTGGAAGAAGTACAGAAAGAATGCTCCTTAGAAGCATGGTTGGCAAGACTTCCTCTCAAGTACTTTGGACATGTTATCAGGAGGAACTAGTCCCTGGGGAAGGACATCATGCTTGGTAGGGTGTCAGTGAAACAGAGGAAGACCCTCAATAAGATGGATTGACCCAGTGGCTACAATAATGGGATCAAGCATAACAAATATTAGACAGTGTTTCGTTCTGTTGTACATAGGGTCACTATGAGTCAGAACCAACTTGATGGCACCTAACAACAACAACCTTCACACCGTATCATAGCCACTTACTAGTGAGAGGCTTGGCTGGGAGAATATTTTCCCCATATTAGTGGTTCCCAAAGAGGGTGATTGTGTCCCCCAGGGGACATTTGACAAGTTTAGAGACATTTTTGATATTCACCATTGACAAGGGGTGGTTGCTACTGGGATAGAGGCCAGGGATGCTGCTCAGTATCCTACATGGCACAGGACAGCCCCCTACAACAGAGAACTTTCTGGCCCAAAATGCCAGTAGTGCTGAGGTGGGAAAACTCTGCTCTATAAAATACCATCACTTCTAACTTGCAGGTTTGTTGGGAAGATTACTTGAGATAAACTTGCCCCAAACAGGCACACAAGTATACTGGCCCCTTTCCCTTCTTGGGAGACCTAGCATGGTAATGCACCCATTTTAGCTCAAGATCAGATATAACTAACTGGCCAGGAAGAGAAAGGGCCTCAGACTGACTGTAGTGGGTGCCGGGACATGGTTCTTATCCTGGCCCTTCCACCACCTGGCTGGTGGCCCTGGGTGTCTATTGCTCCTATCTGGGCCTCAGTTTTCTCATCAGTAACAAGGAGATGGAGCCTGGAGATCTGTATCCCTGTCAGCTCTGAAAGCTTTCTAGTCTGATTTCATTCCTCTCTTTAAAAGACTTTTCTGGGACTGCAGATGCAACTATGCTCCCTTTCTCTGAAATCTCTCTTGCTATGTTGGCAATTATCATTGTAAAGGCAATGGGTTAACCCGAGGACTTGTCGTGGGCTCTTTGTTCAGTGGGCAGAGTTAGAGTAAGAGAATAGAACTAAAGCACTATGGGATGAGGCCTTGGCCTGGTTCTTTCCTCATGTCTGTGGGGGGTGATTGGGCTCAGGTACACTTACTCTACCACCTGGGTCTCCAGCCTGGAAGGGCAGCTAAAGGGCTCAGGCTTGCTGGGTTAAATGGCTCAGTGGACTCAGGCTGTGGACCACTCAGGAGTGCTGTCCTCCCACAGTGGTCTGGTTAATTGTTGCATTTGCACCAACTAGCATTTATCTGTGCCCTACTTCTACCCATGAGAAGTGGGACTGGCTGAATTTCTAAGCCTGAAAACAGAAGATGATATGCCCATAGCAAAACTAGTAAAGCATATAAATATGTATATAGCAAGAGCTTTATATCAAAGAAATGGCTCATACAATTGTAGAGGCTGAAATGTCCCAAGTCCATTGATTAGGAGAGAAGCTTCTTCCAATTCGTGTAGCTGCAGGGGCTGGAGAACCCAAGATTGGCAGGTCAGAGAGCAGGGCTCCACTCACAGGCTGTGAAGATCTATGAACCAAAAATTAGCAGATAAGCTGATAGCTCAAGTTCCAAGAACTAGAGGTCAGACAAATAGGAGGCAGCCACAGGATCCACAGCAAGCAAAAAGCCAGAACACCTGCTTATATTCAGATCCAGGCCACACCCCCAAGGAAACTCCCTTTCAACTGAATTGGTTACTCATAGCAGATCCCATCATGGGAGTGATTACATATAAACACTGAGAATCATGGTTCAGCCAAGTTGACACACAATCTTAACCATCACAGTCCACCTCTTGTCAGCTTGCCACATGTACGCATCTCCTTAAACCATACATAATCTCTGAATAAAGACAATTACAAAGTCATACTTGTGCCTAAAATGATACAACTAACATGTGTACAGCTGAAAATGCACTAGCCCTATCTACATCTTATATTTTATAAGTGAAGAAATGACTCTAAATATAATAAAATATGTTATTATTTATTATATTTAGAGTAAGCCCACTGGAAACCCTGGTGGTGTAGTGGTTAAGTGCTAAGGCTGTTAACCAGAGGGTCAGCAGTTCGAATCTGCCAGGCACGCCTTGAAAACTCTGTGGGGCAGTTCTATTCTGTCCTATAGGGTCTCTATGAGTTGGAATCAACTTGATGGCACTGGATTTGGTTTGGTTTGGAAAGTAAGCCCACTGGGTTTGGTTTTTTGGTTAAGGATAAGGATAATGAAACTCAGAAAGATTAAGGAAATCACCTGGTGCTGTCAGCATACCAAGCTCCGTTCCTGTCTTAGGGCCTTTGCACATGCCCATCCCTCCAATCTCAGCTTCCTCAGGAGTTCTTTTAGAGTGTTGAGTCTAGATTGGATTCACTTACAATACAGTATCACAGCACTCTTCACTGAATCAGATATATTGTTGTTGCTGTTGTTAGCTGTTGTCAAGTGGATTCCAACTCAGAGCAACCCTATATATGACAGAATGAAACACTGGCTGATTCTGCCCCATCTTCACAATCTTTGTTATGCTTGAGCTCACTGTTGCAGCCACTGTGTCAGTCTATCTTGTTGAGGGTCTTCCTCTTTTTCACTGACCTCTGCTTTACCAAGTGCGATGTCTTTCTCCAGGAACTGATCCCTCCTGTTAACATGTCCAAAGTATGTGAGACGTAGTCTCACCGTCCTTCCTTCTAAGGAACATTCCCGTTGTTCTTATTCCGAGACAGATTTGTATGTTCTTTTGGTAGTCCATGGTATATTCAATATTCTTCACCAACACTGCAATTCAAAGACATCAATTCTTCTTTGGTCTTCCTTACTCATTGTCCTGCTTTCACATGCATATGAGGCGATTGAAAACATCATGGCTTGGGTCAGGTTCACCTTCATCTTCAAGGTGACACCTTTGCTTTTCAACACTTCCAAGAGGTCTTTTTCAGCAGATTTGCCCGATGAAATGTGTCTTTTGATTTCTTGACTGCTGCTTCCATGGGTGTTGATTGTGGATCCAAGTAAAATGAAATCCTCAACCATTTCACTATTTTCTCCATTTACCATGATATTGTTTATTGGTCCAGTTGTGAGGATTTTTGTTTTCTTTATATTGAGGTGTAATCCTTGCTAAAGGCTGTAGTCTTTGATCTTCATCAGTAAGTGCTTCAAGCCCTCTTCACTTTCAGCAAGCAAGGTTGTGTCATCTGCACAGGTAGGTTGTTAATGAGTCTTCCTCCAATCCTGATGCACCCTTCTTCTTCATATAGTCCAGCTTCTTGGATTATTTGCTCAGTATACAGATTGAATAGGTGTGGTGAAAGGATACGACTCTGACTCACACCTTTCCTGACTTTAAACCCTGCAGTACCTCCTTGTTCTGTCTGAACAACTGCTTCTTGATCTACATACAGGTTTCTCAGGAACACGATTAAGTGCTATGGGATTCCCATTCTTTGCAATGTTATTCGTAATTTGTTATGATCCACACAGTCGATCACAGTCAATAAAACACAGGTAACCATCTTTTCTGGTATTCTCTTCTTTCAGCCAGGGCCCATCTGACATCAACAATGATATCCCTGATTCCACAACCTCTTCTGAATCCAGCTTGAATTTCTGGCAGTTCCCTGTTGATATACTGCTGCAGCCGCTTTTGAATGATCTTCAGCAAAATTTTACTTGCACATGATTTTAATGTTCAATAATTTCCACATTTCGTTGTATCACCTTTCTTGGGACTAGGCATAAATATGGATCTTTTCCAGTCAGTTGGCCAGGTAGCTGTCTTCCAAATTTCTTGGCATAAATTAGTGAGTACTGTGTAACAGTACTTTTCTTTTATGGCATTTTGGGAAATCATAATTACATGATTACTTCTGTGATTATTTGCAAACTGTACATTTCCCTCTGTGTCAGAATGGGTTTTCCCAGGAAACAGGCTCTGGGATGTAGATTTTCACACAGAAGATTTGCTGGGCAGTGCTCTCAGGAACACAACTGTAAAAGAATGAGGGAAGCAGAGCTAGTGAAGGAAGAAGTGGAAACATGATGAAGTTGCTGCCAAAACTTCAACAGACCCCACAGAGAGTGGAGGATCTGGGTGACCATTCAGGGTAAGGGGGCCAGGTCTTGATATCCTTACATCCCTCTGTCATGTGGCATGTGCTTCCAGTGGGGAAGATGCATATCCTTGGTTAAGGAAGCTTCCGCCCATGGAATGCATTACTCATGTGTGAGCCATCAGCAACCAGCACTTCAGCAGCTATTGGGAGGATCTGGTGACACATCACAGCATCCACTGCAGCCACTTGCACCATTCGGGTTCATGTGGTTGCTACAGCAGACTTGTCCCACCTGAGAATAGTGCCTCTGAGGTTCTGGCTGGTCTCTCTTCTTGACGAAATTTGCAAACTACCCCAAAGTAGCAAAATCAGGTACAGGTGCCCTTAGGCTAGTCTAGTAGCCCACCTAGGGAGGTGACCAAACCTCCATCACTGAAAGCCCTCCATGTCCTTCGGGCTGTGACTGCCACACCTGTCCATTTATCACCAAAATTGAGCAGAGAGCACCATGAGATGCCTCAGAGGGTCCTGAGTGCCAAAGGCATTCTTTCCTGTGCACATTGCGGGGTAGCTGCCCAACCTTCTTTTAATGAGGAAGAGGGATTACCCCTTGCCAAGGATCCACAGTGACTAGATGGTGCTGTAGTTTAAGTTTAGTGGTATTATTGTTGAGTTCCCTGGAGCTTAAAGTCATGAGATGGGAAGCACAGGCAACCTAGTCATTCCCTGGGAGTAGTAGAAAGTGGGATGACTTTGGCTTTCAGTCCTTGGTTCTCAGACCCACAGATTCTACATTTAGGGTCACAGAATCATACAGTGGTCATTGGTTTGGGGTAATTATCACACCCTGTAGGATAAGGCTTCACCTTGCAGGGTATCTTCTCAAAGCTGGTGCCTCAACTGTGCTTGCAAAAGACTGTTCCAAGACTCTATTGGGCTGGTGGCTTCTGGGTGATGAAGTAGGTGACAGATCAGGACCAGCAATGCATTTGCTGTTAAGTGGCTCCAGTCAATGTTACACAAGTTTCTGCGTTAGTCAATCAAAAACTTTATAAGCCATGGGATAGTGGTGTTACAAGGCTCAAAGGACAGGACAGTCATACTTACATCTGGAAAATGTGTTTACTACTGTTAAGATGGACCTCTGCCCCTTCCAGTGTAGCAGAGGTCAATATAAGCTGCATGGTCTCTACCAACAATGGTGTCGTTTTGAGAGCTTAGCCTTGGCATTGCTACCGGCGGGCTGAACATTGGGCAGTGGTAGCAGGTAGATTGCATTGGTGACTGGGAACCCATGTTTGTGGCTAAGGAACAGCTTCCACCCTTATCACCATGTTGACTCTGCTCTTGGGCCCGCTGTGCCAGCTCTGGAGATGTCAGTTGACGTCAGCTGGCTGTGATATTTCCTCTGCTAGATTGTCCAGTGACTGCTCACGGCAGTGCTCTCTGGTGGGAATGAGCTTACCATGCAAAAATCCTCACACTTGTACACACTCCACAGGTCACCCATACCCCCACACCCCACACTTTCTACCCAGATCTTCTTGTCTCCAGTCTTTCAATCTGGTTCCTTGCAGATCCTTGACTAACCAGCCAGGCTGGTCACAACTGCCCATGGGTCTATGTGTAACCTCATGGTGTAAACCATCAGAATCAGGGGCCACTGGAAGGGTCTGCCCTTACTGCTCCCTTTCAGGGCCACTTCTTGGTTTATATCCACATACAGAGTCAACCCACTGTGAGCAATCATCAGCCTTCTCCTCTCTGTCAATTGTTTATAAGTTTCCTCCATGCAAGCATAGGTTTGAGCTGAGGGAGAGGAGCCAATACAACATGGGGTCTGGACCATTGGCATGTAGCAGTTTGTGTCCTCTGATCCTGCTTGTGCCTAGTCCCAGATGTACCACTTCATCTTAAAATGGATTTATGCTGGGTCTTCTTGACCTTGTAAGATCCAAGGTCTGTAGAACCTATCTCAGGACAGGAGTTCTGGCCACAGAATCACTTGAAGTTCCAAGCTCAGACTCAGTTCTCTCTGGAATCCAGTGGTTCACCAAGAGTTCTTTTCAACTGGTGTGCTGTTCTCTGTTGCAGCTGGCATGGTCTCGCTCCAGAACCCTAGGGGACCCATGTTTTGATTTATCTATTGGGGTTTGCCATACACTACACAAGTCATTGTCTTCTACCACAGCTACCTTCCAGGACCATGGGTCTGTGAGTTCTCCTGGCTTTCATGGCAGTGTTGTTGCACCAAAGTGTGGACCTGCTGCTGCAGTGCCTGTTCCCACTCTTGGTCCTGTATGCACTGAAGGCCTTCTGTGCCACCTGCAGAATGAGTTGAAGCAGTATCAGCGAGAAAGGACTCTGCTGCTTCCAGATTCTGAAGATGCCAACCAAGGGCTGTGTTTCCTTCCTGGTAGAGGCAAGTGTGACATGTGATCATTTATGTTCGCTTTTGGAGGGGGTGTCCTAGCATAGCCTAGACTGCTGGGTCTTTAAGAGTTTCACTGGTGTGATGGGCTCATTGGAGGAGGCTTTGCACTCTATCACTTTGGTAAGTTGGTATTACATTTCACAGTATGCCCTCCCTGGTATGGTTCAGTTAAGGCTGGTCACAAGGGAAATTTGTTCAAGATGTGGATGGAAGCAAGACCATAGCCACCTTCTTCCGCTTGGAAGGCTGGTGTGATGCTGCTGTACTGCAGTTCATACACATTACTGCTGGTTCACCATGAGGTGTGAGCCACAGTCAAGCCCTCCGCTTCCACTCCAGCCGTCAGGTGGCCTCCTTCAACTTCTTCAAACCTTGAACCAAGTGCATGCATAGCTCCTTAGTGAAGAGTTTATATTGCAGGGCTGCCATAGCAAAGACTGGAGGTGGGAGGGACAGGTACAGGCTCCACTTTGTCATTGTGGATTCCAGTTTGTTCTCAAGGGTTCCAGTTTGTTCCTGTCTATCCTTACTTTCCCCCACTTCACATCCATCTTTTCTGCCAACTTTAGACTCTGTACCAGATTCAGAGGCCTTACCTAGACTGCTTAACCAGCTCCCACAATTACAAACGTCTAAAGTTATAATAAATACCTTATTCTATCACATTCATTGTGTCTGTGCTTCTCTGATCACACCCTAACTGATGAAAAAAAACTGATACACCCCTTAAATATTAATGGAGTTTATTTCTCACTCATCTTTGGGAGCATGTGTGTCTTACAAAGTCATCAATGTACTTGCACTTCTTGATAATCTGGTTGGATTAACATGATGTTTTCAATACACTGTTAAGTTGCAGAGGTTCTCAATGGGTCTTCCACTGGATCTTAGACCACAGGCAAAGGACATAATGTAGACGTTCTTCCAATTGCCATGTATATCTACTCCAATTATACATTTGGGAGCCAAGGAAGTAGCTGATAGGCCAGTCCCTGAACATATCCAACCCACTGTGGGTCAGACCGGGGCCAGTACTTCACTGGTACCTGGTCCCCATAAACCCCCCTGCCCCAGAACACACACACTTTAAGATGCTCTAGGTCCCAGAGTGTCAATATCAACCCTGTATCCAACACTTCTCAAAATGTCTTGAGTATTCTCTTTTCTCCAGTTATGGCTATACAAGTAATAGTCATAGGTTCATTTGGGAAAGGACTGGGGAACTCACTGCCACATACACTTGCCATGGTATTGCCTGGTCCTTCTTCATGGACACCCAGCCTTTCCTTCAGTCAATGGGTTTCAAGTCTGAGAACTTTCTCGGGTCCAGAAACTGAGCAAGACATTATGACTTTTGGTTATAGAAATTATCCATTTTGCCCCTAAGAACTTTGTGTTCAGGAACCCCCGGCAGCTACTTTGGCTTGCTGCTTGTCCTAGTAATTGTGTCCACCTTGTTCCTGACAGTGAAGTGCCACCAGTTCACTTTTATTATTTCAGGATTCTATCACTGCCCCACTGACACCAGGGACCTCACTTCTGTAACTAGCCCTGTAACCACTCTCAGCGAGACAGACACCACTGAGTTTCTTAATGATGCTGTTATCCCTGTCACCGGTGCACTCCTTATTGCTTTGAAAAATGAAGTCTCTTTTGGGTCCTCCCAAGTAAAATAGTCAGCTGGTATGTTTTCCAGTTTTATGCATGCAGGCCCCATTCTATGCATGTTTTTGGTCCTTTTCTACACTATTACCATGTCAGTTCTTGCACTTTTAGTTCACTTAGTGTGGGTCATTGCTTTGTCCAAGTATCCATAAGCTGTTCTAGTAGCATGGAGACACTTTTCCTGAGAGTCCGTGGCGAAGTCACATAGTTCCTTCCCTGTCTAGTCCCTTTTCTCTCTTAGCAGGCTAAAACTTCCCTGGCTGGGTTTTATGGTGACCTGATCCTAATTACTGGTCTAGTCACCAAGAAGGAAGGTGGAAGCAGGTCCTGAGGGGGGACATATATTGACTTCAAGCAAATTAAGGAGGGCTAGGATTTAATACGAAAGAGTGGGTCTCTTCTGAAGATTAGAGAGTTGAGGAGAACCTGAGATTTTGAGAATGTTGAGTGCATCAGCCCAGATGTCCCCAATCCAAGTCAGAGACTAGCTTTATTCCAAAATATGGGTCAGAACTTCTCATTTCTTAGTGTGTCTTCTTATTTTTTGTTGAATACTGGAAATTTTGTATATTATAGGGATTATGGATTATGGTTTTCCCCAAAGGGAGCTGTTATTGCTGTTGCTTTTATTATTCTTTTTTATTTGTTTGGAAAGTTGACTGCAATAATTTGTAAATTTTTTTATCCCTCTCAAAATGTAGCCACTGATGCCTCTGCTCAGATTTTTCTTAGGAATTTTTTTTTTTTTTTTTTTTTAGGTTTGTCTTCTTCAGAGTTTCCCATTTGCCTGTGTAGCTCAGTGATCAGAGGCAGATTGCTTAAAATTTGTAATTATTCACCTTTCATTCTCTGCTGATGGATCTGTTAGCTAGGGAGCATATTCTAAGTTCAGACCATTTCAAGATTGTCCCAGATTTTACTTTCCACAGGTCCTCTGTGTCTTCTAGGTATGTGCCTCCAGTCCCTGCCAGAGATGCATAGGTGGGTTGAGGCTACTCTGCTCTTTTATACTTGTGCACAGCTTCCAGTCAGCCTTGGATATGTGGAGAGTTTATCAAGCTCACAGTCTTAGTCTCACCTCCTAGAATTCCCAGCCAACCTGCCAACATGTTGAGTTCCCCAAATATGACTGTAACCTCAGGCTAGTGGAACCACCACCTTCTCTGTGGCTTGCCCCAGGTCACCACTGTCACTGATAACACTCCAGATTAGGAGACCCCCCCACCACCACTCCAGGCAGTGCCTGCCTCACCTGGATCAAACAGTCTTTCTGACAGAGCTGGAAGGGGGCTTGGTTAATTTCTGGAGTTTCAAAATGATTGCTTTGACAGTTTCATCCAGTGTAATTGTTGCTTTTCATTTTGCCCATCTTATTGCATCATACTGGAAGAGTACTTTGAATAATTCTAAAGCCCATTCTGGAGGTAAGGACAAGCAGAGCTGGGTCCTGGGTCAGCTTGAGTGACTTATGGTTAGCCTACTTCAATTCTTCCTGGCGCACTAAGCAGGTTTGACCAGACGACTAAAAGGCCTATATAATTTGGTTGTTATGCAGAACACAAGACCCTACCTACATCTCCATTTTTGTGCCTATGTCTTAAATGTAGAGCCCTGGTGGTGCTTGGGTTTTGGCCTTAAGGGTGCTGTTGAATGTTTCCTTTTTGGTGGATGTGGCCAGGAGAGCAAATGCCCTGCTCATGATTCTTGACTCAGCTGTGAGTCTCCCCATCTTACCAGGGCCAGACTGACATGTAAAATAAGGCCTCAGGGCCCAGTTTAGGAAAACTGATGTGATGGCAACCACATACCTCCCAGGCAGCCCCATCAATTCCCACTCTCCACTTATGGTGGTAGGACTAGACCATAGTGGCTGGCCATCATCCCTGAGGACATTTCATCAGAAGAGAAGGCTTAACGTTTCAATGGCACCAATAAGAGGAGTGAGGATCTAATCATTAGAAGACAGCATTTAAGGAAAAGTAGAAATCACAAACAAAACATTTCTTTGTCCAGGTTGTGCTGGCCAATACAAAATCATCGCTAATTTATCCATTATTTTACTAAAACATAGCCAAATATCTCACTTAGACATAGTACAAGTTTGCTTCTATTTTCTAAGGGGAAAATGGCAATAGTATTCTGTACAAAAATGTTCAAACACAGTCTAAGAGCTACTTGCATTTTAATCCAGCTCCTAAGGTAAGCTAATCATAACAAAAATTTTAAACTTGTATAGAACACAAAGACTATACTGGTGATTTTCCACATAAATAATTAAAGCCTTCCTGATTTAATTTTTTTTTTTTTTTTTTTTGGTGAAAGTATATACAGCCAAAGACACATTTCAACAGTCTTACATGTACAATTTAGTGACATCAATTACATTCAAGTTGTGCTATAGTTTTCCAAATTACTCCACCAGCATTATCTTAAACTCACTGCCCCCTAAACTTCCCATCCAACTTTCTGAGCTACCATTGTTAATTTGATCTCACATAGATAATTATTTAAAATAGCATAATGCTCAAAGCACACATACATTACTAATTAAGATAAGCTTTTTTTTGGTTCAAAAAAGACTTCAGGAGATAGCTTTAAATTTAAGGTTTAAAGTTTAAAGATTAACTCAGGGCAATAAATTTGGAGATTCACCTAGCTTCAATGGCTCCAGAAAGTCTAGGTTCTATTGCGAATTTAAAATTTTTTACTTAATTTGTCCCCTTATGATCAGGATACTTTTATAGAATCTTTGATCAAACATTGAATAATTAGAGCTGGGCACATCTAAGTTCTGGTCTCATGACAAAGAAGGCAGTTGTTCATGAAGGCAACCAAATAGGCATTTAATTTCTTCCTCTGACTCCTGACTCTACGTCTTCCTCTAATGCTTCAGGTGGATGGAGACAACTGTTGTACCTTAGATGCTCAAAGAGGTAGAAAGAAGGTACTGAGAAACAATATAGGGCCAATTGATTGGGATGTTTCTCAAAACCATGACCCTAAACCTCTAAACCAAGAAAAAAATCCCATGAGGTGTGGTTGTACATTTAAAAAAGAAAAAGAAAAAAAAAAAACCATTGCCAAAAAGTTGATTCCAACTCATAGTGACCATGTAGGACAGAATAGAGTTGCCCCATAGGGTTTCCAAAGGAGTGCCTGTGGATTCAAACTGCCAACCTTTTGGTTAGCAGCCATAGCTCTTAACCACTATGCCACCAGGGTCTCCATAATCCTGGCTGTACATAAGCAGCCTCAATAACTGCTTTTTTCCTTTTTTGTAAAAATGCATAAGACACGTTATCTAGTCCTGCTATAATAGAAATACCACAAGTGGATGGCTTTAACAAGCAGAAATTAATTTTCTCACATTTTAGGAGGCTGGCAGTTTGAATTCAGGACACTGGCACTAGGGGAAGACTTTTTCTCTCTGTCAGCTCTAGGGTAAGGTCCTTGATTCTTCAGCTTCTGTTTCGGGTTTCTTGGAGCTCTCCATGTGGCTTGGAATCAATCTTCCCCATCTCTGTTCTGCTCACTTGTTTAATCTCTTTTATATCACTGAAGGAACTGAAAAAAAATCAAGCCTTGAGTTGCAATATTGAAAGATTCTGTTGGCAAAATATTGAATGATGCGTGAAGTATCAAAAGAAGATGGAGGGAAAACACAGAGTCACTGTACCAAAAATTCGTTGACATTCGGCCATTTTAGGAGGTAGCATGTGATCAAGAACCAATGGTATTGAAGGAAGCTGCACTGAAGGCATTGGTGAAAAACAAGTCTCCAGGAGCTGACAGGTTATCAATTAAGACATTTCAACAAACAGATGCAGCACTAGAATTTTGAATTTGGAAGACAGCTACCTGACCAACTGACTGGAAGAGATCCATATTTGTGCTCATTCCAAAGAAAGGTGATACAACAGAATGTATAAATTATGGAACAATATCAGTATCACACACAAGTAAAATTTTGTTGAACATAATTTGAAAGTGTTGCAGCAGTACATTGACAGGGAACTGCCAGAAATTCAAGCCAGATTCAGAAGCAGATGTGGAATGAGGGATATCATTGCTGACATCAGATGGATCTAGCTGAAAGCAGAGAATGCTAGAAAGATGTTTAGCTTGTTTTATTGACTATGCAAAGGCATTCTATTGTGTAGATCATAACAAATTATGGATAACATTGCAAAGAATGGGATTTCCAAAACACTTGATTGTGTTCATGCAAAACCTGCACATAGATTAAGAGGCAGTTGTTCAAACAGACCGAGGCAATGCTATCCGGTTTAAAGTCAGGAAAGGTGTGTGTCAGCGTTGTATCCTTTCACCATACTTATTCAATCTATATGCTGAACAAATCATCTATAAGAAGACGAACAGGGCTTCAGAATTGGAGGAAGACTCATTAAGAACCTGCAATATGCAGAAGACAAAACCATGCTTGCTGAAAATGAAGAGAACTTAAAGCGTTTACTGATGAAGATCAAAGACTACAGCCTTCAGTATGGATTACACCTCAACATAAAGAAAACAAAAAATCCTCACAGCTGGAGCAATAAGCAACATCGTGATGAAGGCAGAAAAGATTGAAGTTGTCAAGGATTTCATTTTACTAGGGTCCACAATCAATGCCCATAGAAGCAACAGTCAAGAAATCAAACAACACATTGCATTCGGCAAATCTGATGCAAAAGACCTCTTTAAAGTGTTTAAAAGCAAAGACATCACTTGAGGACTAAGGTGTGCCTGACCCAAGCCACGGTGTTTTCAATCTGCTTATATGCATATGAAATAATGAATAAGGAAGACTGAAGAATAAGTGATGCCTTTGAATTACGGTGTTGAAGAAGAATAGTGACTGTACCATGGACTTCCAAAAGGAACAAATCTCTCTTGGAAGAAGTGCAGCCAGAATGCTCCTTAAAAGCATGGATGGTGAGATTTCACCTCATGTACTTTGGGCATGTTATCAGGAGGGACTGGTCCCTGGAGAAGGCCATCATGTTTGGTAAAATAGAGGTTTGAGATAGAGAGGAAGCCCCTCAATGAGATGGATTGACACAGTGGCTGCAAAAATGGGCTCAGGTATAGCAATGATTTTGAGGATGGCGCAGGCCTGGGCAACGTTTTGTTCTGTTGTACATAGGGTTGCTACAAGTCAGAACCAACTCAATAGCACTAGCAACAACAACATATCTCAAAATAGATTGACTCAAGACACACCCCACACTAATCCAGCCTTGTTAACATAACAAAGACAATCCATTCCTTAATGGCGTAGAAGTTAAGATTTCCAACACATATTTTCACGGGACATAACAATATATATAGCACAACATTTGCCAATTCAATATTTTTTAAGTGTACAGGTTTTTTATATCAATTACATTAATTGGTTGTGCAACCACCACCCTTAATTCATCCCAAAATTTCCATCACTGTAAACAAAAACTCACTGCTTCTCAAACAGTGGCTCCCCTTTATCCCCTCCCTTCAGCCCCTGGTAACCACTAATAAACTTTGGTCTCTATTTATTTGCCCATACTTGACATTTTATATAAGTGAGATTATACAATATTTGTCTTTTTGTGATTAATTTATTTCACTCAACATAATATCTTCAAGGTTTTAGTCTGTATCAGGACTTTGTTTTTCTTTATGGCTGGATCATATTCCATAGTATGTATGTACCACATTTTGCTTGTCCGTTTGTTCATTGATGGGCATTTAGGTTGTTTCCACCTTTTGGCTATTGTAAACAGTGCTGCCGTAAATATTGGTGTTACATATCTGTTCACATCACTGCTTTCAAGGCTCTTAGGTATACCTAGGATTGGGATTGTTAGGTCATATGGAACCATTTTTAGTTTTTTGGAGAAATCACCACACTGTTTTCCACAACAGTTGAGCCATTCTGAATTCCCACCAGCAATGGGTAAGGGTTCCAATTTTACCACAGTCTTGTCAGCACTTGTTATTTTCCATCCTTTTTTATTTTTTAACCTTACCATTCTGGTGGGAGTGAAGAGGTACCTCACTGTGGTTTTGATTTGCATCTTTCTGATGGCTAAAGATGTTGAGCATCCTTTCATCTGTTAACTGGCCATTTTAATATTCTCTTTGGTGAAATGTCTATGCAGGTCTTTTGCCCATTTTTTGATTTTGTTGCCTTTTTCTTGTTATGGTATAGGAGTACTTTATACATTCTGGATATTAGACCCTTGTTTATTATATTGTTCCCCAGAATTTTCCCCCAGTCTGTAGGTTGTCTCTTCATTTTGTTGACAAATTCCTTTGATGATCTTATTTGATTTTGACGAGCTCCCATTTATCTATTTTGTGTTTTGTTGATCATGACTTTGGTGTCATGTCCAAGGATTTGTTTTTGAGGAGTATGTCTTGAAGCACCACGCCAAAATTTTCTTCTCAGAGTTTTATGGTTTTAGGTCATATATTTATTTATTTGATCCATTTTGAGTTAGTTTTGTATATAGTATGAAATATGGGTCTATCTTCATCCTTTTGCATGTAGAAATTCAGTTGTTGAAGTACCATTTCCCCATTTAATGAATTTAGCATCCTTGTTGAAGATGAGTTGACCATAGATGTGTACACTTACCTCTGGGCTCTCAATACTATTTTATTGGTCTGTATGTTTATCATTATACTGGTACCAGATTGTTTTGATCACTGCAGCTTTGTAATATTTTTTGAGATCCACAAGTGAGGGTCCTCCTATTCTGTTCTTTTTTTTCAAGATAGCTTTAAACCAAGTCTTCTGATGTTTAACTCAGTAAAATGTTTATTAATTTAAATTGTCACTCAATATTTAAAATATTTAAAAAATCACACAATAGTTTTTATTCAGCACACCTCTGTATCTTATAATCATTTGCCACTTCTTGTTTGTTTGAATTATTCAACAGAAATTTAGAAGATTTTTTCTTTTGTGACTGTTCATGGTGCCAGTAGTCTGTGCAGTTCCTAATTATTACAAACATAGCTCTAACTAATAATAGATCAAAACCTTCACTATTACTTTAAGTGATATTTTTTACTGTGTAAAAAGAACATTTCAGAATTTAAATTGGACAATTAAGAGATTCCACTTTTTTTTTATTAACTTTTATTGAGCTTCAAGTGAACGTTTACAAATCAAGTCAGTCTGTCACATATAAGTTTATATACATCTTACTCCTTACTCCCACTTGCTCTCCCCCTAATGAGTCAGCCCTTCCAGTCTCTCCTTTCATGACAATTTTGCCAGCTTCCAACTCTCTCTATCCTTCCATCCCCCCTCCAGACAGGAGATGCCAACACAGTCTCAAGTGTCCACCTGATATAATTAGCTCACTCTTCGTCAGCATCTCTCTCCTACCCACTGTCCAGTCCCTTTCATGTCTGATGAGTTGTCTTCGGGGATAGTTCCTGTCCTGGGCCAACAGAAGGTTTGGGGACCATGACCACCGGG
Source organism: Loxodonta africana (assembly GCF_030014295.1). NCBI lineage: Eukaryota > Metazoa > Chordata > Mammalia > Proboscidea > Elephantidae > Loxodonta > Loxodonta africana. Next base: position 38,912,280 of record NC_087342.1, read on the forward strand.
ATTCCTCTAGTCTCAGTCAGACCATTAAGTATGGTCTTTTTATGAGAATTTGAGGTCTGCATCCCACTGATCTCCTGCTCCCTCAGGGGTTCTCTATTGTGCTCCCTGTCAGGGCAGTCATCGATTGTGGCCGGGCACCAACTAGTTCTTCTGGTCTCAGGATGATGTAGGTCTCTGGTTCATGTGGCCCTTTCTGTAAGAGATTCCACTTTTGATGTTGATTGCAACTTTTAAGAATTATGACAATATAATTCATACAGATAGATACATTTGATACATATAAATTAATGGTATGCTCTAAAATACTACATTGTTAAATAAATATCAAGCTTGGGTACATCTATATACCAAGAGAATAAATAATATTTATGGATGCTAATATTAATAAATGGATATATGGAGTAGTACCTTCCTCTGATGTACTGTTATTCAAAAAGCTGTTTCCTGCAGAGTCCTAACCAAGCTAAGAAAAAAAGAAAAGATATTGGTCACGAGAATAAATTTTGATTGTATCAAAACTGTGTAGAATGCTTTGCAAAGTCCTGACTCAGCCAGGCATGTAGACTACCTGACGGACTGTGCCATTGTAGCTGAGACATGAAAAGAAGTCAGACTCCTGTGGAAGGCTGGGCAGGGAGGGCTGACATGGGGAGGGTGGGAAGGAAGCAGGAGAGCTCTCTCCTCCAGTTTCAGTTACTTCATCTCTGAGGGTCAATCACGTGAAGTTAAGAATCAGGACTCGTTTCACACACTGTGAAGAAATTCTGTAAACTCAGGATTATTGTGTCAAATCGCTTTGACATGTCTCCCATTGTTAAGAACATTCTAATGGGTGAAACTGAGCAAACATTGCTAAGAACAGTACCGGCTGGGTCACTTGGCACTACCCAGGCAAGTTACCACTTGCTGCTGTGGAGTGTTTGTCAGATAGTTTACTTAGAAAGCTGCTGAGCTTTTCAAAGACAAGAAGCATTTGACCCTCATTTAAAAAGCAATAATTATGACCAAATAGTAGGAGGAGTTTAAAAACTAAAAAACATAAATAAATCCCCTTCACTGGTTCTGTTGATATCACACTTAACTTTTATTTTCCTCAGTCTCTCACCTGAGATTTCTCTAACTAAATCTTTTTTTTAAATTATTATTGTGATTTAGGTGAAAATTTACAGAGAAAATCAGTTCTCATCAGTCAATACACAAATTGTTTTGTGACATTGGTTGCCAGCCCATGAGATGTCAACATTCTCCCCTTCTCCATTCCAGTTTCCCTGTTTCCATTTATCCAGTTTTTCTATCTCTTCCTGCCTTCTCTTTGCTTTTGTGCTGGTGCACCGATTAGTCTCATATACATGATTGAACTATGAAGCATGACCCTTAAGTGTGTTATCGTTGGCCCTATAGCCCTGTCTAATCTTTGGCTGAAGGGTGAACCTTAGGAATGACTTCGGTATTGGGTTAAAAGTGTGTCTGGGGACCATACTCTTTAGGTTTCTCCAGCCTCTGTCAGATGAGCAAGATTTTTTTTGTGTGTGTGTGAATTTGAATTTTATGCTACATTTTTCTCCCACTCTGTATTGTAATCCCTACCAGAATAGTCAGTGGTGGCAACCAGGCACTATCTAGTTGTTCTGGGCTCAGTCTGGTGGAGGTTGTGGTAATTGTGGTCCATTAGTCCTTTGGACTAATCTTTCCCTTGCATCTTTGGTCTTTTTTTATTCTTCTTTGCTCCAGCCAGGATGGGACAAGTAGATATATCTTAGATGGCCACTCGCAGACTTTTAAGACCCCACTTGCTACTCACCACAGTCAGATGCAGAACATTTTCTTTATAAACTATGTTATGCCAGTTGAGCTAGATGTCCCATGAAATCATGGTTCCCAGCCCTCAGCCCAGCAATTCAGTCCCTCAGGGTATTTGGATGTGTCTGTGAGGCTTCTATGACTTTGCTCTGGTCAAGTTGTGCTGACTTCCCCAGTATTATGTACTGTCTTATCCTTCACCAAATTACCACTTATCTACTATCTAGTTAATGTTTTTCCCTCCACATCCTTTCCCTCCCTCATAACCATGAAAGACTGTTTCTCTCTATTTGGAAACATTTTCATGTGTTTTTATAATAGTGGTCTCATACACTATTTGTCCTTTCATGATTGACTTATTTCATTCAGCATAATGCCCTACAGATTCATACATGTTGTGAGATGTTTTGTAGATTCTCTAATTATATCTTAAAATACTCAGTGTTGAAATTGTCACAGGCAGCAGCCTGTTTTGAAGTAACATTAGCATTGGTTTGGGAAATAACTTGATGATTGAGTATGGCTAGTCATCTTAAAGGTCTGCTACAAAAGACCTCTTTAAAGTGTTAAAAAGCAAAGATATCACTTTGAGGGCTAAGGTGTGCCTGACTCAAGCCATAGTATTTTCAATTGCCTCATACGCATGGGAAAGCTGGACAAAGGTACATAAGGAAGGCCGAAGAAGAATTACGGTGTTGGCAAAGAATATTGACTACACCATGGACTGCCAGAAGAATGAACAAATCTGCCTTGGAAGAAGTACAGCCAGAATGCTCCTTAGAAGTGAGGATGGTGAGACTTCGTGTCATGTACTTTGGACATTTTATCAGGAGGGACCAGTCCCTGGAGAAAGGCATCACGCTTGGTAAAACAGAGGGTCAGTGAAAAAGATGAAGACCCTCAATGAGATGCATTGACATAGTGGCTGCAATGATGGGCTCAAACATGGCAGTGATTGTGAGGATGCCACAGGACCAGGCAGTGTCTTGTTCTGTTGTATGTAGTAGGGTGGCTATGAGTTAGAACTGATTCAATGGCATCTAACAACAACAACAACAACAGTCATCTTAAAAATCATGCCATTTCTGTTCCTCAGTTTTCCTCTGGAGAAGGTCTTACTGTGTGGATTTGCAAACCCTATATGGCAGAGGCTGCAGCATGGAGATTTAACTTTCTGTCTAAAAGTTATACTTTTGAATCCAGTGAATGGAGAGAAGAAGAACATGGTAGGCTCATTTCAGTTTCAGCTTATTCCATATCTGTGGATTTCAAGATTGGAAAAGGAAAAATCAGAAGAGGAAATGGAAATTTCTAAAATAAATGTTAGGCAGAATAAGAGTGAGGGGGCCTGTTGAGAGCACTCCCACAACCCTGAAAAATCCACAGGTTGGGTGGTACTTTGATTTCTTCTAATTACCCTCTTCTTGAGCTGATTTTTGTGAGGACAGTTACAGAGCCTGGATTTCTTCTCAGGAACCCCACGCTCTGATGTAGGATCACACTATGACCTCTATAGAGGTGGCATTTATATACACAGCTCCCTGAATTCTGATTTTTCTCACCTCTTATAAATCCCCTCTCCTCCTCCAAATCTTAACATATCTAGCAATGCCCATGTGTTTGGAGCCTGCAGTCCCTCAGCGTCTCTGAGAGAAGAGAGCAATGCCACCCCTGGTTCTGTCCCAGGACACCAAATCCCTGAAACATGACCACTGTGGTTACTGCTAAAATAGCAAACCTCCATCTTTGTTTTTAAGCTTCCAACAATCTGTGGAAAATATGAGATATTTATGAAGCTTTGTTTCACATGGAATGTGTGTCCAAGACTTCTAAGGGAAGTAGAATTTAGTCCACACTCCTCCCTCTCTCTTCTTCACTTCCTTGTTCTACTCCTCGAGAAACCTACAAATCTGGAAACATGAGCATGCATCATATATGACTTTGTAAATCTACCTTTCCAAGTTGTACAGATGACACCCTATTTGCCAGATCATATGTTCATTTCATTAAAAACCTAGAGGTGGTGGCCTGATGCCATAAATAAGGATAGAATCAGATTTCATTTTCACCCCTGAGCCTCAGCAATGACACTTGCTTTTCATGGACTATCTCTGAGGGCAGGGACTTAAGGGCTTCTGAGAATCCCTCAGGTAATCCTCACAACACACTTGGGGTGTGCAGTCCCTTTTCAGGTGAGGAAACCAAGGCAAGCACAGGTGGGTTTGCTCAACCCAGGTGACCATGCTGAAAGGGTCATAGCCCCATCTGTCTAACTCTAATTGCTGTGCTTTTCCAGTCCTCTGTGTTGCTGGTTTATACACTGAGTCTGGATGAGGGTGTTGGCCTTATCAGGTGTACAAGGGATGTTGACAAGCCCAGGTTGGCTGGTTGCAAGAATTAAGTAGGTAACTTGGATGTTATCAACAATGAGTTTGACCAGGGCCCAAAGATCACAGAGGACTTTGTGGAAGAGGTAGAACTCAGGGCCTTGGGGCATTTGCATTACTTCAAGAAGGAGGGCATTCTAGGCAGGTGGGACAAAATGAAGCAAGTCATGGAAGTGGCAATGAACAGGAGATATGGAGAAGGTCAGTGAGGGTCAGACCCACTGTGGCAGAGAACACACATTGATGGCCAGTGGACATGTCATGAGGGTACCAGGGCCAGGGTGGCAGGGCTTTGCAATATGGGAATGGAGTTTGGGTTTGATAGCTGAAGCAATGGCAGATACTGTGGTTTTATTCATTCATTCATATATTCATTCACTCATCCAATAATTACTGATGGAGGGCATACTCTGTGCCAGAAACAGCTCTGGCTGGTAGGGGAATAGCAGTGACCAAGCAAAGTTCTGCTTGTAGACCAAACATTCTAGTAAAGGCAGAAGATGGGCTTTAAAGATGTCAGTCATCAAATACAGGTTTACATTTAGTTAAACTCCAGAGTCCTCTATCTTCCCTTCTCCAAATGGTGACAGCTCCTAGGATTTTAGTTTCAAATGCCTGTGTTGAGCTTAACCCTCTCCACATCAAACCTAGTCTTTCTCTCAAGCTAAAGAATCATAATATATTTATGCTGCAGATAACCTTAGAAATCATTCAGTGAACTCTATCCATTTTACAGGTGAAGAAACTGAGGCCCAGAAAGGTGACCTCGCTGGCTTAAAGTCACACCTAGAACTGGTAGTAGGTTAGATTCACGTCCAGACCTCTTGGCACCTACCCTGTGCACTTCCCACTAGGCCTGTGCCTCTTGACCATGCCCTCTGCTCTTTCTGTGCCCTCTATTTCTTGGTTCTGGGAACTCAAATGGCAGAGATCGATTGCTCTGAAATTGTAATCCTACCTCCACAGGGCAGAACAGAACCAGCAGATTGGAGAAGGATGGCGTTATGGATTGAATTGTGTCCCCCAAAAATGTGTGTCAACTTGGCTAGGATATGATTCCCAGTATTGTGTGATTGTCTACCATTTTGCCATCTTATATGATTTTCCTGTGTTGTAAATCCTATCTCTATGATGTTACCGAGGTGGAATTAGTAGCAGTTATGTTAATGAGGCAGGACTCTATCTACAAGATTAGGTTTTGTCTTAAGTCAATCTCTTTCGAGATATAAAAGAAAGAAGCAAGTGGAGAGACAGAGGGACCTCGTACCACCAAGTAACAAGAAACGGGAGAATAGCACGTCCTTTGGACCCAGGGTCCCTGTGCTGAGAAACCCCTTGACTGAGGAAGATTGATGACAAGGAATTTCCGCCAGAGCTGACAGAGAGAGAAAACCTTCCCTTGGAGCTGGCACCCTGAATTCAGACTTCTAGCCTACTAGACGTGAGAGAATAAATTTATCTTTGTTAAAGCCATCCACTTGTGATGTTTCTGTTATAACAGCACTGAAATAACTAAGGCAGGTGGCTATCAGAAGACATAAGCTGTCATGGATTGAATTGTGTCCCCCCAAAATATCTGGCAACTTGGCTAGGTCATGATTCCCTTGTATGATTGTATGATTGTCTAACATTTTATCTTCTGATGTGATTTCCCTATATGTTGTAAATCCTATCACTATGATATAATAAAATGGATTAGGAGCAGTTATATTGATGAGATCTCCAAGATTTGGTACTGTCTTAAGCCAATCTCCTTTGAGATATAAAAGAGAGAAGCCAGCAGATAGAGATGAGAACCTCTCACCACCGTGAAAGCAGTGGTGGGAGCACAGCGCATCCTTTGGACCCAGGGTTTCTGTGCTGAGATGCTCCCAAACCAAGGGAAGACTGATGACAAGGACCTTCCTCCAGACCTGACAGAGGAAAAAGCCTTCCCCTGGAGCCAGCACCCTGAATTCAGATTTCTAGTCTATTGGACTGTGAGAGAATAAACCTCTCTTTGTTAAAGTCATCTACTTATGGTATTGCTGTTATAGCAGCAGTAGATGACTAAGACACAAGCCTTACTGCCCTTTGGGTTACCTTCCTGCTGCCCTGGAAACCAGAAAACTACTCAAAGTGAGGGAGGGCAGAGCCAGAGAGAAATGGGTATAGGAGTTTCTATTTAAATATAGGGAGATTATACAACTTTGCATGGAATGGCAAGAGGCCCCAAATAGCTAAAAGCAATTATGAAGGAGAAAAAGTAGAAGGACTCACGTTCCCTGATTTCAAAACATACTATACAGCTACAGTAATCAAAACAGCCTGGTACTGGTATAATAACAGACACACAGACCAACGGAATAGAATTGAAAGTCCAGAAATAAGCCCACACGACTATGGTCAACTGATTTTTGATAAGGGTGCTAAGTCTATTCAATGAGAAAGGAAGAGTATCTTCAATTAATGGTGTTAGGGAAATTGGATTTCCACATGTAGAAAATGAAACAGGATCCATGCCTCATACTATACATAAAAACAAATACACAATAGATTAGGGACCTAAATGTGAAAATTGAAGCCATAAAATTCTTAGAAGAAAATACAGGGGCAAGGCTGTGGGGTCTAGGTTTTAACAATAGATTGCCTAATACAATAACAAAAGCACAAACAGAAAAGGCAAAATAAATAAATTGGACCTCATAAAAATTAAAAACTTTTGTTCATATAAAGACATTACCAAAAAAGTGAAAAGACAAGCTACTGATTGGGATAATATCTTTGGAAACCATATATCCAATAAGGATCTAATTAACCAAAATATATCCATATAACTTCAACAACTTAACAACAAAAAGACAAATAACCCAGTCAAAAAATGGACAAAGGACATGAACAGAGATTTCATCAAAGAGGATATTCAACTGGTGACCAAACACATGAAAAGATGCCCAGCTTCATTAGCCATCAGAGAGATGCAAATCAAATCCACAATGAGATACCACTTCATTCCCACTAGGATGGCTAAGACTTAAAATTTTTTAAAAAAGGAAAATAACAAATGTTGGAGAGGATGCAGGGCAATTGGAACCCTTATCCATTCCTGGTAGGAATGCAAAATGGTACAGCCATTGTGAAAACAGTGTGGCAGTTTCTCTAAAAAATAAAAATAGAACTACCAGATCACCCAGCAATCCCACTGCTAGAAATATACTCAAGCAACTTGAAAGCAGTAATATGAACAGACGTATATGCACTGACATTTGTTGTAGCACAATTCACAATAGCCAAATAGTAGAAACAATCCAAATGTCCATCAATGAATGGATGGATAAACAAAATGCGGTACATATGTACAATGGAGTACTACTCAGCTTTAAAGAGAAATTAAGTCCTGAAACGTGTTACAACATGTTGAAAGTTTGAAGACATTATGCTAAATGAAATAAGTCAATCATAAAAGGCAAATATTGTATTACTTCACTTATATAAAAAGGCAAGAACTGGTAAATGTATAAGATCAAAGTTTATTAGTGATTACCAGGGGTTAGAGGGAGGGGTAAAGAGGGAGTTTATTGCTTATGGAACACTGATTTTTGGTTTACAGTGATAGAAAACTCCCTGGGTAAGGATTGCACAGCCCATTAATGTAATTGATATAAATAAGCTGTATATTTGTAAAAAGCTGTATTGGCAAATGTTATGTGATAGATATATTTACAACAATAGCAACAACAACAAAAAAGAGCAGCTGCTGAGGCTGCTTGTATACAACAAATACCTTATGGGATTTGGTTTCTTGGTTTGGAGTTTTAGGGTCATGGTTTCAAGGGACATCCCACTTAATTGCTCTAATGAGGTGTTTAGTGTTTCGGTTCTACCTCCTAATTTGTTACATAGTGCCTGGGGTCTTAAAAACTTGCAAGTGGCCATCCAAGGCACAACAATTGGTCTCTATTTGTCCGGAGCAAGAAAGGAAGAAAAGAAGTCAGGAATAGGAGAAGGGAATGGAATGTGTGGCTAATTGCCTCCATGAACAACTGCCTCTTTTGCCATGACAGCAAAAGAACCGGGTGGTGTCTGGCCACTATTACGGAACATTTTGATCAAAGATTTCATAGAATAATCCTGATCAAAAGGTGGGAAATGTAGAACAAAATTTCATATTCTCAGGACTCCAGATTTTCCAGAGCCATGGAGACAGGATGAACCCACAAAACAACCACCCTGAAAAAAAAAAAAAAAGATACTCTTTAAAACTTAAACCAAAAACATTCCCTGAAGTCTTCTTTAAACCAAACAATAGTTTAGCTTAATTAGTAAAGAATGTCTGCCTTGAGCATTGGCTCTTTTAAGAACTATCTACAGGGGATCAAATGGACTAAAGCAACTTGAAAGGTTAGATAAGAAGCTTGAGAGCAGTGAGTTTATGTTAATGAGGGAGGAACAATTCAGAACAGGAGGGTGAGAATGATTGTACAACTTTTAAGAATGTAATCAGTGCAATGGAATTATACATGTAGAAACTGTTGTGTTGATGTATGTTCTGCTGTGTATATTCTCAACAACAACAACAAAATAATAAATTTAAAATAAATAAGTACATGGAGAATTCTTTCCTAAAGTGTGAAAAATCCTCTATCGATGGGCATAACCACCTCTCCACTTGTAACCACATTACGGGAATGTTATCTAAGAGAAAAGTGTCAACTTCTTCAATGTTTTCTGGAAAATCTAAATATAACATAAAACCACATTGACAAACTGGAATTTCTATACAGAAGGTTTATACAGAGAAGCTGCAAACAGCCAGTGTCATCATGACCCTCACACAACCCCTTGCATAACGCTTTGCAAATGCACTAAGAAGCCTGGAGAAGGTCCAAAACCATCTGGGTGGCAGAAGGAAGCAAGGCTTGGTCTCAGACGTTCAACAAAATCACACAGACAACAGACATTGTCCACCCATGCAAAGGCAAGGATGCACCAGGGCTTCTGGTGCCCAGCATGAGGGTGCACAGGGTGCAAGGCAGCAGGGGTTTAACATGGGACTATGTGCCAGGACCACAGAAATCCCAGCAGAAGCAGGTAGCCCAAGGAGATGGCAAGCATTACAAGGTCAAGTCCTTTTGGGCTCAATGGAGGGTTTGTTTTGTTTGACTTGAGTAGCCTCCTGTCTGTACTTCCTGGTTGCAGAAGATCAAAGAGAGCTTCTTCCCCAGGGGCCGAGGTCTCCTTTAGTTTCCCATGGATTTAGCACTGAGTCCTGTGCTCTGGGGTCGAGAAATACCAGTGAGATACTATTTGAGATACTTGGTACAACTCCAGCTCAAATAGGGCCTGAAAATTGCCCCACCAGAATCAAGCCCTGACACTTGTAAGCTCATAGTTTATTGCTTCTTCTCCAGTGAGCCTGTTGACAGGTAAATTACAGGGGGAATAAAAGCAACATGTCGCCCTCAGTCGACTATTCTTCACTGCATAAAGCCACGTCTTTTAACACTTTTCTTAAAAAAATTTCTGCTTGTGGAATCTCTTGTGCTGTACCTACAATAGCCTACACACCTCCAAGCCTTCAAAAACTAAGCCCATGATTTCAGAAGACCCAGAAATGTTTATTTTCTCTAAGCCAATAACAGATCCTTGGGTTTATGCCAAATCTCTACTATAGTCACACAGATGATAAAGAAGCATTAAGTTAAAAATAACAGAATGTAGAGAGTTGAAAGATACCCCAGAGCCCATTTAGGTCAACCCCTTTCTTCAAGAAAGGACTCTCTGATCCAGGGAGGTCAAAGGCTTTGTCTAAGCCCTCATGGCCAATTAAAGGCAAAGGACCATTTGAACTCTGTCTTCTGATTCCCAACTTTCACGTGCCTTCGCCTATAAATCACACTGCGTAATGCCAGGAATTGATCCTGACTAGACAGATGTAAAAGCAGAACAAAATTGTACAATTACTATCCCCTGAAAAATGCTCACTTTCTTTAGACTAGTTTTCTTTGCAATTATTTTTAAATAAATACCCACAAGTAAATTTCAAACAGAGCCCAGTAGTTCTTCCAAGGAATTAGAAGTCTACCTTAATTACAGTAATGTTATCTAAGAGAAGGGGCAACCTCTTGAATGTTTTCTGGAAAACTCAAATATGGTATGAAACCTTAACTTTATTCTCTTATTTAAGAAACTTTGGTGACTGAAATCAACACCCATGCAAGCAGCATGGACAAATCTGCTGCAACAGACCTATTTAAAGTGTTGAAAATTAAAGATATCACCTTGAAGACTAAGGTGCGCCTGACCCAAGCCGTGGTATTTTCAATCACATCATATGCATGTGAAAGCTGGACAATGAATAAGGAAGACTGAAGAAGAGTTGACGCCCTTGAATTGTGGTGTTGGCGAAGAATATTAAATATACCGTGGACTGCGGAAAGAATGAACAAGTCTGTCTTGGAGGAAGTACAATCAGAATGCTCCTTAGAAGCAAGGGTGGTGAGACAGCATCTGACATACTTTGGACATGTTGTCAGTCCCTGGAGAAGGACATCATGCTTGGCAAAGTACATGGTCTGTGGAAAAGAGGAAGACTCTCAATGAGGTGGGTTGACACAGTGGCTGCAACAATGAGCTGAAGAATAACAACGATTGTAAGGATGGTGCAGAACCAGGCAGTGTTTCGTTCTGTTGTGCATAGGGTCACTATGAGTCAGAATCGACTCGACAGCACCTAACAACACCAACAACAGTGACTGAAATAAAATGCCACTTGAAAGATAAAGGCAAAAAATTCATCTCATCTTTAAGAAGAGTGCCATGTATTGAATTGTGTCCCCACAAAATATGTGTCAACTTGGTTAGGCCATGTTTCCCAGTATTGTGTGGTTGTCATCCATCTTGTGATTGTAATTTTATGTTAAAGAGGATTAGAATGGGATTATAACACCCTTACTCCAGGTCACATCCCTGATCCAATGTAAAGGGAGTTTCCCTGGGATGTGGCCTGCACCACCTTTTATCTCTCAAGAGATAAAAAAGGAAAGGGAAGCAAGCAGGAAGTTGGGGACCTCGTACCACCAAGAAAGAAGCACCAGGAACAGAGTGTCCTTTGGACCTGGGGTTCCTGCATGAAGCTCTTAGTCCAGGGGAAGAATGATGAGAAGGACCTTCCTCCAGAGCCAACAGAGAGAGAAAGCCTTCCCCTGGAATGGATGCCCTGAATTTGGGCTCCTAGCCTACTAGGCTGTGAGAAAATAAATTTCTCTTTACTAAAGCCATCCACTTGTGGTATTTCTGTTATAGTAGCACTAGATAACTAAGACAGAGGTTGATATGCTGAAGAATGGGAAGAAGAGAGGTTAGCTACAAAACCAGGAGAAAGGTAGCCCAGGCAGAGCCTAGTTGTTCTGGGCCAACTTTCCTTCTCAAAGAAGCCCTGACGTGCCACTGCTCAGAAAGAGGCCTGGAATCACATGTCTCTCTGCCTGCAGGGGTCATCGCCTGGATGCTCTGGTGAAACAGGAATTTAAAGCTTGGCTGTTTCAGGGCCAAGATGCATGATAACATGTTCAATGACTGTCTGGGCCTCGAGGATCTGTGAGTCCAGTGCTGGGTCTGGAGTCTTGGGTAGCCCTGTGGAACTTGTGTGAGGCCACTTTCCTGCGAATGAAGGCTTGTCTTCTGGGAACGAGACATGAGGACCACCTGCAGACAGTGTTTATAAATCCACCATCAAGGACTGATTGATCTTATAATGGAACTGTGTAATATAAACATTTCCTTATTCTACAAAAGAATATGCACAATATCACCTAAGGTCCCTAAGAATAGGTCTGGGAGTTAAAATATAAAATTGCCACTCTGAAAGAAATAAAGCCTCATTTCTTTTAAGCAACATTAATATTCTAAACTACCCGCATAAAAATGTAGCCTCTCCAGCTAACAGATACATGAGAAAATGCTCTCGATCATTAGCCATTAGAGAAATGCAAATTAAAACTACGATGAGATTCCATCTCACACCAGCAAGGCTGGCATTAATCCAAAAAAACACAAAATAATAAATGTTGGAGAGGCTGTGGAGAGATTGGAACTCTTATACACTGCTGGTGGGAATGTAAAATGGTACAACCACTTTGGAAATCTATCTGGCATTTTCTTAAACAGTTAGAAATAGAACTACCATACAACCCAGAAATTCCACTCCTTGGAATATACCCTAGAGAAACAAGAGCCTTCACACAAACAGATATATGCACACCCATGTTTATTGCAGCTCTGTTTGCAATAGCAAAAAGCTGAAAGCAACCAAGGTGTCCATCAACGGATGAATGGTTAAATAAATTGTGGTATATTCACACAATGGAATACAACGCATCGATAAAGAACAGTGACGAATCTGTGAAACATTTCATCACATGGAGGAACCTGGAAGGCATTATGCTGAGAGAAATTAGTCAGAGGCAAAAGGACAATTATTGTATAAGACCACTATTATAAGATCTTGAGAAATAGTATAAACTGAGAATAACACATACTTTTGTGGCTATGAGGAGGGGATGGAGGGAGGGTGGGAGAGAGTTTTTTACTGATTAGTTAGTAGATAAGAACTACTTTAGGTGAAGGGAAGGACAATACTCAATACATGGAAGGTCGGCTCAACTGGACTGGACCAAAAGCAAAGAAGTTTCCGGGATAAACTGAATGCTTCAAAGGCCAGCGGAGCAAGGGCGGGGGTTTGGGGACTATGGTTTAAGGGAACTTCTAAGTCAATTGGCAAAATAATTCTCTTACGAAAACATTCTGCATCCCGCTTTGAAATGTGGCATCTGGGGTCTTAAATGCTAGCAAGCAGCCATCTAAGATGCATCAATTGGTCTCAATCCACCTGGATCAAAGGAGAATGAAGAACACCAAGGTCACATGATAACTATGAGCTCAAGAGACAGAAAGCGCCACAGGAACTAGAGACTTACATCATCCTGAGACCAGAAGAACTAGTTGGTGCCCAGCCACAACCAATGACTGCCCTGACAGGGAGCACAACAGAGAACCCCTGAGGGAGCAGGAGATCGGTGGGATGCAGACCCCAAATTCTCACAAAAAGACCATACTTAATGGTCTGACTGAGACTAGAGGAATCCCGGTGGTCATGGTCCCCAAACCTTCTGTTGGCCCAGGACAGGAACCATTCCCGAAGACAACTCATCAGACATGGAAGGGACTGGACAGTGGGTAGGAGAGAGATGCTGATGAAGAGTGAGCTATTTGTATCAGGTGGACACTTGAGACTGTGTTGGCATCTCCTGTCTGGAGGGGGGATGGGAGGGTAGAGAGGGTTGGAAGCTGGCAAAATTGTCACGAAAGGAGAGACTGGAAGAGCTGACTCATTAGGGGGAGAGCAAGTGGGAGTATGGAGTAAGGTGTATATAAACTTATATGTGACAGACTGACTTGATTTGTTCACTTGAAGCTCAATAAAAATTTAAAAAAAAATGTAGCCTCTCTAGACATAATCAGGCAAACATAGGGCAGAAGTCAGAGCTCTGAATTTCCTAACTTTGGGCTTAATATTATTGCAACAGAGGACCATGGCATGCATGAATGTGTGAATGTGCCTCTGAGTGTGTGAGTGCATATGTGCATGTGTGTGCGCACACATGTGTGTCCCTTTGAGGTTTCCTTGTTTGGTAACATCAATTCAAAAAGGGCACATCCAGGGGAATTTTATGAGGTAACATGCTAGAATGCAGAAATTAAAAAGGGAATTAATATTTTCCCTGTAACAGTAAGTAAAGAAGCCAAATATGAAGAAAGACAGGAAGAGATGACAAAGAAGAGAAACAAAAGTAGGAAGAACAATCTTTGATTATTCCAGATAAGGACCAATAAATACTGCACATTCATGGCTCCTGGACACAGCCTGGCAGTTATGTGTTGGAAATCAATTGCTTTCAAACTAATACAACCCATTGAGTACTCATTACGTCTCAAATAAACAAAAATAATTTTTCATAGATACAGCTTGAAAACAACACCAACTTCCAAACCAAACTGATACAAGTTTTAGGTCAATATAGAGCTAAGCTATATCTAGAAGCATCCAAAAACCATACACCAAGCCCCTCAGTTGTACCCAAGCCCTTCCAGAGAGGAGAAAGAGGGATAGATTCCAGTGAAGTGGAATTAGCTTGCATTTGGGTATAAACAAACTCCACTTGGCACTTAGATTTATGACCACTGGGATCGCCTGTGGGAACATGTGCATGCTCAGATACTATAAACTATTTTCCCGTTGTAGCCATAACATAACTACCTTAGGTGATTACACACCTACAATCTGAAAAATAAACTCTTAATCAGGCCTCACTTCATGCTTCACCGAAGGCTCTAGAACATCATTTAGAACAGGAAGGCGAGGAGTGCTGCAGCTCACTCGCCAAAACGCCAGCACTGAGAAATCTCCCTTTTTTGTGCCTCACAGTTATAATAATAAAGAAGAGTAAGAAATATTTAAAAAGACAGATAAGTAAAATGTAGATTTTAGAAGAAATTTCAATCTGAGACCAGATTATTCAAAATATAAGTTGGTTTTGAATAGGTTGATGATGCCTGCAGTTATCTTTTGAGGAGAATGAGACCTAGAGACCAGTAGGTAAGCCTCCTTACTTTTAGACTGGAAGTCAAAATGAGAACAATAGGAACCAGGGCAGGGAGAAAGGTATGTCTGTAGATTATTATTGTCTGAATCCCTCTCCCTTTCAAAGGGTGAAAAATGCAGGAGTCACAGTGTGAAGGTCAAGAGAGCTGAGTGAAGGAGAAAGCCAAGACAAGACCAAGCCCACTGTGCAACCACAGGGCACGAAGCACCAGCAGCTGTGTCGAGGCCCTGTGGTGAAGCCTGCTTGCAGGAAGAAAGAAGCTCACCTGCAGAAAGATGCAAGATATAAGAGCTGAAATGAGGTCTCATGGCCTTTGCGATTTTCTGGTTCTTGATGTTCCCAAGGCCCAGGCTCACCCCTGAAACATTATGCCATTACGTAGTGCAGAGGCAGGAGGCTTTATGATGTGGAAGCCACAGGGCAGGAAGGTCATAATAAGAGGGGCCTTGATCTTTCTTTTATCCCCATGGTATAACCCAATGCCTGAAAGAATTCACAAAATATTAGTTGAATAATTGAATAAATGAATGAACAGTAGTGGAGGACACCAAAGATACAACATAGTCCATACTCAATGCAATTAAAGAGCTTATAATCAAGTTGAAGAGAAAAGTAACACACTCACAAAGTTAAAAGAAACACACAAAACTGGAAGGACCCTACATACCACCTCTTTCTCAGGAAACCTACCACACTTCTATTCTCTGCTGGCATGTAGCCCACGGCACTCATGCTCTGCTTCCTGCAGCACCAGCCACTCCCTAAGCCAAGCATTGGAGGCAAGGCCAGCAGTGGCCTGGAACAGAAATGTTCTTGCTAATTGGGGCAAACCAGATTCTGTGCTCAAGAATTTGAATTGGAAAATTCTAAGATAAGTAGGTGGTAAACACTGGGAATTAGAGCTTAAAAGATGTTAAGCCAGGCCACAAACAAGTCAACACCACCAGGATCCTAGAGTTGAGAGGAAGTAAAATTATGAGTAAACTTTGAGATAGGACATAGAAATTAGGAATGCTGTTGGTAGAAGAAGTATGCAAACACACACAAAGAAGGGGGAGGCAGTGGTTGATTTGCTGGGATGGTGGTTCAATTCCATGAGACTCAGTTTTGCTATGCAAAGCGTCTTCTAAAATTTCTATGAGATTTCTTTTTCCTATTTTAAAGTGATTTTAATATTGAAAAGGTGGACAGTGAGGGGAAAGACTGCCAGATCTGTCACACTGCACTGGCATAAGTTTGGGAGAGAGGCAAACTGTGCTAGTAGCTGTGGGGCAGTGTGCTTGCCATTGCCTTTCTCCCACCAAAGCCAGGCTCACACATTTCTGGCTTCACTTCTCTGTACCTATCAAGGAACTACACTTCCCAAGGCACCTTGCCCTTTGACTGTCTTTAAGTTTGGCCAGTGGGAGGTGCAATTGGGAGCAGGGAGGAAGGGAGAAGCTATAGCATTTCTTCCTTTCTCTCTAGTAGCACTGCACTTCCTTCTGGGCTACAACACCCACTGGAAACTTCCCCTTCTACAATCCCCAATCCCACCTGGTGGCCTGCCATGATTCTGCCACCTGCCAGGTGACTCCATCCCCTGGGCTCTGGGATGCCCTTCCTCCTATGTTCTTCCAGCCCTGTGGAAGATAGTGGCCACATGCTGCTGATAGTCTACAGGGTGCCTCACCATCCTTTATGGGTCATGCGCCATGACAAAATGTCTCTAATTAAGTATCCAGAGTAGTTTCCACATGCTGACCAGACCCAGAGCAAGGCAAACTGACATAGCACTTGGCCCTGCAGGAGCAGAACTTCAATATGTGAGTTACAGGAGATAAGCTGGGGAAGACATGTTGAATAAGATGATGAAAGACCTTAAATCAAGAGTGTAAGGGATTTTGAATTTATTCCGCAGGTTAGGAGTTTTCCAAATTTCTTTGAATTTTCTTCAGATTTGAAGGGGGTACATTAGGGGTGACAGCAGGGACAAAGGGGTGTCAAAAAAAAACAGATTTTTTGTACCATATTTCAATTTAACTAGAACAGAGCTACCTTTATGTAACATTTGTTTGAAGAAAATAACCACTGCTAAGTTATGTATTTTTTTTAAACAAATGCTGTGGTTGTAAGAACCACTGATGATCAGAAACAGATCCTTCCCCATTAATGGAAATGGACTGAAGTGAATAACTGAGGAAGAATAAAAAATCCAATAATTCTTAATATTACATATCAACTCTCAACAAAGGATCTCAAAGTTCCAGAATCTGTGAGACTATTGATGGTCTTCGCATGTAGGAAAAAGAAGAAACTATAATAAAGAAAGGGTTGGATTTAAGAGGTTCGACAATGTGAGAAATAAAGGGCTTCTCTAAATTAATATAAAAGTCAAATAACTCAATAGAAAAGTAGGCAGAAGACTTGAAAAGGCAATTCAAAGAAAAGATATATGAAAAGTTTGTATGCAAAGAGTTTATAAAAAGATGCTCAACCTAATGGTTAAAAGAAAAGCAATTTAATATTCTTCAGAAATTTGATAGCCAAAAATAAAAGGTTGTTAATACCCAGAGTTGGTGGAAGTGCGTAGAAAAAGATCCTTGCTTATGCTCCAGTGCAAATGTACACTGGGATCACCTATTTGGAGGGCAATACAGTTGTACCAGTACCAGTTGCTGTGTAGCTGATGCTAACTCATGGCAACCTCAGGTGTGTCAGAATAGAGTTGTGCTCCAGGGTTTTCAATGGCTGATTCTGCAGTGGACTCAAATCACCAATCCTTCAGTTAGCAGCAGAGTGTGTTAAACATATGCATCACCTAAAACCAAAAAAATCAAACCCACTGCTGTCCAGTTGATTCCGACTGATAGCACCCAGGGACTCCTAATATATCTGTGATGGTTAAGGTGTCAACTTGGCTAGCCATGATTCTTAGTACTTTGGCAGATATTGTGTAATTATCCTCCATTTTGTGATCTGATGTGATCAGCCAATCAGTTAAAAGGGGAGTTTCCTAGGGGGCGTGGCCTGCATCCAATATATGTGGATGTTCTGGCAAAACTCGCTGTCGCTGGATCCTGCATCCTACTCGTCATCCCCTGATCATCAGTTTTTGGGACGTGAGCAAATTTTGGTTTCATCAGCCCCTGCTACAATATGAGTGAGGGGAAGCCTCCATCCTGTGGTCTGACCCATGGATTTGGGGCTTTTCAGCTTCCCCAACTGTGTGAGGCATTTCTTTGATACGAATATCTCTATGTATATTTATATGTATGCTTCACTGGTTTTGCCTCCCTGAGAACCCAGCCTAAGCCAACATCATAATTTAAGAGTTACAGACTCTTCAATTAGAAATCTCAGAATCAGGAGTCTAGAAATCTAGGAGTTTATCTGAAGTCCAAGAATCTACCTCACACATGTGCACAGTTACATATTCACAGATATTAAAGGTTTGTAGTATTGAAAAGGTAGAACAACGTAGTTGTTCATCAGTGAGGAAAATCTTAAATGATTTACAGTATATCTACACTATGGAATGTTTGTAGCCTCTGAAAAGAATAAAGTAGATTATTTGTACTGACATGGAAAAAGCTGTAGTACACTGTCATATAAAAAGTCAAGATGCAGTTCTTTGTGCAGTGTTTATGGCCTCACTTTGTAGTGTGTGTGTGTGTATGTGTGTGTGTTCAGCAGACACAGTCATTCACCTACCAAGCATTGCCTCATGGGTTTGGGAATAAATCCTAAATAACCCAGGACAGTCACACTCACTCCAGTGATCGGACTAAGAATGTGTTAGTGACCTGATCCAGGCCACCGAAACTTAAGAAGTCTGAGAGAAGGCCTCTGAGAGAGGCTTTTCTCTAATAAAAATAAACAGGAAGGGGCTGTCCTTATCTTCCTTTGAATATGGTGGTATCTGCCTAGGATAGTTGGCCTGTGAGAACAAGCCAAGGACAGAACTCACACACTAAGGACAGGAGAGGAGAGATGCAGAACCACCTGGGTCCTAAATGACATGGTAGAGCTATTGAATGAACTTAGCATGGAGCAAACCGCCTTGGGCCTTCTTGTTATGGAGATAATATATTTCCTTAACTGTTTTAATCAGTTAAGTCTGAGTCTTTTTTTACTAGCAGCCCAAAGAGACTAATAAAGACAATATGTGTGCAAAAATAAAATGCATATGTAATATATTGTTGTTGAGTGTCATCAAGTCCATTTGAACTCATAGTGGCCCTATACGACAGAGTAGAACTGCCCTATAGGGTTTCCTAGGCTGTAATGTTTATGGGAGCAGATCACCAGGTCGATCTCCCATAGAGTCACTGAGTGGGTTTGACCTGACAACTTCTTGGGTAGCAGCCAAGAGCTTAACTGGTGTGCAACTAGGGTTCCTTGTAATATATAGTGTATGATATATACAACGACCACATGGGGTTGTAAATATAAAACAAAGTCTTGGAGACACACCCACCAAACTGTGTATAGTGGACATTTACAAGGAGTGGGACCAGACAAGGTGTTCAGATGTGGGAAGGGGGAAAATTTCACTTCTCATTTTACGTATTTTCTTTGGATTATTATTATAAAAGTGCATTACTTTGAAAAATAAAAAAAGGAGGAAGAGCTACACAGACCTGACCCCTCCTGTGTTTCTGCCAATGACCTCACACTTAGATTAGAACCGGCTCACCCTGGTCCATTAGCAGAGGGGAAGTATGACTCTCAAAAATGCAGCAGAGGTCTAAAGAATAGGGCTGAGCAACTGGAATCAGTGTATCTAGGTTCTCGAGCCCTGGTGATAGCACTCAGTTTCTGACCTTGAACTGTCCCCTTAACCTGTCTGAATTTCCCTTTTTTCAATCTTTTAAACAGGATTAGTAAGAGTTAAGGAGCCCTGGTGGTGCAGTGCTTAAGCTCTCGGCTGCTAACCAAAAGGTCGGTAGTTAGAACTCACCACCTTGACAGAAAGATGTGGCAGTCTGCTTACGGAAAGATTACAGCCTTGGAAACTCTATGGGGCAGTTCTACTCTGTCCTATAGGATCACTAAGAGTTGGAATCCACTCTATGGAAATGGGTTTTTTTGTTGTTTGTTTGTTTAGGAAGAGCTGCTCTGCCCATACCAACAAAGGAGATATGTGTTAAAGTACTCCAGGAACCATAAAACCCAGCAATATCTAGGAGAAACCACTATCATCATCATTTTCATCGTCATTACCATGAACTTTGTGCTTTGGAGCCATCACTATTTTTGGAAAGAGAAAAATTGAGTCCTATGGCTCAGATCTGAAGCTTCACTCATTGGTATACCATGGTTTCTGTTGGAAGGTGGAAGATGACTGCTGGATGATACCTCTTCACCAAGAGCAGGGGAACTGTGGAGTCTTTGCCCCACAAGTGATGCTACCAGAGCCATACACACAGGCCTCATGATTCCTTTCCATTCAGAAGGCCATGTTTTCTCAACTAACCTTGCTTTTGGAAGGGGCTGCATCTTCTTCTTTGATTAACAATCTAGGATGTAAACCACATGAGTCCTTGTGCATGGAAGTCACTACACTCCAGTTTAAATACATGTTTTTGTTGGAGAAAAGGGTGTCCATCATTTTTTTAATTTTATTTTTATTGTGCTTTAAGTGAAAGTTAAAAAATCAAGTCAGTCTCTCATACAAAAATTTATATACACCTTGCAATATGCTTCTACTTGCTCTTCGCCTAATGAGACAGTATGCTCCTTCTCTCCACTCTCTATTTTTGTGTCCATTCTGCCAGCTTCTGACCCCTTCTGCCTTCTCATCTCCCCTCCAAACAGGAGGTGCTCACATAGCCTCATGTGTCTACTTGATCCAAGAAGCTCACTCCTCACCAGTATCATTTTCTATCCTCTACTCCAGTCCAATTCCTGTCTGACTCAAAATCTTAGTTCACATAAAATCATAGACTTTGAGCTGAAAGACGTTCAGAGACTTTTTCTAAACAGTTTGCTCCTCATCCTCTTTTATGACACCCACACTTAGCTCATCATGCTTAGATGGGCCATGTGATACTGTTAAAGGAATCTTACAACTTTCCTGAACGCATCTCAGCTTCTGAATGTATCCTAGAACAGGAGAGTCTCCTCTCTGGCTACAGCTTACTCCTGAGGCTCAGATTAAGTCAATTTTCTCTTTCTAAACCTGACTGGGTGTTTTAAAGCTCACCATCCACTGAGAGTCCTTTCTACAGTTGGAAGATGACTAATTGTCCACTAAATTTCTTCATCCATTCATGTATTCACCAGAATCGACAGCATGTCTTCTCTGAACCAGGTGCTAAACAGGGGTGCTCCAGGCCCATGAAGACTAGGATCCTGACCCCTACCCTAGGGAGATCACTGACAGTACCCCAATAAAGGGAAATGTTAACTATACAGAGGTGGGGGTTAGAGGTCAGAGCTCTCTCCCTGCCCACTGCCAGGTTCCCAGTGTGTGGGTCAGAATCCAGGGCATTTATTGGACCATCAGAGTGTAAATCGTGTGTCAATTTCTCCTTGTGGGGCATCTTCTGGACTCCCTGCCTTTCCTGTACTCACAGCTCTGTCTCTTGCTCAAACCCAACAGCCTGCCTTGGCCAGTCCTAATGGCCCAGGAAGACACGTTCTCCTTTTCCTCCTTTCCTTTGAGGTCCCCTCTACCATCCAAGGTATAAAATCTGGGGCCCAAGATTTGGGTGTGGGGCCAAGGAGGCTACACAGCCTGTTTGCATCCTATGCCATTGACTTTCCTATTCTCCAGGAGTTCGAGTGACACTTAGTAGTCCTGTCTGGTTCACCAGGAGATGACAGCAGTGTTTGGAAACCGGGATAGTGCTCCATGGCTGGTCAGATATTCAGGGATCAGAATGCTGGGTCCTATATAAACACTCAGCCAGCACAACCACAATACAACTGTTCTTGGCTCTCTCCACACCTCCACACCCAGATTCTACACCACTGAGGTCTCTAACAGACACTCTCGCTTTGCTTATTATTGCTTTGAGGGTATGAATCTCATTCCCCAGCTAGGCTGTCAGATTCTTGATGACAAGAGTCACATCATCTGTTGTTTCGCAGCCTTCAGCAAACTGGGCACAGTGTGAAGTGAGTGGTAGGTCCTGCGGAAGTAAGTGCTCATGGGAGGAGGATGCCTCCTCACTGAGTTGTGGGGGGCCTATACAGGGGACCCTCTGCTCTACAATGCCCTGCTATTCTCACTCATTTTTGCCACCACACACCAGTACCCCAGCCAACACAACTCAATACATTCATTAGGGAGGACTTGCAGACTCTTTTATTACAACCCACAGTAAGAAATGTATTTATAGCATAGCCCACCACACAGGTGTACAACTGAAAAAAAAAAAAACTCAGGAAAGGAAGCTTATTCTGTGATATATGTTTCCTATTCTATTGTATTACCTTCTATGCTAATCTCCTAATTCCACCCTATTATACATCATTTTTAAAATGTTGGAAGAAGGTCCACTAAATCAATGTCACAATCCACCAGTGATTGAAATACACAACTCTCTCAGGATTCCTGACATCTTTGGGCTCCATGAGGGCATCCTGGGTTTCAAAATGAATCAGACAGAGTCCCAGCCCTCAAGAAGCTCACTCATAAGAGATGAAGCAATCACTTTACAAATAACCACATATTCTCTTGTTAACATTTCTGAAATTTGTGTGTATTATGCAAGTGATATGTACTTTTAACACCACTTATTAAATCAATGGGTCCTGGTGGCACAATGGTTAAGAGTTTGGCAGCTAACCAAAGGGTCAGCAGTTCAAATCCACCAGCTGCTCCATGGAAATCCTATGGGGCAGCTCTACTCTGTCCTATAGGGTTGCTATGAGTTAGAATCGACTCCATGGCAAAGTGTTTTATTTTTTTTAATTACTAAATCAATGGTGTGTACTACAATGAACCATGTCTTAGAAATAAAGAAAGGCAGGTCAATGTAAAGCTTTCACCTCATCTAACTGCAGGATAAGTAACTCGTTATGCTTCCCTGTAGCTTGAGAGTAACTCCTTAGACAATCACCCGTCCAGTGGAATCTTAAAGGAGAAATTCAGTTCAGACTCTTCCCTAGCTGTTATTACCAATGACCTTAATGGCAATATTAATGCTTCTTGATTGCATGTTTGATCAATTTCAGGCTGCAGAGGTTGGTAAAAATCTTTAGTTTCCTCATCTTTAGCATTAGTGATTGATCATGTAAATTTGAAAAACATACATATTAACTGGTCTTCCTTGTAGGCTTATTTATGGATATTATCTTATCACTGACAACTCTGTACTTCAACATAGACCTTGAAGTGTTCTTTTTTTGATGGTAAATGTGATGCCATTCCTCTTCACTTTTTCATTCTGAGCATAATAGACCATGTGATTGTCCAGTTCAAAATGGCCAATACTAGTCCATTTCAGCTCACTAATGCCTAGGATATTGATCCCTATGCATTCAACTTCAATTTCATATTATTCCATAGATAGGGGTCAAAAATCTGTTTCTGTAAAGGGCCAGATAGTAAATACTTAGGTTTTGCAGGCCATAAGGTTTCCAACTCCTTTTCTCTGCCCTTGTACCACAAATACCCTGTGTGTCTGTCATCTTGTCCTACTGTGGTAGCTAGCGTGTTGCTGTCATGCTGGAAGCTATGCCACCAGTATTTCAAATACCAGCAGGGCCACCTAGGGCAGACAGGTTTCAGCAGAGCTTCCACACTAAGACAGACTAAGAAGGACTTGGCAGTCTACTTCCGAAAAAATTGGCCAGTGAGAACCTTGTGAATAGCAGCAGAACACTGTCTGATATAGTGCCAGAAGATGAGCCCCTCAAGTTGGAAGGCACTCAAAATCCAACTGGGGAAGAGCCGACTCCTCATAGTAGAGTCAACCTTCATGATGTGGATAGAGTAAAGCTTTCAGGACCTTCATTTGCTAAGGTGGCACAACTTGAAATGAGAAGAAAAAGATGTGAACTATTAATAATCAGAATATGGAATGTATGAAGTATGAATCTAGGAAAATTGAAAGTCATCAAAAATGAAATTGAAAGCATAGGGATTGATATCCTAGGCATTAGTGAGCTAAAATGGACTGGTATTGGCCATTTTGAACTGGACAATCATGTGGTCTGCTACGCTGGGAATGAAAATTGAAGAGGAATGGCATCGCATTTGTCATCAAAAAGAGCACTTCAAGATCTATGTTGAAGTACAGAGTTGTCAGTGATAGGATAATATCCATAAATAAGCCAACAAGGAAGACAAGGTAATATATCTGTTTTTCAAATTTACTTGATCAATCACTAATGTCAAAGATAAGAAGACTAAAAAATTTCACCAACCTCTGCAGCCTGAAATTGATGCAATCAAGAAGCATTAATAATTACTGGTGATTGGAATGTGAAAGTTGGAAACAAATAAAAAGGATTGGTAGTTGAAAAGCCTGGCCTTGATGATAGAAATGACACTAGAGGTTGCATGATAGAATTTTGCAAGACAAACAACTTCTTCATTGCATATACCATTTTTGACAACATAAATGGTGACTGTGCATGTGGAAACACTGGTGGTGTAGTGGTTAGGTGCTACTGCTGCTAACCAAAGGGTCGGCAGTTTGGATACACCAGGTGCTCCTTGGAAACTCTATGGGGCAGTTCTACTCCATCCTATAGGGTCGCTATGAGTTGGAATCAACTCAAAGGCAACAGGTTTGTGTGTGTGTGTGTGTGTGTGTGTGTGTGTGTGTTTGGTACACGTGGACCTCACCAGATGGAATACACAGGAATCAAATCAACTATATTAGTGGAAAGACATGATGGAAAAGCTCAATATTATCAGGCAGAACAAGGCCAGGGGCTGAATGTGGAACAGACCATGAATTGCTCATATGCAAGTTCAAGCTGAAGTTGAAGAAAATTAGAACAAGTTCTGGAGAGCTAAAGTATGCCCTTGAGTGTATTCCACCTTGAACACTAATGACGGAAGACCAAAAGAGTGGTGGAATGACATCAAGGACATCATACATGAAGAAAGCAAGAGGTCATTGAAAAGACAGGAAAGAAAGAAAAGACCCTTTTTGGTCATAATGATGTCAGAAGAGACTCTGAAACTCACTCTTTAATGTACAGTAGCTAAAGCAAAAAGAAGAGATGATGAAGTAAAAGAGCTGAACAGAAGATTTCAAAGGGTGGCTCAAGAAGACAAAGCAAAGTATTATACTGAACTATGCAAAGACCTGGAGTTAGAAAACCAAAAGGGAAGAACACAGCCATCATTCCTCAAACTGAAAGAAAGGAAGAAAAAATTCAAGCCTCAAGTTGCAATATTGAAGGATTCTACAGGGAAGATATTGAATGACACAGGAAGCATCAAAAGAAGATGGGAGGAATATACAGAGTCACTGTACCAAAAAGAATTGGTTGACATTCAACCATTACAGGATGTAGCATATGATCAAGAACTGATGGTACTGAAGGAAGAGGTATAAGCTGCACTGAAGGGAATGGCGAAACACAAGGCTCTAGGAATTAAGTAAATACCAATTGAGATGTTTCAACAAACAGGTGCAGAGCTGGAGGTGCTCACACTTTCGTGGCCAACTGACCGGAAGAGATCCATATTTGTGCTCATTTCAAAGAAAGGTGATCCAACAGAATGTGGAAATTATTGGACACTATTATCATTAAAAAAAATTATTTTTTTATCATTAATATCACATGCAAGTAAAATTTTGCTAAGATGATTCAAAAATGGTTGCAATATATCAACTGGGAAACCCTAGAAATTCAAGCAGGATTAAAAAGAGGACAAGAAATCAACGATATCATTGCTGATGTTAGATGGATCTTGGCTGAAAGCAGGGAATACCAAAAAAGATGTTTATCTGAGTTTTATTGACTACGCAAAGGCATCCAACCGTGTGGATTATAGCAAATTATGGATAACACTGCAAAGAATGGGAATTCCAGAACACTTAATTGTGTTCATGAGGAACCTGTACTTAGACCAATAGGCAGTCGTTTGAACAGAACAAGGGGATACTGGATGGTTTAAAATCAGGAATGGTGTGCATCAGGGTAGTATCCTTTCACCATACTTATTCAGTCTGTATGCAGGGCAAATAATCTGAGAAATGGACTATATGAAAAGAAAGTAGCATCAGAATTGGAGGAAGGCTCATTAACAACCAGTGATATGCTGATGACACACTTGTTTGCTGAAAGTGAAGAGGACTGGAAGCACTTGCCGATGAAGATCAAAGACTACAGCTCTCAGCATGGATTGCACAGCATAAAAACAAAAATCCTCACAACTAGACCAATAAGCAACATCATGATAAATGGAGAAAACATTGAAGTTTTCAAGGATTTCATTTTCCTTGGATACACAATCAACACCCATGGGAACAGCAGTCAGGAAATCAAAGGACTGGTTCATTGGGCAAATCTGCTGCAAAAGACCTCTTGAAAGTGTTTGAAAGCAAAGACTTCACTTTGAGGACTAAGGTGCACCTCGCCTAAGTCATGATATTTTCAATCACCTCATATGCATGGGAAAGCTGGGCAATGAATGAAGAAGACTGAAGAAAAAGTGACATCTTTGAGTTATGGTGTTGGTGAAGAACATTGAATATACCATGGACTGCCTGAAGAATGAACAAATCTGTCTTGGACGAAGTACAGTCAAATGCTCCTTAGAAGCAAGGATGGTAAAACATTGTCTCAAGTACTTTGGATATGTTATCAGCGGGGACCAGTCCCTGGAGAAGGATATCACGTTTAGGTCAATAAAAAAGAGGAAGACGGTCAACAAGATGGATTGACACAGTGGCTGCAACAGTGGGCTCAAGAATAACAAGGATTATGAGGATGGTGCAGGACCGGGCAGCATTTCATTCTGTTGTGCATAGAGTTGCTATGACTAGATGGCACCTACCAACATCGACAACAACCAAGAATACATAAAGAATAAGTGCGGCTTTGTTCCAATAAATCTTTATTTATGGACACTGAAATTTGAATTTTATATAATTTTCACATGCCGCAAAGTATATTCTTCTTTGTATCTTTTTTTCAACATTTAAAAATGCATACGCAGTTCTTAGAGTCTTTGGGTAGCACAAATGGTTAAGTGCTCAACTACTAGCTCAAAGGTTGGCGATTCAAACCTGCCCAGAGGTGCTCCTGAAGATAGGCCTAGCAATCTGCTTCTGAAAGCTGACAGCCTCGAAAGCCATATGGAGCAGTTCTACTCTGCACACATGGAGTCACCAAGAGTTGGAATCGACTGGATAGCAACTAACAACAAGAAGCCATTCTTAGCCAGCCAGTCATACAAAAGCAGGCAGGCACTGGATTTGGCCCCTGGCCATGGTCTGCTGACCCCTGCACTGAGCCAATAGGGCCTTTGAGGACAGAAAGTATTTTGGCTCCACCAGGAGCTGAAATTTTCCATCTTCAGCCCCACTGGGATGCTTGAAAATCGAACAGCTAAAGAAGCCATCCAGCAGGTCCCCAGGGGTTTCACGTGGGCAAAGCTTTATAAGGAGACTTTTGCCTGGAGTATAAAAATGTTACCTACTGTACTCTTCTAGAAGAGAGAAGTTGTAAATGGAAGGGCTGGCAGGGCTGTTCTGTCACCAGTGCTTGTAGGCGTAACTCCTTCAGGATAAAAGAAATAAATTCACCTTTTAAAATGAGAAGGCTCCATCCATCATGTAGATTTTCTCTTGCACATGTTTCCAGGATAAAAGATAGCTGTGTTGCACTACACATTAATTCAGGCTTAGCTGTGATGGACAGTGCTTCTTATCCAGGAGCATGTAGTAAATTTACAGCTGTTCAAAGAGGTGTTTCATTAGCTCCATCAGTCCTCCTTAAACACCAGTGCCTACGATCAGCTGCACAGACCAAACACAGGACCCTGTGGTCAATGACTCTTAGGCAAATCTAGATTATTTTCCCCATCCTCCCAGTAAGGCCATAATGTCATGCTATATCTTAAAGAGTTTGGTTGGGCAACCAATCCTGTTACAACTACCTGGTGGGCACAGAGACTCTCCTCTCCTTACCACTCAATCACACACTTTCCTTTTCTTTGTTCTTCTATTTATAAAACAAAATCAATCAAGAGGTGTCCAAGCTAAATTAATAAACCAGTTTAAAAGAACTAGTTGCCATGAGTCAATGCCAACTCTCGGTGACTCCGTGTGTGTCAGAGTAGAACTTCCATAAGGATTTTAAGGGCTGATTTTTCTGAAGTAGATCACCAGGTCTTTCTTCAGAGGTGCTGTTGGGTGGACTCAAACCTCCAACCTTTTGGTTACCCAGCTGAACACATTAATTGTTTGCACCACTCAGGATCTCCACATGAATAAAAGACCCTGCCATAGCCTTTCCTCTACAAATTTCATTCCCTCCCCAAATTGTTGTTGGCAGCTTTCCTATGTAAATACTTTGCTATGTAAATACAAGTGCATGTATGTACATAATGTACATGTTTGTGCCATTTTAAAACATTTTTACATATTTTCAATGCCTTAGGTCGTGCCATAAATTTTTTCAGCACCTTGCTTTTTATTAGTCAACAAGGTGTTGTGGCTCTCTTTCCATCAACCTATGGAACATTCCTCGTTTATAGCTTCATAGGAGTCTATAGAGGTGTTATCTTCTTTGCATCTACCCGTTGAACATGATATTTTTACCTCAAAGAAAATACCGAGCTCTTTTCTCCAGAAGAAGGGGGTGAACAGGGGTAATTGATTTTTAATTGCTTGTTCGGTTGAGAGCCTTGCATTCTACTCCCGGCACACCTACTGACACGTTGCGTTTCAGGAGAGGCAAATTCCAAAGGCTAATTGGGAAGGACTTGCTGCTGAAAGCTCTTTGCAGAGCTGTTTTGTATTTTGTTTTAATGCTTCTGAAATGTATTTTAAAATA
Organism: Loxodonta africana; assembly: GCF_030014295.1. Taxonomy (NCBI): domain Eukaryota; kingdom Metazoa; phylum Chordata; class Mammalia; order Proboscidea; family Elephantidae; genus Loxodonta; species Loxodonta africana. The sequence continues at coordinate 38,941,066 of NC_087342.1, forward strand.
ACCCGAACTCGTCATGTGGTGCCTGTGATATTATCTAGGCATGTCTGACTTGAGGGAGTTCCTTAGAGTTGGGAGTGTTTGCGCCTGCATGAACACAGCTTGGGGATGCCTCTTCCTTCATTAAACTGTAGAACGAAAGCGAGTCAGGGAGATATGGGGAAAATAAAACTGGGAACAGGGGAAGTATGTAACTTTTTTTAAAGAAAGTAACTTTATTGAGGTATAATCTATATACCATAAAATTCACTCCTTTAAAATATACAATTAAAAGGAAACCTGGTGGCACAATGGTTAAGTGCTCAGCTGCTAACTGAAAAGTCAGCAATTCGAACACATCCAGTGGCTCCATTGAGCTTTTCTTATGATCCCCTTAGTGAAGTGGGGATCCCCAGTGGACACATCCCTGGACTTCTAGCTAACCTCTTCTCAGGTTTGCTCCATACTACCCAGACTCCTCCTTCCCTATACCCCCATCTGAAATCTCACCTGTCTTCCCAAGGGGTTGGGGGGGGCATTTCTTCCCACAGAATGTTGTCTCCCTTCTGGATCTCACCCCCACCCCAGACTTGACACATGCTGTGTTGACGAGTCCCCGTGTCAACTGTGTAGGAAGTCCCTCTAAGCACCTATCTTGCACCCTGGGTGGGAACACAGGACCTGGGTCAGCGGGGGAGCAGCTGACCCTTCCAACCAAGTTTCTTGTCCCACATCTTCTAGTGTGCGATTCAGCTCTGCCTCTTTCTCTAACCAGGGTAGCTTTAAAAACAAGCATCTCTTTTAAGTTGAAATGTGAGGGTTTTGAGACATTATGGGTTAAGCCCAGGAGAAAGAAATACCGTATTTTTATGCAAGTAACACTCACCTTCTAGTTCTTTGTCAATCATGCCCTCCTCCCTCTCCCCCCATCACTTTCATAAGCAGTGCTACGCCAGTTTTTTTACATGTTGCTGTCAAAAACAATTAGCATAGCGCACTTACGAAAATACCTGGAGGTGAAGGACACTGTTGGCAAACAAACTTAGAAGGTGTATGTTATTTGCATAAACATATGGTAATTACTTGACTGTAGAGGCAGTCTTCTGTTTCTGGAGTCTTGGGGCCAGCAGCATTGCTGAGAGGCATATGCAGATCCCTGGCTTTGCCCAGAGCCTGAGCCTGTGGGGACCCTGAGAGAGCAGAGCTGACCTCCATGGCTGCTGTCTCTACCCTGGGCCAGGGCACAGGCCTGTATCAAGTGACTGAGAGGACATGGAGGTAAGCTTCCTTCCACTTGGAGATGCTGGTTTGTGGACAAGCTTACTCTCGCTCTGGATTCCTCAGCCTGGACCTACAAACTGGGGTGCAGAACTCAGGAGGGGCAGGGAGGAAGATGCCAGGTATCAATGCTGGATCAGTAGCAATAAAGAGGGAGATAGAGCAGGAGCAGGCAATCCCAAGAGGAACAGCAGATGGAGAGAAAAATCCCTGAGTTTATTGCCATTTGTATGAGGGACCGGGATGCATGGAAATCAGACCTTCAAAAGCCAGCCTTCTCACATTTTCCAAGACTTCACTCTTGTGGCGCCTGAACCAGGGCTACAATTTGTAATACTGACATTTAAGTTTTCAGTAACACTTCTAGGAATCCATCCTAAAGAAACAAACCACACATGTAAACAAGAACAACACACAAAGCTTTTCTTCACAACATTGTTATTGTAGCAAAATATCAGAGACTGCTTAACTATCCAAAACAAAGTCATTAAGAACGTGGCTTCCCAGGCTTCATTCACAAGTTCTCTACATGCATAATCAACTTATATTTTTCACTTATGTAACACTTTTCTTTAAATCTACTTAAATCCAGTGCCTGCCTTTTTACTTAGCCTCATTCTAAGCAATAATATCTCTGATATAACAGGGATATGATAGTTAGATATTTGTCTCAGATACACATCAAAATAAACACATCAAACCAAAAAACCCACTACCGTAAAACTGATTCTGACTCATAGCGACACTATAGGACAGAGTAGAACTGTCCCATAGCATTTCCAAGGCTATAAATCTTTACAGAAGTAGACTGCCACATCTTTCTCCCGAAGAGCCACTGGTGGGTTCAAACCACCAGCCTTTTGGTTAGCAGCAAGCACTTTAACCACTGAGCCACAAGGTTCCTATAACAAACACATACTTATTAAAATAAAAGTATTTATTCATGTGTCAGCTAAAATCACCTTATATACCACTAGGGATGCCTCCATCTGTTGAAACCTCCAAGAAATCCTGGCATAGAGAGAAGGATTGATTATTCAGCCACTAAGAATAGTTTTTATGGCACGGGAAAATGTTTATGTTATAAGGTAATGGGGTAGAAAATCATCAAAATACTCCATTATCTGAACTATATAAAAATAGATATACAGAAAAATGGAATGGAAATGCACAAAAATGATATAAGATTGCTTATATCTATGTGGTAAGATTCATTACTTGTTTTTTTCTTCTTAATGCTTTTTTTACATTTTACAACAATGAACATGCATTAGTTGAAAACCAGGGGGAAAAGGGTTTTCTTTCTAAGCCTCTTGTTAAGCATAGATTTGCTGAGTCTACAAGCAGGGCATTGTCCACAGTGGTGCAGATGAGTATGGTGCAGTGCACACCAGCCGCAAGTGAACATAGTGCAAAGACTGTGTGGGAACTGGCCTCTTCCCTTCCTTTGGAACTCTTCCTGTTTCATGTTTGCTGCATTAGAATCAGATTGTCCCAAAGTGACTGATGTGAGGAGATCAGGATAAGCCCGTCTAGGACAAACAGATGTCCAATAAGACAAGGTGGTTTTGATTGGAGCACAAATGGTAGAGACCTCCAGGAGACATCTTGAGAGCTTGGCCCGGAGGCACTTTCACAGGGGTCTCCATTTTTACAGATGGGACCTGTTTGGCCTTCTGAACCTCATGAGAATGAGAAACAGATGAGGAATCATGCCTGTCCTCATACATGAGAACCACTGGCTCACAAAAACCTCACAGTCCTCTGGAAAAAATAGTCAAATGGCTACTATGACATATAAGCTCAGTGATTATGTAGATGATGATGGTTGCTTATGAAATATGAATTATACTAATAAAGTAATATGCTTGCTACTTATAATGACAACTCCCACCTTTGCCACCATGAAGGGGAACACCAAGGGTGGACCAGGCCCTGGGTTGAGTCTTGGGAATAGAAAGTGGAGTGAGTTGGAACCCAGGCTTCAGTAAGGTCACTGCAGAGTGGAGATTCCTAGAGAACTTGGATGTGAGTATTTAGACTGAAAAGGGCAGTCCTCTTTTCATCATCGTGTTTCATCAAGTGATAATTTTTTCTTACTCCTACACAGACACTTTAAGTTCTTCCCTTTTTCAAAAGTCACAATTACAAGTTTCATAACCTAACGCTAAGAGAGCTTGAGCTGAATAAGCAATCTCTGCAGGGAAAATGCAATTAACAAGGATGGTTTTACATTAATTGTTTTCAAGTCACTAAGAATCAGAGTCCAATAGTCTTTATAGAAAGTTTAATGTAAGACAATGTTATTTTGAAACTTAGGCATCAAAAAATAAAAGAATCAGAAGGTTTGAATGTCAGAAGAAAAAATGGTCTAGGTCTGAGCCATAGTCTTCTCTGTCAAAAGCCTGGCTCTGGTTGGAGAAGATGGTGGACCTCAAAGAGTGATCCAGTGAAAGGGAAGAGTCACAGAGGCTCATGACTCCCAGTGAACCAGGCAGGGACTACACCACATCTGCAAGTACACTCAAATGCACACCCACACACAGCAAAACATCCAAAACCAAAACCAAACCTGTTGCCATTGAGTCAGATTCCAGCAAAACATAAACAACTGAAATTACTACCAATCCGGACAGCAAAGGCTCCCAGGTGTAGGGGCTCTGAAGTCCAAATAGATAGCCCAGGGCTATGTCTTTAGACTATCAGGATTACCTCTGGGATGATACAGATCAGGGGTACCTTCTAGGTCCAAAGGATTTCTGTGAGGAGGTAGGGACGTTGTCTGTCTTCCCTTGGACTCTGCACTAATGCTGATCTCCAACTCAGCCAGCCTCAGCAGCAAAAGAAATGTGTACCTCCTGAAGTGGTCCACCAGTTGTCCCACTGGTCCTGGTCAAGGAGAGATCTAATAGTAACCCTTGAGTGCTTTACTCTGTTCTCTTCCATATATGCTGGACACCACAGCCAGGTTTGAATCTCCATTCTGTGACCTGGATCCAAGCAGAGGCATGAGGCAGAGCAGAAAAGGAAGACAGAGCTCTAACACCAGAACTCTTCAAGGGAAACTTAGAACATCACATCAAAGCAAGGCTTGCATGTGGCCTAGAAACACTGTGTTGTCTGTGTCCCAAAATCAACGCTCTGTGTCTTAGTTTTGTCAGGTTTATGATGACTAAAACTGAAATAGGATATCAATGCCCATCTCGTCTCAGAGCTCCCTTTTTTTTTTTAGAAATCCTTTCTGTGTAATCTTTGCAGGCTGTATCATGAATCTGGAAGACAGTGGCCAGACTGAATAAGAAAGATGGTGAAGTCAAAAGTCATGAAGAAAGACCAATGAGCCTTTCTTACCCACAAAGTGGAGATCTGTCCACCATCTTTAAGCAGAAAGAAAACTAAAAGTGATTCAAGGTACATTCTAATATTTTAATGCATTGTGCCAAAGAGGATCCATGACTGATCTAAAGCAGTGTAATTTTTTTTTTTTTTCTGAGCACAATCTACATGTGCAGGCACTGTTTCTACAAAAAGAAGGAGAAAGACCTCTGTGGTTAAGACTATTGGATTCTAGCTGGGGAGACAAATGTTAAATGGAGCCCTGGTGGTGAAGTTATTAAGAGCTCAGACTGCTAACCAAAAGGTCAGCAGTTCGAATCTACCAGCTGCTTCTTGGAAACCCTCTGGGACAGTTTTACTGTGTCCTATAGTGTTGCTATGAGTTGGAATCGACATGATGGCATACAACAAAAACAACAGCAGAAACTGCTAACTGCCCCCAGTACTCCCTCCTTCTTCTCAATAACAGAACCCCAGAGGTTTAGATAGGCATATGGCCCACTAGAAAAGGGATTTGCAGCCTTCTTTGCAACCAGGTATGACTGCATGACTAAGTTAAGGGCAATGGGTCAAAGCAGGAGTGAAGTGTAATATCCGAGCAATCTCACTAAAGATGAAGCCACTTACCCCAACTCTCTGTCATCCCCTTCCTATGGGTTAGGAACAATGATGAATGTGCAGCAGTCTTGGAAGTTACAGAGCCTCCCCACCAAACCTAGACCACTCTCTTCTGACTGTGACCATCAGAAAGAAACAAACTTTTCTTGCTTAAGCCATGATAGTCAAGGTCTTTACTTACAGAGGCTTAGTATACACTAGCTTTACTAATTAAGAGACAAAATGAGTAAGATCAGTACCTGCATATCAGGGTTGGGGGGACGAGTAATGATAATAGATGATGGACAGAGGACAGGAGGAAAGCATGGGCTCAAGGGCCAGCTAAAGGTGTGGCCTGAGCCCAGCAGTGAAGACTGGGAGGACTTAAACGGGCAGTAAGATGCAGCAGAGCGGTGGGCAGGGGGTGGAGGGAGGTGGTAGAAGGATGAATGGAGCCATAACCAGCACAGTGTCTTGCACTTAGTAAATATTTGAATGATGACCCTGGTGATGGTTAACGTTATGTGTCAACTTGCCTAGGCTATGATTCTCAGTGGTTTAGCAGACATTAGACTGATTGCTCTTCCATAGTACAACTTATTCACTTTCATGATGTGATCACACAGTCAGCTGAAAAGGGAGTTTCCTTGGGGTTGTGGCCTGACTCCAGTATACAAATGGATGTTCCTGCAAGGCTCTTCCTTTGTTTCTCTCCCTCCCTCTCTCTCTCTTTCTCTGGACTCCATAATCATCTTGTTGCCTGACCCCTGGTTCTTGGGATGTAAGTCTGCAGAAATCTTCAGCCTGTCACCTAACCTACAGATTTTAGGCTCCTCAGCCCCTGCAACCATGTGAGCCAGCAGAGGTACCACAAATTTGGGAATTGTCAACACCCACAATTGCTTTAGCCATTTTCTCACAATTGAAATGAGCCATTTCCTTGAAGTAAATCTCTCTATGTATGTTTATATATGCTCTCCTTTGGTTTTGCTCCCCTAAGCAACCCAGACTAAGGCAACCGTGTAGGGCTCCAATGTCTGTCTAAGGACTCGACCCAGTAGGCAAGTTCTACCTGAAAGCAGTTGAGGCTCATGGAAAAAATGGGGTTTAGGAAAATTAATCTGGCTGAGGCATGCAGAATTGAATGGGAATATTGAAAAATGTGAAAAACCTAAGAAAAATCTGTAGGCTAGTATAATAGATAGATGCTCATGTAACTTATCATCCCAACTGGGACACTCTGGCGTGTGAGAGAAGTACTATTCATAATTACACAGGAACACCAGGCATAAACTGGGACTTTCCTGGGCACCTTGGAAATAGATACTTGGATGTCCGTCTCAGATTGTACTCCTCGGTCTTTAAAAAGTGCTTGGAAAAGTAGTTTCCTGAATAAACTGAATGCTTCAAAGGCCGGCACAGCAAGGGCAGGGGTTTGGGGACCATGGCTTCAGGGGACATCCAAGTCAATAGGCATAATAAAAACTATTAAGAAAACATTCTGCATCCCACTTTGGAGAGTGCCACCTGGGATCTTAAATGCTAGCAAGCGGCCATCTAAGATGCATTGATTGGTCTCAACCCACCTGGATCAAAGGAGAATAAAGTACACCAAGGACACAATGTAATTATGAGCCCAAGAGACAGAAAGGACCACATAAACCAGAGACTACATCATCCTGAGACCAGAAGAACTAGATGGTGCCCAGCTACAACTGATGACTGCCCTGACAGCGAACACAACAGAGAACCCCTAAGGGAGCGGGAGAGCAGTGGGATGCAGATCCCAAATTCTTGTAAAAATACCAGGCTTAATGGTCTGACTGAGACTAGAAGGGTCCCGGTGGTCATGGCCCCAGACCTTCTGTTGGCCCAGGACAAGAACCATTCCCAAAGCCAACTCTCCAAACAGGGATTGGACTGGACAATGGATGGGAGGGGTGCTGGTGAGGAGTGAGCCTCTTGGATCAGGTGGACACTTGAGGCTATGTTGGCATCTCCTGTCTGGAGGGGAGATGAGAGGGTAGAGGGGGTTAGAAGCTGGTGAAATGGGTACGAAAAGAGAGAGTGGAAAAGGGGGAATGGGCTGTCTCATTAGGGGGAGAGTAATTAGGAGTATGTAGCAAGGTGTATATAAGTTTTTGTGTGAGAGACTGACTTGATTTGTAAACTTTCACTTAAAGCACAATAAAAATTAAAAAAAAAAAAAAGTGCTCGAACACCTACACCCCACCCTGCAGAAGGCTGTTTCTCTACTGGCACAAGTACAGGTGGGTCTTCACGCCAGCTCCCAAGACAGGCAGATTAGATGCTCTGTCCGTGACAAAGGGCCATATTCTTCAAGAGTCTTTCTAGTCACTTTTCCTTCATTTATCTTCATAGTAAGTAAACACTGATTATTTTTTAATCACCTCCTTCTGGAGTAATAGGTTTGTAACTTTTAAAAATCAGCTGCAACTAAAATTCTATGTGTGCTTTTTTCCTCTCCACTCTATTCACAAAAATAGAAATTCTTTGGCTAGGCTGAAAAGAGAGCAGAAGTCAGCAGCAAGATGTTCCTCTTCCATGGAACCCACAGAACAGATGGAGGGTGGGGAGTGGGAGACCAGACTCAGAGTGGAGAGAGCTGGAAATAACTATGGCAGCACTAAGTTCCCACTAGGGGTTTTTGTTTACAGTGCTGATCTTTATGGGGTTATTTCAAAATGGTTGTAGTTTTTTACCTTCCCCTTTAAAAATATTCCATGTTAACCAGTTCTTAACACTAAATCTTTCAAAAATGCCCTGAAAGGGATTTTCCCATGGTTCATTGCTTGTGCATTACACAGATTCATCATTTTAGCAAACAAACCACACACACCCCTACTCTGGGCCTGTCTTAGAGGTAAATTCCAAGGCAGGCAGGTAAACAATCTCTCTCCACTGGGCTCCCACGGTTTAGTCAGCTTGAGATCCAGGCAAGGGTGAGCATAGCCTCTGGTGGGTGTGAAGGACTGGGAGCTTTCAGGCTGAAAGACAGGTGAAGACACGCCAGAACTGCTGCCGCGGAGTTGAGTATTTACCTGTTGAAGCCCAACAGACTCAGGCCAGCATATACCCTGTGACACTGCATGGAATTTTAATGGATTTCAGGGCTTCACAACCCACCCCACCCCCCTACCCCCACTCAGCCTAGATGAAAATCATCGTCATAGAAAACGTAATATACCAAACCACACACATGCATTCAAGAAATCAGATATGACCCAGGTCAACCTGCCATGTTATAAATGTAGACGCGGGGCCTGAAAAGCCAAGCGGCTAAGCCAAGGTCACATAGTAGTTACTGCAAGAGTCCAGTTTGACCCTGCTTCTCCTGGCCAGCAGTACTAGGGGCTGGCCCTGTCACAGTTCTATGTAGTGAACATAAAGATCTCCATATCTGGCATTTCAGAGGAACTAGGGGAATGGACTAGGGGAGGGAAAGATGCCAGTGGAAACAGAGGTGAGAGGTGAGACAAGGACCCCAGGTTTAGTGACCTGCCCAAAGAAGCCAGGATCACGCCTACAGGCTATGCAAATAAGCCAGGTCTTCAGTAACAGACCACAGCTGGTCTTTCCCTCATCAGGAAGCTGGAAATATACAGTGTCTATTACTCCCACTTCTGATTCTGCACAACTTAAAAACACAAAGGACCAGAATCTTAACAGAATTTGGATCTACTCAACCTTTCCAAGAGGGGCTCACAGGAGTTGTTGCTTAATTGAGCAACTCTAAGTGATGGGAAACCCTGGTGGCATAGTGGTTAAGTGCTACAACTGCTATCCAGAAGGTTGGCAGTTCAAATCCACCAGGTGCTCCTTGGAAACTCTATGGGGCAGTTCTCGTCTGTCCTACAGGGTGGCTATGAGTTGGAATCAACTCAATGGCAGTGGGCTTGGATTTTTTAAGTGGTGGGAGAGCTCTGGGTGGTGCAAACAGAATGTGCTCACTGCTAACCAAAAGGCTGGAGGCGCAAGTCTACCCAGAGGTGCCCCAGGAGAAAGGCCTGGCACTCTACTTCTGAAAAAGCAGCCACTGAAAACCCTATGGAGCACAGTTCTACTCTGACTCACATGAGGCCACCAGGAGTTGGAATTGACTCCATAAAAACTGGTTTTGGTTTTAAGTGGTGGGACCAGCTGTTATAATTTCAGATATGTTGACTTTCTCTCCCTGTACCCATCTCCAGTATTAGCCAGTCTTGTCTTTCATCTAAATACCCAAAACATCAGGCTCTTTTTCAGTGTCTGGTACACAGCATATGTCTAACACAAAAGTGTTGACTTGAATTAAAATTCAGAATGAGTTATCATCAAGATTGGCACTCTGTTCAGAAATTTATCTTTTGATACCAAACCACACACATGCTTTGGCACTCACACATACGCAGAAGCACACTTGTTATTACACTTTATGCTGACACTTTTGTAGGCTTAGAAACAAAACTTTGGTATGAAGATTGCATATAGAGGCAGAAGAAGTGAGGCCAGCGAGCTCCAGTATAGAAAAATGACCACATTTAGAGAACAAACAGCTGGCTGTAAGGAATCAATCAACTAAGCCTAAAAGAGAAGCAGATTTAACTATGATGTTTTCATTATCTGATAATAGAATATTTTAGAACGTGAAAATTTATAAGGGTGATGGAAGCTTTTTTTTTTTAGAACTAAATTCAGGTAGGAACAAACCTATAGGGACAGAGCTGAAAAGCTAATCTGCCAGGCCAGAGCAGGATCCTGAGCTCTTTGTCCTCCCAGACCTGGTGCACTAGGTTGTCTTGGCAAAAACAGCTGGTGATTTTACACAGAGACCAGTCCAGCAATACATATCTGGCTTTGCATTCATGGATCTCTGTGTGAGCCTGAACAGTTCCATTGCACAACCAGCTAGAGAAATCAAGTCTGCACTTGGGAATTCAAGAGGAGTTATGGTGCCTACACATACTGAATATGCACTTTATGGCTCTTTAAAACAAATGACAACAACTCTGCAAAATTATTTTTATGGCAAACCGAAAATGGTGAAAAATGGAAACCATCTGAACCTGTGTGTACTGGTCAGCATTCTTGATGCCAAATAACAGAAAAGTTGTTCTTGTTGTTGATGTTAGGTGCCGTGGAGTCAGCTTGGGGCTTATAGTGACCCTGTGTACAAGACTGCCCAGCCCTGTGCCATCTTCAGGATTGTTGTTATGCTTGAGCCCGTTGTTGCAACCACTGTGTCAATCTATCTTGTTAAGGGTCTTCCTCTTTTTCACTTATCCTCTACTTTACCAAAAGTGATGTCCTTCTCCAGGAACTGATCCCTCCTGATAATGTGTCCAAAGTACATAAGATGAGATCTCACCATCCTCACTTCTCAGGAGCATTCTGGCTGTACTTCCCAGACATATCTGTTCATTCTTTTGGCTGTCCATGGTATATACAATATTCTCCACCAACACTATAATTCAAAGGCATCAATTCTTATTAGGTCTTCCTTATTCATTGCCCAGCTTTTGCATGCATATGAGGCAATTGAAAACACCATGGTTTGGGTCAGGCTTAACTCAGTTCTTAAAGTGACATCTTTGCTTTTTAACACTTTAAAGAGGTCTTTTGCATCAAATTTGCCCAATGCAATGCATCATTTGATTTCTTGACTGCTGCTTCCATGGGTGTTGATTGTAGATTCAAATAAAATGAAACCCTTGACAACTTCAAACTCTTCTCTGTTAATCATGATATTGCTTATTGGTTCAGTTGTGAGGATTTTTGTTTTCTTTATGTTGAAGAGTAATCAACACTGAAGGCTGTAGTCTTTGACTTTCATCAGTAAGTCCTTCAAGTGCTCTTCACTTTCAGCAAGCAAGGTTGTGTCATCTGCATAACACAGGTTGTAAGTGAGTCTTTCTCCAATCCTGATGCCCGTTTTTCTTCATATAGTTCAGCTTCTCGGATTATTTGCTCATCATACAAATTAAATAGGTATGGTGAAAGGATACAACCCTGATGCACACCTTTCTTGATTTTAAACCATGCAGTATTTCCTTGTTCTATCTGGACAAACTGCCTCTTGATCTATGCACAGGTTCCTCATGAGCACAAGTAAATGTTCTGGAATTCCCATTCTACGTGATGTTATCCATAATTATTATGATCCAGTCAAATGCCTTTGCATAGTCAATAAAACACAGGTAAACATCTTTCTAGAATTCTGTGCTTTTAGCCAGGATCCATCTGACATCAGCAATGATATTCTTCGTCCCACATCCTCTTCTGAATCCAGCTTGAATTTCTGGCAGTTCCCTATTGATGTACTGCTGCAACTGCTTTTGAGCGATCTTCAGTAAAATTTTACTTGCATGTGATATTAACAATATTGTTCAATAACCACCAAATTTGGTTGGATCACCTTTCTTTAGAATAGGCATAAATATGAATCTCTTCCATTCAGTTTGCTGGGTAGCTATTGTCCAAATTTCTTGGCATGGATGAGTAAGCACTTCGAGCACTGCATCCATTTGTTGAAAGATCTCAGTTGGTATTCTGTCAATTCCAAGAGCATTTCTTTTCACCAGTGTCTTCAGTACAGCTTAGACTTCATACTAACAGAAATGGACAATAGCTAATGAAAAAAAAAAAAAAAGAATTTACTGGAAGGTTATTAGGTAGGTATAGAATCATACCACCAATCATTTGTCAGTTTATCATACTGGGGTGGCTTGCATATAGCTGTGATGCTGGAAGTTATGTGATTGGTATTTCAAATACCAGCAGGGTCACCCAGCATGGACAGGTTTCAGCAGAGCTTCCAGACTAAAAAAGACTAGGAAGAGGGACCTGACAGTCTACTTCTGAAAAAATTGGCCAGTGAAAATCTTATGAATAGCAGCACTACATTATCTGATACAGTGCCAGATGATGAGAGCCCTTCAGGTTGCAAGGCACTCAAAATATGACTGAGAAAAAGTTGCCTGCCTCCTCAAAGTAGAGTAGACCTTAATGACATGGATGGAGTAAAGCTTTTGGAACCTTCATTTTCTAATGTGGCATCACTCAAAATGAGAAGAAACAGCTGCAAACATCCATTAATAATCAGAACGTGGAATGTACGAAGTATGAATCTAGGGAAATTGGAAGTTGTCAAAAATGAAAAGGAACACATAAAGATCAATATCCTAGGTATAAGTGATCTGAAATGGACTGGTATTGACCATTTTGAATAGGACAATCATATGGTCTACTATGCCAGAAATGACAAATTGAAGAATGGTGTCACATTCATCATCAAAAAGAACATTTCAAGAACTATCTTGAAGTACAAAGTTGTCAGTGATAGACTAATATCCATATGCATACAAGAAGACCGGTTAATACAATTATTATTCAAATTTAAACACAAATCACTAAGACCAAAGATGAAGAAATTTAAGATTTTTACCAACTTCTGCAGTCCGAAGGAGCCCTGGTGGCTCAGTAGGTAAGAGCTCAGCTGCTAACCAAAAGGCTGGCAGTTAGAACCCACCAGCAGTTCCTTGGAAACCCTATGGGGCAGTTCTTTTCTGCCCTATAGTATGGCTATGAGTCAGAATCAACTGGATGGCAACAGAATTGGTTGCTTTTTTTTTTTTTAAGTCTGAAATTGATAAAATATGTAATCAAGATGCATTGATAATTACTGGTGGTTGGAATGCAAAAGTTGGAAACAAAGAGGAAGGATCAGTAGTTAGAAAATATGGCCTTGATGATAGAAGTGACACCAGAGATCACATGATAGAATTTTGCAAGATCAACAACTTCTCATTGCAAATGCCTTTTTTCGGTAACATAAATGGCAAATACACACATGGACCACACCAGATGGAATACACAGGAATCAAATAGACTACATCTGTGGAAAGAGATGACAGAGGTCAATATCATCACACAGAACAAGACCAGGGGCCAGCTACGGAACAGACCATCAATTGCTCCTATGCAAATTCAAGTCGAAGCTGAAGAAAATTAAAGCAAATATATGCAAGCCAAAATACAATCTTGAGTATATTTCACCTGAATTTAAAAACCATCTAAAGAATAGATTTGATGCATTGAACACTAATGGCCAAAGACGAGATGAGTTGTGGGATGATATTAAGGACATCATACATGAAGAAAGCAAAAGGTCGAAACTTCTGGCCAACACGGCACCATAGACAGAAGCACCACACTGTCCCTCCACAGCAAAGACCTGAAAAACTAAGTAAAACAGAGACAAACGTCGCTCCAGGAACCCAAAATGTCAAATGAAGAGATAAAGAATTCAGCCAAGCACAGAATGGAATAAGACGCTGATGGAGACAGAGAGTGAGGAAAGATACATGCGGAGGTTCCCTATCAGCTAAAGCAGCACAGATTTGCCATCTTGGACTCCTGTTGGAGATTGTGGGACAGGGAGCACTGTAAAGCAGCTTCACGGAGCTCCCAGCAAGAGACAGAGCATCCAGTAACCAACAATATACACTTTCTTACCCCTCATCCTCTCTCTGCTGCTCTACCTCTGCACTTCCTGGCTGGCAGTGGTGGCTTTGTCAGTGCAGTTTCTGTGCTGCCGCATCAGAGATCGGTGGACAAGGAGTATGGGAAAGCAGCTTCACAAAGTTCCCAGCAGGAGTCAGAGCAGCTTGTAACCAGTAATATATGCTTTCCTAACCCCACCCATCTTCTCCTCACACTAGGCCTCTTCTGCTTCCCACCAGCCCCAGTCTCTTGGCCGGGAGGCAACTGATTCTAGCCCGGGCCACTTGGATTCACCCCGTCAACACAGGCCGGCTACCTGAGTGCCATTTGTCCATTGCTGGTGTTGCTATTTTCAGTTCCTTTTGGTTTCTTACATGCCTCCCATCACCTCCCCCCTCCACCCCACTTTCTCTTGAACACCTGGCTCTGTGTGCCATCTTTGCTTCTTCTTGAAAGACTGTGAAGCACTGCTGGACTGGGGAACCACTCCCCCGGCCCAAGACACCACGCTGGTGGGATCCCCAGGGCTTTTTTTTTTTGCTTTGTTTTGTTTGTTTTCTTTTCCTTTTTGTGGCTTGGAGCTTCTCCTAGTCCGGCTGCAATGCACAGCTTAGGAGCCACTTTCCCAGTCAGTGGGATCCCTGGGGGTATTTCTTTTTTCTTTCATTTTTTTTTTTGTTTCTTTCTGTCTTTCTTCATTTCTCAGTTCTTGTCTCTCTATGCTTACCTTCTTTTCCTGTCTCCTGAATATCTGGCGCTGTGTGACCTCTATACCCCCTCTAGCCAGGCTATACCGTGCAACCTGGGAGCCACTCCCTGGTCTTTGAAGCCACACTGGTGAGACACCTGGGGGCTTTTCTTTTCTTTCTTTCTTTCTTTTTTTTTTTTCAAATTTTTACCTAGTTATTTTATCCCTTTTTCTTTTTTCCTTTTTGTTTTTCTCCATTTCTTGGTTTCTCTTCTCTCCATTCCAATGGCAAGTTCCTTATCACTCTTTTTGCTTGTTTGTTTTTGGCTCCTGTTTGAATCTCAGTGCTCTCCTCTTTCCCATACCTATATTAGCTCCACATATCACAATCTCCCTCCTCATTCCTACCTTCCTGCACTGTGTGCTGAACATCACACCAAGCAGCACAGGCATGGCCTAGTGGAAACTGCCCAGCACTGATTCCTATCCCACCCTGTCAGTCCTAGTACATACCACAAACAACAAATTGCAGCCCCACCCCTTCAGCTGGACCTGCCCTGCTGCACTATAGCTGAGTGACTGGACCTGCCTCTTGGACAAGGAGGTGAACCACAGAGGAGCAAACAACCAAAAATGCACAGCCTGCCTGCTCAGACATAACGAAATAAAACAAAAAAAGCAGGACAAAACACACAGATCTACAACCAATAAACAAAGAAAATAACCACTGAATGTCCCGAAGACAGCAGACAATATCAAAACACACACAAAAAAGGACAGGATGGTTCCAGTAGTTGTACAAGATAAAACACCAGATGACTTACCAGTAGAAGAAAAGGCACTAGAACTACCGGAGAATTCAAATCTCTAATATTCAGAGCTATCCAAAAATTGAAGCAAAAAGCAGACAAAAATGAGGAAAAAATACGCAAATTCATGGAAAAGGCAGACAAATTCATGGAAAATACAGACAAAAATTGGGAGAATTCAGGAAAATGATGCAGGAACAAAATGTCAAAATAAATTCACAACTATAAATCATACAAAAACAACAATTGCCCACCCCACCCCTAGATACACAAAACATAAACAACAAGATTTCAGAAATGGACAGTGTCATAGAAGGGCTGAGTAGCGGGTAGGAAATGATGGGAGACAGGACGAGTGAAAAAAAGACAAGCACTTTGATAAAACCCTGTTTGAGGAAAAGTCAGAAAAAAGAAAAATGAAGAAACCTTGAGAATTCTGTGGGATGCAAACAAAAGCAAAAATTTGTGAATGATTGGAGGGCCAGAAAAAGGGAAGAAAATGGAAAACACAGAGAGGATCATTGAAGAATTGCTGACAAAAAACCTCCCTAATATCATGAAAGAGAAAAAGTTGACCATCCAGGAAGATCAATGAAACTCATATGGGATAGACCCCAAATGAAAATCACCAAGGCTTATCACAATCACACTTGCTTAAACCAGAGACAAAGAAAAATCCTGTGAGCAGCTCAAGAAAAACAGGAAGTCACATACAGAGGAGAAACAGTAAGACCAAGCTCTGATTATTTGGCAGAAACCATGCAGGTAAGAAGGCAACGGGATGACATATGTAAAACCTTGAAAGAAAAAATTGCCAACTCAGAATAATACACCCTGTAAAACTCTCACTCATATATGTTGGTGAAATGAGGACATTTCCAGACAAAAAGAAATTAAGGCAATATGTAAAAACCAAACCAAAATTTCAAGAATCATTAAAGGAAGTCTTTCAGTCTGAGAACAAACAACATCAGACCACACCCTGAATCTGGGAAGTAAGATTGTACCAGTGACCAACCCAGAAAATTAATTCTCAAGGACCATCCAAAACTAAAGAAATACAACAGGGAACCAGAAAGGTTAATCTGTAAATGACATCGATGTCAGAACAAAAAAAAAAAAAAAAAAGAGGGAATAAATGGTAAAGATGTAGAACTTTCTAATGGAGAGGAAGGCAAGGCAATATCAAGTAATAATAGACTGGTTCAAACCTAGGAAGATAAAGGTAAATTTCAACGTAACCACAAAGAAAGTTAGCAAACCTACTCATAAATAAAAGAAGAAAAACATAAAGTCTCAAGAAAAGCAAAATCTACAAAATGAAAAGAAATGAAAAAGAAATCCACAAAAAAAGGAATTCAGCACAAGAGAATAAGAGGAACAAAGAAAACATCAGCACCACAAAAAAAAGTACTACAAAATGACAGCAATAAACTCAAACCTGTCAATAAATACACTGAATGTGAACGGCCTAAATGCACCCACAAAGAGAAAGAGAGTGACAGAATGGATAAAAAACACAGGATCCATCAATATACTGTCTACAAGAGACACACCTTAGAAACAAAGATCTAAATTTATTAAAAATTACAGGATGGAAAAAAATATATGAAGCAAACGACGACCACAGAAGAGCAGAAGTGGCAATACTGCTCTCAGATAAAATAGAATTTAAAACAAAATCCACCAAAAAGGGCAAACAAGGGGCTATATAATGATTAAAGGGACGATCCATCATGAAGACTTCACCATAATAAATATCTATGCACCCAATGACAGGACTCCAAAATACATAAAACAAACTCTAGCAGCACGGAAAAGAGAAATTGACAGTTCCACAATAATAGTAGGAGACTTCAACACACCACTCTTGGCAAAGGACAGAACATCTAGAAAGAAACTCAACAAAGATACAGAATATCTAAAGGCCACAATTAGCCAAGTTGACGTCATAGATATATATAGAACGCTCCACCCAACAGCAGCAAAGTACACATACTTTTCCAATGTGCATGGAACGTTCACCAGAACAGACCACATTTTAGGCCACAGAGCAACACTCAGCAAAATCCAAAACACTGAAATAATACAAAGTATCTTCTCTGACCACGACACCATCAAAGTAGAAATTAACAATAGGAAGAGTAAGGGAGAAAAAATCAATTACATGAAAACTGAATAACACCCTGCTTAAAACCACTGGGTAATAGAAGAAATCAGAGACGGAATCAAAAAATTCCTAGAATCAAATGAGAATGAAAACCTTTGCGACACAGAAAAGGCAGTCCTCAGAGGTCAATTTAAAGCAATAGATACACACATCAAAAAAGAAGAAAGGGACTAAATCAAAACATTGGCTACACAACTTGAACAAATAGAAAGAGAACAGCAAAAGAAGATTACAGCCACCAGAAGAAAGATCAGAGCAGAAATAAATGAAACAGAAAACACAAAAACAATAAAAAGAATCAACAAAAGCAAAAGTTTGTTCTTTGAAAGGATCAACAAAATCAACAAATCACTGTCCCAACTGGCTAAAGACAAACAGGAGAGGTTGCAAACAACCCAGATAAGAAATGCAATGGGGGATATTACAACAGACCCAGCTGTAATAAGAAGAATCATAACAGAGTATTATGAAAAACTATACTCCAACAAATTTGGAAACCTAGAGGAAATGGACAAATTTCTAGAAACACACTATCTACCCAAACTAACACAAAATGATTTTGAAAATCTGAACAGATCCCGAACATGAGAAGAGATTGAAAAGGTAATAAATAAAAAAAAAAAACTCCCAACAACAACAATAAAAAAGCCCTGGCCCAGATGGCTTCACTGTAGAATTCTACCAAACTTTCAGAGAAAAGCTTACAGAAGTACTATTCAAGCTATTTCAGAACACAGAAAAGGAAGTGATACTGCCAAATTCATTCTATGAAGCCAGCATAACCCTGATACCACAACCAGGCAAAAAAAATTACAGACCGATCTCTTTCATGAATACAACAACCCCAAACCAACCCGTTGCCGTTGATTCCGACTCATAGCAACCCTATAGAACAGAGTAGAACTGCCCCATAGAGCTTCCAAGGAGCACCTGGTGGTTCAAACTGCCGAACTTTTGGTTAGCAGCTGTAGCACTTAACCACTATGCCACCAGGGTTTCCCTCATGAATATAGATGCAAAAATTCTCAACAAAATTTTAGCCAATAGAATTCAGCATCATATAAAAAAAAATAATAATAATACACCTCAACCAAGTAGGATTCAAACCAGCTATGCAAGAATGGTTCAACATCAGAAAATCAATCAATGTAACTTACCACACAAATAAAAAGAAAGAAAAGTATCACATGATCATCTAGATCAACACAGAAAAGGAATTCAACAAAGTCCAACACCCATTCCTGATTAAAATTCTCAATAAAACAGGTATAGAAGGGAAATTTCTCAACATAATAAAGGGTCTCTATGCAAAACCAGTGGCCAACATCATTCTTAATAGAGAGAGGCTGAAAACATTGCCCTCGAAAACAGGAACAAGACAAGGATGCCATCTATTACCACTCCTATTTAATATAGTGCTGGAAGTCCCAGCTAGAGCAACAAGTCAAGAAAAAGAAACGAAGGGCATCCAAATTGGTAATGAAGAAGTTAAACTGTCCCTATTTGTGGATGATAGAATAATATACATAGAAAACCCCAAAGATTCCGAAGAAAACTACTGAAACTAATGGAAAGATTCAGCAGGGTAACAGGATACAAGATAAACATAGAAAAATTAGTTGGAGTCCTGTACACCAATAGAGAGAACAATGAAAAGGAAATCTGGAAAACAATGCCATTTATAATAGCCCCTAAAAAAATAAAATAGGAATAAATCTAGCCAGGGATGTAAAAGATCTATACAAAGAAGACTACAAAACTCTACTGCAAGAAACCAAAAGAGATCTACATAAATGGAAAAACATACCACGTTCATGGATAGGTGGACTCGACATTGTGAAAATGACAATTCTACCAAATGTGATTTACAAATACAACGCAATCCTGATCAAAATACCAACAACATTCTTTAAAGAGATGGAAAAACTTACCACTAACTTTATATAGAAAGAAGAGAAGCCCCAGATAAGTAAAGCACTACTGAAGAAGAGGAAAACCTCGTAGTGTAGTGGTTAAGAGCTATGGCTGCTAACCAAAAGGTTGGCAGTACAAATCCACCAGGTGCTCCTTGGAAACTCTATGGGGCAGTTCTACCCTGTCCTACAAGGTCACTATGAGTTGGAATTGACTCGAAGGCAACAGGTTTGGGTTTTCTTTTTTTTTTGGTTTACTGTAGAAGAAGAATAAAGTAGGAGGACTGGTACTACCTGACCTCAGTACCTGCCATACAGCTACTGTAGTCAAAAACAGCCTGGTACTTGTACAATGACAGATACATTGACCAATGGAACAGAATTGAGGACCCAGATGTAAATCCATCCACCTATGGTCACCTGATCTTCGACAAGGACCCCAAGTCCATCAAATGGGGAAAAGATAGCCTTTTTAACAAATGATGCTGGCAAAACTGGATGTCCACCTGCAAAAAAAATGAAACAGGACCCATACCTCACACCATATACAAAAACTAATTCAAAATGGGTCAAAGACCTAAATATAAAGCCAAAAACCATGAAGTTCATAGAAGAAAAAAATAGGATCAACACGAGAGGCCCTAATACAAGGCATTAACAGCATACAAACCACAACCAACAATACACAAACTCCAGAAGATAAAGTGGATAACTGGAATCTTCTAAAAATTAAACACTTATGCTCATCAAAAGATTTCACCAAAAGAGTAAAAAGAGAACCTACAGACTGGGAAAAAAGTTTTGGCTGTTACAAATCAAAGACCTAATCTCTAAAATCTACAGGAAAATCCAACACCTCAACAACAAAAAGACAAATAATCCAGTTAAAAGACGGGCAAAGGAAATGAACAGACACTTCACCGAAGAAGACATTCAAGTAGCCAACAGACACATGAGGAAAAGCTCGTGATCACTAGTCATTAGAGAAATGCAAATCAAAACCACAATGAGATACTATTTTACCCTCGCATTACTGGCAGAAAAAAAAAAAAAAAGGAAGTCGCAAATTCTGGAGAGGCTTCGGGGAGATCAGAACACTTATACTCTGTTGGTGGAAATGCAAAATAATGCAACCATTTTGGAAGACAATATGGCGCCTCCTTAGACAGCTAAAAATAGAAATACCATATGATCCTGCAATCCCACTCCTAGGAATATATTCTAGAAAAATAAAAATCGTCACATGAATAGACATATGCACACCCCACGCATGTTCATTGCAGCATTGTCAGCAATACCAAAAAATGGAAACAACCTAGGTGCCCATCAACAGATGAATGGATAAACAAACTATGGTACATACACACAACGAAATATTATGCAATGATAAAGAACAATGATGAATCTGGAAAGCATCTCCATTATGTTCAGTGAAATAAGTCAATCACAAAATGTCAAATATTGCATGAGACCAGTACTGTAAAAACTGATGAAAATGTTTACCTACAAAAAGAAACAATCTTTGATGGTTATGAGGGTGGGGATGGAAAAAACTCTAAACAGACAGTAGATAAGTGGTAAATTTGGTGAAGGGTAAGACAGTACACAATACCGGGGAAGCCAGGACAACCTGTACAAGGCAAGGTCATGGAAGCTCCATAGATACATCCAAACTCCCAGAGGGACCGAATTGCTGGGCTGAGGGCTGTGGGCACCGTGGTCTCAGGGAACATCTAGCTCAATTGGCATAACATTGTTTTTAAAGAAAATATTCTACATTCTATTGTAGTGAGTAGCACCTGGGATCTTAAAAGCCTGTGAGCAACCATCTAGGATTCTGCACTGGTCTTACCCCTTCAAGAGCAAGGAATAATGAAGAAAACTAAAGATACAAGGGAAAGATTAGTCCAAAGGACATTAAGTCCAAAGGACCACAACTACCACAGCCTCCACCAGACTGAGTCCAGTACAACTATTTGGTGCCCTGCTACCACCACTGAATGCTCTGATGGGGATCACAGTAGAGGGTCCTGGACAGAGCTGGAGAAAAATGTAGAACAAAATTCTAACTCAAAAAGAAGACCAGACTTGCTGGCTTGACAGACACTGTACAAACCCTGAAAGTATGGCCTCCAAATGCCCTATCAGCTCAGTAATGAGGACATTCCTTAGGTTCAGCCTTCAGCCAAAGATAGGACAGGCCCATAAAATAAAACAATGCCAAAGGGGTGCACCAGCCCTGAGGCAAGGACTAGAAGGCAGAGGAGGACAGGAAATCTGGTAATAGGGAACCTAAATTTGAGAGGGGAGAGTGTTGACACGTTGTGGGGTGGTTAACCAATGTCATAAAATAATGTGTACTACCTGTTTAATGAGAAACTAGTTCTGTAAACCTTTATCTAAAGTACAATAAAAATTTTTTAAAAAGAAAGCAAAAAGTCACTAAAAAACAGGAAAGAAAGAAAAGGCCAAAATGGATGTCTGCAGAGACTCTGAAACATACTCTTGAATGTAGAGTAGCTAAAGTGAATGAGAAGAAATTATGAAGTAAAAGAGCTGAACAGAAGATTTTAAAGGGCTGCTCAAGAACACAAAGAAAAGTACTATTATGAAATGTATAAAGACCTGGATTTAGAAAGCCAAAAGGGAAGCACACTCTTCACATTTCTCAAGCTGAAAGAACCAAAGAAAAATTCAAGCCTTGAATTGCAATATTGAAGAAGTCTATGGAGAAAATATTGAGTGACACAGGAAACATCAAAAGAAGATGGAAGGAATGCATAGAGTCAGTGTACCAAAAATAATTGGTTGACATTCAGCCATTTCAGGACATAGCATATAGTCAGGAACCGATGGTACTGAAAGAAGTAGTCCAAGCTGCATTGAAGACATTGGGAAAAAACAAAGCTCCAGGAATTGATGGACTACCAATAGAGACATTTCAACAAACGATGAAGCACTGGAGGTGCTCTCTTGTGTGTGCCAAGAAATTTGGAAGACAGCTACCTGGCCAAATGACTGGAACAGATTCATATTTGTGCCCTTTCCAAAGAAAGGTGATCCAACAGAATAAGGAAATTATCGAACAATATCATTATTAACAGATGCAAGTAAAATTTTGCTGAAGATGACTAAAAAATGTTTGCAGCAATACACTGGCAAGGAACTGCCAGAAATGCAAGCCGGATTCAAAATAGGGTGCAGAACCAGGGATATCATTCCAGATGGCAGATGGATCTTGGCTGAAAGAAGAGAGTACCAGAAGGATATTTATCTGTGTTTTGTTGGTTATGCAAAGGCATTTGACTGTGTGGATTATAACAAATTATGGATAACATTGAGAAGAATGGGAATTTCAGAACACTTAATTGTGCTCATGAGGAACCTGTACTTAGACCAAGAGGCATTCGTTTGAACAGAACAAGGGTATATTTCATGGTTTAAAATCAGGAGAGGTGTGGGTCAGATTTGCATCCTTTTTCCATACTTAATTTCTAAATTGAGCAAATATTTCATATAGCTGGGCTATATGAAGAAAAACAAAGCATTAGGATTGGAGGAAGATTCATTAAAAACCAGTAATATGCAGATGAACATTTGCTTGCCAAAAGTGAAGAGGACTTGAAGCATTTACCGATAAAAATCAAAGACTACAGCCTTCAGTATAGATTGCACCTGCACGTAAAGGAAGCAAAAGTCCTCACAACTGATTTAATAAGCAACATCATGATAAACAGAAAAAATATTGAAGTTGTCAAGGGTTTCATTTTACTTGAATCCACAATCAATGCCCATGGAAGCAGCAGTCAAAAATCAAACACCACATTGCATTGAGCAAATCTGCCACAAAAGACCTCTTTAAAGTATTAAAAAGCAAAGATGTCACTTTGAGGGCTAAGATGTACCCGACACAAGCTATGGTCTTTTCAGTTGCCTCACATACATGCAAAAGTGGACAATTAACCAGGAAGACTGAAGAAGAATCAATACCTTTGAATTACGCTGTTGGCAAAGAAATTGAATACAATATGGGCGTCCAGAAGAATGAACAAATCTGTCTTGGAAGAAGCACAGACAGAATGCTCCTTCGAGGCAAAGATGGTGAGACTTTGTCTCATGTACTTTGGACATGTTGTCAGGAAGGACCAGTCCCTGGGGAAGGACTTCGTGCTTGGTGTCTTTGTCATCAAGTGCTGCTATAACATTCCACCCTTTGGCCCCCCAAAAAATCACTTCCTTGCAACATGCAAAACATATTCACCCCATCATACCGTAACAAAAGTCGTAACTCCAAGTACAAAATCCAAAATATTCCTCTTCATCTGTGAAATCTAGAATACAAGTTATCTTCTTCCAAGGGTACAATGGCAGAACAGGCACAAGCTAGACATTTCCATTACAAAGGGGAGAAACTGGAGGAAAAGAAGGGATAACAGGCACCAAGCAAGTTATCAGAACACATTACATTAGCCCTTAAAGCTTTGAAAATAATCCTCTGTTCTCTGAGACAATTTACACAATAGCCCTGCCCTCCACACTCTAGGTATTGGCCACACTATCCAGACTCTAAGTGGAAGCCCCTCAGCCCTGGGCTTCAGCTCCGCCTTCCAGGTCCACTGAGACAGCAGCTCTGCTCCCTTAGCTTTAGGCGCACCATTCTCCTAGTCCATCTGAGTGGCAGTTCTACCCTTAGAAACACCAGAGGCCGTGGCTCCACCCTTTGAAACCCCTGAGATCATGGCCAAACCTTTTGAGACTGAGGCAGCTTGGCTTCTTGTGTTCATTGTCTCTTCACCTGTTTCCTGGTTTCTTGGCCTCTCAGCTCTGGGACCTCACACCTGCATCTGCCCTGCTGGGGTAAGTGTTCAAGAAAGCTCAGTAGCTCCACTGATAAGTGCCTGGAGGCACCCCACTCCATCAGGAAGCCTCTTGTGCACAGGCACTCAGCTCTCTCGCTCCGTGGGTTGACTCCAGCACCGTCTCACACTGTATCCTGGTTCTGCTGCTGCTGCTTCTCTGCCACCGCAGGCTCTCTGCTGCACTGATCCTTGGCTGCTGTCACTCCTTTATCCATTCACAGTTTCAAAACTGCTTCCACATTTTAGATATCTGTTAGAGCAACACCACACTCTCTTGGTACCAAATTCTGTCTTAGTTATCTAGTGCTGCTATAACAGAAATACCACAAGTGGATGGCTTAGAGGCCCAAATTCAGAGCACCAGCTCCAGGGGAAGGCTTTCTCCCTCTGTCAGCTCTGGAGGAAGTTCCTCATCATCAGGCTTTCCTTGGTTTGGGAGAATCTCAGCACAGGAACCTCAGGTCCAAAGGATGCTCTCTGCTCCCAGCACTGTTTTCTTGGTGGTATGAAGTCCTCTTGCCTCTGTACTTGCTTCTTTCTTCTATATCTCAAGAGATTGCCTGAAGACACAATCCAGTCTTGTAGGTTGAGTCCTGCCTCACTAACACAACTGCTGCCCATCTTCCTTCATTAACATCATAGAGGCAGGATTTACAACATATAGGAAAATCACACAATACCAGGAATTATGGCCCAGCCCAACTGAGACACACAGTTTTGGGGGGAACATAATTAAATCCTTGACACTTGGTAAAGTAGAGGTCAGTAAAAAAGAAGAAGACCCTCAATGAGATGGACTGACACAGATGCTGCAATAATGGGCTCAAGCATAACAGCAATGGTGAGGAAGGCACAGGGCCAGGCAATGTTTTGTTCTATTGTACATAGGGTCACTATGAGTGGGAACCGAATTGACAGCACCTAACAACAAGAACAACCATTGAATCATTGTTGTTAGGTGCTGTTGACTCAGTTCCCATTCATAGCGACGCTATGTATCACAGAAAGAAACACTGTGGGGATGGACAAGAAGGTGTGCTCTAGACCTTTCCTCTTAGCTCCTGAAGGCATACATGCAGCTCAGGGTACTAGCTGGGAGGCTCAGGTTCCTTGTTCTTTTATCCTTATCTGTTATTTCAAAATATGATTCCTTGCTAAGATCCTTGACTCAGAAGGACAGAGGTTGAGATTACTATTCCTTCCCAACTTCAGATGAAGCTGTGTTCCAGTGCCATGATTCCTCTCACTGTTTATAACTGCAAGAGAGTGGCAGGCACAGACCCCTTTCAGTGTTGGGGTCTCTGCAGCAAGCCACTAACACGTTGGGTCTGTAGGGATACTACAGCACCAGGGTTTCCAAGACTGAGCTCTGGCTGGTGCCATGAAAAACAGAAATGTCACCTCCATGGAGTTTTGGGTACAGTATGAGCTCAAGAGACCCCTCTTTGTTTTGTGCTCTCTGAGTTTTCCCATAAGAGGGGCAATTGCTTGGGCGAGTCTGGCTGTCAAGCTGTCAATCGCTAATGTTCAGCCATTGGGCAGTCACCGTCAACTTACCTGCCAAATGCAGACCAGCTGTGGCCAGTGTGAAAGGGCCTTGACAGAGACAAGCAGCAGCACGGTTTTGCTCAGGATGCCCGGAGAGCTTTATAGCCTCACCCCTCAAAGGTCACTTTTTTAATAGTACTGAATTCAAATCACTTTTTCTTCAGACTCACATTGAAACCCTTTCTCTATGTACTCTGAGCCTACCAGGGTGCGTGAAGAAACGTTTGGCCTGGCTCTCTCACATCCTTTTCTTCGGAGCTGATAGCACCATGGTTTCTGGAAGGAAGGACCTTCTGGGTGGTGTGGTTGTATCAGAAACATAGGAGGACCAGGCCTCTACCTCACCAGCACAGGATTTTGTGTCCCAACAGACAAAGGACATCCTTGTCATATCACTCCAGGTCCTTTTCTGCTGGCTCTGTGGCCGTCAGCTTGGGTATTCCGACAGGGACAGGCCTAGGAACAAGGATACCTTTAACAGGAGGGAAAGCACATCACCACTGGAAAGACTAGCCTTTAGTTTGGCCTGAGGAACTCACATTTAGTCATAAAGCTACCTCAGTAAAGAAAAACCTGATAATGGGTCACTAAATTAGTTAAGTCAGAGAATAATTTTTGCTAGAACCTAGTGACCAAAAGGCTCTAAAAAGCATATGAAGTGCTGCTGTGATGAAGAAGCAAATCCTATAGCTACTGCTGTCGGGGGGCTTACTCCCTCACACCTGAAGCACCTAAGAAACACTGCCTAGTATTCCCTAGGGGCCAGGAGGAGTGACAGACCAAGTCATTCTTGAAGGGGGCAGGTGACCTGGCTAAGGCCTCAGAGTAGACTTTGTGGGAGGAGGAAGTAGAGTCTAAGAGGGGTTCAATTTGGATATTTGGGAACAAATAGGTTCATCCCAGGTCTGGACAGGCCATTTTTGGTAGGAATGTCTTCTAGAAAGAAGGATATATTACAGTTCTGGGTGACCCCCTCCTCATGGACTGACCCAGGTAGACAACTGACTACCATCCACCTCCAATGGTTCCTTTCCTGGCCCCAGGGATCAGTCTCTGTCTCTCTGTCTCTCTCGCTCTCCTTACTAGGTGGTGGTGTCCCCGGTCACTTGGCATGTTTGTCTTGTGGACTGACATGAACAACAACCCTTCCTCCAGCTCACTGTGTTAGTCACAGAGCATGGAGCACGCCCCAGAGGAGCAGAGACCACAGAAAGGCTTGTTCCCAGCTCTGACACGTAAGCACGGCTCTCAGCACTGAATACACTTGGGGAATGTTCACAGTGCAGCTGTATGTATATGAGGCTATAGCCTCCAGGCTGGAATAGTCACGGGCTCAGAGAAGACTGCATTTTTTTCTTACAGATGCCTATTTTCAGTGTTGACTTAGATTCATGAGAGGTGTGTGTGTGCGTGTGTGTGCATGCTTGACATTTTAGGGGCTTAGGAGACCTGCCTGGCCTCTAAAATATTCTCTGCCTCGGCCCAAAAAATATTCATGCTTCTACAATTAGGGTTCATCTTTTGGGCTGAAAAATTAAAGGTGGGGTTGGAGCTGGGGGTAATGAGGGCCTGTCTCCTACTAAAATGCAAACACTCGTCTGTTTCATTCAACACTTCTTTCTCAGAATTGAAATGTCCCTTATCTTTTACAGAGAGCTGGTTTTGACTGAAGTATCAATTTGTCCAACCCGTACACTTTGTGGATGAGGAAATGGGTCCCCTACAGGGGCAGTGACCAGTCCATGCCGACCAGTGTAGGAGGAGAGAGCAGGCCCCTGACACTCGGCTGGGACACCTCCCAAGGCAGCACATTGCAGGTCATCTTCAGAAACTACCATTTCCTAGGTCACAGGGTCAAATTAAATCAGCCCTGCCACTATCATTTTCAAATCTCAGGAAATGTCCTCCTGAAACTCAGAGTCAGGAAGTAAGATGGCTAGGCCCTAGAATCCCCCTGTGTTTAAGGGACTGCTAGGTTTGGAGCCTGTCCCAGTGGAATAATCCTACATAACAGGAGCACAGAACACAGACCTCTAACAATTTTATACTTTCAAGACTAATATGCCAATCACTGTTTTAAGTAAGATTACTGCAGTATAGAGAGTCAGCAAAGAAGAGAAAGACCCTCAGTGAGATGGATTGACACAGTGGCTACAATGGACTCAAGCATAGCAAGAATAATGAGGATGGTCCAGGACCGGGCAGTATTTCATTCCGGGCAGCACTTAACAACAACAACATAGGATTTTGATAGCCCACAGAAAAGACATAATTTATGAACAATCATGCATAGAAATACATTCCTCAGGTAGGACTGTCCTAAAATCGGATAGTTCAAAAGAGGACAAAGGACTTCCAGCTCTAGGAATGGAAAAGCAGTTCCTATGGGACCAACCTTGCCACAGAGAACAACTATAAGCACTGGTTAAAATAAAAAATAAAATAAAAATTACCTAAGGCAGTGGAAAAGAAGGCCTTGGTGGGTCCATGGTAGAATCCCCTCCTTCCATGCAGGGTTCAATTCTCAGCCAATGCATCTCATACACAGATACCACCCGTGTGTCAGTGGAGGCTTGCTTCTTACTGCGATGCTAAACAGGTTTCAGCAGAACTTCTAGACTAAGATAGGCTGGGAAGAAAGGCCTGCCAGTCTACTTTCAAAAATCAGCTAAAGAAAACTCTAGGTCACAACAGTCTTATCCACAATCAATCATAGGGATGGTGCAGGACTAGGCACAGCAGCCAGCATCAAAAACAACAAGAAAGTGGAGTGCACCAAGAGAAACAGAAGTGGAAAAAGTCCACACTTCACGTGGGAGGAGATAGTGTCTGGGGTTTCTGTGGGCTGGTGGATCTGAACTGCCAGCCTTTTCGTTAGTATCCAAGCTCTTAACCACTATGCTACCAGGGCTTCTTATAGGGCCTAACCAAAAACTAAACCCACTGCCATTGAGCTGATTCTGACTCATAATGATCCTATAGGACAGGGTAGAATTGCCCCATAGAGTTTCCAATGAGTGCCTGGTGGATTCGAACTGCCGACCTTCTGGTTAGCAGCCATCATACTTAACCACTACGCCGCCAGGTTTTCCTTATAGGGCCTAGCTGTTTCTAAATTGTTATTTTAATTTAATATGCAATAATTTTTAAAGTATTTTTAACTCTAAAACAAAAGTCTGAATTTGAAATATTGTTGAACTTAAAAACATGGCATATACATCATCCTGAGACCAGAAGAACTAGTTGGTGCCCGGCCACAATCGATGACTGCCCTGTCAGGGAGCACAACAGAGAACCCCTGAGGGAGCAGGAGATCAGTGGGATGCAGACCCCAAATTCTCATAAAAAGACCATACTTAAGGGTCTCACTGCCACTGGAGGAATCCCGGCGGCCATGCTCCCCAGACCTTCTGTTGGCACAGGACAGGAACCACCCCGAAGACAACTCATCAGACATGAAAGGGACTGGTCAGCAGGGGGGAGAGAGATGCTGATGAAGAGTGAGCTAATTAAATCAGGTGGACACTTGAGAGTGTGTTGGCAACTCTTGACTGGAGGGGGGATGGGAGGATAGAGAGAGAGGGAAGCTGGCAAAATTGTCACGAAACGAGAGACTGAAAGGGCTGACTCAATAGGGGGAAAGCAAGTGGGAGAAGGGAGTAAGATGTATGTAAACTTACATGTGACAGACTGATTGGATTTGTAAATGTTCACTTGAAGCTTAATAAAAGTTAATTAAAAAACAAGTGCAAAACACTCTTGATCAAAACCTATTTTGAAAAATGATAATATTTTGCCTGTTAAATATTCCAAAATTATTTATCCACATTAAAAAAAAAAAAAAAAAAAAACACGGCATAGATTTGTGAGCAAGGAAACCTAACATTCAAGAAGGTATCAAAGAAAACACCTTGCTTTCCTTTAGCTTTCAGTTTACCCCACAAGGTAATAAACAGAGTAAGCCCTGAAACATCAGTGATTTCCTCTTTCCAAAAGGAAGATCTTAAATTTGCAACAGCTAAAGCCAGATCAATTTAATTTTTACAGCATATTTCTTTATGTCCTTGACATAATGAGAGTGCAAGATGTCCCTCCAACCACTTGGGATTGGGTGCCACAAACAAGCTGCATTGTCTCATCACTGCTCTTCTTAGGTTGATGGGTGTGCATGGCCTTTGAATCAGCATCTGGTGCCGAGGGCGTGTGCTGCGCAGGTCACCTAGAAAGTATAAAATTGTAAAATCACACGCATTCTTTGGTTATTAAGAATTTGAAGAGGCATGTCTAGCTAAGCAAACAACAACCAGTATACAGCTCTCCATACACTTCTCCAGAACAGAGAGTCCAGGAGGCTTACTGAAGGGCTTCATTCTCAGTTGTTTAATATGTTCCAACAGACCAGAAACTAGCCTTTCAACTGAGCTGAATTATACACATTTGTGGGGCCAACAGCACAGGCAGTGGAGTGTGGCCCAGGCTCTAGAGAATCCAACCACAGTGACAAATTATCCTAAATCCTTGCTGCCAACTTCAGTTCCACTTTTTTAGGCTCCATACAGAGAATATGAAAATGAATTTTTCTACCTTTCACTAAGTATCGACATTATTATTGGGAGAAATACTAAAAAACATGTTTTGTTTTGTAAAAAGGTGCAAGCTGGCAAATGGACTTCACAAGGTGAGGTTTCAGTCATCTAGTGCTGTCAGTGTTTCATTGACTTTGGCAGGGAAGAGTCAGCAAGTCAGCAGAGACATGGGATCTTTCTGAGTATTACTGCCAGTGCCAACTCATAGTAAATGAGGTACCAGCTTCTTCTTTGTAATGAGCCTATCAGAGCTGTCAGGCACCAGCTCGCAGCCTCAGGGTCACCAAACATGGTCAGGGAACTGTCGGTGAGTTGCCACAGGGTCAGAGGGGAGGACACTGCTGCCTTCCTGGCTTTTGAAACATGGTGTACTTAGAAATCAAATCAGCAAAGATGCATACAGTGTTTGAGGTAAGGATCAGAAGTAAAATTAGAAATATTTGTGGCTTGGCACAAAACCTTAAATTGCTGTAAAAACAGGACATAAAAAAGAAAGAAAGAAACTCCACAGCTTGACATACTTGGACTCTCCCTCCTGTTTGAAATATTTTCCTTAATGACACGTAGCATGCAATAAGAAATGCCCCAATCCTGCTCCTGGCTGGGCCTCACCTGTTGGCAATATGCCCACCTGCTTTGAAATGGAGTTTATTGAAATTGCCACACAAATACTTGAAGGGTTTTGAAAAGTGATTAATGTGTTTCAAACTACATGCATACACTTAAAAAAAGACAACAAGATCTGTCATATAACAGACACAAATGTGCCTTGAAATGGGGGCATGGGCTGGTCTGTGCAGAAAGTTCATAAATAGCCTCCAACTGTGCTTCTATTGGATGAATACAAAGCAACAAAGAACTTGGCCGAGCCAGATTCTAAGGTCTGTAATGCAATGTGGCCTTTTGCGATTTTCTTAAATAATGTGTCTTGCTGTATTTCAGTGAATGGAATTTTTAAAAAGCCTACTTTTTTTGTAAAATCAAGTGAATTACAAAAATTCCACAGAGTGACACTCCCCCAATTGCAGCATCTGGAATTCTTTTCTTGTTAGATGTGGTCTACTCTCTTCTGACTCATAGTGATCCGATGTACAACAGAACAAAACACTGCCTGCTCCTACTACATTCCCGCAATCATTGCTATGTTTGAGACCATTGTTGCAGCCGCTGTGTCAGTCCATCTCATTGAGGGTCTTCCTCTTTTTTCCTGACACTCTACTTTACTAAGCATGATGTCCTTCTCCAGGGACTGGCCCCTACTGATAACATGTTCAAGGTACATGAGAAGAAGTCTCACCATAGCTCTTCTAAGGCGCATTCTGGTGGTACTTCTTCCAAGACAGATTTGTTCATTCTTCTGGTAGTCCCTGGTATATTCAATATTCTTCACCAATACCATAATTCAAATCCGTCAATTTTTCTTTGGTCCTCCTTATTCATTGTCCAGCTTTTCCGTACATATTAGGAGATTGAAAATACCATGGCTTGGGACAGGAGCACCTTAGTGCTCAAAGTGGTATCTTTGCCTTTGAACACTTTAAAGAGGTCAGTTGCAGCAGATTTGCCCAATATCATATGTTGTTTGATTTCTTGACTGCTGTTTCCATGGGCGTCGATTGTGGATTCAAGTAAAATGAAATCCTTGACAACTTCAATCTTTTCTCCATTTTTTGTGATGTTGCTTATTGGTCCAGTTGTGAAGATTTTTGTTTTCTTTGTGTTGAAGCGTAATCCATATTGAAGGCTGTAGTCTGATTTTCTTCAGTAAGTGCTTCAAATTTTCTTCACTATCAGCAAATAAGGTTGTGTCATCTGCATATTGCAGGTTGTTAATGAGTCTTCCTCCAATCCTGATGCCCCCTTCTTCATATAGTCCAGCTTTTCAGATTATTTGCTCAGCATACAAATTGAATAAATATGGTGAAAGGATACAACCCTGACACACATCTTTTCTGATTTTAAACCACACAGTGTCCCCTTGTTCTATTCAAAAGACTGTCTCTTGGTCTATGTACAGGTTCCTCATGAGCACAATGAAGTGTGCTGGAGTTCCTATTCTTCACAATGATATCCATAATTTGTTATGATGTACACAGTTGAAAGTCTTTGCATAGTCAGTAAAACACAAGTAAACATCTTTCTGCTAGTCTCTTCTTTCAGTCAAGATGCAACTGACATCAGCAATGATATACCTCATTCCATGTTCCCTTCTGAATCTGGCTTAAATTTCTGGTAGTTCCCTGAAAATGAACTGTTGCAATTATTTTTTAATTATCTTCAGCAAAATCTTACTTGCATGTGATAACAATGATATTGTTTGATAATTTCTGCATTCTGTTGGATCAACTTTCTTTGGAATAGGCACGAATATGGATCTTATTCAGCTGGCTGGCCAGGTAGCTGTCTTCCAAATTCCTTGGCATAGATGAGTGAGCACCTCCAGTGCTGCATCCATTTGTTGAAACAGCTCAATTGGTATTCTGTCAATAACTAGAGCCTTGTTTTTCACCAATACCTTCAAAGCAGTTTGGACTTATTCCTTAAATACAGTCGTTTCTTGATCATATGCTACCTCCTGAAATGATTGGAGGTCAACCAATTCTTCTTGGCAGTGACTCTGTATATTCTTTCCATCTTCTTTTATTTGTTTATTTTATATTTATTGTGCTTTTAAGTGAAAGGGTACAATTCAAGTCAGTTTCTCATACAGAAATTTATACACACATTATTATGTGACCCTAGTTGCTCTCCCTAAAAGGTGGCAGCACACTCCTTCTCCACCCTGTATTTCCCATGCCCATTCAACCAACTCCTGTCCCCCTCTGCCTCCTCATCTCACCTCCAGACAGGAGCTGCCTACGTAGTCTCACATGTCTACTTGAGCTAAGAAGCACACATCTCACCACTATCATTTTATGTCTTATAGTCTAGAATAAACTTTGTCTGAAGAGTTGGCTTTGGGAATGGTTTTAGTTTTGTGCTAAGAGAGATTTCAGGGGCCATGTACTCTGGGTTCCCTCCAGGCTTAGTCAGACCATTAAGTCTGGTCTTTTAACTAGAATTTGAGATCTGCATTCCACTTTTCTCCTGGCCCATCAGGGATTCTCTGTTGTGTTCCCTGTCAGGGCAGTCATTCGTGGTAGCCAGGTGCCATCTACTTCTTCTGGTCTCAGGCTGATGGACTCTCTGGTTTATGTGGCACTTTCTTTCTCTTGGGTTTATAATTTCCATGTATCTTTGGTGTTCTTCATTCTCCTTTGCTCCAGGTGGATTAAGACCAATTGATGCATCTTAGATGGCTGCTTGCTAGCTTTTAAGACCCCAGGCGCCACTCACCAAAGTGGGATGTAAAACATTTCACTTTGCTATGCCAATTGACCTAGATGTCCCCTGAAACCATGGTCCCCAGACCTCTACCCCTGCTACTCTGTCCCTCGGAGTATTTGGTTGTATTCAGGAATCTTCTTAGCTTTTGCATTAGACCAATTGTGCTGACTTCCCCTGTACTGTGTGTTGTCCTTCCCTTCAGCTAAATAATTCTTGTCTGCTGTCTAATTAGTGAATACTCCTCTCCCTCCCTCTCTACCCTCCTAACCATCAAAGAATGTTTTCTTTTGTGTTTAAACCTTTTCTTGAGATCTTATGATAGTGGTCTCATACAATATTTATGCTTTTGCAACTGACTAATTTCACTCAGCATAATGCCTTCCAGATTCATCCATGTTGCCAGATGTTTCACAGATTCATCATTGTTCCTTATGGTTGTGTAGTATTCCATTGTGTGACTATACCATAATTTGTTTATCCATTCATATGTTGTTGGATAAACCTTGGTTGTTTCCATCTTTTTGCTATTGTCAACAGTGCGTGTGTGCCTAGTCATGTGAAGGCTCTTATTTCTCTAGAATATATTCTAAGGAGTCAGATTGCTGGATCTTATGGTAGTTCTATTTCCAGCTTTCTAAGGAAGCACCAGATAGATTTCCAAAGTTGTTGTACCATTTTACATTCCCACCAGCAATGTATAAGTATTCTAGTCTCTCCACAACCCCTCACCAACATTATTTTGTGTTTTTTTGGATTAGTGCCAGCCTTGTTGGGGTGAGATGGTATCTCATTATAGCTTTGATTTGCATTTCTCTAGTGGCTAATGATCATGAGCATTTCCTCATGCATCTGCTAGCCGCCTGAATGTCTTCTTTGATGAAGGGCCTATTCATATCCTTCACCCATTTTTTAATTGGGTTGTCTTTTTGTTGTTGAAGTTTTGCAGTATTTTGTAGATTTTAGAGATTAGATGTTGATCAGATTTGTCATAGCCAAAAATTTTTCCCCGTCTTTTTACTCTTTTGGTGAAGTCTTCGGATGAGCACAGATGTTTGATTTTTAGGAGCTCCCAGTTATCTAGTTTCTCGTCTGCTGTTTGTGCATTGTTAGTAATGTTTTATGTACTGTTTATGCCATGTGTTAGGGCTCCTAGCATTGCCCTATTTTTTCTTTCATGATCTTTATTGTTGTAGATTTTATACTTAGGTCTTTGATCCATTTTGAGTTAGTTTTTGTGCATGCAATGAGGTATGGGTCTTGTTTCATTTTTTTTGCAGAGGGATGCCCAATCGTGCCAGCACTGTTTGTTAAACAGACTGTCTTTTCTCCATTTAATGGGCTTTGAGCCTTTGTCAAATATCAGCTGCTCTTAGGTGGATGAATTTATGTCTGGGTTCTCAATTTTGTCCCATTGGTCTATGTATCTGTTGTACCAGTACCAGGCTATTTTGACTACAGTAAAAAGGGTCTAAAATCAGATAGTGTGAGGCTTCCCGCTTTGCTCTCCTTTTTCATTAATGCTTTACTTATCTGGGGCCTCTTCCCTTTCCATATGAAGTTGATTTGTTTCTCCATCTCATTAAAAAATGTTGCTGGAACTTGGATTGGGATTGCATTGTATCTAAAGATCGCTTTGGGTAGAACAGACATTTTTACAATGTTGAGACTTCCTATCTATGAGCAAGGTATGTTTTTCCACTTATGTAGGTCTCTTCTAGTTTCTTGCAGTAGTCTCTTCTAGTTTTCTTTGAACAGATCTTTTACGTCTCTGGTTAGATTTATTCCTAAGTATTTTATCTTCTTGGGGGCTATTGTAAATGGTATTGATTTGGTGATTTCCTCTTGGATGTTCTCTTTGTTGGTGTAGAGGAATCCAACTAATTTTTGTATGTTTATCTTGTATCCTGATACTCTGCTGAAATCTTCTATTAATTTCAGTAGTTTTCTTGTGGATTCTTTAGGGTTTCCTGTGTATAAGATCATATCATCTGCAAACAGAGATACTTTTACTTCTTCCTTACCAATTTGGATGCCCTTTATTTCTTTTTCTAGCCTAACTGCTCTGGCCAGGACCTACAACACAATCTTGACTAAGAGTGGTGATAAAAGGCATCCTTGTCTGGTTCCCGTTCTCAAGGGGAATGCGTTCAGACTCTCTCCATTTAGGATGATGTTGGCTCTTGGCTTTGTATAAATGCCCTTTACTATATTGAGGAATTTCTCTTCTATCCCTATTTGCCTGAGAGTTTTATCATGAATAGGTGTTGGGCTTTGTCAAATGCCTTTTCTGCATCAATTGATAAGATCATGTGTGTCTTCTCTTTTGTTTTGTTTACATGGTAGATTACATTGATTATTTTTCTAATGTTGAGCCATCCCTGCATACCTGGTATGAATCCCACCTGGTTATGGTGAATTATTTATTCATTGAGTGATTGATATGTTAATGACTTCTATTGGCTACAATTTTATTGAGGATTTTTGTGGCTAAGTTCATGAGGGATACTGGTCTGTAATTTTCTTTTTTTTGTCTTGTCTTTATCTGGTTTTGGTATCAGGGTTATGCTGGCTTCACAGAATGAGTTTGGGAGTATTCCATCCTTTTCTATGCCCTGAAATATCTTTAGTAGTTGTGGTGTTAACTCTTTTCTGAAAGTTTGGTAGAATTTTCCAGCAAAGCCATTAGGGCCAGGGCTTTTCTTTGTTGGAAGTTTTTAAATTACCTTTTCAATTTCTTCTTTCTTCATAGGTTTATTTAGTTATTCTACCTCTGTGTTAGTTTAGGTAGATAGTGTTTTTCTAGAAATTTGTCCATTTCCTCTAGGTTTTCAAATTTGTTAGAGTACTATTTTTCGTAGTATTATGTTATGATTCTTTTAATTTCAGTTGGGTCTGTTGTGATATCGCCCATCTCATTTATTATTTGGGTTATTTTCTTCCTCTCCTGTTTTATTTTGTCAGTTTGGCCAGTGGTTTATTGATTTTATTGATCTTTTCAAAGAACCAGCTTTTGGTCTTGTTAACACTTTCAATTCTTTTTCTATTCTCTGTTTCATTTAATTCTGTTCTAATTTTTATTAATTGCTTTCTACTGGTGCCCAAGAGTTTCTTTTGCTTTCTCTATTTGTTCGAGTTCCAGGGTTAATTCTTCGATTCTGGCCCTTTCTTCTTTTTGGATGTGTGCATTTATTGCTATACATGGACCTTTGAGCACTGCTTTTGCTGTGTCCTAAAGGCGCTGGTAGGATGTGTTTTCATTCTTATTTGATTCTATGAATTTCTTTATTCCATCCTTAATTTCTTCTATAACCCAGTAGTTTTTGAGCAAGATGTTGTTCAGATTCTGTGTGTTTGGTTTCTTTTTTTTCTTTGCTTTTTCTGTTATTGAATTATGCTTTTATGGCTTTATGGTCAGAAAAGATGCTTTCTAGTATTTTGATGTTTTGGATTCTGTTAAGACTTTCCTTATGGCCTAATATGTGGTCTATTCTGGAGAATGTTCCATGTGCATTGGAAAAGAAAGTATACTTGCATGCTGTTGAATGGAGTGTTCTGTATATGTCTGAGATCAAGTTGGTTAATCGAGGCATTTAGGTCTTCTGTGTCTTTACTGAGCTTCTTTCTTGATGTTCTGTCCTTCACCAAAAGTGGTGTGTTAAAGTCTCCTACTATTATTGTGGAGCTGTCTATCTCTCTTTTCAATGCAGTTAGAGTTTGTTTTATGTATTTTGGAGCCCTGTTGTTTGGTGCTCCAAAAATACCAAAATATTTATTATAGTTATATCTTCCTGGTGCATTGGCTCTTTAATCATTATATAGTGTCCTTCCTTAACCTTTGTGGTGAATTTTACTTTAAAGTCTATTTTGTCAGAAATTAATATTGTCACTCCTGCTCTTTTTTGATTGTTGTTTGCTTGATATATATTTTTTCCATCATTTGAGTTTTAGTTTGCTTGTGTCTTTAAGTCTAAAGTGTGTCTCCTGTAGGGAGCATATAGGCAGATCGTGGGTTTTTTTGTTTGTCTGTTTTTATCCATTCTGCCACTCTATGTCTCTTATTTGGTGCATTTAGTCCATTTATATTCAGTGTAATTATTAATAGGTATGAGTTTAGTGCTGTCATTTTGATGTCTTTTTTCTGTGTTGTTTACAGTTTCTTTGTTACACTTAATTTTCTGTGCTGAGTTTTTCTTTATATATTCTCTTTTCTTCTTTCATTATTGCTGATTTTGTATTTGCTGAGTCTTTATGTTTTTCTTGTTTTTTATTTAGATGTGTAGGATTGTTAGTTTCCCTTTGTGGTTACCTTACCTTAATATTTACCTGTATTTTTCTAAGTTTAAGCCAATCTTTTACTTCTTTATATCACCTTGACTTCCTCTCCTATGAAAGATATATGACTACATTTTTTAGTCCCTCTTTTTTTGTTTTAATGTTGTCATCTTTTACATAACGATGTCTCTGTTTCCCTGTTTTCAGCATTTTAGCTTTATTTTTGTGATTTCCCTATCTGGGTTGATATCTGGTTGCTCTGTCCTGAATTCTAGTTTTGGGTTGTTATCTGATGTTATTGACTTTCTAACCAGAGGACTCCTTTTAGTATTTTTTTAAATTTTGATTTGGTTCTTGCAAATCCCCTAAACTTCTGTTTGTCTGGAAATGTCCTAATTTTGCCATCATATTTGAGAGACAGTTTTGCTGGATAGAGCATTCTTATCTGGCAATTTTTTTTTCCTTCAAGGTTTTATATATGTCATCCCATTGCCTTCTTGCCTGAATGGTTCCTGCTGACTAGTCAGAGCTTAGTCTTATTGACTCTTCTTTATAGGTGGCTTTTTGCTAGCCACTCTTAAAATTCTGTCTTTATCTTTGGTTTTGGCAAGTAGGAATATAATATGTCTTGGTGTCTTTCTTCTGCAATCTACCTTGGGTGGGGTTCGATGAGCATCTTGGATACGTATCTTCTCATCTTCCACGATATCAGGGAAGTTTTCTGCCAACAAATCTTCAATGATTCTCTCTGTATTTTCTGTTATCCGCCCCCCCCGCCACCATTCTGGTGCTCCAATCACTACTTGTAGGTTATTCCTCTTGATAGAACCCCCAGTACCCAATGCTGTCAAATTGATGCCAACTCAGAGTCCCACATAATTCTTAGGGTTTCTTCATTTTTTAAAAATTATTTTATCTGATTTTTCCTCAAATAGGTTGGTGCCAAGTGCTTTGTCTTCAATCTCACTTATTCTTACTTCTATTGCCTCAGTTCTGCTCTTATGACTTTCTACTAAATTGTCTAATTCTGAAATTTCACTGTTAATCTTCTGAATTTCTGTTTGCTGTCTCTCTATGGATTCTTGCAGCCTATTAAATTTGTCATTATGCTCTTGTCTAATCTGCTTAAGTCTTAGCATTCCTTGGCTTGTTTTGCATCTTGCCTGATCTCATCCCTGATCTCTTGAAGAGTTCTGTATATTAATGTTTTGTATTCTACCTCTGATAATTCCATGACATTCTCTTTATCCAGAAAATTTCTTGATTCTTTGTTTTGGGAGCTTGCTGAAGCCACCATGGTCTGACTTTTTATGTGATTTGATATTGACTGTTATCTTTGAGCCATCAATAAGTTATCGTATTTATTTATTTTATGTTTGCTTACTGTGTCCTAGCTTCTTGCTTTGTTTTGACATGCCCAAATAGGCTGCTCAAGTGAGCCAGTTTGATTATTCATGACTTTGAAGCTCTAATGTCCTGTCACCTGGTGGTGAGAGCTGTTACTAAGTATGTGAGCCCAGGAGTTCATCTACTCTTCTTGTATGGATTCAGCTCAGGTGTCCAGATAGTCAACAAGTGTGTGGTGCAGGTTCTCACCTACAGCTCTGGATGAGTGGGGGTGATTGGTGTAGGCACAGTTTCTGGGCGCAGTAGGGGGTCATATGCTGAGGAAGGAAGGGGGCTGACAACTACCCCGAGTTTCTGAGGAAAGTGTGTCCCTGTTCCCTAGAGTGTGTCACTGAGTGGGTTTTGCGTTCAGACTATGAGCATCCAATGCTGTTGGCTGTAAGGATTGGCAGGCACGACTTATTCTTGGACCCCTGTCACAGGTGGCTAAGTGTCATGGGTGAAGCCACTAATCCTCAGTCCCCTGATGCAGGTAGGTGAGGACCCTGCTTAATAGGCAGGGTGGTGTCAAATGGCACGAACTTGCCTCTCCACCATGTAGCTGAAACGGTTGAAGTTAGACTTCAGGTATATACCCTGTTATACTCTACTAATGAGGGCCTATGCTGTTTTTGAAATGGGCCCACACAGCTCTGAAAGACATTCAAAGTCTGTGGACTTCGTACACCTGTGCCTGGAAAAGGAGCTGTTTCAGCCCTGAGTTTCCGGATTAGCGGAGTTGGCAGATTATTTTTTTCCCTGTTTGTTGATTTGTTCCCTCTTCCAGGCTGGGAGAATGGCTCAGGGTGAGTGCAGGGTCCTTCTTCTGGCCCAGAGGATGCAGCTAGCTAGGACCCAATGCAGAGCACGAAGAGAGCAGGTAAGCGGGTGAGAGGTTTTTCCCAAAGGAGTATTTTTGGATTGTGGTAGGTTAAACGCAGGTATTTAGCGTTTGCCAATTGTGGGCTGCTTCTCACTTGTTCTGGAGGGTTGAGCAGACTTTTTGCTGTTTGGAGACCCCTGTTGTGGAAAACACATCCCAAACACCTCTGCTTGCCTCTCTGCACTCACAGCAATGGCACAATCAGCCTACGGGGTGCCAGTTCCTGCCAGGTCAAGTCCAGCAACTCCTTGCTGCTTCCCTCCCCCTTGCTGCTAAGTCCAATGCCTCATTTTTGCCTTTGATGTTCAGGGCCTCTATCTTGTGACATACAATTGACTCACTTGTTTTTTGCATCTTTATTGTAACAGGAACCACAGGAAGTGTCTGACTAATCTGCCATCTTGGCCTTGCCTCTCTCCATATTCTTTTGATGCTTCCTCTATCGGTCAATATAGTCCCCATTGTTGTTGTTGTTGTTAGCTTCTGTTGGGTTGGCTGTGACTCATAGTGACCCTATGCACAACAGAACGAAACACTTCTGGTTCTGCGGCATCCTCACAATTGTTGCTATGCTTGAGTCCATTGTTGAAGCCATTGTGTCAGTCTATCTCATCGAGTGTCTTCCTCTTTTCCACTGACTTTCTACTTTACCAAGCATGATGTCCTTCTCCAGGAACTGATACCTCCTGATAACATGTCCAAAGTATGTGAGACACAGTCTTGTCACCTTGCTTCTAAGGAGCGTTCTGGTTGTACTTCCTCCAAGACAGATTTGTTAATTCTTCTGGCAGTCCATGGCATATTCAATATTCTTCACCAATACCACAATTCACAGGTGTCAATTCTTCTTCAGTCTTCCTTCCTACTTTCCAACTTTCACGTGCATGTGAGGTGACTGAAAACACCATGGCTTGGGTCAGATGACCCTTAGTCCTCAAGGTGACATCTTTGCTTTTCAACACTTTAGAGAGGTCTTTTACAGCAGATTTGCCCAATGCAATGTGTCTTTTGATTTCTTGACTGCTGCTTCCATGATGTTTATTATGGATCCAAGTAAAATGAAATCCTTGACAACTTCAGTCTTTTCTCCATTTATCATGATTTTGCTCATGGGTCCAGTTGTGAGGATTTTTTTTTTTTTTATGTGGAGGTGTAATCCATACTGAAGGCTGTGGTTTTTGATCTTCATCAGTAAGTGCTTCAAGTTCTCTTCACTTTCAGCAAGCAAGGTTGTGTCATCTGCATAACATAGGTTGTTAATGAGTCTTCCTCCAATCCTGATGCCCCATTCTTCTTCATATGGTCCAGCTTCTTGGATTATTTGCTCAGCCTACAGATTGAACAGGTATGGTGAATGGATACAACCCTGACACACACCTTTCCTGACTTTCAACCAGGCAGTATCTCCTTGTTCTGTTCAAATGACTGCCTCTGGATTCATGCACAGATTCCTCGTGAGCAAATTAAGCGTTCCAGAATTCCCATTCTCCACAATTTTACTCATAATTTGTTATGATCCACACAGTTGAATGCCTTTGTGTAGTCGATAAAACATAGGTAAACCTCTTTCTGGTATTCTCTGCTTTCAGCCAGGATACATCTGATATCAGCAATAATATCCCTGGTTCCACGTCCTCTTCTAAATCTGGCTTGAATTTCTGGCAATTCCCTGTCAATATACTGCTGCAGCCACTTTTGAATGATCTTCAACAAAATTTTGCTTGCATGTGGTATTAATGGTATTGTTCAATAATTTCCACATTTGGTTAGATCACCTTTCTTGGGAATAGGCATAAATATGGGTCTCTTCCAGTTGGTTGGCCAGGTAGCTGTCTTCCAAATTTCTTGGCATAGATGAGCGAGCACTTCCCTCAGGTTGTAAGGCACTCAAAATCCAAATGGCAAACAGCTGCCCCCTCAAAATGAGTCAACCTGAATGATGTGGATAGAAAAAAACTTTGGGGCCTTCATTTGTTGATGTGGCATGACTCAAAATAAGAAGAAACAGCTGCAAAACATCCATTAATAATAGGATTGTGGAATGTATGAATTTTGAATCTAGGAAAATTGGAAGTCATCAAATGAAATGGAATGCATAAAGAACGATATCCTAGGCATTGGTGAGCTGAAATGGACTGGTATTGGGCATTTTGAGTCAGACAATCATATGGTCTACTATGCCAGGAATGACAAATTGAAGAGGAATGGCACCACATCTGCCATTCTAGTGACACCCAAATGGTCTATTTTAAATCCTAATATTCGCAATATAATCAGAAACTTGAAATTATAGAATATGTAAGATGGGAAATAATTCCTTGTAAATGATTCCAGTCTGGGAGATTAAGAGCTTTTTATATTACAGGACTATGTGTACATTTCCACTCTGTTATTCCAGTGTCCTATCTCAGATCTGTTAGATGCTGCACCAAAGGAGGCAGTGGAGGAAAATGACTTCCTTAAGATCCGTGATCATGGCCT
The DNA here is from genome assembly GCF_030014295.1 of Loxodonta africana. NCBI lineage: Eukaryota > Metazoa > Chordata > Mammalia > Proboscidea > Elephantidae > Loxodonta > Loxodonta africana. Next base: position 38,983,677 of record NC_087342.1, read on the forward strand.
TGATACCTTCTCAGACTTGAAAACGTATTCTTGTGATTTGGTGGACTAAAAATGACCTAAGTAATAAGGAGGCATTTGGAATCAGAAAAGATGTTTTTTGAGGCACTAAACAGCTAAATAGCCATGGCAATTCTGTTGTACCATGAATTCCAATGTCCCACGAAGCTAGACTTTTTCACGTCGTAGCTAGGGTGATTGCTTGAAGACACAAATATGATCAAGCCTCTTCCTCTGCTTAAATAGACACTTCCCTTGTCCCTTAACTAAGTTATTCCCTCTGCTAGATGGTCTCATAGTGCCCTTCCCTTTTCCCCTCCTGCTTTTTTTTTTTTTTTGTACAAAGCATTGTTATTTGTTAAATGCAAGTCTTCTATCCCTACAGCTTCATGAGCAGTACCTGTGTCTATTCTGTTCACCACTGTATCTCACCTCATAAAATTTGTTGAAGGAATGAATGACATCTCTTAAGGACCCAGAGCATCAATATGATGTTTCTTCCTTAATCCAACCTCTTCAATCAGCTTTGTTTATATTGAGAAAACATAATAATAATAAAAAGAGTATCACTGGCTGTGGGACTTCTTTAAGTATACATGTACTTGGAGTCACTAGACAAAAAAAAAATGAGGAAATAATGGACAACATGTTTTCAAATTTGATGAAAACTGTAAATCCAGAGATGTAAGAAACTTGACAAACTCTAAGCATGAGCAACATAAAGAAAACCACACTAAAGTATATCATACTGAAATTGTTCAAACCAGCAATAAGAGAAAATCTTAAGAACAGCCAGTGGAAAGGACATGCTACATACAGAAGAACAAGGATATGAGGGACATTCAGTTCAACTGGTATAACATAGTCGATAAAGAAAATGTTCTGGATCCAACTGTGGTGAGTAGTGACTGGGGTCTTAAAAGCCTGTAAGCAACCCCTAAGATACATCTACTGGTCCCATCCCAGCTCGAGCAAAGGAGAATGAAGAAGACCAAAGACACAGGGGAAAGATTAGTCCAAAGGACTAATGGACCACAACTACCACAACCTCCACCAGACTGAGTTGGTAACAACTAGATGGTGTCCAATTACCACCACTGACTGCTCTGACAGGAATCACAATAGAGGGTCCTGGACAGAGCAGGATAAGAGGGGAGTGTTGACACATTGTGGGGTTGGCAATCAACATCATAAAACAATTTGTGCATTAACTGTTTAATGAGAAATTAATTTGCTATGTAAACCTTCACCTAAATCACAATAAATAATAATAAAGAAGAGAGAAAAAAAGGATAAAGATGACATCACATTTCTTGTTGCAAACAATACAGGTGAAAAGATAGTGAAGGAACATCTTTTAAGTACTGAAAAAAACTGAACTGTCACCTGGAAATCTACACCTGGTGAAAAATGTCCTGCAAAAGTGGAGGTGAAATGAAAATGTTTTCAGGCATACACACGCTGAAATAATTCATCTCTGAGAGGTTCATGCTTCAAGAAATGTTAAAGGAAGTCCTTCAGACAGGAGGAAAATGATACCAGATCAAAAACATGGATCAACAAAAGGAATGAAGAGCACTGGACATGGTAAATGCATGAGAAAATATACAAGATTATAACTTCATTACCTAATTTTTTATAAAAGAATTGGCTTTTAAACAAGAAATATAACAATGTATTATGGGCTTATAATATATGTATAAGCAAAATGCATGACAATAGGATTAAGGCTGGGAGGGAAGGAAAAAATGTGCATTAATGTAAGATTCTTATACTGTAACAATAGTATAAGGCTTCTTTTGGTTCTTCTTTCTCTCTCATCTCCTTCCCTTCCTTTCTGTTGAAGACCTGGCTCCGTGTGCCGTCTCCACTCCTTCTTGCCAGGCTGTGAAGGGCCACAAGGCTGTGGAACCTCTTCCCTGGTCCTTGCCACCACACTCGTGGGATCCTTGGGGGCATTTCTTTTTTCCTTTTTGTTTCTCTTTACTTCTCAGTTTCTCGTCTCTCCTACTTTGCTTCTTTTCCTGTCTCTTGAACACCTGGCCCTAGGTGTCATGTCTGCCTCCTCTAGACTGGTTCAAACTAAGGAAGATTAAGGTAAATTTCAAGGTAACCATGAAGAAAGGTAACAAACCTATTCATCAAAATAAAGAAGAAAAACATAAATTCTCAGTAAACACAAAATCTACAAAAACAAAAGAAATGAAAACACGCACACAAACAAAAGGATTTTACCCCAGAAAAGTAAGAAGAACAAAGAAAATGTCAGCACCACACACACACAAAAAAAAGCACAACAAAATGACACTAATAAACTCATACCTATCAATAATTACGCTGAACATAAATGGCTTAAATGCACCCATAAAGAGACAGAGAGTGACAAAATGGATTTAAAAAAAAAAAAAAGGATCCATCAATATGCTGTCTATGAGAGACATACATTGGAACCAAAGGTATAAATTTATTAAAAAGCAAAGGATGGGAAAAAATATATCAAGCAAATGGCTAACAAAAGAGTAGAAGGTAATTACTAATCTCAGATAAATTAAACTTTAAAGCAAAATCCACCAAAAATGACAAAGAAGGGCATTATAAAATGATTAAAGGGACAATCCATCATGAAGACATAACCATAATTAGTATCTGCACACCCAATGAAAGGGCTCTAAAATGTATAAAACAAACTCTAAAAGAACTGAAAAGAAAAATTGACAGTTTCACAATAATAGTAGGAGATATCAACACACCACCTTCGGGAAAGGATAGAACATCTAGAAAGAAACTCAACAAAGATACTGAATATCTAAAGGCCCCAGTTAGCCAAGTTGACCTCATAGACATATATAGAACACTCCACCCAACAGCAGTAAAGTACACATGGTTTTTAAACTCGCATGGAACATTCTCCAGCATAGACCAAATCTTAGGCCACAAAGCAGCCCTCAACAAAATTCAAAACATTGAGATAATACAAAGTATCTTCTCTGATCACAATGCCATCAAAGTAGAAATTAACAAGAAGAAGAGCAAGGGAAAAAAAAATCAAATACATGGGAACTGAATAACACCTTGCTTAAAAACCACTGGGTAATAGAAGAAATCAAAGATGGAATCAAAAAATTCCTAGAATCAAACAAGAATGAAAATACATCATACCAAAACTTTTGAGACACAGCAAAAGCAGTGCTCAGAGATCAATATATAGCAATAGATGTACACATCAAAAAAATAAAGAGACAAAATCAAAACATTGGTCACACAACTTGAACAAATAGAAAAAGAACAGCAAAAGAAGCCTTCTGTCACCAGAAGAAAGGAAATAATAAAGGTCAGAGCAGAAATAAATGAAATAGAGAGTAGAAAACCAATAGAAAGAATCAACAAAACCAAGTTGGTTCCTTGAAAGGATCAACAACTGCTGGCCATATTGACCAAACAAAAACAGAAGAGGATGCAAATAACCCAAATAAAAATGAAATGGGAGACATTACAACAGACGCAACTGAAATAATAAGGATCATAACAGAGTCCTATGAAAACCTATAAGCCAACAAATTTGAAAACCTAGAGGAAATGAAGAAATTTCTAGAACACATTACCTATGCAAACTAACACAAACTGATGTTGAAAATCTGAGCAGACCCATAAGAAGAAAAGAGATTTTAAAAAGTAATTTTAAAAAACCCCAAGAAAAAACAAATTCCTGGTCCAGATGGTTTCACAAGAGAATTCTAAAAACATTCAGAGAAGATCTTCCACCAGTACTACTCAAACTATGTCAGAACATAGAAAAGTAAGGCATACTTCCAAATCCATTCTATGAAGCCAGCATAATCCTGATACCAAAACCAGGAAAAGACACCACAAAAAAAGAAAATTACAGACCAATATCTCTCATAAATATAGACACAAACATTCTCAACAAAATTCTAGCCAATAGAATTCAGCATCATAGCAAAAAAATAATAAACCATGACCAAGTGGGATTCGTACCAGGTATGCAAGGATGGCTCAGCATTAGGAAATCAATCAGTGTAATCCACCACACGAATAAAAGAAAACGATCTCATGATCATCTCAATCGATGCAGAAAAGGCATTCAACAAAATCCAAAACCCATTCCTGATAAAAGATCTCAATAAAATAGTTATAGAAGGGAAATTCTTCAACACAATAAAAGGCACCTATACAAAACCAACGGCCAACATCATTCTTAATGGAGAGAGGCTGAAAATATTCCCCTTGAGAACAGGAACAAGACAAGGATGCCCTTTATCAGCACTCCTATTTAACATTGTGCTGGAAGTCCTAGCTAGAGCAATAAGGCAAGAAAAAGAAATAAAGGGCATCCAAATTGGTAATAAAAAAGTAAAAGTGTCCATATTTGTGGATGATATGATACTCTACATAGGACACCCAAAAGGCTTCACGAGAAAACTAGTGGAACTAATAGATTTAGCAGAATACCAGGATACAAGATAAACATACAAAAATCGGTTGGAATTCTATACATCAACAAAGAGAATGACCAAAGGAAATCAGAATTGAGGAGCCAGATGTAAATTCATCCATCTATGGTCACCTGATCTTCCACAAAGGCCCAAATCCATCAAATGGGGATAAGTCAGTCTTTTTAACAAACGATGCTGGCAAAACTGGATGTCCATCTGCAAAAAAATGAAACAGGACCCATATCTCACACCATAACAAAAACTAATTCAAAATGCATCAAATTAAATATAAAACAAAAAACCATAAAGATCATAGAAGAAAAAATAGAATCAACACTAGGAGCCCTAATACAGGGCACTAACAGGATACGAGCTGTAACTAACAACACACAAACTCCAGAAGATGAGCTAGATATCTGGGATCTTCCAAAAATGAAACACTTATGCTCAACAAAAGTCTTTACCAAAAGAATAAAAGGAGAACCTACAGACTGGGAAAAAAATTTCAGCTATGACAAATCTGACAAAGGTCTACTCTCCAAAATCTACAGGAAAATCCAACACCTCTACAACAAACAAATAATCCAATTAATAAATGGGCAAAGGATATGAACAGACATTTTACCAAAGAAGACATTCAAGTGGCTAACAGACACATGAAGAAATGCTCGAGATCACTAGCCATTTGAAAAATACAAATCAAAACTACAATAAAATACCATCTAACCCTGGCATTATTGGCACGAATCAAAAAAACGGAAAATAACAAATGTTGGAGAGGCTGCAGACAGATTGCAACACTTATGCACTGCAGGTGGGAATGCAAAATGGTACAACCATTTTGGAAAGCAATATGGTGCTTCCTTTAAAAGTTAGAAATAGAAATACCCTATGATCCAGCAATTCCGCTTCTTGGAATATATCCTAGAGAAATAGAAGCCATCACACAAATAGACATATGCACACCCATGTTCACTGCAACATTGTTCACAATAGCAAAATGGTGGAAACAACCTAGAAGCCCATCAACAGATGAATGGATAAAAAAACTATGGTACATACACACAATGAAGTACTGTGCAATGATAAAGAACAATGATGAATCTGGGAAGCATCTCAAAAAATGGATGAATCTGGAGGGCATTATGCTAAGTGAAATAAATCAATCACTAAAAAGGACAAATATTGTATGAGACCACTATTATAAAAACTCATGAAGAGGTTTACACACAAAAAGAAACAATTTTTGTTGGCTATCAAGGAGGTTTTATCAAGGAGGGGAGGAGTAGGGATGGAAAAACAGTAAATAGACAATAGATTAGTGATAACTTTGGTGAAGAGTAAGACAGTACACAATACTGGGGAAGCCAGCACAGCTTGTCCAAGGCAAGGTCATGAAAGCTGCACAGACACATCCAAAATCCCTAAGGGACTGAATTACTGGGCTGAGGGCTATGGAAACCATGGTTTTGGGGAACATCTAGCTCAATTGGCATAACATAGTTTATAACGAAAATGTTCTACATTCTACTTTGGGGAGTAGTGTCTGGGGTCTTAAAAGCTTATGAGTGTCCATCTAAGATACTCCACTGTTTTCACCCCATCTGGAGCAAGGGAGAATGAAGAAAACCAAAGGCACAAGAGAAAGAGTAGTCCAAAAGACTAATGAATCATGACTACCACAGTCTCCACCAGACTGAGTCCAGAACAAGCAGATGGCGCCCAGCTCCCACCACTGCTTTGACAGGGTCACAATAGAGGGTCCTGGATAGAGCTGGAGAAAAATGTAGAATAAAATTCTAACTCTCAAAAAAGACAAAACTTACTGGCCTGACAGAGGCTGGAGACTCCCCGAGAGTAGGCCCCCAGACACCCTTTTAGCTCAGTAATGAAGCCATTCCTGAGATTCACCCTTCAGCCAAAGATTAGACAGGCCCATAGAACAAAACGAGATAGATGTGTACACCAGCCCAGGGACTAGAAGCCCAGGATTAGAAGGCAGGAGGAGACAGGAAAACCGGTAATAGGAAACTAAAGATCATGAAGGGGAGAGTGTTCACATGTAGGTTACCAATGCCACAAAACAATATGTGTCTAATTGTTTAATGAGAAGTTAGTTTTTTCTATAAACCTTCATCTAAGGTACAATAATAATATTAAAAAAAAAAAAAGATGGCAGTGCGATACCATTTCACTCCCACCAGGATGGTTAACATTAAAAAAAAAAAAAACAGAAAACAAAAAATATTGGCGAATATGCAAAGAAATTGGAACCCTTATCCATTGCTGGTGGGAATGGAAAATGGCACAGCCATTATGGAAAACAGCATAGTGGTTCCTCAAAAAACTAAAAATACAACCACCATATGACCCAGCAATTCTACTCCTAGGTAAGGACATTTCATTATGATAAATGAGTCAATTGAGAAGACATAATAATCATAAAGGGGTATGCCCTTAATTACAGAGTTTCAAAACACGTGAAGCAAAACTGATAGAATTGCAATGAAAAAATAGATAAATTCACAACCATAGTTGGAGATTTCAAAAACTTTCTCTCAATAACGAGTGAAAACAGACAGGAAATCAGCAAAAAATATAGAAGATTTGAACAACACTATGAAGCAGTCTGGAGCCCTGGTGGTGCAGTGGTTAAGAGTTACAACTGCTAATCAAAAGGGCGGCAGTTCAAATCCACCAGTTGCTCCAGGGAAACCCTATAGGGCAGTTCTACTCTGTCAGATAAGGTCACTATGAGTTGGAATCGACTCGAGGACAAAGGATATAAACCAGCTTGATCTAATTGACATGTATAGAGCATTCCACCCAACAATAGCAGAATAAGCATTCTTTAAAAGAGTACATGAAGCATTACCAATGCAGGGCATTTTCTGAGCCACAGAACAAATCTTTACAATTAAAAGTATTCAAGTTGTACGCCATATGTTCTTGGACCCCAATGGCATTAAATTAATATCAATAACACAAATATATCTGGAAAATTCTCAAATATTTGTGAAATAAATAGCATAACAACATGTTTAAAATAAGGTATCAGTCAACAAAAAAATTAAAAGGGAAATTAGAAAGCATTCTGAACTAAATAAAAATGAAAATACAGAATATTCAAATTTGTGGGATGCTTCTAAAGCAGAACTTAAGGGAAATTTTATAGTATTAAACACTTAGAAAAGAAGAAATCTCTCAAATCAATAACCTTAGCTTTCACGTTAAGATACTAGAAAATGAAGAGCAAACGGAATACAAATTAATCAGAAAGAAGGAAATAATAAAGATCAAAGTGAAAATCAATGCAATAGAAAAACAGAGAAAATTAATGAAACCAAAAGCTCATTCTTTGAGAAAGTCAATTGATAAATCCCTAGTCAGACTGTTGAGAAAAAAAGAATGAAGACACAAATGCCCAATATGAGGAATGAGAGTGATGACAACACAACAGATTTTACAGATATTAAAATATAACAAGGAAATACTATTTGAAGAAACTTTATGCCTATGCTGTCATTGTTGTTAGGTGCCATTGAGTTGGTTCCAACTCATAGCTACCCTACGTGTAACAAAATGAAACATTGTCCGGTCCTGCACCATCTTCAAAATTGTTATGCTTGAGCCCATTGCTGCAGCCACTGTATCACTCCATCTTGTTGAGGGTCTTCTTTTTTGCTTACCCTTTACTTTACCAAACATGATGTCCTTCTCCAGGGAGTGATCCCTCCTGATAACATGTCCAAAGTATGTAAGACGTAGTCTCGCCATTCTTGTTTCTAAGGAGCATTCTGTCTGTACTTCTTCCAAGACAGATTTGTTTCTTCTTTTGGTAGTCCACTGTATAGTCAATATTCTTCACCAGCACCATAATTCAAAGGCATCAATTCTTCTTCAGTCTTCCTTATTCATTGTCCAGCTTTACCATGCATATGAGGTGATTGAAAACACCATGGCTTGAGTCAGGCAAACCTTAGTCTTCAAGGTGACATCTTTGCTTTTCAACACTTTAAAGAGGTCTTTTGCAGCAGATTTGCCCAATGCAATGCATCCTTTGATTTCTTGACTGCTGCTTCCATGGTCGTTGATGATGGATCCAAGTAAAATGAAATCCTTGACAACTTCAATCTTTTCTCTGTTTATCATGATGTTGCTTATTGGTCTAGTCGTAAGGATTTTTGTTTCATTTATGTTGAGGTATAATCCATATTGAAGGCTGTAGTCTTTGGTCTTCATCAGTAAGTGCTTCAAGTCCTCTTCACTTTCAGTAAGCAAGGTTGTGTCATCTGCACAACGCAGGTTGTTGATTAGTCTTCCTCCGATCCTGATGCCCCCTTCTTCTTGTAGTCCAGCTTCTCAGATTATTTGCTCAGCATACAGATTGAAAAGGTATGGTGAAAGGATACAACACTGATGCACATGTCTCCTGACTTTAAGCCATGCGGTATCCCTTTGTTCTGTTTGAACAACTGCCTCTTAATCTGTGTAAAAGTTCCTCACGAGCACAATTAAATGTTCTGGAATTCCCATTCTTCTCAATGTTATCCATAACTTGTTATGATCCACACAGTCGAATGCCTTTGCACAGTCAATAAAACACAAGTAAACCTCTTTCTGTTATTCTCTGTTTTCAGCCAGGATTTATCTGACATCAGCAATGACATCCCTCATTCCACATCCTTTTCTGAATCCAGTTTGAATTTCTGGCATGTCCCTGTTGGTGTACTGCTACAGCAGCCTTAAATGATCTTCAGCAAAATTTTACTTGTATGTGATATTAATGATGTTGCTCAATAATTTCTGCAATTTGTTGGATCACCTTTCTTTGGAATAGGCAAGAATATGTATTTTTTTCATTTGGTTGGCCAGGTAGCTGTCTTCCAAATTTCTTGGCATAGATGAGTGATGAAATTGACTAAGTCCTTGAAAAACACAAACCACCAAAGCTCACTTAAGAAGTTATAGATAACCTGAACAGCCCTACATCTATTAAAGAAAAGAAATTTGTAGTTAAAAGCCTCTAAGATTAGATGGCTTCACTGGAGAATTTTACCAAATATTTAAAGAGAAAATATTACCAATCTATGTAAAATTTTCCAGAAAAAATGAAGAGGAGAGCATATATCCCAATTCATTCTTTGAGGCAACAATCACCCTGATACCAAAACTAGGTTAAAACATTACAAGGAAAAAAAAAAGACCAATATCGTTCATGAATAATAGCTGACATAAGGCTAATTTCCAAAATGTGAAGATAACTCATAGCCTTACTTTCCCATTTGATCATTCTGACACCAGCCACCCACGTGGCATTTTCTCTCTCTGACCAGAATCATCCAAAGTTGGGTCTCTTGTAAGTTAGGACTCTGTCTTTCCAGGCCCTGCCTCTCTGCTAGTTCTAACTGCCCACAGTGAGTTAGATAATTCACTAGAATGCCTGCCGAATAGGCAAACGCCAACCTCTCTGCTAGTTTCTAACTGCCCGCAGTGAGTTAGATAATTCACTAGAATGCCTCACATACCTCATGGAAACTATTACTTTTACTTACAGTTATCCATTTATTATACCCAGAGAGGATATAATCCAAGAGATGCATTAGGCAAGGTCTGGGAGAGGTCTTGCCATGAAGTTTCAATTGTCCCCAGGGATGTGCCGTACTCTCTCCTGTGCAAGGCTGTTCTTGCCAATCCCAGAAGCCCCAAAGAAGAAGCTTCAAGCTCTGGGACCCCTTAGTCATTGGGACCTCAATGAATATGCAAAATGACTGGGCTATAATTCATAGACCAATCCAATCAATGAATAAGCATGAATGCATCATGCCTCCCTTCCTTCCTGAACTGAGTTCGATAGGCATGGAGCCTGTGCAGCCCCTAATTACCTAGCTATTTTAGAAAGACAAAGAGCACCTTAATTGCTCAGGCTATTTTTAAAAACCAGAAATAAAAGGCTAAACTTAGTTCTTTGTCCCACAAACATACATGCAAATACACTAAACAAAATTTTGGCAAATCAAATCCGACAATATACATTAAAAGAAAAAAAAAGTTGGCCTTATTCCAGGAATGCAAGGTTGGTTTAACACTCAAAAATCAATCAATGTAATTTACATGAAGAACCTAAGAAAGAAAAATCATATGATCATCTCAATAGACATAGAAAAAGCATTTCAAAATTCAATCTCATAGAAAAGTAGGAGTAGAAAGGAACTTCCTCAATCTGACAAACAGCAGGTATGAAAACCCTACAGCTAACATCATACTCAATGGTGGGGCATATGCAAAGGCATTCTACTGTGTGGATCATAACAAACTATGGATAACACTGCGAAGAATGGGAATTCTGGAACACTTAATTGTGCTCATGGGGAACCTTTACATAGATTAAGAGACAGTTGTTCGGACAGAACAAGGGGATACTGATTGGTTTAAGGTCAGGAAAGGTTTGTGTCAGGGTTGTATCTTTTCACCATACCTATTCAATCTGTGTGCTGAGCAAATAATCCGAGAAGCTGGACTAAGAAGAAGAAGGGGGCATCAGGATTGGAGGAAGACTAATCAACAACCTGCGTTGTGCAGATGACACAACCTTGCTTACTGAAAGTGAAAAGGACTTGAAGAACTTACAAATGAAGATCAAAGACCACAGCCTTCAGTATGGATTACACCTCAACATAAAGAAAACAAAAATCGACACAGCTGGACAAATGAGCAACATCATGATAAACAGAGAAAAGATTGAAGTTGTCAAGGATTTCATTTCACTTGGATCCACAATCAACAGCCATGGAAGCAGCAGTCAAGAAATCAAAAGACGCATTGCATTGGGTAAATCTGCTGCAAAGGACTTCTTCAAAGTGTTGAAGAGCAAAGATGTCACCTTGAAGACTAAGATCCACCTGACACAAGCCATGGTATTTTCAATTGCATCATATGCATGTGAAAGCTGGACAATGAATAAAGAAGACCAAAGAAGAATTGACGCCTTTGAACTGTGGTGTTGGCAAAGAATATTGAATATACCATAGACTGCTGAAAGAACGAACAAATCTGTCTTAGAAGAAGTACAACCAGAATGCTCCTTAGAAGCAAGGATGGCGAGACTGCATCTTACATACTTTGGACATGTTATCAGGAGGGATCAGTCCCTGGAGAAGGACATCATGCTTGGCAAAGTACAGGGTCAGTGGAAAAGAGGAAGACCCTCAATGAGGTGGATTGACACAGTGGCTACATCAATGAGCTCAAGCATAAGAACGATTGTAAGGATGACGCAGGACCAGGCAGTGTTTCGTTCTGTTGTGCATAGGGTCACTATGAGTCAGAACTGACTCGATGGCACCTAACAATAGCACGACAACAGCAATATATAAATTATATGAATTGCATACAGTGCATATACCATATGAATTGCAAAAAGTCATAAAAATAATTCTTTTAAAAATGAGATTAAAAAAGTGGGCTTTCTCACATTTTCTCCCCATATGTGCGCTAGTCCCTTGTCACCTTCACTCTGGAAACCCAGGTTCAGTGGGCCTCATAGTACACTCATTGTGAGGCTGGAGGGGGTGACCATGTGTTCAGGGCTCCCAAGGCCCCCACCTGCCTCAACCAACTAGCCTCACTTTTATCTTCTCTGTAATGTAAGTCCATTGACTAAACACATTTTGAAAACCATTTAAGATGTTCTCTAAGGTTCCTTTGTTGCTCAAAAAGCCTATAATTCCTCAATACATTTCCCACCATATAAAATATTATGGATTTCTTCTACCAGAAATTAATTTTAACAAGGGAGAATATAATTTTTTTCAATCTTTGGGAATATTTTAAAGATTACAATTAAACCTCCCCACATAGTACTACTAGTTCAAATATTTCTTGACCAAAGCATACTGAAGTTCTTCAGATTTGACATGACCAACCATAGCGCTCACACTACCCTGCAAAATAGAAGCAGGGCTCAGGCCAATGACCATCCGCGTGAAAAGGATTAAAAAGAGTGCTTTTCACAGCTAACGATAGTCCACCAAGACAGGCTCACTGTATAAACCACTTCTTCTCAACCAAATTATGCGAAGGAAACAAGCCGAGGGTAAGTCAATTCCCAAATAAGGCACAGTCCTTAATTATCTTCCAGTGAGCAGCTCTGGAAGGAGCCCTGGTGGCGAAGCGGTTAAGCGCTCAGCTGCGAACCTAAAGGTTAGTGGTTTGAACCCACCAGCCGCTCTGTGGGAGGAAGACGCGGCAGTCAGCCTCGGTAAAGATTAAAGCCTAGGAAACCCTATGTGGCAGTTCTACTCTGTCCTATAGGGCCACTAAGAATGGAAATCAACTGGACCGCAATGGGCTTGGTTCTGAAGCAGCTGCAGTAAACGCGCATCGCAGCAGCTGAACTTGGAGCGTCAACTGCTTCAAACACAGAAGTTACGATGGAAATGGGTAGTCTTCGCAGAGGGCCCCTGGGAATGATCAGAGTGATGATTAATTTGCACAAGGAAGGACCGCGTGTTTCCAAGCCAGCGTTGCAGGCCTCCGGGACTCTGCAGCTGGTTTCCCACAGCGGGAGGCTTTCTCAGGCTTCTGCGGGTCCCTCGAGGGCAGGCAAGCGCCGCAGTCTGGAAAGTCACGGAACTTTGGGGCCTTCATGTTTGTTGTTTGGATTTCAAGATTTCAAAGGCAATTCAGGACAGCACCGAAACAAGACAGGTTCTTCCTGCCTCGATCCAGCAAGCTGGCCCTCCTCAGCGGGGACCCTGGAAAAAAGAGTGGCTTCCTATCAACAAGCAGCCTCCGCCCCAAGTCATAAGGTGATTCCAAGACCTGGCGGAGCTCTGGTCGGCTTCTCTTCCGTGTCGCTGGGCTCAGAGAGCCAGGCGCAAGCAGCCGTCCACACCGTGGATTACAGTTCCCACAAGCTTGCCCTGAATGCAGTGCGAAAAGTGAGCCACCGCCGACCTGGCCTGCTCCAACCCGGCCTCCCAGGCGTCCGCATAGCCCCGGAGGCAAACCCCACCGGTGGGCCAACGGAGCTGTCCCGCGGAGGCCCTCGGTCCACCGCGGGCAGTGACCAGAACAGAGGCTCAAGACCACTCACGTGCGGCAGCATCGACCCTTAAGGCGCTCACCTGACCCCTGGAGGCTGGGCAGGAAAACTCCAGGCAGATGGCGGTGGGAGAGGGGCGGGCCACTGCGTTCAAAGAACCCTCCACCCTCAGCGAACGGTGGGTCAGTGAGCTACCAGGGTCATTCCACAGTCATTCCTTACACAGGAAGGGAGAGACAGCTCAGACTGAAACAGAGAAGGGGCCTGCCATCTCTCCCCCGTTAAACAAGCTTACTTCTCCTGCGTGAAAGAAAAAGGTGGTGTGGTTGTGTTTGGATGGAGCCCCTGGGAACGCTGCCAACTGACTTGCCTGGGGCCCTGCATTTCCCCTCTTACCCAGGTGACCCAGCCTCGGCCTGGGCAGTGCCCTGGGGAGCCGGAGACACACCCACCAGGGGCCTCTCCTGCAGGTTGGCCTCCTCACCTTGTGCTACCTTCTCCTGGGGATCCAGGTTCCTGGGATCCCCAGGTTGTACCTCCCAGACGTAAAGCATGCTGACATGCTTTTTCTCCGATGCAGTTTGGTAGGAGGAGACTCAGTACAAACACTTTTGGCCTCCATCAGGGGTGCCGCCATCTCACCTAGGGCTCTGTGATGACACAGTCAATCCAGCCACACTGGCGCTCCCATCACCTGAGGAGGACTCCTGGGCCCTCAGGGCCTGCAAGGCCATGCCAGCCTTGTCCTGACATGCTCCAAAAATACTAAGATGTTTGGGCTGTCCTATCATTGCCACATTTTTATTACAGATGAACAGCAAGAAGGGAGGCTGTCAGTGTTGATTTAAGGGCAAAGGCAGACCTATGTGTGGAATCTCACCTCAAGAAAAATCCACAAGTGCACCAAAAGACAGGCTACCAAGGCTTCCACTGCCATGGTGGATGCAGGTACCAGGCCTTTTCATCACTACTTACTTGTGAGATACTTCCAGATTCATTGTTGTTCTTTATTGTTGCATAGTGCTCCGTTCTGTGTATGTACCATAGTTTGTTTATCCATTCATCTATTGATGGGCATCTAGGTTGTTTCCACTGTTTTGATACTGTGAGCAATGCTGCAATGAACATGGGTGTGCATGTGTCTATTCATGTGATGGCTCTTATTTCTTTAGGATATATTCCTAGGAGTGGGATTGCTGAATCATATGGTATTTCTATTTCTAGCTTTTTAAGGAAGTGCCACATTGTTTTCCAAAATGGTTGCACAATTTTGCATTCCCACGAGCAGTGCATAAGTGTTCCAATCTGCCCGCAGCCTTTCTAACATTTGTTTTTTTGATTCATGCCAGTAATGCCAGGCTGAGATGGTATCTCACTGTGGTTTTGATTTGCATTTCTCTAATTTTTTTTTAGTTAATGGCTAGTGATCTTGAGCATTTCTTCATCTGTCTGTTAATGGCTTCAGTGTCTTCTCTGGTGAAGTGTCTGTTCATATCCTTTGCCCAGTTATTAATTGGATTATTTGTCGGTTTGTTGTAGAGGTGTTAGATTGTCCTGTAGACTTTAGAGATGAGGGCTTTGTCAGATTTGTCATAGCCAAAAATTTTTTTCCAGTCTGTAGGTTCTCTTTTTACTCTTTTGGTGAAATCTTTTGATGAGAGTAAGTGTTTAATTTTTAGAAAATCCTGGTTATCTAGCTTATCTTCTGGAGTTTGTGTGTTGTTGGTTACTCTTTGTATCCTGTTAATGCCTTGTATTAGGCCCTCTAGCATTGCTCCTATTTTTTCTTCTATGACCTTTTTAGATTTTGGTTTTATATTTAGGTCTTTGATACATTTCGAATTAGTTTTTTTGCAAATGGACATGCAGTTTTGCCAGCACCATTTGTTACAAAGACTGATTTTTTCCCCATTTAATGGACTTTGGGCTCTTGTCGATGACAGGGTGACCCTAGGTGGATGGATTTACATCTGGGTCCTCAATTCTGTTCCATTGAATAATGTATCTGTTGTTGTATCAGCACCATGCTGTTTTGATTTCTGTAGCTGTATAGTAGGTTCTGAGGTCAGTTACTGCTAGTCCTCCTGCTTTATTCTTCAAAAGTGCATTACTTCTTTAGGGCCTTTTCCTTTTATGTTTAAAGTTAAAGATTATTTTTTTTCATCTCTTTAAAGAATGCCATTGGTATTTGAACTGGGATTGCATCGTATTTGTAGATTGCATTTGGTAGAATTGACATTTTTACAATGTTGAATCTACCTATCCGTGAGCATGGTATGCTTTTCCCTTTACGTAGTTCTCTTTTGGTTTCTTGCAGTAGTGTTTTGTGGTTTTCTTTGTATAGGTCTTTTACATCCCCGGTCCCTAAGTGTTTTATTTTTTAGAGGCTATTATAAATGGTATCATTTTCCTGATTTTCTTTTTGTTGTTGTCTTTATTGGTATATAAAAATCCAACTAATTTTTGTATGTTTATCTTGTATCCTGCCACTCTGTTGAATCTTTCTATTAGTTCCAGTAGTTTTCTTATGGAGTCTTTTTCTATGTACAGTATCATATTATCCAAAAATAGGGACAGTTTTACTTCTTCCTTACCAATTTGAATGCCTGTTATTTCTTCTTCTTGCCTTATTGCTCTAGCTAGGGCTTCCAGCACAATGTTAAATATGAGTGGTGATAAAGGGTATCCACGTCTTGTTCCTGTTCTCAAGGTGAATGTTTTCAGCCTCTCTTCATTACGAATGATGTTGGCTATTGGTTTTGTATAGATGCCCTTTATTATGTTGAGGAATTTCCCTTCTATATCTATTTTATTGACAGTTTTTATCAGGAATGGGTGTTGGACTTTGTAGAATGACTTTTCTGAGTTGATTGAGATGATCATGTGATTCTTTTTTTATTTATGTGGTGGATTACTTAGATTGATTTTCTAATGTCAAACCATCCTTGCATAGCTTTATGAATCCCACTTGGTTGTGGTGTATTATTATTATTATTTTTTGCTATGATGCTGAATTCTATTGGCTAGAATTTTGTTGAGAATATTTACGTCTATATTCATGAGAGATATTGGTCTGTAATTTTTTTTGTGTGTGTGTGGTGTCTGCCTGATTTTGATATCAGAATTATGCTGGCTTCATAGAATGAATTTGGAAGCATGCTTTCCTTTTCTACGTTCTGACATAGTTTGAGTAGTACTGGTGTAAATTCTTCTCCGAATGTTTGGTAGAATTCCCCAGTGAAGCCATCTGGGCCAGGTCTTTTTTTTTGTGGGGAGTTTTTTTTATTACCTTTTCAGTCTCTTCTCTTGTTATGAGTCTGTTCAGATTGATAACTTTAGCTTGTGTTGGGTTGGCTAGGTAGTGTGTTTCTAGAAATTTGTCAATTTCTCTAGGTTTTCAAATTTTTTGGAATATAGGTTTCATAGGACTCTGTTATGATCCTTTTTATTTCAGTTGGGTCTGTTGTAATGCCCCCTATTTCATTTCTTATTTGGGTTATTTGCATCCTCTTCTGTTTTTCTTTTGTCGTTTGGGCCAGTTGTTTGTCGATTTTATTGATCCTTTCAGAAAACCAACTTTTGGTCTTGTTGATTCTTTCTATTGTTTTTCTATTCACTATATCATTTATTTCTGCTCTGATTTTTATTATTTCCTTCCTTCTGGTGGCTGTGTGCTTCTTTTGTTGTTCTCTTTCTATTTGTTTGAGTTGTGTTGCTAATGTTTTGATTTTGTCCCTTTCTTCTTTTTTGATGTGTACATCTATTGCTATAAATTGACCTCTGAGGACTGCCTTTGCTGTGTCCCAAAGGTTTTGTTGTGATGTGTTTTCATTCTCATTTGATTCTAGGAATTTTTTTTATTCCATCTTTGATTTCTTCTATTACTCAGTGGTTTTAAATCAGGGTGTTTTTTAGTTTCCATGTATTTGATTTTTTTTTCCATGCTCTTTCTACTGTTAATTTCTACTTTGATGGCCTTGTGATCAGAGAAGATACTGTGTATTATCTCAATGTTTTGGATTTTGTTGAGGGCTGCTTTGTAGGCCTGTGGGATTTTTATCTAGAAGCCATCCTTATTAAAGCTTTCATTAAAGTGCCCAATAAAGCCCAGAGTTGTTACATACCATTCAAAATAATCTTCGTGAATCACCTCCTGCCCCTGAGGGATACCGCACAACTGCAAAGCAGTAGAACTCTCCTTGTCTGGCTCACATGTTGGCATACTTTATTTAAGATTGTCATACTTGAAAGATAATTAATATA
The DNA here is from genome assembly GCF_030014295.1 of Loxodonta africana. NCBI lineage: Eukaryota > Metazoa > Chordata > Mammalia > Proboscidea > Elephantidae > Loxodonta > Loxodonta africana. Next base: position 39,001,437 of record NC_087342.1, read on the forward strand.
GCAGAAAATGACAAGAGAACTGCAACCATAACCTCAAGGGAAGGGAATGAGCATGTTCAAATTTGGCATCCCATCTGTTTCTTCATTTAAGGGAAATGATAACTGGAGGAATCTCTAAAAGTTTCCCTGTGGTTTTGTTTCTGCTATTTTTATGAAGCTCACGTTATGGTATATTTGGTAAGACAGTGAATGATCACCCAGCAAAGCCTGAAAAACTGGAGGAACAATGACAACATACCTAAAAAACGGAATGGCTTCACCAGGCCTGGCGGTGATTAATGACAATTTGCTTGACCCATTACCCAAACTTGCCATTTATATAGTCAAAGAAATAATAACCATACACATTATAAATATTCACATTTTAAAACCCAGAATTAAATGTTTATTTAAATTTTTAAAATCCTAATTTTTATCATAGAATCCTTCAGTATTGCAGTTCAAGGCTTGAATGCTTTCTTCAGTTCTTTCAACTTGAGAAATGCCCAGTGCTTTCTTCTTTTTTGGTTTTTTTAACTCCACATCTCATTATAATACTTTACTTTTTCTTCTAAAGTCACCTTGTGAAATCTTCTGTTCAGCTCTTTTACTTCACATTTGTTCCATTCACTTTAGCTACTCCTACGTTCAAGAGCAAGTTTCAGAGTCTCTTCTGACATTCGTTTTGGTTTTTTCTTTCCTATTTTTTTTAAATAATATTTTGTTGAGTATTTGTTGAAAGTTTACACAGTAAGTTAGGTTTGTTTCCATTTGACAATTTCCACACAAATTGTTCAGTGATATTAGTTACGGTTATCACAATCTGTCAACATTCTCACTCTCTTTTTTTAACAGTTTCTATAAGCACAATTTAGTGACATTAATTACATTCTTCAAGTTGTGCAACCATTCTCATCCTCCTTTTCTCAGTTGTTCCTCCCTCATTAACATAAACTTACTGCCCCGTAAGGCTCCTACCTAATCTTTTGAATTGCTGTTGTCAATTTGATCCCACATAGATTAAAAAAAAAAAAAAAAAAGCATAGTGCTCAAGGCAGATCTTTCTTACTAGTTAAGCTAAACTATTGTTTGGTTTTAAGATTTCAGGAGATATTTTTTGTTTAAGGTTTAAAGATTATCTCAGGGCAATAGTTTAAGGGGTTCACCCACCCTCCATGGCTCCAAGAAGTCTGCAGTCCTTGAGAGTTGGAAATTCTGTTCTGCATTTTCCCCTTTTTCATCAGGATTCTTCTATAGAATCTATCTTTGATCAAAATGTTCAGTAATGGTTGTCAGCACCATCCAGTTCTTGTCTCATTGCAAAAGAGGCACTTATTCAATGAGGCAATTTGCCACACACTCCATATCCTCCACCTTTTCCGGACTCTCCTTCCTCTGTTGCTCCAGGTGAGCAGAAAACAATTGCTGTGCCTTGCATGACTGTTTACAAGCTTTTAAGAGCCTAGGCACTACACAACAAACTAGGAGGTAGAAGAGAAGCACTAAACATGTTACCTGAGATATCCCATGAAACCATGATCCTAAACTTCCAAACCAAGGAACCAAATACCATGAGGTGTTTGGTTGTACATAAGCAGCCTTAGGAACTGCTCTTTTTTTTTGTCATTGATATAAATATATCTATCACACAACTTTTGCCAATTTAGCTTTTTATAGGTATACAACTTATTGACAGCAACTACAGTAATCAACTGAGAAATCCTACCCTTAATCAATGCAATATTTCCATCACTGTTAACCTTCCATCCCTAGTAACCACTAATAAACTTTGATCTCTATACATTGCCTTTTCTTGTCTTTTTATATAAGTGAAACATACAGTATTTGTCTTTAGTGATTGGCTTATTTCACTTAGCATAATGTCTTCTAGTTCCATCCATACTGTAGCATGTATCAAGACTTCATTTCTCCTACTGGCTGAGTAGCATTCCTTTGTATGTATGTACCACACTTTTTTTTAACCATTCTTCTGTTGATAGGCATTTAGGTTATTTCCACATTCTGGCTATTGTGAATAGTGCTGAAAAAGAACATTTGTCTGTAAGTCTCTTTTTGAGTCCCTGCTTTCATGTCTTTTGGGTATATACCAAAAAGTGAAATTGCTTTGTCATATGGTAGTTCTGGAGACCCTGGTGGCATATTGGTTAAGAGCTACAGTTGCTAACCAAAATGTCAGCAGTTCGAATCCATCAGGCCCTCCTTGGAAACGCCATGTGACACTTCTTCTCTGTCCTATAGGGTCACTGTTAGTCAGAATCAACTGGACGGCAATGGGTTATGGCAGTTCTAGTTTTAGTTTTTTGAGGAACCACCACACTGTTTTCCACTACGGCTGTACCATTTGCAATCCCATCAGCAATGGACAAGGGTTCCAATTTCCCCACATTCTTGCCAACGTTTGTTATATTCTGGGTTTGTTTCAGTTGTTGTTTATTTGTTTATTTTTATCTTAGCCATCCTAGTAGGAGTGAAATGGTATCTCATTGTGATTTTGATTTGCATCTTTTTAATGGCTAATGTCTGTCAGTTTGCCATATTGTGGGGGCTTGCATGTTGCCGTGATGCTGGAAGCTATGCCTCCAGTATTCAGATACCAACAGGGTCACCATGGCAGACAGTTTTCAGTTGAGTTTTCAGACTAAGACAGACTAGGAAGAAGGACCCAGCAGACTACATCTGAAAAGAATTAGCCAGTGAAAACCTTATGAATAGCACCAGAACATTGTTTGATATAGTTCCAGGAGATGACCCCCTTAGGTTGGAAGGCACTCAAAAGATGACCAGGGAAGAGCTGCCTCCTCAAAAGAGTTAACCTTAATGACTTGGATGGAGTCAAGCTTTAGGGACCTTCACTTGCTGGTGTGGCACAACTGAAAATGAGAAGACACAGCTGCAAACATCCATTAATAATCAGAACCTAGAATGTAGGAAGTATGAACCTAAGAAAATTGGAAATCATCAAAAATGAGATGGAATGCATAAGCATCAATAAACGGACTGGTATTGGCCATTTTGAATGGGATAATTGTATGGTCTACTATGCCAGGGATGATAACTTGAAGAGGAATGGCTTGCATTCATTATCAAAAAAACATTTCTAGATCTGTTCTGAAGTACAACACTGTCAGTGATAGGATAATATCCATAAGCCTACAAGGAAAATGAGTTAATATGATTTTATTCAAATTTATGTGCCAACCTCTAAGGCCACAGATGAAGAAACTGAAGACTTTTTACCGCCTTCTGCAGTCTGAAATTGATCAAACATGCAATCAGAATGTGTTGATAATTACTGGAGATTGGGATGCAAAAGTTGGAAATAAGAAGAATCAGTAGTTGGAAAATATGGCCTTTGTGATAGAAATGATGCCAGAGATCACATGATAGAATTTTGCAAGACCAATTACTTCTGTATTGCAAATACCTTTTGATATCAACATAAATGGCAACTTTACACATGAATCTCACCAGATAGAATACACAGGAACCAAATTGACTATATCTGTGGAAAGAGACAATGGAAAAGCTCAATATCATCAGTTGCTGCTGAACAGACCATCAATGGCTCATATGCAAGTTCAGGATGAAACTGAAAAAAAATTAGAACAAGTCAACGAGAGCCAAAGTATGACCTTGAGTATATCCCACCTCGACTTAGAGATCATGTCAACAATAGACTTGACATTTTGAACATAGATGACTGAAGACCAGACGAGTTGTGGAATGACATCAAGGACATCATCCATGAAAAAAGCAAGAGGTCATTAAAAAGACAACAAAGAAAATAACTCACCATGCCAAGTGGGATTCATACAAGATATGCAGGGATGGTTCAACATTAGAAAAACAATTAATGCAATCCATCATATAAATAAAACAAAAGACAAAAACCACATGATCTTATCAAGTGATCCAGAAAAGGTATTTGCAAAGTCCAACACCCATTCATGATAAACACTCTCAGCAAAATAGGAATAGAAGGGAAATTCCTCAACATAATAAAGGGCATTTATTCAAAGTCAACAGCCAACATCATCCCAAATGGAGAGAGTCTGAAAGCATTCCCCTTGAGAAGAGGAACCAGACAAGGATGCCTTTTATCACCACTCTTATTCAGCATTGGGTTGTAGGTCCTAACCAGAGCAATTAGGCTAGAAAAAGAAATAAAGGGCATCCAAATTGGTAAGGAAGAAGGAAAGTATCTCTATTTGCAGATGATATGATCTTATACACAGAAAACCCTAAAGAATCCACAAGAAAACTACTGAAACCAATAGAAGATTTCAGCAGAGTATCAGGATACAAGATAAACATACAAAAATTAGTTGGATTCCTCTACACCAACAAAGAGAGCATCAAAGAAAAAATCACCAAATCAACACCATTTACAATAGCCTCCAAAAAGATAAAATACTTAGGACTAAACCTAACCAGAGATTTAAAGACCTATACAAAGAAAACTACAAGACACTACTGCAAGAAATCAAAAGAGACTTCCATAAGTGAAAAAGCATACCTTGCTCATTGATAGGAAGACCCAACATTGTGAAAACGTCTATTCTACTCAAAGCAATCTTTAGGTACAATGCAATCTTGATCCAAATTCCAACTACATTTCTAATGAAATGGAGAAACAAATCACCAACTTCAAGTGGAAGGGAAAGAGGCCCTGGATAAGTAGAGCATTACTGAAGAAGAAGAACAAAGTGGGAGTGCTCACACTACCTGATTTTAGAATCTGTTATACAACCACAGTAGTCAAAACAGCCTGGTACTGGTACAACAACAGATACATAGACCAATGAAACAGAATTGAGAATCCAGACATAAATCCATTCACATATGAGCAGCTGATATTTGACAAAGGCCCAGAGTCTGTTAAATGGGGAAAAGACAGTCTCTTTAACAAATGATGCTGGCGTGGCTGGAAATCCATCTGCAAAAAATGAAATAAGACCCATTCCTCACATCATGCACAAAAACTAACTCAAAATGGATCAAATACTTAAACATAAAACCTAGAATGATAAAGATCATGGAAGAAAAAATAGAGACAATGCTAGGAGCCCTAATACATGGCATAAACAGCACACAAGACATTACTAACAATCCACAAACAGCAGACGAGAAACTAGGTAAATGGAATCTCCTAAAAATCAAACACCTATGCTCATCCAAAGACTTCACCAAAAGAGTAAAAAGACAACCTACAGACTAGGAAAAAGTTTTGGGCTACAACAAATCTGATCAGTGTCTAATCTCTAAAATCTACATGACACTGCAAAGCCTCAACAACAAAAAGACAGACAACCCAATTAAAAAATGGGCAAAGGATATGAACAGGCACTTCACCAAAGAAGACATTCAAGCGACTAACAGATACATGAGGAAGTGCTCATAGAGAAATGCAAATCACAACTACGATAAGATACCATTAATCCAAAGGCATTAGTCCAAAAAAACACAAAATAATAAATGTTGGAGAGGTTGTGGAGAGACTGGAACATTTACAGACCGCTGGTGGGAATGTAAAATGGTACAACCACTTTGGAAATCGATTTGGCACTTCCTTAAAAAGCTGAAAATAGAACTATCATATGATCCAGCAATCCCACTCCTTGGAATATATCCTAGAGAAATAAAAGCCCTCACATGAACAGATATATACATACCCCTGTTCATTGCACCACTGTTTACAATAGCAAAAAGATAGAAGTAACCAAGGCGCCCATCAACAGATGAATGGAAAAATAAATTAGGTATATCCACATAATGGAATACGATTAAGAACAACAATGAATCCGTGAAACATTTCATAACATAGAGGAACCTGGATATCAGTTGCAAAAGACAAATATTGTATGAGACCACTGTTATAAGAACTCAAAAAAAAGTTTAAACACAGAAGAAAATACTCTTCGATGGTTACAAGGGTGGAGGGAGGGAGAGGGTATTCCCTAATTAGAGAGTAATTAGAGAGTAGACAAGAACTATTTCAGGTGAAGGGAAAGAACACACAGCACAGGGGAGGTCATCACAACCGGACTAAACCAAAAGCAAAGAAGCTTCCTGAATACACCCAAATGCTTCAAAGGCCAGAGTAGCAGGGATGAGGGACTGGGGACTAGGTCAACTGGCATAACAAAACATATTACGAAAACATTCTGCATCCCACTTTGGTGAGTGGCTTCTGAGGTCTTAACACTAGCAAGTGGCCATCTAAGATACAGCTGTAGGTCTCAACCCGTATGGAGCAAAGGAGAATGAAGAACACCAAAGATACAAGATAAATATGAGCCCAACAGAAAGAAAGGGCCACATAAACCAGAGACCTCAGCCAGAATAACTAGATGGTGTCCCGCTACCACTGATGACTGCCCTGATACGAAACACAACAGAGAATCCCTGATGGAGCAAGAGAACAGTGGGATGCAGATCTCAAATTCCTGTAGAAAGACCAGACTTAACAGCCTGACTGAGACTGGAGGGACCCCAGAGTTCATGGCCCCAGGACACTCTCTTAGTCCAAGACTGAACCATTCCTGAAGCCAACTCTTCAGACAGGGATTGGACTGGACTATAAGACAGAAAATGATACTGGTGAGGAATCAGCTTCTTGGTTCAAGTAGACATATGTGACTATGTGGGCAGCACCTGTCTGGAGGTGAGATGAGAAGGCAGGGGGTACAGCAGCTGGTTGAATGGACACGAGGAATACAGGGTAGAGGGAAGAAGTGTGCTGTCACATTAGGAGGAGAGCAGCTAGGGTTACATAGCAAAGCGTGTATAAGTTTTTGTATGAGAGACTGGCTTGATTTGTAAACTTTCACTTAAAGCACACCAAAAAAAAGAGACAAGAAAGAAAAAAAGAACAAAATGGATGTCAGAAGAGACTCTGAAATTTGCTCTTGAACACCAAGTAGCTAAAGCAAAATGATGAAATAAGTGAACTGAACAGAAGATTTCAAAGGGCGGCTTGGGAAGACAAAGTATTATAATGACATGCGCAAAGAGCTGGAGATAGAAAACCAAAAGGGAAGAACACGTTCGGCATTTCTCAAGCTGAAAGAACTGAAGAAAAAATTCAAGTCCCGAGTTGCAAGAATGAAGGATTCCATGGGGAAAACATTGAATGACACAGGAAGCATCAAAAGAAGATGGAAGGAATACACAGAGTCATTAGACCAAAAAGAATTGGTCGATGTGCAATAGTTTCAAGAGATAGCATATGATCAGGAACCGACGGTACTGAAAGAAGTCCAAGCTGTACTGAAGGCACTGGCAAAAAACGAGGCTCTAGGAATTGACGGAATATCAGTTGAGATGTTTTAACAAACAGATGCAGAGCTGGAAGTGCTCACTTTTCTATGCCAAGAAAATTGGAAAACAGCTACCTGGCCAGTCGAATGAAAGAGATACATATTTATGGCTTTTCCCAAGAAAGGTGACCAAACAGAATGCCGAAATTATTGAACAATATCATTAATGCAAGTAAAATTTTGCTGAAGATCATTCAAAAGGAGCTGCAGCAGTATATTGGCTGGAAACTTCCAGAAATTCAGGCCAGATTCAGAAGAAGATGTGGAAACAGGGATATCATCGCTGATGTCAGATGGATCTTGCTGAAAGCAGAGAATACCAGAAAAATGTTTACCTGTGTTTTATTGACTCTGCAAAGGCATTTGACTGTGTGGATCATAAGAAATTATGGATAACTTTGCAAAGAATGGGAATTCCAGAGCATTTAATTGTGGTCATGAGGAACCTGTACCTAGATCAAGAGGCAGTGGTTTGGACAGAACAAGGAGATACTTTGTGGTTTAAAGTCAGGAAAGGTGTGCATCAGGGTTGTATTCTTTCACCATACATATTCAATCTGTATGATGAGCAAATAATCTGAGAAGCTGGACTATATGAAGAAGAATGAGGCATCAGGATTGGAGGAAGTCTTATTAACAACCTGTATTATGCAGATGACACAACCTTGCTTGCTGAAAGTGAAGAAGACTTGAAGCACTTACAAATGAAGATCAAAGACCACAGCCTTCAGTATGGATTACACCTCAACATAAAGAAAACAAAAATCCTCACAACTGGACCGATAAGCAACATTATGATAAATGGAGAAAAGATTGAAGTTATCAAAGATTTCCTTTTACTTGGATCTACAATCAACACCCATGGAAGCAGCAGTCAAGAAATCAAAAGACGCGTTTTGTTGTGCAAATCTGCTGCAAAAGACCTCTTTAAAGTATTGAAAACCAAAGATGTCACCTTCAAGACTAAGGTGCGCCTGACCCAAGCCGTGTTTTTTTCAATCGCATAATATGCATGCGAAAGCTGGACAATGAATAAGGAAGACTGAAGAAGAATTGACACCTTTGAATTGTGCTGGTGAAGAATATTGAATATAGCACGGACTGCCAAAAGAAAGAACAAACCTGTCTTGGAAGAAGTACAACCAGAATGCTCCTTAGAAACAAGGATGTTGAGGCTAAGTCTTACATATTTTGAATATGTTGTCAGGAGCGATTAGTCCCTGGAGGAGGGCATCATACTTGGTATAATACAGGGTCATCGAAGAAGAGGAAGACCTCAAGGAGATGGACTGACTCGTGGCTGCAATGATGTGCTCAAGCATAACAAAGATTGTTAGCATGGCACAGGACCGGGCCTGTGATATTAATGATATTCTCAGCTTAGGGGCTTTGCATTAATGAGGTCCTGAGGTGTTGAATTGGCCCACACAGGTCTAGGAAGGGGTGAAGGGCGTTACAAGTCCATGGACACCTTATGCCAGTGCCTTGACAAAGGGGCAGTTCCTACAGTTCCCAGCTTAGGGGGTGTGGTGATTTTTCAAAGCTGTGAGACTGGTTTGGGTACAGATAGCCCTTAGTTCTGGCTTAGGGGGCATGGCAGTTGTTGAATACTGCTGGGCTGGTGTTGGAGCAGAGCTGGGAGGGCATGAGTGAGGAGAAAGTGACACTCCAATGTGAAAGTCCCAAGGGGGAGGGGTTATTTTGACCCCAAGTAGTAGGTTAGACGCTTGTACTTAATTTTGCAGGTCCAGTGCTGCATCCCCATGGCTCTGGAGGCTTGTGCAGACTTTCTGCCGTCTAGTCTCTCCCAGCATGGTGAAACACGTCCCGATTGCTACTGTTCACCTCAGCCCATGTGTGTGGACTGACCCAACTTACAGGGTGCCGGCTACCTCATGACTGGCACTTCTTCCCTGCATCTGAACTGTTTCTTTCTCTCCCTGCTGCTCAGTCCGGCTCCTCAACTTTGTATTTGATGATCAGGGCTTCTAGATTGTCATATATAATTGATTCACTTGTTTTTTCAGGTCTTTGTTGTAAGAGGGACCATAGGAAGCGTCTGACTATTCCACTGTCTTTGGTCCCCCCTCCTGTGGGTTTATTTCTGTATTCTCAATTCTATTCCATTGGTCTATGTGTCCACTGTTATACCAGTACCAGCCTATTTGGACTACTGTAAATGCACAGTATGTTTTAAAATCAGGAAGTGTAAGTCCTCCTGTTTTGTTCTTCTCTTTCAACATTGCTTTAGCTGTTCAGGGCCTCTTGCCCTTCCATACAAAGTTGGAGTTTTGTTTTTCTGTTTCTGTAAAGAAGGCTGTTGAAATTTTGATCAGGGTTGGGTTGAATCTATAGATTGCTTTGGGTAGTATTGACATCATAACAATATTAAGTCTTCCTTCCTGTCTTTTTAATGAACTTTTGCTTTCTTCATGTATGATGTCTCTGATGTCATCCTACAACTCTTCCATTATGCAGTCAGTAGTGTTCAAGGCATCAAACTGAATGACGCAGGAAGCATCAAAAGAATATGGAAAGAATACACAGAAACACTGCATCAAAAATAAGTGGTTGACATTCAACCATTTCAGGAGGTGGTATATGATCAAAAACCAATGGTACTTAAGGAAGAAGTCCAAGATGCACTGAAGGCATTGGCGAAAAACAAGTCTCCAGGAATTGACAGAATACCAATTGAGATGGTTCAACAAATGGGTGCAAAGCTGCACATGCTCACTCGTCTATGCTAAGAAACTTTGAAGATAGCTGCCTGACTCAAGCCAGGGTGTTTTCAATTGCCTCATATGCATGCGAAAGCTGAACTATGAATAAGTAAGATCAAAGAAGAATTGATGCTGTTGAATTGTGGTGTTGGTGTAGAATATTGAGTATATCATGAACTGCTGTGAGAACAAACAAATCTGCCTTGGAAGAAGTACAGCCAGAATGCCCCTTAGAAGCTAGAATGGTGAGACTTCATCTCATGTACTTTGGACATATTATCACGAGGGACCAGTCCCTGGAGAAGGACATCATGCTAGGTAAGGTAGAGTGTCAGCAAAAAAGAGGAAGATAAGATAGATTGATACAATGGCTTCAACAATGGGCTCAAACAGCAATGACTGTGAAGATGGCACGGGACCAGGCAACATTCCGTTCTGTTGTACATAGAGTTACTATGCATCAGAAAGTGTCTAACAACAATAGCTTTTATCACAAAACTTGTGCATAAAATTTGCAACTAAGTGTCCTTCTCATCCCTCTTCTAGTTCCTTCCTTTCTTCACTTTCCCTGGTCTCATTTTAGCTCTGATGACGGGACAGGCTTTACTTGGAGTGACTCTTCAAGCTGGCAAGTGGCAAAGCAGGTGTTTCTATGTCAGGAAGAACAAGGCAGGGGGCAATGGCTTCATGTGATTTGGATATGTAATAAGAATTATTTTTGGTGGTATGGTGATTAGTAATTTTATGTTCACATGCTTACCAGGTCTATCCATGAACAATAAATTTATTAGACAAATACATTATACAACTGACCACCTCATCTTCTGGCTTCAAATTATTGTTGTAGTTAATTATACACAGCAGGGTCCATGAATGTTTTCTGTAAAGGGCCAGATAGTAAATATTTTAGGCTTAGTGGGCCATAAGGTCTCTGTGGCAACTACTAAGCTGTGCCCATGTAACTCAAAAAGCAGCCATAAAACTTCATTTACAAAAATAGGCTTGGGCCAGATTTGGCCTACTGCTGTAGTTTTCTAACCCTTGACCTACAGAAACATCTCATTCCATCAGCAACCTTAGCTATTGAACTAAAAGTCAGAACATAAGAGGAGAAAACAAAAAGACTCTAAACAATCAGATGTCAAAAATTTGTGAACCAAAACTCCTGCATTTTATGTATAGGACAGTCCCTCAAGTCCATAATCTCAACTGATTTGTTATTATTGTTGGGTGCCATGGGGGTCAATTCCAAATCATAGCAACACCATGTGACAGAATAGAATTGCCCCATAGGTTTTTCTTGCTTGTAAACTTTATGGAAGCATATCAGCAGGTCTTTCTTCTGCAGAGCAGCTGAGTGGATTTGAACCGCCAATCTTTTGGTTAGCAGCTGATCACTTAATGGTTGTGCCACCAGGGCTCCTTTCCAACTGATTTACCTCTATTTTTAAAATATTTCTATAAGCCGCATGTACTTATGCTGCCTATTATTATAAATGAAGTTTTATTGGCACACAGCCATACTCATTTGTTTATGTATGGTCTATGGCTGCTTTTGAACTTCAGCAGCAGAGTAGGGTAGTTGGTATAAAGACCTTATGGCTCACAAAGCCTGAACAATTTGATACTTGGCCTTTTAGAGAAAAAGTTTTCCAACTCCTGTTTTAGACTATCATTCTGAGGACTGAACTCTGCAAAACCACGGCCTAGAACATGGTTGCTCGTCCTCTCTCTCCCTTAACATATTTAATAAAGGGTCCACTGTGTATATTTATAAATATAAAAGCCCTGGAAGGAAAACAAACATAGTTCTGATAATTAAAAATGAAATCAATTAAGACAGTTCAAGTAGGTATTCATCAGTAGTTACATCTTATATAAATATTTGCTTGGCATATTGACTCTAATTCTCCTAAAACATCTATTCCAACCTTACCACTAAGACAATTATTATATTTGATTTGGTAATAGCTATTCTTTATCTCCCCCAAGTAAATTAAAAGCATGTGCAAATATTCATTAAATGTCACAATATTTCTCATCCTCTGACCTTTTAAATTTTATCAGATAGCTTTTTTAAGAGGGGGAGGGGGCCTTTGGAAGAAGCCAATAAAGGTGACACTACTGTGAATGCCCACTAAGAAAAGAGGATGATTAGATAATGATTAATGAAGTTAGATTCAGTCTATGAAATGAAAATATTAGTTTAATGGTAAAATAAGATGCATACAAGTATTATTGGAGTTGAGTGCAACAGTAGAATTTAAGGATGAACGGAAACCAAGACACACAACTGACCAGTTCTGAGGCTGAGCAAACAAGTAGTAGACAAGCTTTACAGTAGATGACAAATGACACATCATTCAGCCTGGAGTTGTAGATGTGTTTCTGCCTGCCCCTGCACTTCTCAGGTCTGTCAGTGACAATAAAAGTGAAAAAAAGTAAATTCTCAAAAGGTAGAAATGAATTGTTCAAAAACATTTCAAGGAACTTGAAATTGGAAAACCTTGGCAGCTTTTCAATAAGTTGTTATTAGCTGCCGTAGAGTTGACTCTGACTCATGGAGAACTTAGGTACAACAAAATAAAACATTGCCTGGTCTTGCATCTTCCACACAATCACCAGCATGTTCAATTCCATCTTTGCAGCAATTGTGCCAATCCATATCACTGAAGGTCTCCTTTGCCCTTGTTGGCTCTCTGTTTCACAAACATGATGTCCTTCTCCAGCGATTGATCCTTCCTGATGACATACATGACCAAAACAAGAGAGTTGGACAATGTTCTGTTGTGTCCATAGGATTTTCATTGGCTAATTTTTTAATGTCTGGCCTTTCTTCCTAGTCTGTCATAGTCTAGAAGCTCTGTTGAAAGCTATCCACCATGGGTGACCCTGCTGGTATTTGAAATACATTGGCACAGGCATAGCTTCCAACATCACAGCAACGCACAGGCCACCGTTGTAGAACAAACTGACAGACAGGTGGTGGCTTAGCTTGGTGACATCTCCTCTTTCTTTCCCACATACACTATCTGTCCTCCCATTCTCTGCCTCATCTCCTCCTTCTCTTTTCCTTTATTTCTCTTACTTTATTTTCTGTTTCTCTGTCTCCTCTCTTACCTGCCAGACCCTCCCTAACAATCGAGTGGGACAGCCCAGTGGTAGAGTCCCTATTTTACCTTCACGAAGTCACAGAATGACGGCACCTTATTTAGCTTCACCATGAAAGGCTAGCCTCTGTTATCTCAGACTCATTACTTCAGGCCACAGAATGTTTCCTGCTTTAAATCTTTTAATGTTTGTTGTTGTCATTAACTGCTTTGAGTTAGCCCCCGACTCATGGTAACCCCATATGTTACAGAGTAGAACTGCTCCATAGGATTTTCTTGGCTGTAATCTTTATGGAAGCAGTTTGCCAGGCCTTTCTTCCATGGTGTCACTGGGTGGGTTTGAACTGCCAACCTTTAGGCTAGCAGCAGAGTAAACTGACTGTGCCACCTAGTTCACTAACTGATATGTGTTCAACTATATTTATATTGTTTAATCAAAATTATTTGTATTTTCATCTAAGGTCCATTGCCACTTCTTTCAAGGAGCTTGCAAATTTAACTGAAGAGAGAAAACATTTAGAAAGTGAAATTTTAAAAGCACTAAGGGGTAGCATAAAATGAATAATGTATGTGGCACACTTCATTCTACCAGTGGCTGGTTTGAAGCCAACTTCTTCAATGAGCCTTACTCAAGTGAAAATCCTTGAGCTGGGTTGGTCACCTGGAGTCCATGGACACTCAGCATGCCCATGAGCTTCTCTGAATGTGTGCAGATACTCATTTGTGCTAGCAGTGCAGTGAGACAAGTGCTATCAGAGTTCATCAAATTTTTACAGTGCCACACTCATCCCGTACACACGCACGCCTTCACACATGCACACCTCACACCTGCACACACCCACGCACACCCCCACACATGCACACACACGCACACCCTCACACCTACACACACGCACACACATGCTTGCTGTCACACCTGCACACACACATGCACACCCTCACACATACACACGCACACCCTCACACCTGCACACATGCACACCCTCACACATGCACACATATGCACAGCCTCATAAATGCACACACTCACACAGGCACACACACACCCTCACACCTGCACAAACACATGCACACTGTCACACATGCACACACATGCACACCCTCATACACACACACCCTCACACATGCACACACACGTATATGCATGCACATGAAAATTAAGAATCCACTGTAAGTTCGAGTAAGAGTGTTTGAGTAAAGTTTTAGTGAGGAAAACAAGATGATGGGTAGAGAAACAAGGGGAGCAAAGAGGTCCCTGGAGATAGGACAGTCAAGTGTATGTGATAGGGAGGAGCTCTGGGCCTTCATGGAGGGTGCCTGTCAGGAGTGGAGCAAAGTCAGGTCACATTGGCAGCAAAGACCAGATTATAGATGCCCCTGAAAGCCTAAGAAGATTGAGTGTGGTGTAAGAGCAAAGAGACTCACTAAAGGTTTCTGAGCAGAAGAAAAAATAAGTTGAGGAGGGTATGCAGGGTTCTCTAGGGAAGAACACTGACCTGGAGAGACCCTCTAGGAAACCTGCTAGCACATAAAGCTAGAAGAACGTTTCCTACAGATGGCAAAACAGAAGAAAATATGAGTTGAACTTTACAATGTGTCAAAGGACATTAAAAATGAATTTTTAATACAAAACCCAAAGCATTATTTTGATCAAATTGGTTCAAAGACAGTTTGATGTTTAGGATTTGTTAAAACTGAAGTTCATCATCATTGTGTAGGAATTTTTTTTTTAATAGAACATGATATAGGCATGTGGAATTTTTTTTTTTATTAACTTTTATTAAGCTTCAAGTGAACGTTTACAAATCCAATCAGTCTGTCACATATAAATTTACATACATCTCACTCCCTACTCCCACTTGCTCTCCCCCTCTTGAGTCAGCCCTTTCAGTCTCTCCTTCCGTGACAATTTTGCCGGCTTCTCTCTCTCTCTATCCTCCCATCCCCCCTCCAGACAAGAGTCGCCAACACAATATCAAGTGACCACCTGATATAATTAGCTCACTCTTCATCAGCGTCTCTCTCCCACCCGCTGACCAGTCCCTTTCATGTCTGATGAGTTGTCTTCGGGCATGGTTCCTGTCCTGTGCCAACAGAAGGTCTGGGGACCATGGCCGCCGGGATTCCTCTAGTCTCAGACCATTAAGTTTGGTCTTTTTATGAGAATTTGGGGTCTGTTTCCCACTGATCTCCTGCTCCCTCAGGGGTCCTCTGTTGTGCTCCCTGTCAGGACAGTCATCGATTGTGGCGGGGCACCAACTAGTTCTTCTCGTCTCAGGATGATGTAGGTCTCTGGTTCGTGTGGCCCTTTCTGTCTCTTGGGCTCTTAGTTTTCGTGTGGCCTTGGTGTTCTTCATTTTCCTTTGCTCCAGGTGGGTTGAGACCAATTGATGCATCTTAGATGACCGCTTGTTAGCATTTAAGACCCCAGAGGCCACATTTCAAAGTGGGATGCAGAATGATTTCATAATAGAATTATTTTGCCAATTGACTTAGAAGTCCCCGCAAACCATGCTCCCCAGACCCCCGCCCTTGCTCCGCTGACCTTTGAAGCATTCATTTTATCCCGGAAACTTCTTTGCTTTTGGTCCAGTCCAATTGAGCTGACCTTCCATGTATTGAGTGTTGTCTTTCCCTTCACCTAAAGCATTTCTTATCTACTGATAAATCAATAAAAAACCCTCTCCCACCCTCCCTCCCTCCCCGCCTCGTAACCACAAAAGTATGTGTTCTTCTCAGGTTTACTATTACTCAAGATCTTATAATAGTGGTCTTATACAATATTTGTCCTTTTGCCTCTGACTCATTTCGCTCAGCATAATGCCTTCCAGGTTCCTCCATGTTATGAAATGTGTCACAGATTCGTCACTGTTCTTTATCGATGCGTAGTATTCCATTGTGTGAATATACCACAATTTATTTACCCATTCATCCGTTGATGGACACCTTGGTTGCTTCCAACTTTTTGCTATTGTAAACAGAGCTGCAATAAACATGGGTGTGCATATATCTGTTTGTGTGAAGGCTCTTGTATCTCTAGGGTATATTCCCAGGAGTGGGATTTCTGGGTTGTATGGTAGTTCTATTTCCAACTGTTTAAGATAACGCCAGATAGATTTCCAAAGTGGTTGTACCATTTTACATTCCCACCAGCAGTGTATAAGAGTTCCAATCTCTCCGCAGCCTCTCCAACATTAATTATTTTCTGTTTTTGGGATTAATGCCAGCCTTGCTGGTGTGAGATGGAATCTCATCGTAGTTTTAATTTGCATTTCTCTAATGGCTAATGATCGAGAGCATTTTCTCATGTATCTGTTGGCTGCCTGAATATCTTCTTTAGCGAAATCTGTGTTCATATCCTTTGCCCACTTTTTGATTGGGTTGTTTGTCTTTTTGTGGTTGAGTTTTGACAGAATCATGTAGATTTTAGAGATCAGGCGCTGGTCGGAGATGTCATAGCTGAAAATTCTTTCCCAGTCTGTAGGTGGTCTTTTTACTCTTTTGGTGAAGTCTTTAGATGAGCATAGGTGTTTGATTTTTAGGAGCTCCCAGTTATCGGGTTTCTCTTCATCACTTTTGGTAATGTTTTGTATTCTGTTTATGCCTTGTATTAGGGCTCCTAGGGTTGTCCCAATTTTTTCTTCCGTGATCTTTATTGTTTTAGTCTTTATGTTTAGGTCTTTGATCCACTTGGAGTTAGTTTTTGTGCATGGTGTAAGGTATGGGTCCTGTTTCATTTTTTTGCAAATGAATATCCAGTTATGCCGGCACCATTTGTTAAAAAGGCTTTCTTTTCCCCAATTAATTGACACTGGTCCTTTGTCAAATATCAGCTGCTCACACGTGGATGGATCTATGTCTGGGTTCTCAATTCTGTTCCATTGGTCTATGTGCCTGTTGTTGTACCAGTACCAGGCTGTTTTGACTACTGTGGCTGTATAATAGGTTCTGAAGTCAGGTAAAGTGAGGCCTCCCACTTTCTTCTTCTTTTTCAGTAATGCTTTGCTTATCCGGGGCTTCTTTCCCTTCCATATGAAATTGGTGATTTGTTTCTCTATCCCCTTAAAATATGACATTGGAATTTGGATCGGAAGTGCATTAAATGTATAGATGGCTTTTGGTAGAATAGATATTTTTACTATGTTAAGTCTTCCTATCCATGAGCAAGGTATGTTTTTCCACTTAAGTATGTCCTTTTGAATTTCTTGTAGAAGAGCTTCCTAGTTTTCTTTGTATAGGTCTTTTACATCCTTGGTAAGATTTATTCCTAGGTATTTTATCTTCCTGGGGGCTACTGTGAATGGTATTGATTTGGTGATTTCCTCTTCGGTGTTCTTTTTGTTGATGTAGAGGAATCCAAGTGATTTTTGTATGTTTATTTTATAACCTGAGACTCTGCCAAACTCTTCTATTAGTTTCAGTAGTTTTCTGGAGGATTCCTTAGGGTTTTCTGTGTATATAATCATGTCATCTGCAAATAGTGATAACTTTACTTCTTCCTTGCCAATCCGGATACCTTTTATTTCTTTGTCTAGCCTAATTGCCCTGGCTAGGACTTCCAGCACGATGTTGAATAAGAGCGGTGATAAAGGGCATCCTTGTCTGGTTCCCGTTCTCAAGGGAAATGCTTTCAGGTTCTCTCCATTTAGAGTGATATTGGCTGTTGGCTTTGCATAGATGCCCTTTATTATGTTGAGGAATTTTCCTTCAATTCCTATTTTGGTAAGAGTTTTTATCATAAATGGGTGTTGGACTTTGTCAAATGCCTTTTCTGCATCAATTGATAAGATCATGTGGTTTTTGTCTTTTGTTTTATTTATGTGATGGATTACATTAATGGTTTTTCTGATATTAAACCAGCCTTGCATACCTGGTATAAATCCCACTTGATCATGGTGAATTATTTTTTTGATGTGTTGTTGGATTCTATTGGCTAGAATTTTGTTGAGGATTTTTGCATCTATGTTCATGAGGGATATAGGTCTGTAATTATCTTTTTTTGTAATGTCTTTACCTGGTTTTGGTATCAGGGAGATGGTGGCTTCATAGAATGAGTTGGGTAGTATTCCGTCATTTTCTATGCTTTGGAATACCTTCAGAAGTAGTGGTGTTAATTCTTCTCTGAAAGTTTGGTAGAACTCTGCAGTGAAGCCGTCCTGGCCAGGGCTTTCTTTTCTTGGGAGTTTTTTGATTACCGTTTCAATCTCTCTTTTTGTTATGGGTCTATTTAGTTGTTCTACTTCTGAATGTGTTAGTTTAGATAGGTAGTGTTTTTTCAGGAATTCGTCCATTTCTTCTAGGTTTTCAAATTTGTTAGAGTAAAATTCTTCATAATAATCTGAAGTGATTCTTTTAATTTCATTTGGTTCTGTTGTGATGTGGTCCTTCTCGTTTCTTATTCGGGTTATTTGTTTCCTTTCCTGTATTTCTTTAGTCAGTCTAGCCAATGATTTATCAATTTTGTTAATTTTTTCAAAGAACCAGCTTTTGGGTTTGTTAATTCTTTCAATTGTTTTTCTGTTCTCTAATTCATTTAGTTCAGCTCTAATTTTTATTATTTGTTTTCTTCTGGTGCCTGATGGATTCTTTTGTTGCTCACTTTCTATTTGTTCAAGTTGTCGGGACAGTTCTCTGATTTTGGCTCTTTCTTCTTTTTGTATGTGTGCATTTATCGATATAAATTGGCCTCTGAGCACTGCTTTTGCTGTGTCCCAGAGGTTTTGATAGGAAGTATTTTCATTCTCGTTGCTTTCTATGAATTTCCTTATTCCCTCCTTGATGTCTTCTATAACCCAGTCTTTTTTCAGGAGGGTATTGTTCATTTTCCAAGTATTTGATTTCTTTTCCCTAGTTTTTCTGTTATTGATCTCTAGTTTTATTGCCTTGTGGTCTGAGAAGATGCTTTGTAATATTTCGATGTTTTGGACTCTGCAAAGGTTTGTTTTATGACCTAATATGTGGTCTATTCTAGAGAGTGTTCCACGTGCACTAGAAAAAAAAGTATATTTTGCAGCAGTTGGGTGGAGAGTTCTGTATAAGTCAATGAGGTCAAGTTGGTTGATTGTTGTAATTAGATCTTCCGTGTCTCTATTGAGCTTCTTACTGGATGTCCTGTCCTTCTCCGAAAGTGGTGTGTTGAAGTCTCCTACTATAATTGTGGAGGTATCTATCTCACTTTTCAATTCTGTTAAAATTTGATTTATGTATCTTGCAGCCCTGTCATTGGGTGCATAAATACTTAATATGGTTATGTCTTCCTGATCAATTGTCCCTTTTATCATTATATAGTGTCCTTCTTTATCCTTTGTGGTGGATTTAAGTCTAAAGTCTATTTTGTCAGAAATTAATATTGCTACTCCTCTTCTTTTTTGCTTATTGTTTGCTTGATATATTTTTTTCCATCTTTTGAGTTTTAGTTTGTTTGTGTCTCTAAGTCTGAGGTGTGTCTCTTGTAGGCAGCATATAGATGGATCGTGTTTCTTTATCCAGTCTGTGACTCTCTGTCTCTTTATTGGTGCATTTAGTCCATTTACATTCAGCGTAATTATAGATAGATAAGTTTTTAGTGCTGTCATTTTGATGCCTTTTTATGTGTGTTGTTGACAATTTCATTTTTCCAAATACTTTTTTGTGCTGAGGCGTTTTTCTTAGTAAATTGTGAGATCCTCATTTTCATAGTGTTTGACTTTATATTAGTTGAGTCGTCACATTTTTCTTGGCTTTTATCTTGAGTTATAGAGTTGTTATACCTTTTTGTGGTTACCTTATTATTTACCCCTATTTTTCTAAGTAAAAACCTAACTTGTATTGTTCTATATTGCCTTGTATCACTCTCCATATGGCAGTTCAATGCCTCCTGTATTTAGTCCCTCTTTTTGGTTATTGTGATCTTTTACCTATTGACTTCCATGATTCCCTGTTACCTGTATTTTTTTTTTTTTTGATTAATCTTAATTTGTTTGTTTTTGTGATTTCCCTATTTGAGTTGATATCAGGACGTTCTGTTTTGTGACCTTGTGTTGTGCTGGTATCTGATATTATTCGTTCTCTGACCAAACAATATCCTTTAGTATTTCTTGTAGCTTTGGTTTGGTTTTTGCAAATTCTCTAAACTTGTGTTTATCTGTAAATATCTTAATTTCGCCTTCATATATCAGAGAGAGTTTTGCTGGATATATGATCCTTGGCTGGCAGTTTTTCTCCTTCAGTGCTCTGTATATGTCGTCCCATTCCCTTCTTGCCTGCATGGTTTCTGCTGAGTAGTCTGAACTTATTCTTATTGATTGTGCCTTGAAGGAAACCATTCTTTTCTCCCTGGCTGCTTTTAAAATTTTCTCTTTATCTTTGGTTTTGGCGAGTTTGATGATAATATGTCTTGGTGTTTTTCTTTTTGGATCAATCTTAAATGGGGTTGGATGAGCATCTTGGATAGCTATCTTTTCGTCTTTCATGATGTCAGGGAAGTTTTCTGTCAGGAGTTCTTCAACTATTTTCTCTGTGTTTTCTGCCCCCCCTCCCTGTTCTGGGACTCCAATCACCCGCAGGTTATCCTTCTTGATAGAGTCCCACATGATTCCTAGGGTTTCTTCATTTTTTTTAATTCTTTTATCTGATTTTTTTTCAGCTATGTTGGTGTTGATTCCCTGGTCCTCCAGATGTCCCAGTCCGCATTCTAATTGCTCGAGTCTGCTCCTCTGACTTCCTATTGCGTTGTCTCATTCTGTAATTTTATTGTTAATCTTTTGGATTTCTACATGCTGTCTCTCTATGGATTCTCGCAACTTATTAATTTTTCCACTATGTTCTTGAATAATCTTTTTGAGTTCTTCAACATTTTTAGCAGTGTGTTCCTTGGCTTTTTCTGCAGTTTGCCTTATTTCATTTGTGATGTCTTGAAGCATTCTGTAAATTAGTTTTTTATATTCTGTATCTAATAATTCCAGGATTGTATCTTCATTTGGGAAAGATTTTGATTCTTTTGTTTGGGGGGTTGGAGAAGCTGTCATGGTCTGCTTCTTTAAGTGGTTTGATATGGATTGTTGTCTCCGAGCCATCACTGGGAAACTAGTTTTTCCAGAAAATCCGCTAAAAAAAAATGCAGTCAGACCCCTATCAGAGTTCTCCCTCTGGCTCAGGCTATTCAGATGTTAATGAAGCCGCCTGGGGAGGGTGGGGAGGGAACAGAGAGATAGGAGAGTAGCACCTCAGAATATAGCCAGAGTTGCTTGTCTTGCTTGGAATGACTATTATATCTGTGATTCCCGCAGGGCGCGTCCCCTACGTGTGCTGGCTGTGTGGAGATTGCCCCCGGGGCGTCTGGCCCACTGGAGTCAAGGTCAGATCCTCTGCTTCCAGCCCCACGCCCAGCGTCAAGGCTCCCCTACTGGGACGGTGCACTCTCGACTCCAAAATCAGTCGTTGCCTCCCAGGGACTTCTCGTCCCTCCAGCCGCGTTGCCGTGCCGCCTCCGAGAACCAGTTGGGCTGCCTCCCGGGTTAGTTCAGGTGGGTGGAGCAGCTCCCCGTGCTTGTGCCGAGACCGAGTGTCCCGGCTGGGACGCTGTTCTCCCCGCTCCAAGACCAGTCGCTGCCTCCCAGGAACTTCTCCTACTGGCTGCGTCCCACGCCACTCGCCCGAACCAGCTGGGCCCTCTCCCGGTGTTAGTTCAGGGGGGTGGAGCAGCTCTCCGTGTTTATGCCGTACCTGCGTCCAGTCCAAATCCCGGCGGGATGGTTCCCCGGCTGAGACACTGCTCTACCCGTTCCAAGACCAGCCACTGCCTTCCGGAGACTTCTGCTACCAGCTGCGTCCCACGCCGCCCGCGGAACCGGCTGGTTCCCCTCGCGGGGTTAGTTCAGGGGGGTGGAGCAGCTCTCTGTGCTTGTGCTGTACCTGACTGGTACGCTGGTTCCAGGCTCTGAAAACAATCGCTGCTTCCCCGTATTAGTTCGTTCTCCGTCTCTAAATCTGTGTTTGTTGTTCAGGGTTCGTAGATTGTTATGTATGTGATCGATTCACTTGTTTTTCTGTGTCTTTGTTGTAAGAGGGATGCGAGGTAGCGTCTGCCTAGTCCGCCATCTTGGCTCCGCCTCTGTGGCATGTGGAATTTTAAAGAGAGTTCTAAAAATAGTGTTTTTTGTTTTTTTTTTTTTACCGTCATGTCATATTTCCCGTTTTCTTGCATAGCTTCTAAATATTTATTCCTAGTGTCAACGTCCTTACCTAGTTATTCTGGAAAGTGGAGTACTCATGCAGTCTCCAAGTTTAATAAGGTTTAGGACCTTGGCAAAATCATTTAAAACTTAGTTGGCCTCTTGGGTTATTAATGCACCAGTGAACTCCTGAAAGATGATTAAGTACCTATAGTCTCAGCAACTATTGAAGTGACAATTATTTTAACATTAGAACTTCTTTGGCTCTAGAAACAACATTTTCTTCTTTTGAACAAATTTAGGTCAAAGTGAAAAAAATTATTTAATGATTTGAAAACTAAGGAAACTTGTCTTTGTTTTCTGTTCCAAAGATAAAAAAGAAGTAGAAGAGGAAGGAAAAGACTGAACTGCATCATTCACCATTATATATTTCTATGTTGACCTGGAAGAAAGCCATTTGATTTTTATTTTAAAGGATTCTATTTAACATTTAAGGGTCCCTGGTGGTGCAATGGTTAAAGCCCTCTGCTGCTAAATGAAATGTCAGCAGTTGGAACCCACCAGCCACTTCACGGGAGAAAGATGTGGCAGTCTGCATCTGTAAAGATCACAGCCTTAGAAACCCTGTGGGGGCAGTTCTACTCTGTCCTGTAGCATTGCTGTGAGTCGACAATAGGTTTGGTTTTGGTTGATTTAACATTTAGAAATAGGAAACAGATTAAAAATCCATATGCTGTTTTTATAAAAATAAACGTGGGAGAAATATACAGAATACGTAAGCATGTTATTTTTTATTAAGTGAAATAATTTAAGTGTGTATTATTTAATTGTGACACTGGTTGTCCTCCTAAGGCTTACTGTATAAAAATATCCTCTCCAACTCCATGATTAGTGTTTAGAGACAGTTCACCTTGTAACGTCTTGATAAATATCACCTCAATTGGTCACCATGAATACATGAACCAAATTAGTATCACGGTTCCTCATTTAGCTGCAAAATTAATCTGAAAAAATAATCAAATAAAGTGATTCATAGCGGTTGCCAGTTTCTGTGGCAAACACTCCCACCGTGGTAAATTTCAAGTTACCAGTGCGACATTGCTGACCTGGGGTAGGGAGGAGATGCTCACAACTGTCTGCCTTAAGGGAGAAACAGAGGCACAAAGAAGTCACAGATTGTTCTAAATCAGAATTCTTCATGAATAAAACCTAGGCATGGATATTTTGACTGATGTTTTGGTCTGATGCTCTCTCAAGGTAAATCACTCTGCTGAGGGCAGTGCTGGTGTGTAGCCCACCCTCCAGCTAGGAACCAAGAGGGCCAGAACTTGTGGGATGTGTGCTCTTGGATAAGCCAAAGCCAGCTCACTCTTGTGAGGAGGGCCTGGACCACAAGAGGAAAGGAAAGCTGTAACCTGGGGCCCAACGAAATGTCAAGACCCCCTGGGTGACATAGTGAAAATAATATTTTAGAGTTTCTCTACCCCTCCCCCCAGCTACCAGAGGCAGAAGGAGAACTAGGAACCCCCTCCGGGTCTACTATCAACTTCCTAGGACAGCTATTTTCAAACTCCTTGGACTCAAGACTCCTTTACACTCTTAAAAATTACTAAGGACCCTAAAGAACTTTTGTGTGTGTTTGTGTGTATATACACATCATATTAAATAAATAGATTCATAAAAAATTAGAAATTAAAACTGATGAAAATGTTTACAATTTATTGTCATTCATTTAATATAATAAATTCATTACATGTTAACATAAATAATATATCTTTATGAAGAATATATTTTTTCAAGGTAAAATGAGATGAGAAAAGTGGTATTGTTTTACATTTTTGCAGATCTGTTTAACATTTGGCTTAAAAGAAGACTGTTGGATTCCCACATCTGCTTTGCAGACTGTCTATTATAGTATGTTATTTTGGTTCAAGAATCTGAGGAAAATCTGACCTCACACAGATGTGTGATTGGGAAAGGGGAGAGTATTTCAATTGCCTTTTCAGAAAATTGTAGGTAATGTTTTCTGATACTGCATCAAACTTGTAAGGTAGCAGTTTCTTAAAGGACACTCGCAATTTGGAATATGAAATCTTATCAGTGCACTTTTCACGCTGAGTAACCTGAAAGCCTGTTGCTGTCTCTTGGTCTTGGATGGACCTCTCACCTGTGCATGATTTGGTAACATCTATATGGTCGTTTGGAAATCCTGGTGGCATAGTGGTTAAGCACTATGGCTGCTAACCAAAAGTTTGACAGTTTGAATCCACCAGGTGCCCCTTGGAAACTCTAGGAGACAGTTCTACTCTGCCTTATAGGGTCGCTATGAGTCAGAATTAACTCAGTGGCAATGGGGCTTATATGGTGTGTGAAGAATACCAGTTCACTGAATGATGCAGATATTCTAAATGTTGAAAAATTTCATTGTATAATATAAAAGATTACCTTCATTAATATTCACTGATCTCATCAGCAAAGGCTTTAAATATTGGAAAGCTGTAAACTTTCAGTGATGGGTAAGGTTTCCAAAACTCTAGTTTTCACTTCAAAACTCAAAGTTTATCACTGACAACAAATGCAGTTAGTTCTCTGCCTTCAAGTGGCAGAATCATTTAGTTCACTTTTGAGAAAATATTTACCAATACTCATGTCTAAAGAACTGTAGTTGTTATCAGTTGTTCTTTCATGTAAAAATGCTGTTCCATGAAAAAGTGGCTAGTCCAGGCTGTGACTGAAGCACAGAAGAATGCTCCTCGAGACTACCGTTTTCTTGGTTTTCAGCAGAAGTGCTTTATGAGTATTTCCCATGTCTTTCTGCACAATGCTAGAAAAACCTTCCTCCAGGCCCATCATGAGGTAAAACAAAAAATGTTTGCTCCTTCATCAAGGGCAACTGAAGTGGAGATAGTTCTTTGGTTGGTTATTTATTTTTGCTGTGAGTGTGTGTGGTGGGAAATATAATGATTTCCAGGATGGCTTGATTTACACTAAGAAAGCTGTGGTTCCCCCATAGCTGTGGCGCCATCATCGCATCAGTGAAAAAGGCAGTGTCCCTGGGAAACCCCAGGGGTCTGCAGATTACACTTTGAGAACTACTGTCATAGGGGAAGGTAGGAGTGATTTTAGTGAGGAAAGAGACATAAGGGAGAATACTCAGCCCCTCTGGTCCCTGAGTGGTAAAAATGGTTAATGTGCATGGCTGCTAACAGAAAGGTTGGAGGTTCTAGCTCATCCAGAGGCTCCCCAGAAGAAAGGCCTGGTGATCTACTTCCAAAATATCAGCCACTGAAAATGCTGTGGAGCACAGTCATGTAATTACCATGAATCAGAGTCTACTTGACAGCAACTGGTTTGGGTTTTTTTGTTTGTTTGTTTTGTTGTTGTTTCTTTTGCTCCTGGTTGAAACTGTGCTAAACTGGACATTGAGAGGCCTGAATTATGGTTGGAAATTAAACTTGGATAAATCTCTTACCTCACTTAGGGCTCATTTTTCTCTTTGAAAGAATGGAGAAAATTGGAACAACAATTAATCTTGTAGGTCATGAACCTTTGCCCTCCCAATAACTATGTTGAAAATTCAGTGATTTGATGACCTTAAAGCCTGGCACATAGATCTGCAGACCATTTGTTTCTGCCTTACATTAGTTATGTGAGACCCCAGAAACCTCTCAAAAACTGAGAAAGTTGAGAATCTGGACTTGGTCTACACCTCTCATTGCACATTTTTCAGTACAGACCCTGAAGTCAAAAAATCTGGGGTCAGTCCAAAGCGTCATAGCCTCTTTTTTCCTATCCGTAACATGGAAAAGATAGTAGTACTCACTTTTTAGGAAAATTATAATAATCAAGTGGGATTTGTTGTTGTTGTTGTCAGTTGTCATCAAGTCAGCTCTGACTTGTGGTGATCTTATGTATAATAGAATGAAACATTTCCTGGTCCTATACTATCTTCATGATCATTGATATGTTTGAGTCCCTATTGTGTCAATCCACCTCATGGAGGGTTTCCTTCATTTTTGGTAACCCTCTACTATCCCAAACATGATGTCTTTTTCTAGCAATTGGTCTTTCCTAATGATGTGTCTAAATTAAGCAAGCCAAAGTCTCACCATCCTTGCTTCTAAGGAGCATTCTGGCTGTATTTCTTCTGAGACTGATTTGTTTATTCTTCTGGCAGTCCACAGTATAGTCAATATTCTTTGCCAACACCGCAATAATGTGTCAAGATGTTTCGCATGATGCCTGACACTTAATAAGTGGCCTATCATTGTTATCTACTATTGGCATTTATTAAAGCAAGGTTTAAAACTTCTTACATTTTTAAAACATCATACAAAAGAGAACTTCAAATTTTTCTGACTTCACACATTAACAAACAGAAGGATAATTCCACCTGTAAAAAAAGATGTGCTGATGTCAAGAAATAGAACTGTATAATAGTGTTTAATGATGCCCAGCATAAACCACCAGACAGTGGATTATGTAAACTCTGCTTTATTAGAGAGGGAGTGGCAGATACAGGGTCAAGGTTGATTGGTTCATGTCTGGGACAAGGAAAAAGTCATGGCTTTCAAGTCTAACCATGTCAAACAATGATAATCTCCAAAATAGTATGCAATAATCGAAAAGGATAAGAAGGGCTCGAGTGAACAGGGAAGCACTGTGCTGCTTCCTCATGGTGGTGACACCCCTATACACAGGCCCTCCTCAGATAACTGTCCCTTCCTCTCCAGCCACCAACCCACTTCTATGATACATCAGTTACCCTGCAGGTTGTGAGCAGAGTGACCCCATCAAGCCCTCTAACCGAGCATGTCCTAACCAATGTGTATTTGAGTAGGCTTTTCCCAGACACGCAGATTTCCGGAAATGATGTTCATAACAAATGAATAGAAGATTTTTTTTTGTATCTTTAACAAGAGAAAGGCCAGAAGGTGGAGATCTATTCATTTGTAATAAAACATTTGAGAGAGTATCTGTCAGTATTGAAAGCATTTGGCCGCAAGTAACAACTATAGTAGCTTAAAAAGAGATTTGTTTTTCAACATAAGAAGAAGCTTCGATGCAAGCATTTGCTAATGTTGATTGAGCACCTCTGCACTTCTCTTGGTCTTTCCCTCATTGTTGCAAGATAGTTCCAAGCACTATATTGACAGAAAGGTACAGGACTCATTAAGGTTTTATAAGCACATTGCATGCTCTTAAGTATGCACAACATTGAATAAAGCTGAAGCTAACTTTCCAAAATAAAGGATGAAGAGTAATATGTTCAGAAAGTATTAAAGTGGTTCAAGGCAAGGAGAAGAAGAAAAGGCCACACCATCCATACCTGCCCTATCTTATCAGGAAAGAAGACATATTCACAGAAATCCAAAGCAGTTTTATACTTATTTCTAATTGAAACTGACAAGGTGTCACTGTGATAAATGTGCCATCCCTAGCCACAAGGAAAGTATGAAAGTAAGCAGATGCATTTATCCCGCCTCCCAAAATTATTGGAGTTTTGTTAGCAAGAAGAAATAAAGTGGGAATAAGTATTGAATAGACAACTAAGAGGGCGCAATGGTGTCTGAGTGGTAGAATTCTTGCCTTACGTGTTTGAGACCTAAGTCTGATTCCCAGAGAACGCACCTCATGTGCAGCCACTACTCTAGCCACCACCCTTCTGCCAGTGTAGGTTTGTGTGTTAATTATGATGCTGATCAGATTTTGGTGGAGCTTCCGGGCTAAGACAGATTAGAAAGAAAGGCCTGGTGATCTAATTCCAATAATCAGCCAATGAAAACTCTATGAAGCACAACAATCCAATCTGTAACTGGTCATGGGGGTGGCACAGGACCGGGCAACATTTTGTTCCACTGTACATGGGGTCACCATGAGTCAGGTGTGACTCAATGACAGCTAACAATAACAACAGCAATAGGCAACTAAATGCTCCTGCCACAGATCCTAAGTCAATGTCAATAGACTGTTCATCACTGAACACATTTGTATTCATCGTGCACAGCCACAAAAACCAACGGTGAAGTTATCTTTTCAGGCATTGGCTATAATCAGTCCTTGTTGCTTTCTAAACGCTTGAATTACCGTTTTCGTTCCTTGTGAATCCTGTTAACACAGGCCCTTGATTTTTAGAGAAAGGTGGACAAGAGCAAATAAAAAGTGAAACCAGACTCAATCACTTTGTCTAGTAGCTAGAAATGCTGAGCTTTTGTGGTGGGAAAAACTGAAACAAATGAATGTTAAAAATGAGGTTGGGGCCCATTCATGTAACCAAAACAAACCCAAACCCAGTGCCATTGACTTGATTCTGACTCATAGCGACCCTATAGGACAGAGTAGAACTGCCCCATAGAGCTTCCAAGGAGCACCTGGCAGATTCAAACTGCCGACTCTTTGGTTAGCAGCTGTAGCACTTACCCACTATGCCACCAGGGTTTCCCCCATCTGTGTAGTCACACTTATTTTCCCTGTTTGGCTGAAAAAGAACAACTTAAAGAAAACTGAATCTCTGGAGCTCTCCATAAGATTAAGGAAAGCCTGTTATGACATCAGACTTGGGCCTGTTACACTGTTTATTTGCCTGGCCACACTCCTGTTTTGAATATTCTATTTCTGTGTTCAGGTAAATTCAATAGTTATCGCTCATGCAGGGCCAAAGCTATGTAAAATGAAATTTTTGGCAAAACAATTGGAAGAATATTGCATTTGTGGCAGTTTAATAGTACTGGCTGTTTCAGTAGCACCTGGAGCAAAAACGTAAATACTGCCTCAGCCTTCTCAGAAGCTTCATTAAAGTTTAACATGCGAACAAGCACGTTGCCTGCTCTTAAGCATGCACAACATTGAATAAAGCTGAAGCTAACTTTCCAAAATGAAGGATGAAGAGTAGTATGTTCAGAAAGTATTAAATGGTGCAACGTCTTATATTACAGATGTGTGTCATCACCTTGGGCTTAGGGGAAGAGTTTCAAGCCTTAGTTCCTCCTACATGGGAACTGGTTCATGATAGAAGAGGGAGTAGAAAGAAAGCACAACACAAAATCCCCTAAGAAGATGATCGGATCTACGAAAATAGGGTGGGGAGTGGCGTAAGTGATGTTATAGAGAAAGAAGCAAGAGGGATGGCAAAACATCAACACAAGAAAAAGGTGAGAGGGATGGTGTCCCTTATAAAATTAGTGAGTCAAACAAAATGGAAAAATGAGGGAGAGGATAGAATAAGGTGAAAACCGATAATAGAATCCTAGAATATCAGAGATAAGAACCTAGAGATTGCCTAGTAAAAACTCTCAGTTCATAAGTGATGAAACTGAGACTCAGAAAGGTTAAGATATTAAGATCGGGTTGTTGTTAGTTGTCTCCGAGTCAGCTCCAACTCATGGTGACCCCATGAATGAAACACTGCCGGTCCCGTGCTATCCTTAAATTACTGGTATGCTCAAATTCATTGTTGTCGCCACTGTGTGTTTTCAGTGTCTTCCAACCTAAGGGGCTCATCTTCCAGTACTTTATCAGACAATTTTCTGTTGTGATCCATAGGGTTTTCACTGGCTACTTTTCAAAAGTAGATTGCAGGATTTCTTCCTACTCTGTCTTAGTCTGGAAGCTCTACCGAAACCTGTCCACCCTGGGTGACCCTGCCGGTATATGAAATACTTGTGGCATAGCTTCCAGCAGCATAGCAACATGCAAACCACCACAGTATGACCAACTAACAGATGGGTGGTAGATTAAGATCATAGAGTTACAACAGTGGCAGAATCAAGGGTAAAACTCAAGATAGGAGAAGTTAGTTATTTGTCCCTTTAAGACTGCGAACAGATGACCCCAGGGAAAGACCCT
Organism: Loxodonta africana; assembly: GCF_030014295.1. Classification (NCBI taxonomy): domain Eukaryota; kingdom Metazoa; phylum Chordata; class Mammalia; order Proboscidea; family Elephantidae; genus Loxodonta; species Loxodonta africana. The sequence goes on from NC_087342.1 coordinate 39,031,586, forward strand.
AAGGGGAGTGGGGTAGACTGGACTTCCTGTCAGCCAGATGTTGTAACCAATCAGAACAAGGAAAGTCACAGAGACTGGGCAGAGAGGGGTAGAGGGGTTAGGAGGTACATGGCAAGGCCACTAACCATGATTATTTAAAGTGGAGTCTCACTTTAAGAAAATATGATCTTCCAAAAGTCTGGTTTACAATATTGAATTCCTAGTGCATTTGTCTAGCACAAGTCACAAATTCAGGTTGGCTGACAACATGGCACCTAGAAAGAGACTTTATGATGGGTAGTCAATTGGGCATTCAATGATATCTGTCAAGTTCCAGTGGGGTTCTTAGTATTAAGTGAGGCATATGGCATTTATTCAGAACACTTCACATTCTGGCTCCAGAGAGAAAAGAGGCAGAAACCAAGCCCTACATCCCAAATTCTAAAATGGCCCCAGTGAAGTAAAGAGCCCCAGTACCATGAATGAAAGCTTTGCGCTGTAACAGAAGGAATTCTCTGAGTGCATCCAGACTAACTCTCCTCATGCTGCCAGGAGCCAGTGTGCGACTGACAGAGATAGAATCAGCAAATGCGGCCCCTTTGGTGAAAACAGCTGCAGTGAACAAGAACGTTCCTTGCGGGCTGTCAGGTAATCTCATGTACTCTTCTTTACACTGACCAACAGCTGCCATGCCTTGAATAATTTCCACACCAGGACTCACTTCAGTGGCTGCTGGGTCAATTCCCCTTTGAAGTTACAAACATCTTTCATTCATGGTATATAAGGAAGTTGTTAGCAAGGTTTTCCAATCATGCGTTAATGGAATCAGTTAATTCATATGTTATGTAACTTGTTAAAAAATCAAACCTAATAGATTAGTTTTCTCCCTTAAAATTCCATGAAAACTATGTGTAGAAATTATGCATCCAAAAGCCTAGCTATTTGCAATCTCTATTACTTAATAACCCTAAGTGATAGATATAGTGTCTACTTTTTTTTTTTTTTTGATTGGTAAGGCTGGGAAAAAACAATAACAAAAAAAAAAAAAGATGGGGAAATAGTTAGGGAGACTATAGCAAATTGGAAACCCTGGTGGTGAAGTGGTTAAGAGTTTGGCTGCTAACCAAACGCTCAGCAGTTCAAACCCACCCTATTCTGTCCTATAGGGTCACCATGAGTCCGAATCAACTTGACAGCAACGGATTTGGTTTTTTTGTTTTTGTTTTTGTTTTGAGGCAAAGGTTAAAACTGTGAACTTCTGGCTGAACATCTAGAATCACATTTCCCCCCGGGTATTATGAGTCCAGTAGCTCTAGGATTACTTCAAAAGACTGTATTACCTGGGGTCCTAATGACCTAAAATACTAAACTGACAAATTTACTTAAAACTTCCAGAGAAACAAGAGCCCTAATACATAGCATAAACAGTATACAAAACATTATAAAGAATGTAGAAGAAAAACTAGATAATTGTGAGCTCCTAAAAATCAAACACCTATGCTCATCCAAAGACTTCACCAAAAGAGTAAAAAGACTACCTACAGACTGGGAAAAAGTTTTTAGCTATGACATGTCTGATCAGCGCCTGATCTCTAAAATCTACATGATACTGCAAAAAGACAAATGACCCAGTCAAAAAACGGGCAAAAGATATGAATAGACACTTCACTAAAGAAGATATTCAGGTAGCTAACAGATATATGAGGAAATGTTCACGATCATTAGCCATTAGAGAAATGCAGATCAAAACTACAATGAGATTTCATCTCACTCCAATAAGGCTGGCATTTATCCAAAAAACACAAAATCATAAATGTTGGAGAGGCTGTAGAGAGATTGGAACACTTACACACTGCTGGTGGGAATGTCAAATGGTACAACCACTTTGGAAATCGATTTGGCGCTTCCTTGAAAATCTAGAAATAGAACTACCATATGATCCAGCAATCCCACTCCTTGGAATATATCCTAGAGAAATAAGAGCCTTTACACAAACAGATATATGCACACCCATGTTTATTGCAGCACTGTTTACAATAGCAAAAAGATGGAAGCAACCAAGGTGCCCATCAACGGATGAATGGATAAATAAATTATGGTATATTCACACAATGGAATACTACACATCAATAAAGAACAGTGAGGAATCTATGAAACATTTCATCACATGGAGGAATCTGGAAGGCATTATGCTGAGTGGAATTAGTCAGTTGCAAAAGGACAAATATTGTATAAGACCACTATTATACGAACTTGAGAAATAGTTTAAACTGAGAAGAAAACATTCTTTTGTGGTTACGAGACGGGGAGGGAGGGAGGCCGGTAGGGGACATTCACTAATTGGATACTAGATAAGAACTACTTTAGGTGAAGGGAAAGACAGCACACAATACATGGGACGTCAGCACAATTGGACGAAACCAAAAGCAAAGAAGTTTCCTGAATAAACTGAATGCTTCGAAGGCCAGTGTAGCAGGGACAGGGGTCTGGGGACCATGGTTTCAGGGGACATCTAAGTCAATTGGCATAATAAAATCTATTAAGAAAACATTCTGCATCCCACTTTGAAGAGTGGCGTCTGGGGTCTTAAACGCTAACAAGCAGCCATCTAAGATGCATCAATTGGTCTCAACCCACCTGGATCAAAGGAGAATGAAGAACACCAAGGACACAAGGTGATTATGAGCCCAAGAGACAGAAAAGGCACGTGAACTAGGGACTACATCATCCTGAGACCAGAAGAACTAGATGGTGACAGGCTACAACCGATGACTGTTCTGACAGGGAACACAAGAGAGAACCCCTGAGGGAGCAGGAAAGCAGTGGGATGCAGACCCCAAATTCTCATAAAAAGATCAGACTTAATGGTCTGACTGAGACTGGAAGGACCCTGGTGGTCATGGCACCCAGACCTTCTGTTGGCCCAGGACAGGAACCATTTCCAAAGCCAACTCTTCAGACATGGATTGGACTGGACAATGGGTTGGAGAGGGATGCTGGTGAGGAGTGAGCTTCTTGGATCAGGTGAACACTTGAGACTATGTTGGCATCTCCTGCCTGGAGGGGAGATGAGAGGGTGGAGGGGGTTAGAAGCTGGCAAAATGGACATGAAAAGAGAGAGAGGAGGGAGAGAGCAGGCTGTCTCATTAGAGGGAGAGTAATTGGGAGTGTGTAAAAAAATTTTTTTAAATTGGGAGTGTGTAGCAAGGTGTATATGGGTTTTTGTGTGAGAGACTGACTTGATTTTTAAACTTTCACTTAAAGCACAATAAAAACTATAAAAACAAAGCAAAATGTAAAAAACTTCCAGAGAAACTTCCCCCTTTTACAGGATTTAGCTTTCTCTATCAAATATGCAGTGCAGCTTTGATTACCAGTGCTTCCGCATGGAAAAAATACACAGCATCTTCCCCTCTAACACGCTTGATGAGCCCTACTATAGTTTTACATGTGGAAATATAAAACACTGGCTTCCAGTTTCAGGCTAAGAAAGTTGCTTGAATTCAACTTTTATCCCTGTGGAAATCTTACTAAACCAGTGAAAATTACAAGGGTGAGGAGAACAGGAGAAAATAACCACCAGCTTTTGAAAGCTGGAAAGCAGATGCAAATGTACCTGACCCAAGAAAGCCAATTCTTAACCAGCAGTGGGGAGAGGCTGAAAATCAACCCAAATTACATCATGTGATCACCAAACATTCAGGGACTGCCCTACCAGCTCCTTCTGGAACTGAGGGTAAAAAGGAAGCTAAAATAAGGAAAATTGGATACCACTCTGCACTAAGCAAGGGGCAAAGTGAATAAATCCCACCTTCGCTGCTAACTTTGTGGTGGGAATCAGCATGAATCCAATCCCCAAAGTGTGGGGATGGATCCAGTCCTTACCGTCCCTTTTCTCCATCCTCATCACCACCTGCTCAAGAAGCACTCTCTCGACCCCAACCACCTGGAGCCGGATCAGAGTTCATACGTTACACAGACACTGTCCTTCAGACCAGCTGCCCATGCAGGCCTTCTCTGACCCTAGCCACCTGGAACTAGGTCAGAGATCACAAGTTAAAAGGACACCATTCTTCAGACTGCTAAGTAGTCAGGCACCAGCCAAAGCTTGAAGAGTCCACACAACACCCAACCTTCTTCCCTGTTGATCGCAAATTTGAAATTGGTTTTCCACTGCCTCTTTAAGGATGCCAGCCACAAGTTCAGGAATCCACATGACACCCTGGCTTTCTAACCTGTTGGCTCCCATTGCCTCTTTGGGTTTGTTAATTTGCTAGACCAACTCTCAGAATCTCACAACAAATATATCATACTTACAACTACTGATTTATTACAACCAAAAAGCATACAAAGAGATGCATAGGGTAAGGTCTGTGAGGAGTCCTGGTGTAGAGTTCCCATGTCTCCAGGGATGTGTGACCCTCCAGAGAGCAGATATTCTTGCCAACCAAGAAGCTTATGGTACTTCCATGTCCAGGGCCTTTATTTGGCCCCATTGCATAGTAATGATTTGTATCTCATTGAAAATGCATGATTGATGAAATCGTACCTCCCTTCCTTCCTGAGTTTAGTTAACCAGGTGGTGTTTGTGGCCTGGCCAGCCCTCCACTCATTTACACAAATCCTCAAGTATTGTTTAGAGGTTTTAGATAATAAAGTCACCTTGATTACTCAGGAAATTCAAAAGGTCAGAAGTTCAAATCCACCAGCTGATCCTTGAAAACTCTATGGGGTAGTTCTACTAACAGCAACAGGTATCTCCCAGGAACCAAGAGCGAAGTGGGCTGTTTATCTCACACACTCTTTTGGAGTAGTTATGTCATTGATCATCTCTGTCTCCGTCCCCAACCTGGCAACACAAGGTGAATGCTCCCCACCCCTCGCCCTTTCCAAACTCCAGCTAGACTGGGAGATAAAAGAGAGAAATTCTGAACAGGGCATTCCAGGCATCGCTGAGGGCATGGTTCCTATGGTGAGAGGAAGGGAGTGTGAGAGGCCATATGCAGGCTGACTGCTGAGACCGCCCACTTCACTACCCTGAGCCACCAGAATGCTGATATATCAAATTTGTCCACCTTGCGTAAATCAGCCATGAATCTACCCAAAGGTACCGTAATTCAGCCCACATTTCTTCACATCCTTCCGGCAAGGACATCACACGTCAGTTCCAACTCATGGTGACCTCGTGTGTCAGTGTAGGACTGTACTCCATAGGGTTTTCAATGGCTGATTTTCCAGAAGTATATTGTCAAGCCTTTCTTCCAAGGTGCCTCTGGCAAACTTGAATCTCCAAACTTTCAGTTAGCAGCTGAGCGTATTAACTGTTTGCACCACCCAGGGACTCCAAGGATATCATAGGACACTACCAAATTCCATGCTAAAAGCAAATTCATCTAGGCAATTAAGCAAACTATTACACAACTTTTTGGGTTTCAAAACCCTCCTAATGATCTCCCGTTTGCTCTATACCTTTGAGTTTTCATGTCATTCTCCTTACAGGAAAACAGAGGTGTAAAGTTAGTATCAAGTCGTTCTACAGTCGTACTCTCATCTCTTGGCATCTTACCACCTGCCTCAAGCACAGTGTCTATATACCACATGGCAGTTACTCCAAATATGGACTTTGAAACAATTTGTTGCGTCTTTAGCATTTTTCATAAGGCACAACTCATTCCCTGCTTTTGCTTTCCTGGCATTGCTTCTCCAAGTCTACTCCTTCCAAGTGTTTGTGTCCTCTGTTGTGGTCCTTCCTCAACCACCAGCTTCTGTATGGTGGCCTCAGTTTTCTGAGATGCTCCTTCTTCTTCCTTGCCTAGATCATGTGGGATTCTTGTCAGTATATCATTTTTTAATGCTTCCCAGCCTCATTGAACCTAGTCTCCCCTCAGCGTCTCTGGCCACAGGGTCACAAATATCTGAACTAAGTGTTTGCCTGGCTATGCACAATGCCTTCTCGGTCTTCATAACAGCAAAGAGTCAGACATTCCTCAACTTTACCCCATGGTTTCAAGTGCTTGGAGGTGTCTAAAGTTGTCTGATACAACTGAGCCAGGTTTACTCTACCTGACTATGTCATGTCTAGAAACAGAACCACCAAAGTGGTGGAGTTGCTGGTCCATTATGTAACCCAGCAGTTTATTACTTTCTCTGCTGGCTCTGTGTGCTGTCTGAGCTCAGCTGGCACTTCTTGTCTGGGGTCCCTCGTGTGGATGCAGTCAGATGTCAGCTGGGGCTGCAGTCATCTAAAGTATCAACTGAACTAAATGTCCAAGAAATTATTGCTGCCTGTTGGCTAGTAGCTTAGCTGATCTTTCAACCAGACAGCCTCTACATGCACCAATGGGTAACTGGGTTCAGAGAGACAACTCCCCAGGAGCAGGCAACCCAAGGGACCTGGGCAGAACTATGACCTGGCACCACCACTTTCCATTGATTATGCAAGTTGCTAAGGTGAGGTGTTATAGATTATATCCTCCCAAAATATGTGATAAAATCCTAGTTCCTGTACCTGTGGATGTAATCCAGTTTGGAAATTGTGTCTTATTTGTTATGTCAATTATATTATACCTGTGAAGGATGGGTTGAAAATCTAATCACACCTGAGTTATAAAAAGAGCAGATTAGATGCAGAGATACACACAGACAGAGACACAGGAAGACAGACAACATATGAGGATTGTCTGAACCAAGGAACCAGGGTATGCCTGGGACTACTTACAAGGAAGGCATCGACACAGCAGAGACTCTGATTTGGGCTTCTAGCCTCCAGAGCAAATTTATGTTCTTTAATTAATGCCAACCACTTGTGGTATTTCTGTTAAAACAGCATGATTTCCGGGGAAGAAGCTAGACTCTGTCTCTTGATTGGAGGAACAGGATGCACAGCCAGGAGGGAGAGTGATGGCAGCCAGCCATGGAGACCATCTACAGCATGGTCCATCTCCAGTTTGGATTGACATGGCTGAGACCAGAGGAACCCAATTTAAAAACACAAGTCTTAGATCTAGCAATCCCCAAAGGCAATGTGTTCTGGCTATGCCTTGAAGTATTTAAGTAATTATGATCTCTGTTTTTCACTTGCCATAAAATGTATTCATTTTCAATCTGTGTGATCCTGACAGCCACATCAAGACTTCCCCCTCTCTACCCTCAAAACCAGAGTCTGGATATTTATGATTTCTCCTCACATTCTGTCTTTGATTAATTCTTCTTGGGAAATGGCAACCTGTTTTGGAAGTTCAGGAAAGGCAGGTATAACTAGAATATTTCATCCAAAGAGTAAAATTAATCCCAGCAACTACATGATTGCAATCCAGCATTTGGCAAATAAAACTGTACCCTCCAATGTATCTGACAGGTCAGTATAGGGAGTTGGTGGGATGGACCTATTCCAAAGGGAGAGACTCATGTGAAAGGCTGTGCACACGATCAGATCGTGCAATTTGGGAAGGAAGAACTGAAAGAAAAAAAGGGAGACTACTAGCAGGCTGGAGCTCACACAGCGCTTGGGAGATGGATTAAGTAAATCACCTTCCCTCGTTCTCAGATGGAGGAGCCAGGTGATATCATCCCTGAGCTCCTATAACACATGTGGTCACAGACTTCAAAAAAAGAAAAGGAGAGGTGAGGACAGCATGGGATAAAAAGAGATCTTCGGTAACGGTTTCCTTCGGTTGTGGAGTAAGTCTGTCTGTCCATGGGGAGAAATTCTCCTACTTTACTGCTTGGCTCTTGGCTCTTAACCTGAGTTAGCAAATATTGTTCTTATGGTATCTGTGCTTTCATTGAAAGTGGCTCAATCCATTTTGAGGTAGTCAGGGTATAAATAAATGAAACCAGGGAGGACCCCAAGCACCTCCATTTCCCTGTGTTCAGTTACAGAGGAACTGAGCTGCTGGGAAGCAGAGCTGCCAAAGGGGCATATTCTCGTGAGGGACAAGAGCACTGTACCCCAAGGTGGCCTTCCTAGGCACGGAGTCAGAAAGACAGGGAAGTATGTCCATGATTTTTCAGCCACGTCTCCGTAAATAATGTCACCACAGTGACAGCATCTGTGTATGTCAAGAAAAACCTCCAGCTCTAAGGGTAATGGAACCCAAGAATAATCCAGAAACTGATTCAGGCCTCTCACATTATTTGGGCCTCTCACATTTCCCCTTTTGGGCCTGAAGATTTGCTACTCATTTAATTCTCTGCCAAAGGCTCTGATAGGAGAAGGGTGCAAATGGTTGCCTACAGATGAAGAGTGAAATCATTTTGGAATCTCCTTGCAGCTAACTCCAGTGAAGAATGGTGTGCTCCTGCCTGCATCGAGGATATCAGATTACACCAGGTGGGTCAAGGTACTTGATAACAGGTTTATTCCATTGTCCAGGCCCTTCCAGCTCCCAATCCTATGGTGCCATCTCACCTTGTCCTAATACTCCATGATGTACACTAAAGAAAGAGGGGGATGTGGTCTCTGCTTCCATTCCTTTCTTCTGTATTCACAGTCCCACCCAACCTTGACTCGTAAATGAAGAGATCCACAATTTGACTACAGTCTGAGAACAATAACCAGATAACAGGAGTCTAGGAAGCACTTTTAAAGCTTAAGGGGGAAAAAAAAGTGCTCTTACTTGCCAAGTAAACAAACCCATTGCTGTTGAGTGGATTCTGACTCATAGCAACCCTACAGGACAGAGTAGAACTGCCCCATAGAATTTCCAAGGATTTGAACTGCTGACCTTTTCGTTAGCAGCCAAGCTCTTGACCACTTCACCACCACAAAACTGATTATGTTTTGACCTTTCCTTCTGCATCTATCTACATATATTTGAATTTTACTCTAAAAAAAAAAAAAAGCCTGTACAAATGTCCAAACTACCTGTTACCATTGAGTCAACTCCAATTCATGGCAATCCCATGTGTATCAGAGTAGAATTGTGCTCCACAAGGTTTTCAATGACTAATTTCTTGAAAAGATATCAGCAGGCTTTTCTTCCAAGATGCATTTGGGTAGATTCAAGCCTCCAACATTTTGGCTAGCAGCCAAGCACAATAACTGTTTGCACTACCCAGGGTCCCCACAGATGTCAAAGCTCCACTTAAAAACCAAGGTCCTGAGTGTGAATGGAAGCTTCTCTGAGATGGGCAAAATCATGCCTAGATAGTTTGTTAGTCCACATTAAATGTATCGATTGGCCATTTTTGAAATATGTCAAAAATAAGGAGTACAGACAAACAAGTATCATATATATTTGATAAAGCATATAATTTTCAAAATACAGTGATTATGAGAATACAGGCAAGGCCTGTACTTTGGAAATAAACATATAGCTGATGTATCAAGACTTCTCTTGAGATCACAAATTAGTTTTATTTTTACTTTTTAAAAAAACATTTTAAAGTTTGCTTTGCTCATGACCTGGCTCGTCTCTTAAGTGGTTTGTGGAACAATTCTTCTCTTACTTAGGATGAGAAACTAATCTGTCTGAAGGGAACACCTGCACTATCACATTGGGTCCAGAGAGCTGACTCAAGCATCCTCAGATGCAGCATGCAAAACTCTGTGTGGATATGCATTTTTCTGAACTGTCTACCCATGCCTTCCATCAGATTCTTGATGAAGCCCATGTTCTTGGAAAGTTGAAGAACCACATTACCTCTACAGTACCAAGACTTTATTTGAACCACTTAGTTGATATTAATAGCTCAATAAAAGATCAAAACGATTCTTATACTATTTGATTTGGTAAAATGTCTTAATTATAAAATCGTTTTAGGAAATTTGACTTGAGTATATTTAAGAAATTTAAATAATAGAACTAGGCTGTTGGGTAACAAGGTCAGCCACATCTCAAAGAGACCAGAGAAAGACTCTGGAAGCAGCGATCATGACATATGTATGGTTTATCTGAGAAGCTTACTTACAGGACCGTGGCCCAGGATGCTGGCTGGACCAGTTTAGCACTCCACAACCACCTAGCAAGGGACACAGGCTTATATACCATTCCAGCTGGGACCAAGGCTCATTGTTTTTCTCCCACATCCTTGGACAGTCAGTGCTCCCAGGGACTTCAAGTCCAGGCCCAGATGTTTTCCTTCCTGTTGCTAAGGCATTCCTTGGCCTTGGCTGCTGGCCCAGTCATGCCACTCCCGGCATTGTACCTTAGCCTGAGTCCATACCAAATTCACCCCCAGCACGCTTTGGGGAAGAAAAAAGCCGATTCCATTAGGAGGGGATGCGTATAACTGAATAACATTACCCTACATAGGCTTTAATATTTATGTTTAGCTCTTTAGGAAAATGTATTAAATAAAATTCTTATTCTTTTGAAAGTAAATAGATACTTGTCAAACTTAAAAAGGCTCTAAAACAATTGGTTCTCTTTAAAGGTTTTAAACAAATCCCTGTGAATTTTCTTTAACTTTTAATTCATTTACCAAATCCTTTATTTTACTGATAGTTCAAAATAAATCATTTCAACTTCTGCCTAGATTACAACACATGTCAACTACAAGACTTCAAGTCAATTGGTTTATATTGCACAAACGAAAACAGTTAACAAGATGTTCATGTACCAAAGCAGACAACAGCTAATGTTGAAACTAGTTAATGCATTAACATTGGCTAATTTCATCATTGAGAAAAATGATAAAGGGAAAGAAGTGGATTCTATGGATTAGACAAACAACGTTGTTACCAAAACAACACTAGCAGGGTAGAGGTAGGCTTGTTGTTAGTTGCCATGGAGCCAACTTTGACTCCTTACAAACCCATGTACAACAGAAGGAAACATTGTCTGGTCCTGTGCTGCCTTCATAATCATTGGTATGCTCGAGTTCGTTGTGGCTACTGTGCATTTTGAGTGCCTTCAAACCCAGGGGGCTCATCTTTCAGCACTACATAGGACAATATTCTGTTGTGATTCAAAAGGTTTTCATTGGCTAATTTTCTGAAGCAGATCATTAGGCATTTCTTCCTAGTATGTCTTAGTCTGGGAACACTTCTGTAACTTGTCCACAATGGGTGATCCTGCTGGTATTTGAAATACTGGCAGCATACCTTCCAGCATCACAGCAACACACTCGCCACCATGGAATAACAAACTGACAGATGGTGGAGAAGTGGACTTACTACTGCCCAAACACATGCAGGTCATTAGCAAATGAACATGGTAGATGCTAACACTAGCCTAGTAATTTCGATATGCACCACAACTCTGATTTTCAGCAATCCATATTGAAATATTTCTCAGTGCCTGCATGACTCCTCTTCTCCTTATGTCCCATCACCTACTTCCTTGTTTCCTCCTCACGTCTCCCAGGTGTCCCTCATAGAACCCATGGATCCCTCTGTAACAGTGCTGCTCTGGTCTTTGTTCCAGATTACCAGCACCTTCTCAGAAGGATTCACGTCTTTATATCTACAACATCTGGCACGTGGTAGATGCTAAAGAAATGTTGTTGGTGAATGAAAAAATAAGAGCCCTTCCTAAAACCATAACAAAGATAAAAATGTAGGAAACAAAATACACATTCAAATTGCTTTTCATCTTTCTCTTTGAAGGCTCTGATTCAAGCCAGCAACTTGGGTTGATCTGATTTTTGCAGGTGCTTCCCATGAACACAACTGGAGACAAAGTGGCTGGTGCCAAGGCCTTAGTGCTCACCCTTACAAGCTTGGGGAGGTCAGACTAGCATTCATCCCTCCTGAGCAACAGTGAGGTGAACCTGCAGAGACAGGCTTCTGTGTGCCTGTTGCCCATGTCAATAATGACACCTCTACCCGAAAAATGATCGGGTGCATTTAATTTTCCTAGACAATTATGGCTCAAGTGTGGCATGTTTGCGTTTCAGGTGAAAGGTTTAAGGCACTAAGGGAGAGTCCTTGTTGCATCATAAACAGCTAGTTAGCTGGCAGTGTTTCCAAATGAACTTTGATTAAAGTTTTTGAGGCAGTGACAGGAAAGAACAACAACATCCAAGTCTTCATTAATCAAACAAAAAAAGTGTCATCCAGAACCATCATCCCAGAGCCACTGCCAGTAAACCAGCCCCCCTGCAGACACCCCACTGTTCAGGATCATTGAAAAGTACCCTAGCCCAGGACATGAGAGGATGCCTAGACTGAGCCTAGAACAGAAAAGAATAGAGAGGGTCTGTGATACAGAAAGGGTCAGAAGGACTGTTCTGAGGGCCCATGAAGCTCTGTGTCCTCCAGAGAGGACATGCCCATGAGCTAGACAGAAACATGGGCCAATGAGGCAAGACCAGGCTCAAGACTCTCCCTGCAAAGTGTTTGCTGGCCAATAGCACAGAGTACTAGACCTCTTCCCTCAGCCTCCTCACTCCTCATTCCTCCAGCCCAGCAGCCAATGCCTCTCCTTCCTCCTGTGGCTCCAGGCCTCACGTACACCTCGTATTCCCCTTCTTCTCTCTGTCCTCTCATGGTCCCAGTCCCTACATACACCTCGTACCCTTCATCTCTCCTCTCACATCTTCAGAAGATCAAAGGCTGCAGTAAAGGCAATAACTTATACTCTAATATGAAAAAAATACATTCACGTTGTTGCTTTACCAAAGTCACCACAGCTGGGCAATAAAGCTGGCTAGGGGCATTCCAGGGCCCTTTGAATGACATCACACTGGGCTTCTGCAGGGACCCCTTCTAAAGCCACTCTGTTCAGTTCAGCATCTCTAAATGCCTCCTATGTGCCAGGTCTGCCACAGGCACTGGGGGCAAAACACGAGTAGGTCACATCTTGCTCCTAAGGAGAATGGCTCTGGTCAGCATTGCAGTTTCACAAGAGTGGCCTTGCTGTGCTTTGAGAGTGGTCAGTGAAGGTAGGGTCTGGTCTTCCCCTTCAGTCTCCTGGAGGGAGCTTGGGCTACAGAATCCTCTGTTCTGAGCTTCATCAGCCCCACTTTGACTAGGTTGATAAACTAACCACACTGGACAGGCTCTGTGTGGCCTAGAACAGCCCTACCATACTTAGAGCCTCCTGGTGGGGGTCTCCTATATCAGTCACCATGATTACATCTGGAGCCTTGATATCTTGGCCACAATTGCCTGGACTAGGAATTGGTGTCTGGCCTAGAATAAGACCTCTTCTCAACATGAGTTCCAAATATAGATGAGAGACTGGAAAGAACTGCCATGTCCTTTGAGTTGGGTGATTGTACTACATATAGAAAAAGCTCAGACAATGGAGAGGCACTGAGACTGTAGTGGACAGAGCCTATGAAGAGCATAAGATACCAGCAAGCAAAAGCATGATGCAAGAAGAAAACAGATCTGTTAAATACACTGTCACTCACCAATACCTAGAACCATCACTGCCTCATAGGTAGGTGTTCAATAAATATGTGTTTAATGCATGGTTAAAGAACAGAGAGATGTGTGTCAGCAGTGGCCGAAGAAGAAACAGTAGAGCCACAGGGGAGCTCCTGACCACATGTATATGCCCCAGTATAGGAAGCTGTAGGCACCTAGTGCTGAATGGGTGACAAGTTAACTTGATCCCTAGAGGTATCATACCCCGTACAACACCTCTGCTTCCCTGAGGCCTAGTGAGCCATTGTAGACAATTCTCCCTGCTCTTTATTTCTTGCCCATGTAATTTCAAAATGAAATGACAGTAACTTGGATACTCTGAGTGTCTCTTGAAACCTGAGAAAGGTTCACAAGACCTTGTCAAAGTGAGAAGGAAGCAGAGTTTCTGAACTTACAGAGATTCGAAAATGAAGAAAGGACCACTGAACTTGGAGGCCTAAGGTGTGTACCTGCCTTGGGTTAATCCCTAGAACTTCTTGACTTCCTTTCTAGTTCATGACTTGAGTTAATAATGGGACAAAATCTCCTAGTGGAACTAAAAGCAAGAAAAATATTTTTCAGGTGGTCCCTTCCCATCTTCCTGCCCCATTTTGCCTCTTTCCAGATCAAGTACAAGAAATTTCTGTATTTGCTCCTGTGTGATACAAACAGGACCTCGAATTTGATGAGTGGGTTGTTCCAGCTAAGACCCTGAAACAGGCCACAACCCTTTGCCCAGCCCTGTCCTGAGTGAGTCAGCACAACTCACGCCACCCTATAATCAAAGCCAGGTTTATTCTGGAGCCCTGAACCCACAGCAAAACAGGAGATGATAACTAGCCTGTTAATAAAAGATAAAAGTGTTATTTTTAGATTAGGTTAACCTGGAACAAAGTTGACTGAGTTTTAGCTTACTAAGGTGACCAAGATTGTATAAATTAACGGGTCACCTATTTATGTGGTTCAAAACCCAGAATTAGCAGTGCACAAATTAACATCACTTATCTACTCTCATAACTATGGTGTCCTGAAACGGACATAGGTGATCTAGGTAAGTAAAAATGGCCTCTGTGAACAAATGCATTTCTCTTTCCTCTTAGAAAACAACTTAAAATCTATTCCAAGTGTTATACAAACCTAGGCTTTAATAGTATTGCATATTTGATATAAGCTGGACTCTGACTACAGTATCACACTGAGTTAAAATCTGTTCATTCCTCTTTTCAGTTTTCTTCAACGGGTGGATAATGCTAACACAGGCATGGCACAGTGCTAGATTGATTGCTGCTGGTGGTTGTTTCAGGAAGATTTTCAATTAAGGATTCATTTCTCAGTTCCTACATGGAACTAATTTATAAAAGAATGAATACAGAAAATAAGAAAGAGTTTTATTAGAAAAAATAAATCTCACTATTCCCTTTAAATATTTTTAGTAGCCTCTGACAATTATACAGAAGAGGTGGTATGCCATTTCTTCATCTGACAACATGAAGAAATTCAGACCCAGAAGACCCATGAACACAAAGCATTTTCCTATTAACTCTGGAATAAAACTCAATTTTCTCAGTTTAATTTCAGCACTGTGACCTAGCTAACATATATGTTATTGAGTAGGTAAAATGAGACCAAAGAAAAGAAATTAAACTTCTAATTCTGACTAATTGATATATGATTTCCACCTTTGGCAGTGATTCGGTACTGTATATCAATCTAGCCATTCTGCTGAGAAGAACTATAAAAGCTGGATAAAATACAAAACATGTTATTGAAGAACTATAAAAGCTGGATAAAATACAAAACATGTTATTGAAAGACAATGAAGAGCAACCAAAAAGAAAGCATGAGTTCAACATTCTCCTTACTTTTCCTCTTGAAGCATTTGCTAATTCTGAAGCAGTGCTCCATTAACAAACAGAAAACAGAGGCTCAGAGTTTTCAGCCAGTGTCACAGGACAATGGAGACAAAAAATGGAGTCCAGGGCTACTAAGGCATCAGTAGTAGAGAAACCAAGAATTTGGAGAAACAACAACAACATAAAACACACACACACACAGAGAGAGAGAGAGAGAGATAAATGAACACAACATTCTGCATTTCCTCTTGAGGTAATTGTTAATTCCTAAACTGTGTAGAGTGAGATTCCAAGAGGTCAACAGGAGAATGTCAACTAGAGCAACATATGAAAAAAAAAAGACTGGCATAGTGACACTTACGAAAATACCTCAAGGGGGGGCAGAAGGTGTGGTTAGCAAATAAACATAGAAGGACACATTTGCATGAAAATACTGCACTCTTCTTTTGAATGACCTTGAGCAAGGTACTTAACCTCTTTCAGCTTTGTTTTTCCCATCTTTTAAATAGGGATATTAACACCCAACTCAACGAGTTGTGAAGATTGAACGAGACAATGAATGTGAAGTACCCAGTATAGAGCATGACTTATAGTTGGCACTCCAAAGGGTTGTTGTTGCAGTTCATTGCCATCAAGCCTATTCTGACTCATGGGGACCCCACGTGTGCAGAGTAGAACTGCTCCATAGGGTTTCCAAGGCTGTGAACTTTGGGAGCAGATTGCCAGGCCTGTCTTCCAAGACTCCCCTGGGTGAGTTTCAAACCACCAACATTTTGGCTAGCAGTTGAGCACTTAACCACTTGTGCCACCCAGGGACTCAAAATGAGAGGTATTATTTTTATTATATAGGTACAGTAATCTACCAGGTAGGAGGAAAGCATTGAATAACAAAGCATTAAATTGGAAAAAATTAAGACTAAGTCTGTTTTTACTCTGAGAATGATGAGGAATAGCTGGGTACTAACAAATGCAACATGTTATTTACACACACTGATTTCCCTATTCTTCAAGCTGCAAAATCTGGTTGCCTTAGAAATAGGGTAGTTATTAGCCATCAGTAAAAACGAGCACACTGCTGAGAATTTATAAGAAAATACATTTAATTACGTGTCATCTTAGCCAGCCATACTGTGAACAAAGATTCTGGCAACAAAGGGATAATTGTTGCCAAGTACCTGCCAAATGTTATTTTCCTAAGTTAGTGGGGTTTTTTTGTTTTTTGTTTTTTCCATTTTTGATTTGTTTTTTTCTGACTGAGGCCTGAACAAAGAGTTCCAGATGGCAACATGGAGTGAGAAAGCCCCATTACCACAAACCAAAAGTCTCCCAAAGTACAAAGAACATTGGAAAAACCTTAAATAATATTTCCCCTGGGTAGAGGAAGAGATGCCATAGACAAAAGGAAAATAGGAAATAATGGCGATATACTTTAGGGTACATTCTTTGAGGACATTAATTAGGGTTTTTTTTTTTTTGTCATTGAATGTTCCCTCCCACAAAGAATGCCAGTGTGGTACCTGGTGCAAGCTGCAAGGTTTCGTTAATTGTTGATTGAACTGAATTAATCACTAGAGAAGATAATAGTTACACAACAACATAAACAATGATCAATTTATTTGACACTTGTGTGCTTCAGTCACTTTCTTAAGCACTTTCCGTATATTATCAGATTTAATCCTTCTAACCACCCTATATCAGTTTTATCATTCTCAATTTTTAGATGCAGAAACCCATCTCATATTGGTTAAATGGTATGCCTGTTATCACAGAGCTAGTCAGTAATAGAGCTGGAGCTTAACACCCAGTCTTTCTGACTTCAAAGGTCACATTCTACCACAGCACTGAAAAACTGGAGCAACTTTCCACCTTAAAATGAATGAGTAACTAAAAATCAATGCATAAGACTAAGCGAGGCCAATATAGGACTATTAGTCAATGTTAGAATATAGGTCAAGAAACTCAGGAAGATACCACTGTGTTGGCAAATCATAGGACATTATACGTAACAAACAAGTTCAATGTTATGGGGTTAAAGACAAAAACATTCCAAAAAGGCAATGCAGGCCAATTGTTTAACTCAACCTCCACATTTGCACTAGCAGAGTTTGCATATACTACAAGGTAAAGCCTCACACAGCCTCATGCAGGCCAGTAGTTTGTATACCCTTCTTTCTCTTTAGCTAGTAGAAAAATGTAGGTGTGAAAGTTGCAAGTATGAATATGAAAACCATCTAAGCCACTGTTGAAATTTCGTCTAAATATCAAATGTAATAGCAAAGAGAGTCAATGTCAGAGGTCTTGCTTTCATAACTCTTTAGAAATAGGTATGGAAAGTACTTAAGCACAGACTGGAGGTGTAATTTTGCTCCATAGGAGCAACCTGTCTCCACTCCAGGGTAATTCATGGTCTCCACCATCATCTAGGTATCATCTGTAAACTGAAGATTCCTAAATCACTCCCAAGATCTATGAACTACAAAATCATAGATCTAATTAGCTTCTAGTTAAATAATACAAACACATCTCAAATTCAATACATTCAAAATTGAACTCATTACATGCAATCCAAGAAAGTTATTTCTTTAGTATCCCCTATTCCAGTAAATATCCCAGGCAACTCACAGTCATTAGAGCTAGTGATCCAGGGGTCATCTTGACTCCCCTCTTTCTTCATCCACATCCAAACAGCCACCAAGTTCTGTCAGTTCCGTCTTGGTATATTCCTTGATATCATCTCAAGCTCGCCATAGTACCACTCTGTTTGTCATTGTTTCTCAACTGAATTAGACCAAGTGTCCCAGTCATTCTCTCCCTAGCTTTGCTCCAACATAAGCCGCTCTCCACAACTGCATCCAGAGTAATTTTATGAAATCTAAAATGATCTTATCATACCTCCCTGCAAAAAGCATTCACCTTTTCTTCAGACACTTCTGTATAGAGTCCAAACATCTTCAAATGCCATACAAGATTCTTCATGAACTTTCACCTTCTCATCTCTCTACCTCTGACCGTTTCTGTTCCTACCCTGACCTTCTATAATCAAAGAAAACTCCATACTCTATTTCAAATGGTGTGTACTCTCATCTCTGTGATTTTTGTAATGGCTGCCCTTTTAAAAAAAACAGACCCAAAAAATAAATAAATAAACATTCTTTCATGCTTTTCATACCCTGCCTGCTAACCCATCCTTACTTTTATCTCAGGTAAGGTCTCTCTTAGGAAATTTATAATTGGCACCCATCTTCTCTCCTTTCATAGTACCTCACACTTACCTGTCATGGCACTTAAAATATTATGTTGTGATCAGAAGGAGAGAAAGCACCTAAAGGACAGAAAGGTATTATATCCATCTTTGTACTTCTATCACCTGGTATAATATCTAGAAAATAACAGGTGCTCAATAAAGTTTGCTGAATAAATTAATTCAGTAAAGAGGAAAGGGAAAAAGGGTGGAGTGCCATTGTGTTGGAGAGAGAGTTTACAGACACATTTTAGCAACTATCTGACAAAGATGATCTATTACATTTTTGGAATTCAGGACTTCAGCAAGGAACTAAGGAATAAAGGGAAGTCTGATCTCAAATGTTTACATAAAATAAAGATCATAATTGAAGCATTTAAATGCCTCAAGGGACAAATGGATTCATCAGCTGAAGTGCAAATGAATTCATCAGCTGAAGTGCAAACCAGTTCACAAATATTCCAAATCTAATAATGTCTATAATAGAGTCTTTGGGGAAAATGGATATGTTCTGCACTGGGCTCTGGAGACAGCACTTGAGAAAATCATAGAGTGAAGCCAGCCCGCTAGAACCTTCCTCCATGCAGAACTACTTCAGTCGTAGAAGAAGTAGTGGTAAAAATAATAATCATGACAAACATATAGATAGATACGTAGGTGGGTAGGCATCGATAGAGATAGTGTGAGACAGAGAGAGACTATACCTCTTTGCTGGTGAAGATACAGTAGTGGAACAATTTGCAAAAACAAATGGAAGCAAAAAGTGCTGATATCTGGAAGGTGGAATCCAATGGGCTTACAGGGTACTATAGTCAGTTCATCCCTGAGAAGTAAGTTACGGTCCGATTCCAAAGATGGCGATGTCTGTGGAAAACCAGCCTCTGGTGCAAAATCTGGTAAGAGCAAGTGAAAAATGAGCTAATAACTGAACAAGTCAAGAGAGGAACTAAAGATGGTAAAGATGAGGATGTAGAGGAATAATAGCAAGGATGTTGGCCAACAGCAATATATCAGAGCGAAGAGAAAAGAACAGTCACACTGAACTTGGTTGGGGAAGAGAGCACAGCACAGGAGAACACACAAAGAGATATGTGGGAATGAGAATAGCCCTAAATTCAGGACTTGCATTTCTGGCCATGATGGAAAAACAGGGATCGGATTCAACCTTCTGCTCTAAACTACAACAATAAAAAATGGGCAAAATGAAAACTGTTTTCAGATATAGGACAACAGGCAGTACAGACAGGAAACAAGGTGAGCCCTATGATTGTTCCAGCTTACCGGTTGGAGAGAATTTTTAGTTAAGTGACAGTGCAGGGAGGGGAAATATAAACAAAACCTGACTGTCTCCCTGAGTCAAGAATTCAGGGATGTCAAGGTGGCTAAGTTTGCAGGGTAGAGTCACGAAGAAGGGGGCTCCGCACAGAGAAGAGAGAGCTACAGAAAGAGAGCTTCACAGAGATCTGAAGGGGGCTCCCTTTTAGTCTTCAGTCGAGTGCTGATCAGCACACAGATATTAGGAAACTACTTAAGGTGGGAGAGAGAAGCACCAGAAATAAGAAGGCAGAACAGTCGCTGAGCTTACATGGGGCAAGGAATGCTCATGTTCACATAACCAAAGTGGAAATATCTTGTTATACATGGGGCATAAGTGTACTCAGAAGGGAAAAAATAGTCCTAGACTAAGGGCTGCTCTGATCCTACTTCACCAACCTTCAAAGAAAGCCTCAAAGGGATCAACTGTTTCCAAGTAACTTAACTATCTCAGAACAAAGCTCAAAAATACTTAAAGGAATATAAAAATACCCAACAAGATAAAAATCACAATCATGCATCCATTTAAAAATTACCAGACATGCAAAGTAGCAGGAAAATACAAACCATAATGAGGAGAAAAATTGATCGGTACAAACAGACCCAGAAATGACACAGATAAAAATAGTAGACAAGGACATAAAAATAATTATAACTGTCTTCCATACGTACACGAAGGTGGTGAATAGTATGAACATATTAAGGAACTCATGGAAGATATAAACCAAAAAACCAAACTCATTGCCGTCGAGTCAATTCCGACTCATAGTGGCCCTATAGGACAGAGTAGAACTGCCCCACAGTTTCCAAGGAATGCCTGGTGGAGTGGAACTGCTGACCTTTTGGTTAGCAGCCGTAGCACTTAATCACTATGCCACCAAGGTTTCCCATGGAAGATATAAAACAGCCCTAAATTTGGAAGAGACGCATCTCAAAACTTGTGGTATCTGTACTATATGTGAGAAGGAAGCAGAAATACCCATTGCATTATCTAACGTGATCATAAAATTTATTATCCAAACAAGTACACTTTTGAGAGGCAAAGGGATAAAGGGGTATTATTAATTACCTTGGGACTACAAGCATAAACTGAGACTGTAGATTAACTGTGACGTATGATGAGCCAAATACTTCCTCCAAAAGCATAGCAGTATTAAACTCAGGGCAAGGAAGGCAATGACTGTCAAAAACAGTTGACACTATAAAGTTCTAGTACTTAGTGAGACAATCTTCGGCTTTTTGGAAATCTCAGACAACCAAACTAATTCACGTAATAAAGCTCTGAAAGTAGTTTGTTTTCTGCAGCCTTCTCCATTTTGCTCTGTGACTGAAGTTGGTCTCTCTATGTGTGCTCTAGTCTGACTCAAGTCCTCTCCCCTATCACGCTTAGCTGAGACAAGTCTCTGCCCCACCCCCCCGCCAGGGCTCTGACTTCTATTCCTGACAGGAACTAATATAAAAAAGTATCTACTGAAGAGTCATGAGTCAATGAGTTACCCCTCTTTAGTGAGACAGTTATACCTGAATGTCACCTACCAAAGGCAATGTGTCAAGCGGTGACCCCAAGAGTAAACCTTCCAGGGACCCTCTAAGGCAGGAGGGATTGTGTGGTGAATCTGGCCTTTTAGGCAGCCTACAACTTATATCATTTTGGTAGCTTTCTTTTACCTGCGTGTTGGTGAATCCCCTGACAGGTTGAATCCTTCAGTACTCCAGATTATTTGCCCAAATGAGCCAAAATATTAACGGTTGCCTAAGAGAAAGATAATCTAATAAGAAGCAAGTCTCATTAACCTTAAAGTTCCAGTCTAGAACTGAGAAACTTCAGTCCAAGAGGCATAGAGCAAAAAGATTCAGAGCTTATTGAGCATCTCCACTGATTTCAGTGAGCCTCTGTTCCAGTGAATAGTTAAATTATCACAGATTCTAACTTCCTGTCATGACCTGATTGAAATCCAGACCTAAACTTGTCCTAGAGCATGTGGTAAACCAGATGAGCCTGAATCTCAGTTGTCACCACCTTCTCAAATTCTGGCAACTTAATTTAAAAAAAAAAAAAGCTAGAATTTTGCCAAGGTATCAGATAAAATATCAAAAGGGGAAAAGAAGGTGTCTTCCTTTCAGCTCAAGGGCAGGTCCCAGGCTGAGGGTCGGGGTAGAAAATCCATCCCAGGAAGCTCCAGGGACCTGGGACAGACTGGCCAAAGCAAAATCAATTCTGTGGTGAGAGGAACTCTAACACGTTGGAGACTACTCATGCTAGACTGATGGCCATGTATGAAAATAAGCCTTTTCTCTCTGCTTCTGAGTCTTGTCTTCAAACACAGGCTTGTCCCAGCATGCAAGGGGAAACAAAGCACGCTGAGCTCAGATAGGAATCTGAGTGCTATGGAAAAGAGCCAAAAAAGTGGCATCTCGTCTGCCGCTGATGATGCTTGGAATCCTGTTGCCTTTAGGTAAATGAGAACTGAAACTCATTCTTGGCTTACACAGAAAGCAATCTTAAAGCATGGAGCAGCCTCCTCACGCAGCAACATTCAAGTAACCGCAAACAGATACAGAAAAAAAGTCTTATCTGTCAGTGTCAGACATAGTCTTGGGATGACAAAACTGACAAACATCACCCTTCGAGACAAGTGAAAATATTTCTTCTCTCGTAATATACTTAAGGTGAATCAGGTCTTCAAGCATTTGGGTGTTTAAATAAACAGACTTTTGTAAATGTCTAATTAGCAGCTAAAGGTTGGCAATGAAGGCTGGAGTATTGGGAAGAAAATGGTTGGATTTAGTTTATCTTCAGTGCTTTCAGTTCTTACTCCCTTGGCCACTGCCTACAAGAGCACATCCTTGGACTCGGGCTGACTTCAGCAGAACCAGGGACTGCCAACAAATGAAGTTCACGAGGACTCCCACCCAGACCTCCCTGTGCTTTGGGGCCCAGAATCTGGTCCTCTAAAAGATTCAGAAATCCATAATTCTCTGGTTAGAATCAGCTTTTCCACTGGGGACATGCAGAGGTATACCAGGACATGTAAATCCACACAGTAAGCCTAGAACAGCTTACCCTGAGCAACAGTTTCACTAGAATATTGAGGGGAAGAGAGAGTTAAGAAATTTTCTCTCAGTTTAAGAGCAAGTCCAAGGTTTTTTATATTAAAATATGGATGACATAAGATGTTTTACATAGTTTGTAAGAAATTTGAATATAAAGTATGAGACTTGCAGACTTTTTGCCTCATGGTGGATATTTTGGTGCCTTCAGCCCTCCAGCAGTACCAGCTCTGCCTCCAGTTTCTGTCTAAAAGTCTGATAAATACTGCCCTAGATAAACGTGTCACCCCTGGAGAGCCCAGGACAGCTCCTGCTTCCAGCACTGGCTTGCTTTTCCTCACGACTCTGAGGAAGCCCATGGAAAGCAATCTCTGTGAGCAATGACCACTGCTGATAGGACGTGCTGGCCGCACAGTTCTCCTCAGTCCTCTACCAAGAGGTCTCAGAGAGGTGAGGTGAAGTATCCCTAATGGCAATATCAGAAAGTCAGGATCCTTGATGCTTATAGGCTGCCATGCTTGACCACTGAATGGGTATGGCATTGGGCAGGCCCAGCAGGAAGGCAAGAGATGTTATGGGGAAGAAATAGCAGGCACAGCACAATGGCTGCTTCCAAGGGCAGCCTTCCCAGGACTCCCAGGACACCCAGGTTCCGTGGCAGGTGAGACATCCTGTGGGGGTTGGCCCAGGGCCAAGCAGAAACCAGGCCTGCCCCCCCTGCCACTCCATACAGCACTGTCACCATGTGTTCATGCCCCTGCCTGCACCAGCCCCTGCAGCCAGATACATCTGGGACCACATTCCTGACACAGGAGGGCTAAATGGGCTGCTCTCCTCTTGCTTATCTACCTGCCTTTTCTGCCTTTTATCTACCTGCTACTTTTATTTCCTTTCATGGCTTCTTCTTTGTTTCTTTGGATATAAATGCAGGAAGAACAAATGTAACCATGGGAAATCAACATGTAAATTCCCCACTTGACCAAAGGAAGTAAGACTACAATACTTACTTTTTCCACCTGCCATTATCATGTGCACAGACATATATGTGTGTGATTCACATATACAACGAGAAATAATGTTTCTACATATAAAACAGGTGTTAATCTGTACATTAACATATATATAACATATATATAATATAATCATGTTAAAGGGAGAATCTACCTTCCCTTTAGAAAAAGTAATATGTATGTATGAATATATGTGTGAGTGTGTGTGTGCATGTGTGCATGTGTGTGTGTGCTCAGTACTCTTCAACAAACATTCAAGGAGCATCCACTCTGTGCAAGAGCAGATATATGGATTTGTGGTTGTGCATGCACTTTCAGAGCATGCTCTTCCCTGTGGAACTCCATGATGAATGCCCTCAACTCCTTCAAGTCTTTGTCCAAAGACCAGTTTTTCAATGTGCACTCCTGATTTCCCTTACCCCATTCTGCTTTTTTCTTTTTCCAGAACATTGCTGACCTCTTATACTATAAAATGTACTGACAACATCTCTGTGGTATATTGTTTCATTTCCCTCACTACAGCACATATTCCACATAGCAGGGATCTCCACCTCGCTCAATACTTTACCAAACATCTAGCATAGTATCTACTGCATAGTAGGTGCTCAGAAAAAAAAAAAAAAAAAAAGGTATGTCAAAAAAATTAGTTCCATAAATTACTTTCCAAACCTTACCTTCTCTTTGCCATTCTACTTTCTGAATAAAGTAAAAGGATGCCATAAGGAATAGGGAGTGTGAGCATCTAGTTTTTTTTTTTTAATTGTACTTTAGATGAAGGTTTACAGAACAAACCAGTTTCTCATCAAACAGTACACACATTGTCCTATGACACTGGTTAGCAACCCCACGACACGTCAACACACTCCCTTCTCAACCCTGGGTTACTTATTACTAGCTTTCCTGTTTCCTCCTGCCTTCCAGTCCCTGCCCCAGGGCTGGTGCACACCTTTACTCTTGTCTTATTCCATGGGCCTGTTTAATCTTTGGCTGAAGGGTGAATCTCAGGAGTGACCTCATTACTGAGCTGAAAGAGCATCCGGGGGCCATACTCTCAGAGTTTCTCCAGTCTTTGTCACACCAGAAATTCTGGTCTTTTTTTTCGAGTTAGAATTTTTTTCTACATTTTTCTCCAGCTCTGTGTGGGACCCTGTACTGTGATCCCTGTCAGAGCAGTCAGTGGTGATAGCCAGGTACAATCTCGATGTACTGGACTCAGTCTGGTGGAGACCGTGGTAAATGTGGTCCTTAGTCCTTTGGACTAATCTTTCCCTTGCATCTTTACTTTTCTTCTTTCTTCCTTTCTCCTGAAGGGGTTAGAACAGTGGAGTATCCTAGATGGTCGCTCACGGGCTTTTAAGACCCCAGATGATACTCACCAAAGTAGAATGTAGAACATATTCTTTACAAACTATGTTACACCAATTGAGCTAGATATTCCCCAAGATCACGGTCCCCACAGCCCCCAGCCCAGCAATTCAGTCCCTCAGGGAGTTTGGATGTGTCTATGGAGCTATCACGACCTTGCTGGCTTCCCCAGTATTGTGCACTCTCTTACCCTTCACCAAAGTTTCCACCTATCTATCGTCTATTAAGTGTTTTTCCATCCCTACCCCTCCCCTCCCTTATAACCGTAAAAGATCGTTTCTTTTTATATGCAAACCCTTTCATGAGTATTTACAGTAGTGGTCTCATACAATATTTGGCCTTCTGTAATTGACTTATTTCACTCAGCATAATACCCTCCAGATTCATCCATGTTATGAGATGCTCCACAGATTCATCATTGTTCTTTGTCGTTGCGTATTTAACACTCCATTGTGTGTATGTACCAAATTTTGTTTATCCATTCATCTGTTGATGGGCACCTAGGTTGTTTCCATCTTTTTGCTATTGTGAACAATGCTGCAATGAACATGGGTGTGCATATGTCTGTCCATGTGATGACTCTTATTTCTCTAGGGTGTATTCCTAGGAATGGGATTGCTGGATCATACGGTATTTCCATTTCTAGCTTTCGAAGGAAGTGCAGTATCGTTTTGCAAAATGCTTGTATCATTTTGCTTCCCCCCCAGCAATGCTTAAGAGTTGCTATCTCCCCGCAGCCTCTCCAACATTTGTTACTTCCTGTTTTATTGATTCGTACCAGTAATGCCGGGGGTGAGATGGTATCTCATTGTGGTTTTGATTTGTATTTCTCTATTGGCTAAAGATCCTGAGCATTTCTTCATGTGGCTGTTGGCCACTTGAATATCTTCTTGAGTGAAGTGTCTGTTCATTTCCTTTACCTATTTTTTAATTGGATTATTTGTATTTTTGTTGTAGAGGTGTTGGAGTTTCTGGTAGATTTTACAGATTAGACCTTTGTCTGATTTGTAATAGACAAAATTTTTTTCCCGGTCTGTAGGTTCTCTCTTTACTCTTTTGGTGAAGCCTTTTGATGAGCATAAGTTTTTAATTTTCAGAAGATCCCAGTTATCTAGCTTATCCTCCAGAGCTTGTGTGTTGTTGGTTGTGGTTTGTATCCTGTTAATGCCATGTATTAGGGCCTCTCATGTTGATCTTATTTTTTTCTTCTATGAACTTCATGGTTTTGGTTTTATATTTAGGTCTTTGACCCACTTTGAGTTAGTTTTTGTATATGGTGTGAGGTATGGGTCCTGTAGAGCACCTAGTTTTAAGGAAGGAAATAATTTAGGTTTTAAGTGTTTATCGATGGATACCTAGCACCTCTTTGAGTCCTAGGACCTTGATATTGTTTCCCAGAGTCAGTCATTTGTCATCCCAGCAGGAAGCTTCTGCCTTTTTTATTAGCAGTATGGCAATGTGAGCACATCAGACCACATTTTATTCCATCCAAGACCAATGACACAATTTCCCATCTGGCTGAACTAGGGGCTGAAAGTGAGCTGGCCAAGACTCAATCAAGATAAGTTGAAAGTTATGTGCTTTAACAGAGGGAAATCCCTAAAGAAGTCATGGAGAATCTTTTTCCACATGTTTAGGGTTGTATTTAATCCTTGCCATTGATATTGACAGTCTCAGGTCAAGAAAGCAGCAAGTTTCAAAGACAAGATCCTGGACTAGAAACTAGGGCACCTGGATCCCAGTGCTGGCTTCCTCACTAACTACCTGGGGGTTGTTAGGACAGTCACAGCTACTGGTGGGGTGGCTCTGGGGGAGGCCTTAATTTAATGCTGCTCCAAGAATCTCTGATGATGTCCGAAGTAGCCTTTCTACCACCTATGCTGTGCAGAGATGGGTAACTCTTCTTCCAAGGTCTTGTCTAGATGAACTCTTAGTTGGATTAACCAAGCGCAATATTGGTGAAGAACCTAAAGCTGAGTGCTCAGAGCAGCTGCCAAGAAAATAATACACAACCAATCTCCACATACTGTTCAGATCTGTGAACTCAGTCCTGGTGACCAGTGCCCAAAGAAGGCCCACACACCCACTACCAATTAGGGGTGAGCTAAGAACCTCCACTGGACATTTCCTTAACTCCATCAACAAGAACAGCATTTCTCAAAAGATACCTCAAAGGATTCTAGTTGGACAACCAAATACCAAATAGCAGGGTTTTTTTTGTTTTTTGTTTTTTTAATGAGGCAGAAATTAGCCAGAGACTTGGCAGAAACCTACTGAAAGATTACAAACGACCAGTTGCTATCAAGTTGATTTCAACTCCTGGAGAACTCATGTGTGTTGGGGTAGAATTGTGCTCCATAGGATTTTTGATGACTGATTTTTCAAAGATAGATTGCCAGGCCTTTCTTCCAAGGTGACTCTGGGTGCACTCAAACCACCAGTCTTATAATTAGCAGCCAAACACATTAATTGATTGCAACACTCAGGGACTCAGAGATTAGCCTTGATTAAAAATCACCTGGAATACTCATCGAACCCCACATAAAGTAGATCCCAAAAGTCACCAAGACGTATTATAACCAAGCTTGCCAAAACCAAAGATATAGAGAATTTCAAGAGCGGCTAGGGATAAAAGAAAGGTCACATACAAAGGAGAGTCAATAAGAAAAAGCTAGGACTATCCAGCAGAAACTATGCAGGCAAGAGGGCAATGGATGACATATATAAAACCCTGAAAGGAAAAAGTGCCAGCCAAGAATCATATATCCGGCAAAATTGTCTCTTAAATATGGAAGCAAAATCAGGACACTCCCAGATAAAAAGAAGTTTAGGGAATTTGCAAAAACCAAACCAAAACTACAAGAAATACTAATGGGAGTCCTCTGGTTAGATAATCAGTAACATCAGATAACAACCCAAGACTAGAACACAGGACAGGGCAACCAGATATCAACCCAGAAAGGGAAATCACAAAAATAAATTAAGATAAAAAACACTCAAAACAGGGAACACTAATGTCATTATGTAAAAGATGACAACATTAAATTACTAAAGAGGAATTTAAAAATGTAATACTAGATTTTTCATACGAAAAGGAAGTCAAGGCAATATAAAGAGATAAAAGTTTGGTTTAAGCTTAGAAAAATAGGGGTAAATAGTAAGGTAAGCACAAAGGATACTAACAATCCTACACATCAAAATAAAATACAAGAAAAACGTAAACTCAGCAAAAAACAAAATCAACAACAATGAAAAAGAGGAAAAGACGATATACAAAGAAAAACTACTCAGCACAAAAAATTAAGTGGAAAAAAGAAACTGTCAATGACACACAAAAAAGATATCAAAATGATTGCACTAAACTCATACTTACCCATAATTATGCTGAATGTAAATGGACTAAATGCAGTAATAAAGAAGCAGAGAGTGGCAGAATGGATAAAAAAACACAATCCATCTGTGTGCTGCCCACAAGAGACACACCTTAAAAACACAAACTAAAACTTAAAGGATGGAAAAAATATATCAAGAAAACAACAATCGAAAAAGAGCAGGAGTGGCAATACTAATTTCTGGCAAAATACATTTTAAAGTTAATTTTCCACAACAGATAAGGAAAGACACTATATAGTGATTAAAGGGTCAATGCACCAGGAGGATATAACCATAATAAATATTTACACACTCTACAAAAGGGCTTCAAGATACATAAAACAAACTCTAACAGCATTGAAATGTAAGATAGACAGTTCCACAAAAATAGTAGAAGATTTTAACACACCACTTTTGATGAAAGGCAGAACATCCAGAAAGAAGCTCAGTAAAGACACAGAAGATCTAAATACCAAGATCAACCAATTTGATCTTACAGACATATACAGAACACTCCATCCAACAGCAGCCAAGTGTACTTTCTTTTTCAATGCACATGGAACATTCTCCAGAATAGACCACATACTGGGTCATAGAGCAAGCCTTAACAGAATCCAAAACATCAAAACATTACAAAACATCTTCTCTGAGCATAAGGCAATTAAAAGTAGAAATCAGTAACAGAAAAAAAAGGCAGGGAAGAAAAATCAAACACGTGGAAACTGAACAACGCCTTGCTCAAAAAACACTGGGTTATAAAAGAAATTAAGGATGGAATTAAGAAATTCATAAAGTCCAATGAGAATGAAAACAAGTCCTATCAGAATCTTTGGGATGCAGCTAAAGCAGTGCACAGAGGTCAATTTAGAGCAATAAATACACACATCCAAAAAGAAAAGGCCAAAATCAAAGAATTATCACTACAACTTGAGCAAATAGAAAGAGAGCAACAAAAGAAACCCTCAGGCACCAGAAGAAGGCAAATAATACAAATTAGAGCAGAATTAAATGAAAGAAAGAACAGAAAAACAACTGCAAAGAGTTAAGAAGTCCAAATGCTGGCTCTTTGAAAAGATCAACAAAATCGATAAACGGTTGCCCAAACAGAAAAAAGAAAAACAGCATGGGAAGCAAATAACCCAAATAAGAAATGGGATGGATGATATCACAACAGAACCAACTGCAATTGAAAGAATTATATCTGATTACTATGAAAAATTGTACTCTAAAAATTTTGAAAACCTAGAGGAAATAGACAAATTTCTAGAAACCCACTATCTACCTAAACTAACACAAACAGAAGTAGAAAAATTAAATAAATCTACAACAAAAGAAGAGACTGAAAAGGTAATTTAAAAACTCCCAAGGAAAAAAGCCCTGGCCCTGACAGCTTCACTGGAGAATTCTACCAAACTTTCAAAGAAGAGTTAACACCACTACTACTAAAGGTATTTCAGAACATAAAAAAGAATGGAATACTCCCAAACTCACTCTATGAAGCCAGCATATCCCTGATACCAAAACCAGGTAAAGACACCACAAAAAAAGAAAATTACAGACTTATGTCCCTCATGAACTTAGACACAAAAATCCTCAACAAAATTCTAGCCAATGGAATTGAACAACATATCAAAAAAAAAAAATAATTCACCATGACCAAGTGGGATTCATACCAGGTATGCAGGGATGGTTCAACATTAGAAAAACAACCAATGTAATCCATCACATAAATAAAACAAAAGACAAGAATCACATGATCTTGTGAATTGACCCAGAAAAGGCATTTGACAAAGTCCAATAAGCATTCGTGATTAAAACTCTCAGCAAAATAGGAATAGAAGAGAAATTCCTCAGTATAATAAAGGACATTTATACAAAGTCAACGACCAACATCTTCTTAAATGGAGAGAGTCTGAAACCATTCCCCTTGAGAATGGGAACCAGGCAAAGATGACTTTTATCACCACTCTTATTCAACATTTTGCTGAAGGTCCTAACCAGAGCAATTAGGCTAGAAAAAGAAATAAGGGGCATCCAAATTGGCAAGGAAGAAGTAAAAGTATTTCTATTTGCAGATGACATGATCTTATACACAGAAAACCCTAAGGTATATTCAAGAAAACTACTGAAACTAATAGAAGAGTTCAGCAGAGTATCAGGATACAAAATAAACAAAAAATTCAGTTAGATTCCTCTACGCCAATAAAGAAAATATCAAAGAGGAAATCACCAAATCAATACCATTTACAATAGCCCCCCAGAAGATGAAATACTTAGGAATAAATCTAACCAGAGACATAAAAGACCTATACAAAGAAAACTACAAGACACTACTACAAGAAGTCAAGAGAGACCGACATAAGTTGAAAAACATATCTTGCTCATGGTCAGAAAGACTCAATATTGTGAAAATATCTGTTCTACCCACAGCAATCTATGAATACAATGCAATTCTGATCCAAATTCCAATGACATTTTTTAATGAGATAGAGAAACAAATTACCAACTTCATATGGAAGGTGAAGAGGCCCCAGATAAGTAAAAGCATTACTGAAAAAGAAGAACAAAGTAGGAGGCCTCACACTATCTGATTTTAGAACATATTATACCACCAAAGTAGCCAAAGCAGCATGGTACTAATACAACAACAGATACGTAGACCAATGGAACACAGTTGAGAATCCAGATGTAAACTCATCCACTTATGAGCAGCTGATATTTGACAAAGGCCCAAAGTCCATTAATTGGGGAAAAGACAGTCTCTTTAACAAATGGTGTTGGCATAACTGGATATTCATCTGCAAAAAAATGAAACAAGACTGATACCACACACCATGCATAAAAACTAACTCAAAATGGATCAAAGACCTAAATATAAAATCTAAAATGATAAGTACCATGGAAGAAAAAATAGGGACAATGCTAGGATCCCTAATACATGGCATAAACATTATAAAAGATATTACTAACAATGAACGAACACCAGAAGAGAAACTAGGTAACCGGGAGCTCCTAAAAATCACTTAGGCTCATCCAAAGACTTCACCAAAAGAGTAAAAAGACTACCTACAACTGGGAAAAAGTTTTTGGCTATAACAAATCCGATCAGCATCTGATCTCTAAAACCTACATGATGCTGCAAAAACTCAATAACAAAAAGATAAACAACCCAGTTAAAAAAATGGGCAAAGGATATGAACAGGCACTTCACCAAAGAAGACATTCAAGTGGCTAACAAATACATGAGGAAGTGTTCACAATCATTAGCCATTAGAAAAATGGAAATCAAAACTACAAAGAGATACCGTCTCACCTGACCAAGGCTGGCATTAATCAAAAAAAAAAAAAAAAAAAACACAAAATAATAAGTGTTGGAGAGGTTGTGGAGAGACTGGAACAATTATGCACTGCTGGTGGGAAGGTAAAATAGTACAAGCAATCTGGAAATAGATTTGGTCCTTCCTTAAAGGCTGGAAATAGAACTACCATACGATCCAGCAATCGCACTCCTCAGCATATATCCTAATGAAATAAGAGCCTTCACACGAGTAGATATATGCACACCCATGTTCACTGCAGCACTGGTTACAATGCCAAAAAGATGGAAACAACCAAGGTGCCCATCAACAGATGAATGGAAAAACAAGTTATGATATATTCACACAGTGGAATACTATACAATGATTAAGAACAGCGATGAATCCGTGAAATCCATCTCATAACATGGAGGAACCTGGAAGGCGTTATGCTGAGTGAAATTAGTCAGTTGCAAAAGGACAAATATTGTATGAGACCACTATTATAAGAACTCAAGGAAAAGTTTAAACACAGAAGAAAATATTCTTTGATGGTTACGAGGATGGGGAGGGAGAGAGGGAGAGGGGTATTCACTAATTAGATAGTACACGAGAACTATTTTAGGTGAAGGGAAAGAACACACAATACACGGGAGGTCAGCACAACAGGACTAAACCAAAAGCAAAGAAGTTTCCTGAATACAACCAAACGCTTTAAAGGCCAGAGTAGCAGGGACAGGGGTCTGGGGACCATGGTTTCAGGCGATGTGTATGTCAATTGGCATAATAAAACGTATTAAGAAACACTCTGCATCCCACTTTGGTGAGTGGTATCTGGGATCTTAAACACTGGCAAGCAGCCTGGACCAAAGGAGAATGAAGAACACCAAAGACACAAGGTACACATAAGCCCAAGAGACAGAAAGGGCTACATAACCCAGAGATTACATCAGCCTGAGACCGGAAGAACTAGATGGTGCCCAGCTACAACCGATGACTGCCCTGACAGGAAACACAACAGAGAATCCCTGATGGAGCAGGAGAACAGTGGGAAGCAGACCTTAAATTCTCATAAAAAGACCAGACTTAAGGGTCTGACTGAGACTGGAGGGGCCCCAGAGGACATGGCCCCCGGACCCTCTGTTAGCCCAAGACTGAAACCATTCCGGAAGTCAACTCTTCAAACAGGGATTGGACTATACGACAGAAAATGATACTGATGAGGAGTGAGCTTTTTGGCTCAAGCAGGCACAGGAGACTATGTAGGTAGCTCCTGTCTGCAAACGAGATGAGAAGGCAGAGGGGGACAGGAACTGGTGGAATGGACATCGGGAATACAGGGTAGAGAGGAGCAGTGTGCTGTTACATTAGGGGGAGAGCAGCTAGGGTTCAAGTTTTTGTATGAGAGACAACTTGATTTGTAAACTCAACAGAAAAAAAAAAAGTTAAAAAAAATCCATCTAGAAGAATAGCCAAGAAAACTTTGACCAAAGAAGAAAGAGAGGGTATTCCCAATCACATACTGACACATGTTATAAAGTTATAGAGTAAGTGTCAATAACAAATTAATTAACACTGTATACACCCAAATGTAGATATGGAGATATATAGATATGTGTATAATTTCTCGTATGATAAATGTTAGATTTTAAAATCCAAAGGGGAAATGGATTCTTTAATAAAAAGCTCTGTTCTTAACCCACATAATATACCAAAATAAATTTCAAGTGGATTATAAATTTACATACTGAAAATTACCAATAAAAGAACTAGAAAAAGATAGCTAAATATTTGCCTGATCTCTGATAGGGGAAAGTGTACCTAAGCATATGCGTATAATAAATGGAAGATCAACGCGCAGAACTATATTAAAAATTTTAATTCTCTCTATAAAAAGAGAATTAATTAAATTGAAAGATAAACAATAAACCAGAAGGAGAGAGCTTTAAACAATATGACAGGCAAATGGTTAATATTCTAAATTAAGAGCTCTTAAGAAACCAGTCTGCCTATTATTGGTTGTGTGACTTTGGAGGGGTTATTTAACCTTCATAAACTTATTTCATTCTAATGAGAATAATAATTGAATATATTTCATAGGATTGTGTGAAGATTAAGAGATAATATGTGAAAGCATTAGTACAGTGAAAGGCTTACAAAATGTTTGCTGTCATTATTACCACTATTATTATTAAGCGACTCAATAGAACTATATGTGCAAACACTTGAAAAGGTAATTCAAACCAGAACAATACAAATCACATTAAAAAAAAAAAACTGCAATTGTACCTGCTCATTAGCTACCTAAGCAGTTATATTAAAACAGTATTTTTGAATCCTAACATATGGAGCTTGGGGAAAATTCTCTTACCTTGCTGGTGAAAGTGTAAATTAGTATAATCTCCCTTGAGGAAATTTATCAAAATGTATCAAAAATCTTTCAAACAATTTTTTTAAACATTTGATCTAATAATTCTTTGCTTAGGACTTTACCTAAAGAAACAATCTTATATATACAAAAGAAAAAAACATACCAAGATTATTCATCATAATAGCAATATAAGAAACAACATAAGACCCAACAAAGAAACATTAGTTCCATCCATGAAGCAGAATTCTGTGTAACCACTGAAAATCAAAATTGTATAAAAATGTATAGAAGCATAGAAAAAATGTTCACAATACTCATTCAATTTTAAAAAAGTAAATTATAACACCTTCCATATATCATTTCAATTTGGTAATAAAATAGCATATTTTTACAATATAGGGAGAGACCTATATTAAAGGTATATGCATACATGTGTGTTCATGTATGCATATGTGTGTGTACGTATAAAACAGAAATGAATATACTGCTATGTTAAGCAGTGCTTATATCTGGGTAGTGGAAGTGCTGGCGATTTTTATATTTTTCATATTTTCTGTGTCCCTGTCTCTGTTTTCTAAACTTTCTACAATTTGTGTGTACCACTTTTATTATTAGAAAAAACACAATGAATATTATCTTTTAATAGTCTATCTTAGGCTGGGTTCTCTAAAGAAGCAAAACCAGTGAAATGTATATACACAGAGAGAGACTGATCTCAAGAAAATGGCTCATGCGGTTGTAGGGGCTAGAAAGTTCCAAGGCAGGCCACATGTCCGAGGAAACTCCCTTTCAACTGATTGGCTGCTCATAGCAGATCTCATCATGGAAGTGATTACATCATTAATAACTGCCAAACTACATCCAGACCGCCAAACCGCTGAGAATTATGGCCCAGTCAAGTTGACATGCAACCTTAACTATCACAATCCACACTTTGCCAACTTGGCACCTGTACATACGTCTCCTTAAGCCATACAAAATCCCTAAAGTCGTACTTGTGTGTAACATGATAAAACTAACAACCAAAAACACACTAGCCCTGTTTACATCTTATATTTTATAAATAAAGAAAACAAAAATATTTGATACACAGAAACAAGTAAGAAATGCACATAATTACAGTCCTTATTTATGCAATTAATCATGTGGCTGTAGCTGGTATTTTAGAACCACTTTCTTCCTCCACTTATTCCGTATTCCCTTTACCCTCAGCAATCACCTCAGCTGGTTGTGGTCCTTTGCCTGGTGAGGTGACCCAAACCTTTATTCCTGAAGGGTCTGGCCATTAATAGTCATGTCAGAATTGGGTTGCTATAGTTTTCCAATGACTTTAATCACAGGGCATGGTAGTACTAACAGACACCTTAAGGGATCTCCTGCATTCTAGACATACTCTTCCTTACCTCCATTATGTAATATCAATCTGATTTCCACATGGTAATTGGCATCAATCACACCAGCCAGTATGGTAACTCCTTTCTTTGCCTGTTGATGCAGAGGCATAAGGAGCCCAAAGTGGCCAAGTGGCATTCTTAACTTCCAGTTCAAAGAAATCAGTGATGTGTCTCCTGGTAGGAGCATTCCTCCCTTTGGAACTAAGACCTCTAGACCTGCAGAGCATAGAGTCATGGGAACAGGAAACAAAAATTTTTCGAGTAGATCACTAGGGGTAATAGTGAGTCGTGCCACTTCCATTTCTACCCCTTGATTCCTGGTTGTATAAATCCTGGCTATAGGAAAAACAGCACCATATATAGACACTGGTTTAGAGTATATACAGCCTCCTGGAGAACATAGCTCCCATCCTGCAAGGTATTGCCACCTGACTGGCACCATAATTGTATTTTTAGAAGATCATTCCATCAAGCCAGCTGCTTCAGGATGATGGGGAACATGGTAAGACCAGTGAATTCCGTAAGCATGAGCCCATTGCCACACTTCATTTGCTGTGAAGTGAGTCCCTTGATCCGAGGCAATGCTGTGTGGGATACCATGAGAATGAATAAGGCGTTTTGTAAGTTCTCGGATGGTAGTTTTGGCAGAAATATTGCATGCAGGGAAGGGAAGGCAAATCCATATCCAGGCTAAGTTTCTTTTCCAGTAAGAACAAAATGCTACCCTTTCCGTGATGGAAGTTGTACAATGTAATCACTCTGCCACCAGATTGCTGGTTGATCACCTCAAGGAATGGTACCATATCAGGGACTCAGTGTCAGTCCCTCCTGCTGGCAGAAAGGACACAGCAGTGCGTGTAGCCAAGTCAGCCTTGATGAGTGAAAATTCATGTTGCTAAGCCTATGCATAACCTTCATCTCTGCCACCATGGCCACTTTGTTTCTGTGCCCATTGGGCAATGACGGGAATGGTTGGGAAAGAGAATGGTTTCCACAGAATGCGTCATCCTATCTACTTGATTGTTAAAATCGTCCTCTGCCTAGGTCACCTTTTGGTAAGCATTCAAGTGAGACACAAATATCTTCACTTCTTTGGCCCATTCAGAAAGGTCTGTCCACACACCTCTTCCCCATACCTCCTTGTCTCCAGTTCTCCAATCATGTCTCTTCCAAGTCCATGACCATCCAATGAAATCATTGGCCATAGCTCATGAATCAGTATACAATCGCATATCTGACCATTTCTCTTTCCAAGCAAAGTGAACAACAAGATGCACTGCCCAAAGTTCGGCCCATTGGGAGGATTTACCTTCAACACTATGCATCAGGGATGTTCCAGAAAGGAGCTGTAGTGCTGCTGCTGTCCACTTTCGAGTGGTGCCAGTGTATCATGTAGAACCATCTGTAAACCAGGCATGAGTTTTCTCTTCCTTTGCCACCTGATCATAAGGAACACCCCATGAGGTCATACGTGTAGACTGGGAGATGGAAGGTAATGTGACAGGAGTGGAGACCACAGACATTTGGGCCACTTCCTCATGCAAATGACTTGTGCCTTGGTGTCCTGCACAGGCCCCATCTCATATATAACCATTCCATTTAATGATGGAGTGCTGCTGTGAATCTCTCCCACAACTAAAAAGGAGACAAAATGCCTGGTGGGCCTCTCTGGATTTTGAAGGCAACATATCCCACATTTGGGTGTGCTACTCTGGCCTATTTGTAAAGTGACTCAAAATCTGCTAATTATGAGTGGGGTGCAGAACAAGAGAAGGCTCTGCAACAGGTTCAGGCTGCAGTGCAAGCTGCTGTTGCATAGGTCATATGATCCAGCTGATTCAATAGTGCTTGCAGCATCCGTGGCAGGTAGAGATGCTGTTTGAAGTTTTTGGTAGGCCCCTATTGGTGAATCACAGCACAGACCCTCAGGATTTTGGAGCAAAGCCCTGCCATCCTCTGCGGATAACTACTCTCCTTTTGAGAAACAGCTTTTGGCTTGTTACTGGGCCTCAGTAGAGACTGAATGCTTAAACCATCGGCCACCCAAGTCACCATGTGGCCTGAGATGGCCATCATGAACTGGGTGTTTTCTGATTCACAGAGACATAAAATCAGACTTATCCTTCAATTTAAAAGGACTATCTTGACATCACCCACACCTCTAGAAATTTCACTGAGATGGAAGGCACCTGAATTTTTGTTGAATTAATTTCTCACCCTCTAACATGCAGATGTTTTACCAATAAGTCCAGAGTCATTGACACTTCTTCCTTACTAGGTTCAGTCAGCATAATGCCATCAGTGTAATGGACCAGTGTGACATCTTGTGGAAGGGAAAGACGATCAAATTCCCTGTGGACTAAACTATGACATAGGGCTGGAGAATTGATGTATCTGTGAAGTAGGACAATGAAGGTATATTGCTGGCCTTGCCAGCTGAAGGCAAACTGCTTCGTATGGTCCTTAGAAATAGGTATGGAGAAAAAGGCATTTTTAGCCAAATTAACGGCTGCATAACAGGTACCAGGAGATGTATTAATTTACTTAAGCAATGAAATTACATCTGGAACAGCAGCTGCAATTGGAGTCATCACTTGATTAAGTTTTTGATAATACATTGTCATTCTCCAAGACCCATCTGTTTTTTTGCACAGGTCAAATAGGCAAGTTGAAAGAAGATGTGGGAATCAACACCCCTACATCATTCAAGTCCTTGATGGTGGCAGTAATCTCTGCAATTCCTCCGAGTATGTGGTATTGCTTTTGGTTTACTATTTTCCTGGGTAAGTGCAGTTCTAATGGCTTTCACTTGGCTTTTCCTACCATAATAGCCATTGCTCCACTTGTCAGGGATCCAGTGTGAGATTTTGCCAGTGACTGAATATATCTATTCCAATTATGCATTCTGTAACTGGGGAAATCACTACAGGATTGGTTCGGGGACCCACTGTGAGATGAACCTAAGGTAAGACTTCATGAATAACCTGACTTCCATATGCCTCCACACTGACCAGTGGGCCACAGTGATGTTTTGTGTCTCACGGAATTAGTTTCAGTTCAGAGCCAGTATCCAGTAATTCCTGAAAGGTCTGATTATGTCCTTTTCCTCAGTGAGATATCACTCTCATAAAGGGCTGCAGATCCCTTTGGGGAAGGCTGGGAAAAAGATTAACGGTATAAATTTTTGGCAGTGTAGTTGGGTCCTTCCTCAAGGGGACTCAGCCTCCCCTTCATTCAAGAGATCGTGAGTCTATAAACTCGTTCAAGTCTGGGAATTGATTGATGAGCCATGACTATTCTGGTGATTCAAGTTAGACTACCATTCACTTGACCTAGAATTCTTCTGCTTATACAGATCAGGTAAATATTTAGTAGATTTACCATCTACTTTTTTTTTTTTACTCCTAGGGACACCATGACTAAGTAGTCAATGTCATAAGTCCATACAAGTCAGATGATTCTGATTACTGCTTTGACTCCACTGTCCTTTACAGTAACCATGCCTACCTTATCTTTGTCGGTTGAGTGCTGTCACTTGGTCTCTACTAAGGGTCCAATCAGCCCCACTGTAGTTAGGTGTCTTAATTTAGTTGGGGCAGTTCCCATTGTCAAACCTGACTTACATAAAATAGCAATCACAGCCGTCTTCAAGTATTCTGTAGCTCCCTTCACAAATTAGTTCCTCACCATTGTGGTAAAGGGTGTGTCCTCTGGGCACTCCCTGTGTGGGGCTCTGGGTCTAACTTGATAAACTCACTCTAACATGCCAGTTTCCCTAAGCCTTTGGATAGCTTCTTCTATAGTATACCAAGAGAGGTCTGATACTCCAACTTGATTTAGTGTGGGCTTCTGCCTAATCCGTGCTCCAGGGACCCAGCCAAATAAACTATTAGATCCTTTCCTAACCTCTGAAGGCATCTGCCTCAGGTGATGCCCCAGGAAATGACTCAGACACCTCCCTAGGGCAACGACTCAGATGAAGGCTCTTTAGGCACAGCTGGGTTAATCTGATCAGATAGGGGTGGTAAGGTTAACGGTTTTGTTGGTAGGAGCAATTCAACAGAATTTAGGGGCTCAGTGTTCTCAGGTTCCTGATTATCGGCCCATATGTCCCCATCCCAAGTTTCAGAATCATATTTCTTCCCAATCAATGCCCTCACTTTAACTTCAGACACCCTTTGGGGTTGGGAATTCAATTGGTGTTGTAATTCAGCCACTATTTAGATACACTCTGAGTTTGGTTTTTGGCAATATCAGCTCTGTTACTACAAGAAATAAGGCTTTCTTTCAAGGCACAGGTGGCAACATTAAGGTTTTTTATGTGGTCCTTGAGTTTTGACTGTGAAGCCCTGACATCATCTCTTTCTTCCACCACTTTGTCTAGTGAAATTATGACCAACCAACTAGTTTCCTTATACTCCTCATTCTGACAAAATTGTAGAAAAGTATCAAATATGCAATCTCCTAGAGCCTCACCTCTCAACAATACTTGATCTATTGGTGATGATATTTTGTGTATTTCTAGTGCCACCTAATGTTATGCATTAGCAGTGCCCTCTTTATTACTGGAAGTAGAGTCATCAACATCTTTAAGAATAACCAGACTTGAGAACCAATTTAGAAAATTCATCATTACAATTTTGTTCCTCTAGAATCACTCTCGGTATCAAATGTCTTAGGCAGGGTTTTCTAGAGAAGCAAAACTAGCGAAGTGTACATCTGTATATATATATATAGAAAGAGAGAGAGATTGAAGGTGGGGAGGACTTACATTAAGGAAATGGTTTGCGCGGTTGTAGAGGCTAGAAAGTTCCAAGTCTATGGGTCACACGTCAGGCTGGAGGCTTCTCCTGACTCATGTAGCTGCAGGTGCTGACAAACCCAAGATCAGCAGGTCAGATGGCAGACTGATGGCTCAAGTTCCAAGAACTGTAGATCAGGTGATGACAAATGGAGTTCAGGATCCTGAGCAGAATAAAAGCCAGCAAGCTTTACCAGAAAGCGCATGTATATTAGATGCAGGCCACACGCCCAAGGGAATTCCCTTATACCTGATTGGCTGCTCATAACAGACCTCATTATGGAGATGATTACATCATGTCAGATGTCATCATGGAAGCGATTACATCATTGCATAATTGCCAAACTACATCATAACTGCCAAACCACTGAGAAGCATGGCTCAGCCAAGTTGACACAGAACCTTAACCATCATATAGTCCTTGAGATCACTTTTACCCTTAACTCATAATACTTATTTCTCAAGCTATTATTTTTATCTCAAATTGGAAATCAAGAAGGCAAGTCATTCACCCAGTACAGGGTCTATGACTACCCAACTATGCTATGAGTGCCTCCATAAATAGTCTATGTCTGGTCTAAGTTCTTGCCTGACCGACACAATCATGCTGACCACCTCTACTACTACTCCCCCTTTCTTCAGCACCCTTTTCAGGAAGTAAAGGCATATACAAAGAGCATTGGATTTGGAGTCTCATAATCCTAGGGTAGAACTCCAGCCTTGTGGCCCCTGTGCCATTGGGCTCAGCATTCTGAATGTAGTAAGAGCTTGGAGAACCCTGAGGGTTTCCATGTGAGACAGAGAGTAACTTGTGATGAAAAGTCCATCTAGAGAATTTGGATTTTATTCTATGATCACTTTGGAGGTAAAGGATGATTTTAAATCAGGACACCAGTATGATTATTTGTCACTTAGCAAAGTATCTCTAGCAGCACTTCAGACGATAGACAGAAATGGCGAGAGAAAACTAATGACTGTTGAATAGTCCAGAGAAAGATAATGAGGATGAGCCCAAGACACCGAGACTAAAGAGGAGATGCTAGATTTGAGAGTGGAGGATGAGTGACTGCTTGGAAGTGAAAGGGGTGAGAGAGGAAAGAACTGAGGATGATACTTAGATTTCTTGCTAAGAAAATTATTGATATTGGGGCACTGCAACAGATACTGCTATTTGTCAACCCATTATCCACTCTCACCAGCTTCTCCTGCAGCTGAGTGTTGCCATGATAGTAATCAACCAAATATAAGTAGAAATCATTGGGGGACTTCCAGTAGTGTTCCTTAAAAGAACAACTGATGACACTCTTTTTTCCTCTCTACTCCCTTTTCCTATATCCTACTTGGAAACGAATGTGATGGAGGGAGCTCCAAAGCCATCTTGAACCAGGAGGTAATAATGAGGATAAAATGCACATTTCAAGAGTGATGGAGCAGAAAAATAGAAGTATAACGGGTTCTTGAAGACCTCCAAACTTCCATACTAGCCTTGGATTGTCTGTTTTCATTAAAAATAAATGTCTTGTTTAAGCCACTTTTACTTGGGTTCTGCTAAGTGCTAAGATAGTCATGATTAAACTAATATGAAGAACACAGAAAATGGGGGAAACCTTAGGCAGATACAAAGTTAAGTTTTTGTTATGTTGTAGTTGAAGCACCTGTAAAATATCCAGTTAGATTTATCCAGTAAGCACTTGGAAATATGAGTATAAAACTCAAAAAGATTGATTATAATTGAAGTCCTGATAATATCAGCCAAAGATGGTATGTGAAGCTAGAAGAAACATTGGTCCCTGGAGATCTCCAACATTGCATAGTAATTGTAAACATTTTTGCCCCTAATTACAGGGCCTCAAAACACATGAAGCAAAAACTGTTAGAACTGCAAGAAGAAATAAACAAGTCCACCATTATACGCACAGATTTCAGCACTGCTCTCAATAGTCAATAGAGCAAATAGGCAGAAAAATCAGTAAAGGTGTTGTTGCTGTTGTTAGGTACCATTAAGTTGGTTGTATATAGCAACCCTATGTACAACAGAACAAAATGCTTCCCAGTCCTGTGCCATCCTCACAACCATTGTTATACTTAAGCCCATTGTTGCAGCCACCGTGGCAATCCATCTCATTGAGGGTCTTCCTCTTTTTCACCGACCCTATACTTTACCAAGCATGGTGTCCTTCTCCAGGCACTGATCTCTCCTGACAACATGTCTAAGTTATGTGAGACGTCTCGCCATCCTGGCTTCTATGGAGCGTTCTGGTTGTACCTCTTCTAAGACAAATTTGTTCATTCTTCTGGCAGTCCATTGTGTATTCAATATTCGTCTCCAACACCACAATTCAAAGGCATCAATTCTTCAGTCTTCCTTATTCATTGTCCAGCTTTCACACGCACAGGAGGCAATTGAGAACACCATAACTTGGGTCAGGGGCACCTTAGTCCTCAAGGTGACATCTTTGCTTTTCAACACTTTAAAGAGATCTTTTGCATCTGATTTGCCCAATGCAATGCATCTTTTGATTTCTTGACTGCTGCTTCCATGGGTGTTGATCGTGGATCCAAGTAAAAGGAAGTCCTTGACAACTTCAATCTTTTCTCCTTTTATCATGATGTGGCTTATTGGTCCAAGTGTGAGGATTTTTATTTTCTTTATGTTCAGGTGAAATCCATACTGAAGGCTGTGGTCTTTGATCTTCATCAGTAAGTGCTTCAAGTCCTCAACACTTTCAGCAAGCAAGGATGTGTCATCTGCATAACACAGGTTGTTAATGGGTCCTCCTCCAGTCCTGAAGCCCTGTTCTTCTTCATATAGTCCCGCTTCTCAGATTATGTGCTCAGCATATAGATGGAATAGGTATGGTGAAATAATACAACCCTGACGCACGCCTTTCCTGACTTTAAACCACACAGTATCCCCTTGCTCTGTTTAAATGATTGCTTCTTGATCTATCTACAGGTTCCTCATGAACACAATTAACTGTTCTGGAATTCCCATTCTTCACAATGTTATCCACAACTTGTTATGATCCACACAGTTGAATGCCTTCGCATAGTCAATAAAACACAGGTAAACATCTTTCTGGTATTCTCTGCTTTCAGCCAGGATCAGTCCAACATCAGCAGTGATATCACTGGTTCCACATCCTCTTCTGAATCTGGCTGGAACTTCTGGCATTTCTCTGTCAATATACTGCTGCAGCTGCTTTTGAATGATCTCCAGCAAAATTCTACTTGCGTGTGATATTAATGATGTAGTTTGATAATTTCCACAGTTGGTGCAATCACCTGTCTTGGGAATAGGTATAAATATAGATCTCTTCAAGTCAGCCAGCCAAGTAGCTGTCTTCCACATTTCTTGGCATAGATGAGTGAGTA
Organism: Loxodonta africana; assembly: GCF_030014295.1. Lineage (NCBI taxonomy): Eukaryota > Metazoa > Chordata > Mammalia > Proboscidea > Elephantidae > Loxodonta > Loxodonta africana. The sequence goes on from NC_087342.1 coordinate 39,075,305, forward strand.
CTTCCAGCGCTGTATCCATTTGTTGAAACATCTCAGTTGGTTTCTGTCAGTTCCTGGAGGCTTGTTTCTCGTCAATGCCTTCAGTGCAGCTTGGACTTCTTACTTCAGTACCATCGGTTCCTGTTCATATGGTACCACCTAAAATGGGTGAACATTGACCAATTCTTTTTGGTATAGTGACTCTGTATATTCCTTCCATCTTCTTTTGATGCTGCCTGAGTCATTTAATATTTTCCCCATAGAATCCTTCAATGTTGCAACTCAAGGCTTGAATTTTTTCTTCAATTCTTTCAGCTTGAGAAATGCTGAGCGTGTTCTCTTCTCTTTTGGTTTTCCATCTCCAGGTCTTTTCACATGTCATTATAATACTTTACTTTGTCTTCTCAAGCTGCCCTTTGAAATCTTCTGTTCACCTTTTGTACTTCATCATTTCTTCCTTTCGCTTCAGCTACTTGACATTTGAGAGCAAGTTTCAGAGTGTCTTCTGACATTCATTTTGGTCTTTTCTTTCTTTCCTGTCTTTTTAATGACCTCTTGCTTTCTTCATGTATGATGTCCTTGATGTCATCTCACAACTCGCCTGGTCTTTGGTCATTAGTGTTCAACGTGTCAAATCTATTTTTGAGATGGTCTCTAAATTCAGCTGGGATATACTCGAGGCTGTACTTTGGCTCTCATCCACTTGTTCTAATTTTCTTCAGTTCTAACTTGAACTTGCATATGAGCAATTGATGATCATTCCACAGTTGGCACCTGGCCTTGATCTGACTGATGATATTGAGCTTTTCCAGCATCTCTTCCCACAGATGTAGTTGATCTGATTCCTGTGTATGCCATCTGGTGAGGTCCATGTGTATAGTCACTGTTTATATCAGTGAAAAAAGGTATTTGCAATGAAGAAGTCATTGATCTTGCAAAATTCTATCATGCTACCTTTGGTATCATTTCTATCACCAAGGCCGTATTTTCCAACTACCAATCTTTCTTTATATGCAACTTTAGCATTCCAATCACCGGTAATTATCAATGCATCCTGATTACATGTTCAATCAATTTCAGACTGCAGAAGTTGGAATAAATCTTCAGTTTCTTCATCTTTGGTCTTAGTGGCTGGTGGGTAAATTTGAATAATAGTCATATTAACTGATCTTCCTTGTAGGTGTATGGATATTATCTTGTCACTGACAACGTACTTCAGGATAGGTCTTGAAATGTTCTTTTTGACAATGAATGCAAGGCCATTCCTCTTCAAGTTGTTGTTCCCAGAGTAGCAGACCATATGATTGTCCAATTCAAAATGGCCAATATCAGTCCATTTCAGCTCACTAATACCTATGATATCAGTGTTTCATTTTGTGATAACTTCTAATTTTCCTAAATTCGTACTTCATACATTCTGAATTCTGAATATTAATGAATGTTTGCCACTGTTTCTTCTCATTTTGAGTCATGCCACATCAGCAAATGAAGGTCCCCAAAACTTGGCTCCAGCCACATCATTAAGATTGACTCTACTCCGAGGAGGCAGCTCTTCCCCAGTCATCTTTTGAGTGCCTTCCAAACTGAGGGGCTCATCATCTGGCACTATTTCAATATTCTGCTGCTATTCATAAGGTTTTTAACTGGCTAAATCTTTTTAGAAGTGGACTGCTGGGCTCTTCTTCCTAGTCCATCTTAGTCTGGAAGCTCACCTGAAACCTGTCTGCCATGGGTGACCCTGCTGGTATTTGAATACTGGCGGCATAGCTTCCAGCATCATGACAACATGCAAGCCCCCACAGTACAATAAACTGGCAGACACGTGAGGGGTGAATGTATAGACAACTTGAATAACTCTGTGATCCAATTTGACCTAACTGATATTTATAGAACACCATACCCAACAAACCTGTCTTGGAAGAACTATAGCCAGAATACTCCTTAGAAGCAAGGATGGTGAGACTTGGTCTCACATAATTTTTGACATGTTATCGGAAGGGGCCAGTCCCTGGAGAAGGACATCATGCTTGGTAAGGGAGACAGTCAGCCAAAAAGAGTAAGATTCTCAAGAAGATGGATTGACACAGTGACTGCAACAATGGGCTCAAGCATAACAACAATTGTGAGGATGTCACAGGACTGGACAGTGTTTCTTTCTGCTGTACATAGGGTCGCTATGAGTTGGAACTGACTTGACAGCACCTAACAACAACAACTACTCAACTTCAGCAGAATCACTTTCTTTTTATTTACCATCGTAAACCAATTTTGGGGCCATAAAGTAAGCTTCAGTAAATTTTAAAGGGCTCAGATCATACAAAGTGTACTCTCTGATCACAATAGAATTAAATTAGAAATTAATAATGAAAAGATGCCTGGAAAATCCCCAAGTATTTGTTCACTAAATAACATACTTTTAAATAACCCATGGATAAAAGGAAAAAGAAAAAAGAAAAATAAGAAAGAACTTTGAAAGGGAAGAAAATAAAGACACATTTCAAAAATTGTGGAATGCAGCTAAAGCAGTATTTAGAGAAATGTTTATAGCACTAAAATGCCTATATTAGAAAAGAAGAAATGTCTCAAATCGAAGATCTCAGCTTTATACTTAATACACTGAAAAAAGAAGAGCAAATGTAATTCAAGGTAAGCTAAAGAAAGTAAATAATGAAGATTAGAGTGTAAATCAATGAAATAGAAAACAAAACAATAGAGAAAATCAATGAAATAGAAAACTGTTTTGTTTTGAGAAATCCTTCAGGTTATGTCTCAGATCAAATGTCTCTCTGTTAGTAAATGTTTTCCCTGACATTTAAAATAAAGTAGGTTTCTTTAACTTGTAAAACCATAATAGAAAGTGGACCTATTTTGTCAATCGGGGATTTAGATTGATTCTTCTACTTCATATAAACTGCTGTTGTCCAGAGATCGTTAGTGATTCTCATCTACTTTAAGATCACCCTCTTAGCAACAAAAAGATGCTTATCTGTTGCTGATAAAGTTATTTAGTTTCTAACTGTTGGATTTTGAGGGACCCTCCCTAAGGAATGAATATGTATCTCCTCTAGGAAATCATGGAAAATTCTGTTTATTCTCCAGTGAGTCTTTATGAATTAATGTTCTTCATTTTTTTCTAAGTCTGTGTAAGTATATAATTGTATAAATATTTATAAATATATTTATATAATTGCAATTTCATTTCTAAAAAGTTATATAGTTATTGGCTGTTTAGGGCTTTTTTCTCTTATGCACCAGACTCCAGGAGGGTAGTGATTATATCTGGTTTTCTCAGTGCTAGGATAGCTTTTTACACATAGTTAGGTACTCAGTAAATACTTTAAATTAATCACAGGAGAGTAAATACTCAATGGTGAAAGCTGTGATAATAATAATGATGGAATATGCACAGGGTAAGAAGAGGTAAAAAGGAGGGATAGGCTTTTCTCTCTGTTTGAAGTTGGCAATCAAGAAAGATTTTATACAGAAGTGATAGTTGAATGTCCTTAAAATATGAATAGATATATGCAAGTAAATGGGATGGATAATGGGAAAGAGCATCTAGTTAGGAGGCACAACATAAGAAAAGGTAAAAGGGAATAAAAGAGAATGGCCCTTTGGGAATCTCCCAGTAGTTTGTCCTAGTTAGAGCACAGGATGCAGGAAGGGGAAAATAAGAGAAGATATAGACTTAAGCGGCAAAGCCAGATCATGGAGTGACTTCTAAAGAATTCAGCCTTTACCCAGTAGACATTTAGGATCTCTAAAAAATGTTAAACAAGGAGTCACCTAAGCAAATTTTTATTCTATCAAAATGACTCTGATTGTATGAAGAATGCATTGGAGGAAGCAGAAAAAGGGAAAGGAAGAAGAGATGGTTTGATTGAGACGTACTGATTAAGCAAATAGACAGAACTTGGTCACAGGTTGGCTTAGGGAGTACTGAGGGAGAGGGAAGAGTCAAGTTGACTCCCAATTATTCAGTTTAGGCAACGGAGGAGATGGTGTATAAATCAATGAAACAAGGAAAATAGAGGGCATTGTAGAAGAAAAAGATAGTGAATATCCTTTGGGACATAATCAAGTGTTTCTTTCCCCCATTTTGTACTAACTGCCTTCATTCTACCCAGTGGTCCCAATGGGAAACCTGACCATATCCGATATCTGACCTTACCTGGACCACCTGACACCCTCATTACACCAAAACTCACTTTTTCCTAGATACCATTCTTTGCAAATGGGCCCCAGAAATCTGCAAAATAGAAGTGAAATAACTGGATAAATAACTCAAAATCAGCATATCCAGATCATATCACACCCAGGTAACACATGTGCATTTGAACAGGAACTTTCTATAGAACATGTTTAATGAAACTAGTTTGGCTTGTTGAGGAATACACGAACTATGACTGATTTTTTTTTTTAGTTTATTTGCATTAACATTTTTGTGTGACAAATAAAAGTCTAAAAAATAAAAGCATGAAATAAAATAATCCTTACCTCTAATAAAGGAATTTCAACACACAAAGAATAATAAAAGCACGATTACAGAAAAAATAATACAGACAAAATTCTGACTAAAACAATGACAATAAAAAAAGAAAGAACTCTAAAGGTGAAAATATCAGAAAGCATATAGGAGATCTTTTTTAGGGGCATCTGAGACAGATTGTTTTCTCTCATGCCTCATATATCAAAAATGAAAGAACTAAAGCCTAAACCAAAACGAACAAAAAAACCAAACCCATTGCCATAGGAGTAAATTCTGACTCATAGCAACCCTATAGGACAGAGTAGAACTGCCCCATAGGGTTTCCAAGGAGTGGCTGGTCATCCTAACTGCCTACCTTTTGGTTAGCAGCCTGAGCTCTTAACCACTGCACCACTGGGGCTTCAACTGAAGCCTAGCACCCTAATTACTACAGTGTATAAATTCACAGTGTATCTCTGGCCTCAAAATATACCTAGGTTTATACCCGAGCACTGCCACTTCCTAGCTCTGTGACCTTGGTCCTTTAGCTTCACTGTGCTTCAGTTTCCTCATCTGCAAAACTATGATAATAGTAATTTCCCTTTTATAGAGTTGTTCAGAAGATTAAATGAGACTATATGTAAAGCACCTGACATACAGTAAGTCTGAATAAATGTTAGCTCTTTTGTAGTAGCAATAAAGATTTTAGGGAATATTTGTGCATTTGCATGATTTACTGTATCTACATGGTTAACTTCCTCATACTATCAGATTTCTTTGTCCCATGCTCAAAGATCTGGAGACAGGGCAGTGTCTCCTCTAAGGGACTATGAACAAAGTCCCTCCAGAGCAGGAAGTAAACAATGTAGAACATCAGTAGAATCAAACACCATGTACACAGCCAACAAAGCTCATGATGCCACTGGTGATTCTTATAAAGACAACAGTAACAACAATTATGACAGTGAAGCAATAACTATGACAGTTAAGTTTAATTAAGCCCAACTTAAAAGCATTCTTCAGAGATCTTGCTTACTTCTTCCACTTAGTGTTCTTAGGATTTAGAAGAGCAAGACAAACTTACAATCCCAAACTCTTCTTAAGAAGGTTGAGAGGGAAACCTCTAAAGTTGAACATATAATGTATGTGCTCAGTCCTGAGGAGCACAGAGCTCAGGATGGGCCCTGATTGTTCACAGGGCCACCAGGCAGTGCGAGGCACCTATTTATGGCTGCATTGTGTTGTCAGACCTGGGTGAGTTGGATAAGGAACAGCAATAAAAATGATTGTAGGGTTTCCACCAGGGTGGAGACCTTGGGCCTGAATCTCCCCTTCTCTCTCAGCAGGGTTGATGCTGAAGGAATGCTCCCCCACCCCAACCCAGAGCACCCCCACCCCAACCCAGAGCACCTGTATGGAGCACAGAAAAGAAGCCTTAGTTTTACATCCAGGAAGAAAGGTAACTAAGACTGACGGATCCCAGACAGCCACCAAAATTTTGGTGGATGGGGTTTACAGGGAGTGTATAGAATTTAATACAAATAAAAGGAAGAAAAGAGTATCTATGATATTAAACACTTCTCTAACTTACCTCCAAAGAATTCTGCCCGTGTTTGAACAGAGTAAAAGAAAAGGCTTAGCTGCACAAGAGAGCAGAGGGTGGTGGTTAAAAGCAGGAGCTCAGATTACCTGGTTCAACTTGAAGCTCCACTACCTACCGAGGCGTATTATCTTTGTCAAGTTTCTTAACTTTTCTGTGCTTCTATTTCCTAATTAATAACATTGGAATGATTATTGCAGCTATCTTGTAAGCTCGTTTAGAGAATTAAATTGAGTTAACAAATGTGAAGTAATGAGAACAATTCCTAACATATCTGAAACACTCAGTGAGTGCTCGAGAAGAACTACATGTGAATTTCTAACTTCACAGTCAAATATGAGTTTATTCCATCCTTTTACTACCAAATTATATCCCTCCATGAGAGTTCCTGAGAGCATATGCGATACTCTTCATTTTAATTATTGTAGCCTTAGGGAGAGGGGGACGTTTAAGCCTGACACATCGAATAGATTACGTATTTGACCTAGAAAGATTTCTTACGTCACATCTATCTGTTTGAGATCCCAGAAAGTTTACTCTTAATTATTAAAATGAACATTTTAACCCCCTTAAAAAAAAATCCCAACTCTGGTCTTTTGATTTTAAAGCTCTGCCCCTTAGCCTCCTCCAGAATATCAAATTGGAATCTCCACTTACCTCCTATCCAACTCATACCTTCAGTCAGGTCAACCTTCTTTCTAATTGTGCCTCCTATTCTTAACCCTGAGCTTTCACCCATGTTGTATCTAATTCTTGGAACAGATCTTCCACTTCCCATTGAAAGAAAATGCTCCAAGAATTTTCATGTTTCTGCACGTGGTCCAAGCAAAAATCACTGGCGACTTGGGTTAAAGGATGATTGATTGATGGCTAACAAGCCCTGGAAGTGAAAGACCTCTGGAAAGAGTTAGTGACATGTCCTTTGGAAATATTTGTCTACATTTCAAGGGTTGTAAACTCAGTTTTCCCTATTCTCCCAGAGAGGATTTCTTCACCTTCCAGAGCAAAGACCTACCTATTTATTTCTCTGTCTCTGTCTCTGTCTCTCTCTCTCTCATTCTCTCTCTGTGTGTGTGTCTCCATCTCTCCTGGAAGGAACAGAGAGGCAGATGTGCCAGCAACTCCTATATAAACTCAGGGCTCCTCCTCTGGGACACATACCCTGCACACACAGGCACATCTGGCCCTCACTACATCAGCCCACAAGAATTGCAGTCTGGGGAACTGATAAAGTGCTTCATGAGTAAATGTTCTGTTCCTTGATTCAGAGGTCTCAAGTTTATATACATTATGAATTATAAAGGCTGATATCCTGACTGACATGTGTCAATCTATCTATCTATCTATCTATCTATCTATCTATCTATCTATCTATCTATCTATCTATCTATCTATCTATCTATCATCTATCATCTATCTAACTATCTATCATCTATCTTTCCAAATTGTGGCAGACTAACTTGTTAGGTTACTGCTAGGTAATATGTCAAATCCATCAGTTTCAGACTTAACACCCATCTCTTCTCCAAAACCCACCTTCTATGTGCAGCCTTCAAAGGATAAAACTATGAATTCCTAAGGACCAACTCCATTATTTCATTTGTTTCTATAATTTGCTATCTCCATTCTTTTTTTTAACAAAGCCTAAATCCACAAAGAGTTTTTAAAAGTATTCAGAGAATTAAAATGATAAAATCCAAATATTTAGAGATTCACCCAACCACACTGGTGCCACGCCTGGCTTGGGACCCTGCTTGAGAATGGTGCTGAGCACAGAGTGCAGATCTCAGCTGTCCCTTGGGGCTTCCACAGCTCCTTTCAAAGTCAACCCTTCCCTCCCACATTGTTTCCAATTTTGCCTTTGTACAAGGAGGGAGGAGAGATGCAGCTTGCCCTCAGATTCCTCCAATATTTATCCAATTTAAAAAATGTCTTTGTAAGAGAACATTGCTTTTGTTTTGATTTCTGCCTTAAAGGCAGGGCCATAGAATGGGCAGGAGGAAAGAGCAGAGAACAGAGACATTTTTTTCTCCACCCTGAGCTCATCAGCCCTGCCTCCTGCTGTAGTTTCCCCAGGTGTGTGTCAGCTGAAAGGTAGGCTGGTAATTGAGTTAGTAGAGACACTAAGCAACTCTTCGCTCAGTGAGTGTGGTAAGGTGGAGCCTCAGAAGACAAACAGAGAGGCAAGTGCTGGGAGCAGAGGCAACATGGGATGGGATAGGATGGCAGAGTGGGGCTCCGTTAGACCAAGGACTCAGGCCTGCTCCTCTGCAGAGCCCCGTGGAGGTGGGTAACTCCAAGTTGGCAGCTGCAAGGAGCCCCTGGAGACCTTGTTCTGGGCCTGGGACTTCCAGCCCAGACAAACAGCAGGAAGTGAGCCTGAAAGCATCAGAATTACTGTGCTTCAGATGACCACACAGATGTGGCTCAATGTGGACTAAAGCCAAGAAAAAAAGTCAAGGGCTGTCCCAAATCTTCTAGCTTGCATAAGATCCTGAGACCCCCACAGGACTGCAGGACAGAAGTGTTCAGCAGGGTTAGGGAGCTACAACACAGATGCAGGTTAAATGTCTGGCTACCCTGGCTAAGTGGTGGCTCGGTGTTTGATGAATTTTGATAAAAAAAATGATCTGGTTTTCATCGTGGAAACTGGTGATGTAAAATGCTTTCCTGCTTCATAAGAACACCTCCCAGGTCCTGGCCTATAAAGAGTTCAGTAGTTACTATGCTTATGAGAAGGGCTACAGGTACTTCAACAATTGGCAATCCCAAGTCTCCTTTCTCCTTCAGCCTGTGCCAAAGGAGAGCTCACTCCAGCCTTTTCCAAGCTCTCTGCAAGTAAAAGGCAAAATGGTGATCCTCTGGACTCAAGGGTAGCCAGTGGGTTGACTGCTGTCCTAGAAGGGGCAGGGGAGTTAGAGAGACATCAGTGGACAAAGCCAGCACCCTAGGGGAAAGGAAGCAGAGTTCTCCCAACTGTTCTTGGTTGGTGTGAGAATAGCCCTGCACTCTCCCAGGAGGGGCAGAAGGTGGGTTTCTTGTTGGGAGCCCTCTCAGGCCCCACCCGCCTGACACCCTGTGCCCTCTCAGTCACCAGCTCCCCCATGTCAGGCTGCCACCAAGCACTTCAGTGGCACAACACAGGGGCTCCTTTGCTGGTTTCAATTGCTTAGTGATCAATACCTCTTGCCTCACGCTCCAAAGGAAAATGACAGCCAAATATGGTCAGTGCTTTTATAAACTATGCAGAGCCTCTCTCTTGCTTTGATCTGTTCTCACAAGGCATAGCAAATGGGTGTGACAATTGCTAAATAGGTCTGTGGAGCAGCAGTACTCCATGCCAGTGCCCACACAAACAGCCTTGTTCCCAGAGGCTCACCTAATACCCCGTGTGTGCCAGGACCCTCTGTCTGGACTTCTTCCTGCTCCTGGGTGTCCCAGAAGGGGAGGAGGCTGCCAGGGGCAGTGGAGGAGGGGGTTCCTGACCTGCAGCTTCAGATATTTTGAGGGTGGGAGTTTCTCCACCTTAGCCATGAAGTTCCATAAAAAAGAATCCTCTTAATAATATCTACAATCCATTGAAGGTCTACAAAATGACAGGCAATTTAGATAACTTTGTCACTTAGTACTCACAAAGGGAGATGAAGACACTGAGGCTCAAAGCAGCTGTGCAACTTGCTCAGGTCAGATCAACTGGCAAGTTGCAGAGGCAGGAGCAAACATGAAAGTGTTTATGCTGAAGCACCAGTGTGCTAAGGCCCTAGACTGGGCTGCCTTGGGTAAGCCAATACCAGGCAAGAACAAAGGAGTAGGGACAGAACAATGTGGCACCCAGCCAAAGAGCCTGTGACTGCCCCAGCCACACCTACCAAAGGCATGGAGGGAAGGCCTGGAGGGGAGAAATAGACATGCAGGGAGGGTGGGTGGCCACACTCTCACATCCTCACTGTTTTATAGGGCTTTCATCTGTGGTCTCTAAGACCCAGGCTAACATAATACTCTGCTCGAAGCATGGCTCACCCTGGCATTTCTGGCCAGCATTACTCTTGGAAATCAACTCCTCCATTCTGGAGACATGCTGTCTCAGAGACTAGGCAGGTGATGGAAGTGTTTCTGAGGCTCAGAGGACAGAGCTGTCCCTTCCCCAGCCTGTGTCTCAAATCCTACATGAAAACCTGGCAGAGTGCACATTTCCCCACCACCTGAATTTGAGAATCAAACCTAAACTGCAGCATTCAACAGGCTTCGATGAAGTAGAGATGGCCCTAAACAAGGTTTTTAAGAATATTCTTTCAAATCATATGTTTATGGGGAAGTGATTATTTCTCAATAATAATAAAATAAAGAACACTCTAACAATTTGCAGGAGGTCGAAACCTCAATCAACCACTTTGAAGCCAGAACACAAAAACCCTGAGGTAGGCAAGCCCCATAACTTGATCTGTGGCTCTTTTGATCTCAGACTCCTTCAAACCTCCAGAGTGATTAGCTGCTCATTTTGAATGTATCTTCTGCGATATCTCTTAATTCTTGGCTTATTTAGGAGCCACGGTTGAGATGTAAAGAATATTGATGTCAGTTGCATCTCTACAGGAGCCCATGGGTCTACCCTGCTCTCGGTCTCGGCTTTTTCCTGCCAGAAGTTCCTACCACTCTCCCAGACACTGTGCAGTGGGTGCCCATGATCACCTCCCGACCAGCATCACAGCCCCATTCCCAGAGCAGCATTCCCCAGCTAGCCTCTGAACACACAGCACCTATTCTAGAAAAGTCCCCAACAGGCCTACACTCACACTATGGAGGGACAGTGAGAGACTTCTCACAATCATCAGGGAGCTGCTTCCAGAATTATCTTCCCCAGCAAGTGAGCGCTGAGCACTCCGGTGTGTGCCTTTGCTCCAGTTGTGCCTCCTGCCCATCATGCTTCCTCCAAAGTTTCCCTGAATAAAACTAGAAGATCATTAAAATGTGCATTCCCAGCATGGCTGTGCTCAGTGGAAGCAGCATTGGGGTGGGGCCAGGATCTCAGGGCAGCTTCCCCCTGGGCCTAGGACTGGTCAGGCACTCCCTCTACATGTACCTCTGGACACCTTCTACTCCCCTAAGCCCACTGTGGCTGGTGCCTCCTTGGAAATGCCAGAGAAGTTTGCTGCACTCTCCTGCATGGCCTCACTAGGTCATTGTTACACCTGCACTGTTTGAGGTTGTCTTACCCCCTCAATGAGCAATACACCCCTGTGGCAAAGTTATGCTTTCTTGTTACTGTGCCCTGTAGTGCCAGCACAGATTTCAGCCTGAGGCAGGGGCTCTCAACCTTTGCCTTGTGAGAGCACATGAGTCACACTTCCCAACACATCCTTAGTCCCTGCATCCTCTTAGGTGTCAGTAAGTCATTATTTCCAAATTTCATTTTCACAAAAGTGACCACTGGCTGTATTTCCTCTCAATAAGAATGCTATGCAGATCTGGTGTCAAAATGGCAGAGTAGTCAGATGCTTCCGGTGGGCCCTCTTACAACAAAGACCAAAAAAAAAACAAGTGAATCAATTACATGTATGAAAAGCTAGGAGCTCTGAACATTAAAGGCAAAGTTAAGAAATAGGACTAAGCGGCAAGGGGAAGGAGAGACTATTCAGAAGCAGTGAGGAGTTGCCACACCTGACTTGGCAGGAACCAGTGCCCCTCAGCCCCAATCCCCTGGCTTGACCACAGCAGGGCTGGCAGTAGTGTTCAGGATGCGGTTTCCTTAGCCACAGAGAGCCAGCAGCACGGAATCTACTCCTGCCTCCAGAATCAGCAAAAAACAGTGCTCTTGGCATAAGACAAGTGATTGTGTCTAATTTATTGTGTACATTGAATAGTTCTGCTTTTGAAAGAACCCTTTCCCATTTATCAGATCCCTCCTCCCTCTGCCACAAACCCTGAACTGGCTTCAGTGATAGTCCATTTCCCTGGGCCTGAGATAGGCTCTGCTGCACATCCTGAGCCATTCTCCTGGCCTTGGAGAAGGAACAAATTAACAAACAGGGGAAAAATAACCTGCCAGCTCTCCTTAACTGGGAACTTAGGGAAGAAGCAGCTCCTGTCCAGGCACAAGCAATCCACAGACTTTGAATGCCTTTCACCCATGCATAGACACATATGGCCCCATTTCAGCAGCTAGGTCCTTGTTGTCACATTGCAAGGGGGTATACGCCTGAAGTCTGAGTTTAATGTTTCAGCTGTGCAGTGGAGACGTAGGTTTTTGACATTTGACACTACTCTCCCTATTAGGCAGGGTCCTCAGCTACCAACATCAGGGGATTGAGAACTGGTGGCTCCATCCATGCCACCTAGCCACATGCGACAGGGGTCCAAGGATAAGTGGTGCCTCCCAGACCTTACATTTAAAAGCGCTGGGTGCCTATGGTATGGTTGCAGAGCACACCCACACATACGCTATAGAGAACAAGGACACGCCTTCCTCGCAGACACTTGGGAAAGGTTGTCGCCCCCCTGCCTTGCTCAGAGTGTGACCCCCTGCTGCAACCAGAAACCTGTGCATACACCAATCACCATTGCTCCTCTAAGACAGTAGGTGAGAGCCTGCACTACACACTTGGTGATCAACTACCTGGACATCTGAGCTGAATCCATACAAGAAAAGTGAATGGACTCCAAGGCTCATATACCTGGTAACAGCTCTAGTCATCTGGTAACAGGACATTAGAGCTTCAAAGTCTCCAATAATCAAGTTAGCTCACTCGAGCAGCCTGTTTGGGTATATCAAAACAAAACAAAACATGAAGCTAGGACACAGTAAGCAAACATAAAATAAATTAATACAACTTATAGATGGCTCAGAAACCCTGGTGGCATAGTGGTTAAGTGCTATGGCTGCTAACCAAAGGGTCAGCAGTTCAAATCTACCAGGTGCTCCTTGGAAACTCTATGGGGCAGTTCCACTCTGTCTTATAGGGTTGCTATGAGTCGGAATTGACTGGAAGGCACTGGGTTTGGTTTTTGGTTTTGGTATAGATGGCTCAAAGGTACCAGGACATATTATAACCAAGGTTTCCAAAACCAAAGGTAAAGAGAATTTCAAGAACAGCTAGGGATAAACAAAAAGTAACTTACAAAGGAGAGTCAATAAGAAAAAGCTCGGACTACTCGGCAGAAACCACATGAGAAAGAAGGCAACAGGATGACATATATAAAGCTTTGAAGGAAAAAAAATTTTCAGCCAAGAATCATATATTCAGCAAAATTGTCTCTCAAGTATGAAGGTGAAATTAGGACATTTCTAGATAAATGGAAGATTAACGAATTTGCAAAAACCAAACCAAAACTACAAGAAATACTAAAGGGAGTCCTCTGGTTAAAAAAAAAATTTTTTTAGAACATCAACAACATCAGATAAATACCTAAGACTAGAACACAGGACCCCGCAACCAGATAACAACCCAGATAGGGAAATCACAAAAATAAATGAAGACTAAAAAAAAAAAAAAAAACACTCAAAACAGGGAAACAGAGATGCCATTATGTAAAAGATGACAGTATTATATCAATAAAGTGAGACTAAAAAAGGTAGTCATAGATCTTTCATATGCAGAGAAAGTCAAGGCAATATACAGAGATAAAAGTTTGGTTTAAACTTGGAAAAATAATGGTAAATAATAAGATAACCACAAAAGAGACTAACAACCCCACACAGCCAAATAAAATACAAGAAAAACATGAACTCAACAAAAACAAAATCAACAACAATGAAAAAGAGGATAAACCAATTTATAAAGAAAAACTACTCAGCACAAAAAATTAAGTGGAAAAAAGAAGCTGCCAACAACACACAAAAAAAGACATCAAGATGACAGCACTAAACTCATACCTGTCCATAATTACACCGAGTGTAAATGGACTAAATGCACCAACACAGAGGCAGAGAGTGGCAGAATGGATAAAAAAACATAATCCATCTATATGCTGCCTACAAGAGGCACATCTTAGACTTAAAGATACAAACAAATTAAACTCAAAAGATGAAACAAATATATATTAAGCAAATAACAATCAAAACAGAGCAGGAATGACAATATTAATTTCTGAAAAAATAGACTTTAAAGTTAAATCCACCACAAGAGATAAGGAAGGACACTATATAATGATTAAAGGGTCAATGCACCAGGAGGATATTACTCTACTAAATATTTACAAACCCAACAACAGGGCTCCAAGATACATAAAACAAACTCTAACAGCATTGAAAAGTGAGATAGACAGCTCCACAATAATAGTAGGAGACTTAAACACACCACTTTCAGTGAAGGACAGAACATCCAGAAAGAAGCTCAATAAAAACATGGAAGATCTAAATGCCACAATCAACCAACTCGACCTCACAGACATATACAAAACACTCCATCCAACAGCAGACAAGTGTATTTTTTTTTTTCCAATGCACATGGAACATTCTCTAGAATAGACCACATATTAGGTCATAAAACAAACCTTTGCAGAATCCAAAACATCGAAATATTACAAAGCATCTTCTCAGACCACAAGGCAATAAAACTAGAGATCAATAACAGGAAAACTAGGGAAAAGAAATCAAATACTTGGAAAATGAACAATACCCTCCTGAAAAAAGACTGGGTTATAGAAGACATTAAGGAGGAATAAGGAAATTCATAGACTGCAACAAGAATGAAAATACATCCTATCAAAACCTCTGGGACACAGCAAAAGCAGTGCTTAGAGGCCAATTTATATCAATAAATGCACACATACAAAAAGAAGAAAGAGCCAAAATCAGAGAACTGTCCCTACAACTTGAACAAATAGAAAGTGAGCAACAAAAGAATCCATCAGGCACCAGAAGAAAACAAATAATAAAAATTAGAGCTGAATTAAATGAATTAGAGAACAGAAAAACAATTGAAAGAATTAACAAAGCCTAAAGCTGGTTCTTTGAAAAAATTAACAAAATTGATAAACCATTGGCTAGACTGACTAAAGAAATACAGGAAAGGAAACAAATAACCCGAATAAGAAACGAGAAGGGCCTCATCACAAGAGACCCAACTGAAATTAAAAGAATCATATCAGATTATTACGAGAAATTGTACTCTAACAAATCTGCAAACCTAGAAGAAATGGATGAATTCCTGGAAAAACACTACCTACCTAAACTAACACAATCAGAAGTAGAACAACTAAATAGACCCAGAACAAAAAAAGAAATTGAAATGGTAATCCAAAAACTCCCAACAAAAAAAAGCCCTGGCCCGGATGGCTGTACTGCAGAGTTCTACGAAACTTTCAGAGAAGAGATAACACCACTACTACTAAAGGTATTTCAAAGCATAGAAAATGATGGAATACTACCCAACTCATTCTATGAAGCCACCATATCCCTGATACCAAAACCAGGTAAAGATATCACAAAAAAAGAAAATTACACACCTATATCACTCATGAACATAGATGCAAAAATCCTCAACAAAATTCTAGCCAATCGAATTCAACAACATATCAAAAAGATAATTCGGTGGGCGGAGCCAAGATGGCGGACTAGGCAGACGCTACCTCGCATCCCTCTTACGACAAAGACACGGAAAAACAAGTGAATCAATCACATACATAACAATCTACGAACCCTGAACAACAAACACAGATTTAGAGACGGAGAACGAACTAATACAGGGAAGCAGCGATTGTTTTCAGAGCCTGGAGCCAGCGTACCAGTCAGGTACGGCACAAGCACAGAGAGCTGCTCCACCCCCCTGAACTAACCCCAGGAGGGGGACCAGCCAGTTCTGCGGGCGGCGTGGGACGCAGCCGGTAAAAGAAGTCCCCGGGAGGCAGTGACTGGTCTTGGAACGGGGAGAGCAGCATCCCAGCCGGGACACTCAGTCACAGCACAAGCACGGGGAGCTGCTCCACCCACCTGAACTAACCCGGGAGGCGGCCCAACTGGTTCTCGGAGGCGGCACGGTAACGCGGCTGGAGGGACGAGAGGTCCCTGGGAGGCAGCGACTGACTTTGGAGTCGAGAGTGCACCGTTCCAGTAGGGGAGACTTGAAGCTGGGCGTGGGGCTGGAAGCGGAGGATCTGACCTTGACTCCAGCGAGCCAGACCCCCCGGGGGCAATCTCCACACAGCCAGCACACGTAGGGGACGCGCCCTGCGGGAATCACAGATATAATAGTCATTCCAAGCAAGACAAGCAACTCTGGCTATATTCTGAGGTGCTACTCTCCTATCTCTCTGTTCCCTCCCACACCCTCCCCAGGCGGCTTCATTAACATCCGAATAGCCTGAGCCAGAGGGAGAACTCTGATAGGGATCTGACTGCATTTTTTTTTTAGCGGATTTTCTGGAAAAACAAGTTTCCCAGTGATGGCTCGGAGACAACAATCCATAAAAAACCACTTAAAGAAGCAGACCATGACAGCTTCTCCAACCCCCCAAACAAAAGAATCAAAATCTTTCCCAAATGAAGATACAATCCTGGAATTATCAGATACAGAATATAAAAAACTAATTCACAGAATGCTTCAAGACATCACAAATGAAATAAGGCAAACTGCAGAAAAAGCCAAGGAACACACTGCTAAAAATGTTGAAGAACTCAAAAAGATTATTCAAGAACATAGTGGAAAAATTAATAAGTTGCAAGAATCCATAGAGAGACAGCATGTAGAAATCCAAAAGATTAACAATAAAATTACAGAATGAGACAACGCAATAGGAAGTCAGAGGAGCAGACTCGAGCAATTAGAACGCAGACTGGGACATCTGGAGGACCAGGGAATCAACACCAACATAGCTGAAAAAAAATCAGATAAAAGAATTAAAAAAACGAAGAATCATGTGGGACTCTATCAAGAAGGATAACCTGCGGGTGATTGGAGTCCCAGAACAAGGAGAGGGGACAGAAAACACAGAGAAAATAGTTGAAGAACTTCTGACACAAAACTTCCCTGACATCATGAAAGACGAAAGGATATCTATCCAAGATGCTCATCGACCCCCATTTAAGATTGATACAAAAAGAAAAACACCAAGACATATTATCATCAAACTTGCCAAAACCAAAGATAAACAGAAAATTTTAAAAGCAGCCAGGGAGAAAAGAATGGTTTCCTTCAAGGCAGAATCAATAAGAATAAGTTCAGACTACTCAGCAGAAACCATGCAGGCAAGAAGGGAATGGACGACATATACAGAACACTGAAGGAGAAAAACTGCCAGCCAAGGATCATATATCCAGCAAAACTCTCTCTGAAGTATGAAGGAGAAATTAAGATATTTACAGATAAACACAAGTTTAGAGAATTTGCAAAAACCAAACCAAAGCTACAAGAAATACTGAAACATATTGTTTGGTCAGAGAACCAATAATATCAGATATCAGCACAACACAAGGTCACAAAACAGAACGTCCTGATATCAACTCAAATAGGGAAATCACAAAAACAAACAAATTAAGATTAATTAAAAAAAATACACATAACGGAATCATGGAAGTCAATAGGTAAAAGATCACATAATAAAAAAGAGGGACTAAATACAGGAGGCATTGAACTGCCATGTGGAGAGTGATACAAGGCGATATAGAACAATACAAGTTAGGTTTTTACTTAGAAAATAGGGGTAAATAATAAGGTAACCACAAAAAGGTATAACAACTCTATAACTCAAGATAAAAGCCAAGAAAAATGTAACGACTCAACTAACATAAAGTCAAACACTATGAAAATGAGGATCTCACAATTTACTAAGAAAAACGCCTCAGCACAAAAAAGTATGTGGAAAAATGAAATTGTCAACAGCAAACATAAAAAGGCATCAAAATGACAGCACTAAAAACTTATCTATCTATAATTACGCTGAATGTAAATGGACTAAATGCACCAATAAAGAGACAGAGAGTCACAGACTGGATAAAGAAACACGATCCATCTATATGCTGCCTACAAGAGACACACCTTAGACTTAGAGACACAAACAAACTAAAACTCAAAGGATGGAAAAAAATATATCAAGCAAACAATAAGCAAAAAAGAAGAGAAGCAGCAATATTAATTTCTGACAACACAGACTTTAAACTTAAATCCACCACAAAGGATAAAGAAGGACACTATATAATGATAAAAGGGACAATTGATGAGGAAGACAAAACCATATTAAATATTTATGCACCCAATGACAGAGCTGCAAGATACATAAAACAAATTTTAACAGAATTGAAAAGTGAGATAGATACCTTCACAATTATAGTAGGAGACTTCAACACACCACTTTCGGAGAAGGACAGGACATCCAGTAAGAAGCTCAATAGAGACACGGAAGATCTAATTCCAACAATCAACCAACTTGACCTCATTGACTTATACAGAACTCTCCACCCAACTGCTGCAAAATATACTTTTTTTTCTAGTGTACATGGAACATTCTCTAGAATAGACCACATATTAGGTCATAAAACAAACCTTTGCAGAGTCCAAAACATCGAAATATTACAAAGCATCTTCTCAGACCACAAGGCAATAAAACTAGAGATCAATAACAGAAAAACTAGGGAAAAGAAATCAAATACTTGCAAAATGAACAATACCCTCCTGAAAAAAGACTGGGGTATAGAAGACATCAAGGAGGGAATAAGGAAATGCTTAGAAAGCAAAGACAATGAAAATACTTCCTATCAAAACCTCTGGGACACAGCAAAAGCAATGCTCAGAGGCCAATTTATATCAATAAATGCACACATACAAAAGAAGAAAGAGCCAAAATCAGAGAACTGTCCCAACAACTTGAACAAATAGAAAGTGAGCAACAAAAGAATCCATCAGGCACCAGAAGAAAACAAATAATAAAAATTAGAGCTGAACTAAATGAATTAGAAAACAGAAAAACAATTGAAAGAATTAACAAAGCCTAAAGCTGGTTCTGTGAAAAAATTAACAAAATTGATAAACCATTGGCTAGACTGACTAAAGAAATACAGGAAAGGAAACAAATAACCCGAATAAGAAACGAGAAGGACCACATCACAACAGAACAAAATGAAATTAAAAGAATCATTTCAGATTAGTATGAAAAATTGTACTCTAACAAATTTGAAAACCTAGAAGAAATGGATGAATTCCTGGAAAAACAGTACCTACCAAAACTAACACATTCAGAAGTAGAACAACTAAATAGACCCATAACAAAAAAAGAGATTGAAACGGTAATCAAAAAACTCCCAAGAAAAGAAAGCCCTGGCCAGGACGGCTTCACTGCAGAGTTCTACCAAACTTTCAGAGAAGAGTTAACACCACTACTTCTGAAGGTATTCCAAAGCATAGAAAATGACGGAATACTACCCAACTCATTCTATGAAGCCACCATCTCCCTGATACCAAAACCAGGTAAAGACATTACAAAAAAAGAAAATTACAGACCTATATCCCTCATGAACATAGATGCAAAAATCCTCAACAAAATTCTAGCCAATAGAATCCAACAACACATCAAAAAAATAATTCACCATGATCAAGTGGGATTTATACCAGGTATGCAAGGCTGGTTTAATATCAGAAAAACCATTAATGTAATCCATCACATAAATAAAACAAAAGACAAAAACCACATGATCTTGTCAATTGATGCAGAAAAGGCATTTGACAAAGTCCAACACCCATTTATGATAAAAACTCTTACCAAAATAGGAATTGAAGGAAAATTCCTCAACATAATAAAGGGCATCTATGCAAAGCCAACAGCCAACATCACTCTAAATGGAGAGAACCTGAAAGCATTTCCCTTGAGAACGGGAACCAGACAAGGATGCCCTTTATCACCGCTCTTATTCAACGTGGTGCCGGAAGTCCTAGCCAGGGCAATTAGGCTACACAAAGAAATAAAAGGTATCTGAATTGGCAAGGAAGAAGTAAAGTTATCACTATTTGCAGATGACATGATTATATACACAGAAAACCCTAAGGAATCCTCCAGAAAACTACTGAAACTAATAGAAGAGTTTGGCAGAGTCTCAGGTTAGAAGATAAACATACAAAAATCACTTGGATTCCTCTACATCAACAAAAAGAACATCGAAGAGGAAATAACCAAATCAATACCATTCACAGTAGCCCCCAAGAAGATAAGATACTTAGGAATAAATCTTACCAAGGATGTAAAAGACCTATACATAGAAAACTACAAAGCTCTACTACAAGAAATTCAAAAGGACATACTTAAGTGGAAAAGCATACCTTGCTCATGGATAGGAAGACTTAACATAGTAAAAATGTCTATTCTACCAAAAGCCATCTATACATTTAATGCACTTCCGATCCAAATTCCAATGTCATATTTTAAGGGGATAGAGAAACAAATCACCAATTTCATATGGAAGGGAAAGAAGCCCCGGATAAGCAAAGCATTACTGAAAAAGAAGAAGAAAGTGGGAGGCCTCACTTTACCTGATTTCAGAACCTATTATACAGCCACAGTAATCAAAACAGCCTGGTACTGCTACAACAACAGGCACATAGACCAATGGAACAGAATTAAGAACCCAGACATAGATCCATCCACGTATGAGCAGCTGATATTTGACAAAGGACCAGTGTCAATTAATTGGGGAAAAGAAAGCCTTTTTAACAAATGGTGCTGGCATAACTGGATATTCATTTGCAAAAAAATGAAACAGGACCCATACCTCACACCATGCACAAAAACTAACTCCAAGTGGATCAAAGACCTAAACATAAAGACTAAAACGATAAAGATCATGGAAGAAAAAATTGGGACAACCCTAGGAGCCCTAATACAAGGCATAAACAGAATACAAAACATTACCAAAAGTAATGAAGAGAAACCCAATAACTGGGAGCTCCTAAAAATCAAACACCTATGCTCATCTAAAGACTTCACTATTCCATCTCACACCAGCAAGGCTGGCATTAATCCCAAAAACAGAAAATAATTAATGTTGGAGAGTCTGCGGAGAGATTGGAACTCTTGTACACTGCTGGTGGGAATGTAAAATAGTACAACCACTTTGGAAATCTATCTGGCGTTATCTTAAACAGTTAGAAATAGAACTACCATACAACCCAGAAATCCCACTCCTCGGAATATACCCTAGAGATACAAGAGCCTTCATACAAACAGATATATGCACACCCATGTTTATTGCAGCTCTGTTTACAATAGCAAAAAGCTGGAAGCAACCAAGGTGTCCATCAACGGATGAATGGGTAAATAAATTGTGGTATATTCACACAATGGAATACTACGCATCGATAAAGAACAGTGACGAATCTGTGACACATTTCATAACATGGAGGAACCTGGAAGGCATTATGCTGAGAGAAATTAGTCAGAGGCAAAAGGACAAATATTGTATAAGACCACCATTTTAAGATCTTGAGAAATAGTATAAACTGAGAAGAACACATACGTTTGTCGTTATGAGAGGGGGAGGGAAGGAGGGTGGGAGAGGGTTTTTTACTGATTAATTAGTAGATAAGAACTGCTTTAGATGAAGGGAAGGACAATACTCAATACATGGAAGGTCAGCTCAATTGGACTGGACCAGAAGCAAAGAAGTTTCCGGGATAAACTGAATGCTTCAAAGGTCAGCGGAGCATGGACGGGGGTCTGGGGAACATGGTTTGCGGGGACTTCTAAGTCAATTGGCAAAATAATTCTATTATGAAAACATTCTGCATCCCACTTTGAAATGAGGCGTCTGGGGTCTTAAATGCTAACAAGCAGCCATCTAAGATGCATCAATTGGTCTCAACCCACCTGGAGCAAAGGAAAATGAAGAACACCAAGGCCACACGACAACTAAGAGCCCAAGAGACAGAAAGGGCCACATGAACCAGAGGCCTACATCATCCTGAGACCAGAAGAACTAGTTGGTGCCCCGCCACAATCGATGACTGCCCTGACAGGGAGCACAGCAGAGGACCCCTGAGGGAGCAGGAGATCAGTGGGATACAGACCCCAAATTCTCATAAAAAGACCAAACTTAATGGTCTGAGACTAGAGGAATCCCGGCGGCCATGGTCCCCAGACCTTCTGTTGGCACAGGACAGGAACCATCCCCGAAGACAACTCATCAGACATGAAAGGAACTGGTCAGCGGGTGGGAGAGAGACGCTGACGAAGAGTGAGCTAATTATATCAGGTGGACAGTTCAGATGGTGTTGGCGACTCTTGTCTGGAGGGGGGATGGGAGGATAGAGAGAGAGAGAAGCCGGCAAAATTGTCACGGAAGGAGAGACTGGAAGGGCTGACTCATTAGGGGGAGAGCAACTGGGAGTAGGGAGTGAGATGTATGTAAACTTATATGTGACAGACTGATTGGATTTGTAAACGTTCACTTGAAGCTTAATAAAAGTTAATAAATAAATAAATAAATAATTCACCACAACCAAGTGGGATTTTTACCAGGTATGCAAGGCTGGTTTAATATTAGAAAAACCATTAATGTAATCCACCATATAAATAAAACAAAAGACAAAAACCACATGATCTTATCAATTGATGCAGAAAAGGCATTTGACAAAGTCCAACACCCATTTATGATAAAAACTCTCAGCAAAATAGGAATTGAAGGAAAATTTCTCAACATAATAAAGTTTTTTTTTTTATGCAAAGCCAACAGCCAGCATCACTCTAAATGGAGAGAACCTGAAAGCATTTCCCTTGAGAACGGGAACCAGACAAGGATGCCCTTTATCACCGCTCTTATTCAACATTGTGCTGGAATGTCCTAGCCAGAGCAATTAGGTTAGACAAAGAAATAAAGGGCATCCTGATTGGCAAAGAGGAAGTAAAATTATCTCTATTTGCAGATGATATGATCTTATACACAGAAAACCCTAAGGAATTCCTCCAGAAAACTACTGAAACTAGTAGAAGAGTTTGGCAGAGTCTCAGGTTAGAAGATAAACATACAAAAATCACTTGGATTCCTCTACATCAACAAAAAGAACATCGAAGAGGAAATAACCAAATCAATACCATTCACAGTAGCCCTCACGAAGATAAAATACTTAGGAATAAATCTTACCAAGGATGTAAAAGACCTATACAAAGAAAACTACAAAGCTCTACTACAAGAAATTCAAAAGGACATACTTAAGTGGAAAAACATACCTTGTTCATGGACAGGAAGACTTAATACAGTAAAAATGTCTATTCTACCAAAAGCCATCTATACATACAATGCACTTCCGATCCAAATTCCAATGTCATTTTTTAATGTGATGAAGAAACAAATCACCAACTTCATATGGAAGGGAAAGAAGCCTCGGATAAGCAAAGCACTACTGAAAAAGAAGAAGAAAGTGGGAGGCCTCACTCTACCTGATTTCAGAACCTATTATACAGCCACAGTAGTCAAAACAGCCTGGTACTGGTACAACAACAGCCATATAGACCAGTGGAACAGAATTGAGAACCCAGATATAAATCCATCCATGTATGAGCAGCTGATATTTGACAAAGGCCCAGTGTCAGTTACCTGGGGAAAAGATAGTCTTTTTAACAAATGGTGCTGGCATAACTGGATATCCATTTGCAAAAAAATGAAACAGGACCCATACCTCACACCATGCACAAAAACTAACTCCAAGTGGATCAAAGACCTAAACATAAAGACTAAAACGATAAAGATCAGGGCAGAAAAAATAGGGACAACGTTAGGAGCCCTAATACAAGGCATAAATAG
This sequence comes from Loxodonta africana, assembly GCF_030014295.1. Taxonomy (NCBI): domain Eukaryota; kingdom Metazoa; phylum Chordata; class Mammalia; order Proboscidea; family Elephantidae; genus Loxodonta; species Loxodonta africana. The sequence continues at coordinate 39,099,071 of NC_087342.1, forward strand.
AATACAAAACATTACCAAAAATGACGAAGAGAAACCAGATAACTGGGAGCTCCTAAAAATCAAACACCTATGCTCATCTAAAGACTTCACTAAAAGACTAAAAAGACCTCCCACAGACTGGGAAAGAATTTTCAGCTATGACATCTCCGACCAGCGCCTGATCTCTAAAATCCACATGATTCTGTCAAAACTCAACCACAAAAAGACAAACAACCCAATCAAGACGTGGGAAAAGGATATGAACACACATTTCACTAAAGAAGATATTCAGGCAGCTAACTGATACATGAGAAAATGCTGTCGATCATTAGCCATTAGAGAAATGCAAATTAAATCTACGATGAGATTCCATCTCACTCCAACAAGGCTGGCATTAATCCAAAAAACACAAAATAATAAATGTTGGAGAGGCTGCGGAGAGATTGGAACTCTTATACACTGCTGGTGGGAATGTAAAATAGTACAACCACTTTGGAAATCTATCTGGCATTATCTTAAACAGTTAGAAATAGAACTACCATACAACCCAGAAATCCCACTCCTCGGAATATACCCTAGAGAAATAAGAGCCTTCACAGGAACAGATATATGCACACCCATGTTTATTGCAGCTCTGTTTACAATAGCAAAAAGCTGGAAGCAACCAAGGTGTCCATCAACGGATGAATGGGTAAATAAATTGTGGTATATTCACACAATGGAATACTACGCATCGATAAAGAACAGTGACGAATCTGTGACACATTTCATAACATGGAGGAACCTGGAAGGCATTATGCTGAGAGAAATTAGTCAGAGGCAAAAGGACAAATATTGTATAAGACCACCATTTTAAGATCTTGAGAAATAGTATAAACTGAGAAGAACACATACTTTTGTCGTTATGAGAGGGGGAGGGAAGGAGGGTGGGAGAGGGTTTTTTACTGATTAATTAGTAGATAAGAACTGCTTTAGATGAAGGGAAGGACAATACTCAATACAGGGAAGGTCAGCTCAACTGGACTGGACCAAAAGCAAAGAAGTTTCCGGGATAAACTGAATGCTTCAAAGGTCAGCGGAGCAAGGGCGGAGGTTTGGGGACCATGGCTTAAGGGGACTTCTAAGTCAATTGGTAAAATAATTCTATTATGAAAACATTCTGCATCCCACTTTGAAATGTGGCATCTGGGGTCTTAAATGCTAACAAGCGCCCATCTAAGATGCATCAATTGGTCTCAACCCACCTGGAGCAAAGGAGAATGAAGAACACCAAGGCCACACGACAACTAAGAGCCCAAGAGACAGAAAGGGCCACATGAACCAAAGACCTACATCATCCTGAGACCAGAAGAACTAGTTGGTGCCCGGCCACAATCGATGACTGCCCTGACAGGGAGCACAACAGAGAACCCCTGAGGGAGCAGGAGATCAGTGGGATGCAGACCCCAAATTCTCATGAAAATACCATACTTAATGGTCTGACTGAGACTAGAGGAATCCCGGCGGTCATGGTCCCCAAACCTTCTGTTGGCACAGGACAGGAACCATTCCCAAAGTCAACTCATCAGACATGAAAGGGACTGGACAGTGGGTAGGAGAGAGATGCTGATGAAGAGCGAGCTAATTATATCAGGTGGACACTTGAGACTGTGTTGGCATCTCCTGTCTGGAGGGGGGATGGGAGGATAGAGAGAGTTGGAAGCTGGCATAATTGTCACGAAAGGAGAGACTGGAAGGGCTGACTCATTAGGGGGAGAGCAAGTGGGAGTACGGAGTAAGGTGTATATAAACGTTTATGTGACAGTCTGACTTGTTTTGTAAACGTTCACTTGAACGTCAATAAAAGTTAATAAAAAAAAAAAAAGATACCATCTCACCCCAACCAGGCTGACATTAATCCAAAAAACACAAAATAATAAATGTTGGAGAGGTTGTGCAGAGACTAGAACAGTTATACACTGCTGGTGGTACTATAAAATGGTACAATCACTTTGCAAATCAATTTGGCACTTGCTTAAAAAGCTAGACATAGAACTACCATACGATATAGCAGTTCCACTCCTTGGAATACATCCTAGAGAAATAAGAGCTTTCACGTGAACAGATATATGCAGCACTGTTTACAACAGCAAAAAGATGGAAGCGATCAAGGTGCCCATCAATAGATGAATGGATAAATAAATTATGGTATATTCACACAATGGAATACTATGAAAAGATTAAGAAGAATGATGAATCTGTGAAACATCTCATAACATGGAGGAATCTGGAAAGCATTATGCTGAGTGAAATTAGTTGCAAAAGGACAAATATTGTGTGAAACTACTATTAGAAGAACTCAAGAAGAAGTTTAAACATGGAAGAAAATATTCTTTGATGGTTGTAAGAGAGAGAGGTATGTACTAATTGGATAGTAGACAAGAAGTATTTTAGGTGAAGGGAAAGACAACATGCAATACAGGAGAGGTCAGCACAACTGGACTAAACCAAAGGCAAAAGTTTCCTGAATACAACTGAACACTTCGGAGACCAGAGTAGCAGGGATGGGGGTCTGAGGACCATGGTTTCAGGGGACGTCTAGGTCAATTGGCAAAACAAAATATATTAAGAAAACGCTGTGCATCCCACTTTGGTGAGTGGCATCTGGGGTGTTAGGCGCTAGCAAGCAGCCATCTAAAATGCATCAATTGGTTTCAATCCACCTGGAGCAAACGAGAATGAAGAACACCAAAGATATATGGTAAAGATGAGCCCAAGAGACAGAAAGGGCCACATAAACCAGAGACTACATCAGCCTGAGACCAGAAAAATTAAATGGTGCCCAGCTATTGCCAATGACTGCTCTGACAGGTAACACAACAAAGAATCCCTGATGGAGCAGGCAAATAGTGGAACGCAGATCTCAAATTCTCATAAAAAGACCAAACTTAATGGTCTGACTGAGAAGAGAGGGACCCTAGAAGTCATGGTCCCTGAACTCTTTGTTAGCCCAAGAGTGGAACCATTCCCCAAGCCAACTCTTCAGACAGGGATTGGACTGGACTATAAGATAGAAAGTGATACTAGTGAGGAGTGAGCTTCTTGGCTCAAGTAGACTGAGGAGTGAGCTTCTTGGCTCAAGTAGACACAATAGACTGTGTGGGCAACACCTGTCTGGAGGGGCAGTGAGAAGGCAGAGGGGAACAGGAGCTGGTTGAATGGCCACAGGGAATCCAGGGTGGAGAGAAGGAGTGTGCTGCCTCACTAAGGGGAGAGCAGCTAGGAGTACATATAACTAGGAGTGTATATAACTGACTTGATTTGTAACCTTTCACTTAAAGCACAATTAAAAAAAAATACTTTGCAGTACATTGTGATGTGCATCTCTGGGCAGAAGCAGAAAGTCTGACATGAGCCTGGGAAGATGTCAGTATTTTGGAGGAAAAAGTGTACTCACTCCTCACTCATACCTCACATATGGATTTTCTGTAAGCAGAAATGGGACCACGAAGGCCCCTGAGTGCCATTCTAAGAATTTGGGCCTCTATTCTGAAGGTCATAGGAGCACTGGAGGATTGATTCTATTTTAGCAAGACACCCTGAGGAATGACATCTAGAGGAAGATACTGACAGCAGGGCAGCCAGGCAGGGGCTGCCACAGGTGTCGAGGTGAGGGTTAATTTTAGGCAGAACTAAGATAGTGTTGTGATGGAGAGAAACAAACGGATTCTCAGGTAGAAATTGATTTGGGTACTGGGATTGAAGTGGCTTCCAAATTTCTACCCTGGTCAGCTGTCCAGATGGTGATGCTATTTACAGAGATGGAATCACTGGAGAAGGAACAGACTTGGTGGCATGATGAGTTCCGCATAGGTCATTGTTAATGCCTGTGGGACACCCAGCAGCAGATGCAGACCAGATGCTTTAGTCTGCAGCTAACAACTAAATTCAGAGCTGAGGTGTAGATTTGGGAGCCATGATCACTTAGGAGCGGATGTGACCACCCGGGGGCGGGGGGGGGGAAGGTGAGAAAGAAGGAAGCAGGGGATGGACCCCAAAGAAACGTCAACCTTTTAGGGTCAGGCGGAGGAAGGAGATGAGGAAGCAGAAGGACCATGGACAGAGGCGACAGGAAGAGGAAGGGTCAACAGTGCCCATTGCTGTTCAGACCTTAAGTAAGATCATGATCAAAAGTCTCCCATGGTGAGAGTGGTACGGCTTGAAGCAGACCCCACTGGTCTGAGGAGCCAATGGAAGCCACTAGAAGGCACCAAGCAGCATTGACAAAGTGTAACGGAAAGTCCCAGCTAGCCAATCTGCACTTAAGGTTTCTGTTTCTGAGCAAAGAGTTTAATGAAGATCTTTGAAGGATGGGAGAGAAGTGGGGGAAGTCTGCACCAACAGTATAGGAATTAGAACATGGCAAGAGAGGAGAGAGCGGTGTAAAGTGCAAGTAATATCAAGTGACAAGTGCAAGAAGGGCTTCCCTGTAATTAGGGGGTGAGTCTGGGAAGGAGGCCAATGAGAGAAGTAGGCAAAGCATCAATTTAATCTTCACTACAGACCTGGGACACCCTGAAAATACAAGTTGGGGCAAGTCTGGGCTTTCTCTGAATTCAGCCCCTTTTCCTGGTTTTTAATCCTTCTCTCCCTCAGCGACCAGCCACACGGAATTGAGAGGGGTGGGAAGGCCCAGTCCTCATTTCCACTGCCTCACTTTTTGTCTAAAAGGAACCTGCACATGCTTCCTTGCCCACCCTTAGCCCTGAATACCTTGTTTTCTTTTTCTCCAAGAGTCCTCCCATTAAGGAACAGTCGGAGACAGCATGGAAGCCAGAGACAACATAAAATAATCTCATGCGGTTTAAGATGTGAGAAAGTCAATGGCCAGAATTTACATTAAACAGCTTATGGTCAATCTACCAAGAGTATGGGCTTGCTGTTGTGGTATTATTTAAATACCATATAACATTTAAGAACCAGGCCAATCCCAAGGCCAAGTTATTTCTGGCCTTAATTATTTAAGGAAGGTCGATTGTCTTTGCTACTGCTTTTGAAACTCTGATTCACATTCATAGTATGTTACAAAATAATTAGTAGCAAGTTTTGTATGAACCTAAGCGATATTTGGTTGTATTGGGAATGGTTTGGAAAAATTTATTTACTAGCATTTATTAAGAAATAAATAAACGTCAGAAACTGTGATAAGCCCTACACATTTATTGTCTCATTTAATCTCTTAACAACCCTATGAGGTAGGTTCATTTTACCCATTCATTTATGTCATGAGTCGAGTTAACATGAAAGCCCAGACATGCCTGAATTCCACATCCAAATGCTCAGCCACTAAGTTTCTCCAGTTGTGAAAATGGTGATAAAGAGGCAGAGGATAAGCAGTGCCATATGTTTTTTAGAGGACTGATGCCATCTGGGGACCGAGGACAGGGTGAAGCCCAGCGCAGCCTTTCAATACTGAAGACTCCACTAGTTGCTTGCCTTTTGCATTATAAATTTATATCTCTTCCCTCTCTTATCACAAGTCATTTAATAAGAGAATCTGGGTCAAGAATCGAGGTCATGGTTTTTCATCATACCATTGACCAAGCAGAGAATCCCTAAATAGCTTTATTTGAGACAGTAATGACTGTCGCAGTGGTAGTCACCAAATTGTTCACCATCCAAAGCTCAGCACTTAGCAATCAGAAACTCTAAAAGTATGTTTAATGAAAGAAAGGTGAGAACAAAAGTAAAGTTCACTGTCATTGTGCCCTGTTAAAATCCTCCCATGACTTCTTCTTGCCACTGGGATCAGTTTCTAATTCTTGAGCAGAGCAAATGAGCCCCACTTGCCTCAGGTCCCATCGAGGTGGGGAAGTCCTCCCAGCCCACTCTCTTGTGCCAGCTCCAGCAGCAGAGGCCTTTTCTCTGTTCTGCATCAGGACTTCACAAGGCTATTCACTCCCCCAGCACCCTTCCCTGCACCCAAGTGTCCCTAGTTAACTCTATCCCTTCAGATCTCAAGTTATAAATCTTCCCGGTACCCACACACCCCCATTTGATCAGGCCTCTGGTCATGACTGGCGTACCCCATTGTAATTTTTCAAGATCTGTTTTGTAACTAAATAATCATTTGGTTCTTCTCTGCCCCCTCTTCCTCCACTGGACTGTCAGGGCATAAAGCCAAGAAACCTGCATGTTGTTTTCTGCTATATCTTCAGCCCTAGCACAGTACCCAACCACAAAGACTTGTCCAAAGAAGGAAGAGGAGAGGAGGAGGAAGGAAGGAAGTAAAGGAAGAGAGAAATGAGACGGCAGGTTCTCTGTTTCTGTTCCATCCTTTCAAATAGTAAGCAGCAACTGACAAGCACTAGGTACAGGGCAGCCCTGAGCTGTTTTGCGTGTTGTACACTGCACAAGGGGCAACACTGAACACTTGAGTGGGAGCAGAAATCCAGGCCCTTTATCTAATTTGCACCCCAGTGCCACATTAGCTAGTGGTGGTCCTGGTTAGAATCATCTGTGTCCTGGACACCACCATAAGAGCTCCAGCATACACTATCTAATCTTCACCACGACTTTGTGAGTTAGCTTCTATTAAAAAAAAATTTTTTTTTAATAGAAGGCCACTTTAAAGGAAATTGGGGCTCAGACAAAGTAGCTTACCTAAAGCATTCCTGGCCTTGTTCAAATTTCTGTGTTTTCCCTACATGCACTTAGAATTGCCAGATAAAATATAGAATGCCCAGTTAAATTTGAATTTCAGGTAAACAGTGAATATTTTTTTTTGTATAAGTGTGTCCTAAGCATTGCATGGGACATACTTACACAGGAAAAAGAAAAAAAAAACTTATTTGTCTGAAACTCAATGTAACTGGGATCTTCTATTTTATTTGCTAAATCTGCTACTACTTGCTAAATCATCCCACTACACTAAAGTATAAGGGCCTGAAAGTTACGAATATTCAACTCATCGTACTGCTGCTAACAACCAGGCAGTTCTTCCTCAAGCACCTTCTTCCCCAGCTAAGTCTCCAAAGACATTTACCCTGACTATTGGTCAGTTGGAGGGTCAGATGCAATGGTGAGTAATTTAATTTCTTCTTCCTCACCAGAAGGGCTGGGTGCCTCCTAGAACTGCCCTTCCAGGGATGCTTTCGCAGTCCTCTCAGAGACTACACAGTTAGCTTCACTGGCCCCACAGCCCTGGGGTTCTATGTGTGTGCTACCTCCCACTCGGCACCCCTGGGAGATGCCTGGGGACACTTTCTTCTCTAGAGAGCTGTGATATCCCATTACAGCAGCAAATCGTTGGTTCGTTTACTGGACTGTCTGTTTCTTCCCACTTGCCACTGAATCACGTTTTTTATATCAGCCCCAAGGTTTTTGCTAGACTTCCTCAATGTCGTGACCTCTTCTGACACTTTCTATGCTACAGCCCCTGCCAGCATCTGCTTTATGACTGCTTCGTATTGTACATATGTGTTATATGAGGTGTATGCCTTTGCTCATAGTAATTAATGACAGAAAATTAAAATCAGAACAAATACACAAGCAAGACGGAACACTCTCCTGTGGCCTAAACCTTTTCCGTGGCCCTAGGCACTCTCAATGCCTAGATTCTTCTTCCACTTTGCCAGACAGCAGCAGGCTTACAGCATCTAGAAAGTAGAAACTGGTTTGAGAAGGTTTTATCTGATTTCAGGCATTATTTTTAATGTGAGAATAAAATTTGGGTGGGGGAAAAAGAATAAGAAAAAGGTGAAACACCTTCAGCCATAAGTAAAACAAATTAACCTTTTGACCAACCCATTCATGGAGTGAGACAGTCCTTTAAATTTATCAAATGGCTTTTTTTTTTTTTTTTAATGAAGTGGTTTTTACAAAGTAAATTTTACACAGAGCATACTTTACTTGTCCTCTGTACTGTACTTGAGCTCCAAGGACTGTTTTCTGGAATGGCTGGTGTGCGGGGCTGGGCAGCCTTGCCAGAGGAGCATGAGGAGCTGCGAGGTCCTGTGCTCAGCTCTGTTGAGAAAGACCACTTGTCCTGGAGCTCTCCTCCCCTGTATATCTACATCCGTGGCTTTTTCCAATATCCTGATAGAACATTATGGGAGCCATAACTACTGACGGTTCGACAGCCAAGTGCAGTGGTTAAAAGCACTACTTGGATTCTGATTCTGGCTCAGCCACTGCTGCATGACCTTGGCCAAATGATTTAACTGTGCATCAGGCCCCCCGTCTGAAGAAATTGCCCATTCAATGAGAGGAGGCATGCAGGTCACTTGGCATAGTACCTGGCAAAGTAGGCACTTAATAAATATTCATCACTTTTTCCTGGAATAATCTCACTTAAGTTTTATATTCATCACTGTAAAAGTCAAACTTCACATAAAGACCATTAAAAACAAAACAAAAAAAAAGAAAACAGTGCCGTCGAGTCGAATCCAACTCATAGCAACCCTATAGGACAGAGTAGAACTGTCCCATAGAGATTCCAAGGAGCGCCTGGTGGATTCGAACTGCCGACCCTTTGATTAGCAGCTGTAACACTTAACCACTACGCCACCAGGGTTTCCATCACATACAGACATTTAAATTTAAAATTTTCTAGACTTATGTATTTTCCCATTCAGTCGATGGAACTTTTTCCCAGTATAAAATAATAGCCTAATTGGCCCTAAGCCACATAAAATAAAATCCCGTTAAAATTTGGTAAATACAGTGAAAGAGAACCCAGCTGAGAGTCAAAGCGCAAATGTCCTGGATCCCAACACTGTTGAAAACCAGCTGCAGGTCCCTAAGCACCTTGCTTTGTCTCATCAGCACTCACCTTGACCCTATGCAATCAGAAAGGAACTTTAAAGAGCCCTTACTGTTCCTGTCATCATTACAACCGAAATTCTTAAAGCATCAGGATAAGCAGGCTATAACTAAATTGGATTTGTTAGAAAGATCATCAAAAATGCACAGAATATATACGAAAGAGTTTACCTACATCAAGACTACATTGTTTTTAAAAATAAAAACCAAACCCTGTAATCAGAAACTTGAAGTCATGACTAAGTTGCTAAGAACAACGAGCAAACCACAGGAATGCCTCTGAGAAACTAGTCCATCTGGTATATTGTGTCATTTCCATGCCCACATCCAGGAATGACCACTGGTTCACCTGGTGAGGTCTGGCTCCTGGTGTAAACAGGAACCTGAGGTTCTTCCTGAAACTTATCCTGAAGAATGAAATGGTCTAGACTTCCAACAAATGCTGTGGGATGATAGAGCCTGCTCCCTGACTGGCATCTCTTCCCTACTTCATATTCAGTGATATCACATCAACAGCTTGCCAGTCACCAGTATTTACATCACAGAAATCAGCAAACACTAGAGCCAGGGCTTTTTACCTCCACATATCCTCCCTCCTGCCCCCAATACCTTGTTGTTAAACATTTACCAACACACCTTATGAGATGTTCAAGTTGGTCTAACTAAACCAGGCAATTTCAAAGCAAAAACTAGAAACTATCTTTAATTGATCTCCTTGTTTGTAGGATCCTTTTTAGTGACAAACCATTGAATGGAAGTAGAACCTATTCTAGTTTTATTTTAAATGTATGTGCAAGTGTGCGCACATGCACACAAACACACACCTGTATATATATATATTTCTTCAAGAACAAAGGTGAAGATCAGAATAAATAAATACACGATTCTTACTTCAGAGAATATTCAATTATCTTTCTTATTGTAGGCCTTGCCTGGCCTTATGCTTGTTGTTGTTGTTAGGTGCCGTCAAGTCAGTTCCGACTAATAGTGACCCTATGTACAGCAGAACGAAACACTGCCCAGTCCTGTGTCATCCTCACAATCGTTGTTATGCTTGAGCCCATTGTTGCAGCCACTGTGTCAATTCATCTCATTGAGGGTCATCCTCTTTTTTGCTGAGTCTCTGCTTTACTAAGCATGGTGTCCTCCTGACAATATGTCCCAAGTACATGAGATGAAGTCTCACCATCCTTGTTTCCAAGGAGCATTCCGGCTGTACTTCTTCCAAGATAGATTTGTTTGTTCTTCTGGCAGTCCATGTTATATTCAATATTCTTCACCAATACCATGATACAAATGATCAGTTCTTCTTTGGTCTTTCTTATTCACTGTCCAGCTTTTGCATGCATATGAGGCAATTGAAAATGCTATGGCTTGGGTCAGGCACACCTTAGTCCTCAAAACGACACCTTTGCTTAAATCTTATGCTTAAATCTTATGCTTAAATCTCTAAATTTTGCTTCGTTATCTATTGGTTGATTAGTTATTTTCTTTCTTTCTTTTTTCGCCTTCCACATTCATCCTACTCCTTGTTCTGGGAAGACTTTATAATGCACTCCTGTATGTTAAAGTGTTATAGCACTGATGTACAAGTTAACCTTTAAAAACAGACAGAATATATGAGAAATAAGATATCAGAGGCAGGCAAAGAGATATTAAGCAAAAGCAAACAAAACAAGAGCAGAAGTCATAATACTAATACCAAAAAAGATGGAATTTAAAAATATTTACAGGTTTTTTGGAATGTTAAGCAAAATAAAGAATATAAAAGAGTCATAGATGTGTATACACCAAAAAAGAACAATTAAAGCAGGATTTGTTAAAACACTCCTTTTGGAATATGAGCTCATAGAAAAAGTGAGTTAGGATATTCTCTGATTATAGTCCGATAAATTAGAAATAAGAGAAACAGCAACAAAAAACAGTTTAACTCTTCAAACTATGGTACATACACACAATGGAGTACTACCCAACAATAAAGAACAACGATGAATCTACAAGGCATCTTACAACATGGATGAATCTGGAGGGCATTATGCTGACTGAAATAAGCCAATTACAAAAGGACAAATATTGTATGAAAACACTCATATAAAAGCTCATGAAAAGGTTTACACACAAAAAGAAACAATCTTTGATGGTTACCAGGAAGGGGAGGGGTGGGGATGGAAAAACATTAAATGGACGACAGAGAAATGGTAACTTTGGTGAAGGGTGAGACAGTATACAATTCTGGAGAAGCCAGCATAACTCTTTCAAGGCAAGGCGGTGGAAGCTGCATAGATACATCCAAACTCCTGAGGGACCGAATTGCTGGGCTGAGGGCTGTGGGGACCATGGTCTAGGGAAACATCTAGCTCAATTGGCATAACATAATTTATAAAGAAAATGTTGTACACTGTACTATGGTGAGTAGTGTCTGAGGTCTTAAAATCTTGTGAGTGGCCTTCTAAGACACTCCACTGGCCTCACTCCTTCAGGACCAAGGGAGAATGAAGAAAACTAAAGACACAAGGGAAAGATTAGTCCAAAGAACTAATGGACCACAACTACCACAGCCTCCACCAGACTGAGTCCATTACAACTAGATGGTGCCTAGCTTCTACCATTGACTGCTGTGACAAGGATCACAATAGAGGGTCCTGGACAGAGCTGTAGAAAAATGTAGAAAAAATTCTAACTCACAGAAAAAGACCAGACTTACTGGCCTGACAGTAACTGGAGAAACCCACAGAGTATGGCCCCCCGGATGCCCTTTTATCTCAGTAATTAAGTCACTTCTGAGTTTCACCCTTCAGCCAAAGTTTAGACAGGCCCATACAACAAAACGAGACTACAGGGGCACGCCAGCCCAGGGACAAGGACTGGAAGACAGAAAGGAACAGGAAAACTGCTAATAGGGAACCCAAGGTCAAGAAGGAAAAAGTGTCAACATGTCCTGGGGTTGGTAACCAATATATATACAAACAATATACATACAAATTGTTTAATGAGAAGCTAGTTTGTTCTTTAAACCTTCATCTAAAGTATAATTTTTTTTTTTAATTACCTCTTTATAAACTAAAATATATCTTTCTAAATAACCCTGTTATGGATAGAATTGTGGCCCCCCAAAATATGAGTTGTAAATCCTAACCTCTACACCTGTGGTTTTTCTTCCCCTCACATGTCTATAAAGTTTGTCTTACTGTGGGGACTTGCATGTTGTTGTGATGCTGGAAGCTATGCTACCGGTATTCAAATACCAGCAGGGTCACCCATGGCAGAGAATTTTGAGTGGAGCTTCCAGTCTAAGACAGACTAGTAAGAAGAACCCAGCAGTCTAGTTCTGAAAAAAGTTAGCAAGTGAACAGTGGAAAATTGTCTGATACAGTGCCAGAAAATGAGCCCCTAGGGTTGGAAGGTACTTAAAAGATAGCTGGGGAAGAGCTGCCTCCTCAAAGCAAACTTTAATGACATGGGTGGAGTCAAGCTTTTGGGACCTTCATTTGTTTATGTGGCATGACTCAAAATGAGAAGAAACAGTTGCAAACATCCATTAATAATCAGAACATGGAATGTATAAATTATGTAACTAGGAAAAGTGGAAATCATCAAAAATGAAACAGAATGCATAAACATCAATATCCTAGGCATTAGTGAGGTAAAATGGACTGGTATTGGCCTTTTTGAATGGGATAATCATATGGTCTACTATCCTGAGAATGACAACTTGAAGAGGAATGGCATTGCATTCCCAATCAAAAAGAACATTTCCAGATCTATCCTGAAGTACATCGTTGTCAGTGAGAGGGTAATATCCATACACCTACAAGGAAGACCAGTTAATATGACTATTATTCAAATTTATCCACCAACCACTAAGGCCAAAGATGAGGAAATTGAAGATTTTTACCAATTTATCCAGTCTGAAATTGATCAAACAGGCAATCAGGATGCACTAATAATTACTGGTGATTGGAATGTGAAAGTTGGAAACAGAGAAGGATCAGTAGTTGGAAAATATGGCCTTGGTGATACATATGATGCCAGAGATTGCATGATACAATTTTGCAAAGCCAATGATTTCTTCATTGCAAATACTTTTCTTTCTTTTTTTTTTTTTTTACAACTAAATGGTGACTATACACATGGACCTTGCCAGGTGGAATACACAGGAACCAAATCACTACATCTGTGGAAGGAGACAATGGAAAAACTCAATATCATCAGTCAGAACAAAGCTAGGGGCTGACTGTGGAACAGACCATCAATAACTCACATGCAAGGTCAAGATGAAGCTGAAGAAAACTAAAACAAGTCCAGAAAAGCCAGAGTACAACCTTGGGTATATTCCACCTGAATTTAGAGAAGAATAGATTTGATACGTTGAATACTAATGACCGAAGACCAGACTTATTGTGAGATGACATCAAGGACATCAGACAGGAAGAAAGCAAGAGGTCATTAAAAAGACAGGAAAGAAAGAAAAGACCAAAATGGATGTCGGAAGAGACTCTGAAGCTTTTTCTTGAACCTAGAGTAGCTAAAGTGGGTGGGAGAAATGATGAAGTAAAAGAGCTGAACGGAAGACTTCAAAGGACAGATTAAGAAGACAAAGTAAAGTATTATAACAACACGTGAAAACACCTGGAGATAGAAAACCAAAGGGGGGAGCTCACTCAGCATTTCTCAAGCTGGAAGAACTAAAGACAAAACTCAAGCCTCAAGTTGCAATATTGAAGGATTCTATGAGAAAAATATTAAATGACACAGGAGACTTCAAAAGAAGATGGAAGGAATACACAAAGTCACTATACCAAAAAGAACTGGTGGACGTTCAAACATTTCAGGAGATAGCATATGATCAGGAACTGATGGTACTGAAGGAAGAGGTCCAAGCTGCACTGAAGGCACTGGTGAAATATAAGCCTCCAGGAATTGATGGAATACCAACTGAGATGTTTCAACAAGTGGATGCAGTGTTGCAAATGCTCACTCATCTATGTCAAGAAATTTGGAAGACAGCTACCTGGCCAACCAACTGGAAGAGATCCATATTTATGCCTACTCCAAAAAAAGACAATCTGACCAAATGCAAAAATTATTGAACAATATCATTAATATCACATGCAAGTAAAATTTTGCTAAGATCATTCAAAAGCTGCTGCAGCAGTACATTGACAGGGAACTGCCAGAAATTCAGGTCAGATTCAGAACCTCTTCTGAATGGGACCAGGAATATCACTGCTGATGTCAGATTGGTCCTGGCTGAAAGCAGAGAATACCAGAAAGATGTTTACCTGTGTTTTATTGACTATGCAAAGGCATTCGACTGTGTAGATCATAACAAATTATGGATAACATTGCAAAGAATGGGAATTCCAGAACATTTAATAGTGTTCGTGAGGAACCTGTATGTACACCAAGAGACAGTTATTCAAACATAACAAGGGAATACTGCATGGTTTAAAGTCAGGAAAGGTGTGTGTCAGGGTTGTATCCTTGCACAATACTCATTCAATCTGAAAGCTGAGCAAATACTATGAGAAGCTGGACTGTAAAGAAGAACGGAGCATCAGGTTTGGAGGAAGACTTACTAACAACATGTGTTATGCAGATGATAAAACCTTGCCTGCTGAAAGCGAAGAGGACTTGAAGCACTTACTGACGAAGATCAAAGGTCACAGTCTTCAACATGGATTACACCTGAATGTAAAAAGAAAACAAAAATGCTCACAATTGGACCAATAAGCAACATCACAATAAATTTAGAAAAGATTGATGTTGTCAAGAATTTCATTTTACTTGGATCCACAATCAACACCCACGGAAGCAGCAGGCAAGAAATCAAACAACACATTGCATTGGGCAAACCTGCTACAAAAGACCTCTTTAGAGTGTTAAAAAGCAAAGATGTCATTTTGAGAACTAAGGTGTTCCTGCCCCAAGCCATGGTGTTTTCATTCTTCTCATGTGCATTCAAAAGCTGGACAATGAATAAGGAAGAACAAAGGATAATTGACAGCTCTGAATTATGGTGTTGGTGAAGAATATTGAATACACCATGGACTGCCAAAAGAATGAACAAATCTGTCTTGGAAGAAGTACAACCAGAATGCTCCTTAGAAGCAAGGATGGTGAGACTATGTCTCGCATAGTTTAGACATGTTATCAGGTGGGATCAGTCCCTGGAATAGAACATCATGCTTGGTGTGTTGGTTATCTAAAAGAGGAAGATTCTCAACAAGATGGATTGACACAGTGGCTGCAACAATAGACTCAAGCATAACAATGATCATGGGAATGGTGCAGGACTGGGCAGTGTTTTGTTTTGTCATGCATAGGGTTGCTATGAGTCAGAACCAACTCAATGCGACCTAACGACAATTCCAGTGGTTTTAATCCCATTTGGGAATGAGTTTTCTTTGTTATGTTAATGAGGCAATATTAATGTGTCTTAAGTCAATCTCTTTTGAGATATAAAAAGAGCAGATTGAGCAAGCAACCAAGCAAGAAACATGAGATAGGAGAAGAGAGGTGCCATACCACATGATTGCCAAGAAGAAGCTGAAAAGAGACAAGAACCATCCTCTAGAGCCAACAGAGAAAGAAAGCCTTGCCCTAGAGTCAGTGCCCTGAATTTGGACTTCTGGCATCCTAAACTGTGAAAAAATTAATTTCTCTTTGTTAAAGCTACCCACTAGTGGTATTTTTGTAATAGACAAAACAGCACTAGATAACTAAGACAAATCCATTTAATAAAATTAAAAATCAAAATTAAACTTAAATAAATCTAGAAATCAATAATTGATACTCTATACTAAACAGAGATATAGCTAAGGCAGTATTGACTGCTCATCTTAAGACATTAGAAAAAATGACTAAGAAAACAAATCCAGAAAAAAAACAGAGAGAATCTGTAAAGATATAAGTTGAAATAAGTAAAATAAGAAAAAAATAGTAGAAAAGATAAATCCTAAAGCTGATTATTTGGAAAGACCCTTAAAATAGATAATCACATAATGGGCCTGATTAAAAATAAATAAATAAAAGAACAAACTATACAAAGTCAGGAAAGAAAAAAAATACAGGCATAGAAGGGATTATAAGAGCAATAACGAAATAGTATGTGTAACTCCCACCAATCCTCTGTCAGTTTGTCTACTATGGCGGCTTGCTTGTTGCTGTGATGCAGGAAGTTATGCCACCAATATTTCAAATACCAGCAGGATCACCCAGGGTGGACAGGTTTCAGCACACCTTCCAGACTAAAACAGACTACGAAGAAGGCACTGGGAAGGGCTGCCTCCTCAAAGTGGAGTTTACCTTAGTGATATGGATGGAGTAAAACTTTTGGGACTCTCATTTGCTGATGTGGCATGACTCAAAATGAGAAAAAACAGCTGCAAACATCCATTAATAATCAGAATGAGCAATGTATGAATTATGAATCTAGGAGAATTAGAAGTCATCAAAAATGAAATGGAACACATAAAGATCGATATCCTGAGCTGAAATGGAGTGGTATTGGCCATTTTGAATATGGCAATCCTATGGTCTACTATGCCAAGAATAATAAATTGAAGAGGAATGGCATTGCGTTCATCGTCCAAAAGAACATTTCAAGATCTATCCTGAAATACAACGCTATCAGTGACAATACAATATCCATACAAAAACAAGGAAGATTAGTTAATATGACTATTGTTCAAATTTACTCACCAAATACTGATGCCAAAGATAAGAAAATTGAAGATTTGTATCAACTTCTGCACTCTGAAATTGATCAAACATGCAGTCAAGATGCATTTATAATTACTAGTGGTTGGAATATGAAAGTTGGAAACAGAGAAGAAGTATCTGTGGTTGGACAATAGGGCCTGGTTGATAGACACACACTGGAGATTGCATGACAGAATTTTGCAAGACTAAATTATTCATTGTTAATACTTTTTTTCAACACCATAAATGGTGACTATACTGGTGGACCTCACCAGATGGAAAACACAAGAATCAAATCAACTACATCTGTGGAAGAATATGGTGGAAAAGTTCAATATCAGTCAGAAAAAGGCCAGGGGCTGACTGTGGAACAGACCATCAATTGCTCACATGCAAGCTGAAGAAAATTAAAACAAGTTCACGAGAACCAAAATGCAAATTTGAGTACATTCCACGTGAATTTGGAGACCATCTCAAGGATACATTCCACACATTGAAGACTAATGGCTGAAGACCAGACATGTTGTGGGATGAAATCAAGGACATCATACAGGAAGAAGGTCATTGAGAAGACAGGAAAGAAAAGACCAAAATGGATGTCAGAAGAGACCCTGAAGCTTGCTCTTGAATCAGGAGTAGCTAAAGTGAATGGAAGAAATGATGAAGCAAAAGAGCTGAACAGAAGATTTCAAAGGACAGTTCGAGAAGACAAAGTAAATTATTATAATGACATGTGCAAAGACCTGAAGTTAGAAAACCAAAAGGGAAGAACACCCTTGGCTGAAATAATTGAAGAAAAAATTCAAGCCTTGAATTGCAACTTTGAAGGATTCTGTGGACAAAATATTAAATGACAAAAGAAGATGGAAGGAATACAGGGAGTCACTGTACCAAAAAGAATTGGTTGACATTCAACCATTTCAGGAGGTAGCATATGATCAGGAACCAATGGTACTGAAGGAAGGAGTCCAAGCTGCAATGAAGGTGCTGGTGAAAAACAAGGCTCCAGGAATTGACAGAATACCAACTGAGATGTTTCAACAAATGGATGGAGTACTGGAGGTGCTCACTCATCTAGGCCAAGAAATTTTGAAGATAACCACTTGGCAAACTGACTGGAAGAGATCCATATCTGTGCCCATTCCAAAGAAAGGTGATCCAACAGAACATGATAATTATTGAACAGTATCATTAATATCACACTGTGATATAAATAATTCAATGATAATTCAAAAGTGGTTGCAGCAGTAACACTGACAGGGAACTGCCAGAAATTCAAGCCAGATTCAGAAGAGAATGTAGAATAGGGGATACAATTGCTGATGTGAGATGGATCTTGGCTGAAAGAAGAGAATACCAGAAGGATGTTTACCTGTGTGTTATTAACAATGTAAAGGCATTCAACTATTGGATCATAACAAATTATGGATAACATTGCAGAGAATGGGAATTCCAGAACACTTAATTGTGCTCATGAGAAACCTGTACGTAGACCAAGAGGCAGTGGTTCAAACAGAACAAAGGAATACTGCACGGTTTCAAGTCAGGAAATGTGTGCATCAGGGTTGTATCATTTCACCATAATTATTCAATCTATATGCTAAGCAAATAATCTGAGAAGCTGGACTATATTAGGAAGAATGTGGCATCAGGATTGGCGGAAGGCTCATTAACAGACTGTAATATGCAGATGACACAATTTTCCTTGCTGAAAGGAAAGAGAGCTTGAAGCTCTTACTGATGAAGATCAAAGACTACAGCCTTCCCTATGGATTACACCTCAGCATAAAAAATCCTCACAACTGGACCAATAAGCATGATAAATGGAGAACACATTGAAGTTGTCAAGGATTTCATTTTACTTGGATCCACAATCAACAGCCATCAAGAAATCAAACAATATTATGCATTGGGAAGATCTGCTACAAAAGACCTCTTTAAAGTGTTTAAAAGGAAAGATGTCACTTTGAGTACTAAGGTGTGCCTAACCCAAGCCACAATACCTTCAATCACTTCATATGCACCTCATAGGCTGGACAATGAATAAGGAAGACTAAAGAAGAATTGATACCTTTGAATTATGGTGTTGGTGAAGAATATTGAATATACCATGGACTACCAGAAGAAAGAAGGCATCTGTCTTGGAAGAAGTACAGCTAGAGTACTCCTTAGAAGCGATGATGATGGGAATTTGTCTCAAACAGTTTGGACATGTTATCAGGAGGGACCAGTCCCTGGAAAAGGACATCATGCTTGGTAAAGTAGAGGGTCAGGAAAAGAGAGGAAGATCCTCAACAGGAAAGAGTAACACAGTGGCTGCAACAATGGGGTCAAACAACAATTTTAGGATGGTGCAGGACTGGGTAGTGTTTCAGTCTATTGTACATAGGGTCGCTGTGAGTTAGAACTGACTAGACAGCACCTAACAACAACAATAACAACCTGTGTAACAATATATGTAACTTTGCTTTACCTAGAAATAGTGGTTTTCTAGCAAATATAAATTGTGAAAATTTTTCTCTGAGGAAAGAAAATTTGAATACACCTATACCATGAATATACTCAAAGAATGATTAAAGGCCTACCACCAAAAAAGGTCCCATAGTCAGTTGGCTCACAGCTGAGGCCTATATAATATTTTTAAAAATTAATTTTAATATTACAGTTATTTTGGCACATAAAAAGATGGAAATTCCCCTAATTAATTCTCTAAAACTAGTATATTCTCAATAACAAAACTTGATAAAATTTGTACCACACATCCCTACAGACAAATATAATTTATAAATAAAACTGATTAAAATCCTAAATAAAAAGTAGACAAATGGATCTATAGTGTCTCAAAATATTCCTTTGAGACTATGATCAAGTCAGTTTTCACCCAAGAATGAAAGGGTATTTAATACAAAAACACATAACATAATTGATTACATCCACAGGAAGAAAAATCAGACAAGCATATCATTTGATACTGAAAGGACTAGTTTTAAAACGTGAACAACTTTTCCATCCAAAATCTCAGTTAAATCCGTTGCCTTCAAGTTGATTCCAACTCATAACGACCTTATAGAACAGAGTAGAAATGCCCTGCAGGGTTTCCAGGGAGCAGCTGGTGGATCCAAACTTCTGACCCTTTGGCTGTCAGCCAAGCTCTTAACCAGTGTGTCACCAGGACTTCTCAGTTAAATACGAATAAAAATTAAATACTTAATATAACAGAGGATCCTTACAAAAATCCAACCACAAATGTCATTGTAAATGGAGAAATGATAAAGACATTTGCACTAAAATCAGAAGCAAGCAGGTATGCCACAGTCACCAATATTATTCCACATGGCTCTTAGCAGTTCTGGCAAATAAAATAATAAAACAGTCCATATACATATTGAAAAAGTAAAGATAAATTTACTGTCTTTGTTGGTAATATGATTCTATTCACATAACATTCAAGACACTTTGAGGAAAAAAAAAATGCCATTAAAATCAATCAAGGAATTTGGTAAGATAATTATATAAAAGATAACCATACAAACATCAGTAACTTTTTTCTATAGTTGCATTAAACCACTGAAAATGGAAATTGGGTAAATGTTTTATTCATAATCTATAAAATACTTAGGGAAAAAAATCTAATAAGAAATGTTCAGGCTATGTGAAGAAAGCTATCAAATCTTATTGAAGGAAATAAAATATGAGCTGAATAAATGGAAAAATATCCAATGCCCTTGAATAAGATTTAATATTATAAAATATGAATTCTCCAAAATGTAATATGTATACATAATACATCATTTTCAATTTCAATCCTATTGGATTGGGGGGGATATGGGTTGAATAAAGTTCATATGGAAAAATAATTGCCCACAAATAACAAAGAAATTATTTTAAAATATGGGTGCAGAAGGTGGTGAATTTGCTTTACCAGCTAAGACATACTACAAAGTCACTACACCCACTCCTCAGTTATCGACATAGTTAGGTTCCCAAGACTAGGTCGTTATGTGAAAATCAGTGTTATGTGAAAATGGAGGATGGTCACACCAGATCACAAAGGGAAGGATAACTACATCATTACATAACTGTCAATTTACATTATGCATAACTGCCAAACCATTGAGAATCATGGCCCAGCCAAGTTGACACATGACCTTAACCATAACAGCCAACATTATTCTCACCTTCCACCTAGGCATTTGTTATGCCATATGTAAATAATTAATGCACAAAACAGTTGGACTGTAAATTTTTTACTATTGTTGTAAATGTGAAATGTCAGATAATGAGATAACTGATAAGTAAGGGGTATGTGTATAATGCTGTATCAAAATAAAATTATATTAGCATAGAATAGACAAGTGGGTTAATGAAGCAAAAACACAGAATCCAGAAACAGACCTCAAATTATAGAAGGATTTAATAAATGACACAGATGGTACTTCAATCCCGTAAGTAGTGGTGGGTTTATTAAATAAGCGAGGTTGGCTCAAATGGCTGTTGTTTTAGAAGAAAAGAAAATTGGACACCACCTCCCACTACATATAAAACTAACACTAAATGCAGTGAAAAGTCATGTAAAAAATAACTAAATAATAAAAATTTAGAGAAAGTTTTAGGAGACCATTCATATGAATTAGAGGATAGGTAGATCTTTCAAAAAAGAGAGAGGACTCAGAAGATATATAAAAATATATATTTAATTGACTTCAGAAAATTTTTTTAACTATTAAGTCAAAAATAAGAGTATAAATTAAAGAAAAAGACAAATGTACAGGGGGAAAATATCTGTAATGCATTTTATAGATAAAAGAAGTTTTCCATAACAGACAAACAGCTTTCACAAATTAAGATAAAGACATACAACCCAAAAGTAAAGTGGGCAAAGGAAATGAGGCAATTCCCAGAACACATCCAAATAATAGCAGCACATGTATGAAAAGATGCTCAGATGCTCTGGCAGTCAGGAAAATGAAAGATAAAGTAATGACAAGGTTCCACTTTTCATCTCTTAGTAAGCACAAATATTTTAAACCTGATGACACCCTACTTGCAGGGAAGCTGGAAAAGAACACCCTCACACTTTTCTGTTGGCAATGTAAATGGTTGCAGCCTTTTTGCAAAACAGTCTGACCATATTCATTAAAATAAATGTGAAGAAATGTGGCGCTTTCACCCAGCAATCTCACTTCCAGGGATCTAGCCTTCAAAATTAAAAGCATCCTCAACATTTTAGCCATCAGAGAGATACAAATGAATGCCACAAATGAGATACCACTTCACTCCCACAAAATGGTTAGTATTAAAAAAAAAAAAAAAATGTTGGCGAGAATGTGGAGAAAGTGCCATTGTAGGTAGGAATGCAGAGTGGTACAACTGTTGTGGAAAACAGTGTGGCAGTTCCTCAAAAAACTAAAAATAAACAACCATATGATCCAGCGATCCTACTCCCAGGCAGCGACATGAACAGATAGATATATGTACACCAATGTTCATTGCAACACTGTTCACAATAGCCAAAGGGGGTAAACAACCTAAATGTCCATCAACGGATGAATGGGTAAGCAAAATGGGGTACATACACGCAATGGAATGCTACTCAGCCAGAAGGAGAAAGGAAATCTTGATACTTGTTATAGCATGGATGAATCTTGAAGACAACATGCTGGATGAAATAAGTCAATCACAAAAGGAAAAATATTGTATGATCTTACTTATATAAAATTACAAAAAATAGGCAAAAATACAGAGATCAAAGTTTACTAGTGGTTACCAGAGGCAGGAGAGAGGGGGAGAAAGGGAGCCATTGTTTGGGAAGCAGTGAGTTTTTGTTTACGGTGATGTGTAAAACTGCAACAATTAAGAGTAATTATTACACAACCCATTAATGTAATTGATGTCACTAAACTGTACACCTGAAAAATGTTGAATTAGCAAACTTTGTGGTATATGTATTCCCACCCCATCCCCCCGCAAAAAAAGAAAAAAAGAAGGCAGCTGTTGAGGCTGTATATGCATAACAAAACACCTCATGGGATTTGTTTTCTTGGTTTGGAGGTTTAGGGTCATGGTTTTGAGGGACACCTCAATCAATTCACCTAATATTGTTTCTTAATACTTCTGTTCTACGTCTTAAAAGTTAGCAGGCAGCCATTGAAGGTACAACAATTGGTCTCCATTCACCTGAAGCAACAGAGGAAGAAGGAGAGTCAGGAAAAAGGTGGAAATCAAATGCCTGTCTGGTTGCCTCCTTTGTAATGAGACCAGAAGAACTAGATGGTGCCCTTCCAGTTCTAGCTGTAGAAGAGGTGAAACCAATGTATGGTGCAGGGGTGGATTATCCAATAGGCATCTGTTGTAAACAATTTCACATTTTTTCAACATATCAAAAATTCTGCTTCTAAGTATGGCTACCACCTATCTTTCTCCCAACCCTATAACACCTTTCTACAGAATCAAAGCCTCCTTTCAAATTTACGATCCCTGACAGGGACAGATTACCCAGTAATCATAAGGTAAGTATGGCTTACTTATACTTACTTACTAATCTGTAGTGAAAAATTTCACTTGGGTTTCACCACATCTTTGAAATTGTTCCCTGGAGCTTAGTAAGTAAACACGAGTAAACTCATGCTTACCTTGCTTCCTGGGTAATTCATTCCTGTATAGTGGAAAAAAACAGAACAGAGGTTACCCGTGGGGATGGGTGGAAGGGTCATGAGGGAGCTTTTGGGGGGGATATGTGGCTGTTGTTGTCAGGTGCCATCAAGTCAGTTCCAACTCAGAGCTAACTTGTGTACAACAGAACAAAACACCGCCCAGTCCTGCGCCATTCTCACAAGCATTGTTATGCTTAAGCGCATTGTTGCAGACGCTGTGTCAATCCATTTTGTTGAGGGTCTTCCTCTTTTTTGCTAACCTTCTACTTTACCAGCATGATGTCCTTCTCCAGGGACTGATCCCTCCTGATTACATGTCCAAAGTATGTGAGATGTAGTCTTGCCATCCTTGCTTCTAAGGAGCATTCTGGTTGTACTTCTTCCAAGGCAGATTTGTTCATTCTTTGGCAGTCTGTGATATATTTAATATTCTTTGCCAACACCACAAGTCAAAGGCATCAATTCTTCTTTGGTCTGCCTTATTTACCATCCAGCTTTTGCATGCATGTGTGGCGGTTGAAAACACCGTGGCTTGGGTCAGGTGCACCTTAGTCTTAAAGGGGACGTCTTTGCTTTTCAACACTTTAAAGAGGTCTTTTGCAGCAGATTTGCAATGCATCTTTTGATTTCTTGACTGCTGCTTCCATGGGTGTTGATTGTGGACTCTACTTTGAGGAGGCAGCTCTTCCCCAATCGTACTTGAGTGCCTTCCAACCTGAGGGACGCATCTTCCAGCACTATATCAGACAATGTTTTGACGCTATTCATAAGATTTTCACTGGTTAATTCCTTTCAGAAGTAGACCACCAGGCCCTTCTTCCTAGTCTGTGTTAGTCTGGAAGCTCAACTGAAACCTGTCCTCCATGGATAGATCCCAATATCTCAAAAGGGATTTGGGATACATAAGCATATACATTTGTCAAAACTCAGCAAATGATAACTCAAGATTAGTGCTTTAGATTATATAAAAATTCTAACTTAAAAGAAAAATACATATCAAACACTAGTTAATAACGTACTTACAAAGTATTCAAGGGAAAGTATACTGATATTTGCAAGTTATTTTGAAACGCATAAAAAATAAGCTATTTTACAACAATAAAATCATAAGATAGATAAGATATATCGATGCATGGTTAGAGGGATGAATAGATGGAAAATCAAGTATAGTAAAAGGTTAATGGAAAATCTAGGTTGTGGGTATAAGAGTGCTTACTGCAAATTTCTTTCAACTTCTCTGTATGTTTGAAATTTTTCATAATACAATGTTGAGGAGAAAAGAATGGGTTAAATCTATAATAAATGATAGAACGGATTTCTACAGACAAGTAAGGCGTAACAAAAGTGTATATAAGATTATATTTTACAAAATAAACAATGACGAAAACATGTGTGGGTATATGCCCAAATAATCCTATATAGTTATATGAACATGAAGAAAATTATATAAAGACACGCACTCCCTGGAATATGGAGACTGAGAATGGGAGGTAAGAGATGAGGGCAAAATAATAAGATGTAAAATACTTGTTTGTATATGGAGGTACAAGCAGGCTCACCAGCCTGCTGCTATTAGCTCAGGTAGTAGAATTCCAGATTTCTTTCTTACAATTTTCTATACTGGTTAAAAATAATTTCCACATTAATCATTTTTTTATTTATATAAAAAGGCTATTTTTTTCTGAATAAGTATAAAACCAAACAAAAATGAATTTTATGTTGTTTTTCTTAAAAACCCAATCAGTGGCCATCAAGTTGATTGACTCAGCAAACGTTCATGTGGCACAGTAGAATAGCACTCCTTGACTGTGATCTTTCAGAAGTAGTCAGCCAAGCCTTTCTTCCTGCACCACTGAATGGATTCCAACTGCGAAATTTTCAGTTAGTAGTCCAGCCCACACCACTTACACCACCCAGAAACCTTTCTTAAAGAGCCCTTCCAAATCATCTTGCCTCAGGCCTCCAGAAAGCCAGGGTTCAGAGAAGTTTACTTGTTTCCTACCAGCTCTGCGCCACAGCAGCAGTAATTTAAATCAGGAAGCAGAAATGCCCACCAGACAGGTTCTTCATCTTCTCAAGTCAGCTGATCTGAGACAACCAGAAAGACGGTAGCAAGCCTGCTTTGCCAGCTCCCTGAGGATGTGAGGTCCCACCAAGGGTGCTCAGAGTGTGCAGTAGTGTTTCCAGGGGCATCCTGCAGACATGGCCCTGGTCCTCCTGGACGCGGGCCTGTGAAGGATGCCCAACTGACAGACACGGCCAAAACCGCCCAGTGGCCCTGACAGAAGACACATGGAGAAGATGCTAGATAAAGGGCTTGGGGCGGGCGGAGGCGGCGGGGGGGTGGTGTGGTGGTGGTGGAAGCAGGTGGGGTTTAGCGGCTGGGTTGGCGCTGGAACCGACCAGTGGCTCGGGGCTCTGTTAGCGCCAGCCCACGGAGCAGGGCAGGCCGCTCTGAACCTGGTGACAGAGGATCCATCAGGTAATAAATACCCTGACTCCCCTCTCCTCCGGCATTCCATAGAGGGCCTGGGCTTCCCACAGGCAAAAGAAGAGTGCGGTCAGGGGGCAAAAGAGGCTTGGAGCACTTGTAGCCCCTGAGGCAGCCGCAGGGGCACAGGCCTGTGGAGCAGGCCGGAGAAGGGCCCTGGAGGAGTCAAGGCGAGAGTCCCAGGGCAGGACTTCGAGAATCTAGACCAGATGCCGATTTCTTTTCCTCCACATGAAGCTAGAATGTAACGAGCCAAGCACCTCTTCTGCCTTCAACTTCCAAACCCAAAGGATGGTTCAAAGTCGAAGTGATGCACAGAGATGCGGCGTTGGCCCTGCGTCGGAAGCACACTCCATTTTCGTACCTCTCTGAAGAGGGGAGCGGTCCCTGCCTCTTTGCTAATTCCGGGGGGGGGGTGGGGAGGGAATAGGGAGGAGCCCTGGTGGCACAGTAGTTAAGAGCTCAGGTGCTAACCCAAAGGTCA
Source organism: Loxodonta africana (assembly GCF_030014295.1). Taxonomy (NCBI): domain Eukaryota; kingdom Metazoa; phylum Chordata; class Mammalia; order Proboscidea; family Elephantidae; genus Loxodonta; species Loxodonta africana. The sequence goes on from NC_087342.1 coordinate 39,125,184, forward strand.
GCGGTTCGAAACCACCAGCCGCTCCTTGGAAACTCTGTGGGGCAGTTCTGCTCTGTCCTATAAGGTCGCTATGAGTCAGAATCTACTCGACAGCACCGGGTTTGGTTTTTGGTTTAGGGGAGGTAGGGAGGGGCCTAGGGCGCACAATTTAAGAAGGCTTACATTCTCAGGGCTCTGCAAGTGAGCAAATAGGGGCGCCCTCCCACTGTGCCCCACTTGCCTCGCTCTAGCCTTGGCCTGTCCAAGAGCAATGTGCAGACACGCTGACGACCTAGAGCCAACGCTGTGTGACTGTTGACATGAGCCGCTTTGCTTCGGCACCAGTCTGCAGACGGCACCAGGGCCGGCCCGAGCTCCCATTTCTCTTAGATGAACAAGCTCAGAACTTTAGAACAAGTATCTGAAACGCCTCATGTCTTCCGCTGGCAAATATAAGTGGAACAGTCAACGGCCTAAAGTAAGGAAGCTGTTCTAGAGCTGGGCTGGGCAGCAGGAGTTAAAAGCAGGCCTATGGAAGGCAGATGGCTAGATCTCTGGCTGTGTGACCTTGGGCAAGTCACCCAGCTGATCTGAGCCTAAGCTTCCCCCATGAAATGGGGACAATAATAGAGGGGCCACAGGGGTGGTGGAGAGGTTTAGATGTGATCTTACAAGTAGTGTCTGGCACCTTGTTAGGAATTCACAAACGTGAGCTATTTTATCGTTACATGAATATTTTTAAAAACATGTATATAATTTTTCTAAAATGTTACCTGGATGTCTAGATATTATGCTTCCACCCCAAACCATTGGAATGAAGGTGCTACTTTACAGCAAGTCTGGCCCATCAGATGGGTATTTTCAGAACGATTCACAGAAAAAAAACGGCATGAATAAAACAAACAACATAGTCATGCATGTTTTTTTCTGTAGAAAATATCATTTCTTAATAAGAAAATGACATTTATAGCCATTTAAATTTTTTTCCAATTTAAAGGAAGAATCAGAAAAAAAAAAAGCTTTCTAAGCATGAATTGCATAGCCTTGTCCCTAATTAACTCCCCTGCTTTTGATGTTTGAAGGCCCAGCCTCACTGTCCCAATCCAGTCTGAGTGGCATCTAAGGGCACATCTTACTCCAATCTGTACCTCCAAAGCCTATGGGATTCCTGACACAGTATGTGTGGGTAAATTTTAAATTAAAACCAGCTGGTAAGGTATGTGATTTTCTGATCACTAACTGCTCTCCGGAAAGCCTGGTAGTGTAGTGGTTAAGTGCTACGGCTGGTAATAAAACGGTCGGTAGTTCAAATCCACCAGGCGCTCCTTGGAAACTCTATGGGGCAGTTCTGCTCTGTCCTATAGGGTCTCTATGAGTCGGAATTGATTGGATGACACTGGGGTTGGTTTTTTTTTTTTTGTTTGTTTAACTGCTCTCCATTGCTTCTCCCAAGCCATGTGGAACTCTGAGCCTCTGGGGCCACTCTCTCTCCTGTGTCAGTACCTCACACCTGACTGATTTCACCTCTCTCATCAATAGGAGCCTTTTTCAAGGGGCTGGAACTTTTTTCCTTATGGGCATATATAAATTCTTATAACACCGAATATTCCCTGATAAAATGTTTTCAACAAAAGCAATGTCCTAGCTTGGAACTGGCTGCCTAACCAAGCAGGACAGAGCAAGCCCTGCCCATTGCAGGGGCTGTGCTGGGAGGCGAAGGGCAAGGAGCGCCCCCGAGAGCAGCGGCACTGGTCCCGCCAGCATGCCATGGGGCTGGGCTTCAGGGCTAGGGCTGTAACACCAACAAAGGGGGCCGGTGAGAGGAAAGCTCAGGCTGAAGTTTCTAAAGACAGACTCAGGCACAGGGACCAAGGCCCAACCTTGTGATTGGAACCTGGGTACAATGGGGGCACAGAGCAAGTTTGCCTATCAGAACTGGCCCATATGGTCATGTCTGCCCTGCTCAAGTGTGGCTTGACTTCCAGCCCCAGTGAGTTGACTTAGAACTGCTTATATCCCTCCTGCCAGGGTCAGGCATAGCCTGACCCCCCACAGCTCTGTGCTGAGCAAGGACACAGAAGCTGGGAGACCAGAGTGACAGTAGTTACTCTGACATGCCTCTGCTTTGCTCTTATCTTAAAAACCTAGGAGGACAGCAGCCATGAAGTGCATGCTGTGAATTAATCCCACTCAAAAAGAACTATCTTTCAAAATAAAATAAATGCTTCCAAAGTAAGTTTCTGCTTTTTAATTGATGTTAAAATGCTGTTTTACATTGCAGCTATTTGAGAGTTAGAATGAAACACACTCACAACATCTGAAGCAATTAATTTATTTGGGTAACAGTATTCATATTTGTGCAACACTGTGTTAAGACATTAATATCTTAATTTTCTTTGGGCCAAGTTCTCTACTTCTTGCCACTTAATACCTTATTACATTAAATCCTCTAAACAGACAGATAAGGGCCTGTCCAAACGACTTCTCCAAACTGGTCTTAAAAAAAAAAAAAAAGCGGTAGCAAATGAATGCTGAATATTATAGCATTACCTACGGAACACTTATTCGTTTGGAAGGCCATTAATAACATATTTCAGAGCAAAGTGATTTCTATTTTTGCTTCTTTTTTGGAGCAGTGTTGGAGACAGGATGGAGCAATAGCCATAGTTCTCGGCGGGGAGACGGAGGGTGGTTTTGCCCCTAGGGGACATTTGGCAATGTCTGGAGATGCTTTTTGTTGCCACAACTAGGGGGGTGGGGAGGGGGAGTGCTACTGGCACCTAGTGGGTAAAGACCAGGGATGCCGCTAAAGAGCCTAAAATGCACAGGATGCCTGCCCACAACAAAGAATTAACTGGTCTAAAATGCCTACAGTGCCAAGAAGTTGAATTCATTTTGTAATCTGCTTGAAACAATCACAATCTTTTGGATCTATTTCTGATTAAAAAAAAAAAATGCTACAAAGTTAACTGGACAGCTCCAAAGAAAGCTATCTCAGTGTACACGGTATTGATATCTGTAAGAGTTGTTCCTGCTTTCCCATTCAGATTAGATTTTACAGCTGCCAGGAGAAACTTACAAAAGATGTTTGGCAAGAACTTGTCAATCAATGCTTATATTTTAAAAGCAAGAGTATTGTATTAGCTTAGTAAATTTGTTTAATGCCAAGGGGGAAAATGGTTTGGTTCCAGGGACTGATAATCTGTGTAAAAGAAAAGTGATGCAATTCAATGTTACAACGACTGTCAGTGGTAAGAAAGGCAGAGTAACTTGTTTGCTGCTTTGGCAAGGTTTGGCAGTGAGTTCAATTGCATAAACACCCTTTGTAAAACTTGTTGGAGGAGTAAGGAAACCAAAATTAAACCAATGTAGTTGCAAAAGTACTTTCTACAGTCTTACCAAAACCCAGAAATCTGGGTCAAGGGCAATAATCATCCAAATATATTCTGCCTAATTAAGTGAAAATTTTGTATCTATCCATTTATTTATATCCACCTTGTTTCAAAAAGGATTTAATGTTAAATTCATTTTCTTTTTTTATATATATTGTACTTTAGATGAAGGTTTACAGAACAAACTAGCTTCTCTTTAAACAGTTAGTACACATGTTATTTCATGACATTGGTTAATAACCCCACAACATGTCAGCACTCTCCCTCCTGTACGTTGGCTTCCCTATTATGAGCTTACCTGTTCTGTCCTGCCTTCTAGTCCTTGCCCCTGGGCTGGTGTGCCCCTTTAGTCTCATTTTGTTTTATGGACCTATCTAATCATTGGCTAAAGGGTAAACCTCAGGAGTCCCTTCATTACTGAGCTAAAACGGTGTCCAGGAGCCATACTCTTGGGGTTTTGTCAGTCTCTGTAAGGCCAGTAAGTGTGGTCTTTTTTTGTGAGTAAGAATTTTGTTCTACATTTTTCTCCAGCTCTGTCCAGGACCCTCTATTGTGATCCCTGTCAGAGCAGTCAGTGGTGGTAGCTGGGCACCACCTAATTGTACTGGACTCAGTCTGGTGGAGGCCGTGGTAGTTGTGGTTCATTAGTCCTTTGAACTAATCTTTTCCTTGTGTCTTTAGTTTTCTTCATTCTCCCTTCCTCCCCAAGAGGTGAGACCCATGGAATATCTTAAATGGCTGCTTACAGGCTTTTAAGACCCCAGATTTTACTCACCAAAGTAGAATGTAGAACATTTTCTTTATAAACTGTGTTATGTCCATTGAGCCAGATGTTCCTGAGACCATGGTCCTCTCAGCCCAGTAATTCAGTTCCTCAGGGAGTTTGGATGTGTCTATGGAGTTCCCACGACCTTGCCTTGTACAAGTTGTGCTGTCTTCCCCAGTATTGTGTACTGTCTTATCCTTCACCAAAGTTAACACTTATCTATTGTCTATTTACTGTTTTTCCACCCCCGTCCCTTTTCTCCCTTGTAACCATCAGAGATTGTTACTTTTTGTGTGTAAACCTTTTCATGAGTTTTTATAGTAGTGGTCTCATACGATATTTGTCCTTTTGTGATTGATTTATTTCAGTCAGCATAATGCCCTCCAGATTCATCCATGTTGTGAGATGCTTCACAGATTCATCATTGTTCTTTCTTGTTGTATAGTACTCCATTGTGTGTATGTACTGCAGCTTATTGATCCATTCATCTGTTGATAGGCATCTAGGTTGTTTCTGTCTTTTTGCTATTGTGAACGATGCTGCAATGAATGTTGGTGTGCATATGTCTATTTGTGTGATGGCTCTTATTTCTCTAGGATATATTCCTAGGAGTGGGATTGTCGGATCATATGGTATTTCTATTTCTAGCTTTCTAAGGAAACATCATATCATTTTCCAGAATGGTTGTATTATTTTGCATTCCCACCAGCAGAGCATGAGAGTTCCAATCTCCCTGCAGCCTCTTCAACACTTGTTATTCTGTTTTTTTTTTTTTTAATGGCTGTATTTATTAATACGTATGTCACAAATGTTCACAATGTCAAAGGATTCTTGTTGGTATGCTAGACAGAGGCATTATTTTTAAGTTCTTTTTAAAATATTTTGTTTTGTTTCCCCCTCACACTCATATTTAACTTGATCTGATAAGGTCCTCGATGTCTGTAATGTCAACGCAAGAAGAAAAAAAATACAGAAAGAAGAAATAAAATAACACAATAGCAGTTAATTGGGGAAAAACAAAAGTAATGTTACTGCTTTCACAGGACACAACAACACAGCTCTGTAACAGGATTATACAGATTTCAACTGAGAGGCAAAGGGGCACTAAACTGTCTATACCTACCCAGGCCTGTAACAATAATGAACAAGGAGGCCACCTAAAGCTCAACCACAATTTCCTTCATGCATGACACATACTATTTTCTCCTCATGGACAATAACCAATGTGTTTCTTTCCATGACCCGGGCAGCCTGAAGAAGGTAGGAAAGAGCCTTAAAATAAAGGGAAAACCAAACCACATGAAATTAAGTCAAAAGAACACATATCTATTGTCTGCTTATCCACATAAAGGTGTGTGGCATTTATTGATCATGGTGAGGGGCAAATACGAGCTTCCCACGCTATATGCAGAGCCCAATGGGGCCAGTGATGGTGAGATAACCAGTCATCTACAATGAGCTGCAATTCGACCAAGTACAGATGGAGAAGCTGGCATGCACAGGGCCTTGGGGGTGGGGAGGTGGGGTCCACTAAGCACTAGATCCAGGGGAACCTGGCTACACTCAGGCACAACAGAGCTTCGTAAAATGAAGCACTACATGTGATGCAGGCTGAAAGGTGGAGCAGAGATTGTGTGGGAGTTTTGGTTGCACACCGGGGGTGGGGATTGGGGCAGAGGGGTACAGGCGCAGGGGTGTTATGTACTGTGCTCTGACGTTCTTTGGAAGTCTTTCAAAGATGGCCGCAGTTCTTTTATAAACAGGCCTCTTATTCTGTCATTCTTGAAAGACTTCTCCTTACACCACCTCATACTGATTGGCCATGATGAACCGGGACAGGCAGCAGGCCAGCAACATACCATTCAACTGGGAGAATGCAATTCCGAAAGCCACTCCAGGGATGATTCCCATGTTAGTCTCCGTGAAACAGGTCACCAGATCAAAATAACCCTTCTGGTTAACTTTGATGACGGCCACAGTCAGATTGTGTAGATCCTGGGGATTACAGTCTTTTCGTTCAGGTAGCAACTGGGCAGGGGGGATGCCATGCTCTGGGAAGCACGGGTTGATGCTCCAGTTGGTGTAGTTCTAAACACCTCAGCAGCTCAGACTGCGCTGCACATGATCCACTGCCGGCTCTGCTCATCATTCCCATTGTAATTCCTCATGGTACCCATGTAAGTCCTCAGGAAGGTGTCCTTGATCTCATGACAAAACACAAACTCTGAACTGTCAGCTACAAGCTCGGCCAGGAACACCAGGGACAAAAACATGGCATACAGTTTCAGCATCCATGGGCTGCCACGGCAAGCTGCAAAACATCTAAACAGGCCAGAAATGATGATAGCGGTTCCAGTTCCACCAAGCACATAGGAAGTATTGGTGGAGTTCTCCACGATAAGGGAGATACAGGTGCCCAGAGTGAGTTTGCCCCAGACTCCAACAGCCAGTAGGATCACCCCAGTGATCCAGAAGTCGAAGGGGTAGATGATGAGGAGGGTTTTCAGACAGTTTATCACAGGTTTCCTCTCTATTCTCCTTGATGCCATACTACAGAGTGTAGTCAGCAGCAGTAGCTGCGGGTGGCAAGCCTATTTCGTTTTTTTGATTTGTGCCAGTAATGCCCCGGTGAGATGGTATCTCATTGTGGGTTTTGATTTGCATTTCTCTAATGACTAGTGATTGTGAGCATTTTCTCATGTGCCTGTTAGCTATTTTAGTGTCTTTTCTGGTGAAGTATCTCTTCATTTCCTTGGTCCATTTAATTGAATTGTCTTTTTCTTGTAGAAGTGTTGGATTTTCCAGTAGATTTTAGAGATTAGACCTTTGTCAGGTTTGTAATACCCCAATTTTTTTCCCCCAGTCTATAGGTTCTCTTTTTACCCCTTTGGTGAAGTCTTTTGATGAGTGTTTAATTTTTAGAAGATCCCAGTTATCGAGCTTATCTTCTGGAGTTTGTGTGTTGGTTATGGTTTGTATCCTGTTAGTGCTGTGTATTACAGCCTCTATCATTGATCCTATTTTTTCTTCTATGATCTTAATGGTTTTTGGTTTTATATTTAGGTCTTTGATCGATTTTGAATTAGTTTTTGTGTATGGTGCGAGTTACGAGTCCTCTTTCATTTTTTTGCAGATGGACATACAGTTTTGCCAGCATCATTTGTTGCAAAGACTGTCTTTTGCCCATTTATGGGAATTTGGGCCCTTGTTGAAGGTCAGGTGACCATAGGTAAATAGATTTACATCTGGGTTCTCAATTCTGTTCCATTGGTCAGTGTATCTGTTGTTGCATAGTAGGTTCTGAGGTGTGTGGAGGTACTGCTAATTCTCCTACTTCATTCTTCTTCTTCAATAGTGCTTTTACTTATCTGAGGCCCCTTCCTTTTGCACATAAAATTAACGGCTAGCTTTTCTACCTCTTTAAAGAATGTGGTTGGTATTTGAGTCAAGGTTGCATTGTATTTGTAAATTGCTTTGTGTAGAATTGTCATTTTCACAATGGTTGAGTCTACCTATCCGTAAGCATGGTATGTTTTTCCATTTATGTAGATCTCTTGGTTTCCTGCAGTAGTGTTTTGTAGTTCTCCAGGTATAAGTCCTTTACATCCCCGGTTAGATTTATTCCTCAGTATTTTATTTTTTTAGAGGCTGTTACAAATGGTATTGTTTTCCTTCTTGTTGTTCTTTTTATTGGTGTATAAAAATCCAACTAATTTTTGTGTGTTTATCTTGTATCCTGCTGATCTGTTGAATCTTTCTATTAGTTCCAGTAGTTTTCTCAGGGAGTCTTTTGGATGTTCTATGTATGGTAGGTATCATATCATCCTCAAATAGGGACAGTTTTACTTCTTCATTACCAGTTTGGATGCCCTTTATTTCTTTTTCTTGCCTTATTGCTCTAGGTAGGACTTTCAGCACAATGTTAAATAGGAGTGCTGATAAATGGCATCCTTATCTTGTTCCTGTTCTCAAGGGAAATGTTTTCAGCCTCTTTCCATTGAGAATGATGTTGGCTGTTGGTTTTCTATAGATGCCCTTTATATGTTGAGGAATTTCCCTTCTGTACCTATTTTATGGAGAGTTTTATTAGGAATGGGTGTTGGACTTTGTTGAATGCCTTTTCTGCATCAATTGAGATGATCATGTGATTCTTCTATTTTCTTTGATTTACGTGGTGGGTTACATTGTTTGATTTTCTAATGTTGAACCATCCTTGCATATGTGGTATGAATCCCAGTTGGTCATGCTGTATTTTTTTTTTTTTATATGATGCTTAATTCTATTTCCTAAAATTTTGTTGAGAATTTTTGCATCTGTATTCCTGAGAGATACTGGTCTGCAATTTTTTTTTTTGGTGTCTTTGCCTGGTTTTGGTATCAGGGTTACAGTGGCTTCATAGAATGAATTCTGAAGTATCCCTTCCGTTTTTATGTTCTGAGGTAGTTTGAGTACTACTGGTGTAAGCTCTTCTCTGAATGTTTGATGGAATTCTCCAGTGAAGTCATCTGGGCCAGGCCTTTTTTTTGTTGGGAGTTTTCTTTTTTTTTTAATTATGTTTTCAATCTCTTCTCTTGTTATGGGTCTGTTCAGATTCTCAACTTCAGATTTTGTTAGTTTTGGTAGACAGTGTGTTTCTAGAAATTTGTCCATCTTCTCTAGGTTTTCAAATGTGTTGGAATATAGCTTTTCATAGGACTCTGTTATGATCCTTTTTATTTCAGTTGAGTCTGTTGTAATGTCCCCCATTTCATTTCTTATTTAGGTTATTTGTATCCTCTCCTGTTTTTCTTTTGTCAGTATAGTCAGTGGTTTGTTGATTTTGTTGATCCTTTCAAACAACCAACTCTTGGTTTTGTTGATTCTTTCTGTTATTTTTCTATTTTTATTTATTTCTGCTCTGATCTTCATTATTTCCTTTCTTCTGGTGGCTGTGGGCTTCTTTTGCTGTTCTCTTTCAATTTGTTTCGGTTCTGTAGCTAATGCTTTGATTTTGTCCCTTTCTTCTTTGTTGATGTGTATATCTATTGCTATAACTTGACCTCTAAGCACTGCCTTTGCTGTGTCCCAGAGGTTTTGGTATGATGTGTTTTCATTTTCGTTTGATTCTAGGAACTTTTTGATTCCATCTCTGATTTCTTCTATTACCCAGTGATTTTTTAGCAGGGTGTTATTCAGTTTCCATGTAATTGATTTTTTTTCCTTGCTCTTCCTGTTGTTAATGTCCACTTTGATGGTGTGGTGATCAGAAAAGTTACTTTGTATTATCCTAATGTTTTGGATTTTGTTGAGTGTTGCTTTGTGATCTAAGATGTGTTCTATTCTGGAGAATGTTCCATGTGTGTTGGAAAAGAATGTGTACTTTGCAACTGTTGGGTGGAGTGTTTTATATATGTCTATGAGTTCAAGTGGGCTGATTGTGGCTTTTAAGTCTTCTGTATCTTTTTTGAGTTTCTTTCTAGTTACTCTGTCCTTTACCTAAAGCAGTGTGTTGAAGTCTCATATTATTATTGTGGAACTGTCAATTTCTCTTTTCAGTGCCGTTAGAGTTTGTTTTATGTATTTTGGAGCCCTGTCATTAGATGCATAGATATTTATTATGGTTATGTGTTCATGATAGATCGTCCCTTTAATCTTTATATAATTCCCTTTTTTGTCTCTTATGATGGATTTTGTTTTAAAGTCTATTTTATCTGAGATTAGTATTGCCACTGAGATTAGTATTGCCAGCTCTTTTTTGGTAGCTGTTTGCTTGATATATTTTTCCCTATTCTTTGATTTTTAATAAATTTATGTCTTTGTTTCTAAGATGTGCCTCTTTTTAGACAGTATATTAACGAATCCTGTTTTTTTAATCCATTCTCTTACTCTCTGCCTCTCTATGGGTGCATTTAGGCCATTTACGTTCAGTGTAATCATTGATAGGTGTGAGCTTATTGCTGTCATTTTGTAGTGCTTTTGTGTGTGTGTGGTGCTGACACTTTCTTTGTTTCTCTTACTCTCTTGTGCTGAATTCCTTTTGTTTGTGGATTTCTTTTGTTTTTGTAGATTTTGTGTTTACTGATGCTTTATGTTTTTCTCCGTTATTCTGATGAATAGGTTTGTTAACTTTCTTTGTGGTTACCTTGAAATTTATCTTCCTAGGTTTGTGTTCCTCTCCATCAGAAAGTTCTATACGTACACCATTTATTCCTTCCTTTATTGTTCTGACATTGTTGTCATTTACAGATTAACCTCTCTGGTTCCCTGCTGTAAATCTTTCAGTTTTTAATAGTCCTAAAGAGTTAATTTCCTAGCTTGGTATCTGACTGATGCAATCTTGTGTCCTAGATTCAGGCTGTCATCTTATGTTATTTGTTCTCAAACCAAAGGACTCCCTTTAATAATTCTCATAAGTTTGGTTTGGTTTTTACATATTCCTTTAATTTCTCTTTATCTGAAAATGTCCTAATTTCACCACCAAATTTGAGAGAGAATTTTACATGATATATTTTTCTGGTTGGCAGTTTTTTTCTTTCAAGGTTTTATATATGTCATCCCATTGCCTTCTTGCCTGCATGGTTTCTGCTGAGTAATCATGGGTTAGTCTTATTGTTCCCTTTCGTGTGTGACTTTTCATTTTTCTCAAACTGCTTTCAGTATTCTTTCTTTGTCTTTGGTTTTAGCAATGGTGATTATGATGTGCCTTGGTGATTTTCTTTTGGTGGCTATCCTATATTGTGTTCATTGAGCTCCTTGGATGGTCAGCTTTTCATCTTTCATGATATGAGGGAAATTTTCTGTCAGCAATTCTTCAATTATCCTTTCTGTGTTTTCCATTTTCTCCCCCGTTCTGGAACTCTGATCACTGGCAAATTTTGGCTTTTGATTGTATCCCACATCATTCTCCTGGTTTCTTCATTTTTTTTTCTTTTCTGCTTTTTCCTCAAAGTAGTATCCTAGTGTTTGTCTTCTATTTCACTAATCCTGCCTTTCATTGTTTCAAAACTGCTCTTCAGACTTCCTGTGACACTGTCCATTTCTGAAATCTTGTTGTTCATCTTTTGGATTTCTAACTGTTGTTTTTGTATGATTTCTAGTTGTGAATTTATTTTGACATTTTGTTCCTGTGTTATTTTCCTGAATTCCTTCATTGTTTTATTTGTATTTTTCATGATTTTGTCTGCCTTTTCCATGATTTTTTCCCCTCATTTTTGTCTGCTCTTTGCTTCAACTCTTGGGTAGCTCTGAATATTAGAGATTTGAATTCCCTATCAGGTAGTTCCAGTGTGCTTTTCTTCTACTGGGAAGTTATCTGGTGTTTTATTCTGGACACCTACTGGAACCATCCTGTGCTTTTTTTTTTTTTTTATGTGTTTTGATATTGTCTGCTGTCTTTGGGACATTCAGTGGTTCTTTTTTCCATTTATTGACTGTAGATTTATTTGTTTCATCCTGCTTTTTTGTTTTATTTGGTTATGTCTGAGCAGATGTGCTGTGCATTCTTTGTTGTTTGATCATCTGTGGGCATGATAATTTTCACCTCCTTGTCCAGTGGGCAGGGCCAGTCACTCAGCTATGGTGCAGCAGGGTAGTTCCAGCTGAAAGGGAAGGGCTGGGATGGGTTGTTTGTGGCACATACTAGGGCAGACAGGGCAGACTAGGGGTCAGTGCAAGGGCAGCTTCTGGTAGGCTGTGCCTGTGCTGCTTGGTGGTACAGTGTTCAGCACATGGTGCAGGTAGGCAGGAGGGAGGGGTGAGGTTATGATATGTGGAGCTAAGTTGGGTATGGGAAAGAAGAGAGAGAGAGGAGAGAGAAACAGGAAGTGAAAAAAAGAAGTGCTAAGGAAGCCTGCCATTGGAGGGGAGAGATTAGAAACCAAGAAATAAAGAAAAAAAAGAGAGATAAAAAAATGCCCCCAGGGATCCCACTGGCAACCAGGGAAATGGCTCCAAGGCCTGGCAACACAGCTCTCCTAGGTGGAGCAGAGATGACGCACAGTGCCAGGTTTTCAGGAGACAGGAAAAGAAGGAAAGTGGAGAGAGATGAGAAACTGAGAAATGAAGAAAAACAAAAAGGAAAAAAAAGAGAAAAGAATAAATAAATAAATAGTTTTTTAAATGCTCCCAGGGGTCCCACCAGCAACTGAAGAAGTGGCTCCAAGGCCTTGGGGCACAGCCTTTCTAGATGGAGCAGAGAAGACACACAGCACCAGGTGTTCAGGAGACAGGAAAAGAAGGAAAGTAAAGAGAGGTGAGAAACTGAGAAATGATGACAAACAAAAAGTAGGAAAGAAAAAGAAAAAAAAGAAATGCCACCAGGGATCCCACTGGCGTGGATGCGCAGACTGAGGAAGTGGCTCCCAAGCCACACAGTACAGCCTGGCTAGGAGTGGAGATGGGAAGATAGCACACAGCTCCAGGTATTCAGGAGACAGGAAAAGAATACAAGTAGGGACAGACAAGAAACCTAGAAATGAAGAAGAAAAAGAAAGAAAAAAAAGGTCCCAGGGATGCCACCAACTTGGCAGCACAGACCAGAGAAGCAACTCCCCAGCCATGAGATGCTTCACAGCCTGTCAAGAAACAAGATGGCACATGGAGCCAGATATTCGAGAGAAAGGAGGGGGAGGAGGTGAGAGGCAGGGAAGAAACCAAAGAAGCTGAAAAAAGCAACATCAGCCACAAAGAAATGGCCCAGAAGGAGCCAGCCAGTGTGGGCAGGGCAAATTCAAGTGGCACAGAGCTGGTGCCTCCCAGCCAAGTGACCATGGCCCTCTGGGAAGCAGTGGAAGCCAAGCAGGGAAAAGAAGGGTGGGAGGTGGGAAAGCATGTATCGCTGGTTACTGGGTGCTCTGTCTTCTGCTGGGAGCTCTGTGAAGCTGGTTTCCCATACTCCCTGTCCACTGATCTCTGACAGGAGTCCAAGATGGCAAATCCATGCTGCATTAGCTGATAAGGGACCTCTGCTTGTATCTCTTCTCACTCTCTGTTCTCTGTCAGTTTCTTATTCCATTTGGTGCTTGGTTGAGTTCTTTCTCTCTTCATTTGACACTTAGGGTTCCAGGACTGATGTTTGTCTTTGTTTTACTTAGTTTTTTAGGTCTTTGTTGCAGAGGAATGGTGTGGTGCTTCTTTCTATAGCACCATGTTGTCTCCACCTCCTCCTAAATTTATTTTGTTTATAAATATATATCCTGTCTTGAAGTCCACCATGTAATACATGACTAAAGCATAAGTACACAAGGCTGAGCTTTGGGAAAGAAACCTCTATAGAAGATAGACCCACGATTCAGAGCAAAGTGGGGCCTTAAAGATTGTCTAGTTCACCTGTCTTACCTATTTCTACAAGACTGGTAACCTAAGGCCAAGGTAGATGAGGTCAATTGTCTAAAATATCTCTTTAACTCCAGTTTTAAAAGGAGCTAAGTCCTGAGTCACAGTTATTTGACCTATGTAATTTTTTTCCCCATCTCTGAGGGTTGTCTTTATGGGTTGCAGAGATTTTTTAAATAGTAATAATAAGTCTCTTTTTAATAAATAAATAAATTTTGTTGCTTTTGCTTGCCTCGAATCTTTTGGGGGGGGGAGTAATAATTTCTAAAACTCTTGATTTCTCTTGCTGGTTATGAATAAGAATAAGCTCCAAACCCTGTTAGTAGAGGTGGAGAGAAATGCTTTCTGGTTGCCCAGTTGGGGGTCAGGCTAGAGATGAGAGATGGCAGGCAGTGAAGTTCCTTCCCCACAAGCACAGTGAGCTCCTTTATGGGAACATAGGAAAGCAGGGCTGGATTTGGTGAAAGTCCGAGCACACTGATCATCACCCAGAACTTTAAGGAGGAATCAGGCTAGAAGTGGACAGACCACAGGCTCAGCCAGGAGCTTTCCCAGCCTCCCTTGGTCTCTGCATTGAGCCCAGATGCCAAGCAGCTCAGGGAAAGAACATCAGGGGAATCTCAAGAGTGCATCATCATTTTGCCCCACCTTTCTTTTAAAAAGCCTGGTAGTTTTCCATCTTCTGTACTGAAGCAATGCTGCTAGCATTAGTAACACAACAAATGAACTGGACACCAACAGGACACAAAAACGTCAGACCTGTGGACATTGCTGTATCCAGTGACATTACCACTGACTAATCCCCTAAACCACAAGACTCTTCATTTCTTTTCACCCAAGTTTCTCCTTTTGGGGGCCTAAATATTAAGTGATAGTAATTTCTAACATATAGAACAAATTTTCCTTTTCTTTTAAGCCAAGTATGAAATAAGAAATTTCCCTTATATTCAAATGGTCATAACAGTTTAGAAAAAATGTGAAACAAAATTTGTTAAAGTGATGACTAGCGATTGCTCTAATTTTGGCCTTTATCCAGCGATTATGCTGATGCTGGGTGTTTGGCAAGAATCTGCCACACAAAAAACAGCCCTAAAAAAAGAAAGAAGGAAAACCTACAAAATATGCAAATCACATTGGAAATAAGTCTTTAACCTCCTTGCATTTATTAGCACAGAAATAAGTTATGTCTTTTCAACCTGACTCTTCTGGTCAGTTGACTTGTGGTCAATTGTCAATAAGGGGGCGGGGGCAGGAAAGAGGGAAGAACATGCTAAACTATCAGCTGCATTTAATAAAACTATTTCCCATGTTAGAGAAAATCCATTAACTTGAACTAGGCCCATTCTGTCAGTGCTTTATTGGTAGATCTCTGTAGAAAAGGTGTTTTAATGAACAGAAAGGGTTATAATCACTTTATAGATTACTGTGAAGCAAATGGCTACTTCCAAACCAATACCTCCCAAAGTGTGTCCCAAAGGAAGATATATTCACAGCGGTTTGGAGGGGAGAAAGCTTCCATATTCAGATAGCAATGGCCCACTTTGTAGGCTCCTTTTAGAAATGTATAAGACATATTCACACACCAAGAGCCTGCCTGACCACAGAACACCTTTCTCTGATATTCCTACCAAGATGCCAATGGATCTCCTGTTCCCTGGACCACCAGTTATGAAACATTATTCTAACGTCTCTAGAACAGTCCATCCAGTTAAGTAGTTTAAAGGGTCTACTTGTGACTTGTTTTCACGAACAGTTTGCTCAGTAAATTCTTTCCTCATAGGTAATCCAAAAGCAAACTTCTGCTCAAGTCTCGTGTTAACCATCTAAAGGTAAGAGTTAGCAAGGTCTGAGCCAACAAGGGCTTAATGACATAAAATGCCACTACAGAATGGTAAAGAAACCTCATGCTCACTCCTGCATCAGCACACTTCTTTCTGAACATACCAATAGCCATTCTTACTACTACCCATCAAGAATCAGCAGAACATCCCCATCTGGCCATTGGCAAGACTGTGAAGCCTCTGATGTTGGACTGTGGTGGGTCCAATTTTTACTTTTCTGCTCCTTTGTTCTCCATACCTCAGCTCCTTCTTTTCCTCCCACTTGATACATCCAGCTGGCCCATGCTCATTCTCCCTTATCACATAGGCTTTGAGAAGAATCTGTCAAAGAAATTTCACCAAGACTTGACAGCCCAATAGAGCCGTTCATATTACTTCTCTTAAAAGGTATTTGCATTTTAGCTAGGAGCAAATAAATGAATGTCTAGTTACAGAATATCTTGGAGCCAGGAGGGATGATACTGGGGACCAGTGAGATAACATAAAAAGCAAAGATCGACCAACTCAGCAGAGACAGCACCCAGAAAGCATGGGGTCTCTAGAATCTCAGGCCAGTTTACCTGCCACCCTCCTTTAGAGGAAAAGAGAAATTCCTGAATGTCGCCTGCTCTACATACCTTTAAAACTGACCACAAAGACTCTGTGATGTGACACTCTCAGGGCTGTTGAAACTGGAACCTGTGGCTCCTCTTCTTCCGTTGTATGTCTGAGTGGAGGGACAGAAATCCTAGACCCTGTAATCATTCAACAAATCATTCAACTGAGCACCTTTCTGTCTATATCACTCTCCACGTACTGTGGACATACTCTGAATAAAAGAGATGAAGGACCTTCCTTGTGGCCCTGATATTTCAGTGCAGAAAGCAGAATAAACAGGCAAGTATACAATAATAATCAGCACTATGCAGAAAATAAAGCAAGATAAAGGAATCATGGATAAATCCTGGGCCAGGGGCAAGTGGTGCTAATTCCCCAGATGGGGAAAAAATGGGAAAGTAGAAAGTTGAGGTACAAGGGGCAGGAATCATGAGTTTTAATTTCAGCATTTTTAAATTTGAGATGCCACGTACAGCATCTAAGTAGAGAGGTCCAGTAGACAGTTTGATATACTAGGACTCAGGGGAAAAATATCAATTTGGGAATCAACAGAGGGCATCTGATTTAACAGACGGCGGTTAAAGTCTCAAGCGAGATTGCTGAGAGAGAAGAGGAAGAGTGAGAGAGGAAGAGAGCCAAGGCCTGTGTCCTGGAGCACTTTGACATCCAATGATTGGAAAGAGGACAGGATACCAACAAAAAAGACTGAGGAAAAGTAACCTATGTGCAAAACAAAACAAAAACAAGATTGTATGTTCTAGAACCCAAAGAAGAAAGAAGGAGTGAGTGTTCCATTATGTCAACTGCTATGGAGTGACAGAATAAGATTAAGACTGGGAACTGGCCATTTGGCTTGGCAGTGTGGAATTCACTGGTAATAGGAGAAAAAGTGGAAACAGGCTTGAAAACTTTTTTGAAAGAATTTTGTTGTAAGGGGAAGAGAGAAATAAGGCAGTAGCTGGGGTGACCGTGGGGTCCAGAGAGGATTTTTGTTAAGTGGGAGAGCCTAGAATGCTCGTATGCTGTTTAGGGTGGTCCAAAGGGAAAGGAGACATTAATGCTGCAAGAGAGAGGGCACAACTGTGGTGTTCACTCCCTGAGTGGTGCACATAGGTGGGCCCAGGACACAGTGAGAGAACAGAAAAGGCCAACATATCAAGGAGGGAAGCACAGCACAGGAATATAGACCAGGGAAGCAGAAAATTCTGTGCTGATTACTTCTCTTTTCTCAGTGAAAATAACAGCTGAGAGGAGATGAGAAGCGTGTTGTAATTTAGAAGAGAGGAAAGGTATGAAGCTACTGTCTCAGAAGCAAGAAATCAAGCACCCACTTGAGGTCTCTGGACATAAATGGAAGCAGAATTGTTCTCCTGCTTGGATGCAGGTGTAGAATAGGGTGAGCATGGACTTGAGAAGGGTTGGAGGTTTTGCCAGGGGAGAATAAGGGAAGCAGAGAGACCACAGTGTGGGGATGCGTGCAAATAAGTGAGTACAGTGATGCTCTGGGGTTCTGAGCCAGGCAATGGAAGGCTTGGCCCATGGGTGTCTGGGGTCACAATGGCAAAGAAGGATTCTTGGAGGGGGTGTAATAGTGGAAGAAGGCTTCAAGGACAGGAGGTGGTGGTCAGAGAGTGAAAAAATGAAGTTATTAGTGATGACAAGTCTAAGGAATAACCATGCAAAGAGATGATTGAAATGAGGTGGATGAAAAGGTTT
Organism: Loxodonta africana; assembly: GCF_030014295.1. Lineage (NCBI taxonomy): Eukaryota > Metazoa > Chordata > Mammalia > Proboscidea > Elephantidae > Loxodonta > Loxodonta africana. Next base: position 39,142,787 of record NC_087342.1, read on the forward strand.
GTAAAATTCAATTTTTTTCCTGGAAAGTCCTGAGTGCTAAGGAATCACCGACATGGATTTGAAGTTGCCAAGAGTGAAGGCAGAAGAAGCGTGAAGAAGGAAGGTAGCAAAATCTTTAGCGCACAAGGAGAAGCAGTAGTCCTGTAGAAAACTGCCCCAAGAAATGTGGAGAATGGTCTCATCTGAGGGGCTGGATTCTTCAGGGCAAGGAGGAGAATGGTAAGGAAGTTCCTAGAGGAGCAAGGGAAGCACTAACTCCAGCTCCAGGCCCAATGTTCACTGGGCTCGGGAAGAAACACAGCTACTCCTTGAGTATTGTAGGGTAAGCAATGTCCTGCCAGCCTGATAGGTTTCAGGTAGAGTCAGATACTACTAAAATGATGGTGTCAGTGGTATCAGAGCAAAGTAGGGAAGATATTTCACGTTCATATATCTCAGCCTCAGCACTAAGGATATTTGGGAGTGGATCATTCTTTGCTGTAGTGGATTGTTTTGTGCATTGTAAGATGTTGATCTCTGCCCACTAATGCCAGTGGTACTGATCCCCCCAAATGTGACCAAAAGTGTCTCCAGACATTATCAAATTCCCTTGAGGGGCAAAATTGTCCCCAGTTGAGAACCCCTGACATAACACTGACAATGTTGGTACCACCCCTCTTTGGTCCTACATAAATTGACTAACCTGAGCCACAGAAGAGATAATGCTACATCCCATGAAGGAAGGTCCTTTCAAGAACATTAGTCAAGTGGATGGTGACTCCAGTGCTATCCCTGTTTCAGAAACAACCTAAAGAAGGTTATCTAAAGAAACCACTCTTGTCCCACATTTTCCACTAGCCCTAAACTTTGGGGTAGAATTGATTTACCATAGATCTCACTAGTATATTCAGTACTTGCAATGAAAACTTCAAGGCTGCAAAATTTAAGCCCCAGAAACAAATAAACAGGTCTCTACAAGGTCGTACAAAAACCCAGATTTCCCAGAAAGGACTGGCCTTACCATAAAGACTGCACTGCAGATTCTGCATGGAGCATGTGCCTTGTTACCATGTTCTGTAGACATGTGTGAGAGTCAATGACAATAGGATGCACAAACAAATCTTTGCAAGAGTATGCACCTGGGCCATGAGAGGGTTATACCACCTATAATATCATCATTGGTCAATCCTGCCATCCGTCTGTCAGCACACTCAAGTCCAATACAGAATCACTGATTTCCAGACAAAAATGTAACCACCCTTTAATCTCTGTGTTTAAAGAAGAAGAAGCCACACATATACAAATATAATCACGCTTCATTTCCTTGAAGTAACCAGAAAGGCAACATCTAAAACAAGTAGCCTCCTTTAGGAAACCCTTTTCATCAGTTAACCATTGATGGGCTGGGTGATCACTTCATACACTGGTTTCCCGAACTCAAAGCCAGGGACTGAACACTAACAAGAATTTGTCTAAGAGACTCCTGGGGGCCTGCTTAAAAAGAACTGATTCCCCTAGGGTGCTGTAGATCAGAGACAGAAACATGGATGTGTGACTTTGATTTCTGGAGAAACTACTTCTACCCTTCTTGGTACACAAGGGTAGTTCCTTCTTGGGGATTTCATTTTAGCTCACATATCTGACACTGTGGATCAAAGCCCACAAAGACCACTATGAGGTAGGATTAGATGTTCAGCAAATGTGTTCCCTCTCTATCTTTCACCTTTATCTGATGATTAGTTTGATGGTCATTAGCACGCAACTTTTTCAAAGATTGGGGAAGAGGTAAAGAAAATGTGAGACCAGAGAGGTCTACTGCCCTGTTAATGAATCACTCTTCAAAGAGATGTGTGGCAGGTGAAATTATAAGCCAAGGCAATGTCTAAGATGATCTGTGACCTTTCTTTAGCTAAGCTCTCCAGCCTTCCATTATTAGAACTGGCTGGTGTTGTTCTGCATATTTCCCGTCTAGAATCCCCCAACTTTCTCAAGGAGGATAGAGTCCTCCCTAGATGCAATAATTGCAAGGCATTGAGCAGGATTTTTTGCATCCTCACCACTGATACTTCAGGTGGCATAATTTCCAGGTAAGCCCATGACCAGTGCTTATCCACACATCCTGCACTCCCCAACAGGCCCTGCAGGACAGGGGAGGAGTGCTTCTGGGACCCAATGCCCTTTCTTCCTTCCTTTCCCTTTGTGAAAACTGAGAGGGCGAAAAGGAGAAAATGTTTTATATGCAAAACAATTCTGAACAGAGAGTGGAACTTTTTCTTCTGAAATAGTTTGACCTGATGGAAACAAATTTGATCAGAGAGCAATTTGTTTGTGCAGATTTCACTGTAAAAGCATTGAAAAGTGAGCTGGGGGAACTGAAGGACATCAGTCACCACAATAAAGCAAGGGCATCTCTTCTTCCATTCGTTTCTTCAGCTAAATCATTTATCAACAGATGGTTACTTAGCACCTGCTGTAAAACTAGCTCTGTGCTGTGGAGTTCGGATTGGATATGAAATAAATGGAAGACAGCCAATCTTTCAAGATTAGCAGAGTGCCTAAGCATATAACAACAAATAAGACTCAGTCCTGCAGATAAGAGACTCAGTCTCACAAGAAAGGCATCTATGTAGACCAGGACTTATTAACCACAGCACTATTGGCATTTTGGGCCATGAAATTCTTTGTTTTAGGGACTGTGCTCTGTATTGTAAGATGTTTAGACCTCTACCCACTAGATACCATTAGTATGCCTCCAAGTTCTGACAACCAAGTGTCTCTGGACATTGCCAAATGTTTTGTAGAGGAAAAAATTGCGGCTACCCTCTCCTTGAGAACTACTGACAGAGACAAGTATTTACAAGTTAGCAGTCGAGCACTTAACTACTGTGCCACCAGGGCTTCATAATAAATTCCTCCCATCCAGCCATCAGTTTTTCATACCGTGGAGGCTTGTGTGTTGTTCTGATGCTGGAAGTTATGCCACTGATGTTATTTCAAATACCAGTAGGGTTACCTACAGTGGACAGGTTCCAGCAAAGCTTCCAAACTAAGACAGACTATGATGAAAGGCCTGGAGATGTACTTCTAAAAATTAACCAATGCAAATACTAATTTCATTGGGCTTTCTGGAACACAACAGAACATTATTCAACTCTTTTGCTTTGAACACATCATTAGGAGGGCATCATGACTGGTGAAGTACAGGGCCAGCAAGAGAGACCCTTGGTGACATGGACTGGCACAATAGCCACAATGATGGACTCAGACATTCTGGAAATTGTGAGGATGATACAGCATCAGGCAATGTTTCGTTCTGTTGTAGATAAGGCCTCCATGAGTTGGAGTTGACTCAATGGCAGCTAGCAACAATAATAAATTTAGTCATAGAGTTATATTCAAACTGCAGTTGTCCTACAAAAGAGTGTCTAAACGTCTTTGTCTAGGAGGAACTCAGAACAGGGCCTTGAACAAACTGTTGGAGTTGAATGGGTAGACAAGAAAGACCACAGGTAGGTGTGCCACTCAGGCAGAAAAATGATGTGTGTAAAAACAAGAAGGTGAAAAACTGAAAGAAATCTCAAGCAAGACCAGCACATAAAGTGTGTGACCTGCTAATGTGAGAGGGAGTTGGAGAGGATTGCAGCGGCCAGGTTATGAAGGCCTGGAGACTACACAGAAAATATCTTGGCCTGCTTTCAGCTATAAAAGATGGGTACAGGTAGAATGTCTTAAGCAGGGATATAGAATGAACGTGTTTTCTCTTTACTTTTTTTTATTCCCCTGACAGAAATACATTGTCATTGCTCTAAGGAAAATTGAAATCCAAAATGAAAAAAAGACACATAGGAAACATTACTAAACATGTCACATTCCATACAGCTACAATAATAAATGGATGGATGGATGGACGGATGGATGGACGGACGGACGGACGAGGGGCGGAGGGGCGGACTGATGGGCGGGCGGAGGGACGGATGGACAGAGGGACGGATAGATAGGTAGATAGATAAAAGGAAACAGAAAGTCCACTATTGACTTGTAAAAAAAGTTTTTAACAATTCTTTAAAAAATTTTTTTGTTATTTTACTTCAGATGAAGGTTTACAGAACAAACTAGCTTCTCATTAAACAATTCGTACACACATTGTTTTGTGACATTGGTTACCACTTCCACAACATGTCAACACTCTCCCCTTCTCTACCTTGGATTCCCTATTACCAGCTTTTCTGTCCCCTCCTGCCTCTAGTCCTTGCCCAGTATGCCCCTTTAGTCTTGTTTTGTTTAATGGACCTATCTAATCTTTGGCTAAATGGTGAACCTCAGGAGTGACTTCATTACTGAGCTAAAAGGGTGTTCGGGGGCCATACTCTTGGGGTTTTTCCAGTCTCTGTAAGGTGAGTAAGTCTGGTCTTTTTTTGTGAGTTAGAATTTTGTTCTACATTTTTCTCCAGCTCTGTCCAGGACCCTCTATTGTGATCCCAGTCAGGGCAGTCAGTTGGTTGTAGCTGGGCATCATCTAGTTTTACTGAACTCAGTCTGGTGGAGGTTGTGGTAGTTGAGGTCCATTAGTCCTTTGGACTAATCTTTCCCTTGTGTCTTTGGTTTTCTTCATTCTGCCTTGCTCCTGAAGGGGTGAGACCAATGGAATATCCTAGATGGCCACCCACAGGCTTTTAAGACACCAGATGCTGCTCACGAAAGCAGGATGTAGAACACTTTCATTATAAACTATGTTATGCCAGCTGAGCTAGATGTCCCCTGAGACCATGGTCCCCTCAGCCCTCTTAAAAATTCTTTTTAAGAATAATTTTAATTTTATTGTTTGTATCATTTTTATTTTTAACAAAGAAGCCTGATTCCTTCATCTGAAATCCACCAGGCTGTGAGGTTCTCAAAGGCCAGGACCGATGTCTGGTTCACCTCCAGGCCCCAACACCCAGCAGAGAACCTGGGGCCCCTCAGTAAGTGTTATTGAAGGGATGATGTTCTAGACCAGGATTTGCAACTATTTCTTGTAAAGGGCCAGATAGTAAATATTTTTGACTTTGCGGGGCTGGTGGTCTCTGTACTAACTACTCAGCTATGTTGTTGTAGTGCAGATGTATCCACAGATTATATGTAAATAAGTGAGTGCGACTGATTGATAGGTAAAAATAAGGTTTTAATAAAGCTTTATTTTATAAAATCAGGCTGCAGGCCAGATTCAGCTCCAGGGCCATGGTGCTGACTTCTGTTATAGACAAAGGAGTTCTCACACTACATTATGTTAAAGAGTGTTAGTTACTTAAGGATATTTTTCCCCAAATAAAAATCCCCACAAATACAGGGAAGACAGCCTCTGGGTCCTGAGTTGCAGCAATTTATATGCTCTGATAGACACACGAACTCACTCACTCTAATAAGCGCAAAATGGTAGAATGTTGGAAGCAGAGGAGACCTAAATTAATTGCTCTCTTCTGTTGTTAAAGAAACTAAGCCTAGAGTGCCTTGCCCAAAGTCCTGAGGGTATTTGATCTGATATCACATATCTGGTGAAGAAAACTTATACCCAGTGACGTCTATGTGCAGAATTCTCTAAGCATACATTGCCTCACTCCTGTGGAAAGTGAGCCAGCTCCTCACCACGGGAGGTGATTAGACTTCAGGATTAGAAATGACATGCTCACTGAGTGGAGTGAAGGTGAGAGATTTGGCAATTCCATAGCATGTGTGCATCACCCCGGGGTCAGTCTAGCTGTAAAGCCAGCAGTGTGCTGCAAGTGACCAAGTCCAGGGAAGCACTTGACACCAAAGCCAGGGCTGCTTCAGGTTCCTAAGAGATATCAAGGAGAAAAGACAGCCTCACACCTGACAGCTGTGAACACAAAGCAGCAATGGTCATTTGAACTTTTATTCACTGATGAGGAGGGCCTGGACACCACCTGTCTTGAAAGTGGCATATCTTCCAATTAACATTGATTATAAGACCTAGCTGATAGATCTTTAAAGGATCTACTTCCTGTGATTTGGGAGAGAGGTTTCCCAAAGTCATGTAATTTGGTTCTCAGCACGTGGAGAATGTTGTAATTCAATACTCCTAAAATGTCCAAACTCAATGGGGCAGTTCTACTCTATCCTATAGGGTCGCTATGAGTCGGAATCGACTCGAGGGCACTGGGTTTTGGGGTAAAATGTCCCATCTCTGAGGGGCTTAAAGCTTCCACTGCACCTGATTTTCCATCCAGTGCCCCCAGGAAACAAGAACAAGGTGAGTGCTTCTTCTGTTTTACCAACGGGAAGGCAGGGCAGGCCAGAGCTGGCCTACTCCATGGCTCTTGCCAGGTCTCACTGCATAAATTAGGGGTGTTTTGTGGTCGGGAACATGTATGTTCTTTTTTATTTTATTTAATTTTGTTGTACTCTTTAGGATATTTCCTATTAAAAGGTTTTGAAGTATTTAGATAAGAAAGTACATAGAAATGGGATTTCAGGTAGAAACCCAATAGGAACACAGGAAGCAGGTGTCAACATTTCCCTTGAAACAGTTCTGAAGTCAGAAAGCCAGAGAATTAGCAAGTGCTCCCAGGTATGATCCCAGGGCATTTCACAACAGAACAACTATGTCACATTGTATCTCCCTGTCTCCTATCAACAGCTCTTGATTTGTTGATGCCAACCACCCTTCTCCTTAATGCTGGGTAAATCTGGGACAACAAACCCACACACCCGTCTTACATAAACTGCTTTACTTAAACCAACATGCCCAGACTTACACTCAAGGGAGAGAGCCTCCTCAGAAGTTTAGAACAATCCAGTGCAATTATCTACGTTTTGGTTCAAAAGATTTCTCATGGTCAGATCACATTCTCAAAATGGGTTGAAAGGAACTCCACAAAATGTCCCAAACTGCAGCTGTTTATGGCATTAGAATTTGGTGGACTTCTTAGGTACATTAAGACAGATAGACCTATTATTTTGAAGGTGTTCAAGTTATTCATTAAGGAGCCCTAACGGTGCAACGATTAAGTGCTCATCTCCAACTGAAAGGTAAGTGGTTCAAACCCACAAGCTGCTCTGCAGAAGAAAAGACCTGGTGATCTCATTCCGTAAAGATTACAGCCTGGAAAACCCTATGGGGCAATTCTACTCTGTCCTATAGGGTCACTATGAGTCAGAATTGACTCGACTGCACAGAACAACAAATTATTCATAAGAGATTCACAACTATATTTTATATTAGGGTCTACCTGAAAACGTGAACACTTGGGGGCATTTTTTTTTCTCTTATAAATTTTTGGAATAAATAAAAATGGACTGTGTCTCCACTGATACAGAATATAGGATGTTATGGTGCTCAATGTCTTGTCTATGCATCACTCTCTTTCCCACCCCACCCCCCCAAAAAAAACCTCAGTTGTTTTATTTACACCAGTGGTTCTCAACACAGGGCATTTTGCTCTCCCCCCACCCCACCCCAGGATATCTGACAATGCTCAGCCATTTTTGTTATCGTCACTGGGGGAGGGGTGCTACTGGCCTCTTGTAGGCAGAGGCTAGGGATGCCATTCAACATCCTACAACAGCCCCCCACTGTAAAGAGCAATGGGGCCAAAAAATGTCAATAGTGCCAAGGCTGAGAAATCCTGGCTTATAAGCAGGATTATGATCAACCACATTTTGAACTGCTCAAAAATCTAAGGCCATTTTGGGCTGTATTGACAGTGTCTGCAACATGAATATGGCATTGTTCTGGACACCCTTGGGGAGATGGGATCTGGCAGGCTCAGGTGTGGTGGGGTAGAGGCTGGGAAGATTCTCTGGGCCTGACCTTGTTTTCAGAGTCACCTGAGTCCACAGACGGTGGTTCTCTGAGATCGCTGGCTTCTTTCAGCACCTGAAATGCAAATTTATCCACATTCATGTTGCAAAAGAACTCAAAGCAACTTGGGGCTTTCTTACTCTCTCTTCACTAGTCTGGGCCACTGTAACCTCTTAAACAATTGGTTCTACCTTTCTTGGTGTGAAGATAATTTTTCCTGCTAAAGAACACAGAAGCTGAAAAACAGAAAGGCTGGTTTCTCACTGTCAGCTGTTAGCATTATGCCATCCACCTGAGCAGGGCCCAGCTTTTCCTCACTCTTTTTACTGCAAACCAGCATCTTCTGGAAATCTCTTGTATTCTGCTTTGCCTCTTGCATAAGCTTCCCTCCCTTAGGGACTTGTCTTCCAGACATTCCTCTTCCAGGTTCATGCCTCCTTGTATCTTCATAGCTGAGATGTGGGGTCCTCTTCCACATTCACATGTCCTTTTTATACCAATCAAAAGCAAACCAAACCCACTGACTTCAAGTCAATTCTGACTCAGAGTGACCCTGTAGGGTTTCCAAGGCTGTAATCTCTATGAAAGCAGGCTGCCATATCTTTCTCCCACAGAGCCGCATTTGGTAAGCAGTTGATCACCTTAACCCCTGTGCCACCAGGGCTTCTTCTTTTTGTACCAAAGCCCAACAAACAAAAAGTTCCCAATAGAGCCCCAAACCAAAATTAAAAAAAATCAAATCCATTGCAGTTGATTCTGACTCATAGTGACTATTGTAGTTATCTAGTACCGAACTGCCATACGTGGATGACTTTAACAAAGAGAAGCTTATTTTCTCACAGTAAAGTAGCCTAAAAGTCCAAATTCAGGGTGTCAGCTCCGGGGAAAGGCTTTCTCTTTCTGTCAGCTCTGGAGGAAGATTCCTTGTCATCAATCTTCCCCTGGTCAAAGAGCTTCTCGGGTGCAGGGACCCCAGGTCCAAAGGATGCGCTCTGCTCCCTGTACTGCTTTCTTGGTGGTGTGAGGTCCCCCTGTCTCTCTGATCGCTTCTTTTTTATCTCAAGAGATTGCCTCAAGACACAATCCAATCTTGTAGAGTGAGTCCTGCCTCACTAACATAACTGCTGCTGCCCATCCTCCCTCATAACATCATAGAGGCAGGCTTTACAACATATAGGAAAATCACACAATACTGGGAATCATGGCCCAGCCAAATTGATACACACATTTTTGGAGGGACATAATTCAATCCATGACAGTGACCCTATAGGAAACTGTAGGACTGCCCCATTTCCAAGTCTGTAATCTTTACTGGAGCAGATTGCCAGGTCTTTTTCCTGAGGAGCCACTGATGGGTTTGAACCACCCACCTTTTGTTTAACAGCTGAGCATTTCACCACTGCACCACCAGGAATCCTTCAATACGGCTCCAGGGTTCCTCAGTGTCTCTTAGAGGAGAGTATACCTCCTTGTCCACCCCACTCCCCACCCCATCATCCACAACCAGGAAGTCCTGGCTGTCAAAATCTTCCCCTGGCAAGACCATACCCACCTGGCAAAGGCCACCTCAAAACCTATCTTAACAGCCATCCCACTCGCGCCATTGTAGTATTCACTTTGAGGCACCCTGGAACCCCAGGTGCCAGAATACAGGAAGGAGATACAAAAACAACACAGGAACCGAGGAGGCAACTGGCACCCAAATGGTACCTGAAAGTCCCCAAGGCCAGAATTAATGACCAACAGGGTGGTTGGATGGGTGGGATGCAACTGCATTGTTTGTGGGATGTGACCAGGCTGCAACAGGGTGGTGCCTGGTCCAGATTCCACTCAGTGTGGGGAGGAGCCTCAGGAACCTACCAGGGAATAGCTCTGTGACCCAGGAGGAACCAGCAAAAGTCATCCTGTGTGCAGAACTGCAGCCAGACAAAGCCAGAGTTTCAGTCCACTGGCTTAAAGATTAATAAGGAAGAAAAAGCAGAGCTAATTACAACAATAGTTATTAAAATTGTCAGGTGGCAGGAGGGGGGACATCCCCACCACCAAAAACCTGAGAGGAATTACCTCAATCACCCTATGGCCTTGTCAGTAAAACTGGCTCCAGATGACTCAATATTTCTGGCTTCTTGAGAAGCCATGACCTCTGGGTCCCTGCACATCCTTGAATGTGTCTTAGTCACAGCACATCGACCTTAACTGGAAATGCAGCAGCCTCCTCCCAAGACAAAATAGCATTGAGATGAGCACTGACACATTTAGTAAACCTTCCAGGAGTCATGCTAACTGTACCCAGCCCTCTGCTGTCTCCCTGCTCCCTCCCCACTTCCCTCTCCTCAAAGCTTCTCATCCAATATTTCTAGATTCTTCTTCCTGTTCTTCAGTCATTTCAAGGGAGAATCCTGATTTGAATTCCGGCACCACCAATCACCAGCTCTGTGACTTTGGCCTAGCTGTTTACCTTCCCTAAGCCTCAGTCTCCTTGACTGTCAAATGGGAATTTTAGTACAGCCCATTCTGAAGTTTAAATGAGAAAATCCACGGAAAGTCCCTAGCAAAGCATTTGGCACACACCAAGTACTCAATCAATGTCAGTGATTATTACCCTTATTGTCATTTCCTAAAGCCATGAAGTCTTCTGGACAACCACTTTCCACACCAAAGACTTATCAAATTACTTTTCCAAAGTCAGGAGAATATTTCTCTACCTGTGGCTGGGGAATCAGGGGCTCTCCCAGGGCCTGATAGTCAGACACAAGTGAGACTCAGAGACACTAAAACAATTCTAAATCTCTCTCTCTCCTTCTCTTTCTCTCTCTCCCTCAATCTTTCTCTCTCTCTCTCTAGTTCTCCAGTTGTCTATCCTATTCTCTCTGGCAAAACTCTTAGTTCCCGTGCACCCACAACATTGCTTCTCCCTAGGTTTGCGATGCTGTGGCACTCTGGACACTGTCTGACTCAAAAACTATGCCTCTTGACTCAAATTCTTAAGGCAAAGGAGTGGAATAGCCCACTGAGACATGAGGTCTAAGTTTGGTCCGTTTAGCTGTGGCCATGGGAGTACAGCAAATTGGTACTACAGGGCCACTGAGCCGGGTGTATTCTTCAGAGTAAGAGGAACGCTTGCAAAGAAAACATGTGGGATGGACTGGTTGCCTAAGTGTGTCCACTGCAAGAGGAAATACTGGCCACAGCTCACACACAGATTGGCACAGAGAGCTGGTGGCAGGGAGCAGCCCAGGGCTCAGGGCCTCTGGGCCTCAAGGAGAAGGTTGAGCTCCTCCAACCTGTGATCTGAGTCACACACACTCTCCTGCCTCACACAGGATTGGACCAAGCCCTGGGGCCCACACCTAGACATGAAGAGCCTCAGTACCTGGCAGGAAGCAGGTGAGAGAACAAGGGTAGGTACCACAGCCATCTCAAGAAACCCTTCCCTTGAGCCCTTCAAGCTTGGGGGGTGTTTCTTTGTCATAATCCCTATCGTATTGCCCAAACAATGTTTTAAGAAGTACTAGTATTCATGAGGTCCCTGGATGGTACAAATGGTTAAGGCACTTGGCAGGTAACTGAAAATTTGGAGGGTCAAGTTCACTCAGAGGCACCTCAGAAGAAGGGCATGGTGACCAACCTCTAAAAAATCAGTCATTGAAAGCTCTATGGAGCACAGTTGTACTCTGTAACACAGGGGGTCACCCTGAGTCAGAGTCAATGGCAACTGGTTAGTACCTGGAGGGAGCAGGAATGGCTCAGTGGTAGAATTCTTCTTGCCTTCCTCGGGGGAGGTCCAAGTCCTAGTCTCTACCAACGCACCTCAGGCACAACCACCACCCATCTGTCAGTGGAGGCTTGCATGTTGCTAGGATGCTGAACAGATTTCAGAGGAGCTTCCAGACTAAGAAGGACTAGGAAGAAAGGCCTTCCAAAAATCAGCCAATGAAAATACTATAGATCACAACAGTCCAATCCAAAACTGATCATGGGATGGAGCAGGATCAGGCAGCAATTAGTTCTGTTGTGCATGGGTCACCACGAGTCAAGGGCTGACTCCACAGCAGCTAACAACAACAGAGTCCATGAGATATTATAAGTGTCCTGAATTACCCACCCACCCACTCCCTTTAGAAGATCCCTTTGGCAGATATGTTTCAAAAAAAGGCATGGTCTATTTCTCCAACTCCCCCACCCCCACCCCAGAGTCTACGCATTAGCACACCAAGGGCTCTAGAAATTCTGCAGAAACAAACCCAGCATTCCAAAACTTATTTCACAAGTAAACAGATGTTAACATCATATAGAATATCCCTTGTAATACAGTGTGAAAAACACTACCCCAGGTACATGAATGTTTATAGCAATTACCAAAAATTGAAAAACAACAAAGATGTACTTCAGTAGGTGAATGGTTAAAAAAAAAACAACTGTGTTTCTTCCATACAATGGAATATTTATTATTCAGTGATAAAAAGAAATGAGGCATCAAGCTACAAAAAGGCATGCTAAGTGAAAGAGCCAGTCTGAAAAGGCTACATATATGATTCCAAATATATGACATCCTGGAAAGACAAATCTATAGAGACAGTGAAAAGTTCTGTGGTTGCCAGGGTTTTGGAGGGAAAGGGAGACGGATGAATAGGTGGTGACGCTTTTCTGTATGATACCCTAATGGTGGACGCATGACATATATTTGTCAAAACCCACAGGACCGTACGACACAAAGAGTGAACCTGAATGTAAACTATGGGATCTAGTTAATAATAATGTACCAATATTGATTCATCAGTTGTAACAAAGGTCCCATGAAAATGCCAGATGTGAATAATAGGAGAAACTGCCTGCAAGGGGGAGGGAGTTTATAGGGATTCTACTTCCCATGCAATTTTCTGTAAACCTACAAACTGCTCAAAAAAAAAAAAAGTCTATGGTTTTTTTAAAAGCTACCCCATAGCTTCTCAAACCACTTAATCCATTTTTTGTATATAATTTTATTTTGTTGTTAAGAATACACACAGTGAAACATACACCAATTCTACAGTTTCTACATGTACCATTTAGTGATATTGATTACATTCTCTGAGTTATGTAACCTTTCTCGCCCTCCTTGTCTTGAGTTGTTCCTCCTCTATTTACATAAATTCACTGCTCCTAACTTTCCCATCTAATCTTTAGAGTTGATGTTGTCAATCCAACCTCAAATTGATAGTTTTTAAAAGAGCATGATGCTCAAGGCAGACTTTTTTTTACTGGTTAAGTTAAACTATTGTTTGGTTTTAAGAAGACTTCAGGGAATATTTTGGTTTAAGTTTTGAAGATAATCTCAGGGCAATAGCTTCAGGGGTTCATCCGAACTTCATGGCTCCTGGAAGCCTGGAATCCATGAGAATTTGGAATTCTGTATTTTCCATCTTTAGATCAGAGTTCTATGGAATCTTTGATCAAAATGTTCAGTGATGTTAGCTGGGCCCTACCCAGTTCTGGTCTCACAGCAAAGGAGGCAGTTGTTTATGGAAGCAATTAGCCACACACTCCATATCTTCCTTCTACTCCTGAATCTCTTTTTTTCCTCTATTGCTCCGGGTAAAAAAATCCAGGTAAATACAGACTAATTGCTGTGCCATGGATGGCCATTGCAAGCTTTTAAGACACCAGGCACTACGCATTGAACTAAGAGGTGGAACAGAAGCACTTAACATGTTATTAGGCTGATTAGCTGGGATGTCCCATGAAACCATGACCCTAAACCTCCAAACCAAGAAACCAAATCCCATGAGGTGTTGGTTGTACATAAGCAGTCTCACCAGCTACTCTTTCTGTATTTCTTTTTTGTTGTTCCTGTAAATATATCACACAACTTTTGCCAATCCAGCTTTTCACAGGTGTACAACTTATTGACAGCAATTACAATAACTGGCTGTGCAACCCTACCCTTAATCAACATTATATTTCCATCACTATTAACCACCCCCTGCCCTGGAAATCACTAATAAACTTTGTTCTCTATACTTTTGCCTTTTCTTGTCTTTTTATGTAAGTGAAGTCATACAGTATTTGTCCTTTTGTGATTGACTTATTTCACTCAGCATAACATCGTCCAGCTACATCCATAATGCAGCATGTATCAACACTTCATCTCTCCTACTGGCTGACTAGTATTCCATTGCATGTATTTACCACCTTGTGTTTATCCACACATCTGTTGATGGACATTTAAGTTGTTTCCACATATTGGCTATTGGGAATACTGCTGCGATGAACATTTATTATTGCATAATCTCTGTTTGAGTCTCTGCTTTCAAGTCTTTTGGGTGTATACCTAGGAGTGGAATTGCTGGGTCGTGTGGTATTCTATTTTTAGTTTTTTGAGGAACCACCACACTGTTTTCCACAATGGCTGTAACATTTTACATTCCCACCAGCAATGAGCAAGTTTATTCAAATTTTCCCACATCCTTACCACCATTTGTTTTTTGGTTTTTTTTTAATCTTTTCCATCTTAACCCGCTGCCACTGAGTCAAGCCATCTTAATGCAAGTAAAATGGTACCTCATTGTGGCTTTAATTTGCATCTCTCTGATAGCTAATAGCATTAAACATCTTTTCATGTGTTTTGTTGCCATTTGAGAGTCCTCTTTGGTGAAATTTCTATTCAAGTCCTTTGTCCATTTTATGACAGGGTTATTTGTCTTTCCATTATTAAGATGTTGAGGTTTCATATATATTTTTGTTATTAGATTCTTGTCAAATATATGGTTTCCAAAGATATTCTCCCAGCCAGTAGCTTGTCTTTTCACCTTTTTGGTAATGTTTTGGTGAATAAAGGTTTTAACTTTTATGAAGTCCAATTTTGTCTTTTGCTTTTTCTGCTTTTGTTATTAAATTAGATGATCCCTTGTTAAAAGCTAAGCCTGACAGCATTGCCTCCACTTTTTCTTCTAAGAATTTTATGACTTTAGTTTCCACACTTAGGTTCTTAGTCCATTTTGAATTTTTTTTGTGTATGGTGGGAAGCATGGAATCCCGTTTCATTTTTCTGCATGTGGAAATTCATTTTCCCGGCACCATTTATTGAAAAGACTGTTCTTTCCCCATCAGACGGACTTAGCACCCTTGTCAAAAATCAGTTGAGAGGCAGAGACAAGATGACGGAATAGACAGATGCTTCTGCTGAGCCCTCTTTACAACAAAGACCTGAAAAAACAAGTGAAAGGAGTATATTTATGCCAAGCTAGGAGCCCTGAGCATCAAAGGCAAGCTTAGAAAATGAACAGAGGGGAAGGGGGAGGAAGAGATTGTTCAGAAACAGAGAGGACTTACCAGACCTGAATCATGGGGAGCCCTCAGGCACCATTCCCGGAGCCGCACCAGTGGGCTGCTACTGGTGTTTGGCTGCAGTTTCCTCAGGGAGAAGCAGCCAGCCACACAGTCTACTCACATCTCCAGAACCTGAGAAGAATGGCGCTCTCAGATAAAGCTAAGTACTTGCGTGTATCTTATCATGCCCTACCACCCCCAAGCCAGCTTCAGTGGCTGAATTCCCTGGGCCTCAGATAGCCACTGTTGAGCACCTAGAGCCATCCTCCCAGCCTTGTAGAAAGAAAATATTTGCATTTGGGGGAAAAAACAATTTGCCAGCTCCACTAACCAGGGGAACTCAGGACAGAAGCAGCTCCGGTCCAGACATAAATGGTCCGTGGACTTTGAGCACCTTTCCCTTCTGCATGGTCCTGTGTGGGCCTATTTCAGGAGAATAGGCCCTTATTGGCCAGCTCCAACTGTTTCAGCTGTGCAGTGGAGAGGTGGGTGTTTGATGTTTGACATTGCTTTGCCTATTAAACAGGGTCCTCACCTACCAACATCAGGGGCCCAAAGACTGTCAGCTCCACTCAGGTCACCCACCCACCCGTGACAGGGGTCCAAGGATAACTGGTACCTCCCAGTCCTTAAAACCAAAAACATTGGGTCCCCATGGTCCATCTGCAGAACCCACCACCTGCACGCTCTATGAAACAGAGACACACTTTCCTCAAAGGCAATCAGGGGTCAGTTCTCAGCCCCCTACCTTGTTCAGTGCGTTACCCTCTGCTGCAATGAGATACTGGTACATACACCAATCAGCCCTACCCCGCTAAGACTGTAGGACAGAGCCTGTACCACACACTTGATGATCAGCTACCTGGACACCTGAACTGAATTTATACAAGAAAAGTAATGGATTCATAGACTGATATACCTGGTAACAGCTCTAGCCAGCTGAGGACAGAATGTCAGATCTCCAAAGGCAAAAATAATCAAGCTAGTTCACTCAAGCAAACCCATTTGGGCATATCAAAACAAAACAAAGCATGAAACTACGACACAGTAAGCAAGCATAAATTAATACAATAACTTATAGATGGCTCAGAGACAACAGTCAATATAAAGTCACATAAAGAAACAGACCATAATCACCTCAACAAGCTCTCAAAACAAAGAATGCAGGGATCTTCTAGATGAAAATGCATTCCTGGAATTACCAGAGGCAGAATACAAAAGATTAATATACAAAACCCTTCAAGACAGCAGGAAGGAAATGAGGCATTACACAGAACAAGCCAAGGAACACACAGATAAAGCAATTGAAGAAATTAGAAAGTTATTCAGGGACATAATTAAAAGTTTAATAAGCTGGAAAAATCCATAGACAGACAGCAACCAGAAATCCAGAAGATGAACAATAAAATTACAGACGTAGACAACTTGATAGAAAGTCAGAGGAGCAGAATTGAGCAAGGAGTAGCCAGAATTTCTGAACTTGAAGATAAATCACTTGGCAGTAATATATCTGAAGGAAAATAAGATAAAAGAATTTTAAAAAATGAAGAAAACTTAAGAATCATGTAGGACTCTCTCAAGAGAAATAATCTACGAGTGATTGGAATACTAGAACGGGGGGGATAACAGAAAATACAGAGAGAATTGTTGAAGATCTGTTGGCACAAAACTTCCCTGATATTGTGAAAGATGAGAAGATATCTATCCAAGATGCTCATCGAACTCCACATAAGGTAGAACTTAAAAGAAAGTCACCAAGACTTATTATAATCAAGCTTGCCAAAACCAAAGATAAGGAGACATAAGAGCAGCGAGGGATAAAAGAAAGGGACAGCCAATAAGAATAAGCTCAGACTACTCAGCAGAAACCATACAGGCAAGAAGGCAATGGGATGACATATTTAAAAAATTGAAGGAAAAAAATTGCCTGCCGAGAATCACATATCCATCAAAATTGTCTCTTAAATATGAAGGTGAAATTAAGACATTTCCAGATAAACACAAGTTGAGGGAATTCGTAAAAACCAAACCAAAACTACAAGAAATACTAAAGTGAGTTCTTTGGTTAGAAAATCAGTAATATCAGGTATCAACCCAAGACTAGAACACTGGGCAGAGCAACCAGAAATGAACCCAGACAGGGAAATCCAAAAAAAAAAAAACCAAAGCAAGATTAAAAAAAAAAAAGAAGCCCAACACAGTGTAACGGCGATGTTATTATATAAAAGAAGACAACATTAAAATAAAAAAGAGGGACTAAGAAATGTAATCATACACCTTCCACATCGAGAGGAAGATACGGCATTACAAAGAAACAAAAGTTAGTTATAAATTTAGAAAAATAGGGGTAAATAATAAGGTAAGCACAAAGGAGACAAACTACCCTACTCATCAAAATAAAATACAAGGGAAAAATACAGACTCAGCAGAAACAAAATCAACAACAAATATGAGGAAAGGACAATATATAAAGAAAATCTACACGCATATAAAATCAAGTGGGAAAAAGAAGCTGTCAACACACAAAAAAAGACATCAAAATGATAGCACTGAATTCATACCTATCCATAATTACCCTGAATGCAAATGAACTAAATGCACCAATAAAGAGACAGAGAGTGGGAGAATGGATTAAAAAACAAGATCCGTCTATATGCTGCCTACAAGAGACACACCTTAGTCTTAGAGACACAAACAAACTGAAACTCAAAGGATGGAAAAAAATATATCAAGCAAACAACAATCAAAAAAGAGCAGGAGTGGCAATATTAATTTCTGACAAAATAGACTTTAAAGTTAAATCCATCAGAAAGGATAAGGAAGGACATTATATGATGATTAAAGGGACACTACACCAAGAAGATATAACCATATTAAATATTTATGCACCCAATGACATGGCTGCAAGATACAGATAACAAACTCTATCAGCACTGAAAAGTGAGATAGACAGCTCCACAATAATAATAGGAGATTTCAACACACCACTTTCAGTGAAGGATAGGACATCCAGAAAGACGCTCAATAAAGACACGGAAGATCTAAATGCCACAATCAACCAACTTGACCTCGTAGATGTATACAGAACACTCCACCCAACAGCAACCAACTACACTTTCTTTTCTAGTGCACATGGACCATTCTCTAGAATAGACCACATATTAGGCTATAAAGCAAGCCTTAGCAGAATCCAAAACATTGAAATATTACAAAGCAGCTTCTCCAACCATAAGGCCATAAAAGTGGAAATCAATAACAGGGAAAAGAAATCAAACACTTGGAAATTGAACAATACTTTGCTCAAAAAAGACTGGATTATAGAAGACATTAAGGATGGAATAAAGAAATTCATAGAATCCAATGAGAATGAAAACATTTCCTATCAGAACCTTTGGGACACAGCAAAAGCGGTGCTCAGAGGCCAATTTATATAAATCAATGCACACATCCAAAAAGAAGAAAGGGCCAAAATCAAAGAACTATCCCTACAACTTGAACAAGTAGAAAGAGAGGAACAAAAGAAACCCACAGGCACCAGAAGAAAACAAATAATAAAAATTAGAGCTGAACTAAATGAAATAGAAAACAGAAAAACAATTGAAAGAATTAACAAGACCAAAAGCTGTTTTTTTGAAAAACTCAACAAAACTGATATACCAGTGGCCAAACTGACAAAAGAAAAACAGGAGAGGAAGCAAATAACCCAAATAAGAAATGAGATGGGCATATTACAACAGACCCAACTGAAACTAAAAGAATCATATCAGATTTCTATGAAAAATTATACTCAAACAAATTTGAAAACCTAGAAGAAATGGATAAATTCCTAGAAACACACTACCTACCTAAACCAACAAAAACAGAAGTAGAACAACTAAATAGACACATAACAAAAGAAGAGATTGAAAAGGTAATCAAAAAACTCCCAACCAAAAAAAGCCCTGGTCCGGACAGCTTCAATGCAGAGTTCTACCAAACTTTCAGAGAAGAGTTAACACCACTACTACTAAAGGTATTTCAGAGCATAGAAAAGGATGGAATACTACCAAACTTATTCTATGAAGCCACCATATCCCTGATACCAAAACCAGGTAAAGACACCACAAGAAAAGAAAATTATAGACATATATCCCTCATGAATGTAGATGCAAAAATCCTCAACAAAATTCTAGCCAATAGAATTCAACAACATATCAAAAAAAATAATTCATCATGACCAAGTGGGATTCATACCAGGATGGTTCAACATTAGAAAAAAAATTAATGCAATCCATCACATAAATAAAACAAAACACAAGAATCACGATTTTATCAATTGATGCAGAAAAGGCATTTGACAAAGTTCAACACTCATTCATGATAAAAACTCTCAGCAAAATAGGAATAGAAGGAAAATTTCTCAACATAATAAAGGGCATTTGTATACAAAGCCAACAGTCAACATCACCCTAAATGGAGAGAGCCTGAAAACATTCCCACTGAGATCGGGAACCAGACAAGGATGCCCTTTATCACCACTCTTATTCAACATTTTGCTGGAAGTCCTAGCCAGAGCAATTAGGCTAGATAAAGAAATAAAGGGTATCCAGATTGGCAAGGAAGAAGTAAAACTCTCTCTATTTACAGATGACATGATCTTATACACAGAAAACCCTAAGGAATCCTCCGGAAAACTACTGAAACTAATAGAAGAGTTTAGCAGAGTATGGGGATACAAGATACACATACAAAAATCAGCTGGATTCCTCTACACCAACAAAAAGAACATCGAAGAGGAAATCACCCAATCAATGCCATTTAAGTAGCCCCCAAGAAGATAAAACTCTTAGGAATAAATCTTACCGGAGATGTAAATGACTTATACAAAGAAAACTACAGTACACTTCTGCAAGAAAGCAAAAGAGACTTACATAAGTGGAAGAACATGCCGTGCTCGTGGATAGGAAGACTTAACATTATAAAAATATCTATTCTACCAAAAGCGATCTATACATTTAATGCAATTCTGATCCAAATCCCAAGGACATTCTTTAATGAGATGGAGAAACAAATCACCAATTTCTTATGGAAGGGAGAGAGGCCCCAGATAAATAAGGCATTACTGAAAAAGAAGAACATAGTGGGAGGCCTTCTTCTACCTGATTTTAGAACCTATTATACCACCACAGTAGTCAAAACAGCCTGGTACTGGTACTGGTACAACAACAGATACATGGACCAATGGAACAGAATTGAGAATCCAGACATAAATCCATCCACATATGAGCAGTTGATATTTGACAAAGGCCCCAAAACAGTTAAATGGGTAAAAGACAGTCTTTTTAAGAAATGGTGCTGGCATAACTGGATATCCATCTGCAAAAAAAAATGACCCATACCTCACACCATGCACAAAAACTAACTCCAAATGGATCAAAGACCTAAATATACAATCTAAAACAATAAAGATCATGGAAGAAAACATTAGGAGCCCTAATACATGGCATAAACAGTATAGAAAACATTGTAAAGAACATAGAAGAAAAACTAGGTAACTGGGAGCTCCTAAAAATCTAACACTTATGTTCATCCAAAGACTTCACCAAAAGAGTAAAAAGACTACCTACAGAGTGGGAAAGTTTTTAGCTATGACATTTGTGATCAGCACCTGATCTCTAAAATCTACATGATACTGCAGAAACTCAACTGCAAAAAGACAAATAACCCAATTAAAAAATGGGCAAAAGATATGAATAGACACTTCACTAAAGAAGACATTCAGGTAGCTAAGAGATATATGAGGAAACGTTCACGATCGTTATCCATAAGAGAAATGCAGATCAAAACTACAATGAGATTTCATCTCACTCCAAAAAGGCTGGCATTTATCCAAAAAACACAAAATCATAAATGTTGGAGAGGCTGTGGAGAGACTGGAATGCTTACACACTGCTGGTGGGAATGTCATATGGTACTACTATTTTGGAAATCAATTTGGCGCTTCCTTAACAAGTTAGAACTACCATACAATCCAGCCATCCCACTCCTTGGAATATATCCTAGAGAAATTAGAGCCTTTACACAAACAGGTATATGCACATCCATGTTTATTGCAGCACTGTTTACAATAGTAAAAAGATGGAAGCAACCAAGGTGCCCATCAACAGATAAATGGATAAATAAATTATGGTATATTCACACAAAGGAATACTATGCATTGATAAAGAACAGTGAGGAATCTGTGAAACATTTCATAACATGGAGGAACCTGGAAGGCATTATGCTGAGTGAAATTAGTCAGTTGCAAAAGGACAAATATTGTGTAAGACCACTATTATAAAAAAAAAAAAAAAAAGAACTTGAGAAATAGTATAAACTGAGAAGAAAACATTCTTTTGTGGTTACGAGAGGGGGAGGGAGGGAGGGTGGGAGAGGGGTATTCACTAACTAGATAGTAGATAAGAACTACTTTAGGTGAAGGGAAAGACAGCACACAATACAGGGGAGGTCAGTACAATTGGACTAAACCAAAAGCAAAGAAGTTTCCCGAATACACTGAATGCTTCGAAGGCCAGAGTAGCAGGGGCAGGGGCCTGGGGACCATGGTTTCAGGGGACATCTAAGTCAATTGGCATAATAAAATCTATTAAGAAAACATTCTGCATCCCACTTTGAAGTGTGGCGTCTGGGGTCTTAAACGCTAACAAGCAGCCATCTAAGATGCATCAGTTGGTCTCAACCCACCTGGCTCAAAGGAGAGTGAAGAACACCAAGGACACAAGGTGATTACGAGCCCAAGAGACAGAAAGGGCCACATGAACCAGTGGCTACATCATCCTGAGACCAGAAGAACTAGATGGTGCCCAGCTACAAGCGATGACTACCCTGACAGAGAACACAAGAGAGAAGCCCTGAGGGAGCAGGAGAGCAGTGGGATGCAGACCCCAAATTCTCATAAAGCCAGACTTAATGGTCTGACTGAGACTGGAAGGACCCCGGTGGTCATGGTCCCCAGACCTTCTGTTGCATCAGGACAGGAACCATTCCTGAAGCCAACTCTTCAGACATGGATTGGACTGGACAATGGGTTGGAGAGGGATGCTGGTGAGGAATGAGTGTCTTAGATCAGGTAGACACTTGAGACTAGGTTGGCACCTCCTGCTGGAGGGGAGATGAGAGGGTAGAGGGGGTTAGAAGCTGGTGAAATGGACACGAAAAAAGAGAATGGAGGGAGGGAGCGGGCTGTCTCATTAGGGGAAGAGCAATTGGGAGTATGTAGCAAGGTGTGTATATAAATTTTTGTGTGAGAGACTGACTTGATTTGTAAACTTTCACTTAAAGCACAATAAAGTTTTAAAAAAAATCAGTTGACATGTGGGTTTATTTCTGGACTCTCAGTTCTATTCATTGGTCTATATGTCTATTGTTACATAAGTATCAGGCTGTTTTGATTACTCTACCTGTGTAGTATGTTTTAAAATCAGGAAGTGAGTCCTCATACTTTGTTTTTCTCTTTCAAAAATTGCCTTATCTATTTGAGGCTGTTTCATGTAGTGCTTATGTAGTTATGCAGTGCTACTACAATAGAAATGCCACAAGTGGATGGCTTTAACAAACAGAAATTCATATCTCTCACGGTCTAGGAGGCTAGAAGACCGAATTCAGGGCACCAGCTCCAGGGGAAGGCTTTCTCTCTCTGTTGCCTCTGGGGAAGTTCTTGGCGTAAATATTTCTCTGGGTCTAGGAGTTTCTCAGTACAGGGACCCCGGGTCCAAAGTACATCCTCCATTCCTAGCTCTTCTTTTTTGGTAGTAGGAGGTCCCTCTCCTCTCCTTGCTTGATTCTGTCTTTTATATCTCAAAAGAGATCGACTCAAGGTGCAACCTAATCCTGTAGATTGAGTCCTGTCTCATTAACATAACTGCCTCTAATTCTGCCTCATTAATGTCATAGAGGTTAGAATTTACAACACATTGGATAATCACATCAGATCAGAAAATCATGGACAACCACACAATACTGGGAATCATGGCATAGCCAAGTTGACGTACATTTTTGGGGGGCACAATTCAATCCATAACAGGGAACTCTTGTCATTCCATATAAAGTTGAGGATTGGTTTTTCCCTTTCTGTGAAGAAGGCTGTTGGAATTTTGATCCGAATTGATTAATCTATAGATCACTTTGGGTCGTTCTGATATCTTAACAGTATTAAGTCTTCCAGTTGATGAACATGGAACATCTTTCCATTTATTTAAATTTTTTAAAATCCCTTTTAGCAGTATTTTATCATTTTCATTGTATAAGGCCTTCACATCCCTAGTTAGATTTATTCCTAGGTATTTTCTTCTCTTAGATGCTATTGTAAATGGAATTATTTCCCTAATTTCCCTTTCAGATTTCTCATCACTGGTGTATAGAAACCCAACAAATTTTTGTTGGTTGGCCTTGTAACCTGAAACTTTGCTAAATTTCTCTATTAGCTCTAAAAGTTTTATTATGGACTCTGGGATTTTCTATATATATATGATCATATTATCCACAAATAGAGAACATTTTACTTCTTCCTTTCCAATCTGGACAACTTTTACTTCCCTTTCTTGTCTGATTGCTCTGGCTAGGGCTTCTAATACAATACTGAATAGAAGTGGTAAGAGCAGGCACACTTGTGTTGTTCCTGATTTCAGGGTGAAAGCTCTCGGTCTTTCTCTATTACGTATAATATTGGCTGTTGGATTTTTGTTATGGATTGAATTGTGTCCCCAAAAAATATGTGTATCAGTTTGGCTAGGCCATGATTCGCAGTATTGTGTGATGTCCACCATTTTGTTATCTGATGAGATTTTTCCAAGTATTGTAAATCTTACCTCTATGATGTTAATGAGGATGGATTAGAGGCAGTTATGTTAATAAGTAAGAACTCAATCTACAAGATTAGGTTGTATCTTGAGTCAATCTCTTTTGATACGTAAAAGAGAGAAGAGAGCAGAGACAGGGAGACCTCATAACACCAAGAAAGGAGCTCCAGGAGTGCAGCACGTCCTTTGGACCCTGGATCCCTGCACTGAGAAGCTCCTCAAGCAAGGGAAGATTGATGTCAAGGACTTTCCTCCAGAGCCGACAAAGGGAGAAAACATTCCCCTAGAGATGACACCCTGAATTTGAACTTGTAGCCTACTAGACTGTGAAAGAATAAATTTCTCTTTGTTAAAGCCATCCACTTGTGGTATTTCTGATATAGCAGCACACGATAACTAAGACAATTTTCATATATGTCCTGAATCATATTGAGAAATTTGCCTTCTTTTCCAATTTTATTTAGGGTTTTCATCAAGAAAGGGTGTTGGATTTTATCAAATGCTTTTTCTGCGTCCATAGAGATGATCATGTGGTTCTTTTCCTTTGTTCTATTTGGGTACTGGATTGATGCGGTGTGTTACATTGATTGATATTCTAATGTTTAACCATTCCGTCATTCCTGGAATATTGAAGCATTTAGTCCGTTTACATTCACTGTAATTACACCAGCTCCTCACTTATCAACATGGTTATGTTCCAAAGACCAAGTTGTTATGCAAAAATCAGTGTTACATGAAAATGGAGGAATTTTTGTTTGTTTTTAGACCATCCATTTGTTCAATTTTTTTTAGAAGACATAACCATAGAAATAATAATAGCTAAGATTTATTGATTTGCTTATCATTGTGATGAACCCATTTATGGATTATTCCTCTGTGGAGAAGGAGCCTTGGAGGAGACAAAGCCAGATAAAACTGAGCTGTGTGATGGCTTAACCACATCACCCTCCTCCCATTCTGAGCCAGAGTTTCCCTTGAGGAGCCACCTCTAGGGCTCCACTCCCACTACTGCATTCACAATCCAGGAGCCTGCTCTCCCCCCGGGCCTGCTGAGTCACTGAGGCTTAGGGCTTACTGAGAGGGCACTGGGAACCTGGCTGAGTACCCAGCCTCAAGTTGGCAGAGGCTTCAGGCCCAGTTTTCTCACTTTAGGATGTCATCAAACTCACATACATTTCTTCCCAATATCTCTTCAATGCCTCTTTCTTTCCTCTCTTCCCACCCCACAGCAGTTTTGAGCTGCAGCACCTCAGGCCTCATAGAAGCTTGGAACCCAGAACAGGTTCTCGCTGGCTTGGTGCTAGAGGCTGTGGCCACAAAGGAGGCCAGCTCTGCATGACAGCTAGACACAGTGCCCCCATAAGCAGAAGGAAGTAGAGGTCGTGGGGAAGGGCTGCCCAATTTCCCAGAGGCCAAGCTGAGATCTTCCTTAAGGGAGGGGCTGCTCTGCACCAGTTGCCACCATGCCTGCTGCTTTGTTAATGAGCAAAATAGTCAGATAATAGATTATTTACTGTAGTCATGTACGTGAAATGTCGAGTAACAAGATACGTAATAAGTGAGGAATAGGTGTACTGATAAGAAGTGACTTTCTTCTGCCATTTTGTTGTTTTTTGTATGTCCCAATCCTTCTTTGTCTTTTTCCTTTACTACCACTTGCTTTGTTAGTTTATTGTAGTGAGCCTTTTTAGTTCCCTTCTCCTTTCCTTTTATATATGTTTTTTTATATATTTTCTTATTGGTTACCATGAAAATTATATTTAACAGCTTTTATTTGTAACATTCTAAGGATAAGTCGGTACCAACTTAATTTCAGTAACATACAAAAAATTCTATGTCTTGTAAAACATACAAGAAATTCTGTATCTATCCCCCCTTTTCTTGTTTTTATCACAGATTATGTATTTATAGTTCAAGCGCCCTGTGATGTAATTTTATTTTTGCCTTTTATATACGTATTATTAAAAAAAAAATGAAAGAGAAAACTTTTAGAATTATCAAGCATGAATACCTTCTTACTAGCTCATACATTTTCCTTTATTAGAGATCTTTCTTTTTATGGATAGTTTTGAATTACTTTCTAGTGTCTGTTCCCTTCCATCTACAGAACTCTCAATAGTACTTTTTGTAGGACCAGGCTGGTGGCTATAAACTCTCTCAGCTTGTTTGTTTGGGAATGTTTTAATTTCACCCTCATTCTTGAAGGATAGTTTAACTGGGTATAGTATTCCTGGTTCTTGGTTGACAGCTTTTTTTTTCCAATGCTTTAGATATGTCATTCCATTGCCTTCTGGCCTTTAATATCTCTGAGGAGAAATCAGCTTATAATCTTATTGGGGATCCTTTGTGTATGACCGCTCCTCTCCCACTGCTTTCAAGACTCTCTGTTTTACTTTTTGAGAGCCTGTGATGTGTCTTGGTATAGATATATTTGGGTTTGTCTTGTTTGGTGATCTTTGAGCTTCTTGGATTTATGGCTTCATGTCCTTCATTAGATTCAGGAAATTTTCTGTCATTATTTCTTCAAATATTCTTTCTGTCCCTTTCTCTCATTTCCTTCTGGAATTTCCGTGATGTGTTTATTGGGTCTCTTGTTGTCCCATAATTCCATTAAACTGGGTTCAGCCTTCCTGAGCCTCTTCTCTTGTTGTTCTTCAGTTTCTGTAATTTTAAACCATCTTACCCTCTAATTCACTGATTCTTTCTTCTTCCGGATTAAATCTGTTAAGTCCTTCTATTGTGTTTCTCATTTCAGTTGTTGTCCCTTTCCATTGCAATAACTTTCTTTAGATCCTCATTTTGTTCTTGGATTACATTCCTTATTTCTTTTAGCTCTTTATCTACGTTTTCCCTTAGTTCTTTAATTACGTTTAGTGTTGTTGTCTTCTATTCTTTTTTTTCTTTATCTGGTCGTCCTTAGATGTACTTTCACTACCTTCGTCATGTTCATTTGAAGGGGCCATTGTTTCTCTGTTCTTTGTGTGTTTTGTGATTATTTGTTGAGTCATTGGCATTTTTAAAGGTGTTCACTTTCTCAGTTTTCCCAAGTATTTGGTGTTTTTGCCCATACTACTTTCTGTAGAAAACTCTTAGGTGGGCATAGCCTTCAGCCTTTGCTGACCATTTCCTCTCCCTTTCAATGATAGCTTCTTCTCCCTCCCTGGTTTAATTAGGATTTGAAAGTTCCAGATCTTGGTTTTCAACTTTCAATTCCTCCCAAATACACCAGAGAACACTCTGTGGTCAGTCTGTCCAACAGCAGGCACCACCACTCAGGCAAGATATCATGTACTAATCAATCTGACCACCAGGAGGCACAGTCTTCTCTCTCTCTGGTTATTACTCCTTCCCTTCTGTTTCTGCAATCATGTTTTTAGTTGGAAAAGTCACACCCAGTGAGCCCCTTTGGGACCAGATGTTGCCCTCCATTTTTGCCCAAGGCTTCCTTCCCTGCTCTGTGGGGGTTGCTTATATCTGAGCTGGCCTTCAGGCAGACTTTCCTCTGTTTCAGGAGGAGGTGTGGCACTCCCCAAAAGGAGGCTCGAGAGATCTGTGTTGTTGGTCAGAGCCTCAGTGGCCTTGTAGCGACTAGTGGGCAGTGTCCTCTTAGGTGACCCACTGCCTGACTCCACTGTAGGGAACGTTCTGTAGGAGTTTGTATCTGTCCAGTAGCTGACAATTACTGGTTAGGGAGGGGTTGTCACACTTCAAAGGGACCCCTGGGGAGATCTTCCATATTGCTATTAGAGTCCCCTGCCCCATAGCTGTGGGTATAGCTTCCACTCAAGACTCCTGCTTTCCAGCACATATCAACCTCAATCAACAGTTCTCAGTGCCAACCAGAAGTGGGGGCAGGCTAACCCTAATTGTCCCCCAGGGAGGTTTGTCTTTTGGAATTCAGAAACCAGAGCTATGTGGTGCACAGAGAGCCAGGTAGAGTGCTGACTTTGGGAGCAGACTCTACTGCAGGAATCTTCTGTAGCAATTCACAACCAGCTTGCAGGTGACAGTATCTGGGTGAGGGAGAAATTGTCACATCCCAAATGGACTCCCAGGAGGGTTTGGCTTGATGCTGTCAGAGCCCTCCTTGTAGTATGTTGGCTGTGGATGTAGACTTCACTAAAGATACCTGTTTCCTAGCAAACAGCAGCCTCAGTCAGCAGTCTTCAGCACCAACTTAAAGAGGAGGGGGGGGACAGACAGATCCCCATGATCCTCCCTCACTTCTGGTTGGGATTGATATCCACTATTGATTAAGCTATTTGTTTTATTCTGCCTGTAGTATGTTGGTTGTGGGTGTGGCCTCTGCTAAAAATGCCTACTGTATGCCTACTATGGCACACAGTAGCCTCAGTCAGCAATCCTCAGCACCGACCAGAGTGGGAGCAGACAGACCTAACCCAACTCCCTGGGACATCTGTCCTGTTAGTTTCAGACACCTAGGCTATGGGACACACAGGGAGGCAGGTAGAGTGTTGACTATCACAGCAGACTCCACTGCATGGGCCTTCTGTAGTAATTCATAGTAGGCTTGCAGCCAACAGTCTCTGGTGGAGGAAATGTTGGCACACTTCAAACAGACCCCTGTAGAGGTCTGTCTTGCTGATTTTAGAGCAGAAGCTTGGAGTCCTGTCCTTTTATACAGTCAGAGGCTGTGGTAGATAGGAAGCAGGCTCCTTTTCCGGAGCCACTTACCCAGTTCACAGCAGCTACTGACTGTAGGGCTGGGGGAGGGCCAGATACCATGGGAGAAGTAAATTTCCTAGTGTATCCAACTCATCGTTGATTCATTGATTCTTGCCTGTTCCTTGATGCTTTCCTCTGCTCCCCGATTCAGAGTCTTTCAAAGTGGAGCACTATTTCCTTGTATTTCTTGTTCTATTTGTGGGGAAGGGTTGGAATGATGGTCTGTTTATGCTGCCGTCTTCCCAGAATCCTCTCTACTATCCATTAAGCCATTTGCTTTATCCCGCCTTCTGTTAGAATCCACTGTGCTCCTGCATATGCCCTCTGACTCTATTGTAAGCCCCCTGGGGACAGGAAACATCAAGTCTCATTTGTCTCTGCACTCTCTGCACAACCCGGTACCCTCCTTTTTAAACTCTCTCCTCCCATGTTGCTGGCATTTCTCCTTCAGCAGTTTCATTTCTCCCCAGATTTATACTATGGCTGCTACCTTTATGTCTGTTCTCCCCTGTGCCCTCGTCCCACTTCCTCTATCTACCCTCTCATCCTGGAACATGCCCTGCTTTGGGGGATAGACCCCTGAGTTGGGGAAATAAGGAGGAAGGAGATGGGTTCCCTCTGCATTCACATTCACATCTGGGCAGTCAGAGGGTTGCCGGAGCCCAGACACTGGGGCAGCAGGAGAGCACTGGGGCAGATAGGAGGTCAGAGAGGCCAGCCACAGGACTTTGTACCTGGCTACATGTATGCTGAGCACCGATGGGGCTTGAATCTAAAATTCCTCTCAGAAAGATTGCTCTGGCAGCTGGTGGGCGAGGCAAGCTAGAAAACTTGAGTGGGTGGAGAGGGCGCATCAGAGAAACATTGATAATGTAATTCAGGGGTGCTTTGCGGTGCTTCTCTAACTAGATACTGTGTCTCAGCCCTCGTAGTTAATGTTTGTGCACAGTCGCCATCTTATCATCAAAACCTCTCTCCCCCTTCCTGGTCCTGCTTCTCCCCATGATTTTTATGATGTCCCAGGCCAAGAAGCTAGAGTCATCTTTTACTCCTTCTCTGTCTCATCACCTAGGTCACACACCAAGTCTGGTTAATCCTCCTCCTCAGCACTTTTGCTCCTGCTCCCACCTCCCCATTCTCGTGGCCTCCAACCTTCAGCTGGTAGCTAGTACTGCAGGGCCCTGTCTGGCCCCCCACTTCAGCCTCTCCTCTCTAATCCATTGTAACTCACTCTCCATGTCATGAAAACCATTTCCCTCCCTGCTATGCATGAGGTGGCCTTTAACTGTATTTTCATTCCTCCACATGAATCCTGGACCCAGCCAAGTGTGTCTTCTCATGTTGCTGAACCTTCAGCCTGAGCACTGCCCCATGACCATCACAGCCTTCGCACCTCCAGCCAGTATGTCTCTTGCCAGGTGCTACCCCTCTCTGCATAGCTTCAGCCCCAACTCAGGTCTGCCTTTTTGGTGCCACTTTCCCATACCTTCTGTGAACACTTGCAGCTCTTACCTTCTACTCCACTATTTGGATGTTTAGGACATGTTTTCATGGTTGTTATTTATCTTTTTGTGTTTGGGTCCTATTTCATCAGTTAGACAATCAGCCCCTAAAAGAATACAAAGGCTTTATTCTGCATCTCCTTCCACCCCACCTAGCCCAGCAGGAACTAATTAACTTCGTTCATAATGGGATCTGTGTTCCCACTTATTCTGTGGTTCACTCTAAGCCAACCATGATCCCCCTAAGAGGGGATAGATGTGCCTTTTTAAGCTCCCAACTCTCTACTGGGAAGTGATTCAGGCAACAGGGAAAGTCTGGCTCATTGAGGTTTTCCACTGATAATCTCTATAAGTACTCAGATTTCTAGTTCTCTTTCTGGAAAACAAGCCGAAACTAATCCAACAAATGGCAGCTTCTAGGAGGTTACATACCATGGGGCACCATGTTCTAAGCATGTTGTGAAATTAGAATAACACTTATTGAACTATTATCAAAGATTTTATACTTTTTAATATTTTCCATCATACTGAATAAGAAAATATTCACTCTTCCTTACAAGGATCTAATTCTAGGAGCACTTAGTATATAACTACAATGTGCTAAGTATTATCCTGATGCTTTTGCATTCACTGTAATACCTGCAAAATCCAGAGCCTGTGAAAGGTGCAACCTGTCAGAGAAGGAAAACTCAAATATTTTCCACTTATAGAGAGTGATAGAAAAGCAGTATCCTTTTCTGCACACTGTCAAAGGCAGAAAACTAACAACCCTGAAAAACAATGCAGTTCCACTGAGTTGCAGTTTTCACAGGTTTTACTGTATCATTTTATTAACTGATACCTTCACAGTTTTAGCAAAAATGGACTGTTTTGCTTTTACAATTTTAACTGAAAGTAGCCAAACTAAGTTATAAAATAAGTTACATAAACCAGGCAACAGGATCTATAAAGCTATATTTAAACAGACAACTAATAAATATTGGTTGAATTGAATATACTTTTAGAAATATTATTGAATTTAAACACCACCACAACCTTTCAAGGTAGGTACTATCAGCCTCATTTAAAATGAGAAAACAGAGGGTAGCAGAAATCAAATACCTTGCCCAAGTTTACACAGCTGGTAAATGGAGCAGGATTAGAACTCTGCTCAGTCTGGCTCCAAAGTATTATTCCTGACTGCCTTCTGGTAGACAATCAAATGAAAAGTACCCAAATACTCCTGGAGTCCCTTGAGACTTCCACGTTGTTCAAGTGACCCAATGGACAGAACTCCAGTGTATTTCTCAGGACAGAGCTCACACTATCCCAAATCATGCCAAAATAGAGACACTGAGGCGAAGGTACAAGTAGCTTTTTGAGGTTTCTCCTCCTTTGTGAACCGGGGAGTCTCCACATGTAATGCAACCCTTGGGTGCTGCTATTTTACAAAGCTAGGTGGATCACCCCACTGAGAGGAGGTGAAAACCCTGGTGGAGGCCAGTTATGGCAGAAATTTGTGAGAGAGGCTCTCCACTTCCACCCACCAAGGAAGAAGACAAAAAAAATCAAGCCCATCTCTTGGGGGCTTCTGGTCTACCTCCTTACCCTGTCCCCTGCCGGATGTAACTGTGCTTTCTAAACTGCATTATCCATAGCAAAAAATTACTGTAAGCAATGTCAGGATAACTAAGTTCATTCCAGAGTACACCATCTTTCCCGACTACAGTCCCAAATCACAGCACGGTACTCCTCCCAAAAGGGAAAGAATCCTTGTGAGAACAACATAAATAGCTACAAACTTCTAATTTTATCATAAAACACAAGGAACTTCTCAAACTTAGTGATAGCTCTAAATAAAGTTCTTAGAGAAAGGAGACATATATTTATATATACATACATACATATATAATCATTGTAAGAGTCCCATTATTTTCAAAGCAAACATTTCATGTGAAGGAAATAGCAGATACTGAGCTTTAAGCTGGAATCTTGATTGAGAAAACCTGAATTCACATATAAAGAAAACGATTACCCATATGTGAGTGATTCACTTACTAAGAAGCAGGAAGCTTATTCTTAAGAAGAGAACATCTATTCATTGCTCACTGACTTAATAATACACACAGTATTATTCCTTGTAGTTCAACGATTAACCTTTAGTCATACCATTTTTCTTACATAAGAATTGCCTAGATTATATTTTAAAAGTTGTGTATATATGCATGGCCTTTGATCTGGGGCTCCTCTCCTACATGTTCCATTTAACATAGGTCTAATAATACATGATTGTAAAATTCTAGGGAGGGCTGAAATTCTCTGTGATGTTTGAGACATACAAATCTTTAAGTTTTTTGTTGTTATTCCAATTGGTAATGCTTTCAGTTAAATTACTGATGGTAAATCACTTAGCTGATTGATTCTGTTAAGGTTGACTGTTATATTAAGGCAAATGAATCTGTTCCTAGGCCTGGTAAGTACAGTATGTAAATGGTCTGAACATTTGATCAAATTGTATGGTTAATCCTCTAATTGCCCATTGAGAAACTACTGCAAGAATAATTACAGTGCCTGGTCCTATTCATATGCATTGCTAATACTTTTAAAAAACTTATGAAGCTATTTGGCTCAACAATATGCTCAGGCTGAAGTTACCGTAGGTTTGATAGACATTTGCTTTAAAATACTGTCATGGACACAAGGCACAAAGATGATTGCATTCCAAGCACTATCGCGTATGTGTTTATTCACAAGTTTTTACCAGACTTCTTCATATATGTCACCAAGCCTTTTGCTGGGGTTGGGGGGTGAACATTCATGAAAATCAGATAGATTGAGGAAGATGCACATTCTTCCCCTGACTCTCCAACTGGCTAACTCCTATTCTCCCTAAAGCTTCTGCCTGAGATGTCCCCTTCTCCAGGAAGTCATTACTGAAGACTGCAGTTGAGGTGGGACATCCTCCTTTGCTCCCATGTGCCCTGTGCTTTGTCCATGGAAGTACTGGATGCTGGTACTCTAAAGAAATGAGTAAGACATGATGCTGTTCCCAACAGAGAGAGGTTCATGCTGATATAAAAGGCTGGGGAGAGAAGAGTTTAAGCAGAAGAAGCCTGGTGAGCAAAGGCAGGAATAATTTAAACCACTTTCCAAAGAATCTCCTTTATACTGCCTGTTGGAATAGGAAAAACTACACAGTCTACAGTAATCACTGTGGACTGGATAAATGGGTACAGAGTGTAAATTACAGTGAAATGTAACACAATAAAGGGTAAATGGATCAGCTCTAGTAAAAATTGCACCAGTTGGGGCTGCCAATTCATCCTTTCTGGTTCTCTGCCTCACTTGGAGATGAAATTAACTAGAATGGTCTACAATGGTAGCCAGAATGGGTTACCACCACAGGATATTCTCTGCCAGATCAAAAAGAGTGGAGAAAGGAAGTAAAGGACTTTAAGTAGAGCTGTAATGGTCATTTGTTTCTGTTTTTTTGCCACCTGCCATCTTTAATTCTTTCTTAATTTTAGGGGGTCTCTACCCTGTGAGTCTTGAACAGAGGCTGAGAATCCTCCCATAGTGGGCAGTGGATTCTTGCCTTCCCTGCCTCCCTTACAGCTAGGGTACAGACATGGGCCTAGGCTCTGCCAATCCATGCCCACACTCTGGCTCTGACTCAGGAGCTAGTGGTGCAAAGAAGAAAGTGATGGAGGGAACCCCTTCTGGCACTAGTATATTGTCTGAGGTGACATCTAACGATAGCCACAGAGGTTCAACCTGGGTGATGTCAGCATAACAAGCACCAGTGGAATATGCATGTGGACCTCGTTCTCAGTGTCTGGTGTGATTTTGGAAAGTATTCCTGGCTCTGCAGCCTCCAAGGCTGATTCTCCATCCCTCCCAGTGAGCCTGTGAGCTACCCTTAATTTTTTAATGAATTGTTTTCTTTTGAAATTAGCCACAGGTGGTTCTGTTGCCCTGGGAAGTTTGAGTAGAAAGTGTGGACAGCTCCGAGGAGCAGAAACTTCTCTGAAAGGGAACACAGAGCTCGGCTTCTCTAGGTAAACTCAAGTGTGGGAAATCCTTTTGCATTGACATCTCAAGTCGGCCTCCATTTCCCGACAGAACAGAGTCCCAGAGAGGAGAAAATACTCCATCTGCCCATGCCTTGGATAAAGCAAGGCTGGTGGAGAGAACCGGAGATGAAGAGTGGGATTTCTGACCTGGAGGTGGGTGGAGCCTGGGAACTCACCTGGAAAGGCAAGTGTCCATTCGGTAAGCCTGGTGAGAGTCATTCAAATGTGCAGACTGATGCTTGCCACATACAGGGTGCTTCCCTGTCCTGTGCTCCAGTAGTGGGGACTCATCCCAGGGCCAAGCCACAGGAGCCTGATTGCCCAACAAGTTCTGCCCCCCCCCAGTCTCTCTCCCTTCCTGCTTCCTCTTCCCAAATGCTCCCAGGTGCCCGTTCTTCTAGCACCCTTGACACACCCCCACCTAGGAAGCCGAATTCTGTGAGTCCATCCACATCACTCTAGGGCTTGATACAGCCAGATTAGGGAAACTAAGACCTGGACAAAGGTTGGGCATGCAGAAATGGGGGAGGGGGGACACACACCACCTAGGGTACAGGGTCAGAGACTTGGGGCATGGCTTTTAAGGATCCTAGAAGTCAGTGTGTTTGTGAGAAAGAAGTTGTGGTTACAAAATACATTCTGGAGAGTATCGGAGAAAACAATCAGTATTTCTTCCGTAGACACAAGCCAATAAAGAGAAGAGAAGAACTATAATCTTCCTTTAACTCTAAAGTATATATTAACTGCAGCTCGTGGGAGAATTGATTGTCTCTTTTGGATAGTTATTCTAAGCACAACAGATATTAGGTATGCCAGTATGTGTCACATAAAATTCATGACAGGTTTTATTTTAAAACAATACTAAGTCTCACTCTTGTTTGTTCAGTCTTCTATTGATTGTCCTGTTAGTATGCTTACACATTCTTGGCTTGAAAAACTTAGAAGTGACGTTGGTTCAACTCAACCAGATGATCCCAGATCATCCCACACCTCCTCCCCAGAAATGTGCACCGTACACTCTCTCTCTCTCTCTGGTCTTTGTGTCTCTCTCTACCTTTCTTTCTCTTTTTTTACACATGGGACTGTTTTGAAGGGTGAAAATATATGTAGGGAATAAAATGTTAGGGTAAATTAAAGAGAGGATACAAAAAATATCTTTTGTTAAAAAAAGATACTGAAAGCTTAACATTATTATGAAATGGATAACTATAAAGGAGGATGGAATAGGAATGGTATAGTAGGAAAGGCTCAGTCAGAATAAATAACTCTTTACCATCTCTTGTGATATCAAATGAGTGTACACAATTACAGCCCCATAACTAAATCAATAAACCTGGAGAGGAGGGGGAAAAGAAATTCCCCAACGGTCACAGACGTTGAGCTCCTAACATATCTGCCATGGATGAAAGTCACAGTTTTTCCCACATCACAGCATCATGCCAAATGGCTGACTACCATATTTTCTTTTAATTTGGTATATTATGCTGATGGGAGGGTCTCTTGCGGGGGCTGTGAGTGACTCTGGGGAGTGGACAGAGATGCCAGGGATCTTTGGGAGCAGCATGGGATGGGGACATGTCAGAAGCACTCATATATAGTTCTCCAACTTTCATTTCACAAGTCACTTCATTTGCTACAAAAACCCAGTGGCCATAAGGTCCAAGTGTGACCATATCAACACCAAAACAGTCATCAGAATTCAAGGGGAACTGATAGCTCTGGTTCAGAATGCATTTTATGCAGTATCAAACAGGCAGTGTTAATCCATGCCTCAAATGGGCAGACCTCATTGTGTGATAAAGACTGAAGTTGAAATCACACAAGCCAGGGTCCTGCCTGAAGAGTTGCAGCACCCCCAATTAGTGCTTAGTGTACCTGTGCTACACAGGGCCGAGTTGGATAACTCTCCTTAGGGAGAAAGGAAGTGGGCCTTGAAGTCGGAAGTCCTGAGCTGGAAACTCTGCTCTTCATACTTACTAACTTTATGGCCTTAGGCAAGTTACTAAACCTCAACTTACTCACTTGTAAAACAGGTAATAACCCCATGATGTCCTCACAAGGTTGTGGTCAGAATTTATATGAAAAGTGACACATGATTAATGTCAGTTTCCTCCTCCACTTACATGAAATCCAGGCAAGTCACTTATTGTCTTCTAACTTTTCTAATTTTTTCAAATGTGTATCTGTAACAGCCACTGTTGTGTCTGCCCACCACACAGAGGTGCTATGAAGATACATTGGTTGTTTCTGTAACTTATAAGTGTGTGTCTTCTCAGAGTGTGAAGTTGTATAGAAACAGGCTATTTTTTTCCAAAAATAATAAAGCCTTATTATTCTACCTATAATTACTCAGCTAGAATAAAGAAACACTGTTAGAGATACATTTCTTGATAGAGTATTGTTATTTAAAGCTAGTAAAATCGAGGCCCATCTGTTTCTATATTAACCAAAAAGCCAAACCGCTTGCCATCAAGTTGATTCCAACTCACAGCGACCCTATAGGAGAGAGTAGAACTGCCCCACACACCCAAACCCAGTGCCATCGAGTCAAAGAGTTTCCAAAAAGCACCTGGTAGATTTGAACTGCCAACCTTTTGGTTAGTAGCTGTAGCTCTTAATCACTACTCCACTGGGATTTCTGTCCCTATATTAGGTAGAGTAAAATTACCAAAACTCCATGTTCTATTTTAGAAACAAATCTGCCACAGCAGCCTCCAGATGGTCCTTGTATAAGCCCCTTCCATGTTGCACCAGAGAGAGTGTGGGTAAGCAACACAATATGGCAGAAGGGATGGCAAAAGACTGAGGTGTCTCTCTTGTGAATCCCTGGCTCTTGGGGAAGCAGCTTCATGTCCTGAGGACACTCTGGCAGTCGTTGAAGGGGTCCACATGGGAAGGAATGGAGATCTCAGTCACATCCTGCCAGAAGCTGAGGCCCCTGACAGCCACATGAAGTGGAATCTCCTGAGTTGAGCCTCTAGAGAACTACAGTCCTTGCCAACAGCTTGACTTCAGCCTCATGAAAGAAGCTGAGCCTGAACCACCCGGACAAGCACTCCTGGGTCCCCGATCCACAGAAACTGTTAGATAGTAAATGTGTGTTGTTTTAAGCTGCTAAGTTTGAGATAATATGTTACCTAGCAACAGCAACAGCAGCAGGTAATTAATACATTATCTAATCAGTACACATAGACACACGTGAGCGCACACACATCCACTAAGAAATCCTTGGTATACTATTTCAACCCGATAATTCCTGGCAATATTCTGGAGTCCTGCCCTAAAGTTGTTCGCACGGAGGTACAGTCTTATAATGAAGTCCTTTAGTTCTTCAGCCACAAGACTTCAGTCCCTGAAACCCACGATATTCTCATCTCACATCAAATTCCATTGTACACCAAAAAGAATATTCTAGGTGGAAGAAAAGTGACGTTCTTGGCTTCTATGTCTTTCTCAGAGAAGGACAAATCTAAATGAAAGTATTTTCCCTAACAGAAGAGAAAGGGCCTCATTGGACTCTTTCTACTAGATGAAAGTTGAATTTGAATTTTATAACCTGTGGAAAATCTGCTAAACACGACGCCTAATATATGAAAAGAATAAGTAAATGTTGGTGCAATATCTGTTAGTTGAAGAGATTCTTATGAAGCATTCAAAACACTGGTTATTATCAAAAATAAATGAAAGAAATAGAAAACAAGAACACAAAAAGAAACCTGTACACCAATGTTCACTGCAGCACTATTTACAATAGCCAAAAGGTGAAAACAGATTCAGGAGGCAGGGTCAACATGGCAGAGTAGTCAGACGCTTCCGGTGAGCCCTCTTACAACAAAGACCCCAGAAAAACAAGTGAAACAATTATATATGTGACAAGCTAGGAGCCCTGAACATCAAACGCAAAGTTAGGAAATTGGACTGAGTGGCAGGAAGAGGGAGAGACAGTTCAGATGTGGCAAGGAGTTGCTAGGCCTGACTCGGCGGGAACCAGTGCCCCTCAGGCATTATCCCCTGGAGTGAACACAGCAGGACTGGAGGTAGCCTTCAGGATGCAATTTCCTCGGAGAGACAGTAAGCCTCACAGTCTACTCACACCTCAGGAACCACAAAAGAACAATGCTGTCAGCAAAAGCTAAGTCCTGGACTAAATGCACCAATAAAGAGACAGAGAGTCACGGACTGGATAAAGAAACACGATCCATCTATATGCTGCCTACAAGAGACACACCTTAGACTTAGAGACACAAACAAACTAAAACTCAAAGGATGGAAAAAAGTATATCAAGCAAACAATAAGCAAAAAAGAAGAGGAGTAGCAATATTAATTTCTGACAAAATAGACTTTAGACTTAAATCCACCACAAAGGATAAAGAAGGACACTATATAATGATAAAAGGGACAATTGATCAGGAAGACATAACTATATTAAATATTTATGCACCCAATGACAGGGCTGCAAGATACATAAATCAAATTTTAACAGAATTGAAAAGTGAGATAGATACCTCCACAATTATAGTAGGAGACTTCAACACACCACTTTCGGAGAAGGACAGGACATCCAGTAAGAAGCTCAACAGAGACACGGAAGATCTAATTACAACAATCAACCAACTTGACCTCATTGACTTATACAGAACTCTCCACCCAACTGCTGCAAAATATACTTTTTTTTCCAGCGCACATGGAACATTCTCTAGAATAGACCACATATTAGGTCATAAAACAAACCTTTGCAGAGTCCAAAACATCGAAATATTACAAAGCATCTTCTCAGACCACAAGGCAATAAAACTAGAGATCAATAACAGAAAAACTAGGGAAAAGAAATCAAATACTTGGAAAATGAACAATACCCTCCTGAAAAAAGACTGGGTTATAGAAGACATCAAGGAGGGAATAAGAAAATTCATAGAAAGCAACGAGAATGAAAATACTTCCTATCAAAACCTCTGGGACACAGCAAAAGCAGTGCTCAGAGGCCAATTTATATCAATAAATGCACACATACAAAAAGAAGAAAGAGCCAAAATCAGAGAACTGTCCCAACAACTTGAACAAATAGAAAGTGAGCAACAAAAGAATCCATCAAGCACCAGAAGAAAACAAATACTAAAAATTAGAGCTGAACTAAATGAATTAGAGAACAGAAAAACAATTGAAAGAATTAACAAAGCCAAAAGCTGGTTCTTTGAAAAAATTAACAAAATTGATAAACCATTGGCTAGACTGACTAAAGAAATACAGGAAAGGAAACAAATAACCCGAATAAGAAATGAGAAGGGGGAGAGGCGGAGCCAAGATGGCGGACTAGGCAGACGTTACCTCGGATCCCTCTTACAACAAAGACACGGAAAAACAAGTGAATCGATCACATACATAACAATCTACGAACCCTGAACAACAAACACGGATTTAGAGACGGAGAACGAACTAATACGGGGAAGCAGCGATAGTTTCCAGAGCCTGGAGCCAGCGTACCAGTCAGGTACGGCACAAGCACAGAGACCTGCTCCACCCCCCTGAACTAACCCCGGGAGGGGGACCAGCCGGTTCCACGGGCGGCGTGGGACGCAGCCGGTAGGAGAAGTCCCCGGGAGGCAGTGACTGATCTTGGAGCAGAAAGAGCAGCATCCGAGCCGGGAACCGTCCCGCAGGGATTTGGTCTGCTCGCAGGTACGCCATAAACACGGAGAGTTGCTCCACCCCCTGAACTAACCCCGGGAAGGGGACCAGCCGGGTCGCGCGGGCGGCGTGGGACGCAGCCGGTAGGAGAAGTCCCCGGGAGGCAGCGACTGGTATTGGAGTGGGGAGAACAGCGTTCCAGCCGGGACACTTGGTCGCGGCACAAGCACGGGGAGCTAATCCACCCATCTGAACTAACCCCGGGAGGGGGCCCACCTGGTTCACGGGGGCGGCAAGGCCACGCGGCTAGAGGGACGAGAAGTCCCCGGGAGGCAGCGACTGATTTTGGAGTTGAGAGTGCACCATCCCAGTAGGGGAGCCTTGACGCTGGGCGTGGGGCTGGAAGCGGAGGATCTGACCGTGACTCCAGCGGGCCAGACCCCCTGGGGGCAATCTCCACACAGCCAGCACACATAGGCGACGCGCCCGCGGGAATCTCACATATAACAGTCATTCCAAGCAAGACAAGCAACTCTGGCTATATTCTGAGGTGCTACTCTCCTATCTCTCTGTTCCCTCCCCCACCCTCCCCAGGCGGCTTCATTAACATCTGAATAGCCTGAGCCAGAGGGAGAACTCTGATAGGGATCTGACTGCAGTTTTTTTTAGCGGATTTTCTGGAAAAACTAGTTTCCCAGTGATGGCTCGGAGACAACAATCCATATCAAACCACTTAAAGAAGCAGACCGTGACAGCTTCTCCAACCCCCCAAACAAAAGAATCAAAATCTTTCCCAAATGAAGATACAATTTTGGAATTATCAGATACAGAATATAAAAAGCTAATTTACAGAATGCTTAATGATATCACAAATGAAATTAGGATATCTGCAGAAAAAGCCAAGGAACACACTGATAAAACTGTTGAAGAACTCAAAAAGATTATTCAAGAACATACTGGAAAAATTAATAAGTTGCAAGAATCCATAGAGAGACAACATGTAGAAATCCAAAAGATTAACAATAAAATAACAGAATTAGACAACACACTAGGAAGTCAGAGGAGCAGACTCGAGCAATTAGAATGCAGACTGGGACATCTGGAGGACCAGGGAATCAACACCAACATAGCTGAAAAAAAATCAGATAAAAGAATTAAAAAAAATGAAGAAACCCTAAGAATTATGTGGGACTCTATCAAGAAGGATAACCTGCGGGTGATTGGAGTCCCAGAACAAGGAGGGGGGACAGAAAACACAGAGAAAATAGTTGAAGAACTTCTGACACAAAACTTCCCTGACATCATGAAAGACGAAAGGATATCTATCCAAGATGCTCATCGAACCCCATTTAAGATTGATCCAAAAAGAAAAACACCAAGACATATTATCATCAAACTCACCAAAACCAAAGATAAACAGAAAATTTTAAAAGCAGCCAGGGAGAAAAGAAAGGTTTCCTTCAAGGGAGAATCAATAAGAATATGTTCTGACTACTCAGCAGAAACCATGCAGGCAAGAAGGGAATGGGACGACATATACAGAACACTGAAGGAGAAAAACTGCCAACCAAGGATCATATATCCAGCAAAACTCTCTCTGAAATATGAAGGCGAAATTAAGATATTTACAGACAAACACAAGTTTAGAGAATTTGCAAAAACCAAACCAAAGCTACAAGAAATACTAAAGGATATTGTTTGGTCACAGAACCAATAATATCAGATATCAGCACAACACAAGGTCACAAAACAGAACGTCCTGATATCAACTCAAATAGGGAAATCACAAAAACAAACAAATTAAGATTAATTAAAAAAAAATACACATAACAGGGAATTATGGAAGTCAATAGGTAAAAGATCACAATAATCAAAAAGAGGGACTAAATACAGGAGGCATTGAACTGCCATATGGAGAGTGATACAAGGCGATATAGAACAATACAAGTTAGGTTTTTACTTAGAAAAATAGGGGTATATAATGAGGTAACCACAAAAAGGCATAACAACTCTATAACTCAAGACAAAAACCAAGAAAAACGTAACGACTCAACTAACATAAAGTCAAACACTATGAAAATGAGGATCTCACAATTTACTAAGAAAAACGCCTCAGCACAAAAAAGTGTGTGGAAAAATGAAATTGTCAACAACACACATGAAAAGGCATCAAAATGACAGCACTAAAAACTTATTTATCTATAATTACCCTGAATGTAAATGGACTAAATGCACCAATAAAGAGACAGAGAGTCACAGACTGGATAAAGAAACACGATCCATCTATATGCTGCCTACAAGAGACACACCTTAGACTTAGAGACACAAACAAACTAAAACTCAAAGGATGGAAAAAAGTATATCAAGCAAACAATAAGCAAAAAAGAAGAGGAGTAGCAATATTAATTTCTGACAAAATAGACTTTAGACTTAAATCCACCACAAAGGATAAAGAAGGACACTATATAATGATAAAAGGGACAATTGATCAGGAAGACATAACCATATTAAATATTTACGCACCCAATGACAGGGCTGCAAGATACATAAATCAAATTTTAACAGAACTGAAAAGCGAGATAGATACCTCCACAATTATAGTAGGAGACTTCAACACACCACTTTCGGAGAAGGACAGGACATCCAGTAAGAAGCTCAACAGAGACACGGAAGATCTAATTACAACAATCAACCAACTTGACCTCATTGACTTATACAGAACTCTCCACCCAACTGCTGCAAAATATACTTTTTTTTCCAGCGCACATGGAACATTCTCTAGAATAGACCACATATTAGGTCATAAAACAAACCTTTGCAGAGTCCAAAACATCGAAATATTACAAAGCATCTTCTCAGACCACAAGGCAATAAAACTAGAGATCAATAACAGAAAAACGAGGGAAAAGAAATCAAATACTTGGAAAATGAACAATACCCTCCTGAAAAAAGACTGGGTTATAGAAGACATCAAGGAGGGAATAAGGAAATTCATAGAAAGCAACGAGAATGAAAATACTTCCTATCAAAACCTCTGGGACACAGCAAAAGCAGTGCTCAGAGGCCAATTTATATCAATAAATGCACACATACAAAAAGAAGAAAGAGCCAAAATCAGAGAACTGTCCCTACAACTTGAACAAATAGAAAGTGAGCAACAAAAGAATCCATCAGGCTCCAGAAGAAAACAAATAATAAAAATTAGAGCTGAACTAAATGAATTAGAGAACAGAAAAACAATCGAAAAAATTAACAAAGCCAAAAGCTGGTTCTTT
The DNA here is from genome assembly GCF_030014295.1 of Loxodonta africana. Lineage (NCBI taxonomy): Eukaryota > Metazoa > Chordata > Mammalia > Proboscidea > Elephantidae > Loxodonta > Loxodonta africana. The sequence goes on from NC_087342.1 coordinate 39,185,850, forward strand.
GAAAAAATTAACAAAATTGATAAACCATTGGCTAGACTGACTAAAGAAATACAGGAAAGGAAACAAATAATCCGAATAAGAAATGAGAAGGACTACATCACAACAGAACCAAATGAAATTAAAAGAATCATTTCAGATTATTATGAAAAATTGTACTCTAACAAATTTGAAAACCTAGAAGAAATGGATGAATTCCTGGAAAAACACTACCTACCTAAACTAACACATTCAGAAGTAGAACAACTAAATAGACCCATAACAAAAAAAGAGATTGAAACGGTAATCAAAAAACTCCCAACAAAAAAAAGTCCTGGCCCGGACGCCTTCACTGCAGAGTTCTACCAAATTTTCAGAGAAGAGTTAACACCACTACTACTAAAGGTATTCCAAAGCATAGAAAATGACGGAATACTACCCAACTCATTCTATGAAGCCACCATCTCCCTGATACCAAAACCAGGTAAAGACATTACAAAAAAAGAAAATTATAGACCTATATCCCTCATGAACATTGATGCAAAAATCCTCAACAAAATTCTAGCCAATAGAATCCAACGACACATCAAAAAAATAATTCACCCTGATCAAGTGGGATTTATACCAGGTATGCAAGGCTGGTTTAATATCAGAAAAACCATTAATGTAATCCATCACATAAATAAAACAAAAGACAAAAACCACGTGATCTTATCAATTGATGCAGAAAAGGCATTTGACAAAGTCCAACACCCATTCATGATAAAAACTCTTACCAAAATAGGAATTGAAGGAAAATTCCTCAACATAATAAAGGGCATCTATGCAAAGCCAACAGCCAATATCACTCTAAATGGAGAGAACCTGAAAGCATTTCCCTTGAGAACAGGAACCAGACAAGGATGCCCTTTATCACCGCTCTTATTCAACATCGTGTTGGAAGTCTTAGCCAGGGCAATCAGGCTAGACAAAGAAATAAAAGGTATCCGGATTGGCAAGGAAGAAGTAAAGTTATCACTATTTGCAGATGACATGATTATATACACAGAAAACCCTAAGGAATCCTCCAGAAAACTACTGAAACTAATAGAAGAGTTTGGCAGAGTCTCAGGTTATAAAATAAACATACAAAAACCACTTGGATTCCTCTACATCAACAAAAAGAACACCGAAGAGGAAATAACCAAATCAATACCATTCACAGTAGCCCCCAAGAAGATAAGATACTTAGGAATAAATCTTACCAAGGATGTAAAAGACCTATACAAAGAAAACTACAAAGCTCTACTACAAGAAATTCAAAAGGACATACTTAAGTGGAAAAACATACCTTGCTCATGGATAGGAAGACTTAACATAGTAAAAATGTCTATTCTACCAAAAGCCATCTATACATTTAACGCACTTCCGATCCAAATTCCAATGTCATATTTTAAGGGGATAGAGAAACAAATCACCAATTTCATATGGAAGGGAAAGAAGCCCCGGATAAGCAAAGCACTACTGAAAAAGAAGAAGAAAGTGGGAGGCCTCACCTTACCTGACTTCAGAACCTATTATACAGCCACAGTAGTCAAAACAGCCTGGTATTGGTACAACAACAGACACATAGACCAATGGAACAGAATTGAGAACCCAGACATAGATCCATCCACGTATGAGCAGCTGATATTTGACAAAGGACCAGTGTCAATTAACTGGGGAAAAGACAGCCTTTTTAACAAATGGTGCTGGCATAACTGGATATCCATTTGCAAAAAAATGAAACAGGACCCATACCTCACACCATGCACAAAAACTAACTCCAAGTGGATCAAAGACCTAAACATAAAGACTAAAACGATAAAGATCATGGAAGAAAAAATTGGGACAACCCTAGGAGCCCTAATACAAGGTATAAACAGAATACAAAACATTACCAAAAATGATGAAGAGAAACCCGATAACTGGGAGCTCCTAAAAATCAAACACCTATGCTCATCTAAAGACTTCACCAAAAGAGTAAAAAGACCACCTACAGATTGGGAAAGAATTTTCAGCTATGACATCTCCGACCAGCGCCTGATCTCTAAAATCTACATGATTCTGTCAAAACTCAACCACAAAAAGACAAACAACCCAATCAAGAAGTGGGCAAAGGATATGAACACACATTTCTCTAAAGAAGATATTCAGGCAGCCAACAGATACATGAGAAAATGCTCTCGATCATTAGCCATTAGAGAAATGCAAATTAAAACTACGATGAGATTCCATCTCACACCAGCAAGGCTGGCATTAATCCAAAAAACACAAAATAATAAATGTTGGAGAGGCTGCGGAGAGATTGGAACTCTCATACACTGCTGGTGGGAATGTAAAATGGTACAACCACTTTGGAAATCTATCTGGCGTTATCTTAAACAGTTAGAAATAGAACTACCATACAACCCAGAAATCCCACTCCTAGGAATATACCCTAGAGATACAAGAGCCTTCATACAAACAGATATATGCACACCCATGTTTATTGCAGCTCTGTTTACAATAGCAAAAAGTTGGAAGCAACCAAGGTGTCCATCAACGGATGAATGGTTAAATAAATTGTGATATATTCACACAATGGAATACTACGCATCGATAAAGAACAGTGACGAATCTCTGAAACATTTCATAACATGGAGGAACCTGGAAGGCATTATGCTGAGCGAAATTAGTCAGAGGCAAAAGGACAAATATTGTATAAGACCACTATTATAAGATCTTGAGAAACAGTAAACCTGAGAAGAACACATACTTTTGTGGTTACGAGGGGGGGAGGGAGGGAGGGTGGGAGAGGGTTTTTTTATTGATTAATCAGTAGATAAGAACTGCTTTAGGTGAAGGGAAAGACAACACTCAATACATGGAAGGTCAGCTCAATTGGACTGGACCAAAAGCAAAGAAGTTTCCGGGATAAAATGAATGCTTCAAAGGTCAGCGGAGCAAGCGCGGGGGTCTGGGGAACATGGTTTGCGGGGACTTCTAAGTCAATTGGCAAAATAATTCTATTATGAAATCATTCTGCATCCCACTTTGAAATGTGGCGTCTGGGGTCTTAAATGCTAACAAGCAGCCATCTAAGATGCAGCAATTGGTCTCAACCCACCTGGAGCAAAGAAAAATGAAGAACACCAAGCCCACATGACAACTAAGAGCCCAAGAGACAGAAAGGGCCGCATGAACCAGAGACCTGCACCATCCTGAGACCAGAAGAACTAGTTGGTGCCCGGCCACAATTGATGACTGCCCTGACAGGGAGCTCAGCAGAGGACCCCTGAGGGAGCAGGAGATCAGTGGGATGCAGACCCCAAATTCTCATAAGAAGACCAAACTTAATGGTCTTACTGAGACTGGAGGAATCCCGGCGGCCATGCTCCCCAGACCTTCAGTTGACACAGGACAGGAACCATCCCCGAAGACAACTCATCAGAAATGAAAGGGACTGGTCAGCGGGTGGGAGAGAGATGCTGATGAAGAGTGAGCTAATTATATCAGGTGGACACTTGAGATTGTGTTGGCAACTCTTGTCTGGAGGGGGGATGGGAGGATAGAGAGAGAGGGAAGCAGGCAAAATTGTCAAGAAAGGAGAGACTGAAAGGGCTGACTCAAGACGGGGAGAGTAAGTGGGAGTAGGGAGTGAGATGTATGTAAACTTATATGTGACAGACTGATTGGATTTGTAAACGTTCACTTGAAGCTTAATAAAAGTTATTATAAAAAAAAAAAAAAAGAAATGAGAAGGACCACATCACAACAGAACCAAATGAAATTAAAAGAATCATTTCAGATTATTATGAAAAATTGTACTCTAACAAATTTGAAAACCTAGAAGAAATGGATGAATTCCTGGAAAAACACTACCTACCTAAACTAACACATTCAGAAGTAGAACAACTAAATAGACCCATAAAAAAAAAAGAGATTGAAACGGTAATCAAAAAACTCCCAAGAAAAAAAAGCCCTGGCCCGGACGGCTTCACTGCAGAGTTCTACCAAACTTTCAGAGAAGAGTTAACACCACTACTACTAAAGGTATTCCAAAGCATAGAAAATGACGGAATACTAACCAACTCATTCTATGAAGCCGCCATCTCCCTGATACCAAAACCAGGTAAAGACATTACAAAAAAAAGAAAATTATAGACCTATATCCCTCATGAACATTGATGGAAAAATCCTCAACAAAATTCTAGCCAATAGAATCCAACAACACATCAAAAAAATAATTCACCCTGATCAAGTGGGATTTATACCAGGTATGCAAGGCTGGTTTAATATCAGAAAAACCATTAATGTAATCCATCACATAAATAAAACAAAAGACAAAAACCACATGATCCTATCAATTGATGCAGAAAAGGCATTTGACAAAGTCCAACACCCATTCATGATAAAAACTCTTACCAAAATAGGAATTGAAGGAAAATTCCTCAACATAATAAAGGGCATCTCTGCAAAGCCAACAGCCAATATCACTCTAAATGGAGAGAACCTGAAAGCATTTCCCTTGAGAACAGGAACCAGACAAGGATGCCCTTTATCACCGCTCTTATTCAACATTGTGTTGGAAGTCTTAGCCAGGGCAATCAGGCTAGACAAAGAAATAAAAGGTATCCGGATTGGCAAGGAAGAAGTAAAGTTATCACTATTTGCAGATGACATGATTATATACACAGAAAACCCTAAGGAATCCTCCAGAAAACTACTGAAACTAATAGAAGAGTTTGGCAGAGTCTCAGGTTATAAAATAAACATACAAAAATCACTTGGATTCCTCTACATCAACAAAAAGAACACCGAAGAGCAAACAACCAAATCAATACCATTCACAGTAGCCCCCAAGAAGATAAGATACTTAGGAATAAATTTTACCAAGGATGTAAAAGACCTATACAAAGAAAACTACAAAGCTCTACTACAAGAAATTCAAAAGGACATACTTAAGTGGAAAAACATACCCTGCTCATGGATAGGAAGACTTAACATAGTAAAAAAGTCTGTTCTACCAAAAGCCATCTATACATTTAACGCACTTCCGATCCAAATTCCAATGTCATATTTTAAGGGGATAGAGAAACAAATCACCAATTTCATATGGAAGGGAAAGAAGCCCCGGATAAGCAAAGCACTACTGAAAAAGAAGAAGAAAGTGGGAGGCCTCACCTTACCTGACTTCAGAACCTATTATACAGCCACAGTAGTCAAAACAGCCTGGTATTGGTACAACAACAGACACACAGACCAATGGAACAGAATTGAGAACCCAGACATAGATCCATCCACGTATGAGCAGCTGATATTTGACAAAGGACCAGTGTCAATTAACTGGGGAAAAGATAGTCTTTTTAACAAATGGTGCTGGCATAACTGGATATCCATTTGCAAAAAAATGAAACAGGACCCATACCTCACACCATGCACAAAAACTAACTCCAAGTGGATCAAAGACCTAAACATAAAGACTAAAACGATAAAGATCATGGAAGAAAAAATTGGGACAACCCTAGGAGCCCTAATACAAGGTATAAACAGAATACAAAACATTACCAAAAATGATGAAGAGAAACCCGATAACTGGGAGCTCCTAAAAATCAAACACCTATGCTCATCTAAAGACTTCACCAAAAGAGTAAAAAGACCACCTACAGACTGGGAAAGAATTTTCAGCTATGACATCTCCGACCAGCGCCTGATCTCTAAAATCTACATGATTCTGTCAAAACTCAACCACAAAAAGACAAACAACCCAATCAAGAAGTGGGCAAAGGATATGAACACACATTTCACTAAAGAAGATATTCAGGCAGCCAACAGATACATGAGAAAATGCTCTCGATCATTAGCCATTAGAGAAATGCAAATTAAAACTACGATGAGATTCCATCTCACACCAGCAAGGCTGGCATTAATCCCAAAAACACAAAATGATTAATGTTGGAGAGGCTGCGGAGAGATTGGAACTCTCATACACTGCTGGTGGGAATGTAAAATAGTACAACCACTTTGGAAATCTATCTGGCGTTATCTTAAACAGTTAGAAATAGAACTACCATATAACCCAGAAATCCCATTCCTAGGAATATATCCTAGAGATACAAGAGCCTTCATACAAACAGATATATGCACACCCATGTTTATTGCAGCTCTGTTTACAATAGGAAAAAGTTGGAAGCAACCAAGGTGTCCATCAACGGATGAATGGTTAAATAAATTGTGGTCTATTCACACAATGGAATACTATGCATCAATAAAGAACAGTGACGAATCTCTGAAACATTTCATAACATGGAGGAACCTAGAAGGCATTATGCTGAGTGAAATTAGTCAGAGGCAAAAGGACAAATATTGTATAAGACCACTATTATAAGATCTTGAGAAATAGTAAACCTGAGAAGGACGCATAATTTTGTGGTTACGAGGGGGGGGAGGGAGGGAGGGTGGGAGAGGGTTTTTTATTGATTAATCAGTAGATAAGAACTGCTTTAGGTGAAGGGAAAGACAACAGTCAATACATGGAAGGTCGGCTCAATTGGACTGGACCAAAAGCAAAGAAGTTTCCTGGATAAAATGAATGCTTCAAAGGTCAGTGGAGCAAGTGCGGGGGTCTGGGGAACATGGTTTGCGGGGACTTCTAAGTCAATTGGCAAAATAATTCTATTATGAAATCATTCTGCATCCCACTTTGAAATGTGGTGTCTGGGGTCTTAAATGCTAACAAGCAGCCATCTAAGATGCAGCAATTGGTCTCAACCCACCTGGAGCAAAGGAAAATGAAGAACACCAAGGCCACACGAAAACTAAGAGACCAAGAGACAGAAAGGGCCACATGAACCAGAGACCTACATCATCCTGAGACCAGAAGAACTAGTTGGTGCCCGGCCACAATCGATGACTGCCCTGACAGGGAGCACAGCAGAGGACCCCTGAGGGAGCAGGAGATCAGTGGGATACAGACCCCAAATTCTCATAAAAAGACCAAACTTAATGGTCTGACTGAGACTGGAGGAATTCCGGCAGCCATGGTCCCCAGACCTTCTGTTGACACAGGACAGGAACCATCCCCGAAGACAACTCATCAGAAATGAAAGGGACTGGTCAGCGGGTGGGAGAGAGACGCTGATGAAGAGTGAGCTAATTATATCAGGTGGACACTTGAGATTGTGTTGGCAACTCTTGTCTGGAGGGGGGATGGGAGGATAGAGAGAGAGGGAAGCAGGCAAAATTGTCAAGAAAGGAGAGACTGAAAGGGCTGACTCAAGAGGGGGAGAGCAAGTGGGAGTAGGGAGTGAGATGTATGTAAACTTATATGTGACAGACTGATTGGATTTGTAAAAGTTCACTTGAAGCTTAATAAAAGTTATTAAAAAAAAAAAAGCCAAATTAAAAAAAAAAAAAGCTAAGTCCTTGCATTTATTTTACCATGCCCCTGGCCCCCAAGTTGGCTTCAGTGGCTGTCAATTTCCCTGGACCTGAGATAGGTCATGCTGCACACGCTGAGCCGTTGCCCCAGCCTTGGAGAAGGACTAAATAAACAATTGGGAGAAAAGATAATCTGTCAGCTCCACTAAGCTGGGGAGCTCAGGACAGAAGTGGCTCCTGTCCAGGCACAAATTGTCCACAGACTTTGAATACCTCTCACCCCTGCATGGACCTGTGTGGGCCCATTTCACGAGATTAGCCCCTTCTTAGCAGACTGCAGTGGTGTATGTGCTTGATATCTGACTTCAGCTGTTTCAGCTCTGCAGTGGAAGGTGGGTTTTTGATGTTTGACACCACTTTGGCTATTAAACAGGGACCCCACCTACCCACATCAGGAGCCTGAGGACTGTATGGCTCCACCCACATCACCTAGCCACCCATGACAAGGTTCCAAGGATAAGCAGTGCCTTCCAGTCCTTACAACCAAAAGAATTGGGTGTCCATGGTCCAGCTACAGAACCCACCCACCTGTGTACTCTAGGAAACACACACTTTCCTCACAGACACTCAGAGGATAGTTGTTAGCCTCCTGCCTTGTTCAGAGTGTGACCCCTGCTGCAGCTAGATGCCTGTGCCTACACCAATCACCCCAGCCCCTCTTAGGCTGTAGGACAGAGCCTGTACCACACACTTGATGACCAATTACCTGGACACCTGAGCTGAATCCACACAAGAAAAGTGAATGAACTCCTAGGCTCACATACCTGGTAACAGCTCTAGCCATCTGGTGACAGGATGTTAGAGCTTCAAAGGCACAAATAATAAACCAACTAACTTAAGCAGCCTATCTGGGCATATCAAAATGAAACAAAGCAAGAAGCTAGGATAAAATTAATTAATACAATAACTTACACATGGCTCAGGGACAACAGTCAATATCAAATCACATAAAGAAGTAGACGATGATTGCTTCAACAAGCTCTCCAACAAAGACGCAAGGCACTTTCTGGATGAAAATATTTTCCTGGAATTACCAGATGTAGAACACAAAAGATCAATATACAGAACTCTTCAAGAGATCAGGAATGAGATCAGGCAAAATGAAGAACGAGCCAAGGAATGCACTGATAAAGCAGTTAAAGAAATTAAAAAGGTTATTCAAGAACATAATGAAAAATTTAATAAGCTGCAAGAATCCATAGACGGACAGCAATCAGAAATTCAGAAGATTAACAATAAAATTACAGAATTAGACAACTCAATGTAAAGTCAGAGGAGCATCATTGAGGAAACGGATGGCAGAATTAGTGAGATTGAAGATAAAATATTTGGCACCAATATATACGAAGAAAAATCAGACAAAAGAATTTTAAAAAATGAAGAAACTCTAAGAAACATGTGGGACTCTATCAAGAGAAATAACCTATGAGTGATTAAAGTACCAGAACAGGGAGGGATAACAGAAAATACAGAGAGAATTGTTGAAGATTTCTTGGCAGAAAACTTCCCTGATACCATGAAAGATGAGAAGATATCTATCCAAGATGCTTATCGAACCCAACATAAGGTAGATCTCAAAAGAAAGTCACCAAGACATATTATAATCAAACTTGCCAAAACCAAAGATAAGGAGAGAACTTTAAGAGAGGTCAGGGATAAAAAAAAAAAAAAGTCACCTACCAATAAGAATAAGCTCGGACTACTTGGCAGAAACCATGCAGGCAAGAAGGCAATGGGGTGATTTATATAAAACACTGAGTGAAAAAAATTGCCAGCCAAGACTTATATATCCAGCAAAACTCTCTCTGAAATATGAAGGTTAAATTAGGAGATTTCCAGATGAACAGAAGTTTAGGGAATTTGTAAAAACCAGACCCAAACTACAAGAAATACTAAAGGGAGTTCCCTGGCTAGAAAATCAATAATGTCAGACAATAACACAAGACTAGAACATAGTACGGAACAACCAGATATCAACCCGGATATGGGAATTACAAAAATAAATCAAGACAAAAAAATGCTCAAAACAGGGAAACAGTGATGTCATTGTGTAAAAGATGACAATATTAAAACAATAAAAAGGGACTAAAAATGTAGTCATAGCTCTTTTATACGGAGAGGAAGGCCAGATGATAAACTTAGAAAACCAGGGGTAAATATTAAGGTAACCAAAAAGGAGACTAACAATCCTACACAGCAAAATAAAATACAAGAAAAACATAAGACTCAGCAAAAACAAAATCAACAACAACAAAAAAGAGGAAATGACAATATATAAACCACTGAACACAAAAAATTAAGTGGAAAAAAGAAACTCTCGGCCACATGCAGAAAAAGACATCAAAATGACAACACTAAGCTCATACCCATCCATAATTACGCTGAGTGTAAATGGAGTAAATGCACCAATAAAGAGACAGGGAGTGGCAGAATGGATTTAAAAAAACGATCCGTCTATATGCTGCCTACAAGAGATACACCTTAGACTTAAAGACACTAACAAACTAAAACTCAAAGGATGGAAAAAGATATATCAAGCAAACAACAATCAAAAACAGACCAGGAGTGGCAATACTAATTTCTGACAAAAGAGACTTTAAAGTTAAATCCACCACAAATGATAAGGAAGGACACTATATAATGATTATAGGGACGATATACCAGGAGGATATAGCCATATTAAATATTTATGCACCCAATGACAGGCCTGCAAGATACATAAGACAAACTCTAACAGCATTGAAAAGTGAGACAGCTCCACAATAATCATAGGAGACATCAACGCACCATTTTCGGTGGAGGACAGAACATCTAGAAAGAAGCTCAGTAAAGACACGGGAGATCTAAATGCCACAATCAGCCAACTTGACCTCATAGACATATACAAAACACTCCATCCAACAGCAGCCAAGTATCCCTCCTTTTCCAATGTATATGGAACATTCTCTAGAATAGACCACATATTAGGTCTTAAAGCAAGTCTTAACAGAAACCAAACCATCGAAATATTACAAAGCATCTTCTCTGACCGTAAAGCCATAAAAGTAGAAATCAATAACGGAAAAACCAGGGAAAAGAAATCAAACACTTGGAAACTGAACAGCATCCTGCTCAAAAACGACTGGGTTGTAGAAGACATTAAGGATGGAATAAAGAAATTCATGGAATCCAATGAGAATGAAAACACTTCCTATCAGAATCTTTGGGACAAAGCTAAAGCAATGCTCAGAGGTCAATTTATAGCAATAAACACACACATCCAAAAAGAGGAAAGGGCCAATATCAAAGAATTATCCCTACAACTTGAACAAATAGAAACAGAGCAACCAAAGAAGCCCTCAGGCACCAGAAGAAGGCAAATAATAAAAATTAGAACAGAATTAAATAAAATAGAGAACAGAAAAACAACCAAAAGACTTAACAAGACCAAAAGCTGGTTCTTTGAAAAATTAACAAAATTCATAAACCATTGGCCAAACTAACAAAAGAAAAACAGGAGGAAGCAAATAACCTGAATAAGAAATGAGATGCACGATACCACAACAGACCCAGCTGAAATTAAAAATAATAATAAAAGATTACCATGAAAAATTGCACTGTGACAAACTTGAAAACCTAGAAGAAATGGACAAATTTCTAGAAACATAATACCTACCTAAACTAACACAAGGAGAGGTAGAACAGCTAAATAAACCCATACCAAAAGAAGAGATTGAAAAGGTAATTTTAAAAATTCCCAACAAAAAAAAAAGGCCCTGGTCCGGACAGCTTCACTGCAGGTTTCTACCAAACTTTCAGAGAATAGTTAACACCACTACTACTAAAGGTATTTCAGAGCATAGAAAATGATGGGATACTCCCAGACTCATTCTATGAACCCAGCATATGCCTGATAACAAAACCAGGTAAAGACACCACAAAAAAAAAAAAAAAATTAAAGACCTATATCCCTCATAAACTTAGATGTACAAATCCTCAACTAAATTCTAGCCATTAGAAGTCAATAACATATGAAAAAAATAATTCACCATCACCAAGTGGGATTCATACTAGGTATGCAGAGATGTTTCAACATTAGAGAAACAATTAATATAATCCATCATATAAACAATACAAAAGACAAGAACCACATGGTATTACCAATTGATGCAGAAAAGGCATTTGACAAAGTTCAATACTCATTCATGATAACTCTCAGCAAAATAGGAATAGAAGGAAAATTCATCAATATAATAAAGGGCAGTTATACAAAGCCAATAACCAACGTCATCCTAAATGGAGACAGTCAGAAAGCATTCCCCCGAGAACAGAACCAGACAAGGATGCCCTTTATCACCACTCTTATTCAACATTGTGCTGGAAGTCCTAGCCAGAGCCATTAGGCTACGTAAAGAAATAAAGGGCATTCAGATTGGTAAGGAAGAATAAAAGTATCTCTATTTGCAGATAACATGATCTTATACACAGAGAACCCTAAGGAATCCTCCAGAAAACTGCTGAAACTAATAGAAGAGTTCAGCAGGGTATCAGGATATAAGATAAACATACAAAAATCAGTTGGATTCCTCTATACCAACAAAAAGAACATAGAAGAGGAAATCACCAAATCAATACCATTTACAGTAGCCCCAAGAAGATAAAATACTTAGGAATAAATCTAACCAGAGATGTAAAAGCCCTATACAAAGAAAACTACAAGACACTACTGCAAGAAAACAAAACAGACCTACATAAGTGGAAAAACACACCTTGCTCATGGATAGGAAGACTCGACATTGTGAAAATGTCTCTTCTACCCAAAGCAGTCTGTAGATACAATGCAATTCCAATCCAAATTCCAATGATATTTTTAATGAGGTGGAGAAACAAATCACCCACTTCATATGGAAGGGAAGGAGGCTATGGATAAGTAAAGCATTACTGAAAAAGAAGAACAAAGTGGGAGACCGCACACTACCTGATTTTAGAACTTATTATACCACCACAGCAGTCAAAACAGCCTGGTACTGGTATAACAATAGATACGTAGACCAGTGGAACAGAACTGAGAATCCAGACATAACTCCATCCACATATGAGCAGCTGATATTTGACAAAGGCCCAAAGTCAATTAAATGGGAAAACAACAATCTCTTTAACAAACGGTGCTGGCATAAGTGGATATCCATCTGCAAAAAAATGAAACAAGACCCATACTTGACACCACGCAAAAAAAGGAACTCCAAATGGATCAAAGACCTAAGTATAAAATCTAAAACGATAAAGATCATGGAAGAAAAAAATAGGAACAATGCTAGGAGCTCTAATACATGGCATAAACAGGATACAAAACATTACTAACAATGCACAAACACCAGAAGAAAAACTAGATAACTGGGAGCTCCTAAAAATCAAACATCTATGCTCATCCAAAGGCTTCACCAGTAGAGTAAAAAGATTATCTACAGACTGGGAAAAAGTTTTTAGCTATGACATTTCCGATCAGCATCTGATCTCTAAAACCTACATGATACTGCAAAAACTCAACTACGAAAAGACAAATATCCCAATTAAAAAATGGGCAAAGACATTCAGGCTGCTAACAGATACATGAGAAAATGGCACAGTCATTAGCCATTAAACCAAAAAACCAAACCCGTTGCTGTCGAGTCGTTTCCGACTTGTAGCGACCCTATAGGACAGAATAGAACTGCCCCATAGAGTTTCCAAGGAGCGCCTGTTGGATTCAAACTGCTGACCTTTTGGTTAGCTGTCATAGCTCTTAACCACTACGTCACCAGGGTTTCCCATTAGCCATTAGAGAAATGCAATTCAAACTGCAGTGAGATACCATCTCACTCCAACAAGGCTGGCATTAATCCAAAAAACAGAAAATAATAAATATTGGGGAGGTTGTGGAGAGACTGTAACACTTATACACTACTGGTGGGAATGTCAAATGGTACAACTGTTTTGGAAGTCGATTTGGCACTTCCTAAAAAAGCTAGAAATAGAACTACCATATGATCCAGCGATCCCACTTCTTGGAATATACCCTAGGGAAATAGGAGCCTTTACATGAACAGATATATGCACATCCATGTTCACTGCAGCACTGTTTACAAAAGCAAAAAGATGGAAGCAACCAAGGTGCCCATCAATGGATAAATGGACAAATTGTGGTATATTCATACGATGGAATACTGTGCATCGATGAAGAGCAATGATGAATCCAGGAAACATTTCATAACATGGAGGAATCTGGAAGACATTATGTTGAGTGAAATTATTCATTTGCAAAAGGACACAAATATTGTATGCGACCACTATTATAAGAACTTGAGAAATAGGTTAAGCAGAGAAGAAAATATCCTGTGATGGTTACAAGGGTGGAGAGGGAGGGAGAGGGGTATTCACTAATTAGATAGTAGACAAGAACAGTTTTAGATGAAGAGAAAGACAACACACAAAACAAAAGAAGTCAGCACAACTGGACTAAACCAAAAGCAAAGAAGTTTCCTGAATAAACTGAAAGCTTCGAAGGCCAGCATAACAGGGGTGGGGGTTTGGGGACCATGGTTTCAGGGGATATCTAGGTCAATTGGCATAATAAAATCTATTAAGAACACATTCTGCACTGCATTTTGGTGAGTGGCGTCTGGGGTCTTAAACACTAGCAAATGGCCATCTAAGATGCATCAGTTGGTGTTAACCCACCTAGAGTAAAAGAGAATGAAGAACACCAAAGACACAGGTAATTATGATCCCAAGAGACAGAAAAAGCCACATAAATCAGAGACTCACTTCAGCCTGAGACCAAAAGAAGTAGATGGTGCCTGGCTACAACTGATGACTGCCCTGACAGGGAACACAACAGAATCCCTGATGGAGCAGGAGAGCATTGGGATGCAGAACTCAAATTCTCATAAAATGTCCAGACTTAATGGTCTGACTGAGACTAGAAGGACCCCGGTGGTCATGGTCCCCAGACCTTCTGTTAGCACAAGACTGGAACCATTCCCAAAGCCAACTCTTCAGACAGGGATTGGACTGGACAACAGGATAGAAAATGATACTGGTGAAGAATGAACTTCTTGGATCAAGTAGGCACGTGAGACTATGTTGGCATCTCCTGTCTGCAGGGGAGATAAGAGGGCAGAGGGGGTCAGAAGCTGGCTGAATGGACACAAAAAGAGAGAGAGGAAGGAAGGAGTGTGATGTGTCATTAGAGGGAGAGCAATTAGGAGTATATAGTAAGGTGTATATAAATTTTTGTATGAGAGACTGACTTGATTTGTAAACTTCCACTTAAAGCACAATATAAATTTTTAAAAAGTAGAAAATGATACTGGTGAAGAGTGAGCTTCTCGGCTCAAGTAGACACATAAGACTATGTGGGCAGTTCCTGTCTGGAGGGGAGATGAGAGGGCAAAGGGGGACAGCAGCTGGCTGAATGGACACGGGGAATATAGGATGGAGAGGAGTGTGCTGTCTCATTGAGAGGAGAGCAACTAGGAGTACATAGCAGGGTGTATATAAATTTTTGTAAGAGAGACTGACTTGATTTGTAAATTTTCAGTTAAAGCACAATAAAAAATATATACATAAGCATTCATTTGGAATAAAATTATTTCAGAAATTAAAAAAAAATGGTAGAAACATCTAAAATGTCCTTCAACAGATGAATGGACAAAGTGCGGTACATACATACAATGGACTATTACTCAGCCGTAAAGAGAAATGAAGTCTTGATACAAGCTAAAAGATGGAAGACCCTTGAAAATATTATGTTGAGTGAAATAAATCAGTCACAAAAGGACAAACCCTGTATGATTCCACTGACATGAAATAGGAAAATGAATAGAGATCAAAGCTGGTTGCCAGGAACAAGAGGGAGGTAGAAAGGAGGAGCCATTGCTTAGGGGCACTGAGTTTCTGTTAATGGTAGAATAATTTGGAAAAGGAGAGTGTTAATGGTTATACAATAGGATGAACATAATCAATGTCACTGAATAGTACATGTAAAAATTGTTAAATTGACAAATTCTTATACACATTTTTTACCGCAATAAAATATGTAAACAATCCAAAATGACTAGACAATGTATGCATATATTAATTCTTATGCTTTTAAACATCTAGGAGACTTCATAAGTGTCCAGGAATATTGACTACTTGGTATTTATGTAGCACACTGTGTATATAAACACAATCTTGAAAGATTTAAAAAGATTATGCCTCAGATCTGTCATGACATATTAAATTCCACATCCATCATTTAGTTAATCCCCAAATTCTTTGCCATTATCATGAGATGAGACACTGTTGATGAACAAAATGATTTGTCTATTTATAGGAGTCTTGAAATAAAACTTTATTTCTGATTTAGACTATGGACTCCAGCAACAGTGCTCTAAATACTGTATTAACTGCAAGTATTGGAGATGAGTAAAGGAAAATAACAAGTCAGGAACTAGGAGGTGATGATGTGCCAACGTGATTTAATTTTGGAGAGGTGGTCTCGGTTTGAGTTACTAAAACGATTTTCAAACAATTTGTGAGAGCTTTGTTCTGGCCTTTTTCTCTTAGACAGTAAATATCTTCCTCATAATGTTGTTCAGAAAGTAGAATGGCTTCCTTTGGACTTTTGAGAGGAAGGACAAGTGGGTATGGGGAAATGTGACATTGCTCTTCAGACTCTGAAAAAAAAAACATTGCCCAAACGTCATCTAAT
The DNA here is from genome assembly GCF_030014295.1 of Loxodonta africana. Classification (NCBI taxonomy): domain Eukaryota; kingdom Metazoa; phylum Chordata; class Mammalia; order Proboscidea; family Elephantidae; genus Loxodonta; species Loxodonta africana. The sequence continues at coordinate 39,201,979 of NC_087342.1, forward strand.
CAACCAAGCACTAGGTAATTGCTTTTTGAAAGACTTCCTGCAGCCTGCCTTTATTTAATTCAGACTGGAGTATTTAGAAACTTCCTGGAATCTCAGTCTCTTTTCAATTCAGACTGGAATCCTGAGAATTCAATGAAGATAAAACATTTTGATACACCCTCAAAGGCCAGAAATACAAACAAATTATAACTAAAAACTATGGAATTATTTCAATATATGCCAAAAAGGCATTAGGCAAATTTTAAAATCCATTACAGATTGAAAAACATATATTAGCAAACGAAGAATAGAAGGAAATGTCTTCAAACTGATAAAGGAAATCTAGAAACAAAAATTAAAGTGAAATACTGAATATTTTGCTTTTAACATTGAGAACAAGAAAGAAGGTCCACTTTCACCATTCTCTTCAAAATTGTGCCAGAAGTTTTATCCATCTTAATAAGGTAAGAGAAAGAAATAAATTTATAACGATCATAAAGGAAGAAATGAAACAGTCTCTTTGGAGAAGATACAGTTGTTTATTTAGAAGATCTTATGAAATCTATTAAAAAAAAAAAAAACACTAGCGCTTATGTGAAGATTTATCAAGGTTTTTTTTCAGGGTACAAGATTAATAAATGGAGGTTGCTACTAGCACAAACAACTGGGAAAAAGAATTTTTTTTTTAAGTTTTATTTATATTCACACCAAAAGACATAATACTTAGGAATAAGTTTAACAAAAGATATGCAAGAGCTCTACACTGAAACTACAAAATACTACTGAGAAAAGTCATATATGCCATGTTCATGGATTGGAAGACTCAATACTGTAAGATGTCAATGCTCTACAAACAGGTCTACAGATTAGATACAGTAATCATGGCAGTGTTTTTGGGAAAATTGAGAAACTGACTCTAAAACTTTCTAAAGAAATTCAAAGGACCTAGAACAACCAAAGCAGTCTTGAAAAAGATAGGCAGAGTTGAAGGCCTTATGCTACCTGACTTCAAGATATGCTATAAGGCTACAATAACCACAACAGTGTAACTATTGGCATAGGCTTGACAGCAGATGAACAGAATTCAGAGCCCAAAAATAGACCCACACTTAAACAGTCATTTGATTTTTTTCCAAAGGGGCCAAAGCAATCCAATGAGGAAGAACCATCTTTTTAACAAATGGTGCTTGAATAATTGGATATATTTGAGGAAAAACATGCACTTTGACTCCTACCTTATACCATCCACAAAAATTATTATGCAATGGATAATAGACAAAAAAGTGAACACTAAAACCTTGAGGCTTTTAGGAGAGAGCATAGGAGAATATCTTTGTGAATCTAGGTAGGCAAAGATTTCTCAGAAAGGACATGGAAAGCAATAAAATGAAACAAAAAATTAAATTTGAAAGACATCTAAAAATTAATTGTTAATCCAATTTGAAAACTAAAATAACATTATATATATATAAGCATATATATATATATATATATGTATGTATATATCTATATATAGCCCTGGTGGTACAGTGGTTAAGAGCTACGGCTGCTAACCAAAAGGTAGATCGGCAGTTTGAATTCACCAACTGCTCCTTGGAAACACCATGGGGCAGTTCTACTCTGTCCTATAGAGCCGCTATGAGACGGAATCAGTTCAAGAGCAAGGGGTTTGGTTTTGGGGGCTATATTGTCTTCCTTTCCCCCACGAGCAGCTAAAGCAAAAGGAAGAATTGATGAAATAAAAGAACTGAACAGAAGATTTCAAAGGGCCTCTCGAGAAAACAAAGTAAAGTATTATAATGACATGTACAAAGAGCTGGAGATGGAAAACCAAAAGGGAAGAACACGCTCGGCATTTCTCAAGCTGAAAGAACTGAAATAAAAATTCAAGCCTCGAGTTGCAATAGTGAAGGATCCTATGGGGAATATATTAAACGACACAGGAAACATCAAAAGAAGATGGAAGAAATACACAGAGTCATTCCACCAAAAAGAATTAGTTGATATTCAACCATTTCAAGAGGTGGCATATGATCAGGAACCAATGGTACTGAAGGAAGAAGTCCAAGCTGCTCTGAAGGCATTGGTGAAAAACAAGGCTCCAGGAATTGATGGAATATCAATTGAGATGTTTCAACAAACAGATGCAGCTCTGGAGACGCTCACTCGTCTATGCCAAGAAATATGGAAGACAGCTTCCTGGACAACTGACTGGAAGAGATCCATATTTATGCTTATTCCCAAGAAAGGTGATCCAACATAATGTGGAAATTATAGAACAATATCATTAATATCACACATAAGCAAAATTTTGCTGAAGATCATTCAAAAACATCTGCAGCAGTACATTGACAGGGAACTTCCAGAAATTCAGGCTGGTTTCAGAAGAGGACGTGGAACCAGGGATATCATTGCTGATGTCAGATGGATCCTGGCTGAAAGCAGAGAACACCAGAAGGATGTTTACCAGTGTTTTATTGACTATGCAAAGGCATTCGACTGTGTGGATCATAACAATCTATGGATAACACCACTAAGAATGGGAATTCCAGGACACTTAATTGTGTTCATGAGGAACCTTTACATAGATCAAGAGGCAGTTGTTTGGACAGAACAAGGGGATACTGATTGGTTTAAAGTCAGGAAAGGTGTGCGTCAGGGGTATATTCTTTCACCATACCTATTCAGTCTGTATGCTGAGCAAATAATCCAAGAAGCTGGACTATAAGAAGAAGAACGGGGCATCAGCATTGGAGGAAGACTCATTAACAACCTGTGTTATGCAGATGACACAACCTTGCTTGCTGAAAGTGAAGAGGACTTGAAGCACTTACTAATGAAGATCAAAGACCACAGCCTTCAGTACGGATTACACCTCAAGGTAAAGAAAACAAAAATCCTCACAACTGGACCAATGAGCAACATCATGATAAATGGAGAAAAGATTGACGTTGTCAAGGATTTCATTTTACTTGGATCCACAATCAACAGCCATGGAAGCAGCAGTCAAGAAATCAAAAGACATTGCATTGGGCAAATCTGCTGCAAAGGACCTCTCCAAAGTGTTGAGGAGCAAAGATGTCACCTTGAAGACTAAGGTGCGCCTGACCCAAGCCATGGTATTTTCAATCGCATCATATGCATGTGAAAGCTGGACAATGAATAAGGAAGACCAAAGAAGAGTTGAATTTTGGTGTTGGCGGAGAATATTGAATATACCATGGACTGCCAAAAGAACGAACATATCTGTCTTGGACGAAGTGCGGCCAGAATGCCCCTTAGAGGCAAGGGTGGCGAGACTGTGTCTTACATACTTTGGACATGTTGTCAGGAGGGATCAGTCCCTGGAGAAGGACATCATGCTTGGCAGAGTGCAGAGTCAGCAGAAAAGAGGAAGACCCTTAACGAGGTGGATTGACACAGTGGCTACAACAATGAGCTCAAGCATAACAAGGATTGTAAGGATGGCGCAGGACCGGGCAGTGTTTCATTCTGTTGCGCATAGGGTCGCTATGAGTCAAGACTGACTTGACAGCACCTAACAACAACAACAACAATTGTCTCCCTGGACATGTTGTTGTTGTTAAGTGCTGTTAAGTTGGTTCCGACTCATAATGACCTGCCATGGATTGAACTGTGTCCACCAAAAATATCTGTCAACTTAGCTGGGCCATGAGTTCCAGTATTGTGTGATTGTTCGCCATTTTATATGATTTCCCTATGTGTTGTAAATCCTATCACTATGATGTAATAAGATGGATTAGTGGCAGTTATATTGATGAGATATACAAGATTAGATTGTGTCTTAAGCCAATCTCTTTGAGATATAAAAGACAGAACCGAGCAGAGAGACAGGGGGACTTCATAATACCAAGAAAGCAGGACCAGGAGCAGAGTGTGTCTTTGGACCCAAGGTTCCTGTGCTGAGATGCTCCCAGACCAAGGGAAGGCTGATGACAAGGACCTTTCTCCAGAGCCAAGAGGGAGAGAAAGCCTTCCCTTGGAGCTGGCATCCTAAATTCAAACTTCTAGCCTACTGGACTGTGAGAGAATAAACTTCTCTTTGTTAAAGCCATCCACTTGTGGGATTTCTGTTATAGCAGCACTAGATGACTAAGACACAACCCTATGTACAACAGAATGGAACACTGCTCAGTCCTGCACCGTCCCTACAATCAATGTTATGCTTGAGCCTATTGTCGCAGCCACTGTATCAATCCATCTCGTTGAAGGTCTTCCTCTTTTTCATGGACCCTCTATGCTGCTATTCATAAGGTTTTTGCTGGCCAATTTTTTCAGAAGTAGACTGCCAGGTCCTTCTTCCTAGTCTGTCTTAGTCTGGAAACTTTGTCAAGACCCGTCCACCAAGGGTAACCCTGCTGGTATTAGAAATACCAGTGACAAAGCTTCCAGTATCACAGAAGCATGAAAGCCACTACAGCACGACAGACTAACAGACACGTTGTGGATATATATGTACACACTTCATCAAAATTGAAAACATCTATTCATCAAAAGACACCATTAAGTAAATAAGTAGGTAAGACAAAGACTTAGAGAAAATATTTGCAAAACATATTTTGGGAAAAGGACTGATATTCAGGCTATATAAGGAACTCCTAAAACTCAATAAAAAGCCAAAAAATATTGAAAAGCAAGCAAAAGATTTCAGCAGGAACTTCACAAAATAAAGAATACACCTGAAAAAATGCTCAACTTCACCAGTCATCAGGGGAATGCAAATTAAAACTATAATGAGACTACTATGAACCAACTAAAGAATTAAAGCTAAGAAATTGGTGAGTATTTGAAGCAACCGCATCTCATACATTGCTGGTGGGAGTATAAAATGGTATAACCTCTTTGGAAAAAGGCCTGTTACTTTCTTGAAAATTAAACATACGCCACCCAGAAATTCTGCTACCTGGTACTTACCCAAGGAAAATGAAAGCATATTTCTACAAAAATATTTAAGAATGTTTATAACAGCTTTATTTATAATAGGCACAAAAATGGAAACAGCCCAGGTGTCCATACATAGGACAGCAGATAAATAAATTGTGGTATACTCATTGAATGAAATACTACTTCGCGATAGCAGGAAACGAACTACTGGCAAATACGGATCCACACATGAATATTAGAAGTGTTTTGCTGAATGAAAGAAGCCTTCCTCAAGCATGCATACTGTATGATTCTATCTACCTGAAGTTCTACAACAGACAAAATTAATCTAAGAGTGATGGAGACAGATCGATGAGCATGATGAAATTGTTAGGAGTGATGGTAATTGTCTATGTCTTGATAGGAGTCTGGGGTTCACAACTATATACTTTTGCCAAAACTCAGAGAATAGTACATTTAAGATTTGCATTTAGTTTTATAAATTCTACCTCAAAAGAGAAAAACTGTAAATAAATAGCAAACTCTCTTAATGACATGTAGGCTAAAGAATTTAGGTGTAAGGGTACACTTCTTTAAACACATTTAAAGATAAGGTGGATTGACAGATGAATAAGGGAATGGATAGATATGGCATAAAACTAGTTTAGGTGGTGGACATGGGAGTGTTCACTGTGAAATTTATTCAACTTTGCTATATGTCTAGATTTTTCATAATAAAGTATTGGGAAAAAAATTCTCAAAGATCATAAGTTCCTAAGAACTACATTATTTAACTTCACAGACTCCAACAGGACTGTTTTGTCCCTTCTTTCTCCTGCCCAGGACAAATCTTGCATCTCTAAAACAGGGCCGTAGAGCCCGGTAGTCTGAGTCTGTACTGGTGGGTCAGCCCAGCAAGGCTACTAGGCATGTTTTACCAATTACAAGCCACACTGAAGCCAGGTGACCCGGGGTTTGAGAAACCATCCTGTGCTCCATTGTGCGTGAGGCGTGAGGAAACAAGTTGCCTAGTTTGGCTTAACACCTGACGGAGTAGAGATGCATGAGAGCCAGAAGAATGCATTGAATTTGGATTGTAAGGTGTTTCTTTTAACTTAAAGGTCAAAAATGAATAGAAAACAATTATTTTAACTCAGATAAAATTGCAAACATTTGAGGCAACTGACCAAACTTAAGCTACAACAATTCTGTGCAAGCTAACAAGTACTGAATAGATGTCTAAAGCTTGCTGGTTCAGTAAAAGGTACAGAGAGGAAGCAAAAGCCTGATTTCCTTTGCAAGGAACATAAAATTCAGTAAGAGAAATAAATCCATAGAAACAATTAGGGAACATTGACAAGTTAACTTGTGAGGTAGTGATTCACAGTTTTATGAGACAGGAAACTTGAGTCTGGACTGGAACAATCAGGAAGATGGTACATAGGATTTAGGCCTAATGATAACAGATCACTTATACATAAAAAAAAAACAAAACACATAGCCCTTTACAATTTCCAAAGAGCTGGAAGACACTTGCCTTCCAATCACAAAATCTGTGAGATGAACAGGGCTTAATATGATCTCTCTTTTAAAGAAGAAGAACCTGAAATCAGACAGCTGGGAAGTGGTAAGTGGCGCTAGGTCTTGGTCTTCCATCTCTTCGTTGTCCAGGTGGGGCTTGGGTGAGTAGGGGATAAGCATTGAAGTATAGCAGCAGAACTTGGGTTCGAGCACAGAACATCGAACTCCAGATCCCTGTTCATAAGCCACCATACTCCACTGCCTCTTCAAACAGCATAACAGCAACAGAAGGGATACATGTAGAGCTGAGCAGAGTCCCATCAGTGATCAGATGACTCGAAGAGAGGAGAGTTCTGGAATGATAGCAAAGAGGGGCCCCCCAAATTTAAACACATATTTACAGAAAACCAAGTGCCCAATCCCTTCCAGACCACCAGATCTGTCCTTCTCTACAAGGCAGCAGCCAGGAAGCAATCTTTCAAATTGGTTTGGTGAATTCTGTTCTACAAAAGGGTAAACCCACCATTCAACCAAATTAATACCAAATGCCTTAGGAGCCCTGCTGCAAGGGTTCATCCATAGCTTTGCAAAGATAGTAATTACTCAGTATCAGTTGGCTGGTCCGAGGCCCTAGGCACAGTGCCAGCACTACACACATCGAGTTATTAATCCCCACAGTAATACTATGAGGTAGATACTGTTTTTCACCCAGGATAAGAAACTGAAGCAGCACAGTGAAGCCAGCAAGGGACCCTGGATCCACTCTGAACCACAGCCCTGCCTCTCTAAAGTGAGATACGACTGTAGATTGTTGGGGTGGGAGTTAACAGCTAGCAGCTAGTGCTTAGGTGCCTCAGGTCCTTCATTTTGCAGAGAAGAGACTGCATATAAATTGTAAACAGGGACAGAACTGGAGGAGAGTCACAGTAGACAGAAGGGACCCTCTCCCCTGACTCTCAGTCAAAGGCAAGAGTCTTTCAAATTCTTTTATCACCTCCATTTCTTCCTCACACTACACCTTTTGCCAGTTCTAATGACCAGGGCTAGGCACCACCACGTCATGTCAGTGGAAAAGCCAGTGATCAACCTCATGACCAAACTGACCAAGAGGATGTTTCCAAAACCCCTGGCTTTTCCCAGTGGAAGGAGAGTTAAGGGGCGGAAGTGGTTGTTTATGTAGATTCAGGCTTGCAGTCAGTACAGGTCAGGAAGGTCAAAACAATAACAAAACGCCCTTCATTCGAGATCACAGTAATTGGTTAATTATAGAGTGCATTGTGTGATTGTGTTGCTAGGATTTCAAGCCTCCTGTAATACTGCCTAACTTTGCCCTCTGTTTTTCTGGGAGTGGCCCCATGGAGCCTGCCGCTTGCCCAAGACCTCTGTGAGGACCGAGGTCCTCGGGCTCAACCATGGGCGTGACAAGGAAAACAGGGTCAGGGAGCCCATGCCCAGAAAGCCTCAGCAAGCTGGGTCTGGGGATGGACATGGGACAATGTGGCACAATGTTAGTATCAAGGAAGGCTGATAGTTTGATGCTAATGTCGCTCCCTATCTGTAAAATGTTGCTTTTTTAAAATTTTCTTTCTAAACAAAAATTATTCCTTCTGTGTTGCTTGGTCATTCAACAAGGAAGAAGGAACTGCTCCTTATCATTTGCTATTTGTTCAGTGTACAAAGGTAGCAATGTCATGTGGAAAATTCCATGCATGAACTGGAAATTCTGTCTTCTTAAATAACTGGTTCATGCCATTTTGTTTGGAGATGTGTAGATTTTCTTTTCACTGATTATCAAGAGAATGTTTAATATTGCCAAGATTTGTTTGCTTTTAAAGAGCTGCAATGCTATGTTACAGCTGTGGGATTAAGGGAATTTTTTTTTTTTTCTGTTTCCTTTATAATTTTATAAAAGAAACTGTTACAGCAAAACTAAACAGAAGAACTTTAAATAAAGGTATTAGTGGATTTTGTTTTGGTCAAAGTTCTCAGGAATGAAAAGGAAGATGGAAAGAAAGAAACATTTCTTTGAAAAAAAAATACAAATATATAAAATTGGTCCTAGACTTTTTAAACCGCATTTTCTAAACGCTCACAAACAGTACAGAGTGAAAAGTCCCTGTATTCTTTTGTATTTAGAGATGAAGGATAAAAAGGAAACACTCGTAGAAATAATGTACTAAATATACTAAAGCATTCTTTTACTGAAAATTAACCTAGTGGCTCAAGGAGCAGTAGTGGTTTCTGAAGCTGCCTGATTTTTGAGAAGTCCATAGTGTAGCCCCAAGGAGAGTTAGAAACTGCCTTCCTAGCGATAGCCGGCTATGAGGAATGGAACCCCCCTCCCGTGCCCCCAGAAGGGATAAAATGTTTGAGACTATGTTTGATTGAGGTACAGAAATACATACTTTGTATCTGTTCCTCCAAGAGCATTTCTTTTCTTTCTTTTTTTAAATAACATTTTATTGTGTTTTTGGTGAAGATTTACACAGCAGTTTACCTTCCCATTCAATAATTTCTACTCAATTGTTCAGTGACATTGGTTATATTCTTCACTATGCAAGAACATTCTCAATATTTCCGTTCTGGTTGTTCCATTTCCATTCATTTAGTTTTCCCCTCCAACAGCATTTCAGATAGTCTCAGCAAACACCCCACTTTGCATCTTGGCAAACCCCTGAGCCCATAGAACACTTGCAGCGTCTGCACTCTTCCCTCCACGTGCCAGACCCTGCCACTCTTTTCCTTCGCCTCGAGATCCCTTCCTCCTGCAGAACAGCCTTGTTCATCCTGACATCCCCTTAACCCTTTCAAGAAATGTTTTAGGCTAGAAGAAAATCAAGCACAGAAAGAACTGCAACCAGAGGCCGTGGGTGGCTGGCCCGGCTGCTCCGGGAGCTGCAAGCACTGCTTCAGCGTCCTTCCTGGCATGGGTTTCGGTGCTGCTCTCAGGTCTCATTCGGGACCTAGTCCTCCACCTCGGTTAGACACCTACATCAGAGCAACCCTGCTGACATTCCGGCTCCCCAGCTGTACCAGGCCGTCTCACTTGGGACGGAAATGGCAAATAGGAGGCACACACACATACAAACACATCCACAGAAGACAGGCCCACCAAGCACTGGTTCCAGCTAGGCCAGACACAGCCTCTCCCCTCGTGGTCATCTCAGTGCCTTGTGCTGCTTCTGTCTCTATGCGAAGGCGTAAATGGTTGGGAGGACTGCCCTGATTTTGCCAATTATGAAGATACTTACTAGTACATTTTGCTGTTGCTGATAACTTCATGGCTTGCACTTAAGTGCATTCAGGAATGCCCATTCTGACATTTTGCCATCATGTTTTCTTATTCTTGCTGAGGAGTGAGGGCCAGTAGGTAACATTCTCTTCAGAAAAGTGGAAAAGAATTCTGACCACACCAAACTGGTGCATTTGACAAAACAAAGAGCTCTGCAAGTATTCAGCAATAGCCTTCTCACTAGCAGCTGAACACAGTAGGGAAAACATTTCCCGACTGTCCTTGTCAAATGTGCTGTCTTTCCTGGGAGCCCACGTGTCCAGTGCCGAGGAGAGGCTGCCAACCACAGATGCCTCAGTGGAGGGTCTCTTTCCCTCCGTTTTTAAGCACGACTCCTGGGACACAACAAGCGCTAACAGCTGAGGCACAGTCTGTGGAACCCTTGGCTTCCATGCCCCACGCTGAGCGGAGCCGCATGCTTCCTTTGTGAAGAAGGGGAAAGCTGCTGAAAGCTGTTGTCGTCGCATATCAGCTCTTCTGTGGGAACAACAGTGTTTGAAAGATTTCTTTCACTGAGCACGCGGGACCAGGAGGGAGCACCTGTCAGCCCGTAAAGAACAAAAATTGACAAAGCTGGATACCCTCCTTCCCTCACTTAAGAGGGTCCCTTTTAACACATTCTACATGATGTATTGGTCCTGAGGTCAAAGGTCAAAACAAACATGTTTACAAAATCAAGAAAATGTTCAGCTCTGGTACCATTCCACCAATGTTTAGTGTTCTGCTTTTTTTTGCATTTGATCAAAGATGAAAGTCTTGCTTTGCCACCTGTGAAAGTTGGTCCTGAGTTGCTTTGCTTGCCCAGGGAATGGAATATAAAATATCTTCCACGTTTCATTCCTAATTTCCATGTAGCTGGCATTCTTAGGAAGAAGCAAAGTTTACAGTGAATATCTGAAAGAGATGGTGCAGAGCTGAAGCGTGGGTCAGTAGTCTCATTAGCACTACTCTCTCACCAGCTGAACCAACACTCATTCATGTGTCTCACTTGCCCTCGCCCTTTAAGCGGATACAGCCCACCCCAGCAGTACTCCCAGCATGCATAAAAAGTACTGCAGGAGGGCCTTGCTACACCACACATGCACTCACACAATCACACGTGCATGCACGTACACACATGTGTGCACACACTCACACATATGTACACTCATGTGCCTGCACACACGTCTGCACATATACTCACACATATAGGCATACCCATGTACGCACAGGCTCATGTACGTGCACACATGTGAACACACGCATGCACTCATGTGCACTCATACACGCACAAATGCACAGTGCACACACACACCTCCTATTAGCTTCACCTAATGGGCTCTTCCTCAATCCAAATTATATTTTCTCTTTTTTTAAATTTTTTTTGTGCTTTAGGTGAAAGTTTACAAATCAAGTCAGTCTCTCATACAAAAAATTATATACACCTTGTTTTTTTTATGGGGCAGTTCTACTCTATCCTATAGGGTCGCTATGAGTTGGAATCGACTCGATGGTAATGGGTATATACTCCTAATTGCTCTCCCCCTTAATAGGGCAGTACACTCCTTCCTTCCACTCTCTATTTTTGTGTCCATTCTGCCAGCTTCTGAACCCCTCTGCCTTCTTATCTCCCCTCCAGATAGGAGATGCCAACATAGTTTCATGTGTCTACTTGATCCAAGAAGCTCACTCCTCACCAGCATCATTTTCTATCTCATTGTCCAGTCCAATCCCTGTCTGAAGAGTTGGCTTGGGGAATGGCTCATGTCCTGGGCTAACAGAAGGCCTGGGGACCATGACCACCGGGGTGCTTCTAGTCTCAGTCAGACCACTAAGGCTGGTCTTTTTACAAGAATTTGGGGTCTGCATCCCACTGCTCTCCTGCTCCCTCAGGGGTTCTCTGTTGTGTTCCCTGTCAGGGCAGTCATCGGTTGTAGCCAGGCACCATCTAGTTCTTCTGGTCTCAGGATGATGTAGTCCCTAGTTCATGTGCCCTTTCTGTCTCTTGGGATCGTAATCGCCTTGTGTCCTTGGTGTTCTTCATTCTCCTTTGATCCAGGTGGGTTGAGACCAATTGATGCATCTTAGATGGCTGCTTGCTAGTATTTAAGACCCCAGACGCCACTTTCAAAGTGGGATGCAGAATATTTTCTTAATAGATTTTATTATGCCAATTGACTTAGAAGTCCCCTGAAACCATGGTCCCCAGACCCCTGCCCGTACTACGCTGGCCTTCAAAGCATTCAGTATATTCAGGAAACTTCTTTGCTTTTGGTTTAGTCCAGTTGTGCTGACCTCCCCTGTATTGTGTATTGTCTTTCCCTTCACCTAAAGTAGTTACTATCTACTAATTAGTGAATGTCCCTCTCTCACCCTCCCTCCCCCCTCTCGTAACCACAAAAGAATGTTTTCTTCTCAGTTTAAACTATTTCTCAAGTTCTTGTGATAGTGGTCTTTTATGATATTTGTCCTTTTGCAACTAATTTCACTCAGCATAATGCCTTCCAGATTCCTCCATGTTATGAAATGTTTCACAGATTCATCACTGCTCTTTATCGATGCATAGTATTCCACTGTGTGAATATACCGTAATTTATTTATCCGTTCATCCGTTGATGGGCACCTTGGTTGCTTCCATCTTTTTGCTATTGTAAACAGTGCTGCAGTAAACGTGGGTGTGCATATATCTGTTCGTATAAAGGCTCTTATTTCTCGAGGATATATTCCAAGGAGTGGGATTGCTGGATCCTGTGGTAGTTCTATTTCTAGCTTTTTAAGGAAGCGCAAAATCGATTTCCAAAGTGGTTGTACCATTTTACATTCCCACCAGCAGTGTGTAAGTGTCCAGTCTCTCCACAGCCTCTCCAACATTTATTATTTTGTGTTTTTTGGATTAATGCCAGCCCTGTGGGAGTGAAATCTCATTGTAGTTTTGATCTGCATACCTCTAATGGCTAATGATTGCGAACATTTCCTCGTATATCTGTTAGCTACCTAAATGTCTTCTTCAGTGAAGTGTCTATTCATATCTTTTGCCCATTTTTTAATTGGGTTATTTGTCTTTTTGTAGTTGAGCTTTTGCAGTATCATGTAGATTCTAGAGATCAGACGCTGATCAGAAATGTCATAACTAAAAACTTTTCCCAGTCTTTTGGTGAAGTCTTTGGATGAGCAAATGTGTTTGAATTTTAGGAGCTCAAAGTTATCTAGTTTTTGTTCTGCATTCATAATAATGTTTTGTATAATGTTTACGCCATGTATTAGGGCTCCTATCATTGTCCCTATTTTTTCTTCCATGATCTTTATCGTTTTAGATTTTATATTTAGGTCTTTGATCCATTTGGAGTTAGTTTTTGTGCATGGTGTGAGGTATGGGTCTTGTTTCATTTTTTTGCAGATGGATATCCAGTTATGCCAGCACCATTTGTTAAAAAAGACTGTCTTTTCCCACATTTAACTGTTTTGGGGCCTTTGTCAAATATCAACTGCTCATATGTGAATGGATTTATGTCTGGGTTCTCAATTCTGTTCCATTGGTCTATGTATCTGTTGTTGTACCAGTACCAGGCTGTTTTGACTACTGTGGTGGTATAATAGGTTCTAAAATCAGGTTAAGTAAGGCCTCCCACTATGTTCTTCTTTTTCAGTAATGCCTTATTTATCTGGGGCCTCTTTCCCTTCCATATGAAATTGGTGATTTGTTTCTCCAACTCATTAAAGAATGTCTTTGGGATTTGGATCAGAATTGCATTAAATGTATAGATTACTTTTGGTACAATAGACATTTTTATAATGTTAAGTCTTCCTATCCACAAGCAAGGTATGTTCTTCCACTTATGTAAGTCTCTTTTGGTTTCTTGCAGAAGTGTACTGTAGTTTCCTTTGTATAAGTCTTTTACATCTCTGGTAAGATTTTTTCCTAAGTATTTTATCTTCTTGGGGGCTACTGTAAATGGCATTGATTTGGTGATTTTCTCTTTGATGTTCTTCTTGTTGGTGTAGAGGAATCCACCTGATTTTTTTATGTTTATCTTGTATCCTGATACTCTGCTGAACTCTTCTATTAGTTTCAGTAGTTTTCTGGAGGATTCCTTAGGGTTTTCTGTGTATAAGATTGTGTCATCTGCAAATAGAGATACTTTTACTTCTTCCTTGTCAATCTTGATGTCCTTTATTTCCTTAACTAGCCTAATCGCTCTGGCTAGGACCTCCAACACAATGTTGAATAAGAGCAGTGATAAAGGGCATCCTTGTCGGGTTCCCGATCTCAGTGGGAATGTTTTCAGGCTCTCTCCATTTAGGGTGATGTTGGCTGTTGACTTTGTATTATGTTGAGAAATTTTCCTTCTACTCCTATTTTGCTGAGAGTTTTTATCATGAATGAGTGTTGAACTCTGTCAAATGCCTTTTCTGCATCAACTGATAAAATCATGTGATTCTTGTCTTTTGTTTTATTTATGTGGTGGATTACATTAATTGTTTTTTTTTAATGTTGAACCATCCCTGCATAGCTGGTATGAATCCCACTTGGTCATGGTGAATTATTTTTTTGATATGTTGTTGAATTCTATTGGCTAGAATTTTGTTGAGGGTTTTTGCATTTATGTTGCTGAGGGATACCACCCCAACCCACTGCCGTCGCATGAGGGATATAGGTCTATAATTTTCTTCTCTTGTGGTGTCTTTACCTGGTTTTTGTATCAGGGATATGGTAGCTTCATAGAATGAATTTGGTAGTATTCCATCCTTTTCTATGCTCTGAAATATCTTTAGTAGTAGTGATGTTAACTCTTCTCTGAAAGTTTGGTAGAACTCTGCAGTGAAGCCATTAGGGCCAGGGCTTTTTTTGTTGTTGGGAGTTTTTTTTATTACCTTTTCAATCTCTTCTTTTGTTATGGGTCTATTTAGTTGTTCTACCTCTCTTTGTGTTAGTTTAGGTAGGTAGTGTTTTTCTAGGAAATCATCCATTTCTTCTATGTTTTCAAATTTGTTGGAGTACAATTTTTCATAGTAATCTGATATGGTTCTTTTAATTTCAGTTGAATCTGTTGTAAAATCGCCCATCTCGTTTCTTATTTGGATTATTTGCTTCCTCTCCTGTTTTTCTTTTGTCAGTTTGGCCAGTGGTTTATCAATTTTGTTGATTTTTTCAAAGAACCAGCTTTTGGTCTTGTTAATTCTTTCAATTGTTTTTCTGTTTTCTATTTCATTTAGTTCAGCTCTAATTTTTATTATTTGATTTCTTCTGGTGCCTGTGGTTTCTTTTGTTACTCTCTTTCTATTTGTTCAAGTTGTAGGGATAATTTTTTTATTTTGGCCCTTTCTTCTTTTTGGATGTGCGCGTTTATTGATATAAATTGGCATCTGAGCACCACTTTTGCTGTATCCCAAAGGTTCTGATAGGAATTGTTTTCATTCTCATTGGCTTCTCTAAATTCCTTTATTTCATCCTTAATGTCTTCTATAATCCAGTCTTTTTTGAACAGGGTATTGTTCAGTTTCCAAGTGTTTGATTTCTTTTCCTGTCATTGATTTCCATTTTTATGGCCTTATGGTCAGAGAAGCTGCTTTGTAATATTTCAATGTTTTGGATTCTGCTAATGCTTGCTTTATGACCTAACATGTGGTCTATTCTAGAGAATGTTCCATGTACATTAGAAAAGAAAGTATACTTGGTTGCTATTGGGTGGAGTGTTCTGTGTATGTCTATGAGGCCAAGTTGGTTGATTGTGGTATTTAGATCTTCCGTGTCACTGAAAGTGGTGTGTTGAAGTCTCCTACTATTATTGTGGAGCTGTCTATCTCACTTTTCAATGCTGATAGAGTTTGTTTTATTTATCTTGCAGCCCTGTCATTGGGTGCATAAATATTTAATATGGTTATATCTTCTTGTTTTATTGTCCCTTTAATCATTATATAGTGTTCTTCCTTATCCTTTCTGGTGGATTTAACTTTAAAGTCTATTTTGTCAGAAATTAATATTGCCACTCCTGCTCTTTTTTGATTTTTGTTTGCTTGATATATTTTTTTCCAACCTTTGAGTTTCAGTTTGTTTGTGTCTCTAAGTCTAAGGTGTGTCTCTTGTAGGCAGCATATAGACGGATCTTGTTTTTTTAATCCGTTCTGCCACTCTCTGCCTCTTTATTGTTATGCATTTAGTCCATTTACATTCAGCATAATTATGGGTAGGTATGAATTCCGTGCTATCATTTTGATGTGTTTTTTGTATGTTGTTGACAGTTTCTTTTTCACGCTTAATTTTATGTGCTGAGTAGATTTTCTTTACACATTGTCTTTTCCTCATATTTGTTGTTGATTTTGTTTCTGCTGAGTCTGTATTTTTTCCCTTGTATTTTATTTTGATGAATAAGATAGTTTGTCTTTTTTGTGATTACCTTATTATTTACCCCTATTTTTCTAAATTTACAACTAACTTTTATTTCTTTGTATCGCTGTATCTTCCTCTCCATATGGAAGGTGTATGATTACATTTCTTAGTCCCTCTTTATTATTTTAATCTTGTCTTCTTTTATAAAATAACATCGCTGTTACCCTGTTTTGGGCTTTTTTTTTATTTATAATCTTGCTTTTTTTTTTTGGATTTCCCTCTCTGGGTTCACTTCCGGCTGCTCTGCCCAGTGTTCTAGTCTTGGGTTGATACCTGATATTACTGATTTTCTAACCAAAGAACTCCCTTTAGTATTTCTTGTAGTTTTGGTTTGGTTTTTACGAATTCCCTCAACTTGTGTTTATCTGGAAACGTCTTAATTTCACCTTCATATTTAAGAGACAGTTTGGCTGGATATATGATTCTTGGCAGGCAATTTTTTTTTCCTTCAATTTTTTTTTAAATATGTCATCCCATTGCCTTCTTGCCTGTATGGCTTCTGCCAAGTAGTCTGAGCTTATTCTTATTGGCTCTCCTTTGTAGGTGAGTTTTCGCTTATCCCTCACTGCTCTTATAATTTTATCTTTGATTTTGGCAAGTTTGATTATAGTATGTCTTGGTGGCTTTCTTTTAAGATCTACCTTATGTGGAGTTCAATGAGCATCTTGGATAGATATCTTCTCACCTTTCACAATATCAGGGAAGTTTTCTGCCAACAAATCTTCAACAATTTTCTCTGTATTTTCTGTTATCCCTCCCTGTTCTGGTACTCCAATCACTCTTAGGTTATTTCTTTTGATAGAGTCCCAATGATTCTTAAGGATTCTTCATTTTTTTTTTAATTCTTTTATCTGATTTTTCTTCAAATATATTAGTGCCAAGTGATTTATCTTCGAGTTCAGAAATTCTAGCTTCTACTTGCTCAATTCTGCTCCTCTGACTTTCTACTGAGTTGTCTAATTCTGTAATTTTACTGTTCATCTTCTGAATTTCTGATTGCTGCCTGTCTATGGATTTTTCCAGCTTATTAAACTTTTCATTATGTTCCTGAATAGTCTTTCTAATTTCTTCAATTGCTTTATCTGTGTGTTCTTGGCTTCTTCTGCGTATTGCCTCATTTCCTTCCTGATGTCTTGAAGGGTTCTGTATGTTAAACTTTTCTATTCTGCATCTGGTAATTCCAGGAATGCACTTTCGTCTAGAAGATCCCTGGATTCTTTGTTTTGAGAGCCTGTCGAAGTGATCATGGTCTGTTTCTTTATGTGACTTTATATTGACTGTTGTCTCCAAGCCACCTATTAGTTTATGCTTGCTTACTATGTCATAGCTGCTTGCTTTGTTTTGTTTTGGTATACCCCTATGAGTTGCTTGAGTGAGCTACCTTGATTATTTTCACCTTTGGAGCTCTGGTGTCCTGTTCCTACCTGGCTAGAGCTGTTATCAGGTATATCAGTCTAGGAGTCGATTCAGTTTTCTTGTATGAATTCAGCTCAGGTTTCCAGGTAGCTGAGCACCAAGTGTGTGATAAAGGCTGTGTCCTACAGTCTTAGAGGCGCAGGGGTGATTGGTGTATATACCGGTATCTGATTGCAGCATGGGGTCACACTCTGAATAAGGCAGGGGACAGAAAACCGACCCCTGAGTGTCTCTGAGGAAAAAGCATCCCTGTTCCCTACAGCGTACCAGTGGGTGGGTTCTGCAGACGGACAATGGGCACCCAAAGTTTTTGGTCATAAGGACTGGGAGGTACCAGTTATCTTGGACCCCTGTCGCAGGTGGCTGGGTGACCTGAGTGGAGCTATCAGTCCTTAGGTCCCTGATATGGGTAGGTGAGGACCTTTTTTAATAGGCAAAGCAATATCAAACATCAAACACCCACCTCTCCACCACACAGCTGAAATGGTTGGAGTTTGCCAACAAGGGCCTATTCTCCCGAAATAGGCCCACACCAGTCCATGCAGAAGGGAAAGGTGCTCGAGGTCCACACACAGTTTATGCCTGGACAGGAGCGACTTCTGTTCTGAGCTCCCTCGGTTAACGGAGCTAGCAAATTATCTTCCCCCCCGCCCCAGTTGCAATTTTTTTCTTTCCACAAGGCCTGGAGGATGGCTCTAGGTGCTCACCAGGGTCTATCTCAGGCCCAGGGATTCAGCTGCTGAAGCCAGCTTGGGGGTGGCGGGGGGACGCAGTAAAATATACGCAAGTACTTAGCTTTTGCCGAGAGTGCCGTTCTTCTCAGGTTCTGGATGTGTGGGTAGGCTGTGCAGCTGGCTCCTTCTCCCTGAGGAAACTGTGGCTGAACGCTAGTACCAGCCTGCTGCCATCACCGTTCTGGAAATGGTGTCTGAGGGCTCCCTGCAATTCAGGTCCAGTAAACCCTCTGCACTTCTGAATGGTCTCTTCCTCCCCCTGCCCCTCAGTTCGTTGTCTAAGCTTGCCTTTAATGCTCAGGGCTCCCAACTTGTCACAAATATACTCATTTCACTTGTTTTTTGGGTCTTTGTTGTAAAGAGGGCTCGACGGAAGCGTCTGTCTGTTCTGCCATCTTGGCTCCGCCTCCCTGATGCTGCTTTCTTGGTGGTATGAGGCCACTCCTCTCTGCTAGCTTCCCTTTCCTTTTATCTTTTGAGAGATAAAAGGTGGTGTAGGCCACACCCCAGGGAAACTCCTTTTACACTGGATCGGAGATGTGACCTGGTAAGGTTGTTACAATCCCACCCTAATCCTCTTTAACATAAAATTACGGTCACAAAATGGAGGACAGCCACAGAGTACTGGGAATCATGGCCTAACCAAGTTGATACACACATTTTTGGGAGGACACGATTTAATCCATGATATTCCACTCTTTGGCCCCCAAAAAATCACATCCTTGCAACATGGAAAACATATTCATCCCATCATATCATAGCAAAAGTCTTAAATCAACTCCAAATCCAAAAATTCCTCTTCATCTGTGAAATTTAGAATACAAGTTATCTGCCTCCAAAAGTACAATGGCAGAACAGACAGAACCTAGAGATTTCCATCACAAATGGGAGAAATCGGAGGGAAAGAAGGCATAACAGGCACCAAGCAAGTCATCAGAACATATTACGTTAGCCCTCAAGGCTTGAAATTAATCCTCTGTTCTCTGAAACAATTTACACAGTGGCCCTACCCTCCAGGCTGTAGGTATTGGCCACACTCTCCGGTGCTGAGTGAAGGCCCCTTGGCCTTGGGCTTCAGCTCCAACTTCCAGGCCCACTGGGACAGCAACTCTGCTCCTTCGTTTTAGGTATCCCATTCTCCTAGTCCATCTGAGTGGCAACTCACCCTTAGAAACACCAGAGGCCATGATTCCACAGTTTGAAACCTCTGAGGTCATTGCCATACCTTTTGAGACTAAGGCAGCTCTGCCTCTTGTGTTTTTTGACTCTTCGACTTCCGTTTCCTGTGGCCTTTCGGCCCTCAGGATTCACGTGTGCATCTGCCCTGCTGGCGCAAGTGTTCCAAAGTTTTGTAGCTCTACTGATAAGTGCCTGGAGGAACCCCACTCGGCCAGAAAGCCTCCTGCATACAGGCATTCAGCTCTCTCCCTCCATGGGTCAGTTCCAGTGCTGGTGCTGGTCTTCTGGTTCTGCTGCTGCCAGTTTGCAACTGCCAGTCCTCTGCTGCTGTTTCTCACATCTGTGCCTTCTCTGGTGTTAACAGTTCTTCTCACTTCCTTCTGAGTCTTCTATCCATTCACAGTTTCAAAACAGCTTCCACATTTTAGGTATCTGTTAGAGCAGCACCCCACTGTCTCGATACCAAATTCTGTCTTAGTCATCTTGTGCTGCTATAACAGAAATACCACAAGTGGATGGCTTACAAAGAGAGGTTTATTCTCCCACAGCCTAGCAGACTACAAGTCCAAATTCAGGTCACCAGCTCCAAGGTAAGGCTTTCTCTTTCTGTTGGCTCTGGAGGAATTTTCTCCTCATTCATCAGCCCTCCCTTGGCCTGGGAGCATCTCAGTGCAGGAACCTCAGGCCCAAAGGATATGCCTGCTCCCAGCACTGTTTTCTTGGTGGTATGAGGTCCCCCCTCTCTGCTAGGCTCTCTTTCCTTTTATCTCTTGAAAGATAAAAGGTCAAGTAGGTCACACCCCAGAAAACTCCCTTTACGTTGGATCAGGGGCTTGACATGGTAAGGGTGTTAAGATCCCACCCTAATCCTCTTTAAAATAAAGTTATCATCACATAATGGAGGACAACCACAGAACACTGGGAATCATGACCTAACCAAGTTGATACACACATTTTGGGGGGGGGGACATAATTCAATCCATGATATCTCCAAAAATGCAAAGCCCAATTTCCCAAAAGTGGCTAGACTACCCCAGAGATGAGAGTGGCAGACCAGCATCATGGAAAACAGCCTGCTGTAGTGTAGCTGCAGGCGATGGAGCAAACATACAAAGCCCACCCATCTTTTTACATTTGTTGCTGCTATGTCACCTTCATCCTTAGTGTACTACTGAAGTTGATTCTTTGAACCCAAGTGAAGAGACTATCTACTCAAGCATTGAAAATGTCATTCTATCTTATTCAGCCATTTCTTCTAACCTGTCTCGCAAAAGTCCTTTCATTTATGATCCTGGCTAACCACATAATGACTGTCCACCTAATTTTAAGTCACCTGGGAATTTGCTGAGCCTTCCTTCCAGAGGTGTAATTTAAACCTTGAACAAGACAGAGCTGAGTCTCAGGGCACAACACTAGAAGTGTTGGAATGGGTCACCCTTCACACCAGCATGAGTTGGGTCATTGCCCTTTGAGGGATCGATCATTCCTGACGTCGAACCCCTGTCTCTCCACCCCATACACAAGGATCTCATCAGAAATGTCAAATGCCTTGCTAAATATCCCTTTGGTTACAGCACTTCCTGGACCTACCAGCCTAGTGGCCCTGTCAAAATAAAAATGAATTGTCTTTAACATGACTTATCCCTGTGAACCTAGATTGGTGGTTTTCCACCACCACCATTCCACTTCAGCAAGTCTCAACGAATTAGTCTTCTGCCCTCATTGTCAAGCCAACCATGTAAAATTCTGAAGAGCACTAAAAATAGGTGTGCAACCAGATTGTTTAAAGGAGGGGTGGCCCGAAAACACTGGAATCCACTGACACCTCCAGAGTCCACTGGGCATTTTCTGGCAAGGTGGGTGGCCTTTCTTTCCTTCGTGGGCCCCTAAGAGGACAACAGAGCACCAGAGAGTGCTCCTGGGGACTCCTCAGGCATACCACATGGTGGCTGGACATCAGGTAATTCAACCATCCTGCTCTTTCTGAGAGAAAGACCTCAGACTGTGTCCATCACGAGCCTCTGGTGAGCCTCTGGCACCTGTCTCACTCCACATGACTCCTAGCCCCTGTGCCCTATTACTGCCCCTCACCAGACTTGTGAGAACTGGCAGGAGGCAGTCTCTATCTGGGCCTTCTCAGGCTGCCTTTATGAATTTATGTTGCAAAGTTCTCCACAGCAGTAACCGCATAAAGCATTCTGCATTCTGATCAAACTAAAGATAAAAATGGATAAAGCCTGTGATCTTGCTTCCAACTGATAATGTACCACTTGTCAGTTCAGATTCCAGAGAAAAGTATTTCTCCCCAATAACAGTGAGGTAAGAACTCTCTGTATGTGCAAAGCCACAAATCTTACTGATCAGAATGCTATTTAAAATCATTACAAATAGGCCTGTAATCTCTACCTTCAGCACAGAAGGGCTCCTTTCACATATTTTAAATGGTTTATTACATAAATATTATTTTCGTTGTCATTCTTCAGTGTGTGGGTGGATGGCCAGTGGGCATAGACAATGATATATGCACCTCCAGATGTTACTGCTCTTAAACAGAAATCCTTTAACAAGTACTTATGAGGACTGAGGTCATGTTCAGAGGCAGCTATTAGGGAAGGCTCCTCTGCCGGGAATTTTTAAAGAAACACCATCCTGTGTGGCAGTTTCAGGACATGAGTGAGCAGGGCTACTCCTGGGAGACCAGACACAACATTCATGTGTTAAGTCAAATATAGTCAATTCTCTGCTCCATTCCTGCTGATAATATTGGATGCTTAGAATGCAGGTAGCACTGTATATACTGTGTACTTTTCCAAACAGGAAAACATATATTATTTAATCTGGTCCTAGCAACTTGTGGTAAGCAGGGAAGTTACCTCTCACTATATTTCCAGTTAAAGACTGTAAAGCTCAGAGAGTTTGAGGGATTTACCAAGTTTGCCCAGCTAGTCAGTGGAAAGGTTAGTACAAGCTCAGGAGGCGGACAGCAAAGGGTGATGGAGAAACTATCTATTTGGAGCCAAACAGACTTGGATTTCAATCCCAGCTCTCTTTCTTACTAAACGTGTGGCCTTGGGCTGGTCATTTTAACACCTGAGTCCCCTCATGTGTAGGATAAAAGTATTCCCAACTTTCAGGGTGGTGGTAAGAAGGCGGGAGGGTGAGTGTAGGGAGCTGGGTGTGTGCTGGTTGTTCTCACACTGCCACACCTTTTCTACTTACCTGAGTCTTCCTTCCTGTACAGATCCATTTCCAACCAGTATCCCACAAACACAAAGCACCTGTGCTACAAAATGCAATCCCAATGACCTCTCATTGTTAAGTACTTTGGGAACACCGCCTACTTTGTCTCCCCTTTTGAAATGATTGTTTTAAAGGCTCTGTCAGACTTTAATCTACATGGGCAGGAATCACATCTGTCCTTATCCCAGTGCCCCTAAATGAATGAGTAGACTGGTGAATGGAAGGCTTGAGAAATTCTTCCATAATGAAATCTACTTAACTTTGTGGAGCTCAGCATTTCCAAACCTGCATCACAGAATCCAGTTTTCTCTGATATCTGTGGCCTGCACAGGAAATGCTGCTCTAGAACAGTGGGGGCATCCCCAGCGCCTCCCTGGCCGTAGGAAATCTGGAGCTTGGGAGGCAAGGGCAGGTAGAACCCAACAACTCTTCCATTCTAGCCATTGCAAAGTTTACAAACTTTTCTCATGCCTACAAATGTATCTGGGCTGTCAATTAACTTAGAAAGTGCAAATGCTAATTTCACTGTTGGCCTAAAATTATCAGGAAGGTAAGCCCAATGCAAATCTGCAATGCATTTCAATAGGAAACATAAGTTTTTTCTCTTTTAGGCACGAATGGATTAGCTGAGCCTGTGTACTCACTCATTCCCCTGATGTCAAGAGTTAAAACGACACTTGAATTCCTCCTTAGGCATTAAAAAAACGGGAGAGATGATATTTCTATAATCACAAAGAAATTCCGAAAGAAGAAATTCTAGTTGAACAAAGTCGTTTTGAAGTGGTTACAGTAGAAGGAGGACAAACATGGGGGTGAAGAAATGGGTGGAGGATGAAGCAGGTTTGCCCTGGGGTCACTGCCTGGGACCTTTGTGCTATAAAGTTTGGCTGAAGAACACAACAGCGACCTCATGTGCCTGGCTAGAGTTTGATGTGGAAAGACTTTCTTTCCCTGTAGGTCACTAACCTTATGTTGGGACCAATATTGCTGGCAAGTATCACAGTAACAATTATCTCGCAGCTATAAGGGAGCCAGGAGTTGAATGGACTTGACATCAGCTACAAGTTGCTTCCTAAAGGACAAGCTGTTCAAACACAACCAAGGCTCAGCAACAGGAGGCAAGAGAGAATTTACATTGCCCGCTGGTGTCTAACACTCCTCATTCCAAGAGCTGTATTAAACTGTCTGAAAAAATAAGGGGATAAAAATGTCCTCCCAGAGAAGCTGAGGATGCCTTCATACATTGCACTGCCTCTTCAGCATCAAAAGCAAGTATCTTCCCAATCTTAGCTTTCAGATCACGGATAACATTATGGATGCTGTCTCTCCTCAGCAAACATAGAATCGGCATGCTTTGCGAAAAGTGAGGATATTTCTAAAGCTGAGGTTCCTGTGTAAACTTTGAATTAGCTCTCTAATGGGGTAAGTGCCTTGTTGAGACAGTTGAGCTGTGAAGAGCTCTTTGGCATTTCATACCACACCTTTTAACTTAACTGGCACTTTCAGCATTGTCTCCAGCCATAAAAGCATCATATTTTGGCAGAGGTCCTTGATGACTGGTGTTCTTTCACAATTCTTGCTCTACATAATGTTTTTTTAAGACACCTTTGCCCTTAAATGCAACACAAACAAGCTGCCCATGAGTCATAGGACTAGCACACACGCTAAGTACCTATAATCATCTTTATGTAATTTGCTCCTTAGTCATTGTCTGGCCCATTATGTAAATATACAGCATCCATTTCTTTGAAAATAAAGGCCTCTATAAAAACTACCGTTGTAAATAGACTGAGCAATAAAGAGTTCCACAAAAGAATTCCCTAAAAGCTATTTAAAAAAAATAAAACCAGATTTGTTTTGTAGTCACGTGGTGTAGAATATCAAACATGATTTCCCCACCTCCACCCTGGGTTCTGACTGGTTTCAAAATCACACAGGAAAAAATTCATGATGGCCTAGCTAAGCACAAGGGTGGAGGCTGAAATCTCCAAGCTGCAGTCAATTTTGCACAGGAAAACAGCAGTAAAATGCAACCAGGAGAACATAGAGTTGAACAGTCTGGCTCAACCTTGGCCACCTGGCCTCTCTTCCGCATGAGATTGCTCACCCCCCTGCACTACAGGGGAAAGGGCTCTCCAGGATGCACCTAGCCTCTCAGCACACAGGAAAAGAGCAGGACTGGCTTACAGAATTCAGCACAGCTTACATACCCAACACAAAATTACCCAAAGTTCTTCTTCCTTATAGATAACATAGAGAGAGTTGAAACTCACAAAGCAAGGTGGGATTCTATCAGAAAAATCCAAGAAGGGTTTGGGAGGCATGGGCCTCCCCCACATCACACACATACTCAAACACACATACACGTACTCGTGTAGGTTCAGGCCAGGATTGGGATGTAAAAGGCACGAGCACCACTCTCCTCCCTCCTGAGCCCATGGCAGACTCTGCTAACTGATCATGACTCTCACCCTGTCCCTTGAAGCCCAGGCAACACCTATCATCCATCTAAGTGGGTACCTAAACTGAAACCCATGTGCCCTTCTTATCTATGTATCTTCATTCTTGAATCTAGAAATCTTAAAGGATGGAATCACACACAAATGAATTTCCTATTAGCAGATTATTACTTATTTTTTGTAAGCTTATCTTGAGAGAAAAAATATATTAATGTAATGGATAGGTTTTATAAGGCTTCTTAAATATCATACTGATTTTTTCAATGGCTTATTTTTTTAATGATGACATTATACCTGAAAAACCTCCAAAAGTGGATATGAGACAGGAATGTTCTAGTGGGGGCTCCGATTTGAGGGGCGGATGTATATGGGGTCAATCCAGACTTTGTTTCCTTTGTCCTTAAATTCACAGAGTTGCGTGGATCCACAACCCGACCTTGAAAGTACAGAGATGAAATTGGATGACTTTGACACTCTAAAGCTCTGCCAACTTTCTCAAGTCCCTCTTCTTCCTTCAAGAAATATTTTTTCTATTCAATCCAGTTCAAAAAAATTGAGCAGCTATGAGTCTCTCCTTTCATTTCTCTGCTTTGTGTGTGTTATATGTGGTGCTTGTGTCTTTTACTTCCCAAGTAATGTGGGATGGATGTGGGGTGAGTGGACATGTGTTTTTAAGGGAAGAGAAGGGGGGGTGGAATTTTCTGGTTGAGTTGGTTTCATAGAAATAAAAAATACATGTATATCTACCTTCCACCACAAGTTTCTTCAAGACAGGGACCACATGATCCCTCTGTCCAATAAATGGTCACCCTTAAAAACAAACAGTTAACAAGGATAAAGACACAGGTATGACAAAAACTAACCAGAGGAAATCAGAGTTTTCAAATGAAGCACTTTGTATCAAACACTTTAAGAAGCATCACCTACACCTCTCTTTTCTGCTATGCCACAGAACTGGGACACACCCCAAAGATGTCCTTGGTGTGTGGCTAAGTGCTAGAATGTCTGGTCCTCTGCCATTCTTCACTAGGAATAGAAGGGAGGGACATACACATGGTGACTTCTCCCTACGTCTACAGCTTTCAGTGGACCAGATATCAGAGAGACCATATGACCACGGAGAGGGAGTGGGCACCTCCTAGCCTCCTAGACTTCTTACTTCTGAGAGGCGGGTTCCAGTCAGTGCCTGTGCCCTCCCCATGTCACTACTGGTCCTGCAGCTCAGTAAACAGACCTCATTTTGACTAATATAAAGTAGAGGTATGCATTAAACTTCACTTAAAGTATACTAGTATAAAGTCAAATAGAGGCCGGCTTGATAGGGTTTGGGTTTTACAATATGCATTTCATGGAATGCAAAATACTTTACAAAATGTTTCAGATTTGTTATAAACTCCAAATATTTCTGCAGTCTTCCTTCTCAACATTTCCTTTGGTGTTTTCCCAATGTTTAGAAATTATGTCTGCCCAGCCTGGGAGAAGTCTGCCCCAGGGCAGAGTGTCAGTCACACTGAGCCACAAAAAGACTTTGACATTTACAAGAGTTAGACCAAATACCATCTCAAAGTACTTAGATATGTGAAGACCACTACAGCTTATAATTGCAAAATTCCACAAAACTCATGAGTGATGCTTGACTAGAAGATAGCATAGATGTGGGGTAGGTTTCAATGATAGAGCAGTACCCTCCTGCACAGTAATGTTCTGCTAAGCAAGACCCAGTTCACCACCTGGAAAATCACACATTTCCTCATGCCATGGACATCTAGAGTCCCCTGGGGTTTCACATACCGCAAATTTATTATACTTCTTCATCCCCAAACATACCCCCCATATCCACATCTTCCTGCCCATGAGCAGTGCCCCAATACTTCTGACCCTCTTCTCCTGGAAAACTCCTGTTTTCTGCTCATTTCAAGAGAGTCCTTCCCAGAGAAAGGACTACATTCCTCATTGGGCTCCCCCAGCACCTCTTTTTTAGGGTAGTGATCACATTGCATTGTAAATGGTGGTTAATCAGCTTTCTCCACTAGAATTTGGAGTTCCTTGAGAAAGCAAATGTCTTTCATCTTGGTCAGTTCATTTCCTGGTTCCTATAGATCCAACAGGCATGCCTTTGAAACCCTATGGGCCAGTTCTATTCTGTACTGTAGGGTCTCTATGAGTCGGAATAGAATCAAAGGTAATGGGTATAGACAAATTTCCAGAGTAACTCAGAAGAGAGCAACAGGAGCTATATAAATTAGGGAAGCTACATGGAAGAAGAGGGTCTTGAGCAGTGGGAATGTAAAAGAGAGACAGGCTTTGGCTTGAAGACGGAACAGATAAAAGGAGCCTTGTAAACTGAAGATCAGTTTAATGTCGGGCTGTGAGTGTGGACATAGACAGTAGGCCTTGTGTTAAAACGCTTGTTTCACTCCCTTACTAACCATATGATCTTGAATGCGTTCCTTAGATGCTCTCTGCCTCAGTTTCCTCTGTAAAATGGAGAAAATAATAGTGACTTTCTCAAATAGTTGTGTGAGGATCAAAGGAGAAAATGGTGTGAAGCCCTTAGAGAAATACAGTGCACAAAGCTCTCACATATTAGCTAGTAGCGTGAGCCAAGGGAGAAGGAGTCAGCCTGTGCATGGGATGGGGAGATCTGTGCGTGTGCTGGTGTCCACTGGGAAGAAAAACAACCCTTGTTTAGAGAAACAGTGGGCATGGAGCTTTGAAACCAAATGGACTGAAGCCAGGTGCGGGGAGGCATAGGAAGCCATGGAAGGAGCTTCTCTTGCCCTGAGCATAAGGAGCTGGAGCTGCCAGACCCTCCTGCATCATCCTGCCTAGAGGCTGCCCCAAGTTACATGCTCAGATCCAGCACACCAGAGTGCCTAATAGTTGGTTCAACAACTTAAAAGCTTTTCATTTCTCACTAAACTTTCCATAGTGCTTTGATTACTGGGTAGGTTTCTGTTCTGTTTCCATTAACAAGGAGTGCCTAAAATAGTCTAAAACAACAGTCTCTCTTTTCATCTCTAACTCAGCTCGACTCAGTGCCTCAGGCAACTAATGTGACCTGTGGGCCTCAGTTTCCTCATCTTCGAAATAAAAATGGTGCCAGTACCTCACCAGGGTGTTATGAGAATCAGCATTTATCAAACGTACTTGAAATCCTGGGACTTAAGGCCCTAGAAGAGCTGTCATTAGTGTACTATTAAAAAAAAAAAAAAAAACCTGAAGTGGCTGACCCTTTCCTCACCTTGTTTCCTCAGAGGTCCAAGCCATTCTGGGTGGTCCTCTTTTCTATTGTCATCTGCCTGATTATCCCTTACAGAGAGGAACTGGTTCAAGGAACCATTGTGTATGCAGTAACACAATACTTCTCATCCATCCCAGATCTCCATGTTTCTCTCAGATCAGGAAACTAAGATGCAGTCTATCACTAGCTTCTAAAGGTTTTTTTTAAGTTCTACTAGGACCAATGGTATACTGGAGTTAATTCCTGCTGACTCACCAGAACCAATGGTTCAATTTTCAAGAATCTGTGCAACAACTGTTCACTTGAAATGGCCTCAGCGGGAGCATTTACACCACAGAAATTGGCAAACGCTGTGAATCAGGGCTTGATTTATTGCTTTGTTGATTGTCTAGACGTAATGAAGTGATAAATATTGATTGTGCGGATTAAACTCAAATACACTGTGAAAGCTCCAAATAATTGAATACATATTCTTCCAATATTTGAAACTACTTTTTCACTCAGCAAAGCAGTTGCTCACCTCATGTCTTCATTGTTTCACTTTTGTCTTATTCGTTAATGACAAACAAAACATCATCGAACATTCATATTGGAACCACATTTTGAGATTCAGTGGTTGGTAATCATTTACCAAAACACCACTTCTTCCACCTCCCCCACTCCCAATGCATGACTCTTTGGGGAAAGATGATAATTTTGCTCCCATGGGACCCAAGTTGGCCAGCTCTCCCCTGGCTGCAACTGCTGCCTCTGGCCACGCTATGAGTTTGTCCACTTGGCATCCCAAGAAGCAAGCAGGGCTCTGGAAGATCTCCCCTTGTGTTGCCTCTACTCCTGCCTTCTCTACGCACAGGCTTTGGATTTCCTAATCAGGACACACCTCAGAGATGGTGAAATAAATAGGAGTGCATCTTAAGCAAGCCACGTAGAAATGACAAGAAGGAAAAGAACATTTCTTCAGGTTGTGCATTAACAAATATTTAGGACAAACTTCAAAGGAATTCAACTTGGCCTGGTTTTTCCACACACTCTGCTTTGCACATTCATAAAGTGTGCACCTGGGTACATAATTGTTGTTGCAAACTAATTGCACCTGCAGTCAGCTAATTGAGAGAGCATACAGTAGCCAGTGTGCCTGCAATTAAGCAAGTGCAATTGTAATTCACTTCCTAGGAATAATTTTCTTCATCTTCAGACAGCATTTGGTTATCCCTCCCGATAACCTCGAACACTATTTCCACCTCACAGATAGTGGCTCAAGCAGAGAGAGGGTTGCTGAGGCCATGGAGTTAAGGTCTCCAACCACTTACATAAGAACTCAGACGTGCAAATATAATGGCATTGCTCCTGCATGTAAAGCCAGTAACAGCCCCCACTGTCCACTAGATACAGTTCAGATGCTTTAGCAAGAGTTGCAGGCTCTGCCTCATTAAGTCCAATCTATTTTACCTGCCTCATTCTGCAGTCTTTCCACCTGCTTAAAAGCACCCTGGCTCTAGCCTCAGAGCTCTGTGCTATTCCTTATGCACAGTGCACTCAAAGGTGCCCCAAACTTTTGCAAGTAGCCCTCTGGCAGATGTCCTTCTCTTTCACCCTCACTTGGAAAACATTCACTTAACTGAACTCAGCTGTCACCACCACCAGAATGGCTCCCTTTATGCCCCAGGTGAAGTTAGTCACTGCAACTGTGGCATACAAGGCAAGACCATCATCCATATTATGAGTGAATCATTCCTGTGTGTTTGTCCTTGAAACTAGACTATGAACATCTCCAGGGCAGTAATAGTGTCTCATCCATCTTTGTTTCTTCTCCTGTTGCAGGGACCAGGGTGTGCTCAAAAATGCCTGTTGGATGAAAAACAAAGTCCACTAGCCCAAAGAAGGCTGTAAATACTTAGGTCTGGTCTCTTTCACCAAGTGATGGAGCACTGGAGGAGGAGGTGTGGGGCAGACTCGTGGCTGGCCTAGCATTGTTGTCTGGGCTCGAAGGATGATTTGTCCCCACGACAGCCCTCCCCTGAGAGAGACAGGAGGAGCCCTCCCCACCACATGGGCTGAGCGAGGAGCAATTTCACATACTGGAAGGCCTCCTTACGCTGCCTACATTATTTCTACCTTTGGTAGTAAAATACCTGCCAACTAAATGAGATTTCAATCCAACAGTGACTTGAAATGTTTCTCACAAATCCCTTTGCGTTTTGAAAATTTCTACTCTTACCCAAAGCTCTGCTAAAGACCCAATTGCCCAAGCCAGTTGTGGGCCTTTTCCCACCTCTCTCCCCTCAGATTCAAAGCAGACACAAAGCTCAACCAGCATCAACTGAGTGTCCTCTGTATCTGTCACTTCCTCTCTGTCCCCACAGGTGCTGCTTTAAATTACCATGACCACCTCTGACTCCTCTCCTTGCCACAGCCCCACCTCTCTGAGATGAATTCAAATGCCCCAGCTTGTTCTCCACTTCATACAAAGAGAAGCCCAGATTCCTGGGCCTGCCTTTCAGGACTTCTTGCACCCGCCTCAGCTGTCCTTCCCATATTGTCTCCCATACCCCAAGATGAGCACTCCTGTAAGATCCACCAGAAGAGCTCCTTCTTACCTCCTCTGCCTTTGCACAGTGTTATGGGTAACAGAGGGCACCAGACACCTAAGAAGGCTGACCGTATTCACACTGATAGCTTCAGCACTCCCCACAGTACCTTTTTATCTACAAAAAGCTCCCCTTGGGGGCCTCTGGCTGTCTCTAAGACTTAAGAATTATTTAGTGAGAGGAAGAGTTGTTAAAAAATTATGCATGACCTAAACAAACATATGTCAAGAGCAATTTTTCTATAAAAATCATTAAAAAACTATTGCATCACTCCCAGGGCATGGACACTGGTCAGTTTGCCTGTCCAGTGCACCATTATGAGGGGCTGCTGGAGTCCCCCAGCTCTGCTAGGGAAGGAACTGCCATCGTATTCCACTGGGAACTGACCTGTGAAACAAATGCCAACCAGGCCACGATAATTTCTACCTCCCAGAATCTGCAAAAATCTGAAAACAATTGTACTGACAAGGGTTTCCTGACATGTCCCAAGGTCAAATCACATAAGCATAAACTCTGCCATGAATATGAACACAAATATACATCAAAACCACATGCTGAAGACTAGAAGCTGGGCTCCACCATTCTCCCATGACCAGCAGACTAGCTAAACTCTGAGGGTATCCCATGACTCCGCTCCCACCTCTCCCTCTGAAAAGCTGTGTTGAGGAGTGTATCTGTCAACACAGGAAAGCTGTCCACTAGTAGAAAGGGCATGGAAGGGGGAAAGACAGTCTCTGTCCTGTCCCGAGGACACACAGCACAGTAAACAATAAAGAGCACAGCTCCTTCACCCCACAGATACTTAGGGTGCACCTACTGTGTGCCTTAGCAGGGAGCCCAGTGATGACTAGTCAGAACAGCTGCCAGCCCTGTGCCACACATGCCCTCAGGGGGAGAGTGGGAAGACAGGCAGCTACAGGACAGTGGGTAAGTGGTGAATCCCATGGACAGGACACCAACACAGACTTGGAAGGGGAGGCTGGCTTCCAGCAGAAGGCATGATTGAGCGGGAACCTGCAAGGGGAGTAGGAGCAAACCCATGGGAGGGAATGGAGGGTGGAAGGAGAGCATAAAGGGAGAGATTCAGCTGGAGAGACAAGCAGAGGTCACAACCTAGAGGGTCTCCTATATGAAGTAGTTAAGGAGCTTGGCTGTAATCACACAGCTGTTTGAGCTACAATTAGAGTTGGAGGACAGTGCAGGGGGAAGGAGGTGATAGGAGACATGAGACAGGGAGACCACTTAGAAGGGTGTGACTGAAAAACAAGCAGGAGACAATTGTTCCCTGAACTATAGTATTGCTAGTGGGGGCACAACATATACAGATAAAAAAAGTGTTTAAGAGATAGAAGCAGCAGTATTTGGGACTCAGTTGGATTAAGTCAAGCCCTCTAATAGGAGCTTTCTTTGCAGACTTAACACATCTGTCCTAATGCATTTTTTAGTGTGAGTGTTAATGTCCATAGCCCCCACTACACATTAAAATCCGTAAGAGAAGTGTTGTGTCTGTTTTCTGGCTTATACCCAGAACCTAACACCCTATCTGCATGGTATCACCCTGCACTGCGCACTCAGTAAAAGAGGGGTTGAGCTGGGTAAACTAAGCCATGTGAAGGAGCAAGTGCTCAGAAAAGTATGATCTGGCTAAAAAAAGTTCAGGCAGTGTGAGAACAACAATTTTGGCCATGAATGGAAAAAGGAGAGAGTCAAAGAAACAGAAGTCTAAATGAATTCACCAAAGCCAGGAGTGTAATGGGGAAATAATGGTTGAGAGGTCTGAGGAGAGCACTGTGATCACATTTCCTCTAACATTTCAAAGGAAGAACAACCCCAGGTGATGGCAAGAGCATGGATTGGCTCCAGGAAATGGTAGCTTATATGGGGCAGAGTTGAAGGTCACTGTTGAGGAGGAAATCAAGGAACTATACAGGACAGAGTGTTGAGCAAGTTATTCTTACAGACACTGAAGTCATTCAAGGTGATAGCAGGTGTGGTAGGGCAGGAGCCTAGAAGTCAGGTGCTAAAATTATCAAAGAAAAACTCAGAGAAAATGTTTGCTGAGGGACAGTCTTAGTTATTTAAAACCCCATAATACAAAGAAAAGTATGATGCATTCAACATGATTTTGTCTAGATCTGTGTAGTCAAATATGGTAGGCACCAGCCACATGTGGCCAATATTAGGCTGATCTGCACTAAGTTGGGGAGCCATAGAATTTTGGAGTTTGAAGGGACCTCATAAGCCAATCACCTCATTTTATAGATGAGGCCCAGAGCAGTGAAGGGCTTACCCATAGTAACCTGATTAATGCTAGAGCTGGGACAAGACCACAATCTTCCTGCCTCCCAGCCCAGAGCCGCTGCAATGGATGGGGAGAATGCTACTAAATTACTGAGAAAAACAGGGTTTTGCACTGTTCTTTCGACAATTTAATTTTAAAGTGGAAGT
Organism: Loxodonta africana; assembly: GCF_030014295.1. Lineage (NCBI taxonomy): Eukaryota > Metazoa > Chordata > Mammalia > Proboscidea > Elephantidae > Loxodonta > Loxodonta africana. The sequence continues at coordinate 39,235,330 of NC_087342.1, forward strand.
TCTAAACCTTTGCAATGAGCCATTCAATTATTACCTTGCTGCCCAGATCCTCTTAAACCATTTTGTAATTCCCAGCATTTAGAATGGAGATGTGTGTGAGTGTGTGTGAGTGTGTGTGTGTGTGTGTGTGTGTGTCTTCCTTTCAAACCTTCCTTTCAAACCACAGCTCCCTGGTCTCAGCCTTAGTAGCACTCCCTTACTGACTCCTTTACCCCTGCTCAAACAGCTCATGGGCATCAGCACACATCACTGATAGTGCTCTCTTCTTACGTGCCAGACCCTCTGCTAAGCACTTCACTTGCTTTGTCTCATCAAATCCTCACCATAATCCTTGGAGATAGTGACTATTATTACCTCCATATTGCAGACTAGGAAACTGAGGTTTAGATATGTTACATATATGTGCTACAAGCTAGCTTGTAGCTGGCAGGAAGGATATTTGAATCTTGATTTGCCTAATTCAAGCCCAAGTTCTGACCCACCGTGATATATGGCCTAAGAGTCAATGCTAGAATATTAACCCCAATTGTTTTGTTTGGAGGTCTTTTCAGGTCTAGAAAACCTTTGTAAAATGCATCAGTGCATAACCCTCAAGCCTCTGGGCTGTTGTCAGCCTCTCTAGTCCTGCGGAACTGCTCCTCTTACCCTCAGCCTCTGTGTCATTCTCTGAAAGCCCCTTTCGTGTTTTATGGAACTATCTAAAGTAATTAAATTAAATCATGGCCCAAATGAGATCCCAACTGCCGATTCAGAACCAACCTACCTAGTCTAGCCCATCAGTTAGGATGACAACATGTTCACCTAGTCCAATTCCATCCAACTTCACAATGATTTTGCAGAAATAAACCTTTTGTTAGCTTCACTCTCAGGTCTGCTAACCAAAATAAGGCTCTAGTTTATACCCTCCAGGAACCTATCTCAATAATTAATTTGGAGAAGTTTCCTTCTCTCCCTTCTCTATCCCTCAAGTTCAGCTCTAAACATAATCACCAACACTCACTAGTGTTTTGACAAAACTGGTACAGCACAGTCTCTAAAAGCATGAAGGTTATTCTTTTTAACCATTAATGGCTGTTCTTAACATAAGACATAAGGCATATATTGTACTGAATATATTCATTACCACAAGGAAACAAGATTCTTCAACAACAAATCCACAGACTTGCTAAATATAGTTCCTTTACAGCTGTAGGAGCCCTCTCCCCTTAGAATACCCTAGCAGAATAAGCAGCTAAATAATATGTTGTACCTTCAAGAGTGTTCCCAAATGACTTATTGTTTTGGGCCATAAGAACACAAAGTGAAGCATGCTCTAGGGACTTGGCTAGGCTATTTTGAGTTGATCAGCTCTCAAATACCTTTCATTCATTTATTCATTCAATAACCTTTTATGGAGTCATATCCTGTGTCACACCATGTGGAAATGATAGAACAATATCATTAAAATCACACACAAGTAAAATTTTGCTGAGGATAATTCGAAAACGGTTGCAGCAGTACATCAACAATGAACTGCCAAAAGTTCAAGCTAGATTCAGAAGGGGACATGGAATGAGGAATATCATTGCTGATATCAGACGGATCTTGGCTGAGAGCAGAAAATACCAGAAATATTTTGTTATGGATTGAATTGTGTCCCCCAAAACTGTGTGTCGACTTGGCTAGGCCATGATTCCCAGTACTGTGTGATTGTCCACCATTTTGTCATCTGATATGATTTGCCTATGTGTTATAAATTCTATCTCTATGATATTAATGAGACAGGACTCAATCTACAATATTAGGTTTTGTCTTTAGTCAATCTCTTTTGAGATATAAAAGAGAGAAGCAAGCACAGAGACGGGGGACATAATACCACCAAGAAAGCAGTGCCAGGAGCAGAGCACACCTTTTGGACCCAGGGTTCCTATGCTGAGAAGCTCCTAGACCCGGGGACGATTGATGACAAGGACATTTCTCCAGAACTGACAGACAGGGAAAGGCTTCCCTTAGAGCTGACATGATGAATTTGGACTTCTATCCTCCTAAACCGTGAGAAAATCAATTTCTGTTGGTTAAAGCCATCTACTTGTGGTATTTCTCTTATAGCAGCACTAGATAACTAAGACAGATGTTTACCAGTGTTTTATTGACTATGCAAATACATTCAACTGTGTGGATCATAATAAATTATGGATAACATTGCCAAGAATGAGAATTTCAGAACATTTAATTGTACTCATGTGAAACCTGTCCATAGACTAAGGCAGTCATTCAGACAGAACAAGGGGATACTGTGTGGTTTAAAATCAGGATAGGTGTATATCAGGTTCATATCCTTTCACCATACTTATTCAATCTGTATGCTGAGCAAATAACCCAAGAGACTGGACTATATGAAGAAGAACAGGGCATCAGGATTGGAGGAAGACTCATTAACAACCTGTGATATGCAGATGACACAACCTTGCTAGCTGAAAGTGAAGAGGATTTGAAGCATTTACTGATGAAGATCAAAGGCTATAGTCTTCAGTATGGATTATGCCTCAACATAAAGAAAACAAAAATCCTTACAACTGGACCAATGAGCAACATCATGATAAACAGAGAAAAGATTGAAGTTGTCAAGGATTTCATTTTACTTGGATTCACAATCAACACCCATGGAAGCAGCAGATAAGAAATTAAATGACATATGTAATTGGACAAGTCTGCTGAAAAAGACAACTTTGAAGTGTTGAAAAGCAAAGATGTCACTTTGAGACTAAGATGTCCCTGACCCAAGCCATGGTATTTTCAATCACCTCATATACATGCAAAAGCTGGACTATGAATAAGGAAGGTAGAAGAATTGATGCACTTGAATTATGGTCTTGGTGAAGAATATTGAATATACCAGGGACTGCCAGAGGAATGACAAGCCTGTCTTTGAGAAAGTACAGCCAGAGTGCTCCTTGGAAATGTGAATGGTGAGATTTGTCTCATGTCCTTTTGACATGTTATCAGAAGGGACCAGTACCTGGAGAAGGACATCATGCTTGGTAAGCTAGAGGATCAGCAAAAAAGAGGAAGACCCTCAATGACATGGATTGACACAGTGGCTGCAACGATGGGTTCAAGCATAACAACAGTTGTGAGGGCAGCGCAGGACCCTGCAGTGATTCGTTCTGTTGTACGTAAGGTCAATATGAGTTGGAACTGACTTGATGCCACCTCACGACAACAACATCCTGTGTTAGGTGCTGAGGACATACACACATGTTTGTCACTAAAGAGATTTCATTCTAGGAAAGAAAGCAGACAAATATCTGATAGTACAGTGTCGTAAGCACATCATGCAATCTGAGGTCCTAGGGAAAAACAGAGGGGAGATATGAAATCTAAACCAGGAGTAGCTTCCTGGGGGAGGATATCTGAGTTGTACCTCTTATAGCTAATACAAACATAGAAATTCAATTAAAAGTAGTTTGTTGAATAATTGAATGAATGAATGAATCCACAAAGGTACGATAGACGTATAAACAATATAACATATAAACAATGACAATAACTATAATAGAGTTCACCTAAGGTGCTATAGGATTGTGGAGGAGTCCACATCTAAGCTCATCTAAGCCCCAAGAGAGGGCCTCCTGGGGCAGAAATGCTCCAACATGGAGTAGGAGGAGTAGACATAAAAAGGGAGGGCCTCTCAGGCTGCATGAAATACTTGCCCAATGGCACTCAGGAGAAGAGCAAGTTTGGTGTGCTCAGGAAGCATTTGATTTGTCTAAAGCGGGGGGTGAGTTGTAGACAGGGGCCAAGGGAGAGACTGGCAACGTCTCTGAGGTCACAGAACATGAAGAGCCAGAAAAGCAGCTTGGATATTGTCCTGGAAATGCTGGGAGCCACAGAAGGATGGCCAAGAGTGTGGCTTGTGATATGAAAAGATCACTGTGGTGATACTGTGGCAGGTAGCCCACAGAGGAGTCCACATTCAGAGCTTGCTGCAATCGCTCTGACAGAAAGGATGAGGATCTGAGTGGGACTGCTGCAGCAGGCAAGAAAAGACTAGGCTAGGTTTTCAAATAATATTTAAGAGGTTGTTAGATTGGGTGTGAATGGTGGAGGGAGAGGCGAGTCTACAATCACTCGCAGTGCTCTGGCTTCGTTGGCGAGATGTGGAGGTGCCTTTGCAAAGGGGGGAAGCAGAGGAGGAGATAACTAGTTTTGTGTGGGACCTGCTGGGTGTGAAGTCTCCGTTGGAAATGTCCAGTGCAGGCAGTTGGCTGTGCAGAATCAGATGTGGGCTGGGAGTCAGAAATCCTTCTGTATAAATTTTTTCACATTCCAGAATTTAGTCATTCCCAAGTTATGTGCCATCTGAGGCTATCATCTTAAGTTTTGTGAGAATTTAAGACTTCAGGTAAAGACAAATGTATTTCAAAAGTCCTGAACTATTGACTATTCTACCTCTTTCTGATGTATTTTCCTCTGATTTGGCTCATGATTATTATTTCTATCACATTTCTCTGCTGTCTTATGCTTTTATCAAGTGCAAACTTAAAGTCATAACACCCAGGAGCAGTGACATGAAGGCTGTTTCCAATGAGGAAGGATTGATGGTGAGGAAAGTATGTGAAGACATCAAGCTAAGGAGAATGGCATGAATCTTGAGTGATGTTTCCATGAGAGCACCTCAGAGCCAACCAGGGATGGCAACAGACCAACAGCAGGTGCTTCTGTGACCACCTTGGTGGGCCCTCAACCAGCACAGCCTCTAGAGAGCAGGTTTCCAGCTCTGTGGCTTCATCTTTGCTCCCAGTCATCAATGGTAAAGATGAATAGCATTTCTTGAAGACCTACATCTTGCTGTGCTCTGGACTAAGTATTTTACATACACCACCTCACCCAGCCCTGCCAAAAACCTTTAGGTGGATATTAAGATTTCTGTTTTGTGTTGAATAAATGGAGGCTTCTAGAGATCAAGCTTGCCCAAGATCACGCAGTAGATGTTTGGTCTAACGCCAAACCTTTGTGTCCTCACCCGTTGTCTCACTGGGTCCTGTCTCTGTATCTTTTCCTCTACCTGATGTAAGACCCTCACTCAGCAGATGTCAGTGCCAGGGAACAAGTAGGGGCCCTGCCCAGTCCACAGCCCAAGAATCCACAGGTCTATGGCTCTGTGTAGCAGAGTCAGGTATGAAAATCTTCCCTCCCAGGATTCCATCTAGCACCACCAAGCCTGACTTCTGGATGAGGCCACTAAGTCATGAGGACAGTGTGGCAGAAACTAATGCTGGACCCTTAGTATCTATTCTCTCCTACTCCTTAACTACAGGACTGCCAATTCTTCATTGGCCTCATATGCCTTGAATAAAGACCACACTTCATAGTCTCTTTGTATCTAGGTGTGGATGTGCTACTAAATTCTGGCCAATGGGGATCAAGCAGAACTGCTGTATGCAACTTCTGGGAAACATTACATACAAAGAAAAGAGATTCTGTTCTTTGTCCCTCCATTCTTCCTGCTGGCTGGCATGTGGACATGATAGCTCGTGCCCAAGCATCCACTGGAGATTGTGAAACCCAAGGTTAGCCCTTGGGAATGGCACAACAGAAAGCTGGAAGGAGACTGGGTCTCTAAGGTGTAAAAATGGTGTGAGGGCAGTGTCTGACCTCCTCTAACTTCACAAGGGGGAAGAAGAATCAAGATCAACATCCCAAGGCTGACTGCAATGAGGCAGAAGTCAGACATTCTTCCTCTCTCCCTCATCTTTATCAATTCTGATACCAACCGTCCCTCCCACAGCACTGTCTACTTCTCTGCTGGGTTCAATAATTCACTGCCATGTCCACACAGAACTCACAGACCATACGCACAATTATGGGGTTCATTAAGGAAGTAACAGGTTACAATTCAGGCTCGGGAACACACAGGACACAGTTCTTCCATCAGGACAGCCTCTTCCCAGTCGTGCCACCAGACATGCCTCTCCCTGGCCCTAGACCTCTGCCCAAGTGCACTCAGCTTTCTCTCTTCATGGGCCGGGAAACCCAACGTGCCGTCTCCTGCTGCCCGATCTCTCTGCCACCACTTCTCACTGTCTTTACAATTACAGCTCTCTCTCTCTCTTTCTCTCTCTCTGTCTCCTGCTTCCAGGAGCTTCTCAGCACAGGAATCTTGTGTCCAGAGCACACGGTGGTTCCTGGATATTCTTCTTTTGTGGTAGTGGGTTCCTCTTCCCCGCCTCTGGGATGGCTCATTTCAAGCCCGTTGGGACTGCAAAAACTAACCAACTCCTTTGGTGGGCCACAGTTACCCTATCATATAGTCCCACCCAATCGCTTGGGTGGAAGTTACAAGACCATGGCTAAAAAGACCACCTACAAAAGTGATTTATCATACTACAAAGGATTAGTGGAACAGCCACTCCAGCCCTAGACTACCCAATGTCAAACCTTTTATAAGGCACGTTTAACATTTTGTGTTTAAGCCACTGTTAATTTGAGTTTTTTTTTTTTTTTTTTAACACTAATAACTAATCTTATTTCTTCCTAACTGATACAGGCAACAAAATTGTGGCAAAGCTGTTGCTATTTCTTTTTTCTCCAAATTAAGCATTTGTTACCTGCTGAGTGATTGAGAAAAGTCTGTGTATGCACAAGGGGACATTTATGTGTATCTCCATTCCACATCTTCCTATATCAGGGAAAAAAACAACCAGAATAGACTATGGCACATTCTGCAGCTGAGTGAGCAAGCTGCCCAACCCCATCATTTGTGCTCTGATCTGTCATATCCTGTGTATGGCTTTTGTTCTGGTTATTAAATAATAACCTAAGATCAGCTAATCTTCTGACCCACAGAGCCCCAAACCCTTCATTGGCCATGACACATTCCCCTCACAGAGGCAATAGAAGGCTTCACATTGCAGACACATTACCCCAAATAGCAAGCCCCTGGTAGAAATCTGTCTCAGTTATCTAGTGCTGCTATAACAGAAATAGCATAAGCGAATGGCTTTAACAAACGGAAATTTATTCTTTCACAGTCTAGGAGGCTAGAAGTCAGAATTCAGGGCACCAGCTCCAGGGGAAGGCTTTCTATCTCTGTTGGTCCTGGGGGAAGGTCCTTGTCATCAATCTTTCCCTGGTCTAAGAGTTTCTCAGTACAGAGACCCCAGATCCAAAGGACACACTTCTCTCCCAGCTCTTCTTTCTTGATGTAAATAATCTGCTTGTTTCTCTATTTAATATCTCAAAAAAGATTGATTCAAGATACAACTTAATCCTGTAGATTGTGTCCTGCCTCATTAATATAACTGCCTCTAATCCTGTCTCATTAACAACACCATAGAGGTTAGGATTTACAACACATAGGATAATTACATCAGATCACAAAATGGAGGACAACCATACAATACTAGGACTCATGACCTAGCCAAATTGACACACATTTTTGGGGGACACAATTCAATCCATACCAAAACTCAAGAATCTTTTTTCACTCAATTCATCAGTCATGTTGGTCGGATTCTTTCTTCCTGCCGACAGCTCCCAAAGCATGTCTCTTGTGAACCAGAAGAGAAGCCATGTACTCGGTGGGCAGTGGGCTAAAAAAGCTTGCCTGATAAGGCCTCAGGGAGTGATTCCAACTGTTCTCAAACTGGCCTTCTCTGTCAAGCTGCACTGTCTTCTTAATTCATTTATTTTTCCCGTGGTTACTAAACCCATTGCTGTTGAGTTGATTTTGACTCTAGGAATCCTGGAGACAGAGTAGAACTGCCCCACAAGGTCTTCAAGGCTGTGATCTTTATGGGAGCAGGCTGCCACATCTTTCTACCAAGGAGCAGCTGATGGGTTCCAACTGCCAGCCTTTAGGTTAGCAGCCAAGTGCTTAACCACCAGGGCTTCTTAGGCAGAACTTAAGGTATAGTGATTAGAAAGAACACTAGATCTGACATGAAGACGTAGAGTCAAATTTCAGATCTCCCACTGAATTGGTGAGCAACCCAGGTCAAGCTATTTAATTCTTGAATGTTCTCATTTCAAACATGGGGCTAGTGATGCCTACCTCCAAGTGCTACTCTAAGCATGAAGTTAGATAGCACGTTTGAAATGCTTAACACAGGGCTCCACATGTAGAAATAGGTCTATAAATATTGGCTGAATCTGAGTCTAAACCAGTAGTTAATATTGAGTAAATTTGTACTGAAAAAAATGATACACCAATGGTTAACCATACGCTTTCAAAATCTAAATGATGGAATATATTCTAAGAGAGTACAGATTGAATAATATAGTTGATAGAGTTTCAAAATGAATACAACAGTCAATAATAATAATGAGCCTTTATTGAACACTTGCTATTTGCCAAATTTGCTAAGCATATTGCATAAATGATCTAAATGAATCTTCACAGTAAATTTGTGGGAAGGTAAATCTCCAGTTTACAGACATGGACACAGATCTAACAAGGGGAAAAGATGAGGAAAAAGCCAGAGCACATGGGTCTAGGAGGAAGCAAGACCCAACCTTGGGCCCAAAATGGAAGTAGCCAGTACCAGGGAGCCAGGCTCCCCTGCAAGTACTTTGAAACCATTAAGTCCTTCCTTCCTATAACCAAGTAGCAGACAGCATTAGTTATAATCAGCCTAAAATAAGAGAAAAACCTGTAAATATTTAAGAAAGAGTATGGAAATAAGAGGGCTAATTTTGTGACGACAAAAACAAATAGTGAAATTCATTCAGTAATGTAGATAAAATTAAGTTGGCAAGGAAGAACTTTTCCATGTGTTTGCGAATTCATGCTCTAGTATCATCTTTGAATTCTGGCTTTTAGGATCCTCCAGTCAACACCTCCTTCCAGGCTTCAGACAAGACCTTGACTCCAGCAGCTGGGAAACCAAAGAAACTTCGTAAAATTTTTTGTACGTGTGTGTATGCATTTTTACAAGGAGGGGGCTGTGGTGTTCATCAGATTGCAAAGGGATCATGATATAAAAAGGTTTAGAACCCTGCCCTGGTGCTGCCTTGCAGAGAGCCAGATGGTGGCTCTACAGGAATGCTGGAATCCTTCTCCTGGCCTCTGATGCTCTATTCTGACTCCAGGGATCCTGGAGACCAGTGCTGTGGAAATGAGGCCACAATGCAGATCCTCAAAGCCCCAGCCACATGGACACTGCCCCTGACCACCAGTGAGACATGGAGCAGCATATATTCCAGCTGTCCCCTCGAAGTAGCCCTCCTCAAGGACAGGCAGGGGCACCTAGGGCCAGCCTCATAGATCATTTTGTGAAGGAGGCGTAAGTTGCACCTCAGCCTTCCCAGCACATTCACATGTCCCCATTAAAAAAAGCCATTGTCTCTGAGTCGACTCCAATTCATGGCAGCCCCATGTATGTCAGAGTAGAATTGTGTTCCATAGGGTTTTCAGTGGCTTATTTTTCAGAAGTAGGTTGGCAGGCCTTTCTTCTGAAGCACATGTGAAATCTAAGGTGGTGAGATACTTAGTGCAAGAGAAAGATAAGAAGGCCCAAACAGGAAGAGAACCTCTGGCACCTTGCCTTGAGGCAACTGCTCAGCCCAGACTGCACCCTACTCTGCCCCAGCCATTCTTTTCTTGAGGCAGAAATTACTTACATTGTCTTCTTCCCTCCATCCAATCCCATCATCACTTTGGGGTCAAGTCACCTGCATCTCCCATGGTGCACGCAGGAACCCAAAGCATCCCACGCAGTACATTGCACAAGGTCAGCTAAAAGACAGTTCCCAGGTGTTGTGAAAACAACTTACTGAGGCACGAAACTGCCTTCTTTTCCCTGCCCCACCCCCATTCTTGAGCCATTTTCCTTATTTTTAAAATGAAGATAATAAGTCCTGTTATGCCTAACTCACAATTGCTGTGAGGTTCAACTTCATAGGCAGCAAGGGACAGGGCTAATATAAGGCACGTTGAAATTTTGATTTATCTTGGGAGAAGGGGAGTGGTAGATAACAGGATTGGTTGGGTGATGTTGGGGGGGTGGGGGCACAGGGCGTGTGATGGACCCTCCATAGACATCCTCTAGCTCTCTTACCTATTTACCACTTGAGCCTGTTCAGATAACCGCAGGAATTCTCCTGCTGCAATAATTCTAAGCAACACCAACAAAGGAATGTTCAAGTGTGTTTTGCTTTTAATGTGTCATTGGCACTTGAGCTAGTATTTGATACTAGTATTTGTCTAGTGCTGACCAGTTCTCTCAAGTTAACCACACCCCTGTGGAGCGGTAGGAAATTTGTGCAACCTATTATTATTGATGAAGCAAGGCAAGTCTAAGTGCACACCTCTCATGGTAGTGAACACTGATGTTATTTCCATTTCATCGGAAGGTCTTGCAAAACATTGGTGTTAATGTCTTCTTGCATTAGTCATAGATTAAAGAATGAAGAAACACTTCTGAGTAACACACAAGGGGAAAAAAAAAGCAGGAAAGCCACAATAATGTGTGCCTGGAACACAACCCCAATTTCAGTTTACTTGAGCAAAATCAACATGTAGATGTCTGTTTAGGGTACGTTGCTAAAGAACAACAACAACAAAAAGTCCCTTGCTTTTTGTTTTTTTATCTTATTAAAAAGACAATACATGTTCACACAGATGGAAAGAATACACAGAGTCACTATATCAAAAAAAATTGGTCGACATTCTACCATTTCAGGAGATAGCATATGATGAAGTCCAAGCTGCACTGAAGACATTTGTGAAAAACAAGGCTCCAGGAATTAACAGAACACCAATTGAGACGTTTCAACAAACGAATGCAGCGCTGGAGGTCATCATTCATCTATGCCGAGAAATCTGGAAGACAGCTATCTGGCAACTGACTGGAATAGATCCATATTTGTGCCCATTCCAAAGAAAGATGATCCAACAGAATGCTGAAATTACTGAACAATATCATTAATATTACACACAGGCAAAATTTTGCTGAAGATCATTCAAAAGTGGTTGCAGCAGTATATCGACAGGCCACTGCCAGAAATTCAAGCTGGTTTCAGAAGAGGACATAGAATAAGAGATGTCTTTGCTGATGTCAGACAGATCTTGGCTGAAAAAGAATACCAGAAACCTGTGTTTTATTGACTATGAAAGGCATTCAACTGTGTGCACCATAACAAATTATGGATAACATTGTGGAGCATGGGAATTCCAGAACACTTAATTGTGCTCATGGAGAACCTGTACATAGACCAAGAGGCAGTTGCTTGAACAGAACAAGCACACACTGCGTGGTTTAAAGTCAGGAAAGATGAGTGTCAGGGTCATATGCTTTCACCATACTTATTCAATCTGTATGACACACTTTTTTAAAAAAAATAATTTTTATGCTTCGCTTTTAAATTTTTTATTTTGAAATAATTATAAGTTGACAAGAAGTTGCAAAGATAGTAGAGAAGTCTCATGTATCCTTCACCCGGTTTCCCCAAAATTTTTTGTTAATTGTGGTGAAAATATGCACAATAAAATATACCGATTCAACAATTTCTACTCGTATAATTCAGTAACATTGATTCGGTTCTTTGGATTGTACAACTCCCAATGATTTTAATACTCTTTTAACAATTTTGTTGAAATATAATTGATATTCAGTAAACTGTGGATATTTAAAAAGTACAATTTGGTAAATTTTGACATATATATGTACACCCGTTAAACCATCATAATTAAAACCATGAACATATACATAGCCCTCAAAAGATGCCACCTACCTTTTTATATTTCCTACTTTCCTCCCCTTTCTGCCCACGCCACACCACTCCAGCCCACACCCAGGCAACTACTGATCTGCCTTCTGTCACTATTATAGTTTGCATTTTCTAGAGTTTTATACAAAGGGAATCATATACTATGTACTCTTTTTCATCCAGCTCCTTCCATTCAGTGTTATTTTGAGATCCCCATGTTGTAGCAGTCTCAACACTTCATTCTTTTTTTATGGCTACATAGCATTCTGCTTTATGGATATGCCATATAGTTCATTTGTCATTCACCTGTTGATGAACATTTGGGCTGTTTCCAGCTTTTCGGCCTATGTGCCCAAATAAAGCTACCGTGAAACTGCTGTACAAGTCTTTACATTGCCATATGCATTCACTTCTCTTGGAGTGGGATGGCTGAATCACACAACAGATTAATTTTAAAATTTTAAGCAACTGCCAAACTGTTTTCCAAATTGATTGCATCAGTTTATGCCTGCACCAGAAGCGTATGGGAGTTCCACTTAAAATCCCCCCCCGCCAACACTAGTATGGTCCGACTTTTTATTTTTTTTGTACTTTAAGTGAAAGTTTACAGTTCAAGTCAGTTTCTCATACAAAAACTTATACACACATTCCTATGTGACCCTAGTTGCCCTCCCTATAATGTGATAGCATAATCCTCCTCTCTACCCTTGTCCATTCAACTAGCTCCTGTCCTCCTCTGCCTTCTATTCTTGCCTCTGGACAGGAGCTGCCAACTTAGTCTCGTGTGTCTACTTGAGCTAAGAAGCACACTCCTCACTAGTATCATTTTATGTCTTATAGACTAGGCTAATCTTTGTCTGAAGAGTTGGCTTAGAGAATGGTTTTAGTTTTGGGCTAACAGGGAGTCAAGGGCCATGTCCTCTGGGGTCCCGCCAATGTCTGTCAGACCATTAAGTCTGGTCTTTTTACTTGAATTTGAATTCTTCACTACACTTTCCTCTTGCTCCATCAGAGGACTCTCTGTTGTGTTCCCTGTCAAAGCAGTCACTGGTGGTAGCCAGGTACCATCTAGTTCTTCTGGTCTCAAGCTGATGGAGTCTCTGGTTTACGTGGCCCTTTCTGTCTCCTGGGCTCATATTTTTCTTGTGTCTTTGGTGTTTTTCATTCTCCTTTGCTCCAGGCGGGTTGGGACCAATAGATGCATCTTAGGTGGCCGCCTGCTACTTTTCAGGCCTCAAACGCCACTCACCAAAGTGGGGTGCAGAACATTTCCTTAATAAACTTTGTTATGCCAATTGATCCAGATGCCCCCTGAAACCATGGTCCCTAGACCCTCACCCCTGCTACTCAGTCCCTTGAAGTGTTCGGTTGTATTCAGCAAACTTCTTAGCTTTTGGTTTAGTCCAGTTGTGCTGACTTCCCCTGTATAGTGTGTTTTCCTTCCCTGCACCTAAAATAATTCTTTTCTAATATCTGGATAGTGAATACCCCTTTCCCTCCCTCCCCCACCGTTAAAGAATGTTTTCTTCTGTGTTTAAACCTTTTCTTTAGTCCTTATAATAGTGGTCTCATACAATATTTGTCCTTTTGCAACTGACCAATTTCACTTAGCATAATGGCTTACAGATTCATCCATGTTATGATACGTTTCACGGATTCATTATTGTTCTTTATTGTTGCGTAGTATTACATTGTGTGAATATACCATAATTTGTTTATCCATTTATCCAATGATGGGCACCAAGGTTGTTTCAATCTTTTTGCTATTGTAAACAGTGCTGCAATGAACATGGGTGTGCATATATCTATTCCTTTGAGGGCTCTTATTTCTCTACGATATATTCCAGGGATTGGGATTGCTGGATCATATGGTAGTTCTATTTCTAGCTTAAAAAAAAAAAAAATTTTTTTTTTTTTTTTTTTGCTTAAGGAAGCACCAAATTGATTTCCAAAGTGATTGTATCATTTTACATTTCCACCAGCAATGTGTAAGTGTCCCAGTCTCTCCACAACCTATCCAACATTTATTATTTTGTGTTTTTTGGATTGATGCTAGCCTTGTTGGGGTGAGATGGTATCTCATTTGTAGCTTTGATTTGCTTTTCTCTAATGGCTGATGACTGTGAGCATTTCCTCATCTATCTCTTAACTGACCAAATGTCTTCTTTGGTGAAGTGTCTGTTCATATCCTTGGCCCCTTTCTTAATTGGGTTATTTGTCTTTTTTTGTTGATGTTTTGCAGTATCTTGTAGATTTCAGAGATCAGAGGCTGATCAGATTTCTTGTAGCCAAAATTTTTTTCCACCTATAGGTTGTCTTTTTACTCTTTTGGTGAAGTCTTTGAATGAGCGTGTTTGATTTTTAGGAGCTCGCAGTTATCTAGTTTCTCTTCTGGTGTTTGTGCATTGTCAGTAATGTTTTGTATCCTGTTTATGCCATGTATTAGGGGTCCTAGATAGTCCTTATTTTTCTTCCATGATCTTTATCATTTTAGGTTTTATATTTAGGCTTTTGACCCATTTTGAGTTAGCTTTTGTGTATGGTATAAGATATCAGTCTTGTTTCATTTTTTTGCAAATGGATATCCACTTATGCCGGCACCATTTGGTAAAGAGACTGTCTTTTCCCCAATTGATGGACTTTGGGCCTTTGTCAAATATCAGCTGCTCATATGTGAATGGATTTATGTCTGGATTCTCAATTCTGTTCCATTGGTCTATGTATCTGTTGTTCTACCAGTACCAGGCTGTTTTGACTACTGTAGTGGTATAATAGTTTCTAAAATGAGGTAGTGTGAGGCCTCCCACTTTTTTCTTCTTTTTCAGTAATGCTTTACTTATCAGGGGCCTCTTACTCTTCCATATGAAGTTGGTGATTTGTTTCTCCATCTCATTAAAAAATGTTGTTGGTTACTTAACGGTCTGACTGAGACTAGAGGAATCCCAGCGGTCATGGTCCCCAAACCTTCTTTTGGTCCAGGACAGGAACCATTCTCAAAGACAACTCATCAGACATGAAAGGGACTGGACAGTGGGTAGGAGAGAGATGCTGATGAAGAGTGAGCTATTTGTATCAGGTGGACTGTGTTGGCATCTCCTGTCTGGAGGGGGGATGGGAGGATAGAGAGAGTTGGAAGCTGGCAAAAATGTCACGAAAGGAGAGACCGGAAGGGCTGACTCATTAGGGGGATAGCAAATGGGAGTACAGAGTAAAGCGTATATAAACTTATATGTGACAGTTTGACTTGATTTGTAAACATTCACTTGAAGCTCAATAAAAGTTAATTTAAAAAAAATGTTGTTGGAATTTGGATCAGAATTGCATTGTATCTATAGACTGCTTTTGGTAGAATAGACATTTTCATAACGTTGAGTCTTCCTACCCACGAGCAAGGTATGTTTTCCCACTTATGTAGGTCTCTTTTGGTTTCTTGCAGTAGTGTCTTGTAGTTTTCTTTGTATAGGTCTTTTTCGTCTCTGGTGAGATTTATTCCTAAGTATTTTATTTTCTTGGGGCTTATTGTAAATGGTATTGATTTGGTGATTTCCTCTGACGTTCTCTTTGTTGGTGTAGAGGACTCCAGCTGAATTTTGTATGTTTATCTTGTATCCTGATACTTTGCTAAAATCTTCTATTAGTTCCAGTAATTTTCTTGTAGATTTTTTAGAGTTTTCTGTGTATATGATTATATTACCCGCAAATAGAGATACATTTCCTTCTTCCTTACCAATTTGGATGCCCTTTATTTCTTTTTCTAGCCTAATTGCTCTGGCTAGAACCTCTAGCACAACATTGTCTGGTGCCCGTTCTCAAGGGGAATGCTTCAGGATGATGTTGGCTGTTGGCTTTGTATAAATGCCCTTTATCATAATGGTTGAGGAATTTCTCTTCTATTTCTACTGTGCTGAGAGTTTTTATCATGAATGGGTGTTGGTCTTTGTCAAATGCCTTTTCTGCATCAATTAATAAGATCATGTGGTTCTTATCTTTTATTTTATTTATGTGATGGATTACATTGACTGTTTTTCTAATGTTGAACCATCCCTGCATAAACCAAAAAAACCAAACCCTTTGCTGTCAAGTCGATTCTGACTCATAGCAACCCTATAGGACAGAGTAGACCTGCCCCATAGAGTTTCCAAGGAGCGCCTGGTGGATTTGAACTGCCATCCTTTTGGTTAGCAGCCTTGGCACTTACCCACTACGCCACCAGGGTTTCCCATCCCTGCATAGCTGGTATGAACTCCACTTGGTCATGATGAATTATTCTATTGATATGTTGTTGAATTCTATTGACTAGTATTTTTGTTGAGGGTTTTTCCGCCTAAGTTCATGAGGGTGTTGGTCTGTAATTTTCATTTCTTGTGGTGTCTTTACCTGGTTTTGGTATCAGGGTTATGCTGGCTTCCTAGAATGAGTTTGGGAGTATTCCATCCTTTCCTATGCTCTGAAATACCTTTAGTAGTAGTGGTGTTAACTCTTCTCTGAAAGTTTGGTAGAATTCTCCAGTGAAGCCATCAGGGCCAGGGCTTTTTCTTGTTGGGAGATTTTTAATTACTTTTTCAGTCTTTTCTTTTGTTTTAGGTTTATTTAGTTGTTCTACCTCTGTTTGTGTTAGCTTAGGTAGGTAGTGTGTTTCTAGAAATTTGCCCATTTCCTCCAGGCTTTCAAATTTTTTTAAGTATAACTTTTCATAGTGTTGAGAGGTATGAGTTTAGTGCTGTCATTTTGATGTCTTTTGTGTGTGTGTGTTGTTCACAGTTTCCTTGTTCCACTTAATTATCTGTGCTGAGTTGTTTCTCTTTATATATTTTCTTTTCCTCTTTCTCCTTGTTGATTTTGTATTTGCTGAGACTTTACGTTTTTCTTGTTTTTTATTTTGATGTGTAGGATTGTTAGTTTCTTTTGTGGTTACCTCAATATTTACCCCTATTTTTCTAAGTTTAAACCAAACTTTTACTTCTTTATATTGCCTTGACTTCCTTTCCTTATGAAAGATCTATGACTACATTTTTAGTCCCTCATTTTTGTTTTAACGTTGTCACCTTTTACATACATACGTCTCTGTTTCCCTGTTTTGTGCTTTTTAGCTTTAATTTGTTTGTGTGATTTCCCTATCTGGGTTGATATCTCATTGCTCTATCCAGTATTCTAGTCCTGCGTTGTCATCTGAAGTTATTGATTTTCTAACTGAAGGACTCCCTTTAGCGTTTCTTGTAATTTTAGTTTGGTTTTTGCAAATTCCCTAAACTTTTGTTTATCCGGAAATGTCCTAATTTCATCATCATATATGACAGACAGTATTGATGGATGTATAATTCTTGACTGGGAATTTTTTTTTTCCTTCAAGCTTTTATATCTGTCATCCCATTGCCTTCTTGCCTGCATGGTTTATGCTGAGTAGTCCAAGCTTAGTCTTATTGCCTCTCCCCTTTGTAGTGACTTTTCGTTTATCTCTAGCTGCTCTCAAAATTCTCTCTTTATCTTTGGTTTTGGCAAGTTTGATTATAATATGCTTTGGTGACTTTCTTTTGGGATCTACCTTGTGTGGAGTTTGATAAGCATCTTGAATAGGTATCTTCTCATCTTTCATGATGTCAGGGAAGTTTTCTGCCAACAAATCTTCAACAATTCTCTCTGTATTTTCTGTTATCCTCCCCCTTCTGGTTTTCCAATCACTTGTACTTTATTCCTCTTGATAAAAGAAAAAAAAATTTTTTTTTCTTGATGAAGTCCCACGTAGTTCTTAGGGCTACTTCATTTTTTAAAATTCTTTTATCTGATTTTCCTCAAATATGTTGGTGTCAAATGCCTTATCTTCAGTCTCACTAATTTTGCTTCCATTGCCTCAATTCTACTCCTATGACTTTCTATCAAGTTGTCTAATTTTAAACTTTTATTGTTAATCTTCTGAATTTCTATTTGCTGTCTTTCTATGGATTCTTGCAGCCTATTAAATTTGTCATTATGCTCTTCTTAAGTGCCTTTATTGCTTTGTCTGTGTGTTCCTTGGCTTGTTCTGTGTTTTGCCTGATGTCCTTCCTGATCTCTTGAACAGTTCTGTATATTAATCTTTTGTTTCTATGTTGAAAAATTCCAGGAAATTCTCTTCATCTGGAAGAGTTCTTGAATCTTTGTTTTGGGAGCTTGCTGACACCATCATGATCTGCCTCTTTATGTGATTTGATATTGACCATTGCCTCTGACCATCAGTAAGTATATTGCATTTATTTATTTTATGTTTCCTTATTGTTTCCTAGCTTCTTGTTTTGTTTTGTTTTGATATGCCCAAATAGGCTGCTCACATAAGCTAGTTTCATTACTGGTGGCATTGAAGCTCTAAAGTCCTGTCACCAGGTGGTTAGAGATGTTACTAGGTATGTGAGCCCAGGAGTCCATTTACTTTTCTTGTGTGGATTCAGCTCAGATGCCCAGGTAGTCCATCACCAATTGTGTGGTGCAGGCTCTCACCTACAATCTTAGATGAGAAGGGGTGATTGGTGTAGGCCCAGGTATGTGGCTGCAGTAGGGGGTCACATGCTGAGCAAGGCAGGGGGCTGAAAACCACCCCTGGAGTGTCTGTGAGGAAAGCATGTCCCTGTTCCCTACAGCGTGTAGGTAAGTGGGTTTTGCAGCTGGACTATGGGCACCCAATTCTGTTGGCTGTAAGGACTGGGAGGCACCACTTTTTCTTGAACTTCTGTTGCAGGTGGCTAGGTGGTATGAGTGGAGCCACCAGTCCTCAGGGCCCTGATGTGGGTAGGTGAGGACTCTGCTTAATAGGCAAAGAGGTGTCAAATGTCACAAACCTGCCTCTCTACCATATAGCTGAAACAGTTGAAGTTAGACTACAGGTATATACCCTGTTGTACTGTACTAATGAGGGCCTATGCTGTTGAAATGTGCCCACATATGTCTATGCAGGGGTGAAAGGCATTCAAAGTCAACGGGCACCTTATGCCTGTGGCTTTGGGGAGTGAGCAGATTATTTTTTCCCTGTTTGTTAATTTGTTCCCTTTCCAAGGCCAGAAGAATGGTTCGGAACACGTGATGGGTCCTACTTCCAGCCCAGAGGATGCAGCAATCTCTGAAGCCAGCTCAGACCCGGTGCAGAGTGGGAAGGGGGCAGGTAAGCGGGAGAGAGGTTTTTCCCAAAGGGGTGCTTTTTTTATCTACGTGGTAGGTTATATGCATGTATTTCTTTTGCCAATTGAGTGTCACTTTCACTGATTCTGGAAGCACGAGAAGACGCTCCATTGCTCATTCTCTCCTGATGTGGAAAATGCATCCAAAATGCCATTGCTTGGTTCACCACTGGCATCAGCCAGTCTTGGACTGCAGGGTGCTAATTCTCACGGGGTCAGGTCTGACAACTTCTTGTTGCTTCTGAACCCTCTCTCCCTCCCCCTGCTGCTCAGTCCAATTCCTCAACTTTGCCTTTGATGTTCAGGGCTCCTAGATTGTCATATACAAGCAATTCACTGTTTTGGGGGGACTTTGTTGTAAAAGGGACCACAGAAAGTGTCTGACTATTCTGTCATCTTGGCCCTACCCTCCTATATGACATACTTATTCAATCTGTATGAAGCCTAACAACAGACACATGTTCACACAAAAAAAATTTTTTTAATTTACTTCTGAAGAAGAAATTGATGTTTCATCATCTATGGGCAACCAATGTCAGCATTTTAATGTACATCTTTCCAAACCTGTTTCTCTTACTGAATTAACAGGTGGGTAGACCAAAGTAGGGAAATACTATACATGTTATCTTGCAACCCACTTTTTTTTTTTTTATATAACCAATTAATATGCCAGACAGCTTTATCCATAGTGGTGAACAAAGATAGAAAACAGTGCTTTTAAGTGTCCATCATACATTAAAAACTCTTGGCAAAATAGGAATAGAAGGGAAATGCTTCAACATAATTAAGGGCATATATGCACAACCAACTGCCAACATTATTCTCAGTGGAGAAAGGCTGAGACCCTTCCCCTTGAAAGTGGTAATGAGACAAGTGTCTTAGGCTGGGTTCTCTAGAGAAGCAAAACCAGTAAAGCGTATAACTATATATAGAGAGAGACTTATCAAGGAAACAGCTCACACAGTTGTAGAGTTTGGAACATCCCAAGATCACGGATCAGGATAGAGGCCTTTCCCAATTCACAGAGCCACAGAAGCTGGCGAATCCAAGATCATCAGGTTGGAAAGCAGGGTTCCCACTCACAGGCTCTGAAGGCCGAGGGATACCAAGGTTGGCAGGAAAGACAGCAAGGTTTCTCCTGATTCATATAACTGCGGGAGTTGTCAAACCCAAGATTGGTAGGTCAGGAGCAGGACTCTTGTTCACAGACTGCGAAGACCCATGAATCCCAAGATGGACAGGTAAGCTGCTAGCGTAAGTCCCAAGAACCAGAGGTCAGAAAAGAGGCAGCTGCTGGATCTAGAACAAGCCAAAAACCTTGGCAAGGTAAGCAGGAAAGAAATAGGTGGCAGAAGGTGGAGAGATGAAGACTGAGGGGGCGGTGAGCCACCACATGCTCCACCCCCGCTGGTACCACTCAGCAGATTCCATCATGGGGGTGATCACATATCACATTTCAACAGGGAAGTGAGCACAACATTATACAACTGCCAAAACACTGAGATTCATGGTCCAGCCAAGTTGACACACAATCTTAACCATCACAACAAGGATGCCCATTATCACCACTCTTATTCACTATTGTACTGGAAGTCTTAGCCAGAGCAATAAGGCAAGAAACAGAAGTAAAGAGTATCCAAATCAAAAAGGAAGAAAAGTAAAACTATCCCTTTTCACAGAAGACATGATCCTTGTTGTTGTTTGGTGCCATAGAGTTAGTTCTGACTCATAGAGACCCTATGTATAACAGAATGCAACACTGCCCTGTCCTGCACCATCCCCACAATCGTTATGTTTGAATCCTTTGCTGCAGCCACTGTGTCAATCCATCTCATTGAGGGTCTTCCTCTTTTTTCCTGATGCTGTACTTTACCAAGCATGATGTCCTTTTCCAGGGAGAACTCCCTCCTGAAAACGTGTCCAAAGTATGTGAGACATAATCCTATACATAGTAAATCCCAAAGAACCCACAAGAAAATTTTTGGATCTAATAGAATTCAGCAACAGTGCAGGTCACAAGATCAACACACGAAAAATCAATAGGGTTTCTTTACATTAACAGGAGAACTCTGAAAAGGAAATCAAGAAGAAATACCTTTTACAATAGCCCTCAAAATGATAAAATATCTAGGAATAAACCTAACCAGGGATGTAAAAGACTCATGCAATTGAAACTATAAAACATTACTACAAAAGATCAAAAGAAAACAAAAACTGAACCTGTTGCTGTCGAATCTGTTCCAACTCATAGCAGTCCCATAGGACAGAGTAAAACTGCCCCATAGGATGTCTAAGGAGCCACTGGTGGGTTCAAACTGCCAACATTTTTGTTAGCAGCCAAGCTCTTAACCACTGTGCCACCAGGGCTCTGAGATTAAAAGAGGCCTACAAAAATGGAGCAGAAACCCTGGTGGTGTAGTGGTTAAGAGCTACAACTGCTGACCAAAAGGCTGGAAGTTCGAATCCACCAGGCACTCCTTGGAAACCCTATGGGGCAGTTCTAGTCTCTCCTATAGGGATGCTATGAGTCAGAATCGACTCGACAGCAATGGGTTTTTTTTTTTTTTTTAATAAATGGAAGGCAATTAGTGTTCATGGATTACAAGACTTAACATAGTGAAAAAGTCAATGTTACCCAAAGATATCTATAGATACAATGCAATCCCAATCCAAATTCCAGCAACATTCTTTACTGAAATGAAAAAAACATAATCACCAACTTTATATGGAAAGGTAAGAGGCCCAGAATAGCTAAAGCATTATTGAAGAAGAACAAAGCAGGAAGCCTCACATTCCCTAATTTCAAAATATACTATACAGCCACAGCAATCAAAATAGCCTGGTACTGGTTCAATGATAGACACATAGACCAGTGAAATAGAATCAACGACCCAGAAATAAACCCCTCCATCTATGGGCAACTGATTTTCCACTATGAATCAAATGCCATTCAATGGGGAAGGAACAGTCTCTTTAATAAATGATGCTGGCAAAATTGAATATCCACTAGTGGAAAAATGAAACAGAAACTATACCTCACACCATATATGAAAAAACTAACTCAAAATGGATCAAAGACCTAAATGTTAAAGCTAAAACTACAAAGTTCTTGGAAGAAAACATAAAGACAAAACCATGGGACTTAACTTTTTTTAAAATAAACTATCAAACACAACTATTAATGCACAAACAGCAGAAGTCAAATTAAATAACAGGGATCTCATAAAAATTAAATACTTATGCACATCAAAAGACTTTATCAAAAGAGTAAAAAGGCAACCTACAGACTGGGAAAAAATCTTGTGAAACGCCGTGTCTGATAAGAGTTTGATCTGTAAAATATATAGAAAATTTGAGCAACTCAACAACAAAAAGACAACTCGATTAAAAAATGGGGAAGGGACATGAACAGACACTTCACCAAGGAGGACATTCAAGCGGCCAACAAACACATGAAAAACTGTTCCCAATTATTACATATTAAAGAGATGCAAATTAAAACAATTAGGTATTCCACACCATCTAAAATGGCACTGTCAAACAACAACAACAAACAGAAAACAATAAACGCTGGCAGGGATGTGAGGAAATTGGAACCCTTATCCATTGCTGGTGGGATTGTAAAATGGTACAACCACTGTGGAAAACAGTATGGCGCTTCCTCGAAAAAACAAGAAATGGAACTACCTTATGATCCAGCAATCCCAATTCTAGGTATATGCCCTAAAGATATATATTTTTAGGGCCCTAAAGATATTAAAAGAAAAAAAAAATTTTTTTTTTTAAAGATATAGTACTAAAGACACAATCTGACATATGCACACCTATGTTAACTGCAACATTATTCACAACAGCAAAAAGATAGAAAAGATAGAAACTACTTTACCAAGCATGATGTCTTTCTTCAGTCACTGATTTCTCCTGAAAATATGTCCACCATCTTCTCTTCTAAGGAGCATTCCTGTTGTCCTTCTTCCAAGACAGACTTGTTTGTTTTTCTGGCAGTCCATGGCATATTAATATTCTTCATCAACACCATAATTCAAATGCATCATTTTTTCTTCTATCTTTCTTATTCATTGTCCAACTTTCACATGCATGTGAGATGATTGAAAATACCATGGCTTGGGTCAGGCACACCTTAATCTTTAAAGTGCTTTTTAACACTTTAAAGAGGCCTTTTGCAGCAGATTTGCCCAATGCAATGAGTCTTTGATTTCTTGACTGCTGCTTCCATGGGCATTGATCGTGAATTCAAGTAAAATGAAACTCTTGACAACTTCAATCTTTTCTCTGTTTATCATGATATTGCTTATAGGTCCAGTTGTGGGGATTTTTGTTTTATGTTGAGGTATAATCCATACTGAAGGCTGTACTCTTTGATCTTCATCAGTAAGTGCTTCAAATCCTCTTCGATTTCTGCAAGCAAGGTTGTGTCATCTACATATCACAAATTGTTAATGACTTATTCTCCAAACCTGATGTCCCATTCTTCTTCGTATAGTCCAGCTTCTTAGATTATTTACTCAGCATACAGATTAAATAAGTATGGTGAAAGGATACAACCCTGATGCACACCTTTCCTGATTTTAAACTATGCATGTTCGAACAGCTCCGTCTTGGTCTATGTACAGATTCCACATGAGCACAATTAAGTGTTCTGGAGTTCCCATTCTCAGCAATGTTATTCATAATTTTTTATGATCCACACAATCAAATGCCTTTGCATAATCAGTAAAATACAAAACTCGTTGCCATCAAGTTGATTCTGACTCATAGCGACCCTATAGGTAGAATAGAACTGCCCCATAGAGTTTCCAAGGAGTGCCTGCTGGATTTCACTGCCAACCTTTTGGTTAGCAGATATAGCTCTTAACCATTATGCCACCAGTATGTCTAATGAAACACAGGGTAAATTTTAATTGTTACACATACTGTTGTTGTTGTGCACCATCGAGTGGATTCTGACTCATAGTGACCCTACAGGACAGAGTAGAACTGCCCTTTAGGATTTCCTGGGTGGAGTAGATGCTGGGTTTGTACTGCTGACATTTAGGTTAGCAGCCTAGTGCTTAACCATTGCACCACCAGGGCTCCTTACCCATATGCCACTAGTAGTAATATAAACTAATGTGCAATGAAATCTTACTACTCACAGGGTACTGTGCTAAGTACTTGATGAAGTTATTTCATTAATCCTCACTATAACCCTTCAAGGTAGATACTATTATTATCTCTATTTTACAGACAAAAACACAGGCTTAGAAGGTCAAACAATTTGCTGAAGTGCATGTAGCTAGTAAGCAGTGAACCCTGAATTCGATCCAGGTTTATGTGTCCAAATTCATGTGGTTTAGAGTGTCTATTTTCATATGCAAGAAGTCGTGGTGACATGATGGTTTAGAACTCAGCTGCTAACTGAAAGGTTGGCAGTTTGAACCCGCCATCAGCTCCTCCAAAGGAGAAAAGACCTGGTGATCTGCTCCTGCAAAGACTACAGCCAAGGAAATCCTATGGGGCAGTTCTATTCTGTCTCAACAGCAGACAAAAACATTTCCATATGCAAGGAGGCTACTTAAGTGTTTCTTCTATGTAGGTTTTTATATTTACATTTATGAGTGTTTATGTCCTTTTCAACGAGAGTGTTTGTCTTTTTCTTGTTTATTAGTGGTAACTCTGTATATTACGAATATTAACTGTCATTTTTGAAACCAACTCTGTCTCCATCAAATGTCTTTATGCCCAATTAAGACATTTATTTCTGTTTATAATGAGCGTAGATATTTGAGTAATGATTGAAATAAGCCCTTAAACCTGCCGAAAGTATAGATGAATAAAAGAAGTTTAGTTAAAAGTAAACCTAACGCAACAGCATATAAAAAGGACTATTCTCCAAGATCAGTCAAGTTTCTATACTCCAGCAATGACCAATCTAAAAAGGAAATTAAGGAAACAATTCCATTTACAATAGCATCTACAGAATAAAATACCTAGGAATAAATTTACCCCAGAAGTTGAAAGGCTTATACACTGAAAATTATTAAATATTACTGAAAGAAATTAAAGAAGACCTAAATAAATAGAAAAATATTTCAGATCCATTGATTGGAAGACTTAATATTGTTAAGATGTCAATATTGCCCAAAACCAAAAATAAAAAACCAAATCTGTTGCCGTTAAGTCGAACCTGACTCATCACGACCCTATTGGACAGAGTAGAACTGCCCCACAGAGTTTCCAAGGAGCACCTGGCAGATTCAA
Organism: Loxodonta africana; assembly: GCF_030014295.1. Classification (NCBI taxonomy): domain Eukaryota; kingdom Metazoa; phylum Chordata; class Mammalia; order Proboscidea; family Elephantidae; genus Loxodonta; species Loxodonta africana. The sequence continues at coordinate 39,260,427 of NC_087342.1, forward strand.
ACTGCTGACCCTTAACCTATAGCACTTAAGTGCTGTAGCACTTAACCACTAAGCTGCCAAGGTTCCCATACTGCCCAAAGCAATCTGTATATTCAATACAATATCTATCAAAATTCCAACACTTTTCTTTCCAGAATTGGAAAAGCCAGCCCTCAAACTTACATGGAAAAGCAAATACCAAAACCAAACCTGTTGCTGTTGAGTTCATTCTGACTTATAGTGACCAAATAGGACAGGGTAGCACTGCCCCATAGGGTGCCCAAGGCTGTAATCTTTACAGAAGCAGACTTCCACATTTGTCTCCCATGGAGCCACTGGTGGGTTTGAACTGCCAGACTTTCAGTTAGCAGCCAAGCACTTAACCGCTGCTCCACCAGCATTACTTCATAGAAAAGAAAGGGGCCCCAAATAGAAACCTTGAAAAAAAGAACAAAGTAGGAGGACTCACATTTCCTGATTTTAAAACATATTACAAAGCTACTGTAATCAAAACAGTCTGGTACTGGTATAATGATAGACATATAAACCAATGGAATAGAAACGAGAGTCCAGAAATAAGACCATGTATTTATGATCAACTAGATAAGTTGCTATGTCCATTCAATAGGGAAAAAAAGAGTCTTTATAATAAATGGTGCTAGGACAAGTGGATTTCAATATGCAAAAGAATGAACGGACCTATACCTCACACCATATATGAAAATTAACTCAAAATAAATCAATGGCCTAAACAAAAGAACTAAAACTATAAAAATTTTAGATTAAAACATAAGGGTAATGTTTCAGCACCTAGTTTTTGACAATTGATTCTTAAATACAACAATGAAAAGCACAAGTGACAAAGGAAAAAAATAGGTAAATTGAACTCTATCAAAATTAAAACTTTTGTGCCTCAAAAGACTTTATCCATAAAGGGAAGAGACAAGTTACAGAATAGGAGAAAATATTTGGGAACCATATAATGGATAAGGGTTTAACATCCAGAATATATTAAAAAATATATATATATATTACATCCTAACAACAAAGACATAAACTCAGTCAAAAAATGGGCTATGGACTTGGAGAGGTATTTCACCAAAGAAAATAACGAATAGCCAACACGCATATGAAAAGATGTTCAATGTCATTAATAATTAGAGAGAGGCAAGTCAGAACCAGAGTGAGATACCACTTCATTCACCTAGGATGGCAGTGATCAGAAAAATGGGGGGAAAAAAAAGTGTTGACACAGATGTGGAAAAATTGGAATTCTCATTCATTGCTGGTGAGATTGTAAAACGGTGAAGCCATTGTGGAAAACAGTTTAGCAATTCCTCAAAAAGTTACAAATAGAGTTACCTTATGGCCAAGCAAATTCCACTCGTATGTGAATACCATAAAAATTGAAAGCAGGAAAGCAAACAGATACATGTATATTGATGTTCATTGCGGCACTATTCATGGTAGCCAAAAGGTAGAAACAACCTAAATGTCCTTCAACATTTAGGATAAACAAAATATGTTACATACATACAATGGATTATTACTTGGATATAAAGAGAAATGAAGTTCTAATACATGCTACCACATGGATGAAACTTCACTCATCATGTTGAGTGAAATAAGTCTATCACAAAAGGACAAATGTTGAATTATCCAACTTATATGAAATACCTGTAGTAGGCAAATGCATAGAGAAGAAAGCTTATTAGTAGTTACCAGGGGCAAGAGTAAGGGAAAAAGTAAAGCTATTGCCTAAGAGGCACTGAGTTTCTGGTAAGAGTAGGGGAAAATTTAGAAGCCAATAGTGGTGGTAGTTATACAACACGGTGAAAGTAATTAATGTCACTGAATTTTACATGGTAAAAAATGTTGACATTAGAAGAGATAAAGATGGGCATTACATAGTAAAAAAAGGATCTATTCATCAAGGAAATTTAGCAATAATAAATATATATGCACCCAACACCGGAGAACCTAAACATAATAAAGCAAACACTGATAGAGCTGAAGGAAAAAAGAGACAGGACTACAATCATAGTTGGATGCTTTAATACACCACTTTCAATATTTCTATACAGAACATCTAGAAGGAAGATCAACAAGGAAGCAAAGGACCTGAATGAACTATAAACCAACTGGACTCAACAGACATATACAGACCACTCCACACAACGACAGCACAACATATACTCTACTCCATGGCACATGGATCATTGTGCAGGATATATCACATGTTAAGTCACAATGCAAGTTTCGACAAATTTAAAAAGATTAAAATCACACAAAGTAACTACCATGAGATTCCATCTCACACCAGCAAGGCTGGCATTAAACCAAAAAACACAAAATAATAAATGTTGGAGAGGCTGCGGAGAGATTGGAACTCTCATACACTGCTGGTGGGATTGTAAAATGGTACAACCACTTTGGAAATCTATCTGGCGTTATCTTAAACAGTTAGAAATAGAACTACCATACAACCCAGAAATCCCACTCCTCAGAATATACCCTAGAGAAATAAGAGCCTTCATGCAAACAGATATATGCACACCCATGTTTAGTGCAGCTCTGTTTACAATAGCAAAAAGTTGGAAGGAACCAAGGTGTCCATCAACGGATGAATGGGTAAATAAATTGTGGTATATTCACACAATGGAATACTACGCATCGATAAAGAACAGTGACGAATCTCTGAAACATTTCATAACATGGAGGAACCTGGAAGGCATTATGCTGAGCGAAATTAGTCAGAGGCAAAAGGACAAATATTGTATAAGACCGCTATTATAAGATCTTGAGAAATAGTAAACCTGAGAACACATACTTTTGTGGTTACGAGGGGGGGAGGGAGGGAGGGTGGGAGAGGGTTTTTTATTGATTACTCAGTAGATAAGAACTGCTTTAGGTGAAGGGAAAGACAACACTCAATACATGGAAGGTCAGCTCAATTGGACTGGACCAAAAGCAGTTTCCGGGATAAAATGAATGCTTCAAAGGTCAGTGGAGCAAGTGCGGGGGTCTGGGGAACATGGTTTGCGGGGACTTCTAAGTCAATTGGCAAAATAATTCTATTATGAAATCATTCTGCATCCCACTTTGAAATGTGGTGTCTGGGGTCTTAAATGCTAACAAGCAGCCATCTAAGATGCATCAATTGGTCTCAACCCACCTGGAACAAAGGAAAATGAAGAACACCAAGGCCACATGACAACTAAGAGCCCAAGAGACAAAAAGGGCCACATGAACCAGAGACCTACATCATCCTGAGACCAGAAGAACTAGTTGGTGCCCGGCCACAATCGATGACTGCCCTGACAGGGAGCACAGCAGAGGACCCCTGAGGGAGCAGGAGATCAGTGGGATACAGACCCCAAATTCTCATAAAAAGACCAAACTTAATGGTCTGACTGAGACTGGAGGAATCCCGGCGGCCATGCTCCCCAGACCTTCTGTTGACACAGGACAGGAACCATCCCCGAAGACAACTCATCAGACATGAAAGGGACTGGTCAGCGGGTGGGAGAGAGACACTGATGAAGAGTGAGCTAATTATATCAGGTGGACACTTGAGATTGTGTTGGCAACTCTTGTCTGGAGGCGGGATGGGAGGATAGAGAGAGAGGGAAACCGGCAAAATTGTCAAGAAAGGAGAGACTGAAAGGGCTGACTTAAGAGGGGGAGAGCAAGTGGGAGTAGGGAGTGAGATGTATGTAAACTTATATGTGACAGACTGATTGGATTTGTAAACGTTCACTTGAAGCTTAATAAAAGTTATTAAAAAAAAAAAATTAAAAAAAATCACACAAAGTAATTTCTCTGACCACAACAGAGTAAAGCTAGAAATCAATAAAAGAAAAAAACTGTAAAATGCACAAGCATACGGAAATTAAACTACCATTAGGTCAAGGAAGAAATCATGAATTTCATGGAGTCAAATCAAAATGAAAGCATGACATACCAAAACTTATAGAAAGCAGCAAAGGCAGTAGTCAGGGGAAACTTACAGCAATAAATGCCTACATGAAAAAGGAATAAGGATCTCAAATCAACAGCCCAACTCTACAACTTGAAGAACTAGAAAGAGAAAAGCAAACTAAGCCTAAACCTAACAGAATAAGAGAAATAACAAAGATCTGAGCAGAAATAAAATCAAAAACAGAAAAACAATAGAATCAACAAAATCAGAAGTTAGTTCTTTGAAAAAAATTAATAAAATTGACATAACCATTACCTATACTGACAAAGAGAACAGATGCAAACAAACAAAATAAGAAATGAAATGTAAGTGGAGACTTTACAACTGACCTGATAGAAATAAAGAAAACTATGAAAGCATATTACAGACAACTCTACAACAACAAATTGGATAACCTAGATGAAATGGCCCCTACGAGTCTGTCAGTTTGTTGTACTGTGGGGACTTGAGTGTTGCTGTGATGCTGGAAGGTATGCCACAAGTATTCAGATACCTGCAGGGTCACCCATGGAGGACAGGTTTCAGCTGAGCTTCCAGACTAAGACAGACTAGGAAGAAGGACTTGGCAGTCTACCTCTGAAAACCATTAGCCAGTGAAAACCTTATGAATAGCAGTGGAACATTGTCGATACAGTGCCTGAAGATGAGCCCCCAGGTTGGAAGGCACTCAAAATACAACTATGTAAGAGCTGCCTCCTCAAAGTAGAGCCATCTTTAATGACATGGTTGCAGTAAAGCTTTTGGCACCTTCATTTGCTGATGTGGCATGGCTCAAAATGAGAAAAAAACAGCAGCAAATATCCATTAATAATCAGAATCTGGGGTGAAATATGAACCTAGGAAAATTGGAAATCATCAAAAATGAAATGGAACACATAAAGATCAATATCCTCGGAGTTAGTGAGCTGAAATGGACTGGTATTGGCCATGAATGGGACAATCATACAGTCTACTATGCCGGCAATAGTAGAAGAGGAATGGTATTGCATTCATAGTCAAAAAGAACATTTCAAGATCTATCCTGAAGTACAACGCTGTCAGTGATAGGATAATATCCATACGCCTACAAGGAAGACCAATTAATATGACTATTATTCAAATTTACTCACCAACCACTAAGGCCAAAGATGAAGAAATAGAAGATTTTTATCAGCTGCTGCAGTCTGAAATTGATTGAACATGCAATCAAGATGCCTTGATAATTACTGGTGATTGGAATGCAAAAGTTGGAAACAAAGAAGAAGGATAGGTAGTTGAAAAACATGGCCTTGGTGATAGAAATAATGCCGGAGAAGGAATAATAGAACTTTGCAAGACCAACGACTTCTTCATTGCAAATACCTTCTGTCACCAACATAAACGGCGACGATACACATAACATGGACCTCATCAAATGGAATACACAGGAATCAAATTGACTACATCTGTGGAGAGAGACAACGGAAAAATTCAATATTATCAGTCAGAATAAGGCCAGGAGCCAACTGTGGAACAGACCATCAATTGCTCATATGCAAGTTCAAGTTGAAACTAAAGAAAATCAGAGCAAGTCCACAAGAGCCAAAATATGACCTTGAGTATATCCCACCTGAATTTAGAGACCACCTCAAGAATAGATTTGACACGTTGAATACTAATGACCGAAGATCAGACAAGTTGTGGAATGACATCAAGGACATCATACATGAAAAAAAGGAAGAGGTCATTGAAAAGACGGGAAACAGAGAAAAGACCAAAATGGATGTCAGAGGAGACTCTGAAACTTGCTCTTGAACATCGAGTTGCTAAGGCAAAAGGAAGAAATTATAAAGTAAAAGAACTGAAGAGAAGATTTCAAAGGGCAGCTTGAGAAGACAAAGTAAAGTATTGTAATGACATGTGCAAAGAGCTAGAGATAGAAAACCAAAAGGGAAGAACACACTCGGCATTTCTAAAGCTGAAAGAAACTGAAGAAAAAAATCAAGCCTCAAGTTGCAATAGTGAAGGATTCTATGGGGAAAATATTAGACAATGCAGGAAGCATCAAAAGAAGATGGAAAAAATACACAGAGTCATTATACCAAAAAGAATTACTCAAATGTTCAAAAATTTCAAGAGGCAGCATATGATCATGAACCGATGGTACTGAAGGAAGAAGTCCAAGCTGCTTTGAAGGCATTGGAGAAAAACAAGGCTCCAGGAATTGATGGAATATCAATTGAGATGTTTCAACAAACAGAGGCAGCTCTGGAAGTGCTCACTCCTCTATACCAAGAAATATTGAAGACAGCTTCCTGGCCAACTGACTGGAAGAGATCCATGTTTATGCCTATTCCCAAGAAAGGTGATCCAACCAAATGAGGAAATTATAGAACAATTTCATTAATTTCACACACAAGCAAAATTTGAAGATCATTCAAAAGCAGCTGCAGCAGTACATCGACCGGGAACTGCCAGAAATTCAGGCTGGTTTGAGAAGAGGACGTGGAACCAGGGATATCACTGCTGATGTCAGATGGATCCTGGCTGAAAGCAGAGAATACCAGAAGGATGCTTAAAAATGTGTTTTATTGACTATGCAAAGGCATAAGGTTGGATAACACTGCAAAGAATGGGAATTCCAGAACACTTAATTAATGGTGCTCATGAATTATTATTATTATTTTTTTTTATGAGGAACCTGTACATAAATCAAGAGGCAGTTGTTTGGACAGAACGAGGGGATACTGATTGGTTTAAAGTCAGGAAAGGTGTGAGTCAGAGTTGTATCCTTTCATCATATCTATTCAATCTGTATCCTAAGCAAATAATGTGAGAGGCTGAACTTTATGAAGAAGAATGGGGCATCAGGATTGGAGGAAGACTCATTAACAACCTGACTTATGCTTGCTGAAAGTGAAGAGGACTTGAAGCAGTTACTGATGAAGATCAAAGACAACAGCCTTCAGTATGGATTACACCTCAACATAAAGAAAACAAAAATCCTCGCAAATGGACCAATGAGCAACATCATGATAAATGGAGTAACAATTGAAGTTGTCAAGTATTTCATTTTACTTCATTCCACAATCGACACCCGCAGAAGCAGCAGTCCAGAAATCAAAAGACACATTTCATTGGGCAAATCTGCTGCAAAGAACCTCTTTAAAGTGTTGAAAAGCAAAGATGTCACCTTGAAGACTAAGATGCGCCTGACCCAAGCCATGGTTTTTTCAATCCCATCATATGCATGAGAAAGCTGGACAATGAACAAGGAAGACTGAAGAAGCATCGACACCTTTGAATTGTGGTGTTGGCAAAGAATATTGAATATACCATGGACTGCCAAAAGAATGAACAAATCTGTCCCCAATATTGTGTACTGTCTTACCCTTCACCAAAGTTACCACTTCCAACACCTTTCTTGATGAAAATCCTCAAGAAGATTGGAATAAAAGGAAAGTTCCTCAGTATGATTCAGGGCATACGTTAAAGCCAACAGCCAACATCATACTTTAATGGAGAAGGATTGAGAGCTTTCCCCTTGAAATCGGGAACAAGACCAGGGTGCCCACTCTTACCACTTCTCTTTAATATCATATTAGAAGTCCTAGCCAGAGTAATAAGACGGAAAATTAAATAAAAGGCAACCAGATTGGAAAAAGAAGTAAAATTATCTCTATTCTGAATGACATGATCCAATATACAGAAAATTCCAAATAGTCCACAAGAAAATGTCTAGAGCTAATAGAGGAATTTGGTAAAGTTGTAGGTTACAAGGTCGACCAAAAAAATCGATAGGGTCTCTATATATCAGCAGTGAGAAATCTGAAAGGAAAATTAGGGAAATGATTCCATTTACAACAGCATCTTAGAGGATAAAATCCCAGTGAATAAGTTTAACCAGGGATGTGAAGAACTTATACAAAGAAAACTGTGAGAGTCAAAACTCAATATGACTTGTTTTTCTGGGTCTCAAGTTTTCCACCTTTGACAGGGTGCAGTCTTACCACTTTTCTATCACTCTGTATTAAGAATCCTACCTCATAAACACTCAGAAAGTGTTTCTTTTCAATTTTATAGGGCTGGAACAGAAATGAAACCTTTTTTTATGATTTGCATGTTCATTCAAATTATGTATGGATATGTGCATATGCTATTCAAAGAAAGATAAGGATAAAATTCACTTTTTAATAAAAAAATCTAACTCCAACTGTTCCATTTGGTTTGGTTTTCTCATTAAAATTACTGAAACAAATTTCTAAGTCCATTGTCGTTGTTATGTGCCATGGAGTCAGTTCTGACTCATAACAACCCTACACAAAACAGAATGATACCCTGCCTAGTCCTGTGCCATACTCACAATTGTTGTTACTCTTGATTCCATTGTTGCAGCCACTGTATTAATCCATCTCATTGATGATCTTCCTCTCTATCTCAAACCCTCTACTTTACCAAGCATGATGTCCTTCTCCAGGAACTGGTCCCTCCTGATAACATGTCCAAAATAAGGGAGACAATGTCTCGCCATCTTCGCTCCCAAGGAGCAGTCCAGCTGTTATTTCTTCCAAGACAGATTTGTTCATTCTTCCGGCAGTCCTGGTATATTCAGTATTCTTTGCCAACACCATAATTCAATGACATCAATACTCCTTTGGTTTTCCTTATTCATTGTTTAAGTCCTTAGCCTTATTGAGAAACTGTTTGTCTCCTTTACCTTTTCCAAATTCTTTCAAAGCCTCTATATAGTTGAAAACTTACATTTGACTTAAAGGCTCAGGCTTTTCTAATGGTAGGTCTTTACCATCTTCATCTTCATATTTAGATTGCAAGTCCACAATTTTCTTCAAGTTTTTATCATCTATTTTTGTGGCAATTTCTTTGTCGATATCAGTGTAAGATGCAACAATGACCCTATTTTATGAAACATCACTATAAATGTCATTTATTTCATCCTGAATCTGCATGATGTTATCAGGCTCTATAACTGTTTCATTTTGTATACTATTGCCACAGTTCTTAAAGCCTTTTCTTACAGTTTCATTTTAATCATTTTGATTGATCACTTAAGAAATGAAATTGCATCAAAGATATCGATTTTCCCTGAAATCACCGGTGCAATCTTGCACATCTCAATGTTGGCAATCGCTTTTTGAAACAATAGCTTTTTATTTTAGTATTTTGGATAATGTCATTATCCAGAGGTTGTTGGGGCAACATCATGGATGGTGGGAAAAAAATATTAGACAGGAGCAGTGACCAATGACAAGTCAACAAATAAAAGAATGCTTTTTTTTCGTGCTATTCTTGAGTATACTTAAAAACTCTTCATAAATTGCTTCCATCATCCAAGCTTTTTATTCCATTTCAATTCTACTGAAAGCTGAATAAATTGAATATTCTTGTGGCACCATGGTTTCTCATTCTCTCCAATTTTCCATGGTTTCTGTAATGTCCCATCCACAAACTCAGTCAAAAGGATGGTAAACCACTCTTTCAACACCCCCCCCCGCACCCCCCCCCCCCAACACACAAGCATTTTCCTTCTTCATTTTCAGGTTTCGGTTAGGTATTACTCTGTAAAATAGAGCAGTCTCATGGCATTCGCAATGTCTTTAGGATCATATCCTTTTATGATCTCTTTCAGTTTTGTGAACCAGTTTTGAACAACGTCTTTGTCAACTTCATTTGACTCCCCACAAGCTACGTTGCAAGTGATTACACATTTGTTTGTTTGTTTGCTTGCTTGTTTGTTTGTTTGTTTTTGAAGCTCTGAAGCCACACATTAGATGCTGAGAATCCATGAACTTTTAATTTTTGCAATTTCCTTCACCTTTGCTTGCAGGATAGGCCCTGAAATGAGAATATTTTTGGCAGAGATTTGAAGAAACCACTCAGAGACAGGTTTCTAGATCTCTGCATAATTTCCATCCCTTCCTTTCTTATATTTACGTTGGTGTTACTCGTATATTTTGCTCATTATTTTATCCTTTCCTTTCATAATTGAGCAAATTTGCATTTTGCCACATTTGAACTTAATTACAGTTTGAGAGTCTTTTTTCGTCTGTTATCATTGTGATAACATAAAACTCTTCCTTCAGAGACAAATTTCTAACTCTCATGTCCATGGCTGTGAAGGAATAAGTTTTTGTCTTTTTAAAGAAACAAAAAAAGGACATAAGGAATAAGTTTTTGTCTTTTTAAAGAAACAAAAAAAGGACATAGGTTCTAATAAAAATTAAGGAATTAATGATTTTATCTTCTCAAAACCATGAATATCTCAAAAAAAATGAAAACTATCAAAATCATTATATGATAAAGTTAGCACACTTCAGTAAAATATGTAAGGAAAAAACACATGAAAACAATGGTTTTGTTTTTGTACACACATTGAATGTGTTAACAGCGGAAATGCTTCTCTATTTTTTGTGGAAAACATGAAAGTTTAAAGAACAGAATTTCAAGGAAATGAAGGAATGCATTTTGAAAACTGTAGTTAACGTGCATTAAAATTATGAGTAGTTAAAGCAAAAACTAAAAATTAAAGATAAGACAAAGAATAAAACCTCTCGAGAAAAAGAAAAAAAAGTGTGCTTTGCTAGATTTTAATGAAAATAAAGGAATTTCATTAGTATCTTTTATCTTCTTCCAAACTTATGGATGTTGTTCTTCCCTGGAAAATATTTACAGGCAAAAAAAAAGTGAACAAAAAAGGCAAACATGTAAGGAATAGACATATTCAGAGAACAGTAGTGATATACAGTATGCACTCACACACTAACAACACAAAAGGAAACAGAAGACTGAGACTTCACCTCTGACCCTGACACAAACCTTTCATGACGTTGAACCACACAGTATCCCCTTGTCTATGTACAGGGTCCTCTTGAGCACAATTAAGTGTCCTGGAATTTCCATCCTTAATAATGTTATCCATAATTTGTTATGATCGTCACAGAGTCGAATGCCTTTGCATAGTCAATAAAACACAGGTAAACGTCTTTCTGGTATTCTCTGCTTCCAGCCTAGATCCATCTGACATCAACGATATCCCTGGTTCCACATCCTCTTCTGAATCTGGCTTGAATTTCTGGCAGTTGCCTGTTAATGTACTGCTGCAGCTGCTTTTTAATGATCTTCAGCAAAATTTTACTTTCATGTAATATTAATGACATTTTTCAATAATTCCTGAGCTCAATTGGATCACCTTTCTTAGGAACAGGCATAAGTATGGATCTCTTCCAGTCGGTTGTCCAGGTAACCATCTTCCAAATTTCTTGGCATAGACAAATAAACACTTCTGGCACTGCATCTATTTGTTGAAACACCTCAGTTGAGATTCTATCAGTTCCTGGAGCGTTGTTTTTCACCTATGCTTTCAGTGCAGCTTGGACTTCTTCCTTCAGTACCATGCTGATCATATATGTGAACTCCCAAGTTTCCCTGAGATCCTTAAAGCAGCGCAGCTCCTGCTATCTCCTCTCACCGATGCGGGTCTGAAGGAAGCTGTGGAATGCACTCCTACTGCCGCAACAGGGCCGAAGGCTGCCTCACACTCATTAATGCTTCCGAGCGTTCCTGCAGAACCTAGGCATTTCAAACTGAGAAAGATCTCTGAAATGATCCAGTCCAGTCCCCTTACTTAACAGTTGATGGAAGGAATGTCAAAACAGGTTAAGTGACTTGCTCAAAGTTACATAGTTGGCCAGTAGCAGGAAAATGGCCAGGAGGCAGGTGGAAGAGCTCCAGTAAAATTCTCACACACATTTTGAAGAACTCAAATGAACTTTTCTCCAATTCTCCTTCTTCCCTCTCCAGCATTATATGTGCACAGGCACCTTTACATCCTATGTCTCGGACACTATAGACCATGTCCTTATCAAACAGGAATGTAATTTAGGTACCATGGCTGATCACAAAGCTTTGTTGTTGTTGTGTGTTGTCAAGTCAATCGCAACTCATAGCGACCCCGTAGGACACAGTAAAACTGCTCTAGGCTGAGATCTTTACTGGAGCAGGTCACCAGGTCTTTTTACTGTGGAACTGCTGGTGGATTTAGACTCAGTTAGCAGCCAAGTGCTTAACCACTGTGACACCAGGGTTCCTGAAGCTTACTGACAGAAAATCTATACACTAGAAGAGATCTTGCTTAACTTCAGCTTTACTTTTGAACCTACTGTTTAATTGAAAATTAGAACAATGATGGTATTTACCTATTTTAAAAAAACAATAAACATTTACCGTCAAGTCAATTCTGACTCTTGGTAAAACCCCATGGGTATCAGAGGGAATTATGCTCCATAGGGTTTTCAGTGGCAGATTTTTCAGAAGTAGATCACCAGGCCTTTCTCTGGAGACACTGCTGGGTGGATTCAAGCTCCCAACCTTTCAGTTAGCATCTGAGTGGATTAACCATTTGCACCACCCAGGGACTCTGCATTTACCTATACGCATTGCTATCAAGTCAATTCTGACTCACAGCGACCCTACAGGACAGAGTAGAACTGCCCAATAGGGATTCTAAGGAGCAGGTGGTGGATTCAAACTGCTGACCTTTTGGTTAGCAGCCACAGCTCTTAGCCACTGCACCACCAGGGCTCCTACTTACTTACAGGGATGTTGTCTTAGTCTTCTAGTGCTACCGTAACAGAAATACCACAAGTGGATGGATTTAACAATTTCTTAAAGCCTAGTAGGTTACAAGTCCAAATTCAGGGTGTCCACTCCAGGGGAAGCCTTTCTGTCTGTCTGCTCTGGAGGGAGGTCCTTGTCCGCAGGGTTTTCTCACTGTCGGCTCTGGAGGAAAGTCCTTGTCATCCATCTTTCCTGGTTGGGGAGCTTCTCAGGTGCAGGGGCCCTGTGTCCAGAGGATGTGCTCAGCTCCTGGTACAGCTTTCTTGGTGGTATGAGGTCCCCAACTCTCTGGTTGCATCTCTTTCTTTTTATCTCTTGAGAGATAAAAGGTGGTGCAGTTCACACCCCAGGGAAACTCCCTTTACATTGGATCAGGGATGAGACCTGGGTAAGGGTGGTGTTACAATCCCACCCTAATCCTTTTAACCACAGGCAAAACCACAACACACACGAAAATCACAAAATGGAGGAAAAACCACACATGGCCTAACCAAGTTGACAAACATTTTTGGGGATGCAATTCAATCAATTACTGGATTATGTTAATAGATAACAGGTCTCTGACCCATTTTGAGAGAACCGTCTTGCACATTCATGTCTGCTGATCCAGAACTCCAGCCAGGAGGGCCAGCAATGCTCTTTGCCGTGTTACAAACACAAGGGTATACTCTTCTGCATGCCAGGTAAGCAACAAATGGAAATTCCATTACCAGATAATGCACAAAAGTGAAGGAGCTAGAATAAGTCCACAACTGCAATGAATTCAAGTGAGTTACTTTTAAACTGTATAGCATTTACATAAAAAGTATGTCCTAAGTTTTGTAAACAATAATGTTTATAATTTTAACTTTAAAATATGTTTGGCATACATATGGATGCAATCTAGCATACGTTTAATATAATTCTAACATGTGTAGTAATTTAATATATTACTAACACAGGAAACATCCAGGAAATACTGGAAATACTAATATTTATCTAACACAAAAAGTTTTAATTTATATACCAAGTGAATTTCATTTTTTATTTTCTGTTGTGGGGGACAAGTGATTGATATTACTCTATATATGCTAATAAACCAAGAGGTGGCATATGATCAGGAACCAATGGTACTGAAGGAAGAAGTCCAAGCTGCTCTGAAGGCATTGGTGAAAAACAAAGCTCCAGGAATTGATGGAATATCAATTGAGATGTTTCAACAAACAGATGCAATGTTTGAGGTGCTCACTCATCTATGCCAAGAAATATGGAAGACAGCTTCCTGGCCAACTGACTGGAAGAGATCCATGTTTATGCCTATTCCCAAGAAAGGTGATCCAATCAAATGTGGAAATTATAGAACAATATCATTAATATCACATGCAAGTGAAATTTTGCTGAAGATCATTCAAAAACATCTGCAGCAGTATATAGACAAAGAAATTCCAGAAATTCAGGCCTGTTTCAGAAGAGCACGTGGAACCAGGGATATCATTGCTGATGTCAGATGGATCCTGGCTGAAAGCAGAGAATACCAGAAGGATGTTTACCTGTGTTTTATTGACTATGCAAAGGCATTCTACTGTGTGGATCATAACAAACTATGGATATCACTGCGAAGAATGGGAATTCTGGAACACTTAATTGTACTCATGGGGAACCTTTACATAGATCAAGAGGCAGTTGTTCAGACAGAACAAGGGGATACTGATTGGTTTAAAGTCAGGAAAGGTGTGCATCAGGGTTGTATCCTTTCACCATACCTATTTAATCTGTATGCTGAACAAATACTATAAGAAGCTGGACTATATGAAGAAGAACGGGCCATCAGGATTGGAGGAAGACTCATTAACAACCCGGGTTATGCAGATGACACAAACTTGCTTGCTGAAAGTGAAGAGGACTTGAAGCAGTTACTGATGAAGATCAAAGACCACTGCCTTCAGTACAGATTACACCTCAACATAAAGAAAACAAAAAGCCTCACAACTGGACCAATGAGCAACATCATGATAAACGAAGAAAAGTTCGAAGTTGTCAAGGATTTCATTTTACTTGGATCCACAATCAGCAGCCATGGAAGCAGCAGTCAAGAAATCAAAAGACACATTGCATTGAGCAAATCTGCTGCAAAGGACCTCTTCAAAGTGTTGAAGAGCAAAGATGTCACCCTGAAGACTAAGGTGCGCCTCACCCAAAAAAAAAGCCATGGTATTTTCAATTGTGTGATATGCATGTGAAACCTGGACAATGAATAAGGAAGACCAAAGAAGAATTGATGCCTTTGAATTGTGGTGTTGGTGAAGAATATTGAATATACCATGGACTGCCAAAAGAATGAACAAATCCATCTTGGAAGAAGTGCAGCCAGAATGCCCCTTAGAGGCAAGGATGGTGAGACTGCCTCTTACATACTTTGGACATGTTGTCAGGAGGGATCAGTCCCTGGAGAAGGACATCATGCTTGGCAGAGTACAGGGTCAGTGCAAAAGAGGAAGACCTTTAACGAGGTGGATTGACACAGTGGCTACAACAATGAGCTCAAGCATAACAACAACTGTAAGGATGGCTCAGGACCGGGCAATGTTTCATTCTGTTGCGCATAGGGTCGCTATGAGTCGGAACCGACTCAGTGGCACCTAACAACAACAATCCTTTCAGACTGACTTCCTTTAAAGAAGTTGATTGATATTGTTATGACTTGCAAAATAAACTTGCTTGTCAAGAAGTAGAGCTCCTTCTTGACAGCACCAAGATGGCAGAGCAGTCAGACACTTCTGGTGAACCCTCTTACTACAAAGACAAAAAAAAAAAC
This sequence comes from Loxodonta africana, assembly GCF_030014295.1. Lineage (NCBI taxonomy): Eukaryota > Metazoa > Chordata > Mammalia > Proboscidea > Elephantidae > Loxodonta > Loxodonta africana. Next base: position 39,275,774 of record NC_087342.1, read on the forward strand.
AAGTGAAATGATTATATTTATGACAAGCTAACAGCCCTGAACATCAAAGGCAAAGTTAGAAAATGGACCGAGTAGCCGAGGGAGGGAGAGACAGTTCAGAAGTGGAGAGGAGTTGCTGGACTTGAATCGCTGGGAACTCTCAGGCTGTGGAGGGCTGGTAGTAGCATTCAGCCACAGTTTTCTCAGGGAGAAACAGCCAGCCACACAGCCTACTCACACCTCTGGAACCAGAGAAGAACAGCTCTCTCGGCAAAAGCCAAGTACTTGTGTATATTTTACTGTGCCCCCAGCCCCCCAGCCAGCTTCCATAGCTGTTGATATTCCTGGGCCTGAGATAGGTCCTGCTGTGCATCCTGAGCCATTCTCCCAGCCTTGGAGATGGAGTAAATTCACAATTTGAGAAAAGATGATCTGCCAGCTCCATTAACCTGGGGAGCTCAGGACAGAAGTGGTTCCTGTCCAGGCATAAATGGTCCATGGACTTTGAATACCTTTCCCCCCTGCATGGACCTGTGTGGGCCTATTTCAGGAGAATAGGCCTTTGTTGGCAAACTGCAACTGTTTCAGCTATGCAGTTGAGAGGTGGGTGTTTGATGTTTGACACTGCTTTGCCTATTAAACAGGGTCCTCACCTACCCACATCAGGGACCTGAGGACTGGTGGCTCCACTCAGGTCCCCCAGCCACCTGTGACAGGGGTCCAAGGATAACTGGTACCTCCCAGTCCTTACAACCAAAAGCATTGAGTGCCCATGGTCTGTCTGCAGAACCCACCCACCTGTGTGCTCTAGGGAACAGAGATGTGATTTCCTCACAGACACTCGGGGGACAGTTGTCAGCCCCTGCCTTGTTCAGAGCATGACCCCCTGCTACAACCAGATACCATTACCTACACCAATCACCCCTGCCCCTCTAAGACTGTAGGACACAGCCTGTACCACACACTTGATGACCAACTACCTGGACACCTGAGCTGAATACATACAAGAAAAGTGAATGGCCTCCTAGGCTCATATACATGGCAACTGCTCTAGCCATCTGGTGACAGGACAATAGAGCTTCAAAGGTGAAAATAATCAAGCTAGCTCACTCAAACAACTTATTGGGATGTATCAAAACAAAACAAAGCAAGAAGCTAGGATACAGTAAGCAAACAAAATAAATTAATACGATAACTTATAGATGGCTCGGAGACAACAGTCAATATCAAATCACATAAAGAAGCAGATCATGATCGTTTCAATAAGATCTCAAAACAAAGAATCAAAGGGTCTTCTGGATGAAGGTGCTTTTCTGGAATTATCAGATGCAGAAAACAAAAGATTAATATATAGAAGCCTTCAAGACATCAGAAATGAGGTCAGAAAGATCAGGCAATATGCAGAACAAGACAAGGAACACACAGATAAAGCAGTTGAAGAAATTAGTTATTCAAGAACATAATGAAAAACTTTAATAAGCTGCAAGAATCCACAGAGAGACAGCAATCAGAAATACAGAAGATTAACAATAAAATTACAGAATTAGACAACTCAATAGAAAGTCAGAGGAGCAGAATTGAGCAAGTGGAAGCCAGAATTGCTGAGATTGAAGATAAAGCACTTGGCACCAATATATTTGATGAAAAATCAGATAAAAGAATTTTTTAAAAATGAAGAAACCTTAAGAATCATGTGGGACTCTATCAAGAGAAATAACCTCTGAGTGACTGAAGTACCAGAACAGGAAGGGATAACAGAAAATACAGAGAGAATCCTTGAAGATTTGTTGACAGAAAAATTCCCTGATATAGTGAAAGATGAGACAATATCTATCCAAGATGCTCATCAAACTCCACATAAGGTAGATCTTAAAAGAAAGTCACTGAGACATATTATAATCAAACTTGCCAAAATCAAAGATAAAGAGAGAATTTCAAGAGCACCTAGGGGTAAATGAAAAGTCACCTACGAAGGACAGTCAATAAGAATAAGCTCAGACCGCTCAGCAGAAACCATGCAGGCAAGAAGGCAATGGAATGACTTATATAAAGCATTGAAGGAAAAAAATTGCCAGCCAAGAATCATATATCCAGCAAAACTGTCTCTCAAATATGAAGCCAAAATTAGGACATTTCCAGTTAAACAGAAGTTTAGGGAATTCCTAAAAACCAAACCAAAACTACAAGGAATACTAAAGGGAGTTCTCTGGTTAGCAAATCAATAATATCAGATATCAACCCAAGACTACAACACTGGTCAGAGCAATCAGATGTCAACCCAGAGAGGGAAATCACAAAAATAAATCAAGATAAAAAAAATGCTCAAAACAGGGAAACAGCGATGTCATTATATAAAAGAAGACAATATTTAAACAATAAAGAAGGACTAAGAAATGTAGTCATAGATCTTTCATGGGGAGAGGAAGACAAGGCAATATAAAGAAATAAAAGTTAGGTTTAAACATAGAAAAATAGGGTAAATATTAAGGTAACCACAAAGGAGACTAACAAGCCTACTCATGAAAATAAAATACAAGAAAAAAATAGAGACTCAGCAGAGACAAAATCAACAATGAATAAGAGGAAAAGACAATATATAAACTACTCAGCACAAAAAATTAAGTGGAAAAAGAAACTGTCAACAACACACAAAGAAGTAGAGCTATTGTCATATTAATTATGTATGTACCTCCAAATATGGGACTTGAATAATTCCACAAAGAAATAAAGTGTATATTTTCCAGATTCTGTATACGATAACAATTATATTTTCCTTTCCATTTTGGACAGATTGGGTATAACCTCACATTCAGATCTCTCTCATCAACCACATAAGAACATGCCAGCAGCACTATAATCACATGACTCATGACATATCTGGTCTGTGCAAAGCAAACCCAGATGCATCTTCAGATTGAGTATATATATATATATATATATATATATATATATCTTGATCTTTGTGATGAGTCTCACTCTTGTTGGGTATCAGCAGTAGTCCAATGAATGTGAAGACACAGCATCAGGGGACAGAAAGTGAGTACACAAGTTTTTAAATGTTGTTACAAGACAAAAAACTCTCATGAAGATCAGCAAAGGGCCTGTCAATAAACATCATATGACAAACAGATGAAATTATTTCCGACTGCCATGTAAGTACTATTTTTCTTTTGACCATGTCAGACCTGAAGAACAAAATTACATGTTCCAAATCAATTTTGTTTACTTACTCATTTTCAAATATAGTTTTGTGTTAATGTCCAAATATGAGTCTAAATTTTATTTTATAAATTTTACTTATTTTCTAAATTTTATTTATTTTTAATTATTCAAATTTACTTGCTATGGTACAACCAGATTTTAAAAGTGACATAATTTTATATCCAGGTAAAATGAAATGTCAACAGCTAAGTGGAGGGCAAAAATGAAAGCTTGCACAAGATAAAAAAGAAAAAGATTTGTGAATCCCTAAACACAATTCCAAAATTAACTTCCTTTTTGAAACGTAATGAATCAGAATCGACTTCTGTTGAAAGCTCAAGTTTAATGGCTGCTTTAATCGTTGTACTAGTACCGCTAGTGCTGAAAATACTAATATCGATACAAATATAACAGAATTTGTTTCAAATTCTGCATCCATTTCTTACTGAAGTAAAAAATTAATAAAGGTGTAGAAGTGAAACTATTTTAGAATCTGAAATTGTGACACCTGCAGATCCCACAAATAACAGAAATAGAGATCATGCTTTGTGGAATAATTTTTCTTCTAACAATGCAAACTTTTGGATTAAAAGAGGGCCAAGTTATTGTCAACATCACAGTGGACAATTTGAAAATTCGTATCCAAAATTTATGGATGGTAAACAAACAAGGTTCTGTAGCCAGAATACATTTGTAGGGTTCAAAGCTAATGGTGAAAATTATGAGGGAGTGGCTACTGTATTCTCCATCAGTTGGCTACGTACATAGTTTTGTTTGCAAACTATTCAGTCCTAAATTACTTAATTCTTGATTTGTTACAAATGGATTTAGCAATTGGTGCAACTTGAATATGAAAAACATGTAAACATTTCAGTTCAGAGACTATGTTGTCATATTTAAACTGAAGACATAATTTTTACTTAACTCATGAACTTGGGACACAAATTAATGAACAACATCAGTATTGAAAAGCTGTTTTGCAATGCATTGTTGCTGTCTTACAACAATTGCTGAACGTCGACTATGTTTTCGAGAAAGAAACGAAGCATTTGAATCCTCACAAAATAAAAAATATTTGAATTTGTTGCTCAGTTACATCCATTTTTAGCACGTCACATCTCAAAATATGGTAATATAGGAAAGGGCAACCCATCACATAAGTCTAAAACCACATGTGAAGAATTAATAAACTTGATAAAGTTAGATCAACTATTTTCAGTGAAATACGTATAGCTCAACATTTCAGTTTGTAGATTCCGCTCCTGATCTTTATCATACAAATAGCTAGGTATGTTTTAAGATACCTATCTCCAACAAATGGAAAACCTGTGAAGCAATTTATCACATTTACTAGCTTAATCTTGTAGGACATAGCAGTTGATTTTTTTCCTACTATTCAGTTACTCTACACATTTTTTGCTGCCTTTACTCACCAATGGGCAGTTCTTAAAGCATATTTAGGCAATGATCAAGTATTAAAATATCTTTCTAATACACATTGGGAAACACATGCTGTAGCAATGAGTGCTATCCTGGAATTGTACACTCCGATTCTAGATGCTTTAGAAAATATTTCTGAAGACCAGACACGAAAAGGAGATACAAAAAGAGAAGCTGAAAACATCACCAACAAAATGCAAACAATAGAGTTTGTATTTATGGTTATGTAAAATAATAGGAGCCTTCATGGCGCAGTGGTTAAGTGCTCAGCTGCTAGCTGAAAGGTCGGAGGTTTGAACTCACCAGCTGCTGTGTGTGAGAAAGATGTGGTAGTTTGCTTCCATAAAGATTACAGCCTTGGAAACCCTGTGAGACACTTTTACTTTGCCGAAAGGATCATTATCGGTCAAAATCAACTCCACCGCAATGAGTTTGGTTTCTTTTTATATAATATAGAATAATACATTGCCGCATTTTCACTAGATGAGTCAAGCTCTCCAACATTCAGAAGTAATTTTAAAGAAGTGTCATTGAGCACCAGAAATCAATTTCTCGTAATCACATACTACACCATCGCAGACACACTTGAATCTTGCGTGAAAAGAAGACCTAAAGTGTATGAAGTTTTTTCAGATCGACTTTCCTTTTTAAACAATGAGGATATACCTGATGAAGAATGCATGAAGGCATCCAAGAAATTAGTGCAGGCTTATCCAGATGACTTAAATATGGAGAAGTGCGACAATCTCATTCTTACATGAGAACTAAGTTTACAGATTCAGGAAAGACAAACTTTACTCATGTAGGCATGTATGATTCCATAACAGAAGATAAAATACAAGTTAAGATAAAATACATATTTCTCAGTGTTGTAATTGCTTTACATACTCCTAACTTTAATGATCACAAACTGCACAACAGAATGCTCATTTTTGTCCTTGAAGAGACTCAAAAACCCTCAGTGTACAACAATGATTCCAGAAAGACTTGATTCATTATCCTTATTACATATGGAAGTAGATATTGTCTGGCAGCTTAACTGTGACAAAATCAATGCAGAATTTGCAAGAACAATGAATAGAAACGAATGTTTTTAATTATGACATATTAGAGATGAAAGATCTATGTAAAAATATAGTGATTTGTTGTAATTTTTTCTGATCATTAAATTTTCTTTTATGACATTTTTTCATTTGATCATTTTTAATTATAACATTTATTATGAAACAAGCATCATATTTGAAGTATAAACTGTTTAAAACAAAACTGGTGAAAGTTAATTTTTCGTTGTGGGAGATCAAGAGATTTTTACATTGATTTTTGAAACAACCTAGTTCGCTGACTCATTTTCCTTGTTGTAGAATATGTGGAATATTCTTTTTGTAGAAAACGTTGCATATAGTGAAAATATTAGTGACCTCCATCCACTAAAAATTTTATAATCCAGGTCATTTCATTCTGCTAAAACGGCATACACTAATTTTGTGTTCAATCACTAATATTATAGTCGAATTTAAGAAAAACTTACATCATGGACAGCTAAGACACACGCATATACATGTACATATCTAACTCACATATCCCATTTGAATGCATGAGTAAGCAGAGGAGGGGCACCACAGATTATAGATGTTTAGGACCCTCACATGCCTAAGCCAGCCCAGCTAAGGAGCCTTAAGAAATGCATCGAAAGGGTGAAGCATTTATTCACTGGCTCTGTCTCTCATTATTCAGGGTGTTGGGGGAATGTTAACCCCCATGCTTCTGGGTGTGACTGTGGTGGAGGGCAGCGGGGCCAGCAGGCATTCCACTCCCTGGCACTGCAGAAGGGCTTGGGGTGGTTGGTCATGCAGATGGGCTGGAATGAGAAGTGGGGCAGTTAAGAGAAGATGCCCACCAAGTATTGATATTTTATGGGGGGCAAAGGAGGATTCAAATGTCAGCATATGTATCTTTAAATGAAAATACCTTCTTAAATTTTTACCATATTTAAATTCCCATTGGTACTTAAGTAACAATAAAAGAGAATCTACACTGGTAGAACTCCTAACAAATATGGCTTCCCCAGCACCCATTTCAGCAGTGTAAATTCCAAGTGTGAGCTTAGCTGTGCCCTTGGAACAACACTTGCCTTGACAGGCTGCATGGTTCCCCCCAGGACTAGTGTCATTTCAGGCAAAATATGTGTCCTTTTCAATATTCTCTTGATCTTTTTAATTTTTTGGAGGCCATTTAAGGGTTACTAAAATTGTACAGAGGGACTGCACAAATTTAAATGTATCCCATTGGTTATGCACAAACACCTAATAGCAACCAAGGCTGTGTTAAAGCTAAAGGAGTGGCCAGGAAAGTGATCTTGTCCACAGTAGATGAAAATTTAACATATGGAAGGAAAATCAGCCTCTTGCTACCCAGGACTGGAGAGGTGCAAGGGCTGTGTTCATTAGGAGTGCTGCCTGCTTTCTATAGGGTCCTACCAAAGGGTGAAGAAGAGTGGGCTTGTGCAGGCAGGATGGAGTCTCAGGAACTAATGCCAGCAACCACAGCTGGAGGAGCTGCCTTACTTTTACTAAGCACTTACTATGTGCCAGTCATTGGGTTAAGTTCTTTATGTGTTTAACATCTGTAATCCTCATAATCATCTGGTGAGAATGCTATTATTAGGAAGAATAATGAGGAAGAAACCTCAAAGAGGCAGCTCAAGGGCATTCAAGCTAGCCATTAGTGAAGGGGACTTTTGTGTTTAGATTCAGTTGAGGCCAAGTGTCAGCTTCTATTTCTAGCAGTGTAATCTTGTCAACCACTACCTGCCTGTCAGTTTGTTATACTGTGGTGACTGGCATGTTTCTGTGATGCTGGAAGTTATGCCATCGGTATTTCAAACACCAGCAGGGTCACCCATAGTGGGCAGGTTTCAGTGAATTCCAGACTAGGAAGAAAAATCTGATGATCTACTTCTGAAAGAAAGCCTGATGATCTACCTCCAAAAATTAGCCAATGAAAACCCTATGGATCATAGAATATTGTCTGAGACTTTGACTTGCTTACTTTAGTCATTTCCTCAGGAGGGACCATTTGCTGGGGAACACCACATTTGGTAAAGTGAAGGGCCAGTAAAGGCAAGGGAAACCCTCAATGAGATGGATTGACACTATGGCTTCAAAAATGAACTCAAGCATACTAACAATCATGAAGACGACGCAGGACCAGGTAACAATTCATTCTGTTGTACATGGAGTTGCCATTAGTCAGACCCAACTTAATGGCAACTAACAACAACAATAACAATTACCCTTGTCAAGTTGCTTAATCTCTCCACAGCTGCTTCCTCCTCACTGGAGAAATAAGTTATTGGTAAGGATTAAATTAAATATGCTCCTGAAACAATCAGCTTAGAAAAATTGCTCAATAAACAATGATGATTTTAGAGGGTAAGAGAGTAGTTTATGGAAGCCATATATTATGAGGTTTGAATCTTTGACAGCTTCTTCTACTTTCCCTATGGGTAGGCAAGTGCTTTGGAAAGCTGTGATGTGGTTGGACCAGAGGCCATTTCCACTACGGTCATGATTGAGCTTGGATGTGCTCAGGCTGGACCAACTATCTGGTCTAGACATTTTACCTCAACAAAGGATGTGTGAACAGTGAAGGATGGGGTGGGGAGCTTTTCTCAACACTAGCCCTTCTCGCAGTTGACTCTCTCAACTCATGGTTCTTTCTTCTATCTCTTGTCTCCTTGCCTCGGATATTTCCCAATTTGGGGGTTGAGTGTAGAGCCAGACTTCTTCACAAGCATGACCTCACAGCTCAAAGCACAGGTGACCCCAGAGTGTCTAAGCTTGTTCTGAGACCAGGCTATTCTGCAACCCATCTGCCTAGTTCCTCCGGGTGGGCCACTGCCCTCATACATGTGAACGTGTGGCACAGAAGGAGAAGTTGTGATCTCACTTTACCTTTTCCCAGGCTATTAAACACAAAATAAACTGAGCCTCTGAGAGCCAGTGACTTTAGCAGAGGCTCTCACAAGATACCAGAAGACTTGCCTCAAGGTTTAGCTAGGGTGGAAAAGACAAGATACTTTGGCAAAAGACACTTGAGCTCCTCCTAGGTCAAAATGTTCTATTAGCTAACATGGGGTAATTATTGCCCTCAAGGGCATTGTGATTTAGCTGGGGAAAGCAAACAGATGAAGTGACTTGAAAACGCTTAGAAAGCAACTTAACAACAAGTGAAAAATAATACTGTAGTGCTCAGTCCTGAGTGTCTACAGGGTAAGGACCTATCTGAGCCAGCTTGAAGCACTTGGCAAAGACTTCCTGATTAGGTGAATTTTGAAAGGCTTTGGAAGAATTTCCCTTTTACAGAAGTGGACTGATGACATCCATACCCAATGCTTTGGTATTATGGGAATTACAAAACTCACTCTCAAGGAAGAAATTCTAGACCTGGATGTTTAGAAAGGAAAAGGCAGGACAGCACATTTCTCCAACACATGCAGGTTACAAACCTGGTGCCTTTCTGTTTATTTGCTGTTGGCTTGGTGCGGAGTGAGACAGCCAGCATTTGTCATCTCACCTGTTCCTTACAACAACCCATGACATAAGGATGAGGGTGGGCGGCCTGCTCTAGGTGAGGGCAGAGTTTGTATCTCCACCCAGGTCCCCTGACCCTAAGAGCCCCTGTTCTTTCCATAAGGCCTCTGCCTACCTGGTAAGCAATGACACATCCCTATATGTGACATTATTGAGTGTCCAGTGTATGCCAGGCACTGTGCTAAGCCCCTTTGTGAACATTTTCACATCTAGTATTTTCAACATCTGTCATGGATTGAATTGTGTCCCCAAAAAATATGTGTATCAATTTGGCTAGGCCATGATTTCCAGGATTGTGTGATTGTCCATCATTTAGTCATGTGATATGATTTTCCTGTGTGTTGTAAACCCTACCTGTATGAGGTTAACGAGGTGGGATAGGTGGCAGTTATGTTAATGAGGCAAGACTCAATCTACAAGACTGGATTGTGTCTTGAGCCAATCTCTTTTGAGATATAAAAGAGAGAAGCGAGCAAAGACACAGGGGGACCTCATACCACTAAGAAAGCATTGCCGGGAGCGGAGCGAGTCCTTTGGACCTAGAGTTCCTGCACAGAGAAATTCCTAGTCCAGGAGAAGATTGATGACAAGAACCTTCCTCCAGAGTCAACAGAGAAAGCCTTCCCCTGGAGCTAACACCCTAAATTTGGACTTCTAGCCTCCTAGACTGTGAGAGAATTAACTTCTGTTTCTTAAAGTCATCCATAGATGGCTAGCATGGATTGGATTATGTCCCCCCCAAAATGTGTGTATCAACTTGGTTAGGCCATGATTCCCAGTATTCTGTGGTTGTCTTCCATTTTGTGATTGAAATTTTATGTTGAGGGGATTAGGGTGGGATTGTAACAGCACCCTTACTCAGGTCACCTCCCTGATCCAAGGTAAAGGGAGTTTCCCTGGGGTGTGGTCTGCACCATCTTTTAACTCTTTAGAGATAAAAGGAAAGAGAAGCAAGCATAGAGTTGGAGACCTCATACCACCAAGAAAGCGGCACAAGGAGCAGAGAGCATTCTTTGGACACGGGTTCCCTGCACCTGAAAAAGCTCCTCAACCAGGGGAAGATTGAGAACAAGGACCTTCTTCCAGAGCTGACAGAGGGAGAAAGGCTTACCCTGGAGCTGACACCCTGAATTTGGACTTGTAAACTACTAGACTGTGAGAAAATAAATTTCTCTTTGTTAAAGCCATCCTCTTGTGATATTTCTGTTATGGCACCACTAGATGACTAAGACACCATCCTTAACCAGTAAACACTTAAGTTGGATCCAGTTGCATATTGGGTGAAGGCAGCAAGTGTTAGACTCAACGGCCCAACCCACATCTTGTTTATTAGAAGGAAATAGTATACTCCCAAGAGACGCTCTGAGATAAGGAGTTTCAATTATAAAGGAGAGGCCCACAGGAGGCAGGTGCCAATGAATGTGTTGAAGTGGTAGGGACCTGGTAGCTTAAACAACCTTCTGCATGGGCGCCCTCTTGACCCTACATGAGCTCTATTTCCAGCAGGCACATTCTCAGGCACTAGAGCTGGTATCAATTTCATTTAGTGCCCTGCAAGTTACCTTCCATTGTGGCGCTCACTTTTCCTTGTGTCTTGTTTACTTGGCATTTATGGGTCTTTTCTTTAGACAACTGGTGCCCCTGTTTTATTGATGCCCTAAGATAATGCTTACCTTTTTTATTGGGTAATCCATCCCTGCTCCTTAGTAGGTCTCTGTGAGATGGTCGTAGCTCCATGACGTACCTTCCCTGTCTCGCTCTCCCTGCTGCTCACTCCTGCTCCCTGGAATCACTTCGCAAGTAAACCATGTGCATGCAAGCCTACTTGCAGGCTCCAGTTCAGGGGAACCCAGGCTAAGACAAGTCATTTTCTGCAGTAAAATTCATGCTATATTTGTTAACTCGGCAGTCAGGATATGTGATCTTACAAAAGATCTTCCTGTGCCATTTCTACTTCAAGAAGACTATCTGGGAGACATAGACTGGACATTGAAATGTACAGAATTTCAGATTGTCTTAATGGATATGTGGATAATTAGTCAGGAAATTTGAAATAAGGCTATTCAGCAAATCTGGGATGGATGCTTGTTATAACTACTTTGCAAGAAGAGTGAAAATAAAATTTTGCTTTATTTCCCTCAAGAGAGTGTGACAGAGAAACAAAGAATATCAGTTTTGGTTTGGCAAAGTAGCGTCAGTCACATCAATACTAAGAGGTTATTATCACACCCAATTTTACTTGGCTGAGACAGCCAGTCCTTTTAAAACATAGTTTCCAGAAAGTTGATACCAATAAGTCTCATACTAAATATGTATTTCAATTTAACTTAATTGGCCTCTAAGGTGTACCTGAAGTGTTGTGGAGGAAGGAATACTAATACCACAACACTCCAAAAATAAACAAGACAGAACCTGAGAAAACAATATTGTGTTTTACCAAATATACAAAAGATCATAGGAGCAATCCAAAAGGATGAGTGTTAACTGCATATTAGTATGAGGAACCAGATCACCTCCCTGCATAGCTCAGTAGCACATTTAGGAGTACACCTACATGCATGGCTGATTGAGCATACCAGTCAAGTCCAACAACACACTAGGGAAATGTTCCAGACTTTCTAAGGCATGGCAAGGAAATGGAGATCATAGCAAGACATCATGAGCAGGGCTGAGCTGCAGCAACTGACCAAAAACTACTGGGAAAAAAATGATGTTGATCTTTCTGCACAGGCGTGGTGAGTAGGAAGACCAAAGAGAACTTTTCTACAGCATCCTAAGGCATGGAGCACAGGTGTGAGCCAATCAGGATATGGATGGCAAAGAGCCCTGGCTAAGTAATTTTCTCCAAGACCCTGAATCATTCTGGGCACCAGTTTCTATGTCTTACGAAATTAGGATGATAATACCAGAGAAAATCCTGAGGAAGAACAAATGAACGAGTATAGGACAAAGTGCTTTGTAAAAATAAATAATTCCACATCCACTAGTGTGATAGCTAGAACAGACACTCAACTCTGCTTAGAAAGTCCTATGTTCATAGCTAGTATAAGTCAACCTCCTAAAGTAGCATGAGAAGTAATTTAATTTAGACTACAAATGGCTCTTACATACCCTTAAGCACTATGGAAGTATCATTGGTTTATGACTGACATGAAAAAGCCATCCCTATCTCTGGTTGAAGGATGTCTGAACCTGCCTTCTGTTCTGGCAATACTGCCTGAGCCCAGCTTTAGTTAAAGCATAACCTAGAAAGGAACATCTTGATTGTTTTTGATCCAAACTATAATCCAGACTTACCTCCTTCCAGTTGGTAACAATGGGTCAAGTTTTCCTTGAGCAAGTTAAAAAAGTTACACTTTTTATTGGAGCTCCAGTTTGTCATTGTAATATTTGTCATTGTAATAGATATTTTGAAAATAAGTATTAAAAACAATAGTGCTGTTTGCATAGTTTAGAAATTCAACTTAGCTGAACCCCAGTCTCTATCATAAGTTAGCAAATTAAAATAAGTGCTTTGATCTAGTTATTGAGAATAGGGGGCTGTTAACATTTAAAAAGACATTACGAGCCCCTTGATGGAAAAGCACACTAATGCCTTTAAAGTAGTCTTGCAAAAAGAAAAAATTAAACTGAATCTGATTGAGTCTCTAATTTCAATTACCAACTAACAGAAAATGCATGTGGAGGAACATGTTAAAACACACCATGGGAATGCAGTGAGTAAAATCCATAATGTGGGAAACTCGACAAGTAAAGATTTCAGTTTCTTTGAAAAAAAGAAATGGAAGGAAAAAGAGAGAGAAAGGTGAAGAATAAACTTAAATTTGTTGTTGTTGTTAGGTGCTGTTGAGTCGGCTCCCACTCAAGGTGACCTTATGTATAACAGAATGAAATATTGCCCTGTCCATTAAACAAAGGTGAAAAGACATGTTGACCAATCAGAACAGTAGGGCTAAATTTGCCCTAAAGTACAGACTATTCTAGAACTGTCCTAAACAGCTTAAAAACAAGCCTGATAAGCATCAATCTGAAACACATGTAACTTACCTGGCCACCAAAACAAATTTCAATAATCTTTAAGTTAGATGACAAATCAAAGAGCTCAACAACCTAAACTTCACAAAGTCCTGCGTCCAATCAAAAAGTACTATATATGCAAAAACACAGCAAATTGTGACCGTAACAGGGAGGAAAAGTCAAATAAATACTCATAAATGACAAGACATTAGACATAGCAGATAATGACTCATAAAGAGCTATTATGAATATATTTAAGATTTTAAAGAAAAACATGAGTATAATGAAGACAGAAATGAAAATATAAAAAAAAACAAACGGAAATTCTAGAGAAGAAAAACAAAATCTTTGTAGAAAATAATTCACTGGGTAATAGTAACAGCAGATCAGACACTGCAGAAGAATAGTCAGTAAATATGAAAACATTGCAATAGAAAATATTAAAATAATGGACAGAGGAAAAAAAGACCAAAAAAAAAAAAAAAGCTCAGTGACTTGTGGCACAATAACAAGCAGTCAAACATGCATGTAATTCAAGTTCCTGAAGAACAAGAGAGAGAGTAGGTGGAAAACAAAACTTATTTGAAGAAATAAGGACTTAAATTTTCCACCTCTGATGCAAACAATAAATCCACAGATCCAAGAAGCTCAGTGATACTCAAGATGGATAAACTCAAACAAACCACAGCAAGACACAATATAATTGAATTATTGAAAACCAGTGATCAGCATGAAATTGTTTAAGCATCCAGAAAAAAAAATGTGCACACACATACCTATAACGACCAACAACAACCCACTGCCATCAAGTTGATTCCGACTCATGGCAACCCTACAGGACAGAGTAGAACTGCCTGAGTTTCCAAGGAGCGCCTGGCGGATTCAAACTGCCGACCTCTTGGTTAGCAGCCATAGCACTTAACCACTACACCACCAGTGTTTCCACATATAGGGAAACAAAAATAAGAGTAATCACAAATGTCTTGCCAGAAACTACGAAACTCAAAAGACAGTGGAATGATATCTTTACAGTGCTGAAAGAAAAAACTGTCAACCTAGAACCCGGAATTCTAAATCTAGTGAGATTATCTTTCAAAAATGAAAAAGAAATAATTTTTAGGAAAATATAAGCTGAGAGAAGTTTTGCAAGCAGGTCCACACCAAAAAAAAAGTCAACAAAAGTTCTTCAGGCTGAAGAAAAATGATATCACAAAGAAACCTGGATACATAGAAAAGAATAACAAATGAAAGAAATGGCAAATATGTGGGAAAATATTGGTTCTTGTTTGTTGTTCCTTCATTTCTTTAAGAAGGCTGGAATAGCCCTACTGATATCAGACAAAATAGACTTCAGAACAAGAAATATTATGAGGAATAAAGAGGGATGTTACATAATGTTAAAAAGGTCCACTCTCCAAGAAGACATAATAATTCTAAATGTGAACCCACTTAACATTGGTGCTGAGATAACTGGAAAAATAAATCTCTACTTTCACCTCACAACATATACAAAAATTTAACTCAAAATGGACCATAGAATTAAACATAAAAAGTAAATCTATAAAGCTTCTAAAAAAAATACAGGAACATCTTCGAGACTTTGAGGTAGGCAAAGATTTCTTAAATTGGACACGGAAAGAACAAATCATAAAAGAAAAAAGTCAATGAACTGAACTTCATCAAAATAAGAACTTTTAGGACTTCCAGCCAACATGGCACTATAGATGGAAGCACCACACCATCCCACCACAGCAAAGACCTGAAACACTAAGTAAAACAGACTAACATCAATCCTGGTACCCTAAGTGTCAAATGAAGAAACAAAGAACTAAGCCAAGCACAGAATGGAATAAGAAACTGACAGAGAACAGAGAGTAAGGAGAGATACTGCAGAAAGGTCCCCTATCAGCTAACACAGCACGGATTTGTCATTGAACTCCTGTCAGAGATCGGCTGACAGGGAGTACGGGAAAGCAGCTTCAGAGAGCTCACAGCAGGAGACAGGGCACCCGGTAATGAGCGATACATGCTTTCCCACCCCCCATTCTTTCCCCGGTACTCTACCTCTGTGCTTCCTGGCTGGCTGCGATAGCTCAGCTGGCTGGGAAGTGAAGGGCCCATGCTGCTTGGATTTGCCCCGCCCACACTGACAGACTTCCAGAGTGCCATTTTTTTGTTGCTTGTGTTGCTTTTTTCCACTTCTTTTTGTTTCTTCAGTTCCTCTGACTACCACCCCCTCCTTTCTCTCCAACACCTGGCTCCGTGTGTCATCTTTGCTTTCTTCTTGAAAGTCTGTAAAGCACCACTCGACTGACGTATGCCACCATGTTGCTGGGATCCTCGGGGCTTGTTGCTTTTGTTTTGTTTTGATTTGTTCTGTTTGTTTTCTTTTTCTTTTCATGACTTGGGAGCCACTTCCTCTGTCTCACAACCACGCTGGTGGTATCTCTGGGGGCATTTCTTTCTTCTTTGTCTTTCTTCACATCTGTTTCTAGTGTCTCTATACTTACCTTCCCTTCCTGTCTCTTGAATACCTGGTGCTATGTGACATCTCTACCCCTACTAAACAGACTGTATTGTGTAATCTGGGAGCCACTTACTCAGTCTTCACACCTGCACTGGTGGGATCCCTGGGGGATTTTCTTTTCTTTTTCTCTAATTTTTACTTTTTCCCTTATTTCTTTTCTTTCTTTTTCCTTTTTTGTTTTTCTCCATTTCTCAGTATCTAATCTCTCCATTCCCACAGCAAGCTCCATTAGCACTTTTTTTGCTGTTTGCTTTTGGCTCCTGTTTCTCTCTCCTCTTTCCCATATCCATCTTAGAGCCACACATCAAAACCTCCCCTCCCCCACCTGCACTGTGCCCTAAACATCACACACCCAAGTGGCACATGCTCGGCCTAGCAGAAGCTGCCCTGCACTGATTCCTGACCCACCCTGTCAGCCCTAGTATGTGCCACAAACAACCCATCCCAGCCCCTCCCCTTCAGCTTGACCTTCCTGCTATGCCATAGCTGAGTGACTGAACCTTTCCATTGGACAAGGAGGTGAAAAGTATTGTGCCCTCAGATGATCGATCAACAAAGAACGCACAGTCCGCTGCTCAGACATAACCAAATAAAAAAAAAACAGGCTGAAAGAAACAAATCCACAATCATTAAACAAAGAAAATAACAACTGAATGTCCTGAAGACAGCAGACAATATCAAAACATTAAAAAAAAAAAAAAAAAAGACAGGATGGTTCCAGTAGGCATCCAAAATAAAACACCAGATGACTTTCCAGTAGAGGAAAAGGCACTAGAACTACCTGATAGGGAATTCAAATCCCTAATATTCAGAGCTATCCAAGAGTAGAAGCAAAAACAGGAAAAATGAGGAAAAATAGACAAATCCATGGAAAATACAGACAAAAAAATGGAACAATTGAGGAAAATAATACAGGAACAAAATGCCAAAATAAATTCACAACTAGAAATCATACAAAAACAACCATTAGAAGTCAAAAAGATAAAGAACAGGATTTTAGGAATAGACAGTGTCAGAGAAGGGCTGAGGAGCAGGTTTGAAATGATGAAAGACAGGATCAGCAAAATTAAAGACAAACACTTGGAAACAACTCTGAGGAAAAATCAGAAAAAAGAATGAAGAAAAATGAAGAAACCCTGAGAATTATATGGGATACCATCAAAAGCAAAAATTCGCGAGTGACTGGAGTTCCAGGATGGGGGGAAAGGGGGAATGGAAAACACAGAGAGGGTCATTAAAGAATTGCTGACAGAAAATTTGCATAATATCATGAAAGATGAAAAGCTGATAATCCAAGAACCTCAACAAACCCCACATAGGATAGACCCAAAAGAAAATCACAAAGGCATATCATAATCACACTCACTAAAACCAAAGACAAAGAAACAATCCTGAGAGCAGCTCAAGAAATATTAAAAGTCACATAGGGGAGAAACAATAAGACTGAGCTCTAATTATCTGGCAAAAATCATGCAGGCAAGGAGGCAATGGGATGGCATATATAAAACCTTGAAAGTTAAAAATTGCCAACGAAGAATAATATATTCTGCAAAACTCTCATTCAAATATGATTGTAAAATTAGGACATTTCCAGGTAAACAAAAATTAAGGGACTATGTAAAAACCAAATGAAACTTGCAAGAATTATTAAAGGAAGTCCTTCGGTCTGAGAACAAATAAAGTCAGACCACAGCCTGAATCCAGGATGCAAGAGTGTACCAGCTAGATACCAACCTAGGAAATTAACTCTCAAAGACTACCCAAAACCAAAAGAGTTACAACAACGAACCAGAGAGGTTAATTTGTAAATGACAACAACATCAGAACAATAAAAAAGGGAATAAAAAGTATAGGTATAGAACTTTCTACTGGAGAGGAAGTCAAGGAGATACAAAGTAATAAAAGACTGGTTCAAACCAGAGAGATAAGGTTAAATTGCTGTTAACAAATCTACTCAACAAAATAAAGAAGAAAAGCCACATGAACCAGAGACCTACATCATCCTGAGACCAGAAGAACTAGTTGGTGCCTGGCCGCAATCGACGACTGCCCTGACAGGGAGCACAACAGAGAATGCCTGAGGGAGCAGGAGATCAGTGGGATGCAGACCCCAAATTCTTATAAAAAGACCATACTTAGTGGTCTGACTGAGACTAGAGGAATCCCGGCGGTCATGGTCCCCAAACCTTCTGTTGGCACAGGACAGGAACCATTCCCAAAGACAACTCATCAGACATGAAAGGGACTGGACAGTGGGTAGGAGAGAGATGCTGATGAAGAGTGAGCTATTTGTATCAGGTGGACTGTGTTGGCATCTCCTGTCTGGAAGGGGGATGGGAGGATAGAGAGAGTTGGAAGCTGGCATAATTGTCACAAAAGGAGAGACTGGAAGGGCTGACTCATTAGGGGGAGAGCAAGTGGGAGTGCAGAGTAAGGTGTATATAAACTTATATGTGGCAGTCTGACTTGATTTGTAAACGTTCACTTGAAGCTCAATAAAAGTTAATATAAATAAATAAAGAAAGAAGAAAAACATATGTTCTTGGTAAAAACAAAACATACAAAAACAAAAGAAATGGAAAAAAATCCACAAACAAAAGGAGTTCAGCACAGAAGAGTAAGAGGAACAAAGAAAACATCAGCACCACAAAAAAAAAAGCACTACAAAATGACAGCAATAAACTCACATCTGTCAATAGTTACACTGAGTGTAAATGGCCTAAATGCCATCTGGGACATAGCAAAGGCAGTCCTCAGAGATCGATTAATAGCAATAGATAAACACATCAAAAAAGAAGAAAGGGACAAAATCAAAACATTAGCTACACAACTTGAAAAAATAGAAAGAGAACAGCAAAAGAAGCCCACAGCCACCAGAAGAAAGAAAATAATAAATATCAGGGCAGAAATGAAATAGAGAACAGAAAAACAATAGAAAGAGTCAACAAAACCAAAAGTTGGTTCTTTGAAAGGTTCAACAAAATCGACAAACCACCAGAAAATTACAAAAGAAAAACAGGAGATGACACAAATAACTCAAATAAGAAATGAAATGGGAGACATTACAACAGACCGAATTGAAATAAAAAGGATCATAACAGAGTATAATGAAAAACTATATTTCAACAAATTTGAAAATCTAGAGGAAATGGACAAATTTCTAGAAAAACACTACCTACCCAAACTAACACAAATGAAGTTGAAAATCTGACCAGACCCATATCAAGAGAAGAGATTGAAAAAGTGATTTAAAAAAACACTCCCAACAACAACAACAAAAAAAGCCCTAGCCCAGATAGCTTCACTGGAGAATTCTACCAAACATTCAAGGAAGAGCTTACACCAGCACTACACAAACTCTTTCAGAACATAGAAAAGGAAGTGATACTTCCGAAATTCATTCTTTAAGCCAGCATAACCCTGATACCAAAACGAGGCAAAGACACCGCAAAAAAAGAAAATTACAGACCAATGTTTCTCATGAATATACAGGCAAAAATTCTCAACAAAATTCTAGCCAATAGAATTCAACACCATACCAAAAAAATAAAACACCACAACCAAGTAGGATTCATACAAGGTATGCAAGGATGATTCAACATTAGAAAATCAATCGACATAATCCACCACATAAATAAAATAAACAAAAGTCATTCAAAAAAGTCCAACACGCATTCCTGATAAAAACTGTCGATAAAATAGGTATAGAAGGGAAATTTCTGAGCATAATAAAAGGCATCTATGCAAAACCAACAGCCAACATCCTTCTTAATGGAGAGAGGCTGAAAATATTCCCCTTGAGAACAGGAACAAGACAAGGATGCCTTTATCACCACTCCTATTTAAAATTGTGCTGAAAGTCCTAACTAGAGCAATAAGGCAAGAAAAAGAAATAAAGGGCATCCAAATTGGTAATGAAGAAGTTAAACTGTTCCTATTTGCGAATAATGGGATACTATACATAACCAAAAAAAAAAAAAAACCAAACCTGTTGCCGTCAAGTGGATTCCGACTCATAGCGACCCTATAGAACAGAATAGAACTGCCGCATATAGTTTCCAAGGAGCGCCTGGTGGATTCAAGCTGCTGACCTTTTGGTTAGCAACCATAGCTCTTAACCACTATGCTACTAGGGTTTCCGATACTATACATAGAAAACCCAAAAGACTCCACTAAACAACTACTGGGACTAATAGATTCAGCAGAATAGCAGGATACAAGATAAACATACAAAAATCAGTTGGATTCCTAGTTATATATAATTGTTATAAATTAAGAGTATGATGAAAAGGAAATCAGGAAAACAATACCATTTATAATAAAAAAACCCAAATAGACCATTAAAAAAACCTTAGGACTAAATCTAACCAGGGATGTAAAAGACCTATACAATGAAAACTACAAACGCTACTGCAAGACACCAAAAGAGATCTACACAAATGGAAAAACATGCCATGCTCATGGATAGGTAGACTCGACAATTTGAAAATGTCAATCCTACCCAAAGCAAATTACAAATACAATGTAATCCCGATCCAAATACCAACATTCTTTAAAGAGATGGAAAAACTAACCATTAACTTTATATGGAAAGGGAAGAGGCCTTGGATAATTAAAGCACCACTGAAGAAGAAGAAGAAAGTAGGAGGACTCGTACTACCTGACCTCAGAACCTAATATACAGCCAAAAGGTAGTCAAAAGAGCCTGGTACTGGTACAACGACAGATACATTGACCAACGGAACAGAATCGAGAACCCAGATATAAATCCATCCACCTACAGTCACCTGATCTACGACAAGGGCCCAAAGTCTGTCAAATGGGGAAACAAGAGTCTTTTTAAAAAATGGTGCTGGGAAAACTGATGTCCGTGTGCAAAAGAAAGAAAGAAAGAAACAGGACCCATAACTCACACCATATACAAAAAACTAATTCAAAATTGACCTAAATATAAAGCCTAAGATTATGAAGTTCATGGAAGAAAAAACAGGATCGATGCTAGAGGCCCTAATACACAGCATTAACGGGATACAAACCATAACGAACAACACGCAAACTCCAGAAGAGAAGCTAGATAACTCGGATCTTCTAAAAATTAAACTCTTAAAACGCCCATCAAAAGACTTCACCAAAAGAGTAAAAAAGAGAACCTACAGACTGGGAAAAACTTTTTGGCTCTTACAAATCAGACGAAGGTCTAATCTCTAAAATCTACAAGAAAATCCAACACCTCTACAACAAAAAGACAAATAATCCAATTAAAAAATGGGCAAAGGAAATGAACAGACACTTCCCTAAGGAAGACATTCAAGTGGCCAAAAGACACATGAGGAAATGCTCAGGGTCATTAGCCATTAGAGAAATGGAAATCAAAACCACAATGAGATACCATCTCACCCCAGCATTACAGGCATGAATTAAAAAAAACAGGAAATAATAAATGTTGGAGAGGCTGCAGGGAGATCAGAACTCTTATGCACTGCTGGTGGGAATGCAAAATGATACAAGCATTTTGGAAAATGATATGACACTTCCTTAGAAAGTTAGAAATAGAAATACCATAAAACCCACCCACTTTTTTAGGTGGTCCAGCAATCCCACTCTTAGGAATATATCCTAGAGAAATAAGAGTCGTCACATGCATGCTCATGTTCATTGCAGCACTGTTCACGATGGCAAAAAGATGGAAACAACCTAGATGCCCACTGACAGATGAATGGATAAACAAACATGGTACATACACACAATGGAGTATTACGCAATCTTAAAGAACAATGATGAATCTGCAAAGTATCTCATAACATGGACGAATCTGGAGGGCATTATGCTGAGTGAAATAAGTTAATCACAAAAGGACAAATATTGTATAAGATCACTACTGTAAAAATTCATGAAAAGGTTTACACACAAAAAGAAACAATCTTTGACGGTTACGAGGAAGGGGAGGGGTGGGGATGGAAAAACACTTAATAGACAATAGGTGGTAACTTTGGTGAAGGGTAAGACAGTGCACAATACTGGGGAAGACAGCAAAACTTGTACAAGGCAAGGTCATGGAAGCTCCACAGATACATCCAAACTGCCTGAGGGACCAAATTGCTGGGCTGAGGGCTGTGGGGATCACAGTCTTAAGGAACATCTAGCTCAACTGGCATAACAAATGTTCTACATTCTACTTTGGTGAGTAGTTTCTGGGTCTTAAAACCCTGTGAACGGCCGTCTAAGATACTCCACTGGTCTTACCCCTTCAGGAGCAAGGGAGAATGAAGAAAACTAAAGTGAAAGATTAGACAAAAGGACTAATGGACCACATCTACCACAGCCTCCACCAGACAGAGTCTGGTACAACTAAATGGTGCCTGGTACCATCACTGACTGCTCTGTCAGGTACCACAATAGACAGTCCTGGACAGAGCTGGAGAAAAATGTAGAACAAAATTCTAACTTACAAAAAAGACTTGATGTACTGGCCTGACAGAAACTAGAGAAATCCTGAGACTATGGCCCCTGGGCACCCTTTCCGCTCAGTAATGAAGTCGTTCTCAAGGTTCACCTTCAGCCAAAGATTAGAAAGGCCCATAAAACAAAACGAGACTAAAGGGACACGGCAGCCCAGGGGCAAAGACTAGAAGGCAGAAGGTAATGGGCAAGCTGGTGATAAGGAATCCGAGGTCAAGAAAGAAGAGTGCTGACATGTCGTGGGGCTGTTAACCAATGTCATAAAACGATATGTGTTCCAATTGTTTAATGAGAAGCTAGTTTGTTCTGTAAACCTTCATCTAAAGTACAATAAAAAAAAAATAAGAACTTCTGCATTTTGAAAGACACCGTAAAGGAAAGGGTAAGCCATAGACTAAGAGAAAATATTAGCAATAAATACATCTGACAAAAGGACCCGTATCAACAATTTCTAAAGAACTGTTACAACTCAATAATAAATAGACACAAATCCAGTAAAAAAGGGGGGGGGGGGGATATTTAAACAGACCCTTCACAAATGAGGCCATAGGAATAATCAAGTAGCACATGAAAATACGCTCACTGCCTGTAGTCATCAAGGCAATAAAAGCTAAAACCACAATGAGACGCCACTTCACACCCACTAGAAGAACTAAAATTCACAAGATTACCAAAACAAAGTGTTAGGGAGGATATGGAGCAAATGGAATCCTGGTAGAAATTCACTATGGAAAAAGACTTTGGAAGTTTCTTATAAACTGAAAAAAAAAGACGTAACATACAGCCCAGGATTTCATTCTAGGTATTTACTAAAGTAAATTGAATAGTGGTGTTAGCAAGGAATATTGAATATGCCCATGGACTGACAGAAGAAAGAACAAATCTGTCTTGGAGGAAGTACAGCCAGAATGCTCTTTAGAATCAAAAATAGCAAGGCTTTGTCTTGCTTACTTCGGACATGTCGTCTGGAATGATCAATCTCTAGGAAAGAACATTACGCTTTGGACACATCATCTGGAATGATCAATCTCTAGGAAAGAACATTACGCTTGGTAAAGTGGAGGGTCAGCGAAAATATGGGAAACTTTCCATAAGATGGATTAACAATGGTGGCTGCAACAATGGGCGTACCAGGAATTGTGAGGATGGCCAGGACCAGGCAATGTTTCATTCTGTTATACATAAGGTCCCCATGAGTCAGAGCTCATTCGACGGCAACTAACAACATCATTTACTCAAGTGCCCATACAAAAACTCATACATGAATGTTCACAGTAGCTGAAAATCCAGTAACTGGAAATGACCCACATGGCTGTCAACGTGGATAAACAAAGTGTGGTACATTCGTACAACGGAATATTACTCAACAATAAAAATGAATAATCTACTGATGCAATTCACAACCTGGATAAGTCTCAAAAGCATTTTGCTGAGTAAAAGAAATCAGGCACAAAAGGCTGTATGATTCCATCTATAGGAGTTTCTATAAAAGGCAAAATTAAATTATAGTGACAGAGAGCAGATTAGTGGTTGCCTGGGACTGAGGGTAAAAGCGGAGTCCTATTTACTGCAAGAGGCATGAGGCAACTTTTTGTGATAATGAAAATGTTCTGTATCTTGAGTGTGATGGTGGTTACAGGTGTGTATACACTTGTCAAAACTCATTTAACTGTACATCTAAAATAGGTATATTTTATTGTATGTAAAACATACCTTAATAGAATTTATTTTAAAACATATTTTTGAGATAACTGAAAATTTGAACTCTTATTGGGTATTTGATGATATTGAAGAATCGCTATTAATTTTGTAGGTATGATAATAATATTGTGACTATGTTTTTTTAAAAGAATTCTTATCTTTAGAACTACACAGTGAAGTATTTAAAGATAAAATGATAAAATATCTGAGATTTGTCTTTAAAAATTTAGGTGACGGGAATGGGAAGGAGTATAGATAAAACAACAACCTTGGTCATAAGTTGAAAGTTGTTGGATATTGGGTATATGGGGATTCATTACACAATTCTCTCTACTTTTATAACTATCTGAAACTTTCTATAATAAAAATATTGTTATGGAAATATTCAATTGCTTTAAACACATGAATAATATCATAAATTATTCTATTAAATATGAACTAAGCAAGTATTTTGAGTGACCTATACTATAGGGCATTCAAAAGAAGCATAACTAAAGTCTCTACCCTCAAAGAACTCCTGGTTTAATTCAGAACCTCTGAAATGCCAAGTGGTAAAAAGAATTACATGCTAAGACCTATATGAGCTCTTATATTAGTTAGAATTAGGCTCAATTCCAGGTGAAAGAAACCCCACGATAACAGAAATTTAAATAAGATAGAAGTTAATTTGTCTTTCTGGAACTGGAAGCTCTATCAGAGCCATCAAAGCTGGTAGAACACAACCTGGAATGATGCAGTTCACAAACAGGATTTCATTAGCCTTTACTCAGCCCAATGAGCAAAGTACTGTCCGAGGTTATATATGAATGTCAGGATTTGTCCCTAGACCTGAAACATTTTCAATGAAAAAAATTGTAAAGCATTTTCATAATATTCCTTATTATTGCTTCACTATCAATAGTCAGTTTAATTAGCCAAGATTAAGCAATTAGAGACTTTGTGGCGATTTTGAAAGTAATTTTTGAACATTCTTAAGGACATCACTTTTCTTCACTAAGTCAAACTACACGTCATAACCTGTACATTCTTCCCTTTTAATATAATATTACCAGCTAGACCAATCAATAGAAAAGGTCATTATGTTTAGTCGAGAGCCAAGAAAATGAGGGAAACACTCAATGAGATGGATTGACACAATAGCCTCAACAATGAGCTCAAACATACCGATGATCATGAAGATGCCAGGACCTGGCAACATTTGGTCCTGTATACACAGTCGCCATGACTCAGAGCTGACTTGACAGCAACTAGCAACAACATCAGCACTAGTCTAATATTCATTAAATATGATCAGGATAATTTTATAGCTTACAGATACAGGGTTTAAATGAAAAGAAAAAGGGAAGAGAAGTAATCCAAACTTCCTGATGGTGAATTATAAGTGGTAAAACTACGTATTGGTTACAATTGTCTCTCAGAAGTACCTAACAGAGACACAGCAAAGAAGAGCTTGGTGGTAGTCTGACCTGAGAACAATGCTGGCCCCATGGACTTTAGCAGATGGGGTGAAGGCAAAGTGCAAGAACAGCAAACATATAACAGACTTTAAAAGTTAGGAATATAAACTTGAGGGGCAATTCTAGCTGCGTATGAAAACGGGGACAATATAGGCAGAAGGCTCCATTCCTACAATGTGGAAAGAACTTCGTAAAAAAGTTATAGGAGTTCCTGTAACTCAAAGGGGGGAATTACAGCAAATCCTTATCACTATTATGTTGTAGTTATTGTTGTGGTTAGGTGCCGTGGAGTAGGTTCTGACAAAATGAAACAATGCCCAGTCCTTTGTGGTCCTCATAATCTTTACTAGCTTGAGCCCACCGTTGCAGCCACTGTGTCAATCCACCTCGTTTAGGGTCTTCCTCTTTTTTGCTAACTTCACCAAGCATGATGTCCTTCTCTAGGGGCTGGTCTCCCCTGATAACATGTTAAACCTATGTGAGACAAAGTGTCTCCATCCTTGCTTCTAAGGAGTATTCTGACAGTACTTTTTCCAAGACAGATTTGTTTGTTCTTCTGGCAGTTCACGGTATATTCAATATTCTTCTCCAACAGCATAACTCAAAGACATCAATTCTTCTTCTGTCTCCCTTAGTCACTGTCCAGCTTTCACATGCATATGAAAACCAAACCAAACCCGTTGCCATCAAGTTAATTCAAACTCACAGTGACCCTATAGAACAGAATAGAACTGCATATGAGGAGTTTAGTCCTCAAAGTGACAACTTTGCTTTTTAACACTTTAAAGAGATCTTTTGCAGCAGATTTGCCCAATGCAACGTTATTATGTAAGACAGGTTATATTTATTTTTGCAAACAAATATAATGCTGATTAATTCAGTTCACATTGCCAGCATGGTTTCTGAACATACCCAGTGTTAAAATTTCTGCACAACATTTCACGATGTAGCCTTGTGTCATTCTGCCAACCCAATCTAGATGGTCCGAGCATACCAGTACCGGGAATACCAACATGCTGGTATGTAGTCTACTTTGGGTAACGGTACAGCCGCCATCTTGGGAGGTTGAGTTCATTAAAAAGTAGCTGACAACTCTTTGAATGTGCCAGGCTAGGCTTGGATAGACCAGGACCAGCCTTATCTAGGCAAACACTGATCCCCAAAGTCTAAGGCTCACAGGATCATTATGAGAGGACTAAAGGAGTGCTCAGAACAGGTAGATTTTAGCTTAGCAGCAGAATCTGCCAAAGAGCTAACTGGAGTAATGTAGAAGAAGTCTGATTTCAAACTGTGCCTGGAAAGTAATAACCCTACTTATTACAGACAGAAAGTTATTATGACAGAAATGTATTACTATGTATTGGCCCTCTAAAACTAGGGTGTCCATAGAATTTACTGTCCATATTAAGAGCACATTTAAAGAGAGAAGGACACTGTATATTAATAATGACATGGGACAACAATCAGAAGTGGGCACTGTCCTGGACAGCTGAGAGGTAAGGTCAGACATCTAAAACCATACCAGTTCTAATAGACAATTAGTCACATCATTTTATAAGGACCCGCTACATACCACGCAACATATACCCCCAATTATATCATGTAAATGTTCTTTGGCCAGTTTCTTGATGTTTTGATGTCACATATTCATATAGCAGCTCTGCCTTCTGACAATGTCAGAAAAATGTTCTGACTCACATATGCACTCCATGTCTCTGAATCATGTGGTTTTTCCTAATTTCTTTGCCTCTAGTTTATATAGAAAATCAGGTAGTTTAACAAGACAGGTGGTTCTCAAAAGTCACCAAGTCAGAGGTACACATGAGGGCCTCAGGCCACCCCAGCCAAATGAGGTTTTCTATCTTTATGGTTCAACTATCTCTTCCACCACCTTTGAAGTCATAAAATAAATTGAAAATTAATATCAGAAAATTCTGAGCTCAGTGGACAGTCAAAATACTATCTTCCAAATAGTGGTATGTCTATACACTACCATGGAGTAGTCTCCAGGATATATTGTTAAGAAGATAAAATACAGAGAACTAACTGTTTATAATATGCTAACACTAACTAGAAGGAGATAGAAATATATGTATGTTGGCTTGGTTTTTTAAGTGAAAAGATAATTTCAAGATTTTTATAAAATGGTTACCTATCATGTAGAAGAGGGAGCAAGGTGGAAGAAACAGGGATGAAAACTAAATTTCCCTCAATATATCTCATGTTATAGCGTTGGGTTTTAAACCATGCAAATACTACACAATTATAAAACAAACGAATGAAATAAAAAGCAAAATGCACCAATGTTGCTAACTGAACAGCCAACTGATGGTTTAGTCATTTGGAAAGCAGTTATTGTACACTCAGTAATTTGACTGTGTAGCTAGTGGGATATATCTCCTAAAGGCAAAACAAAACAGCAAGTAAGACTCAAACTTTTTGAGTAATCATATTGTTAATAATGAATTTGGAATTTATGTTCTTAAATAAGAAGAGATAGATTTACATAGATATATGTTGTTGTTGTTCTTAGGTGCCGTCAAGTCGGATCCAACTCATAGCAACCTTATGCACAACAGAATGAAACACTGCCCGGTCCTGAGCCATCCTTACAATCGTTGTTAGGCTTGAGCTCATTGTTGCAGCCACTGTGTCAATCCACCTCGTTGAGGGTCTTCCTCTTTTCCGCTGACCCTGTACTCTGCCATGCATGATGTCCTTCTCCAGGGACTGATCCCTCCTGACAACATGTCCAAAGTATGTAAGACACAGTCTCGCCATCCTTGCCTCTAAGAAGTATTCTGGCCACACTTTTTCCAAGACAGATATGTTCATTCTTTTGGAGGTCCATGGTATAGTCAATGTTCTTCACCAACACCACAATTCAAAGGCGTCAACTCTTCTTCAGCCTTGCTTATTCCTTGCCTAGCTTTCACATGCATATGATGTGATTGAAAATACCATGGCTTAGGTCAGGCGCACCTTAGTCTTCAGGGTAACATCTTTGCTCTTCAACACTTTGAAGAGGTCCTTTGCAGCAGATTTGCTCAAGGCAATGCGTCTTTTGATTTCTTGACTGCTGCTTCCATGGTTGTTGATTGTGGATCCAAGTAAAATGAAATTCTTGACAACTTCAATCTTTTCTCCGTTTATCATGATGTTGCTCATTGGTCCAGTTGTGAGGATTTTTGTTTTCTTTGTGTTGAGGTGTAATCCATACTGAAGGCTGTGGTCTTTGATCTTCATTAGTAAGTGCTTCAAGTCCTCTTCACTTTCAGCAAGCAAGTTTGTGTCATCTGCATAACCCGGGTTGTTAATGAGTCTTCCTCCAATCCTGATGCCCCCTTCTTCTTCTTAGTCCAGCTTCTCGGATTATTTGCTCAGCATACAGATTGAATAGGTATGGTGAAAGGATACAACCCTGACACAAACCTTTCCTGACTTTAAACCAATCAGCATCCCCTTGTTCTGTCCGAACAACTGCCTCTTGATCTATGTAAAGGTTCCTCATGAGCACAATTAAGTGCTCTGGAATTCCCATTCTTCACAGTGTTATCCATAGTTTGTTATCATGCACACAATCGAATGCCTTTGCATAGTCAATAAAACACAGGTAAACATCCTTCTGGTATTCACTGCTTTCAGCCAGGATCCATCTGACATCAGCAATGATATCCCTGGTTCCATGTCCTCTTCTAAAAACTGGCCTGAATTTCTGGAAGTTCCCTATTGATATACTGCTGTAGCCGTTTTTGAATGATCTTCAGCAAAATTTCACTTGCGTGTGATATTAATGATATTGTTCTATAATTTCCTCATTTGGTTGAATCGCCTTTCTTGGGAATAGGCATAAATATAGATCTCTTCCAGTCAGCCGGCCAGGAAGCTGTCTTCCATGTTTCTTGGCACAGACGAGTGAGCACCTCCAGCACTGCATCTGTTTGTTGAAACATCTCAATCGATATTCCATCAATTCCTGGAGCCTTGTTTTTCGCCAATGCCTTCAGAGCAGCTTGGACTTCTTCCTTCAGTACCATCGGTTCCTGATCATATGCCACCTCTTGAAATGGTTGAATATCGACTAATTCTTTTTGATATAATGATTCTGTGTATTCCTTCCATCTTCTTTTGATGCTTCCTGCATCGTTTAATATTTTCCCCATGGAATCCTTCACTATTGCAACTCGAGGCTTGAATTTTTGCTTCAGTTCTTTCAGCTTGAGAAATGCCGAGCGTGTTCTTCCCTTTTGGTTTTCCATCTCCAACTCTTTGCACATGTTATTATAATACTTTACTTTGTCTTGTCGAAAGGCCCTTTGAAATCTTCTGTTCAGTTCTTTTATTTCATCAATTCTTCCTTTTGCTTTAGCTGCTCGATGCTCAAGAGCAAGTTTCAGAATCTCCTCTTACATCCATCTTGGTCTTTTCTTTCTTTCCTGTCTTTTCAGTCATCTCTTGCTTTCTTCATGGATGATGTCCTTGATGTCATTCCACAACTCGTCTGGTCTGCAGTCACTAGCGTTCAATGCATCAAATCTATTCTTGAGATGGTCTCTAAATTCAGGTGGGTTATACTCAAGGTCATATTTTGGCTCTTGTGGACTTGCTCTGATTTTCTTCAGTTTCAGTTTGAACTTGCATATGAGCAATTGATGGTCTGTTCCACAGTCAGCCTCTGGCCTTGTTCTGACTGATGATATTGAACTTTTCCATTGTCTTTTTCCACAGATGTAGTCAATTGATTTCTGTGGATTCCATCTGGCAAGGTGCATGTGTATAGTCGCTGTTTATGTTGGTGAAAGAAGGTATTTGCAATGAAGAAGTCGTTGGTCTTGCAAAATTCTATCATTCGATCTCTGGCATTGTTTCTATCACCAAGGCCATATTTTCCAACTACTGATCCTTCTTCTTTGTTTCCAACTTTCGCATTCCAATCACCAGTAATTATCAATGCATCTTGATTGCATGTTCGATCAATTTCAGACTGCAGCAGCTGATAAAATTCTTCTATTTATTCATCTTTGGCCCTAGTGGTTGGTGTGTAAATTTGAATAATAGTCGTATTAACTGGTCTTCCTTGTAGGCATATGGATATTATCCTGTCACTGACAGCGTTGTACTTCAGGATAGATCTTGAAACGTTCTTTTTGACGATTAATGCAACAACATTCCTCTTCAATTTGTCATTCCCAGCATAGTAGACAATATGATTGTCCTATTCAAAATGGCCAATACCAGTCCATTTCAGCTCACTGGTGCCTAGGATATCGATGTTTATGAGTTCCATTTCATTTTTAACTATTTCCAATTTTCCTAGATTCATACTTCATACATTCCAGGATGTTTGCAGCTGTTTCTTCTCATTTTGAGTCTTGCCACATCAGCAAATGAGGGTTCTGAAAGCTTTACTCCATCCATGTCATTAAGGTCAACTCTACTTTGAGGAAGCAGCTCTTCCCCAGTCATCTTTTGAGTGCCTTCCAACCTGGGGGGCTCATCTTCCAGCACTATATTAGACAATGTTCCGCTGCTATTCATAAGGTTTTCACCGGCTAATGCTTTTCAGAAGTAGATTGCCGGGTCCTTCTTCCTAGTCTGTCTTAGTCTGGAAGCTCGGCTGAAACCTGTCCGCCATGGGTGACCCTGCTGGCATCTGACTATCAGTGGCATAGCTTCCAGCATCACAGAAACACACAAGCCCCCACAGTATGACAAACTGACAGACAGTGGGGGACATAGATATATAAAAAATACACACCAGGAAATCCTGGTGGCTTAGTGGTTAAGAGCTATGGCTGCTAATCAAAGTGTTGGCAGTTCAAATCCACCAGGCACTCCTTGGAAACACTTTGGGGAAATTCTACTCTGTCCTGTAGGGTCACTATGAGTCGGAATTGCTATGACTGGACTGCAATGGTTTTTATACACACCCAAA
Source organism: Loxodonta africana (assembly GCF_030014295.1). Lineage (NCBI taxonomy): Eukaryota > Metazoa > Chordata > Mammalia > Proboscidea > Elephantidae > Loxodonta > Loxodonta africana. Next base: position 39,307,082 of record NC_087342.1, read on the forward strand.
GGATAAAGCAAATAAATAAGTTGATGTGATATTCAGTATAAGATATAGATATAAAATTTTTTAAAAAGTTAAGTAAAAACCTTGTAATATTGTTAAATTGGAAATATCATGTATTTTCTTTAAGAACATGTTTTCTTTCCAGCACTGTCCATTGAAAAGTTCTAGAAACGATGGCCAGCCCAGATCCCTAGAACCCAGAGTTTGGTCTCTTTATATTATTTCCATCATTAAAGAACGAGGATTCCTTGAAAAAATAGATGATTCTGCGACAGGAAATGTCAAGATGCCGCTGGAACATTTTGTAACCTAGAAAGTCAGGAAGCAATGAATGACTCCTATAGTTCTATCAAAAAGACTCAGGATTCAGGACCCTAAACTGATGGAACTCCTATTAGCCAAAGAGAAAACAGTTTGAGTATCATCACCATCATTGTAAAATATCACAATGGATTTAAATACAACAAATATGTCAAAAGTCTATTGGTTCATTATGATACATATGTGTGTGTGTTTATGTGTGTGTGTGTGTGCCTCCTTTGGAGGATTGTAGAAGAACCAGCATATTATTTTGAGAAAATATGTAAATAAAATCAAGCATTTAGCCTTTTCTGTACAAACTTTATTTCTAAGTAACAAATAGTTGATGGGAAAATTTTTTCTTGATGTAAATAAAGCTCATAATAAAGAAGGAATAATGAGGTGAGAATGGCACTATCTTGTAACTTCAATGAAATAATGGCTGTAAGCAATTATCATCCATGGCTGCCAAAACCGTGACGTGAAAGCTAACGGGGAGCTTTATGAGAATCAAGCTCACACCCGAATTCACTGCCTAATCCTAATATCACACACACAAAAAGCAAATACAAGCCTCCTGATGAGAGTCGACAACATCGTCTAGGCAATATTTTGGGGAGAAAAAAACATCAAACCTGAATACAGTCAAGCCTCTAGTTCTAAATACTAACTCTCCAGAAATACAGGGGACAAAAGAACTTGTTAACCACTACCACAGATGTAATCAGCAAAATCCAAATTGCAGAAAAATTCTATGGGCCGAACAACCCAATTTCTTTAATAAATAAATTCCAATGGTAAATTAAAAACAGGAAAGGAGGGTTGATAAATTTAAGAGACTTATCAACCAAACATAATGAGAGGAATTTATACGGATTCTGGTTCAATCAAACCAATCATATCTTTTACAATGAGACAATTGAGAAAATTTCAATACTGACTAGATATCTGACAATATTATGGAAATGTTGGCAATTTGGGGGGTTTGTTAATGGTACTATAATTATCTTTCTATTTAAAAAAAATAAGTCCATATCTTTAGAGATATTGAAAAATCACAGAAGAAATAATATAATGTTTGATTCATGTCATAAAAACCTGGGAACTATGGGGAGAAGATACAGGTGAAACAAGATTGCCATAAATTTCTAATTGTTGAACTGGATGAGGGTTACATAGGACTTCATTATACTATTCGCTTTACTTCTGTATTTGTTTCAAATGTTCCATGATAAAAAATTTAGATAGATAGATATTATCTCCCCAACTCTATAGAAATCTTTCTTATGTTTTCTAACATGGGTTTTACCCTCTTTTGGCAACGTAAATGTGCTTCCTGGAACTTTGTGGAAGAAGAACAAGGGGCTTCTGACTTTTTCTTCCTGGAACGTTGGTTACGGGATTAGGCATGTAACAGGATTAAATATCCCCCAGAGAGTTTCTTATTTACCAGGGAACTTTTTTGCACTCTTCTTGGGAAAAATGTCAGGGAATTCGCCCATCTGGGCTTACAAAGACAGTCTATCTCTGCAAGATGCCCTGCCCAGAATGAAAGGGAATAGGGAATAGGAGAGACAAACAACATTTCATAAGCACCTAGAACCTAATAGTTTCGTTTTGTAAATTCTGACAACAGCCCTTTACATAGATCTAAAAAATGAGATTCCAAAAAGTTCAGAAGGTTGCCTGGTAGAGCAGAAATACAAACCCAAGGTTATCTCTCTCCAACGCCCATACCTACCAAAAGAGTGACAATGCCTTCTATGGAATTAAATGGGGTCTTCACCATCTCTCCTTCCGCCCACCTCCACCTCATATGCACAAACCGAGGCTGAATAGGAGCTGGGGACAACTGGCCGAGACAAGAATGACGTGAGACTTTCCCTGACTCCACAGGAAGGACTTAGTGGAGCACTGCAAGTACTCTGATTTGTTTGTTTGTTCATCTTGATATTTGTGTGCCCAAGGAAACTAACTAGATCTCATTTGCCACATGCCCCTCTTTTACCCAGGTTTGTATGACCATGGTAATGATGGAGCAATCCACAAGGGCCAAGTGTCAGAGGTCCCAAGCTCAGTTCCCCTCATGGAGGAACCAACATGGGGAATGTCTGCTTTTTAATTTACTATGGAACATAATAGACTCAAGGTTAAAAAGACAAGATTAGATAATTCATTGCAAAAGAAAGCTAAGTTTTTTGATTCTGCTTTTAAAACTCAAAATTTAGAGAATGTCAGTTAATAGGGAGACTGGACTAAGACTAAATGAAGAGGGTCCCTCAGGCTTGGAAGCTGGAAGGGGTGGATTCCATGGCTCAGTGTCAACGAAAAGCTGTGACCTTGTAATGAATGCCCCCTGGGACTTTCATGGTCAATAATTTTTTTTACACACAGTGCTGGAGTGTTCAGAGTTTTGTCTCATTACCTCAGTTTTCCTGTGGATGATCTATTTTGTGTCTGCTCGTCTTCTCTCCTCCCCTTTGTTCTTCTCAGTTTTCTTTAGCTACTTTCCTTCTTCTCCACCATCAGGTCTGCAACCCTGCCTGTTTCCACTCCCCAGGACCCACTAACTAGAGGTGATACTCTCTTAGGCCCCACAACTCCTCAGCCTGTTGAAAGCCCAAGGGGTTCCTGGCTGGTTGTGACCCCTGAACTCTCCAAATGAAATTTCAAGTCCAACCTTGGGTTTGTCTCAAGTCAATAACACCAGTCTGATGCTGAAATTCTCCTAGTAATCCATCTCTGTAAGCTGGGGTATATTTGTTAGAGCATAACAAATGTGACAAGTATGTAACCAAGCAAACAAGCCCAATTCTATTTAACCATTTTTGGAAAGAGAGGAATATGTATGTTAAAATTTCCTAAATTTTATCTCTATACTTCCACTCCCATCCTCAATCTCTGCAGGATTCTTCCAAAAGTGCTAGGATCTACAAGAGAGTCAGGTAGACTATGAAGATCTGGGTTAGAACAGAGTATGAAATACTAAGAGATAAGGGAGAAAAGGATAAAGGGGGAGCTGTGTTTTATCACTGCCACCTGGCTTCAACCCCGAGTCAGGACCATACGTTCCCCATGAGACTTTTCATGGATCAACCATGCCCCCTCTGTGTGCCTAGGGATCTTGGGGCCTTGAAAGCATTGTAATAAAGACTTATCCAGAGTCTCAGTTCCCCTCGGGAGGCAAGTTTAAGTTTACCTTCTCTTTAGATGCAGAGGCCAACATCATGACTACTGGCAGAGGTTAATAAGGCAAGAAATGCAAAGGTGTTACAAGGTGGCCTGGGTGAATGCTATTAGGATTATTTCTTAGTTCCCTCTGGACTAGGAGGCTGTACGCTCTCTCAGTGCATGGAGCAAGTTACCAATATTTCTATTTGGAGTCAACTTACAGTCTACCAAGTTACCTTAGGTATTTTAGGAATTAAAGTATTTCCTTCCCAGATTAGTTTTTAGGAACTGGGGCAATGCGGTACTATCTCATGAAAAGCCTTAAATTTGCAGATTGTTTTCATAGTCAAATATGTTAGTTCTTGATGTCCGGAGATACATGCATAATCTTTCTTTGCCTAAAATCACTTCAGGGAGGCCACAAGGTCATGAAAATGTGACCTCATCCCTAAACCAAAAAAAAAAAAAAAAAACCAGTGCCGTCGATCCCTAAGCATGGTTTATTCACTTATCTCCACTGAAGTTAAAGGACAAGAGAAAAAATGAGGTAATGGGTCTTCAATACCTATTTGGTCAGCCTCCACCTGCAGCATTTATTACGAACCCATCAGAAGCATACTCCCAAAGGACTGAGCACAAAGGAGTAGAAATCTTCGAACATGTCTAGGACACTTATGAAACTAACAAAATGATGCATGTGGATTTTTTACAGTGCTTGGGCTCTTGAACTGTATGCCACCTTGAGAGTGGTATGACGTGGGGTACAAAGGATGGGTGTCATTCGCTGTCTGGGACCTCTCTTCTTACACCTTAAAAGGTAGATGGAGTTCCCAGCTGTGAAACAACTGTTGAGGACAATTACACTACCAACACCACCTGCAGAGAGGAAGGGTAGTTTTATTTTTGGTCTTGAACTGATGGTCTATGCAGCGCGACCTCAGTGGAAGGCACAGTCTCTCAGTTACGCGTTCCACGGAGATTTTTCATCTACCTACCGTGTAGCAAGCATGTGGAGATAAGAAACCATGGCAGAGGATGACATCATATTTCCACAATCTTGTGGTCTCCCTGAAGTGATTTTAGGCAACGGAAAACAGACAAATCAGAGAAGTATCCGGCCCTGTGGAGCTTATGTCTTCTTCCCAGGGATCTTTTTACCCTTTCCAAGGGGCCATGGGTGCTGGGCCTTCCAAAGTCCACTCAGGTGGCTGCAGACAGCTCCTCCCTGCCCATTCGGATCTCTAAAGCTCTAACTGAAAATGAGGAAGAATTTCCTGAAGAAAATTCTCCTACCTCCATCACTGGCCCTTCCCCCCAACCTTTTCAGCCTCTAAGCTGTGAGACAGCCATCCCAGCCCTGGGACAAAGTGGAGGCCTACTAGGTGGCAGCAACCGCAGGTCCTCACCCCACCTGCGATCAGGGTCTCTAGAAACAACCTGCTGGCAGAGAAAGGACAAGTGTCTGCAGCAGCTGGGGGGCGGGAGCTGGAGTGGGTAGGACAAGAGGGAAGTAGACAACAATGGGCAGGGGCGACAAGCACTCCTTTTGTCAGCTGGAAATGAGAGGTCTTAGGCTGCCCATCCACCCCCAGGCCATGACATTGCGCTCCCCACTCCCCAGGGCAAGGAGCGGGCAGAGGGGAAGAGCACAGCCTTAGCAGAGTTGCTAGAAGGTCATGCCCACCCGGCCCTTCGCTTTGAGCAAACTACCCAGAGGCAGAAACTACCCGTCTGGGCTTTCAACCCAAAGAAAAAACGAATGCTAAACCCCTCCAAGCAGAAGCTGTAAGGAGGCTGGAGCTTATTGTAATCAGTCTCTCCTCCCGGAGGAGGAAATTGGCAAAGAAGGGCAAAATGACAGAGCCAAGATTTTCCTCTCCAGCCTGTCAACAGGCCGCAGCTCTTTGGGGCCTCCCAAACTAGCACAATAACCCCTAGGCAGCTCGGTTGGGGGGTTGCAAGTGAAGTTAAGGAAGGAACTGCAAGCAGGGGAGGGAACGGGGATAGGAGGGTGCTGCAGGACCGGGTGGGATAGGACTGCAGGGAGGGAAGACGCAGGGAGAACTGCAAGCCTAGGCTGAGGAGGGGAGCTGCTTCAAACTGGGGAGGGAGGTGTTGAGGCAGGCCGCCTGAAGGGCTGCAGTCTAAGGGGGTGGGGGGTTGGCGGCAGGGTGGCTTCAGGCACGCACGAGTGGCAGCTCACCTGAGCATTCTTTAAGATGGAATTGCTGGTCAGCAGGACACCTTGGCCCTGGAGCCTCTCTTAGCCTCTGTAGGCGACCCTGGGCCCCCACCTCAACCCTCCCAGTTATCTCACTTGTAAGATAGACCTGTGTCTTCCTGCCGCGCCCTCCTCACGGAGTTCACTTGAAGATAATAGTCATTATCATGCCATTTATCCCCAGAAAAACTGATGACTTTTTACCTGGTCCCTTTCTTGTCCCAGCCTACCCTCCCTCGAGGTCCAGGGATCCATAAACACCCAGGGGTAGAGCGGAGCTGCCAGTGTTTCAGCACCAAACAGATCTCCTCCAGGCTGGCTCATCTCCCCACAAAAAGCCATTCCCCGTCTGCTCCCAGCTCGCACCCACAATGACCGTCAGGCTAGTCTCCAAAGCAGATCATTCCCCATACACAAAATAATAGTCGTGGGCGGACTCTGTCATTTTGCCCGCCCCATCTGAATGCCTTTTAAACTCCTTGAATAGAGATAAGAGAGGATTGTGTATAGTTTCTTACACAAATAGTGGAAAAGTAATAAAATAAACATCAAAGGTGCTCTCCCACGTATTCGCAGCATTGTCGCTACTTGCAACAAAGGCAGGAAAAAGGAGGAAACCTCGGCTTGGGAGGGGTGCCAGTTAGAAGTACACCCTTCCTGGGGGCCGAGAGTACTGACCCCGCGTTGGGGCCAGGCCTAGAGCATCGTGGGGATGGAGAAAGATCCCCCCTTCTCAGCCCCTGAAACCACAGTTCCAAAGGATGGTTCCAAAGGACAGTTCCAAAGGAGAAGCTTTGGAAAGTAATGGCAGGAAACATGTCCTGCTCTCGGTCCTGGCCCGCCCACGAAAACACGCCCGCCTTCTCGTTCATGCTAATTGTCTGAACCAGGGAAAGTGCAGCCGGCTTGGCCGAGTTTGGAGGCTTCCGCCTGAGCACAGGAGCAGGCAGAGCCTGGCACCCGGCGCCAGGAACCAGCCGCCCCAGGGGACGAAGAGGGCACGCTGCCCCTCCCTCTGCCACCCCCCAGCCGCCATCCAGGGAAAGAAAGAGGTAAAGTAATGTAAAACAAAAAGCGAAAGTCAGCGGCCATTTAGTGAGAATCAAGGTCATTGAAAACAGCGCAATTTCAAGCCCAGTATTTTATTTTTAAAAAAGGAAACCATAGGGCGGGGACACCACGGGGCTTCCCATAAGAGGTGCCGGCAGAAAGAGTCCTATGCAGTTTTTGCTGTTCAGCACCTGTCAGTGACTGGGGTGCTTTCTTTACAGAAAAAATCTCGCAGTTTACGGCAGAGAAGCAGCGCAGTTTAGGAAGGCCGAAGGCCTGAACAGGTTCCCTGCCCCGCCCTGGTGCAGCCCTCTTAGGTGTTACCCTAGGGGGGCAACGGAGTCTTCCCACCCCGTCCCCACCGCCACCCTCTCCTTCAGTCTAGGCCACCGCGCTCACACCTGAGCCGAGGGGCGCGGGGCGGGGCCGCCCTAACGCGCACATGCGCGGCGCGCTCACACGCGCACACCCCGCGCCCCCGCCGCGCTACTTCCCCATTGGCCGGGGGAGGAGGCGGGCCCCGAGAACCCAAAACAAACAACCAGAGCGCAGCTACTGCCGGCCGGTACCGCCTCGTGGCCTCGCCCGCCCGGAGCTGCGGCCCACCTTGGCCACCCATTTCCCCAACCACCCGCTTTCCGCCGGCGCCAAGGCCCCGCCTCCGCCCAGCCACCGCGGGGTTATATTGGGCCGGGCTGAAGGTGGAGGCGACACGGAGCCGCGGGTAGCCTGCTCCCAAGATGCTCGCCGGGAGGCCGTTGGCGGGAAGGTGGCTGACGACGCCTGTGCTTCGGGGACTCAGCTCCGCAGGCGCTCGAGGCTGAAGGCGCGGGGAACCGTTCCCCCCGGTGGTGCACACACCAGCTTCGCACCTTCTCCAAGGCCCCTGAGGAGGCCTGCCCGAGCCCTGGGACTTCCAGTGAGGACACGAACACCGGCTCTCTTTGCCGGACAGCAGATGCGAACGCCTCTTCCCTGCAGCAAGCAATCCTAAATCCAGCACAGCTTGGGCACAGGGATTGTTACCGCGCCCCCGCACACACTCCCCATAAATCCCTGATCTTCTAACTGAAGACGGCATCCACCCAACTCCTCCCTCTCCACCCCTCCTTGTTTAACCAACACGCGGCACAGCCCCTGCAAAGAAGGATCCCAGCGGAAGAGGAATCTTCTACGGAAAGTGACTCTCTAGTCGGCCGAAGGAGGGTATCTCCAGGAGAGAAGGACGCGGCCCTGCCCCGGGATTCACTTGCGCTCAGCAGCAGCTCCTAGCACTGCGGAGGGGAGCAGGTTACCGCCCCGGCGGGCAAGCGCGGCACGGCGGCGTCGCGGTAGAGAGCGGGTACGACTCGAGGATGAAGTTGAAGGTGCCCGCCCCCTGCGCGGCCGGCGCGAACAAGGCAGCTGGCGACCTGGAGGGCACGGGCAGCAACAACGTCCTGTCCCCGCTGTCGGCGGGCAGCGACGACTCCCTTGGCTCGGACGGAGACTGTGCAGCCAACAGCCCGGCGGCGGACGGCGGCACCGGAGTGCCAGCGGGCGGCGGGCCTGGCGCAGAGGAGGAGGACCCGGTGGCGACGGGCGGCCAGGAGGCCGGCGCGGCGGGGCCCGGCGAGGGTGGTCGCGGCAAACCGTACACACGACGGCCCAAGCCCCCGTACTCGTACATCGCGCTTATTGCCATGGCCATCCGCGACTCCGCGGGCGGGCGCCTGACGCTGGCGGAGATCAACGAGTATCTCATGGGCAAGTTTCCCTTCTTCCGAGGCAGCTACACGGGCTGGCGCAACTCGGTGCGCCACAATCTCTCGCTCAACGACTGCTTCGTCAAAGTGCTGCGCGACCCCTCGCGGCCCTGGGGCAAGGACAACTACTGGATGCTCAATCCCAACAGCGAGTACACCTTCGCGGACGGAGTCTTCCGCCGCCGCCGCAAGCGCCTTGGGCACAGGGCCGCCGCCCCGGCGGCTATGCTGCGGCCGGAGGAGGACCCGGTCCAGCCCGCCGCAGCGGCCGTTCCTGGCCCCACCGCGCCCCCGCCGCGCCCGCCCTCGCCTGCCCGCCAGGACAGCGCGAGCCCCGCGGGCAAGTTCTCCAGCTCCTTCGCTATCGACAGCATCCTCAGCAAGCCCTTCCGCAGCCGCCGCGAGCCGGGCGCGGACGCCGAGGCGCGCCTGCTGTGGGCCGCCCGCGCACCCCCCGCCCGGCCTGCGCCCTGTCCCGCGCCGGGCGCGGCCCCGCTGCCGCTCTACGCTTTCGGGGCACGCGAGCCGGCGCTGCTGCTGGGCGCGCGGGCTGGGGAGGCACCGCCCCTCCTGCTCGCCTCCTTGGCCTCCTTCGCCACCCGCGAGCCCTTTCGAGGCCCTTTGGCCGGGGACTGCTCGCCCCCGTGCTGCCCCCTGCGGCTGCCCGGCGCCTTGCAGGCGGCCCTGGCCTGCGGCCCCGGCGCCTATCAGCCGGGCCCGGCGGAGACGCTGCTGGCTTGAGGGCCGGCGTCAGGATGGTCGGCGCCGGGCCGGAGCGGGCCGGGGTCTGCACTTTCCATCCAGAGGAAAAGAGACTAAAACAATATCTCACTCAAACGTGCCTTAAAGCGAAAGCATTTTGACCGAGTGTTTTCACTTAGTCCGGGATATTTTTTGTCTTTTATAGGTCTTTGCAGAGGACCAAAGCAATTTTTGACCGTGTTTTTAGATTGTTGACCAAGCTTGCCCTTCCCTTCAGTTTAACGAAAACTCTCTCCTTACTGCCGGCTCGCCCCTTATTCCTATTGTTTTTGTGCACCTTCCATTTCACATATTTACCCCTCAGCTAAAAAAAAAAAAAATCAGGGAACCATTCCAAAAGATAAGTGGTCTGACTACTGTTTCGGGCCTACGGCCCCACTCTGTATGTTTGTGGCATTTAGAGGTATGGCTTAGTGTGAGAGACTTGCCACAGAATCGTCGGTAATTTCTCTGCTATCTACAAATGCATCACTGTGCCAAAAGAGAAAAAAAAAAGTGGCTGGGTTTTTGTAATTAAATTATTTATATATTTTTAAAACCTGAATTGAACATGTTGCAGGCAACGGCCTACAGCTTTATCAGTGGCTCAGTGATCTCTAATTGTGGTCTCCTGGGTTTTTGGGGGGCCAAGTGTGTCTTTAAAACAAAAATTAACTATGTGTGTGGGATGCCAGGACCACCGCCACGGAAAAGCAAGTGTGATTTTTATTTTTAATATTATTTTGTCTGTATATATATTCATTTATAAATCTTGTGGAACCCAGGCATAGCGCTTATTTTTAAATAAATTTCCCAACTGACTTCAGCACTTTGTGATGATGGGCTAGAGGGGAAGAATTTTTATACCACAAAATGGCTTACTGTTGGGTCGCAAGAAACTTCCTGAGGGGGAACAGAATATTTTCCTGAATAATCCAATAAAGGTAAAAGTGGCCTGCAGGTTTCCTTATTGTACGTATTACTGTGCAAATCTACCAAGTGGGACTTTCATTGATACAATTTCTTAAACCTGAAACCAGTCACCTCTATAAGAATTCACTGAAGAGTTGCTGGAGGAAATGACTAGGTGTGTCCTCTCACCCCAAAGAAGCCCTTGCCAGAGAAGTTGAGCTATTAACAAGCTTATAGTCAGGCAGACGTATAAATTGGTTGTGATTTCAGACCTAAAAATCTGTGAACTGAATCATGGAATAAGATTATCCTAACACACTGAAGGTGTCAGTGTTTTTGTCAAAACAAAACCATCCACATTTTTAGGACTGCAAAAGTTCACTTGGGAGTGAACCAATCAGTAGTAGTGTAGCTCACCCCTACATCCGATGAGGGGTGGGGGTGCTGGGCCTATTTTATTCATAGTTTGAAGAGAAAACACCACCTGCAGATGGGGGCAGACAGTTTTCCATATTAAAAAATGTAGGGAAAAGTTTACTGTGGAAGTACCAGGACGCAATGTAAACACCTGTTTCTCAGTACACTCAGAGGCAGCGTTGCTCCAACAATTTATGGATTGTAATAGTCTAAAGAGTAAGACAAATGACAGGGAGTTCAGAGGCTAGGAATTCAAGCCCAATGTCATCACTGCTGTTCTCGGAGAGGCCCTAACTTATCCAAGGCTGGAGAATGATTTGGAATCCATATACTAGGAGGTGGGAATGGAAAGTGGATTTTATTTCAGGATAGTGTCTTTTGGTGCTAATGGAAGAAAGAGCAAAAAGTAACTGAAGGCCACCTCAGATCCCAGGAGACCACTTGCCTCCAGAGGCAAGGTGCTGCCTACTTGTAAATTATTCTAGTAAAACCATTATTTTCATTTCTATGTTGATGCATGAAGACAGCTCTGCAAATGTAGATTTAAAATCCACTGTCGATTTATTTTAAAGAGTACAAAAACAGCGATATTAAAGATGGGAAGGTGTTTTAAATTCACAGCTACCTCCCCCTCAAAAAAGTCCTTCCTTCCTAATGAAAGGCCCAGAGTCTGCCTGACGGGGGTGACCTCCCTGGCCTCTGGTCTCCGGTACTGTTTTCTAGAGAGCTGTCAGAGTCAGCATGCACCTGGCGCCCTTTTCATTGTTCTCTCATGAGGGCCTCTCCACTCATATACTCGGTCCTGGCCGATGACCAGTTCCAAGCTCCTACTCCCAAGACCTAAAGGCAGACCCCGCTCAGTGGTCCTTGGGGAGGGCAATGGAGGGTCCTGCGGCACTGTCGCCCCCTTCCTAACCCTCCCGGGCAGCTCCAGCCTCTCCCAGTTTCAAGTGAAGGGGCAAGTTGAACGCCCGAAAACCCACGCGTGCGTGGCCCCAGCACTTCTTGAGATACCGCGCGGGGCGGGAGCGCGGTCTGCGGGACGATCCTCAGTCGTACTGGCATCCAGCTGAGGCCCCAGGATCTCAGGATCCCGCCTCCAGCCTCTGCTCAGTGCCCTCTCGGGGCCCGCCAGGACGGCTTCTTCCCGCCTCCTCCGGGAAAGCTGGACTCCTTGGGCCCGGCCTGGCCGCCTGCCCCGCGGCCGCCGCCCGCTCCGGCCGCCGAGGCCTCGGCCCACCTGTGCAAACACCGGCGGCGGGGCGCCCGGCTGACCTTCGGCCGTGGGAGCAGGGGTCTGTTTGGTTTGGGAAACGCCCTTTGACACCTGTCGGGCCTGCCTGGAGCTTGTCCAGGCCAGGAATGCTGGGCGAGGTCGCCAGGGTCAGTTTTCAAAGAGCACTCCTGGCCTGTCAGCTCTGTGGGTCCCTGTCCCCACATTCCCTCGAGGAACGCTACAGGCCGGGTGGACAGACGCGGATGAAAAACCCATGGCCTCCACCCTGCCGCAGCTGGTACGTGTCGGGACCTCCTGGGGTGTCCCACAGGCTTCCTCAGCTGCAGCCTTTAGGTCAGAAGCCTTTGCGCGTTGAAAACGCCCCTGTGCAGTTACCCTGCACGTTCTGATCAGTCTCCTACATCAGTCTTCTACGTGCCCTGAACTCAGCGCAAGGACAACCACACTCCACCCGCGCCTGTGTGGGGCAGGGCAAGGGGGCGACTCCCATCACAGCAGATAATTCAACCCAGCTTCCTTATTTTATGCATAAGGAACCCAACTAAGGGTTCCTTCTAGAACTGTGAGTCTGGTTTGATCGCACATGAATTCTCAAAAGAAAAAATTAAAATTGAAATCCAGAGAAGTCCCACCCATAGCAGATCAAGATGGTTCCTCTAGGTTCCCCATGTAGATCCTGCTGACCTGGAAGCATCCCTAAGAGAAAGCCTCTATACCCACCCTGGCTCCACTAAGACAGGATTTCACAAAGTTGACATTTTTCTGCCTTGGGATATGTGTGTTCACACAGAAAATAGACAATTTTATTCGTTGACTCTCTGAGAGATTCACACACTTTCAAGCTAAGTAAGAAACCCTAATTTTTTGGAGGAGAAAACTGGGGACACACAGAGGTGTTTACATGCTCCTTATAGGCAGACCCAGCTGTGGAGCCCAGAGACTCCAATCCCAAGTTCAGAGTTCTTCCCACTAAAACACAGTTATCTGGGTAATTCAGACCAAAACATACTTTGGCCTCTTAGTTGAACTCCTCAGATAGTTGTCTCAATTTACTTTTATTGCAATGGTCCCATACTGGTAAGTGGTTGCTTTCATTACTAAGTACTTACTCCCCTTCCCTCTCCACTCTCTCCCTATAATTGTCCTTTTCTGGAAGAGGCAAACTTCACCCCTAGTCTGGGAGAGGCAGGAGCAGGACATCTTCATGCTCAGGCCTCCTCAGTGGAGACTGGCACTACTTTCAGTTCAGCAGAGTGGGAAAGGTGAGTTACAGAGAAGGTCTGCAGAAGGACTGGGTGTGGCTTAGGGGTCCCTGCTGTCTGGTGACAGGCCCTAACAGATGGACACTCCCCAGGGCAACTGTCCTAATTTCCCAGGCCCCAAAGGACAGAAATGACCTTTCTCTCACATGTGGAAGTAGTAGAACGTCTCACAATAATTTTTCTTTCTTGTTTAGCTTTAAAAAAAAAAAAATCCAACTCAATGCACCCCCATGACCAATGACTTTCTTTGGTTTTAGGGACTTTGTTTGCATTGAACGTACAATGATCTTGCTCCTCTGCTTTACTTCTTTTTCTTTAGATCGCATTAGCTGAGCTTTGTCTGAGCTCTAGAAACAAGACCCTGGAGAGTCCTTCAGTAAATCTTTCCTGCTTTCAAATACCACAATATTTCTCTCTTCAGTAACAAACTTTATAGTTCTCTAATGAAACCACTAAGCTTTTGTTATGCTTTAACAACATAATTTGTTAATTCAGAATGTTGTCAACAAACGGCCCTAATAAGTATCTTCTAAGAAGATCGTTATCAAAAACATAAAAACGTAACTCTCGCTGGATTCAAGGTCCTCTTTCAAATTGGCAAAGATTCCAATGTCATGAAATGCTGGTTATTATGCAAAAGTTTCTGCCCTGTATCTGTTCGGCATTATTAAGATGGATGGGTGATTAGAAGCAAATGTTGTTCCTGTCATCTGCCAACTCATACACACACTGGAAGAGAGAACTGTATCAACCTTCATGTTGGTTGAGCTACAGCTGAACGTAAATATTAGCATAATACCACAGTCCCCTTTCCCTTCTGGACTCTCTTTGCTGCTGTTTTCAAGAAAAGTTTAACTTAGAACACTTGTCATAATTTAGACTTTAATCACATCTGCTTGGAGCCCAAAATAATATACTTACTCAACCTTCTTGATGTCTATTTGTTGTTTCTAATCACCAATTCCTAACCATTAAGAAAAAAGGTTGAAAAATTTCTCAACCCGTGGTTGGCTCTGCCCACTGTAAGTCAAATGCCTGGTAAGGCTCAAAATCATAGACGTGGTCCATTTAAGAAAAAAACTCAGACTGAAAACTTAAGAGACCTGAGTCTATATTTCAGCTGTGTCTCTAGCAACTGGGTGAGCTTGGAGAATTCAGGTAGACCTCTCAGCGTCAGCAGGACAAGGGGATTGGGCTGGAACACTTCTCACATGCCTCCCCTCACAATTCACACCTGTGAAGACTCTCATAAAATGTCCAAGATGACATGCTAATGAATGTTTTTTCTTTTCTCTAAACTCAATTTGGAATCAAATTGTTTTATTATAACATTATTGCACATAATTAAAATACCCATACCCAAACCCATTGCTGTCAAGTCGATTCCGACTCATAGCGACCCTACAGGACGGAGTGGAACTGCCCCATAGAGTTTCCAAGGAGTGCCTGGCAGATTTGAACTGCCAATCCTTTGGTTAGCTGCTGTAGCACTTAACCACTGCGCCACCAGGGTTTCCCAACTCTCATAGACACACCAAAATACGGTGGAGACCAATAACATACAATGGATACATACCACTTGTAATTCTGAAATACACCCAACAGCATTTTCCTCCAATGTATTCTAGACAGCTTACATTTTATGCACAATCCCAGGTTTCAGAACTAGATGTCAAGCACCAGCTCATTTACTTCACAGGCAGGAATGCTGAGGCTGAGAGGTTAGGCTATTTTCAAGAGTTTCATCATAAGCTAGGCACCCAGGGTGTCTTCCTGACTCTGATGGTGGTTCTCAGGACAGTGCTCAGTCCCTGGTAGATCAGAACAGTCCTTCATTTGTTTATTTAAATGAAGCCCAAAGACACCAAAGGCGATTTTCAGGATTGCAGTATCAACATAACCTAAAAATGCAGCCAAGGAACTCAAGGCATGTAAACAATGTATACATGTGTGTGCAAATATAACATGATAATATTAATACTAAAATAAAATCACCGTGGGAATGAAAAAGGATAACTAGAGAAAAGCCCTGAAAAGATCAACCGTATTATTTAATTAAGCTGTCAGGCCCAGGGAAAATATCAAATGGAGTTGTATTGCTCCTGTAGGTAGACCCACTCTAATGAGGGTTACCACCAAGCCCCTACCTTTGGCTGCTGCCCACTAACCTCCCTTGATAGCATAGCTTTTTCCTTGTACTGTGCAGCTTTGGGAGTATCCACCCCCCGCCCCCAGCCTAAGGCGGGCTGAGCAGACCTTGTCTCCTCAGGACTCTATATTGAGCGAGACTCAAGAGCAGGCACAGTTGGGATAATTTGTTCCTGGTGCCCCAATGAATTGGCCCATCCATTCCTGCTGCATAGACCCCTGGGGCTGTCCTGGCCCGTCTCCTCTATGGAAATTCCTTCCAATAAAATCCTCTTTGTTTACATCAGCCAGCAAAGAGCCCTGCTGCCCCTGACAATGGTGCACAGGCAACCAGGCACAACCATGTGGCCACAACCATGCGGCGTGCAGGCTGAATCCACGCTCCTGTCCCCGTCCCCCTGTGAACACCCACAGTCCTCTAGTCAGAGGATGTGAGGTAGCAGAGGTTAAGGAAGGAGCAGGACCTGGGGAGTCAGGTAATCACTGCAGGAAGCTCTCTTCTGTCTCTAGGAAGGCTTTTAAAAGCTCCTTCACAATAAACAAACCAAAACCTCAGTACTACAGGGCACTCAGCAGTACAGGGACCAAACCACTGATAGACACATCAACATGTGTGACTCAACAAAGCATCACTCTAAGTGGCAGAAGCCAGTTGCACAAAGCTACATAGTGTGTGATTCCATTGTTATGATCTTATGGAAAAGGCAAAGGGACAGAAATGGGTGAAAGAAAAGACCCTCAAAAAGATGGATTGACACAGTGGCTGCAACAATGGGCTCAAGCATAGCGACGATTGTGAGGATGGCGGAGGACAGGGCAGTGTTTTGTTCTGTTGTGCGTATGGTTGTTATGAGTCGAAACTGACTCCATGGCACCTAACAACAACAACAGGGGCTGAGGTGGGGGATGGGTGCTGGCAATGCTCTATATCTTGATTGTGATGGTGGTTTCATGACCAGATGGGTTGGTCTAAACTCATAGACTGCACACCTAAAAAATGTACTTTTTTGCTGTATGTAAATTATACCTCAATTACCCTGACTTAAAAAGTAAACCCATTCTTACAAAGTGTAAATGAAGACTAAGACTAGCTGTATTGCCCAAACCAGGGATATTTGCCAGTAACAGCTGAGTTAAAAGTACTAAAGCTTTATTGATGGAATTTCAGTAAACTGTAAGTAGTTAGGATAGTCTTTTAGGAGGCAAGGTAAACTTCCCAATGCCTCTTTAATCAGCTCCTTGCCCATCTCTGGGCAAAGCAGCCTATAGTTCTGTTGCCGCCTCCACTTCACTGGGAACCGTCTCAAGAATCACCACCCAATATGGACCTCTTGTGGAATTTGCCTTGCATATATTCTCCCCAAATTCTTCAGCTAGCAGGTTGGCTGCAAAAGGACTGAGAGCCTTCCCCGCTATCTCACACACTCCCTGAAGCTGGAATACGTTAAAAAATGACTTCTGGTAGATGCTGCTAGCCTCTGAACCCAGGATCAATGCCCAACATCCCTGCAACAATAAGTCCCCAAAGGAGAGACTCAAAATTGAACTACAAGACTGTGTGGACCGCCTACACCTATTACACACACTCACACCACCAACACCTGATTTCAAAAGCGGCCACAGAATTCCCTTACTCCTGACCCCTGCCTGCACCTGATTCATCACCACAAGGTTCAGACATACTGAGGAAATGTTGAGCAAACCAGACCCTTTTGACCCTCCCGGCTGATGCACACAGTCAGCAATCTGAAACTAGGTGATTACTATTTCTCCGGTTAATTAGCTGGACCCTTTTGAGTACTAGTCTTGGGGAACATTTATAAATGCAATAAAAAACATCATCATTGTTAACAAAATGCTGGGGATCCCTCCAGACCTTGGTGGGAGCAGACACTTGGGCCACTCGGGGGATCCATGGAGGGTGAGCACTGGCCTAGACCGTCTCTCACCCATCTGTACAACCAGCCCTGCCACACGAGAAACCCCTGCACATGAATACTTGTTGGACTTACTCAATGGTTCTAACTCAGTAAGATCTGCCCCCCAATTTGGACCCAGTAAAATAAACCTGAGCCCACACTTTCCAAAACGCAATCCTGGAATGACTGGTGACTGAGAGAGAGGGAGGTCTGATGACCTTAGTCACCCTCTTCCTGCTGTGTTCATGAGCAAAATCCAAGTGCTTGAGCTAAAATATTTGGCCTAAGGAACAAACCTTGCCCAATAGGACTATCTTAGTGAGTCACAGGAAATTAAAACTACTGTATCTTTGTTTTTTTTTTTTTATATCTTTGAGTCAAGGTTGATTCAACAGAATCAAGGTCCAGCCCACATCTTGGGCCGGTAGCTGGTTGCTTGCACAAAGTGATTCATAGAGGAGCCAAAATGTCTGCCAGAAAATCTTTCTCCGCACAACTGCGTTTGCCCCCACCCAACCACTCAAGCCCAGTCTGCTGCCTGAAACGTCATCATTTGAGTCATTCTGTTGAGTTGCGTAATAAAAATGGGTCATGGCTTCTACTAAAAGGAAAAAGGAGTAAGGGGGACAGAGGTGATTGATCGTTGTTCCATTACATATCCAGCCTCCCCTTCTTCACACCTTTGCTAAATGCACATCCCAGTGGTCTCGCACCCCACATACCAACTCAACTGTCCCTAGACCAACACAACAAGTCTTCAAAAGCCCTGGTGCCAATTGTAAGCTTTTATCTTCTATAGCTCACTAGCTAAGGAATGAGGTATGAGCAAAATACCATCACACTTCTGCTAACCAGCAGTGAAGTAAATGCATACAGTGAATCAGATGTGACATTCTGCTGCCCATAGGGTACAGTCTGTTTCCCTCTTCGTAGCCACTTTTCCTTTTCCCCAGGATGTGAAATAATATCACCTGTGTATTTGAATAAACTTGCTTTTAAATTCCTTCAGCAGATCATTTTACTCCTGCCTACAATTTTTTCGTAAAGTTAAAAAGCGAATACAGGGTTAATAAAATGCACACTACAAATGAAGAACTCGGGCTCCAGAGGGATGGAGGGATGCAGGATAGATGGCGGAGTGTGGTGGGTTGGGCAGGAGCAAACCCTGCTCACCCCCACAGCCTGGCTAGGGTCAGCCTCTGCCCTGAGGTCCTGGCTCCACCAATCTCCCTCTTGCCTCCCCTGTTAGCCCTTTGGAGACTGGAAAACATGGTTAGCGCTGAGCTCTTCCAGCAGCCAGGGACAGGTGTTAGTTCTCAGTCTGAACAATCTAGAGAATGAACTGGATAGCTGGGTTCTAACATATCAGCTCAAGGTCTCTGTTCCCTGCCAGACCCCAGGCAGACCAGTTCAAACCTATGGCTTCCCTGAAACACTTTGCTAGAGACGTTTATTAATGCTGATAAGCGCCCCACAGTCGTACCCATGTGGGCATGTAAATTCCTTCCAAAAGTTCCCGGTGTCTCCTGGAGCCCCTGGGTTATCTGCTCTAGGACTGGGGCTGAGCACTGCCCAGCCAGTGCTAGGAAGATGATATTGAGCTGTCTCCCTCCTTTCTTTGAAGGAAATTCCACCACATCTTCCCTGGAAAAGTGGTTCTCCCCAGCCATCTGGCCAGCGTCAGCAATGCTGGGTAGGGAAGTCATAGTCAGCTCTGGAGGACAGAGAAGGTAGGAGCACAGGGAGGCAGCAGGGTCACTCGTGGTGAAACCTGCTGGCAGGCCAGCAAACCAGCAGAATCAAGCATCTATAACAAGGCGCAAGAGGCCTCTGGGTGGAAGGGCTGAGGCCACTGAGTCAGGAAGTTACAACTTCATGGTCACTTTGCTGGCAGAGCAGGGGGACCCGCCTTCTAGCTCTGGCCTTAGTATGGGGCCCCAGAGGCAAACTTCCAGAAAAGAATGTGATTACTAGTTTATTTGGGAGGCGCAAGAACAATGAGTGGGGGAGGGAGGCAGGGAGGTGAGAGAGGGGACAAAAGTCCGCAAATAAAGGGTGAGTTAGCAAGTCACTTTTAGTGACTGTGGAAACTATGAGACAGTATAAAATGCCTGCCTCAGGATTATGCCCTGGTGACAAGGTTGAGGGGTCCTTGGGGTGTTGGGGATGGGATGTGGAGTCCTTGGTGTCTGGGCTGCCCTGCTGATGGCTGTCCATGTCTTCCAAGGCAGCCTTCAAGCAGATACAACAAAGCCCCCACCCACCCCCTGCCCAGGCAGGCGCAAAGAGAAAAGCTCTTCCAGTCAAGACTGTGGTCCTGTAGCAGGGACCCTGTTGGGATATGATCCCTGATTTGTAGTATTTCCATGATGTAAATACTCCCACCAGGGTGATTTCAAGTCACAGCAGTCCAACAATGGATGCAAGATTACTGAATATTTAGCAACCAGCTCTCATGAACTAGCAAGAGCCTGCTCAGCACATCACTGAGATAGAACCAGAACCCACAGCCATGGGCTTGCGTGTCTGGTCACTGGCCTCAGCCTCTTCATTTGCTGTCATCTGGGGACAAAACAGGGCTCTTGATATCCACGATGGGATATCTACAATGATATCCACAATGGGATTCTTGATGTTCACACTAGGATCCTCAACACAGTAGTAGCTCTGATGTCTACAGTTGATTTTTAAGTTCTGAGGGCTGACTCTCAGGGTTAGGAGGCAATATAGTGTACAATTAAGAGCATAGACTCTGAAGCCAAACTGCCTGAGTTTGAATCCCAGTTCTATCATGTATTATCCTTTGTAACCTTGAACAAGTTATTTAACCTCTCTGTGCCTCGGTTTCCTCACCTATGAAATGGGAATAATAATAATAGTAATTACCTCATAGAGTTCTTATAAAGATTAAATGAGTTATTATATGTGAAGTCCTTAGAACAGTGCCTGGCACACAGTGTGCACTACATAGGAGTTACCAAAAAAATTCCAAACCCATTGCCATCGAGTTGATCCTAACTCATAGTGACCCTACAGGACAGAGTAGAACTACCCTACAGGGTTTCCAAGGAGTGGCTGGTGGATTCAAATTGCTGAACTTTTGGTTAGCAGCCAAGTTCTTAAACACTGTGCCATGAGGGCTCCACATAAGAGTAAGGTACCATTATTTAGGGGTAGGAATGAGACATAAAGGTAATCCAGGACCCTAAGGTCATAATGAAGCATTCTTGTTCATCCTGAAGATTCCACATGTCTATCACCTAGAATTACACTCAGAATTCACCCTGGGAGAGAGAGACAGAGAAAGAGACAGAGACAGACAGAGGAGAGAAACAGAAATTGACATTGAGACTCCTTTAAGACAGAAACGTTTTAATGCCTCAATGTCCTAGTTATCTACCAAAAACCAGAAGAAAGCCTTCCCTAGAGCTGGTGCCCTGAATTCGAGCTTCTAGCCTCCTAAACTGTGAGAAAATAAATTTCTGTTCTTTAAAGCCATCCATCTGTGGTATTTCTTAGTTATCTAGTGCTGCTATACCAGAAATACCACAGGTGGATGGCTTTAACAAACAAAAATTTATTTTCTCACAGTTTAGGAGGCTAGAAACTCAAATTCAGGGCACCAGCTCTAGGGGAAGGCTTTCTCTCTCTGTCAGCTCTGGAGGAAGAATCTTGTCTCTTTGAATTTCTGCTCCTGGGCAAATCTTCATGTCTCACTTCTGCCATCTCTGCTTCCCTTGCTTGCTTGTTTAATGTCTTATACTCAGAAGAGATTAACTCAAGATACATCCTACACTGATCCTCTCTCATTAACATAACAAAGGCAACCCATTCCCAAATGGTATTATAACCTTGGGCATAGAGGTTAGAGTTTATAAAACATATTTTGGGGGAACACAATTCAATCCATAATCTGCAATAAATGCAAAAGTCCTTTTAAACCCAGGGGTCTTAGAAGGCCAGCCCTATCACATTTGGGGGCTTGTTCAGCACCAGGTTCAGGGAGAAGCTATTTTCAATAAAGGATGCCTTACCCTTCTTTTATATCTATGGCTTTGTTGTGTCAGTGGTGGTTACACTTTCAGCAGAATAAGGAGGTTCTGGTTGAGTTATGTGAATAAGAAACCCAAGGGTAAGATTAGTAAAATAAGATGACCTCCTTCCATGGACTTCAGTTGTGCTCAAAACCCTTATAGAGCACTTTACTGTGTGCCAGGCACCATAAGCACTGACGAAAAAAAAGCAAAGGGTAAAACAGAGTCCCTCCTCTCAAGCAGGTGGGGAGGTGAGTGTGTCAGCAGGCACATAGAGCATCATGCGGTAAGTACTGTGAAAGAAACCAGTGTTGGATACTGTGTGGGTCTATAAGAGTGTATGTTCCCAGGCTCAGGGCATTAGAGAGGGCTGCCTGGAAGCAGTGGTGTGTAAGCTGAAACCGGAGCCATGATAAATTGGCAGTAAAGGGCCAGGGAATGAGAGGGATGATTTCCAGGTGGAGCAAACAGCATGCACAAAGGATGGAGTCAAGAGAAAGCATGAACATTCAGGAAGGGCAAACTGTCTGCAGGGACTCTAGTGAGCGGGTCAGAGGAGACTAGAGAGAAAGATAAGCACAAGCCAGATCAGGAAGGGTGTTAGTGGTCATTCCAGGGATAATGGGGGGTAACTGAAGTGTTGTAAGCAAAAATTTGACATCCTACAGAGATAACTCAGGTCACTCTATGAAGAGGCAAAACTAGAGGCTGTGGCATCCATACAGGGAGAGAAGATGGTGGCCTGAGTCATGTGTGGGCATGGAAAGGAGGAAGGTTCCAGATAACCCTTGGAGGTTGATCAGCAGGATTTGTGACTAGATGCAGAGGAGAAAGAGGACACTGGGTGGACAGTGAGGCCACTAGTGAAGCAAGAGCATCCAAGGAGTGGCAGACTGCTTACGGGTTTGAGGTGTGTGTCAGGGTCCTGACATAGTGTACAACTAAGGGGGTGCCATTCAAATCATGGTCGTGATCATTTTTATATCAATTACAATTTTTCACCAGTGGAAGTAAAGCACTTTGGAAAGAGCGTGCTTTTTTTCTAATCTACTCAAAGGCACCGGGTGAGCTAGCCACAGCCCTGATACAGTTCATAGTTGGGCTTTGGAGACACTGAGTCTGACAGGTGTAAGAGGCTGCCAGGTAACTGTGAGCATATGTGTCTGAAGTTCAAGAGCAATCTGGGCTGGAGATTTAGATTGGGAAGCATCAGCACAGAGAGAGTTTTTGGAACCATGGAAACAAGACGAAGTCATCCAGGAGAGTACAAGCCAGCAGGGTGTCTTCATTTTGAGGGATAACGGATTCCTTTGAGAATCAGTGGAAAGAAATATACAAATATACTAAACTAAGAATGTGTATACTGGGGGTGGGGTGGGACAGGAGAATATCAGCATTCCTGAAGCAAATAGAGAAGTGCCTCTGAGCAAAGGGAGCAGCCACAGAGCCAGGATGCAGTGCTTATATGTAGGAGATTAGAAAAGGAAACATTAAAAGAGAGAACTAGGAGAGTGTGGTCATGAGAAAAGGAATAACTGGGGTTTTTTGTTTTCTTCTTTTTAATCATACTTTAGATGGAGGTTTACGGAACAAACTAGCTTCTCATTAAACAGTTAGTCACATATTGTTTTATGACATTGTCAACACTCTCCCTTCTTGACCTTGGGTTCCCTATTACCAGCTTTCTTGTCCACTTCTGCCTTCTTTTCCTTGCCTCTGGCCTGGTGTGCCCCTTTAGTCTCGTTTTGTTTTATGGGCCTATCCAGTCTTTGGCTGAAGGTGAACCTTGAGAATGACTTCATTACTGAGATGAAAGTGTGTCCAGGGGGCCGTAGTCTCAGGGTTTCTCCAGTCTCTGTCAGGCCAGTAATTCTGGTCTTTTGTATGAGTTAGAGTTTAGTTCTGCATTTAGGAAAACTGTTATAAGAGAAGAGGAGAACAAAGTTTTGGGTCGAACAGTCCTGGACTAAGTCCACTCTCCACTCCATGTTGTCTCATCTTACACTAGGATAGCATACAGCACAGAAGTCAAGGACTATAAGGTTTGACTTAGCAGCACGACCTTGGGGTGTGACTGCAAGGGCCTGGTGGGGCTGAAACCCAGACGGCCATAGGTGAGAAGTGGGGTGGGTGAGGGGTGGAGGCAGTGATGTGGTAAATCCTCTCTTGAGAGCTTAGACTGTGAAGGGCTGAAGTCAGATTAGGGAACAGGTGGAGGCAGACAGAGGGTCTAGAGAGGACTACCTTCCTTTTTGAAGGGAAAAAAGCTTGAACATTCTTAAATAAGAGGCTATAGACCCTTGAGAGTAGAGTGAGGGCTAGATCTGCGGGTGGTCATAATCTGGAAACTGGGGCTCTCCAGCAGGTGGACAGGGACTGGTGTGTAGAAGCCCAGACTGTGGGTGCAGGTGTGAGAGCCACTGCTAGACTCCTATCCCCCACCCCTCATGCCCTTGTCCCAGCCAACATTACAGGCTAAAGCCAGAGTGGCCTGGCTAGGTGAGGCTCCCGAGCCACCCAGGACCCTGGGTGACTAGGGGGTTGGAATAGCAGTGAAAGTAAGGTCAGGATGTCTAGGAAAGGGGAAGAGCAGCCCCTCCACTGAGAGCCTGCAGGGGTAAAACTTCCACTGCAATTAGGCAGAGCAACAGGTAAGGAGCTGCTGGAAGAGACAGCGTGATCAAAGCTGATTCCTCAAGCTGATATGGAATTAAACTTCCACTGGAGATTGCCCTGCCTCCTACTGTGTCTGGACCCATCTTTGAGGGAAAGTACAGTACAAAGTCATGGGAAGAACTCAGAGTTTGAGATCAAACAGTCCAGGGTTAGGTCTCACTCTGCGCACCGTAGTTGTCTCATCTTATACGAGGTACTTAGCCTGAGCCTCTGTTTCGCCATCTGTGAAGTGGACATAATGGAACTGCCCAGTAGGCCTTGCAGGGGGTGTTAGAATCAAATTAGAATATACATTACACATATATAAACACATACACACGTGTGTGTTTGTACAGTGCATGGCATAATGTGGACACTTAACAAACTGTAGTCAGTATTAACAGTAGTAGCAGTGTAACTTTCTCTTTAACAGTTGAAATAAAATCCTCAGCAAGTAACTTATAATTATTACATGAATTGTACAAATTACCATGAGGCCATGAGGTAGACACTTGGGGGAAAAAGTTCTTCAATACCTTTTGACTAAATTACCTGGAATTTGATCTACAGGATTATGTTATTTATATTGCAAATCAAAGTCATGTCAGTCTTTGCCAACATGCATATCCTGTCACTCAGGCCAAGAAATATGAACCTCTGATACTGATTGTGCAATTAACTTATTTGGTCTTTAAAATAAAAATACCCCACACGTTTAGGAGCTATTTATGGGAGGAAAACTAAAAATCTAGGCTACATAGTAAATAAGATATCTTAAACTTCTCATAGGAGCTTTCATCTGTTAAACCAAGAAAATAAACTACAGAAATATTGTTGCAATGAGAGTAACATAAAACTTCTATACTCCCTTTCTCCTTCTTGAGCAGAGCTAGATGGACAAAAGATAAACAAAATCCATCTGCTCAATTGTTTTGTCTATGTTCATATTGTTACAGCAGAAGTAGATCCTGTTAGATCTGTGGTTTATGCATGTAAGTGGTTGATTCCATTTTCAATTTACATTTCTCCCTTCCTATCAGAAGTCCGCAGTTTTCCATTTTTTTCTTCATCTTTTTTCCATTTTTTCCTTTATCCTTTGAGGCCTCTTTTAAAGGTCAGCCAAATATTCTCCTGACTGGAAAAGGGCAGAAGCTTTGATCCAAGAAGAAAAGAGAATGAGGCAGGTTGCCCCTCAGATCCTGCAAAAAGTCTGTCTGACTCCTTTTAATTCCCCAGGAAGCAGAAAGCCTGCACTGGCAGCAGGTCCACACAGCTAGTAGTCAATATGCAGAATTACACACAGCCAATTGAATTTCCTTGGCCTGAATCCTTACCTCACTCCATGCACCAAGATAAATTTCTGAAATTGCAAAGATCTAAATGATTAGAGCAGACCCATATGAGTACTAGAAGAAAACGTGTTGAAGAGTTTTTAAATATTCTTTACATGGGCAAGGCTTATCTAAGCATGGCACAAAACCTAAATGTTGTTCAAGAAAAGGCAGCATTTGTTGCCTGTTGACAAAGATGTAGAAGTTGGGTAGAAAATGGACTTGGTGAGGTTTTGAGGAAATAGGCAGTCCACATAATGTTAATGGAGTTGTAAATTGATGCAATCTTTTTGCAAGCAATTTGGCAATATCTATTAAAATTTAAAATGTACATGCCCTTTGACCCAGCAACTTCCTTCCTAGGAATTTATTCTAAGGTTTTATATTCTCTGAACCAAGCAAAATTTTACATGTGTACTAATATGTGTGTTGCAGCATTGTTTTCAATCCCCTCGAACTGGAAAAACTTTTTAATACCAATTTATGGAACTAGTTAAATTAATTAGGATACAGCTACACAATGGACTACTAAGCAGTTATGAAGTAAATGGGTAGATCTATGTTATTGTCTAAAATATACTGTTAAGTGGGCAGAGTGAAAAGCAAGTTTACAGGGCAATATGTTGACCATTCAGGTTAAAGATCTTTAAATATACACACACGCATATGTATAAATACTTATATACGCAAAGGAAATTTTCAGAAAAAGATGAAGAAATGCTAAATTGTACTTTTAAAAAAAAATCAGTTGCTATCAAGTTGATTCCAGCTCATAGTTACCTCTGGGAAACAGGGCTAGAGAGGTCAGGGGTGTGGAGAAAGTGTTTTATGTTTAACTTAAACATTTTCATCCTGGAAAAAATATTTTTTACCATTAATGTGCATTACTTTATAATTTACACAAACACAATTTACTAAAAAGGAAAGAAAACAAAAGGGAAAGAAAGGGAGAGAGGGAGGGAGTCGGAAGGGAAAGAAGAGAAGGAGGGACGAGGATGGGAGGGAGAAAGAGAGTAAGCAAGAGGGGAAAGAAGGAGGGAGAGAGGCAGGGAGCGGAAGGGGGCGGCCGGCAGGGAAAGAGAGATGCTTCCTCCTGGATCTGAGGAGAGGTGCCCTTTACCTATGTAGGCAGAGGTAGACTATTAGCATATTTTAAAATTTTAGAAATTTTACCAAACCTCACAAAAACTAACTTGCTACTCCTTTTATAAATGAAAACAGGATTTGTCCACACTTTTCCTCAGTCTTTGCAAAACACCCCATGATAAAATCCTTACTGCCACCAGCCAAATGTGACTCCAGGAAGCCAGACAGCATTTCCTCCCATAATACACAAATGTGTATTTTGCCTGATGTTTTTGTGTCTGTGCCTAGATCCCACAGCGATAGGCGCCACAAAAGCACACAGACGATGGATGTCTGCCCTTGTTTTGCAGCCTCAAGGAGCCAGATACTTGAAAGTCAAGAGGCTTTCTTTCTGAAGGCCGGTGAGTCCATCAGGATTCAGGCGGAAAGATTAGAGCTGCAGTGTCGTTGTCTGTGTGGAGTTCTAACTGGATAAAGTACCTTTTCTTCTTCCTCTTTAGACGCTGGTAGCTGCCCAGAAGATACATTGAATTTTTTCCCTTACTTTTTGAAGTTTAAATCATATTTGAGGTCTATTTAAAAAAACAATGGGTTATTATGGAGAATTAAAAAAAAAAAAGAATTGGTTTCTAATAATTGAGAGACTTTAGGAGGGCTTTTCCCACCCTATGGAAAAGGAAACCCTGTTGGCGTAGTGATTAAGAGCTATGGTTGTTAACCAAAAGGCCAGCAGTTTGAATCTACCAGGTGCTCCTTGGAAACCCTGTAGGGCAGTTCTACTCTGTCCTATAGGGTTGCTATGAGTTGGAATCAGCAGCAACGGGTATGGAAAAGGAAGACAGTTTAGACCTACCACAAGGGCCAACATTTCTAGGAGGACAAAAGTCCTCCAGGGGAGATAAATGGGACCTACTCTCTTCCTCCTTCTTCGACCTGCCTTTCCTGGTTCCTTGCCCCACTTTGAGCTCGGTAACTATTACTGAAGCTTAAAAAATATTCTAGTACTACTCAGCAGTTTAAATATTAACAAGCATGTAAAGCTACTGGGGGTAAAAACCTGGGGCCTGTAATAAGAAAGCAAGCCTCAGCTGGATTCTGTAATTATTTCTTACGCAACGCCAGGCCCCAGTTATACTGTTCTGAAGATTTCATGCTGCCAGCAGTTGAGGTAAAGGGCCAGCCCTGCCAAGGTTGCATAAGACTTTTCATAGCATAACAATTAGTCATTAAGAATCAGAACAAAGGGCCATTATGATCAAGGTGGCAAGAGAAGATTGTATTTATTTGTTTTCAGGAAAGGAGAAATTTCTTACACATTCTGTCCTGTAAGAGAAGGAACGGGATTAGGAAGGAAAGACAGAGATAGGGTAGGAAAGGAGGCACTTCCAAGAGTTTCTTTCAAAGCATGGACTCTACTGGAATTGTCAGTTATTGTGTTTGTTGTTGTTGTTCTCTTGTGCCACCAAGTTTATTTTTCACCAGACCCAATATTTATGAAATCAGGTTTCTACAGTGTTGATGCCCTGGTTACTCCTAATTAAATGCGTACACAGAACTTGAATTTTAAGGCTAGAGAACCAGCCTTAGAAATAACCTAGTCTAGTCCCCTCATTTTGCATATGAAGAAACCAAGGCCCAGAAAAGCCAGGAGACGAGCTTCCTCACAAACATTTTTTGATCCTAGGCACTTGATTTACCTTCATTCTTGGATTACAAGACAACCTCACAGGTCTCCTTTCGTCTCCTATATAAATTCAATATCTTCCCTGAACCTCCACCCAACCTGTTTGTACGCTTAGAAAACCTAGCCTTGCGTACGGATTAGTAGATAATCATGGCAACACTGCAGCCTGCAGGTAAGTTTTAAGATAACAGCAGTGCACCTGGATAGAGCTATCTGACAGGTCTATCCACAAAGGTGAACAGGTCTGTGACAGCCTGACCCCTCCAGAAAGAAAGGTATGTTTGATGGAAGTGAGTGGGGAGGTGTCATTGGACAGGTGGGCCTGGGGCTGGCCTATCTGGGCTGAAATGATTGAGCCAAAGCAGTGATGGATTACTCAGAATTACATGTACCACAATTTAATGGGAGCAAAGCATAATTTCACACACTTTTGCCAATAGAGTTGAGTCTTTGGCCTGTGCTTTGTAGACCAGGTCCTCCTGGGTGGGAATGGCCCCTGGTGGGCTACTCCCCCTCTGCCCCTGCAGTCACGGTGGCTCAACTGTGGCAAAGTGCTGACCAATGAACAAGGGAAGACAGCCTTTTCATAGTAAA
Organism: Loxodonta africana; assembly: GCF_030014295.1. Taxonomy (NCBI): domain Eukaryota; kingdom Metazoa; phylum Chordata; class Mammalia; order Proboscidea; family Elephantidae; genus Loxodonta; species Loxodonta africana. The sequence goes on from NC_087342.1 coordinate 39,335,586, forward strand.
CTCATTTCCTTCTGGGAGGGCTTTACTAGACTAGAAATGCCACAGATCCTGGAAACCACGTTCCAATGCATCTCAAAACACCTTCATGAACAGTATGGAGAAATATAGGTTGGATAAAGAACTGAGAGTTGTAATGGACCAATCAATGAGACCCCAAAGGTGCCAGTTAATGGATTAACCTATAGGCAGCTCTCCAGTGACAGAGCAAATAATCCTTTTCACCTCATTTTGCAGTAAGCTGGATAGAAGCATCTTCCAATCTTTGCTTGAATGTTACCTTCTCAGTGGGGCTTTCCCTGGCCACCCTATCTAAGATTACAAAACATCCTCCCCCTCACTTCCTATCTCTCTTCCCTGCTTTACTTTTCCCCTTGGCACTTATTACTACCACACATACCAAACACTTCATTTATCTATCTTTGTGTATTGTCTGTCTTCTCCACTTAAATGACAGCTCCATGATTTGTTCACCACTGTCTTCCCAGAGTTTAGAACAGCACCTAGCAGGGTACTCAATAAAGAGTCACTGAATGAATGAATGAATGAATGATATGGATAGCATGCATATCAAATGTGAAGATCACATAAACCCAGAAGGGTTGGGAACAATACTAGATAACAAAGTCAACAACCAGAATCACCTCAACAGGCGATAACAACGGTCTGAAGCTAGCAAGATGGAATTTAAGAAAAACAACTGCACAAGAATAAGATGGGAAAGATAAAGTGGCTAAATAATAGCACATGTGAAAACGACAGGGTCTCAGAAGGCTACCAACTCAACCTGAGTCAAAAACAAAGCCTGTCAGAAGGAGTGTACTCTTGGGTGTCATCAGTAACTAAAATAGTCATATTTTTCAGTATACTAAGTGCTATCATATGCATTCCTTCATTTCAACTCACATCTTTTCATATATTCATGTAAGATGTCACGTGAACACGGTTATTCCTTGAATTGTTAGAGCAATATTCTTCAATAGGAGCTTGTTAAATAAATGAGGAAAAGCTGTACTCTGCTATACAGTACAGCCTTTAAAAAAGAATGACGATGTTCTCAATGTACTGACATAGAGCAATTTCTAAGGTGGGTCGGTAGGAAATAGATGGATAGAGAGTTAGAGAAAGGGAGAGAGATTTAACAAAAAAGAGTAAATGCTGAGCTTGCTTTAGGCGTTAGACTCTTGCTACTCAAAATGTGATCCTTTGACCATTAGCATGGGCATTCCCTGGTAGCTAGTTAGAAAAGCAGAATCTCAGGCCCCATCCCAGACCTGCTGAAACAGAATCTGCATTTTAGTAAGACATCCAAAAGATTCCTTTGAGAAGTGCTGTTTCAGAGGAGGACTTGGCTAACCTTTCCCTCCAGCATCACTTGTAGTAGCCCTCCTTCTTATTCCTGAACCAGGGAGCCCTGAACATGTCACATGACCTTGCATCCATGTCTGGAAGGTTCTACAGAATACTTGAAAGAACACTGGATTTTGCACAGCCCTTCCCATTGATTGTCCATGGGTGGCGGTACCTGGGTGGCATTAACCCTGGGTGGGTCAGCACACTCTGCTGCTAACCAAGAGATTGGCAGTTTGAATCCACCCAGAGGCACCTGGAAGAAAGACCTAGTGATCTACTTCTGAAAAATCAGTGATTGATAACCCTACGGAGCACAGTTATACTCTGACACACATGGGGTCAACAGGAGTCAGAGTCAACTGAACAGCAAGGGGATTCCCATTGATCAGCTCAAAAGTGTCTATGGCTGAGCTGCTATTGCTGCCGCAGATTTGGCTCAGACTCAGCTGACCATGGGGCCCTCTGCTTGGGGGAGTACTGTGCTCTTCCTTTGCACAAGCCTCAGGGAACAATGCCTGCTGTAGCCAACTCCTACCAGAAGTTGTCATCCAAGGGTTCAGCCCAGCTGGTGCAAGTCTAGCTTCAGCCCGGCACTCTCCTCCAAGGTTGCACGACAGGGGGCTAGCCTCTCAGGACTAGCCCTGGGGTATTTTCCTCATTCAAAGCCAATGACACCACCACAACATGGCACCACCTTTACCTGCAGAGTTAGGAAACCATGAGGGCATGGAGCAGCCTTGTCACTGGGACCATCCATTATGGAGCTGTCAGTGACATGTGCTGCCTCCTCTCTCCTAGAACTGATGTGTCCGTTATTGCCATATATTCCATCCACCATCTGGCCAGCCCCTGCACAACCTCTTCATGTATTCCCAGCCTAGCGACAGTGACACACAGCTAGTGATGCTTACCCTGTCAGCACGTAGAGCCAGAAACATCACACAGATGCTGATCTAAGTGGTACTCTAGACCTTTGGGTGTGCGATATGGAGTTTGGATGGGATTTCCTGGATACCAGCAGTCACTGGCCAGAAGATGAGGTCCACATGGTTCATGAGGTGTCTACAGATGTCTTATTTAACAGAGATATGGTGTGTACTACTAAAGAAGTGATTGTCCCAGCTTTTAACTATTCAGGAGCCAAGACTTTCTCACCTGTAGAATATTCAAAGAGCCCTGCTGGCACAGTGTTTAAGAGCTTGGCTGCTAAGCAAGAGGTCAGCAATTCAAATTCACCAGCCACTCCTTGGAAACCCTATGGGATAGGGCCACTATGAGTTGGAATCAATTCGATGGCCACAAGTTTGGTTTTTGGTTATAGGATTAGTTAGGATCCCTGGTGGTGCAGTGGTTAAGAGCTCAGCTGTTAACCAAAAGGTCGGCAGTTTGAACTCACCAGCTGCTCTTTGGAAACCCTGTGGGGCAATTCTACTCTGTCCTATAGGGTCGCTATGAGTCGGAATGATTCAACGGCCAAGGATTTGATTTTGTTTGCATTTAGAATGTTCAAATCTGAGACCCACACATTCAAAAAATTATATTCAATGTTTTTATAAAAGACACGTCATACATTTCCTGTCTTTCCTTCTTCCTCCAAACAAGAGATAGGTCAAGGAAGCTCTCTTCTCCAGCATAAACTGCTCCACTCTATAACCAACCAATTGTCAAGTCATCTCCAACTCATGGCTACCCCATGTGTATCAGAGTTAAAACTTGCTCCACAGGATTTTCAACAGCTGTGATCTTTTAGAAGTAGATAACCAGGCCTTTCTTCTAAGGTGCTTCTGGGTGGACTCAAACCTCCAACCTTTCAGTTATCAGCAGAGTGTGTTAACCCACCCAGGGTTAATGCCACTCAGAGACTCCACTGTGTAGGGAGTAATTATTTCACTGCGCTTTGTTAGCATGTCTTTAGGTCACTACCGTCTATGTGCCCTGCTTCCCCGCCCACCGTTCTCTGTCCTGTGAAGGTACCTGCCCTCCACAGGGTGGGTGAATTCAGGAGAACACCGAGATAGGAAAAGTACCTATTAGCCACAAGTTTTATTATTTATGCTGTTAAAAGTACATTTTAACCATTTTTTTAAGAACAGGAATGAGGTAATTAATATAATTAAAGTTGAAATAAAATACAACAATTTATATCAGAAATTCCTCTAAAACTATTCTGGTATCAAAGGAAAGGGTCAAAAACAACTACAAATTACAATTAAAATTGCTATAGTCTGTCTTCTCGCAGTGGTAAAGTAGAGGGCCAGTGAAAATAAAGGAAATCCTCCATGAGACAGAATGGCACAATAGCCAAAACAATGGACTAAAACATACCAATGATCATGAAGCTGGTGCAGGACAGTCAACATTTCACTCTATTACACATAAGATCACCATGAGTCAGAGCCAAACCACCAAAACTATCAACAACAACAATATTTTTGCAGAGATCTCTGTGTCAACTGTGTCTGTGGTCTTATAACCTCTTTTGCCTTGATTTTTATCAGTGGTTTCTTACTCAATTTTTTTTAGCCACATACTTAAGGAAAGAGAGATAGATAGCAAAAAGGTTCTTTTCAGGGTATTTTGCAGACCAAGAGTAGACCTGGAACACTGACTAGAGGAATGGATGCTGTACCTAACACTCGAAGACCTCAGCAAAGACCAGAAGCCTGCATGGAAGTGCCCATGCTGTGGGCCCCACATGGCCACATCCCTGAAAGACAGTAAGGAGGCATACCAGATCTGTTCAATTCGGCCACAAGCCAAGTGTGTTTATCCTGAAACACAGGAGACGCTGACAATGGATACTGGGAGTCACATTGGTTTGATTCTGTGCATCCCAGGGGCCCCCCTGAGCTGTTGGGAGGAACGTGCAGCTTGGCAGACCCCATCACTGCTTTGGAAAGTGGTGCTAACCACACCCCCTCAACCCAGCGAAGAACAGCTCAATGAGAATCAGAGGCATCCCCATCCCACAGGGCAAGGTTTGTTCTAGCCCCAGGTCCCGGGCTGACCAGAGAGTGTTATTCCAGAGATCAGGTCTCTCAAACAGAGGAGGGCACCATGATCTCACTAGAGGACAGTGCCTCATCTGTAAATCATCTTAGATTATAGGCAGGGGTTGCAGGCATAGAGGGGTGAACTGCTGGACATCTCAGACCCTTCACCTCAAGTAGGTAGGATTCTATACAACCTCTGGGAGCTGGAACCCCCACCCCACAATTCAGCAAACCTTTGATTTATGTGTTTAGAAATACATTAATAAACTTAAGTTCATAAATTTAAATGAATAAATTTAACAAATGATTAATTCACTTAAATTTTAGGGGGAAGAGGCAAATGATAAGTAAACAAACTAATATGGATTTACTTTAAAGCTTACCTTTGATTTTGTGTTGGGGACAGGGAGGCAGGCAATGAGAGGTGGGGCATGAGACACTTTCAACCCCAGTCTCCTACCTCTGGGTCTATAATAACTGATACGCAGAACTAAACCTTAGGCAATTGAAAAATCTTAACTTTGAAAGAAAGAATAAATTAGTAAATTTAGGAGCCCTGGTGATGCAATGGTTAAGCACTTGGCTACTAATTGAAATATCAGAGGTTCAAACACACCATCCGCTCTGTTGGCGACTTGCTCCTCTAAAGATTACAGTCTAGGAAATCTAGGAGGCGGTTCTACTCCAACTTATAGGGTTGCTACGAGTCGGAATCGACACACAAGTTACTAAGATACATAAATAAGCAAATAATTTTTTTTCTTTTTCTCCCAAACTTTTTGTTTTGCAAAGTTTCAAAATTATGTAAGAGTTTAAATAGCACAATGTCCCCTTCACCAAAATTTTACCATTTTGTCACATTTGCTCTGTACGTATATTTACTGAAACATTTAACTTGCAGACATCAAGACTTTTAGTATGCCTCTCCTATGAACAAGAACGTTTTCCTAAATGATCACAATACATTAGTACACCCAAGAAGTTTAACATTGCTAGAATAGAATATCAAATGTAACATCCATATCCAAATTTTCCCAATCCAAATTTTTCCTAATTTCCTTTCTGCTGCTTCCCTACCCCACAGACCCAGGACAGAATGAAGGGAACAAATTATATTTTGTTGTCTCTTTACTCTCTTTGAACCAAGAGCAGACCCCTTCCTTTTTACCTTGTCATGATACAGATTTTTTTTTTTTTTTAAGAGAGTCTAAGCCAACTGATTGAGAATGCCCTTCAGTCTGGATTTGTCTGATCTCTCCCCATGATTCACTTCAGACTCCACATTTTTTGGTAAAAATGTCACATGGTGATGCTGTGCTTAGTCTTGCATCTTATCAATATACTGAGTTTGATCACTTTGTTTGGGTACTCTCTGACGGGTTGCTCTATTGTAAATGCCCCTTTCTTTTTGTGACAAATACATTTTTAAAAATGTTTAAAGCCACAAGACTTTTCTGGATGACCTGCAACAATCAGAAAATGAAACTACCCAGAACACCCCATTTCTCAAATATTTTGACTAATAAAGATTTTAGTGTGATCACCATTCTAACCAAGAAAGCCACCACTCTTCTGTCAGTATGTTTTATGCTGGCTTGCATGTTACTGTGATGCAGGAAGTTATGCCACCGGCATTTCAAATATCAGCAGGGTTACCCATGGTGGACATGTTTCATTGAAACCTCCAGACTAAGACAGATTAGGAAGAAGGACCTGGAGGTCTACTTATGACAAAACCAGCCAGTGAAAACCTTATGAATAGCAGCAGAACATTGTCTGGTATAGTGCTGGAAGATGAACCTCTCAGGTTAGAATGCACTCAAAATACAAAAGGGGAAGAGCTGCTTCCTCAGAGTAGACCTTAATGACATGGATGGGGGAAAGCTTTCAGGATCTTCATTTGCTAACGTGGCAATGACTCAATATGAGAAACTACAGCTCCAAATAACCATTAGTAATCAGAATGTGGAATGTACGAAGTATGAATCTAGGAAGATTAGAAGTTGTCAAAAATGAAAGAAATGGAATTCATAAAGATCAATATCCTAGGCATTAGTGAGCAAAAATGGACAGTATTGGCCATTTTGAATCAGACAATAATATGGTCTACTGTGCCAGGAATGACAAATTGAAGAGGAATGGTTTTGCAATAATCATCAAAGAGAACATTTCAAGATCTATCCTGGGCCAAGATAGCAGAGTAGTCAGATGCTTCCTGTGGTCCTTTTTACAACGAAGACCAAAAAACACAAGTGAATAGATTACATATGACAATCTAGAAGCCCTGAACATCAAAGGCAAAGTTGAGGAACTGGACTGAGTGGCAGGGGGAGGGAGAGACAGTTCAGAAGCAGCGAGGAGTTGCCAGAACGGACCCAGTGGGAACCGACACTACACAGGCAGGATCTGCTGGTGCCAGCGTGGTGAGGAAAGCAGTGGAGCTCAGGATGTGTTTTCCACATGGGGAGAGACCAAGTGGCGGAGAGTCCACTCACATTTATACAATGCCAACAGCCAACATTATCCTAAATGGAGAGAGACTGAAAGCATTCCCTATGAGAACAGGAACCAGACAAGAATGTCCTTTATCACCACTCTTATTCAGCTTGTGTTGTAGGTCCTAGCCAGAGCAATTAGGCTAGAAAAAGAAAGGGCATCTAAATTGGTAAGGAAGAAGTAAAAATATCTCTATTTGCAGATGATATGATCTTATACACAGAAAACCCTAAAGAATCCACAAGAAAACTACTGGAACTAATAGAAGAGTTCAGCAAAGCATCAGGATACAGGTACACATACAAAAATCAATTGGTTTCCTCTACACCAACAAAGAGAACTTCAAAGAGGAAATCACCAAATCAATACCATTTACAATAGCCCCAAGAAGATAAAATACCTAGGAGTAAATCTAACCAGAGACGTAAAAGACCTATACAAAGAAAAGCACAAGACCCTACTGCAAGAAGCCTAAAGAGACCTACATAAGTGGACAAAGCATACCTTGCTCATGAATAGGAAGACTCAACATTGTGAAAACCTCTATTCTACCCAAAGTGATCTATAGATACAATGCAATCCTGATCCAAATTCCAATGGCATTTTTTATTGAGGCGTAGAAACAAATCACCAACTTCATATAAAAAGGGAAGAGGTCCTGGATGAGTAAAGCATTACTGAAGAAGAAAGTGGGAGGCCTCACACTACCTGATTTTAGAACCTGTTATACTGCCATGGTAGTCAAAACTGCCTGGTACTGGTACAACACATACACAGACCAATGGAACAGAATTGAGAATTCAGAGGTAAATTCATCCACCTATGAGGAGCTGATATTTGACAAAGGCCCAAAGTTCATTAACTGGGGAAAAGACAGCCTCTTTAACAAATGGTGCTGTCATAATTGTATATCCATCTGCAAAAAAATGAAACAAGATCCATACCTCACACCATGCACAAAAACTAACTCAAAATGGATCAAATACCTAAATATAAAATCTAAAATGATAAAGATCATGAAAAAAAATCTATCTTGAAGTACAATGCTGTCAGTGATAAGATAATATCCATATGCCTACAAAGAAGATCAGTTAGTACGCTATTATTCAAATTCATGCACCAACCACTAATGCCAAAGATAAGCAAACCAAAGATTTTTACCAACCTCTGCAGTCTGAAATTGATCAAACATGCAATCAAGATGCATTGATAAAAACTGGTGATTGGAATGTGAAAGCTGAAAATGAAAAAGAATTATCAGTAGTTGGAAAATATGGCCTTGGTGACAGAAAGCACACCATAGATCGCATGATAGAATTTTGCAAGACCAATGACTTTTTCATTGCAAATACCTTTTTTCACCAACATAAATGGCGACTATACACATGGACCTCGCCAGATGGAATACACAGGAATCAAATTGACTACATCTGTGGAAAGAGACACTGGAGAAGCTCAATATCATTACTCAGAACAAGTCCAGGGGCCGACTGTGGAACAGACCATCAATTGCTATATTCCAGTTCAAATTGAAGCTGAAGAAAATCAAAACAAGCCCATGAGAGCCAAAATACAACCCTGAAGTATATCCCGCCTGAATTTAGAGACCATCTCATCAATAGATTTGATTCATTAAATGCTAATAATGGACGACCAGATGAGTTGTGGAATGACATCAAGGACATCATACATGATGAAAGCAAGAAGCCATTAAAAAGATAGGAAAGACAAAAATGGACATCAGAAGGGACTCTGAAATTTGCTTTTGAGCACAGAGTAGCTAAAGTGAATGGAAGGAATAATAAAGTAAAAGAGCTGAACAGAAGATTTCAAAGGGCAGCTTAACAAAACAAAGTAAAGTAGAATGAAATATGCAAAGACTTGGAGCTAGAAAACCAAAGGGAAGAGCATGCTTAGCAATTGTCAAGCTGAAAGAACTGAAGAAAAAATTCATACCTTGAGTTACAATTTTGAAGGATTCTACAGGCAAAATATTGAAGGACACAGGAAGCATCAAAAGATGAAAGGAATACACAGAGTCACTGTAGCAGAAAGAATTGGTAGACGTTCAACTATTTCAAAAGGTAGCATATAATCAAGAACTGATGGTAATAAATGAAGAAGTCCAAGCTGCACTGAAGGCATCAGTGATAAACAAGGCTGCAGGAACTGATGGAATACCAATTGAGATGTTTCAACAAACAGATACAATGCTGGAGGTACCCTATGCCAAGAAATTTGGAAGACAGCTACCTGGTCAACCGACTGGAAGAGATCCATATTTGTGTCCATCACAAAGACAGGTGATCCAACAGAAGGCAGAAATTATCAAACCATATCATTAATATCACACACAAGGAAAATTTTTCTGAAGATAACTCAGTACATCGACAGGGAACTGTCTGAAATTCAAGCCAGATTCAGAAAAGGACATGGATCAAGAGATATCACTGCCAGTGTCAGATGGATCTTGGCTGAAAGCAGGAAATAAAAGAAAGATGTTTGCCTGTGTTTTATTGACTATGCAAAGGCATTCGATTGTGTGGATCGTGACAAATTACGGACAACATTGCAAAGAACGGGAATTATAGAACCCTTAATTGTGCTCATGAGGAACATGTACATAGGACAAGAGGCACCTGTTCAAACAGAACAAGGTAACAGTGCATGGTTTAAAATCACGAAAGGTGTAGGTCGGGTTTTATTCTTTCATCATACTTATTCAATCTGTATGATGAACAAATAATCCAAGAAGCTGGACTATATGAAGAAGAAAGTTTCATCAGGATTGGGGGAAGATTCATCAGCAACCTGCCATATGCAGATGACAACCTTGCTTGCTGAAAATGAAGACCTGAAGCACTTACTGCTGAAGATCAAAGACCACAGCCTTCAGTACGGATTACACCTCAACATAAAAAAAAAAGTACTTACAACTGGACCAATAAGCAACATCACAATAAACAGAAAAAATACTGAAGTTGTCAAGGATTTCATTTTACTTGGATCCACAATCAATACCCATGGAAGCAGCAGTCAAGAAATCAAACGACCTATTGCATTGGGCAAATCTGCTACAAAAGACCTCTTTAAAGTGTTAAAAAGCAAAGAAGTCACTTTGAGGACTAAGGTGCAGCTGACCAAGCCATGCTGTTTTCAATTGCCTCATATGCATGCAAAAGCTGGACTATGAATAAGGAAGATGAAAGAAGAATTATGGCATTGGTAAAGAATATTGACTGTAACTTGGACTGCCTGAAGAACAAACAAATCTCTCTTGAAAGAAGTACAGCCAGAATGCTGCTTAGAAGTAAGGATGGCAAGACTTAGTCTCACATACTTCGAACATGTTATAGGAGGGACCAGTCCCTGGAGAAGGACATTGTCTTACGCTGGGTTCTCTAGAGAAGCAAAATCAGTAAAGCCTATGAATATATAGAGAGAGAGCTTTACGTCAAGGAAATGGCTCACACAGTTGTAGGGACTGGAACATCCCAAGTCTGTGGGTCAGGCTGAAGGCTTCCTCTAACTCAGGTAGCTGCAGGTGCCCTTGAATGCAAGATCAGCAGGTCAGATAGCAGGCCTCTGGCTCATAGGCTGTGGAGGGTGACCAATCCCTAGATCGGCAGGCAACACAGCAGATATGGTGCTAGCTCAAGTCCCAAGAACTGGAGGTCATATGAACAGGAACCAGCTGCAGAATCCAGAGCAAGCAAAAGATAGTGAGCTTTGCTAGAAAGTCCACATATGTTGGATGTAGACACATCCCCAAGGGAACTCTTTTTCAACTGATTGGCTACTCACAGCAGATCCCATCATGGAGGTAATCACATTATATCGAATCTCATCATGGGGGTTATTGCATTATTATACGGCTGACAAACTACATCATAACTGCCAAACCAATGAGGATCATGGCCCAGCCAAGTTTACACACAATCTTTTTTTTTTTACTGTGCTTTAATTGAAAGTTTACAATTCATTTTCTCATACAAAAACTTGTACACACATTGTTATGTGACCCGAGTTGCTACCCCTACGATGTGACAGCACACGTCTATCCACCCTGTATTTCCTGTGTCCATTCAACCAGCTCCTCTCCTCCTCTGCCTTCTCATCTCGCCTCCAGACAGGAGCTGCCCACATAGTCTTATGTGTCTACCTGAGCTAAGAAGTCCATGCCTCACCCGTGTCATTTTATGTCTTATAGTCCAGTCTAATCTTTGTCTGAAGAGTTGGCTTGATGAATGGTTTTAGTTTGGGGCTAACAGAGAGTCCAGGGGCCATGACCTCTGGGGTCCCTCCAGTCTCGGTCAGACCATTAAGTCTGGTCTTTTTGCTAGAATTTGAGGCCTGCATCCCACTTTTCTTCTGCTCCATCAGGCACTGTCTGTTGTTTTTCCTGTCAGGGCACTCATTGGTAGTAGCCAGGCACCATCTACTTCTGGTCTCAGGCTAATGGAGTCTCTGGTTTATGTGGCCCTTTCTTTCTCTTGGGCTCATATTTTCCTTGTGTCTTTGGTGTTCTTCATTCTCCTTTGCTCCAGGTGGGTTGAGACCAATTGATGCATCTTAGATGGCTGCTTTCTAGCATTTAAGACCCCAGATGCCATTCACCAAAGTGGGATGCAGAACATTTTCTTAATATGCTTTGTTATGCCAGTTGACCTAGATGTCCCCTGAAACCATGGTCCCCAGACCCCTGCTCCTGCTACTCTGTCCCTTGAAGTGTTTGGTTGTATTCAGGAAACTTCTTAGCTTTTGGATTAGCCCAGTCGTGACACACAATTTTAAGATCACAGTCATCATGATTTGTAAAGTAGAGGGTCTAAAATAAAGAGGAAAACCCACAACGAGATGGATTGACACAGTGGCTGCAACGATGGGCTCAAGCATAGCAATGATTGTGAGGATGGTGCAGAGCCAGGTAATGTTTTGTTACGGTGTATATAGTGTCACTCTGAGTCGGAAGTGACTCAACCACACCTTACAAAAACAACAAATCTAAAAAAGATGTTAAAACTTAGATAGTTCCTATTAGCTTATCCCATTTCTAACTTGTATATTCTCCTAAACGAATCCTGTGGCATTCAAGTCCTTAATGATGCAATATTTTGCATGCTCTGAATATGCTCAACATCAGCTAATTTACAAAGAAAACTAAATTTTATAATCTACTTTGTAACCCTTTTATAATCAGGAAGACATGATTGCCAAGAAAAAAAAAAACCAGAAAAGTCAGTGAGTCAAATTAGTAGTTGTAGGGATAAACCACAGTATTTACATTTTAATAAAACTTACATTAATCATGCAGTTCCTTTTCCTTAAATTGAAGATTATTTCCTAAAATATGCCATCACTAATTCCAACATTAAGTTCAAAATTAATTTGCCTCAAAAGAGAATGTAAAAGAGCTTGCTTCAAATCACAAAATATATGTGATGGTTCTTCTGTAAGAAACTGCAGCATTTCATGAAATAGCTGAATTACAAGAGGGACTGCTGCTGGTGGTCTTATAAAAATTTTCACACTGCATTTAAATCTTCATGAATTAAGTCTACCTTCTGAAGAACACAGAAGCCCCTGGGTAGCACAAACAGTTAAGCACACAGCTGCTAACCAAAAGGTTGGAGGTTGGAGTCTACCCAGAAGGATCTCAGAAGAAAGATCTGGTTATAATTCCGTGCCCCCTGCAAAAAAATCAGCCATTGAAAACCCTGGGGAGCACAGTTCTACTCTGACACATGGGGTCACCATGAGTCACAACTGACTCAACAGCAACTGTTTTTTATTTTTGTTCTTTATGAAGAATGCACAAGAAACTGAGAGCAGCACACGCCTTCTCATCAGGCAATTGGCTGGCTGGAGGACATGAAAGAGTTTTCACTTTAAGCCCATTCATGTATTAAATTTTGAACCATGTGAATTTATTAGCTATTCAAAATATAAAAAATTTTTTTACATAAAACTAGAATTTATAAACCTAATTACCTCTACCAGATTGCATAAACCTTGGCTTAACTGTAAGAGGTAATGTAGGATATTACTATCATTTATGTATATGGTGCTTTTGAAATATTAATGAGAAGAGATGTGCAGAAAGTTCACTGAATGGTCTTGAAATCTTAACACAATTTAGACTGTGAACAACAATGTCTAACTCCACACACTGATTTCACGTTCTGTTCTGATGTCAATTATATTTTCTTTGTTTTGGAAAAATTCTAATATTTTGCAAACACCCAAATATAACATGATTGATTTTTAAACCTTCATTTCAGAGGTTACCATCAAGGTTTATAACATATCAGATAATTTACAGAACACATAGATCAACCCCCCAATGGAATGAAAAAGAGCTCTAGACTCTAAGGGGTCACCAGAAATTATATAAAGGGTCCACAAAGCAAAGCCCACACAAATGAAATTGGGCCAAGGATGACCATAGGAGAAGACTTCAGAAGCCTGTCATGGATTGAATTATGTCCTCCAAAAAATGTGTGTATCAATTTGGCTGGGCCATCAATCCCAGTATGGTGTGGTTGTCCTCCATTTTGTGATTGTAATTTTATATTAAAGAGGATTAGAGTGGGATTGTAACACCTTTACTAAGGCCACACCCCCATCCAATGTAAAGGGAGTTTCCCTGGGGAGTGGCCTGCATCTCCTTTTATCTTACAAGAGATAAAAGGAAAGGGAAGCAAGCAGAGAGTTGGGGACCTCATACCACCAAGAGAGAAGTACCAGGAGCAGAGAGTGTCCTTTGGACTCAGGGCTGCTGTGCGGAGAAGCTCCTAGTCAAGGGGAAGATTGACTAGAAGGAGCTTCTTCCAGAGCCGACAGACAGAGAGAAAACCTTCTCCTGAACATAACGCCCTGAATTTGGACTTCTAGCCTGCTTTACTGTGAAGAAATAAATTTCGCTTTGTTAAAGCCATCCACTCACTTGTGGTATTTCTGTTATAGCAGCACTAGATGACTAAGACATGGCCCTTTGGTATTAAAAAATTTAGCCCTTTGGAAATGGGCATTGTGACCAGCTGGACCCAGCCTTGCCACTAACAAAGGTGAGGTCTGAATTAAGTTCTTTCACCCTTTCAAGAGTTGTTGGAAAATTGAAAGGGTGGGCTGATTATATTCAGACCTTGGCAGCTCTAACACAGCAGACACTCACTCACATTGTGAATGAATAAGTGGTTGGCCCTTGGCGAGGAGGGAACTTGGAGACTGTCTCTAGGAAGGAAGCACACGTCAACACACTGGCTTTCTGGACTTGAGAAATCAGACTTTGTCGTCATTGAGGTGAAAACCTCTGAGCTTCCATTTTCTTACCTGTAAAAGGAGAGTGATGCCCTTTGCCCCAATTTTCCCTTCTTGTCTAGAAAAGCTTGTCAGTGGGCCCTTTTAAAATATGAAAATATAGGCTCAGACACGCCTGGGGAGGTTTGGAGGTGTCCCTGGCAGCTGGTTTGGGGGCAGGGGCACCCAAAAAGAGAGGGTCATGAGCAGTAAACAGGCTGTAGGTAGGGCCTGAAAAGAAAGTTTGTAGAGAGAAGTTACCACAGCAGGGATGACTGGGGAACTGGGGCTGTGATGCCAAATTACAGTCTGAAGTTGTTAACAGCCCTGTTTTATAATGTAACTCCCTCAGTTGTCACCAAACCTTCTGTAGAAGTCAGCTTCCCACAACAGCTTTTGGAAATGAAGTTCAAGAGAAATGGAGGAGGGTAGGGGTAGTCAGCAGAAGATGTTCAAGAGAGGGACAGAAGTCTGGTCAGGTGGAGAACCCAGGCAAGCAGAGTCCACTGATCCAGAAAACAGGCAGCTCCTCTTCCCATAAGCCCCTCAGAGGCATTAGTGGGGGCTCTGGGTTTCTGATAGGGCAAGAGGTGGGGGAGCCAGCCATTTTAACGGGATTTAAGGGAATGGCTGACTCCATAAGATCAACGGTGTGGAGATAATGAGGTGGCAAAGGCTGGGGTTACATAGCCTATGGAAAAGAATGTGGAAATGTAAAATGGTTGTTTTTATTGGTTATGTGATTAAAGAGGATTATTTTTAACCTAAAAAAAAAAAAACACATTGCCATCCAGTCTATTTGAATTCATAACGACCCTGTAGGACAGAGTAGAACTACCCCCGTAGAGTTTCCAAGGAGCACCTGGTAGATTCAAACTGCCAACCTTTTGGTTAGCAGCTGCACCTCTTAACCACTACACCACTAGGGTTTCCATTTTTAACCTACCTTATAAAAATTCTAATATTATATTTTCTGTATCTTAAAACCGTTTTTTGTTTTTTATCTTAAAACTATTTTAGATTGATTTAAAGCATTTTTAACTTCATTACCGAAGTTCCCTTTTTCTCTAATTTCTCTCCAAAATAACCATCTTGACAAGCAATTAGGTCTCCCAGTATGCCCTGTCAGTGAAAGTCCATCTTATTATTTCAGAAGATCCTCAATAAGATAGATTGACACAGTGGTGCAACGATGGCCTCAAACATAGCAACAATTGTGATGATAGCACAGGACCGGACAGTGTTTCGTTCTGTTGTACATAGGGTCATTATGAGATGGAACCAACTCGACAGCACCTAAAAACAACAGCATTATTTCATGCATGGAATATATTTATATTGTAAACCTGCTTTAATAGAGTTTTTGAGAAATCACTTTTCTAAGTCACCAGGGACAACCTGAAGAAGGCGAAGTAGAGGAAGGCACACTCCAAGCTGGATACCATCTTCAGATTTGGTAGAAACTGTGGATGTTGACAGAATACCACCAGCAGGTAACTTGTCTGAGCTAGGCTAAGAGCCAGGCCAGTGCATGGCAAGTGTAAATACCTATAACATGTCCGTGTATTCATTTTGACCCAAAGGGGTCTGTGGGTGTCTTGGATATTGTCAGGTACGGCAAGAGTAAATGAGACTCATGCAGCAAGTTCAGAAAACAAACAGAATGGAGCACTCACAGGTCCCAGGGAGGACACTAGAGCACACCTGGACGCAGGCCACATAGGAAGTTGCACCCAAGGACAAGGCAACAAGTTGGAACTGTAGGAAGAGAGGGCTAGTGTATAGTATGCAGGGGCTTAGCTACATATAGCAGGCTGAAGTCTTATTGGTCAGTTTAAAAGTTTCTAGTGCATTTATGAAGGGGAAAATGAGAAGTTTTAATCATGGGCACCATATGGGGAACAGCTAGGAGGGGCAAAGAGTAACCAGGGCTGTTAAGACACTAGGTTATGTGATTATGATGGGGTTTCTGTCACAAAAAACCAAATCGGACATGGCCAGGAGGGCTAGTTAGAGCCCACAAATGTTGAAAGACTGTGCAACAAGATAGGAATGGCTATGTCAAAAAACTAGGTGAAAGGGTAACGAGGAGGAATTAAAGGATGCTGAGGCAAAACTAACTATATAGGCCACAAATTGGCTTATGATTGTCTGCTTCTTTGCCTTTGTATTTTAATTTACGAATTTGGTTTAACTGTTTGGTTGCTTAATATAACTCATTCAGAAAAAATTCCAACTTGATTTTAGATGCACTAAATTTAGACTAAGCAGTCGGTTGCTAACTGAAAGTTTGGTAGTTCAAACACACCAGCTGCTACACGGGAGAAAAGACCTGGTGATCTTCCATAAAGATCACAGCTTAGGGAACCCTATGGGGAAGTTCTACTCTGTTGTCTAGGCTTTCTATGAGTCTTAATCAACTCTTCAGCATACAACAACAATAACAACAAGAGATTAACCCTTTGGTGACCCAATTATTTTCTCTTTTGAATTTTTTGTTGATACTATGTGTTTTCATTAATGGAAGCATTCTGAATCATTGAGTATGTCTGAATTTTTGGTAAGTAGTAGGGATTTTTTTTATCGTCTCCTTCCACACACCTGCCCTAAGTGTTTAGTGGTAAACATGAAGTATCACTAATTATACCCCAGAGTTCCCACCAGGGTCTATTGGTACATACGTGAAAATTTTTCAAAATTTCTATATTTCCCAACAAAAATTCAGACACCTCATACAATATCCTGTAAAAACAGTAATTTGTGGCACGAGCTCATGTCTTCAGTTTCAAACAGTCATAAAGTCCCCTGCCTTGCAGCAGCACACACTATCAATGGTAGAGCATCTTCTCAATAAACTCCAGAGGCTAAAAAAGTTCATGGTCACTGTATGTACCACCAGGCACAAAAGGGTTAAGGAATTTGTTCAAGTGTAGGCCTGCCCAGCGAGGCAGACCAGAGTGCCCCCTTGTGGCCAGGTTTGGAGATGGCCACAAACCCAGCTAGAAGGAGCAGAGGAGCTGGATCAACAAGAGGGTGAAACCCAAAACAGAGAGGCCCCAATTCTGAGACCACGAGTTCTGATCACTGGAAATAGGTGCCCTGCTCTGCAAACTAGCAAAACAGCCATCTGATTAATCACCCTCTCATGGTCGGAGGGTTTCCTTGCGTGATCTTCCAGGGCAAGGCCATCATCAGCTGAAATAATCAAAGTGAAGCTCAGACCAACTAGAGTTGATACCAGAACCAAGAAAAGAGGTAATTCAACAAGTTGCAGCTACTTCTGAAATTCTTTTGTAATTGACACAAAATAAGCAAGTGGTATAAAGCAAATCCACCACCAATCAGTTTTTCATACTGTGGCGGCTTGCATGTTGCTGTGATGCTGGAAGCTATGCCACTGGTATTTCAAATACCGCAGGGTCACTTATGGTGGACAGGTTTCAGCAGATCTTCTAAACTAAGACAGACTAGGAAGAAAGGTCTGGTGACTGACTTCTAAATATTGGCCAATGAAAACCATATGGAGCACAAAAGAATATTGTCTGATATAAAGCTGAAAGATGAGTCCTCTAGGTTGGAAGGCACGCCAAACACACAGTGGCCACAACAGACCCAAGCATACCGATGACCATGAAGATGGCACAAGACTGAGCAACATTTTGTTCTGCAGCACATGGGGTGGCCATAAGTCAGAGATGACTCTATGGTAACTAACAACAACAAATGAAGCAAATTAATGGCAATGCTTCCTAAGTGGTTGGATGTGGTTGGAACAAAGCCTGGACAAAGTGAAGACAATGTCAACTTAGCTTCGGATATGTGGCCAATTGCACAATCATATCAAGAGGGGATGGATTCAGAATGTGGTCAGTTGCAAGACATAGCCTGACCGCCTACTTTTGTGCTGCCTGTGTATAGGAGGCCTTGAAGTGCCAACATAGGGTTCCTGCTCTAGAACCTGGACATTCTCCTGACTCCAAATATCTTGCATCTCTGATGTCATCACTCTGAGGGAGCCTCTCTTTCTCCAGGTATATCAGTATAAATCACGTTTGATCATCTTTTACTGTGGATGCTGCAGCGGTGAAAGCACTGATTGTGGACGAAGCTGGAGCTGCCTAACATCCAAAGGCATTCTTCTGGCATGCTTCAGTCTGTAATGAAGTTTGGCAGCTCTCAGGTTGAGCAACGACCAGAGATTCTCTGTTGACTTACCTTTCTAGAATGATCTCAATAATCACTGTTACACTAGCCTCAGCCCCTTTCACCATCTTGCTCTAAGAATGGACACAGTCCCTTCCCTTAATGTCACACAGAACAGTGAAGAGTAGGATGAGATATTTAACATAACTTTACTACCAACAAAGGTGACAAGGATAGCTAGAGCTAATCTCTAAGCCCAGTGTGCTCTACAGCTCAGATGCACAGGGTCGCCTACAAGGCAACTGCACGTTCTGGCCCCCCAGACTGCCCCATGGCACAGGCCATCACCCCCCAACAACATCTCAAATACAGGCATCCCCAGAGCCCTTAAATGACACACCTCCATGGGTAAGAATCCAAGCTCAAGAGAGCAAGGCCCAGAGAGAAAGAAGAGGGAGGGACCCCTCTTTCTATTCCAACATCAGTCTTTTCTCAAAAGTACTGAGAGTGAAAGTGTCTACTCTCTTCAGGAAAGAATCCACCATTTGTCCACAGAAGTGTGGCCTCACCCTGTGGCCCCAACACAGCAATACATGGAGAAATAACCATCACCAGGAGGTACTCAGACTGTAGCAGTGAAGCAATTTCCATACACAAATACACATAATTCAGAGATAGCGCATACACATACAGAAGTTGTCATAATACAATGTATCCAAAGATTTCAGGGTACCTTATTAACAATATTAACAAAGTTGACTTGCCAAATCTTCAGAAGATTTTTTTATAATTTTGGAGTAGAAATGTCTATTCTAAGCAAAATGAAAAACCCAGAAACTGTAAAAGAACAAATTAATAAGCTTGATTACATTAAAAAAATTAAAATGTATGCACAGTAAAAAGAAAAAAAAAAAAGATGAAGAAGAAAAGAAAAAGGAAGAGAGAGAAGGAGGGAGGAAGAAACCAAAAGATCAAAAGACAACAATTTGGAATAAATATTTGTAATTAAAATGATAAATACATTAAAAGTGCTTACAAATCAGTTTTTTAAAAAAGACCAGATGTAATGGAAAAATGGGCAAAGGACATAAATAGTAAATGCACTGGAAAAGAAACACAAATTGTCAATCAGATATATATAAAAAATCAATTCCAAATAGATCATAGATCTACACATGAAAACGTAAAACAGTAAAGTGTTTAGAAGAAAACAGACAAGAATATCTTCACGATCTTGGAATAGGCAAATATGTCTTAAACAAGACAAAAAAGGGCATTAATCATAAAGCAGAAAATGGGTAAGTTGCACAACATTAGAATTAAGAACTTAAAAAAAAACTGCTAAAAATGTGAAATGGCAAACCACAGAGTAAGAGAAGATGTTTGTGAAACGTATTTTCAACAAAGGACTTCTACCAGAATATACAAAGAATAAAAATATTAAGATTTGGACCACAAATTGACAAGAAGAAGAAGCTGAATAGAAAAATGGACAAAAAGCTCAAACAGACATACTTCATAAAAAGAGGATATCCACATAGGCCAATAAACTTGGGAGAGTATGTTCAATTTCATTAGTCATTAAGGAAGTGCAAATTAAAACCACAATGAGATTAAAATCAAATGAAGGGTTGGTGAGGATATGGAGCAATAGGATCACTCACACACTGCTGGGAGTGTCAATTGGTACAACTACTTTGAAAAACTGTTTGGCTGTATCTACTAAAACTGCACCTAGCAATTCTACCCATTATACATATACAGTGAACAAATGTGCAAATACGTTTACTAAAAGGCACATACAAGAGTATTCATAGCGACTTATTCAAACTAGCCTAGAACTGTAACTATCAAATAGTACCTTACTAAACTATGATATATTCACATAATAGAATATTATACAACAATAGCAAAGAAAAAACGATTGCTGTACACATTAACATGGATAAAAATCACAAAAACAATGTTTAGTGAAAAGAACAAGACACATCAGAATTCATATTGTATTACATAGAAGTCAAACATAGGCAAAAATAATCTGTTCTGCTACAGTGAAAATAGTGGTTACTTTTGGGGAGAAGTAGTGATCTGGAGAGGACATGGGCAAATCTGAGAGGCTGGTGATGTTCTATATCTTCATCTGAATACTAGTTATATGAGTGTGTTCACTTTCTGAAAATTCACTGAACTGCTTATGATCTGTGCACTTTTCTGAATGTATGTATTACTTCAATAAAAAGTGAAAAACAAAGCAAAATAAAAGCAATAAAAAACACTTGTTCCTTGGGGTCTATCTCATGTTCCAACAAAAAAATCAAACCAGACCCACTTCCATCAAACCAAGTCTATTCCAACTCACGGCGATCCTATAGGGTTTCCAAGGCTGTAAATCTCTACAGAAGCAAACTGCCACATCTTTCTCCTGAGAAGCTGCTAGTGGTTTTGAGTCCCACTGACCTTTTGGTTAGCAGTCAGTTGCTTTAATCACAGCACCACCAGGGCTCCATGTTCCAATCTGTCCAATGAATCTTTACTGAGCCCCTCAAACTGAGTCAACTTCAGCCTCCTATAAAACCTGAAAGCCCTTTCTTTCTTGTGTTAGTTATCTAATGCTGCTAGAGCAACAGAAATGTATTTTCTCACAGTGTAGGAGGCTAGAAGTCCGAATTCAGGGTGCTGGCTCTAGGGGAAGGCTTTTGCTCTGTGGGCTCCAGAGGAAAGTCCTTCTCTCTTAAGAGCTTGTGCTGCTGAGCCATCTTCATATGGCTTGGCATCTCTCTTCCCGAGTCTCTGCTTGCTAGCTTGCATTTACTCTTTTTTATATCACAAAATTTTGTATCACAAAATCTTATGTTAACTGTAACAAAAAGGAAGGAGATATGTGACTTTGGAGGGAAAAGAGATAAAATTATAAACCCTGAAGAGTAACAGCCCCGAGCCAGGCCCTTAAAAAAAAAAAAAAAAAAAGCCATACCACGTATGCTGCAGTCATGCTTGGGAGAGAAGTATGCACACTACATATATGATGCCCCTTAAACATTAATCCGTAGAGATGGTGGTGTGGGAGGGAAATATTACTACTCTGCCTAACCATCTAGGAAATCAGGGGAAGCAGAGACGACTACCAGTCAGCTCAACAGGAAACCCCCAGGACTGAGATGAGGCCCTGCAGCCCTCTCCAGCAGCACTTCCCTCTGAGTCCTCCTTGATCTTGACCTTGCCCTGGCAGGGCCCAGCATAGCACAGCAGGAGTAAGGCATCAGAGAACTCTAGGCTGCTCTGCAACATCCTCTCAAGGATAAAGTGCAGCTCTTCTGAGCCTATTACCTCTTGGGTTACTAAGACCTTGGAATGGTCACCTGAGTACTAAGTATACAGGGCAACAGACTGTCTTTTAAGAATCCGAAATGACCCTCAAAACTGGAGTCAGCCCTCGTGGAAGGTATCCTTTCCTTTTCTCATATCCTGAGATCTCAAGTATTGGCAGGAAGTAGTAGCCACAGGAGGCCCTGCCCATTGTTTAGGCCATCTCTGATTGACCATAAGCACAGCTGGGTGTTTTGGTGTCCACTAAACCTCCCCATCTCTCTTGAGTCCTAAAAAACATGGAGAGCAAGTATAATTTCTAATGTTTTAAACTACGAATTTTTTAATTACATGAAAAAGGAGAATATAAATTTACCTACGCTGTTTGGGTGTTTTGGTGACTAAGAAGAGATGTGGACCCTCATCTAATACTGGTGGGAATGCAAAATGGTACACCCATTGTGGAAAATAGCGTGGCAATTCCTCAAAGCACTAAAAATAGAGCTACCATACCAACCAACTAACCCACTGCCGTGGAGTCGATTCCGACTCATAGCGACTCCATAGGACAGAGTAGAACTGCCCCATAGAGTTTCCAAGGAGTGTCTGGCAGATTCAAACTGCTGACCTCTTTGGTTAGCAGCCGTAGCACTTAACCACTACGCCACAAAGGTTTCCAGAGCTACCATATGACCCAGCAGTTCCACTCCCAAGTATATACTCAAAAAACTTAAAAGCAGAGACTCAAACAGATACTTGTACACAAATATTCACTGTAGAACTAGTCACAATAGCCAAAAGGTGGAAACTACCTAAATGTCCAACAACAGATGAATGGTTAAGCAAAATGTGATACATACACATAATGGCATACTACTCAGCCAGTAGAAGGAATGAAGTTTTCATATATGGGACAGTATGAATGGAGGGAGCTTAAAGACAATATGCTGAGTGAAACTAGTCAATCACAAAAAGGACAAATATTGTGTGACCCCACTTATATAAAAAGACAAGAGAAGGCAAATGCTTAGAGACCAAAGTTTATCAGTGGTTCCCAGGGGCAGGAGGGAGAGAGAAAGGGGGGATATTGCTTATGGAGTACTGAGTTTCAGTTTCCAGTGTTGAAAAAATAGTATTGATTAAGGGTAGGGTTGCACAGCCTATTATTGTAATTACTATCAACAGGTTGTACACCTGTAAAAAGTTGAACTGGCAAAAGTTGCGAGATGGATATATTTACAACAATGACAAAAAAAAGAGAGAAAGTAGCACCAAAATCCTCATGGGATTTTGTTCCTGGTTTGAAGGTTTAGGGTCATGGTTTCATGGGACATCCTGGTTAATTGGCCTAGTAATGTGTTTAGTGTTTCTGTTCTGCCTCCTAGTTCATTGCATAGTGTCTGGGGTTTTAAAAGCTTACAAGCAGCCATCCAAGCCACAACAATTGGTCTCTATTTGCCTGGAGCAACAGAGGAAGAAGGGCAGTCAGGAATAAGAGGAAGAAATGGTTGCGTGGCAAATTGCTTCCATGAACAGCTGTCTCCTTTGCCATGAGACCAGAAGAACTGGATGGTACCCAGCTACCATTTGGATGAAGGATTCTATAGCAGTATCTTGATCAAAAGGGGGACAATATAGAACAGAATTTCAAATTATCATAAAATCCAGTCTTTCTAGAGCCATGAAGTCTGGATGAGCCCAGAAACTATTGCAATGAGATGATTTTTATTTATTTATTTATTTATCTTGAACATTAGATGAAGGTTTACAGAACATCTAGTTTCTCATCAAACCATTAGTACAATCACTGCTGTGTGACATTGGTTGACAAACCCAAGACATGTCAATACTCTCTCTGGGTTCCCTATTACCAGCTTTCCTGTTTCCTCCTCCCTTCCAGTCCCTGCCCCGGGGACTGGAAGGGTGTCCCGGGGCCATACTCTCAGGGTTTCTCCAGTCTCTGTCAGGCCAGCAAGTCTGGTCTTTTTCTGTGAGTTAGAATTTTGTTCTACATTTTTCACCAGCTCTGTCCAGGACCCTCTGTTGTGATCCCTATCAGAGCAGTCAGTGGTGGTAGCCAGGCAGCACCTAGTTTTACTGGGCTCAGTCTGGTGGAGGCCATGGTAGATGTGGTCCATTAGTCCTTTGGACTAACCTTTCCGTTGTGTCTTTAGTTTTTTTCATTCTTCCCTTGCTCTTGAAGGGGCGAGACCAGTGGAGTATCATAGATGGCCGCTCATAGGCTTTTAAGACCCCAGACACTACTCAAAGTAGGATGTGGAGCATTTTCTTCATAAGCTCTGTTATGCCAATTGAGCTAGCTGTTCCCTGAGACCATTGTCCCCACAGCCCTCAGCCCAGCAATTCAGTCCCTCAGGGAGTTTGGATGTGTCTATGGAGCTACCATGGCCTTGCCTTGTACAGGTTGTGCTGGCTTCCTCAGTATTGTGTACTCTTACCCTTCACCAAAGTTACCACTTATCTATTGCCTGTTAAGTGTTTTTCCATCCTCACTCCTCCCCTCCCTCGTAACCATCAAATATTGTTTCTTTTTGTATGTAAACCTTTTCATGACTTTTTACAGTAGTGGTCTCATACAATAATGGTCCTTTTGTGACTGACTTATTTCACTCAGCATAATGTCCTCCAGGTGCAACCATGTTATGAGATGCTTCGCAGATTCATTGTTGTTCTTTATCATTCCGTAATACTCCGTTGTGTGAATATAGCACAGTTTGTTTACCCATTCATCTGTTGATGGGCATCTAGGTTGTTTCCATCTTTTTGCTACTGTGAACAATGCTGCAATGAACATGGAGAACATGGGTGTACATATATCTATTCATGTGATGACTATTACTTCTCTAGGATATATTCCTAGGAGTAGGATTGCTGGATCATATGGTAAATCTGTCTTGGAAGAAGTGCGGCCAGAATGCTCCTTAGGGGCAAGGATGGCGAGACTGCATCTTACATACTTTGGACATGTTGTCAAGAGGGATCAGTCCCTGGAGAAGGACATCATGCTTGGCAAAGTACAGGGTCAGCTGAAAAGAGGAAGACCCTCAACGAGGTGGATTGACAGTGGCTGCAGCAATGAGCTCAAGCATAACAACAATTGTAAGGATGGCGCAGGACCAGGCAGTATTTCGTTCTGTTGTGCATAGGGTCGCTATGAGTTGGAACCGACTCGACGGCACCTAACAACAACAACAACGTGGTATTTCTATTTCTAGCTTTCTAAGGAAGCACCATATCTTTTTCCAAAATGGTTGTATCATTTTGCATTCTCACCAGAAGTGCGTAAGAGTTCCAATCTCCCCACAGCCCCTCCAACATTTGTTATTTTCTGTTTTATTGATTCGTGCCAGTAATACCAGGGTGAGATGGCATTTCATTGTGGTTCTGATTTGCATTTCTCTGATGGCTAGAGATCGTGAGCATTTCCTCATGTGTCTGCTGTCCACTTCAATGCCTTCTTAGGTGAAGTGTCTGTTCATTTCCTTTGCCCATTTTTTAATTGGATTATTTGTCTTTTTGTTGTGGAGGTGTTGGATTTTCTTGTAGATTTTAGAGATTACACTTTTGTCTGATTTGTAATAGCCAAAAGTTTTTTCCCAGTCTGTAGATTCTCTTTTTACTCTTTTGGTGAAGTCTTTTGATGAGCATAAGTGTTTAAGTTTTAGAAAATCCCAGTTATCTAGCTTATCCTCTGGAGTTTGCGTGTTGCTGGTTGTGATTTGTATCCTGTTAATGCTGTGTATTAGAGTCTTTAGTGTTGATCCTATTTTTTCTTCTACGAACTTCATGGTTTTTGGATTTATATTTAGGTCTTTGATCCATTATGAGTTAGTTTTTCTATATGATGTGAGGTATGGGTCCTGTTTCACTTTTTTGCAGATGGACATCCAGTTTTGCCAACATCATTTGTTAAAAAGACAGTTCTTTCAGCATTTGATGGACTTTGGCCCCTTGTGGAAGATCAGGTGACCAAAAGTGGATGGATTTACATCTGGATTCTCGATTCTGTTCCATTGGTCAATGTATCTGTCATATACTGGTACCAGGCTGTTTTGACTACCATAGCTGTATAGGAGGTTCTGAGGTCAGGTAGTGCGAGTCCTCCTACTTTATCCTTCTTCTTCAGTGGTGCTCTACTTATCTGGGCCCTCTTCCCTTTCCATAAAAAGTTAATGACACGTTTTTCCATCTCTTTAAAGAATGTTCTTGGTATTTGGATCGGTACAGCATTGTATTTATAAATGGCTTTAGGTAGAATTGTCATTTTCACAATGTTGAGTCTCCCTATCCATGAGCATGGTATGTTTTCCATTTATGTAAATCTCTTTTAGTTCCTTCCGGTAGTGTTTTGTAGTTTTCTTTGTATAGGTCTCTTACATTCCTGGTAAGATTTATTCCCAAGTCTTTTATTTTTTAGGGGCAATTATAAATGATATTGTTTTCCTGATTTCCTTTTCATCATTCTCTTTATTAGTGTATAGGAATCCAACTGATTTTTGTATGTTTATCTTGTATCCTACTATTCTGCTAAATCTTTCTCTTAGTTCCAGTAGTTTTCTCATGGAGTCTTTTGGAATTTCTAAGTACGGTATGATATCATCTGCAAATAGGGACAGTTTAACTTCTTCATTGCCAGTTTGGATGCCTTTTATTTCTGTTTCTTGCCTTATTGCCCTAGCTAAGATTTCCAACACAATATTAAATAGGAGTGGTGATAAAGGGCATCCTTGTCTTGTTCTTGTTCTCAAGGGGAATGTTTTCAGCCTCTCTCCATTGAGAATGATGTTGGCTGTTGGTTTTGCAGAGATGCCCTTTATTATGCTGAGAAATTTCCCTTCTATACCTATTTTACTGAGAGCTTTTGTCAGGATTGGGTGTTGGACTGTGTTGAATGCATTTTCTGTGTCCATCGAGATGATCATGTGATTCTTTCCTTTTATTTATGTGGTGGATTACGCTGATTGATTTGCTAATGTTGAACCGTCCTTGCATACCTAGTATGAATCCTACTTGGTCATGATGTATTACTTTTTGATATGATGCTGAAATCTATTGGCTAAAATGCTGTTGAGAATTTTTGCATCTATATTGATGACAGAGATTGGTCTGTGATTTTCTTTTTTTGTGGTGTCTTTGCCTGGTTTTCGTATCAGGGTTATGGTGGTTTCATAGAACAAACTCAAAAGTATTGCCTCCTTTTCTATATTCTGAAATAGTTTGAGTAGTACTGGTGTAAGCTGTTCTCTAAATGTTTGGTAGAATTTTCCAGTGAAGCCACCTGTGCCAGGGCTTTTTTTAGTTATGAGTTTTTTTGTTTGTTTGTTTTTAATATTTCAATCTCTTCTCTCTTTATGGGTCTGTTCAGATTTTGAATGTCGTTTTGTGTTAGTTTGTGTATGTAGTGTGTCTCTAGAAATTTGTCCATATCCTCTAGGTTTTCAAATCTGTTGGATTATAGTTTTTCATAATACTCTGTTACGATCCCTTTTATTTTCATTGGGTCTATTGCAATGCCACCCATTTCATTTCTTATTTGGGTAATTTGCATTCTCTCTTGTTTTTCTTTTGTCAGTTTGGCCAGTGGTTTGTCGATTTTATTGATCCTTTCAAAGAACCAGCTTTGGGTTTTGTTGATTCTTTCTATTGTTTTCTATTCTCTATTTCATTTATTTCTGCTCTGATCTTTATTATTTACTTTCTTCTGGTTGCTGTGGGCTTCTTTTGCTGCTCTCTATTCGTTCAAGTTGTGTATCTAATGTTTTGATTTTGTCCCTTTCTGCCTTTTTGATGTGTGTATCTATTGCTAAAAGTTGACCTCTGAGGACTACCGTTGCCCTGTCCCAAGGGTTTTGATATGATGTGTTTTCATTCTCATTTGATTCTAGGAATTTTTTCATTCCATCTTTGATTTCTTCTATCACCCAGTGGTTTTTAAGCAGGGCTTTATTCAGCTTCCATATAATTGATTTTTTTTTTCCTTACTTTTCCTGTTGTTAATTTCTACTTTGTTGGCATTGTGGTCAGAGAAGGTACTTTGCATTATCTCAATGTTTTGGATTTTGTTGAGGGTTGCTCTGTGCCCTAAGATGTGGTCTTTCTGGAGAATGTTTGATGTACATTGGCAAAGAAGGTGTACTTTGCAGCTGTTGGGTGACGTGTTCTGTATATGTCCATGGGATGAAGTTGGCTAATTGTGTTCTTTAGCTCTTCTGTATCTTTGTTGAGTTTCTTTCTAGATTTTCTGTCCTTTAAAGAGAGTGGTGTGTTGAAGTCTCCTACTATTATTGTGGAACCGTCGCTTTCTCTTTTCAGTGCTGTTAGAGTTTGTTTTATGTATTTTGGAGCCCTATCATTGGGTGCGTAGATGTTTATTATGTTTAAGTCTTCATGATGTATCATCCCTTTAATCATTATATAGTGCCCTTCTTTATCTTTTATGTTGGGTTTTGTCTAAGATTAGTATTGCCACTCCTGCTCTTTTTTTTTGTAGTTATCTGCTTGATACATTTTTTTCCATCCCTTGATTTTTAATAAATTTAGGTCTTTGTTTCAAAGTTGTGTCTCTTGTAGACAGCATATTGATGGATCCTGTTTTTTTTGTTGTTGTTGTTGTTTTTAATCCATTCTGTCACCCTGTGTCTCTTTATGGGTGCATTTAGGCCATTTACATTCAGTGTAATTATTGATAGGTGTGAGTTTATTGAAAACCCTGGTAGAGTGGTGGTTAAGTGCTACAGCTGCTAACCAAAGGGTTGGCAGTTCGAATCCACCAGGCATTCCTTGGAAACTCTATTGGGCAGTTCTACTCTGCCCTATAGGGTCGCTATGAGTCGGAATCGACTCGACGACACTGGGTTTGGTTTTTTGGTTTTGGGTGAGTTTATTAATGTCATTTTGTGATGCTTTTTTTTGTGGTGCTAACATTTTCTTTATTCCTCTTACTCTCCTGTGCTGAGTTTCTTTTGTTTGTGGATTTCTTTTTTTTTTTTTTTTTTATAATAACTTTTATTAAGCTTCAAGTGAATGTTTACAAATCCAATCAGTCTGTCACATATAAGTTTACATACATCTCACTCCCTACTCCCACTTACTCTCCCCGTCTTGAGTCAGCCCTTTCAGTCTCTCCTTTCTTGACAATTTTGCCGGCTTCCCTCTCTCTATCCTCCCATCCCCCCTCCAGACAAGAGTTGCCAACACAATCTCAAGTGTCCACCTGATATAATTAGCTCACTCTTCATCAGCGTCTCTCTCCCACCCGCTGACCAGTCCCTTTCAATTCTGATGAGTTGTCTTCGGGGATGGTTCCTGTCCTGTGTCAACTGAAGGTCTGGGAACCATGGCCGCTGGGATTCCTCCAGTCTCAGTCAGACCATTAAGTCTGGTCTTCTTATGAGAATTTGGGGTCTGCATCCCACTGATCTCCTGCTCCCTCAGGGGTCCTCTGCTGAGCTCCCTGTCAGGGCAGTCATCGATTGTGGCCGGGCACCAACTAGTTCTTCTGGTCTCAGGATGATGTAGGTCTCTGGTTCATGTGGCCCTATCTCTTGGGCTCTTAGTTGTCATGTGGGCTTGGTGTTCTTCATTTTCCTTTGCTCCAGGTGGGTTGAGACCAATTGCTGCATCTTAGATGGCTGCTTGTTAGCATTTAAGACCCCAGACGCCACATTTCAAAGTGGGATGCAGAATGATTTCATAATAGAATTATTTTGCCAATTGACTTAGAAGTCCCCGCAAACCATGTTCCCCAGACCCCCGCGCTTGCTCCGCTGAGCTTTGAAGCATTCATTTTATCCCGGAAACTTCTTTGCTTTTGGTCCAGTCCAATTGAGCTGACCTTCCATGTATTGAGTGTTGTCTTTCCCTTCACCTAAAGCAGTTCTTATCTACTGATTAATCAATAAAAAACCCTCTCCCACCCTCCCTCCCTCCCCCCCTCGTAACCACAAAAGTATGTGTTCTTCTCAGTTTTTACTATTTCTCAAGATCTTATAATAGTGGTCTTATACAATATTTGTCCTTTTGCCTCTGACTAATTTCGCTCAGCATAATGCCTTCCAGGTTCCTCCATGTTATGAAATGTTTCAGAGATTCGTCACTGTTCTTTATCGATGCGTAGTATTCCATTGTGTGAATATACCACAATTTATTTACCCATTCATCCGTTGATGGACACCTTGGTTGCTTCCAGCTTTTTGCTATTGTAAACAGAGCTGCAATAAACATGGGTGTGCATATATCTGTTTGTATGAAGGCTCTTGTATCTCTAGGGTATATTCCTAGGAGTGGGATTTCTGGGTTGTATGGTAGTTCTATTTCTAACTGTTTAAGATAACGCCAGATAGATTTCCAAAGTGGTTGTACCATTTTACATTCCCACCAGCAGTGTATGAGAGTTCCAATCTCTCCGCAGCCTCTCCAACATTTATTATTTTGTGTTTTTTGGATTAATGCCAGCCTTGCTGGTGTGAGATGGAATCTCATCGTAGTTTTAATTTGCATTTCTCTAATGGCTAATGATCGAGAGCATTTTCTCATGTATCTGTTGGCTGCCTGAATATCTTCTTTAGAGAAATGTGTGTTCATATCCTTTGCCCACTTCTTGATTGGGTTGTTTGTCTTTTTGTGGTTGAGTTTTGACAGAATCATGTAGATTTTAGAGATCAGGCGCTGGTCGGAGATGTCATAGCTGAAAATTCTTTCCCAATCTGTAGGTGGTCTTTTTACTCTTTTGGTGAAGTCTTTAGATGAGCATAGGTGTTTGATTTTTAGGAGCTCCCAGTTATCGGGTTTCTCTTCATCATTTTTAGTAATGTTTTGTATTCTGTTCATACCTTGTATTAGGGCTCCTAGGGTTGTCCCAATTTTTTCTTCCATGATCTTTATCGTTTTAGTCTTTATGTTTAGGTCTTTGATCCACTTGGAGTTAGTTTTTGTGCATGGTGTGAGGTATGGGTCCTGTTTCATTTTTTTGCAAATGGATATCCAGTTATGCCAGCACCATTTGTTAAAAAGGCTATCTTTTCCCCAGTTATTTGACACTCGTCCTTTGTCAAATATCAGCTGCTCATACGTGGATGGATCTATGTCTGGGTTCTCAATTCTGTTCCATTGGTCTATGTGTCTGTTGTTGTACCAATACCAGGCTGTTTTGACTACTGTGGCTGTATAATAGGTTCTGAAGTCAGGTAAGGTGAGGCCTCCCACTTTCTTCTTCTTTTTCAGTAGTGCTTTGCTTATCCGGGGCTTCTTTCCCTTCCATATGAAATTGGTGATTTGTTTCTCTATCCCCTTAAAATATGACATTGGAATTTGGATCGGAAGTGCGTTAAATGTATAGATGGCTTTTGGTAGAATAGACATTTTTACTATGTTAAGTCTTCCTATCCATGAGCAAGGTATGTTTTTCCACTTAAGTATGTCCTTTTGAATTTCTTGTAGTAGAGCTTTGTAGTTTTCTTTGTATAGGTCTTTTACATCCTTGGTAAGATTTATTCCTAAGTATCTTATCTTCTTGGGGGCTACTGTGAATGGTATTGATTTGGTGATTTCCTCTTCGGTGTTCTTTTTGTTGATGTAGAGGAATCCAAGTGATTTTTGTATGTTTATTTTATAACCTGAGACTCTGCCAAACTCTTCTATTAGTTTCAGTAGTTTTCTGGAGGATTCCTTAGGGTTTTCTGTGTATATAATCATGTCATCTGCAAATAGTGATAACTTTACTTCTTCCTTGCCAATCCGGATACCTTTTATTTCTTTGTCAAGCCTGATTGCCCTGGCTAAGACTTCCAACACGATGTTGAATAAGAGCGGTGATAAAGGGCATCCTTGTCTGGTTCCCGTTCTCAAGGGAAATGCTTTCAGGTTCTCTCCATTTAGAGTGATATTGGCTGTTGGCTTTGCATAGATGCCCTTTATTATGTTGAGGAATTTTCCTTCAATTCCTATTTTGGTAAGAGTTTTTATCATGAATGGGTGTTGGACTTTGTCAAATGCCTTTTCTGCATCAATTGATAAGATCATGTGGTTTTTGTCTTTTGTTTTATTTATGTGATGGATTACATTAATGGTTTTTCTGATATTAAACCAGCCTTGCATACCTGGTATAAATCCCACTTGATCAGGGTGAATTATTTTTTTGATGTGTCGTTGGATTCTATTGGCTAGAATTTTGTTGAGGATTTTTGCATCAATGTTCATGAGGGATATAGGTCTATAATTTTCTTTTTTTGTAATGTCTTTACCTGGTTTTGGTATCAGGGAGATGGTGGCTTCATAGAATGAGTTGGGTAGTATTCCGTCATTTTCTATGCTTTGGAATACCTTTAGTAGTAGTGGTGTTAACTCTTCTCTGAAAATTTGGTAGAACTCTGCAGTGAAGCCGTCCGGGCCAGGGCTTTTTTTTGTTGGAAGTTTTTTGATTACCGTTTCAATCTCTTTTTTTGTTATGGGTCTATTTAGTTGTTCTACTTCTGAATGTGTTAGTTTAGGTAGGTAGTGTTTTTCCAGGAATTCATCCATTTCTTCTAGGTTTTCAAATTTGTTAGAGTACAATTTTTCATAATAATCTGAAATGATTCTTTTAATTTCATTTGGTTCTGTTGTGATGTGGTCCTTCTCATTTCTTATTCGGGTTATTTGTTTCCTTTCCTGTATTTCTTTAGTCAGTCTAGCCAATGGTTTATCAATTTTGTTAATTTTTTCAAAGAACCAGCTTTTGGCTTTGTTAATTCTTTCGATTGTTTTTCTGTTCTCTAATTCATTTAGTTCAGCTCTAATTTTTATTATTTGTTTTCTTCTGGTGCCTGATGGATTCTTTTGTTGCTCACTTTCTATTTGTTCAAGTTGTAGGGACAGTTCTCTGATTTTGGCTCTTTCTTCTTTTTGTATGTGTGCATTTATTGATATAAATTGGCCTCTGAGCACTGCTTTTGCTGTGTCCCAGAGGTTTTGATAGGAAGTATTTTCATTCTCGTTGCTTTCTATGAATTTCCTTATTCCCTCCTTGATGTCTTCTATAACCCAGTCTTTTTTCAGGAGGGTATTGTTCATTTTCCAAGTATTTGATTTCTTTTCCCTCGTTTTTCTGTTATTGATCTCTAGTTTTATTGCCTTGTGGTCTGAGAAGATGCTTTGTAATATTTCGATGTTTTGGACTCTGCAAAGGTTTGTTTTATGACCTAATATGTGGTCTATTCTAGAGAATGTTCCATGTGCGCTAGAAAAAAAAGTATAGTTTGTAGCAGTTGGGTGGAGAGTTCTGTATAAGTCAATGAGGTCAAGTTGGTTGATTGTTGTAATTAGATCTTCCGTGTCTCTGTTGAGCTTCTTACTGGATGTCCTGTCCTTCTCCGAAAGTGGTGTGTTGAAGTCTCCTACTATAATTGTGGAGGTATCTATCTCGCTTTTCTGTTCTGTTAAAATTTGATTTATGTATCTTGCAGCCCTGGCATTGGGTGCATAAATATTTAATATGGTTATGTCTTCCTGATCAATTGTCAATTTATCATTATATAATGTCCTTCTTTATCCTTTGTGGTGGATTTAAGTCTAAAGTCTATTTTGTCAGAAATTAATATTGCTACTCCTCTTCTTTTTTGCTTATTGTTTGCTTGATATACTTTTTTCCATCCTTTGAGTTTTAGTTTGTTTGTGTCTCTAAGTCTAAGGTGTGTCTCTTGTAGGCAGCATATAGATGGATCGTGTTTCTTTATCCAGTCTGTGACTCTCTGTCTCTTTATTGGTGCATTTAGTCCATTTACATTCAGGGTAATTATAGATAAATAAGTTTTTAGTGCTGTCATTTTGATGCCTTTTTATGTGTGTTGTTGACAGTTTCATTTTTCCACATACTTTTTTGTGCTGAGGCGTTTTTCTTAGTAAATTGTGAGATCCTCATTTTCATAGTGTTTGACTTTATGTTAGTTGAGTCGTTACGTTTTTCTTGGTTTTTGTCTTGAGTTATAGAGTTGTTATACCTTTTTGTGGTTACCTCATTATATACCCCTATTTTTCTAAGTAAAAACCTAACTTGTATTGTTCTATATCGCCTTGTATCACTCTCCATATGGCAGTTCAATGCCTCCTGTATTTAGTCCCTCTTTTTGATTATTGTGATCTTTTACCTATTGACTTCCATGATTCCCTGTTATGTGTATTTTTTTTTTTAATTAATCTTAATTTGTTTGTTTTTGTGATTTCCCTATTTGAGTTGATATCAGGACGTTCTGTTTTGTGACCTTGTGTTGTGCTGATATCTGATATTATTGGTTCTCTGACCAAACAATATCCTTTAGTATTTCTTGTAGCTTTGGTTTGGTTTTTGCAAATTCTCTAAACTTGTGTTTGTCTGTAAATATCTTAATTTCGCCTTCATATTTCAGAGAGAGTTTTGCTGGATATATGATCCTTGGTTGGCAGTTTTTCTCCTTCAGTGTTCTGTATATGTCGTCCCATTCCCTTCTTGCCTGCATGGTTTCTGCTGAGTAGTCAGAACATATTCTTATTGATTCTCCCTTGAAGGAAACCTTTCTTTTCTCCCTGGCTGCTTTTAAAATTTTCTGTTTATCTTTGGTTTTGGTGAGTTTGATGATAATATGTCTTGGTGTTTTTCTTTTTGGATCAATCTTAAATGGGGTTCGATGAGCATCTTGGATAGATATCCTTTCGTCTTTCATGATGTCAGGGAAGTTTTCTGTCAGAAGTTCTTCAACTATTTTCTCTGTGTTTTCTGTCCCCCCTCCCTGTTCTGGGACTCCAATCACCCGCAGGTTATCCTTCTTGATAGAATCCCACATAATTCTTAGGGTTTCTTCATTTTTTTTAATTCTTTTATCTGATTTTTTTTCAGCTATGTTGGTGTTGATTCCCTGGTCCTCCAGATGTCCCAGTCTGCATTCTAATTGCTCGAGTCTGCTCCTCTGACTTCCTAGTGTGTTGTCTAATTCTGTTATTTTATTGTTAATCTTTTGGATTTCTACATGTTGTCTCTCTGTGGATTCTTGCAACTTATTAATTTTTCCAGTATGTTCTTGAATAATCTTTTTGAGTTCTTCAACAGTTTTATCAGTGTGTTCCTTGGCTTTTTCTGCAGATATCCTAATTTCATTTGTGATATCATTAAGCATTCTGTAAATTAGTTTTTTATATTCTGTATCTGATAATTCCAAAATTGTATCTTCATTTGGGAAAGATTTTGATTCTTTTGTTTGGGGGGTTGGAGAAGCTGTCACGGTCTGCTTCTTTAAGTGGTTTGATATGGATTGTTGTCTCCGAGCCATCACTGGGAAACTAGTTTTTCCAGAAAATCCTCTAAAAAAAAATGCAGTCAGATCCCTATCAGAGTTCTCCCTCTGGCTCAGGCTATTCAGATGTTAATGAAGCCGCCTGGGGAGGGTGGGGGAGGGAACAGAGAGATAGGAGAGTAGCACCTCAGAATATAGCCAGAGTTGCTTGTCTTGCTTGGAATGACTGTTATATGTGAGATTCCCGCGGGCGCGTCGCCTATGTGTGCTGGCTGTGTGGAGATTGCCCCCAGGGAGTCTGGCCCGCTAGAGTCACGGTCCGATCCTCTGCTTCCAGCCCCACACCCAGCGTCAAGGCTCCCCTACTGGGACGGTGCACTCTCGACTCCAAAATCAGTCGCTGCCTCCCGGGGACTTCTCGTCCCTCCAGCCGCGTGGCCGTGTCGCCCCCGTGAACCAGGTGGGCCCCCTCCCGGGGTTAGTTCAGATGGGTGGAGTAGCTCCCTGTGCTTGTGCCGCGACCGAGTGTCCCGGCTGGAACGCTGTTCTCCCCGCTCCACTACCAGTCGCTGCCTCCCGGGGACTTCTCCTACCGGCTGCGTCCCACGCCGCCCGCGCGACCTGGCTGGTCCCCTTCCCGGGGTTAGTTCAGGGGGTGGAGCAACTCTCCGTGTTTATGGCGTACCTGCGTGCAGTCGAAATCCCTGCAGGACGGTTCCCCGGCTCGGATGCTGCTCTTTCTGCTCCAAGATCAGTCACTGCCTCCCGGGGACTTCTCCTACCGGCTGCGTCCCACGCCGCCCGTGGAACCGGCTGGTCCCCCTCCCGGGGTTAGTTCAGGGGGGTGGAGCAGGTCTCTGTGCTTATGCCGTACCTGACTGGTACGCTGGCTCCAGGCTCTGGAAACTATCGCTGCTTCCCCGTATTAGTTCGTTCTCCGTCTCTAAATCTGTGTTTGTTGTTCAGGGTCGTAGATTATTATGTATGTGATCCATTCACTTGTTTTTCCGTGTCTTTGTTGTAAGAGGGATCCGAGGTAACGTCTGCCTAGTCCGCCATCTTGGCTCCGACCTGTGGATTTCTTTTTAATTTCTTTAGTTTTTGTAGATTTTGTTTTTATTGAGACTTTGTTTTTCTTCTTTATTTTGGTAAGTTTGTAAACTTTCTTTGTGGTTACCTTGAAATTTACCCTTATCTTCGTAGTTTTTAACCAGTCTATTATTACCTTGCCTTCCTCTCCATTAGAAAGTTCTGTACCTACACCACTTATTCCCTCTTTTATTGATCTGATACTGTTGTCATTTACAGATTAACTTCTCTGGTTCCCTGTTGCAATTCTTTTGGTTTTGGGTAGCCCTTAAGAGTTCATTTCCTTGGTTGGTATCTGACTGGTACAATCTTGCCTCCTAGATTCAGGCTGTGGTCTGATGTTGTTTGTTCTCAGACCGAAGGACTCCCTTTAATAATTCTTGTAAGTTTGGTACGGTTTTTACATATTCCCTTGATTTCTCTTTATCTAGAAATGTCCTAATTTCACCATCATATTTGAATGAAAGTTTTGCAAGATATATTATTCTTCGTTGGCAATTTTTTTTCTTTCAAGGTTTTATATATGTCATCCCATTGTCTTCTTGCCTACAAGGTTTCTGCTGAATAATCAGAGCTTAGTCTTATTGTTTCTCCTCTGTATGTGACTTTTTGTTTTTCTTGAGCTGCTCGCAGGACTTTTTCCTTTGTCTTTGGTTCTAGCAAGTGTGATTATTACATGCCTTGGTGTTTTTCTTTTGGGGTCTATCCTATATAGGGTTCGTTGAGCTTCTTGGATGGTCAGCTTTTCATCATTCATGATATTAGGGAAGTTTTCTGTCAGCAATTCTTCAACGATCTCTCTGTGTTTTCCATTTTCTCTTCTTGTTCTGGAACTTCAATCACTCACAAATTTTTGCTTTTGATTGTACCCACGTAATTCTCAGGGTTTCTTCATTTTTCTTCATTTTTTTTCTGATTTTTCCTCAAACAGAGTTGTATCCAAGTGTTTGTCTTCAATTTCACTGATTCTGTCTTCAATCATTTCAAACCTGCTCCTCAGCCCTTCTCTGACACTGTCCATTTCTGAAATCTCGTTGTTTATCTTTTGGATTTCTAATTGTTGTTTTTGTATGATTTCTAGTTGTGAATTTATTTTGGCATTTTGTTCCTGTATTACTTTCCTGAATTGTTCCATTTTTTGTCTGTATTTTCCATGAATTTGTCTATTTTTTCCTCATTTTTGTATACTTTTTGCTTCAACTCTTGGATTGCTCTGAATATTAGAGACTTGAATTCCCTGTCAAATAGCTCTAGTGCCTTTTCTTCTATTGGAAAGCCATCTGCTATTTCATTTTGGATGCCTACTGGGACCATCCTGTCCTTTTTTAAATATGTTTTGATATTGTCTCCTGGACATTCAGTAGTGATTTTCTTCATTTCTTGATTGTAGATTTGTTGGTTTCATTCTGCTTTTTTTGTTTTATTTTGTTATTTCTGAGCAGGCTGGCTGTGCATTCTTTATTGTTTGCTCATCTGTAGTCACAATACTTTTCACCTCCTTGTCCAATGGGCAGGGCCAATCATTCAGCTATAATGCAGTAGGGCAGGTCCAGCTGAAGGGGAGGGGTCACATGGGTTGTTTGTGGCATGTACTAGGGCAGACAGGGCGGGCCAGGAATCAGAGCTGGGCAGATCCCAGTATGTTGTGTCGGTGCTGCTCGGGGGTGTGATGTTCAGTGTACAGTGCAGGTAGGCAGGAAAGGGGGGAGAGGTTGTGATGTGTGGAGCTAATAGGGGTATGGGAAAGAGGAGAGAGAGGACAGAGAAACAGGAGCCAAAAACAAACAAGCAAACAAAGGAAAAAAAAGAGTGCTAAGGGAGCTTGCTGTTGGAGTGGAGAGATGAGAAAACAAGAAATGGAGAAAAACAAAGAGAAAAAAGGGAAAAAGAAAGAAAGAAATAACTAGATAAAAATTTGGAAAAGAAAAAAAGAAAAGCCCCCAGGAGTCCGGAAGTCCCACCAG
This sequence comes from Loxodonta africana, assembly GCF_030014295.1. Lineage (NCBI taxonomy): Eukaryota > Metazoa > Chordata > Mammalia > Proboscidea > Elephantidae > Loxodonta > Loxodonta africana. The sequence goes on from NC_087342.1 coordinate 39,373,488, forward strand.
TGGGGCTGCTAAGACCAGTGAAGTGGCTCCTAGGCTGTGCAGTATAGCCTGGTTAGAGGGGGTACAGATGTTACACAGCACCAGGAAAAGAAGACAAATGTAGAGAGATGAGAACTGAAAAATGAAGAAAGACAGAAAGGGAAAAAGGAAGGAAAAAATACCAAAAGAAAAAAAAAGAAAGAAAGAAATGCCCCCAGAGATCCCATCTACATGGCTGTGCAGATTGGGGGAGTGGCTTCTAAGCCATGCAGTGCAGTGAAAAGAAAAACAAAACAGAGCAAAGCAAAACAAGGGGAAAAAAAGCCCCAGGGGTCTGGGACCGTGGTTTCAGGGGACATCTAGGTCAATTGGCATAATAAAATCTGTTAAGAAAGCATTCTGCATCTCACTTTGGAGAGTGGCATCTGGGGTCTTAAACACTAGCAAGTGGCCATCTAAAATGAATCAATTGGTCTCAACCCACTTGGAGAAAAGAAAAATGAAGAACACCAAAGACATAAGGTAAAGTGACCCCAAGAGACAGAAAGGGCAACATAAATCAGAGACTACATCAGCCTGAGACCAGAAGAACTAGATGGTGCCTGGCTACAACCAATGACTGTTCCAACAGGGAACACAACAGATAATCCCTGATGGAGCAGGAGAGCAGCGGGATGCAGAACTCAAATTCTTGTAAAAAGACCAGACTTAATGGTTTGACTGAGACTAGAAGGACCCCAGATGTCATGGTCCCCAGACCTTCTGTTAGCCCAAGACAGGAACCATTCCCAAACCCAACTCTTCGGACAGGTATTGGACTGGACTATAAAATAGAAAATGATACTGGTGAGGAGTGAGCTTCTTGTCTCAAGTAGACACATGAGACTGTGTGGGCAGCTCCTGTTTGGAGGGAAGATTAGAAGTCAGAGGCAGACAGAAGCTGGCTGAATGGACACGGGGAATACAGGGTGGAGAGAAGGAATGTGCTGTCTCATTAGGAGGAGAGCAACTAGGAGTACACAGCAAGGTGTGTATAAATTTTTGTTTGAGAGACTGACTTGATTTGTAAACTTGCACTTAAAACACAAGAAAAAAAGAAAACAAAAATTTTCAAAGTGGCTAACCTGTCTTCAGGAACAGACTACACAGTAAGCAAGGTAAGCACCTGCTTAGGACATCAACAAAACACAGGCACCAGTTGTCCAAAGCAAAATGCCATAGTTGCCAAGCAGACAGGACACAAGGAAAAGTGAGTGCCACAGTGGAAGGGAACTGGCAGAGTACTAAATAAAATTGATACCATTGTATAAATTTTGTATACAATAACAATTATATTTTCCTTTTCATTTCGGACCGATTGGGTATAACCCTGCATTCAATTTTCTTTCATTGACCACATCAGAACATGCCGGCACCACTATAGTAACGTGACTTATGACATATCTGATCCTGCACAAAGCAAACCAAAACGTGTCTTCAGATTGAGCATACCCTTGTATTTGTATCATAATCTTTGCGATCACTCTCAGCCTCATCAGATGTCAGCAGTAGTCCAATGAACTGTGAAGGTGCAGCATCATGGAACAGAAAGTGGATGTGCATGTTTTTAAGTATTATTTCAAGACAAAAAAAAAAAAAAAAACTTGTGGAGATCTGCAAAGGGCCTGCCAACAAACATCTTATGACAAACAAATGAAATTACTTCCAACTCCCTTGTAAAGTATTATTTCTTTTGACTATCTCAGACCTTACAGACAAAATTACAAGTTCCAAATCAATTATTTTTTACTTACTAATTTCTTAATATAAATTTTTGGGCTAACATGCAAATTCAAAAGGAAATTATATTTTACAAATTTTACTTGTTTCACAGGTTTTATTTTCAATTACTCAAATTTATTTGCTATGGTAGAACTAAACTTAAAAAGTGATATAATTTTATATCCAGAAAAAATGAAATGGCAACAACTAAGTGGAGCATAAAATGAAAGTTCACAGAAAATAAAAGGCATTTTTGAATCACTAAAGAAAATTCCAAAATTATCTTCCTTTTTAAAATGCAAAGAATCAGAAGAGACTTCTTCCAATGAATACTATCATTCAATGGGTGCAAATTCTTGTACTAGTACCACTCATGCTAAAATTACTACTAGCAAAACAAATATAACAGAATTTGTCCCCAAATCTACAGATCCTGCTTTGTGGAGGTCTCACAAAGCAGTTTTTCTTCTAATGATGTGAATTATTGGATCGAAAAAGGACCAAGTGGTTGCCAACACCACAGCAGACCATTTGAAAATTCATCAAAAATTTCTGGATGATAAACAAATAAGGTTCTGTAGCAAGAATATATTTCTAGGGAGCAAAGCTAATGGTGAAAATTATCAAAAAGGAGTGGCTACTGTAGTCTCCATCAGTCAGCTCTGTATATTGTTTTTGTATATTGTTTTGTTTTCTAACTATTCAGTCCTAAATCGTTTAATTCTGGATTTGCTAAGGATGGATTTAGCAATTGGTGCAACTCAAACATGAATTGATAAACATGAAAACACTTCAATTCACAGAGATTGTGTGTTGTCATATTTAAACTGAAGACATGGTTTTGGGTTAACTCATGAACTGGGAACACAAATTAATGAAGAACCCCTATATCAGAAATACATTTTGCAATGCACTGTTGCTGTCATTATAACAATCGCTAAACATGGACTATCTTTTCGAGGAAGAAATGAAGTGTTTGGGTTCCTACAACATGGAAATTTGAGGGGTTTACTTGAACTTGTTTTATCCATTTTTAGCAGGACACATATCAAAACAGATTAATACCGGAAAGGGCAACTTATCAATATGTCTAAAACAACGTGTAAAGGATTAATAAACTTAATAAGTGATAAAGGTCCATCAACTGTTTTCAGTGAAATAAGTACAGCTTGATATGTGAGTTTGTCTGTATATTCCACTCCTGATCTCTCTCCTACAGATCAGCTAAGTATTGTTTTAAGATACATATCTCCAGCAGGTGGAAAACCTGTTGAGCGATTTATCACTTATTAGCTTAAGTAATACAGGTGAAGAAGTTGCAAATCAAGTACTTTGCTATTTACGTGAAGTTTGCAAAATTGATTTTTCGAAGTGCAGAGGCTGATCCTATGATAATGCTGCCAATATGTCGGGACATTATAAAGGCATGCAACAGAAAATTTTAGAACGTAAAGAATACGCCATTGTCATACCATGTGCTGTGCATTTACTCAATATTGTAGGATGTAGCACAATAGATTGTTGTTCAGAAGCAGTTGATTTTTTTCCTAATGTTCAGTTGGTCTACACATTTTTTGCCACCTGTACTCACCGATAGGCAGTTCTTAAAACATTTTTAGGCAATGATCAAGTATTAAAATATCTTTCCAATACATGTTGGGAAGTTCGTGCTGTAGCAATGAGTGCAATCCTGGAATAGTACACTCAGATTCTAGATGCCTTAGAAAATATTGCTGAAGACTAGACACAAAAAAGAGATACCGAAAGAGAAGCTGAAAACATTGTTACCAAAATGCAAACACTAGAGTGTGTATTTATGTTGGTTGTGTGGAATAATATATTGCAGCATTTTCATTGGACTAGTTGCTCTCCAAGATTCAGAAGTAAATTTAAAGACATGCACAGATCTCTAACCGTCATTAATGGGGTATTTATATAATTTAAGAGAAGATTTTAAAAACTTTGAAAACACAAATACTGCCAAACCCTCATTATCAAGCAGTTCACCATCACAGAAACATTAGAAAGAAACAAGTAAACAACAGAAGTGTTCCAGAAGTATTGAGTGCCAGATATGAATTTCTCGTAATCACATACTACATCATTATTGACACACTTGAATCTTGCATGAAAAGAAGGGCAAAAGTGTATGAAGTTCTTTCAGATAGATTTTCCTTCTTAAACAATGTGGATATACCTGATGAAGAATGCATGAAGGCAGCCAAGAAATGAGCGCAACAAACCTTTACTGAGAATTGAGACAATTTCATTCTTAAATGAGAACTAAGTTTATGAATCCAGGAAAGAAAAATTTTACTCATGTAGATATGTATGATTCCATAATAGAAAATAAAATGTGTATTTCCCAATGTTGTAATTGCTTTACACATATTCCTAGCTTTAATGATCACAAACTGCACAACAGAATGCTCATTTTCATCCCAAGAGAGACTCAAAAAACCTCAGCATACAATGATTCAAGAAAGACTAAATTCATTATCCTTATTATATATGGAAGTAGACTGTTCAGCAGCTTAACTGTGATGAAATCACTGAAAAATATGTGAGAGCAAAGAATAGAAAAAATGATTTTAACTGTAACATGTTAAAGACAAAAGAGCTGTCTAAAAATAAAATACAGTAATTTGTTATTTGTTTTCTGATTATTACTTTTTTGTGACATCTTTTCTGATGTTCATTTATAATTACAGCATTTATTACACAACAAGCATCAAAATTGAAGTATGAGCCATTTAAAGTAAAATTGGTTAAAGTCAATTTTTCATTGTGGGAAATCAACAGAATTTTACATTGATTTTGGAAACAACTAAGTTCACTGACCCATTTTCTTTGTTGTAGAATACGTGGAATTTTTTTTGTAGAAAATGTCACATATAGTAAGAATCTTAGTACCCTGCATCCACTAAAAATTTTATAATCCAGTTCATCTCACTCCGCTAAAATGGCATATGCCACTTTTGCCTTCAATCACTAATATTGTAGTCACATTAAAAAAGAAGTTACATCCTGGACAGCTAAGACACACACACACATATATACATATTCCAGTCCAATGCATGAGAAAGCAGAGGAAGGGCACCACAGATTATTAGTGTTTAGGGCCATCTCACATGCTTTAATCTGGCCCTCCTTGTCTCTAGTGAGATTGAAGGACCACCCTCCACACAGCTCCTTCAAATCTGAATTCACACTGTGGCTTTGTACCATTACTAACCATGACTAAAACTTAGTAAACCATTGCCATCGAGTCGATTCCAACTCATATTGACTGTCATGGCTTGAATTGTGTTCCCCCAAAACACCTGTTAACTTCGCTAGGTCATGATTCCCAGCCTTGTGATTGTCTACCATTTTGTCATCTGATGTGATTTTCCTGTGTGTTGTAAATCCTATCACTATGCTGTTAATGAGATGGATTAGAGGCAGTTATATAGATGAGATCTACAAGATTAGATAGTGCGGTAAACCAATCTCTTTTGAGATATAAAAGAGAGAAGCAAGCAGAGAGATATGGAACCTCATACCACCAAGAAAGCAGTGCCAGGAGCAGAGTAAGACCTGGGGTTCCTGTGCAGAGAAGCTCCTAGTCCAGGGGAAGATTGATGACAAGGATCTTCTGCCAGAGCTGACAGAGACAGGAAGCCTTCACTTAGAGTTAATTCCTTGAATTTGGACTTGCAGCCTACTAGGCTGTGCGAAAATAAATTTCTCTTTGTTAAGGCCATCCACTTGTGGTGTGTCTGTTATAGCAGCACTAGATAACTAAGACAGAGACCCTATAGGACAGAGTAGAATGGCTCCACAGGGTTTCCAAGGAGCAACTGGTGGATTTGAACTGCCAGTCTTTTGGTTAGCAGCCAAGCTCTTAACCACTGGACTACCAAGGCTCCTTAAGAAATTCTGATTGAATTGAATTGAATTGATGGGTTTGGGTCACGACATATTAAAAACAATTCAAAGGCAAGTCCATATTCTGAAATTAGTTAGACTAGACTTGATTCAGTATAGTGAAACATCTAGAGTAATGCTTCTCAAACTTTATGCCTCAAGACCTCTTTACACCTTTAAAAACTGAGGACCACAAAGAGCTTTTGTGTAGGTGGTTTATATCTATCAACATTTACTGTACTCATAATTAAAACTAAGTTTTACAAACATTTGTTCTTTTTATCTAAAAATGGCAATAGTAAAAATATTACCTGTTAGCGTACACAGAGGTTAAGAGCTCCACTATTAACCAAAGGTTGGCAGTTTGAATCCACCAGCCACTCCTTGGAAACCCTATGGGGCAGTTCTACTCTACCCTATAGGGTCGCTATGAGTCAGAATCGACTTGACAACAGTGGATTTGGTTTTTTGTTTTTTAGCATAAACTATTTTATTAAATATATTTTTTCTGGAGTCTAAGCCAACATGTCACTCTAGACAGAAACACCATGCTGTCCCTCTTCAGCAAAGACCTAAAAAAACAGATACAAACATCAATCCTGGAACCTTAAGCCTCGAACAGAGATAAAAAACTAGATCCAGCACTGAATGGAAGAAGAAACTGACAGAGAACAGAGAACAAGGAGAGCTACGGAGTGGAGGTCCCCATGCCACCATCATTGAGCAGGGCCAGCAATGGCCCCAGACAGGGAGTACAGGAAGACAACTTCACAGAGTTCCCAACAGGAGACAGAGCACCCAGTAACCAGAGATATATGCTTTCCAATCCCTCGCCTTTCTGCCTTGTATGTTAACTCTACCATTTTCCAAAGGGCCATGGCCACTCAGCCAGAGAGACATCAGCTCCCTGCTACGAAGGTCCACTTCATCTCCAACAGCTGGTGTCCTCACCACCATATATTTTTTTCCTTTCCATTTCTTTCTTTTCCATCTCTCTCCTATCTAGCCCACTACACTGCATCTGCCCCTTCCTGATGAGCCATGCCTCACCACCTGGTGAAAGAAACACCAGCTTGCTGCCATCCCAGTTTTGCCTCATCCCCAACAGCCAGTTCCCTCAGCACCATAATTTTTGTTTGTTTCTTTTCTCTCTTTACCTTCCTCCCTTTTCTTTCTCCCACACACCTAGCCCCATGTGCCACCTCTGCCCCTTCTCAACAGTCCATGAAGCACCACTCCACTAGACAGCCACCAGTACACGACTTCCTGGGTACACCCCACCCCACCCACTGGCTCCCTCCACATCACTGTTTTCATTCTGCTTTTGTTTCTTTCTCTTCTTTCTTTTCTTTCTCCCTCCCTCCTAGCTCTGCACATCACATCCTCTCCCTCCCCTCCTGCCCCTCTGCACTGCCTGTTGAGTACCACACCTCTGAACAGTACCCCACAGACCTCCAGACCCCTGGACACCACCCTGCACCACCCCCCAGCCCCACCTCACCGAGCATAGTGTCCCAGAGCAGCACTGGATCCCACCATGAGCCACCCACTGGCTCCACCCTGCCAAGTGCCAGATCACTGAGTGGCACCAACACAGACCCCTGAACATTGGAGCGTATCCCACACCACTCCCCGGCCACACCCCATGGACAAGTGTGCCCCCGAGTAGCACTGGTGCAGACTCCCAGACCCCATTCCACCCTGTGCAGCCCCCTTGCCCCACCCCACCAAGTGAAGCACCCCTGTGCAGGACCAACAAAGACCTCCAGGCCCCTGGACACCCCTTGTCACACCGCCCCCAGACACGCCACCCACCCCAGTTTGTGCTACAGAGAACAATCCATCACAGTCTCTCCCACCTCCTGCTGGACCTGCCCTGCTGCACCATAGCTGAGCAACTGGCCCAGCTCACCCAGACATGGTGGTAAGAAATACCATGCCAAGAAAAATGCAAGCAACAAAACACATGCAGCCCACCCACCCAGACACAGCCAAAAAAAAAGCAGGACAAAACAAACAAATCTACGATCAATAAATGAAGAAAATAATTACTGAATGTCTCAGAGAAAGCAGAAAATACCAAAACATATTGTTTTTAAAAAAGGACAGGATGGCTCCAGTAAGTGACCAAAATAAAACACCAGATGATCTTCCAGCAGAAGGAAAGGCATTGCAACAACCTGATAGGGAACTTGAAAGTCTAATATTTAGGGTTCTCCAAGAGATTAGGAAAGAGATCAAGGAAAATACAGAAAAATGAAGGAAAAACAAACAAAATCGTGGAAAATACAGACAAAATCAGGGGAAACAGGCAAAACAATGGAAGAATTTACTAAAATAATACAAGATGAAAATGGCAAAATAATCAAAAATCATACAAAAACAGCAATTAGAAATCCAAATGATAAACAACAAAATTTCAGAAATGGATGACACAATAGAACATGAAGGACAAGATAGGTGAAACTGAAGACAAATTCATGGATACCACTTTGTTTGGGGAAAAAACAGAGAAAAGGATAAAGAAAATCTAAGAACGACATGAGATACAATCAAGAACAAAAATTTGCATGTGATCAGAGTTCCAGAACAGGGGGAGAAAACGAAAAACAGAGAGAGGATCATTGAAGATTTGCCAAAAGAAAACTTCTCTAATATCATGAAAGGTGAAAAGCCAACTGTCTAAGAAGCTCAATGAACGTCATACAGGATAGACGCTAAAAGAAAGTCAACAGGACATATCATAATCACATTCGCCAAAACCAAAGACAAAGAAACAATCCTGAGAGCAGCTTGAGAAAAATGAAAAGTCACATACAAAGAGGAAACAATAAGAAATAAGACTAAGCTCTAATTACTTGGCAAAAACAATGCAGGCAAGAAGGCAAGTGGATGACATATACAAAACATTGGGAAAAAAAAAAAAACCTGCCAAACCATGTAATGTATCCTGCAAAACTATCACATATGATAGTGAAATTAAGCCTTTTCCAGATAAAGAGAAATTAAGGGGATATTTGAAAACAAAAGCAAACTTACAAGAATTATGAAAAAAAGTCTTTTGGTTAGGCAATCAAAAACTTCAGCCAGACACCAACCTAGGAAATGAACTCTCAAGGATAAAACAAAGCTAAAAGATTTAAAACAGGGAACCAGACACATCAATCCAAAATGGCAACAACTTCAGAAGGTTAAAAGAGGATACACGGTTTAGGAACAGAACTTTCAAATAGAGGGGAAGTCAAGGCAATATCAAGTAATAAAGGACTGGTTCAAACTTAGGAAGATAAGGGTAAACTTCAAGGTAACCACAAAGAAAGTTAACAATCCTACTCATCAAAATAAAGAAGAAAAACAAAGTCTTGGTAAGCCACAAAATCTACAGAAACAAAAAGAAATTCCACAAAAAAAAGGGAGCTCAGCATAGGAGATTAAGAGGAATAAATAAAAAGTTAAAACCACAAAAAAAGTGCTACAAAATGACAGCAATAAACTCACACCTATCAATAACCACACTGAATGTAAATGGTTTAAATGTACCCTTAAAGAGATAGAGAGTGACAGAATGAATTTTAAAAAATGACCCTTCAGTATGCTGTCTACAAGAGACACACCTTAGAAACAAAGACATAAATACACTAAAAATCAAAAGATGGAAAAAATATATCAAGAAACAGCAGCCAAAAAAGACCAAGAGTGGTAATACTAATCTCAGATAAAATGGACTTTAGGCAAAATCCAGTAAAAGACAAAGAAGGACATTATATAATGATTAAAGGGACAACCCACCATGATGACTTAACCATAATAAATATCTATGCACTCAATGACAGGGCTCCAAAATATATAAGACAATCTCTACCAGCACTGAAAAGAGAAATTAACAGTTGTATAATAATAGTAGGAGACGTCAACACACCACTGTCAATAAAGGACAGAACTCCTAGAATGAAACTTGGCAAAGATACAGAAGATCTAAAAGCCACAGTCAACCATCTTGACCTCACAGACATATATACAAACATCAAGCACATATACATACACCAAATAACAGCAAAGTACACATTCTTTTCCAGTGCACATGGAACATTCTCCAGAATAGACCACATCATAGGCCACAGAGCAAACCCTCAACAAAACCGAAAACATTGAGATAATACAAAGCATCTTCTCTGATCACAACGCCATAAAAGTAGAAAGTAATAACAGAAAGGGTAAGAAAAAAAATCAATTACATGGAAACTGAAAAACGCCTTGTTTAAAAACCACTGAGTAATAGAAGAAATCGAAGATGGAAAAAAAAATTTCTAGAATCAAATGAGAATGAAAACAAACAACAACTAAACCTTTGGGACACAGCAAAGACAGTGCTTACAGGTCAATTTATAGCAATAGACGCACACATCAAAAAAGAAGACAGGGACAAAATCAAATTGTTAGCTCTACAACTTGAACAAAAAGAAAGAGAACAGCGAAAGGAGCCCACAGCCACCAGAAGAAAGGAAATAATAAAGATCAGAACAGAAATAACTGAAACAGAGCATAGAAAAACAACAGAAAGAATCAACAAAACCAAAACTTGGTTCCTTGAAGGAATCAACAAAGCATTGACCAAGCTGACAAAAGAAATACAGGAAAGGAAGCAAATAATCCAAATAAGAAGTTAAATGGGGATATTACAACAGACCCAGCTATAATAAAAAGGCACATAACAGAGTACCATAAAGAACTATACTCCAACAAATTTGAAAACCTAGAGGAAAGGGACAAATTTCTAGAAACACACTACCTACCTTAAAAAACACAAACGACAAACAGAGGTAGAAAATCTAAACAGACCTATATAAAAAGAGAAGAGATTGAAAGCTAATTTAAAAAAAAAAAAAAACTCCCAACAAAAGAAAAATTCCTGGCCCAAATAGCTTTAGTGGAGATTTCTACCAAACATTCAGAGATTTCACACCAGTACTGCTCAAACTACTTCTGAACACAGAAAAAGAAGGGATATTTCTGAATTCATTCTATGAAGCCAGCATAACTCTAATACCAAAACCTGGCAAACACACCACAAAAAAAAAAAAAAAAGAAACTTACACACCAGTATCTCTCATGAATGTACATGCAAAAATTCTCAACAAAAGTCTAGCCAATAGAATTCAGCATCATATAAAAAAAATAATAGCCCATGACCAACAGAGATTCATAGCAGGTATGCAAGGATTTATGCAAGGATAGTTCAACATTAGAAAATCAATCAACATAATCCATCACATAAATAAACCAAAGAATCACAAGATCATCTCAATCAACACAGAAAAAGCATTGGATGAAGTCCAACACCTGTTCTTGACAGAAACTCTCAATAAAATAGGAATGGAAGGTAAATTCCTCAACATAATAAATGGTGTTTATACAACACCAACAGCCAACATCATTCTCAATGGAGAGAGGCTGAAAACATTCCCCCTGAGAATGGGAACAAAACAAAGACTTCCTTTATCATCACTCCTATTTAACACTGTACTGGAAGTCCTAACTGGAGCAATAAGTCAAGAAAAAGAAATAAATGGCATCCAAATTAGTAATTCAGAAATAAAACAGTGCCTATTTGTGGACAATTTTTTTTTTGTTTTATTTGTGGACAATATGATGCTATACATAGAAAGCCCAAAAGACTCCACAAGAAAACTACTGGAACTAATAGAAGATTCAACAGAGTAGCAGGATACAAGATAAACATGCAAAAATCAGTTCGATTCCCATACACCAATAAAGAGAATGATGAAAATGAAATCAGGAAAACAATTCCATTTATAATAGCCCATAAAAAATAAAGTAAAATACTTAGGAATAAATCTAACCGGGGATGAAAAAGACCTATACAAAGTTAACTACAAAACACTACTGCAAGAAACCAAGAGATCTACACAAATGGAAAAACAAGCCATGCTCATGGATAGGTAGACTCGACAATTTGAAAATGTCAATCCTACCCAAACCAAATTACAAATACAATGTAATCCCGATCCAAATACCAACATTCTTTAAAGAGATGGAAAAACTAATCATTAACTTTATATGGAAAGGGAAGAGGCCTTGGATAATTAAAGCACCACTGAAGAAGAAGAAGAAAGTAGGAGGACTCGTACTACCTGACCTCAGAACCTAATATACAGCCAAAAGGTAGTCAAAAGAGCCTGGTACTGGTACAACGACAGATACATTGACCAACGGAACAGAATCGAGAACCCAGATATAAATCCATCCACCTACAGTCACCTGATCTACGACAAGGGCCCAAAGTCTATCAAATGGGGAAACAAGAGTCTTTTTAAAAAATGGTGCTGGGAAAACTGATGTCCGTGTGCAAAAGAAAGAAAGAAAGAAACAGGACCCATAACTCACACCATATACAAAAAACTAATTCAAAATTGACCTAAATATAAAGCCTAAGATTATGAAGTTCATGGAAGAAAAAACAGGATCGATGCTAGAGGCCCTAATACACAGCATTAACGGGATACAAACCATAACGAACAACACGCAAACTCCAGAAGAGAAGCTAGATAACTCGGATCTTCTAAAAATTAAACTCTTAAAACGCCCATCAAAAGACTTCACCAAAAGAGTAAAAAAGAGAACCTACAGACTGGGAAAAACTTTTTGGCTCTTACAAATCAGACGAAGGTCTAATCTCTAAAATCTACAAGAAAATCAACACCTCTACAACAAAAAGACAAATAATCCAATTAAAAAATGGGCAAAGGAAATGAACAGACACTTCCCTAAGGAAGACATTCAAGTGGCCAAAAGACACATGAGGAAATGCTCAGGGTCATTAGCCATTAGAGAAATGGAAATCAAAACCACAATGAGATACCATCTCACCCCAGCATTACAGGCATGAATTAAAAAAAACAGGAAATAATAAATGTTGGAGAGGCTGCAGGGAGATCAGAACTCTTATGCACTGCTGGTGGGAATGCAAAATGATACAAGCATTTTGGAAAATGATATGACACTTCCTTAGAAAGTTAGAAATAGAAATACCATAAAACCCACCCACTTTTTTAGGTGGTCCAGCAATCCCACTCTTAGGAATATATCCTAGAGAAATAAGAGTCGTCACATGCATGCTCATGTTCATTGCAGCACTGTTCACGATGGCAAAAAGATGGAAACAACCTAGATGCCCACTGACAGATGAATGGATAAACAAACATGGTACATACACACAATGGAGTATTACGCAATCTTAAAGAACAATGATGAATCTGCAAAGTATCTCATAACATGGACGAATCTGGAGGGCATTATGCTGAGTGAAATAAGTTAATCACAAAAGGACAAATATTGTATAAGATCACTACTGTAAAAATTCATGAAAAGGTTTACACACAAAAAGAAACAATCTTTGACGGTTACGAGGAAGGGGAGGGGTGGGGATGGAAAAACACTTAATAGACAATAGGTGGTAACTTTGGTGAAGGGTAAGACAGTGCACAATACTGGGGAAGACAGCAAAACTTGTACAAGGCAAGGTCATGGAAGCTCCACAGATACATCCAAACTGCCTGAGGGACCAAATTGCTGGGCTGAGGGCTGTGGGGATCACAGTCTTAAGGAACATCTAGCTCAACTGGCATAACAAATGTTCTACATTCTACTTTGGTGAGTAGTTTCTGGGTCTTAAAACCCTGTGAACGGCCGTCTAAGATACTCCACTGGTCTTACCCCTTCAGGAGCAAGGGAGAATGAAGAAAACTAAAGTGAAAGATTAGACAAAAGGACTAATGGACCACATCTACCACAGCCTCCACCAGACAGAGTCTGGTACAACTAAATGGTGCCTGGTACCATCACTGACTGCTCTGTCAGGTACCACAATAGACAGTCCTGGACAGAGCTGGAGAAAAATGTAGAACAAAATTCTAACTTACAAAAAAGACTTGATGTACTGGCCTGACAGAAACTAGAGAAATCCTGAGACTATGGCCCCTGGGCACCCTTTCCGCTCAGTAATGAAGTCGTTCTCAAGGTTCACCTTCAGCCAAAGATTAGAAAGGCCCATAAAACAAAACGAGACTAAAGGGACACGGCAGCCCAGGGGCAAAGACTAGAAGGCAGAAGGTAATGGGCAAGCTGGTGATAAGGAATCCGAGGTCAAGAAAGAAGAGTGCTGACATGTCGTGGGGCTGTTAACCAATGTCATAAAACGATATGTGTTCCAATTGTTTAATGAGAAGCTAGTTTGTTCTGTAAACCTTCATCTAAAGTACAATAAAAAAAAATAAGAACTTCTGCATTTTGAAAGACACCGTAAAGGAAAGGGTAAGCCATAGACTAAGAGAAAATATTAGCAATAAATACATCTGACAAAAGGACCCGTATCAACAATTTCTAAAGAACTGTTACAACTCAATAATAAATAGACACAAATCCAGTAAAAAAGGGGGGGGGGATATTTAAACAGACCCTTCACAAATGAGGCCATAGGAATAATCAAGTAGCACATGAAAATACGCTCACTGCCTGTAGTCATCAAGGCAATAAAAGCTAAAACCACAATGAGACGCCACTTCACACCCACTAGAAGAACTAAAATTCACAAGATTACCAAAACAAAGTGTTAGGGAGGATATGGAGCAAATGGAATCCTGGTAGAAATTCACTATGGAAAAAGACTTTGGAAGTTTCTTATAAACTGAAAAAAAAAGACGTAACATACAGCCCAGGATTTCATTCTAGGTATTTACTAAAGTAAATTGAATAGTGGTGTTAGCAAGGAATATTGAATATGCCCATGGACTGACAGAAGAAAGAACAAATCTGTCTTGGAGGAAGTACAGCCAGAATGCTCTTTAGAATCAAAAATAGCAAGGCTTTGTCTTGCTTACTTCGGACATGTCGTCTGGAATGATCAATCTCTAGGAAAGAACATTACGCTTTGGACACATCATCTGGAATGATCAATCTCTAGGAAAGAACATTACGCTTGGTAAAGTGGAGGGTCAGCGAAAATATGGGAAACTTTCCATAAGATGGATTAACAATGGTGGCTGCAACAATGGGCGTACCAGGAATTGTGAGGATGGCCAGGACCAGGCAATGTTTCATTCTGTTATACATAAGGTCCCCATGAGTCAGAGCTCATTCGACGGCAACTAACAACATCATTTACTCAAGTGCCCATACAAAAACTCATACATGAATGTTCACAGTAGCTGAAAATCCAGTAACTGGAAATGACCCACATGGCTGTCAACGTGGATAAACAAAGTGTGGTACATTCGTACAACGGAATATTACTCAACAATAAAAATGAATAATCTACTGATGCAATTCACAACCTGGATAAGTCTCAAAAGCATTTTGCTGAGTAAAAGAAATCAGGCACAAAAGGCTGTATGATTCCATCTATAGGAGTTTCTATAAAAGGCAAAATTAAATTATAGTGACAGAGAGCAGATTAGTGGTTGCCTGGGACTGAGGGTAAAAGCGGAGTCCTATTTACTGCAAGAGGCATGAGGCAACTTTTTGTGATAATGAAAATGTTCTGTATCTTGAGTGTGATGGTGGTTACAGGTGTGTATACACTTGTCAAAACTCATTTAACTGTACATCTAAAATAGGTATATTTTATTGTATGTAAAACATACCTTAATAGAATTTATTTTAAAACATATTTTTGAGATAACTGAAAATTTGAACTCTTATTGGGTATTTGATGATATTGAAGAATCGCTATTAATTTTGTAGGTATGATAATAATATTGTGACTATGTTTTTTTAAAAGAATTCTTATCTTTAGAACTACACAGTGAAGTATTTACAGATAAAATGATATAATATCTGAGATTTGTCTTTAAAAATTTAGGTGACTACTGGAGCTGTATAGTAAGTTCTGAGGTCAGGTAGTACGAGTCCTTCTACTTTATTCTTTTTCGGTAGTGCTTTTCTTATCCAGAGCTTCTTCCCAGGTAAGTAAAACACTATTGAAGAAGAAGAATAAAGTAGGAGGACTCACACTACCTGACCTCACAACCTAATATACAGCTAAAACGTAGTCAGAACAGCCTGGTACTGTTACAAGGACAGATACATTGACCAATGGAACAGAATCGAGAACCCAGATATGAATCCATCCACCTATGGTCACCTGATCTTCAACAAGGGCCCAAAGTCCATCAAATAGGGAATAGACAGTCTTTTTAACAAACAGTGCTTACAAAACTCTATGTCCATCTTCAAAAAAATCAAACAGCACCCATACCTCACACCATAAACAAAAACTAATTCAAAATGGATCAAAGACCTAATATAATGCCAAAAACTATAAAGATCATAGAAAAGAAAAATGGGATCAACACTAGAGGCCCTAATACATGGCATTAACAGGATACAAACCACAACCAACAATGCAGAAACTTTAGAAGATAAGCTAGATAACTGTGATCTTCTAAAAATTAAACACTTCTGCTCATCAAAAGACTTCACCAAAAGAGTAAAAAGAGAACCTACAGACTGGGAAAAATTTTTTGGCTATTACAAATCCAACAAAGGTCTAATCTTTAAAATCTACAGGAAAATTCAACACCTCTACAAAATAATAACACAAATAATCCAATTAAAAAATGGGCAAAGGAATCCCACTTTGGTGAGTGGCATCTGAGGTCTTCAAAGCCAGCAAGCCGCCATCTAAGATGCATCCATTTGTCCCAACTCACCTGGAGCAAAGGACAATGAAGAACACCAAAGACATAAGGTAAAGATGACCTCAAGAGACAGAAAGGGCCACAAAAACCAGAGTACATCAGACTGAGACCAGAAGAACTAGATGGTGCCCGGCTACCACCTACGACTGCCCTGAAAGGGAACACAACACAGAATCCCTGATGAAGCAGGAGAACAGTGGGATGCAGATCTCACATTCTTATAAAAAGACCAGCTTAATAGTCTAAATGAGACTGGAGGGGACTCTGGAGGTTATGGTTCCCAGACCCTCTGATAGCCCAAGACTGGAGTCATTCCCAAAACCAACTCTTCAGACAGGGATTGGACTGGACTATAAGACAAAAATGATACAGGTGAGGAGTAAGCTACTTGGCTCAAGTAGACACATGAGACTATGTGGGCAGCTCCTGTCTGGAGGCGAAATGAGAAGCCAGAGGGGGATAGGAGCTGGTTAAATGGACACAAGGAATACAGGCAGAGAGGAAGAGTGTGCTGTCTTATTAGAGGGACAGCAATTAGAAGAACATAGCAAGGTGTGTATAAGTTTTTGTATGAGAGACTAACTTGATTTGTAAATTTTCACTTAAACTACAATTGAAAAAAATGGGCAAAGGAAATGAACAGACATTTCACCAAAGAAGGCATTCAAGCCACTAACAGGCACATGAGGAAATGCTCAGAATCACTAGCCATTAGAGAAATGCAAATCAAAACCACTATGAGACACCATCTCACCCCTGCATTACTGGCACAAATCAAAAAAGCAGGAATAACAAATGTTGGAGAGGCTGCAGGGAGATCAGAACTTTTATGCACTGCTGGTGGAAATGCAAAATGATACAAGAATTTTGGAAAATGATATGGCACCTCCTTAGAAAGCTAGAAATAGAAATACCATATGATCTAGCAATCTCACTCCTAAGAAAATATCCTAGAGAAAAAAGAGTTGTCACACAATAGACATAGGCACACCCATGTTCATTGCAGCATTGTTCACAATTGCAAAAAGATGGAAACAACTTAGATGCTCATTAACAGATGACTGGATAAACAAACTGTGGTACATACACACAATGGAGTATTATGCAACAATAAAGAACAACGATGAATTTTCAAAGCATCTCATAACATGGATGAATCTGGAGGGCATTATGCTGAGTGAAATAAGTCAATTACAAAAAGACAAATATTGTACGAGACCAAACCAAAAAAAAAACAAGCTCATTGCCATCAAGCCAATTCTGACTCATAGCAACCCTAAAGGACAGAGTAGAACTGTCCCGTAGGGTTTTCAAGGAGCACCTGGTAGATTTGAACTGCTGACCTTTTGGTTAGCAACCATTGCTCTTAACCATTACGCTACCAGGGCTTCCACTACTGCAAAAACTCATGAAAAGGTTACACACAAAAAGAAACAATCTTTAATGTTTAAGAGGGAAGGGAGAGGTGGGGATGGAAAAACACTAACTACACAATAGATAAGCAATAACTTTGGTGAAGGTTAAGACAGTACACAACTGGGGAAGCCAGCACAACTTGTACAAGGCAAGGTCATGGAAGTTCCATAGACACATCCAGACTCCCTGAGGGACCAAATTACTGGGCTGAGGGCTGTGGAGAGGACGGTCTTGGGGAACATCTAGCTCAACTGGCATAACATAGTTTATAAACAAATTGTTCTACATTCTACTTTGGTGAGCAGTGTCTGGGGTCTTAAAAGCCTGTGAGTGGCCATCTAAGATACTCTACTTGTCTCACGCCTTCAGGAACAAGGGAGAATGGAGACAACTAAAGATACAAGGGAAAGATTAGTCCAAAGGAGTAAAAGACCACATCTACCACAGCCTCCACCAGACTGAGTCCAGTACAACTAGATAGTGCCTGGCTTCCACCACTGACTGCTCTGACAGGGATCACAATAGAGGTTCCAGACACAGCTGGAGAAAAATGTAGAACAGAACTCTAACTCACAAAAAATGACCAGACTTACTGGCCTGACAGAGACTGGAGAAACCCCAAGACTATGGCCCCTGGACACATTTTTAACTCAGTAATGCAGTCAATCCTGAGGTTCACCCTTCAGCCAAAGATTAGACAGGCCCTTAAAACAAAATGAGACTAAAGGGGCACACCAGCCCAGGGGTAAGGACGAGAAGGCAGAAGGGGACAAGAAAGCTGGTAATAGGGAATCCAAGGGTCAAGAAGGGAGAGTGTTGACAAGTTGTGGGGTTGGTAACCAATGCCATAAAATAATATGTGTATTAACTGTATAATGAGAAACTAGTTTGTTCTGTAAACCTTCATCTAAAGTACAATTAAAAAAAAAAAAAAGGATCAAAGACTCAAACATAAAACGAAAACCTATGAAGATAATGGAAGGAAAAATAGGGTCAATGCTTGGGGCCCTAATATACAGCATAAATAGGATACAAAGCATAACTAACAATGCACAAACACAGTAAGATAAATTAGATGACTGAGATATTCTAAAAATTGAACACTTTTGCTCACCAAAAGACTTGATCAAAAGAGAAAAAAGAGAAACTATAGACTGGGGAAAAAATTGGCTGTAACATATCCAACAAAGGTCTAATCTCTAAAATCTATAAGAAATTCCAACACCTCTATAACAAAAGAACAAATAATTCATCTAAAAAATGAGCAAAGGAAATGAACAGACACACAAGGAAATGCTCACCATCACTAGCCATTAGAGAAATGCAAATCAAACTACAGTTGAGATACCATCTCACCTCGATACTACTGGCACTAATTAAAAAGAAAAAAAACAGAAAATAACAAATATTGGAGAGATTTTGGGTATATTGGAGTGCTTATGCACTGCTGGTGGAAATTTAAAATGGTACAGCCATTCCGGAAAATGATATGGCACTTCCTTAAAAAGCTAGAAATAGAAATATAATACAACCCAGCAATCCCACTCCTAGGATTATATCCTAGAGAAATAAAAGCCATCACAAAAATAAACATATAAACATCCATGTTCACTGCAGCATTTTTCACAATAGCAAAAAGATGGAAGCACCGTAAATGACCTTCAATGGATAAATGGATAAACAAACTATGGTACATATACTATACAACCATAAAGAACAATAATAAATCCACCACACAGCTCACAACATGGATGAATCTGGAGGGCATTACACAGAGTGAAACAAGTTAATCACAAAAGGACAAATATGATATGAGACCACCATTATAAAAGCTCATGAAAAGGTTTACATACTCAAAGAGACAATCTTTGGTGGTTACTAGAGAGCAAAGGGGTGGGGAGGGAAAAATACTAACTAGACAATAGAGAAGTGGTAACTTTGGTGAAGGGGAAGACAGTACACAATACAGGGGAAGTCAGCACAACTTGACCAAGGCAAAGTCATGGAAGCTTGATAGACACATCCAAACTCCGTGAGGGACCAAATTACTGGGCTGAGGGCTGGCGACCATGGTCTTGGGGTACTTGTAGCTCAACTGTCATAACATATTTTATAAAGAAAAGGGTCTACATCCTATTTTGGTGACTAGTATCTGGAGTCTTAAAAGCTTGTGATTGGCCACGTAAGATAGATCTACTGGTCCCACACCATCTGAAGCAAAGGAGAATGAAGAAAACCAAAGACACAAGGGGGAGATTAGTCTAAAGAACTAATGAACCACAACTACCACAGCCTCTACCAGACTGAGTCCAGAATAACTAGATGGTGCCCAGCTACCACCACCAGCTGCTCTGACAGAGATCACAATAGAGGATCCCCAACAGAGGGGGAGAAAAACATAGAACAAAATTCAAACTCAAAAAAAAAAAAAAAACAAGCTCATTGGTCTGACAGAGATTGGAGAAACCTTGACATCCTTTTAACTCAATACTAAAGTCACTCCTGAAGTTCACCCTTCAGCCAAAGATTAGATAGGTCTATAAAACTAACATGCCCATGTGTCTGTCAGTTTGTCATACTGTGGGGGCTTGCATGTTGCTGTGATGCTGGAAGCTATGCCATTGATATTCAGATACCTACAGGGTCACCCATGGCGGACATGTTTCAGCTTAGCTTCCAGACTAAGACAGGCTAGGAAGAAGGACCCAGCAGTCTACTTTTGAAAAAAATTAGCCAGTGAAAACTTTATGGATAGCAGAGGAACATCATTTGATATAGTGCCTAAAGATGAGCCCCCAGGTTGGAAGGCACTCAAAAGATGACTGGCACAGAGCTGCCCCCTCAAAGTAGAGTTGACCTTAACGACACGGATGGAGTCAAGCTTTCACGACCTTCATTTGCTGATGTGGGATGACCCAAAATGAGAAGAAACAGCTGCAAACATCCATTAATAATTGAAACATGGAATATACGAAGTATGAATCCAGGAAAACTAGAAATCATCAAAAATGAAATGGAGCACATGAACATTGATATCCTAGGCATTAGTGAGCTGAAATTGACTGGCATTGGCCATTTTGAAGCGGACAATCATATGGTCTTCTATGACAGGAATGACAACTTGAAGAGGAATGGTGTTGAATTCATCATCAAAAGAACATTTTAAGATCTATCCTGAAGTACGACGCTGTCATTAATAGGAAAATATCCATACACCTACAACAAAGATCAGTTAATACAACTATTATTCAAATTTATGCACTAACCACTAAGGCCAAAGATGAAGAAATTGAAGATTTTTACCAGCTTCTGCAGTCTGAAATTGATCAAACATGCAATAGGGTGCACTGATAATCACTGGAGATCGGAATGCAAACGTTGAAAACAAAGAAGAAGGATGGGTAGTGGGAAAATATGGCCTTGGTGATAGAAATGATGCCTGAGACCACATGATAGAATTTTGTAAGACCAATGACTTCTTCACTGAAAATACCTTTTTTCACCAACATAAACAGTGACTATACACATGGACCTCACCAGGTGGAAAACACAGGAATCAAATAGACTACATCTGTCCAAAGAGTCAATGGAAAAGCTCAATACCATCAGTCAGAACAAGGCCAGGGGCCAACTGTGGAAAAGATCATCCTTTGCTCATATGTAAGTTCAAGTTGCAACTGAACAAAATTAGAACAAGTCCATGAGAGCCAAAGTACGAACTTGAGTATATCGCATCTGAATTTAGAGACCATCTTAAGAATAGATTTGCCACATTGAACACTAACGATCGAAGACCAGGGAGAGTTGTGCAAGAACATCATACATTAAGAAAGCAAGAGGTCATTAAAAAGACAGGAAAGAAAGAAAAGACCAAAATGGATGACTCTGAAACTTACTCTTGAATGTGAGCAGCTAAAGTGAAAGGAGGAAATGATGAAGTAAAAGAACTGAGCAGAAGATTTCAAAGGGCAGCTTGATAAGACAAAGTCAAGTACTATAGTGACATGTGCAAAGACCTGGAGATAGAAAACCAAAAGGGAAGAACTCAGTATTTCTCAAGCTGAAAGAATTGAAGAAAAAATTCAAGCCTCGAGTTGCAAGGGGAAAATATTAAACAATGCAGGAAGCATCAAAAGAAGATGGAAGGAATACACAGAATCATTATACCAAAAGAATTGGTCAACATTCAACCATTTCAAGAGACAGCATATGATCAGGAACTGATGGTACTGAAGGAAGAAGTCCAAGCAGCACTGAAGGCATTGGAGAAAAATAAGCCTCTAGGAATTGATGGAATAGCAACTGAGATGTTTCAACAAATGGGTGCAGTGCTGGAAGTGCCCACTTTTCTATGCCAAGAAATTTGGAAGACAGCTTCCTGGCCAACTGATTGGAAGAGATCCATATTTATGCCTATTCCCAAGAAAGGTGATCCACCCGAATGCAGAAATTATCAAACAATATCATTAATATCACACACAAGCAAAATTTTGAGTATCATTCAAAGGCAGCTGCAGCAGTATATTGGCAGGGAACTGCTAGAAATTCAGGCCAGATTCAGAATAGGGCATGCAACCAGCGATATCATTGCTGATGTCAGATGGATCCTGGCTGAAAGCAGATAATACCAGAAGGATGTTTACTTGTGTTTTATTGATTATGCAAAGACATTCGACTGTGTGGATCATAACACATTTGAAT
The DNA here is from genome assembly GCF_030014295.1 of Loxodonta africana. Lineage (NCBI taxonomy): Eukaryota > Metazoa > Chordata > Mammalia > Proboscidea > Elephantidae > Loxodonta > Loxodonta africana. Next base: position 39,395,969 of record NC_087342.1, read on the forward strand.
AACGTTGCCAAGAACGGGAATTCCAGAACACTTAATTGTGCTCATGAGGAACCTGTACATAGATCAAAAGGCAGTTGTTCGGACAGAACAAGAGGATACTGAGTGGTTTAAAATCAGGAAAGGTGTGCGTCTGTGTTATTTCCTTTCACCATATCTATTTAATCTTTATGCTGAACAAATAATACGAGAAGCTGGACTATATGAAGAAGAATGGGGCATCAGGATTGGAGGAAGGCTTATTAACAACCTGCGTTATGCAGATGACACAACCTTGCTTGCTGAAAGTGAAGAGGACTTGAAGCACTTACTGCTGAAGATCAAAGACCACAGCCTTCAGTATGGATTACACCTTAACATAGAGAAAACAAAAAATCCTCACAACTGGGCCAATAAGCAACACATGATAAACGGAAAAAGATTGAAGTTGTCAAGGATTTCATCTTACTTAGATCCACAATCAACACCCATGGAATCAGCAGTCAAGAGTCAAAAGACGCGTTAAAAAAAGAAAATTGCATTGGGTAAATCTGCTGCAAAGGACCTCTTTAAAGAGTTGAAAAGCAAAGATGTCACACTGAAGACTAAGGTGCACCTGACACAAGCCACAGTGTTTTCATTCTTCTCATATGCATGCGAAAGCTAGACAATGAGGAAGAAAGACCAAAGAAGAATTGATGCCTTTGAATTGTGGTTTTGGGGAAGAATATTGAATATAACCATGGACTGCCAAAAGGACAAACAAATCTGTCTTGGAAGAAGTACAACCAGAATGCTCCTTAAAAGAAAAAGATGGCAAGACTGTGTCTTAAATACTTTGGATGTGCTGTCAGGAGGGATCTGTCCCTGGAGAAGAACATCATGCTTTGTAAAGTATAGGGTCAGCAGAAAAGAGGAAGACCCTCAATGAGATAGACTGACACAGTGGCTCCAACAATGGGCTCAAGCATAACAATGACAGTGTGTATGGTGCAAGACCCAGCAGCATTTCGTTCTATGGTACATAGGGTCACTATGAGTCGGAACCAACTCGACAGCACGTAACAACAACAGTATAAAACAAACAATAACACACATAGTTCAACCACATATACGAGACTAAATGGGCACACCATTCCAAAATCAAAGACAAGAAGGCAGGAAGGGACAGGAAAACCGGACAAATGGAAACTAGGAACCCAGGGTGGAGAAGGGTAGAGTGTTGACACATCCCACAAGGTTGGCAGCCAATGTCACAAAACATTTTGTGCATTAACTGTTTAATGAGAAACTCATTTGCTCTATAAACTTTCAGCTAAAGCATAATTTTTAAAAAAAAAAAACTACCAAAATGTATATATTTTCCAAAACAAAGAAAATTAATAAGAAGGTTGGCATTCTTTTACGTCTTTGCAAATCTCTTTAATATTTGAATTAATGGAAGACAGTTAAAGTCTCATATCTGTATTGCCTTCAATCTGTTGCAATATGTTGTTTTGGTTCAAATGTATGAAGAAAATCAAACTTTACACAGGTACGTAGTTGGGAAAGGGGGGAGTATTTTAATTTTCTTTTGGTTATTCTTCTTTGATCTACATTAAAACTTGACTGGTATGATTCTCTTAAAGATTAATTGCAGTGTGGAATGTGAAACCACTACAACGAATCCTGTTACATAAAAATCTGCCCACCTACCTTGCATGATTTTGTATCATCATGTAAAATTTGGAAAAATTTGTTCAGTGAGGCATGTAGATTTTCCAAATTCGACACATTTGATTTACAAAATTTTGAAAAACAAACATTTGTTAATATAGCCATTGATTTCAGCCAAAATTTCTTCAAGTTTTTGGAAGTTGTCAAGCTCACAATGGTGGATATATGTTTTCTAAAATTCTAATTTTCACTACAAAGTTCAAATTCTATCATTGGCAACAAGTAGTCTTTTCCCTTGAAGTGACTGGCTCACTTCACTTCATTCATTCTCAAGAAAAAGTCTACCAAATGCTGAGTCAGAATAGCCAGTTCGTCAGTCATTCTTTCAAGTAAAAATGATGGTCCGTGAAAAAAGCAGAGAATTCATTTGGCAACTCAAACAATTGTCCTTAGGTCTTTCTTCAAGACACCATTGTGCTTCCCTACACAATAGAAGGGATTTACGTGTACTTCCCATTTTGTCAGAGTATTGAAAAAACATGTAACTAAGGGTTGATAATTAATGAAACTAATAATTTTTACTTTTTAATTAATACATTCTTAAATAAAGCTGGCTTTTTTCCTTTCTTTTTTCTTTTTCCTGTGAATATGTGGCAGAGAGAACACAGTGACTACTAGCACATTTTGGGGTGTCACAGTCTTGATTTGTGATAAGACCCCAGAAGTTTTACCCACCATTCCTTTTGGACCATCAACACAAATATCAACATAGTTGTTCCAGAGTCAACCATGAGATTCAAAAAAGCTGTTCAACAACTTTGACCAGCATCCATTGGTAAGACAAAAACTCTGAAGATGAGGTCTTCATGTTGGCAGCTAAAGCTTTAACTCGAGAAATCACAGTATTATTGGGAGTGGCAGTGTCAAGACTTCTTTTAGATTTTCAACCAGCAGACATTCAGCAAAGTCAACTACCCAAGGCTTTCTTAGTCTCTAAGCTATTCTGAGCTCTTCTCTGGCCAGTGTAATAGGACAGCTTCCCTGGAAGATGCTTCTGTGGCTTTTCATTGTTAGTTTGAAAAGCCTCAACAAATGGCTTAAGCTTATCATGTCTATGTTTAAATTACTTGATTCCCTTTTTCTTTAAACTCTTAATGATTCGTCCAAATATGATGTCACAGTTTCACTGGTACCATAATACAATTCAAAACTTTCCTGTAGGATAAGACGCAATAAGGTAACTTCTTAACAAGTATAGAGCTGAGGGGGAAATAGCTTTCATCACATTTTTATTTATTTACAGTTTCATCTACTTTCCTTGGATTAGATTTCTTCTTTCATGAGTAAGAGAATCCTCTGACATGTTAATTTCATCCTCTTCTGCACCTTTATACCACATGCTGCAGCTCTGTTTGAGAAAGAGAAAGAAAATCTTTTAATCTCATTTTTTAAACCCATGATCTATCCTGAAATGTAACAAAAATGTAAATAAATTTCATTTTATTTTAGAATAAGATACTAGATTTTAGAATAACAACTTTAGATAAAATTACAACATTTAGAAAAATTTTGAAACAAAAATTTAAAATATTACTGAAACAAGATGAAAAGTGTGCTTACTTTTTGTTGTATTTCTGCATAGGTGAAAGAAAGCAGTGAGATTTCAAAACAAAACAAAAATTTATGGAGACTGTGGCAGGTATAACGAGAGATAAGTAAGAACACAGCGAAAGTACTGAGAACAAGCTGAGTTAGTCTCTGAAAACGCACAAACATATACTTTATACCTAATGGCTTAGAAAATTCTAGAGAATATAGTAATACACAAGCACTCACTCCATTAGCCATCAGAGCAATGGCATCTTCCATGCCATGTAGTCTTCAGGAAATTCTATTGTACATCCGTGAAAGAGGAACAGTGAAAAGGGTAAATAATGTATTTGTATCAATATGAAAATAATTTTGGCTTGCAGACCCCTTTGGAAGGGTCACAGAGACACCAGGGTCCACATACAACACTTTTGAGAATCACTATTCTACGTGACTCCCTTTGGAAGCTTCAGGGCTCCTGGATGGAACTGGTCCTGAAGGTACAAGCTGGGGAATAGAGGAAAGAAAATCAGGGCGCAGGGAATGTGGGCTTTCCTGCAGCCCTCATGGCTTCTAACCAGCCTCAAGGGGCTTGGTTCCTTGAACAGGAAACATCTCATAAACATCATGTGCTGTTGGCTTTCTCCTGCAGCTGCAGGCTTCCAAAAAAAAAAAAAAGTCAAGGACGGCTCACGCATCATTCTTGCTCCTTTGGAGCTTTTCCCTGAGATCTTGGGGGTATGTTCAACTGTAGTCAACCTCACACATGTGTACGCCATTCTGGAGATGGGTCATAAACATTTGAACTACATTGGCTCAATAATGGGGACATTTTGGCTCCAAACTATGCTGAACTTTGCCCATTCCAAAAATATCCCATAAGACATTCCCAAGGCACTGAGTGATGCAAAACACATTTATCCACTTACCATAGACAAAAATGTGACTGAAAAGCAGAACTTCAGCATCTTCCCAGATAAAATAGATTATGTGGATAGTATCAACATACAAAATCTGCCTTTTTCCCTTTCTTGAAAACAACTTTCATGGTTCATAACAGTATCTTTCAGTTTTGAGAATGACCTTGTTTAGAATCAATACCAAGCACCACCTCTACCCTCTTGCCCTTAAAAATAGAGGTAGAGAGAAGGCTTCAGCAAAGGGCATCAGCTCCATGTTTCAGGAGTTTTGTGAAAATAATAACAGTAATAAAAGTGGTAAAAAGCAGTGGCAATGTGTCCACCTCCTTTATTGTAGGCACAGTCACAGCATCCACATTCTTACAGGATTGTACTGAGCCCCACAAGATGAGAGAGGGCTAGCATCTGACCCAGGGAACTTTCCTCCTATCCTGCTATCCCTTTCTGCTCCCTTAAAGGTTTTCAGTGTGAGCCAGGCAGGGATCCTATCTACTTTGCTCCTCTTAAGGACCCTGGCACGTAGCGATGGTTCAGAAATACTGGCTGAAAATATAAAAGTTTTACAAATGTTCACTTGTGGGTCTGCTGGTGTAACACACATAAAAAATACAATAACCTAAAACTCCTATCCCAAAATGGCTCAATTCTGTAATTTCATAATAAAGAATAATCATGGAGTCTCATAGAAAGGGCCCCAAAAGCATCAGACTTAAAAGATTATGACATGATGGAATTATTGAGCCTTAAATTGTTTTCTGAGTTGTAATTAAAAACAGTATCTTCACCTTTATTTTAAAGACAAGGAAATTAATAAAAAAAAACTTAACAATTTTCAGAATGAGGTTTAGAACAAACTTACAATGTTGCTAAGCAGAGTGAAGTTTATTTTAAACTGCCTGACATAGACTAAAAAACTTGCCTTGCTAGTAAGTAACTTTGTGTGTCAGCACGCACTTCCACAATCCACAGCATGTGCAGATTAAAGGAAAATATTTTTGGGTCAAAATTTCCCCACATATGCTATCACGTGATCCAATTTCATATGTAAATGAACTCCTTTAAAGTAGGAAATTAAGCAAATCTGTTTTTTTCTCTCTCTAAATAGAAAAATAGATGATTCTCAAGGCATACAGCAAAGTCAGGACATTTATATCTTAAATTCCACAAACTCATAAACATCTGCATTTGCATCTGGAGTTACATAGCCTGTGTACCTGAACTGAAGGCCATCCACATGCTGTATCTGGAAAATGACTCCTCAAAAGGAAAAGTATTGCCAAATAAAGCTAGCTTCTTGAAGGTCACGGGGAAAAGCCTTTTTGAAAAATCGTTCTGAACTCCACAGAGTGGGCCGGGAGCTTTAGAAGCCCAGGGCTTTTCTCTGCTGATTTTCGTCTCCTGAAATACCGAGGGGCCCTGAAATGCCTTGTTTGGGCCAACTAAGAGAAACAGGAATAGCCACATTGTGTTGTTCCCTGAGCCGTCCTGTTTCACAGAGCGGTCCGTAAACAATCTCCTCCGCCACACTTCGGGAAAAGCACAATTTTAGGAAATCCAAACAACCTGTAAACACACTGACCCGGAGATAACCTATTCGGCAACAATGAAACTTGAAAAAAAAGACTTTACTTGAAAAAAAAGGAAAAGGGAAAACAAACTTGTGAAAAAGAAACATGTCCCTAATTCAGGAACTAAGTCACTAAAACTCAGATACTTCAGACCATACCTTAATGGGTCTACCCTGGTTCTGAAGTCTTGTTTAAGTGGTTTTCCTCAAATAAATAAGTAAACATGAAGTGAAAGATGGCCCTGTAGCACTGAGGAGTAAGCAATGCCTTCAGCACCACTGGCATGTTCTGAATGCACTGAGTCACCAGGGCCACTTCCCACCCACTAGAAGGCTGTTATCAGAAAAATGGAAAATAACAAGTGTTGAGGAGGATGTGGAGAAACTGGAACCCTGGCACATTGAGGTAGGAATGTAAAATAATACCCCTTACCCAGCTACTGTGGAAAAAAGCATGGCAGTTCCTCAAAAAATTGAACACAGAACTACCATATGACCCAGCAGCTCCAATCCTAGGTCTATACCCTGAAGAAGTGAGAACAGGAATGCCAGCAGTACACCACTGTTCACTGCAGCCGTGTTCACAACAGCCAAGAGGTGGGATCAACCCAAGTGCCCACCAACAGATGAACTGGTAAACAAAATGTGGTACATATACACAATGGAATATTGCTCAGCCATAAAGAGAAATGAAGTTCTGATACATGATACAACATGGATGAACCTTGAAAACATTACACTGAGTGAAGTAAGTCAGACACAAAATGACAACTTTTATATGATTTCACTAGAATAGACAAATGCACAGAGACAATAGTTTATCAGTAGTTACCAGGGGAGAGAGGAACAGGAAGTTATTGCTTAAGGAGTACAGAGTTTTAGTTTAGAAGAATGAAAAACTTGTGAAATTAAAGTGCTGATGGTTGCCCAATATGGTGAATGTGATCAATGTCACTGAATTGTACACTTAAGAATTGTTAAAAGGGCAAATTATATATATATATATTTTACCACAAACATACATATGTATATGTTAATTCATCATGAAAACACAGGGGCTCATCATCACAATCATTTGGTTAGTGCCCAACTGCAGGAAGTAGCACAAAGGAAAGAATAGCACCTCGTCTGTGCAGACCACTGAGGGGAAAATACAGGCAAAAGAAGCTCAGGAAATTCAAATATTCCGTGGAATTCTCTTAGAACTCTCCCTCTGCTTCATGATGAAGCCCTGAATTTCATTCAAAACAAAAAGTATTTCAAAATCTTGTCTTCACAGTCAAATTACAATGACCTTAGAAAAGCAGGAAACCTTTGTTTTTGTTTTGTTTTCTTTTTTCACTTTGTCACTAGGACAAGGGAAACTCTTTTTAAAATGAGGAATTTAACAAACTCACATCAAGGATTAAAAACAAAGGGAGATGGCTCTGGGCCTTGGAATAACAACCTTGAAGAGCCAGTGTTCTCTTCAAATGAGAGGGAAAAAAGAAAAAAGAATTTTAAGAAGCCTTTCTCCATGAGAGGGAGTTGAAGCAAAGATGAGGATGCAGAGAGAACATAGAGAAGACCCTGAAGCGTTGGCTGTCACATGGGCCAATGCAGCAGAGCCACCCCCAGCTGTCCCGTGAATGAGGAAACCAGCACCAGTGACCCTCACTGCCCCGGACCCTCTTCTCGGAGAACAAGGCGGGCAAGACGTGACCAGCCAGCAGCCAACCTGGGGATGGTCAAGTCCACCAGGGACCAGCCCTGACTGGAATTAACTCCAGGCTCAGATGTGCATCCTTTTCCCCATCCCAATCCTGGTGAAATGCAAGTCCCAAATTAGCCTACCACCAAGCCACACCTCACCGAGGTGTTGTTGGTTGCAATCCTCAAAGGATGGGCCCATTTAATGTACATTTTCTATCACAACTAGAGGATATAAGACCATTTCAGAATCTTGGAATTGCAAAACAGAGACTTTCTGAATAACATTTAAATGAGAAACACTATCAAGTTGTACAGGATAACAAATGAGAATTTATGCTCACTCCAAAATAAATCAATGCTTATATTCTAAGCAGCTTGTATATAATTATGAGACATTTTGTGACCTTTTGCCCCATGAAGTAGAATCATAAAACAATTCCCCTAGTTCCCCTTATGTTATAATAATTATTAAGCCAGGTAGATCTCCAGCGTTTCATAGACTTGCTTTTGTAAACTGCAGCCCTCCACTCCAACTCTTCTCCAGCCATGCACAGGAGACCCTTGAGGGTGCGAAGGCCAAACTCAGTTGTACAAAATCTTATCACTTACAGTCTCTTCATTACTTCCCCTTCTAAAATAATGGTGCCTCAGCTCATAGGTACATTATTGGTTATCTGTCTGAGTTCCTTTGAAAACTTTTCAATCTCACAAAAAAAAAGACACTGAAAGACTAAGAATTAATACGTCATTATTAACTTCCAGTCCTTCCTTCTTCACCTCCCCTTCAATTTATATATTCTTTGCTCATTCAAATACAATTTCCAAAATTTCATAGCCCCCCAAGTTAGGAACAAATAGCAAAATGGAAGGTAGAAATCACCAGGTTTTGTCAAAGACAATTGAAAAACTAGTTCTTATTCTCTCGCCTTCTTAGATTGGATTATACAGCTTCTCATAAAAACCACCTTGCACTCACAACTGAAATTGAAGACATCTGGACAAATGAGAGTTTTTTAATCTCACTGAATCTCATGCTAACAACCCATGAGGAGGGAGTAGGAAATGACTTGGACCATGAAAAGGAGGCCTCACTGAAGACAGGGAAAACTCCTCCAGGGAACATTTTAGAGTAAGATTTATAATAGAAAGTGTGGGTGGGGAAGGGCAGTTGTTTTGCCTCAGGGTGCACTTGCTAATAAAAGTGCTGGCTAACCCACTGCTTTTAAGTGCCACAGACCTATGAAGTCAGAATTCATTATGCACACAGGGGCTATTTACTGCCTCATAAACTGGTGGACAAGGAAATTGTTGGTGAAAAAAATGGTTTCCAAAATTTAAATGCAATCACTCATCCACCAGTTCTCTGAGGACCATCAAGTTCATCTCCAAGGATATTCCCTGCCAAAAGCAAAGTCCCATGTCCAGAGTTGTAAAAGCCTTCCTGCCCTGGTTCCATTTTGAGTGCTTATGCCACATCTGAACCAGGGTGTGTAGGGTTTTGAAAGGCAACAGACACACAACATTGCTGAGGGAGAGAGTGGGAGATGCGGAAGAGGAGAGCTAAGAGGAAGACAGGAAGAAACCAGAGACAGAACATCACCATCTTAGTAGTCCTCTTGATTTGGGGGGATGCAAACAGCACCATGCCACGGCCAACTTTTTAAACTTGAATTAGACTTGGCCACCACGTGCCAAACATTGTGCTACTGCTGGAGACAAAGCACCCAAAACTTTGCCTGGTACACAGTAAATACTCAAAAAGGTATTTGCTGAACTAATAATGAGTTAGGTAGGAGCCATCCAAATCTCTAGCCTAGGGTAAAGGTGATAAATCAATGCAAATGCCACCCTTCTAGGACAGAAACTTCGTCTCACCTACTTTGGACATGCTATCAGAAGGATCAACCCTGGAGGAGGTCATGCTTGGGATGGCAGAAAACCAACCAAAATCCCATTGTCATTGAGTGGATTCTGACTCATAGTGACCCTATAGTACAGAATATACCTGCCCCATAGGGTTTCCAAGGAGTGGTTGGTGGATTCGAACTGCTAACATTTTGCTTAGCAGGCTGAGCCCTTAACCACTGCACCACCAGGGCTCCAAGGATAGTAGAGGGTCAGTAAAAAAGAGGAAGACCCTCAGTGAGAAGAATGTGACACGGTGGCTGCAACAATGGATTCAAACACAGCAACAATTGTGAGGACAGCTCAGAACCAGGCAGTGTTTCATTCTGTTGTACATAGGATCGTTATGAGTTGGAGCCAATTTAAGGCACCTAGCAATGACAACATCTAAAACTCATGGCAACATCATACTGAATCATAAAATACTAGAAACATTCTCATTAAAATTGGGGGAGGCGGGGAATACCCACTCTCACCAATATTATTTACTATTGTCTAGGCTTTCTGGCCAAGACAATAAAATATGAAACAGAAATGAGAGGTACAATGCTTGGCAGCATTGCCCTAAATACGTTCCTTGGAACACTATTTTCCTGGAATGTAAAACATAGTTAAACAGTTTCTTGGCTATAAACTTTCCAAAACCTTAAATATATTGACATGTGCTATGAGTCTCCAGGACTGAAAGCATTATCTAGCATTTCCCAACTTTTTGATCATTGAATTGCTTTTTTCTCAGAGAATTTTTAAAGCCTTGTGTTCCTTGAAACACTTTTTGGGAAACTGTATCTATTTTTTATATTCAGATATTTAATTTATGTAATCAGTCAAATATGTTTATCTTCTGTGAACTAAAGTAGGAGTTAAAAATGAGGATATTGAGTCAGAAAAAACTGGGTTTGAATCCAGGGGCTGAGAGAAAGTTCTTTCATCTTCCTTCAGCTTCAGTTTTCTCATCTGTAGAACACAGATTTTGGTACCTATCTTACAAAATACTGTAAATAGCAGATTATATATGTAAAATTGCTTACCTTCATATATATTTTAAAACTGAAAATAAAACAACAATGAGATACTACCTTTCTGATGGAAAATCAAAGCTGGAAAGGCAGTGAGATGGGCCCTCTCTTATCATGAATGTAAATTGTTACAACTCTTACCCATTGTCATTGAGTGGATTTTTAGTCACAGCGACCCTATAGGACAGAGTAGAACACCCCATAGAGCTTCCAGGGAGCACCTGGTAGATTCAAACTGCCCACCTTTTGGTTAGGAGCTGTAGCACTTAACCACTATGCCACCAGGGTTTCCTTACAACTCTTGGAGAAAGGAATTTGACGGTTTAATCAAAAGCTTTAAAAGCATTCATATCTTCCCAGCCAGTAATTTCATTTCTAGGAAAAAAAAATATGATAAAGATGTTTATCGAAGCTTGTTTATACTAGTGAAATATTGGAAAGATTACCAATGTCCAGCAATAGGATACTAGTGAAATAGCTCACATTACAGGTATTAGATACTTGTCTTTCGTTGCCTGTCCCCTGGAATATTTCCTACAGTGCATAATCTTGTTGGGAGGCAGTGCCTGCTAACCAGGAAGCCAAGGGGCCGAAGTGTCTCTTCACACAGCATGCCCAGGGGCAGGCATCCAACTCAGATTTGCCCAATCATTGTCTCTCTCCCAGGACTTTGAATCTTGAGCAAGTGAAGAATTATAATTTTGTAAATTATAGACTCTCTATTTTAGCTCTGGAGTTGGCTGTTAACCAAAAAGTCAGCAGTTTGAATCTACCAGCTACTCCTTGGAAACCCCATGGGAAAAATCTGCTCTGTCTTACCGGATCACTATGAGTTGGCACCTACTTGATGTCAATGGGCCTTTTAGTTTTATTATAGCTCTAGCTATTTCCTTGTGTGTGTGTGTGTGTGTGTGCGCGCGCGCATATGTGATAATACCATTCTTTCTTTTTTTTTATAAGTCTCACCAAAGATTTTGTTATTCCTTTCAAAGAAGCGTCTTTTGGTTTTGTAAATCATCTCATTATTGGTTTCTGCCATCATCTTTATTCATTCCTTCTTTCTTGAATGTAGGAGACACTTGTCCTGAACACATACTCCCTCCTGTGTCTTAGGAATTTCCTACATATTGAGTTGGCTTCCCTGAGGTGGAAGCCAAAACTCAACTTCCCAGCCTCCCTGTAGCCAGAGTTCACACATGACCTGGATCCTGCCCAGTAGGCCACATAACACTTCTGTTGGAAAGACACCTACTGAGGAACCAGGCACCATGCAGACTTCATGTGCATGAAATGGTGACTCCTTTCTGGCAAGGGTGAATTCAGAGGCATGAGTTGTGAGCTCCTGACATCCAACGGCCTGCATTAGTGATGAGCACTGTAGCATTTGAGCCCTACAGCAGTGCCAGTGGAGTCTATGGAGTTGTATTATGGCAGGGTTTAGGTGCTGTTTCTGGTGATGTAGTCTGTGAAACTCTTTGGTTCTCCCAATGATCGAGAGAGCCTTTAATTTACCCTTAATAAGTGCAGGTTCTGCTTAAACTAGCCACTGTGGGTTCTGTTGTCTCTAAGAAGTCATTGTTTCTTTGGATTGTCTCTACTGCTCTTTTTCTAGCTTCTTATGTTGGAATATTAGCTTGTTTGTTTTCAATCTTAATTTCTAATAGCTGGTTTCAAAGCTATAAATTTTCCTTTAAGTGAATCTTTAGCCACATTTTGACATGATGACGCTTGTCATCAGCTCTAAGTATTTCGTAATTTCCTTTATGATGGCCTCTTTAACTCAATCATTATTTTGTAGTTTTTTTGGATGCTCCCCAACATGTTTTTTTAAGCTATCCTTTTAATGTGCTTATTATAAATGTTTAAATTGATTGCATTGTGGTGAAGGAATATGGTCCATATGATGTTAATTCTTTGGAATTTATTGAGACTTCCTTTATGGGTTAGTATATGGTCAATTCTTGTGAATATTCCTTATGTACTCAAAAAAAAAAAGTCTATTCTGTATTCATTACCAGTGGTTTGCAAATGGAATTCAGGTGACAGGCTCCAACAAGCTCATATGAATTACTGCTTAAAAATAGAGGCCTAGGCCTCACCCTAAACTACTACATCTAACCTCTGAGGTGAGGCCCAGACATCTGTGTACTGACCAGCACACAGGTGATTCTGGGCCACAATTTTGGAAATCACTCTCTTTTGCTCCTAACTTAACATGTCCCCATATTCAGATGGGATCTGAGAAAACATTTCACATACATATAATCCTATAATTTCAAAGAAAAGGATTCCATATCCTTCCATGGTAAGTTTTTCTAGCATTCAAATGCAATCTGTATTAGATTCTTCTTCCTTATATCTGCCTTAAATCCTTCATACTAGTATATTGACCCATTTCCCCATCCCTCCTTCCTAATGGACTCAGATTTCATTTCTTCATCCTATGAGGCCTGCAAGACCCATGAAACCATGTGACTCAAGGGAGGCTGACCCCATTCCCAGCTCCAGAGTGGTATCCTTGGTAGTTCAGGCCCACCCCATTCCACTTGCCTATGATTGGTTCACACTTAAGATAATCTGTGAGTGAAGTTCCCCCCAAGATTGTTGCTGGTAGCCAGGAGAAGTATGGGATCTAAATTGGCCCAATCAAAGTACTCAGGGGAGAACCTTTACTCCACCTCAGAGGAGAGGGTTATTTTGCATATATAACCTTCACGATGCAAACAATGAATAAAATAGCTCCAGATGATGCTGTCTTACAATGAAGAGATAAACAATTTCTAGGACAAAGTGAATTCTGTGGCCAGCAAAGTAGAAAAGCAAAGAATTTGGGTCCTTGAGCCAATAACACAATCAGCTCAAAACCTGCCCTTCACCAAGATTTCCTGTTACATGAGATAATACACTTACTGTTTAAACCTCCTTGAGTAAGGATTTCTGTTGCTTCAGCCTAAATGATCCCAACTGATACACTTTCAGTCACTATGGATTAAAAACTCAACAAACATTTTTGATTATGAAGGTATGAGTCATTCATCTACTTGAAGACCACAACTAAAATAATTGTTCAACCTTCTCTAAACAGTGCCCTCACTGTTGTTATTTTTTAGCATGAGTGTCACCCTTCATCCCTTTACTCAGAGTCCTCATTCTCTTATGAACTTACTCCATAGCATTTTGGATTCCAGACAGTTTGAATAGTGCTGAACATAATAAGGGTTTCCTCCAATCTGTCGCTTACGTATGGTAACCCTGTTGCCAGCCTCAGTGGCCACAAATTTTAGGAATAATGCGACTGTGACTGAAATGAGAAAAATCAACATATTTACAAACATAGGCCACTAGAATATAAATGCCTTATGGAAAAATGAGGTCGGGAGGCTGTTAAAAACTTTTAACCTACCGTGCTATATTGTAAAAAAAAAAATCTGTGGCAATGTCATGTTGCTGAACAGAACTGTCTAGTTTTGCAGGGGTAACTATCTAGAAAAAGAAGGGCCAAATGTGAGGATTTATCACTGTTTATAAGCATTACTTCTCTCATTCTGGCCAACTGGCACCTAGATGGAATCACCCCAGGGGTGGACGTCAGTCCAGCCACCCCAGGCTTCTTGGAACCCTTTGAACATGCCAAGCTCACTCCTTTGTATCTTCTGCTTCATCTGCCCTACACCTTCCCATAGCTGCTTCCTCTGAGTCGTTCAGCTCTCAGTTCAATGTCACCCCAGAGAAGGATTTCCTGACCACTAAACTAAAGTACTCCCAACCTCCATCTCCCCACTGAATCATCCTGTTATGTTATCATCACGGCAATTTTTTCCATCAGAAATTTTCTTGTTTATGTATGAACTTGTTTACTGCCTGTCTTCACACCACTTTTCTCTATCTGAAAGTCCATTGTCCATCTCCCCAACCCTTGAATTTAGACTTTGCAACCAGAGACTTTGGCTGTCTTCTCCTCTATGTTTCCCCAGCACCTAGGACAGCATAGAATAGACGCTCAAAAATATTTGCTGAACAAAGGAATTGGCTGATTAAATAGAACCCCAGGGCTTGGGCAACACCCATCCTCCAAGGAGCGGTCAACCCACACTCTCTCTCCCTCCTCTGCTTCTTGGTATGTTGGCCTTACTCTCTTCTATCATAAATGGGCTTCCTTCAGGGAACCAGGGTGGAGATGAGACTGCTGCAGAAATTTCGAGCATACCCACTGAAAGCTGTTGATCTACAAGGCAAAAAGAGCAAGCCTCTTATTACCTTCACTAACAATCCCAGGGAAGGACTCTAAGTAACTAGGATTGATCCTGTGGCTCTACCTGGCCAATCACTATGGCCATATGATGGTGTGGTATAGCAGAAGTAAGTCACATGACCACCTCATGGCCTGTGTGAGCACACCAGGAAGACGCTGAGTGGGAGGAAGAGAGTTTTCCCTAAGGATGTAGCCATGTGTCACCAGTAGAAGGAAGGAAGAGATTCCAGGCAAACCAAAGAAACATATGTAAAAATGCTCTAGCTATAGCAAGGTATTTACATTTTCATCCTCTGCTGATGTATTGCTCTCTTGAAATTCCCAGTTGTCATGGATTAAATTGTGTCCCCCCAAAATAGCTGTCAATTTGGCTAGGTCGTGATTCCCAGTATTGTATGATTGTCCACCATTTTATCATTTGATGAGATTTTCCTATGCTTTGCAAATCCTATGCGTTATATTGATGAGATCTACAAGATTAGATAGTGTCTTAAGCCAATCTCTTTTGACACATAAGAGAAGCAAGCAGAGAGACATGGGGGACCTCATACCACTAAGAAATCAGCACCAGAAGCAGAGCATGTCCTTTGGACCTGTGGTCCCTGTGCTGCGAGGCTCCTTGACCTGGGAAGATGGATGACAAGGACCTTCCTCCAGAGCCGACAGACAGTCAAGGCCTTCCCCTGGAGCTGACACCCTGAATTTGGACTTGTAGCCTAAGACTGTGAGAAAATAAATTTCTCTTTGTTAAAGCCATCTACTTGTGGTATTTCTGTTACAGCAGCACTAGATAACAAAGACACCAGTTATTAATAAAAACAAAGTGTATCGACTTCAGGGCTTACTTGTGATCTTCCAATGACTTCATTTTCCTAGTTCCAAAGAAAATGATGTTTATCTTTTCCTCTTTAAAGGATTAATATGAAGGTTAATAGGAAATTTGCCATGTTCTCTAGAAAACTGAGTTGAATCATATGTAAATATAAATGCAAGTTATCACATAAAAATAAAAGTAAAATTAAGAGTTACAGTCTTTTAAAATCATTTAAATTTTCAAACTTTAATCCTTTTCTTAAAGTGGTATTTATGGCTTTAAAAAGTCGTTTAAGTGGCAGCCTTGGAGGTAACTCTAATGAAGCAAGTGAACTTCTCGGCATTATTTGAGTAATATGATTTCCTCTTCTCCCATCAACTGAAATTCCACTTTTAACTTAAGATGTGAAAGTAAATTTCACTCTATCTTTATATCAGAAAAGTGAATGAAAACTTGAAGTAAAAGTACAAATAATTCGGGCCAGGAAAAAATATTTTTAAGGAGTATTACCTGCACTTCCCAACTCTGACCTTCATGTTGTAGAGACTTCTAAAGTCCAGATAACAATCAAATTTTGACCTCAAAATAATTTCCTACTTAGAAAGGGATCAGGAGGAAAGTATAACAAATTCAAGACACCCAGAACTACGTAATATTTTCACATTACTATGGACTTGTACATGCTGATGTTAGAAAATATAAGCCAAGAAATACAAACTTATTCGCTAGTCATGCTTACCTACTAGATACATCTATGTTGCTCTTCTTTTTATTAGATCCCTGTGTCCATAAAACATTCAACAATTTAACTGCATTTTTTGTAGCCTGATTTGTCAATGAAAAGCTCTTCAGTCTCAGGTCTTTTCTGAAAGCTCTCCAACTGCAGAAAAGTTTTGCATAGGTAGAAACCACAAAACAAAAAGAAGTTCATGAAATTCAGTTTTGCAGAGTTCACAAGGGCAGATTCTCTCAGCTTGATGTCAACACACACCCTCTACCTACACCAACCATTCTACCAGAGACAAGAAGAAGTAGATGCTTAAACCTGCTTTCCAGATGGAAAATTCCTCCTAAAGAGACTCTGTCACTCCCGGCCTCTTTATGTTGCCCCTTCGCTGACACCAGAACAGCACCTAAAACGCACCTGTGCCCTTACTTAGATGGACATCCCTGTACAAAGGATCTTCGTAGCCTAGCCCCTCTCCCTCTCCTGCCTTGTTCAGCCTCCCCCACAAATCCCAGCTGCCAATTATCCTAAACTTTCCACACCCACGTCCCAAGACATGGATTTTGGAAATTTAGTTCTTATTTTCATGTCCCCCCAAACTATTTCCTTTTCAAGGGAAAAAGTACTTTAAGAGTCCTCCCTCATCCTGAATGAAAAACTGGCATACGGAAAAAGCTCACAGTCTCTCAGATTCTTAAGATACTTAAACTCCAGAGACTTAAAAAGTAAATAGGTGAATGTCGGGCTCATCGGGTAAGTCAGTCTTTCTTCAGCCAAAAACAATTCACAGCTATATCTCTCATCAGGCTTGATGCAGCAGAATCGTCCCCTCTCATTCGCTAGCTAATAACAAGGGCCAAGTAAAAGGGACATTTGCTTTTTGCAAAGAACATATAATTCCTCTCACTGGGAAAATTAAATTATGAATTTATCCTATGTACACTTTGTTTACACTTTGATTGGGGAAGCTTTGTGTGAAGTTACAATAGAACGGACAGCAAATCACATGTAAAAACACCAACCTGGAGATGAAACCTTAGCTGCAAAAGCCAACAACGAAAAAAAGGGAGAAAAAGACCCAGGATAAAGAAAAGCTATTTTGTGTCAGGTTGTTTTAAGAAAAAGAGTTTATATGATTTATTTACACAGCTATTAAACTGCAAAGGTGTTTATATATGTAAAATATGCAGATTGGAGGAAGTCAGCGGCTACCTCCACCCTCCTGAGGGGAAAAACCAAAGTTCATTACCAATAGTCGGTCTACCGCAAGGAAGTTTGCAACCCCCCGGGGCCTGGAACTCTAAAAGGTCATTCAACCCTCAGGTGGACTCGGGTTTCTCCATTTCTCTGTCCTTCCGCTTTTCTTTTTCGTAAAAAACTTATAACATTCACATTTGATGAGGTTCAAGAGGTCACTTCCCTCCGTGTCCCCACCTCCTGATCTGGCCGAGAGGCGGTCTCCGGACCCCTTTCTGAACCACTTCCAAGCCGGCAGCGCGTGGGGAGCGGCACGGCTGGCTGAGGTTTCGCGCCTCGCGCCTGGCAGCCGCCGCACCACACCTACCCAGGGCCAGTCTCGCCCAGAGCAGCCAGCCCGCCCTCCCCGCTCGGCACCGCGCCGCCTCGGGTCGCGGGGAGGCCCGCTGTGGTCTCAGAGCAAAGGGCCGACAGACCCAGGAGTGATCGTTTATTTTTGCCTTTTCCAAGCAGTGTAAAAAGACAGAGACAAGCCTGAGGGACGTTTAGGAAAGAGAAGGCACGAACAAAAATGCTCTCTCGCTTTCCACCCCCGCTTCAAAAGTTGTCGCCCTTGGTGCCTACGTTCTCCTTCCACTCCACCCGCCGATACCATCGTCCCACTCCGGGGTCGCAGCGGCCACCTCTCCCCGAAAGCACCTGCACCCGAGCTACCCAGGCACATCCAGCGGGCGAGGTGGTGCGTCTAGGAATAGAGGTAGCACTATATCGAATCGGACGAAGGCCACATAACTCCTAGGGGAGCTAGACTGGCCCCCGGCACACCAAGCCCAGCTGTGCGGAGGCGCGCCCAGCTGCCAGGGCGCCCTAGCGTCCGCACACACCTGCCGCAGGCCGCAGCTGCTCTGGGCTTTGAGCCTTTTCATCCTTTTCCCCCGACCCGTTTCTAATCCTTAATACTTAAACCGTAAATCAAAGCGAAGAAGTTTGGTGTCGCTGGGGCAGGTGCAAGGGCCCGATTATCCCCAGGCCAGCGGGCCGCAGCCAGCAGTCTGCCGGGGGAAAGCTGCCGGCCCGCGCTGCCCACGCGAGCCCACTGTCCGAGTCATTCGCGCTCTCTGCTTCAGGGCGGATGTTCGCTGAGCGCGTTCCACCACGTGGGCGCCGTTCGAAGCGCTGCGCTTGTATTAAATCGTTTAATTCCCCCAAACAACCCTGTAGGCATCCATTATTATCCCAATTATAGAAACGACAAGCTGAAGTCCAGGAAGATAACCTAACTTGCTCAAGATCACGAAGCTAGTAAGTGCAGGGTGTATTGCAGAGGGCGGGGGAAGATTCACAGAAGAAAAAAATAAAATAAAATAGGCAAAAAGCATTTATAACCTTACTGTTTCAAATTGCCGGTTACATTTTCAGAGTCGGAGCTGCGAGCCTAGAGGGGAAGGAGAGGGATTCCAGATGGAGGCCCCGGGCTTCCTGGCGTGCGCTTGGGGCCAGAAACCCAGACCCGGCCCACCGCCCAGTCCCGGTCGCTGTGGGGCTGGCAAGGAGAGTACTTTGGGTGCCCTGCTGCCCGCACAGGGCGACCCAGAGCCTGGGCCTCTTGCCAAGGAGGAACCGGGCGGAATGCAGGCTGCTGGCGGGAGGCGCACGTCCCCAGGTACCACAAGCGCCCGCGCAACTCCCTGCAGCGTGCGGGGCATTTTCCTTTCTGTGTTGTCAAGCTTTTTCCGACGGGATCTCCGGGAGCGCAGACTGGCTGTCTGAGTCTCGAACTCTCATGAGCGAGCCCAGGTTCTCCCAACCCGCTACCGCGCTGGGAGAACCGCGGTCAGGATGTGGGCCCTTTCTCCAGGCATAGTTTGTTCTGCGCCTCAGGACAAGCGACGCTGTATCTTGCGCTGGCTGTGTGCCTCCGAAGGAGCCCCCTAACAGACCTCAACCACACACACACACACACACGCCACGATGCACACACACGCGCGCGCGCCACGGTTTACACACACACACACACACACACGCACACACACACACACACACACGCCAAGATGCCGGCCCTGCAGGAACCAGCCAGGCCCCGACCCACCCTCTAGCTGAGCCAGCGCGCAACTCCACCCCGGTACAGCGAAAGAGTCTGATCTCTCCATGGCCAGCGGAATCCGAGCGAAAGGAAACATCTCCCCTAGAGTCCCCCGTTCGCTGTGGAGCCCCAAGGCTCCACTCACAGCCCAAACAAGCCCTAGCCGGCGGAGGGGGGCTTAAAGTTGTAGGTCCATTATAGACCCATCCCTCCTTAGGGAGGACAAACAAAACTCGCAACCTCCTTGTGAGATTGCTCAGGGAAAGAAAGACCTCAAGAACGCACTAAACTTACCCGGCGCCTTAAAATTAAACACCGCCTTTGATGAATTGATGAATTAGGCCAAGAATAATGGTATGTGTATATGTTTCTGTCAGAAAGTTAATACCTTTTTGCAGCAATTATCTTATTTCACCTTTACAATTACCGTTGGAGGAGGCGTTTTATTATTACTCACATTTTTTTAAAAAATAGAAACTAAAGCTCGAAGACATTAAGTGGCTGACCCAAGGTCAACTGGAGGAGGGGCAAGTCGTCAAAGTGTAAATGAGGACCAACCTAGGTTCAACATGCCGCCATTCATCCTCCCAGGCAGAGCTGCACTGATTGTGAGGAAAGTGCTCTGAATGGTGATAGGCTGGGGTGAGGGAGGGAGGAAAAAATTCAGACAAATGAACAACTATTTGCAAAGCATTTGTATAACGTCCTGGCTTGGACTGGAGATAAGTGCCAGCCGTCCTTATGGTCTATTTCTCCAGACTCTCATCCCTCCAGCCTATTCCTAAAGCACTTTGAAATGACAGGGAAAAACCTCTTCTTGCTTGACACTGTCTGGATCTACTATGTGGTCCACAGGGATAAACACACAGACATGCATACTTATGTACAGATATTTTCAAAGGTGTGATCTTTCAGTAAAACAAACTCTATTATGATCTGTGTGTATTTACAGAGGGAGTGTGGGGTTCAGTCTATGACAATTGAACATAACAAAATGCTGCTTTTCACAGCTCACTGTTAAGTGACACACCCAGCTTTGATTGAGAGCGGAAAGCTAAGAAACGCAGGGTTTGAAGTCACTTGGGGGGGGGGGGCCTGGGCGGAGAGCTGCTTGTAAAACACGTGCCTAGAATAATTTTCCAATCTTATTTCAAACTTCCCCAAAGGGTAGTGTGCTTGTCTACACCAAAATGTGATTTTAGGTAGGAGAGCTGGAGCTGGGGGGTATGGAAAGGAGTACGAAGGTGCACTTTTAACTTTTTTTTTTTTTCTGTGAAAAAAACATGTCTGGGATTTGAAATACATTTCAGCAAGAAATTATGGAGAGAAAAGATAGATGAGGCACGTATGGCGAGCTTTTGATAATAACTGAATCTGAGTCGTGGGTATATGGGGGCTTATTGTACCCCCTCTGCACATCTGTGTATTATGAAGCTTTTCATACTGAAAATATGAAAAGATAAAAATGAAAACCCAACCTATTCACTGAAATTGTATTGTGTGTAAATTATGTATTTTAAAGGATTTCTTTAAATCACTTGCAACGGAGAATGTCTTTTTGTCTCAAAAGACAAAGCCCCGTCCCCTCACAGACACCATGTCACAGGGAAGAGACCAGTGGGTGACATCTCCGTCTGAGTTCCACATCTGGATTCCTCTGGCCTTTTCTCAGCCCCAACGCCCCTACTCTGCCTGTTACCTCCCCCTTGTATCCAGCCAGCCCCAAAAGTACTCCTAGTGCCCTTTTATCTTGCAGACTTCACCAGGACAAGTTTAGATAGCTGTGCAGTTTAGCTAGCTAAAATGAACAATAATAAAAGCAAACGTTGTCCTTCTGTCACTGTTGATACTAAGAGACAAGAGTGGTCTTGGAGCCTCACAAAGGAGAAAGTTGAGGCACAGAGAAGGTGAGCGCCTTTCCTGGGCCACTTCGCCCTGGAGACGGAATCAGATCTCCATGAACTCAGTGGTTTTGTTTGCTTGTTCTCTGCAAGGAGCTTTCCAGGAACTCCAGAAGAGACTTTAAAAGGAAGACCCAGTGCCCCTGCCCCTTGTTTCGGGGAACCAATATAACTGACTTGAATCCTGAATTTCTTCAGCAAGACCTAAGCGTGTTTGCAACGGAGAGGGCGCATTTCAATAGAGCGGTATCAAGTATGTAACTAATTTTCTTTTTATAAAATAATTTGGGGGTAGGAAAATCAGACTGTGTTCTAAAGTGGCCAACCGGACTACGAGGTAAGCGACCCTGTGTGAAGGAATCTGTCCGCCTGACGACCAAACTCCAGGGCGCGGGGTGCGGACACGGAGCCTAGCGCAGGTGAAGGAGGGAGCACCGCACGGGCCCGGACCTTCCGCACGCGCACGCGCCGGCCCGAAACCGCGCTCGCAGCCCCCCGCCTCCATTCCCGAGCGCCTGGCGCCACCCAGCGGGCAGAAGAGAAACTCCGGCTTCTTCTGGCACGGGCGCCCAGACAGAATCCGAGAACATTCCGAGGGAGGCAAGGTGACGCTCATTTATTTGGCGACTCCAAGACACCCAGCGCGGCCTTCCCAGTTTGCCTTCTCCCCACCAGCAAGGTCACCGCAACCAGGCATTCTAAAGCGCGCCGGCCGGGCAAAGATTCTCCTTTTCCCCTGGGTCGGAGAATGAAAAATGCTCTTTCCTACAGCACAAAATGCCCAAGGCGGACCTTGGCGTTGACGGGCGACGAAGAGCAGGGCTGTATGAGCTGTGCCAGCCGCGCGCCTGCAGGCAGAGAGAGAGTCAAGTGGAGGGTGGCGTGAGGGCGAGGGGCGTGTAAATCACTTGGAGGCATTTCTGGCCCGAATCCCTGTTTCCGAAAGGTTGCGGGATGGCTTTGACGTTGATTATATAGCTGTTCCCTTTTCAAGTGCGCGCCCCTCCCCGCCGCAGCCCGTCTGGTGTGTGAGGATTGTGTTTGAAAGGGAGGAAGCATTCTTGAAGTGGTGGCTGATGGATTGTCTAAACCCTTCTGGGACATGTGGGCGGGGGTTTTCGAGGCAGTTCATCAATAAAGACCCCCCAGGAGAGACGAGGGGGGCGGTGGCTGGAGCACAGCCCCCGCCATGCAGCGCGGAGGCCTGGGGCCTGAAGCCGAACCCGCACGAGCTGGGTCCCAGGGGAACTGGGGACGAGAAGAGGATGAGGGGGCCCGGGGCGGAGGGCAGGGGGCGTCAGGCGCCTCCAAAGACTCCTCTCTGGCTGGACCCCTCGACCCACTGAGGCAGTTTCTTGCACCGACAGAAAGGTTACCCAGCCACCAGACGGGTGTGGAAGCCCAAACTGGGGACTGAGGTGACCAGCCATCTTCAGGCGGTCTGGAAACGTTTTTCCTCTAGGACGGAGTGTCTTGAATGTCCCTTGTCCCCATTAAGCTCCATTCCAGCCGCTTAGCCACGCTTGTAGCGTGTGGGTTCCCTTGCTACAGATTTCTTTTCGAAGTCCCCCCGCCCCCCAGCCGAAAGCCTGCTCACCTCACCCATATTGGAGGGGCTGGGCAGAGGTCCACCTCGGTGGGTCTGACCCACTAGGAGACCGGAAGGCCACGCAGCAGCCGCCATCAGAGATGCCCCCTCGGGGCCCGCTAGGCTCCAAACCGGACTCCAGCCGGCGCCTGGAAGAGAAGGCTGCCCTGGGCTCAGGAGCCCAGACCAGGAATCTCCAGCCCACGCTCCCTGGAAGGATTTGGAAACCTCGTTGGCAAGGCTGGCCTGGAGAGGCAGCTTTGGGTACCAAGCGTTCCCAGAGCGCCGTCGGCCTCCTTTCCGTCCCATCACAAGCGTGACCTCCCTCCCCATGGTCCAGGCCTCGCGGGGCTCTCATCCTCCAAGGCCTGGGCTCTCACTGCCCTTCTGAGGAGGCGGCCTGCTGACGTCGCGCAACCTAAGTTCAGGCGGATCCCTTGAGCGGGACCGACAGCTGGGCAGGGGGAGGTACGGGGGGAGGGAAAATGAGACTAGGGCTGAGGGGGGGAGGGCTCCCACAAGGCAGCTACTCCGATGCGGCCCCTTGGCGCGCCCCTAAGTCCAGCGTCGGGTTCTGGGCGCCTAGCACTTATTTATCCCCACAGAGGATGCTGGAGGACAAAAGAAATATTTGGACGTCGGAGCTGATTTATATTTTTGGAAGCGCACCGTTTCCTTTTCTGAAGAGAAACGAGTGAGCCCCACATCCTGAGCCCAGCGGGGAGGGCAGAATGGCGTTTTGATGCGCAGGAAGTGGCTCTGCGGCCCTGAGGCGCGTGGCCCCGCGCTCTGCGGATTCCACCGCCCTCCGAGAACTTTATTTGGGGGGCAGGGGGAAAGGAGACAAGCTAGGCTAGAGGGGAAAGCCCGGCACGGCAGGGTGGGACCTCCAGGGCACCTCCAGGCGGGCGAGCCTCGCCTCTTGTCTGCGCTCCAAAAGCCGCGTCTCTTCCATGACCGGGCTCGAACCCCCCGGCGCGTTTCGCCCGGGCCTTCTTCTGCCCTATGCGCACCTAGCCGCGGTTCTGCCCAGACCAACCCCTCCAGGCCGTAAGCGCCTCCTGGGTGGGCCCACTACTTCTGCCAGCGCCACCCAGCATGCGGACCAGGTCCGGCCTTCTTCCCTAGACTAAGCGGCCTCAAGGACTGGTGCAGCGACGACCAGGTCCGGAGGCACAGCCGAGCCTAGCCGTGGCACCCTTCGGGCTCTGTGTGCCGCACGCAGCTCCTATGCCGCCGCGCCGCCGCCGCCCGGATTCCCGGGCTTTCCACCCTATAGCAGTCCATTCCTTTGCAGCAGCCCCAGTGCCTACGAAGTTAACGCGTTGCGGGCACCGCCACCGAGATTTGCGTCCTCCTTTCTCCAGAGACGGGGGTACAGGCATCCCTGCTTATGTTCCTTCGCCATCGGGAGCCCTTTCGTCCCGGCCCCCTTTTCTCTCTTTCCCTCAGGCATCAGAGCTGCCTGTGAGGCGGAACGGCCTTCCCTGCTGTGGAATCCCTCTTCTCCAGCCCCGGCTTCCCACCCATAAACGCAGCAGGCCTAGCCGATGCCTATGGCCGGTCCACCGTGCATCCTACGCAGTAGCCAGCACAGGACCACCGCGTCCGCACCGGGTCAGTGCCTGCGGGCGGGTGAGCGGCCTTTCGGGAGCACCCCAAGGATGCGGTCTGCGAACCTGCGACCTCGCAATCTGGCGAGTGCAGAGATACGGAGAGACGCGGTCTTCGCATAGGGAATCTGGCAGAAGGAACCCCTCTCTCCTCCTTCCCCAGGCACCCTCGGACCTGGCCAAGTGGGTGATCGGGTCTTGCCTACCGCCAGGCAAAGAAATCTGGGGGCTGTCTGAAGAAGGTGGCTATGAAAACAGTCCTACTCGGGACACAGGCGTTTGGAAAGCGGAAGGATCTATCAAATAAACATTTGGAATTGGGTGGCTGGTGTTCAAACCCGGAGGTCTGGGTGTTTCAGGACGGATGAAGGAGAGCAGACGCTGGAACGGGTGTAAAAGTCCGACTGGTAGCCCTCCTCACGCGGTAACTCTCTCCAGCACCAGCCTGGGCACGTCCTGAGGTTGTTCCTGGCCGGACTTTCTATCATTAGTTTCTAGCAAGGCCTCTGCGACGTGCAGGCCCGTGCGCCTCCGTCATTTCCTCATACACGCCGACATCCCTAGGATGCAGCCGCCTGGCAGAAAGGCCTCGCGGGAGCGCGAAAATCCTTTATGCACGTTGTCTTTGGGCAGTTGCAGACTGAATTGGAAAGAGGCTTTCCTCCGTCCGGCCCAAGCAGAAGGAGGGAAAGTGGTGTACAGCTGAGCCAACTGCTCGGAGAGGAGACCTTAGATAGCTGTAAACATTTTCCAGGCGGATGCGTCTCTCTTGTCGGTAACTGGCTTAGTCTAAGCCTTTTCATGTAAAACCCACGAAGCAGAGGAAACATGCTTAAGAAAATAAAATTCAAACCGCAGTAATAAAGAGATTTCCTAGAATAAAATGCAGATTACAGAACAAAATCGAAGAAACCCAAGCTTTCCGAAGTTTACATTCCCTTGCGCTAGAGCAGGGGCGGGGCCTTCGGGACCGGAGCTGGAGCTGAATCCTCAGCGAAGACCGAGACCAAACCCGGCGGGAGGGGGGCGATGGAGAGGACCGTTCGCACTCCGCAGTCCGGGCTGTGTATTTCTGGCTAACCAGGGAGCGCCTGGGCTCATACGTAATCATTTAAACGAACCATACCATTCCTACCCGTAGGAAAAAAAAATCAAGATTTTTGTCGTTTATAAGGCAATGATAGTCCGGAAGAGCTCACCCCCACAAGGAGGTACCTCTGTCAGAGGAAGCGGGGCTGTGTTTCAGAGATAAACACAAGGTTCCTTTTAAAGGCTAGAAACTTTCTTTTTAATGTCTGCTCAACAGAAATGAAGATATTCTTGCAAGGGATTTTTTAAAAAATGACATAATTTGTTATTATGCTCATTCTTACCAAAGAGATTTGTATAGATTGGTGCTTAAAACAAAATCTAGAGAGGGTTTGCTGCAATGTGACTGAAGGAGCATTGGATTTGGAACCCCAGGCCCCTGCTGCAGGCCAGCTCTACCCCTTGCCTATGTGTGACTAGCTAGCCTTTCAGTCTTCCTGAGCCTTAGCTTCCTGACCTCTCAAAGGCATGATGGTATCAAAGCCACTAGGTGATGATATGATGTCTACAGAAAGGACTGTGCCCTGTAAAGTCTACAATAAACACATACAGGACTTCCGTATTTCTAGTTCTAGTGGTCTAGGCCAGGGTAACCATTTCCATAGGCAGAACTGGGGTCCTCAAGAGAGAGTTTTGGAGAGCTATCTTTCCTGCTCAGAGAACTAAGAAGGCCACCAGCCTCCTAATCTTCCCAGCATGCAGGGGCTCCTGTGCGGTGCTTAGACCCCTCCAGAGAGAAAAGGCTCCAAGTCAGCAAACACTTTCCCGAGCTGGAGCCCTAACTGTCCCCAACATCTATTGCCCTTCAGGACATGCCTAGTAAAATGGATACTATTGTCACTTGGATGGGGAGGGAGCCTTAAAAATTTCTGATATTTCAACAGTTGAATTGGTAGAAAATAAAAATATGCAGAGTAGGGGTTTTTAATGAGTGCCATTTTCAGATCTGTGGACCCCTAAAATTCCATGTAAAATGGGATTTTTTTATTTTGGAAGCAGTTTCCATAGTTTCTATCATATTCTCAAAAGAATACGTGACCCAGAAAATTTGGAAACTATTGAATTTTAGGGTTAGTGCCTTTTATTCTTCAGTCTCTGGGTCCTAAAACCTTTTAGGGTGTACTCGGAAAGCAGGTACACCTCTGAGACCCATACATAGAGCTCCCAGGCACAGAAGATCAGAGGGGATCCATTGCTGAGTACAGAGATACTGACTCACTGAATTTCCCCAAAACGTCATTATTCACCATCTCCACTTACAAACAAGGTTGCCTTCCTTCTCCCTATTCTTCTCAGATGGGACAATTTTCTTCCCATTTAGAACATACACAAACACACACACTTGAAGGCCATAATATTAGTGGGGCTCTTTTTAGACACTATATGTTCTCCTCACTCCAGTTTCTATTTTATTTAAACAATTATTTACAGACACTTTAAGCACTGATTTAGTGAACATTTTAGACTTAATTCTACAGTTAGTTAATTATTTTTAAACTAGTCCATGTAAAATGACCAAAAGGAATAAGGAAAAAAAAAAAAGAAAGAAACAAATGGGAACCTACTCCCCTCAAAATGCTCACTAGTCAGTCAGAAAGAAATTCTTAGAAAGTGGATAAAACTGCAAACTCCCTACCCCAACCCAATCAAAACATCCGACTGGGAAAAGACAGAGTTGTTTCTTTTTTCTATTGGAAATGAGCGGTAAACTGAGTTCAGTTTGGCCGTGTTTTCTTAGCTGATTCTGGGCTACAATCAAGCCATTTTGGGGCACATTCCCATGTAGGTATCAGGGGTGCTCTGGAGGAAGCTGTCGACGCCTGTTCAGCTAATTTAGGTTTTCTTTGTCTAATTACTGTGGAGCTTAGGGAAAAGGAGCCGGCTCAGGGCAGTAAACTGACACTTGGTCTCTGTGTGTGGTATCCAGGCAGGGTTTGATGGAAAAAGCCTGCTTCCACTCAATTTCAGGTCACTGTCTGAGGCCAGCCCAGCCCAGCCCCCAGTCTCCCCCTACTACCTCCCCTCTCCTTGCCTTTCACAGACCCCCCAGCACACTCAGCCAGGGCTGGTCCCTCAGGAGGTACAGACAGCTAGTCCAGGCCCAAGGGGTCTGCCCGGTTCTGTTCTGCCCAAGCCTTTTTCCCGAACCACAGACCTCAACATAAATTCCCCCTCTCTTGCCCCACCCCCCACATGCAACCCCAGGCTCCCCAGCACACACACACTAGCACGTGGGTCCTTTGAGGGCAGACACCAAGGTGTGCCACCCCTGCTTGCCACTGGGTCTTGTAAGGCAGCCGCTCCCTCTGGTCTCTCCCATCAGCCTCCAGCTCAGCAGCTCCCAGGCCTCCTGCTCCCGCCTGCTCCCACTGCCCAGCCCCTATCCCTGGTCAGACTACATTTCCTTGCACGTGTAATCCAATAACTAACTGTCGGGTCTCATTGGAAATGATTTCTCCCGAGGGCACATGCTCCCGCCTAGCCTCTTACTTGGAGAGGAATTAGCCACAACTGGGGTGGCGTGCTCTCCTGCAGAAGGGAGCTTCAAGATGGCACTTATTTTGGATGGGCAACTTTGAGTCAAAGGATGTAAACCTAGTGACAAGATTGAATATAAGTACAGCAATCTCACTGATCTCTAAGTCTGCCTTCTTTTTGCATTTTTACAAAACATCATGTGGAAAACGAGAAGGGAGTGGACGCAAATGCAAACATGACACCTGCGCGAACAGGTTTCCAGAGTTCCTAAAACTTGGCTTAGGTTTCTGCATCCAAACCCCTCTGCTCCAAGTTCCGTCAATGCCCAGGATGGCCCAGGGGCCGCCGCCCTGGGACGCGCAGGGCGCCCTGGCCCTCGCCCTCTGCTAACTAACTGTTGCGGAGCCAGCAGGCCCTGCCAGAAAGAGAGGATTAGCACATTACCTTCGCGCGTCTGGCACCCCGGCGTGTGGCTGGGGGCTGCAATGCCTAAGTGAAGTTGACAAATGGTGTGAGTGCGGGCACTAGGGAAGGCAGCTAGGGAGGCTCCGAGCGGGCGGCGGCGGCGGCGGCTCCGGCGGCAGCACCAGGGGCTGAGGCGTAGGCGGAGGAGGAGGAAGAGAAGGGGGGGAGGGGGAGGGGAGGGGGAGGGGGAGGGGGGGAGGGGGCGGGGGTCCGCTCAGCGGTGGCGGCAGGTTTCTGGGGTGGGAAGTGGAGCTGCTGTAAGGGGCAAAAAGAAAGATTTACTAGAGACAGCGGTCGGGCTCGACTGGGGTGGGGGAATTAGCTGGCGACTTCTCCGGGGCGGGGGAAAGGGCTGGAGGCCGAGAGAAAAGTTAAAAGGCAGAGGAGACCCTAGAGCGCGAGGACAGAGATAAAAAGGGGCGCAGGCCGCCAGGTTGGGAGGGGGCGGGGCAGAGGGCGTCGCGAGCGGCGCGCGGACAAGGAGGGGGCAGGGCGTGCGGGCGTGCGGAGGGAGGGAGGGAGGCCGCGGGAGGGAGGAAGTCCGAGAGACAGAGAGAGGAGGGAGCCTGAGGGAGAAGTCAGCCTGTCCCCGGGGTCCCGGCTTGCGGCCGCCGCTTCTGCTCTGCCGCCTGGGAGGCCGTAGCGCCAGGAGGCCCGAGGCTCCGGGAGGGATGCGCCGGGTGGTGCCGCCGGCCCGCCGCCGCCCGGAGCGCCCGCGGCGCTGAGGAGGAGCCGCCGAGGCGCGGGTCCAGACGAGCCGCGGCTGCAGCGCGGGCAGCGGGCTCAGGAGCTCCCCTGGCCAGTGACCGATGACCTCCGAGAGTCGCCCGCCGCCGGCCCCACTCCGCCGCGCGTGCAGCCCGGGCCCCGGCGCTCTCCAGGCGGCCTTGATGAGCCCGCCGCCGGCCGCTGCCGCCGCTCTGGAGAGCGCCTCGTCGTCGTCGTCGTCCGCGGCCTCCGCGGCCTCCGCGCCCTGCGCCCCGGCCGCCCCGACCCCCTCGAGCGCCTCGGCAGTCACCAGCAAAGGCTTGGGCGGCGGCGGGAGCACGGGCGGAGGGGCCCCCAAGAAGGCGAGCTCCGGGCTGCGGCGGCCGGAGAAGCCGCCCTACTCGTACATCGCCCTCATCGTCATGGCCATCCAGAGCTCGCCCAGCAAGCGGCTGACACTGAGCGAAATCTACCAGTTCCTGCAGGCGCGCTTCCCCTTCTTCCGCGGCGCTTACCAAGGCTGGAAGAACTCGGTGCGCCACAACCTCTCTCTCAACGAGTGCTTCATCAAGCTGCCCAAGGGCCTCGGGCGGCCCGGCAAGGGCCACTACTGGACCATAGACCCGGCCAGCGAGTTCATGTTTGAGGAGGGCTCGTTCCGCCGCCGGCCGCGCGGCTTCAGGCGAAAGTGCCAGGCGCTCAAGCCCATGTACCACCGCGTGGTGGGCGGCCTGGGCTTCGGGGCCTCGCTGCTGCCCCAGGGCTTCGACTTCCAGGCGCCTCCGGCGGCGCCGCTCGGCTGCCACAGCCAGGGCGGCTATGGCGGCCTAGACATGATGCCCGCGGGCTACGACGCCGGCGCGGGCGCCCCGGGCCACGCGCACCCGCACCACCACCACCACCACCACGTCCCGCACATGTCGCCGAACCCGGGCTCCACCTACATGGCCAGCTGCCCTGTGCCTGCCGGGCCCGGGGGCGTCGGAGCGGCTGGCTGCAGTAGCGGCGGCGGCGGCGGCGGTGGCGGTGGAGGGGACTACGGGCCGGACAGCAGCAGCAGCCCCGTGCCCTCGTCTCCGGCCATGGCGAGTGCCATTGAGTGCCACTCGCCCTACACGAGCCCCGCGGCGCACTGGAGCTCGCCCGGCGCCTCTCCTTACCTCAAGCAGCCGCCCGCCCTGACGCCAAGCGGCAACCCTGCAGCCTCTGCAGGCCTACACTCCAGCATGTCCTCCTACTCCCTGGAGCAGAACTACCTGCACCAGAACGCCCGCGAGGACCTCTCAGGTAACAAGGAAGCGCGCCCCGGGCGGCCGGCTGGGGGCGTCCGCATCCAGGCCCCGAGGCCCCTGCTGCTTTTACTCCAGCAGGTCGCAGCAGCCTGCGGTCTGAGGGCACTGAGGGAGGAGGCGGGTGCTGACACCTTAGTCATGGGATGGGAGAGGATCGGGGTCTTGCTGCCCTCCTGACCCCTGGCCAGGAGCCTGGCCTCTAGAACTGCACGCCTGCCGGGAGGGTGGTGCATCTTCGCGTGCCTTCCTGAGATCCCTGGGTGTCTATCGACTGCGGGTCTTCAGTCTCAGATCTGGGGCCTGGGATTCAGGAGGGCTTAGCTTTGGGAGAAAGTGTTGTGGCCTTTGGGGATCCTGACCAAGAAGCTTTGTCTATTTAGTGTTTTTGGTTTGTTTTTAGTTACTTTTGTCCAAAAGTAAATGTCAGAAAGAGATGTTCTCTGTGCTGGGCAGAGGGTGTGGACAGGAACAGGGTTGCAACTGGGCAAGTACTGAGAGGAGGGACAGTGAGGGAGGGGCAGAGAGGAAAGCAGAGTCCTAGACTGCTTCACCAGAGGGAGATACTGCCGGTGGGCAGGGCATCAAGCTGTTGAGGAGCTCCACCCCTACCCAGCGGTCCCACGTTGATGACATTTGGGTCTGTCCTGGGCTAGCAGGACCTGAGGCCGGTGCTGTGACTGGGCCTCAGCCCCCATAAATGTCTGCCCTTTAGAAGTCCCTTGTGGTGTTGCTGGTTTAAATTGTGTTGGTAGCAGATTATGAAAATTTATTGACTTCCTAACTGCAGTGAAAAGTGGGAGGGGATGGATGGGAGTGAATGAGGGGATTTGGCCATTTCGCCAGGTTT
This sequence comes from Loxodonta africana, assembly GCF_030014295.1. Lineage (NCBI taxonomy): Eukaryota > Metazoa > Chordata > Mammalia > Proboscidea > Elephantidae > Loxodonta > Loxodonta africana. Next base: position 39,427,348 of record NC_087342.1, read on the forward strand.
ATCCAGAGAGTGGAGATAAACCCTCTTATATTAACTCCTCTGGGGCACACAGGGGCTGGCCCCCCTGTGGTGGCAAGGACAGAAGATGCTTTCATTTTTGTCCCAATTAGAAAGCGTTTCACACAATGATGCATACGTTACATAGCGGTGTGTCCACGTGCAACAGGACCATGCCCAGAAGGGAGGTCCAGAAACGGGCAAAAGATGTTGGTTCCCTTGACGGTGAAATTTCCCAAATAGGCCTTTTAAATGCGGGTCTCAAAGGTTAACTAAACAGTCTCGGCAGGACGACACCAGAGAGGATTTTAGCCTGATGTAACCCACTGAGACCAGAGTCTTGTTCAATTTTATGGGAATTTCAACAAGTAACCAATACAGACAACCCTCCCCTCATTTTTTTTTTTTAATCCCTTCAGAAAGTTTGTCAATCACCCACCCGTCCCCTCTGGACCGATTTCTCTCGGGCAGGCCCTACTCAACTTGAACCCAGACTCCCAGAGCATTTGCAGCAGCAGAAACCGCGCTACAGTACCCTGAAAGGGGTGGGGGGGCAAGCAGGAAAGAGATTTCTGGCCCCACATAAGGCCTCCCTCGCCACCCCACCCCCAGGCCTAGAAGTCAGCCACCAGAAATTCGGGGGACAGGGAAACACGACCCTGTGTCGGAGGGGAAGAAAGCCGAGAGCCAGCACTGGCTGCCCTGCGCCTCCGCCCACCGCCCACTGCCCTGCGGACGCACGACCTTCCTGGAGCCTTGCGGCGCTTGGGCCCAGGCTGAGACGCGGCGGACGCAGTGCTTTTGGCTTGACGCCCGCGGGGGATGCTCTGTCCCGCCCTCCCTCGCCCCCTGGCTCCTACCCCTCTTAAGTATTCTGCCCTAGGCCCTAGTTGGCATCCCCGAGGAGGTCATGAACATGGGCGGAGAGCCTGGGGAAGCCGGGACCTGGTCTGGGCGCTGCGCTTGCCTGAGCGCGGCCCATCGAGGCGGGAAGGGGTGGTAGGCGCGGGAAGCCGGGAGCGCGGAGGCTGGAGGCCCCAAACCCGGACTCCGGGACGGAGTAATGGCGGCCAGCACGATCTGCCTGGGCCGGGGTGCCGCGCCGGTGAGGAAGCCCTGCGCACCCTTCTGGAAGGCCGCGTGGGCCTTGGGGGTCGAAACAACGGCCTTCCACCGGTAGCTAGAGCGCCGCTTCACCGGCCTGCATACCTGCTGTTGGAAGGTTCCGGATTGGTCCCAGAGTGTGTTGGAGCGCGATGGACGACCGTACACGTGCACAGAGGAAAGACAGGCACAAACCGGGGGCGAACTGGATTTGGTGCGTTTTATTAGCTAGAGCAGCGAAGCGCGTGCTAGGGTACGATGAGTTTTATCGGTCAATAAACATAGACTATACCTTTTTTATACCACCAGCCACTTGGCAGCTTGTAGCTTCTCCAGCCAGGGGACCAGGGCTGGGCAGGGAGGGGGTGCCCAGGTCCCGAGTCCTGGCGAGTGGGTGGGCGGGGGCCTTTCTCATACTCCGCGAAGCCTCTCTCCGACTGAGTCAGGCCCGCGGTCCACATGCCACGCGGGTTCGGAGGGAAGGCCTGAGCGTAGAGAGCCTCACCGGCCTAGCAGGGCGAAGGGCAGGAGCCGGCCAGCCGTGTCATCAAGACCCCTCCGCCCAGGCCTGCGCCGCCGCTCCAGGGTCGAGGCCTCCCCAGGGCCGGGCAGTGCCGGGAAAGCAAAAGTAAAAGTCCCCGGCGCGGTCCTTGACCTGGGGATCGCGGCCCAAGAGGCGGGACACCAGGGCCTTTTTGGATCGGCCCAACCCGGCTCTCTGTGGGGGCTCCCTGCACCACCACCTGCCTCGAGGTACGGAGAAGGTCCTCCGCTAAGCTCTGTTCTAGGCGCTTCTCTGCTTCCGGAAGGCCTGACCTTCTCCCAAATTTAGCCTCGGACCTGTCAGTAGCTCCAAGACGCTTGCGGAGGGGAAGAGGCCTGCGTTTTCTTTTCTGTCCTTTTCTCTGCAGATAGTGTTTTCCATTATCCTCCTTTGGCCCTGGGAATACACCTGGTGCGGCCCACCACCCAGACCATGCGGGTTCACTAGGAAACAAGGAGGCTGAAAATGAGAGGGGAAGGCGGCGGGGTGTTTCTGGGACTGGGTGCCCGGCCCTAGCTGCCGCCCGGGGCTAGGGCAGTACCGCACTGCGCCGCCGAGGTCGGGATCCAGCACCTGGATCAGTTGGTCGCCAGCGCGCATCCTGGGATGAAGGCGCGCATCCCAGCCTCAGGGATGCGTTTCCAGTAAAACAGAACAAAACATGATGATTCCAGAGTCTCTTACGACTACAGTTTGAAACTTTGAGAAACTTCTAGGGCTGCGTTTTCTCTACCAGTTTTATAGCAATATACAAAAGACACACCAGCCCTTCATTTATCGTGACACAAGTTAAATTAACACTAAAAAAAATAATGTACAGGGTCATTAGCTGGATAAATTTGTTTCTGAAAACAGATTTTCTTCTTTCTTCTTTCAGTGGGACTGACTCGATACCAGCATCACTCTACCCCGGTGTGTGACAGAAAAGACTTCGTCCTCAATTTTAATGGCATTTCTTCTTTCCACCCCTCAGCTAGTGGGTCATATTATCATCACCACCACCACCAAAGTGTCTGCCAGGACATTAAGCCCTGTGTCATGTGAATGGACAGACACTCCCGCCTGGTCCTCTCTTCACCAGGCCACATACAGACTCTGGTGGACTCCTGAGGTCAGACATAATGTGCAGGCAGATAGCAGTGAGCAGTTCACTGGTCATGTAGTCCCAGTACCCAGGAAAGCATTGTTCTCTGGTGTCTTTTACCAGTGATAGGAGAACGACCTCTGGCAAGGTATGCTCAGAATCCACGCAGGCTCCCAAGGAGAAGGTATCTTCCTCGGTGCAGATGTTAAACACTAACTCGATGAAAAACATAAACATGTAATTCTGGGATCCCCGTTGCCTTCAGTAATCAGGGTCTGAACAAAGCAGACAAGTTGTGTTTTGTTTTTATTTTTTTCTTTGTCTGTGAAAACTTGCATGCTTTTTAAAAGGGAAGTGCAAAGCACAAGATTTCAAGAAGTCCTCATCTTGTTGCCTAGCTAAATAGCAGAGTTCTCTTTCACCAGACACTGCTTTTGGATGCAGGTACCAAAGAACATCATTACCAGAGTATTTAGAAATAATGTGCCTAGTTTAAGAAAATGATTTTCAGTATTGTGACAACATTTTTACAAGGTTGTTTTCTACCACCGTATTTTAAAGATATTTTTATGATCTTTGTGTATACTCACACTCTTGCTTGTAGTTTAAAAGGAGGATATATTTGCACTTACTCCGTATACTTTTACAGTTTGCCAAAATATTTTGATGTACAATTTTTTTTCCAATAAAATGTCTATAACAAATAGTTGTTGAGGGACACATTTCTTCTGCGGGCATCCTGGATGGCCCGGTACCTTCTCCACCAGCCAGAAGTACAACTCTGCGCTACTTCCCCAGTTGTCTAATTGCCGTGGTGTGGGGTCCCTGCCGCAAATAACCCAGACCAAGCTCTGACTGCAGGTCTTCTCAGGAGAGAAAAAGTTTTCTGTTATCTCTTTTCTCCTTCACCCTAGGTTTTTCTGGTTAAACAGAAACCAGAAAGTGAAAGGACAAGATCATAAAAGACAAGTTTGAGGAAGCCAGGTTTTTACCCCTTTTGCTTTGTCTCCTGTGCCCAAGGAGAGCTTTGCCCCTAGCTCTTTCCTCTTCCCACCAGCCCAGGGACAGGTTAGAGGTGGGCAGAGTGGAAAGTGGCCACCTAGGCTTCCCAGCCTTCTGAATGGGATGGCAGTGGGACAAGGGTGAGGAGCTCAAGGAACAGTAGGTGGCAGTCAGATCCTCCTTAAAAAGCCCTGATGGGGAGGCTGCCCAGCGGGGGTGTGGAGGGCAGTCTCCGTGAATCATGGCGTTTTTACACTTCCTCAAAGAGTGACGTTTACTCCAGCTCCCCCAGAAGCAGATTCATACCTACAGAGCAAGCTGCAGCTGCCATCTCTCCCCACCTCCAGTTCAGGATCTGCCCTGCTTGGCTGCAGCCACCAGCCTGCACACCTTCCTCCTGCCTCTGTCCCTCTACTCTTTTTGGGGGACTGGTTGGTTTAATTCCTCTCAACAAGGGAAGTGACAATGTTTTTCCCTCAGGATTCCCTCAGACCCAGTTTCCCTTTCTTGCTAGGTTTCCTAAGACATCAAATCATGAATGTGCAAGACATAGCTGGAGAAGCTCTGCATTAAAGAGAGAAAATATCTGGCCAACTATCTGACCAGCTTCTCAGGTTCATGGGCAGGATTGGCACCTCTCATCTAAGCAGGAGCAGAGAAATTCTCAGTCACAGTCATGTTGTGGGCCTTTTCCTCTCCGACTCAAGGCTGGTTATTTTTGTTTTGTTTGCTTTATTCCCTTCCTCAAGGAGAAAACTCACCTTTGTTTCTCCTTGCTTAAAAAAATCTTTCCCCAATCAATGACGATGCACTGAATAACTCTCAATAGATACCCCACGCACAGGGTTTTTGTGTTACACTTCAATCCAAAGACAGTTACATTCATAAAACGTCTTGTGTCAAAAAGTCTTAGCCATCTCACTAATCCTTAGGCTTCCTTCTTATATTTTCCAAAGTTAAGCCGTGATTTAAATATTTTTTTTAATCTCCATTATCATATTTTCCCCCCTTTTCTTTTAAGCTGAGCAACTCTGGGCCTGCTATAAATTATAAAGTCAGTTTCAGCGTTTGCTCCGACCACAGTGCTGTGTTTACATTCCTTCCAAGGCAGCCTGCATGGTCGTAATTTATATCCTAAACACTTGAACGTAACTTGTTTATACAGAGAATGACAGGACCTCAAAGACAAAAAAACTGCGCGTCAGACCGACCGCATTAAAAAGGTTAGCACGCCCCCTAGTGGAATGAGGAGACCGCAGCTAGCGGTTCAAGTTTCTTTCAAGCTGTGCAGTATTTAAAACACCAAATCAAACCTATTGCCATCTTTCAGACTCACAGCGACCCTATACGACAGAGTAGAACTGCCCTACAGGGTTTCCAAGGCTTTAAATCTTTAAGGAAGCAGGTAGCCAAATCCTCCTCCAGTGGAGAGGCTTTGAACTGCTAACCTTTTGGTTAGCAGCTGAGTGCTTTAACCACTGTGCCACCAGGGCTCCTTATTTAAAACAATAACTTAAAAAAGAAACATTTTGTGGTCCTTTTCCAATAGGGAAATTTATTATTACTACTTTTAGGAAATATACTTTCTGATTTTAGGACATACTTTCACTTTTTCTGTTTTACTCTTTCAGTTTAATGTCTTGTCCTGATTGGTTGACAACAAGCCTGACTATACTCTGTGCCAGTGAGTCGATTCTGACTCATAGCCCCATGTGACAGACTAGAACTGCCCCACAGTTTTCTTGGCTGCAGTCTTTAGGGAAGTAGATTGCCAGATCTTTCTCCCGAGGAGCCCCGGAGCCCGGTGGATGGGTTCAGATCACTGACCTTTCCATGCTTAACCATTTCACCACCAGGGCTCCTTGACCATACTTACTTAATAGGTGTTTTTAAAAAGTTCTGACTTGCCATATTTGTAATGTTTGTTTCCAGATTTCCTCTCAAATTAGATGGTTGTTTTCTTTCACTTTGAGCCAAAATTGCTTACAATAAAAGATCTTCTTCCCTAACTGGCCCTACAGACACGCACACGTGCACATTTATCCCCCCTCCCCCCTTTTTGGAGAAACATGCAGTGTTTGGCTTTAAATGTTGTTCAAATATTAGTGATTAGTTCTAAAACAAGTGTTACACTGTACTTACGAGTGAAAAAATTGAACTAATTCAATTATTTTATTATCGAGTGTATTTTGAAAGCTTAGAGTTTCTGCTCATTGATTTAAATGGTAAAGTGATATACATAAAGGCATTTGACTATTTTGTGTAAGGATTGTGATGTTCTTTATTTTGGGGTTTTTTAGTGAGGGCTGTGTAAGTAAGGAGCCAAGAAGTCAGGTAAATACTGAGCACGTGCCAAATGCTGGTCTGAGGCTACCACAGTCAACCTCACAGAGTTCTCTCAGTTCACTCTTTCAGCCTGTGATGGGAGCACTGGATCCTTCCCACAGGTCTGCACCAGTTTGCGTGGCTGTCAGGGTTCACACCGTCTCTTCCAGCTTCAGTTTCTTTCCCATGTTTCCCCTATGTTGTACGTGATGACTCTGCATCTGCCATGACAGACGAAGGAGCAGTGGCCATCTTCAGTCCAACTAGTGCTTCCCAAACGTGAGCATGTAGCAGAAGGACATGGAAAACCTGTGAAAACAGAGACTGCCAGGCTCTCCCCACTTTCTGTGTCCCTAATGATTCCCAGGTGAGGTCGATGGCGTTGGTCCAAGGTCCACACAGTGAAAACCACTGCTCTGGAAAGACAACTTGAATTGTAGATATTTTATAGGTTTAGATGAGTAGGTGTTAAGGCTAGTCCATTAAGATCTAAAAAGTTTTTCAAAGATAGTTTGTCTATCCAAATATCTCTGTGATTGATTACTGACATCTGGAAAACTGTAGGGCCTAGTTTTGAACCCTATTCCAGAAAATGGGACACCCCATTTTCATTCAAAGCAATGAGGCCTCTGGTTTTATTCTAGTGAACTTGCAGTGAGCAGTCAGGTGGAGTACTGAGGTCTACCTGCCTCATTCTGGCAACAGGCCTGGCTATCTACAAACAGAGTTCTCCAAGCAGGAGGTGGTGACTGGAGCAGGAGGAAAAAGATATTCCCTTATTGGTTGTAAAATGTTTTAAGGGTGGAACGGAGAGAAGGCAAAGAAGCTGGGCTGTGATGTCAGTGTGCAGCAAGCATGATCCCTAGATACGGGTGGGTCAGACAGGACCATGTGTGTGTGCATGTGTGTGTGTGAGAGAGGAGGAAGGAGAAAGACATCTTGAAAGGAGGAGGCTCTGAAAAATCTCTCCTGCTTCCTGTCCAGCCTTAAAGACAGACCAAGCTCCTCTGAGGCACATGGTCTTTCCCAGCCTCCATGCTTTCCTTTACTTTGTGGTTGAAAGCCTCACATACTTTTGTTTTTCTTAGCTTCCTACTGGATTCAGGTAAGTGAGCAGATTTTCTACTTATGCATGCTCAAAGTTTCTGAACTGCTGCGGCAACAGCTAAAGAATTTGGGGAGGAAAATATTGCCTTTTGTTTTAGAAAGCAGCAGTCTGAATTTTGAGGTGGATCACCAGACTCATAGCACAAGCCACTGAATAGTATTCAGATGGAATCATCACTTCCTTCCTGAAGGAAAATGATCTTGTAGATTCATATATGCGGAATTACTGTGCATCATAGTGATTAATTCAAAACAGGCACCAACTTATTTAAAAAAAAAACTTATTTAAGATGAAAATATATTTTAATATATTTTATCAGAACAGGAATGTATGCCATGAAACCTGCCCCTAGGAAACACTGTCTTCCCAAGGAAAAGCACCACAGATCCAGACACTGGGTCAGCGAGGGCCACAGCCAGTGGAAGCTGGGGTCACTGGGGAAAGAATGGAAGGCCTGGGAGTCCTCGGCAGACAGATGCGTATTCAGTCAAATCGCAGGGCATCCCACTCCCGACCCCTCCTCTCAGCCTGTGTCCTCTCTGAGTGTCTCCAGGAGACAGATACAGTTCTGAGGAACAGAGTGGACACCACCCTACCCCAGGTGGCTGGTGGGCCACATAGTGCTTGTCATGAGATGGAGTCAGTGCCCAAAACACAGGAGAGAGGCCACGTTCCTCTCTCCTGGTCATCATGGTGGCTGCCCTCTCATCTTGTGCCTGCCCCAAAAGCATGCCCTCATTCATCTGCTGATGAAATTAACCACTGTCTCTGGGCCTCTGAAGCTCTGAAGCTCTCCCACCTAACTCTTTCCCCATCAGTCCCCCTTCCCCCATATTCTGTCTCCCTCCTCCTCCTCCTCCTCCTCCTCCTCCCCCTCATGTCAAGGCCCAGGAAGTGGAGCCGTCAGTCCTCCACCCACCTCACATCCCTGCTTAGGGACTCCCACATGTTCCTTCCTCTTGGGGAGTGCATTCTGTGTGCAGAACCTCCCCCCTCCCGGCACCTTATCCACCTGATTTTGGGTCACTGAGGCCCCTTCATCAATTCAGCTGCAGCCTTGAACGTCTCATTGAGTAATTGGATGAACCACAGAGCTGTGTAGTGGCCATGCTCGTAGCTATTCTTCAAGAATCATGAAAGGAACCGGATGTGCTAGGGAAATAATTGCTTTATGAAGTTTAAACACAAGATAAGCAGGCTAGTATTTAGTATCTGAATAGGGATTCCAAAGAACATCAAATCAGCTCATATATGTGTACCCTTAGGGGCTGAGTTGAGAAGGTACCCGCATACACAGCAGAGATTTACAACCCAAGTGCATGCTAAAGGGACCTGGGGAGCTTCTAAAAACACACAGGGCTGTCCAGTGTCTTATCTAATTTTCACATAAACCCTTCAAAGAAAGCCCTATCATCATGAGCATGCCCAGTTTACAGGTGAGGAATCAAGCCTCAGGTATGTTAGGCAAGGGTCATGGCTAATCTTCAAAGTAGTTCTCCTGCCTAGAAAGTAATTGCTGTAAACTGGTGCACATTAGAATCACCTGAAAGCCTTTGAAAACCTACATGTCAAAACCTCAGCCTAGGCCAGTTACACCAGAGTCTGGGGTTGGGGAGTTCGAGGTGTCAGGCCCCCGCCCCCCGCCCCGTGCAGCCAGTTGAGAGCCACTGCTCTGGTGGTCTCCTGTGCCTCCCTGGTTGTGCTGGGGCCCTGCCCTCACACCTATTCCTCCCCGCTAAGGGCAGACTCTTCCGCAGGTGAACCCCACAGTGAAGGGTGCAGTCATAAGTTTGCAGGTGAATACCTCAGTAAAGGGTGCAGTCATAACTATACAGGCAAACCCTGCAGCGAAGGGTGTAGTCCCAACTTCATAGGCAAAACCCACAGTGAAGGGTGCAGTCATAACTCCACAGGAGAACCCAGCAGTGAAGGGTGAAGCTGTAACTTCACAGGAAAACCCCGCAGTGAAGGGTGCAGTCATAACTATACAGGTGAACCCCGAAGTGAAGGGTGCAGTCATAACTATACAGGTGAACCCCGCAGTGAAGGGTGCAGTCAAAACTATACAGGTGAACCCCGAAGTGAAGGGTGCAGTCATAACTATACAGGTGAACCCCGCAGTGAAGGGTGCAGTCATAACTATACAGGTGAACCCCGAAGTGAAGGGTGCAGTCATAACTATACAGGTGAACCCCGCAGTGAAGGGTGCAGTCATAACTTCAAGCTGATCAGTCACAGAGCAAGAGGAGGATGGCAGTGTGGGGAGGGAGAGCATGAAAGGAAAATCTTCAAGGACAGGCGGTCTGTGTCACAGCTGCTGTGTGTGGACTGTGCATCACTGCAACTTGTCACTCTCCACCTAGGACATCTGTATGATAAATAAGCCAGTGACCCAACCTGCCCTGCCTGGGGCCTTTTACAGGGCAGTCTATATTCTAATTGCCATGATGGCAGTGACTGGTCACTGCCCAGCGGTAAGTTTCTTTAAGGGACTCCTCCCTGCTCACCCAGAGAAAGCACAGCTATGGACCTGTTGTATTAGAGGCCAATTGCATCTAAGTCATTGCTTAAAGAACCTACACATGCATGCACTCACGAACCCAATACGCACACACACAGGCATGCACACACATAATCTTCTATTCGGTTTCAGTTCTATCTCCAAATACCAAAAAACTGACATTTTATCATACGTGTCATCTTTCCAAATCTCCACATTGATCACAGTAGTTTAATATTCACTTTCTGAGTTTTCCCTTTTATCTCATAGCAAAGCTTTCCCCTTCTGCTAATCCCAGAGAAGAAGAAAAATAACCGTCTTTTCAATTAAAATGCTGCTTTTGCCTTAAAGGGCCACCTGAGCCCCTGGCCACAGACAAGGTAGCCAGCTGGGTGGAGCAGCCTTCCTCAGGAGTTCTGGGCCTGCAATCATGTTAGCCGACATAAGCACCTTTATAACCTTTAGAGTACACTGGCAGGTCCAGGGCAGGGGTGCCTGGGGGCTTTGACTCTTACTTAGCCTCTGCACTCCCCTCACAATGATGAGAACAGGGTTTGGTGGCAAGAGAGACCTCTCCTCCTTTCAAAAGAGCCCTTCCTCCTGAGCAGTTCCCAAGTTCCAGGAGGAATCCTACAAGTGGCACGGCAGAAAGCCAGAGTGTGACTTCCAACAACACACTGACAAAAGCCAGCTATGAGCCTTCACTGGTGGAAGGGCAGGACTTAAGATAATGAAGCCCATAAGCAGTCTACTCCAGGCTTCAGAAGTGAGATCCTGCTCCTTATCATACCCTGAGAAAGCTCCTGAAGAAAGTACAAAGGTGAAAGAAAACGTTCCCGAGAGGGTCATCACTACCCCCACCCCAACTTGAGTCCCTTGCAGACAGTAGGCCACCTTCACAGAATACAGTGTGGGCTGCAGAGCAGGCATCGGGCCAGGCAGGCTGGGTTTCTTCCAATCCCAGCCCTGCCCGGACCTCAGTTTCCCAATCTGGGCAATGGGGATAGCGGTACCAACCTCAGTGCTGATGGGATGGTTAAACGAGCTACATAGCAGTTAGCTCCTGGCATGATGTAGGTGATCAAGAAACTGCTTCCATCTTCTGTCTTCTAGGAGCATAAAAGCAGGGACTTGTAGAATTGAAAGGGCCTTACATTAAGGCAGCCAGACCCTCTCGCTTTCTGTGTAAGCTGAGTCCCAAATAAGCCCTCAATGGAGACAGGAGAAAGACTCATCAGCAGCGTATGCAGATGGGGTAACTGAGGCACAGAAAAGTTGTAAGGTTATAAACTAAGCACACGGCTGAACAGAAATATTCTTGATTTCCTCTGGTCCTTAATCCAGGGTCTTCTCCTTGGCCCAGGACAGTTTGGGTTAAACGAGTTCTCCAAAGAATGCTGAGGAGAGCCGGTCTGAGGAGACCCGTTCTCTTCTTTCTGTGGAATCCTGTTGAGCACTGAGTGGCCTGGAAGTCAGATTGTGTTTCCTCAGAGAGAAACACATTAAGGTCAGCATGTGACTGAACTCCAGTCCCACCTAGACTACAAAGCCTGTGAGTGGTGGACTCCACAGCTCCCCAGGGAGAGCGATATTGTCCCTAAAATGTCCCTCTGAATCAGGGGTTGCACCTTCCAGAAGGGAAAGATGCTTCCTAAACTGGGTAAGGCAGGAACAGCCCGCATGGAGTTAGGACAGCAGCTGCTTTTGCTGGGTGCTGTGCAAACGGTGTGGTGCCCAATCACACCCAGTCCTTGAGATCATCTCTCAGGGGAGGGCTTGTTGTTGTTGTTGTTGAGTGCCCTGAAGTTGATTCCGACTCATAACAACCCTACCATAGGGGTTCCTAGGTTGTAATCTTCACAGGAACAGATCATTAAGTCTTTGTCCCATGGAGCCACTGAACTGCCAACCTTTAGGTTAGCAGCCAAGGGCTTACCCATTGCACTACCAGGGTTCCTTGGGGGAGGGGTTACTGAGCCCATTTCCAATATACAGCCAGTGCATGGGAGAGCTGAGAGCTCAGCCCACCTCTGTCTGACCACAGCCCAGCTCTATCCATTGAGGGTGGCGGGGGGGCAGATGCAGAAGCGAAGCTGACGTCCCTGGAAGGATATGTGTGCCCAGCATCCCAGGGTGGCTGGCGTCCACCCTGAGATCCATTCTGCCCTACACATGTAGGGCCCAGGGCTGCCTTGCCTGCGCCCACTGGCCCACCGAGCTCATGCATTGTCCAAGACACAGTCCACAGCAGTCTGGGCTTCCTAACCTCACTCTGCACAAGGCTGAGGAAGCCAAACAGAGGCACCCAAGGTCCTGGGGGAGCACCCGAGGCTCTGTGGTGGTCACACATTATAGGAAGCAGACCCTCACCTTACCCCCTGGGGATCTGCAGGCCATGGCAGGGAGGTGGTGGGTGGAAGTGTTCTCTGAGGACTCAGCTAAGCAGGCTCCTGTCTTTCCGCAGACGCCCACTTCCTGCCAGTCTTCCAGAGACACAGCAAGCAGGGGTTCCCAGGTGGAGCTCTGGCTCCGAGGGAGGGGCAGTGGGAGCCTGTCTGGTCTAAAGAAGCAAACCCTCCTAGGACCTCAGGGATGCATGGAGGAGAGGAGAGCTGGCCCCAACGTCCAGAAGGAGTCTGGCCCTGGCTCCCTTAGAAAGGACACGAACTCCACTCCCAAGGGGGCCACTGCCCAGGCTTGGGGAGAGGACACTGCCCCGCCAGAGGCAGGCCCCTTGGAAAGGGAGGGGGCATGGGCTGTGCCCAGGATTGCCCTTCTCTTAACTCCTTCTGACTCTGCAGCCCAGGCAACCTCACGGGACTGTGTTTCTCAGACCTCAGCAAAGGTTGCCACTGAGGGACTTTAATTTGGAAAACAAGATTATAAAGAAAAAGAAACCACAGTTCTATTAACAATTATATGCAAAACAAGGCCAAAGTTATAACTTTCATTTTCTTCCCCAAGTATGGTGCTGACCTTAGATGAGACGCTTCAGCTTCCAAGCAGGCTCAGAGTGAGAGGGGACAGTCTAACGGAGCGAGAGGGGACAGTGGGCAGGAGGTGGTGGTCGGAGTGGAAGGTTGAATCCCAGCACTTTTGTTTCCTTTACCATACATAGCTGCCCAGGAGAAAAGGATGAATCTGATTAGACTAGTGGGGGTAGGGAGGGCATGCAGAGGGCTTTTGGGACAAATCAGGGTACAAGGATGCTCTCTGAGAAGTGTACATGAAAACCTTGAGAGCAGGAGACCCAGGTGAAGAAGAAAGGATAATACCCAGGTAAGTCCCCAAGGCCCCCCAGGGGTTGTTCTGGGCCTGCAGGAGGGTGGGGGGTGAGTGTCACTAACATGAGTTCTTTGCGCTGTGGTTTAAAATGTCCCTGCATCCACTGCCTGCCTTGTTTCAGAGCAAAACCTCCTGGTCGGGCATTGTCTGAGGGTTTCCAATCTTGCCTGGGGCAGATGATGAGGCCACAGGAGGAGACTCCTTCAGCTGCTTGTTTGCTTTGGAAATGCTTAAATGTCTGCTGCATTTCCTCTGAGGGAACAATCAGAGCCTGTGGGAGACCCTGCCCTCTGCCACAGCCCTGTCTGGGGCCAGGAAGCAGCCCCGCCCCACGGTGGCTGCTAGCTGGGGCCACCCCTGTCCACCCACTCGCACTCCTGCCCCAACACAATGAGAAACCAGGATGACCCCAAAGATTCCCCAGAATGCACTAAAGTCAAGTGACTCAGATGACGACGCTTGTCGTTTTAAGCCAATGTAGCAATTGCCCCTGATTATAGAGACGGTCTGACTCCTGGAAAAATTGCCAGCGCATTATTAACCTCAGCAGCTACACGTGTTTTCCATCCATGTAAACGCTAGTGGCCACCATAGATGAACATGGTCTTCCAGAATTAAGAGGATTTTAATGAAGACATAATCTCTTTGCTTTGTAATATGTAAAGCAGTAAATGGCTACTAAGATTGATTAAATTCTTCAGCTTCCCTTTGGAATTTAATCACCTCCCAAAGCTGTGGAGGCCTGCGCACCATGACTGCTACCACTTCACAGCACACTGCAGCAGGAACTCGCAGCAAAGTGCACACTGCTCCTTCTGGAAACTTCTGTCCTGCTGCTGGTTGGGCCTGAGGTGATGCTGACGCCCACCTTTGGAATACAGCTGGGCTGAGGGGCAGAGGAGCATGGGAAAGCAGGATATGATGCTGATTAGCTGATATGGAGTGGGCTCCACACTCAGTCACAATATTGATTGAGGCCAGGCTTGTGGTAAAAGGGAGACTTGATTGTGTAAACACACAGCTCGCCAAGGAAGCACCATGCATCAGACACATGCCCAACGCTTTGGGGAAAAACACAGCATGTTTTTTGAGGTCTGTTCTTGACAAATTAGAAACTGAAGACTTCTCTCTCTCTCTTATTTTTTTTTATTTTTTAATTTTTTGAGTTCCTGGATTAAGCACTGGACTGCTGTCTGAAAGACTGGAAGTTCAGTACACCCAGAACCATCTCAGAAGAAAGATCTGGTGACTTACTTCTGAAAAGTCAGCCATTGAAAACCCCACAGATCACAGTTTTACTCTGACACACATGGGGTTGCCACAAATCAGAAGTGTTTTCTCACTTTTTAACCTGTTTAAAGAAAAAAATCCAATAATTTTACACTTTCTCTATGCAGAAAGATGACATGTGATGTGGCCGATCATCAAAGTATATGAATTTGCTCTTGACTGGCAATTTAGAGTCTCTGTACTCAAGGAGGGAACTCTGGTTGCACAGTGGTTAAGTGCTCAGCTGCTAACCAAAAGATCAGTGGTTTGAACCCACCAGCTGTTCCATGGGAGAGAGATGTGGCAGTCTGCTTCCGCAAAGATTACAGCCTTGGAAACTCTATGAGGCAGTCCTACTCTGTCCTATAAGGTCGCTATGAGTCAGAACTGACTTGATGGCAATGTGTTGTTTTTGTTTTAGGGCGGGGAGTACTCAGGAATAACATGCAAGAGAATATGACTTGAAAATCTGCCGTTTAGGCCTTATCGAAAGCTAATTTTTAAGAAATAACATTCTTGAAAATCACCAAAAGATACATTGCTTCTGTATTCTAAATTCTATCCTGAGCTCATCAGGCCACCAGAAAGTTTAGTACCTGGGAAGGAATTCTGGCCCCATGTAGGTGCCCGAAGAATTGTACTTGGGCATTAGCTGTAGGCCGGCTTTGAGGGACATGACCACCAATGACTCTTTGACTCTCATTAGCATGTTTACTGGAGGAGGGCTGTGAAGGACATGCTCTGTTCCAACCTTTCCTAAGCATCGGTCTGCTTCTGACTGATGGGCCTTCAAGTCATGTGGCTATGATTACTCCTCACTCTTAACTTTGGCCACAAGAACATGTCTGTCTGCCCTCACTCTCTGCCCCCCACCACCCAGAACTGCACAGTTCTGTTAGGCCTGCATCTTTTTGAGGAAACCCTTACTGTTTTCCACAGTGGCTGTACAATTTCAAAATTCCACCAACAATGAAGGAGAGTTCTAATTCCTCCAAATTCTTGCCAACACCTGTTATTTTCTTTTTTTTTTTTAAATCATAGCCATTTTAGTGGGTATGAAATGTTATCTCATTGTGGTTTTGATTTGTATTTCCCCTAATAATAATGACTGTCTGTCAGTTTGTCATACTGTCATGGCTTGTGTGTTGCTACGGTGCTAGAAGCTTATGACACCGGTATTTCAAATACCAGCAGGGTCACCCATGGTAGACAGGTTTCAATGGAGCTTCCAGAGACTAAGAAGAAAGTCCTGGTGATCTACTTCCAAAAATTGGCCAATGAAAACCCTATGAATCAAAAAGAACATTGTCCAATATAGTGCTGGCAAATGAATCCCCTAGGTTGGAAAAAAAAAAAACCAGTGGCCACACTGAAGAAGAGCTACCCTCTCAGAGTAGAGTTGACCTTAATGACACAGATGGAGTAAACTTTTTGGGACCTTCATTTGCTGATGTGGCATGACCCAAAATGAGAAGTAACAGCTGCAAACACCGATTAGTAATCAGAACATTGAATGAACAATGATTGAAGCAAGGAAATTTGGAAGTTGTCAAAAATGAAATGGAACAATTAAAGATTGATATTCTAGGCCTTAGTGAGCTGAAAGGAGTGCTGGTGATGCAGTGGTTAAGCGTTCAGCTGCTAACTGAAAGGTCAGCAGTTCAAACCCCCCAGTCACACTCTATAGGTGAAAGATGTGGAAGCAGTAAAGATTATAACCTTGGAAACCCTATGGGGCAGTTCTACTCTGTTCTATAAGGTTGCTATGAGTAGGAGTTGACTCGACGGCACACAACAACAACTGTGAGCTGAACTGAGCTGGTATTAACCATTTTTAACCCTAAATCATATGGTCTACTATGCGGGGAACAACGAATTCAAGATGGATGGTGTTGCATTCATTGTCAAAAAGAATATTTCAAGATCTATCTCGAAGTACAATGCTGTCAGTGATAGGTTAGTATGCATATGCCTACAAGGAAACCAGTTACTATGACTATTATTCAAATTTTCACACCAAACTCAAATGCTAAAGATGAAGAAATTGAATCTTATGAACTGCTGCAGCCTGAAATTGAAGGTGCAATCAAGATATATTGGAATTTGAATAGTGAAAACAAAGAAGAATCAGTAGCTGGAAAATATTGTCTTGATGATGGAAACAATGCCGGAGACCACATGATGGGATTCTGCAAAACCGACAACTTACTCATCAGATATACTTTTTTTTTTTTTAACATTATGCTCAACAACATAATAGATGACTATGAACCTCACTGGATGGACTACACAGCAATCAAATCAACTATGTCTGTGAAAAGGGATGATGGAGACATTCACCAATCAAGACAAAGGCAGGGGCCGACTGCAGTAGAGACCATCAATTGTTCATGTGCAAATTCAAGTTGAAGCTGAAGAAAATCAAAGCAGTCCACAAGGATCAAAGTATGACACTCAATACAACCCACCTGAATTTAAAGGCTGTCTCAAGAAGAGATTTGATGCGCTAAACACCAATGACCCCAAACCAGAAGAATTGTGGAAAGACAACTTTCCACATTATATGAAAAAAGTGAAAGGTCGTTAAAAAGACAAGAAAGAAGGAAAAGATCAAAATGGATGTCAGAAGAGATTCTGAAAGTTGCTTTTAAGTGCATGATAGCTAAAGTGAACGGAATAAATGCTAAAGTAAAATAACTAAACAAAAGATTTCGGAAGGAGGCTAAAGAAGGCAAGGCAAAGTATTATGATAAAATGTGCAAAATCTAGAGTTAGAAAGCCAAAAGAGAAGAATATGATTGGTATTTTTCCAACTGGAAGAACTGAAGAGAAAACTCAAGCCTTAAGTTGCAATATTGAAGGATTCTCTGGGTAATAAATAAATAAAAGATGCAGGAAGCATCAAAAGAAAATGGAGGGAAAAAAAATTTGCTTGGTGTTCAACCATTTCAGGAGATAGCGTATGATCAAGAATTGCTGGCGTTGAAGGAGGAAGTTCAAGCTGTACTGAAGGCATTGGTGAAAAACAAAACTCTAGGAATTGATGGAATCCCAATTGAGATGTCTCATCAAATGGATGCAATACAGGAAACACTCATCTATGTCAAGAAATTTGGAAGACAGCTACCTGGCCAACCAACTGAAAGTGATCCGTATTTGAGGCTACCCCAAAGAAAGGCAATCAAGTGGGATGTAGAAACTACAAAAAATAAATATCACTACTATTGCACGCTAGCAAAATTTTGCTGAAGATAATTCAAAAATGACTTCAGCTGTACATCGACAGGAAACTGCCAGAAAGTGCAAGCTGGATTGAGAAGAGGAGGAGGTGGACGGTGGGATATCATGGCTATCGTTAAATGGACCTTGGCCAAAATCAGAGAATACCAGAAAGGTGTTTACCTGTGTTTTATCAGCCATGAGAAGACATTCGACTGTGCGGATCATAACAAATTATGGATAACATTATAAGAATGCTCATGCACAAACTGTACATGGATCAAGGGGAACAAGAGGACACTGCTTGATTCAAAATTGGAAAAGAAATGTGGCAGGGTTGTATCCTTTTGAAGCCCTGGTGGTGTAGTGGTTAAGAGCTCATCTGCTAGTCGATAGGTCAGTGGTTTGAATCCACCAGTTCTAATCTGTCCTATTGGGCCGCTATGAGTCAGAATCCACTTGACAGCAATGGGTTTTTGTATCCTTTCACCTTTCTTATTCAATCTGTATGCTGAACAAGTAATTCAAGAAGCTGGAAGGCCGCCTTTGATATGCAGATAACACAACCTTGCTTGCTGAAAATGAAGACCACTAGAAGTACTTACTGATCAAGGTCAAAGATGATAGCTTTCAATATGAATTACTCATGAATGTGAAGAAAATGAAAATCCTCACAACTGGACCTATAAGCACAATCATAATAAATTGAGAAAAAAATGAAGTTGTCAACGATTTCATTCTACCTGGATCAACAATCAATATCCAGGGAAGCTGTTGGTTATTTTTGTTACGTGCCGTTGAATTAGCTCCAACTTATGTATGGTAAAATGAAATATTACTCCATCCTGCAGCATCCTCACAATCGTTGATATGTTTGGGCCCATTATTGCAGCCACTGTGTCAATTCATCTCATTGAGGGTCTTCTTTTTTGCTGATGCTATACTTTACCCCAAACATGATATCCTTCTCCAGGGACTGGTTCCTCCTGATGACATATCTAAAGTAAGCAAGATGAAGTCTCGCCATCCTTGCTTCTTAGGAGCATTCTGGCTGTACTTTCTCCAAGACAGATTTGTTTGTTCTTCTGGCAGTCCGTGGTATACTCAGTATTCTTTGCCAACACCACAATTTGAATATGCATCAAATCAATGTAGTGCATTAAAATCTGCTTCAAAAGACCTCCTTAAAGTTTTAAAAAGCAAAGATCTCACTCTGATGACTAAGGTGTGCTTGACCTGAGCCACGGTCTTTTCAATCACATCATACACATGTGAAAGCTGGACAATGAAAAAGGAAGAGAGAAGAATTGATACATTCAAACTGTGGTGTTGGAAAAGAATATTGATTATATCATGGATTGCCAAAAGAACAAACAAATCAGTCTTAGCAGAAATATCAGAATGTTCCTCAGTAGCTGGGGTGACTTGCTTACCTTGAACACATCATCAGGAAAGACCAATCAATAGAAAAGGCCAGCATGTCTGTGGTAAAGTAGAAGGTCAACAAAAACAAGGGAATCCCTCAACGAGATGGACTGAACACAATAGCCACAACAATTGACTCAAACATACCAATAATCTTATACATAAGGTCACCGTGAGATAGCACCAATTTGATGGCAACTAACAACAATGACTAATGACACTGAAAATCTTTTCATGTGTTTGTTGACCATTTGTATAACAACAATGACTAATGACATTGAATATCTTTTCATGTGTTTGTTGACCATTTGTATTTCTTTAGTGAAATGACTGTTAACTCCTTAGCCCATTTTTTGATTGGATTATTTATCTTCTGTTGTTAAATTGTAGTTCTTTATATATCCTAGATATTAAACTTTATCAGGTATATGATCCCCAATTTTTTTTTCCCAGTCTGTAGGTTGTCTATTAGTTTTGTTGATAAAGTCCTTTGGTGAAAAATAGTTTCTAATTTTGATGGGATTCCATTTATGCTTTTGTCGTTTGTTGCTCATGCTTTCAGTGTCATATCTAAGAATCCATTGTTTAGTTATCTAGAGCTGCTATAACAGAAATATCACAAGTGTATGGCATTAACAAACAGAAATTTATTTTCTCACAGTTTAGGAGGCAAGAAGTCCGAATTCAGGGCACTGGCTCTGGGGGAAGGTCCTTGTCTCTTTTCAGTTTCTATTCCTTGATGATCACGGTGATCTTCATGTGGCATGGCATCTATTTTCCCCCATCTCTGCTTGCCTGTATGCTCTTTTATATTTCAAAAGAGATTGATTTAAGACACACCCTACACTGATACTGCCTAATTAACAAGACAAAGGAAACCCATTCACAAATAGGATTATAACCGCTACAGAAAAAAAAAAAAAAGCCTGTTGCAAACTCATAGCAGCCCTATAGGACAGATTAGAACTGCCCCAAGGAGCAGCTGGTGGATTTGAACTGCTGACCTTTTGCTTAGCAGCTGAATGCTTAACCATTTCTTTCAGTAATGTTTTACAGTTTTCAATGTACAAGTCTTTCGCTTTCTTGGTTAAATTTATTCCTAGGCATTTTATTCTTTTAGACGATATTGTAAGTGGAATTCTTTTCTTAATTTCCTTTTCAGATTTCTTGCTGTTTGGGTATAGAAACCCAACTGATTTTTGTCTTTTGACCTTGTATACTGCCATCATGTTGTTGTTGTTAGATGCCGTCGAGTCGGTTCCAACTCATAGCGACCCTATGCACAACAGAACGAAACACTGCCCAGTCCTGAGCCATCCTTACAAATCATTGTTATGCTTGAGCTCATTGTTGCAGCCACTGTGTCAATCCACCTCATTGAGGGTCTTCCTCTTTTCCGCTGACCCTGTATTCTGCCAAGCATGATGTCCTTCTCCAGGGACTGATCCCTCCTGACAACATGTCCAAAGTATGTAGAACGCAGTCTCTCCATCCTTGCTTCTAAGGAGCATTCTGGCTGTACTTCCTCTAAGACAGATTTATTAATTCTTTTGGCAGTCCATGGTATATTCAATATTCTTCGCCAACACCACAATTCAAAGGCATCAATTCTTCTTTGGTCTTCCTTATTCATTGTCCAACTTTGACATGCATATGATGTGATTGAAAATACCATGGCTTGGGTCAGGCGCACCTTGGTCTTCAGCGTGACGTCTTTGCTCTTCAGCACTTTGAAGAGGTCCTTTGCAGCAGATTTGCCCAATGCAATGCGTCTTTTGATTTCTTGACTGCTGCTTCCATGGCTGTTGATTGTGGATTCAAGTAAAATGAAATCCTTGACAACCTAATCTTTTCTCCGTTTATCATGGTATTGCTCATTGGTCTAGTTGTGAGGATTTTTGTTTTCCTTATGTTGAGGTGCAATCCAAACTGAAGGCTGTGGTCTTTGATCTTCATTAGTAAGTGCTTCAAATCCTCTTCACATTCAGCAAGCAAGGTTGTATCATCTGTATAACACAGGTTGTTAATGAGTCTTCCTCCAATCCTGATGTCCCGTTCTTCTTCATATAGTCCAGCTCAGCATACAGACTGAATAGGTATGGTGAAAGAATACAACCCTGATGCACACCTTTCCTGACTTTAAACCAATCAGTATGCCCTTGTTCTGTCCGAACAACTGCCTCTTGATCTATGTAAAGGTTCCTCATGAACACAATTAAGTGTTCTAGACTTTCCATTCTTTGCAGTGTTATCCATAGTTTGTTATGATCCACACAGTCGAATGCCTTTGCATAGTCAATAAAACACAGGTAAACATCCTTCTGGTATTCTCTGCTTTCAGCCAGGATCCATCGGACATCAGCAATGATATCCCTGGTTCCATGTCCTCTTCTGAAACCGGCCTGAATTTCTGGCAGTTCCCTGTCAATATACTGCTGCAGCCGTTTTTGAATGATCTTCAGCAAAATTTTGCTTGCATGTGATATTAATGATATTGTTCTATAATGTCCACATTCAGTTGGATCACCTTTCTTGGGAATACGAATAAATATGGATCTCTTCCAGGCAGTTGGCCAGGAAGCTGTCTTCCATATATCTTGGCATAGACAAGCCAGCACCTCCAGCACTGTATCTGTTTGTTGAAACATCTCAGTTGATATTCCATCAATTCCTGTAGCCTTGTTTTTCACCAATACCTTGAGAACAGCTTGGACTTCTTCCTTCAGTGCCATTGGTTCCTGATCATATGCCATCTCTTGAAATGGTTGAACATCAAATAATTCTTTTTGGTATAATGACTCTGTGTATTCTTTCCATCTTCTTTTGATGCTTCCCACATCGTTTAATATTTTCCCCCATGGAATCCTTCACTATTGCAACTCGGGGCTTGAATTTTTTCTTGAACTCTTTCAGCTTGAGAAACGCCGAGCATGTTCTTCCCTTTTGGTTTTCCATCTCCAGCTCTTTGCACATGTCTTTATAATACTTGACTTTGTCTTCTCGAGAGGCCCTTTGAAATCTTCTGTTCAGTTCTTTTACTTCATCAATTCTTCCTTTTGCTTTAGCTGCTCGACGCCCAAGAGCAAGTTTCAGAGTCTTCTCTGACATCCATCTTGGTCTTTTCTTTCTTTCCTGTCTTTTCAATGACCTCTTGCTTTCTTTATGTATGGTATCCTTGTTGTCATTCCACAACTCGTCTGGTCTTTGGTCACTAGTGTTCAATGCGTCAAATCTCTTCTGAATATTTATTAGCATCAGAAGTTTTCTTGGAGCCCAGGTGGCACAAAGGTTAAAAGCTACTACTGTAAACCAAAAGGTCGGCAGTTCAAATCCACCAGCTGCTCCGTGGAAACTCTCTGAGGTAGTTCTACTCTGTTTTATAGGGTCACTATGAGTCAGGATCTACTCGACAGCAATGAATCAAAGGGTTAGTAGCTTCCTTGCGTATTCTTTGTGGTCTTTTATATATAGGATCATGTCACTGCAAAAAGGGATAGTTTTGTGTCTTCCATTATGATTTGGATACATTTTATTTCTTTTTCTGGCCTAACTGCTCTAGCTAAGACTTCCAGTACCGTATTAAATAACAGTGGTGAGAGCAGACATCCTTGTCTTGTTGCTGATATTAAAGGGAATGTTCTCAGTCTTTCACCATTGAGTATGATATTAGATGTGGGTTTTTCATAAATGTCGCTCTTCATTTTGAGGAATTTTCATTCTTGTTCTATGCTTGAATCCTAGATTTGTTTAGTGTTTTTCTCATGGAAGGGTGTTGAGTTCTGTCAAAAGAATTCTCTGTACTGGTTTAGATAATCACGTAGTTCTTTTCCTCTGTTTTATTAATGTGGTATATTACCTTGCTACATTTTCTAATGTTAAACCACCCTTGCATTCCTGTGATAAATGTTGCTTGATCATGGTGTATAATCCTTTTAATACGATTTTGAATTCTATTTGCTAGTATTTTGTTGAGCACTTTTGCATCTATATTCATAAGGGATGTTGATCTGTAGCTTTTCATTCTTGCAGAGTCTTTGTCTGGCTTTGATATCTGGGTAATGCTAGCCCCACAGAATGAGTTGGAAAATATTTCCTCCTCTTTTATGTATTTATTTATTTTTGAAAAGTTCAGGAAGGATTGGTGTCACTTCTTCTGCATACGTTTGGTCTAATTCCCCAGTGAAGCCATCTGGTCCAGGACTTTTATTTTGGGGGAGATTTTTGATTACTGATTCATCCACTTCAATTGTTATGGGTTTGTTGAGATCTTATATCTTCTTAAGTCAATGTTTCTAGGAATTGTCTATTTCAAGTATGTTATCCAATTTATCGGCGTACACTTGTTATTGTTCATAGCATTCTCTTATGATTTTTTTTCTGTATGGTCAGTTGTAAAGACCTCACTTTCATTTCTGATTTTAGTTATTTTCATCTTCCCTCTTTTTTTCTTTGTCAGTCTAGCCAAAGGTTTGTCAATTTTAACGATTAAAAAAAAAATACTTCTGGTTTCATTGATTCTCTCTATTGTGCTTCTCTTCTCTATTTCATCTCTGTTCTGATCTTTGATTTTTCTTTCCTTCTGGTTGCTTTGGTCTGATTTGCTCTTCCTTTTCTAGTTCCTCAAGTTGCAAACTTGGGTTATTTATTGATTTGTGCTCCTTCTTCTTTTTTTAATGTAGAGGTTTACAGCCGTAAATTTTCCTCCAAGCACTGTTTTCCTGTGTTCACAAGTTTTGGTATGTTGTGATTTCATTCTCATTCTACATTATTTTTCTGATTTTTCTTTTTGATTTCTCCTTGATCTATTGGTTGTTTAACCATGTGTAGTTTAATTTCCATATATTTGTGTATGTTCTAGTTTTCATTTGTAATTTCACTTCATTGTGGTCAGCGAAAATACTTTGTATGATTTCAGTCTTTTTAATTTAACGAGACTTGCTTTGTGACCTGACTTGTGGTCTACTCTGGAGAATGATCCATGCACACTAGAGAAGAATGTATATTGTGTTGTTATTGGGTGGAGTGTTCTACATTTTTCTGTTAGGTCTAGTTCGTTTATAGTGTCATTCAGGTCCTCTATTTCCTTATTGATCTTTTAAATATTTTATCTATTATTGAAAGAGGTGTATTGAATTCTCCAACTTTATTTTAGAGCTTTCTATATCTCCCTTCAGTTCTATTAGTGTTTTATTTATATATTTTAAGACTCTGATGTTAAATGCCCATATGCTTATAATTGCTATATCTTCTTGACTAATTTACCCCTTTATCATTATATACTGTCCTTTGTCTCTTACAATAAATTTTGACTTAAAGTCTATTTTGTCTGATATTAAAATCACTACCCCAGCTCTCTCTTGTGTATTGTTTTCATGGAAATTTTTTCATCCTTTCACTTTTAACCTGTTTGTGTCCTTGAGCCTAAAACGTGTCTCTTGTAGATAGTATACAGTTGGATCATGTTTTTTAATCCATTCTGCCACTCTCTGCCTTTTGATTGTAGCATTTAGTCCATTTACATTCATCATAATTACTAATAAGGAAGGAGCTATTTCTTACATTTTGTTATTTGTGTGTGTGTTGTATGCCTTTTTTGTCCCTTAATTCCTCTAACACTGCCAACTATTGTGTCTTGTTGATTTTTTGTAGTGAACCATTTTGATTCTCTTCTCCTTTACTTTTGTGTGTATTTTTTCAGATATTTTCTTTGTGGTTACCATGAGTATTACATTTATCATCCTACATGTATAACAACATAGATTAAATTGATACTAAGTTAATGTCAATAACATACAAAAACCATATTTATGTTGTTTTCACCAATTACATCCTTATACATTCTATGTCTTATAACATACATTAGTACATACTTTTTTAAAAACATTTGTCATTGTAAAGCAAGGATGCCTGGTGGCGCAATGGTTAACCACTTGGCTGCTAACCAAAAGATCAGCAGTTCAAATCCACCAGTGGCTCCAGGGGAGGAAAGAACTGAATATCTGCTTCCATAAAGATTTCAACCTAAGAAAACCGGTGGGGCAGTTCTACCCTGTCCTATAGGGTCTCTGTGAGTAGAAATCAACTCAACAGCATACAACAGCAACAACACTTTAAAGCTTGGAGGACATAACCACTAGAACTACTAAATAAAAATACCTTAAATCTTGCCCTTAGACTTCCCCTTGCAATTACCTTTAGTGGAGACTCCTTTTTTCCTCCTCTGTACAAGTTGGAGTTATTTGTGTAGTGTTCCTTCTTTGTCATCTGAAGAAATCCCTTTATCATTTCTTGTAGCGCAGATCAAGTGGTAACAAATTTTCTCAGCTTTTGTTTATCTGGGAATGTCTTAATTTCCCTCTCATCCTTGAAAGACATTTTTGCTGCCTATCGTATTCTTGACTAACAGCTCTTTCCTTTCAGCACTTTAAATAAGTCATTCCATAGCCTCCTAGCCTTCAAGGTTTCTGAGCAGAATTTGTCACTTAATATTATTGGAGATTCATTGTATGTGACTACTTGCTTTTCTCTTGCTGTTTTTAGGACTGTTTCTTTGAATTTAGTTTTGTTGTTGTTAAGTGTCATTGAGTTGGTTCTGATTTATAGCCACCCTATGTACGACAGAACAAAACACTGCCTGGTCCTGCAACATCTTCACAATCGTTGTTATGCTTGAGCCCATTGTTGTAGCCACTGTGTCAATCCATCTCACTGAGGGTTTTTCTCTTTTTTGCTGACCCTCTACTTTACCAAGCATGCTGTCTTTCTCCAGGGACTGATACCTCCTGATAACATGTCCAAAGTATGTGAGACATAGTCTCACCATCCTTGCTTCTAAGGAGCATTCTGGTTGTACTTCTTCCAAGACAGTTTTGTTTGCTCTTTGGCAGTCCATATTCAATATTCTTCAACACGACAATTCAAAGGCGTCAATTCTTTTTGGTCTTCCTTATTCATCATCTAGCTTTCACATGCATATGAAGTGATTGAAAACACCATGGCTTGGGTTGATCCTTCTTGGAGTTTTTTGAATTTCTTAGATTTGTGGGTTCATGTCGTTTGTCAGATTTGGAAATTTTTCTGCCATTATTTCTTCAAATATTATTTCCATCCCTCTTGTCTCTTTGTGGGATTCCTTTGATGCTTACATTGGTTGGCTTGATACTATCTCATAATTCCATTAAACTGTGCTCAGCAGTCTTGAAGCTTCTGCCTTGTTTTTCTTTAGTCTCCATGATTGCAATTACCTTATCCTCTAGTCCACTGATTCTTTATTCTGCCTGCTCAAATCTATTGTCAAATCTGTCCAGTGAGTTTTTCATTTCAGTTGTTTCTTTCAGTTCCAGTATTTTTGTTTGATTTCTTTTCATAGTGCCTACCTCTTTATTTAAATTGTTTTTGTTCATGCATACTTTTTCTGATTTCTTTTAGTTCTTTGTATTTTCCTTTAGTTATATAAGCAAATTTAATTTTGTTGTATTATATTCTTCCAACCTGTTTAATATTTTGGCGTCCATAATTACAATTTCTCTCCCTTTGTCTTTTTCACTTGGATGGGCCATTGTTTCCAGTTTTTTGTGTGCTTTATGAATTTTTTTGTTGTTGCTGTTAAAGAGAAGACATTAGAATTTTACAAGGTATTAGATTTTTCAATTCTTCCAAGTATTTGGTGTTTCAACAGCAATACTGTCTGCAAGAGACTCTTAGGTTGACAGAAACTTCAGGTTTTGTTACTTCTCCCTCTCTGTGATAACTCTGTTTCAGTCCAGACCAAGGTTTTTATTCTTTAGAAGCACCAATTTAAAATAGGGTTGGGGAGGAGACACTAATCAATGTCTTCTAGGTGGTGCAGCCTTCGGCCTTTGGTTATCACTTTCTTTTCTGTTCTTTGTGGGCTGTTTCCATCTAGACCAAGTTTTCAGTCCTTTGGCTGCTTCCAAAATGGTCAGGAATTCCAAACCGAATGAATTGTTCCACAGAAGGTATCGCCCTCAGTCCTTTGTTGCTACTCCCTCCCCTGCTTTGTGAGGGCCCACTTATCTTGGAGCCTGTCTTGGTAATCTAGTACTGCTATAACAGAAATATCACAAGTGGATGACTCTAAAAACCAGAAGTCTCTCACAGTTTAGGTGGCTAGAAGTCTGAATTCAGGGAGCCAGCTCCAGGGGAAGTCTCTCTGTTGGCTCTGGGAGAAGGTTCTTGTCATCAATCTTCCCCTGGTCTAGAAGATTCTCGGTGCAGGGATCATGGGTCCAAAGAATGCACTCTGCTCCTGGTGCTACTTTCTTGGTTGTATGAGGTCCACCTGTCTCTCTGCTCACTTCTCTCTTTATATCTCAAAAGAGATTGGCTTACGACACAATCTAATCTTGTAGAGTGAGTCCTGCCTCATTAACATAACTACCACTAATCCTATCTCATCACCATCATAGAGACAGGATTTACAACACACAGGAAAATTACAACAGATGACAAAATGGTGGACAATCACACAATACTGGGAATCATGGCCTAGTCAAATGACACACATTTTTGGGGAACACAATTCAATCCATAACATTCCACCCTTTGGCCCCCCAAAATTCATTTCCTTGCCACATGTAAAACATATTCACCTATCATATCATAGCAAAAGTCTTAAATCAACTCAAAGTCCAAATTCCAAAAATCCCTTTTCATCTGTGAAATCTAGAATACAAGTTATCTGCTTCCAAAGCACAGTGGTGGAACAGGCACAACGTGGACATTTCCATTACAAATAGGAGAAATGGTAGGGAAAGCAGGGATAACAAGCACCAAACATGTCAGCAGAACACATTACATTAGCCCTCAAGGCTTGAAAATAATCCTCTGTTTTCTGAGACCATTCACACAATGACCCTGCCCTCCAGACTCTAGGTATTGGCTACAATCTCTGGATTCTGAATGGAAGCCCCTCAGCCCTGGGCTTCAGCTCTGCCTTCCAGGCCCAGTGGAACAGCAACTTTGTTTGCTCAGCTTTGGGCAGCCCATTCTCATAGTCCATCTGAGTGGTCACTCCACCTTTTGAGACTGAAGCAGCTCTGCTTCCTTTGTTCCTTGTCTCTTGCGCTTCTGTTTTCTGGTTCCTTGATATCTCTGCCCCTCAGGCCTCACCACTCTCATCTGCTCTGCTGAGGCAAGTGTTCCAAAGTTCATTAGCTCCACCAATAAGTGCCTGGAGGCACCCCACTCTACCAGTTAACTTCAGCTGGAAGACACTCAGTTCTCTTGCTCTGTGGGTTGGCAAGCCTAGCTTCTCCAATAAGAGCCTGGAGGCACCCCACTCCACCAGAAAGCCTCTTGACAAAGGCACTGAGCTCTCTTGCTCTGTGGATGGGCTCCAGTGCCCTCTCACACTGATCTCCTGGTTCTGGGCTGCTTCCTTACCATCTGCGCCATCTCCAGTGTAACAACTCTCCTTATTTCCTTCTGAGCCCTCACTACAATTGTCTTTGATGTCCACAATTCCACTAACAGCCTCTTCAAGGCAATCTAAGCTTTTACTATTAGGCACTTTAAAATTCTTCTAGCTTCTATCCATTCAGCTTCAAAACCACTTCCACATTTTAGGTATCTGTTAGAGCAGCACCCCACTCCAGGTACCAAATTCTGTCTTGGTTATTTAGTGCTGCTATAACAGAAATACTGCAAGCCGGTGGCTCTAACAAACAGAAGTTTATTCTCTCAGAGTTCAGGAGGCTAGAAATCCAAATTCAGAGTGCCAAGTCCAGGGGAAGGATTTCTCTTTCTGTTAGCTCTGCAGGAAGGTCCTTGTCATCAATCTTCCTTTGGTCTAGGAGTTTCTCAGTGCATGGATCCTGGGTCCAATGGATGTGATCTGTTTCTGGCAATACATTCTTGGTGTTATGAGGTTCCCCTGTCTCTCTGCTCACTTCTCTCTTTTATATCTCAAAAGAGATTGGCTTAAGACACAATCTAATCTTGTAGAGTGAGTCCTGCCTCATTAACATAACTGCCACTAATCCCATCTAATTAACAGCATAGAGATAGGATTTACAAGAAAATCACAACAGATGTCAAAATGGTGGACAATCACACAATACTGGGAATCATGGCCTAGCCAAGTTAACACACATTTTGGGGGGGGGATACAATTCAATCCATAACAGATTCAAAGATTGGGTACTGAGCTTAGGCAAGCTGTGCATTGGCTGGTGAAATAGGTTCTGCTGCAGATGTCAGTCTGTGCACCACATTAGCCATCTGATGTAGTCAACAGTCTTCCATGCCAGGAGAAGGAGGGGCGGGTATACTCTGATCAGAGCACTAGAGTGATCCGTCTTATTTATTTTGGAGGCACAGAACAGGATGCTTCCTTGTGCACAGGTGAGCTATGCATTGGCCGGGGGAACAGGCTCCACTGCAGTCATCAGTTTGTGGGCTGCTTCAGCTGTCTGCAGCAGACAGCTGCTATACCAGGAGGAGGAGGGATTGGGACAATGGAAGAAGCATCTTTCTTACTGTATGAGACTCTTGTTGACTTGACTCAATCCATAGCTCTCTGTTGCTGTCCTCTGCCCACCAATTCAGAGTCCCACAGATACGAGCACAGATTTCTATCAGGGTTTCTCGGTGTATGAGTGCAGAGGCTCAGGAACCTAGATCTTATGCTTCCATCTTCCCATAATTAACCATGAGTGGCTTTTTCCGTGTGTAGAAATGGATAAAAATGTTGCTGCCTGAACTGTCACCCAGTCAAGATTCACAATTCAGAAAGGAAGGAAGGAATCATGATGTAAAGAAACTAAAAAGGCTCACATAGTCTACTGCAGTTGAAGGCAGATCACAATATTAATTCCATTTCTTAAAGCTTGTTTAGGTCTCAGATTTTGGCAAAAGAACTCCAAGAACATGTGTAGCACAGGGTGTTCCCACAGTCTCCTGCTTTCACTGAAGGTGGTGTCTCCAGGGCCCACTTAGGACAGAGTGGTGACCTGCTTGTGTATATGGGGGAGATAGGGTGCTATATGGGAGGGGAGCCTACAGTTGTGGTTGGCCCAAACATAATCTTGTAGCTTTGGGTTTTCTTACTAGAATCAGAAGAATAAATATGCTTTATTTATATGTAGATGCAGAATTCACTGAACTGTATTGTGAAATGGCAATGCAGGAGAGCATGGAGCATATGATCACAAGCACCATCTATGGTCTATGTTGACTCCTGAGTCATCATGGCCATTGCCCAGCTGATGGTGCACCATCATCATTCCATCCACCAGGAGAGTAACAGCCCAAGTCTCTTTCTCTGGGTGGCCAGCTAGCCAAGGCCCCGGCACCCTGACTGCCTAGAAGTAGAGACAAGCACAGTTGCTCAAACCTGATGGGTTTGTATTTTACTGAAAACATATTGTGCCCATGTGAGAGCTGAATGGGGGACAGTAATGGGAAGAATCCAACTGCCTACAATGTGGTAGTCAGTTCACATATATTACCACATTTATTTCTCACATTAGCCTTATTGGATAGGTCTCATTTGATTTAAAAAAAAAAATGAAATGAGGCTAACAAAGATTAAGTGACAGGGTGGTGATATGGTGGGTGTCTTAGTTATCTAGTGCTGCTATAACAGAAATACCACAAGCAGATGGCTTTAACAAAGAGAAATTTATTCTCTCACAGTCTAGTAGGTTACAAGTCCAAATTCTGAGTGTCAGCTCCAGGGTACGGCTTTCTCTCTCTGTCGGCCTTCTCATCCATGTTCCCCTGGTCTAGGACGTGCTCTGCTCTCAGTGTTTCTTTCTCGGTGATACGAGTTCCCCGTCTCTCTGCTCACTTCTCTCTTTTAAATCTCAAGAGATTACCTCAAGGCACAATTTAATCTTGTAGGTTGAGTCCTGCCTCACTAACACAACTGCCTCCCATCCTCCCTCATTAACATCATAGAGGCAGGATTTACAACATACAGGAAAATCACACAATACCAGGAATCATGGCCTAGCCCAATTGATAACACACATTTTTGGTGGAACATAATTTGATCCATGACAATGGCCTAGTCAAATTGATACACATATTTTTGGGGGACACAATTCAATCCATGACAGTGGGTTACCAAAGGAACAAGGTTGGGAACTGTACTTTTTTTTTGTTTTGTTTTCAAAAGTGAGCCCATTGCCTTCAGGGGTCCAGAGAGGGAACAGAGTTTTTCTGATTTACACGTTCATTTAGAGTTCTTTAATGAAATCTAAAGATCTTAGGAGATAAAGGTTTACAGCAGGGGTTCTCATCAGGGGATGATTCTGCCCCCCCCCTCCGGGAACATTTGGAAATGTCTGGAGACATTTTTGGTTGTTACACTGGGGGTCGGGGGTGCTACTGGCATCTATTGGGCATCCTCAGTGCCAAGGATGGCTCCAACAACAAAAAGTTATTTGCCCCCAAATGTCATAGAGGTTGACAGATATTGAGAAACTCTGGTCTATTGGCACAAAAAAGCCAAATCTGATAAATGTTTAAACACTTTTTAAAAAGTGTTATAGATCTTTAAGGAGGCATGTCTCTCTGTAGCTACCTTGTATCCCCCAAATTAAGTTCTCAATGCCTTTTGGTGGATGATATGCTCCTGTTAGCTCCTGTCTTTTGGAGACCTCATTGCGCTAAATGTATTCTCAATAAAACCTGCCTAAAGAAAAACTCCTTGTTTTGTATAATTGTGTAAAACTTGATGTCTTGGTCATCTAGTGTTGCTATAACAGAAATACCACAAGTGGATGGCTTTAACAAAGAGAAATTTATTCTCTCACAGTCTACTAGACTACAAGTCCAAATTCAGGGAGTCAGCTCCAGGGGAAGGCTTTCTCTCTTTGTCGGTTCTGGAGGAAGGTCCTTGTCATCAACCTTCTGTTGGTCTGGGAGCATCTCAGTGCAAGAACCTCAGGTCGAAAAGATGTGCTGTGCCCCCAGCGCTACTTTCTTGGTGGTAGGAGGTCCCCATGTCTCTCTGCCTCCTTCTCTCTTTTATATCTCAAAAGAGATTGGCTTAAGACACTATCTAATCTTGTAGATCTCACCAATGTAACTGCCACTAATCCTTCTCATTTACATCATAGTGATAGGATTTGCAACACAGAAAGAAATCACATCAGATGACAAAATGGTAGACAATTATACAATACTGGGAATCATGACCTAGCCAAGTTGATGGATATTTTGGCTAGGTCATGATTCCCAGTATTGTATAATGATGGAGGTTTCGAAGCTTCCTGTGAATATAGATGGGAACTGGCCAGGGTCTACATTACACACCAAGAGCAGCAGAAAGGTCTGTGTACCAGATGGCAGGACACTTTTGAACACAGAGCATATTGAATTTGGAAACATTGTCATTTTCAAATCACTGCAATTGTTTGGGACTTTAAAAAGATTTTTTTATTGTGGTAAAATATATATAACAAAAGTTTGCCATTTTAGCCATTTTTAAAGGTACAATTTGGTGACGTTCATTATATTCATCATGTTGTGCAGCCGTCACCACTATCCATGTATACAAATTTTTCATCACCCCGAACAGAAACTCAGTACCCACTAAGCAATAACTCCACATTCCCCCACCTGTACTGTGAGGCCCTGGTAACTACTAATAAATTCTGTTCTCTATGCACTTGCTTATTCTAGATACCTAAAACCTACCTAGTGCCGATATTTCATATAAATGGGCTCTTACAACATTTATCTTTCTGTGTCTTACTTATTTCATTCAGCATTATGTTTTCAAGGTGCATCCATGTTGTGACATATATCAGGACTTCGTTTTTATTTATTACTGAATAACATTCCCTTGTATGGATTGATTACATTTTGTTTATTCATTCATCTGTTGGTGGATATTTGTATTGTTTCCACATTTTGGCTGTCACTACAATGAGCACTGGTGTACAAGTACATGTTTGCATCCCTCCTTTCAAGCCTCTTGGGTATTTGCCTAGGAGTGGAGTTTCTGTTTAGGACTTGTCTTAGGCTGCGTTCTCTACAGAAGCAAAACTAGTGACACATGTATATATACAGATAGAGAGAGAGAGAAAGAGAGAGACAAAGATTTATTTCAAGGAAATGGCTCATGCTGTTGTGGAGGCTGGCAAGTCCCAAAGGCATTGGCTGGAGGCTTCTTCTGACTCACGTGGTTGCAGGGGCTGACAAACCCAGAATCAGCAAGTCAGGTGGCAGGATACTGGCTCACAGGACTGCAGAAGCAGGCAAATTCCAAAGTTGCCAGGTCAGATGACAAGCTGCTGGGTTAAGTTCCAAAAACTGGAAGTCAAATGATGATGAGCTGGAAAGAGGATCCAGAGCAAACAAACAAGCTTTTCAGAACATCCATATGTATTTTCTGGGTGCAAACCACACCCTAGGGGAAACTCTCTTTACAACTAATTGGCTAATTACATCAGATCGCAAAATGGAGGACTATTACATAATATTGAGAATCATGGCCTAGCCAAGTTGACACAACATTAATTATCACAGTCCACTCCTTGCGGACTTGGCACTTGTATACATTTCCTTAAACCATACATAATCTCTAAATAAAGACAATTATAAGGTCTTACTTGCACCTAACATGATACAATTAACATGCAATCAACCAAATATGCACTAGCCCCATTTACTTCTTATATCTTAAAAGTGATGGGAAAAAAGAAGGAAGAAAACAAAATGATTTTCTCTCTCTTTCTCTCTCTCTGTCTATATAGACCCATTGTTGAGTCAGTTCCAACTCATTGCAACCCTACAGGATAGAGTAGAACTGCCCCATAAGGTTTCCAACGAGCAGCTGGTGGATTTGAACTGCCAACCTTTTGGTTAACAGATGAGCTCTTAACCACTGTGCCTCCAGGGCTCCTCTTTCTATCTACGTATGTATGTACATGAATACATATAAACACACACATACATGTATAAAGAAAACAAGAAAGAAATAATAACAATTACAGTCCTCATTTCTGCAACTGTCACATGGTCATAACTGGTGTTTAGAAATACGGTCCTCTACCCCCTTTCCATATTCCCCTTACCCTCAGCAAGTACCTCAGCTGGTCATAGTTCTTTGCCTGATGGGGTGACACAACCTTCATTCCTATAAGGTCTGGGTCATTAGTAGTCATGTCAGAGCTGGGTTGCTGTAGCTTTCCATTGACTTTAATCATAGGGCATGGTAGTATTAAGAGATGCCCTAAGGTATCTTCTGTATTCCAGACACACTCTTTTTTTACTTCCCTTATGCAAAATTAGAAACCCTGGTGGCATAGTGGCTAAGTGCTACGGCTGCTAACCAAAGGGTCAGCAGTTCAAATCTGCCAGGCACTCCTTGGAAAGTCTATGGGGCAGTTCTACTCTGTCCTATAGGGTTACTATGAGTCGGATTCGACTCAATGGCACTGGGTTTGGTTTTTTTGGTTTTATGCAAAATCAATCCAATTTCCCCTTGGTAAACCCAGCCCAGTGCCATAGTCATGGTCAATCACTCCAGCCAATGTGATAACTCCCTTTTTTGCCTGTTGATCCAGAGGTGTGAGGATCCCAAAGTGACATTCTTAACTTCCAGTTCAATGGAATCACTATTGTGTCTCCTGGCAGGACCATTCCCCCCTTTGGAACTAAGACCTCTAATCCACAAAGCACAGGGACAGAGGGACAGAAGGCAAAAATTTTGTGAATGGGTCCTAAGGGGTAATAGTGAGTGGTGCCTCTACCATTTCCACTCCTTGATTCCTGGAACCTTGAATCCTGGCTATGAGAGAAACAGCAACATATATTGAATTCTGGTTTAGAGCATGTACAGCCTCCTGGAGAACATTGCCCCAACTATAGAAAGTATTGCCACCTAGCTGGTGTCATAATTGTGTCTTTAAGAGGCCATTCCATTGTTCTATCAAACCAGTGGCTATAGGATGATGGGGAACATGGCAGGACCAGTGAATTCCACGAGCATTGGCCCATTGCTGCATTTCATTTGCTGTGCAGTGAGTGCCTTGATCTGAGGCAATGCGGTGTGAGATACCATGATGGTGAATTATATGAGGCACAGATGGAAGTTTTGGCAGAAGCATTTCATGCAGGGAAGGCAAATCTGTAACCAGAGTAAGTGTCAATCCCAGTAAGGAAGAAATGCTGTATTTTCCATGATGGGAGCGGTCCAATGTAATCAACCTGCCACCAGGTTGCTGGCAGATCTCCTTGAGAAATGGTATCATATTGGGGATTCAGTGTTGGTCACTGTTGCTGGCAGATTGGGCACTCAGCGATAACTGTAGCCAAGTTGGTCTTGGTGAGTGGAAGGCCATGTTGCTGAGCCCATGCAAAACCTCCATTCCTGCCATGATGACCTCTTTGTTCATGATCCCACTGTGCAGTGACAGGAATGGCTGAGAAAAGAGGATGACTGGTTTTCATAAAATGTGTCATCCTATCTACTTAAGCATTAAAGTCTTCCTCTGCAGAAGTCACCATTGGTGATCATTCATAGGAGACACAAATATCTTCACTTTTATCTATCCACATACCTCTTCCCCATAGCCCTTGCCTCCAATTTTCCAATCATGTTCCTTAAAAGTTCCTGAACATCAAGCCAAACCACTGGCCACAGACAGTGAATCAGTATACAATTGCACATCTGGCCATTTCTTCTTCCAAATAAAGTGAACAACCAGGTGCACTGCTCGAAGTTCTGCCCATTGGGAAGATTTCTTGTCACCACTGTCCTTCAGTGAGGTCCCAGAAAGGGGTTACAATGCTGCTGTCCAGTTTTGAGTGGTACCTGCATATGATGCAAAACCATCTATAACCAGGCATGAGTTTTCTCTTCCTCAGTCAACTGACCATAAGGAACTCCCCATAAGGCCATAGATGCAGAATGGGAGATGGAAGGTAATGTGGCAGGAGTGCAGACCATGAGCATTTGAGCCACTTCCTCATGCAATTTACTTCTGCCTTCAGGTCCTGCTTGAGCCTGATCTCGTACATACCACTTCCATTTAATGATGGAGTGCTGCCGTGTTTGTCTGATTTTATGAGTCTGTGGCTGAGACAATGCCTAGTTCGTGATGGGCGGTTCAGGCCGCATGGTGACTTTGTGGCCCGTGGTTAAGTATTCAGTCTCTACTAAGGCACAGTATCAAGCCAAAAGCTGTTTCTCAAATGGAGAATAGTTATCTGCAGAGGATGGCCGGGCTTTGCTCCAAAATCCTAAGGGTCGGTGCTGTGATTCACCAACAGGGGCTTGCCAAAGACTTCAAACAGCACCTCTATCTGCCACTGACACTTCAAGCACCATTGGATCAGCTGGATCATATGGCCCCTGTGGCAGAGTGGCTTGCACCACAGCCTGAACCTGTTGCAGAGCCTTCTTTTGTCCTAGGCCACACTAAAAACCAGCAGCTTTTTTGAGTCACTTCATAAATAGGCCAGAGTAGCACACCCAAACGAGGGATGTATTGCCTCCAAAATTCAAAGAAGCCCACAAGGTATTGTGCCTTCTTATTAGCTATAGGAGGGATCAGATGCAACAACTTATCCTTCACTTTACAAGGAATATCTCGACATGCCCCACACCACTGGACTCCTAGAAATTTCACTGAGGTGGAAGGCACCTGAATTTTTGTCAGATTAATTTCTCACCCTCTTGCATGCACAAGTGCCAAAGTATGATCTTGAGTATGTCATACCTGAATTAGAGACCATCTCAGGTATAGATTTGATGCACTGAACATGAATAACCAAAGAGCAGACAAGTTGTGGGATGACATCAAGGACATCATACATGAAGAAAGAGATCATTAAAAAGACAGGAAAGAAAGCAAAGACCAAACTGACTGTCAGAAGAGACTCTGAAACTTGCTCTTGAAAGTAGAGTAGCTAAAGCAAAAGGAAGAAATGATGAAGTAAAAGAGCTGAATGGAAGATTTCAAAAGGTGGCTCAAGAAGACAAAGTAAAGAATTATAACGACATATGGAAAGTGCTGGAGTTAGAAAACCAGAAGGGAAGGGTATGCTGATCATTTCTCAAGCTGGAAACTGAAGAAAAAGTTGAAGCCTTGAGTTGCAATACTGAAGGGTTCTACAGGGAACATATTAAATGATGCAGAAAGCATCAAAAGAACATGGAAGGAATACACACAGTCACTGTACCAAAAAGAACTTGCTGATGTTTAACCATTTCAGGAAGTAGCATATGATCAGGAACTGATGGTACTGAAGGAAGAAGTCCAAGCTGCACTGAAGGGAATGGTGAAAAACAAGGCTCCAGGAATTGAAGGATTACCAACTGAAGTGTTTCAACAAACTGATGCGGTGCTGGAAGTGATCACTCATCTATGCCAAGAAATTTGGAAGACACCTGCCTGGCCAACGAACTGGAAGAGATTCATGTTTATGCCTATTCCCAAGAAAAGTGATCCAACCGAATATGAAAATTATTGAACAATATCATTAATATCACACACAAATAAAGTTTTGCTGAAGATCATTCAAAAGCAGTTGCAGCAGTACATTGACAGAGAATTGCCAGAAATTCAAGCCAGATTCAGATGAGACCTGGAGCCAGGGATATCATTGTTGATGTCAGATGGACGCTGGCTGAAATCAGAGAATACCAGAAAGATGTTTACCTGTGTTTTATTGAGTATGCAAAGGCATTTCACTCTGTGGAATATAAGAAATTATGGATAACATCCCATATGTGAGGATTTTTGTTTCCTTTATGTTGAGGTGCAATCCATACTGAAGGCTGTGGTCTTTGATCTTCATTAGTAAGTGCTTCAAGTCCTCTTCACTTTCAGCAAGCAAGGTTGTGTCATCTGCATAACGCGGGTTGTTAATGAGTCTTCCTCCAATCCTGATGCCCCGTTCTTCTTTATATAGCCTGGCTTCTTGGATTATTTGCTCAGTATACAGATTGAATAGGTATGGTGAAAGAATACAACCCTGATGCACACCTTTCCTGACTTTAAACCAATCAGTATCCCCTTGTTCTGTCCGAACAACTGCTTCTTGATCTACGTACAGATTCCTCACGGGCACAATTAAGTGTTCTGGAATTCCCATTCTTCGCAATGTTATCCATAATTCGTTATGATCCATACAGTCAAATGCCTTTGCATAATCAATAAAAGACAGGGAAACATCCTTCTAATATTCTCTGCTTTCAGTCAGGATCCATCTGATGTCAGTGATAATATCCCTGGTTCCACTTCCTCTTCTGAAACCGGCCTGAATTTCTGGCAGTTCCCTGTCAATATACTGCTGCAGCCGTTTTTGAATGATCTTCAGCAGAATTTTGCTTGCGTGTGATATAAATGATATTGTTCTATAATTTCCACGTTCAGTTGGATCAGTTTTCTTGGGAATAAGCATAAATATGGATCCCTTCCAGATCAAAGACCACAGCCTTCAGTATGGATTGCACCTCAAGATAAAGAAAACAAAAATCCTCACAACTGGACCAATGAGCAACATCATGATAAACAGAGAAACGATTGAAGTTGTCAAGGATTTCATTTTATTTGGATCCACAATCAACAGCCATGGAAGCAGCAGTCAAGAAATCAAAAGATGCATTGCTTTGGGTAAATCTGCTGCAAAGAACCTCTTTAAAGTGTTGAAGAGCAAAGATGTCACCTTGAAGACTAAGGTGCACCTGACCCAAGCCATGATATTTTCAATCACTTCATATGCATGTGGAAGCTGGAGAATGAATAAGGAAGACCGAAGAAAAATTGACGTCTTTGAATTGTGGTGTTGGCAAAGAATATTGAATGTACCATGGAGTGCCGAAAGAATGAACAAATCTGTCTTAGAAGAAGTACAACCAGAATGCTCCTTAGAAGCAAGGATGGCAAGACTGTGTCTTACATACTTTGGACATGTTGTCAGGAGGGATCAGTCCCTGGAGAAGGACATCATCCTTGGCAAAGTACAGGGTCAGCGGAAAAGAGGAAGGCCATCAATGAGGTAGATTGACACAGTGGCTGCAACAATGAGCTCAAGTATAACAACGATTGTAAGGACGGCTCGGGACCTGGCAGTGTTTCATTCTATTGTGTGTGGGGTCGCTGTGAGTCAGAACCGACTCGATGGCACCTAAAAACAACAACAATGGATAATATTGCAAAGAATGGGAATTCCAGAACACTTAATTGTGCTCATGATGAACCTGTATATAGATCAAGAGGCAGTTGTTCAAACAGAACAGGGGGATATTGCATCGTTTAAAGTCAGGAAAGGTGTGTGTCAGGGTTGTATCCTTTTACCATACCTATTCAATCTGAATGCTCAGTAAATAACCCAAGAATCTGGACTATATGAAGAAGAATGTGGCATCAGGATTGGAGGAAAACTCATTAACAACCTGTGTTACACAGATGACACAACATTGCCTGCTGCAAGTGAAGAGGACTTGAAGCATTTACTGATGAAGATTAAAGGCCACGGCCTTCAGTATGGATTACACTTCAATATAAAGAAAACAAAAATCATCACAACTGGACCAATAAGCAACATCATGATAAACAGAGAAAAGATTGAAGTTGTCAAGAATTTCATTTTACTTGGATCCACAATCAACCCATGGAAACAGCAGTCAAGAAATCAAAAGACACCTTGCACTGGGCAAATCTGCTGGAAAAGATCTCTTTAAAGTGTTCAAAAGCAAAGATGTCACCTTGAAGACTTAGGTGTGCCTGACCAAGCCATGTTGTTTGCAACCACCTCATATGCATGTGAAAGCTGGACAATGAATAAGGAAGATCAAAGAAGAATTAAAGCCTTTGATTTGTGGTGTTAATGAAGAATATTGAATATACCATGAACTGCCAAAAGAAAAAACAAAACTGTCTTGGAAGAAGTACAACCAGAATGTCCCCTTAGAAGCAAGAATGGTGAGACTATGTTTCACATACTTTGGACATGTTATCAGGAGGGACCAGTCCCTGGAGAAGGACATTATGCTTGGTAAAATGGAGGGTCAGGGAAAAAGAGGAAGACACTCAAGGAGGTGGATTGACATAGTGGCTGCAATAATGGCTTCAAGCATAACAAGAATTGTGAGGATGGGGAAAGATAAGGCAGTGCTTTGTTCTGTTGTGCATAGGGTGGCTATGAGTCAGAACTGACTTGATGGCACCTAACAACAGCAGCATGCAAATGTCTTACCAAAAGTCTAGAGTAATTGATACTTCTTCCTTACTAGGTGCAATCAGCATAATATCATCAAAGTAATGGACCAGTGTGATGTCTTGTAAAAGGGAACGGTTATCACAGTCCCTGTGGACTAAATATCCCAGGTATGGGTATTTATGGAGATATGATATAGCTAAGGGGTAAGACAGTGAAGATGTATTGCTGGCCTTGCCAACTGAAGGAAAACTGCTTTTGGTAATTCTCTGAAAGGCATTGTCCAGATCAATACCTTCATTCCAGCTACCAGGATATGTATTAATTTTCTCAAGCAATGAAACCACATCTGGAACATCAGCTGCCATTGGAGTCACCATCTGGTTAAATTTGTGATAATTCATTATCATTCTCCTAGATCCATCTCCATATGCCCCCACTCTGGCTGGTGGGTCACAGTGATGTTCTGAGTCTTCTGGAATTAGTGTCAGTTCAGAGCCAGTATCCAATAATCCCTGAAAAGTCTTATTATTTCCTTTTCCTCAATGAACAGCCACTCTCATAAAAGACCATATAGCCCTTTGGTGAAGGCTGGGAGAAAGATTAACAACATAAGTGTAGTGGATTCCTTCTTCAAGGGGACCTGGCCTCCTCTTCATTCAAGAGGTTGTGGCCTGCAAACTCGCTCAAGTCTGGGATTTGATTGAGGGATTCATGTTAGACTTCTCTTTGCTTGACCTAGAATTCTTCCACTTGTACAGATCAAATAAACATTTAGTAGATTTCCTATTTCACTCCTAGGGACACCATGATTAAGTAGCCAATGTCGTAAGTCCATACAAGTGAGACTATTCTGAATACTGCTTTGACTCTGCTGTCCGTTAAGGTAACCACGCCCACTTTGCCCTTGTCAATTGAATGCTACCACTTGGCCCCTACCACCATGGGGTCCAATCAGCCCCACTGTCATTAGGTGTCTTAATTCAATCAGGGCATTTCCCACTGTCAAATCTGACTTA
The DNA here is from genome assembly GCF_030014295.1 of Loxodonta africana. Classification (NCBI taxonomy): domain Eukaryota; kingdom Metazoa; phylum Chordata; class Mammalia; order Proboscidea; family Elephantidae; genus Loxodonta; species Loxodonta africana. The sequence goes on from NC_087342.1 coordinate 39,468,373, forward strand.
CATAAAATAGCAATCATAGCAGTCTTCAAGGATGCTGGGGCTCCCTTCACAAATTTGTTCTTCACCATGTGGTAAAAGGTTTGTGTTCTGGGCACTCCATATGTGGGTCTGTGGATCTAACCTGAGAAATCCACTGTAACATTCCGATTTCCTTAAGCCTTTGGATACCTTCTACAGTATACCAAGGCAGGTCTGGCACTTCAACTTGATTTAGTGTAGGCCACTGCTTAATCTACGCTTTCAGTGACCCAGCTAAATAAACTATTAGATTCTTTCCTATCCTCTGGAGCTGAAGCATTGAATGAAGGATCTGTGCTTAGTGGACCCATTATGATAAACTCAGACTGATCCATCTTTATGTTCTTTGCACCATTATCCCACACCCTTAATAGCCATTCCCACACATACTCCCCAGGCTTTTGTTTGTACATATTAGAAAAGTCAAGTGGTTCTTTTTGAGTGTAACATATCTCCTCCTGGGGTCACTATTTGTACTTTACCTTTTGGGGCATGCTGGGACTTGAGACTAGTTAATAGGTCTAGAAGCAAAAATGCATGGTGTGGGTGGGTCCTGGGAACATTCAGCAATGTCTTGTACAACATCTAACTCAGGCAATGCACCAGGCAACACCTCAGGTGCCTCCCAGGTGATATCTCAAAGACTCTTCAGGCACAGCTGGGTTAATCTAATCAGATGGGGTGGAAGGGATAATGGTTTTACCAGCAAAGGTGTATGTTATGGATTGAATTGTGTCCCCCCCCAAATTTGTATCAACTTAGCTAGGCCATGATTCCCAGTACTGTGTGGTTGTCCACCATTCTGTGATCTGAGGTGATTATCCTATGTGTTGTAAACTCTAACCTCTATGATGTTAATGAGACAGAATTAGAAACAGTTATGTTAATAAGGCAGGGCTCAATCTAACAGATTAGGTAATATTTTGAGTCAGTTTCTTTTGGAATATAAAAGAGAATCGAGCAGAGAGGATGGGAACCTTGTGCCACCAAGAAAGTAGTGCCAGGAGCGGAGTGTCCTTTGGACCCAGGGTCCCTGCACTGAGAATCTCCCAGACCAGGGGAAGACTGATGATGAAGATCTTCCCCCAGAACCTTCAAAGAGAGAGCTGGCACCCTGAATTCAGATTTCCAGCTTCCTAGACTGTCTGAGAACAAATTTCTGTTTGTTTAAGCCACCGCTTGTGGCATTTCTGTTGTAGCAGAACTAGATAAGTAAGACAGTGGCTTAGCATACAGGGGTGGAGTAATCTCTTCAGATGGGAGTAAAAAGGCTGGTTTTGTTGGCAGGGGTGATTCAGCAGAATTTAAGGGTCCAATGTCCCCAATTTCCTGATTATTTGCCCATATGTCCCCATCCCAAGCTTCAGGATCCCATTTCTTCCCAATCAATGACCTCACTTTAACTTCAGACACCATTCAAATTTGGGAATTTAATTGGCATTTTAATTCAGCCACTCTTACGATAAGAGTCTGGGTTTGGTTTTTGGTGATATCAGCTGTTACTACAAAAAATAAGGCTTTCTCCCAGGGCACAAGCAGCAGCTTTGAGGACATTTATGTGGCACTTCAGGTGTGACTCTGAAGCCTTGAGCTCATCCCTTTCTTTCACCATTTTGTCTGGCGATAGTGAGACCAACCAGTTTCCCTATACATCTCATTCTGACGAAATTGTAGAAATGTATCAAGCATGAAATCACCCAGAGCCTCACCTTTCACCAATATGTGATCTATTGGTAATGATATTTTGAGTATTAATATTGCTACCTCATTCCATGGATTAGCAGAACCCTCTCTACTACTGGAGGCAGAGCCATTAACACCTTTAAGACCAGTCAGACGTGAGAACCAATTTACAAAGCTCATCCTTACTGTTTTGTTTCTCTAGAACTACTCCCAGTACCAAATGTCTTAGGCTGGTTTCTCTAGAGAAGCAATACCAGTGAAGCATACACACACACACACACACACACACTGTGTGTGTGTGTGTATATATATATATATATATATGTATATATGAGTCCTGGTGGCACATAGGTTAAAGCGCTAGGCTGCTAACCTAAAGGTAGACAGTTTGAACCTACCAGCCGCTCTACAGGAGACAGATGTGGCAGCCTGCTTTCATAAGGATTTACAGCCTTGGAAACCCCACGGAGGCAGTTCTACTGTGTCCCATAGGGTTGTTATGAGTCAGAATCGACTTGACAGCAATGGAGTAGATATACATAGATATATAAATGTATATATATATATATATATATATATATATAAAGTACATATATATTTATGTGTATATATAGGTATATATTTATGTATAGAGAGAGAGAGAGAGAAATATATATAGAAGTACAGAGTGCCCCTTAGTAGCAAGGATGTCAAGACTACTTCTCACATATTTTGGACATGTTATCAGGAAGAAACTGTCCTTGGAGAAGAACATCATGCTTGGTAAAGTAGAGGGTCAGCGAAAAAGAGGAAGACCCTCAAGGAGATGGATTGACACAGTGGCTACAACAATGGGCTCAAGCATAACAATGATTGTGAAGATGGTGCAGGATCAGGCAGTGTTTTTTTCTGTTGTACATAGGGTTTCTATGAGTTGGAACTGACTCAATGGCACCTAACAACAACATAGAGAGAGATTTATCTCAAGAAGGTGGCTCACACAGGTGTGAAACCTGGCAAGTCCCAAAGTCCGTGGGTCAGGCATCAGTGGAGGGTTCTCCTTACTCATGTGTTTACAGGGTCTGATGAACCCAGAAGCAGCAGGTCAGATGGCAGGCTGCTGGCTCATAGGGCTGTAGCATTGGCGAATCCAAAGTCAGCAGGTCAGGTGACAGGCTGCTGACTCAAGACCGAAGAACCAGAGGTCAGATGATGACAAGCCAGAAACAAGATCCAGAGCAATCAAGCCACCTTTGTCAGAACATCCATATATATATAATGGGTGCAGGCTGACCCTTCAGAGGAACTCCCTTACAACTAATTGGCTGATCACATCAGATCACATCATGGAAGTTAAAACCAAAACCAAACCCAGTGCTGTCAAGTTGATTCCGACTGAGAGCGACCCTGTAGGACAGAGTAGAACTGCCCCATAGAGTTTCCAAGGAGCATCTGGCGGGTTTGAACTGCCGACCCTTTGGTTAGCAGCCATAGCACTTAACCACTACACCAGCAGTGTTTCCACATGGAGGTTACTACATTTATATCACAAAATGAAGGATAATTACATAAGATCACAAAATGGAGAATAATTACATAATACTGAAAATCATGGCCTAGCCAAGTTGACACATAATATTAACTATCACAGGACTCTTGATGAAATCACATTCCCAGAGTTCTCCAGGTTCAGCAAGAACTTTAGTATCTGTCACGGATTGAATTATGTCCCCCCCAAAATATGTGTATCAGTTGGGCTGGGCCATGATTCCTGGTATTGTGTGATTTTCCTATATGTTGTAAATCCTGCCTCTGTGATGTTAATGAGGGAGGATGGGCAGGAGTTGTGTTAGTGAGGCAGGACTCAACCTACAGGATTGGACTGTGTCTTGAGGCAATTTCTTGAGACATAAAAGATAGAAGCAAGCAGAGAGACAGGGGGACCTCGTACCATCAAGAAAGCAGCTCCAGGAGCAAAGCGGGTCCTTTGGACCTGAGGTTCTTGTGCTGAGATGCTCCCAGACCAAGGGAATACGGATGTCAAGGACCTTCCTCCAGAGCCGACAGAGAGAGAGAGCCTTCCTCTGGAGCTGATGCCCTGAATTTGGACTTCTAGCCCACTAGACTGTAAGAAAATTAATTTCTCTTTATTAAAGCCATCCACTTGTGTATTTCTGTTACAGTAGCACTAGATGACTAAGGCAGTATCACTTCTCAATGGCAGTGGTTTCTCATCATTCCACATTCATCTCAGACTCACACGCTCGTGCTGAGGGAGCCCACTGTGGGCTCAGGAGAAGTCAATCATCCCCCATGAAAAAGAAGATGTCTGTAACACAGCTGCTTCACTGCCTCTTCCCTCCAGGCTATTCTTATATCTTGGCAACACAAGAAATCACAAGTCAAACACAGAATAGTTCAACTTGTTAACAAAGAAATGATCAGGAAAGCCTTTGGCAATGTAAATGATCATCATTTCGGTTCTCTTTGTCTACTTTCTATTCTAAAATTGTCTTTAATTCTGAAAATACGATTTGACAAAGAGGAAGGCACAGATTAATTCTTAAACCAATAGTTCAAGCTCCTCAAAAAAATTTTTTTTCTTCATTGTTATGAAACAGCTTAAGGGTTTTCCACACTTTCAGGAAATCAAACAGTAGACAAAGAAGAACAAGAGGGGCAGAAATAGACCTGCCAATGGGGCAGGAGTAATCCACCTGAAAGCCTGTACAGCTACAGCCAGTGCTGGCAGCAATGGGGAGTTGATACTCTAAAAATAAGCCAGAAATCCAGATTATTATGGAAAATCTTCAGGTTTTCAGCATTGGTTCCTATTTTTTAAAGTGTTGTACCAGCTAAGGAAAACACATGCAGGTTAAATTCAAATGACAAGCCACTAGTCTGAAGCTTTGAGTATACAATTTTGAATCCAAGGAAAAAAAAAAGTCAATAGGAGAAATTTGTGTCCAAAGAAAAAGTCAACAGATTTTTACACTTTTGAAAATCAGAATGTATTTGAAGGAAGATTTTCTATATGTTAATGGATTTTAGAACTTTGAACGTATTAAAAGGTTATTGAAATAATCTTGTAGCTGAAGAAAAACTGTTGATGAATCAAAACTCCTTATTGTGCATTTTTACCAAGAAAACATGCTTTGATGTACCATAGTTGCATCCATATAATTGAGAACACATGCTTACCAAGCAAAATTTCCTAGTGAGGTAAGAGTATACTAACTGGGTATAGAATTGAGAAAGTTCTTGGATAAGCAATGACATCACCATGACTGGGTAGGACCAGGTTCCTGATACAATTGGAGAAGCCTCCTTGGAAAGATTATTATAGTTAATTTATTAATTATTGTTTTTTTGTTTCTAAAAAGAAAACAGAAGTCCTTTTCAATGCTCAAGCTAAATGAACTAAGTTATAGGTCATTTCTTAAGTGGATGTAACTGTTAAGTAACTGTGGGATATTGTACACAAACTTCTATAAAGAAATATTCATCTTTCCAATAAGGAGAAAAAGGTTGGCTGTTTCAGAAATACATAGCAAAGGACATCTGCCATAACCCAGCATTCTAAGTTTGTTAGTTCGTAACTCCAGTTCACTCAAGTTCTAAAGTACGTTCATTCGTTACTCCTTGGGCACCTTCCATATCCTTAATTCTGGTGGTGAGAAATGAATAAAATAGACACAGTCCTTGCTCTCATATAGCAAGCACATGGCCTGGTGGAAGAGACATAAATTCAACACAAGTATCCAAATATCTCTGTGAAAAAGTGGCAAGTGCAATGAGGGAGGACAGCAACTTACAGAAACTTCTGGAACATAGTTGCGTATACACATCAGAAAATAAACGGAAAAAAATCCAGTTGACTAACTATCAGGGCTGTGATTTGTATTCACTTCACATCCCCTAGCTCTTGCCTAAAGCTATTAAAGGCATAAGTGTTCTTCAGGGAGAGAACCTTCAAAGTATGAAGAAGAAAGTATTGTTATGATTTACATTCTGTAATTAAAAGCCATGGTACCATTTGAAATAAGTACCTAATTACAGAGAGAGGAATATTTAGGATGCTCCAATCAATAGCCTCAGGACAACCGTTTTTCACAGTAATGACATTACATATTGAGAGTGATGAGATGAAGTGACTAGTAAGTGATAACACAAACTGCTAGGTTATAATAGACTGCTAGTCCTGAGAGCGTAGTTGTTAACAGCTTGGCTGCTAACCAAAGAAAGGTCAGCAGTTCGAATCCAACAGCCGATCCCTGGAAATCTATGGGGCAGTTCTACTCTGCCCAGTAGTGTCACTATGAGTTGGAATCGACTCAATGGCAGTGGGTTTTTTTAATCCTGAGAGGGGTCTTGTAAATATCTAGTGCAGCCCCTTCTCCAACCCCAGACTCTCTTTAGCTGAGAGGAAATCCTCATCCAACCCCCAGGAGATTTATTAAGTGCCTATTTTTCTGAGGCCATTTCCTCTTGAGTTTACAATCCACCACCACCAAAAATTATTTGCTACTGAAGACATACAGATAACAGAAACATACCCAAGTAAAGATTTATTTTTGTTCTCTGCTGTGCACGTTTTGAGTTATGAGTTGTCGGTAAGGTACTATGGAGTGTTTGGTCAGTCCTCCTCATGCTAACTCCAGACATGTGAAGGAATAAAATTCTAAGTTGTTTCTGGAATTCTCTTCCCTCTTTATGAATGGAGGTGAGAGTTAGACTGTGTGGTTTTCACAAGCAGCATCAATTTTGAATGAGAATCTGGATATATTTCTTCCCTCTCCTGTTTTATTGCCAATCACAACATGATCCTGGCAGGGCTGCCAGAAATCATACAGATTCCTACTCACTGGTGTTTTTTTAATTGAAGCACAATGTTACTGTTACTCCATGGGACCACACGTGAGCTATGAGAGGCTGAGCCCCGCAGTGGCAAATTCTGACCATGGCTTTCATTAAGGCACTCTCATATTTTGAACATCTACCATGGGCAGGTCTACAAAGCTGGATGGAGGAGCCATCCTGTGGCAGAAAAAACACTGGTATTAAATCCAAAGACTTGTCAATCCCTACTTCCTCATCAGTACAATGGAAACAAAACAGGCTGCCATAAAAATTAAATAAGATAATTCAGGTCAAGTGATTCAAACTGTTCCTGGTGCACAGTCCATGCTCCACCGATTTCACCACCATTATGATTTCCTGCTCACCACTCACTGGCCAAGCAATTTCATTCTGGCCATTGAACTGTTCGGGGACTTTTCTCATCACAAGTGAAGACACTGACTAATGCTTACAAGGAGTGACGGTGGGGGTAGGAGACAGAAGCACTCCCTAGGTAATAGTCACTTTTTGTTTATAGAAATGGGAGAGGTGGCATTGAATATGGCTGAAGTTTTCATAGCATGACTGATGTAACTGATGTCAATAAGCTGTACACAGGGAAAAGGGATAATGGGTAAACACTAGGTTGTATATGGTTTTGCACCATTAACAACAATTAAAACAGGGGGAGCTCCAGATGCTGGTACTAATTAGACATTAGTTCTCGGTTTTGGGGGCTTCAGGTCGTGGTCTTGTGGGACAATCCAGTGAATTGGCATAATATACAATGAAAATTGTGAGAGCCAGAGTTTGACGGGACTGCAATGTTTTGCCAGATTTCACAGGATTTCCAACTTTGTTAGGGTATGGTGTTGCCACTTTTCTATTGCTCATTTTAATGGAAAATATTTGAACTTTCTTTCTTTGACAGGTTTCCACCTTATACAGTTCTGGCTTTCTCAGATTTCATTGTAGTTCTTAAAGTTTATGTTCTACCTCCCAATAGGGTGAATAGTGTCTGGGGTCTTAAAAGCTTGGGAGTGGCCGTCTAAGATACAACTGTTGGTCTTCATTCATTTGGAACAAAAGAGAATGAAGGAAACCCAAGAGTCAGAGAAGGAACTGGACTACAGGACTAATTGTCTACATGAACCATTGCCCCCTCTACCTAGACACCAGAGGAACTAGATGGTGCCCAGCGAACGTCCTGATCAGGAACACAATAGGTGAATCCTGATAAAAGGGGGAGGAAAATGTGGAACAAAACTTCAGATTCTTAAAGAATCCAGACTTACTGGACCTACTGAGGCTGAAAGAGTCCCCAGGACTATGGCCCTGAGTTGTTCTTCAAACCTTGAATTCCTGATATCACCTTTAAACTAAGTAACAGTTAAGCCCAGAGAGTAAAGATTGTTGCCCTTGAGTATTGCATTTCTTTAAAAAAAAAAAAAAACTATATAAGACCAAAGGGTCAACAGCTATTTTATGGCACAGATAGAAGGTTGGGAGGCAGGAAGTTTAAGTAAATGGAAGTGAAACGAGGACAGAAATAACAAGAGTGTTGACACAATGTGAAGAATGTAATCAATGTCACTTATTATGTCTAGAAACTGTGGAATGGGGGTGGGTTTTGCTGTGTATTATTTTCACTGAAAATAAAATTGGATTTACAAAAAGTGAAGAGATTCCACCAGATGCTTTCTAAATTTCTTCCTGGCTCTAAAACTCTATGGCTAGAAGATAAGATCCTATTGCAAGGGCTTTTGGAATAGAAATCTCTTTGGAAAAGATAGAGGTCCCATTCCCTGTAAGGATCTCAAGTTCCAGGATAAAATGGGGGTGTGACTCAAAAAATCTCATTTGATGCTAAGATTTGGCACAACCTCCAGAGTCACAGGATCATAAAATATCTCGTCCAATTCAGGTCACAGAAAGTTTCCAGGCAAAAACATGGGTGATTCACAATTTGTCACCTTTATGTATATAATGGAGCCCTGGTGGTCCAGTGGTTAAGAGCTTGGCTGCTAACCAAAAGGACAGCAGATCAAATCCACCAGCCACTCCTTGGAATCCTATGGGGCAGTTCTACTCTGTCCTATAAGGTGGCTATGAGCTGAAATAGACTCGATGGCCATGAGTTTGGTTTTATATATATAATAATTTTTATATTTATAATACCAAAAAAAAAACTACAACCAAACTCATGGCCATCGAGTCAATTCTGACTCACAGCAACCCTATAGGACAGAGTAGAACTACACCAAAGGGTTTCCAAGGAGCACCTGATGGATTCAAACTGCAAACCTTTTGGTTAGCACTCGAGCTCTTAACCACTGTGCCACCTGGGCTCCAATAATTCTGCCACGGAGACTTTTATTGATAAAAATTTTTTTTTTTTTATTGCTCAGAATGGGCAAGTAATTTGCCCAAGAACACATAGCTCTTACCTCAGTGCTCCATGGTGCAGCCTGGAGTTGGGAAGCTCCACAGCCCACTCTCCTTTCACTGTGTCATGTTCCTCGAGTATTTGCTGAATGCTTTTCTTGCAGGATCTCTCAATAAGGTACATAAAACCTTAATACAGGGAGCCCTTCCATCTTGGCGAGAATAAGATAAGCAGCTCCAGTGAACACTTGGGTGGGGACAGAGGTGCTGCCCTAAGCCACATGACCTGCTTGTGGTCAGCTAAGGCCAGGTCACAGAGAGGCAGCCAGCTGCCAGTGGAAAGTCCATTTTCTGGGGGAGCCATCACCCACCTGTGAGCGGTCAGCAGGGCGGCAGTGGGTACTGACTGCACCATGAAGAAAAGCTGCTCTCAAATTTCTACCCCACATGGCTTTCCTTGGTTGGAAAAACTAAGGCTGCCAGTATCATTCACCACCAAAGAGAAAGAAACCCTGAGGTCTTTAGGATAGACCACCCGAGAAGAGGGCTAATCAGGATCAGGCTTCCCAGCGCAAGGAGAGCTTGGGTGCACAGGGATGGGAAAGTCACCACCGTGAAATGCCTCCCAACCTCCCTCAGTGTGGATGCCCACCCGGATGCAAAGCACAGTCCTTCCCCCGCACTCAGAGTCTAGTTTTCCTCCCCAAGTGCCTGTTCTCCCAGCCAAGAGTCACCCTTTGGTCTTCCACAAACACTGGAAAGCCCTGTCTTTCTAGAGCACTATGCTGCAGCTGGCAAGGTGTGGGTGGCATTAGCTTGTTTGCACGGAGGAGTTAATGGACGGTGTGAGGGGTAACGGCATTGACATGGCCACAGAGCCAGAAAGTGGGAGACTGGGCATCCAGCCCATGATCCTGCCACATCCTGCTGTCTCACTTTCACACCAAGGGACAACACATGTAAACAAAGAAATTGCTGAACAACAAAGCAAGGACAACTCAGGGCCCACTATGTGCCAAGGTCAGGCCCAGCACTCTCCCCAGGCCCCTGCTAGCCTGTACACCCAGATGGGAAGTTTTGGACTGAGATGGCAATTGGGTCATTAGAAGGCTTTGCTTTTGAGAAAGTAAAATTGTCTTATCTTGGCTCTTTTTCATCCCCACTGGTCCGGTAGACAAAACCCTGTTGTTAAAGGTGTGAGCACCTGCTATTCCCCTTTCCAGCCATTTCTTCCCTATCCTTTTCCCTGTGGACACCTCCTGTGTTCTCCTCCAGCCCTGCCTGCATACCGCTTCCCTGTCATATCCTTGCAATATTGTCCCCACTGCGCTCTGGCTCTCAGGGGCCCAGTGCCTCTGCCTTCTTTGGAGCCCCATGACCTCACCCCCCACCACACCCCCTTCTCCCATCTGTCACCATCTCTCTTGCCTGGGTCACCAACCTCCTCCCTCTCCCTCTGCTCCCCATCCCCACTGCTTGAGTGGACATTTCCCCAGTTTGGCAGTACCCATGTCCTGCATCACACAGCTTAGCACATAAATGTTTGCTAACGATTTCTTCTGTGTTAATTTGGTCTTGACTGGACTCTCAGGTTAACAGAGAGTGTATTGATTACTGTGTATGTGAACTGCTGACCTTTTGGTTGGCAGCCATAGCTCTTGACCACTTTGCCACCAGGGCTCCATACTGATTACAGAGAGTGTATTTTCTATTTTTAAATGTTCCCCCTAAGTAACTACTTAGGCAATTGTGTCAAACTGCCCTAAGACAATTTTTACCAAATTTCTATCCCACATACAAACATATATTAGCTAAAGTAATTTTTAGCTTGCTACAAGCTTGGTGAGGTCCTGCTTCCTGTCCTTTGTGACATTCACATTGAATGGAATGTTCACTCTGAGGCCAGCTACCTTTCTGATGGGGTCAGATAACCTCCATTAGGCTGTGGCTAAGGGAACACAAGGCCAACCAGAGGTTAGACCTAGGGTGTCCCCCAAAGTTCTAGGGTGCTGGGCTCACCAAATTTGTATATTCCTTTCATGCAAGTTTATACAATGTTTTCTGCTAACAGGTACCTTATGTGTTAACGCGGAAAATGTATTTTTAGCATTCTTTCCTGCTAAACAGTACACTCTTGGGTGCAGATTTAGAGACATTTGAAAGACTTGCCTCTAGAACAGAGGTTAGCAAAATTATTTGTAAATACAGTAAATATTTTAGCTCTGGAAGCCATGTGGTCTCTGTCACAACTACCCAACCCTGCCATTGTAGAGGGAAAGCAGCCATTTGTAATTGAATGGCATGGCTGTGTTCCAATAAAATTTTATTTCCAAAAATGGGCCATGGGCTGTAGTTTGCTGGCCCCTGCTCTAGAGTGTAGATTCTTGATTGGGATCCTTCGAAAATTAGCCAGTATGGATTCCTGATTAAAAATCCCTGCCCTCAAGTGATTCCGACTCACAGCCACCCTATAGGACAGGGTAGAACTGCCATATAGAGTTTCCAAGGCTGTAAACCTTTACAAGCAGACTGCAACATCTTTCTCCTGCAGAGCAGCTGGTGGGTTCGAACCACCGACCTTTCTATAAGCAGCCAAGCTCTTTAACCACTGTGCCACCATCGCTCCTTCGGACTCCTGATAGGGGTACCACAAATGTTAACTAACTGCCCCTAGTATATCATTTTCAAGTATGTTGTTGTTGTTGTTAGGTGCCATTGAGTCAGTTCTGACTCATAGCAACCCTATGCACAACAGAATGAAACACTCCCCAGTCCTGTGCCATCCTCACAATCATTGTTATGCTTGAGCTTATTGTTGCAGCCACTGTGTCAATCCACCTCGTTGAGGGTCTTCCTCTTTTCCGCTGACCCTGTACTCTGCCAAGCATGATGTCCTTCTCCAGGGACTGATCCCTCCTGACAACATGTCCGAAGTATGTAAGATGCAGTCTCTCCATCCTTACTTCTAAGGAGCATTCTGGTTGTACTTCTTCCAAGACAGATTTGTTCATTCTTTTGGCAGTCCATGGTATATTCAATATTCTTCGCCAACACCACTATTCAAAGGAGTCAACTCTTCTTCGGTCTTCCTTATTCATTGTCCAGCTTTCACATGCATATGATGCAATTGAAAATACTATGGCTTGGGTCAGACGCACCTTGGTCTTCAGGGTGACATCTTTGCTCTCCAACACTTTGAAGAGGTCCTTTGCAGCAGATTTACCCAGCACAATGCATCTTTTGATTTCTTGACTGCTGCTTCCATGGCTGTTGATTGTGGATCCAAGTAAAATGAAATCCTTGACAACTTCAATCTTTTCTCCGTTTATCATGATGTTGCTCATTGGTCCAGTTGTGAGGATTTTTGTTTTCTTTATGTTGAGGTGTAATCCATACTGAAGGCTGTGGTCTCTGATCTTCATTAGTAAGTGCTTCAAGTCCTCTTCACTTTCAGCAAGTAAGGTTGTGTCATCTGCATAACGCAGGCTGTTAATGAGTCTTCCTCGAATCTTGATGCCCCTTTCTTCATATAGTCCAGCTTCTGGGATTATTTGTTCAGCATACAGATTAAATAGGTATGGTGAAAGAATACAACCCTGATGCACACCTTTCCTGACTTTAAACCAATCAGTATCCCCTTTTTCTGTCCGAACAACTGCCTCTTGATCTATGTAAAGGTTCCTCATGAACACAATTAAGTGTTCTGGAATTCCCATTCTTCGCAGTGTTATCCATAGTTTGTTATGATCCACACAGTCAAATGTCTTTGCATAATCAATAAAAGACAGGTAAACATCCTTCTGGTATTCTCTGCTTTCAGCCAGGATCCATCTGACATCAGCAATGACAACCCTGGTTCCACGTCCTCTTCTGAAACTGGCCTGAATTTCTGGCAGTTCCCCGTCGATATACTGCTGCAGCCATTTTTGAATGATCTTCAGCAGAATTTTGCTTGCGTGTGATATTAATGATATTGTTCTATAATTTCCACACTCGGTTGGATCACCTTTCTTGGGAACAGGCATAAACATGGATCTCTTCCAGTCAGTTGGCCAGGAAGTTGTCTTCCATATGTCTTCGCATAGACGAGTGAGCACCTCCAGCGCTGCATCTGTTCATTGAAAGATCTCAATTGATATTCCATCAATTCCTGGAGCCTTGTTTTTCGCCAGTGCCTTCAGAGCAGCTCGGACTTCTTCCTTCAGTACCTTCAGTTCTTGATCATAATGCCACCTCTTGAAATGGTTGAATATCGACTAATTCTTTTTGGTATAATGACTCTGTATTCCTTCCATCTTCTTTTGATGCTTCCTGCATCATTTAATATTTTCCCCATGGAATCCTTCACTATTGCAACTCAAGGCTTGAATTTTTGCTTCAGTTCTTTCAGCTTGAGAAACGCTGAGCGTGTTCTTCCCTTTTGGTTTTCCATCTCCAGCTATTTGCACATGTCATTGTAATACTTGACTTTGTCTTCTCAAGAGGCCCTTCGAATTCTTCTGTTCAGTTCTTTCACTTCCTCAATTCTTCCTTTTGCTTTAGCTGCTTGACGCTCAAGAGCAAGTTTCAGAGTCTCCTCTGACATCCACCCTGGTCTTCTCTTTCTTTCCTGTCTTTTCAGTGACCTCTTGCTTTCTTCATGGATGATGTCTTTGATGTCATTCCACAACTCGTCTGGTCTTTGGTCACTAGTGTTCCATGTGTCAAATCTATTCTTGAGATGGTCTCTAATTTCAGGTGGGATATACTCAAGGTCATATTTTGGCTCTTGTGCACTTGCTCTGATTTTCTTCAGTTTCCGCTTGAACTTGCATATGAGCAATTGATGATCTGTTCCACAGTCGGCCCCTGGCTTTGTTCTGCCTGATGATATTGAGCTTTTCCAGATGTAGTCATTTTGATTTCTGTGTGTTCCATCTGGCGAGGTCCATGTGTATAGTTGCCGTTTATGTTGGTGAAAGAAGATATTTGCAATGAAGAAGTCATTGGTCTTGCAAAATTCTATCATTCGATCTCCAGCATTGTTTCTATCACCAAGGCCATATTTTCCAACTATTGATCCTTCTTTGTTTCCATCTTTCACATTCCAATTGCCAGTAATTATCAATGCATCTTGATTGCATTTTTGATCAATTTCAGACTGCAGCAGCTTATAAAAATCTTCTATTTCTTCATCTTTGGCCCTAGTGGTTGGTGCATAAATTTGAATAATAGTTGTATTAACTGGTCTTCCTTGTAAGCATATGGATATTATCCTATCACTGACAGTGTTGTACTTCAGGATAGATCTTGAAATGTTCTTTTTGACGATGAATGCAACACCATTCCTCTTTGAGTTGTCATTGCCAGCATAGTAGACTATATGAGTGTCTGATTCAAAATGGCCAATACCAGTCCATTTCAGCTCACTGGTGCCTAGGATATCAATGTTTATGTGTTCCATTTCATTTTTGATGATTTCCAATTTTCCTAGATTCATACTTCGTTTCAAGTATACAAACCCACATATCGCAACATAAATACTGAAGTATATTAAGTAAATAGGAGACAATACTACAGAGATACTTATACTATTAATAGACCAAAACCAAACCCATTGCCATCAATCATAGCAACCCAATAGGACAGAATAGAACTGCACCATAGGGTTTCCAAGGCTGTAAATCCTTACAGAAATATACTGCCACATCTTTCTCCCATGGAGTGGCTGGCAGGTTCGAACTGCCAACCTTTCAGTTAGCAGCTGAGTGATTTAACCACTGCACTACCAGGGCTCCTCACACTATTAATAGCTAACATTTATTGGGTATTAACTGTATGCTAGGTAAACAACGGAGCCCTGGTGGCAGCATCTGTAAAGATTACCTATGGGGCAGTTCTACTTTGTCCTATAGGGTCACTACTAGTTGGAATCCACTCAGCAACCACCAGTGGGATGGGGAGGTAAACAATTTAAGGTATTTACTCTTTTAAGCCTCACAACAGCCATCCAAAATAAGAACTGCTATAATTACTCTAATTTTATAGATGAGGGCACTGAGGCACAAAAGAGGACAACTGACTTACCCAATTCTGCAGAAGTAGGAGACATGCAATCAGTCAGACTGGCTTTAGAGCCCACACTCTATGCTGTGATGGCAAGTCACAAAAACCAGGTTTGACTCTGTCCCACCACTTACCAGCCGCACTGTGTGTCACTGATCTTCAGTTTCCTTATCTTCAAAAAAGCTCCCTTTGGGGCTTCTGAGTGTATAGCAGAGGCAGTCAGTTGGTGTGAAGTAGAAGCTAGTTGAAATTGAATTTTTTAAACAGCTTTATTGAGCTATAATTCACATACCATACAATTTACCCATTTGGTGTGTATAAAGTCAATGGTTTTAGCATATTCACAGAGTTGTGCAACCATCACCACAATCAATTTTAGAACATTTTCATCACCCCAAATAGAGACCCCGTACCCTGTGGCAATCACTCCACATCCCACACTAACCCCCTAGCCCCTGGCAACCATCAGTCTACTTTCTGTCTCTCTGGATTTGCCTATTCCAGACATTTAATGTAAATGGAATCATACACTGTGTGGGCTTTGGTGTCTGTCTTTTTTAAATTAGCATGATGTTTTCAAGGTTCATTCATGTTGTAGCATGCATCAGAACTTTATTTTTATTGCCAAATAATATCTCATTGTATGGATATATTATATTTTATTCATTCATTCATCAGTTGTTGGGCATCTGGCTTGTTAACGCTTTTTTGGCTATGATGAATAATTTTGCTTTGAACATTCATGTACAGGTTTTTGTGTGGGCATATGCTTTCATTTCTTTTGGGTATATACTCAGAAGTGAATTTTCTGGGTCTTACGGTAACTCTGTTTAACATTTTAAGGAACTTCGAGAAGGCTTTCGAAAGTGGCTGCACCATTTTACATTTCACCAAAAATGTATGTTTGTTCTAATTTCTCTACATGCTTGTCAACACTTTTTATTGTCTGTCTTCTTGATAATAGCCATATGAGTTGGAATCAACTGGATGGCAACTGGTTTGTTTTTTTTTTTAATGGTTGTGAAGTGGTTTCTCATTACGGCTTTGATTCGCATCTCCCTGATGACTAATAATTTGCTTATTGGTTATTTGTATGTGTTCTTTGGAGAACTGTCTATTCAAATACTTTGTCCATTTTTAAATCAGGTTATTTGTCTTTTCATTACTAAGTTGTTCTTTGTGTGTTCTAGAGATTTATCAGACATATGATTTTCAAATATTTTCTCCCATTCTGTGAGTTGTCTTTTCACTTTCTGGTGTCCTCTTATGTACAAAAGTTTTTTAATTGTGATGAATTCCAATTGACCCATTTTTTCTTTTGTTTTCTTGCTTGTATTTTTGGTGTCATGTCTAAGAAGGATTTGCCTAACCCAAGGTCACAAAGATTTATTGTATGTTTTCATCTAAGAATTTTATATAGCTTTAGCTCTTACATTTAGGTCTTAAATCCACTTTGAGTTAGTTTTTGTATATGGTGTGTGATAAGGATCCAACTTAGTTCCTTCACATGCAGAGATATACCAGCACCATTGTTAAAAAGACAAGTATTTCCCTCATTAAATTGTCTTGATGCTCTTGCCAAAAATCAATTGACCACAAATGTAAGGGCTATTTCTGGACTCTCAGCTCTTCTGTTGATACGCATGTCTATCCTTATTCCCACACCACACTGTCTTGGTTATTGTAGCTTTGTAGTGAGCCTTGAAATCAGGAAGTGTGAGTCCTCCAACTTTGTTCTTTTTCAAGAACGTTTGACTCCCCTGAGTCCTTTCATTTCCATATGAATTTTAGGATCAGCTTCAATTAAACTAGCATAATGTTTTCAATTTCTGTAAAAAAAAAAAAAAAAAACCAGCTGGGATTTTGATAGGGATTGAATTTAATCTGTAGATCAAGTTGGGGAATGCTGCCGTCTCTACAATATTCCAAACCTATGAACATGTGAAGCCTTTCCATTTATTTAGGTCTTCTTTAATTTCTTTCAATGATGTTTTATAGTTTTCATAGTACAAATTTTGAATTTTTTTTGGTTTAATTTACTCCTAGGTATTTTATTCTTTTTGATGTTTGTATGAATGGAATTGTTTTATTAATTTCATTTTCAAATTGTTAAATGCTAGTGTATAAAAATAGTTTTTGTATATTGATCTTGTACCCTACAATTTCACCTGAATTTGAATTAAAAAAAGCCAAAGGAAATTAAACCGTCTACTACTGGTAAAAGAAAAAAAAAAAGGGAGGCTGAGGAGTGGTTTCATTTTTATAGATGAAGAAAGAAGAGCTATCAGTGGGGGTCACTTGGCAGCAATGCCCCTTGCACTAAGGTAGCACAGCCACAGCAGGAGAATTAGTAAGTTTGTTCATTCATCCATTCGTTACACAGGTATTTATTGAGTACTGTCTTAGTTACCAAGAATTGCCATAATGCAAACACCACAAGTGGGTGACTTTAAAGAAGAGAAATTTATTTTCTCACAGGCCAGGAAGCTAGAAGCCTTCCTTCAGGGTGTTGCTCTTGGAGGGGTCCTTCTTTGTCTATATCAGCTTCTAGTAGATGGTGGCAATCCTGGTAGATGCGTCTGTCAACATCATCTGTTCCCTTCTCTCTATATGTGTCTCTGTGTCTATTCTGATCTTTTCATAACTCAGAAATGATTAGATTTAGAACCCACTCTACTTGGGTATGATATAATACTATGAACCGATCTTCATGGGTTGAAATACCAGTTGTGCCATTTAGTAGCTGTGTTACCATGGACAAGTTTTTGAACCTTCTGTGACTTAGTTTCCTCACCTGTAAAATCGGAATAGTACCTACCTCATAAGATTTTTGTGAGGAGTAAACAAAGCACTGGCTGGGATGATGGTAAGTGCTACATAGGAATTAGCTATTATTATTTTTGGATGCAAAGTAAATAAAGAGGCAAAATCCCTGCACTCATGGAGCTTTCATTTTACTGGTGAGAAGAGGGAAAGCAGACAATAAGGCAATAACTATGTCTAATGGTGATAAACGCTGTGAGGAAAAGGAAAGCAGGTTAAAAGACAAGGGAGTGTTGGGAAGGTGGTGGTTAGGCTTCTCAGATGAGGGACATCAGAGCAGAGACCAGAAAAGGGTGATGGAGACAGCTCAGGAGTAGGACTTTGCAGAGGAAGGAACAGTAAAGGCAGAGCCCTGGAGGTGGAGCATGTTTGCCCAGAGGTGGAAGCACTTAAATACCCTAGGAACAGACATAGAGCCAGAGGAGCTGGAGCTGAGTGAGCACAAAAGGGCTAGGAAACAGGTCAAGAGGGGCCCTGCAGGGTGTTGTAGGTCATGGAAAGAATTTTGGATACACAACAAACAGAATTTCCTAATAGGGAGGTGGATCAAAACCACAGCAAAACTAAGTGGCTTAAAACAGTGTATTAGTTTTATCTATGGGTTATGTGGGATGACTGGCCTCTCTTATATGGCTGCACTCAGCTGGTGGCTTGGCCTGGGCTGGGGTCTATAGGGCCAGGTTCAGGCTGTGGGCTCACCCCCTTTCTCAGGTGGGCTCCCTAGCATGGGGATGGAGACTTCTGAGAGGGTACAGGTAGAGAGTACAAGGGCCCGTGAGGCCTGGGCTGTAAAATCCACAGGACGTTCCTTCTGCTCCAGCCTCTCCTTCACAGGCAAGCTCAGACTCAAGAGGTGGGGAGCTCTTAGGGAAGCGTTGCAGGGTACGGGCAGGCTTATTCTATTCCAGGAGGCCACTAGACACAGGGATGGCCGCCAATGAGAGCTAGAGACTTTCAGGAAGAGACAGCACTTCCTTGGAGTGATTTCCACGTGGCCATGCAGCCTGGGAGTCAAGGTGTGAAGATGGTCTCTTTGCCTGGAGATCGTTGACAGGGCCTTTACTGGACCAAAGGGCCGTGTTTGGCTGGGGCTCCTAGAAGACCCACTGTTTTTCTAAACCCACTCCTTCCTTTTGAGATTTTTACATTTTCCTGTTGTCATGAGTGCAGTGGCCCAAGCTGTGTGTCTGGAGTGACTCTAAATGTCTGGGCTGGAACTCTGGAGGCAGACATCAGGGCTGTGTGATTTCTGGAGTGGCATCTCCTGACTTCTCAGCACCACAAGCCCAGATGTCTGTCAGCCAGAAGAGAGGGAAACAGCCCTGTTTGGTGGCCAGATAGTCCAAAATTAGAATTAGAATAGTCCAAATTTGAATATGAAAATTGAGTTTAGAATTTTCATTTTTTTAAATTTAAAGATACTGTAAGTGGTTAAGAACCTGGGCGCTGCCATTTTGGTGAGCGGCATCTGGGGTCTCAAAAGTTTGCAAGCAGCCATCTAAGATGCATCAATTGGTCCCAACCCACCTGGAGCAAAGGAGAATGAAGAACACCAAAAACACAAGGAAAATATTAGCCCAAGAGACATATGAGTCATGAGACTCCATCAGCCTGAGACCAGAAGAACTAGATGGTGTCCGGCTACCACCAATGACCACCCTGACAGGAAACACAACAGAGAGTCCCTGATGGAGCTGGAGAAAAGTGTGGAACTGAAATTCACATAAAGAGATCAGACTTACTGGTCTGACTGAGACTGGAGGAACCCCTGAAGCCATGGTTCCCAGATGCTCTGTTAACCCAGAGCTAAAAGCATTCCCAAAACCCACTCTTCAGACAAAGATTAGACTGGACTATAAAACATAAAATAATACTCGTGAGGAGTGCGCTTCTTAGTTCAAGCAGATACATGAGACCAGATGGGCAGCTTCTGTCCAGAGGCAGGATGAGAAGGCAGGAAGGAACAGGGGCTGGTTGGATGGACACGGGAAACCCGGGGTGAAAAAGAGGAATGTGTTGTCACGTTATAGGGATTGAAACTAGTGTCACATAACAATACATGCATAAATTTTTGTGTGAGAAATTAACTTGAGCCGTAAACTTTCACCTAAAACACACACACCCACAAAATAAACTGGTCTGTGACTACCTGGGTTTGGATCCCAGTTCTGGCACCTAACAGATGTGTAACCTTGTTGAATATTACTTAACCTCTCTGTGCCTCAAATTTCTCACCTATGAAGTGGGTGGGTAATGGCACGTACTTTGTAGAGTAGCTGTGCAGATTTAACAACACATTAAAGCACTTAGAACAGTGCGTGTCAAATAACAAGTGCTATATGAGCATTAGCTGTTATTATTAATAGTCTTGAAAGTGTAGACAGCCATTTTGCATAAGATGCTCAAAGTTTTGGCAGCTGAGAACCAGAGACTGTGATTGATGTAACAAGGAAACATTTTGGTGGTCTAGAGCTGAAATCAGGTCCATCAGGTTTGAGGAGGCAAAGAAGAAAACAAAAACGGAGGAATCACATGAGATCATTGGAAGCCGTATTTGTACATCTACAGTCTACAAAGCACTTTACACACCTTAACACCATTAGTGATGAGGAGGAAAAAGGAAAGAGAATTTTGATTCAGGCCAATCTGCATTCAAGGGATGTCAGTTTCCTGAGCATCTTGCCTTCCTTACAGGATTGCTGTGTGTGAACACTCTGCCAAATGTTAACATATACATGAGAACATTGCATTGTTATACTGTGACGCAGTGATGTGGATACGTGGTCCCATGAAGGCCACGTGATGTATCCCTGAAGCTACACAGAGTTGACGCCTCTTAGCCTATCTAGTTCCCCATTTCCTCATTACTGGCTTGAATGTCTGCTTTTTTTTAAAACAAACAAAAACAAAATCAGCATAGTTTTAATTGTACATGAGTTGTTTTTAAGACTTTTTTTTTTTAAGGTTGGGTTATAAAATTGGCTTTTCTCTTGTAGGCTACAATGCTAGTTCTCCTATACAACTGACACAAAATGGAGCCCTTTAATGTAGGATTTTAATCATTTTGTTGTATATCAACCAACTCCACTCTGGAGAATATGCATCTGAACTACCTGCCCATCTCTGATTTAATTTTTAAAATTCTCTCTATCTTTTAAATGCCTACAAAATGAATCTGTGGGAAATCCAGCTCAAATCACTTACTATACCTATTGCTACAAACTTCTGGCTAGTGATTTCCACAACAAAAAGTTGATCTCTAGCCACCTGGCCAAGAACAAAGGCCCTTCCTTGCATCAATCTCAGTATGTAAGATTGACTGTGGTTTTTAGCAAGCACCCTGTCCACAATGGATTCACTGTTTGTGGATCAGGGAGTGGGCTGCCTTAGGCCACCTCAGACTGCTACTCTCCCAGTTACTTCCCTCCTGCCCCTGCATCCCAAGAGTTGGCCTGGGCCCCACCGGAAGAGCTGTCCTCTTGGTCCCTGGGGCTGAGGCTGGAGCTTCCAGCTGCAGCTCTTCCTCTGGGAACCCAATAGGCAACAGCCCTTGACAACTCTCCAACCAGGGCTCTTCCAGAAACTTCCAAGGTCATGGAGATGACAGAACCCACACATTTCTTTCCCACCTGAGAAATACACTTCAGGAATGAAGCAATTAATACCTTTCCCAGTCCATCTCTGTCTGGTGCTGGTGGACAATTGCAAGAAAACATATTGGGAAGCCACTGTACTAATACCCCGTCTTGCAGGATATAGAACCACCCACCCAATGGGAGGGTGTTAAGTATATTCCATTATCAAAGACTTTGCACAAGTTATTTTGTGTAATCTTCACCTCACCTCTTTTGGCTAGAAATCCAGAGAGTTCAGCAAATCTAAAGTTGCACAGTGAGTGAGTGGAAGGGCCAGAATTCCAAGCTCTTCCAGCATTTAGGAAAAGCCTTAAAGACAACATTGGAAAAAGGCAGTTTAGATATTCCTTCCATGTAGACGGAGAACCTGTTATGTGGAAATATATCTTTCCCCTTCATTACAATTCACCAAGTGCAGGAAGGGCCTGTGCTCTGAGGCCTTGCCTTTCTGGACTTCTTTTCCAGCGCACGTAGTCTCAGGACTGTGGACATACATTATCTCAGGATTGAGGCATACAGAAACTGAGTGCCAGGACTGTTGACCAACTTAAAACATTCCGTTTAGTCTATGCAATGACACAAGTCGCTGGAGCATCTCTTATACGTGCTGTACAGGACACAGATGGCTTGCTGTAACGTTGCTGATTTCAACTTAGGGCTTTTAAAAAGTCTGCTGTAGGTTCCGTGCTTTAAAATTTGTCACCATGTGTCTTATTTTTAGTTAAAGTGTTATTCAATGCCATCTCTGGGTGCTCCTATACAAAGAACTAAACAGACCCGCTGGGAGGAGTGAGTAGCCCCTAGCAGGCTCCCACCATGGCCAGCCGAGTCAAGCCTTGCCTGCACAGTGTTTGCTCCAAACTCCCAGTCACCCAGGTGAGAGGCTTTCATGAATCTTAAAATGAAGAGCTGGCTAACTCTGCAGTTGACCATGGCACAAAGAATCATTTCTGTAAAAAATGTTATTTCTTGCCCCATAAAATTCTTAAAACAGGGAGAAAAACCAAAACTTGAGTAAAAGTTTTGAGCTTGGCTTTTCAATAATTTGGGCAAATCATTTTCCATGTTAACCTTCTGTGAATCATACTTGGTGCTTATTAAAATTTAAGAAATGAAAGTTTGGAACCAATGCCTCCATCTTAAATGCTAATGCCTGAATGATCAGCAACTAACAGTCCATTTTCTCTAACCCTAGTTGGGAGATTGAACCCTGGCCCTGCAGCTGCCTCTGTACCTTCTTCTCCTCTTCTGAAAACTTGAACCGTAATGCTCACCTCTCCATTTTGCTTAGAGAACCAAAAGGTGGCGCTTTAAGTTTTTCCTTTCATACACTTCGTTGGCTTTCAAAAATAAGTCTAAACGACTCTACAATGTTTTCCTGACATTTATTTAAATTATTTAAAATGATCACCTCTCCCTGAGGGACTGAGTTGCTGGGCTGAGGGTTGGGGACCATGATCTCAAGGGACATCTAGCTCAATTGGCATAACATAGTTTATAAAGAAAATGTTCTACATCTGACTGTGGTGAGTAGCATATGGGGTCTCAAAAGACTGTGAGCAGCCATCTAAGACACATCTGTTGGTCCCATCTCGGCTGGAGCAAAGGAGAATGAAGACCAAAGACACAACGGAAAGATTAGAACAAAGAATTAATGGACCACAACTACCACATCCTCCACCAGGCTGAGCCCAGAGCAACTAGATGGTGCCCAGCTACCACCACCAACTGCTCTGACGGGGATCAAAACAGAGGGCCCTCAACAGAGCTGGAGAAAAATGTAGAACAAAATTCAAACTCACAAAAAAAGACCAGACTTGCTGGCCTGACAGAGACTGGTGAAAATTCCAAGGTATGGCCTCCGAACACCCTTTTAACTCAGTGCTAAAGTCACTTCCAAGGTTCACCCTTCAGCCAAAGATTAGTCAGGCCTATAGAGCCAACAATAACACACATGAGGAACGGGCTTCATAGTTCAATCATGTATTTGTGACTAAATGGTCACAACAGCCAGCCCAAAAGCAAAGATGAGAAGGCAGGAAGGGACAGGGAAACTGGACAAACAGAAACTGGGAACCCATGGTGGAGAAGAGAGAGTGTTGACACACACACACACAAAAATTGTGTATTAAATGTTTAATGAGAAACTAATTTGCTCTGTAAGCTTTTACCTAGAGCACAATAGTAAATAAATACGATAAACTGATCATCACCTAAAAGGGAAGTGAAAGGTGAAGGGAATTTGCCAAATGCCTGGAGAAATCTAGGGTAGGCATCCTAATAAGAAATACGCGTCGGTACTGCAGAGTGAAAACCGTCAGAAGCGTTCTTTCACATTAAGCGCGCGGGGGATGCTCAGACACCTCTAGAACGACTGGTGGAGGCCGGGCGGCCCGACCTCTCCTGGGAATGAAAGACAGGGTCTTCCTGGCTCCTGCCTCGGCAGGCCCTCTGCCAGTGCGCTAATGTAGTGTACAGTAGTGTGCAGTGGGGGTTCAGAGCAGCAGAGCCTCCGCCCCTCCCCACCACCCCACTACTATTTTCATGAGGGCGGACGGGCAAGATTAGCCTCAGGAACAAACCGGCCTCAGATGAGACTGAGAGCGTGATAACAGCACACGCTTTCCCAACACTGGGTCCAAGAAAGGTGGCGCTTTGGAGGAAAGCCGTGTGCCCTACTCTGAACATGAGACGAGGGGGATCCCCAGCGTTTTATGGAAAAATAGGGTGGATGGGGAGGAGGATCTCTTGTTTTTGGGTTTTTCAGAGCAGCAATTAAAAGGGAAGCTTCCTTTTGTGATACAACAGCGCCGTCTCCTGGACAAAGCTCATATGACACAAGGTACAGGGAACGTTGCCTTTAGGTCCACACCTTCCAACGCCCTGCTTTAAATTCCCAGCGTTGGCAGCGCAAGTCCAGAGAAGATGATGCCGTTTCTGAAAGCCAAATATTTGGACAAAAATCAGATTCCCGTATTATCTCCACTTGGCTTTCAGATGAAATCATTTTTTTCACCTAGCATTCGTTTCACAGATAACTCTCACTAAACCCTACTCCACAGAAACATTAAATTCTTACAATAGGAAAGAGTAAAAGTAAACTTTATCAGAACCAAAAAAATGAAACAACCTGCAAAGAAAAATATTCCCTCCACCTCCATCACAGTTAAAGCCAAGGTCCAGTTTCCTTATTTTCCAACTTTAAATCTTAGCAGGAGGCAGCCAGTCTTCTGGCCTCTGGTCTGCTTCTGGGCTGTTGGCTGCTTTATGTTGTTTTTACATCACTGCATGAAATTTTATTTTAGAAGCGTGGAATATATTGCCCTTGCTTGTCCGAATCAAGGCTAAAATGAGTAAAGTGTGTTTTTAAGTGCTCAGGCTTTCATTCAACAAGCGTCATTGGGTTTCCGCTGTGCACCAGCCACACGGTAGAGTTGCTACATTTACAAAGGAGAAGAAAGTCACAGAGGGTCCCTGTCCTTAGGCATAAACTGTGGAAGATATATTCCATAATCTAAATCTGCCCCCAAAATAACTTCTTCCCTAAACTGTAAGAAATATCCGAGGCAGAAATGTGAGGATAGACTTGATGCAGACCTGGTCCCCAGCACCTCAGACATGTGCCCACCTCACTCCCCAACAGCTTCAGGCCTCAGACAGGCGTTCCCTGACCACCCTACTTCCCACCGCCCCGTGCCTGCTTTTACTAGTTCCATATTTCACCATCACCATCTGAATGCAACATGCTCCATAAAGGCAGGAACTATTGTCTGTGTCGTTCACTGCTGCCTCCCCAGTGCCTAAAACAGTACCTGGCACAGAGCAGATGCCAGAATAAATCTGCTGGCAAAATGATGGACACAATACAGGGTGATGGAAAGTGCGTAGTCTCTGGAGCCAAGATAAGGGTTTGAGTTCTAGGTCTGGCCTGTATTAGCCAAAGATTTCTAAGGCACAACATCAAAGCATGATTTTTAAAAAAAGAAATAGCTTGGATTTTATCAAAATTTAAATCATCTGTTCTTAAAAAAAAACACTGTTATGAGAATGAAAAGCCACAGACTGGGAGAAAACATTTGCAAATTATATATCTAACAAAGGACCCACATCTAGTGTATATAAAGAATTCTCAAAGCTCAACTACAATAAAATAGACAACCCAATTTTGTTTTTAAATAGGCAAAAGATTAAAACAGACTTTTCACCAAAGAAGATATGTTGTTGTTAGGTGTGATCAAGTTGGTTCCAACTCACAGCAACAGACAGAATGAAACACTGCCCAGCCCTGCACCATGCTCACACCCGTTGTTATGCTTGAGCCCATTGTTGCAGCCACTGTGTCATTCCTTCTCCTTGAGTGTCTTCCCCTTTTTCCCTGACTCTGTACTTTATCAAGCATGATGTCCTTCTCCAGGGACTGGTCCCTCCTGATAACATGTCCAAAATATGTGAGACACAGTCTCGCCATCCTTACTTCTAAGGAAAATTCTGGATGTACTTCTTCCAAGACAGATTTGTTCGTTCTTCTGGCATTCTATGGTATATTCAATATTCTTCTCCAACACCGTAATTCAAAGGTGTCAATTCTTCTTCAGTCTTCTTTATTCATTGTTCAGCTTTCCCATGTGTATGAGGCAATTGAAAACACCCTGGCTTGGGTCAGGTGCACCTTAGTCTTCAAGGTGACTTCTTTGCTTTTGAACACTTTAAAGAGGTCTTTTGCAGCAGATTTGCCCAATGCAATGTGTCTTTTGATTTCTTGACTGCTGCTGCCATGAGTGTTTATGGACCCAAGTAAAATGAAATCCTTGACAATTTCAATCTTTTCTCTGTTTATCATGATGTTGCTTATTGGTCCAGTTGTGTGGATTTTTGTTTTCTTTATGTGGAGGTGCAATCCATACTGAAGGCTGTGGTCTTTGATCCTCATCAGTATGCTTCAAGTGTTCCTCACTTTCAGCAAACAAGGTTGTCTCATCTGCATAACACAGATTGTCAATGCGTCTTCCTCCAATCTTGATGCTCCCTTCTTCTTCACAGAGTCCAGCTTCTTTGATTATTTGCTCAGCACACAGATAGAATAGGTCCGAAGAAGATGTAAGTATGGTAAATGAGCAAATGTGTCCACCATCATCAGTCATTTTTGTTGTTGCTAGAACTGCCCAATGTGTTTTATTGTCTGTAATTTTCGCAGAAGAAAGTTGCCAGGTCTTTCTCCCTCTGAGTACCTGGGTGGGTTTGAACCACCAACCTTTTGGTTTGCTTGGGGCGTTTAACTATTGCGCCGCCAGGACTCCTACATTAGTCATCAGAGAAGTGCAAATTAAAATCACAGTAAGGTACCACCACGCACCGGATAGAATGCTAATTAAAAAGACTGATCATATCAAATGTTGGAGAGGACATGGAAGAACTGGAACTTTCATACACTGCTGATGGAAAGGTAAAATAGTACAATTGCTTTAGAAAAGAATTTGACAGCTTCTTTAATATTTAAACACACACCTATCATATGATGCAGACTGTCACGGACTGAATTATGTTCCCCCAAAATGTGTGTATCAACTTGGCTGGGCCATGACTTCCAGCATTGTGTGGTTCTCCTCCATTTTGTGATTGTAATTTTATGTTAAAAAGGATCAGAGCGGGATTGTAACACCACCTTTACCCAGGTCACATCCCTGATCCAATGTAAAAGGAGTTTCCCTGGGGTGTGGCCCGGACCACCTTTTATCTCTCAAGAGATAAAAAGGAAAAGGAAGCAAGCAGAGAGTTGGGGACCTCATACCACCAAGAAACAGCACGGGAGGACAGCGCATCCTTTGGACCTGGGGTCCCTGCACCTGAGAAGCTCCTCGACCACAGGAGGATTGAGGACAAGGACCTTCCTCCAGAGCTGACAGAGAGGGAAAGCCTTCCCCTGGAGCTGATGCCCTGAATTTGGACTTTTAGCCTACTTTACTGTGAGGAAATAAATTTCTCATTATGTAAAGTCATCCACCTGTGGTATTTCTGTTATGGCAGCCGTAGATGACTAAGACACAGATATTCCACTCCTGGGTTTTTACTGAAAATAAATGAAAGCATATGTCCATGAAGCATATATGCACATGAAGCTTCAAACAACTTTGTTTGTAATAACCCCAAAGTGGAAGAAGCAATGAACTTCCTAAATGTCCATAAATAAGCTGTTGTTTATCCATACAATGGAATAGTATGGAAGAGTAGTACTCAGCCCCCCTCCCCCGCCCAAAGAAAGATAAATAAGGAATAAAGTATTGATGGACACAGCAACATGGATGAAACTCAAACTAATTTCACTGAGTGAAAGAAGCCAGACACGAAAGTGTATATAAAACTCTGTGATAGGAAACTTGTGCATAGCGGGAGAAGGTGGCTACACAGGGCCCACGCTGGCTCTGATGCTCTGCTGCCATCTCTAGAAATTCTTCGTAGCTTTTGAACACAGGGCCTGCATTTTCATTTTGCATTGGGCCCCATAAATTGTACAGCTAGTCCTGCCCCAAAATGTGTTCCACAGAACATTAGTTAAATTCATGTTAATTGGTATCGTAAAAAAGAGAGAGAAGATTTAGGAAATTTTGAGATAAACAAAGTTAAATAACTTCTTTTTCAATAGGACAATTGTGGAAACAGTTCAGATCAAAACCTACTTTTTAGGCTCCTTACTGCCAGTAGAAAAACTCTACTCAATACCGTACAGATTTATTATCACTGTAGATTAGACTATGTTCTATAAAAGAATGCTTTTCAAACTTTAAAGTGCTCACAAATCACTTGGAGACCCATTAAAGCACAAATCTGCATCTCAGATGGTTCTGATGCCACTGTTCCAGGCATCAGTAGAGCAAGTCTCTTGATACACCCACACACAGGTCAGGTTTTCAGGAGGATAGCTAGCTTTGTCTCTTCAATTTTAGGTTGGTTCCATCACTTAGTGACCATGGGGTCCAGGGGAAAGTTGATCTCTCTCAGCCTCCAATTCTTCCAGGTACCCTGGAAATAACTTTTGCTAGAATTATTTCAAGGGTAAAGCAAAGTAGTTTTCCACCTATTATCTCTTCTTAACAACCGTCTGTGAGTGAGCCAAGGTAGACAGCATCGTCCTACTTCAGGGGTGAGGAGCCTAAATGTTTAGGGAAGTTGGGTAGTCTGTCCAGCGTTGCATAGCAGGTAAGCCACGAGTGGAGTTGGCACCTTCATCTTTTGACTGTGAAGCTCTTGGTCTTTTACCAGTTCACTGAAATATTCTGAGGGTCTATTATAAACCAGACTCTCGCCTTTACACCATGCTGACTTACAAACAGGTTTGCTTTGTAACTAAGTTTTAAGTTACCCTTCTTTATTGGATCTTTTTTACTTCTTTTGAGAACAATTTTATTATTTTTATCAAAATGATAAATGCTTATTGTTTAAAATATTTAAGCAGTACAGGAAGTACGAAGAAGTGAGTAAAATCTTGGCATCCCAGATGTAACTAACCTCTGTTAACATTTTAATGACTATCCTTCCAGTCATCTCCTTATGACCTAAGTGTGACCTATTTGGGGAAGGAGGGAGAAGAGATGGGCCTTCTGGTCAAATAACTCTGAGATCCTCTTGCACACTGCACTGCTTCCTGGAGGTCACAGAGAACATGAGCATTTGAAAGGTTCGCCAAACTTTGCAGGAGAAGCGTTTGACATTACCAAGAGTGCTACAGTGAATATCCTTCATTCTTAAGTATATGTATTTTTTCAATTGTATCATTATTTCCTTAGGAGAAAGAGGTATGTGTATTGCTCTACACAAAGACTGTGCGAATTCACACTCCCACAAATTGTTCCTGGGAGTTCCCATTTTCTAAACCCTATTAGTCGATTTCATCAGTCCCTTTGCTCTTTGTCAATCTGATGTGCAAGCAAAACTTACCTTTGTTCTTCTCTTTTATCATGACTAAGGTTGGTCATATTTTCTTATATTGGTTGGTTAATTTGCGAATTGCTTTCTGTATTGGGAGGGAATTCCTTTTATTTTTCCTTTTTTGAGTTGTTTAATAGGAAAATTAACCTTTTACCATGTGGGTTGCAAATATTTTCACCAATGCATTTTCAACTTAATTATTCTGTTTTATTTGGCAACACAGCCATTTTAAATTTGTATATAGCCAAATACATCACTTGGGGGTTTGTGACATGCTTATAACATATTATAATTTACGAATTTACAATTAAACCCTCAACCTACCTGGAATTTATTTTCATGTGAGAACTAAGGTAACAATCTGTTTTTGTCTAAATCTCTAATCTGTTATCACAACTTTATGTACTAGATAGTTCATTATTTACTCAAAAATGGCATGATGTCTTTGCAAATTTATTTTATATTTTACATTCAGTAAAATTCTCTTTGAGTGTATAGTTGTGTGAGTTTTAACAAATGTACAGAGTTGTGTAACTACCATCACAATCGAGATATATCACCCCCCAAAGTCCCTCTTACTGCCCCTTTAGAGTCAACCCATCCCGACCCTATCCGCTGGCAGCCCACTGGTCTCTTCTCCATCCCAATCACTTTGTTTTTTCCAGAATGTCATATGAATGGAATCACACAGTGTGTAACCTTTCAGGCCTGGTTCTTTAACTTACTGTAGTGCACTGAGGCCCATCCCTATTGCTGTGTGTGCATATCGACAGGTCCTTGTAGCATTCGATTGATCCACAGTTTATCCATTCATTGGGTGAAGGACAGTTTAGATGTGATCAGTTTTTTGCAATTATGAATAAAGTTGTGAGGAACATTTGCTTACAGGTTTATGTGCAGATACATGTTTTCATTTCTCACCTAGAACTGGGATTACTGGGTCATATGGTAAGTGTTCTTTAACTTCCTGAGAGGTTGCCACGCTGTTTCCCAAAGTAGCCGTACCACTTTGCATTACCACCAGAAATGAAGGTGAGTTCCAGTTTCTCCACATCCTCGCCAGCACTTAGTATTTCAGGGTTTTTTGTTTGCTTACTTCTTTTCTTTTCTTTTATCTATTCTAGTAAGTGTGTAATAGTTTGTGGTTTTAATTTACATTTCCCTAATGACAAATGATGCTGAGCATTTTTCTTTTTCTTTTTTTGCCATTTCTTTATCTTCCTTGGTGAAGCGTCTTTTCAAATATTTTGCCACCTTCTTTATTAAATTGTTTATATTTTAATTTTTGAGTTGACATGGTATATTTCTATGCCCTGCACTTTTCTATCTATTTGAGTCTGTTTCTGGGTCTTCTGTACCAGTCCACTAATCTGCCTGTCTATTCCTGTGCCAGGACTGTACTGTCTTTATCACATCACAGTAATAAAATATATTTCATTCTTAGGCAAAGAAACACTAAAGAAGACATTCAGGTAGCTCAGAGATACATGAGGAAATGCTCACGATCATTAGCCATTAGAGAAATACAGATCAAAACTACAATGAGATTCCATCTCACTCCAACAAGGCTAGCATTAATCCAAAAAACACAACATAATAAATGTTGGAGAGGATGTGGAGAGATTGGAACACTTACACACTGCTGGTGGGAATGTAAAATGGTACAACCACTTTGGAAATCGATTTGGCACTTCCTTAAAAAGTTAGAAATAGAACTAGCATACAATGCAGCAATCCCACTCCTTGGAATATATCCTGGAGAAATAAGAGCCTTTACATGAACAGATATATGCAGACCCATGTTTATTGCGGCACTGTTTACAATAACAAGAAGATGGAAGCAACCAAGGTGCCCATCAACAGATGAATGGATAAATAAATTATGGTATATTCACACAGTAGAATGCTATGCATTGATAAAGAACAACGATGAATCCATGAAACATTTCATAACATGGACGAATCTGGAAGACATTATGCTGAGTGAAATTAGTCAGTTGCACAAAGACAAATATTGTATGAGGCCACTATTATAAGAACTCGAGAAATAATTCAAACAGAGAAGAAAATATTCTTTGATGGTTACAAGAGGGTTGGAAGGAGGGAGAGAGGGAAAGGTGTATTCACCAATTCATAGTAAACAAGAACTATTTTAGGTGAAGAGAAAGACAACACACAATACAGGAGAGGTCAGCACAACTGGACTAAACCAAATACAAAGAAGTTTCTTGAATAAACTGAACACTTCGAAGACCAGTGTAACAGTGGCGGGAGTTTGGGGACCATGGTTGCAGGGGACATCTAGGTCAACTGGCATAATAAAATCTATTAAGAAAACATTCTGCATCCCACTTTGGAGAATGGCATCTGGAGTCTTAAATGCTAGCAAGAGGCCATCTAAGATGCATCAATTGGTCTCAACCCACCTGGATCAAAGGAGAATGAAGAACACCAAGGACACAAGGTGATTATAAGCCCAAGAGACAGAAAGGGCCACATGAGCCAGAGACTACATCATCCTGAGACCAGAAGAACTAGGTGGTGCCTGGCTACAACCGATGACTGCCCTGACTGAACACAACAGAGAGCCCCTGAGGGAGCAGGAGAGCAGTGGAATGCAGACCTCAAATTCTCGTAAAAAGACCAGACTTAATGGTCTGACTGAGACTAGAAGGACCCCAGAGGTCATAGTCCCCAGGCCTTCTGTTAGCCCAAGACAGGAGCCATTCCCAAAGCCAACTCTTCAGACAGGGATTGGACTGGACTATGGGATAGACAATGATACTGGTGAGGAGTGAGCTTCTTGGACCAAGTAGACACATGAGACTATGTGGGCAGCTTCTGTCTGGAGGGGAGATGAGAGGGTAGAGGGGGTCAGAAGCTGGCCGAATGGACATGAAAATAGTGAGTGGAGAGAAGGAGTGTGTTATCTCATTAGGGGGAGAGCAAGTAGGAGTATATAGCAAGGTGTATATAAACTTTTTTATGAGAGACTGACTTGATTTGTGAACTTTCACTTAAAACACAATAAAAATTTAAAATATGTATATATTTCATTCTTATAAGACAAGTTTTCCTTTAGTACTCTTTTTCAAAATACCCTCAGTTATTTTTACATATTTTTTCCAGATTAACTTTGGAATGATTCTGTGCAGTTGCTCCCAAATTCTGTTGGGACATTAACCTGCAACAATATTGAATTCAATAAATTAGTTTAGGAAAAACAACCCTTTATAACACTGTCTTCCAATTCAAGAAAAGACAGACCTTTCTTTCTATTGAAACCTTTGCTTGTGTCTGATATGTTGAATTTTTCAGGTGTTCACATTTAGTCTGGTTTTGTATCCAGCATGCACACAATCAGATATAGAATCAGAAATGGAAACAGGATAATGGTTGGCAGAGCACTGGTTCAGTCCAGCGCTGGCCTGGCTGGAGCCTGGCCCATGTCAGTGATGTGTTTCACATCTGTCCTATTTTAGCTATTTGTAAAGGTTACAGCACTAAATTTGAGGATTAGAGAAGCAAATAACCCTGGATTCAGCTAAGACACCAACTCTTTATTCAGCCCATAACTCTTTGCAGTGGATGAAAACCCCTTCAGTTCATTTGTTAACCCCAGGGAGACCTGGCCTCTTCTGACAGTGGTTCAGAGGAGTCTGTGCTGCTATGGATGGCAGCTGCTCACACATGGCTACACATTGTGACATGTTAAGAATCCCACGTTCTTAGTTTTTAGGATAAATATAATCCCATGCGGACACTTTTTTTTTTCTTTTGAAAAGAGCCATTTAGCCTAACCTGCAAAAGAATTCTTGTGGACAGGGAAGCCAACCAACAACCCAGCCTGTAAGCTGCCACTGCAGCTGGGTCCACTCCCAGCTCCTGTTCGTAACATGCCCAGGTCCAATCTTCGCTTCATTTTCAAGAGACTTGTTGTTGTTCTTATTAGGTGCCATCAAGTCGGTCTTGACTCATACCCACCCTACACACAACAGAAAAAACTCTGCCCGGTCCTGCGCTAGCCACACAATTGTTGCTATGCTTGAATCCATTGTTGCAGCCACTGTGTCAATCCATTCTGTTGAGGGTCTTCCCCTTTTTCCCTGATCCTCTATTTTACCAAGAATGATGTCCTCCTCCAGGGACTAATGCCTCCTGATAATATGTCCAAAGTATGTAAGACACAGTCTCGCCATCCTTCCTTCTAAGGATCATTCTGGTTGTACTTCTTCCAAGGCAGATTTGTTCACTCTTCTGGCAGTCCTGGGTATATTCAATACTCTTCGCAATACCACAATTCAAAGGCATCAATTCTTCTTTGGTCTTCCTTATTTATTGTCCAGCTTTCACATGCATATCAGGCAATTGAAAGTGCACCTTAGTCCTCAAGGTGATATCTTTGCTTTTCAACACTTTGAAGAGGTCTTTAGCAGGAGATTTGCCTAATGCAATGCATCTTATCATTTCTTTCTTTTTCTTTTGATAATTTTTATTGTGCTTTAAGTGAAAGTTTACAAATCAAGTCAGTCTCTCACACAAAAACCCATATACACTTTGCTACACACCCCCGATTACTCTCCCCCTAATGAGACAGTCTGCTCTCTCCCTCCACTCTTTCTTTTCGTGTCAATTTCAGCAGCTTCTAACCCCGTCCACCCTCTCATCTCCCCTCCAGGCAGGAGATGCCAAAGTAGTCTCAACTGTCCACATGATCCAAGAAGCGCACTCCTCACCAGCATCCCTCTCCAACCCATTGTCCAGTCCAATCCATGTCTGAAGAGTTGGCTTCGGGAATGGTTCCTGTCCTGAGCCAACAGAAGGTCTGGGGGCCATGAACACCAGGGTCCTTCTAGTCTCAGTCAGACCATTAAGTCTGGTCTTATGAGAATTTGGGGTCTGCATCCCACTGCTCTCCTGCTCCCTCAGGGGTTCTCTCTTGTGTTCCCTGACAGGGCAGTCATTGGTTGTGGCCGGGAATCATCTAGTTCTTCTGGTCTCAGGATGATGTAGTCTCTGGTTCATGTGGCCCTTTCTGTCTCTTGGGCTCATAATCACCTTGTGTCCTTGGTGTTCTTCATTCTCCTTTGATCCAGGTGGGTTGAGACTAATTGATGCATCTTAGATGGCTGCTTGCTAGCGTTTAAGACCCCAGATGCCACTCTTCAAAGTGGGATGTAGAATGTTTTGTGAATAGATTTTATTATACCAATTGACTTAGATGTCCCCTGAAACCATGGTTCCCAGACCCCTGCCTCTGCAATGCAGGCCTTCGAAGCATTCAGTTTATTCAAGAAACTTCTTTGCTTTTGGTTAAGTCCAGATGTGCTGACATCCCCTGTATTGTGTGCTGTCTTTCCCTTCACCTAAAATAGTTCCTATCTACTATCTAATTAGTGAATGTCCGCCTCCCATTCTCCCTCCCTCCCCCTTCTCGTAACCACAAAAGAACGTTTTCTTCACAGTTTAAACTATTTCTCAAGTTCTTATAATAATGGTCTTATATAATATTTGTCCTTTGGCAACTGACTAATTTCACTCAGCATAATGCCTTCCAGATTCGTCCATGTTATGAAATGTTTCATGGATTCATCGTTGTTCTTTATCAATGCATAGCATTCTACTGTGTGAATATACCATAATTTACTTATCCATTCATCTGTTGATGGGCACCTTGGTTGCTTCCATCTTCTTGTTATTGTAAACAGTGCCGCAATAAACATGGGTCTGCATATATCTGTTCATGTAAAGGCTCTTATTTCTCCAGGATATATTCCAAGGAGTGGGATTGCTGCATTGTATGCTAGTTCTATTTCTAACTTTTTAAGGAAGTGCCAAATCGATTTCCAAAGTGGTTGTACCATTTTACATTCCCACCAGCAGTGTGTAAGTGTTCCAATCTCTCTACAGCCTCTCCGACATTTATTATGTTGTGTTTTTTGGATTAATGCTAGCCTTGTTGGAGTGAGATGAAATCTCATTGTAGTTTTGATCTGCATTTCTCTAATGGCTAATGATGGTGAAAATTTCCTCATGTATCTGTTAGCTACCTGAATGTCTTCTTTAGTGAAGTGTCTATTCATATCTTTTGCCCATTTTTTAATTGGGTTATTTCTCTTTTTGCAGTTGAGTTTTTGCAGTATCATGTAGATTTTAGAGATCAAGAGCTGATCAGAAATGTCATAGCTAAAAAGTTTTTCCCAGTCTGTAAGTAGTCTTTTTACCTTTTTGGTGAAGTGTTTGGATGAGCATAAGTGTTTGATTTTTAGGAGCTCCCAGTTATCTAGTTTTTGTTCTGCATTGTTGATAACATTTTGTATACTGTTTATGTCATGTATTAGGGCGCCTAACGTTGTCCCTATTTTTTCTTCCATGATCTTTATCATTGTAGAATTTATATTTGGGTCTTTGATCCATTTTGAGTTAGTTTCTGTGTATGGAATGAGGTATGGGTCTTGTTTCATTTTTTTACAGATGGATATCCAGTTATGCCAGCACCATTTGTTAAAAAGAATGTCTTTTCCCCATTTAACTGTTTTGGGACCTTTGTCAAATATCAACTACTCATATGTGGATGGATTTATATCTGGATTCTCAATTCCGTTCCATTGGTCCGTGTTTCTGTTGTTGTACCAGTACCAGGCTGTTTTGACTACTGTGGCAGTATAATAGGTTCTAAAATCAGGTAAAGTAAGGCCTCCCACTATGTTCTTCTTTTTCAGTAATGCTTTATTTATCCGGGGCCCCTTTCCCTTCCATATGAGGTTGGTGATTTGTTTCTCCATCTCATTAAAGAATGTCGTTGGGAGCTGGATCGGAATTGCATTAGATGTATAGATCGCTTTTGGTAGAATAGACATTTTTATACTGTTAATTCTTCCTATCCACAAGCAGGGTATGTTTTTCCACTTATGTAAGTCTCTTTTGGTTTCTTGCAGAAACGTACTGTAGTTTTCTTTGTATAAGTCTTTTACATCTCTGGTAAGATTTATTCCTAAGTATTTTCTTCTTGGGGGCTACTGTATATGGCATTGATTTGGTGATTTCCTCTTCGATGTTCTTTTTGTTGGTGTAGAGAAACACAACTGATTTTTGTATGTTTATCTTGTATCCTCATACTCTGCTGAACTCTTCTGTTAGTTTCAGTAGTTTTCTGGAGGATTCCTTAGGGTTTTCTGTGTATAAGACCATGTCATCTGAAAATAGAGATACTTCTACTTCTTCCTTACCACTGTGGATGCCCTTTATTTCTTTATCTAGCCTAATTGTTCTGGCTAGGGTCTCCAACACAATGTTGAATAAGAGCGGTGATAAAGGGCATGCTTGTCTGGTTCCCAATCTCAATGGGAATGTTTTCAGGCTGTCTGCATTTAGGGTGATGTTGGCTGTTGGCTTTGTAGAAATGCCCTTTATTATGTTGAGGAATTTTCCTTCTATTCCTATTTTGCTGAGAGTTTTTATCATGAATGAGTGTTGAACTCTGTCAAATGCCTTTTCTGCATCAATTGATAAAATCATGTGATTCTTGTCTTTTGTTTTATTTATGTGGTGGATTACATTAATTGTTTTTCTAATGTTGAGCCATCCCTACATAAAATAATGAATTCCACTTGGTCACGGAGAATTATTTTTTTGATATGTTGTTGAATTCTATTGGCTAGAATTTTGTTGAGGATTTTTGCATCCATGTTCATGAGGGATATAAGCCTATAATTTTCTTTTCTTGTGGTGTCTTTACCTGGTTTTGGTATCAGGGATATGGTGGCTTCATAGAATGAGTTTGGTAGTATTCCGTCCTTTTCTATGCTCTGAAATACCTTTAGTAGTAGTGGTGTTAAATCTTCTCTGAAAGTTTGGTAGAACTCTGCAGTGAAGCCAAGTGGCTTTTTTTTTTTTTTAATAACTTTTATTGTGCTTTAAGTGAAAGTTTGCAAATCAAGTCAGTCTGTCACATATAAGCTTATCTACAGCTTACTCCATACTCCCACTTACTCTCCCCGTAATGAGTCAGCCCGCTCCCTCCTTCCAGTCTCTACTTTCGTGACGATTTTGCCAGTTTCTAACCCTCTCTACCCTCCTATCTCCCCTCCAGACAGGAGATGCTAACACACTCTCAAGTGTCCACCTGATACAAGTAGCTCACTCTTCATCAGCGTCTCTCTCCAACCCATTGTCCAGTACCTTCCATGTCTGATGAGTTGTCTTAGGGAATGGTTCCTGTCCTGGGACAACAGAAGGTTTGGGGACCATGACCGCTGGGATTCCTCTAGTCTCAGTCAGACCATTAAGTCTGGTCTTATGAGAATTTGGGGTCTGCATCCCACTATTCTCCTGCTCCCTCAGGGGTTCTCTGTTGTACTCCCTGTCAGGGCAGTCATCGGTTGTGGCTGGGCACCATCTAGTTCTTCTGGTCTCAGGATGATGTAAGTCTCTGGTTCATATGGCCCTTTCTGTCTCTTGGGCTCATAGTTATCGTGTAACCTTGGTGTTCTTCATTCTCCTTTGATCCAGGTGGGTTGAGACTCATGAATGCATGTTAGATGGCCGCTTGTTAGCATTTAAGACGCCAGAGGCCACATTTCAAAGTGGGATGCAGAATGTTTTCATAATAGAATTATTTTGCCAATTGACTTAGAAGTCCCCTTAAGCCATAGTCCCCAAACCCCCACCCTTGCTCCGCTGACCTTTGAAGCATTCCGTTTATCCCAGAAACTTCTTTGCTTTTGGTCCAGTCCAGTTGAGCTGACCTTCCCTGTACTGAGTATTGTCCTTCCCTTCACCTAAAGTAGTTCTTATCTACTAACTAATCAGTAAATAACCCTCTCCCACCTTCCTTCCCTTCCCCCCTCATAATCACAAAAGTATGTGTTCTTCTCAGTTTATACTATTTCTCAAGATCTTATAATAGTGGTCTTATACAATATTTGTCCTTTTGCCTCTGACTCATTTCATTCAGCATAAAGCCTTCCAGGTTCCTCCATGTTATGAAATGTTTCACAGATTCATCACTGTTCTTTATCGATGCGTAGTATTCCATTGTGTGAATATACCATAATTTATTTAACCATTCATCTGTTGATGGACACCTTGGTTGCTTCCAGCTTTTTGCTATTGTAAACAGAGCTGCAATAAACATGGGTGTGCATATATCTGTTTGTGTAAAGGCTCTTATTTCTCTAGGATATATTCCGAGGAGTGGGATTTCTGGGTTGTATGGTAGTTCTATTTTTAACTTTTTAAGAAAACGCCAGATAGATTTCCAAAGTGGTTGTACCATTTTACATTCCCACCAGCAGTGTATAAGAGTTCCAATCTCTCTGCAGCCTCTCCAACATTTATTATGTTGTGTTTTTTGGATTAATGCCAGCCTTGTTGGAGTGAGATGGAATCTCATCATAGTTTTAATTTCCATTTCTCTAATGGCTAATGATCGACAGCATTTTCTCATATATCTGTTAGCTGCCTGAATATCTTCTTTAGTGAAGTGTGTGTTCATATCCTTTGCCTACTTTTTGATTGGGTTGTTTGTCTTTTTTGGTTGAGTTTTAACAGAATCATATAGATTTTAGAGATCAGGCGCTGGTCGGAGATGTCATAGCTGAAAATTCTTTCCCAACCTGTAGATGGTCTTTTTACTCTTTTGGTGAAGTCTTTAGATGAGCATAGGTGTTTGATTTTTAGGAGCTCCCAGTCATCTGGTTTCTCTTCATCTTTTCTGGTAATGTTTTGTATTCTGTTTATGCCTTGTATTAGGGCTCCTAACGTTGTCCCTATTTTTTCTTCCATGATCTTTATCATTTTAGTCTTTATGTTTAGGTCTTTGATCCACTTGGAGTTAGTTTTTGTGCATGGTGTGAGGTATGGGTCCTGTTTCATTTTTTTGCAAAACTATGCCACTTAAAACAACAAACATTTAATATTTCACAGTTTCTATAGGTCAGGAATCTGAGCACGGCTTAGTTGGGTGCCTCTGGATCAAGGTTCCTCATGAAGCTGCAGTCAAGCTGACATCCAGGACTGTGCACTCATCTAAAGTTTTGATTAGGGAGCATCTGTTTCCAAGCTCACTCACATGGTTGTTGGCGTAGTTTGGTTCCATGCAGGCTGCTGGACTGAGCACCTCAGATCCTTGCAGGCTGTTGGCCAGAAGCATCCTTCAGTTACTTGCCACATGGACAAGGGCAGCTCACAAAATGGCAGCTGGCTTCCCTCAGAGCAAGCGAGCAAGAGAGATCCCCCAAGATGGAAAACACAGTCTTGGAAGTGACATTTTCTTTCTATTCATACATGAGTCAGGGCACAGATGAGGACATACCTAAAGTCCCTGATGAGTTTGATTTTGCTCAGATTAAACAATGAAGAAGAAAGGTAAAAGCGCAGTTATCTAGGACACAAGCACATCACTGCAGCTAGAACTCAGTTGAATAGCCACATCCTGGCTCTGAGAGAAGTTGGGAAATATCATTTTTATTTTATACAGCTATATGGCCAGCTAAAATTTCTCTGTTAATCTGAGAAGGATGAAGTGGACAGATATTAAGGGACTAGTAGCAGCTTCTGGCCTACTGAGTACTGAGAGATGTTTCACAGGAACTATGGTGAGCTTTAGTCAGGATGCAATAAAACAAAGGAAAACTCCTCCCCCCTAGATATCAGTGACTAACTGAGCAAAAGTTGAACTCTTGTAAAGTCCATTGCAGGTCTAGGACATCTCAGACAAGCTGCTCCCTGGGGTAGCTCAATATTTCAGGTTGCTCACCTGTGCCAACCATGACATTAGCAGGGGAGAGATGATGAGCCACACAGAAGTGACACACGTCACATCTACTCAGGTATCATTGGCCAAAAAAGTCATACGGCCACACCTAACTTCAAGGGGTGGCAGGAATTACAATCCTCCTACAAACTTGGAAGGAGAAGGAAGCAAAAAGAATTGGAAAGTGGGACCTCATAAAAGTTAAATACCTATGTTCGTCAAAAGACTTTGTCAGAAGAGTAAAGAGAGAAACTACAGACTGAAAAATAGTTCTTAGGAATGATATAACCTGTAAGGGTCTAATATCTAAAAAAGCACACTTTCACAACTTAACAAGGAAATGACAAATATCCTAGTCAAAAACTGGGCAAAGGACATGAACAGACACTTCACTAAAGGGGATATTCACATTGTCAACAGACACATGAAAAGATGCTCAGCATCATTAGCCATCAGGGAAACGAAAATTAAAACCACAATGAGATATCATTTCACTCCCACTAGGATGGCTAAGATTTAAAAATAAAATACACACATGCACATGGAAAATAACAAGTGTTGGGGGAATATGGAGAAATTCCCTCCACTGTTTGTAGGATTACAAAATGGTATGGCTGTTCTGGAAAACAGTCTGGTGGTTCCTCAAAAAACTAGAGGTAGAGCTGTCATAAAAAAATATGACCCAGCAATTCCACTCCTAGGTGTATACCCTAGGGATCTAATAGAAGTGACATGAACACCTCTGTACACGTACTTTCTTTTCAGCACTATTCACAATAACAAAAAGATGGAAACAACCTAAGTGCCAATTAACAGATGAATAGATACGTAAAATGTGGTACATAGGTACACTGGAATATCATTCATCAATAAAGAAAAATGAGTTCCCGTGCATACACCTGGAAGAGATTATGTTGAGAAAAAAGTAGTCAATCACAAAAAAACAAATATGGTATGCTCTCACTTTTATGAAATGACATGAATATGTAAATAGGTAAATACACAGAAACTAATGGTTACCAGGAGTGAGGGAGGGGAGGGGAAAGACAGAAGGGCTCCCTACATAGTAGTCACTTTTTGTTTATAGAAATGGGAAAGGTGGCACTAAATGTGGGTGAAGTTTTCACAGCATGACTGATGTAACTGATGTCAAGAAGCTGTACACAGGGAAAAGGGATGATGGGCAAATGCTAGGTTGTATATGGTTTTGCAACAATAACAACAACTCCCCAAAAGACAGGAAGGCTACTGATGCTCATACTAATTAGACACAATCACCTCATAGGATTAGCTCTCTTGGTTTGGGGCTTAGGGCTGTGGTCTTGTGGGACAATCCAGTCAATCGGCATAGTATAGTTCTTAATGTTCTACCTCCTGGTATGATGAGTAGCATTTAGGGTCTTAAAAGCTTATGAGCAGCCATGTAAGACACAACTATTGGTCTTTATTCATCTGGAACAAAAGAGAAAGAAGGAAACTCAAGAATCAGAGAAGGAACTGGAATACAGAACTGTCTACATGAACCACTTCCCCCTCTACCTTGAGACCAGAGGAACTAGATGAATATTCTGGTCAGGAAAACAATAGATTAATCCTGACAAAAAGTAGAAAAATGTGTAATATAACTTCAAATTCTTAAAGAATCTAGACTTACAGGACCTGTTCACCTGCAGAGGTCCCTGATACTATGGCCCTGAGTAATTCTTCAAACCTTGAATTTAAACTATTCTCTGAACTCCCCTTTAAATTAAGTAACAGATTAACCCAAAGAGTAAAAATTGTCACCCTTGAGTATTGTGTTTCTTTAAAAAAAAAAATTATATAAGACCAAAGAGTCAACCACTCTTGGATGAGAGGGTTGGGGGACAGAGATTAACAGAAGTGAAACAACTAGAACAGAAATAACGACAATGTTGACACAATGTGAAGACAGTAACCAATGTCACTGATTATTACATCTAGAAACTGTGGAATGGGAGAGGGTTTTGCTGTGTATATTTTTACCCAAAATAAAATGAAATTAAAACAAGAATTGGTAAGCAACATTATGTCTATGATATCTTTTTAAAATAATTTTGTTGTGGTAAAATATATGTAACAAAAAATTGCCATTTTAACCATTGTTTTTTTTCTTTGTATTGTGCTTTAGGTGAAAGTTTACAGAGCAAATTAGTTCCTCATTCAACAATTAATACACAAATTGTTTTATGACATTGGTTGAAATCCCTGCTATATGTCAATACTCTCCCCTTCTCCACTCTGGGTTCCCTGTTTTCATTCCTCCCATTTTCCTGTCCCTTCCTGCCTTCTCACCTTTACTTTTGGGCAGGTGTGCCCATTTGGTCTTGTATACATGATTGAACTACAAAGCATGTTCCTCGTATGTGTTATTGTTTTATAGACCTGTTTAATCTTTGGCTGAAAGGTGAACTTCAGGAGTGGCTTCAGTTCTGAGCTAAAAAGATGTCAGGGGGCCATAATACTGGGGTTCCTCCAGTCTCTGTCAGATCAGTAAATCTGGTCTTTTTCTTATGAATCTGAATTTTGTTCTACATTTTTCTCCAGCTCTGTCCAGGACCTTCTATTGTGATCCCTGTCAGAGCTGTAGGTGGTGGTAGCAGGGCACCATCTAGTTGTGATGGTCTCAGTTTGGTGCAGACTGTGGTAGGTGTAGTCCATTCATCCTTTAGACTAATCTTTCCCTTGTGTCTTTGATTTTCTCCATTCTCCCTTGCTCCAAGCCAGGTGGGACCAGTAGACGTATCTTAGATGGACATTCACAAGTTTTTAAGACTCCAGACGCTACTCACCAAAGTAGAATGTAGAACATTTTCTTTATAAATTATGTTTTGCCAATTGAGCTAGACGTCCCCCCAACACCATGGTCCCCAGCCCTCAGCCCAGTAACTTGGTCCTTCAGGAAGTTTGGATGTGTCTAGGAAATTTCTATGAATACTCTTTGGTTAAGTTGTGCTGACGTTCCCAATATTGTGTACTCTTACCCTTCAACAAAGTTATCGCTTATAGTGATAACTTAAAAGTGTTTTTCCCTCCTCACCTCTCCCCTCCCTTGTAACCATCAACGACTAGTTTTTTTTGTATAAACATTTTCATGAGTTTTTATAATGGTGGTCTTATACAGTATTTGTCCTTTTGTGGTTGACTTATTTCACTCAGCATAATGCCCTCCAGATTCGTCCATGTTGTGAGATGTTTCGAAGATTCATCATTGTCCTTTATTGTTTTGTAATAGTCCATAGTGTGTATGCACCATAGTTTGTTTATCCATTCATCTGTTGATGTACACTTAGGTTGTTTTCATCTCTTTGCTATTGTGAATAATGCTGCAGTGAACGTGGGTGTGCATATGTCTATTCATATGACAATTCTTATTTCTCTAGGATATATTCCTAGGAGTGGGAATGCTGGATCATATAGTATTTCTATTTCTAGCTTTTTGAGGTGGCTCCATATCGTTTTCCATCATGGTTGTCTTCTGGTGTTTGTACATTGTTAGTTATGATTTGTGTCCTATTTATGCCATGTATTAGGGCCCCTTCTTCCATGATCTTTATAGTTTTAGGTTTTATATTTAGCTCTTTTGTGCGTGTGTGATGTACAACCATCACCACTATTTATTTCAAATAATTTCATCACCCTGAAGAGAGACTCAGTACCCCTTAAACCTCCCTATTCCCCCCTCCAGCCTTAGTAACCACCGGTAAACTTCTGTCACTATGCATTTGCCTATTCTTGGCACTTTATACAATATTTGCCCTTTTGTTCCTGTCTTATTTTACTCAGCATAATGTTCTCAAGGTTCATCCATGCTGTAGCATGTACCAGCTCTCCGTTTCTCTTAATGGCTAACCATACTCCATCGTAATGATGTGCTGAGTGGTTTCAAGTTAGCCCTGGTGCAGCAGAAGCAGTCCTAGAGAAAGAGGAACAGCTTGATGCCTACTCAAGGTTCCAGACCTGAGCCCATCCCAGCCTGTTGCACTGTACTGGATGCTAGCAGGTTCCCAGTGCATCCAGGTTTGGATCACAAGCTATTAACTCATTTACAGAGAAGAACAGTCTTACGGTATAGCTGGAAATGAACTTGGAAATTTGTTCCAACAGCAGAAAATGAAATGACTACAGATAAATTATATTGTTTACCCATCAACATAGACCACCCATCTCTTTATTACTTGTTGTTTTGGTGACTTATTAAATAACTTAGTCAGAAAACGTTACACAATACACTCCGCATGGAAAGCCCTAGCCCTGGATGCCAACATATACATGAAATTTCTGTGTTTTCTACCTCAGCTGTTGGTAGATGGGACCCATATTTTTTCCAAACAAGAACAGTTCACTTACGGGTTTTA
Source organism: Loxodonta africana (assembly GCF_030014295.1). Classification (NCBI taxonomy): domain Eukaryota; kingdom Metazoa; phylum Chordata; class Mammalia; order Proboscidea; family Elephantidae; genus Loxodonta; species Loxodonta africana. The sequence continues at coordinate 39,512,835 of NC_087342.1, forward strand.
GTCTCCAACCATGCTATCTTTCTTGTGACATCATGTGACTTTGGCATCAGCTTCCTCCCCTGCCCCACCCCCACTGTGTGGTAATGAATGAGGTATTTTTGTTACTTTAGTCCATGTTTTCCAGGCCGTCCTGGGGTGCTCTACAGCTAAGGAGAAAACCACTTATGCAATGTGAAATCGGAATTGCACTGCTCTTTTTCCAGGTGGGACCAGCTGGCTCTCTCCGTGCACTGTTATAGTTTCTCCACAGACAAATCTGAAAATCTCTGTGGCTTCACATAGTACAAATTTATTTCTCATTTACTTTAAGTCCAAAATGTATATTTCTCATCATCAACAGCAGGCTCAGATCCATAGAGTTATTCAGAGACCCAGGCTAATAGAAACTTCACCATCTTCAATAAGGCTTGCAAGTTTGTCTGAGGCATCTGCAGCCCATCCAGCAAAGTACGAAGAGAGCAGAGAAAGCACATCCACACTGAACCACTTTTGACCAAGAAGTGACACACATGACTTTTCCCTCACTTGCACTGGCAAAAACTAATCACACAGCCCCACAGAGACAAAAGAGCAGTTGGGAAATGCGCTCCGTGGCTGGGCAGCAGCTTCCCAGTGACTGCCCCACACCAAAGAATGGGAAGCAGGAGTCCTTGGTGGGTGGCAGCCTCCTCTGCCAGAGGGAAATGGTTTCCTTTGGGGCTCTTTCTCCTAATTTTCCCAATCATCAAATCCAGGTTGTCCAGTGCAGGGAATTAAAATAAGTTCCAGAGGATCCTCATAGAATGCTAAAATCAATCATCTCATGACATGCACTTCTTTACTTATGGTGATGAAGACTGCTCCCAGGTTCCTGGTTTTTTCCATTGCAGGCTTAATGCAGGGTAGACTTATAATGATTTTTTGGGTTATGCATTAAGATAGCAATTATTGTTCTTTGTGTCATCATCAAAAAGAGAGTAAATGGTGTGGCAGAGAGACTTGGGAGCTGCTGAGAAATCTCATCCATTAACGCCACACAATAATCAGGAAAGAATGTTCCAAAAGCCTACCATAATCCTAATCCTGACATTCCAACCCACAAAAATGTCAGCCTTCCCAGATCTCTGACTTTCCAGATGCCTATGGAGCACTAGACGACATCAGGGTCAGCTGCCACAGCTTAAGTGTCAGCTGCACAAGCCCCCAGTCGAGGTAACAGCCAATAACCGGAGAACTATTCTGAACAAACTCCTTAGGGTAAGTGTAAATGCCTGGGACCAATGTTTTAACCATTTGTTCACCCTGAAGCTTAGTTTATTGGTTGTTACTGCTTGTACTGCGAACTTCACAGTCACAAGTATACTGCAATGCAGAACAGTCTCAGCAAAAAGGGAGTTTCAATCAGAAAAATCTGTCACCACTGGACCCTCCTTAATTAATTCCTAATAGGTGCTTTATCTTTAAACTTTAGGACCCTATGCCCTGACTTCTTTCTGGGCAGAATGGTAGATAGAGTTAGTAGAACTTTTCTACCGTTCTCAAAAGGCATTTATTTCAGAGGACAGAAAGGTATATCAAGACAAAAGTAAGGCACTCTTAAAAACCTGATGGGTGTGCTTCCATGCTTTCTCCTCACATATAAACAGGTACAAACAAATATCTGTACCCCTACAAAGATGAGTGTGCTTTGTTGGAACTAGATTACTTGTATATACATTAATTTGTTGTTGTTGCTTTGTTAGCTGCCATTGAGTCAGCCTCTGACTCATAGCGATCCCATGCACAACAGGATCAGATAGCTGTGATTCATAGGGTTTTCACTGATTGATTTTTAGTATTAGATTGCCAGGCTTTTCTTCCTATTCAGTCTTAATCTGAAAACTCTGCTGAAACCAGTTTGGCAGCACAGCAACACGCAGGCCTCCAATGAGATATGGTTGGTGGCTGTGCATGAATTGCATTGGCGAGTAATCCAGCTTGAACCTCCCATATGGAAAACAAGAATTCTACCACTGAACCACCATGGCCCTCATACACATTCACTTAAGCATGTTCTTTTGACTTACTGTATAAAGAACGCTCCTACCAGTCAGATCAAGCTCCTGTGACAGATTTTTTTTTTTTTACATAAATGGAACCACATCATAAACATCCAGTTTCGTTATTGATGCACTCTTCTGTCTTCTCTTTCACTTGCCCCTCCACCTCAGGCTCTTCTCTGCCAGCCCTCCTCCTGTCCCCACCCCAGGTGTCCTTTGGTACCTCACTCACGCTCCTGTAACCATCTATATTTACAAACAGCCTTTTTATTGTTTTTTTTAAAATAAGGAGTCCTAGCATTCACACTTCTCTGCTCTTTCCTCCCTTACTCAAGCATTTCCCATGGAAATCTCTCCTGGCTTATTGGTAGAGCTGTCATTCATTCTTTTTAATGGCTGTGTAATATTCCGTAGTGTGAAGGTACCACAATTTTTTCAAGCATTTTTCTGCTAATGAGCATTAACTTTGTTTGCAACTTTGCCACAGGGAAGACTGCTACTAATTTTTCTTTAGGAAGCTAATTATTGGAGGTCATATATTACATACAAACGCATATTCATTGTGCCTTAAATAAGGCAGGGATTTCAACTGGCTATGCTAACATTTTTCTTATTTCAGGTCTTTAGCATTTTTACCTAAAGATTCACTCCGAAAACCCACTGCCATTGAGTCAATTCCAACTCATATCTACCCTACGGGACAGAGTAGAACTGCCTCATAGAGTTTCCAAGGAGTGCCTGGAGGATTTGAACTGCCGACCTCTTGGTAAACAGTCATAGCTCTTATCCACTACACCACCAAAGTTTCCAAAGATTCACTCAGGTGCTGTAAATTTTGTGTCCTCTCAGACCAGAACATGCCATCCATTCATGTTATAATCATTACTTCTTAACTTGCCCTCTCCTTTCATTATCTTCAAGTTTGTCCAGCTCCAAGCTCCCCAAGTAAAAAAATCTTTATTCTTCTGATACCAAAGATTCCCATCAGTGAATCCTAACAAACTTGTTGTTGTCATTAGTTGCCATTGAGTCAGCTTCAACTCACGGAGACCCTGTGTAAAACAGAACAGAATGTTGCCTGGCCCTGTGCTATCTTCATAATCATTGGTATACTCAAATCTATTGTAGCAGCCACTGTGTATTTTGAGTGCCTTCTAACCTAAAGGACTCATTTTCCGGCACTATATTAGACAGCAGTTTGTAGTGGTCCATAAGGTTTTCATTGACTAATTTTCAGAAGATCACCAGGCCTTTTTTTCTGGTCTGTCTTATGCTGAAACCTGTCCAGCATGTGTGACCCTGCTGGCATTTGAAATACTGGTGGCATAGCTTCCAGCATCACAGCAACACACAAGCTAACACGGCATGACAAACTGACTGTCAGGTGGTGGCTCACAAAATTACTGGCTTCCCAAAAGCATCTGGAACAGTAATTCTAAAAAGCACTTGTGGGACTTGCAAAGGCTTGTATTTTCATAAACTAGACCTTGAGGAGTTTCAGCTGAGCCTTGAGTGGAGGAAGGGTCAAAAGCAGCATGTATAGTTTGCATTTACTCTTGAAGAACCCTGATATCTGCTTGTAATACAGCATAATGAATTGTCTAAATTCATGAGGGCCAATTTCACAAATAATAATCTACATCAGAACAAAGCTGGTTCCTATGAGGCAGAGATTACATCTCTCTCCACTGCTCTGCTTCTCCATTATTTCAGACTTCAGACACTCCCCCCATGGCACTTTCTACTTCTCTGTTGTAGGCATCGTCACTAGGAGGGTGCAGGGGATGCAGACCGCACCGGGTGACACTGTCAGAGGAGTGACACCAAAATGACTGTCTATAAAATTTTTGTGCAGTGTTTCAGCAGAAATTTATTATTTTTTATAAAAATACCCATGTAATAGTTACAACAGTAAAAACATTTTTCATAAGCCCAGCTTTCATGTATCAATATACCTACAAGGCTAAAACTCTATGCTAATTTACTTTTTGAACCTTCTAATGTGCTCCGGTCAAAGCTGTCATTATTACCCAAATACAGTGATGCTTCGAAGGGATCAACATCCATGCTGTCAATGAGGAGGAGTCTGATGAGGAAGGCGGCCAGGAGAAAGGAGGCTAGATGTGCCGCAGAAGTTCATTGCTCATGTCCCAGTGACGTCACAGCAAGAGATTGAGGAGGCACTTGTACAAAGGAAGAAGATGGGACTTCTTCAGAAGTATGCAAGTGAGACCCTGCAGGCCCAGAGCGAAGAAGCCAGATGGCTCCTGAGATACTAGGGCCCACCAGCGTGCTTACTGGGGTCTGGGAGATCTTGCAGGAGCTCTTCCATTCCCCACTGGCTCCATGTGCTAACCTGTAGGACCACCGCCCGCTCTGCCATTGTGGGACTGCAGGCAGGCAGGCAGGCGGGCGGGCACATGCTTCTTTACCCTTTCCTCATCTCATACGCTGACCCGAGGATGGAGGTCTGTGCCGTGCCTCCTCCCTGGCAGATGTCTAGGTGCTGACATTTCAGCCAGCACCTTTGTACACATATTTACAACTGTATGAGTCCATTTATTTTTATTCTGGAGTGTGTAAAACAGGTTGCTTACTGGCTGCCTGTGTTTTACTTAGTCTTGTACTGTGTTTTGGGGAGGCAGGAATCAATTCCTGGCCAACATTTAAAAATGCAATTTCCATTAAAAACACATTTATAACTTCTGTTGAAAAGGAGAAGTCGTCCCACCCCTGCTCCCACAGGCCCACTTTTTAGCAGTCAGCCAGAGCTGCCCTCTTGGACCGGGCCTGCTCTCAACCCTTCAGGGCTCCACTGCCCCGGCCTTGAGCATTCCCACCTGGAGGGAGGACTCTGAGTTTGCTACTTCTGTTTTACAACTTGCTGTACAAGAGCTATTTTTGTTAACTGCTTTTATATGACAGGAAAAAACAAATGGTCTACAAATATGGTTTCATCTGCACGAGCTACAAGCATGCATTGTTGTTTTCATTGCCGCCACTGTTTTTATAGTTGCTGATTTTGTCAAATTTTCTGGTGTTTTAGCTACAATATTCTGGTGATTAGTATTTGTGAATATATATCAATACCTTTTTTGAGAATGAAGTAATTATTAATGGAAAAGAAGGAGAAAAATTTAAAAAGGCTTTCAGTTACTAATAATGCTGTAACTAACAATGTTGTAATTCAGTGTAGAATGATTTTACAAAACAATTGTTAGTATTCATATAATCTAAGAAATATTACATTTAAGCAATTTATAACTGTATCACATATTATTCTGTGACTAAAATTGATAGTAAACATTACTAAGGATTCTGTATGGTCTGGTATGGGAGGAGGTCGATGGGGAGGTGACACCATGTGTTAGCACACTGAGCGACACCAACCCTTTTGGGCTCAAAAAGTGATTGCAACAGCCACACAGAACTCATAGACTATACTCACAGTTATGTGATCTATTAGAGAAGTAACAGGCTACAACTTGGATCAGGATCAATTTGGAAGTAACAGGAACAACTCAGAATCAGCATAACGAAGCACACACGCAAGGTTTGGGATGCTTCCCAAAATGGAGAGCACCGCCCTCCCTTCCTCAGTGCAGGACAGCTTTTGATGAGGACAGCTCTCAGAGTGAAACAGAACATGGAGCATATAATCTCTTCACCGGAACAGCTGTCACCAGTGCCCTCAGCCAGTGATCAGCAGGTGCAGCTGCTCTGCTGAGCAGCTGTCTTCTCTGTCAGGCAGGTGCCCCAAATTGGCTTCTCTGCTGGGTGGCTGTCTTCTCTGCTGGGCAGGCCTCCCTGCTATCAGGCTCTCTGCTGTTGGGTTTTTCACCATTGGGCTTTTCGCCATCAAGCTTACTGCTGTTGGGCTCCCTGCCATCGGACTCCTTGCTGTCGGTTCTCTGCTGTTGAGTGTCTCTACCGTAGGGCCTCTCCACCACTAACTAGCCCAGCTCATAGCCAGTGTATCAGCTCTCAGCTCTCTCATCTCCTGTCTGTCGTCAGACCTCTCCGCCATTGGGCCTTTTCACCACTGGCTCTCAGCCATAAGCTGCTCTGCTGCTAATTGGCCCAGCTCATAGCCAGTGTAGAAACTCACTCAGCTTTCTCAGCTGCTGCTCTCTTAGCAGTGGCTGTCCACCATCAGGCCTCTCTGCTATCAGGCATCTCTTTCATTGGCCTCTCCACCGTTAACTGGCCCGGTTTATAGCCAGTGCAGCCTCTCTCAGCTACAGCTTTTTCAGCTCACCAGCCCAGCTCTTAGCCTCTCTCAAGCCTAGGAGGGTTTTAAGCACAGGGCTTCCATGTCCCAAAGGAAATGCTCCCCTCCTGCTCCTGTCAACCAGGAGGCCTTAAAAACTTCTGTGTTTTCAAGTATACAAACCAGTACTCATCGGTTACAAGAACCTCCCTCACCAGACCAGAGTTCAACCAATCTTCAATTACCCGTGAGATGCCCTCCTGAGCTAAAGCAACAAACCGTTTACGGTAGAAAGCACTCTGGGAGGTCCCTCAAGTTGCTTCTCTAAGGAACTAGGTCAAAGGTAACAACTCCTCAGGGTTTTGGAAGAAAATCTCTCAAGGTGTTTTTCCAAAGAACCAAGGCAAAAGGTCACATAAAGGAACTCATTTCACCACACCACTCTCGAATGAGAATGGCCACCCGAGAGCAATCAAAGAAATTCACAATTAAAGTTATGCTTCTCGGTTTCTTTGTCTCCAGCCCACACCAGGAAATGGAGGGATGAGTTCAGGAGAACACTTCTTTCTCCACAGTGACTGTACTTGCCTTAATGCAGAGTGATCTTCCCTGCCATCTGTCACGTGTTTCAGCTGGAGCTCATCACCAGTAAGCCACCTACATGATCAATTCACAGAGGGGTTTTTCTACCTCATTCTATTCCTGGAACAATTAACACCATTTTACCTGGCTCCATGCTCTTCTCTTCACAGTCCATCTTAAACATTGCTGATCAAATAGTTTCTCTCTAATGATATCTAACCTAGCAAACTTCCCACTCCTAAATCTTCACTGGTTCCTATATGCCATGTAAAATTTGTATGGACACCAACCTACCCCATCTCATCTTCAATATTAATTTATTTTGCTGAGTAGAAATGATTGAAATGAGCTTCAGGATGAAAAGGCATAATGAAGAGGGTGAACAACAGTGCAGAAAATTTGTAAAGAAGAGAAACAGAACCTCATTTGATTGACATGAAGGATGAAGAAGAGCGGTTACAGTGTTTTTTCCATGTGCAATGGCCCTAATGTGGGAACAGTCTTTTAAAAGTTTGAAAAATAGGGGAAAAAGGTATGTAGAGTGGGACAGGGAGAGAGTGATACAATTTGAGGTCAAATGGTAATTGAGTAGGGCATTGTAGGCTGGTGTGAGAGATTTGGAATTTTTTTCTACAGGTTTAGCGAGAAGTCTTTGGAAGGTGCTGAATTTTAATGGTGAAAAGTGGAAACAGGCACATGAGTTAAAATATTACTGCAATAGAAGATGTTGTGGCTTAGGTGAGGGTGGGGCAGGAAATGTGAAGAGAAGTGGATTCATTGGGGGCATTTTTTAGAGGTTGGAAAACTGGACTTGTTAGTGGATTGGAAGTAGGGAGTGAGTAAAAGAAGGTAAAAGGATGATGCCCAGGTGTTTGGTTTCAGCCATTGGGTGATTGATGGTGCCATTTCCTGCAGAAGGAACATGTCTCTGGAGGCAGGGATGGGATTAAGAATTCTCTGCTGGACATGTTACAACCTAGAAGAAATGCCAACTATATATATATGCAGATTAGGGTTTTAGGTATAATTCTGTGAGTTACTGACATATAGATTATTTTTAAAGCCACCTAGGGAGAGAACAGAAATAGAGAAGATGGCCCAAGACTAAGCCGTAGGACACTTCAACATTCTGAGAAAGAACAGAGGAGCAGCGGAAGCCAGGAAAAAGACAAAGAGACATGAAAAGTGTTACAGAAAGAAAGCTAAAGAACTGTGGTCACAGAAGACAAAAGGGGAAAGAGTTTGTTTTTTTCTTTAAAAGAAAAAGTAACAATCCAGGAATCCCACTACTAGGACTAAATCCTAGAGAAATATGAGCCATCACACAAATAGACATATGCACACCCATGTTCACTGCAGCATTATTCACAGTAGCAAAAAGTGGAAACAACTTAAATGACCATCAACAGATGAATGGATAAAAACAAATTATGGTACATACACACTATGGAATACTATGCAATGATAAAGAACAATGACAAATCTGTGAAAGATCTCACAACATAGATAAATCTGGAGGGCATTATGCTGAGTGAAATAAGTCAATCAAAAAAGGACAAATATTATATGGAGACCACTAGTATAAAAACCCAAGAAAAGGTTCACACACAGAAAAGAAAAACTTTGGTGGTTATGAGGGAAGGTGGGGTGGGAAAATCACTAACTAGATAGTAGACAAGTGTTAACTCTGGTGAAGGGAAAGGTAACACACAATATAGGGGAAGTCAGCACAACATGACCAAGGCAATAGAAGCTTCCTAGACACACCCAAACACCTTGAAGGACTGAGTTGCTGGGGCTGAGGGCTGGGGACCATGGTCTTGGGGGACACCTAGATCAATTGGCATAACATATTTCATGAAAAAAAATGTTCTACATCCTACTTTGGTGAGTAGCATCTGAGGTCTTAAAAGCTTGGAAGCAGCCATCTAAGATACACCTATTGGTCCCATCTCTTTGGGAGCAAAGGAGAATGAACAGAAACAAAGATACAAGAAAAATATTAGTCCAAAGGACGAATAGATCACATGAAGCACAGCTCCCACCAGCCTGAGGCCAGAAGAAATAGATGGTCCCAAACTACCACCACCAATGGCTCTGACAGGGATCACAGTAGAAGGTCCCAAACAGAGCAGGAGAAAAATGTAGAACAAAATTCAAATTCACACACACACGCACACAAAAATACCACACTTACTGCTCTGACAGAGACTGAAGGAAGCTTCGGGACTATAGCATCCCTGCTAACTTAGAACTGAAGCCACTCCCAAAGTCCACCTTTTTCAGCTAAAGCTTAAACAGGCCTGTAAAACAAACAATAACACACGTGAAGAACATGTTTCTCAGTTCAATCAAGCATACAAGAACAAATGGCAACACCTGCCCAAAAGCAAAGAGGAGAAGGCAGAAAGGGACAGGAAAACTGAACTAATGGACATGGGGAGCCTGGGGTGGAAAGAATAGGAGGAGAGTGCTGATACAATGCAGGAATCGCAACCAATGTCACGAAACAACTTGTGTATAAATTTTTGAATGAGAAACTACTTTGCACTGTAAATCTAAAAAAAAAAAAAAGCAAGTATCTGGGTTAAATTCTGCCCAAAGAAGGAGTATGACGAGGAACAAAAATGACCTCTGAATTTAGTAAAATGGAAGTCATTAGTGATCTTGTCAGGTACAGACTGGGTAGTGCAGTGGGGCAGAGAAAGTGGAATGTATTTGTTTTCTCTTGCTGCATAATAAATTACCAAAAATTTATGATCTTTCATGGGTTAGGAGTACAGATTAACTGGGTCCTCTGCACAGGGTCTCACCAGGCTGAGCTCAAGGTGTTGGCCAGGGCTAAGATTTCATCTAGGGCTTGGATCAGTGGTTGTTGGCAGAATTCAGTTCCTTGCAGTTGTTCAAGTCCTCTATTTACTTACTGATCTTCTGTCTGGTTGTTCTGTTATTGAAACTAGGTGTGTCAGTTATCTAATCCTCCTATAATAGAAATACCACAAGTTGTTGTTTTTGTTGTCGTTAGGTGCCATCAAGTCTATTCCAACTCATAGTGACCGTTTGTACAGCAAAAAGAAACACTGCCCAGTCCTGCACCAGCCTTACAATCCTTGTTATGCCTTAGCCCATCCTTGCAGCCACTGTGTCGATCCATCTTGTTGAGGATTCTCTTCTTTTCCCCTGACCCTCTACCAAGTATGATGTCCTTCTCCAGGGACTGATCCCTCCTGATAACATGTCCAAAGTATGTAATACATAGTCTTACCATCCTTGCTTCTAAGTAACTTTCTGGTTGTACTTCTTCCAGGACAGATTTGTTCCTTCTTTTCGCAGTCCATGGTATAGTCAATATTCTTCACCAACACCACAATTCAAAGTTGTCAAATCTTCTTCGGTCTCACTTTATTCATCATCCAGCTTTCACATGTATCTAAACGGATTGAAAACACCATGGCTTGGGTCAGACGCATCTCAGTCTTCAAGGTGATGTCTTTGTTTTTTAACACTTTAAACAGGTCTTTTGCAGCAAATTTGCCCAATGAAATACATCTTTTGATTTCTTGACTGCTGCTTCCATGAGCGTTGATTGTGGATCCAAGTAAAATGAAATCCTTGTCAACATCAATATTTTATGTTTATCATGATGTTGCTTCTTTGTCCACTTATAAGGGTTTTTCTTTTCTTTATGTGGAGGTGTAATCCATACTGAAGGCTGTGGTCTTTGATCTTCATCAGTAAGTGCTTAAAGACTTCTTCACTTTCAGCAAGCAAGGTTGTGTCATCTGCATAACACAGGTTGTTAATGAGTCTTCCCCCAATCTTGATGCCCCATTCTTCTTCATATAGTCCAGCTTCTTGGATTATTTGCTTAGCATACAGATTGAATAGGTATGGTGAAAGAATACAACCCTGATGCATACCTTTCCTAACTTTAAACCACACAGTATCCCTTTGTTCTGTTTGAACGACTGTCTCTTAATCTATGTATAGGTTCCTCATGAGCTCAATTAAGTGCTCTGGAATTCAGATTTTTTCTAAATGTTATCCATAATTTGTTATGATCCACACAGTTGAATGTTTTAGCATAGTCAATAAAACACAGGTAAACATCATTCCGGTATTCTCAGCTTTCAACCAGGATCCATCTGATATCAGCAATGATATCACCAGTTCCACATCCTCTTCTGAATCCGGCTTGAATTTCTGGCAATTCTCTGTTGATGTACTGCTGCAGCCGCTTTTGAATGACCTTCAGCAAAATTTTACTCCTGTGTGATATTAATGATATTGTTCCATAATTTCCACATTGGTTGGATCACCTTTCTTGGGAATAGGCATCAATATGGATCTGTTGCAGTGGGTTGGCAAGGTAGCTGTCTTCCAAATTTCTTCCACTGACAAGTGAGCAATTCCAGCACTGCATCCATTTGTTGAAATATCTCAACTGGTATTCCACCAATTCCTGGAGCCTTGTTTTTCGCCATTCCCTTCAGTGTAGCTTGGACTTCTTCCTTCAGTACCCTCAGTTCTTGATCATATGCCACCTCCCAAAATGGTTGAACATCAAACAACTGTTTTTGATATAATGAGTTTGTATATTTCCCCCATCTTCTTTTAATGCTTCCTGCATCATTTAATATTTTCCTCGTAGAATCCTTCAATACTGAGCTCAAGGTTTAAATTTTTTCTTCAGTTCTTTCAGCTTGAGAAATGCTGAGCATGTTTTTCCCTTTTGGTTTTCTATCTCCAGCTCTTGGCACATGTCATTATAATATTTTGTCTTCTTGAGTCACCCTTTGAAATCTTCTGTTCAGCTCTTTTACTTCATCATTTCTTCCTTTTGATCTTTTTCTTTTTTCCTATACTTTTAATGCTCTCTTATTTCTTCATGTATGATGTCCTTGGTGTCATTCCACAACTTGTCTGGTCTTTGGTTGTTAGTATTCAATGGGTCAAATCTATACTTGAAATGGTCTCTAAATTCAGATGGGATATACTCAAGGTCATACATTGGATCTCGTGGACTTGTTCTAATTTTTTTCAGTTTCAACTTGAACTTGCATATGAGCAATTGATGGTCTGTTCCATAGTCGACACCTGGCCTTATTCTGACTGAAGAAATTGAGTTTTTTCATTGTCTCTTTCCATAGACCCCCACGTGTCTGTCAGTTTGTCGTACTGTGGGGGCTTGTGCGTTGCTGTGACGCTGGAAGCTATGCCACCGGTATTCAGATACCAGCAGGGTCACCCATGGAGGACAGGTTTCAGCTGAGCTTCCAGACTAAGACAGACTAGGAAGACGGACACGGCAGTCTACTTCTGAAAAGCATTAGCCAGTGAAAACCTTATGAATACCAGCAGAACATTGTCTGATATAGTGCTGGAAGATGAGCCCCCCAGGTTGGAAGGCACTCAAAAGATGACTGGGGAAGAGCTGCCTCCTCAAAGTAGAGTTGACCTTAATGACATGGATGGAGTATAGCTTTTGGGACCTTCATTTGCTGATGTGGCACGACTCAAAATGAGAAGAAACAGCTGCAAACATCCATGAATAATCAGAACCTGGAATGTACGAAGTATGACTCTAGGAAAATTGGAAATCATCAAAAATTAAATGGAATGCATAAACATCGATATCCTAGGCATTAGTGAGCTGAAATAGACCGGTATTGGCCATTTTGAATCAGACAATCATATAGTCTACTATGCTGGGAATGACAATTCGAAGAGGAATAGTGTTGCATTCATCATCAAAAAGAACGTTTCAAGATCTATCCTGAAGTACAACGCTGTCAGTGATAGGATAATAACCACATGGCTACAAGGAAGACCAGTTAATATGACTATTATTCACATTTACACACCAACCACTAGGGCCAAAGATGAAGAAATAGATTTTTATCAGCTGCTGCAGTCTGAAATTGATCAAACATGCAATCAAGATGCATTGATAATTACTGGCGATTGGAATGCGAAAGTTGGAAACAAAGAAGAAGGATTAGTAGTTGGAAAATATGGCCTTTGTGATAGAAACAATGCTGGAGATTGAGTGATAGAATTTTGCAAGACCAACGACTTCTTCAATGCAAATACCTTCTTTCACCAACATAAACGGTGACTGTGCGCAGGAACCTCACCAGATGGAACACACAGAAATCAAATTGACTACATCTGTCAAAGAGATGATGGAAAAGTTCAATATCATCAGTCAGAATAAGGCCAGGGGCTGACTGTGGAACAGACCATCAATTGCTCATATGCAAGTTCAAGCTGAAACTGAAGAAAATCAGTGCACGTCCATGAGAGCCAAAATATGACCTTGAGTATATCCCACCTGAATTTAGAGACTATCTGAAGAACAGATTTGATGCATTGAACACTAGTGACCGCAGACCAGACGAGTTGCGGAATGACATCAAGGACATCATCCATGAAGGAAGTAAGAGGTCACTGAAAAGACAGGAGGAAACAAAAGATCGACGCGGATGTCAGAGGAGACTCTGAAGCTTTCTCTTGAGCGTCAAGCAGCAAATGCAAAAGGAAGAATTGATGAAGTAAAAGAACTGAACAGAAGATTTCAAAGGGCCTCTCGAGAAGACAAAGTCAAATACTATAATGACATGTGCAAAGAGCTGGAGATGGAAAACCAAAAGGGAAGAATACACTCGGCATTTCTCAAGCTGAAAGAACTGAGGCAAAAATTCAAGCCTCGAGTTGCAATAGTGAAGGATTCTATGGGGAAAATATCAAACGATGCAGGAAGCATCAAAAGAAGATGGAAGAAATACACAGAGTCATTATACCAAAAAGAATTAGTCAACATTCAACCATTTCAAGAGGTGGTATATGACCAGGAACCGACGGTACCGAAGGAAGAAGCCCAAGCTGCTCTGAAGGCATTGGCGAAAAACAAGGCTCCAGGAGTTGATGGAATATCAGTTGAGATCTTTCAATGAACAGATGCAGCGCTGGAGGTGCTCACTCATCTATGCCAAGAAATATGGAAGACAGTTTCCTGGCCAACTGACTGGAAGAGATCCATATTTATGCTTATCCCCAAGAAAGGTGATCCAACCGAATGTGGAAATTATAGAACAATATCATTAATATCACATGCAAGCAAAATTCTGCTGAAGATCATTCAAAAATGGCTGCAGCGGTATTTGGACAGGGAAATCCCAGAAATTCAGGCCAGTTTCAGAAGAGGACACGGAACCAGGGATATCATTGCTGATGTCAGATGGGTCCTGGCTGAAAGCAGAGAACACCAGAGGATGTTTACCAGTGTTTTATTGACTATGCAAAGCATTCAACTGTGTAGACCATAACAAACTAGGGATAACACTGCGAAGAATGGGAATTCCAGAACACTTAATTGTGCTCTTGAGGAACCTTTACATAGATCAAGAGGCAGTTGTTTGGACAGAACAAGGGGATACTGATTGGTTTAAAGTCAGGAAAGGTGTGCATCAGGAGTGTATTCTTTCACCATACCTATTTAATCTGTATGCTGGACAAGTAATCCGAGAAGCTGGACTATATGAAGAAGAACGGGGCATCAGGATTGGAGGAAGACTCATTAACAACCTGCGTTATGCAGATGACACAACCTTGCTTGCTGAAAGTGAAGAGGACTTGAAGCGCTTACTAATGAAGATCAAAGACCACAGCCTTCAGTATGGATTGCACCTCAACATAAAGAAAACAAAAATCCTCACAACTGGACCAATGAGCAACATCATGATAAACGGAGAAAAGATTGAAGTTGTCAAGGATTTCATTTTACTTGGATCCACAATCAACAGCCCTGAAAGCAGCAGTCAAGAAATCAAAAGACACATTGCATTGGGCAAATCTGCTGCAAAGGACCTCTTCAAAGTGTTGAAGAGCAAAGATGTCACCTTGAAGACTAAGGTGCGCCTGACCCAAGCCATGGTATTTTCAATCACACCATATGCATGTGAAAGCTGGACAATGAATAAGGAAGACCGAAGAAGAGTTGACGCCTTGAAATTGTGGTGTTGGCGAAGAACTTCGAATATACCATGGCCTGCCAAAAGAACGAACAAATCTGTCTTGGAGGAAGTGCGGCTAGAATGCTCCTTAGAGACAAGGATGGCGAGACCGCATCTTACATACTTCGGACATGTTGTCAGGAGGGTTCAGTCCCTGGAAAAGGACATCATGCTTGGCATAGTACAAGGTCAGCAGAAAAGAGGAAGACCCTCAATGAGGTGGATTGACACAGTGGCTGCAACAATGAGCTCAAGCATAACAACTATTTAAGGATGGCATAGGACAGGGCAGTGTTTCGTTCAGTTGTGCATAGGGTCGCTATGAGTCAGAACCGACTCCACGGCACCTAACAACAACAACTTTCCATAGATGAAGTCAGTTTGATTCCTCTCTTTTCCATTTGGTGAGGTCCACATGTATAAAGTCACTATTTATTTGCAACAAAGAACTCATTGGTCTTGCAAAATTTTATCATGCTGTCTCCAGCATTATTTCTATCACCAAGGCCATATTTTCCAACTACCAATTCTTCTTTTTCCAATTTTCACATTCCAGTCGCTAGTAATCATCAATGCATCCTGATTGCATGTTCGATCAATTTCAGACTACAGAAGTTGGTAAAATTTTCTTTTTCTTAATCTTTGGCCTTAGTGGTTGGTGTGTAAATTTGAATAATAGTCATATTAACTGCTCTTCCTTGTAGGTATGGATAATATCATATCACTGACGGTGTTGTACTTCAGGAGAGATCTTGAAATGTTCTTTTTGACCATAAATGGAACACCATTCCTCTTCAAGTTGTCATTCCGGCATAGTAGACCATATGATTGTCTGATTCGAAATGGCCAATACTAGTCCATTTCAGCTCACTAATGCCTAGGATACTGATGTTTATGCATTCCATTTCATTTTTAAAAATAATTTTTATTGTGCTTTAAGTGAAAGTTTACAAATCAACTCAGTCTCTCACATATAAACTTATATACACCTTACTACATACTTCCATTTACTTTCCCCCTAATGAGTCAGCCCACTCCCTCCTTCCAGTTTCTCCTTTTGTGACCACTTTGCCAGTTTCTAACCCCGTCTACCCTCCCATCTCCCCTCCAGAGAGGAGATGTCAACATAGTCTCAACTGTCCACCTGATGCAAGTAGCTCACTCCTCATCAGCATCTGTCTCCTACCCATTGTCCAGTACCATCCACGTCTGAAAAGTTGGCTTCAGGAATGGTTCCTGTCCTGGGCCAACAGAAGGTTTGGGGACCATGACCACCGGGGTCCTTCTAGTCTCAGTCAGACCATTAAGTCTGGTCTTTTTTTTTTTTAATTAATTTTTATTAAGCTTCAAGTGAACATTTACCATTCCAATCAGTCTGTCACATGTAGGTTTACATACATCATACTCCCTTCTCCCACTTGCTTTCCCTCTATTGAGTCAGCCCTTTCAGTCTCTCGTTTCGTGCCAATTTTGCCATCTTCCCTCTCTCTCTGTCTTCCCATCCCCCCTCCAGTCAAGAGTTGCCAACACACTCTCCAGTGTCCACCTAATTTAATTGGCTCACTCTTCATCAGCATCTCTCTCCCCCCCGCTGACCAGTCCTTTTCATGCCTGATGAGTTGTCTTCGGGGATGGTTCCTGTCCTGTGCCATCAGAAGTTCTGGGGAGCATTGTCTCTGGGATTCCTCTAGTCGCATTCATATCATTAGGTATGGTCTTTTTATGAGAATTTGGGGTCTGTATCCCATTGGCCTCCTGCTCCCTCAGGAGTTGTCTGTTGTGCTCCCTAGCAGGGCAGACATCGATTGTGGCCAGGCACCAACTAGTTCTTCTGGTCTCAGGATAATGTAGGTCTCTGGTTCATGTGGCCCTTTCTGTCTCTTGGGTTCTTAGTTGTCGTGTGGCCTTGGTGTTCTTCCTTTGCCTTTGCTCCAGGTGGGTTGAGACCAATTGATGTATCTTAGATGGCCGCTTGTTGGCATTTAGGACCCCAGGCGCCACAATTCAAAGTGGGATGCAGAATGTTTTCATAATAGAATTATTTTGCCCGTTGACTTAGAAGTCTCCTCAAACCATGTTCCCCAGACCCCAGCCCCTGGTCCGCTGACCTTTGAAGCTTTCATTTTATCCCGGAAACCTCTTTGCTTTTAGTCCAGTCTAATTAGGCTGACCTTCCTTGTATTTTGTGTTGTCTTTCCCTTCACCCAAAGCAGTTCTTATCTACTGATTGATCAGTAAAAAACCCTCTTCCTCCCTCCCTCCCTCCCCCCTTTGTAACCACAAAAGTATGTGTTCTTCTCCATTTTTTCTATTTCTCAAGATCTTATAATAGTGGTCTTATACAATATTTGTCCTTTTGCCTCTGACTCATTTCGCTCAGCATAATGTCTTCCAGATTCCTCCATGTTATGAAATGTTTCAGAGATTCGTCACTGTTCTTTATCGATGCGTAGTATTCCATTGTGTGAATATACCACAATTTATTTACCCATTCATCCGTTGACGGACATCTTGGTCGCTTCCAGCTTTTTGCTGTTGTAAACAGAGCTGCAATAAACATGGGTGTGCATATATCTGTTTGTGTGAAGACTCTTGTATCTCTAGGGTATATTCCGAGGAGTGGGATTTCTGGGTTGTATGGTAGTTCTGTTTCTAACTGTTTAAGATAACGCCAGATGGATTTCCAAAGTGGTTGTACCATTTTACAATCCCACCAGCAGTGTATGAGAGTTCCAATCTCCCCGCAGCCTCTACAACATTTATTATTTTGTGTTTATTGGATTAATGCCAGTCTAGTTGGTGTGAGATGGAATCTCATCATAGTTTTAATTTGCATTTCTCTAATGGCTAATGATCGGGAGCATTTTCTCATGTATCTGTTGGCTGCCTGAATATCTTCTTTAGTGAAATGTGTGTTCATATCCTTTGCCCACTACTTGATTGGGTTGCTTGTCTTTTTGTGGTTGAGTTTTGACAGAATCATGTAGATTTTAGAGATCAGGCGCTGGTCTGAGATGTCATAGCTGAATATTCTTTCCCAGTCTGTAGGTGGTCTTTTTACTCTTTTAGTGAAGTCTTTAGATGAGCATAGGTGTTTGATTTTTAGGAGCTCCCAGTTATCGGGTTTCTCTTCATCATTTTGGGTAATGTTTTGTATTCTGTTTATGCCCTGTATTAGGGCTCCTAGGGTTGATCCTATTTTTTCTTCCATGATCTTTATCGTTTTAGTCTTTATGTTTAGGTCTTTGATCCACTTGGAGTTAGTTTTTGTGCATGGTGTGAGGTATGGGTCCTGTTTCATTCTTTTGCAAATGGATATCCAGTTATGCCAGCACCATTTGTTAAAAAGACTATCATTTCCCCAATTGACTGACACTGGTCCTTTGTCAAATATCAGCTGCTCATACATGGATGGATTTATATCTGGGTTCTCAATTCTGTTCCATTGGCCTATGTGCCTGTTGTTGTACCAGTACCAGGCTGTTTTGACTACTGTAGCTGTATAATAGGTTCTGAAATCAGGTAGAGTGAGGCCTCCCACTTTCTTCTTCTTTTTCAGTAATGCTTTGCTTATCCGGGGGTTCTTTCCCTTCCATATGAAATTAGTGATTTGTTTCTCTATCCCCTTAAAATATGACATTGGTATTTGGATTGGAAGTGCGTTATATGTATAGATGGCTTTTGGTAGAATAGACATTTTTACTATGTTAAGTCTTCCTATCCATGAGCAGGGTATGTTCTTCCACTTAAGTATGTCCTTTTGAATTTCTTGTAGCAGAGTTTTATAGTTTTCTTTGTATAGGTCTTTTACATCCTTGATAAGATTTATTCCTAAGTATCTTATCTTCTTGGGGGCTACTGTGAATGGTATTGATTTGGTTATTTCCTCTTCGGTGTTCTTTTTGTTGATGTAGAGGAATCCAAGTGATTTTTGTATGTTTATTTTATAACCTGAGACTCTGCCAAACTCTTCTATTAGTTTCAGTAGTTTTCTGGAGGATTCCTTAGGGTTTTCCATGTATACGATCATGTCATCTGCAAATAGTGATAGCTTTACTTCCTCCTTGCCAATCCGGATACCCTTTATTTCTTTGTCTAGCCTAATTGCCCTGGCTAGGACTTCAAGTACGGTGTT
Source organism: Loxodonta africana (assembly GCF_030014295.1). NCBI lineage: Eukaryota > Metazoa > Chordata > Mammalia > Proboscidea > Elephantidae > Loxodonta > Loxodonta africana. The sequence continues at coordinate 39,531,795 of NC_087342.1, forward strand.
GAATAAGAGTGGTGATAAAGGGCATCCTTGTCTGGTTCCCGTTCTCAGGGGAAATGCTTTCAGGTTCTCTCCATTTAGAGTGATATTGGCTGTTGGCTTTGCATAGATGCCCTTTATTATGTTGAGGAATTTTCCTTCAATTCCTATTTTGGTAAGAGTTTTTATCATAAATGGGTGTTGAACTTTGTCAAATGCCTTTTCTGCATCTATTGATAAGATCATGTGGTTTTTATCTTTTGTTTTATTTATGTGATGGATTACATTAATGGTTTTTCTGATATTAAACCAGCCTTGCATACCTGGTATAAATCCCACTTGATCAGGGTGAATTATTTTTTTGATGTGTTGTTGGATTCTATTGGCTAGAATTTTGTTGAGGATTTTTGCGTCTATGTTCATGAGGGATATAGGTCTAAAATTTTCTTTTTTTGTAATGTCTTTACCTGGTTTTGGTATCAGGGAGATGGTAGCTTCATAGAATGAGTTGGGTAGTATTCCATCATTTTCTATGCTTTGAAATACCTTCAGTAGTAGTGGCGTTAAGTCTTCTCTGAAGGTTTGGTAGAACTCTGCAGTGAAGCCTTCTGGGCCAGGACTTTTTTTTGTTGGAAGTTTTTTGATTACCGTTTCAATCTCTTTTTTTGTTATGGGTCTATTTAGTTGTTCTACTTCTGAATGTGTTAGTTTAGGTAGGTAGTATTTTTCTAAGAATTTATCCATTTCTTCTAGGTTTTCAAATTTGTTAGAGTACAATTTTTCGTAGCAATCTGAAATGATTCTTTTAATTTCATTTGGCTCTGTTGTAATGTGGTCCTTCTCGTTTCTTATTCGGGTTATTTGTTTCCTTTCCTGTTTTTCTTTAGTCAGTCTAGCCAATGGTTTATCAATTTTGTTAATTTTTTCAAAGAACCAGCTTTTGGCTTTGTTAATTTTTTCAATTGTTTTTCTGTTCTCTCATTCATTTAGTTCAGCTCTAATTTTTATTATTTGTTTTCTTCTGGTGCCTGATGGATTCTTTTGTTGCTCACTTTCTATTTGTTCAAGTTGTTGGGACAGTTCTCTGATTTGGGCTCTTTCTTCTTTTTGTATGTGTGCATTTATCGATATAAATTGACCTCTGAGCACTGCTTTTGCTGTGTCCCAGAGGTTTTGATAGGAAGTATTTTCATTCTCGTTGCTTTCTAAGAATTTCCTTATTCCCTCCTTGATGTCTTCTATAACCCAGTCTTTTTTCAGGAGGGTATTGTTCATTTTCCAAGTCTTTGATTTCTTTTCCCTAGTTTTTCTGTTATTGATTTCTAGCTTCATTGCCTTGTGGTCTGAGAAGACGCTTTGTAATATTTCGATGTTTTGGATTCTACCAAGATTTGTTTTGTGACCTAATATGTGGTCTATTCTAGAGAATGTTCCATGTGCACTAGAAAAAAAAGTATATTTTGCAGCAGTTGGGTGGAGAGTTCTGTATAAGTCTATGAGGTCAAGTTGGTTGATTGTTGTAAGTAGGTCTTTCGTGTCTGTATTGAGCTTCTTACTGGATGGCCTGTCCTTCTCCGAAAGTGGTGTGTTGAAGTCCCCTACTATAAATGTGGAGGTGTCTATGTCACTTTTCAATTCTGTTAAAATTTGATTTATGTATCTTGCAGCCCTGTCATTGGGTGCATAAATATTTAATATGGTTATATCTTCCTGATCAATTGTCCCTGTTATCATTATATAGTGTCCTTCTTTATCCTTTGTGGCGGATTTAAGTCTAAAGTCTATTTTGTCAGAAATTAATATTGCTACTCCTCTTCTTTTTTGCTTATTGTTTGCTTGATATACTTTTTTCCATCCTTTGAGTTTTAGTTTGTTTGTGTCTCTAAGTCTAAGGTGTGTCTCTTGTAGGCAGCATATAGATGGATCGTGTTTCTTTATCCAGTCTGTGACTCTCTGTCTCTTTATTGGTGCATTTAGTCCATTTACATTCAGCGTAATTATAGATAAATAAGTTTTTAGTGCTGTCATTTTGATGCCTTTTCATGTGTGTTGTTGGCCTTTTCATTTTTCCACATACTTTTTTGTGCTGAGATGTTTTTCTTAGTAGATTTTGAGATCCTCATTTTCATAATGTTTAACTTTATGTTTGTTGAGTCGTTATGTTTTTTGAGATCCTCATTTTCATAATGTTTAACTTTATGTTTGTTGAGTCGTTACGTTTTTCTTGAGTTATGGAATTGATATTCCTTTTTGTGGTTACCTTATTATTTACCCCTATTTTTCTAAGTAAAAACCTAACTTGTATCGTTCTATATCGCCTTGTATCACTCTCCATCTGGCAGTTCAATGCCTCCTATATTTAGTCCCTCTTTTTGATTATTATGATCGTTTATCTATTGATTTCCATGATTTCCTGTTATGTGTATTATTTTGTTTATTTATTTTTTAGAATTAATCTTAATTTGTTTGTTTTTGTGCTTTCCCTATTTGAGTTGTGTTGATATCAGGACGTTCTGTTTTGTGACCTTGTATTGTGCTGGTACCTGATATTATTGGTCATCAGGCCAAACAATCTCCTTAAGCATTTCTTGCAGTCTTGGTTTAGTTTTTGCAAATTCTCTAAACTTGTGTTTATCTGTAAATATCTTAATTTCTCCTTCATATTTCAGAGAGAGTTTTGCTGGATATATGATCCTTGGTTGGCAGTTTTTTCTCCTTCAGTACTCTGTATACGTCGTCCCATTCCCTTCTTGCCTGCATGGTTTCTGCTGAGTAGTCTGAACTTATTCTTATTGATTCTCCCTTGAAGGAAACCTTTCTTTTCTCCCTGGCTGCTTTTAAAATTTTCTGTTTGTCTTTGGTTTTGGCAAGTTTGATGATAATATGTCTTGGTGTTTTTCTTTTTGGATCAATCTTAAATGGGGTTCGATGAGCATCTTGGATAGATATCCTTTCGTCTTTCATGATGTCAGGGAAGTTTTGTGTCAGGAGTTCTTCAACTATTTTCTCTGTGTTTTCTGTCCCCCCTCCCTGTTCTGGGACTCCAATCACTCGCAAGTTATCCTTCTTGATAGAGTCCCACATGATTCTTAGAGTTTCTTCATTTTTTTTAATTCTTTTATCTGATTTTTTTTCAGCTATGTTGGTGTTGAGTCCCTGGTCCTCCAGAAGTCCCAGTCTACATTCTAATTGCTCGAGTCTGCTCCTCTGACTTTCTATTGCGTTGTCTAATTCTGTAATTTTATTGTTACTCTTTTGGATTTCTACATGTTGTCTCTCTATGGATTCTTGCAACTTATTAATTTTTCCACTATGTTCTTGAATAACCTTTTTGAGTTCTTCAGCAGTTTTATCAGTGTGTTCCTTGGCTTTTTCTGCAGTTATCCTAATTTCATTTGTGATATCTTGAAGCATTCTGTAAATTAGTTTTTTATATTCTGTATCTGATAATTCCAGGATTGTATCTTCATTTGGGAAAGATTTTGATTCTTTTGTTTGGGGGGTTGGAGAAGCTGTCATGGTCTGTTTCTTTATGTGGTTTGATATGGACTGCTGTCTCCGTGCCATCACTGGGAAACTAGATTTTCCAGGTAATCAGCTGGTACGCTGGCTCTTAGTTCTGAAAACAATCGCTGTCTGCCCGTATTTGTTCGTTCTCCGTCTCTAAGTCTGTGTTTGTTGTTCAGAGTTCGTAGATTGTTATATATGTGATCGATTCACTTGTTTTTCCGAGTCTTTGTTGCAAGAGGGATCCGCGGTAGCGTCCACCTAGTCCGCCATCTTGGCCCCTCCTCAAGTCTGGTCTTTTAATGAGAGTTTGGGTTCTGCATATCACTGTTCTCCTGCTCCCTCAGGGGTTCTCTGTTGTGTTCCCTGTCAGGGCAGTCATCGGTTATGGCCAGGCACCATCTAGTTCTTCTGGTCTCTGGATGATGTAGTCTCTAATTCATGTATCCCTTTCTGTCTCTTAGGCTCATAATTACCTTGTGAGCTTGGTGTTCTTCATTCACCTTTAATCCAGGTAAGTCGAGACTCATGAATGCATCTTAGATGGCCGCTTGCTAGGGTTTATTACCCCAGATGCCACACTTCAAAGTGAGATGGAGAATGTTTTCTTAAAAGATTTTATTTTGCCAATTGACTTAGATGTCCCCTGAAGCCATCATCCCCAAACCCCTGCCCAAGCTTTGTTGACCTTTGAAGCATTCAGTTTATTCAGGAACTGGCTTTTGGTTTAGTCCAGCTGTGCTGACCTCCCCTATATTGAGTGTTGTCCTTCCCTTCACCTAAAGTAGTTCTTAACTACTATCTAATCAGCAAATACCCCTCTCCAACCCTCCCTCCCTCCCCCCTCTCGTAACCACAAAAGAATGTGTTCGTCTTAGTTTAAACTGTTTCTCAAGATCTTATAATAGTGGTCTTATACAATATTTGGCCTTTTGCAACTGACTAATTTCACTCAGCATAATGCCTTCCAGGTTCCTCCATGTTATGAAATGTTTCACAAATTCAGTATTCCATTGTGTGAATATACCATAATTTATTTATCCGTTCATCTGTTGATGGGCACCTTAGTTGGTTCCATCTTTTTGCTATTGTAAACAGTGCTGCAATAAACATGGGTGTGCATATATCTATTTGTGTAAAGGCTCTTATTTCTCTAGGATATATTTCAAGGAGTGGGATTGCTAGGTACTACGGTAGTTCTCTTTCTAGCTTTTTAAGGAAACGCCAAATCGATTTCCAAAGTGGTTGTACCATTTTACATTCCCACCAGCAGTGTAGAACTGTTCCAATCTCTCCACAGCCTCTCCAACATTTATTATTTTGTGTTTTTTGGATTAATGCCAGCCTTTTGTTGGAGAGAGATGGAATCTCATCATAGTTTTAATTTGCATTTCTCTAATGGCTAATGATCAAGAGCATTTCCTCATGTATCTGTTAGCCGCCTGAATGTCTTCTTTAGTGAACTGCCTGTTCATATCCTTTGCCCAACTTTTAATTGGGTTGTTTGTCTTTTTGAGGTTGAATTTTAGCAGAAACATGTCAGGAGCTGGTCGGAGATGTCATAGCTGAAAATTTTTTCCCAGTCTGTAGGTGGTCTTTTTACTCTTTTGGTGAAGTCTTTAGATGAGCATAGGTGTTTGATTTTTAGGAGCTCCCAGTTATCTGGTTTCTCTTCGTCATTTTTAGTAATGTTTTGTATTCTGCTTATGCCTTCTATTAGAGCTCCTAACGTTGTCCCTATTTCTTCTTCCATGATCTTTATAGTTTTAGACTTTATGTTTAGGTCTTTGATCCATTTGGAGTCAGTTTTTGTGCATGGTGTGAGGTACAGGTCCTGTTTCATTGTTTTGCCGATGGATATCCAGTTATGCCAGCACCATTTGTTAAAAAGAATGTCTTTTCCCCATTTAACTGTTTGGGGGCCTTTGTCAAATATCAACTGCTTATATGTGGATGGACTTATATCTAGATTCTCAATTCTGTTCCATTGGTCCATGTATCTGTTGTTGTTCCAGTACCAGGCTGTTTTGACTACTGTGGCGGTATAATAGGTTCTAAAATCAGGTAAAGTAAGGCCTCCCACTTTCTTCTTCTTTTTCAGTAATGCCTTATTTATCCAGGGCCTCTTTCCCTTCCACATGAAGTTCGTGATTTGTTTCTCCATCTCATTAAAGAATGTCGTTGGGATTTGGATCAGAATTGCATTAAATGTATAGATCACTTTTGGTAGAATAGACATTTTTATAATGTTAATTCTTCCTATCCACGAGCAAGGTATGTTTTTCCATTTATGTAAGTCTCTTTTGGTTTCTTGCAGAAACATACTGTAGTTTTCTTTGTATAAGTCTTTTACATCTCTGGTAAGATTTATTCCTAAGTATTTTCTTCTTGGGGGCTACTGTACATGGCATTGATTTGATTTCCTCTCCGATGTTCTTTTTGTTGGTGTAGAGAAATCCAGCTGATTTTTGTATGTTTATCTTGTATCCCCATACTCTGCTGAACTCTTCTATTAGTTTCAGTAGTTTTCTGGAGGATTCCTTAGGGTTTTCTGTGTATAAGACCATGCCATCTGAAAATAGAGATACTTCTTCCTTACCACTGTGGATGCCCTTTATTTCTTTATCTAGCCTAATTATTCTGGCTAGGGCCTCCAACACAATGTTGAATAAGAGCAGTGATAAAGGGCATGCTTGTCTGGTTCCCAATCTCAGTGGGAATGCTTTCAGGCTGTCTGCATTTAGGGTGATGTTGGCTGTTGGCTTTGTAGAAATGCCCTTTATTATGTTGAGGAATTTTCCTTCTATTCCTATTTTGCTGAGAGTTTTTATCATGAATGAGTGTTGAACTCTGTCAAATGCCTTTTCTGCATCAATTGATAAAATCATGTGATTCTTGTCTTTTGTTTTATTTATGTGGTGGATTAATTTAATTGTTTTTCTAATGTTGAACCATCCCTACATAAAATAATGAATTCCACTTGGTCGTGGAGAATTATTTTTTTGATATGTTGTTGAATTCTATTGGCTAGAATTTTGTTGAGGATTTTTGTATCTACATTCATGAGGGATAAACCCAACCCAGTGCTATTGAGTCGATTCCAACTCATAGCGGAGGGATATAGGTTTATAATTTTCTTTTCTTGTGGTGTCTTTACCTGGTTTTGGTATCAGGGATATGGTGGCTTCATAGAATGAGTTTGGTAGTATTCCGTCTTTTTCTATGCTCTGAAATACCTTTCGTAGTAGTGGTGTTAAATCTTCTCTGAAAGTTTGGTAGAACTCTGCAGTGAAGCCATCCGGACCAGGGCTTTTCTTTTTGTTGGGAGTTTTTAATTACCTTTTCAATCTCTTCTTTTGTTATAGGTCTATTTAGTTGTTCTACTTCTGATTTTGTTAGTTTCGGTAGGTAGTGTGTTTCTAGAAATTCATCCATTTCTTCTAGGTTTTCAAATTTGTTGGAGTACAATTTTTCATAGTAATCTGATATGATTTTTTTAATTTCAGTTGGGTCTCTTGTGATATGGCCCATCTTGTTTCTTATTCATGTTATTTGTTTTCTTTCCTGTATTTCTTTAGTCAGTCTAGCCAATGGTTTATCAATTTTGTTAATTTTTTCAAAGAACCAGCTTTTGGCTTTGTGAATTCTTTCAATTGTTTTTCTGTTCTCTAATTCATTTAATTCTGCCCTAATTTTTATTATTTGTTTTCTTCTGGTGCCCGATGGATTCTTTTGTTGCTCAGTTTCTATTTGTTCAAGTTGTAGGGACAGTTATCTAATTTTGGCTCCTTCTTCTTTATGTATGTGTGCATTTATCAATATAAATTGACCTCTAAGCACTGCCTTCACTGTGTCCCAGAGGTTTTGATAGGAAGTGTTTTCAGTCTCTGCATTCTATGTATTTCTTTTTTCACTCCTTAATGTCTTTTATAACCCAGTCTTCTTAGAGCAGGGTATTGTTCAGTTTCCAAGTATTTGATTTCTTTTCCCTGATTTTTCTGTTATTGATTTCTACTTTTATGGCCTTATGGTCTGAGAAGATGCTTTGTAATATTTCAATGTTTTGTATTCTGCAAAGGTTTGTTTTATGACCTAATATGTGATCTATTCTAGAGAATGTTCCATGTGCACTAGAAAAAAAAGTATACTTTGCAGGTGTTGGGTGGAGTGTTCTGTATAAGTCTATGAGGTCAAGTTGGTTGATTGTAGCAATTAGATGTTCCATGTTTCTGTTGAGCTTCTTACTGGAAGTCCTGTCCTTCTCCGAAAGTGATGTGTTGAAGTGCCCTACTACAATTGTGGAGATGTCTATCTCACTTTTCAAATCTGTTAATGTTTGTTTTATGTATCTTGCAGCCCTGTCATTGGGTGCATAAATATTTAATATGGTTATATCTTCCTGGTAAATTGTCCCTTTAATCATTATGTAGTGTCCTTTTTATCCTTTGTGGTGGATTTAACTTTAAAGTCTATTTTGTCAGAAATTAATATTGCCATTCCTGCTCTTTTGATTGTTGTTTGCTTGATATATTTTTTCCATCCTTGAGTTTTAGTTTATTTGTGTCTCTAAGTCTAAGGTGTGTCTTTTGTAGGCAACATATAGACGGATCATGTTTTTTTTATCCAGTCTGAGACTCTCTGTCTCTTTATTGGTGCATTTAGTCCATTTACATTCAGTGTAATTATAGATAAGTGTGAGTTTAGTGCTGTCATTTTGATGCCTTTTTTGGAGTGTTGTTGACAATTTCACTTTTCCACTTACTTTTTTGTGCTGAGAAGTTTTTCTTTGTAGAATTGTGTTCCTCATTTTCATAGTAGTTGAATTTATTTTTGCTGAGTTGTTATGTTTATCTTGGGTTTTATTTTGAAGTATGGAATTGTTAGACCTCTTTGTGGTTACCTTAATATTTACCTTCATTTTTCTAAGTACAAACCTAACTTGTATCATCCTATATCGCCTTGTTTTCCTCTCCATATAGAAGATTTATGCCTCTTGTATTTAGTCCCTCATTTTGATTATCGTAATCTTTTACATAAAGACTTCAATGATTCCCTGTGCTGAGCATTTTTTCTTTTTAAATTAATCTTATTTTGTTTTTGTGATTTCCCTATTTGAGTTGATGTCAGGATGTTCTGTTCTGTGACCTTTTATTGTGTTAGTATCTGATATTATTGATTTTCTGACCAAAGAATTTCCCTTAGTAATTCTTGTAGGTTTGGTTTGGTCTTTGCAAATTCTCTAAGCTTGTGTTTATCTGTAAATGTTTTAATTTCACCTTCATATTTGAGAGAGAGTTTTGCTAGATATATGATCTTTGGCTGGCAGTTTTTCTCCTTCAGTGCTCTATATACGTCATCCCATTGCCTTCTTGCCTGCATGGTTTCTGCCGAATAGTCCAAACTTATTGATTCTCCTTTGTAGGTGTCTTTTTGTTTATCCCTGGTTGCTTTTAAAATTTTCTCTTTATCTTTGTTTTTGGCAAGTTTGCTGATAATATGCCTTGGTGATTTTCTTTTGGGATCTATCTTGTATGGTGTTCAATGAGCATCTTGGATAGATATCCTTTCATCTTTCATGATGCCAGGAAAGTTTTCTGCCAACAGATCTTCATCTATTCTCGCTGTATTTTCTGTTATCCCTCCCTGTTCTGGAACTCCAATCGCACACAAGTTATTCTTCTTGATAGAGTCCCACATGATTCTTAGGGTTTCTTCTTTTTTTTCTAATTCTCTTATCTGATTTTTCTTCAACTATAGTGGTGTCAATTGCCTTATCCTCTAAATCCCCCACTCTGCATTCCAATTCCTCAATTCTGTTCCTCTGACTTCCTATTGAGTTGTCTAATTCTGTAATTTTATTGTTAATCTTTTGGATTTCTGAATGCTGTCTCTGTGAGGATTCTTGCAGCTTATCAATTTTTTCACTATGTTCTTGAATAATCTTTTTGATTTCTTCAACTGCTTTATCAGTGTGTTCCTTGGCTTTTTCTGCAGATTGCCTTATTTCATTCCTGAGGTCATCCTTGACGTCTCGAAGCATTCCGTATATTAGTTTTTTATATTCTACATCTGGAAATCCCAGGATTGTATCTTCATTTGGGAAAGATTTTGATTCTTTAATTTGGGGGTTTGGAGAAGCAATCATGGTCTGCTTCTTTATGTGATTTGATATTGACAGCTGTCTCCAAGTCATCTATAAGATTGTGATCATTTATTTTATATTTGCTCACTGAGTCTTATCTTCTTGTTTCAATATACCCAGATGGGCTACTAGATTATGCTACCTTGATTGTTGTAGCCTTTGAATCACTTATGTCCTATTACCAGCAGGTCTGAGCTGTTACCAGATACATGAGCCTATGAATCCATTTGCTATTCTTGAATTGAATCAGCTTAGGTGTCCTGATTTTGGGTCACCTAGTTTTTAGTTTTTTTAGTGTGTGGTGTAGGCTGTCACCTATTAACTTAGAGGAGTAGTGGTGATGATTGTATGCACCAGATTCTAGTAGCAGCAGGGAGTCACGCCCCAAGGAGGGCAGGATACTGACAGCCTTCCCCCACGTGCCAGTGAGGTAGGAGTGTCTCTATTCCTAGAGCACTTTGGTGGGTGGGCTCTGCAGCTGTACCTTAGGCACCCAAAGCTTGTACCTCTAAAGATTGGTAGGCGTCACTATCCTCAGACCCCTTTAGCAGGTGGCTAGGTGGTGTGGGTGGAGCTTCAGCCCTCAGTTCCCTGTTGTGGATCAGTGAGGGCTCTGTTTAATAGGTAGAGAGGTATCAGACCTCCAAAACTTGTCTTTCCACTGCTTCGATAAAACAATTACAGTCAGATCTCTATCAGAATTGCCTTTGCTTTATAATAGCCACCTGGTTTCCTGTAGGGATGAAAGCCAAAGACTGTGGATCTCTTTTGCTTGGCTGGAGCTGGTTCTGTATTATTATTCCAGTTTAGGGAAGTCAGGGAAGGACTCCCCCTCCCCCAATTGTTAATTGCTGCTTCTCTCAGGCCAGGAGAATGGGTTAGAAAAAAAACGGCAGAGCACTCCACTCCCTGGCCCAGGAAATTCCAATATTAATGAAGCCATCTGGGGCAGAGAGGGAAAGGATCAGATAGATAGGAGAGAGTAGCACAGCAATATAGACAAAGTTATTTATCTTGTTTGGTGAAGACTGTTTTATCTGAGATTCCAGAGGGGTGTGTAGCCTGTGTGTGCTGGCTGGGAAGAGATTGCCCGCAAGGGTCAGGCCTGCATCCCATGCTTGCACCATCTCAGGAAGCAGTGATCAGCTCCTCAGCTCCTAGTCCAAACCCAGCGCCAAGATTTTCTGGCTGGGACGCTGTGCTCCAGGCTCCAAAACCAGTCACTGCTTCCCCGTGGTTTCTCCTTCTGTCAGCTGCATCTGCGTGCAGCCTGTGTGCACTGGCTGGGTTTCCAGCTGAGGTTACTCCAGGGGGTTAGGGCTGCATCCTGTGCTTGCGTCGTCTCAGGAAGCCGTGATCTGCTCCTCTGCACTTAGTCCAAAGCCCAGAGCCAAGGTTTTCTAACTGGGACACTGGCTCCAGGCTCTGAAAACAGTCACTCCTTCCCTATGGTTTCGTGTTCTCCTGTCAGCCGTGTCAGTGTGCAACCTGCTTGTGCTGGCTGAGTCTCTGCTGAGGTTACTCCAGGGGGTTAGGGGTTAGGGTTGTGTCCTGTGCTTGCCCCATCTCAGTAAGCCACAATCAGCCCAACCACTCTGGCCCCAGGGAACCATGAGGGCTCAAGGCTGTGTTGCGGGATGCCAGTTCCAGAAGCAGCTGCTGCTTCAGTGTGCAGCTTTTCACTCCCCTGCACTCAGGTCCACTCCTTAGTTCTGTGTTTGATGGTTAGGGTTTGTAGACTATCATGCATGTGATTTATTCACTTGTTTTTCCAAGTCTTTGTTGCAAGAGGGATCCGCAGTATCCTCTACATAGTCAGCCATCCTGGCCCCACCTCTCCATTTAATTTTTGATGACCTCCAATTTTCCTAGATTCATACTTCGTACATTCCATGTTCAGATTATTAATGAATGTTTTGCAGTTCTTTCTTCTCACTTTGAGTCATGCCACATTAGCAAATGAAGGCCCCAAAAGCTTGGCTCCAGCCATGTCATTAAGGTTGACTCTACTTTGAGGAGGCAGCTCTTCCTTAGTCATATTTTGAGTGCCTTCCAACCTGAGGGGCTCATCTTCTGGCACTATATCAGACAATGCTCCACTGCTATTCATAAGGTTTTCACTGGCTAATTCTTTTCAGGAATAGACCACTAGGTCCCTTTTCCTAGTCTGTCTTAGTCTGGAAGCTCAGTTGAAACTTGTCTGCCAGGAATGACCCTGCTGGTGTTTGAATACCAGTGCCATAACTTCCAGCATCACAGCAACATGCAAGCTCCCACAGTAGGACAAACTTACGACACTTGGGGGATCCCACAAGTGGATGACCTTACCAAACAGAAATTTATTTGCTAACACTTTAAGAGGCTAGAAGTCCAAATTGAGAGTGGTGGCTTTGGTGGAAGGCTCTCTCTGCCTGCTCTGGGGGAAAACCCTGCCTCAGCTTCTCTCACATTCTTCTCAGCATTCCTAGGAGATCACCATATGATATCTAGTTCTCCCTATTTGTTCTTACTTCCTTCTGTGCCTGATCTGCTCCTTTATATCTCAAAGTGATTGGTTTAAGGCTACCCTACACTGACATGATCTCATTAGCATAACAAATAAATTCCTATTCTCAAACGTGATTTCATCCATAATTATAAGGGTGAGGATTTCCAACACATAGTTTGGGGGTAATTCAATTCAATATATAACAGTAGGGTATTGAAGTCTCCAACTATTATTGCAGAACTATCTATTTCTCCCTTCAGTTCTGTCCACGTTTGTTTTGGATGTGCTTGATTTGCCTGCCTGCAGGCCAACACTCCCTTCTCAGACCAGGGTGCTACTCCCTGCCCCACTTTGGGCCATGTTTTATGCCTTAATCACTCATAGTCACTGATCAGCAACCATTCCAGAAAACATATAGAGTAATTGTTAATTAATCCAACAAATTGAGGGCAGCCAGGTAACTCTGAGAGCAATCAAAGGAGGTTGCTTGGACTCTGAGACCTCCCACAGGGCCAGTGTGAATTCAGATCTGAGACCACCACCACCCACCCCACCTCATTATATCTGCTACCCTTGGGATTCATGGAGAATGTCCTCATTGCTCTTCATACATCCTCACTTTTTTTTGCTATTAGTTGCTATCAGATCAGCTCCAACTCATGGCAACTTTATGTATAACTGAATGCAAGATTGCCCAGCCCTGTGCCATCCTCATGATCATTGGTATGTTTGAGTCCATTGTCGTGGCTGTTATCATCACCACATATCCCCTTTATTTGAACCAGCGTGAGTGGGAATTTGTTCCCTGTAACTTTAAAGCAGCTACTCCAGGTCTACCACATCTGGAGCAAAGGCTTGTTCTTAACCTTCAATTCAAAAAGAAGCCTCTCATTCTTGCATCCCAGGCCTTCGATCAGCTGGACCCTTCCCATACTGTGCCATCTCTCCCCATTATCCTTTAGTTCCCTCCCTTTCCAGACTGGGCCTCTCCATGCCCTGCCCACCTTCTGTACTCATCTGCCTCCAGGCCTTTTCTTCTGCTATTCCTTGTACCTTGATAGCAGGCACCTCCCACTCCAACCATTAAAGTACCCCGTGTTGGACTTCTGGCCAACTTGGTGCCGTAGACAGAAGCACTATGCCGTCCCTCTACAGCAAAGACCAGAAAAACTAAGTAAACCAGAGACAAATGTTATTCCTGGAACCTGAAGTGTCAAATGAAGAGATAAAGAACTCAGCCAAGCACCGAACAGAATAAGAAACTGACCGAGGACAGAGAGTGAGGAGAGATAAGAGCAGATGGGCCCAATCAGCTAATGCAGCATAGATCTGCCATCTTGGACTCCTGTCGTGGATAGGCAGACAGGGAGCACGGTAAAGCAGCTTCTCGGAACTCCCAGCAGGAGACAGAGCACCTGATAACCAGCGATACACACTTTCCCACCCCCCATCCTCTCCCTGCTGCTCTACCTCTGAGCTTCCTGGTTGGCTGCGATGGCTTGGCCTGCTGAGAAGTGCGGCGTCTGTGCCACTTGGATTCGCCCGACCCATGTTGGAGACTGGCATACAAGGAGTACTGGGAAGCAGCTTCACAAAGTTCCCAGCAGGAGACGGAGCACCTGGTAATGAGAAACATAAGCTTTCCTAACCCCCACCCCATTCTTTCCCCTGCCCCCTCCAGCCTCCTCTGCTTCCCACCAGCCACAGTCTCTTGGCCACAGGGCAACTCCTTTGGCCTCAGACTGCTTGGATTTGCCATACCAACACAGGCCAGACCCATGAGCTGGTGTTGGTTCTTTACCTCTCTTTTGGTTTCTTCCATGCCTCCTACCACCTTCCCCTCCTTTCTCTGGGATACCTGGCTCTGTGTGCCATCTTTGGTTCTTGAAAAGCTGTGAAGCCACGCTTGACTGGGGAATCACACCCCTGGCCCGCAACACCACGATGGTGGGATCCCTAGAGGTTTATTTCCCCTCGTTTTGTTTGTTTTTCTTTTTGCAGCTTGCAAGCCCCTTGTAGCCAGGCTGTACTGCATGGCTTAGGAGCCACTCCCCCAATCTGTGCAGCCATGGGATCCCTGGGCGCATTTCTTTTTTCTTTCTTTCCTTTTTTTTTTTCCTTTTCTCTTTCTCTTTCCCATTGTGTCTTTCTTCATTTCTCAGTTCTCATCTCTCTGCATTGATCTTCTTTTCCAGTCTCCTGAATACCTGGTGTTGTGTGACATCTATATCCATCCAGCCAGGTTATACTGAGCAGCCTGGGAACCACTTCCCCAGTCTTAGCAGCCCTAATGGTGAGACTCTGGGACTCCTGGGGGCTTTTCTTTTCCAGATTTTTATCTATTTTTTTCTTTATTTTTCCCTTTTTCTTTTCTCCATTTCTTGGTTTCTTATCTCTCCACTCAAACGGCAAGCTCCCTTAGTACTCTTTTCTTTCTATCTTTGTTTGCTTGTTTATTTTTTGGCTTCTGTTTCTCTCTCGTCTCTCTTCTCTTTCCCATACCCTTATTAGCTCCATACTTCACAATCTCCCCCCTCCTTCCTGCCTATCTGCACTATGCACTGAACATCACACCCCAGAGCAGCACAGGTACGGCCTACTGGAACCTGCCCTACACTGATTCCTGGCCCATCCTGTCTGCCCTAGTGCATGCCACTAACAACCCATCCCCAGGCCCTCCCCTTCCGCTGGACCTCCGCTGCTGCACCATACCTGAATGACTAGCCCTGCCCATTGGACAAACAGGTGAAAAGTGTCTTGACTACAGATGAGAAAACAACAAAGAATGCACAGCCCACCTGCTCAGACATAACCAAATAAAACAAAAAAGCAGGAAGAAACAAACATATCTACAATCAAGAAATGAAGAAAATAACTACTGAATGTCCTGAAGACAGCAGACAATACCAAAACATTAAAAAAAAAAAAAAAAGGACAGGATTGTTCAAATAGGCATCCAAAATAAAACACCAGATGACTTTTCAGTAGAAGAAAAAACACTAGAACTATCTGACAGGGAATTAAAATCTCTAATATTCAGAGCAATCAATGAGTTGAAGCAAAAAGCAGACAAAAATGAGGAAAAAAGACAAATTTTTGGAAAAGGCAGAAGAATTCATGGGAAATACAGACAAAAAAATGGAACAATTCAGGAAAGTAATATAGGAACAAAATGCCAAAATAAATTCACAACTGGAAACCATACAATAACAACCACTAGAATCCAAAAGATAAGCAACAAGATTTCAGAAATGGACAGTGTCATAGAAGGGCTGAGGAGCTGGTTTGAAATGATGGAAGACAGAATCAGCGAAATTGAAGACAAACACTTGGATACAACTCTGTTTGAGGAAAAATCAGAAAAAAGAATTAAGAAACCCTGAGAATTATGTGGAATACTATCAAAAGCAAAAACTTGCAAGTGATCAGAGCTCCAGAACAGGGAGCAAAAACAGAAATACACAGAGAGGTTCAACGAAGAATTCCTGACAGAAAACGTCCCTAATATCATGAATGGTGAAAAGGTGACCATCCAAGAAGTTCAATGAACCCAATATAGGATAGGCCCCAAAAGAAAAACACCAAGGCATATCATAATCACACTGGCTAAAACCAAAGACAGAGAAAAAAATCCTATGAGCAGCTCAATAAAAACAAAAAGCCACATACAGAGGAGAAGCAATAAGACTAAACTCTGATTATTCAGCAGAAACCATGCAGGCAAGAAGGCAATGGGATGACATATATAAAACCTTAAAAGAAAAAAATTGCCAACCAAGAATAATATATCCTGCAAAACTTTCATTCAAATATGATGGTGAAGTTAGGATATTTCCAGATAAACAGAAATTAAGGGAATATGTAAAAACCAAACTAAACTTATAAGGATTATTAAAGGGAGTCCCTCAGTCTAAGAACAAACAACATCAGATCACACCCTGAATCTGGGATGCAAGATTGTACCAGCCAGATATCAACCTAGGAAATGAACTCTCAAGAACTACCGAAAACTAAAAGAATTGCAACAGGGAACCAGAGAGATTAATCTGTAAACAACAACAATGTCAGAACAATAAAAGAGGGAGTAAATGGTATAGGTATAGAACTTTCTAATGGAAAGGAAGACAAGGTGATACCAAGAAATAATAAACTGGTTCAAACCTACGAAGATAAGGGTAAATTTCAAGGTAACCACAAAGAAAGTTAACAAACCTACTCATCAAAATAAAGAAGAAAAACATAAAGTCTCTATAAAAACAAAAGAAATGAAAAAGAAATGCACAAAGAAAAGGAACTGAGGACAGAATAAGAGGAACAAAGAAAATGTTAGCACCACACACAAAAAAAGGCACTACAAAATGACATTAATAAACTCACACCTATCAATAATTACACTGAATGTAAATAACCTAAATGTCCCATAAAGAGACACAGAGTGACAGAATGGATTAAAAAACAGGATCCATCAATATGCAGTTTACAAGAGACACACCTTAGAAACAAAGATGTAAATTTATTAAAAATCAAAGGATGGAAAAAAATAAATCAAGCAAATAACTACTAAAAACAAGCAGGAGTGGCAATATTAATCTCAGATAAGATAGAAAACAAAAGAAAATCTCAGATAAGATAGAATGTAACACAAAACCCACCACAAAAGATAAAGAAGGGCACTACATAATGATTAAAGGGACGATCCATCATGAAGACATAACCATAATAAATATCTGCACACGAAATGACAGGGCTCCAAAATACATAAAACAAACTCTAACATCACTGAAAACAGAAATTGACAGTTTCACAATAATAGTAGGAGACTTCAACACAATGCTGTTAGTAAAGGACAGAATATCTAGAAAGAAAGTCAATGAAGATACCAAAGAGCTAAAGGGCACAATCAGCCAACTCGGCCTCATAGAGATGTATAGAACACTCCACCCAACAGCTGCAAAGTGCAGATTCTTTTCCAACACACATGGAACATTCTCAAGAAGAGACCACATTTTAGGCCACAGAGCAACCCTCGACAAAATCCAAAACATTGAAATAATATAAAGTATCTTCTCTGACCACACTGCCATCAAAGTAGAAATTAACGACAGGAAGAATAAGGGGAACAAAAATCAATTATGTGGAAACTGAGTAACACCCTGCTTAAAAACCACTGGGCAACAGAAGAAATCAAAGATGGAATCAAAAAGTTCCTAGAATTAAACGAGAATGAAAACACATCATACCAAACTCTTTGGGACACAGCAAAGGCAGTTCTCAGAGGTCTTTATAGCACTAGATGCACACATCAAAAAAGAAGAAAGGGACAAAATCAAAACATTAGCTACACAACTTGAACAAATAGAGAACAGCAAAAGAAACCCACAGCAACCAGAAGAAAGGGAATAATAAAGATCAGAGCAGAAATAAATGAAACAGAGAATAGAAAAACAATAGAAAGAATCAACAAACCCAAAAGTTGGTTCTTGGAAAGGATCAACAAAATCGACAAAACACTGGCCAGATTGACAAAAGAAAAACAGGATAGAATGCAAATAACCCAAATAAGAAATGAAATGGGGAACATTACAACAGATCAAACTGAAACAAAAAGGATCATAACAGAATATTATGAAAAACCATCCTCCAACAAATTTGAAACCCTAGAGGAAATGGACAAATTTCTAGAGACCTACTACTTACCCAAACTAACACAAAATGGTGTTGAAAATCTGAACAGACCCATAACAAGAGAAGAGATTGAAAAGATAATTAAAAAAAGAAAAAAACTACCAACCAAAAAAGCCCTGGCCCATATGGCTTCACCGAAGAATTCTACCAAACATTCAGAGAAGAGCTTACTCCAGTACTACTCACACTATTTCAGAACACAGAAAAGGAAGTGATACTTCTGAAGTCATTATATGAAGCCAGCATAACGCAGATACCAAAACCAGGCAAAGACACCACAAAAAAAGAAAATTACAGACCAGTATCTCTCATTAATATAGATGCAAAAATTCTCAACAAAATTCTAGTCAATAGAATTCACCATCATATCAAAAAAGTAATGCACCATGACCAAGTAGGATTCATACCAGGTATGCAAGTCTGGTTCAAGATTAGAAATCTATCAAAGTAATCCACCACATAAATAAAAGGAAACAAAAGAATCATATGATTATCTCAGTAGATGCAGAAAAGGCACTCGACAAAGTCCAACACCCATTCCTGATAAAAACTCTCAAAAAATAGGTATAGGAAGGAAATTTCTCAACATAATAAAAAGCATCTATGATTTTTTTTTTTTTTAATGCAAACCAAAGAGTAACATTGTTCTCAATGGAGAGAGACTGAAAACATTTTCCTTGAGAACAGGAACAAAACAAGGATGTCTTTTATCACCACTCCTGTTTAATATTGTGTTGGAAGTCTTATCTAGAGCAATAAGGCAAGAAACAGAAATAAAGCGTATTCAAAATGGTTATGAAGAAGTTACACTGTCCCTATTTGCAGATGATATGATACTAAGAAAATCCAAAAGACTCCAAGAGACAAGTACTGGAACTAATAGAAAGATTCAGCAGGTTAGCACGATACAAGATAAAAGTTCAAAAATCAGTTGGTTTCCTATACACTAATAAAGAGAACCATGAAAAGGAAAACAGGAAAAAAATACCATTTATAATAGCCCCTAAAAAAATAAAATATTGGGGAATAAGTCTAACCAGGAATGTAAGAGACCTATACAAAGAAAACTACAAAACACTACTGGAAGAAACTGAAGGAGATCTATCTACATAAATGGAAAAACATACCATGCTCATGGATAGGTAGACTCAACATTGTGAAAATGACAATTCTCCCTAAAGCAATTTATAAATACAATGCATACTGATCCAAATACCAAGAACATTCTTTAAAGAGATGGAAAACTTATCATTAACTTTATATGGAAAAGGAAGAGACCCTGGATAAGTACAGCATTCCTGAAGAAGAAGAATAAAGTAGGAGGACTCCACACTACCTGACCTCAGGACCTCCTATACAGCTACGGTGGTCGAAATAGCCTGGTACTGGTCCAATGACAGATACATTGACCAATGGAACAGAATTGAGAACCCAGATGTAAATCCATCCACCTATGGTCACCTGTTCTTCCACAAGGGCCCAAAGTCCGTCAAATGCAGAAAAAACTGTCTTTTTAACAAACGATGTTGGCAAAACAGGATGTCCATCTGCAAAAAAATGAAACAGGACCCATACCTCACACCATACACAAGAAGTAACTCATAATGGATAAAAGACCTAAATATAAAGTCAAAAACTATGAAGTTTACAGAAGAAAAAACAGGATCAACACTAGAGGCCCTAATACACAGCATTAACAGGATGCAAATCACAACCAACAATGCACAAGCTCTAGGGGATAAGTTAGATAACTGGGATCTTCTAAAAATTAAACACTTATGCTCATCAAAAGACTTCACCAAAAGAGTAAAAAGATAACCTACAGACTCAAGTGTAACAACGATTGT
Organism: Loxodonta africana; assembly: GCF_030014295.1. Lineage (NCBI taxonomy): Eukaryota > Metazoa > Chordata > Mammalia > Proboscidea > Elephantidae > Loxodonta > Loxodonta africana. The sequence continues at coordinate 39,551,440 of NC_087342.1, forward strand.
GAGTATGGCTCTGGACGAAGCAGTGTTTCATTCTGTTGTACATAGAGTTCCTATGAATCGGAACCGGCTTGACGGCACCTAAAAACAACATTTGAGGGTAGGAAGTAGGAAATCCTGGTGGTGTAGTGGTTAAGTGCTACAGCTGCTAACCAAGATATCGGTGATTCCAATCCACCAGGCGCTCCTTGAAAACTCTATGGAACAGTTCTACCCTGTCCTGTATGGTCCCTATGAGTCAGAATAGACTTGACAGCAACAGGTTTGGGATTTTTTTGGTTAGGAGGAAGTATTTTCATGAATACTGGCCTAATAAAATTTCTTAAAAAAAAACCCTCAAAACCCAACAGTAAATAAATAATTCAATTAGAAAATGACAAAAGACTTGAATAGACATTTTGCCACAGAAGAATACAGATGGGAAACAAGTATGTGAGAAGATGTTCAGCATAGTTAGCCATTAGAGAAATGCAACTTTAGAACCACAATGGGATATCTGAGAAATCCCTATACACCAATGAGAACAGCTAAAATAGAAAGTAGTGATAATACCAAATGCTGGCAAGGAGGCCGAGATAACTGGATCTCTCATACATCATACTGAGAATGTGAAATGGTGCAGCCACTCTGCAAATTGCTTTGCAGTTTCTTATAAAACTAAAAACATACACATGCTGTAGCAATTGCCCTCCTGGCATTTATCCCAGAGAAACGAAAACTTATGTCTGCATAAAAACTTGTACTCAAACGTTCACAGCAGCTTTATTTGTGATAAGCAAAACCTGGAAACAATCCAAAGTCCCTCAAAGGGTGAATAGAGAAACTATGGCACATCTATATACCATGGAATAGTTCTCAGAAATAAAAAGAGATGAACTGTTGATGTATGCAATAACTTGATTGCATCTCAAGGGTATTACGCTAAATGAAAAATGCCAATCTCAAAAGGTTACATGCAATTTCATTTATACAACATCATCAAAATGACTGAATTATAGAAATGGTAATGAAATTAGTGATTGTGTCAGGCATAGGTGTGCGGTGTGCATTTTTGGTGCTACTATAAAGAGGCACCTTGAGAGAGATACTTCGTGGGGATGGACTGGTTCTGTATCTTGATTGTGGTGAGGGTTACATGAATCTACTACACATGGGATAAAATTGCATAAAACTATATAAATACACACACTCATGAGTAAAAACTGGTGAAGTCTGCCTAAGGTCTATAGTCTTCTTAACAGTATTACACCAACGTCAATTTCCTGGTTATGACATTGCACTATAGTTATGCAAGATTTTATCATTGGAGGAAGGGTACACAGGACTCTGCACTGTTTTACAACTTCCTATGGGTCTATAATTATTACAAAATAAAAAGTTAAAATTTTTTTGGGAAAAAATCTAGAAGTTAACTGGCTAGCTAAATCAAGAATTCTTTGAGACAGAGACTAGATCGTAAAGAAGTGGTATCTTCTCTAAGACTTTAGAGGAGAGCTTGCCCTTCGTGTAAGCTTCATCAGCTCCTGCAGAAGCTGCAAATCATCAAGACCCTCCCTAGGCTGGCTCAAATTCTTCCTGTTGGAAGTAGGAATTTCTACCTACCAGTCCCAGTACTGGTAGCAATAGCATAGAATAGGCTTTGGAAGGCTGGGGAGAAGAGAAAGGCAAGGCCTAGAGATGTGTGGCTGTATGCGTGTACGTGTATGTGTGTGTGGGTACGTGCATGCGCGTGTGCATTGGTGGGTGTCGGGGGTTGTAGTGAAGGAGGTTGCTGAAAAGAGGGTTCCAGGTTATCTATTTCCCCCAGCGCTGGCTCCGGGTAGATCACAGTGTTATTCAGTCTGAGAGCTCAGGTTCAGCCCCATGGGACTAACTTAGCTTTGTTCCAATGCTATGGAATGTACCCTCACCCCTTTGGTCCCAAAGCGACCTGGCAAAGAAATAAGAGTGGATCCATACCAGCCCTTGTGTAACCCACAGTATAGGAAGTGAAGGATGTGATCTGCTGTCACAGTGATGGAAAGTTGGGCTTCAGAGTCACATAGAAATGGATTTGTATTCTGACACAAACACGAACTAGCTATGGGACCGGAAGCAAGTGATTTGACTCTTTTGATCCATAGCATTATAATATATATTACAATAGCTAATATTTCTTCACTTTCTACGTGTCCAGCCCTGTGCAAAGCACTCACCAATCATGTCATTTTCTGGGAGAATTAAATGAGCTGACAAATCTTAATTGTCTGTGTGATGGTTAAGATTGTGAGTCAACTTGGCTGGGCCATGATTCTCAGTGTTTTGGCAGTCCTGCGATGTCGTGGTCACTTCCCTGTTGATATTTGATATGATCACCCCCACGATGGGATCTGCTGTGAGTAGCCAATTGGTTGAAGGGGAGGTTCCTTAGATATGTGGCCTGCATTGAGTGGGGGCAGACGTTCTAGCAGGACTTGGGGGCCTTTGCTTGCTCTGGATCCTGTAGCTGGCTCCTGTTTGTCTGATCTCTGCTTCTTGGGACTTGAGCTAGCACCTTAACTGTGGTCTTGCCTGCCGATCTTGGAATTCATTGATCTTCACAGCCTGTGAACAAAAGCACTACTTTCCAACCTACTGATCTTGGGTTCACCAGCCCCTACGGCTACATGAATCAGGGGAAGCATCTACCAGGACCCATAGACTTGGGACATTACAGTCTCTACAACTGTGTGAGCCATTTCCTTGATATAAATCTCTCTCTCTATATATATACATATATATTTATATGCTTTATTGGTTTTTTTTTTCTCTAGAGAACCCAGCCTAAGACAGTTTAGAAGAATACCTGTATCTAGAAGGTGACTGATAAACTCTGCGTTTAAGTAAATATTATCGCTATTTTCATTGTAACCAAGTGGGAAAAAGGAAGCACTTCTCAAAGGGCACAAGAAACTCTGAAAATCATACTAAATGCCACTTTTTGAATGTTAACAAGACTGAATAATTTTGATACGTGGTTTCTATTTGTTATGTGTGCTCCGTATTGAACATTAGTCATGATCCTGGAAAATCTCAGCACCGAGAATCCATGTGCTTTTCTTCATGTTGGATTTCTTGTTAAGCTATTCAAAAAATTAAGCGCTCCCCTTAGCGTCAGCAACTTAGAAAACACAAAGCTTTCATCTGACTATGGGATGCATTAGTCAAAGTAAATACAAAGAATAACCTTAGGTAAAAATGCAAGGAACATCAAATGAGATGTGGACTTGAGATAAATTAATTTCTTCTAGTAAGGGTTTGTCTGAACTGTGGAGTAAAATACTAAACAAGTCCTGATTTTGGTGCAAAACCTGGGGCACAGGCTGATTTGGAGGAATTTTGTAACAGACGGCTGTTATATTAGGATTTTACTTCTCTTAACCAATTTAGTGAATATAAATCCAGGGTGGGGTGAGTTCTGCATGCTAACATTTTGTCCTCTCCTTTAGCCTATGGTGTTTGGCTTCAAACATCAGTTGTGGTGGTGGTGGTGGTGGTGGTGGTGGAAGTGGTGATGATGGTGGTGTGGTGATGATCGTGGTGGTGGTGGTGGAAGTGGTGGTGATTGTGGCGGTGGTGGTAGAGGTGGTGACTGGTGATAGTGGTAGTGGTGGTGGTGGTTGCAGTGACTGGTGATCATGGTGGTGGTTATGGTGACTGGTGATAGTGGTACAGGTGGTGGTGGTGATTGGTGATAGTGATGGTGGTGGTTGTGGTGACTGGTGATAGTAGGGGTGGTGGTGGAGGAGGTAGTGGTGATTGTGGTGTTGGTTGTGGTGACTGGTGATGGCAGTGGTGGTGGCAGTGCTGGTGGTGGCAGTGGTGACTGGTGATGGTGGAGATGGTGGTGGTGGTGGTGATTGGTGGTGGGGTGGTGATTGGTGATGGTGGTGGTAGTTGTGGTGATTGGTGATGGTGGTGGTGGTGGTGGTGATTGATGATAGTGGTGGTGGAGATGGTAATGGTGGTGGTGGTGGTGATGGTGGTAGTGGTGGTAATGGCACTGGTGGTGGTGACTGGCAATAGTGGTGGTGGTGACAGAGCATGAGCATGTGTGTGCCAGAGTGTGTGTAGGTGCACGTGGATATTAGTTACAACTGGAACCTTCAAGTGAGATAAGTGACGTGCCCAATCTCATTTGAAAGGACTGTAATAGACAACTATAAAGGGTAAAATATCAAGTTAAAACAGACACAACCTAAGAATTTTCAGCAAGTCTTCTCCCTCAAATATTCTACCCTTTCCCTGCTCCTTCCACCTTCTTCTTCCCTGGAGCTCAATGAAATATTTGGATTACCATGTTTAATTTTGCATTTCAGTGTTTATAAAACATGTCATACGTTTTCAAAGGCCACTACAACAGCCTTGATTTGGGCTTGATTCTTCCTCAGATCAATAGCACTATTGCACAAAGACCTGCATTTTCCAAGAGCAACGTGTCACTTTCGCCAGCAGAGGAGCAGACATGGTCTTTGGGAGAATGTTTAAAATCAAACACATCTGTTTGAATTCATTTTGAACATACAGGTTCCAAGCCATAAGTAAAATGCAAAAACTATTTTGTGTGATTTTTAAAGCAAGTAAAATGGCCAAAATCACTTATGTTTCTTAATCCCCAGCACAATGACTAAGTGCTTCAATCTTCTGTGAGTCTAATTCAAATCCATTATTTCCATAATTTGGTCTCTTTGTCTTCTTCCCCAGCTCTTCGTTTAGTGCAGTTATAGTCTATGGACACTGCCCAAATCTCTGTACCCAATGAAATATGTTGGCAAGTACATCCTTCCCAACTTATTCTTAGTTACATTTTTGGCCTTAGGCCCAAAAAGAAAGTACCTGGAAAGAAGGCAAGTCTTAGAAATTCATTGAGTACCTTAAAAAAGAAATCAAATGAGCTTCATTCCTGAGCTGAGGTTTTTATTAACCAATTTTAATTCTCAAAACATATATTCTTCAGGGCACAAGTATATTGAGGCTCACAATGCTTACAAGAAAGTACAAATGCTTTCACCTCTCCACTTTTAGGAAAGAAAAGGCAAATCAAAAGACAATTAGTTATTTTGTGGATTTTATAGGCTGATCTCAAACTTAGTAAGAAAAAAAATTTTCCCAGGGAATTTTCTGGAGCCTGTATATGATCAACCCAAACTCCTGTACTTTCTCCTCCTTTAACAGGACTTTGAAAAGAAAATTGCTATTCAGAATAAGAATGATTGAGGTAACACAAAATCATCAACCATGAAAACAAGTTTATGATCATCTAGCAAATCTGTCTTTGTCCATTTTTTTAATAAATGACTGTTGACTGCCTCCTCTATTCCAGGCCCAGGGGTAGGTGCTTGCGGTAGAGTGGTCCTTTTCCTCCTAAGTAAATACTGCTGTGCTCTAATCTGCTTATCGGGCACTTTCATGTGGTACCTCAAACTCAACCTGCTGAAAGCTAAGATGATTACCTTTGTTCCTAAATATCCTCCTCTCCCTTTTGTCTTACTAGGGAAATCCATTAAAATTAGCTTGGGAAAGTGAGTTACCGTAAGTGAGTTACTGTAAGAATACAGAGGGAATCTCATAGAATCCCAGGACAAGAATTACAGCAAGCTTTATGGGGAACAAGAACCAGGAAATGCAAACATCTAAAATCAAGGCAGTCACCTTCTCCATTTACCTCTCTAAAACCTGAAACCCAAACCCATTGCTGTCGAGTCGAGTCCAACTCATAGCAACCCTGCAGGACAGAGTAGAACTGCTCCATAGAGTTTCCAAGGACTGCCTGGTGGTTAGCAGCTGTATATCTTAACAACTGTGCCACCAGGGCTCCATTTATCTCTCTGGCACCCCATAATTCTCTTATCTCCACCTCTATCTCTCTTTCTCCCCATCCTCCATGTTTCTCTGCTTCTCAGTGCATAGGGCAAAAGATACTCCTCTATTCCCAAAGTTGTACGTCCTCAAAGTTGAAGTTCTAATCAAGTCTTTTTAGTGACTCAGATTTCAATTCCAAATCCTTGGGAGAGAAAACCTTATTGGCATCATTCAGCTATGGCCAGTACATAGGGTCATGTGGTAATGTACACAGCCACGGAATGAACTAAACAGACACTCAAACAGAAAAGTCATCCAAATTCCTCAGATTGATATATGACTTTTTGAAGGTCTACCAGCATACCTTTCCAACCTTTCTCCTGCATTCTCTGACTCCAAGCTAGTTGGGTCACCTTGAGAGAAGCCATGTCTTCCTATCACTCCCTCACCATGACCCCACTTTCATCTTTTGAGCCCATCTTCCCAGACCCAACTGATACACCATTTCTTCTGTGAAGTCCACCAGAATATTATTTCATCATCCTTCTTTTGTGGTCCTACTGCACTTTGTAAATGCTTTTGTTAGAGGGTATGTGAACATAATTGTTTGTATTTCTTTCTCATTATTATATAAAGATAGAGGAGATAAAGATGATAGGCATAGAAAGAGAGAGAAAGGGAGATACTCGTCTGTCTTAGTCATCTAGTGCTGCTATAACAGAAATACCATAAGCGGATAGCTTTTACAAACAAATTTATTCTCTCACAGTTTAGGAGGCTAGAAATCCAAATTTCGAGAGCCAGCTCTAGAGAAAGGCTTTCTCTCTGTTGGTTTTGGAGGAAGGTCCTTGCCCTCAATCTTTCCCTGGTCTAGGAGCTTCTCAGAGCAGGAACCCCAGGTTCAAAGGACACACTCTGTTCCTGGCACTGCTTTCTTGGTGGTATGAGGTCCCTCTGACTTTCGGCCTCCTTCTGTCTTTTATATCTCAAAAAAGATCAACTAAAGATACAATCTAATCTTGTATGTTGAGTCGTGCCTCATTAATGTAACTATCTCTAATCCTGCCTCATTAACATCATAGAGACAGGATTTGCAGCACATAGGAAAATTACATCAGATGACAAAATGGTGTACAATCACACAATACTGGGAATCATGGCCTAGCAAAGTTGACACACATTTTGGGGGGACACAATTCAATAAATAACATTTGGCCCTTGGTCCCCAAATATTCATGTCCTTGCCATGTGTGAAACACATTCACCCATCACATCATAGCAAAAGTCTTAATCAAACTCCAAGTCCAAAATCCAAAACTTTCTCTTCATCTCTGAAACATAGAATACAAGTTATCTGCTTCCTAAGTACAATGGTAGAACAGATAAAAGCTAGACTTCTCCATGACAAATGGGAGAAACTGGAGAGATAAAAGGTGGTGAAGGCCACACTCCAGGGAAACTCCCTTTACCTTGGATAAGGGAGGTGACCTGAGTAAGGGTGGTGTTACAATCCCACCCTAATCCTCTCAACATAAAATTACAATCACAAAATGGAGGACAACCACATAATACTGGGAATCATGGCCTAACCAAGTTGATACACACATATTTGGGGGGACATAATTTAATCCATGACAGTTATCTAGTGCTGCTATAACAAAAATACCACAAATAAATGGCTGTAACAAAGAGAAATTTATTCTCTCATAGTCTAGGAGGCTAAAAGTGAGAATTCAGGACACCGGCTCCACGGGAAGGCTTTCCCTTTCTGTCAGTTCTGGAGGAAGGTCCTTGTCATCAATCTTCCCCTGCTGTAGGAGCTTCTCAGTGCAGGGACTCCAGATCCAAAGGAGATGCTGTGCTCTTGGCACTACTTTCTTCACGGTATGAAGTCCCTCTGTCTCTGCTGGCTTCTCTCTTTTATACTCAAAAGAGACTGATTTAAGACACAACCTAATCTTCTAGATTGAGTCCTGCCTCATTAATATAACTACCTGTAATCCTGAATCATTAACATCATAGAGACAGGATTTACAACACATAGGAAAATCATATCAGATGACAAAATGGCAGACAATCACACAATACTGGGAATCATGGCGAAGCCAAGTTGACACACATTTTTGGAGGACACAGTTCAATCCATAACATTATCCTAAGACAGCATTTAATTGACTACCACAGACAGTATAACATAGTGGCAGGCATACTGCTGTGTGACTTGATCTAATCAATGATTCCTCTGTGGCTGGCTTTCTTTGTACTTATCCCATAGAGTTGCTGTGAGAATTAAATGAGATGATGTAGATAAGAAATTCATCACAGCCTAGGCACAGAACAGGACCCCAATAAATATTAGCTATCATAGTATCATAGTATCATAAGGTTATTTTGAGTCAATTGTTTGGGAGTTGCCTGAACACATTTTCCCAAGGATACAACATTATATATGGTTGCTAGGTTCCCAATTACATCTAATGGAAGCTTTGAAACCAAAATGCCCCTAGGTCCTACCATCCCACTAAAAGATTTCCATTAATATTCGATCCATGCCCAAAAGCAAAGTTCAGAAGATAGATAGGGGCAGGAAAGATGGATGAGTGGAAACAGGGAACCCAGAAAGGAAGGAAGGAGAGTGCTGGCCCACTGAGGGGTTTGCAACCAATGTTACAAAACAAGCTGTGTATAAATTGTTGAACAGGAAACTGATTTACTCTGTAAACTTTCACCTAAATCACAATAAAGTGTTACAAAAAAAGAAGTTCAATCTAGGTCTGTGCCTCATCTGCATAATTGCATAATATTATAGTCCCAATACATTCCCTTTAAATTCTTCTCCAGTTTATTTTTCTAGAAGTTTTAGGGTCTCTCAAATGCACTTACCAATATTTTTCTCATGCCTTCCTACTCAAGCCTCCAATATGATGGGTAAAACCAAACCAAATCCATCGCCGTTGAGTCTAGCAACCTCATATGACAGAGTAGAACTGCCCCATAGGAGTTCCAAGGAGTGGTTGATTAGATTCGAACTGTCAACCCTTTGGTTAGTACCCGAACTCTTAATCACTGCACCACCAGGGCTCCAATATGATGGTTACTTACTATAAATCCACCTATAGCTATGTCATTCTGCTTCTGTGCCTGTTGTTTCACTTCTGTGGGTGCCCTCATGAAGAACACTTCTGCCTTTTCAAAGATGATATCTATCTATGCCCCCATATTACCAGAGATCCTCCCATCTTAGGTGCAATACTGCACTGAGATTCCATCAGTGCCTACTGCTTTGGAGCTGTGCAAATTTTCACATATACATGGATAGAATTATATTATATAATGATTATGCACATATTTACATGTGATTATGGCTCCGAAGGCAGATTGCCCAGTTAGAGTCCTCACATCACTGACTAGCTGTGTGACTGTTGGTAGGTTACTTACCCTCCTCGAGTTTCAGTTTCTTCTTCTCTAAAATAATTCTGATCCGCATAGAGATGCAATGAGGATTAAATAAGATAATGTATTTAAAGTCTTGCAGATTTCCAGCTTCTAGTAATGGCAGTGATGGCAGTGGGGTTTTTTTTAGTAATGGCAGAGTAGTTTATACTAGACTAACCCTCCTGCCAGTTAAGCACTAGACTACTAGCTGAAAGGTTGGAAGTTTGAACTCACCTAGGGTCACCTCAGAAGACAGGCCTGGCAATATGCTTCTAAAAAGTCACAGTCTTGAAAACCCTATGGATCAGTTATACTCTGCATACATGGGGTCACCATGAGTCAGAATCAACTCAACAGCAACTAACAAAAACAACCCTCCTTCCAGTATCAGTTATAAACTTTGAACAAAAGATAGAATACAACTATTTGGAGGCACTGAAGAGCAAACTAAAGAGACAGAAACTGGAGATTAGATTTGAAAGAAAAAAATAGAGGATGAGATCCACATTTATTTAATGTTAATAATTACTGTTGTTGTCCAAGAAGTTGGACTAAGAAATAGATTTCACTGTCTCTCAAGTCTCCCTCTAAGTCCCATACTCAAGACTCCCTTCTCATAGTCTTCCTCCCTTCTTGACCCCCCCCACTGCATAATTCAACTTGTAAATAAATTTGTAGCTGAAGCAGGTGACCCCTACTCACCAATTCTTCACACCCAACTATAGAGGGCATTGTGGTTGTTCCCCCACATTCCCACCACCACCTTCCCTCAGCAAATATTTAATTTTCCTTTGGGACCCTCTCCATGCAGCCAAGGGTCTTCTGTGAAACTGAGCACTCTTAGATTCCAGGTATATAACTCAGGATAAATTAATCAACACATTCCCATCCTTGGTCATGTTAATAGGACAAGGTTATAGATGTAAATAGTAAAGGGACTTGTATTTCACAACAAAAAGTCTAGATGTAGGGCAATTCCAGAGTTGGTTAATTCTTCAGCTCAATAATATTATCAAGGAACCAACTTAAAGTTGCAGCTCTGTCATCTTCGTCATGTTCTAACCAAGATGAGGTTTAAGTCGTCATGTATAGACAACATCCAGCTGAAAGGGAAGAATCATTTCTTCTTTATGTGTCTCTTTTAGAGTGGAGTAATCTTTTCTAGAAGCCCCTCTGCGTATTTCTCCTTACTCAGCATTGGCTACAATCGCATCACAAGCATATGCCTAAGTCATGATTTGTACAAACCATGGTTTTCTCCATGGAGCTGAGGCCTTCTCCCAGAAGCACAGAGACTGTGGAAAACTGAGCCAAATTGAGGACTTTTAGCAAAGATGAAAGAGGAGGACCAAACAAAGTCTGTGTCATGGATTGAATCATGCCCCTCAAAAATATGTATCAACTTGGTTGGGCCACAATTCCCATTATTGTATGGTTGTCCTCCATTTTGTAATTTTAGTTTTATATTAAAGAGAACTAGGGTGGAATTGTAACACCCTTACCCAGGTCACATCCCTGATGCAATGTAAAGGGAGTTTCTCTGGGGTGTGGCCTGCACCACGTTTTATCTCTCAAGAGATAAAAGGGAAAGGGAAGTGAGCAGAAAGGGGGACCTCATACCACCAAGAAAGCAGTGCCAGGTGCACAGAGTGTCCTTTGGACCTGAAGTTCCTGTGCTGAGATGCTCCAGACCAAAGGAAGCCTGATGACAAGGACCTTCCTCCAGAGCTCCAGCTGCTCCCTGGAGCCAGCACCCTGAATTCGAACTTCTAGCCTACTGGACTATGAGAAAATAAACTTCTCTTTATTAAACGATCTACTTGTGGTATTTCTGTTACAGCAACACTAAATGACTAAAACAGTCTGATACTCAATTTGGTACCATTAAATATTGACCCAGGCTGAAACAGCTCAGAAATGTTATCTTTAAATCATTTCATGTAATTGCATAGGGTAAAAAAAAAGTAGGGGTATGATAATGCTTCAAAAAAGGTTACATGTACTTTAAGAGGGAATTTTCATCAACTGGATGTTTGGGGTGGGGAAAGAGCTAATCCAGGCCCAGGGAACAGCACGTACCAAGGCTCAGAGACTTGAAACAGAAGAACATATTCAAAGAATTTCAAGTACTATAATTTAGCAAAGCAGCCTTGGTGATGCAGTGGTTAAGCACTCAGCTGTTAACCAAAAGCTTAGTGATTTAAACCCATCAGCTTCTCCATGGAAGAAAGATGTGGTAATCTGCTTCCATAAAATTTACAGCCTTGGAACCTCTATGGAGCAGTTCTACTCTGTCCTACAGGGTTGCTGTGAGTTGGAATCAAACTAACAGCACACAACAATGTAATTTAGCAAGCTGGCCTTAAAGAATGCAAAAGGGAACAGACCTAGATCATGAACAACTTTGAGCAGTCTGTTAAGGAGTTTGGACTTCATCCTATGGGCACACGATTGTCACACTAGATGGACATTTTATAAAAATCACACGGCGGCTGTATAGATGAGGTGTAGGACTAGAGGCTAGAAGATTAGTGAGGATGCCCTTATATAGGCCAGGCAGTAGAAGAAAAGAAATGGGGATAGAGGAGGGGGACAGACTGGAGGAATATCTGACAGGTAGAACAACAGAACATGAAGGCTAATGAGGTAGAATGGCCTGATGCTGCATGGCACAGAAAGCAAAGGCTTTTACAACGCAAAATGTGGGATAATTTTATTGTAATGAGATAAACTAAAAGCACTGGTTTGAGCCTGTGTTCTGCTGCAAGATTACATTATGACTGACAGAGTTGGCCTTAACAATGTGGGACTTGGGACTAAGAGCTCAACAAAATTGTGAAGTTCAACTTCCAATGCCTCCAATGTCCTCTTCCTCTTTTGTGGTATTCTCACCTTCAGAAAGCACTTATATAATCAACCAATGACTACTTTCTGACCACTTAGTCTGTGCCAGACACCTTAAAAATCAGATCAAATATAGCACCAGCCCTTTCAAGTTGGGGAATATGGTAGATTGTCTGCAAAGATGGCAGTCAAAAGTTCTTCCCATCTCTGAATGAAAGTGGTATTTATCCCATCGGGAGGTGGAGCCTCTTTCCCCTCCTCTGGCATTGTGGCATTGTGATTTCTTTGACCAATAGAATACAGAAGAAATGATGTGTGAGGGTTCTGAAGCCTAGACCTTAAAAGGCCTGGCAGCTTCCGCTTTCATTCTCTTCTTGAACCCTGAGCTATCATGTTAAGAAGTCTGACAACTTTGCTGGACAGGCTATAGAGAGAGAGAGAAAGGGTCAGCCAGCCCCAAGCTGTTCCAGATGCCCCACTGGAGGTGCCAGACATGTAAGTGAGGCTAACTTGGATCATCCAGCCCCAGACAAGCCTGCAGATGACTGCTGCCTTAGGAATGGCCTCAGGCCAGACCAATAGAAGCACTCCCCAGCTGAATCCAGACCATACTGCAGAACTGTAGACAAATAAATGGTCCTTATTTTAAGTCACTTAATTTTTGAGTAGTTTATTGTGCAGTTATTAAATAACTGATGAGGAGAGTAAACTAAACTGATTTAAAAAGTATTAAAGCTAAGATTTAAGGACTAAATGGAAAAGTAGTCAATTTCTTAAAAAAAGAGAATCAGAAAGAGGGCAATACCTATACAAATGAATTGATCCATCAGCCAACACTGATCTATTTAGTACCTATTGTCTGGACACCGGTGGCTAAGCATTAGGCTGCTAGCCAAAGCGTTGGCAGTTTGAATCCACTAGCCACTCCTTGGAAACCTTATAGGGCAGTTCTACTCTGTCCTATAAGGTTGCTATGGGTGGGAATTGACTTGACAGAAACAAGTTTGGTTTTTTTGGTTTGGTGTGCCAAGCATGAGATGGTTACTCTGTAGAACACAAAAAGTAAAAGACATGGAGCTTACAGCTTAGTAAGGGAGACCAGATGTATACAAGAAAACAGCACACAATATTATAATTTATATCGGTGACATCTTGGCATTGCAGTGAGTCAATGCAGTATATTTTTCAGGCAGAGATCTCAATGCATTCCTCATAGGTAATAAAGGAAGACCCTAATCTCCTGAAGACTTGAAGACTGAGCCTTCTGGGCCCTATTTACTTAAATCACACAGTAGTTGGACCTGAACTCTAGTACACTTTGTAAATGGAACCATGGTGGATACTGATTCCAACAGAAGTAACTAAGGGATAGGATTTGGTCTTTGCCATTTTCCCTGCAAGTTTTTTCTTCTACATGTAAGCTTATCGAAGGTTTATGGTTCTTATAAGTAGGTTTATGCTTGAAGAAAATAAGTTAATAAGTTACTTGTTGATAGGCTTACAGTTCCAGAGAGTGGGCTAAGGAGCATGACCAAATGTATCTGAGTAGAGTTTTTGCCCAATTTCAAAACTTGCCATAAAGCTACAGAAATTAAGACTGATTTGACATAAAGATGTACATTGATCAATGGAACAGAGTAGGAAGTCAAGAAGTGAACTCTTGCTTTTCTGAACAAAGTTGCCAAGGCAATTTAATGATGAAAGAATAATTTTTCAACATATGGTGTTGGGACAAATCCACAAGCAAAAAATTAAATTTAGACCATAACTCACACCATACACAAAAATCAACTCAAAATTGATCATCAACCTAAATGTAAAAATAAAAACTATAAAATTTCTAGAAGAAAACATAAGAGAAAATCTTTTTGACCTTGGGTTAAGCAAAGTTGACTTCCATGTGACACCAAATGTATGAAAATTTTTTTGATAAATTGGACTTTGTCCAAATTAGTAACTTTTGAATGTGAGGCCAAGATGGCAAAGTAGTCAGACATTTCCAGTGGTCCTTCTTACAACAAAGACCCAAAAAAACAAGTGATTCGATTATATATATAAGCTAGGAGCCCTGAACATCAAAAGCAAAGTTAAGAAATTGGACTGAGTGGAAGGGGGAGGGAAAGACACTGTAGAAGCAGGGAAGAGTTGCCAGACCTGACTCAGTGGGAACTGGTGCCCCTCAGCACTGATATGCTGGTGCAACTGTGGTGGGGCTGGGAATAGCATTCGGGACGTGGTTACTTCAGCAAAAGAAGGCAAGCAAAGTGGTGCAGCTTTGATCCCCTGGAGTAACTGTGGTGGGACTGAGCCACCGGCACAGAATCTACACATGCCTCCGGAATCAGCAAAAAACAACACTCTCAGCACAAGATAAGTGATTTCATCTAATTTACCGTGCGGATCTAACAGCTCCCCCTTTGAAAGAACTATCTCCCATCTATCTAATCCCTCCTCCCTCTTCCTCAAGCTGGCTTCTGTGACAGTCAATTTTCTTGGGCCTGAGATAGGTTCTGCTGCCCTCCTTGAGCCATTTGTCCAGCCTTGGAGAAGGAACAAATCAACATATAGGAGAAAAAATAATTTGCCAGCTTTCCTAAACTGAGAATTCAGGGCAGAAGTGGCTCCTGTCTGGGCACAAGCAGTCCACAGACTTTGAATGCCTTTCACCCCTGCATGGACCAATGTGGCCCCATTTCAGCAGATAGGTTCTTGTGGTAATATTGTAAGGGTGTGTGTGCCTGAGATCTGACATTAACTGTTTCAACTGTATGGTGGAGAGGCAGGTTTTTGATATCTGATACCACTCTGCCCATTAAACAGAGTCCTCACCTACCCACTTCAGGGGCCTGAGGACTGGTGGCTCTAACCATGCCACCTAGCCACCCACAACATGGCACAAAAAATTAAGTGGAAAAAAGAAACTGTCAACAACATACACACACAAAAGACATCAAAATGACAGCACTGAACTCATACCTATCTGTAATCATGCTTAATGTAAATGGACTAAATGCACCAATAAAAAGATAGAGAGTTGCAGAATAGATTTATAAAAACATGATCCGTCTACATGCTGCCTACAAGAGATACACCTTAGACTTAAAGACATAAACTAAAACCCAAAGAATGGGAAAAATATATCAAGCAAACAACAATCCAAAAAGAGCAGAAGTTGCAACACTAATTTCTGACAAAACAGATTTTAAAGTTAAATCCACCACAAAGGATAAGGAAGGACACTATATAATAATTAAAGGGACAAGACACCAGGGGGATATTACCATATTATACATTTATACATCCAACCACAGGGCTTCAAGATACATAAAACAAACCCTAACAGCACTGCAAAGTGAGACAGACAGCTCCACCATAATAGTAGGAGACCTCAACACACCACTTTCAGTGAAGAACAGAACATCAGAAATAAGCTCAATAAAGAGACAGAAGATCTAAACGCCACAATCAACCAACTTGACCTCCTAGACATATACTTTCTTTTCCAACCCACATGGAACATTTCCTAGAATAGACCACATATTAAGTCATAAAGTAACCCTTAACAGAATTCAAAACATTGAAATATCTCAAAGCACCTTCTCTGACCAAAAAGCCATAAAATTAAGAATCAGTAACAGAAAAAACAGGGAAAATTAATCAACACATGCAAACTGAACAACACCTTGCTCAAAAAATGACTGGATTATAGGAGAAATTAAGGATGGAATTAAAAAATTCATAGAACCAAATGAGAATGAAAACACTTCCTATCAGAACATTTGGGACACAGCTAAAGCTGTGTTCAGAGGTCGATTTGCAGCAATAAATCCACATATACAAAAAGAAGAAAGGGCCAAAACAAAGCATTAACCCTACAACTTGAACAAATAGAAAGGGAGCAACAAAAGAAACCCACAGTCACCAGAAGAAAGCAATTAATAAAAATTAGAGCAGAATTAAATGAAATAGAGAATGGAAAAACAACTGAAAGAGTTAACAAGACCAAAAGCTGGTTCTTTGAAAAGATTAAGAAAATTGATAAACCACTGGCCAGACTGACAAAAGAAAAAAAAAAAAAAAACAGAATGGGAAACAAATAACCCAAACAAGAAATGAGATTGGTGATATCACAAGAGACCCAAATGAAATTAAAAGAATCACAACAGGATACTATAAAAAGTTGTACTCTAGAAAATTTGAAAACCTAGAGGAAATGGATGAATATTTAGAAACACACTACTTACCTAAACTAACACAGAGGTAAAAAAAAAAAAAAAAAAAAAATTTTAAGAACAACTAAATAAACCCATAATGAAAGAAGAGATTGAACAGGTAATTAAAAAATTGCCCCCCTACCCAAACAAAAAAGCCCTGGCCCTGATGGCTTCATTGGAGAATTCTACCAAACTTTCAGAGAGGAGTTATCACCACTACTATCAAAGGTATTTCAGAGCACAGGAAAGGATGGAATACTCCCAAACACATTCTATGAAGCCAGCATAACACTGATGCCAAAACCAAGTAAAGACACCACAAAAAAAAGAAAATTACAGAAAAATATCCCTCATGAACATAGATGCAAAAATCCTCAACAAAATTCTAGCCAGTAGAATTCAACAACATATCAAAAAAATAATTCACCACAACCAAGTGGGATTCATACCAGGTATGCAGGGATGGTTCAACATTAGAAAAACAACCAATGTAATCCACCACAAAAATAAATCGAAAGACAAGAACTACATGATCTGATCAACTGATGCAGAAGAGGCATTTGACAAAGTCCAACACCCATTCATGATAAAAAAAAAAAAAAATCTCTCAGCAAAATAAGAATAGAAAGAAAATTCCTCAACAAAATAAAGGGCATTTATACAAAGCCAGCAGCCAACATCATCCTAAATGGAGAGAGTCTGAAAGCATTCTCCTTGAGAGTGGGAACCAGACAAGGATGCCCTTTATCACCACTCATATTCAACATTCTGCTGGAGGTCCTAGCCAGAGCAACTAGGTTAGATAAAGAAACAAAGGGCATCCACATTGGCAAAGAAAAAGTAAAAGTATCTCTATTTGCAGATGACATGGTCTTATGTACAGAAAAACCTAAAGAATCCTCAAGAAAAGTACTGAAACTAATAGAAAAGTTTAGCAGAGTACCAGCATACAAGATAAACATAAAAAAATCAGTTGGATTCCTCTACACCAACAAAGAGACGTCAAAGAGGAAATCACCATATCAATACCATTTACAATAGCCTCCAAGAAGATAAAATACTTAGGAATAAACCTAACCAGAGATGTAAAAGGCCTATATAAACAAAACTACAAGACACTACTGCAAGAAACCAAAAGAGACCTACCTAAGTGGAAAAACATATTTTGCTCATAGATAGGAAGACTCAAGATGTAAAAATGTCTATCCTACACAAAGCGACTGAAATATCAATGACTTTTTTCTTTATTGCACTTTAGGTGAAGGTTTACAGAACAAACTAGTTTCTCATCAGTTAGTACACACATTGTTGTATGACATTGATTAACAGCCCCACGACATGTCAACACTCTCCCTTCTCAACCCTGGGTTCCCTATTACCAGCTTTCCTGTTCCGTCCTGCCTTCCAGTCCCTGCCCCAGGGCTAGTACTCCCCTTCAGTCTTGTTTTGTTCCATGGGTCTGTTCTATCTTTGGTTGAAGGGTGAACCTCAGGAGTGACCTCATTACTAAACTGAAAGGGTGTCTGGGGGCCATACTCTCAGGGTTTCTCCAGTCTCTGACAGGCTAGCAAGCCTGGTCTGTTGTTCTCCATTTTTCTCCAGCTCTGTCCAGGACCCTCTATTGTGATCTCTGTGAGAGCAGTCAGTGGTGGAAGCCAGGCACCATCTAGTTGTACTGGACTCAGTCTAGTGGAGGCTGTGGTAGATGTGGTCCATTAGTCTTTTGGACTAATCTTTCCCTTGTATCTTTAGTTTTCTTCATTCTTCCTTCCTCCCAAAGGGTGAGACCAGTGGAGTATCCTAGATGGCTGTTCACAGGCTTTTAAGACCCCAGGCACTACTCACCAAAGTAGAATGTAGAACGTATTCTTTATAAACCATGTTATGCCAGATGAGCTAGATATTCCCGGGGATCATGGTCCCTACAGCCCTCAGCCCAGCAATTTGGTCCCTCAGGGAGTTTGGATGTGTCTATGGAACTTCCGTGACCTTACCTTTTACAGGTTGTGCTGGCTTCCCCAGTATTGTGTATTGTCTTACCCTTTACCAAAGTTACCACTTATCTATTGTCTATTAAGTGTTTTTCCATCCACACCCCTCCCCCTCCCTCATAACCTTCAAAGATTGTTTCTTTTTGTATGTAAGCCTTTTCATGAGTATTTACAGTAGAGGTCTCATACAATATCTGCCAATGACATTTTTTAATGAGATGGAGAAATGAATCGCCAACTTCATATGGAAGGAAAAGAGACCTCGGATAAGTAAAGCTTTACTCAAAAAGAACAAAGTGAGAGGCCTCACTCTACCTGATTTTAGAACATATTATACCACCACAGTAGGCAAAACAGCCTAGTACTGGTACAACAACAGATACATAGACCAATGGAACAGAATTAAGAAACCAGACACAAATCCATCCACATATGAGCAGCTGATATTTGACAAAGTCAGTTAAATGGAGAAAAGACAGTCTTTTTAACAAATTGTGCTGGCATAACTGGATATCCATCTGCAAAAAAATGAAATAAGACCTATATCTCACACCATGCACAAAAACTAACTCAAAATGGATCAAAGACCTAAATATAAAATCTAAAATGATAAAGATCATGGAAGAAAAAATAGGGACAACATTAGGAGCCCTAATACATGGCATAAGCAGCATACAGAACATTACTAACAATGCACAAACACCAGAAGAAAAACTAGATAACTGGGAGCTCCTAAAAATCAAACATCTAGGCTCATCCAAAGGCTTCACCAGTAGAGTAAAAAGATTATCTACAGATTGGGAAAACGTTTTTAGATATGACAATTCCGATCAGCGTCTGATCTCCAAAGCCTACATGATACTGCAAAAACTCAGCAACAAAAGAGACAACTCAGTTAAAAAATGGGCAAAGGATATGAACAGGCACTTTGCCAAAGAAGACATTCAGGCAACTAACAGATACATGAGGAAATGCTCAGGATCATTAGCCATTAGAGAAATGCAAATCAAAACTACAACGAAATACCATCTCACCCCAACAAGGTTGGCATTCATCCAAAAAAACACAAAATAATAAACGTTGGAGGGGTTGCGGAGGGACTGGAACACTTATACACTTTTGGTGGGAATATAAAATGGTGCAACCACTTTGGAAATTGATTTGGTGCTTCCTTAAAAAGCTAAAAATAGAACTACCATACGAACCAGCAATTCCACTCCTTTGAACATATCCTAGAGAAATAAGAGCCTTTACACGAACAGATATGTGCACACCCATGTTTATTGCAGTACTGTTTACAATAGCAAAAATATGGAAGCAACCAAGGTGCCTATTGACTGATGAACGGATAAATAAATTATAGTATATTCACACAATGGAATACTACTCATTGATAAAGAACAATGATGAATCCATGAAACATTTCATAACATGGAGGAATCTGGAAGGCATTATGCTGAGTGAAATTAGTTGCAAAAGGACAAATATTACGTGAGATCACTATTATAAGAACTCTAGAAAAAGTTTAAACACAGAAGAAAAAATTATTTGATGGTTACGAGTGTGGAGAGGGGGGAGAGAGGTATTCATTAATTAGTGAACTAGAACTATTTTAGGTGAAGGGAAAGACAACACACAATACAGGAGAAGTCAGCACAACTGGACTAAACCAAAAACAAAGAAGTTTCCTGAATACAACCAAATGTTTCTAAGGCCAGAGTAGCAGGGATGGGAGTTTGGGGACCATGGTTTCAGGGGACATCTAGGTCAATTAGCATAACAAAATGTATTAAGAAAATGTTCTGCATCCCACTTTGGTGAGAGGCATCTGTGGTCTTAAACACTAGCAAGCAGCCGTCTAAGATGCATCAATCAGTCTCAATGCACCCAAAGGGAAGGAGAATGAAGAACACCAAAGACACATGGTAAAGATGAGCCCAAGAGACATAGAGAGGCACATAAACCAGAGACTACATCAGCCTGAGACCAGAAGGACTAGATGGTGTCTGGCTACCACAATGACTGCCCTGACAGGGAACACAACAGAGAATCCCTGATGGGGCAGAAGAACAGTGGGATCCAGATCCCAAATTCTCATAAAAAGACCAGGCTTAATGTCCTGACTGGGACTAGAGGGACACCAGTGGTCACGGTCCCTGGACCCTTTGTTAGCCTAAGACTGGAACCATTCCAGAAGCCAACTCTTCACACAGGGATTGCACTGGACTATAAGACAGATAATGATACTGGTGAAGAGTGAGCTTCTTGGCTCAAGTAGACACTTGAGACTATGTGGGTAACTCCTTTCTGCATGCGAGATGAGAAGAAAGAGGGGGACAGGAGCTGATGGAACGGACATGGGGAATATGGGGGGGGAAGAGGAATGTGCTGTCTCATTAGGAAGAGAGCAGCTAGGAGTACATAGCAAGGTGTGCAGAACTTTTTGTATGAGAAACTGACTTGATTTGTAAACTTCCCCTCAAAGCACAATAAAAAAAAATTTTTTAATTAAAAAATTAATAACTTTTGCTCTTCAAAAGACACCTTTAAAAAAAGTGAAAAGATAAGCCACAGAATGGGAAGAATGAATTACAAATTAGGTAATAAAGGTCAAATTCAGAATGTATAGAGAAACTCCTACAACATAATAAGAAGACAAACAACCCAGTTTTTAAAGGGCAAAATCTTTCAATATACATTTCTACGTACATGTGCCATGTCCTGGAAGGGTAGGGGACCAGGAGGGGACTCTGCACAGGGCCCCCAAAACTGAGAGGGGATGGGAACTGTGAGCTCCCCTTTGTGTTTGCTCCAGGATGGAGGCAGGCTCTGCGCTGTGGTGGAAAGAATGGACCTCAGAGCCCACACAGGCTTAGAGCAGGGCCTCTAGTGGGAACTAGAGAGGCCTCCTTGAGCTTTAGGGCTCTATGAAATCTTTGCAAAGCCCTAGCGGCAGCCCCATTAGTGATTAATTGATACAACAAAGATAAAAGCAACATTTCTTGCCTATCTGAGTTTATATAGTAAGATCCAAACTTATTACAAAAGTAAGACTCTGCATAGGGGCTCCTGACCTTGTGACCTTCTCTACCCCTGACCTTTAACCCCTCCCTGATTTGATTCTCACATTACTCCTCCCTACTCCCTAGTACTCCCTAGAGGTAGTGGAGGGTGAGTGAGAGGCAGGAAAGAAGAACATCTTTTTGCTCACTACATTGTAGTAGTTTTTTTTTAAGCTGAAAGTCTAGGTCACCTCAAAAAGTTCTCAAGTAATCTCTGGAGCTGGCTAATAAAGGCCATTCTTAGTTACAAAGAGAGAGACACCTACATCCAGGACCCTGAAAGTCTGTCACTCCCAATAAATCCATATCTAATCACATCAAGCTCCACCCCAGCCAAGTCTTTCAAAGCTCCTGAATCTGGCGTCCCTTGCTGGGCATTGAAGGAACTGCGTGTGTTTGGCCTGCCAGACATTCTCCTCTGACAGGCTTCCGCACAATGTGGGGCCTCTTCTAAATGTATGGCATAATCAACATGAAACTCTTTCTGATTTTCCCAATGAAATATCCATAGTTAATTCTGAGGCTGATCTTATCAAAAGGCTTTGTCAGCACACAGACTTCCGGATTTGCATATGGGACTCTTGAGAAAACCACATGGTGTCAAGGAGAAGCTGGACTGTAACCTCCTCTTCTGGTAACCAGATTGATATATAATGCCCTTTATAGTCTTGTTTTTCAGTTGAAATTGTATGTTCCCCAAGTCCCAGGCTGAATAAATAAATTAAATTAGCAGTGGGGGTGTTTGACTTTGAATTACACTGGCTCTTGTTTGCGTAATTCTATATGGCTTTATCTGGGCCCTAAAGCAGTTGTTCTTGCCTGGCAAAAATGGTTTGATTCTTGCATTAAACTAATTCGTTTAATAAAGGGCCAAGAAGTGCATACTGAAGAACCTGAAATGACCTATTTTCCTAAGGCAAGCCTGGCAAGGCCAGCCATTTCCCCGGGAAGTGGGAAGGGGCTCAGGCTCTTATTTTTGTAATGTCTCCAAGGAGCACTTTTCTTTTATGTGCACTTTGATGTAGAAATACAAGGATACTCATGTATCATTGATGCTTTAGCATGGACAATTTATAGGACTATTTACACAGATATCCCCAAACTTTGATGCCATTAAAGGCAAGGAGGAAATTCCAAATGCAAGCAAGCACAGAGACACAAGTGGCCAGCAAGCCCAGCCTCTCCGTGGGACCCTGGGTCTAGAACCTACTGCCCCAGTTGAGAGAACAAACCACTGCAGCAAAGTCTCACCCTACATAGAACTCATCAGGTCATTCCCATCCCTGTGGATAGCATTTGTGTGAGAAAAGCCAGAAGATGACTTTCCGAGAAGGCAGAAAGGCACTTCTCATGGGAATGGGGCTTGGGGGCACTGAGCTTCCCTTCTGCACCCACCCATGCATTTCTCTGAAATAATGTAGGGCCCTGGGAAGGGACACAAGTGCTGCTTGGGCCAAGATTGAGGAAGTATCTGTTGTTTGCCTGTGTGAGGAACCCCGAGAATCATCTCGAAGGTGCCATACCTCCTTCACTGCTCTTCTGCCTGCCACCCCTGCCCCCTCTGCTGGCTGGGTAAGTTGTAGCTAGTGAGAAAAAGACAGAGGGCACTGGCAGGGGCAGATGGAGGCAAAGGATGCTAAAGCCTCTCCCCCCACACACACCAGCCTCCTGGGAAAGTATCATTTTCATCTCTTCCATAGGGCCAGCCTTGGCTCTTCAGACATGAGGGCCAGCCTCAGACCCTAGGACATTCAGGCCAAGACCACAGACTTCAGAATTCTCCAGATTTTGGCTTGGACCCTACTAGCTGTGGGATCCTGAGCAAATTACTGTAAATCCTTGGCCCTTCATTTCACTTCTCTGTAAAATGGGCTCATAATACCTCCCTCACAACATTACCGTGAGGATTAAATAAAGTATTAAAAAGTCTGGCAGTTTCAACACCTCAGATGATGAACTCATTAGAGAAGGACCCAACCGAACCCCTGCAGATAAACTCTGCTTCCACGGTGTTCTCAAAATCGGGTCTCACCAGCCAGTCAGCAAGGAGCCTGCTTCTCCTTCCTAATTCACAGAAGAAAATACCCTATGGGCCTCTGCAGCTAGAGGACTATTGGCTGCCCCTTTGTCTGTGCACAGTGACACTAAAAGAGAAGGGTCTTGTCAAAGGGAAAGGGAGAGAGAGGAGCCGCTCCATCTGCACCATGCTTCCCCCTTCTGGAATGCAAAGAGGGATATTTCAGTTCTAAATGTGGCAGCCCCAGCAGTGGAGGTTCTTTATTTTGTGAAAAAGGAGCCCTGGTTGCACAGTGGTTAAGTGCTTGTTCTGCTGCTAATCAAAAGGTCAGCGATTGGAAACCACTAGCTGCTCAGCTGGAGAAAGGTTTGGCAGTCTGCTTTGGTAAAGATTATGACCTTGGAAACCCTATGGTGGAATTCTACTCTGTCCTATGAGTCGGGATCAACTTGACGTCAGTGGGTTTGGTTTGCTTTTTGTTAATTTGTGAAAATTCAGAAGAAACCAATAAGACACTGTTATAGATTGAATTGTATCCCCCCAAAATGTGTGTCAACTTGGCTAGGCCATGATTTCCAGTGTTGTGTGGTTGTCCTCCATTTTGTGATGATATAATTATCCTGTGAGTTGTAAATCCTAGCCTGTATGCCTATGGTAGAGCCCTGGTGGTGCAGTGGTTAAGAACTTGGTTGCTAACCAAGAGGTCGGCAGTTTCAATCCACCAGCCATTCCATGGAGACCCTGTGGGGCAGTTCTACTCTGTCGTATAGAGTCGTTATGAGTGGGGATTGATGGGCAACGGCTTTAGTTTTGGTTTTTTAATGCCTGTGGTTGTGATTCTATTTGTGAGTGAGCTATCTGTTATGTTAACGAGGCAAGATTAGAGGCAGGACACAATCTATAGGATTAGATTATATCTTTCGAAATATAAAAGAGAGAAGCCAGCAGAGAGGAGAGGGACCTCATGCCACCAAGAAAGAAGAGCCAGGAGTGGAGTGTGTCCTTTGGACCTGGGGTTCCTGCACTGAGAAGCTCCTAGACCAGGGGAATATTGATGACAAAGACCTTCCTCCAACACTAGATAACTAAGACAGAATTTGGTACCAGAAGAGTGGGGTGCTGCTCTAACATACACCCAAAAATGTGAAAGCTGTTTTGGAATTGAGTAATGGGCAGAGGCTGGAATGTTATGGAATGAATTGTGTTCCCCCAAAATGTGTCTCAGCTTGGCTAGGCCATGATTCCCAGTATTGTGTGTTTGTCCTCCATTTTGTGATGATGTAATTATCCTAGGTGTTGTAAATCCTAGCCTCTCTGTCTATGGTTGTGATTCTATTTGAGAATGAACTGCCCGTTATGTTAAGGAGGCAAGATTAGAGGCAGTGATGTTAATGAGGCAGAATACAATCTACAGGATAAGGTTGTATCTTGAGTCATTCTCCTTTGGGATATAAAAGAAAGAAGCAAGTAGAAAGGAGAGGGACCTCATGCCACCAAGAAAGAAGCACTGGGAGTGGAATAAATCCTTTGGAACTAGGGTTCCTGTGCTGAGAAGCTCCTAGACCAGGGGAACATTGATGACAAGGGCCTTCCTCCAGAACCGACAGAGAGAGAAAGCCTTCCCCTGATGCTGGTGCCCTGAATTCAGATTTCTATCCTCCTAGATTGTGAGAGAATAAATTTCTGTTTGTTAAAGCCATCCACTTGTGGCATTTCTGTTACAGCAGCACTAGATAACTAAGACAGATGCTAATTTGCCAAAGACTATCCTCCCCATTCTACAAATGAAGATCCAAAAACTGCCCTCCCTGTTCTACAAATGAAGATAGATTTCTCAGAGTAACGCTCAGGGAACCCTAGGAAAAAAGGCTAATCTTGAATTGGTTCCCATTTCTTAGACTGTGAGCTCCTGAAAGAGATAGGTTATGGTCAAGTGTGGATTAACCAATGAGCAAGGTACGCACAGGCTTACAGTAAGCAAGGTATGCATCGGTTAATTGTGTTTACTAATCTTTAGTGCACAATTTCACATGAGTTTCACCACTAAAAAGTGTTTGGTAGCCAAGTGGTTTTACAACCCACTGAATTTAACCCAGCTTGAATCATATTGAGAGACTTGATCATAGTTAAAGATCTCCTTTGACCCTGATCATTTTTGTATTTTGCTCTGATTTTACATTAAAAAAAAAAAAAAAGCCACCAAGCAAAGTGGTGCTATAAATTCTGAAAGAGCATTCTAAAACTGAGGTGCTTGACATAACTGAAATGGCTAATGCAGATTTAAATCAAACTCCATTTTGTTTTAGGACCCGGCTTCTGATTTTTAGAGTATGTGACCCATAACTACACTCTTGATCAAAATAACTTGTTCTGCAACATTCTGAGGTGGCCCATCCAGGTTGTTGCAGAAGCCAACTCTGGAACACAGGAAACTGTGGCTAAGGTTGAGTACCCCAGCCAAAAGAAGTTCTTCATAAATGAGTCTTACAGAGCATGTTGAATGTCAACCAATCAAATGTCCCCTCATACTTTTTCCCCATCCTGTACAAAGTTCTGATAAAAGGTATGCACTTATGCTGTCTTCACAATTCTGCTCTGAATTTTCATTTTGGTATTTCCCAATTTGCAAATCTTTAAATCTGAATAAAACTCTTATTTTACAGAAATGATGTTTTGTTTTTAACAATTATTTGGTGCCAAAAAACCAAACTCATTGCCATCCAGTCAGTTCTGACTTATAGTGACCCTATAGGACAGAGTAGAACTGCTCCATAGAGTTTCCAAGGAGTGCCTGGTGGATTTGAACTGCTGACCTTTTGGTTAGCAGCCATAGCTTTTAAGCACTACATCACCACGGAAGTGGGACCAAAACTACAAGTCTAAATCCTCAAAGTTGTCATTGGACAGGGGTAAAGGGTCCCACTGAGCCTTTTCAGGCTTTCCATTTCCAGGAAGAGCCTTTGAGGCTGTTTGGTGAGTTCTCTCAGATCACAAGCTCCCTCTTGTTATGTTGCAGATCAGCTCCATTTTACTCAGACTTTGGTTTGTGTCTGCAGACATTTGTATCTGTTCTTTTTGCATAGTCATGGGTTCTGCCAAATTCAAGCCTGCAGATTTGCCTAGTGAATTTTCTGCTACATGTCCAAGGCTTATGGGCCTTGGTCATGTTAGTACTTACAACTCTGGCATGGCCTGGCCAAAGAGAATTTGTCTGACCAGTGGCTACTTTTGGGTTCACTTGAATTGGGATAATTGGTATATCTGAGATGTAAATTAGCCATATAACTGAACAAAAGTTTTAGGATGCTTATTTTCATTAGAACTTAGAAGCTTCTCAAAATATGTCAATGATTCTAAATTGGCTTCTTTACAAAACACGGTGTCCAAATTAACCAAGATTATTAAATGTCTTAAGGAAGAAACACATAAGATAGTCGAAGAGTCCATTCCTTCTGACCCCTCTGCTCCTCCTCTATCTTGGTACATTCCTCTGTATCCTGGAAAGGATTCTGATTTGTCAAAAATGCTGTTTGCAAACGATGATCTGTCTTTTGACCCTAAACCTCCACCATTGTGTCAGATGCCCTTTAAGGTTAAACCATTTGAAGGGCAAGAGAACAAACCCATTGTAATTACTTTCTCTTCCTGGTCTAAAACTGATTTAAGAGCAATAGCTATGGAGTTTCCAAAACCCATCAACGACCCTCAAAAATTTAAAGAGGAATTCCACATTTTAATTCAGAATTACCAACCTGGTCTGGCTGATCTGTATCAGTTAATCCATACAATAGTTAGATCAGGAGAGGCACAAAACAGGATTAGTCTCACCAGTTGGAATATATAAGTTGGAAAGAAGCCAATAAATCAATTGATCTCAAAAATCAATTCAGCAGCCTATTATGAAGAATCAAAAGCTATAGCTAAAGAACTACTAGATACAGTCTGGAGGCCTTCCCCCGTAAGATTGATTGAAGAAGAATTCAGGAATGCAAATAAAAACCTGATGAATCTGTGTGTAACTTAAAAAAAAAAAAAACCTACCAACTCTTTCTCTAAGCAGTCTGGTTTACAGATTGCAAGTGTCAGAATAGCTTTCAATTCCATATTTATCAATGTTCTCAAACCAAAACTGGCAACCTCAATAGTGTACCATCGACTGGACTGGGAGACTATTCCCATAACTGAACTTGAAAACATGGCCTACATTCTCCAAACAGATAAATCTAAGAAACCAAATCACATTATAGCTCTGGAGTTCAAACACCTGCAAACTCCTTTTAGAAGCCACACTTTCTGGAGTATGCCATTATTGCAAGATACCTGGACACTGGAAAAAGCACTGTTGTAAATCCACTATAGACCCCAATCTATGCCAATGTCAGTGTCTTTTAGGACACTTATCTGAAAGCCACTCCTTCCTCTTATGTGATACTACACCTGTCAATCTTTTAGGGTGGGATTTATTAAGTTAATGAGACTTCTCTACAATCTTTGATAAAAAGGGAGGAAATAACCCTACAATTTCTGGAGAAACCTCAAATAGACCTCTTATGCCACTTAGAGGCTTTGACAATGGATAAGGATACCTCTACTTTAGAAAAAGAGCACCCTTTGTTATACTGTGTCCCTAATCTTGTTTCCTTCGCAGATGTGGGAAGAATATATAGTGCACAACCAATTAAACTTCAAATTCATCCCATGAAACCACTTCCCAGGATTCCCCAATATCCTCTAAGATGGGAGGCAATTCAAGGGTTAACCCTTGTAGTTGAGGAATGTATTAATAAAGGGCTAATAATACCTTGCATTAACCCATGTAATACCACAATTCTTACAGTTAAGAAACCTAATGGAAAGAGTTGGAGGTTTGTTCAAGACGGTGATTCCCTGATTTCTGGAAGTTCCAAATCTTCACTTTTCTTTGTCTCAAATACCTCCCAAGGCTAAGGTCTTTATTGTAATGGACCTATGCAGTGTTTCTTTAGTATCCAGGTCCACACTGATAGTCAATATTTATTTGTATTCACCTGGGACTGATGCCAATATACCTGGACAATCATGCCTCCGGGCTTTACTGAATCTCCCAGATATTTCTCCCAAGTCTTAAAAGCTGATTTAGAGAACCTACTATTTCCAAAGAATTCTTTCCTCATTCAACATGTTGGTAATTTGATACTTTGTTCGAGGAATTTCTCAGACTCTGAAGAAGATTCTCTGTATCTGCTTTATTGCTTGGCCACTACAGGACAAAGCTTCTAAAGATAAACTTCAATTAGTGAAAAATCAAGTTAAAAATTTAGGCCATATTCTAACTTTCTGACTTCACAGGGGATCCAGTAAGATCCACAAAGACTTCAAACCATTTGTGGCCATCCCTAGCCAAATTAAAAAAAAAAAAAACTTAGAAGTTTTTGGCCATTGTGGCTACTGCCGCAACTGCATTGCAAACTTTTCTTTGATTGCTCAACCACTTTATGCTTTCCTTAAAACAGAGAACCCAGAGCCTCTGCCATGGACTCCTAACAAATAGAATATTTTCATACACTTAAGGGGACTCTAACCAATCTCCTATCCTTAAGCCTATCTATCTATGACAAACTTTTTTCATTATTTGTTCCTGAAAGAAACAGAAATGCCTTAGGAGTTCTTACTCAATCACATGGAAATTGGCAGAGACCTATTGGATATTACAGTCTCCAATTAGATCCTGTAGCCAGAGCTGTTCCACCTGGCTTGAAAGCAGTGACAGCTACTGTCAAACTGATTTAAGCCACTACTGACATTGCTATGGGAAATGATTTAGATGTGCTTATCCCACATTTGGTAGAATCCTTATTAAATTTTGTTCTCAGTCAGCATCTCTTTTCTAGCTGGCTCATATCCTATAAATTCTTTTATCCCCTCCAAACAGTCATCTACATCACAGCAAACTACTCAGTCTGGCTACCTCTTACCTTTGCCTGATTGCAGAACTCCTGACAGCAGTTGCCTAGATTTGACTGAATGACTGACTGTTAGTTTCTAGTTCTGATCTTAAAGATGTTCCAGATCTTGTTTTATTTACTGATGGTCTTATTTAAGGACATATAATGCTTCTTACCAAGCTGGACATGCTGATATATTAGAAAGCTCTCCTGAAGCTAAAGGAAATGCTTTCACCGATCATGATGCTATAGTTGCTGCAAATGTAACTGCTCAGCCTCTACCTATGTATGAGCTGAATGAAGCCACTGTCCCTAACATGTGAATTCCACCCTATGAATTGGTCATTAAACAATTACATGCACCTAGTGAGGAATTAGGAAACCCTGGAAGCATAGTGGTTAAGTTCTCTGGCTGCTAAGTAAAAGGTCTATAGTTCAAATCCACCAGGTGCTCCTTGGAAACCCTGTGGGGCAGTTCTACTCTGTCCTGTATGGTAGCTATTAGTCAGAATTGACTCGACGGCGATGAGTTTGTTTTTCTCTTTTTGAGTGAGGAATTAAATGAATGGAAATCACAAGAGTGTAAATATGACAAAAATCTAAATTTACGTATGGAGCCAAATCAAAAACCTACACTACTAGAAAGCCTAAAGGTGCCTTTGCTGTGAACAATTCATTCTCTAAGTTACTATGCAGTTGATAAAATGGTCCAAATTATGGAAAAACATTGGTGGGGGAATTTCCACTGTACAAACAAACTTATGTACAATGTCAAACATGTTAAAGACACAATCCAAGGAAGCCCTTGAAAGCATCACCAGGAGAATTTCCTCCACTTCTGGGTCCAGTGTTGGAATTGCAGACAGATTTCATTCAACTTTCTCCCTCTATGGGTTGTAAATTTGTCTTAATAATGATTTTATGTACTCAAATTGTATTGAAGCTTATCTGGCTTGTCAAGCAACTGCCACCTTTGTTGCCGAAAAGGTTCTAGAAAATATCATAGCACCATGGGGCGCCCCCACAGCACTCCACAGTGACAGAGGAATACATTTTACTGGACAAGTTATTAAAGAAATTTGCAAAGTCCTTCCAACCACTCAATTTTTTATACTCCTTATCATTCCCTCCCTTTTTATCATTCCCTTCCTCTGGATTAGTAGAACATATGCTGGAATTATTAAACAACAATTAGCCAAATTAACTGAGAATCTAGAACTTCCTTTGGTGTTATTAAATCTTATATCCTCTCCATTTGGAAAACACAAGCTGTCTCTCCATGAAAAATCACTGGAAGACCTAAATCACATCAAGTCACATTACTTACGCTGATCCACACATTGTTAATGTGCATATCCTTAAGTACTGCAAAGGACTGATGGCCTATTCTCAAGCTTGTTTCACAGGTAGAACAATCTTTCACAAACATCTCAAGGCTCCTGACTTCTCTGACCATGGCCTGCAACCTGAAGACCTAGTCTACTGGAAGAGTTTCAGCTCCAAACCTTAGAAGCCAGCTGGAAGGGATATTTTCGGGGGTTGCTGACCAACCAGTGTGCAGCTAAACTCAATGGCATCACCCCGTGGATACACTTGAGTCAACTTAAATGTGCACCTCACGATCATGAGATGAGTACACAAGCGGATAACCTCAAACTTTACCTAGACCGAGGTAACCCAGAAGCAGATGACTGTGGAAGTAGACAGCTAGCCCCAAGATCATGGAACAAAAACTCATGCATGTTATTGAATTTTGTGGACTTTGCTTAGTAGTTGTAGCTGTCCTTATATACTAGCCTTATTTTATTACTGTGGTCTTATTTCCTGATAGTTTTACTCACCATGTAAGTCCTTTTAAGCCTCGTTCTTCTATTCCTAACAATTTCTTCTAATGTTTGGAGAGAAAATGCATTTGTTAAATTAACCCAGTCAGTAGGTAGTGCCAGCAATTTGACTGAATGTTGGATCTATCACTCCCTCCATGATCTGGGCATGAAAATTCAGATCCATTAGTGTTTCCTTACTTTAAATTACAGTCTTGTACCCAATGCCACTGTTAACTTCAACATTACCTTCAAAATGAGCATACATGTTAGACTGTGGCTTTCCCTTGGTTTGCTGACCCAACCTCAGGTACCATGCTCTAATCTAACCCAAATCATATAAAGAATACAAAATTTCTCAGGGAGAAAGAAGCCTTTTCTTATCATAGTTGCCAAAATGACTTTCCAGTCAGTATAGGCAATGAAACTACCATATTGCCTAACGAGAAATAAGACAGATTTAAGCAATTTGTCCTACCTTTCTATTTTTTTTTTTTTCTATTAGACTCTGGAACCCAGTAAGGATGGGACACAACTCTTTAACAAAAAATTAGCTTGAGCAAATCAATCAAACCATTCCCATTCCACACTATTATACCAGAAATTACTTGACTTATGCTCCTTATGTGTTTTTGTGTGGAGGATCAAATTATCCCACAATAAAGTGACCAACTCTAAGTGACAAACCTCATGCCTGGGCACTGCCCTGCTTAAATAACTAGAACATGATGGGTTAATGCATTTAAGGTCTTTTAGGAGTTCCTGTAGATGTCCACCCCTATAATGAAAGTATACACTGGGCTAGTGATTTAAAGATTCTCATTCAGAATGAAAGACTTCATGCCACAACATAATCCAATAGCTGAAAAACCTGAGATGGGATGGGTATCCCTCCAAGCACTTCTACCAACTGTGGCATTCTTCTATTTGCAATTTATCTCCTATGATGGCTCAAATTGCTGATGACATGGCTGATGGAATGTCAGCCCAACAGAAATCTTTAGAATCTCTTGCTAAGGTAGTATTAGGTAATAGGATATCTCTTTATTTCCTTCTAGCTCAATGAGGAAGAATCTGTAGCATTGCTAATACATCCTGCTGCACCTGGATAAATATCACAGGAGGAGTAAAATAAGTTATTAGAAAAATCTGCCGGAAGACTACTTGGCTACATTCAACAACTCCTATGCCTGGCTCTTCCTTTTAGATATCTTTAGTTGGTTAACCAATGGTATTGGTTCCTGGTTGGGCTCTATACTACTCTATACTGGGTTAATTATCCTGATTGCTATAATAATTATTGTAGGCCTAATTAAATGTTGTATGAAATACCTGTCTAATCCTTGTAACTAAACTGTAGTCCCCGTGGCTATTCAAAGGGTTATGTATCTTGAAGAAACTAAGTTCTTAGAGGAGACCGACCTAACGCCTTGAGTTAGCCATTTTAGATGTTAAGCTGTTCTTCCAAATGTGATCTTGCTCCACACATGCACCAACTGGAGGATCACAGAAGCAGAGTGGGTTCTGGCATAGTGAAAATGTTGATGGAAGATTCAACTTATAAAAAAGTTCCATGCAGAAGAAAACAGTCTGCAGAGATCAATGAGTCTCTACAGAGATTAATGATCAGAAGGGAGAAGTGTGAAAGGGCACTCTAAAACTGAGCTTGACCTAATTAAAATGGCTGACACAGGTTTGAATCAAACTCCATTTTGTCCTAGATTCTTGTTTCTGCTTTTTAGACTATGTGACCTTTGACTATACTCTTGACCAAAATAAATTGTTCTGCAAAATTTCAAGGTGGCCCACCCATATTACTGCAGGAACCCAATTCTGGAACGCAGGAAACTATGGCTAAGGTTAAGTTCCCCTGCCAATACAAAGTCTTGATAAATAAGTCTTACAGAGCATGTTGAAGGTCAACCAATCAAATGTATCTCTGTACTCTTTCCCCACCCCATACAAAGCTTTGATAAAAGACATGCACTTATGCTACCTCTTTGGAACACCATTCTGAGCTTTCATTTTGGCACTTCCCAACTTGCAAATCTTTGAATCTAAATAAAACTGTTCTTTTATTTTACAGAAACACTGTTTCATTTTTAAGAAAATGTAAGGAAACCAAAACACCATGAAAAGGAATTTTACTGATGTTACTAGCACCCAGCCACTTACTGAATAATAAAATGGCCTCCTTTGTGGAAAACTGAACTTCCAAAATCTGAGAAGTGAAGGGCTTAACAAGAAAAAAATATCTCCAGGTGGAGACGGGAGCTGGCTAAAGCAGACCCAGACTTGAGTGTCCTATTCCCCTGTGGCTCTACTTTGATTTCTCCTGCTGAAACTACTTCTTGTCCCCAGAAATGCTCCACTCCCCCATCATGTATGACTCAGCTTAAGCTCTTGGCCATGTCAATTACTTCTGAGGCTCTGAGAGAGGAAATGTTCCATGCTTCTCTCTTAGTTTCTGGCAGCTGCTTGCAACCCATGGCATTCTTTTGATGCATCTTCACATGCTGCCTCCCCCATGTGACTCTGTCTCCATGTCTTCTCTCCCCTTTGTAAGATACCAGAAGGGATAAAGACCCACCCTACTCCAGTATGACTTCCTTAACTGATAACATCTGCAAAGAAAGAGCCTATTCTCAAACAAGTTCATATTCACAGGTACAGGGATTAGGACTTCAGGTTATCTCTTGGGGATACAAAATTCAATCCCTAACATCAGGTATGATGCCATCCATTCTGCTGGGATCCAAAGCAAAAAAAAAAAAAAAAAAGCAAAGCCTCTTTCCATGGAGTCTATTCTGACTCATGACAAGTCCTTGTGTGTCAGAGTAGAACTGTGTTCCATGGGGTTTTCAATGGCTGGTTTTTTGGAAGTAGATCACCATGCTTTTCTTCTGTGATGTCTCTGAGTGGATTCAAACTACCAATCTTTTGTTTAGTAGCCAAGTGCAAACCATTTGCACCAGTCAGGGACCTTAAGTAAGGAAACCACTTTCCTTTATGGACATAAAGATTCCCTTCTGGACTTTGGGGCTGCCCCATCCTAGGCCCTGGTCTGCCTCTTCCTCACTCACTAGCTGAGTCTACTTTTCTGTGAGACTCACTTTGTTCCTTCTCTTAGCCATACAGGTAACCCCATGATCCCAGCAGATAGCCCAGCTCCGCAATCCAGCACCTCTTCACTGCATGCCAGGACCCTGCCATGGAAGAAGAAGATTGCCTTCTCTGGTTGTAAAAACCATGCTTTGTGGCAGAATTCTACCTGAGTCCCTGTGCCACTTGGAGGGACCCCATTAGGTACCCAGTTATCTTTCTAAGTGGGGACGAAACAGTAATCTCCAAGCACAATGAATGATGACACCCTTCCTTACAGAGAGACCACTGCCTTTGGTCCTCCCTGGGGCCCATGCCAACCCCTCAGCCTAAAGGTTGTCAGCTTACCCTAAGGAGATTTTTCTGGGACTCAGATTTGCCCACCTGTGCTGTGTTCCACAGCCTCAGACATTATGGTCTTGGTGAGACTGGCTGTCCTTTTTCCCATATGGCAGCCCTCCCTACCACCTTCCCAAAGGCATACCAGCCTCCAGATCCAGCGAGAACCAGAGAACAGATCCTGCACAGAGTACAGTTCTATTCACTCATTTAACCACAAACACAAAGCAAAAATGCATCGTACTGCTTACAAGCCACACCTTTACTCCCAGAGATAGTGGACTTTGCTTGGCATGTCACTTGTATAAGACTTCCCTGGATATGCTTAACACTCCTGGAGTCTTATTACTGGAAGAATCTCTGAGAGACTTCCATCTCATACAATCTTTTTACAAAGATGGAAACTGAAACTTATGTGGCTTGTCCAAAGCCATTCAGCTTATTACTAAAATAACAGTAGTGCACTTAGCATCAACATACTTGTTTTAGGATCTTCTCAATACACCACTTGCGGCAATTTAAAATATGGCCACAAATGCTTTGACTTTCCTTCAATCAAAGTGGGGCAGGGGAGGGTCGGGGAGCGTGGGAGGGAGTCTGTCCCCTCTGTCTTTAAATTTGGGTGGGCTTGTGATTCCTTCAACATATAGAGTATGGAGTAAGTGAGGCTATGTTCCGATGTTGGGTCACAAAAGGCCATGCAGTGTCCCTTTTGTTTGCTGTAATACTCCATCTTAGATCCCTGAACCACCACATAAGAAGTCCAACTACCCTGAGGCTGTTGGACTTGGCAGGTTGTGTGCATTTACTACATTCTCCAGACCCCGCTGAGCCCAGTCTTCTAGCCATCCCCAAAAAGGCATCAGACATGCGAGTCTGGGACCGTCCAGATCAGCTGAATACCTCCAAGTGACCTCAGTCAAGGTCACACAAAACAGAACTAACAGCCCAGCTGAAACTTGTCTGAATTCCTGGCCCACACAGTTGTGGGCCAGAATAAAATGGTGGTTGTTATAAGCCACTAGGTTTTGGATTTGGATCCCTGGTGGCGCAGTGGTTAAGAGCAGGGCTGCTAAACAAAAGGTCAGCAGTTTGATTCCACCAGGCTCTCCTCGGAAACCCTATGGGGCAGTCCTACATTATCTATAGGGTTGCTATGAGTCGGAGTTGACTCGACAGCAACAGGTTTGGAGTTTGCATGACTTCCCTAAAAGGAAGAAATGTCTGTCAATCACAACCCCCAGGTACCCAGTTCTGACCACTCTAACAGGAGCATCAGCTAACCTTGCACAGACCATTTAATACTAATATGTACTAACTGAAGTGGAAATAATATACGCAAGCAAGAGTGAAAACCTAATGATCACGACCTTATGAACTATTTTCTTGTGTACAATGGGAACGTTGGCCCCCACCTCCCTTGACAGTGGCAGTAAGAAAAGCCCCAGGACCATGATAGCAACTGGCCAGGCAGGTTGGAGTTCTCAGGCACACTTGCACTGTGGCACCAGGGCCGCTTCTGTCAGGACACTGCTGGGGGTGGTCTCCTTGGGGCCTGTTCCATACCAGCACAAATGGTTTCCTGTGGACCCGCTCCTGCCATCAGGACAATTCTCACCTGCTGACAACACCAACAAGCAAGACACCCAGGGATCCATCAATAGGCTCCCATTTTACTCAGCAGCTCTGCAAGCTCTTGTGATTACTTAGGTAAATGCTGAGCTGAAGTGGGGTGAGATGGGTGGCAGCAGATTAGTGTGCTTAACTTTCACCCCTCCTGAGCCTGATTCAAGTCCCAGCCCCCAGCCCTACACACAGAAATTGGTTTGGCAGGCATGACCTGAGCTGGTTTGTGCAGCATGAAAAAAGCCCTGGCAAGCATGCTCTCAGCAGGCTGCTGGACATGACCCAGGCCCAGCAGTAGGGTTTTCAAGGTCAGCCACAAGGACTCTGGCATCAACAGCCTGCAGAGGAGGACCTTCCTTTGGAGCAGGAATGCAGACCAGCGACCCTGTCAACAGAACTGAATTCCTTTTCACTCCTAACTCTTCTTTTTTGTAAAAACTTGGCTTCCTCTGTGAGGCCATGCCATAATATTCCACCTGGGCTTGTTTTCAAAGTAACCAGTTCTCCCCAGGGGGCCCCAAGAGCCTTTCCCTCTGAACCTCAAGCTCTGCCATGCCAGCACAATATATAAAGTATCCAAAGAGAAATGAGCATGCGGTTTTACCTCAGCTGCATTTCCTTGTGAAGTCCTGAGGCCACTCTTCACACATTGCTCCTCCCTGGGTGTGCTGGAAGCTCCCTGGACAGCTGGAGCCGGGATGATGCCTGTGCTTTCTGGCTTTGTCTCCACGGCCTCTCACTGACAGAGGCAGGATCCAGACTGTGGTGTCCCACTCTCCCCAGGCCTGCACCAGTGCCTGGAACTTGTTAGGCACAGAGCAGTCATATTCCGTGTGATCCAATCCCCTGGTATAGTTCATAGTCTTTATATTAAACCTACCCTGTTTGATTACTAAGTGGTTTCTGTCTCCTGGTTGGGTCATGACTGATACATTACTTATGTGGCTATTATTTTTCCCCTGAAAAGCAGCATTGGTTGTCTTCATTCTGAGGAGGGAGACCAAGCCAGTGAAGGACATGGAAACCATCCACATTAGGAATAACCGTGCAGAGACAAGGGCAGTTGGAGTAAAATATGGCAGGTGTGATCCACTGTCTTCAAATTGCTGATGGACTGGCATGTGGGAGTGGATTTGAACTTGTTCTGGTAGTCTCAGAAGATAGAGGGAGCACTAAAAGGTAAAGTTATAAGGGGGCATATTCCAACACAGTATAAGTAAGAATCTTCTGACCATTCTACTGTTTGGATATGAAATGCACTGCTTCAGCCAGACCCGAGTCTACCAGACCACACACACTGGATAAGGGAGGTGCAGGCCAGACAATCACTTGGTGAGGAAGTTATGGAGGGATACGGAAACTGGATGGGATGTGACTATATTGGTCCCTCAGTGGCCCAAATGGTTTATGCTCGAGTGCTGACCTAAAGGTTGGTGGTTCAAACACAGCCAGTAGCATCACAAAAGAAAGGCCTGGCATTCTGCTTCTGTAAAGATTACAGCCAAGGAAACCCTATGGAGCAATTCTACTCTGTAACACGTGGGGTTGTTATGAGTCAGAATCAACTTCATGGCAATAGGTTTGGTTTTTGGTTTGGGTGGCTGAGAAGATTTCTAAGAATCCCTCATTCTCAGAAATTTTAACAAATAAAATATAGTTTGGGGCATTGCAAAGATAAAACAATAAGAAAAAAGCTAAATAATAACATACTAAATACCTTGGACCTGAAAACCTGTATCTGAGTGTCATTCTAATGTGGTTGTAACTAAAAAAGTCATTTAAAAAATTTCTTCCCAGTTTTTAATATTTTGGTATATTTTTTAGCTATACTACTAGCTGGATAAAAGTAATGTGCCAATAATCACACTAAAAACACAATTATGTTGGTATTCTAAATATATTCAACCATATGAGCAAAATATATTTTCAACTAAGGTAAAAATGTTATTGCCAGAATTTATGCATTGTATAGTTCTATAGGAAGCAAGAGGTCATTGAAAAGACAGGAAAGAAAAGCCAAGATGGATGTCAAAGGAGACTCTGAAGTTTGCTCTTGAATGTCCAGCAGCTAAAGCAAAAGGAAGAATTGATGAAGTAAAAGAACTGAAGAGAAGATTTAAAAGGGCCTCTCGAGAAGACAAAGTTAAGTATTATAATGACATGTGCAAAGAGCTGGAGATGGAAAACCAAAAGGGAAGAACACGCTCAGCGTTTCTCAAGCTGAAAGAACTGAAGAAAAATTCAAGCCTTGAGTTGCAATAGTGAAGGATTCCATGGGGCAAATATTAAATGATGCAGGAAGCATCAAAAGAAGATGGAAGGAATACACAGTCATTATACCAAAAAGAATTAGTCGCCATTCAACCATTTCAAGAGGTGACATATGATCAAGAACTGATGGTACTGAAGGAATAAGTCCAAGCTGCTCTGAAGGCATTGGTGAAAAACAAGGCTTCAGGAATTGATGGAATATCAATTGAGATGTTTCAACAAACAGATGCAGCGCTGGAGGTGCTCACTCATCTATGCCAAGAAATACGGAAGACAGCTTCCTGGCCAACTGACTGGAAGAGATCCATATTTATGCTTATCCCCAAGAAAGGTGATCCAACCAAATATGGAAATTATAGAACAATATCAATATCACACACAAACAAAATTTTGCTGAAGATCATTCAAAAGTGGCTGCAGCAGTATATCGACAGGGAACTGCCAGAAATTCAGGCCAGTTTCAGAAGAGGACATGGAACCAGAGATATCATTGCTGATATCAGATGGATCCTGGCTGAAAGCAGAGAACACCAGAGGATGTTTACCAGTGTTTTATTGACTATGCCAAGACATTCGACTGTGTAGACCGTAACAAACTAGGGATAACACTGCAAAGAATGGGAATTCCAGAACACTTAATTGTGCTCTTGAGGAACCTTTACATAGATCAAGAGGCAGTTGTTTGGACAGAACAAGGGGATACTGATTGGTTTAAAGTCAGGAAAGGTGTGCGTCAGGGGTGTATTCTTTCACCATACCTATTCAATCTGTATGCTGAACAAATAATCCGAGAAGCTGGACTATATGAAGAAGAACGGGGCATCAGGATTGGAGGAAGACTCATGAACAATCTGTGTTATGCAGATGACACAACCTTGCTTGCTGAAAGTGAAGAGGACTTGAAGCACTTACTAATGAAGATCAGAGACCACGGCCTTCAGTATGGATTACATCTCAACATAAAGAAAACAAAAATCCTCACAACTGGACCAATGAGCAACATCATGATAAACGGAGAAAAGATTGAAGTTGTCAAGGATTTCATTTTACTTGGATCCACAATCAACAGCCATGGAAGCAGCAGTCAAGAAATCAAAAGATGCATTGCACTGGGAAAATCTGCTGCAAAGGACCTCTTCAAAGTGCTGAAGAGCAAAGATGTCACCCTGAAGACTAAGGTGCACTTGACCCAAGTCATGGTATTTTCAATCACATCCTATGCATGTGAAAGCTGGACAATGAATAAAGAAGACCACAGAAGATTTGACACCTTTGAATTGTGGTGTTGGCCAAGAATATTGAATGTACCATGGACTGCCAAAAGAACAAACAAATCTGTCTTGGAAGAAGTGTGGGCAGAATGCTCCTCATAGGCAAGGATGGCGAGACTGTGTCTTAAATACTTTGGACATGTTGTCAGGAGGGATCAGACCCTGGAAAAGGACATCATCCTTGGCAAAGTACAGGGTCAGCGGAAAAGAGGAAGGCCATCAATGAGGTAGATTGACACAGTGGCTGCAACAGTGAGCTCAAGCATAACAATGATTGTAAGGATGGCGCAGGACCCGACAGTGTTTCGTTCTGTTGTGCATAGGGTCGCTATGAGTCAGATCCGACTCAATGGCACCTAAGAACAACAACATAGTTCTATAAGTTAATTTTCAGTTTGATCATAAAGTCTCATTTGCCTTTTTTATCTTAAGAACCCAAGGGCTGTTTAACTTAGACATTTAAGATATACTAAAATTATTGTGAGAATATTTTAAGAGCTGGTATTAAGCACACATGAATTGAATTTATGGGTCTATAAATGTCCTCTTGAACTGTATAAGATGTACCATTCCTGGAAACCTACCTGAGAGATTCTAACCCAGTTTTACACTGCCAAATAATTATTTTCTAATCAAAGATGCAATGCTTTTATCTTCACGGATTTAAGTTAATGAGCTTGGCCATTACACAGAAAAAGGTTAATTGATCCACCTGGCAATTTAACAAATATTCATTGCTCGTTCTTTGCCAGACACTCTGACCACAGCAGTGAGAAGAACAGGGACACGGAGCCTGCAGCCCAAGGAAAAATTGTGCTTCATTGCGTAAGTAGTGCATGGTGCTATGAAAGCTTATAAAGCCAGGGGGACCTGAGCTGAGGCCTGGTGGGGGAAGGAGTATAAGGCAAGGCTTCCTTGAAGAAGAGACGTTCAGGTTCAGCTCTAAAGGTTGGCATGAAAGAGGTGAGGGGATGGGTACTGGTCCAGATGGAGGAAACACCACATGCTCACCATATAGAAAAGACTATATTATATTCGAGGATCAGAAAATGATCCAGATCTATGGGAGCAAGAAGCCAGAGTGGGCAAGAGATACAGGAACTGATGAGAGATGAGAGAACTGATGGGGAGGATGCAGAAACCACATCCTTGGAGGCCTTCCAAGCCAAGTTATGGTTTGGAGCTTTATTTTTTATCTTATTTATCTTTATCCTATTCCTCTTTAGTCTTTATCTTAGTGTCATAACCCATTAAAGCCTGTGTGTGTGTGTGCGCACATGCATGTGCACGTGCACGAGTGTGTGTGTTTACTGGGTCTAGATGTAAGAAGCATTTCTTACCACTCATTCTAGTCAAAAAGCATGGAAAATGGTGCTTTATCCTGAGTGCACTGGGAAATGATGGAATGCTTTTAAGTCATAGTGATACGACTAGATTGCACTTCCCAAGTTTCACTCTGGTTGCAGAGAAGAAAATTAACAAGGAATAAGACTAGAAGCAAGCGAGGCAATTGAAGTTGAGAGAGTTGATTTTGCTTTAGCTCTGGGCAGTGTCTCTGGGGATGGGGTGAAGTAGAAGATTTTTAACTGTTTAGAAAAGAGAAACACTAAGATTCAGTCATCAGTTGAATGTGCAAAGTGAGCCAATGG
Source organism: Loxodonta africana (assembly GCF_030014295.1). NCBI lineage: Eukaryota > Metazoa > Chordata > Mammalia > Proboscidea > Elephantidae > Loxodonta > Loxodonta africana. The sequence goes on from NC_087342.1 coordinate 39,592,825, forward strand.
GGGGATGCCAGGTTTGTACAAATCCAGTTGCTGTTGAGTTGACTCCGGCTCATGGTGACCTCATGTGTGTCCGAGGAGAACTGTGCTCCATAGAGTTTCCAATGGCTGATTTTTCAGAAGCAGATCACCAGTTATTTCTTCTGAGGTGCCTCTGCGTGGACTTGAACCACCAACCTTTTGGTTAGCAATCAAACACATAACCATTTGCACCTTCCAGAGATGTTGAGCAGGGCCATTTTCTAAAAAGTGGGATAGTGTGAAGAAGAACCTTGGCTGGTGAATGAGAGGCCCCACTTGGGAAATATCAAGTTCAAAGTTTCTGCAAGACATCAGTTTGGAGATGTTGAGAAAGCAGTTGAGTACATGAATCTAGAGCTTAGGAGAGAGGTCAGGACTGGAAATGAGAATGGACTCAGGCTTTATTTGGCAAGTATCCTCTGAGCTCCTACCACATGCTGGTGCTGTCCATTGCATCCTAGGCAAACATTAGTAGACCAACAGATATTATTGCTGTCCTTTGGGACTGAGAGCAACTATATGTAAAGGACAGTTTAAGTCATAGGAGTGGATATGTCTGTCTTGGGAATTTTCAATAAAATGAAATGGGTTTAGAACATCAATACCTAAGATTGAAGAAGAGTAACTGTCAGAAAGAAGCCAAGACAGAAAAAAACTAGTGGCTTGCTCTGCCCTCTAGAGCCAAGAAAAGAAAGAGTTGCAAAGAGGGAATGGTGAGTGTCAGAGCCAATGCAAATCAAACTGAGATGACAGAGAGAGTCGACAAAACATATGTGTCAAGTTTGAAAAGGTGACTTGTTTCTCTTATCTCCAACTGAGGCATTGGGAAAGTCCCATCGTCCCCTTACAGCTGTCTATCTCAACTCAACAGTGGTGCTAACAACACTCCTACTTCCTAAGTCTGCTTTTTAGGATGAACAGGGAATGGATAGTAAAGCCTTGTCAATTCTAGGAATTGCTTATAAAAATTGCTTATAAAATGCCAGTTTTCGTCATCTTCATTCTTACCATTATAGCAGTAATGCCAAATGGTAATTCATTTGAAAGGACAATGCCAGAAACCACAACTGCAAAAAGTGTCACCATCCAAAAGTATCTCGGTTTCAAAGATTAGAAACAGGGCAAGGGACTGTAAGAAAAGATAAAACATAAAAAAATAGTTAAAGTTTAGGGTGGGAGAGGGGCATTCATTAATTAGATAGTAGATAGGAACTATTTTAGGTGAAGGGAAAGACAGCACACAATACAGGGAAGGTCAGCACAACTGGACTTAACCAAAAGCAAAGAAGTTTCCTGAATATACTGAATGCTTCGAAGGCCAGCGTAGCAGGGGCAGGGGTCTGGGAACCATGGTTTCAGGGGACATCTAAGTCAATTGGCATAATAAAATCTATTAAGAAAACATTCTGCATCCCATTTTGAAGAGTGGCATCTGGGGTCTTAAACGCTAGCAAGCAGCCATCTAAGATGCATCAATTGGTCTCAACCCACCTGGATCAAAGAAGAATGAAGAACACCAAGGACACAAGGCAATTATGAGCCCAAGAGACAGAAAGGGCCACATGAACCAGAGACTACATCATCCTGAGACCAGAAGAACTAGATGGTGCCCGGCTACAACCGATGCCTGCCCTGTCAGGGAACACAATAGAGAACCCCTGAGGGAACAGGAGAGCAGTGGGATGCAGACCCCAAATTCTCATAAGACCAGACTTAATGGTCTGACTGAGACTGGAAGGACTCTGGTGGTCATGGCCCCCAAACCTTCTGTTGGCCCAGGACAGCAACCATTCTCAAAGCCAACTCTTCAGACATGGATTGGACTGGACAATGTGTTGGAGAGGGATGCTGGTAAGAAGGGAGCTTATTGGATCAGGTGGACACTTGAGACTATGTTGGCATCTCCTGCCTGGAGGGGAGATGAGAGGGTGGAGGAGGTTAGAAGCTGTTGAAATGGACATGGAAAGAGAAAGTGGAGGGAGAGAGCGGACTGTCTCATTAGGGGGAAAGTAATTGGTGTATACAGGTTTTTGTGTGAGAGAGTGACTTGATTTGTAAACGTTCACTTAAAGCACAATAAAAATTATAAAAAATTTTAAAAAATAGTAAAGTTTTAAAAAGGGGAAACAGAAAAACCAAAGTTGATGCAAGTTTCCTGGCATTCCTGGTAAATTGTAGTTATTTATTTATTCGTGGATTCATTTATGTATTTATTTGACGATCTCTCTGCGAAGCTGTGTAGAGTACAACTGGTACTTTTCTGATACCGAATAACCTCACAAATTGGAGAAATGCCACTTTCTTCTGATAACTGACAAGTCTCACTGATGTAGGTTAGTGATCCGAGAGCTTCATGCCAGGGGAGTTCCTTCCCAGAGATGATCAGCTTCTGACTTTGAGTGATCCACTGTGAGGTGAGATCCTCCATCCCTGGGATGGAATCTAAGCAGTATGAACCTGTGAGACACCATCGAAATGTAGAATCTGATTGCTACCATGTTACATGGAAGGTGCCTGTGAGATTAAAGGAAGTTAAGAAGAACGGAATGTGAGATTCTGGATTGCATCCCGGGCAGAAAAGGGAATTAGTAGGGAAACATATAGGGTCTCTGAGTCCCAAAGGGCAGCAATAATAATATCTGCTTGTCTACTAACATGTGGACAAGTTAGTAGTATTGGGTCAGTGTTAATTTCCTGGTTTTGAACACTGTACTATGGATATGTAATATTATAATTAGGGAAAGCTGGGTAAAGGGTACATAGAAATTCTCTGTACTTTTTTTTTATGCAACTTTCTTCTAAGTCTAAAATCATTTCAAAATCAGAAGTTTACCAAAATGTATCTGTAATGACTCAAGTACAAAATCTGGCACATCTGCAAACTGACTCTGCTCAAATTCAAAGAAATGTTTAAAGCCGCTCAGGGAAATAAAACACTAACTGAGAACTCTAAATCCTCAAAGCAAGTCCCAGAGTCAGAATTTATCATAGCTATTTCCTAATGGATTTTGGTTGTTTTGGTTCATGATAAACTTAGATGTTGGCGACTTCATGTCTATGACATCAGTGTAAGTGTTTGAAATATTTGGATGCTTCAGTGGATTTTGACTGCTTCTTTCAAGCTTTTCTGCATCTCTATATAACAAATTGCTTCACTTAGACCTGCTACTCAGGAGCTTACAGCAATAAGTAAAATAGCTTCTCCTCCTGCTAAACACACAGGAATCTTTTTTAAGATTGCTTTAAATTTATTGCCTATTACACCGATCAAATCTTATTTTATATTATCATTTTTTATTATCTATATCTAACTATTTTCTGCACTTAGTCGCCTTCTTTCTACCAATTTGCAAATGGCTCAGTTTGGCGTATAAACTGTCTCAATTCATGAAGAATTTATGTGCCCATACCCATGTCACCCCGACCCTCGTGCAACTCAGCACAACGCTTGGCAGAAACATGTTGTTGAAACAGTGCATGTTGTGCTACACGTTGGGTTATCTCTTACTGTGATGATATCTTTAACAATGAAACCTGATTATATCATCAGGAAACACTTGCTCTCCTTTACTCTATTATTTGTAAATACACTAAGTGTTATAGATGAGAGAGTTTGCCAAAATCAGCAAAGTCAGTACAAAAAAAAAAAAAAAAAACCCTGGATATTTGGCTCTGAAAATCTTCTCTGGCCAGACCCTTAAGACTTTTTTGAGGACTTCAATGATAACCAGAGGAAAATCTGTTTTGAAGCCTGATGGGCTGGAAACCCAGGAGCCTCAGCAGCAGACAAGAATAGCAGGGACTCCCAGCAGCAGGGAGGCCCTTTCATCTCCTCTCTTCATGCAAATATATTTCTACGGTGCATAATGCCCTTCAACATCTCATTTAGATAACAGAAAAATGATTTCTACAGGAAAATAGCATTATTCAGGATGGCCGCCACTTAACAAGAACAGCTTCATTTAACCAGCGCTGACCCGTTCATCTAAAGGTGAACAGGACAATTTGCTCAAGTAAACCTCTGGTCAAGGACTGCTCCAATCAAAATACTAATGAAGTAAGAAAGGGAGTCATGGCACTGGGGACACCTTCCACATAGGCCACCAAGTGCTGACAGACATGGCATTGATATATCAGCACGTCTACACCAAAGATGAAAACCGCCTCGGGAGGATATCAACTGACCTGGAAACCAGGATGTGTGGTTTCTTTTACAAGGCTCTCTGCTGCCACATGCTTAGCGTTCTACTTAGCAGAAAGTGTCCATGCTGCATATTTACAGGGCACACGGGGTGGGCCAATCCACTCACCAAAAACATGTAGTTTATTTTTCACTGAGCTTATAAGAGAGGATCACTCTCAGCAAGATCACATTTAACAACAAGGCATCCATCCACCTATATTCCTTTGTGTGCAGGCAAAGCACTTAAGGATGTTGAAAAAAAAAAAAAAGCATCAATGAAGAAAGTGTTACAAAGTGAAAGATGGAATTCTGTTTAAACCTGTATGGAGAAGCTATTAAAGACTATATAATTCATATTTGGATCCTTAAAAGTTTTGCTAGCTGTGTGAAGATAATCATCACTTCAGGGCACAATTACACAGTGTTTGCCAAAAATAATATCAACTAAACTAGACTTTCAGAGATGGAAAAAGAGGACTCTAACTTTTTGTATTCACGCCCAGACCTCCAGCCTTGCTTAGTTGAGAAGAGCTAAAGTGTACTCGGGGCACAGACAGTCCAAAAGGTTCCAGACAGCACTAGGACAGCAGGGGGTGACATTAGCACACGCTGGTGGAGGGGACCGTGGCCACCTGGGACAACCCTAGGCTTGTGGCTGATGAAAGGGAGTTCTTTCTTGACACAGAAATGAACAGAAAGAATGACTAGAACAGGAAGAGGGCACAGATTATGTCCCCAAAGTTCAGGGGAGACTTCCCTTCTGTTCAGACACAAGGCAGAGCACTGATCAGTTTGCTTTTGCTCAGATTAAACTAAGATGAAGAAAAAAGATAAAACCATAGTTACCTAAGACAACAGCAGGTCACTTAGCAGTCTAAGGTCACACATGAACAGCATCTGAGTGGTCAGTAATATAAAATTTAGTGACAGAGAAGGGTACTGGGACAGGGGTGCCATCTCATACATCTGTTCCAACTCCCTCTCTGGCCAGAACTACAGTTTGTTTGTTTTTTTTTTTAATTCATCTGGGTCTTTAGGTGTCTTCTACTTTAATGTCAATGTCTCTCTTAATCCCTATCATTTAAACTTACATTTAATAGAATGGGACATGAGGTGACCCTTAGTGTTTGAGAAAGATCCCATCCATGATTCCTATCTCTTGCACCCCACATCCAGTCCATCAGAAAATCCTGTTCATTCTATCTTCAAAAGAGATCCAAAATCCAGTCACCACACATCAGTTGCACTGCTACAACCTGTTCTGATCTGATCCACCACCATCTTTTCTCAGCTGAACTACTGCAAAAGCATCCTAATTTTTCTCCCTGGATGTGATTGTTAAGGTTGTGTGTGAACTTAGCTGGACCATGATTCTCAGTGGCCTGGCAGTTATGATGTAGTTTGGCAGTGGTTATAATGATGTAATCAGCTCCATGATGGGACCTGATATAATGTGATCACCTCCATGAAGAGATCTGCTGTGAGTAGCCAACAAGTTGAAAGAGAGTTAACTTGGGGGTGTGGCCTGTATCCAATATAGGTGGACTTTCTGGCAAGGCTCTCGGGCTTTTGCTCACTCTAGATCCTGCAGCTGCTCCTGTTCATCTGACCTCTGGTGCTTGGGATGTGTGCTAGCAGCTTACCTGCCAATCTTAGGTTCACCAGCCCCTGCAGCTACATGAGTCAGAAGAAGCCTCCAGCCTGATCCATGGACTTGGGACTTTCCAGCCTCTACAACCATGTGAGCCGTTTCCTTGATATATATATAGACACCCACTGCCGTCGAGTCGATTCCGACTCATAGAGACCCTCTAGGACAGAGTAGAACTGCCCCATAGAGTTTCCAAGGAGCGCCTGGTAGATTTGAACTGCTGATCTTTTGGTTAGCAGCTGTAGCACTTAACCACTACACCACCAGAGTTTCCATAGTTTCCATAGATAGATAGATATAAATATATATATAATCTATTTTGAAGCTAGAACAAACAGGACTTTCTGTTGAACTAGTGGGACACAAGAGACAGGAATCATGGATGGGATCTTCCTCAAACACTAGGGTGCTCACCTCATGTCCCATTCTATTAAATATAAATTTAGCTGATGGGGCTAAGAGAGGCATTGACATTAAAACAGATGCTTCACTGGGTTTGCTTCTGTAGAGAACCCAGCCTAAGACACTGGATCCTCCTTTGCCCCCTTCAGTCTAATCTCCATATAGCAGCCAGAATGATCCCATTAAAATGAATGTCAGATCATGTCACCCCACTGCTCAAAAATTTCCAATGGCTTCTCATCTTACTCAGAGTGAAAGCCAAGGTAAGACCCTATATAACCTGATTCTGTTATCTCTCTGACCTCCTCTCTTATTATTTTCCCTCTTGTTCCATCCAGCCCAGCCATTGGGTCCTTCTTGCTATTTCTTGAACTTTCTAGGCATGGTCCCACCTACCTTTACACATATGCTATTTCCTCTGCCTACAAGCCCTTCCCCAACATATTGGCATGTCTGTCTTTCTCACCTCTTTCAGATCTTTAGTAAAGTGCACACCTACAAACTCTGCTTCTTCCCATTCCCTGCTTTATTTTCTTCATAGCACTTATCACCGTCTAAAAGGCTATATGTTTCACTATTTACCTTGTTTAATATCTGTTTCTCTCAACCAAAATGTGAGGACCAAGAAGGCACGGATTTTTTTGTTTCTTTTATTAAGTGCTGTATCCCCAAAGCCTAGTACTCAGTTGGTGCCCAACTAATCACTGATTCATTCACTGGGAAGATAAAAGAATATTTAATGAATGATACAGATGCTATGGAAACATAAAGGAGCTGATAGATGCTGAAACATACTGGTCATGCCAGGACAGGCTATTTCTTAATCTACTGGCTAAGCATGGCCAGGAGTCATCTAGTAGTATTTCTCATCCTACAGGCTTTCCATTAGAGGATTGTGAGATCATTTCAGTAGGCAATGACCATCAATTCAAATAATATTTAAAAAGACATATTTTTCTTTAAAAAGAAAAAATTAGAATAAATTGTACACATAAATATTATTTTATGAAATGTCTGTTTCTGATATATGCACACACAGGCTGAATTCTAATGTAACATGTACTGCAGTTCTCAGTCAAAATTTTGAAAAGCCTGTTATAGAAAATAGCCTCTGGAGTGGTTAAAATAATTCCATTTTAACAGTTCTACAGAAAAAAGGTGCTCCATAGACTTCTTGGTCCATTGTTTGTATGTTGGTGTGCATAATAGTGTCCAACATTTCTCTGAGGTTCTGTTCAAATATCTTCATTCCTTTTTCTTTCTGTCCTTCAGATTCCATAATCTCTATCTCTCTAGCTTCAAAGTTTGCTGATTCTTTATTCTGTCAACTCCAATCTACTTTTGAGACCATCTAGTGGATTTTTTATTTTAGTTTTTGTAATTTTCAATGCCAGAATTTCCATTCGGTTCTTTTTCATAATTTCTATCGCTTTAGTGCTTTTTCTCTATTTGATGAATCTTACCCTCCTTTAATTCTTTAAATATGGTTTCCTTAGTTCTTTGAATATATTTACTGTACCTGTTTTAATGTATGTCCACTAAGTCCGACATCTGGGCCACCTCAAAAGGCAGGTTCTAGTGCCTATTTTTTTCCCTGTGTAAGGGCCACAATTTCTTTTTTTATTAACTTTTATTGAGCTTCAAGTGAACGTTTACAAATCAAGTCGGTCTGTCACATATAAGTTAATATACATCTTACTCCTTACTCCCACTTGCTCTCCCCCTAATGACTCAGCCCTTCCAGTCTCTCCTTTCGTGAAAACTTTGGCAGCCTCCAACTCTCTCTATCCTCCCATCCCTCCTCCAGACAGGAGATGCCAACACAGTCTCAAGTGTCCACCTGATATTATTAGCTCACTCTTCATCAGCATCTCTCTCCCACCCACTATCCAGTCCCTTTCATGTCTTATGAATTGTCTTCGGGGATGGTTCCCGTCCTGTGCCAATAGAAGGTTTGGGGACCATGATCGCCAGGATTCCTCTAGTCACATCCAGACCATTAAGTATGGTCTTTTTATGAGAATTTGGGGTCTGCATCCCACTTATCTCCTGCTCCCTCAGGGGTTCTCTGTTGTGCTCCCTGTCAGGGCAGTCATCGATTCTGGCCGGGGACCAACTAGTTCTTCTGTTCTCAGGATGATGTAGGTCTCTGGTTCATGTGGCCCTCTCTGTCTCTTGGACTCTTAGTTGTCGTGTGACCTTGATGTTCTTCATTCTCCTTTGCTCCAGGTGGGTTGAGACCAATTGATGCATCTTAGATGGCCGCTTGTTAGCTTTTAAGACCCCAGACGCCACTTTTCAAAGTGGGATGCACAGTGTTTTCATAATAGAATTATTTTGCCAATTGACTTAGAAGTCCCCTTAAACCATGGTTCCCGAACCCCCGCCCTTGCTCCGCTGACCTTTGAAGTATTCAGTTTATCCCGGAAGCTTCTTTGCTTTTGGTCCAGTCCAGCCCAGTTGAGCTGACCTTCCATGTATTGAGTGTTGTCCTTCCCTTCACCTAAAGCAGTTCCTTTCAGCTAATTAATCAGTAAAAAAAAGCCCTCTCCCTCCCTCCCTCCCTCCCTCCCCTCCTTGTAACCACAAAAGTATGTGTTCTTCTCGGTTTATAATATTTCTCAAGATCTTATAATAGTGGTCTTATACAATATTTGTCCTTCTGCATCTGACTGATTTCGCTTAGCATAATGCCTTCCAGGTTCCTCCATGTTAAGAAATGTTTGACAGATTTGTCGCTGTTCTTTATCGATGCGTAGTATTCCATTGTGTGAATATACCACAATTTATTTACCCATTCATCCGTTGATGGACACCTTGGTTGCTTCCAGCTTTTTGCTATTGTAAACAGAGCTGCAATAAACATGGGTGTGCATATATCTGTTTGTGTGAAGGCTCTTGTTTCTCTAGGGTATATTCTGAGGAGTGGGATTTCTGGGTTGTATGGTAGTTCTATTTCTAACTGTTTAAGATAATGTCAGATAGATTTCCAAAGTGGTTGTACCATTTTACATTCCCACCAGCAGTATATAAGAGTTCCAATCTCTCCACAGCCTCTCCAACATTTACTATTTTGTGTTTTTTGTATTAATGCCAGCCTTGTTGGAGTGATATGGAATCTCATCATAGTTTTAATCTGCATTTCTCTAATGGCTAATGATCGACAGCATTTTCTCATGTGTCCGTTAGCTGCCTGAATATCTTCTTTAGTGAAGTGCGTGTTCATATCCTTTGCCCACTTCTTGATTGGGTTGTTTGTCTTTTTGTGGTTGAGTTTTGACAGAATCATATAGATTTTAGAGATCAGGCACTGGTCAGAGATGTCATAGCTGAAAATTCTTTCCCAGTCTGTAGGTGGTCTTTTGGTGAAGTCTTTAGGTGAGCATAGGTGTTTGACTTTTAGGAGCTCCCAGTTATCGGGTTTCTCTTCATCATTTTTGGTAATGTTTTGTATTCTGTTTATGCCTTGTATTAGGGCTCCTAGGGTTGTCCCTACTTTTTCTTCCATGATCTTTATCGTTTTAGTCTTTATGTTTAGGTCTTCGATCCACTTGGAGTTAGTTTTTGTGCATGGTGTGAGGTATGGGTCCTGTTTCATTTTTTTGCAAATGCATATCCAGTTATGCCAGCACCATTTGTTAAAAAGACTATCTTTTCCCGAATTAACTGACACTGGGCCTTTGTCAAATATCAGCTGCTCATATGTGGATGGATTTATATCTGGGTTCTCAATTCTGTTCCATTGGTCTATGTGCCTGTTGTTGTACCAGTACCAGGCTGTTTTGACTACTGTGGCTGTATAATAGCTTCTGAAATCAGATGGAGTGAGGCCTCCCACTTTCTTCTTCTTTTTCAGTAATGCTTTGCTTATCCGAGGCTTCTTTCCCTTCCATATGAAGTTGGTGATTTGTTTCTCGATCACATTAAAAAATGACATTGGAATTTGGGTCGGAAGTACATTGTATGTATAGATGGCTTTTGGTAGAATAGACATTTTTACTATGTTAAGTCTTCCTATCCATGAGCAAGGTATGTTTTTCCACTTAAGTAAGTCCTTTTGAATTTCTTGTAGTAGAGCTTTGTAGTTTTCTTTGTATAGGTCTTTTACATCCTTGGTAAGATTTATTCCTAAGTATCTTATCTTCTTGGGGGCTACTGTGAATGGTATTGATTTGGTTATTTCCTCTTCGATGTTCTTTTTGTTGATGTAGAGGAATCCAAGTGATTTTTGTATGTTTATTTTATAACCTGAGACTCTGCCAAACTCTTCTATTAGTTTTAGTAGTTTTCTGGAGGATTCCTTAGGGTTTTCTGTGTATAAGATCATGTCATCTGCAAATAGAGATAATTTTACTTCATCCTTGCCAATCCAGATGACCTTTATTTCTTTGTCTACCCTAATTGCCCTGGCTAGGACTTCTAGCACGATGTTGAATAAGAGTGGTGATAAAGGGCATCCTTGTCTGGTTCCCGTTCTCAAGGGAAATGCTTTCAGGTTCTCTCCATTTAGAGTGATGTTGGCTGTTGGCTTTGCACAGATGCCCTTTATTATGTTGAGGAATTTTCCTTCAAATCCTATGTTGGTGAGAGTTTTTATCATAAATGGGTGTTGGACTTTGTCAAATGCCTTTTCTGCATCTATTGATAAGATCATGTGGTTTTTGTCTTTTGTTTTATTTATGTGGTGGATTACATTAATGGTTTTTCTGATATTAAACCAGCCTTGCATACCTGGTATAAATCCCACTTGATCAGGGTGAATTATTTTTTTGATATGTTGTTGAATTCTATTGGCTAGAATTTTGTTGAGGATTTTTGCATCTATGTTCATGAGGGATATAGGTCTGTAATTTTCTTTTTTTGTAATGTCTTTACCTGGTTTTGGTATCAGGGAGATGGTGGCTTCATAGAATGAGTTCGGTAGTGTTCCGTCATTTTCTATGCTTTGAAATACCTTCAGTAGTAGTGGTGTTAAGTCTTCTCTGAAGGTTTGGTAGAACTCTGCTGTGAAGCCGTCTGGGCCAGGACTTTTTTTTGTTGGAAGTTTTTTGATTACCGTTTCAATCTCTTTTTTTGTTATGGGTCTATTTAGTTGTTCTACTTCTGAATGTGTTAGTTTAGGTAGGTAGTATTTTTCCAAGAATTTATCCATTTCTTCTAGGTTTTCAAATTTGTTAGAGTACAATTTTTCGTAGTAATCTGAAATGATTATTTTAATTTCATTTGGCTCTGTTGTGATGTGGTCCTTCTCGTTTCTTATTCGGGTTATTTGTTTCCTTTCCTGTTTTTCTTTAGTCAGTCTAGCCAATGGTTTATCAATTTTGTTAATTTTTTCAAAGAACCAGCTTTTGGCTTTGTTAAGTCTTTCAATTGGTTTTCTGTTCTCTCATTCATTTAGTTCAGCTCTAATTTTTATTATTTGTTTTCTTCTGGTGCCTGATGGGTTCTTTTGTTGCTCACTTTCTATTTGTTCAAGTTGTTGGGACAGTTCTCTGATTTTGTCTCTTTCTTTTTTTTGTACGTGTGCATTTATCGATATAAATTGGCCTCTGAGCACTGCTTTTGCTGTGTCCCAGAGGTTTTGATAGGAAGTATTTTCATTCTCGTTGCATTCTATGAATTTCCTTATTCCCTCCTTGATGTCTTCTATAACCCAGTCTTTTTTCAGGAGGGTATTGTTCATTTTCCAAGTATTTGATTTCTTTTCCCTAGTTTTTCTGTTATTGATTTCTAGTTTTATTGCCTTGTGGTCTGAGAAGATACTTTGTAATATTTCGATGTTTTGGATTCTGCAAAGGTTTGTTTTATGACATAATATGTGGTCTATTCTAGAGAATGTTCCATGTGCACTAGAAAAAAAAGTATACTTTGCAGCAGTTGGGTGGAGAGTTCTGTATAAGTCAATGAGGTCAAGTTGGTGTGATTGTTGTAATTAGGTCTTCCGTGTCTCTATTGAGCTTCTTACTGGATGTCCTGTCCTCCGAAAGTGGTGTGTTGAAGTCTCCTACTATAATTGTAGAGGTGTCTATCTGACTTTTCAGTTGTTAAAATTTGATTTATGTATCTTGCAGCCCTGTCATTGGGTGCATAAATATTTAATAAGGTTATGTCTTCCTGGTCAATTGTCCCTTTTATTATTATGTAGTGTCCTTCTTTATCCTTTGTGGTGGATTTAAGTCTGAAGTCTATTTTGTCAGAAATTAATATTGCTACTCCTCTTCTTTTTTGCTTATTGTTTGCTTGATATATTTTTTTCCATCCTTTGAGTTTTAGTTTGTTTGTGTCTCTAAGTCTAAGGTGTGTCTCTTGTAGGCAGCATAGAGACAGATCGTGTTTCTTTAACCAGTCCGAGACTTTCTGTCTGTTTATTGGTGCATTTAGTCCATTTACATTCAGCGTAATTATAGATAAATAAGTGTTTAGTGTTGTCATTTTCATGCCTTTTCATGTGTGTTGTTGACAATTTCATTTTTCCACATACTTTTTTGTGCTGAGACATTTTTCTTAGTAAATTGTGAGATCCTCATTTTCATAGTGTTTGACTTTATGTTTGTTGAGTCATTACGTTTTTCTTGGCTTTTATCTTGTGTTACGGAGTTGTTATACCTCTTTGTGGTTACCTTATTATTTACCCCTATTTTTCTAAGTAAAAACCTAACTTGTATTGTTCTATATTGCCTTGTATCACTCTCCATATGGCAGTTCTATGCCTCCTGTGTTTAGTCCCTCTTTTTGATTACTGTGATCTTTTACATATTGACTTCAGTGATTCCCTGTTATAAGCATTTTTTTTTTTTTAATTTATCTTAATTTGTTTTTGTGATTTCCCTATTTGAGTTGATATCAGGATGTTCTGTTTTGTGACCTTGTGTTGTGCTGGTATCTGATGTTATTGGTTTTCTGACCAAACAATATCCTTTAGTATTTCTTGTAGCTTTGGTTTGGTTTTTGCAAATTCTCTAAACTTGTGTTTGTCTGTAAATATCTTAATTTCGCCTTCATATTTCAGCGAGAGTTTTGCTGGATATATGATCCTTGGCTGGCAGTTTTTCTCCTTCAGTGTTCTGTATATGTCGTCCCATTCCCTTCTTGCCTGCATGGTTTCTGCTGAGTAGTCTGAACTTATTGATTTTCCCTTGAAGGAAACCTTTCTTTTCTCCCTGGCTGCTTTTAAAATTTTCTCTTTATCTTTGGTTTTGGCGAGTTTGATAATACTATGTCTTGGTGTTTTTCTTTTTGGATCAATCTTAAATGGGGTTCGATGAGCATCTTGGATAGATATCCTTTCGTCTTTCATGATGTCAGGGAAGTTTTCTGTCAGGAGATCTTCACCTATTTTCTCTGTGTTTTCTGTCCTTCTTCCCTGTTCTGGGACTCCAATCACACGCAAGTTATCCTTCTTGATAGAGTCCCACATGATTCTTAGGGTTTCTTCATTTTTTTAATTCTTTTATCTGATTTTTTTTCAACTTTGTTGGTGTTAATTCCCTGGTCCTCCAGATGTCCCAGTCTACATTCTAATTGCTCGAGTCTGCTCCTCTGACTTCCTATTGCGTTCTCTAATTCTGTAATTTTATTGTTAATCTTTTGGATTTCTACATGCTGTCTCTCTATGGATTCTTGCAACTTATTAATTTTTCCACTATGTTCTTGAATAATCTTTTTGAGTTCTTCAACTGTTTTATCAGTGTGTTCCTTGGCTTTTTCTGCAGTTTGCCTTATTTCGTTTCTGATGTCTTGAAGCATTCTGTAAATTAGTTTTTTTATATTCTGTATCTGATAATTCCAGAATTGTATCTTCATTTGGGAAAGATTTTGATTCTTTTGTTTGGGGGGTTGTAGAAGCTGTCATGGTCTGCTTCTTTATGTGGTTTGATATGGACTGCTGTCTCCAAGCCATCACTGGGAAACTAGTTTTTCCAGAAAATCCGCTAAAAAAAAATGCAGTCAGATCCATATCAGAACTGCCTTTGGATTATAACCGCCACCTTTTTCCCTGCAAGGATGAAAGTCTGAGATTTGGATCATATATGCTTGGCTGTAGCTGATTCTGTGTTTTTAGTCCAGTTAGGGGTGGATTTTTGGTCCCTGGGTTTTTTGTGGTTCCTTCTCTCAGGCCGGAAGAGTAGGTTAGTAAAAGACCAAAAGAAAAGGAAAAAAGGGGGGGGGGGAGGGGAAGCAAAGCCGCCGCGGAGCCGTAGCCGTTCTCCCTCTGGCTCAGGAAATTCCAATGTTAATGAAGCCGCCTGGGGAGGGTGGGGGAGGGATCAGAGAGATAGGAGAGTAGCACCTCAGAATATAGCCAGAGTTGCTTGTCTTGCTTGGAATGACTATTTTCTCTGAGATTCCTGAGGGGCGTGTCGCCTATGTGTGCTGGCTCTGTGGAGATTGCCCCCAGGGATCTGGCCCACTGAAGCCGCAGTCAGATCCTCCACTGCCAGTCCCATGCCCAGCGTCAAAGGTTCCGCTGCTGGGACAGTGCACTCCCGACTCCAAAATCAGTCGCTGCCTCCCGGGGACTTCTCGTCCCGCCAGCCGCGTCGCCACGCCGCCCCCGCGAAACGGCTGGGCCCCCTCCCGGGGTTAGTTCAGAGGAGTGGAGCAGCTCTCCGTGCTTGCGCCGTGACAGCGCCCAGTGAAATGCCCGGCGGCAAGATTCCCCAGCTGGGACGCTGCCCTCCCGGCTCCAAAATGAGTCGCTGCCTCCCCAGGGCTTCTCGTCCCGCCCGCCGCATCGTCGCACCACTCCCACGGACTGGCTGGGCCCCCTTCTGGGGTTAGTTCAGGGGAGTGGAGCAGCTCTCCGTGCTTGTGCCGAGAGAGCGCCCAGTCAAAAATCCGGTGGCAAGATTCCCCGGCTGGGACTCTGCTCTCCCAGCTCCAAGACCAGTCACTGCCTCCCAGGGACTTCTCCCACCAGCTGTGTTGCCACACCGCCCGCTCGGACCAGCTGGGCCCCCTCCCGGGGTGAGTTCAGGGGGGTAGGGCTGCGCCCCTTGTTAGCACCATCAGCTCCCCTAAGCCCTGCCCTAAATCGGGCGCCAAAGCTTACCTGACTGGGACGCTGGCTCCAGGCTCCGAAAACAATTGCTGCTTCCCCGTATTTGTTCATTTTCCGTGTCTAAATCTGTGTTTGTTGTTCAGGGTTCGTAGATTGTTATGTATGTGATCAATTCACTTGTTTTTCCGAGTCTTTGTTGCAAGAGGGATCCGAGGTAGCGTCTACCTAGTTCACCATCTTGGCCCCACTTTTGGGCCACAATTTCTTGTTTCTTTGTCTCAATTTTTCCTTCAAAACTGGACATTTTAGATACATTTTAGGTAATATATTTTAACAGCTCTAAATGCTGTTCCCCTTCTGGAACTTGATTATCTTGTTTATTTGGTTGTTTATTTATTCCGTCAGTTACTTTGCTGGATTAAATCTGTGAAATATATTTCACTCACAGTGTGTAGCCTCTGATGTCCCTTCTCAGACATTTTGGCTTCATAGGGTTAACCCCTGGGTCCATATAAACTACTTATTGGTCAAAAGTTGCACTAAATCCCCTTAGCCGTTTAGATTTTCACCTTTTACCATTATATATGTTTGAGGCTTGGAGACTGCTTTTACAGCTCAGGGAGTTCATGATTTTTCCCTGCATTTAGCCAAGGACTAAACTCATAGCGACTCTATAGGACAGAGTAGAACTTCCCTATAGAGTTTCCAAGGAGCGCCTGGCAGATTTGAACTGCCGACCCCTTGGTTAGCATCCGTAGCACTTAACCACTATGCCACCAGGGTTTCCAGAGCCAAGGACTAGTAACTTAAAAAAGTTTCTCTTTCATGAGAGTACAGTCTAGGGCATATGCCTACTCTTTCAGATTTCACAAGTAAGTGCAATTTTATTTGTAAACCTGGATTCTAGGAGTCACTCCGGGGTCAGAGTAGCTTTTTTGTTGAGCCAATGTTTGGTCAGAGGTTGTGCTTAAGCCCCTGATCTAGTAAGGCTCCAGGTCTTTCACTGATAAATCTTTGTGTTGCTTGGGGAATGCTTTCAAGTCTGCCCTAAGTTCCAGAGTGACACCTCACCCTAAAAGCAGGCACAGAGAAAGCTAGTAATTCCTGGTTGTTATGGATTGAATTGCGTCCCCCCAAAATGTGTATCAATTTGGCTAGGCCATTATTCCCAGTATTGTGTGATTGTCCAGCATTTTGTCATCTGATGTGATTTTCCTATGCGTTGTAAATCTTTCCTCTATGGCGTTAATGAGGTGAGAGTAGAGGCAACTATGTTAATGAGGCAGGATTTAATCTACAACATTAGGTTGTATCTTGAGTCAATCTCTTTTGAAATACAAAAAAGAGAAGCAAGCAGAGAGACTGGGACCTCATACCATCAAGAAATAAGAGCCAGAATAGACCCAGGGTCCCTGTGCTGAAAACCTCCTCGAATGGGGAAGATTGATGACAAGAACCTTCCCCCAGAGCAAACAGAAAAAGAAAGCCTTCCCTTGGAGGTGGCACTCTGAATTTGGACTTTTAGCCTCCTAGACTATGAGAGAATGTTTCTCTTTGTTAAAGCCATCCACTTGTGATATTTCTGTTATACAGCACTAGATAACTAAGACACTGGTCTTCTCAGCTTGACCCTTCCCCCTCCCCCCCCCCACCAGGTGGAAGCTCCTTTCAAGTGGGAGTAAGGCAGTCAAGCCCCATACTCTTGGTCTGTCACACCTGGGCAGAATTCCTCACCTTGCAAATGGGGGCTATGAGGTAGGGAGCCCCAGTCCTTTCAGCCATACCCACCTGGAATAGCACTTCCACAACACAAGGCTAAGGAAGTTGAGAGATGCAGATAGCCTGCCCTTCCTGGGGTGAAACTGTAGCCGTAGGCCAGGAGCTGGGAGTGAGGGAGAAAGCTGTAGCTCAAATACCGTATACTCTCACTGTTCTTATCAAGATTTAATAAATTTTCTTGAATAATGGTTTTTCCTTTGCTGTATGTCCTTTGGACAATTTCTAGAGGCTTTAAATATTTATTTTTTGTTTTATTTTGTTTTAAATACTATTTTATTGTGTTTTTGGTAGAAACTTACAAATAAAATTAGATTTTCATTTAGCTATTACCATACTACACAAATTATTCAGTGACATTGGCTACATTTTTCACAATGTGTTATAGTTATGGTCTTTTTAAAAATAATTTTCACTAGTTAAATGGTTGTTTCACTGGGGAGAGGGTCTACCTATTTCCTTCCAGGGCTATTCTGAAAATCCTGCTCCCACAGTCTTTTGTGTAATCCATGCCAGTGTTTTACTCTGTGGAAGTGGCTTTCTGTGTGGAATTCAAAAGGAAGAATGCTAATGTACATGGGGCTATCCTGCTGTCCTTCAGCAAGCACACATCCAATGAGGTCCTCCCAACCTAAAATCTCTCAGACTTGGCTCAATGAGGAGCTAGAGGAAAATGGGGAGGAACGTGAATGCAGAGCTCTTGCTCAAGAGTGGTGGGGACTTCTCTGTGCTACACTAAATCCCAATGGACTATCTGTTTCCTTCCATCAGAATGTGAGGACCAAGAGGGCAGAGATCTTGTTTATTTTGTCCAGTGCTGTATCCCCAGAGACTATAATAGTGCCTGGTACATGGCAGGGCACCCACTGACTGGGTGCAGTTCATGGCCACCACCTGTAACTAACTATGGTTTGAGACAAGACAGTGATAAGGCCAGGCTTCTTCAAGAGTGTTTAACTTAGACTTCCTGAGCATAGATATTCAGTCTACCCTCTGATCCTATCATTTATCACAGCCCTTTTTTTTTCAGCTCCACCCCAAGATGGCTCCCACCCAACTCTATGGGAAAGTTGGGCAGAGACCAGAGATACAGCCATGTTTCTCACCAAAATTGGCCAAGCTGCCCCTCGAGAAAGGTGCTTTCTCCCTTGATAATGTCAGTCTTACCTCAGTACCTCATGTGTGAGAAGCCACCACCCCATAAGTTAAGGATCATTTTCTAGATGAGGAGATGAGACACAGTAATTTTAACGTCACTTGACCAGCAAGTGGCAGAACTGAGATCAGAATCCAGGTACACCTGACCCAAAGCTCATGTTCCTTCTATTATATAAGCTATATCTTCAAGTAAGAAAAGCATATTTAAAGTGTCTTAAATGGTCCTTATAGCTGGAAAGAACCTTATGAATAATCCAGTAAAAGCATTTCCCATTAGAATTTATAAAATCGTAATTTAAACTTAATTAAGGCTTGGTTGTGTTGACTAAAAAAAAAAATCATATGATCCATGATGAGCACAGCAATGCTTGTAACATGCTCGACTCAGCAGGAGCATTTTCTGGCCCCTTTGTTAGCCCAAAGTCCTCCTCTCATCACATGGTCCTTTATATATCTCATGAATTTAATTTTTTTAATTTTAATCGTGTATTATCTCCCTGTGACTGATGCCCAAAGTACGTGTCTGAAGCAGTCAACGTTCATTACTGTAATTTATTATCATCACTAGAAAAGTTGGAAAATGTTATTTTTAATTCAGATAATAAAGGTCTAAATATCAGATTCACCTTTTCTCAAAGCTCTGCTGAAGCAAAAGACACGCTCATATTGACCTGGCGTTTTCTCAGGGATTTTTTTTTTTTTTTTTAATCGTTTCAACGCCTATGAAATACGATTTTCTAAAAACAAGCCCCTCTGAAGCTTCTGGGGGGTGAGCTCTGACTGAGCATGAGCGGCTCTCCAGTGACTGTACCAGTTCTCATTTTCCTGGAGCCTACCCTTTAGCTCCATCTAAAGGCCTGCCAGCCTCTTGGCACACACATGGCTAGAGCACAAGTGCATGCAGGTCTGGTGCTTTGGCAAGAAGCAAAGGCTGCCAATTGTACTGGGCTGTACTTAATTAAGTAGCAGTTTTATGAGGTGGAGGGCAATACACCAGGGGCCAGCTCAAGACCACAGGATTTATTGAGCTCTAACTGCAAACTGACAGTCCCCAGCATGCACACAACAGAGCCTATATTACTAGAACATTTCTGTTGTGCGAGAATTCTTCTGAATTCTTCTTCAGGGTCACTGCTCCATGAAGCACCAACACTTCTAACAGGAGCTCTGGGTGGATGCCAGCAGAAGGCATGCAGAAGGAACAATGTGGAGCAACGACCAAACAGT
This sequence comes from Loxodonta africana, assembly GCF_030014295.1. Lineage (NCBI taxonomy): Eukaryota > Metazoa > Chordata > Mammalia > Proboscidea > Elephantidae > Loxodonta > Loxodonta africana. The sequence goes on from NC_087342.1 coordinate 39,612,241, forward strand.
ATTTTGGGGGCTTGTCTAAGCAGAGGGAGTAGCATTTTGAAAAATGCAGCCACCATCATCAGGAATACCAAAAGCAATGGTGTTCAACTATTTTCTAGGGACAAGACAGGCCAGACAGTGGTGTGATAATTAAATTCCATTTCAAAGACAAGAGGACCAACATCAGCCACCTGCATCTCAATGTCTCATTGCAACCTCACTCCTCCATCAGCCAGATAAAGAGCAGGAAACAGAAATGAATGATGCAGTCAACTGAAGGAGGGCAGCTATCCAAGCTCACCTGTGTCCAGTTGGGGAAACATTTTTAAAATTGGGGTTTAAGACACACAAAATGCTCTGCTGAAAATCCAAAGAGATGCTTGTAGACTTAGGGGAAAAAAGGAGATAAAGGCATTCTGCTCCCTTCAACGATGTCTTTGCTCAGCCCTGCCCATTCCTTTCTGAGAACAAGGGTGACCATTCTGAGAATGACCCTGAGCAGCAACCTGACAATGCCCATTCCTCCCACTCCCAGCTGACTTGCAGCATCCCATGGGAAGGATGGCACCAAGCAGGGACAGGACTTCAGCATTTGGGTCTCAGAGCCTTCATTTGATGCTCAGGTTGAGGAGAAGAAGAAGCACGTGCAGTTTCTACTTCAGCACATTATAGGAGCTGGGTAGAACTTGACAATACATCAAAAGGCATACTTTCCTCCTTTTTAAGTCCCTTGGTGTGTTCTATACACACAAAATGTCAGGAGTTAAGATGTGTTAAGAAGAGATCATAAATAGGAGCAGAAACCAAACCACTGCCTTAGCCTCATCCTCAGCCAGCCCCACCCCCCACAACAGAGAATTCAATTCAAGACAACAAATATTTGCTAAGCATGCTTCACCCACGCCCAGGCTCTGAGTGTGGTTTTTCCTTCTCCATGGCTTGTGGTATTGTGAGGTCATGTGAGGTCAGAGACGAAGAGAGGCCATCTCCACCCTTGGCCTTCCCCGACCCTTTCCTCCTTATTCTCTAGATAAGTGCTTGTCTTAAATTTCCAGGGCTGCTGTACAAAGTACCACAAGCCGGGTGGCTCTAAAGATAGAAATATATTTTCTCACAGCTCTGGAGGCTGCGAATCCAAATTCAGGGCATCAGCGGGGCTATGCTCTCTCTGTCAGCTCTAGGTGAAGATCCTTCATTGTCTCCCAGCTTTGGGTAATCCCAGGTGTTTCTGGACATTTTTTGGCTTGTAGACTGATCCTTACATGGTGTCTTTCCCTCTGTATGTGTGAGACACTGTTTCTATGTCTGCGTTACCGTTTTATAAGACACAACTTAGAAGGTATTAGGGTTAGGGTTTTGATTCACCGTGCTCTGGTATTATCTCGTTAATTTAACTGATAACAAAAGAAAAATACTACAGGTAGTACCCAACTCACGGCATATTCAAGTTACAATGAACCTCACGTACAACCATCTGGTTTTTGTCTTTTTTTTCTTGTACATCTAATTTTTAGTAATACGTACTAAATACTATGTTAAAATATATCTGTAAGTTTATGTGTAATGTTTCCAACCTCAAAAGACAAATAAAGATTAGAGTTATAAAGATACTGATAATAAAAGGCAATAATAATGAAAACTCAAAAAACAAGGTATTCGACTTACATCAGAACTGACCTACAATGGAGTCATCAGAATACAACCCCGTCATAAGTCTGGGACTACCTGTATTTTCAAACAAGGACACATTCACAGAGAAAGGGTTTAGACTTCAACGTATTTTTGAGGGGATACAACTCAATCCACAATAGTGCTCCACCTGTACCAGTGCTCCACGTATACCAATGTTTCACCTATATTAGTACTCACCTTACTAGTGCTCCACCTGATCAGTGCTCTACCTGTACTAGTGCTCCACCTGGCCAGTGCTTCTCCCGTATCAGGAAAGGTCATGAGCTCTGAAGCTCCACCTGTATCAATGCGCCACCTGTACAGTGCTCCACCTGTACCGGTATTCCACCTGTACAATGCTCCACCTATACCAGTATTCCACCTGTACAGTGCTCCACCTGTACCAGTACTGCACCTGTACCAGTGCTCCACCTGTACCAGTGCTCCACCTGTACCAGTGCTCCACATGTAGTAGAGTCCACCTGTTGTAGTGCTCCACCTGTACCAGTGCTCCACCTGCACCACTCCTCCACGTGTATCAGGGCTCCACCTGTACCAGTGCTCCACCTATATCCTGTACTAGTGCTCCACCTGTATCCATGCTTCACCTGTACCAGTGTTCCACTTGTCCACCACTCCACCTGTACTAGTGTCCACCTGTACTAGTGTCCACATGTAGCAGTGCTCCACCTGTACTTTTATCCACCTGTATCAGTGCGCCACATGTGCTAGTGCTCCACCTGTCCACTGCTCCACCTGTACTAGTGCTTCACCTGTACTAGTGTCTACCTGTACCACTGCTCCAACTGTACTAATGCTCCACCTGTACCACTGTTCCAACTGTACGAGTGCTGGACCTGTACCAGTGCTCGACCTGTACCAGTGCTCCACCTGTACCAGTGCTCCACCTAGCCACTCTTCTACCTATACTAGCATCCCCCTGTATTAGTGCTCCACCTGTACTAGTGCTCCACCTGTATCAGTGCTTCACCTGTACTAGTATCCACCTGTATCAGCGCTTCATTAGCTTTCTGGAAGAATCATCTTTTTAACATCTCAACAACTCCCAGAGAAATCAGAGACTAATAAGTATTTGGAAAGGAAGGAGTTGGGGCAGCTTGTTGGTCTTGTACATTTACTTGGTGTTAGCCCATAAATGAGTCAGAAAGTCCTCCAGGATTGGGGAGCTCAAGCTTTTGAGATTTTTTTAAATATATTTTTAAATATTTTATTCTGTTCTGGTGAAAATTTACACAGAAAATTAGGTTCTCATCTAACAATTTCTATTTTATATACATTGTTCAGTGACATTGGATATATTTTTCATAATATATCAGCTTTCCCATTATTTCCATTCTGGTTGTTCTGCTTCCCTTAACCTAGCTTCCCTGTTGCCCCTTACCTTCTCATCTTTGGTCTAGGGAAAATGTTTATTGTTTGGTTTCATTCGATGATTATTTAAAGGCACACAGTACTCACAGGTGGTATTATTTATTTTATGAGCCAATCTGTCATTTGGCTGAAAGGTGACCCCTGGGAATAGTTTGAGTTCAAGTCTAAAACGTATCCCAAGGCAATAATCTCAGGCAAGCAGTACAGGCTGTGGGGATCTAGGGCTCCAAAAAGGGAGAAAGCATCATGGACTAGGAGGGAGTAGGTGGGTGGGCTTCTTAGAGGAGGAGGCTGGAATGCAGAGACCTAAGAGAGTTAGAAGAGGGAGGAGAGAGCTCTGGGAACTGAGCCAGCTGTGGGGGAAGCAGCAGAGGTGAGCAGCAGGTGTCCTCTCAGCAGTGAGTGTTCCTCCCTCAGATGTTTCTGAGATGGGCAAATACCTGATTTCCTGATTTTTTAGGGTATTAATTTATGGAAAGAGCCTGCATGTAGTAGATTCTTAATAAATAGTAGAAACAGTAGAAGTAGAGATAGTGGTGATAGTTGAGCAGTACAAGGTTCATTCCTTCATTCAACAAATACTTAGCAGGACTGGCTATGGGCCCGGCACCAGGCTAGATGTGTGGACGACTAGCAAACAAGACAAGCCAGATCTCTACCTCAACAACCTGTGCTGTGAGACAAAGCCATACAAGCAGTGAAAAGCAGGAAAAGCCAAGACAAGATTTACCTGGCTGGGTTCTTTGCCAAGCCCCAATGGGTTAACAATTCCTCAGTAGAGTGACCCGCTGGCCGAGATGTGTTCTTCCCTGCCATCAGAACCTTTGAATCTAAGCCAAGAGTTGAACAGGCCATCCCTCTGGGCTCCTCCTACTGGAGGCCCAAAGGGCCGTTGGAACAGCATCACCGGCCCCACCTGTGAGGTCCTAGCAGAGGGTCCCAGCAAATGAGACAGCCTCCCAGGATCGCAGATATTCACCCTCAGGTCCTTGGGTCTCAGATGCACCATTTCAGCAACTCATTGCATCATGGCCAAGGAACTAACAGCCACATGTATGTACAGGCATTAGCTCCATTCCCCTACTCCTTTGGGGAATGGGGAGTCTTGCAAATAAAATGTGTTCTTTCCCAAGACTGTGAGCTTCAGAAGGACAAAAGCTGCACCTTGTCTTTCCACGGTGCCTTCCATATGCAAAATTCCACCTCTAGGACTCCCAGGTTTGTGAGTACAGATGGGGAAACGTTCACGGTAATCCAATTTCTTGGCGTTTGACCCTACTTGCTGCTAACTTAGAGCTACTAATCCTCCCTCTCCCCTCCCTCACTCCGGCCCCAGTTTCCTGCCAAAGCAGCACTCAATTATTTCTGGGAATCTCCCCCCAGGGATGTCTCATGTGGCCAGGTCTGCACATTCACCTGGAGGGTACCTGGCTGTGTCACACCTACCCATCCAGTCCACAGGCATGTTCGAGGCTCAGCTGTTACAGTGTGCCGTTGATACTTGGGGGACTTACACAGGCCAGCAGACACAAACTCAGGTCAGCCATGTAAAACTGTTTCTCTAAGATGCTTCATTTTAACTTAAAAAAATCCCAGAAAATATTTTTTAAACCCACACCTTACAGTATAAATCTTATGAGAGAATGTTAAAATTCCAAACTCAGTAGCTTTTTCCTTTCTCTGGACTCTGGGCCAGACCCCTTCCTGTGCGAATACAGTAATATAACAAAACTGAGGGGTTATTCCTAACCAGTTCAAATGCAGAGTCAAGGTTGGACTGAGCCCAGCCCAAGCTCAGTAAAGGGATATTGCCTCAACACTAATAACACTAGAGGGCGCCAGTGCAAAGCAGCTTCTTTCCAGCAAGTTCTGGCTCCTTGACACAGGCAATTGTAGCCCAAAGGGAGGAAAAAGCCTCCAGACATTTGAGTGAAAAATCAAAGACGACTATTGTCCACTTTTCTCTGCCCCAATTTCAGTAAGGGCAAGGGGAGGAGCCACCAGCCATCTGTTAGTTTGTCACACTGCAGTGGCTTGCGTGTTGCTATGATGCTGGAAGCTATGCAATTGGTGTTTCAACTACTAGCAATGTTACCCATGGTGGACAACTCTCAGTGGAGCTTCCAGACTAAAACAGACTATGAAGAAAGGCCTGGCAATGTACTTCTGAAAATTAGCTAACAAAAACCTTATGGAGCACAACAGAACATTGTCCAATATAGTGCTAGAAGATGAACCCCCTAGGCTGAAAGGCACTCAAAATATCCAATGGCCCCAATAGTGGACTTGAAGATACCAAAGGAGAAGATGGCACAGGACCAGGCAACATTTCATTCAGCTGAGCGTGCAGTCACCATGAGTTGGACTTAGTCAGCAGTTAACAACAAGGGGAAGAGAGAGTTCCCATTGCTGTCCTTGGCCCCGCTGCCTTCCAGACCTTGGACCCCAGGCTCTTCCCAGCTCCAAGCTCCACTGCAGCTCCCCAGGTGACTGACCAGTTCCTTGCACACATTGCTTCTGATGCCACCTCCTATTGCCATTGCAATCGTGGACAGTCAGATAGCCAGCCAGGCGTGCAGGGAGGGGAAGGGAGAGGGTGTTTCCTGTCCCTTTTCCAAAGAAGACACTGCCATTTTCCCTCTAGTTTATAATTCCCATTGTTACCAATACAGACTGAGGCTTCCATCTGTTACTTAGCATTTGCACATCTAACTTCCTGTCTTCAGAACAGCCAGTGGCTATGAGAAGGAGCAGAAAGGACACCTGGCTTACTGGCCTGCCACTGTGTCACCATCACCTGAGGCCAGTCCCTCAGGCCTGCTAAGCCTGTTTCCTCATTGGACAGATGATTTCTGAGAAATGGCTGGCACACTAGCTCCGTGTAGCACACAGGCAATCAGAGCAGAGAGGAAGTGGCTTAACAGGTGGAGTGAGAAGGCTGGCCCCACCATGCTTCTTAGAGAGCAACAGACTCAAGAAGCAACGGGCACCTGTGCCTTCTGAAATACAGGAGGGGATAGGGTGCTGTGACACCTTGGTCTCCTCAGCTGGGGAAAGCATGTCTAGGGGTTGAATAAATGTGCTGGCCTGACCGCTCCTTGGATTCTGATTTGATTCCAAGGGAGCTACCTGGTACCTAGCCCAGACCCTCCTGGCTACAATACCACAGCCTGGTATAGCCGCTCTGAGACATCTTCAGGACCTTATGGAGTCATCTGGCTCCCAGCTCTCCCCTGTTTTCCCTGACGGGTTGGCCAAATGGAGGAGCAGGCCCCGAGGGCCACTTGGCTGGCTTGTGATTCTTGTCCCAGTGCCTGCACCCCAACTTGACCTGCAGAAACTACACTGCATTTCACTGGGCAGCAGTGTTACAAGGTGGACTGCTGTCCTTAAGGGACTGCAGAAGACCACCAGAGTTATGGAACCCTCCATCTGACCCTAGCCCAGCTGGCTCTCCAAGTAGAGCCCCAGCCCTAGAAACAGGCACCCCAAGGCCTTTATGCACAGGATGGAGGAAAAACAAGAGGTGGTGGGGCACCCCAAGAAAATCAGCTTGAAGCTCATATTTCAGGCCCTGGAAACCCCACAGCTGTAACTTTTCATGCCATTTTACTTACCATGGAATGGACATTATAAGCTGGAAGCCGGGGAGCAGAGTAATTCTGGTGCAAAGCCTTAAGGGCCATGCCATTGCTGGGATCATGTATAGCACAGTCTCTGGACTAGCAACGATCATGGTCAGGTCCTGATGGGTTTTCTTAGAAGCTGCCGGCCTGTCACCCTGCTCAGCACCAAGCACGCAGCCATCCCAAAGCAGCTGTTAGTCCAGGCCAAGCTTAGACCCACAGTGGGCAGGCAAGAGCTTTCAGAGGCGAGATGGGGTGTAACATCTGAGTGTGCAACATGTACTTACACATCAGCATGTGCACTTGTCCTCTGTGCACACACATATGCTGAGGTTGTAGAAGGTGGTAGTTCCTCCGTATCCAGAGGATGGAAAAAACCATCCCATGTATTGTCTGCCCTGTGTGGTATTTAAAACACAGCTTTGAATACGTGCACGTTTTAAAATGTTATTGGCCTACTTGGGTCTCTAAAGCCTGCTGACTGTGCTCCAGGCTGCTCTGTGAGCCCTGAGAGCACCTTTCTTCTAGCCCCCAGGCCTCCACCCACCCCCACACCCAAGTCCCCAAGTGAAACCAGAGCACTTCCCTTCTGCAGGCTCCTCGGGGAGCTTGGGTCCTGGGTGCGCTCCCAGCCCAGGTTCTGGGGCTCAAGCAGCCCACGTGGCTCCTGAACTAGTGCCCCTGTGCCAAGGTGGAAAACCAATTAACAGCCATGTATTTACGACCACAGGCTGCGTAGTCTCACCATGCAAAGCCATTGTTGAAAACACTAATCATTTCAAGGCAGTTCAGTATCTTTGGCTTTCCTCTCCAAAAGCTCTCCTTAACTTTGATAAAACCCTGTTTCTTCCCTTGTGCCTTCTGTCTGATGATCATCCGGATTTGGGATTTAGGTAAAGTGAGCATCCAGAGCACATTCTCTTTGCCTGAGAATTCAGCCTCTTTAAGGGGTGTGCTGAGGAACGGTGATGGTTCAGTAGTAGAATTCTTGCCTTCCATACGGTAGACTAGAGTTCGATTCTCAGCCAGTGCACCTCATGCACAGCCACCACCCATCTGTCCGTGGAGGCTTTCATGTGGCTATGGTGCCGAACAGACTAGGAAGAAAGACCTGGAGACTTACTTCTGAAAATGTAAGCCAGTGAAAACCTTATGGATCACAAGGGCCTGATCTGTAATCAATCATGGAGATGGCGTAGGACCAGGCAGCACTTAGTTCAGTTGTGCATAGGATCTCCATAAGTTGGGACCTAGCAATGACAGCAAGGGGCATGCCTGAAAGTACTAGAGTTTTCCTCAGTTCTTATCACTGGAGTCTAAGCCAGAGGTATCCCTTTGGTTGATGGGTGAGTCCTTCCCTTCTCCACTGGATGCCACGGGCTGCATTTCCTAAAACATATTTTTAAATCTTCCATTTTCATTGTAAAACAATTTTCCATCATTACAGAATTTTTTAAACAGGAAAGATATAACCCACAATACCACTTTGTTAACACCGTTGTTTTCATGTATTCATATTTTCCAGTCCTGATCATATGAATGCATATGTTATCACGTTTCAACTGGATATTGAATATTTTCACTTAGCATATTATTTAAAATAATTTTTCATTTTCCTTACAGCCTACACAGTTATAATTTCTAATGCCTGGATGCTAGTTGGTCCAGAACGGCAGGGGTTTATTCTGCCATTCCCCTATTGTTTGACATTTAGGTGCAATGTGTTGTCAACGGGATGTTTCTTACATTGAAATATTTCCTTAAGATGAATTCCCATGAGTGAGATAAATGGATTGAGTGGTAGAATCATTTTCAGGACTCAGTGTATTCCAACTTGCTTTCTGAAAAGCTTTTAACAATTTACAATGCTACCAACAGGATGATTTTTTTTTTTACTGCAACCTTGCCAGAAACTAAATTACCTTTTGCTGGCTTAGTAGCTAAAAAATGATAGCCTCAAAAGGTCATCATAATTTGAATTTCTTTGATGATTGCTGAAGGTTTCTTCTTCTCTAAACACTATGCATTTTTAAATAGCTTATGACTACACCTTCATTCCACCTTCTCTAGACTCCAGCTTCAAAGCAAAAGAAGTCAGCGAGGCCAGAGGGTAAAGGGGAGCGGAGATCCTTGTGGATGGCTAGCAAATGGACTTTCCAGGACCAAGTGCACACTCAGCTCCCCCAGCTATGAAAGAACGGGAGATTGAGTTGCAGGTGGGGGGGAGCAGCGCAAGGAAATAATTTCCCAGGAGGATGGTTACAGCCATTTTCCCTCCCTTCCTGGGTAGAGACGGGTTTTCTGTACTGACCCCTGCTGCCTCACTGGGGCTGGTTCCCTTCTGTGGGGCACTCACTGTCCTGGTGGCTTAGCTACCTTTCCTAATGATAAAATATGCTCCCAAAATTTAAGCTATAAAGCCATTTTGTACTCACAGACAATGCTGCTAACACATGCTGTTTGGTGTTTTACCCGTGGTGGTGACAGGTTTCAAGTCTCTTACCTTTATGAATAGGGGCCTCGTGGCAGTGGACCCGGCCGCCAGGTGTTGAACAAAATTAGCACCCTAGAGCTTAGCTTTTCAAACTCAGGCCGCTAGGAGTCTGGTAGAAACCCAGATTCTAGCCTCGCAGAGGCTACCTGCAGCTGTGGCACTCCTGGAGCCACTGCTGACTCCGGGCAAGAATCCCGGAGACCCTTCTTGAGCCCCAGAGCCTTCTGCACTGGGCGTTTCACTGGGGCCCACCGCAGGCTCCTCCAGAAGCCACCAGGCCCATTGTTGCCTTCTGAAGAGGTAAAGGGCCAGTTTTGGGTGATGAGAAAGAAACTTGGCAAGAAATTGGGTGCAGGGCATCTGCCAGGTTTCCTGCATGTTGGGCATCTAGGGAGATTTCTCCTTGTGAGAGTCTGGGCCTTGCCTTGGTTCAGACACTTATCGCTCTATTCTGATATTAAACAGCTCCTTCCCATCCACCCCCTCCCCGCCCCCCACAAAAGCTTTCCCACTGTCCTAGAAAGCTATTTCCAACTCTAAACTATCACAAGTAATTCCTGGGGCTAACTCGTTCTTGAGCTGCTTGGAGTTACGATATCCTGCAATGCTTTTCCTCTAGGAGGCAAGAATTCCCCATTTCACTGTTGTTTGCTCATCTCTCTGTTCCCCCAGGAGACTGACAAAAGTCTGCACAACAACAGCGTATCTTATTGACTGTATTCCTAGTACCTGGCACATGGTAGGTGTGATGCGTGAATAAATGAGTGAATGAGTGGCTTTGGATCGTATGTTCAGACTTTTTCACAGAGCCGAGTCCTGATCCACCCTGAGCAAGCAGATAGTGCAGAGCTGGGAGAGCAGTCCTGACACCGAGAAAGAGGCAGCACAGACACCTTTCCCAACCACCGGCCCAAGCAGCTCCCTGGCATACCGCCCCACATGGCAGATGTCCACATAATCTCCACCCAGCAAGGCCACTAGGGACAGAAACTCTGATATCGGATTCTCAAGAACCAGCCTGCGGCCACTTGAGCTAACACCCTGCTGGGGCATCATCCTGGGCACCAGTCACACTAACAGTGGAATTCATCAGTCATGTAAGATGGTCACCCATCCAGGTGGCCTCCCTAGCACCTGCAGTGACAACCTGACAATGAAAATGACTGGGCCCCAGTTCAAACAAGCCTCCCTGAGGGCTTAGCCTTGCTCTTCTAGCTAGGCATTGTGGGCAACATTCGTTTGTATTTGGCTGAGTTTTTTATTACTCTCCCTTGAGATTATCAGATCATTATCTGTACTCCATGCTTTGCCTTTTCCCAATTTGTGCTAGATGCTGCTATGTGCTCACCAAACCATTGGTAGCTTCTCAAAGACATCTTATGCACAGGTAATATACACATATAAAAAAACAAATGCTGCCGAGTTGATTCCGACTCATAGCAACCCTAGAGGACAGAGTAGAACTGCCCCACAGGTTTTCGAAGGCAGAGCGGCTGGTGGATTTGAATTATCAACATTTTAGTTAGCAGTGGAACCCTTTAACCTCCGTGCCACCAGAGCTCCTTATATACACATATATGTAGATTTTATTTTTCTCATATGGCAGCACAATCCTACCTGCTCTTTTCGTTCATCGTATTATCTTGGTGCTTGTTCTATACCAGGACACACACAACTGCCCTGTTCTTTTTTGATGGCTGCATAGCATTCCCCTGTGTGGGTCTGTCGTACTTATTTAACCCTTCCCCCATCGATTAAAGTTGTCTCTTTCTTCAGCCATTATGAGTATCATTGCATACTCTGGTGAAATTGTATCTGTAGGATATATTCCTAAAGTCAAAGGGCATGTGCATTTTTAACATGGGCAGAAATTGCCAGATTGCTCTCCATGGGTGTTGTGCACGTTTACGCTCATGCCAGCGATGTTTGATGGTGCCTGTCTCCCCACATTTCATGGCGCTTCATTACTGACAGACGAAAAAGCGTCTTATTGTCATTGGAGATGTATTTCTCATATTATGAACGAGGTTGAGTATCTTTTCATATGCTCCAGAGCCACTTATACTTCTTGCTTTGAGCTCTCTCAGCACCTTCCCTGCCTATTTTTATATTGGGTTGTTGTTCCTTTCTTACTAATTTGTAAAAAAAAAAAAAATTTGTAAGAACCCCATATATGGAGCTCCATATATATCATGGCATTCTGTCTGTATATAATGGGAGTTCAAGTATTTTCCCCCAATTTGTCATTTACTTTTTTTTCTTTCAAGTGATATTTTATTGTGTTTTCAGTGAAAGTTTACACAGCAAATTTGATTTTCATTTAACAATTACTATTATACACATTGTTCAGAGACATCGGTTACATTTTTCATAATATGTCAACATTCTCACTAGTTCCACTCTGGATGTTTTGCTTGCAGAAATCTGGTTTCCCTGTCCTCTTATCCTTTCATGTTGGCTTTAGAGTAATTGTTGACCATTTGGTCTGATATAGGTTTTTTTTTTTTTAATTTTTATTTATGTTGTTGAGAATATACACAGCAGAACATAAACCAATTCAGCAGTTTCTACATGCACCATTTAGTGACACTGATTACATTCTTCGAGTTGTGCAGCCATTCTCACCCTTCTTTTCTGAGTTGTTCCTCCCCCATTAACGTAAACCCATTGCCCCCTAAGTTTTCTATCTAATCTTTCTGGTTGCTGTTGTCAATTTGATCCCATAAAGATAGTTCTTAAAAGAGCTTAATGCTCAAGGTAGACATTTTTTAGTAGTTAAGTTAAACTATTGTTTGGTTTTAAGAAGACTTCAGGGGATACTTTTGGTTTAAGGTTTAAAGAATCTCAGGGCAATACTTTTAGGGGTTCATCCAAACTTCATGGCTCCACAAAGTCTGCAGTCCATTAGAATTTGAAATTCTGTACTGCATTTCCCCCTTTTCTTCAGGATTTTTCTATGGAATCCTTGATCAAAATGGTCAATAATGGTAGCCGGGCACCATACAGTTCTTCCGGTCTCATGGCATAGGAGGCAGATGTTTACGGAGGCCAGTTAGCCACATGTTCCATACCCTCCTCTTTTTCCTGGCTCTCCTTTTCTCTCTATTGTTCCAGGTGAATACCAACCAATTGTGCCTTGGATGGCTGCCATGAAAGCTTTTAAGACCCCAGGCATAATGCATCGAAATAGGAAGTAGAACAGAAGCACTAAGTATGTTGTTAGACCAATTAACTGGGGTGTCTCATGAAACTATGACCCTAAATCTCCAGAACAATGTCAGTTTTTGACTTCGAGGTACTTGGGGACTGCCTTAGGCTTAAGCAAAACCAGTAAAGTTATAAATCTATACAGAGATTGAGACCTATATCAAAGAAATGGCTCATGATGTTGTAGAGGCTGTAACATCCCAAGTCTATGGGTCAGGACAGAGGCGTCTCCTGATGCATGTAGTCACAGGGGCTGGGGAACCTAACATCAGCAGGTCAGAGAGCAAGGCTCTTGCTCACAGGCTGTGAAGATCGACAAATCCCAAAGATCAGCAGGCAAGGCCACAGATGAGCTGCTAGCTCAAGTCCCAAGAACCAGAGGTCACATGAACAGGAGCCAGCTGCAGGATTCAGAACAAGCAAAAGCCCACAAGCTTTGCCAGAATATCCACTTATATTTAATGCAGGCCACAGGCCCAAGGAAACTCCCCTTCAATTGATTGGCTACTCACAGCAGATCCCATCATGAAGGTAATCACATAATATCAAATCTCATCGTGGAAGTGATCACGCCATCATACAACTATCAAACCACTGAGAATCATGTCCCAGCCAAGTAGACACACTATCTTAACCATCACAGGGGCTTTGTTGTTGCTATTGTTGTTCTTTACCATGCAAAATTTTCTTTTCTTTTACATACTTTTTTCTTGTTTTTCTGCATTTTTGTCATACTTAGAAAGACCTTCCCCATTCTAATACTATTTTATAATTCTCCAATATTTTATTTTAATATCTTCATAGTTCAATTTTTCATGTTTAAGTCTTTGATCAATCTAAAATTTATTTTTTATATAATGTGTAATTTGGAATTTAACTTGATTTTTTCCAGATACTTATTTTCCTTTTATTTGAAATGCCACTTTTAGCATTTATAGTAAATTCTTATATGTAGTTGGATGTTTTTGAATTTTTAGACTGATTGATCTGTCTCTCTAATAATATATTAGAAGCCCATAGTTTTCATTATTGTAGCTTTGTGCCATGTTTTAATATCTGGTATAGATAGCCTCCTGCACCCATTATTTATTTTTCCACAATTTTCCTGTGTATACTTGTTCATCTATCTTCCTATATGAACTTTAGCATTAACTAATCTTGTTCCAGAATATATCCTACTGTTATCTTTAACCTATTGAGTGTTGATTTACTAAATGATATTGGGTCTTCCTATACAAGAACAAGGAGTCCTAGTGGCCCAGTGGTTAAGAGCTATGGCTGAAAACCAAAAGGTTAGCAGTTCGAATCCACCAGGTGCTCTTCTCAAACCCTATGGGGCAGTTCTACTCTGGGTCCTACAGGTTCACTATGAGTCAGGTGTTTTGTTTTATACAAGAACATGGGGTATGGGTTTTTTATTGCCTAAGTCCTGTTTAGGTCCTTAGGTGGCACAGATGGTTTGTGCTGGACTGCTAACCTAAAGGTTGGCAGTTTGAACCCACCCGGCAGTACCTCGGAAGAAAAGTCCTGACAGTCTACTTTCATTAAGATTACAGCCAAGAAAACTCTATGGAGCAGTTCTACTCTGTAACACATGGAGTCTCCATGAGTCAGAATTGATTCCATGGCAACTAACAACAACAGAAACAGATTTTAACTGTAATAAGGAGGTGAATAAATTAGGGGCCTAATTAGAATGAGTTAGAAAGTATTCCTGCCTCTTCAATTTTTTTTTGGAAAAGTCTAAGTAGGATTGGAGTAGCTTCTGTAAGTGTTTGGTAGAATTCTTTAGTGAAGCCATCTGGTCCAGGACTTTTCTTTGTTGGGAGGTTTCTAAGATCTATAATTTCTTCTTGAGTCAATGTAAGGAGCTTATCTGTTTCAAGGAATTTGTCCATTTCCTCTAAGCTATCTAATTTGTTGGTGTACAACTGGGCATAGTATTCCCTTACAACCCTTTTTAATTCCATAGAGTCTGTGGTAATTTTCTCACTTTCATTTCTAAATTTTAAATATTTGCATAGACTCTCTCTTTTTCTTTGTCATCCTAGCAATGGGTTTGTCGATTTAACAATCTTTAAAAAAAAAAAAACAATGTTTGGCTTTGTTGACTCTCTCTATTGTTTTCCTACTCTTTAATTCATTTATTTCTGCTCTGATATTCATTATTTCCTTTCTTCTGGTAATTTTGGTTCAGTTTGCTCTTTCTTTTTTTTTCTAGATCCTCAAGTTGTAGTTTAAGCGGTTGATTAGGGATCTTTCTTCTTTTTTAATGTAGGTGTGTATTCCTATCAATTTCCCTCTGAGTAAGTGCCTTTGCTGCATAGAATTTTGGAAAGTTGTGTTTTCATTCAATTTCTTTCCATTATTAATTTCTCGTTTAATTCTATTGTGTTTGGAAAAGATAATTCACATGACTTCAATCCTTTTAAATTACTGAGATTTGCTTTGTGTCCTAAGATATGGTCTATCCTGGAGAATGATCCATCTGCACTGGAGAAGAATGTTCATTGTGCCGTTGTTTGCAAAGTGTTCTATACATCTGTTAGGCCTAGTTGGTTAATAGTGTTGTTCAAGCTTTCTATTTCTTTACTGACCTTTTTTCTAGTTGTTCTATCCTTTATTGAAAGTGGTATATTAAAGTCTCCAACTATTATTGTAGAGCTATTTCTCCTTTAAATTCTGCCAGTGTTTGCTTTATAAATTTTGTGGTTAGGTGAATAAATATTTATAATTGTCATATCTTCTCGATGAATGATCCTTTTGTCATTATATAGTATCCTTCTTTGTCTCTTACACAAAGATTTTGTGTGGATTTTGACTTAAAGCCTATTTTGTCTGATATTGAAAGTGCCACACCTGCTCTTTTGATTATTGTTTGTGCGGAATTTTTTTTCTCATCTTATCACTTTCAACCTATTTGTGTCTTTGTACTTAAGGTGTGTCTCTTGTAGATAGCATATAATTGGGTCATGGGGTTTTTGTTTTGTTTTGTTTTGCTTTGTTTTTTTAACCCAATCTGCCACTCTCTGCCTCTTGACTGGAGCATTTAATCCATTTACATTCACTCTAATTACCAATGAAGGAGGACTTACTTCTGACATTTTGTTATTCATTTTTTTGTGTGACTTACACCTTCTTTGCCCTTCTTTTCCTCCAGGGCTGACTTCTTTTGTGTATAGATTTTTTTCTTTGTGCTAAACCTTTCTACCTCACCTCTTCTTTATTTTTGTGTATAATTTTTTATTGACTTTCTTTGCAATTGTCATGAAGATTAAGTTTCACATCTTGTATTTACAATAAATACCTGATTTATATTGACACCAACTTAACTTAAAAAAAAAAATTTAGTAACATACAAAAACTGTACCTATGCCAATCCTCTCCTCCTGCCCTGTTTAAGTTGTTGTTTCCACCAGTTACATCTTTGCATCTCAGAAACCTTGTAATTTAAATTTGTTTCACTTTTTTAATGTGTTTGTATTTATAAAACTTGAAGGACAATACCTTAAATCTGACCTTTATACTTGTTAAGACAGTTCTTTTAGTGGAAAATGTTTTCCCTGTATGTACAACTTCAAGTGACTGTCTACTGTCCTTACTTTTTCTTCTGAGGGACTCCCTTTAGTATTTTTTATAGGGCTGGGCTGGTGGTAACAAATTCCCCTAGTTTTTGTTTATCTAGGAATGTCTTAATTTTGCCCGCATTCTTTAATGACAGCTTTGCCAAGTATATTATTCTTGGCTGACAATTCTTTTCTTTTAGTACAGTAGCCCCTGACTTAGGACAGGGTTCCATTCCAATGATTCTGTCTTAAGTTGGTTCTGACGGAAGCTGAATACCGTTTTTTGTTTGTTTTAGTTTTTATTGTTATTCCCTTTTAATTGTCAGTATCTTTATAAATCCAATTTTTATTTGTCTTTGGGGGTTGGAAACATTACATACAAACTTACAAATCTACTTTAATATATACATACTGTCTTAGGCTGGTTTCTCTAAAGAAGCAAAACCAGTAAAGCATGAATATCTATACGTGTGTGTGTGTGTGTGTGTGTGTGTGTGTGTGTGTGGAGAGAGAGAGAGAGAGAGATTTATCTCAAGGGAATAGCTGTAGAGGCTGCAAGTTCACATCCAAGTCCATGGGTTAGGCACCCGGCTTGAGGCTTTTCCTGACTCACGTAGCTGTAGAGGTTGATGAATCCAAGACCAGCAGGTGAGACGGCTGCTGCTGGCTCACAGGCTAGGGAGGCCAATGAATCTCAAGATCAACAGGCAATATGGCAAGCCACTGGTTCAAGTCCCAAGAACAAGAGGTCAGATGACAAGCCAGATGCAAGATTCAGAGCAAGTAAAAGCCAGCCAGCTTGGCCAGAAAGTCCAAATATATTGGATGCAGGCCACACCCCTGAGGAAACTCCTCTTACAACTGATTTTCTGCTCATAGCAGATCTCATCACAGAGGTGATTAAATTATGGAAGAGCAATCAGTCCCATGTCCTTCAAAATTGCATCATTATGTAACTGCCAAACCACTGAGAATCACGGCCAAGCCAAGTTAACACACAACCTTAACCATCACACATACATACATACATAAGAAAATACACAAATCATAAAAATTTATTAGAATGATGAAGTAGAGTTGGACAACATTGGCATTTTGTCAGTTTCAATAATAACTCCACTTGTGGAAGGTTCTGGATCATCTGGATTATCCCTGGGAATGGGGATGGTTTTTCTAGTCAGAAAATAATGAGAGTTGTCTGTATGGTCAATTTCTTTTTTTCTTCATATATTTCACAGTAATGTCTCACTGCTTCCCAAATCTGTCTATTGACTTTAGCAAAGTGGTCAGTGTTTAAGTCCATGTTTTCAAGCAACCGAAGCCCCTGTTTAGCTTAGAAAACTAAACCTATTGGGCAGCATTTTGAACAGTAAATCATAAAACTAAACATCTGTGAGTGAACATCTGAGAATTACATCAGCAAACTACACACTGCAACACTGTAGTACAATACATGTTATTAAAAATACAATATACAAAAAAAAAAAAAAGAGAAAGAACTGTTGTAAGTGTGGTTTGTTGTAACTCAAATACATCATAAGCCAGGGACTGCCTGTACATTAAATATGTCATCCCACTGTCTTCTTGCCTAAGTGGTTTCTGAAGAGAAATGGACAATTTTATTGGTGACCCATTGAATGTGATACTTTGCTTGTCTCACGCTATTCTCACATTTTTCTCTTGGCTCTTTGCTCTTCGTTTTCAAGAGTTTGATCATACTATGCTTTGGTGTGACTTTTTTTTTTTTTTTTTTAATCCTACTTGGAGTTCATTGAGCTTCTTGGATGTGTAAATTTCTGTCTTTTGTCATTTTTGGGAAGGTTTCTGCCATTATTTCTTCAAACATTATTTCTGTCCCCTTCTTTCTCTCTTCTCCTGGGACTCCCATAATGTATGTATTAGTCTGTATGATGCTGTCCCACAGATTCCTTAGGCTTTGTTCATACTTTTTCACTCTTTTTTCTTTTTGTTCTTCAGACTGAATAATCTCAGTTAATTACTCTAGCTTCGAGTTTCCTAATTATTTTTTCTCACAGTTTAACTCTGCTGCTGAGTCCTTCCAGAGAATTGTTCATTTCTATTATTTTACTTTTCAGCTCGAGTATTGCTTTCTTTTTTTCTTTTCTTTCTCTTTATTGACAGTTTTGTTTTGTTCTTGTATCATTTTTCTGATTTTCCTTAGTTCTTTTTCCATGTTTTCCTTTAACTCTTTAAGCATGCTTAATACTGTTGCTTTAAAGTCTTTGTTGAGTGATTGCATTATCTTTCCTTCCTCAGGGACAGTTTCTGTCCCCTTGTTTTGGTCTAAGGCATGGGCCATCCTTTCCTGCCTTTTGATATGCTTTGTGATTGTCCATTTTAATTGGGCATTAAGCTATTTTACTACGGTAACTCTGGAGACTAGATTCTGCCCTTTCTCTAGAGTTTGCTCTTCTGCCTCTTTATTATTTTAAATTATTGCACTTTTTAGATCTCTGGTCCCATTCCAGACTCCCTGCCTAGGTGCACTTGCTGTTGTCCCTTCCCTATTGGTCTCCCTTCCTAAGGGCTTTGGCCACCAATTCACTTCTAGGTTCCCTGAGCAGGGGTGTTGGCCATGCCACTTCAGCATCAAACTCTATGGCTGGCAGCACTCATTGTGGTCTCCCCCCACCACATATTGGGGATGCTAACAATGTTACTCCAGAACCAGACTTCCCCTGCCAGGTATGCCAGGCATACCCTCCAGCACCACCACCCACCCCGCTTCAGGATCACCAAATGTCTCTGATGGCTCACCACAAATCTTCTCTCTGTGTGCCAGCTGTGCATCTGTAGTACTAGACCACCCACCCAGGAGCTGCAGCTGTTGCAGACACACCACAGGAATCCTCTTCCAGGGGCATTGGATGTGCCACATCGGCCTCAGAGTCCCTCCACTGAAGCAGCAGCTGCTGATTACTCAACACATGACCTCACTATTCCACGGAGTGCTCACCTCAATGCTTCCTCCAGGGACTCCGGGAACTCCAGTCTGCCTTACACTCACTGAGCTACTCGGTGTCAGGTCTGATTTCCCAGGTGTCTTGGCACACGCTGCCCCCACCCACCCCCACCCCAGGCCTGACCAGTCATGTTCCATGCCTATGCTGCACCCACCACCCTGCTGTTCCTCAGAACTCACCAAGCCACTCTGTCCCAGCTTCAACCACTCAGATGTCTTAGCTGGCGTGATCCCACCGGGCCTCTCCACCAGAGCCCGGCTGTTCAGGTACTGCTGCCTACACTGCACCCAACATGCTGCTCTTTCCCAGGACTTACTGAATTCTTTAGTGCTCACCAAGACGCTCTGTCCCAGGTCAGGCTCGCTCTGTGCTTTCTATGTGGTTCCAACCCTGGGCTCCCTGCCCTAGGGTGCAGGCTGCAGCCACTCCAAGACGGCCGTGCTGAGCTGGGCAGGGGCAGGGGGAAGATGCATGGCCAACCTCTGCCTCCTCCTTCCCTACCTCCACACCCCCACATCCTGTCTCATATCTTTTTCTTGATTCACTGTTCACCGTTGTCATCCAACACTTCAACTGCTGTCCAGGGCTCTGACTAATTGATTTCATCAGTTTTTGCTCTTTATCCTCTGGATTTCTTAGAGGGGTATGGGAGTGTGGGACTGCTTATGCTGCCATCTTGCCCCACCTGGCTCCCTAATGCTCTTTTGAAAGTTATAAAGTAGGAGCAAAAGCACTAAAACTTACCACATGAGGTGTTCCTTCCCTTGCTCATGTACATGGGTAATTGACAAAATAGCATACCAGGTTTTCAGATGTCTTGTTTTCAGAGAAACCAGCTTACCTTTCCATCTTACAAAGCACAGAAGGTACGTGCCCTACGGAAGCTCACAGGCTGCTTTCCTGTGTCTGGTTTTATCACAAAGCTTCAGAGCATGCCACCAAAGGCCCTTCGAGCTGATTGTGTTCACTACAGGATCAGAAACAGGAGTGTCAAGATCCAGTCTTGGCACCACTGGTATGGCCTAAAAAGAGCCCAAACCTTCAAGACAAGGGAAAACCAACCTCTGTAAAGCCACCTACACATATGTAAACATAAACAAAATAAAGATAACAGGCACTGCCAGATAAACCTCTTTTAAAGCCTGACTTTTACTGGTCTGAAAAGAATGGAGGTTTGTCTAATAAAGGAAGACACGAAATAATTTCGCCCTTTTCTCAGTAACACCTACGCCATTTGTAAAAACACAGAGATCTCAACACGCAGAGGCAGGAGCCAGGGTACTGGGTGGTCAGTGGCACAGAGAGCGTGAAGGAACACAAACCAAGAGGCAGCTGGGGGTAGGAGGTTACTGCATACAGATCCAATACTGGGGAACATTGTTAGGGATCATGAGATAAGAAGAGATTGCGCCAGGCAGAGCCAAGATGCCAGAATAGACAGACGCATCCAGTGAGCACGCTTTACAACAAAGACACGAAAAAACAAGTGAAACCAGTATATTTGTGACAAGCTGGGAGCCAAGAGCTTCAAAGGCAAGCTTAGAAAATGAACTGAGGGGCAGGGGGAGGAAGAGACTGTTCAGAAGCAGAGAGGAGTTACCGGATCTGAATCACGGGGAGACCTCAGACACCATTCCCAGAACGGTGGTGGCAGGCTGGTACTAGCGTTGGGCTGCAGTTTCCTCAGGGAGAAGCAGCCAGCCACACAGCCTACTCACACCTCTGGAACCTGAGAGAAGAACGGTGCTCTCTATAAAAGCTAAGTACTCATGCATATTTTACCATGCCCCCCCTCCCCACCCCGAAGCCAACTTCAGCGACTGAATTCTCTGAGCCTCAGATAGGCCATGTTGAGCACCTAGAGCCATCCTCCGGGCCTCGGAGAAGGAAAATATTTGCAACTGGGAGAAAAGATAATTTGTCAGCTCCGCTAACCATGGGAGCTCAGGACAGAAGCAGCTTCTGTCCAGGCGTAAATGGTCCATGGACTTTGAGCATATTTCCCTTCTGCATGGACCTGTGTGGGCCTATTTCAGGAGAACAGGCCCTTGTTGGCAGACTCCAACCATGTCAGCAGTGCAGTGGAGAGGCAGGTATTTGATGTTTGACATTGCTTTGTCTATTAAAGGTCCTCACCTACCCACATCAGGGACCTAAGGACCAGTAGCTCCATTCAGGTAACCCAGCCACCTGCGACAGAGGTCCAAGGATAACTGGTACCTCCCAGTCCTTACAACCAAAAGCTTTGGGTGCCCATGGTCCGTCTGCAGAACCCACCCACCTGCACACTCTAGGGAACAGGGACATGCTTTCTTCAGAGACATTCAGGGGTTAGTTCTCAGCCCCCTGCCTTGTTCAGAGCATGACCCCTGCTGCAATCAGATACTGGTACATACACCAATCACCCCTGCCCCTCTAAGATTGTAGAACAGAGCCTGTACCACACACTTGATGATCAGCTACCTGGACGCCTGAGCTGAATTCATACAAGAAAACTGAATGGACTCCTAGACTGATATACCTGATAACAGCTTTAGCCATCTGGGGACAGGACGTCAGAGCTCCAAAGGTGAACATAATCAAGCTAGCTCACTAAAAAAAAAACCCATTTGGGTATATAAAAGCAAAACAAAGCAAGAAGCTATGACACAGTAAGCAAGCATAAACTAATACAATAACTGATGCCTTGGAGACAACAGTCTATATCAAGTCACATAACGAAACAGACCATGATTACCTCAACAAGCTCTCAAAACAAAGAATCCAGGGATCTTCTAGATGAAAGTGCATTCCTGGAATTACAAGAGCCAGAATACAAAAGACATCAGGAAAAAAATCAGGCAATATGCAGAACAAGCCAAGGAACACACAGATAAAGCAATTGAAGCAATTAGATTATTCAGGAAAATAATGAAAAATTTAATAAGCTGGAAAAATCCATAGACAACAATCAGAACATCAGAAGATTAACAATAAAATTACAGAAGTAGACAATTCAATAGAAAGTCGGAGGAGCAGAACTGAGCAAGTAGAAGCAAGAATTTCTGAACTCAAAGATAAATCACTTGGCACTAAAATATTTGAAGAAAATCGATAAAAGAATTAAATAAAATGAAGAAACCTTAAGAATCATGTGGGACTCTATCAAGAGAAATAACCCATGAGTGATTGGAGTACCAGAACAGGGAGGGATAACAGAAAATACAGAGAGAATTGTTGAAGATTTGTTGGCAGAAAACTTCCCTGATATCGTGAAAGATGTGAAGATATCTATCCAAGATGCTCATCAAACTCCACATAAGGTAGATGTGAAGGGAAAGTCACCAAGACATATTATAATCAAACTTGCCAAAACCAAAGAAAAAGAGAAATTTAAGAACGGCTAGAGATAAACGAAAAGTCACCTACAAAAGACAGCCAATAAGAATAAACTCGGACTACTTGGCAGAAACCATGCAGGCAAGAAGGCAATGGGATGACATATTTACAAAATTGACGGAAAAAAATTGCCTGCCAAGAATCATATATCCAGCAAAACTGTCTCTGAAATGTGAAGGTGAAATTATACATTTCCAGATAAACAGAAGTTTAGGGAATGCATAAAAACCAAACCAAAACTACAAGAAATACTAAAGGGAATTCTTTGGATAGAAAATCAATAATATCAGGTATCAACCTGAGACTAGAGCACTGGGCAGAGCAAGCACAAATCAACCCAGACAGGGAAGTCAAAAAAACAAAGCAAGATTTAAAAAAAAAAAAAGGCTCTAAACAAGGTAACAGCAATATTATTATATAAAAGAACAAAACAAAAAAACAATAAAGAGGGACTCAGAAATGTAATCACAGATCTTCCTTCCATATGGAGAGGAAGATACGATGATACAAAGAAATAAAAGTTAGGTTTAACTTTAGAAAAATAGGGGCAAATAATAAGGTAACCACAAAGGAGACAAACTATCCTACTCATCAAAATAAAGTACAAGAAAAAATAGAGACTCAGCAGAAACAAAATCAACAACAACAAATATGAGGAAAGGACAATATATACAGATAATCTATTCAGCACATAAAATTAAGTGGGAAAAGGAAACTGTCAAAAACACACAAAAAAGACATCAAAATGATAGCACTAAATTCATACCTATCCATAATTACCCTGAATGTAAATGAACTAAATGCACCAATAAAGAGACAGAGAGTGGCAAAATGGGTTAAAAAACAAGATCTGTCGATATGCTGCCTACAAGAGACACACCTTAGACTTACAGACACAAACGAACTAAAACTCAAAGGATGGAAAAAAATATACCAAGCAAACAACAATCAAAAAAGAGCAGGAGTGGTAATATTCATCTCTGACAAAATACACTTTAAAGTTAAATCCAGCATAAAGGATAAGGAAGGACACTATATAATGATTAAAGGGACAATATACCAAGAAGAACCATATTAAATATTTATGCACCCAATGACAGGGCTGCAAGATACATAAAATAAACTCTTTCAGCATTGAAAAGTGAGATAGACTGCTCCACAACAATAGTAGGAGACTTCAACACACCACTTTTGGTGACAGACAGGACACCCAGAAAGAAGCTCAATAAAGACACGGAAGATCTAAATACCACAATCAACCAACCTGACCTCATAGACATCTACAGAACACTCCACTCAACAGCAGCCAAGTATACTTTCTTTTCTAGTGTACATGGAACATTCTCTAGAATAGACCACATATTAGGTCATAAAGCAAGCCTTAGGAGAATCCAAAACATTGAAATATTACACAGCACCTTCTCTGACTATAAGGCCATAAAAGTGGAAATCAATAACAGGAAAAGCAGGGAAAATAAATCAAAATCTTGGAAACTGAACAACACCCTGCTCAAAAAAGACTGGATTATAGAAGACAGTAAGGATGGAATAAAGAAATTTAGAGAACCCAATGAGAATGAAAACACTTCCTATCAGAACCTTTGAGACACAGCTAAAGCAGTGCTCAGAGGAAAATTTATATCAATAAATGCACACATCCAAAAAGAAGAAAGGGCCAAAATCAAAGAATTATCCCTACAACTTGAACGAATAGAAAGAGGGCAACAAAAGAAACCCTCAGTCACCAGAAGAAAACAAATAATAAAAATTAGAGCTGAACTAAATGAAATAAAAAACAGAAAAACAATTGAAAGAATTAACAAGGCCAAAACCTGGTTCTTCGAAAAATCAACAAAAATTGATGAAACCATTGGCCAGACTGACAAAGAAAAACAGGAGAGGAGGCAAATAACCCAAATAAGAAATTAGATGGACGATATTACAACAGACCCAAATGAAATTAAAAGAATCATATCAGATTACTATGAAAAATTGTACTCTAACAAATTTGAAAACCTAGAAGAAATGGATGATTTCCTAGAAACACACTACCTACCTAAACTAACACAAACAGAGGTAGAACAACTAAATAAACCCATAACAAAAGAAGAGATTGAAAAGGTAATAATAATAATAAAAAAAAAAACTCCCAACAAAAAAAAAAAAACCCTGGCCCAGATGGCTTCACTGGAGAGTTCTACCAAACTTTCAGAGAACAGTTAACACCACCACTACTAAAGGTATTTCAGAGCATAGGAAAGGATGGAATGCTCCCAAACTCATTCTATGAAGCCACCATATCCCTGATACCAAAGCCAGGTAAAGACATCACACAAAAAAGAAAATTACGTGAACTTAGATGCAAAAATCCTCAATAAAATTCTAGCCAATAGAATTCAACAACTTACCAAAAAAAATAATTCACTATTCACACCAGGTATGCAGGGATGCTTCAACATTAGAAAAACAATTAATGTAATCCACCACATAAGTAAAACAAAAGACAAGAATCACATGATTTTATCAATTGATGCAGAAAAGGCGTTTGACAAAGTTCAACACCCATTCATGATAAAAACTCTCAGCAAAATAAGAATAGAGGGAAAATTCCTCAACATAATAAAGGACATTTATACAAAGCCAATAGCCAACATCATCCTAAACCCAGAGAGAGCCTGAAAGCATTCCCCTTGAGATCGGGAAGCAGACAAGGATGCCCTTTATCACTGCTCTTATTCAACATTGTGCTGGAGGTCCTAGCCAGAGCAATTAGACTAGACAAAGAGATAAAGGGCATCCAGATTGGCAAGGAAAAAGTAAAATTATCTCTATTTGCAGATGACATGATCTTATACGCAAAAAAACCCTAAGGAATCCTCCAGAAAACTACTGAAACTAATTGAAGAGTTCACCAGAGTATCAGGATACAAGATAAACATACAAAAATCAGTTGGATTCCTCTACACCAACAAAAAGAACATCAAAGTGGAAATCACCAAATTAATACCATTTACAGTTGGCCCCAAGAAGATAAAATACTTAGGAATAAATCTTACCAGAGATGTAAAAGACTTATACAAAGAAAACTACAGTACATTTCTGCCAGAAACCAAAAGGGACTTACATAAGTGGAAAAACACACCTTGCTCATGGATAGGAAGACTTAACATTATAAAAATGCTATTCTGCCAAAAGTGATCTATACATTTAACGCAATTCCGATCCAAATTGCAACGACAGTCTTCGATGAGATGGAGAAACAAATCACCAACTTCATATGGAAGGGAAAGAGGCCCCGGATAAGTAAAGCATTACTCAAAAAGAATGTAGTGGGAGGCCTTACTTTACCTGATTTTAGAACCTATTGTATCGCCACAGTAGTCAAAACAACCTGGCACTGGTGCAACAACAGATACATAGAACAAATGAACAGAATTGAGAATCCAGACATAAATCCATCCACATGTGAGCAGTTGATAGTTGACAAAGGCCCCAAAACAGTTAAATGGGGAAAAGACAGTCTTTTTAATAAATTGTGCTGGCATAACTGGATATCCATCTTCAAAAAAATGAACCAAGACCCATACCTCACTCCATGCATAAAAACGAGCCCAAAATGGATCAAAGACCTAAATATAAAATCTAAAATGATAAAGATCATGGAAGAAAAAATAGGGACAACGTTAGGAGCCCTAATACATGGCATAAACAGTATACAAAACATTACTAACAATGTAAAAGAAAAACTGGATAACTGGGAGCTCCTAAAAATCAAACACCTATGCTCGTCCAAAGACTTCACCAAAAGAGTAAAAGACTACCTACAGACTGGGAAAAAGTTTTTAGCTATGACATTTCCGATTAGCAGCTGATCTCTAAAATCTACATGATCCTGCAAAAACTCAATTGCAGAAAGACAAATAACCCAATTAAAAAATGGGCAGAAGATATAAACAGACACTTCACTAAAGAAGACATTCAGGTAGCTAACAGATACATGAGGAAATGCTCACGATCATTAGCCATTAGAGAAATGGAAATCAAAACTTCAATGAGATTCCATCTCACTCCAACAAGGCTGGCATTAATTCAAAAAACACAAAATAATAAATGTTGGAGAGGCTGTGGAGAGATTGGAACACTTATCCACTGATGGTGGGAATGTAAAACGGTACAACCACTTTGGAAATCAATTTGGCGCTTCCTTAAAAACCTAGCAATAGAACTACCATAGGCTCCAGCAAACCCACTCTTGGAAAATATCCTAGAGAAATAAGAGCCTTTACATGAACAGATATATACACACCCATGTTCATTGCAGCACTGTTTACAATAGCAAAAAGATGGAAGCAGCCAAGGTGCCCATCAATGGATGAACGGATAAATAAATTATGGTATAGTCACACAATGGAATACTACGCATCGATAAAGAACAGTGATGGATCTGTGAAACATTTCATAACATGGAGGAATCTGGAAGGCATTATACTGAGTGAAATTAGTCAGTTGCTAAAGGACAAATATTGTATAAGACCACTATTATAAGAACTCAAGAAATAGTTTAAACAGAGAAGAAAGTATTCTTTGATGGTTACAAGAGGGGGAAGGGAGGGTGGGTGGGAGAGGGGTATTCACTAATTAGATAGTAGATAAGAACTACTTTAGGTGATGGGAAAGACAACACACAATGCAGGGGAGGTCAGCACAACTGGACTAAACCAAAAACAAAGAAGTTTCCTGAATAAACTGAATGCTTCAAAGGCCAGTGTAGCAGGGGCAGGGGTCTGGGGACCATGGTTTCAGGGGACATCTAAGTCAATTGGCATAATAAAATCTATTAAGAAAACATTCTGCATTCCACCTTGGAGACCAGCTTCTGGCGTCTTAAATACTAGCAAGCAGCCATCTAAGATGCATCAATTGGTCTCAACTCACCTGGATCAAAGGAGAATGAAAAACACCAAGGACACAAGGTAATTATGAGCCCGAGAGAGAAAGGGCCACGTAAACCAGAGACTACATCATCCTGAGACCAGAAGAACTAGTTGGTGCCTGGCTACAACCGATGACCAACTGCCCTGACAGAGAACGCAACAGAGAACCCCTGAAGGAGCAGGAGAGCAGTGGGATGCAGACCCCAGATTCTCTTAAGACCAACTTAATCATCTGACTGAGACTAGAAGTACCCTGGTGGTCAAGGCCCCCAGCCCTTCTGTTGGCCCAGGACTGGAACCATTCCCAAAGCCAACTTTTTCAGACATGGATTGGAGTGGATGATGGGTTGGAGAGGGATGCTGGTGAGGAGTGAGCTTCTTGGATCAGGTGGACACTTGGGACTATGTTTGTAACCTCTCCCCAGAGGTGAGATGAGAGGGTAGAGGGGGTTAGAAGTTGGTGAAATGGACACGAAAAGAGAGAGTAGAGGGAGGGAGCAGACTGTCTCATTAGGGGGAGAGTAATTGGGAGGATGTAGCAAGGTGTTAGCAACGTGTAAGTTTTTGTGTGAGAGACTGACTTGATTTGTAAGCTTTCACTTAAAGCACAATCAAAATTAAAAAAAAAAAAGAAATTGTATGTTAGCCAGGCCACATTTCTGGGGAGTGCAAGTATCCTCTGCAGAAGCTCGTAAATTTTTAATAAAGTGAGGAAGCCTCATTACCTTTTACAGTAGAAGCATGGATTTTCCCATTATCCACAAAGCACAGAGAAGATTTGGTGATTATCTGTTTACTTGATTAGTCTGGAGCTGAAAGGCTGTTTGCTCAAGCAAAATCTGCTTTGCGGTCTAATAAATCTAATAAGTAGTGGATTGGGTCAGAATAACTGACCCAATAACTGGTCACTGCCACAGTTTTTGTTAGTTTCTTTGCCTTCTGTTCAGAAGCCATGTCTTTGGAGAATTGCTTGGTATATGTGTTGTCAATAACAGAGAAAGAACAGTTTTTAAATAAACCGGTGTTCATCACACCATTATTTGTAATAGCCAAAAGCTAGCAACAACCCATGTGTCCATCAGCAGATGAACAGATAAACAAAATGTGGTACATACATACAATGGAATATCATTCAGTCATAAAGAGAAATGAAGTCCTGATACATGCTACAACATGGATAAAACTTGAAAACATTGTGCTAAGTGAAATGTCAGACTCAAAGAGCAAATATTGTACAATCCCACACATGTGAAATATCTAGAATAGGCAAATGCATAGAGACCAAAGTTTATTAGAGGCTCCCAGGGGCTGGGGAGAGAGGCGAAGAGGGGCTAACTGCTTAAAGAGCACAGATTTTCTGTTGAAACAATGAAAAGAACTGGAAACAAGTAGTGGTGACGTTGCACACCATCGTGAGTGTGATTAACTCCACTGGAGTGGGCACTTGGTAATAGTTAAAAGGTAAATTTCATGCTGTGTATATTTTACCATAATAAAAAGAAAAAGAATTTTTAAACAAAAAAAGTATACCATAATAGGCAAAACCAAAGAAAGGACAAAGACCAAAGGGAACTCAAGGTAGCTGGTGGTTGGGAATGCATCTTGCACACTCCTCCTCCTCTGGACCTCAGTGCCCTGCCCACCCCACTCCATTTCAGCCAGCCCTGCCACCTGGGTCATTGTTCTTCTTCAATGGCCCAGATATGCCCCCTCCATTTAAGGCCTCGGCCCATTGAGGGCAAAGACTGCTGTAGTTCACCTGCTGCAGAGAAAGCAGGTGACCTTGGCTTCCCTCATCCTCTAGTCTTGAAACCATAGGTGCTGGAAGGTTTGAAGTGCTTCCAAACATTGCAACAACAGCCACCCATCACGGAGTGTAACATTAATGTGTGTGCACACACAGGCCTGGAACCCCCAGTGCAGTCCGGCCCCTGCATGAGCACATCTGCCAGGTGGTAGAGGCCCTAACACTCCCACTGTTAACGTAGTGGAGTAAGAAGTGATTGCTAAAAACCCTCAGGGCTGGGGCCACGCAGAGCTCTCCTTACTATTCTGTGACCTCAAAACACTCACTTCACCTGTTTGAATTCAGCCTGTGCAACATCAAACCATCCAAATATTCCCAAGTATAAAAATTTAAACTGTCAACATACTGTGCACTCAATAACCAGGTATTTTCAACTCTTTAAAGAGGTCCTTTGTAGCCAATTTGCCCAATGCAATGCATTTGGTTTCTTGATTTCTTGACTGCTGCTTCCATGGGTATCGACTCTGGATCCAAGTAAAATGAAATCCTTGACAACTTCAATCTTTTCTTCATTTATCATGGTGTTGCTTATTGGTCCAGTTGAAAGGATTTTTGTTTTCTTTATGTGGAGGTGTAATCTACACTGAAGGCTGTAGTCTTTGGTCTCCATCAGTAAGTGATCCAAGTCCTCTTCACTTTCAGCAAGCAAGGTTGCGTCATCGGCATAACACAGGTTGTTAATGAGCCTTTCTCCAATCCTGATGCCCCATTCTTCTTCATATAGTCCAGCTTCTCAGATTATTTGCTCAGTATGCAGATTGAATAGGTATGGTGAAAGGATACAACCCTGATGCACACCTTTTCTGACTTTAAACCATGCAGTATCCCCTTGTTCTGTTTGAACAACTGCCTCTTGATCTATGCACAAGTTCCTCATGAGCACAACTAAGAGTTCTGGAATTTCCATTCTTCACACTGTTATCCATAATTTGTTAAGATCCACACAGTCAAATGCCTTTGCATAGTCAATAAAAGAGAGGTAAACTCAGACATACTAATAATCATGATTTTGGCAACACTTCTTTCTGTTGTGTGTGGGGTTGCCATGAGTCACTTGGAGCTGACTGGATGGCAACTAAAAACAACAACATAAGCTAAAGATAGAAAAAAAGGAGAGAGAATGGATGGCAGGAATCACAGAGGATCCAATCTGTCTCTGATCATGGGGCAAAAGTTCTTTATTCGGGTCCTCAAGTAAATGATCATAACCACTCAATTAACTGAGCAGCAATTAGCAAACGTATTTTGGTTACTTGAGGAATATCAGCAATATTCTAAGCAATATATAGGATTACTGTCCCCAGAAGTCATTTCCACTCCTGTCTCTAGGAGAGAGCCTTCTCCCTATGGCACTATGGTCTATAGGGCATTTCAGGAAAAGTGTTCCATAGGGCACTAATTCTAGGATGTGCTTAGGGGAAAATTTCTCTGTGCTCAAATGATTTGGGGAAGTATTGCTTCTGGAATGTCACAAAGCATATTAACATATTAAAGCCTTGAAAAAAATCTGTTTAGAATTTGTCACTGGAATTGTTTTTTTCAAGCTGCATTTCTTGACAGCTGCTGACAGCCCATGAAACTAGTTGCTGTCAGAACACACTTTATGAAACACTGGCTGATCACAAACTACTTTTTGTGAAGTAAAGAACTTTCTTTACTTAAGTTATACAAGAAATGCTAAAGAATGTGGAGCCAATACGCTATTTTCCTGTAGTGATAATTCAGTACACTTTATTATTTCTGAATATGTAACTGAGTCTAATAACTATCTCATAGATAAGAAATGGGAAAATAATGTGGTAGAATCTGTTAGTTGCCTCATAATATCCTTTCTCCCCTTTTTATTTAGTCATAGAGCTCTGATTTTATTTGGGGGTGACAACATTCCCAACTAAAAGACTATCTTTATCCCAGCCTCTTATAGCTAGGTATTGCCAGGTAACTATGTTCTGGACAATGAGGCAGTGTTGGTGGAACTTCTGAGAAGATTTCTTAGAGGAAACTAACTCAGCTGGGTAATGAGACCATTTTTCACTTTCACAGCTCCTTTTTCCTGCTGTCTAAAATATACACGTTTGATGGCAGGAGCTCCATCAGCCATCGTGGACCACAAGGTTACCCTGAAAATGGAAGCTATGCACACAGGATGTGGAAACACAAAGGCAGAAGGGGCCTGAATCCCTGCAAACATTGTAAAGCGGCTATACCAGCCCAAGAATATCTTTATCTAGATCTGTTTTACATGACAAAATAAGCACTTTTATCTGTAATGGAGCTGTATCTTAACTAAAGAAAAGAGAGTAACTACTTAAAAAAGTTTATTGATATTTCTGGTGCAGGAGACCTGGCCAGCTTTCCAATAAACTTCCATTTTCTCAGCTGTTGCTCCAAGTGAAACATGATCTATTACCTGATAACCAAAAACAAAATTCCCCTTCCAACTAGGGATTCCTCCTCACCCCAGCATCTTAGCCTATGGCCTTTTGTCCTTTCTCCAGGATAAGAGTTATGCTTACCTTGCCAGATTCTTTACAGAGTCACACAACGTGAGTTTTCACTGATTTTTGCTTTTCACAACATAAATTTCTCCTGTCAATCTTACTTTCATTTTTTGTGCATGCCTCTCCCTTTGGGTGGAGACTCTCACCACAAGGTTGCCATGTCACTTGGTTGTGATAGTTTCTCCAGGCTCCCACCCCTTTTTCTCCATCTGTCAGGAATTGAGTTTCCAGTGAAAGGAAGTTTCTTTTTGATTCAGTAAATTGATGTAAGAAGAGGAGCAAAACTAGTTTGATTAGAATATTTGTGCCTAGATACATTTTCCAGCTGACTCTAATTCAAGAGCTCTTATTTAATTCTGTCTGTTTGCAGACAAAAACAAAGCAAGGCCTTCCTCAGAAACAAAGGTTTAACAGAGAAGAAATGTTTGATGTCTCATCATCTCAGAAATAGCGTCATATAAGGAAAGGCCTGTAACAAACTTTGCTTTCATCTTTTAAGCTAACTTTCACATAGAATTGTAAGTGAAATACAAGAGTTGGATTTTGTGAAAATTTCACTTTGCCATTTGATTTGGTCTTGTAAAATAAGTAGAGACAAGAGATGATAAATAGATGGATAGATAGATACATAGATAGATTGATAGGTAGGTAGGTAGATAGACAGATGGTAGATAGATGATTGATAGACAGATGGTAGATAGACAGATGATAGATAGATAGATAGATAGATAGATAGATAGATAGATAGATAGATAGATAGATAGATAGATAGATAGATAGATAGATAGATAGACAGACAGACAGATAGAAGCCATATAGATGATAGACGGATGGATGGATGGATGGACAGACAGACCCACTGACCAACCTACCAGAATCATAAGATGTGAGTCCTGGAAACAAACTGACAGAAAATCTAGTTCAATTCTTTCATTTACTGATGAAGAAACTGAAGACCAAATAGCCTAAGGCCCTGGCCTCCACCAACTCCTAAAATCCAAGACTCTTGACTCCCAGGGCAGAGAGCTACTACTTCCTTTGCCTTGTTTTCAACTGAATTAGGTAAACAAAGTTATTCTGCCCACCACCAGCTTGTTGGTTTGTCATACCCTGGTGGCTTGTGTGTTGCTGTGATGCTAGACGCTATGCCACTGGTCTCTTAAATACCAGAAGGATCAGCCATGGTGGACAGGTGTCAGCAGAGCTTCCAGACTAAGACAAACTAGGGAGAAAGGCCTAGCAATCTACTTCCAAAAATTAGCCAAAGAAAACCTTATGAAGCAAGACACAATGTTGTCTGATATAATGCTGAAAGATGAACCCCTTAGGTTGGAAGAAACTCAAAATACACTGTGGCCACAACCATTGACTTCTTCATAAAGATGTCACAGGACTGGGCAACATTTGCTCTATTGTACATGGGGTCATCATGAGTCAGAGCCAACTTGACAGCAACTAACAACAAATTATGCTGCAATGGGAAACCACACCATCTCCATGGCTCACAATGATAAAGGTTGACTTCTTTCTCATGTTGCATGTCCACAGCTGGTTGGCAGGGAATGCTGTACTCATTTTAACCCATCAGGGACCCAGGCAGACAGTGACCCACCACCTCAGGTCATTGCCATCTTAACACAGTTGGGGTTCACTGTTGCAGGGAAAGATAGCATGGACGATCGTGCACCAGCTCTGAAATGCCTCCACCAGGAAGCTACACATGTTACTTCCACTCATGTTTCATGATCCAAAACAGGTCTCATGGCTATACCTCACTTTACAAAGTTGGGGAAAGGTAATTCTTTCATGTCCAGGAAGGGGAGAACTAAAAATACTGGGGAGCACTAGCAATGTCTTCCACATGAGCCCTGTCTGCAGTCACTGTTTAATAAGCCTCAAGGCACCTATGAAATGGTCCACACCTGCATTGTTGTGTATTATAAGTTAGGGAAGGGGGAGAGTTCAAAGGTAAGATTCACCTAAAAAACTTTTCTTGAGGTGATGTGCAACTGACCTTGGAGGAAGGCTGGGAAAATTTCAAGCCAAAGCCACCAGGAACCCTTGACATCTCTAGTTCTGGGTCTTTATCATGAAATCTGAGAATGGTGAGTTTAAAATCAGACACCTCATAGGGTGTTTGGAAATGCATAGGAATGGGAGTGAACTGGATGCTCTTAGACAAATACTGTTGTCATATTCTGTATCCAAACACAGAGACTATCTTTGGACACCTTGAATTTAGAGTTGTCTTTGTAGGTAAAAACAGGTACACTGAGTCCTACCATGGTGAGTCAACTGTCTGAGCCCATCGAGAAGCTGTGCTCACTTCACCCTCCAGTTCTATTTAATTCACCTGTTTGGCCTATATAGGAATCAGACGGTTGTTGGAGACTTTATCATGTGATTTATTATTTTCACGTGATGACTCCAGCTGCAGCTGCTGTTCTAGATGTAATTTCACTACTAGAGCAAATTAACACAGCTCCTGGCCCCTGACATGAAGCTATCAAGTTGGTGATGCTTTTTTCTATTTCCCAATAAAATCACAGAAGCAATACTCTTTCACCTGCTAGGGACAGCAATACATCTTCACAGTCTAGCCCTAGAACTGTGTCAGATCTCCCTCTTCTTTAAAAATTTCATCTGCAGAGGACCTTGTTCACTGAACCATTACAGAGGATACCATGCTGGTCTACTGCATTGATGAAATTATTCTTATTGAGCATAGTGACCAGGAACAAGCACCCTAGATGTCTAGATGTGTGCCAAAGAGGAGAATATTACCCCTCAGAGCTCAAGGACAGGTCTTCTTAGTACAGTTGATGGGTTCAATGATCTCTGGGGATGATAGGATATCTCTTCAATGTGAAAGACAAGTTGCTACATCTTGCACCTCCTACTGCTAATAGTTACAGTGCTTAATGTGACTGTGGACTTGGGAAGATCACTTCATACTACATTTGAGTATGTTGCTCTGACTCATTTTCTGAATAACCATTGGACTGGCAGCTTTTGGAGGAAACCAGAGCAAGCTGTTTAGGCCACATGCAACCAGCTTCAGAACTTGGGCCTCATAGCAGATCCAGTGGTGTTTGAAAGAGCTATGGCAGATCAGGATACTAATGGTGTTGTAGAAGCCCTAAAGGAAAATCACAGCTAAGGCTGTATTTTCCCTATAGAGGTTTAGGGATTCTATGGGTCAGCTTCTGCCAAATCCAACAATAGATGTTAGTGGGAGACTGCAGAGTCTCAACACAAGAAAAACCTCTGAAAAACAGTTATTTCTCGGGAATAAAGATTTAGTTTTTTACTAAGCAAAAGGCTGTAACCAGCAGATGTGCTGGGCTAGGGAGAAAAGAAACATGAAATAAGGATAAAGAAAGGAGGAGAAAATCTCATCAAGCTCATAACAAGTGAAGAGATTTAACCGGTGATCAAAACCCTCCCAACAAAAAAAGCCCTGGACCAGAGGGCTTCATTTGGGAGCTCTACAAAATATATACAGAAGAATTGGCACCAATCTTGTTCAATCTCTTCCAAAATGCAGAGGAGTAATAGGTAGTGTAATAGTAGCGTAGTGGTTAAGAGCTTGGCTACTAACCAAAAGGTTGGCTCAAATCCACCAGGCACTCCTTGGAAACGCTATGGGGCAGTTCTATTCTATCCTATGGATACGCTATGAGTCAGCATTGACTTGACAACAATGGGTTTGGTTTTGATTTTGGAATTCATTCTATAGAGCCAGCATTACCCTGATGCAAAAGCCAGACAAAGACATTGCAAGAATAGAAAACTACAGATCAATACCCTTTATGAATACAGATGCAAAAATTCTCAACAAAGTTTTAACGAATAGAATCTAAGAGCATATTAAAAGAATTAGAGACTTCAGGCCAACATGGCATCATAGATAGAAGTGAAAAAATATGAAGTTCATAGAAGAAAAAATAGTATCAATGCTAGAGGCCCTCATACACTGCATTAACAGAATACAAACCACAACCAACAACATACAAACTCCAGAAGACAAAATAGATAACTGGGGTCTTCTAAAAATTAAATACTTATGCTCATTGAAAGACTTCACCAAAAGAGTAAAAAGAGAATGTACTGACTGGGAAAAAATTTCTGGCTATTACAAATCAGGCAAAGGTCCAATCTCTAAAATCTACAAGAAAATCCAATACCTCTGCAACAAAATGGCAAAAAATCCAATTAAAAAATGGGCAAAGGAAATGAACAGACACTTCACCAAAGAAGACATTCAAGAGGTCAACAGACACATGAGGAAATGCTCGTCATCATTAGCCATTAGAGAAATGCAAATCAAAACCACAAAGAGATATCATCTCACGCCCGGGTTACAGGCACAAATCAAAAAAACCAGGAAATAACAAATGTTGGAGAGGCTGCAGGGAGATCAGAACTCTTATGCACTGCTGGTGGGAATGCAAAATGATAGAACCATTTTGGAAAACGATATGGCACTTCCTTAGAAAGCTAGAAATAGAAACACCATATGATCCAGCAATCCTACTCCTAGGAACATATCCTAGAGAAATAAGAGTCATCACACAAATATGCATATGCACACCCTTGTTCATTGCAGCATTGTTCACAATAGCAAAGAGATGGAAACAACCTAGATGTCCATCAACAGATGAATGGATAAACTACGGTACATACACACAATTAATTATTATGCAACAATAAAGAACAACGATGAATCTGTGAAGCATCTGATAACATGGATGAATTTGGAGGCATTATGCTGACTGAAATAAGTCAGTCACAAAAGGGCAAATATTGTATGAGATCACTATCGTAAAAACTCATGGAAAGGTTTACACACAAAAGAAACAATCTTTGATGGTTACAAGGGAGGGAAAGGGTGGGAATGGAAAAACGCTAAATAGACAATAAATAAGTGGTAACTTTGGTGAAGGGTAAGACAATACACAACACTGGGGAAGCCCCCACAAATTATACAAGGCAGGATCATGGAAGTTCCATAGACACATCCAAACTCCCTGAGGGACCGAATTGCTTGGTTGTGTGCTGCGGGGACCATGGTTTCTGGGAACATCTAGCTCAATTGGCCTAACATAGTTTATAAAGAAAATGTTCTACTCTGTACTTTGGAGAGTAGCATCTGGGGTCTTAAAAGCCTGTGAGCAGCCATCTAGGATACTTCACTGGTCCCACACCTTCGGGAGCAAAGAATAATAAAGAAAACTAAACATACAAGGGAAAGATTAGTCCAAAGGAGTAATGGACCACATCTACCATGGTCTCCATCAGACTGAGCCCAGTACAACTAGATGGTGCCCAGCTACCATCACTGACTGCTCTGACAGGGATCACAATAGAGAGTCCCAGACAGACCTGGAGAAAAATGTAGAACAAAATTCTTACTCACAAAAAAAAGACCAGACTTACTGGCCTGACAGAGTCTGGAGAAACCCTAAGAGTATGGCCCCCGGACACCCTTTCGGCTCAGAAATGAAGTCACTCCTGAGGTTCACCCTTCAGCCAAAAAGTGGACAGGCTCATAAAACAAAACGAGACTAAAGGGGCACACCAGCCCTGGTGCAAGACTAGAAGGCAGGAGGGGAGAGGAAAGCTGGTAATAGGGAACCTAAGGTTGAGAAGAAGGTTGAGAAGGGAGAGTGTTGACATGTCGTGAAGTTGTTAACCAATATCATAAAACAATATGTGTACTAACTGTTTAATGAGAAACTAGTTTGTTCTCTAAACCTTCATCTAAAGTACAACAAAAAAAGAAGAAAAAGAAAACCCAATGGAGCACAGTTCTATTCTGACAGACATGGGGTTGCCATGAATAGGAGTAGATTCAACAGCAAAAAAAAAAAAATTAGAAAGGTGTCCTCTGTCACCACGTCTATTCAATATTGTATTAGAAGTCCTACTCAGAGCAATAAGACAAGAAAAAGAAATAAAGGTATCCAGATTGGAAAAGAAGAAGCAAAATTATCTCTATCCACGGATGATATAATCCTGTATATAGAAAATCCCAAAGTCCTAAAGAAAACTTCCAGAGCTAATAGAAAAATGTAGTAAAGTTGCAAGGTACAAGGTCAACAAACAGAAATCAATTGGTTTTTTATACACCAGCAATGCGAAATTTGAAAAGGAAGTTAGAGAAACAATTCCATTTACAATAGCATCTGAGAGAATAAAATACCTAGGAATAAATCTATTCACGGATGTGAAGGACTTATAAAATAAAAATTATAAAACACTGCTGAAAGAGATTAAACAAGACTTAAATAAATGGAAAGATGTTCTATGTTCTTGGGTTGGAAGACTTAATATTGTTAAAATGTCAATATTACCCAAAGCAATCTACAGATTCAATGCAATCCCAATCAAAATTTCAAAAGCCTTCTTTACGGAAATGGAAAAAACAATCCTTAAATTTATGTGGATTGGTAAGAGGCCCCAATAGCTAAAGCAATGTTGAAAGAGAAGAACAATGTTGAAAGAGGACTCACACTTCCTGATTTTGAAACATAACATACAGCTACAGTAATCAAAATAGTCTGGTACTTTTATAACAATAGACACAAAGACCAATGGAATAGAATTGAGAGTTCAGAAATAAACCCACACATCTACGGTCAACTGATTTTTGACAAAGATGCTAAGTCCATTAGCACCTTTGGGGAAAGAAGAGTCCCTTCAATAAATGGTGTTGGGAAAACTGGATTTCCACATGCAGAAAAATGAAAGAGAATCCATGCCTCACACCATACACAAAAACAAATTCAAAATGGATTAAGGACCTAAATGTGCAATCTAAAACCATAAAATTCTTAGAAGAAAATGCAGAGGTAACACTGTCAAGCCTGCCTTTTAACAATGGATTATCTAGTTTAATAACATAAGCACAAACAGCAAAAGACAAACTAAATAAATTGGACCACATAGAAATTAAAAACTTCTGTTTATCAAAAGACTTTACCAAAAAAAGTGAAAAAGATAGGCTACTGACTGCGAGAATGTCTTCAGAAACTATATTTCCCATAAGAATCTAATAATCAAAATATACATAAAACTTTGACAACAACAAAAAGACAAATAACCCAATAATAAAATGAGCAAAGGACTTGAATAGACATTTCACCAAAGAAGACATTCAAATGGCCACCAAACACATGAAAAGATGCTCGACATCATTAGCCATCAGAGAGATACAATCAAAACCACAATGAGATACCATTTCACTCCGACTAGGATGGCTAAGACTTAAAAAACCAGAAAATAACAAACGTTGGTGAGGATGTGCAGAAATTGAAACACTTATCCGTTGCTGGTGGAATGCAAATTGGTAGAGCATTGTGGAAAACAGTATGACAGTTCCTCAAAAAACTAAAAATTGAACTACCATATGACCCAGCAATCCCACTCCTAGGTATACACTTGAAAGACTTGAAACCAGTGACTGAGTCACGGACGTGTACATCAATGTTCATTGCAGCACTATTCACAAGAGTCAAAAGATGGAAACAACATAAATGCCCATCAATGGATGAATAAAATAAAATGTGATACACACATACAACGAATTCTACTCGGCAAGTAGAAAAAAATGAAGTCTTGATACATACTACAATATGGATGGAGCTTGAAGATGTTATGCTCAGTGAAGTGAGTCAATCATAAAAGGGCAAATATTGTATGACCTCACTTATATAAAATGATAAGAAAAGGCAAATGTATGGAGTCCAAAGTTTATAAGTGGTTACCAGGGATGAGAGGGAGGGGAAGGAGAGTTTACAGTGATGGAAATATTGCACTGATTAAGGATAGGGTTGCACTGCCTATTATTGTAGTTGTCATCAATAAGCTGTATACCTGTAAAAAGATGAATTGGAAAAGGTTGTATGATAGATATAACAACAACAAAAACAAAAAAGGGTAGCTGCTGAGACTGCTTATGTACAAGCAAAAACCTCGTGGGATTTGGTATCTTAGTTTGGAGGTTTAGGGTCATGGTTTCATGGGGTATCTCAGTTAACTGTCCTAATAACATGTATAGTGCTTCTGTTCTACCTTCTAGTTTGTTGTGTAGTGCCTGGGGCCTTAAAAGCTTGCAAGCACAACAATTGGTCTCAATTCACCTGAAGCAACAGAGAAAGGAGAGTAAGGAATAGGAGGAGGATGTGGAATGTGTGGCTAGTTGCTTCCATGAACAGTTGCCATAAGAGCAGAAGCAGGGGATGGTGCCCTGCTACCATTACCGAACATTTTGATCAAAGATTCTATGAAAGAATCCTGATCAAAAAGGGGAAAATGTAGAATGTAATTTCAGATTCTCATGTACTGCAGATTTTCTGGAGCCATAATAGCTGGTTGAACCCCTGGAACTATTACCCTGAGATAATCTTTAAACCTTAAACCAAAAATATCCCCTGAAGTCTTCTTAAAACTATTGTGTTTAGCTTAACTGGTAAAAAGAAAAGAAAAATCTGCCTTGAGCATTGTGCTCTTTTAAGATCTATATGAGATCAAAGTGACAGCAGCAGCTTGAAAAATTAGATAGGAACCGTAGGGGACAGTGAGTTTATGTTAATGGAGGAGAAACAACTCAGAAAAGGAGTATGAGAATGGTTGCACAACTTGAAGAAAGTAATTGATGTCATTGAATTGTACATGTAGAAATTGCTGAATTGGTGTATGTTTTGCTGTATATGTTCTTAGCAGCAACAACAAAATAAATAAATAAATGAAATAAAATAATTAGCCACCACAACCAAGTGGGATTTATTCCAGAAATGCAAGGATGGTTTAACATTAGAAAATATACCACATTAATAATACAAAGGAAAACACTCATACACATCCATCTCAATTGATGCAGAAAAGGCATTTGATAAAATCCAACACCATTTCTTCATAAAAATTCTCAACAAGAGTGGTATAGAAGGAAAGTTCCTTAATATGATTAAGGGTATTTATGAAAAACCAGGAGCCAACATTATACTCAGTGGAGAAAAATCGAGAGCTTTCCCCTTGAAATCGATAGTAAGGCAAGAATGTTCATTCTCACCACCCTTATTCAGTATTGTATTGTAAGTCCTAGTCAGGGCAACAATGCAAGAAAAAAGAAATAAAAGGTATCAAATCAGAAAGAAAGAAGTAAATGATCTCTATTAGAAAATCCCAAAGAATCTGCAAGAAATCTTCTAGAGTTAGTAGAGGAATTTAGAAAAGTTTTAGGCTACAAGACAAAAAATTAGTTGGGTTTCTATACATCAGCAATGAGAAATATGAAAAGTAAATTAAGAAAATAATTTCATTTACAATAGCATCTAAGAAAATCAAATACCTAGGAGTAAATATAACCAGGCATGTAAAATACCTATACAATGAAAATTGTAAAACACTGCTGAAAGAGATTAAAGAAGACCTAAATAAAAGGGAAGAAATTCCATGTTCATAGATTGGAAAAGAATATTATTAAGACGTCAATTCTATCTAAAGCAGTCTATAGATTCAACACAATCTTGATCAAAATTTCAACAGTCTTCTTTACAGAAATGGAAAAATCAATCCTCAATTTTATATGGAATGGCAAGAGACCCCAAATAGCTAATTTAAAGAAGAACAAATATAAGAACTCACACTTCCTGATTTCAAAATGTAGTGTACAGCTACAGTAATCAAAACAGCCTATGACTGGTATAATAATAGACACATAGGCCAATGGAATAGAATTGAGAGTCCAGAAATAAACCCATACATCTATGGTCAACTGATTTTTCACAAGGGAGCATTCAATGGAGAAGGAAGCGTCTCTTCAATAAATGGTGTTAAGAAAACCGAATTTCTACACACAGAAGAATGAATCAGGATCCATGCCTCAAGCCATACACATGCACAAAAAGTTCAAAATGGACTAAAAACTAAAACCATAAAATTCTTACAAGTAAATATAGGGGCATGGCTTCAGGATCTAGTTTTTTATGATTAATGGATATGACAACATAAGTACGAATAGCAAAAGACAAAACAGAAAAATGGGACCTCATAAAAATTAAGTATTTTTGTTCATCGAAGGACTTTCTTGAAAAAGTGAAAAGTCAATCTACAGACTGGGAAAAAAAATTTAGGAAACCATATACCACATAAGTATATAATATCCAATATAGTTATAAAACTTGTACAATTTAACAAAACGACAACCCAACCAAAAAATGGGCAAAGGACTTAAATAGACATTTCACCAAAGAGGAAATTCAAATGGGCAACAAATACAAGAAAAGATGCTCAGCATCTTTAGGCCTCAGAGAAATGTTAACCAAAACCACAATGAGATACCACTTTACTTCTACCAGGTTGGTTAAGATTTAAAAAAAAAAAAAAAACAGAAAAGAACAAATGCTGGTGAGGAGGTGCAAAAATTGGAGCCCTTATCCATTGCTGATGGGAATGTAAAATGGTATAGTCATTGTGGAAAACAGTTCAGTGGTTCCTCAAAAGATTAAACATAAAACTACCATATGACCCAACAATTCCACTCTGAGGTGTATTATATACTCAAGGGACTTGAAATCAGCAACACAAACAGACACATGTACAGCAATGTTCATTGCAGCACTATAAGAATAGCCCAAAGGGGAAACAACTTAATGTTCATCAACAGATGAACAAAATGTGGCGCATACACACAGTGGAATACTACTCAGTCATAAAGAGAAATGAAGCCCTGATACATGCTACAACATGGATGACCTTGAAAACATTATACTGAGTGAAATAAGTCAATCATAATAGAACAAGTATTGTGATCTCGCTTATACGAAATGACAAGAATAGGCAAATGTGTGGAGACCAAAGTTTATTAGTAGTTACCAGGGGCAGGAGAAAGAGGAGAGCAGGAGCTGTTGTATGGGAAGCAGTGAGTTTCTGTATATAGTAATGGGAATTTTGGCACTGATTATGGGCAATAGTTGTACAACATGATTAATGTAATTGATATCACTAAGTTGTGCACCTGAAATTTTTTGAATTTGTAGATATTGTGTTATATGTATTTTTTACAACAATAAAAGAAGGTTGTAAAAGATTCCAACTTTGGATTTACAATTCTCAAAAAAAAAAAAAAAAAAAGGAGAAATGTAACAGTAGTTTTTTTTAATCTTCGTTCTATTATACCCAATTTATTTTCTTCCTTTCTCTCACATACCTTGGCTGCTAACCGAAATCTTCGCAGTTTGAATCCATACAGAGGCACCTCAGAAGAAAAGCCTGGTGATCTACTTTCAAAAAATCAGCCATTGACAATCTCTTGTTTATATTCCTGACAATTGCGCTGACAAATGCATGGGCGATGCACTTTGGGAACTTTAGTATTACCTTAAGATATTCATAGTAAACCAAAAACCAAACCCAGTGCCATCTAGCCGATTCCAACTCATAGCGACCCTATAGGCCAGAGTAGAACTGCCCCATAGAGTTTCCAAGGATTGCCTGGTGGATCTGAACTGCCAGCCCTTTGGTTAGCAGCTGTAGCACTTAACCACTACGCCAGCAATGATGCTAGTAAATAATGAAACCAAACCAAAAACCAAACCCAGTGCCGCCGAGTCGATTCCAACTCATAGCGACCCTATAGGACAGAGTAGGATTGCCCCCATACAGTTTCCAAGGACCGCCTGGTGGATTCAAACTGCCGACCCCTTGGTTAGCAGCCTTAGTACTTAAGCACTACGCCACCAGGGTTTCCTCAAATACTGGAAAGGTATTTTTTTTTTTAATGTTAATTCATTACCCATTGTAAACAAGAGTCAGAAGAAAGCCCATAGGTCTAACACTCAGGTCGGGTTGGTCATTTCTAAGAGCTTTAATTCCTACTTATGGTATATTTGAATCAGAAAACAAACAGCAGACGAAGTTGCTAATGGGATGGAAACTTGGTCTGCATCCTGATAGTATGAGGCATAGTAGAATTTATCTACTATTGTCTTACACACTTAAGGTGAAGGAAAACTTTCAGGCTGAAATGTTGATACGCATTGAGTGCTCACAGCATAATCGCAATGCGATTGATAAGAACATTGCTCTTACTTGAGATCCTGGTGGCAAACAGGGTGGTGTCAGGTGGGTTTGAGGAGCCTGCAATGGCCACCATTTAGGAGCTCGACTAGGTCCAGGTATTGATCTTTGATGTGTTGCCTCCAGTTTCCGATCAAAGGGAGGGAATGATTTGGAAAATAGTGTTGGAGTCATTATTCCCTGTCCTTGAGCATAGACAGTGTGCCCCAACTGGAGCTGGACTCACAGGGACTCATGGGGACATGTCAACTGGGCCCTGAAGTGTAAAGACGATAGCTAGGATAATCTTGGAAAGTATCTTTTGGGGAACTTCCAGTCAAATGGAGCACAAAATACTTTCCCCTCTTATCTTCTTCTATTGACATTTGGGAATGGAATATTTGTTGCACCAGTGAGGACCCTCTTGGCTGTCGTTGCTGGGGCCTGTGCCAATGATTAAGAAAGACAGTTCAAAATGTGGAATCACAGTTTCTAGCCAGTCTGCAAAGGGGTGAGCCTTTCAACGATTTTGCCCGTTTGTAATGTTGATATATACTGATGATTCTGTAATGTTCCTTGGACTGGGAGGTGGAGGGGTGGGGACACAGCTGTGGCAGCATGCTTGTCTGTTTTCCCATTCTTGTCTATTCTGTAATTTTTCTTAGACTCGAGCAGACACAGCTGTGGCAGCATGCTTGTCCGTTTTCCCACTTTTGTCTATTCTGTAGTATTTCCTTGGATTCGGGAAGACGTTAGCTCTGGCAGCATGCCTGTCTGCTTCCCACTTTTGCATCTTTGCATATATGCTAAATAAAACTTTCTTTTTGCTTAAAAAAAAAAATCAGTCATTGAAAACCCTACAGAGCACGATTATACCCTGACACATACGTGGTTGCTAAGACTTGATGGCAACTACTTTGGGTTTGGTATTCTCTTTCCCTTAATACTTCATATAAGCTGTAACTTTCAAATCTAGCCTGTAGGTCATAAAATACCAAGATAGCACATAGAATATCAGAGAGAAAAAGACACAGTTGCTAGTGAGTCTTAAAAAAAAAAAATTCCAGCTGCCATTTAGCTGACTCCAACTCAGAGTGGCCCCACGTGTGTCAGAGTAGAACTGTACTAACTAGAGTTTTCATGGATGTGACCTTCTGGAAGCACATTGCCAGGCCTTACTTCTGAAGCATCTCTGGGTGGGTTAAAACTGCCAACCTTTCAGTTAGTAGCTGATGGGATTTTAAGTCTCCCGTTTTGG
This sequence comes from Loxodonta africana, assembly GCF_030014295.1. Lineage (NCBI taxonomy): Eukaryota > Metazoa > Chordata > Mammalia > Proboscidea > Elephantidae > Loxodonta > Loxodonta africana. The sequence goes on from NC_087342.1 coordinate 39,657,098, forward strand.
GAAGAAACTGAGTTAATTTTTTGTTTTACGAGGATTTGTAGATATTCGAAAGTTTACACTTAGAAGAAGGGCGTGTATGGATGTTGAGTAACCAAAGAGGAGGGCTGTGGCGAGCCCCAGGAATTGGTCCAACCAGCATCCATTCCAACATCCTTCTAGTGTGTATTCATGTATTTCAGAAGCCAGGAAACTAGAGAGTTTTTACTACATGTCCCCAACTCATTTACATCTAGGGTTCTATGTGTAATTAACTTCCACTGTGTAGAAACATGCATGCATGATTAGGAAGGCTCAGGTGCTCCTGCTGATGAGCACCATGGTGGAGGAGGCTGGTTTTCTGCGAAAGCCTGTCTATCGACTGGCTCTGTGGGAGATTAAAAAGCACTATACAGGGGAAGTATTCTGCACCAGGCACAGCGTGGTTTGGCAGCAGCTTTCTACTTGTAGAAGCTCCTTCATCATTCATGGTGCTTCCTGATTATGGAAAGAGGCAGTGTTCTGGAATGTGCACTTATGGTCACCGTTTCCCAACTCGGTTCCTGTCTCCTGAATCAGAGAAGAGCCAGCAGCTTCTTCGGTTCTACTGGGTGGCTTTCAGTGCCCTTAAAAGATCAGTCTGGAGTCAGTTTCTTCAGTCCTCCCATTTAATATCCTGTATTAAATCCCTTTCCGCTTAAATTAACCAGATTGAATTCCATTCTTGGCAAGTGAACCTGAGCAATACACCACGTAACTTGTTGCTATTCCTTTCCCTCTGTATCCTTTTTTCTCCAAAACAAGTCACTACACTTGAATCTCGGTGTATTATTCACTCTTCTTGGTCAAACCACAGGCTTTCCCTTTTAAAAATTCAACATGAGCTTTACCTTCCATGAAGCCATTTAAGATGAGTCCAAAAACACATTCCATTTCCTCTGAAACTGTAACCAAAACACTTAGTAATAGCTCTTGGGGGGCTTTAAGAACATTAATCAGTTTCAAAACTGGAGTCAGAATGCTCCCCTGGGAAGAATTTTTCACATGAAGTAAAAAGTACTTTGACCTTAGCAGGGCAGACAAGGAGTCAAAATAAAGGCTAGAGTTAAAGGCTGGGGTGAAGAACGATGTGAACACTCATTTTGCTAGTCTTGCAAGGTATTTCTCTTCCCTTTTCCTCATCTATCTCCTTCTCCAACACTTGGCAATTAGCAGCAAAGCTAGGTGATAGTTAATCATACCAATGTGAATATTCAGTCAGAATAAAACACCCAAACCTGTCAGCAATGCACCTCCACCTTTCAGGAAGACCCTGGGGCCCAGGGCTGGCCTCCACTGAGCCTATGCCATCTTTAAAATGAAGACACTGCAGAGCCCATGGAGGTGGGAAGCCCAATGGCACATTCCTCCTTTTTGTGTCCTGGCTTAACCTGCTGCTTCCCCCTTTCCCACAGTCTCCATTTCACTTCTCAGTTATGATTTTCATTTGGCCCAGAGCAGTAGCAGGTAAGGACACAGAAACAAACTTACTGACAGTTTTAAGGAAAAAATTTCAAAGGAAAGCTAAATGAAAAGAAATTATTCCAAGAACTATAATTCCTGATGGCTCAAATATGTGACAAACAAGTAGAAAATGCATAAATTGTATTTCTTTTTATCTGCCATTCCCCCAATTCACTACTTTTTAGCCTTTTATTGTCTGAATCAGAAGTGGTATTTGACCCCCTGTTGAACAATAGTCATCTGACTTGGACCGATGCACAAAAAATTTAGAAAATTAAAAGAGATAATAACTGACAATTAATAATACAATCTACATTTTTATATATTTATCAAAGCTAAAGAAAAATTACAGGCAAACTAGTTAGTCAATCCTGTGTGTCTATGTGTCACTTCCAAAACTCAGTATTCTTTGAATAAGAAAATCAACACTATCTCTAGCAACCCAAGAGATGAAGGTGTGAAATGTCACCAGACCAACATTTAGGATTCAGAAGTAAAACATAATTAGGAGCTTTCTTAATTGGAAGATTATCTTTCTTACTAAGGACAGTGACCTATTCCTGCTTGAATTATTCTTTACTTTAATATTGAATTTTATTGTACATATATGTGTTATGTTTTATATTTACCTGTGTACAAAATTCTTGTCTTACCAGGAATCAACCAGATATTAAAAGAATTGAAAGATATTCTGACCTACAAATGACAAAAGTTGCGTTTTTGGATGTTCTAAGCATATTTATTATTTGCCACTCTGTCATGTTGCAAACACTGAGGAGAAAGCCCTAGAGCTTCTTGACTTGACCCATAAACCCGTTGCTGTCAAGTCGATTCCCATTCATAGTGACCCTATAGAACAGAGTAGAACTGTCCCATAAGGTTTCCAAGGAGCAGCTGGTGGAATCGAACTTCCGACCTTTTGGTTAGCAGCTGTAGCACTTAACCACTATGCCACCAGGGTTTCCTCTTGAGAGCCCCCCAAAAAAGTCTCTAACTACCCGATAGAACTCTAAACTTGGAACATTATAGAAATAAATCATCCTGAAGTATATTCTCTCATATAAGACATTATAAAAACAAATGGTGGCACCTAGAAAACTAACAGCTTCCCACTCTCTTTGTAATTTCATCTTTAAAAAATTAAAAAAGATAATTGCTGAAAACCCTCCAAAAGATGAGTTTAATTTCATGTAAATGTCACATGTGATCAGGCAGAGGTGCTCACAATTGATGCTGACATAAAGGCAAAGGCCTAGATACACTTTTATTATCCTCTTTTTAAAAATCTGTAGTCTTCTTAATTAAAAATCAAATTTGGTAACAAGCAGAATCATGTGTTACTAAAAGTGTTCTAACTGCTACCTGAAATGTGTGCATACATATGTTTGAAATCCCTCCTTTTCATCATTTTCAGAAACAAACATCTAATTTCCTGTCCTGACACATGTGGAATATCATTTTAAACAAAAGTCTGCTTTCACGGGCTTCCAGGCTTAGTGTGGTTGACAGGTGCGAGAGAACATTCAGGGCTGGGTTTCTCATCCTGCTACCCGTGACACTCAGGGCAAGTGCCTATGATGAGTCCCTTGCTTTTCTAGTTTAAACGATAAATCAGAGAACAGTTGTCAGGTCTCCTATAGTCTCTGTCACTGCCCTGTTGTGCCTATATTATTTCTGCAATGCACACAGGGACACCAGTAATTGACAATATGAGTGTGTTCTATGTGCCAGGCATACATTATCACATGTGATCTCACGTAGGAACTCCATTTTCCATATAAGCATGTTGTTGTTGTTAGGTGCCATCCAGTTGGTTCCGACTTCTAGTGACCCTGTGTACAACAGAATGAAACACTGCCTGGTCCTGCACCATCCTCACAATCGTTGCTATGCTTTAGCCTACCATTGCAGCCACTATGTCAATCCATCTGTTAAGTGTCTTCCTCTCTTTCGCTGACCCTCTACCAAGCATGATGTCCTTCTCCAGGAACTGGTCCCTCCTGATAACACGTCCAAATATATGAGATGAAGTCTTGCCATCCTCATTTCTAAGGAGCATTCTGGCTGTACTTCTTCCAAGACAGATTTATTCATTCTTCTGGCAGTCAGTATTCTTCTCCAACACCATAACTCAAAGACATCAATTCTTCTTTAGCCTTCTTTATGGGCTGTCCAGCTTTCGCATGCATAAGCATAAAGCATACTGAGGTTTAAATATGATAATTAACTTGTCCAAGGTAAAGGAGCCCAGGAGTCAAATCCAAGTCTGTCTGGTGCCAGCCTCTTTTGCTCCACAATCATATTGTTGCTACTTAATAATTGTCTTTAATTAATTAATTGGTCATATTATTCTTTCATTATACCTATGTACATTCAGCATTGGGTAAATATGAAATAAGAAAGATGGTTGCAAAACCAAATAACACCAACATGCTAAAATAAAAAAAAAATTAACGTTTAGTTCAGACTTGAGACTTTCTACTGTGCTTTTCCTCTAAAGAGCACTACAATTAACTCATAATCAAAGATTTCAGCACTTATTTAATTATTTCAGATTAAATTAAGCCTAAATGTATCGTGAAATATTTAAGCTTCCTCCGCAAATGAAAAATGAGGCTACTTAATTTTTACACTGGAAAGATTTAAGCTTTACAATGTCATATAATAAAAAGATTTCCCAACCCACGACAATACTGCCAAGAAAAATATCCCTTTCCTTCTCCACCGTGGAGATTTACTTTTCTTTAAAAAAAAAAAAAAAACTTGAAGTGAAAAGTAGCTTTAAAAGAATGGATGAGTTCACATATTTATGTAACTGACATTCCTCAAAGGGGCCTCAAGCATCAGAGTGAGGAGACAAGATGACCTATATTGCCTCCTCATCTTTTTTCTCACTTTTTAGTATAAGCTTTTTTTTTAAATAAACGCAAAAGTAAGGAGAATATTGTAATGATTCTTCCTATACTTGTCACCTGATTTAACAACTGTCAGTACACATCTCGTGTGCACGCATTTTCAGTACTGCCCACCTCCCTCAATTATTTTGAAGTAAATATAAGACATCGTATTATTTCATCCATAAATATTTTATTAGGTGAATATTTCTATATAATAGAATGACTCTAACAAAATGTAACTACACTATAATTATCACACCTAAAAATATATATACATAGCAATTCCTTAACATCATCACATTATCACATACAATCTCATGATGTTCAGATTTCTTTAATTGTCTCCTAACTTCTTTTTATGGTCTGCTGGAATCAGGTCCAGACAAAGTCCACCCATTGTAGTTGGTTGATATGTCTCTTCATTTTTAACCTATAGTTTCCCTCTCTTTCTTTTTCCTTGAAATATATTTGTTAAAGAAACCAGATTATCTGTCCTACAGCATTTTCCGCATTCAAATTTGCTGATGGCATGCTGGTAGTACCATTTAGATGTTCCCTGGAAACTGATTTGCAAATTGGTAGTTATATCTAGATCATTGATAAGATTCAGTATTGCCTCTTCTGAGATCGTTCAACTTTATGATTTGCCCTTCCCCTTGAAAGGAGCAAACATATACCAACACCTCAATGCTATACGGTTTATAACTACTTTGGGTGAGGATTTTTTTTCTGTGGGACTCTTTGGTGGAGATGATACATAAGTTCTTGGGTGGTATAATAGAAAAGGTACAAATTTTAGAGTCCAACAGACCTCTCTGAAAGACCCATCACCTGCTAGCTACATGACCTTGAGCAAGCTATTTAGACCTCAGTTATATAGGAACAATATACTAGGAACGATATATGAGAACAATATAAGATCTCAGTAAAACAGGAACAATGATGCCTTCTTTAAAAAGTTTAGAGAGTAACACACATAAAGCATTGAGCACATCATAATTTTTAATAAATCACCACACACCACCCATTGCTATCGAGTCAATTCCAACTCACAGTGACTCTAGAAGACAGGGTAGAACTGTCCATAGGGTTTTCAAGGAGCAGCTGGTGGATTTTAACTGCTGACCTTTTGTTTAGCAGCCAAGCTCTTAACCACTGCACCACCAGGGCTCCCATTTTAATAAATAGTGGGTCTTATCACCCTAATGCTCTCAACTATCAAGGATGGCTCTATGGTCTACTGGAATGCTCTTACCACTCTGTCCCCCTAATCTTTTAATGCTTTTTAAGGCTCAGATAAACAATTACCTCCTCCAGTCTGTACCCCCAAGTTCCCAGGCTGAGCTATCAGCAGCTCCTCTATGTACTCACAGTATCAGCATTTATCAAACCACTGTTGCTTGTCCCTCTTCCTCACTAAAATGTGAGCTGTTTGAAGAAAATACCTGTGCATTTTTAATTAAATGTTCTTTTAATTATGAAACATTCCATACCGAAAAATATATACGGCATCTATTAAGTTAAATAAGCATTAACATTTTGTCAAGTGACTCCATCCTTCTCTCTTTAAAAAAAAAATAATATTACTGACCCAGATAAAGCCTCACCCTCATCTCTTCCCCTTTTTTTTCTTCCCCATAGGAAACATCCATCTTAGAGCATGTTTCTGGACTTTTATTTCATATTTATGAATTCCTAATCAAGATATACTACTACATAAAGGTTACATAAATTATATGTCATACATATCCTTTGGCTTCTTGCTTTTTTTTATACTGATCGTTATGTTTTTGAAGTTTATCCATCGTGTAACATGTACATTTTGCTCATTTATTTTAATTGCTGTGTAATAGTGCATTGTATTAACTTATATGAATAAATTACAGTTTATTTAGCTATTTTTCTGCTGAGGGATAGTTGGGTTGGCTTGACCCTTTTGCTACTACAAACAGTGCTGCAATGGATGACCTTGAGCACGTGTCTTGTGCTCACATGTGCTTACTAGGGGAAAGTCTTAAGATGGAGGTCTTGTCTCCATAACCCCAACTCCTAACACAGTGTCTGAAATATTATCAACCAGTGTTTGTTGAAGGAAGGAAAGAAACAAAATATACTTACAGGCGTAAAACCTAAACATCACTAGGGCCCAATTATTACAGATATAAAATTATCCAGGAGCGCTTATAAATGTGAATATGCTATTTTTTGGCTTAAGCCACAGAAATTCCTCTTCAGGTGAATTACAGAAGAAATGAAGATACAATGCCAGAGAAAAGCCATCACTCCCCAGGATGACTTTAGCTATGTTTGCAGCTCAGTTCTGAGCACAGAACTTCAATTGTTACTGTGGACAACTCTAAAGGGCCAAATCAACCACAGGGCTCTGATTTATGACACCATGAGTTCCGAAGGGGCCAAATACCCACATCACAATGAGACCTTATTCACTTTCACATGAATTGTATATAACAACAACAAAAAAAAATTGATCCAAATATAAACAGCTACTTTGCCCCTAAAAAGCTGCTTGGGGCATATTATGCCACATGCTAGAAGCCAACCTCAGGATCACTGGACCATTTAACAGATTCTGTCAGAGAGAAAAAAAAACAATATGCAGCTTCTGATACTGCTTAGGAAATTAGATCAGAAAACCTCATTCTGTCATTCCTAAACTTTCCCAAATGTGAAGCTCCCATGAGAAAGTGCAGTGTTAGGGACCCATCCATCCCAAAACGCAGACCAGTTATTTATCCTTTAACACAATCATTGGCAAGGGAGATGAGGTTCTTCTTAGACAGATTAGATCTACTCCTGAGATCTGAAGATGAAATTAGCATTCCAAGGCAGGTGGCTGCATGTGGGAAAGTGGATACCTGGATGAATTTAAAGTTCTGTTAAGGGAAAACAAGCATAAATAAATTCTGAGTAGACAGTCAATATTATCCACTATAGTCCACCCCTTTAACTTCCTAATATTCATAGACACTCTCCTTTTCATGCATTAAAAAGGTCATGCTGACATGAACTATACTCACACCTACTTTAAATCTGGGATCTCTGTGTGATATGTATTCTTCTCTATCAAGTAGCTCTTCATGATCAAACAGTGCACAGAGAAAAACCAGGAGAGTTGCAGTTTAAAAAAAAAATACCATTTGAGTGTACATAGTAGGTCATGACTGACCAACACTTCTGCTGCAATTTGAAAAGCTAGATATATTTCAATTACCATGTTTTTAAAGATATTGGAGAATCATAGAAGCAACAAGGACTAAACCCAAAAAACTAGATAAACTAAATTCCAAAAAAGTGCAGATGCCCCTTCTAGGTGCACCAAAGGTTGTTGGCCATTTCCTTTCCTGGAAGAATTTGCTGACTCTGGACACAGGCTGAGGATCCAACCTGGCCCAAACACAGGGACTGAGCTGGGGTAAAGAGAAGATTCAGAGCTTAGGCAGTAGTGTGGGACTGAACCAATGGGTTGGAACCAGGAAGAGCCTATGAGTTGCAATCAGCTCCATGGCACACAATGACTAATGATGTTGAACCTTTCCTCATATGCATATTCATCATTTATATACCTTATTTGTAAAAATATCTATATCATTTGCCCATTTTTAATTGGATTATTTCTCTTTTTATTATTGAGTTGTAAGAGTTCTTTATATAATCTAGATAAAATCCCTTATGTTACATGATTTGCAATGTTTTCTCTGACTCTCTCTCTCTTTTTTACCTTAAAAAACATCCTATTACGAAAATTTCAAACATATACAGAAGTGGACAAGCAGTCTAATGAACCTCCAAGAACCATCACCCAATTCCAGCCACCATCAATCCATGACCAGTCCTGTTTCATCTTCCCCCATCCAATTTCCCTCCCCCATCCCACATGGTTAAAGCAAATTCCAGACATCATGTCATTTCATCTGTAAATACTAAAGTTTACATTTCTAAAATATAAGTGTGTTTTAAAACCATAACCACACTATCATTATTACATCTTTTTAAAACCCAATAATTCCTATATGCCATTAGTATCTAGCATTGGTCAAAATTTTCCTGGTTCTCTCCTAATCTATATTTATGGTTGGTTTGTTCAAATCAGGATCGAAACAAAGTCCATGGGTAACAGTTTGTTGATATGTCTCTCAGGTTCTTTTTTTTTTTTTAATTGTGCTTTAAGTGAAAACTTAAAATCAAGTCAGTCTCTCATATAAAAGTTTGTATACGCCTTGCTATATACTCCTAGTTGCTCTCCCCCTAACGAGACAGCACACTCCTTCCCCCTACTCACTGTTTTCATACCTATTCAGCCAGCTTCTGACCCCATCTACCCTCTCAACTCCCCTCCAGACAGGAGCTGCCCACATAGTCTCATGTGTGTACTTCATCCAAGAAGCTCACTCCTCACCAGTATCATTTTCTATCCCACTCCAATCCCTGTCTGAAAACTTGGCAGTGGGAATGGTTCCTGTCTTGGACTAACAGAAGGTCTAGGGATGATGGCTTCCGGGGTCCTCCTGGTCTCAGTCAGACCATTAAGTCTGGTCTTTTTATGAGAATTTGAGATCTGCACCCCACAGCTCTCCTGCTCCCTCAGGGGTTCTCTGTTGTTTTCCCTGTCAGAGTAGTCATCAGTTGTAGCTGGGCACCATCTAGTTCTTCTGGTCTAAGTGACATGCAGTCTATGGTTTATGTGGCCCTTTCTGTCTCTTGGGCTCATAATTACCTTGTGTCCTTGGTGTTCTTCATTCTCCTTTGCTCCAGGTAGGTTGAGACCAATTGCTGCATCTTAGATGGCCACTTGCTAGCATTTAAGAGCCCAGACGCCACTTTCCAAAGTAGGATACAGAATGTTTTGTTAATAGATTTTATTACTTCAATTGACTTAGATGTCCCCTGAAACCATGGTCCCCAAACCCCTACCCCTGCTATGCTCGCCTTCAAAGTGTTCAGTTTATTCAGATAACTTCATTGCTTTTGGTTTAGTCTGGTCGTGCTGACCTCTCCTGTATTGTGTGTTGTCTTTCCCTTCAGCTAAAATAGTTCTTGTCTATTATCTAATTAGTGAATACTCCTCTCCCTCCCTCCCCCCCTCATAACCATCAAATAATATTTTCTTCTCTGTTTAAACTATTTCTCTAGATCTTATAATAGTGGTCTCATACAATATTTGTCCTTTTGCAACTGACTAATTTCACTCAGCATAATGCCTTCCTGATTCCTCTATGTTATGAAATGTTTCACAGATTCATCATTGTTCTTTATCCAGTGTATTCCATTGTGTGAATAATTTATTTATCCATTCATCCATCGATGGGCACCTTGGTTGCTTCCATCTTTTTACTGTTGTAAACAGTGCTGCAATGAACATGGGTGTGCATATATCTGTTTGTGTGAAGACTTATTTCTCTAGCATATATTCCAAGGAGTAGGATTGCTGGACCCTATGGTAGTTCAATTTCTAGCTTTTTAAGGAAGGGCCAAATCGATTTCCAAAGTGGTTGTACCATTTTTACATTCCCACCAGCAGTGTATAAGTGTTTCAGTCTCTACACAACCTCTCCAACATTTATTATATTATGTGTTTTGGATTAATGCCAGCCTTGTTGGAGTGAGATGAAATCTCACTGCAGTTTTGATTTGCATTTCTCTAATAGCTAATGATCATGAGCATTTCCTCATGCGTCTCTTAGGATGAGCATAGGTGTTTGATTTTTAGGAGCTCCCAGTTACCTAGTTTCTCTTCTGGTGTTGGTGCATTGTTAGTAATGATTTATATACTCTTTAAAAAAAAAAAAATTTTTTGTTTTTTATGCCGTGTATTAGGGCTCTTAAAAAAAAAAAAAACCATTGTCCTTATTTTTTTTTTCCATGATCTTTATTGTTTTAGATTTTATATCTAGGTCTTTAATACATTTTGAGTTAGTTTTTGTGCATGGCGTGAGGTATGGGTCTTGATTCATTTTTTTGCAGATGGATATCCAGTTATGCTAGCACTATTTGTTGAAGAGACTGTCATTTCCACATTTAACTGACTTTGGGCCTTTGTCAAATATCAGCTGCTCATATGTGAAGGGGTTTATGTCTGAACTCTCAGTTCTGTTCCATTGGTCTATGTATCTGTTGTCGTACCACTACCAGGCTGTTTTGACTACTGTGGTGGTATAATAGATTCTAAAATCAGGTACTGCGAGGCCTACCACTTTGTTTTTCTTTTTCAGTAATGCTTTGCTTATCCAGGGCCTCTTTTCATTCCATGTGAACTTAGTGATTTGTTTCTCCATCTCATTAAAAAATGTTGGAATTTGGTTCGGAATTGCATTGTATCCATAGATTGCTTTTGGTAGAACAGACATTTTTACAAAGTTAAGTCTTCCTATCCATGAGCAAGGTATGTTTTTCCACTTAATGTAGGTCTCTTCCAGTAGTGTCTTGTAGTTTTCTTTATATAGGTCTTTTATGTCTCTGGTAAGATTCATTCCTAAGTATTTTATCTTCTTGAGGGCTACTGTAAATGGCATTGATTTGGTGATTTCCTCTTCAATGTTGTTTTTGTTGGTGTAGAGGAATCCAACTAATTTTTGTATATTTATCTTGTATCCTGATGCTCTGCTGAACTCATCTATTGGTTTCAGTAGTTTTCTTGAGGATTCTTTAGGGTTTTCTATGTATAAGATCATGTCATCTGCAAATAGAGATGTTTTTACTTATTCCTTACCAATCCGGATGCCCTTTATTTCTTTATCTAGCCTAATTGCTCTGGCTAGGACCTCCAGCACAATGTTGAATAAGAGTGGCGATAAAGGGCATCTTTGTTTGGTTCCTGAGCTCAAAAGGAATGCTTTCACACTCTCTCCATTTAGGATGATGTGGGCTGTTGGCTTTGTATAAAAAAAAAAACGACCTTTATTATGTTGAGGAATTTTCCTTCTATTCCTATTTTGCTGAGAGTTTTTACCATGAATGGATATTGAACTTTGTCAAATGTCTTTTCTACATGAATTAATAAGATCATGTGGTTCTTGTCTTTCATTTTATTTATATGATGGATTATATTAACTGTTTTCCTAATGTTGAACCATTCCTGCATAGCTGGTATGAATCCCATTTGGTCATAGTGAATTATTTTTTGATACGTTGTTGAATTCTACTGGCTAGAATTTTGCTCAGGATTTTTGCATCTAATTTCATGAGGACTAAGGGCTGTAATTTTCTTTTTTTGTGGTGTCTTTACCTGGTTTTGATATCAGGGATATGGTGGCTTCACACAATGAGTTTGGGAGTATTCCATCCTTTTCTATGCTCTGAAATGCCTTTAGTAGTAGTAGTGTTAACTCTTCTCTGAAAGCTTAGTAGAACTCTCTAGTGAAGCCGTCCAAGCCAGGGCTTTTTTTGTTGTTGTTGTTGGGAGTTTTTTAATTACCTTTTCAATCTCTTCTTTTGTTATGGGTTTATTTAGTTGTTCTACCTCTGTTTGTGTGAGGTAGGTAGGTAGTGTGTTTCTAGAAATTCATCCATTTCTTCTAGGTTTTCAAGTTTGTCAGAGTACAACTTTTCTTAGTAATCTGATATGATTCTTTTAATTTCAGTTGGGTCTGCTGTGATATTGCCCATCTCATCTCTTGTTTGTGTTATTTGGTGCCACTCCTGTTTTTTCTTCCTGTTTTTCTTTTGTCAGTTTGGCCAATGGTTTATCAATTTTGTTAATTTTTTCAAAGAACCAGATTTTGGTCTTGTTAACTCTTTCAATTGTTTTTCTGTTTTCTATTTCATTTAATTCTGCTCTAATTTTTATTATTTGCTTTATTCTGGTGCCTAAGAGTTTCTTTTGCTGCTCTCTTTCTATTTGTTCAAGTTGCAGGGATAATTTTTTGCTTTTGGTCCTTTCTTCTTTTTGTATGCGTGCATTTATTGGTATAAATTGACCTCTGAGCACTGCTTTAGCTGTGTCCCAAAGGTGTTGATAGGAAGTGTTTTCATTCTCATTGGAGTCCATAAATTTCTTTATTCCATCCTTAATGTCTTCTATAACCCAGTCATTTTTTAAGCAGGGTATTGTTCTGTTTTCAAGTCTTCGATTTCTTTTCCCTGCTTTTTCTGTTATTGATTTCTACTTTTATGGCCTGATGGTCAGAGAAGATGCTTTGTAATATTTTGATGTTTTGGATCCTGCTAAGGCTTGCTTTATGACCTAATATGTGGTCTATTCTAGAGAATGTTCCATGTGCACTAGAAAAGAAAGTACACTTGGCTGCTGTTGGGTGGAGTGTTCTGTATATGTCTATGAGGTCAAGTTGATTGATTGTGGCATTTAGATCTTCCATGTCTTTATTGAGCTTCTTTTTGGATGTTTTGTCCTTCACTGAAAGTAGTGTATTGAAGTCTCCTACTATTATTGTGGAGCTGTCTATCTAACTTTTCAATGTTGATAGGGTTTGTTTTACGTATCTTGCGGCCCTGTCATTGGGTGCATAAATATTTAATATGGTTATATCGTCCTGGTATATTGTCCCTTTAATCATTCTATAGTGTCCTTCCTTATCCTTTGTGGTGCATTTAACTTTAAAGTCTATTTTGTCAGAAATTAATATTGCCATCCTGCTGTTTTTTGATTGTTGTTTGCTTGATATATTTTTTTCCATCCTTTGAGCTTTAGTTTGTTTGTATCTCTAAGTCTAAGGTGTGTCTCTTGCAGGCAGAATATAGATAGATCATTTTTTTTATCCACTCTGCCACTCTCTGTCTCTTTATTTGTGCTGTTAGTCCATTTACATTCAGTGCAATTATGGAAAGGTATGAGTTTAGTGCTATCATTTTGATGTCTTTCATTGTGTGTTGTTGACAGTTTCTTTTTCCCACTTAATTTTTTGCACTGAGTAGTTTATCTTTATATATTGTCTTTTCCTATTATTCGTTGTTCATTTCATTTCCCCTGAGTCTCCATTTTTTTATTGTATTTTATTTTGATGAGTAGGATTGTTAATCTCCTTTGTGGTTACCTTAACATTTACCCCTATTTTTCTAAGTTTAAACCTAACTTTTATATCTTTATATCGCCTTGTCTTCCTTTCCATATGAAAGATCTATGACTACATTTCTCAGTTCCTCCTTATTGTTTTAACGTTGTCTTCTTTTACATAATGACTTCACTGTTTCCCTGTTTTCAGCATTTTTTAAATCTTGATTTATTTTTGTGGTGTTCTGTGTCTAGTCTCGCGTTGATATCTGATATTGTTGATTTTCTAACCAGAAGACTCCCTTTAGTATTTCTTGTAGTTTTTAGTTTGGTTTTTATGAATTTCCTAAACTTCTTTTTTTCTGGAAATGTCCTAATTTCTCCTTCATATTTAAGAGACAGTTTTGCTGGATACATGATTCTTGCCTGGCATTTTTTTTTCCTTCAATATAAGTCATCTCATTGTCTTCTTGCCAACATGGTTTCTGCCAAGTAGTCCAAGCTTATTCTTGTTGACTCCCCTTCATAGGTGACTTTTCGTTTATCCCTAGCCATTCTTAAAATTCTCTCTTTATCTTTGGTTTTGGCAAGTTTGAGTATAATATGTCTTGGTGGCTTTCTTTTGAGATCTACTGTATGTGGAGTTTGATGAACATCTTGGATAGATATCTTCTCACCTTTCACTATATCAGGGAAGTTTTCTGCCAACAAATCTTCAACAATTCTTTCTGCATTTTCTGTTATGCCTGCCTGTTCTTGTACTCCAATCAGTCGTAGGTTATTTCTTTTTTTTTTTTAATAATTCTAATTGTGCTTTAAGTGAACGTTTACAAATCAAGTCAGTGTCTCACACAAAAACCCATGTACACCTTGCTACACATTCCCAATTACTCTCCCCCTAATGAGACAGCCTGCTCTCTCCCTCTACTCTCTCTTTTCGTGTCCTTTTCACCAGCTTCTAACCTCCTCCACCCTCTCATCACCCTTCCAGGCAGAAGATGCCAACATAGTCTCAAGTGTCCACCTGACCCAAGAAGCTCACTCCTCACCAGCAACAGTCTCAAACCCATTGTCCAGTCCAATCCATATCTGAAGAGTTGGCTTCGGGAATGGTTCCTGTCCTGGGCCAACAGAAGATTTGGGGGCCATGACCACCGGGGTCCTTCCAGTCTCAGTCAGACCATTAAGTCTGGTTTTATGAGAATTTGGGGTCTGCATCCCACTGCTCTCCTGCTCCCTCGGGGGCTCTCTGTTGTGTTCACTGTCAGGGCAGCCATCGGTTGTAGCTCGGCACCATCTAGTTCTTCTGGTCTCAGGATGATGTAGTCTCTGGTTCATGTGGCCCTTTCTGTCTCTTGGGCTCATAATTGCCTTGTGTCCTTGGTGTTCTTCATTCTTCTTTGATCCAGGTGGGTTGAGACCAATTGATGCATCTTAGATGGCTGCTTACTAGCGTTTAAGACCCCAGACGCCACTCTCCAAAGTGGGATGCAGCACGTTTTCTTAATAGATTTTATTATGCCAATTGACTTAGATGTCCCCTGAAACCATGGTCCCCAGACTGCTGCCCCTGCTACACTGGCCTTTGAAGCATTCAGTTTATTCAGAAAACTTCTTTGCTTTGGGTTTAGTCCAATTGTGCTGACCTCCCCTGTATTGTGTGCTGTCTTTCCCTTCACCTGAAGTAGTTCTTATCTACTATCTAATTAGTAAATACCCCTCTCCCACCCTTCCCCCTCCCTCCCCCCCCATAACCACAAAAGAATGTGTTCTTCTCAGATTAGACTATTTCTCAAGTTCTTACAATAGTGGTCTTATACAATACTTGTCCTTTTGCAACTGACTACAATGATAAAGATCGTTGTAGATTTTACATTTAGGTCTTCAAACCATTTTGAGTTAGTTTTTGTGCATGGAGTGAGGTATAGGTCTTGGTTCATTTTTTTGCAGATGGATATCCAGTTATGCCAGCACCATTTGTTAAAAAGACTGTCTTTTCCCCATTTAACTGTTTTGGGACCTTTCTCAAATATCAACTGCTCATATGTCGATGGGTTTATGTCTGGATTCTCAATTCTGTTCCATTGGTCCATGTATCTGTTGTTGTACCAGTACCAGGCTGTTTTGACTACTGTGGTGGTATAATAGGTTCTAAAATAAGGTAAAGTAAGGCCTCCCACTTTCTTCTTCTTTTTCAGTAATGCCTTATTTATCCGGGGCCTCTATCCTTTCTATATGAAGTTGGTGATTTGTTTCTTCATCTCATTAAGGAATGTCATTGGGATTTGGATCGGAATTGCATTAAATGTATAGATTGCTTTTGGTAGAATAGACATTTTCATAATATTAAGTCTTCCTATCCATGAGCAAGGTATGTTCTTCCACTTATGTCTCTTTTCGTTTCTTGCAGAAGTGTACTGTAGTTTTCTTTCTATAAGTCTTTTACATCTCTGGTAAGATTTATTCCTAAGTATTTTATCTTCTTGGGGGCTACTGTAAATGGCATTGATTTAGTGATTTCCTCTTTGATGTTCTTTTTGTTGGTGTAGAGGAATCCAACTGATTTTTGTATGTTTATCTTGTATCCTGATACTCTGCTGAACTCTCCTATTAGTTTCAGTAGTTTTCTGGAGGATTCCTTAGGGTATTCTGTGTATAAGATCACATCATCTGCAAATAGAGATACTTTTACTTCTTCCTTGCCAATCTGGTTGCACTTTATTTCTTTGTCTAGCCTAATTTCTCTGGCTAGGACTTCCAGTACAATGTTGAATAAGAGTGGTCATAAAGGGCATCCTTGTCTGGTTCCCAGTCTCAGTGGGAATGTTTTCAGGCTCTCTCCATTTAGGGTAATGTTGGCTGTTGGCTTTGTATAAATGCTCTTTATTATCTTGAGGAATTTTCCTTCTATTCCTATTTTGCTGAGAGTTTTTATCATGAATGAGTGTTGAACTTTGTCAAATGCCTTTTTTGCATCAATCGATAAAATCATGTGATTCTTGTCTTTTGTTTTATTTATGTGGTGGATTACATTAATTGTTTTTCTAATGTTAAACCATCCCTGTATACCTAGTATGAATCCCACTTGGTCATGGTGAATTATTTTTTTTGATGTGTTGTTGAATTCTATTGGCTAGAATTTTGTTGAGGATTTTTGCATCTACATTCATGAGGGATATAGGTCTGTAATTTTTTTTTTCTTGTGGTGTCTTTACCTGGTTTTGGTATCAGGGATATGGAGGCTTCATAGAATGAGTTTGGTAGTATTCCATCCTTTTCTATACTCTGAAATACCTTTAGTAGTAGTGGTGTTAACTCTTCTCTGAAAGTTTGGTAGAGCTCTGCAGTGAAGCTGTCTGGACCAGGACTTTTTTTTGTTGGGAGTTTTTTGATTACCTTTTCAATCTCTGCTTTTGTTATGGGTTTATTTAGTTGTTCTACCTCTGTTTGTGTTAGTTTAGGTAGGTAGTGTGTTTCTAGAAATTTGTCCATTTCTTCTAGGTTTTCAAATTTGTTTGAGTATAGTTTTTCACAGTAATCTGATATGATTCTTTTAATTTCAGTTGGGTTTGTTGTAATATCACCCATCTAATTTCTTATTCAGGTTATTTGCTTCCTCTCCTGTTTTTCTTTTGTCAGTTTGGCCAGTGGTTTATCAATTTTGTTGAGTTTTTCAGAAAACCAACTTTTGGTCTTGTTAATTCCTTCAATTGTTTTTCTGTTTTCTATTTTATTTAGTTCAGCTCTAATTTTTATTATTTTGTTTTTTTCTGGTGCCTATGGCTTTCTTTTGTTGCTCTCTTTCTATTTGTTCAAGTTGTGGGGATAGTTCTTTAATTTTGGCCCTTTCTCCTTTTGGATGTGTGCATTTATTGATATGTATTGGCCTCTGAGCACTGCTTTTCCTGTGTCCCAATGGTTCTGAAAGGAAGTGTTTTCATTCTCATTGGATTGCATGAATTTCTTTATTCCATCCTTAATGTCTTCTATAATCCAGTCTTTTTTGAACAGGGTATTGTTCAGTTTCCAAGTGATTGATTTCTTTTCCCTGCTTTTCCCGTTATTGATTTCCACTTTTATGGCCTTACAGTCAGAGAAGATGCTTTGTAATATTTCAATGTTTTGGACTCTGCTAAGGCTTGCTTTATGACCTAACATGTGGTCTATTCTGGAGAATGTTCCATGTGCACTAGAAAAGAAAGTATACTTGGTTGCTGTTGGGTGGAGTGTTCTTTGTATGTCTACGAGGTCAAGTTGGTTGATTGTGGCATTTAAATCTTCCATGTCTTTATTGAGCTTCTTTCTGGATGTCCTGTCCTTCACTGAAAGTGGTGTGTTGAAGTCTCCTACTATTATTGTGGAGCTGTCTACCTCACTTTTCAATGCTGATAGAGTTTGTTTTATGTATCTTGCAGTCCTGTCATCGGGTGCATAAATATTTAATATGGTTATATCTTCTTGGTTGATTGTCCCTTTAATCATCATATAATGTCCTTCTTTATCCTTTCTGATGGATTTAACTTTGAAAGTCTATTTTGTCAGAAATTAATATTGCCACTCCTGCTCTTTTTTGATTGTCCTTTGCTTTATATATTTTTTTCCATCCTTTGAGTTTTAGTTCGTTTGTGTCTGTAAGTCTAAGGTGTGTCTCTTGTAGGCAGCATATAGATGGATCTTGTTTTTTAATCCATTCTGCCACTCTCTGTCTCTTTACTGGTGCATTTAGTCCATTTACATTCAGGGTAATTATGGATAGGTATGAATTTAGTGCTATCATTTTGATCTTTTTTTGTGTGTTGACAGCTTCCTTTTCCCACTTGATTTTATGTGCTGAGTAGATTTTCTTTATATATTGTCCTTTCCTCATATTTGTTGTTGTTGATTTTATTTCTGCTGAGTCTCTATTTTTCCCTTGTATTTTATTTTCATAAGTAGGATAGTTTGTCTCCCTTGTGGTTACCTTATTATTTACCCCTATTTTTCTAAATTTATAACTAAATTTTATTTCTTTGTATCGCCATATCTTCCTTTCCATATGGAAGGTGTATGATTACATTTCTTAGTCCCTCTTTATTATTTGAATGTTGTCTTCTTTTATATAATAATATTGACGTTACCCTGTGATGGGCTTTTTTTTTTTTAATCTTGCTTTTTTTTATTTCGCTGACTGGGTTGACTTCTAGTTGCTCTGCCCAGTGTTCGAGTCTTGGGTCGATACCTGATATTATTGATTTTCTAACCGATGAATTCCCTTTAGTATTTCATGCAGTTTTGGTTTGGTTTTTATGAATTCCCTCCACTTGTGTTTATCTGGAAATGTCTTAATTTCACCTTCATATTTAAGAGACAGTTTTGATGGATATATGATTCTTGGTTGGCAATTTTTTTCCTTCAATTTTTATAATACGTCATCCCATTGCCTTCTTGCCTGCATGGTTTCTGCTGAGTAGTCCGAGCTTATTCTTATTGGCTTTCATTTGTAGGTGAGTTTTTGTTTATCCTTCGCTGCTCTTATAATTGTCTCTTTATCTTTGGTTTTGGCAAGCTTGATTATAATATGTCTTGGTGGCTTTCTTTTAAGACCTACCTTATGTGGAGTTCAATGAGCATCTTGGATAGATTTCTTTTCATCTTTCACAATATCAGGGGAGTTTTCTGCCAACAAATCCTCAAAAATTTTCTCTGTATTTTTTGTTATCCCTCCCTGTTCTGGTACTCCAATCACTTGTAGGTTATTTCTCTTGATAGAGTCCCACATGATTCTTAAGGTTTCTTCATTTTTTTTAATTCTTTTATCTGATTTTTCTTCAAATATATTAGTGCCAAGTGATTTATCTTTGAGTTCAGAAATTTTAGTTTCTACTTGCTCAATTCTGCTCCTCTGACTTTCTACTGAGTTATCTAATCCTGTAATTTTATTGTTAATTTCTGAATTTCTGATTGCTGTCTGTCTATGGATTTTTCCAGCTTATTAAACTTTTCATTATGTTCCTGAATAATCTTTCTGAGTTCTTCAGATGCTTTATCTGTGTGTTCCTTGGCTAGTTCTGTGCATTGCCTGATCTCTTTCCTGATCTCATTCCTGATTTATTGAAGTGTTCTGTATATCAATCTTTTGTATTCTACAGCTGGTAATTCAAGGAAGGCACCTTCATCCAGACAATCCCTTGATTCTTTGCTTTGAGAGCTTGTTGAAGTGATCATCGTCTGCCTCTTTATGTAATTTGGTATTGACTGTTGTGTTGTCTCCAAGCCATGTATAAGTTATTGTATTAGTTTATTTTATGTTTGCTCACTGTATTCTAGCTTCTTGATTTGCTTTGTTTTGATATGCCCAAATAGATTGCTTGAGTGAGCTATCTTGATTGTTTGTACCTTTGAAGCTCTAACATCCTGTCACCAGATGGCTAGAGCTGTTATCAGGTATATGAGCCTAGGAGTCCATTCATTTTTCTTGTATGTATTCAGCTCAGGTGTCCAGGTAGTTGGTCATCAAGTGTGTGGTATAGGCTCTGTCCTACAGTCTTAGAGGGGCAGGGGTGATTGGTGTAGGTATAGGTATCCAGTTGCAGCAAAGGATCACACCCT
Organism: Loxodonta africana; assembly: GCF_030014295.1. Lineage (NCBI taxonomy): Eukaryota > Metazoa > Chordata > Mammalia > Proboscidea > Elephantidae > Loxodonta > Loxodonta africana. Next base: position 39,677,027 of record NC_087342.1, read on the forward strand.
GAAGAAGGCAGGGGCTGACAACCATCCCCCGAGTGTCTCTGAGGAAAGCACGTCCCTGTTCCCAAGAGCACACAAGTGGTTGGGTTCTGCAGATGGACCATGGGCACCCAATGTTTTGGTTTTAGGGCCCAGGAGGTACCAGTTATCCTTGGACCCCTCTTGTGGGTGGCTAGGTGACATGGGTGGAGCCACCAGTCTTTAGGCCCCTGATGTGGGTAGGTGACGACCTTGTTTAATAGGCAAAACATGTCAAACATCAAACTCCCACCCCTCCACCATACAGCTGAAATAATTGCAGTCTGCCAACAAGGGCCTATTCTCCTGAAATAGGCCCACACAAGTCCATGCAGGGGGGAAAGGTATTCAAAGTCCAGAGACCTTTTATGCCCGGACAGGAGCTGCTTCTGTCCTGAGCTCCCCAGGTTAGTGGAGCCGATAAATTATCCTTTCCCCCAATTGTGAATTTATTGCTTCTTTTCTAACACTGGGAGAATGGCTCAGAGCACTCAGCAGAGCCTATCTCAGGCCCAGGGAAATCGACAGCCACTTAAGCTGGCTTGGGGGCTGGGGGTGCAGTAAAATATATGCAAGTACTTAGCTTTTGCAGAAAGCACCTTTCTCTGGTTCTGGAGGTGTAAGTAGGCTGTGCGGCTGGCTGTCTCTCCCTGAGGAAACTGCAGCCACAACACTACCACCAGTCCACTGCAATCGCTCCCAGGGATGGTGCCTGAGGGTTCCCGGTGATTCAGGTCCAGCAAATCCTCTCTGCTTCTGAACCGTCTCTCCCTCCCCCTCTGCTCAGTCCGTTTTCTATCTTTGCCTTTGATGTTCAGATCTTCTAGCTTGTCATAAATATAATCATTTCACATGTTTTTTCAGGTCTTTGTTGTGAGAGCAATCACCAGAAGCATCTGACTACTCTGCCATCTTGGCCCCACCTCCTCTTGAATCTTTTTTTTATCTATGAGTTCTCTTCTCTTTCTTCTTTTCTTTACATAGATTTGTTGAAGAAACAGTGTCACTTGTCTTGTAGAATTTCACATATTCTGTTTTATTTAGACAGGCTTGATAAAATTCAGGTTCTTATGCTTTTTTGCAAAAAAAACTTTGTCATGGATGGTGCTGTGTACATTCCACTGGATGGCACACCACGTCTGCTTGCTCTCTTATTGTGAAGTTAAGATAAATTGAAGTTTCTTTCCTCTCATTCTTAAGGTTGTCTTTTCACTTTTTTGATGGTGTATTTTGAAGCACCGTTTTTCATTTTGATGAAGCCCAAGTTATCAATTGTTTTTTGTTTTGTTGCTTGTGCTTTTGGTGTCACACCTAGAAGGCTTTGCTTAGTCCAAGGTCACAAAGATTTACTCCTTTATTTCCTTCTAAAAGTTTCATAGTTTTAGCTCTTACTTTTAGGTCTCTGGAGTATTTTAAGATAACTTTTGTGTATGGTATGAGGAAGGGATCCAACTTCGTTTTTTTGCATGTGGATATCCAGTTATCCCAGCACCATTGAATTGTGTTGACACCATTGTTGACAATCAATTCACTATAAATGTGAGGGTTTATTTCTGAACTCTTAATTTTATTTTATTGATCTATATGTCTATCCTTATGCCAGTTCCATGCTGACTTGCTTGAGTAATTCAATAGCTTTAGAGTAAGTTTTTAAATTAGGAAGTGTGAGTCCTCTAACTTTTTTTTTCAAGATTGCTTTGGTTTTTCTGGTTCCTTTGCATTTCCATATGAATTTGAGAATCAGCTTGTAGATTTCTGCAAAGAAGCCAGGTGGGGTTTTGATAGGGACTGCTTTGATGCTGTAGAGCCAGTCTTTTTTTTAGATGATCACATGATTTTTGTCCTTCATTCCATTGATATTATTGTATTACATTAATAGATTTTTGGATGTTAAACCAATTTTGCCTTCCACTTAGTCATGGTGTATAATCCTTTTTATATGTTGCTGGATTTGGTTTGCTAGATTTTGTTAAGAATTTTTACACCTATATTCATAAAAGATATTGAGTTGCAGTTTTCTTTTTTGTGTGATGTTTTTGGTATCTCTTTTTCTTGGTCATTCTAGCTGAAGGCTTGTTGATTTTGTTAGTTTTTTCAAAGAAACAACATTTAGTTTTGTTTATTTTCTCTATTTTTTTCTATTCTCTATTTCATTAATTTCTGCCCTAGTCTTTACTAATTCTCTTTTTGTTTGTTTTAGGTTAAGTTTGCTATCCTTTTTCCAGTGTCATAAGGTGGAAGTTTAGGTTATTGATTTGAGATCTTTCTTCTTTTTTTAACATATGCATTTACAACTAAAAATTTCTCTCTAAGGCCTGATTTAGCTGTTTTCCATAAGTTTTGGTATGTTATGTTTTCCTTTTCATTAATTTCACCAAAGTATTTTACAGTTTTTTTATGATTTCTTTATTGACCTATTTGTTACTTACCAAAAAAAAAACTGGTTGCTGATGAGTCAGTGATGACTCATAGTGACCCTATAGTTCAGAGTAGAACTGCACCATAAGGTTTCCAGGGAGCAGCTGGTGGATTTGAACTCCGGATTTTTTGGTTAGCAGGAAAACGCTTAACCACTGATGCTACCAGGGCTCCATTGGGTTACTTAAGAGTGTGTTAATTTCCACATATTTGTGAATTTCCCAGATTTTGTTCTGTTATTGATTTCTAATTTCATTTCATTGTGGCCGAAGAACATACTTTGTATGATTTTTTTCTTTTTAAATATATTGAGGCTTGTTTTATGTCTTAATGTATGGCCCATCCTGGAGAATGTCCCATGTACACATACGAAGTGTGTATTCTGCTGTTATTGGGTGGAGTGTTCTATTGTTCTATAGACTTCTACTAGGCCTAGTTGGTTTATAATGTTGTTCAAGTTTTCTATTTTTTTGTTAATCTCCTGCCTAGTTGTTGTACCCATTATTGAAAGTGGGGTGTTGAGCAGGATATTCAACTATTGTTGCAGAATTGTCTATTTCTCTCTTCAAGTCTGACAATTTTTGCTTCATGTATTTGCGGGCTCTGTTTTTAGGTACATGTATTTTTAATTGTTATATCTTCCATATGGATTGGCCCCTTTATTAACATAAAATGTGCCTCTTCATACTCACTAACATTGTTTGTTTTAAAGTCTATTTTGTCTGCTGTTAACAGAGCCTTCTTAATTTCTTACGGTTGCTTTTTGCATGATATGTACTCTTCCTTTCTTTTACTGTCAGCCTATTTGTATCTTTGAATCTAAAGTGTGTCTCCCAATGAGGAAATGCTTGTGATCACCTGGCATTAAAAAAGAGGAATGTAAATCAAAATTACCACTCACTCACCCTGGCATTACTGGCACAAATCAAAAAACCAGAAAATAACAAATGTTGGAGAGCCTGTGGGGAGATTGGAACTCTTACACACTGCTGGCAGGGATGCAAAATGATACAACCATTTTTGGGAAGTGATACATTGCTTCCTTTGAAAGTTAGAAACAGAAATACCATATGATCCAGCAATCCCACTCCAAGGAATATATCCTAGAGAAATAAGAGTCATCACAAGAACAGACATATGCACACCATGTTCGTTGCAGTGTTGTTCACAATAGCAAAAAGATGCAAACAACCTAGATGCCCATAAGCAGATGAATGGTTAAACACACGAAGTAGAACTATGCAATGGTAAAGAACAGTGATGAATCTGCAAAGCATCTCACAACACGGATGACTGTGGAGGGCATTATGCTGAGTGAAGTAAGTCAATCAAAAAAGGACAAATACTGTGTGAGACTATTACTATAAAAACTCTTGAAAAGGTATACACACAAAAAGAAACAATCTTTGATGTTTATGAGGGAGGGGAGAGGTGGGGATGGAAAACACTTAATAGACAACAGATAAGTGGCAACTTTGGTGAAGGGTACGACAGTACACAATACTGGGGAAGTCAGCGCAACTTGTACAAGGCAAGGTCATGGAAGTTCCATAGACACATCCAAATCCCTGAGGGACTGAATTACTGGGTTGAGCACTGTAGGGACCATGGTCTCGAGGAACATTTAGCTCAATTGGCATAACATAGTTTATAAAGAAAATGTTCTACGTTCTACTTTGGTGAGTAGCGTCTGGGGCCTTAAAAGCCTGTGAGCGGCCATCTAAGATACTCCACTGGTCTCGCCCCTTCAGGAGAAAGGGAGAATTAAAAAAAACTAAAGATACAAGAGAAAGATTAGTCCAAAGGACTAATAGACCACAACAACCACAGCCTCCACCCGACTGAGTCCAATATAACTAGATGGTGCCCAGCTACCACCACTGGCTGCTCTGACAGGGATCACAATAGAGGGTCCCAGACAGAGCTGGAAAAAAAATGTAGAACAAAATTCTAACTCACAAAAAAAGACCAGACTTACTGACCTGACAGAGACTGGAGAAGCCCCCAGGCTATGGCCCCCGGACACCTTTTTAGTTCAGTAATGAAGTCACTCCCGAGGTTCACCCTTTAGCCAAAGGTTAGACAGGTCCATAAAACAAAATGAGACTGAAGGGGCACTCTAGCCCTGGGGCAAGGACTAGAAGGCAGGAGAGAACAGGAAAGCTGGTAATAGGGAGAGTGATAACATGTTGTGGGGTTGTTAACCAATGTCCTAAAACAATATGTGCACTAATTGTTTAATGAGAAACCAGTTTGTTACGTAAACCTTTATCTAAAGTACAATAAAAAATAAAGTGTGTCTTTTGTAATTGACATATAGTTGGATCGTGTTTTTTATCCAGTCAGACAATCTCTATCTTTTAATTGTATTGTTTAATTCGTTCACAGTTAATGGTCTGAGGGCTGTGGGGACCATGATCTCCTCATTAAAATAGTTGGATTTATATCTACCATTTTCCTTTTTGTTTTCTACATATCTCATGTCTTTTCTGTTCTTCTGCTGATCCATTATTCCTCCATTATTTCTTTCTTTTATATTAAATAAATATTAAGTGAATATTTTCTAGTGTAACATTTTAATTTGTTTGATGATTTTTCACTATTTTTTAACTTATTTTCTTAATAGTTTCTCAAGGGCTTACAATATACATCTTAACTTATCAGAATTTAATTCAGATCTATACTAAATTCCAGTGAGTTACAGAAATATTTTTCCTTTTTTGTGCTATTATTTTTAGGTATTTTATATATGTGTGTGTGTGTGCATATATATTACAAACATGACAATATATTGGTATAATTATTACATTATACATTTTTATATAAATGTATACAATTTTATGTCTCTTAAAGGAGCTGAGAGAATAAAGGACAGCAGGTTTATATTCAGTTTATATTTATGGAGTTTGTTATGTTAATTATCCACTTACCTTTTCTGGTTCTTTTCATTTGATCCTGTGGATTCTAGTTAGCATCTGGTGTTATTTCACTACTCTGAGCTTTGTTCCCACTCCCCTCCCTTGTGTTTTTCTTGTCAAATATATTACATTTCTATATGTTATAAAACCTAACCCATTGCCATCAAGTCATTCCAACTCATAGTGACCCTATAGCTCAAAAATACAATTGTATACATATTTTTATTCTATTGCTTTTTAAAATCAGTTAAGAGAAGAAATATGCATTTACTGTCTTTTATAATTACATAATTGCCTTTACCTGTGCTCTATTTGTTGTTATTGTTGTTGTTTGTTTTCACGTGAATTTGAATTCTCATATGGGGTCAGTTGCTCTCAGCCTGAAAAAGTTCCTTTAGTATTTCTTGTAAGGTGGATCTAATAGCAAAGAAATCTCCATTTTTATCTTGGAATATTCTTATTTTGCCTTCTTTTTGAAAAATCGATTTTGCTGAATATAAGATTCTTGCTTGACTTTTTTCTAACTTTGAATATGTCATCCCACTGCCTTCTGGCTGCCATTGTTTCTGACGAGAAGTCAGCTGTTGATCCTTTTGGGGTTCAACATTTTTAATATGCTGTGTCTAGGCATGGATCTCTTTGCATTTATCCTACTTGAAATTTGACGAGTTCTTGGATGTACAACCAAAACCAAAAAGCCAAACTCATTGCTGTCAAGTTGATTCTGGCTCATGGTGACCCCATGTTTTACAGAGTAGAACTGTTCCATAGGGCTTTCTTGGTTGTAGTCTTTACAGAAGCAGATCATTAGGCCTTTCTTCTGTGGCACCACTGGGTGGGTTCAAACTGTCAACCTTCAGGTTAATACTCAAGCAAACCATTTGTGCCATGGGACCATTTTTCCTGGATGTATAATGTTTTTCAACAAATTTGGGGAGTTTTCAGCCATATTTCTTTGAATCATTTTTCTGCCTGTTTCTTTCTCTTCTCTTTTTGGTACTCCTATTACACATATGGAAACCCTGGTGGTGTAGTGGTTAAGTGCTACAGCTGCTAACCAAGCGGTCGGCAGTTCAAATCCTCCAGGCACTCCTTGGAAACTCTATGGAGGCAGATCTATTCTGTCCTACAGGGTCACTATGAGTCAGAATCAACTCAACGGCAGTGGGTTTGGGTTATTACGTATATGGGCTTTATACTGAAAAAAAAAAAAAAACTGTTACCGTCAAGTTGATTCCAACTCATAGTGACCCTATAGAACAGAGTAGAACTGCCCCATAGGGCTTCCAAGGAGGGGCTGGTAGATTCTAACTGGCCACATTTTGGTTAGCAGCATGTGTTTTATAGTGACCCATGTTTCTCTGAGGATCTCATCATTTTTTTCCTCTATTTTTTTCATCTCTGTTCTTCAGATTGCATAATCTCTACTGCTCTACCTTCAGATTTTATTATCTTCTTTCTGGAATTTCAAATCTACTGTTAAGCTGGTCTAGTAAAATTTTCATTTCACATACTGTACTTCTCAACTGCAGAATTTCCATTTGGATCTTTTTTAAAATTTATATCTCTTTTTTACATTCTTTATTTGATAAGACATTATCATCATAGCTTCCTTTACTTCCTTAAGCATGGTTTCCTTTAGTTCGCTGTACATATGTATAACGGCTGCTTTGAAGTCTATGTTAAATATGACTTCTGGGCCCTCTCAAGGCAGTTTCTCTTTTCTGATTTTTTTTTTCCTCTGTATGGACCACTCTTCCCTGCCATAAGTCTCATTATTTTTGTTGAAAACTGGTATTTTAGATACTATATTGTAGCAATTCTGGATATTAATTCCCTTCCCCACTGAGGAATGTTGTTGTTTGCATGTTTATTTGTTCAGTGACTTGACTGGTCTATTTAAGTGAAGTCAATTTACCTTCATTGTGAAGGCTTTGATAAAAGGCACAGGTTTTGTCATGCACACTGTCATCCTGGTTTTAGCAGGGTTCTTTTCCACTGTCTCTTCCCCTTATGCTCCTATTAAGTTGTCTGCCTCTGTTGTTATCACACCCAGCTGTTTGGCTCTACTAATTACTGGCTGATTGCTCTACTGTTTTCAGCAATACCCTGTTGCATAAATTTATCCAGAATCAATTCAATTAAATTAATGGCCTTTTGTATGGTTAAGGATCCCTGGTGGTGCAGTGGTTAAGTGCTCAGCTACTAACCAAAAGGTTGGTGGTTCAAACCTACCAGTATCTCTACAGGAGAAAGATGTGGCAGTCTGTTTCTGTAAAGATTACAGCGTTGATCAAAACCTCTGGGACACAGCAAAAGCAGTGCTCAGAGGCCAATTTATATCAATAAATGCACACATACAAAAAGAAGAAAGAGCCAAAATCAGAGAACTGTCCCTACAACTTGAACAAATAGAAAGTGAGCAACAAAAGAATCCATCAGGCACCATAAGAAAACAAATAATAAAAATTAGAGCTGAACTAAATGAATTAAAAAAAAAAATGAATTAGAGAACAGAAAAACAATTGAAAGAATTCACAAAGCCAAAAGCTGGTTCTTTGAAAAAATTAACAAAATTGATAAACCATTGGCTAGACTGACTAAAGAAATATAGGAAAGGAAACAAATAACTCAAATAAGAAACGAGATGGGCCACATCACAACAGACCCAACTGAAATTAAAAGAATCATATCAGATTATTACGAAAAATTGTACTCTAACAAATTTGCAAACCTAGAAGAAATGGATGAATTCCTGGAAAAACACCACCTACCTAAACTAACACAATCAGAAGTAGAACAACTAAATAGACCCATAACAAAAAAAGAGATTGAAAAGGTAATCAAAAAACTCCCAACAAAAAAAAAAGCCCTGGCCCAGATGGCTTTACTGCAGAGTTCTACCAAACTTTCAGAGAAGAGTTAACACCACTACTACTAAACGTATTTCAAAGCATAGAAAATGACGGAATACTACCTAATTCATTCTATGAAGCCACCATTTCCCTGATACCAAAATCACGTAAAGACATCACAAAAAAGAAAATTACAGACATAAATCCCTCATGAACATAGATGCAAAAATCCTCAACAAAATTCTAGCCAATAGAATTCAACAACATATCAAAAAAATAATCCACCATGACCAAGTGGGATTTATACCAGGTATGCAAGGCTGGTTTAACATTAGAAAAATCATTAATGTAATCCACCATATAAATAGAACAAAAGACAAAAACCACATGATCTTATCAATTGATGCAGAAAAGGAATTTGACAAAGTCCAACACCCAGTTATGATAAAAACTCTCAGCAAAATAGGAATTGAAGGAAGATTCCTCAACATAATAAAGGACATCTATTTTTTTTTATATACAAAGCCAACAGCCAACATCACTCTAAATGGAGAGAGCCTGAGAGCATTTCCCTTAAGAACAGGAACCAGACAAGGATGCCCTTTATCACCGCTCTTATTCAACATTGTGCTAGAGGTCCTAGCCAGAGCAGTTAGGCTAGACAAAGAAATAAAGGGCATCCGGATTGGCAAGGAGGAAGTAAAATTATCTCTATTTGCAGATGACATGATTTTATACACAGAAAACCTAAGGATTCCTCCAGAAAACTACTGAAACTAATAGAAGAGTTGGCACAGTCTCAGGTTATAAGATAAACATACAAAAATCACTTGGATCCCTCTACATCAACAAAAAGATCATTGAAGAGGAAATCACCAAATCAATACCATTCACAGTAGCCCCCAAGAAGATAAAATACTTAGGAATAAATCTTACCAAATATGTAAAAGACCTATACAAAGAAAACTACAAAGTACTACTACAAGAAACTAAAAAGGACCTACTTAAGTAGAAAAACATACCTTGCTCATGGATAGGAAGACTTAACATAGTAAAAATGTCTATTCTACCAAAAGCCGTCTGTACATACAATGCACTTCCAATCCAAATTCCAATGTCATTTTTTAATGTGATGGAGAAACAAATCACCAACTTCATATGGAAGGGAAAGAAGCCTCGGATAAGCAAAGCATTACTGAAAAAGAAGAAGAAAGTGGGAGGCCTCACTCTACCTGATTTCAGAAGCTATTATACAGCCACAGTAGTCAAAACAGCCTGGTACTGGTACAACAACAGGCACATAGACCAATGGAACAGAATTGAGAACCCAGATGTAAATCCATCCACATATGAGCAGCTGATATTTGACAAAGGCCCAGTGTCAGTTAATTGGGGAAAAGATAGTCTTTTTAACAAATGGTGCTGGCATAACTGGATAACCATTTGCAAAAAAAATGAAACAGGACCCATACCTCACACCATGCACAAAAACTAACTCCAAGTGGATCAAAGACCTAAACATAAAGACTAAAACGATAAAGATCATGGAAGAAAAAATAGGGACCACCCTAGGAGCCCTAATACAAGGCATAAACAGAATACAAAACATTACCAAAAATGACGAAGAGAAACCCGATGACTGGGAGCTCCTAAAAGTCAAACACCTATGCTCATCTAAAGACTTCACCAAAAGACCACCTACAGATTGGGAAAGAATTTTTAGCTATGACATCTCTGACCAGTGCCTGATCTCTAAAATCTATATGATTCTGTCAAAACTCAACCACAAAAAGACAAACAACCCAATCAAGAAGTGGGCAAAGGATATGAACACGCACTTCACTAAAGAAGATATTCAGGCAGCTAACGGACACATGAGAAAACGCTGTCGATCATTAGCCATTAGAGAAATGCAAATTAAAACTATAATAAGATTCCATCTCACTCCAACAAGGCTGGCATTAATCCAAAAAACACAAAATAATAAATATTGGAGAGCCTGCGGAGAGATTGAAACTCTTACATACTGCTGGTGGGAATGTAAAATGGTACAACCACTTTGGAAATCTATCTGGCATTATCTTAAACAGTTAGAAATAGAACTACCATACGACCCAGAAATCCCACTCCTCAGAATATACCCTAGAGAAATAAGAGCCTTCACACAAACAGATATATGCACACCCATGTTTATTGCAGCTCTGTTTACAATAGCAAAAAGCTGGAAGCAACCAAGGTGTCCATCAATGGATGAATGGTTAAATAAATTGTGGTATATTCACACAATGGAATACTATGCATCGATAAAGAACAGTGAGGAATCTGTGAAACATTTCATAACATGGAGGAACCTGGAAGGCATTATGCTGAGCGAAATTAGTCAGAGGCAAAAAGACAAATATTGTATAAGACCACCATTATAAGGTCCTGAGAAATAGTATAAACTGAGAAGAACACATACTTTTGTGGTTATGAGGGGGGGAGGGAGGGAGGGTGGGAGAGGGTTTTTTACTGATTAGTTAGTAAATAAGAACTACTTTAGGTGAAGGGAAGGACAATACTCAATACATGGAAGGTCAGCTCAACTGGACTGGACCAAAGGCAAAGAAGTTTCCGGGATAAACTGAATGCTTCAAAGGTCAGTGGAGCAAGGGCAGAGGTTTGGGGACTATGGTTTAAGGGGACTTCTAAGTCACTTGGCAAAATAATTCTAGTATGAAAACATTCTGCATCCCACTTTGAAATGTGGCGTCTGGGGTCTTAAATGCTAACAAGCGGCCATCTAAGATGCATCAATTGGTCTCAACCCACCTGGATCAAAGGAGAATGAAGAACACCAAGCTCACACGATAACTATGAGCCCAAGAGACAGAAAGGGCCACATGAACCAGAGACTTACATCATCCTGAGACCAGAAGAACTAGTTGGTGCCCGGCCACAACCAATGACTGCCCTGACAGGGAGCACAACAGAGAACCCCTGAGGGAGCAGAAGATCAGTGGGATGCAGACCCCAAATTCTCACAAAAAGATTACACTTAATGGTCTGACTGAGACTAGAGGAATCCCGGCGATCATGGTCCCCAAACCTTCTGTTGGCTCAGGACAGGAACCATTCCCGAAGACAACTCATCAGACATGGAAGGGACTGGACAGTGGGTAGGAGAAAGATGCTGATGAAGAGTGAGCTATTTGTATCAGGTGGACACTTGAGACTGTGTTGGCATCTCCTGTCTGGAGGGGGGATGGTAGGGTAAAGAGAGTTGGAATCTGGCAAAATTGTCACGAAAGGAGAGACTGGAAGGGCTGACTCATTAGGGGGAGAGAAAGTGGGAGTGTGGAGTAAGGTGTATATACACTTATATGTGACAGACTGTCTTGATTTGTAAAAGTTCACTTGAAGCTCAATAAAAAGAAAAAAAGATTATAGCCTTGGAAACCCTATGGGATGATTCTGCTCTGTTCTATAGGGTCTCTATGAGTCAGAATCTACTTGACAGAAAAGGTTAGATTTGGGGTTTTTTTCTTTGTTTGTTTGTTTTTTGCATGGTTAGTTGTTGTAGCTAGTCTTTGTGAATTGTACTAACTACAGGAGGGTTCTTCTTAGCTGTGTCTTCCCCTGCTTCTCTGTGGTAAGTTATCTGACCTACAATTTAGCTTGACATTCTCATGGAACTACCAGCCTATTGCCATTGAATGCATTCCATCTCATAGTGACCCTATAAGATAGAGTAGAGCTGTCCCACAGGGTTTCCAAGGAGCAGCTGGTGGATTCAAACTGCCGACCTTTTCGTTAGTAGCCAAGCTCTTAAGAACCAGGGTTCCCATAGAGCTACCAGCATTCTCTTAATTGCATACCATCAAAATCTCCATTGTTTCTGATCGTTAGCCATTAAAATGCAAATCAAAACTACAATAAGATCCCATCTCACTCCAACAAGGCTGGCATTAATCCAAAAAACACAAAATAATAAATGTTGGAGAGGTTGTGGAGAGACTGAAACACTTATACACTGCTGGTGGGAATGTAAAATGGAGCAACCACTTTGGAAATCGATTTGGCCCTTCTTTAAAAAGCTAGAAATAGAACTACCATAGGATCTAGCAATCCTACTCCTTGGAATATATGCTAGAGAAATAAGAGTCTTCACACAAACAGATATATGCACACCCATGTTCATTGCAGCACTGTTTACAATAGCAAAAAGATGGAAGAAATCAAGGTGCCCATCAACAGATGAATGGATAAATTATGGTATATTCACACAATGGAATACTACCCATGGATAAAGAACAATACAAATCTGTGAAACATTTCATAACATGGAGGAATCTGGAAGGCATTATGCTGAATGAAATTAGTCAGTTGCAAAAGGACAAATATTGTATGAGACAGCTATTACAAGAACTCGAGAAATAGTCTAAACAGAGAAGAAAATATTATTTGATGGTTACGGGGCGGGGAGGGAGGGAGAGGAGTATTCACTAATTAGATAGTGGACAAGAACTATTTTAGGTGAAGGGAAAGATAACACACAATACAGGAGAGGTCAGCACAACTGGACTAAACCAAAAGCACTGAAGTTCCCTGAATAAACTGAACACTTCAAAGGCCAGCGTAGCAGGGGCAGGGGTTTGGGGACCATGGTTTCAAGGGACATCTAAGTCAATTGGCATAATAAAATCTATTAAGAAAACATTCTGCACCCCACTTTAGAGAGTAGTATCTGGGGTCTTAAATGTCAGCAAGTGGCCATCTAAGATGCAGCAATTGGTCTCAACCCACCTGGAGCAAAGGAGAATGAAGAACACCAAAGACACAAGGTAATTATGAGCCCAAGAGACAGAAAGGGCCACATAAACCAGAGACTACATCAGCCTGAGACCAGAAGAACTTAATGGTGCCCAGCTACAACCGATGACTGCCCTGACAGAGAACGCAACAAAGAACCCCTGAGGGAGCAGGAGAACAGTGGGATGCTGACCTCAAATTCTCATAAAAAGACTTAATGGTTTGATTGAGACTAGGAAGCCCCGGAGGTCATGGTCCCTAGACCTTCTGTTAGCCCAAGACAGGAACCATTCCCAAAGCCAACTCTTCAGACAGGGATTGGACTGGGATAGAAAATGATACTGGTGAGGCGTGAGCTTCCTGGATCAAGTAAACACATGAGACTATGTGGGCAGCCCCCATCTAGAGGTGAGAGGAGAGGGCAGATGTGGTCACGAGCTGGCCGAATGGACGTGAAAGTAGAGAGTGGAGAGAAGGAGTGTGCTGTCTCATTAAGGGGAGAGCCACTAGGAGTATATAGCAAGGTGTATATAAATTTTTGTATGAGAGACTGACTTGATTTGTAAATCTTCACTTAAAGCATAATAAAATTTTTAAAGAAAAAAATCTCCATTGTTTCTGAGAGCACCCTTAGGCTTGAAATTTTCACACTCTGTTATAAATAGGGTCAGTTTATTTGGGAAGAGCTTCAGAGTTCTCTGTTCTTACAGACTGTCTCTCTACCTAGGCAAAATCTCTGAGTACTGCTCCAGAGTTGAAGGCAGGTACAGTGGCCTACTTCTCTGGGAGTGACACCCCTGCTATACTAGCATGGCATTAGACAGCAGAAGTAGCCTCTGATCTTTTCACTTGCCTCTCCCAGCGTGGAAACTTTTCTCTACAAGCAAGCTGGGGTTAGGGCAATTGGGGCCCCAGTATTTGCAGTTTGCCACACCTGAGGTAGAGCTATGAGCGAGCGCTGAGTGGATGAAGGGAACTCCCAACTTCTAAGTCATGCTCACCTAGAATTAAGTCTCCTCAACATGTAGCTGGGGAGGGGGTGGATGAGAAAAGCTGGTAATATGCTCCTCTCATGGAGTTTTATTGTAGCTCTTGACTGAGAGATGGCAAGAGAAGGATCCTGTCTTCCCGAGCATGCTCATCTGGAGCGTAGTTTACATCATGCTGAGCTTTGTGGAAGGGAGCAATTTGTGGTTTGAGTATCACAGACTCTCACTGTTTTCAATGTGATGAATTCACTTTTATATGGCCTTTCTCACCATGGTCTCGTGACTCCTACAAAATGATTGGGTGGGACTATGCAAATAAGTTGCTTGTGGCCCACCAAGGGAATTGAACACCTTGCTAATAATGCAAATAAGGTGCATGGAACCCCTCTGGGGGTGGGACCATGTAAATAAGGTGTATGGAACCCTAATGAGGGGATTGGTCAGTTTTGCCATCCTGCTAAGCTTAAAAGAGAGCCAATCCCAAGCAGAGGGAGGACCTCACCACCACCAAGAAGAAGAGATGGGAGTGGAGCATGTCCTTTGGACCCAGGGTCCCTATACTGATAGCCTCCTGGACCCAAGACACAGAAAGAGTATTTTAATTATTTAGTGCTGCTAAAACAAAAATACCACAAATGGATGACTTTAACAAAGAGAAATTTGTTCTCTCACAGTCTAGGAGGCTAGAAGTCCGAATTCAGGGTGCTAGCTCCAGGGAAAGGCTTTCTCTGTTGGCTCTGGGGGAAGGTCCTTATCATCAATCTTCCCCTATTCTATAAGCTTCTCAGCGCAGGGACCCCAGATCCAAAGGAAATGCTCTTCTGGCTCTATTTTCTTGGTCATAGGAGGTTCTCATGTCTCTCTACTCACTTCCCTCTTGTATATCTCAAAAGAGATTGACTTAAAACAAAACCTAATCTTGTAGATTGAGTCCTGCCTCATTAACATAACTGCTGCTGATCCCACCTCGTTAACATCGTAGAGGTAGGATTTACAACACATAGGAAAATCACATCAGATGACAAAATGGTGGACAATCACACAATACTGGGAATCATGGTCTAGCTAAGTTGACACAGAGTTTTGGGGGACAGAATTCAACCCATAACACAGAGAGACAACTGTAACACCAGAAATGGTGCAAGACAGTGAAAAGCAGTGGCAGAGAAATGGCTGCAGCAGAACCAGGAGACTGGCGTGAGACAGAGCAGGAGAATTCCCAGCTCGTGGAATAAGGCAGCTACAGTGGGCGTGCCAACCCACGGAGCAAGAGAGCTGAGCACCTTCAGGCAAGAAGCTTCCTGGCAGAGTGGGGTACCTCTAGGCACTTACTGGTGGAGCTAAAGAGTTTTATAACACTTGCCCAAGCAGAGCAGATGCCAGGCCATGGGACCAAAGTGCAGAGAGCCGAGAGAAAGGCCTGCCAGCAGGCACAGTGGAGAAGCTGTCCTGACCAAAGAACTTATTCTGAGTCATTCCTGATCCTGAATTCTAACCTGTTACTTTCCTAACAGACTCCATAACTGTGAGTATAGTCTGTGAGTTCTATATGGCCATTGCAATGAATTATCGAACCCAACAGAGAAGTAGAGAATGCCGTGGGAAAGATGGCTGGTGTCAGAATTGGTAAAAAGGTTGGAGAGAGGAGGTATTTCTGACCTCCACTTCATAGGAATCAGCCTTGGGCGGATCCTGATGGTGATTCTCTCTCCTCTCCCTCCTGAAGTTAGAGGAGGTCAGATACCCCCATGTTGTCATTTTTACACTGTTTTTAGCAAGATTTAGTACATCTTACTGAATAAATATGTCTTCATTTACTGTATGCTCCTAGAACAATTTCCAGAGATTAAAAAAAAATTTTTTTTTAATAATTCTTATCATCTATGATAGTTTGGCTTGGGAGCAAATCCAAAAGTCCCTCACACCACTGTTCCAAAAGTTGATCAATCATATGTGCTTATTTATGCATAATAATTTTTAACGAAGAATAGTTCAGAAATTTTGTACAAAGAGGGTGAAAGGAGAGATGAAGTTACTTTCATTTAATATCAGTCTGCACTGGGATATGTTATTTTTCTAGAAAAATAAGCAATTTCAAAGCTAGATCATAAAAGCAGATTCTGCCTTCCTTACTCTAAGACTTACTCTAGGAGTCCTAAGCCATCTTGTAAGATTATCCTGAGACAGCCATGCTGTGAGGAAGGCCAAGCCACATGGAAAGACTCAGCTGAGCCCAGACATCAAGTCATCACAGCCAAGGTGCCACTCCCAACCATTCAAGTCACCCCCAACTATTCAGGTCTTCCCAGCTGAGGCATCAGACATTGCATAGCAGAAACAAGCTGTCTCTGCTGGGCCCTGTCCAAAATTCTGATCCAGTCTCTGCTGGCAAAATAAAGTGGTTGTTTTACACCACCAAGTTTGGGGTGGTTTATCACACAACGACAGATAACTAGAACAGGAGAGAGACATTCAAGACATGTTCCAAAAACAGTTCTGTATTCACATGTTTCCTTTTCTTATACATCTTGATCACAGGTAGAAATTAATAAAAACATTTTGCAATGCAAGAAAGATCCAGGATCTCTTGCCATTATACTGGGGAATCCCCAGCCCATGAGCTAACCCAAGTTAGAGCAGTTCTTTCAACCGGCCTCAGGCTGGGCCCTGTGAATTACTAAACAGAGGCCATCTCCCACGTATGTAGATGTTAAAAAGAAGAAATACAGTGAGGAAGGAAGCTGAAGAGTTTCACAAAGGCAGAGCTGACTTCGTTGATTTCACTACAGTCCAGCGATCTGGTGCTTAGATTTGTGGGCTCAGAAACCTAAAGTGATCAGCACTTAACCCACAATTTTTTTTTTTTTTTTTAGTGACTCATGGCAACTCATGTTACAGAGGATAGTTTCATAGGGTTTTCTTCATGGAAGCAGATCACCAGGCCATCTAGCACCATTAGATGGGTTCAAACCACCAACCTTTAGCGTGCTATCATTCTAGGTGGTACTGTGTTAAAACCAGGGTTGGTAACCCAGGAAATTTTCTTGGGGAGCAAAGAATTAAAGCAAAGTGTATTACTGAATAACATCAATGATTAATGGAAATTAGATTCAAATAGGCTGGCAGACACATCTGCCCACAGAGGAAAAGATGAGCAGGACAAGGCAGGCACGGCCCACTTTTGCCTCAGGCCTCCCATCCCTGCATGCATGCTGCCCTTGCTCATCCAGCACCTCTCTGGTTGACACCTCATTTCCTTAGATTTGTGAATACCTCTCCTTAGGTCACTAGGGCCTTCCTACCACTCCTTGTCAAGAGGAATGGAGGCTCAGTATTATCAGATCTTCTGACTTCAGGAAAAGAGGCTAGAAATCCAGGTTTTAATTTTTAAATTCCTGATTTTTAGAAGATTGACTCAAAATGTTTGGGAGCTGTATGTTGGGATCAAACAAAACTCATCTGCAGGCCGAATCAACCCTGCAAGCAGCCAGGCTGCCACCTCTGGGGAATGTCAGGTCTCCTGACTGACTGCAGGCCGGGCCAGACTGCTTGCGAAAGTCCCTGCACAGACATCACTGGGAAACTCCTCAGCCCTGCACACAGGCCCAGATGAAGGAGACAGGCCCAACAACAGGCCTCTTGTTGAGCTTAGGGGCCTGGTTCACTGAGGAGCAGAATGACTGCCTTCCACGGATATATCTGTTGTTTCTGAGTGCCGATGTGGCTGGAAGCACAAAAGGCAGTAAGCAAATGGCTCAACATTCCTCCAAACTGGCAGACAACATGGGCCACACAGTTGGCAGAGACAACTGAACTTTGGGCACAGTGGCGTGAGACCCCTGGGAGATGAGAGAGAGCTGCACCAGCCAACTGCATCCTCGTCTTGTTTATCTGGTTGTCTGACTTGTTTCCTACTTCACAAGCAAACCCAAGTACAGCAACCTTGGACCAACCTCATCTCGGTTCTCACACATCCTCAAACCTGGACCAGACTCCACGGCTTGAAACAGGGAGAGACTACTTTGAAGAATGCTCTCATCCAAGCTTTTGTGGGCACTTCCTGCTGCCCATTGTCACCTCTTAGCTGGATGCACACGAGCTGGTCCAGCATCATGACAAACGGCCCAGCACCTGCCCTTTTCCCATACCTACATGACGACTACAGCCTGGATTTTCTGGGACAGTTATAGTTATGAATGATGTGGTCCTTTATCTCCATGGGATCTAGAAAGGCAGTTCCCATAAAAACTCAGCGGTTTTTTGGATCTAACAACAACACCAAAGGTGCGGTTGAGGTGACTGCAACTCATAGAGATACCGTGTGAAAAGCGGGCCTCTGGGTGGACTCCAACCTCCCACCTTTCAGTTAGCACGCATTAACCATTTGCACCACCCAGGGGCTCAAAACCTGGGACCAGATTTTGAGCCGGCCTTTGGCCAGCTGTGTGTCCTTGAGCACTGAGTGCTACTTATCCTTTTAGGGACTCAATTCTCCTCTTCTGTAAAAAAGATGCAGCAAGCCTTCCTCCTAGAATTGCCCCGAGGATTCTTAAGGGTCCAGAACCTGCAGGGAGGGTGACCAAGCATCTGAGCGCACTAGCCTCCCCTGCCTGCACCTAGAGCTGTGACTCGGGGTCCAGGCCAGGCACTCCGAAAACACGAGCCCCCTCCTCCTACTGTCCCTAGCCAAAGTTGATCGCCGCAGAACGGCACTCAGGCTGATGACCATCCACCCACAAAAAAGCACCCAAAATCTGTCAAAACTCGCCTGCAAGCCTCCTCCCCTGACCCCATCCCCCTCCTTGGTAAGTGTGGGAACCAATCCCTTAACAGGCTTGGAGCTTTTTGGGAAGGGGCAGATGTGGGGCTATAAAACTTGCAACCTCCGAGTTCCCAGGCTCTTTGTCAACCCAGCAGGCCATGTCACCTCACAGCTAATGTAGGCTGTAGCCCGGAGCTCCCCTGGGAAGGTGGAAAAGCGCCAAGCCTGGAGTTTAGAAAGCACAAGCAGCCCACAGTGCCGGGTTTAAAGCTGCAAGCAACAGGCTACAGGAAAGAAGGAACGGATCTCTTGAGTGGCACTGTCAGAGGAGAAGTCATTTCTACCAGGAAACTGGAAGAGATAGAGGCCATCGTTTTGCTCTATCAGGAAGCTAGCCAGTGCCCCGGAAGTGCCGCGTGGCACCAAGCCTCTTTCCACCTCAGCGCAGCTGCAGCACTGGCTCCTACAGGACCTGCAGGCCTCGGCCTCATGGGGTGCTCCACATTTGCTCATTTCCAAAGAGAACAGGCTTCCTGCAACCAAACATTCCCTTCCTGAAATTGGCAACCCAGGTGCCTTTTGGAAACTTCCTTCATGCCCAGAACTTCACCAAGACCCAGTCAAGGTCGCGTTGGGAATGAAAGGCTGGCCCTGTTTATTGGGAAGGATGCTGCCGCTCCCACAACTGGAAAAAGCAGTTTTGGTTCCTGAAGCACTCATTTCAACAGGCTTTGTGAAGACACACTCTCCAGTGCAGTCAGAGAGACAGGCTGCCAGCAAGCTAGCTGTCTGTCAGCCCTGTTTTCTCTGAACTTCTGGCTCAGTGGGAAAGGAAATGAAAACTTTACTTTTAATTTCCAGTGTGACCCACAATGCTACAGGGTCCTGGCCCGGGGCTCAGAGAACACAGCCATGCACTGACATGAAGGGCTCTGTGCAGGGTCCCTGTCCACCAAAGAGCAGCCACAGCACTCACCATTCTGAATCGTAAAAGGTTCTAGGAACAGCGGCCTGAGACCCTCAGAAAAGTCCTACAGACATCCCGAAAGCCATGAACTTATAGCAATACTTACGTTTGCAAACTGCCTAATGATTTAGGCAGTATTTTCACCCTCAGCCTACACCCCACTTGACTGCTTCATGGATAGACTTTCCATCCTTTCAACTCCAGAAGTCTACCACACAATCATTTGCCAAGCAAGCATGGTGATTTTGCCGTGGATTTCTTTGAGGTCAGTTTATGAAATAATATGCAGAACTAGCCCCGACAACAAGTGAAAGAGGAGAAGTTGGAGAAAGAAGCAGCAGGCTCAGTAACCTAAGAAAACAATGCTCATCGAAAAGGATGAGCTGCCATCTCTCTCTCCTTGGCTCCATGGAAGGAGTCTAGAGGAAATGGGGGACCATGGCAAGCATGCAGACCCCAGCTTGTTTTGTTTGGCTCTCATGACACTATGTTTTATTGTGAAAAAATATATAAACAAAAAGTTTGCCATTTTAGCCGTTTTAAGTGTACAATTCAGTGACATTAATCACATTCATCATGTTGTGCAATGATCACCATTATCTATTTCCAAATGTTTTTCACTGTCCTAAGCAGAAACTCTGTACCCATTAAGCAAATAACTTCACATTCCTCCCTCCCCCCAGCCCCTGGTAACCACTAATAAACTTTTCTGTCCCTGCATTGCCTATTCTATGTATTTCATATAAGTGGAATCATAAAATATTTGTCCTTCTGTGTCTGATTTATTTCACTCCACATAAGGTTTTCAAAGGAGCCCTGGTGGCACAGTGGTTAAGCACTTTGCTGCTAACTGAATGGTTGGTAGTTCAAACCCACCAGCTGCTCCATGGGAGAAAGAAGTGGTGGTCTACTTCCATAAAAATTATAGCCTGGAAACCCTGTGGGGGAGTTCTACTCAGTCCTATGGGGTAGGTATGAGTTAGAATCAACTTGATGGCAGTGGATTTGTTTTTGTTTGTTTGGTTGGTTTTAACGTTTTCAGATTTCATCCATGTTGTGGCATGCATCAGAATCTTATTTCTCTGGACTGAATAATATTCCAATGTATGGATATAAAACCAAAAAAACCCACCAAACCCAGTGCCGCCAAGTCGATTCCAACTCATAACGACCCTATATGGATATACCACATTCATTTATCCATTCATCTGTTGATGACCATTTGGATTGTTTCCAACTTTTGGCTATTGGGAATCATGCTGCTGTAAACACTGGTATACACGTTTGACTCCCTGCTTTCAAGTCTCTTGGCTTGAAACTGAGAGTGGAATTGCTGGGACATACGTAGTTCTACGCCTAACATTTTGAGGAACAGTCATACTGTTTTCCACAGTGGCTGTACCATTTTCCATTCTCACCAGCAATACTTAAGAGTTCCAGTTTTTCCACATCCTCCCCAACACTTGTTATTTTCCATTTTTCTGGTACTAGCCACCCTAAGAAGAATGAGGTGTCAAGGCATTTTTTAAAGAGTTGAATTAGTTGCCAAAGTTCAAAAGTCAAGATATTACACTTAAAAATCTTGTCTCCTTGACAGAAAAAAAAAAAAAAAAAAACTGCCAATCAAGAATAATATAGCCTGCAAAACTCTCTTTCAAATATGATGATGAAATTAGAACAATTCCAGGTAAACATAATTAAGGGAATTTGGAAAATTCAAACCAAACTTATAAGAAATATTAAAGGGAGTCTTTTTTTTGGTTAGAGAACCAACAACATCAGACAACAACTGGAGTCTAGGAGAAAAGGCAGCATCAGCCACATACAAAGCTAAAAGACTTAAATCAGGAAAACAGATATGCCAATCTGTAAATGAAGAAAACACCGAAACAATAAAAAGAGGAATAAACAGTATAGTATAAACTTTCAAATGGAGAGGAAGTCAAGGTGATATCAGGTAATAAAAGACTGGTTCAAACTTAAGAAGATAAGGGTATATTTCAAGGTAACCACAAAGAAAGTTAACAAACCTACTCATCCGAATAAAAAAGAAGAAAAACATAAAGTCTCAGTAAATACAAAATTTATAATAACAAAAGAAAAGAAAATCCACAAAGGAAACTCAGCACAGAAAAGTAAGGAACAAAGACAATGTCAGCACCACACAAAAAAGCACAACAATATGACAGCAATAAACTCATGCCTATCAATAATCACACTAAGTGTAAATGGCTTAAGTACACCTATAAAGAGACAGAGATCAGCACAATGAATTAAAAAGCATGACCCATCAATATGCTGTCTACAAAAAACACATCTTAGACACAAAGACATATATATATTACAAATCAAAGGAAGAAAAAATATATCAAGCAAACACAGTAACAAAAAAAAAGGCAGAAGTGGGAATACTAAAAATCCAAAAAAACCAAACCCACTGCCCTCGAGTCAATTCCGACTCATAGTGACCCTATAGAACAGAGTAGAAGTGCCCCATAGAGTTTCCGAGGAGCACCTGGTAGATTTGAACTGCTGACCTCTTGGTTAGCAGCCGTAGCACTTAACCACTATGCCACCAGGTTTCCTGGCAATACTAATCTCAGAAATAAAGTAGATTTTAAGGCAAAATCAACCATAAAAGACAAGGAAAGGCCTTATATAATGATTAAAGAGACAATCCACCAAAAAGACATAATCTTAGTAAATATCTACATATCCAATGACAGGGCTCCAAAATACATTAAACAAACTCTAACAGCACTGAAAAGAGAAAGAGGCAGTTCCACAATAACAGTAGGAGCTTTCGACACACCACTCTCAGTAAAGGGGAACATCTAGAAAGAAACTCACTAAATGTACAGAATATCTAAAGGCCAAAATCAACTTTACCTCATAGACATGCATAGAACACTCCACCCAACAGCAGCAAAGTATACATTATTTTCCAACGCACACAAAAAAAAGCCCTAGCCCGGACAACTTCCCCAGAGAATTCTACCAAACATTTGGAGAAGTGCTCACACCAGTGCTACTCAAAATATTTCAGAGCATTGAAAAGGAAGGAATACTTCTGAATTCATTCTATGAAGCCAGCATCACCCTGATACAAAAGCCAGGCATACAAAAAAAAAAAAAAAAAAAAACTACCCTATGGGAAAGAGTAGAACTGCCCCATAGGGTTTCCAAGCAGCAGCTGGTGGATTTGAACTGCTGACCTTTTCATTAGCAGCTGAGTTCTTAACCACTACACCACAAAAAAAGGACATTACAGACCAATATCTCTCATGAATATATATGCAAAAATATCTCAGCAAAATTCTAGCCAATAGAATTCAGCATCATATAAAAAAAAAAAATACACCATGACCAAGTGGGATTCACACCAGGTATGCAAGGATGGTTCAACATTAGAAAATCAATCAATGTAATCCACCACACAAATAGAACAAAAGAAAAGAATCACATGATCATCTCAATCAATGCAGGATACTTCAACACCTCAACAACAAAAAGACAAATAATACAATTAAAAAATGGGGAAAGGATATGGACACTTCACCATAGAAGACAATCAGGTGGCTAACAGACACAAGAGGAAATGTTCCAGATTAGAGAAAGGCCAATCAAAGCCACAATGAGATATCATCTCAACCTGCTGTTACTGGCACTAATAAAAAAATAAAATAAACAACAAATATTGGAGAGGTTGCACAGAGATTGGAACTCTTATGCGCCGCTGGTGGGGATGTAAAATGGTCCAACCATGATGGAAAACGATATGGCGCTCCCTTAAAAACCTAGAAATAGAAATACCATACTAGCCAGCAATCCCACTCCTAGGAATATATCCTAGAGAAATAAGAGCTGTCACACTTGTGTTCACTGCAGCATTGTTCACAGTAGCAAAACTATGGAAACAACCTAAGTGCCCATCGACAGATGAATGGATAAACAAACTATGGTACATACGTACAATGGAACACTACACAACGATAAAGAACAATGATGAATCCAGGAAATGTCTCACGACATGCATGAATCTGGCAGGCATTATACTGAGTGAAATAAGTAAGTTACAAAAGGACAAATATTGTATGAGACCACTATTATAAAAACCCAAGAAAAGGTTTACACACAGAAAAAACAATCCCTGATAGTTCTGAAGGAGGGGAGGAATGGAAAAGGGAAATCACTAACTAGATAGTGGACAAGTGTCAACTTCAGTGAAGGGAAAGACAACACACAATATAGGGGAAGTCAGCACATCTTGACCAAGGCAAAGTCATAGAAGCTTCATAGACACTTCCAGACACTTCGAGGGACTGAGTTACTGGGGCTGAGGGCTAGGAGCCATGGTCTGGGGGGACATCTAGATCAATTGGCATAACATAGTTTATAAAGAAAATGTGCTACAATCTACTTTGGCGAGTGGCATCTGGGGTCTTAAAAGCTTGTGAGTGGACATCTAAGATACATTTATTGGTCTCAGCAAGTTCGGAGCAAAGGAGAATGAAGAAAACCAAAGACACCAGGAAAATATCAGTCCAAAGGACTAATGGACCATATGAATCACAGCCTCCATAAGCCTGAGCCCAGAAGAACTAGATGGTGCTTGGCTACCACAACCAATGGCTCTGAGAGGGATCAAAATAGAGGGTCCTGGATAGAGCGGGAGAAAAATATACGACAAAATTCAAATTCACAAAAAAAGACAAGGCTTACCGGTCTAACAGAGCCTGCGGAAACCCCAAGACTACAGGCCCTGGACATCCTACTAACTCAGAACTGAAGCCTTCCCGAAGTCCACCTTTCAGCCAAAGATTAGACAGGCCTCTAAGACAAACAATAACACACATGAGGAATGTGCTTCTTAGTTCAACCAAGTACGCCAGACCAAATGGGCAACATCTGCCCAGAAGCAAAGTCAAGAAGGTGGGAAAGGACAGGAAACCTGGATGAATGGACACTGAGAACCCAGGGTGGAAAGGGAAAGGTGGAGAGTGCTGACACATTGTGGGGGTTGCAACAACATCCTAAAACAATTTGTGTGTAAAATTTTTGAATGAAAAACTCATTTGTGCTGTAAACTTTCACCTATAACATAACAAAATTTAAAAAATAATAAATCCTGATTTCTGGCTTTGCTTCAGTAGCTGTGTGATTAGTATACACTGGGCCCATCACCCTGCTTGCCAGCTCCCGTGTACCTGGGAGCTTCTACCCTTCAAGGTAAAAGCACTATCTCCAGGGAATCCCATGCATCTGTGCCAGGCCACTGTAAGCTTTTGAGTTCCTGAACCCTGTTCTAGAGCAAATAAAACATACTCTACGCACTTGGACCAGGGCAATTAAGATGCAAAATTTCAAATACAGTTCAGAGCCCTGTGAGAAAATTCTTTAAAATGTGTTCTTACTCATGCTTAACCTATAAATTAGGCAAGCAACAAACAGAAAAGAGCATGGAGTGTGATCAGAGAGCTGCACCTGGCAGGTTGTCCCAGCCCACACGTGGTGGGCTACATGCTCTCACCTGTCTTTCTGGCACTGAGCTTCCCCTCCCACCTCTGTTCTCTCAGTAGACAGCTCTTCTGGCTCCGGTGAAGGATCCAGTGCTACAAACCTGTCTTAGAGGGACACAGGGCTGCTCCTCCTCCTTCCCGCCTGCCAAGGCCTGAGGCCAGGGCCCTGAATCGAACAGTGTGAGAGAGCTAGTGTCCCACATGTTCACTCCGCAGTCAAAGGGTTTGTGATGTGGAAAAGATTCGTGATGTGAAAATCTGCGACCTGGAAACAAGGTGGAGCCCCTCAGCTCACTGTGCACACTCAGTCATGGCTACTGCCCAGCATCTCAAACAATAGCTCTTCAAGTGATCGATGCGCCCCGGCCAAAGCCAGTGGCGAACAGCCTCCTCGCTCTCCTCCGTGGCAGCATTCCTACCAGGCAAGATGTTTGGAAGGATCTGGGGACAGGTCCAAAGTCCCAAATAAGGAAAAATATCTGCAAATGGGCACCAGAAGGACAGGAATACATGGTTACAAAATTGAATTTAACTGTCAAAAGAAAGTATTTGGAAACATAAACTGCCTGACATTATTTTTTCAAGTGTGGTCTTTAAACTGTGAGAAACAACTGTACTAGGAAGAACAAAGGGAACCTTGGATACTGTTTGTGTCCTGATATCCCTGGAAAGAAGGAACATCAAGTTGGCCAGAGTTCTCTGTCTCCCAGCACAATACATCCAACTTTCTGAAGCGAAGCCAGTACTCGGGCGCGGAGCAATCTGATTCTAAAACCCATCAGTGGTATTTATTTTTATTATCTGATGTAGAAAATCCTGGTTTTGAACAACTCAAAAAACATGCTCACAGGAACCACCTGGAAAAATTGGTGAGAGTGAATAGCAGCTGGAGGGTTACAAAACACAATCCAGCATTTTCAAGAAGAAAACCTACCATTCTGCTTTCCGAATTTCTCTTTTGGAATGTGTTACTCATTCAAGCACAACTGATAATTGAGTGGGGTATTCCACCATCTCTCCAAAAACAATAATGCCACATGTTCAAGATTCCACCACTGCAAAAACCTCGCATCCAAAAAAGTGTACAGAGTCAGTCTATGGTAACCATGTTGTACCAAATAAATCCTGGTGTTGTCACAGACTGGTCATGGTTCTTTCCATTTCTTACATGGGCTTTGAACAGACCATAAATCCGTTGATGAATTAGCCAGAGTCTGACCACAGTCCCTTCCACAGAGGGTAGGCTAGGTAGGATGGATTTAAGCCCAGTGGCCACGCAAGGGGAAAATCCTACACTGTCCCTGTTCATAAATTGGGGATGAGACATTTGGTGAAAATGCCCAGCGAGTTCTTGCCCATATCCTGAACAATTGTTTAGCCATTTGGACAAATGGCAGGAAAGCCCATTCCTTCTGGGCTCTGCTCCAGTCTCCCAGCAACAAACCATGATTACAGTCAATCACACTCCTCTGGGGCTCAGATTCCTGCCCCCTAAAAATAAAGGTGAGAAATATAGTCCCTAACAGCCTCCCAGCTCTGATACTACGTGATCTAACCTTGCCATTTGCAAGAGGAAGGAACGCAAAGACCAGGTAGTATAAGGAAATGGGCGGTGAAGACTAAAGAGACGTTGACAATAGGGTGATACAGCAGATTGCTCTCTCCCATATCCTTAGGAGTCCCCCTTGGCTTTCAGATAAAAATTCTGCCTAATTTTCAAAGGGAGACCCTGGGTGGCACAAACGGTTAACATGCTCAGCTACTAACTGAAAGGTTGAAGGTTAAGTCTACCCAGAGGCACCTCAGAAGAAAGGCATGGCAATCTACTTCCAAGAAAATCAGTCATTGAAAACCCTATGAAGTGCAGTTCTACCCTGACACACATGGGGCCACCATGAGTCAGAGTCAACTCAACAGCAACTGGTTACTGGCTAATTTCTAGACAAATTTTTCAGACCATGTTTAGCAGCCATAATACACAGAGATCTTGGCCTAAAGTACATCATCTACAAAGCCGAAAAGAGGCCCTATTTTGGAAGTGTCTTTGCCTGGGAAGAGTGAACCTTATCACCGCATTGAAGGTCCCCTGGAGAAGAGAGGGACCACATCATTATTAGTTATTTTCCACTCTTGTGACAGCGATAAACAAAGGGACGACGATGTCTGGAAAGCAATGATTCCAGGAAAGGCCTAGGTGTGTCAGTGAACAGCCAAATACTTATAAATATATGATGTAATATAGTCACAAAAAGGTTAAAAAAAAAACACAACCTTCTGATACACTGGGTGCATACAAAGAGGCAAAACACTGTGGGCCTGAGAAGTAACAAGGCGTTCTTTATCCTGTAGGTCCCAGCCCCTTATGAAGACCGCAGACAGTTTGGAGCACCCCAAGTTCAGAGGAACATTGAGAAACTGGAAACCTTCCAAGAAAAGAGCCACAAAGTTGAGTTACAGACTGTGAAGGGTTGAGCAACGGAGGGAGGGTCAATAGCATTAAACACTGGGTAGGTGCAGCATTGTACATCAATCAGAGCAGAACAACCTAACTAACGATCGTTGCAGGGCGCCACCCATGAAGACAGTCTCTATTCCCCTGAGTTAATTTAAACATATAAAAATCAAAAGCTTCTATATGGCAAAAGTCCAAGAGATCGATAAAACATTAGCTGTCAAGGCTCTGAGGAAATGGGCACTCTTCCACATTGCTGGGTGAGAGCAAAATGGTAAAATGCCAGTGGAGAGGGATTTTACATCTTTCAAAATTATAAATGTTGTGTGCCCTAGCAATCTCACTTCTGGGAATTTATCCTGTGGATGAAACCAAAACCAAACCAAATTCATTGCCGTCGAGTCAATTCCAACCCCAAACCAAACCAAAACAAATTCATTGCCGTCGAGTCAATTCCAACCCATGGCGACCCCATAGATACACCTGCATAAGGACAGATGTACAGGGTGATTGGTTGAATGGTCATTTGTTACACTATAAACAACACAAGTACACAACACTTGTTGTTAGTTGAGTCGATTCCAACTCATGGCGACCCCATGTGTGCAGAGTAGAACTGCTCCATAGGGTTTTCAAGGCTGTGACCTTTCAGAAGCAGATTGCCAGGCCTTTCTTTTGAGGTGCCTCTGGGTAGGTGTGAACTTCCAATCTTTTGATTAGCGGCTGAGAGGATTTGTACCGCCAAAGGACTCCCCAGTGAATACCAGGCAGCTATAAAGGAGAATAAGAAAGCTCTTGGTGTCCTAGGGAGAGATCATCAGGATAAAACGTTCAGTGAGAGAAGCAAGGTGGTTCTGTTATGAAAGGAAGAAAAATAAGTATGTGTATATATACATATATACATGCATATGTATATAATTTCTTTGTATTTCCATAAAGAAACACCAGAAGAAAGCACTTGTGCACACGCCCCAGGCACACTCACATAACCAATAAAGGTGGTTATGTTTGGGGTGGCATTTAGGAACAGACCAGGAACCTGGACAGGAATGGGACTTCTCAGTGTCTACATTTTTATATTTCTCTATTTAAAACATGTTCGTCTATTGCCTATTCAAACAATAAAATTTAATTTAGCAAAAGGAAGTCTTCAGATTTTTAAATAAATGGTTTTTAAATGCTGGTGGTAGTTATTTTGAACATTTTTCCTATTGGTGGTCTGGTCAAAGCTTTGATTCTCCACATTCTAGATAACCTAGATCATCTCTTCTAAATAGTGCAAAATAATAAACCAACTACCTACCTGGTGAATGTAGTCCATGTGGAGAGCTGATCTCAAAAATTCAGAACAAAAAGCTCCTTTCTTCAATAACTAGGAACGGGGGGTTTGATCTAAATTACCCAATTAGCTCTCCCACCTGCCTTTGCTTGTGTAGACATGGCCCAGGTTCTTCTCAGTGTCTCTGGGTGCCATCTGACTCATAAGCTCATACAATTACCTTTCCAGATCATTCATAAACAAATGTGGAAGTGAGAAAAGCAGCCATCCCAGAGCACTGGCTGTAGTTCAATAGGGTGGGGATAAGTATTACCCTACATAGGCCCTAACCAAAAGCCAACACGAAATACACCCACACCCTGCAGAGCCACCCAGCTGCCAGAGGCCACACGTGTGACTCCATTAACTCCATTTCTATTCACAAGGAAGAAGAGCTTGGCCTTGGTCAGTCTCCAAAGTTTCAAATGCCTATAATATGTGCAAGGAACCCTAAGATCCATTTAAAACCCACTGCCCTTGCCTAGAAACTGGTTTCTTGGAAAGAACACAGAAAAACTTGCTGAATTTAGCCACCTACTGAGGTGACTTTCTAGCTTTCCAGGCTACCATACTGCCCAGGAAGATGATGTTGCGAACACAGAGGCTCAGGTAATTCCATTGAGTGTCTCCCACACTCTGATGCGCTGTTGTGCGTGATTATGCCTCTCCTTGGTGACCAGAGACGATGGCTAGCTGTGGGAGGAGAGCTCTGGTCTTCTATAGCTCCCACAGCAAAGTTAACCCCTCACACTTGCCAACAGGCCTCCAGCTGCTGCACAAAAGCAGCAAAGCCGGATCCTCAATGCATAAAATTCTGCTTGAAAACATAATGCTGAGCGAAATGAGTCAAACCCTACTTTTACGAAACTTCTAGAATAAGAAAACGCTTAACAAAACAAAAGGTTATTAGTGGCTATCAGGGGCTGAGGGGAGGAGAGAGTGGGAGTTTCTGTTTGGAGTGATGAAAAACCTTTGGAAATGGATAGTGGTGACGGTTGCACAACATTGTGAATATAATTAATGTCACTAAATTGCACATTAAAAAGACAGGAAAAAAAGAAAAGGCCAAAATGGATATCAGAAGAGACTCTGAAACTTGCTCTTGAACATAGAGCAGCTAAAGCAAATGGAAGAAATGATAAAGTAAAAGAGCTGAACAGAAGATTTCAAAGGGCAGCTCAAGAAGAAAAAGTATTATAATGAAATGTGTAAAGACCTGGAGTTAGAAAACCAAAAGGGAAGAACACTCTTGGTATTTCTCAACCTAAAAGAACTGAAGAAAAAATTCAAGCCTGGAGTTGCAATATTGAAGGATTCTGTGGGCAAAATATGGAATGACACAGAAAGCGTCAAAAGAAGATGGAAGGAATATACAGTCAGTGTACCAAAAAGAATCGGTCAACGTTCAGCCATTTCAGGAGGTAGCATATAACCAAGAACTGGTGGTACTGAAGGAAGAAGTCTAAGGCACTGAAGGCAATGGTGAAAAACAAGGCTCCGGGAATGGGCGGAATACCAATTGAGATATTTTAACTAACAGATGCAGTGCTAGAGGCCCTCACTCATCTATGCCGAGACTGGAAGATATCCATATATGTGCCCGTTTCAAAGAAAGATGATCTAACAGATTGCAGAAATTATCGAACAATATCATTAATATCACACACAAGTAATATTTTCTGCAGACCATTCAAAAACAGTTGCAGTACATCATCAGCGAACTGCCAGAAAGTCAAGGCAGATTCAGAAGAGGACGTGGAATGAGGGATATCATTGCTGATGTCAGATGGGTCCTGGCTGAAAGCAAAGAATACCAGAAAGATGTTTACCTGTGTTTTATTGACTATGCAAAGGCATTTGACTGTGTGGATCATAACAAATTATGGATAACATTGCAAAGAATGGGAATTCCAAAACGTTTCAATTGTGCTCATGAAGAACTTGTACATAGATCAAGAGGCAGTTCTTCGAACAGAAGAAGGGGATACTGCATGGTTTGAAATCAGAAAAGGTGTGGATCAGGATTGCATTCTTTCACCATACTCATTCAATCTGTACCCTGGGCAAATAATCTGAGAAACTCGACTCTGTGAAGAAGAATGGCGCATGAGGATCCATTAACAACCTGCAATATGCGGATGACACAACCTTGCTTGCTGAAAGCAAAGGGGACTTAAAGCGCTTACCGATGAAGATCAGAGACTACAGCCTTCAGTATGGATTACACCTCAACATAAAGAAAACAAAAACCCAGTAAACAGCATCATGATAGAGAAAATATTGAAGTTGTCAAGGATTTCATTTTACTTGGATTCACAACAAATATCCATGGAAGTAGCAGTCAAGAAAGAAAACAATGTATTGCACTGGGCAAATCTGTTGCAAAAGACCTCTTTAAAGTGTTAAAAAGCAAAGATGTCACTTTGAGGATTAAGGTGCACCTGACCCAAACCGTGGTATTTTTGATTGTCTCATAGGCATGGGAAAGCTGGATGATGAATAAGACTGAAGAAGAATTGATGCCTTTGAATTATGGTGTTGGCAAAGAATATTGAATATACCATAGGATGCCAGAACAATGAACAAATTTGTCTTGGAAGAAGTACAGCTAGAATGCTCCTGAGAAGAAAGGATGGTGAGGCTTCATCTCACATACTTCGGACATGTTATCAGGAATGACCAGTCCCTGGAGAAGGACATCAAGTTTGGTCAAGTAGAGGAAGACCCTCAATGAGATGAACTGACACAGTGGCTGCAACAATGAGCTCAAGCATAGCAATAATCATGAGGATGATGCAGGACTGGGCAGTGTTTCGTTCTGTTGTACACAGGGTGGCTATGAGTTGGAACTGACTCGATGGCACCTAACAATGAAAAATTGTACATACAAAAAATATTGAAATGGCAAGTGTTTTGTTATACATACATTTACCACAATAAGAACATCACCCTAAAAAATGGTTAAAATGGCAAATGTTTTGTTATATAAATTTACCACAATAAAACTAAAATACACACATACGTGTGCACAGTCTCGCATGGGGTTCTGAGCATCACTCCGATGTGCAATTCCCTGGGTGAGCCTTGGGTTCATGCCTGAGCCCTTCTCTGCCTTCTCGGTTCTCACCCAGGTGACAGAGCCGGCATCCTACTTATGTGCAAGGGCTGGGGCAGCTCTCTGAACTCCCGGAGAACACCCTACTTTTCCAGCCAGGTTCCCTCTAGAACATACAGACCTTAAATTTTCATTTTCTTCTTCCATTGATTGTCTTAACTTCTTTGGCCTTTTCTCTCCCAAGCTCTCCAGCTTTCTGTTTTCCTTTTATAAAATAAAACCATACAGTGCAATAAAATATTTAAATGTAGAACACTGGAGACTTTAATTTTTCCCAAGCATTCAGGAAATGTTACTGGGAGCCTTTCTGAAGAGAGCTTTCTGTTGTATGGCGGGCTGAGGAGGAAGGCAAATCAGTGTTAGCTCTAGTTCTAGTGCTCCAGGAACGAGATATGAGAACAGAAGTCACACAACTCGTCAACGCCTCCATTTTGACCCTGAAAAGTGGAGATAACAATTGCTATTGAAGATAGCTCCTAACAAATGGCATCTGGGGTGCACACTTCTTCACAAGTGACAACAGAACACTGATGACATTAGGGGGACAGGACAACACAGCCTGCCGTTGCTCACCTCTGAGGCTGTCCCAGTCACGAGCATCCTCATCTCATTTCTAAGAGTTACTCTTTTCTGCCACTGTGTAAAACACAGGTTCTTTGTGATCACAAAAAAGACAGGAGTGCAGAGAGCAAGATCAGCTGGAGAGCCACTTGCACGACTGATAGTGAAAGGGCAAACCCTTGGGGGCCTCTGCTGACCCTTCTCCCCGTTTAATAACAGAAATGTTGAATGAACACGACTGAGATCTAACCTTCGCACCTGCTGTTACGTTAGCTGTGCCTTCAAAGTCCCTTTCTGGCTGGTATTTCACACTCCTCATTTTGAAGCCAGCAGCAAGCAAACACTTGTTTGTGTTTAAAAATTACCATGGCCTGATGAGATTGTCTACTAATTCATTTTCCCTCTGTTACTTATAACCAAGCAGTGAGAGCCTTTGGTTCTCCCAAAGGAAAAATTACCCTTTGTTTCAGGCTAGCCTGAGGGTAAAAGCCTGAGGGTACGGGCCCTGAATAGTGTGTGTGTGTGTGTGTGAGCACGTGTGTGTGTGTGTGTGAGCACGTGTGTGTGCGTGTGTGTGCGCCTGTGAAAGAAAGATCTTGTGTTAAACTTTGAATTACCTGGAGAACCAGGGCCAACCAGTTTAGATGAGGAATTTCTTTTTTCATTGACTCAAGAAAGGCTTAATAGCTCTGGCAGAAACTCTCCAGAAAAATGTATCTTTGGGCAGACATGGCTCGGCACTAGACAAAAAAGGTTTCAGCCCCAAATAATTTGGCAGAAAGTTACGAGCAAGTGAATAAAGGAGCTTCAAAATGAGACTCCATGTATCACTGTAACTAACCTGTTCGTCCCTGTTAACACCCGGGGAAGCTGGTTCTGTAGTCTGTATTCATACACAATTCCCCCAGCAGCAGGAGTTAGCTCACCTGGCCTGGTTGCTGCAGAATTAAGTACCATGGAGGTATTGTGAGTTTATGTTAAGCGCCCTTTATGGAAATATCATATACTATAGATTTCACAGAAAAATACAATAGCCTAAAGCTATCTACTTTATATAGGGCCTTAACTGCTCTGAATACCACGATGACCCTTCCTGTAAAATACAGACACACATACATAAAGCACAGGGGATAAGGGAGATCATTTTCCAGATAATACATGATCCCAAAATAATTATGTGGGAATTACGTGGATAAAGCAAGGAAATATATGCTATTGGCTTGATTTACCCAATGAATTGACTCAGTTCCCCTTCAGTTGGCATGTGTCAGCAGTTTCCCAAACGATCAAACAGAAAGATTCTTCTGAAAACTAAGATTACGGAAGTGACCTTATATCTACTCTGTTTTGCTGAGAAGTCAATTGTAATATCTTCTTAAGTCATCATCGTTATTTGTTTAGCAAACATTTATTGAGCACCTGTTCCATGCCAGGTACTGAGAAGACAAAGGTGAATTAAGAACAGATGTTGCGCTAGTGGAAAAGAAGCCCTGTGTCATAATAGCTACTTTTCTTAAGCACCTACCACAAGCCAGACGCTGTGGTAGGTGTTTAGCAAACACTTTCATTTAATCCCCAACCATCACAGTCGATTCCATTAAAAAAATCCCTGCTCCAAACATCGCCAGCAATATCACACCTATTGTTCAAAGCAAATCTGAAAGGCCAAACACAGAGTCTAGCACAGAATGGGCACTGAAGAAATGGTGGCTGTGATTGTTACTATTTAGATATAAGTACAAGAACTTCTTTCAATGTAGACAGGAATTAAATTTTGTTTACCCTGTCTCCAAGTACGTAGCAGAATGCCTTGTATGCCATCCATGTTTAATAATATTATCATGTTTTCCTTATTTACAGACACAGCTAATATCAAGCCTCAAATTGCACAAAGTAAAATAATTGACTGATGCTTCCCTCTAGAATCCCACGTTGGGGCAATTTTTTAAAGTTATTATTATTGTTATGCATATGTAGATATGGTCTATAGGGGAAGTGTGAAAAGAGAAAGAAATGTCAGTATTTCAACAATACTAATTACAGGATTTGTATTCATTACCCTTGTGTTCAGTGGGGTTCAAAGAACAGTGGACACATAGCATGAAATATTTGTATTTGGTGACTGAGGTTCAGATGATTATCTATGCATCATGAAAAACAAGATCAAAGGGAAGTCAGTATGAATGTCTTCCTTCTTTTGGAGGCTCAAAGTCTCATTCATCTTTGCATTACCTACTCTTAGCATCCTGTCTTACGTAGTCAGTGGTTAATAAATGCTTCTTACAAATTCACATATGAGAGAGCAGCCTGTCCATTTCAGTACCTGAAAACTGGGGAAACAATCCCCTGATATGTGCTGAAAGAGAAAGGAGGGAGGCTATGATTTCACTTACCCAAGACAGGGGGAAAGAGTTTTACCTTTCCACTGAGGCCTGTCTCCCAACTGCCCCTGTCTATCCTCTGTGGAAGCTGTGCCTTTGAGCCAAGCAGAGAGGCAGCTCCTCATCTTTAGAAGCTTGAATATTCTATGCACCATCCAGTGTCTGTAGAGGTGTTGCCTGCACTGGCCCAGGGGGTAATTTCACGGTCAACTCCATGTAGGCACACTAGACATCTTTTGGAACATCAAGATGGGCGTTAGCTGCTAAAGGTTCTGAGAGGGCCTGCAGTAGAGAAACAAGTTTGACTTTGTTCAGAATTTCCCCAATGTGCCCAACTATATTACCCACATTACTAGTGTTCTACAGAACCCACTTCAGGAAATGGTGCCCTATAAAGGCAGCTTCATAATCCAGCTTTGGAGAAGGTTGATAATTCTTTCTCACTATGAAAATGTGAAAAAGATACCTGAAAGAGATCTTTCTTTGAAATATTTTCCAGTATAGATTAAAAGAGTAAAAACACCATGCCCAAGTGAAATAATTCACTCCTTGTAATACCTTGAACATACCATATTCAATAGGTCAACAATGATGCATTTCAGTCTCTAGGACACCACCAACACTCTGTCAGTGCTGACGGGTAAATGAGGCTTGAAACCAGGCCAGTTCTACCCAGTGAGTCTGCCACTCTAAAGCATCACTCTCACCTTGGCTCACTTTGAGCTGAGGTAAAGTGTGTTAAGACAACACGGTAATCAAGCATAAGTGTAATTTCAAGCAACCTATCTAGACAGCCAGCATCAAACATTCTTCAGACACTTGTACCTTCACTGTTTCTCTCTAAATAATCCAGATCATTCCCTAATGAGGCCCATGTTAACCTAATATTGATCTTGTCCCCCAGCCTCTAACACCCTGCCTGGCCTGGCACAGAGCATCCACTGACTTCAGAGAGAGACTGCTAATATGGAAGAGCTGTTTGTCCAGAAGAACAAAGCAGTGGTTGCAGTTCAGCCATCTTAGAGTTCCACGGCAGCTCAAGTGGCCAGGATTCCGATAAGAAAGGACAAAATCTATACACCCACAATCATATGTCTTTCCCTCATGCTCCCCCTTGCTCCTGCCCCCAGCCCCCACACACGAAACTCAGCTAGATTGATTTTGTTCAGTGCTTTTAAAAATACCTACTTCCAGACTCAGCCCATGAATAGAAGGTTACAGCCAAATAAGCCTGAATTTAACATATATTTAGTTGCGTGTGCACTAGAAAGAAAGCACCCACCCCCTAGAAAGCCCTTTACACACAGGCACGCCCACCCACCAGGGGCAGCTTGCATATGACAGGATATGACCATTCTATAAGGAGATTTGTTCTTAGACCAAAATGGTACATTTTTCCTTTGAACTGATGAAAAGACCCTCGGGCAGTTTTGAAGGAGTGAAGTGATTTACGATGGCTTTGCTTGGCTTGTACCAGCATACAATGGGTACCAGAAGAGCAGGCACAGAATCAACCTTCTCAGCTCAGCTGGCTAAGGAGCTTTTTCCCCTCTGGTGAGTTTTCTGGAAGCCCTGCTGAAATGACTCCCACCTAGATGAATGCATTGATGAATCAAGCACCTGTGGACACCAGCATTGTCAGAACTTGTGGTGTTTGTAGACACCTCTTTGCCAAACCAAAGGAACCCCAGACTCTGTTGTCTTTGAAGAGGAGCTGGCCTCTGAGCATGGATGACCAATGAACCCTGCTGCACAGGAACGAAGGCAAAGGTAGGTGCCTTCCAGGAAGCCCTTGCAACACCACTGCCTGCCACACTTACTGGCACAGAAACAGGGTCCAAATGGTTTCTCAAGAGGGCAAAGGGGGAAAGCGATAAAGAAAACAACTTTCCTTTGGGGAAGAAAAAATGAGGCAGGGCACTAATGGGTCTTTTTTCTTTGACCTGGAATTCAACAAAAGTAGATTCCTGGGAGAAGGTCGTAGGAAAAGGAAGGTTCCCTGCCAGGGAGCCAAGGGCCACACGTTTTGTGTGACTTCCACAGATAAATCCGGATTGTGTGTGTGTGTGTGTGTGTGAGAGAGAGAGAGAGAGAGAGAAGGAGAGAGACTTCCACAGATAAATCCAGGTGGTGTATGTGTTTGTGTTTGTGTGTGTGTGTGTGTGTGAGAGAGAGAGAGAGAAAGAGAGAGACGATTAAAAAAATAAAAAGTTTTCATTTTACCATCCCACCAAAAAAGTCAGACGAAGGCATAAAAAATGAGTGTCTGGCCAAGAAAGGAACTGCTGGCAAGTTCAGATGGACCCAGCTATTAGCTCTCTTGCAGCTGCTTAGCTAGTCCTTGAGGTGCATTTGCTTTCTTGCTGAGGACTGTACTCATTAAGATGCCGGTGGAGTTAACCCTAACGTTGCCATGCAAGGTGCAAGTTTATCAACGTGAAAAACAATTGCCTCGATTGAGAAGATGCCCACATTTAAAGCTGCTGTTTGAATGTGAACTGGAAGCTCCTGATAAAAGTAAATGTGCAGGTTGAATTATGAATTATGTGTGATTCAAAATGCCAGTGAAACAAGGAAACTTATTAAGGGCTAGTCTTCAATAAAACCTCTTGATAATCATGGGAAGGAGAGAGCCCCCTACTTTCTCTTCCATTTCCTGAGAGGTACAATTCTATTGTCTACAAGCTGCCTTGTTGAAGCCCACGGGAAATTTGCCTGTAGACAAGGTAGGGAGCCCTCTTAATTGACAAATTGAGCTGAGAGTAGCCTACAGCTGCTGGAAAACAGTGAACTTTATGTTCTTCCAGAACGAATTACACACTCTCTCCAGCTCATACAGACTTCCTGTGCCCTCTCAATGCCTCTGCAGGGGAGCATCAGGGAGATAGCCATGGCCCTGGGGCAGCAGAGCCTCGGTGGCAGGGCCACAGGCCTGACAACACCCAGGTGTCTCAAGATGACATGGCCACGCCTTGCATCTGGCCTGGTCATCCTGGCAGGGTGTCACTTACTTGATGCCTTCCTCATCTGGACTCAGACTTTGAATGCTGGCCTGGGGAGCAGGGAGGAGTGAGAGACCAGGTGCTCTGATGCATCCATCAGGGTTAAAGTTGACCTCTGAGTCCCCCAAAGCAAGGTGCTGGGTGACTCACCTTGATATCTTATCCACGCTTTACTGATGATGAATAATTCAGGGACCTTCTCATAACATGTCACAATTTCCAGTATGCATCTAGGCCATAGTGCCAACATCATTCTCACTATAATTACTGAGGAACCCTGGTGGCACAGTGGTTAAGAGCTTAGCTGTTAACCAAAAGGTAGGCAGTTCGAATCCACCAGCTGCTCCTTGGAAACCCTTTGGGGCAGTTCTACTCCATCCTATAGGGTTGCTATGAGCCGAAACCCACTCAACGGCAAGGGGTTATAACTACTGAAGCAATCTTTGGAACTTAGAGGTTAAAACTAAAATGTGTACCCCCTACTAAGACCTTCCAGCAGGTATGTGGTTATGGGTGGTATTTGCTCCCAACTTCCATACACGTTCTTCTCTAAACCCAGTCTACTTGAGACTGCACCCAGGGGCTCCACAAAGCTCCTCTTTTTTCCTGACCCTTCTACACACAAACACACACACACACACACACACACACACACACACACACACACACACCTTAAAGCTGACCATAGTGCACAGGACGAAGGAACACCTTGGCAGAGGGGACTACTTTGATGGAGGCACTATGTGAACTGATGCTTTCAGACCGCCCGCCCCAGGCCTGTCAGAGAGTGCTGGTGGTGAACACACCTAGCACCTTTCTGGGCCTCGGGGGCCTCTCATGGGTACTTTTGGATGTGGAGATGGAGAGGACTAAGTCACAAAGCAAGGGAATCCATTTGATTTTTCCTGGCCCACAGTAGGAAACAGACTCACCTAAATGGGCCCCAATTTGACACCAGCTGCACCTCCCCTAATGAGCTGGAGTCATTCTAAGTATCAAGCAGTAAAGCTGGGGCAGTTATCGCCATTCCAGAGCCAATGGCTGTGACAGGCACATCTCAGCTCTTCCCGCTAGATGGAGACACAGCTCCACCACAGTCCCTGCAAGACCTCAGCTTGACAATTCCACAGCCGGAACTGGGGGCGTGGGGGAAGAGCAAGGGGGGCAGGTCGGAAATAAAGTCTGTTAATTCATTTCTTGTGAAGTTAAGAAATAACTAATCCACTGTTCCAGTCTTCCAAACTGAGGTCCGATTCTAGTTTATTTAGAATCACGAAAGAAGGCTTATCAGCATCAGTACCTAAAAACCCAGAACACCTAAATTTGCAGCAAATACATACAAAAATGGAATCTCCCTTTCATTTGCAACCCCAAATAAAACAAACGCTCTTGGCTACATTAAATGTGTCTAAAACTAGTTGATAATGGATTTTTTTTTTCCAATGATTTCTTTTCCATAAATGGTAAAAGGTGATAGAAATTGTCTTGGCTGTAGTTGAACACAGCCAGCCTGTCCATTCTTCCCACCCTTTCCTATTCTCAGAACCTCTCTTCGGTTTAAGACTGAACATGTCCCCCCCTCTGCCCCAGGGTACAGAATGAAGCTCCCAGAGTGGGCTTGCCAAATGTCCTTCTCTCACTAGGGGAGCCTGAGCCATTTGCCCTGGAGGCGCACACATGTATACACACACACACACACACCCACAGAGCCCAGAAAAACCCGAAGAACAGCTCTCAAATGGCCTTCTTCCCGCCCCTTCCTCCCCCTGGCAGGCCCTCTACTCCCAGGGTGGGCGCCTAGTCTCCAAGCCTCTCCACTGGGCAGGACCACAAGAGAAGATTCCCCAAATGGTACAGGAATCAGCCCTCCCCAAAGTGTGATTGCCTGTACCAGCCCACTCGGCTTTCAGTGGATTGGCAATGCCTCCTCCCGTGAGTCAGCACATGTTACACAAACAATTTACCATCCTGAAGCAGAGTATCATCAGACCAGGGAGATGAAGGGTTGTACACGAAATCCAGTGCCCGTGGTATTGGGAGTACCCCAGGCCTTTCTCACCTGCTTTCAGAGGGACATTGGGCCCCTTGTTTATCCCTTCCTCTCACTAAATTACTTCAGGCCGTTGGCACCTCCTTCCCTGCCACACCCATGTGTTTCTCGTCTCAGCTCACACTGGGCTTTGCCTGCTCCACCCCTGCTCAAGAGGGAATTTCCAGTCTGAGACGCCAACCTGAGACTTTGCCGACAGGCGTCTCTGAGCCATCTTACATTTCAGTCTCACACCATGTTCTTCTAAATCCCGCTTTCCCATTTTATAATTAAAACCTGCATAGTTGTGAGTTAGATGAAAATGTGTAGATGTTTAGATTAAAAGGAGCATTACTCCACTACCTGACAATGAGCATTTTTGTATTTATTTCACACTTTGTCCAAATGAAGCCATAGATAAACCCACAATTTGTGCTTTGCAAAGTCTTTGTAGTTATTATCTTCCATAGCGCCATTAAGTTTAGATTCTCATTAATGGACATCTTCCCACAGGCTACTATTAAAAGCCTTGGTTGTGTTAATACCTGACTTATCCCAGAGTGGCCAGCGTAGTTTATTTACATTTACAAAGCAGAATATCTATTGCAATATTTAAAGGACTTTTTTTCCCTAAACTGTGGAGCTCCTCTAGTTTCACACTGTAACACTGATTCAAGAGCTTAGTGAGGTTGTCTGTACAGAAGCCTTTATAGCGAGACGTGGGGACTGGCTCTGCCTGGCTGGGACTCCTCTGCCCCCCTCCTCCTTCTAGTCCCTTCCTTGCAGCCTCCTTTCTAAGCAGGGTCGGACTTGAATACACAGCTGCTGTCAGTGCCAGTGGGGCAGGGTGGGATGTGGCCATTAAATGCCAGCGACCTTAGCTGGAACTTCAGCACACTAGTAAACTCTCTCGTTTACTATTTATAATCATTTTTTAATTTCTTGTATTTACAGTTTCTTCTTTCAAAGGCATTCCAAAGGTCCCCCATAGAGATCATCTCATACAAATCTCTCTTGTAACTTGTAAGGAAGGAACAGATATTATTCCTTCTTTTGAAAACAATGTAAACTCAGGCATGGCGAAACACCTCCTTCTAGAGCCCTGTGTGTTGTGGGAGCCACAAGAACTAGACATGTGGGCCAGCCAGACCCCCAAACTTCCCTTCCGCAGCTAATGGGTCAGCTTGGAAAGGGAGAATGCTTCATCTCTGTTGGGTTTTGCTTGGAGAGTCCAACCATCTTGCTCCACTGTAATAACTGGGAGGGTTACTTTTTCCACAGGCATTCTGCCTGCACTTCATCATGTGTATTATTTTGGATAAGCTTCAAAAAGAAAAATGGCCTTTCATGGCGTATACTGAATATGGGCAGAAACTGGACCAGGCAGACATAGAGCTCTGCAGGATGGAAAATATTCACACTTGGTGCAGAGAGCGCTAGGGCAGTGCCCAGGCCGCTGGGCCCAGATAGAACATGAACTGTGCTGGAAAGGTGGCACCCATACCTGCTGCCATACTCTTGCTGCTCCCCAAGTGGACCCCTCCCCCAAAGGCACATTTTTTTGAGGGGGGATGGGAACAACAGGTCCCTGCTCAGACCACAGCATCCCTCTACGAGGACTGTCTTCCACACATGGTATTTTTCTCTGGGCCAAAACAAGAGGCCCACAGAAGTTGCCTAAATGTTTGCACACTCTTATTTGCAAACACTGCTTTGTTTCAGAGGTAAATACCAGTGGTGTGCACCTGTGTTTTGCAGGGCAGATAGGGAAACAGAGCTCCCTCCCCTCTGACCCTTTCCCATTCTTGGCCAGAGGCTCCTGAGAAGGAAGAGGTTATGCCCTACACTGGACTTCCTCAGACACTGGACCCCAATCAGGCAAGTGCCAGGCCCTCATGGGGCAGGGATCCCTCGACCTGGGGGGTGGTGGGTGTGGTTTTCCCCAGCGCTCCTCACTTGCCTCCCATCTGTGACCTTTCTCTCCACCCCCTGGGGCACAGTGTCTCTCCCAGAAGAAACACAGATTATTTGCACTGAAGTTTCAGAGAGTTATTGTATCTTATATTTAAAAAATAAAAAAAGAGAGGCATGCTCAAACAACAATAACCCTGTCTTCTCCATCAAAAAAAACCCAATGTCCCCATGGGCAAAGGGAGGACCTAGGGTGTCTCCATTCAACAACGGGATTCAGACAAGCCAGGAAGAGGGCAGGGGCTTCACCCCTCTCAGACTTCTTCCTCTGTATGACCATGAACAAGCCCTTCCAAACATATGAGTTAATAACTAGCCACTTTGTTTCTAAGAGAAAGTGGTATCAAAAACATCCCTCAAACTTTTTTTTTCCCAAAGTTTTGAACCTTGGTTTGATCTCTTTTCTGACCCCACCTTCATTTTCATTTCCTATCCCCCACACCCACCTAACTTCAAATTTTTTATATAATACAAAATACTCAAAAATGGGGCCCAGGAAAACCAAATCTGTTGCTGTTGAGTCAATTCCAACTCATGGAGCCCTATAGCACAGAGTAGAACTGCTCCACACCGTTTCCAAGGAGCACCTGGTGGATTCGAACTGCCGACCCTTTGGTTAGCAGCTGTAGCTCTTAACTACTAGGCCACCAGGGTTTCTGGGGCCTAGTAGGGGAGGATAAATTGAATCCAGGGGAGGATAAATTGAATCCATGAAGACATACATTAGGGTGAACTATTCAGTAAACTTTTCCTAAGAGAAAGAACAAATTATGCATACATCATTTTCTCTTTCCACAAATGCAAACACCTACAGTATTTGTTTGTATGTAGATAAAACTGAAGTTATGTTACTATTGAAAAGCATATCTACACATATCATAGAAATTTGTTTTTAGTGGGACATTGCCAAGAATTTTGAATCCGGTGCCGGACCTGTGCTTCATGTTACCATAATCTGCTGGGGGACGCTTCCTGGTTTCTCAGTACCTACTTGGAAATTGTCTTGCACAGTCCAAAAGTAACCCACAACTCTCCCTTTATGTGATTTACAGCCGACTGTCAACACCATCGGATAATTGAATCTCCTTAAAATCAGCAGAGCTATGTAGGTATCATCGGGAAAGTTGATATATAAACCAGAAAGAGGACAGAAAAAAGAACAAGAAAAACTTGTTTATTTTACCACTATTAAATGCGCAATTGAGGAGAAATTCAAAATTTGCCAAACCAAGGAAAAATGTAAGATACAGTTTTTTACTTTTAAGCAAAAGAAAGTGTTATCGTAATAC
This sequence comes from Loxodonta africana, assembly GCF_030014295.1. NCBI lineage: Eukaryota > Metazoa > Chordata > Mammalia > Proboscidea > Elephantidae > Loxodonta > Loxodonta africana. Next base: position 39,720,379 of record NC_087342.1, read on the forward strand.
ATTATGCCTCTCTTTTAAGGTGTTTAGAGATGATCTAAAACTGACAAACCAGCCTGACCTTGAGTGAGCCTGAGATTGGTTCAGGAAAAACAGTTGACGTCGATGACGGTGACGTTTACTAGAAAACTAACCTACTTCCAAGAGACAGTAGACAATGTGACTGATATCAAACAAAATATGGGAATGTGTTTGCCTTGATGTTGTGAGGGTGGGGCCCGTTTGTTTTCCTATTATGTAAAACCCCTGACCGCCTCCTGCCAAAACATTTTCCCAGAGACCAGTCTGCCTGCCTTTGGACAGGTTCCTTACTAAAATAAATACACCTAACAAATAATCTTTGATAGCAAATACTCATAAAGTCAAACAATGAAAAAAACTATGGTGTGTTTCTAAAGACAGCAGCAGCTACTACGCACTCAGAATTACCACACAGAACAGCAAAATAGTTCCACTGTGCTGACTGGGTGATTCCCAGAAGTCAGCAACTTTCAGCAACTTGCTCTTTGTTGACAAGTCGCTAATTTTCCTGCTTTGAGCAGTAAGTGGTCCTGTCCCTAATAAGTAAGAGTGTGTATATCTATGTTGTCCTTCAGGAGAGAGATGACTATAAAAACAAACCACTATTACAAGCACACACTCACAAACAAAAGCAGAACGGCTCACAAGACTTATCCTGGCACCTTATAAACGTGTAATTTAACTTTATCTAATCTGGAGTCTGTTTCATCACAGGGATATCCAATAATGGAAACCTTTGTGTTAGAGGGAGAAGGAACGCTCAGCTGGGTGGGTGGTGAGGGAAGTCTTGGGATTTGGCGGGTCTCTGCCACTCGGACGGCCAGTAAATACTCGGCTGACCAGGGACAGGTAGGTGAGAAAGTGATGGATGGAGCCGGCCCGGGAAGGCAAGAGCGTTTCCTTTTCCCATCTGTTCAGGAAGGACGTCAGCGAGGTAGACTAAACACAGGCCCTGGTTCAGGACTGTTCGGGGGGTGTGCATTTGTGAACACAGCAGCGCGGCCTTTAAAAGGACCTCTGCGCTGCCGGAAAGGACAAAGGGAGGCCCGGCGCCCCGCCCCGGCTTGAGGAGAAGCAGGGCGTCGCACACTGCGGTCCCTCGGGGCTGAGAGCATGGGCGCCCCGCGGCCCGGTGCCCACCGTCTGCTCTGGCCACCCGCGCAGTTGCTGCCCCCCTTTCCGGCCGACCCGGCCTTTGCCGGGTTCCCTGGGAGAGCCGAACCTTTCCTGCACCACTCGATCCTTAGCGGCCACTGAGCTCGGGGGGCTCCACGAAACGGGTCCCTCCAGAGCAGCGGTGGGTCACCCCCTGGGGCCTGGCTGAGACTTAGGTCCTCCTCCGGCCCTGCCGCCCCACCAGCTTACTGCAGGCCTTTGAGTCAATATTCCAGGCCCAGATCAAGCCAAGGCTGCCCGGGGAGGAATTTCTGGAAAGGGAAAAAAGGCCCTGCCCCTCTCCTCTCCCCTGCCTTTGCTCACCTCCCTCCCTGGCCCTCTCCCCTGGCGTACCCCATAGGCAGACCTGGCCAAAGGCCATTCCTCCATCTGAAACCAGGGCCTTTATGGGACCTCCAGCCCAGGAGACAGTGATGTGGGGGCGGGGGGCTGGACTAGATTTCAAAAGTCCTGGGTTGGAGTCCTGCCTCTACCACTGGGTCTCAGTTTTCTCTGTAACAGCAAGGACTTCACCTTGATGACTGCTGGGCTGTCCACTCTGGGACCCTGAAAGTTAGCCACAGCTTAATGCCCAGCCTCTGCTGCCCCACTGTGGCCTCCAGTCTCCTTGGTCCCCAACCTAGTGGAAGTGAGGGACTGAGAGGTAGAGTTCCTGTCCCCTGTTTTCCCTGCTTTCCTACCCTGGAAGGTCCTGTCAGCTGGTTGCTCTGAAAGCAGGGAGCGGGAGCTGGAGCTGAACATAAGGGCAAGGGCCAACATGGAGAGGAAGAGTTGGAAAGATCATCTCTTCTTCTGTTCTTCGTGTTTCCTGAAGAATCTCAGGAGAAACTAAATGGAGGTAAAATCCAGGAAAGGAACTACCAGGTGGCCTTCAAGACAAGAGCAAGGGGCCCCAGCCGCAGGGCTTTTCTGAGCTTGTAGAGAAATGTATTTGTACCATTTCCCCTATATCATCAGTGCTAGCATTTCTAGACTCGTGTGTAAGTGTGGAGAAAAAGCAGCCCACTGCAGGTCAAATAAGGTCAGCCACATAAAATAGATTCAGGTCTTGATGTGGATAAACATCCCCCCCCCACCTTCACAAAGGTTTCCATCAAAGAGCAAACCCCTAGAACAATACAGTCCCTAGAGTAATGTTGATTAAGTGGATAAGGGAGTAAATGTATCACTGATCTAAAATACACATATTTTTCCCATTGTAACATCTTTGGAGTGGAGATGACTTGCAATAGTTTAATTGGAAGCATTTTTTCCTTTCTTGTTGCTGTTGTTAGTTGCTGTTAAGTCCATTCTGTTCCATAGGGTTTTCATGGCTGAGACCTTTCAGAAGCAGATCGCCCTGCTTGTTTTCCAAGGTACCTCTGGGTGGGTTCAAGCTGCCAACCTTTTGGCTAGTAGTCAAACACTTAGCTATTTGTGACACCCAGGGGCTCCTTTCGTTTCTCAAAAAACCCAAACCAAGCCCATTGCTGTCGAGTTAATTCCGACTCATAGCGACCCTATAGAACAGGGTAGAACTGTCCCGTAGAGTTTCCAAGGAGCACCTGGTGGATTCAAACTACCAGCTTTTGGGCTAGCAGCCGTAGCACCTAACCATTGCACCACCATGGTTTCCGTTTTCCTTTCATAGAGGAATGTAAATGATGTATCTTAGGCCTAGCAAGACACAGTAAAATACAATTGTGAGGATTATCAATCATTAAAAATATATTGGGTTTTATTTAAATAAATATGTCGAAAAAATATTTCAAACACAAGAGTTGTGAACTGTATCTAAAAATTGTTAAGTGGTTCAATTTAGGGAAAAATACAATTGTAACCTCGGGCAAATTACTTAGTCTGTTTCAGCCTCAGTTTTCTCCTGTATAAGACACAGATAACAGTACATCCTCTAGGGCCCTTGTGAGGATTAAATGAAATGATTACTTAAAGCACTTGGCAGAATGACTACGTTATTAGTGCTCAATGCATCTTGTCTCTCCATGTAATTGTTGTTCTTAGTGTCTGTGGTTAAGAATAGAATCCAACAAATTCACCCTTCATCATTAGTATTCACACTGCGACCAAAATCAAGTGTCTGGAGGAGCAGTGACTCTTTTAAGAGATTGGCTGTCCCATTAGTGGGGAGATTTTCTAACTGCAGCTGGGATATTTGCAGCCCAAGGCAAAAGGGGACCTATGGTAAAAGTAAATACTGTGTTTGTTTGCCCTTAATTTATATTTTAACCCTAAACAGCTGTTGGCCTTAAAAAAAGAAATACTAGGGCAACTATGAATTAGTAGCTAAATACTATGGAGTAAGAGTCTCCTTTCCTTTCGTAAATTTATTTCTATTTATATTCTGCAAAACTTTGCCTCTTTACTTGCCATCATTTATCTTTTCTTCTATCTTGGCTTCCAAACTAAATAGTGCTAAGCCGAATGCATGCCTTTCTGGGAGCCAGTGTCTAGCTTTTTACTGGCGTCTGCTGTGTATGTAAATGTTGGCAAGCCTCTCGTGGATAAGCCGTGGGTGTGCGTGCTCTGTGTTTTCACACGGGTGACTCCGAGGGTGTGTAAATGCATGTGGGGGTGTGAGACCGCCACCAGCAAGGGTGATCACTGCCATCCATTCTTCCAGTTGTCCAGGAACGGGTCTTTGGAGGTTCAATTTTGAGTGATTAAAACTAAAGAGTGCTTAAAAACAGAAGTAAATTTTCCTGGAAACCAGCAGTCTTCCTTTGCAACTTTTATTGGCAAACCTAGCTGCCAGTAAATACATTCCTTGGCTTCTCTCAGAACCTAATTTCGCTTGATGAAGCGGCCTTGCTTTTTCTGTAAGGTGCGCATCAGTTAAAAGGGGCAGCCTGGAAGGAATTTGTAGCCGGTGGCTGAAAGCCCCGGTCCCGGGTCAACTCAGATTCCAGAAACAAAAATATGTCCCTGCTCTGTGCCCGAGGCTGGAATGGTCTCTCCGATGGGAGTGCGCAGCCCGACCAGTCCCTCCTGGACCCTGGGTAGTGAGAGTTGCAGGTGTGAAAACGAGGACCCCGGACCTGCGAGGTACCACTCCAGCGGCTTGGCCTTCCTTAGACAGCCCCTTCCGCGAAGGCAGGCTCGGGAAGCAACAGGCCTGACCGGCAGGTCGCAGCCTCGAGCGGTGGAAGACCTCTGGAGAGGAGGCGCTGGCAGCAGAGGGCGCTCGGAGCACGCAGTGCCTGTGCGGGCGCCCAGGTGCGATCCAGGGGCGGTGCGCGGGGCCTCCACCTCCGAGGCGCGAAAATGGTCAGGGAGATGCCCTTAGCCTCCGCTAGCTCGAGTCGGAAGAGGCCCCGGCGCTTCCCACGCCTCCTCTGCTGCTCTCCCCTCCGCTCGGGGGAAAGAGGGAAGCAGAGGGCGCGGGGGGGGGGGGAGGCTTATGCCACCCATCCGCCGCTCGCAGCAGCTACTGCATGTGACAACCAGCTGCTCCCGGAGGCGACGACCCTCGGGCCCTCGGAAAGTCCTGTCACGGTACATCGAGACAGACGGCAGCCTGTCCCTTCCCTAAGAGGTGCGAACACCTAGCTCCGGCCAAGGGTCCCCACAGCTGCTACCCATAAGGTCGGGGGTGCGAGGCCGACAAAGCGCCTTATGACACTCCGGCCTGGCCGAGCTTGCTCGAGTTGGGCCGCCCCGGGTGAGTGAGGGAGGTGGCCTCTTCGCAGGACAGCCAAGGGAGCCAGGCTCAGGCTTCGCGAAGGTAGCTCTAGAAGGCGAAGGAAAGGCCCGCGGCGCCCCTGGCGCTCGCGTTTGCCGCCGCGCGGGTCAGGGAGACCCGGGCAGCCCAATCGCCTGCAAGGTGCTGCCGACCCTGCCAGTCTGCGGTTCCGGAACCGTCCATGAGTCTGTCCAGCTGATCAAGGCCCTTCCTGCAACACCCACTGCCGAGGCGCGTCCAGTGCAAGGCGCGCACGCTTTTCGCCCAACCCCTGCACAGGTGGTCCTCCCCATCGCCGGCCCCCGGAGGGCTGCGCCACGGGCCTTGGGCCCTCGGCCAGTTCAGAGACGATTCCGAACGCGAGAGGCAGCGGCTTCTTCCTGTGCAGGCCTTGGAGTGCGCGGCCGCCCTGGGTCGGCTGGAGACCTGAATGGGGAGAAACCGAGGCACACACACGTGCACACACACACTCACACAGAACTCATCTTTTCCGATCATCCGCCCTTTTACAAGTTTTGTTCTTATTCTGGGTTTTTTTTTTTTTTTTTTGTAAAAGGTACAGTTCTGACCTCCATCCCCCTCTGCCTGGACTTTCGAAGCCAGACACCAAAGTTAAAAAGAAAGATCCCTTTCCCGCATCCCTGTAGCCCCTTCTAGCTGATGGCTCAGCTCTAAGCCCAGAGACGCTCCAGAGGCTGAAGCTTTACTGCAGACGCGGGACAGGCCGGCTGCGTGCTCCACAGCGGGACCAGAGGAGATAGCCACCCCCAGCAGGTGTTGACACCCTTCCCCCTGTCCCCCTTATAAGTAATTGGTGGAACCAGCCCGTCTTGGGGACTTAGAGGATGAAATTGAAGTATTCCATCTCACAAACTTCCTGCGGAAGGCCACCCTAAGAGAGTAACTACCTGATTATTTCAGTCATATAGCTACGCAGGAAACCCTGGTGGCTTAGTGGTTAAGTGCTACAGCTGCTAACCATAAGGGTTGGCAGTTCAAATCTGCCGGGCGCTCCTTGGAAACTCTATGGGGCAGTTCTACTCTGTCTTATGGGGTCGCTATGAGTCAGAATCGACTCGATGGCACTGGGTTTGGTTTTTTGGTTTTACAGCTAGGCAACGTGGCTCCTCTGCTCTTTAAAACATAATTGGAAAACAAATTCTGTGTTTACGTATTGTAGGAATTGTCCTTCTACTAAGGGGGGGACTGCGTTAACAGAACCTCTACCCATAAACTCCCCCAACTAAGAAAAAAGAGAGGAGAAAAAAGTCGATCCCCCGGGAATCTCAGCCACCCAGACGCTCAGGACCGATCTTCCTACGCTGAAGTCACACAGATGACAAACGCTACCTGTCGGGCTGAGGGTTTAACAACGAAAAACGGTTATTGACACCAGGCTATCCACCCTGCCCGTGGGTTTCTGGTCAAACGAGGCCAAATGGAGGACTAAGACAATTATCTAAATAGTTTGAAGACCCTCCCCATCCCCCGCCGCCGCAACGGACTATGCTCCAGTTGTTTGTAAATTTTAGGTAGTTGGGAATTTTCAAGTCACATTGTCAGGATAATCGCCTTCATCGTCCACTTCGTCTGCCGCAGCTGAGGAAGAGATGCTGGAGGGCTGGGGACTTCCAGCCTCGGTCCTGGTGCGCAGAGCCCGGGGATTGCTCGGAGGGCGAGACGCCCCTTCCCTCATCTTCTAAGCCCGCCTTTCCTGTTTCCCGCAGCTCCCGAGCCAGGTGCGGTTCCCCGGGGCCGGCGAGCGGGTGTCCTGGCCTCAGACGGGCCCGGACTTCCAGGGCGGAACCGACAGCCAAGGGCGCTGGTAAGTCGGCACAGGGGGCGGGGAGGGAGGGAGGTGTGGGGATGTCGGGGACACATGTTGGAAGGTTCTCCAAGGGTCTCTGAAACGGAAGACAATCTGCCTACCCTGGGCTGGGCTCAAGTGCCTCAGGAGTTACTTCCTGGTCTCGGCGCCCTACGTCGCCGCTCCATTCCCTCTACTTGACTTTAAAAATAAAATTAAAAAAAATAACACACACACATTCCTGCAGTGCCACAACGTCCCGAATCAGGGCATTTCCTGGAGTGGTAGCCACATCTCCCTTTCTGGTCCTTTCGCTGCAGTAGGGGCCCGGGAGGCCTTGTTTTAAACATCGCTGTGACGTCACGCCCCCGCTGAGCTAAGAGCCCATCCGGGGGCCCAGGGAATTGTAACTCTGCCTGGCGAGTCAGGGACCGGGGATGTGAGGGCAGAGCGAAGGTTCCTCCAAACATCCATTACCGCTGTCGCCTGCGGGGCCTCCAGTCTGCAAGTAAGCAAGGTGTCAGGAAAGAAGCCCAAGGCTTCCTGCTGGGACATTTCTGCCCCTTGGGTCAAGGGTTGTAGGGGAAGACGCACGACTGAGCAACCCTGCAAAAAAGGGCATCAAAAACTTTAACCTAAAAATAAAAACTCTAACCCGTCCCCCAAAGACATTGTGTCTGTGTCTTACTGTTCAAATAACAACCACTAACAACAATAGTAAGTAAAACCCAAAGGGTCGGCAATAGTAAGTAACCCAGAAGTAAAGCGCCTGAAATACAGTCAAGTTTGCTGGAGGTTTGCTTCCGAGTCAGCTTATAAAACACAAAGGCAAATATCTTTTTCTGGCAAATATCCAGAGCTAACCCAGTGGAAAGTTGATCTTTATAAAACTGCACCCGCAGTTTTGTTTTGTTTTCTGCATGCCAGATCCTAATTTCACAACATCGACTTTTATGCCCAAAGCAGAGAACCGAGGATACCGCTGCTTTAGGTTCGCAATTTACATAACAAGCTGTTTACACTTCACTGGGCTGGCCCCGCAGGGACGCGAGATGGGGGGGGGGGAGAGGAGGAGGCGGTGGATAGGGGGACACAGCGGCGCACAACTGTCTATTGCAGACCTGGGGCCCGCTGGCATTTCCCGTATTAGGAAAACAAACGAGTCGTTCTCGCTGCGTTTATCTTCCCGCTCCGCGAGCTGTGGAAACGCAGTTTAAAGACCGAATTCGCCAAGTGCCGAGGTGTCCAGGGACACCATTTACTTAATTGTTCCCCAGGCTGAAGCTAGAGCGTCTCCCAAAACCTCGGCCAAGGGAGCTAATGAACAGTCGAGGAGAAAGGCTGGGAGTTGGACACGAATTCGATTTTCAAATCGTGGGGGCTTTTTCTACCCTCCCCCAAGTGTCTTTAGGAGCCACCAAGTACTGAGCCTCCAGCTGTTAGATCTGGGGTTTCTCCCAATCCATCAGTGACTTGTGCTTCCGAGCACTCTGGAAAAGGAGTTGCAAGTGACCGAAGTGCACAGCAAGGCCAGGAGGCGGCTGCCCCAGGATTGGGAACTTCCGGCCAAACCCCTACCCCTAAGGCGAATCCGAGACTTAGCAGGTCCTCTACTTTCCTCGATTTAAACACCCATTCTGAAATACTCCGGTTTTTTTTTTCTTTTTTTTTTTTTTTATGTTCAAGTGCCACGGATTGGTGCCTGCCACACCAGGCAGAGCCCTTTCCATCTGACAACCGAGGCTGCAATTACAAATTTAGTGCAAAAGTGAGGAAGCCAGAATTCGAGACGGGAAGCCAAAAGGGACTCCCAACACGTCCTGGGAGTTAAAGATTGTCAGAAATTGTAGGAGCGGAGATGTTAAACGCGTCGTGCACACGTCTTCTCACTCTCCCAAGCTTGCCACTTTCCTGGGCTCTAGCATAGGATCTAATGTTCCGTCTGCGGGAGGGTCTTTTCTAGAGTTGCCTAAAGTGAAGACTCGCACTGAAGACGCAGGGAGGCCAGTCTACACCCAGGTCCTTCGTTTCTTTCCTTCTTATTTCTCTTTCCATCAGGAGGCAATCCCAGTCTTCCAGGAGCTGCAAATATCAGGCATATGCGCAAGAGTCCTCCTGTGTTTTCCCCTCCCATACCTGAGCCTCCTCCACAAGTGCCATTCCGAACACCTCCCCCGCCCCCCAACAAACCCTTTATCTGTGCGAGCCGGCAGCCCCGCTCGCGGAGATGGACATGGCCTGGAGAGGTATTGAGCTCCTGGACGTAATCATTGGCTTCTTGTCATCATACCTGCTAACGCCACTGAGTCCGCATCCTGACCCCTCGTCTGAGCCAAAGCACGCAGAACTGGATGAGAAGGGGTGGTGGGCGCTGATCCTGTCAGGGTCCCTCTCTAGCGAGCCGCGGGAGCGCAGGCAGCCTCCGGGGGACGGCACCCCACCCCACCCGCACCCTGGGGACATCGAGGGGCCTGTGGGCCAAAAGGCCAGGCGGCCCGCGGTAGGGCCGACCAGCCTACCTGGGCGAAGGACCCGCCCAAAACTCCTGGCAGGGCCCCTTGTCCCCTTTCTTAATTCCGACCCGGGGAAGGTCACGGGGGGCGAGGTGATGGTGACAACTCATTCTCCTCCCCCCTCCCCGTAACAGAGACCGGCTTTTACTGTGCCCTTAAAATCATATCCTTTGTAACTGAGATCAGGAAGGAGAACCCACAAGGTGGGGAGGGGAGGGACTGGAGATGTACGTCCCGTGTGTGAGATCGGCGATCCGAAGGGGACAAAAGAGATGGGGAGAGACAGAAAAGGGCGAGAGGAAGAACCAGAGCGGAGGAGCAAGGCCCGGGCAACTGGTCCCCGGCGACCTCCAGGTGGGCGAAGGATTGCGTAAAAGCCCACGCGAGATGCCGGGGGCTCGACAAGGTGGCCGCGAGAGAGACAGTGGTTCGAGCAAGTGTCTGTTTGGGGTCAACGAGGGACCCAGGAAGTCTGCGGGAACAATGGAAGTCTGCAAGGAAGAACCGGGAGAGTCAGCGCCAGCGCCCGGCCAACTTGAGGTGTGGGCGGTCAGCCGGCGGCTGCGGGCGAGCAGAGCGCGGGCCAGCGGAGCACCGCCGGGCGGGGCGAGCGGCGCGGGACGGCCAGCGCGTCGCAGAGCTCCAGCGCGAGGCGCGCCGGCCCTTTCGCTCCGGCTCATTCGCGGCGGCTCTCGCCTCCCATTGGCCGCAGCCGCCGCGGGGGGCGGGGCGCCGCGGCCCGGAAAAAATGTAACTGCGTAAAAAAGTCCTCCCTGGGTGACGGATGCTCAAAAGTTCAGGAGTGTTCCCGATGCTGCCTTGAGCCGCCCGCGCGAGAGCCTGAGCTCGCTGGCTACAGGGAGGGGGGCGCGCCACCCCGCCCCCGCGCAGTCATCCCGTGTCTTTGCCTTCTTTGCCTCCGTCGCCGGTAACTTGCTACAGATCCCGAGAAAGCCAGGCGGGTGCGAGGAGGGCGCCGGTATTTCTTCGCCTCGGCTTTCTTTCCCGTCCGCGCCTGGAAGTGACTTCGCTAGTTCCTCCCCAGCCAGTCCTGCGTTCTCGGCCACACTCCCTCCTGGTCCGACCCTCCTCCGCAGCAAGCGCGGGGCCCCGAGGTGGCCGAAAGGCGGCCCTAAGGAGCCCGGAGCGGGAGGAACGAGAGGCCCGTGCGAGCCGCCGGCGGCCGAGGGCGGAGGGCCCGGGAGCCAGCGCCCCGCAGGGCCCGGGACTCGGACTGGGCGGCCGGGTCCGGCGCGTCCCGGGGCCCAGCGAGGGTGGGGGGCGGCGGGAGGCGGCTAGCGGGGCTCGCGGCGGCGGCCATGCAGGCGCGCTACTCCGTGTCCAGCCCCAACTCCCTGGGAGTGGTGCCCTACCTCGGCGGCGAGCAGAGCTACTACCGCGCGGCGGCTGCGGCGGCCGGGGGAGGCTACACCGCCATGCCGGCGCCCATGAGCATGTACTCGCACCCCGCGGCGCATGCAGAGCAGTACCCCGGTGGCATGGCCCGCGCCTACGGGCCCTACACGCCGCAACCGCAGCCCAAGGACATGGTGAAGCCACCCTACAGCTACATCGCGCTCATCACCATGGCTATCCAGAACGCCCCCGACAAGAAGATCACCCTCAATGGCATCTACCAGTTCATCATGGACCGTTTTCCCTTCTACCGGGACAACAAGCAGGGCTGGCAGAACAGTATCCGCCACAACCTCTCGCTCAACGAGTGCTTCGTCAAGGTGCCCCGCGATGACAAGAAGCCGGGCAAGGGCAGTTACTGGACGCTGGACCCGGACTCGTACAACATGTTTGAGAACGGCAGCTTCCTACGGCGCCGGCGGCGCTTTAAGAAGAAGGATGCAGTGAAGGACAAGGAGGAGAAGGACCGACTGCACCTCAAGGAGCCGCCGGCGCCCCCCGCGCCGCCCGAGCAGACCGATAGCGGCGCGCCAGGGGCCGCAGGGACCGCGGGGCCGCCCGGAGCGCAGCCGCAGCCCGTGCGCATCCAGGACATTAAGACCGAGAACGGTACGTGCTCCTCGCCGCCCCAGCCCCTATCCCCGGCTGCCGCCCTGAGCAGCGGCGCCGCCGCCGCCGCCGCCGCCGCGGTGCCGAAGATTGAGAGCCCCGACAGCAGCAGTAGCAGCCTGTCCAGCGGGAGCAGCCCCCGAGGCGGCCTGCCGGGGGCTCGCCCACTAAGCCTCGACGGCGCGGAACTCGCACAAGCACCCCCGCCTGCACCGCCCGCGCCGCCGCCGCCGCATCACAGCCAGGGCTTCAGCGTGGACAACATCATGACGTCGCTGCGAGGGTCGCCTCAGGGCGCGGCCGCCGAGCTCAGCTCCGGCCTGCTGGCCTCAGCGGCAGCCGCGGCGTCCTCAAGGCCAGGCCTGGCGCCCCCGCTCGCGCTCAGCGCCTACTCTCCGGGCCAGAGCTCCCTCTACAGCTCGCCCTGCAGCCAGAGCTCCAGCGCTGGCAGCTCAGGCGGGGGCGGCGGCGGCGGCAGCGGCGCGGGGGGCGCGGGGGGCGCCGGGACCTACCACTGCAACATGCAGGCCATGAGCCTGTACGCGGCCGGCGAGCGCGGCGGCCACCTGCAGGGTGCGCCGGGGGGCGCCGGCGCTTCGGCCGTGGACGACTCCCTACCCGACTACTCGCTGCCTCCAGTCACCAGCAGCAGCTCCTCGTCCCTGAGTCACAGCGGCGGTGGCAGCGGGGGAGGACAGGAGGCCGGCCACCACCCTACGGCCCACCAAGGCCGCCTCGCTTCGTGGTACCTGAACCAGGCGGCAGGAGACCTGGGCCATTTGGCGAGCGCGGCGGCGGCGGCGGCTGCCGCGGGCTACCCCGGGCAACAGCAGAACTTCCATTCGGTGCGGGAGATGTTTGAATCGCAGAGGATTGGCTTGAACAACTCTCCGGTGAACGGCAACAGTAGCTGTCAGATGGCCTTCCCTTCCAGCCAGTCTCTGTACCGCACGTCCGGGGCTTTTGTGTACGACTGCAGCAAGTTTTGACACTCCAGCACCCTCACAACCTAACTGAATTGAACCCCAAGGAAGAAGCAGCCCAAAGGACCGGCCCTTCAGTGCAAAATCGAAACCAAAAAAACCTCTATATTAAAAAACATTCTCCACACCAGCCAACAAAATCCCTCCAAAAATTCAACTCACCAGCACAAAGAAAACTTTATTTTCTTAAAAGATTAATTCAGAGCCGCATCCACTTTGCCTTATCTAAATAAAACCGTAAACTATTGTGTACAGAGACCGCAAAAGCATGGTCTGTTAAAGGACAGTGTTACTCCAGATAACACGTAAGTTTCTTCTTGCTTTTCAGATACCACGCTTTCCTCCTCTCCCCCGCCTCTGCCCTTCTTTCCTGACTTCGCATCTGTAAGGTATTATTATTTTATCCTATGTTTAGGGAGGGGAAAAGCCCTCTCCGTATGCAAATCACTTTCTTTGGACTTGTTTTAAAATGTAAATTGCAACATAGTAATTTATTTTTAATTTGTAGTTGGATGTCGTGGACCAAACGCCAGAAAGTGTTTCCAAAACCTGACGTTAAATTGCCTGAAGCTTTAAATTGTGCTTTTTTTTTTCATTATAAAAGGGAAACTGTATTAATCTTATTCTATCATCTTTTCTTTTTGTTGAACGTATTCATTGTTTATTAATAAATTACCATTCAGTTTGAATGAGACCTATATGTCTGGATACTTTAATACAGCCTTAATTGTGAGAAAAAAAAAGACTTAAGAGGTAAAATACTAGTAAGCTGTCTATTCTCCACCTAAATCTCTGAATAATGGAGAAGTTCTCTGACTATTCCCTGTCAAGTTTCACATAACTGTCTGTTCTTGCTTAGATTTTTTTTTTCTTTCTGCAGCATTGTCTGCAAAATACACTATATAATCAGCTTGCTTTGTGGCTAGGAGAAAGATGTTTTCCTAAATAGATCTGAGTTGGCATATAAACAAATAGTCTTCTCAGTAAAGATAGATCATGAATTGGAAACCTTAAGCCCGGGAATTGGCAGTTGTTTTACCACCGTGATACCTCTGTGCATAGAGAGATGAGAAAGTGTCTCCAGATAGGCACAGGTGAAGATTTGGCCTGTGTCTCACTTATAAAATTATGGTATCTATTATACATCCCTGTGAGCCAAATGCAGAACCAAATTTTCCTATTAATTTCAGTCCTTTCTAAGAGGAAAAATAAACCAGTTTTTAAATGCATGTATATAAGTCACCGGCATTTACAATCCTTCATGTATTACATAGAAGGTTCTTTTTTTTTTTTTTTAATATACTGTGGGTTGGAAAGGGATATTTAATCTTTGGGAAACTATTTTAGAAGATAAGTTTGTAGAACAATCGTTCTTGAAAAAGGCTTAAAGTAATAACAAAAGGAAGGAGAAAAGAGCAGAGCATTTTAGCCTAGGTGGTTTCTTTTCAAACCAATTTTTCTTGTTAACTTACAGTTAAACCTAGGGGACAATCCGGATTGGCCCTCCCCCTTTGTAAATAACCCAGGAAATGTAATAAATTCATTATCTTGGGGGTGATCTGCGCTGTCAATCAGACTTTGGGGAGATGGCGCTTTGATTACAGACATCCAGGGCCTTTCAGTTTGTTTTCGAGATAATACAGTTTCCTGCTATCTGCCGCTCCTATCTAGAGGCAACACTTAGCAGTAATTGCTGTTGCTTGTTGTCAAAATTTGATCTTTGTTAAAGGATTGCTGCAAATAAATACACTCTAATTTTAGTCAAAAACTGCTTTACGTGGCTTCTGATTCGCTCCGTCTCCTCCCCCAGAGCTGTAACCTAATAGCCGGGGAAGATCGCCGCGGCTCAGGGCGCGGTCCTGCTGGGTCAGCCTGCCGGCTGGCGTGTCTATAGCGTGGAAGCCTGTGTGGCTCTGCGGCGGCGGCTGCCCCGGCTCCTCGCGCTGTCTTGGGCTGTCTCTCTGGGGGGGTGATGAGAAAGACTCCACCGGCATGTCTCTGGGAGTTTGTGCCTTGTCCACTTCGGAGAGAGGAGCGTGGAGCTGGGACTTGAGGACAGAGCGGTCCGGTTGCCCGAGCTGGGTTGGTTCTGGGCCCAGAAGGGGAGCGGCGACAGGTGACAACGCCTTTGGCCCCTCGGTCAGGGTGACCATCCCCGAGAGACCTGGCCGGCTTGGGCAGCAGGAGACTGTAAGGCTCTAGATTTCTCGGGTTCAGCAAGGGTGGCCACCTTTCACTTTTCGGCGGGGTCTTCCTTCCGCGGCCGCCGGAGCCCCAGCGCCCGGCCCCCGACGCAGCCCCGGACGCCGCGCCCTGACGGTAACGCTTTTCAGTTAATTAGCTTTAATTACCTGCCGCGGTCCGGGTGCCCGGCTTCTGTTTGCGTTTGCTTGCCACTTGTTCCAGAACCCCACGCCTCCCGCCCCCAGCGTCTCCCTCCCCTGAGCCCCGCTTTTGTCTCCGGCTGGCTCCCGAAATAAGTTGTGTGGGGAGAAACAGAGTCAAAGAAGAGCTCTGTGAGGTTTGGTGGTTTAATCACAGGTTGGGGCGCGGAGGCCGGGAAGCCCACGCTTCGGGACCAGTAGGGAGCACCAGGATGTGTGGCGGGGTCAAGGGCCCCCGAGGCGGTCCGGGCGTTAGGCCCAGCAAGTCCAGGAACGCGGCCCTCTCCGCCCAGCAGCCTTCGGGACCCTAGGCCAAGGAGGGCCTAGCCAGCCTGTGCTTCTCGCCCTCCGCGTCCCCGTACTCGCTCCTCGCCCGGGCTCAGACTGTAATTATTAGCTATTTGCTCATCACTCGCCGCCTTTGTTTGGAAGACACACGTGCGTTTAGGAACACAGCCCGGGGTGGGAAGGTCAGAGCCATTGCATTGCTCACGAATGACAACGTGCCCAGGCGCCCTCGCTGCGCCCGCGGCGTCTTCGGTGCCGCGCTCTGGCAGGAAACCACCCGACTCGCCCCACACCAGCGCCCCATTCTCAGACTCTGCAAGGGCAGCCTGGCTGGGGTCCGGCGGCTTTCCTGGCAGTAGCTGAGTCCTTGCTTGGTTTGCAAGATCAGTTTACGGAAGCCACAAATCACTTCGGGTGGCCGGCGAAGGGGAGTCGTTGGGCCTAATGGAGGCAAGTGAGCCTTGTCCATGGTGCGGCGGACAGTGTGTCGGGAGGGCACGTGCCCATGCCCTTCTGCGTCCCCTCGGGCCTCGGCTTGGCTGGCCCCGGGATAGAGCGACCGCAGCTAGCGCTGGGCCTGGGGAGACTGTCCCCAGTATGAGGTTCTAGAGGGGGTGGGCAGCGGAGCTAGCATTCCCAGCCGGGGGACAGCCTCGTCCCCGCTCGGAGAAGTGGAGGCAGCCTGACCTGGGACAGGGTGCTGGAGTGAGCGTGGAGAGGGGAAGAACCGGCTCGGGTTCCTGCAGGGGCACTTCCAGAACCCACAGGCATGGGGAGTGAGTTTCAGGGCCCCTTGCCCTTCCTTCCCGGGCCTGGAGTCCTTGAGGCTGGGCAAGATCCCCCGGGGTGAGCATGGCGCTACCACGACCTGGCCGCCTCCTGGCCCTGGGCACATACTTACCTGAGGAAAGTTTCTTAGCAACTTGTTTGTCCTCTTATTCCAATGTTTGAAAATTGAGCGTTTGAAGGTATATACATCTAGGAAGGTGTTTGCATTACAAATATATAGACACAGCAGTTGCTTACAGATAGTTCAGAAAGGATGTTTGAATGAAAGGTCAGAATTTCTGTGCATTATTCTGATTTTTGAAAGCATATATATATATATAAACTTTTCCTACTAGCAATACATATGCTTTTAAATTCTTACACCCAACTTCAGAAAAACTGCAACTCCTGCCAACCTTCTTTAACCCGGGAGAACCTGCTTATTCCTTATGGGTTTGCCCTTAGATGTGCACTTTTAAAGCATTAAGGACAATTTTCCTGTAAAATGGGGTCACACTCGAAGTAGGATAATATAAGAAAAACCCAGTATCGTAAGTAATAGTACATTTTGAGATTAGCTTCTGTAGAAAGTTTTAGAATAATGAGTATTTTGTCCTCCCCCCCCCCCCCCGCCCCCTTAGCAGTCTATACTACAAGCCAGGAAAGGCCGGAATGTGACATGTCCTATAAAAACCTGCATTTGGCATACTGCGCACGTGGTGGGAACACGTGCTGTTCTCCAGGGTTCTGCAGTTAGCAGGCCTTTTTCACCAGGCTGCATGCAAACAAGCATGCGTTTTACAATTTATCATTCTGCGCAGTTTGTGTCATTAATAATCGATGTTTGCCGAGGACTAAGGGGCGATTGTGCTGGTGGCCTGTAAGCTCTTGGCTGTTTCTTGCGGGGTCAGCGGCAAACAGGTCAGAAAACAAGAGTGCGTTGTAGTTCTATTGGCTCCTCTAATTTTGATAGGTGAGCAAGGGACATAGGACCTTTTCTCGCCTGCCCACTTCATTTGGGGGGGAGGGGAGTTTTAAGGTGGAGGGCCGTTAGTATTGTTTTTAACGGTGGAAGACCTCAGAAAGCCCCGGAGCCCTCTGCTTGCTCAGGCTGAGCTGTAGGGCTGCTACGGAGGAGCGAGGGGATGGGGGAAATGGGGCCTCCACCTCAACGCCAGTGTTCTCCGGGGTGCTGGTGGCTCCCCTAAGCAAGGCCTGTTGCCTGGAGTGACTATCCGCCCCCGCACACCCCGACATCTCCTGGCTCTCTCCAGGCTCTGCGGGAGGGGCCAGGGCGCCAGGCGCAGGCTCCACAATCCCCCCAACAAGCACCTTAACTTCTCTGGGTTCTTTGGGGAGGGGGGAGGGGCGCAGGGCGCAGGTCCCATTTTCTTTCGAGTCCAGCGCCATAACCCCACCGCGCAGTTCAGCTTGGTGGCGCCGCGCGGCCTTTTCGCTCTTCTCCTGACTCAGTTCGCTCGGGTTCATGAAGCCATTAGCCCTTCCCACCCGGTCATAAACAAATGTCGCATTAGGGGCAAGATTAATGTGCCCACGTAGTAAAGCCGGCCAGGCAGGGCTTAATGCTGTTCCACACTGTCATTCTTCAGCCTAGCAGAAGATTGAGGGGGGAAAAGGGCTCTCAGAGGATGTCCGACTCCTCACCCCATGAACGGGGCAAGGAAGCTGCAGCTCAAGAGCCAGAGATGGAATCAAGCCTAGCCTAATTAATTGAGACAGTGGCCACAACGACAGGAAAAGAAACCCACTCTTGCTTTGCTAAGGAGCCTAAGTGCCAGCTTCAGAAACCCTACTTTCTGAAAGCTCCAATTTCGGTTTACGACCAGGGCAAGAAGTTCCCTGCAAAGAGCACCTTTGTGAACAAGGTCTTCTTTGGCTACTGGGGCTCTATCTTAGTCTTCAACTTTTTTGGCCTGATCTTTCCCCTTTATTCCATCTCTTCTGTTTTGCATGTGAATCCAAGGAAATCATTATATTCTCCCTGTCTTTGTTCTCTATTCCTCTCTCTGTTTCTGGGTCTCTGTCACCCCCCTCTTCCCCCCAGACCTCTACAGAAGACCTTGGGGCCTCCAAGTTTCTCCTGGATGTCCCCACTTCCAGCTTGTTGTGCCTCCCCAGTAGCCCCCATGCCCATCCTGTGCTGGGATTCTAGGGCTGGGCCGGGCCTCAGACAGAACTCAGGTGCCACAGGAGCAGGACTCAGGCAGGACAGCCTGCACAGGTTAGGGCAGGTTTCAGGTCCACTCCAATTGGGAAAGGAGCAATACTTAATTAAATGAATTCCAGCTCCAAAACTCATTCTGGAGAATGGAAGTTGCTTCTCCACAATTGTTCTCAACATGATTAAGAGTGGAAAATTGAGCAAAATGTACCATGTCTGCCTTGGAAAACAAAAAAAGGCACAGAGAACATATAGCTCGACTTAGGACCTTTGTTGTACGCCTTTCCCATCTTTCTCTGGCTCCAAAGAAACCCTCTGTTTTATTTTATTTCTTTTCTTGTTGTTGTTGTTTACCTGATTTTTTTCCTGGCTGATTTTAAATTTGCAGCATATTCAGTGTATTATAGGAGATGGAATAGGATCTAGAGTTTTCTTACTTATAGGCCCAGTGCCTCTTGGGGAGATGGGCGGAACTCCTACTTGGGCTAAAAAAGAGGCTTGGTGTGCATGGTCCTCAGACAGGGTCTGGCATTGCTTCCTGTTCAGAATCTCTCTGCCTGCTGTAGGGACACTGGGATCTGGACAGTGACCTACAAGTCTTAGTGGGGCTTCCACTAGGCCCCTTGTCCTTCCGGATGGTGCCTTCCAGTCTTTTGCCAAGAGCAGCTTCTTCCACTGACCAGCTCTCACAGGCCTTGAAGCTGATCCCCACACCCTTCGGTGCCCTGTTTTCCACCTTGTCAGACTAGACTGACACCCCCCCCCCACCCTAGCCCTGATCCCTGCAGGTCACTCCCATGAAGGGGACTGAATGGGCTGCCCATTTGGCCCTTAAATCAACACAGCTTAAAGCGACTTGGGTGGGCATGGGGGAGACATTTGTGAGCCCGGGGAGTGAGCAGGGAGCCAGGCCAGGGCCAGAGGACTGGGCCTCTTCTTGACCTGGGGGTGGGACTCCGATAGGGCCTAAGAACCACCGAGGAGACCTGAGGGGCTGGGGTGGGAGCGCTTGGCAGGTGGGATTGGGGAAGGAAGAGGTTTACCGGAGGGTTTTGGGGGCTATTTAGATCGAGAGAGACAGGGAGACAGAGACAGAGACAGAGAGAAACTGAGAACATAGCCACCCCCCCCCCACCTACTCCAGGGAAAAAGCAGGAAAACCAACACATTTAGCGCCACTAACTCCTAAGGCTGCCGCATTTCCTTCAGTATAAAAGCAGGTCATTGGGCCTGGAGGTCGGGCCAAGGGCTCGTTAATGGCTACAAACGTGTAAAGCGGACAAGAGTGGGCGCACATGTTAAGGGGGAGTTTGGATTCTTTAAAATCTGCGGGTGGAGGAAAAACGAAAACTCTGTTCCTTCGAAGTAAGCGACAGAGGCGTCCTGGTCGGCAACTGGAGCCAGTGGCTGTCGAAGACCTGCCTCCGAACCCGGCTCGGCTCCGGCGTGCTTGGGGCCCGCGTGGGGGACGTGCGCAGGACCCGCCGGCTGGGCGTGCGGCCGCCCGAGCAGCGGGGGGCGAGCGGGTCAAGGCCGGCTGCGGGCCTTGCTGGAGCCCAGAGCACACAGGGCAGCCGCAGCCGCTGAGCCGGGGCCGGGCCGTGCCGGAAGCGGGCTGCCTGGTGGATCCGATGACTTACGGTTCTTATTATCCACGAAGGGCGCGCGGATCGTGGCCGGGCTGTGGCGGTCCAGGCGAGAGCACGAGTGGGCGCTGACCGGTGCGGAGGGGAGGTGATGTGGCAGCGCCAGGCCAGGAAAGGGCCCACTGTTCCCCCAGCGAGGGGCTGCGAGGCACCGGCGGATGAGTGCCGTCTGAGAGTTAGAATCCAGGGAAAGAACTTCGAGGGAGGCCCGGGTCCCTGCAGCGGCTTCCTGCCCGCGCACCCCCACTCCCGCCGGTGTGACGAAAAGTCGGGGAAATTGAGGGCCCCGATTTGCAATGAGTGGGGCTTGACTTGTGACCGAAGAATAAGGTGACATTCCCTTGCGCCTGGCTCCTGGGCGGGCCTGCCCGCCGGTCCAGACTCCGGGATGACGCCAGGATAGGGCCTCCGTCCCTCCGGGTTCGGCCGCCCGCTCCAGGCCCGGCGCTGCCGGGACAGGGACTCAACAGGAAAGCATCGCCCGAGAGCCCTTCCCGGTCTGCTTCCTCGCCATAAAAAGCCAGACTCCAGCCGGGGTCCTGACCCCTTCCAAATATACACTCTCCGGTCCGCGGCCCGCCACTCCTGGGGCTGTGCAGCTTCCTCCCGTCTGGTTGGGCCCAGGCCTCCCTCGGGTAGCCGGGTCGCTGCAGCCTGGGTTTCAGTCGCCTGCCCCAGGTCATCACCCTATTCATTTTCTCGGTTAGGCCCTGGCTCTGGGTGCCTGGGGCATTAGGGCCGGGGCTGCAGATGTTGAGGGTTTTATTTTCACGAAGCGACAGGCCTTCACCACCCTTCAGCTCTCGGCTCCAGCCTCTTCCCACGTTGGGGAGAGTGACTATCAGGGTCCCCCGGCTAACCGGGGTACAAGCGGCCCAGGCGGAGGGGGGCGGCGCATGCGCATCGAGCGCGCGGGCGGCTGAGGGGAGTCCGGCCCCTTGCCCAAAGCCCCCTAGCTAGCCCATGGAGCCCGCGGGCCGTCCCAGGCCTCTGCATTCTCAGTCCGGGCCTCTGCCGCGCGGGCACATGCGGGCGCCCTGGCCCGGAATTCGAAGGTTAAAAAAGAAAAAAAAAAAAAAAGGGCACCTGAGAATGGGGCCTGGCTGTTTGACCCCTGACCCTAGAGGAGGGGAGGGAACCCGGGCGTAGCCGGAGGAGTTGGGGTCGGACCTAGATCGTGCGTCCTGTCAGAGACGCTCTTGGGGGAGGAAGCCCTGCTCAGGTGGGGTGGGCCCTTGCGTCGCCTTCGTGAAAGGCTAGGGGCCTTGGAAAGAAAGGTCTTCGGGATGGAGGTGCTCTCGGGGCCGCATGGCAGAAGGCGGCGCGATCGGAAGACCCGCGATTCTGGCCTAAGGTAGCAGCGGCGACCCCAGCCTTGCAGATCCTCCGGGCGTCTTCTCTGGGCTGGGGACAGCTAAACGGCCAGGTCCATTCTCCGGGAGCAACCCCGACGCCAAACCCTCGAACGACGGGCTCTCCGCGCCCCTTGCGTGTGGGGTCAAGAAGCAAGGCAGGTTTCGGGGAGCCAGAGGACTACCCAAGGAAATCGGGCCCTGTCTGCAAAGGAAATCTTGGACAGTGGGACACCCAGACTGGGGCGGATGGGCCGGAACCGGATCCAGCCCCGGAACCGCGTTTGTGTTACAGTTATCGCTGCTGTTTGTTCAAGCTCTCGACACCTCAGTGATTAAAATCCAAGATTTCTAGAAAGATGCCGGTGGTATGTTGGGACGTGTAGATCTCTTTGAAAAGCGTGTCCATGAGCACGCAGAAACACAGTGTTTTTGTAACACCCGGGTGGAAGCTCTCCCAGCCCCAGCCCCTTGAATGCCATCCACCTACGTCGAAAGACAGGGCGCAGGCTTGGAGAAGATGTGTACCCTGAACTTGTATTCCATGGGGGCCTATCTTCACACGGAGAATGCCTTGGAATCCCAAATACAAACAAGGTGCCTGGGGTGCTTTTGAGGCTCTCTCTTGGAATTTAGAAAGTGTATTGGTCAACAATGGATTTAAGGTTATTACTATTTTATAATGAAAATTTGACCTGTTGCCTCCTGCTACTATGTGAGCTTTAATAATACCAGAAAGGTTTCCTTGACAGCAGCCAATCAGCAGACAACCAGGGGTTCTAAAGCACCTTGGTTGTTGGTGTTGGTTAAGGAAAGAATTGCTGCCATCTTGGTGGAGCAGAATCTTCCAAAGCATTTCCGCACTTCCCTTAAAAGTCGTGGCCAGCCTGCCCCTTAACAGCTGCAGAAGTGTGGCAGGTTTATTATGCTGGGCCTGGCCTCCTCCTAATTCCTTATGGCAAGGGCCTCAGACACACCCCTGGCAGGGCTCTGACAGGCAGGTCAGATGGAAGGAGAGTGCAGTGGACCAGGTATCTGTGGGCCTGGTCCCTCATCTGGCCTACAGTGTGGATTTGACTGCTTTGCTGTAATATCTGGGTACTGAAAGTTTAACTCCTAGTTTTTTAGTGGGAAAAAATCAAGGTAGAAGATATTTTATCACATCTAAAATGGATAGCCAAAGCAGAGAAGGAAAAAAGAGAAAAAATAAGTTCACTGACATTGAGTTGAGATTTAAGAAACCATTTAATAAGAATTGACTTGAAGGATGTCCAAATGAAATTCTCTCATAGTACAGAAAGAAAGCACGGAAATATTGAAGCAAAGCACACACACATACACACACACACACAGCCAGGGGAGGCTGGGAAGTCTGAGTCCCCTCGGACCACTGAGATCAAGGGTGCAGGAACAGAGAGAAGGTTGCAACTGAAAATACTTTTCTGTTTCCTTCAAAAACTGACGCTACAGTTCATTTTGAGAAGTATAATTTAAAATTATGTTCCACCTGAGTGGCATTCAGCCCCTGCCTAGGGTCTGTCCCTCCTGTTCCCCGCTGAGGAGCCTGTTATGGCTTCAAGCTGATGTTAAGAAGTCACAAAATGTTGAATTAAATGGGGCCACTGAAAGCCCCAAGGCCCCTACAAGGCCTCTCCTGGGTGTGGGGTTGGGTGGGGGGCTCAGGTGGCCAGTGAGGAAGGTGGCCGCCACACAGGGTGAGGGCGGAGGGGAACAGGGTACACGTGTGAGCTTGTGTTTATAGGAGAGTGTGAGTGTGATACATGTTTGAGTTGTGTTTGCAAGTACTCGTGGCTGTGTGTGTGTGACAGCGTGAGATAGCATGTTTGTGAATTGTTCTATGGGTATTTGTGTTTGTGAGTGGGTATTTGTGTTTGGATGCGTGTATTTGAGTGTGTGTGATGTCTGTGTGTGACAGTATATGTGATGTGTATGTGTGTGTGTGTGTGTCCCAGCCTGCCCAGTCATGGAGGCCCAACCTTCAAGGGACCATCTGTTTCCAGTTAGTAGCATCCCGAGCAGGAGCGGGAAGTGTGGCTGGCCAGCTTCTGAGAACAGGGTGGGCGCAGCTCAGGCGGCCCCAGTTCTGCCCCGTGGAAGCCAAAGCCAGCCCTGGCCTGCATGCTTTCACACTGACCTCCAGCAGCCACACAAAGAGCCCTCTCTCCTGCCGCCACCGCTGGAGCCTGCAGCTTCCCCCAGGTCATAAACCTGCCTGCGAAGACAGTCAGAAATGGTTCACCACACTCACACCAGCATGTGCAGTATTGCTATGCAGGTTTCTTTTGCTTGAGGAGGGTAGGAGTACCCACCTGGTTTGTTCTAGGGCAAAATGTTGTCTTTGGTGGAGGCATACACGTTTGTATGTCACCCTTCCTTTAACTGTACAGGCACACTGTGCACAGCTCAGGTGCACACGCCTGTGGTCAATCCCAGGCTGTGTAGAGGATGTACTCAATGAGACTGGACCCAGTGATCTGATGCTGGACCTTGAACCTCTTTGTTATAATTTCTAAATATCACTGATATATTTCAAGGTCATAGCACAGTGCCTGGATGTAATAGGCACTTAATATAAATTTGTCAAATAAATAAATCAACTTTAGATTTAGAAAGTGATCCAGTGCTGAGAAGAGCATTGTATGACAAATCCTAGACCAAAAGGAAAGGTATAGTCCAGAGACACTTGGGTAACCCAGGGGCTTTGGCATGGAAAGTTCTAACAATATTTACTTACCTTTAAGTTTCCTCTAAAAACAAACAAAACAACAACAAGAAACCAAACCTGTTGCCACAGAGTTGATTCTGACTCCTAGTGACCGTATAGGACAGAGTAGAACTCCCTTGAGGGTTTCCAAGGCTGTAATCTTTCCAGAAGCAGACTGCCACATCTCTCTCCTGAGCAGCAGCTGGTGGGTTTGCACCGCGGACCTTTTGGTTAGCAACAGAGCTCTTAACCATTGCACCACCAGGGCTCCTTTCTTCTTCTAACCCTCCTCTATTTCTCAAGCCATCTTTTGAGGTCGTGGAAGCTTCAGGTGGGTTCTAATGACAGCAGGCAGAGGCGTGATGGATGCCTCACTTCTGTGAGGACTGGATTTCCTCATTGGCTGGTAGAGGAGCTTATTGTCAACACAGGGAGAGCGACGTCTGAGGAACCATCTGCCGGAGGACCAGGCGGTCCCCAGCTTCCCACAGGGAAGGACCCAGCTGGATGCAGCCCAGGGGCTCTCTCAGTAGGAGGTGATCTCATTCTGCAGTAAAGATTTGGGGGTGTGTTTGGGGGCCCTTATAGCTGCTTTGTATAGCTCAGAGAAACCATCGACACCTACTCAGTTAATGCTGTTTATAAAAGATCATGTTTAATAAGAAAAGAGAAACACAATTGCAAGGCCCCACAATTTCAAGGTATCTAACGACATAATTTCAAGTGAAATGAATATGTGATTAAATCATCCTGATTTCACAAAACCATTCAGAGGAGGCTCCCACGAAGGGAAGGCAGGAGTGAATCGCATCCCGGCTGTTACAAACTTGGCGGGGAGGGGACATAGATGGCAGCACGGGGTCCTGGATGCCGCTGAGCCAGCCCAGGTGTCTGGGCCTCAGGCAGCAGGGCCTAAGGCAGCAGGGCCTCAGGCGTTGGGGTTGTTCCTCATGAGCTCCACGTCGGCATCCACCATCTCCCGCACCAACTCCTGGGGCACAGAGAAGGGGGAGCGAGGCGAGAAGGTTTCTGCCCCAGCGGCCCCCACCCTCCCTTCGCCTGGGGCCGCCCACACCACCCTCCCGGCCTTGGAGAGGCCCGGGGGACCCAGCCTCCAGGCGCAGCGGCTAGAGGGTGGGAAGGTGGGCGCTGACCCGCTCGCCCTGCCACCCCGCTCCCACTGCTGGGACCGGCCCACGCCACCCCACACCGTGAAACAGAAACTTACATCAAAAGTGACCTGGGGCTGCCAGCTGAGCTTCTGCTTGGCTTTGGAGCAGTCTCCCTGCAGAAAGTCCTGGGGGAGGGGGAGATAGAGCAGGTCGGGGGCGGGCGCAGGCGAGGGCCGGCCCTGGAGGGCGCCCCAGCCCCGCGCCCACGCCCGCTCTCCTCCCCCGCGCTCTGGGGTGCTCCGCTCAGGGGCACTCTGCAGCAGCAAGCCCCAAGTCGTGGCCCTTCTGGTCCCCGCAGTGCAGTTTCAGCTGCGGTGCTAGGAGCCATAAATCATCCGAGGGTGCATTAAGAAAATACTGCACAGGTCACTTGAAAACCGTAAAAAGCCATCAATCCCCGGCTCGTTCCCAGCCTCCCTCCTCCCCGTCCCCCACCACCGCGTCCCGTGGACGCTTTAATGACTTTTTTTTTTTTTTTTACATTAAGTTGTCAGGGACGCTACTGTGAGAACTGTTTGGAATTACTGCACTTTTCAGTCAAAAAGAGAAGTAAATCAATCCGCAGGCGGGCCCTCCCCTCGCCGACAGCAATGCCGCACCTCGGGCGGGCGGAGGCCGGTTCTCGCGCAGGGCTGTCTCCGGGCCTAGCGGTGACACAGCGTTAGCTCCCACTGCGGAACGTTTTAAATTTTCAGCAAGTCAACAGCTACGCTGGGTGACCAGGAACTCAAAGAAGCAACTCTGAGCGTTGAGGCCAGTACGCCTGACCCTGGGCGGAGGGCCGGACCCCGCGAGCGGTCCAGTCCCAGTGCGCCGTCCGCGGCGGCTGCAGTTCCGGCAGCTCGGACTCTGAGTCTGGCTACCTGCCCCTGGCAGGAGCTCTCTCCCCTTGCTCTACCACGGGCGTCGGCGTTGGGTGCCTGGCGGCTGCGTTAGCCAGCGGTTGGCATCCAGGAGCGGCCAGGCATAGCAGCTTGGTGCCAGCCGAGCGGGGCGCCGCAGGCTTTTTGACCCACGGTAAGAACTGCACTTTACACTGCCATCCGGCGCACTCACACAAAACGAAACTAAAGTTCTACGACACAGTACTTAAGTGTTCAGGGCACTACTTACTGACCGTTTTACTCCGTTCCATAGAAAATGCTGATCGTGACCCACTTAATTCATTTCACCACACACTGGTGAGTTGCAACCAGTATTTTGAAAACCACGACTTCCAAGGGCACCCTAGAGCTTCTCCACGCTCCTTCCTTTTTCACCGTGCTCCCCAGAGGCTCTGGTGAAGGAGCAGGTTAATTTTGAAACCAGCAGGCGGCTGGGGCTGGCATTTGCTTCATACTCAATCTCTCTCATCCTGCTGACTGGTGGAGCCTTATCACAATACAGAAAGAGGCCTGTCACTGTCAGCTCTATCTTATGAGGAGGAGAACCCACACGCACCAGGGTTGCAGTTCTTTTCCATCCACTTCAGAGCCTTGTTGGGAGGGAATACTCGCGAAAAGAAAACTAGAGGAGAAGAAAATCCTGCGTCTCAGTCTTTATTGCCCATTTCTTTATTACAGCTCTTGGAAGACTGACTGAGATGCAAATTGAGATGAGAATTTCAAGATAAGCTGCAAAAAGAAAGGAAGGAAGGAAGGGAAGAAGGAGGGAAGAAAGAAAAAAGAAAAACTCTGAGATAGCCCATTGCTGGGGTGAGATAATTACCTATCTTTTCCTTATACAAATGTATTCATCAAACAGTGATAAAATGTGAGTGCCCAAGACAAAGGGAAGAATGTGAAGGTAGTCTGACCGGAACCTGACTTTCACCATCTCTGGTGTGTGCCCATTCTGAGACAATCAAATCAATGAAAGCAATAAGACACTGTATTTTGGCTGCACACAAATATTAAAGAACCACCTACAATAGTCCCATCTAGTGGATGTAACTGATAATCAAGTTGCAGTTGAAAGCCTTCGCTTCTATTTTCCTTGAACTTCCTGAGGGTTGGCCGGCACAGGACATAGCTACAGATGTATAGTGGGAAAGGTCAGGGGCGCTGGGTGGTACCTGCTCTGTACTACAGACTTTGTGCCCCCTTTACCGCAAAGCCTTTTACACCAAAGGGTACTTGGATTACACCAAAGGGTACTTGGATTCCAAGGTCTGTACTGTTTGCTTGAAATTTCACTCTAGAAGAGTATATACTCAACAACTCTCACTCTCAAAAATCCATCATTACTTTTTAGGCTAAAATAAGTCAAACTCCCAAAGGCTTTACATTTCATAATACGCTGAAGTCCTTTCCAGAGGGTTAATAATAGTAAAACATGTGATTTCTGCTGGCCCTAAAGGCTCATATACAGATTCTTCAATAAAAGTAGGAAGCAAAAATGAATAGTTAGCAATTTAACACAGTGCTACCTGGAGATGGCAATATACAAGGAAAACCAAGTAATTTTTTTTTTCCCCCCGCTGGCTATCAAATGATCCTTTATTGAAATATCTCCTTTTGTAGTTGTTAGCTAGCCGGGCATTCCACAGCACCACTGTTGATGTCATCTATGATGTCATGAGGGTGGCGGCCATCAACATTGCAGCCCACTGACTGAGCAGTCCCCAGGATCTCTTTGATAGTTCCAGAGAGCTCTCTGGCTAAAGATCTGTGTTGCATCTGACGGGCAATGCCGACAATCTCATCGCAAGTGATATTTCCACTGTGCTTAATGTTTTTCTGCTTCTTTCTGTCTCTGGGTGGTTCCTTGAGGGCTTTGATGATCAGGGCAGAGGGCACCACTTCAATCTGAGCCTGTCTGTTTTGAATGGTCAGTTTCATTGTAATCCTCAGTCCCTTCCAGTCACCAGTTGCCTTGGCAATGTCATCACCAACCTTTTTTGGAGACAGACCCAGGGGGCTGATCTTGGGGACTAGAGCAGACGTGGCACCGACTTCCCCACCTGTGCACCTCAGGTACATGACTTTGATCTCGTTGGGGTCGAACTTCGGTGGCATGGCGGAGGCGCCTGCTGTCGGATGAACCTAGATGCAGGACGACCGAAGAAAGTTGCACCGAGGCCTCCTCTGAGCCGAAAGCCGAGAGCAAAACCAAGTAATTTACTTCTCTTTCTTGTCCCTAAATTAACGTGTACATAGTACTATAATACTTGTACTTTACTACTAGAGTCACACAAAGCTCTTCCTTCTTTTCCCCAGAAGGAGCTGTGAAATGTGGCATCGTGAAGCGGCACAGTCCTCGTCCCTCCCTCCCTCCCTCAATTCTACACCAGTTACACAGCTTGAAGAAACATGGCTATTGTTTAATCACATAACACTTCCCGTAAATCAACCAGAATTTCATGGGATGCAATTCATGGCTCTCAACGTATAGTTAGTCAAACCCTAAAACCCAGGTCGGCTTCAAATGATCTCAGTAGGCTTGGGAAAGGGAGCTCTGTATTGTAGTTACGCTTCCTGTATTTTTCTACAAGTAGCTCATAATATAAAAACAACCAGGGGACTACAATTAAGGAAAAAGAAAAACGGTTTTGAAAAGCTCAGGAACAGACATTGCTACCATACACTGTAAAAGTATTTCATTGAAACCAGAGACGCGCCCAGTTAAACACCACGATTTAGCTTTGAGCCCAGCTCCCACATTCCAGTCTAGCAGCTTACTGTAACCTGCTGCCAAGGCTCTGTCTCCCTGAGATTTAATTAGATCAAGAGACCTTGCGGATGTGGAAGGATGAGGTTCCAGCAAAGTAAAACAGGGGCTCTCTTAGCCAGCTGCTACTGAACCCACAGCTAGAGCAGTCAGTTTACTTGTTCCTAGTCAACTGCTCAGGTAATCAACTGCTCAGGAAAGATTAAGGACATCCCAGACTACTTTATACTTACCTGCTCCTGATGGAACTTCTCCTTCTTCCTGTTGTGTCATTTAGACAAAAGAAACAGTAAACTGCTTAGTCTACAAGGTTTGAGGCAAAAGGCAGAGTTAAGTGTGGTGGGGGTGGGAGTCGGGGTGGGGCCAGGGAGAGAGGAGACTGCTGTGGAAGTGGATGTGGTTATGGCCCTTCCTTTATTATGAGTGGAATGACAGGAGGGACAGAACCTGTTCAGTAAATAAGGCTTTCTCTGCCAGGAAAGAAAACAGATTGTGGAAATTGTATTCTTACAAGGAAGTCAAGCACTGCCATTCTCAGACACAGGACTTCTCAGAAGCTGCGGATGTGAGAACAAGGCCACAGAATACACTCATTTCACATTTAACACCCTTACAAAAACTCTGAACTTCCACGAGTTCCCTTAACCAGCGGATGCCCAGCTTTTCAGGACAAGCAAGAAAAATGAGTTGATCTGTTTTGTCTTTTTGTTGACAGTCAGTTCTCTCTTTACTTACAGGCTGAAGGCCATATTATGACAACAGGGGCAAAAGGCTGAATTAAAGTGGTGATTTTATGTAGAGTTTTCAAAAAGAACTTATTGCACTGGGTGGTCTGGAACATTCCTTTTAAAAAAGAGACAATAAAGCCCTGGGAAAAATGTAAAGCATTTCTATGTGAATATGACATTTCCTGAGCTCTGGCTTCTGGTGTCTTCACTGTTTTCATTGCTATTCCTTAGGTGAACTATATAGTTTCAATATGTCACTTATTATTGTCAGATTCAATGAAGCTTAACTGAGGATTTTACAGCAGCAAACCAGCATGAGCAAAGAGAGAAAATGTGTGTATGCAGAGGCCCTCAGCACCCTCGCTCTTCTCTGACTCCCTGACCACGGCTTGGTCTTACGGCCTCTTAGAGCTGACCTGTCTGGCCCTAAGGCTCAAATCCAGGGCTCCGAGTTGCAAATGGCAGGGGTGGGGGGCATGTTGTGGTGCAGCAATTTCTCAGGCTTTCCTGGCTTCTGTTCTCGTTACAGTGAACTGATAAAGAGCCAGACCGAATTCTGGAAAAGTCATTAAGCCAGTTCCTGAACCCACAGTAGTTAACGTGAAATCCAGAAAAGTGGAGACTGCTGTTATCTTCTACCCTAACTGTGTGCTTGCTCTCTCTTCAAATCTCTTGGGTTCCTTTTCATCTCCATCAAGGTAACAACGCATCTTTAGGTTCCAATCTTATTTTATTTTGATCATTCTTTAACACATTAAATCCCTTGGACACCCCCCGCTTTCCCTAAAATCTTTGTGTGTGGATTGTGTCATGTAGGTTAACTTTTCAAAGTTCACAATCTGTTCTTTCTCACTCTTTCACTGAGGTTGTCTGGGGATACTTTTAATTAATATTTATTTCACATTTCATTTGGATACTGTGTTCTATCAACAGGCCTGTTTGTATGGCTTGCAAAAGACATCTGCTTGGGTGGAGAAACATTTGAAGAGTGTGAGACCTTTTGGTAGGATGTTGTTAAATCTCTTACGTACACACTGAAAGGAATGAGGTCTTGAGTGCTAGAAATATGGAGAAGGAGCACAGACAGGTGGTGTTAGCCAGGAAAGCCATGACTGAGAAAACCCCAGTTAAACATCTTCAGGAATTTAAGTTATGAAACTGTGAGTGCCACTGGATATTCATTTCTTTTCCTTCCACTCTTCTTAGAAAAGCAAAATTGAGGAATAGCTCAGGTACCAAGGGAATAAAAGAATGGAAGTGAATTTGGTTCTTGGTCAAACTTTACATTAGTGTAGAGAGGGCAGGAAAGCATCACTCTTTGGGTAATGCTTCTTTTTAGAAAGACAAAATTGCCACACACACACACACACATATAGCTTGGCAAAATGGAAAAAGCTTTAGAATTGCACAGAATATCTCAAATATTCCAGTCAAGATTCAAAGTATGCAGCTGGGAGTCAGTAAGAATGGAAGGAGGAAAAAAAAACAAAAAAAAAACAAAAACCGTCAAACAAACAAACAAACAAACCAAATAAACGAAGCCTGAAAATTCCCTAGAAAGTTTGCAAGAGCATCTCTTACCAGGTGCAGCCTGAACTCTCACATTCTCCACGACTGTTCCCTGTGATGGAATCCTGCCCAGAGGGAGCGCTCTCAGCACAGTAGTAAATGCAGCTGTGTCAGTAATAGTTGGGAACACTTCCCCTCTCCCCCTTGCTGCTGTCTCAGCACAAACTAGTGTGGAAACCAGGCTGCTTGGCCAACAAGGGTGACAAGAGACAAGGAGCGAGCAGCGGGCTATCTGGGGTGAGCAGGAAACTGCAATCAGTGGGCCTGCCCATCAGTGGCTGACAGGACCTGTCGGCGTGCAGGCATTGCCAGACTCAGCCTCAGGGAGACTGAGTCAGTCAGCACCACCTCCGACGAGTGCACTCACAGGGAGATGGAGTGGCCAGCATCTGGCCTTGGAATCTAACTGCTGAGCAGTTTGGCCACCTCACTGCCACCTCCACCAGGGCTAGGCCCTGATATAGGCCTCACACGTGAGCCATGATTCACATTGCTGTTTTCCGGCCGAAGCCTGAGTCTGACCATGAATACTGTCCAGGGGTCTGTAGGAGTCTGTGACCCCTCTTGGATCTTATGTTTCTGGGATGGAATCCCTTATTTTCAGTTGGTAGTATTTGTCATTTGGGATCAGCAGCTATGGAGAGCTACTATACAAAAAGAAATATGTTCACCTACCTATATGTATGTCCCCAGACAATAATGAAAAAGTTTAGCTAGCACTTTAGAGTTTTCTGGGAAAGTGAAAGAAAATATCATCTACCTTATGTGTGTCCATTTATAAATAAGGAACGAGCATGGTTTAAAAAAAAAAAAAACACTAAAGAGATGATTTAATTAATAGCATTTATAGTACAGCTTGCATGAAGACACAGAACTTTTTTTCATTTTGTGTCTTAAAAATACAGTTAGCATAAAGTGAAAGACAGGCAAAAAGTACTCTATAAGCCATAGAGAAAACAGTTATTTAGAAGAAATACAGGACTTAAACACATTGACTTCCCTTTTAATAGTTTTAAAAACATTCCAGAGAAGGCCCTCACAGGCAGACTCCCTTAAGACCAGAGACGGTAGCAGGGGTCCACTCTCCCTTGGAGCTCTGTGACTGACGCCACCCCAGACTCAGCTTCTCATACATCAGTCCAAGGTTTCGCCTAGCTCTGGTCTTCCAGTGGTCCCGGCCTTCGGCCCAGCCTGTGACAGGGTAGGGTCCTTACCCAGGGACACTCCCTGCTGACTGCTCCATCCAACTCTGGTGACTTTGGAGCCTGTTCTGTTCAGCCACCCTCTGGCCTGGGCAGGCTGAGCAGAGAAAGTTATTTCTCAGAAGCTGTGCCTAGTAGCCTGTTGGGAACTGTCTGCTCATAGGTAGGTTTTTATTATGTTGCTTGAAAAAAAAACAAGCAGAGAAGACTTTGGGGATTTGGTCTTGCATGATGCAAGCTCATGAGGTCTGACATCTATGAGTGCAATTGTTAAGTTATTATTATTTAGCTTTATTTCTTGACCCCTAGTGCTGACAGGAGCGTAAACCTAGGGAAAGCTAGATTAGTGACTGTAACTGAGCCTCTTGATTCTGTTTACTTCACTGTTCTTTACTTTAACCCCCTGATAAGGGGGCAGTGACTCACAGTTGTAATTCAGGGGCAATTTCATGAAAGGAAATAGAACCGTGAGTCATCTCAGGCTTTCAGGCTTCAAAGCCTGCACCATCTTCATCAGAAATTAAAGGTTACTGTTAATAACTGATATAGGGGGTGAAGAGCTACCCATGCTAGTAAAAAGGTGACAAAACCCAGAGGACAGGAGATAAAGCCCCTTTAAATGGAGCAATTACAGATCTGCTGTGTGGTAATTGGCGGTGGCCTCTCAGCACGGGCACACGCTGCCCTTCTCTTGCCACATGTGCTTTCTACTCTCAAAGCCCTTTACAAACATCGACTAATTAAGTCTCAAACACTCACCCTCAAAATGCAACTCAGGAGATCTTGTATCTGTTTCAGGTGGCACCTTTTCCTGCCACAGTGGAGATGAAAGTGCCTGTGGAGGGAAGCTCCACTCTCAGTTCCGCCTGCCCATCCTCAGCCTGCACTCGAGAAGGGAAAGTCTCCCTCTGACCCAGAAAGGCCAACTTGGTGCCACAGAGAGCCTACCTGCACAGGTGACTTTCCTGAAAGGTGTTTGTCTAGCTTGCTAGGAAATCTACCTCTCATCTTAGAGATGGATCTTCCCTCCTTTAAATATTAGGACTAAAGAGTATTACAAATAATATGAATGCCCAACACTATAAAAAAAAAAAAAAAAAACACTATAGATGGGGTTTTTTTCACTTTGGGACTTTTCTCAATTTATATAGCATAACAGGTCATTCCAATTCAAGAAACCTCTTTTTAACCATGCATCCGCCCATCTGCCTCCCCAGTACACACAGAAATGACAACAGGGTCAACCAGATGTATACCTAAACATCTATTCAAACATTCCTTCCTCCCTAACTTCTTAAGAAACTCTAGGACTAACCAGGCAACTGACCACATCCAAATTTTTGCTTCTTGGTCGTTTCTCCGAAGACTTATTTTTGGGGAAAACGTTAAGACCACTACTATGACATTTGTTAGCGAAATTTTTGAGCGGCATGGAGAAAAGATGACCATTAAGATGAATCTTTAGGTTTTCTATGACTTTCATTACCCATTCATTTGGTTTCCTATTATCATGGTTAATAGAGAGTTTTACCAGGCTGTGCTGTACCTATACTGCATGGCATCTGGCATTCGTTCTTTCATATCTTCGTTAGAGGAACAGACTCCTATACCTGAATACATCTGTAGAGATAGTTAAGCTAAACAGCTTGATCAATGTCACAAAGCCATCAAGTGCTAGGTTTTGGACTAGAAGCCAGGATATTTGATTTTTAGTCTAGCAGTTACAATGCTTTATAGGATAAAACTCTCCATGGCGAATGCTATAAGCAATATAATTTACACTACCTTAATTTGTGTGGCAGAGGCGTCTCTAAATAAAGATTTATGAACATGCAGACTATCAACACATCCCTTGCTGAATGAAAGAAGACTGACACAAGACTACACACTGTGTGATTCAATGCATATGAAGTTCCGGAACAGGCAGACGTGACTATGATGACAGAAACCATCAGTGGTTACAGAGCAAGAGGGCTGACAGCGAAGGTGTACGAAGGAACGTTCTTGGGTGATAGGAGTGTTTTCTATATTGATAGGAGGGTAGGTTACATGAGTATTTGTCAAAACGGACCTAATTGTACACTTAATACCTATGTAACCCACTTCATGTGAATCGTATCTCAATGAAGAAAACTCAACAACAACAACATAGGCAT
The DNA here is from genome assembly GCF_030014295.1 of Loxodonta africana. Taxonomy (NCBI): domain Eukaryota; kingdom Metazoa; phylum Chordata; class Mammalia; order Proboscidea; family Elephantidae; genus Loxodonta; species Loxodonta africana. The sequence goes on from NC_087342.1 coordinate 39,754,400, forward strand.
CTTTGGAGAGACCTGGCTTTATATCCTGACTTGACCACTTTTTTTTTTTTTGACCACTTAGCTCTCTGACCTTGGGGGGCAAGTTTTTCAACATCTCTGAACTTCTGGTTTTAAATCTGTGACGTGGGGATGATATAGCCTATCTTGTAGGGCTGCTGTGAGAATTCAGTTATATATGGAATGTGGCTAGTTATCATTTCTAGTTCATTGTATGCAAGTTTTCTGTCAAGGCTAGCTGTTGTTCACTAAGGTGTAGAAAAAGCTATTCTTCTAATTTCTTGTAGTAACAGCATGAGTGAAATGTAGTAATTTTAAGTGGGCCATCTTATAGTTTTTTCTTTCATACTTTATGCCATTTTACCCTATACCCCAACCCAACTTCGTAATTTTTTTTTTTTAAATACTTGTAACCAGAGTATTTGCCTCAAAAACTGGAGAAAGTGTGTGAGATAGGGTTGTATCCTTTCACCTTACTTATTCAATCTGTATGTTCAACAAACAACCTGAGAAGCTAGATTATATGAAGAACGCGACATCAGGATTGGAGGAACACTCATTAACAGCCTGCTATATGCAGATGACACAACCTTGCTTGCTGAAAGTGAAGAGGGCTTGAAGCACTTGCTGATGAAGATCAAAGACCACAGCCTTCAGTATGGATTGCACCTCAACATAAAGAAAACAAAATCCTCATTGGTAAGCAACATCATGATACACGGAGAAGAAACTGAAGTTGCCAGTTTTTTCACTGTACTTGGATCAATGACCAACAGTCAATGTGCGTGGAAGCAGCAGTCAGGAAATCAAATGATATGCTGCATTGTGCAAATGAATCTGCTGCAAAGGGCCTCTAGAAGGGTTTTAAAAGGCAAAGATGTCACTTTGATGAACTAAGGTGCATCTGATCCAAGCCATGGTCTTCTAAAAAAAAAAAAAAAATTATTATTTTTTTTCTGGCCTTGGTCTTTTTAATTGCCTCACATGCATGTGAAAGTTGGATAAGGAAAAAAAGGAAGACAAGAATTGATGTGTCCAAACTGCGGTGTTGGTGCAGAATATTGAATATACCATGGACTTGCAGAAGAATGAGCAAATCAGTTTTACACAAAATACAACAAGAATACTCCTTAGAAGCAAGGATGGTTAAGACTTCAGTTTGCTTACTTTGGACATGTCATCAAGAAAGCCCAATCACTAGAAAAGAAATCATGTTTGGTAGAGAGTCGGCAAAAGGAGGGAAACCTTCAATGAGATGGATTAACACTATAGCGCAACAGTGGACTCAAACATAGCAAGGATCACGTGGATGGCGCGAGACTAGGCGATGTTTCGTTCTTTTGTATATAGTCGTCATGAGCCAGAGAAAATCTGACTACAGCTAACAACAACTGGAGGAAACCCTGGTGGCATAGTGGTTAAGTGCTACAACTGCTAACCAAAAGGTGTGCAGTTTGAATCCACCAGGCACTCCTTGGAAACTCTGTTGGGCAGTTCTACTCGGTACTACAGGGTCGCTATGAGTTGGAATCGACTAGATGGCAATGGGTTTGGTTTTTGGTAACAACAACTGGAGTATACAGGATTTTGTATTCTGCCATTTCCCAATTATTATAAACATTTCACATGCTATTTACATGTTCATGATTGTTTCTTGCCAAACATTTACTGTTTAGATACTAGCGAACCATGAAAAGACAGGGCCCTTGCTATCTTGGGCTTGCATTCTAGTAGAAAGAGACAGTCCCACAAGTACACAAATCCATGAACAAGGTCCTTTCAGAGAGTGGGAAATGCTAGGAAGAAGACTAGAGAGGAAGTGACCGGGAGGCAGAGTGGCTGCAGTGGAGGGGAAGGCCTTCCTGAAGAGGCGACCCTATATCAGAGTGGATGACAAGGAGCAGCCAGGCCCAGGAAGATGTGGGGTGTGAGAGTCTCTTGGAGGGCACAAGGGCAAAGGCCTCCAGGTGGCTACACACTTGCTCTAAGAAGCAGAGAGGAGGCCACTGTGTGGATAGGTGGGCAACAGGGAGGAGCCCCAGATGAGGCTGGAGGGGTAGTAAATGTCAGTTCCTTCTTGCCCCATGGGTGGTCCCAGCAGTAGCCATGAGGTCACACACATAATTCTGTAGTCAAAGCTGATTGTCCCTCAGGTGCGTGCAGCCTGTGGGCCTCAGTAATGAAGTGGGCCAACGCGAGCTCATGTAGTTCAGAAGTCTTATGTTCTGGAGCCACTGTAAGCTTTGGAAGGTATGTGGGGCTGACTTCTAGCTGTTTCCCAGGGTTGATGAGTCACTTCTCCCTAGCATGTCCCAATCCTATGCACAACCCCTTTCCCTTCGAAAAATGTTACTCTTTGATGCACTTGGGCCACCCCACCTATAAACACCTGATTAGAAGGGATTGGGTCCAGGCCTGCTGGCCCTATGGGATGGAGGGCCTGAGGGACGGCTGTGCTTCTCGGCCCGGCTGAGGTATGCCAAGGAAAGCCAGACAAGAACACGTTCGCCCCCCTGAGGCTCTCAGATGATGCCTCCAACCCTTCACTTCCTCCTGTGGGAGCTGAATCCTGTCTGGAGGAAACCATAACTCTGAGCCTCCTGGCTGGCGAAGGAGCTTTCCTCCTCTCCTCCCAGCTCTCAAGAGGACTGGAGGCAATGCTGAGATTCCTTGAGGCTTTCTCTCTGTGTGTAAATGTCCTCTCATCTACAGAAGGGAAACGTGCTTTGCCTTAAAATCTGTCCTGCCCAGCCTGGTACGTGAAGTATGGAGTCTGGGTTTGTTCCAAGCCACTGGAGCTTGTGTGCTGTGTACCTTCTCAAAGAGCATGTGCTGGGTTAGAGGGGCCAGGTGGAGCTGAGGTCAGCAAGGGCACAGCCAGGTCCAGGGCAGAGGGGATGGTGGTCCAGCCAGATGTGGCAGAGGAGACTGGAAGAAGTGGGGGCATTTGGACCTATGCTGGAGGAGGAGCAGAAACAGGAACTCCTGACGGACTGGATATGGGGGTGAGGGGCAGAGATGATTTATTGAGAACTCCTAGGATTTTGGCCTGAATGTAAAACTGTTTATTGCTTTCAAAGGCATTGTCTGCATTGACAATGCCCCCAGCAATGCATGCGTGTACTGTTCTACCACAACCGCTGCCGTTAGATACTATCTATCTCCTTCCAAAGGAAGCCTCTCATTTTAATGATTACAGAACAGGGACTCTTTCAAAAAATTGCTTTTGTAAAATTACCTTCTGATCTCTTATATTGTTCCATGGAACGCACATTCTTTTTTTGAATCTTGACTGGATGCCAAAGCCTCTTAGCTGAGGAAGTCTGCTAAAAGACAGAAAGTTGCTCCACTCCCACAGCCCAGGCTGTGTCCTTGTGAAAGGAAGGCCTAGGTGAGACAGCTCCCTTCATCATGACCCTGCCTCAGGACAAGCCAGGAAGGGGCTAAAGTCAAATTGGTTCTCCATCCCTACCAACACCGTCCACTTATCCTTCGCTGCAGCAGGAGGAAGTCCGAGAGGTGGCCTTTCATATGACATCATAAAAGCCTGATTTATCACCAGCAACCAAACATCTAGAAAATCATAACATCCTTTCAGGAAAATCAAGCGGAAAATAATCAGATTTGCTTTGATGACCGCTTCAGTGGGGACTTCAGGTCTGAGGCTCTACACAGTAACCTTTCATAGGAGCCCTGTCCACCCTCAAAGCTGCCCTCATGGACGAGGCCTAGCGGGAGATGCATAGCTGCCCATAGGGGAGGTTGGGTTTAATTTCCACAGATAAACAAGACTTTGGTTTGTACTCTGCCGCCTTGCCTAAAATAACACTTCAGTGTATGTAAAAAAGCTCTGGAAATGATAACCAGTTGCTGTCTAGTCAACTCTGACTCATGGTGTCCCCATGTGTATCAGAGAAGAACTGCGCTCCATAGAGTTTTCAGTGGCTGATCTTTTGGAAGTAGATCACCAGGGCTTTCTTCCAAGGTGCCTCTGGGTGGACTTGAACCTCTAACCTTTTGGTTAGCAACCAAGTACGTTAATCGTTTACACCACTCAGGGACTCCTTCGAAATGATAGTTCTATTTGTGGTTGTTGTTGTTGTTAGGTGCCGTTGAGTCGGTTCCGGCTCATAGTGACCCTATGCACAACAGGATGAAACACTGCCCGGTCCTGCGCCATCCTTACAATCGTTGTTATGCTTGAGCTCATTGTTGCAGCCACTGTGTCAATCCACCTCGTTGAGGGTCTTCCTCTTTTCCGCTGACCCTGTACTCTGCCAAGAACAATGACCTTCTCCAGGGACTGATCCCTCCTGACAACATGTCCAAAGTATGTAAGACGCAGTTTCGCCATCCTTGCCTCTAAGGAGTATTCTGGCCGCACTTCCTCCAAGACAGGTTTGTTCGCCAACACCACAATTTAAAACCGTCAACTCTTCTTCGGTCTTCTTTATTCCTTGTCCAGCTTTCACATGCATATGATGTGATTGAAAACACCATGGCTTGGGTCAGGCGCACCTTAGTCTTCAGGGTGACATCTTTGCTCTTCAACACGTTGAAGAGGTCCTTTGCAGCAGATTTGCCCAATGCAATGTGTCTTTTGATTTCTTGACTGCTGCTTCCATGGCTGTTGATTGTGGATCCAAGTAAAATGAAATCCTTGACAACTTCAATCTTTTCTCCGTTCATCATGATGTTGCTCATTGGTCCAGTTGTGAGGATTTTTGTTTTCTTTACGTTCAGGTGTAATACATACTGAAGGCTGTGGTCTTTGATCTTCATTAGTAAGTGCTTCAAGTCCTCTTCACTTTCAGCAAGCAAGGTTGTGTCACCTGCATAACGCAGGTTGTTAATGAGTCTTCCTCCAATCCTGATGCTCCGTTCTTCTTCATATAGTCCAGCTTCTTGGATTACTTGTCCAGCATACAGATTAAATAGGTATGGTGAAAGAATACAACGCTGACGCACACCTTTCCTGACTTTAAACCAATCAGTATCCCCTTGTTCTGTACAAACAACTGCCTCTTGATCTATGTAAACATTCCTCATGAGCACAATTAAGTGCTCTGGAATTCCCGTTCTTCGCAGTGTTATTCATAGTTTGTTGTGATCCACACAGTGGAATGCCTTTGCATAGTCAATAAAACACTGGTAAACATCCTTCTGGTATTCTCTGCTTTCAGCCAGGATCCATCTGACATCAGCAATGATATCCGTGGTTCCACGTCCTCTTCTGAAACCAGCCTGAATTTCTGGCAGTTCCCTGTCGAAATACTGCTGCAGCTGTTTTTGAATGATCTTCAGCAAAATTTTGCTTGCGCGTGATATTTTTCTATAATTTCCACATTTGGTTGGATCCCCTTTCTTGGGAATAGGCATAAATATGGATCTCTTCCAGTAAGTTGGCCAGGAAGCTGTCTTCCATATTTCTTGGCATAGACGAGTGAGCACCTCCAGCGCTGCATCTGTTTGTTGAAACATCCCAATTGATATTCCATCAATTCCTGGAGCCTTGTTTTTTGCCAGTGCCTTCAGAGCAGCTTGGACTTCTTCCCTCAGTACCACCGGTTCCTGATCATATGCTACCTCTTGAAATGGTTGAATATTGACTAATTCTTTTTGGTATAATGACTCTGTGTATTCTTTCCATCTTCTTTTGATGCTTCCTGCATCATTTAATATTTTCCCCATGGAATCCTTCACTATTGCAACTCGGGGCTTGAATTTTTTCTTCAGTTCTTTCAGCTTGAGAAATGCCGAGCATGTTCTTCCCTTTTGGTTTTCCATCTCCAGCTCTTTGCACATGTCATTATAATACTTGACTTTGTCTTCTCGAGAGGCCCTTTGAAATCTTCTGTTCAGTTCTTTTACTTCATCAATTCTTCCTTTTGCTTTCGCTGCTTGATGCTCAAGAGCAAGTTTCAGAGTCTCCTCTGACATCCATCTTGGCCTTTTCTTTCTTTCCTGTCTTTTCAGTGACCTCTTGCTTTCTTCATGGATGATGTCCTTGATGTCATTCCACAACTCGTCTGGTTGTCAGTCACTAGTGTTCAATGAGTCAAATCTGTTCTTGAGATGGTCTCTAAATTCAGGTGGGATATACTCAAGGTCATATGTTGGCTTTCGTGGACTTGCTCTGATTTTCTTCAGTTTCCGTTTGAACTTGCATATGAGCAACTGATGGTCTGTTCCACAGTCGACCCCAGCCTTGTTCTGACTGATGATATCGAGCTTTTCCATCATCTCTTTCCATGGATGTAGTCGATTTGATTTCTGTGTGTTCCATCTGGTGAGGTCCACGTGTACAGTCACCGTTTATGTTGGTGAAGGAAGGTATTTGCAATGAAGAAGTCATTGGTCTTGCAAAATTCTATCGTTGGATCTCCGGCATTGTTTCTAGCACCAAGGCCATATTTTCCAACTACTGATCCTTCTCCTTTGTTTCCAACTTTCGCATTCCAATCACCAGTAATTATCAATGCATCTTGATTGCATGTTCAATCAATTTCAGACTGCAGCAGCTGATAAAAATCTTCTAATTCTTCATCTTTGGCCCTAGTGGTTGGTGCGTAAATTTGAATAATAGTCGTATTAACTGGTCTTCCTTGTAGCCGTGTGGATATTATCCTATCACTGACAGCTTTGTACGTCAGGATAGAGCTTGAAATGTCCTTTTTGACGATGAACGTGACACTGTTCCTCTTCGAGTTGTCATTCCCAGCACAGTAGACTATATGATTGCCTGAGTCAAAATGGCCAGTACCAGTCCATTTCAGGTCACTAATGCCTAGGATATTGATGTTTATGCATTCCATTTAATTTCTGACAATTTCCAATTTTCCTAGATTCATACTTCGTACATTCCAGGTTCTGATTATTAATGGATGTTTGCAACTGTTTCTTCTCATTTTGAGTCGTGCCACATTAGCAAATGAAGGTCCCGAAAGCTTTACTCCATCCATGTCATTAAGGTCCATTCTACTTTGAGGAGGCAGCTCTTCCCCAGTCATCTTTTGAGAGCCTTCCAACCTGGGGGGCTCATCTTCCAGCACTGTATTCATAAGGTTTTCACTGGCTAATGCCTTTCAGAAGTAGACTGCCAGGTCCTTCTTCCTAGGCTGTCTTAGTCTGGAAGCTCAGCTGAAACCTGTCCTCCATGGGTGACCCTGCTGGTATCTGAATACCGGTGGCATAGCTTCCAGCATCACAGCAACACACAAGCCCCCACAGTAAGGCAAACTGACAGACATGTGGGGGTGTGAAGCATTGCTTAATGAAAGTTCTATCTAAATATTGATTACAGGAATATAAAAGTTCCATTTCATTATGTAATCCATGGACAAAACAGTCAAGTCAGGCCCTGTGACTTCATGTGCTGGTCTACTGATGGGCTTCTCTCTGCTATCCCCTGGCACCTTAGGACGTTTTTCCTCAAAAGGCACTTACCCACGCAATATTTCTAGAACATTTCGCCACAGCAACATCATTCCTCATGACAAAGAGGGTAAGATATGACAAAGAAGAAGTACCCCCAAATGCCAGAGGCCATAAAAAGTGTGTTCCTCATGCCACAGGAAGCAGTCTACAGCCCAAGCAGTGCCCGCACCTCCCCACGGTTTCTCCTGTTTATTCATTTGCTAAAACCTTCAAGTAGGAACTGTGGGCTCTTTGATGTACATGGCGTGCTCTACAAATAAATACAGAAAAGAGGGACGAGGGTGAGCTGGCTACACCCATCATATAAAAGCTTGCTGGTGCAGAAAGTCGGCCCCTCTTTGCAAAGCCATGCCAACACGGAAGGTTCTGAGATTCTTGAGGTTGGGGAAGCAAGGCGTTATAAAGATCGAGCAAGACTGACAGAGGACTCATCTGGGGTCGAAGACTGGCAAAATGATGACCTGCCCCAGATCAAAGGTGCTTTCACTTCATTTTACTGTTGAACCCCCAACACCTCTCTGGCTCCCAAGAAAGTGTCCAGTGTGGGCCACGCGGAGAAGAGCCCTGGTCTGCTGGACATGGAGCCTGGGTGCTGTCATCCTAAGAGGGGCCATCTATTACCCCACAAAGCAATCCCTGCCTCACCTCTATGACACCCTTGCAGACTTTACTTCCTGACTATGTCATTCAACCTGCAGAAGGCCTCACCTGCCTGACCCCCCAAGGTCTCTGTATGGTGGCCCCAGGAGTGAAGTGGCAGAAGTGGAGAGGGACACTGAGCTGCAGCCTGGCTCCACCCCCTCTGGCTCTGGAACTTACCCTTCTGGAGCTTTGCTCCCCTCATTCGTAAAGAGGGGAAGTTGTCTAGAGGACTTCCAAGGCTGGCCAGGACATCAGGCTTGCTCAAGCGCTCTGGGCCTGCCTCAGCACCCCAGGGACCACACTCTACCTGCTCGCCAATGCAGGTAACTTCACAGTGGCTGTGGCAGCAGAGCAGCAGTGCTCCTGCGTGGGTCCTGAGCTGGGCCGCAGTCTGGCTTTGCCTGAGCACTAAATCCCAAGTTTGCTGCAGGTTTGCATGAAGCCAGGCTGCTTGTAGTCAGGGCATAGACATGAAAGAGAGGCCGCTCGCGGCCCTGGCCCCCCTTCCCTCTGCCCTTGCCAGGCTTCCCCATGTCAGGTCCAGGTGCTTCCTAGATGGCGCCACGGACGGACACTAGGTCTGGGCAGGTGGCCTGGAGGGGTGGCTTGATTTCAGTATTGACTTGCTGACCAGGCCCTCCAGGGCCGGGCACTTCAGACTTCCCCTCTGAGAGTACCCCGTGATCTAACATGTCAGATTCTCAGTTATGTAAGCTATTCTGTGGTGGCAAAGTTGGCACGGGTGGTATGGGCCTTGCCCTGTGTTCAGCATACCACTGAAGCACTTACAGAAATAAACAGTGGCATGGCTTACTACCATTCTCCCACTGAGTGAGTGGAGACTGCTGCTGGGTTATACAGTCTCGAACTTAGGAGGCTCTGCAGTGGGAACCTCTCTGCAGTGGGCCACTGAGCCCTTAAGCCATTCTAGGCTGCTCAGTGGGGCCTCAGCCTACCGGCCAGCACAGTGAGGCCTCTGGGCCCAGTGACTAGTTTGGGGGTAGGGGACCTGGGAATCCCTTAGAACCAACCATGTCAGCTTCTATTTATTGGGCACCAACACTCCTATAGGGTGACAAGGAGACTGAGGCCCTCATTCGTGACTTGCCCAGCATCACTCCATGGTGAAGCCTGGATTTGAACCCAGGTGCGTCTGATTCCAAACATTACGCCATCACCTCACTGTTACAGACGCCTCCTCAGGGGTCAACCTCTTGAGTTAAATGAGTTGACCACTGAGGAGAACAACAGTATGCAAAGACAGCATCACCACCAAGTAGATGCTTTTGGTGAAGATGAGGTGTGTACTATGGAAAAGAATAACTTGTGAAAGATGTAGACAGGAGAACGATAACTTGCTTGCCCTCTCTAGTGGTCCAGAACAACTAATGTTGTTGGTAAAACTACTTGTGTAGGTCAGTTAAATCACACATAGGAGTGGAAAGCTGAGTCAGAAAAATAGGACACATCAGGAGAGATACCAGGTTGACGTGAATGCATGGCTTCTTTGCGTCAGCGCGGTGCACCATGGAGCAGCACAGCAGCCTTGGATCTTGGAGGGAAACGGTTTCACTGTTTTTTTTTCCAGCTGCAGATGAATGGCTTCATAGAGGGAAGCTTGGTTGAAGATAAAACATCTTTGTTTGACTACTGTGATTCGTGTGGCTTTCTCCCAAAGATCGATTCCTCAGGTACCTCTGAGATGGTGATGATAATGGACTTTACATTTATATATAGCTAAAACACAGATCCCACCACCCGTCTGTCAGTTTGTCATACTATGGTGGCTTGTGTGTTGCTGTGATGCTGGAAGCCATGTCACCAGTATTTCAAATACCAGCAGGGTCACGCATGGTGGGCAGGTTTCAGTGGAGCTTCCAGGCTAAGAAAACTGGAAAGAAAGGACTGTTTATCTAATTCTGAAAATCAGCCAACAAAAACCCTATGGATCACAACAGAACACTGTCTGATACAGTGCTGGAAGATGAGTACCCTATGCTGAAAGGGACTCAAAATACAGTGGCCACAACAATTAACTTGAACATACCAGTGATCGTGAAGATGGCGAGGGACCAGGCAGCATTTTGTTCTATCGTACATGAGGCTGCCATGAGTAGGAGCTGATTCACTGGCAACTAACAACAACAACAAAGCACAGATCAATAGGCCATTCACCATGCAAGGATTCTTTTTTATCTATGCCCCGACACCACTAGGCTATGACACTCCCAGTGGACTTCCTCTGGCAGAACTGGGCTTTGGGTCAAATTCTTCTCGGAATTGCTGCTTTCTAGGACAAGAAGAAATGCGAAGAACTGCTTGACTTAACGTGGCCAACTTGGGAAACTTCCAAAGGTCCTCTGGTTGGTGTCTGACCCCCTCAGAGCAACCTTTTCTATGAAAGAACTACAACTCACAGACTAAAAAAGGATCGTATGGGCCTTGTTCATGCCACCATGATTACTACTAACAGAAAAACAACCGTCCCCAGAGGCTGGTCCTTTTCCAATTCTGGGCCTGGATAGTGAAGGTGCCCACACCAGCCAAAGTTACTGGACCTCATGCCTTTGGCAGCGAGTCTGGAGAGTACTAAACCTATTTTGTTCTTGAACTTGGATTGTGAGAGTTTAGAAAGAAAGGGGCACCTGTACTATTATCATCAACATTAGTGACGACAGTAACAGTTGTCACAAGAAATGACAGCTGTATAGCACTTGACTATTTAAAAAGAACCTTCCAAACTTTCTTATTTAATCCCACTCATTCATGCATTCAACAGCTGTACACACTTGGCCTTGAGAGGCTCAAGATTGAGTGGTGGAGAGTAACACATGAATGGCAGTATCTGACAGGAGACAAATGTGCAGGCGGGGCAGTTTGAAGGAGAATGGAATCAAAACCAGTTGAGGGCATAGGGAGAGGACTGAGCGTGAAGAGGAGTGTGTATGTGGGGGGAGAGTGAGCCTGAGTGTGAAGAGGAGTGTGGGGGGGGGAGGGTGAGCTTGAGTGTGAAGAGGAGTGTGTATGTGGGGGGAGAGTGAGCCTGAGTGTGAAGAGAAGCGTGGAGGGGAGAGTGAGCCTGAGTATGAAGAGGAGTGTGTGTGGCGGGGGGGGGGGGCAGAGTGAGCCTGAGTGTGAAGAGGAGTGTGGGAGGGAAAGTGAGCCTGAGTGTGAAGAGGAGTATGTGTATGTGGGGGGGAGAATGAACCTGAGTGTGAAGAGGAGTATGTGGAAGGGGAGCATGAGCCTGAGTGTGAAGAGGAATATGGGGGGTGGCAAGGATGAGCCTGAGAAGTGCCTCTACCCAGTATGCCAACGAAGCACTGCATAAATAAACGTTGGTATGATTTATCTAACTTTCTCCCACTAGGATTACGTTGCCTTCAGATTGGGACAGAGGAGAGGTGCAGTCCAGTGGGGCCATGGGTCTCAGGAAATGCTTCTGATCCCTAAACTGGGTTGTGAAGAATGAGCATGAGATAGGAAGGTGAAGAAAAAGGGAAGAGGCCATCTAAGTAGAGGAAGTTCAAGGCCATATAGGTGTTAGGGGGTCTTTGAGGAACTGCATGCAGTGTGGTGTGGCTGGGGATGAGGGAATATTACTTGCATGCCTGGTGTGGACTCCCAGGTGCACAGCGCTGGTTTAAGGGGTCAGGGCCAGGCTGATCCCCATTTCCACCACTTGTTATCTGGGTGACCTGAGCCTCATGGGGACTTGGACTTGTCACTTATACACCTTTTCGTTATGCCTGTCAATGACAAAGAGCAGAGATAATATAAGTGCCCAGCACAGTGTCTGTAGTTTGGTCACTGCTGTCAGGGTATCATTCCTTCAGTGGACACTCAAGTCCTAAGTGCTCAAGCCCTGATCGATTTCTCCAACCTTGTCACTCAGTATGCCCCTAAATTCTAGCAACCTGCAGCCCCCTTTCACTCACATACTTTTCTGCAGCCTGGAATATTTTTGCTCCTCCTCTTCATTTATCTGAACTGTACCCACGTAAAAGCATCCAGGGCTTGGAGTCAGAGACTCAGACAGAAATTCTACATTCACAATGTGCCTCCTTTGTACCACAGCTGAGATTCGTGATAAGGAGAGTGTGCCAAGAATGTGTCCCTAAATGGTGACTCTGCTCTCCCTTCCATGTCCCTCTTCATGCTCAGTCCCCTCTCTGGGCCCACACTCATTCAACCCCCTTCTCTTAAACTGCTCCTTGCTGCTCATCCTGTGCCGTAGGCCACTGTTCGAGGGGTCACACACTTCTCACGTGCTCCAGGGTGTGCTGTTTCAGGGTATGACCGTGCTAACAAACCTTTGTCCCTAGTGCTGTTCAGAGGAGGAGTATAGCCCGTGTCCCAGTGAGAGGTACCGGCAGCAACCAACCAAGTGAGGAAACAGCCAGGCAGTTATGAGGGCTGCGATGAAAATAAGACTGAGTGATGGACCAGCTGCCCCAAGAAGGTGATGTTTATGCCATCCTTCTTGACAAGAAGGAGCCACTATGGGGTATTGGGAGAGGCAGTAGCTTGAGCAAAGAACGCAGGGTGGGGATGGACTGGCCACAGAGCCCTGAATTTCTAAGTGGCCCATGAGGTGGGGACAAGGGAAGCTGTTATAGGTGGTGGAGGCTCCAGGTAGAATGATTTGTGGCTTCGCCAAGAAAAATCCCTAGATAGATGTCTGCCTCTGGGCCTTCACCAGATCCTGTGGTGGCTTTGGGGATTCCCTCTGGGGAGTCTAATGTCAGCCCAGGGGCTGACAGCTCCAGTTGACTCTTCTAGGACGTTCTGGGATGGGCTGGAGGCCAGGGCGGCTCACATATTCTGCCTCTGCCGGAGGTTACAGCCTTCGCTGGGGCCCACTGCGTCCCAGGTAGATGACCAGGCCCACCCATTCCTAAGTTCCCAGAGTTCCTGGAGGGGGGCGCCAGTGCTAATACATTCATGTTCCTCAGGGACAACCCATTGTTTACATATTAGCAAAGACAGGGAGAGAAATGTCTTCTGCTGACTGAGGGCTCCAAGCAGGCACCTGTGGGGGGGGGCAGTGTCTTTCAAGAGCAGAGGTTTATCTCCTTCCTGTCAGAGAAGGGAAATACCTGCTGGATGGTCAGGGCCCCACACAGACCCTAAGGTGGCAGAACCTGAAGGGTCGCTCTCATCTCTATCAGGTGACTCAGGCTTCTGGGACCACCTCTTCCTGGTTGAATCCTGGGCAAAGGTGGGGCATCAAAGAGTCACAAAAATTAGAGACAGAAAGGGCCCACGAGCTGCCCCACACAGATGGTCCGAGTTCTCAAGACTGTGGAGCATTACGTAGGCTTCAGCTGCTGATGGCCCAGCTTGCTTTCTGGGATCATCTCTCCCCTCTGCTTCTCTTCCCTTCTGGAGGACTCAGTATTTACAGCAAGCTGACCTGCTGCTGCATGTTGCATGTGTGCTGGGGCTCCCCCTGCATTTCTCTGGCACACCTTCATGAATGGGGGCATGATAGAAGTGCCCCAACAGCTTATCACACTTCCTTTTTTTCTCCCAAAGGATGCGGAACCCACCTCTTTGAGCTTCCCCTGAACTTTCTTAGCAGTTACCACCTCAGGAGGGGTGTCCTAGCACCTTGCTCCCTTTCTGTGTCCTCTCTTGACTGGAAGTCATAGTCTACAGATATTGGAGGACAAGAGTAAGCTCCATTTCAGCAGAATTGGGTTAGCTCCAGCCTTTGACCCACCTTAAAGTCATCAATTCTACAAATGCTATTCAGCTTTGCTTGAAATTTTTTATTTTCCTCCTTTCATACCTTCAAAATACTCCCCTCTCTTACGGCTGTAATGTTGTAGACATAATCTTTGAGTGTGTCTATTCGTTCTTGTGAATAAATGAGACCCAGCATCATATTTTGGCTTTATAAAACTTGCCTTCATCATCTGTTTACAATGTCCCTGTGAAAGACACGGTGGCCAGGTGCGTAATCCCATTCGGGGAATAGAATGGCCGGGGCACAGAAGAGTTTTGACTTCCAAAGCCAGGCAGGAAGTTAGTGGGTGCCGCGGAACGGACTCACATCCCCTGGCTCCCAGAGCTCATGAGAAGCAGCTCGGGCAAACATAACACCGCCTTTTCGTTCCTCCTCATACAGTCCCCCCTTGCTGTTCTGACTTTTCTCTTACTTTCCTGTCATTTAATTTTTTTCCTGTTTTGAAATAGCTGCCTCTAGAGACTGCTCAGGGCTTTGAAGATCACCAGCCTTGCTAGGTAGACAAGCAGTTACATGATGGCTGAGGAGGCAGGCAATGGGCAGAACACGCCAAGTCTTCCTTCTGCTTTCTTACCCAGTTGCTTTTCTCTATCCCATTCTCTTGAGAGAAATCAGTGATTCTCAAGAGGTTTTGTGGAGTTTGTGAAACGTGTAGTTGGCAGGCACCTCAGCCAGCCTAATGGATTGGAACCTCTGAGAGGAACTCTCAGCAAAGGCTTCCCAGAATCACTTCCTTAGACCAGAAGCCTTCTGAGGATAGAGGGAGCATCTTATTCAGCTGTGTGGCCCTAGGACCCAGACAGTTTCTGGGCATGCGGTAGGCATTATAAGGAAAACTAGCCTTCCTCATTAAAATATACCCCAGGGCAGCTAAGAGACACAGGAGGAAATGCTCTCAATCATTAGCCATTAGAAAAATGCAAACTAAAATTACAATGAGATGCCACCTCACTCCAACATTATTGGCACTAATTAAAAAAAAAAAAAAAACCCAGAAAATAACAAATGTTGGAGAAGTTGAGGGAGATTGGAACTCTTATGTACTGCTGGTGGGAATGTAAAATGGCACAACCACTACGGAAAACGATATGGCACCTCCTTAAAAAGCTAGAAATAGAAATACCATATGACCCAGCAATCCCACTCCTAGGAACATATCCTAGAGAAATAAGAGATGTCACTCGAATTGACACATGTACACCTATGTTCATTGTAGCATTATTCACAGCAGCAAAAAGATGGAAAGAACCTAAAGTGCCCATCAACAGATGAATGGATAAATTATGGTACATACACTCAATAGAATTCTATGCAATGATAAAGAACAATGATGAAACATCTCACAACAGGGATAAATCTGGAGGGTACTATGCTGAGTGAAATAAGTTTATCACAAAAGGACAAATATTGTATGAGGCCACTATTATGAAAACCCCCAAAATGGTTAACATACAGAAAAAAAAAAACAATCTTTGATAGTTACCAGAGGGGAAGGTTGGGGAGGGGAAATCACTAGATAGTTGTTTTGTTGTTAGGTGCCGCAGAGTCAGTTCCGACTCATAGCCACCCCATGCACAACAGAATGAAACACTGCCCGGTCCTGCATTGTGCTCAGTAGATAGCAGACAAGTGTTAATTTTGGTGAAGGGAAAGGCCACACACATTATAGGGGAAGTCAGCACAACTTGACCAAGGCAAAGCCATAGAAGCTTCCTAGATACATCCAAACACCTCGAGGGACCAAGTTACTAGGGCCAAGGGCTGGGGACTATGGTCCTGGGAGACATCTAGGTCAATTCGCATAACACAGTTCATAAAGAAAATGTTCTACATTCTACTTTGGTGAGTAGCATGTGGGGACTTAAAAGCTTGGGAGCGGCCATCTAAGATACCTCTATTGGTCCTAGCAAGTTCGGAGCAAAGGAGAATGAAGAAAACCAAAGACACAAGGAAAATATTAGTCCAAAGGACTAAGGACCACATAAACACAGCCTCCACCAGCCTGAGCCCAGAAGAATGAGATGGTGCCTGGCTACCACCACCAACCATTCTAACAGGGATCATAATAGAGGGTCCTGGACAGAGCGGGAGAAAAACTGAACATGAGGAAATTGGAACAAAATTCCAGTTCACACAAAACGACCAGACTTACTGGTCTGACAGTGACTGGAGGAACTTCCAAGACTGTGGCCTCCAGAAAAAAAAAAAAACCAGACACACTGCTAATTCAGAACTAAAGCCACTCTCAAAGTGTACTTCAGCCAAAGATTGACAGGCCTACAAAACAAACAAATGTGAGGATTGTGCTTCTTAGTTCAATCAAGTATTTGAGACCAAATGGGCAACACCTGCCCAGAAGCAAAGACGAGAAGACAGAAAGGGACAGGAAAACTGGATGAATGGATATGGAGAACCCAGGGTGGAAAGGGAAAGGAGGAGAGCGCTGACACGTTGTGGGAATTGCAACTAATGTCACAAAACAATTTGTATGAAAATTTTTGAATGAAAAACTAATTTGTGGTATAAACTTTCACCTGAAACACAATAAAATGAAAAAAAAAAAAAATCCAGATTGCCCATGGTTTAGATGGACACCCCAGGCCCAACCCACCCCTGAGGTTTTCTTGCTTCATAGCACCAGGCATCAAGCTGGCTCCCAGGGTGTTCTCTTTATCCCTTTCCTTGGCATAAACGGGCAAGTAGAGCCTGAAAAATACTGAAAGAGAACAAAGGGAGAAGCTCTCTGAAAATAAGAATTCTCAGGGACTACGTTTCTAGCCTGCCTCGGCCAACGTGCCCCCAGGGTGCGGCTTGCCTTTGGCCTGCATGGTCTCCGGAAATCTCCCCTCCATGTCTCCTGCCTCTGCTTCCAGGAGAGGCACCATTTCCTCTTACTCTCCCACTGGCAACTCCCTGCAGACCCTCAGGTCCCCAGAGCAAGGGGCCAGGTTTCCCAAGGCACCATTTCAGCTCTGTCCTAGCTTCCAGGATGAGGGATGCACTGGTACCGGGACTAACACCTGCCAGGTAAGACCCTCAGCCCCCAGGTACAGGAGCATGTGCTACCTTTGTAGATACAGCAATGGAGCCTATCTGAGGAATAGGAGACCTACAGCAGGCGCAGATGCCAGATGGCCATTCTGCCACTGGTGCCCAGGAGTTACAGCTGTGCCTGAGGCCTATCGGCCAAAGGTGCAAATTATCACCTAGAAATCACTCAGCCAGGCATTCAGATCTCCCCTCAACGCGGCCGCAAACTTCCTGCTTTCTATCTGTTGGCTCCATAAATATGCCCCATAGGCAGCGTAGCTGAGCCCTCAGTAAGACCAGGGTTTCCTCACGTGCTATCCTCAGCACCTTCTTCTCTACCGCCTAGATATCCTCCTCCTTTCCCAGGTTCCTGGTATGGATACGATTTTAAAACTATCCAGGTTAAAAGACCATCTGAAACCTGGGCTAGGATTCAAGACCCAGTCTACACTTTCCAGGTGTCTCCTATTGAATGTGCTCTCCCAGGCGTTCTCCCAGGTGGCACCACTCAGGGAAGGGGCCGAAGGGCCCACTTTACAGTGAGGAGAAGGGGCTTGGTGCAGTGAAGACATTTGCTGACGAGCTTGTAAACCTCAGCACGCATGTCTCTGTGACCCTGCTGGCTGCCCTGTGCTATCTTCCTCATCAGGCTTTTCCAGTACCTCACAACTAAGTATGCTCTCTACCCCCTCCGTCTTGGAGGTGCGGCTCTTTCTCTAGTTGTCATTTTTGACCACTCACCATGAGCTTCACGTCGGTCCCCTCATTAATTCTTCCAACAAGCTTAGGGCTAGACAGTGTTTCCATTCGGCAGAAGAGGAACCCAGGCTCAGTGAGTAACTGGCCTAAAGGCACACCGTAGTGCGTCACTGAGGGGACAAGACTCAAGCCCTGGGCTGCTCACTCCTGACTCCCTGGGTCTGGACCACGACGCCTTCCTTCCCTCAAAGACAATGAAAGCCACGTGGGGGCAGAGAGCAGACCTGGCTCTTTGCAGTGCCCCGCATGGCTTCTTGTACACAGAAGTGCTAGAAATCATCAGCACAAGGCCATCTTGACCATAGAGAACACTTCCGAACACTCTGCGTGGGCTCCTTGTGCTTCCCGCACTCTTTTCCACAAGCACGCTGCACCCACACTGGCGTCATCCCCATATTCCATGACCTGTCCAATGCCTGGACTCGGTAGTCGACTCCCTCCTTCGTGAAACTCCTCCCCTGCTTGCGGGCATGGCCTCTCGTGCCCACACAACTATCTTCTCTTCCCACCTCTCACCTTTCTATCCCTCTGCTCTCCAAATCACAGGTGTCCCCAGGGCTCTGTTCCTGCCATCATCTTCCTTGAGTCCTTCAGGCTTTCTCTGGGCGGGCTGCTCATGCCCATGAACTCCACTTCACTTCTGTGCACATGACATCGCCACCTGCATCTCTGGCTGTCACCTTTCTCCCGGGGCTGGGTCTGCAGTTTTCCTGCTTGCCTGGCAGTTGCATGAGGCCCTTCCCTGAAGGCACCTCCGTACACAGCCTCCTTCTCTCCATCACAGTACCACCACAGTTTCCTCTCTAGCCTTCCTCACAACCTGTAATGAGTTTGTCAATCAGTTCGTTACTTTGGTGTAAGCACCATGAGGGCAGAGCCTGTCTGGTTTACACACTGTGTCCAGCACAGGGCAGGCCCTCAGGAAGTATGCACCGAATGGGTAAAGAGACGGTTAAAGCTGGCATGTTTTTCCCCAACTAAGCACTCCTTGTCCTTTCCTACTGCTCTGTCACTGCAACCCCCGAAACACCCAGGCTTAATGCTTTGGCCGACCTCAGCTCCTTCTCCGTATCTGCCCACATGGGCCATTCCCAAAACTTTCCATGTCTTCTGCACTTACGCCTTCCTTTCTTTCCTCCTCACCCGCTCATGGTCCCGCTCTTTTGCTCAAATGGCACCCCTTCTTCACAGACCTAGCCCTCCATGTGCCAGCCTCCCTTCTCTTCCCAGAGCTGCTGGCTCTTTTCTAGAGCACCATTAGCTGTCTGGAACATTCCCCAGTCACAGACTCTACTACCTGCCAAATAAAATCCAAACTCTCACCCTGACTTTCAATAGCTTGGACAATTTGATCCCAGCCTACTTTTTCAGGTTCACCTTCCATTCCTTTCCAGCCACAGCCTGCATTCAGGACAAGCTGGATAACCAGGAACGTGCTGAGGACTCCCCCACCTCTGCATATTTAAAAATTCAATGAAGAAACTCTTAACTGAATGTCTACCACATTTCAGGTACTGGGTGCTGGACACATCCAGCTCAAGGTTGTGGGGTGGGCCCGAGTGGGGTGGGGAGTTCCTTGGAAAGCAGGGCCAGAGAGAACCTCCTGTCTCAGCCAGTCCGGGTCTCCCTAGCAAAATTCCCACAAGGACTCCTTTGGGGGATGGGCAGTCCAGCCTCCTACCCACTTCCCTGGCTTGGCTGCACTGGAGGTGAGTATGTAGGGGCCGAGTTGCTTTGCAGAAAGGTAACAGGACTTGGCTGGGGAACTGGGCAGGTGCCATAGGGAAAAGTGCTCCTTCCCTCTCCCATGGAAGGTCAGGGCTCCATAGGAAAGTATAAGCAGAGACTTAAGAATGGGCTGTCTAATATGTGATTTTTATATGGGTTTATTCACTGATATGTAAAATCACAGGACATTCCACTTGCTACGTATTTGTGGGAAATGGAAGATGCAGGTGATCCAGAGCAACGGTGGAGAGTTCAGCAGGAGCAGGGAAGTTCCTGGAGCCAGGAAACTGCAGAGACACTGGGAGAGACACCCAACTGCCTTCTGTACATGGGTCAGGAATTCAAGCAGCTTCTTTTTTTTTTCTTCTTAATTAAAACAAATAGAGTGTTGAAGAATCTGGAAGCATCCTTGTGGCTGATACGCTGGCTACAGAAATAAGATCCAGCACCTCCAGCTGCATGTAGACCAGTAGAGGAGACAGAGATGAAAGCCAGTAGCTGGTACCCAGTGCGATGTGAACGGTGATAGAGGGACTTATTGGGCACAGTGAGAGGAAAGAAGGCAAGGAGAGGCACCCACTCTACTTGTCCAGACAGACAGCATTTTGTAGAGAGGAAAACCTAGGTGGGTCTTGAAGAATCGTTAAAACCTTATCAGGCCAACGTGGGAAAAGGCAAGCCATTCCTTCTTCTTGGAATGCCTTCTTTCCACCTGTACCTATCACACCATGTCCACTCCTCAGACCAGCTTCAATGCTGTGTCCTCCCTGAGAGGCCAATCCTAAGTGATCCACCTTCCTGTGAGCTCCCACCTGTGCCTACCTCACAGATGTGGCACCTGGCCCACCTGGACTTCCAAGTGTTTGTGCACTGGCAGTCTCTTCCCAGTGACAAAGGGACTCTGCTCATTCATGATCCACCCCACCCAAAGGAAGCGCTCTGCATACAGTGAGTGCTCAAAATACAGTTAATGACAGAGTGCCCACATTCATGTGTAAAACTCCTTCCCCTGGTTAGATAAGCGCAGACTGGCGTCTGTAATGTCCACGCCAGCCCATCTTACCCTCTTCTCAGGATTGTCACACTGGACATGGTACAGTTGTTCTGTGCAGAAGAGTGGCCAGAGGAAGTTCTTTCGGATGGACTTCCGTGTCTTTAACATACATGGACATTTTAGCATCTATCTCCATCTGCGGAGAACCTTGACCTCCAATTTCGTGACTTGACTTGCCTGTTTATTTGAAGTGGCAGAGTTGTATTCAGTAACACAGGAGGCTCTCGGGAGTATTTTTACCTCACCACTAAGGGCTGCTTTGTAAGGTAAGGCTTAATTTCACAACTTGCAACATAATGTTACATGTTTCCATGTGATGAAAACAGGACACTCATCAGCTCTGCTAAACCCTTGTTTCTTGCTGTTATAGTAAGGAATAATTTTGAATATATTTTAAAAAGATACAATTAAATATTCCTCTGCACAAGGAAAAACATGTTCTTGCCTCCTCAGGAACAATGCAAAGCTGTTTTGCATATCGACAGTTGTCAGATCTGTGCATTTTTAATACTTCAATTCACAGTCTATTGAGTTACCAAAACCAAACCAAACCCATTGCCCTTGAGTTGATTCTGACTCATGGCGACCTTACAGCACAGAGCAGAACTGCCCCGTAGGGTTTCCAAGGCTATAATCTTTCCTGAAGCAGACTGCCACATCTTTCTCCCACAGAGCCGCTGGTGGGTTTGAAACTCCAAGCTTTCAGTTAGCAGCTGAGCACTTAACTACTGTGCCACTAGTGCTCCTTAATGAATCACCACTCCTAAACAATTAAACGTTGTTAACTATTAACAGTTTAAAATGGAATCAGTTTTGTAAAATAGCTGTTTTATCAGTCCAAGTGTAAAAGTATTGCTCTAAATTTTCAGATATAATTTACAGTCAGAAATAAAGAGAATAAAATAAGCGTATCTTTAAAGCAACCTTTTAAAATATACAATTGAAATTATGATCCTCATTTTTTAGGAAGGGCTAACTTATAATACTGTTTTTATGACATTGCTCGCGAGCTAGTATGGGTCAAGCTAAAATCACTTGTCGTGGGCTGCTGTGTGTCGGAGTGGGGGCACGTGACTCCTTTTCAGCCAGGAGGTACTGCTTTAGAGTAATATTGAGATGTGCTTGCAGGAAAATCACTCAAAAGAAATGAGCCTATTACTATTTTGGGTTTTTTTTGGGGGGGGGTTTATATAGTTTTACTGTGACTCACCTCAACACATGCTTTATGTTTACTTCATTAACTCTTCGTAACAGATGGGACAACTCTGTCTCGTTAGAGATCCCTTGGGTCTGACTTACCTGTAGTTCAAATTTGGGAGGTCAGAATATCTGGAAATTTCTCAATCTCTAAATTTAACACAGTACACAGTACACTCAGGCCAACAGCATTAAAAACGTGTAATATTGAGCTTTTAGCCTCTTTCAGAGAACATTTGATAATACATTTTAATTTTTCTAATAATACGCCCATTAAGCTAAGGTTCCTAGAGGAATTTAAGTCCTTTATGATTGTATCTTGTAACATGAAAGCACATTGCACAAGGTGCAAATTTTAGAGCTCCAAACGCCCTTGCCCCAGTTGCTAAACCTTTACGTGCAGGCCAAAGGGTATGTCTTTTGCCACACCCCAACTCACTTGCAAACATATGACCCAGGTTATTCTTCCCAAACCATCTTTTCTTTATTTTTGAAGACAAGTTTATTGCACCCTCATCCAATAAAGACGTTTTTACTGTGCTTCACAGAGTATCCCTTAGATATCATGCACCTAACTGCTCTTCAAGGAAACAGTTCTAATCATGCCTTGTTTCTTTAGGTGGGTAACCAGTTCCTGCTTTCACAGAGCTTGCAAGTTCATCTTTCAGAGAGCCCAGAGAAGAGCAGGATAGAACTTTCCAGCATGTCTCCTGGCTAGTGACTCTGTGCCATGCCTTCTGAAAAAAGGTCATAAATAACAATGTAGATGACTGACTTTGGGCAAGTAACAATTTCTGTGGGCTCAGCGTCTTTCTCTGAAAAAATGGCAACCCCACCCAGGACTGAATCGCTATGGTCTCTTTCAGCTTGACAGCTCTGTGTCTAGAATCTTTTCTTTCCTCGTTCCATTGAACCTGGTGTGCACAGCTTTAACAACTGTACTCGTAGTACAGAAGGCTTTAATTGCCAAGGCAGGTGTGAACCTAGCAAAGACAAAAGGAATTAGGTGCTGCACGTGGTTCTCCCTGATAGCACTCTGAAGACAATCTCCACGCCCAGGAAAAAAAATCAATCAGTAAATACTCGTTAATTTATTTCTCTGAGAACTGTTGCCCTACCATTCCAGAGTGTCTGACCAATTGGCCTATCACAGTGGTCCATGTAAGAACAATACAAGAACTATGCCACAGCCCATCAGTAACAAGGCAGAACCCAGAAATGCCAAACGGAGCTGTCTACTGATTCTTATGTCATTCTAATCACCAAGTGGGATAAAGCATAAAGCACAGAGGAAAGAAAAGATCTCTTAACTCTAGTGGTGTAGTGATGAAAAGTTTTCAAGAATTGTAACAGTCTTGTCAGAGTGAAAAGCAAACAGACAAATGAGCGGAAGGGAAAATAACCAGGGGGCCCTCTTTGGGAGGTGGGACAGCCCCACTGTCCCCAGACAAAGCCAGCTCAACAGTGAACAGTTGATGGGTCTCTGGGATCCTTGATGGAATGAAACAACGTTTGGCACTCAACAGGTACACCTTCCCCTGGGAATGACGAATCTAAAGAACTGTGGGTACCCAGGGTTCACCAATGTTAGCGCCAGTCCTTGCAAACCCCGCACTCCAACCCCAGAGGGAACCGGAGGCTGTGGCTGTGCCTGCTGCAGTACATGGGCAAGGCTGACCCTCACTTCTCAGGCTTTTTCTCAGCTTCTTCAGTTCACCACACTTGCCATGCAGGTTAGGAAAACTCAGTTGTGAGTTCAAAAATTCAGGCCGATCTGAGGGAGCACTCAGAGGCTCACTCAAGCCTGGTATAGTCCAGCCGCGTGTGGTTTTCTATGCTTTGTGTTTCAGTCCCTCCAGTAAAGAAGAGAGAGGGGAAGAAGCCATTTCCCTAGAACCCCCTTCTAAGACGCCCCGCAAGCCTCTCCTTTGGGCTCTGGCTCATTGAGGTTCCAGCCACACTGTGTCCACAACTTCTTGAGGTAAAAGAGCAGGTGTGGGTGCTTGTGATCAGGACAGAGAACGTCTGGGCTCCTCTTGCCTGGAGCCAGAAGCTCCTGGTTTAGCTGACTTCATACTTTCTCCCCTCCCCTGTGTCTGACCTCACAGAGAGTAGACACAGATGTGGGCCTTCAGCGGGTACCACGTGGTGGGATGGTACGGTTCTGGTCTTCCAAGATGACCTCTGTGATCCTCCTTCATGGTGATGAGGACTAAGTGAGATATCACCCAGTGAAGCCCCTAGGCCTGGCCCTCCTTCCTGCTCTCAATACATAACTCTATATGAATGTCTTGTACAGAAAAAACCCATGAACTTTAACTTCACACCTCACCTGCCTGTCCTCCGGACTGCACATGCTAGGAGTCTAAGGCCCCTTGTCTTACGTTCTCTTGTAAGACAATGATGCAGAGCTTGGAGACACTAAGCAAGATGGCTATCTGTGACATTCATGTCTTGGTGGAGCTGGTAGACCTAAGAGCAGGCATCTTTCCAAGAAGATTATCCTTACTAAATCGGATTTTTATTTGGTTAGCCCAGACACTGTGTGAGGTCTCCTTACTTTCCATATTCTGCTGTTTGCTCTCTCCTCCTTTTGGAGGCCCTGCCCTGGTCATCTTTCTCTAGAGTACCTGCTGCTGTTGGCTTCCCTGCTTTCTATCTTAACCTTCCATCACACATCCACTCACCCACACTGCCGGTCCATCCTGAGTCTTGGTGTTCAGTGCCTCGGTCTCTCCTGGAGGGTGGAGGAGACACCTCCCCTGACCCTGTGGCACTGCCCTAGATACACACCCATGTCACTGTCCATCCATGCTCATACCGGACTGTGCACTGCAGAGGGAAAAGGAGGACATGACCACGACCAACAGGGTGCTGTGCTGGCCTTCAAAACCAGGTGCAGGAATGCTGCCACGGATTCTTGCTTATTCTTTCCTTGAACTCCTAATTCTGTTCATCTAACTATTTTGAGTCCCTGGTCATGAGTCAATACCAAAATTTTATTTAAAAAGTTTCCTATTTCTGTATAATCTTTTCACTAAAATTTTTCTAGATTGAAAAATTTAAAAACAATTTTAACATAAAGCTAGAATGAACCACCATACACCTCTCCCAGATTCAACAATTCTGCTTTTCACGTGGCCATGCTGTGCGCTACACAGTGAGCCATGACTCCCACGGAGCGGTGCCCGCGCAGCCTAACCCCTGGTGCACACTCAAGGCACTCAGGTGCAGAGAGGCAACACATACCTGGACAAAGGCAGACAGTTAAGATACTAAGTCGTGGGCTGGTTCTTGCCATGACCACGACGATTGCCTCCATGATTATCAAAGACGACTTGGTGGCCCGTTTTTCAGATAACATTATTTTACATTTTGTGAAAAGGAAGATAAACATTTGTAGCTTTGGAAATGTCATCACTACATCTCTAAGCATGCAGCCTTGCTTCTCTAGCCCTGACTTCTCTGGAGCATGTGCTGTGTGATTCAGCAGAGGGAGTTACTGCTTCCAAAGGCAGTTACAACATTGCTAAATTAGACCCAGATTTATCCTTTTCTTTTTTTTTGTCAGTGAGGAAGGAATTTATTCACTTTAAGAAAAATGCTTTTACCCTCCTCTTTTCTTCCTCCTCCGTCTTCAGCCAAGCTGATCACCAACAAATTATAGATTCAGGCTCAATTCAGGTAGCAGGTTCAAAGAGCTTTATAAATGGTGAATCAGCACGTGTGGTGAGGTATGGCTGATTAGATGATTGGAAAATAGAGGCTTATGTCTATAAAATAAGGAGCCCCAGTGGCGCTGTGGTTAAAGTACTTGGCTGCTAACCAAAAGGTCAGTGGTTTGAACCTACCAGCCACTCCACAGGAGAAAGATGTGGCAGTCAACTTCCGTAAAGATTGTTGTTGTTGTTGTTAGGTGCTGCTGAGTCGGTTCTGACTCGTAGCGACCCTATGCACAACAGAACGAAACACTGCCTGGTCCTCCGCCATCCTTATAACCATTGTTATGCTTGAGCTCATTGTTGCAGTCACTGTGTCAATCCGCCTCGTTGAGGGTCTTCCTCATTTCTGCTGACCCTGTACTCTGCCAAGCATGATGTCCTTCTCCAGGGACTGATCCCTCCTGACAACATGTCCAAAGTATGTAAGACGCGGTCTCACCATCCTTGTCTGTAAGGAGCATTCTGGTCGTACTTCTTCCAAGACAGATTTATTCGTTCTTCTGGAAGTGCATGGTAAATTCAATATTCTTCGCCAGCACCACAATTCAAAAGCATCAATTCTTTGGTCTTCCTTATTCATTGTCCAGCTTTCACATGCATACGATGCCATTGAAAATACCATGGCTTGGGTCAGGCGCACCTTAGTCTTCAAGGTGACATCTTTGCTCTTCAACACTTTAAAGAGGTCCTTTGCAGCAGATTTACCCAATGCAATGTGTCTTGATTTCTTGACTGCTGCTTCTATGGCTGTTGATTGTGGATCCAAGTAAAATGAATCCTTGACAACTTCAATCTTTTCTCTGTTTATCATGATCTGTAAATATTACAGCCTTGGAAGCCCTATGGAGCAGTGCTACTCTGTCCTTACAGGGTCACAGTGAATTGGAATCGACTTGACTGCAGTAGGTTTGGTTTTGGTCTTTAGAATCTGAGTTTGGCTCCTGCTCCCGACGGTGATGCCATCATTCATGTAACAGAGACTGGAAAATTGTTCAGGGGTTCTTTCAAGCGGACCCCCCCCCCCACCGCCGAGGAAGCAATCTTTGTAATTATCTCTATGGGGCTCAGGGACAACTGAAGTTTGCCTCCCCAGAGCACAGCTGGAGCACCACTGAGCAATGGTAGCTGTTTCAACTTGCAAGGTGTGGCAATCTGAGCCAGGCCCCTTCATCTGTGGAGAAAACAGATAAAGCCTCCACTTGGATACCAATCGCTCTATCCAAGTGTTGTTGGCCCACACAACTCATGGCAACCTGTCATGGGCTGAATTGTGTCCCCCCCAAAATATATGTCAACTTGGCTAGGTCATGATTCCCTCGTCTGATTGTCTGCCATTTTATCTTCTGATGTGATTTCCCTATGTGCTGTAAATCCTATCGCTATGATGTAATAACATGGATTCGTGGCAGTTATATTGATGAGGTCTACAAGATTAGTGTCTTAAGCCAATCTCTTTCGAGATATAAAAGAGAGAAGTGAACAGAGAGGCACGGCGACCTCATACCACCAAGGATGCAGGGCCGGGAGCAGAGCGTATCCTTTGGACCTGAGGTTCCTGCACTGACATGCTCCCAGACCAAGGGAAGGCTGATGATGAGGACCTTCCTCCAGAGCCAACAGAGAGGGGAAGCCTTCCCCTGGAGCCTGCGCCCTGAATTCAGACTTCTAGCCTACTGAACTGTGAGAGAATACGCTTCTCTTTGTTAAAGCCACTCACTTGTGGTATTTCTGTTACAGCAGCACTAGATGACTAAAACAGACCCCAAGCACAACAGAACGAAATGCTGCTCGGCCCTGTGCCATTCTCATGATTGGTTGTGGTTGGACTGTGTGATCTGTAGGGTTTTCACTGGCCTATCACTAGGCCTTTCTTCCCAGTCCATCTTAGTCTGGAAGCTCTGCTGAAACCTGTTTAGCATCAGAGCAACACGCAAGCCTCCACTGACAGACGGGTAGTAGCTGTTCATGAAGTTAACTGGCCAGGAATCAAACCCAGGTCCCCTCCTTGGAAGGTAAGAATCCTACCACTGAACCACCACTGCCCTCTATCAGAATGGGGTCTTTAACTCTTTAACAAGTGATGGCACATATATGTTCCAGTTACATTTTCTGCCCCTAGAGGTTTATTGGCAGGCATTTGAGCCACTTCAGCACGTTCTGGCGTGGCAGTTACTGGCACAGATGCCCAAAAAACAAGGAAGTTGATCGGCTCCTCGTTTGAGTGTTGAGAGCCAGTTGTATGAGGGGGTCCTCCCAGAGGAGTGATTGTGTGAAATTTTTGCATCTTCTGGCTCTGTACAGTGAGATAAGGCTTGCACATATGTTTAATATTTCCTTTGTGTTATTGGGGAGGTATGGTTACTGGCATTCAGAAATATTCAAGTACAAGTTATTTTTGGGGTGAAAACAGTTTGTGATGTACTTCCTGGGCCATGGGACCAATATGTACCACACGTGTGATGTGTCTCATGGAACATGGGGCCGATATGACCCGCTTGCAATTGGTACCCCATTTTTTCAAATAATAAAAAACTACCAACAAATAGTGATTCAGCATCCATTCCATTAATGAAAAAACATGGCGTCGCCAATTAAAAAAAATAATTCACCCATGAAAGGGCTTCTACGAGCTGTGAGTCATTCAGCTAGACCAGTGCTCCTCCTGAGAGGAGAGGCTCCAAGGGGATTCCTGTGCCACAGGAAGGGCCTGGGCTCTCTGGGAGCCTGCTTCCCTCAACTGACTCATGGGTGTCTGGCCAGGAAGCCCTCACAGAGGTCTCTGAGGCTACCAGATGCCTGATGAGCAGGGAGGCACAATGAGGAGAGCCCCAGGGGCATGGCAGAGACTCTGCCTCACGGATGGCTTTTCCTCAGGTTGAGTGAGGGCGAGGACTGAGTGGGGGAGAGAGATAGCAGGGCATGTGTGCTGTGGAGAGCTGGAGCTTATCTGGAGGAGGAGGCCTGCAGACAGCCATCAGTCTCAGTGCTGGAGTGACGCTGATGCACTTAGACAGTGGCTCCTCGCCTTGATATGACATGTACCTTGTGGGTCATACAAACCAGACAAGCAGGCAGATAACTGCTCCATTCGAACTTGTATCACAATAAAAATGTCAGTTTTCTGTATTACTTTACAACTTCGACTAACTCAGGAATGCTTTCAAGCCAGACACCGATACCCTCCATTGTGAAAGACAGACTAGGGCGGTTATTAATGGTATCCGCACAGCTCTTTCACTCTCCAAGGTGGTGATGTAAGGCCAGATTTCCTGCCCTTGAGGTTCCTGTGGGAGCCGCAGCCACTTCAGCACCATAAAATGTGTCCATTAAAACAACGGTGAGGGCAGGCACCATGCTTCTCTCTCCATTTCCACTTGTATTCTCTCTCCCACCGCAGTTTGGTAAAGTTCTCTTTGACTAATCTTCACGCCTTACAAAGACCCTTGTAACAAAAACCCGAGCAAAGAAACACACAATAATAGGTAAGGACCACTCCCCGCTTTTCAAGTAAGAGGTGGGCTCTCTGGACAACGCAAGCCAGTGGGGGTTTCTGTCTCAGGCAGGCCTCGCCATGTCACTGGTGTCCTGCTCACCTGGAACATCCAAACAACCCTTCCTTCCTGTTACCTCAGGTCTGTGATTGTGAGGGCATGTGTTTGCAAGGGGATTATCTAGAGAACATTCTCCTGAATATTAAACTAAAAGACATGACTATTTTGAGGGTCATTTGTCTTCCCTTCAATTTGGACAAGCCATCATGAACTGACTTTACTATCCTTCCTGTTGAGTGTGTATGTGATAACACCTCTTTAAGGAGATGTAGGTGAAAATACCAATCATCCAGCAGTTCTTCTATAATGTTGTTGTTAGGTGCCATCAACCCGGTTCCGACTCATAGTGACCCTATGCGCAACAGTACGAAACACTGCCTGGTCCTGCGCTATTCTCACATTGTTGCTGTGCTTAGGACCACTGTTGCAGGCACTGTGTCAATCCATCTCATTGAGGGTCTTCCTCTTTCTCACTGGCCCTCTACTTTACCAAGCATGCTATCCTTCTCCAGGGACTGATCTCTCCTGATAACATGTCTAAAGTATGTGAGATGAAGTCTCACCATCCTTGCTTCTAAGGAGCATTCTGGATGTACTCCTTCCAAGACAAATTTGTTCATTCTTTTGGTAGTCCATGGTCTATTCGATACTCTTTGCCAACACCACAATTCAAAGGCATCAATTCTTCTTCTGTCTTCCTTATTCATTGTTCAGCTTTTGCATACATACGAGATGACTGAAAACACCATGGCTAGGGTCAGGTGCACCTTAGGCCTCAAGGTGACATCTTTGCTTTTTAACACATTAAAGAGATCTCTTGCAGCCGATTTGCCCAATGCAATGCATCTTTTGATTTCTTGACTGCTGCTTCCATGGCTGTTGATTGCGAATCTGAGTAAAATGAAATCCTCAGCAACCTCAATCTTTTCTTTGTTTATCATGATGTTGCTTATTGGTCCAGTTGTGAGGATTTTTGTTTTCTTTATGTTGAGGCATAATCCATACTGAAGGCTGTGGTCTTTAATCTTCATCAGTAAGTACTTCAAGTCCTCTTCACTTTCAGCAAGCAACGCTGTGTCATCTGCATATAGCACGTTGTTAATGAGTCTTGCTCCAATCCTGATGCCCCATTCTTTTTCGTATAGTCCAGCTTCTCAGATTATTTGCTCAGCATACAGACTGAATACGTATGGTGAAAGGATACAACCCTGATGTGCACCTTTCCTGACTAAACCACGCAGTATCCTCTTGTTCTGTTTCAATGACTGCTTCTTGATCCATGTACAGGTTCCTCATGAGCAAAATTAAGTATTCTGGAATTCCCATTCCCCACAATGTTATCCATCATTTGTTATGACTCACACAGTCGAATGTCTATAGTTAATAAAACACAGGTAAACATCTTTCCAGTACTCTCTGCTTTCAGCCAGGATCCATCTAACATCAGCAATGATATCCCTGGTTCCATGTCCTCTTCTAAATCCGGCTTGAATTTCTGGCAGTTCCCTGTTGATACACTGATGCAGCCACTTTTGAATGATCTTCAGCCAAATTTTGCTTGCATGTGATATTAATGATATTGTTCGATAATTTCCGCATTCAGTTGGATTACCTTTCTTGGGAATAGGTAGGTAGCTATCTTCCAAATTTCTTAGCATGTATGAGTGGGCACTTCCAGTGCTGCATCCGTTTGTTGAAACACCCCATTTGGTATTCCGTCAATTCCCGGAACCTTGTTTTTTGCCAGTGCCTTCAGTGCAACTTGGACTTCTTCCTTCAGTACTATCAGCTCCTGTCCATATGTTACCTCCTGAAATGGCTGATCGTCAACCAATTCTTTTTGGTACAGTGACTCTGTATATTCCTTCCATCTTCTTTTGATGCTTCCTGTGTTGTTTAATATCTTCCCTGTAGAATCTTTCATTATTGCAACTCATGGCTTGAATTTTTTTCTTCAGTGCTTTCGGTTTGAGAAATGCTGAGTGTGTTTTTCCCTTTTGGTTTTCTATCTCCAGGTCTTTGCACGTGTCATCATAACACTTTACTTTGTCTTCTTGAGCTGCCCTTTGAACTCTCCCGTTCAGCTCTTTTACTGCATCAGTTTTTATTTTTAATTTAGCTACTCGACATTCAAGAGCAAGTTTCAGAGTCTCTTCTGACATCCATGTAGGTCTTTCTTTCTCTCCTTTCTTTTTAATGACCTCTTGCTTTCTTCATGTATGATGTCCTTGATGTCATTCCACAACTTGTTTGGTCTTCGGTCATTAGTGTTCAACGTGTGAAATTTATTCTTGAGATGGGCTCTAAATTCAGATGGGATACACTCAACATCGTACTTTGGCTCTTGTAGACTTGCTCTAATTTTCTTCAGTTTCAACTTGAACTTGCATATGAGTAACTGATGGTTGGTCTGTTCCACAGTCGGCCCCTGGCCTTGTTCTGACTGATGATATTAAGCTTTTCCATCATCTCTTTCCACAGATGTAGTTGATTTGATTTCTGTGTGTCCCATCTGGCAAGGTCCATGTGTATAGTTGCCATTTATGTTGGTGAAAAAAATGTATTTGCAATTAAGAAGCCATTGGTCCTGCAAAATTCAATCATGTGATCTCCGGCATCATTACTATCACCATGGCCATATTTTCCAACTACAGATCCTTCTTCTTTGTTTCCAACTTTCAATCAGGATGCATTGGTAATTACTGATGATTGGAATGTGAAAGTGGTTGGTGCGTAAATTTGAATAATCGTCATATTAACTGGTCTTCCTTGTAGGTGTATGGATATTATCCTATCAATGACAGCATTGTACTTCAGGATAGATCTTGAAATGTTCTTTTTGACGATGAATGCAACACCATTCCTGTTCAAGTTGTCATTCCCAGCATAGATTGTCCAATTCAAAATGACCAGTACCAGTCCGTTTTAGCTCACTAATGCCTAGGATATGGATATTTATGCATTTCATTTCATTTTTGACAACTTCCAATTTTCCTAGATTCATACTTTGTGCATTCTAGGTTCTGATTATTAATGGATGTTTGCAGCTGTTTCTTCTCATTTTGAGTCATGCCACGTTAATAAATGAAGGTCACAAAAGCTTTACTCCATCCACGTCATTAACGTCAACTCTACTTTGAGGAGGCAGCTCTTCCGCAGTCGTATTCTGAGTGCCTTCCAATCTGAGGGACTTATCTTCCGGCACTGTATCAGACAATGTTCCGCTGCTATTCATAAACTTTTCACTGGCTAATTCTTTTCTGAAGTAGATTGCTGGGTCCTTCTCCCTAGTTTGGAAGTTCAGCTGAAACCTGTCTGCCATGGGTGACCCTGCTGGTATTTGAATACCAGTGGCATAGCTTCTAGTATCACAGCAACACACAAATCCCCACAGAAGGACAAACTGACAGGCGTGGGGGGTTCTATAATGAGCACACTTCAATTTTCTCATTGTTTCAAAGCTGAAGACACAACGTGTGATGTCTTGTTTTACCTATAACTTTTCTACCTCGACTACCCTGAAGAACGTAAAATGTAGTTCTGGCAACTGCTAGTGAGTCACCCCTAGCCCACCAAAGGCCAGTTATAGGACTTTGTGTAAAGGTGAGAACACACCACTAGCATTATAGGGCAGACGGAAGACATCGTCTATGGAATGCTTCATCTATTTTATGGTATACTCAGTCATATGAAGAAGTCTACTGATTGTGAAAAAAGCAATTTCTTTGAATGGTTAATTATATTCATCTTTTTAAAAAAGAACATGAGAGTAAGAAAAAGAAATTACTATATAGATTCACAATTCTTAGTCTCAAAACTACAGAATCTGGAATATTTGAAGCACCTGAACGATTGTCTAGCTCAACATTCTCATTTTACAGATGAAGGTACTGAGGTACCAGCTTTGGGGAGGTTTGATGTTTTAACCAAAGTTACCCAGCCAGCGTGTTGGTGTTGCCTGAGCAAAGCTTGTGGTTAAAAATGTGGCCCCTGCCATGTGAGGGAGAGTGAAGTGCAACAATGTTTTGCTTAGAGAAGGGACCCTGGGGGTAGGCACGTGGGAGACATGAGAGTTGCCTTCAGATATCCGGAAGGCTCCTACAGGGATAAGGAAACAGAACTGTTTTATGTAGATAGCTGTAGACGTTAATGGAGGCAGGTTTTAATTTAACAGAAGAGGAGAGGTTTCTAATAATATTAGCCTTCTTACAGTGGAGAGGGCTGTCCTATGAGCCAGTGACCAGCTCCTCACCACTGGGTGTAAAACAGAGCCTCCTTGGCCTCTGGGAGGGATATATAAGGATTTCTGAATTGGGTAGGAGGTTCAAACACCCTGCTGCTGGGTTTGGGTAAGAATGTGGGAGAATGTATGCTGGGGCCACCCTTGAGGGAGGCATTTTCTTACAACTTGATCATGGCACATTTTACATATCATATACTTACTACACCCACTTCAAGCGACAATTCAATAGTTTTTTTTGTAACTTTACCAAATTGTGCAACCACCACCATAAACCAGTTTTAGAACACCTTCACCTCAGTAAGATCCCACGGGGACAGCATTTTAGCTGAAGCATGTCTCTCGGGCCAAGGCTACCTTTCGAGGGAGCTGTCTCACACTGAACCATGATGATGCACTGCACCAAAGAACAACACCCACTCTGCCTGCCCAGGTGCCTGCCACCGTCCCTGGGAGAGGCAGAGGCTGGGTGGAGGGGTGACTGGCAGACAGATGGCAGAAAGCCAACAGGTGGGCAAAAAGGCAAGCACCATGCCGAGGGCAACAGATAGGAGTATGTTCTGTTCTTGCTGGTCCTAATCTAGTCCCATAGGAGGTTTCAGGTGTAATAAAACTGGTTAAGGTAGTAGATACTTTTAACTCTGGTAGCTTATCATGGTGAACTTTAAAGGGCCTTTATAACAATGAATCACTTGCAAAAGACCGTCATTCAGGAAACTGATGCTAGCTTCTAGCAAAAAGATACTTATAATGTCAACTGTTTTGAATAGAAGCATCCATTTTTAACCCGGTGCATTTCCATAACCAGGCTAACATATGCTAAGCAGAATGAGGGAGTCTTCTTAAGCTCTGGCTCCCTGTGGGGCATCACTGCAGGAGCTCTTGAAGGTTCCAGATATGCACATTCTCTCAGAGCAAATGGTGCTTGGCTGCATGCCATAAACGTGTCACATCGCTCCCTCTATCCCAAAGACCTGCTTGGCTCTTAAAGCAGATACTTAAGCAGCACCTTGAAGAAAATAACCCAGTTGCAGTTTTATGTACACCTTCAAGCTTCCTTGCTGAAGCACGCCTGGAAAGCCACTGCTAATCATCTCTGGGTAATAATGGGAAAGGCAAGGTAAAGCCACCAACCCAAGTGCCAATTCAACTTAAAGTGGGTACAAAACTGGGGGCCCTACTGAGACTGGAATTTTTTTTTTTTTAAGGTAACGCCTAGGACTTGAGTTACAAGAGTTTGTGAATCTTAAGAGTTATGGCAGCCAATATCCAACAAAACAAAAACACAAAAACCATCCAGAAAAAACTAAGAAAGCCATTTCAGCTTTCCGAAATTTTTAAAAATACTGCAAACATATCATGCATTTCTCCAAAGAAGCTCAGGGAGAAAAGAACGCATGTGCGTCACTTATGGCCCCTCTAGGAGGTAAAAAGGAGTCTGTGTGTCAATGAGAAAAACAACAAGGAATCACACCCTGTGTCAGTCGGCAGGCACAGATCGTCACCAAGTTGTAAAATATTGTGATGTAGTCTTTTATGTCCACTTCCTAGGTCAACTAGATATGCGACAAGTCTCTAACAAGACTCAGGGATGGATTCTTTCTAGTCTCATTGCTAGCTATGCAGCACTTAAATGTAGGTTTCATGTGAGACGCAGCCAATATGACATTTGAGAAGATGCTGGTGGCAAATGAAACCTAAATCCCACTAAAAAAGTCTTTTTAAACATAAAATCCTTTTTGGCCTCAATAGGGAGCCCTTCAGCTGCATAACTCTAATATGCGCACCAGAATGCTGTTTTTCACTCTCCTCTTTCCTGTTGGAGCAGGAATGTCTTGTACGTCTCTAATGAAGACACAAGCAGAAAGAGTGCCCCATGCAGCACCTGGACTCCTCCAGAGAACAGCCTAGAAGGTAAGTGTATTAGAAGCACCCATTCCCTCCAGCATAGTTCCATGGAGCTGTAGGTAGCCCGGTGCTGGTCACACCAGAAGACCTCTGTTTTCTGCCATCTCAGTCCAAGAAGACCAAAGGTCCCAGCAAGCAGTTTTCAGTCTCTACCTGAGCAGCACCACACAAAATATGAAAGCAATTACGATGAGCACCATTTGCAGCGAATGCCACAGTGCAGTAGTCCTGCTTCTGGAAACCTGCTGGGGAGCACTGTGACTGGCTCAAAGCCTGGGTCCAGGCCACATGGGCATCTTTTTCAAATTAGAATTCCATTTGGGTTGAATTCTCATGGGTCGTGCATTAGATCCCTGAGTGGACTCCACAGCAGGTGGTATTAGAACTCAGTTATAATCATGAGCAATGGCCCAGGAACCTGGGAAGTTCTAATAACAAGTGAGGACTAAAATCAGAACACTTAAGACACTTAAGCAGCCTTACATCTTCAAAGCACTTTGGAAACATTGATTAATTAATAAACACTACACCCTGTGACGTAGTTAAGTATTAGTATCTCTGTTTGACGTATAAGGAAACAGACAGGTTAAGTGGCTTGCTGGAGGCCGCACAAGTCCAGAGTGGGGCTGGGAACCTAAACTGGAAGCACCTGACCCAAGCTCGTACCCTAGCAGTGTTATGGATGTAGCTGGTGGGCTGGTGCAGGGCACGCCCTTGTTGCTCTGGAGCTGCGCAGCTACTGAGTCAGAGGGGCCCAGGCTGACAGAGAGCTGCTGATGAGTGGCAGAGAAGGAGGACCCTCAAAGTGTTCATCAGACTCTGTCCCACTCCATGGATGAGGCCACCCCTCAGCCGTGCATCAGGCCTGAGCTAGCAAGCAGCATGACCCCTTTGCAACACAGACTATTTAGTAAGAATCTGAGAGAGACAGAGAGGCAGAGAGACAGATAACGCACACAGAGATAAGGACACAGAGAAAAATACAGAGAGAGAGAGACAAAGAGAAAGAGAGACAGAGATAAAGAGACAGAGAAACAGAGACAGGGAGACAGAGAAGAAGAGAGAGTGCTCTAGTTAATCCACCGTTATGTCCCAGTACAGCCTGGTGGTAGAAGGGCAAGTGTCCTTTTCTTATCCATGTAGGTAAGTCCTCTTACAGATCTGGCTGGAAGAAAATGCTCTGGCAGACCCAGGCGGCTGGGCCACGTCAAAGGTCATATCTAAAGGGTAGGTGGCTGAGGGAAAAGAACATAGAGAGAAAGAGGAAACGGCAAGAGAAGTCTATCATCTGAGGGAGGTTAAACAACTATTACTCCCTGAGCTGGTGAAATGGAAGTGACACCGGAGAACTGAATGGAATACTGTGGAATACTATGGTGTGGAAGCTGTGGACCAGGAAGGATGAGTCACTCTGGGTAACAGACTTGGGAGGTATAAGAGTATGAAGAGTTGGGAAAGGTAAGATGAGAAGCAGTATTCATTGAGTGCCTTCTGTGTACCCAGGGCTTTACAATATTTACTCATTTAACCCTCAAGTCAACTCCCCAACATAAATTGTTCTTTCTTTTATTATTCATTTTAGGAATGGGTTGAGTTAGAATTCAAACCCAGGTCTGCATGCTGGTAAAGCGTACACTGGCTTCCACACAGTCTAAGACAGGTAAGAACTCTGAGCATTTACATAAAGGAAATGCCAGACAGGTCAAGGAGGAGGCATAGATTTGGGAGCATTTTAGAAATGACAAGAGTCAAGTGTTGAGGGGGTTTACTTTTATCTGGAACCCTTTGGCTACGAGTGACTAGTAACTTGAAATCCAAGGATTAAAGCTTTCATATGAAGAATTGTTGGGCCGATAAACAACATCATGACAAATGGCAAAGAATTCGAAGTTGTCAAGAATTTCATTCTATTTCGATCAACATTCAATGTCTACGGAAGCAAAAGTCAAGAAATCAAAAAGGTACAGGTAGTCACCGATCTATGATGTATTCGAATTACGACCAACTGTACTTAACAACTGTCTGTTTTTTGTACATCTTATCATTAGTAATATGTGCTACATACAATGTTGCAGCATGTAATTTGCTGATGTTATCATTCTCAGATGTTCAATTTTATGATTTACTGTTCAAAACACTGCAGTATAGCAAGCAGGCTATCACCTGGTCTACAACAAAGCCAGTATTGGTGTCGGGAGTCATAATGGATAAAAAGTTGGGCAATGTTCTATGACATATGACAACAGAACTACACATGCGCCTGACAGCCATTACAACTCAAACTTATTGTTATGACACTGACACCAACTTCGTTTTAGATCTGGCCTATAGCGGAATCTTATTCAGCCTTTCATACCATAAAACCCATCAGTTGTTAATTTGAAGCCAGTTGTTCAAGTTTCTCTAACCATAACACCTGCCCTGCTTATACCCAGAACAACATATTTAGCAAAAGAAGTCATGCCGCTGAAAGTTCTAATCC
The DNA here is from genome assembly GCF_030014295.1 of Loxodonta africana. Lineage (NCBI taxonomy): Eukaryota > Metazoa > Chordata > Mammalia > Proboscidea > Elephantidae > Loxodonta > Loxodonta africana. The sequence goes on from NC_087342.1 coordinate 39,791,899, forward strand.
AAAAAGAAGGTGAGGAAGGTTCTAGATGTGGCTGTAAAGATGAAGATCATTAAGGTCTACAGCAAAAGAGTCAGCAAAATAACACAGGACGAAGGACTGTCTCATTTGACCAGTCTGGCAATCATTAATGATGAGAATAGGATTTTGGAGGCAGTTTAAGGAGCAATTGACATGAAATTGATAATTTTAACAAAGAAGAGGCAAGGGCCAATCCACGAGATAGAGGAGCTGCTGATGATTTGGAAAGAAGACCAAATCCAGATGAAGGTTCCTATGAGTTTACTGATGATTCAAATGAAAGCACACAGCCTTTTTGAAAACCTCAAGGAACTGCAAGAAGACCATCGTTGGTATTTTAATGCCAGCAAGGGCTGGTTTCATTGCTTTGAGCGCAGATTTGGCTTACATAATGTGGGTAAAACCGGAGAAGCAGGAAGTGCCGATGTTGAAGCTGCCGAAAAATTCAAGAATGAACTGGACAAGGTGGAAGAGGAAGGAGAGAAGTCCAAAAAATTTTACAATGAAAGGATTAGCTGGAGATTTTTCTGAACTAAATCAGGGGCTTCAGCGGCTTGAAAACATGGACCCAAACACTGATTGCTTTGCTAAAGGTGACAGATTCAGGAAGCAGGGAGATGTTACTGCAAAATATTCGGAAAAAAAAAAAAAGGACCATACAGACAACTCTCACTAATCTTCTGACTCGAAACACCATCCCCATTCCCAGGGATTAATCCAGAACCTTCTGCACTGACAAAATGCCAACACCATCCGACTCTTCTTTATCATCAGAGTAAATTTTTATAATTTCTGTATGTATTAAAATATATCTGTAAGTTTATATGTAATATTTCCAGCCCCCAAAGACAAATAAAGGTCAGATTTATAAAGATACTGATAATAAAAGGCAGTAACAATGAAAACAAAAACAATCTAAAAAAAGGAGGCATTTGACTTACATCAGAACGGACTTATGATGTAGTCATCAGAATGGAGCCTTGTTGTAACTTGGGGACTACCTGTATTACACTGGGCAAATCTGGGGCAAAAGGCTCTTTAAAGTTCTAAAAAGCAAAGATCTCACTTTGGTGGCTAAGATGCATCTGACCCAATCACCTTTTCGATCACCTGACACACATGTGAAAGTGGGACAATGCATTTGAATTGTTGGTGTTGGCAAAGAATATTGAATATACAAAGGACAGTCCTGAATAAAGTATAGCCAGAATGTTCCTCAGAAGCGAGGATAGTGAGGCTTTGTCTTGCATACTTTGGACATGTCATCAGGAAAGACCAATTACTAGAAAAGGATATCATGTTTGGTAAAGTGAAAACAAAAGCAACACTCAATGAGATGGATTGACACTAGTAGCTGCAACAATGGGCTCAAACATATGAATGACTGTGAGGATGGCACAGGCTCGGGCAACGTTTTGTTCTGCTGTACGTAAGGTCACCACGAGTCAGTGACAACTAACAACACGAAGAACTGCAGTGGATTTGAGGACGCAGTCTTAGGAAAATGGGGAGGGTCTGGGCCCATGTGCACCCCCGGCAAACACATTCTTAGTAATTTAGTCTGACCCTCTAAGGGTAACGAGCTAGAATATCTGAGGAGAAACGTTTCATTAGATCATGTATGTCACATCAATTAACTGATGTTAATTTACATATGCTGTCATGAGAGCCAAGGAAAATGCCTTAACTTTTAAAAAATGAATGAAAAGAATCTTTCAAGGATTTTTCCAGTTATTTGTTGGAAACACAAATCTGGGGCTTCCAGCTGCATAACCTTTTGTGCTGTCCCTGCCAAGACACTGAGGTCAGTCAGCTGAGAGGGATGCTACTTTGGGATGAATGGAAGTTTGCTGAATGAATGACTGAGCAAAGGTTCAGAAGCAAAACTTCCATGGTCTGAGAATTCTCACGCAAAGAGACAATCAGAATGAGAACATAGGTTAGGTTTGTGTTTATTTTACTAAAAGCTTCATATTTCCCCCTTCTGGATAGCAAAAGAGAGATCTGACCCTGTCATTTTAAATATGCCTTTTTCTTCTCTGACCTACTTTGGGGAGATGTAAAGCCTAAAGTAGAATTTCTTATTTTTATAGAACTCACTGATCAAATATACTATTTAGGACCTGATAGTAACTGTTCTTACCATCCTCCCTAGAGCACGCGTTAGAAAAGGAAAGGCAGAGCAATCCAAGTGTGACGTTTTTCGATGTCTGCTGGGGGCTCCGGGGAGGGGTGGGAGTGGGGCAGGGAGGGTGTGCAGGTGGGACAGAGCAGAACTGAGGTTGAGGCTTAGAAAGGGCGGCCACCGTTTTCCTCTGTGAACTGCCTCAACCAAACCACCTCCCAAATTGCCTGTTATTCTGACTTATTTACCTAAAACCCCCCAAAAGCTCACTAGAATAAATTCTAACAATCATATCTCCTAGAACGACCATATTCCTTTCTCTTTGCTTCTCCCCTTATCCCCTACAGAGTCCTTCTACAATAGCCAGAGTGATCCTCTTATGAATGTAGGTGACACTGGGTCACTCCCTTGTCAAGAGAGTCCTGTGGTTCCCCTTCTCACATACACTAGAGCCCCAGTTTCTAACAATGGCCCATTACACCCTTTGTTACTCTCCTGTGCCTAGTTCTCTAGCCTCCTCTTCTCCCCCACCCGTGCTTGCCTGTACAAGTTGGTGCTGGCCTCACTGCTGCTCCTTCATCTTGCAAAGCATACACCTGCCATAGGTCTTTGCATTTGTTCTTCCCTTTGTCCGGAGCACCATCCCTGAGTATCTGCTTGGCCTGTGCCTCCCGCCCTTTACATCAATATCTCCTTGTTAGAAAGGCCTTCCTTGATCACTCCTTATCCTGACTTATTTTTCCTCACAGCACATAGCTCCACCTGACGTCTTCATTTCTGTTTTGCCCGTGTCCTGCCTCTAGAACGCACGCATTCTAAAAGTAGAGACTTTGTACCTCCAGACCTAGAGCAGTGCTTGGCACACAGCAGGCGCTCAGGAAGAATTTGTTAGAAGAATGTTCACTCCTTACACGTACCACTTTTATAGTTTCTTTACAGTAACTAGGGTAAAAGTTGCTTACAATATGAATGAAGTAACCCTGCAGAGTCTCACTTTGGTTATCCTTTTATCAAATGAAGCCTGAAATGTTACCCGTTGTTACTCTGAAAAAACAACTCTTGGGATCTTTATAAATTTTTTTAGATCAACATACCGCTCTGCTACTTGAATCCTGTATCAGCCTTTGGTCAAAACCAATGTGTGTCTGGGCTGACCTGCTGGCCCCGAAAGATGTTGGGGTCTCCTTGAACCCCACCATTCCTGCCTCCCTGCTCACCCCTCCTCTAACCCACTGTCTGGGACAATTGAGTGCGGACGGGTGCATTTTACACTGTTGTGGTTCACTCGTGTGGAAGGAAGATCGGGAGTTTTCCCCCGTGGAAAGGAATAATTTCTCCTTAAATGAATCTCCAGATGTGTGAGCGTCCCCTTCTCCTGGGAACGCTCAGCCCACTGTGTCTGGCACAGCCTCTGCACTTGCAACAAGGACATCACATCAAGCTCAAAAAGATGCGCTCCCTGGAGAGAAAGGCAGATTGCTAACACAGGATTTAACTGTGACTCTACCAACACTGAAGTGCCAGAGCCTCATGTAAATCATCCCCTGGTCGGCCGTAGGGCTGGCCTAACAACCAGGAGAAAAATGCTAATATTTAATATGTAAGCATAATATTTAATTTGGATAATCCCAGTGATCGTATAGCAGTAAAGAGGCTACGCAGATGGGACGAGGTTTCTTTACCTCTTTATACCCAAGGTCTAGCACAGCAAAAACATTTTGAAAGTGAAGTTAAAATAGTCCTTACTGCAGGGTGAACATACTTCACCCTGACAGTGCCCATCAGGACCCCTTTTCCACGACACATGTGCTTTGTAAATATATATCTCTGTATGCATATACAGTTGGTTCCCACATCTGCAACAGTCTTAGACAGGGCATGATTCATGGGATCAGCAGCTGGCAGTTTATCTTTGTCCGCTGTATTCAAAGGGGCTTATGCTTTTAAGGGCACAAAGTGTATAATCACAGTCACTTTAAAGGGTTTCAAATCTCCAGTGTGAGAGAAGAAAATAGGCCAACCTACGAAATGAAAGCGATGAATGGAATATTAAGGGAAGAAGGAATGGAGCTAGATCTTGGCTTGTTATTGTCACAGAAAATAGAGACTAGTCTTAGGTTCACTTTATCTGTTACATTCTCCCCCTTGTCTTGTGGGGGAGAACCCTGTGGAGGAGGAATGAGGGTCTGGCAGGAACATGCACAAGGCAGAAAGTTTTCCTCTTTTATGGGACCACAGCAGAGGGCCCCCCTTCCTCTCTTCAGTGTCTAGATATGCCTACTTTGTATGCAGTCTGGAGACGGGGCTTTGTCAAAGGGCCCTGGATTTGAGTGAAGAATGGAGGAGAGAACAGTGAAGAAGGCAGGGTGAGGCAGGAGGAAGAGAAGCACGCACTTGTCTCTTGCTTCACACAATGGCTACAGCCCCAGAAAAATAGAATTTTCATACATATGATCATGTCTTAAGCTTAAATAAGGAAGCTTGCTCTTTGAAAAAGATCCCACTGAGTTAAAATAAGGCCTACATTCCTACTATTTGGTATGTTTGGATTTGGCATATCAAGTTGAGTTGTGTATTAGGCAGACTCTTTCTTTCTGGGAACTTATTTCTAATTAAGCCTGACCTCTGTTCACTTTAATGAGGTCAGCTATCTGGACCATCAATAACCAACCAACCAGTTGCCGCTGAGTTGACTCCACCTTATGGGGACCCCATGTGTGTCAGAGTAGAATTATCCTGAGTTTTTGGAAGTAGATTGCAAGGACTTTCTTCTGAGGTGCTTCTGGGTGCACTGGAACCTGTAACCTTTAGGCTAGCAGATGAACTCATTAACCCTTTGCATCACCCAGAGACTCTGGGTCACCAATAACCAAAAAAAAACCCAAGCCTGTTGCCATTGAGTTGACTCTGATTCATGGCCGTGTGTTACAGAGTAGAACTGCTCCACGGTGTTTTCCTGGCTGTAATCTTTATGAAAGCAGGTCACCAGGTCTTTCTTCATGGCACTGCTGGGAAGGTTCCAACTGCTAACCTTTTGGTCAGTAGTTGAGTGCAAGTTGTTTGTGCCACCCAGGGACCTGAACCAGCAACACAGGCGTGATAATGACACTTCCATTCATGTAGTGCTTTGAATATATGGAGGTGCTTTCACGTACATTATTTTTCATTCCCATCAGCCACAGGAGGTAAGTATGTAGTAGGTAAGTAGATCAGGCATCTGTCCCCATATTATAGTCAAGAAACAAAGCCTCCTGAGGCCCCTGCTCAGGCAGCTAGGAAGTCCTCCCATCCATCCCATCCCAGTGCTGTCGAGTCCTAGAGCTGGGAATTCAAGGCTTGTCTTTGTGATCAGGCCAAGGTCATCTCACCTGCACACAATGCCTGTCTCTCTCTTTCTTTTCTCCACCCTCTTTATTTTAGGCTGTGTATCTGGTGGTTTAGGGCATTTCCCCTACTGGTTGTGAAGATTCACCAAGACCAAGAACATTATTCCATATTTGTAGAACAAATATGCTAAGTGCTCTGCTTTCCACTCTTTCACCGCGATCACACTAGGGGGTAAATCCCTGCCATCACTGATACAGGTGATTGTCTATTGACCTGTTTATATTAAAATGAAGTTCTTGCATATTTGAAATGCTATAGACACTTGATCCAAAGGAAAAGTCAGGAAGATTTTAAAAGACTAAGCGATGTGAAATGGTACTTAAAGAGCCAGCTTTTCACGTTATGCTGTTCTCATTGTTAACAGAATTTACCGAGTATCCACAAAATGCATAGTACCTTGGGATCCTGGGCTACAATGTGAATTGGTCCCTTGCCTGGAGGGACTGAGTAATAGGTGTTTCCTATAATGTTTACAGTTGATTTATGACACGTTTACATTTTTGGTCGTCAAGGTTTGCCGTGACCTTGTAACCCTGGAATTCAGTAAAGTCACTGGAACGATGATGGTGATTAGGAACTCACTTTTCATCTCTTTCCTCTGACAACGTGAACTCAGCCTGGCACCACTGATCCTACTTCAGCCTTTTATTCACCTTCTCCAGGTCGGTTGTTAATCAGCTCTCCCAGCTGGCCGGCAGCCATGGATGGAGCACCCGCTGGGGATGGACACGAGTTTTCTGCTGAGCAGGTGCCCTTGGAGTCCTTACAGTGCAACAAGGCAGAGCTTGGCTAGGCAAGCGAAGGGAGAGCCTGAGCATGCGATGAGCAGCAGCCTCATCGCAGCTGTGGCCACTGGGCCCTTTAATTGACTCAGGGAGGGTAGTCATCTGCGGGTGATTGCAAGGGGATGGAAGGAGCAAGTCGGCTCAGCAACTGCTGGATGCTGGGCCTAGATGGATCAAAGTCTGCCATTTTGCCTTATCTATCTGGAACCATAATTCAAGAATGAAATTGCCCCGAGGTTTTCTCCTCCCCACCATTAAAGTCCATTCAATCATCGTGGGCAAAATGCAGTCCACACTCAAGCAGCCAGATGTTATCATTACAGACCTTTCTTTATAAAGCCATGCTGAAACCTGAGTGCTTGATGAGAACGGCTAAGCAGTTGTACCTTTGACCTGATTGCATTAAACTTGCCCTATCAATTTAAGCTTTGTATAAACACCATTTCCCAGAGCCCCCTGTGAATCCAGCGGTGAGAAGAAGCTGACTAAGCCTAAACATTTTTTAACAGCAATCTTGTCTTACAACACCAAGGGGATTTGCTGTGTATCTGGGGCTTTATAAAACCATATGAACATGCTGAAAGAATTAAAATCCTTGAAAAATGAAAAATTGATGGTGACAGTCCTTTCTGAAGACTAGTGGGTGGAATGACAGCATTGGAGTGGGTAGGATTCCAGTCTGAAACACTTCTGCATTTAAGTGACATATTTAGAAAAAAAATTGTCCTACTTATCAGTAACTTGAACATTTTAAGAGGAATCGAACATATTTACTGTCTTGGTTAAATCTCCTCCTAATGAAGATGGGGACCATCTCCCAGGCAAACGTTCAGATGACGCCGCGCAATTCTTTCCAAGCACAGAGTGCAGCTGACGTCTCAGCAAATGCAGCCACCTACGTGGCCCACGAGAATTGGCATTTATCTGTTAGCATGTCAGATGAACAAGACTCAGATGACCTATGAAGTACAAGAACACATTTATGTTTTGTAAATATACTTTGATGCAAAGCTGTTTCAAAAGAGAAGACCAATCTTGGAAATGTTTAATTAAGTAATTTATTTTTTACTTTGTATAAAAATATTATTCAGCCTCTTTGTGGCTGGGTTTTGTGGCTTATCTTCCAAATACGTAAGATACTATTCTTTTCCGTTAAAATACTAAAAATGTACACCAATGGTGAGTAAATAAATGTATGACTGTAAGATTTATAAACTTTTACAGAAATTACTTTGAAAAATAATCATTTTTTTAGAATTGGAAACTTTTAAAAATAAGTAGAAAACATAAATATTTTAAGAGCAAAAAAAAAAAAAAAGAAAGAAAAAGCTGCTCAAACATCCAAACAGAACATTTTCCATTAAGGCGGAAAAAAATGCCATGAATTTAGAAATAAATTTTTTTGGAATATAGTTATTCCTAGCAACACATCACCTGATTTTTGCCAAATCAAACAAGCACCAAGGTATCATCAGCTCAGGAAAACGAAGCCAGTAAGTTATCAAAAGGGATTTTCACAGTACACCTCATACCTGGAATTAGTGAAGGCGTACAGATTTGAGATAAAGCTACTTGTAACTCAAAGTTCAACATTGTATGCACTAGTGAAGAGCTTTCTGCAACCTCATTGTACTGAGGTCTAAGAAAACTTTGTCAAACGTCTTACTAGCTGGGTTAAAAGAATTATTACAGGCTAAAAAAAAAAATTTTTTTTTTTATGTATGGACTTTTATTCATGGAATAATGGGAAAAAAGCACTGAACTAAGACTTGAAGGCTAGGGTTTAGGCTTGATGCTGCCAGTTAGCTGGGTGCCTTCTGGCAATTTCTCAAGCCTCTTTGGAGTTTGAGCTTCTCATCTTAAAAATTGCCATTCAGAGGGGACCATAGCTCAGGCTCTCTCAGGCCTCAGGCCCTAGGATTCTGACTCTACACTTCCAAGGCCTGTGTTCTCTCTGGCACACACTTTGGATTCAATAATCTTTTAAGGCTCTTCCCATCTTCAGGATTCAATAAATGTGTGAACATCTGTTTAGAGAGAAAAGTGAACTCTGTAAGTAACACCTTCCTCGGTCCCTTGGTAATGAAAAGAAACAAAGGGGCTATGTGTTCAGTTTACATGGGAGGGCAGAAAACCAAGTCAGTCAGTTCTCAGCGTTGGGCTGACCAGGAAGAGGCTGTGAAATCTTTGTGACAGGGGCCAGAGGCAAAAAGGAGTGTGCTGTTTACTGTTTACTTCAGTGTAAAACTTTCAGAAGTAATACTTTCCTTGCTTTGATTATAAACAGCTATTCCAGTATCAAGGTGTTCTCTTTGCTTTTTTCACCAAAACAAACAGTGAGAAGAGAATGCCTTGGGAAACTATGGTAATTGTTTTTGAGCCATCACGGCTGGTAACCTATGCCAAGTGTTTCTTAGTTGATGAGCAGCTTGCATATTTAAATGGAACTGGTTTAGCCACATGGGAAAGACAGAGAAAAAATACATTTACTTGAAAACTTAGAATATTTCCTAGTTTGGTTTTATAATTAAAAATGGCATTTAAAATAAGGAAAATTAAAACGACTTCTATTCTCTGAGCATAACCATCCTAAGGTTCAGGAGTACTGGAGATAATCATCTCACTAGTGTCTCCATCTTCAACCGTATTTTTAGTGTTCATGCTGCATTCCATGTGCCCAAAGCCAAATGCTGAAGTGAAGTCATCTGCAGGTCATATCATGGCCTGGGGTAAGTGCTTGTACTTCTTAAAAAATGCACCCTTCATTCTGAAAACATGAAAATGAACTTGCTCTGAGGCTGGGCTGCAGCGGACCAAGCCTCTAACAAGCCCTTCACGTCTCCCTGAGCAGCCTGAGCTGATTTCTGCTGCAGTTTTGATGTTACCACATCGCTGCAGAGCTTTTCAGAGTTCAAGACAAGGTAGCTCATGTCCAGGCTGCCATCTGCCTGTAGCTGTGGGGCCTGTGGAAGGCTGGTGTCCACAGACTCAGGGCCAACATCGGAGGTGTCACTGCTCGGAGGTGTGTACTTAGCCTTCCTACACCAGTGACCCCCAAGCCTCAGCCTGTCCTCTCGTTGGTGCGCTCAGCACACAGTCATGTCGGTGGGCATGCTGAAAAGCCAACTCTCACTTGGAACCCGTGTAGACAAAGCTATTGGAAATGAATTTCATGTTAGGTTCTCTTCTACACAGCACCACAATGACCGCGAGGCCAAAACACATACAAACAAAACCAAGGCAAACAAACAACCCACAAAAAACAAACAACGCCCCCAAATGCCATACCACCACAGAAAGATACTCCTATAAAGGGCATTATTATTTTCTAGGCTTATATTCACAAATGGACACAAAGGCATACCACTAAGTAAATAAAAAGAAACACTAAATAAATGACATCACTCTGATGATTTAAGAAACAAGCATTTTGTGCATTCCTAAATGTGTATATGATAAATTAAAAAGGCAAAGTCACAAATCCCCATCAAAATTCCAACAGCTTTTTTTTTTTTTTCCCCAGAAATGGAAAAGCCAACCCTCCAATATCTATGGAAGGGCAAGGAACCCTAAATAGCTAAAGTAATTTTAAAGAAGAAGAAGAAAGTAGGAGGAGCCTGTTCTGATTTTAAAATATACTATAAAGCCACAGTAATTAAAACAGCCTGGTACTAGGATAATAATACACATATAGACCAATTAAATACGATTGAGAGCCCAGAAATAAATCCATCTATAGTCAACTGATTTTTGACAAAGGTGCTAATTACCTCATTCAATGGGGGAGCAAGAGTCTCTTCAATAAAGAAACAAAAACAAAAACAAACCCCAAACTCTACCGTCAAGTTGATTCCGACTCATAGTAACCCTATAGGACAGAGTAGAACTGTCCCATAGGGCTTCCAAGGAGCAGCTGGTGGATGCAAACTGCTGAACTTTTGGTTAGCAGCTGTAGCTCTTAACCACTGTGCCACCAGAGTTGCCTTTAAAAAATGGTGCTGAGAAAACTGGATTTCCATATGCAGAAGAATGAATCAGAATCCATGCCTCACACCATACATAAAAACCAATTCAAAACAGATCAAGGACACAATGTGAAAACTAAAACCATAAAACTCCCAGAAGAACATATAGAGACACGGCTGCAAGATCTCGTTTTTAAAGATGGATTAGCAGATATGACAATAAAATCATAAGCAGAAAAAAAAAAAAAAGATAAGTGGGACCTCATAAAAATTACATCCTTTTGTTCACCAAAGTACTTAATTGACAAAGTGAAAAACAACACACGGGTTGGGAGAGAATTTTTGGGGCCCATATATATCTGGTAAGAGTCTAATATCTAAAATATATTTAAAAAACGTCTACAATTTAACAGTGAAAACAACAAAAATTACATCCTTTTGTTCATCAAAGGACTTAATCGACAAAGTGAAAAACAACACACAGGTTGGGAGAAAATTTTGGGGGGCCATATATCCGATAAGAGCCTAATATCCAAAATGTATCTAAAAAACTTCTACAATTTAACAACAAAAACAACAAACTCAAAAATGGACAGAGGACATCAACAGACATTTCAACAAAAGGGATATTCAAATGGCCAAAAGCACATGAAAACATGCTCAAGATCATTAACATAAAACAAAACAAAAAAACAAAATCCACTGCCATCGAGACAATTCTAACCCATAGTGATCCTATAGGACAGAGTAGAACTGCTCAGTAGGGTTTCCAAGGAGTAGCTGGTAGATTCGAACTGCCGACCTTTTTGGTTAGTGGCCAAGCTTTTACCCACTGTGCTACCAGGGCTCCATTAGCCATTACCCATACCCATTGCCATCAGGGAGGCGCAAATCAAAACCACAATGAAATACCACCTCACCCCCATTAAAATGGCAATGATAAACAGAAAACAGCAGGTGTTGCCAAGCTTGTGGAGAAACTAGAACCCTCATCCATTGCTGGTGGGACTTAAAAATGGTACAGACACTGTGGAAAATAATTTGGCAGTTCCTCAAAAAGCTGAACATAGAACTTACATAACTCAGCAATCCAAAAACTAGGTATATACCCAGAAGAAGCGAAGGCAGGAATGCAAACAGAAACCTGTACATTGATGTTCACTGCATCACTTTTCACAGCAGCTAAAATGTGGAAACGACTGAAATGCCCATCAACAGACTAATGGATAAACAAAATGTGGTATATGCATAAAATGAATATTGTTGTTCTTAGGTGCCTTCGAGTTGTTTGCAACTGGTAGTGACCCCATGTACAATGGAACTAAACACTGCCCAGTCCTGCCCCATCCTGGCAACTGTTGCTATGTTTGAACCCATTGTTGCAGCCACTGTGTCACTCCATATTGTTGAGGGTCTTCTTCTTTTGCCCTGATGCTCAACCTTACCAAGCATGATGTCCTTCTCCAGGGACTGATCTTTCCTGATAATATGTCCAAAGTATGTGAGGTAAAGTCTCACCATCCTTGCTTCCAAGGAACACTCTGGCTATGCTTCTTCCAAGACAGGCTTATTCGTTCTTCTGACAGTCCACGGTATGTTCAATATTCTTCACCAATACCATAATTCAAAGGCATCAATTCTTCTTTGGTCTTCCTTATTCATTGTCCAGCTTTTGCATGCATATAAGGTAACTGAAAATATCATGGGTTGGGTCAGGCACACCTTAGTCCTCAAAGAGACGTTTTTTCTTTTGAACACTTTAAAGAGGTCTTTTGCAGTGGATTTGCCCAATGCAATACATCATTTGATTTCTTGACTGCTGCTTTCATGGGCATTGATTGTGAATCCAAGTAAAATGAAATCCTCGTCAACTTCTATCTTTTCTCCATTTATTATGATGTTGCTTATTGGTCCAGTTGTGAGGATTTTTGTTTCCTTTATGTTGAGGTGTAATCCATATTGAAGGCTGTAGTCTGATCTTCATCGGTAAGTGCTTCAAATTCTCTTTGCTTTCTGCAAAAAAGGCTGTGTCATCTGCATATTGCAGGTTGTTAATTAGTCTTCCACTAATTCTGATGCCATGTTCTTCTTCATATAGTCTAGCTTCTCAGATTCTTTGTTTGGCATACAGACTGAATGAGTATGGTGAAAGGATACAACCTTGACGCACACCTTTCCTGATTTTATTTAAACCATGCAGTATTCCCTTGTTCTGTTCCAATGGCTTCCTCTTGTTCATGTACAGGTTCCTCATGAGAATGATTAACTGTTCTGGAATTTCCATTCTTCACAATGTTTTCCATAATTTGTTATGATCCACAAAGTCCAATGCCTTTGCATAGTCAATAAAGCACAAGTAAACATCCTTCTGGTATTCTCTGCTTTCAGCCAACATCCATTTACATCAGTAATGATAGCCCTGATTCCATGTCCTCTTCTCAGTCCAGCTTCAATTTCTGGCAGTTCCCTGTCAACGTACTGCTGCAACCACTTTTGGATGATCTTCGGCAAAATTTTACTTGCGTGTGATATTAATAGCTATCTTCCAAATTTCTTGGCATAGATGAGTGAGCACTTTCAGTGCTGCATCCATTTGTTGAAACATCTCAATTGGTGTTCTCTCAATTCCTGGAGCCTTGTTTTTTGCCAATGCCTTCAGTGCAGCTTGGACTTCTTCCTTCAATACCATCAGTTCTTGATTATATGCTACCTCCTGAGATGGTTGAACATTCACCAATTCTTTTTGGTACAGTGACTCTGTGTATTCCTTCCACCCTCCTTTAATGATTCCTGCGTCATTCAATATTTTGCCCACAGAATCCTTCAAAATTGCAACTTGAGGTTTGAATTTTTTCTTCAGTTCTTTTAGCTTGAGAAATGTGGAGTGTGTTCTTCTGTTTTGGGTTTCTAACTCCAGGTCTTTACACATTTCATTATAATACTTTACTTTGTCTTTTCGAAATGCCCTTTGGAATCTTCTGTTCAGCTCTTTCACTTCATCATTTCTTGCATTCACTTTAGCTATTCTACATTCAAGAGTAAGTTACCGAGTCTCTTCTGACACCCATTTTGGTCTTTTCTTTCTTTCTTATCTTTTCAATGACCTTTTGCTTTCTTCATGTATGATGTCCTTGATGTTATCCTGCAACTTGTCTAGTGTTCAGTGATTAACGTTCAATGGGTCAAATCTATTCTTGAGATGGACTCCAAATTGTGGGGTATACACAATGTCATATTTTGGTTTTCGTGGATTTCTTTTGATTTTCTTCAGCTTCAACTTAAACTTGTATATGAACAATTGATGGTCTGTTCCATAATCTGGCCTTGTTCTGCATGATGCTATTGGGTTTTTCCATCATCTCTTTCCACAGATGTAGTCGTTTTGATTCCTGTGTTTTCCATCTGGTGAGGTCCCTGTATATGGTCACCCTTCATGTTGTTGAAAAAAGGTGTTTGCAATGAATAAATCATTGGTATTGCAAAATTCTATCATTCGACAGATCTGAATTCTATCTTTGGAATGATCTCCTGCGTCGTATCTATCACTGAGGCCATATTTTTTCAAGTACCGATCCTTCGTTGTTTCCAGCCTTTGCATTCCAATCACCAGTAACTATCAACATATCCTGATTGTACGTTTGATCAATTTGACTGCAGAAGTTGGTAAATGCTCAGTTTGGCATTATTTGAATAGTAGTCGTATTAACTGGTCTTCCTGGTAGGTGTATGGATACTATCCTATTACTGACAGAGTTGTACTTCAGGATAGAGCTTGAAATGTTTTTTTGATGATGATTGTAATGTCAACCCTTTTCAATTGTCATTCCCGACATAGTAGACCATATGGTTGTCTGATCAAAATGGCCAATACCAGTTCATTTCAGCTCACTAACGCCTAGGTTATCGATGTTTATGCGTTCCATTTCATTTTGACCATTTCCAACTTTCCTAGATTCATACTTCATACATTCTAGGCTCCAATTATTAATGGATGTGTGCAGCTGTTTCTTCTCATTTTGAGTCATGCTACACCATCAAGTGAAGGTCCTGAAAGCTTGACTCCATCCATGTCATTAAGGTCGACTCTATGTTGAGGAGGCAAATCTTTTCCAGTCGTCTTTGGAGTGCCTTCCAACCTTAGGGGCTCATCTTCTGGCACTAGATCAGACAATGCTCCGCAGCTATTCATGAGGTGTTCACTGGCCAACTTTTTCAGAAGCGGGCAGTCAGGTCCTTCTTCCTAGTCTGTCTTAGTCTGAAAGCTCTGCTGAAATCTGTCCACCCATGGGTGACCCTGCTGGTATTTGAAATACTAGTGGTATAGCTTGCTTCACTACAGCAACATGCAAGCCACCATAGTAAAGCCACTGTAGTAAAGCCGCCATAGTACAGCAAAGTGACACATGCATGGTGGCAGTATTATTCAGCCATAAAGAGAAATGAAGTCCTGATGCACGTCACAACATAGATGGATCTTGAAATTATGCTGAGTGAAATAAGTCAGTTACAAAAGGACAAATACTGTATGATCTCACTTACATGAAATAAGCAAATATATAGAAACCAGAAATCGTCAGTGGCTATAGTGGTGGAAAGGAGGGGGAAAAGAGTTTTTGCCTAGGGAGCATTGAGTTTATGTTAATGTGGTAGAATAATTATAAAAAAGACAGTGATAACGGTTGCACAACATGAAGAATGTAATCAACGTCATGAAATATACATGTAGAAATTTTGAACTGGTGATTGTTTTGTGTATATTTTCAACACAATAAAAAAATACCCCCCCCCCCAAAAAAAATTACAATCAGAGGGGGAAAAAAGGCAAAGTCACAGACCCACCACATATTTTCATCTTACATTTCTACAAAGGAGTGTTTTGTCCCAGATTAGATGATGCACAGTAGTGACCCAGCATAACTACATTCTGATCTGACTTAAGGGATGATAAAAAAAAAAACAAAAAAAACAAAAAAACTAGTGCCATCGAGGTATGGGGTAATTTTAGAGGTACTGGCAAATTTGAACCCATTGCTATGTTTTCCCAAACGATAAAGTCTGGTGCCTAAGTCCTGATAAATGAATGACAGCCTAGATGGGATGGCCCAGAGAGTGGGAGAGAGCTGGGATAAAATGTGAAGAGGAAATAGGTGGCCGCGAGAGAAGGCTGCCCATGAGCAATTGATGAGATGGTCTGAGTGTGTGTATGTGTGTGTGTGTGTGTCTGTGTGTGAGCACATGCATCCATATTAGTAGACCCAGAGTTTTGGGTAGTTCTTGCAGTGGAGTTTATGATTCTCAGAAGCAAAAGTCTCTGAAATTCCCAGTTCTATGTCTGACATTCCCTGCCATTATCTGAGTCTGTAAGATTAGTGTGAGGAGAGATATCTTGCCAGGCCTGGTTTCCTTAATAAGCAAAATCAGATGCTGGGAGATAGAATTCTAAGACTGGCTAAGAGAATCTCAAGATGTGACTGGATGCAGAGTTTTCACAAAAGCACTTGAGATAAGACCTACCTCAGAGCAGCCTGCAGAGTCTTCCCAGGAGAGCACCCTCCACCTCAAATGGGGTATCCAGAGGATCTGACACACGCCAGGGGATGGCAGGGTGAGGTATATGTGGTTTTGAAGTTTGCTGTTCATGGCTAAGGGCCCTGTCTCATGCTGTATTCTTATGACCCTTTCTTAGGAAATTACCACAATGCTTGCCAAGCCCTGCTGGTCAGAAGCCAGAGACCCCACAGGCTGGAGGGAACACTGTTCTCTGGTATCCTTTCTGAACAGATTCAGGTTAGGAGAGAAACTTACTGCTGGACCTGTGCTTCCCTCCACCCCCAGTCAGACATTTCAGGGAGATTTGGAATGTGCCCCCATTTCCGATCCCATATTTTCAAACAAAGTATGCCACATTGCTGACCAGCCTGCAACAACTGGAGAGGATCATGCAGGCCCTCCAGGAACTTGGCTTTGATGAGAACAAATGAGGGCTGGGGTTTCACAGAGCCCTCCAGTTTCAGTCCATCACTAAGGCTCCGTTCCATTTTCTCTACAGCATCTCATGCTGTCCAAATCTGCTCACCCTCAGCAGACTGATGACTGTACAACCCACCAGAAGTAAAGGGCAAGTGATCAGGGTATTGCAATGTCCTTTCCCCCTCCCCACCACTTTTCTAGCATAACAAGTCTTCAAGTTTCTCACTATTCTCAGTTATGTTGCCAATGGGCTTTTTTATTTTATTTTGTTGTTGTTGAGAATATACACAGCAAAACATACACCAATTCAACAGTTTCGACATGTACGATTCAGCAATGGATTACATTCTTCAAGTTGTGCAACCATTCTCACCCTCCTTTTCTGAGTTGTTCCTTCCTCGTTAACATAGACTCGCTTCCCCCTAAGGTTCCTATCTAATCTTTAGAGTTGCTGTTGTCACTTTTATTCCACTTAGTTCGTAAAAGAGCATAATGCTCAAGGCAGACTGAGCTTTTTTTATTTTAATGAACTTAATTTTTTTAGGTTTGCAGGAAAATGGAGCAGAAAGTACAGAGAGTTCCCATATAACCCCTTTCCCCCTGCTGTCTCTTCTATTAACACCTTGCACTTGTGTGGCACAATCGTTATAATGGATAAACCAATATTGATACATTATTATAAACTGAAGTTCATGGTTTACTTTAGGGGTCACTTTTTGTGTTGCACAGCTGTGTGGTTTTGAAAAATGCATAATGTCCTGTACCCACCATTACAGTATCATGCAGACTAGTTTCACTGCCCTTAAAATGTCTTGTGCTCCACCTATTCATCCCTGCCCCTCGCTCAGCCTCTACCAATTACTGACCTTTTTACTGTCTCTACAAGTTTGCCTTTTCCAAGACCTACCAAAAGAAAACTACAAAACACTACTGCAAGAAACCAACAGAGACTTACATAAATGGAAAAACATACCATGCTCATGGACAGGTAGACTCGACATTGTGAAAATGTCAATTTCACACAAAGCAATCTACAAATACAATGCAATCGTGATCCAAATACCAACAGCATTTCATTAAGCTTACATGGAATGGAAAGAGGCCCTGGATAAGTACAGCACTACTGAAGAAGAAGAATAAAATAGGAGGACTCGCACTACCTGTCCTGAAAACCTACTATACAGCTACTGTAGTCAAAACAGTCTGGTACTGGTACAATGACAGACACATTGACCAATGGCACAGAATCGAGAACCTAGAAGTAAATCCATCCACCTATGGTCACCTGATCTTCGACAAAGGCCCAAAGTTCATTAAATGGAGAAAAGATAGTCTTTTTTAATAAATGGTGCTGGCAAAACTGGATGCCTATCTGCAAAAAAATGAAACAGGACCCATACCTCACACAATACTCAAAAACTAACTCAAAATGAACCAAAGATATAAGTATAAAACCCAAAACTACAAAGACCATAGAAGAAAAAATAGGGTCAATGCTAGAGGCCCTAATACATGGCATATATACGATACAAGCCATAACTAACGATACACAAACACCAGAAGATAAGCTAGATAACTGGGATCTTCTAAAAATTAAACACTTACGCTCATCAAAAGACTTCACCAAAAGAGTAAAAAGAGAACCTATAGGCTGGGAAAGATTTTTTGGTTATGACATATCCGACAAAGGACTAATCACTAAAATCCACAGGAAAATCCAACATGTCTACAACACAAATAATCCAATTCAAAATGGGCAAAAGATATCAACAAACACTTCACCAAAGAAGACATTCAGGCGGCTAACAGACACATGTGAAAATGCTCGCGATCACTAGCCATTAGAGAAATGCATATCAAAATTACAATGAGATACTATCTAACCCCAACATCACTGGCAGGAATCAGAAAAACAGAAAATAACAAATGCTGGAGAGGCTTTGGGGAGATTCAAACTCTTAAGCACTGCTGATGGGAATGTAAAAATGGTACAACCATTTTGGAAAATGATATGGTACTTCCTTAAAAAGCTAGAAATAGAAATACCATATGATCTAGCAATCTCATTGTTAGGAATATATCTTGAGAAATATGTGCCGTCAAATGAATAGACATATGCATACCCATGTTCACTGCAGCACTATTCACAATAGCAAAAAGATGGAAACAACCTAAGTTCTCATCAACAGATGAATGGATAAACAAATTATGGTACATACACACAATGAAATACTACACAACAATAAAGAACAATGATGAATCTGCAAAACATCTCACACAACATGGATGAATCTGGAGGGCATTATGCTGAGTGAAATAAGTCACAAAAGGACAAATACTGTATGAGACCACTATTACAAAAACTCATCAAAAGGTTTACACCCAGAAAGAAACAACCCTTTTTGATGGTTACTGAGGCGGGGCGGGGCGGGGGGGCGGCGGTGTGGGAAGGGAAAAAACACTAACTAGACAAAAAAATCCCCCACGTATCAGTCAGTTTGTCATACCATGAGGGCTTGTGTGCTGTTGTGATGCTGGAAGCCATGCCACCGGTATTCATATACGAGTGGGGTCACTTATGGAGGACTGGTTTCAGCTGAGCTTCCAGACTAAGACAGACTAGGAAGAAGGACGCAACAGTCTACTTCTGAAAAGAATTAGCCAGTGAAAACCTTATAAACAGCAGTAGAACGTTGTCTGATATAGTGTTGGAAGATGAGCCCCCGAGGTTGGAAGGCACTCAAAATACGACTGGGGAAGAGCTACCTCGTCAAAGTGAGTCAACCTTAATGACGTAGAAGGCTTCAAGCTTCTGGGACCTTCATCTGCTGATATGGCATGACTCAAAATGAGAAGAAACAGCTGCAAACATCCATTAATAATTGGAACCTGGAATGCACGAAGTATGAATCTAGGAAAATTTGGAAATCGTTAAAAATGAAATGGAACACATAAACATCAATATCCTAGGCTTTAGTGAGCTGAAATTGACTGGTATTGGCCATTTTGAATTGGACAATCATTTTTTTTATAGTCTACTTGAAGAGGAATGGCGCTGCATTCATCATCAAAAAGAACATTTCAAGATCTATCCTGAAGTATAATGCCGTCAGTGATAGGATAATATCCACAAGACTATAAGGAAGACCAGTTAATACGACTGTTATTCAAATTTACACACCAACCATTCAGGCCAAAGATGAAGAAATTGAAGATTTTTATCAGCTTCTGCAGTCTGAAATTGATTCAACATGCAATCAGGATGCATTGGCAAGTACTAGTGATTGGAATGCGAAAGTTGGAAACAAATAAGAAGGACTGGTAGCCGGAAAATACAGCCTTGGTGGGAGAAACAATGCTGGAGATATAAATGATAGAATTTTGCAAGACCAACAACTTCTTCATTGCAAATACATTTTTTCACCAACATAAATGGCAACTATACACATGGACCTCGCCAGATGGAATACACAGGAATTCAATTGACTACCTCAGTGGAAAGAGATGATGGAAAAGCACAATATCATCAGTCAGAACAAAACCAGGGGCTGACTGTGGAACAGACCATCAATTACTCATATGCAAGTTCAAGCTGCAACTGAAGAAAATCAGAGCAAGTCCATGAGAGCCAAAATAGAACCTTGAGTATATCCCCCCTGAATTTAGACATCATTTCAAGAATAGATTTGATGCGTTGAACACTAATGAGCAAAGGCCAGATGAGTTGTAGAATGACATCAAGGACATCATTCATGAAGAAAGCCAGAGGTCAAGGAAAAGACAAGAAAGAAAGAAAAGACCGTGATGGATGTCAGAAGAGACTCTGAAACTTGCTCTCGAATGTCAAGCAGCTAAAGCAAAAGGAAGAAATGATGAAATAAAAGAACCAATCTGAAGATTTCAAAGGGCGGCAAAGTAAATGGATAAATAAATAAATAAATAATGGTATATTCACACAATGGAATACTACACATCAATAAAGAACAGTGAGGAATCTGTGAAACATTTCATAACATGGAGGAATCTGGAAGGCATTATGCTGAGTGAAATTAGTCAGTTGCAAAAGGACAAATATTGTATAAGACCACTATTATAAGAACTTGAGAAATAGTTTAAAATGAGAAGAAAACATTCTTTTGTGGTTAGGAGAGGGGGGAGAGAGGGACGGTGGGAGAGGGGCACTCACTAATTAGATAGTAGATAAGAACTACTTTAGCTGAAGGGAAAGACAGCACAGAATACAGGGGAGGTCAGCACAATTGGACTAAACCAAAAGCAAAGAAGTTTCCTGAATAAACTGAATGCTTCGAAGGCCAGCGTAGCAGGGGCAGGGGTCTGGGGACCATGGTTTCAGAGGACATCTAAGTCAACTGGCATAATAAAATCTATTAAGAAACCATTCTGCATCCCACTTTGAAGAGTGGTGTCTGGGGTCTTAAACGCTAGCAAGCAGCCATCTAAGATGCATCATTTGGTCTCTACCCACCTGGATCAAAGGAGAATAAAGAACACCAAGGACACAAGGTGATTACGAGCCGAAGAGACAGAAAGGGCCACATGAACCAGAGGCTACATCAGCCTGAGACCAGAAGAACAAGATGGTGCCCAGCTACAACCGATGACTGCCCTGTCAGGGAACACAACAGAGAACCCCTGAAGGAGCAGGAGAGCAGTGGGATGCAGACCCCAAATTCTCATAAGACCAGACTTAATGGTCTGACTGAGACTAGAAGGACCCCGGTGGTCATGGCCCCTAGACCTTCTGTTGGCCCAGGACAGGAACCATTCCTGAAGCCAACTCTTCAGACATGGATTGGACTGGACAATGGGTTAGAGAGGGATGGTGGTGAGGAGTGAGCTTCTTGGATCAGGTGGACACTTGAGATTATGTTAGCATCTCCTGCCTGGAGGGGAGATGAGAGGGCGGAGGGGGTTAGAAGCTGGCGAAATGGACACGAAAAGAGAGAGTGGAGGGAGAAAGCGGGCTGTCTCATTAGGGGCAGAGTAATTGGGAGTGTGTAGCACGGTGTACATGCGTTTTTGGGTGAGAGATTGACTTGATTTGTAAATTGTCACTTAAAGCACAATAAAAATTATTTTAAAAAAAAGAAGATAGAAGGAATATACAGAGTCATTATACTAAAAAGAATTAGTGGATGTTCAACCACTTCAAGAGGTGGCATATGATCAGGAGCTGATGATATTTAAGGAAGAAGTGGCTGCAGTAGTATATCAACAACGAACTGCCAGAAATTCAGGCTGGATTCAGAAGAGGATGTGGAACCAGGGATATTACTGCTGATGTCAGATGGATCCTGGCTGAAAGCAGAGAATACCAGAAGGATGTTTACCTGTGTTTTATTGACTATGCAAAAGCATTCGACTGGGTGGATCATAACGAATTATGGATAAGATTGCGAAGAATGGGAATTCCAGAACACTTAATTGTGCTTATAAGGAACCTGTACGTAGATCAAGAGGCAGTTGTTCGGACAGAACAAGTGGATACTGAGTGGTTTAAATTCAGGAAAGGTGTGTGTCAGGCTTGTATCCTGTCACTATACCTATTCAATCTGTATGCTGAGCAAATAATCCAAGAAACTGGACTATATGAAGAAGAATGGAGCATCAGGATTGGAGAAGACTCATTAACAACCTGCGTTATGCACATGACAGAACCTTGGTTGCTGAAAGTGAAGAGGACTTGAAGCACTTACTGATGAAGATCAAAGACCACAGCCTTCAGTATGGATTGCACCTCAATATAAAGAAAACAAAAATCCTCACAACTGGACCAATAAGCAACATCGTGATAAATGGAGAAAAGATTGAAGTTGTCAAGGATTTCATTTTACTTGGATCCACAATCAACACCCACGGAAGCAGCAGTCAAGAAGTCAAACGACACATTGCATTGGGCAAAACTGACGCAAAGGACCTCTTTAAAGTGTAAAAAAGCAAAGATGTCACCTTGAAGAATAAGATGTGCCTGACCCAGGCCATGGTATTTTCAATCGTATCATATTCATGTGAAAGCTGGACAATGAACAAGGAAGACTGAAGAAGAATTGACGACTTTGAATTGTGGTGTTGGTGACGAATACTGAATATACCATGGATTGCCAAAAGAATGAACAAATCTGTCTCAGAATAAGTACAACCAGAATACTCCTTAGAAGCAAGGATGGAGAGACTGCGTCTTACGTACTTCAGACATGTTGTCAGGAGGGATCACTCCCTGGAGAAGAACATCATGCTTGGCAGAGTATAGGGTCAGTGGAAAAGAGGAAGAACCCTCAACGAGGTGGACTGACACGGTGGTTGTAACAATGGGCTCAAGGATAGCAACGATTCTAAGGATGGCACAGGACCAGCCAGTGTTTTGTTCTGTTTTGGTTGGGGTCGCTGTAAGTCAGAACTGACTCAACGGCACCTAAGAACAACAATGGACAATAGGTAAGTGGTAACTTTGGTGAAGGGTACGACAGTATGCAATACTGAGGAAGTCAGCACAACTTGACCAAAGCAAAGTCATAGAAGCTTCATAGACACATCCAAACTCCCTAAGGGACCGAATTACTGGGCTGAGGGTTGGGGACCATGGTCTCGGGCAAAATCTAACTCAACTGGCATAACAGAGTTTATAAAGAAAATGTTCTACATCCCACTTTGGTGAGTAGCACCTGGGATCTTAAAAGCTTGTGAGCGGCCATCCAAGATACTCCACTGGTCTCACTCCATCTGGAGCAAGGGAGAGTGAAGAAAACCAAAGACACAAGGGAAAGATTAGTCCAAAGGACTAATGGAGCACAACTACCACAGCCTCTACCAGACTGAGTCCAGCACAACTAGATGGTGCCTGGCTACCTCCACGGACTACTCTGACAGAGATCACAATAAGGGTCCCAGAGAGAGGTGGACAGAGATGTAGAACAAAATTCTAACTCACAAAAAAACACCAGAATTACTGGTCTGACAGAGGCTGGAGAAACCTCATGATTATGGCTCCCAGACACCCTTTTAACTCAGTGCTGAAGTCACTCCTGAGGTTCACCCTTCAGCCAAAGGTTAGACAGGCCCCCCAAAACAATAATACACATAGCTCTACCATGTATATGAGACCAAATGGGCACACCAGCCCAGGGGCAAGGACAAGAAGGCAGGAGGGGACAGAAAAGCTGCATAAATGGAAATGGTAACCTACGGTCGAGAACGGGAGTGTTAACACGTTGTGGGGTTGGCAAACAATGCCACAAAACAATGTGCGCATTAATTGTTCACTGAGAAACTAATTTGCTTTGTAACTCTTCATCTAAAGCACAATAAAATAGTATTTATTAAAAAAAAAATGCATTACCTGTGTTTTAATCCTTTATTAAGGTCCCTGAGTGGCTCAAACAGTTATACACTTGATGACTAGCCGAAAGGTTGATGGTTTGAACTTATCCCGAGATGTCTCATAAGAAAAGCCTGGCCGTCTGCTTCTGAAATGTTAAGGTCTTCAAAAAAAATTATTTATTTTTGCCTTTTCCAGAATGTCATATAGTTGGAATCATACAGTATGCTGCAGCCTTTTCAGATTGGCCTCTTTCATTTAACAATATGCATTTAAAACAAACAATATGCATTTAAGGTGCCCCCATATCTTTTCATGGCTTTATGGACCTTTTCTGTTTTTTAAATCACTGAATAATATTCCATTGTATGGAAGTACCATAGTTTGTTTATCCACTCACCTACTGAAAGACCTCTTAGTTGCTGCCAAGTTTTGGCAATTATGAATAGAGCTGCTACAAACACTTGTGCAGATTTTTGTGTGACCATTTTTTTGTGGTGCGATAGATCACACTTATATGGCCTTTCTCACCATGGTCTTGTAACTTCCACCAAGTGACCAGGTGGGGTTATGCAAATGAGGTGCTTGTGACTCACCAAGGGGATTGGATAGCTTGCTAATAATGCAAATAAGGTGCCTGGCACTCTTGTGGGCGTGGGACCATGCAGATAAGGTATATGGAACCCTAGTGAGGGGATTGTTAGTTTTGCATTCCGCTAGGCTTAAAATTCAAGTCTCGAGTTGGAACAGTGAAGGATTCCACGGGGAAAATATTAAATGACCCAGGAAGCATCAAAAGAAGATGGAAGGAATACACAGAGTCATTATACCAAAAAGAATTAGTCGATGTTCAACCATTTCAAGAGGTGGTATGTAATAAGGAACCGAAGGTACTGAAGGAAGAAGTCCAAGCTGCTCTGAAGGTTTTGGCGAAAAACAAGGCTCCAGGAATTGATGGAATGTCCACTGAGATGTTTCAACAAACAGACGCATCGATGGAGATGCTCACTCATCTATGCCAAGAAATATGGAAGACAGCTTTCTGGCCAACTGACTGGAAGAGATCCATTTTTATGCCTATTCCCAAGAAAGGTGATTCAACTAAATGTGGAAATTATAGAACAATATCATTAATATCACTCATAAGCAAAATTTTGCTGAAGATCATTCAAAAACAGCTGCAGCAGTATATCGACAGGGAACTGCCAGAAATTCAGGCCGGTTTCAGAAGAGGACGTGGAACCAGAGATATCATTGCTAATGTCAGATGGATCCTGGCTGAAAGCAGAGAATACCAGAAGGATGTTTACCAGTGTTTTATTGACTATGCAAAGGCATTCGACTGTGTGGATCATAACAAACTATGGACAACATTGTAAAGAATGGAAATTCCAGAACACTTAATTGTGCTCATGAGGAAACTTCACATAGATCAAGAGGCAGTTGTTTGGACAGAACAAGGTGATACTGATTGGTTTAAAGTCAGGAAAGGTGTGCGTCAGAGTTGTATTCTTTCACCATACCTGTTTAATCTGTATGGTAAGCAAATAGTCCAAGAAGCTGGACTATATGAAGAAGAACAGGGCATCAGGATTGGAGGAAGACTCATTAACAATCTGCGTTATGCAGATGACACAATCTTGCTTGCTGAAAGTGAAAAGGACTTGAAGCACTTACTAATGAAGATCAAAGACCACAGCCTTCAGTATGGATTGCACCTCAACATAAAGAAAACAAAAATCCTCACAACCGGACCAATGAGCAACATCATGACAAATGGAGAAAAGACTGAAGTTGTCAAGGATTTCATTTTACTTGGACCCACAATCAACAGCCATGGAAGCAGCAGTCAAGAAATCAAAAGACGCATTGCATTGGGTAAATCTGCTACAAAGGACCTCTTCAAAATGTTGAAGAGCAAAGATGTCACCCTGAAGACTAAGGTGAGCCTGACCCAAGCCATGGTATTTTCAATCACATCGTATGCATGTGAAAGCTGGACAATGAATGAGGGAGACCAAAGAAGAATTGATGCCTTTGAATTGTGGTTCTGGTGAAGAATATTGAATATACCATGGACTGCCAAAAGAATGAACAAATCTGTCTTAGAAGAGGTACAGCCAGAATGCTTCTTAGAGGCAAGGGTGGCAAGACTGCGTCTTACATACTTTGGACATATTGTCAGGAGGGATCGGTCCCTGGAGAAGGACATCATGCTTGGCAGAGTAAGGGTCAGTGGAAAAGAGGAAGACTCTCAACGAGGTGGATTGACACAGTGGCTGCAACAGTGAGCTCGGGCAGTCTTTCGTTCTGTTATGCACAGGGTCACTATGTGTCAGAACTGCCTCGAAGGCACGTAACAACAACAACAACAACAACAACAACAACAACAACAACAACAGCCTTAACGTACAGCCAATCCCAGAGCAGAGGGTTGACTTCACTGCTACCAAGAAGAAGAGAAGGGAGCAGATCTCATCCTTTGGACTCTTTGGACTCACGGTCCCTGTGCTGAGAATCTCCTAGACCCAGGAGAAAGACAGAGATAGAGCTGTAACAGCAGAGTTGGTGTAAGATGGTTAGAAGAGGCGGCAGCAGAACCAGGGGACCAGCATGAGATGGTACAGTGCGCTTCCCGACCCACGGAGTAAGGTGATTACAGTGGGTGTGCTGACCTACAGGGCCAAAGAGCTGAGAACCTTCTGGCCGGGCCTTGCTTGCAGAGTGGGGTGCCTCCACGCACTTATTGGCAGAGTTCAAGAGCTATGTAACATTTGCCCAAGCAGGGCAGAGGCCAGGCCGGCATAGCTGAGAAAAAGCTGTATCTCGAGTCATTCCTGATCCTGAATTATTACCTGTAACTCTTCCTAACAAACCTCATAATCATAAGTATTGTCTGTGAGTTTCTGTGGACCCACTGCAACAAGTTTTCAAACCCAGCAGAGAACTAGAGAGTGCTTTGGGGGGGATGGCTGGTGTCAGAATTGGTAAAAAGGTTGGAGAGAGGAGGTATGTCTGACCTCAACCTCACAGCCATCAGCCATGGGGTGTTGCTGCTGATAATGGTTCTTCTACCCCCTTGAGAAGTTAGATGACGAGGTCCGACACCCCCATGCCATGCCATTCTTACAGGCCATAAAGTTTTCAACTCATGTGGGTAAATACCTAGGAGTGTAACTGTTTGATGATCTGGTGAGCCTACGTTTAACTTAGTAAGAAACAGCCGAACTGTCTTCCAAGGGGTTGTACCATTTTGTATTCCCACCAGCAATGAATGAGAGTTCCTTTGCTCCACATTCTCCTCAGCATTTAGTATTGTTAGTGTTTTATATTTTAGCTATTCTAATAGATGTGTACTTTCAGCAAGCAAAGATGTATCATGGATTGCCAGAATGAACAAATCTGTCTAGTAAGAAGTACAGTCAGAATGCTCCTTAGAAGCAAGAATGGTGAGACTTTGTCTCACTTATTTTGGACATAATTTCAGGAGGGACTGGTCCCTGGAGAAGGACATCATGCTTGGTAAAGTAGAGAGTCAGCAAAAAAGAGTAAGACCCTCAATGAGATGGATTGACACAGTGGCTTCAATAATAAGCTCAAGCATAGCAATGATTGTGAGGATGGTGGAGGACTGCGCAGTGTTTCGTTCTGTTGTACATAGGGTCACTATGAGTCAGAACCAACTTGACAGCATCTAACAATAACACAACAGATGTGTAGAGACAGAGTGGATTCTCAGTAGTCATGGTAGTTATGTTCTTTTTATGCAGTCATTGTGAACACTGAATCAGCCAATTCTGAACCATTGCTCCTAGGAGAAATATGGGATTAGGTTCCTGTGAGCCTCTGGTTGCAACATTTACAACTGATCATAATAACCTTATTTTATTTGTGTTTCTGTTTAAAGACTCCTAATTTAACACACAGAAGCCCTGGTGGTGCAGTGGTTAAGCATTTGGCTGCTAATCAAAAGGTCAGCATTTCGAATCCACCATCTACTCCTTGGAAACCTTATGGGGCAGTTTTACTCTGTCCTATAGGGTCGCTATGAGTCTGAATCAACTTGGTGGCAAAGGGTTTGGTTTTTGGTTTTATTTAACATATGTTGCTGATTCACTAACACTGAACTCATGGCCAACAGCACTATAACTCATACCTGAACGAAACCGTAAGGCACAGCACAGCCTTCTTGCACTTAGGAACACGAGCCAGCACTTCAGCATTATGCTTTGGGGGCTATTTTAAACAGCAACATCACCAACAGAAAGCACAAAAATGCAAAAAACATAGCACAGTAAATATACCACAAAAAGGACACCTGTTCGCAGTGTGAGAGCTGAAACAAAAAGGCATGGCATCGGGGCGGAGCCAAGATGGCAGACTAGGCAGACGCTACCTCGGATCCCTCTTACAACAAAGACACGGAAAAACAAGTGAATCGATCACATACATAACAATCTACGAACCCTGAACAACAAACACAGATTTAGAGACGGAGAATGAACTAATATGGGGAAGCAGCGATTGTTTCCAGAGCCTGGAGCCAGCGTACCAGTCAGGTACGGCACAAGCACAGAGAGCTGCTCCACCCCCCTGAACTAACCCCGGGAGGGGGACCAGCCGGTTCCGCGGGAGGCGTGGGACGCAGCCGGTAGGAGAAGACCCCGGGAGGCAGTGACTGGTCTTGGAGCACGAAGAGCAGTGTCCCAGCCGGAGAACCGACCCTCCGGGATTTGGACTGGACGCAGGTACGGCATAAACACGGAGAGCTGCTCCACCCCCCTGAACTAACCCCGGGAAGGGGCCCAGCCGGGTCGCGTGGGCGGCGTGGGACGCAGCCGATAGGAGAAGTCCCGGGAGGCAGCGACTGGTATTGGAGCGGGGAGAACAGCGTCCCAGCCGGGACACTCGGTCACGGCACAAGCACGGGGAGCTGCTCCACCCATCTGAACTAACCCCGGGAGGAGGCCCAACTGGTTTGCGGGGGCGGCATGGCCACGCAGCTGGAGGGACCAGAAGTCCCCGGGAGGCAGCGACTGATTTTGGAGTCGAGAGTACACCGTCCCAGTAGGGGAGCCTTGATGCTGGGCGTGGGGCTGGAAGCGGAGGATCTGACCGTGCCTCCAGCGGGCCAGACCCCCCGGGGGCAATCTCCACACAGCCAGCACACATAGGTGACGCGCCCGCGGGAATCTCAGATATAATAGTCATTCCAAGCAAGACAAGCAACTCTGGCTATATTCTGAGGTGCTACTCTCCTATCTCTCTGTTGCCTCCCCCACCCTCCCCAGGCGGCTTCATTAACATCCGAATAGCCTGAGCCAGAGGGAGAACTCTGATAGGGATCGGACTGCATTTTTTTTTTTTAGCGGATTTTCTGAAAAAACTAGTTTCCCAGTGATGGCTCGGAGACAACAATCCATATCAAACCACTTAAAGAAGCAGACCATGACAGCTTCTCCAACCTCCCAAACAAAAGAATCAAAATCTTTCCCAAATGAAGATACAATCCTGGAATTATCAGATACAGAATATAAAAAACGAATTTACAGAATGCTTAAAGATATCACAAATGAAATTAGGATAACTGCAGAAAAAGCCAAGGAACACACTGATAAAACTGTTGAAGAACTCAAAAAAATTATTCAAGAACATAGTGGAAAAATTAATAAGTTGCAAGAATCCACAGAGAGACAATATGTAGAAATCCAAAAGATTAACAATAAAATTACAGAATTAGACAACGCAATAGGAAGTCAGAGGAGCAGACTTGAGCAATTAGAATGCAGACTGGGACATCTGGAGGACCAGGGAATCAACACCAACATAGCTGAAAAAAAATCAGATAAAAGAATTAAAAAAAATGAAGAAACCCTAAGAATTATGTGGGACTCTATCAAGAAGGATAACCTGCGGGTGATTGGAGTCCCAGGACAGGGAGGGGAGACAGAAAACACAGAGAAAATAGTTGAAGAACTCCTGACACAAAACTTCCCCGACATCATGAAAAACGAAAGGATATCTATCCATGATGCTCATCGAACCCCATTTAAGATTGATCCAAAGAGAAAAACACCAAGACATATTGTCATCAAACTCACCAAAACCAAAGATAAACAGAAAATTTTAAAAGCAGCCAGGGAGAAAAGAAAGGTTTCCTTCAAGGGAGAATCAATAAGTTCAGACTACTCAGCAGAAACCATGCAGGCAAGAAGGGAATGGGACGACATACACAGAACACTGAAGGAGAAAAACTGCCAGCCAAGGATCATATATCCAGCAAAACTCTCTCTGAAATATGAAGGAGAAATTAAGATATTTACAGACAAACACAAGCTTAGAGAATTTACAAAAACCAAACCAAAGCTACAAGAAATACTAAAGGATATTGTTTGGTCAGAGAACCGATAATATCAGATATCAGCACAACACAAGGTCACAAAACAGAACGTCCTGATATCAACTCAAATAGGGAAATCACAAAAACAAACAAATTAAGATTAATTAAAAAAAAAATACACATAACAGGGAATCATGGAAGTCAATAGGTAAAAGATCACAATAATCAAAAAGAGGGACTAAATATAGGAGGCATTGAACTGCCATATGGAGAGTGATACAAGGCAATATAGAACAATACAAGTTAGGTTTTTACTTAGAAAAATAGGGGTAAATAATAAGGTAACCACAAAAAGGTATAACAACTCTATAACTCAAGATAAAAGCCAAGAAAAACGTAACGACTCAACTAACATAAAGTCAAACACTATGAAAATGAGGATCTCACAATTTACTAAGAAAAATGCCTCAGCACAAAAAAGTATGTGGAAAAATGAAATTGTCAACAACACACATAAAAAGGCATCAAAATGACAGCACTAAAAACTTATTTATCTATAATTACCCTGAATGTAAATGGACTAAATGCACCAATAAAGAGACAGAGAGTCACAGACTGGATAAAGAAACACGATCCATCTATATGCTGCCTACAAGAGACACATCTTAGACTTAGAGACACAAACAAACTAAAACTCAAAGGATGGAAAAAAGTATATCAAGCAAACAATAAGCAAAAAAGAAGAGGAGTAGCAATATTAATTTCTGACAAAATAGACTTTAGACTTAAATCCACCACAAAGGATAAAGAAGGACACTATATAATGATAAAAGGGACAATTGATCAGGAAGACATAACCATATTAAATACATATGCACCCAATGACAGGGCTGCAAGATACATAAATCAAATTTTAACAGAATTGAAAAGTGAGATAGATACCTCCACAATTATAGTAGGAGACTTCAACACATCACTTTCGGAGAAGGACAGGACATCCAGTAAGAAGCTCAATAGAGACACGGAAGACCTACTTACAACAATCAACCAACTTGACCTCATTGACTTATACAGAACTCGCCACCCAACTGCTGCAAAATATACTTTTTTTTCTAGCGCACATGGAATATTCTCTAGAATAGACCACATATTAGGTCATAAAACAAACCTCTGCAGAGTCCAAAACATCGAAATATTACAAAGCATCTTCTCAGACCACAAGGCAATAAAACTAGAGATCAATAACAGAAAAACTAGGGAAAAGAAATCAAAGACATGGAAAATGAACAATACCCTCCTGAAAAAAGACTGGGTTACAGAAGACATCAAGGAGGGAATAAGGAAATTCATAGAAAGCAATGAGAATGAAAATACTTCCTATCAAAACCTCTGGGACACAGCAAAAGCAGTGCTCAGAGGCCAATTTATATCGATAAATGCACACATACAAAAAGAAGAAAGAGCCAAAATCAGAGAACTGTCGCTACAACTTGAACAAATAGAAAGTGAGCAACAAAAGAATCCACCAGGCCCCAGAAGAAAACAAATAATAAAAATTAGAGCTGAACTAAATGAATTAGAGAACAGAAAAACAATCGAAAGAATTAACAAAGCCAAAAGCTGGTTCTTTGAAAAAATTAACAAAATTGATAAACCATTGGCTAGACTGACTAAAGAAATACAGGAAAGGAAACAAATAACCCGAATAAGAAATGAGAAGGATCACATCACAACAGAACCAAATGAAATTAAAAGAATAATTTCAGATTATTATGAAAAATTGTACTCTAACAAATTTGAAAACCTAGGAGAAATGGATGAATTCCTGGAAAAACACTACCTACCTAAACTAATACATTCAGAAGTAGAACAACTAAATAGACCCATAACAAAAAAAGAGATTGAAACGGTAATCAAAAAACTCCCAACAAAAAAAAGCCCTGGCCCGGACGGCTTCACTGCAGAGTTCTACCAAACTTTCAGAGAACAGTTAACAGCACTACTTCTGAAGGTATTCCAAAGCATAGAAAATGACGGAATACTACCCAACTCATTCTATGAAGCCACCATCTCCCTGATACCAAAACCAGGTAAAGACATTACAGAAAAAGAAAATTATAGACCTATATCCCTCATGAACATTGATGCAAAAATCCTCAACAAAATTCTAGCCAATAGAATCCAACAACACATTAGAAAAATAATTCACCAAGATCAAGTGGGATTTATACCAGGTATGCAAGGCTGGTTTAATATCAGAAAAACCATTAATGTAATCCATCACATAAATAAAACAAAAGACAAAAACCACATGATCTTATCAATTGATGCAGAAAAGGCATTTGACAAAGTCCAACACCCATTTATGATAAAAACTCTTACCAAAATAGGAATTGAAGGAAAATTCCTCAACATAATAAAGGGCATCTATGCAAAGCCAACAGCCAATATCACTCTAAATGGACAGAACCTGAAAGCATTTCCCTTGAGAACGGGAACCAGACAAGGATGCCCTTTATCACCGCTCTTATTCAACATCATGCCGGAAGTCCTAGCCAGGGTAATTAGGCTAGACAAAGAAATAAAAGGTATCCGGATTGGCAAGGAAGAAGTAAAGTTATCACTATTTGCAGATGACATGAGTATATACACAGAAAACCCTAAGGAATCCTGCAGAAAACTACTGAAACTAATAGAAGAGTTTGGCAGAGTCTCAGGTTATAAAATAAACATACAAAAATCACTTGGATTCCTCTACATCAACAAAAAGAACACCGAAGAGGAAATCACCAAATCAATACCATTCACAGTAGCCCCCAAGAAGATAAGATACTTAGGAATAAATCTTACCAAGGATGTAAAAGACCTATACAAAGAAAACTACAAAGCTCTACTACAAGAAATTCAAAAGGACATACTTAAGTGGAAAAACATACCTTGCTCATGGATAGGAAGACTTAACATAGTAAAAATGTCTATTCTACCAAAAGCCATCTATACATTTAACGCACTTCCGATCCAAATTCCAATGTCATATTTTAAGGGGATAGAGAAACAAATCACCCATTTCATATGGAAGGGAAAGAAGCCCCAGATAAGCAAAGCACTACTGAAAAAGAAGAAGAAAGTGGG
Organism: Loxodonta africana; assembly: GCF_030014295.1. NCBI lineage: Eukaryota > Metazoa > Chordata > Mammalia > Proboscidea > Elephantidae > Loxodonta > Loxodonta africana. The sequence continues at coordinate 39,824,957 of NC_087342.1, forward strand.
AGGCCTCACTTTACCTGACTTCAGAACCTATTATACAGCCACAGTAGTCAAAACAGCCTGGTACTGGTACAACAACAGGCACATAGACCAATGGAACAGAATTGAGAACCCAGACATAGATCCGTCCACGTATGAGCAGCTGATATTTGACAAAGGACCAGTGTCAATTAACTGGGGAAAAGATAGCCTTTTTAACAAATGGTGCTGGCATAACTGGATATCCATTTGCAAAAAAATGAAACAGGACCCATACCTCACACCATGCACAAAAACTAACTCCAAGTGGATCAAAGACCTAAACATAAAGACTAAAACGATAAAGATCATGGAAGAAAAAATTGGGACAACCCTAGGAGCCCTAATACAAGGTATAAACAGAATACAAAACATTACCAAAAATGATGAAGAGAAACCCGATAACTGGGAGCTCCTAAAAGTCAAACACCTATGCTCATCTAAAGACTTCTCCAAAAGAGTAAAAAGACCACCTACAGATTGGGAAAGAATTTTCAGCTATGACATCTCCGACCAGCGCCTGATCTCTAAAATCTACATGATTCTGTCAAAACTCAACCACAAAAAGACAAGCAACCCAATCAAGAAGTGGGCAAAGGATATGAACACACATTTCACTAAAGAAGATATTCAGGCAGCCAACAGATACATGAGAAAATGCTCTCGATCATTAGCCATTAGAGAAATGCAAATTAAAACTACGATGAGATTTCATCTCACACCAGGAAGGCTGGCATTAATCCAAAAAACACAAAATAATAAATGTTGGAGAGGCTGCGGAGAGATTGGAACTCTTATACACTGCTGGTGGGAATGTAAAATGGTACAACCACTTTGGAAATCTATCTGGCGTTATCTTAAACAGTTAGAAATAGAACTACCATACAACCCAGAAATCCCACTCCTCGGAATATACCCTAGAGATACAAGAGCCTTCATACAAACAGATATATGCACACCCATGTTTATTGCAGCTCTGTTTACAATAGCAAAAAGTTGGAAGCAACCAAGGTGTCCATCAACGGATGAATGGTTAAATAAATTGTGGTATATTCACACAACGGAATACTACGCATCGATAAAGAACAGTGACGAATCTCTGAAACATTTCATAACATGGAGGAACCTGGAAGGCATTATGCTGAGCGAAATTAGAGGCAAAAGGACAAATATTGTATAAGACCACTATTATAAAATCTTGAGAAATAGTAAACCTGAGAAGAACACATACTTTTGTGGTTACGAGGGGGGGAGGGAGGGAGGGTGGGAGAGGGTTTTTTATTGATTAATCAGTAGATAAGAACTGCTTTAGGTGAAGGGAAAGACAACACTCAATACATGGAAGGTCAGCTCAGTTGGACTGGACCAAAAGCAAAGAAGTTTCCGGGATAAAATGAATGCTTCAAAGGTCAGCGGAGCAAGCGCGGGGGTCTGGGGAACATGGTTTGAGGGGACTTCTAAGTCAATTGGCAAAATAATTCTATTATGAAATCATTCTGCATCCCACTTTGAAATGTGGCGTCTGGGGTCTTAAATGCTAACAAGCGGCCATCTAAGATGCAGCAATTGGTCTCAACCCACCTGGAGCAAAGGAAAATGAAGAACACCAAGGCCACATGACAACTAAGAGCCCAAGAGACAGAAAGAGCCACATGAACCAGAGACCTACATCATCCTGAGACCAGAAGAACTAGTTGGTGCCCGGCCACAATCGATGACTGTCCTGACAGGGAGCACAGCAGAGGACCCCTGAGGGAGCAGGAGATCAGTGGGATACAGACCCCAAATTCTCATAAAAAGACCAAACTTAATGGTCTGACTGAGACTAGAGGAATCCCGGCGGCCATGCTCCCCAGACCTTCTGTTGGCACAGGACAGGAACCATCCCCGAAGACAACTCATCAGACATGAAAGGGACTGGTCAGCGGGTGGGAGAGATACGCTGATGAAGAGTGAGCTAATTATATCAGGTGGACACTTGAGAGTGTGTTGGCAACTCTTGTCTGGAGAGGGGATGGGAGAATAGAGAGAGAGGGAAGCCGGCAAAATTGTCACGAAAGGAGAGACTGAAAGGGCTGACTCAATAGGGGGAGAGCAAGTGGGAGTAGGGAGTGAGATGTAGGTAAACTTATATGTGACAGACTGATTGGATTTGTAAACGTTCACTTGAAGCTTAATAAAAGTTATAAAAAAAAAAAAAAAAAAAAAGGCACGGCATCACCTTGCTCAGCCTTAGCTGACTCACATTTTTCTCTGCTCTGTGCTTGTCAGCAAAGGACTACAAAAGTCAGTACTGGTTTTAGGGTTACAAATAAATTTTACCTAGTAGGTGAGTTCACAAAAATGGAATCCAAGAATAATGAGGATTGACTATGTCTCATTGTTGTTTTAATGTGCAATTTCCTAATGACATATGATATTGAGTATCTTTTCATATGCTTATTTGCCATCTGTATATCTTCTTCTGTGATTTGTCTGTTCAGATCTTTTGCCCATTTAAAAATATTTTGTTGAGGATTTTTGCATCTATGTTTATGAGAGATATTGGTTTGTAATTTTCCATTCTTTTATTATCCTTGTCTCGTTTTGGTATTTGGATAAGAATGAATTAGGAAGTGTTCCCTCTGTTTCTATTTTGTGGAAGAGATTGTAGAGAATTGGTATCATTTCTTCCTTAAATGTTTGGTAAAATTCACCAGTGAAATCATCTGAGCATGGTGCTTTCTGTCTTGGAAGATTAATTGTTACTTCAGTTTTTAAAATAGATACAGGCCAATTCAGATTATTGGTATCTGCTTGTGTGAGTTTTGGTAGACATGTCTTTCAAGGAATTGATCCATTTCATTTAGGTTATCAAATCTGTGGCCAGAGACAGTTGTTTATAATACTCCTTTATTGTCCTTTTAATGTCCATGAGATTGTAGTGGTGGCCCCCTTTCATTTCTGATATCAGTTTATGTCTTCTCTCTTTTTTAACATGGTTATCCTTGGCCAGTGGTTTTGTTGACTTTCCTATTAATTTCTTGCTTTCAATTTCATTGATTTCTGCTCTAATTTTTATTATTCCTTTTCTTTTGCTTACTTTGGATTTAATTTGCCCTTCTTTTCCGAGTTTCCTAAGGTAGAAACTTAGATTATTAACTTAATCCTTCTTTTCTAGTATATGCATTCAATGTCATAAATTTTCCTCTTAAACACCAATTTTGCTGTGTCCCACAGATTATGAGTTATATTTTCATTTCATTCAAAATATTTTAAAATTCTCGAGGCTTCTTTGACCTATATGTTATTTAAAATTATGTTGTTTAACCTCCAAATATTTTGAGATTTTTCTAGCTATCTTTCTGTTATTAGTTTCTAGTTTAATTCCACTGATGTGTGACAGCACACTTTGCATGATTTCTATTCTTTTAAATGTGTTAAGGTGTGTGTTATGGCCCAGGATGTGGTCTATATTGGTGAATGTTCCATGTGAGCTTGAGCTGAATGTGTATCCTCCCATTGTTGGATGAAGTATTCCATAAATTTCATTTAGATTCAGTTGATTTATGGCACCCATCAGTTCAACTATGTCACTGCTGACTTTATGCCTGTTGGATCTGTCAGTTACTGATGGAGAGGTGTTGAAGGCTCCAGCTGTAAGAACGAATTTGTCTATTTCTCCTTGAAGTTCTCTCATTTTTTGTCTTACATATTTTGATGCTTGGTTGTTAGGTGCATACACATTAAGGATTGTTATGTCTTCTTGGAGATTGACCCCTTTAGTATTATGTTATGTCCATCTTTATCCCTGATAATTTTCCTTCCTCTGAGGCCTTCTTTGTCTGAAATTAATATAGCTACTCCAGCTTTACTTTGAATAGTGTTACTATGATATATCTTTCTCCATCCCTTTACTTTTAATCTGTCTGTGTCTCTATATTTTAAATGGGTTTCTTGTTGACAATATATAGTTGGGTCTTAAGTTTTTTATCCACTCTGACAGTCTGTCTTTAAACTGGTATATTTAGACTATTGACATGTATTGATATAGCTGGATTAATATCTACCACATTTGTGACTGTTTCCTATTCACTGCCCTTGCTATTTATTCCTTTTCCCTATCTTCCACTCATTTTCTGCCTTCTCTGGTTTTAATTGAGCATTTTTTATGATTCCATTTTCTTTCCTCTTGTAGCGTATGAATTATACTTAAAAAAATATATTTTTTGTGGTCTGCAATACACATTTACAATTAATCTAAGCCCACTTTTAAATAGCACTATACTGCTTCACAGGTAGTGCAGATAGCTTATTCCTCCTCCTTCCCTTTATTGCAGTGCTGTCATTCATTTCACATATCCATGAACTATAATCACCTGCTACACTGTTGTTATTAATTTGAACAAATTGTTATCTGTTAGATTAAGAATAAGAAAAATAAAATATTTTATTTTGCCTTCATTTATTGCATCTCTAATGCTCTTCCTTTATGTAGATCTGAGTCTCTGACCTATATCATTATTCTTCTCTTTGAAAAAATTCTTTTAACATTTCTTACTGATAATAAATTTCCTTAATTTTTATTTGTCTGAGAAAGTATTTCTCCTTCATTTCTGATGGATAATTTCACTGGATACAGAATTCTAGGTTGGTGTTTTTTTTCCCTCAACACTAAATATTTCATTCCACTTTCTTCTTGCTTGTATGGTTTCTGAAAAGAAGTCTGATGTAATTTTTACCTGTGTTTATTTATAGGTAAGGCGTTTTTGTCTTCCTTTGACTTCTTTCAAGATTTCCTCTTTGTCTTTGATTTCCTACAGTTTGAAAATAATATGACTAAGTTTAGATATTATGGTATTTATCCTGCTTGGTGTTCTTTGAGTTTCCTGGTTTGGTGTCTGTCATTAATTTTGGAAAATTCTGAGCCATTATTACTTCAAATATTTCTTCTGTTCCTTTTTCTCTTTTTGGCATTTCCATTATACATATGTTACACCTTTTTAATTGTCACACACTTTTTGGATATTCTGTTCCATTTTTCTCCCCATTCTTTTTTCTCTGTGCTTTTCAGTTTGGAAAGTTTCTACTGACATAGCCTTAAGCTTGCAGATTCTTTCCTCGACCATGTCCAGTCTAATGATGAGCTCATCAAAAGCATTCGACACTTCTGATACAGTGTTTTTTATTTCTAGTATTTCTTTTTGATCCTTTCTTATAGTTTCCAAAAAAAAAAAAAAAAAAATTTTAGTTTCCATCTCTGTTTCCATTATCCATTTATTCTTGCATGTTGTCCACTTTTTTCATTAGATTCCTTAAAAAAAAAAAAAAAACCTGTTGTCGTTGAGTTGATTCCAACTCATAGCAACCCTATAGGACAGAGTAGAACTGTCCCACAGGGTTTCCAAGGAGCACCTAGTGGATTTGAACTGCTGACCTTTTGGTTAGCAGCTGTAGCACTTAATCATTATACCACTAGGGTTTCCTTAGATCCTTTAGCATATTAATTTTAGTTATTTTATATTTCTTGTCTAATAATTCCCAAATCTGTGCCATATTGGAGTCTGATTCTGATGCTTGTTTTGTCTCTTCAGACAGTTTTTTTTTTTTTTTGCCTTTTAGGATGCCTTGCGATTTTTTGTTGAAAGCTGGACGAAATATATTGCGTTAAAAGAACTATGGTAAATAGCCTTGGTGTGAGGTTTTATGCATATGTGACTTTGAGTTAGGCTGTATTTATTGTTTGCTGCAGCTGTGGTGTCAGAGGCTAAACTTTCCTCTAGCGTCCTTGCTTTTGTCTTCTCTGTTGTCTTTGAGTTTCCCTGGAGACACCTACTTAAAGAATATTTAGATAGAATCTGGGCCTTACAGTTCTTTCAGCTATACTTACCTATTGTTATACAGTACCCCATTGGCGTGATGGTAAGGTGTGTGTGGAGGAGTGGAGAAGCATTATATAGTCTTTTGATTAGGTTTCAGTCTTTAATGAGCCTGTGACCCTGGGTTGTGATCTGCACAAGAACTTCTCAGCTTTTCTCCCCCCTCTAGAAAGGGGGCTGGAGTTTGGTATCTACTTTACTCCATTTAGGTTAAACTGTAAAAAACCTATTGCCGTTGAGTCGATTCTGACTCATAGAGAACCTGTAGGACAGAGTAGAACTGCCCTATAGTGTTTCCAAGGAGCAGCTGATGCATTCAAACTGCTGACCTTTTGGTTAGTAGCCATAGCTCAACCATTATGCCACCAGGGCTACCCATGTAGGTTAGGCTCTGATAAAACCAGTGTTAGTTAAGCTCCGGTAAAGTTGTTTCCCTTGAGGACAGGCTTTTGTTAAGGAGAACAGAGCACTCTGGGCACATTTCAAAATGGTTTCTTTCTTCCTATTCCTTCCAGAAGCATGAAGGGACTTTTCTCTAATATTTACCATGAGAACCTGAGAAGGGCAGGGGTGGGGGGGTGGGGGGCGGGGGGGGCTTCCTGAGGTAAAATTCATGAAAATGAGATTTTTCTTTCTCAAGATGGTCCACATTCAGTCTCCAATCTCCATATTATGAAATACCGTAAAGTATTTACACTGCAGTTGCTGGGTCTAAGGGTGGTTTCTATTCCTGGTAAGCTATGATTCCCTGTTTTCATCTGTCTCTCCAGTTTTCAAGGTGGCGGTTTCCCCATGACCTCAGTTCTCTGACGGATTGAAAAAAATGTGTTGATTTTCAGTTTATTCCAATTTTCTTGTTTTGAGGACAAGTGTGATGACTTCCAAGCTCTTTATATGTCGACTGGAAACCAGAAGTGAGTCCAAAGACTTTTTAATATTTTTTTCTTCTTAAAAAAATCAATTCAGATCAACCATGGAAAGTTGGGGACAGAAGTAAAGCCTGACAGGTTGACAGGAAGAACATTTTAAGTTAAGATTAAGTCAGAGGTAAAAGATAAAAATGAATTTTCTAATAATTCTTCCACATGACACATTTATAAATTCCTGTAAGAGGGAATTTCCCTGTGCCAAAATATATTTTCAGGCATTTCTTTTGATCATTTAAACTTATCATATTAAAAAAAAAAAAAAAAAAAAAAGCTTTAAATATTTTCATTTACACAAGCAATAAAACAACCCAGCTGGTTGTAGTGCTAAACACAAGGATTTCACGATTTGTTTAAAACAAACACCAGCTGAAGAACTTTCTGATACCTGGAATATGATTCTGATAATAAAGTAATATACTGCCCAAATAAGTGCCATTTGCCAAAACAACTCTGGAGAAAACTGCTTTTTTGAATATTTATAAAATCCCAAATGCACATGCATCCATATATACACACTCCCCATGTAAACAGAGGAAGATGCCATTTCGGTTAGGAATCTTGTGTCAAGAGCAGACAGACAGTGGTTATCAAACACTTCTGCACTGATGTGACAGACACAGTACTATCTCAGAAGACCAGTACACTTTCTGAAATCTGATTTTGGCACTGGATCAAAACCTTTACACACAGGCCTGTGACACCCTCTTCCACGGAAGCATACTGATTGTCCCAGCAGTGAGGTGGGTGGGAAAGAGTTTGAAATATAAATAGAGACGAGGACAATGACTATATCTATTTGCAGGTAGCAACAGCATTAAATAATTTAGGTCAGCTGATGCAAGAGCTAAGAGGTTGCGCCTTTACTGACATGGCACTCTATCTTAGTTATCAGGCCAGGGAGGGGTGTGCTGACTGAAGGTGACTGGTCAGTTTTGCTCTTTGCTCCCATACTTTCTGGTATCGACACTGCAGGAAGTTCAAGGTCCATGAACTGCCTGTAGAGTAATGGCTGAACGCTAACTCCATGGATGCACAGAAAAGCTGTCTTTGTGTGATGTGTGTGTCCCTCATGCTCAACACTACCAAGCGTGGGTCTGACACTGCCAGTTGCTACAGTTCAGTGTGCAACACATTTTCATAATGTAGAGTGTTTTGCTGCAGTAAAATAATACCCTGAGATCTCACAATAGCAAAATGCAGCAGCTTCAAAGGGATTCTAGTCAAACTGGAACTGTCATTACAAAACAAATTTTAGCTTTATTGTTAGCCAGACCACAAAGGGGCAGAGACTGTGCCAAAACAAATGCTCTTGAAATCTCCTCTATATATTACCTTTGAAAAATTAATTGGTCTTCTGAAGACGAAAAAGAAAAGATTGACAATGGAGTATATTGTTCTTTGACGTTGCACCACGGACAAATCAGAGCTGTATTGCACAAACACCTGCCAAATTGATAATTCATTTCAACCAGCCTTTTTTTTTTTTTTTAATTTTACACACAAGGGAGGTATGGTAAAATGAATATACAATCACTTTTTAGATTTATTTTTAGCTGTTTCCAAAGAGGACATTCTACTGCCTAAGACAGTATACTGTAACTGACGTCCAGATATCCAACAGTCTGTCATACCAGGTCTCAGGGGTGAACTTCACACATGAGGTGTTTCTCTGTTACTGCATAAATTCTTGACATGTGGGCCCAACCCTTGGTGATGTTCATCAGCCTAACTTATTCCTGGTGAGTGACGAGACAAGGCTCTGGACAGTAGCTTAATGGACAAGAAAGGTAGGAAGGTGATCTGCAGGGAACCATATTAGGGTTTAAGTGTTTTGAGGTTCCAACCCCAGATATCAGAGCCTTGTGGCCCATGATAGCTGCTTCTCCTCTCACTCCTTCTGCCTTGCAGAGTCCTGCCCCACATGTGGCTCAGGGCAGGCTTTCTGACTGTGGCCCCATTTCTTACACTAGGTGCAGCCTCCTGGGCTCCCTCATCTGGAAACTGTGCTAGAGCTGGAATGTCCCATTGATAAAGCCCTTGGAGGTCCTCAGATTAAAGAAGCATATACAAGCAAAATGTCCTTGATAGTATATGTCCTAGGTGCATTACTTTACCTGTCAGAATCTCAGAACAAGGCCCTCTCAGAATGCTCCCTATCTGGCAAATGATGGACATGAGTCTCTGGGGCTGCCTGTCATCGTCCGGGCACTTGCTGAGTGCCCAAGACAGCTTGTTTCTGAAATGGATACAAGTGATCCAAAAGGCTGCTCTTCATGATAAGCCACCCTGGATGGTGTTTCCTAAGAAAAAAGCCCAGCATGGGCCTAACTTGTACTCTGACCTAACAGTTCACTTTTACTGCTGCCTGCTCAAGAGAGAGGGTGAAAAAAGCAACTCCCCCCCCCCACAAAGGGGTGATGGTGGAGGGTGTGTGTCAACGAAGGGAGAGGAATGCGTTTGTACATCTGCCTCCTGGCGGGGTCTTGCCACTCTGACAGGCTGTTACTAGTCTGAATGTGACAAAAGCGCCCACTTGACTGACATGCATGACATCACACTGTGAATTCTGTCACATTGTTGGATAAGTCACTTATTTTTCAGTCTGCTGTGTTTCATCTTGCAGGGCTCCAAAAAAGCACAGGAAGAAAATAGCCCTATGTTGTTCAGAATCTGAAGTTGCAAGGAATTACAAGAGGTTCTCCATGTGGGATAAAGACGGAAAATAGAGAGTGGCTTTGAATAAAGAGAAAGTGGTGGGTAGCCTAGGTGATAACCTGTGGCTGAGAGGTCCTTCCCTACTTTGGGTGGGGAGGAGTACTTACACCCACCAGCAGTTTTCATCTTGGAGAACACAACAATGAAGTGTTAGATATTGAATAAAAAGAATATCATGAATCCGATTTTCAAAAAACCGTTTAGCACGTTCATGTGGAAATTTCTTTTTTTTTTATGGAAAGATTATTGGGTTTAGGCTTAGAAGACCCAGCTCCAAGGTATGGACCCTTCACTTACAATCCTCCAAGCATTCAGTATTTACTATGTTCTAGGTTTATGAAGGAAACTTTGGTGGCTTTGGCTATGGCTGCTAACCAAAAGGTCCGCAGTTCGAATCCACCAGGCATTCGTTGGAAACACTACGGGGCAGTTCTATCCTGTCCTATAGGGTCGCTATGAGTTGGAATTGACTTGACAGCAACGGTCTTGGGTTTTTTAGGTTTATGAAATGTTCTTTTCTTCCAAAACTTTTGAAGTTTTCTAAACACCTACATTTCATCTTCCCAAGCAGGTGCCAATGGTGAACAGTTTGATGGGATTCATTTTATTCTACAATTTGTTTTAAGACACAAAGAGAAGAGAAAGAGGAATCTATGTCCAAAAAACTTTAGCATGCTAAGGAAAATATCAAACATTTAGACCAGGAAACAGCTAGCAACGTCTTCAGACCCTACTGAATTCTACTCTCCCCCTCCACACACACACCCCACCCTGCTCAGTCCTCCGCACCCCTCAAATGGGAAGCCAGGGAGGCATTTCAGGTCATGCCCACAGACAAAGTACTCTGTGATGACAGTGATTCAGGTGTCCGCCCTTCTGGTACCTTCTTCCATAGTGTGGACCAGGGTCACAGGTCATCTCACTTGTGTATCCCCGAAACTTGTTTTTCAGTTAATCAAAGATGTTCTTGCACACATTCAATTTTGTATTTACAACTCACGAGGTGAAGCTTTAGGCTCTTCCTTTAGATGTGTAACTAATCACGTTCCACCTGGACTAAAATCCTCTGGATTAGTAAGAGAAGTTTTTCCAACTTTTTAAGTGCAGTAAGTTTTATAATAGAAAGAGAGTGGGTTTTTGGCATCCTGGTGGACTTGATTTTGTAAAACCTGAATCTGCCATCTGTTAGCTATGTATTTTACACAAATCACTTAAATCTCTTTAGGCTTCAGTTTGCTCATTTGTAAAATAGTAAAGAATAATGCCTAACTTCATAGTGTTGTGAGCATTAATTGGAATAATACATAAATACCAGCAGGCCTGGCAACCTGCTTCCAAAAGGTCACAGCCTTGAAAACCCCATGAAGCAGTTCTACTCTGCACACATGCGGTCACCATGAGTCAGAACTGACTCATTGGCACCTAACAACAATTACATGGAGCATCTCCAACTCTCATACATTGCTGGAGGGAGTGCAAAATGGCAGAGCCACTTTGGAAAACAGTTCGGCAGTGTGTCATGAAGTCAAAAGTATACGTCCCATATGAACAAGCAATTCTATTTATAAGTATTTACCCAAGAGGAATAAAACATATATCCACACAAACCTTGTATGTAAATGTTCATATCATCCCAAAAGGAAACAACCCAAATGACTTTCAACTGGTGAATGAATAAGTTGTGTTGTATCCAGACACAGGAATACTACTCAACACTAAAAGTAATGAACTATTGGAATTTTTAAGACAGTTGAGTGAATCTCAAAGATGTTCTGCTAAGTGGGAGAAGTCAAACAGGGCAGACTACATAATGAAGGATTCCATTTATATGACATTCTAGGAAAGGCAAAACTAGTGACAAAAAAGGGTGCTGGGGTGGGATTGACTGTGAAGGGTGTAAGGGTACCATTCGGGGTGATGGAAGCATTCTACATCTTGACTGTGGAGATGGTCACACAAATGTATATACTGTTATAACTCATCAAGCTGTACAATAAAGGTGAGTGAACTTTATTTTAAGTAAATTATACCTCATTAAAGCTGGGGGAAAAAAGGCCAAGCACAGTACCTGGCACCAAGTGTAAATGCACAATAAACTGTTAATCCTCTTTTAGTTTAGTTGTAATTCAGAGTTACGAATTTGAGCCTATCTCTGCTAGCTTCCGCTGTCACTGAAACCATACCTGGTCTGAGGCGTCAGTGTAGCTTTTCCTCTTCAACTACTTTGGACACAGAACCTCCCCCTTTTTGCTACTTAAGTACCTCAGAGAAAGGGAGTGAGAACGAATTAATGTTTATAAAGCACCCTGAGACACTTGGATAAAAAGTAACCCAGGAGTGCCAAGTGTTGTTATTGCTCTTTCCTTTTCAACTTTACAAAGAGTGGGGCTCTTTGTTTGCGTAAGTGCCTTTAGTAATAAAGTAAAAACAAAAAAACACAGAACACAAAAAACCTGTTTCATCTTAAAATGTAATTAAAAGCCATCTGATACTCCTTCTCCTTTCCCTTTATGCTGATGTTTCTAGAACTGTGTGGTGGGCTCTGAAATCCCTGCTGCGTGGTGCAGCCTCACAGACGTTCCAGCCCCTCTTGGACCTGTAATTCTAATTTTCTAATTTCTCCACACAGCCCTGGCACTGAGCAAGGAGGGTAGGTGGGCTGGGCGGGCACGTGGGCAAGGAAAGGAACCGGAAGGGCCCAGGAGGGATGTTTGAGGCTCAGGTTGAAGAGGAAAGATGGCTGCATCACTCAACACTTCTGAGCTTAGCTAATTAATCATGTTTTTAAGTTTTTAAGATCCAACACTTTGAGACAATCTTCTCAACCTTGTCAATAAGTTCGCCTTGACTGTCACATATTAAAGTCTTCTTTTATCATAGAGGGACATACTTGAACATTCATTTCTCTTTCCCATTCTGAGTGATCATGCCATAAATCAGGGGATGAAAAGTCACTTCTGGAACAAAAAAGTCACCCCAGTTTTGGGACTCTTTGGTGGGTTATGGATGGCTGTGGGTGTCCAGAGGTGACAGTGGAAGAGGAGTCTAACTTCACACCCCTGCTGGCTGGAGGTGCAGCTGGGAGGAGAGGAGGACTGAAGCAAGTTTCTCATACCTGTGCTCTGAGACCAGAGCCTTCGGTGGACTGCCGTGCCCTGAGATCATGGCCTCTCCTACACAATAGTGGCAAGTGTGCAGTGCTGTTATGACTTGTCTGGTTCCCACAGATGGAGGAACCCTGCCAAGTATTTGTAATCCGTGCTAAGTATGCAATGAGGGAAACCACACCCGGAAGCAAGTGCAAGGCTGCATAGCTAGAGTGATCAGGCTCAGGAGCAGCTGCAGACACTGGTCAAAAGTGGACAGGCTTATGCAGGAGTGTAAAATGGGATCACGAACATGGGCTAAAATTCTCTGGTAGACGTGTATCTTTCTCCTTGCCCACCCATGAGTCACGGGATTGTTCTTTATGCATGTATTCATTTAAGGAAGTTTCAACATCTCGATAAATGGATCCCCCAGGTTGGCATGTGCTGATGTCATAAGCCAAATTGAATTGTCTTTGTGTGTGAATGGTCTTCTCTTTTTCCTCTCAGTAAAGCATTCAGGCACGTTTTGTAGGTGGCCCTGCGTAAAGTGTATGATATATTCACGTGGGCAACTTGTGAAATGGAGCAACCCCATGTTTCTAGTCTGGTATCACTCTCCAAAAGGGTAAGATCATTCACTCTCTGAGGAATTGAGAAGATAATGGATTAACAAATTAATGTATCATCCCAGAACACAATACAAACTTTTAAAGACAAGATTATTGACGTTCATAAAGCTGAAATTTATTTTTCATCGTCAGATAATAACTACCAGTAGGGTCATCTGTTGAAATACTATAAAACTTCATTTCCTCTACCCCAAGCAATATTTACAGTTAAGAATAGGCAGATAAAAACATTTGGAATCATGGGTAGGCCTGAAATGTCACGGGTTATTTAGTTCATTCCCAGTGTTAGGCAAACTACAGTATTTTCCAAGATGGGAGGAGCTACCCTATTTATAAAGGCCCGGAGAAATTTCCTCACCCACTTCGGTGACCTCCCCAATATTTACTAATCTCCTCACTGAAAATTCAACACAGTTCATGCTTCAACTTTTGTACACTTCCTGAGGCTTTACGTCAGGGAAGAAAAGCTAGGCAGCACAAGCCATGCAAAACTTGCCCACAATCGACCACATTACTGGGCTTCAGAGCTGAGCAAGGCCCAGCCTTCCATTTGACAGAGAAGGCGAATGAGGTCTATGTTGTAGGTCTAGGCATTGCCCACGGTCAGATAGGTGATAAGGATCAAGGTCACGGCATCCACTCAGGCCCCAGGTGTTCTGAATTTCAGCCCACAGCTCATTCCATTTCCTTCTAGGCCCTCCTCAAAGTTGTACAGGGATCCATATTAACTCATCTATTCAATAAATATTCACTGAGCACCTCCATGCATCAGGCGCTGGTCCAGACATGAGGGATGAGTAGTGAACAAATGGAGAAAGTCTGTCTTATGGAGCTGACATTCTAATGGGAGGAGAGGTATAAAAAGGTAGTAAAAGAGTGTGATGTGGCAGTTGTTATTTATAGAAACTTCTCTGACAAAGTGGCATTTGACAGAGACTGAAAGATCATGGGGTCAGCTGTGCAACCCAGCTTTCTGGAGGAAGAGCGGGGTCAAGGCCCTGAGGCAGAATTCCAAAGGGTCAGTGGGGTTGGAGAGAGCTGGCTGAGAGGGTGGGAGTTAAGCTCGGCGAGGTGGTGGGGGGCAGATCATGGAGAACCTTGTAGGTTGTGGGAAGGGCTCTGGATTTTATTTTGAGGGCAATGGGAAGCCGTAGGGAGGGTTCTGAGTGAGAAGTATGTGAGCTGACTTCATTAGTGTCACTGTGCCTTGTGAGCAGGCTGTAGAAGGCAAGAGTAGACGTTGTTAAGACGCCGTGGGCAGAATCCACAGCAGAGACGATGGTGGCCCAGTGTGAGGAGATGGTGGGTCTGCCCGGATTTGGAGGATATTTCCAAAGGGGAGTGCCCAGAGTTTGCTGATGGGTAAGATATGAGGTGTGAGAGACAGAAGTCAAAACTGAGCCAAAGTTTTGGGGTTGAGCAAAAATAATCACTACATTTGCGAAGCACCTACCATGAGTCAGGCATATTATTTCTAACAGTCTCAGAAACTCTGAAAGGTAGGTATTCCCATTATACAGATTAAAAAAAAGAAAACAAAAACAGACTTGTATAGATTCAGTACTGTGCCTGAGGTCACACAGGTATAAGTGTAAGTGTGGAATGGAATACTGGCCTGATTCCAAAGTCTTGCTCTTTCTCCTGCTTGAATCTGCCTCCAGCAATCATGCAGTTCCAGTGTCCTCTACCTGCTAAGAAGCCCTGGTGGTGCAGTGGTTTAGACCTCGGCTGCAAACCAAAAGGTCAGCAGTTTGAATCCACCAGCTCCCTGGAAGCCCTATGGGGCAGTTCTACTCTGTCCTATGGGGTAGCTATGAATTGGAATCGACTCAATGGCAACCAGTTTGGTTTCGGATTCTACCTTCTAAAAGTATGTGTATGTGTTTCCACTTCAAATTCTGTGTTATGGATTGAATTGTGTTCCCCCTCCAAAATATGTGTTGACATCCTGACCCCTGTATCTGCAAATATGACCCTGTTTAAAAACAGGGGTTTCCTTTGTCATGTTAATAAAGTAGGGTGGGTCCTAAACCTAATTACTTCTGAGTCATAAAAAGAGCAGAAAAGACAAAGGACACATGTAGGGTAAGACTCCAAGTGAAGACAGACAGACATGGCAGCTCCACTGACAATCCTAGCACCCTAAGGATTGCTGGCTACTAGGAGCTGAAATAAGCAAAGAAGGACCTCTCCCTAGAACCAATGGCCTGAATTTGAACTTCTAGCCAAATGAAATACGACAAAATGAATTTCTGCTCTGTAAGGCCAACCACTTGTGGTACTTTTTGTTATGGCAACACTAAATAACTCAAAAATCCTCTCTGTGATTCCTTTCTGAAACCTTTCCGTGTTCTTCAAGCACATCTTTAGTTGCTGAGACTCAATCCATTTTAGCTGTTATTATGTCTCAATTTTAAGTACTAGTCAAAATGGGAGAATTTGCCTGGGGACTTTATAGTCCTATGAATATATTAGTTTATTTTTAAGATATCGTTGTAATAGTCTTCACTATGAGTGCCAACCTGTGATAAAGTTGCAATTCTATTAAAGATAGCCAACTAACACTTTTGAAGTATCTGCACATTTTTGGGGGGATGCCTTTTTTAACTTCTGGTATCACATCTGGATGTGAGTTTATAACAAATATCAGTTACCATATATACTGATAAGTTTGGGAAGGAAAATAAATGATTTTAACATAGTGCCATTTGCCCTGGAAATCACCTAAAACCAATGCTGCTGTTGTTAGCTGCCATCCAGCTGGCCCTCCCCCCACCCCCCCACTCATAGCAACCCATGTGTTAGAGATTAAAACTGCTCCATAGGGTTTTCTTGGCTGTAATTTTTATGGAAGCAGATCACCAGACCTTTCTTCTGTAGCACCATTGGGTAGGTTTGAACAGCCAACCTTTAGGTTAGCAGCTGATCGCAAATGGCTTGCACCATCCAGGGTCCTTAAAATCAATGCCACAGATTATATATTTGTAAAATATTCTACTTTCTTATGAAATGAACTTGTTTTAAGGGTTGTATTAAGAATGATTCTTTGAAACTATGACTTTTGTACCATCATCAGAACTAGTAGCCTATTATAGGGACAGGCAAGTATTTAATCTTTTTATCCAGCCGAGCTGTTAATTATGTCAGATATAAGTTTTTTAAACATTTAAGACATGCAAGAGGAGCAGGTTGTGTGGGTCCCATATTTCATCCTTGGCTAGATAAAATCACAGAAGGATTCGTCTGCCACTTCCCTCTTCCTCTTCACCTGGCTTTGTCCCACACCCAATGATGGCAAACATGAGCCAAGAGTGCCCATAAAACTACTTAAGTGTAGGCCTTTAAAAGGAGTTTGCAATGAATACTTATAAGCTTTCACTAGCTATTAGAAAGTAACTTTCTATCCTCTGAATGAACCGACTCATGATTAATGTCATCTAGTAATAATGCAGCAGCCTCACTGCTGTCCCCCTGAGTCACAAGGTAGCGCTGCAATAGTGATATAATTGTAAACACCACACCCGTATCTTTGCATCAGATGTTCCTGGATCTTCTCATATAAGTCACTGGACACTACAATATGTTTCTGGCAATCCCACACAGGTAAACCTGAAACTCCAGGAATCAATCCCATCACTCACTGACACGCAAACCTCCTTCCTTTCTCTGTTGTCTCATGACTGTTTTATGTTCCTTATATATTTACCCGGGCTTTTACTCAAGTTGCCTTTCTATTGCCTACAAATCTGATTCAAAGGTTGCCTTAGATGCAAACTACTAGAATGTTGTCATTAGTTGCTGTCAAGTCAGTGCTGATCATGGCAGCTCCATGTGTACAGAGTAGAACTGCTTCATAGGTTTTCAAAGCTGCCACTTTCAGAAGCAGATAGCCAGGCCTCTCTCTGAGGTGCCTCTGGATAGTTTTGAACTGCCAACCTTTTGGCTAGTAGCTGAGCACTTAACAGGGTTTGTATTCTGTTGTATCATGCAGATGGGTACTTCATAAAGATCTTCTGATGAATGGTAAATTTATAACAACGTTAAAGAAGAGCTAGAATTTCCTTAAGTAAAGTGGATCAGATCTGGCTTAAACCTAAACGAATTGTCTTTCAACATCACAGAAACCAGGTTAAAATACATGTAGGTAATATAGAAAGGACGACCACCAAGTACTAACATTGCTTTTGTTAAACAAAATAAAATTGGGCACACATTTATGTATATAAGTGAACTAAGCATTGATTCTTTTGAAGAAGTCATCTTGGAAGCCTAATAGCACCTATGCTAGTCTTTCTTCAAGATACTACTAGTAGCGTGTCTCTTTGGAACTGCCGGAAAGTGAGTTTACAAGTCACATAAGAAAACCAGTTTTATATGGTATAGTTACAGTATTTCAAATTTTGTTCTGCTTTAACAGCTTTATTAAAGCATATAATTAACACAGAATAAATAGCTGTATCCTTATCTTTGTCATTCTGAAAGTAATTTGTCTTTTTTCTCTGGCTACATTTAACATTTTCTCTTTATTCCTGGTTTTGAATAATTTGATTATGAGGTGCCTCAGTGTAGTTTTCTTCATGTTTCTTGTGCTTGGAGTTTGTTGACCTCCTTGGAAAACTATGATTTTACAGTTTTCATGAAATTTAGAAAAAATGCAGTTATTATTTTTCATATATTTCTCTTGTTCTCCCCTTTTTTGGGAACTCCAATTACACATACATTAGGGAACTTGAAGTTGTCCCACAGAACAAAAGCTTTGTTCGTTTTTTGAAAATTCTTTTTTTCCTGTGTTTCATTTTGGATAGTTTGGATTGCTATGTCTTCAGCTCACTAAACATTTCTTTGGTAATATCTAATACACCATTAATTCCATTCAATAAAATATTCATCTCAGATATCACAGATTTCATCTCTACAAGTTGAGTTTGGGTGTCTCCTTTCTATCTCCTTCTACTTAACTTTTTAAACATATTTTAATAATTGGTTTAATGGCTTCCTGGCTGCTAATTTCTCACATGTGTCAGTTCTAGGTTGGTATTGATTGATTTCTCTCATCATGGGACATATTTTCCTGCTTCTTGGCAGAGTGGAAACCCTGGTCGCATAGTGGTTAAGAGCTACAGCTGCTAACTAAAAGGTCCGTGGTTCAAATTCACTAGGCGCTCCTTGGAAACCCTACAGGGCAGTTCTACTTTGTCCTATAGGGTCACTATGAGTCAGAATGGACTCAACAGCGACAGGTTTGGTTTTGGTTTTCTGGCAAGACTGGTACTTAAAATTTTTTTTTTTTAATTTTATTTATTTTGTTGTTGCTGTTGAGAACATACACAGCAAAGCATATACCAATTCAAGTTTCAACCATACAATTCAATGACATTGATTACATTCTAGTTGTGCAGTCATTCTCACCCTCCTTTCTGAATTGTTCCTCCCCTATTAACACAAACTCACTGCCCCCTAAGGTTTCTAATCTTTCAGGTTGCTGTTATCAACATGATCCCATACAGATAGTTCTTAAAAGAGCATAATACTCAAGGCAAACCTTTTTTACTACCCGCTACCCACTGCCATCGAGTCGATTCTGACTCATAGTGACCCCAGCTAAATGATTATTTGGTTTTAAGAGAACCGCAGAATATTTTTGGTTTAAGCCTTAAAGATTATCTCAGGGCTCTAGTTTCAGGGGTTCATCCAGCTTCCATGGCTCCAGAAAGTCTGGAGACCATGAGAATCTGAAGTTTTGTTCTGCATTTTCCCTCTTTCGATCAGGATACTTCCACAGAATTTTTAATCAAAATGTTCAGTAATGGTAGCCAGGTACCATCCAGTTTTTCTGGTCTCATGGCAAAGGAGGCAGCTGTTCATGTAGGCAATTAGCCACACAATCCATTTCCTCCTCCTATTCTTGAGTCCTTCCTCTGCTGCTTTAGGTGAATAGAGACCAATTGTGCCTTGGATGGCTACATGCAAGGCTTCATACTTTTGACTGTATGCCATACACTGTGAAATACACCACCTTGTGGGGCGGTAGATATTTTTGAATTCCTATAAATATTCTTGATTTCAGCTCTGGGACACAGGTCTTGTTGGGTCTTCCTTTTATGATTTGTTAGGCAGGTCTGGAAGAGCGCCCAATCTCAAGGTAATAAGACCCCACTCTTGAGGCAAGACTTCTCCGGATACTCTAACCAATGCCCAGTGACTTGCGCTTTTCCAGTCTGGCTGTGGGGAACAGGCAATACTCTCAGTCCTCTGTGAACACTGGGTCTGTTTCCTCTAACCCTTTGGGAGGCTCTTCCTCAGCCTCAGGTATTTCCTCAGACATATTGCTGGTCAGTCTTCCCCTGAATGCTCCCGGGGACCCTCCACACACATCCGGAGTGGTTCTCTGGCCTGTGTACCCCAGTCACCCCGGTCTCCCAGGACTCTCGGTCCTGTCCTCTCACTTAGGGGGTCTGTGGCTCTGCTTGGGCTCTCTGCTGTGGGCTGCATCTTGGGAACTTCCTCAAGGTAGGAAGCTGGGGAAACCGAAGAGCTCACCTCGGTTGTTTCCCATTTCTCTGGGATCACTGTCCTTCACTACCTGATTTCAGTGTCAGAAAAGATTTATTTATTTATTTATTTATGTTTTGGATAGGAGGTAAATCTGGTCCCTGTCACTCCAGACTTAGTTTTTGACTCAAAATGTTATCATTCAACTTGGTCATCACTTCACAAATTTGACTTTCCGTTATTTTTGCTTATCTCAGAAAAATCAAGTGAAATTACAAAAGATAAAGCTTTCACTAGCAAGCACGATAACTAGTTTGTTTCCCCTTATTTACTGAACATAAAATACCCCAAATATACTGTGTTTTATGTATGTACATTTTCTCACTTTACTCTTTACAACCACTTCATAAGGTAAATACTATCATCCCCATTCTATATATGAGGAAACTAAGACTTGGAGAGTTAGTAACTACCCAAGGTCATACAGCTAGGAAGTGACAGGTCTGAGAGTTGAAACCAAGTTCATCTGATTCCGAGGCCCATGTTCTCATTCACTGTGCTTCTGAATGTCCTTAAAAGAAGAGCTCAGACCACAAATGGCTGGCACAATGGTAGCATTACTAAACCTGTAAGTGTGCAGCATCTTACCTGTTACTTGGAAAGGCATAATGATGACAACTGCCTTAATTCATTAATATTAAGATGCCACTGACTGTAAAGATGCACCATTATTTATCTACCCCTATGAAAGAAAAAAAAACTACCCATTAAACTAAGACAGAGTACTTAAGATGGCATCGATTTTAAGACAGACCTCAACTTCAGAGTTGTTAAAATAAAACGATACGCATGTTAAAATCAATAAAATAGTCTCGTTTACTGGACATCTACTGTGTGCCATTACTGCATTTGACTCTTTCAAACACTACAGAAGCTAGGTGTTACAGCTGGCATTTTACAGAAACAGAAACTGAGGCTCAGAGAGAAGGTAATATGTCTGAGATCACATAGCTGGTAAAGCACAGAGCCAGGCTTTTGATACTTCTTATATATTTGTTAAAAAAATCAATCTTAACTACATCAAATATATGTTTTGCTAATGACGATGTTACTCCTGTGTGCATGGGCATACATGCATGTACGTGCACTTGTGTGTGTGCACAGGCGTGCTCCTGAGAGTGCCCTAGCATTATATCTGCTTTAGTAGAATGCTGAGAGGTGGAAATAGGATCAGGGAATTTTGGCAGAGCAAAATTTCTCATCTGCCCACAATCTAGTGAAAGAAAAATTATGCCATGAATGTTACATAAACTTAGAAAAAGTATAAAGATTACTTACTTTATTGTGCTTGAACTGTGTCCCTCCAAAATATGTGTTGTAAATCCTAACCCCATACCTGTGATCATAATGCCATTTGAGAATGCATTTTCTGTTGTGCTGATGAGGTAGTATTAAAGTAGGATGTGTCTTAAGTCAATCTCTTTTGAGATATAAAAAGAGCAGACTGAGAGGTAGAGCCAATATGGTGCCCTAGACAGACACATTATGCCATCCCTCTGCAGCAAAGACCTGAAAAACTAAGCAAAACAGATATGTCAATCCTGAAACCTGAAGGGATAAAGAAATTGACCAAACACCGAATGGAAGAAGAAACTGAAGGAAAACCAAGAACGAGGAGAGACATGGACTGCAAGTCCCCTGCCAACTAACATTGCACAGCAAGTCCCCTGCCAACTAACATTGCACAGCATCACCATCTTGGAGCACAGCCATCAATGACCCTGGACAAGGAGTACGGGAAGGCAACTCTGCAGAGCTCTCAACAGGAGACAGAGCACCTGGTAACCAGAGAACCACGCCATTCCATCATTTGCCCCATATACCACCTCTACCCCTTCCTGCCAGGCCATGCTGAGTCACCTTGGCTACTGGGACACCAGCCTGTCACCAGCCCAGGTCTACCCCGCCCCCACCTGCTGGCTTCTGCCACACCATTTCGTTTCTCCTCTTCCTCTTTTCTTCCTCCAGCTAGCCATGTACCTCAGCTGGACCCCTTCCTAAGGGCCATGCCATGCCGCCTTGACAAGAGAGACACCAGCCCACTGCCAGCCCGTGTTCACCTGCCCCTACTTGCCAACCCTGGCCATGCCATTTTTTTCCTCTCCTTTACTTTTTCCCTCCCACCTAGCCCCTGATGCCACTTCTACCCCTTTCCACCAGGCCTACTGAAGGTAGAGAGCTACCAGTCCATCACTAGCCTGGGGCCCCCCCCGCCCCCACCAGCTGGCTCCCACTGCACCATTTTATTTTTTGTATTTTATTTATATTTTCCCTCTCCTCCTTTTCTTTCTCCCACCCACCCAGCCCCGTACCCCCACCTCTACCTTTTACCGGAGGGTCACACCACGCCGCATTGACTAAAGAAGCACCAGCCCACTGCCGCCCTAGGTTCACCCTGCCCAAGCCCGACAGTGTCCTCTGTACAATTATTTTTTGTTCTTTTTCTTTCTTCTCCCCCTTTCTACCTTTTCTTTCTCCCTCCTACCTAGCCCTGTACACCACATCTACCCCTTCCCACCGAGCCTTGCCGCACTGCTGCCGGGTAGAGAGCTACTGGCCCACCACTGCACCAGGTACTACCTGTCCCCACTCGCCCCCATCCACCCCCACCCACCAGCCCTTGCTGTACCATTATTTATTTATTTACTTTCTGTCATGGATTGAATTGTATCCCCCCAAAATATGTGTCAACTTGGCTAGGCCATGATTCCCAGTATTGTATGATTGTTCACCATTTTGTCATCTGATGTGACTTTCCTATATGTTGTAAATCCTCCGGTATGATGTTAATGAGGCAGGACTCAATCTACAAGATTAGGTTGTACCTTAAGTCAATCTCTTTTGAGATATAAAAGACAGAAGCGAGCAGAGAGACATGGGGATCTCACACTACAAAAAAAGAAGCACTACGAGCATAACACGCCCTTTGAGCCTGGGGTCCCTGTGATGAGAAGCTCCTCAAATGGGGAAGAATGATGACAAGGACCTTACCCTGGAGCCCACATAGAGAGAAAGCCTTCCCCTGGAGCTGGCATCCTGAATTTGGACTCTTAGCCACCTAGATTGTGAGAGAATAAATTTCTGTTTGTTAAAGCCATCCACTTGTGGTATTTCTCTTATAGCAACACTAGATAAGGAAACCTTGGTGGCGTAGTGATTAAGAGTTTGGCTGCTAACCAAAAGGTCGGCAGTTTGAATCTACCAGATGCTCCTTGGAAACCTTATTGGGGCAGTTCAACTCTGTCCAATAGGTCACTATGAGTCGGAACTGACTCTATGGCAGTAAGTTTGGTTTTCTGAGAGCACTAGATAACTGAGACACTTTCCCTCCCACTTAGTCCCATAAGCTACCTTCCCATCCACCAGGCCACAGACTGGAAAAAATTTTTGGTTACAACATAACTACCAGGGTCTACCTAATCTCTAAAATCTATAGAATACTTTAATACCTCAACAACAAAAATACATATAACCCAATTAAAATTTGGGCAAAGGATATGAACAGACACTTCACCAAAGAAGACATTCAGGTGGCTAACAGACACGTGAGGAAATGCTCCAGATCACTAGCCATTAGAGAAACGGAAATCAAAATTACAGTGAGGTACCATTTCACCCCAACGATACTGGCACTAATAAAGCAAAACAAAACAAAAAACAGAAAATAACACATGTTGGAGAGGTTGTGGGAAGACTGGAACTCTTAGGCACTGTTTTCGGGAATGTAAAATGGTACAACCACTATGGAAAACAATATGGCACTTCCTTAAAAAGCTAAAAACAGAAATACCATCCAATCCAGTGATCCTACTCCTAGGGATATATCCTAGAGAAATAACAGCTGTCACATGAATAGACATATGCACATCCATGTTCAGTGCAGCATTATTCACAGTAGCAAAAATATGGAAACAACCTAAGTGCCCATCAATAGATGAATGGATAAGCAAATTATTGTACATACATACAACAGAATATTACATAATGATAAAGAACAATGATGAATCCGAACAACACCTCACAACATGGATGAATCTGGCAGGCATTATGCTGAATGAAATAACTCAGTCACAAAAGGACACATATTGTATGAGACCACTATTATAAGAACTCAAGAAAAGATTTACATACAGAAAAAAAAACTTTGATGGTTACAAGGGAGGAGAAGGGTGGGGAGAAGAAATCACTCACTAGAGAGTACACAAATGTTAACTTTGGTGAAGGGAAACATGACACACAATATAGGGGAAGTCAGCACACTTGACCAAGGCAAAGTCATAGAAGCTTCCTAGACACATCCAAACAGCTTGAGGAACTCAGTTACTGGGTTACTGGGGCTGATGACTGAGGATCATAGTCTCGGGGGACATCTAGGTCAACTGGCATAACAGTTCATAAAGAAAATGTTTTACATTCTACTTTGGTGAGTAGAGTCTGGGGTCCTGAATGCTTGCAAGTGGCCATCTAAGATACGTCTATTGGTTCCAGCATATTTGGAGCAAAGAAGAATGAAGAAAACCAAAGACACAAGGAAAATATTAGTCCAAAGGACTAATGGACCACATGAACCACAGCCTCCACCAACTTAAGTCCAGAATAATTAGATGGTGCCCGGCCACCACCAATGGCTCTCCCCAAGATCACAATAGAGGGTTTGGGGCAGGGATGGAGAAAAATGTAGAATAAAATTCCAATTCACAAAAAAAGATCAGACTTACTGGTCTGACAGTGACTGGAGGAACCAGACACTGTGCTAACTCAGAACTGAAGCCACTCCTGAAGTTCACCTTTCAGCCGAAGAAAGATTAGACAAGGCTATAAAACAAATAATAACACACACAAGGAACATGCTTCTTAGTTCAATCAAGTACAGAGACTGAATGGGCAACACCTGCCCAAAAGCAAAGATGAGAAGGCAGGGACAGAAAAACTGGACGAATGGATATGGGGAACCCAGGGTGGAAAGGGAAAGGGGGAGAGTACTGACCCATTGCAGGGACTGCAGCTAATGTCACAAAACAATTTGTGTATAAATT
The DNA here is from genome assembly GCF_030014295.1 of Loxodonta africana. NCBI lineage: Eukaryota > Metazoa > Chordata > Mammalia > Proboscidea > Elephantidae > Loxodonta > Loxodonta africana. Next base: position 39,849,780 of record NC_087342.1, read on the forward strand.
TTTGAATGAAAAACTAATTTGCACTGTAAACGTTCACTTAAAACACAATAAAATTAAGAAAAAAATAAAAAAAGAGTAGACGGAGCAAGCAACCAGGCAAAGCAAGCAGAGATGGGGGAAGATAAGCTGCCATGCCACATGGAGATCACCAAGGAACCGAGAAACAAGCTGAGAGAAAAGGACCTTCCCCCAGAGCTGAGAGAGAGAGAGAGAGGGAGAGGGAGAGAGAGAAAAAGAGAGAGAGAAAGCCCCCCCCTTGGAGCCAGCACCCTGAATTCAGGCTTCTAGCCTCCTGAACTGTGAGAAAATAAATTTCTATTTGTTAAAGCCACCCAATTGTGGTATAGCAGCAATAGATAACCAAGACACTGTGGCAATGAACGTCAGATTAGGACATTCAAGCTAGAACATCTGTTCATATGAAAAATACCTATTGCTTTTTATAAATTTCTATCCAGTTTCAGAAGTTCTGAGGAGTGTAAATGGTTAATGTGCTCACTGCTAACTGAAAGGTTTCCTCAGAAGAAAGTCCTGGCAATCTACTTCCAAAAGATCAGCCATTCGAAATCCTATGGAGCAGTTTTACTCTGACACACATGGGATGCCATGAGTCACGATCAACTTGATTCCAAATGGTACTGGTACTGATACCTAGTTTGAGTACATTAATGACTCAAGGCCAAGTGCTATGCAGTGTGAAGACTGTCTAATGCTCTTTGATTAAGGAATGTCTCTTTGTAATACTACCTGAGGAAGATTTGACTCCAAGGATAACTTTTTTTGTTTGTTTTCTTGTTAATTCTGTCCCCTCCCTTGTGTGAAAAATAATCAAAGAACAGATTCATGCCTCTTTCCATGAAAAAAGTTTAAGAAAATAGAACTTTCCTGGAGGTAGTGAGTGGTTGGTCACTTAACAGTGGCTTACCACTGTAGCGTACGCCTCGTGCTGGATGGCTCCATCTATGCAGCATCCTAGCACAACACGCAGTGTGGAAGACACTAAAGAGTTAGGCAACTGTGTAGGAACCCCTTTTCTGATAAGGGTTAGAAATCTCCAGAGTGAGTTATCTTAGGAACAAACAAAGCACTGAGTTGTCTGTGGAAACTCTGGGGCAACACACAGCTTTGAAACAGAAGACTGAAACGTGACTCTTTGAGATTCCACATCAGTAATACTCCCTACAAAATCATAGGTATTTTCATGCAAAAAACACTATAATTCTGGTCTAGCGATGCAATATTTTTAATACGAGTGGTTCCATTATGTTTCTTATTTCAGAAGAGTAAGGAATGACAGTTATACATGGAGACAGATTTTCTAGACTCTAGATCTTGGTAATTACAGAGACCTCTCTCAGGTGAAGTGACAGGACGATGTCTTACATGCCAGGCCTTGGGCACTGCAAATAGCAAGACACCGGCATATTTGTACATTTAGCCATTACAGATGGAGACTGGAAGTAGCTCCTGGCAGAATCCCTGAGGTTGTAAGTAACAGATGTGTGCTTGTCCCTCTCAGGTCCCTGTGCTAAGTGACCTTGCCCTGTTGCACCTTCTCTTCTGAGTCCCACGTGGCCCTCTCCTGGCTCAAGCTGAACCCAATGACTCTACCCTGGGTATGAAGAACAATGAAACTGAGAACCACCTCACACTTTTTGGGTTGGACCTTTGATGAGAAGAATCATGCTGGAGGGACAGGATATCCCTTAGCTCTGTGAATCAATTTAGATGGCTAAGATGCCAGCAGCCGAATCTGTATACATACAGGGAAAAGAAAAGGAGAGGCAGAAACAAAAAAACACAGGAGGAGGGTGATTGTGTTCCGTGATCTTCATCCAGTGCTCTAGGGTTCCTAATGTTTTAAGCAGAAAGAAAAGAACTGCAATAGAATTCCATGAGAACCCTGTGACACCGAGGAATGGGTAGCTCAGACACTGCCTTCCAGCACACACTGGATTGGGGTCTTGTAAACCAGTGTTGGCTAACAGAACTGTTCTCCCGCACACAAATCAGGGCCGCCCTCTCAGTTTACTTGTATGGAATGTTCTCCCTGAGAACTTTCTTCTGTCCTTTGCTAATTTTGGCTACTTTAATTGCTTTGTATCATCTCCACTTAAGCAAATATTCCTCAGGTTGATGCACCAAATCTTTCTTTTGGAGTACCAGAAGTTTTATTAATAAGTACACTCAAATTTGTATAGTACTTTGACCAGTTACGGAGCGATGGTTAAGGGCTATATGGCTGCTAAACCAAAGGCAGGGAGTTCGAATCCACCAGCTGCTCCTTGGAAACCCTATGGGGGCAGTTCTACTCTGCCCTATAGGGTTGCTATGAGTCAGAATCGACTCAATTGCAACAGGTTTGTATGTCTGTTTTTTTTTGGTGGGGGCTGGTTCTGACCCGTTGTAAAACAGCTTCACAAACACTTTCAGCATGATCATCCCCGTTTCACAGATGAAGAATGTGAGACTCAGAGATTAAAAGGCGACTCTGTCCCAGTTATACAGCTAGGACGTAGAAGCAGGACACCCGTTCAGGCATCTTGATGCTAAGTCCACTGCCTTCACTGGAGAATGGCTTTAACTCTAAGAGAGGAAGAGAACAAGAGTGGCTGAGAGAACAGTGACTAGTATAAAGAGACTCTGGTTTCATGTGCTTCAGGGTCTGCCATTTATGAGATCTGTGGCCCTGGGTAAAATAACAGCCCCATTAAGCTTCCGTTTTTGAAAAATGAAAATACTGATAGTTACCTGTTAGGGCTGCAGGGAGCATGGAATAAGCTAGTGCATGGCAAAGGCATAGGGTGCATCTGGACATACTAGCTACCCAACAACATATATTATATTTCAAGACTGTGGCAGTTGCTTTGCTGTGTGATCCTAAATGCCACAGGCCACCTATTACAGATGGCTGAGTTCCTATATGCTCCTCATGCAGTTTAATATCTCTAAAGATCAATGCTGTGCTTCGATGGAGGGTGTCACTTCAGTTCTAAGTGTCATTACATCTGCCACTTCACCTAGGAAGCCCAAGGGCACACATTCCTAGCCCTTCAAATGGGGCAAGGGAGCCATTTGAAATGGGCCTCTCTGGGTGTAATCTAGTGTCAGAAGTTGCCTAACTTCAGGGCGAGAGACGAGAATCAGGATCAGCCCAGAGCTGATCCCTCTGGGGTGGAGGTCAGACATACCTCTGCTCTCCAACCTTTTCACCATTTCTGACACCAACCGTCCCGCCGATGGCGCTCTCTACTTCTCTGCTGGGTTCGATAATTCATTGTAATGGCCTCACAGAACTCACAGACTACACTCATGAGTATGTGGTTTACTAGGGAAGTAACAGGCTGCAACCCAGGATCGCAATCAACTTAGAAGTAACAGGATGCAGTTCTTCAATCAGGACAGCTTTCAACCAAGACAGCTCTCAGCTTCTTCTCAGCTGTGCCTGTAGGCAGGTGGCCCTTCTCTCAGCCTTTGCCCTGCTTGGGCAAGTGTTACAACTCTTTATCTCTACCAGCAAGTACTCGGTGGCACCCCACTCCATCAGCAAACCTTCTGCCCGAAGGCTCTCAGCTCTCTTTCACTCCGTGGGCTGGAAAGCCCACTGCAGCCACCTCACACCAGTCTCCTGATTCTCAACACTGGTATTGCTGCCACCATTTTTCTGCCACTGGGCTGAGCTGTGGTTGCCACCATTCCTTGTCTTGGCCATCTTCAGTGTTACGGCTCTCTCTCTCCTGGGTCTAGGAGGTTCTCAGTGCAGGGAACCCGGGTCCAAAGGACATACTCTGCTCCAGGATCTTCTTGATGATAGTGAGTTCTCCCTCAATCTCTGTGGAACTGGCCCTAATGTAAGGAAACCCCTTGTCGATTTCAAGGCATGGTCCTCCTACTGGAACCACTAACTGACTAAACTCCTTGGTAGGCCACAGTCATTTAATGTGCACAGTTATTGCCCAATTCCTGCAAGGCCACTTAATTCTATTGGGTGGGACTTCCCCAGTCTTAGAAATTAAAATCCTGTGTCCCGAAAATCTTCTTTCAGTCCTGAGCACAACGGGTGGTTTGTCACCTTAACAATCATAAAGACTGAAATAGTAATGAAACCAAACCAAAAACCTACTTCTTAACAGGAAGCAATGTAAAAACCATGGACCTTTGATTCTCCTTTGATGTTTTAAGCCGGCCGTTCTCAAAGCGAGCAGTTCTCAATGCGAGGTCCCCAGACCAGCAGCCTTGGCATTACCCGGGAACATGTTAGAAAAACAAATTTTCAGGCTCCATGCCAGAAGTAATGAATCAGAAACACTGCGGATGGGAGCTCAGGAATCTTTTAACACGCCTGCAGGTGATTCTGATGCACACTCAGGTTTGAAAACCCCTGGTCTAGACTCCCAAGAGAAGTTGGGCTAGATGGCAAGTAGAATTCAGACAATGAGAGCTCATGAGGGAAAGCCTTGTTCCTTTGTACATTCACATTTACTTCCATTTTTGATTATGCAAATTGAGCTGGGGAGAGGTTGCTGAAGCACTTCCCACCCCTTGCTCCACTGTAATCCTATGCTACTTGGAGGTGATCAAGTGTGAAATATCTCCCAAAAGTAACACACTGACAACGGAGGCATCTTAGTGACAAGTCATACATGTTGCATCATCTGTGGCCATATGTGATGCGATTTATGCATGTGTTCCAAAAGAACAGGGTAGACAAAGAGATACCCCTCCCAGTCCATGCACCAGAATCCAGTTTCCTGTCCTCAGCTGGGGCTCTGAGCCCAACTCCAGTAATAACCACCTCCTGTGGAGATGAAAGGCCTGGCAAACACAGTTTATCTTGGCTAATGTATACTTTAGCTCTGTGTATATATACATACACTGCAGTCTTTATATATGACATGCATGTGAGTACTGCTGGAGATGAGGCTGGAATGGGTGGGCAACAACTAGGAAATAGGAACAGAGATCTTTTAAATGCAAACTTGGTTTCCCTAGAACTGCCCTTTTGCCCCTGCATAGTAAAACAAAACAAAACAAAAACCAAAGAAAAAGTATATCAGGAAGAACATTCTCCCCTTCCTGCAAACAAGCTCAGCAGAATTTTTTTTCTGCTTCCAGAAAGAGTCCAGTGCTTTGTGGTGGCTTCTTTTATCTCTGGGGACTTTGCTTACCAGAAAAATACATGGAATCATTGATCTCCTGAATGAGAGAATGATCAGATGGTCAGGAGATGAGATGGTTTGGGAGAGTTGCTTCAAGTCAAGTGGACAAGGTTGGGATTGAAGTGGAAAAGCAATTTCTGAAAAATGGCGGGTGCTGGGTTCTCATGAGTGCTGGGCCCTGGGACACACAGAAGTGGGGATGATGTGGCACTCTTGGCCTGGTTTCCTTGATTTAGAAATTAAGTAGCTAGTCAGGGAAGAAATTAGAGAGAAAAGGAAGGCTGCGTATCTGGTGGACAAATGATCATGAAGGCTTACGCTTTGAGAATGGAAGGAAAATAAGAAGGGGGTAGGGAAAAGGAAGAGGAGCCAGAGGAAAGGGGCTACAGAGCAACTTACGGGACAGGGCCCAGGGCAGCAAGATAGGCCACAGAGGGTGGGACACGGGATGTGAGCTGGATGGGTAGACTGGAAATGCTAGAGTGGGGGAAATTGTATTAGCTTCTTTTTGCTGCTATAACAAGTTAGCAGAATTTGAGTGGCTGAAAACAATACAAGCTTACCATCTTACAGTTCCAGAGGACAGAAGGCATAAAATCAAGGTGTCAGCAGGGCTGGTTCCTTTGGAGGCTCAACTGGAGATTCTATTCATCTTTTCCCTGCTTCTAAAGGCTGCCTGCGTTCCTTGGCTCATGGCCCCTTCCTTGCCGTCACTCAGCCTATGCTTCCATCACCACACCTCCTTCTCTCTGATTCTGATCCTCCTACCTCCCCTTATAAGGATCCTGGTGATGACACCAGGCTCACTCAGACAATCCAGGGTAATCTTCCCATCTCAAGATGCTTAATTAGAACATCTTCAAAGTCTCTTCTGTCATGTAAGGTGGCACAGTCACAGGTTCTGGGGATTAGGACATGGACATCCCTGGGGGGACCATTATTCTGTCTACCATAGAAGTCATGGGGCAAGATCTGTCCCCCACAAACAAATGCAACAAATGAAAAGTGTGGGGTATATATGAAAATAATTAACCATCCTCCCCTTCTCTCTGGTGCAGCATATGGTGCACAGACAAGCGTCCCTGTACACAGGCAGCTTCTCAACCCAGCGAAGCTGCTGTGCCTCTGTTGGCATTTTCAAGGCCCGGGTGGGTCCTAAGGATCCTGGGTGGCAAAAGTGGTTTGTGAGCAACTACTAACTGAAAGGTTGGATGTCTGAGCTCACCCAGCAGTGCCGTGGAAGAAAAGGCCTGGTGATCGTTTTCTGTAAAGATCACAGAAAACCCTACGGAGCAGTTCTATTTTGTAACACATGGGGTTGCTATGAGCAGGAACTGACTGGAAGGCAACAGGTTTGGTTCAGTTCATGTGGGCCCTGGCAATGGTTGCCACAGCTCTATGTTTTCATAAAATATTTGCAAAAGTTAGATAATTTGGCATTCTTTTTCTTCAAGGATGGTTCCCTAAATGTTTGCTGTTGTTAGTTGCTTTCCAGTTAGCTGCGACTCATGGCAACTTCAGGTACAACAGAACAAAATGTTCCCTGGTCCCGCGCCACCTTTGTTATCACTGGTATGCTTGAGCCCGTTGTTGCAGTCCCTATATCTTTTGACTAGGGGCCCATCTTCCAGCACCATATTGGCCAATGTCCCTTTATGATCCATAAGGTTTTCATGGGCTAAGTTTTGGAAGCAGACTGCCAGGCCTTTCTTCCTAGCCTATTTTAGTTTGGAAGCTCTGCTGAAACCTATCCACTATGGATGAACCCTGCTGGTGTTTGAAATACCAGTGGCATAGCTTCCAACATCATGGCAACATACAAGTCGCCACAGTATGACAAACTGACAGGTGGTGGCCTCCAAAGGTATAACCCCCCACAACGACTAGATCTGCTCCTGCTTGCTCATTTTGTCCATCTATTAAAAAACTTGTTGGAAGCAACTGTTTCATTTTAAATAACTGTATCTAATAACACGGTAGGAAAAGTCTTCATGCTCCTACCAATTTATCTGAGTACGAAATTCTTAAAAATCATATAAAAAAACTTCTCACTTGTATTCTCAACTACTCTGAAAAGTTTTACTTTTATTCTGAATTTTATTATTATACTTGCTGGGAAAAAAAGCCAGCAATCCCTTAATTCCATTTTCTTATAGTCACGAAGATTTATGCATCTGAATTGTGTTGGTGAAGAACACTGACTATACCACAGACTGCCAGAAGAATGAACAAGTCAATCTTAGAAGAAATAAAACTGAATGCTCCTTAGAAGTAAGGATGGTGAAATTTTATCTTGCTTACTTTGGGCATGCCATCAGAAAAGACCAATTGCTATAAAAGGACATCATGTTTGTCAAGTAGAGGGTCAGTGAAAATGAGGGAAACCCTCAGTGAGATGGATTGACACAGTAGCCACAACACTGGACGTAAACATACCAACAATCATGAAGATGGTGCAGGACTGTGCGCTATCTTGTTTTGTTATACATAAGGTCACCATGAATCAGGGCTGACTCCATGGCAACCAACAACAACATAGTCACAAAAGTCATCATGAGAAAACAGAATTTGATGTTCAGCTCAAGTGGATTTCCCTAGTATCACTTACAGCAAGAGGGGAAGGCAGATCTTGAAGCAATTTTCATAAACTCCATATTATCCATTTCTGCAAATTATTAGTTTCTCCCTTGGGGAAAAAAAGCAGATATATAGTCTTTTGGCTCCTATTCACTCTGAACAGGTCCGGAGCTGCACAGGAAGGTTTCTGCATTATATTTCAAATTCTCATGAGCAGCCAAAGAGAGATGAATTAGAGACCGTCTGCATAGCGGGGGCGCTGATTTGAGGAGAGGATGTCGTCTCACAGACTTGAGGTCTCTTTTTGGATGAATGTACTATGTGATGGGCAGTTTTCCAGACCTTTGTGGGCCCCTCTCATGTGCCCCCTTGACCTGTGAGTAGCGTGCTCTAGACTCTCAGGCTGGTTTACCAGACACGTATATGCCCTCGACTCAAGAATCCATTCGAGCCCCAGCTCTTGAAACCTGAGACTGTCACTGTACTTAAAAAGATAATTGATGAGAAGGACAGGAGTCAAGGAGAAGGGGCGGGCGTAACCGATCCCATTCATAAATCAGAAAAACCAAGTACAAGATCCTCAACTCTGGCGACACAGCTGGGGTCACAGATAGCAACTCTGTAAGAGCAGGATAAGCTGGCGAGAGACATCTGGTGATGTCTGCGTTCTGGAAGCTTTGAGGATCAAAGGTACAAGGACTAGAGACCACCCCAACCCCTCCATTTACAGTCCATTTCTTTGTTAAATCTTTTTTCCATCCTTCCTTCTCTTCCTTCTCTTATGGATTGTATTGTGTTCCCTCCAAAATAATGTGTGCCAACTTGGCTAGTCCTTGATTCTCAGTATTGTGTGATTATCTACCATTTTGTCATCTGATGTGATTTTTCTATGTGTTGTAAATCTTACCTCTATTATGTTAATGAGGTGGGGTTAGCAGCAGTTATGTTAATGAGGCAGGACTCAATCTATAAGATTAGGTTGTGTTTTAAGTCAATCTCTTTTGGGATATAAAAGAGAGAAGCAAGCAGAGAAACATGGGGACCTCATATCACCAAGAAACAAGAGCCAGGAGAGTAGTATGTCCTTTGGACCCGGGGCCCTGTGCTGAGAAGCTCCTCCACCAGGAATGATCGATGACAAGGACCTTCCCCCAGAGCTGACAGATAAAGACTTCCCCTGGAGCTGGCACCCTGAATTCAGACTTCCAGCCTCCTAGACTGTAAGAGAACAAACTTCTGTTTGTTAAGGCCATCTACTTATGGTATTTCTGTTATAGCAGCTTTAGATAACCAAGACACCTCCCTTCCTTCTTTCTCCTCCATCCTATCCATGCCTTCTCTTATAGATGACTGTATCATTCTGTTCAAAGCATAAACTATATTTGCTATCCTTGGGTTTATTGTTATTAACCAATAGATCCCAATTCTTCATGTAAATTGTATATATTCTTCAAAAAGGTAACCCTTCTTTTATTGGTGAATGTTTCAGCTGCAGAAAATGAAATAAGAGAGAAGTTTTATATTCATCCCCACACCTTCTCTATAATGTGCACCTATTTATTTATTTATTTAAGGGAATAAGATCTACTTCTACTTTGAACATCTCCCCCACTTATCAGCAGAGCAACCGCAATTTTAACTGAGGCATTTTTTGAACTTACAGACTAGCCTATACAATTTAAAGGCTACATATTTAAATTATGAGACATTAATAATATCTTAGGCTGTGATGGCAAAGTTAAGAAAAAATAATTTATCCTATTCTATTTTCTTACATTAGGCCATCATATCTAAGGCCTCTGGGGGTAAACATCAGTTGCTGTCAAGTCCGTTCTGACTCATGGAGACCCCATGTGTGTCAGAGTAGAAGTTTGTTCCAGAGGGTTAGCGATGGCTGATTTTTATGAAGTAGATTGCCAGGCATTTCTTCCAAAATGCCTTTGGGGCGACTGAAACCACCGACCTCTAGGTTAACATCAGAGCACATTAACCATTGTACCACCCAGGGACTCCACTAGTGTCAGAGGTCATATTAATTTTAAATTAAATATAAATATTAATAACAAATACATTTATTTAGAAATAAATTTCTTCCTTTCCATACTTCTATAAATGTTTCTCCCATTTTGGTAACTTTAAAGTAAATTCCTTAAAATGACATTATTTTTCCTTACTGATGGGTATGACAAATAATTTTATTTGGAGCAAAACATGTTGTAAGAGAAAACTGTTCTTCCAAAATGGCTAAAAGTTGATTCACAACCTAAGAGTTTGTCTCTTACAGGCAGACATGATGTTATAAAATGTCAGATGTCCAAGATTTGTGAGAGGGGGGTGTGAGAGATTCTTCGTAAATGACGCATAGCTCTCATGGGTATTATCAAACTTGAAACTGGAACACTGCCTTTAAGACTAGATAGATTCTGAAAAAGACACCACAACCCAACATGATTGATCAAAGCATACTGCGTTCTCAGCGATACATGACAAAATTTTACTTTTTGTCCAAGACAGTGTGACATTTTGTAAAGTATAACTTAACTCAAGCACTACCGAAGAACCTTGAAGAGAATTAAAGAGGGCTGGAGCCGCTGGGGATCCTGGTGTGACCCCTGTCCAGCCACTGGTCTCCAGGAAAATATCTATTTACCTGGTGGCAGAGCCTTCAGCTCTTTTTACCTGAAATCTTGATTTAAAAGACCCTTTGCCCACTCACAGAAACTCTGGTGGCATAGCTATAGCTGCTAACCAAAAGGTTGGCAGTTCAAATCAACCAGGCACTCCTTGGAAACCCTATGAGGCAGTTCTACTCTGTCTTATAGGGTTGCTGTGAGTCGGAATCCCCTCGACAGCAATGGGTTTGCCCACTCAGGGGGTTGCCCTTGGTGCTGCCAATACATCCATCTTTTCACTGAGGGGTAGAAGTGTCATCCAGAGCATGGGGAAAGGAGCACCAAGCAAGGTGGCTGGTGAGGTTACTGCATCTTGCCCCTCAGGGAAGGGGTCAGAGAGGCACTGAAAAACCACACAGTGAAGAGAAGCACACGCATGTTTGTCCCCCTCCCATCAGTCCGGTGGTGCCGGGTGAATGCCTGTGGCCAGGGTGGTGGTGTGACAGTGTACGTGCATCCAGAGTTGGCCTCTGCAGGCTTCCTAGTTGGCTGCCCTGAGCCCTAAGCACTGGTTTTCAGAGGTCCAGAGCCCAGCCCTGCAGATGATCACTTGGCCCCAGTCCTTCTGGTGACCCTGCCTCAATCTAGGGACCTGTGCTCAATGAGGATAATTTAGTCTTTATGACAGCAATACTCTAGTCTACTCTAAGGAGTGGGACGGCCAATTGTGCTGACCTATGAATGCTGGTCGCTGTGTTCCTGATTGCTGCCCACCAAGGATTTCTCAAGGAGCCGGGCCAGGGCCGTTCCACAGGTGCAGCTGCAGACCATGTGTCAGTCCCGTCTAAGGGCCTGAACGCTTTCCTTGCATAATGAGGGTAATCTGTGTGTAGTGTGCTTCTTCAGGCACAGCTCCTCTGTGGAACGGGGGCTGGGGCAGGCAGCCAGGCAGGGCACGGTGATGACAAACATGCCAGACACCATGAGTTGTGTTTAGTGAGCTCCTTCCCACTCTCTCTCTGTGTTTCCCTGTCTTTCTCAGGGACAGCAGATGTTTTAACTACATTCGTAAATATTCTTAAGGCAAGTAGTTGCTACCTGAGTTCACCTTTCTTAGCTCCAGCTCCACTGAAAAGTGATAATACAACATATCCAAACACATTTTGTCATACCAAAAATGAGGCTGCAGCTCAAGTATTTAGATACTTTCGTTCACATTTTTTAAAAAGTTGCTCTTGCATAGTACTTTTTCTGTATGGGTAGAAGTCCATTCAAAACTACCTTGTACAAGTAAGGACATACAATCCTCTTCCTGCCCCCAAAATAATGTGTTGACCACACGGGCCTTCTTCTCCCACGTGCCCTCAGGGTCTTTGTGTAAGTCTCTGCCCTCTACTTACTAAGCAACTATGTCAGTGAAAGAAGCCCGACATTGAACTGGCATCCTGGAGGAGGTTGTACCAAATTCTCAACTCATATCGACGGCACTGGGTTTTGGTTTTTTACTGAGCTACAGATAACTGAAATACCAAGTCTTTTTTCAGGTTGGAGTCTGTGAAGTTGTGTCTCTTCCATAATCTGATGTTTAGATTCAGGTTTAGGACTTGAAGTCATCACACTTCTCTTTTTCTTTCACTGTTGACAAAGGCGTCTTGTAAGAATGGATATAAGAACGTGGTCCTCACAAATTTCCCTTTATGCTGAAATATGTTTCTTTCTTTCTTCCTTTTTTTAAATAATACTTTACTGTGTTTTGGTGAAGGTTTACACAGCAGTTTAGGTGCCCATTCAACAATTTCTACACACATTGCTCAATGACATTGGTTACATTCTTCACAATGCATGAACATTCTCATTAGTTTTGTTCTAGTTGTTTCATTTCCGTTAATCTAGTTTTGCTGCCCCATTACCTTCTCACCTTTGTTTTAAAGTAATTGTTGACTGTTTGGTCTCATCTACGTGACCTTTTAAGGGAGCACAGTACTCACAGGCGGTATTTTTTATTTTGTGAACCAATCTGTTATCTAGTTAAAACGTGACCTCCAGGACTAGTTTCAGTTCAAGGTTTAAAGAGTATCTCTGAGCAATAGCCTCAGGGAGTCTTCCAGTCTCAACTGGTCCAGTAAGTCTGGATTTTTTTTTTTTTTTAAATGAGGTTCTGTTCTACATTTTTTTCCCATTCTATCAGGGTCCATCATCATAGCTCATAGGGTCGCTATGAGTTGGAATCGACTCGACGGCACTGGGTTTGGTTTGGTTTTGGTATCAGGGTCCATCTACTGTGGCCCTGATCAGAACAGTGGGAGTGGCAACCAGGCACCATCTAGTTCTTCTAGTCTCAGGGTAGATGAGGCTGAGGTTTGTGTAGACTGTTAGTCCTGTAGACTAGTTTCTTCTTTTAGTCTTTGATTTCCTTCTTTCTCTTTTGTTCCAGACTAGTAGAGACCAACTCTTGTACCTTAGATGGCTGCTGGAAAGCTTTTAAGTCCCCAGACACTATTCGCCAAACTAGAATGTAAAACATAAACTTTATGAACTATATTATATCAGTTGACTGAGTTGTCCCACGAGACTATGGTCCCAAATGAGATGTGTTTCTGAAAGTCTGTGTACACATGACTGTTGAAGGCCCCATCAAACCTAGCACTGGTCACCATGGACAACTCAACAGCAAGTCAAGACATGGTTCTTGACTCTACCCCTGATGATAAAATTAACTAGCAACACAAGGTTGTCTACAAGAATTACATTGTGCCATGCTGGCTGTGAACATCACAGAGATGATCTGAGGGTAGGAATAAAGGCAGACAAAATCGACTAATGAGTAAGGGAACAGCCCCACCTGGGACAGAGTGTAGGGAGATCAGATTACGGAGATCTCTGAAGGCTGGTAGAGTTGTGTGGGTTCCAAGGGGTAGGTAATTAGACAGGGATGTGCCTGTGAAGGAGGACAATGGTAGTTCTAATAACAATGCTTTGCTGATGGAAGAGGATTGAGGCACAGAGACCAGCAAGAGAGAAACTTTAGGAAATCAAAGGAACACTCTGGAAAGGAAGAGGGCCTGAACGATATTTTGAAGAATAGGAGCTTAGCTATACGAAATGAGAAGTCAAGGATATCTCTGAGATTTCCATCATGGAACACCCCATTGCACCCTACAGAAGAATGGCGGTAACTCTGAGAAGTGGCCGGGGGCGCTGGCTGGCTTGGGGGGAAAAGGCCTAGTTTAACAAACGTTTCTTTAGTGTCCTCTACGTATGAAGCACACTACCAGATGCTGTGGGCAACAAAGACGTCAGAGATTCTGCTTCTGTCCTCGTAGAGCCTAGGAGTCTCACAGGAAAGATAAGACATGGGCTGAACCAGGGATGAGGCTCATTCCAGGGTGTGACAGTGACATCACAGAGGTGCATACAGGTCAGGGAGGCTTGGGAGGAGCAAGGACTGTAGCTGGAAGGTCAGGCTATGGGAACAGAAGGTCTTCAGGCTTAGTTCTGAAGGATGGGGAGGCTTGGGGAGGAGCAGCCAGGGTGGGAGGAGCTGTCTCGGTGGGGGGACTAGCGACAAGGCCATATGGAGACACACGTATTTTTAATGTATGAGAACAGGTTCATATTCAAAGCAATCTGTAGGAAATATTTTTATAAAGTAAGGTTTCTTTCACTGTAGACAATCATCCTCTAACTCACTTGTTTTAAACATTTAGATATTTGATTCTCCCTGATACAATGTTAATTTTTTCAAGTGATAACAATACATTTTTTTAAAAAGCCAACAAAGGTAGTAAATATTTGAGAAGGGCCTAGCACTGAAGAATCAGCAGGTACAATGGAAGTCAAAACTGGTTGTCTTAGTCATCTAGTGCTGCTATAACAGAAATGCCACAAGTGTACGGCTTTAACGAAGAGAAATTTATTTCTTCACAGTAAAGTAGGCTAAAAGTCCAAGTTCAGCCTGTCAGCTCCAGGGGAAGGCTTTCTCTCTCTGTCAGCCTTCTTATCAGTCTTCCCCTGGACTAGGAGCTTCTCTGCATAGGGACCTGGGGTCCAAAGGATGTGCTCTCTGCTCCCGGCACTGCTTTCTAGGTGGTATGAGGTCCCCCTGTCTCTCTGCTCACTTCTCCCTTTCCTATCTCAAGAGATTGCCTCAAGACACAATGGATTCTCATAGGTTGAGTCCTGCCTTACTAACACAACTGCTGCCCATCCTCCCTCATTAACATCACAGAGGCAGGATTTACAACATATAGGAAAATCACACAATACCAGGAATCATGGCCCAACCCAACTGATAGACACATTTTTTGGGGGACATAATACAATCCATGACACTGGTCTTTTAACTTGATAGAGAACAAAATAGTCTTTCAGGAACATACTCATTTATAGGTTGCATAGTTTCAACTGATTACCTGAAAACCTACTGGTTTCCACTTACATTTTAAATTACAAAATAAAGAACTCTGAAGTGAGCACATTTTCCTTCAGTTTCCAAAATTTTTAGAGATGGAGAATTTAGATAACAGACTAAAAAAAAAAAAAACAAAAAACCTCAGCCTATGTCACCCAAATCAGTTAAAATGTGTCAACATACATGAGTGGGAAGAAGTCCTGATCTGCTGCCCCAGGAGGCAAACGTTGGGTGGAAGGCACAACAACAGCCATGCTCTGAGCGGTCACACCATAGTGTCGTCATTATGGAGGTCAGGCATTCCAGCCATGGCATGGCTGGGTAAGAGCCTGCCGCCATTGGGATACACGGACATGGATTCAAATACACAGGCTATAATGGTCGCATCTTTGTGTAGTGCCTTAATTTCACAGACAGCTTCTATAACACATTTCTGGAGTCACACAGACCGAGTTTGGGTAAACTCTCTGTTCTACCACTTTCAGATTCTTCATCTGTAAAATGGGGGAGAATAATAATGTCTGCCTCGTAATGTTATTGAAAAGATCAATGACATAATGCACCTCATATGTAATATGTACTCAATAAATGTTACCTACTGGAGCTCATGTTGTTATGATTTCCACATGTGAGATGAGAAATAACACACAACCCCTGCCTGTGTGGAGCTTGTTCTGTTGGTAGTAGGGCAGCCTTGCTCTGACAGCCACTGCTCTATCAATGAATGGGGGCTGATTACACTTACGTTTTACCTAAAAAGTTTTTTTAAAAATTAGGATCATTAATTAGTTCTGGTATTAAAGTCTTCAATGATAACTAATACTCATGGGTAAAATGCTGGACAAAGCCCATGAAAAAGCTTTTCACATCCACAGCTCAATGACTTTTGATAATGAAATGTTCTATAGACAATGGTTAAATACCACTAGCAGAGAAAGTAGTGACTATTTAAACTCAGGCAAGGTGCTGGGGGTACAATGGGATAAAACCCGTTCCTTATTTACTTAGAATGTAAAATGCAGTTGTGGAAATAGACACGTAAACCAGCAATTATAACACAGATCCATAATCCCTCATCCTGAACCTTTGGGGAGCATTTTGGAGCTCAGATGTTCTGTTTCAGAAAGACCACATTCTACGTGCAGCCTGCAAAGTTACGCATCTGCCTCAGCTTACCTGGGACTCCCCGGCTTGCCCTGGTCCTGCGTGCACTGGGTAGTGCCCCTTTTACTCTCTACAGTTTGTACAATGGATTATGTAGCTACCCTCTTCACATCATCCTAACACCCCAGCAGTCTCAGGGCACCACCCCATAATCGAACATATTGGTATTTCTTCAGTAAAATATATCTACGCTAGACGATGCAACAGACAGTGAACCACCCTCTATCAGTTGACATCAGAGTTCGCTGCCAAATGGGTTATGAGGAAAGTTTTGACTTTTCCAGAGCTTTCTGGACTTCGGAATTGCGGATCCAGGGCTGCAGACTGGGTGCAGGGTGCCACCAGAGAGTTAAGCGCGGGTGTCATGGGAGTGGAAGGGTGGCACCAGTTGCCTTGGGAAGCTGAGGAGGTTTCCAGGAAGTGCCCTTCAGTGGAGGCCTGAGGGAGGAGGGGGGTTAGGGAACTGAAGTTGGGTGGTCCTGGGAGCAGGTGGAATGACTTAAATCACCGTCTGGGGTGAGGTGGGGGCTCCTTCACCAAGTCATTCCAGACCAGGAATGGGAAGGGGTGAGGTGGAAGGCGCTAGTAAGGCAACTTGGTGCCTCTGAGGGGTTTTAAGCAGAGAAGTGACAAGCTCAGATTTGTGCTTTAAAAAGGGTTCTGGCGGCACTGAGGCTGGGTGGAAGGAGCCAGGAGGCAGGGGTGCAGTCAGGAGAAAGAAGGGGTGGCCTCCGCAGAGGTGGTAGCTCAGGGAGGGGAGGAGCTGATGCCAGGCAGAATCAAAAGGCCTAGTGATTGATTAGACCGGGGGGGGGGGAGGGGGGAGGGGCAGGGCGGGGGGGGGTCTGAGGGAAAGGGCTAAGTCAAGGGAAACATCCAGATTGTTCTCTCTACTTGTTCTAACCTGAGGCCACGTGAAAAATATTTGTTTCTTTCCTTATGCTTTTCTTTAACTGATAAGAACAACTTTGAGGTCTGTGACTAACATGTTTAATTTTTTTTTCTTTTTAAAGTAATACATGTTCATTAGTGAACATTTGAAAAATAGAACCTAAGGGGAAAACCCCTGACAGGCCCACCATTGTTAACATTTATGCTGGAACGAGGCCTGGGACACCAGAGAGATTTAAATTACATGGTTGAATGATTATTTCTTTCCAACTTTTCTTATGTATGTGTCAGTTTTCTTATTGTGTTGTGATGATACTGTTTGTACTTATTTTGTATTTCTTTTTTCACTCAACATTTTATCTGAAACATTTTCCTAAGTTTCCACGGTCTGAACGAAAGCCGTTTTTAATGGCTTCGTTGTACTGTATCAATTTGAGGGACCATGCTCATTTATTTGCCAATGGTTGGACATTATGTCATCCAACAGATCTCTAAGACCTAAGGAAATTATTGTAAAGGCAGACTCGTGCCAGTATTTTAGGGAAGGCAGAGAAGTGTTTGGCATCTCTCACTGGTCCCTAGCTTATGACTTCCCAGATCCTCCTGCCGTCAACGGAACTGGGCATGGAAACTTTTATAACTGGCGGTTTGTGGATTACAGGGTAGTATTTTAGCAGTTAAGTGAATCTCAAGTTTCAGTACCCCTCAAATGTTGTTTACCCAACATTTCAATATTATTATTGGTTGGGAATAGAAGGAATTAAAATTACATCTCCAGTGTGCCCACCAGAACCACGTCTCTGCTAACTGTATTTCTACGTGACTTTAAGAAAGCAAAACCAAGTCATAAGGTTTTGAGGTCAAAACATGGGCTGGAAAGATCGTGATTTTTAGAAGTATCTGTTCACCTATCTATGGCTTAGAAATACTTTCGAGTCTCCCAGAAGTGGGATAAACAGCCGGCGTTGCCGAGAGAACAATGAAGGACAACTTTCTTCGGGCTGTAGGAAGACCTTTACAGAGCTGCATTCCAGTGGCCCCTGAACTGCTGCGTGGTCCAGGAATGACGCAGTAGATGGCAGTGGCCTGCTGGGCTTGCCTCCTAGACAAGCCTCAGCATACAGCCCTTGCACAGACTGATCACAGAAGACCGGCATGTAGAGTGCCCTCCTGCCCTCCCCTGCCAACCCCACTCTTCCCCATCCACGTGCCTTCCCCCGCAACTCGGTAAGCCTGGGGCACGTGTCAGGTTGTGAGCCCAGACCTGTGTGCGTCTCCTAACCTGGCCACAGAAGGTGTGGTGAGAGAGCTGCCTGTTCCTTCCACTTCTAAAATTCTTCCTGAGAGACACGTGTTATTAGCATCCAGGTTTGGAATTTGGAATGTACACGTCCATAGAAAAGCAATTCTATATATAGCACCTAGGTGCTGTTAAAGTATTTTTATTAGTACTTTGTTGGCCCTCATATCATTTAAAACATGTTTTCTAGGAAAAACGTTTTCAAGTACCATATCTGTTATTGCAATAAAGGCCTTGCACATAGGCTACGCCCCTGCTACTCACCAATCAACCAACCAATTGCAGTTGAGTCAGTTCTGACTCGTGTGTGAACAAATGCTCCTTGTTCGTGTCCTAGGGCAGAGGATTTTCATTGGCTGTGACTTTTTGGAAGTAAGTCATTTGAGGCGTCTCTGGTTATGGTTTGTAGCTGAGCACTTAACCGTTTGTACCACCAAGGGACTCCTTTCTACTGCTTGCATGGATAAATAAATTGCCTTAAACACTTTCTAGAGTAAGGCATAAATGAACAAAATAAGAATGAACGAATAGACAAGTGAACGTTTGCTCATCCAGTTTTAGTGGAGAGGGAGGAGTCATGCCAAACCATCAGTGGGCAAGGTGTGCATGCAGACCTGTGAGGCTGGGGGCCACAACAAGACCCCCCTGTGAAACAGTGGCCTCAGGCTACATCTGCACTCAAAGGCAGGGAGGGAAGCAACAGGAAGGTTGCAACTTCTTAGCCCTGGAGCGCCCCTCCTTGAGGAGGCAGCATTCCCTGCAGCCAGTGAAGCGAGCCCAGAGAAGCGTAGAGGTCGGTGAGGGGTGAAGGACGGGATTAGGGCAACAGGCATGAAGCTTGAATCTGCCCCTGAGAACGCTGTCAGTGACAGCAGTGATAGCAGAAACGACATATATCACACAGTGCAGGCCCACAGGTGACCTGCTCAGGACAAAGACAAAGTTGTACCATGAAGTATGATACCAGTAAGTTTAGGTGCAAAAGCCTCATTTCATCAGCTCGCTGGTCAATAACATGGCTTAGATCTTGGACAAAGGAGGTTCAGTATTCCCTAAAATTGTGCCTATACTGAATGCTCTGATAGAATATTCCTTTCCCAAATTTAAACCTAGTAGTTTATTATGGGAGAGTCCTTGGGTGGTGTAAATGGTTAACATGGTCAACTGTAACTGAAAAGTTGGGCGATTGAGTCCACCCAGAGACACCTTAGAAGAAAGGCCTGGTGATCTACTTCTGAAAAAACAGCTTTTGAAAACTCTGTGGAGCACAGTTTTACTCTGACACACTTGGGGCTGCCATGAGTCAGAGGCAACTCAACAGCAACTGGTTACGGGTTAGTCAGTGTAAGAATTCCAAGGTATCTTAAAGAACAGGTGGGCTTTGGGCCTAGATCACATTCCCTCAGCACCAGGGAAACAGTACCGTCACCTGAGAGGCAAAAAGCCGTCAGCACTCATGTCTTACTAGACTCTGTCTCACAGCTTTGCCTTTTCTTTAAACCTATACCAGAACATTGCTCAAAGAGGTTGTTTTAAATGGTAAGTAAAATGGATGCCAGTTACACACAAACAGGACAAAGAGTCATTGTCACATGGTGTGTGAAACTCCTGAGCTGGGCTTTGACCCCTGACACTCCTGAAAAGTTCTCCAGAAGCCTCCACTTTGTGCCTGCACTGCTGGGGGAGAGAGCGTACTGCCTTAGCTCTGATGGCACATGGCAGGTTTATGTCCTTGAACAGATCTGTGGTCTCCGATGGCCAGGTATACAGTTTCAGGCCATTAAGAAGGGTTCACTGGTAGAATTCTCACTTTCCATATGAGAGACCTCAGTTCGATTCCCGGCCAACGCACCTCAAGCCTAGGCACCACCTGTCTGTCATTGCAGGCTTGTGTGTTGCTATTATGCTAAATAGGTTTCAGCAGAGCTTCCAGACTAAGACAGACTAAGAAGAAAGATCTGGTGATTTATTTCTGAAAACAAGCCAGTGTAAGCCCTGTGGCTCGCAATGGTCCCATCTGCAACCAATCATGAGGATGCTGCAGGACCAGACAGTGCTTCATTCCATCGTGCTTGGGGTCACCACGAGTCAGGGGTTGACACAAAGGCAGCTAACAACAACACACCCCAGTGCCATGCAGGACAGCAGGACTGAGGAAGTGATCTCAGAATCGAAGTGCAGCCAGTCTGCTCAGTGTTGCAGCTGAGGAGCGCTTTGCTAGAAGAAGTAGACCAAGGGCAGGTGGCCCTGGAGAAGGGCAGAAGGGCAGTGTTTTCGATGACTCTGGCATGCATGATCCGGGAGGAAGGGAATGAGGCATAAAGGCAAATCACAGCCTAGAAACTGGCTCTGCCATGGGCTCAGGGCAAGGCTTTGGGCAAGTCTTCTAGCCTCTTGGTGCCCCGATTTCCTCATCTGAAAGGAAGATGGCAAAGACAGCATTTCCTGGGCAACCATTAGAAATGACAACGAGGCTCCAAAAGCAAGAGTGCTACAGAGACCCAGGAACACATCTGGTCAGCCATCTCACACCCTCGCCAACGTTCAGGCAAGGTCATATGCTGCCTGGCTTCCAAGGCTAGGAAGAAACCTTGGGTTTTCTTGGCTGACCATCACAGGAGCAAAGACAAGTGAACGAATGCTCCTTGCCAGTTTCCTAGGGCAAGGACTCAGTGGTCGAAACTGTCTAATGTTTTGTCCTCTTTGACACAGCTATTGAAATGGCTGCTTACCTAACAGAATAAAGGGAGACAGAGGATCTTATCAGGAGCTTATGCTGTAACTGGGATTTATATTTGAGGCTAAGAGTTATGTCTCAAAACTGGAATTTGAAGTGTTTGGGAGAAAGAAATTGTGGCCTCAAGGGAAATGTCTCTTAGAGACAGAATGGTCTTTCCACTGTGAACCAGGACAGCCTGGAGAGTGAGCAGGACAGACTGACGCTGGAGTCTCAGCCTCACTCAGTAGTGGCTGGCTTCACTGCAGAATTATTTCTGGAAATAGGTAATGAAAAGTACATATATATAGAAAATGATAACATAAAACCCCAAACTGTACAAGCACATTTAATGTAAATGACTTCATACTAAAAAAAATTGTTTTTATATTGCCTAAATCCCTGAAGTCAGAGCCCACACTGTGGCTGGAGGTGTCCCAAGAATCACTGCTTGTCAACACCATTCCAGCTGAATCAGACTGTTTACCTCCACTGTGGCTGTCAAGTCAGCTTCGTCTCTGAACACTCTGCTTCAAATTACCACCGTCCACCAGACAGGGAGAACATTTGTGTGTGTGTAGATTCCTAAGAAGCCTAACCACTTGATAGCCGAAAACCAAATGGCTATATTCATCAACTGGATCAAGAAAATCAATCACACTGATGGATCAGATGCTGAAAACAGCTAGTTGATTCCTGACTTTCTTCCATTTGTATCTGCGGTTTTCATGCAATCATCAAGTGCTCAGTGGAACGTACTGTACTGTGCACAGGACAACCAGGTCCCAGGGCCAGATCTGACAGCTCTTACCTCTCAGAGAACAGGGTAGGGGCAGGGCAATGCAGTGCTTCATGCAAACACTCTAAACTGAATTAGCACAGACACAACTAAAAAAAAAAAAACCAAGGCTCTCCTCGGATAGGACATACTTCACCTTGGAACTCTTTGAGTATGGGGCTGGGGAAACCATGGTTATCTGGGCACAAAATCTGGACTTCTATATTTCTATCCCACCACCTGACAGTATGTTGTACTGTGGTGGCTAGCACATTGCTGTAATGCTGGAAGCTATGCCACTGGTATTTCAAATATGAGCAGGGTCACCCATGGTGGACAGGTTGCAGCAGAGTTTCCAGAATAAGGCAGACTGGAAGAAAGACCCGGAGATCTACTTCTGAAAGTCAGTCAATGAAAACCCTATGGATTACAACAGAATATTGTCTGATAACCGTGATGAAAGATAAGCCTCCTAGGTTGGAAGGCATTTGAAATATACAGTGGCAACAACAAAGAACTTGAGAATACCAACAATCATGAAGATGATGCAGGACCAGGCAACGTTTTGTTCTGTTGTACCATGGGGTCACCATGAGTCAGCACTCACTCAATGGCAACTAACAACAACAATAACAAATTTCTATCATCACTTTAACTTTAATCAGTGAATAGAACATTTCTAAGTTCAATGTGGTGTCCTAAGAAGGTCCTCCCTTCACATTCTGTTGGGTAGGGGGAGGTCTCATGCATTTTCCAAAGCACCCATGTGAGTCTGTGAAGGGGGTGACTACACAACATCAGTAAGCACACAAATAAAATTCTTAATCACTCATAATGGACATTTAGAAAATAAATAAGGCTATAAAAGGCACCACTACGCATCTGGCAGTTTGTCACGCTTGCTTGTTGCCGTGATGCTGGAAGCTTTGCCACTGGTATGCAAATGCCAGTAGGGTCACCTTTGGTGGAGAGGTTTCAGCAGAGCTTCCAGACTAAGACAGACTAGGAAAATGGACCTGGCAGTCTAATTCTGAAAATATTGGCCAGTGAAAACCTTATGAATAGCAGCAGAACCCCTCAGGTTGGAAGGCACTCAAAATATGACTGGGGAAGAGCTGCCTTCCTTAAAGTAGAGTTGACCTTAATGATGTGGATGGAGTCAAGCTTTCAGGACCTTCATTTGCTGATGTGGCACGACTCAAAATGAGAAGAAACAGCTGCAAACATCCATGAATAACTGAAGAACACAAAAATGAAATGGAACATATAAAGATCAGTATTCTAGGCATTAATGAGCTGAAATGGACTGGTACTGGCCATTTTGAATCAGACAATCATATAGTCTGCTATGCCAGGAATGACAAATTGAAGAGAAATGGTATAGCAATCATTGTCAAAAAAAAATTCAAGATCTATCCTGAAGTACAACGCTGTCAGTGATAGGATAAGATCCATATGCCTACAAGGAAGACCAGTTAATACAACCATTATTCAAATTTATGTACCAATCACTAAGGCCAAAGATGAAGAAACCGAACATTTTACCAATTTCTACAGTCTGAAATTGATCAAACATGCAATCATGATACATTGATAATCAATGATTATTGGAATGTGCAACTGGGAAACAAAGAAGGATTGGTAGCTGGAAAATATGGCCTTAGTGGTAGAAACAATGCAGGAGATAGCATGATAGAAGTTTGTAAGACCAGAGACTTCTTCATTGCAAATACATTTTTTTCAACAACATAAACAGTGACTATACATGTAGACCCCACTGGATAGAAAACACAGGGATCAAATCAACTACATCTGTGGAAAGAGACAATAGGAAAACTGAGTATCATCAGTCAGAAGGAGGCCAGCGGCCAACTGTGGAACAGACCATTAAGTGCTCATATGCAAATTCAACCTGAAGCTGAAGAAAATTAAAACAAGTCCATCAGAGCCAAAATATGACTTTGAGTCCACCTCACCTGAATTTGGAGACCACTAACGACACCAAGGAAACCCTCATGGAGTAGTGGTTAAGTACTACTAAGGCTGCTAACCAAAATGTCAGCAGTTCAAATCCACCAGGCTCTCCTTGGAAATCCTATGGGGCAGTTCTACCGTGTCCTACAGGGTCGCTTTGAGCTGGAATCAACTCAATGGCAATGGGTTTGGTTTGCCTTTTTTTTTTTTTAATGACACTAATGACCTAAGACTAGACGAGCTGTGGAATGACATCAAAGACATCCTGCATGAAGAAAGCAAAAGATCACTAAAAAGGCAGGCAAGAAAGAAAACACCAAAATGGATGTCAGAAGAGACTCTGAAACTTGCTCGTCAATGTAGAGCAGCTAAAGCGAATGGAAGAAATGGTGAAGTAAAGGAGCTGAACAGACTTCAAAGGGTAGCTTGAGAAGCCAAAGTAAAATATTATAACAAAATGTGCAAAGACCTGGAGTTAGAAAACCAAAAGGGAAGATCATGTTTGGTATTTCTCAAGTTGAAAGAACTGAAGAAAAAAGTCAAGCCCTGAGTTGCAATTTTGAAGGATTCTATGGGCAAAATACTGAATGATATAGGAATTGTCAAAAGAAGACAGAAGGAATGTTCAACCATTTCAGAAGTTAGCATATAATCAAGAACCAATGGTAGTGAAAGAAGAAATCCAAGCTGCACTGAAGGCATTGGTGAGAAGACTCCAGGAACTGAAAGAATACCAACTGAGATGATTCAACAAATGGATGCAGCACTCAAGGTGCTTACTCGGCTATACCAAAAAATTTGGAAGAGAGCTACCTGGCCAACTGACTGGAAGAGATCCATATTAGTGCCCATTCCAAAGAAACGTGATCTAACAGAATGCAGAAATTACCAAAGAATATCATTAATATCACACACATAAAATTTTGCTGCAGATCATTCAAAAGCAGCTGCAGTGGTACATCAACAGCGAACTGCAAGAAATTCAGAAGAGGATGTGGAATGGGGGCTGTCATTGCTGATGTCAGATGGATCTTGGCTGAAAGCAGAAAATGCCAGAAAAATGTTTACCTGTGTTTTATTGAGAATGCAAAGGTATTCGACTGTGTGGATCATAACGTATTAGGGCTAACATTGCAAGGATGGGAATTCCAGGACACTTAATTGTCCCATGCAGAACCTGTAAATAGACTAAGAGATAGTCATTCAAACAGAGCAAGGTTTAGAATCAAGAAAGGTGTGTGTCAGGGTTGTATCCTTTTACCATACTTATTCAATCTTATGCTAAACAAATAATCCAAGAAGCTGAACTACAGGAAGAAGAATGTGGCGTCATTAACCACCTGCCATATGCAGATGATACAACCTTGCTTGCTGAAAGTGAGAGGACTTGAAGCACTTACTGATGAAGATCAAAGATGACAGCCTTCAGTATGGATTACACCTCAACACAGAGAAAACAAAAATCCTCACAACTGGACCAATATGCCACATCATGACAGATGAAGAAAAGATTGACATTGTCAAAGATTTCATTTTACTTGAATCTACAATCAACATCCATGGCAGCAGCAGTCAGGAAATCAAATGATGTATCGCATTGGGAAGATCTGCCGCAAAATATGTCTTTAAAGTGTTGAAAAGCAAAGATGTCACTTTGAGGACTAAGATGCGCCTGACTCAAGCCATGACATTTTCAATCGCAACGTATGCCTGTGAGAGCTGGACAGTGAATAAGGAAGACTGAAGAAGAATTGCTGTCTTTGCATTATGGTGCTAGAGAAGAATACTGCATATACCATGGACTGCCAGAAGAACGAACAAGTCTGTTTTGGAAGAAATACAGCCAGAGTACTCCTTGGAAGCAAGGATGGCGAGACTTCATCTCACATACTTTGGACATGTTATCAGGAGGGACCAGTCCCTGGAGAAGGACATCATGCTTGGTAAAGCAGAGGGTCAGTCGAAACAGAGGAAGACTGTTGATGACATGGATTGACACAGTGGCTGCAACAATGGGCTCAAACATAACAACTGTGAGGATGGCATAGGAAGGGGCAGTGTTTCGTTCTGATGCAGATAGGACCACTATGAGTCGGAGCCAACTTGATGGCACCTAACAACAACAACATGAAAGGCTACCCTAAGCCAAACTAAGATTGGCACTAGAGAGGAAAGGTGCCAGACTTCAAAGTTCAATTTGATTTTCTTAACATGGAAAACTTGAAAGGAACAATGATGTCTCTAAAATTATGTACGAAATGTTACATTTCTGAGCATTTTTTCCCCCGGGGAAGAATTAGCTTTCATCTGATTCTCAAAGAGGTTAATGAAGCCAAAGAGGTTATGAATGACAAAGTACTTGCATTCCTCCTTGACTGAAGACCAAGGGCACAGCTGCTCCCCAGTACAGACGCCTGCCTGCCTGCCAGCCTGCTCACCTGCCTACAGCTACCTGTGGAGCATGGGGGATTCCCTGACTTCTCGGGACGACCTTTCAATTGGTTTGAGGATGAACTCTGGGAAACTGCACTTGTAACAGCTTCCTGAGTGATTATGATATACAACTGGCTTGAGAACACTGGGCAAAGGTGGCCATCTTAACAAAATATGCCCGTGATTCTGCTTACGGTAGCAGTATTATCCGAGTAGAATAATAAACTATGTCTCTGGTTACTTCTCTAAGAATACATTAGTCAAGAATCTCATCTTTACAATCAAAATAAAGCAAATCAGTGGGAAATAAATGGAGAGCCATCTGCCACTGCACAGGACCTGCTGCATATGCACCGGCAGTTTTTGTGGTGTTCCTGTGCCATCCTCGCACGTGTTAAATGCAGGCCTGGCTGCTGAGGCTACCCGGCTCACCTCCATGATCTCTGTGATGGCCAGCAGCCCCCACCTCTCAGACTCTGCCCTCCTGGCTGCTGCCACCCATCCCAGGCCTGGGAAAGTCCTGAGAGGCAATTTTTCTCACCAGACCCTGTGTGGCGTGGATCAAAGGCCCCACTGGCCATGTGGGATTCACTCAGCTGGGGAGCCATTTGTATGGCACAGTAAATGTCACCACCAGTGTTCAGGGCAGACTTTGCCTGCCAACAAACCAGGCCCGGGCAGCGGGCAGCCAAATATACCCTGCCAACCTGGTCAGATGCCTACCCTGAGCCTTTTCTAATGCCTGCCACATTTCCTTTGTTCTCAATTCCATGTCCATGAGCTACCCTGACTCTCCAGCACTGGAAACAGAATCTCGTATCCAGAGAGAAGACTGAAGAGATTCAAGGTGTGGGGCTTTACGGCAAATAGGAAGGCGCTGATTTACTCACTCAGATTAATTCAGACTCCCGGCTTGAGGATTTTTCTTTGACAATAATCACATCAGTTTGCATAATACAGTATCTTTTATGATAAGATCCCAACATGTTTCACAAACATTAATTTAACCTCCCACTAATTTTGTGACATTTAGCTTATCACCCTTCATTTAGAAGATGGAAACTTAAGGTGTTTAAAGGTAAAGATGCAGATAGCTAAAAGCAGAACATTTGAATGTGGCATTCTATCTTAATTCCTAATTATTTTGACTGAAATGCTTTTCCTTGTTTCGGAAGAATGAACTGTTATCATTGCCGATGGTTTACATTACTGCAATAACTGCAAAGAAATACACTAAACCTATTGGCAATGGTGAGAGTTGGGGACACAGAATGTCACTAATGTGGATAGAAGACTCAGGAGAAATAATGACTAATCATCAATTCGTGCTTAAGAAAATACATGGTTTAGCTTTTTTTTTTAAGTGTGCTTTAAGTGAAAGTTTACAGTTCAAGTTAGTTTTGCCTGCAAAAATTTATACACACATTGTTATATGACCCTAGTTGCTCTCCCTATAATGTGACAAGACATTCCTCCTTTCCACCCTGGACTTCCCATGTCCATTCAACCAGCTCTTGTCCCCTTCTGGCTTCTCACCTCGCCTCTAGACAGGAGCTGCCCATTTAGTCTCATGTATCTACTTTTTTATCTACTTGAGCTAAGAAGCACACTCTTCAAAAGTATCATTTTATGTCTTATAGTCCAGTCTAATCTTTGTCTGAAGGGTTGGCTTTGGGAATGGTTTTAGCTTTGGGCTAACAGAGAGTCTGGGAGCCATGTGTTCCAGGGTCCCTCCAGTCCCAATCAGACCATTAAACATGGTCTTTTTACTAGAATTTGAGGTCTGCATCTCACTTTGCTCCTGCTCCGACAGGGAATCTCTGTTGTGTTCCTTGTCAGGGTGGCCATTGTTGGTAGCCGGCCACCATCTAGTTCTTCTGGTCTGTCTTAGACTGGGTTCTCCAGAGAAGCAAAACCAGTAAAGCGTATAAGTATATATATAGAGAGATTTATAGCAAGGAAACATCTCACCCAATTGTAGAGGCTGGAATGTCCCAAGTCCAGGACAGACCAGGATAGATGCTTCTCTTGATTCATGTAGCCCCAGGGGCTGGCGAACCCAAGATTGGCAGGTCAGAGAGCAGGGCTCTTGTTCACAGGCTGTGAAGATTGATGAATCCGAAATCAGCAGATAAGCTGATAGCTCAAGTTCCAAGGATGGGAGGTCAGATGAATAGGAGACAGCCACAGGATCCAGAGTGAGCAAAAAAGCCAAAACGTCTGCTTATATTGGGATGCAGGCCATACCCCCAAGGAAACTCCCTTTCAACTGACTAGCTACTCACAGCAGATTCAATCATGGGAGCGATTACATATAAACACTGAGAATCCTGGCCAGCCAAGTTGACACACAATCTTAACCATCACATAGTCTCAGGCTGATGGACTCTCTGGGTTACGTGGCCTTTTCTGTCTCTTGGGCTCATATTTTCTTTGTGTCTTTGGTGGTCTTCATGTTCCTTTGCTCCAGGTAGGTTGGAACCAATTGACGCATCTTAAATGGCTGCTTGCTAGCTTTTAAGACCCCAGACACCACTCACCAAAATGGGATGTAGAACATTTTCTTAATAAGCTTTGTTATGGCAATTGATCTAGATGTCCCCTAAAACCATGGTCCCCAGGCCCTTGCCCTGCTACTCTGTCCCTCGAAGTGTTTGGTTGTATTCAGGAAAGTTCTTAGCTTCATTTAGTCTAGTTGTGCTGACTTCCCTTGCATTGTGTGTTGTTCTTCACTTTACCTAAGATAATTTTTATCTAACATCTAGTTAGTGAATACCCGTTTCCCTCCCTACCCACCCTCGTAACCATCAAAGAATGTTTTCTTCTGTGTTTAAATCTTTTCATGAGTTCTTAAAATAGTGGTCTCCTACAATATTTGTCATTTTGTGACTAATTTCACTCAGCATAATGCCTTCTAGATTCCTCCACGTTATGAGATGTTTTGCAGATTCATCATTGTTCTTTATCATTGCATAGTATTCCATTGTATGAATATACCATACTTTGTTTACCCATTCGTCCATTGACGGGCACCTAAGTTGTTCCATCTTTTTGCTATTGTGAATAATGCTGCAATGAACACGGGTGTACACATATCTATTTACGTGATGGCTCTTATTTCTCTAGGATATATTCCAAGGAGCTGGATTGCTGGATTGCATGGTACTTTTATTTCCAGCTTTTTAAGGAAGCGCCAAATTGATTTCCAAAGTGGCTGTACCATTTTACATTCCCACCAGCAGTGTACAAGTGTCCCATTCTCTCCACAACCTCTTCAACACTTATTATTTTGTGTTTTTTGGATCAATGCTAACCTTGTTGGGGTGAGATGGCTGTCATTTGTATTTCTCTAATGGCTAATGATTGTGAGCATTTCCTCATGTATCTGTTAGCTGCCTGAATATCTTCGGTGAAGTGTCTGTTCATATCCTTTGCCCATTTTTTAATTGGGTTATTTGTCTTTTTGTTCTTGAGGTTTTGCAGTATCTTCTAGATTTTAGAGATTAGACCCTGATCAGATATGTCTTAGCCAAAATTTTTTCCCAGTGTGTAGGTTGTCTTTTTACTCTTTTGGTGAAGTCTTTCGATGAGTATAAGTTTTTGATTTTTAGGAAGTCCCAGTTATCTAGTTTCTCTTCCGGTGTTTGTGCATTGTTAGTAATATTTTGTGTTCTGTTTATTCCATGTACGAGGGTTCCTAGTGCGGGCCTTATTTTTTCTTCCACGATCTTTATTGTTTTAGATTTTATATTTAGGTCTTTGATCCATTTGAGTAAGTTTTTGTGCATGATGTGAGTTATGAGTCTTGTTTCATTTTTTTGCTGACAGATATCCAGTTATGCCAGCATCATTTGTTAAAGACGTTGTCTTTTCCCCATTTAATGGACTTTGGGCCTTTGTCAAATATCAGCTGCTCATAAGTGGATAAATTTACATCTGGATTCTCAATTCTGTTCCATTGGTCTATATATCTGTTATTGTATCAGTAGCAGGCTTTTTTGACTACCATAGCGGTATAATAGGCTCTAAAATCAGGCAGTGTGAGTCCTCCCACTTTGTTCTTCTTCAGTAATGCTTTACTTATCCAGGGCCTCTTCCCTTTCCATATGAAGTCAGTGATTTGTTTCCCCGTGTTATTAAAAAATACCATTGGAATCTAGACTGGGATTGCATTGGGTAGAATTGCTTTGGGTAGACTTGACATTTTCACAATGTTGAGTCTTCCTATCCATGAGAAAGGTACGTTTTTCTGCTTATGTAGATCTCTTTTGGTTTCTTGCAGAAGTGTCTTATAGTTTTCTTGTATAGGTCTTTTATGTCTCTGGTTAGATTTATTCCTAAGTATTTTATCTTTTGGGGGGCTATTGTAAAAGGTATTGATTTAGTGATTTCCTCTTCAAGGTTCTCTTTGTTGGTATAGAGGAATTCATCTGATTTTTATATGTTTATCTTGTATCCTGATACTTTGCTAAACTCTTCTATTAGGTCCAGTAGTTTTCCTGTGGATTCTTTAGGGTTTTCTGTGTATAAGATCACATCATCTGCAAATAGAAATACTTTTATATTGTCCACACCTATTTGGATGATCTTTATTTTGTTTTCTAGCGTAGTTGCTCTGGTTGGGACCTACAGCACAATGCTGAATAAGAGTGGTGATAAAGTTCATCCTTGTCTGGTTCCCATTCTAAAGAGGAATGCTTTCAGACTCTCTCCATTTAGGATAATGTAGGCTGTTGGACTTTGTCAAATGCCTTTTCTGCATCAATTGATAAGATCATGTGGTTCTTGTCTTTTGTTTTATTTATGTGATGGCTACACTGATTGTTTTTCTAACGTTGAACCATCCCTGCATGAATCCCACTTGGTCATGGTGAATTATTTTCCTGATACGTTGTTGAATTCTATTGGCTAGAATTAATTTTGTTGAGGATTTTTGAGTCTATGTTTATGAGGGATATTGGTCTGTAATTTTTTTTGTGGTGTCTTTACCTGGTTTTGGTATCAGGGTTATGCTGGCTTCACAGAATGAATTTGGGAGTATTCCATCCTTTTCTATGCTCTGAAATACCTTTAGTAGTAGTGGTGTTAACTCTTCTCTGAAAGTTTGGTAGAGCTCTGCAGTGAAGCCGTCTGGACCAGGGCTTTTTTTTGTTGGGAGTTTTTTGATTACCTTTTCAATCTCTTCTTTTGTTATGTGTTTACTTAGGTGTTCTACCTGTGTCTGTGTTAGTTTAGGTAGGTAGTTTATTTCTAGAAGTTTGTCCATTTCCTCCTCGTTTTCTGTTGGAGTACAATTCTTCACAGCATTCTGTTATGATTCTTTTAGTTTCAGTTGGGTCTGCTGTGATATCGCCCATCTCATTTCTTATTCAGGCTATTTGTCCCTCTCCTGTTTTTCTTCTGTCATTTTGGCCAATGGTTTATCAATTTTGTTGATCTTTTCAAAGAACCAGCTTTTGGTCTCGTTATCTCTTTCAGTTGTTTTTCTATTCTCTATTTTATTTAATTCTGTTCTAATTTTTATTTTTTCCTTTCTTCTGGTTTCCAAGGGTTTCTTTTGCTGCTCTCTTTCTATTTGTTCGAGTTGTAGGGTTAATATTTTGATTTTGGCCCTTTCTTCTTTTTGGATGTGTATATTTATTGCTATAAACTGACCTCTGAGCACTGCTTTAGCTGTGTCCCAAAGGTCCTGGTAGGATGTGTTTTCATTCTCATTTGATTCCATGAATTTCTTTATTTGGTCTGTAACTTCTTCTATAATCCAGTAGTTTGTGAGCAAGATACTGTTCAGTTTCCACGTGTTTGATTTTTTTTTTCCTTGATTTTTCTGTTACTGATTTCTAGTTTGGAAACCCTGGTGGTGTAGCGGCTAAGTGCTACGGCTGCTAACCAAGAGGTCAGCAGTTTGAATCCACCAGGCGCTCCTTGGAAACTCTGTAGGGCAGTTCTACTCTGTCCTATAGGGTCGCTATGAGTCGGAATCAACTTGATGGCAGCGGATTTAGTTTGGTTTTGGGTTTCTAGTTTCATGGCTTTATGGTTAGAAAAGATACTTTGTAATATTTCAATGCTTTGGATTCTGTTAAGGCTTGCTTTGTGGCCTAATATGTGGTCTGTTCTGGAGAATGTTCCATGTTCGTTGGACAAGAAAGTATACTTGGCTTCAGTTGGTTGGAGTGTTCTGTATATGTCTACGAGATCAAGTTGGTTGACTATGGCATTTAGAACTTCCATGTCTTTATTGAGCTTCTTCTGAACTTAGCTGAAAGTGCTGTGTTGAAAACTCCTACTATTATTGTGGAGCTGTCTATTTCTCTTTTCAGTGCTGTCAGAATTTGTTTTATGCATTTTGGAGCCCTGTCATTGGGTGCATAAATATTTATTATGGTTATGTCCTCCTGGTGTATTGAGCCTTTAATCATTATATAGTATCCTTCCTTATCCTTTGTGATGGATTTTACTTGAAAGTCTATTTTGTCAGAGATTAATATTGCCAGTTCTGCTCTTTCTTGATTGTTGTTTGCTTGATATATTTTTTTCCATCTTTGAGTTTTAGTTGGTTTGTGTCTTTAAGTCCAAGTTGTGTCTTTTGTAGGCAGCATATAGATGGATAGTGTTTTTTAATTCATTCTGCCACCCTCTGTCTCTTTATTGGTGCATTTAGTCCATTTACATTCAGCGTAATTATTGATTGAGTTTAGTGCTATCGTTTTGATGTATTTTTCTTTGTGCTGTTGACAGTTTCTTTGTTCCACTTAATTTTCTGTGCTACGTTGTTATTCTTTATGTATTTTCTTTTCATCTTTTTCATTGCTGTTAATTTTGTACTTGCTGAGTCTTTATGTGTTTCTTGTTTTTTATTTTGATGTGTAGGATTGTTAGTTTCCTTTATGGTTAACTTAATATTTTATCTCTGTTTTTCTAAGTTTAAACTAATCTTTTATTTCTTTATCGCACCTTGGCTTCCTCTCCATATGAAAGATCTCTGACTACATTTTTTAGTCCCTCTTTTTTGTTTTTAATGTTGTCATCTTTTACATAATGATGTCTCTGTTTCCCTGTTTTCAGTGTTTTAGCTTTATTTTCGTGATTTCCCTATCTAGGTTGATATCTGTTTGCTCTGTCCAGTGTTTTAGTCTCGGGTTGTTATCTGATGTTACCGACTTTCTAACCAGAGGATTCCCTTTAGTATTTCTTTTAATTTTGGCTTGGTTTTTGCAAATTCCCTAAACTTCTGCTTATCTGGAAATGTTCTAATTTCACCATCATATTTGAGAGACAGTTTTGCTGGACATATGTTTCTTGGTTGGCAATTTTTTTTCTTCAAGGCTTTATATATACCATCCTATTAGCTTCTTGCCTGCATGGTTTCTGCTGAGTAGTCTAAGCTTCGGCTTATTTTCTCTACTTTGTAGATGACTTTTTGTTTATCTCTAGCTGCTCTTAAAATTTTCTCTTTATCTTTGGTTTTTGGCAATGTGGGGTTTGATGAGCTTCTTGGATAGATACTTTCTCTTCTTTCACAATATCAGGGAAGTTTTCTGCCAACAAATCTTCAACAATTCTGTCTGTATTTTCTGTTATCTCCCCCTGTCCTGGTACTCCAATCACTGTTAGATTATTCCTCTTGATAGAGTACCACATAGTTCTTAGGGTTTCTTCACTTTTTAAAATTGTTTTATGTGACTTTTGCTCAAATAAGTTAGTGTTAAGTGCTTTATCTTAAATCTCACTAATTCTGACTGCTATTGCCTCAATTCTGCTCCTATAATTTTGTATTGAGTTGTCTAATTTTGAAATTTTATTGTTAATCTTTTGGATTTCTGTTTGCTGTCTCTCTATGGATTCTTGCAGCCTGCTAAATTTGTCATTATGGTCTTGCATAACCTTCCCAAGTTCCTCTGTTGCTTTTTTGTGTGTGTTCCTTGGCTTGTTCTGAGTTCTGCCTGATCTCCTTCCTGATCTGTTGAAGAGTTCTGTATATTAGTCTTTTGAATTCTACCTCTGGTAATTCCAAGAATTTGTCTTCCTCCAGAAGATTTTGTGATTCTGCCTGTTCATGTGATTTGATATTGACTGTCTTCTCTGAGTCATCAATAAGTTTTTATATTTATTTTGTGTTTTTTTACTATGTTTTGTTGTGCCCAAATAGGCTGCTCGTGTCAGCTACTTTGATTATTGGCGCCTTTGAAGCTCTAATGTCCTGTCATCAGGTGGTTAGAGCGTTACTGGGTATGTGAGCCCAGGAGACCATTTACTTTTCTTATATGGATTCAGCTCAGGTGTCCAGGTAGTTGGTCACCAAGTGTGTGGTGCAGGCTCTCACCTACAATCCTAGATAGGCAGGGGTGATTGGTGTAGGCACAGGTATTTGGCTGCAGTAGGGGCTCATGTATTGAGCAAGGCAGGGGGCTGATGGCTGCCCTGAATGTCTGAGAAGAAAATGTGTCCCTGTTCCCTAGAGCGTGTAGGTGGGCGGGTTTTACAGCCAGACTGTGGGTACCTAATCCTGTTGGCTGTGAGGCACCACTTATTGTTTGACCCCTATTATGGGTGACTAGGTGATGTGGGTGGAGCCACCAGTCCTCAAGCCCCTGATTGGTTAGGTGAGTACCCCACTAAATGGGCAGAGCGGTGACAAATGTCACACACCTGCCACTCCACCATATAGGTGGTACAATTAAAATTAGGCTTCAGGTATATACCCTGTTGTACTATGCTAACGAGGGCCTACGCTGTTGAAATGGGCCCATACAGGTCTATGCAGGGGTGAAAGGCATTCAAAGTTAGTGGATCCCTTATGCCTGTGCCTAGGCAAAGGAGCTGTGCCTGACCTGAGTTCCTGGCTTAGAGGAGCTGGCATATTATTTTTTCCCTGTTTGCTAATTTGTTCCCTCTCCAAAGCTGGGAGAATGGCTCAGAGTGTGTGATGGGGCCTACGTCAGTCCAGGGGATGTGGCAATTGCTCAGGCTGGCCCGGGACCCAGTGCAGAGTGGGGAGGGCAGGTACACGGGAGAGTCACTCTTCCCAAAGGGAGTGTTTTCTGATCTGTGCAGTAGGATAGACACATGTACTTATCTTTTGCTGACTGAGCACGGCTTCTCACTGGTTCTGGAGGGTTGAGCAGACTCTCTGCTGCTTAGTCTCTCCCGATGAGGAAAACGTGTCCCAAGTGCCATTGCCTTCCTCACTGCGCATGCCAGCCGATCTAGCCTGCAGGGTGCCGTTTCCCGCCGGATCAGTTCTGGGAACTCCTCGCTGCTTCTGAGCTGTCTTTCCCTCCCCCTGCCACTCAGTTTGATTCCTCAACTTTGCCTTCGATGTTCAGGGTTCCTAGACTGTCATATAGAATCGATTCACTTGTTTTTCCACGTCTTTGTTGTAAGAGGGACCACAAGATGCGTCTGACTACTCAGCTATCTTGGCCCTGCCTCCTACATGCTCTAGTTTTAAGTCTGTGATGCAGACCACAAAGTATAAGGGTATCAGAAATGAAGCTTGGCTGCCTCGAAAAATGGTAAGGATGGAAGAAGACAGACAGAAGGAAAGAAGGTTGATTTTTTAAAGAACATCAAAGAAAAGGAAAGATTATTTATAGTAAGTAACGGAGCTGCTCTGTTTGGATTTAAGTAGAGGTTGGCAGCACACATATGCTTTAGTTGGGGGATGGCTGAGGAGAGAGTGAGCTGAATCAGAAGCCTGACAGACATCCGTGCGCTGATGGGGACATGGAGGAGATGTGTGGAATTGTCTCTGTTGTAGACAGGCAGAGAGCTATGGCCCTGCTACCTCTAAACTGATCCAAGGTGATCAAACTGCAAACTGAGTGCGTAGAACCAAGCCACTGACACATGACTGAGACCATGGAAGAACTGACTATAGCAGGGTGCATTAAGTAGACAAGGAACTGGCTTTGTTTTATGTTTTGCCAGACGAATCCAAATGACAGAAGGTGAGCACTAGCCTTTTCATAAGTATGTTAAATAAAACCATGATAAAAGCCATTCATTCAGCCACCGTTATCCTCAATGGGATGAAATGGATTCCAGGGTATGCTGAGTTATTTTGCCTCTTCCTTCTTGAACCACTTGCTGGCTGTTGAGACTCCATATGTGATATGGGGACAAGTCCTTGCCACTCCCGGTGCCCACACTCGCCTACCCAAAGGAGCTGGCATTCATGTGGTTTGCTCAACATCTCCTCCCCTGTGGCTGCCACTGCCTCTCACCGCTAGCTGAAAGAGACAATACACTGGCACCAACAGCCCTTCTACCTTTCAGGACAAGTAGGACAAGTAGGAGGTGCTGATTCATGAAGATGCTAATTTCTTATGACCAATAGTTAAACAGGCTTCAGATCAACAGATTTCCTTACACACATTCACATACACACTCACACACATACAAACACATACATACACATTCATTCACACACAATACACATATGTACAGATACACTCACACAGACACACACACGTACACATACATGCACGTACACACAACACACATTCACACACACATACACGTGCACTGACACACAGAGACACACACTCACACACATATTCACGCATAGTTGAGGCACACATTTGCACATACATTCATACACTCACACGACATTTTATAGATGTGCCAAACTGCGTAAAAATGACTTCTCTCTCATCTCAAGTTGGCAACGGAGCACAAGGAGCTTAAAGGAAAATCAGTAACTGTTTTGGTTCACATTCTCTTCCCCTTTCTCTGTCCTACTTATCAGATCCATGAAGCTGTTAGAGTTCTTAATTCTTCACATCCCCGACTATAAATTAACATTTTTGGCAAGACAGCCAAGCTCAATTAGGCTAAGTCTTCTCTGTTTTGGAAAACATATCCAAAGTCTATTCCAATGCATTTGACTGAATTTAGTACCAAAAGTGCACAGAGAGGAAGACATTGAAGCCTCACTAGAAGAGATCTCTGTAAGCCCAACACTTACCCCAGAAACATTTAAAAAATGCTGTTCTCAATGACTGTCACTTATCTTAAACAATCATATATTTAAATTCCTAGTCTGTACTACAAAAGCAGTGATAGAAAAGCATTCAAGATTCTAAGTGAAGAAAGGTTTGTGGTGGACCTTCAGACACTGGTTCCCCTAGTAAAAAGATCAGCCATTTGCTGATTGATACTGACTCCTCATGTTTTTATTCAGAATGTTTTGAAGACAGAAAAGGAGAGGAATGTGTGCGATGGACGAAGCCAAAGGAATGATTAAACGTCTCTTACTGTGTATGCTACCGTGCTACACAAATATGGTCTCAGAGTAGATACAAAGGTAGCAGCTGCTGATGGGACACTATTAACAGCTTAAAACCAGAAATGCCTTGGCTTGGTAGGTGTACTTTCTTCAGATGCAAGCAACCTAGGATGCCTTTGGCGTTTGCATTGTGATTGGTGCAGCACCCCCCCCCCCCGACCCTGCCCCCGAGGCTTCAGAGGCCCTGTGGCAGTTCCCTACAGTGTGGACACCCCACAGCACTCTGCAGATGCTAGCTGCACCCTGCTCCAAGTGTCCAAAGAGTAGAACTGTACTGCAATATTGCCCTCACTGGTTCTTTCTGTGAAGAAAGAGCCAGGAAACAGCTGTGGCATGCTCTGAGATGGCTGGGACAGACAGCAAGAGTTTGAGAAAAGATGAAGAAAAAAGAAGGTGATGTCAGCAAAAGCATAATGAAAAGATAAGAAAGGGCAGAAAAGCACTCATGAAAAAGGAATATACACAGGCAAAGGAATAGAAGCATAATTGTTTTTACAGTTTGGTTGTACAGAAGTAAGCTGTGAACTTGCCATAGAATCTCATATAGAAAGAAGAGGAAACTGTACTTAGGTTTTGCATTTTAGAGTGGACAGCTGAGGACGCTGGCTTGAGCAAGCTGGCTACCCCGAGGTGGCTGGAAGGCATGATGACAATCTCTGACAGTGTGTACCTGCATCCATTCACCCACCCCCATGACACGCCAGGTACTATCCAAAGTACATCTGGTGTCAGTCCTAACCCTGAGCTCACAGTCCCAGAAGGAAATGACATGTCCTAGTCCAGCGTGACAAGGGCTCAGAAGAGGTGAGTTCTGGTCTGCCTGGAGAACAGGAGAAGGCCCACTACTATCTCATCTGTTCTTCAATATGCCCATTGAGATTGGTGGGAAAACACTCACAGTTATGTTACAGTGGGAAAAACAGAAGCAAGGTATGGTTATGAGTTTTAAAAAGATTTAAAAGCCTCAGAGCTGAGAATAAAAGGTGTTGAAGTTTATGCCTTTTAAACTTATAATGCAAGCCAGTGGGATATATTCAAATGATCACTATACTTTCTTTTCAATTTTAGAATTTTAATAAGGGAATGTAGCGCTCTCTAATCTTCCAGAACAAAGACATATTCAGAAACAAATGTTCATCTTCGACACCTTATTAACTTGCTTTAGTGAAAACCTGACATATTCCCAAAAGTTCAACAACTGGTTTTAGATGATCATGTTAGGGACAACTTTCTCTGCTGACCTATTTTGAAAACGTAATAGAAACAGCCTGAATTTTAAATGTACAGTATCTGTCTAATACTACTTTACTGATAATTTATATGGAATTAAGTCCATTATCAACAAAATCTCTGTACAATAGGGAAACATTTAATTATAAAGACGAACATATTAAAAATAAAAAGAAGCATATCTAGACTCATCTTCTTGGTGTGACCGTGTAAGGACCCATGTTCACGATATAAACAAATATTTCTTATGGAAGCAAGGTACACCCTCTTTCTGACTTTGCTTTTATTCAGTAAAACAGCTGGGAACTGTTAAAGACTGTCTCGAACACAAAATTTATTTACCTAACTCAATGGAACAGGTGAGGACACTTCCAGAATGTGAACCCATCAGAGATCAGACAACAGGTATGGAAAGACAGAGAGAAGGGTGGCCACATGGAGTGTAAGGATGTCATGGGGCCGCTTTAAGCCTCATGACAGCAAGACGAGAGAAGGACGAGGAACACAGAGAAAGGAGGTGGAGCAGCTGTCCCAGCTCTTATATAGACATGCTGGAGGCGAAGCAGAATGGCTGGAGGGTGAGCTGTGGGCCATGCATGGAAAGACTGGCAAGGGTAGTATGCAGCGATTAGTCTAGTTTACGCTAATGTCATTGCTCAACCCTCCCAGATGGGCCAAGCAAGCCTGCCAGTCACCTTCTCTCCATGACATGGAGTCCGTGCCCCTGTGGGTCTGTATGTGCTGGTGGTTTATTCCAACAGCACCTCCTGCCCTGACCTGAAACACCTCCCTCTCTTTTTCTAAACTGGAAATCTTCCTAAAGCCCTACTCTAAAACTCTGCTTCAAGAGGAAGCCTGTTCCTGTTCCTTTGCCTGATGTTTCCTCAGACTGAAGCATGGTTTGTCCTTGCTTACTGTTGCCCAAGTGCACGTTAACGGTGTTGTTTGAGCGTACATTATAAAGCCCTAAAATGACACTGAGCTAGGGTCTTTCTTTTCTCTCCTCTATGTGATTAATAATGTGCTCTCCAAACAACAGAAAACACTGTGATCCAGCAACTGTTCAAAGCGATTAAGTGTTCTCTGCCAAAGAACACCCTACAGTCCAAGAGCCCCACAGCCTCCAGAATTGATTTTAGCCTAGTGAGACTTCCGACCTCCGGAATTGTAAGACAATATATTTGTGTTGTTTTAAGCCACTAAGTTTGTGGTAATTTGTTATAGGAGCCATAGAAAATCAACACAGATTTTAGACTATAAAAGTAACATCCAGCTGGCACTAGGAAAAAAAGACAGGTTTGTGCAGGAAAATTTCTGAGGGGAGAGTAAATGGCTGGTCGGCAGATAAATATGGAAACAGATGATGGCCAATGTCTTCTCCTTGGTGCCTGCTCTCTAGCCTGTTGGGGTTACTTAAATTCTAGGGGCAGCCATAGAACTTGCTGGGTCTCAGGACCTGTCACAGCCTCTAGGAACACACAGCAGAGTTTACGAGGAGTGAGAAGACAGGTTACCAACTCAACACATCTCTACTTCCCACCATGACCATCATTTCTACCTCTGGATTAAGAAGTGCGGTGCTGGTAGTAATAAGAAGCAAATAACTTTTTCTGCATGAAGTTGTATAGGTATAAAACAAAATGAATACTTAAATAAAAGAAAATCTCAGGAGTTAAAAAGCCGAAAGCTTCCTTTCAGAAGATGTCTTTTGATAACTAACGATTTCACAGGAGATCACGATGACGATAATAATCATTAATGATGATGACAGTAATAAAAAGGATAATATGTAGGACAGAGTACCTTATACTTATATAAACTCTTTCCTCTTTAAGAATTTTAAAATGCTTTGTAACTCGACTTCGAGGACGTATCAATTTGAAATTGGGTCTCTGCTTGCCTCTGAAACTCAGTTTTGCCTGGATTGACATGTAATAATTCTATCTGTGAATGGAAACTCTTGGGTATTAGTCCTTTGAATCTTTAAGGAGCCTTGAAGGGAAGAAATCTAGGGTGGGGGACACTCTAGCCTGGTCTTATGGCTCTTGAATACACACAATTAGTTTGTGAATTCTTAACTCACTTTCTCAAAATATGTTTCTGAGTCTTGCTTCCCTGAAATGAGAGCTTGACTGGCTTTGTGACAAACTTCCTGTGCACGTTCTTCTTGAAATGCTCTCCTTTGGTGATCTTACCTCAGGGCTTCAACTCTCACCTCTTGCATATACAGTCCTAGATCCTCTCTCCTGTACATGAGGCCTCCAGCTCCCACTACCTACTTGATATTGCTACACAGATGTCTCCAAGGCATTTCCAGTGTAACAGAACTCATCGCCACCCTCCCTCTACAAACTGAGTCCTCTTCCTGGATCTCTGATCACCTCCCCACTGCCCTTCACGTTCAGCCTCTGGTCCTGGGGTCACCCTCAGTTCCTGTCTCTCTTTCACATGCCACCATCCAATCTGGCCCCTAACCCTGTGGTCTCCAGTCCTGCAACGTTCTGGCACCTATCGCTGTTTTTCTCACTTCCACTGCCTGATTCAGTCTACCCTCATTACACCTCTTTGGAAGGCTCCAATTCCTCCTGCTCCTCTGCATTACTACAGGACAAGGACCTTATCTCAGCCATCTTTATATTTTGAACAGTGCCAGACTTTCATAGCAGATTTTCATGATGCAGTGCAGGCTTGACTTACTCAGGAAACTAGCAAGTTTTCCACAATGTTGCAAAATGTATATGCTGGATTTTGCTATTAAAGACAGTTCCTATTTTTGAATAGCATCTGGATGGAAATGAGTATTTGCAAGCCAAGCATGTTAAACCTGATTGTCCAGGAGCAAGATCAGAGCCACTGAGTTAGGAAGTAAGAACACCCACTTTGGATAAAATCACTTGGAGGTTATGACAAAAGCAGTCAGATAAGCTCTCAACTTTGTCAGGAGATGCAGCAGTGAATGAAGAAGCCAGTCAGGCATGTACCAAGGGTGTGGGAAGTGAGGGAAGAGGAGGTATCTCCAGTGAGATAAAGGCAGCGAGGTGCTAAAGCAGATACGCTTGGACTGAATTTTGGTAGGCCCAGAATCTGTGAGGGCCACAAAGCAACTGTTGCCAAGTGACCAATGTGCTAGGTAAAAAAAATCACATGGGTGTATGGGATAATTAACCTTATTGGAAGCATAAAGCAGAATAGGATGAAGGAAGGAAACCACAGATAATATCATCAATGAAATCTTCATGAACAGAAATTTCTGAATTGCAGTTATTTTAGAAGATAAATGTGCTTGATAGAACAGAAAGATCGATGTTGATTTGTTAAAAACAAAACCAAACCCTAGGGAATAGGGGTTTTTAAAATTCCACAATGTAGTTCTCATTGGCTAGAGATGTGAAATAAAGAGGGGCTAGGTAACCATATCAGTGATGGATGAGTCTCCCATTAGTAATTCTATACTTCGGGTGACCTGCACCAGAGCTAGTTTAAATAGGAGCTGAGATCAACTACTAATTACTCTTCTTAGAGAAGGTAGCTGTAGTTGCTAAAACAAATTTCTAAGATGATGAAATACTTCGGGAATTATTGAGTAGAGGCCAACAGGTCAACACTAGGATTATAAATGAGGACCGTCATTACTGACGGTCAGCTGGACAGTTTTTCGGAAAAAAGGTACAGATTTTATAGGAATTCCCCATTGGTGCAAGTAATGAAAGCATCTACATTAAGGACACCAGATATTTTTAGAATAAATATTTAAAAAATATTTTGAATAGGGCAGATACAGTTACCCATATTGATAAAGATTTTTGAACCTTTAATGTCATCATTCTAATCTGGATCTAATCGTAAGAAAAGAACCTTCGAGGAAAAATCAGAGGAAGTACACAGTTACTATTCCATTAGGTATGAAATGCTCTCAAGGGAGACAGCCACCGAGGAAAGAACACAAACTTGAGGAGGAATGCTGTATGCCCTGGGGAGTTCCTATGGGATCCTTATGAAGTATGGAAACAGACAGTGAGATATTCAAGAATCAACTGGAAAGACTGAAACATAAAGCTCTTTGGGGTAAGTCCAAGGAAGGAGAAGGGCAGAAGGCCATGTGACTAAGGAAGGGTATGAAGAGTAGTGTGAGCAGCCTGAGAGGGAGGCTTAAAATATGCAGACAGTGATGTAAAGATATGAACTATTTATAAAATATGAGCAGTGAGAAGTTCAGAGAGTAATTAGAAAAGGGAAGCACCATGGCCAGGCCTCAGTGACAGCATTCCACTCCATTGCAGCCCTACAGCTATGATAACAGAGTGCCAGGGGCCAACACTGGAAGCGACCCTGCAATGACAGCAAGCAGTCCACCCTCTCAATTTATGGACCAGGAGCTCAGAAGGAACGTGGCGGATGTGTGCTCTCTTCATCCTCCTGCCCCAGCTCCCACCAGTCGGTGAAAGGAAAAAGAAAAACAGCAGCAGGGGGCTAGGATGAGAGCCTTGGAGGCTGGAGCTCTGAGGAAAGGACAGATGAACTGGCTTCTGACAGAGCTGAAGAGATGAATAGATAGAGCTCCAGGAGCTCATTTCCAGCTGAGGGTGGGGGGTGGTGGTGGTGAGAAATCCGTGAGAAGAACTCCAGGACAAAGGGGTACCTCAGGACAAAGCGCAGTCTGGTGAGCGCACAAGCCTGGCTTTTCACCCCAGATCCACAGGGCCCAGCAGAGGGAAGATCCGTGTGGTGTTTACCCCCAGTCCTCTGGTGACAGATTGGACTTCTGAGGTCTGCATTATTCTAAACAGGGCTATGAGACAGAACAAGCAATGATGGACCATTTAATTTAACATCACTTACAGAAAAGTACTCGGAGCGATGGCGGGGAGGCGGGGTGGTGGTGGTGGGGAGTGATGTCTCGACAAGCTTAAGGCAACCGGATTAGAAACAGGCCACATGTTTTTATTGGGGGAAGGTATTGTTTTAACTAGCTTGTTGGGCTTTTTTTGAAGTTATTGCTTTCTCAGTTCTAGATTGTAACCCCTGATTTTTTAAACATCTATAAAGATTTAAGATATCTAAGTAAATAAAACAAAAATCAATAACAACTGAAAACATTAGAAATCTGATGTCAAGCAAAATCAGTGCTAAAGACAAATGGCATAGCAAGGAGAAAATTTAGTCCATGTTAGTAGAGTTTACGTCACGATAATTTTTCATGAAAATATTTGATTTTAATTCTGGTCTGTGACTGTGTCCCTCATCCCATTATCTACAGTGCTCCACAGGCAAAAGGACTTTTTTTTTTCAGTAAAAACAACAACAACAACAAAAACTTAGCTTCTTGTTTTAGTAGATTGACCATCTGATGTGGTTAACAATTTGGCACATTAGGACAAATACTTCATTAATCTGCCCTTTTTTAATTTGCTAAGCTAAAAATTCCCAAATAAAAAGAAAGCATCTTTGTGGTTATTTTTAATTAAGAGCTCAATATTAAGTTTTTCAAATTTACCTATTTCCATACCACTGAATAGCTATCACAACCTTCACAAAGAGGATCAGGATAAAGCAAACATAAAAAAATCAAAGCACATATTCGTGTCTGGTGCCTTGATTATACCTTGTCACCTACTTTTTACTTGTTAATCTGTACGAATTGCTAAAGATGCTATTTTACTTTTCAAAAGGGACTAGATTCAAGTAACTGATACTTCCTCCACAAGGGAGGGACCAGGACTGTCTTGTTCATCACTAGTATTCTTGGGGCCTGGCATAGTGTGTGATAACATTTGGTAAGCGAACAAATAAATAAACAATAACAACAGCAACAATATTGGGTATTTACTGTGGGGACTCAAACACGCCCACAATCATAAAGACGGTGCAGGACAGGGCAATGTTTTTTTCTGTTATTCATAAGGTCATTATGAATTAGAGTCAGGGCTTTGAACTGGTTCATTCCAGCTGGAAACCCTCATGAGGGTTTGCATTTGGACTCCGGATATACTGAGTCAGAATCTACAGTATAACAAGATCCCCAGGTGATTCTTATGTATAATAAATTTTGAGACCCACTGTGGTTCTCAGAATTGATCCCTAACCTGCAGCATTAACACTGCCT
Organism: Loxodonta africana; assembly: GCF_030014295.1. Classification (NCBI taxonomy): domain Eukaryota; kingdom Metazoa; phylum Chordata; class Mammalia; order Proboscidea; family Elephantidae; genus Loxodonta; species Loxodonta africana. The sequence continues at coordinate 39,894,421 of NC_087342.1, forward strand.
GGGAACTTGATAGAAATGCAAATTTGCAGCAGGGGTTCCAACCCAAACTAACCTGTTCTGAGCCTGGTCAGAGTTGACCTGTTCAGAGTAGACTTCACAGCAACTAACAACAACAGCTCATGCCAGGCACTGTACTAAGTGCTTTGTATACACTGATTCCATTAATTCTCCAACGATTCTTTGAAAGAAGTTCTATCAACCCCATTTTAACAAAGGCACTGAGAAGTTAAGTAACTTGCCTAAGGCCACACAGCTATTCTCTGACAGTTTTTCAATCAGGCAGCCTGGCCCTAGGGCCGACACTCTCAAGCTTAACACAGTTTCTCTCCATAAATGAGTGAACGATGGAATGAATCTGCATGCAAATGTATGCACACATATACAACTGTACCCAAGACAAACTTTTAAGAGACACAGAATTCAAGTGTTAACATTTTGACGGTCAAATCTTGGGATTCAGGGCAATAGGAAATTTAAAGTCTAATTTCCATGATCAAGCTCTTCTCTTCCACAGTAGCAAAATTCCTAAACTTTCAAAGGAACTCAGGGATTAATAGGTATAAAACCAAAACATGTGGCTTAATTCAGCTCTAATTGAATGCTGGAGTCCTTAGCTCAGAACTTTTCATGTTGGCTTTTCAAGACTTTTCATGTTGGTTCAGAAGCAAGAGTCAAGGTTGATGGTGGCTAAATCAATGAGGGAAACAAGTGTCCACACAGGCTGACAGGTGACCTCTTTTAGCTAGTGCCTGTCTTTGCTGAGAGTCTTTCTTATGAGCAGTTGTGGTCTTTCTTACTCAGAAGACAACAGAAAGTTTTATATTCCTTTTAGTCTTGTTGCAGGATATTTGTGTTCTGAGACCTAGTATGTCCTCACTATGAAAACTACCAAAATATAACTACACGTTTTCTTTATGGTATTTTTTTCATGATCAGTCATTCTGGAACCATCTGACTCTACGAAGAACTAGTTTATGCTTTGGCTTACGAGTGTCTCTATGTACTGGAGACCTTGGGAGCCAGATGACTGGAGCTGATCAGGAAATAAACCTTCACAGACTCTTAGGAAGAATGAAAAAAGCCACTGCATGTAGAAGATGGACTTAGACAATGAGATTCGCACATGGAAGATTTAGACACGGAAGAAGTCCTTGTCTAACCTCCTTTGAGGGCCGATCAACCTCAGAGAAGCCAGTGGTTTCCAGGACTCCTGCAGAATGAGTTTCTAGGTGCCGCTGGTTATGGCTGTTTCGTACCTAGGTCAAAGCTCCTTTCAAAGCAGGCTTCAGTTCCAGCCACCTTTCCATAGCAAGAATGTTATCACCCCAGAGTCCTTTCAGTATAAAGCTATCAAGTTGGTTAAAGTTTAGGAAAATTTGTTCTAAGAGATGAGGTTAAAAGTTTATTCTCAGTATACAAGAAAAGCTTGCCTGGTGGAAGAGTAAACTGAAGTGGAGTGAAGAAAAGTAAGGCAGTCTAGAGGCTTAGGAGACGCCCTGGTGGGGCAGTGGTTAAGAGCTTAGCTGCTCCTTGGAAAACCTATGGGGCAGTTCTACTCTCCTGTAGGGTTGCTATGAGTCAGATTCGACTCCATGGCAACGGGCTTGGGTTTTTTTCAGTTTAGAGGTTTAGGAAGATGAAATGCAGGTCAAAAAAAAAAAAAAAACAAGCAGCAGCAATGGGAACCCAGGGAGAGAGTCAGGTTGGTGGAAGATAAACCAGGCACAAGAGTCAGGGTGGTACTCTTGGGTTCTAACAATGTTTGTGTGGACAGATTTGTAGGTGTGACAGTAACATGTGAATGAACAAAAACATTGGGAGGGAGGCAGTGGCCATGGCAGGAAAGAAAGCCAATATGGACTTCAAGAACAGTCTCTTCAGTCTAAAAGTACTTTCCTGTTCAGCAAGTTCTTGTTTTCTGTGCCTTTATCAATCCCATATCTTGCTTAAGAATGACAGACAAGTTATTCTTAATGACTTACCAGCTTTCGAAACTGTCAGCAAGAGAGAGAGAGAGCACCATGTTTGATTGTTGTAGGCACTGGGATTTCTACTGGCTAAGTTTTCCATTTTGAGATGACCACTTTTATTTGTGAGCACAGAAACACATTTGCCCTACATGAGTGGCATACCTAGTGATCTGTGCAATGTTCCAGAAAAGCAACACCTCCTTACAACAGGGAAACCAAGGCCAGTGGGCTGGGGGCTGTGCAGCAGGCAGCCCTTGCTGCATCAGCAGGAGTGGGCCTGATATCTCCCTCCCAGGGCAGAGCAAACCTCCCCTGGCACACCACTCCCCAGGAGCACAGGGAACAATGGTTCACTGTTGTCAAAGACATGGGCCACTCCCTTGGCCAGAGCAATGCACTGATTACACCCCTGTCTCTCAAGCACTGCTTGTTTCCTTTCCTCTTTACCTCCTCTCGTGTGTAAGAGTGCACTAAATAAAGTTTTTTTCTTTTGTCTGAAACAAGACATTTTATAGGATGGCTGGTGGTGCCTTACATTCAGCTTCTATCTCTTCTCATCAGGATTTTCCCAGTCTCCGAAAGGTTGTACTACAGACATGAACTTGTTCAAAACACAGGTAACAGCTGCAGAAAGATTCTATTTTCACAGGTTATCCATTTCATTGGATAACCATCACGTTTGCCCATTTTCCTCTGGGGCTGCTACTTTCTAGTATCCTCAGGTATACTTAGCATATTGAATTTTGTCACCGTTAGTGAGAATAGACCACATTACAGCTATACCACCAAGCTAAAATTTTTTATAAATTTAGGAAAGCAGGATGTTACGTTCTAATAGAGACCACTTCTTAACACAGGAATTCAAGTCAGAGTCAACTTGATGGCAACAGGTTCTGGTTTGGGTTGTTGTAAACTACCATACTACAAAAAAAAAAAAAAAAAGAAGAAAAAAAGCACCTATCCTCAAAGAGTTCACAGTTGATAGAAATAATATAAATATTATATAACAATATAATAATTTATAGTAGGTGTTATAATAGAATTACATATAGCATACAAGTAGATACCAAGGAAGGAGTAGAGATTTCAGTGTAGGGGGTGGTATATTGATCAGGAAAGGCTTCAGAGGCAGGTGGCACCAGAGCTGAGTCTTAAAAAATGAATAGGTGGTACCAGGCCCGTGGGGCAAGGAGAGGTGTGGCGTAGAAGGGCATTGCACACAGATATTACTAGCGTGCAATATATTTGGTGATGTATTTGGCAGATGGCTACGGCTTAGGTGTGAGTGTGTGAGCTGGAGCGGTGGACAGGCCTGCCAAATCATGGAGACCCTGCAGGTCACAGAGGACCTTGTGAGACACATCAAAACACGAGACCAAGGGATCTTAAAAGCCTGTGAATAGCCACCTATGATACTCCACCAGTCTCGGCCCTTCGGGAGCAAGGAAGAATGAAGAAAACTAAAGATACCAGGGAAAGATTAGTCCAAGGAACTAATGGGCCATATCTACCACGGCCTCCATCAGACTGAGTCCAGTACAACTAGATGGTGCCCAGCTACCACCACTGACTGCTCTGACAGGGTTCACAATAGAGGGTCCTGGACAGAGTTGGAGAAAAATGAAGAACAAAATTCTAACTCGAAAAGAAAGACCAGACTTGCTGTCCTGACAGAGACTGAAGAAACACTGACAGTATGGCCCTCAGACACCCTTTCAGCTCAGTAATGAAGTTACTCCTGAGGTTCACCCTTCAGGCAAAGATTGGACAGGCCCATAAAACAAAATGACACTAAAGGGACACAACAGCCCTGGGGCAGGGACGGGAAGGCAGGAGGAGGCAGGAAAGCTGGTAATAGGGAACCTAAGGTTGAGAAGGAAGAGTGTTGACATGTCATGAGGTGGTTAACCAATGTCATAAAACAATATGCATACTGTTTAATGAGAAACTAGTTTGTTCTGTAAACCTTCATCTAAACTACAGTAAAAACAAAACAAAACAAAACAAAAACTCCAGTGAAGCTAAAACAAAACAAAAAAACAAGAGACCAACATGATGAGGTCTGCCTTTGACCTGAGTCTCTCATTCTGAAATCAAGTATTTCCTTGGGTGTATTTTACTTGTTTTTCTTTATAGAGCAATGGCTTTTATGGTGAGAATAATACCCCAATTCAATTCACTGTGTCCTAGTATGGGAAATGCCTGCTGAAGGATGCCGTGAGCCTAATGGGAGCTCTGAGGGCTGGCAGCAGGCATTCAAAGGCCATCTTGAAGCCAGTCAGCTGATGCAGCAGGCCCTGGCCCATGACAGGTGATGTGGTAGGGGTCTGCTTACCACTTCGGTGGGTCTGTAGTACTTGAGATCTACGGTGACGTGGATCTTGCCGGTCTCTTTACATCTGCCCACTTCATTTTCATTCTTTCCTTCCCACCTGTGAAAAAGATAAACAATCAGCTCCTAATTGCTCAGATGCATTAGCCTTCTCCCCGCAGGAGCCAGGAAGGTGCCACCCATAGGAGCATGGGCTGCCTGTGAGCCAGGGCAGAGCAGCAGGGACTCCCAAGCACCCCTCTATCTGCTTTGAAAGGGTAGGTTTTTCTTTTGAAGAAAACTCTGATGAGTTCAGAAATGAGACTTTAGAAATGAACACGCACAGATTAGGCTTGCCAGAAAAAGGGATGGAACAATTTTCAGGGATTTCAAGGATTTTGCACCTCTTTATCCTATTCTTGATGAAGTCAATTATTGTGAATTAATGTCTTTCGTCCCCTTCTTTTATTTTTTCTCTTCCTTTTGTAGTTTTAGGGATATTTAGTGTCAATTCAGTGTATCCCATTTTGAAGTAAGTTTAACACCCTCATTAACCATTCAATTCATCCCTGTATTACATTTAAGTTACCTCTCTACCCTAGAGAGCTGTGGGCTCATTACTAACTCTCAGATGGTTAAACCTTCCAAATGTGCAGAACTAATTGGTTCTTTCGTTCTGAGGGAGAACATCAGCACAGTCTACTGTCAGCTCTTCTGCCCTGGCCACAGTGTTATTTGGACTTGAGTTCCCTCCCCTAAACGGCCATCCTCTACAACAGAGAGGTTCCTCCCCCACGACCTCCTCAGGCCACGCTGAGCTCCACATGGGGAGAGCTCAAGGGCTTCTAGGCCAGCTCCTTGCTAAGGCTGCGCTTGACCTATCTGAGGCTCTTGTTTTGTACAAGTGAAGCCACCGGCTGAATGCTGACCTCTGGATTTCTACGATGTAACATCCAAATGGCAGCAAATACGATATAACTTGGATTATTTATTTGTACAAGGGAAACCTTTCAGCAAAGAAAAAGTATGACTTACATTTGACTTCAATGCTTATCCTCAGAATATCTGCTTTACCAGTTGGAAAAAATCATATGTACACAGAAAAATTCTCTGTGTCCCATGGATCAGAGTCAGAATGGGGACAAATGAAAGAATAGAACCTTAGTTATTGGACTATGTGTGTGTGATTCACAGGTGTTTTGTTACGTATATATTTATCACAATAAAAACTTACCTATCTAATTCTGGAGTTGATTTTTTAAGGTGGAACCTTTTCTTTGGTTAGGCTCTCAGTAAATGAAAGGATATTTGCATTTCATAAGCATGTTTAAAAATTTTTTTTCACATTTTTTTTTTTTTTTAAAGAGGAACAAGTTCAGTAGATGCAATCACGACAATATCTCCAACTAATGCAAAAGGGTTAACAGAAATATTACTCACAATCTGGCTAATTGTTCTTTTCTTTTATAGCTAGGTATTTCATCTATGACAGCTCACACTGATGTATGAATACACGTTCTAATAACACTGTCCTTCATATTGGTAAATCTCCTCAGGTGTCAAACTTGAGAACTGGTGATTCTAATCTATTTACAATTATTATTTTTTTGAAATTTTACACACACACCCACACGCACGTTTAAATTAATAAGGTCGCAATAAAGACTTGAAGAGCCTTCCTGGTTGGGGAGGAGAGTATGAGGCAAAGCCATTTGTGTCTTTAGACCAGGGGTTGGCAAACTTTCTATAAAGGGGCAGAGAGTAAACATTTTAGGCTTTTGGACCACATATGGTCTCTGCTGCATATTCTTCCCCTTCTTTTTCTTTTTTATAACTCTTTAAATTCATCCTTCCCTCAAGGACAGTAGAAAAACAGGCTGTAGGTATATTTTGGCCCACAAGCCAGAGGTTGCCCACTCTGGCTTCAGCTGGTAAGGCTGATGATCTATCCTTGCCTCAACCATAGGAAGCATTTGATTCCTGTTTATGACAATGGATTGTATAGCTGGATTTGATGCTTCAGTGTGAATGTCCACTACTGAGGCTCTCTGATTGGTATGCTAGTCACACACTAACTTTGGGATTTGTAACACCAGTTGAAATGGGATAAGGCTGAAGGAAGGATAGTCTTCCTTTGAAGGGTTTATTAAGCACAATCTGAAAGTCAGACTTGTGTTTAACGCCACTTCAGCATCTACAGGTAGGAGTTCCCAGCACACAGGCCCTTCTTGCCCCTTCCTGACACTGTCTGCTAGACTTCCATCTTGCAAATGCTACAGTCAAAACAGTGTCAAAAGGCATGGCACTGCCCCCCACAATGAACACAGAAAAATCAGCTGCAACCAGGAAATGGCTCAAGGCAGAACTTAGTTGGCAAAACTTTTTACTTCCCACTAGGTCTGCATGAGGGAGTAAGGAAAAGTTTTGGCTAAGGGCCAAAAAACATTCAATTACAACAATACATGAAACATTGTATTAACATGTAAAAAGTAACAGCTAACTTGTCTTAACAAGTTATATTATGACTCTAAGCAGAGCTGCAATGTTAATGAAACGAAGGTGGTTTGACAGGGAGTAGAGAATTCAGCTAATTAACAGAAATTACTACCCATTAATTTTGATCAATGGCTCACTGAGCAGGGATTCTGTATAAGCCAATTTTAAAACAAATTATTGGCTCCTAATAAGCATTAAATAATAATAAAGATCACTGAAGAATAACAGATTTAAGAACAATAAAGTGAAATGAGGTGCTATTAAATCCCTTTAAGCAACAACAAAACAAAGTCAACTGCATCAGTCAAGTGTAGGGGACTATTAGAGTTAAAGGGAGGGAGATGCACAACTTGCAGGCTGGAATATCACAAAGGCTCTGAGGAATTATTTTTTAAGAAAGGCTATTTCTTTGGGACTTGGGTATGGAAGAGGGAGGCTGCCAGTGGCTCAATTGCAGTGATAAGATAACACTGCCCTGGAAGAACTACAGCTTCTGGAGAACCACGTGGTTTGCACATACACACGTTTACTGTTGCTCCCTCCCTACACCTCTGACAGTAAATGGGCTTTTTAGAAAAGGCATAAACCCGCAATGGCTAAAAGAACAGGAAAGAGGTCTGAGAACTCAAACTCTGGAAGCTGACAAGCAGTTGATGAGTGCTAAAGGACTCAGCAGAAGCCCAAGGAAGCGGACATGTAAGCCAGCAGTAGAGAGAACTAGGCATGATCCCAATTTGTACCTGCAGAAGCCCCCCAGTGCTCAGGCAATAGTGGCACAGGCTGCTCTTCACGACTGGCAGGAGACAGGGGTGCCTGCAAGTCTCGCTCAGAAGCAGCATGACGCCCAATTCCCTCCCTGACTCCATATCACTTGGCAACTGCCTCACCCTTACTGGGGCAAAAGATGAGGGGCTTATTTTCTGGACAGGGCAGAACAGAAGGTAGCTGGACTGAAGGTTGCCAGCCCAGTGAAAGGTGACCATGCTGAAAACAGAATTACGTGAATACACACAGTGAATATTGACCCTTCAGTCCCACTCCCTCAGCCCAACCCAGAGTGCAGCTGGCCTGTCTCCTTCCAGTGGGGAGATTGGGAGCATATTCTCCACCCAGATAGCCCTAGAGTGACACAGTCAACAAAATCTGACTATGTTCTAGAAACTTCCAATTAGATTTTTTTGCCACCACTTTTAAACATGAGCAGAAAACCAAGGATTACCAGACAGATATGAGAAAAATTTTTACAGGAAAGATAAAAATTAAAACAAAAAAATCCAAAAAAGCAACTAGGAAGAAACAGAACAAGCAGGGGAAGAGAACTTAAAAACAAATAAAACAAAAAAACAAAATAAAACAAAAAAAACCCCACACATACACCACCATTTATATCCTCAGAGATACAGGAAGGGTATCTAAAGAAACAAGAACAGGATACAATATGGAAAATGAAAACTTGGAAAACATGGAATTTTAGAAACTGGATTAAAAAATCAGAAATTAAATATCCAAGAGAAGATTTAGAAGATAAAGTTGAGGGAGGAAATCTCCCAGAATGTAGAAAAGAAAGATGTAGATATGAAAAAGCAGAAGAACGAAGATCAGAAAATTAGAAGACTGCCCCAGGAGGTCAGTATACTGGAATTTCCATGAGGAGAGATAAGAAAAAATGAAGCAGAGCAAATAATTACGTTGAGATAAATCAGGAAAATTTATCAGAGTAGAAGAACATGCATTTCTAGACCCAAGGACCCTCAGAGTACCTAAAATAATAGATAAGACTGGATCCACCTCACATGAAGCTTCAGGACACCAAGACAAAGAGACAACCTGACAGACTTCCAGAGAGAACAGGAAGGAGATTAGGAGTCAGAGATAGCAGCTCTTGGTTTCTCTCAGTAACACCGCAAGCTAGCAGGCAATAAGTAATGTCTTTAAGATTCTGAAGGAAAAATAACACGAATAAGAAGGGAGATGGGTGGTATCAGAACAGACTCAACCAAAACAAAAAGGATCGTAACAGAACACTATGAAAAATTGTTCTCCAACAAATTCAACACCCTAGAGGAAATGGACAAATTTCTAGAAACACACTACCTATCTAAACTAACACAAACTGAGATATAAAAACTAAGTAGATTCATAACAAAAGAAGAGATTGAAGAAGTAATTTAAAAAACTCCCAACAACAACAACAAAAGCTCTGGCCTGGAAGGCTTCACTGGAGAATTCCACAAAACTTTCAGAGAAAAGCTCACACCAATACAACTTGAACAATTTCAGAGCATAGAAAAGGATGGAATACTCCCAAATTCATTCTATGAAGCCAACGTAACCCTGATACCAAAGCCATGCAAAGACACCACAAAACAAAAACAAAAACAAAAAACTATAGACCAGTATCCCTCATGAACCTAGATGCAAAAATTTTCAACAAAATTCTAGCCATTAGAATTCAACAGCATATTCAAAAAAATAATACATTATGACCAAGCGGGATTCATACCAGGTATGCAGGGATGGTTCAACATTAGAAAATCAATCAATACAATCCACCATATAAGAAAAATAAAGGAAAAGAATCACACAATCATATCAATTGACCCAAAAAGGGCATTTGACAAAGTCCAACACTCATTCTTCTTTTTTTTTTTTTAATTGAACTTTAGATGAAGGTTTACAGAACAAACTTGTTTCTTATCAAACAGTTAGTACACACATTGTTGTATGACATTGGTTAACAACCCCACCACATGTCAACACTCTCCCTTCTCAACTCTGGGTTCCCTATTGCCAGCTGTCCTGTTCGCTCCTACCTTCTAGTCCCTGCCCCAGTGTTGGTGTGCCCCTTAGTCTTCTTTTGTTCCATGGGCCTGTTCAATTTTTTGCTGAAGGGTGAGCTTCAGGAGTGGCTGCAATGCTGAGCTGAAAGGGTGTCTGGGGGCCATACCTTCAGGGTTTCTCCAGGCTCTGTAAGGACAGCAAGTCTGGTCTTTCATTCTTTTCCAGCTCTGTCTGGGGCCCTCTATTGTGATCCCTGTCAGAGCAGTCAGTGGTGGTAGCTGGGCACCATCTCGTTGTACTGGACTCAGTCTGGTGGAGGCCATGGTAGATGGGGTCCATTAGTCCTTTGGACTAATCCTTCTCATGTCTTTAGTTTTCTTCATTCTTCCTTGCTCCTGAAGGGGTGAGACCAGTGGATTATCCTAGACGGCTGCTCACAGGCTTTTAAGACCCTGGACACTATTTACCAAAGTCGAATGTTGAACATATTCTTTACAAACTCTATCTGCCAATTGAGCTAGATGTTCCCGGAGACCATGGTCTCCACAGCTCTCAGGCCAGCAATTAGGTCCCTCAGGGAGTTTGGATGTGTCTATGGAACCACCACAGGCTTGCCTTGTACAGCTTGTGCTGGCTTCCCCAGCGTTGTGTACTGTCTTACCCTTCACCAAAGTTACCACTTATCTATTGTCTATTAAGTTTTTTTCCATCCCCACTCCTCCCCTCCCTCATAACCATCAAAGATTGTTTCTTTTTGCATGTAAACCTTTTCATGAGTTTTTACACTAGTGGTCTCATATAATATTTGTCCTTTTGTGACTGACTTATTTCACTCAACACAATGTTCTCCAGATGAACCCATGTTATGAGATGCTTCACAGATTCATCCTTTTTCTTTAGCGTTGCGTTGAGTGTATGTGCCGCAGTTTGTTTATCCATTCCTCTGTTGATTGGCATGTAGGTTGTTTCCATCTTTTTGCTATTGTGAAAAATGCTGCAAGGAACATGGGTATACATATATCTATTTGTGTGATGACTCCCTTATTTCTCTAGGATATATTGCTGGATCAAATGGTATTTCTATTTCTAGCTTTCTAAGGAAGTGCCATTTCGTTTCCCAAAAAAGTTGTATCATTTTGCATTCCCCCAAGCAGTGCATAAGAGTTCCAATCTCCCCACATCCTCTGCAACATCTGTTATTTTCTGTTTTTATTGATTCGTGCCATAATGCTTGGGTGAGATGGTATCTCATTGTGGTTTTGATGTGCATTTCACTGATGGCTAGACATGGCGAGCATTTCCTCATGTATCTGTTGGCCGCTTGAATGTCTTCTTTGGTGAAGTGTCTGTTCATTTCCTTTGCCATTTCAAATTGGATTATTTGTCTTTTTGTTGTAAAGGTGTTGGATTTTCTTATAGATTTTAGGATTAGAGCTTTGTCTGACTGGTAATAGCCAATTTTTTTTCCCCAGTCTGAAGGTTCTCTTTTAAAACTGTTTTGGTGAAGTCTTCTGATGAGCATAAATGTTTAATTTTTAGAGGATTCCAGTTATCTACCTTATCCTCTGGAGCTTGTGTGTTGTTGGTTGTGATTTGTACCCTGTTAAAGCATGTATTAGGGCCTCTAGCATTGATCCTATTTTTTCTTCTATGAACTTCATGGTTTTTGGCTTTATATTTAGGTCTTTGATCCACTTTCAGTTAGTTATTGTATATGGTGTGAGGTATGGGTCCTGTTTCATTTTTTTTTTGCAGATGGACATCCAGTTTTGCCAGCACCATTTGTTAAAAAGACTGACTTTTCCCATTTGATGAACTTTGGGCCCTTGTCAAAGATCAGGTGACCACAGGTGGATGGATTTACATCTGGGTTCTCGATTCTGTTACACTGGTCAATGTATCTGTCATTGTACCAGTACTAGTCTGTTTTGACTACCGTAGGTGTATAGTAGGTTCTGAGGTCAGGTAGTGTGAGTCCTCCTACTTTATCCTTCTTCCTCAATAGTGCTTTACTTATCTGGGGCTTCTTCCCTTTCCATATAACTTTAATGATAAGTTTTTCCAACTCCTTAAAGAATGTTGTTGGTATTTGGAGCGGTATTGCCTTGTATTTGTAAATCGCTTTGGGTAGAATTGTCATTTTCACAATGTTGAGTCTACCTATCCATGAGCATGGTATGTTTTTCCATTTATGAAGATCTCTTTTGATCTCTTGCAGTAGTGTTTTGTAGTTTTCTTTGTAGAGGTCTATTTCATCCCTGGTTTGATTTATTCCCAAGTATTTTATTTTTTTAGGAGCTATTTTAAATGGTATTGTTTTCCTGATTTCCTTTTCATCATTCTCTTTATTGATGTAAAGGAATCCAACTGATTTTTGTATGTTTATCTTGTATCCTGCTAACCTGCTGAATCTTTCTATTAGTTCCTGTAGTTTTCTCATGGAGTCTTTTGGATTTTCTAAGTACAGTATCATATCATCACCAAATAGGGGCGGTTTAACTTCTTCATTACCAATTTGGATGCCCTTTATTTCTGTTTCTTGTCTTATTACTCTAGCTAAGCCTTCCAACACAATGTTAAACAGGAGTGGTGAAAAAGGGTATCCTTGCCTTGTTCCTGTTCTCAAGGGGAATGTTTTCAGCCTCTCTCCATTGAGAACGATGTTGGCATAGATGCCCTTTATTATGTTGAGAAAATTTCCCTCCTATACCTATTTTATTGAGAGTTTTTATCAGGAATGGATGTTTGGCTGTGTCAAATGCCCTTTCTGTGTCGATTAAGATGACCATGTGATTCTTTTCTTTCCTTTTATTTATGTGGTGGATTGCACTGCTTGATTTTCTCATGTTGAACCATCCTTGCATACCTGGTACGAATCCTACTTGGTCATGGTGTATTATTTTTTCAATATGATGCTGAAATCTATTGGCTAGAATTTTGTCAAGAATTTTTGCATCTATACTCATGAGAGATATTAGTCAGTAATTTTTTTTTTTTGGGGTGTCTTTGCTTGGTTTTGGTATCAGTGTTATGATGCCTTCATAGAATGAATTTGGAAGTATCACTTCCTTTTCTATGTTCTGAAATAGTTTGAGTAGTACTGGTGTAAGCTCTTCTCTGAATGTTTGGTAGAATTATCCAGTAAAAACATCTGGACCAGGGCTTTTTTTGTTGTTGTGGGGAGTTTTTTTTTTTTTTTTTTTTAAATTACCTTTTCAATCTCTTCTTTTGTTATGGGTCTGTTCAGATTTTCAATATCATTTTGTGTGAGTTTGGGTAGGTCTTGTGTTTCTAGCAATTCGTCCATTTCTTCTAGGTTTTCAAATTTGTTGGAGTACAGTTTTTTCATAATACTCCATTATGATCTTTTTATTTCAGTTGGGTGTGTTGTACTGTCCCCCCATTTCATTCCTTATTTGGGTTATTTGCATTCTCTCCTGTATTTCTTTTTTTTTCATTTTGGCCAGTGGTTTGTTGATTTTGTTGATCCTTTCAAAGAATCAACTTTTGGTTTTGTTGATTCTTTCTATTGCTTTTCTATTCTCTGTTTTATTTATTTCTGCTCTGATCTTTATTATCTCCTTTCTTCTGGTGGCTGTGGGCTTCTTTTGCTGTTCTCTGTCTATTTGTTCAAGTTGTGTAACTAACGTATTGATTTTGTCTTTCTTCTTTTTGTCGTGTGCATCTAGTGGCATAAATTGACCTCTGAGGACTGCCTTTGCTGTGTTCCAAAGGTTTTGGTATGATGCGTTTTCATTGTCCTTTGACTCTAGGAAATTTTTGATTCCATCTTTGATTTTTTTCTATTACCCAGTGGTTTTTAAGCAGGGTGTTATTCAGTTTCCAGGCAATTGATTTTTTTTTCCTTCCCTTACTCTTCCTGTTGTTAATTTCTACTTTGATGGCATTGTGGTCAGAGAAGATACTTTGTATTATCTCAATGTTTTGGATTTTGTTGAGCATTGCTCTGTGGCCTAAGATGTGGTCTATTCTGGAGAACGTTTCACGTGTGTTGAAAAAGAATGTGTATTTTGCAGCTGTTGGATGGAGTGTTCTATATATGTCTATGAGATCGAGTTGGCTGATTGTGCTCTTTAGCTCTTCTGTATCTTTGTTGAGGTTCTTTCTAGATGTTCTGTCGTTTACTGAGATTGGTGTGTTGAAGTCTCCTACTATTACTGTGGAACTGTCAGTGTCTGTTTTCACTGCTGTTAGAATTTGTTTTATGTATTTTGGAGTCCTGTCGTTGGGTGAGTAGGTGTTTATTATGGTTAAGTCTTCATGATGCATCACCACTTTAATCATTATATAGTGACCTTCTTTGTCTTTTATGGTGGATTTTGTTTTAAAGTGTATCTTATCTGAGATTAGTATTGCCACTCCTACTCTTTTTTGGTAGTTATTTGCTTGATATATATATATATTTTAAATCTTTTGATTTTTAATAAATTTATGTCTTGGTTTCTAAGGTGTGTCTCTCGTAGTTGGTATATTGACGGATCCTGTTTTTTAAACCCATTCTCTCATTCTCTGTCTCTTTATGGATGCATTTAGGCCATTTACATTCATTGTAATTATTGATAGGTGTGAGTTCATTGCTGTCATTTTGTAGCGCGTTTTTTTTTTTGTGATGCTAACATTTTCTTTGTTCCTCTTACTCTCCTGTGCTGAGTTCCTTTTGTTTGTGGATTACTTTTTCATTTCTTTTGTTTTTGTAGATATTGTTTTTATTGGGACTTTATGTTTTTCTTCTTTATTTTGATGAGTAGGTTTGTTAACTTTCTTTGTGGTTACCTTGAAATTACCCTTATCTTCCTCAGTTTGAACCAGTCTATTATTACTTGGTATTGCCTTGCCTTCTTCTCCATTAGAAAGTTCTATACCTATACTGTTTATTCCCTCTTTTATTGTTCTGATGTTATTGTCATTTACTGATTAACCTCTCTGGTTCCCTGTTGCAATTGTTTTGCTTTTGGATAATCCTTGAGAGTTCATTTCCTAGGTTGGTATCTGGCTGGTACAATCTTCCATCCTAGATTCAGGCTGTGATCTGATGTTGTTTGTTCTCAGATCAAAGGAGTCCATTTAATAATTCTTGTAAGGTTGGTTTGGTTTGGACATATCCCCTTAATTTCTGTTTATCTGGAAATGTCCTAATTTCACTATCATATCTGAACAAATGTTTTGCAGGATATATTATTCTTGGTTGGCAATTTTTTTCTTTCAAGGTTTTATATATGTTAATCCAATGCCTTCTTGCCTGTATGCCAACACACATTCTTGAAAAAACACTGCAAAATAGGCATAGAAGGGAAATTCCATGACCTAATAAAGGGCATTTATACAAAACCAATAGCCAATAGCCAACATCATTCTCAATGGAGAGAAGCTGAAAGCATTCCCCTTGAGAACGGAAACCAGGCTAGGATGCCCTTTATCACCACTTGTTCCACATCATGCTGGAAGTCCTAGCTAGAGCAATAAGGCAAAAGAAAGAAATAAAAGGTATCCAAATTGGTAAGGAAGACATAAAACTATCCCTATTCACAGATGATATGATCTAAGACACACAGAACCCCAAAGAATCCATGGGAAAGCTACTGCAACTAATAGAATATTTCGGCAAAGAGCAGGATACAAGATTAACATACAAAAATCAGTTGAATTCCTTTACACCAACAAAAAGAACGTCAAAAAGAAAATCAGCAAATTGATACCATTTGCAATAGCCCCAAAGAACATAAAATACTTAGGAATAAATCTAACCAGCAATGCAAAAGACCTATAAAAAGAAAACTACAAAACACTACTGCAAGAAACCAAGAGAGACCTATATAAGTGGAAAAATATACCATGCTCATGGATAGGAATACTCAACATTATGAAAATGTCAGTACTACTCTAAGTGATCTACAGATACAATGCAATCCCCATCCAAATTCCAACAGCATTCTTTAACGAGAAGGAGAAAAAAATCACCAACTTTATATGGAAAGGGAAGAGGTCCTGGATAAGTAAAGCATTACTGAAGAAGAACAGAGTGGAGGGTCTCACACTACCTGATCTTAGAACCTACTATACAGCTAGAGTAGTCAAAATAGCTTGGTACTGTTACAACAACAGACACATAGACCAATGGAACAGAATTGAGAACTCAGACATAAATTCATCCATCTATGAGCAGCTGATATTTCACAAAGGCCCAAAGTCCATGAAACGGGGAAAACACAGTCTCTTAACAAATGGTGCTGGCAATACTGGATGTCCATCTGTAAAAAAATTGAAACAGGATCCATACCTCACACCATACACAAAAACTACCTCAAAATGGATCAAACACCTAAATACAAAAACAAAAAACTACAAAGATCATGGAAGAAAAAATAGGGACACCGCTAGGGGCCCTAATACATGGCATAAATAGTAAATAAACTTTAACAATGCACAGACACCAGAAGATAAACTAGATAATTGGAAGCTCCTAAAAGTTAAACACTTACGCTCATCAGAAGACTTCATCAAAAAAGTAAATAGAGAACCTACAGACTGGGAAATTTTTGGCTATGATATATCTGACAAGTGACTAATCTCTGAAATCTATAGAATATTTCAACATCTCAACAACAAAAAGACAAATAATGCAATTAAAAAATGGACAAATGACATGAACAGACACTTCACCAAAGAAGACATTCAGGCAGCTAACAGACACGGGAAGAAATGCTCCAGATCATTAGCCATTAGAGAAACGGAAATCAAAACTACAGTGAGGTACCATCTCACCCTGACGATACTGGCACTAATAGAAAGGAAAAAAAAAATGTGGGAGAGGTTGCAGGGAGATTGGAACACTTATGCACTGCTGGTGGGAACATAAAATGGTACAACCACTTTGGGAAATGGTATGACGCTTCCTTAAAAAGCTAGAAATAGAAATACCATATTATCCAGCAATCCTATTTCTAGAAACATACCCTAGAAAGTAATAGCCGTCACAGAACAGAAATATGCAGACCCATGTTTATTGCTGCACTATTCACAATAGCAAAAAGATGGAAACAACCTAAGTGCCCATCAACAGAGGAATGGATAAACAAACTATGGTATACACACAATGGAATACTACACACTGATAAAGGGCAATGTTGAATCCATGAAACACCGCAGAATATGGCTGAATCTGGAGGGTATTATGCTGAGTGAAGTCAGGCAGTCACAAAAGGACAAATATTGTATGAGACCACTATTATAAGAAGTCAAAAAAAGGGTTTACACACAGAAAAACAAACATTCTTTGATGATTACGAGGGTGGGGAGGGTGAAGAAGGGGAAATCACTAACTAGATAGTAGACAAGTGTCAACTTTGGTGAAGAGAAAGACAACACACAGTATAGTGAAAGTCAGCCCAGCGTGACCAAAGTCATGGAAGTTTCCTAGACACATTCAAACACCTTGAGGGACCAAGTTGCTGGGGCTGGGGACCGGAGATTATATTCTTGGGTGGCATCTAGGTCAATTGGCATAACATGGCCATAAAGAAAATGTTCTACATCCCACTTTGGTGTGTAGCACCTGTGGTCTTAAAAGCTTGCAAGCTGCCATCTATGATACAACTATCGGTCCCATCCTATCCAGAGCAAAGGAGAATGATGAAAACCAAAGACACAAGGAAAAACATTAGCCCAAAGGACTAAAGGATCACATGTACAGGTCTTTGGTATTGCTATTGAAATTTAGTCTTGTTTGCCTCAGTCTACGCTCAAGATTCTTACATTTTTCTCTATATTAATGAAAATTGCCCTTAAGAAAGGGAGTGCCAGAATTAATAAGCCCAGCTGTTACACTGTAGTTATTGAGTAATCAACAACGATTAAAAACGTAAAATTTGAATCCACTGTACAAGTGTTCATGTAGAAAGTACTTCTTAGATTAATGACTACATTTATTCTGTGCTTCAGGTGTCAATGGGCCCTTTATAAATGTCAATTAGTGAATCCCTACACCAAAAGTCAGGCAGGTAGTGTAACCTGTAGTTTATACATGTGGAAAAAGAAGTTCAGAGTGCCTGAGGAATTTACACAAGGCCACATAGGGAATTGGCTTCAGAGCCAAGCTGGCAAAGCAAGGGTTTCTGGCTACCTCTTTCTCGGCTCAGGCAATACTTGGGTTTCACACAGTTGGACTGAGCAGAATGGGTGTGGTGTCCCTGCAAGCATTACTTTCAGTAAGAGTTGTTGATTGGCCAATATTCCCTTGCTTTTGTCTTTTTCTCAGTAAATAGAGAGGCTCTACTTTCAAATTGTCTTTCTCTCTGGGAAATGTGATTGGTGTGATGAGCTCCACGGAAAAGCCTTGTGTGGCAGGGCCTAGTGGGGTAGCTCTAGAGAGCAAGTAACAAAGACCAGAACGTGCTTTGCTCAGCTGTGAGAATGGCAGGGAAGGGATTTTCAAACAAACATGCAGCTAGAGCTTCAGTGAGCCTCAGTACTTCTATGTTATCTTTACATGGATTGCTAAACACATTCTATTCACCCTCCTTTATTTTTACTTACTTATTGTAGCTCAGATGGGGTATGCTATCCACCCCCAAAGAATGTAGGTGGAGTTTCTCTTACTTCATAGGGCAAAGCGTAATGTATGGAGGTCTTAAAAGGTGCCACATTGAGCAGGGCCAGTGTTCAAGTTTGTATGGGAGTCTCAGCCCTGGTCCAGGGCCTTCTGTCACTGGTAGTGTTTTCTGTTTGCCCAACCTTCTCTATCCATCTACCATCCTCCCAGGAATCTTCACCAAGCCCCACCATGCCAGTTAAACCAGGTGCTAATGATAAAGGCACTAAAGGCACTGGCAAAAAACAAGATTCCAGGAATTGACAGAATACCAGTTGAGATGTTTCAACAAATGGACGTAGCACTAGTCTATGCCAAGAAATCTGGAAGAAAGCTACCTGGCCAACCAACTGGAAGAGACCCATATTTGTACCCATTCTGAAGAAAAGTGATCCAACAGAATGTGGAAATTAACAAATGATATCATTATCACACACAAGTAAAATTTTAATGAAGGTCATTCAAAAGCAGTTGCAGCAGTATATCGACAGCGAACTGCCAGAAATTCAAGCCAAATTCAGAAGAGGACATGGAATAAGGGATATCATCACCGATGTCAGAGGATCATGACTGAAAGCAGAGAATACCAGGAGACGTTTACATGTGTTTTATTGACTATGCAAAGGCATTTGACTATGTGGTTCATAACAGATTATGGGTAAAATTGCAAAGAATGGGAATGTCAGAACACTTAATTATGCTCATGAGGAAACTGTACTTAGACCAAGAAGCAGTCACTCAAACAGAACAAGGGGATACTGTATGGTTTAAAGTTAAAGGTGTGCGTCAGGGTGGTATCCTTTCACTATACTTATTCAATCTGTATGCTGAGCAAATAATCCGAGAAGCTTGACTATATGAAGAAGAATGTGGCATTAGGATTGGTGGAAGACTCATTAACAACCTGCTATATGCAGATGACACAACTTGCCTTACTAAAAGTGAAGAGGACTTGAAGCACTTCCTGAAGAAGATCAAAGACCACAGCCTTCAGTATGGATTACATCTCAACATAAATTAAACGAAAATCCTCACAACTGGACCTATAAGCAACATCATGGTAAACAGAGAAAATACTGAAGTTGTTAAAGATTTCGTTTTACTTGGATCCACGATCAATGCCCATGGAAGCAGCAGTCAAGAAATCAAACAACACATTGCATTATGCAAATCTGCTGCAAAAGACATCTTTTAAGTGCTAAAAAGCAAAGATGTCACTTTAATGACTAAAGTGTGCCTGACTCAAGCCATGGTGTTTCCAGTCACCTCATATGCATGTGCAAGCTGGACAGTGAATAAGGAAGATGGATGAATTGATGCCTTTGAATTGTGGTGTTGGTGAAGAATGCTGAATATACCACAGACTGTCAGAAGAACAAACAAATCTGTCTTGGAAGAAGTTCAGTCAGAATGCTTGTTAGAAGTGAGGATGGCGAGACTTCGACTCACATACTTCGGACATATTATCTGGAAGGGCCAGTCCCTGGAGAAGGACATCATGCTTGGTAAAATAGAGAGTCAGCGAAAAAGAGGGAGACCCTCAATGAGATGGACTGACACAGTGGCTGCAAGACTGGGCATAACAAAGATTGTGAGGATGGCACAGGACCAGGTCCTGTTTCATTCTGTTGTACACAGGGTATCCACAAGTCTGAATAGGCTCTACAGCATCTACAACAAAAAGAATGATACAGGCATGAATAAATTAGACACAGTCTCTGTCCTTAAGGAGTTTAGAGTCTAGGGGTCAACACTCTTCAGTGCAATGACAATGGTAGCACATCTACAGAGTGCTGTTAGAGCACAGGGGACGGTGATTGAAGGCAGGGTGCTGGGCAGAGGGAGGCTGTGTGGGAAGTGGCTAGAGGAAGCAGAGGGAAGAGTACTTGAGGGCATGTCTTGATGTCCCCCACCGTGGCCGGTCCGGTCCAATTGGCTTACCTTGCGCATCGCCCACATATATCAAGAACTCCTGCCTCTGTGCTTTTTCTCATGGTATTCCATCTGCATGGAATCCTTTTCCTCTTCTTAACCATCATTCATCTCACCTAATTGGCTGAAGAGTCAGTTTAAATCCATTTTGAGGAAATCACTCCAGTTTTGATCACGATACTATTATATCAGTATTGACATAAATTTGCACAATATCATTATTTACTTTTATATATTTAAAAATAATGTGTTCTTCTAGATGGTGTCCAGCTACAACCGATGACTGCTCTGACAGGGAACACAACAGAGAACCCCTGAGGGAGCAGGAGAGCAGTGGGATGCAGACCCCAAATTCTCATAAGACCAGACTTAATGGTCTGACTGAGACTGGAAGGACCCCGGTGGTCATGGCCCCCAGGCCATCTGTTGGCCCAGGACAAGAACCATTCCTGAAGCCAACTCTTCAGACCTGGATTGGACTGGACAATGGGTTGGAGAGGGATGCTGGTAAGGAGTGAGCTTCTTGGATCAAGTGGACACTTGAGACTATGTTGGCATCTCCTGCCTGGAGGGGAGATGAGACGGTGGAGGGGGTTAGAAGCTGGCGAATTGGACACGAAAAGACAGAGTGGAGGGAGAGAGCAGGCTATCTTATTAAAAAAAAAAAAAAAAAATTTATTTATTAGGGGGAGAGTAATTGGGAGTTTGTAGCAAGGTGTATACCAGTTTTTGTGTGAAAGACTGACTTGATTTGTAAACTTTCATTTAAAGCACAATAAAAGTTATAATAAAAAGTGTTCTTATTAATCGTCACCCAATTAGACTCTATACTTCTCAAACGCAAGGAAATGTCTTTTGATTCTCTTGGATGACTTTGGCTTTGAGAGACAATGAGGGGGCAGGCAGCACATTTACTGAGCACCTAAAATGTATTAGGTCCTATGCTAGCTGTTTATTCAGGCAGCAATTACTTGAGGATCATCAAATGGATCTTTAGTGAAAGAACTTAGATGGAGTAGACCTGCTACCCAGTGGATTGCACCTACCATATATGACATGGAGCTAGGGTTGCCCAAGCCTCCAAGACACAGCATGGCATCAGGGCTCAGATGAGATCTCATATTAATCATTCAAAAGCCTGCTGCCTCAATAAAGGTGACATGACTCTAGGCTGTTCTCAGTTGAAGACCCGTGTATCTTAGAAGTTTATAAATACAAAAAGACAGAAATGGTTAGATTTTCAGAAGTGTAGAGAAAGAGATAGAGAGAGAGAAAAAAGAGAGAGGAGGAGGACAGAGAGAGGGAGAAGGAAAACAGACAGGGAAAAGGAAAGAGGGAGTGGGGACAAAGAAGCAAAAGGGAGAAGGTAAGGGGAGAGAGAGACAGAGATAGAGAGAGATATCCCCTTTAAATGGTTAACTGAAGTTTATTTGAAAAGTGTAAACCTCTTTATTATGACTAAATGGAATGTAGATCTTTTTGAAGGTCTGCTTCTATCCAGGATCTCTCCAGACAGTTCTCAGCATTCCAACACTGAGGAACAGGCTTTTCTGGGTAGGTTTCCTCATGGCTATTGATTTTTCTCACAGCGATTGCTTTTTGTAGCTCTGAATAGTGCACTCTGAGTGATGATGAAGATGATATTTCTATAACTCAGTCTTATGGGTTTTACTTAACTTCGTTAGATAGTAGGGGCATCCAAGGAAGACTCAGCAAGTTGCTAAGGTGGGAGATAAAGTTATGAGGGTGCTCAAACGTAACCGGTCTAAGAGCAGATGTAGCACTACTATGCCAGGGAAGGAAATCCTTTGCTGCACCTGTGCACATTTCAAGGCATAACATTTTCCTGGATGAAAAATGCAGAGCCACTGTGAAATTCCTACTAACCTTCACCCTAAGTGTAACCCTTAGAAGTGTGTTGTGTTAGAATCCTGTTATTTAAAAATGACGACTGGAAAGATTTGTTTCTTCCATAATGCAGTCTAACACGGTCATATTGTTGTGTGTGCCATCAGGTCGATTCTGACTCACAGCAACCCTATATGAAAATAAGAACTGTTCCAAAGGGTTTCCTAGGCTATAATCTTTATGCGCCCCCACGTGTCTGTCAGTTTGTCATACCATGGGTACTTGCGTGTTGCTGTGATGCTGGAAGCTATGTCACTGGTATTCAAACACCAGCAGGGTCTCCCATGGTGGACAGGTTTCAGATGAGCTTCCAGATTAAGGCAGACTAGGAAGAGGGACCTGATGGTCTACTTCTGAGAAGAATTAGCCAGTGAAAACCCTATGAATAGCAGTGGAACACTGTCTGATATAGTGCTGGAAGATGAACCCCTCAGGTTAGAAGGCACTCAAAATACGACTGGGGAAGAGCTGCCTCCTCAGAGTAGAGTCAACCTTAATGACATGGATGGAATCATGCTTTTGGGACCTTCACTTGCTGACATAGCATGACTCAGAATGACAAGAAACAGCTGCAAACATTCATTAATAATTGGAACATGGAATGCATGCAGTATGAATCTAGGAAAATTGGAAATTGTCAAAAATGAAATTGAACACATAAATATCAATATCCTAGGCATTAGTGAGGTGAAATGGACTGGTACTGGCTATTCTGAATTGGACAATCATATGGTCTACTATGCTGGGCATGACAACTTGAAGAGGAATGGTGTTCCATTTATCATCAAAAAGAACATTTTAACATCTATCCTGAAGTACAATGCTGTCAGTGACAAGATACTATCCACATGCCTACAAGGAAGACCAGTTAATACGACTCTTATTCAAATTTACGCACCAACCACTAAGGCCAAAGATGAAGAAACTGAAGATTTTTACCAGTTCTGCAGTCTAAAATTGATCAAACATGCAATCAGGATGCATTGATAATTACTGGTGATTGGAATGAGAAAGTTGGGAACAAAGAAGAATCGGTAGTTGGAAAATACAGCCTTGGTGATACAAACGATGCTGGAGATTGCATGATAGAATTTTGCAAGACCAATGACTTCTTCATTGCAAATACCTTTTTTCACCAACATATATGGAGACTATACATGTGGACCTCAGCAGATGGAATACACAGGAATCAAATTGACTACATCCGTGGGAACAGATGATGGAAAAGATCAATATCATTAGTCAGAACAAGGCCAGGGGCTGAGTGCAGAACAGACCATCAATTGCTCATATGCAAGTTCAAGTTGAAACAGAAGAAAATTTGAACACGTCCACAAGAGCCAAAGTATGACCTTGCATATATCCCACCTGAATTTACAGACCATCTCGAGAATAGATTTGATGAGTTGAATGCTAATGACTGAAGACCAGATGAGTTATAGAATAGCATCAGGACATCATACATAAAGAAAGTAAGACATCATTAAAAAGACAGGAAAGAAAGACCGAAATGGATGCCAGAAGAGACTCTGAAACTTGCTCTTGAAAGTTGAGTTGCTAAAGTAAAAGGAACAAATGATGAAGTCAAAGAACTGAACAGAAGATTTCAAAGGGCAGCTTGAGAAAACTAAGTATTATGACATGTGCAAAGACCTAGAGGTAGAAAACAAAAAGGGAAGAACATGCTTGGCATTCTCAAGCTGAAAGAACTGAAGAAAAAATTCAGGCAATATTGAAGGATTCTATCAGGAAAATATTAAAGAAGGCAGGAAGAATCAAAAGAAGATAGAATACACAGAGTCACTATACCAAAAAGAATTGATTGATGTTCAATCATCTTGGAAGGCAGCAATATGATCAAGAACCGATGGTGCTGAAGGAAGAAGTCCAAGCTGCACTGAAAGCATTGGAGAAAAACAAGTCTCCAGGAATTGATGGAATACCAACTGAGATGTTTCAATAAATGGATGCAGCACTGGAAGTGCTCACCCATCTATGCCAAGAAATTTGGAAGACAGCTACCTGGCCAGCTGACTGGAAGAGATCCATATTTATACCTATTCCCAAGAAAGGTGATCCAACAGAATGCGGAAATTATCTAACAATATCATTAATATCACACGCAAGTAAAATTTTGCTGAAGATCATTCAAAAGAAGCTTCAGCAGTATATTGACAGGGAACTGCCAGAAATTCAGGCCAGTTTCAGAAGAGGATGTGAAACAAGGGATATCATTGCTAATATCAGATGATCCTGGCTGAAGGCAGAGAATACCAGGAAGATGTTTACCTGTGTTTTATTGACTATGCTAAGGCATTCGACTGTGTGGATCATAACCAATTATGGATAACATTGTGAAGAATGGGAATCTCAGAACACTTAATTATGCTCATGAGGAATCTGTACATAGATCAAGAGGCACGACAAGGGGATACTGTGTGGTTTAAAGTCAGGAAAGGTGTGCGTCAGGGTTGCACCCTTTCACCATAACTATTCAATCTGTATGCTGAGCAAATAATCCGAGAAGCTGGACTATATGAAGAAAGGGGCATCAGGATTGGAGGAGGACTCATTAACAACCTGTGTTAAGCAGATTCCACAACCTTGCTTGCTGAAAGTGAAGAGAACTTGAAGCACTCACTGATGAAGATCAAAAACCACATCCTTAAGTATGGATTACAATTCAACATAAAGAATATAAAAATCCTCACAACTGGACCAATAAGCAACATCATGATAAATGGAGGAAATATTGATGTTGTCAAGTATTTCATCCTACTTGGATCCACAATCAACATCCATGGATGCAGCAGTCAAGAAATTAAAAGATAGATTGCATCGGGGACTGCCAAAAGAATGAATCAGATCTGTCTTGGAAGAAGTACGAACAGAATGTTTCTCAGAAGCGAGGATGGCGAGACTACACCTCATACATTTTGGACAAGTTATCAGGAGGGATCAGCCCTTAGGGAAAGACTTCATGCTTGATAAAGTAGAGGGTAAGCGAAAAAGAAGAATACCCTCAATGAGATGGAATGACACAGTGGCTGCAACAATGGACTCAGGCATGACGATTCTGAGGATGGTACAGGACTGCGCAGTGTTTCATTCTCTTGTACACAGGGTTGCTATGAGTCATAATTGACTCAGCAGCCCCAAACAACAACAGTCTCTATGGGAGCAGATCACCACGTCTGTTCTTCTGTGGAGTTTCCCATGAGTTTGAACGGCCAACCTTTCAGTTAGCAGTGGAATGCTTAACCATTGTGTCACGAGGGCTCCCTAGAGCCAAACATACTAAATTCTGGCCTAACAGCAGATACACCTGCTGCACTGATGCTTGGTTCACAACCCACCAAGGACCTCTGATCCAAGGACCTCAGCTGCTGGTAGCCCTTTCACATGTCCTCTTCTTAGCTTTTCCCAGGGCCCAGGCATCAGAAATCCCACCCACCAGGACAGAATTTCAGATTAAGGGAGGAATGTACATGAGCACAAAAAAGGCTGTTATCTAAGCCAGCAGGATTTTTTGTCTGAAAATGTTTTTTGGAAAAATTTTTTTTTAATTTTAGAAATGTCTTATTTTTAATGTGTAATAGTTTTGCCCTACTAAAAATGCAAATTCAGTACCACAAACTGCAAACCACCATCTGCTGCTTGAAACATCTTTATCCCCAGCAGATGACTTCTCCGAAGGTGCCCAGATTCTCATGTGGTTGCAGGTGGTTCTTACAACAGCTCTTCTCAAATTTGACAAGATTAATGACAGAAAATTAGTCAAGACAAGTGTTTCCCTGTTTGGCTTATCCTACCCTTGCTTTACTTGTAGGAGAAAAGAATTTCCTGTTCATATTACTTAGTAATAAGTCGATGGGAAAGTGAATACAAAATGAAACACTACAAACTCCGGCAATGCAACCCCCCATACACACCACAATCCTCTTAGAAGAAAAAAACACTTGTCATAGGAGTGCGTTCTCAACAGAAAAAAACAAATAGGTCTTTTAATCCCAGCAATTCAATTAGCAAACACTACCTTGCATTTTGCCAGAACTGCATGTGTGTGAGGAAGCGGTCCTTCAGATGGCCCATACAGCTATAAAAAGGAACACCCCTCCCAATCCACTGCACCCTGTGTAGCAAGGCACATAGGTTTTGGCATATAAAAATGACAGGGGGAGGGACTTTTAAAGGTCCCAAGTGGGAGGACATATAATAGAGTTTTTTAGCCCACCTCACTAGCCTGGCTAGCCTGGGGGGATCAGTGAAGTAAGGCCCTTTGAGTCCCTTGCCTACAGTACAAAGTGGCGTACACATAGAAGAGTCGTCATCTCGTCCTAGAAGGCCCCCCCAAGTCATAGGGAGGACTGGCTCAAAAAGTGATCTGCATTTGTTTTGATGTGCTGTCTGCTCCTTTGTGTAAGTAATAAAAGTTACTATTCTCCATATGCTAATGCCCTGGGAGTATTCTGTATGTTCAGGCTCTAACTGGATGAAGGCAGCACCTGTGGATTGGTTGATGTCACTGGGTGGAATCCTGGTCCTAGTAGTCTCTTATTGCTGCTTAAAATTTTAAGGTAACCCGTGAGTACATCACAATGTGGTACTGTCCTGCTTCCCTAAATATCTCCTACTAATCCAAACTCAAACTCAAAGCAAGTTATGCCAAAAAGTGATGCCAAGGACTTCAATGGTTAATATTTATGTCAATTCTTTTATATAGATGACAACACATATTTGAAGTCTCTTCAGTAAATACTACAAAAGGTATGGAAAACCAGTTTAATTCTCAAAAATAGAAGCAGCAAGTGGAAGACACAACAGATCTTAAAACACCTGAAGTAAACATGTTCCAGATATTGGTATGTCTGATACGGAAGAGCCATGTAACATGAGACTGCAGAGAAAGTTTAGAAGCTAAAAGTAAAAATCTATGACTTTCCTTTAAGCACACAAAACATAGTAGGTAAAAATTCTGAGAGGGCAGTAACTTTTCTATCTTAATTAATGGCCCCATTAATCAAGCTAGAAACCTTGGCTCTCCACTATCCATCTCCGGTTGTTCACCAAATGTTGTTAATTCTAGGTATTTCTTGAGTCAGTGCCCACCTCTCCACTTCCATGCCCTGGTGTAAACTCGGGCCCTTAGCAACCCCTGTGTAATGGACAGGTTGGACAACCCTGGGATGGAAAGCAAGGTGGCTTCCCTGCAGCTGTAAACACCATATGGGGGGTCGGGGCTGGGCAGGGGGTGGGGAGCAGGGTATGCTCCCCATGAGCCACGAAACATGGGAAAACTATAGGGCAGTGGGCATTCTTGGAAGGGTTTTCTAGACAAGCT
This sequence comes from Loxodonta africana, assembly GCF_030014295.1. NCBI lineage: Eukaryota > Metazoa > Chordata > Mammalia > Proboscidea > Elephantidae > Loxodonta > Loxodonta africana. The sequence continues at coordinate 39,921,768 of NC_087342.1, forward strand.
GGCTTTTGGGATTTCTATTTGGGCTCCACGAAATAGTATTTACAGAGCAGCTATGTGAGCATGGAGGCTACACTGGTAAGATGGGTGCTTATAGCTGCATTTCCAGAAAGGTGGTACGTGTCAAGCCTCCTAGTGTGAGCTGGGGAGAAAAAGGGACTTAAGCTTCCAGGAGCAGGGGAAAAGACCAAAACTACCCTTGAAAAACCCATCGAGTCTTCCTTTTTCATCAGAAAGCACAGTGGTTAAGTGCTCTCCTGCTAACCGAAAGGTCAGTGGTTCGAACCCACCAGTCTCTCTACAGGAGAAAGGTTTAGCAGTCTGCTTCTGTAAAGATTTACAGCCTTGGAAAGCCTATGCGGGCAGCTCTACTTTGTCCTATACGGTCCTATGAGTCGAAATCAACTTGATGGCAATGGGTTTGGTTTTCCTGAGTTCTTAAAGGCTCAAAAGCTATGATTTAGCTTCCTTTTGTTCTCCTTGCACTCTACTTGGGGTTTCTGGTTTGGTAAGCTGTTTGCTTCTGATGTAACCCCACTGTTTCCACTGCAACCTTTTTCTTTTATACATCACAACTTTTTTTTTTTTTTTTTTAAATAATTTTTATTGTGCTTTAAGTGAGAGTTTAAAAATGAGGTCAGTCTCTCACACAAAAACTTATATACACCTTTCTACATACTCCCAGTTACTCGCCCCCAATGAGATAGCCCCCTCTCTCCCTCCACTCTCTTTTCATGTCCATTTTGCCAGCTTCTAAGCCCCTCCACCCTCTCATCTCCCCTCCAGGCAGGAGATGCCAACATAGTCTCAAGTATCCACCTGATCCAAGAAGCTCGCCCCTCACCAGCATTCCCCTCCAACCCATTGTCCAGTCCAATCTAAGTCTGAAGACTTGGCTTCAGAAATGGTTCCTGTCCTGGGCCAACAGATGGTCTGGGGACCATGACCACCGGGGTCCTTCTAGTCTCAGTCAGACCATTAATGCTGGTCTTTTTATGAGAATTTGGGGTCTGCATCCCACTGCTCTCCTGCTCCCTCAGGGGTTCTCTCTTGTGTTCCCTGTCAGAGCAGTCATTGGTTGTAGCTGGGCACCATCTAGTTCTTCTGGTCTCAGGATGATGTAGTCTCTGGTTCATGTGGCCCTTTCTGTCTCTTGGCTCCTAATTGTCTTGTGTCTTTGGTGTTCTTCATTCTCCTTTGCTCCAGGTGGGTTGAGACCAATTGATACATCTCAGATGGCTGCCTGCTAGTGTTTAAGACCCCAGATGCCACTCTTCAAAGTGGGATGTAGAATGTTTTCTTAATAGATTTTATTATGCCAATTGATTTAGATGTTCCCTGAAACCATGGTACCCAAACCTCTGCCCCTGCTACACTGGCCTTCGAAGCATTCAGCTTAGTCAGGAAACTACTTTGTTTTAGGTTTAGTCCAGTTGTGCTGACCTCCCCTGTATTGTGTGTTGTCTTTCCCTTCACCTAATGTAGTTCTTATCTGCTGTTTAATTAGTGAATACACCTCTTTCACCCTCCCTCCCTCCCCCTTCTCCTAACCACAAAAGAATGTTTTCTTCTCAGTTTAAACTATTTCTCAAGCTCTTATAATAGTGGTCTTATACAATATTTGTCCTTTTGTAACTGACTAATTTCACTCAGCATAATGCCTTCCAGGTTCCTCCATGTTATGAAATGTTTCACAGATTCCTCACTGTTCTTTATCGATGTGTATTACTTCATTGTGTGAATATACCATAATTTATTTATCCATTTATCCATTGATGGGCACCTTGGTTGCTTCCATCTTTTTGCTATTGTAAACAGTGCTGCAATAAACATGTGTGTGCATATATTTGTTTGTGTAAAGGCTCTTATTTCTCTGAGATATATTCCGAGCAGTGGGATTGCTGGATCATATGGAAGTTCTATTTTTAGCTTTCTAAAGAGGAGCCAAATCGATTCCTAAAGTGGTTGTACCATTTTACATTTCCACCAGCAGTGCATACGTGTTCCAATCTCTCCACAGCTTCTCCAACATTTATTATTTTGTGTTTTTGGATTAATGCCAGCCTTGTTGGAGTGAGATGAAATCTCACTGTAGTTTTGATCTGCATTTCTCTAATGGCTAATGATCGTGAACATTTCCTCACGTATCTGTTAGCTACCTGAATGTTTTCTTTAGTGAAGTGTCTATTCATTATCTTTTGCCCATTTTTTAATTGGGTTATTTGTCTTTTTGTAGTTGAGTTTTTGCAGTATCACGTAGATTTTAGAAATCAGGCGCTCATTGGAAATGTCACAGCTAAAACCTTTTTCCCAGTCTGTAGGTAGTCTTTCTACTCTTTTGGTGAAGTCTTTGGATGAACATAGGTGTTTGTTTCTTAGGAGATCCCAGTTATCTCCTTTTTCTTCTGAACTCTTAATAATGTTTTGCATGCTGTTTATGCCATGTATTAGGGCTCCTAACGTTGTCCCTATTTTTTCTTCCATATCTCTAACGTTTTAGATTTTATGTTTAGGTCTTTGATCCACTTTGAGCTCATTTTTGTGCATGGAGTGAGGTATGGGTCTTGTTTAATTTTTTGAAGATGGATATCCAGTTATGCCAGCACCATTTGTTAAAAAGAATGTCTTTTCCCCATATAACTGTTTTAAGGCCTTTGTCAAATATCAACTGCTCATATGTGGATGGACTTATGTCTGGATTCTCAAGTCTGTTCCATTGTTCTATGTATCTGTTGCTGTACCAGTATCAGGCTGTTTTGACTACTGTGGCTGTATAATAGTTTTTAAAATCAGGTAGCGTGAGGCCTCCCACTTTGTTCTTGTTTTTCAGTAATGCTTTACTTATCCCTTCCATGTGAAGTTGGTGATTTGTTTCTCCATCTCATTAAAGAATGTCGTTGGGATTTGGATCGGAATTGCATTAAATGTATAGATCGCTTTTGGTAGAACGGACATTTTTATAATGTTAAGTCTTCCTATCCATGAGCAAGGTATGTTTTTCCACTTATGTAAGTCTCTTTTGGTTTCTTGCACAAGTGTACTGTAGTTTTCTTTGTATAAGTCTTTTACATCTCTGGTAAGATTTATTCCTAAGTATTTTATCTTCTTGGGGGCTACTGTATCTTCGATATTCTTTTTGTTGATGTAGAGGAATCCAACTGATTTTTGTATGTTTATCTCGTATCCCGATACGAGGATTCCTTAGGGTTTTCTGTGTATAAGATCATGTCATCTGCAAATAGAGATACTTTTACTTCTTCCTTGCCAATCTGGGTGCGTTTTATTTCTTTATCTAGCCTAATTGCTCTAACTAGGACCTCCAACACAATGCTGAATAAGAGCAGTGACAAAGGGTATCCTTGTCTGGTTCCGGATCTCAATGGGAATGCATTCAGGCTGTCTGCATTTAGGGTGATGCTGGCTATTGGCTTTTTACAAATCCTCTTTATTATGTTGAGGAATTTTCCTTCTGTTCCTATTTTGCTGAGAGTTTTTATCATGAATGGGTGTTGAACTTTGTCAAATGCCTTTCCTGCATCAATTGATAAAATCATATCTTTTGTTTTAATTCTGTGGTGGATTACATTAATTGTTTTTCTAATGTTGAGCCATCCCTGCATACCTGGTATGAATCCCACTTGGTCATGGTGAATTATTTTTTTGACATGTTGTTGAATTGTATTCGCTAGAATTTTGTTGAGGATTTTTGCATCTACGTTCATGAGGGATATAGGTCTATAATTTTCTTTTCTTGTGGTGTCTTTACCTGGTTTGGTATCAGGGGTATGGTGGCTTCATAGAATGAGCTTCATAGTATTCCATCCTTTTCTATGCTCTGAAATACCTTTAGTAGTAGTGGTGTTAACTCTTGTCTGAAAGTTTGATAGAACTCTGCAGTGAAGCCATCTGGACAGGGCTGTTTTTTTGTTGGGAGTTTTCTGATTGCCTTTTCAATGTCTTCTTTTGTTATGGGTCTACTTAGTTGTTCTACCTCTGTTTGTGTTAGTTTAGGTAGGTAGTGCGTTTCTGGAAATTCATCCATTTCTTCTCGTTTTTCAAATTTGTTTGAGTACAATTTTTCATAGTAATCTGATAGGATTTTTTTTAAGTTGGGTCTGTTGTAATATTGCCCATCTCATTTCTTATTTGGGTTGTTTGCTTCCTCTCCTGTTTTTCTTTTGTCAGTTTGGCCAGTGGTTTATCAATTTTGTGATTTTCTCAAAAAACCAGCTTTTGGTCTCATTAATTCTTTCAATTGTTTTTCTGTTTTCTATTTCATTTAGTTCAGCTCTAATTTTTATCATTTGTTTTCTTCTGGCGCCTGTGGGTTTCTTTTGTTGCTCTGTTTCTATTTGTTCAAGTTGTAGGGATAATTCTTTGATTTTGGCCTGTTCTCTTTGGATGTGTGCATTGATTGATGTAAATTGGCCTCTCAGCACTGCTTTTGCTGTGTCCCAAAGGTTCTGATAGGAACTGTTTTCCTTCTCATTGGATTCTCTGAATTTCTTTATTCCATCCTTAATGTCTTCTATAATCCAGTCTTTTTTGAGCAGGGTACTGTTCAGTTTCCAAGTGTTTGATTTCTTTTCCCTGCTTTTTCTGTTATTGATTTCCACTTTTATGGCCTTATGGTCAGAGAAGGTGCTTTGTAATGTTTTGGACTCTGCTAAGGCTTTATGACCTAATATGGGTTCCGGGTTATGTGGTCTATTCTAGAGAATGTTCCATTGCACTAGAGAAGAAAGTACAGTTGGTTGCTGTTGGGTGGAGTGTTCTGTATATGTCTATGAGGTCAATTTGGTTGATTGTGGCATTGAGGTCTTCCGTGTCTTCATTGAGCTTCTTCCTGGATGTCCTGTCCTTCACCAAAAGTGGTGTGTTGAAGTCTCCTACTATTATTGTGGAGCTATCTCACTTTTCAATGATAGAGTTAGTTTTATGTATCTTGCAGCCCTGTCACTGTGTGCATAAATATTTAATATGGTTATATCTTCTTGGTGTATTGTCCCTTTAATCATTATATAGTGTCCTTCCTTATCCTTTCTGATGGATTTAACTTTAAAGTCTATTTTGTCAGAAATTAATATTGCCACTCCTGCTCTTTTTTGATTGTTGTTTGCTTGATATATTTTTTTCCATCCTTTGACTTTTAGTTTGTGTCTCTAAGCCTAAGGTGTGTCTCTTGTAGGCAGCATATAGACGGATGTTGTTTCTTCATCCATTCTGCCACTCTCTTTCTCTTTATTGGTACACTTAGTCCATTTACATTCAGGGTAATTATGGATAGGTATGAATTTAGTGCTATCATTTTGATGTCTTTTTTTGTGTGTTTTTGACAGTTTCTTTTTCCCACTTAATTTTATGTGCCGAGTAGATTATCTTTATATATTGTCCTTTCCTCATATTTGTTGTTGATTTTGTTTCTGCTGAGTCTATTTTTTTCTTGTATTTTATTTTGATGAGTAGGATAGTTTGTCTCCTTTGTGGTTACCTTAGTATTTACCTGTATTTTTATAAATTTAAACCTAACTTTTATTTCTTTATATCACCATATCTTCCTCTCCACAGGGAAGGTGTATGATTACATCTCTTAGTTCCTCTTTTTTATTTTAATGTTATCTTCTTTTATATAATAAGATCGATGTTACCCTGTTTTGAGGTTTTTTTTTTTTTTTATAATCTTGCTTTGTTTTTTTGGATTTCCCTGTCTGGGTTGACTTCTGGTTGCCCTGCCCAGTGTTCTAGTCTTGGGTTGATATCTGGTATTACTGATTTTCTAACCAAAGAATTCCCTTTAGTATTTCTTGTAGTTTTGTTCTGGTTTTTACGAGTTCCCTAAACTTGTGTTTATCCAGAAATGTCTTAATTTTACCTTCATATTTAACAGACATCTTTGCTGGATATATGATTCTTGGCAGGCAATTTTTTTCCTTCAATTTTTTAAATATGTCATCCCATTGCCTTCTTGCCAGCAGGGTTTCTGCTGAGTAGTCCGAGTTTATTCTTATTGGCTCTCCTTTGTAGGTGACTTTTCGTTTATCCCTTGCTGCTCTTATAATTCTGTCTTTATCTTTGGTTTTGGCAAGTTTGATTATAATATGTCTAGGTGACTTTCTTTTAAGGTCTACCTTATGTGGAGTTCGATGAGCATCTTGGATAGATATCTTCTCATCTTTCACGATATCAGGGAAGTTTTCTGCCAACAAATCTTCAAGAATTTTCTCTGTATTTTCTGTTATCCCTCCATGTTCTGGTACTACAATCACTTGTAGGTTATTTCTCTTGATAAAGTCGCACACGATTGTTAAGTTTTCTTCATTTTTTAAAATTCTTTTATCTGATTTTTCTGCAAATATATTAGTGCCAAGTGATTTATCTTTCAGTTCAGAAATTCTAGCTTCTACTTGGTCAATTCTGCTTCTCACTTTCTATTGAGTTGTCTAATTCTGTAATTTCATTGTTAATCTTCTGAATTTCTGATTGCTGTCTATGGATTTTTCTAGCTTCTTAAACTTTTCATTATGTTCCTGAATAATCTTTCTAATTTCTTCAATTGTTTTATCTCTGTGTTCCTTGGCTTGTTCTGCGTATTGCCTCTTTTCCTTCCTGATATCTTGAAAGGTTCTGTATATTAAACTTTTGTATTCTGTCTCTGGTAATTCCAGGAATGCACTTTCCTCTAGAAGATCCCTGGATTCTTTGTTTTGAGAGCCTGTTGAGGTGATCACGGACTGTTTCTTTATGTGACTTGATATTGACTGTTGTCTCCGAGCCATCTATAAGTTATTGTATTAGTTTATGCTTGCTTACTGCGTTGTAGCTTCTTGCTTTGTTTTGTTTTGGTATACCCCTATGGGTTGCTTGAGTGAGCTAGCTTGATTATTTTCACCTTTGGAGCTCTGACATCCTGTCCCCAGCTGGCTAGAGCTGTTATTAGGTATATCGGTCTAGGAGTCCATTCACTTTTCTTGTATGAATTCAGCTCAGGTTTCCAGGTAGCTCATCATCAAGTTTGTGATACAGGCTCTGTCCTACAGTCTTAGAGGGGCAGGGGTGATTGGCATATATACTGGTGTCCAGTTGAAGCAGGGGTCATGCTCCAAACAAGGCAGGGGGCTGAGAAGTGACCCCTAAGTGTCTCTAAGGAAAGCGCTTCCCTATTCCCTAGAGCGTGCAGGTGGTTGGGTTCTGTAGCTGGACAATGGGCACCCAAAGTTTTTGGTTGTAAGGATTGGGAGGTACCAGTTATCTCTGGGCCCCTGTCGCGTGTGGCTGGGTGGCCTGAGTGGGGCTACCAGTCCTTAGGTCCCTGATATGGGTAGGTAAGGACCTTGTTTAATAGGCAAAGCAATGTCAAACATCAAACACCCACCTCTCAACTGCACAGCTGAAATGGCTGGAGTTTGCCAACAAGGGCCTATTCTCCCGAAATAGGCCCATACAGGCTCATGTAGAAGGGAAAGGTGCTCAAAGTCTACGGACAGTTTATGCCTGGACAGGAGCCACTTCTGTCCTGAGCTCCCCTGGTTAGTGGAGCTAGCAAATTATCTCTTCCCTCAATTGCAAATTTTTTCCTTCCCCAGGGCCGGGAGGTGCTCAATAGGGCCTATCTCAGGCCCAGGGAATTCAGCTGCTGAAACCGGCTTGGGGGTCGGGGGGCACGGTAAAATACATGCAAGTACTTAGCTTTTGCTGATAGCGTCGCTCTTCTCAGGTTCTGGAGGTGTGAGTAGGCTGCATGGCTGTGTGCTTTTCCCTGAGGAAACTGTGCCAAATGCTAGTACCATTCCCCTGCTGCTGCTCTGGTAATGGTGCCTGAGGGCTCCCCATGATTCAGGTCCGGTAACTCGTCTCAGCTTCTGAACTGTCTCTTCCTCCCCCGCCCCTCAGTTCGTTTTCTAAGTTTGCCTTTGAAGCTCAGGGCTCTCAGCTTGTCACAAATATATTCGTTTCACTTGTTTTTTGGGTCTTTCTTGTAAAGAGGGCTCACTGGAAGTGTCTATTCTGCCATCTTGGCTCTGCCTCCTCACAAAGGTTTTTGAAAGGTCATAAACCAGAAGGATGAGAAGTGCGATATAAAGGAAAGAGGGACCTTGTGAGTCAGAAAATAGTCAGCTCAAGTCCTGGTTCTATTGCTCACTAGCTGCGTGACCAGGGGAAGGTGCTTAGCTTCACTGTGCCTCAGGTTCCTGCCCAGTAAAAAAGCAGCCCAGCCTGGAACTAAATGAGCAACTGTGCAGCCCATGGTATACTGCTGGGTTCCTATTAAAGGGCTATGCAATGCTACGGGGAACACGTGCTGTTTGTGTCTATCCAGCACCCCTGTTCTGCTTTCTTTTAGTGATGTCACCCCACTTCTGGGGGAGGACTATGCTGTCTTCCCTGCAACCCCTGTACTCCCAGTGGTGCTGCCAGTCCTGGAGCTCTTTCTCCCTGACATAGCCCACACTTGGGCTATAGGGATTGGTCTAGAGATGGTCATAGGGCCCAAATGGGGCCAAATGGAATCCTTCCTTGGGATTTTTCTAAGAGGATAGCAATCAGAAACGGTTCTATTTCTCTCTGACTGCATTAGGATGCATCCCCAGAGATGCTGTCAGTGATGTCCTCTGCCATTAGAAGAGGCTGAAGAAAGGAAGGTGGCAGTCCTAGAGTGGCCAAACTGAATGGCAGAGAGCCCCCATGATGTTCCTGGTCCCAGGCGGGCAGTGCTCCTGGTCCCAGGTAGACAGAGCCCCAACAGTGTCCCCAGTGCCAACCCCATGGACCTCTTTCTGCTTAGGCTACTTTGAGTTCAGTTTTAGTCCCTTAAAAACAAAAGAATAAAAATGTAAATTCACTTTTCTGCCCCTGCTAATATAAATACTTTCATGTGCTTAAGCTTTGTTCCATTACCATGGATATTTCACACATTAAAAAAAAAAAAGTTATATATATCATCCTCCACAATGTTTGGTGCTTAACAGAACACTCCCAATAATAAAACATCATGTTTCATTTCTAAGAAAATACAAAGTGCATATATTTTTAGAGCTGTTTCCCACATTTTACTTTTTCCCCTTAGACTTCCTTAGCTATAATCTATGTTAGTCACATATACAATATAAAGTTGTTAAAATGCTTGAGAGTTTCTTCATTTTTAAAAAGTTATTACTATAAAGTGGAGGGTATTACTTTCCTCTAAACTATGTGCATAAATAAAGAGTTCCTAGGGTTGTGTAGAAGCAATGTGGATTCAGTACTAAAAAAACATAAAAATGTATCAAATTCAAGTGCTAAACAATTCAAAAATGCATTTTTAATTTTCAAGACCACAAAACAATTTGGACAATTTTCTTGAAAGGTGAAATATCTTCTTAAAAAAAGATGAAATAGAGGGTATAATGACAATCTAGATGAAATTACAATTTAAAGATTATTTTGCATTCTCATGCTTTTATTTTTATTTAATTTTTCAACTCCCAGCGTTTATTTAAAATAAAGACCATATTTTTGCTTTTTCATTTTTCTTCACTAATTAGTTACTTGCACAACGTTTTTATGCAAAACAAAATGCATAAGTAAGCTGGCTAATGTAAGGGAGAAAATGTAGGTCAATAAAAAAAGACATATAAGGCAATTTTAATTAAAAGTTTTGCTCTACAGATTACAATTCAGAAGCAGTATTACCTTAAGACACTAGAAAGAAGGACACTGATGTATCAACTTTCACTTAATCATGAGATTTAAGCAATGTCAAATGTTTCAACGGATAATCTAATAGGTAAGCATCTTAAATGCTTCCAAAACAAAAAAAGGAAAAGCAAAACAAAAACTCTTGGACATTCTCGGATTTCCAAGATTATTTTTTATGAATTGTCCATTATAACTTTTGAAGTAAGCAAACTATACTTTATGAATTAAATTATTAGTTCATTTGAAGGAACTTAACTCATCGAGCACTGGTGGGATTGGGTGTTTAGTTATTATTGGATAAACCACATGGCTCTTTGCACTATCAAAACACAATATCCTATTTCATGCTGGAGAGCACTTTAGTCATGGTACTGCCAGAATCAATTCCAGAAACTCTGGCTTTAGACTTTGGAGATGGTAGTCATCTTTTAATCTAGCTCTTTCCCAACCATATGAAAGGGAAGAGGAAGGGATGGTTCTTGTTTTTTAGTTCTCTGTCTCATCTGAGAAAATTCCTTATTAGTGGCAGGAACAGAAAGTCCAGAAAATTCTTTTTACCTCAGTTTATCAGAGGATAAATTCAGTTCAATTGCAATTGGTTTGATTAGCCTTTAAATAACCTTTTGAAGAGCAGAGATGTGATGTAAAGAAACAAAGGAGCTGAGCAATCCACAGGTACCACTGACCTGCTCTCACAGTAAGCCCTTGAATTTTTAAAAATTTTTATTGTGCTTTAAGTGGAAGTTCACAAATCAAGTCAGTGTCTCATACAAAAATTTATATACACCTTGCTATATATTCCTAGTTGCTCTCCCTCTAATGAGACAGCACACTCCTTCCCTCCACCCTCTCTGTGTCCATTCAGCCAGCTTCTGATCCCCTCTGCCTTCTCATCTCCCCTCCAGACAGGAGCTGCCCACGTAATCTTATGTGTCTACTTGATCCAAGAAGCTCACTCCTCACCAGCATCATTTTCTATCCTATAGTCCAGTCCATTCTCGGTCTGAAGAGTTGGCTTTGGGAATGGTTCCTGTCTTGGGCTAACAGAAGGTCTGGGGACCATGACCACTGAGGTCCATCTAGTCTCAGTCAGGCCATTAAGTCTAGCCTTTGTATAAGAATTTGAGGTCTGCATCCCACTACTCTCCTGCTCCCCCAGGGGTTCTCTGTTGCGTTCTCTATCAGGGCAGTCATTGGGTGTCGCTGAGCATTGTCTAGTTCTTCTGGTCTCAGGCTGATGTAGTATCTGATTTATGTGGCCCTTTCTATCGCTTGGGCTCATAATTACCTTGTGTCTTTGGTGTAGCCCTTGACGTTTTAAGTTTTTTTACTCAATAAAGCCCACCCAAATTGAAAATCTAATCTCCCAACTTTCAAACACAGTTTCCATTATTGATTCACTAGCACATCGTTTTATTCACTCTATGTCTGAAACTGTGCTGGACACAATGAAAGGCCTAGAAAGGAATCAGAGCCCAGATTCCACCCTCAAGGAATCTACTGTCTAGTCTACCAGAGAAGGAAAATTCAGAGATGGCTAAATATAAGGGAGAAGTGACAAAGGACTGGACTTGGTCATTGTCAAAGTTCCCTAGACTAGCAACCTCATGTTGTCTGTGAGCTTGTTAGAAATTCAGAGTCTCAGGCGCCACCCAGCCCTCCAGAATCTGCATATGCTTTTTAACAAGATCCCCAGATAATTCACATACATACATATTAGTATTTGAAAACCACTGCTCTACAAGTCACGATACAGATTCAGAAATAAAGGTTCTAATTTTGATGGCACTTTGATGTCTAAGGTATGCCTGTCTCCAGCCTTGGTCTTCTCTATCACCTCATATGCATGTGAAAGCTAGAGACAATGAAAAAGGAAGAAAGAAGAATCGATGCATCCGAACTGTGGTGTTGGTGAAGAATATTGAATATACCACAGACTGTCAGAAGAATAAACAAATATATCTTAGAAGAAATACAACCAAAATGTTCCTTAAAAGTGAAAATAATGAGACTTACCTCAATTACACTGGATAAATAATCAGTAAAGACCAATTTCTAGAGAGGGACATCATGGGTGGTAAAGTAGAGGGTCAGCGAAGATGAGGAAAAATTAGATGGATTGACTCAATACCCAAAACAATGAACGCAAACATACCAAAGCTCAGGAAGATGGTGCAGGACTAGGCAACATTTTGTTCTATTATACTTAAAGTTGCTATGAGTCAGAGCTGACTCAACCTAACAGTTCGGATGACTGGTCAATTACTTCTCAGAAGATGTTAGGTGTTGGAGAGGATGAGCTGTCTTTGTAGCTCTGCAACCTCTATAAACTAAAATTGAAGAAACTTGTTCTTCCTGTCTGCTAAGTCCCACCTGAACAAGAGCATAAACCATCAGTGTGAATTTTCTGTTTCTTGTCCCCAAACATACAATAATGTTCTCAGATAAGATGATGAGATCTAAAAAGCAAGGGCCATGCCTTCCTCTTCCTTTTATTGCTTCTACATTTTATCCGCCTGTTGTGTTCACTGTTGACCAATATTACTGTCAATCGATTACCCACTTCAGTAATAATAATAAAAAAAAAATAGCAAACGCTCATATAGAGATTAGGATGTATCAGGAACTGTTTTAGGTGCTTTACAAACATATATTAACTCATTTAATCCTTATACCATCCCTGTGTGGTAGGCAGCCTTATTACTCCCATAATTCTATATAAGGCTACATAATTCCCCTAGGAAGCTGCAGAGCCAGGACTCAAAGCCAGGTAGTGTGGCTCATGAACTGTGCTTCCAACCACAATGTTATGCCACATTGTGTGCAGATAAGGACAAATGACTTAGGAATAGAATTGAGATAAATTAAAATAGCATACTTGGGAGAGAGGCATGTAAAAAATATAAAAACATGTTTTCTCCAATTGTAATAAAATTAAGATTACTGAAGTATAACACTATCCTTGGCCTTCTAAGATCTGTTCAGACCACAGTGTTTTCTTTGTTCATCTGCCTGGTTACTGATGGTGAAGACACTGTTCCCAAGAAAGACTCACTGGCCCTGTCAAAAGTTCACCAGCTGCACCAGGGAACTCTGGAGCTGAGGTGCAGCCTGGCCCTCATATGGAATTGCCTGTGGCTTTCCAACTCTTCTTCCAGCTGAGATTGGTATGCTGATGCACGGGGCTAAGGAAGATCCAGAGGAAGCAATAATAATAATAATAAAGTAAACAATAAAACATAATTAACAGAAAGTATCCACAAAGCCACCATGATTTTGTTGTCTGTACTCGAGAAGGAATTTTATATTTTTGGTCAAGCTATGAAGAATATGCACTGTGAGCAGTCTGCACTCATGACTCAATTGATGTGAATGAGACAGGCCTGAAACAGGAAGCGGGCCTACAAGACAGCAGGCCTCCAGCGCCGGAGGCCATCAGCTGAGCTGCTGCCACTGAGACAGCTCCCACTAAAGGAACAGAGCCAGGTCTTTATTCATTTAGAATGGCTAGCACCTCACATCCATCTCTCTGTTCTGAAAGAATTTGAAAAAATCTTTAGGTTTTGGCAAAATTTTATATACCACTAAAAGGTACTTTTTTAACATACCACTAAGAGCTTAATTTGTGGTTTAGTCTGGCATTTGAAACAAAACGGAGGCTGATAAAAACTTTCAGAAGAGGTCACTGCCTAAAATTTGACATAGATTTCAGTGACATTGCCTGAACTGGCTTTCCTGGGCCTCCTCTACTGGGAGGGAGAAATTACCAACAACAAGTATTACTGCAGGAAGAGAGGAGTCAGGTACACTAAATATGTGTTACTCTGTTTAGAATGAGAGAAGAACATTTTCCATGGGTTATCCAGAGAACACTGTCGCTTGTAGAAGATTTTAATATAAATTTCCTTGATGATGACTACTTAAGTCCTCGTTTCCCATTCCATTTTTTTTAAATCAACTTTAACGATTTAAATGCATACCAAGAATATAGTTTGATGAGTTATGAAAAATGCATGCATTCATGTAATCACCAACATAATCAAGATATATTTTCACCACCCCAAAAGGTTCCCTAGTGCCTTTCCTAGTCATTTACCCCAGACTCACACCCAATCCCAGGCAACAACTAATCTGCTTTCCATCACTATAAATTATTCTTTCTTAGAATATTATATAAATAGGATCATACAGTGTGTACTCTTTTGTGCCTGGCTTCTTTCACGTGGCACAATGGTTTCAAAATTCATTCATGTTGTGGCGTGTATCAGCAAATTCTTTTAATTTTATTACTGAGTAGTATTTCATTATACAGATAAACATTCATTTGTTCATCCATTTTTTGGTTGACTGGACATTGGGGGAGGTAATGCTTTATTAGGAATAATTGTGCTATGCATATTCATGTACAACTCTTTGTGTGGACATATATTCTCATTTTTCTTTGGTAAATGTCTAGGAGTAAAATTGCTGATCAAACTCTTTTCCAAAGTGGTTGTACCATTTTATACTTCCATTAGTAATGTATGAGAGTTCCAGTTGCTCCACATCCTCATCAACACTTGGCACTGTCAATCTTTTTAATTTAAGTTACTTTAAAGGGAGTGTCGTGATCTCACATTGTAGTTTTAATGTGCTTTTCCCAGATGACTAATCATGTTGAACATCTTTTCATGTGCCTAGTGGCCATTCGTGTATTTTCTTGTGGAAAGTATTTGTTCAAATATTTTACGCCCTCTCTTTTTTTTAGTTATTTGTCTTATTATTGAATTATAAGAGCCCTTTGTATGCTCTGGATACAAATCAAGCCCTCTGTCAGATATACATGCTACACGTATTTTTCCCAGATGGTGGCTTGCCTTTTTACTTTAGTGGTTGCTTTCAAACAGCAGAGATTTTTAACTGTGATATCCATTTTATCATACTTTCTTTTTACGGTTCTTGCTTTTGGAATCCTACAAAGTCCTTGCCTTCTCTCCAAATTGATCTGTAGATTCAATGCAAACATACAAACACACCAAAAAACCCATAAAAAACTGGTAAACTGAACTATATCAAAATTTAAAACTTTTTGAAAAGGCAAGCCATGGATTGGGAGAATATATCTGCAAAACATACATGTGACAAAAAATGAGCAAAAAAAAAAAAAAATTGTATCTAGAATATATAAACACTCCTTTAACTCAGTGGAGCCCTGGTAGTGCAGTGGTTAAGAGACTGGCTGCTAACCAAAAAGTCAACAGTTCAAATCTACCTGCGAAACCCTATGTGGCAGTTCTACCCTCTCCTACAGAGTATGAGTCAGAATCTACTTGATGGCAATGAGTTTGGTTTGGTTTATAACTCAATAATAAAAAAACGTAAGAAGCCCTTGCCTATCCCAAGGTACCATGAAGATTTTCTCCTATGCTTTCTTGTAGTGGTTTCTTTAAATTTAAGCCATTACATTTGGGTTTATGATCTATTACAAGTTAGTTTTTGTTTGTGGTGTGAGATATGGGTTGAGGTTCATTTTTTCCCCCTTTATGGCTATCCATTTTTCTAGCACCATTTGCTGAAAAGACTTTCCTTTCCCTTGGCATCTTAATAATAATTATTTTAATGACTGAAGGATTCATAGTGATGTTCCCTTTTTTATTTGTAATAAAAATTCCTTTAAGCACTGCTTTAGCTCTATCCCACTTTTCACTTAGGTCAACATATATTCTAATTTCCCTTGTGCTTTTTCCTATGATCTATGAGTTATTTGGAAGTGTGTTGTCTATTAAAAACAAAACAAAACTAAACCTGTTCCTGTACAGTCAATTTTGACTCATAGTGAACTTTTAGGATAAAGCAGAACTGCCCTAGAGGGTTTCCAAGGAGCAGCTGACTGAAACTGCCGACCTTTTGGTTAGCAGCCATAGCTCATTGTAGCTCTTAACCATTGCACCACCAGGGTTCCATGTTGTTTATAGTTTCTGTGTATTTGGGTATTTTTGATAATTTTATGTAACTGAGTTCTAATTTAATTCTCTTTTGGTCAGAGAGTATCTTCCTATAATTTCAATTCTTTAAAGATTTTGTATTTAAAGTATAAATTCAATTGGCCATATAAAAGTGGATTTATTTCTGGGCTTTTATTCTTTTCCATTGATCTATAAGTCGATCTCTCTGCTAATACCATGCTGATTATACTTTAATGAAGTCTTAAAATCAGGAAGTAAATGTTCTCCAGCTTTCAAGACAATTCTAGATCCTTTGCAATTCCACATGAGCTCTTGAATCAGCCTTTCAATTCATATACACACACATATATATATGTATGTGTATATATATATATACCTACACGTACTAGGATAGCACTGAATCCATAGATTAATTTGAAGGGAACTGACACCTTGTTGATGTTCAGTTTTCCAAGTCAAGAACATGGTGATCTCTCCTTTTTTTTAAAGGCTTTTTTGACTTCTCTCACCAATGTCTTTTGATAAAGTGTGAGAATTTTCACAGATTAAAATATTAAGTATTTCACGTTTTCTGATTCTATTATAATTTCCTTTTTAATTTCAACTTCCATTTGTTCATTGGTAGTACATAGAAATATAATTGATTTTTATGTATGCTCCTTGCATCCTGTAACGTCGCTAAATTAATCTTTATAGTTTTTTAAAAAATAGATTAATTTGATTTTCTATGTTCATGATGATGCCATCTGTGAATAAAGACAGATATGCTTCTTCCTTTCTTTTTCTTGTTTTATTTTTGGCTGAGATCGCTGGGATAATGCTGGAAAAGAATGATAAGAGCAGACATGTTTGCCTTGACCCTGATTTAAGGATTTAAGGATAAAGGCATTCAATCTATCACCGTTAAGTATGATGCTAATTGTAGGTTTTTCTTACTAACACCAGACCAGCTGCCGGCTCATGGCAACCCCACGTGTGTAAGAGCAGAAGTGTGCTCCAAAGGATTCTTAATGGCTGATTTTTTGGAAGTAGACTGCCAGGCCCTTCTTCTGAGGCATCTCTGCATGGACTTAAATCACCAACCTTTCAGTTAGCAGCCAGTGCTTTAATGGTCTGCACCATGCAGGGACCCCTAGGCTTTTCTTAGGTGTCGCTGATCAACGTCAGGAAGGTTCCTTCAATTCCTACTTTGTTTTATCTTATTTATTTTTTATCATAGGTAGGTGTTGAATTTTGTCAAACTTTTTTCTGCATTTATTAAGAAAATCATAAGTTTCTATTAGGCCATAAAGCAAGCCTTAACAGAATCCAAAACATCAAAATGTTACAAAGCATCTTTTCTGACCATAAAGCCATAAAAGTAGAAATCAATGACAGAAAAAGCAAGGAAAAAAAATCAAATACACGGCAACTGAACAACATATTGCTCAAAAACTACTGGGTTATAGAGGAAATTAAGGATGGGATAAAGAAATTCACAGAATCAAATGAGAATGAAACACATCCTATCAGAATCTTTGTGACACAGCAAAAGCAGTGGTCAGAGGTCAATTTATAGCAATAAACGCACACATCCAAAAAGAAGAAAGGGCCAAAATCAAAACATTAACCCTACAACTTGAACAATTAGAAAGACAGCAGCCAAAGAAACCCTCCGGCACCAGAAGAAAGGAAATAATAAAAATTAAAAAAAAAAAAAAATTTTTTTTCCTTTTTTTATAGAGTAGAATTAAATGAAATAGAGAATAGAAAAATAATTGAAAGAGTTAACAAGACCAAAAGCTGGTTCTTGGAAAAGATCAACAAAACTGATAAACCCCTGGCCAAACTGACAAAAGGAAAACAGGAGAGGAACAAAAAACCTGAATAGGAAATGAGATGGGCGATATCACAACAGACCCAATTGAAAATAAAAAATCATAACAGAATACCATGATAAAATTGTACTCTAACAAATTTGAAAACCTAGAGGAAATGGGGAAGTTTCTAGAAACATACTACCTACCTAAACTAACGCAAACACAGATAGAACAACTAAATAAACCTATAAAAAAAGAAGAGATTGAAAAGGTAATTTAAAAACTCCCAACAACAAAAAAGCCCTGGCCCTGATGGTTTCACTGGAGAATTCTATCAAACTTTTCAAGAAGAGATAACACCACTACTTCTACAGAAAAGGATTGGACACTCTCAAACTCATTCTATGAAGCCAGCAAAACCCTGACACCAAAACCAGGTAAAGGTACCACAAAAAAAGAAAATTACAGACCAATATCCTTCATGAACATAGATGCAAAAATCCTCAACAAAATTCTAACCAATAGAATTCAACAACATGCCAAAAAAATAATTCACCATGACCAAGTGGGATTCATACCAGGTATGCAGGAATGGTTCAACATTGGAAAAACAATCAATGTAATCCATCACATAAATAAAACAAAAGACAGGAACCACATGATCTTATCAATTGATGCAGAAAAGGCATTTGACAAAGCCCAACACCCATTCATGATAAAAACTCTTGGCAAAATATGAATAGAAGGGAAATTCCTCAACATTATAAAGGGCACTTACACGAAGCCAAAAGCTAGTATTATCCTAAATGGAGGGAGCCTGAAAACATTCCCCTTGTGAACTGGAACCATACAAGGAAGTTCTTTATATATACAGAAAACCCTAAAGAATCCACAAGAAAACTACAGGAAATAATAGAAGATTTCAGCAAAGTATCAGGATACAAGATAAACATACAAAAATCAGTTGGATTCCTCTACACCAACAAAAAGAACTTTGAAGAGGAAATTATCAAATCAATACCATTTACAATAGCCCCCAAGAAGATAAAATACTTAGGAATAAATCTAACCAGAGACATAAAAGACCTATAGAAAGAAAACTGTAAGACGCTACTGCAAGAAACCAAAAGAGAACTACATAAGTGGAAAAACATACCTTGCTCATGGATAGGAAGACCTAACATTGTGAAAATGTCATTTCTACCCAAATCAATCGACAGATACAACACAATCTCGATTCGAATTCCAATGGTATCTTTTAATAAGATGGAGAAACAAATCACCAAGTTCATATAGAAAGGGAAGGCCCTGGATAAATAAAGTGTTACTGAAAAAGAAGAACAAAATGGGAGGCCTCACACTACCTGATTTTAGAACTTATTATACTGTCACAGTAGTCAAAACAGCGTGGTACTGTTACAACAACAGATACCTAGACCAACGGAACAGAACTGAGAATCCAGAAGTAAATCCATTCACCTATGAGCACCTGATATTTGACAAAGGCCCAAAGTCTGTTACATGGGGAAAAGAAAGCCTCTTTAATAAATGGTGCGGGCATAATATGATATCCATCTGCAAAAAAATGAAAGACGACCTGTATCTTACACCATGCATAAAAACTTAACTCAAAATGAATCAAAGACCTAAATATAAAATCTAATAAAGATCATGAAAGAAAAAATAAGGACAATGCTAGAAGCCCTAATACATGGCATAAACAGAACATAAGATATAACTAAAAATGCACAAATACCAGAAGAGAAACTAGGTAACTGGCAACTCCTGAAAATCAAACACTTACGCTCATTAAAAGACCTCACCAAAAGAGTAAAAAGACAACCTACAGAATGGAAAAAAAAATTTTTGGCTAGGACATATCCAACCAGGGTCTAATCTCTAAAATCTACAAGATACTATAAAACTTCAACCACAAGAAGACAAATAACCCAATTAAAATATGAGCTAAGGAAGTGAACAGGCACTTCACCGAAGAAGACGTTCAGGCAGCTAACAGATACGTGAGGATTTGTTCACAATCATTAGCCATTAAAGAAATGCAAATCAAAACTACAGTGAGATACCATGTCACCTCAACAAGGCTAGCAGTAACCCCCAAAACACAAAACAATAAATGTCGGAGAGGTTGTGGAGAGACTGGAACACTTATACACTGCTGGTGGGAATGTAAAATGGTACAATCACTTTGGAAATTGACTTGGTGCTTCCTTAAAAAGCTAGAAATAGAACTACTATACAATCCAGCAATCCCACTCTTTGGAATATATCCTAGAGAAATAAGAGCCTTCACACGAATAGATATATGCACACCTATGTTCACTGCAGAACTGTTCACAACAGCAGAAAGATGGAAACAACATATGTGCCCATTAACAGGTGAATGAATAAACAAATTATTGTATATTCACACAATGGAATACTACACAACGATAATGAACAACGATGAATCCGCAAAACATGACATGGATGAATCTGGAAGGTATTATGCTGAGTGAAATTAGTCAGTTGCAAAAGGGCAAATATTGCATGAGAACACTATTATAAAAACTCAAGAAAAGGTTTAAACAGAAGAAAACATTCTTTGATCGTTGTCAGTGTAGGAAGGGAGGGAGGCAGGAATTCACTAACTAGACAGTAGACACGAATTATCTTAGGTGAAGGAAAAGACAACACAAAATACAGGTAAAGTCAGCACAAATGAACTAAACTAAAAGCTAAGAAGTTTCCTGAATACAACCAAACACTTTGAGGGACAGAGTAGCAGGGGACCATAATTTCAGGGTACATCTAGATCAAC
Organism: Loxodonta africana; assembly: GCF_030014295.1. Classification (NCBI taxonomy): domain Eukaryota; kingdom Metazoa; phylum Chordata; class Mammalia; order Proboscidea; family Elephantidae; genus Loxodonta; species Loxodonta africana. Next base: position 39,942,002 of record NC_087342.1, read on the forward strand.
TGGCATAACAAAGTTTATTAAGAAAATGTTCTGCATCCCACTTTGGTGACTGCCGTCTGGGGTCTTAAAAGCTAGGGAATGGCCATCTAATATGCATCAGTTGGTTCCAACCCACCTGGAACAAAGGAGAATGAAGAACACCAAAGACAGGAGGAAAATATTAGCCCAAGGGACAAAAGGGGCCACATAAACCAGAGACTCCATCAGCCTGACACCAGAAAAACTAGATGGTGTCCAGCTATCACTAATGACTGCTCTGACAGGGAACACAACAGAGAGTCCCTGAGGGAGCAGAAGAAAGTCGGTGCAGAACTCAAATTCTAGTAAAAAAGGCAGACTTAAGGGTCTTACTGAGACTGGAGGAATCCCAGAAGACATGGCTCCCAGACTCTCTGTTAACCCAGAACGAAAACTCGAAGCAGTCCCGAAGGCAACTCTTCAGACTAAGAATAGAATGGATTATAAGACACAAAATGATGCTCGTGAAGTGTGCGCTTCTTAGTTCAAGTAGATACATGAGACTAAATGGGCAGCTCCTGTCCGGAGGCGAAATGTGAAGGCAGAAAAGGATAGGAGCAGAGTGAATGGACGTGGGAAACTCGGGGTGGAAAGGAGAAGTGTGCGGTCACATTACAGGGATAGTAAGCAGGGTCACATAACAATGTGCACATAGATTTTCGTTTGAGAAACTAACTTGAGCTGTTAACTTTCACCTAAAGCACACATTAAAAAAATTAAAAAAAGAAAATCATATGTTTCCTTTGTCCTCTTAATGCGGTGAATTACATTGATCTTCAAATGTTAAATCAACCTTTCATTCCAGGGATAAGCCCCACTTGATCATAGTGTATCAACTTTTTATACATTGCTAGATTCAATTTTCTGTTCTATCAATCACTGAGAGAGAAGAGTTGAAGTTTCCAACTATAAAAGTTTATTTGTCTATTTCTCTTCAGTTCTGTTAGTAGCTTCAAGTAATTATAACCGGAAGTATACATATTTAACATTTTATGTGATCATGATGAACTGACTCCATTATTATTCCTCGTAAGATCTGTAGTCTACTTTATCTCACATTAACATAGCCACTCCAGTTTTCTTATAATTAGTGTTTGCATGATTATTTTTTACTTTTATTTGTGTCTTTATATTTAAAGTGAGTCAGCATATTATAGACAGCATATTGCTTTTTCTATTCAATCTGGTAAAACCTCCATTTTACTTAACCCAGTGCCTATTTATCAATATAGTTACTATTTGTTTTCTATTTATCCCATCTGTTATTTTCTCATTTCTCCTCTTTCCTGCTTTCTTTTGGATCCCATTTTAACTCCACTATTGGCTTATTACTATACTTCTTTGCTGTGTTTTTTAGTAGTTGCTTTTCTAGAGTTTACAGTAGGTACTCTAATAAACTTATTGCAGCCTACCTCCAATTCACGTTTAAAAATTTTTTTATTGTGCTTTAAGTGAAAGTTTACAAATCAAGTCAGTCTATCATGCAAAAATTTATATACACCCTGCTTTATACTCCTTGGAAACCCTAGTGGCGTAGTGGTTAAGTACTATGGCTGCTAACCGAGAGACTGGCAGTTCGAATCTGCCAGGTGCTCCTTGGAAACTCTATTGGGCAGTTCTACTCTGTCCTATAGGGTTGCCTATGGGTCGGAATTGACTCGACGGCAGTGGGTTTGGTTTTTTTGGTTTTATACACTCCTAGTTGCTCTCCCCCGATAAGACAGCAGGCTCTTTCTTGCCACCTTCTATTTTCGTGTCCATTCAGCCAGCTTCTGAACCCCTCTGCCTTCTCATCTCCCCTCCAGACAGAAGCTGCACACATAGTCTCATGTGTCTATTTGATCCAAGAAGCTCACTCCTCACCAGCATCATTTTCTATCCTATAGGCCAATCCAATCTCGGTCTGAAGAGTTGGTTTTGGGAATGGTTCCTGCTTTGCGCTAACAGAAGGTGTGGGGACCATGACCTCCGGGGCCCTTCTAGTTTTAGTCAGACCATTAAGACTGGTCTTTGTACGAGAATTTGAGGTCTACATTTTTTTATCCCACTGCTCTCATGTTCTCTCAGGGATTCTCTGTTGTGTTCCCCGTCAGGGCAGTCATCAGTTGTAGGTGGGTACTATCTAGTTCTTCTGGTCTCAAGTTGATGTAGTCTCTGATTTATGTGGCCCTTTCTGTCTCTTGGGCTCATAATTACCTTGTGTCTTTGGTGCTCTTCATTCTCCTTTGCTCCAGGTGGGTTGAGACCAATTGATTCATCTTAAATAGCCACTTGCTAGCATTTAAGAACCCAGACACCACTCTCCAAAGTGGGATGTAGAATGTTTTCTTAATAGATTTTATTATGCCAATTGACCGAGATGTCCCCTGAAACCATGGTCCCCAAACCTCTGCCCCTGCTACACTGGCCTTCGAAGCATTGAGTTTATTCAGGAAATTTCTTTGCTTTTGGTTTAGTCCAGTTGTGCTGACCTCACCTGTATTGTGGGTTATCTTCCCCTTCACCTAAAATAGTTCTTGTCTACTATCTAATTAGTGAATACCCCTCTCCCTCCATTCCTCTCCACTCTTGTAACCATCAAAGAATATTTTCTTCTCTGTTTAAACTATTTCTTGAGTTCTTATAGAGTGGTCTCATACAATATTTGTCCTTTTGCAGCTGACTAATTTCACTCAGCATAATGCCTTCCAGATTCCTCCATGTTATGAAATGTTTCACAGATTCATCACTGTTCTTTACCAATGTGTAATATTCCATTGTGTTAATATACCATAATTTATTTATCCATTCATCCGTTGATGGGCACCTTGGTTGCTTCCATCTTTTTGCTATTGTAAACAGTGCTGCAATGAACATGGGTGTGCATATATCTCTTTTTGTAAAGGCTCCTATTTCTTTAGGATATATTCCAAGGAGTGGGATTGCTGGATCATATAGTAGTTCTATTTCTAGCTTTTGAAGGAAGCACTGAATCGATTTCCAAAGTGGTTGTATCATTTTACATTTCCACCAGTAGTATATAAGTGTTTCAGTCTCTCCACAACCTCTCCAACATTTATTATTTTGTGATTTTTGGATTACTGCCAGCCTTGTTGGAGAGAGAGAGAATCTCATTATAGTTTTGATTTGCATTTCTCTCTCTTTTTTTTTTTTAATGGCTAATGATCGTGAACATTTCCTCATGTATCTGTTAGGTACCTGAATGTCTTCTTTAGTGAAGTGCCTGTTCATATCCTTTGCCCATTTTTTAATTGTGTTATTTGTCTTTTTGTTGTGGAATTTTTGCAGTGTCATGTAGATTTTAGAGATCAGATGCTGATCAGAAGTGTCATAGCTAAAAACTTTTTCCCAATCTGTAGGTAATCTTTTTATTCTTTTGGTGAAGTCTTTGGATGAACATAGGTGTTTGATTTTTAGGAGCTCCCAGTTATCTAGTTGCTATTCTGGTGTTTGCACATTGTTCGTAATGTTTTGTATACTGTTTATGCCATGTATTAGGGCTCCTAGCATTGTCCCTATTTTTTCTTCCATGATCTTTATTGTTTTAGATTTTATATTTAGGTCTTTGATCCATTTTGAGTTTGTTTTTGTGCATGGTGTGAGGTATGGGTCTTATTTCATTTTTTTGCAGATGGATATCCAGTTATGCCAGCACCATTTGTTGAAAAGACTGTCTTTTCCTCATATAATGCACTTTGGGCCTTTGTCAAGTATCAGCTGCTCATAGGTAGATGTATTTATGTCTGGATTATCAATTCTGTTCCATTGGTCTATGTATCTGTTGTTGTACCAATACCAGGCTGTTTTGACTACTGTGGCGGTATAATAGTTTTTAAAATCAGGTAGTGTGAGGCCTGCCACTTTGTTCTTCTTTTTCAGTAATGCTTTACCTATCCAGGGCCTCTTTCCCTTCCATATGAAGCTGGTGATTTGGAATTTGGATCAGAACTGTACTGTAGATCGCTTTTCATAGAATAGACATTCTTACGATGTTAAGTGTTCCTATCCATGAGCAAGGTATGTTTTTCCAGTTATGTAGGTCTCTTTTGGTTTCTTGCAGTAGTATCTTGCAGTTTTCTTTATATAGGTCTTTTATGTCTCTGGTAAGATTTATTCTTAAGTATTTTATCTTCTTGGGGGCTACTGTAAATGGTATTATTTGGTGATTTCCTCTTCGATGTTCTTTTTGTTGGTGTAGAGGAATCCAACTGATTTTTGTATGTTTATATTGTATCCTGATACTCTGCTGAACTCTTCTATTAGTTTCAGTAGTTTTCTTGAGTATTCTTTAGGGTTTTCTGTGTATAAGATCATGTCATTTGCAAACAGAGATACTTTTACTTCTTCCTTACCAATCTGTATGCCCTTTATTTCTTTATCTAGCCTAATTGCTCTGGCTAGGACCTTCAGCACAATGTTGAATAAGAGTGGTGATAAAGGGCATCCTTGTCTGGTTTCTGATCCCAAGGGGAGCACTTTCAGACTCTCTCCATTTAGGATGATGTTGGCTGTTTATACCGGTTCACATTTAATGTAAGAACCTTACAACAATATGATTAAATGCTCTCATTTCCCCCCATCCTTTTTGCTACTGTTGTCACATAATTTACTTATATTGTTATTATTTTCACCTTAAGCAGTAAGTTATCTTTTAAAGAAATTTAAAAATGAAGAAAAAACTTCTTGAATTTCCTCATATTTGCCATTTCTCTTGCTCTTCATTCCTTTCTATAAATCCAAGTTTCTAATTGGTATTTTCTGCCTGGACAGTTCCCCACAACAAATTCTCTCAGTTTTTGTTTGTTTGAGAGAATCTTTACCTCACCTCCATGTTTGAAATAGTTTCATTGGGTATAGAATTTCTTTCAGTGGTGTAAAGATGTTGCTCCATTGTCTTTTGCCTTGCACTGTTTCTGCCAAGAAACTTTCTTATATTTGTTCCTTTGCACATAATTTCTTTTTTTCTCTCGCTGCTTTTAAATTTGTCTGTTTAGCATTTATTTTCAGTAATTTGATTATGATGCGTCCTGGTGTGGTTTTCTTTATGTTCATTGTGCTTGTGGTTTATTAAACCTCTTATATCTGTGGTTTTATAATTTTCATCAAATTTGGAAAAATTTTGGCCATTATCAAATCCTTTTCTGTGCGCCCTCCCCTCATACCCCCCCACTCCCACTGGAATTCCAATTATACATATGTTAGACTGTTTGATATTATACCACAGGTCAGTGAGATGCCATTCTTTTTTTTTTTTCCTCTTCTTTCTTCCCAGTATATTCTTTCTGTGCTTCTTCTTGGATCATTTCTATTGTTGTGTCTACACGTTCACCAGCCTTCTGCAGCATGTAATCTGCTCTCCATTCCATCAATGACATTCTCATTTCAGATACGTAAATTTTTATCTACAGGAGCTCCATCTGGTTCTTTTTTTTTTTTCTTAATAATTTTCCTCTCTTTCCTCACTAAATTCATACATATTTTAAAATACTTGAACATAGTTGTAATAGCAATTTTAAAATTCTTGTCTGCTCGTCCTATCATCTTAATTATTTCTCACACTGTCTATACTGACTGATTTTTCTCCTGGTTATGGGGCATGTTTTCCTGGTTGCTGACATGCCCACTAATTTTTGATTGAATGTCTGTTGTTGGTATTAGCTGCCATCGAGCCAGTTCTGACTCATAGTGACCCTATGTACAACAGAATGAAACACTGCCCAGTTCTGTGCCACCCTTACAATGGTTGTTACACTTGAGCCCATTGTTGCAGCCACTATGTCAATTCATCTTGTTGTGAGTCTTCCTCTTTTTCACTAACCCTCTTTGTTGCCAAGCATGATGTCCTTCTCCAGAGAATGATCGCTCCTGATAATACATCCAAAGTATGGGAGAGGTAGTCACTCCATCCTTGCTTCTAAGGAGCATTCTAGCTATACCTCTTCCAAGACGGATTTCTTGGTTCTTTTGGCAGTCTACTGTATATTCACTATTCTTTGCAAACACCATAATTCAAAGGCATTAATTCTTGTCTGGTCCTCCTTATTCACTGTCCAGCTTTTGAATATATATGAGGCAACTGAAAACATAATACCTTGGGTTTGGAGCACCTCAGTCTTCAAGGTGACATCTTGAATGCTGAACATTATTATTTTTATGCCGTTGAGTGTCCAGATTTTATTATCTTCCTTTGAAGAACGTTGGGCTGTGTTATGGTAAGCAGCTAAGTTATTTGTGTTCATTTTGATCCTTTTGAGGCTTTTATTTAAACTGTGTGAGCCCAAGTCTAGAATAGCCTTTAATCTTGGGGTCACCACATTACTGAGGCACGGCTCTTCTGGAATCTGTACGGAACTCTCTGAGTGATCAACAAGGCTTTTTCATTATGGCTGGTTGAAATTTGAAAGCTTTCCACTCTTGGTTGAGCTTTAAAAAACATTTAACTCCCAGGTGGTTCTTGCTGTAAGCTTGTGGAATTTATCCTTACACACATATATCTTATCATTCAGCAAGGACTCACGGGGACCCCATGCAGATTTCTTGTTTTTCTTTGTAGATCCTGTATTTCCAGAACTCTGCCCCACAAAATCCAGGTACTTTCTGAACTCTGATCTCTGCATCTTCAACGCAGCAAGACAGTTGTAATCTGCTTGGGTGGCTCCTTCCACGCTACACTATCCAGAATTTGCCTCTAGGAAGGAAACCTGGGTGATTGAAGAGCTCGCCTGACTTGTTTTCTTTCTATCAGGGGTCACAGACTTATACTGTCCATTGTCCAAAGTCTAAAAGACTAGCATGTGTTTTGTTTAGTTTTCTGTTTTTGAAAATAGAAGGCTAAGTCTGGTTTCTGTTACTCCATCATGCCTGTAAATGGAAGTCCTTTATTATTTTTTAAAAATAAATCTTGAATTTATAACAAAGTACTTCCCACAAATCTTTCAAATATTCCAATAAACATCTCATCTCAAAATCTGTGTAATGGGACAAATAAATGCAGTGCATGATTATAAACTGCCTCATTCTGGTATATAGTACTGGTTCAACTGGCAAAACTCAAAGGAGATCTGAGGATTAGATGATAGCAGTTAATCAATGTGAATTCCTTGATTTGATGGTTGTATTATGGTTATGTAGACGAATGTCATTTTTGTAGCAAGTACACACAAAAGTGAATCCACCAGGCGCTCCTTGGAAACTCTATGGGGCAGTTCTACTCTGTCCTATAGGGTCGCTATGAGTCAGAATCGACTCGACGGCACCGGGTTTTTGTGTTTTGTACACACAGAAGTATTCACGGTAATGGTCACAGGTCAGCAAATTACTCCCACTGGTACAGGAAAGAGAAAATTCTTTGTAATGCATTTGAAACTTTTCTGTACGCTTACTGATGATTCCAAAGTTAAAAAAAAAAACAGCGTAAGTATTAAAAAAGATTGTGTAATGTTATCACATTGATCTCAAAATTGCACTGGTAAGAGGATAATTAGCTATAGTAAAATCATAGTAAAAGACTGGGTTTAGATGCTGAAATATGTGACATGTAACTGAGAAAGGATACAGTGAAAACAAAGTCCCTGTTCCCTATTGAAGCTCCCTGCATTTCTTTATAAGACAATGAAGAGGAAAAAGAAAAAGGAAACTGAGGCAGGATAGCAAGCACATACACATACCAGCCTGCACATGTCTGACCAATAACCATAAATCAGCTCTCGGCTATACTTACACAATGGTTTTTCCAATGTGCAGAAATGATTTCTCCACAAATTCCCGGACACTATGGACTTCCCCAGTGGCTATGACAAAGTCCTCTGGCTCCTTGTTCTGCAACATCAGCCACATAGCCTGGGGGGGAGGGGTGGAGAAAGCAAGGTGAAGTTGTAGTAAGTGGCCACTTTGGAAACACAATGTTGTCAAATGCACTAAACTGAATATGAACACACAGAGCTAGGCAATGAGCTGGAATTTCACACAATATTGTAACTGCTACAGCAGTGCTTCTCAAAATCTAATGTGCATCAGAATAATTTGGGAAGCTTCTTAGTATGGATTCCTGGGTCCCAGCCATAGAGGTTTTCATTCAGTAGGACTGGAGAACATGTTTTAGGATTGCTCGATTATTTATTTATGGTGGTAAAAGTATACATAACAATACATTTGCCAATTTGTCCGTTTTTAATGTGACATTGATTACAATCTTCATGCTGTGCCACCATGGTCACTGTCCTTTTCCTACTTACTCTACCCCCACTAACTCAGTGCCCTCAGGGATCTTTACTTTTAATTTCTCACAGAGACTTCAATTGAGAGGAACACTATGTTGAAGAGTGTCTGTGGGGAGTAAGTTTTTATGCTATATTTAAGGAAAAAACTGTTTAAGTGTGTGTCTAATTATCCTTCGTATCATAGATGGAAGGCAAGGAAAAATAATTTCAAGACAGGTTTTTGTCCTCAAAAGTAGAACCTAATTTCTTAACATTAAAGTTGACAGTTTATTAATCCGGTGACATCAAAAAGTAAAATAAACAAGAATCATTACTGCAAAAAAACCATATGACAAATAGTGCTACTACTTTTAAAAAGCTGTCTGAGACCAATGAGAATGTCTGCCACAGAGTTAAATGTTTCCTGTGGGCAGCATTTCAAGGCCAGGGACTCAACTACCATTCCCTGATCAAAATGGATATGTAGCACAGATGCACTTTCTCAAGAGAGATGAAGTTTAAAAACCAAAAAAACCCCGTTGACATCCAGTCATTTCTGACTCATAGAGACCCTAAGGATGGAGTAGAACTGTCCCATAGGGTTGCCAAGGAGCGCCAGGTAGACTCAAACTGCTGACCTTTTGGTTAACAGCCGTAGTTCTTAACCACTACGTTACCAGGGTTTCCAGATGAAGTCTAACTGGGCACAAATACAGCTGCCCAACAGAAGGTACAGACTAGGGCAGACGTCGCAAACAGGCTCCAGTGGGGTAGAAGAGCTTTTTCCAAAAGCTGACAGGCCTACAATCTCTATAAAAACTTGTTACATGGATTGGAGATGCAGATTTAAAAAAGTTTTTAGTACAGCTGGCATTTCACAGGAATATGTCTCTTTAAGAAAGAACCAAGCAATTTTTTTTTTTAAATCACTCTTACCCACTTCTCAAAATAGAATAGGTGAAAATAATAGGGATTTCCTTATATTACAACCCCCAATATTATGTGTATTGAAAAAGTTTTGTTCTTGTTAGCTGCGCGGAGTCAGCCCCCAACTCGTGGAGGCTGAACCAAATGTTGCCCAGCCCTGCTTCTCCATCCCCACGATGGTTGTGGGTCAGACTTTTGTGATCATAGGGTTTTCGTTGGCCGATTTTTGGAAGCAGATGCCCAGGTCTTTCTTCCTAGTCTTTCTTAATCTAGAAACCCTGTAGAAACCTGTTCAGCATCACAGCAACACACAAGCCTCCATAGACAGATGGGTGGTGACCGTGCTTGAGGTGCACTGGCCGCAAGTTGAGCTTGGGTCTCCTATACTGAAGGTGAGAATTCTACCACTGAACCACCACTGTCCCCCTGAAAAAGCCTAAATCCTCTTTATTTGAATTTGTGGTAGCTTTTAATAAAAAAAAAAAAAAAAAAAATTTTTAATAATAATAATATTTTCCTTTTATTTGAAATCATTTCTTATGATATTATTTTTGTATATTTGGTCTATTACAAGATGGTTTTAAATAGCATTTTTAGTCCAAGGAATATAAGACACCAGGAGATTTTAGAAGCCTCAGAGATGTGGCAGGCTGGGTGGGACAATGACTATAATTTCAGGTCAGTTAAGAAAGTGACTGATGAAACAGTCCTGGCTAGGTGACAGCTTTGTTCACATAATGAAATATCAGCAGTACCATTTTGTATTAAGATATCCGGGCTGATAAATGTAGTCACAGCACTTTAAAATTTTATACTAATTAGAGTCGATCTTCACTATTCATGAATTCCATATTTGCAAATTTGCCTACTTGCTAATATTTATTTGTAACCCAAAAATAACACTCCTAGCACTTTGGTGGTCATTCACGGACATGCATAGAGAGATGAAAAATTTGTGTTGCCCAAAGTGCACATTCTCAGCAAAGACTGAACAAGGAGATACTCTGACTTCTTGTTTCAGCTCTCATATTACAATGTCCTTTTTGTGATCTACTTAATGCCACGTTTTTCATGTTTTTGTGCTTTTTGTTGGTGATTTCCCTGATAAATGGCCCCCAAGTGCAGTGCTGAAGCTTTCTCTAGTGTTCCTAAATGCCAGAAATCTGTGATGTGCCTTATGGAGAAAATACATGTGAGATAAGCCTCATCCAGGCATGAGTTATACAGTACTGTTGAATGTTAATGAATATACACTCACTCCTCATTTATTGATATGGTTAGGTTCCAAAGACCAGGTCGTTATGTGAAAGCTGGCATTATGTGAAAATGTAGGATAACCACATTAGATCATAAAATAGACGATGACTACATTGTTACACATCTGCCAAATCACACTATTACATAACTGCCAAACCACTAAGAATCATGGCCCAGCCGAACTAATACATAACCTTAACCATCATAGCCAGCATGTCCCTTGCACCTCAGCATTTCTTAATGCCATACACGATTAATGTGTAAACAGTAGATTTTTTACTATTGTCAAAAATGCAAAATGTTGGCTAACAAGATAGTCAGTAGGCAAGTAGGTGTAGTTCAACGTTAACGAATCAACAATATATATTAAACAGGGAATCTTTAAAAAGAAACACATAAATTTTAAAAAGGCACAAAATACAAGGTGTTTGTGCAGAGGAGGGAAGATATAGTAGCTCTGTAGCTCCATGAACACAGAGCTTCAACATACTGCTTAATATCCTGGCTGCCAGGGCACACAGGGTCTGAAACCCAGCTCAGCAGCCAGGCCGCGTGCCCAGCTCGGGGACACGTCAGCTGAGGGAAGAACGCACCATTTGTAATGAAGCTCCTCAGAAAGATGCCTTTTGGTAATGCACAAAGGCACATGTGTACTAGCAGAGGCCTGGGAGGGGCATGCCCCACTCTGTGACATGTCTACCTTTGAATGTGCAGTCCCTTCAGCCTGCAGCTCTCTCTCCCCTCCTGTCTGCTCACTCTGACCTGTCCTTCTAGATTCAGGGCCATAATCCCAAATCCAGTAACTGGAGTGAATCCATATTATCTTGCTTGGTTTCCCTTGTGACCAATGGCAACAGCACGGTTGGCCTTCACTGAGACTGAATCTGCCCTTTAACCACCGCGACATCATCCTTCCCCACCTAAGCTAACCCCGTCATTCCACTCAAGTGTGTGTCTGTGCACACACACAAGCACGTGCACACACACAAGCACGCGCACACTCACATTTTGGCTTTTATCAAACATTTTAAACGTCTTTAGGAGAAATTAAATTTTGCTTCCGGTTATAATTTCTACATGAACATTTTTTCTGAGGGATTAGATATAACAGGGTAAATACATTTAAATGCATTTTATTCAAACTTTCATTCTAAAAACAACATTTCAAATAGGTCTTTTAGGAACTCTCAGGTTATTTTATTGTGTTTTAAACACTTTGTTGTACTAGAATGGTCTAAAAAAACTTACATTATCTGTCAGGTGAAAGAAACCAAGACCTTGCTAAAAATCACGTGATTACTGGTATCTTAGTCATCTGGTGCTGCTATAACAGAAACACAAGTGGATGGTTTTTTTTTTTTTTTATTAACTTTTATTAAGCTTCAAGTGAACATTTACAAATCCAATCAGTCTGTCACATATAAGTTTACATACATCTCACTCCCTACTCCCACTTGCTCTCCCCCTATTGAGTCAGCCCTTTCAGTCTCTCCTTTCGTGACAATTTTGCCGGCTTCTCTCTCTCTCTATCTTCCCATCCCCCCTCCAGACAAGAGTTGCCAACACACTCTCAAGTGACCACCTGATATAATTAGCTCACTCTTCATCAGCATCTCTCTCCCACCCACTGACCAGTCCCTTCCATGTCTGATGAGTTGTCTTCGGGGATGGTTCCTGTCCTGTGCCAACAGAAGGTCTGGGGAGCATGGCCGCCGGGATTCCTCTAGTCTCAGTCAGACCATTAAGTCTGGTCTTTTTATGAGAATTTGGGGTCTGTATCCCACTGATCTTCTGCTCCCTCAGGGGTCCTCTGCTGTGCTCCCTGTCAGGACAGTCATCGATTGTGGCCGGGCACCAACTAGTTCTTCTGGTCTCAGGATGATGTAGGTCTCTGGTTCATGTGGCCCTTTCTGTCTCTTGGGCTCTTAGTTGTCGTGTGGCCTTGGTGTTCTTCATTTTCCTTTGCTCCAGGTGGGTTGAGACCAATTGATGCATCTTAGATGGCCGCTTGTTAGCATTTAAGACCCCAGACGCCACATTTCAAAGTGGGATGCAGAATGTTTTCATACTAGAATTATTTTGCCAAGTGACTTAGAAGTCCCCTCAAACCATGTTCCCCAGACCCCAGCCCCTGCTCCGCTGACCTTTGAAGCATTCATTTTATCCCGGAAACTTCTTTGCTTTTGGTCCAGTCCAATTGAGCTGACCTTCCATGTATTGAGTGTTGTCTTTCCCTTCACCCAAAGCAGTTCTTATCTACTGATTAATCAATAAAAAACCCCCTCCCTCCCTCCCTCCCTCCTCCCCTCGTAACCACAAAAGTATGTGTTCTTCTCAGTTTTTACTCTTGCTTAAGATCTTATAATAGTGGTCTTATACAATATTTGTCCTTTTGCCTCTGACTAATTTCGCTCAGCATAATGCCTTCCAGGTTCCTCCATGTTATGAAATGTTTCACAGATTCGTCACTGTTCTTTATCGATGCGTAGTATTCCATTGTGTGAATATACCACAATTTATTTACCCATTCATCCGTTGATGGACACCTTGGTTGCTTCCAGCTTTTTGCTATTGTAAACAGAGCTGCAATAAACATGGGAGTGCATATATCTGTTTGTGTGAAGGCTCTTGTATCTCTAGGGTATATTCCGAGGAGTGGGATTTCTGGGTTGTATGCTAGTTCTATTTCTAACTGTTTAAGATAACGCCAGATAGATTCCCAAAGTGGTTGTACCATTTTACATTCCCACCAGCAGTGTATAAGAGTTCCAATCTCTCCGCAGCCTCTCCAACATTTATTATTTTGTGTTTTTTGGATTAATGCCAGCCTTGTTGGCGTGAGATGGAATCTCATCGTAGTTTTAATTTGCATTTCTCTAATGGCTAATGATCGAGAGCATTTTCTCATGTATCTGTTGGCTGCCTGAGTATCTTCTTTAGTGAAGTGTGTGTTCATATCCTTTGCCCACTTCTTGATTGGGTTGTTTGTCTTTTTGTGGTTGAGTTTTGACAGAATCATGTAGATTTTAGAGATCAGGCGCTGGTCTGAGATGTCATAGCTGAAAATTCTTTCCCAGTCTGTAGGTGGTCTTTTTACTCTTTTGGTGAAGTCTTTAGATGAGCATAGGTGTTTGATTTTTAGGAGCTCCCAGTTATCAGGTTTTTCTTCATCATTTTTGGTAATGTTTTGTATTCTGTTTATGCCTTGTATTAGGGCTCCTAACGTTGTCCCTATGTTTTCTTCCATGATCTTTATCGTTTTAGTCTTTATGTTTAGGTCTGTGATCCACTTGGAGTTAGTTTTTGTGCATGGTGTGAGGTATGGGTCCTGTTTCATTCTTTTGCAAATGGATATCCAGTTATGCCAGCACCATTTGTTAAAAAGACTATCTTTTCCCCAATTAACTGACACTGGGCCTTTGTCAAATATCAGCTGCTCATATGTGGATGGATTTATATCTGGGTTCTCAATTCTGTTCCATTGGTCTATGTGCCTGTTGTTGTACCAGTACCAGGCGTTTTGACTACTGTGGCTGTATAACAGGTTCTGAAATCAGGTAGAATGAGGCCTCCCACTTTCTTCTTCTTTTTCAGTAACGCTTTGCTTATCCGGGGCTTCTTTCCCTTCCATATGAAATTGGTGATTTGTTTCTCTATCCCCTTAAAATATGACATTGGAATTTGGATTGGAAGTGCATTATATGTATAGATGGCTTTTGGTAGAATAGACATTGTTACTATGTTAAGTCTTCCTATCCATGAGCAAGGTATGTTTTTCCACTTAAGTATGTCCTTTTGAATTTCTTGAAGTAGAGCTTTGTAGTTTTCTTTGTATAGGTATTTTACATCCTTGGTAAGATTTATTCCTAAGTATTTTATCTTCCTGGGGGCTACTGTGAATGGTATTGATTTGGTTATTTCCTCTTCGGTGTTCTTTTTGTTGATGTAGAGGAATCCAAGTGATTTCTGTATGTTTATTTTATAACCTGAGACTCTGCCAAACTCTTCTATTAGTTTCAGTAGTTTTCTGGAGGATTCCTTAGGGTTTTCTGTGTATAAGATCATGTCATCTGCAAATAGTGATAACTTTACTTCCTCCTTGCCAATCCGGATACCCTTTATTTCTTTGTCTAGCCTAATTGCCCTGGCTAGGACTTCAAGTACGATGTTGAATAAGAGCGGTGATAAAGGGCATCCTTGTCTGGTTCCCGTTCTCAAGGGAAATGCTTTCAGGTTCTCTCCATTAGAGTGATATTGGCTGTTGGCTTTACATAGATGCCCTTTATCATGTTGAGGAATTTTCCTTCAATTCCTATTTTGGTAAGAGTTTTTATCATAAATGGGTCTTGGACTTTGTCAAATGCCTTTTCTGCATCAATTAGTGGATGGTTTTAACAAAGAGAAATTTTATTCTCTCACAGTCCAGTAGGCTAGAAGTCTGAATTCAGGGTGCTGGCTTCAGGGGAAGGCTTTTTCTCTCTGTCAGCTCTGGTGGAAGGTCCTTGTCATCAGTCTTCTCTTGGTCTGGGAGCATCTCAGTGCAGGAACCTCAGGTCCAAAGGAAGGGCTCTGCTCCCAGCGCTGCTTTCTTGGTAGTATGAGGTCCCCACGTTTCTCTGTTCACCTCTCTCTTTCATATCTCAAAGAGACTGGCTTAAGAAATTATCTAATCTTGTAGACCTCATCAGTATAACTGCCACTAATCTATTTTATTACATCATAGTGATAGGATTTTCAACACACAAAGAAATCACATCAGAAGATAGAATGGTAGACTAATCATACAATTGTACAAGGGAATCATGACCCAGTCAAGTTGACAGATATTTTGGGGGGACACAATTGCATCCATGACAACTGGTTAATCGTGGATTCCTTTTAAGCACTGGGCACAAGTTCCCTGCTGTCTGTTTTGCTTCTTGACAGCAATCTGGGATGGAAGAGCTTCTCACTTGCACGAGAGCAAGAGCCAGAAGTCTGCTCTTTTCCATCAGACTATCTGTGGCCTTTGATCTATTAATTTCTAGGCATTTCCTCTCCACTTCATCCTGCACCCAAGTGCAGTTTGGGGATGGGAAGGGAAAGAATATACAACTCCAGGCTTGTTTGTTATTAATCAATAGTTTACTGGTTTTCAAGGAGGGAAAGAGCTTTGTTTGCATTTCCACCGAGCATAATTAGTGGTTATTGACTGGTAAATGATGAGCAGGTGACACTCTGAATGAGAAGATAAATGATCCTGTGTTCTGGTGTGATAATGGGTTAGCAGTTTGCCACTCGGCCGAGGCTGAGTGCATCCCATCGCGATGCTAGGTCATGTCCAGGACACAAAGGCTGCAGTATGCGGGGTGCTCAGCCATTCACCTCTGTATACAGCTGCACACGGTGATCTGCTCCATTTATTCTCTGATGGATAGCGCAACTGAGGCAAAAGTTCACCATCTCTCACCTTCCTGTTCACAGGCTGGACCACATGACCCATGACACAGCCAGGCTGCAGCCTGTGATAAAATCACCACCCAGCTTTGGCTTCTGACCGCAGACACACTCTTAAGGTTACACGTTTTAGGCATCAGTCCTCTCTCTCTGACTTCCCACATGCTTTGAGTACTCTTTCAGGATATGATTGACTTGTGTATTTTCTCAGATATTTACTTTTAGTCCTGACCTGGCCACCAGTGCAATTGAAAAAAAAATTTTTTTCTTGCTTTTTATCCATCCCACAGGGAGGAAAGGGAGTCAGTTAAGAAATGAACCAAGGTTTCAGATTCTTCCACATAAAACCTTCCCTAATGGCAGAAGAACGGGGCAGCTTCACATCATTCCTCATGTGCGCTTGGCTTTTGAGGCACATGAAGTTTAAGGGGACCCTGACTCCAAGTCATTTACATTTAAAGGCCAAGTCTAGATGGGTATAAATACTAGTTAAACTTGGACATGTAACTATGAGTTATATAACATATCTATTCTGCAAATCCAAGTTAGAGAGGTCAAAATAAAACTTTAAGAAAAATTTCAAACACAAATACCCCTCTCCCATAGTGACTATTCAGCCATTCAGATTAAGAATGTTCAAGTGGAGCAGGAAAGCCAGCAGTGGAGCACCCGGGCCCCTTCCTTGCTCAGGTGCTGCTGCTCTGGAGGCAGTTCACAGCTGCACCACTGAAGGAGAACACCCAGAGTACATCACCACAGCCAAATCACTACACCTGGCTCCATGCATTTCTTTTGGGGTGTGATGTGTGTTTGTCTTAACAATCTGAATCTTACAATTGCTTCAACTTCACCATTAACCTCCAGTTCAGTATCCAAGCCACAAACACTTATTAACTGACCTGTCATCCATGAATAACAAGATTTGTTAATCAGGGTTATGTTTAACTACATTTATTTGATGGTTGCCTTTTTTTTTTTTTTTTTCCTTTTTAAGCCTAGTGCTTCTGTGTTTTATGTGCTTCTGTCTTAAAAAAAAAAAAAATTAAAACAGGACTCTATATATTTCAGGGGAGAAAACCTGTGATATAATTCTAATAAAAATCATAAGAATTTGAACAAATGGAAAGTAAAATTCCAAATAACAGATGCCAAGTATGAACCCATTCATTTACATTTTATCCTTAAGTCTTGTTCAGTAGCTGTTTTCATGACGGTGGTGGCGGTGGTGGCGGTGTTAGGTGCTGTCAAGTCGGTTCTGACTCATAGCAACCCTATGCACAACAGAACAAAACACTGCTCGGTCTTGCGCCATCCTTACAATTGTTGCTATGCTTGAGCCCATTGTTGCAGCCACTGCGTCAGTCCCTCTTGTCAGGGTCTTCCTCTTTTTCACTGATCCTCTACTCTACCAAGCATGATGTCCTTCTCCAGGGACTGGTTCCCCCTAATAACATGTCCAAAGTACCCAAGACGAAGTCTTGCCATCTTTGCTTCCAAGGACCACTCTGGCTGTATTTCTTCCAAGACAGACTTGTTCATTCTTCTGGCAGTCCACGGTATATTCAATATTCTTTGCCAACACCATAATTCAAAGGTGTCAATTCCTCTTCAGTCTTCCTTATTCACTGTCCAGCTTTCACATGAATATGAGGTGGCAGAAAATATCATGGCTTGGGTCAGGCACACCTTAGTCTTCAAAGTGACTCCTTTGCTTTTTAACACTTTAAAGAAGTCTTTTGCAGCCTATTTGCCCAAAGCAATACATCATATGATTTCCTGACTGCTGCTTCCAAGGGCAATGATTGTGGATCCAAGTAAAATGAAATCCTTGACAACGTCAATCTTTTCTCCATTTATCATGTTGATGCTTATTTTTTTTTCTTTATGTAGAGGCGTAAGCCATAATTCATGAGGGTAGCCTGGTATTTACAGTTTGGGCTAGTACTTCAAGTAGTCTTGTGCTAGGCCAGGTCTTAGGCTTTGTGGAATCCACAGAGGTAGGTCTGAAGGTTAGCCTGGGAGAGTTGATCTACTCTCACATAATCAGAAAACAAGTATCAGATCGCCAAATTAAAACTCTACTAAGAAAATCATCTAGCATAAATCTAAAATCTGGCCTTATGGCCCTCTCAATCTATTACTACTCTTCATGGGCAAAATAATAGTAAGAGTCTTTCAGACATTTTAAAGATATAAAGTTATTGAAAAGAAAAAGACAAGTAGATAACCAATTAATAAAAGCATCAAAAATAGTAGAATGTAATTTAGAATATGTTCTAAATTATAAGCTTATTTACAATTATATAGGTTTTCTTATTTTTTTGCTGTTAAAACATCACCTTACAATGTATCATATGTACCAAAACAAAGAGGCTGTGTCAAAACTTGCCTCACCCTTTATCTTTTTATTCTAGCCAGTTATACCAAAACCCTCTGCTGTCGAGTCGATTCCCACTTGTAGTGACCCTATAGGACAGAGTAGAACTGTTCCCCTATAGTTCCAAGGCTGTCATCCATTTTTTCCTTTGTGCTTCATTTGAAAGTTTACAGAGCAAATCAGCTTCTCATTCAACAATTTATACACAAACTGTTGTGTGACTTTGGTTGCAATCCTGCGACATGTCAGCACTCTCCCCTTCCCCATCCTGGGTCCCCTGTTACCATCTGTCCATTTTTACTGTCCCTTCCTGCCTTCTCATCATTGCTTTTGGGCAGGTGTTGCCCATTTGATCTTCTATACATGATTGAAATAAGAAGCACGTTCCTCATGTGGGTCACTGTTTGTTTTACAGGCCGGTCTAATCTTTGGCTGGAGCTCTGTTGGCGCAGTGGTTAAGAGCAGGCTGCTAACCAAAACGTTAGCAGTTCCAATCTACCAGCCACTCCTTGGAAACCCTATGGGGCAGTTCTGCTTTGTCCTATAGGGTCGCTGTGAGTTGGAATCGACTCAATGGCAACGGCTTTTTGTTTTTTTGTTTGACTAAGGGGTGAACTTTGGGAGTGGCTTCAGTTCTGAGTTAAAAGGGTATCCAGGGGCCATAGTTTCGGGGTTCCTCTAGTCTATGTCAGACCAGTAAGTCTGGTCTTTTTTCTGTGAATTTGAATTTTGTTCTACGTTTTTCTCCTGCTCTGCCCAGGACCCTCTGTTATGATCCCTGTCAGAGTGGTTGGTGGTAGGTCGGGCACAATCTAGTTCTGGGCTCAGGCTGGTAGAGGCTATGGTGCTTGGTTTTCTTCATTCTCCTTGGCTCCAGGTGGGATAGGACCAGTAGATGTATCTTAGATGACCGCTTGCAAGCTTTTAAGATCCCAGATGCTACTCAGCAAAGTTGGATGTAGAACATTTCCTTTATGAACTGTTATGCCAATTTATGTAGACAATTCGCACAACCATAGTCCCGAGCCCTTAGTTAGCCCCAGTAACTCTTTCCCTCAGGGTGTTTGGATGTGTCTCTGAAACTTCTATGACTTTGTCTTGGTCAAGTTGTACTGACTTCCTCTACATTGTGTACTGTCTTTCCCGTCACCAAAATTAACACCTATCTACTATCTTTTTTTTTTTTTTTACTATCTAGTTAGTAACTCCCTTCCTTCCTCAGCCTTCCACTCCCTTATAATCATCAAAGATTGTTTCTTTCTGTGTATAAAACTTAAGTTTCTATAATAGTGTTCTGATACAGTATTTATCTTTTTGTGATTGACTTATTTCAATCAGTATAATGGCCTCTGGATTCATCCATGCTGTGAGGTATTTTGAGGATTCATCTTTCTTTGCACGTATTCCATTGTGTGTATGTACTGCAATTTGTTTATCCATTCATCTGTTGATGGGCACTTAGGGTGTTTCCATATTTTTGCTATTGTGAATAATCCTGCAGTGAACATGGGCGTGCAATGTCTATTCATGTGATAGCTTTTATTTCTCTAGGATATATTCCTAGGAGGGGGATTGCTGGATCCTATAGTATTTCTATTTCTAGCTTTTTAAGGAGGTACCATACCATTTTCCATTATACTCTGCTGATGGGAACTTTACAGTCCCATCAGCAGTGCATGACAGTTCCAATCTCCACGCAACGTCCCCAACATTTTCTATTTTTTTTTTTTTTGACTATAGCCACTAATGTTGGGGTGAGATGGTATCTCAACGTAGTTTTGAGAGCATTTCCTCATGTGCCTGTTATCCAACAAGGCTGTAATCTTTACTGAAGCTGACTGCCACATCTTTTTCCCATACAGCCACTGGTAGGTTGAAACTGCTGACCTTTTGGTTAGCAGCCATGAGCTTAACCACTGTGCCACCGGCTGCTGTAGCCAGGTATACCAATCTATAAATTCCAAGGTTGGGGGTTAGTTGTTCTCTTCATTGGAAGCAATATAAAACTTGAATGCTCCTAGTTTTGTGTTAATCATTCAGAATTAATCAATACCATCTGGTCTTTCAATATGTAAATTCAAGTTATATCTTCAGGAATAACTCAGTAAATTGGTACCACAGTGTTCATGTTCCGCATCTTAGTGAGGTGAGTAGCATTTAAGGGTCTTAGAAGCTTGAGAGTGGCCATCTAAGATAGAACTATTGGTCTCTACTCATTAGGAACAAAATAGAAAGAAGGAAACCAAAGTCTCAGAGAAGAAACTAGTCTACAGAGCTAACAGCCTACACAAGCCACAGCCTCATTTACCCTGAGACCAGAAAAATTAGATGATGCCTGGCTACAACAAGTGACCATTCTGATCAGGGCTACAATAGTTGGACCCTGATAGAACAGTTGAAAAACATGAAACGGAACTCAAATTCTTAAAAAAGTCTAGACTTATTGGACCAGTTGAGAATAGAGGACTCCCTGAGACTAATACCCTATGATACTCTCTAAGCTTTGAAGAAAAACTATCCCCTGAGGTCACTTTTTTGGGAAATAACAAATTGGAACACAAAATAAAGGATATTACCTGTGAATACAGGACTGCATTACAAAACTGTATCAACAAAACTCAAATTCATAAAGGCCAGACTTCTAAGACTGATAGAGACTGGAAGAACCCCTGAGACTATCGCCCTAAGTCACCCTTTTAATCTGGAACTGAAGCCACTCCTAGAGGTCACCTTTCAGTCAAATAACAGTTGGGCCTACAGAATAAACATTAACACCAAGAGGACTGTGCTCCTCAGAACAATCAACTATATGAGACCAAATGGGCAACATTTGCCCAAAAGCAAAGGTGAGAAGGCAAGGAGGGGCAGAAAAACTGGACAGATAAAAATGGGGATGGCAGGGTGGAAATGGAGAGAGTGCTGATACACTTGCAGGGATAGCAACCAATGTCACAGAACAATTTGTGTATGAATTGTTGAAGGGGAAAGTAATTTGCTGTATAAACTTTCACCTAAAACACAACAAAATGTTAAAAAAAAAAAAAACTACATGAGACCAAAAGGTCAACGACTACTCTAAAGCAAAGATGAATACAAGCAGGGCAGGGAAATTAGAGTACAGGAAATGGAACAATCAGAATACAATTAATGAGAATGTTGACATATTGTGAAAAATGCAAGAAATGTGACTGAACAACTTGTGTAGGAAGTGTCAAATGAGAACCTAACTTGCTATGCAAACTTTCACCAAAAACACAGTAAAATACTATTTGAAAAAGTTACGTCTTTATTTCTTCTATTTATCTTTGGATATATTTCTCTTCTCTATTTAACAGGCGTATCAATTATACATATGTTTTATCTCCTCGGTTGTATCTTCCACCTCTATCATCATCTACCTAATGATTTTCATTTGTTCTTTTCCATATAATTTTATGCAATTTCCTCATGTCTGTCCACCAGATTGTTTTTAGTAACACTTATCTTAGTTTTTGTTGCTAAAGTGCCTTCAATCTCTGCAAAGATTTTTTGTTTGTTTCCCTATCTTTCCTGATTTCTGCCAGCTTCCTTTTTATCTCTTTCTGTTATTTTCATTAAGCCAAGGGTCAGCAAACTCTTTATTAAAGGGCTACATGGTAAATATTTTAGGCTTATAAGCCATAAGGTTTCTGTCACAACCACTCAGCTCTGCTGTTGTAGCACCATAACAGTCACAGACAATAAGGAAATAAATGGGCGTGGCGTGTTACAAAAAAGCATTATTTACAAAAACAGGTGACTGGCCCACAGACTGCAATTTGTCCCCCTACTTCCCCTGCTTCAAGTAAATTGAACAAAAACATGTTGCCTGTAATGTCTTTGAATTGATGAAGAACAATTATCTGAGCTCCAGCAATGTATTATTCTTTGAATAATACTCCTTGTGATACATGCTGTTTATCTGTTTTGCTTATGCTCCTTTATTTCTCCTTGCAAACCTCTCCCCTCTCCCACCCCCAGGGATAGATATTAGGGTAATGCCTTTCAATGATTATTAATATTTGAACGAGGCTGGCTATTTTCTAGAAAATCATATGAGAAGCAGAAAAGTATACTGAAGATAACCTGCAGCTTTGAATCAGGGGTATTGCTTTTCTAATTGTTATTAATATTTAAACAAGGCTGGCTATTTGCTGCAGAATTTTATGAAGAGAAGCAGAAATGTAAACTGAAAATAATCTGTAGCTTCAATTCAGACTTCTCTCAAAACTCTCTTACCAAACCCACTATATCCCCTGCCCCAGCATATGGCCGCCCTCAGTTTTTAGCATTTGATAGGTCAGTGTGGCTCATAGAACAGCCCATAAGTCACAGGACAACTATGGTCAAAAACAAAAACAAAAACAAAAACAAGGTGCTATCTGACAATTATACTTCCCCTCTGCCTTCATGTGTTCACAGCTAGGAGGTTATGTCAAAGACAATAAAACTGGTTTCCCCTTCAGGACCATCTTCCTTGCTATTCTGCAGTGTAGAACAGTGTGTCTGCAAGGATATTCTCCATTTCTCTCTGTGTAGTATTATTCTGTAGGTCTCTCAGGACTGATAATTAACCTGAGCAAAATTCACAGCCTGTATGTATGTTCCTAGCATCTTCTCTCATATTTGTCCCTATGTCAGGGTATATGTTTCAGATTCCTAATATCTTTTAATTTATATCCCAGATATTTCATTGTTACTATGAAGGTGATGTTTTCTCTACATTTTATTCTTGAAGGTTTCAGAGGGTTTCAAGGAAGAGGTGTTGACTAAAAATGCCTTTATTCAGTCATTTAAAAATGAAATTTCTCTTCATTTTGAAAGGATGATGTCTCAAAGAAAAAAAAATAAGGATTAAGCTTACATAACTTGCTGGATATAGTGCTTGGCATAATATATTCTGAGCGAGTACATAAAGAATTATTTTAAGTAATTACATGTACATCAGTCAGGACAAGGCCAGGGGCCAACTGTGGAACAGGACATCAATTGCTCATATGCAAGTTTAAGCTGAAACTGAAGAAAATCAGAGCAAGTCCACAAAAGCCAAAATATGACCTTGCGTATATCCCACCTGAATTTAGAGACCATCTCAAGAATAGATTTGATGCATTGAACACTAGTGGCCAAAGACCAGACAAGCTGTGGAATGACATCAAGGACATCATCCATGAAGAAAGCAAGAAGTCATTAAAAACAGAGGAAAGAAAGAAAAGACCAAGATGGATGTCAGAGGAGACTCTGAAACTTGCTGTCAAATGTCGAGCAGCTAAAGCAAAATGAAGAATTGCTGAAGTAAAAACTAAACAGAAGATGTCAAGGGGCAGCTCGAGAAGACAAAGTAAAGTATTATAATGACATGTGCAAAGAGCTGGAGATGGAAAAATAAAAGGGAAGAACATGCTCGGCGTTTCTCAAGCTGAAAGAACTGAAAAAAAAAATTCAAGCCTCAAGTTGCAATAGTGAAGGATTCAATGGGGAAAATATTAAAGGACGCCGGAAGCATCAAAAGAAGATGGAAGGAATACACAGAGTCATCATACCAAAAGGAATTAGTCGATGTTCAACCATTTCAAGAGGTGGCATATGATCAGGAACCGATGGTGCTGAAAGAAGAAGTCCAAGCTGCTCTGAAGGCATTGGCAAAAAACAAGTCTCCAGGAATTGATGGAATATCAATTGAGATGTTTCAACAAACGGATGCAGCGCTGGAGGTGCTCACTCGTCTATGCCAAGAAATATGGAAGACAACTTCCTGGCCAACTGACTGGAAGAGATCCATACTGATGCCTATTCCCAGGAAAGGTGATCCAACCGAATGTGGAAGTTATAGAACAATATCATTAATATCACATGCAAGCAAAATTTTGCTGAAGATAATTCAAAAACAACTGCAGCAGTATATTGACAGGGAACTGCCAGAAATTCAGGCCAGTTTCAGAAGAGGACATGGAACCAGGTATATTATTGCTGATGTCAGATGGGTCCTGGCTGAAAGCAGAGAATACCAGAAGGATGTTTACCTGTGTTTCATTGACTATGCAAAGGCATTCAACTGTGTGGATCATAAGAAATTATGGATAACATTGCGAAGAATGGGAATTCCAGAACACTTAATTGTGCTCATGAGGAACCTTTACATAGACCAAGAGGTGGTTGTTTGGACAGAACAAGGTGATACTGATTGGTTTAAAGTCAGGAAAGGTGTGCGTCAGGGTTGTATTCTTTCACCATACCTATTCAATCTGTATGCTGAGAAATAATCCGAGAAGCTGGACTATATGAAGAAGAACGGGGCATCAGGATTGGAGGAAGACTCATTCACAACCTGCGTTATGCAGATGACACAACCTTGCATGCTGAAAGTGGAGAGGACTTGAAGCACTTACTAATGAAGCTCAAAGACCACAGCCTTCAGTATGGATTGCACCTCAACATAAAGAAAACAAAAATCCTCACAACTGGACCAATGAGCAACATCATGATAAATGGAGAAAAGATTGAAGTTGTCAAGGATTTCATTTTACTTGGATCCACAATTAACAGCCCTGGAAGCAGCAGTCAAGAAATCAAAAGGCACATTGCATTGGGTAAATCTGCTGCAAAGGACCTCTTCAAAGTGCAAAGATGTCACCTTGAAGGCTCAGGTGTGCCTGACCCAAGCCATGGTATTTTCAGTCACACCATATGCATGTGAAAGCTGGACAATGAAGAAGGAAGACGGATGAAGAATTGATGCGTTTGAATTGTGTTGGCGAAGAATACTGAATATACCCTGGGCTGCCAGAAGAATGAACAAATCTGTCTTGGAAGAAGTAAAACCGGAATGTTCCTTGGAAGCAAGGATTGTGAAACTGTGTCTTACATACTTTGGACATGTTGTCAGGAGGGATCAGTTCCTGGAGAAGGACATCATGCTTGGCAGAGTACAGGGTCAGCGGAAAAGAGGAAGACCCTCGACGAGGTGGACTGATACAGTGGCTGCAACAATGAGCTCAAGCATAACAACGGTTTTAAGGATGGCTCAGTACCGGGCAGTGTTTTTTTCTGTTTTGCATAGGGTCGCTATGAGTCAGAACCGACTCGATGGCAGCTAACAACAACAACAACATGTACCTCTGAATTTATCATGGTAAATAATATATGAAAGAACTTAAAGAAAAAATGCATGTACAAATATAGGATGTTTCATTTATCTATTAATGCTATAGACTATCCCAAACCTTGGTGTCGTCAGCCTTTTTATTGCTTATGATTCCGTGAGTCAGGGATTTGGGCAGGGCTCAGTGGAGATGGCTCATCTTTGCTCCCTGTGGTGTTGGCTGAGGTGGTATGACTGGGGCTATAGGATCCAGGTTGGCTTTCCTCTCTGATGTGGGTCATTGGTCTGATGCACCTCAGTTCTCCACGTGGACATTCCCCTCCATGTGGTCTCTCATTAGTCATTCATCTAGCCCAGGCTTCTTCCCATGGAGGCTGCTTCCAAGAGGGCCAACACAGAAGGTACAGCTTTATAAGGCCCAGGCATGAAAGTAACTGCACCTCACTTCCTCCACACACTTTTGGTTACAGGGTCAGCCCAAATTCAAACGAAGGAGAAATGGACCCTTCCTCCTCTATGGGAGAAGTGGTAAAATCACACTGCAAAATGGCATGCAGGATGGGAGGGATTGTTACAGGCACCTTTAGGGATAACTTACACAAAGGGCTATCTTGTGATGGCCATAATATCAGCCGATTGCTTCAATATAGCAATGAAATGACCCTATTTTTCTATAATATAAGCATTGCAGCTTGTAGTTTCAATGTAAAGCTCTACCTTTAGCATCCTGCAGTGACATAAAATTAGGTGCGTGAGGGTAAAAATAATTCCTAGACTAACACCTGAAATATGGAAACTCACTTTCAGGTTACTATCATTTGACAAGTGCTCTAGTTTGGCCCTAACATCATTACTGTCTGAACAGTCTTCCACAGGTGGTTGTTCCTGGAGCGCACCCAGCCACCTACCTCAACCAGGTGTTTCCAATCACTTGCTCCCACTCACATACCCAGGTAAGCCATTCTAGAACTAGTTCCTGGATCAGCAGGAACAATATAAAAGCTCTGGGTATGTAGCAGGACGTTTGTTTACATTCATGACCACCTCGTTGTCAATCTCCCTGCTCAGGGCTCCTGGCCCTGCTGACTAAACCTGTTTGGGAAGTCAGCTCTGGCCTCTCTACTGACCTTATCCTTCAAGTCTGTCCTGACCACTGAATTCTGCTTTTGCTCTTAGACCTTTGGAATCCAACTTCTTGGCTGGTTCTAGGCTCCTGGTCCTAGCCTCATCATAGATTCTTCAGTTTCAGTGTTGATAATCATTGTTCCCAGTAAATAGAAACTGTAAATACACCACAGTACATGCATTAAGGGAGACACGGACAGGACAAGATTAGTCTAAACGGTGCTGCCCAATAGGTACAAATGTTATTTTACATTTTCTAACAGTCACATTAGAAAAGTAAAAAAAAAAAGTAAAACTAATTTTAATATATTTTATTTAACCTAACATATAATATCATTTCAACATCTAACCCACATAAATATTATTAATGAACTATATTACATTCTTTTTTATGTACTAAGTATTCAAAATCTAGTGTGTATTTTGCACTGAACAGCACATTTCAATTCAGACTAGTTACATTTCAAGTGCACAATAGCCCATGTGGCTTGTGACTACCCTACTGGATTAGTGCAGGTCTAAAGCGTTGGTGCTAAGGAAGGCCTTTTGTCTACCTTGCTACATGACGCACTACACTAATCCTGCTTGTTCAAGCTGTCAAGAGATCTCCTCTACAGTACAGATGGAGGAAAGCTCCCCTTTTCTCCCTCTTCGTAATTGTCTCTACCTCCTGACTGTCTGTGGGGATGATTTCATTGGCGATGACAACTGGGAGAGACACTGAAAAGTGGTACGACTAGCTCCTAATTTATGGCCGTTTGACATTTGAACGCCGGCCTCCTTCATACATAAATGGACAGTAATGCCACACCCCTCTTCCCCAGTTGGAATACCTGGGCAGTAAATACCTCGAGAAGCACTTATGGGTATGCTGAAATGCACTGCTGAAGAGAGGAGGCAAGAGCTCAGGATGCATGAGAATCACCTGGAATCTTAAGACACAGATTGCTGACCTCCTCTAGCCCCAGAATCTCTCCTTCTGCAGGCTTGAGGCAGAGCCCCAGAAGCTGCATTTCTGACAAGTTCCCGGTGATACTGGTGCTGCTGGAATGGGACTTCATGCTGAGAACCACTGCTGTAGTGATTCAGAGCTCAGGCTTGGAATCAGACCACCTGTGTTTAGATGGGCAGAACAAGCACTACTCACTGTGTACCTTTTGGCAAGTTACTTAACCTTCCAGTGCCTTTTCATCGTTACCAGTAAAATAAGAAAAATAATAGTACCTGCCTCATAGGATTATCTTTAGGATTAAACTAGTTAATAAACGTGAAGTGCCAGCAACATTGTCTGCGACATAAGTGCCCAAGAACTATTATTTACCATGATGATGACCATGATGATGACAAAGCTTGACAGAGTTCTTGGTGCCTGGGAGAATCTAGTTTGTCTCCATGCCCAAACTCCTAAACCCATATAAGGCATGGGGAGTGGTCCTGGAGTGGGGTGAATTTAATCCTGATTCTGTTAGACACAGCCATAGAATTTTATAGCTGGAAGGGGCCTCAGAAACGATTTAGTTTAATTCAACTCATGTTAAAGATGAAGCAACTGAAACTAGAGAGATTAAGTGACTTGACTAAAGTCACACACCTAGTAGCGCCAGAGCTGGCAATAGAACCTTAACTCCTTTTCTAGTATTCTTTAAATTGCACTAGAATAAAATGCATTTTCCTAAAGAAACTCTGTTATAAATGGTGTTTAGGAGTAGCCACATGGACTTCTGTGGGCTGACCTGCAGTAGACACTGTGCCTGGCTTATGAGTTCCAACACTGATACAGGAAAAAGGGCTCTAAAAACCCAGCATCTGATTTAAGAAAGAACTTCTGAGGCTACTCCTGGTAGTATCCAGGAGACAGCACTCCTGGCTTCCTTTCTAAAACCTTCCTCCTAAGGAAAATTACCTCACCCACAACTTGCTGAAGGATAAATCAAGGTAGCTACATTTCTACCAGGTGGCTTGTTCCTGTGTCCCCCTGCCCTGTTATGGATGCTGGCTCAATCAGATTCTTAGAAATGTCTTCAATGAGAGACACAGGCTGGAGCACTGGGGTGACATAGAGCACTACAGCTGTAAGACACTGTGTAGGATGGAGCAGGCCCAGCCCTGGGATGCGCCTTGCAGAGGAAGTCACACTGTGGAGCAGAGCATGAGGTGAGCTTTTTGGGTATTCCCCTTAAAAACCAAACTCATTGCCATCAAGTCGATTCTGACTCATAGTGACCCTATGGGACAGAGTAGAACTGCCCCATAGGGCTTCTAAGGAGTGGCTGGTGGATTCAAACTGCTGACCTTTAAGTTAGCAGCTGAGCTCTTAACCACCACACCACCAGGGCTCCTCTTTGGGTACAGGAACAGGAAAGGAGAGATGATGAGGCAGGAGGAGGAGTGAGGGAGGACAGAGACAAGACAGCAGCTGTGACTTCCCAGTTCATATGATGTAGCCCAATGTTCCTCATGATAAATCCCTTTTTACTTGAATTTGTTTATATTGGTTTCTGCTCCTTGTGCCAACATTTTCAGATGAAAACCGCTGGAAAGCAAACAAGACTTACTGACCTTCATTCAGCCTATGAGTATGCAGAACCAGTCATGTATTGGGCCCTGAGAAGGCAATGCTGTTGCTGTTAGGCGCCTTTGAATGGATTCTGACTCACACTGACACCTTGTGTGCAGAGTAGAACTGCTGCATAGGTTTTCAAGGCTGTGACCTTTCAGAAGTAGATTTCTAGGCTTTACTTTCAAGGCACCTGTAGGTGGGTTTGAACTGCCAACCTTCTGGTTAGTAGTCTGGCGCTTAACCATTTGCGCCATCCAGGGACTCTTGAAAAGGTGATATCCAAGGGTATAAGCCGTCACCCTTGACCTCGAGTGGGAAAGGCAGCCGTGCACCCAACTAGCAACCAAAGATCAGGTCAGCCTGCTGGGATAAATGCCGGCAGGAAAAGAGGTGGAAACACAGAGGACAGCATGAACCCAGGCCAGAAGAGCAGGAAAGATTCTGAGAATTCTCATTAGCATGCATGTTATGAGTTCTAGTGACTACTGTGCCCTGAGGACAGCCCACCCTTGTCTCCTGTGCAGAGAGCAGAGTAGCACGTATGTGCCATGTCTGTGACTAGGAATTCAGTGCCCCACTCACCTCATTCATGTCAGCTCATTTCAACTCTCCCCCTACAATGTCTTCATTCACAAAAATCAGAAATTGAATTTAAAAGTCACTCCCCACTCAGTACACTTAAAAATATACTTGAGTGAAATTAGATGTAATCATCTTTCCTTTAATTTTTGTTGCTAAATATAAAAATATCCCAACATAAACAGTACATAAGCTTTGTTCTTCTGGGAGGTCAAATTGCTCTTACTGCCTTTTCTTACCCAAGACTGCAGAGTTTCTGTTATCATAATTGTTTCCTAGATGCTGAGTTTGTAAGCTCCTTGACTGAAACAGATGGAAAGGGGAAGCCAGTTATATTTAAGAAAACATGTATTGTAACAGTAATATTTGAGCCTAGTGAAACAGGAAGAAAGAAATTCCACTACCAAAAAAAAAAAAGAAAAAACTTCCCACCTTATAAGAAGCCCACCACACTACTGGCGTGGGGAGGGGGGAGGGAGGGAGAGAAGCACCCGTTTGTATTCCCCAGATTTAAAAAGAAAGCTCCTAAAACTTCAATTATTTTAAAAGCACATAGATAATCAAGGGAGTTTTTTGTTTTATTAACTCGACGGCACTGGGTTTTAATTTATCTAGCATTTTTTTTTTATAATGCTAGATAAATTCCCACAGGGTTTCATGAGCAGAAAAACTAGCCTGTGACAAATTAACATTTTCAAAATATTTAACATCAGGTATTTGAAAATTCTAAAATACCCAGAAAAACAAAAACAAAAAAAATTTTTTTTCCCCT
Organism: Loxodonta africana; assembly: GCF_030014295.1. Taxonomy (NCBI): domain Eukaryota; kingdom Metazoa; phylum Chordata; class Mammalia; order Proboscidea; family Elephantidae; genus Loxodonta; species Loxodonta africana. Next base: position 39,972,371 of record NC_087342.1, read on the forward strand.
GAAAATTTACTCAAATTACATATATTTTTCAGTGAGTAAGATTTTCAGTAGTCTGACAAGCATCGACAACTGCTCAAGATCCATTTTTAAAAATCAAAGTTGTCTACTACTCCTAAGCACCGTGAGCAACGTCACCTAGGCAAACGCTAAAGGTCAAGTTCCAAGGAGCAACCTTTTCTGTTAACACGACATTTTTCACATTCATGTGAATGAACAATGTCTTCATTGTTTTTCTAAACACTAATTTAGTGTTGTATTTTTTTGCTTGTGTCAATGAGTGTCAAAATATTGTTCTTTTAATACATGAAAGTATTAGCATAGAGCTTTATTACTGATCTTTAGATGTTAGCCAGAGGCAAAGTAAAACAGAGGAGCTTCAGTTGGGAAATCTCACTAGCAATGAAATGCAAGAGTCTTGAAAATATTCTGCCTTTATGCCAATTTTTTTTCAAGTACACAATGGTTTATTTACCCTGCCATTGGTTAAGTTAAAAGCAATGTTCGAGATAACAACTGTAAGACACAAAGATTCTATTCCCCTTAAAAATGAAACAAAAAGTTTGCAAGGAGCAATGCAAAAACTGTAAGAGGAAGTTTTAAGACCTGGACATGAATTAAAAGATAATACAGGATAAACCCTTTGCAGAAAAGCCGAGAAATACATCAGAAGGCCAGTATCTTTCAACAACAAACCAAGAAACGCATGGGTGATTTTTATTAAGTTACACCTTTCTGCATCATCTCATCATTAAACGCTCAATTGCTTATAATTGTTTGCATTTATCGCAATTATTAAGAAAAATAAAGCCACCACATTTTGTCTTCTCATAGCTGAGGAGTCGACAACCAGATATCTGACAAGGTTTTCAACCATTTTGATACTGCCCCAAAAGACAAACACCCTTTCATAGAAGCGGTAGGCTCCAGCTGACAGATTACTCACCACGAAACTGAGGGTTGTACCCGGGTTGCGGTCAGGAAGGCGCAGTCCCAGCACTGGCTGCCAGGGGAGGCCAGCAAAGGGCCCGCTCTCACTACAAGAAGCCAGACCAGACTTTCAAGTCAAGTGCTGGCTTGTCGGCATAGAAGTTAATCAGCAATGGAATAACCATCACAATGTACTTATTGATCACACAGTGTTTGTGATGCAACTCTTGGCATGGAGAGGATTTATGCTTCGTTCTTCCAGAAAAGCAGTGCATTTTGAGAGGGGGAGTTTACTAAAAGGTAGATGTTCATGGTGTGATTTAACCTTTTTTAGGAAGACGTGGAATGTGCTGGGGTTTCAGAATGAAGACTCAGAAACCCATCATGGTAACTTAACTGTTTGTCAAAGGCGTTTTCATTTCACTGTATTTATTAAGAGTTTTTAGAAAATCTCAAATGGATAAACTTCACAACTAAATTTTAAATGCATTCCTCTAAATATTTTTGCTTTGAGACACTAGGAAGTGTTGATACTTTTGTTTTAAAATCAATGCTACTGATTTAAAAGAACAGCTATTGAGCTTTTTCTTCCATAATCAGAAATTAATTAAAAAATGGCAACTTAAAACTGCTAATATGTTTACAGGCAAACATCTACTATACTTCTAACACTTGAAAATGAGCTGGTAAGTACATGTGTTAATTATACTTTCTGCTCAGTCTATGACTAACCTTCAGTTCCTTTTTCTACTACACCATCATTAAAATCACCTAGAGGAAAGAAACAGTGGGTGAGTGTGCCGTGTGCTGTCAGTAGTTTAGGTCATATTCTATGATGTGGTCTTGGGGGCTGCTGGGCCATGCAGAGATGTGACAATTAATTAAGGATTCTTTGACATTGGGCTACTCTATAATTCTAAAGTGTCCTCAAGAATGTACCCCCTTAAGCAAAACTGAAAATAAAAATTCAGTTCATAGTCCAGCGAGAGGGTTATGCAACTGAATCAGGTCTTTAAGACCTATTTAGTGAATCAATTCTCCAATGGCTCAGAGGTAATCCCAGTGTCTCCAAAGAGGATGCTGACTGCTGTGTGATGAGCACTTGATCCCAGTGCACTGCACTGGCTCCCTGGTCGGGCCTTGCGCCTGTGTGGACAAAGACAGCAATGAGCATGCGATCCACGGGGACCACCCAACTGGAAGGTCATGACAGCAACGCAATTGCTCCTTCCTTCCTTTCTTTTCTTTTTCACTTATCTTTCCTCATGTGTGACTGACACCAGAAAAAAAAAGAGAGGGGAAAAATCAAGTATTGTATTTCTTACAGGAAAATGGGCTGTAGGTTTGTTCTACAAGGAACACTGGGACTTCTCAGTCATTACAGTGGTCACATGATCTCCAAGGCAACAGGAACCAGGTTCTTGGTTCGCATGTCTCACTTTTGTCTCCAACTCAGTGTCACATTAGTTTAAAAGTCTGGTAGGACCACTGAGAAACAGGACAACTAGGAGAATGCCCCTAGCTCAGGGGCACAGACCTCCTGCTCTCGTGGAAGGCAGGGTGCCACCTGCTGAAATCCTCTCTGGCTAAGACCTTCTCTGCACTCCCCTGCCTGTCTGGAAGGTGTTCAGGAGAACAGAGCACCACAGAACTGCCTCATCCTGGTCCTATTTAACTCCTCATGGCGCCACTGGACCTTGAGGTTAAGAATGAAGGGAAAAAAATTTTTCTTGTTTTAACGATCTTGTTCCCAATAGTAAAAACAGTACTGGTAGCCTAGGGACCTTTCTGTGTTCACATGTGTGCTTTTATACAAGATGGAAGCACAACTATTTAAAGCTGGGGAAAGTGGGTGTGAGACTACACATGGAAACATGTATTCAAAACAAAACGCCCATCTGCAGGCTGTGAGAGCCAAGGAGTAAAAGACGCAAGGGGTGAAGCCCTTCATGTCTACCCATCTTTCCGGAGGGACATGCACAGTGCTGCGGAGCAGCCTCAGGGGGATGCAGAGCAAAGAGCCGGGACTGAGCAGCCCATCACTTCAGACACGTCATCTAACTTATCAGAACCTTGATTTTCTTACACAGGTGACAGGGCTTTAGGCATCCAATTAGATAATATATTGAAAACATCTATAAAATGTCATTGCTGTTATAAAAGAGAACAGTGTTATCGGAGAAACTTCTTGGGTGACTGCCTAGGAGATCAGTACTCAATAGCTATCATAAAGGTATCGTGTGATAATTCCATGGCTGTTATCACACTTGACATAAAAATACAGCATTTTTTAGCACACTAATTAAAAAAAAAAAAGTTTAGAATGGAACTGCAGTTTCAACATTTCCAGTCTTAAGAATTTCTGATTCTCAGCCCAAAACAGGTCAGTTATATTCAAGTTTTGAAAGAGCACAAAAATCCTGGCAATTTATGTTTGTTTTATATGTGGGCTTTTAACGTTCTAAAAAAATAAATTTGCACTATATAGGAAGATATTTCAGAGGTGCTCAAACTTTTCTTTCTGAATTACTGGTAAACAGTGTTCCTTTGTTGATCGTGTTCCTAAATAGTAAATAGCTATTGACAAATTTTTTTTTTCCAACATGACTTCTCAATGGAGGAAGAAAAACAAAAGAGAAACCCGTAAGTAGAGCCTGAACTTAGGCATGACCAGAGGTTTAAAAAAATGAAAAATAAATGGAAAAATAAAACAAACAAACAAACACAAAACAACTTCTGAAAACAGATGAGTTAACTAGAGATTGCGCTTTTTGGAGCTGGATTCTAACTGAAGCTGAAAGCACAATAATCCTAAAGCCATCTTTTATTCTATAACATTCCCCTGATTAGCCTGGTCTAAGTGTTTCCATGGGGCTGGGACAGTGTGAAAAGAAGGCTGGGTGGGTACCACCCGCTAAGGCAGCAAGAGGGCTGTGGTCAGGAGGCCCGAGGGGATCAGGGAGCTAGTCGGCAGAGCCCTCTGTTTGCCCCAGTGCCAGTGAAAATAATCGGAAGGACTGCCCCAGCGTTTCTTGTAAGTAACATTAATTTCTTTGTCTTGTTTTACAGGTGGAGAAACTGAGACATGGGGAAGACTGACCGGCAGAGGGTCACACCACGGCAGAATGCGGAACAGAGCCAGATTTCCTGATTCCTGTGCCAGTTTTCCACCCGCCTACCCTGTCCAAGTGAAATGGCAGAAGCTTGGTTTTGATAAGCAGCCCCGCGAAAACACATCCTGTGCCAGGCTTTCTCCAGTGCCCCAGACGCTCTGGTGTGGGGTATGGCTTGGAGTTCCTTAACTCTTTTGGCACACTGAGAGCGACACGGGCAAGCAGCAGTGAAGTGGAAAGGCCCTGGGCTTCTTCAAGACTACACACAGGGCCCTTCTCTCCTGCCTTTTTCAGCCCCAGCTCCAAGGGCTGAGGATTTTGAAGCCTTTCACCTGAGTCCTGCAGAGGCCCTCGCTCCCCTTAACTACTCCACCTCCACCAGCAGCTGCAGGGCTCCCCTAACTGTTGGCAGGCTTCAGGAGAGCTGGACAATGAACTGTGCTTTATTTGAAGTACAAAACAATTCTCTCTACAAAGATTCTCTCTGCTTCAATGCAATACCCTCACTGCATCAAAATAGTTGATTCCATGGTGTGTGTGTGTGTGTGTGTGTGTGTGTGTGTTCACTGCATCAAAATAGTTGATTCCATGGTGTGTGTGTGTGTGTGTGTGTGTGTGTGTGTGTGTGTGTGTGTGTGTGTAGACAGAGAAGTCAGGGAAATTAGGAAACTGAAGCTAATATGTATTGCGTCACTGGAATTTGAATAGGAGCAATGAACAGAGAGCTTCTGAGAGCTGGTACCTTTGCTTGGATTTTAGAGGTACAGAAACTAGGGTCCAAAGAGATGCTGCAGACGGCTGACACAGGCCAGCACTGGAACCCTTGCCTCCGTCTTCTGGAGCAATCTTTCTACATTACCATGCAGAAGATAAACTGGATCTTGAGACTCATTGTCAGCCAATCAAGAAATGAGCTTATTGATAGATAAAAAATAATTAGAAAATAACTTTCTAGAGAACAAAGTACTTTGAAAAAGGACTTCTCTTTTTTAAATGGCACCAGGAAAAGAGCCTAAGGCAGGGCTCCTGCTGGAATGCCCACAGGGCCATGGCACCCGGGAAGGCTGACCTCTGCTGCCCTGTGCAGAGTGTCCCTGTCTACAAGGGGCAGTCCCCTCCAGCAGCCGGTTCCCATGTGGGAATGTGATGCCGGTCTTGCCAGATTGTGTGGTTACTTAAGAGAAGTCAGGCAGCAGGAATGCTAAAATTGAGAGTTATCTTAAAAATTAGAAAAAAAAAAATTTTTGTCTTTTAAATTGCTAGCTAACAATATTTTAAAACACTGATTGGACTAAAAAGGCATACCAGTAGGCCAGACCTGGAGTGGCAAGGGGGCTAGTTAGCGATCTGGTCAGAGAAATCATACCCAAGTAAGGGTTATTTTTTTCTGGAGGAGTCTGATTTAAGTGTAAAATCATGTCAGGATCCTGGAAGCTTCTCATACCACTGCTGCAGGGGACACTAAACTTCATGATTCACTCACTGGACAACAAAACTGGGCAGACTATGAAATAGAGTTATTGTTGTACAATACAGATTCCATTCTTAATAATACTCATGTTCTTACTTTCCTGAAATTCTTCATATAGGAAATATAAACCACAAAGAGAATATAATTTTAAAACCTGAAACATACTTTCCAACCCCCCAGATTTCATTAAATACACAAGAGAAAACAGCCTTTTGTAAAATAGCTAATTACAATGTAATTAGTCACAGAGGGCCTATACAATGAAAGTAACAACAATAAAACTCAAATTTAGTCATCAAATAATCAGGGAACTCATTAAGTGAGAAATAAATATACAAGTTCATTTCAAGTAAAAAAAAAAAAAGACAACAAAACAGAATCAAGTATTCCTGCAACCTCAGGCTCTGTCCACCTTTTTGAGTGTACTTCAGATCAACAACAGCAACCCCAGAAAGCAGGATGGCTAGGCCTCCCTGGAATCCTGTGAGCTGCACTGCTTTCCAGTCCCCAGGCTTCCCTCAATCAGCCAGATGGCCAGGGAGAGAGGCGTCAAGGAAGTGCTGAAAAGGTGACTTGGGTCTCCAGCAGCTTAGCAGTCTGGAGTTAAGTTTCTGTGCAAATTCTCTGGGGGTTACTGCGTTCCAATTTCTCAGGAATGTTTAATTCTCCTCATCCCTCTACTCTGTCTCTCTCTGGAGAGGTCAGGAAAGCCTGTGACATCCCCAGAGGGCACTGCCTAACTAAATTAGCAGGAGATAACTTTGGACTCCAAACACGAAAATACAAGGGACGGAATTTCATTAAAAGCAGAAGACTAGGTGATCCAAGTTAATCCCAGCTCTAAGCTGCTGTAGAAATGTTCAGTGTTCATATTTTGACTCTACTCTGCTACAGACTTCACTGAGTATAATGGGGGCTGTGTTAAATCCATAAGTTGACCTTAGCTGACCAAACTTCAGTTTTACAAAAAAGGTAAAAACTGGGTTTGGTGGCGTAAAAATAAGTACTTAGCCTGCTTATGAGTTACTGTATGAAGCAATAAGATCTATAGGTCAAAAATAAACATTTCAGTACTTTAGTCTTTAAGTATCTTTTAAATCAGGAAACAGGAAACTCTAATAGGTAATATGAGTCATTAACCGTATGTATTTGTGTAAACATGGGACTATCTAGTGTCAATTTAGTAAGGCATGTAATGTCACAGAGACATGCTTTCTATTATACCTATAAATATTTGAAGAATACACTGTAAATATTTAGAATGATAGTATCATTAATGAAGATATGTTCAAAAGGCACAAAGATGACTTCTTCATCATTTGTTTTTAAAAAATTTAATTGGAAGGATAACTCTAGAAAGCTATCCACGTGGCCCACTGTCTATAAAATATGACCAATAAAATATTAAAGAATTCAAACTCGGATGCATATCTTGGAGCTTTTCCGCTTCAACCACAAAAGCACTATGTTTGCTAATTCTTTGATAAATATTTCTTGTGGGCTACTATTCTATGATATATATTTATTTTGCTTTGATTAAAATTTTTTTAATATTTATTAAAATTGGCACTTCATAACTGTTATAAGTATTATTTACCCACTGACATTTTGTAGAATAAAGGAGATACACTTGTATTTCTCATTTTTGTACACTTTTAGAAAATTTTCATTTTTGATTACATTTACTATTCCTACACTACTGCAAGAGATAAAAGATATGGAACAATATACCTAAGATGAGGGTTAATGGCTTACTTTGCCTGATTATATCATATTCTACTATAGACAGCAAGATAGTGATAATAATTATTTGCTTGTTACTGTACTTTAAATTAGGTTATCTATTAATGTAATTAGTTCCCCAAGCTTGGTGATTTTGTGTAATATGCTCTCAACTATTTCACTAAAGCCTCACACAATGACTGTCATTAACTGCATATATACTATATGCCTGGCCTTGGATTTATAGCAATAAAAAGGAAATGGTCTTGTTCTCAAGAAACACCCAGTGTAGCAGGAGGTCTGTAATTTAATTTGTGAGTAAATAAAATTTCTGACTGTCAATAGTTGGGTTAAGAATCTCTCTCAAAGCTGAGGGAAAAAAAGAAAATTATACTTTAGCCTGTGGTGAGCTACTTCTCAGCTGAAATACAAGCTCTCGCTGGGGCTATGAACACATAAACAACATAGGAAATAAAGTAGGGGCACAATGGGGACACTGGAATTCTTTTTTAAGTACTCGTGGGCATTTTAACCATTCACGGGCATTCATAGTGACCATAGGGTTGCTTTGAGTCAGAATCGACTTAATGGCAATGAGTTTAGTTTGGAGTTTTCGATGGGCATTCCCATGATGGCTGGCTGGACACAAGTAAAAGGCTTGGCCACAGAACTATACTAACTAGCCAATAGAGAGATTAACCCCAAGCTTCAACCTCTTTAGTTTTAAGCTCTAACAAACCAAATCAATTAGCTTAGACATAAAATATTGATATCCTTGAGGTAACAGAAAAGTAAATCGAACTTTCTGATGACTTGTGGCTTTTGTTATGAATGCTAAATAAAATCTTATAACATTTGGTGGCTATCTCTTTTTTTTTTTTAAAGCAGTGATGATTAACTTTATTTGGGTCATGGACCATTTTGAAAATCTGATGAATACTAAGGAGGCCACCTTCTTCCTTGAAAAATACATGTGTGTGAACGTCCACAGAGGTACACTTCTGCCTATGATGTCGGAAAATTCACGCACCTCCCCTGAAGCCTATCTTTGGACCCTAACTTAAAAAACCTTGATATTAAGAGTTAAGACCAAAATTTTCACTGGTCTTTCAGTCAATAGCACTTTTTATACAGTGTTATTTATCGAAGGCTATATTTACGGCACTGTACAAAAAACTCTGTGGAATACAAAGACATATATATATACACACACATAGTTCTTGCAAGTGAGAATCTGACCATGGAGTAGATATAAAATGAAACTATAGGAATTATTAATACAACTGCTTCAAAGAGCACCACTGGGGTGGATCAGAAGGACAGAGATAGTTTCCTCATTCGCAATCTGGAATCCTATGATGCTGGCTCCACAGCACTGCTCATAAGCAGTGGAAGTGAAACAATCATGGGAACAGTGCTTCCTTTGTAAATGGCAAACCACTGTGCAAATCTCAGTTGTTGGTTTTATGAAGTCAAACTTGGCTTCCTGTTTTGAGAGCCAACCATTGAGCAGTAAAGCAAAAATTTATACCAGGAAGTGAAAACAAGATGGCAGAGTGGCCTTCTTCCTGAGGGCAGATCATTTAGTCAGGGGTCTAAATACCAAAAGCAACCAATCGACTGTTCTAAAAAGATTTTTCAAAAATAATCCATTATAAAAAATAAACCTGCCAGGGTAATAAATGAAGTATTTACTAGAGTGTGTAGCATGGAGCTCTGTCTGTCACTGGTTCAACTGCAAGTGGCTGGCCAGAGATGCTGGGGTGGCCTTAGATGGGGTATTTCTGATGGCAGTGACAAAAGGAAAAAGGTTCTTTCCTACTATGCAGGAGGCAGCTGTAAGGCTGAAAGACAACACTGAGAAGGTGAGGGAAACCAAGGATTAGAGGGTGGCAATGACAGATCTTTTCCTAAGAACTGTGATAAACAAATCCCAAGAAATGACCTTACTACAGCTCTACCTGCAGACGAAGAAGCACATCCCAGAAAAGAAATAATTTCCACTATCTTTATTGCACAATGCCTTTTCACCATTTTAAAGAAAAAATAAACATTTATTTCAAATTCTTGCTTTCTCTGTGAATACTGATAACCACAATGTATTTGTTGTGTTTCTATCAGTAAGGTAGTTAGGATTTTATACAGTTTTTTTTTTTTTTCTCTCATTTTTAGGCAATACCAGATATCTTTGGTCTATGCAAAATTGTGAGTTACTTAAGACATTTTTTTATTTGGTTTACATGATATAACTATGTTAAATAAAAATTAATAAGATATAGTTCCTTTTGAAACTCATTTATTTCTAATGCCTATGTGCTAAAACAGCTGCCCCCACCTCTTCTGGCCCCCAATATTGTATTCTTTTAAAGCTACATAAACTTGAAATTATTATTAATCTGGAACATATCAGCTACTAGCAGCAAACAAGCCATATTCAGTTTCAAATGGGCCCCACTGAGGGCCCTGTACAGGTGGCTGCTTTGGCTTTGTCTTCCTCCTGACCTGGTGCATTTTCAGGATGCTGACAGATAGTGGCGAGAGCCTTGGCACTTGACAGGCCCTTGTTTGAGTCCCAGGTTTGCCACTTAACGGCTGTGTAATGCTGGGCATGTTTCTTCAACAGTAAAATAAAGGTAACAGTGCTTCTCTTGCAGGGTTTTTAAGAAGTTAAATGAGAAAAAGTGTGTGAAGTGCCTAAGACAGAGGCTGGCATATAGCAGTGGTTGAATAAAATGATAAAAATAGCTACCATAATTTACCCTAATGATGTCATTTACTCTAATCAAATTAGATGTAAATATTCTACAGTTACAAAGCACCCTATGTTTTGCAAAACAGCCTCACGACAAAGCTTTCAGTTAAATAAGCAGGTGGTATTGTTTTTCTTTTACCTTATGGATAATAATAGCCTCATATGCAAAAGCTGAACCATGAAAAAGGAAGAGAGAAAGAAGGATCAAACTAAAGTGTTGGTGAAGATTATTGAATATACCACTGCCTGCCAGAAGAATGAACAAATCAGTCTTAGAAGAAATACAACCAGAATGCTCCCTATAAGCAAGGATGGCGAGACCTTGGCTCGCTTACTGTGGGCACATCGCATCATCAGGAAAGACCAACCTCTAGAAAAGGACATCATTTTTGGTAAAGTAGAGGGTCAGTGAAAAGGAAGGTAACCCCCAAGGAGATGGAATGACACAGTAGCCACAACAATGGACTCAAACATACCAATGATCATGGGGATGGCCCAGGACTGGGCAAGGTTTTTCTGTTATACATAATGTCTTTATGAGTTGGAGGTAACTCAGTGGCAACTAACCAAAACAACAATTTTTTCTCCTTACCTTTGAGAAAACAATGGATCGGAGATGTTAATTGATTTGCCAAAGTCACACAGTGGTAGAAATACAGGGCTCAGTTGAAAACTGGCTATTTTATAACACCCAATATGTCCAACCAGGAGAGCATCATAGGTTACCAGCATCTATTGGTACAGTGTGATATCTGAGCCCAGCTACATTAACATTGTAAATAATGAAGAAAAAGAAAAAGAGATATTGGGAAGCATAAAGGCAACTTTCAGGGGAAGCTCTAAGAAACTAGGAAAGAAAAGGGAGAGTGGGCAAGAAGTCTTCCTGACTTCCAACACAAGAGGAAGACAACCTGGGAGCAAAAACCTGCAGCCTTACTCTGTGTTGGGTTTATACTGATTCAAAACCAAAACCAAAGCCATGGAGTTGGTTCTGATTCATAGCGACCCTATAGGACAGTGTAGAACTGCCCCAGAGAATTTCCGAGCAGCGGCTGGTAGATTCGAACTGCTGACCTTTTGGTTAGCAGCTGTAGTTCTTAACCACTACGCCACGAAGGCTCCTTATACTGATAAGAAGATATCGATGAAACAGTACAACAATGTGTTGATATACACACCGCCCTTCTGTAATATCCAGAATCTACTGTTACAAGGAAAGTAAAGGAGAAGGAGACAATAAATCAAAGGCCACAATCAAGATCCGATGCTCCTTTTTTTCCACCCCTGAGGGTGGGGAGGAAGATACAAGAAAGGAACATGCTAAGGAAAAAGAGAAATACATCCTTTATAATTGGGAAATACTTGAAATATATTTGGAGCAATTCTGACGTACACTTACTCCTCACTTTGCCCATATGAAAATAGCAAAAAAATCTACTATCCAACTACTTTTCCCACTAACGATGTGTGTCTGGCACTAACGAACGCTGAGGTGCGAGACTAACGCTGGCTGTGATGGTTAAGATTCTGTGTCAGCTTGGCTGGGCCATGATTCTCAGTGGTTTGGCCATTATGTACTGATGTAATTTAGCAGATATGTAATGATATAATCATCCTCCATTTTGTGATCTGATGTGGTCATCCATTTTCACACAACATCGCTTTTCACATTAACGACCTGGTCTTTGGAACCTAACCATGTCGGTAAGTGAAGAGTGGGTGTTTATAATTTTCCCTGAATCCGTTCTTTCCATCTTGAGTGAAGGACAAGCACACAGAGTTGAAGTTTTGAATCTGTGTACAAACAAGAAAAAGCAATTTTCAAATACAGAAGAAGCCTTCAAAGAATTACAGTGGGTATATATGTTCCATCCCAGGGACAGTTAAGATTTTTACAAATTATATTTGGTTCTTAAATTAAAAAGGCTTGAACAGAGACTCAGAAGACAGAGATCCTAATTCGGGGTACAGCAACACCTACTATCAGGTGCTGTTTCATCTGGACTAAAGCAAACATGAAAGGGTATGTATCACTGTGGCCTGGTTTACATGGCTTTGAAAACATACTGGTGTCTATGGGAAAAAGACCAATTGGGGAACCATTAATAGATTCAAATACTCTTGATTTCCTCTCAACTTCTCCACAGGTGGTGGCTTGTCCATAACAACTAAGTTTCTGCAAGTAGAGTTTTATTGAGAACAGTATCTCTGTGTTAGTGTTTGAAATCCCTCATGTTCAAGTTGGGATGTGTGTTTCAGATCAAAATATAGGGTAAAAAGATCACACAGGTTAAGATTTTGATCTTTACTAGCTGGGACAAATACTGAGAAATCTCATTCTGCTATCTTTGTGAATGGCAGCTCCGCCCAACCCCTGCTTGCAAACATTAGGCTCAAATTGCAGTAGGCAAATGGCAAGGACAAGTGAGGCTCTCAGCAAGCAAGATTCAGTCTATCTCAATGGATAATGAAAAATGCAAGGGAAATTAAAGGGGAGAAATAAAGCATAAGCTTTATACTTTACATGCACTCAGGGGATTAGAAAACTCAAAGAGGTTCCTATATTTAACTTCAAGATAAACGAGAGAAATATCAAAGTTATTTTGGTTAACCAAGTCTCTCTTGGTAATTATGATATTCCTTGAAAAGTATTATCATCTGCTGAGGTGGTAATTTCTCAGATAGGACTCTATTCCTTTAACAAGATTGTTAGCTGAAGCTAATCCATTGCTCAGAGTGTTAGTGTTCAAGGGTGTCATGAAATGCTTATCTGTGCGAAACACTTTCACAAAGGGTACTGGGCGCCTCGGCGCCACAATAAGCAAAGTTCTGTTAATGAAGACAGAGTTCTGCACTTACACAGCTGTGTGGGTGATGTCAGAGGAAAATCTGACTCTATACGGAGGGACAACCTCACAGTGGGGCAGAGGAAGTGAGGTAGCTATGATGAAACAGGGCAGTTACAGAGTGAGTACTTGTGCTGAGTAATTTAGACAGCTCTTGGATGGGCCAGCCCAGTTCTCTGCTTACAGGGTCTGACGTATGACTTCTAACCATTCCATTTGTTTCAAAAGAATGTGGGGAATAAACTATCGTGGTGGTAGTGAAGTCTTATTTTAAGGATGAGAGCTCATCAAGACTTCAGTCTCTTTGGAAAGGATATAGGAGATTTTAACCCGGAAGGGCACAGGTTTGTTTTTTTTTTAAATATCAAATTCATTAAGAGTTTGTATCTTTTTTTTTTTTTATAATTTTTATTGTGCTTTTTTTTTTTATTGTGCTTTAAGTGAGAGTTTACAAATCAAGTCAGTCTCTCGCACAAAAACCCATATACACCTTGCTACACAATCCCAATTACTCTCCCCCTAATGAGATTTTTTTTTTTTTTTTTTTTAATGAGATAGCCCACACTCTCCCTCCACTCTCTCTTTTTGTGTCCATTTCACCAGCTTCTAACCCCCTCTACCCTCTCATCTTCCCTTCAGGCAGGAGATGCCAACATAGTCTCAAGTGTCCACCTGATCCAAGAAGCTCACTCCTCACCAGCATCCCTCTCCAACCCATTCTCCAGTCCAATCCATGTCTGAAGAGTTGGCTTCGGGAATGGTTCCTGTCCTGGGCCAACAGAAGGTCTGGGGGCCATGACTACCGGGGTCCTTCTAGTCTCAGTCAGACCATTAAGTCTGGTCTTTTTATGAGAATTTGGGGTTTGCCTCCCACTGCTCTCCTGCTCCCTCAGGGGTTCTCTGTTGTGTTCCCTGTCAGAGCAGTCATCGGTTGTAGCTGGGCATCATCTAGTTCTTCTGGTCTCAGGATGATGTAAGTCCCTTTCTGTCTCTTGGGCTCATAATTACCTTGTGTCCTTGGTGTTCTTCATTCTCCTTTGATCCAGGTGGGTTGAGACCAACTGATGCATCTTCGATGGCTGCTTGCTAGCGTTTAAGACCCCAGACGCCACTCTTCAAGGTGGGATGCAGAATGTTTTCTTAATAGATTTTATTATGCCAATTGACTTAGATGTTCCCTGAAACCACGGTCCCCAAAACCCTGTCACTGCCACACTGGCCTTCGAAGCATTCAGTTTATCCAGGAAACTTCTTTACTTTTGGTTTAGTCCCGTTGTGCTGACCTCCCCTGTATTGTGTGTTGTCTTTCCCTTCACCTAAAGTAGTTCTTATCTACTATCTAATTAGTGAATACCCCTCTCCCACCCTCCCTCCCCCATCTTGTAACCACAAAAGAATGTTTTCTTCTCAGTTTAAACTATTTCTCAAGTTCTTATAATAGTGGTCTTATACAATATTTGTCCTTTTGCAACTGACTAATTTCACTTAGCATAATGCCTTCCAGGTTCCTCCACGTTATGAAATGTTTCACAGATTCCTCGCTGTTCTTTATCGATGTGTAGTACTCCATTGTGTGAATATACCATAATTTATTTATCCATTGATGGGCACCTTGGTTGCTTCTATCTTTTTGCTATTGTAAACAGTGCTGCAATAAACATGGGTGTGCATATATCTGTTTGTGTAAAGGCTCTTATTTCTCTACGATATATTCCAAGGAGTGGGATTGCTGGATCGTATGGTAGCTCTAAGCTTGCCTTTGATGCTCAGGGCTCCCAGCTTGTCACAAATATATTCGTTTCACTTGTTTTTTCGGGTCTTTGTTGTAAAGAGGGCTGGCCGGAAGCGTCTGTCTATTTCATCATCTTGGCTCCGCCTCAGTTTGTGAGTATCTTAAAGTTCAAACATTTATTGTCAGGTAAAAAGCTCAAACCACTGCACACTGCATTTTTGAAAAATAGGAACTAAGCTGTATTTCTAAATAGCAGCTTCAGTCTGAAGCACAGAATATCAACACTAGAGTGACACATAAAAAGGAAACCTTGAAAGAAAGTGGCCATGGTCATTGTTGCTTCTTGCAAAATCCCCCAAGAGCACTGAACATATTTGAAGAAAGACCTTACAAATAAATGCATCAAAAACATAAGAATTCTACTTCCCTCATCTCTTCTCTTAGCTGTACTGTTAATATAAATACGGCTGCAGAATCAAGCACAGTATATTATCTAGTGTGGAGAGATATACTGTCTTCTCAACTCACTGGTGCCTCATCACTCACATGTCACAGGCTTAACCTCCCCCTCCTTAGGAAATAACATCCTTGTTTTACAGCATCTATCATGCAATCTCTTGGCACACATGGAGGACACACAGGGTAATGAGTTGATATGTGATATGGAGTATATCCCACAAGCAAGAGAGGCAGCTCTCAGATGCATTATGTGGGCTATTCCTTCACAGCTGCAGATAGTTTTCATATTTTGTAAAACAAAACATCATGTACTCTCCCACCAGCTATGAAAGTGGGTTAAGGCCCATCAGCATCTTTGGATGATGACTGTGTGTGAGCGTGCAGACACACACACAGATGTATTGCCCTCTGTCTCCCCAGTATCTAGAAAGGATGTTTTCAGGCCCCCGCTCACACTGAAAACATGTGTGCAGCATGTTATAGTTCAGAAAAGCATGGTAACTACTGTCAGGCAGAAGGTACTTGATCCACATTGAAAAATGAATAGCTTCCAAAGTTTTTCTTGCTCTTTAACCCATAACCAAATTGTTGCCATCGAGCTGATTCTGACTCATAGCAACCCTATAGGATAGAGTAGAACTGCCCCACAGAATTTCCAAGGAGTGCTTGGTAGATTTGAACCGCTAACCTTTTGGTTAGCAGCCATAGCACTTAACCACTACACCACCAGTGTTTCCTTCTTGCTTATAAAGCGGCAAAATTCCACATATAATTACTGCAACTAACTTTCTCTTCCAGCTGCTCTGAATGAATTGCAAATGTATATAATTTTAGAGTATGAGAAGACCTTAGATGGTCTAGTGGTCGAGTTTCAGAGAGTTTAAGGTAAAAATGCTAGCAAGTATAAGACCCAGCTGAAAGTGGGGGATTCTGTGGGCAATCACAGTAAGATCTCTTGACTCATCTTGGGGGCTTCCATCTTCTTCAGTTGGACAACAGCCTCTTCTCTCTCAGAACACAATTTGGAGATGTTTGAAGGGCCGAGACTAGGTAAATTTTAATTAAGAAAACCACTACATGGCCACCGCCACTTATACAGGGTGGCTGTTTGCTCAAAGGCACCTTTGTGTAAGTTAGAAAAAGGTACCCTCTTTTTTATTCTGTTGGACAATTGTATTGTTATGTTGTTACAATAAGACAGTTTCCTGCCATCTTCAAAAAATGATTGTAACAAGTATAGAAATCCATGAAGTCATTAAGATTGGCACCCATACCGGCCATATAGGCTTGAACTCACTATATTTTTACCTTATGTTTAGCAGGGGTCAAAATCTATCATTTCTCTGAAGCTTAGCTATAGAGAGCAATTCATGGACTGGCCTAATCCACTGCCCCAGGGAGGGAAGGAAGCAGCTCCTTGTTAAGTATTCCCCCAGTTTCTGTGAGAAGAGATGAAACTGGTTGACTCATTTCTTCTCTAGAAACGTGTGTTGCTTATGGTTTAAGACGTTGGTCTCTAGCATACAGAGAAATTATCCTGTAACTTTAAAATACATGAGCAATAGATGGTTGCCTCTATGTTGATGGGTATTTTTTCCTCAAAATTTTCTAAAAATATTGACTTTTTCCTGTTTTTATAGTAAGAAATAGAACTTTGCTTTTAAGAAATTAAAAAAAAAGAGGAGCTGGGAGGCATGTGGAGCTTTATGGTCAACACTCGCACAACGGCCCATGCACTGCCACCATCTTGGAATCACATGGGCAGCCAGGGAAGGAAACTGGTCTGGACCCTCGGACTCAGTACATCCATCACCTGCACACTAAAAAACCACGTGTAATCTGGGGCTGACTACACAGCATGAGCATGGGAAGGCCGTGAATAAACACCATTTCTCTATTTCCTTTGTCCTAGGACAGCTGTTGCCTTTCTTTAAATAAATTACATTAAAATACACAGAACTTTATGCAAACCTAAGGCATACCTGTTGCTACAAAGTCAGCATTTGCAGAATCTTAGATCCTGGCTACTCAAAGAGTGACCCACGGGCCAGGGCACTGGCATCGCCCAAGAATCAGACATAAGCATTCCAGGCTCTGCCTCAGCTGGATGAGTCAAAATCTGCATTTAACCAAATGCCCAAAGCACTGCTTTAGCCTGTTTCTGCCTGGGCTGTCAACCTACCTGCCCTGAGAGATGCTGACACGGGAAATACTCACGGAAGGGGGAAGGCGGACTCTCTTCTCCATTAATATGTCAAGGGAGAAGAGTACGCAGATGCAGCCAGGTCCCACAGCAACACGGTGGAGTCCCCCCATGAGGAAGTGACTACACAGAGTACCTGTCAGGGGTGACTTGACACAGGCCACAGAGGGAGGTGTCAGACATTGAGCAAGTACGAGAGCACACGGCTTCAGACACAATTCTAGTTACCTTTACCCCAGAATTGCTGGCAAAATAATAATAAAGACTATCGCTGTTGGACACCCCCCAGGTCCCAGGCACATGACACGCACCTATCCTCACAAGAGCCATTCAAGGAGGTGGCAGTGCACTGGAGACAGTGGAAGAAACAGGGCTCAGAGGCAGTAATGTGAGGACATCATGCAGTTCCCAACCAGCTGGGGTTCTGACCACTGACCAAAGAGGCTGTGTTCTTCCACTGCTCCACCTGCTTCCTTACGGTTCCTGCTGCTATGGTGAAGGAAGGCGTGGATCTTTCTGTACAAACTTAATGGTAACTCAAGAATGAAAAATAATCTGTTTGCATTTTTATTTTATATTATTTTTATATGTCTTCTTGATATAGTTCCAAATTTATTCCTGAAGGCTGAGGTGGTCTCGTTTGGAATCTTAAAAATGAGTTTTTCAAGATTGTAATTCTAGGAAGAAGGAGAATGTTGAAACGCAACAACATGCATCAGCTGCACGTGCAGGGAGAAGTGGAGGAGATTCACGTTTGTAGAACCCTTTCTTCTTTGGGGTATAGGGCAGGGACAGCAAGAGGGTATAAAATGCCTTCTTATAAAATGCAAGCCATTCTCTTCAGACTGTTCACCGTGAATAATGAACCAGGGAATTAAAAGCTTTAAACCTGTTAAAGAAGCAATATTAGGTTTGGTATAAATATAGCTGAAATAATCCAGACAGTTTTATGACCTTACACCCCAAATAAAGGTAAAATGCTGAATTCTTTCCTGAGAAATAGTGGTAAACACAGCGAACAGATGGAAGAGCTGAATGGAAATTTCAATAAAGAAGGTCACAAAGAAGCATTTGTAAGCGCAGGGGTGCATGCTCTAAAAAAAAAGAAAAAGCTGAAAAATGGAACTTTGTTTTATTTTGATAGAGTGCCAAAACAGTACTGCATTCCTTAAAGAGCTGAATAAAGGATCGAGTTAGACTGGCCTTCTCAACACCTCACAAAAAGCCCCCTTGGGTCTCATTTTGCTAGGATGACTATTTATATGACAGGTAAGGGAATAATTTTGCTGGATTCAGTTACACCAGGGCCCCTGTGACCCCTAGGTCAAAAGAGCAAAGGCAGAAGTGACAATGTGGATAATTGCCTGTTGAGGATAATGGAATACTGATTGAAGTCAATTATTATAACACCTGAAAGATAAATGAGTTGATGTTAAAGGTTCAGGGGAGATAGCAGATGAGGGAACGAGCAGGCACCCGTGCTGCTGACTAACTGGCTGGGATGGTGGAATTCCAGAGCAGAGGGGCATGTTTCCTGACCTGCAACTTACTCCAGCTCAGGGTGTTTCAAGATCTAAAGTATGTGCGTTTGTGAAACATGCCATAAAACAGAATTGAGCTCAGTGCCCCAAACTGCAGGATTAAAGTAACATGAGGTAGCGTGGCCCTCCATTAATTTTCCCTATAGCCTCTGGATGCCTAGACTTGCCCCAAATCCATTATTTTTGTCTGTCAATGGAGGGAACATTCCCTTCCTGCCAGCCAGGAAAAAGCCTGCTGACGTTTGCAGCTCAGGCCTCAAAAGCCCGTCGACAGCCCCGGTGTGAGCAGTGTGAGCCAGGTCTACACCAGCTCTACACGCACAGCTCCACAACTCGACCGCCTGAGTTTTTTTTCTCGTAGGCAAAAAAATGCCTGGAAATGTTTTCCCAACCCCAACGTGCTGCTGCCCTCTGGTTCAGGTTTCTCACTGCTATGTCCCGTCCTTGGGAGTGCCTTGTCCTGTCACCTCGCAGGCTGCTCCCTGGAGAAGGGTGCAGGGGAGCAGGTCACAGGGGTCTCAAGGAAAAGAGCTCAGCCCATCCTCTGTTTACAAACCGAGCCAGAGGTGGGTGGCTGCCCACCTTCCCCTTCCGGTGCAGGTAACTCCTCCCACGGGCCTCTTGTGTAGCAAATACTGAGAGCCTTTCTGCCTCTGGCTGGGAAACTCTTCAAAAATGTGCCTCCTGTTCCCTTCGGTGCCCCTCACCCACCCCAGGCTCAATTCTGTTCCTTCTAACACAAATCTGATGACACACTTCTCCTTGACCAGGCATAATCACAGTGTTTTTGGAGCTGGAAGCGCTCCCAGTCTAAACACACTTTGTGTCCAGAACTTACTGAGGCCCAACTTCACAGCTTTAGTCAGTCAGCAGCCCTGGATACTACCCAGGCCCTCCTCCTCCAACCTTCTCCTCTTGCACTACACACACACATACACACACACACACACACACACACACATACACAAAAATGAAATAAAAACTAAAGGTGACTTTTACTATAGAGCAGAACTGGAGACGATGATGATGGAACGGCAGTGTTTGACTGAGTCCACAATGTCCAGTGTGAGACAGTGCAGCTGACCCTGCAGAGACATTCTGCCTTCCTGATGAGGACATGTGTGAACAGGAACGCCCTCTGATAGGAACTGTCCTGCGAATGTTTTTTCCCCCAAAGAAAACCAAGTATTGTGTGTGAATAACTAAGTATTGTGTGTGAATCTGTCCCTTGGATTGAGGTAAAATAATCTCAGATTAATTGAACTAAGTATGTTTTTCAGTTGCTCAGAATCTTGAATGGGAATGAGCCGCACAACCACCACATCGGGTGAGTTGAAGTAAACAACAGACGCAAATAGGCCGCTATCAAACCAACAGGATAGAATCATTTCCCCAGCCCTGCCTGGCTGGCTCAAGGATAGGGTAGTTATGAACCCCAGTGACACCACTGATGCTCTGCATTTCTCAAGCTGAAAGAACTGAAGAAAAAATTCAAGCCTCGAGTTGCAATGTTAAAGGGTCCTATGGGCATAAAACTCAACAACGAAGGAAGCATCAAAAGAAGATGGAAGGAACACACAGAGTCATTGTTTCAAAAATAACTGGTTGACATTCAACCATTTCAGGAGGCAGCATATAATCAAGAACTGATGGTACTGAAGGAAAAAGTCCAAGCAGCACTGAAGGCATTGGTGAAAAACAAGCTCCAGGAATTGAGAGAATACCAATTGAGATGTTTCAACAAATGGATGTAACACTGGAAGTGCTCATTCATCTATGCCAAGAAATGTTGAAGGCAGGTACCTAGCCAACCAGTTGGAAGGGATCCATATACTTGAGTATTCCAAAGAAAGGTGATCCAACTGAATGCGGAAACTATCGAATAATAATATTACACACAAGTAAAGTGTTGCTGAAGATCATTCAAAAGCAGGTGCAGCAGTACATTCACAGGGAATGGCCAGAAATTCAAGTTGGATTCAGAAGAGGATGTGGAACAAGGAATATCATTGTTGATGTCAGACGGATCATGGATGAAAGCAGAGAATGCCAGAAAAGTGTTTATCTGTGTTTTATTCACTATGCAAAGGCACGTGACAGTGTGGATCATAACAAATAATAGATAGCACTGCAAAGAATGGGAATTCCAGAACACTTAATTGTGCTCATGAGTAATCTATACACAGACCATGAGGCAGTGGTTCGAATAAAACAAAGGGACACTGCGAGGTTTAAAGTCAGGAAAGGTGTCAGGGATGTATCCTTTCATCATACTTACTCAGTCTGTATGCTGAGTAAATAAGCCAAGAAGCTGGGCTACATGGAGAAGAATGCAGCTTCAAAATCGGTGGAAGACTCATTAACAACCTGCAATATACAGATGACACAACCTTGCTTGCTGAAAGTGAAGAGGACTGGAAGCATTCACTGCTGAAGGTCAAATACTACAGCCTTCAGTGTGAATTACACCTCAACATAAAGAAAGCAAAAATCCTCACAACTGGATGGATAAGCTATATCATGGTAAATGGAGAAAATACTGAGGATGTCAAAAATTTCATTTTACTTCGATCTAAAATCAATAGCCATGGAAGCCGCAGTCAAGAAATCACAATTGGGCAAATCTGTTGCAAAAGACCTCTTTAAAGTGTGAAAAAGCAAAGATGTCACTTTGAGGACCAAGGTGCACCTGACCCAAATCATGGTATTTTCAATCATATCATATGCATGTGGAAGATGGACAGTGAATAAGGAAGACTGAAGAAGTGATGCCTTTGAATTATGGTGTTGGGGAAGAAGAACAGTGAATGTATCACAGACTGCCAGAAGAACCAACAAATTTGTCTTAGAAGAAGTACAGCCAGAGTGCTCCTTAGATGTGAAGATGGTGAGATCTTGTCTCATGTACTCTGGACATGTTATCAGGAGTGACCAGTCTCTGGAGAAGGACATAATGCTTGGTAAAGCAGAGGGTCAGCAAAAAAGGGGAAGACCCTCAATGAGGTGGATTGACACAGTGGCTGCAACAATAGGCTTAAACACAGCAATGATTGTTAGCATGGTGCAGGAGCAGGCACTGTTTCGTTCTGTTGTACGAAGGGTCATTATGCTTTGGAACCGACTTGAGGGCACCTAACAACAACAACAACAACAAATAGATTAAAAAAAAAAACAAAACTTATCAAAGGCCATAAAAAATCCCCATAACCTCAATAGTCTTATAATATCTTTCTTAGTTTGGCTTTCCAAACCAAACCCACTGCCATCAAGTCGATTCTGACTCATAGCGACCTTATAGGACAGAGTAGAACTGCCCCCATAGGGTTTCCAAGGCGTGGCTGGTGGATTTGAAGTGCTGACCTTTCAGTTTGCAGCCCAGCTCTTAACCACTGTGCCACCAGGGCTCCACCTTGAGAGCAATTTTGTTAGGGCCAGTAAAAAACCTGAACATAGAGCAAATGGCACCTCTGTAAAACACTCAATTTATGTCACCCACACGAGGATGTCTGATTCTTAGAGCTTACTGACTTTGTCTCAACCTTTGCAAAGACAAATATTAGGAATTAGTAGGGAGGAATGAATGCGGGTGAAATGGCAACGTAGGTCAAATGAAATAAAATGTAAGATAATGTAACGAATGCTTACTACGTGTCAGGTGCTGTACATGCCCAGGTTAGTTTGTCTAATACTCAGAACAACACTGTAAAGGAAGTATTATTATTTTTGTGCCTAAAATCCAAGGATTGGAGAGGTTAAAAAATTGTCACACTTGAGGGAGTAACTGGGAGCTGGATTCTGAACAAGTTGTTTCATGCCAGAAATCCAGGACTTTTACTACAACAAGTTAAAAGCAGTTTTCATTAAAAAAAAAAAGGAATAAATGTTTATTCTATTCAGACAAAAGACTGATCCTTTCTGGTTAGGCTGGGTGTTTGGGAGTAAAAGACAGTGTCAGAGGGAAAGGGTCCCTGGGCCTCCCTGAGCCCTCAGGTGGATTCCGTGGGTGGGAGGGGCAGAGTTTTCTGGGCTGAGGAAGAGGCAGAAACAAGGGCCGGAAGATGGAATGCTGGGTGCCCGGCGGACATACTTTCACAGTAATCATGATCAGTAGAAGGCTTACCAATAACTTGATTATTTTAAGACACAGAATTTTCAAAAAATATACTCAATCACAATATAAATTTTGTTAACTTTGCCTAGGTCAGGAAAAGACGACACCAAAACAAAACTATAAGATGTAAAGGGCTAAAAAAGATTTCAGTCTTGCCTCTTTTGTTCTTGCTAAAAGAAGTTTCATGTTCAATTATAAACTTCTCCTTGGCGGAAAACTCCGAATGGCGTGAGCGTTAGATCTTAAAGGAGCTATCCTTGCAGGAGACAAACGCAAGCAGAGTCAGGTGATAAGAGGTGAAAGAAAGCCGCTCGTATAAAGCTTCCCAGAATCTCTTCATGGCTCAGAATTTTCCTAGATTCCAGAACCTTACAGGATCCGATTACTCAACTGGAAGCACTTTAGCTTAGGACTCCCTGGCACCCCTTTCTATGGAGAGTCTTGCCCCTAGGTCATATGAAGCGCTGCTATAACTCAGATAGCACTATAGCATTTGAACTGTCTATTTGCGTGTGCATACCCCACAAAACTGTCCCTACCTAGAGGGAAGACCTGGTGCTGTGCTCACCATGGTATGGTGGGCACACAATACATATCCGATGGACATGAGGGAAGACCTGGTGCTTTGTTCACCATGGTATGGTGGGCACACAATACGTGTCAGATGGACTAGAGGGAAGACCTGGTGCTGTGTTCACCATGGTATGGTGGGCACACAATACTTATTAGATGGATGCTAGATATTCAAGTTAGGATCCATACATCCAGAAGAACTCAATGGTGGGGGTATATTTCATGCTGTTTGAAATAAAATGAGCACAGTTTGTGAATTAAAATAATAAAATGCATATTTCATAGACTTAACTTTCCATTGCTCCCTAAGAGCAGCCCTTGAGGTTTTTTCACAGGGAATGACACTGCTGCTGGAATACAAAAACTTTGCCATTTTAAAGGTGGAAATTTTATTAAGACTGAAAATACACAATGGAGAGAAACTGGAAGACATTAGGTACACACCCTCTGACAATGCAGCCTGTCATTCATACGAGTCAGCTTCAAACACACATTACAGAGACAAAAAGACTTTCGAGTACTTAGTGACAGCAAAGATGTTAAGATGTTAAGGTTAGCCCGGTAAGTTCTTTCTGGTTCTATCCAGTCCTACTCCTTCCTCTTTCCTGCCCCTGACCCCTATGTCTGGCCCTGGAGCTGTAATAATTGGGGGAAAGGTGGGGGTGAGGAGTGGGCTATGGTTAGGCTACGTGGACTAGTCTTAAGAAAAACATAGAAACTTCATAACTTTAGTTAGGGCTCAAACAGCAGCAAAATACACTGAGGAAGTTACATCTGTTATAATAAAAATTATATTTTGTATGATCTAGGTAGACTATTTACAGTTATCAGAAGCGGATGACAGAGACCAAAAGAGTTAGGGAGCAAGTATTCGCAAGTCTTCTCCTCGCCCTGCCTGAGTGTGTTTCAGCTTTGACCGGACCTAAGGTGCTAAAGGAAACCCTGGTGGTGTAGTGGTTAAGTGCTACAGCTGCGAACCAAAGGGTCAGCTGTTCAAATCCACCAGGTGCTCCTTGGAAACTCTATGGGGCAGTTCTACTCTGTCCTATAGGGTCACTATGAGTCGGGATGGACTGGATGGCACTGGGTTTGTTTTGTTTTGTTTTTTTAAGCTGTTAAAGAGGAGAACAAAGAGGCCAGGAGAACAAAGAGAGGGGAAGATGGGAGAGAGCTAGATCTGGCTGGAATTTTAGAGCAGAGAGCTTGGAGGAGAGACGCAGAAAACAATTTGGGAGGCATCTGGGGAGACAGGTGGGAGCAGAGGAACTTTAGGATTCATTGCTTTGTATCATGGGATTGACACCACTTTGCCAGCTCTTCTCGAGACTGCACGAAAGAACACACTGAATGTTCATGCCTTTATGGAGGTGGATTTTTGTTTCTTTTGGATGTGATACCAGACTGACCACAAGGCCTCCTAGTTTTATTTGCATTACATAGAAAACTGACTGATCTCATTCTTTGGTCTCTTAGAGAGGTACCTTTGAAGATCTGAATGATGAACCACTTCAACACACCAACACCAGTTAACGTTGTACAAATTCATTTCCAACATTACTATTCAGAAAGCAATCAGGAGGAAAAAAGACAGTTCTGATGTAGAAATGATCTATCATAAATTTCTCTTTAAAAAAAAAACAAAACAGTGACTTTTTAGTATAATTAGTCAAGAATCAAAATAAAAATGTGATGGCTAAAGCTGTTGTAATACCTGGAAGTTCTACAAAGTTGACCCATAATTTTCCAGCAGAGAGTTATACTAGCAAAACAGGGTCAGGTATATACATGAGTTACACGATCTATGAGGCTCTTGGGCCATAACAAATCCAGATGGTTTATAACTGAAAAACAAGGCTTAAAAACATGTTTTTCCTTTGTACTCTTAATAAATCTCCAGACTGAATTGTAAAAAAAAATTAGCTATAGATAGTGGGTTATGAAAAATTCTAACAAGTCGCAACAAAAATTGTTGTATCAGATGAAAGTCATAATAGTATACAGAATTGTAACAGGCCATATCACTAGGCCTCATTTGCTTAAAAGAATAATTTAATCATAATAGTGAAAACTGAATGTCACGATGGCATTTTCTAGCTTTCTTATTCCTGAATGGCAGCACAGAAAAACTACACTAAAAAATGCTTAGTTTTAGGTTGTTTTAACAACGTAGGTAACATTTCATTCTAGAGAAATCAATTTCAAAGAAGACGGCATAGTATTATTTAGAAGACAGAACCTGCACTGGGTCTGCAAGATCATGAAATCCTATACTATTGACCATCACCATGGTATTAGCTCAGGTAATGCTGCTGTAACAGATAAACCCTGAAATCTCAATGCCTTAACATAGCACTGTCCACTAGAAATGCAATGTCAGCCACATGTTTAATTTTAAAGTTTCTAGTAGCCACATTAAAAAAATAAAAATAGGTGAAGTTAATTCTAATAGTACTTCACTTAACCCAATACATCCAAAATATTATCATTTTAACATGTAATCCACATAAAATTTATTAATGAGATATTTTACAGTCTTTTTTGTACTAAGTCTTTGTAATACAGTGTGTATTTACATTTACAACACATCTCAGTTCAGACTAGCCTCATTCAAGTGCTCAAGAGCCACATGAATGAGTGGCTGTAGTACTGGATAGTGAAGTTTTAACACAATAGAATTTCCTCTCTATTCTTGCTCTTATCAATTCAACTGGGTATTTACAGAGGGCCTTCGATGTACTAGTCGGGGATCCAGAGCCCTTCCATCCTCTGGGTCTCCCTGACCCCGAGGGGATCAGAGACCTTCACTCCCAGTCAGCGTGAAGGAAAAGGGTGGGGGAGCAAGACTTAACAGTGACACCTGTCCTTCTCTCAGAAATAGTCACGGCCCACCGAGATGCAAGGATGCTGGGAAGTGCAGGTACTGCTGAACAGCTGCTCCCCAGTAACTACATGAGAAGGAGCATGGGTCTGTAGAGAGTTGGCAGAATCCAAACCTGTGTTTTTATCCTGCTCAAGTGGGCAAAGTATGTATTCACTTGGAAGTTCCATACTTTCCTAACATGGTAATGGTGACTGTCTTCGTAAGAGAGGAGAAGAAGCACACTCTGATGTGGTATGATGTGGTTCAGGCTTAGTGGTCTGGGACAGCTACAGGTCCATGGCATGAGAACTAGGTAAGTGTGCTAAGGTGTGAATCGGAGCTGTATGCTGCAGGAACACATTTTCTAGTCAATGTGACGGTCAAGGTGGCTGAGTAACACATTTCTCAAAACCTAGGGACCTAAAACAGCCACTTATGGTGCTCAGGAATTCTCTGGGTCAGCAGTGTGGACAAAGTTGTTGCCTGGGGCCTCAGAGGGATGACTCCATAGCTAGGTACTAGACTCATCTGAAAGGTTCGTTCACAGTGTGCTGTGATCCTTGGTTCCTCCCATGTGGATCCCTCCACGTGGGCTAATTTGGGCTTGTCACAGTGCAGTGACAGGTTCCAGGGCAAGTGTCCCCTGAGGGAGCAGGTCAGGAGGAGCCTTAGCACTTTTGTGACCTCATAGAGCACCACAAGGGCCCACCTTATCTCTTTCCTCCTGAAAGGGGAGTGTCGAGGTTCTGGAAGAGCATGGGGGACAGGAAACACTGTTGTGGCCATTTTGAGTGACCGGGCTGAGCACCAATGTGAGGTTCAGAAGGGATTTGACCTTCTCAGCTCCCCACTAAATGTACAGATACTCCTGAGAAGGGACAGAAGCTTCCTCTGTGAAAAATGTTCATGAAAACAAAGCCAAGTACAAGTGCTGATGTAGGAAGTGAAGTGTTCCAGAAGAACACCTTTCTGGTTCTTCACCAGAAAGCTGAAATGTCAGATAGAGGATGGGATGCTAAATGTGACAGTGGTCAATGGGAAGATCCACCTGAAGCAAGTGTGCTACCAGCCCAGCATCAGGCCACACTGCAGGCTGAGAACCGAGAGGCTGTGAAGGTCTTGGAAAGTCTCTCTAGCGATGCTTCAGGTCACAGTATTTACCCCATATAGCATGACACTATTCAAATAACTCCACGGGAACAGTAAAACAAAGAAGCAATAGTATAGTTCAGTTCAACAAAAGTCATTATTGCAGTAAGTTGTGGCAATGATGGTGCTAAAGGTGATTTGAAAAGATGGAAATGGCAATGCCTGGGTGAAGAGTGTCCAGGTGGTTCAGAGCATAAGCTGATGCAGAATGGTGAGGAGGCACAGAAAAGGCAGGGCTCTGGCCTCAGGGAAGTGGGAGGCAAAGCAGTAAACGAAGGCGGAGGCCCCCTCACCAGCCTGGGCACACCCAGCAGAGCCTGGAGGAAGGCTGAGGCTTATTGAGGGTGTGGTGGGTTCAGCATCCAGCTTGAGGCCTGACACTAGGCTTCAGGTGGCAAGCCTCATTCTGGCCCTCACCTGCTGGAGTGTGGGTTGGCTCAGGTGCTCGGCTACATGCTGAGCATGGCAGGTCAGCACAGTGCTCCCCTCCCTCGTGGGACCCTGGTTTTTGCTGTGAGAGCAGTAGGCCTGGGGCCTCCCAAATGAGACAATTACCTACCGACGTGATTACAATGAAAGGCGTCTGTCAATAATTTGAAGTCTTTCTCATTCTGAAAATCACAGTTACTTTGGAAAGAGAATGACTGCCAAATACGCAAAAACATAAAATAAAATTGAGTAAACTGGCCGTTTGTTTGGATGCACCAGCTACAGATGCACCATGAGTCCTTCCATTATTTCATTTGCTTCCGTGAGTGCAGCAAAGTGCCTGTAAGCGAATGCAACCCTGCAGGTATTTATGGCTCTCCACACTCATTTGTGTCAAAACAAAACCAAAGTTTCTCACTTAATAAAAATAAAAGGCTAATAGACTTGAACATTTACTGCATGTTTTTTGGGTATGCCTTAATCTCTCCCTTGGCTATCTTGCCATCTTATAAATCTGGCCCTTAAGTTATCACTGTTATAGTAGCAATAAAAATAATAATAAAAGTACTGTGAGGTCAAAATATGTCAAGAACAAGTCAGAAAAATGAGGGAGACATAAAATGAAGTATAAAAGACTAGCCAGGACTAGAAAAATTCAGGTACTGTACCTCAGCGTACGGCAGCAGGAGGCGGCTGCGACTGCTGTTTTATTTAATGAGTCTCCACATAAAGTCCAGCTGCTAACCATGTGACAAGTTCATCTCTGAAAACAAGAGGCCACTATCTTCATGGTGTTCAGTCCTGGCTGCCCTTAACGGGAATTTCACTTGCAGTATGGGAAAAAACAGATCTTGAGCTACTTCTCTGGATTTAAGTGTTTTTTTTTTTTTAAATTAAGCATTAATTGCTTCGACTTTTTTTGCAACAAAATTAATGGGCAGACTCAAATACATGAAAAGGCGGGAGCAGAAACCCTGGAAGCTTGAGATACCTTTTTTTATTTTATTTTATTAATTTTTATTGCGCTTCAAGTGAACGTTTACAGATCAAGTCAGTCTGTCACATATAAGTTAATATACATCTTACTCCTTACTCCCACTTGCTCTCGCCCTAATGAGTCAGCCCTTTCAGTCTTTCCTTTCGTGACAATTTTGCCAGCTTCCCTCTCTCTCTATCCTCCCATCCCCCCTTCAGACAGGAGATGCCAACACAGTCTCAAGTGTCCACCTGATATAATTAGCTCACTCTTCATCAGCATCTCTCTCCTACCCACTGTCCAGTCTCTTTCATGTCTGATGAGTTGTCTTCGGGGATGGTTCCTGTCCTGTGCCAACAGAAGGTTTGGGGACCATGACCGCCGGGATTCCTCTAGTCACAGTCAGACCATTAAGTCTGGTCTTTTTATGAGAATTTGGGGTCTGCATCCCACTATTCTCCTGCTCCCTCAGGGGTTCTCTATTGTGCTCCCTGTCAGGGCAGTCATGGATTGTGGCCGGGCACCAACTAGTTCTTCTGGTCTCAGGATGATGTAGGTCTCTGGTTCATGTGGCCCTTTCTGTCTCTTGGGCTCTTAGTTGTCGTGTGACCTTGGTGTTCTTCATTCTCCTTTGATCCAGGTGGGTTGAGACCAATTGATGCATCTTAGATGGCCGCTTGTTAGCATTTAAGACCCCAGACGCCACATTTCAAAGTGAGATACCTTTTTACTGTGGGGAAGATGTAGACATTTTCCTGGATCTCAAAGACAGGATTTAGACTCTAGAGTAGAATCCAACCCTAAGCACACTTTGTATGCTGCCTGAAAGGAGCAAACAGCCTGTGCGATTTTATCTGCAGTCTTTTTTGTGGGATGCATTTACTCTGGTAAACCTCTTAGCCCTAAGGTCTCCGTGGCTGGCGCATCACTTCACAGAGTGGAGTGTATATGAAACTGAAGTGCAGATTTGGCCAGGCCCAAGGCTGGACCCCCAGGAGGGCAGCGTGAGCAACGGGGACCTCGGGCAAGCTGGACCTCTAGAAAGGCAGTGCAGGAAGTGGGGGTCTCAGGCAAGCTGGACCCCTAGGAGGGCAGTGTAGGGAGTGGGGACCTCGGGCAAGCTGGACCTCTAAGAGAACAGTGTGAGGAGTGGGAACCTCAGGCAAGCTGGACCCCTAGGAGGACAGTGCAGGGAGTGGGGACCTCAAGCAGGCTGGACCCCTAGGAGGGCAGTGTGGGAAGTGGGAATCTAGGGCAGATGGACCCCTAGGAGGACAGCACGGGGAGCTGAAACCTCAGACAGGCTGGGCTTCTAGGAGGACGGCACAGGGAGCAGGAACCTCGGACAGGCTAGACCCCTAGGAGGACAGTGCAGGAAGCTGAAACCTTGGGCAGGCTGGACGCCTAGGAAGACTTCACGGGGAGTGGGAACCTCAGGCAGGCTGGACCCCTAGGAGTGTGGCATGGGCAGCTGAAACCTTGGGGGGTCTGGACTCTAAGGAGGATGGTGCAGAGAGCTGAAACCTTCGGCAGGCTAGCTCACTAAACATGCAGCCTCGGCAGGTTAATTTAACTCCTCCAGTTGTAGTCGCCCAGATGTCAAATTGTAATATGAACACCCAGAGGTCAGAATAGGCAGTGAGTAAGGCTTGGCAAGCCTGCCAGAGCAGGCACAGGGAGGAAACCACGAGTCAGAAGAAAGAAAGACAGAGGCAAGGATGAGGAGGCGAGCAAGGCCACAGCAAAGAGGGCTGTCTAGAGTTCAGACCCAGCAGTGCAGGAGCAGGGAGTTCCTTGGAGACTCCAGGGAGAAAGGACAGAGAGAGTCCCGACTTGCACTTCGTACTTTACTGGAGTCTTCAAAGTCTTCAAAATGAAAAAGCTGGGGAGGCAGGGCCAAGAAGACAGAGCAGTCAGATGCTTCTGGTGACCCGAAAAAAACAAGTGAAATGATTATACATATGAATCCTAAACATCAAAGGAAAAGTTAGAAAACAGACTGAGCAGCAGGGGAGGGAGAGATAGTTCAGAAGCTGTGAGGACTTGCCGGACCTCACTCGGCGGGAACCCTCAGGCATGATACCCTGGAGCGACCACGGTGAGGCTGGCGGTAACGTTCCGGATGCAGTTTCCTCAGGGAGAGACAGCGAGCTACATAGCCTACTCACACCTCCTGAACCAGAGAACAGTGCTTTTGGCAAAAGCTAAGTACTTGTGTTTATTTCGCCGCACCCCCAGCCCCCAAAGCAGCTTCAGTGACTGTCGATTTCCCTGGGCCTGAGATAGGTCCTGCTGCACACTCTGAGCCATTCTCCTGGCCTTGAAGAAGGAATAAATCAACAGTTGGGGGAAAAGATAATCTGCCTGCTCCACCAAGCTGGGGAGCTCAGGACAGAGGTGGCTCCTGTCCAGGCACAAATAGTCTGCAGACTTTGAATACCTTTCACCGCTGCATGGACCTGTGTGGCCCCATTTCAGGAGAATAGGCCCTTGTTGGCAGACTGCAACTGTTTCAGCTGTGCAGTGGAGAGGTGGGTTTATGATGTTTGATACCACTTTGCCTATTAAACAGGGTCCTCACTTACCCACATCAGGGGCCTAAGGACTCGAGGCTCCATCCATATCACCTAGCCACCTGTGACAGGGGTCCAAGGATAACTGGTACCTCTCAGTCCTTACAACCAAAAGCACTGGGTGCCCATTGTCTGGCTGTAGAACTCACCCACCTGTGTGCTCTAGGGGACAGGGACATGCTTTCCTTACAGATACTCGGGGGATGGTTTTCTGTCCCCTGCCTTGTTCAGAGCATGACTCCCTGCTGCAACCAGATACCTGTGTCTACACCAATAACCTCCGCCCTCTAAGGCTGTAGGACAGAGCCTGTCCTACCCACTTGAAAACCAACTACCTAGACATCTGAGCTGAATCCATACAAGAAAAGTAAACGGAGTGCTTGGCTCATATACCTGATAACAGCTTGAGCCATATGGTGACAGGATGTTAGAGTTTCGAAGGCAAAAATAATCAAGCTAGCTCACTCAAGCAGCTTATTTGGGCATATCAAAACAAAACAAAGCAAGAAGCTATGATACAGAAAGCAAATATAAAGTAAATTAATAACTTATAGATGGCTCAGAGACAATAGCCAATATCAAGTCACATAAAGAAACAGACCATGATTGCTTCAACAAGCTCTCAAAACAAAGATTCAAGCAATCTTTCAGATGAAGGTATATCCTGGAATTATCAAATGTAGAATACAAAAGATTAATATACAGAACTCTTCGAGACTTCAAGAATGAGGTCAGGCAAAATGCAGAGCAAGCCAAGGAACACACAGATAAAGCAGCTGAAGAAATTAAAAACATTATTGAAGCACATAATGAAAAATTTAATAGGCTGTAAGAATCCATAGAGACACACCAATCAGAAATTCAGAAGATTAACAATAAAATTACAGAATTAGACAACTCAACAGAAAGTCAGAGGAGCAGAACTGAGAAACTGGAAGGCAGAGTCAGTGACAATGAAGATAAAATACTTGGCACCATATATTTGAAGAAAAATCAGACAAAAGGATTAAAAAAAATAAAGAAACCCTAAGAATCACATGGGAGTCTATCAGGAGAAATAACCTACGAATGATTGGAGTGCCAGAACAGGGAGGGATAACAGAAAATACAGAGAGAATTGCTGAAGATTTGTTGGCAGAAAACTTCCCTGACATTGTGAAAGATGGGAAGATATCTATCCAAGATGCTCACTGAACTCCACACAAGGTAGACCTCAAAAGAAAGTCACCAAGACATATCATAATCAAACTTGCCAAAACCAAAGATAAAGAGAGAATTTTAAGAGCGGCTAGGGATAAACGAAAAGTCACCTACAAAGGACAGTCAATAAGAATAAGCTCAGACTACTCAGCAGAAACCATGCAGGCAAGAAGGCAATGGGATGACATCTTTAAAAAATTGAAGGAAAAAAATTGCCTGCCAAGAATCATATATCCAGCAAAACTGTCTCTCAAATACGAAGGTGAAATTAGGACATTTCCAGATAAACAGAAGTATAGGGAATTTGTAAAAACCAAACCAAAACTACAAGAAATACTAAAGGGAGTTCTCTGGTTAGAAAATCAATAATATCAGATATCAACCCAAGACCAGAACACTGGACAGAGCAATCAGATGTCAACCCAGATAGGAAAATCACAAAAATAAAGATAAAAAAAACGCTCAAAACAGGGAAACAGCAATGTCATTATGTAAAAGATGCAAACACTAAAACAATAAAGAGGGACTAAGAAATGTAGCCATAGATCTTCCACATGGGGAAGAAGTCAAGGAAATATAAAGAAATAAAATTTAGGTTTAAACGTAGAAAAACAGGGGTAAATATTAAGGTAACCACAAAGGAGACTAACAATCCTACTCATCAAAATAAAATACAAGAAAAAAAAAAGAGACTCAGCACAAACAACAACGAATAAGAGGAAAAGACAATATATAAACTATTCAGCACAAAAAATTAAATGGGAGAAAAAAAATGTCGACAACACACAAAAAAAGGTCTCAAAATGACAGCACTAAACTCATATCTATTCATAATTACACTGAATGTAAATGGACTAAATACACCAATAAAGAGACAGAGAGTGGCAGAATGGATTAAAAAAAAAAAAACAAAACACGATCTGTCTATATGCTACCTGCAAGAGACACGCCTTAGACTTAGCGATACAAACAAACTGAAACTCAAAGGATGGAAAAAAATATATCAAGCAAACAATCAAAAAAAGAGCAGGAGTGGCAATATTAATTTCTGATAAAACAGACTTTAAAGTTAAATCCACCACAAAGGACGAGGAAGGACACTACATAATGATTAAAAGGACAACATACCCCCAGGATATAACCATATTAAATATTTATGCACCCAATGACAGGGCTGCAGGATACATAAAACAAACTCTAACAGGACGGAAAAGTGAGATAGACAGTTACACAGTAATAGTAGAAGACTTCAACACACCACTTTCGGTGAAGGACAGGACATCCAGAAAGAAGCTCAATAAAGACATGGAAGATCTAAATGCCACAATCAACCAACTTGACCTCGTAGATATATACAGAACACTCCACCCAGTGGCAACCAAGTATACTTTCTTTTCTAGTGCACATGGAACATTCTCTAGAATAGACCATATATTAGGTCATAAAGTAAGCCTTAGCAGAATCCAAAACACTGAAATATTACAAAGCATCTTCTCTGACCATAAGGCCATAAACGTGGAAATCAATAACAGGAAAAGCAGGGAAAAGAAATCAAATACTTGGAAACTGAACAATACCCTCCTCAAAAAAGACTGGATTATAGAAGACATTAAGGATGAAATAGAGAAATTCATATAATCCAATGAGAATGGAAACACTTCCTATCAGAACCTTTGGGACACAGCTAAAGAAGTGTTCAGAAGTCAATTTTTAGCAATAAATGCACACATACAAAAAGAAGGGCCAAAGTCAAAGAATTACCCCTATAACTTGAACAAATAGAAAGGGAACAACAAAAGAAGCCCTCAGGCACCAGAAGAAAGCAAATAATAAAAATTAGAGCAGAATTAAATGAAATAGAAAACAGAAAAACAATTGAAAGAGTTAACAAGACCAAATGCTGGTTCTTTGAAAAAATTAACAAAATTGATAAACTGTTGGCCAAACTTACAAAAGAAAAATAGGACAGGAAGCTAATAACCCAAATAAGAATGAGATGGGTGATACCACAGCAGACCCAGCTGAAATTAAAAGAATCATATTGGATTACTATGAAAAACTGTACTCCAATAAACTTGAAAACCTAGAAGAAATGGATGAAATTCTAGAAACCTAAATTAACACAAACAGAGGTAGAGCAACTAAATATACCCATAACAAAAGAAGAGATTGAAAAAGTAATTTTAAAACTCCCAACAACAACAAAAAAAGCCCTGGCCCTGGCGGCTTCACTGGATTCTTCTACCAAACTTTCAGAGAAGAGTTAACATCACAACTACTAAAGGTATTTCAGAGCATAGAAAAGCATGGAATACTCCCAACCTCATTCTGGGAAGCCAACATATCCCTGATATCAAAACCAGGTAAAGACACCACAAAAAAAGCAAATTACAGACCTATATCCCTCAAGAACATAGATGTAAAAATCAACAAAATTCTAGCCAATAGAATTCAAAAACATAAAAAAAAAAAAAAATTCACCATGACCAAGTGGGATTCATACCAGGTATGCAGGGATGGTTCAATATTAGAAAAACAATGTATTCAATCACATAAATAAAACAAAAGACAAGAAACACATGATCTTATCAATTCATGCAGAAAAGGCATTTGACAAAGCCTAACACCCATTCATGATAAAAACTCTCAGCAAAATAGAAGGAAAATTCCATTCATGATAAAAACTCTCAGCAAAATAGAAGGAAAATTCCTCAGCATAATAAAGGGTATATACAAACACAACAGCCAACATCATCCTAAATGGAGAGAGTCTGAAAGCATTCCCCTTGAGGCTGGGAACCAGACAACATGCCCTTTATCACTACTCTTATTCAACATTCTGCTGGAGGTCCTGGCCAGAGCAATTAGTCTAGGTAAAGAAATAAAGGGCATCCAGGTTGGTAAGAAAGAAGTAAAAGTATCTCTATTTGCAGATGACATGATCTTATACACAGAAAACCCTAAAGGATCCTCAAGAAAACTGCAGAAACTAATAGAAGAGTTCAGTAGAATATCAATATACAAGATAAACATACAAAAATCAGTTGGATTCCTTTACACCAACAAAAAGAACATCAAGGAGGAAATCACCAAATCAATACCATGTACAGTAGCCCCCAAGAAGATAAAATACTTAGGAATAAATCTAACCAGAGATGTAAAAGACCTATGTAACGAAAACTACGAGACAATACTGCAAGAAACCAAGAGAGACCCAAATAATTGGAAAAACATACCTTGCTCATCAATAGGGAGTCTCAAGATTATAAAAATGTCTATTCTACCAAAAGCAATCTGTAGATACAATGCAATTCTGATACAAATTCCCATGACATTTTTTAATAAGATGGAGAACTAAATCACCATCTTCATATGGAAGGGAAAGAGGCTCCGGATAAAGAAAAAGAAGAACAAAGTGGGAGACCTTACTCTGCCAGATTTTAGAACCTATTATACTGCCACAGTAGTCAAAATAGCCTGGTACTGGTACAACAACAGATACATAGACCAATGGAACAAAATTGAGAATCCAGATGTAAATCCAACCATATATGAGCAGCGGGTATTTGACAAAGGCCCCAAAGTCAGTTAATTGGGGAAAAGGCAGTCTCTTTAAAAAATGGTGTTGACATAACTGTATGTACATCCATCTGCCAAAAATTGAAACAAGACCCATATCTCACAGCATGTACAAAAACTACCTCAAAATGGATCAAAGGCCTAAATATAAAACCTAAAACAATAAAGATCATGGAAGAAAAAATAGGGACAATGCTAGGAGCCCTAATACACAGCATAAACAGTACACAAAACATTACTAACAATGCACAAATATCAGAAGAGAAACTAGATAACTGGGAGCTCCTAAAAATCAAACACCTATGCTCATCCAAAGCCTTCACCAAAAGAGTAAAAAGATTACCTACAGACTGGGAAAATGTTTTTAGCTATGACATTTCTGATCAGCGTCTGATCTCTAAAATCTATATGATACTGCAAAAACTCAACAACAAAAAAGACAAACAACCCAATTAAAAAACGGGCAAAGAATATGAACAGACACTTTACTAAAGAAGACATTCAGGTAGCTAACAGATACATAAGGAAATGCTCATGATCATTAGCCATTACAGAAATGCAAATCAAAACTACAATGAGATTCTATCTCACTCCAAAAAGGCTGGCATTAATCCAAAAAACGTAAAACAATAAATGTTGGAGAGGTTGTGGAGAGACTGGAACGCTTATACACTGCTGGTGGGAATGTAAAATGGTACAACCACTTTGGAAATTGATTTGGCGTTTCCTTAAAAAGCTAGAAATAGAACTACCATATGATCCAGGAATCCCACTCCTTGGAATATATCCTAGAGACATGAGAGCTTTTACATGAACAGATATATGCACACCCATGTTCACTGCAGTACTGTTTACAACAGCAAAAAGATGGAAGCAACCAAGGTACCTATCAAGGATGAATGGATAAAGAAATTATGGTTGTATTCACACAATGGAATACTAAGCATTGATAAAGAACAATGATGAATCCATGAAATGTTTCATAACATGGAGGAATCTGAAAGGCATTATGCTGAGTGAAATTAGCCAGCTGCAAAAGGACAAATATTGTATGAGACCACAATTATAAGAACTCAAGAAACAGTCTAAACAGAAAGGAAAATATTCTTTGATTGTTATGAGAGTGGGGAGGAAGGAAGAAGGGTATTCACTAATTACATAGCAGACAAGAAGTATTTTCGCGTAAGGGAAGGACAACACTCAATACAGGAGAGGTCAGCACAACTGGACTAAACCAAAAGCAAAGAAGTTTCCTGAATAAACCGAATGCTTCGAAGTCCAGAGTAGCAGGGATGGGGGTTTGGGGACCACGGTTTCAGAGGACATCTAGGTCAACTGGCATAATAAAAGCTATTAATAAAACATTCTGTATCCCGCTTTAGTGAGTGGCATCTGGGGTCTTAAACACTAGCAAGTGGCCATCTAAGATGCATCAATTGGTCTCAACCCAACTGGAGCAAAGGAGAATGAAGAACTCCAAAGACACAAGGTAATTAGGAGCCCAAGAGACAGAAAGGGACACATAAATCAGAGACTACATCAGCCTGAGACCAGAAGAGCTAGATGGTGCCTGGCTACAAGTGATGACTTCCCTGACAGAGACCACAACAGAGAACCCCTGAGGGAGCAGGAGAGCAGTGGGATGCAGATCCTGAATTCACGTAAAAAGACCAGACTTAATGGTATGACTGAGACTAGAAGGACTCCGAAGTTCAGGGTCCCCAGATCTTCTGTTAGCCCAAGACTAGAATCATTTCCAAAGCCAACTCTTCAGACAGGAATCGGACTGGAGTATAAGATAGAAAATGATAGTGGTGAGGAGTAAGCTTCTTGGCTCAAGGAAGAAGGATTATGAGACTATGTGGGCAGCTCCTGTCTGGAAGGGAGATGAGAAAGTAGAGGAGGACAGAAGCTGGCTGAATGAACACAGAAATACAGGGTGGAGAGAAGGTGTGTGCTGTCTCATTAGGGGAGAGCAAGTAGGAGTATGTAGCAACGGGTATATAAATTTTTGTATGAGCGACAGACTTGACTTGTAAATTTTCACTTAAAGCACAATTAAAGAAAATTAAAAAGCTGGGGGTGGTAAGGGGTGGGGGGATGGAAAGTAGGGGGACAGATGCACAAGAATGGCCTTACTTGGGGGGATTTCTTTGTGGGTTCCTAAGAGGCCAGGTTAATAACTTTACTGGCATGATGTGACTATCCTGGGGTCTCCGGGCAGAAAGGCCAGAGAAAATATGATTGGAAATAGCAGAGGAAAGGGGCAGTTCTGATATTCAGTCAGGAGCTAAGGGATGAAGCAACAACAAGGGGCTTCAGGTGCGGACAGCTTTACTTCAGGGAAGAGACAAGAGCTTCTGTCAGAAGGCTCTTCTCAAACCTCTGACTCAGGCCAGCCCTCAGTCTAGGTGCTTAACAAGCACCAACCTTCCATTTGTCTTAAATGATGCTGATGCATTTAAGGTCTACATTTTAGGTCAAATAATCTTTACTCTTTCAAAAACATGATGTTTAATTTTAATTAATGGTCATAGATTTCTGGATTTTCTCTCATCTCCCTCAATGTGCCAGACAGAACCGGACAAAAAATTATTCTAGGATTGCCTGTTTCTGCCGTTAACAGGTAAATATTACGCTAGCAGCATTTTGAAGACTGGCATATAATCCCATTCCTGTTGAAATAATATAATACTTAAATTTGTTAGCTTCTATAATTATTTATTTGTGATTCACTCTAACATATTTTATTCTTACCCCATCTTGTACCTATGAAAATACATTTTTTCTGTTCTTAATTATATGAGTTTGTATTTACTGCTATTTGAGTTCTTATAATTTTTGAAAAATGCTTCTCACTTTTAGTTATCTTGAAAAACTTGCTCTTTCTGTGAACAATTTTATCAATCCTACTCACTTGGTGACAAATCCAAACATAAAGCAGCATCACTTGTCAGGAAGATGATAAACCAATGGTAAAAATGATGATGATGCTAACAAGAGCTCACATTCACTGAATGTCTCCACTGTGTTGGGCCCAGTTTTACAACAACTCAGTGAGGGGGACACTATTATTTTCTTTGTTCTAAAAATCAGGGAACTGAGATTTAGAAAGGCTGACTAACTTATCTAGACTCACACAGAAAGTGGCAGAGTTGGGTTTGAAACTCAGTGGTTTCACTCCACCACCTACATTCCTAGCTGTCATTTGGCTTATCTGTCCATTTTAGAGGACAGAATTTTATAAGGTAGATTTTCCATCAAGTTTCTAAATTATCAAGGGTTTCAATAGTTGTAAATGAAAATCAATATGAGTTTTTAATCTACATGTGAATATAATAAGGCCTATGTGGTTCTGAATGTTCCACTAACAATAGTTCTGACACTTTTGGATTAAGTGTGAAGAAGTTCTGCCTTCTCACACTTGTTGACTCCCTTCGCTTCTTGTGGGAGGATGGATAATCGCTTCCCAATGATGCCCATGTTCTAATTCCCTAACCTGGGAACATGTTACCTTACATGGCATGAAGGATTTTGCAGATGTGATTAAGTTAAAGATCTTGAATGCCTGAATTATCTGGTTACACCCTACATAATCACAAGGGTCCTTATAAGAGTCAGAGAAGGCAGAGAACGTGATGTGGTGATGAAAGCAAAAGAAGAGAGAGGAGATGTAACAAAGGAAGAAGAGGTTTGAGTGATGTGCTCTGAAAATTAAGGAAGGGGACATGATCTAAGGAATGCAGGGAGCCTAAGTTGTTGTTAGCTGCTATAGAGTTGATTCTAACTCACGGTGAAGCTGGAAAGAGAAGACAACGGATTTTCCCCTTGATACTCTGGAAGGAGCGCAGCACTGTTGACATCTTGATTTTAGCCTGTAAAACCCATTTGAGAGTTCCGACCTCCAGAACTGTAAGATAATAAGTTTGTGTTGTTTTAAGCCACTAAATTTGTGATAAT
Organism: Loxodonta africana; assembly: GCF_030014295.1. Lineage (NCBI taxonomy): Eukaryota > Metazoa > Chordata > Mammalia > Proboscidea > Elephantidae > Loxodonta > Loxodonta africana. The sequence goes on from NC_087342.1 coordinate 40,012,547, forward strand.
TTGTTACAACAGCAACAGGAAACCAATATACTGCTTTTCATTCTTCCTTCTCTAGATAAAATTAACATCTTACTTCCTGTTTCTAGAATATGATATGCATCTTGGTAAATTTAGTAAAGATGAAAGCTGAATACATTTTTAAATTTTATTTTTGTCTATAACATATAACCAGTACCAGTTGTTGTTGATTCTAACTCATGGTGACACCATGTGTATTAGAGTAGAATTGTGCTCCATAGGTCTATAACACATAAAAATATATATATATATTTATTTTTAAATTAATTTTTTAACAAATCACAATATTATATGTAGACCCTGAACAGCTAAAGCTTGAAGAAAAATAAAATAGGACTCACACTTTCATATTTCAAAACAAACTATAAAGCCACAGTATTAAAACAGCCTGACACTGACATAATAATAGACATAGAGATCAATGGGATAGAATCGAGAGTCCAGAAATACACCCACATATTTATGGTCAACTGATTTTTGACAGGGGTGCTAAGTCCATTCAATGGGGAAGGAAGAGTCTCTTCAATAAATGGTGCTGGGAAAACTGGATTTTCACATGCAGGAGAATGAATCAGGATCTCTGGCTCATACCATACACAAAAACCAATTCAAAATGGATCATATATATATATATATATATATATATATATAGATATATAGATATTTATACATATAACCCAAAACTCCAAAACCCAGTGCTGTATAAATTATTTTTTTATTTTTTATTGTGCTTTAGGTGAAAGTTCACAGCTCAAGTTTCTCAAACAAAAATTTAGACACACATTGTTACGTGACCCCAGTTGCTATTCCTATAATGTACCATTACACTCCCTCTTTCCATCCTGGATTTTCCGTGTTCATTCAACCAGCTCATATCCCTTTCTGCTTTCTCATCTTACCTCTGGACAGGAGCTGCCCATTTAGTCTCGTGTATCTACTTGAACTAAGAAGCACACTCTTCTTGAGTATCATTTTATGCCTTATAGTCTAATCTTTGTCTGAAGAACTGGCTTTGGGAATGGTTTTAGTTCTGGGTTAACAGAGAGTCTGGGGGTAAAGCCATAATATTTTTAGAAGAAAATACAGAGGTGTGGTTGTGGGGCCTAGATTTTAACCATGGATCAGCAGATATAACAACAAAACGACAGACAGCAAAAGGCAAAATAGATAAATGGAGACTTGTAAAAAAATACTTTTTTTTTTTTTTTTTAATCCAAAGGACTTTATCATAAAAGTGAAAAGATAACCTATGGATTGGGAGAAAATTTTCAGGAACCATATATCTAACAAGGATCTAACGTCTGAAATATATAAAAAACTTCTACAACTTAAAAAGACAAACGTCCCAACCAAAAAGTAGGCAAATGACTTGAACAGACATTTCACCAAAGGGAATATTTAAATGGTCACCAAACACATGAAAAGATGCTCAGTGTCATTAGTTATCAGGGATGCAAATCAAAACCACACTGAAATACCATTTCACTTCCATTTAAAAACAAAACAAAAACTAACCCGTTGCCGATGAGTTGATTCCGATTCATAGTGATCCTACAGGATAGAGTAGAACTGTCCCGTAGGGTTTCCAAGGCTATAATCTTTACAGAAGCAGGCCATCACAATCTTTCTCTGGTGGAGCAGCTGGTGGGTTCAAACCACTGATCTTCCAGTTAGCTAAACCACTGTGACATCAGGGCTCCTTATGAGACAACCACCTCACCCCTATTGGAATGGCAACGAAAAACAAACAAACAAAAAACTGGAAAATGACAAGTTTTGGAGAGGTTGTGGAGAAACTGGAACCCTCATCCATGGCTGGTGGAAACAGTTTGGTGGTTCCTCAAAAAGTTGAACACGGAACTATGACGTGATCCAGCAATCCTAAACCTATATATATAACCAGAAGAAATGATGGCAGGAATGCAAACAGAAACCTGTAGAGCACCGTTCACTGTAGCTCTTTCACAACAGCCAAAATGTGGAAACAATGAAAAGTCCATCAACGGATGGATACACAAATGTGGTATAGACATACAATGGAATACTACTCAGTCATTAAAGAAAAATAAAGTCCTGATGCATGCCTTAACATGGATGAACCTTGAAAACATCATGCTGAGCAGAAATAAGTTAGTCAAGAAAGGACAAATACCGTAAAAGAAGCTTATTTATATAAAATATGCAAATATATACGAGCCTTGGTGGAGCAACAGTTAAGTGCTTGGTTGCTAAAGGAAAGGTTGGCAGTTTGAACCTACCCAGCAGCAGGAGAAATACCTGGAAATCTGCTTCCGTACAGGTTGTTTTTGTTGTGTGCCATGGAGTCAACTCCGACTCATAGCAACCCTACAGGACAGGGTAGACTTGCCCCATAGGGTTTTCTAGGCTGTAATCTTTACGGAAGCAGATCACCAAGTCTTTTTCCCTTGGAGCAGCTGGTGGGCTCAAACCACCAACTTTTAGTTAGCAACTGAGTGCTTAAACATTGCACTATCAGGGCTTCTTCATATATTACAGCCTAAAAAACCCTATGGGCAATTGACTCAGTGGTGCCTAACAACAACACAGAAACCAAAGATTATTAGTGGTTATCCGGGGTGGGAGGGAGGGGAAAATGGGGTGCTTTTGTTTAGGGGCCACAGAGTTTATGTTAATGGTGGCGGAATGATTTGGAAAAGGATAGTGAGAAGAGTTGCACGACTTAAAGAATGTAATCAGTGTCACTGAATTGTACTTTGAGGAATTGAGATGGTGTATGTTTTATGATGTATATTTTCATCACAGTAGAAAATACTACATGTAAATAATACAAAAAGTCAAATAGTGCTAAAAGATTTATAATAAAAAAGCAGGAACCCCTTATTCCCTGCTCCTGGCACCTTGTCAGACTCCCCAACTCTCCTTTCAACACTTCTAACAGTTTGCTAAATAACATGTCTATCTTGCCAGTATGGACTGAACCGTGTCCCTCCAAAAACATGTGTTAAATTCCTGGCCCTTGTACCTGTGGGTGTGATCCTATTTGGAAATAGTGTTTTTCTTTTGTTTTGTTAATTAGGCCATACCAGTACAGGGTGAATCCTAAACTTAATCACTTCGGAGTTATATAAAAAGCAGAACAGACACAGGGACATATGCCGGGAAAGACAAACGGCAAGGGTCTTAGTTATCTAGTGCTGCTACAACAGAAATAACAGTGGATGGCTTTAACAATCAGAAACTTATTCTCTCACAGTTTAGGAGGCTAGAAGCTGGAATTCAGTGTGCCAGCTCCCGGGGAAGGCTTTCTCTCTTCTTTTGGCTCTAAGGGAAGGTCCTTGTTTCCTTTTAACATCTGTGCATCTGGCATTCTTTGGAGATCTCCGTGGGTCTTGGAATCAATCTTCCCATGAGTCTACAAGGTTCTCAGTGCAGGGACCTTAGGTCCAAAGGACACGCTCCTGTATCTTCTTTCTTGATGGTAGTGAGATCCTTCCCCTCTCTGTTTATTTCTCTCTCCTTTTATCTCTTGTAAGATAAAAAGTGTGACTCAAGCAAGGGTATGACTTCAGTAAGGTGGTGATTTGAGTAAGGGTGTGACTCAAGATACACCCCATGCTAATCCTACCTCATTAACATACAGAGGTTAGGATTTACAACACATCACAAAATTGAAGATAATTATATTAGATCACAAAATGTAGGACCACCACACAATACTGGGAATCATGGCCTAGCCAAGTTTACACATATTTTTGGGGGACACAATTCAATCTATGACACCACGTGAGGATCACCTATAAGTCAAAGAATGCCAAGGAACCAAAAAACACTCAGCATTACTGGCAAGGAAGGAATTGTCAAGACTGAGACCCTGAACTGTGAGAAAATACATTTCTGTTCTTTAAAGCCACTCACTGTGGTATTTGTGTAATGGTGGCAACAGGTAACTAAGGCAACTGCTGTCTCCTGATTAATCAATTCTAGGTGTTAACTATCAGCTTCCAATTATAGCAATAAGGGATTTTTAGCATATTTATACGTACCTTTTACCTTACTTTCCCTCTATTATTACTTTGCATTTGTTAGTTAAATCTATATCCGTATAGCCATTATCAGTTTCTATGTAAATATAAGTCACTCCTGAATCAACTAATGTATATTATCGTTTCAGCTCCTTTCTTGAAAAATTGCTCCCCTCTCCGACCACACTTAGTAACTGTTTTTTTCCCCAGTTGATGAGTGCTCCTTGTATATCTGAGTTTTCTCACAACCTTCAATTCTCTATAAAACATACTTCAATATAATTTTCCATGTCCTCAGACCCACCACAGAATATTTTCTTCCTGGAGACATCCCTCCTGAAACCCTTTACCTTCAATGCTGATTGGTTGCTATAGGCCCACTGCTGTTGTCTTCCTGGGATTTCCTTTGCTGTCACCCTGAGCATTCCCTTCTCCTCTGTGTTGAATTCCATATTTCCTGAATCCTATGTCTTCATCTTTCTTGGGATCCTAATGTTGCTGGTGAGACATGCAATGGTATTTTTACTCCTGATCATTTGTATGATACCTATTTGTACTCCTAGAAGTTTTTCGGATCTTCTCTTTCATGTCAATACAGAAGTTTCACAATAACGGTCTTTGGTGTGGGTCTTTATTCATCCACTGAGCTGGACACTCACATGGCCTTTGCTATCTCAAGATTTATAGTCTTCAGTCATGGGAAAATTTATTCAAATATTTATTTGATAATTACCTCCTATTTTTCTTCTCTCATGAAATTTATTAGATGCTGGTACTCTTCAATTTATCTTCTAGCTCTCTAGTGTTTAATCTTAAAGTACAAGTGTTCTAGTGTTCAGTTCTTGCCTCCCTTTCTCCAGTGGTGACCTTTTCTAGTCTTAATAAACGACTTCTTAAGGTTTCTTCTTGAGGTTTCCTCTGGGGACACTGTGCCAGTATATCTTTTTCCTGGGTCATTATAACCTTCTAGGTGTCCTATGTTTTATGGTAGTCTACAAACCCATGATAAAATAACTATACATTGTGATGTACCTCTCAATTTAGGATGGCTTTAGGAATCCATGAAGCTGTTCCAGAGTTATGGATATGGGTTAAGGTGAGCCTAAGGGTTCCACCTGCCTTCAGAACAGTCACAAGAAATTGAGAGAAACAGATAAGTTCCTATGTTCCTTTAAAGTGAGTATGAATCAGGATGGAAAACTATACATGATCTCTTTCTGTATGTTCATGAAGTGAAAAACTTGACTTAAGCTCTTAAGATGTCTACTGACTTGATGAATCTGCCCTTGCACCAAATGAATGCAGTCAACTCTAGGAGTCCTGGAGGCATCTGAACCACCGGAGGAAAGGCACCATTATGAAGGCAGTGAATCTTCCTACTTTGAAATGTAAAGGAAGTTGAAAGCCCCCAGGAGATAATGACATTCCTTCCCTTCTAGCACTGCAATGTTATGGTCACCCAAAATCCTGGGTCTCTCTTTTTGTTTACTATTCCTGAGCACACACAAATTCTCTGCCAGTATGTCTGCCTCAGAGCTTCTCTCAAATACTTGAGATTTAAAAGAACACAAAGTTTGACAGTTCAGGGATGAACATTCAGGAGATGTCTGCACCCAGCTTAACAGCAGATGTCTGCACTCAGCTTAAAGTATAACGTGTCTAGGTCTAGCAGGAGGACAAGGAGTTCCCAACCATGGCGGAAAATGAAATAATGGAAAGAGCTCTACATGCTTATGTGGGAAAAGCTTAGTTTTAAGCAGAGAGCAGATGAAGATAGAGACCTACAAACAAAGGGTGAGGTCATGTTTTAATGAGAAGGAAAACAAAACAAAACAACACAACAAAATATGATATTTAGGTGTATGTGATAAGTTCATCCCAGCTTTTTAAAGTAAGTTTACCTGTCACTTCTCCAATGCTGTAACCAACACTCTAGTGAGTTCTTTCTTCTTTTATGGTAAGCCCACGGAGATTTTCACAATTAAATAACTACATTCCAAATACTATTTAATTATATTTATATCTACTCTAAGGATTTACCCTTAAATCCATAAATACCTTAAGATTCCCTAAGACCAGTTTATTGAGAAAAAAAACTTGGAAAACTGCCAACACCATGTAAATCATTGAGGTAATGCAAACATCTGGAAAAAAAAAAAAGTTTATTATTATTATTTTTAAATGCAAACATTTGAATAAACATAGATACAGGTGGTGTCTTAGTTATCTAGTGCTGCTGTAACAGAAATACAACAAGTGGATAGCTTTAACAAATAGAAGTTTTATTCTCTCGTAGTCTAGGAGGCTAGAAGTCTGAATTCTGGGTACCAGCTCTTGGGGAAGGTCTTTGTTGTCAATCTTCCCTCTGTCTAGGAGCTTCTTAGCACAGGTACCCCGGGTCCAAAGGATGTGCTCTAATCCCATGCTTCTTTCTTGGTGGCACGAGGTCCCCCATCTCTCTCTTTTCACTTCTCTCTCCATTTATCTCTTGTAAGATAAAAGGTGATGCAGGCCACACCCCAGGGAAACTCTCTTTACATTGGATCAGGGATGTGACCTGAGTAAGGGTGTTACATCCCACCCTAATCCTCTTTAACACATAACCTAATTTTGATTTATTAACCACAGGCAGAGATTAGGATTTACGACACATAGGAAAATTAATCAGATCACAAAATGGAGGACAACCACATAATACTGGGAATCGTGGCCTAGCCAAGTTGACACATATTTCAAGGACCCAGTTCAATCCGTGGCAGGTGGTATCAGCAAAAATTACAGGAAGAAATTGTGGCATTTGATGTTTGGTGGTTGAAACCACAGACTGGCTAACTATGATAGTTCTGTGTCTAAGGATAGAATAGAGGTCAGATCTGATACCCAGAGGCTACTATAAACTGTAAACACACTACCAGTAACCTTGGGAGAGTTTGGCCTCAGTCTGATTTCATAAAAAAGTAGCATTAAGACTATTGTCTTAATTTGAAAGAATGATTAAATATAATTTTCAAAGATTCTTACCAACTCTGAATTTTAATAATAGTACCAAAATCATTCTATAGATGGCTTATGAGCTATATGTATTTAGTGAAAGGACCTTCATACGTGTACTACACAGGGCATACTTACTATTCTTACCCCAAGAATATAAAATTCATTTGGAACCTTTTAAGAGGAGATAGAAATCTCTGATTCCAGGCTAACTGTATTCACATATTAACGATATCCTAAAAAAAAAAAAAAAAAACGGCCTAAGTAAACCCTGGCTTGTAGTAGTTAAGAGTTCTTAGTAGTTCGAATCCACCAGGTGCTCCTTGGGAACCCTATGGGGCAGTTCTACTCTGTCCTATAGGTTGGCTATGAGTCAGAATCAACTCTACGGCAGTGGGTTTGGGTGTTTTTTTTTTTGGTAAATGGTCTAAAATGAACATATTTTCATATAAAGATTTCTACATGCTACCGAAAACGCTAAGGTAGAAACTTCTTTGTGTTTGAAAGAACTTGCACTCATACTTAACACTTAACACCCACTGGGCATCAGAATTGCACAAACACACACCATGCTATGCTAGCCTTACTGCTTAGGTGACACGTACACTTGAGGACTGTATGGAGTCTAACCACCAGCAATCCTTCTGGGTATTCCAACCCATTTTTGTGTGTGTGTGTATGCATATATGTTATATTTCCTCACTGGAGAGCAATTAGAAGCTGAAATAAAACCTTCAGATTTAAAATAATCATCATACAGTGACAAATGGGCAAATCAGGATGAACTCTGCCTTGAGTGCAAATGAAATTTAAAGATCAATTATGTCAAAACATACACAAGGCCACAAGAATGCGTCAATAATGGGGCAAATTTTGCAGTTTAAAGAACATGTAAATAGATATTCTTCTGAAAACAGTTCATTCTCATTAACAATCATGAACATTTTATTACAGTGAATTTAAGCAGCACTTTGATTTAAAGACCATGCAAAAAACATTTGCAACATGACCCTAAAGAGGCACACAGATTAATGTTAATAATTACTTATCATAAGTACATAACCTGCATTTAAAGCTGCTGCTTCCAACAGCCAGTGAGGCCAGGGGTGGGGAGAAGGCAGGGCCCAGCCAATCCTCTTTTCTACCTACTCTGTTACATCAGCCACAGAGAAAGTGGTGCGCAGACCTGCAGCTTCAGTCATACTTGCTCCTCTCCTCATCTGAGTGAGGGGTGTGTGCGCACCTCTATTAAATCACGTTTGCACCCACTGCTGTGAATGCAGATGGGCTCGGGGAACAGATACCTGCACTCTTGGCTCAGGAAACAAAAAAAAAAAAAAATGAGCCCCTAATTTTCTCCTTGTAGGTGTATGGTGAGCTGGGACCCTTGGTCATGGTATCTCATGTAGGAAGGTATGTAGGAAAAATGCATGAAATTTGTTATTTTTCTACACATGGGATGAAAAATGAACAAAGTCCAGGTTATAAACTACACTTATTACCATGTGTATTTCAAATCGCTTGGGGGTATTTAAAAAAAAAAAAAAAACCTGCAAATTCTCAGGCCTTGATGCTGCAGACTTAGAGGGCCTAGGAAGCAGTAGTATCAGAAAGCTGCCCAAGGCTCTGAACCATCGAGCCACGTTGGGCATTTCAGATTTGAGGCTGTTTTGGAAAATTTCCTTGGGATAATATAACTTCTTAAATCATAATCCTCAAATTTTATGTCAATTTTAAAATGTTGAACTCCTATGTTTATTTGCTCCTTCAGCAAAATAATTAACTGATTTTTCCCCTGGCTTCAATTAGAAGTAACAAAGCATTAATTTGCTGTGTGTCCCATCTAAATGCTTACTTTGCTTTAGGAAGCAGAAGTTTTATTCACTTGATATGCTCACAGGGATTCTTTTCCCATTCGCTAACAATAAGTCAGAGAAAAGCTCTCTTGCTTCTGACGAGAAATATTTATTCAAATAGCTCAAGAAGGTGGGAAGAATGATGTTACCATATTCACATCATATGATCACTAGATTATAACTGTAACTCTGCTGTGCTTAAAGACACTTATAAATTTTATTGCTTGCATCATAAAAGCACAGCTGTATCTGATACCCTCCCCACGGGAGAAAAGATAAGATAAAAAGACTCCTTCCCTCCTCAGTTTACCTACCTAACCTGCTGCCGTCGGGTTGATTCTGATCCATAGTTTAGGTGAAGAAAATTTTAGTAGACTGTCTCTTTCCATGCTGACTTCCTATGAGATTGGAAGCTCCTCCTGAAGAAGAATTTTGTGATGTTTTGTTCTGTATGGGAAACCCTGGTGGTGCAGTGGTTAAGTGCTATGGCTGCTAACCAAAATGTCGGCAGTTTGAATCCACCAGGCACTCCTTGGAAACTCTATGGTGCAGTTCTACTTTGTCCTATAGGGTCACTATGAGTTGGAATCGACTTGATGGCAGTGGGTTTGGTTTTTGAGGTTTTGCTCTGTATGATGGAAGATGCGGGGGCAAGCACACGCCAATATCGCCATCACTGTCATCACAGTTATTAACATTTAAAAATATTAACAGTGCCAGGCGCTGTTCCAGGGATTTTACATGTTAATGTGTCCGATGCCCCCTGCAGTCCTGTGAGGTAAGGACTATTACTATCTTCATTTTACAAGTGGAGACACCGAGGCACAAAGGACTTAGGAGGCTTGCTAGTCTGGCTCCGGAGTAACTGCTCTGGAATTATGCTCCAGGACATTGTTCACACAGAAGACAGCACACGCTGCCCCCCATACCGTGCTGACCCCGGTCAGCACTGCCCTGGTACCATGCTGAGGCTTTCAGACTCCATGCCTCTCTGCACCAGGATCTCTCTGCACCAGGATCGCTCTGCGAATGTTTCAAGGCCTTTGGGCTTCAGTAACATTATGTTTCAACTTAGTCTCTTACTGACTTCTTTGTACTAACGCTAGGAATGTCACATAGTTATTTCCTGGTTTTATATACTCAAAAGTACTACTGGAAAACACCCTCCCTGCAATTCTTTTACAAAGTAGTCAGAGGGCACAAAGTCTTCCTAGTTTCCCAGTTTTGGTTTCAATCTTGGTTTGTACTGGCTTCAGACATGCACACATCACAGCTCTAGAAATTTCACTCACTGACTGTCTGCACGTTGAAGGAATTCAATCTTCCCTAAATTTTGATTTATGAATTTACTTCTAATTATAAAGCAAGGAAACACACACACACACACGTGCGTGAGTACACATGCCCATCACAAGGGAAAAGTTTTAAGGATTTAAAAGTTATCTATGCGCAATGCAACGCCACACTGTGTTGTGATTTTCAAATATGTTACTGCAATGTATAACTTTAAAAGAGCCCAGATTTATAAAGATGTACTGAGAAGGCTTTTCTGTACTTGTTTCTCCTCTGGTAGGAGCAGAACCTGTATGACCATGGAGTCTTGTGCAAACCCTTGTGTGGGAGGCTGTGGAATGGCACCCAGGAGCTTCTCACAGCTGGAATGTGACCACGGGGCATGCACAAGCCTCAGTTTGATCAGAGGCTGTTATGGTTCCTTGGGTAGCCAGCAACCCACGGCACCACCAGCACTGTCCTCTTGTTGGTGTGGTATAAGTTTGGGAACCCTTCAAGCAGATGTCCCCTAAATATCAGCAGAACCACACACAGAAGCCCAGCTTTGTCAGCGCATCCCTGTGGTCAGATCTGATTTCTGGTTTTGGCACCAGAGCCCGCTGCAGAGTTGGAGGAGCTTCACTGACACCTACACGGGCTGTGAATCACAAGCTCTGACATACCAGTGACGGAACAAACCTGTGTTTTGTTTGCTTGAAGACATGCTTCTCCCTTACGGGAAGGAGGCATACAAACAGTAAGCCAAAAAGTGGGACACAAATAAAAATGTAGAGACCCCAAATATACTTCTGTTTCATGGATGGTGTTCTGGCCTGGTCAATACCTTGAGGGCAGCAAAGAGACACTCTAAATGCTAACATCCAAAACACGCCCAGATCTTAAAAAAAAGATGAGAGTGGGCGGGGACATGGGGCCAGGGAGAGGGAGCAGGAAGAACAGAAGAAACCTGAGGAGACAAGGGCTTACTGGCCTTGCATGCGTCACCACCCAGGGCTAAATGGCATAGGGCCCAGGGCTTTCCCCCAGCAGAGTCCGCCATTTCATCTTCCTCTCCTCAATGTTCAAGTCATAAAAAAAGATTCTCTTTAAAATGTCAAACTTTCATGGATTTAATCTCCAATGATAACAGCAAGTTATGTGATATGTTGGATCAGATGGCATATATTTAAAAAGCTCTAAACTTCAGCAACATGAGGCTGCCTTTTAAGAAAGGTAAAGTCTTATCCATGACTCTCAGCACAACGCACTTAAACCTCTGAATTAGTTGTCATTTCCAACTTGTGATACCTCTGATGGGGGTACTTTTTTTAAATAGGAAAAGTATGATCAAGTATACTTGTATTTCAAGTTAAGTCTGAAGGTCTCCATAATTATCAAAGAAGGCTGATTAGGTGGCAAGAAAATAGAACTCTGGTGCTCCTTCCTTCCTTTGTCCCATTCTACAATAATGGTATCATAATGACCCTAAGATGAAAAAGGGAAGGAAGGCAAAAAAGGAGAGTCAAGAGAAACTGGCTAGGGGTTTGGGGTGAAAGAAGAGGGACAGAGACTCCAGCAAAGATGCTTCTTGGACATGTGTGTATGCTGTTCATTGAACATTACACGCCATTATTAACGTGCAATAGTTGATTCCTCCGTCATGCCCTACTCCATATACTCTATTCTTAGGTACACTCGTTTGGGGGACATAAGAAAACCCACGCACTTCATACACTTAACACAATTATCGGTTGGAGTTTTATTTGGATTGACAAACTCTTCAAGGGTTAAACTAGCAGGTCATTCACATCTAAACAAAAACCAAAAACCAAACCCAATGCAATGGATTTGATTCCGATTCATAGTGACCCTATAGGACAGAGAAGAACTGCCCATAAGGTTTCCAAGGAGCAGCTGGTGGACTTAAACTGCCAACCTCTTGCTTAGCAGCCAAGCACTTAACCACTGCACCAACAAGGCTCCATTCACATCTTAGTGTCAAGTATTTTAATAAAACTCTCTACCTGAGATGGCTTCTGATTGGAGCCTTGCTGCGGGGAAGACAGCAGAAGGCCAGAGGTTGCAGAAGAATGAGAAACTATTCACCTGCTCAGGGCGGATCTTACACAACTTTCCCTCCTGCTGCCTACCTCTTTCCTTTCCCCCTTGGCTGTGGCTACTTGATGACACTCATGGTGGGACCTCTGGAAACTATTCCTTCTGAACAAGAGGGCTTCCTGAAATAGAATCTAAGCTCTCCAAGTAAATAAGGTCTAGTTTAACTAATGTGATATCATGTAAATACTGAGACTTCCGACTTTAAGAACTCTGAGTGAAAATCCTAGCAACTCCACCTACCAGTTGTATCGATGCTGGGTTTCTTATGTCTCAGTTTACTCATTTGTAAAAAGTAGATAATAATATAACCTTTTGTAGGAAGGCTACTGCAAGGCCAAAATGAGATGGCATCTCTAAAGGGTTAGCACAGTGTTCTTATGATCCTACCACCATCCATTTCTTTATAGGACTGCACAATCATCATCAATCCCCTGGACCTGGGTGAATCAGGCACAGCCAGATTACAAACAGCTTCACCAAATTAATGTGATATTGCCTATGAATGCAAAGACATGGGCTTGGGCCTCCAAGAACAGGCTCAAATTCAAAGATGTCAAGATATTAGAGCAGACTTCTGGGAAGAACCTCTGAAGGAGAGGCCCTGGCAAGGTGGTCTTTCTGAGGGGACACAAGTGTGCATTTCCAGTTCGTTCTTTTGAGTTTTAAAAATGCAGCTAGGTTTTTTATAAGAATGTTCCCTTCTTGGAGAACACTAAGTACATAGACTTTTGTTATTGTTGTTCAAGTTGCCAATCCTGGTAGCTTTTCAGCAGATAGGTAATTAGTAACAGTTTTGCTGGACCCTGAATATCAAAGATGCATGCCCTTTGAAGAGCACCCTAATGCTGGGGTCAAGGTTTATAGCTGCATTCCTTGTCCAGCAGGAGTGGCGGTGACCAACAGCATTTTCCATGCAAAGCCCGCACTCACACGAGGCAGCCTGCCTCCCAACCAGGGCTTTGAATTGGTTCTTCCAGGTTCAATCATGGGTGAGAAAGGCAAAGCCCTGCTAGAAACTTAATCTCCCTCTTGGAAAACAAGGGCAGTATATGCGTTGCATAACAACCAATCTCTTGCCCTTCAGATTTTGAGCAGAGCTGGAAACAGCAGTGCCAAGCTCAAAGATGGCAGCTGACTGTGCTGCCTTGAATATGTGTCGCTCTCCTCTGTCCTGGCAATAATCCAGTCTCACCCATCAAGCCCCTGAAAGGGCTTATTACACCTCTTCCAAGTCTCCCGTTCCCGGCCTTCGACCCGTAATTTTTTCCACTCTGGCTACGGTTCTGGATCACTCAAATTTTAGAAATTTGGGTCTGTTCCGGTTTCGCTTCATTGGGCATAACTGAACCGGTTCGAAGCTCTGCTCCCGACTAGGCTGGCAATGAAGTAGATGTTTGTGAGGGAATTTTCCCAGGGGACAACTGAGAGCCATCGTATTTTATCTCGTTGAACGTTGCAGTATGTTTCTATATGTCTCAGAGAAAGCACCTCACCTAATGTCACCCCTGCATATAAATGACACCGAATGCTATAATGCTGAAATAGACACTGCCCTTAACAAGCAGTGTTTCAGGCACTGCCAGCAACAAACATTGGAGTTGGATGTTTCAGCAAATTGTATTAAACAAAGGGCTGTTGGTTTAAATAGAAAAACTGAGATGCCACCTATAGTACCAGCAGGAAAATGAAAAAAAAAAAAAAATTCAAACAGTTCAGTAGATTATTCCAAAGTAGAATGAAATCTGTTTTCAAAAACATTCTAATAAAAATACAAGTCTTGGTGTGAGAATTTGGTTTGCATGTACATTAATATTGTCATATTGAATGTACAAGTTAGTTATCAGTCAGCCCAAGGCTCTGGACACAGGAGGTACTCAATAAATGTCACTGGAATTGAACTGAAGGACAAGACAGAATTCTAAGAGATCAAAAAGAAAAAAGACAGTTTCTACAAAGCAAGTATTTTCTATAACAGGCATATCTCAGACTAATAGGCAGGAAGTATATTAAAAAAAATGTTTTTGCTTTAGGTCTAAAAGATTTTCCTTTCCAGCTATAAAACAGCTGAAATCATGTATCCTCAGCCCAACATAATTTCACGCCTAATTTATGGAAACAGAATACCAAAGGACTCTGAGCGAGAGAGGGCAGGCAGTGGGGAGGGATAGTGTAACATTAACACAGGAACCTGCTACTCGGCCCTTTGGCCGGAACGTGCGGCCTGGGCGAGTTCTACCCTACAGCGCAGCCCTGCCAGATTCCAGCAAAAACATGTGTTAGGAGGGAGGGGGGCATCCAGCTGAATGAACTTACTGTTACCTTTTTCCCCCTCTAACATAAGTCTTCTTTTTCCTGATACTGTCTGAATTTGAAACATCTAATTTAATCCATTGAAGGGCCCAGTCTTCCCTTTTATTTCCTGTCTGTGCTGAAGCAGTCGCCTGTTTCAATTATGACTTTCTCCAGCTCCTACATTCTCCGCGCTCCAGCTGGCTCAGAGTGCACTTCCGTGAAAGGTAAAATGCACTAACTGTGCTGATCGGAGACTGATAGCTGGAGAGCCACAATATTTAATAGCTGCGTTGATAAGGAGGTTTAAAAAATCCATTTTTGAGCCTAAACAAAAGGATGTTATGTAGCTGCATGTTCAATTAAGATCTGGTTAAATTCTTATTCCCTATTATGTGGAACTTCGTGCAGGCAGCCTACTTAATTCATAGTGTTATGGCAAATTTCATCGGTAGTACGTGTTTGAGAAATGTTTGCCCCCTGCCTCTCAGTTACTGCTGATGTGGGGCCAGCTTGGTGCAATTATTTCAAAGAACAGGACTGTGGGGTTGATACGGCATTCTTGCAAAACCTTGGCTTGCTAAAAATAAGACTGCTTTGTAGTCGAGGAGGCAAAAAAGTCTCTGGGCTGTAAACACCAGTCACTGTATTTCTTTTCTGCTTTATGAAAACCACAATTTTCCCCGCCTCCCCCATTATTCAGAGTAGTTTAATTACAGTTTAATCTCTTTCTGTGCGCAACCCTTGAGACCTTATGTTCAGCCACAGTATTATCAAGGATATGCTACAATTTATGGCAAAAGGTAGAGGCTCCCTTTAGAAAAACCTAAATCCCCTCTCCCCAACCCCAATAAATAAATAAATAAATGAATAATAGTTACCTTATTACTAACTCACGTTGCAAATTTTCATTAGGCCCTAGAGAGGCCAACAGAGTAATTACAGAAATGCTGGAGAGGTGTTGATGAACACTTGCCCTGTGCAACTCTGCTAGCTCAATAAATCTGAAGGCGAACTTTTAAGTTAACAAGGTTGTTTGGGCCTCCAGTTGCTGAAAGTATTCAGTTACATGGAGGGGAAATGAGGTGGGTGAGCATGGAGGAGAGTCTGGGAGAAGTAAAAGTGAATTCAACACTTAAAGTACAGGAAATATACAGTAAAGAGTTTGTTGCAATTTAAGGGGTAAGTAAGGTCAGTAAATTACTTTTGCTGCTTTAAGCTCACAGGTGTAATTTAGCATCTGATTTTTAGAACATATTTTGAAAGAGTTGTCAAAAACTTCAGAGTTTCAATAAAAGAGAAAGGCATAACCAGATTTTCACTAGGAGAACGAAACTGCTGATAAGAAGGTGGCTACTCAAGTTAGAGAGACAGTGGTTTCCTTTATTGTTTTGTCAGTAGTTTCCTGTATTGTCTTGATTCTTTAAATGTTTTATGGTCAATTTGATTAATAAATTCATCTTCTCTAGAGAAATAGGAACAAGAAAAACCCTTTATTCAGCTTGCCAATTCTCGCTGGCTACTTCCAGGGCTTAACCCTTCCGACACTGACTTGGTTCTAAGCTTTCTGCTGGGAGTCTAACACCACGTCCCTCCCAGTGTCAGCGCACAGCCTGCTGGGCCTGGACGCCAACAGGAGAGTGAGTTTGCTCTTTCCTGGCAAGGCCTGTGGCCTCTCTTCCTCCAAATCTGCTGCTTCTCTCTCCTAGCACTTCTTGGATTTTGTGCAAAAAGTGCTGGCTTTATGCTAACGTTGCCAGTTGAATCAGAAACTCAGGGCATGCTGGTCCTCTCAGTGAGTCACAGGACGCTGACCAATTCCACAACTGCCAGAGAAACGTTTGGCTCTTATTTATTATGAATAGCGTGTGGTTCCTTTTTAAATTATAGAACTTCATTACACGCTAAACTTTACAGAAAAGGACCAGTAAACATAAAATTCTAGAAATTTACTAAAAAGTCATTTTTAATTCTTGTCAATACACATGTCTTTACGTGGCTGAAATGTGTTTATTCTATTTTGTGTTCTTTTAAGAAAATCTTTAATGTCATCTGCTCGTTTTCATTGGCAGGTGAAATACATCACCCTTAATGTTTTCTAGACCAGAGTCATCACTGCCAAAGTTTATGGCAAAAAATCTAGGATATCAATGAAATATTTTTCCAAGTATTTCAACAGATTTACAGCTTTTGTGAGAGCAAAAAGAGAGCCATCTCCCTGCAGCTAACCTTCTGAAGAAGTTGAATGGCTTCCTATTTCAAAGAGAAATTAAGACAGGCCTCTCCCTGTCTATAAGAGGATATCAACTTTCCTCCCTTCTCTATCTCAGTTTTGGACCTTGTCATTCTCTCTTCGGTCACACAGAACTTACAGCTCTATCTTTATATTCTAGGTTTCCGTAAAGTAACTCACTAGCTGAGCTCTTTGAGATGGTTCAGTGTTAAGCTGTTGGATTTTATTATATATTGCTATGAAAAAGGAGCCCTGGTGGCACAGTGGTTAAGTGATGGGCTGTTAACCAAAAGGTCAGTGGTTTGAGCCCACCAGCTGCTCCGGAGAAGAAAGATATGGCAGTCTGCTTCCTAGGAAACCCTATGGGGTAGTTCTACTCTGTCCTAGAGGGTCACTTATGAGTTGGAACTGACTTGATGGCAATGAGTTTGGTTTTGGTATTGATATGAGAATTGGTCTGATATTTATGCTTTTTTTTTTTTTAACCTGTCATGTTTTGTATGCATTCAGATATTATAAGGTGCCATATTTGTTTTTCTAAGTTGGTGGACCATATGCTATTAAAAATACATTTCTTTGTATTGACAGGACCCACACTGTACATGTTATAGACTGTATGGTATCCTTCTGTGTTGCTCTAACGTAGTTTAACTTTTTCTATATAAAAAAAAAAAATTTTTTTATAGCATAGGACAGGAGTTCTCAAAGTGTGGTCTGGGGACCTTGGAGGTCCTTGAGACCCTTTCATTTGGTCCACAAAGGCAAAACTCTTCTTATAACAGTACTAAGACATCATGCCTTTTTCACGCTCATTTTCTCAGGAGTGTGCAATGGAGTTCTCTAGATGCTGCCTGATTTAGGATATTGCAAGAGACTGAAGGCTGAGGCAGATATGCGAATCCAATCGTCGTCGTCAGGATTTTAAAAAGATGTGAAACAATGCTAATCTTACTGATTTTTGTTTTGAAAAATGGTTATTTTTCATAAAAATGTTATTTATGTTAACATGTTATTTTAAATGATTAATAAATATGTTTTAAATGCCACGGTTTTAATTTCTAATATGGTACATATTGATAGGTATAACCCACATAAAGAGAAGTGTTTTAGGATCCTTGTTTCCGATTTTGGGCTACTCTATTATGTCTTTTCAATTTATATGAAAATATGGGTATATATAATTGTGGTCTATATGTAAAAATGTATCTGGATAATCAATTTTGCTCCAAGTCCGAATTGATGTTGTTGTGGTGTGCAGGTGAGTCGATTCTGACCCATAGGGACCCTATAGGACAGAGCAGAACTGCCCCATGGGGTTTCCGGGGATGTAACCTCTATGGAAGCAGACTGCTCATTGTAGCACGTTCACAATAGCCAAAAGGTGGAAACAATCCAAATATCCACCAACGGACGGATGGATAAACAAAATGTGGTATATTGACACAATGGGATATTGTTAAGCCATAACGAGAAATGAAGTCCTAATACATGGATGAACCCTGAAAACAAGCTAAGTGAAATATGTCAGATACAAGAGGATAAATATTGTGTGATCCCATTTTTATTAAATATCTAGAATAGGCAAATGTATAGAGAACTACGTAGGTTAGTGGTTGGCAGGGGCTGGGTGGAGGAAGAATGGGTACGGAGTTTCTGTTCAGTGTGACAAAAAAGTTTTGATTCTCACCTTACCTCACCAAGTTATTTAGAACAAATAAATCAAATAAATGCTAAAATAGCAGCACCACCATCACCAAGTAGGCACATTTCCACCTTAAAAATATTGAAAAATTAGTGCTGCCTAACTTCACTATTTGGAAAAAAAAATCAACTTAATTTGTTGAGTTATGAAAAGGTAAGGATGGCTAAAATTTCACTAATTATTAAACTGACGCCATAGTACAAAATACTACTGATATATATATAAATGAATGGCAGTTTGAAAAGAAAAAATCCTAAGCTTGCTCACGTGCGCATGCTCTGTGCATGCGTGTACACACACACGCACATCTATCTATATCTGTCTCTGTCTCTGTCTCTGTCTCTATCTCTATCTATATCTCTCCCACCAGTATAATTAAGTTTTAGGTCATTGTCTTTTTTTTTTTAAAGATGATTTTACAAGAGTATTTTCCATGAACACATCTGGGGTTTCTTTACAGCCTGGACTAACTGTCATATCTAATGAAAGGGGGATTTATGTTTTTTCAACATAAATTCATTTTATTTTCTCCAAGCTATTTTCTCACTACTCAAAGCTGATGACTTCTTAAACCAAAATGGTTGGTCAGAATCCAATCAAGAATATAAAGGCAACTGAATAAATAAAACCATGAAGTAAGTGTAAAATATTAGTGTCCAGACATCCGAGATATATGTGGCTACTATGAAACTCCCACAGCTGTCCTGGCCTGGAACTTACATGGTCCCACAGATTTAATAGGACCCATTACCAATAGGGGTTTTATTTGCTTAATAAATTACATTCTAAAGCACAATAGCTTAGGTTCATAGCTGTAAAATTGCCAAATATTGTCAATGACCACTCTCTGGTCATAAATAACAAGATAATCTATGACTCATTGGATTTTTGACTCCCAGGGTAATTCTTTTTTTTGCCATTACTCAAAAATGTAGAAAAGTGCCTCTACGTGGCACTTTATGGAGGTCATAAATTACTCAAAGGAGATGACACAGGACAGATTTGTAGGCCAAGTAACAGGACGCAGCAAACCAAATGTGTAAATTAAAGAACTAGCGACAAAGAAGGAGGTTAGTGAAAAATTCTGAGCTCGTAAGAATAGATCGGGATTAGGTTCAAGAAAAGGAGAAGGGAAGGAAACGGACACAAAAGCCATTAATGGAACATTTACTTTCAATATTAGGGGCAAGGTACGAAAATAACTGATCTTGGTCATAATGAAGAGCAAAACTCAGGTGAGCCTTGAAATACATTTTACAATCAGTCTTATCTGAACAAATCAAAGGGGAGACAATGACATCTAACAGGTGCCACAGAGGTAAACACTGGTAGGCTATTCTTAATAACTAATATTATTTTTTAAATGTAGCTGATAGTTCTTTCATTCCTGCCACTGAAACACACTGGGCTATTGCTGCCTGCTGAACTCTGTGCAAGGCTGGGCTGCAGAAAACAACCAGCCCCTGCCCTGCCCTCTAAGAGGGGCTCCCAGGCTGGGAAGAGGCAGATGGAGATCAGAGGCACATCTGCGCTCCCTATACTGTAATGGGGCAGGACCCTCAGAGAGTGGTGCAGACCCCCTCAGAGGGTGGTGCAGACCGAGGGTATCTAATCAGCTGCAGGTGGGGAAGGCTGGCTCAGGAGAGGCTGGGGTGGCAGGACATCAGAAAGGGAATCAGGGGAATAGGACGGATGAACAGTTTTCCAGGCAGAGGGTACTTAAAGGACAGAGGCTTAGGGAGCCTGGTCTGTTTAGGGTGCTGTAGACTTTTCCAACACAGATAAGGTGGGAGGACAGGCTAGGGGGTGGGCATGGGCAATCACGAGGCGCTTTCTGAGCTAAAGTAGTGGGGAAATGCCACCTTGAATGCAGGCGGGAAATGACAGCATCAGACCGGCACTTCAGAAGGATTATTCTTTCAGCACCATGCTTAATTTCATTATAACATCTTTTAAGGAAAAAGTTAAGTGTTTTTAACTTTTAAACAGAAAACTAAAATTTTATCTCTGTGGCAATTAATTCTGAACACTAGAACAGAAGACACCTGGTTATTTTCTTCTGCCACGTGCACCGAACTTGTCCGAGTCTGGGGATTCTTTGTGCAAATGGAACACCCACCTACAGCCCAGGTGTGCTGAGTGTCCTGTGTTGACTGCCCTCTCCCCTTGTGGTATGGGGTTTCCCCCAGTATTCTGTAGTATCTGTATCTGTAATGGTCTAGGAAGATTCCGACAGCATGAGCAAGCATCTAGTTCACCAGTCTGTCCCACGTTGAGAAGACAGACTTTAAAATCTTCTTTGGGCCCCTGATTCGTTAGATGGATGGCAAAGAGGGTGTGGTTCTGGTAAACATTCATGTTCCTCTCAGGCTGAATGATGAAAGTGCTACTTAAACGCTTTGACTTTTTGTCAAAGAGAAGTATGTTCTATTCCACAGAAATCATTTAAGAACATGCACAGCCTTGAGGTCTTTTATAACATTCAGTTTAGATGCTATGAAGCTTGAACTGCCTGGAATAGACATTTTTGACAAATCATGTAAGTATTATCAACAAAGTTTTACTCTCCTATGTACCTCACAATTCCCAGTGGTACCTTGAGTAAATGAACCAAAAGAGCACTGTTTTTAGTAACAGTAGATTATTACATTTTAATTCTGGAAAATTCTAACTGCAAATATTTTGACTGTCCACATTTTTTTATACTGAAGACCTCCCTAGTGCCTTTGGAAGGTGGTGTCCTGCCTCCTCTGTTAAAAGCAGGTGGAGCGTCCAGGATACAACCTTCATGCCCGACTGCTTGATGACAGTGACACACTCGTTTACTGTTCCTATTCTCCACCTGCCATTCTCTAAATAACTCTGACGGTCCATGTCTACTAGAATTTTCCTTGGATAGCTAACACAAACCTACTTGAAATTAAGTACTTAATTTTAAAATGGTCTATGTTACATGAAAACTTTACATGATTTCCCAGGAGACAGAGAGTAATTACTTCTAGACAGCTAATAATGTATGGTAGAGAAAACAGAAAGATCCCCAGAAGGACACCCTTCCAAGGATAACTGCCATCTCCGTGAGACACTTAAGGTCTTCGAGCAAGAGAGAACAATTCATGGATTTTTCCCTGAGCAAAGAGGTTTCTACTAACATATTCTCTAGGTATGATTTAAAACAAAAACTCCTTTAAATTTTTCTTAGCACAAGCCAACTAAATACAGAACTGTTTATCCCATTGTTTTATAATTGGAAACTTAAATATTAGGGGAAAAAAATCAAAGAATAAATTCCATGCACTGCTTAACATAAGCAGAATATGCAGTTTCATATAAAGAAATATAGAGATTGAATTATAAAACATAAATGTTTCATGAGAGCAAGTTTTGAAAACCTGGCACTTTTGAAGTTGTGCCATACTTCAAAATGAAGCTCGATGCTCAAAGGCTACTGGAGTGAAGCCTAGTTATCCTTTTGTGTTTCCATGTTCATTTCAGCAGATATCTGACACGTTCATTAGAAAAACTAAGATTGACCACACAACTTTTAACTGTATCAGAAAGTCATTTCTAGCATGAGAGTCTGATTTAGCCTCCTTTGCAGCTAGGCAGGCGTTTAGCCAGCACCAAGCCCAGGGAGGTCTCACCCTCCTCACTTGTGGTGCTGCCTGTGGCCCAGACAAGAACCTTTTAACAACAAGAAAGAGCACCCCACGTTCAAAGGGCCATGGTTAGAATGGCTCTCCCCTTCTAAAAGAAGTGTACGTTTTGGGACCGGAAAGACTATCAGAAAATCATGAGAGAGAAAGCTCGAGAAGTCTTACAACATTTCCAGCAATAATACCCAAGATTAGGGCACCTAGAGAACAAAGTGCAGCTGCTGTTAGAACCTCTAGGAACCACGCAAGCTGTATTCTCTGCGGGTGTGGATGTGCCATTGGAGGTGAAGGAGGCACCGAAGCATGTGTGGGATAATCTGAAGAATGAATGCATGTAAGACTCAGTAATACAAAAAAGCAACTTAATGCCCATAGTTCTAAGGATCACTGAAGGAGATGCTGAGCAGCACTGAATTTGAAGGCATTTCATGTTTTTAGAAAGAAATATCAGATGCATGTAATATGGATATTTGATTAATGATAATTTAAAACTACATATCACATCATTTAGCTTAATTATGCTAGGTCTTTAGATGCCAAATATGCATTTTTAAAATTTGCTTAACTGAAACAATTCTGTCTTACAATTTAGTCTGCATACGTTTTTACACAAATCTAATTATTACTGTTTACGTTATGCAAGGCTAGGCATTTATTTTGTGATTTTATAAAATTTCTTGGTATTTCAGTTCCCAGTTAAAAAATGGTATGAAGAAAAGTTCTATATTTAGTTGAGTTGTGCTAAGAAAGGTCTTTATTTTAAATCAAATGTGAAGAAACAAGTCACATTTGAAAATGATAATAGGTATGTAATCAAACTTTGTAAATTCTAAGAAAAAAAATGTAATACACGACCATGTTATAAAATACAGTAACTTCTGCTGTGGGCTAAACCCCCATGTATACAGGGCGTCCCTTTCACACAGAAAGCTAGGCTCCTCTGCATGTTGAAAGATTTTACATCGTACGACATTTTTTCCCCAATTGCTGCAAAAAAAAAAAAAAAAAAGGCAATTCATTTAACTAAAAAAAAAGAAAAAAAATCAGCAATTCACCTTAGGTTTGAGGCAGGTTTAGCATGTAAGCCAGCCCTATAAATAACATTTTTACCCCCAATAAGTTATCATCTACAAACAAGTATAGAATAAGTGATATTTTCACAAAATAGACATTCGACAATTTTATTTTTTGAGAAAAATAGTGACGGTAGAAAATCTTACTACCTTTATGTTTATTACTAAATTCTCCTTGAAGGTTACTCCGTGGTCCTGATTAATTAATCCACGTGAACAGGTACTTGGTCAAGGGCAACAGGCCCTACGTGGACTTGAAAGGGGACATTCCATTTGGTGGATAGGGCGATGAAATAATCAATTTCTTGGAAAACAAAAACAGCCTGAATTTCTGTTTGTTTTTCTCATTTGTGATGGTTCATATTCTTTCAAAGCATTACTTATTAAAAAAGAATCAGTAAGGTTGTTCAAGTGATATTTTAAAATAAACCTACTCCCATCCAAAGAGCAGCCAGAAATGAGTGTCCGATTTCTTTTTTAATGAAAAAGAAGACTGTTAGTAAAAAGGCCAGCTCGGCAGAAGGCTGTTTAATGAGCTTTGTGTTTGGGTGAGTTTTTGCCTGCTTTGTATCACACACCTATGTCAAGTGTTGGTTTCATCCTTCCAGATTTATTCTACAGGAAAACTCAGGATGGTAGAACATTGCAATAGAAAGAGGCAAAGAGCTTTAGCTGAAAACAGTCTTCACCTTTGACACAGGCTACCTTTCCCGTCTCTAATATGCTGTGCTTGCTAACAACCCCAGCCAGGGGGAAGCAAATGAGTAAGAATGTTGTCTGTGCCATGGGTGAGGGCACTGACCTGTGAGTGGGTATGCAGGTGCCCCAGGCCCTGATCTGACATTAAGTGCAGGGTGGAGGGGGTGGGAGGAGTCATTCATTCATTCATTCAATATTTGTAAGAGCCTACCACGTGCTTGGTAACGTTCTAGGTGGTATTTACTGAAGATCTGTCACATGCTGGGGCACACTAGTTACCTCCACTCACTTTCATACTACCTTATAAGGAAATGGTATTTTTATGGCTTGACTTACTGATGAGGAAAATGAGGTTCAGAAAGCTTAATTAACTATTGTACATCACAAAATATGGATTGAGCAACTGCTGGATTCCAATTTTGTCTCATCCTAAAGCTCAGGCTTTCTCTACTACACCACGGTAACTACTCAAAATAACACCACTAGAGGTTTATTCAGTGATCAGCTGCTAACCAAAAGGTGGGCAGTTTGAATCCACCAGCTGCCTTGTGAGAGAAAGATGTGGCAATCTGCTTCTGTAAGGATTAAAACAAAAAACAAAACAAAACAAAACCCATTGCTGTTGTGTGGATTCCGACTCATAGCGACCCTACGGGACAGAGGAGAACTGCCCCATAGGGTTTCCAAGGACTGGCTGGTAGATTCAAACTACCAACCTTTTGGTTAGCAGCCAAGCTCTTTAACCACTATGTCACCCTATGGGGCAGTTCCACTCTGTCCTCTGGGGTCACTGGGAGTTGTTATTGGCTCGATGGGAGTGGGTTTGTAGAGGTTTACTCAGGCACAACAACAGTACCATCCTCTAAAGTACAGATACTAACCAACAGAGCCAACAGGTCACACTGCGGCTGGTAGTTCACAGTACAGTGTAAACCAGCTTTCTATGCTTTTGATTTTAATAGCTTTATATAAAAGCAACACATTTTCATTAGGATAAGTCAAAAAGGCGCATAAAGAGTTAACGGGCTTTTTCACCAATGTTGAATCAAACCAATTAACCAGTGCTGAAAGTCTGGCTTGCTTCCTCTCATCTGTTTCTCTCTGTGCATGCGAACTATACCATATACATGCAGACAAGCATGAGTTCTTCCTTCTCGTATGTTGACCACAGCACCCTGTTTCAGCGGAGGGTGGTGGCGAAGCTTTGGAAGGCAGGGATACTGCTGGGCGGGCCTACCAGAGTGAAACATTTCATCAAGAAAGTCTGTTTTTCCTTTCTTCTAAAGCAGTATCTAGAAAATCAGCCATCAGTCAATTAGCAATGACCATATGTAAGGAGGGGCCCTGATGGCACAGTGGTCAAGAGCTCAGCTGCTAACCAAAACGTCAGCAGTTTGAATCCCCCAGCCACTCCTTGGAAACTCTATGAGGCAGTTCTATTCTGTTCTACAGGGCCACTATGAGTCAGAATTGACTCAATGGCAATGGGTTTTTTTGGATACATAAGGAAAGCAGCATGACCACACGTAAGCTGGTGTCTACACTCACCAATGCCATGCACCACTTTCCTTCCTATATACTCATGGAGCTACTGACAGATTGCCATCTAGAACATGCCTTCCTGCTCCCATACAAATGGGTCTGCATTTTCTTTTAACTTGGCAAGGCTAAAAAACAGGCTCGTCATAAATGTGTAATGTCTTGAACCAAAATAGACTTCCTTAATGATTTGTTTTCTCCAATTTCACCACAAAATGTAACGCAGTTGACAAAAGAACTATTCTTCCCTCTCGTATAATAGCATGTTATTCAACAATCATGTAAGAAAGCCCACACATAAAACTGCCAAGGATCTGAAAGTGAGTTTCTAGCGAAAATGTTAGGGAAGAAATCTTTGTTTTTTTTTTTTTTTTTTAAGTTTCACTCTGAGGCTTTGAGTGAAGTGATATAAATATCTAGGAATATACAGCTTTACTACTGTAACATGCCTACAGAAGCAGTTATGGTTTACTTTATAACATAGGTCACTGATAACATTAACCAGAAAACATACAAAAATGCACCAAAAAAAAAAAAAAAAGAAGAAGACAAACAAGTTCTCAGTAGGCCATTTACTTTGTAGCAGAACAAACAATTTATGTCCTTGTGAGGGCAAATGCTCCTGATGAAGCTGGGTCAGATGAACCTCTGGACTTGGAGGGGAGCCCACAGACTGCATGCCATGCACCCCTGCTTTCTCAGGAGATGAAAGGAGATGCAAGGTGAGGATGGGGTGAAAGTCCCATTAGTAAGAGAAAATGCAACCCATGCCCAGTCTGTCTCAAGGAGATGATAACAGAATGAAGTACTACTTTTCTGTGTTTTTTAAAGGACAGATACTCCCCATCCCACCCCCTCCCCCCCAAAAAAGAAAAAAATGTAACGCAGTAAGAAGAAAAGGAGAAAAGCAAAACAAAACAAAAATGAGTCCAATATTCAGTTTTCTAAAACACAGCATTGGTCCTGAAAGTGCAGCTCAGAATCGCTGGCCCAAAAGAAAACTACAGAAGGCTGGAGAACGTGAAGGCACCATCTGAACGTGTGTTCGTGTGTTCGTGTGTTAGCGCATGCTTACACGGATCTCCTGTATCTGCCACACTTCGAGAAACTAACGGGGTAAATTAAAATATTTTGTTAGTCGAGAGAAGGCATAGCTAATGGATTAAAAAAAATTAGAATACCAAGGACAGGCTGTTATTCTAATGACTAAAAGTTAGAGTCTTCTTCCTTGAACAAGTGGAAGAAGAAATGTCGATTGGTTAACAAGAAACAACAAGAAGCAATTACTAGGGGCATTTATCATCTCCCCATCTATCCATCCATCCATTTATCATCTATTGATCCATCCATCCATCCGTCCATCCATCCACCATATCCATCCGTCCATCCGTCCATCATATCCATCCACCCACCCATCCATCCATCCAACCATCCATCCATCCATCCATCCATCCATCCATCCATCCATCCATCCATCCATCATCTATCTAAATGCATATACATAAATGCATACATACTCACACATGCATTCATACTCGAACATCAGAATGAGCAGGACATTTGGGGGTCAGTCAGGTGGCTTGAGTTTACATTTCAGATTTACTCCTTACTAGCTACGTGTCTTTGGGAAAGTCATTTCCCACTTCTTTGCCTCCAACTAGGGACAACACCAGTCACCTCACAGGGGTACTGAGAGGCTTAAAGAGTTAATGCATGACAGGGCCTAGAGTCATGCCTTGAACTTAGTTTGCAGGTGCTTATTTTAATAAACTCAAGATGAATTTATTCAATGATTTAATTCTTTCATGTGAAAAGTTACCGGGTTGTAATGTGTTTAATCAGGAAAGTATCGAGGAAGAGTTTTGCTCCTTGAAAGATATTTCTTTATACAATTCCATGTTAAAATCTGTACCTTAGGTTAGGTTTCTAACAGAGATAGAATATGACATGCAGAAGCTTTGGGGGTAATATTAATCTCATTGCCCCAGCTGTTATAATGAGAAAATATTAAAAAAATATAATGGTAGGGTACAAACTGGGAATCTTCATGATAAGACTACTGATACAATTTTGAGTGTTTACTTTGGCAATCTGTACAACAATAAACTCATACGTCACACAAAAACTATGCCTGGTGCTAATATAAGAGCCCTCTGTTTTGATAATACTGTATAACTACTATTTTATGAAATTGCCTATTTCCTAATCTGTTGTTACAGTTTATAAGCTCCATACCTTTGACTCAGCATTGATAAAGTGAAACTTACAATCTTGAAAACATATTCAATATAAACTGTAAATTGGAAAAAAGTACTTGGGATAGTTAACTGCTCTCCGTGTGCTGAGAAGCCCTGGTGGGGCAATGGTAAAGAGCTCGGCTGCTAACAGAAAGGTCAGCAGTTCAATCCCACTAGTGGCTCCGTGGGAGAAAGAACCTGTCCATTGGCTCCCATCAAGATTACAGCCTAGGAAACCCTATAGGGCAGTTCTACCCTGTGCTATAGGCTTGCTATGAGTCAGAATCGACTCCATGTCACACAACCACAACATCTGTATATTACTTGAAAGAAAAGGCATGAACTTTATTATGAGAAAAAAAAATGTGAATAAAGAACCCCCTGGTATACACACAAAGGGCATTGCATTTCACAATCAAAATCCAGTAAGAATGTTCCCCCATTGGCAGTTAAACAAAAATTCCAGGAAAATAGTTTAAATTCCATTTAAAAAGTTCAAATGCAGCCATTGGTTATTAACTTTCAAATATAAGAAATATTTTGGTATAGATAGCTGATCAATGGTTGCTTATGTACTCTATACAATTTACACTGTTTTTTGAATTTACTATACTTCGCTTGTAATTATTGATTACAGCAGCCCAGAAGCTATCTACCTAATATAATTCTATACAGATACATTGTAATTTCCTGGAATTTTATTTAAATTTTAATGGAAGTAATTCATCTAGACGTGTAAGGAGTGATCATGATCTTTTTCATTAAAATTTTTTAAAATGAGGGGGAACAACTCACTTATGCACCAAAGAGTAAGTTTATTTAAATTCTAAAGTTCTGGTAAGCATTATAATTTACACAATGTTCTGTAATATAAAAACCCACAGCTTCAATTACTGCTTTTTTTAAATGAATTCCCTACACTGATGTTTCACAGAGTGCTAATTATCAGTTCAGGTGTATCTGTTGGTAAGCTGCATGGCCAGAAAGCATGTTTGCTATTCACCACGGCCTGTGCCCTCATGAGAGAGCCACAGCTGGGAGCCTGCAAGAGGCTCAGACACCCCATCTCCAAACGGCTGCGTGGCTTCAGGGCAGTTGCAGTACCAAAACATCCCAATCAGGAATTTAAAGGCAGTTATGGAAAGTGCTTAAAAATGCCACTCTATACAGGGCACGTATAGTACACCCAACGCAGCTCTCCCAGTGTGACGGGACATCTTGTGAGAAACAATGATTATAGCCAACGAGGCAGGAAATAGTCTTTTTCACTGCTCGATGACATTTATTTCTTGTTTCCCAGCAAAAATGGGAAACTTTCTAGCATTTCTGAAATTAGTGGGTCTCCCCAGAGAGTCAGAGAAGAGCCTATGTTAAATAATAACCATAGGCTAAGAGCTGGGAGGCTCGGAGCCCAGCCAGGATCCTGTCGAGAGCCCAGCACAGGTCAGGAGGTGGCGGTGGGCCCAGGGCTGTGGCCACCACACTGGGGGACAGGGTACAGAGAGTCCAAGGGGGAGGGGGCTTACGCTTCTTTGGTAATAAAAATGCAGTTTATACAAACTACAGGAGACGTGGTGAGAAAGTAAGAGGTAATTGTTCGCATTCCAAACGTTTTAATACATAAACTCTTTAACCGTCACTCAGGAACTGCGCAGCTGCTAACAATTTATTTCTTTTTTTTTTTCTCCCAGGATAAAGTTGTGCTTTGAGCCAAGTGATGGTTCTCTAGTGAATGGTATTTTGAAATTCTGGTCAAAACATAACTGTGACGTAATAAATTTTTTTAAGAAGTCAGAGAAGTTTGCAGTTTGAAATTTGAAAGAAGACCCGTTTTGTACCCTAGCTGGGAGCACGGCAGGCTCTGTGCTGAGGGAGACCAGCACCTCTGCTTCCACTGTGCCGCTGGTGTGCAAACTATTGTCTATTGGAAGTGTGTTGTGGAAACGTTTGCCAGGGTTAAAGGCTGGGTCAATTTGATCAAGAAGCTAAAATTAGCTTCTGTGTGTTTTCCTGAAAAGAAAAAAAAAAAAAAAAATACTGTAAAGCTCTTTGTTTTCCTTCAAGTGCCGTTCTCAGATTTTGGTTTCTGGTGTGTAAACTACCAGGAAGCAGACGGCTCTGACAACCGACTTCTCTTCCACTAAGTTCTTCATAATGAAATGGGGCAACAAGTTAACCGAGCTGCGGATGCCTGGAGAAAGCATGTGTCCTGACCCAGCTCACATTTTCCCATTTTTAAAAGTATTAGCATTATCAAATTATTTAGAGTGAATGCATTTGGAAATTCAAAACCATAGCTCTATCTGAAAGTATGTGATGGCTTGGCAAAGCCCAAACACATTAAGAAACTCATCATTCTGAGAAGTATTGGGGTAATTTTTAGGTCACATATTCCTGGTAGTCCTAACAGTGCTCTGATTATTTTCGTAGGAAGTAAGTTCCTTAAGAGTAAAAGGAGAAAAAACGAAATACATACAGAAATTCCAAACCAGTAAAATTCAAAGAGCAGAAAGGAATCATGGAAAAAAAAAAAAAAAAACACAGGTCACGAGAGGGTTCAGGAAAAATATTGATATATTTTTTGATAAGCAAAATTACTTAGAATACAGTGAGTGTTAACACAGATGCAAAATGGTTGAAAAAAGAGGAAGAGAATTTTCTTTTATGATTAAGCCTTTGTGATGAGTCCACAAAAAACCCTAAACGGCATGTTTTAAATTTATTCACATTCTCGGAGATGGGCTTTCTCTCACATTAAATGCAAAGTTAGGTTACAATGATCTGCTTTTATTTCAGCAAGACGTCACTTAAATATTGCTGATTTTTGAAAAATCCATCATGCAAGGGGTAACAAGTACTTTTACATTTTTGTTTTTACTGTAGCTAAATTATTCCCTTGATAAAGAGAAACACGAGAGAAGAAATAAGAAGGTTTTCCCTAAAACACAAAATGCGATAGAAAAATACGTCAGCCTAGTTACCTCAGTGTGAAAATACTGTGTATTTGGGTCATTGACACTACAAGATTTCCTGCTTTCTAAACATCCTTCCATCTCAGTGATTTTCTGTAGTCTTTAAATTTATAGCTCATTAAAAAGACTGGGTATGGATACTAGAAGTGCAAGGCATTTCGAATAACTCATATATAAAAATTTACTTAGTTGTAAAATATACTTAAAATTACTTACTTTTTATATTAATGTCCTGAAGAACCTAACACAGCACAGTATGCCTTTACTAAATACTTGGTTATTTTTTTCTTGGGTCAGAAAGTACTGGAAAAAAAAATCCACTGTATTATTTGAGGAAACCCTGATGGCATAGTGGTTAAGAGCTATAGCTGCTAACCAAGAGGTTGGCAGTTCAGTTCCACCAGGTGCTCCCTGGAAACCCTATGGGGCAGTTCTACTCTGTCCTGTAGGGTTGCTATGAGTCAGAATTAACTCGACAGCAACAGTTTGTTTTTTTTTGGTATTATTTGACATCAAACTAATACAATTTTATAGTATCCCTAATTTCTCACCAACTACTCACTCTTTGGTTTAAAATCTGGCTTCATCTCACATATCTCTTTTTAAAAATGCGAATAATAATATTAAACATGAAGCCTAAAGTTTTTCAGACCACATCTTAGACCGCATTGAACACAATGCCCACCACCTTCTCCTGGAGAGAGCCCCTGGGGCTGCAGAGACAAGGAGCTCGCACTGAGCTCCTCTTCTCCCAGCTCACTCTCTGCGTATTCTCTCCCTCCTTCTCTTCTCTTGAAGAGAAGGCATTTCCTGAAGTCAGGCATTTCCTAAAGTTTTGACCTTATCTTTCTCCCTTTTCCTTTCACATACTGTTTTTTCAATAAATTCATCCCCTAGGATGGCTTCCCACCAGCTGTCAGTTTGTTGTTCTGTGGTGGCTTGCCTGTCACTCTGACATTGGAGGAGTCCCTGGGTGGTGCAAACAGTTAACATGCTCGCCTGCTAACCAAAAGCTTGACAGTCTGAGTCTACCCCGAGGTACCTTGGAAGAATGGCCTGGCGATCTACTTCTGAAAACGCAGCTGTTGAAAACTCTGTGGAGCACAGTTATACTTTGACACACACGGGGTCGCATGAGTTGCAAGCTGACTTGACAGCAACTGGAGGTTTTTATGATGCTGGAAGCTCTGTCACTAGTATTTCAAAAACCAGCAGGGTCGCCCATGGTGGACAGGTTTCAACAAAACTCCCAGATTAAGACAGACTAGGAAGAAAGGCCTGGTGATCTAGCTACAGAAATTGGCCAATGAAAACACTATGGATCACAGAATTTTGTCTGAGACTTCAATTCACGTACTTTGGAGGAACTGACTGCTGGAAGAGGCATCATATTTGGTAAAGCGAAGGGCCAATGAAGGTGAGGGACACCCTCAAGGAGATGGATTAATATAAACCAAAAAAACAAAACCAAAGTCATTGCCATGGAGCCAATTCTGACTCATGCAAACTTATATAATGGCTGCAAAACTGAACTCAAACATAGCAATGATCATGAAGATGGCATGGTACAGGACCAGGCAACAGTTTGTTCCATCGTACATGGGGTTGCCATGAGTTGGAACCAACTCGACTGCAACTTGCAACAACAATATGGTTTCAAACACCCATACTTGTAGCCTAAGGACCTTTAGCCTAGGTACAGAAGGTCCATGGATGGACTTGAGGGAATTCAAGAGACCCCTGAAATTATAAGTATATGAATAAATATGCACATATTTATTGAGAATCCATTGTTTCAGTTGAAAATTGTCCATGACACACAAACAAAAACTAAAAAACCCCTTTTAACATCAGAATGGCCAAGTGAACATTCTCCAGTTGGATATTCCCTAGCATCACCAGTGCTTCAAACCCAAAACCAGCTCCTGATTCACCTCCTCCTGAGAAAGCTGCCTCTCTGGTCTTCCGCTTTGGTGGTGGTATCACCACTCTCCCAGTCCCCTAGACTTCCAAGGTCAGAATCAGCTTTACTCCTTCTTTCCAAGTCACTGCCAGTCCAGTGTCTGCCAGGCTCTCAGTTCCCACTGCCACCTCTTCAGTCTGTGGCCTCCCAACTCCGCTGTTGCGACCAGCTCCCTGTCTCCCCATGGAGGCTGGCCATGGCTGCACGGGGGGAGTTTCTTAAGCAGAGAGCCTAGGAGTTCTACATTTAAAATAGATATAACCTTTATATCAGCAAATTCTTTTCATGCAGATGAAAAACCCATTGCCATCAAGTTGATTCCAACTCATAGCGACCCTATCGATGGGGCTCCTAAAAGTCTGCTGTAGATAGCCATCATTTGCACTTTGTTTAACTGCTCATATGCTAAGCGAATCCTTCCCACAGATACTGTAAAGGCAAAGTTATGAACTCCAAATTAATGAGGAAAGTTATTACAGCCTTTCTTTAATTATACATACTGCCTGGTTGCTTTTTCAGTTCTCAGGTCTTATCAAGAATGATCTAAGGCCTTGCATAAGATTCAAACTGCTATCTAGAATATGAAACCATTTCATATTAACAAGTCCAAAACCAAGCCTGTTGCCGTTGAGTTGATTCCAACTCACAGCGACCCTACAGGACAGAGTAGAACTGCTCCATAGGGTTTCCAAGGAGCAGCTGGTGGATTCAAACAGCTGACCTTTTGGTTTAGCAGCCAAGATATTAATCACTGCACCACCAAAGCTTCCATTTCACATTAGACACATATTATATACAAAAATAAGGATCTGAAGAGCTATAGTTGATTACAATTTAACAAACATCTACAAAATATTTACTAGCTTCAAGGCGCTGTATTCTGTGTTTTGGCAGAGTCCTAACGAAGAATCCTGACTTTCACAATCTTGTAGTTAGTGCTACTAAAAGACAGG
Organism: Loxodonta africana; assembly: GCF_030014295.1. Lineage (NCBI taxonomy): Eukaryota > Metazoa > Chordata > Mammalia > Proboscidea > Elephantidae > Loxodonta > Loxodonta africana. The sequence continues at coordinate 40,046,122 of NC_087342.1, forward strand.
ATTTGGTCCCAGCTCTGCCATTACTAGCCATGGCTGCTCCCTGACCTTTTGGAATCCTAGTTTCTTTATCTAGAAGATGGGTTCATACCAGCTGCCCTGCCTGTCTCGCCGAGTCAGGGAGGCTCAAATGATCTCACTTAAGGAAAATGCTTTGTAAACCATAACTTTCCTTAAGGAATGTGGGTGGCTGATGAGAAACTTTGTTTGAACTGATACTGTTCTCCTAGAACCTGCTCCCCCACATGTCTGTCAGTTTGTCGTACTGTAGGGGCTTGTGTGTTGCTGTGATGCTGGAAGCTATGCCACCGGTATTCAGATACCAGCAGGGTCACCCATGGAGGACAGGTTTCAGCTGAGCTTCCAGACTAAGACAGACTAGGAAGAAAGACCCAGCAGCCTACTTCTGAAAAGCATTAGCCAGTGAGAACTTCATGAATAGCAGCAGAACACTGTCTGATATAGTGCTGGAAGATGAGCCCCCCAGGTTGGAAGGCACTCAAAAGATGACTGGGGAAGAGTTGCCTCCTCAAAGTAGAGTCGACCTTAATGACGTGGATGGAGTAAAGCTTTCAGGACCTTCATTTGCTGATGTGGCATGACTCAAAATGAGAAGAAACAGCTGCAAACGTCCATTAATAATCGGAACCTGGAATGTTGGAAATCATCAAAAATGAAATGGAATGCATAAACATCGATATCCTAGGCATTAGTGAGCTGAAATGGACTGGTATTGGCCATTTTGAATCGGACGATCATATACTCTACTATGCTGGGAATGACAACTCGAAGAGGAATGGTGTCACATTCATCATTAAAAAGAACGTTTCAAGATCTATCCTGAAGTACAACGCTGTCAGTGATAGGATAATATCCATATGCCTACAAGGAAGACAGGTTAATGTGACTATTATTCAAATTTATGCACCAACCACTAGGGCCAAACGTGAAGAAATAGAAGACTTTTATCAGCTGCTGCAATCTGAAATTGATCGAACATGCAGTCAAGATGCATTGATAATTACTGGTGATTGGAATGTGAAAGTTGGAAACAAAGAAGAAGGATCAGTAGTTGGAAAATACAGCCTTGGTGCTAGAAAAAACGCCGGAGATTGAATGATAGAATTTTGCAAGACCAACGACTTCTTCATTGCAAATACCTTCTTTCACCAACATAAACGGCGACTATACACGTGGATCTCGCCAGATGGAACACACAGAAATCAAATTGACTACATCTGTGGAAAGAGATGATGGAAAAGCTCAATATCATCAGTAAGAACAAAGCCAAGGGCCGACTGTGGAACCGACCATCAATTGCTAATATGCAAGTTCAAGGTGAAATTGAAGAAAATCAGAACAAGTCCATGAGAGCCAAAATATGACCTTGAGTATATCCCACCTGAATTGAGAGACCATCTCAAGAATAGATTTGATGCATTGAACACTAGTGACCGAAGACCAGACGAGTTGTGGAATGATATCAATGACATCATCCATGAAGAAAGCAAGAGGTCACTGAAAAGACAGGAAAGAAAGAAAAGACAAAGGTGGATGTCAAAGGAGACTCTGAAACTTGCTATTGAGTGTCCAGCAGCCAAAGCAAAAGGAAGAATTGATGAAGTAAAAGAACTGAACAGAAGATTTCAAAGGGCCTCTTGAGAAGACAAAATAAAGTATTATAATGACACGTGCAAAGAGCTGGAGATGGAAAACCAAAAGGGAAGAACACGCTCGGCATTTCTCAAGCTGAAAGAACTGAAGAAAAAACTCAACCCTCGAGTTGCAATAGTGAAGGATTCCATGGGGAAAATATTAAATGATGCAGGAAGCATCAAAAGAAGATGGAAGGAATACACAGTCATTATACCAAAAAGAATTAGTCAATATTCAACCATTTCAAGAGATGGCATATGATCAGGAACCGATGGTACTGAACGAAGAAGTCCAAGCTGCTCTGACGGCATTGGCAAAAAACAAGGCTCCAGGAATTGATGGAATATCGACTGAGATGTTTCAACAAACAGACGCAGCGTTGGGGGTGCTCACTCGTCTATCCCAAGAAAAATGGAAGACAGCTTCCTGGCCAACTGACTGGAAGAGATCCATATTTATGCCTATTCCCAAGAAAGGGGATCCAGCTGAATGTGGAAATTATAGAACAATATCATTAATATTACACAGAAGCAAAATTCTGGGGAAGATCATTCAAAATCGGCTGCAGCAGTATATCGACAGGGAACTGCCAGAAATTCAGGCCAGTTTCAGAAGAGGACGTGGAACCAGGGATATCATTGCTGATGTCAGATGGATCCTGGCTGAAAGCAGAGAATACCAGAAGGATGTTTACCTGTGTTTTACTGATTATGCAAAGGCATTTGACTGTGTGGATCATAACAAACTATGGATAACATTGCGAAGAATGGGAATTCCAGAACACTTAATTGTGCTCATGAGGAAACTTCACATAGATCAAGAGGCAGTTGTTCAGACAGAACAAGGGGATACTGATTGGTTTAAAGTCAGGAAAGGTGTGCGTCAGGGTTGTATTCTTTCACCATACCTGTTTAATCTGTATACTGAACAAATAATCCGATAAGCTGGACTATATGAAGATGAACGGGGCATCAAGATTGGAGGAAGACTCATTAACAACCTTTGTCATGCAGATGACACTACCTTGCTTGCTGAAAGTGAAATGGACTTGAAGCACTTACTGATGAAGATCAAAGACCACAGCCTTCAGTATGGATTGCACCTGAACATAAAGAAAACAAAAATCCTCACAACCGGACCAATGAGCAACATCATGATAAATGGAGAAAAGATTTAAGTTGTCAAGGATTTCATTTTACTTGGATCCACAATCAACAGCCATGGAAGCAGCAGTCAAGAAATCAAAAGACGCATTGCATTGGGCAAATCTGCTGCAAAGGACCTCTTCAAAATGCCGAAGAGCAAAGATGTCACCCTGAAGACTAAGGTGAGCCTGACCCAAGCCATGGTGTTTTCAATCTCACCATATGCATGTGAAAGCTGGACAATGAATAAGGAAGACCGAAGGAGAGTTGATGCCTTCGAATTGTGGTGTTGGCGATGAATATTGAATATACCATGGACTGCCAAAAAGAACGAACAAATCTGTCTTAGAAGAAGTACAACCAGAATGTTCCTTAGAAGCAAGGATGGCGAGACTGCGTCTTACATACTTTGGACATGTTGTCAGGAGGGATCAGTCCCTGGAGAAGGGCATTATGCTTGGCAGAGTACAGGGTCAGGGGAAAAGAGGAAAACCCTCAATGAGGTGGATTGACACAGTGGCTCCAACAAAGAGCTCAAGCATAATAATGATTGTAAGGATGGCGCAGGACCGGGCAGTGTTTCGTTCTGTCGTGCATAGGGTCGCTATGAGTTGGAACCGACTCAACGGCACCTAACAACAACAACAGAACCTGCTGTTCTACCATCTGCAAACCCTTCTATCCTCTGCTATCTTTATCCATAAAGAGGGGATGACATGCTAGCCTGGCTTTTTCAGCTCAACACTCCAAACAGCAGCTCATTCTAGTGTTCTAAATTAGTAAGGGTGCACTCAGTCTAATTCTGTGGCTCTGAGGGCAGCAGCTCAAGGGTGCGCATATGTCAGTACCAAAAAATTTCCGCGTTCCCCCAACTTCAGCCCTGAGGGGGGCGCCCTGTAGTGATGCAGTGTACCCAAGGAGATCTATTTCCAACCTTGGGTCACGGGACTCCACTGGGATGCAAGGCACTGCTTGATGAAGCACATGAGGTCTGTTTCCAACTATAGTACTAATTGTTGCAAAGGATTAAAAACAAACAAACAAACTTGAGTACCTTCAGGATACTCCTGGACATGCTTCCTTGGAAGCAGGAAGACATAGGTGCCACCTACCCTTGGTAAGCCTGGACATCACATGCTCGCTTGTCACGGAAGGTGCACCTAGAATTCTACCTGGGACTTACACACCAAAATCGCCAAATGAACAAAGAGGCAGTATGACTGACTTCTTTAGAAACAGACTTAGGATGGCTGTAAAGTTCCTAGGGATTTGCAGCAACATTAAAAAAAAAACATTTTGATGAAGCCAATTTAATGATACAAGTAACTGATCTTTTTGTTTTTTTTCAGGTGAGCACCAAGCACCATGGTCCCTGTTAGAAGACAGCCGGGCCAACAACCTTCTCCAAAGAAGCTGAGGAGCAGTTTCTGAATACACAACAAAGGACGTCATTTTCTCATCTTGTCCACTGCCACACCCTCCAATTCCTATAGTCAAGGTGGTAACATTTACATCCTATTCTACACTCATGATTGGGTGCTCCATGCTTTGCCAGAAGCCGACTCTAAACACTGCAGACCAGAAAACAATGCTGACACCATAATGGCCACCTGGACAGTGCTCTGTGTAAAGCCAGGCGGTGTGCTCTGGTCACACTGCCTTCCCTACAGTCCCAGGTGACACAGCCACTGTGCCTCCAGAGGAAAATGCTGCCAAGCACTGAAGGCAGGTACAATATGATACCTGGAGTCTCCTTCAAAATAATACAGGATGGAGGAAGCAGGTAAAGGCCTGGATGAGACAAGGTGAACCATAAGCTGAGGAAGTGTTGAGGCTGGGTGATGGGTACTTGAGAGTTACTTTATTATGCTATTCTGTCCAATTGTATATGCTTGAAATTTCCTAAACTAAAACATTTAAAAAACCGAATTCTCTTTTAGTTTGCTACATACATGAACATGACTACCTTGGCTTTCTGTCTCCCTAGGAGCTTTTTTTAAAAATAATTTTTTTTTTAAGTGAAAGTTTACAAATCAAGTCAGTCTCTCACACACCTTGCTACATACTCCCAATTACTCTCCCGCTAATGAGACAGCCCGCTCCCTCCCTCCACTCTCTCTTTTCATGTCCATTTCACCAGCTTCTAACCCCCTCTACCCTCTCATCTCCCCTCCGGGCAGGAGATGCCAACATAGTCTCAAGTGTCCACCTGATCCAAGAAGCTCACTCCTCACCAGCGTCCCTCTCCAACCCATTGTCCAGTCCAATCCATGTCTGAAGAGTTGGCTTTGGGAATGGTTTCTGTCCTGGGCCAACACAAGGTCTGAGGGCCATGACCACCGGGGTCCTTCTAGTCTCAGTCAGACCATTAAGTTGGTCTTTTTATGAGAATTTGGGGTCTGCCTCCCACTGCTCTCCTGCTCCCTCAGGGGTTCTCTGTTGTGTTCCCTGTTAGGGCAGTCATTGGTTGTAGCTGGGCACCATCTAGTTCTTCCAGTCTCAGCATGATGTAGTCTCTGGTTCATGTGGCCCTTTCTGTCTCTTGGGCTCATAATTACCTTGTGTCCTTGGTGTTCTTCATTCTCCTTTGATCCAGGTGGGCTGAGACTCATTGATGTATCTTAGATGGCTGCTTGCTAGCATTTAAGACCCCAGATGCCACTCTTCAAAGTGGGATGCAGAATGTTTTCTTAATAGATTTTATTATGCCAATTGACTTAGATGTCCCCTGAAACCACGGTCCCCAAAACCCTGTCACTGCCACACTGGCCTTCGAAGCATTCAGTTTATCCAGGAAACTTCTTTACTTTTGGTTTAGTCCCGTTGTGCTGACCTCCCCTGTATTGTGTGTTGTCTTTCCCTTCACCTAAAGTAGTTCTTATCTACTATCTAATTAGTGAATACCCCTCTCCCACCCTCCCTCCCCCATCTTGTAACCACAAAAGAATGTTTTCTTCTGTTTAAACTATTTCTCAAGTTCTTATAATAGTGGTCTTATACTATATTTGTCCTTTTGCAACTGACTAATTTCACTCAGCATAATATCCTCCAGGTTCCTCCATGTTATGAAATGTTTCACAGATTCCTCACTGTTCTTTATTGATGCATAGTATTCCATTGTGTGAATATACCATAATTTATTTATCCATTCATCTGCTGATGGGCCCTTTGGTTCCTTCCATCTTTTTGCTATTGTAAACAGTGCTGCAATAAACATGGGTGTGCATATATCTGTTCATGTAAAGGTTCTTATTTCTCTAGGATATATTCCAAGGAGTGGGACTGCTGGATCATATGGTAGTTCTATTTTTAACTTTTTAAGGAAGTGCCAAATCGATTTCCAAAGTGGTTGTACCATTTTACATTCTCACCAGCACTGTATAAGTGTTCCAATCTCTCCACAGCCTCTCCAACATTTACTATTTTGTGTTTTTTGGATTAATGCCAGCCTTGTTTTTTTTTTTTTTTGTTGGAGTGAGATGGAATCTCATTGTAGTTTTGATTTGCATCTCTCTAATGGCTACTGATCGTGAGCATTTCCTCATGTATCTGTTAGCGACCTGAATCAACTTGACGGCAATGGGTTGGGAATGTCTTCTTTATTAAAGTGTCTGTTCATATCTTTTGCCCTGTTTTTAATTTGGTTATTCGTCTTTTTGTAGTTGAGTTTTTGTAGTATCATGTAGATTTTAGAAATCAGGGGCTGATCGGAAATGTCATAGCTAAAAACTTTTTCCTAGTCTGTAGGTAGTATTTTTACTCTTTTGGCGAAGTCTTTGGATGAGATAGGTGTTTGATTTTTAGGAGCTCCCAGTTATCTAGTTTTTCTTCCATGTTCTTAATAATGTTTTGTATACTGTTTATGCCATGTATTAGGGCTCCTAACGTTGTCCCTATTTTTTCTTCCATGATCTTTATCATTTTAGGTTTTATATTTGGGTCTTTGATCCATTTTGAGCTCATTTTCGTCCATGGAGTGAGGTATGGGTCTTGTTTCATTTTTTTGCAGATGGATATCTAGTTATGCCAGTACCATTTATTCAAAAGACTGTCTTTTCCCTATTTAACTGTTTGGGGCCTTGGTCAAATATCAACTGCTCATATGTGGATGGATTTATGTCTGGATTCTCAATTCTGTTGCATTGGTCTATGTATCTGTGGTAACAGCACCAGGCTGTTCTGACTACTGTGGTGGTACCTAGGAGTTTTTTTGTTTGTTCAGAAAGTGATAAAACATTAATGTGTCCCTTGTATCTTCCATGTTAATCTTATCTGTTGCTTTGAGTTGATGCCAGTGTGTTTAAAGACACTCTTCCTGGAACCCACTGGCTCTATTCTAATCTGGACTGATCACTTCATAGGTTTAAATCACAGCTACCAGACCAGAGATTATTTCCATGGGATACCTATGTTAGTTTTAGGGTTTTCTGTATCTTACACTTCTCTTTGGGGTGTTCCCTCCTGTTTTGCTGAAGCACAGGGTCCAGGAGAGGGATGTTTCAGAATTAACTTCATTCTCCCTTCCCACTTGATTGACAGTTTGGCTGGATAAAGAACACTTGATTGAAAATACTTTTCCCTTTGGAATTTTGAAGGTCTTGCTCCAATTTTTTTTTTTAGTATCTGTTGTTGCTCCTTGGAAACTCTATGGGGCAGTTCTACTCTGTCCTATAGGGTCGCTATGAGCCGGAATCGACTTGACGGCAGTGGGTTTTTTTTTTTTTTTTTGGGTTGTTGCTCACAGGAAGTTCTATGCTAGTCTGTTTCTTGCTTGGCTATGGGTGATGGATCTTTTTTGTTTTTCTAGAAGTTTTTTGGATCTTCCCTTTATTTTTGGTCTCCTGGGATTTCTCCATGCTGAGGGTAGGCTTTGGAGGGCCTCCCATTGGCCCTTTTAACATGGAGGCTCATGTCTGTCCTCTGCTTTTAGTGGGAAACTGGCATCACAGGGCTGATCTCCTGTGCCTTTGACCTTTTCCCCATGTTCTCTATTTCTCTGTCTTTTTGCTTCATGCCTGGACATACCCACCTTTCTACTGAAAATTTTTATTTCAGCAATTCTATGTTCACTACTCAAGTGCTCTCTTGTCTCTACTGCTGGTTTCTTCCAGCATTCCAGTCTCACTGGGTAGAAGCCGAGTCTCACTGAGTCCCTCTGTGGACACTAAGGAGGAACGAAGAAAGTGGAAGGCCAGATGGGAGGTGTGTGAGGCTGGGCTAGCGGGGGTTAGGGGGGAGAGTGGGCTTTATTTTAGGGTGAGTGAAGAGTCAGCTATTATACTGAGGATCTCACAAAGGCCACAGAATAATGAAGGTTTAGTTTTGGTAATCCAAAACACTTCAGCTATGTTCATACACTACAGAGAAAAGCCATCTGATTTTACAGGGAATGCAGGCCTGTTCTGGCGTTTCACATAAAGACATGTGATTAATCCCCCTGATTTCAGCCCTGCATGTGACCTGCCCTCTGTAATATGTGTCAACCACTAGTGTAAAGCTCTTCTGGATTTCCTGGCAGACAGCTCCCTCCCCATGTCTTCCAGGCTCTTGATCTGCAAAGTGTGGTCCTCAGATCAGCAGTGTCTGCCTCACCTGGGAGTGTTCTCAGAAATGCAGTCCCAGCTGCGGCTGAGACTTACCCAACAAGGTTTCTCTGTGACCCGTTTGCACCTTGAAATGAAGTTGGAGCAGCTGTGTTTAAGCCACAACTTCTTCTGTTCTTCTCAGTCCATTAACATTCTTTGATCTGTCCTGTCTTCTGGAAATTAGCTGAAATCCCGTCTTTCATTCTTTTTGGTGTTGTGGGTACATACACCCTTGATTCTTTTACTATCTGTTTTGTAGGTGGGCCTACAGTAGTAGAACCAAACCTTCGTGTTCACTTCACCTTCTTGAACAAAAATCCTAGACAAGAGAAGAAAGTGGCCTCATCCTCAAATCCTTAACAGAAAACATCTTACATTAGGGGGCCTTCTTTCAGTGAGTTTATTTTGAACACCAAAGTATTCTTGAAGGGAGATTCCTAAAGAGCCCTCATTCAGTGTTACTTCTCAATGCCAGTATGTATACAGGTCAATTTACAGAGCTAGCAACAAAGGAGGCAAAGAAACTGAACAGAGGTGTGGTAAGTGTTCTTCAAAGTTCCACCTCAGAGTTACAAATGCTAGATGTCGAAAACACCTGCGGATTTCAAGAATGTACACATAAGGATTCAGGGGAAAAGAAACTAACCCAAGGTTATGCAAGTGGGTACTTGCAACGTGGGTGCCTTTTCCAAGGACACGCATTTTTCGAGTGCCGCACCTCAAGCAGCTCGGGTGGAAGTGAGGTGATGAGCTTTGAGAAAGGCGCCGGGTGCCTTGGTGGCTCTAGTGATGACACGCTGCTACACCAGAGGTGAAACTGAAGGGCTGGGAAAGCACTGTTCCAGGAAATACGAAGTTGGAACATGTAGTATGAATGTACATAAGTGTGCATAAATACATGATTTAAAATGTTTGTATAATGAAATAGAAAAAAAAAATTAAATATTTCAGGTAGACATTTCCCTAATAGTTTATTTATTCTTGTCCCTACTGGCCCCCTGCAATTTTTTTTCAGGGAATCTTCTCATTAGGTAGTTGGGGAATCATCTTATATTCCATGTTGCTTTATATGTGGATATGTATAGTCCTTTTAACTCTTCAAAACTCCACTCAAGAATTGCCTCCTGTGTGATGCGTCCCTAGAAAGCTACTCCTTGCCTTGGCCTCATTCAGACTGTTATTTTCTGTGTTCCCACCACACCTATCATAGGCTGGGCTTTAAGAGTTATCTTACATGGGGCTGAAATCACTGCTTAACTCATTAGTTTCTTCTTTTAGACATGTCTTACCCAGTATGCTAGTTACTGGTCACATTGGCTTTTTAAGTTTGTTGTTGTTAAGTGCCATTGTGTTGGTTCTGACTCATAGCGATCCTATGTACAAGAGAACAAAACACTGCCTGATCCTGTGCCATCCTCACAATTGTTACTATGCTTCAGACTACTGTTGCAGCCACTGTGTCAAACCATCTCTACTTTAGCAAGCAAGATGCCCTTCTCCAGGGACTGATCCCTTCTGATAACACGTCCAAATTCTCACCATTCTGCTTGTAAGGAGCATTCTGGTTGTACTTCTTCCAAGACAGATTTGTTTAAATTAATAAAAACAGAATAAAATTAAAAATTGAGTTCCTCATTCACATTAGCCAAATTTGAAGCGATCAAAATCCACATGTGGCTAGTGGCTACCATATTGGACAGCGCAGATATCCAGCTTTGCCATCATCAGAGAAAGTTCCATCGGTATGGCTATTCCATATCAGAGCTTCTCAACCACAGCGCTAATGGCATTTCATGCCAGATAATTCTTTGTTGCAGGGTCAGGCCTGTGGACTATGGGATATTTAGCAGCACCAACCCTCCCCAGTGTGACAACCAAAAATATCTCCAGACATTGCCAAATATCCTCTAGGGGACAAAACTGCTTCTGGTTGAGAGCGACTATTCTAGGCCCTAAACATCTTGACAAGAGGGAACATGTTTATTCCACTTCGTACTTCATGTAACTGAGCGTAGTGCCTGGTACGTGACTGGGGCTCAGCATATGTTTAGGAATGAAGAAGAGATGGAGGAAAAAAACCTAACAAATGATTATTTTCTCACTCTTAACAAAGGCAGAACTCTTCTCTAGCTAATTTAAAAAATATATATAATTTCGATATAATTATTTTTGCCTAGAAAATAAATGAACGATAAATTTTAATGTAATTATACTTGATACAATTACAGGTAGTTCCCAACTTACTATGCACTCGAGTTACGAGAAACTGCACTTGGGCACAGTCTGGTTTTATTTTTTGTATATTTTATGGTTAGTAATATGGACTACATACAATGTTGTAGCCTGTAATTTGCTGTTATCATTCTCAGTTATTTACTCACAGACGTTCAGTTTTATGACTTACTGCTCAAAACACCACCATATAGCAGCCTGTGGTCGAGTCTACAATGAAGTTGGTGTTCGTGTCGGGAGTCATAACAGATAGAAACTTGGGCAACGTTCAAGTATAACGACATACGACAACCAAACTGCACACACGCCTGACAGCCGTTATGGCTCCAACTTCACTGTTATGATGCTGACTTCATTGTAGACCAGGCCTATAGTATGATATCATTCAACGTTTTGTACCATCAGAAGTATCAGTTGTTAATTTGAAGCTGAGTTGTTCCAACATCCAAAGACAAATTAAGGTTGAATTTATAAAGATATTGACAATAAAAGGCAATAATAATGAAAACTAAAAAAAGAAAGAAAACAAAGTACTTAATACATTAGAACTGCCTTACAATGGAGCTGTCGGAAGGGAACCCCATTGTAAGTCGGGCCTACCTGTATTTTTGCCTCGAAAACAAGTGAATGATAAACTATAACTGACATTCATTCAGAAATCTGTACAGCATAACTCTTTTTAATAAGATAGTCGTGTTGCCTGGTATTGATGTAAAATTGTACCCCCTGCACCCCTCCAAGCATCTCAGAGAGAAATACGGAGATAACTATTAGATTCTCTTTGAGGTCATGCTGATTTCTTATGCAGGTATATGAACATTTACCCAAACACCCTGGAAAACAAGCCTTTCGCTCATATTTAGAAAATTATTTGCCAAGAGCTTTATAATTTTTAGTTGTTTTTCAAAAGCAATTCAACAAAAAATGAAAAGTAGACAAATCTTCTGGGGATTTTGTTTGCTTTCTTTTGCCCATATAGATACATGTGAACGCTTCCAAACCAGACCAGCCCACAGAGCTACTCTGCTAAGGTCATTTGTAAACTGTCTCCTGGCTGCCTACAAAAGGCACTCATTCCATTCTATGGTTAGAGGAAGTAAGATGGCTCTCTTTCCACCCACACTGGCCAACAGGACATGAGGGCGCAGTCCTTTCCTGAAACCAGGGGACCTCAGAATGTGTAACTCCTGGAATGTGGAGGAGCCCTGTCACCAAGAAAGCTTTGGGTTCTAGCTCTGTGGATCCGCACCTGTGCTGTCATCTGTTTCTTTAGTAAAATGACCAATCCCAACAATTTCTGCTTTATGGGGTTGGGTGATGGTGAAGTCTTTATAAACTGCAGAACACTAAACAGATGGTGATTTTTATACTAGGTATGGTTATAAAGTTTTTAGCAAAGGGGACAGCATGCATCAATGAGAATTATGAATCCCAGCAGCAGCCTTTGGGAAGCGTGATTTAATAAAACAAAAACATCGCAGAACACCACGTCACTCCAAACACAGTCAAAAGAAAGCCTTGCAGTCCAGCTTTCCGTGCATTCATCTGAACAAAGACTTCCCTACCCTTATAGGTTTTTCATCAAATCTTGAAAGCTCTTCAAGCACCTATAGGGATTATTTATTTGAGGCGCCGATGCGTGCTTCTAGAGGTATCTGCCGGGCAAGCTAGCATGCTGACAAATGAGATCCACCGAGTGTAAAAGCCTAGTTAAAAGCAGTAGGAACTAGCTAGGAGAGGATCTGTAAGTAGCTAGAAACTCACCATTGATATCTCTATGTTTAGGGATTCTTATAAATAAATAACTCTAAAGAAAAGCTTCTGCATGGTCATAGCTGATCTGTCCTAGAACAACCAGAATGTGGTGTTGAAAACGTCTTTAGAAATTTAATAAATATATGAAAACTACCATTTTGCATGTCTGGCTAGTGCTAAGTGAAGGCTAGAATGAAGAACATAAAAACTGCTTAGGGGCTAGTTTTTATTTTCAGCATTTCGATCCCAGGGGTGAAGTGGTGACTCTCCTGTTTTGAAGGACACACACCTCCACAGTCAGTCACAAACTGGCCCCACTGCCTTTTGTGGCTGTTACACAAGCTAGGGGCTGGCTGCACAGTACTCCCTGGGCAGGATGGCAGAGTGGGAGAAATGGGGTGTGGAGCAGAGGGGGGCAGATTACAGGGTAAGTGAGGTATGCACAGGCGTACTTGTGCATACATCTGACATGGAGAAAACAGACAAAACTGTGCACAACGGATTAGCAAGGAACCACAAGTAGGCCTGCATGTGCGCTGCTTACTGGGTAATCTGTCCCTGGTACAGAGAGCCAGACTCTGTGGTCTCAAAAAGAGTCCGCTGTGTGGTGGAGAGCTTGCCCTTGTGTACCCAGCAAGGGGGAGAGCTGACAAGGGGAAGTCTTAACATCTGAAGACGCCTTTCGAGCAAATGTGAACTTTCCATTTTAAGCCGAGCCTTCTAGGCTACAGGTCTGCCGGACTTGAGGGAAAACATGTCCAGTAGCAGTGTGACAGTAAAATGCACTTGATTGGGCTTTGCCTTCACAGTTACGCTCCAGACCACACACTCACCCAGCAAAATGTTGGGCCACACAAGGAAGGAAGTCTTCAGCTACTGAAGATGACTAGAGGCCTAAGTGAGCCACTGTCCGTGCGTGGGGCTGGGCTGAGCGCTCGTACAAAGGACGGAAGGTTGTTGGCGCCACTGGACCTCTGCCCAGCTCCCAGGGCAGTAGGTGCATGAAAGGCTACTTCTCCACCACCACCAGGCTGGAGGACAGCGGTGGCCTGGGCCCCCAGGTACATTAATCAGCAGGGAACTCAGCCGAGTGTCACTCCCTGCTGGGTCTCCCGGACAAGACTGCATGTGTCTGCGATTCCCAGAGAAAGGAGGCCCCAGAAAAACAGTGGGCGCGTCAGATGTCCTGCCTCCCTTGTCTGGAAAGCTCATCTGAGAGGTGTCAGGATAAAACGTGAGAGCAGCATCTGTCCTCTGACACGACCAGGGAGGAGGACACGGTGGAAAAACTTCGTAAGCTGAAATCTAAATCCTGGATACAGTGCACATTAAACCCTTTTTTTTTTTTTTTTTTTGCCGTTTCTTCCTCTCCCTCCTCCTCCCCTTCCTGAGGGAACACAGCACAATATAATTACACAGTAAATTACTTGAGGAAGAAATGTTTAGACTCATGACAAATCTCTGCAGAAAACAAAACTTCACACCCTACACATACTTTGAATGACCTACTTTTCCCCAACAAAGTTTAAAACTAGAACCAAGGTTGTTTAAAAAAACACCTTTCAGATGGATGGGCAGTCAGTTGAAAATCTTCATTACTCCAGAGTGAGGCAATTTATGGTGGCAGAAATTAACATGAACTCAAGGCACACATTAAGTAAATAAAGTAAGCCTTTCTAATATGTCTAGTCACTGCCTAAATGAGGAATATGCTCTCCGTAAAATCTCAATGCTTACATTTCATCAAATCTTTAGAAAAATTCCAGTATTCTTACTCATTCAAAAATAAAAACGTGTAAACAAATATAACCGAATCATCAATGCAATGCTTAGTTTTGGCTAAAATTTACAAAAAATTTAAATAAAAACTATTAAGGGATAATATTTGGGAATCTAGTAGTTAGAACTGAAACAGAAAAAGCTAAAGATTTGAAGGTCACAATGTGTGGCTCGTTTGAAATTAAATCAGTTGATAGTAATTTCATCAATCACTAATAAAATAAAAAATACCCTACAAGGTTTCCTCAAGAGTCCACTAAAGGTTAAAACATTTAAATCTAAAAGACATCCCATTTGAAACCTTCTCAGTGGTTAAAAAAAAAAGTTGGGCTATTTTAAGATACTAATTTCCATCTGGCAGAGCAGACCCAGACCTACAAAGTTGCATTTCCCTGAGCAATTGCTCTGAGGTCCTGGGGCTCTGGGGCTCCCTCAGGTCAGAGGCACCACGATACATCTTCTGTCAGACGTCTGCAGTTGGGATCCATCTTTTCTAAGTGCATGACATCTACATGGAGAGTCATCAACTCCCTCTGTCATTAAATAACAAAACATAACAAAACCCCTTATTTATAGCCCTTGTGTGAGATTTGCTAAAGGACCAGCATTTGGTTTTTAACAAACTTCTAATTGGAATACAAGGTTACCCATCACAGAGAATCCATCAAAGAGCAATTTCTTAGGAAACTATATCATATGCAATAATTTCAGAATAACCCAGTTTTTTTAATGGATGTTAACGGTGATTTTTAAAAACAAATTATTGTGGTAAAATGGAGGTAACAAAGGATGCGCGGCTGTCGTCATTTTAGAGTGTGCGACTGACGGCTTTAATCACATTCCACCCGCTGTGCAGCCATTGTGGCTCTCCATGTCCAAATGGTGCCAAACGATCTCAGTTCTCCTACAGCTCTGACTCTCCATTCTCCCTGCTCCCAGCCCGTGGCTACCTCTAATAAATTTTGCATTTGCCTTAGAATATTTCAGTTTTTTTTTTTTTGAGGTATTACATTCATATGGTTAAAATTTCAAAAACTAACAAGGCACATATTGAATTGTCTCCACCCAGTCTCGGCCCTCCTGTCTGCCCAGTCCCTCTGACCCCCCCCCCAACCAGGCAGCACAGCTCTATCTTGATCCCCTTCCCACCTTTTTCACTTAAGTGTATCGTAGAGGTGTTTGCATCACAGCGTATGGGGGATGTTCAAGCTCCTTCCTGCAGCTACAGTCCACCCATAAATATAACCATTTCTTTATTTAGACATGACTGAGATTCGAAGCCCTGGTGGTGTAATGGTTAAGAGCTTGGCTGTTACCCAAAAGGTCAGCAGTTCAAATTCACCAGCCACTCCTTGGAAACCCTATGGGGCAGTTCTACTCTGTCCTACAGGGTCGCTATGAATTGGAATTGACTTGACGGCAACTTAATTTTTTTGGTTTCTCTATCGATGGACACTGTCTTCCTCTGCCTCATCCACCCACCCCCACCGCCCCCCCAGCGCCCCCCCCCAAAAAAAAGAAAGAAAGAAAAATTAAGAAGAGTGCTTTTGGACTTAAATTTTGCCTTGACTCTGTTCCCATGGCTCTAAGTACACCTGATTACACAGGTTCAGTTTTTTTGGTCCTTGAGTTTGATCCAAAACACCAAGTCTGTCATGGACCTCATGTAAGTGATACTGTGTTTTGTTTTTCACTTGGTGTCATCAGTGCGTATTTACTGGGCATCTACTATGACCCGTCTAGCTCTTGGTGCCCACTAAGTCCCAGGTGTGCGGGAGAGGGAAGATTTCACAAATTACTGGAGTGCCCACCAGAGCTTACACTGCCGTGAGAGAGATGAGCCTCACATACAGCTCAAGAAGGGCTCCGAGCAGTGTGTGACTGGTGTCAAAGTAAGAGCTGCAGGGGTTTAAATGTGCCTGAGTTGGTTAAAAAAAAAAAAGAGAAAAAAGGTTTTCTAGTTGCTTAAGAGAACAGATGTTTCAGTCAGAAACAACTGAGTTCAAACATGGATTCTGCCATCTTGGCCATGTTCTTTTTAACCTCTCTAAATCTGTTTCCTCCTACGATATGAAGGGGATCTTCCTTCTGCTTGACAAACTTGTTGAGAAGAGTAACGAGATAACAGATGCAAACTTCCCAAGAGATGATGGTCCCCCAACCGCCGCCCCTCCCCATACATGGTATTCTCTTATACATCAGGGATGAAAGTTCTTTTACTGATTAAGAGAGGGGAAGAGGGAAAGAGAGAGAGATAAATAGGTAGGTAGATAGACAGAGACAGAGAGGGGTGATAAGTGTATGGTAAGTGTAACACAGTGGTTAAGGCGCTCGGCTGCTAACCAAAAGGTAGGCAGTTCGAACTCATGGGAAAAAGATGTGGCAGTCTGCTTCCATAAAAATTTATAGCCTTGGAAACCCTATGGGGCAATTCTACTCCTCCTACAGGGTCACAATGAGTCAGAATCAATTCAACAACGACAGGTTTGGTCTTTCGAAAGGTCTAAAATTGGGTATCATGTTCTGGGAATGGGCAGGGGCACATCTTGGGTAGGGGTGGAAGACTGTTGGGGTTATCTAAACTGACTGAAGGGTATGAGGAGCCAGGCAGGTGAGGAGCACACAGGGACAGACAAGTGGGGTGGTGTCTGGCTAAAGCCAGGCTCTAAGAGTCGAAGGTGGAATTATATATTCTGTCCTTCCAGCCATGCAAGGGAACTCCCAGCTGGGATGAAGCTTTCATTCTTGGGGGTGGGAGTTGTTAAACCTAATCGTGGGACTTTTTTTTCTGCTCTCACAGAAAACAATATGAAACAAAGGTGACATAAATGAAGATATGTCACTATGAAATTATAATAATTATCCCAGTAAGAGTCACATTTAACTTACTAAATTAGGTTCCTCTTGTTTTTAATTTTATATTGTCAGCAATTTAAATTACTAAATCAACTACTAAAAAACCAAAAAAACCAAACCCACTGCCGTTGAGTCGATTCTGACTCATAGCGACCCTATAGGACAGAGTACAACTGCCCAGTAGAATTTCCAAGGAGCGCCTGGCGGATTCGAACTGCCGACCTTTTGGTTAGCAGCAGTAGCACTTAACTACTACGCCACCAGGGTTTCTGTAAATCATCTACTAGGGTTGATAAATCAACTATTTTATGTTTCTCAGACTTTCTTTGTATTTCTAATACAAATCAGTAGGTGGGCATAAATATCTGCCAAACAGCTGCCTGTGAGATGCCATGAATCAGATTACACACACTAGGTACTTTCTGACTACAACAATTCTTACAGACATCAATTTGGCAATATGGTAAAAAATAACTGTTCTATCAAGTAAAGAAGAGGATGCCAATTTAACGTCCACATGGGTCATAGGAATTTTTTACTTGTTTTATTTTTAACATACTATTTGACTTCCTAGTGTCTTGTGGTGGCTAACAGGTCAAGCCTCTTTCCCCCTGCTGTTATGATGCCACTGAAGAAAAATGCCCCAAACTCTGCTCAGATTCTGACATAGGGAACCTGTTAAGTGCTCACAGACTGGTGGACACTCTCACATTACCACCGACTTAACTGTTGCTCTGTCTCACGGAACAGAGAAGGGCACCTTGATTGTCTGTCTGTCTAATTTGTGTTTAGGTGGGATACCTGTCACTGTGTTTTCTGTCATGTTGCTAAGTAAAGACATTTTAGAGTTTCACTAAAACCACAACACATTTGGAGAGTGCTTTGCATTTTATGGTAAAATGGCTCATGTCTTTTCACTAGTAGAATGAGATATATATTAGCTATTTCAGTTTGCAGAAAAAATTCTGATTATAAAAGAAGCCCATAAAAGGAAGACTGCATAAAAGTGGTTGGTAAACTGGTCATGCTAACATGTGTTTCTTCACTGAATGCTGTAGATTTCTCCCTTTTCTTCTTAAAAATGTCTATGGGCCTCACTTGTAAACCCCTCATTCTTCCGCTGCTAAGCTTTCATTCTGGACAAGAGGACACCTGAATTACATAAATCTGTATCACAAAGTTACATTTTCTGTGCAAAGCAAGAGCTGTCAGGAAAAAGGTAATGAAGAAGAATAGCTTAGACAGAGGGATTTAATGATATCCAGCTGCTACTCTATGTTACTTGCTGATAAGACTTTGTTTCAAGTTTACAATAGAGAGAGTTTGGGAAAAGCTAAAAATTTATATACAGGAAATGGAAGTCTTTATATTTCATTTGTCCAATTTCCGCTAACTCTTGCAATGATGTCCATAGAAGGTTTAATTTTCAGAATGTTCAAATGTGTCACTGTGATACTTTAAAAATAAAATTTAAATTGCATTCAAAAGCACAGAAATATTGCACTTTGGGGAAAAGATACTAAACCTATCTGGGCTCCACATGTTTAGATGATAAGATAAACCAGGGAAAGCTCCAGACTGTTAAGTGCTTACTATAACTGTGCATCATTATTACCGTGATTTTTCTGCATTTACAATGGGATGGCGGTGGGGGTACTCTTTTCCAAAGAAGAAGTCACAGTAGTTTCTTTATAACATAGATTAAATTATCAAAATACCAAAAATTAGACACATGCAGTCTTCAAAGAATGGAAAACCCTACAGGAACTGCATTTTATTCAGAATTTAAATTCCAACCCTCCATACCTTAGCCAGGATTGTCCACAAGGAATGCGCTGTGATTAACATGTCCACTTCTGGTTAAGAGGTTACCAGGAAAGTCTCCATGGCGGGGGGGCGGGGGGGGATCTCCACGGGAGAAAAGCCTAAATTAGGGTTCTTTTAAGAAAGAACTTAAATATATGAAACAAATACTCCACTCAACAGATTTAACGCTGTAGGAGCCAAAGAGTTAAAAAGAAGGTGCTATATCCTTTCAGGCTAAGAAGTCTTCCTGTTGGGAGTTCCTTTCTCAGTGAGTATTAATAGCGGGGGCTCCACTGCCCTTTCCCACAGGTCTGGACAGGATCCCTACCAGCCTCTCAGCTCAGAAAGGAAGAGCTGCCTGAGAGCCACGGGGGAGGAAGGGAAGCAGGAGGGCTGGGAGGCAGAGAGGGGGCCCCATGCAGCCGCAGCCCGCTCTGAAGGCTGGGCAAGAACAGCATTTCTCTTCTGCTAAAGGCCAAAAGGCACCTGAAGGTCAGCGCCAGGTACCTGTCTGGAGGCATTTTATGCCCTTCCTTGGTACAAACCTCCCACAAAGTTGAACTTAGAGGAATGTTCCATCATTGCGGGATGTCTCCAGACACAGGAAAAGCTAATAAAACTAAAAGGGAGGAGGCTTTTACTCTCTTTTCCCAACTCAGTTCCTACATCTCACATTACAAATTTGCAAACTAATTACTTAGAGCCAGACATATTAAAAAATCCCCCCTACAACTAAGTGAACACAGAAAGACTCAAAATCGAGAACTTGGCTCTGGAGCTGGATATGGCTCTGAATTTAAAAGTCTAATTGAAGCGAATCATGTTTGCCATGTAAGTCTCTCAAACACTAGCATTATTGAAATTACTCCTAACAACTTAATTGATTTAACCAATACCTCAAGTAAAGATTATGCAGTAATTAGCTCAGCTGTAAAAGCTGGAATATCAGTGATGACGGAGTTTTCTAGAATGGTTTGGGGCTTTTTTTCCTCTACACAAGTGTATCTCTGCAAATTTCGAGTTAGACAATTTTATGTTAAACAGACAAAGCAAAGGAAATCAAATACCCAAAATAGCTGAAATGTGAATTCCCATGGGATGATTTCTTGATTAACATTAAGACCGATGCAGAGCACATAGAAATTCTTAGTCTCTTCCCAGGGGATCACTCTTTTGAAAGGATAATGGGGAAAGGCAGTATTTTGTGACTCATCCTTGGAGTAGCATTCCAAGTGTGATTTACTTAATATAGCCCTATAAATCACCTCATGTAGAAATAATCTCAAGATCTGCATGTAAACATAGCTATTAAAATATTACAATCGTTCTGTTTGCTTAGTGCTCACAAGGTGTATCTCCTCTTAAGGTAAACAGCTTTTTGCCAGGTGGGGCATCTACAGAGGCGTCCAAATTACATGCACATCCAAGAATGCTGAGCCTGAGTAGACCAGTGTTATCACCTGCACATCAAGGGCTCGAGAAGGAAAGATGCTATTATAGCTTTAGCTGAAAATTTTTCTGCCTTCAATTTTGCTGAACTGGTTTTATAATCTAATTAATATAATTTCATAGCTGTGATAACATTGGTTGCTACTTACGAATCACAGAGAAAATTCTCAGCTCAGGAAAAACAACAGTGATCATGTCTTTGACTATATTGGTTTTAGGGACTTGGTCTGCAACAGCCATAGGGCATTGATTTTCAATCCAAAACTGAGCAAGGGGACCCAAAGGCACATGCCTTTTGGAAAATGCTTATTTTTTGCTCACAAGATTTAACTTTTTGAGTGTGGTAATCGCTAAGTGTAAGCAATCATCCTCCCAATGACTACTGGGTTAAGAAACTGTAAACCACCTACAATCACTAGCATGATCCCTAACCTCTGTAAGGTGGTAATCCAGTATTGGTTGTTAGCTGTCAGATTTATTTCCCTTTGGTGAAATATACCCTGGATTTAATTAGCAGTCATTCTTGATACTTTATGGAGCTGAGCCCATGTACTGTGGCTTTGACATTTAACCCCTGACCCTTAAATATTTACCAGCTTTTAAACTGGTTGTGTACAATTATGCCTTCACATTATATCTCGGGTCCATCATCTGCCAATCCCCAGGTAGATGTGCCATTCCATCTGCGGCTGCTGTTTGCACCCTAGAAGTAAAATCGTGCAGTAAGTGCCGCAAGGAGCCGTGTTAGGCAAAGCTGAAAGCACTTGTTGCTAGCAGCTGCCTTTCAAAGTAGCAGGGTGGGCTATTTACTCAGACGTCATGCTGATGACTGTGGCGGATCAAAGGGGGCTCTCAGGAGATGGATGGCTCTTTGGCTCTGGCAAGCATCTTTGTGGGGTGTTTTCAGAACAAATTTTGTCTTTAGCTCACAATCACAAAAGGAGTATTTTGGGAACTGTTTTTGTTTGTTTGAAAACAGCTTAACTGAGGTCTGATCTGGGAAGCGCGTTTTTTTTTTTAGCCCCCTCAAATTTCCTGGGAAACTAGTGAACTCTCTGAGGGCAGGGTATACATTTTTCTCCACTCTCTTTTAAAAGCCCCTCAGCATCTAATTCACCACTTGTCAGTTTGTGTGGTAACTTACGTGTCTTTCAAATACCAGCAGGGTCGCCAGTGGTAGACAGGTTTCAGCAGAGTTTCTACACTAAGACTAGGAAGAAAGGCCTGGCAATCTATTTCTGAAAATTAGACAATGAAAGCCCTATGGATCACAGAATATTGTGACTTTGACTTGCTTACTTTGGACATGTCATCAGGAGGGACCAATTGCTAGAAAAGGGTATCATGTTTGGTAAAGTGGAGGCCAGAGAAGGGGGGTGAAACCTTCAATGAGTTGGACTGACACAAAGGCCGCAACAATGGACTCAAGCATATGAATGATCGTGAAGATAGTATAGGACTGAGCGATGTTTCATTTTGTTATAGATAAGGTCACCCTGAGTTGGAGCCGATTCAACAGCAACTAACAACACAACAGCACTTAATATACAAAATGAGCTGCTCTTCAAATAACAAGACAGAACTATTATTAATGCTAGAATTTTAGAAATGTATTTTAATCCAAAAGACTGGGAAGAAATGGCCCTCATGAGGCAACAGCAACATTTAAAAGCTAAAACTGATGATGTTCTGCTAGGAGGCTGCAAGACCTCCTACCTGAGGATGTACCCCAGCTGGTCACTTTGGGGACGGCCATGCTGCCCATAGGCTGTGCCTGACCCAGCCTCTTTCCACAACACCGACCACGTACTGGGCACACAGTAGGTTCTCAGTAACTGTTTCTGAGTGGGTGTTAAATGAGGACAGTAGTCCTAACAACAGTGCTACAAAGGTAAACAACACAGCCAGAAATGTCAACCAGATCTGTGCAAGTATAAAGAGGAATGCTGTTGGAGGTAAGACAGTTAGAAAAATGGAAGCATGTATCATGGGTGCCTCCCTCCTCTTCCCTCCCCGTCAGAAGGGAAGAGGAAAGAAAGCAAGAGAAGTATTTGCTGTTGGTGGGGAGCCCATAAGCTGAGTCTAAATTAGGGCCAGATGCTAGTTTTTGGCTACTTTAGGAAACCAAAGTCCGAGTCAGCTATACTTCCAAGTAGAACACTGAGTGGGGGCTCTGTGCTTTGATGTACAGCTGATCCTGAAGCCTGTTTTCTGGAAGGAGCCAAAACTGGCATGTGGATCAGCAGGGCTTACTGCAGTACTGTGTGGTCCTGAATGGGACTCAAGCTCTGCCCTTCAGGCTTCCTAAAAGCCCCAGTGCCACTTTGGCACTTACTGCTTCTGGCAGCCGCTCATTACCTTATACAGCGTGAGGGCAGACTGATACACAACTCAGCTACACTGCACGCACAATACAAGCTAAAAGTAAATACTACAAACTGAAATTTATGTGTCAAATTTCTTTCACGTTTCCCCAAGGTTGTCACAATGGACACTGTATAGAATTTAGGCATCAGAGATTGAACAAACTATACACTGTAAATATTCTGGAATTTTCTTCAAGCTTTGTTAACGAATGTTTGAATGCTGTAAAAAGATCCTAAGTAGTAAAAGAATAAGGCTGGTAAGTCATGGCCGTTTATCTTTAGGGTGTGCTAAAGTGCTGGAAGTGCTAAAAATTAAATGGACTCCCTCTTATGAAATCCAGGCACCAGAACATCCCAAAATATTGCAAGACATTACTTGTTCTCAGTTTGGTCTTAGTTCAAAGGTGAACTTTATGTAGGGAGGAGGCTGACTAAACATATTTTAGTCATTTGTAAGAAACACAATACTGGTAAATAGTATGTTTCTTCCAAACTCTTAACTGCATCATGAAACTTGCATGGAACGCAATAAATTCACGAGTAGCTGATAATCCAAAGCTGAGGTTTTGAAATGATTGATTTTTACTAAAGTTTAGTGCCATAGCTAATTAGAAAACACCATTTTTTTTTTTAAAAAGAGCTACTTATGTGTACCCTAACCAATTAAAATTGTTCATTTCCAATATTTTCAAAAAGTAGCAAAGGGGAAGCTAGTAATCTTAGAAGACAACACATTAACATTAAATATTTTGCATATGTATCCTATTTTGTCGCAACTTCACTGCCACAAGAAATTTTCTCTCACTGACCATACGTGTACATGTATATATGTAGTGTGTGTGTGTGTGTGTGTGAGAGAGAGAGAGAGAGAGAGACATACACACATACACAGAATGAAACCTGACTCTGCATAGGTGGTTACATGGTTTGGAGGGACCTAGGGCTTCTTTTTCCTCACCACCTTGTATCCCGCTGGCTATGAAGCCCTGCAACATTTCTTTAAATCTCACCTTCTCTCCATTTTCCTTTCTGTTGTCTTATTTCAGACCGTCCTCAGATCTGGTCTGGATATTCCTTTAATTCAGAATGGTGTTCAAGATAATTGGGCATTACACACATGGGCATAACTTTCCCTCAGGCTCAGGGCTCACAACTGCCATTCTCCATGGTCACTTCCTTATGGTCCCCCCAAAGGTCATGGTATTTCACACCTCTGAGCCTTCGCACATGCAGTTCCATCTACTTGACATCTCTTCCTCATCCTCTCTTCCTGACTCTACTTTTTCTCCAGAACTCAGCACAGAAAGCCCCTCTGCCAGAAGTCTTCAGCTGTGGTCTGCCGCGTGGCCAGTGCACACGAACCCTTACTTTCTCACTTCCTAGGAGAGTTCGTTTGGTTTGGATATTTTTCCTTCTCCCTTGTGGCTCAGGGGAGGCTGGCCACTGCTCTAGTCTAGAGCAATTTGAGTAATTCCACATATATGACGAGCGAATGACTCAGAAGCGAGTATATGACCCAACTCTGGCCAGTGAGAAGTGAGAAAAGGTGTGCTGGGAACACTGGGAAAGCCATGGGAAGCGATTTTCTGTTTCTGCAGATGGAGATGAATGTGTTCACCATGGGCGCAGTCTGCGGTGATGATCAGACTATGGGTGTCAGAGCGCAGAGACAGCCGTCGTAAAACCCAGCTCATATCTGGACTCCAGCTCCTGTGAACCAGTATGTTTCCTTGTAGTTAAGACCAATTTGGTTCACATTTTCTGTTACTTGAAGCTAAAAATATCCTAATTTTTTTTTAGAGGGGAAGGAATCAGCTGCCTAATATCCCTTGCCTTAAGAGGTTGTAATAAGATACAGAAGCTCAAGTTAAATATTTTTAACAAGAAAATATCTAGCCTTGTTGCGAGGCTGAGGGGCACTGGTGATTCAGTGGTAGAATTCTTGCCTTCCATGTGGGAGACCTGGGTTCAATTCCTAGCAATGCAGCTCATGTGCGGCCACCAGCCATCTGTCAGTGGAGGCTTGCATGTTGCTATGATGCTGAACACATTTCTGCAGGGCTTCCAGACTAAGACAGACTAGGAAGAAAGGCCTGGAGATCTACTTCAGAAAATCAACTGATGAAATCCCTATGGATCACAACAGCCTGACCCCCAACCGATTATAAGGACAGTGCAGGACTGGGAAGCATTTCCTTCCGTTATGCATGGGGTTGCCAAGACCTGGGACCACTTGAGGGCAGTTAACGACAACCTGTCAGGCTGGGTTCTGTCTGGCTGGTAGATAATGGATGACCCAGGTTCTGAGCCATCCACTGCTATGCCAGTCTGCTGTCCACACCAGGGACAGCCCTCAGAGGGGTGGGAAGGGCCAGCCTAGAGCAAGCAGGTCCACCCATGCCCAGGCCAAGCCAGTGCCACGTGGACAGGAAGTAGATATCTGCCAACCCTTCTGGGTCTCTCGACTCCTGAACCTACATCAGCATATAGTTCAGATGTGAAGGCAAGAACCACAAGGGGCAGAGCCCTATAGCAGTCCTCTCTAATGCCAGGAACCACCCCCCCACCCCCCCACCCCCACCAGCCCACCAAGAGGCCTAGCCAGAGAAGAATGGGATGCTGAATTGGTGCCATCACATCTGCCCAAGCTGTGTGAAATACTGGTGAGCTGTGATGGCTGGCTTTCTATGTGCTGACTTGAACTCACTGTCAGCATCTTTCCCCTCACCTTGTTCAATACGAGTATGCTTTCAATACCAGCCTACAGGTACTAGTGACAGCAACAACTACGACTTGTGGTACATCTACCATGTGCTGGGCACTGTATGCTACAGCTGTAGAGGGGCCATGGGACTTAGGCCTCACAACGATCCTACTCGCTAGGGGTCCTCATCTCCAAAGTCCATGCGTTACAAGTGGCAGAGCTGGGGTTCAAATCCAAGTTTGTCTCTAAGTCTTTTATTTTTCCTGGTGTGATACCAAAAAAAAAAAAAAAACCCAGTGCTGTCGAGTCAATTCTGACTCATAGGGGCCCTATAGGACAGAGTAGAAATGCCCCATAGAGTTTCCAAGGAGCGCTTGGTGGATTCGAACTCTCGACCCTTTGGTAGCAGCCGTAGCACTTAACCACTATGCCACCAGGGTTTTTTTTAAACTTCTTTTTATTTAAGCAGTACATCACACTTAAGTGATGATGCACTGCTTAAATAAAAAGAAGTTAAAAAACAACAACCAAGTAGATGAATTTTTCTGCAGTCAGAAGACTGGGGTGAATCCTTGCTGAACGCCGAATGAGTGGTATGTACTTGAACCATACGTTTAATGTGCCAACTTGGTCTTATAAAACTGTCTAATATTATAGCAACACTACCTCAAACAGTTTTTGCCTATTTCAATATTAAACTCAAAATTCTTGGCATAACATACTTTTTGCATTTAGCTTAAATTTTCACACTTAAAATGCTTGGCATATTTTTTACATTTAGCTTGAATTTTCCTAAAATCAATGACAAACAGCCTTCATTGTAAGAGAAAATATTTCAAAACTTTGTACCAAGAAATATAACAATCTACACCTTTTTTTCTTGTGTGTATTAAAAAAAAAATACTGGATTTTTAGCAGTGCCTTCTTTTTGTGTTTGAAATATTTCAGTCTGCAATTATGTCAAAGAAAACAAATGTACAAGCTGCTTGTATTGGAACGATTTAGCAACTTTTAGTGGTATTAATGCATGAGAATACATTTCAAAATAACTTTTGGCTTGTGTCTAAATACATACTTTTATTAATAGGTTAGTTTTTCTCTCAGGCAACTTTGCTTAAATAGAAGAAATTAACAACAGAAAAGTGCATTTACAACCTTAAAAAAAAAATTTTTTTTTTAAGGTAACATTTATTAATGTGAATGGATAATGACTAAGTTAAATGGTCCTCTTTAAATGAAAGAGAAATTTGTCCCCAGAACAAATCTTTGGTTCTACCGTACTGTTAAGTAAATGTTGCTAAAGTTCAATGCATTTAAATCATGTATTCTTAATGTTTTGTTCATGTTTAAACAGATTATGAAACGTGACTCCGGTTACAGATGAAAAGTAAAAACATCTGAAATAACGGCAAGACAAATTGTATTTACATCGCATGACATTCCACATGTGAAATTGAGATAATTTGCCAAAGTCATCATCTGACTCTACTGATTTCTACATTATACATTAAAAGTAAAATAAGTGATGTGCATAAGGTCATAGACTGAGTTAATGGCACAAAGCGTAATGGATTTCATATTCGTAGTTTATTATCCCATACTCAAGATTGCACTAATGCTTTTAGGGGAAGAAAAGTATATCTGGATTCTTTTTGCAATGTTTATCAGTGATGAGAATAGCTATACACACACACACACACAGAAGACCACAGCTCTCAGAAAACGCTCATGGAAGATTACTGTAGAATAATAGGTGGGTCCACAATTTGTTCACTAGCCAACTGCTTCATTATCAACATAAAACAGATGTCTAACATAACTGAGACCTTGCAGGATATCTCTTTGTTATTTTAATGTGGTCACAGGGCATCCTTCTTCTGAATACTATGATCCTCATGGCAGTATTCATGGAAATAATGTGTGGAGTACGTTTGAAACACAGGCTTGCCGTGTGTGAGAACCTGGGGAAGTCACTTGCCCTGCTGTCTCCTTTATGATATGAGGAGGGAGTCAGGGTGGGGGGCTGGCACTGTGACTCCCAATGCCCCTTGTATCTCTAAAATTCCCCAAACCAATAAAAATCAACAAAACTACTACAATGATGGGGTCAAATGAACCAAAGTTTGTAAAAAGATAACGAGCAAGTTTCTCTCCATAGAGAACAGGAAAGATGAAGACACTCTTGAGTCTGACAGGGTGGGAAAACAGTCTGGAAGGGGTAGGAATCCTGAAAGAGAAGATACCCTCTACATCCTGCGAAATCCTACACTGCAAACCTCTGCCTCTGTCTCATACAGGCAGGAAAAGAAGCAAGAACCCATCTGCCACTAAGCAAAGCCACAGGAGAGGATCTGAACAGACATTTTAAAATTTTAAAGCATTTACAACCCATATCTTCTAGGATGTAGCAAATTTTTCAGTTTGGATTCTACTAATCCAAGACAGGAAAAACTTTGGCAAAACAGATGACAACGTGTACAGAATTGAAGGAGACCTCGCTAATGGCTAAAAAACAAAAACAAAGAAACTGCTGCTGTCACGAGTGGATTCTGACTCCTGGCCACTCCATGTGTGTCAGAGTGGAACTGTGCTTCATAGAGTTTTCAGTGGCTGATTTTGTGGAAGCAGATGGCCAGGACTTTCTTCCCAGGTGCCTCTGGATAGACTCAAATTTCCAACTTTTTGGTTACCTGCCAAGTGTATGAACTGTTTACATCACCCAGGGACTTCAGCTAATAGCTAAGCTACAGAAAAGCAGATGAAATCCTTTAGATGTACTTAATAAGCATTATTGTATACCTTTCATAGGAGGAAGGCTAAATGTTCCCGAAGAGATCTGGAAGCTGGTGAGAAAGTGATGGGGGCAGTGATGAAATATCCATTCTTGGCAATGTCCAGAAGATCAAAATAGCAGAAGCTGATTCAGTCTGTCTCGTGGTTTTAAATACCACCACTTCAGTTGACTCTCAAATCCAAGTCTGCATCCCCAGTTATGCTTCCTACGCCTGTGAAGTCTCTCCATGTGATCATCAGCCAGAACTTGCATCTCAGTGTGTCCAATACGAGCTCGGGTGCTTTTCTGCCAGACATGTCTGAACCCCTTTGTTTTCTATCCTACTAATACAGCACATGCCCCTAGGAGAAAGGCTTAAAACTTGGGGTCACCCAGTATTGATTCGTGGATGAGTTTTACAGATCTCTCTAGGCAGCCTCTCTACGAACCAGGGATGAATTCTGTCTGCATCCAACCAACACTCGGGGGACCAAGATGGCCCTGGGTGCCTACGGGAGAGCTGGCGGTCTCAGGGGAAAAGCCGCACTGTATGAGGAGGAAAAAGTGCAACATGTGTCAGAGCTGACAGGTGTGAGGCACCCGGGTGTTTACAGCGAGGGCAGAAGCCCACCTGGGAGGTAGAAAGGATTCCGAGGAACCCATTTTGAACTAAGAAGTGAAGGATGCCAGGTGAAGGCAGCAGGGGTCTGGGCACTTCTGTTATTTTAATCTCCCTAAAATCCACTTCAAATCACACCAGTTTCCAATCTTCGTGGCTCCCTGCTGCCCAGAGTAAAGTCCAGACTTCCCTGAGCAGGCACTGACTGACACTTGCATTTTCATCACCATCGCTTCCTTCCGCAGTGCTGCAGACAGAAGGTACCATCACGTGCTCCTTGGTCATGGCCGTGCTTTCAGCCACTGGACCCCTGCACCCCTGTTCCCTCCACCCAGGATCCAGGGGTCTAAAGGCTACTTATCCTTCAATGCCCAGCTCATATGGCACCTTCTCTGTAAGACCTCCATGGATGCCTGCCCGTCCCAGAGCATCCCAACTCCTCATGGCCCGATAGTGGGAAGCACTCTGTCCTTACTCAGAGCTCCCCATGGTACCTCTCTTGCCATTTGTCACTCTCTGCTTTGGGTCAATTATGCAATTTCATGTAACGGAGGGGCCCCTTTATTTTTGCATGCCAACTGTGTGCCTAGCAGAGTGCTGCAACTGAAAGTCTAGGGAAAGATGGTGAGTTCAGCTGGGGCACTTAGTGCTTGGGTAGCCTTTGAGACAGCTGGCTGAGAAGCCCACAGGGCAGGGCTGTACAGGCCTGGCTCAGTAAGAGTCTGGGCTGCAGGTAAAATTTGGAAATAACCAGAATGCATGTGGTGCTAAAACTCGGGAGTAGCGGGCTCACGGTGAGGGTATGTAGTATGGTGAGGAGGGCTGATCGGCTGGTGGGTGTTTGATGGGACCTCTCCTACTTCAGCAGCAGCACTGTTGATGTTTTGGCAGGAGCTTTCTTTGCTGTTAGGGCCTGCCTGAGTGTTCCAGGATGTTGAGCAGCACCCCTGGCCTCTACCCACCAGATGCCATAACTGCCCCTGGCCCAAAAATCAAAACTGTGTCCAGACATTGCCAAATGTCTCTTAGGGAGGAAGTTGCCCCTGGGTGAGAACCACTGGTCTAGATCTTTAGTTTAAGCAGTAAGTATGTTTCCTTCTTCCCGTGCTGTATTCACTCATTCGTTAAATTGTTAAACAAATATTTAGTAAGCATCTGTGGTGCAGTGAGTTTCTTTATGTGGCCTTTGCCTTGGTTCTTTGGAAAAACAATTTGAGAGATTTTCCCCTAAGCCCTGAGGAGCTACCTTTGTTCTAGCTTCCCACCTCAGAGGGTTTGTTACTTTTGTCCAGGTTGACTGACATTTCCTGGGCAAGCTGTAAGCAACTTGATAGTCTGATACTTATTGTTTGGCCCTGAACTTTAGCCTACACTGCAACTGGTCAATATAGTTATGCAAATGAAGTGACTATAGCTTACTATGCAAATGAAGTGGCTGTGGCCTACCCAGAGGGGGCTGGTCAATTTGTGGTCCTGGTAGGTGGGCCATCCCTTGAAATTGACCAGGAGTTTGTTTATGCATAAAGCCAACCCCACAGGGGTTTGCAAACAGAAGAAAAAAGAAAGAAGCCGGAAGGGAGAAAAAGCTAGAGAGGCAAGAAGAGAGAAATAGAGAAAAGGCAAGGACCTTCCTAAAACAGCTGTAACAGGGTTCAAGGACTGTAACACTGAAGATATCAAGAGGCCTGGGAGGGTACCCAGCGCAGAGCTGGTGGTGATGGCAGAAACCTGCTGCTACACTGGCTATGAGCTGGGTCAGTGAGCAGTGATGGCAGGAAGGGCAAAGGCAGAGAGGCCTGTCCTGAGGGGGCTGGGAGCAGCCTGTCCTGAGGGGGCTGGGAGCAGCCTGTCCTGAGGGGGCCAAGGGGAGGCCTGTCCTGAGCGGGCTGAGAAGAGCCTGTCCTGAGGGGGCCAAGAGGAGGCCTGTCCTGAGGGGGCTGAGAGGAGGCCTGTCCTGAGGGCGGCCAAGAGGAGCCTGTCCTGAGGGGGGCCAAGAGGAGCCTGTCCTACAGGGGCCGAGAGGAGGCTGTCCTGAGGGTGTCGAGAGAAGGCCTGTCCTGAAGGGGCCGAGAGAAGGCCTGCATGGCTGGGATGGGGCAGGCATGGCAGAGAGAAGGGTCTGCTTCCTTGCATGGCTGAAAGGAGCTGAGAGAGCTGTCCTGCACTGAAGGGAGCCTGTGCCCCCCTCATCGGGGGCACCTTCCAGACTTTGTCTGCATGCTTCCTGATCCTGATCCCGAACACTACCCTGTTGCTATGTTAATAAACCATTTAACTCTAAGTACCGTTTGTGAGTTCTGTGTGGCTATTGCAACGGATTATCATACCAGAAAAGAAATAGAGAGTGCTGTGGGAGGGTGGCTGGTGTCAGAATTGGTAAAAAGGCTGGACAGTGGAGGTATGTCTGATCTCCTCCTCACAGGGATCAGCTTTATGCAGATGGTGATTTGCATTATTCCCCCTGGAGCTGGACGGGTTTTGATGCTACTACTACTGCCATTTTACAGGATCTGTTCCATATAAGGAGCTCGAGCCAGCACAGGATGCCTGTGCTAGATGCTGAATAAATATTTAGTAAGTAAGGGAAAATAATGCTACATTTCAGGAAAACAAAAACCTGGTGATGTAGGTTCATAAAGAAATATGACTATGTAACACATGTCTATCAAACAATTTCATGCTCAAGCTTCTACAGGCCATGTGTGCTAATGAATAAACAAGGAGCAGAAATACAATGACTGTGTATATGATCATTGTTCTTAAACAGTAGGTCTCAAAGGATGAAGAAGCAAATAACATTAAGTTATTTCTTTTAGTCTCCAGACCCAGAAAAATTTGTTGACTTGTCAAGCACAGTAACATGAAGTTTTCTGATTTATGAATAATTTATGAATACCCAGTGAAAGCTCTGAAGATACATGGAATAAAATAATTGGTCGTTGCAAACAACAACAATAACATCAAAACCCTAGGACCACTTTTGCTGCAGCTTTTCCCCGAATTTGAGTTTCCTAAATCTTTATTATAACCTCTTCATTCTAAAAAGAATATATCATAAGAATTATCATGTTATGTCCAGAGAACCAACAGCTCGGATTGAAGTCCTGTACCAAGTTATACAAACGGTAACACCGATGGTGATGTTATGACGAGGTTTTGCAATCCTGTCTAACAATGAACTTTTCAAAACCTTTTTTGCAGAGCTAGAATTGCTCAGAAAAAGTGGGTGTTCTTTGCAAAATACAAAGCTCGTTTTTCACAATAAGGAAGTTGGGTCTCAAAGAGCATTTGTACCCATAGGCACTCACTGTGTGTAAAACACCATTTGTTTCCATGTAACTGATCCTTACATGTTCCCGTGCAGACTATCAAAGGCTTCCTATTTCTCCGTGTGCATTTTCTTCCTCATCCTCCTCGTTTAGACGTACAGGCTTGCTGCTAAATATTTTCAAATAAAGGCAGAAATGGGCAGCAAGCAGATGGCCAATTTCTGAATAATTTCTTCCTTGTGCCAAGCTGTTATCAAATATAAATACATTCCCAGACTGTGTTCAAAGCTGCGCACTTGTCAGCTTCAGTTCCTACCACCCAAATTCTGTTCGTTAGAAACTCATTACAATGGACAGAGGTGTCAAAATACAGGCTGCACTGAGGCTCTTCTGCATGCACACAATAAAACTTTTATTTAGGTCCTCTAAATAATGATTCTATCTTTGTCAATTTTCAATTAATTTACAATGCAGGCTTGTTGATGGGAGCTGGAAGCGGGCCAGGACCCTCGAGTACGTGATGAGTCTTACAATAACCCCACAGGCACCTGTTAGTTCTGCCTCTGGGTAAACAGTCGAAAACTCCTCAGCTATTTCCTCAAATTGGGTGGAAACAAAGAAACATGAGATTAAAAAAAATGTCTAGATTAGGGAATTGGAGATGCATTAATTTAAAAAGGGAACGGGGTCAAACCAGGGGCTAGGAGGCTAATAACCACAGAGCACACAGCAAAAAGCTCGCAGCAGGGTAAGAGTTCACTTAATTCAGCCAAGCGATCTATTCCAGACGTGGTAAATGATACATTATTGGATCCAGATTTTAGACCTGTGACTGCTCACCAAGGCCAGCCTCACTTAAGTGTCATTACTCTCCTGGTTAGAAACACCGCCATTACCAACCTGTTGGTAGGGGGCTGCGCTCAGCTGGCAGCCGCTAACTTTTGTTCTTTATGATGCTCCTCTAATTCCTGCTCTGCCGTGGGAATTAGGCAGAACCACCACCACGCTGACCCCGGAACACCCAAGTTGACCCTGCGTGAGGAGGTCTTCAGTGCTTTATTATACAGAGCACCAATCCGACGGATAATAGACCATAAACAACAGTAGAGGCTGCGTGGAGCAGGCTGCCCGAGGTTAAAGACTTGGAGAAATTACAGGAGGGGTCATGGAAGGGGATGCTCCATCCATCACATGCTCCTTCTTACAAGGTAGATTAAGAAAAATGGAACGCAAGCCAGCCTGGGTAAAGTATTTAGAAAACTTGTGTGTCTGTTGCAAACAACAAGGGAAAGGCCAGATGACGAGCTGTAATTAGGCTGTCTTCTACCCTTTAAATTATTATTAATGTGGACAGCATAAGCCTGTGGAGGTATCTTATTGCAACAGGAAGTAACCTTTAGGTGTTTGCTGATGTCATTTACATATTTAAATGTACTTGGCAATCAATAATATGGTCAATAATAATAAAGCCCATCACTGTCCAGTAGATTCCAACTCATAGTGACCCTATGGGACAGAGTAGAACTGCCCCATAGGGGTTCTAGGAGCAGCTGGTAGATTCAAACTGCTGACCTTTTGGTTAGCAGCTGAGCTCTTAACCACTGCACCACCAGGGCTCCAATAATAATAATGTACTCATGTTAAAGGGGTCTACCTGAAATAACCTACTTTATTAACTTGAGAACCTTCAAGGCAGGAATTAGTTTCTTGCCTTGCTGCTTTCAAATTGTTTGACAAGCACACATAATGTTCAGCAGACCCCATATGAAGGGCAGCCATAGGCATTAATGAGGGGAATGCGTTTTCAGGGCTGGGAACACAGGCCCACTAATGAGGAAGTGGGAATGCCTAGATGGCACAAACAGGTAAACAGTCAGCAGCTAGCAAGAAGGTTACAGGTTCAAATCCACCCAAGAGGCACCTCAGAAGAAAGGTCTGGCAGTCTACTTCTGAAAAATCAGCCACTGAAAACCCCAAGGAGCACAGTTCTATTCTGACACACATGGCATTGCCATAAGTCAGAGTTAATTTGAGGGCAACTAGTTTGGATTTTTGGTGTTTAATGACGAAGTGATCATGAACATGAGAGGGGGCTTCCCTGACTACCATTCCCTTACCCAAAACCCCGTATTTTTAAAAGTAATAATTAACAAGAGCTGAAATTGAGAGCCACCCACAGAACAATAAGCACCCCTAATGGCAGTCGGAGGTAAGTGTGTTTTGTCAACTGTATAAACCACGGGACTCAGTCTCCCAGGAGCCTCTTCTGCTGCTTCTTTAGAACAAGTTTTATTTGTGGAGGTCAACACTTTCAAATAAGAGAAATACAGCTGGTTACTCAGCAGACATGCCTGGACATGTGCACACACATCCTGTCATGACTGGTGCCATTTCTGACAGACCACACCACTGTCTCTCCCATTCACAGCAGACAGGCGAGGGTGTGCAGCTTCACTGAGAGGCAGGGGAAGGGAGACAAGGAAGACAGGCTCTCAACAAGCACACAACATCCTGTCCTGTGATCACAGCAGATGCTCTGGACTATGTCTCTTCCACAAATGTCACTCTAACCACCGCATTTTACAGGCAACTTGGGTTCAACGCCATGTGTGGAAGCAACTGCAGATGAAAAGTCACTTCTTCACTTTTACCCAAACCACAGGCCCAAATGCCTACAAAAATGCATTTCGAATAGCATGGATACAAATATACAGTAAGTATACCAAGAACTTGAAATCAAACAATAATTTAACTTTGAGGAACTCTGTGGGGCAGTGGTTAAGAGTTCAGCTGCAGTTTGAATCCACCAGCCACTCTTTGAAACCTCTATGGGGCAGTTCTACTCTGTCCTATAGGGTTGTTATGAGTTGGAATTGACTTGCGGGCAACCAGTTTGTTTTCTTTTTTTTTAGTCCTTCCTTTAAGGAGCCCTGGTGGCACAATGGTTAAGTGTTCCACCACTAACCAAAAGGTCGGTGGTTAGATCCCACTAGCTGCTCCGCAAGAGAAAGTTGTCTTACAGGGCTGCTATAACTCAGAATCGACTTGAAGGCAGTGGGTTTTTTTGGTTTGGTTAGTGCTTCCTTTTGGTCAAAATCTGTCGAGTAAATTTTCTATAACAATAAAAGGCTTTGCTTAATGACCCAAAAACCAAATCCATTGTAGTCCAGTTGATTCTGACTCTTAGTGACCCTACAGGACAGAGTAGAACTAACCCATGAGATTTTCATAGATGGGCTGGTAGATTCGAACTGCCAATCGTGGTTGGCAGTTGAGCTCTTAACCTGTGCGCCACCAGGGCATGAGTAAACTCAAAATTGGAAGTCAAGATGCATATGGAGAAACTTTATTACCTTTTTGTGCTAGACACAGAGACAGATTTTTGGTCCCATGCCCAACAGCAAAAGAGTTTAAAAGGAATACTTCACTACTTCTTTTATTTTCCACAAGCTCTTCCCTTCATTAAAAAGATGTGTTTCTTCACGAATTCATGTTTGGTAATTTACCATTTATTTTACTTATTCCCATTTTTTTTCCTCCTCAGTTTCAGTAACTACTCTAAACTTTTTTCCCCCATCTCTGGGAATAATGGAGGGATGGTAGAAAGTGGCTGTTAGCCGTGAAGTCTGAGCACAACTAAAAGAACATTTTCATTTCTAAACTTGGTGTGAAGAGTAGGATGCAGGTTGAGCTCACTAGGAAAATACCTTCCATTTTGTTTCTTTCCTCTTCACCAAATGTACATAGAATCTTCTTAAAAATATTCAAGACAAGCAATGTTGCCCACACTAAGCACAAAGTGCCATGCCTTTCTGTAAAAGGTTATCTCCAGATTCCATGTGAGGTACGTGTGCACATGTATGCATAGGCCCGTTGCTTCTTGAAGTTAGAGAGATTTCAGTCCAAGACAGAAAAGATTCAAGCTGTCCAAATCTGCTACGTTTGGAGCTACAGAGTCTACCAAAAACTTCGAAAATTAAGTTAGATTACCTTACAGTGAAGTGGTTGGCTCACTAGAGAGAATACTCACAACTTGGCAATCATTTTAGCACTCAAGAGTCAGTCAAGATAGTCTGAAAGGGTAGACAAGTCATTATCATCAGGCTGATTTACTCAGACGTGGTGAAACACAAATTGGATGTGACTCAAATCTAGTTATTCACTTCAGAAAGCCTCCTGAGTTGAATGAATGAGTCATGCATGTAAGGTGTATTTTTTATTTTAAATTATTTCCCCCACTCTGATATCTCTGCCAAGCCCCCCCCCCGCCTTCAGTCCTTCAGCACTCCCCCGAGGCAGACAATGCTACCACTGTTCTCAGAGTGTGTGGACACAGTAGGCAGTGGGATAATATAATGATGCCATCTGAGGCAGGGCAGCTGAGGTTATGTCAGCATTTCCATTATATAAATGTCTTTTCAAGTATTAATATCTCAGTTGTGAAAACTCACACCCAGGGAAAACTTCGTACCAAAAATAATTTCATTCTGTAAAACTGGAAAATGTACTCATTTTCAATGTACATCAGTACAACAATTCCCCCTATTCAGGTATGTGACAAGAGAGCTTCACAAGGGCAGGATGAGTATGTGTCTGTGAGATAGATGGGTGACTGGTGTTGATTACACCTTGACGACATTATTGTAGTGACACCAAAGGCAAAAATACCATGTTTCCAAACTAAGAACCGAGACTTAAAAACTTCAGATTGTTGTTGCTTTGGTACAAACAAGATACAGTCTAATGATAAGCTTCCTCTATTTCTGTTAATGCCATCCTTCTCCAGCATTATTTCTATCATTGAAGGAAAGGGATAGTTAGTAACCAAGGAGTGAGAAGCAAGACCCAGGAGGATGGACTCAGATTCAGCAGTCAGCACTTAATGTAACAGAGGTAGAGCGCCTTTCTAGACTCTCAAATTCACAAATTTAGAGATCGCTGGCACCACACTCACACATTGTCAGTGCACTGACACATGATTTAGTTTATCTGCCTCGGTAGTTGTCAACAGGGAGCAGCAAAGGATGGCAAATATTGGAGGGAAAAAAACCAAAGAATAATCTGTCAAGCAAAATATTCAACCAGACCAAACAATAAAAATGTTACTTTTGTTAACCAAAATACAGTCTGATACCTGGTTGCTGACTAGCAGATTGACAGGGAAATAATATTTTAGGGGAAAAACATTCACAAATTCACCTTTCCAGACACTGAAACATTTAAAAATGAATTAAAATTTACCTTTCTGACACTTTCTAGGTATTTTATCTTCTATCCTTCTCCTTCCTTTCTATTCACTACACACACACACACACTCACCCCACAGGAGTGCACGTATGCATGCAGGTCCACTATGGGAAGAGTCTGGAGGTGAGGGACTGAGTTTATAAACACACATTCACATAGGCTACGTGTGCCCGTGCACCCAATTTCAGCTCCAAACTCACCCCATGATAGTTCCAGCATCCTACAGGCTGTGAGTGACTAGAACAAAGACACCTGAAAGCTCTAGGAGACCCACCCTCTTTGAGACGACTTGGACTGCCTCGGGGTGAGTCTTATATTTCGGAGTTAGGGTGAGTGTGGACCAAACATGCCTGTTGCTGGTGGTGATAGTAATAACACTGATGTGTGTGGTTTAAATACCTTAACTGTTTTCATCTCCTGATTTTGGTGAATAAAGTTACTGAAAACGAAGACCTTCTTCATAACTCACCTGGGCCTGCTGCCATGTCCCAGAAAACTACTATAAGCTACCTGCTAGGGGCTGCTTGTATCTATTCCTACTTACAACTCAGCCACCTATGCTCTCTCCCTTTACTTCAATGAATCAGAAAACTTCTCCCAGCACCGACAACATCATACATAGCTCCCATAAAAATTGAGCCACTGAGGTAGACACCATCCTGTCAAATGGCTAAGGGGGAACCTGTTTGCCCAATGTGCATTTTAACAGTCTGCAGCTGATGGTTCATTTTATGTTGGGGATGCAGCAGCTTTGCTCATGACAGCTAGCCTGGCATGTTGCTTAGAGATGGACAGCTGTAGCCCATTTGGATAAAATGCAACAGAAGACAGCTTCTTATTTTAAGCAGAGCCCAACAGCCAGCTTAAAAGACTCGTTAGGCTGAGTAGTTTTGATATTCCTTCCTACATATCTCAGCCTTAGCACTAACCATCCCCACTTCCCACAACACCGCAGTGGAAGTGGACAGGCTCACCTCTTAGGGCTATCTTGGAGGCTAAGCCAAAACCAACCCAAACCCATTGCTGTCCAGTTGATTCTGACTTATTGATCCTATAGGACAGGGTAGACTGCCCTACAGGGTTTCTAAGGCTGTAAATCTTTCTTTACGGACGCAGACTGTCACATTTTTCTCCCACAGAGCGACTGATGGGTTCAAACTGCTGACCTTTTGGTTAGCAGCCGAGCACTTAACCGCATCACCAGGGCCCCTTCTTGGGACATCCATTCTGTGCATAATGGGGAGATGTGACAAAAAATATTTAAAACTATTCCTAGGAAGACTTGTAACTAGTTTGTGAGTTTTTGATCACATTATTGTCTAATAAACTAATTAAATCAGCACAGAGTGCACGCAGTTATACCACATGCCAGTGAACATCCGACTGTCTGCAGAGTGTGAACTCTGCTCCTGAGAAGAAATGAACCAGCCAGGCACGCACATGGCAGCAGCAATGCTTGTCATTCTCATCTGTCCTCCTGAGACAACCCTGAGGCCTTCGTGTTAAAAGATACTACCAAAATTTATTAAGTATGGAAGGGACCAGATTTTGCTCTCTTTCTATGATTAGAAATGATTTGGAGGAAAATATAGTATGAGGTTCATTGTAGTGAATATAATTGAGTCTTGCTGTTTTCACATTTCAAGAAATCCTTTGATAGTCCTCTATGCTGAGTTTTGTCCTGGACACCATAATGGAGGCACAGAATTCCCAGTTCAGGACAATCCATGAGGCCTAGGGACACAGACCGAGGACTCTGGTGAGCTTACGCTGGACCTATGTTAGGTTGATTGTCACGTCCAGTATGCTTTTCTCTTAACATGCGGGAAACTGC
This sequence comes from Loxodonta africana, assembly GCF_030014295.1. Lineage (NCBI taxonomy): Eukaryota > Metazoa > Chordata > Mammalia > Proboscidea > Elephantidae > Loxodonta > Loxodonta africana. Next base: position 40,085,194 of record NC_087342.1, read on the forward strand.
AGATTGGCTCTGGCTAATGTAGTTGGTTAACTTTAGGGTCTCAGCAATGGCTAATATGGAAAGTGTTACTAAACTTCTTTCTATCACGATCCCTTTTCTCTTAAGATTAAGTAAGTTTACTTCTTCTTTATGAATCTGACCATTAACCAAGCAGGATGGAAATGTCCCTAGACCGGGAGAACATGGGTGTCTCTACTTTTTTTGCATTGCTGAGATATAATAAAATGTATTTGTGTTATTTATTATATTTTACAGCTGGCCCGAGCCCGTGGTCTGTGAGCTGACTCCTAGTTTTGTTCACTAAAAAAAGTCATAAATATGTCACTGTTGTTAAGAACTACATTTCTTTTAAAGTACACTAAAGCAGTCATCCGTAAGAGCCATCTTGGAAAGCCCACTGTATTTATTCTAAGATAAAGTTCTGCTACATCCCCCATAAGCTTGTATTGTAATTATGAGCCTCTATGACACACTACATAAGAGTAAAACCAAACCAAACCTGTTGCCGTTGAGACGATTCTGACTCACAGCGACCCTATAGGACAGAGTAGAACTGCCCCATAGGGTTTCCAAGGATTTGAACTGCTGACCTTTTGGTTAGAAGCTGAGCTCTTAACCACTGAGCCACCAGGGCTCCTCATATAAGAGTGAAGTACATACCATATTTATGAAGAGCTACATCAGGGTATGTAAGAGGAAAACTAAAGAGCCAGAGTTAGGAGCTTTATATCCAATTAGCATATGAGTCTAAATCGTTCAGCACGCTGAATAAAACATATAAAAACAGTCAAAAAAGAGTCATAACACAAAATCCTGAAACAATAATAAAACTTAGAGAAAAGTACTTAGACGTTACCCCTCATTTCTTGCAGAGTAAGCTCATATGTAAGTTCAGATGGACTGGGTTAACATTCACTATTTTTAATGTGAAAATGTCCCAGGGAAGTTATAAACTCACCAAATACACTGTTAACCTTGCTTTATATTGTGTACAGCTGCGTGGCTTTGTACCAGCGATCGAGCTTTCTAGCTGGGCCGGCGAGTGAAAGGGGCTTTTTTCTAGAACCTCTCCGTAACAATACTCTGCTTGTCACTAGGTTTCCATCTCATTTCTTCTAACCCCTCACACTAGTATTTGTTTTAGAGCTCACTTATTTCCAATTACTTTCTCTGGTTATCATTTTCGCTGAGGAGTGCACCACATACAGAGTAGGGAGAAAAACAGGCAGAGAACCCTAATGGAGGAAAAAAAAAAAATGGAGAAAGAGGGAAGAAAATTCATGTGCTGATTTCTGACTCACAGAGTCAAGGCCAGCTTACCTCTCAGACATGCCCCACTGGCAAGTTAAAGAGACATTTCGGTATTTCTGCAGACCTTTCTGGTGTCATTCATACTAAGGAAATGACCTTAAGAGAATGCAACAAAGGTGATGGCGTTTGTTCTTTTTGCTTACTGTCTACGGGAGGTTAAAATCTATTACATTTTTTAAAAGAAAACTGGACGGTTTTGGATCACTGACTGGTCTTGGCAGGCTACAGTAGAGGGGAAAATGGCAGCCACAACACTACGATGAAATCAGAAACAGCGTGGTCAGGTGTTCAGTTGTGAAGAGCAGCCATCCTGCAGGTTTGCTCTTCCTGAAGGCCATACACAGACCTGGACCTCCATGGCACCTGAGTCGGGCGCTGGCTCACTGGCTCGGTAGGGGCTTCTTTGTGACACCAGCACTGACCCAGGATTGATAGTAAGCACCAACCCCTTACCAGGAAACCGAGTTCCAGCTGAGGACTTCTGCTGCTGGAAATGCCTTCTCCAAATGCTCCTGTGAGAGAGCCCCTCTACTAACTCTCTACTACGATGTTTCTCAGGACAGAGGACAAATAAAACAAAAACATTCCTAAGAGGGAGGGAAAGGTCAAATTAGGCTAGGCAGTAGTATGTCTTATGAAAAAAAATAATCTAACAAATTAATTCAATTTCGCATTAAATTGCAAAATTTTCGTTGTAATGTCCACCAAAAGTACTGTGGAATGAGTCTAATTACCTTAACAAGTCTATGCCTCATTCTGATCCTGAACTTCAAACCTCTGCCTTTTTGTTTTTGATTTTTAATCAAAAGTCCTTGTTTTTGAATGGTCTACCACAGACCACAATGTCTCAGAGGAAGAGCTGGGAGCCACTGGAGCCAGCACCAGTGTGGGCAGGGGGCAGGAGAGCCCCACAGCCGAGTGTACGGCTGCGCAGCCCCAGGGGGAGGGGGGATTCACAGAGGCTCCCAGCACTGCCACTTCAGCACTGCCAAACTAGGGGCTGGCAGAGAACTTCTCTGACCCTGTAACAGTCACGTATGACTGGGGAATCATCATATTGATTTAGTCACTAACGGCCTTCGAATACATTCATTCCTTATTTGAAGAAAACAGTACTTAAAAAGAGACCAGAAAATCATATCTTAATATGATTGTGCTAGAAGCCAATGATACAGGTAACATAATGTGCTGATCTGAAGACGGTCCTATTCCCCACTGCCCTTATAGGCCTCCCTGTTCTAGTGAGGAAGAGAGGCAAATTAAGAATAACGATGAAAACAAACCAACACCGAACATAAAAAGCAATACAGGAATTCAAAACTAACCATTGTATCTCAGATCTTAATCATACATAACTATAAATGTTGGGGGTACATATATAAATTTAATATATAATAAAAATGTTGCAATAAAGCTGTATCATTTTGTTTTTTTCAGTTAAAAACAATTGGTCCCTACAATGAACTACTCAGCAATAAAAAGAAACATACTGATACATGCAACATGGATAAATCCCAAATCATATGCTAAGTAAGAGAAACCAGACTCAAAAAGCTACCTACTGTACATTTCTGTCTACAATCGCCCCTTGGTATCTGAGGGGGATTGGTTCCAGGGGGCCCCTGGTGATACCAAAATCTGAGGATGCTCAAGTCCCTTATAAAAAATGGCATAGTATTTGCATATAACCTACACATATCGTCCCGTATACATTAAATCATCTCTACATTATTTATAATACCTAACAAAACGTAAATGCTATGTAAACAGTCATTGATGCTCACACTTAACACTCAGTGCTTTCTCAGTCTTTGCAAGCACTTTATCATGAGCCAGAGAGAGCTGTAGGGCCAACGCTAACACTTCCACGGATTTCAGCTTCTTTCTGCCTTATTGTGCAGATGCTTGATTTGTTCTTACCGACCTTAGAGCCCACTCTGGCAAGTGACATGCCACTTTTCAAAAGATCTAAGATATTTATTTTCTCGTTGAGAGATAGCACTTTACGTTCCCTCTTAGCCTCTGACGGAAACCATGGTGGTGTAATGGTTAAGAGTTACAGCTGCTAACCAAAAGGCTGGCAGTTCAAATCTACCAGGTGCTCCTTGGAAACCCTATGGGGCAGTACTACTCTGTCTTTTAGGGTCTCTATGAGTCGGAATCGACTCAACAGCAATGGGTTTATTATTTTTTTTAGCCTCTGAGGGGTTACTTCAACCATGTCAGTGCTTTGTTGGTACCATTTTTTTTTTTTCCACAGAAACAAAGGGTGCAGCACACAACACAAGTAGACAATGAGGCAAACTGAACAATGTTCAAACCACGAGTGCTGGAGAGAGACTGAGGATCTGTGAGACCGCAGGAGGCTACAGCAGGGGATGCTGCACGGTACTTCATTTGCGTACATTCAGTGTAGTGCTCAGCATACGGCAAATTCAAGTTCTGCTTTTTGGAACTCCCCCCCAACCCTGGATATTTTCCATCCACACTTGGCAGATGTGGAACCCATGTATACAGAGGGCTGGCTGTACATGATGTTCCACACAATGAAAAACTATGGGTGTAGAAAACAACTGTGGCTACCCCCAGCCCCTGAGGAATTGTTTTGGCTGATGGAACTATTCTGTAACTTGATTATGGTGATGGTTACATACGCCTTTTAAAAGTTCATAGAACTATACTAGAAAAGCTGAATTTAACTGTATGTAAATTATGCGTCAATAAGTCTGACTTCAAAAACAACAGCTACTATTTTTCACTAATACGGTATGGCACCAAAAAGAGGGATAAGAAGAGTCTTTGTAGGCTGTCAGCTGTGAATGAGAAGTCCTGGTGCACAGGTTTGGATTTTAGGAACTTGATCGTCTGGTAACTTTAGAAGGCTAATTAACTTAAGAAGGTCTCCAACTTTCTGAGTTACACAGCAGCCAATCACTGGTGAGTGGAGGATATGGATTTGAAGTATCTACTTCTACGACGATGACGCCATGTGGGCAAGGTATCTTTCCTCATCCTGCTACATTAGCTGCTGGTCAATTAGCAGCATTCAGAGCCCCTTTTCTCCAGGAATGAAGTCTCACACTCTTAATGCAAAAACATATTTACAGAGACAGATCCGTCTTTTCGTTATCTTCCAGTTAGTGTACTGTTTAATTAATAAGTAAGATGCCTGCCTTTGCATTAGATAATGAGAGAAAAACTTAGAACACATACTCCAGGTACCAGTAGAAATGAGTGACCTAGAGGGTGAAATTCATCCAAGGTGAAGCCATGGAGCAGAAAGCTAGCACGATGTCTCTCAAGTTTGTTTGCTGAGCTAATGATAATTCTAGGAAGATAAACCAAAAAACCAAACCTGTAGTCGTCAAGACGATTCCGACTCATAGCAACCCTATAGGTCAGAGTAGAACTGCCCCACAGGGTTTCCAAGGAGCACCTGATGGATTCGAATTGCCAATCTTTTGGTTAGCAGCCATAGCTCTTAACCACTACACCACCAGGGTAAGTACACGGAAAAACGGGAAAAGATGAAGAAACATATTTAAACAAACAAACAAAACAGTCCGCACAATGAACACATAGGGCTGAGCACCCAAGGACTCTAGAATGAGAAGGTTAAGGTGAGGCCAGTGGCTCCTTCCCACACCTGAGCAGTCCCATGTCTTTATCACCAGTTCATGATGCTAAAAGTTCTTCTAACAGTGAGTTAGAAATCTCTGATAAATTGTTACTTTGGCCTCTGGAACAATATAGAGCATTTCTATTTCCTTTATCATACGAGAGTCTTTCAAATGTGAAAACATAGCTTTCACGTTTCTACTCGAGGTCAAAGCATTCATTGAAGCAGTTTCTAATCAACATTTAAAGTTACCAACTAAATGATGTCGATTCTTTGATCCCAGTCACCATGAGCACTGTTCTCCATCTGTGCTCTGGTGGTAACCAAGTCCCCCAATCACTCAGAGACCCTAGGAGCTGGGAAGTTGAACACTCAAGAAACAGATGCCAAGATGGCTCCAGTGTTACCCCAGGCAGCTGCATCTGCCCAGCCATGGAGATGTACTGAAGTTGGAACTGGAAGGGCCCCACCAAACTAGTACACCTGGGGAGCAGTGGTGAGGTTTCACTTCACTGCAGAGCTAGCAGGGAATGCTTTGTGGGTCCTGCATCTAAGAGGGAAACCAGGAGACTCTGTTCCTGGGGGGACATCAGCCGGCAGGCTTGGGTTGCCAGCACTAAACAGGCTGATCAAATACATCCAATTTCAGGGCATCAAGCAGAAATGTCAGTGGCTAAAGGACATGGCTCCTCTTTCTCCCCTAAAAACATTAAAAAAAAAAAACAAAAACAGGTGGTATCCCGGGGTCACGAGGAAATAGACTAATTGGCTAAGAATGGTCTGGCCCTGCGTTAGCCTCATGACTTGCTGTCAGGGCCTCTGCTAGTGAGGGACCGACGTGAGGGGTAAGAGCAGATGGGCTGCAATCCCAAGTCACCAGCAAGTCTAGGGTCTTATGAACACATTCTGTCCTGTTATACTTCTGTGAAAGCTAGACTATAAAGACAAAATGCACTGTATCTATTACACATAAAGCTACTTTTGCTAAAATTCAATCTGAAAACTAGATATTATTGAATAAGTTTATGAATACGGAATGTGGAAATTACACAAACCTTAAAATGATAAAAGAGCTTCAGAGAGAACATTTACTTCAACCACTTTCCCCAAAACCTAAGTTTCAGTTACACTTTAGACCTTTGAGTATTTAACTAGGATTTATAGAAAATAACTTGAACAGGAAGGGAGAGGATGATGAAAGAACAGATATTTCCACACTAGGGCTTCTCATCCTTCATACACCAGACCAATAAAAATAATGTTTTGTTTGATGAGTTAAGCTCATTTATTTATTTTAGAGGCTGTGGTGGATCTGTCAGTATTGAAGCAGAAATAAAAATTATTTTGTTTCATACATTAAACTGAAATAATGGTTCTCTCGTTCCATGAACACCCCTTGAACAAGAGGCAATGGCAGAGGACGGAGGGTGTCTGGCACAGCTCCCGACTCCCAGAGGAGTGACTGCACCAAGGTGCACCTTGTTTCAGTCCTGAATGCTGGTTACCAAAACAAAAAACTGTCATCAAGTCAATTCCAACTCATGGTAACCCCAAGTGTTACAAGTTGAACTGTGCTCTGTAAGGTTTCCTTGGCTGTGACCTTTTGTAAGCAGCTTGCCAGGCCTATCTTCCGAGGCACTGCTGGGTGGGTTCGAACTGCCATCCTTTTGGCTAATGGTCAAGTGTTTAACTGTTTGTGCTACCCATGAACCTGGGTGCTGGGTACGGCCAACAAACCTATGAAAGAGAGTATGTGGAAGAGAGATCCCAAATGCGTGTCTTAAAATAATCGTTTGTGTCTATGAGCTGGAACAAGGTTAACTACTGTTATGGACTAAGTTGTGCCCTCTACGCCTGTGGTTATAATCCCATTTGGGAATGGGTTGTCTTTGTTATGTTAATGAGACAGGACTAGTGTAGGGTATGTCTTAAGTCAATCTTTTTTGAGACATAAAAGATTAAACAAGCAAGCAAAAGAGCAGAGATGGGGGAAGAGAGAGGCCAAGACACATGGAGATCTCCAAGGAACCAGGAAGCAGAAACTGAGGAGACAGGGACCTCCTAAACTGTCAGAAAATAAATTTCTGCTTGTTAAAGCCACCCACTGTTATAGCAGCACTAGATGATGAAGACAACAATGATGAAAATCTTTCATGAAAGAATGTGATAAATTGCTATACAGCTTCGCTGACGACTCTTTGACGAAGAACCTGTCACAGCGACACTCACGGTCAAATTCACCTGAAAACACGTATTCACACATAATTTTCCTAGGTAAAAAATGATGGGCTTATTGTTATTTTATACTAGTGAACTGTAATATTCTTGAGGCTACAACAACGTACATAATATAAATCTCTTTGGGAAGAGCTATAATTTTTATGCCTCCAGTGTTCATGACATTGTTAAGAATAAATTGTGTCAAGTAGAATTATTCCTCCCAAATATAAAATCAGCATAAGTGCAACAACTTACACAAACATTAAGGAGGGAAAACATCCCTAAAATTAAAAAAAAAAAAAAAAAAACCCAGTGCCATCGAGTCGATTCCGACTCATAGCGACCCTTTAGGGAAGTTAAATATTAAGGCTAAAGACAATTCATTATGAGTAATAACTCTTTAGAAGCTAATCTAATTACATTATTTTACTTTTTAACATGTAGGAAATAATGCTTACATTTTTACTCTGCAGAAAAGGAAGAAAAGTTTTTGTAGGGGATCTGATTTTAAGACATTAAATTCAAAAGCTTCTGCCTGTCATATATGCAGCTTCATGGCCTTTATAACTTGTGTGGTTGGTTATAGGAGAGGTGGTGGTGAGCTTAAAAATGAACTGAAAATACCAGTTACCTCTTACGAGGTGTTAAAATCATACATACATAACCACATTGAGGAAAACTCACCAAAAGAAAAACTTCAACAAATAAAAAAGAAAATGTATTAGAATTTTTACCAGAGAAGGTATATTTTTCCTATTTGTTTATAAATACTGGTGTGTAGGGACAGTGGGACTGGAATCAGTACCTACAGACAATGTGTATGTGTGTATGTGTCCATAGGCAATACCTTGTGTATGCCTATGTGTATGTGTCCATAGGCAATACCTTGTAAAGCACTCTGAGCAAAGGAAAACAATGTGTGTGTGCATTTCAATATAAATAAAAAAATAAAACTCATTGCCATTGAGTTGATTCTGACTCATTGTGACCCTACAGGACAGAGTAGAACTGCCCCATAAGGTTTCCAAGTTGCAGCTGGTGGATTTGAACTGCTGACCTTTTGGTTAGTAGCTGAGCTCTTAACCACTGCACCACCAGAGCTCCTCAATATAAACAGGGGGGAAAAAAACTCCTGGTAATTTTATTCAACATCTCTATAAATTTACATGGAATACCTTGCTAGCTTTTTGTGCTTTTAAACAGTACAAGAACAGGTTATTTTATTTTATGATAAGTAACTTAAAGATTCTGACACCTCCCAAAAGCTTCTTTTAAGTCTTATAAGTTAAATTCACCTTTAAATTAAAGAGACAAGTAACTAGAGATGTAAAAGGTCTATACAAAGAAAACTACAAAACATTACTGCAAGAAACCAAAAGAGACCTACATAAATGGAAAAACATACCATGCCCATGAATAGGAAGACTCAACATTGTGAAAATGTCAATCCTACCCAAAGGAATCGATAGATACAATACAAACTTGATTCAAATTCCAACAACATTCTTTAACGAGATGGAAAAACTAATCACCAACTTTACATGGAAAGGAAAGAGACCCTGGATAAGGAAAGTATTACTGAAGCATTACTTACAAAGTAGTAAGCCTCCCACTTCCCAATCTCAGAACCTACTGTACAGGCACAGTAGTCAAAACAGCCTGATCCTGGTACGACAATAGGCAAATAGACCAATGGGACAGAATTGAGAACCTAGAAATAAATTCACCCATCTATGGACCGGTCTTACATACTTTGGACACGTTGTCAGGAGGGATCAGTCCCTGGAGAAGGACATTGTGCTTGGCAGAGTATAGGGTCAGTGGAAAAGCGGAAGACCCTCAACGAAGTGGATTGACACAGTGGCTGCAACAATGAGCTCAAGCATAACAATGATTATTATGGCGCAGGACCAGGCAATGTTTCGTTCTGTTGTGCACAGGGTCTCTATGAGTCGGAACTGACTTGACGGCAGCTAACAACAACAATGACAACATGGACCATTAAAACAAACCAAACCTGTTGCCATCGAGTCAATTCCAACTCATGGCGACTGTAGGGGCCCTAATTTATGGCATAAATAGACTATTAAACATAACTAAAAATACACAAATGGCAAAAGATAAACTAGGTGACTGAATGTCCTAAAATATCAAATACTTACACTCATCAAAAGACTTCTCCAGAAAAGTAAAAAGGGAGCCCACAGACTGGGAAAAAGAAATGGCAACAATGTTTCTAACAAGGGTCTAATCTCCAAAATTTATAGAAAAACCCAACACCTCAACAACAAAAAGACAAACAATCCAATTAAAAAACGGTCAAAGGACATGAACAGACACTTCACCAAAAAAGACATTCGCGTGGCCAACAAATACATGAAGAGATGCTCATAATCACCAGCCATTAGAGAGATGTAAATTACAACAACGAGATACCACACCTCACACTGGCAATAATGTCACTGATCAAAAAAATGGAAAATAAATGCTGCCAAGGTTGTAGGGAGACTGGAATGCCCGTATATTGCTGGCGGGAATGTAAAATGTTACAACCATGATGGAAAACGGTATGGCACTTCTTCAAAAAGCTAGAAATAGAACTACCATATGATCCAGCAATCCCACTCCTAGGTATATATTCTAAAGAAGTAACAGCTGTGACAGGAATAGACATATGCACACCCATATTCATTGCAGCATTGTTCACAATAGCAAAAAGATGGAAACAACCTAAGTGCCTATCAATAGATGAATGGATAAACAAACTTGGTACACACACAATGGAATACTACGCAGCATTAAAGAATAACGATGAATTTGCGAAACATATCACAACACGGAAGAACGTGGAGGACGTTATGCTGAGTGAAATAAGTTAATCGCAAAAGGACAAATACTGTATGAGACCACTACCAAAAAAAGTTGAGAACAGGTTTACACATAGAAAGAAACATTCTTTGAAGGTTACCAGGCATGTTGAAGGTGGGGAGGGAAAACCAACTAGATAGTAGACTCTTCCTAAATTTGGTGAAGGGAGAGATAACACACAATACGGGCAAAGTCAGTATGACATAATCAGGGTAAAGGAAGACACTGAAAGGTAGGCAGGAGTAAAAGGCAACAACAGTAAATACTAACAATAGTAATAACAACAATAATAGTAGCAATAATAGTAATAACAAACAATAATGTAGACATGTAAGCTGAACAGGGGTGAGAGGGCATAAGAGAGTACACCCAAGTGTATATGTAGGGTTGGCAGCCGATATTCCTATATATCTATTTGCACTTGCTGTAAATATACCCATGTATACAATAGAGTACATGGGGGCACAGTCATGAAAACCTCTTAGCCATAACCAAACACCTCCTGGGACTGAGACACTGGGCTTGGAGCCTAGGGACCATAGTCTCAGGAGACATCTAGGTCAATTGGCATAACGTAATTCATAAAGAAAATGTTCTACATCCTGCCTTGGTGAGTAACATTTAGGGCCTTAAAAGCTTGTGAGTGGTCATCTAAGTTACAACTATTGGTCTCTTTCCATCTGGATCAAAGAGGAGTGAATAAAACCAAAGACTCAAGGAAACGACTAGTCCAAGGGACTAATGAACCACAGCTTCCACTTACCTGAGAACAGAATAACTAGAAGGTACCAGATAGAGTGGGAGAAAAAGTAGAACAAAATTCAAATTCATAAAAAAGACTAGACTTACTGATCTGGTGGAACCCCCGAGACGATGGACCTTAGACACCCTTCTAACTTAGAACTGAAGGTACTCCAGGAGATCATCTTTCAGCCACAATAAAGATCGGCCTATAATGTGAACAATAAATAACATTTGGGAGGAACATGCGCCTCAGAACAATCAACTACAGGAGAACGAAAGGGCAGCATCTGCCCAAAAGCAAAGTTAAGAAGGCAGGAAGGAGCAGGAAAATTGGGGGAACAGAAACCAGGAATCCAAGGTGGAAATGGGCAGAGTATTGACAAATCATGGGGACTGCAACCTATGTCATGGAACCATCTGTGTATAAATTGCTGAATGGGAAACTAATATGATCTGTAAACTTTCACCTAAACTGCACACACGGACACACATACACACACGCAGGGTCAGACACGTCTGTATGTTTACATCCGGTCATACAATAAGAACGCCTTTAATAATTTATGTACCCAAATACGGCAGCAGTTGTACAATCTATAAAGGGCTTTATCTTTGCCACCCTGTAAAGCGTGTTTACAATAAAATACAAACTTCTCACATGCACGTACAGGCCTTCGTATCTGTGCATTTTAACAACACAGGAAACACCAACCTTTAAAGCTATCACATATTTATCACAAAATAAAAAAATATATTTTCTAGTGTGTGCTATTTAAAAAGACATTAACCAATTTCCAACGAATGAGCCAATAAAGCAGCAGGGAAAAAAAAGTGTCTATTTCTAATTGATAAATTAAATAATCTAAGAGGGGTGGGCCATAACATTTTATTTATAAAAATTTTAAGTCACTTGGTATGAAAATAAGAATTGCATTTTCTAGGTTATTATAAGTTAAAAAAGCAATCCCAAGACGACAAAACATATAAATATCAAAAGAGCTATTTCCAAGAACTTTTCTAATTATTTATTGGCACTACCAGCTAGGAATGATAGTTTGATTAATCTTTTCAATGCAGTGATTTGGGAAGTTATTGTTAACTTCTGTATTAGTAAAAGATAGGGAACTTTAATATCATATACTTTTAAATGATGATGCTCCTAACAGCATTTTTAAAAGTGCAAAGCATAAAATTAAAGTTCTGTGACCAAGGAAAAGTGACGAATTAATTAAACAGCATTCTTATTTTCAAAGATAGAGACATTAAATTATTTATTTTTAATATAAATAAGAAATGTTTACTAGACATTTCAACTATCAGGCTTCTAAGCAAAACGATAAAACAATGGGTCAGTCTGTAACGAGGTGAATCCTTCTTTTCACAGACTGGATGTTAGCACATACCGAGAGATGGAAACAAATCTATGACCCCCATTTCTGGCCTTCATTCATTAACAGTGTTTATTAAATGTGGCAAAGGCAGATTTGCTGGTGATGAACTCAGGATAAAATGGAAAATATGTGAACTTTGACCTTTTTAACGCCACTTAAAAATCAGAACCAGACTCGCCAGCCCACCACCCGGTTGCCGCAGCCTAACGAATTGGAAACCTGAGCTCCAACTCAGCCAACGAAAAAGCAGGCTTGTCAAAGGCTCAGCTTGGCGGAGGCAAACTCCTGATGCCACTCCCTGTGGACGGTTCCCTCCAGACCAAAGCAAAGAGATAAATACAGTAAAATAAAAAGTAAAGTAAAATTTCAAATGATATCTAGAGTTTACAGTACTACTTGACGTAAAAAATATTTTTGAACTCACTGTTGCCTTTGTCTTTGCTTTGTTTTCATACTTCATTTGCAAAACATAGAGGATATAAATTATAATTGAACAAGAGAGAGTGTTTAAGTTTTTATTGCTGGAGCATATAAACCCTCCCATCTGTGCTCAGCAGCCCACTCTTCATGCTTCTCTCTCCATAGGATGATCATTCTAAATCGACCAAAATAACCTAACATACCCAGTCTGCACCTACCACAGGCATAAATTGCTTTGTGCCACAAATAAAACTCAATTAAGGGTTTCTTTAGGAACTCCCTCACTCCGTGTTTTGTCTTGATTACAGAGCCTTTTATTTTAATATCTCCTTCTTCACTCTTCAATCTGGTAGATGCGAAGTAGCAGATAGAGCAGTAAGAAGATCTCACCACTTGGTGTAACTGTGCAGTGTAGAACCCAGCTCGTCTTTATTTCAAGGAAAGTCAAAGAGCTGGAAAATACCTCTCAATTTTTCAACCTGGACAACTCGTAACTAGGCAAAATGGGGTGAAATTTTATAATGAAGGCGAAAGGATCCATTGGTGAAGACGAGGAGGAGGACGTTAAATGACATTAAAAAATATCCAAGTCTTCATTTGATTAACTTTAATCTAATTATAAAAAGTCACTACTCAGTTCCCTACCAAACAAGGAGAACTCAGAAGGTTTGAGTTAAAAAAAAAAAAAAGAGGTTAGAGAAGCAAAAATAGTGCTGAATTAAAGCACTTGGAGGCCAGTGGCTTTGAACCTGGGTTCCACCAGTCATTCCAATGGAGTGAGGCAGGCTGTGGAGATTTGGACTCTCCTTAACAGAGCCCTCATTGTTTTCAGGGGCAGTTAGAAAAACGCTGCTTTATATCTTCTCACACCACAGCCTCAGAGCACAGCCCTGAGAAAAGGCAGCGAGAATGTACAATCCACAGGAAGAAAAAAAATGCATGGATATACACACAGCTTGTCTTCCTACCTCCCCCACCCCCGATTCAGAAAAACACATTTTTCTGCTAAAAATGACTCTAAACTCAACTCCTGGCTCACAAACTGGTAAAGGATGTTATGGTGGTGCATAATTTATAACTGGAAATTTCTGATTCATGTGGGATTTGGGCATTTTTTTGCGCTTTACCCACCGGCCCCTCCATTTCCACCTCAAGCACAGCTAGGTGAAAGCCGTCAGGCCATGGGGCCAAAGCCATCCCGCCAGCGAGTGGATAAACACTGACTGTCTGAGAGTGCAGTTATTCCACACCTGTTTAAAATGTTTATACAGTAATTAAAGATTAATGCTTATTCCAGACCAGATAAATATTAGACAGTGTGTGTGTGTGTGTACATATATGTATCTGCAGCACTCAGAGAACAAAGGTTTTATTGTATCAAGCTACTTAGTGAAGGGTGCATGGTCTAAAAAGGCCTGAGCTTCAGAGAGTTTATATTACAGAGGGGAAAAAAGGCTTAAAAACTTTAAGTGGTAGGAGCTACTGAGAGCCCTACAGAAGGTAGGTAGCTAGAAAAGTGTGAGCTAATTCTGCTGCTGCTAATCCTTGGTCTTCTCTTTACTGAAGGGTCCTCAGTTTACTACTGATGGACAGTCATTTAATGGGTCACTCCGCATTGCTTATTGAAGTTCAACAACCAAAACCTGCTGAAACCATGAAAAAGAAAACATTTAAGCTTTAAAAAGAATTCTTAATTATGATGTTTAAGTTTTAATTTTGAAGGCAATGCAATGAACTGCGTGTGGTAAAGACAAGAGGCCACACCAGCATCCTCATCCTCTGTGGAAAGACTGGTATGTGAGCCGCAGCGGCTGTAGAAGCCTGCTGAGTGGACAAGCTGCTGGACAGCTGGCCACATTTCCCAACTTACAATAACATTTGAGAGGTTCTTTGTGTGTCCTCTGATGATATCCACTCTGATGAATTCTTTAATACCCTATTTTTACACAAATAACCCATGCTTCTGTGAGGTATTTTCCTAAGCAGGCCATGCTAACTTTTCTTTACAGCAACGTGTGGAAGAGGACCGACATGGCAGCGCTTTTGAGGGAGCCTCATCGGAGGAGGACGCAGCCAGCAAACAAATGCAGAAGGTGTGTGTTATCTGCATAAAGACACAGTAAATAGAAAAATTACTTTAAACTCAAAATAGTTGTAAATTGCAACAATTTTTAAAGTAAAAAAGGTTCATGTGTTGTGTTTTCTTCAATGGTGTGTCAACAGTACCAAATAAGGATTACTTCTAGAAATTGGTTAAATAAGTCTCATAAAGTTACTCTAAATGTTTTATGTAAAGAGAAGCCCCCTGCACACTTAAATGCCAAGGAAAATAATTTATTTATACTATTATAAGCAATTTTTTTTTAAGCAATTGGAGCCCTGGTGGCACAGTGGTTAACAGCTAAGGCTGCTAACCGAAAGGTCAGCAGTTGGAATCCACCAACTGCTCCTTGGAAACCGTATGGGGCAGTTCCACTCTGTCCTATAGGATCGCCATGGGTCGGAATCAACTCCAGGGCGATAGGTTTCGGTTTTTTGGTTTATTATAAGCAATTAGGCATAAGCTAAAAGAAGTATCAGTGCATTTACGTCTGAAAAATATGGTAAAGTTTAAGGGCAAATATAGACAGAAATAAGTTTGA
Organism: Loxodonta africana; assembly: GCF_030014295.1. Lineage (NCBI taxonomy): Eukaryota > Metazoa > Chordata > Mammalia > Proboscidea > Elephantidae > Loxodonta > Loxodonta africana. The sequence goes on from NC_087342.1 coordinate 40,100,409, forward strand.
CAAACCTAGAATTATTTTGGATTTTACTTCAATGTGGACACAGACTACCAGGACGTTTTACAACTTAACACCTGCCAACTTAACCACCAGCCAACTTACCCATGCCCATCAACTTACTGACCCCTGACAATTTACCCACGTTGGTGAGCGTGGGTAAGTTGGTTGGGTCGGTACCAACTTACTGACCCAGCCAACTTACCCAAGCTCACCAACTTACCTACCCAGCCAACTTACCCGTGCCCACCAACTTACTGACCCCTGCCAACTTACCCACACTCACCAACTTACCCAGTCAGCCAACTTACCCACGCCTAGCAACTTATCCACCCAGCCAACTTACCCATGCCCACCAACTTACTGACCTCTGCCAATTTACCCATGCCTACCAACTTACCAACCCAGCCAACTTATCCATGCCCACCAACTTACTGACCCAGCCAACTTACCCACCCAGATAACTTACCCACGCCCACCAATTTACCCACCCAGCCAACTTACCCACACCCACCAACTTACTGACCCCTGCCAATTTACCCACGCCCACCAATTTACCCACCCAGCCAACTTACCCACGCCCACCAACTTACTGACTCCTGCCAATTTACTCACACCCACCAACTTACTGACCCCCACCAACTTACTACCCAGCCAAGTTACCCACACCCACCAATTTACCAACACCCACCCAGCCAAAAACAGGAAACTGGAAAGCCTTCCCTGGGCACAGTAGGGGAAAATCCCTGCCACAAAGATCTCCAGGAATAAGTGGATACATAACTTGGACAAGAGGAGGTTAATAGGAAATTTCATCAATTGTTGAGGAATTTTGAATTAAAAAGAATGTTATCTTAACCCAGTTTTTTTTTTACTGGGTTAAGATGTTTAATAAAAAATGTCAGTAAATCAAAAGAAAAAATTCAGAGAACGAATCAGAACAAAAAGTAAAATTGGCTGAGACATGAATTTACGAAGCAAACATACAGGAATACTCACAGCATTTCTGGAGATGCAGGAAACACGTCATCACACAGCATCACCTGCCCTCTGCAGGTGACCCTCATGGCTGTGGACAGTGTTTTCTCCCGGTGAGACAGCCAGTGCTATGGGGGCAGGACCCTAACTTCATCTTTCCACCACTGCCCTGCCATCAGTAATGCTTACCAGCTAAGTTTATTCACCCATCTCTTCTTACTGACTAAAACGGTAACTGAGGAGATTTTTTTGTATATTGATGAAGTAAATATGGGGTAATACACAGATGACCCTGGGGAAAAGACAATGTCTGTGTTGAGAGCACGCAGTTTCAGAACCTGAGTACGCTTTATTACAAGATTTCCCCCAGCCCCGGGAGCAAAGGAGCATGGGAGGAAACTGAGAGCCACCTCTTGGCGGGGCACTGAGGTAGGCCTTTTCCCATTCCTTATTTCATTTAACAGCTTTTAAGACTCTTTGAGTTTGAGGATTTTACACAGGATGAAATTTATCTTAAAGATTTTAAAAGATCTGTTCAAAAGCGGCAGAGCTGGCATTCATTCTTAAATCTCTGAATTTAAGTTTAGGGCTCTTTTTAGTACATACTGCTACAAAGCCTACAAATAAATGTTTAGTAGCTTAAAAATGTACAGAATATGTTCTGTATGATTGTGTATCCAAATTATGCCCAATATCCATGTAAAGTAGCTCTATCATTCAGCATTTGATAAAGAAATATTTGTATATTACTTAAAATCAGGAGTAGATTATGTATATTGCAAGTTAGAAGGCTCATTTTAATTACTCATAATTTATACCCACTTTCGACCTAAAAACAATTTTAGAGAGAATTACAATGCAAATACCTACAAATGAAATAAAGTGAAAAATAAAAAGCAGGTCAGAAATCCGAAACCATAGAGACAGTGGGTGAGAATGTACTGGGGCTTTGAGGAAGGTGGTCGGAGCATGTGAGCAGCCAGCTTCTCTGTGGCCAAGCAGATACGGCAACTGTTAGGTTATAGAATTCACAGTGCTTGCATGAAAGGAAAATAGTCGTTCCTCAGGAATATTTCTCTGGGGCACTAGGTACATGTTTCACCAATGGACACTGAGTCACACAACTGGCAATGTTTTCAAAGGTGTGTTTGTAGATGCGAAGATGTTCCTTTCTTCTTGTTTTTAATAGCACTGCTAAATAAAAAGCAGAGGTGTAAGTCGTAACAGAGGGTGACTGCCTCGAGGGGCGCGAACATATGTAGCCGCGCGGGCGTCTCTGTGGAGAGCTAAAGAACGGAAGATACCAAGTTTCTAGAGCACAGAAGAGGCTGGTGTGCTGGCGGCATTCTTTTAGCAGCAATGATTTCAAAGTTGCTTTTGGCAGAAGCTGGAGGGCTGTGGGGATGCTGCTCCCTGGTGAACGTCTGGTATGTAGATATTCTGAATTGCTGACCTGCGTGGGAACCAGAGCTCTTAGATGTCCAGGCAGCAGTGCTCCTGACATGGCCAGTGACACTGAGAAACCTGGGACCATCTTACTCCTGCTTCTCAGCAGCGGTGGGAAGAAGACAGCAGAAAGGCTAGTAGGGAGAAAAGAAATTTTAACATCAAAAAAGAGGTGAGGGAGGATCTATAAAAGAAGACACCTGCACAGAACCCAGTGTTTGCGACCACACTGAAGGAAAGATAATTTTGTCCTGAAAAACTGAAGGGGCAATTTCCCCGTTGCACTCTGGTGGCCATCTCCAAGGACTGGAGGTGTCTTTCCCCAACCACGCCCTGCCAGTCCTTCTGGATGTGCTGCAGTCATCAGTGACAGGCCGACTGAGTTCCTGAGACATCCTCACTCTGGCCTCTGCATGGCTGCTGCCCTTACGACCCGTGAGCCTCATTCCATCTCTCCGTCTGTGTGCTAGGAGGGCTGGGGTCCTTCCCACACAGGACAGGCTGCGGGTGGACGGGTCTCTGGCCATGCTTGCCTGCCACCTGCTGCTGCCTGTCACAGGTGAAGAGGGAGAAAAAGGCCACGACGGCAGCCACATATCGCCGTTTCTCTGCCGGCACGCCATCTGGCCTACAAGGTGAAAAGTTTCCATCTCTGCTTTAGTCAGTGGCTACTCTACCATGATTTTCCCTCAGGAACAAGCAAACTGATGTTGGTTCCTCTCAGCCAGCCCCTCGCTCCTCAGGGCAGGAAAGTGGACGATGAGTAAGGAGAGCACGCGTACCACCTCCTTCACGCTCCTGAGAAGGGCTGAGTGAGCCCGTCCTTGGGCTTTTCTTTCAGGGACCACTGTGCACTCAGCTCTTAGGAGCAGGACGTATATGTCTGCCAGTCATTCCACAATCTCAATCTCTCTCTCCACACATATCCACCCACACGTATGCACACCCACGCACAGCACAGCTGCGAAACAATCCAAGCCATATTATCCTTGTGGCTCTTTGCTTGTGGTGCAGGAAGTCTCAGATGGGCTGGGTGTGGTACGACCTCAGCACATTTTATCTTTTAGGGAAGGACACAGAGTTCAGTGCCAGTTACCTCGAGATAAATATCTTTATACTCTTCCTTACACATACTCCTTTTAATGGAATAATTATTCTTGTTACACCCAAGACACACCTATGAAGTTAAAGAAGGCATTCAGGAATAGTATTCAAAACAAAGGTTAACCACATACCACCAGTTAAACTAACCCATGTAAATAAAGTTTTATTTTTCTCTGTATGATCTCGCATAAGGCAGAAATGGTAAATTTTGTTACCAGCTAATTAACTTTTGTAAGCAAAAATTAACATGAAAAGGGCACCATTGGCAGTCAAGTCGATTCTGACTCATAGTGACCCTACAGGACGGAGTAGAACTCCTCCATAAGGCTTCCAAGGTTGTAAATCTTTATGGAAGCAGAGAGCCACATCTTCCTTCTGTGGAGCAGCTGGTGGGTTCAAACCTCCCACCTTTTGGTTAGCAGCTGAGTGCTTAAGCACTGTGCCATCAGGGCTACTGAAGAGGGCACAGATGACTAATAATGCCAGCTGTCCTGTGGCTGGACAAATGCCCCAGTCACAATGTCACTGAAAGGTAAGTTGAGTTTCGGCGGCATGACCTCCTAAAAGAGTGCCCACTTCTCCTCTCCAGACTCAACACACCCACCTCCCTCCTCTCCTCCACCATTAGCCATTATCTGATCACTGGGGACATCCAAAGAGAGTAAGCAAGTGTCCTGGGGTCAGGAAGGTGTGGCCAGGAAAGGAGAGGAGGCGAGGAGAGGACAAGCAGGGAAACTCCAGCTGGGAGCTGTTTGTGACTTCTTGGCCTCACTGTTTGAGACCTGCTGGCATTTTTATTGCCTGTTGTCTCAGAGATAATGTGCAAGCATAGAGATATACTGAAACTCTAAGTAAATACATTCAAAGAGAGAAAAGAATAGGTCATTAGAGAAAATAGCAGAAGAACATTAATTCTGACATGACATGTACAGAGAATGCAGTATTTTAATTTTTAAAATTGCCATAAAAAGTGGTAGTTAAGGCTATTATTATTTCAACTGAGTGCTCTGGGGAGCAGAGCCCAGTGAACCACTAGAAACGGCATTCTATGAAATGAGAAGCTAAAGGAAGCTGTGAGCTGTGCTCTACCTGTCCTTCTGTTTTATAGAAATGCCTTCTCCACGACCTGTGAAAGGATTAATCTATCGATTTTACTTAAAAGAAAAAAAAGCCTGCCTACTTTCTTTCCAGATACACTTTTCCACGCTAAATACAATAAAATTGCTGTTAGAAGCTGCTGTTGGTAATAATAAGGAAAGCCAAATATGATGTGTTCTTGTAAGAACTTTTTAAAAATAGTTACAAACAGCAAAATTCTTTTCTTATTAGTCACATCAGAGCAGTTTCTACAAGAATACTGTCCAGACTAAGGTTAACCAACATGGCAAACCACTTCCTTTTTGTTTTTTTTCCTGAACGGGGAAAAATATATTGATACCAAACTACCCAGAGTCAGTCAGCCCAGATGTGTGTCTTAGTAGGTGAAGACAGGGACACCTTTAGATATCAGATTACTGGCTCAATGAGGCACTTATCTGCCACTGCTGGTGAAGCTCCCTCTTCCCCAGTGATTGACAGTCACTGCTTTCCCAGATACCCCCTCACAAATTAGTCTCTCCTTGCCCGTGGGCCTATCTACCCCACTTCACTGAAGTTTGTCAGACACTTATCACAGAGTTCTAAGTCCCCAAGGAACATCGCTTCCTTGGCCTGGCCCATGGCTCTCAACTCTGCTGGCACACAGATCAACATTGGCCTGAATGAGTGCTGAGCCCACCTGGTGATCACCATGGGGCAGGAAGTGGCGACATCTTATTTTCCACAAAGGGAAGAGATAGTATTTTAATGGTAAGAATTCAATCTGAATGAATTATAACAAGTCAATACACATTAATTATATTCTTTAGTCAGTGATTTGCAGGATATGAACACTTGTGCCTAATACTGAAGAAAAACGAGGGCTAATGCTTTATGGGGAAGTTGAAGAAGAAATGAACACATACGGTTGTAACCGGACTCCTTTTAAAATATTTCCCCCAATTGCTTTGTCAGAACTTACTCTCTTTTACAGCGATAGGATAGTTCTACGGATAGAATAAAAAAAATAGCCCCCATTTATTAGCTACATGTGACAACATCTAAAACGGGTACAATATATCACCAAAACAGCTCACAACTGGCTAGTCACATTATTTATTATGAGCCACACATGTGACAAATTATTTAACTCAGTCGATCCTAATAAGTCAAAGAGCAAGCAATTAGCTAGCTCAGTCAGAGGGCTGTTTGTGGCAATTTATGGATGCGCTGAAGCTGTCCCGGCACTTCAAAGCCCCATTAAGGGAAACCTTTTAATGACTCACTTGAGATGACAAGTATTACACAGCACATATGGCAGCAGAAATTTGGCAGCCTATACTGTTACACTCTGCCCACCCCAGCGCCCAACAACTGTTTACGTGTTTTCAGGCTGCACTTTGCTAGAAGCAGCCACAAGTGCTGTAGACTTAGGAGCTGCAGTATCTCCAAGAGCTATGAGGGCTGTAGATTCTTGCATCACACAGGCTTCTGCAAGCTGCTGCAGTCCCTGCACTTCATGGGTCTTTGTGATCTGTCTCACAGGAGAGGAAAGGTAGGGAGACACAGAGATGGCGACGGATGTCCTTGGTGGCTGTAGGCAGGCGCTTACTCCAACTCGGTCTCAGCTTTACAGTCAAAGTGAAGATTATAAAAACCCACCTCACAGGGGTGCTGAGGGAATTAACTAAATATTAGTGAGAGGCTTTGAGGATGAGAAGGGCTACCCATCTAAACCCAGGACCGTGGTTATTTATTACAGCACTAACTGTGTATGTCAGAGGTGCTCTGCTTGTTGACCTCCTGCCACCACTTTTCACTAAGACAGTTGTCACCCAGGCTGGATCTATTTCCTCAATCCCATCACCAGCCAGCCTGCCCCACCTTTGGAAGAAAAGCACAAACGCCACCATATCTGTGGGATTTTGAGCAGCAGCTTCCCAGTGGGACACCTATTCAGGGGCTGTTTTTTGCTTGCAGCAGGGCACAGGGTTTCTTAGACACTAAGAAAGGACACATTGGCTGACACAGTCTGTGATTTTTATTGTTGGCCATAATCTGCAGGCAGCTCTGAAGAAACTAGTGCTAGGGGAGCAGGACAAGAAAAAGGCAGAGGATTGAAGATGTTCACCACGTAAAATGCCAAGACGCCAAAACCAAAGCAATGCACTTACTACTGTATGACAAAGGTCCTACGTCTCCATCTGTAGTTTCAAGTGTCCCAGGAAGGCGAGCCTGGTGAGACAGCTTAGCCAGTTAGCATGAAAACACAACACCTTACACCTTGTTTGGGGAGGGGCTGTGATTGGCCGAGAAAAGGCAAGTGACAACCTCCTCCAGAGCACCAGCCACACAGAACTCATTAAATCTTCTCACAGCACACACTTGCTTTATTAACAAAGAACAATCAGGGGATTGTAAGTTAGTGTTCCCCAAAGCCATGCGGCAGAGCGCCACGCTGCAGCCCCTGCTTGCAGGAGGAGGTAGCCCATGGCCTCTAGGCGGGCACAGGCTTGGTAGAGACCACACAGCCACCTGGCTGCCTACGCCAGCAGTCACTCTGCTCTTGAGTAGTTCAGCTTGGCTTAATTCCTAGTTTGTTATTTTGATCATATAGAAAAGCCTAATCTAAGAAATGTGACATTCAAAAAGAGATATGGAAAGAACAGAGGAGAGGGGGTATTTAAGCTGTGGTTTTCACATTCGAAGCCCCTTCCTAATATCCCCCAGCAAAAAGGGAGTCACCTTATATTAAAGCCCTAACAAAATCCTGCTTATCGCAGGGCAATCTCTCAATGATACCATTTTGAACAACAGAGTACTGTGTTGGGTGGCGGAGGGAGTGGGAAGCCGTGTTAGCTGGAAATGACATCATTCAATCACTGTTTCCAAGCTTAGAGGGGTCACATGAGAGAACGAGAGTTAAAACAAGAGGCAAAACAACATTAGCTGTAATGATTATGAGAGTACGACCTCATAGGAGAGTGAGACCCTTTAAAAGCACTGTAAAAAAAATCACTGTTCTAGGAGGCCAGGGAGGAACAAAGCAGCAGATGGCCTGATGTTGCACACAAGAAGAACACTTTGTTAAGCATATGCCCAAACTATGCAAACATAAACCACTTCACAGTCTTCTACTGTGTCTCCATTTACAAAATAAAAAGAATTTTATGTCAGTAAGGCTTAGGATATGATCCGACTCTGGTTTCTATCAGACTCAGGAGCAGCGGGTGATGAGAAAAGAGGCTTCCAAGTGACCGTTTATACATCCTTCAGCCTAAGAATACGACGCTCCTGGCATAAGAATCAGACTCTGAAAACAATGTGGTCATCTGTTGCAGAAGTAAACCTGTGCCAGGCGGTCAAAAGGTCATGTGCACAGGTTTGCAGAACACGGTGGTGGGCTGGGCTTAGGAGGACTCAGGCTCACGTCAGGCTCTCGAAGAGGTTTCTTCTGTGATCTTTGTCTCCTTCTCCTTAAAATGGGGATAATAATACTGACTAGTGCTATTGTGAAAGCTGATTAAATGAGATTATTCCTAGGAGGGTGTTCTGAAAACTCTGACACACAATATTGTTAGGTGTTATTACTGGCACTTCTGTCTGTTCGCTCAGGAACAATGGCATTCACAACTGTTTTCTTAAGTCTTACAATCAGAGACACAAAAAAGTGGTCTCAGTTTGCAGTAGATTCCCAGATATTCAGCCGAACTGTTGGTGGAAAAGTAAAAGTGGAGTCCCTAGGTGGCACAAGTGGTTAAGTGCTGTACTACTAGTTGAAAGGTTGGCAGATCGAACCCACCCAGAGGGACCTAGGAAGACAGGCCTGGTGATCTGAGTCAGAATTGACTTGATAGCAACTAACAACAATAAGAAAAAGTAGGAGTCCCTGGGTAGTGCACACAGTATGCTCAGCTGCTGCTAACCAAGAGGTTGGAAGTTTGAGTTCACCCAGAGAGGCCTTGGAAGAAAGGCCTGGCAATCTACTTCTGAAAAACCAGCCACTGAAAACCCTGTGGAGCACATGTGGTTCCACTCTGATACACGAGTTAGAATCGACTGGTGATGGCACTAGGAACGATAAGCATGGAAGGCACTTCTTTTTGTGAAGTCAGTCCTTATTTACACTTCTTAGAACCTCAGACACCATCTGAAGGAGAAAAATGCAATTCAGACTCATCCACATGGGTTACCTGTATGTTCCTAGTGAGACAGGTGGGGAAGGAAGAAGGCTGGCAGACAAGCTCTCACGCCCCCCACAGGCCACCTGGCGTGGCAGGCCTTTGTCGTGCGTATCCTAGGAACGTTGTATTTTTTGAGTAACGTTCCCTTTGGGAACTACCATTACACAATCCATAGGACCTATAAGAAAAATGCAACATTTTACATTTTATAGCCAATCGTATTTGCACTCTTTTGTCTTCCTGGCGGTGGTGACTGGCTGCATTGTCCTTCCTGTGGCTGTGACACACATACTATATACAGAAATACCATCTCTGTAAAAAGTCCGTAAATTAGCTATGTAAAGCCATCTACATTGATCTATCTCCCAGGGACATCCTGCCATTCTATAGTCATGGTGTTCTAAGGGGTAGGTGACATGTTAACTGTCAGAATGTCACCAGTGACAGCCGGGGCAAGTAAACGTGCCCCAGGGTGTATACACAGGCAGTGTCTTGTCTTGGGGGCTAGGCTCTGATATTTCCATCTGCCACCCTGGGTTCTTCTCGCATGAAAAAAACAAAGTTACATTTATGGAAGTGTAAGATGAAAAAACGCAAATGTATGTGTTAAAGCTGTTAACAGGAAGCCTGAGTGGCACAAGTGATTTGCTATCGACTGCTAACTGAAAGGTTGGTGGTTCAAAGCCACCCAGCAAGTTCAGTGGAAAAAAAGGCCTGGAGATCTGCTTCTGTAAAGATTACAGCCAAGGAAACCCTACGAAATGGTTCTACTCTGTAACACATGGGTCAGGGCAAACTTGATGGCAGCTAACAACAACAACAATGCTGTTAACAGATGTTATTTAATCCCTAGAAATAGAAGTATAAATGAACAGTGTATTTTCTGCAGAATCTAGGAGAGAGACAGGTAAATGATTAGATATGGAAAACAGCACTTAATAAAATTTCAAAAATGTTAAAAGGGTGAATATTTCCTCAGTAGGTACATACTCAAGAAAGCAAATAATAGAAACTGGAGTTTCAAACAGTTCTAACTTTGTTGAAATATACTCAGTACCACTCATCACTATTGCTTTTTTTTTTTCTTTTCCCTTTATTGTGGTAAAATATGTATTACAAACCATTTGTCATTTTAACGATGTTTAAGTGTACAGTTAGTGACATTAATTATATTCACCATGTTGGGCAACCATCACTACTCTCCATTTCCAAATGTTTTGAGAAAAGAATTGCTATGCTTTTCTCTTTTGCCCTTCCAAGTCCAGTGCAATACTTTCCTCGTTAGCACTATGGAGACTTAGTTCCAGAAGCAACGTGAGAGTAAGATTCACTTTCTGACATTCACTTGAGATTTACAACAATGTTTTTAATGCATGTGTTTCTGTCGTTACAGGCGAACCCTGTGAAGTCAGAGCTGTATCTTATTCATCTGGTCATCCAGTCCCAGTGCTTAACCAAGAATTCCCACTAATGCTGGCATTCAATAGCCATGTAATGAATACCTGAATATAAAAAGATATGACTGGAGAAAAAGAGACAAAAGGTGACTCTAAGGTTTCAAGGTTATTTTAAAAGTTTCATATGGACACGGAAAGAAAAACAACTAACTGGTTATTATTATTTAATTTAAACAGATACTGGAAACAAAATGCAGCAAAATATTTAGATATAAGTGAGAAAACTTCTTGACTACAAGGACAAAATACTCCACAAGCTACCAAGAAAGGCTGTAGAACTTACTGGAATCATCAGAAATCTTTGGACGGTTTGGATATAGACTGCTAAGGAGGCAAGTTGGCTGGGTGAGTAACTTCAAGTGATATTCTCAATTATGAGTCAATAGGGACATTTTTATGTTAAGTAAAAACGTATTTCTTAAAGAGAGATGTTTATTCTTATTCATTAGCATGTTACCCAAGCTTTCTACTGAGATAATGCAGAGAAATTCCATTCACGACAGATCTTCTGTCATTCTTCTCTAGAAGCGTTTAAGCAAATGGCTGGTACTGAATGGTGAACACATTAACAGGCTGGTGGACCCACTCTGCCAGGCTGACCACAGAACAGGCGGTTCAGTTCTTCAGCTAAGAAAGCTGCTGTATTCCTAAAATATCTTTGAGAGCTGCCTTCCTGTACTGAGTTACGATGTAGGATTGTGTGAGACTGAAGACGTGCTCTGGGAGATGGGCAGTCACCATCAGGCCTCAGAGGCACACTCTTTCTAGCCTTACTGAACCCCAATACTACGCTTCAAGGGTCTGCAGGGGTACTTCCAGAACATACGGCCTTTATCCACAGAGGCATGTGAGGAGAAGCTGATATACATGAGAGATCATATATATTGATTTTATTACTTAACATATAGTTGAACTGTTATGTGAAAGAGTGAATAACAATAAGTGATGATGTATATTCTTAACTAAAGTTTGTATTACACTGGCAGAAAGGCTGAGTATGAAATGAAAAAAAAAGGGTAATTTGCAAATGTATTTTACTGCTATAGGAGATTGAAAAAAAAAATTACCTGGATTGGGTTGGGGGCTTAGATCCTTGCTTTTTACCCAAAAGAAGGGCTTCTGACCAGTAGCAAGTACATTGCTTTGAGTCCTAGCCATTCAGTAAACCTCCAAACAGTTGCTAGAGTTGGTTATTCCTTCAAGACCAACCAGAAAGTGTGCATTTATATGGTATTTTTCAATGTAAAGGCAAAAGGTAGTCAGGTTGTTTCTAGCATTGCCCTAATTCTGATCAAATACCATTAATATACCCAGAGAACCATCAAAAAGAAAGATAATCTGCAGCAGCGGAAACACCACCCCACACTCAGTTGGAAATCTCAAATACCGCCGACCCACAACAAGGTATCTATCTGTATCCAGAACAACAATTAAATAAACAAGTAAAATATGTAACCCTATTCGGCAGTACCAGTACTTAGTAGAAAAATTAAGCTAAAAATAAGGATATGAAGGGTTGATAAAGTATAGAGGTAGAAATCAAGGTTGAAGAAACAAAAAAAGAGCATCCCGTTATCTTGAAATTTTTAGATCGCACTAAAGGTAAAATTAACGACTGAAGACCAGAGCAGTTGTGGGATGACATCACACATGAAGACAGCAAAAAGTCATTAGAAAGAAAGAAAAGACCAAAATGGATGTCAGAAGAAACTCTGAAACTTGCTCTTGAATGTATAGTAGCTAAAGTGAACAGAAGAAATGATGAAACAAAAGAGCTAAAGAGAAGATATCAAAGGGTGGCTCGAGAAGATGAAGTAAAGTATTACAATGAAATGTGCAAAGATCTGTAGTTAGAAAACCAAAAGGGAAGAACACATTCAACATTTCTCAAACTGAAAGAAATAAAAAAAATTATTGAGGGATTGTATGTCCTGGTGGTGCAATGGTTAAGCATTAGGTGGCTAATCAAAAGGCTGGCAGTTTGAATCCCCCAGCTGCTCCTTGGAAACCTTATGGGGCAGTTCTACTCTGTCTTACAGGGTCACTATGAGTTAGAATTGGCTTAACAGCAACAGGCTTGGTTTGGTTTTGTATGGGTGATAATTCAATAACATAAAAAGCATAAAAAAAAAAAAGATGGAAGGAATACACAGAGTCACTATACCAAAAGGATATGGTTGATGTTCAATCATTTTAGGAGGTAGCATATGATCAGGAACTGATGATACTAAAGGAAGAAGTACAACCTGCACTGAAAGCACTGGTGAAAAACAAGGCTCCAGGGATTGAGGGAATACCAGTAGAGATGTTTCAGCAAAAGATGCAACATTGGAAGTCCTCACTTGTCTATGCCAAGAAATTTGGAAGACAGATACCTGGTCAATCAACTGGAAGAGATCCATATTTGATGTTTTTCTGTTCTCAGTAAAGAAAATATTCAACTAATGAATGAAAACAGGTAGGAGGAAGTGAGGGAGGTAGAGAAGTAAAATAGATGAAACACAGCTGAAAAAGCAGTCTCTTCCTGCAGAAACAGAGCCGACAACAGACAATGAACTCGGGTTGTACGTCCAGATCACGGGAGAAATGAATAAAGAAAAGAAGTTAAAAAAAAAAACAGATATGATATAATCTTCCACACTGTATATTCACCTATTTGAGGCCAGGCCCTTGTCTTGAAGATCAAGACCAAAAAAAAACTTGAGATTTTTTTAAAAGATCTGAGACTGGAAATGAAGATGCTCACTTTCTAGGCAAAAAGAAGGCTGAATTTACACTCAAGTTAAGTGATTTTGAACAGCTGCCTGAAGTCCATCCTCAGGAATCTCTGCCATGTATCCTTGCAAGGGCAATACTGATGTAGTCAAAAGAAATGAGTCTGAAGGAGTAATGTATTCTACCTAAAACCATAAAGATGTGATTAAAGAGCCACATAGATGAGACATATGTATCTACCATAAAAATGCCCCTTCTGTTTTTCAGCAAACCTCTTGTATCCCATCCTAGCTTTTCAGCAGGACTGCTCCCACTCTCACCCCAGAAATCCTACTGCGTTTACTGGAAATAACAGGACTCAGGTTACCGGGGATGATCAAGCACATCTGCTTTCCTGCGGGATGCACAGCAGGGGACGAAGCTAAGGCATCACTCAGAATTTGCATGCGGACCAGCAGTCAGGGAGATCTGGCAAGAGTGGAAGTGGGAGGAGGCTGACACAGCCTCACAGAGCCAGGGCAGCAGGGCGATGCAAAGTCTGGTAACCTACAGGAAAAGTTAAGGCAGGTTTTCCTAGGTAAGTTCCGTGTCAATGAACCTTCATCCACAAACGATAATAAAAATGATTAGCTCCGAATCCACATATAAGTAGGTTTATTTATGGTGAGTATTTTATTTTTAGGATATGTCCTAAATCAACCAAGGAAGGTACTGGCTGAAAAGCATGGGTGGCATTTTTGAACTGGAACATACGGTGCACACTTTCTAAACAAAGCACTTTTTACCAGGCAGCACGGCTCTGAGAAGTCCTTCCAGCCCTCAGTCCTTTGGAACTGGAGGAACAGGAAAACTCATACAACAGCTTTGGGAAACGGAGATAAAATACTGCTTAAATACAAATATTGGTTACAATTAATATCCTCCTCCATTTGGTAGCCACGTGTGAGGTTATCTATGTGCATGTCTATACATGTGAGCACAAATACACACACACACACACGCACTCAGACAGGAATAAAAGGGCGGAATGAGACAGACCAAAGTGGAATCAGGGGTGCTCTCAGAATAGGATGACAAGTTCACTGAGAAATTTCCTAATTTGAAGTTAGAATGATGACACGGACTTGCTCAAAAAGAAAAGTAATGAAATGATGAGCCTTATATATAGATGTACGAAGACAGAAAAAAACCCTAAAATTCAGTCTTGAGAAATGTTGCATTATTAGCAATATCTGGCAGGTGACCTGTAGTCACAGAGGGTCAAAGTCAAGAAGATTCTAGCATAATTTTTATTGCTGATTATGAGTTGGAATCAACTCAATGGCACCTAACAACAACAGCAACAACAACAACATGGCTGCAGAGTCCCCGGGGGGTACAAATGGTTAATGCCCTTGGCTGCTAACTGAAAGGTGGAAGGTTTGAGTCCACTCTCAGGGGCTTTAGAAGAAAGTCGATCTACTTTTGAAAAATTAGCCATTGAAAACCCTTTGAAGCACAGTTCTACTCTGACACACTTGGGGTCACCATGAGTTGAAATTGACTCAACGGCAACTTTTTTTTTTTTTTGGTTAGCATGGCTATACAGATAAATCTATAAATCCTTTGGTTTTTGTCATATTCTTTTGAAGTTATTAACGGAAGATGTTCAGGCTTAGATCTGTAAGGCTAAGGTAACACGATGTAACAGAAAAAGCATGGACTTTCCATTTCAAACCCGACCCCTCCGCCTTTGAGCTCTAGGTTTTTCCACTGTGAAGCAGAGCTAAGGATACCCCTCGTGCAGGACTGCTGTGAGGATTAAATGGCAGCAGCGCTCGCAATAATGGAACCAGCCATTTGCTAGAGAAAGGATCCCTCTTTTCATGTATGTGCAGTTTGTTACTAAAAATAAATATATACTTTACCACAGTAATTAAAAAAAAAAACTACACGTAAGACCTTTATTTCTTAAAATATGTCATTTTATAGAAATAATTACAATTGTCCATTGATCGAATTTTTCCATATACTGATCAATAGATTTTAAGAGTTGGTAATGAAAAATATTAAACACAAGCAAATTAAATACACTAAAGATTAACTTAAATAATAAAAAGATCTCCCACACATACTATAAAATCATAGAATTTAAAAGCTATCTTACTCTAAAATCTGATCTTATTGACAAAATTTGGGTGAGTCTTTAGGTTGCATATAGACACACACATCTTAAAGAGGCAGTTATAGAATTTGAAGTCCACTCTCCTGGTACCTAAATATGTACAAATTGTTTTGTAGACCGACCCAAGTTATACAAAAAAGTTCAGTCATTAAAATATAAATGTGTTAATTTAAACATAAAACTATACCAAAAGGAATTATGATTTCTTATGTTTTGTTTCATTATTAAACAAATACAATTTACATGCCTCAAATACATTATTATATCTATTTATTTAATCAAAATGAAATATGTTTGATTGAAAAATATATTACCTGTTTTAATGCCAGTTCATTTAGAACTGATGGATGCAACATGGCCAAATAAGTAATATTTAGCATATAATTTTCAACTCAGAAAGATTTTCATATAGTGGAATTATAACTAGAGCAAGTGCTTTAAGAAAAAATCATGATCAAACTATTCATGGGAACAAATTGTTCACAGTCATTTTCTTTCTACCCCATGTATCTTTCTTTCCCCACCAACTGGTCCCAAGCACCCAATGAAACACATTTGAGAAAATGGGATCAATATAACCACTAACTGATTTTGTACAGGGGACATTGGTGGTTCTGTGGTAAAATTCTCGCCTTCCATGTGGGAGACCCAGGTTCCATTCCTGTCTGACGCACCTCAAGTGCAGCCACCAGTGAAGGCTTGCATGTAGCTATGATGCTGAACACGTTTCAGTGGACCTTCCAGTCTAAGACAGACTAGCCAGTAAGGCCTGATGATCTGCTTCCTAAAGTCAACCATTGAAAACCCTATGGAGCACAAAAGTCTGATCCCCAACCGATCATGGAAATGACACTGGACCGGGCAGCGTTTCCTTCTGTTGTACATGGGGCTGCCATGGATTGGGTGTCAACTTGATGGCAGATAACAACAACGACAAACTAAGTTGAGAAACTCCTTCAGGAGAATCATCTGCAGATCAAAAACACTGCCAGCAAAGAAAGACATGATACAGAATTACATAACTTAAATTATCACATTTAATAAAAAGCATAAATCCCAGAGTCCTTGTGGGAGGAAAAAAGGCAGCTTTAAACAGCTAAAGCCTACAAATAGGACTGATGGTCAGTTATGTCTTCACCAAAGTGGCATTTTTACCAACAAGACTCTTGGCAGCCCTTTAGGGATAAAACTAGTACAATTCACCAAATATGGTGGGAAATGTGAGCCACCACAGATATTAGCATTTATTCTTGAGGCTAACTTAGTACAGTCCACAGGCTTGCCTTCGGAGCCTGCAGCCATCAGTTGATAACATAAGCTATGGAATGCAAATAATCCATTGGTTCATATTAGTGTCATGTACATTTGTGTATGTTCCCAGTCCCCTTCTGGGTGCCTCACTTGTTTTTAGGGGCATAATCCATGGACGGTATATTAAAAAGGAGTTAACTTAGGAGAGCACAACTTAACAATGATTTACTCACGAAAAAGGATGTTACACAGTAGTGCCCTGAGCTGCGCGGTCTTGTAGCTGGCCACTGCTAAATTGTTTGAATAGATGTTAGTCTTTTACCTACTGGCAGTGATCCAAGATTTAGCTACTTAAGCCACAAAGTTCTATCATTTATCTATAAGCTCCCTACTCAATACTAAATTTTAAAATGCTGACTTAACTACAGGAGGAAACTATGTTGAAACAAATGAAAAATAAATGTGGAGCTCTGATAAGACAGTAAATATTTAAGTGATCTGGCACCTCTCCTCTGAGAAGTTAAGAGGATGTCTCAAATAATTTATGGATTAAAGGGGATAATGCCCTTGTTATAAAGGGACAGGTCAGAGGGCTCAGAGCACTTGACCCAGAAACACTATACTGAACTTCTGATTGTGGAAAAGAGTGAAGCTGAAATTTATTGGAATATCCTACATGGAAATTAATTTACAGCCTAGTTATCTTCATGCTACAGAGATAAATATAATTATTTCTCATTTTGAAGTTGAAAAAGAAAACCTAGCTGAAAATAAGTGGATTCTCCCACTCATTCTCTGGTTTTACTTGTTTATCTTCATCATATATCAAATTAATATGTCCACAAACCCAAGTAAAGCAGTGAGCTGTTTAATCTGAACTTTATGTCATTTTCTCACACCAAGGAAGAATAGGAGAAATGGTTGAACAGTCTAAACTGACATCGTTGGAAACTACACAGGCAAAGAGGCAACAAAGCAGTGTTTTCCTTGTGTTAAAGACACCCTTGTGTTTCGATTTACAAAGGTCACAACAGACAGTGACTAGGCGATATTATTATTGTTCTTCGGCCTCCAAGGCTTCCAAGGCGTCAAAGGGCAAGCATAGCCCACTTCCTCAGTCTGTGAGCCGCCAGCATCCTTCATATACTTCTCTTACCACCTACTTCCCCTCCTCACCTGCAGCTGCCTGAGACACACTCCTCCTTCTGTCTGCAAACCTTGCAAACACTGTTTAAAGGACTTTATCGACTGGCCAGCATGCGGGCCTTTAGAGCTGTCTAGCAGCAGACAAACCAGCCAATCCTTCCCTTTCCTCCTGTTCCCCATCCCAGTACAAAGGAGAGTTCTGAGTCCCCTGGACGGCCCTGGACATGTCAGACAGAGTGGTTCCCATCCCTCCTGCATCATTGCCGTCAGCAGGAACGCTGAGGATGAGTGAGAAACAGAGCAACAAACTGGGAACCACAGCCTGCTGCTCAAACCCAAAGCTTCTGCCTCTCTCATTTGTCAGAGAAAAGAATAAAATTTATGATATTCCTCCTCCTCTCCCCCACAAAGGTAAAAGCAATGCCAAGAATGTCCCCGAAAAATATAACATTAATTTCCAACTTGAAGAGCTTAACATACTGCCATCAAGCCCAATCTCCATCAGAAATATATTAGGGTATACACTTTTAGGATCTATCAAATCATTCTTTCTCAGTTGTGTAATTCCACTGGAATTTTACTGTAACAAGCACTAAAATATCAATGGGAAAATGATAATGACCAGAAATGGCACAGGTTTTATTTGGCGATAAATCAAATAACTTCATCACATATTAGAAAGGGAAAGGTAAACATGCATTTGAGACCCTGATGCTGTGAGAGCAAGTAGGTTTTCTATTATTAAAACACAGTATTTATAAGAGACCGATACATCTGACAGCTACTTCATTCATCACGTCCTGATTAAGAAAACGTACTGTTAGGACAACTTACTACTGCATTCCACTCTGACCCAAGAGTTTCTGTAACGAACAACGACCACTTCACAGCTTCCTTTATCTAAAACCAAAACCAAACCCATTGCCGCCGAGTCAATTCTGGCTCATAGCGACCCTACAGGACAGAGTAGAACTTGCCCCACAGGGTTTCCAAGGAGCGCCTGGTGGATCTGGACTGCAGAGCTTTTGGTTAGCAGCCGTAGCTCTTGACCACTATGCCACCAGGGTTTCCAATTCAGTGTAATTAATTATACTGTTTTCTAAAATTGAGAGTTAAAACAACATTTTATTACATTTGTCAACACCAATGAATGAAAAAAAAGACTGAGGTGTTCATGTCAGAGGTAATACTGTCTGGTCACTGTAACAGAAGATTAGGTTTGGCTGCTTTAACAGACAGGGTAACTTCATCCCAGCAGCTTCAGGCTTCAATATGAATACATGACTAAATCCTTAAGGCTTGTTCTTATTGGTTAGCTATCACTAACAGCTGGTAAATACTTTCAGTATTTAGTTTCTGTTTGTTCTTAGCTTTTCTGCTGCATAGGAGTCAGAGTAGCAGCTGCTGCCACTTTAAATTACTGCGCATGTAGGATGGGCCAAGCACCATACTGGAATGCACCTTTTCACGTACTCATCCTAGCCACCACAGGAGATGAGTGCCTTTGTCACACCCATTTCAGAGATGAGAAAACAGAGGCATAGAAGGGGTAAGCAACTGGTTCCGGATCCCTGGGTTCACAGGGGGTGAAGCCACAACTGGAACTCGCGGCAGTCTTATTCTGAGGTCCCTTCTCTTTACCAGTTATTTAAGCGCTATATTTTTCAATAATCCCAACAACGACCTTCCAAGGAGATGAGATTCTTTCCATTTTAGAGAAAAGACCACATAGGTGGAGAGGGTCACAGAATGTACCAACGTTTCTAAGAGGCAGGGCTGGCCCCGCTCCATACTTTTACCACACCATGGCTCTCACACAGCAGATTCCCAGGTGTTAGAACGGGCACAGAGGAAGGAAACATTTTACAAAATTACAGGTTAGCAATGTCTGTATGTGCATTTTTCACTAACTTAAAAAAAAAAAATGTATACTGTAGTTTATGCCTACCTCCAAAATGGAGGATGGGTTTCTGGGGAGGAATGAAGTGGGTACTAAGTGCTTAGAAAGCCTGGGTCCAGAGGTTATTTTGTTATAAATTTTCTTCTGCTTTGCCTGCACTATCAATCATTCATCCCCAATTGCTCCTTGCCCTCTGCCTCTAAATCTTCTTAAGATTCTCCCTTTTGTTCCAATGTCATTATCATATCAACAAAAAATCTTCTTTCAACTCTCAGCAGTTTCTTTTTTTCCCACCCAAATTCCTTGAAAAACTAGTGTACGCCACTTTCCCTAAGCCTCCACTCCTTCTCCACTCACCTACAAACACTTGGTGTCTGGCTTTCACCTCCATTACAATTCACTGAAAAATTACATCCTCCCAAACGTCAAAATCCATGGCAGGTTTGGTCTTCGCACAGCATTCGCCTGTACTAACTGCCTTCTCTGTGAATCTCTCTCCTTTGCTTTCATTAATCTGCACCATCTTGGTTCCCTCCTTATCTCTCAGACCATTCTTCATCTGACTGTTTCCATGGTTTGTAAAAACACAAACAGGCTCCCAGGCTGTGCATTCAAACAACTTCACTATTCTCCCTCTACTTTCTCCCTGGGAACTTGAGTCACCTCCATTGGTTCATCCATCTCCTCCACATAGACAGCTTCAAATTGTGCAAATTTTTCCTTTGGGCTCGGAACTCTCTCCCAAGCTCCAAAAGCATATCTCCAAACACGCACTTGACTTTTCCCTTGTCTGTGCTGTTGGTTTCTTAAGTTTAACAAACAATAAAAAAAAAAAAAAAAAAAAACCTTTTTTATTAAGACATAGTTCACATACCATAAAATTCACCCATTTAAAATGTACAATTCAGTGGATTTTACTATATTCACAGAGCTGTGCAACCATCAACACAATGGAAGTTTACAACATTTTCATCACCCTGGAAGAATCCACTATCAGTCATTCTCCATCCTCAGTCCTGAGCCACTGCCCACCGCTAATCTACTTTATGTCCTATTGACTTGCCTATTCTGGACACCTCATATAAATGGAAACATACAACATATGGCCTTTTGGGTCACACTTTTTTCACTCAGCATAATGTTTTCAAGGTTCCACCATGTAGCATGTATCAGTACTTCATTCCTTCCTATGGCTGAATAACATTCCATTGTATGATTACGCCATGTTTTGTGTATCTACTCATCAGTAGATGGACATATGGACTCTTTCCACTTCTTGGCTATTATGAATCATGCCGCAATGAACATTGGTATAGAGGTTTTTTTGTGTGGACATATGTTTTCATTTCTCTTAGGTATATACCTATATTTAACATTTTGAGGCTCTCCCCCCATCTGTTTTCCACAGTGGCTGCACAATTTTACATTTCTACAAACAATGCACAAGGGTTCCAATTTTTCCATATCCTCACCAACACCTGTTATCTTCCTTTTTGAGTACTGCCATCCTAGTGGGTATGAAGTATCTCACTGTGGTTTTGATTTGCATTTCCCTAATAATCGATGATGTTGAACATCTTGTCATGCGTTTATTGGCCATTCAAATATCTTCTTTGGAGAAATGTCTGTTTACCGGTAAACCCTATTGGCATAATTTTAAATTGGGTTATTTATCTTTTTGTTATTGAGTTGTAAGAGTTGTTTATGTATTCTGGACACAAGTTCCTTATCAGATACATGATTTGCAAACATTTTCTTCCATTCTGTGGTTGCTTTTTCACTTTCTTGATAGTGTCCTATGAAATACAAAAGTGTGGTTTTGATGAAGTCTAAATCACCTATTTTTTCTTTTGCTGTATATGCTTTAGGTTTTATGATATATAAGAAGGTTTTGTCTAACTCAAGGTCATGAAGATTTCTTCTAAGAGTGTTATAGTTTTATCACTTACATTTAGATCTATAATTCACCAAGAGTTAATATTTGCATATGGTGTGAAATATCTGGGCACCCTTGTTTAAAATCAATTGACTATAAGTATAAGGATTAAGATTTTAAAAATCAAACATTACCTTCTTTTCTAAAGCCAGCTCCTTTAAACTTTTTATTAACGGCACTGCAATTTGATCTCCTGGTTACACAATTTGGTATTAGTAGCCATCTTTGAATTCTTTCCTTTCCTTTGCCTCCCGTGCCCAAGCACATGGTTTCCACATCTACATGTTGTCTTCTCTTATCCCTTCTTTTCCATCCTCGAGGCCACTGGTTCTAACCAGGTCCTCACTACTATCTTGAGGACTGCAAACAGACGGTAAGTCCATATCTGACGTGGCATACTAAGCTATCACACCTCTCACAGCCAAGGCAGAGGAGTCTAACATGTGGGTTGTGGAATGAACTGGTGCTATGAATGGCTGCTACAGGACTTGCACACCTATATTCCTAGCTTAGCCTCTAGGTTTCTAAAATACCCAAAAATACACCCCTAAAACCCAAACCCATTGCCGTTGAGTCAATTCCCACTCATAGTGACCCTATAGGACTGAGTAGAACAGCCCCATAGGGTTTCCAAGACTCTAAATTTTACAGAAGCAGACTGTTAATAACCTTTTCTTGTGTAGCGGCTGGTGGGTTTGCACTGCTGACCTTTCAGTTGGCAGCTGAGTGCTGTAACCACTGCTCCACCAGGCTCCTAGGATTTCTAGGATAGATTAAGCTAATTTGGAAAAAACAGGGCCAGTCTTAAATAATCAGAAAATGTCCAACTTATTTTAAAGAAATTATCAATTTCTTTATGTTCTAGAAATATGCTGTCCCTAGACTTTGAAACCCATCAGCCTTTGGAATCTAGAGTCTGCCTATGTGTATTTCAACAACCTATCTTTTACCAAAGCCCACAATAAATCTACTTCTAATTAACCATTTAACACCCTACGTGAATTACTTAAAAATAACTTTCGGATCTAACAGACTCAAATTTAGCAGGGTGGTTTTAAGTTCAACGGTGTTTGTAAAAAGGCTATGTGGCTATATTTTCCCCTGGCATGTCAGCGTGAACATGTTTGTTAGTCCTTGGCCTGCTTTGATTAGACATGCATTCTCACTTGCAGCTGCTGACTGCGCCCTTCCTCCGCTGCTCCCAGACACCACTCTCTGGGCCTCAGTGCTAAATCTTGCCCTGGCCCTGTGGCCCATCCACTGCCAGCTGCCCGCACAGACTCCACAAGCCCCTTGTTTACATCAGTGCTGAAAGTAACCGGCCAAGGAGAGCCCGTTCCTTAGAGGGAGGCAAAAGGGCAAGGCTGAACACTGATTTCCAGCCTCCCCCACCTCCTCCCCCTCCAACCCTCAACATAAGAAAAGAGAAGTTGGGGCCAAACTGGAGAAGTAAGGAGCCCCAAAGACAGGATGGCAAAAGTCGCTCAGTCCCTCTCTGATTCCCGGCCCCGCCTTCTCCATCCTCTCTGCATTTTCAGCTGCCATTTTGGGCTTTCTTCACAAATTGAATTCTGTTTTCCAAATTGGCCAGTGAAAAGTTTTTGCCATGCTGAAATCATTTCCAGAGCTAAATTGGGAAACCTAAGGCAGCTGGGCAACCTTACAGCTGGCGAGGATGTGGCTTGCAATAAAAGGCGGTGTGAATAAGGTGTATTGAAGCTAAATTGGATTCGTGTGAAGGGATGTTTATTTAGAGGGGGTGGTGGAGGTGGAAGGAGAGGAATTAATGAACATAATAAACTAAATTAGCTCCACCAAGCCTTTAAAGAATATACTGAAAGATGTAAAAAGGCTATGATCCTTTTTACAAACCTGAGACCTTTGGGCTTATACCATGGAAGCTAGGTGACAGCCCTCTGCAAAGGGAACCCCTGGGAGGAAGGCTCCACTGAGTCAGAGGAGATGGGGTAGGTGGCTGAAGAGAACATGGCTTCTTAATTAGATGAACAGAGGCACAGTGTGAAAGCCAATATGCACCTAAGAGGCAAGAGGTCTTCCCAACCGATGAAAATATTTAATCACAGGATATGGGGCACAAAAATAAATGTGCCTTATAATCTTAGCTATTACATTTTTCTTCAAAGAAAGGAAAAGAAATCATGACCTATCATGTTCTTAAACAATTATTAAGTCACGAGCCTAATGCTGTAATTGATGGCAATAATATTTTACTCACACTTCTAGTCTGATCACATGGCTACTCCAAGAAAACCACAGTGAATTCCATCGGAAGAATGATGGTACAGTTACAAGCAGAAGAGTTTTATAGACATATTAATACCGTGATATTAAAATCATCTGCTTGCGGAAAACTTTTCTCCCTTAAGTAGCCATCTAATTTTTTTCCCTAAATTTTATTTTGGTAAAAGATACATAACAAAACATTTGCCATTTAAACTATTATTAAGTGTGCATTTCAGTGACATGAACTACATTCACAGTGTTGTGCGACCATCACTACCCATTTCCAAAAGGTTTTCCTCATGCAACAGAAACACAGTGCTCTCAGCACAAACTCCTCTCTTCCCTCCCACAGTCCCTGACGGCCACTAATAAACTTTAGTCTTTATGTGCACGGCCATTCTAGATATTTCATATAAATGGGGTCATATAATATCTGTCCCCTTGTGGCTGATTTCTCTAACTCAGTGTAATGTTTTCAAAGTTCAGCCATGTGCTACCATGTATTGGCATTTCATTTCTCTTTATGGCTGGATAATATTCCGCTGTATGAATATGCCACATTTTATTTATCCATTCCTTTGTTGATGGTCATCTGGGTTGTTTCTGCCTTTTGGCTATTGTGAATAGTGCTGGATGTAGAAAGATCTGTTTGAGTCCGGCTTTCAGGTCTCTTGGGTGTACACCTAGCAGTGGAATTGCTGGATCATGTGGGTGGTGTGAGAGGGATGAGTAGAGTGGCATGGATTTGACTCATATCTCTGGATACTTTCTCCAAAGCCTTGACCTTGTGTCATCTTTTTTTTTTAATTTTTATTGTGGTTTAAGTGAAAGTTTACAACACAAGTTAATCTCTCATACAAAACCTTATATACACCTTGCTATATACTCCTCGTTGTTCTCCCCCTAATGAGACAGCACACTCCTTCTCACCACCCTGTACTTCCATGTCCATTCAGCCAGCTTCTGTCTCCCTCGACCTTCACATCTCCCCTCCAGACAGGAGATGCACACATACTCTCACGTGTCTACTTGATCCAAGAAGCTCACTCTTCACCAGTATAAGACATTTTCTGTCTTATACTCCAGTCCAATCCCTGTCTGAAGAGTTGGCTTTGGGAATGGTTCCTCTCTTGGGCTAATAGAAGGTCTGGGGACCATGACCTCTGGGGTCCTTCTAGTATCAGTCAGATCATTAAGTCTGATCTTTTTATGAGAATTTGAGGTCTGCATCCCACTGCTCTCCTGCTCCCTCAGGGGTTCTCCGTTGTGTTCCCTGTCAGGTCATTCATCGGTTGTAGCCAGGCACCGTCTAGTTCTTCTGGTCTCAGGCTGATGTAGACTCTGGGTCATGTGGCCCTTTCTGTCTCTTGGGCTCCTAATTGCCTTGTGTCTTTGGTGTTCTTCATTCTCCTTTGCTCCAGGTGGGTTGAGACCAATTGATGCATCTTAGATGGCAGCTTGCTAGTTTAAGACCCCAGATGCCACTCTCCAAAATGGGGTACAGAATGTTTTAATAGATTTTATTATACCAATTGACCTAGATGTCCCCTGAAACCATGGTCTCCAAACCTACCCCTGCTACACTGGCCTTTGAAGCATTTGGTTTATTCAGGAAACTTCAGTGCTTTTGGTTTAGTTGAGTTGTGCTGACCTCTCCTGTATTGTGTGTTGTCCTTCCCTTCACCTAAATTAATTCTTGTCTACTACCTCATTAGTGAATTCCCCTTTCCCTCCCTCCCTCCCTACCCCTCTCGTAACCATCAAAGAATATTTTCTTCTCTGTTTAAACTATTTCTTGAGTTCTTATAATAATGCTCGCATACGATATTTGTCCTTTTGCGACTGATTCATTTCACTCAGCATAATGCCTTCCAGATTCCTCCAAGTTATGAAATGTTTCACAGATTCATCATTGTTCTTTATAGATGCATAGTATTCCGTTGTGTGAATATACAATAATTTATTTATCCATTCATCCATTGATGGGCATCTTAGTTATTTCCATCTTTTTGCTATTATACACTGTGCTGCAATGAACATGAGTGTGCATATATCTGTTTGTGTGACGGCTCTTACTTCTCTAGGATATATTCCAAGGAGTGGGATTGCTGGATCATATGGTAGTTCTATTTCTAGCTTTTTAACGAAGCACCAAATCAGTTTCCAAAGTGGTTTTACCATTTTACATTCCCACCAGCAGTGTATAAGTGTTCCAGTCTCTCCACAACCTCTCCAAATTTTATTATTTTGTGTTTTTTGGATTAATGCCAGCCTTGTTGGAGTGAGATGGAGTCTCATTGTGGTTTTGATTTGCATTTCTCTAATGGGTAATGATCATGAGCATTTCCTCATGTATCTGTTTGCTGCCTGAATGTCTTCTTCAGTGCAGTGCCTGTTCACATTTTTGCCCGTTTTTTAATTGAGTTATTTGTCTTTTTGTAGTTGAGTTTTTGCAGTGTCATGTAGGTTTTAGAGATCAGACACTAATCAGACATGTCATAGCTAAAAAGTTTTTCCCAGTCTGTAGGTAATCTTTTTATTCTTTTGGTGAAGTCTTTGGATGAGCATAGGTGTTTGATTTTTAGGAGCTCCCAATAATTCAGTTTCTTTTCTGCATTGTTAGTAATGTTTTGTATACTGTCTATGCCATGTATTAGGGCTCCTAGCATTGTCCTTATTTTTTCTTCCATGATCTTTATCATTTTAGATTTTATATTTGGGTCTTTGATCCATTTTCAGCTGGTTTTTGTCCATGGCGTGAGGTATGGGTCTTGTTTCATTTTTTTTGCAGATATCCAGTTATGCCAGCACCATTTGTTAAAGAGACTGTCTTTTCCCGTTTTGCCAAATATCAATTGCTCATAGGTGGATGAATTTATGTCTGGATTCTCAATTCTGTTCCATTGGTCTATGTATCTGTTCTTGTACCGGGCTGTTTTGACTACTGTGGCTGTATAATAAGTTCTAAAATCAGGTAGAGTGAGGCCTCCCACTTTGTTCTTCTTTTTTGGTAATGCTTTACTTATCCGGAGCTTCTTTCCCTTCCATATGAAGTTGGTGATTTGTTTCTCCATCTCATTAAAAAATGTCACTGGTATTTGGAGCGGGATTGCATTGTATCTATAGATTGCTTTGGGCAGAATAGACATTTTGACAATGTTGAGTCTTCCTATCCATGAGCACCTTGTGTCATGTTTTGATGTGAATCTCCCATCGTTAGAACGTCAGCTCACTGGAGCAACAACTTTGTCTGTATAATTATGAGAATGTCTGTGCAGAGGACCGTGCTGACACATCACAGGGGTCCATGTGTCCTTCTGGAAGGAAAGGAGGGAGGGGTGAGGGAGGGAGACAGGGAAACAAAAGAATGCATGGAAGAAAGGGGTCAAACCCAAATGAGTATGGTAAGTCCCAGAAAGTGTCCCTAGAGTGGGCCCTTAGGAGCTCCCTGTGATACAGGGGTCCTAGAGGTCATGAGATGGAAGCACCAGAAGGCAGGGAATGGGAGGCAAAGGGTTGGTGGTCACACTTAAACAAATGTGGTGGTAATGAGGAAAAGAGAAAAAAGGGAAATGGAAGCTCAAGGGAACTGTTCCGAATTTGAGAGAATCACTTCACTGATTCTGTACTTTAATCTCATTCCCACTGAAATTGCCCCACACAGCTTTGTCTGTGCCTTACCTCAAACCATTAGCAGCTTTTCATGCCAGATACAATGGGTTTCTCTTACTTCTTCATATGAGTTATATGTGAAGGCCTCAGAACAAAGGCCTGGGCCTGGAAGATCTCAGTACAGATTTCCTTTTCTGACCCATCAGGCCACAAGATACCCTCTTCCACCTTCTTCCACACTCTTCCTTCCTGGTGCCCCCACAAGCCATATGCTGTAACCTGTCTTTGTGAAAGTCTTTGCCCCGAAGCTGTGGTTTCTAACTGTGGGGACCAGGACCATACCCAGGCTCCCCTCCACATGGGTGGTTCTATGCTCAGAGCAGAAAAGGTCCACTTTAAACACGTGGTGAGCAATGCTATCCACTCCTGCCCATTCTGTCACAGCGGGACCTGTTCCCAAAAAGGCATGATGTAACTTCCATCAAGGTGGTCTGAATTTTAACGAAACCCAATAAATCTGAAGTGTAAGTAGACTAAGGGGTTGATATTCTCTATAGCAGAATTAGGCCTACTGTGACTTTAGCCTGGGCCACAAAGGACACTGCCAGAGAAAACACAGGATGCCCAATTAAATTTGAATTTCAGAGAAACAACAAATAGTTTTTTAGCATAAATATGTCCCATGCAATATTTGGGACACACATATTAATTATTCACTGTTTACCTAAAGTTCAAATGTAACTGGGTGTCTATGTTTATATTTGCTAAGTCTGGCAGCTCCACCACAAAGGGACTGCCTATTATTTCTCTCACATGTAAAGCCAGTTCCGATCTCTTCCCACTACATAATTAACACGGCTAAAGGAAGCCTCTGGGTGAGCAAGAATGCCTGCATTCCTCATCCAGCCTTTCCTGAGGATGACTGTCTATAGAATGCTGGTAGGCACTGTCAAGATACAGAGATTGAGGACACGATCCTTGCTCTCTAGAGGAGGGTCCAGTAGGCAGATGAGACGTACAGGTAGAGTGATAATACACAGAAGAATGGGGGGCTGGCAGAGTGCCGTGCAAGGGTTGGAGAGGACCAGGGACGTTTTCATGGACAAGGTGGGCTGAGAACAGTGAAGAAGAAGGCTGGAAGGTGAGGTCAGGGACAGGCCACGAAGGGCCCTGACCACCAAGGGCCCTGACCACCATGCCAAGAAGGGGGACGCCAGTGCCCTGAGTAGGGGACTGTGCACTGAGCAGTTTGGACTGCCGAGAGCCCCAATTTTACAGAGCTGCCTACTGTGGGGGCTTGTGTGTTGCTGTGGTGCTAGAAGGCATGCCACCCGTTTTCCAAATACCAGCAGGGCCACCCATGGTGGACAGGTTTCAGTGGTGCTTCCAGACTAAAGACAGACTAAGAAGAAAGCCCTGGTGACCTAGAAAATTAGCCAATGAAAATGCTATAAATCACAACAGAACACTGTCTGATACAGTGCTGTAAGATGAGCTCCCTAGGTTGAAAGGCACTCAAAATACACAGTGACCACAATAGATTCAAGCATAACAAAGATTGGGAAGATGGTGCAGGGGTGGGTGACGTTTAGTTCTGTTGTACACAGTATTGCAATGAGTTGGAGGTGACTTGATGGCAACTAATAAAAACAGCAGCCTACTTCAGCCCACCTTTGAAGTCTGCTATACCCCAGAGATCTGAGTTCACAATTCCCCATTTGAAGTCTTGGGTTATTTGGTCACAAATCATAGATGTGCCACAGATTCAAGGTCCATTTGAACACGGGCCCCATGAAGCTGAGCAGGGAGGGGGCCCCCAAAATCGTGGGGTTAGAGCTTCTTGGTTCTGGAAGTGAAAGGCAGGCAAGGGCCCAGCTGCAGATTACATGAAGAATGATCTAGGCTATGAAACCTTTTTCAGTTTTTCAGCAATTTCAGAAGGTATAAAAATCTGTAAAGGGGAAAAAAATTCTCCTGGGATGAGCCATTGTGAAAGTGTAGAGAGTTAGAGAAACTCCAGATAATATTTTTAAAATCAATATTGACTAGGACTATTATTGAAAATATCCTAAGGTCTATAATTAAAAACAAAAAAACCAAACTTGTTGCTGTTTAGTTGATTCCAACTCATAGCAGCGACCCTATAGGACAGAATAGAACTGCCCCATAGGGTTTCCAAGGAGAGGATGGTGGATTAGGACTGCCGATGTTTTGGTTAGCAGCTGAGCTCTTAACCATTGTGCCACCAGGGCTCCAAGGTCCGCAATTAGTATAATGCATTATAGCAACACTGTACAAAAGTCACAGAATACTTTTATCCACAGGTGGCACAGTGGCTGTAACAGAAAGGTTGGCAGTTTGAACCTAACAGCTGCTCTGATGCAGCAGTCTGCTTCTGTAAAGATTACAGCCTTGGAAACCGTATGGGGCAGTTCTACTCTGTCCTACAGGGTCGCTATGTAACAGAATCGACTTGATGACAGTGGGGTTTGGTTTTGGATAAAAATTTTCAGGCTACAGATATATGCACACTCACGTTTATTGCAGCTCTGTTTACAATAGCAAAAAGCTGGAAGCAACCAAGGTGTCCATCAACGGATGAATGGTTAAATAAATTATGGTATATTCACACAATGGAATACTACGCATTGATAAAGAGCAGTGACGAATCTGTGAAACATTTCATAACATGGAGGAACCTGGAAGGCATTATGCTGAGTGAAATCAGTCAGAGGCAAAAGGACAAGTATTGTATAAGACCACTATTATAAGATCTTGAGACACAGTATAAACTGAGAAGAACATATACTTTTGTGGTTATGAGGGGGGGAGGGAGGGAGGGTGGGAGAGGGTTATTTACTGATTAGTTAGTAAATAAGAACTACTTTAGGTGAAGGGAAGGACAATACTCAATACAGGGAAGGTCAGCTCAACTGGACTGGACCAAAAGCAAAGAAGTTTCCAGGATAAACTGAATGCTTCAAAGGTCAGCGGAGCAAGGGCGGGGGTTTGGGGACCATGGCTTAAGGGGACTTCTAAGTCAATTGGCAAAATAATACTATCATGAAAACATTCTGCATCCCACTTTGAAACGTGGCATCTGGGGTCTTAAATGCTAACAAGCGGCCATCTAAGATGCATCAATTGGTCTCAACCCACCTGGATCAAAGGAGAAGGAAGAACACCAAGGTCACACGATAACTATGAGCCCAAAAGACAGAAAGGGCCACATGAACCCGAGACTTACATCATCCTCAGACCAGAAGAACTAGATGGTGCCCGGCCACAACCAATGACTGCCGTGACAGGGAGCACAACAGAGAACCCCTGAGGGAGCAGGAGAATAGTGGGATGCAGACCCCAAATTCTCATAAAAAGACCAGACTTAATGGTCTGACTGAGACTAGAGGAATCCCAGCAGTCATGGTCCCCAAACCTTCTGTTGGCCCAGGACAGGAACCATTCCCGAGGACAGCTCATCAGACATGGAAGGGACTGGACAATGGGTTGGAGAGAGATGCTGATGAAGAGTGAGCTACTTGTATCAGGTGGACACTTGAGACTGTGTTGGCATCTCCTGTCTGGAGGGGAGATAGGAGGGTAGAGAGGGTTAGAAACTGGCAAAATTGTCACGAAAGGAGAGACTGGAAGGGCTGACTCATTAGGGAGAGAGTAAGTGTGAGTATGTAGTAAGGTGTATATAAGCTTATATGTGAGAGACTGACTTGATTTGTAAACGTTCACTTAAAGCTCAATAAAAAGTATTAAAAAATGTTCAGGCTATTTTAGTTCTTTTAAATATTACTGCACTTAAAATATGCATGAAATTAATCCAGCAAAGGAAAAATGCAAATTGTTTTTCTACCTCTTCTTTTAAAACTTGTTTCCCATGTATATATTACTAAAATATTCAAAATTTGAGAACTTTCTCCTACAAATTCAAGTACCAAAGTAAAAAAGAGACTAAACAAATTAGTTTTTCTTTTTTTGATTTAGGAAAAAAATCTATTTCCTCTCTAGTGTACAGTGAAAAGGTACTATAAGGAAGGAGTGTAAACATGCACAGAGCTGACACGCACTTTGTCAGTTTCTGAAAATGCTGTGTGCAGACAGTCAGAGTGACTTGGTAAAGAATCTCTCTCTTTGACTTGACCACTTCAGGCTTAGACTTTTCATATGCAAATGACCTACACATTTTCACAGAACGTATTCGGTTTAAAATGACGTTTGATTTCAATGTGCTTGACTTCAGGTGTGATAACACATATTAAAAGTTTTAGAGTTTACAAGTATGATTAAAAACTGAAAGTGCCTAAAGACACAGCAAATAGACTCAAAGGGTAATTGTAATGTATTCAGAATACAATGAAGAAAACTTGCTCAACTTGTTAACAAAAATAAAATCAAATACTATGATTAAAAATGGGATTCTTTGAAAAAAGAAAACTTTTGACCTGCCAAATATGAATAAAAATCTCTTTGAATTATATACCATGTACCTGTGCCCCTAAATAATTGTTTAAAAAGGGAATGAGTGTATATATGTGGACTTCTAACTTTTAATTATTATGATTTACCAAATCACCTATCTAAATTTTTTTTTATATAACTAAACCTAGACCAAATACTATGTAATCTGTACATACACACACAACATACAATCTGCCAAATTCCAACCCAAAGCTACTTTGTGGTCCCAGTTCTGCATCCCTAAGGCTAGTCTTCTGATGAGAACTGAAAAATAGAAATTTTGAGAGATTGAATGGAGATATCATAGATTACTAGAATGAGGCTTCCTACTAGCTTCATTTTTTTTTTTTATTGTTGATGAAAACTTATGTGGTAAAACATACACTAATTAAACAATTTCTTTTTTTTTTATGTGTAGAATGCAATGACACTGTTACATTCTTCAAATCTTGCAGTCATTCTCACCTTCCTTTTCCAATTTGTTCCTCACCTATGGATATAAACTTCCTATTTAAAATTTAGAGTTGCTGTTAACAATTTGATTTGACATAGTAAGTTTTTTAAAAGACCACAAAGTTCATGGAAGACATCCTTTACTAGTTAAGCTAAACTATTGTTTGGTTTAAAGAAGGCTTCAGGAGATATTTTTGGTTTATGGTTTCAGGGTTAAAGACTATCTCAGAGTAATAATTTTGGGGGTTTGTCCAGACTCAATGGCTCCAGAAGTCAAGATTCCACAAGAATTGAAATTATGTTCTGCATTTTCCACCTTTTGATCAGGATTCTTCTATAGAATCTCTGATGAAAACACTTAACAATGGTAGCCAGGTACCATCCATTTCTTTTGCTCTGATGGCAAAGGAGGCAGTTGCCCATGAAGGCCATCATCCTTGACCTCCATTTCCTCCTCCTGTTCCTGACTTTTCTCCTTCCTCTGTCGCTCCAGGCAAATAAGACCAATTGTTGTATCTTGGATGGCCGTTTGCAAGCTTTTAAGGCCCCAAGCACTACACAACAAACTAGGAGGTAGAACAGGAGCACTATACACGATATTAGGTCAATTAACTGGAACGTTTCCTGAAACCATGACCCTAAAACCCCAAACCTGTAAACCAAATCCTAGGAGGTGTTCTGTTTATATAAGCAACCACAACAGCTACTTTTGTTGTTGCTGTAAAATACATATATTTTTAAAAAGATATTAAAAAATAAATATATTTAAAAATATGTACCACACTGCACTTGCCAATTTGAATTATTACAAGCGTACAATTTAGTGACATCATTTACAACAATTGGCTGTGCATCCATTAGCCCTAATTGATGTGATTTTTCCATCACCAAAAACAGAAACTCAGTGTTCTGTAAGCCATAAAATCTTCTTTTTCCTCCCTTCTGCCTGTAGTAACCAATAATAAGCTTTGGTCTCTATACATTTGCCTGTTCTTATCTTTTTATGTAAGTGAAATTATACAGTATTTGTCCTTTTGGTGCTTAACTTATTTCACTCAGCATAATGTCCTCAAGCTCCATCCATGTTGTAGCAAGTATCAAGACTTTGTTTTTCTGGCTGAGTAGTATTCCATTATACATATATATCACATTTATGTTTATCATTTAGGCTGTTTCCACCTTTTGACTAGTGTGAACAGTGCTGCAAAGAACACTGGTGTACATACGTCTGTTTGCATGACTGCTTTCAAGTCCCTTGGGTATATTCTTAGCAGTGGATTTGCTGGGTCATACGGTACTTCTATCTTTAGTTCTGGGAGGAAGTGCCACAGTGTTTTCGACAATGGCTATACTGTATAGCATCCTTGCCAGCAATGGATAAGGGCTCTAATTTTCCCATATCCTCGTCCAGATTTGTTATTTTCAGTTTTATCTTAGCCATCCTAACTGGAGTGAGATGGTATCTCATTGTGGTTTTGATTTGCATCTCTCTGATGGCTAAAGACATTGAGCATCCTTTCATGTGTTTGTTGGCCATCTGAATGTCCTCTTTAGTGAAATATCTATTCAAGTCATTTGCCCATTTTTGATTGGGTTACTTGTCTTATTTTGTTTACCGCATTTTTATGCAAATAATGTGCTATATGATTTTTTTGCCAACCTCGCCCTCCCACTGCCAGATATTTTTGTAAGCGTGCTTTTTTTTTTACAGCAACATAGGGTTTTCAGTGGGTGACTTTTCCACAGTAGACAGCCAAGCCTTTCTTCTGAGATGTCTCTGGTTGGATTCGAACTACCAGCCTTTCGGCTAGCAGCCAAGTGTGTTAACTGTTTACACCACCCAGGGACTCGTGCATCACAAAGAAGTTCCTTATTAACTGGGGATACTGCCACCTTGCACAGGACTGCATTTGCAGCAAGGCCACCTCGTACCCACTGGGACACGACACCCCCAGCTGCCTCCTCCTCTGCTCAGGGCTTACTGCTAGATGGCAGACCCCACCTCATACTTGAGACCATCGAGGTCTTTCCCTTTTGCTTTTATCTACATCAATACTTCTTGAAGGGAGAAAGAAATCTTCTAAACTATCTGGATTTTTAAAAATTAGATTACAAGATACTTTAGAAATTATCTTGTTCAGTCTCATTAAGATAAGGAAATTCATGCCCACAGATATGAAGAAATATTAAACAAAGTCAAGATTAAAATCCCTATCTTCTAACTCTAAGGCCTCAGTTTACTACCGCCAAATACTGACTCTTTCTTCAGCTCAAACCCCTCTGGGAAGCCTTCCTCCACACCGGTCAGGACTGTATCATTGTTTGTATCCTGCTGCATCAACGAGCAGTTTACATTCCCTGAGGTAGTAGGCTGCTGAGGGTAGGAACAACAAATGTTGGCAGATCCCTGGATGGATAGATGGATCGATGGATGGCTCAGTAGATGGATAGATGGTATGACAGATGGATGGATGAATGGATGAGTAGATGGATGGATGGAGGAACGGATGGATGGATGAGTAGATGGATGAATGGATGCATGGCTGAGTAGATGGATAGATGGAGGGACAGATGGATGGAGGGACGGATGGACGGATGCATGGATGGATGGATGCATGGATGGATGGATGGATGGATGGATGGATGGATGGATGGATGGATGGATGGATGGATGGATGGATGGATGAGTAGATGGATGGATGAGTAGATGGATGGATGGATGAGTAGATGGATGGATGAAGGGACAGATGGATGGATGAACAGATGGAGTATGAGTAGATGGATGGATGGAGGGATGGATGGATGAATGGATGGATGGATGGATGAGTAGATGGACGGATGGAGGGACAGATGGATGGATGAATAGATGAGTAGATGGATGGATGGAGGGACAGATGGATGGATGAATGGATGGATGGATGGATGAGTAGACGGATGGATGAAGGGACAGATGGATGGATGAATAGATGAGTAGATGGATGAATGGAGGGACAGATGGATGGATGAATGGATGGATGGATGGATGAGTAGATGGACAGATGAATGGATGAGTGAATGAACAAATGTCATCTGAAGGCCTGGCAGCAGAGGCAGCATGTGTCAGCACGGTGTGCTAACATGCAGTCTTTTTACTCCCCAGGACGCCCTGGGTTACATCCAGGAACTTCAGGTCTATTTCAGCAGATGGTGCTTGGTAATCAAGGTTTACTATAGGAAGGCAGCACCCTCCCACACCTTGGGAACCCTGCAGAAGTGATCAATTTTGGGATGGATGGATTTCTGGGTGAGGGTATGAGGTATGAGGGTATGTCTGAACATGGTGTATATGCACGATGGTTGCCTGTAGGAGCCATTGCCCAGACCTCCAGGAAGCAAGTTTCATTTGGGGCTTCCTAAGGGGAACTTGGGACACCAGCAAAGTCCTAAGGGGTACCATGGTCCTGTCAGAGACAGCTCCAGTTGCCCGTCAGCCTAAGGCACACTCTGTTGTTCTCTGTGCGGTTTTAACTACTGAAGAACGTGCAGAAGACATTGGCCATTATTCCACATGTCACTTGCAGATTGCCTTCTTCTAGGTTAAAGCTGTGCCCCTCAGGATCTGGAAACTGCTCTCAGAGAGCAGTCAGCAGGAACAAGGCCACCCGTCAAGTGGCTGCACCATTACTGTGTGATCACCAGCAAGGCCATTACATCCTTAAGCTCCAATGCTCTTTTCTATAAAATGTGCAAAATAAATGTCTATCTGCCCTGCCTGGAGGGGGCTGACTTGTTTGTTCATTCTTCAGCAAACACTGAGGATCAACTCTGTGCTGAGCACCGTGTGAGGCTGTGGGACATAGCAGTGAATGATCACGTCAGCAAGCCCTGGGAACCACAGTCTGGCATGGAGGAAAGACTTTGCACAAACAACTGCAAGTGTTGTGTGAGCTTCGACATAAAGCACAGGGTGCAACGGGAACTGGCAGACAGGGTACAGACTCATCTGGAGGGCGGGGACGACTCGCTAGTGAAGCAGCAGAGAAGGGGAGGGCTGTGAGAGCAAATCGGGGCAGGAAGTGGGCCTTGGCAGTAAGCAGCACAGCCGTGGCTCTGCCCTCCTGGAG
Source organism: Loxodonta africana (assembly GCF_030014295.1). NCBI lineage: Eukaryota > Metazoa > Chordata > Mammalia > Proboscidea > Elephantidae > Loxodonta > Loxodonta africana. Next base: position 40,136,643 of record NC_087342.1, read on the forward strand.
CTCACAGCAGAAAGATCATCACAGATTACATAAATAACTAATTACAACTGTGATAAATGCCATGCAAGAAAAGAACTGAGATACTATACATAAATTGTGGTCCATGAACTATTGCATTTTTTATGAGTGCTTTTCTTGGTTAAAGGAGGCCTGGTGGTGCAGTGGTTAAAGCAATCAACTGCTAAGTGAAAGGTTGGTGGTTTGAAACCACCAGCAGCTCTGCAGGAAACAGATGTGGCAGTCTGCTTCCACAGAAATTTATAGCCTTGGAAATCCAATGGAGTTGCCATGAGTTGGAATCGACTCGATGGCAGTGGGTTTGGGTTTTGGGTTTCTTGGTTACAGGTACTAGAAGTGGCAATGGACGAATACAGTCTGTAGGAAAGCTTCCTTTTCTCCCTCCTCCTCCTCTTCCCTTTCTTCCTTCTTTCTCCATTCAATCTCCACCTGTCTGTGTAGCTGGAAGGACTGCTATTGTCAACATGCTAAGCCATGATAAGTATGCAATCAGTCGTTCTTGTTGTTACTATCAAAGCTCTATTTGTACTTAGAGTATCAGATTTAAACTTTACCAGTGTTTAAATTCTGACTCACTTCAGCTAATACTGATGAACTAAGAATAATTAATAGTATCTAAATTTATTATGAGGAAGAACGTTAAGAACATTGGTGCCATGTGTTATGGATTGAAATGTGCCTCCCAAAATACATGATGAAATCCTAAGCAATATACCTGTGGATGTGATCTAACTTAGAAAGATGGTTTTCTTTTGTTATGTTAATGAGGCCATATCAGAGCAGGGTGGGTCCTAACCCATATCCTCGCTAAGTGGAGTCTTATAAAAAGGCAGAATAGACATAGAGACACACACGGGGGAGGCAGATGCCATGTGGCATTGTCTGTCAGCGACGGAAAGCCAAGGATCACTGGTAGACATCAGGAACTAGGAGAGAGGACTACAGAAGGAACTGACAGGACTGAGACCCTGACTTGGACTTTCAGCTTCCAGAACTATGAGAGAATAAATGTCTGTCCTTTAAACCCCCCACTTGTGGTACTCCTGTTACAGCGGCACTTGGAGACTAAGATACCCCACATACTGGCTAAAGTGAGAGGATATAAAGTGGTTACAGTGTTCAATATGCCAGGGCGGGACAGAAGTGAACAGCCAGATGCTTAAAGAGGGGCCTCCTCGAAAAAGAGAAAACCCTCCCCAAGGACGCCCAGCACTAATGCTGCCCTGAACCAAGACAGACAACCCTCTGGGCACTCCAGGGGTGATGGGGAAAGTACAAGTTTAAGTAAGTTTATGATAAAAAATATTAAATGTCAAAGGCAAAAAGCAATCTTGTAAGGCTTCCGTAGAAGCTTAGCTCAGACTGCTTTGTAAACGTGACCTAATCTTTACTGAGGGCGACACCAGAGAGCAGGTGGCAGCAAGGAAATAGGGCACAGAAAGCAGTCATTTCTCTAATGCCACACAGAGACACATGGCAGGGGCCTGCACTGTCACCTGACAAAGTCCACATAGTTTTAGCCAACCTGCAGCTAACGGTGAGTAGGGTTTCTGAGCAAGTATGTTATTGTTGTTGTTAGGTGCCATCGAGTTGGTTCTGACTCATAGCAAGCCCATGTACAACAGAACGAAACACTTCCTGGTCCTGTGCCATCCTCACAAACATTGTTATGCTTGACTCCACTGTTGTAGCCACTGTGTCAACCCATCTAGTTCCAGGTCTTTTTTTTTTTTTGCTGACCCTCTACTCTACCAATCACGATGTTTTTCCCAGGGACTGGTCCCTCCTGATAATATGTCCAAAGTATAAGTCTCCCCATCTTCGCTTCTAATTAGCACTCTGGCTGTACTTCTTCCAAGACAGATTTGGTCATTCTTCTGGCAGTCCATGCCATATGCAATATTCTTCACCAACACCATAATTCAAAGGCATTGATTCTTCCACGGTCTTCCTTAGTCATAGTCCAGCTTTTGCATGCATATGAGGCGACTGAAAACACCATGGCCTTGGGTCAGGTGTACCTTAGTCCTTAAAGTAACATCTTTGCTTTTTAACACTTTAAAGAGGTCTTTGCAGCAGATTTGCCCAATGCAATGTGTCTTTTGATTTCTTGACTGCTGCTTCCATGGGTGTTGATTGTGGATCCAAGTAAAATGAAATCTTTGACTACTTCAATCTTTTCTCCATTTATCATGATGTTGCTTATTGGTCCAGTTGTGAGGACTTTTGTTTTCCTTATGTTGAGGTGTAATCCATACTGAAGGCTGTGGTCTTTGATCTTCATCAGTAAGTGCTTCAAGTTCTCTTCACTTTCAGAAAGCATGGCTGTGTCACCTGCATAGCGCAGGTTGTTAATGGGTCTTCCTCCAACCCTGAAGCTGTGTTCTTCTTCATATAGTCCAGCTTCTCGGATTGTTTGCTCAGCATATAGACTGGATACGTATGGTGAAAGCATACAACCCTGACACACACCTTTTCTGACTTTAAACCACACAGTATCCCCTTGTTCTGTCTGAACAACTGCCTATTGGTCTATGTACAGGTTCTGTATCAGCACAATTAAGTGTTCTGGAATTCCCATTCTTCGCAATGTCATCCATAATTTGTTATGATCCACACAGTCGAATAAAACACAGGTAAACATCCTTCTGGTATTCTCTGCTTTCAGCCAGAATCCATCTGACATCAGCAATGATATCCCTGGTTCCACCTCCTCTTCTGTATCCAACTTGAATTTCTGGCAGTTCCCTGTGGGTGTACTGCTGCAACCACTTTTGTATGATCTTCAGCAAAATATTACTTGTGTGTGATATTAATGGTATTTTTCGATAGTTTCCGAATTCTGTTGGATCACTTTTCTTTGGAACGGGAAAAATATGGATCTCTTCCAGTCAGTTGGCCAGGTAGCTGCCTTCCAAATTTCTTGGCATGTATGAGTGAGCCCTTTCAGCACGCATCCATTTGTTTAAACATCTCAGTTGGTATTCCATCAATTCCTGGAGGTTTGTTTTTTACCAGTGCTTTCAGTTCAGCTTAGATTTCTTCCTTTAGTATCATTGGTTCCTGATCATATGCTACCTCCTGAAATGGTGAATGTAGACCAATTCTTTTTGGTATAGTGACTCTGTGTATTCCTTCCATCTTCTTTTGATGCTTCCTGCATCATTTAGTATTTTCCCCGTAGAATCCTCGAATGTTGCAAATCAAGGTTTGAATTTTTATAATAGATAACAATCTAACTTTATGGTGCACAAAGGCTAAACCTACCCTGCCAGCAATGCATGCAGGAAAAAAAAAAAAAAAAAAAAACTTTAAATTATCTGATATTTTAACACCTAACATCGCTTTTACCATGTCATTTACCAAATGCCAATTGGCTCAAAGTTCTAGATTGAGAGTTGAATATGCAAGGATATTTAAAATGGGCAACAAGCCAGTTGCCATTGAGTTGACTTCGACTCATGGCAACCCCATGTGTGTCAGAGTAAAACGGTGCTCCACAGGATTTCCAGTGGCTGATTTTTTGGAAGTAGATCACCAGGTCTTTCTTCTTAGGTACCTCTGAGTGGATGAGAACCTCCAATCTTTTGGTTAGCAACCGAGCATGTTGAACATTTGCAGCATCCAACCAAACCCAGTGCAGTCGAGTCGGACTCCTAAAATGGGCAGTAGGGAATATTTATTTTTCTAAGTTTCCTGACTTTCAAAGGCTAGCCCTCACTCACTCAGGGAGACACACTGCCCCATGCCCTTCAACCCCCACTTGGTGTTATTATAATTACAGTGAAGAATAAAAGGCAACAGTAAATATGCCCTACTCATGGACTAAGCAATAAAGCATGAAATGGCAATCCCCAAAACATCAATTATCTGGACTAACAGAATCTTAACTTGGCAGGAAATTATTTTTCCTAGATTATTGGCTAAAATTATTTTTCCTAGATTATTTCCTAGTCCCTTGAGGAGGGACTTCAGAAAACAAAGTATCATCCTGGTAGGTCCTTAACAATACCAACTAATCTATAACTCCTCAGCAGGTGTTAACAGAAGCTAAAAACTTCACCATCTGGAAAAGTGCTAAAGTTGTTATTTCTGAGAAATTATACAGGCATGCTAAAGTCAATTTAAATTGCTACTTCAATCACAAGATAGTCAGACAGGATAAAAACAGACTTAGAAGTTATATATGATCACTTAGAATGTGGTTACTTAAAGTCCAGTAGATTAAAAAGAAATCCTTACAATTGAATATGGTAGAGGCTGTATATTTAAATACCTGGGTCAAATGCCAGATACAAACATTCACATTAATCCATTTAAACCACAATGTTTCCCTTAAATGTGTTTTAACACATAAGCTAGTTCAGTATTTAAGTTCATAAAAACAAAATTATCACATCTAGAGTTCACATATCAGTGGTACTGTGAGGAAATCTGTCATTCATGAAAAAGCTGACTTTCCTATTAGAAAAAGCTTAATGTTAACATAAAGATAATACTATATAGAATAGCAAGTTCACCTAGTCACAAACAGCCTTGTTTTCCCACGAACATATTCAAATTATCTATACTGATGACCCCTTATTGATTGTACAGCAACCAGGATGCTTTCTTCACTTTACTTGTGAAGTTTTTAAATAGCTCATCTTTAGGTATTCAGTAAGGAAAGGTAACACATTACTGCAAGAAAAGATTGCTATCTTTTTTTTTCCAACTTCAGAATAAAATTTCTTGAAATGGATAAACATTCAGTTTAAAGTCATATAACAACATGTCCACTTAGGTATTGCTTTGATTTGTAAATTATATCTTGCTTTCTATTTTAAATACAGTATTATGTTGTACGTATGTAGATTCTGCCCAGGTTGTATATTCCCACTCCTCACTTACTATGTCCTTCTCTGACATTCTGCATTTACGACAATAGTAAAAAATCTACTATCCAACTATTTTGCGCATTAACGATTTATGTCTGGCAGTAATGAACACCAAGGTGTGAGGCGAGAGGAACACTGGCTGTGATGGTTATGTGTCAATATGGCTGGGCCAGTAGTTTGGCAGTTATGTAATGATATAGTCATCCTCCATTTTATGATCTGATATGGTCATCCTCCATTTTCGAATAATGCCAAGTTTTGCATAAAAACCTGATCTTTGGAACGTAACCATATCAATAAGTGAGGAGTGTATATATTCATTTTCATATAGAATTGATCAGTGGGAATTTGATCAACTGCCCTTCCTTGGATGGCTATATTTAATCAGGTGGAACGAAACAAAGAACTAGGAGCAAATCTAATCCCCAAACCATCCCTGTTTAATTCAGTTTTTCTGTGACTAAAAATATTTCAAGAGTGATTTAGCTACACAGCTTCCTGAGTCTAAGAAATTCACAAGTTCAGTGGGAACCAGGCATTAATTTCACTATGATTATTATTTTTTTAAACAATGAAAGCTCCTTTACCAGGTTCATTTTCTTTTCCTCAATTAAAACACAACTTCTAAGCTCCTAGGCTTTCCTTCCATGTAAATAGTATATCCACTCAGCCTGACATGAGCAGAATTTATTTATTTTTTGCCTTGGAGGAAAGCCTGTCCTATTTTCTGCACGTGAGATGATAAAGCCCCAGATGCGCTGCCTGGCGCCCCCTGCCCACCCAGCCTGGATGCCTTTTTGTCCTCCTCTGCCTCCATGTTCTTGGGTGGGCATGCGCGGGAGACACAGCACCAGCAGCCTGCTGCTCTCCTGAAGCACATCTGGGCTTTATATCAGGCCTTTAATTAATCCTCAGTGAAAGCCAAGCTATGACATTTTGACTGGGCAGGCTCCAGTTTTGGACAGGTCTTGATTTATTGCGACTGAGTCTCAACCAACGTTGATTTATTTCAGCTTTGGGGAGGAGGGCAAGCTGGGAACAGAACCACACTGTTGAATGTCGAGCACGTGACGTCAGGACAGGGCACAGCCTGCGAGGCCAGGGGACAAACCGCGCAGGGGACGGCCTCCAGCCACACCATGTAGGCAACCTGAGATTTAAACAACATAAAATTGTACGGAACAAAGCAAACAACCATGGAGGAGAGAAGTTGGCTCCTGAAATAGCTGGCAGACTACAACAGGGCAGGAAGCCCAGGTCATATCTCTGGGAAAACAACAAATGCCTCTGCATTCAGGGGACTGTACCCTGGGGCCAGGTTGGCCTCTCGTTGACTGTGGATCACTATGGGGGTGTCGTCTAGGACATCCTCCCTCTTCAGCTGCATCAAACATCTCCTGGTGGAGTAAATAAGGGCAGGTTTCCCATGCTGACTTTAGACAAAGATGAAAGAATCAGCCAACTGGACTAATGGAGCTGCTTGGCTACAGGAAGGCCATCAGCAGTGCCACTTCCTGACGGAGGTCTTCACAACTGCTGTGCTCATCACACTTCCTTGAGCACCACCCCGTTGGGATGGTGACCCCCCCACTCTCCACAGATTGCAGCCAGCAGATGGGCTTCCAGCCAATGCCTGCCTGCAGCCATCAGCAGCCAGCCGTAATGCCTGGCACACACAGGAGCTCAAAAGACGTCTGGAGCCTCTATCACAGGGTCAGCTGCTGACAAAGCTGTTCCTGCCTCCAGTCCCCTAAAAGGTCAAAGGCAAAAGAAAGATGTGGTAGAAGTGCTGGACTGCAAGGAGAAAAGGGACAGGAAAGTGGGGGCCAGGGGCCTGTCAGGTGGCTGCGGGTGGCATGGCCTCAGCAGGGGAAAGACCATGGCCTCTGGGGTCAGTGGCAGCGAGATTCCAATCCCATTGCAGCCACTGCTTGCCCTGGGCAAGTCCCTTAGCCAGCCGAGCCTCCTTTTCTTCATCGGCAAAATGGGGATACAAACACTCATATTGTAGGACGATTGTGAAGGACAGAGAAAAAGCCGTAGGCAGGGCTGTTTGCAAGGACGCAATAATCTGTACCCAGGACTACTGTGTGAAGGACGCTGTGACAGGTGTGAGGTAACTGTCGGCTCTACGACTAGACTGGAAAGGGAAACCCGTAAGCAGCACCTCAGTTAAATAGCAACACACACGTGCAGACAAGCCACGTTGTGGGTGGGAAGTCCTTATTCCTGGAAAGACTCGGGTGGTAACTTGAGGGGATCTGCCAGGACTTGGGAATGTGCCCCACCCAGGTAGGGGCCAAGCTATGGGACTCTGGAACCCAGAGACCCTCTTTCATCCCCAGGTACTGTTAGCCTCACCAAAACACTGACTGCAGTGAACTAAATAGCCAGAGTCAAAGCCAACAATTACACAACAAAATGCAATGTTTTGTCACTGAAACCAGAATATTTAATTTTTACTGTCCCCTTTTAAAGTAAAGTTAAAGTTATCTGAGCAGACTTATTTGCTAACTTTAGAAATCAAAACTCGCTTCAAATCTAAATGATACTCTAGTTTGCAAAGGGATTATGAAGCCATCGGGAGGCTGTGGGGCCTTGGGTGGGAAGTGCTGTGCAGTCACAAGACCTCTTAAATACAGGGCTCTGGGTCTGAGCACCAGGGATGGCTGCAGCCCCATAAGGCTTCTGCATGGAGAGCAGGGAGCGACCACATAGCCAGGAGCTGGGCACCAGGGCTGCAGGGAGGAAGCAGGAGAACATGCTTGGCCCCGAAGTCCAAGGGTAGCTGAGGAACAGACTGCACACCCAGCCACTCCCCCGCAAAATAAACTTCAGACAGCAGGACGGGGTAAAGAAGCCACTGCCTGTGATCCTGAGCCCTCCCCACAACTCCACTGGAGAACGGAGGTTGGGATGGCAGCGCATTTCTGCCTGACCGCCATCTTAAAGCTGTCAGTATTCCCCATTAGTCTTCATCAGTCAGTGAACAGAAGATGAAGGTTGAGGGTAATATGTACACATGCTTGTACCTGCCAGCACACGACCTAACAGCATGTCCTGTTTCCTCATTTGATTGTCAGCTTCTAGGGGAAGATGACTGTGTGTGTGTGTGAGTATATGTATGTGTGTGTATGCATGTGTGCATGTCTGTGGTGTACACGTGTGCGTGAGTGTGAATGTACACGTGTGCACAGATGTTTGCATGTGTCTGTGTGAGTGTACATGTGTGCATGAAAGTGAATGTACATGTGTGTGTACTGGTATTTGCGTGCGAGTGGGTCTGTGTGAGTGTTGTGTGCATGAATGTGAATGTACATGTGTGTGCAGATGTTTGTGTCTGTGTGTGTACATGTGTTCATTAATGTGAATGTACGTGTGTGTGCACAGACGTTTGTGTGTGTGTACATGTGTGCACGAATGTGAATGTACGCGTCTGCACAGAGGTTAGCGTGTGTGAGTGTGTCTGTTAGTCTGTACATGAATGTGAATGTACGTGAGTGCGCTGGTGTTTGCATGTGTGAGAGTGCCTGTGTGAGTGTATGTGAATGTGAATGTACATGTGTGTGCACAGATGTTTGTGTGTCTGAGTATGTGCATGAATATGAATGTACATGTGTCTGCACAGATGTTTGCATGTGAGTGTGTCTGTGTGAGTGTATGTGTGCATGAATGTAATGTACATGTGCACAGATGGTTGCGTGTGTGTGTATGTGTGCATCTGAATGTACGTGTGTGTGTACAGATGTGTGTCTGTGTACGTGTGTGCATGAATGTGAATGTACGTGTCTGCACAGATGTTTGCATGTGAGTGTGTCTGTGTGCATGAATGCGAATGTACTGTGTGTGCACAGATGGTTGCGTGTGTACATGTGTGCATGAATGTGAATGTACATGTGTCTGCACAGATGTTTGCACGTGTGAGGGCGTCTGTGTATGTGTGCATGAATGTCAATGTATGTGTCTGCACAGATGTTTGCGTTCTCTGTTCGTGCATGAATGTGAATGTATGTGTGTGCACTGATGTTTGCATGTGAGTGTGTCCATGTGTGTGTGCATGAATGTGAATGTACGTGTTCACAGATGTTTGCATGTGTGTGTGTGAGTGTGCGTATGTGTCTGAGTGTGTCTGCAAGCATGTCTACATTAACTTTAACCAGTACACATATTCTCAGGTACGCTAAAGCTCCATTTAGTGTACATAAACCACAGAGTTCCGTATGCCAATTTTCAAAGCTGAATTCTAGCAGAATTATAAACAACAACAAACCAAACAAAAACACCTGACATGAAGCAATATAGCGTGACCTGTGAATTCAGTTCACCTTCTAAAAATATTTAAAGAGAAGTTTGTTCAAGAAATAAAAAACCTGACACCGGTTTTGGGCCAGCGCAGTGATGAAATAATACACACTCTCTCGAGATGTTCTCCTCTGAAGGGACCTTTTAACTAAAATAGGCGAACAGTTTTCTTAGAGGACACAGTGTATTTGCTTCCCAGATGAACAGCCAATAATTTCATCAAGAAGACGCCGGCGGCTTGCTCAGGAGCAGGTCTGTCGTAGAACTCACCCGAGGGCCTTCCTCTCTCTCCCAGAGGCCAGTGTGCTCTGTAGCAGACTTACATTTTTACAAAAACACTCATAGGTAAAACCGAAATTAATGTGGGGGTGTAAGTAATATGTTATATGCTTATATATTAGACAGAATAACTGATCAATAAATGGGCCACACCATTTTTTATGGATTTCTTTTTCTTCTATTTTCCATTTAAGAACTTAACCTAAGATTTCCCTTTGCTAAACAATTTACCAGTTTTGTCCTGAATTTCTTCTATCAAAAAATATCATGGGCATCTTTGAGATACATATAATTTGGGTGAGGAAGTAAACTTCGCTTAGATTTCATTATTCCCGTGAACAAAACTACCCAGAAGGGAGCAGAAAACGAGAGTGAAGTAAAGCACTATTCCCAGCTACGCATCTTCCCTCTTCATCTTCCTTCATGACACGTAGCTTCTCATTTCCTTCTGATCATGACTCTAATCCTCAAACTGAGACATGGCGATTTGAAAGCAGGGATTGTTGCTTTTCTGTTTCAATGATTCTAAACGCAATACAGTGAAGTATGGCCTTTCCCACGGCTATTTGCTCCCAGAGAGTTGGAAATGTACTGGCATGATCTGCAGTCGTCTTTTTTTTTTCTTTCATATTTTTAAATAACTAAAGATTAGCGCAGAAATCCAGGAATCAGGATTTGCCGCCGGCCTTGAAGGCGAGCCACTGAGCCCCTGTGGAGTTAGAATATCCACATCTCTGTAATGAGGACAATCACCAATTAGTTCATAAAAATCCTTTGAGATCCTCAGGAAAAAAATGCTATGTAAATGCAAAGAATTACACAGGACCCTCCAGAAAGCTTGGGTAATGAACTCTGTTTACTCCTTTAGGGTATGAGTCACACCAGGAAAGCTATAAATGCTTAATTTTCTTGTATTATTGCCAAAAAGAGTGCACCACGGGCCTTGATGAAGTCCCTGTTAAACAAAGACTTGGATTTTTGCAACTAGTGAAGTTTGGGAGTCTTCAAAATTAAGTGGAAAAACCATACAGAAAGGTGCAGCTAAAATGCTCATCACAACTACATGTTTTCTTAGTCTGAAGCTGAAGATCTTAAAGGTGTTAAGTTTTTCCAGAATACCACCTGACAACTGACGCTCTGCCTACTTATAAGATTACTGGTCAGAGAAAAATAAGTTACATAGAACCTGTCTAGTCTAAAAACCAAAGTCCCAAAGATGTCTACTCTGTTTTTTATTAATCCTATGTCAACAACTAGATGCCTTCTAAGGTCCTTTACATAACAGATCTGGGACTCTCTGGGTTGCAGAAGGGTCCTGATCTGCAGCTGGTACCCCGGGGAGGCACAGTGATTCCTTTGATATTGCTGTCCCCAAGGACAGCATGTCCTAGAAGGTGGAAGCTGCCCATTTGGCCATGACATTGGTTACAGCCACGCCCAAAGCTCCCTGGGCACTCTCACTCCAGGGAGAGACGGGGAGTTTTCAGTGTGTCCGTGTAAGTGACAGCACTGTGTGGCTACTGTCCCCATCAGCTGGTCAGTGGGGAGAGGCCAGCTACGGTGTCAAATCACATATCACTACAGAGAGCAATGACAAAAACTGCTTATCCCAAACATTACATCATAGAAGCATCCGGTTTTGTTCTCCTGTGTGCACCCTTCTTTGGGATTGCTATGTGAGGAAGCTGGTTTTAGAATACGCAGCTCTGTGTTTAAGAAAACACTCTAAGACTACGAATACAGAGTCGCCTTGAGGTGTCCAATACGGGAAGCGATAGCTTGAAATGGGACTTGAAATGTGGCTGATCCAAGCTGAGATGTGCTGTACACGTTACACACCGGATTTTGAGGACTGAGCACAAAAAAGAATGTAAAATGTCTTGGTAATTTATCATATTTATTACGTGTTTAAATGAGTATTTTGGATTAAATAAAGTATATTATCTGGGTTAAATAAAGTACATTATTAAAATTAATGTCACCTGTTTCTTTGAATCTAAAGTTATGTAAAATTATGTGGCTTGTATTTTGTTTTTTTCTTTTTTTATCATATTTCTACTAGATAGGGCTGTCCAGTAGTATCTTTTATCCTGGTATGGAAAAAGAAAGAGATGTTAGCTTAAACTAACCCCGAATAACTGATGAAGATAGGAGGGGTTAAAAAAAACAAAACAAAACATGGCACTGGGTGGTATATGTGATTTGTTTCCCATAGGACTTAAAAATGTCAAAACAGGAGAAAATAACCCATGTCACAAAACAGCATCTTCTGTTAGCAGACTTACAAAAGACAACATCTCTTTTATGCTGGATGGTAAATAAGGGCTGTGTGAAAAAGAAGCGTTTGTGAGGCTGGGATCATCTGAGATTATGAGTCTTACACTACATAAGCATTTCGCCCTGAAGGTGAGACAATCACGGTGCAGAAGGGGGAAGTGGCTGAGGCTCCACAGCGGGGAAGGAGCAGCGCCAGGCTGAGGACCCAAAACAGAGCGGCAGAACGCTCCATCCAGACCACACAGCTCTTCCTCACCTGAAAAGCCTCCAGAAAGAGCAGTGCACAGACCTGCAGGGTTTCAGGTTCCAATGCGATAAATCCATACGTATACAATGCATTGTAATAAAAACAGCCCTGAGGTTAGTGCCCCTAGGAACGACATGATGGAGGTCAAATCTCTGCACAGGTTTGTGTAGGTGCTAACTTAAAGAAACTGCTGTCTGCCGGTCACAGCGGCCACCAGGGGCCAAGGGCACCAGAGGCGCAAGCCATCCTAGACCTGCCAGGTATCCAGAGGCGAGGTAGAGAGCACGCCTAGCCCCACCTTCCCTTCTCTCTCTGGATCAGATGTAGGGAAGGGGGTGGAGGGAGCAAAAAAAAAAAAAAAAAAGCTATATAAAAAACACCACTGGCAACTCCGGAGAAAGGGTGACTGATTAATTGAACTTGTTTCATAAACATTCGCTGCCTTCACCATTACACCATAACATTTAGGATCGCTCCACAGCACTTGTGACTACTGCAGTGATTCCTCTGTGAAGACAGTCTGGCTTCTTCACGCACCCCAATGACTTTCGAGGTGGTCTGATGCTAGCTGTGTTCCCAGGGCCTGCACTCCAGGCTCAGGGCTACTGTAAGAATCTAGGACTTTCTAATGCAAAGAAAACAGCAACAGGGGCCATGCATTTGATCTGGGTAATGTAATAGATAGGGTGATCCAACTGCAAAGTTTCTAAAAAGAATACGCTTTCCCCACATACTGATTCTAGTAACCAGAGCTAAGGAAACAGTCTCCAGGGAGAGGCTAATGTCTTCCCAAGAAGACCAGTCAGAAAGTTCAGCTGCTCTATCTTTGGACCATTAATGCTAGATGTTGAGTCAGGCTATATCCCAAAACACCTACAACTGAAAAGTAATTCTTCTTAAATGAAAACTGGCATATTAAGTGTACCCTCTGGGTTTGGGGAATGTTTCCCACCCCAGAATAAATGTTTAAGCACAAAGAGACAGTAATGGTCACTCTGCTGATAACTACGTTTCATTCAGTAATCCATCAAGTACGAAAAAATGGCAGAGAAAATGGACCTTTATATTTTAATTTCCTGGTGCCTGTTCTTTCCCTCACTTAAAAAAAAAAAATGTTCAGTTTGTCAAAAGAATAAGCAGAAATCACTAGAATATGATACGCCCTCCCTGTCGCGCTAATTCGTTTTCAAGGGAAAAGAATTACACAGAGAAAGGACGCCACCACACACATATAATGACAGTATTAACCATTCTGACTTGCAACATAAATTGGATCATTAAATGATTTAAATGTTCCTCATTAAGTTTTATTAGCCTCAATTTTTAACTTTTTTTCTTCCTCTTAAAATTAAAAATGAGCCTTCCTTCGACTTTGCACGCCTTCAGGCAGCACTCAGATTAGGTGAGGTCTCCAGGGAATCACAGACTAGTCTGCAGGGAAAGACACCTTCATAACCTCATAACCGAATCCATGGGAGTGCCCTTCGGAGTTTCTAAGTCCTTCATAAAAATTAAAATCCAAGGGTACACCTTTTAAGCTTTTTCAAACTTAAAGGGAGAAAAAGAATTCACAGTCTTATCATTTCAGTGTCTACCATTTCTAATTACTAAGATGTGACCCCATCAGAGAATTTCGGGAGAGTACCAACTTTTTTGAGCCTTTACTAAGTAGGTTAAGCACTTTATTATCGGATGGGGTAAAATTTGAAAACTTCAAATACAGTTATACAGTCTTATCCAAATGTGAAATGTAACACCTACTGACTGATGAGCGTGGTACCTAAGAAAAGAAAGAAAGAAAGAAAAAAATACCAGAGATCTTCCTCTCTCCAAGGCTAACGTGTCTGAGCTGTCCATGTGATATACACAGGCCAACCAAATTAAAAATAAAATAAAATAAAATAAATAATATAATAAATAAAATAAAGAAAGCCACACACACCAACAAAAACCTTTACATGTTTGCTTCTAAAATCAAAGAGGTTACATTAAAAAGTGGAGTATTCAGAAACTGGAAAATAAGTAGACATTTGGTCAGAAAATTTTCAAATGTGTGGAATTTTATATCAAACACAAAAATACAGAGCTTCACCTCGTCAGGCACACACAGAAAGACGTCCAGTGACTGGGAAGAAAACACAGGCGACCACCTACTAAATGCACTAAGAGTTCACAGCCACATTTCACATGGATCTTCCCTTCTGCTGTGCAAAAAACGAATCAAGGAGAGAGTCCTTCAGTCACATAATTTGCTCAGGTATTGCAAATTGATTCTTTAAGAAAGTTAAGATGTTGTAAACATGCCTCGATTATATTCTCATTTGCCTCAGTTTACTGGTTCCCAAACTTGGAAGCCCAGTGTCCAAAAGACACTGTAGAAGCTAGTTTTCTTCCTCAGAGAACAAAGCACAATAATTCTTTTAAGAAGACTAAATTCCAGTTGCAGAAAAAAACAAAAAACAATGCTATGTCAAAAAATGACAATAATACGCCTTTTTTTCACCTTGGAAACCTTGGACTTGAAGGAAGCTTGCTGTGTAGCTCTTCCTGGCCTCCAGATGAATTCTAAGACCATCACTGTGACACCAGCATCAGACACCACAGGGGTGGCCTGGACATAAGGCACACACAGTCGCTGAGGAGCAGGAAACGCAGCCAGATGGTTCTGCTGAGGGAAGCGCTTTTTTTTTTCTTTCTAAACCAAAAAGCACTAATAGGTCAAACACAAAAATGCAGATACCGTAAAACGGAAAGCTAACAGGGTAACAGGGAGATTTATGTAAATAAGACAAGCTCAGTTTTGTATTATGTTCCCAATCTACATCAGTAAACGGCTGTAGGAAAAAAAGAAGGAAAAATAACCCAGCAGAATTGACAGAAAAGTTATTAGCAATCCTTAAATAGAAACTGCTGCCGAGTTCTGGAAGCCAACGCCATACAAGTTGTGCTACACTGAGCGCCTATGAATTATCATAAAAACTTCTTTTAAATGAATCTTTAAATACCAAGTCTAAGTAACTATAGTCTATACTCTGGTTCTTACACATCCAACGTAATGTAATTATTAAGAATCAGTCACATGTAGTCTGGGCCTGGGCTGAAACATGCATGCGGGTGGCTGGAGCTGCCGCCATCTTGGACTCATGACAGGAAGGCCAGAGTAACCCTGGGATTGTACAGCCGGCCCTCTGCCACCAGCCCTGGGCTTCCCATAGGAGTAAACAGGGAACCCCAAGATCTGGTGGACAATATAACGGAAAGACCACAAAAGACTGGAGTTCCATTGAGACTCTGATAAAAACTATAGTATCTTAAAGTCAACTAATACCTCTGAAAAATGAAGAGGCTGGGCAGGATAATGCATAACGTTGCTCCAGTGTCTAAAAGTACAAGGGTTGAGATTTGTTCATCCCCCCAAGGTGTTCATTTGAGAAATATGCCTTGAGCCCTTGTGATCCAGGGCCTGTGACAGGCACTAGAGCTACAAACATGAACCAGCCTGGTCTGTCACACTGAGTCCATGTGGTCCTGAAAAAGCCACCCACCAACCCTGGGGTAGAGGACCTCCCACCCAAAAACCACAGAAGTGTGAATAAAGGGTAAGAGGCCCACATAGGAAATGGCCAACTCTCCTGGTGAGGTGGTTGGGGAGGAAGCCCTCCAGGAGGCAGCTCAGGCCACACCTTGATCTGCAGGGAGATTTCAAGAGGAGAGCAGCAGGGGCCAGGCACAGAGTAAACACAACCCCAGGGACACAGGAATGTTCTTCATGTGAGTGATGAGGATAAAACCAGAAGAGGCCTAGAACTTCACACTCCCAACACCAGCCTTTATCCTGCAGTGAGGACACAGGAGGTGGTTTAAAGGAGAAATAACATGATTGGATCTGTGTTTCAGAAGATAATTCCGCAGCAGTGTGGAAGGCACAGAGGACATGTCACGTGTAGCACACAGCAGCCACTCAATAAAATGGACAGGACGGGCAGCCAATGAGGAGGCTGGGAAGTAATCATCCTAG
Source organism: Loxodonta africana (assembly GCF_030014295.1). NCBI lineage: Eukaryota > Metazoa > Chordata > Mammalia > Proboscidea > Elephantidae > Loxodonta > Loxodonta africana. The sequence continues at coordinate 40,152,661 of NC_087342.1, forward strand.
TGGTTCAGGAATAAGGTGATCCAGGGCTAACAAAAAGAAAGATGGTTGAGGAAGTGGAACCAAGGAAGAGAACTAAAAAAAACACCAGAAGCATCAAAAGTTGCCCAGGTTAGAACTGGGCAACTTACCGTGGAGAATGAGGAGGGTGCAAACAGTATCTGCAGGGTCTTAGATTCTACAAAACCATGTGTTCAGGCAGCTAACCCAGGGGTGGGGACATGCTGTGCATGCTTCCTGGGGGCGGGGGGTGGGGGAGGGAGGATAAGGTGGCATGGAAGAGTGACTCTCAATTTTAGAAATATTAGTTTTCAGGTGTATGTGGGACATCTACATGAAAATGAGTCAGGAGCAGGGAAGACAGAGGACAGTGGTCACATCACGCTTAGAGCACAGACCCTGGATCAGCAAACCTTTGATGTAGCTGCATCTGGGGTGACTTAAAAACATGCCTGCAGGTTCTTTGACACTCCTTCCACTGAGTGGTGGATGGGGTTCCATCCCTCTTCCTGAACATGGCCTGACCGTGGTAGTCCTTCTAAAGAACACAGTGTAGCAGGGTGATGCTGTGTGACTTCTGTGGCAGGTGACAGAAATGGACTAGGGCTTCTGCATGGCACTCCATCAGGACGCATGTCTACAGGTTCCTGACCTGCCATCGGAAGTCTAGCTAGTGTGAAGCTACCAGGCTGGGAGATCAGGTGGAGAGAACACAAAGAGATAGAGACCTGGCTATTTAAGTCTTCTCAGCCTAGGTGGCAGACAAGGCAGAGGGCGCCCTGGAGATAACTCCAGACCCAACCATTCTCTGCTACAACCTTGAGCAAGAACCCCCAATCTGAGCCCAGTCAAACTCTACAATTATGAGATAGAACAACAATGAATAGTTGCTGTGTGTTTTATGGCACCAGATTGGGAGAGCTGGTTATGCAGCATTAGATGCCTGAAACATCAGCTCTCCCCTTGCCGGCTGGCTGATCTGAGGCAAACTCAATTATTTTACCTTCCTAGGACTTAGGTTTTGCCTCTAAGGAAATAAAGAAGCCCAGCTATCCCAAAAACCTGTGGTGGAAGTTAAGCTTGTAAAAAGTGTCAAGTAGTTGATACATTTTCAGTACTCCCTAAGGCCCTAAACTTGAAAATAAAGGCTAAGTGAGTATTATAATCCACGGTATTTCAGATTCAGCAAAGGCCTGCTCTTTAAAACAAAACAAAAACCTGACAATTAGAGCTATTCAAAAGTAAAGGCACACTTTGGGATGTACTAGTTTCTGTTATTCAAACACAGACTGGTCAACCAGCTCTCAAACTTGCTTCAAAGATGGAAGGCGAGCTGTGCCTTAATATCATAAAAAGTCTAGCTGGTTTAAAAGCTGTCATTAAATATTTCTGATACAAACTCATATGACAATCAAAGTTTTTATGTAGTTTAGCCCTTTATTATCAGCTTTTTGATATTCCATCCTATATGGAAAACGTGACTTAGGAAAAAGAAAGGAAGGCTTGTAACCACCAAGAGCAATGTAGTGCTGCTCCTCACACAGTGCCAGTGTTGATAAAATACAAAGTATGAGGCCATAACCAGGAATTTACCATGCTCTTTTTTTAAGAAGGCTTGCAGTTCACAGCAGCCTGGAAGTCCCCCACCCGCCACTTGAGACACAGAGAGAAGGAGGAATAAAAGCAAAGAGTTAAGGCCTTAGAAGGGAGCGGGAGCGAGGGAGGAAGAAGAGGAGGGAGAAAGAGAGACTATGAATGAGAATGAATTAGCAAAGAGTCTACTGAAATGCTTCACTAGGCCAACAAAATTTCTTTGAGCCCCACTAGACTTCAACATCCCAGAGCCCTATACCATGCACAATTAAACAAACAAACCAGTACTTCATTAGGGGTAATTTTAATAGTTGACTCATTTGGACCAGCAGTCAAGTGATGGCTTTGCTTTCCCAAAGGGCTAGCTGAGGGTTCACTACAATGAAGCTTTCAGCTGCCTGTGACAAAGGACAATGGAATTTAAACCATCCAGGCCAAGGCTTCACACTTCTCAGTTTCAGTTTTTTGAAGATAAGGATCAAATGAAGTGTATTTCTGTTAAACGTGTATTTCCTGTACAGGGCTGATATCGTCTTCAAATTATATGATTGTACTACTATTAAATTAATCCTAAGTGCAGAGAAGTGTCTGACTTAGAACATAGGACCTGGGCTTTTAACTTTCAGCTCTGTTTTACCATTTCTTTCCAGCTCAATTTCTCATACTTGAGTCGAGGCCTTTGTTTCACAAGATGAGCAGGATCTTTGAAGGCCATTAGTCAGCGCGCTAATTGACTTGTAATTACTGGTGAGAGACACATGTTTGTTAGATGGTCAACTCCTGATGTCGGTGAGAGGAAAAAAAAAACCAACTGGAATCTCACAAGAGTGGCTAAACATACCAGAAACCAACTCACAATGGTAGTGAGGGGCTCTGCTATAGGCAACGGGTGAGTCAGGAGGCAGAAGTGGAAGCCACTGCTCACTGGGGGGACTTCCAGCAAATGGCTTCTCCTTTCAAAGCTGGTTTCCTCATATGAAAAACAGAACAGTTCTTGTCCTACCAGCCACAGTCAGAGATTTGTCAGGTGAACCAAATCCAAAGATGGAAACGATAGAGCAGTACAAAATATGACAGGACAATATCTGTGGTTTAAAAATGGTCCTGTGAAGGCTCTTTGTATCTTGTTTTCAAACTTGAAATGTAAGATCCAGTAAAAATCAGCAAGTACTTCTTGACCTAATGGAGACCAGGTAGAGAAGAAACCGATGACACCACGAGGCCCTCTGGATGCTGATTTTTCTGCCTGTTTACTAGTTAGAAAGGAACCCTGGTGGTGCAGTGGTTAAGCACTGGGCTGCTAACCAAAAGGTTCCAACCTACCAGCTGTTCCACGGGAGAAACGTGGCAGTCTGCTTCCGTAAAGATTTATACCCTTGGAAACCTTATGGGGCAGTTCTACTCTGTCCTATAGGGTCGCTATGATTGGGAATCAACTCAGCGGCACATAACAACAACTGGTTAGACGGAGGCAGGTGCAGCTGTGCTCCTGAGCGGTGAGGACCTGGTCACAGGCTCCAGAAGTGCAAGGCCGCACCCTCCAGGATGCAGCCTGTCTCCTCCAGGCCCTCACTGAGGAGCACCCACACACCCCCACGCAGAGAAGGCAAGCGGCCCTGCCCCCGGAGGCTGAGGCACACCACTTCGTCCCATGAGTCAGAGCCGAAAGCCAGTCTGAGAACAATGATATGTACTCTGAATATGTGGACGTGTGGTGGGGGGAGGAAATGAAATTACACGTGTAAAAGCCCAAAATGATACTGCAGAATGCTTCTGTCTTCTGACTGTGCAGTTTGCATAGACTCTCTACAAAAAAAAAAAAAAAAATACAAAAGCCACTGTCAAATAACTTTGTATAAGATTACATCCAATTAAAAATGTATTTCGGAACAAAGTGATCTACCTCTGAGTTTGTTTTTGTGGGGGGGGGGGGTCTGAATGGGGGGTAGGATCAGGAGAAGGGAAGGGGTCGAAGAGTGTGAAGAGCCTCCACAAGAACAGAGCCTGGGATGGACATCTACCTGCCTTTATTTAGAGGAGACCCTTCTGAACTCACAGAAACACTGTGAATGTCACACAAACAGGTGTCCGAACAAGCAGATGAGGGTACTTTATCTTGCAAACTAACAAGTCTAATTTTCCTTTCTAAATCAGGACCTGTGTCATTCCTTCTTTTTTCCAGCTGTTCAGGGAGCCTCTTTGTAAACCTAAGAATAAGGTCCAGCAATAGTAGAATCTACGGGTGCCTGGGAAACTTTCCTCAATATGAGGACATACGGGAACTAGTCAGTTCCCTTTGTGGTTTGCAGGCACCAATAGAGACAATGGCTTGGAAACATTTTACTTGGCTCAAGTAAATCCCTCACAACTAAACCCAAACGTGGTCAGGTCACCCAACCCAGTGCCGTTGAGTCGATTCCCACGGTCAGGTCACACTCGGAGAGAAATCTTCCATTTATGCTAAGTGCAGGAAATAATCTAAAAGGAATAGAACGCATTTCATTTTTATAAATTTTATAAAGACATGATTAGGAAAGGAGATTGAATTCAATTTAAGTATCTGTAGGGCATCTGTTATGTACCAGGCATGTTGACAGGCACGATTAAGGATAACAAACACCACCATCACCACCAAGTTTCTGCCTCCAAGGAGCTTCCTTGAGGGAGAGAGACTGAAGGTAACTACGTCTATCCCAGATTAGTGGAGGAAGGGGTCCAGTCTCAGAGATCTCACTCTTGAAGTAATGGGGTAAGCCCAGGCATTCTCTCCATAATATGCGGAAAAAAACAGCAAATGTTATCTCAACTACATTTCAAAACTCTGAGAGGTAGTTGCAGAAGCTACACGAAGGAGTAATTTTGTCTTTTTCTATAGAAACTTTCCTACTAATTTCCAGATGAGGCTCAAATCTACAATGCAAAGACACTCCCTTAAAGGATCTCAATTTTGCCATTAAATAACTCTGCTCCTGTAAATCTGTATTTGTGAACTAATGAGGCTTAGTGGAAGCCCAATTCAATTTTTTTCTTTTCTAAAGCACACAGACTTTCACTTCACAGTACCCCAAATTCGTCATTTTGGGGCATAATCGGCTTGCATGCACAATGCATCTGTAGTTTCTAGAGCACTTCTAAAATCTACATAAGAAAACCCTTTGGGGACTCTAAGAGGACAATGACTTTTAAATATTCCTTAAAATATGGCATAAATAGAGGAAGAGGACATAGAACAACTCACCGGCCAGTGTTAAAGGTATTTCACTAGCAAGTAAAAGTGTCAAAGTTTTATTCACACAAGACCCCTATTCCTCACGTTTCCTCAGGGAAGGTGCAGGCCCAGGCCTCAAGATGACAGCACCAGGTGACAGGATAACCAGCACACAGGTCCTACATCGATCACGGAGATCCACCTGATTTCAGGACCCAATTGGCTCTACAAATCACCAGTTATCTTAGTTTTAGGAAAATCAATACCGATCTTAAAAGTGCCAGTGAGCCAACACACACAGGAAGGCTCAAACCCTTTCTTTACCTAAGGAAACAGTACAAGGGAAATTTCTGTGACTTCACTGGTATGACTGCATTGCAGAAAATAAGCAGAAGAGATGTTTTCCAGGCATGAAGGACATAGGGGCAGAAAACTTGATGTGTTTCTCTGCCTTAGGGGACGCTCTACTCAGAAAAGGTTTTTGCTTTATGACTTTGGTTACGAAGCCCAGGCTAAGACAGCAGCACCTGACAACCAAGAAGTCTCAGAAAGCAAGAGCAGAGCACAGGATCTCTGCCAATGGCCTATGAAGACAAAGTGTTGAATTTGAGCAAACAACTACCTGCAAGGAAGGTCTAGATATGTTGGAAAAAACATATGGTATTTTAGAATGAGTTAAAAAAACAGTGGGATTTTGACTTTTAGCTTGTCTTCTGTGTGTGTGTGTGCATGTGTGTGTAAGAGAGAGCGACAGAGAGAGGCAGGCCATAGTTTACAGAGGCAATTGCATCTACATCACATGAGTGGGTAGTTTTGTGCTATCACAACTAAACTAACTAGCCAGTTTTTGTTCTTGGGCAAAAATGTGTGTGAGGTGGGAGATGCTAGTGAAAGGACAGACAGCTGATTAACAGGGAGGGGCTGGGAGGAAAGCGCACAGAAGGGAGTCTCAGCACGGCGGGAAAATGGAGCTATGGACTGACAGATGCACTGGGGGGTAAGGGCAGAAGCTGAATATAAAAACCAGTACCATAATCTAAATGTATAAGGACACCCTTGTTTTCCCAGGACTTTTACTCTCAGGAATACAACCAAGATTTTCTGAGGTACGAATGGCCATTTCATAACCCACGAGAATGTGATGACACTTGGCATCAATGGGAGCGACGGGTGGGGCAGGGGGACATGCTTCCACCCTGATGTGCTTAGGGTAACTGTGACCCATTAGAGCTAGCAGGGTGTCTACACAAGCGTCAGACCCACCCCACAGGCACTGTGTGGTGAATATGCACTCCATTCTGTATTCCTTTGCATTCTCTCCACACACACACACATTTGCCAAGAATGAATTTTCTAATTGAACGTCGTATGCTCAAATTTATGTTTAAAATCAAGCTGAATATGTGATCTAAAAATGCAACTTGATGAAAAATCCACTCTAGAAATATGGGTGGTATAGCCTTCTCTCATTAAAACAATAAACAGCTTCTGGGACTTAGGGTCCTGGCTACTCCTAGGATATCATTTCCCACCAGTTTAGACCTGGCCGGATAAAACATGGCAACTATGGCTTTCTGCAGTTTTCCTAGTTTATTGTAAAGAATACACAGAAAACTTAAAGTTTACTGTAAAATATTTAAGACATAACCATAGATGACAGAACAAAGAAGCAAAAAGGAGAAATGGCAAACTGAATTTGTTATATAGAGTTTTCCACAACTAGATCAAGAAAGTGTTTTCTTCCTTCACTTGGGTGTGAATGGTATATTCTTTTGGAAGAGAAACAGGTTGTTTAATCTAAACATTTTAAGTTTCAAAAAAGTCGTAAATTGCTACACATTTGTTTTGTTTTTTCTATAAATTAAGGTGGTTCTTTCCTATGTTCTTTGTTCATTTTGGGCCCTGAGTTACATTTCTGTACGTGCTTGGTTTATAATGAGCATTTAGAAGAATATGAAACCATCATATTCTTCTAAATGCAGATAAAGAAAATATTATTTACTTATTTTCATTTTTCCTCAGAGTATACTTCAAACATTTTCCCCCAATGAAAAACAAGTCAGTACCATATATAAATGTGTATGTGTGTATACATATATATATATATATATAACAAAAATAAACATACAATTTTAAATACTTGCAAAAGATCAAAATAAAAAATCAACAAGCATTACAGCCACATTCAATGATCAGGCCAGTGGTATATTTTCCTGTCAAGCAAGAACATTTCATAACCCACATAAGTATGAATACAGAATTAGACCCCTGGCTGAATAGAAATCTTATCACTGACATTATTCCCTAATTAATAAAGATATTGTTTGGGTGGGTTTTTACAGGAAACACCCCAGGGCATCTCTGCAGATACTTACAGGATGCTGTCCACTGCAATACAAAGGCAATGGTGACTATGAAGGACAGTTACGGTGACGGTGCCGTTAAGAGAGCGAGCGCTCGACAGTCCTAGTGTGTCCGACCTGCTATCATTTTGTGACAAAGACACAACCTTTGCTCTGCCTTCCTGTCTTAAGAAACCTTACTAAAACACAGATGCTGGAACCACTAACACTTTAGACAACTGAAACTCAACAAGAATTCCAGCAATGATCCTGCATAGACATAAGTGTTTTTTGCTCATGATGTCACAACCAACTGGCACAAAAAAACAAACAAAACTCGCTGACATCGAGTCGGTTCCGACTCATAGTGACCCTGTAGAAAAAGAGTAGAACTGCACCTGTAGGGTTTACAAAGAGCAGCTGGTAGATTCGAACTGCTGACCTTTTGGTTAGCAGCCGAGCTCTTAACCACTATGCTGCCAGGGTTTCAACCAATAAGCAAGCTTCTCTTAAATAATATCTCAGAAAGTGTAGGTGACATCTTTTCCTTCTGATTGTGTGAGTTAAGACAGGATGCAAAGTGCTGGTAGCAAACTGAGGGATGGGGAAGGAAGCACTGGGAAACAGTGGTCCACCTGTCGGGTTCAGTCAACACTCTCCTCTCCCTCCCAGGACCCTCCCTCACAGAAGGGGTTCCCCAGTGCAGAAAACTGTGATGAAGGTGAGTACACTTACAGGACAACAGCCGGAGCAGGATGCACACCTGAAGTAAGCATCTCTGCCCAACACACCTTCCACCCTCACCTGATCTGCTCAGTATAAAGACTAACTCAGTGAGCGCTGATAGCTGTCTCAGCCGGGGACTCTCGTCTTCCAGACTCTTCCCTGCCGTCTGGACCACAAATGGCAGGAAGACAAAAGGGCATGGAAGGTGATCGAGATCCCACTGCTAATGTCCATGTTCCCACAGTGCAGTATAATCTGGTTACGAGCCCACTCAGGAGTCAGGCCTGGCTGGAATTCTGCCTTCATTTGCCTCCACTGGTGGCTCTGGGCAAATGTCACCTACAAGAACTCAGTGCCGTCAATCGATTCTGACTCACAGCTACCCTACAGGGCAGAGTAGAAGTGCCCCATACAGTTTCCAAGGAGCACCTGGTGGATTCGAACTGCTGACCTCTTGCGTCACTATGGCTCCAAAAGTCATCTGATTCTCAGTTCCTTCCTCCGTAAAATGAGAACACAATAGCTACCTTTCAGGGCTGTTCTATGTATCATGTGCGATAACGTACATGTAGTTCTCAGTAAAGTTTCGGGTACATAATAAGTACCCAACATTTGGGAATTATTATTTCTAAAAGTAACCTTATTGTCCATCAACGGATGAATGGTTAAATAAATTATGGTATATTCACACAATGGAATACTACGCATCAATAAAGAACAGTGACGAATCTGTGAAACACTTCATAACATGGAGGAACCTGGAAGGCATTATGTTGAGTGAAATTAGTCAGATATTGAAGTCACTATTAGAAGATATTGAGAAATAATATAAACTGAGAAGAACACATTCTTTTGTGGTTATGGGGGGGGAGGGAGGGAGGGTGGGAGAGGGTCATCTACTGATTAGATAGTAGATAAGAACTACTTTCGGTGAAGGGAAGAACAATACTCAATATAGGGAAGGTCAGCTCAACTGGACTGGACCAAAGGCAAAGAAGTTTCCTGGATAAACTGAATGCTTTGAAGGTCAGCGGAGCAAGGGTGGGGGTTTGGGGACTATGGCTTAAGAGGACTTCTAAGTCAATTGGCATAATAAAATCTATTAAGAAAACATTCTGCATCCCACTTTGAAGAGTGGCGTCTGGGGCCTTAAATGCTAACAAGCGGCCATCTTAGATGCATCAATTGGTCTCAACCCACCTGGATCAAAGGAGAAGGAAGAACACCAAGGTCACATGATAACTATGAGCCCAAGAGACAGAAAGGGCCACATGAACTAGAGACTTACATCATCCTGAGACCAGAAGAACTAGATGGTGCCCGGCCACAACCAATGACTGCCGTGACAGGGAGCACAACAGAGAACCCCTGAGGGAGCAGGAGAATAGTGGGATGCAGACCCCAAATTCTTATAAAAAGACCAGACTTAATGGTCTGACTGAGACTAGAAGAATCCCGGCAGTCATGGTCCCCAAACCTTCTGTTGGCCCAGGACAGGAACCATTCCCAAAGACAACTCATCAGACATGGAAGGGACTGGACAATGGGTTGGAGAGAGATGCTGATGAGGAGTGAGCTACTTGTATCAGGTGGACACTTGAGACTGTGTTGGCATCTCCTGTCTGGAAGGGAGATAGGAGGGTAGAGAGGGTTAGAAACTGGCAAAATTGTCACGAAAGGAGAGACTGGAAGGAGGGAGTGGGCTGACTCATTAGGGGGAGAGTAAATGGGAGTATGTAGTAAGCTGTAAGTTTATATGTGAGAGACTGACTTGATTTGTAAACTTTCACTTAAAGCACAATAAAAATTATTAAAAAAAAAAAAGTACCCTTATCAAGTCAGTGCTCCCTACAAAAAAAGGTAGGGGGGTAGTGAAATATGTTAAAATTCAGATGAAACTCAACTCCCCCACCCCAACAACTTGGATGTGCCCTGGACTTGCTTTTGGACCCGAAGAAATCCTCAGGGGCACCTGTGAGGTCACCTGTTGACTAAAACTTCCTGCCATATTGTAAATAGCTTTCTGCCCAGCACTAGGAGAGCTCGGATTAGATCACTCAGTGATCCACGTCCCCCAGGAGCCAAGTGATTCTGGGTGGCGAAAGCTTAAGCACAAGTTACTTCTGGCCCAGACTCTGCCAATTACCTTAACTCCTGATATTCTCTGGCTATAGTTGAGTTCCAGCAATTTTTATCAAGGTGGGATCACAGTGGGACCTTGATAACCAAACTGAGTTACTCCAGCTTTTATTTAAACACACCACACTGTTTCCCATCTCTGTACTTGTAGATGCTAATAGTTATTTTCAAGGTCAAATAAGTTTGGGAAACACTGTATCAATCTTAGTGGGACATAATGTACACCCATCCATATAGCACAAGTATTGGGAAGGCCTGCAAGAAACCTGCTTAACTGTATACAATCTAGCATTTTTTAAACTTACTTGGGCTTGGGCAGAGCATAAAAGATTGTCATGGGTAGCAGTTAGAACAGTGACCCGGTGCCCAGGGCTGTAACGGGCACATGGTAGGTGCTCAATAACATGTATGTCGAACGAATCAAGGAATTGGAGAGGTGAGGTTCTCTGGACTGCAGCTGTCAGCCACCACTGGTCAATGCCGACTACAGGAATTTGCTGGAGTCAGATATGCGTGCCCCAAAGTGCTTGTATGAACACTAGGAGTTTTCCTCTGGCCTCAACATATATGGAGGAAGGCAGACACAGGAACAGGTGAAAAAGGGTCAGGTAAACATTTAATTTTACAAATTTGCAATGCAGACTGACTATATCCTGTAAGAAATGCATACAGTTTTTGCTAACTTGTATTTGTATAATCTTGGGATTATAACTACAGGGATATTTTCTCTCAAAATGTGGTAATAGTAGATGCTAATTATAGAATCACAGTGGTGGGGGTATGGGTGTTCACTGTAAAATCCATTCAACTATTATTTTGTATGTTTAAGAGTGTTCCTAATAAAATGCTGGAAAAAATGGAACTGCATATAGCTTATTTATTCTGAAGTACTAGCTAATTTAACCTAATTTCATATTCTTTATTTCAAGTTGAATTATCAAATCTGAAATATCAGGTTGAATTATCTATTTCAAGCTGAATTACCCAATGAACCTGCGTCAGCAGCAGGAAATGGCTTTGTGTAAATTGTTGCGGAGTGTTTTCAAGGCAGGTGTAGACTGTAATCCTGTGTGCACAGCACATCAGTGCTCGTTCTTCACAGGGCTGTGTGCACAGCCATCAGTGCTCGCTCTTCACAGGGCTGTGTGCACAGCACATCAGTGTTCGCACTTCACAGGGCTGTGTGCTCAGCCATCAGTGCTTGCTCTTCACAAGGCTGTGTGCACAGCACATCAGTGCTCGCTCTTCACAGGGCTGTGTGCGCAGTGCATCAGTGCTCACTCTTCACAGGGCTGTGTGCACGGCGCATCAGTGCTCGCTCTTCACAGGGCTGTGTGTGCCGTGCATCAGTGCTCGCTCTTCACAGGGCTGTGTGCACAGCACATCAGTGCTCGTTCTTCACAGAGCTGTTATTATGTCCTTTTCACAGATGGGTAAACAGAGATATAAGAGCTCCTTTAAAGCTAGCAGCAAACCTCTGACACAGCTGGGGTCACTCGCACCCCGTTTCCACCGTAAGGACAAAATGCTCTCTATTCTCTATCATGAAAAGTTGCTTCATCTAAAGACTTACTAATAGGCTATTTTTGTGTGTAAATGACAGGACTTCTGTCACTGAAAGTGTGTGTGAAATCAGCCCAGGTATGCCTGGCGTGACCTCCACGGCTGACTCCGTGCAGGCACGCAAATGTACACCAACAACTGTGCTTCTCCTTTTTCACTTTTAGGGTTGTTGACTTTAATTTTGGAAACATTTACATTTACTCATAAGTCTCTGAAGTAACCTTGTTTTAATACATTCAGAAAGAAATTAGTAATATTTCTTAAAACGGAAAGTAGCAAACTATGAATTCTTACTTAGCAATTCTTACTTACCAAACAGTAATGAGTACCTTTTTAGAAATCAAGAAATTTAGATAAATTTCTTTCAGAACACATAAATGAGAACTATAAACTGTATTATATCATCGGTGTGTGTTGCTGTTAGACCCCCAAGGGAATCGTGAATACTCAAAACCCACTTGTACTGTGGACTAAATCAGGTCTTGAGTGCCAGCTCGAGTGACTTAACTTCGTATGTGTGTAACTCTTGCGGAATCTGAGGATTTCACATTCTTGATGAAAGACCACAGCATCTTGCTCTTGAGTGGTCATTTTGGCTTCTGGGCCTGCTATATTGACACCATGTTGTCAAGCAATCTTAGAAATGACTTCATTGGGAACATCTTTTGAAGTCTGCACCACACTGCACCCGGGAGCAGTGCAGACCTTGGCACTGGGAACAGGATGATAACAGGAGCCTTTTCCAGACCCACTGAGCTGACAGAAGCATGGCTCAGTGCTCATGTATTTATTTAACTGTGTCATACATTTTCGTTGGATTATTTTTGATCCATTTTTAAAATGTCATTTTTTTTTTTCCCTGATTGCAAAGGCTTATGCCTGTTCATTTCAAATCATGGAAAACATAGAAAGTGTAAACAAACAAACAAACAAACCCTCAAATATAAACAGTAATAAGTACTATAAACATTTTGGTAAACTGTTTCTTTCACTATCAACATCTACTTGATTTCTGAGTTCCAACAGAAATTTTACATACAAACTTCTTTTCTGTCCAACTGCAGAAAATAAAATAAAATTAGCATCTATTTGGTTCCTGAATTTGGAGAACAAGATGAAGGGGAATGCCTTCTATATAAGTATATGCAGATAGCTATAAGGCTATATACCAAAATGATAACACTAACAATATATTTATTTTTACAAAACTTGGCTTCCATTTTTAAGTAGGTAAGCTCAGATAGGTTAGACAAAAAAAAAAGTTACAACTTCTCATGTAAACACCTCTATTTTTCCATTTTCCGATGATTCCTAATTGTGTGGCCCTATGCATTTTTTTGATATAATGTCCCTAACACATGTCTAAGGACTACGGTCATAAAACAATTCTTCGTAGTTATAGCTTGTTGTTAGGTACCATTGAGTTGATTCTGACTCACGGCAACCCTGTAGGATAGAGTAGAGCACGCCGGAAGCATCTGGCACATTTTTATCTGCAGAGCAGCCAGTGGGTTGGAAATGCCAACCTGTCAGTTAGCAGCTGAGGGCTTAATCACTGTGCCACAAGGGCTCCTTAATTACAGCTGAGAAGAATGTATTTAAGTGACTGAAACCAATTACTGAAAATCAGAGCTAATTTCTTGTTCATAATTTAAATCAGCATTAGATGCTCAAGTACAGATCATCGGTGTTTTTAGTTGTATAAACAAATATAATAACAGGGCAGAAGCTAACCTGAACTTTAGCCTGTGAAATACTTGTTTGTTTCTTTTGTGATCCTTGGAGTTTTTTTCTGAATTAAATCGGGGACAAGGAAGGCAGACTGGCTTCCTTCCCAGTGAGGAATGTTAAAGACAGCAAAAGTCAGACGAGCTCAGGGAGACTACAAGCACCCAGACAGAGGATGACGACAGAGCCCAGGGACAGGGCACTGCCACTACATGCTCACTACCGTCTGGACACAGATCCGCCACGCGGTTGAAACTCATCCTAATCAGGCAAAGTAAAATGTAACCATTTGCTTAGGAAGAATCACACTCCTTATGTATGTAACACAGCAACTAAACACAAAACTTAACTGGTCTACGAATCCCAAGTGTGAAAATCTGCAACAGCATCCAAAGTTCCTGGATGTGCAAAGTCACACCTAAGCAGCATGTGGTATGAGAGTCAGGCTCTTAGGGTATCCATAAACAGTGGCAGAAACAAAAACATCCCATTAAGAATATTACCCTCAGAGAAACTGAGTAGAATAATGTAAATTTGGCAGCTTTAGATTATACAAATGGAACTTTGGTAGTTTGTCTCGAAGATCTGAGAACTAGAACCTTTAAAAAAAAATTGCTTTCAAAATTAGTCAGGTGCATGTCGGGCAGGGAGAGGGAGAAGGCGGCCTGAAGTGAGACAGTTGAGAACCTCCAGCAAGTACAGAAGTTTTCCCATCTACCCACCTACCTGCCATCCCAAACCACTGACCAGTACCTTAATACTAAATGATTAAGAGAATACTTGTGAAAGATTTCCTCATTTAACTAACACTGAGTCTAAGATGCTACATGGGCTCCTGAGCCATCAAGGCTTAAAATGAAAGCAGTTTGAGTCTAAAATATACCTGCCTTAGCAAAATCTTACCTGCCCCCCTAGAGGTCATGCTTTTCCACCAGAGGCCTACCATTTACCACATTTACAACACCAACCAACACAGGTATTTTCAGGAATGTGATGAGTGGATTCCCTACCTTGACATAGTCCTTGGCATGGCCCCAATCCCTCTTGGCATCCAGATTTCCCAAACTGAAGCATTCCAGTTGTCCGAGGTAAATCTTAGCTACCGACCGGCTGATTTTTCGTGTAACAAAATTAGCTCCTAAAAAGAGACAAAAGGTCCATTATTAGCAGAGCACATTTGACAGTTAACACTTTGGTGAACCAACCAACCTCGGCCTCTGGGCACATCTTTTTTTTTTTTTTTTTTTCTTGCTTTTGAAAAATAATAAAAGAAAAAGGAAAAGATCATTAAGTGTCATTTAGACAAGTTAAGAAGCTCTAACTCCAAACATTGTATCAGCTCTACGTTCATAACAAATATTTTTCTTTGGGGGACATCTTAACAGTCCTAATTTGCTGTCTCAATATGCAACCCAGGCATTAGGCCAACGAGAAGCTATTGGAATGTCAGTTTTTAAATAGAAAATTCAAAAGGGTTATATAAGGGGGAATGTCAGAGTAGAGGACAGACCTCTAAGACCACCCTGATTTTTTTTTTTTGGTAAGAAAACAAATACCATATATTCCTATTAATAAAGCCACTTTTGGATCCAATGGAAAGAGAGGGTAGAGTAACTCAATTCACAGAATACAACCAGTTAAAGGAAACAACAAAAATTTTATTTGGGTTACCTTTCTCTTATCAAAATAAGTGGTGATCACTTTTACTTGGAAACCTGCATAGCCATCCAGTTATAAATTACGACACGGTTTCCAGTTAACCGTTCCTCTATGTTACGCTTACTGCAATGCCACCTTCCACCTTCGCTGAAGCGTTACCTATAGAAATGGGCTACTGAATATTAGATAGATATTGTGAAAGGACTGGATGAAAGGTGCCATAAATTTAAGTAATGAAATTGTTTTAACGTTTCCTGGTTTTTAATGAAAGCATCTATCTTTTTTTAAAAATCACACAGAAGGACAAAATTAAAAGGCACTTCAGAGAGAATTTTATCCAGGGCTCTCCATGTAGGTAAGGTTATCAGAGAACACATTTTAATGCCACATGCTCAAGGTAGTAATACGCACATGAGCTAGTCGGTAATGGTTTCATACCGGTCAGCTGTACTACTATCAGAACTTAACGCATTCTGATAACTTCAGCTTTGTTCTTCTTCAGATGAAACAGAGAGGTGAACATTGTGATGAAAACTTTTGGTTTCTAGAGAAACTGGCACAAGAGTAAGAGAAATTTTTCTGAACAGGGTTTCTAAATTTTGGCAAGAATATGGCCTAGAGCAAGTTCAAATCCATACTTGATTCACTCACCACACAAGCTTGGTGTATACATCTGTATCAATGCTGTGTCATTACAAATACAATGGGACCACAGTGGAAATCCAAATTTTCAATTTTTCTGAGCATTTCACAGAGTGCATTAAGAAATTCAGATTTTCAACTTTCCACAGCAGCTTATAAAACACAAAAGCCCACTGTTGTTGAGTCAATTCTGACTCATAGCGACTCCATACGATTTTCAAGGTTGTGAATTTCTACTAAAGCAGACTGCCACATCTTTCTCCTGCAGAGTCGCTGGTGGCTTTGAACCAACAACCTATCAGTTAGCAGTTGATCACTTTAACCATTGTGTCACCAGGGCTCCTTATAAAACACACGGGGTCCTTAAAAAAGGAGCCTTTCAAAATGATGAAATAGTTATCCATATTTCCTTATAAATCCTTATAAATCTATTACAAATGAGCAATCTTATATTTTCTATCTTCCAGTGACCTGTAAAAATTAAATTTGTAATTAAACTTAGGTTTCCTCAAAAGCAAAGAAGTTTCCTGAATATAAGCTAACTCTCTGAAGGCCAGAGTAGCAGGGACAGGGTTTTGGGGATCGTGGTTTCGGGGACATCTAGGTCAACTGGCATAACAAAACATATTAAGAAAACGTTCTGCATTCCACTTTGGTGAGTGGCATCTGGGGTCTTAAACATTAGCAAGTGACCATCTAAGATCTATCAATTGGTCTCAACCTACCTGGAGCAAAGGACAATGAAGAACACCAAAGACATAAGGTAAAGATGAGCCCAAGAGACAGAAAGGGCCACATAAACGAGAGACTGCATGAGCCTGAGACTGAAAGAATTAGACAGTGCCCCGCTACCACCAATGACTGCCCTGACAGGTAACACAACGGAGAATTCTCTGATAGAGCAGGAGAACAGTGGGATGCAGACCTCAAATTCTTGTAAAAAGACCAGACTTAATGGTCTGACTGAGACTAGAGGGGCCCCAGAGCCTTTGTTAGCCCAAGACTAGACCCATTTCCGAAGCCAACTCTTCAGACAGGGATTGGACTGGACTGTACGACAGAAAATGATACTGGTGAGGAGTGAGCTTCTTGGCTCAAGTAGACACATGAGACTATGTGGACA
Source organism: Loxodonta africana (assembly GCF_030014295.1). Lineage (NCBI taxonomy): Eukaryota > Metazoa > Chordata > Mammalia > Proboscidea > Elephantidae > Loxodonta > Loxodonta africana. The sequence continues at coordinate 40,169,381 of NC_087342.1, forward strand.
GCTCCAGTCTGGAGGTGAGATGAAAAGGCAGAGGGGACAGGAGCTGGTTGAATGGACACGGGGAATACAGGGTGGAGAGGAGTGTGCTGTCTCATTGGGGGAGAGCAACTAGGAGTACATAGCAAGGTGTATATAAGTTTTTGTATGAGAGACTGACTTGATTTGTAAACTTTCACTTAAAGCATAATTAAAAAAAAAAAAATTTAGGGTTTCCTGATACGTGTCTTTCTCTTTTAACGTCAAGACTAGATGATCACCCCAAGTATACTAGGTAAACGTGCAAAGGTGAGAAAGATCTGTAAGGACCAGGGCCTTTCTCTTTACCCCTTTAGCAATCACTCTCCATTTCTTCCCAGCCTCTCCTCCCTACCTGCCCCCCACCCCTAGGCAACCACTAAACTACCTTCTGTCTTTATAGATTTGCCCATTCTGGACTTTCATATAAATAGAATCATAATATGTGGTCTTTTGTGACTGGCTTCTTTCACTTATCATAGCATTTTCAAGGTTCATCCATGTTTTAGCATGAATCAGTACTTCTTTTCATGGCTGAATAATATTCCACTGTATGGATATGCCGTATTTTGTTTATCCATTCACCAGCAGCTGGACATGTGGGTTGTTTCTAACTTTCAGCTATCATGAATAATACTATAAACATTCATGTATGGCTTTTTATGTGGACATACATCTTTTAATTTCCTTGGGTACACACCTAGGGGTAGAATTGCTGGGTCACATGGTAGCTCTGCATTTAACCTTTTGAGAAACTGCCAGACTGTCTTCCAAAGTGGCTGCACTATTTTACATTTATTAGCACTGAAATTGGGTTCCAATTTCTCCAAATCTTCACCAGCATTTGTTATGTCTATTCGGACTGTTGGCCCATTTTCTAAATTGGGCCATTTGTCTTTTCATTATTGAGTTGTAAGAGTCCTTTATGCATTGTAGGTATAAGTCCCTTACAAGATAAATGCTTTGCAAATATTTTCTCCCATTCTTTGAGGTGTATTTTCACTTTCTTGATAGTGTCCTTTAAGAATGATACTTTTTAATTTTGATGAAGTCCAATTTATCTAATTTTTCTTTTGTAGCATGTGCTTTTGGTGTCTAATCCAAGATCACAAAGACTTACTCCTATATATTCTTCTAAGAGTTTTATAGATTGTTTTTACATTTAGGTCTATGATTCCTTTTTAGTCAATTTTTGTATATGGTGTGAGGAAGGGGTCCAACTTCATTCACTTGCATTTGGATATCCAGCTGTCCCAGCACTATGTGTTGAAAAGATTACTTCTTCCTCCACTGAATTATATTGGCACCTTTGACAAAAAACAATTAATCGTAAATATGACAGTTTATTCCTGGACTCTCAATTCTATTCCATTGATCTACGTGTCTATCCTTACCGCAGTACTATGCAATCTTGATCTCTGTAGCTTTGTAGCAAGTTTTAAATTGGGAAATGTGAGTCGTCCAACTTTGTTCTTTTCAATTTTTTTTTTTTTTAGCTATTCTGGGTCCTTTAAATTTTCATATAAATTTTAGGATCAGCTTGTTAATTTCTACAAAGAAAATTGAATTGGTCGATCAATTTGGGAGGTACTGCAATCTTAACAATATTAAGTGTTCTGTTATGTGAACACAGGATGTAGGTCCTTAACATTTTTTCAACAATGTTTTGTAGTTTTCAGAGCATACGCTTTATACTTTTTTTTGTAAAATTTGTTTTTAATTTAATTTTTTGATGTTATTTTAAACGGACTTGTTTCCTTATTTCATTTACAAATTGTTAATTTTACAAGTTATTTTTACAAGACTATGTTTCACTAGTTAATTCTTAGAGAGGCTTATAGTGAGTTCTGAGTTTTTATTTGCTCACATTTTTACTCCTATCCACACAAAACTGTTGTTTTTAGGATAAAACTACATAAAATCACAGAATGTATAGGCTGAGACCTTCACATGCAGGTGAAGAAAAAAAGGCAAAGAGAGGGTGGGCAGCTGCCCGCACTCAGGGCAAGCAGCCAAGCCTGGCCTGGCCCGCTTCTGACAAATGCATAGTGTAACCGAGAGGGAAGGGCTATCCCTCCCCTGTTTCAATGATTTAAATGGCAGAGAATCATAGCATATGTGGATAATGGAATCCCCATGACTGTTTTAACTACATACTTGATTTCTAAGAGCCTTAAACTAGAACCTTGTTAGGAAAAGGCCCAGTAAATGAAAAGTTAGCCCACTGAGCTGATCAAGGCCAGCTCTTTTAGTTACTGGCCATGTTATCTTGCACACACCATATAATGTCTCTGAAGTTACAGTCTCCTCTGTGAACTACAGGCATATTAATACTTGTCCTGCCTTGTCCTGCCTAAGCACAGAGTATACTAAAGTAGATGAAATGGCACTGTAGAACACCAATCACTACAGAAACATAAGGAGTTCCTATCACCCATGTCTTTGTAAAACAAGCACAATAATAATCCTTAACACACAGGTTTAATGTTTAAGTGAGAATATCCAGTAATATGACTGGCAAGTGCTCAACAAATGCTAGTCATTATTATAGATATTATTTTAAAATGTTAATGTAGCCGCAATTAAGCCTCGAAGAAAAGTTCAGACTTCTTATTTTTTTTTATTTTTATGACTAGGTCTCTTGCTTCTCTGACTTTAAAGTCTGAGACTGACAACAGATCTAAAAGGCAGCCCAGCCAAATGCAAGCACCTGGTCTCACACACAGGAAGCATTAACAGATATTCCATAAATCACTTCAGGTTACTTTTTCAATGTGAATGCATTAAACCCAGGAAGAAGAAGACAGTACTCATGTAAATATAAATCTGTAAGAAAGAGATCAATTAAAAAGAATTTAATCAACATGTTAGATCTAAGATTGAGGTTGTGGGTTTTGCTAGAGCCTACAGAATGAAAACAACAGACCTTCTGTTCTAGCAACACAGCAGAGAAGAAAAGCTGCCACATTAGGGACAGCAAGACATGCTGCGTAAAATGGTATTATTATTTCTTTCAATCCAAAACTGACCCTGATCAAGATGAAGAGAAAACTGACCACCAGATGGAAAATCTTGGGTGGGCACGGCTTAGGGTGGGGCATGGGCTGGGGGTAGAAGTGGACGCCAACTCAGAAACCTAGAAATAGGCTTTAGCAGAGGCCAAGGGCGTCATCTTCTTTAAGTGGAATACTGGAGCCCAGGCTAACATGTTGTTATTATTTTTTATAATTCTGTTACTTTTATCAGTGTTATTAAACAAGTGTTTTAACTTCTCAGTTGTTTTATTACAAAATGGGATAACAATCCACACTTCACCTCAGAGGGCCTGAGGATCAAGTGAGATAATACATTTCCAAAGCTTTGAAACACTACTATATCCTTGGAAAGCCTATGGGGCAGTTTTATTCTGTCCTATAAGGTTGCTACGAGTCGGAATCAACTCAACAACAATGGGTGTGTGTGTGCATGTGTGTGTATCAATGTAAAGTACTACCATGAGCATTTAGGTTTATTCTCTTGGATATTTATCACCGTAAATTTTTCTGAAATTATAAGGCTTTTTCTCTTTGCATGGCCATATCCACAATAAGTCCAAGGGTTAATATTCACGCCCCATCATTTGAAATAGGATTTTGTAACAAGGCTATAGGTTTGAAAGCAAGGCTTCGTGGAGAAAAATAATTTCCTAAATAATTTTAGCATATGAAAAATCAAGTGTGGAGTGAAGGGCTTAGTTTTACTGAGTAAGGTAGCCTTTTTCCTGGCCTCCAGAGAAATAACCCTGGAGAAATTGCATTCCTTGGTCGGGGACTTCCAGGCCACAGAGGATTTGTGCTGACAAGTGGGGGCTGGCCAGATCAGAAAAGACACACCTGGGAGGATGACAGCAACTAGCCTCGGAGGCATGATTTAGCCTTTCACGACCAACTAGCCAATAAAGCCCAAGGCAGGAAGGCTGAGAGAAGCTTCTGGGTTGACAGGAATACATGCTCTTGAGAAGTCAGCTCACCCTTTGGGACATGGAAGCTCTGCACTGGGAACCCTCCAAGACCTCACCCAGTGTGTCTCTTCATATGTACCCTCTTTTGCTACAGTAAATCTGTAGTTGTAAATATGGTATGTTGTTGTCATTAGGTGCTGTCGAGTTATAGTGACCCTATAGAACAGAAGAGAACTGCCTCATAGGGTTTCCAAGGAGTGGCTGGTGGATTTGAACTTTTGGTTAGCAGCCACAGCTCTTAACCACTGTGCCACCAGGGATCCAAATATGGGATACTCTCTGTGGATTCTGTGAGTCATTCGGTTGTCAAGTACTGAACTCACAGGGGCAGTAGGAGCCAGCAGGTCAGAAAGTAACGGTGTCATATGGAGTCAATGTTGATTCATTACTACTAACTAAAGTCCATAGCTTACTTTATGGGTCACTCTTTGTGTTGTATAATTCTACAGACTTTGACGAATGCTTAATGTCATATGTCCACCATTACAGCGTAATACAGAATGGTTTCACTGCCCTAAAAATCCCTATGCTTCACCTATCCATGTCCCCCTGTCCCCCTGAACTCCTGACAACCACTGATCTTTTTACTGTCTCTATACTTTTGTTTTTTCTAGAATGTCCATATTGTCGGTGTCTTACATACCTAGTGCTGCTGTAACAGAAATACCACAAGTGGAGGCTTTAACAAATAATAGAAGTTTATTCTCTCACAGTCCAACAGGCTAGAAGTCCAAATTCAGGATGTCAGCTCCAGGGGAAGGCTTTGGTCCCTGTCATTTCTGGGAGAAGGTCCTTTCCATCAATCTCTCCCTGGTCTAGAACCTTCTCAGCCCAGGGACCCTGGGTCCAAAGGACATGCTTTGCTCCTGGCACTACTTTCTTGGTGGTATGAGGTCCCCGAGAGCCAACAGGGAGACTTCTGGCCTACTGGACCGTGAGAGAGAATAAACTTCTGTTTGTTAAAGCCATCTACTTGTGGCATTTCTTTATAGCAGCACTGGATAATTAAGACAGAATTTGGTACCAAGAATGGGGTGCTGTTCTAACAGATACCTAAAATGTGGAAGTGGTTTTGGAACTGTAAATGGTGGGTAGTGGCTGGAAGAGTCTTAAATGCTGAATAGTAAAAGGCTAGGTTGCCTTGAAAAGACTGTTGGTAGAATTATGGATGTCAAAGGCAACTCTGCTGAAGACTCAGATGGAAGTGAGGAAGAGTTGTTACACTGGAGACGGTTTAGACAGCAAGTCGCAGCAGCAGAGAAATGGAAGCAGCAGAACCAGGAGACCAGTGTGAGACAGTGCTAGAGCCAACCCATGAAGCAAGAGAACTGAGTACCTTTCAGCCGAAGTTTACTAGTGAAGTGGGGTGCCTCCAGGCACTTATCAGTGGAGCTAAAAATCTTTGGAACACTTGCCAGAGCAGGGCAGTTGTGGGCTGTGAGGCCTGAGGGGCCATGAGGCCAAGAAACCAGGAAACAGAAGCTGAGGAGACAAGGAGCATAGGAAACAGAGCTGCCTCAGTCTCAAAGGGTAGGTCTACAATTTCTGGGGTCTCAAAGGGTAAGCCATCGCCTCTAGGGTTTCAAAGAGTGGGGCTACAGCCGCCTAGGTTTCAAAGAGTGAGATCTTCACCAACTAGGTTGCAGAGCGTGGGGCTGCCTTTCAGGGCTGCCAGCAGGGTGGGGCCAGGAAAACTGCCCAAAGCTGAGGGGGACCTCATACCACCAAGAAAGCAGCGTTGGGAGCACAGTGTGCCCTTTGAACCTGAGGTCCCTGTGCTGAGAAGCTCCTAGACCAGGGGATGATTGATGACAAGGCCCTTCCTCTAGAGTCAAGAGGCAGAAAAAGCCTTCCCCTTGAGCTGGTGTCTTGAATTTGGACTTCTAGCCTATTAGAGAATAAATTTCTGTTTGTTAAAGCCATCCACTTGTAGTATTTCTGTTATAGCAGCACTAGATAACTAAGACAGCTGGAATCACATAGTATGTAGCTTTTTAAGACTGGCTTCTTTCTTTTAGCAATATACATTTTGGGTTCCTATATGTCTTTTTGTGGCTTGATAGCTCATTCCTTTTTATTTCTGAATAATACTTCATTGCATAGTTTGTTTATTCCTTCACCTATAGAAGGGCATCTTGCTTGCTTCCAATTTTTAGAAATTATGAATAAAGCTGCTATAAACATTCATGTGCGGGTTTTTCTGTGCACATACATTTTCATCTCACTTGGGTAAATACCTAGGCAGTCTCTCAATTTTCAATTTTCTTTTCTCTATTTTTCCCTGGGAAAAAATATTAGACCATCTCATTTTATATTATTTTTATAATTTTCATCTCTTTGTACATCTCTGCCTAATTCTAGGTAATTTCCTGAGATTCATCTAATTTTTCTATGGTGGTCTAATTAAATATTTAAGTTAGCCATTGAATTCTTTACTTCAATACTTATATTTCATATATCTAAAGTTCTTTTGGGTTTAAAGTTCTTTGTGGTTATTTTTCTAATCTCACCAGGCATTTTTATATTCTGTTGCTGCTTCCTTATGTTTTTGCTATTTTATGTTTTATTTGAATGTGTCTTAGTTATTTACATTCAGAATCTAATAATTACAATATTTGAAGTTCTTGGGGTCTAATTTCTTCTTTGTTATTTCTGGTGACTTTGACTGGCAGTCATTTGTTTTCTTGTGCATTTGGTAAAACTACCAGTTGATGTTTAATAATCTTTACCTGCTGGAAACCAGGGAGCCTCACCCAGACATGGTTCCCTTCTGAGAAGATTTGTGTTTGTTTCTGCTGGGAGCTAGGACATGCTAACACCTGGGACATTTCATCCCCTTCCAGGCTCTCTAGGTTAATAAGGTTCTCTTCTTCACCCTGTTGTCCTCCAAGCCAATAACCTAACCTGTCATTAAAGAGATGGGCATTACCTAAAAGGCTACTGAAGTTACTGCATCATACTAAGATCATACTAAGTGTAGAGGACTGGACTATGATCTTGGTGCTCCTACTGCACCCCACCTACCCAGTGAGAGGAAAAACAGGGTGATGAGGACAGACTGAGGGAAATAAAGAAACTACAGTTGTCCTGCACATCTGGATGTAATATGAATAACTGTGCCGCTGTGCATATTTAGTTTTATTTTCATTTTAGACATTCAGAATAATTTGATTTTTATGGGGCATGTTTTAACAGTGGAGATTATATACATATAATTTGCCTCCATTTTTGCTCACACTGTTTTTTGGACTCAAAACTATTTGTAATTATTTTCAGCATAACAGGCAAACTAGACTTTTTTCTTATGAAATCCTGAGCCACAAGCTCGTCTTGTCTTTGTGGTTCTTTCCCTCCCATTGGGCCTCCCTTCCTGTGACGACAGATGATCAAGACACTGTGAGGCCATTCCAATACTGCAGCACAATGAGGAGCCTTCAGCACAGAATTCAAGCCAAATCCCCATTTCCTGGCTTTGTTCTCGTGTCTGATCCTTACTCTGGGGTGTGTGTGTGTGTGTGTGTGTGTGTGTGTGTGTGTGCGTGTGTGTGTACATGCATGCGTTTTCATTGTCAATTTAAACTTCCTAGAATAATATAAAGTATACCAACATGATTACACAATCAAATATCTACTGAAATGAAAGTAAAAAAGGAGAACTGATAAGATTCAGAAAACATTATTATACCTTAAATTACCAGCATTAAACTTCAGACAATAGGATTGCCTTTAAGACATGGATAGTAACATACTTATTGAACTTAAAGAATTTGATCAGGTTAGTTAAATCACAATCCTTTCCACAATGTATAACTTCAACAGAGATTTTTAAAAATATTTAACATTGGACATTCTATGATGATCAAGTTGAATAAGGGAGGAAGCACTGAGAGGGACACACTAAGTATTACCAGGGACAATTCTTCTGGTTATCATATGAAACAAAATTATTCTTTTTTCAAACTTATATTTTCATATAAAATTTTTTTTAACAGGGCCCTATAATTCTATTGCCCACCTGCTAAGAAGCAATGAAGTTACTCTGTTCACACGTATACACGTACACACAATTCTGTGTGCGCACACATACACACAGATGGAAAATTTACCCCTGCCAGCATCCGAAAAGTATTAGAAGTAACCTCAATTTCTCTAATAAAAATTCTATTCCACTGCTCAGTACTTCATCCAAAAGCTTTTGATTTAAAGACTTTTGGAATTAGATAAAGGAAAAAGACAGTTTGGATGATATTCACTGGGAAAAAACATCATTCCAATTCATCTTGAACCCCACATGAACCTATGCCCGGGGCCTGCGTTTTCCCGTCCTGCCATCTGTGGCTCCGATGCACACGTTAATCTCAGGCTACCCCACAGAGAGCCGCCTGGGCCATGGCTGGGGCAGACAGGGTGCAAAAAGAAAGGACACTGAGAACGTCATGGCTGGCTGACCAGACTAGTGAGATCAGAGAGATTATACCTCATTTGGTCACCAAGCGCTGCCAAAAGCAACACTATTTAACTGTAGGTATTCGAAATCCAACAGGCATTTTTAAAAGAATCACAGGCTTAAAAAGGGGCCTTTACAATGTGCATTTGTTAGGGATAGTACCACCTTTGGCAACTATTTATAAATATCTGTTTAAAGACAGAGGTTTGAGCTACGTGGCTATTTGTATCAAATACTCAATGCATGCAACTAGATAACTCAAATTCATAAATCCTTAAGTCAGGATTTCTCAACCTTGGCACCACTGACAGTTGGGGGTTTGAGAATTCCTTAAGAAAATGTGATTGTGCAGTACACTGCAGGGTGCTTAGCAGCATCCCTGGCTTTTACCTACTAGATACCAGTATCATTTGCCCTCCCTGCAGTGCGACGACCAAAAACATCTCCATATATTGCCAAATGTCCCTGTGGGCAAAACTGTCCTCCCATTGGAAACGACTGCTTTAGTTAAGCAAATAACTCTGACAAGGATAAAATCCCACAAAATTAAAACAAATATGTATGTATGTGTATGTGTACACAAAGACATTTATTTTGCATGTAAAATAAAAGCTAACCTTATCCACACATATAAGGATATAAGGATAATCCACTGCTTTATTTTGGCACTGGGTTTATTTTAAGTATCTCTATTCACTGGATATACCAGTCAAGCTATCAGGGACCCAGTAAACATGAGCTATTTAAGCCATCACAAGACAAGGGCTGAGTCTTCCTTCTAAAGTCAGACTGGATATATGAGTCTGGACTTCACAGGAGGGCTCTGAGCTGAAAGTACACATTTGGGAATCATCAATGTGTAGATGGTAGTTAAAATCATGAGACTGGCTAAGAGCGCCAGGAGAGGGAATTAAGCAGGAACACAGAAATGGCCTAAGAACTGCGTTCACAGACACTGTCATGTTTAGAGGTCAAGGAGATGTGGGCAAGCCAGTAAAGAAGAACGAAAAGAAATAAGCAGTGAGGATAAAGGAAAACCTGAGTGTGTGGTTTCCTCAGGTGGTATCCTGATAACCTGGAAAAATGTGTTCCAAGGAGGCAGTGCTCAGTGCTAAGTCAGGGAGGTGCAGACTGAGAAATGACCACAGGATCTAGCAATATGAAGGTGACTGGTGACCTCGATTGAAAGAGTTTTGGAAGAAGGGGGACAAAAGTCCAATTAGCACTGGTTCAAGAGAGAAGGAGAGGAGAGATTTAGAGACTAGTATAGGCAACTTTTTTGAAGAATTTTGCTGTAAGAGAGGAAGTAAAATTGAGAGGATTTTATTTCATGATGGTAGAAAAAGCAAAGTATTTATAGCTGAAGGTCAAGATCTAGCGATGAGGGAAAAACTGATTCAAGGGTGAGAGGTGCCAATTGCCGGAGTTCTCTCTTTGAGGAGGTATTAACAGATAGGAACTAGTAGACAAATGGTGGGTTAGCCTTTGCTAGAGGCACAGTCCATCCATGGGAACGGGTGAGATGGTAGCAAGAACACAAATGCTGATACAGAATCTGTAGATGTGAGTGCTTCTATTCCACCTTGAATTCTAAACATGCACATCCCACTCTCTGACTACAAAGTCTGTCCTTCCACCTCCGTTATGAATTACTCTCACAATCGCACTATACCTGTTCTTCTAAACCTGTTCTTCAAACACATTAGAACTCCCAGTCCCTTGATCTTCCAGGCATCCCCAATCTTCATTTCCTTCCCTTTCATCTTAAGATCCATCACATAAGCCATTCGGTCGCTAATGCCCTACTTTCTTTGCTCTCCTAGCAAAACCTCCAACCAGTGTCTTTCCACTGTCTTCTACACACTGTGGACCGAGTGCTGTAGAAGAAGAATCATACACTATTCTAACTGGCTCTCCAACTCTAGCTAAGCTCCTGCTATCTGTTATTAGGTGTCGTACAAGTCATAAACATTGATATCCTAGGCATTAGTGAGCTGACATGGACTGGTATTGGCCATTTTGATTCGGACAATCATATAGTATACTATGCTGGAAATGACAGCTTGAAGAGGAATGGTGTTGCATTCATCATCAAAAAGAACATTTCAAGATCTATCCTGAAGTACAACGCTGTCAGTTAGGATAATATCCATAAACCTACAAGGAAGGCCAGTTAATACAACTATTATTCAAATTTACATACCAACCACTAAGGAAATGATGAAGAAATGGAAGGTTTTTACCAACTTCTGCAGTCTGAAATTGATTAAACATGCAATCAGGATGCATTGATAATTACTGGTGATTGGAATGTAAAAGTTGGAAACAAAGAAGAAGCATCGGTAGTTGCAAAATATGGCCTTGGTGACAGAAACAAAGCCGGAGATTGAATGATAGAATTTGGCAAGACCAACAACTTCTTCATTGCAAATACCTTCTCTCACCAACATAAACGGTGACTATACACATGGACCTCACTAGGTGGAACACACAGGAATCAAACTGACTACATCTGTGGAAAGAGACGATGGAAAAGCTCAATATCATGTCAGAACAAGGCAAGGGGTCGACTGTGGAACAGATCATCAATCGCTCATATACAAGTTCAAGCTGAAACTGAAGAAAATCAGAGCAAGTCCACGAGAGCCAAAATATGACCTTGAGTATATCCCACCTGAATTTAGAGACCATCTCAAGAATAGATTTGACGCATTGAACACTAGTGACTGGAGACCAGATGAGTTGTGGAATGATGTCAAGGACATCATATATGCAGAAAGCAAGAGGTCATTGAAAAGACAGGAAAGAAAGAAAAGACCAAGATAGATGTCAGAGGAGACTACGAAACTTGCTCTCGAATGTTGAGCAGCTAAAGCAAAAGGAAGAATTGATGAAGTAAAAGAACTGAACGGAAGGTTTCAAAGGGCGGCTTGAGAAGACAAAGTAAAGTATTATAATGACATGTGCAAAGAGCTGGAGATGGAAAACCAAAAGGGAAGAACACGTTCGGCGTTTCTTTCAAGCTGAAAGAACTGAGGAAAAAATTCAAGCCTCGAGTTGGAATAGCAAAGGATTCTGTGGGGAAAATAGAAAACGATGCAGAAATCATCAAAAGAAGATGGAAGGAATACACAGAGTCATTAAACCAAAAAGAATTAGTCGATGTTCAACCATTTCAAGAGGTAGCATGTGATCAGGAACCAATGGTACTGAAGAAAGAAGCCCAAGCTGCTCTGAAGGCACTGGCGAAAAACAAGGCTCCAGGGATTGATGGAATATCAATTGAAATGTTTCAACAAACAGATGCAGCGCTGGAAGTGCTCACTCGTCTATGTCAAGAAATATGGAAGACAGCTTCCTGGCCAACTGACTGGAAGAGATCCATAATTATGCCTATTCCCAAGAAAGATGATCCAACCAAATGTGGAAATTATAGAACAATATCATCAATATCACACGCTAGCAAAATTTTGTTGAAGATCATTCAAAAACGGCTGCAGCAGTATATCGACAGGGAACTGCCAGAAATTCAGGCTGGTTTTAGAGGAGGATGTGGAACCACGGATATTACTGCAGATGTCAGGTGGATCCTGGCTGAAAGCAGAGAAGACCAGAAGGATGTTTACCTGTGTTTTATTGACTATGCAAAGGCATTCGACTGTGTGGATCATAACAAATTATGGATAACATTGCGAAGAATGAGAATTCCAAAACACTTAATCGTGCTCACGAGGAACCTTTACATAGATCAAGAGGCAGTTGTTCAGATAGAACAAGGGGATACTGATTGGTTTAAAGTCAGGAAAGGTGTGCATCAGGGTTGTATCTTTCACCATACCTATTCAATCTGTATGCTAAGCAAATAATCCCAGAAGCTGGACTGTATGAAGAAGAATGGGGCGTCAGGATTGGAGGAAGACTCATTAACAACCTATGTTATGCAGATGACACAACCTTGCTTGCTGAAAGTGAAAAGGACTTGAAGCACTTACAAATGAAGATCAAAGACCATAGCCTTGAGTATGGATTGCACCTCAACATTAAGAAAACAAAAATCCTCACAACTGGAGCAATGAGCAACATCATAATAAACGGAGAAAAGATTGAAGTTGTCAAGGATTTCATTTTACGTGGATCCACAATCAATAGCCATGGAAGCAGCAGTCAAGAAATCAAAGGACTCATTGCATTGGGTAAATCTGCTAGCCATGGAAGCAGCAGTCAAGAAATCAAAGGACTCATTGCATTGGGTAAATCTGCTGCAAAGGACCTCTCTAAAGTGTTGAAAAACAAAAATGTCACCTTGAAGACTAAGGTGCGCCTGACCCAAGCCATGGTATTTTCAATCGCATCATATGCATGTGAAAGCTGGACAATGAATAAGGAAGCCTGAAGAAATGTCTTTGAATTGTGGTGTTGGCAAAGAATATTGAATATACCATGGACTGCCAAAAGAATGAACAAATCTGTCTTGAAAGAAGTACAACCAGAATGCTCCTTAGAAGCAAGGATTGCGAGACTGCGTCTTACATATTTTGGACATGCTGTCAGGAGCGATCAGTCCCTGAAGCAGGACATCATGTTTGCCAAAGTACAGGGTCAGTGGAAAAGAGGAAGACCATCAACGAGGTGGACTGACCCAGTGGCTGCAGCAATGAGCTCAAGCATAACAATGACTGTAAGGATGGTGCAGGACCAGGTAGTATTTCATTCTGTTGTGCATAGGGTCGCTATGAGTTGGAACGGACTCGATGGCACCTAACAACAACAACAACACGAGTCACAGAAACCTTGACCTCTCATTCAAGTCTCCTTCACTTCAATTGACTTGAGTTTCTGGGTTTCATCACTTGGTGAGTGGTATCACCATCTACCGCAGATGAGTAATCCTTTCTCACTCAGAGCTCCCACAGTCAACAGCTTATCAAGTCCTCTCCTCATTCTAATTCCTAGATACTTGTAAATAACTCCCGAATCCAACCTTAGTTGACCATAATTGGGGTGGCCACCTAGTTTGTAGATTCTACCCAAGGATATTTTTGTGTTGTCTTTCCGTCTGTGCATGGTCCTAATGGGAGTAGCCTGACTCTGCCACTCTGGTTGCATGGATTTACTGAAGAGTAGGGACTTATAACCCAAGTTGGCCCAAAGACCTGTACTCTCCTGGCTTCAGTGATTGGTGAAGGCAAGGGCACCTGACTAAGGCAGGCCATTAGAGCCCTTTCCCACGTTTTTTTTTTTTTTTTTTTGCAAATGGAGTCAAGAAAAGAAAGCTTTTTTTTCCTCAAGGTAGTGAGCCTGAAGCTAGTAGTGATCACAGTTCTGGCTTCATAGAAGAAATGAGTTTGAAAAGATGAAGCCACAGAAATAAAAATGATGACAAGAGATAAAGAGCGATAATCCTGGAGATAGGTGAGTTTCTGGTTCCAGTTGTCCCCAAGGTCAGATCAGATACATGGCTGACATTGGGTACCATCCCCCAACTTGGTAAAACCTATCCAACTATCCACCTACCTGTATTTACTTATTTTGATTAAGCTTCTTCCAAATCAAGAGTCCTGACAGATGCACAAGTCCCAACACTATCAACAACTCCATTTGGTCCGGGCCCTTATTGTTTCGTTGTCTGGATTAACTGCCATTGCTACCAGCTACTTTTCTTGTTCAAGTCTCCTTTCCCTCCAGTCTGGCCTCAGCACTAGGGTTTCTAAATGCAAATCTGATCACAACGGTCTCTTTCTTCAGTGCCTACAGACTACCTCTAAGCAAAAATATCTTAAGTCCTGTCATCTGCCACCTCCCCAGCTTCTCCTCCTGCCCCTTTCCTGCAGTTTTCTCCAGTTATATCAAGTCTGTGCAGTTCCTCAGCAAGCCCAGGTCTCCTCTTCTTCTCTGAACATTCCCTTCTCCTTGTGAGAAACATCTTTATCCACATTTTGCTACCTGACTGTTACATTTCAATTAGCACCTTGTTATGGGCTGAACTGTGTTCTCCAGGAAGAGATGTTGCAATTATAACCCCCGTACCTATGAACATGACCTTGTTTGGAAACAGGGTCTTTGAAGATGTTATCAGTTACCATGAGGTCATACTGGAGTAGGTGGGTCCTTATCATACATATCTGATGTCCTCGTAAAAGAGGAGAAGAGAGACAGACAGGGAGACAGAGAAAGGATGCCATGGAACACTGCAGCTCTAAGTCAAGGAATGCCTGGAGTCATCAGAAGCTAAGATAGAAACGTGGAAGAGATTGTCTCTCAAAGCCTCAGAAGGATGGCGACGCCCTGATCTTGGACTCCTAGCCTCCAGAACTGTGGGACAGTACTTTTTTTTTTTTATATAAGTCATCTAGTTTGCAGTATTTTGCTATGGCAGCCCTAGGAAATGAATATACACCTCAATGGAAGGACTTCCTAGGTTCTCTGCCCACCCTGAAGAGGGCTGTATGCTGTCTTCCATGTCCTCAGTTAGCCCACGCAGATGTCCACCTGTCCCCATTACACTCCAGTAACTGTTGGTTCACTATCCGTATTTCTCAAGTGTGAACTTTGTAAAGACAAGCACTATCTCCTCCACCTCCTTCCCAGTGTCTAGCATGGTGCTTGTCCCATGACAGGTGCTCAATGAGCATCTTCTGGATAAGGAAGGAGAGACGCAGAGATACTAATAGTGTAAAAACAAAGATCTTTTTCATTGAAAATTTAGCACGAATGAGTTCTTATATTTCTTTGTGCATAATTCCAGGTTCTCAGGAGTGATTAAACTCTTACTCTGGTATGTTTGTTTTACAAGGGCACACACACTTGTGAGCTTAAAGACAACAACACAGATGCCAGGGAATAACAAGGGAAGCATCCAGTCACACCAGGCGGCTTGCCTCTCTCTAGAGCTACCTGGTCAGCTTCTCTTCTCAGGCTCTATGTCAGTAACACCCTCTTGGGAGGGGACGGGAGAAGATGTGGGGTACCATGGGGAGGATAACACCTTCTGCCAGGGGAGAACAGCAAGTCAGTACGTTCAATTTATACGAGAATGACAAACTCATGGAAATAAAGTACAGACGTGCGTCAGTTTTCCAAATCAACTCGTTTTTGTAGAAATGACCTGGGAATGTTAATAAATGGCTTATCATTGTATATTATGTGTGGGCTGTATTTCAGATTTGAAACAGAGCTATTTCACATGTTACTGTTTCTATTTAACAGTGCTCATACTACAGTCTCTTAGGTTAATAAGTTTTCTCTTTAGCGTCCACCTCAACCCGGAACATTAGTGACATTTAAGAAGTAAAGCAGGGCCGATTGATATAAATTTAGTTTTCAAAGTAGCTTTAAAAAAGCACAGTATTGGCTTATATCCATTCAATCTTAAAGACTATAGAGCAAGAAAATCTTCAAAAGGCTTTTGATTCAAACTGTTCATCTGATAGAGAAAGAAAGGGACAAGAAAGATATCGTCGGTGAAACAAGGCAATTAGTCTCCTTCCACAATAATCTGACTTGGCTCCCCTGGAACAATTTCTGTTGTCCTCTTCTGCCACAGAAAAGCAAATACATGCAACGCCCTGCAAACAAATGAATACAAATGACATTTTCTTCATGCAAGGAAAGTGAGTAACATTGCCCCCTTTGTAATGCCTGTTGCTAATACCTGATTTGGACTTCACACAGTTATGGAGTAATTTTCAAGAAGGGTCGCACTTAAAGGGCAATAATAGTTAGAAATAAAGGAAGCCTTCTAAGTACTGTGTCCTAGTTAGCAAACACAGCCTGGTTATGTGGGGAGCTGCACTATGTGAAACCAGACAGGCATCAGTTTGGTCTCACATGCAAAAGTCACAAACTATGAAACATTTTCAAAAATCTTGAATTCAATTTAACAATTCCCGGAGTTTCACTTTGGTTAGTGGTACTAACCACCTCCATTAAATCAAATATTGCTTCAAAGGTCTTTCATGTTTAAGCAATTACACCTCATCTCTCCACAGAGAACAATCTGGACCAGACAGCTTTGTGATCTCAAGGGTATATGTCATCGGTGAAGTATCAGTCTACAAATACAATGGTAAACCAGATGATGTCACCTTCTATTCCAATGAGAAAGGACACCTAGAACCTGGTAGGTCCAAGGTTAGTGGCGACAATCAAACCATTTACACACACACACACAAAATGGTATTGTGTAAAACCTATAATGCTTTACTGAGCTCTAATGTAAGATTACTTCATCCCCTGATTTCACAAGGCGCAACTAATTTTTTTTTTTCACTAAGCTAAGGTTGTGGTGCTCATTTAAGAAAATCACGAAGTACCTTTAATAGAGAGAAACACAAATAAAATACTGGGCTGTGTGATACTGGTTTGCTTGTTTCCTGATAGCCCTACAGCAGCATGATTGATATTCACTAGTTAGACTGCCAAATACCAACTCAGTAATTTTTAAAAAGATATACTTATTTATACATACATCAAAAGAAGACTACTTGCTGTCTATTATAATTAAACAGAAACAAGTTACTTAATTTCTATCACGTACTCTCTTGTTGTCCGTTGCCAAGTTGACTCAGACTCATGGCAACCTTACGTATGGCAGAAGGAGAGCTGCCCTGTCTGCACCATCTTTCAGCCCTATATTAGACAGCATTCTGTTGTGATCCATGGGTTTTCATTGACTAATTTCAGCAGATCACCAGGCCTTTCTTCCTAATCTGCCTTAATCTGGAAGCTCCACTGAAAGCTGTCAACCATGGGCGACCCTGCTGGCATTTGAAACACCGGTGGCATAGTTTCCAGCATCACAGCAACATGTGAGCCACCATAGCACAGCAAGCTGACAGACAGGGTGGTGGCCAAATATTCTATTATCCTCTAAAGCTGTAAAGTATCTATGAATTCTAATAATTTTGAAAGAAAGTTCTCACACACAGTGAACTACTCTCACTAATACTACTGTAATCCTACGCACTGAAGATTATCTTAAATCGGTTTGAATGGTTGTCTTGTACCAAACGTTTTAAAATTTGGGGGGGTGGAGGGAGCGTCAGGGATCTAGTATATATCATATCCATGGATTAGCTGGTCCCTGAAGTGAAAGTTTAGCCTCAAATGACTGGGACAGCCGTGACATTTCAGCTTTGTTCTCTGATGTCCACTGAATTGGGTCTGGCCTGCAGTAAGTAGGCCAGAATACATAAGGCCTAAATTGCATGAGACAGCGCCATGTAAATCACAATCTTTCCTCCTGTGTTCAGGTACATGTCTGCTAATTCTCTGGGCAAGATTCACTGCAAAATAAAAGGGATACACAAGAAAAATGACACTTCACTCTTACAGATTACATGTGTCTAGTTTCTGTGATAACTATTTCAGGAATAAAACTCTAGAACAGGGTCTCTCAATCTTCTCACTACTGACATTTTGGGCCAGGAAACTCTTTGTTGTAGGGGGCTGTCCTGTGCACTATAGGGTGTTCAGCAGCATCCTTGGCCTCTACCTATTACATGTCAATTGCACGCCTCCACTGCCAGTTACAAAAATGTCTTTAGACATTGCCAAAAGTCCCCTGGGAGGCAAAATCACCCTCTCTCTCCCCTCCTCCCATACCCCTGGTTGACAACCAATATCCTAGAGTATTAATCTTATCTTTACAGCAACAAAGAAAAATCTTTAGAAAAAATGAGTAAAGGGGAAAATTATCCAAAATTTTTACTATGACTTAAGTAGTTAATTTTACATGAATTACAGTTAAAATTTTTCTGAAGATTAATTTATTATAACAAACATATATTTGTTAGACATTTTAAGAGGCAAGACACTTGACAACTGAAAAAACAAAGCAAAACTCAAATCTAAAACTAAAAGCCACTAGTTCATGAACCTTAAGATGTCAGATTCACCTGAATACTATGTTTAGACTCATTTACATGATTTCTTAAAACCAAAAAAACCAAACCTGTTGCCGTAGAGTCGATTTAGACTCATAGTGACCCTACAGGACAGAGTAGAACTGCCCCATAAGGTTTCCAAGGCTGTAGTCTTTATGAAAGCAGACTGCCACATCTTTCTCCCGTGGAGCAGCTGGTGGGTTCAAACTACCAGCCTTTTGGTTAGCAGTTGAGAGCTTTAACCACTGTACCACTAGGGCTCCTTCCATGACTTCTTACGAAGCCCACTGGTGGTACAGTGGTTAAGATCTATGGCTGCTAACCAAAAGGTTGGCAGTTTGAACCCACTAGCCGCTCCATGGAAGAAAGGTGTGGCAGTCTGCTCTGTCCTGTAGGGTGGCTATGAGTCGGAATCATTTGGCGCTTGATCACCTAAACATCCATATGTAGTGTTCTCAAACTGTTAATTATGGGTATATCTAAAGTACCTTGCAACATCTTATTTGCCATATGATTTTTCTTCTCATTGCCAATTTCCTGATGATAATCAAGATATTTGCTTCATACCACATTTACATTTTAATATTATAAAAGTAATGTTTTGTGATTATTTCTGCCAAACATCTGAAATGAATATTGTCTTTAACTGAACTAATTAATGTCTTTTCTTCTAAAAGGTAAGAGTAGTTGAGACCTTAAATTTCCAAGCTGTTCCACTCACTTCATTCCAAAGTCCAAGCGCCCACTCTGCCTTACAGGGCTGATCTGCTCCAGTTCTACCTCTAGACTTCATATATGTGTTATTTCTACAAACATGAACAATGTTTATAATCCTCACTTCCCCCCTCCCACCCCCCCCCCCCCCCAGGTACTGTTTCTAGTCTCAGTGTTGATATTTGTTAGTGTTGAAACCTTGGACAACTCAGTCTAATGTTGAAATAAATGGGATGAAGTAATCTTTAAATTCCTATCTATCTCATAAATTCTATGAGGGCATTTTGAGAGAAAACAAAAAGGTGAATGGGAACTGGCTATCCACTATAAAAGCTATTTCAAAGAAAGAATATTATCTTATAGGTCAATACACACTTTTTAAGTTAAAAAGTTAGAAGAAAATAAAAGGTTGCATCAATTTCCACATACACTTGGAAGTTAAACAAGTTAGGCAAAACGACTCCAAAGCATTAAATTACTATGTCAAAAGCAATCAAAACCACTGATATTTATATTTTCCATTATTACAATATGTGATGAAGATGACAATGATGATAATGGCCCAACCACTCTGATTCCCTCAGCTGGAAAATGATAAAAAGTTATTCTTGTCTAAGAAAGAAATACAAAGTAAAGGGAGCACGTCAGCCTCTCCATCATATTTATTACGCTCTCTTGGAATTCTAGAGAAAACAGAGAGCCCAGCAACGAAGACATCATAGAAGAAGAAGGCAGTTGTGGAGTTTTTTTTCTAGGCTCCATGATCACAGAAAAGGTAGCACAATTACAGTTTGCATGGCAAAGCAGGCCGAGCTTAGGGGTTACTCAAACATGGTGGGTGAAGCAGAGAATTTCTCAGTAAACGTCCCATTTTTACACACTTAAAAAAAGAGAGAGAAGGAAAAGAGAGTGGGAGGAGAATGGAAAAAACACTGCCAAACCAGAATGTGATTTCTTACTCAGGCTAAAGGTATCCAAGGGATGAGACCAACTGCTCGCATGGCTCACTGTTAGGGAACCGAAGGTTGAGAGGCAAGTTCACTTGGCCAAACTTTAAGTCCTCAGTCTATTCTGTAAGTAGCAGACATAAGATTGCCCAGAACTGACCTAATGATCTAAAGATGAGTCAACCTAAGAAAATTAAAATAGCTTCATCAAAAGACATCTTAAATAGATCTACGATAGGCGGGGCCAAGATGGAGGAGTAGTCAGACGCATCCTGTGGTCCCTCTTACAACAAAGACTCTAAAAAACAAGTGAATTGATCATATATAACAGTCCAGGATCCCTGAACATCAAGGGCAAAGTTGAAGAGTCAGACTAGCAGCAGTGGGAGGGAGAGACGGTTCAGAAGCAGTGAGGAGTTACCAGACCTGACCGAGTAGGAACTGGCGCCCCGCAGGCCAAATCCACTGGCACCAGAATGGTGAGGTGAGCAGTGGCATTCAGAATGCATTTTCCACATCAGGACAGACTGAGCAGCAGAGAGTCCACTCAAACCTCCAGAGTCAGCGAAAGGCAGCGATCTATCGGCAAAAGATAAGTACATGTGTTTAATCTACCACGGAGATCAAAAAACACCTCTTTGGGAAAAAACTCTCTCCCATTTACCTAACCTCTCCCTGCCCTGAACTGGGGTCTCAAGCCAGCTTCAGTGATAGCCACTTTCCCCCAGCTGGTAAGTACATGTCACGTGCCTGGAGCCATTCTCCTGGCCTTGGACAAGAAACGAAATAACAAACAGGGAAAAATTAATCTGCCGGCTCCCCTAAGTGGGGAATTCAGGACAGAAACAGCTTCTTTACCTAGGCACAGGGATATGGGATCCACAGAATGTGAATGCCTTTCACCCCTGCACAGACCTGTGTGGGCCCATTACAACACCATATGCCCTTATTTGCACAGTATAACAGGGTATATACCTGAAGTCTAACATCAACTGTTTAAGCTATATGGTGGAAAGGTATGTTCCTGATGTTTGACACTGCTCTGCCTATTAAGCAGGGTCCTAACCTACACACATCACGAGCCTGAGGACTAGTGGCTACACCCGAACCTCCTAGCCACTCATGACAGGAGTCTAAGGAAAAGTGGTGCCTCCCAGGCTTCAAAGCCAACAGCACTGGGTGCCCAAAGTCTGACTGCAAAACCCACCCACCTATGTGCTCTAGGGAACAAGGGCATCTTTCCTCACAGGCACTCAGGGGCAGTTGTCAGCCCCCTTCTTGCTCAGTGTGTGACCCCATACTACAACCAGATACCTGTGCCTACACCAATAACCCCCGCTCGCCTAAGGCTGTAGGTGGGAGCCTACACCACACTTGGTGACCGACTACCTGGACATCTGAGCTGAATCTATACAAGAAAAGTAAATGGACTCCTGGGCTCATATACCTAGTAAAAGCTCTAGTCACCTGGCGACAAGACATTAGAGCTTCAAAGGAACCAGTAATCAAACTAGCTAACTCAGGCAGCCTACTTGGGCATATTAAAATGAAACGAAATAAGAAGATAGGACACAGTAAGCACACATAAAATAAATAAATACAGTAACATTGATGGCTTGTAGAAAACAGTCAATATCAAATCATATAAAGAAGCAGACAATGATGGCTTCAGCAAGCTCTCAAAACAAAAAACCTGGAAATCTTCCAGATGAAGAGAACTTACTGGAATTACCAGAGGTAGGATACAAAAGATTAATATACAGAACTCTTCAAGAGATCAGGAGAAATGCAGAACAAGCCAAGGAACACAATGACAAGGCAACAGAGTAAACTAAGAAGATTACAGAAGAGCTTAATGACTAATGTAATAGGCTGCAAGAATCCATAGAGAGACAGCTAGGAAACAGAGCAAACAGAAATCCAGATGATTAACAATAAAATATCACAATTAGACAACTCAATAGAAAGTCATAGGAGCAGAATTGAGGCAATGAAAGTCAGAATTAGTGAGATTGAAGATAAAGCACTTGACACCAACATATTTGAGGAAAAATCAGATAAAAGGAAAAAAAAAAACCCTAATAGAACTCTACAAAGTGGAATGACCTACGAGTGACTGGAATAACAGAAAAGAGGGGGTAACAGAAAATACAGAGAGAAATGTTGAAGATTTGATGGCAGAAAACATTCCTGCTATCGTGAAAGATCAGAAGATATCTACCCAAGATGCTTATCGAACCCCACACAAGGTAGATCCCAAAAGAAAGTCACCAAGAGATATTATACTCAAACTTGCCAAAAACAATGATAAAGAGAGAATTTTCAGAGTGGCTAGGGATAAACAAAAAGTCACTACAAAGGAGAGTCAATAAGAATAAGCTGGGACTACTCAGCAGAAACCACGCAGACAAGAAAGGAATAAGAAGACATATATAAAGTCTTGAAGGAAAAAAAAACTGCCAGCCAAGAATTATATATCCAGCAAAACTGTCTCTCAAATGTGAAGGTGAAATTAGGACATTTCCAGATAAACAGAAGTTTAGGGAATTTGCAAAAACCAAACCAAAATTATAAGAAATACTAAATGGAGTCCTATAGGGTTGCAATGAGTTGGAATCGACTCGACGGCAGTGGGTTCTGGTTCTGTTTGGTTAGAAAATCAGTAACATCAGATAACAAACCAAGACTAGAACACAGGACAGAGAAACCACATATCAACCCAGACAGGGAAATCAAAAAAATAAACCAAAGCTAAGACACTCAAAACAGGGAACCAGAGACATCATTACATAAAAGATGACAGTATTAAAACAAAAAGAGGGAAGGAAAAATGTAGTCACAGATCTTTCATATACAGAGGAAGTCAAGGCGATATAAAGAAATAAAAGATTGGTTTAAACTTAGAAAACCAGAGGTAAATATGAAGGTAACCACAAAGGAAACTAACAATCCTACACAACAAAATAAAAAACAAGATAAACATAAGGACTCAGCAAATACAAAGGCAACAACAATGAAAAAGAGGAAAAGGCAATATATAAAGAAAAATGATGCACCACAGAAAATTCGGTGGAAAAAAGAAACTGTCAACAACACAAAAGAAGACATTAAAATGACAGCACTGAACTCATAAAAAAAAAATTTTTTTTTCTATCCATAATTATGCTGAATATAAATGGACTAAACACACCAATAAAGAGAAAGTTGTAGAATGGATTAAAAAAAACACGCAATTTGTCTATATGCTGCCTACGAGAGACACACCTTAGACTTAAAGACACAAGCTAAAACTCAAAGGATGGAAAAAAACATATCAGGCAAAAAACAATCAAAAAAGAGCAGGGGAGGAAGTATTAATTTCTGACCAAATAGACTTTAAAGTAAAACCCACCACAAAGGATAAGGAAGTACACTGTGTAACGATTAAAGGGTCAATATACCAGGAGGATGTAAACATAAGAAATATTTACATACCAAACAACAGGGCTCCAAAATACATAAAACAGACTCTAACAACACTGAAAAGAGAGACAGCTCCACAATAATAGTAGATTTCAAAACACCACTTTCAGTGAAGCACAGAACGTCCAGAAAGATGTTTGATAAAGACATGGAAGATCTAAATGCTACAATCAACCAACTTGAACTCATAGGCGTATACAGAACATTCCACCCAACCGCAGCCAAGTATACTTTCTTTTCCAATGATCAAGGAACATTATCCAGGATAGACAACATATTAGAAAATAAACAAAGCCTTAAGAGAATCCAAACCATCAAAATATTAAAAAGCATCCTTTCTGACTACAAAGCAATAAAAGTAGGTATCAGTAAAAGACAAAGCAAGGAAAAAAAATTAAACACATGGGAAGTGAACAACATGTTGCTCAAAAACTACTGGGTTATAGAAGAAATTAATAACGGAATAAAGAAATTCATAGAATCAAATGAATATGGAAACACTTCCTACCAGAATCTTTGGGACATAGCAAAAGCAGTGCTCAGAGGTCAATGTATAGCAATAAAAGCACGCATCCAAAAAGAAGAAAGGAACAAAATCAAAGAATTATTCCTACAACTTGAACAAATAGAAAGAGAGCAGCAAAAGAAGCCCTTAGGCACGAGAAGAAAGCAAATAATAAAAATTAGAGCAGAATTAAATGAAATAGAGAGCATAAAAAAAATTGAAAGAGTAAACAAGACCAAAAGCTAATTCTTTTGAAAAGATCAACAAAATCGAAAAATCATTGGCCAACCCCTCCCCAAAAAAAGGAGAAGAAGCAAACAACCCGAATAAGGAATGAGATGAGCGATATCACAAGAGGCCCAACTGAAATTAAAAGAATCATAACAGAATACTATGAAAAATTGTACTCTAACAAATCTGAAAACCTAGAGGAAATGGACAAATTTCTAGAAAAACAATACTACCCTGACCCAACACAAACAGAGGTAGAGCAACTAAGTAAACCTATAACAAAAGAAGAAATTGAAAAGGTAATTTAAAAACTGCCAACAAAAAAAGCGCTGGCCCCAATGGCTTCACTAGAGAATTCTACCAAACATTCAGAGAAGAGTAAACACCACTACTACTAAAGGTATTTCAGAGCATAGGAAAGGATAGAATGCTCCCAGATTCATTCTACGAAGCCAACATAACCCTGATACCAAAATCAGGTAAAGGCACCACACACAAAAAAAAAAAATACAGACCTATATCCCTCATGAACTTAGACGCAAAAATCCTCAGCAAAATTCTAACCAATATAAACTCAACAATATACCAAAAACATAATTCACCATGACCAAGTGGAATTCATACCAGGTATGCAGGGACGGCTCAACATTAGAAAAACAATTAATGTAATCCATCATATAAATAAAACAAAACACAAGAACCACATGATTTTATCGATTGATGCAGAAAAGACATTTGACACAGTTCAACACTCATTCATGATAAAAACTATCAGCAAAATAGGAATAGAAGGAAAATTTCTCAACATAATAAAGGGCATTTATACAAAGCCAACAGCCAACATCATCCTAAATGGAGAGAACTGGATAGCATTCCCCTTGAAACTGGGAACCAAACAAGGATGCCCTTTTATCACCACTCTTATTCAACATTGTGCTGGGGGTCCCAGCCAGAGCAATTAGGCTAGATAAAGAAATAAAGGGCATCCAGATGGGTAAGGGAGAAGCACAAGTATCTCTATTTGTAGATGACATGATCTTATACACAGAAAACCCTAAGGAATCCTCCAGAAAACTACTGAAACTAATAGAAGAGTTCAGCAGAGTATCGGGATACAAGATAAACATACGAACATCAGTTGGATTCTTCTACACCAACAAAAAGAACATCGAAGAGGAAATCACCAAATCAATACCATTTACAATAGCCCCCAAGAAGATAAAATACTTAGGAACAAAATCTTACCAGAGACATAAAAGACTTATACAAAGAAAACTACGAGACACTCTAAACCTGACTAAACCAAAAGCTAAGCAGTTTCCTGAATACAACCAAACACTTTGCAGGACAGAGTAGCAGGGGTGGGGGTCTGGGGACCATGGTTTCAGGGGACATCTAGGTCAGCTGGCATAACAAAGCGTATTAAGAAAACATTCTGCATCCAACTTTGGTGAGTGGCATCTGGGGTCTCAAAAGCTAGCAAGTGGCCATCTAAGAGGCATCAACTGGTCTCAACCCACCTGAGAAGATGGACTTGTTACTTGACCGTGCAAGAAGGTCCACTGCTGATCTGCTTCCCAGTGAAACTGGTGCAATTTATTTAAAAACAGCCATTTTAAAACAACCATTTAAGGAAAGACAGCAAATGAAGAAACATCTATTCAAGAAAATCTATGAAAGATGACTGCGTCTGGTATTTGAACAAAGACTGCTCCCTCCCTCCCTTTGCCCACTCATCAAGGTACAAACTGCATCCCAGAAGGCTGCAGCTAAGAACACCGGGCTCCCTCTCCCCCAGCTCTCAGTCAGAGGGCTTTCTTCCTGGAAGGGGCAGGACTTCAGTGTTTCTCATCCTGCCGCCGGCTGCCTATTGTTGAGGCTGAGTCCCAGGGGACTGTATTGCGAGGTGGAGACTCCTTTCTCCAACCCAATTACCACTAGTGGAACAGAGGTGCTGCACTGGGCATGGCACGCTGAGAGCACCAGGCTCTGATAAACCTTCCCAGGCTTGTAACATGACGGTTCTATACCAGGAGAAGAAAGCGGAGGGGATCCCAGGCTACTGACCCCCTACTGAGTCCTCTGCTCCTAGAGCCGAATGTCACTCAGACAGAAGCATGCTACTGTCCCCACACCCAGCTCCAGAGTCCTGGCAGAGATTTTTTCTGGGAAGAAGCAGGAATAGACCAGATAGCACGTGTGCCAGACAGCATGGAGAAGTTTAAGGTGCTCTCAATAACAGTAGAGGCTATGGTGAAAGGGAACTAGAACATTTGTGGATCTAATGAAGATGCCGCCTAGACTGCAGGCCTCCTATTTTGTAGGAGAGAACCAAGAAATAAGACAGCTTAGAAGAACCCTCCTGGGGTCAGTAGAAATATTGACTTCACAAACTATTCCGCATAAGGAGCTACACTTTGATTAATTTGTAGAGGAATTATGCCCCAGGACATTGTTGAAAACAATAGAACTACAGGCTGGCAATTGGTAGAGTCAGTTGGGTGTGGTCAGGAAAGAGCAGAAGACATCACTACCAGTACCACGGCTGTCGCAGGGTAACTATGGGCTTACCCAAAGCTGAGCCTCCCTGAGACGCAACATCAAAATCTTAACATTTGGGAGTAACGTAGGGTGGACAGGTTTCACTAAAATAAACTAGCCAGCCACTAAACAAATAGCAATAACAAGCCCTGGTTGGGGTGGGGGTGTCAGTACACAGTGTTGTCACACTATATTGTCTAAAATGTCCAGTTTCCAAAAAAAATTATGACAAATGCTAAGAAACAGAAAAGTATGACCCAAAACTGGAAAAGAAGCAGGCAACAGAAACTGCCCGTGGGAGTGGCCAGATGTCAGATTTAACAAAAGATTTCAAATAGCCATAATAAATACGTTCACAGAACTGAAGCAAAGCATGATTAAAGAAGCTAAGGAATATAAACACAGAGGCCCACAAACAGATGCAACATAGTAAATATGCTGAAAATCAAAAACAAGAATATCTCAAAAGCAGCAAAACAGTCCATCACTCACAAGAAAATGCCCATGTGATTAACTGAGGACTTCTCAGCAGAAACAAGAGGCTAAAAGGCAGTGGGATAACACACTCAAAGTTCTTAAAGGAAAACACTGTCAACGAAGAATCTTATATCCAGTGAAGATGTCATTTAACTGAAGGAGAAATAAATCCTTTTTCAGGTTAAAAAAAAAAAATGTTGTTATAAGATCAACCTTACAAGAAATACTAAAAGAAGTTCTTCATGCCCAAAGCAAGTAGCCAAAAGTCAGTAATTTGAATACACACACACACACACATACACAAACATACACCATTAAAAGTAATTATGTAATTATAGGGAAAAAAAACCCCAAAAAAGACATTATAAATGAATTTTTTCTCCTTTCTTAATCAACTCAAAAAGCAATTGTATACTCTATAAACAGTTCCCTATAGGAGCTCAGCAATAGATGGAATGTGACAGAAGAAAGAATTAGCAAATTTGAAAACAGATTGATAGAGATCATGCAAGTGGAACAGCAGGTGTAACATACATATACACCCACTCCTCACTTACCGACTATCCCGCTACCTGGTATTTAGCATTTACAAGAGTAAAAAATCTACTATCTGACTATGCTGTGCATTAATGCGCCGGTGGGCATGGAAGGCAACGAATGGATGCAGAGTGTCCCCTTTCTCAAGGAGGGTCAAGGTGGCCTCCAGGAAGCCAGGCTGTGCTGTACCACGCCTGCGCTCCTTCCTCCTGCTGGCGGCGGTGCTGTGTCCAGCTGCTGCACGGGGCTGGCCTCCTCTGGGGCCATAGCCTCCTCTGCGGCCACGGCCCCTGGGCAGACGCTCAGGCAGCACCAAGCCAGTGCGTGTCTGTACTGGGTTCCCAGCTACTATGCAGCCTGAGGTCCTGCAGCTCAAAACTGCTGTGGGGTGGGAAGGGAGGAAAGAAAGAGGTATTGTAGAAGGTGTTTGGAAGACACACCTTTGAGTCTAATGACATAACAAAGTAAGCCGAACTGGGCCTGTAGCCCCTGCCTCGGTGGGACTAAGTGTGCAGCCAGACTCCCAGCGCCCTCATAGGAAGCCCCAGAACCTTGGTGACTCTGGTGACTTGCCAGGCACAGAAAGCAGAGCAGGCTCTGTCTGAGACTGTGAATGCAGGGCTTGAAAGGGTGGGAGTGGAGCCCTGCAGCCGGCTCCATGAGGAAAGCTCTGACCCAGCAGAGGAGGAAGGTGAAGTGGTTAAGCCATGGGCCCTCCAGTCACACAGCCCGGCTTTATCTAGCTTTTTCTCCTCCAAGCCTCCTTCTTCTCAGAAGAATAATCCATAACTGGACTCGTCACAGTGATGAGCACACTAGAAACTCTAAATTATGTCTATGATCATATTTTCTAAGTAAAAAAATCGGACAAAAAAAAAAAAAATCCTCCATGTTTTCATAAGACCAATTTTTTTACTCATCCTGGTCCTGGAACCTAACCATGTTGATAAGAGAGGAGTGGGTGTATATATACTTATATAACGTATTTTTTTTTTTTTATTGTCAGGCCTGTAACACAAAGATGCAGTATATGTGTAATACATTTGCTGATAACAACATAAAGGGGGTGGGTGGGGGCAAAGCATGCCAGTCTATTACAGGGCTAAGGGAATGGTAACAGATGGTAAAGGAGTAATTACAACAATGTATTGTTGGGTTTTTAACATTAACAGATGTACTATAAAAAATCCAGTGCCGTGAGTCGATTCTGACTCACAGCGACCCTATAGGACAGAGTAGAACTGCCCCATAGAGTTTCCAAGGAGCGCTTACTATGTATAACAATAATAGCACAAAAATGGTGGTGGGGGGGTGGTGCACAGGAGGAATACAGCTATATAGGAGTAACGTTTCTATATATTACTGGACTTAAGACAGTTTAAACTGAAGCTTCTTAAGGTGTGGAGCCCCGGTGGTGCAGTGGTTAAGAGCTTGGCTGCTAACCAAAAGGTCAGCAGTTCAAATCCACCAACCACTCCTTGGAAACACTATGGGGCAGTTCTACTCTGTCCTATAGGGTCGCTATGAGCCAGAATCAACTCAACAGCAACGGGCTTGATTTTTTTGGTTTAAGGTATAAGTAGTAAACACATACTATATATACAGCAACCACTAAAACTAAAGAATAACTGAGAAAATCATTACAGAAATTAAAATGCTACATTAGAAAATTAAAAACATTTCAAAAACATAATAAGCAAAAACATTTAATTATTTAGATGGTGAGTAGTAGGTGTTTTTGTAACTTTTTAAAATAATTTACTTTTTGCCGTTGTTGAAAGTGCAACACACGTCAATTCAATCATTTCAACACATACAATTCAGTGATGTTAATCATATTCTTGAGGTTGTGCAACCATTCTCTCCCTCCTTTTCTGAATTGTTCCTCCCCATTAACATAAACTCACTGCCCTCTAAGCTCATCTAACCTTTCAAATTGCTGTTATCAATCTGATCCCGTATAGATAGTTCTTTAAAAAAGCACAATGTTCAAGGCAGACAATCCTTACTAATTAAACTAAACTATTGTTTGCTTTAAAGAAGACTGCAGGGGATATTTCTGGGTTAAGGTTCAAAGATTATCTCAGAACAATAGTTCTGGGGATTCATCCAGCCTCAATATCTTCAGAAAAGCTGGATGTGATGAGATTTGAGCTTCTGTTCTGTAATTTTACCCTTTTTGATAAGGATTCTGCAATAGAATCTTTATCAAAACATTCAGTAATGGTAGCCGAGCACAATCCAGTTCTGCTCTCATGGCAAGGGAGGCAGTTGTTCATGAAGCCAGTTAGCCATGCATTCCATTTCCTCCTCCTAGTCCTGACTCTCCTTCTTCCTCTGTTGCTCCAGGCAATTAAAGATCAGCTGTTTTACCTTAGTTTTTGTTACTTTTTACCTTTTAACATAACACCACCAGGGCCCCAACAATTAGAACTAGAAATATTATTACTAATTTTACTAAATAGCCTTGCTTATAATGTTCCAATTTGTAGAATAATTTTAAATTTAAGAGTAAATTTTATTATAAACACTATATTTGAAAAAAAACTCTAATATACTTACTCACAAGCTATTTGAAAGCAATGAAAATATCTCAGTGTTTTTCCAATAAATAGTTTAATATAATTAACATCCTTATGCTATCAGCCTTGATAACTAGCTTTTCAAAGAAATTTAGCAAGAAATGTAAAAAAAATCTTTTGTGTATGTCATTTTACTTACAGAAATTAAATAGTTCTGACCAATAAACAAAAGCCTCTATATCCTAGATAGAAAAAAAAAAAATTTTTTTTTTTCTATTTCAGGAGATTATATAAATCTGTACTTCCAAGAGGATGGTATCACCATAGCCACATTTGTGACAAATAGAATACTATATTTGCATAAATACACACAGAGATATGTAAATAAGACAATCAGACTATGAATTTTTTAAGTTTGAATAAAAAATACGAGTGAAAATTTTTTTTCAGATACATATTCATTTTTGTGCAATTTACTCACGAAATAATCAACCTTTTAATTAAGAACAGATAGTACCTTTTTTAATCTTAAAAAGGTGTGTGCCTATAAATAATAATAAAAAAAATAATAGCACCTTATTAATATCTGTGAAAATCATTACATGATACCTGTTGTTGCCGGTGAGTGCCTTTGAGTCAATTCTGACTCATAGTGACCTCCTGTGACATGATACCTAGAAAACGTTATTCACAAAACACAGACTGATATATACACTTTCATGTCTTTATGTACATAGAATTCTAGAATTTTCACTATCATTCATTATTAATTTGTGTGAAATTTATTAAAGTATGTCTGTTTTGTAAAGAACAAACCTAAAGCATAGCTTATCCACGATCCTGCATTAGGATGACTGGAGGGCCACCCAATGAACATAGAAACCAGTTTGTGGGTTACTGACTTCATTCACTAGTTCAGTGATTTCCAACTGCTGATCTTGTGCCAGCCACACGTGATTTTGACCATCTCTAGTAGTTAAAAAAAAAAAAAAAAATTTTTTTTTTTTTTTAGTAGTAGTATAAAGTTCTCAGAACACAACTAAAGAAATAAATCTGAAGAAAGAAGGGAAGAAGCAAAAGAAAAGAAAAAATCACAAGGAATTAGAATAGGGAAAAGACACATAGGACAGTTAAAAACATAATGAGAAAGAATCAAAACTCAGGAGAGGGATTACTGTGCTATGGATCTTAAGTCAATTACTAATTCCCTTGGTTCCAAAACTTCACTTTAGAGCAAATTTAAACTCATTTTTATGGTCACTAGTTTAGAGTACAGAAAAAGGAGCCCTGGTGGTGCAGGGGTTAAGTACCCTGCTGCTAACTGAAAGGTGGGCAAATGGAACCCACCAGCCAATCTGCAAGAGGAGATGTGGCAATTTGCTTCCGTAAAGACTCCAGCCTTGCCTTGGAAACCCCATGGGGCAGTTTCATGCTATCCTTACTGGGCCGCTATGAGTTGGAACGGACTTGACAGCTACGGGCTTGGTTTTTGGTTTAGAGTACAGAAAGGAGCCCTGGTACCAAAGTGGTTACAGTGTTCTGCTACTAATTGAAAGGTCCGGCAGCTCGAATCCACCAGCCGCTCCACAGGAGAAAGATGTGGCAGTCTGCTTCCACAGACTACAGCCTTGGAAACCCTGTGGGGCAGTTTTACCTTATCCTACAGGGTCACAATGAGTTAGAATCGACTCCACGGCAGTGGGTTTAGAATACAGAAGTATAAAATACTTCAGCGATTCTGTCTGAGGGCTGATTAATTATTGATTCTCTTGGGTTTTAATATTTGTTGGAAATCTTTCCTAAAAAGCTACCTTGCTACCTTGGGAGAAAGAAAACCCAAAACAAACCCACTGCCATTGAGTCGATTCCGACTCATAGCAACCCTACAGGACAAAGTAGAACTGCCCCATAGAGTTTCCAAGGAACACCTGGTGGATTTGAACTGTCGACCTTTCGGTTAGCAGCAGTAGTTCTTAACCACTATGCCACCAGGGTTTTCTCCTTGGGAGAAATCCACAATACACCCAGTTGAAAGTTTTTTGGATGTTGAGGATCTAGCTGTTCTGAATATGTATTATTCTGAGTAATAATGCATCTAGA
Organism: Loxodonta africana; assembly: GCF_030014295.1. Classification (NCBI taxonomy): domain Eukaryota; kingdom Metazoa; phylum Chordata; class Mammalia; order Proboscidea; family Elephantidae; genus Loxodonta; species Loxodonta africana. The sequence continues at coordinate 40,201,763 of NC_087342.1, forward strand.
AAATAAAGTATATATAGATGCAGATTTGAGCAGTAGGACTGGAATTGTTCTCCTCAAGACTCTCTTAATTGTGTGTTTGTCATACAGACTCACAGTCTCTTTCATGCAACTCCAAAATCCAAAAAGTTTGGAAACAAACTCAGTTTTCTGACATTTTGGCACAAACCCACCTAGCTACCTATAGTCTTTGTGCTGCTTGGTTTGACTGTTCATGCTTCACCACACACATGTTAATGCTCCTGGGGTCCTGCCTCAGACCCCATGGTGGGGGAGGGGCGCTATGCTATAACACTGTACTAACTCACCAGAAATTCAGAGTTCCAAAAGATGCTGGCCTCCTGGCTGACAAAATTATACTTACTGAGGGAAAGTCTTTAGAAAATCATTTCACTGAGTCCCTGTTAATTGAGATTTCGTGTTCTGTGCATAAATTTTCTCACCCTTCGTAATACCTTACTTAAACTTGTTTATACTATAAAGGAATTTCATATTCTCTATCTTTTTGACACTGTGGTAGGTAGGTCGGACATTTTGCAATTTTAAGGCTAAAGACACTGAGGATCAGGAGTTCAGCAGTGTGCCTGATGTCACTGAACTGCCCTGAGAAAGAATCAAAGAAGCCTTCTTTAACTTCTACCCCAAGCCCGCAGCGCCCTCCCATGTGCTCCCTCCCTCCTTTCCTGCTCCACTAACTTAATGGGACCTTCCTGAACATGACACAGCACTCAATTTCTCACGGATTCAAAATGCAGAAGACATCCACAGGGTACTTGTAGAGTCACATGTCAGATTTAGTTGAGTCATGGGAAAAAAGAAAAACACTTTCCTAGAGCTTGGATAAAAAAAGTCTACAATGGAAGAGGCCTGGAAGAGGTCCATCAGCCAGCAGCAATCTACAGAGCAGCAAACAATAGGTTACTCTTGAAATATCTGTACACAAAAATGGACGAGGAGCCTGAAAATGCAGAGAGCTATTAGTCTCCAAGCCTGTCTACAGCAGGGGTTGGCAAATGTTTTCTGTAAAGGGCCAGACAGTAAATAATTTAGGAATGGCAGGCCAGATAGTCGCTGTAGTGTGAAAACAGCTGTAGGCAATATATCAACAAATGGGCACGGCCATGTTCCAATAAAACTTTATTTAAAAAAAACAGGCTGGGGGGGAAAAAAAAAACAATGGGCTGATTTGACCTGCGTGCCATTGTTTGCCAACCACTGGTCTAGAATATACTTCTTAAAGTCAGAAATTCTTATGGAATAATATTCATGCAGTCAAATGTTCTTTGTTAACTATTTTTCTTTAGAGAAAAAGGATTAAAAAAAAAAAAACAGTTGCTGACTCATAGTGACCCTACACAACAGAGCAGAACTGCCCCCACAGGATTTCCAAGGAGTGGCTGGTGGATTCTAACTGTAGACCTTTTGGTTAACATGTTTCAAAAATACATGCATCTTTTCGGGATCTATTAATTGAGTATTTGTGATTATTTATCTTGGGCTGGATTGAGATTTCCTGCTACTCCATCTATGAAACAATTGTTTCATGTAATAAGAGCTGACGTATCAATGTTCATCCTACTGAACAAAATAAACTCACGCTAACTGCCTCAGCAATGTGTACGCCCACAAATTAAGATTATTAATTAAAAAAGAATCTTATGTTTTTATTAAAGTATATCAATGGGGTGAATTTTCAAAATTGCTTGTGAACTTAATTAATATATGTGTGAAATCAATAAAGCCACATTTATTTAAAACTATCCTATAAATTCCTATTGTTCTCCAATTCAGATCACCTAGCTTTCAAGAGGAAGAGCCTCAACAAGATGGATTGATACAGTAGCTACAACATGGGCTCAAACATAGCAAGAGTTGTGAGGATGGCGCAGGACTGGGCAGCGTTTTGTTCTGCTGTGCATGGGGTCACTATAAGTTGGAACCAGCTCGATGGCTCTTAACAACACAACAAGCTTTCAAGTCAGTAAAGTTTTACTGAAACGAGGTATTTATTTATTTTTCATTTAAAAACTATTTACAAAATGCTTATTAGCAGACAGGCACTGTTAGAGATGCTGGATATTTAAGAATACGACACAGTCCTGCCATTAAGGAATTCTCAGCCTGGTAACAAAATCTTCTCAGTAAACAACAATTAATCTGGGAATACTGTTGGAAGATTTCTTCAATAGAAAAATTAATTTATCAAATTCCAAGTTATGTTATAGGTATTGGGTATCAGACAGCTAATCAAAGTATCACATCCTTTCCACATCTACTTGTGTATTTTTCATTACTTGATTATATAAATGAACGAAACAATGGGATATCACTAATTTCCAGGTATATAATTAAGAAAAAACAAAACTGCGAATGTTACAAGGTCAAGTTTTTAACAAATGTTTAACAAAAGCTGTAACTGCAGAGCAATATATATAGATTTTTATGTTAAAAATCAAAATAAATGGAAAATTTCTGAAGGAATGTTAACAGTGGGCCTGGGGATGGGGTAAGGATCAGGAGTGAGGGATAGGACTTTTGAAGAAAAACTACTTTTTAAATACCTTTTTAAAAGAAGAAAGAGATTAACATCAGCCAAGACAAAAAACAGTTCTCATTACAAGGTATGCAAATAGCAGACAGTTATAGTAAGAGAGCATTTTGAGAGGGAGTCATTTGTAAATTTATCTTTACTCTCCTGATCCACAACAACTGACTTCTATTTATTTTTTTTTGCAAATGAAAAGTTGAGGGGGAAAACACAGAAAACCAAATAATGTATATAAATGTGTTTGTGAGAAAAGGCTTAGGGTTATCATTTTCTGAACAGACACCCTGGGCACCCAGCACACCACGTGCTATGGACAAGATGGCTCAGGTTCACCTGTGCCTTTCCCTCTAATAATCACATCCAGAATGACAAAATTAATAAACATTTCTGCCTTCTTGTTAACTTGTATTCCTTTTGAGCACAAGAGATAAAAGGTTAGATTCTAATGCTTTAACAGTCCATTACAGGAAATTTTGACTGGTGAAATTATAAAATAAAAACACTGACATTAAAGATATCTTTATAAACCTGTCACTTTAATCTTTCTTCATGACTGGTTGGTTTAATTATGTGGCTCTATAGTCACATAAAATTTCATCATAAGCATTACTAGTTGGTGGGCATGAAACAGCTTAAAACCCTGAGTTTCTCAGTTTTCTCAGGCTAAAAGGCTAAATGATAGTGAAATTTAATAAAACGTCTTAAAAAAAGTCTTAGAATTAGATTATACAGATAATTTTTACTTTGTAAAGAGTGTACATGTTTTACAGAGTTCTCATGCTTCAGTAAATCACAAGCAATGATAGGAGTGAGCATTTTCTTTTTTAACATCTATTATTAGGAACAGGAAGGTATGTTGCTAACAGTCTCAAACAACTATGAAAAGGCAACAAGCCAACGCAAACAAATATGGTTTTCTGAAAAACAAACAAAAAAATTCCTGATAATTCTTCTAAATATAAAACTAATTTCAAATTTGTTTTGAGATTTAATCTATAGAAGCATAGTAATTTCTGTGTCTGTTTAATGGAATCTAAAGAAAGAATGGAGCCCTGGTGGCGCAGCGGTTAAGAGCTACAGCTGCTAACCAAAAGGTCCACAGTTTAAATCGACTAGCCACTCCTTGGAAACCCTATTGGGCAGTTCTACTCTGTCCTGTAGGGTCACTACAAGTTGGAATCGACTTGACCCAGCACACAATAACAACAACAAAGAAACAATACTGAATGTTCAACTGATTCAGAGTTTAAAAAAATATACAAATTCTACAAGTCAAGTCTACATGAATAAGGGACTTCTAGAAATTGGCATTACCAAAAACCAAATCCATTGCCATCAAGTTGACTCCTACTCATAGTGACCCTATAAGGCAGAGAAGAACTGCCCCATAGAGTTTCCAAGCAGCACCTGGTGGATTCAAACTGCCGACTTTTGGTTAGCAGCCCAACACTTAACCACTATGTCACCATACTACTTATTTCTGCGCATGCAGATAGACACTTCCTAATACTTACGTTGAAAGCATGCTTGGTAAGACCTTCCAATGAAAAGTGTAAAACTGGAATACTGTTTTCTTTTTCAAGTTGAATGAATGAAGATAAACAGAGAATTAATAAGTAATTAAGGCTGAATTTACATTTCTTCCTTTACCAGTTCCAACCTTCACAGTACTTAGAACCAGGTGTAAATGTATTTTTACAGTCAATACAGTAAATACACTGAATATATATAGAACTTTCTTATTGTTTAAAGTCTGGAATTCTCTTTTTAGTTGATACAGTTTTACTAACCTCTTCGGGGACTCTCATGATTGAAGAGAATACCATTCACGGCAAAGAGATTATATGCCTCACGGAAGTTCACCACGATCCAATAGGCATAGAGTTTTGCTGCCCCTGTTGCAAGTGAAAGCAAATAAAGCTTAGTCTAAAAAATCAGTGCTTTTTAATCCATCTTAAACAAGTATCAATTTGCAAAACTTACAATTTGTCATGTATGAAACTAGAAAAAAAAATTGAATCAAAAGCTAAAACAAATAAAGGCTCTTTATCAATTAATCATGCTCCCAAGGGAAAATTCAAGAATTCCTTAGTTTAATAACACCCATGGAAACCCTGATGGTATAGTGGTTAAGCGCTACGGCTGCAAACCAAAAGGCTGGCAGTTTGAATCCACCAGATGCTCCCTGGGAACCCTATGGGGCAGTTCTACTCTGTTCTATAGGGTCGCTATGAGTCAGAACCGACTCGATGGCAATGGGTTTGGGTTTTTTTGGTATAATGCCTACAGTTCGTTCTTTCACAACCTAACTCAACTATAGTATGCGCAATGTATCAAGTTAACCTTTCTTAGGTTTTATTCCCTTTTTGTAGTTTTAAGAGGTCAGAAAATTAAAAAATATGAGATCCTAATATTCTAGTTGCTTTGAAATTTTATCACTGAAGTCTTTTTTATGAATAGTCTCTTTACAAACACATTAGATATAATAGGGTTTTTTTAAGGGCTCAAGCTCAGGAAGACTCACTGGGGAAGTATAAAGCATGAAACCTTGTCACTTCAGCACAATCTCACAGCAGTTCAATAAAATGAATCATGTTGGCTCTAATTTTCCTTTTAAATGATCTGTCTGGGAGAGTTGAATTCGTGAAGTAAGGCAGTAATTTCACCCCAGGGCAATGGCAACAAATACTTGTATTCAGCAATTTATAAAGGTATGCTTCTCAATGAGTCACTTTAGTCTATCTAAAAGCTAACGTCACACCAAACGACTTCAGCCCTGAGACACAAACAGAATTAACCCCGAAACACACACTCCCCAGTTGCACAAAGCACAGAGGTGTGCATGGGTCACACACACTCACCATAGGGTGACCGAGGATAGAAGGGGGTGGTCTCCTTCTGTGGAATTTCTTGCACTTTCCCATAAAGTTCACTAGTTGAGGCTTGATAGAACTTCACAGAATTGATAAGGCCGCAGGTCTTCACTGCATCTAGAAGCCGCAAAGTGCCAACGCCATCAACATCCGCGGTGTATTCAGCGAGGTCAAAAGAAATCTGGAAAGAGCAAGTGAGAGATGGCTGCATTTATGGGGAACCACCACATTGCTAACACCGGTGACCAAGGTGCCTATAAGTGCACTTGCTCCAAAATGCCTCATGTGTGGGAAAGCAGAAATCTAATACCAGAGGAAGAAGGTGGGCGCCCTCTATTTCTAACACTCCAGAGCTGGAAAATGTCAAGAAACACATATTGGGGGCAGGGCTAAAATCAACGAGTAGACAGACAGTTCCAGCAATGCCTCTTACAATGAAAATGCAGAAAAACAAGTGAAATGTTTATATATATGACAAGCTAGGAGAGCTGGAAATCAAAGGAAAAGTCACAAAATGGACTGGGCAGCAAGGGGAGGGAGAGATGGCTCAAAAGCAGCAAGGAGCTGCTGGACCTGGATCAACGGGAACCCTTAGGCATCATTCCCTGGAGTGATCGCAGCAGGACTGATGGTAGCATCCCAGACGCAGCTTCCTCAAGGAGAGGCAGGGGGCCCCACAGCCTACTCACACATCCAGAACTAGAGGAGAACGGCACTCTCTGCAAAAGCTAAGTACTTGCATTTAATAAGATTGCTATGAGTTGGAATTACCTCAAAGGCAGTGGATTTAAAAAAAAATTTTTTTCTTTTGCATTTACTTAACCATGCCCCCAGGTTCCAAGCTGGCTTCAGTGGCTGTCGATTTCCCAGGGCCCGAAATAGGCCCTGTGCATGCCCTGAGCAATTCACTCGGCCTTGGAAAAGGAATAAATTCAAAACTGGGGGAAAAGATAATCTGCCAGCTCCACTAAGCTGGGAAGCTCAGGACAGGAGCGGATCCTATCCAGGTACAAATGCTCTGTGGATTTTGAATACCTTTTCCCCCTGCATGGACTTCTGTGAGCCTATTTCAGGAGAACAGGCTCTTGTTGCCAGACTGCAACTGTTTCAGCTGTGCAGTGGAGAGGTGGGTGTTTGATGTTTGCCTATTAAACAGGGTCCTCACCTACCCACATCAGGGTCCTAAGGACTTGTGGCTCCACCCATGTCACCTAGCCACCTGCAACAGTGGTCCAAGGATAAGTGCTACCTCCCAGTCTTTACAACCAAAACCACTGGGGGCCCATGGTCCGACTGCAGAACCCACCCACCAGTGCACTCAAGGGAACAAGGATGCATTTCCTCATGGACACTCGGGGGATGGTTTTCAGCCCCCCTGCCTTGTTCAGAGCTTGAGCCCTTGCTCCAACCAGATACCTGTACCTACACCAATCACCCCTACCCATCTAAGACTGTAGGATAGAACCTATACCACACACTTGATGACCAACTACCTGGACACCGGAGCTGAATCCATACAAGAAAAGTAAATCAATGCCTAGGCTCATATACCTGGTAACAGCTCTAGCAATCTGGTGATAGGATGCTAGAGCTTCAAAGTCAAAAATAATCAGGCTAGCTCACTCAAGCAGCCTACTTGGGCATATCAAGACAAAACAAAGCAAGAAGCTAGGATACAGTAAACAAACATAAACTAATACAATAACTTGTAGCTGGCTTGGAGAAAAGAGGCAATATCAAATCACATAAAGGAGCACACCATGATCACTTCAACAAGCTCTCAAAACAAAGAATCAAGGAATCTTTAGGAAAAAGGTGTTTTCCTGGAATTACTAGAAGCAGAATATAAAAGATTAATATGCAGAACTCTTTGAGACATCAGGAACGAGATCAGTAAGGAGATCAGGCAATATGCAGAACAAGCAAAGGAACACACAGATGAAGCAGTTGAAGAAATTTAAAAGGTTTTGAAGAACGTAATGAACGATTTAGTAAGCTGCAAGAATCTATAGAGAGACAGCAATCAGAAATTCAGAAGATTAACAATAAAAGTACAGAATTGGACAATTCAATAGAAAGTCAGAAGAGCAAAACTGAGGAAGTGGAAGACAGAATTAGTGAGATTGAAGATAAAACACTTGGCACCAAAATATTTGAAGAAAAATCAAATAAAAGATAAAAAAAAAGGATGAAACCCTAACAATCACGTGGAACTCTATCAAGAGAAATAACCTACGAGTCACTGGATTACCAGAACACGGAGGAATAACAGAAAATACAGACAGAATTGAAAGATGAGAACATATCTATTCAAGATATTCACTGAATGCCACATACGGTAATCTCAAAAGAAAGTAACCAAGACATATTATAATCAAACTTGCCAAAACCAAAGATAGAGAATTTTAAGAGTGGCAAAGGATAAAGAAAAAGTTGCCTAAAAAAGAGAGTCAATAAGAATAAGCTCAGACTACTCGGCAGAATCCATGTAGGCAAGAAGGCAATGGGATGACTTATATAAAGCCTTGAAGGAAAAAAAAATGCCAGCCTAGAATCATATACGCAGCAAAACTGTCTCCCAAATATGAAGGAAAAATTAGGACATTCCCAGATAAACAGAAGTTGAGGGAATTTATAAAAACGAAATCAAAACTACAAGAAATACTACAAGGAGTTCCCTGTTTAGAAAATCATTAATATCAGATATCAAGCCAAGACTAGGAGAGAGGACAGAACAACCACATGTCAACTCAGGTAGGGAAATCACACACACACACACAAAAATGTTCAAAGCAGAGAAACAACAATGTCATTATGAAAAAGAAAATAACACTAAAACAAAAAAGAGGAACAAAGAAATGTAATCACAGATCTTTCATACAGAGCGGAAGCCAAGGCAGTAAAAAGAAATAAAAGTTAGGTTTAAACTCAGAAAAATAGGGATAAATATTAAGGTAACCAGAAAGGAGACCAACAATCCTACTCATCAAAAAAAAAGGAAAAAAATAAAGACTCAGCAAAAATAAACACAACAACAACAAATAAGAGAAAAAGACAATATATAAACTACTCAGCAACAAAAAATTAGGAGGGAAAAAGAGACTGTCCACACACACACACACACACACACACACACACACACACAAAACGACATCAAAATGACAGCACTAAAATCATAAAAAAACCTATCCATAATTACACTGAATGAAAATGGACTAAATGCACCAATAAAGAGACAGACAGTGGCAGAGTGGATAAAAAACATGACCCATCTATATACTGCCTACAAGAGACACCTTAGACTTAAGAGACACAAACAAACTAAAACTCAAAGGATGGAAAAAATGCATCAAAGCAAACAACAATCAAGAAAGAGCAGGAGAAAAGGAGCCAAGATGGTGCAATAGACAGACGTTTCCGGCGAGCTCCCTTTACAACAAAGACCCGAAAAAACAAGAGAAACGAGTATGACAAGCTAGGAGCCCTGAACATCAAAGGCAAGCTTAGAAAATGAACAGAGGGGCTGGGGGAGAAAGAGACAGTTCAGAAGAAGAGAGGAGCAACCGGACATAAACTGTGGGAAGCCCTCAGGCACCATTCCCAGAGCTGTAGCAGCGGGCTGGTACAAGCGTTCGGCCACAGTTTCCTCAGGGAGAAGCAGCTAGCCACACAGCCTACTCACACCTCCGGAACCAGAGAAGAACAGCACTTTGGTCAAAAGCTAAGTACTTGAGTACATTTTAATGCACCCCCTCCCCCCGCCAATACCACCACCACGCCGGCTTCAGTGGCTGAATTTCCTGGGCCTGAGACAGGTACTACTAAGCACCTAGAGCCATCCTCCCAGCCTTGGAGAAGGAAAAAAATTGCATTTAGGGGAAAAGATGATTTGCCAGCTGCACTAACTGGGGGAGCTCAGGGCAGAAGCGGCTTCTGTCCAGGCATAAATGGTCTGTGGACTTTGAGCACCTTTCCCTTCTGTATGGACCTGTGTGGGCCTATTTCAGGAGAATAGGCCCATATTGGTAGACTCCAACTGTTTTAGCTCTGTGGTGGAGAGGTGGGTGTTTGATGATTGACTTTGCTTTGCCTATTAAATAGGGTCCTCACATACCCACATCAAGGGCCTAAGGACTGCAGCTTCACTCAGGTCACCAAGCCACCCACGACAGGGTTCCAAGGATAACTAGAACCACCCAGTCATTACAACCAAAAACTTTGGGTGCCCATGGTCCATCTACAGAACCCACCCACCTGCACACTCTAGGGAAGAGGGACGCGCTTTCCTCAGAGACACTCAGAGGTTGGTTCTTAATCCCCTACATTGTTCAGAGCATGACCCCCTGTTGCAATCAGATACCGGAACATACACCAATCACGCCTGCCCCTCTAAGACTGTAGGACAAGAGCCTGTACCACAAACTTGATGATCAGCTACCTGGACACCTGAGATGAATTCATACAAGAAAACTGAATGGACTCCTAGACTGATATACCTGATAACAGCTCTAGCCAGCTGGGGACAGGACATCAGAGCTCCAAAGGAGAAAATAATCAAGCTAGCTCACTCAAGCAACCCATTTGGGCATACAAAAACAAAACAAAGCAAGTAGCTATGACACAGTAAGCAAGCATAAACTAATACAATAACATAGATGGCTCAGAGACAATATCAATAGCAACTCACATAAAGAAACAGACAATGATCACCTCAACAAGCTCTCAAAACAAAGAATCCAGGGGTCTTCCAGATGAAACTGCATTTCTGGAATTACCGGAGGCAGAATACAAAAGATTAATATACAGAACCCTTCAAGACATGAGGGAGGAAATGAGGCAATCTGCGAAACAAGCCAAGGAACACACAGATAAAGCAATTGAAGAAATTAGAAAGATTATTCAGGAACATAATGAAAAATTTGATAAGCTGAAAAAGTCCACAGACAGACAGCTATCAGAAATTCAGAAGATTAGCAATAAAATTAGAGAAGTAGACAACTCAATAGAAAGTCAGAGGAGCAGAATTGAGCAAGTAGAAGCCAGAATTTCAGAACCTGAAGATAAATCATTTGGCACTAATATATTTGAAGAAAAATCTGATGAAAAAATTTAAAAAAATGAAGAAACCTTAAGAATCATGGAGGACTCTATCAAGAGAAATAACCAATGACTGACTGCAGTACCAGAACAGGGAGGGATAACAGAAAATACAAAGAGAATGGATGAAGATTTGTTGGCGGAAAACATTCCTTATATGGTGAAAGATAAGAAGATATCTACCCAAGAAGCTCATAGAGCTCCACATAAGGTAGATGTTAAAAGACAGTCACCAAGACATATTATAATCAAACTTGCCAAAACCAAAGATGAAGAGACAATTATAAGAGCAGCTAGGGATAATTGAAAAGTCAACTAAAAAGGAGAGCCAATAAGAACAAACTTGGACTACTCGGCAGAAACCATGAAGGCAAGAAGACAATGGGATGACTAATACAAAGCACTGAAGGAAAAAAGCTGCCAGCCAATAATCATATATCCAGCAAAACTATCTCTTAAATATGATGGTGAAATTAGGACATTTCCAGATAAACAGAAGTTTAGGGAATTTGTAGAAACCAAATCAAAACTAAAAGAAATAATAAAGGTAGTTCTTTGGTTAGAAAATCAATAATATCAGGTATCAACCCAAGACTACAAAACTGGGCACAGCAATCAGAAGTCAACCCAGACAGGGAAATTCAAAAAAACAAAGCAAGATAAAGGAAAAAAAAAAAAAAAACAAAGCTCAAAACACGGTAACAGCGATGTTATTATATAAAAGAAGACAATATTACAACAATAAAGAATAACTAAGAAATGTAATCATAGATCTCCCATATGGAGAGGAAGATACAGTGATGCAAAGAACTAAAAGTTAGGTTTATATTCAGAAAAAGAAGGGTAAATAAAAAGGTAACCACAAAGGAGACAAACTATGCTACTCATCAAAATGATATACATAAAAAAAAACAGAGACTCAGCAGAAACAAAATCAACAACAACGAATTTGAGGAAAGGACAATATATAAAGATAATCTACTCAGCACATAAATTTAAGTGGGAAAAAGAAACTGTCAACAACACACAAAAAAGACATCAAAATGGCAGCACTAAAATCATACCTATCCATAACTACCCTGAATGTAAACGGACTATAAAAGAGACAGAGAATGGCAGAATGGATTAAAAAATACGATCCGTCTACATACTGCTTTTAAGAGCCACACCATAGACTCAGAGACACAAATAAAAACTCAAAGGATGGGACAAAATATATCAAGAAAACAACAATCAAGAAAGACCAGGAGCGGCAATATTAATTTCTGACAAAATAGACTTTAAAGTTAAATCTACCATAAAGGATAAGGAAGGATACTATATAATGATTAAAAGGACAATATAACAAAAAGATATAACCATATTAAATATTTATGCACCCAATGACAGGGCTGCAACATACATAAAACAAACTCTATCAGCACTGAAAAGTAAGAGAGACAGTTCCACAATAATAATAGGAGACTTCAACACACCACTTTCAGTGAAGGAGAGGACATCCAGAAAGAAGCTCAATAGACACGGAAGATCTAAATGCTGCGATCAACCAACTTGACCTCACAGACATATACACAACACTCCACCCAATGGGAGCCAAGTGTATTTTCTTTTCGAATGCACATGGAACATGCTCTAGAATAGACCACATATTAGGTCATAGAAAGCCTTAGCAAAAATCCAAAAAACTGAAATATTACAAAGGATACTCTCTGACAATAAGGCCATAAAAGAATTAATAACATAAAAAGCAGGGAAAAGAAAACAAATACTAGGAAACTGAACACTACCCTGCTCAAAAAAGACTGGATTACAGAAGACATTAACACAACAACAACAAAAAAAAACCCAAACACACTGCCATCGAGTCGATTCCAACTCATAGCGACCCTATAGGACAGAGTAGAACTGCCCCATAGAGTTTCCGAAGAGCGCCTGGCGGATTCAAACTGCTGACCTCTTGGTTAGCAGCCACAGCACTTTAACCACTTTCCCACCAGGGTTTCCAGAAGACATTAACGATGAAATAAAGAAATTCATGGATTCCAAGGAGAATGAAAACACTTCCTATCAGAACCTTTGGAACACAGCGAAAGCAGTGTTCAGAGGTCAATTTATATCAATAAATGCACACATCCAAAAAAAAGAAAGGGCCAAAATAAAAAAATTATCCCGACATCTTGAACAAATATAAAGAGAGCAACAAACGAAACCCTCAGGGACCAGAAGAAAACAAATAAAAATTAGAGCAGAAGTAAATGAAAAAGAAAACAGAAAAACAATTGAAGAATTAACAAGACCAAAAACTGTTTTTTTGAAAAAATGAACAAAATTGATAAACCATTGGCCAAAATGACAAAAGAAAACCAGGAGAGGAAGCAAAATAACCCGAATAAGAAATGAAATGGGCGATATTACAACAAACCCAACAGAATTAAAAGAATCATATCAGATTACTATGAAAAACTGTACTCTAACAAATTTGAAAACCTAGAAGAAATGGATGAATTCCTAGAAACACACTGTCTACCTAAACTAACACAAACAGAGGTAGAACAACTAAATAGACCCGTAACGAAAGAAGAGATTGAAAAGGTAATCAAAAACCTCACAACAACAACAACAAAAAAACACTGGTCCAGACTGCTTCCCTATAGAGTTCTATCAAACTTTCAGAGAAGAGTTACCACTACGACTAAAGTTATTTCAGACCACTGAAAAGGATGGAATACTCCCAAACTCATTCTATGAAGCCACGATATCCCTGATACCAAAATCAGGTAAGGACACCACACAAAAAAAGAAAATTATACAACTATATCCCTCATGAATGTAGATGCAAAACTCCTCAACAAAATTCTAGCCAACAGAATTCAACAACATATCAAAAAAATGATTCACCATGACCAAGTGGGATTCATACCAGGTATGCAGGGATGGTTCCACATTAGGAAAACAATTAATTTTTTTTTTTAACACATAAATAAAACAAAAGGCAAGAATCACATGATTTTATCAATTGATACAGAAAAGGCATTTGACAAAGTTCAACACCCATTCACGAAAAAAACTCTCAGGAAAATAGGAATAAAAGGAAAATCCCTAAACATAATAAGCGGCATTTATACATAGCCAGCAGCCAACACCACCGTAAAGGAGAAAGCCTGAAAGCATTCCTACTGAGATCGGGAACCAGACAAGCATGCCCTTTATCATCGCTCTTATTCAGCATTGACCTGGAGGTCCTAGCCAAAGCAATTAGGCTAGATAAAGAAATAAAGGGCATCCAGATTGGCAAGGAAGAAGAAAAACTGTCTGTATTTACAGATGACATGATCTTCTATACAGAAAACCCTAAAAAATCCTCAAGAAAACTACTGAAACTAATAGAAGAGTTCAGCAGAGTATCAGGATACAAGATAAACATACAAAATCAGTTGGATTCCTCTACACCAATAAAAAGAACATCGAAGTGGAAATCACCAAATCAATACCATTTACAGTAGCCCCCAAGAAGATAAAATACTTAGGAATAAATCTTACCAGAGATGTAAAAGACTTATACTAACAAAACTACAATACACTTCTGCAAGAAATAAAAAGAGACCTACATAAGTGGAAAAACATACCTTGCTCATGGATAGGAAGACTTAACATTACAAAAATGTCTATTCTACCAAAAGCGATCTATACATTTAATGCAATTCTGATCCAAATTCCAATGATATTCTTTAACGAGATGGAGAAACAAATCACCATCTTCATATGGAAGGGAAAGAGGCCCCAGATAAGTAAAGCATTACTGAAAAAGATTAATAAAATGGGAGGCCTTAGTCCACCTGATTTTAGAACCAATTATACTGCCACAGTATTCAAAGCAACCTGGTACTGGTACAACAACAGATGCCTAGACCAATGGAACAGAATTGAGAATCCAGACATAAATCCATCCACATATGAGCAGCTGATATTTGAAAAAGGCCCCAAAACAGTGAAATGGGGAAAAGACAGTCTTTTTAACAAATGGCGCTGGCATAACCGGATATCCTTCCGCTAAAAAAAATTGAAACAAGACCCATACCTCACTCCATGCCCAAAAATGAGCTCAAAATGGATCAAAGGCCTAAATATAAAATCTAAAATGTTAGAGATCATGGAAGAAAAATTAGGGACAATGTTAGGAGCCCTAATACATGGCATAAACACTATACAAAACAGTAACAATGCAGAAGAAAAACTAGATAACTGGGAGCGCCTAAAAATCAAACACCTATGGTCATCCAAAGACTTTACCAAAAGAGTAAAAAGACCAATTACAGACTGGGAAAAAGTTTTTAGCTATGACATTTCCGATCAGCACCTAATCTCTAAAATCTACATGATACCGCAAAAACTCAACTACAATAAGACAAACAACCCATTTAAAAAACGGGCAAAAGATATGAACAGACACTTCACTAAAGAAGACATCCAGGTAGCTAACAGATACATGAGGAAATGCTCATGATCATTAGGCATTAGAAAAATGGAGATCAAAACTACAATGAGATTTCATCTCAAACCAACAAGGTTGGCATTAATCCAAAAAACAAAACAATAAATGTTGGAGAGGCTGTGGAGAGATTGGAACACTTATACACTGCTGGTGGGAATGTAAAATGGTACAACCACTTTGAAAATCGATTTGGCACTTCCTCTAAAAGCTAGAAATAGAACTACCAATCAATCCAGCAATCCCACTCCTTGGAATACATCCTAGAGAAATAAGAGCCTTTACATGAACAGATACTTGCACACCCAAGTTCACTGCAGCACTGTTTACAACAGCAAAAAGATGGACGCAACCAAGGTGCCCATCAATGGATAAATAAATTACGGTATATTCACACAACAGAACACTAAAAAAAAAGACCAAACCCAGTGCTGTTGAGTCGATTCTGACTCATAGCGACCCTAGAGAACAGAGCAGAACTGCCCCATAGAGTTTTTAAGGAGCACCTGGTGGATTCGAACTGCCGACCCTTTGGTTAGCAGCCGTAGCACTTAACCACTATGCCACCAGGGTTTAATGGAATATTTTTTTATGCATCAATAAAGAACACTGATCAATCTTTGAAACATTTCATAACATGGAGGAATCTGGAAGGCATTATGCTGAATGAAATTAGTCAGTTGCAAAAGGACAAATATTGTATAAGACTACTATTATAAGAACTCAGGAAATAGTTTAAACAGAGAAGAAAATATTTGTTGATGGCTACAAGAGGGGGGAGGGAGGAAGGGTGGGAGAGGAATATTCACTAATTAATAGTAGATAAGAACTACTTCAGGTGATGGGAAAGACAACACGCAATACAGGAGAGGCCAGCACAACTGAATTAAACCAAAAGAAAAGAAGATTCCTAAATAAACTGAGTGCTTCGAAGTCCAGCATAGCAGGGTTGGGGGCCTGGGGACCATGGTTTCAGGGGATATCTAAGTCAATTGGCATAATAAAATCTATTAAGAAAACATTCAGCATCTGACGTTGGAGAGAGGCATCTGGGGTTTTAAACGCTAGCAAGCGGCCATCTAAGATGCATCAATTGGTCTCAACCCACCTCAATCAAAGGTGAATAATGAACACCCAGGACACAAGGTAATAACAGGCCCAAGAGACAGAAAGGGCCACATAAACCAGAGACTACATCAGCCTGAGACCAGAAGAGCTGGATGGTGCTCAGCTACAACCGATGACTGCCCTGACAGGAAACACAACAGAGAAGCCCTAAGGGAGCAGGAGAGCAGTGGGATGGAGACTCCAAATTCTCATAAAAAGACCAGGCTTAGTGGTCTGACTGAGAGTAGAAAAACCCCAGTGGTAATGGCCCCCAGACCTTCTGTTGGCCCAGGACAGGAGCCATTCCCAAAGCCAACTCTTCAAACAGGGGTTGGAGTGGACAATGGGTTGGAAAGAGATGCTGGTGAGAAGTGAGCTTCTTGGATCAGGTGGACACTTGAGGCTATGTTGGCATCTCCTCCCTGGAGGGGAGATGAGAGGGTAGGGGTGTTAGAAGCTGGCGACATGGACACGAAAAGAGAGAGTAGAGTGAGGGAGCGGGCTGTCTTATTAGCAGCAGAGTAATTGAGAGTATGTAGCAAGGTGTATATAAGTTTTTGTGTGAGAGACTGACTTGATCTGTAAACTTTCACTTAAAGCAGAATAAAAATTAAAAAAAGAAAAGAAAGAAGAGGAGTGGCAATATTAATTTCTGACAAAATAGACTTTAAATCTACCTCAAAGGATAAGGAAGGACACTATATAATGATGAAAGCAACAATATACCAGAGGGATATAACCATATAAAATATTTATGCACCCAATGACAGGGCTGCAACATACATAAAACAAACTCTAACAGCATTGAAAAGTGAGATAGGCACTGCCACAATTATAGTAGGAGTCTTTAACACACCACTTTCGGTGAAGGACAGAATATTCAAAAAGAAGCTCAATAAAGACAGGGAAGATCTAAATGCCACAATCAACCAACGTGACCTCACAGACATATACAGAATACTCCTCCCAACAGCAGTCAAGAATACTTTATTTTCTAGTACACATGGACCATTCTTTAGAATAGGCCATATATTAGGTCATAAAGCAAGCCTTAGCAGAATCCAAAACACTGAAATATATAACAAAGCATCTTCTCTGGCCATAAGGCCATAAAAGTAGAAATCAATAACAGAAAACGTAGGGAAAAGAAATCAAATACTTGGAAAGTGAACAATACCCTGCTCAAAAAAGACTGGATTATAGAAGACATTAAGGATAGAATAAAGAAATTCATAGAATCCAATGAGAATGGAAACACTTCCTATCAGAACCTTTCGGACACAGCAAGAGCAGTGCTCAGAGGTCAATTTATATCAATAAATACACATACACAAAAAGAACAAAGTGCCAAAATCAAAGAACTATCCCTACAACTTGAACAAATACAAACAGAGCAACAAAAGAAACTCTCAGGCACCAGAAGAAAGCAAATAATAAAAATTAGAGCAGAATTAAATGAAAGAGAGTACAGAAAAACAACTGAAAGAGATATCGAGATCAAAAGCTTGTTCTTTGAAAAAATGAACAAAATTGAAAAACCATTGACCAAACTTAAAAAAGTAAAACAGGAGAGGAAGCAAATCACCGAAATAAGAAATGACATGGGCGATATCACAACAGATCCAAATGAAATTAAAAGAATCATATCAGATTGCTATGAAAAATCATACTCTAACACATGTGAAAACCTAGAAGAAATGGACGAATTCCTAGAAACACACTAACTACCTAAACTAAGACAAACGGAAGCAGAACAACTTAATAAACCCATAACAAAAGAAGAGATTAAAAAGGTAATTAAAAAACTCCCAAGAGATAAAGTCCTGGCAGAACAGCTTCACTGCAGAGTTTTACCAAACGTTCACAGAGGAGTTAACACCACTACTACTAAAGGTATTTCAGAGCATAGAGGAAGAAGAAACACTCACAAACCCACCACAAGAAAAGAAAATTATAGACCTATATCCCTCATGAACTTAGACATAAAAATTCTCAACAAAATTCTAGCCAATAGAATTCAACAACATATCAAAAAAATAATTCACCATGAACAAGTGGGATTCACACCAGGTATGCAGGTATGGTTCAACATTAGGAAAACAATTAATGTAATCCATCATATAAATAAAACAAAAGAGAAGAATGATATGATTTTATCAATTGATGAAAAAAAAGCATTTGACCAAGTCTAATACCCATTCATGATAAAAACTCTTAGCAAAATAGGAATAGAAGGAAAATTCCTCAATACAATAAAGGGCATTTATACAAAACCAAGAGGAAACATCATCCTAAATGGAGAGTCTGAATGCATTCCCCTTGAAACTGGGAACCACACAAGGATGCCCTTTATCACCACTCTTATTTAACGTTGAGCTAGAGGTCCTAGCCAGAGAAATTAGGCTAGATAAACAAATAAAAGGCACCCAGATTGGTAAGGAAGAAATAAAATATCTCTGTTTGTAGATGACATGATCTTATACACAGAAAACCCTAAAGAATCCTCAAGAAAAATACTCAAACTAATACGGGATTTCAGCAGGGTATCACAACACAAGATAAACATACGAAAATCAGCTGGATCCCTCTACACCAACTAAAAGAACATTAGAGAGGAAATCACCAAATCAATACCATTTATAGTAGCCCCCAGGAAGATAAAATACATAGGAATCAATTTTACCAGAGATGTAAAACACCTAAACAAAGAAAAGTATAAGACACTACTGCAAGAATCCAAAAGACACCTACATAAGTGGAAAAACACACCTTGCTCATGAATAGGAAGACTCAACATTGTAAAAATATCTATTCTACCAAAAGCGATCTATACATACAACGTAATTCTGATCCAAATTCCAATGGCATTTTTTTAATGCGATGGAGAAACAAATCACCAACTTCATATGGGAGGGAAAGAGGCCCCGGAGAAGTAAAGCATTACTGAAAAAGAACAAAGTGGGAGGCCTCACACTACCTGACTTTAGAACCAATTATAACACCAGGGTAGTCAAAACAGGCTGGTACTGGTAACAGCAACAGATACACAGACCAATAGAACACAATTGAGAATCTAGACATAAATCCATCCACACATGAGCAGCTGATATTTGACAAAGGCCCAAAGTCAATTACATGGGGAAAAGACAGTGTCTTTAACAAATGGTATTGTCAAAACTGGATATCCATCTGCAAAAAAATGAAACAAGACTCACACCTCACACCATGCACAAAAACTAGCTCAAAATACATCAAAGACCTAAATATAAAATCTAAAACGATAAAAGATCATGGAAGAAAAAATAGGGACAATGCTAGGAGCCGTAATCATGGCATAAACATTATACA
Organism: Loxodonta africana; assembly: GCF_030014295.1. Lineage (NCBI taxonomy): Eukaryota > Metazoa > Chordata > Mammalia > Proboscidea > Elephantidae > Loxodonta > Loxodonta africana. Next base: position 40,221,222 of record NC_087342.1, read on the forward strand.
AAACATTACCAAGAATGCACAAACACCAGAAGAGAAACTAGATAATTGGAAACTCCTAAAAATCAAACACCTATGCTTACTCAAAGACTTCAACAAAATAGTAAAAAGATTACCTACAGCCTGGGAAAAAGTTTTTAGCTATGGGACATTTCCAATCAGCATCTGATCTCTAAAATCTACATGATACTGCAAAAACTCAACTACAAAAAGACAAATAACCCAATTAAAAAATGGGCAAAGGATATGAATAGACACTTCACTAAAGTAGCCATTCAGGCAGCTAACAGATACATGAGGAAATGCTCACAATCATTAGCCATTAGAGAAATGCAAATCAAAACTGCAATGATATGCCATCTCACCCCCAACAAGGCTGGCATTAATCCAAAAAACACAAAACAATAAATGTTGGAGAAGTTGTGGAGAGACTGGAACACTTATACACTGCTAGTGGGAATGTAAAATAGTACAACTACTTTGGAAATCAATTCGGCACTTTCTTAAAAAGCTACAAATAGAACTACCAATCAATCCAGCAATCCCACTACTTGGAATATATCCTAGAGAAATAAGAGCCTTTACACGAACAGCTATATGCACACCCATGTTCACTGCATCACTGTTTACAACAGCAAAAAGATAGAAACAACGAGGGTGACCATCAACGGATGAACTGACAAATTATGGTGTATTCATACAATGGAATACTGCGCATCAATAAAGAACAATGTATCTATGAAACATTTCACAACATGGAGAAATCTGGAAGGCATTATGCTGAGTGAAATTAGTCAGTTGCAAAAGGGCAAATATTGTATGATACCACTATTATAACAACTCAAGAAGTAGTTTAAACACAGAAGAAAATATGGTCACAAGACTGGGGAGGAATGGAGGGAGAGGGATTTTCACTAATTACATAGTAGACGAGAACTATTTTATGTGAAGGGAAAGACAACACACAATACAGGAGAGGTCAGCACAACTCGACTAAACCAAAAGCAAAGAAGTTTCCTGAATAAACTGAATGGTTCGAAGGCCAGCATAGCAGGGGCAGGGGTTTGGGAACCACGGTTTCAGGGGACATCTAGGTCAACCGACATAATAAAATCTATTAAGAAAACATTCTGCATCCTACTTTGGAAAGTGGCGTCTGGGGTCTGAAATGCTAGCAAGTGGCCATCTAAGATGCATCATTTGGTCTCAAGCCACCTGGAGCAAAGGTGAATGAAGAATACCAAAGACACAAGGTAATTATAAGCCCAAGAAACAGAAAGGGCCACAAACCAGAGACTCCATCAGGGTGAGACCAGAACAACTAGATGGTGCCCGGCTACAACCGATGACTGCCCTGATGGGGAACAGAACAGAGAACCCCTGAGGGAGCAAGAGAACAGTGGGATCAAGACCTCAAATTCTTGTAAAAAGACCAGACTTAATGGTCTGACTGAGACTAGAAGGACTCCGGAGGTCATGGTCCCCAGTCCTTCTGTTAGCTCAAGACAGGAACCATTCCCAAAGCTGACTCTTCAGACAGGGATTGGACTGGAGTATAAGATAGAAGATGATACTGGTGAAGAGTAAGCTTCTTGGATCAAGTAGACACATGAGACTAAGTGGGCAGCTCCTGTCTGGAGGGGAAATGAGAGGGTTGAGGGTGTCAGAAGCTGGCTGAATGGACATGAAAATAGAGGGTGGAGAGAAGGAGTGTGCTGTCTCATTAGAGGGGAGAGCAACTATGAGTATACAGCAAGGTGAGTATAAATTTTTGTATGAGAGACTGACTTGATTTTTAAACTTTCACTGAAAGCACAACAAAAATTTCTAAGAACAGTAACATATTAATTCATTATGGTAGTGAGAAGAGCACTTCAGCCACAGTTCTGTCACCTGTGAATTCTAGGCCCAAGTCCCTAAGGGAGTTTTTCTCAAATTGCTGGGCACTGCTCCTCAGAGTTATCTGGAATCCCCTTGAAAATTCTGATGAAACAATCCCTTGGAGGTGGGAGCCTACAATGTCTGCGTTTTTAACAAGCCCCAGTTGTATTTACGCACAGAGAAGTTTGAGAACATGTGTTTCAGAGCACAGTTAACTTCACAAAGGACTGTTTCATTTTCTATTTTTAAATTAAGATACAAGAATGACTTTGGGTATATTACATATATAATTCTTTTTTATTATAAGGCACTATATATTTTTTTTTTTATATACAGCAAGATGCTAATGTATACATAAACTGAACGACATCAAAGAAAAGAGTTGTTTCAGTTCTTCAATGTATTATTTTTTTAAATAAATGTGGCTGATACATCTTTTCATTATTTGCATACACCATGAACAAATCAACCTAATAGTAAAACCCCCCAAACAATGAGGCTGAGCAGCAGCCCTGAAAACCTTGTCAGTTTGGAAACAGGCCAAACGCAGCCAGGCAAGATGCAAAGAGCGCTTTTCCCAAGGCCTTGTGAAAAGAAAAAAAAAAAAAAAAAAATTTTTTTTTTTTTTTGTGAATAGCCTGTCTTCACCTGAGAAATCGTTCTAAGGGCTCAGTGAGGTCACTGGCCTTTAGCCATCCAGACCTTGAATACCCCTGAGCAGAAGCTGCCAACCTTTTTATGCATGTGGTATTTGGCGAACTTAGGCTACTGTTCACCAGGGACCCGACACACTATAAACTCTTTCCATCCAGGCTTATGAGTAACTCTCCAAGGGCAGCCATGAAGTGAAATACACATGTACATGGGAATAAAACCTGAAAATAGTTAACTTGATATATTGTACGTACTGTGTGTATGTGTGTATGTTTCATCCAAGAAAGCAAAACCGGGGGCCATTTTACTGTTTTTTAATGACAGTTTGAGATAATTTACACACCATAAAATGCATCCTTTTAGAAAATGAGGAACACCAAAGACATATGGTAAAAATGAGCCCAAGAGACAGAAAGGGTCACATAAACCAGAGACTTCATCAGCTTGAGACCAGAAGAACTTGATGGTGCCAGTCATCACTGCCCTGACAGGGAACACAACAGAGCATTTTTGATGGAGCAGGAGAACAGTGGGATGCAGATCTCAAATTTTCATAAAAAAGACCACGATTAATGGTCTGACTGAGACTGGAGGAACCCTGATGGCCATGGTCCCCAGGCCCTTTATTAGCCCAAGATTGGAACCATTCCCGAGGCCAAGTCTCCAAGTCTATGTGGGCAACTCCTATCTGGTGGTGAGTTGAGAAGGAAGAGGGGGACAGAAGCTGGCTGAATGGACATGGGGAATACAGGGTGGAGAGGAGGAATATGCTGTCTCATTAAGGGGAGAGCAGCTAGGAGTACATAGCAAGGTGTGTATAACTTTTTATATGACAGACTGACTGGATTTGTAAACTTTCACCAAAAGCACAACAAATAAATTAAAAAAAATTTATCCTTTTTACATTTATAATTGTTTTCAGTATATTCACAGCACTGTGCAATCATTGTTAACTATCTAATTCCAGAATATTTTCATCACCCCAAAAAGAAAATCCATACCCCTCAGGAATCAGTCCCCATTCCTTCCTAAATCCCTAGTAGCTACTAATCTACTGTCTCTATGGATTCACCTATTCTGGACAGGTCATATAAATGGAATCATACAATATATGGCCTTTTGTGATTGGCTTCTTTCACTTAGCATAATGTTGTCATTTCTCTTGGATATATATATGTACCTAGGAGTAGAAATGCTGGGTCATGTGGTAATTCTGGAAACCCTGGTGGCGTAGTGGTTAAGTGGCTGCTAACAAAAAGGTCAGCCGTTCGAATTTACCAGGCATTCCTTGAAAACTATGGTGGCAGTTCTACTCTGTCCTATAGGGTCGCTATGAGTCCCAACATACTCGACAGCAATAGGTTTTTTGTTTTTTGCTTTTTTTTTTTAACGGTAATTCTATGTTCAACACTTTGAGGAAACATCAAGCTGTTCTCCAAAGTGGCTGAGCCATTTTACATCACCACCAATGATGGATGAGGGTTCTAATTTCTTCATCCTTGTCAAAACTTATTATCTTTTTGATTATACTCATCTTACTGGGTGCGAAGTGGAATCTCATTGTGATTTTGATTTGTATTTGCCTCTTTTTTAATGACTAATGATCTTGAACACCTTTTCATGTGCTTCTTGGCCATTTGTATAATTTTTTTTGGAGAAATGTTCATTCAAGTCTTTTGCCCATTTTATTTAAGTTGGGTTATTTGTCTTTTTATTATTCAGTTATAAGAGTTCATCACGTATATTCTGGACACAAGTCCCTTATCAGATATATGATTTACAAATATTTTCTCCCATTATAAGGTTTTTTTTTTTTTTTTACTTTCTTAATGGTATCCTATGAAGCACAAAGTTCCAATTTATCTGTGTTCTCTTTTGTCACTTGTGCTTTTGATGTCATGTCTAACCCATGAAGATTTCCTCCTATGTTTTATTCTAAGAATTTCATAGTTTTAGCACTTACATTTAGGCCGATGACTCATTTTGAGCTAATTCTTGTATATGGTATGAAGTAAGGGTCCAACATCATTATTCTGCCAGTCAACATCCATATGTCCCAGCACCATTTGTTGAAAGACTATTCTTAGCCCATGTAATTGTTTTGGTACAAGGTCATTTTACTTTATGGAAGGATCGTGGCCCCATGTTGAGGGGACAGAGCACGAGTGAAGGCCCGGGGAGAGAGGTGTGGCAGGGCCCCACGGACTACCTGGTGTTTCCCCTGCATACTACCCAGCCTCTGCCTTGTCTGTACCTCCCTCAGAGCAGCAGGGCCACAAGAGTATGTTACAAAGTACTTTAAAATTCTCTTAAAAATGCCTCTGCTTGAGCTTTACAATAATTCCAGGAAAAATGTAAGCCAGCTACTGAAGTTCAGAGCGCTAAACTGCTTAAAAGCACTGCCAGGAACAGCAGAGCTGAGACTAGAGGTAGTGTCTTCTGCTTCTGGGCCAGTGCTTGCCACAAAATCAGGACTCAGGTGCTCCTTGGACGCAGAACTCAGGAAAATGTAATGAAAGCCACAGATACTCTAACAAGAAGAGGAAAAACAAACGCTCATAAGTACACACACTCGCAAAATGCTGCCCGCAATTTCTGGGGTTTCACGAAAGGCTGAGGAACAGCCTCCTGAACTAAATGATCTTTATGATCCTTTCTAAGTATCACCTATCAAGCCAGAATTTAATTTTTTTTTAGTGAAAAATTTCATTTTCAATAATATTTGCAATCTTTTTTAAGGGATAATCAAGTGTGAATGGCAAAGAGAATGTTAAACATTATTAGCTGAATGAGTAAGATGGCATATAAACTAACGAAGAATGTAAGTGTCAAATAAAAAGCAATCAAAATATCAAGCAAAAATGAGAAGAAAAGAAGGCAAGCTATCAGAGTGCTAGAAGGTTGGTAATTTTACCAGTGCTGAAATTATAAGTAAAATAAATTCAAACAGCGTAAGAGAATTTCATAACAAACAGATAAACAGGGCCTAACTTCTCAGGCTTTTTAGTTGAAACAAGAAAAACAAATGGAGGGATTTAAACACAGAAAAAAACAGACACATATAAATTCTTTGCAATATTCTGTTGTGACCTATACGGTTGGAGAAGAAATTGAAGTAATTAATGATGTCATTCTACTCCGATCAACAATCAACGTTCATGGAAGCAGCAGTCAAGAAATCAAATGACATATTGCCTTGGCCAAATCTGCTGCAAAAGACCTCTTTAAAGTTTTGAAAAGCAAAGATATCACTTTAATGACTAAAGTGCACCTGACCCAAGCCATGGTCTTCTCTATTGCCTCATATGCATATGAATGTTGGATAATGGAAAAGAAGACAAAAGAATTGATGTGGTAGAACTGTGGTGTTGGCAAAAAATGGTGAATATACCATGGGTTGCCAGAAGAATGAACAGACTTAGAAGAAATACAGCCAGAACGTTCCTTAGAAATAAGGATGGGGAGACTTCAGCTAGTTTATTTTGTACGCATTATTTTTTTTTTTTTATTAGGTATGAGTCAGAACTGACTCGACGGCACTGGGTTTTATCAGGAAAGACCAATTGCTAGAAAAGGACATCAGGTTTAGTAGAGGGCCAATGAGAAAGAGGGAGATCTTCAAGGAGACGGATTGGCACAACAGCCATAACAACGGACTCAAACATACCCCTGATCATGAAGAGGCACAGGACTGGGCAATACTTTGTTCTGTTATTCATAAGATTGCCATGAATCAGAGCCTCCTCAACGGCAACAACAACACATTCTTTGCATCTCCAGACCCTTATGGTCCATGGTTCAACCTAGCATTTCACGTCACCTCCTTTGTCCCCCATACCAGCCTCTGGGCTCCCTGTCCAAGGACCTGGGGACTTGCTGTTCCTTCTGCTTGGAACGTGTCACCCCAGATTTCGTGTGGCTCATTCCTCACTTTTTCCCTCGGACAGCCCTGCTCTGCCCTTGGATCCAACACTCTGGGGGCGCTTCTCAGAGCACTGCCCACCATCCACTTTACGAGCTCCCTGCTCTACAGGATCAACCAGCCTATAGGCTCCCTGAAGTCAGGAACTCTGAGTGTGTGCGTTTTCTCTTTTCCTCCTGGTTCCTACCACAGGTACACAATTTCCCAATGACTTCATTGAACCATCAACAACAGAATGAACTTCGAATATGGAGCAAATTACATATTTAACTTCTCAAGGAATGAGCCAAAATTTCTTGATTACAAACACTGACTCACAAAGAGAAGATGCTTCAAGAACTAAGTGTGGGCAAGATAAAAGGAGACCAGAAAGCCTTCCTTTAGCAGGGGATGTCCCAGAGATAGAAAGGAGTTGAGAGTGGCTGAGACCACAAAAGCAGCCCTCTGTTTACTGCCCTGGAGCCTTCACTTCCATTTGCAAGTGAATGTTATTGATCAGCAAAAGCAACAATAAAATGTTTCTGGACATCTCCAGTCAGTCTTTCCCAGCGAACAGAAGCCCGGAGCAGCCCACATTTGCTTGGTGGTTAAGAAGAGGTACAAACTGGTTTTCCCAGCACTGGGCAGGTATGGTGGGATCAACAGAGGGGGTGGGCCTTTGTCTGTGAAGGGCCCATCTACCCTGAGGAGGCCATGCATCCTGATTACAGGACACACAAATATGGAAAGAAAGGGAACCTTGCCCTCCCCTGCCACTCTTCGCTTATAAGTGCCCATCAGACAGAGATAGGAAAAAAGTGACCAAAGGGGCACAAGAGGCTGAAAGAGGCCTGGTAAGACACTGCAAAGTGCATGGGTGGGTGAGTGGAAGCTCCAAGGAGAGACAGAGGACAGGACAGATCAAAAAGGATGTAGGCGGAGATGCGAAGGCATTTTAATGGCTGGGGTCTGCAGGAGCCAAAGCAGACAGGCAGATGCACTGGCCATGTCTGGGGAAAAGAACAGTCTGGTTTAGATGGGGAAAAGGGTATCTGTAAGGAAACAGAATGACTTCTGTAAAAAAAAGAAGAGGCTGTTAAGAGTAGTCCTCTAGCATATGCCAATGTGAAGTTTGTTCAGCAGGCCCCGGGGAGCCAGCCACGGGGCTGGAGCCAAGGAAGGACCTGAGTGCCTTTTCTCTGGGTGCTTGGTTCTCAGCCTCAGCGCCAGCTGTGTGCCCCAGCCTAGCCCCAGGTCCAGGCTCTGTAGCTCAGAAACTTTTATTCCTCACATTCAATGAACATGGTTTTATAATCTTCCCTTACTCTACTGCATTTATAGTTTTGTTCAAAACCATTTATAACTACAGTTTGGAATACCAAACAAGCATAAGCTTGTTACTTCACAGGAGTGATAAGTTCTAGCCAGGTTAAAGAAACGTGACATCTTGGTTTGCCTTTGTGTGCTCCAGACTAGTTATATGTGCTTTCCATTACATTTTCTCAACTCCTCAAAGTAAGCTGAGGACTTTCATCACACAGGACAAGGAGGTCCCAATCCCAAACATACCCTGTTCCCTGAGGACTCTGAGCAGGGCCATTCCTCACCTTACTGTCTGTCCATTCTTACACTGTGGGGTGGGAGTGGCGGGAAGGGCACTGTTTTCCCATCTCTGTCCCTATTGCTTGGTATACAGTAGGACATTAAATCAGCATTTGTTGAACGACTAAATTAATAAATTAATGGTATTGTTTTTTTTCCACAAGTTTTCATTTCTATACATAAAGACAAACTGAAACTTTTAGTAATAAAAGTAGGAAAATATAGGGTGCTCTACTCTTAGAGATGTTTGACTATTTCCTTTCCTGAAATCTCAGCTCCTGCCTGGGATGCCAACCATGCTTAACACCACACGGAACCGGCTCTCTGCCCATTTGCTGGCACTGAAAGGAAGATGGCTGCTCCAGGCACGTCAGCACATTCCTGAGTTTGAGAATCTTCATTTCTAAAATGTTGGGGTTTTTCCACTTACTTCAATGATACCTCCTTGGTCACAATTCTTTGGACTTTCTGTATTCTCCAACAATCTCTCGTTCCATTCTTTAAACCTGTTCTTACTTTCTCAGTTAAGGCAGGCTATAACTCAGAACAAACATAATTATTAAACTAAATCTCCTGCAAAAAGCTTAATTTAAAAATACCTCATAACTTCTGTTACACAAATTAGCCATGTCAAACATTTATTTATCTGTCCATTTTCAAGAGGTATATCTAGCTGATAGGTTAATACAGAAAAGCCTGTCACCATTTCTCTATGAGAAAATAGTATTCTTTAGGTTTTCTACAGCAAAACTTGTAGAGATTCTTTAAAGATAAGCAGAAATAATAAGTAAGCTTACCCAAAGAAATGAATTAAATTAGAGGTGCTTAACCAAGGGTCTACAGAGTCCATGGACAGAATTCAGGGGAACATGGATTTGGAGAGGAAAAAAAAATATATCTTCATTTTCACTAATCTTGATCTGTAATTTAGAATTTATTTCAATTTCAAGTGTAAGCAATAATTGACAGTAGTTATAGCAATACCTGTGATGTTTTCTGCAATGAATATTTTTATATGGCATTATGGCTGTTGCAGATACCTTGAAATATCATTTTTGCCAATTACAACCTTGAAATTACAACAATAATTAGACCCATAGCTAGATCTTATTAAATAATGTGTCATCACATTCCAAAAAAAAAAAAAAACCATTACCATTAGGTCGATTCTGACTCATAGCAACCCTGTAGGACAGGGTAGAACTGCCCCATAGGGTTCCCAAGGAGCAGCCTGTAGATGCAAACTGCTGATCTGTTGCTTAGCAGCCAGGCTCTTAACCACTGTGCCACCAGGGCTCCATTATCACATTACTGTACCTCAGAACTGGTTTTTTAAATATTTTAATATTAACACATTAATGCAATCAGTTTCCTTTGTAACCTTAAGAGTTATGTTTTATACTTTTAAGAACATTCTTCTGAGAATATCAAAAGGCTGGCCAGGTCGCTGAGGGTGTTCATGATATGAGAAAGGCTAAGAACATCTGTTCTGTATCGAGTAGCAGTGACAGTTTCCATAGTTTGAAATGTGCTTAAAGAATAAGCCCCAGAATCTCTCACAGCCCAGATCCAGCCACATGAATAAGCTGTCATCAGCCATTTGGGATTCTGGATGCACATAACCTAAAAGCATTATTGGCTTTTCTCACATCCTAGATTAATCAATAGTCTAAATCATTCAACAGATTCTTGACCTCGATGGCAAAGTGATCAAAAGTACATGAAATGACCCAATCGAAAAATGGCAAAGGACTTGAGTAGATATTTCTCCAAAGAAGATGCACAAATGGCCGATGAGCACATATAAGGATACTCAGCATCATTAGTCATTAGGCAAATTCACATCAAAACCACAATGAGATACCATTTCCCACCCACTAGGATTACTGCTATCAGAAAATAACAAGTATTCACAAGGATGTGGGGAAACCAGAACCCTGATCCACTGCTGGTGAGAATGTAAGATGGTACGGCCGATGTGGAAAACATTTGGTGGTTCCTCAAAAAGTTAAACAGAGGATTACCGTATGACCCAGCAATTCCACTTCCAGGTATATACCCCAAAGACTTGAAGCAGGGACTCGAACAGATACTTGTACACCAGTGTTACTGCAGCATTAATCACAAGAGCCAAGAGGTGGAAAGCAACTAAGTATCCATCAACAGATGAATGGATAAACAAAATGTGGTCTATCCATACAATGGGATATGACTCAGCCACAAAGAGAACTAAGTTCTGACACATGCTACAGCATGGATGAACTTTGAAAGCATCCTACACTCATCAGACACAAAAGGACACATGCTGTATGATCCCACTTGCATGAAATATCTAGAATAGGCAAATGCACATCTGTGGTCACCAGGGGTTGGGAGAAGGTCGAAATGGGCAGTTATTGCTGAAGGAGTACTGAATTTCTTTTTGGGGTGATGAAAAAGTTTTGGAAATGGATAGTGGAGCTGGTTATACAACATGGTGAATGTAATTAATGTCACTGAATTATACACTTAAAAATGGTTAAAGTAACAAGTTTTTGTTATATATATATATTTTACCACAATAATATTTAAGAAGAAAAAAGTACATAAAATGCACTAAGGTATTACTGACACTAGAGTCTACATACACATCTAGGACTAAACAATTAAAGTTACTGAATTTCATCTGAATTTTTTCAGAATTACTTTGATTACACATACATAAAATAACCTCTAAGCTCTCTGCTGGCAGAGGATGATGGCACTGGAACGCAGAGATGACAGAGGAGAGGCAGCCTGGGATTAAAAACATTTGTTAAAGATAATACAGAGATGACTACAGGCTTAAACAGTTGCTGCCAGTTACCACTCAGGCTACTGTAACTTGGGGTGCTCGGTGTATAGGCAAAATAATGAAAAGTTATCTCAGTTGTGTACAGGGAGACTGAAAAACAGCTAACATCTTTCCTTTTAAGGGCACTATAATTACGTTTGAAATGGCCACTACCATGACATTAAAATAGGAACAGAGTGCTTTCTTTGGCATCTGATAACTACTCTTTAGTTAATAAACAGTCTGGACAAAGAAAAATAAGAACTAGATGAAATGGTTAAATGAAGAGCTAAAAAATGGCCTTAGGTTCCAGTAACACAGATCTTCAATTACCCACCCTGGAAGAGTCCATTAAGAGGAGAAGTAGAGTCCAAGCTTTGAGGTAGGACAAGTTATCAGGTACTCAGTTTAGGGAGTTTAATCCTGACTGCGAATTGGCCTGCACCGGTGATTATCATTAAAACACACTGAGAGAGGCCTAAGCAACATACTGTCATGAGGGTAACAAACTGCTTTCCCTCTTTCTTTGCCCCATTTCTCTTTACTTCCATCCTCTTCCAAAATCAGCACATAGCGAACCAACTATAGAAGAAATAGTAAGGCAGAAAAACTTAAGCCATAGGAGAACAGTTTAAATAAATAAACCCTCACAAGATCTTGACTGAGAGGTTTTTGTTGAAAATAATTTATTCAAAGCTCTGGAAAAAAGAATCAGGAGCTCAAAACAAAACAATTACTTTACGGCAAACTGGCAAGCAAAGGACGCTTTCACGGGGAAAAAGGTATGTTCCTTAAAATGGAATAAAATTAAAATAATACACAAGTGAAAACAAAGCGGGAATCCAATAAATAAGAGGAGTAGCCGACCATTCATAGAGCAGGTGGCTACGAGACCCAGGTAAGAGGGAAGAAGAGCAGCCAACTGTCCATAGAGCAGGCAGCTAAGAGACCAGGTAAGAGGGAAGAAGAGCAGCTGACCACACGTAGAGCAGGCAGGTACGAGACCCAGGTAAGAGGGAAGAAGAGCAGCCACAGAGCAGGTGGCTAAGAGACCAGGTAAGAAAGAAGAAGAGCAGCCGACCATCTACAGAGCAGGTAGCCAAGAGACCCAGGTAAAACGGAAGAAGAGCGGCTGACCATCCATAGAGCAGGCGGCTAAGAGACTGGGTAAGAGGGGAGAGCAGCTGACCATCCATAGAGCAGGCAGCTACGAAACCCAGGTAAGAGGGTTTCAAACCAAAAAACCAAACCCATTGCTGTCAAGTCGATTCTGGCTCATAGTGACCCTACAGGATAGGGTAGAACTGCCCCATAAGGTTTCCAAGGAGCGCCTGGTGGATTCGAACTATCAACCTTTTGGTTAGCAGCTGTAGTACTTAACCACTACACCACTAGGGTTTCCATGAAATTACAAGAGACCTCAAGTCAATCTTGAAAAAGAAGAACAAAGTTATAAGACTTACACTTTGCAATTTCAAAGCTTCCAACAAAGTAATCAAAACAGTGTGTTACTGGCATGAGGACAGGCATAAAGATCATTGGAATAAAACTGGCAATCCAGAAACAAACTCTTATCTATGGCCAACTGATATGGCACAAAGATGCCAAGGCCACTCTTCAATGAGGAAAGAAGTCTCTGTTAAGAAAGAGAGTCAATAAGACATACAACTGAAAGAAGAATTTACTCTAAAGGAAATAAAAATAATACAGCATTCTGGAAATAACTTTAAAATATATATTTCTTTAATATCCTCAAAGAGATAAAGGAAAAAATAACATAAGCTAAAAGCAAGAAATTTTTTTTTGTAGAAACAGGCTAAAATGAAATAGTAACAAATTTGAAAAAAAAAAGAAATAAAATCTGAAATAAAAAATACAGCCAACAACACAAAATATGAGGATTGAAAGAAAAACCCAAGTCTTTAGAAAATATACCTAGAAACATCACAGCAAACTTCTCATCAGCAACAACGGATGTCAAAATAATAGATGCTCGTGTCTGTCTTCAATACTTAGGCTCTAGCATAATGTCAGGAGAGTAGCCAGAAAACATAGAAGTTTAGTGAAAAGGGGAGAGAGGGAAAGAAAGATTATTTATAACGAAATAAGGAAAGGCACCAAAAGTTTACTAGTCCTGAAACCTACCACAGAGGAAGAAGGGCAAGTCAGAATTTGCATAAAAGATGAAAGCACATGGCATTGGTGGTATGTGGGGACACTGCTATGTAGTGACATATAGGGAACTGACCATCCCTAGTGACACAGAGCTTTCATTTGAGAAAAGCGTGAACCATTTTCTGTGCTTTCCCCATGAAACCTAGTCTTTCACTACCTTAAAGTGAGCAGAATATAAATTAAGAATTAAGTGACAAAGAAAGTTGCCTTAAGTTCCTAAGGATGAGCTGGCACATAATCACAGTTTTATTAATAGTTCACCTTCAAAGTTCTATATGACGGTAGACTTTACATAAATACATACTCATCCCTAGGCGGTGTGAACAGTTAAACGCTTGACTACTAATCAAAGGTGGGCAGTATGAATCCACCCAGAGGTGCCTTGAAAGAAAGGCCTGGTGACCTACTTCCCAAAGGTCACAGCCACTGAAAATCCAATGAGCACAGTTCTACAGACACACGTGGGGTCGCTATGAGTCAGGATCGACCTTTCAGGAACAGGTTTGGTTTGGGTTTGGATAATGCAAAAAGGAGCGGGGTGTACAGGATAACACAAGAACGTGAGAATCACAAGGGCTCTACACTCTGTCACAAAACTTATTCTTGCCAGCAGTTTTGTTTTATCTCCCTGTTCATCGTTGCTAATTTGATGATCTGGGGAGCTGTCAAGGATGTTTGGTGAAAGCAATATTTCTTTCAGGATAATCTCTGATCCACTGTTTAATTTTAATTTTTTTTTTTTAGCTCTAAGGTACGCAGAATGCAAGAGTAAGGGGGCTGGTTGGGGATGGAAGATAAAAATGATGGCGAAGCAACAAAGAAGCAATATTTGAGCTTTTTTTCAAAGCTGCTATCTTAAGCGTCCCTCTATTTCACACCATAAAAAGCACAACAAACAGGCAGCTGAGCCAGAAGATGTTCTGCTGTTTGAAAAAATGCTAATAACCTCCCTGTGAGTGACAGCATAATGGCCTGTGCTTTGAGTACCCAGTGCGACACAGCTGTGGTAGAGGCCTTACTGCTAATCAGAAGTTAAGGGGCAGAAAAGGGGCTTGAAAAACCACCAGAGTACATTAGTAAGAAGATGTAAAAAGATAGCCCATTCATTTTTCTTGGTGTCAAGGGAAAAAGAAAAGTAAGGCTAAATGTGGGAAAGAACTTTTTTAACTACTTTTTGTTCAGTTCTATCTATACACATACATTTAAAATATACTCAAAATTTAAAACCCATCTAAAGTTGCAGCTTGCCTATTTGATTGAAATGGAATTTCTCTCATTTTATTTTACTTCCACTTTGTGCTTCAGATATAGTGGCTCACCATCAAAACCATTACGTGATAGTTTTAAGGCTTCTTCCATTCAACAAGAAGTTCCTGGCATTGTTCTAGGCACTGACAGTACAGTAGTGAATAGAACTGGCAAAAATTCCTGCCCCTGTGTGAGAGAAGAAAACAGTCAATATAAAAAAGCAAAACATATAGTAAGTTCAATGATAAGAGGTATGGAGGGAAAAGAAAAAACGACGGACTAGAGAAAGGGAATGTGAGCCTACTGACAAAGACAGTAGTCGTATTAGTCATGGTGGAAGGAGTGGCCACAGTGGAAGAAAAAGTCAGTGTTTGCAACCCTGCCACGTGCCAGGAACTCTGCCAAATGCTTTATAAGCACCCTGTCATTTAAGCATCATGACAAGTCTATGAGTCAGGTACTACTACTGTATATATTTTACATCTAGAAAAACTGAAGCTTAGAGCAATTAAGGAACTTGCCTATGGTCACAGTTAATAATTAATGGAGCTGGGATTAACACTAGGGAAAAAATAACATAAGGCAAACAACCAAACCACCACACACACACACACACCCCTACCTGCATTCTCTGCATTAATATTTTCTGTTGTTGTTGTTAGGTGCCGTCGAGTCTGTTCCGACTCATAGCGACCCTATGCACAATAGAACGAAACACCACCCGGTCCTGCGCCATCCTTACAATCGTTGTTATGCTTGAGCTCATTGTTGCAGCCACTGTGTCAATCCACCTCGCTGAGGGTCTTCCTCTTTTCTGCTGACCCTGTACTCTGCCAAGCATGACGTCCTTCTCCAGGGACTGATCCCACCTGACAACATGTCCAAACTATATAAGACGCAGTCTCGCCATCCTTGCTTCTAAGGAGCATTCTGGCTGCACTTCTTCCAAGACATATTTGCTCGTTCTTTTGGCAGTCATGGTATAGTCAATATTCTTCGCCAACACAATTCAAAGGTGTCAAATCTGCTTTGGTCTTCCTTATTCACTGTCCAGCTTTCACATGCATATGATGTGATTGAAAATACCATGGCTGGGGTCAGGTGCACCTTAGTCTTCAGGGTGACATCTTTGCTCTTCGACACTTTGAAGAGGTCCTTTGCAGCACACTTACCCAATGCAACGCATCTTTTGATTTCTTGACTGCTGCTTCCATGGCTGTTGATTGCGGATCCACGTAAAATGAAATCCTTGACAACTTCAATCTTTTCCCCATTTATCATGATGTTGCTCATTGGTCCAGTTGTGAGGATTTTCTACCATACATAATATTTTCTATACCTACAAGCTAGATACATAGAATTTGTGGCCTGATTTTCCTGTGTAAGTCAATACCAGGATGATGCATCCACAGCCACTGTGGAAAACAGTTTGGTGGTTCCTCAAAAAGTTGAACATTGAACTACCATATGACCAGAAATTCTAATCCCGGAAAGAAAGGCTGGAAAGCAAACAGAATCCTGTACATGAATGTTCTTTGCAGCCATTTTCACAAGAGCCAAAAGATAGAAACAATGGAAATGTGCTTTAACACAGATGAATGGACACACAAAACATGGTATATACATACAATGTAATACTATGCAGCCATAAAGAAAAATGAAGTCTTGATGCACGCCACAACATGGATGAACCTTGAAAACATGCTGAGCGAAATACCAAACCAAACCAAACCCAGTGCCATCGAGTCAATTCCGACTCATAGTGACTCTATAGGACAGAGTAGAACTGCCCCATAGTTTCCAAGGGGCGCCTGGAGGATCTGAACTGCCCAGCCTTTGGTTGGCAGCCGTAGCACTTAACCACTACGCCACCAGGGTTTCCTGAGTGAAATATGTCAGTTGTAAGAGGACAAATAATGTGTGACCCCACACGTGAAATAATCAGACATATAGAAACCAAAGGTGGTTACCAGGCGCGGGAGGGGGGAAGAGGGGAAGTTTTTGCTTAGGGGGCATTGAGTTTATGCTAATGGTGATGGAATAATTTAAAAAAGCATAGCTAGAATGGCTGCAAAGCTTGAAGAATGTCATCGCTGTCACTGAACTGTACATGTAGAAACTTGAGACGGCATATGTTTACTTATGTATACTTTTACTGCAATAAAAACTTGAAAAAATAAAAATTAAACGTAGTTAAATTTGTTTCCTCCTTTTTTAAGACAAATGTACAGCGTATAGGAATTTAAATGTTGTATGCACTGTGTACATTTGTATAGTTTTTCGTCATTAATTAGTTTAGCCTCAAGCCAAAGTTGTAGAAAACGCCAGAAAGGTCAATCAGCATACTATTCAAATAGTTATCTTCAGGGATTTTTTTTTTTTTTAATATATTTTCAAATTTTCTCCTTTGGGGTTCTTTATTTCCTACCCTGTATAAATTAACTTGCCTTAAGAAATCTTAAAGCTCTGGATATTTTTTGAATGAATGAATTCTGAGGAGTTAAGAACAGCCCCGGCCGGCAGTGTGTACCTGGGAAGGAAGGCTCTCACAGATGGGTCACCAGTGGAGTGTGTCTGAAGGCACCTTGGTGCAGAAGTATGGAGCCTGAGTTTCACGAGTATGGCGGAGCCCAACAGTCATAGTCTGTACACATCTGCTGTCTGGTATCATCAAGGAAATGGTTGTTTAGAACCTGGCCTCAAGTCAGCCTTGTAGAGCTTCCCACTAAGTAGTTGTCACTCTGCTGACAACAGTAATCCTCCACAAACTGTCCTATCACTACAAGTCAGGCAGCTTAGAAAACTTGACGATACTGGAGGAGAAATTTAATATAATGAAAGGGTTATAAAGAAGGAGCTGCTCACAGTCGAAACCCAGGGAGGGGAATCCTGTAGAACAAGCTGCTCCTCCCTCTCACTTCACTACTCAATGTCGGTTTTTCTGCTGTAAAACATGGCTAATGATATTTTTCCATCTTACCACTCTGTAGAAGAGCTTAACTACTTGTGAACACCTTTGAGATTCTTTTATATAATGTACAATAAAAATGAAAAAAAATTATTTTTCATAAACATTTCATCTCACAGAATATTAAACAATAGTTAACTAAGGGAATTTTAAAAAGCATACCAGACCAATTTTCAGAAGGGCCCTTTCCTTTCAAACTGCAGCAACCCTAAAACTGCCTTAGGACTAATTTAGGCAAATGCCTCCTAGCTCTTCTCTGTCCCCAGCCCCTTTGGCCACCACTACCTTCACACAGATTCCGAGGTAAACTTCCAACTGTTCACTCTAGGTTCAAGGTCTTCCATGGTCTATTCCATCCCACCTGTCAAGATATTGGGATCACACTTCAGGACAGGGAGAAGGAGGAGGAGGGCTTTTTCCAGTCCCAGTGCCTGGTGCAGCAAGCCAAGTTTATAGCGGGGAACCCAAAGGAGCGTCAGTTCTTTAGCTGGATATTGTCAAAACCAGCACAAAGACAAGTCTTTCCAACCCATACCTGGCTTTGAGAGATACCTGTTACCCTAGATTTTACCATTTCTTAAATTAGGATATATGACACTGTGTCTGAAAACAGTGCTACACGTGTGGCAGGACAGGCTACTTAATATTGCTTCCTGAGGCCCACGCATCAGAAACGGCCAGGACGAGGGGCTTTTCCACAGCACACCAACACTGTAATAGACGCCCAGATAGCCACGCCCTCTCTCCCTTCATTCTGGGCATTTACAGTCACTTTCCATGGCACACAATTCTCATCAGTTACCCTCACTCAGGTCCTGTGCAGTCTGTCCTCCCCAGCCCACCTGAGTCTGGCAAAACACTGGATGTAGCTTCTAAGCGATCTGGCCTTTGGAGCCAGGCTGCACGGGTTTGAGTCCCGACTCAGCTGCTTATCAACAGTGTAATTTTGGACATGTTGTGGAAACTCTGTGCCTCACTTTTCTAATCTGTAAAACAGGGATAACAATATTACCTACCCTGCAAGTCACCCATGAAGATTCGATAAGTTTATAAAGTTCTCAGTAACTGTTTTTGGTATGTTGTTAGGTGCCGCGATCAAGTAGATTCCAACTCATAGTCATCATATGCACAACAGAATGAAACACTGCCCGGTCCTGCGCCATGCTCATAATTGTTGCTACTCTTGTGCCCATTGTTGCAGCCACCATGTCAATCCATCTCATTTAGGGTCTTCCTATTTTTCATTGGCCCTCTACCAAGTGTGATATCCTTCTCCAGTGTGATATCCTTCTCAAGTGTGATATCCTTCTCAAGTGTGATATCCAAAGGGTGTAAGACGTAGTCTCGCCATCCTTGCTTCTAAGGAGTCTTCTGGTAGTAATTCTTCCAAGAGAGGTTTGTTCATTCTTTTGGCAGTCCATGGTATATCCAATATTCTTCGCCAACACCACAATTCAAAGGCATCAATTCTTAAGTCTTCCTTATTCATGGTCCAGCTTTCGCATGCATATGAGGCGAATGAAAACGCCAGGGCTTGGGTCAGGCGCACCTTAGTCCTCAAGGTGACTTCTTTGCTTTTCAACACTTTAAAGAGGTCTCTTGCAGCAGATTTGCCCAGTGCAATATATGCCTTGATTTCTTGACTGCTGCTTCTATGGGCGTTGACTATGGACCCAAGTAAAATGAAATCCTTGACAACCTCAGAAATCCAGATGGTGTAGTGGTTAAGTGTTATGGCTGCTAACCAAAGGGTTGGCAGTTCAAATCTGCCAGGCGCTCCTTGGAAACTCTATGGGGCAGTTCTACTCTGTCCTATAGGGTTGCTATGAGTCAGAATCGACTTGACAGCACTGGGTTTGGTTTGGTTTTTGAGTTGACAACCTCAATCTCCTCTCTGTTTTTCGCGATAACGATACTGGTCCAGTTGTGAGGATTTTTGTTTTCTTTATGTTGAGGTGTAATCCATACTGGAGACTGGTCTTTGATCTTCATCAGTAAGTGCTCCAACTCACCTTCACTTTCAGCAAGCAAGGTTGTATCATCTGCATAATGCAGGTTGTTAATGAGTTTTCCTCCAATCCTGATGCCCCGTTCTTCTTCATATAGTCCAGCTTCTCAGATTATTTGCTCAGCATACAGACTGAATAGGTATGGTGAAAGAATACAATCCCGATGCACCTTTCCTGACTTTAAAACAGGCAGTGTTCGTTGTTCTGTCCAAACAACTACCTCTTGATCCGTGTACAGATTCCTCATGAGCACAATTAAGTGTTCGGAAATTCCCATTCTCCACAATGTAATCTATAATTCGTTATGGTCCACACAGTTGAATGTCTTAGCACAGTTGATAAAACACAGGTAAACACCTTTCTGGTATTCTCTGGTTTCAGCCAGGATCCATCTGACATCAGCAATATCCCTGATTCTACTTCTTCTAAATCTGGCTTGAATTTCTGGCAGTTCCCTGTCGATATAGTGCTGCAGCTGCTTTTGAACGCTCTTCAGCAAAATTTTGCTTGCGTGTGATATTAACGATATTGCCGATAATTTCTGCATTCTGTTGGATCACCTTTCTTGGGAACAGGCGTAAATATGGATAACTTCCAGTAGGTTGCCCAGGTAGCTATCTTCTAAATTTCTTGGCATAAGTGAGTAAGCATTTCCATCGCTGCATCCAAATGCTGAAACATCTCTATTGTGTATTCCAGCAATTCCCAGAGACTTGCTTTTCACCAATACCTTGGTACCATCTGTTCCTGATCACATATTACCTCCTGAAATGGTTGAATGTCAACCAATTCTTTTTTGTACAGTGACTCTGTGTATTCCTTCCATCTTCCTTTTATGCTTCCTGAGTCTTTAACATTTTCCCCGTAGAAATCCTTATTACAAATCAAGGCTTGAATTTTGTCTTCAGTGCTTTCAGCCTGAGAAATGCCCAGGGTGTTCTTCCCTTTTGGTTTTCTATCTTCAACTCTTTGCACATGTCATTAAATACTTTGCCTTCTCGAGCTGCCCTCTGAAATCTTCTGTTCAGCTCTTTCACTGCATCATTTTTTCCTTTTGCTTTAGCTACCTGATGTTCAAGGGCAACCGTCAGAGTCTCTTCTGACATCCATTTTTGTCTTTTTTTTTTTTTTTCTCTCCTGTCTTTTTAAAGAACTTTTGCTTTCTTCATGTATGATGTCCTTAATGTCATTCCACAACTCGTCTGGTCTTCGGTCATTAGTGTTCAACATGTCAAATCTATTCTTGAGATGGTCCCTAAATTCAGGTGGGATATACTCAAGGTCGTACTTTGGCTCTCATCAACTTTTCCTAATTTTCTTCTGTTTCACCTTGAACCTGCATATTAGTAATTGATGGTCTGATCCATAGTCGGCCCCTGGCCTTGTTCTGACTGATGATATTGAGCTTTACCATCATGTCTTTCCACAGATATATTCAATTTTATTCCCATGTATTCCACTTGGAGAGGTCCATGTGTATAGTCACCATTTATGTTGGTGAAAGGTCTTGCAAAATTCTATAATGGGATCTCTGGCATCGTTTCTATCACCAAGGCCATATTTTTCAATTACCAACCCTTCTTTGTTTCCAGCGTTCACATTCCAATCACCAGTAATTATCAGTGCATCCTGATTGCATCAATTTCAGATTGCAGAATTGGTAAAAATCTTCAGTTTCTTCATCTTTGGCCTTAGTGGTTGGTGCGTAAATTTGAATAACAGTCACATTAACTGGTCTTCCTTGTAGGCATATGGATATTATTCTATCACTGACAGCATTGTACTTCAGGATAGATGTTGGAATGTTCTTTTTGAAGATGAATGCAATACCATTCCTCTTCAAGTTGTCATTCCTGGCATAGTAGATCATATGATTGTCAGATTCAAAATGGTCAATACCAGTCCACTTCAGCTCACTAATGCCTACGATATCGATCTTTATGTGTTCCATTTCATTTGTGACGATTTCCAATTTTCCTAGATTCATACTTTGTACATTCCATGTTCCAATTATTAACAAATGTTTGCCGCTATTTCTTCTCATTTTGAGTCATGCCACATCAGCAAATGAAGGTCATGAAAGCTTGACTGCATCCATGTCGTTAAGGTCAACTCTACTTAGAGGGGGCAGCTCTTCCCCAGTTGCATTTTGACTGTCTTCCAACCTGGGGGTTCATCTTCCAGCATTATATCAGACAATGTTCTGCTGCTGTTCATAAGATTTTCACTGGCTAATTCTTTTCAGAAGTAGACTGCTGGATCCTTCTTCCTAATCTGTCTTAGTCTGGAAGCTCAGCTGAAACTTGTCCACCATACGTGACCCTGTTGGTATTTGAATACCAGTGGCATAGCGTCCGGCATCACAGCAACACGCAAGCCACCACAGTATGACAAAATGACAGACGTGTGGGGGCAGTAACGGTTAGCCGTTATTAATACCATCCTTCCATGCTGAGCCCCCTTTTGGCCTCCACTATGACCTCTGCATTTCTGGTACAAAAAAATTCCCCACTGATCTAACCTTTTGCTCAGATGTTGCCTCTACTTTCTTTCTGTAATATGGCTAATTTCCCTCTGGTTAACTAGTCAATCTATATTCTCACTAATACTGGAATATACTCTCACCCAAATTCCAACCTCTTATCAACTGTTTTGATTTTCTCTCCATTCTATCTCTTTGCCTGTCAAAGAATCATGTAATTAGACACATTAGTAGTATTAAAAAGTTGTTGCTATTGATAGGTGCCATCGAATCAAGTCAATTTTCGACTCATAGTGACCCCATGTGATAGAGTAGAACTGCTCCATAGGGTTTTCTAGGCTGTCATCTTTACAGGAGCAAATCACCAGGTCTTTCACCTGCAAACTCACCAGGGAGGTTGGAACTCCCAACCTTTCTGTTAGCAGCTGAGTGCTTAACCACTGCACCACACCAGGGGTCCTTATTATAAACTTATTGAGTGTCAATATCACCGAAGCAAGTAATGCAGTTTCTACTGAGCTTTCTTTGGGAGCCTGCCACTCCTTTCAAAGTCTCTACCCTTTCCTATTTCTCTCATTCTCTAGGACATGTCCCTACTTCACCCGAAACAAAGGTCACAGGTGTGCAAGTTTTCTCAGATGTTTTACTCTACATACATAAACACCAGCAGCCTTCCCTTCTTTCCCCCCATCGTAGAGGAAGTGTCCTATTCCTTTCCAAGGCCATCCTCTCCTCATGCACCATACTCTAGCTGTTCTTCCTCTCCTCCTCCCTTGGTCTATTGTGACCTGGCTCTTAGAACACCAATGAAAGCCCTAACTGACAAATGGAATTCCCTTTCTTTGGACTACATGTCTTGACCTCCCTGGCTACCACCATCATTCTCTCCCCATAACTCTCATGGCCTGCATTTTGGCCGAATTCTCCTCTGACCTCTCCTCCAACTATTCTCCATCTCTTCACTGGTCTTCTGTTCTTCCCACTGTATTGCTCGGGCATGCACATCTGGTCTTTCCTCATCTTCCTCTCCTTGTACCACCAGGATGACTGCATCCAGCCCCCTTGCTTCACAGTACTCCCTGCTTAGATCCAAAGGGACATACTTAGGGATCTAGTGAACCTTACTGGGCCTTCTTCAAGAATCTTGACATTAACCTGTTTAAAACTCATCCAACCAAGTTGTCAAAACCTTACCTCTTGTCTCCCACCACCTCCATACCTCACTGATAATCATTATGGACATTTTCCTCCCCTTCTGACACCTAAGGCCTCACCTCTTCTCTATTCCCATTGGCATTTTCCCAACCCAAGCCCTCACAAGTATCACCACACTGGCCTCCAGGCTGCTCCTCAAACATGCCAGACAGGGTCCTGACTCCGGGCTCTGCACAGCTGCTTGCTCTGCTTGAGACACTTCTTCCCTAGAAATCAGCAGGGCTGAACCCTCCACTGTATACAAGTGTTTCTCACACTTCTTCCCTAGAAATCGACAGGGCTGAACCCTCCACTGTATACAAGTGTTTCTCACACTTCTTCCCTAGAAATCAACGGGGCTGAATCCTCCACTGTATATAAGTGTTTCTCACACTTCTTCTCTAGAAGTCAGCAGGGCTGAACCCTCCACTGTATACAAGTGTTTCTTACACTTCTTCCCTAGAATCAACGGGGCTGAACCCTCCACCGTATATAAGTGTTTCTCACACTGCTTCTCTAGAAATCAGCAGGGCCAAACCCTCTGCTATATACAAGTGTTTCTCACACTTCTTCCCCAGAAATTAGCAGGGCTGAACCCTCTGTTCTATGCAAGTGTTTCTCACGCTTCTTCCCTAGAAATCAGCAGGGCTGAACCCTCTGTTCTATACAAGTGTTCCTCATGCTTCTCTAGAAATCAGCAGGGCTGAACCCTCCACTGTACACAAGTGTTTCTCAAAGGTTCCTTCTACATGAAACCCTGACCCCATGCCCCATTCCATACCCACCTCTGATCCCCTATGACTTACAGCAGTCAGCACCTTGTAAAAGAATGTGTACGTTGCTTATTCATTTGTTTAGTACGTCATTTTGTTACTGTCTGTCTTCCCTCATGAATATAAGCCTCACTAGGGTTTGCATTGTTCCCCAAAGTATCCCAAACCCCTAGGACAGTGCCTGGCATTAAGAAGGGGCTCAGTAATGACCTGTTGAATAACTCAAGAGCTTACAGGCTTTTACAGGCATTCCTTCTCATCTCCATCCCATCCAAGAGACTACCCGCAAAACGGCATACAGACTTGATTTTTTTTTTTACTCAAGCCATCTTCATCTGAAATACTGCATGAATAAAAATAAAGCTTAAAAGGAAAACAACACACCAGCACAAATATGACCAGATCATTTAGCCGCCTCAAGCCCATTCCCCCCATGACCTTCACCAGTCTTCACGAGCACGAGCAGAGGTGGTCCACCTGCCTCCTCTCCTCCCTATCTGGACCTCTCTGCTCCCCCCATCCAAACCCACACTTTGCCGTACATTTGGGGCCCAGCCTAACCTTGGTTCTCTAAGCAGGCAGTGGATATTCTCATCCCTAAGACTTTGCTCACAGCTACAGATGAATTCCTAACTTTCCACATCCAACTAAATCCCAGACACTGAATTAAATAGCTCCTCCTCCATCATAGCACTTTTGATACTGGATTATCAATGTTACTATAAGCCCCCACCCTACTATCTGCAGCTCCCTGATGTCAGGGACTGAGGTGTTCCCACTTGTGTAGTGCCAGCACCTTAGCAGGGGCCTGGCACCAACAGGATGCTCACTCAATAGACTTCTGTTGTAGGCAGTGGTTGGGATAAATCAAGAAAGCCTTCCCACAAAAGGCAACAGAATTATCAGGGAGGAAACAAAAATATACTGAGGAAAACTTTTTGTATGTCTCTTCATAACCATATTTCATTATTTCTTTGTTTATTCTTTAATGTTATCAGAAAACTCTATTTAATAACTGTTTGCACAGTTCTAAGTTTAAGCCAACTTTAGAGCACATCTTATAGTTAAGTGCTTGTTTGCTAACCAAAAGATTGGTGGTTCGAAGCCACCCAGCTACTATGCAGACGAAAGACCTATTTGCTTTGGTAAAAATTACACCCAAGAAAACCATATGGGGCAGATATACTGTCACCTGGGGTCACTATGAGTCAGGATTGACTTGACAGCACCCAGCAAACAACAGGAGATCAATCTGTAATGGCTCCTTCTTTAAAAACGAAAAGCACAAACAAGGGTTAAGAAGTTTGTGTCACTTTAAGAGAAACTTTCTTTTTTTTAATTCAGAAAAAAGATATATCAGTAGTCATTCCCGGGATCTGAGTGGAGTCTCTTCTAAAGAGTCAGTGCTAACTGCCATTGCCCTGACTTGCACAGTGCCAACACAACTGTGACCAGTAGAACCACGGTCTGCCAAGCACTGCATCCCTGGTGACCCACCATGCCACCCACCAAGTGTTCTTACACTTGTCATGAGACCTGGGACCTCCTGGTTTAAATTTTTTTTAAACTGAAGGAAATGAAGAGAGAAACCTTTGATATGTTCCACTATAGCAAGTGTTTTGCTGAAGTGATATAAAAAAAAGCTTACAGCAAGTGTTTTGCTGAAGTGACGTTAAAAAAAGCTTATAAAGGAAGTATTTTCAATCACCTTATATGCATGTGAAAGCTGGACAATGAATAAAGAAGACCAAAGAAGAACTGATGTCTTTAAATTATGGTGCTGGTGAAGAATACTGAATATACCATGAGCTGCCAGAAGAATGAATAAATCTGTCTTAGAAGAAGGACAGCCAGAATGCTTCTTAGAAGTGAGGATGGCAAGACTTCATCTCACGTACTTTGGACATGTTATCAGCAGGGACCAGTCCCTGGAGAAGAACATCATGTTTGGTAAAGCAGAGGGTCAGTGAAAGAGAGGAAGACCCTCAATGAGATGGACTGACACAGTGCCTGCAACAAATGGGCTCAAATGTAACAACAAACGTGAGGATGGTGCAGGACTGGGCAGTGTTGTGCTGTGCTGTACATGGGGTCACTATGAGTAGGAACCGACTTAATGGCACCTAACAACAACAATAACAACACAAAGGAGGGATTTAAGAGTTAGCTTTATAAATTCATATTATAGATATTTAAGAATCTGAATAATTGTTCATTGAATCTGTACTTGGAATCTTTGGCTGCCCAGACACATTGTCTATTTTATTTCTTTGTTCTTTTTACTCGAAAAAATATATAGATTATCAACTCCCAAACACTCACACACACCTTTTCCAACATGGCTCAACCAAAACAAATATGGACAGAACCATGATATAAAATTAGTATGTGAAAGTAGAAGATTTGACTCTTAGGTGATCCTTATATCACTTATGAAAGTGGTTCTTTGAGGGAAATTATATGCTATATCCCATAATTTGTAGTTTACAATTTTCACAAAGCATCAAGAAGGCCAACCATAAGAAACTCTTCAACAAGGATTTACGGGACATTCCCTCAGATCAGGCCCTGTGCAGAGTTTGGGAATAGAAAGTTGAATGCCATGCACTATCTGTCACTAAGGAACCCACAATATGGCAGGGGCATAGATGTGGAAAGAAATGATAATATAAAAGTCTGTTATATACAATCAGAACTATGGTCAGTGTTGTCATGGCAAAGAAGAGGTTGGGCACCTAGCTTTGCCCTGGGTACCTTGGTCTATGGGGTTAGGAGTGACATCAGAGTTGAGTGTGAGTACTGGCCTGAGCTGGATAGGTGGCGGTGGGGGGTGGAGAGATGTGAGCATTCATAGCACAGAAGACTTCCACTCAAAGAAGACAAAGTGATTGCTCTCATTTACCTCTCCCACTTTAAAAGACTATATTGAAAACACCAAAGCAGTATAAAACTAAGAAAATTAACAATAACAGTCTTAGAAAGCAGAGAACATTAAACAAAAGAAAAACTATAGACTTTTTGGACAATATGCAATGTGTATGATCAGATCAATGGGGCACAAATAGTGTTATCAACGCCCATGGAAGCAGCAGTCAATAAATCAAACAATGTATTAGATTGGGCAAATCTGCTGCAAAAGATCTCTTTCAAGTGTTGAAACACAAAGATGTCACTTTGAGGACTAAGGTGCACCTGACCCAAACCATGGTTATTTTCAATTGCCTCACATGCATGCAATAACTGCACACTGAATAAGGAAGAGAGAAGAACTAGTGACTTCGAATTACAGTGTGGTAAGAAATATTAAATATACCATGGACTGTCAGAAGAACAAATCTCTCTTGGAAAAAGTATAGCCAGAGTGATCCTTAGAGGCAAGGGTGGTGAGACTTTGTCTCATACACTTTGGACATGTTATCAGGAGTGGCCAGTCCTTGGAGAAGGACATCATATTTGGCAAAGGGTCAGCAAAAAAGAGGAAGACCTTTAAAGAGATGGACTGACACAGCGGCTGCGGCAATGGGCTCAAACATAGCAATGATTATGAGGATGGCGCAGGACCGGGTGGTGTTTCATTCTGTGTTACATGGGATCACTTTAAGTTGGAACGACTTGACAGCACCTAACAACAACAACATACACGTATATGCCTACATACATATATATACCTGCACAGATAATTTTTGGTTGTTATTGCAAATTACATATGCCATAGCAATTACCAAAAGGTTTTTTCTTGTGTACATCTTAGTGACATCATTTACCTTGGTCACACTGTGCACACTTTACCCTCTTTTGGCATTTTCTAATAAAATGTTACTTGGAAACTTAAAATTAATAACCAGGTTAATGGACAAGATGCCGCGGTTAGCATGTGTGTGGTAGAAGGTGGGAGCGAAGGTGTGTCTCCAGGACAGCCCTGTGGGACCTACCTACTAGGACCGCATGCAACAAACTCAACACCACTTCTGAGGTCTTCTTAAAACCAATTTAGCTTAACTAGTAAACAATGTCTGCCTTGACCACTGTGCTCTTTTGAGATCTATTACATGGGATCAAAATGACAACAGTAGCTTGGAAGATTAGATAGGAAACTTAGGGGGCAGTAAGTTTATGTTAATGGGAGAGGAACAATTCAGAAAGGGAGGATGAGAATGTTTGCAGGACTTGAATGTAATCAGTGTCACTGAATTCTAATGAGTAGAAATTGTTGAATTGGTGTATGTTCTGCTGTGTATATTCTCAACAACTACAAAAATAAATTATTAAAAAAAATGATATAGTCAGTGCTGAGTTACTAACGACATGTGAAGCCTCATGAGAAGTTGCCTCACAAAGCCCCAGAAACCTACAAACCCATAAAAGCACTGCCGGGTACACACCAGCCATGGAAAACAGGGGCAACAGACAGCCCTGCTGTGAGGACTCAGGCTTCTCATGTAGAGCACTACCAAGAAATACGGGGATGCTGTCCCCCAGTGGCTCACATAAGGGACATGAGGCCTCAACAATGTAGAGAGAATTGAGGAACCCATGATGTATCCCACCTTCACATGACACTATCCCCCCCACTGACCACAGCCGTTACGGGACACAGGCAGACATGAGACCCCACCCCCAACTCCGGCCACAGGTCCCCCCACAGGGATGAGGTGGTACGAGCCAACCAAGGAGTCAACTGAGCACCTTTGACTAGGGCAAGGGAGCAGCACCTGGAACTGCTTAACTGCTTAAGTAATAACTCCCTGCTTCACGGTGATCTCTGCCTCTGTGGTTTACAATGGGCAGCTGGGTCACTGGGTGCTGGGCCATTGTCCAGTCTTCTGAAGGAGGAATCTGGCTTTGGGACAGCCTCTTCTGACATGCCCCTCCACCCCCACAATCCACAACTGCCTCAAGAAGTAGACCCCATATTCCCTCACTGCTGAGGCTTTCTCACCTAGGGTTCAGTTTGCCTTGGTGGCGAATCACAAGAGAGCCCACAGGAACCTCTCACAATCCTAAAGCGTAGACGTTCAGGCCATTCCACTGCTGTCCTCTCTCTCTGCCCTGCCATTTCTCTCCAATTCTCATCTTCTCTGCTTAGGCAGACTGCCTGTATTTAGTTAGGATTGGGCTCGCGTGAGAGTACAAGAAAAGTCAGAAAAGAGCAGCTTAAGCAAGATGAAAGCTTATTTCACTTTCACTTACATAAGTCCACTGGTAGACAGAAAGGGCTAGTATGGCAGCCCCACGATTATTAGGGAACATGTTTCTTCCTATCTTATTGTTCCACTATCCGTACCATAGGCCTTCCAATAGATGGTTCAAAATGGCTGTTAGAATTCCTGCCATCACATCCACCTTCCCACCAAGAGGATTCTTTCCCTTCCCCTTTAAGAATTCCGAGTAACACACATCGTTTCTATTTAAAGCAGTTTCTTATAACTTAGTCACATGTCCACACCTAGCTCTAAGGGAAGCTGGAAAATGTAGTCGTTATTTTGGAAGGACATGTACACATGTACACTAAGACGGGGAGAAAAGAAAGCTTCTGCCACACTGCCTAAACAGATTTCCAGCCAAAGGATGAGATGCTAGTCTTTTTTTCTGGAGCACCACCATTCTCCCAAGTAAGCCTTTTAATGCCCACGCCTCTTACCTGGTGAGAGGAGAAAATGGGTTGAGGATTCACACTAATGACCCCATGCCCAGTCCGCTCTGATAGGTGGGGAGCGGGAAGCTGGCTCTGACTCTGCTCCTAAGCCCTTAGGAGGGAAGGAAGTCCCTTTGTTGATGGTTCTCTTAAGAATGTAAGGAGGTGATGCCTCTAGGACCTCTGCTTTAGAAACTAATCACCAGTTGTACAAAAACAGAAGAAGCCCACTCAACATCCTGTGGTGTCTTCCTGAAGGGGCCATGGCCTTCAGTTCCCAGGCCACATACCTTGAAGGAAAGGCCACCTTTTGGCCTATGGACACCTGTGGAGCTCATCCCCACTGACCATTTGGTGGGTGAAGGCCCCTTGGAGAGAGCAAAGGGAGGCCTCCACACTGCTGAGGGGCATCTACCGACCACCAACACTGATCCACTGACACCTTTCTTTTCAAAACTGAGAGGATCACTGGGCAGGGGGAGGGGGGGTTAGCATCCAAAAATGTGGGGCAGGTGGGGGATGGGTAGGGAGAAATAGTCCCCGTTGAAATCTGAAGATACTGCATCTGAGAAGCAAGAGGAAGCTACCATTAAAAAAGAGACAGCAATTATGGAACCAGAAAGAGGTCCAGGAAATTAAAAACTCAACCACTTAGGTAAAATATCAAAGGAACACCTATGAAAACCAAATTCTTGGTTTAGGAGGCCATGCAAGGTAATCTTCCAGAATGCAAAGAAAAATCTACAAGAGAGAAATTCTGAGAGGACAGATGAGAAACGTTAATGCTGTACCCAGGAGCACCCAAAGCTGTGAGACAGAGTGCGTGAGAGAGAATGAATAGTCAACTCTGAGGAACTCTTCCCTAAGGAGAAAGGCCCTCAAGGTGCTGGACACCTGACTCCGGGGGAAATTTCTAGATGTAAAAATAAAGAGAAAAACCTTATGAACTCCGTGTAAGAAAAAGGGAAGGAAGGACAATTCTAAATACTAAAAATCATAGATTATAAAAATGTCAAAGAAAGGATTATGACCCTAGAGTTGAAATAAGATAAAATATTATTTAAGGGTGAAGATAAAACAGAACTATTTTGGAAAACGAAAACACTTGAAAATTATACCACCCATGCACTCTCTTCAGGCAAAATATTTCTTCAGGAAGTACTTCGGGAAAATAAAAATCAAATAAATAAGTCAGGCAATGAGCAGTAAACGATGAAGACAGTAAAATTATAATTAGCCCAAACAATGCTTTCTAATGCAGCTGTGCAACTAACTGCAATTATTCAGAAACTTATGAAAGTAGAAGGGGCACGACGTAGAACAGTTCTGATATGGTATTAAAATATATGACAGACACACAGATCACCGGAATAGAATTGAGAATCCAAAATAAACCATATGTCTATGGTCAACTTTTTTTCCACAAGCGTGCCAAGACCTTCCGTGTGGAAAAAAAAGACAAAAACCAAAACCCACTCATAGAGGCCCTATAGGACAGAGTAGAACTGCCCCATGGAGCTCCCAAGGAGTGCCCGGCAGATCCGAACTGCCAACACTTTGGTTAGCAGCTGTAGCACTTAACCACTAAGCCACCACAGTTTCCTCAATGAGGAAAGAAGAGTCTTTCCAACATGTGGTTCTTGGACAACTGCATAGCCACATGCAAAAGAATGAAGTTGGATGCTTACTTCACACCATATACAAAAATTAATTAAAAAATGGATCAATGACCTAAATATACCAGCCTTAGTTTTATATTTAAAGAAATTCACTATTTACCACCAATCCTTTTTACTATGGCTTCACCATTCCAATGTTCTTTTATTCATGTGTTTATTGGCTGAATTAAATTCTCAAATGGTTTTTACCAAGAGGAGTGCATGGGTGCTTTACAACCCAAGTTCTTGTTTGTTCAAAGATGCTCTTGAAAGGAAATAAGATTTAATAAAGTTCTTAGATCATACTTTCTTAGCTCCATCATCTTTTGGAACAAAGAATTTATTCAGTCATTCATTTAACAAGTACTTATTGAGTGCTTACCACATGCTAAAGCAGCCCCGGTGGTGCAGTGGTGAACCAAAAGGTTGGTGGTTTAAACCCACCAGCTGCTCCAGGGGAGAAAGAAGTTGCAGACTGCTTCCATAAAGATTACAGCAGTGGAAACTCTATGGAGCAGCTCTACTCTGTCCTACAGGCTTGCTATGAGTCAGAATCAACTCGAGGGCAATGGTTTTGGTTTTTCATACCACAGGCTAAACAGAAGTGAGGGGGAGAAAAGACAGTGTTCCTGCTCTCACAGCTCTTAAATCTCAATGGAGGACAACAGAGAATGAACAAAAAATGACCTATCAGTTTGTGACAAACATTACGGAGATAAGTCAGGATGAATGAGGGACAGACTGAATTAAAAATGGAAACGTACTGTCAAAAGTGTTCCAACTTCAATAGGCTTTATTTTTTCTTAAACTCTGAGGAATCTTTTAGGAGCTAATGGAGAATGTAACAGTGTTAGCCTGAGGGTGAATAGGTCTTCCAGTGTCACTATTATTGATTCCTTAAATTGAAAATATCTTGCTATGAAAAACTAAAAAAAAAAAAACTACCCAGCACTAATTTGAGGGACTGAACTTTTGAAGAAGGTTCTAGCTCTATTTGATAATAATTTGAAACTACATCAAAGATAAACATCAGGGCGAAGCCAAGATGGTGGAATAGACAGATGCTTCCGGCGAGCCCTCTTTACAACGAAGACCCAAAAAACAGGTGAAACGAGTATATTTGTGACAAGCTGGGAGCTCTGAGCATCAAAGGCAAGCTTAGACAATGAACTGAGGGGCAGGGGGAGGAAAAGACCGTTCAGAAGTGGAGAGGAGTTACCGGACCTGAATCGCGGGGAGCCCTCAGGCGCTATTCCCAGAGCGGCAGCAGCGGTGGTGGCCGCGGCGGGCTGGTACTAGCGTTGGGCCACAGTTTCCTCAGGGATAAGCAGCCAGACACATAGCCTACACACACCTCTGGAAACCGAGAATGGCGCTCTCAGGAAAATCTAAGTACTTGCGTATATTTTACCCCGCCCACCCTACCCCTAAGCTGGCTTCAGCGGCTGAATCCCTGGCCTGAGGTAGAGCCTAGTGAGCACCTAGAGCAATCCTCCTGGCTGTGGGGAAGGAAAAAATTTGCAACTGTGGGGAAAAGATAATTTGCTAGCTCCATTAACTGGGGGAGCTCAGGACAGAAGCAGCTCCTGTCCAGGCATAAACCATCCGTGGACCTTGAGCACCTTTCCCTTCTGCGTGGACCTGTGTGGGCCTATTTCAGGAGAATAGGCCCTTGTTGGAAAACTCCAACCATTTCAGCTGTGCGGTGGAGGGGTGGGTGTTTGAGGTTTGACATTGCTTTGCCTATTAAACAAGATCCTCACCTACACAAGTCAGGGACCTAAGGACTGGTAGCTCCACTCAGGTCACCCAGCCACCCATGACAGGGGTCCAAAGATAACTGGTACCTCCCAGTCCTTACAAACAAAAACTTTGGGTGCCCATGGTCCCTCTGCAGAACCCACCCACCAGCACGCTCTAGGGAACAGAGATGTGTTTTCCTCACAGACACTTGGGGGTCGGTTCTCAGCCCCCTGCCTGATTCAGAGCTTGAGTGCCTGCTGCAATTAGATACCGGTATATATGCCCATCACCCCTGCCCCTCTAAGACTGTAGGACAGAGTCTGTACCACACACTTGATATCAGCTGCCTGGAAACCTGAGCTGAATTCATACACGAAAACTGAATGGACTCCTAGACTGATATACTTGATAACAGCTCTAGCCAGCTAGGGACAGGACACCAGAGCTCCAAAGATGAAAATAATCAAGCCAGGTCACTCAAGCAACCCACAGGAGTATACCAAAACAAAACAAAGCAAGCAGCCACTACACAGTAAGCAAGCATAAACTAATACGATAACTTACATATGGCTCGAAGACAACTGTCAATATCAAGTCACATTAAGAAACAGACCATGGTCACCTCAACAGGCTCTCAAAACAAAGAATCCAGGGATCTTCTAGATGAAAGTGCATTCCTGGAACTACTAGAGCCAAAATACAAAAGATTAATATACAGAAACCCTCAAGACATCAGGAAGGAAATGAGGCAATACGCAGAACAAGCCAAGAAACACACAGATAAAGCAACTGAAGAAATTAGAAAGATTATTGGGCTGGGATTCAGGAATATAATGAAAAGTTTAATAAGCTGGAAAAATCCACAGACAGCAATCAGGAATTCAGAAGATTAACAATAAAATTACAGAATTAGATAGCTCAATAGAAAGTCAGAGCAGCAGTACAAGTAGAATTGAGCGAGTAGAAGCTAGAATTTCTGAAATCGAAGATAAACCACTTGGCACTAACATATTTGAAGAAAAATCAGATAAAAGAATTAAAAAAAATGAAGAAACCTTAAGAATCATGTGGGACTCTATCAAGAGAAATAACCTACAAGTGACTGGAGTACCAGAACAGGGAGGGATAACAGAAAATATAGAGGAGATTTTTGAGGATTTGTTGGCAGAAAACTTCCCTGATATTGTGAAAGATGAGAAGATATCTATCCAAGATGCTCATCAAACTCCACATAAGCTAGATCTTAAAAGAAAGTCACCAAGACATATTATAATCAAGCTTGCCAAAACCAAAGATAAAGAGGGAATTATAAGAGCAGCAAGGGATAAAAGAAAAGTCACCTACAAGGGAGAGCCAGTAAGAATACACTCGGACTACTCGGCAGAAACCATGCAGACAAGAAGGCAATGGGATGACATATTTAAAAAATTGAAGGAAAAAAATTCCCTGCTAAGAATCATATATCCAGCAAAATTGTCCCTTAAACATAAGGGTGAAATTAAGATATTTCCAGGTGAACACAAGTTCAGGGAATTCATAAAAACCAAACTAAAACAACAAGAAATACTAAAGGGAGTTCTTTGGTTAGAAAATCAATAACATCAAGTATCAATCCAAGACTAGAACACCGGGCAGAGAAACCAGAAGTCAACCCAGACAAGGAAATGCAAAACAACAAACCAAGATTTAAAAAAAAAAAAAAAAAAAGCCCAACACAGGGTAACAGCGATGTTATTATATAAAAAGAAGACAACATTAAAATAATAAAGAGGGAGTAAGAAATGTAATCATACACCTTCCATATGGAGAGGAAGATACGGCGATACAAAGAAATAAAAGTTAGGTTTAAATTCAGAAAAATAGAGCTAAATAATAAGGTACCCACAAAGGAGATAAACTATCCTACTCATCAAAATACAAGGGAAAAATGCAGACTCAGCAGAAACAAAATCAACAACAACAAATATGAGGAAAGAATAATATATCAAAAAAATCTACTCAGCACATAAAATCAAGTGGGAAAAAGAAACTGTCAACACAAAAAAAAGACATCAAAATGTTAGCACTAAATTCATACCTGTCCATAATTACCCCGAATGTAAACAGACGAAACACACCAATAAAGAGACAGAGAGTGGCAGAATGGATTAAAAAACAAGATCTATCTATACGCTGCCTACAAAAGACACACCTTAGACTTAGAGACACAAACAAACTAAAACTAAAAGGATGGAAAAAAATATATCAAGCAAACAACAATCAAAAAAGAGAAGGAGTGGCAATATTAATTTCTGACAAAATAGAATTTAAAGTTAAATCTATCAGAAAGGATAAGGAAGGACACTATATAATGATTAAAGGGACAATACACCACAAAAATATAGCCATATTAAATATTTATGCACCCAATGACAGGGCTGCAAGATACATAAAACAAACTCTATCAGCATTTAAAAGTGAGATAGACAGCTCCACAGTAATAGTAGAAGACTTCAACACACCACTTTCGGTGAAGGACAGGACATCCAGAAAGCAGCTCAATAAAGACACGGAAGATCTAAATGCCACAATCAACCAACTTGACCTCGTAGATGTATACAGACCACTCCACCCAACAGCAACCAACTATACTTTCTTTTCTAGTGTACATGGAACATTCTCTAGAATAGGCCACATATTAGGTCATAAAGCAAGCCTTAGCAGAATCCAAAACACTGAAATACTGCAAAGCATCTTCTCTGACCATAAGGCCATAAAAGTGGAAATCAATAACAGGAAAAGCAGGGAAAAGAAATCAAACACTTGGAAACTGAACAATACCCTGCTCAAAAAAGACTGCATTATAGAAGACATTAAGGATGGAATAAAGAAATTCAGAGAATCCAATGAGAAGGAAAACACTTCCTATCAGAGCCTTTGGGACACAGCAAAAGCAGTGTTCACAGGCCAATTTATATCAATAAACGCATGCATCCAAAAAGAAGGAAGGGCCCAAATCAAAGAACTATCCCTACAACTTAAACAAATACAAACAGAGTAACAAAAGAAACCCACAGGCACCAGAAGAAAACAAATGATAAAAATTAGAGCTGAACTAAATGAAATAGAAAACAGAAAAACAATTTGAAAGAATGAACAAGAACAAAAGCTGGTTTTTTGAAAAAAATCAACAACATTGATAAACCACTGGCCAAACTGACAAAAGAAAAACAGGAGAGGAAACAAATAACCCGGATAAGAAATGAGAGGGGCAATGTTACAACAGACCCAACTGAAATTAAAAGAATCATATAAGATTACTATGAGAAACTATGCTCAAACAAATGTGAAAACCTAGAAGAAATGGATGAATTCCTAGAAACACACTACCTACTTAAACTAACACAAACAGAGGTAGAACAACTAAATAAACCCATAACAAAAGAAGAGATTGAAAAGGTAATCAAAAAACTCCCAACAACAAAAAAAAAGCCCAGGTCCAGAGGGCTTCACTGCAGAGTTCTATACCAAACTTTCAGAGAAGAGTTAACACCACTACTACTAAAGGTACTTCAGAGCATAGAAAAGCACAGAATACTCCCAAACACATTCTATGAAGCCACCATATCCCTGATACCAAAACCAGGTAAAGACACCACAAGAAAAGAAAATTATAGACCTATATCCCTCATGAGCGTAAATGCAAAAATCCTCAACAAAATTCTAGCCAATAGAATTCAACAACATATCAAAAAAAATAATTCGCCATGACCAAGTGGCATTCATATCAGGTATGCAAGGATGGTTCAACAT
Source organism: Loxodonta africana (assembly GCF_030014295.1). Classification (NCBI taxonomy): domain Eukaryota; kingdom Metazoa; phylum Chordata; class Mammalia; order Proboscidea; family Elephantidae; genus Loxodonta; species Loxodonta africana. The sequence continues at coordinate 40,257,746 of NC_087342.1, forward strand.
TAGAAAAACAATTAATGTAATCCACCACGTAAATAAAACAAAAGACAAGAATCACATGATTTTATCAACTGATGCAGAAAAGGCATTTAACAAAGTTCAACACTCACTCATGATAAAAACTATCAGCAAAATAGGAATAGAAGGAAAATTCCTCAACATAATAAAGGGCATTTATACAAAGCTGACAGCCAGCATCACCGTGAAAGGAGAAAGCCTGAAAACATTCCCACTGAGATCTGGAACCAGACAAGGATGCCGTTTATCACCACTCTTATTCAACATTGTGCTGGAAGTCCTAGCCAGAGCAATTAGGCTAGATAAAGAAATAAAGGGCATCCAGGTTGGCAAGGAAGAAGTAAAAGTATCCCTATTTGCAGATGACATGATCTTATACACAGAAAACTCTAAGGAATCCTCCAGAAAACTACTGAAACTAACAGAAGAGTTCAGCAGAGTATCAGGATACAAGATAAACATACAAAAATCAGTTGGATTCCTCTACAACAACAAAAAGAACATCGAAGAGGAAATCATCAAATAAATGCCATTTACAGTAGCCAGCAAGAAGATAAAATACTTAGGAATAAACCTTACCAGAGACGTAAAAGACTTATACAAAGAAAACTACAGTACACTTCTGCAAGAAACCAAAAGAGACTTACATAAGTGGAAGAACATACCTTGCTCGTGGAGACAAAGACTTAACATTATAAAAACGTCTATTCTACCAAAAGCGATCTACACATTTAATGCAATTCCGATCCAAATCCCAACGACATTCTTTAATGAGATGGAGAAAAAAATCACCAAATTCATATGGAAGGGAAAGAGGCCCTGGATAAATAAGGCATTACTGAAAAAGAAGAACAAAGTGAGAGCCCTTACTTTACCTGATTTTAGAACCTATTATACCACCACGGAAACCCTGGTTGCATAGTGGTTAAGTGCTGTGGCTGCTAACCAAAGGGTGAGCAGTTTGAATCCGCCAGGCACCCCTTGGAGACTCTATGGGGCAGTTCTACCCTGTCCTATAGGGTCGCTAAGAGTCAGAATCGACTTGATGGCGCTGGGTTTGGTTTTTGGTTGGTTTATACCACCATAGTAGTCAAAACAGCCTGATATTGGTACAACGGATACATGGACCAATGGAACAGAATTGAGAATCCAGACATAAATCCATCCATATAAAGGCCCCAAAACAGTTAAGTGGGGAAAAGACATTCTTTTTAACAAATGGTGCTGGCATAACTGGATATCCATCTGCAAAAAAATGAAACAAGACCCATACCTCACTTCAAGCACAAAAACGAGCTCAAAATGGATCAAGGACCTAAATATGAAATCTAAAACAATAAAGATCATGGAGGAAAAAATAGGGACAACGTTAGGAGTCCTAATACATGGCATAAACAGTATACAAAACATTATAAAGAATGTAGAAGAAAAACTAGATAGCTGGGAGCTCCTAAAAATCAAACACCTATGCTCATCCAAAGACTTCACCAAAAGAATAAAAAGACTACCTACAGACTGGGAAAAAGTTTTTAGCTATGACATTTCTGATCAGTGCCTGATCTCTAAAATCTACATGACACTGCAAAAACTCAACTACAAAAAGACACTAAAGAAGACATTCAGGTAGCTAACAGATATATGAGGAAATGTTCACCATCATTAGCCATTAGAGAAATGAAGAGCAAAACTACAATGAGATTTCATCTCACTCCAACAAGGCTGGCATTAATCCAAAAAACACAAAATAATAAATGTTGGAGAGGTTGTGGAGAGACTGGAACACTTATACAGTGCTGGTGGGAATGTAAAATGATACAACCACTTTGGAAATTGATTTGGCGCTTCCTTAAAAAGCTAGAACTAGAACTACCATAAAAAAATAGAACTACCATAGGATCCAGCAGTCCCACTCCTAGGAATATATCCTAGAGAAATAAGAGCCTTTACACGAACAGATATATGCACACCCATGTTTATTGCAGCACTGCTTACAATAGCAAAAAGATGGAAGCAACCAAGGTGCCCATCAACCGATGAATGGATAAATAAATTGTGGTGTATTCACACAACGGAATACTACGCATCGATAAAGAACAGTGAGGAATCTGTGAAAATTTCATAACATGGAGGAACCTGGAAGGCATTATGCTGAGTGAAATTAGTCGCAAAAGGACAGATATTGTATAAAACCACTATTATAAGAACTTGAGAAATAGTTTAAACTGAGAAGAAAACATTCTTTTGCGGTTACGAGAGGCGAGAGGGAGGGAGGGTGGGAGAGGGGCATTCACTAATTACATAGTAGATAAGAACTACTTCAGGTGAAGCGAAAGACAGCACACAATACAGGGGAGGTCAGCACAATTGGACTAAACCAAAAGCAAAGAAGTTTCCTGAATAAACTGAATGCTTCAAAGGCCAGCATAGCAGGGGCAGGGGTCTGGGGACCATGGTTTCAGGGAACATCTAACTCAACTGGCATAATAAAATCTATTAACAAAACATTCTGCATCCCACTTTGAAGAGTGGCGTCTGGGGTCTTAAAGGCTAGCAAGCAGCCATCTAAGATGCATCAGTTGATCTCAACCCACCTGGATCAAAGGAGAACGAAGAACACCAAGGACAGAAGGCGATTATGAGTCCAAGAGACAGAAAGGGCCACAGGATCCAGAGCCTACATCATGCTGAGACCAGAAGAACTAGATGGTGCCCAGCTACAACCAATGACTGCCCTAACAGGGAACACAACAGAGAACCCCTGAGGGAGCTGGAGAGCAGTGGGATGCAGACCCCAAATTCTCATAAAAAGACCAGACTTAATGGTCTGACTGAGACTAGAAGGACCCCGGTGGTCATGGTCCCCAGACCTTCTGTTGGCCCAGGACAGGAACCATTCCCAAAGCCAACTCTTCAGACATGGATTGGACTGGACAATGGGTTGGAGAGGGATGCTCGTGAGGAGTGAGCTTCTTGGATCAGGTTGATGCTTGAGACTATGTTAGCATCTCCTGCCTGGAGGGAAGATGAGAGGGTCGAGGGGGTTAGAAGCTGGTGAAATGGACATGAAAAGAGAGAGCGGAGGGAGAGTAATTCAGAGGGTATAGCAAGGTGTATATGGGTTTTTGTGTAACAGACTGACTTGACTTGTAAACTTTCACTTAAAGCACAATAAAAATTATATAAAAAAAAAAAAAGATAAACATCATGGGCTTCTAACCCCAAAATCCAGGAGATTTTTTTTAACCCTATGACAGAAATCTCAGATAATACACTCCGTGATTAAAATTGAATTAAACAGATACTTGTGAGGGTCTAGCATGTTCAAAGCATTACACCTAAAAAGGAATCCAAACTCAATAGCATTCCTACTTCTGTAAGTTAGATAGTACTCTAAAATAATGCTAGGAAAAAAAAATCTATTAATCTTAGGTAAGTGTTGAAAAGTTCTTGGTGTACAGATTATTTTGAGAAGGTGAGATTTATATGAACCTATTTTACAATTTATTTTTTATTTTTTATTTTACAACTGCCAAGAGTTAAGAAGAAAATAAGATTACCTTTAACATGAAGAGTCCCCATCTAGGTATGTGAAATCTTGGCTAACACAAGACCATCTTCTACAACACAGTACCTGACGATTAAGTACATGTTTCCTGAGCAAACATACTTGTCATGGAGCACCCGAATAAATATCAGAGTTGATACACCGAGTGATTTACTGCTTAGTCTAATTATCACAGCACAGAGACAGCCACGTTGGTAATTTTGTTGATGGATGATAATGATGACCCCTTATATTTACGAGGCATCAGAGCACTACTACGATTTATCTTATTAATACCTCTACATCTCTTTGAGGTAAGGTGAGAGCACAGGTAATTTCAAATTTCTTAAATGGGGAAACAATAAATAAAATATTTTACTTAAAATTCCAATGAGTCACAGCACTGCCAGAGCTCTCTGTCCAGGGCAAGGACTCTGTCCAATAAACCACAAACTTGGAAAGCACTTGTTATTGATTTCCCACTCACTCATCAAAAGAATCTGTGGCAAATATGAAAGGGGAGATTTCCCAGAGGTGGCAGCAGAGGCACTCCTAGGGGGCTTGGTGGGATGAGCAGCTATCCAAGACCCAGCACTTCCTTCATCATAGAGTGTCTGCCTTTCATTCTCAAAATACTCAAATTAGGACACAACGGAATTTAACAAGTTCTTGAATTTTGAAACCTACCTTCCTATAGAGAAAAATAAAACCATCTCGGGAATAAATCAACAGTCAGTTTTCAAAGCAAGGCCAGAGCTCCTTATTCTAAGCTGCTATTTCACCAAAGTCTTGTTCACAAAGATCCCTTTTCCAATGATGTTTGCCCAAGAAGGTTATTTTGCCCTAAATTTTCAGTAAAGATTCAATATAGGTATTTATATTCTGATATTTAGCATCAACTACATGTTAAATTGAGGATGTCATGGTATTTTCACGCAATATCCTAAAGTATATATCACACTAAAAAAAAAAAAAAAAGCCTGTTGCCATTGACTTGATTCCAACTCACAGTGATCCTACAGGACACAGTAGAACTGTCCCATAGGGTGTCCAAGGAGCAGCTGGTGGATTCGAACTGCCCAGCTTTTGGTTAGCAACCGAGCTCTTAACCACTACACCACCAGGGCTCCAGGCTGGTAGTTAAATCTTCTAAGGCTACAGTTTAGCTTGTGATGAAGAGGCCTTTCTCTTTGAAAGAATGCAAAGCATTAAGAGGACACTGAAATAAATGGTCATAAAAATTAATCTAGGTGTACAGCTCTACATTTTAAATTAGTTATTAAACATTTTAGAGTATGTGCGTTGCCAAAAGGTTACAGAACAAGCCCTTCCACTAGGCCAACGATTTAGAAAGTATTAATCACATCACCCTACTTACCAAAAGGGTAGATCTAAAGCAGGAAAATTTCCAAAGCACTTTTTCTGTCACAGAACTCAGTGGAAATCAGAAGCAAAGAGGACCCATCATTATCTCACATCATAAATATCTACATTTTTTAACCTCAAACTTTGAGAACAGAATTTAGCCATTTGTTCAATTTCACTTATTCTAATATTAACTAAGTATAAAAATGAAAGGTTATTGTAATAGTAACTAATTAAAAAAATAAAAGGGTATCCACTATTTAGGTAGAAACTAGGAGAGCCCAGAGTTGCTACATGCAGAGCATCAGATGCAAAGACTCAACCCTCTGGGGTTGGTCTGAAATGCTCACTGACTAAAGGCTTCTGAATGTCACTGGACCTCATGGCTGCTACGAAATCTCCAGGCTTCTGGTTCTGTCAGTCAAGTAACAGAAGAAGAAATCCAGAGCACTTCACTGACCGACATTTCTTAAAGCTGTGTGGGGAGGGCAGGAGTGGCGGAAATAAGGTCTGCGGGATAAAACTGCAGGGAAGACAAAGGCAGATCCTGATTTTAAGCAAGTTTTAAGTGGGTTTCTGGTGTTTGGATTTAAGGCCGCTCATAATTTTTTTTTTTTTTTTATGTTTGACATTAGCTGCTAAAAAACTGTCTATAAAAAATACAGTAACTGGAATTAAGCTATAAAATCTTCCATGGTATCAATCCATAGATTTAATGACTAGGTAAGGGTGATTTGCAGTGAGTGTATAGATAGTTTATAAGTGAGACCTTCTGAAGTACTTAAGAAGTACTTAAGGGTGTCTATAAACAAAGTCCTGCTTTAAGTAGTTTGGACATTCTTGCTAAAATCTTGTTTGCACTATTAGTTTGCTTGGTGGAACTTTTTTCAGAGACTATTACAGTGAGTTTTAATAAGGCTTGTGTCTGGAACAGCTCAAATCCTGACTCAGTGAGATCTGGATTAATAAGGGTGTTAAATTACCTCAAAACACAAGGCCTTGTGCAAGATGCTAAGCATCACTAAGATTCAGCAACATCAACTCTATAGTTCAAGCCAGGTGAGAAATTCTAGTCAGAAGCCAGTCCATAAGGGCCATTTAACCCTAAGAAAACAATTGCTCTTCCATAATTTCAATCTGTAGTGGAAAAAGTAGAGATAAATTTATGTGTCCCAGAGTGAACCAGAGACTGGAGTTACGTCCCACATCAACTGGCATTTTGACATGTAAAATCCTCTAGTTTAACAAATTTTGTTTTTGTGGGCTAATTATTTATCAGAAATTTTGGTCAAACTAAGGAAAACTTAAATCCCACCTTCATCAATTTACTCACTCTACCAGGATCTAGAACCTCACCTTCTTGATCTTCCACTAAACCAATATAAGCGTACCCACTTGCCTTCTCCATTCCTAATCCCAGCATGGTCAATCTCATAAGAATGACACAGAACTATACCAATTGGCACCACACCTCAAATGCATGGCTTTCCAGATTCAGCTGGAAGTACAATACCCTTGGCAACCCTTTTGATTGCATTTGACTCAATGAGACTGCACCTCACTTCTTGAAATACACTCCGTCTTGGTTCATGGACACCATCATCTCAGTTCTCCTCCTACTTCACTGATCACACCTAACCAGGCTCTTTTCACCCAGCACAGCCTTACATGTTGGTATTTACAAAGGCCATCTTCTTTTTTCCATAGAATTCACCCTGATTGTTCATATTCACAAGTCCCACTTAATACACTAATGGCCTCCAAGCCCTCAATTCTGATTCAACCGTCTTCTGAGATGCAGATAAGCGTGTCCAGCTGCCATGAGAGCAACTCCACCAGAGAGTTCTCACTACCTTCCTCATCCAGGTGCCCTGACAGAAATGTAGAAACCATCCAAGAGAAAGAATTGAGTTCTAAATCTCTGCTCACAGTAGTACATTTCTTAGCAACTGCCACAAAATAGAATTTTTATTCATTTATAGGTAAATTTAAAAATGAGTTTTTATAAATAAGTTGCATTCTGTTTTATTTATGTATATTCTCTATGGTAACTAAAAACCCTGAAAACATACCTTCCCAACATCATTCTTCTGTGCCTGCCCACCAACAATTTTCCATTCTGTAACCGAAAAGCTAGAAAGGTATTTAACTTCCCCCCAAATAAATCAATCATTACAAAATAACTTCACACCAGTTTGATCTTTAAATTAATTTACATGAATCCAAAGTTTACCTGGTTTTGCAATTACAGTGTTCAAAGCAGTTAGGGAGTTATTTCCAAGGCACTCTACAAATACCATACTCCGCCCCCAAATGTAGAAGTGTTTTGAGAAATATGCTTAGTGTATGTTTTATGTAAGAGGAAAATACCAATCTACTGTTTTTTATTGTTATATAATTTCCTGTGTTATAACTTTTTCCTAGAAGTGGAGAAAAAGTGACAGAAGATAAGTTTCATATAGAGTGCTCTCTGTACTCTAACAAACACAATAGAAAATAACAAATATACCCTAAAACACATAGAAGGATTTGAGTTTTGATGGGGTGGAGTAGCTGTGCAAAAATCTCATCCTTGGATGGGTTCAAGGTATGAAATGTAGGGAAGTGTCTCAGATCCCCTCAAGGGTGCAATTATCTCATGAAACTACACCCTCAAGAGCTGTCATTTTGCTTTTTTTGTGGGGAATATAAAGTGTGCTCCTTACTAAAAAAACAGACCAAAAACTAATAACGCCATTATAATGCACCACAAGCTTTCCCCTAATTTAAAAATCACATTTTCTCATGATTTCAATCACATACTTCTCTGAAGAACATTATTTCTCCAGTTATTTACAAAAAAATTCTATGAGAAATTTACCATGTAAGTTAATTTCCTCTTGCTACTTCTAGTTTTTTTCTTTAACTTTCAAAAATATATAGCACAAAACGCTGTTTACTCACCATGTTCCGAAATTTTGTCTTTTTTTTTTTTAATAGGAAAGGGCCTACTTTTGTAATTTCTTGGCTTTTGATGTTTAAAGCCATCTGCATTACTGCAAAAAAAACTAGCTCTTTAAAGTTGAGTGGGTGGTAACATAAAGTGGTACATTTTGGAAAAAATAAAAGTTCATATAACGGTATGATTCTCAGATAGCACAGTAGTTAGCTATGCCAGCGGGCATATTCTCATTTTTTGTGTATTTGGTTTATTCACATTACCGGGGTATTTGTTTATAAAAATATTTCCAGATTAATTTATAAACTAAATGTCTAAATTTAAAGGCTAAGCAAATTTATTATAAAGAAAATATATCATAATCTTATTTTATTATTTTGTTTAATTTCAGAATATTTTAAACTGTAATTGCTACTCCAGCTACAGAAAAAAGGAAAAAAAAAAAAGAACATCAGAAGTGGTAAAGATGTGGATAAATAAGACTTTTTTTCTTTTAAATGTCTTTAAAAATGTCTTTACAAGAACCACAGCCTCATCTACCCTGAGACCAGAAGAACTAGATGGTGTTAGGCTACCACTACCGACTGTTCTAATTAGGGCCACAATAAAGGACCCTGATAGAACGGGAGGAAAAGGTGGAACAGAAATTCAAATTCCTAAAAACAGCAACAACAAAAAAACAGACCTATGGACTGCATGAGACTAGATGACTCCCGAGACTACTGCCTGAATACTCTTCAAACTTTGAACTGATGCTAACCCCTGAGGTCACCTTGTGGCTAAATAACAGATTGGCTCAAAAAATAATGAAAATTACCCATAAGTACTGTGCTCCTTTAAAAAAATCACCTATAGGAGACCAAAGAGTCAACAACTACTTTAAAACAAAGATGAGAATGTAAAGGGGCAAGGAAACTAGATTAATGGAAATGGAGCAACCGGAACAAAAATAATGAGAATGTTCACGCATTGTGAAGAATGTAACCAATGTCACTGAACGACTTGTGTAGAAATTGTTGAATGGGAACCTAAACTGCTATGTAAAACTTCACTAAAAACACGATAAAATATTATTTTTAAGAACGTGTTTAAAAATTGTTTAATGTAAAAATAACAAAGTATCGTGGTGTTAAAATCTTATGAGGAAATAAAATATAAGAAAATACTGGCACAAAAGGCTGGTGTGAGTAAATGAAAGTATACTGTCAACTTCTTTACATTATATTGGAAGTGTTAGAATATTGTCTTCAAGTAGATCATCATAAACCCTACAGAAATCACTAAAACAATTAAACAGATAATAAAATAGGCAGTAAAAGAAATGCTTTAAAAATACTTAAAGCAACCAAAAGAAGGTAAAAAAAAAAAAAATGGAAAAAGAATCCAAGAAGAGTTGTGATAAATACAAAACGAAAAATTAAAAAGATAAAAGATTTACAAAAAAATGGGCAAAGGACCTAAATAGCCATTTCACCGAAGAGGATATACAAATGGCCAACAAGCACATGGAAAGATGCTCAATGTCATTAGCCATTAAAAAATCACTGCTGTCGAATCTATTTCAACTCATATTGATCCTATAGGTCAGAGAAGAACTGCCGCACAGGATTTCCAAGGCTGTAAATCTGTACAGAAGCAGACTGCCATATCTTTCTCCAGTAGAGTGGCTGGTGGGTTTGAACTGATGACCTTTTGGTTAGCAGCCAAACACTTAACCACTGTGTCACCAGGGCTACTTCATTAGCCAGTCCAAAAAACCAAAAAACCAAACCCGTTGCCATAGAGTCAATTCTGACTCACAGTGACTAAAACTGCCCCACACAGTTTCCAAGTAGTTTCTGGTGGGTCAAACTGCCGACCTTTTGGTTAGTGCCCATAGCTCTTAACCACTGCGCCACCAGGGCGTCCTCATTAATCACTAGGAAGACGCAAATCAAAACCACAATGAGATACTACTTCACTCCCAGAAAGAAGGGTTAAGATTTAAAAGAAAAGAAAAGAACAAATTTGGCGAGAAAGTGGAGAAACCGAAACCCTGATGCATTGCTAATGAGAATGTCAAATGGTACAGCCGCTGTGGAAAACCGTTTGGTGGTTGTCAAAAAGTTAAACCATATGACCCGGCAATTCCACTTCCAGGTATATACCCAAAAGACTTTAAAGCAGGGATTCAAAGAGATACTCATAGACCAGTGTTATTGTAGCGTTAATCACAATGGCCAAAAGGTGGAAACAACGTAAGTGTCCATGAACAGATGAATGGATAAACAAAATGTGGTACATACATACAATGGAATATTACTCTGCCATAAAGGGAAATGAAGTCCTGATATATGCCACAACATAGATGAACCCTAAAAACATTACACTGAGTCAAATTGCTCAATCACAAAGTTCAAATATTGTATAATATCACTACAGAATAGGCAAAGCTATAGAGATTAGAGTTTAATAGTGGTTACCAGGGGCAGGAGGGGCAGAGAAAGAGGGAATCATTTTTTAGGTAGCAAAGAGTTTTTGTATATGGGGCTGGAAAATCCAGCAATGGATACTAGCGATGCTTGCACAACATGATTGATGTAATTGATTTTATTCAACTGTACACGTGAAAAAATGCTGAACTGGAAAATGCTGTATTCTTTATATTTTTACAACAACGAAAAAGATATAAGATCTAAACCTAAATATACAGACCCAAACCTGACGCTGTTGAGCCAATTTTGACTCATACTGACCCTACAGGACAGATTATAACTGCCCCCTAGAGTTTCCAAGGCTATAATCTTTATAGATGCAGACTGTCACATGTCTCTCCTATGGAGCAGCTGGTAGGTTTGAATTGCCAACCTTTCAGTTAGCAGTCAAGTACTTAACCACTGTGCCAGCAGGGTTCCTAACCATACAGATAATTACGTTAAATGGAATAGTCTAAAATTCAAATTAAAGGAAAGAAATTATCAGACTGGATAAAGAAGCAAGACAACTATATGTTTTATACATAAAACACTTTAAATATAAAGACAGAGGTAGGTTAAATATAAAAGGATGGAAAGAGATTTATCATGCAAACACTAACCAAAAGAAATCTGGGTGATTTAAACTCTGGCATATAAAGTCCCAAATTCACAACAAGAAAAAATGCTGAACAAACTGAAAATCAATGGTTTTTCTAAGTTCCATCAGAGAATTTAGGTCACAGGGTAAATGACCCCTCAAAATCTGGAGAGAGAGGTGGACATAGAGAACCACAGCTGAAATCAGTTCAGTCAAAGCAGAAGCCTCTGGAGCCACAAACTGGCAGGAACACTTAAAAGGCGACTTTGATGAATTGCTGGAATCTGATGTAAACTAGCTTGCTTGAGAGTTAAAAATTTCTGGGAGTTCAGTCTTGAAGGGGCCCACACACTCCTGTGGATTTTACCTCCAGGAACTCTACCAAGTTCCCATGGTGAAGGTCAGAGAAAAATCCCCTACTACTTAAGGCAGAGGGAGGTGAGCAGTAACCATTTTGAAGTAAGTCTAGAACATTCTATTCTTCATAACAAAAACCTGCCCTCCTGGAACTTGTTTATTTTACCAGAGGAATGGACAAGTACTCAACTCCAGCCTTGTCTAGCCTTCCTGTCTCCCAAATAAAGGGAGTTAAAAAATGGCTAAAAAACTCTTCAGAAGGTCACAGCCCAGGAACTCAGGACCCCTAAAAAACTAGGGATTCAATCCTAAGATTATAGAATGCTTCCCTTCCCAACACCTTAACTCCACGTAACCAAGGCTTCAGTATAAGAAGTGTGGATAAGAACTCAGAGAACAGCAAGACACAGATTCTATTTTAAAAAAGAGTTTTTAGGGAAACCAAAAGACAACAGTGGAGGGAAAAAAAGAAACTAGAGGAAACTGGATCCTATGGCACCTACAGCAACAATAAACATTAAACCCAGCTCCTAGCTAGACTAACATACTACCTCACACTAAAAGGCTATTACCTCAGTTCCTATTACCTGATACACATGTCTGGCTTTCAACAAAAAATGACAAGCCATGCTAAAAGGCAAGAAGAAACACAGCGTGAAGAGAAAACAAGCATTAGAACCAGACTCAGATATGGCACAGTTTAAAATTATCAGATAGGGAATTGAGTAGGAATCGACTTGGAATCGACTTGACATCTGTCTTCGTTAGCTAGTGCTGCTATAAGAAAAACACCACAAATGGATGGCTTTAACAAGGAGAAATTTATTCTCTCTGTCTAAGAGGCTAGAAGTTTGAAATCCGGGTGTCAGCTCCAGGGGAAGGCTTTCTCTCTCTGTTGGCTCTGGGGGAAGGTCCTTGTCATCAATCTTCCCCTGATCTAGGAGATTCTCAGTGCAGGGACCCCAGGTCCAAAGGACACGCTCTCCTCCTGGTTTTTTATTTTTTGTGGCAGGAGGTGCCCCCGCCTCTCTCCTCACTCCTACATAAATCTCAAACAAGACTGAGTCAAGACACAACCTGATCTTGCAGATTGGGTCTTGCCTCATTAACACAACTGACTCTAATCCTGCTTCATTAACGTCATAGGGGCAGGATTTACAACACAAAGGAAAATGACATCAGATGACAAAATAGTAGACAATCATACAATATTGGGAATCGTGGCCTAGCCAAGTTGACACACATTTTTGGGAGACACAATTCAGTCTATAACTATGGCACACAACAACAACAGCATGCCTAAAATGTTAGGAGCTCTAATGGAAAAAGTAGACAACACAAAAACAGATACATAACGTAAGCAGAGAGATGGAAATTCTAAAAAAGAATCAAAAAGAAATGTTACAAATCAAGAACACAGTAATAGAAATGAAGAACTCCTTTAATGGACTCATCATTAGGCTGGAATGGCTACAGAATGAAGTGAAGCTAAGGAAAGCTTGAAGATATGTCAATAGAAACTTCGTGAACTGAAGGGCAAAAAGAAAAAGAATTCCAAAAAAAAAAAAAAGGAACAGAATGTCCAAGACAGACAGGACAATTACAAAAGGTATAATACATGTGAAATGCGAATATCAGAAGGAGAAAAAAGAGAAAGGATCAGAAGAAATGTGAAGTAATAATAGCTGAAAATTTTTCAAATCTAATAGCACGAGCAACAAACATAGAATACCACGGAGGATAAATATCAAGAAAATGGTGTCTTGAAAGATTATCGTTGGGGATAATATAAGAACACATAAAAATTACTCACCAGGTTTTATAGATATTATTTATAGGTCAAAGCTTAATATGTATGACTAAAGGTTATAGATTAAGGGCATCATAAATACAATATACATATCATAATCAGAGATAACATACAGAATACTAAACAGGAAGATTTAGAAATTAAAACAACATAAACTAGTCTTAATTTTTTTTTTAATATACTTTCTCAATTTCACCATTTAAATTAGGGGAAGGGGAATACTTCCGATTTTTTAAAAATTTCTTTTTAGAGAAGCAGAGTTTTGACTTAACTTTGCAAAAATATTAAAATAACTACAGGTAATAAATTCTGGAGTGCTTTAATAAATCATGAGAAAATACTACAATGAATCCAGATATATTTTTTTTTTTTTAACCCAAATCATTGCAAAGGCACTTAATGGGAAAGAAAAAAAAAAAACAACACTTCATAAAGTTGAAATTCAATGGGGTGGGGGGAAATCGTTAATATTTAATATAAGTGAAGAAGAGTGAGTGTATTAATAGCTACGATGCATGTCTAAAGAGAGAAATTGGCAAAATTAGGATGATATAGAATTTATTTGAAAAAACACATTTATTCAAATAGTAAGAAATTTTGTTTAAACCATATCTAAATGTACTTGCTTCCCTTAGAGTGTGGGTGGAATATTTCTTTAAAAATCTAAAGCTTGACTGAACAGGTGCTTAATTAACTACTAAAGATATCCCAAAATTTTTTTTAAAAGGTGGAAGGTTTTTGTTTTGTTCTGTGTTAAAGCATTTTTCCTCTAAATTTCTTTAGCTGTTCGACCCCCAACTGAGATGGTCTTGGTGCTTCCTCCTTCCTCCAGCTGTTCCTCACGCATTTGGCTTTAATCAGGTGCAGACCAGAAACTCAACATCCTGTTGCCCTACTCTGATTAAAAAAAAAAAGGAGGAGTCAAATTCTACAAATTGGCGGGCTTCTGCTCTTAGTAATTCTATTTGATGAATCATTTGCTTTTAAGTATTTGGAAAGGGCCATTAGCGAAGCAGCAGCCCAGCTTGTTGCTATTTTCTGGTCTATTTATAATCAGCCACTCCAAGGAGCCAAATACTGACCCTCTTCATCTATGAAACCCAAAATTTAGAAATACAGCAAAAAGGAATGGGTAGCTACCTAATATCTGAAATAAAAACTGTAGTGATCAACAGCTGAGATGTTGGCTACAGTGGTTTTAAGATCATGAATATACTAAATTAGCAGACTAAGCGACCTGAGAGTATTCTATGGAAATACTAGTGGCGAACGAGTGTGCTGTAAACATCCAGTATGGTAAAAATGAAATTGAGTTGCCATTTTCCTATCAAAACATGTGAGATAAGTATTTAAAGGCTTAGTCCACTAACTTGAAGATTCGGTCACTAGAAACAGTAAATATAGAATTAATGATACAAAGTGAACAGCCAATAATTAATGTAAGTGAAATATTCATGACCCTCTCAGTCTCGAAGTCCTGTCTTAATCTCCAATCTTAAAACTCTAATCCTAGATGTAAGATAATGAAGTTACCAGTATCTTGGAGGGGTAGAACAGGGTAGTTATATCCACTAATGAGGATGTTCCAAGCAAGCTCCCACACCCACCCCAACATCTACATAAAGAACTCTCCAGCAGCCCACACCCCATATAGCCTGCACTCTGGAGCTGCAGCCAGGCTGGAAGATCTACTAATAATGCACACACCACTCAGCTGGGCGGTGGCAAGGAGCCAGCCTTCCTGGCTGCATAGTCGTGACTTAGAGATTGTGCAATGGCAGAGTACCATCATGATTTGGCCACTGTTTCTTTCTCAGCATCATTAAATTGCTAATACAGCAGGCCCAACATCAGATGGCCTCTGTGTAATCCCATTAAGTCAAGGATGACTCTCCTGATGAGAAAAACTAGACTTGAGGATGAGGGAATGCTTTTCATGGAAACCTGACTTAATTTCATTTTTATGGCCTGACAGGCTCCCTAAGGTATGAAGGATGGTACAGGCAACTCATCCAAGCTCTATCCAAACCAGGAAGATGCAATGCCAGAAGAATGGGAACAGGGTCTAAAGAAACCCATATGGAGCAACATTTAAAGAAACTCTATGGGACTTGGAAGAAAATTTAAAGGAAACAGATCAGCCTGGGTGTGCAGGGCAACTATCAAGGTACTAAATATAAATGTATGGGCACAGGATACAGGCATGGAAATAGCAGTCCCTGATCCCTAAATAGCAGTAACCCATGTGCTAAAAGCCAAATGATACTTATGGGTCATTTTTCTGGTGTTCTTTTCAATTTGTGAGATTCAAAGAATAAAAAAAAGGGGGTGGGGAATAGTATGTTGATACTACAAGATACTTAAAATACAGACCAATAATTTTCCAAACATAAATTTTAATAAGAGGAAAAAAACACAAATTATTAAATAATGCAGATTACAAAATGAAAATAACAACCACGAACAAGACATCATAAATCTGAGCTTCTTAGATAGATGCACGATATTTGTTACTATGTATACCATAGGCACTGGTGCACAGGAAAATTTCAGACTAAAATATGTGTTTTTAAATTTCATTCCATTTATTGTGTATTCGGCTATCATTTCAAGGAAAAAAGTAAGATTTTAATTTATATGCAAATAATTTGGAAATTAGACAATTAGTAAGCATCCCAGACAAATAATTTTGAAAACTAAGAACACAAAGAGATCCCTGAAGCTCTTCCAATCAGCTTTCCATCTGAGGAATGACAGAACTATTCAGGCACTTGTCTTTTAGGTACTGTGTGTTCAATCTAAATTCATAGAGTTTTGTTTTTTTTTTTAACTGCTTAGAGGTGACTCCTACAATTTATTATTTTCTTAAATACACAGATCCTGGGCCTACTTAGCAAACAGTGTCAGGCAGTATTGACCCAGGTCCTAGGACCTAGGTGAATGGTTATCAAACCCAGTTCCCCAGAGGTGTTTCAGGCATTTTTCCAACAGCTGTCTTAAATTTCATTTCAAACCATATTTAAAACTGTACTCAAATTCACACTAACATTTAAAATCGTGGTAACTACTTAAATGTGAATGTATGCTGCCAAATTAGTTTAATTATTTAGACTTTAGAATAGAGCTTACCCTGCCACCTTTACATACACTTGAAACTCTCTTAAATGAGTCATTAATCAGCAGTGTCACAAGCTACAAGAGGAGAGGGCTTCTATTTCTTTCACATAATAACTATTTGTTAGACAAGCTGTCCTATATTTTTCAGAATTTAAAACAAAAACTTGTTGGAAACTGATGAAGCCTGTGGAGCGCTGGCAGAAGGAAAGGTGAAAGCCCACTTTAGGGGCCCTTGCATAACCTAGGTTACACAGGAATTCCACAGATGTAGAGCCCTTGTATAACCTAGGCTACACAGGAATTCCACAGATGCAGAGTCCTTGTATAACCTCGGTTACACAGGAATTCTACAGATGCAGAGCACTTGTATAATAACCTAGGTTACACAGGAATTCCACAGACGCAGAGCCCTTGTATAACTTAGGTTACACAGGAATTCCACAGACACAGAGCCCTTGTATAACCTAGGTTACACAGGAATTCCACAGACACAGAGCCCTTGTATAACCTAGGTTACACAGGCATTCCACAGACGCAGAGCCCTTGTATAACCTAAGCTGCACAGGAATTCCACAGATGCAGAGCCCTTGTATAACTTAGGTTACACAGGAATTCCACAGACACAGAGCCCTTGTATAACCTAGGTTACACAGGCATTCCACAGATGCAGAGCCCTTGTATAACCTAGGCTACACAGGAATTCCACAGACGCAGAACTCTTGTATAACCTAGGCTACACAGGCATTCCACAGACGCAGAGGCCTTGTATAACCTAGGCTACAGAGGAATTCCGCAGACGCAGAGCCCCTGTATAACCTAGGTTACACAGGCATTCCACAGATGCAGAAAACAGGCATTCCACAGACACAGAGCCTTTGTATAACCTAGGCTACACAGGGAATTCCACAGATGCAGAGTCCTTGTATAACCTCGGTTACACAGGAATTCCACAGACGCAGAGCCTTTGCATAACCGTGGTTACACAGGAATTCCACAGACGCAGAGCACTTGTATAACCTAGGTTGTACAGGAATTCCACAGATGTAGAGCCCTTGTATAACCTAGGCTACACAGGAATTCCACAGATGCAGGAGATGCAATACACAGAACATGCACATCAATAACTGAAAAGAAAATGTGAAAAATTCTTAGAAGGACTATATTTAAAATATTCAAAGAGATAAAAGGAGGGAGTAAAGCCACAAGGTAAGAAAAGGGTAGATTTGGAAAAACCCCACTAAATGGAAATTTCATATAGTGATTAAAATAATTTAAAAAGGCATCAATGAACAGGTTGAATAGTAGGCAAGACAGCACCTGATAGGGAATTGAATGATGATAGGAAAGGAAGAGCTGAGAAAAATCACTCAAAACGCACACACACACACACACACAAATACACCAAAAAAAGTTTGAAAAACTTAAAAATAGATTAAAGAAAATGTTAAAGACATGGAAAAGAAGCTGGAAGTCTCCAAAAGATACCTAACAGAAGTTCTACATGAAAGAAATAGATAAAATGTGGGCAAGGCAATCATTAAAGAGATAATGACTGAGAATTTTCCAAAACAACAGAAAAAAACACAAATTCTCAGATTAAAGGAAGACACTGAGCCCCACCCAAGAGTACCCCCCACCCAGATATATTGGAATGAAGCTAAGGAACACTAAACTCAAGAATTAAAAAACCTAAAAAGGAGAGAAGAGAGATTACCTACAAAAGAACAAAATTAGACCAAGAGCAGATTTTCCACAGCAAATAGATAGTGGAATATTTTCAAATTGCTAAAAGAAAATTACCACCAATTTAAAATTTTATCACTAGCTAAACCTACCATTCAAGAGTAAGACTGGTAAAGACCATCTAGGCAAAATAATGACATTTTCAGACCAAGGTGGAGTTGGTAACTCACACACATTCACCGAAAGTACCACTGAAGAAGCCACTTTAACAAGAAGGAAATTAAACGCAACAAGAAGTAGCAGGATGGAAGAAGTAATGGTAAGTAAATTGGTAAATATGTGGCTGTATCTAAACAATTACAAACTGTATTAAAAATAATAACAATGTTTACTTTGAAGGATATGCAAACAGATTAGAATTAAATTATTGGCCAGCAATACATTGTAATGTGGGAGACAGCAGATCAGATTTAAAGAGTTCTGAATAGACAGTGAGACCTATTAATTAGATTTATACTTCATAAAATATGCATGTTAAAATTAAGCACATGAGCAAAAAGAATACAAATGGAAAGCATAATTTCTGAATGAAGAGCTAGGGGAAAAGAAATAAAGAAAATTCAATCAAACTAACCAAAGACAGGAAAGAAGAAAAGAGAGAAGAAAGGAAAAGCAGAGAATGCAAGTGAATAAGATCAAAATAAGGGCCTTTATATAAATATACCCTCTCCTACTTATCAACATGGTTAGGTTCCAAGGACCAGGTCGTTATGCAAAACCCGTGTTATGTGAAAATGGATGACCACATCAGATCACAAAATGGAGGGTTACTACATCGTTACATAACTGCCAAACCACTGAGAATCATGGCCCAGCCAAGATGGCACATAACCGTAACCATCAAAGTTAGCACCTCAGCGTACGTTACTGCCAGATGTACATTTTTAATGTGCAACATAGTTGGATAAGAGATTTTTTACTATAGTCATAAAGGCAAAATGAGATAGTCAATATAAGTGAGGAGAAAGTGTAATAACAATACATGTAAATGCATTAAATTCTCCATAAAAGTGAGAAACAATAAAACTGATGTTTAAAAAATACCTAATTGTTTACTGAAATCAAAAGAACACTGAATGGTTGAAAATAACTGGAGTGGAAAAAGAAATCCCAGGCAACTACTGACAAAAAGAAAGCTGATGTAGCAATATTAATCCTTTTTTGCTCTAAATTCCAGTATTGGCAAGAATAAAGAGGTATACTGCATACTGCTCAAATCACCCATCAAATAATATGATAATCATAAACAAGAAGAAATAAATAAGCCCATAGTGGGATAGTAAAGTATTTTAATACTTTAAGGAAACAGTATAGTCTTCAAAGTAATCATTTAGAAACTGTCTAAGATAAATAAGCTTAACATTCAATGGAAAAAGAAACAAAATACCCGAAGAAAGTAGAAAACATTAAAATTGATTTCTTTTTGATTTTAAAAGAAATCTAATTTGTTTCCATTTGTATTCACATGTTGCTAAATCTCTAAATAAAGGTCTGACACAAAAAGAGAGTGGGAGAATTCAAAAAACAAAACTAATGACTCTTTAATGATGACGTCTGTGTTTGACAAATATTTAATAAATGCCTATTAAATGGCCAGGAAAAGATAGCCCCTTTCCTCAGGAGTCATAATAGGAGCTTAGAGTGTATTGGAAATAAATACTTTTACAAATAAATACATTTAATGAAGGTACTCGCACACATACACACACAGATTAGGATTTCTTTCTTTTCCTGCTTAAAAAATTCAAATCAAGCATTTACATAACTTTACACATTCTGTTATTAGCCAAGTAAATTCAGCTAATACACTGCATGAATAATGGCCATCCTGGTATTTCTACTGCTTGTGTCTTAACCTCCAGGTCTATGAGAATAACTGAGTGACCACATCTACTGCATGGAGCCAGCTGGGAGGTCAAGACACTCTCTGGCAATATGAAGGCATTCTTGAAGCTGGAGTAGGTGCTTGGAGAAAACAAAATTTTAAAAATGGGTAAGTTCATTTTTACTCCTAAGAGACCTATGTAGAAAACAATGTTTGGTTGAATGAATAATCAGCTCTGTAAATAAGATGATTTCACCAGTCATATATGTAAAATTAACAAGGCTCCCTTGCTTTAAGATATTTAAGATATTACATATTAAAAAAAATTTTTTTTGACTGCTACATGGTCCTCAAAATTTTTGACATGATAAAATTACTTTCTGAATTGATGTTAAGATTACTTAGCACCTTTAGCTTAAATGCTGAAGTTCTAATGTCATGTTTTTAAATGTGAAATGTTTATCCCTTAGAACAATCACTTTCATGAAAAGTCTTAGCTGCCCATGAGAAACAGTGCTCAAAAGGCAAAGGGAGGTCAAAGAGCCACCACCTGGTCCTGGACCTCAGGCTCCCTGGGGTTTCTGGCCTAGTGGCTCTCTCTTTATCTCATGGGTGTGGAAACCCTCTCCACTTCTCTCACTTCGAACTCAAAAGGCTACAACCCTGTTTCCCAAACACACACCTTCACTACCCATTCACTGGGCCCCAAATGTTCCTTCACTGATTTCATGGTATCGCCTTCCCAGCCCTGGTACAAACATCTTCAGTAGGTATTACGGGTTTAATGAAGTAGAAAATACAGATAATAAAGACTTTTCCAAATACAAAGTCATGCAAAGAGACTTTTGTAATTTACATATTTAACATAAAATGGAGGTTTAATGCACAGACCACTTTTCATGACAAATGAGAATATGCTATCAAAGCCTCCGGCCTCTAGAGTTGTCATTTTGATTTTCTGTATCACTGGTTAAAGTACAAACTTGTTGTAAATTTCAGTTTTGTTCTCTGTATGAAACTCTGTGGGGCAGTTCTACTCTGTCCTATAGGGTCACTATGAGTCGGAATCAACTCGACAGCAATGGGTTTGGTTTTGGTTTTGGTATGACGATATCCAGAGAAAGGAAAAAGGTAAATGCCTTCTTCCAATTAAAAATAGGGAATATATAAGAGATAACATAACAAACCCAAGGAAGGACAAACAAAAAAGCTCAGAAATGATGGGATACCTGTTAGCATGCATATAAACAAAAAATTCAGAGTATAAACATGAGAATTTAGTCTAAAATGGCTTCATGAAAAGATAATCCTTGTCAGCTTTTTCAAAGTTGAGGGCACTTCTAATCTAATGCAGAGAAGAAAGAACAGCATTTGCAGACAGAGGCAAAAACCAAAGGCAGGAGGGAGTAAATCCCGAGCAGGTAGTTTCCCTGGGTTAGCGTGGCTGTGTGGGGAGCCCAAGTGAAGGTACTGGGAGAAAAAGGGCACTCGAATTTGGAGAAATGGACAGGAAGTTCTGAAACCCAGGCTTATTTTTCTTTTTCTTTGATTTCTAGTAATCTCAGAAAGGGCCTGATGTGATTTTTTTTTTTTAAAAAAAAGCAGGGAGTTGAAAAGAATTCTTATTTAGATACATAAGGTACGCAGAAATGGTTGATGTTAGTTGCTGTCAAATCAGTTCTGAGCCAGGACTTCAAACTGGTTTGGAATGGTTCAGAAATTTCTGACATAAAGGAGGGCAGCATACCTGTTGCATAGCAACCAAATCTGTCGTCCTTCAAGGAGTTTTGACCCAAGTAGGGCCCTGGTGGTGCAGTGATTAAGAGCTCAGCTGCTAACCAAAAGGTCAGCAGTTCAAACCCACCAGCCACTCCTTGGAAACGCTATGGGGAAGTTCCAAGAGTCGGAATCGACTGACTGCAGTGGGTTTTACAAGACAAACATTGGTGCCCACTCAAAGATGGCAGCCGAAGGTGCAGCTCTGAATGCGTGACATTCTCCACAGTCCTGTCAATAATCCAATCTCCCGCATCAAGCTCCTGAAACTTTTGGGATACCTGCGGGAGACTGGATTTTTGTGCGGCAGCCACCTTGAGTGGGGCACCACTATTTGTTTCCTCCTTGGGTCAAAATCCAAAGGGCAACAGATTTGGTTGCTATGCAACGCGAATGCTGCCTTTGTTTATGTTGGCAATTACTGCCTTTCTGAAGTGGATAGAAGCCCTGATTCTGACTGATGGCGATCCCATGTGTGCAGAGTAGAATGCTCCATAGGTTTTCAAGCCTGTGAGCTTTCAGAAGCAGTTCACCAGGCCTGTATTCTGAGGCACCTCCGGGTGGGTTACAGCTGCCAACTGTTTGGCTAGTAGTGGAGCCCTTAAGGCTTGTGCCACCCAGTGACTTCAGCAGAAATGGAGGGAGTCATTTTTACAGGAAAAAGAACAGGCAAGTCCAGAAGAAAAGTGTTGGGGCCTGGAGGAGGAGGAGCCGTGGCCATAATAATGATAAGCATAATACGTGTTGTGTTAGCAAGAACCAGCAACAGAATCTACTGATCTCTGAATGTGGCAAATAAAAGACAAAGTGGATTCTTCCAGGAGCAAAGGTAAGGAACCAGGAGGACAAGAGGGTTCATGACAGTTACTGGGAAACAGGGGAAGGGCACGCCATAAAAAAAAAAAAAATAAACAAGGGCCACCGATTTGTCTCATAAAGCTTATGAAGACTCTTACTTTTATTAAAACTAGATTTATAAATGAGAAAGGAAAACTTCAGGAAATTACCTATATAATCTAAATGAGGACTTAGTATATTAATCAAATTGGCTTTCTATACGGATACAATGTGTAAATTTATTACCACTACGGTATCCTTTTCCTTGACATGTTTATTCTTAAAAAAAAATTCTAGTGTCTAGTTCTGTGAATAAAGGTTTTAAAAAACTTTAAATACTTAAAGAAAAACAAAGAATTCTTGGCAAAAGCACACCCTTAAAGATAGCTACTAAAAAAATGTGTAGTTGAAAAAGGCTAACTTGTAAAACATTATCTTACATATTTTAATAAGTTCTGTTTTGGTCTCTATTTTAGCCTCTTTTAACAAATATCTTTAAAAGGAAAAAGAATAGTTTTATTCAAACAAACAGTCTCATTCTGTTTAATATAATTAGTAAGGATACGATTGCTCAAGATATACACCCTTATAAGATACATGCCCTTGTAAAAGGAAAGGAACACAGACCAGAAGATAACTTAGTTGAAGTTAAATGTGTTTCAAATTTCTCCCAGAAAAGGTACACGTATTTTAAACGCTAAATCATTTACCCTCTGCAATTATCTCATCTACCAGAACTCCAAAATCAATTTTACTGGACTTTCATTTGTGCTTTATAATAGGAACAAATGACACATTTCCAAAATTAATTAACCAAAACAAAAATTCCTAGGACACCCCATGTAATTCTGAGTGGACGAAACAATACATCTTAGCCATTCAGGACAAAAGGTCATTTGGAAGGGATGTGACTTTAAGGGTTTACAAAGGCCTGGTCTTCAGCCCTATAATAAAGAAGGAAGCACATCTCAGTAACGGAAGGATGGCCACTTTAAATAAGGAAATGGGCTTGCAGGATGCATAGGCTGCTTTCTATTAATGATAAGCATGGTCTACAATAAGCTCCCCAGACTGCTGCAGCTTTCATGTGGAAGATCTGTAGAGAATACCTAACATAAACAAAATAGCAAGTAATGTGTCCACTCACCATTTTAACTAAATGATTTATGTGCTCATAATAGAGCCAGTAAACACTGATGACTATATTCCAGTTGAGAGCTGTAATTACTGGCGTGATGGTTGTGTGCCAGGATCAACGCCAATAATGTTTTGGGAGAGAAGCACACTTCAGGGGTTTATGAGGATAATTATACAACATAGATTGCTTTGCTGTGGATTTTTTTTTTTTTCTTGGTGAAAATACACACAGCAAAACCTGCTTCTGTTGCAGTTTCTAGACATGATGATCAGTGAAACTGGTTACATTCTTCACATTGTGTCCACATTCTGGCTATTTCTTTCCTAGCTGTTTCACTTACATTAACTTAAACTCCCTGCCCCCAACCTTCTCATCTGTGCTGTAAGATAGCTGTTGACCCTTTGGGCTTACATAATTTTTTTTTTTTTTTTAATAACATAATCTTCACTCTTTGGGCTAAACTATTACTTAGTTTAAAGGTAAGTTCATGGGAGCCATGGGGTTTTTGTTTGTTTTTTAACCAGAGGGGATGAGAAGGCAAAGATTTCTTGACCTTTATCATAACTTAAAAAACACACATATATTTTATTGTATATGCTTAAGAAGCATAAAGGATTTTGTTAATCTCCTTCAAGACAGAAAATAAATCCAATACATATCTCAACAAATATCAACCTAAATTTAATTTTGGCTTCTTTAATCAATCTCTCTCTCTCACACACACACACACAGACCCATACACACAAACACCCTAATTAGATTTTTTTGACCACCTGAAAAAATAAATGATAACCTTTCTTTAATTACTCAGCACATGGCTGTCCAATGTCCGCCAGCCCCGCCTCTTACCCCTCCTAACATTCTTTCCACCACCTACTGTTAATATTTGGGCTGTTATTTTAGCACCTCAACAAGAGGACATGCAGGGACAGATAAATTAGCTACCTGGCAAAAACTCACTGCAAGTTTCCAGGGTACTGGTATTTTCAAGAATTACTTCCTGATAAAGGAAGGGTGTACAATCTTCCCTGACAGTCCAGTTCAGCCTCTCCTCACCATGTAGCTGCAAAATTTTATAAGCCTGTAAAGCATGTGTTCCTTCTACAAGACTTGCATCAAGTATCACTTCTATTATGAGATACTCTTGAACGTTTTCTGTGGGATCTGGGGCCTGCCTACTACTGGATCATATCACAACATAACTAAAGCACACTCTTGGAGTTCCATGGAGCACCTCAAAAAGAAAGATTCATCTTCAATAAATTTATCCAGAATTTCAAAATCAAAGTATTTTTTAAAAAATCTCCAAGAAGCTACTTTAAATTGAAGTTCTGTGAATCCCACAATAGGGGTGTGCAGCAGGCAGGGTGGAGTACCGTTTTCTGTGCTTCTGGCCTCCTGAGGATTTACATCTCATCCTGGACAAACCGCTATTACAGAAGAGATGGCACACATTTCCTCTAACTGTTGAACTGTTCCTCTCCCCCGAGATGATGTGCTCCTGAAGGACAGTGCGCAGGCCGAAAGGTTCAGGAGGAGAAGGGTGTCCATGCAGAAAGCCCCGCCAACTCCACACAACCCCAAAGCACACTCTATGCTGCAGCAGGAACCCACTGCCACCGTTAGTGATTGTCCATCTCCCTCACAAGATGCTGGGCCTTTGCTCCGGACCTTTGGGAAAGGTGAGGTCAGGATAGAAAGCGAAGGAGAATAAACAGCAGCCACATTCCCTTACACTGTGTGGAGGGGCACAAGGGCCTGTGTCAAATCTGTGAAGCTGGAAAGTAGAGATGACTGAGGCAACCTGTATTTGGCACTTGCAAAGCACCTGAAAAGTATTCTGCTGTCCTTATTCCAGCATTTGAGAATTTGCAGGGAGAAGTTAAGAGAGGGTAGAGAGCTTCAAATGTTGTCCCAGTATCTACTTTCCATGGACCTTGCTCCATATATAAAATGCGCTCCTGTCTAAAATTTCCCAAGGATTTGCAGTGAGCAGAGTCTGTACAACAGACCTGACCACAATAAGTCCCAAAGGGGGTCAATGACATGTGTACAGAGAAGAATTTATAAGACTCACCGTAATAGTTCCCTTGGAACTATTACTTTCTGGTGAAGAAAGTAATAGAAATTTTTACAAAGTAGTACACTTGCCAAAATACATACTGGCTCCAAACAAGGCAGCTTGCATTAGACAAACATAGTAAAATTATTGTAAAGTGGTTCACTAACACGTGGATACACTGGAGGGCAAACATGTTCTCAGAGACACAGTGATACACAGCCCACTTGTTACTGAAACATGAGCATCACCTTGCTATGAAACACCATACAACGAGGATTTTCTCTGAGTCTTTTATTATAAACACAATCCATTATTACCATATGAACTCCCTCATACATAAAAATGATCCTATTACTTTCTGCACTGGGGTCACAAACTCAAATGCCTATGGAGGCAAGTGTGTAATGTCAATCAGTGAAGTGGTCAGGTGTGGGCTGTGGCACCACAACAATGCTGCTCCAGCCCCAGTGGGCAAGAAGCAGTCACCTTGTTAAAATGTAGGCTCTGCTGCAGTCGTTCTGGGGTGAAGCCCAAGATTTGGCATTTCTAACAGGCTTCTCTGAGAAGCAATGAACTACAGAATCCTTTTTCCCTTTCTGCTACTTTGTTCCAGCAGTCTGCTTCCATCCAACAATACCGCCAGGCTCAGGGTTGCCCGATTTCTCAAAAGAAGCTGGAAGTTCTTTCTTTCAATAAATGTACTAACCTCATCTATGTTTCAGGAGTCCAAGGCACCGAGGAGATAGTCGTGAACCAGACAGACAGAAACACACGCTGTCATAGGTTTACTTCCCGAGAGGGGGAAAAAGGCCCTGACAAGCTAAACAGCTAAAATATATGGGCGAGTGGTGAGTGCTTAGAGAAAGTAAAGCAGAAGAGGAAGAATGTGTCTGGGGGGCGAGGGGCACAATTTTAGGTAGTGTACGCTGGGATCTGAGTCACCTGAAGAAGGTACAGAAGAAGCCATGAGGCTATCTGGACAGCGAACACAGCAGGCTGACGACAGCTGGGATCAGAACATTCCTGGGGTGTTCAACTGGAGCAATGCGCAGCCAGCGCTGAGAAGCAGAGTTAGCCGGGCAGAGATGAGCGAACAGCTTTGTTAAGTAAACCTAAATGTTTTACATGCTTCCTTCTGATTTGTAAATGCTAAAAATTAAGTCATATCTTTATAAAATATTGGGTCCATGGCCGATAGACTTAGAAATACAATAAGCATTTCAGTAAAATGCCTTATGGAAAAAAAAAAAAATAGCCATTTTTATCATTGCCTAACTTCTTCTAAAATCTTAAACTATATTGAAAATACACGAGTTTTATAATCAGAAATTGCACTGAAATTGAGCGCACAGAGACCCAGACAGAACAAGTGCAGATGTCAGGGTCTCTTGGTGATCAAAAGTGCACTAAAACCCCGCGAAGGTCTACCAGCTGTCCTCCATCTATGAATTTGCTGCCTCCAGTTCATCATCTCAAGGACAAGCACTGCAAGTGTTTTTTCTGGCAGTGGTGACAGGTTTGTACTGGAGACACACGTCTTACTCTCAGTATCTCCTATCCCCATAATCAACACCAAGCATTTGAGAGGAAACTGGCCCAGGTCACGGGCGCCTTGGGAGACAGTAAATCTAATTTGCCTTTACTCTTCCAGCGCTGAATACCACACAGCTGGGAATCTCAGGGCCAACCCAGAACCCTCCTCTCGGAAGTCCGTGGAATTTCACGGTGCACAATCTGCACACTCATCTCACTCTGGGTACCATCTTACCTTATTACCTGTACTTCCCCATTTGTTCGTTTCTTCCTCACATTAAATTTCTCTTGATATTTTGCATTTATCCTTGCGATCTTAAATCACCTTAAACCATTTTGAAAATAAGATCTGAGATCCATCTGTTCATTAAATATTTACTGAGTGCCTACTATGGGGGTGGTATTATTTGAGGTGCTTGGGGTACCTCAGAGAACACAGCAGACAGAAACCCTTATCCTCAGGTAGCTTACAAACATGAAAACATATACAGGCGAAGAAGAAAAAGGGAACTTGCTCACAAGGAGCCTGACTGAGCCAACAGCACAATGAGCAGTAGCATCTCATCACTCATTACCGTAACACCACAATTCACAGCGAGTGGAAATCCCTGCCGCACAGTCACAGAACAAGACAGTAGTAACACCTGGGACATAACCCACATCGGCAGGCACGTTATGCTTCCTCTCACTGATGGGCTATATAATTAACCGACTTCTTTAAGAAGAGAGTGCAAAGAAAAATTTTGACACTAACTTGGGATTTTTAGAATTCTTTAAAATCATAAAAATGAAAATAAAACTCATGTAGCACACATGGTTAAACTAAACTACAGGTACTTATTCAAATGAAAAACTACTAAATTAAGCAAACAGTTAAGTGAATTATCACACAGGAAGAGAAAAGACTGAGGTCTTTGCAACTCAAGCCGCTTCCATTCTGGCATTATTTTAAGTTGATTTTTTTATTCATTTGTCATTTGAGCCAGACATACCACATGACCAATGGAATAACTACAATCAGAGAATTAATGATTCAGTGAATCAAGGACTCATTAATCAAAGAATAATTGCTGAAAGATACCATAAACCCAATCATGCAGCAAATAGTAAAACACTCAGGAGAAGTTGCCCAAACATCACACTATACTGCGCTTAGATCAATAACTTCGAGCAATACTTCCCTCAAAAATTCATCATATTATTTGACTGGGGAGGGGACTCCTGGCCACCTTTGTCTGAGAGCAGCACCGGGGACTCTGGTCAAGTGTGCATTAAAACTGGTCAGGCACAGCACAGATTCTTCATGTAAGCACTGAACCAAATGTTCCCTTTTCTTCAACTTTTCATAGCTTCCTAAAGAGAAAGTGGAAATGTCTGATTCATAAACTGCAGCTTATTTCTTAAAGGATGCTTTCCGGATATAAGAAGGCTCCTGGAAACTAGACCACCAGGGTTCCCAGCCACTGCCTGTGGCTGCACCATCTGCCTGTGAGGAGGCTGTGCACGCTGCCTCAGATCCAGAGAGACAGCAGCGGTGTGCCATGAGAGACTGCGTCATGCCTCTTGAGGCTTAGGCAGCAGCAGGTCCCCGGTAGTCCGGGACAAAAGACCCAGACTGTGGGCACCTCACAGCCAGAGAGTAAATATTTTAAGCTTTGCAGCCCACATTATCATCTGTGTTATATATTCTTTATCTTCTTTATTACAACTCTTTAAAAATATAACTACCAGTCTCAAAAGACCATATATTTTACGAATACATTGACACGAAATGTCCAGAATTAGCAAATCCATAGAAAAAGAAAGTACATTAGTGGTTGCCGAGGACTGGGGGGAGGGACTGTTACAGAAGAAATGGGAGTGACTGCTAATGAGTATGAGCCTTCTTTCTGGGGTAACCACGATGTTCTAAAATCGACTGTGATGAGTACAGAACTCTGTAAATACACTAAAAACCACTGGTTATACACTTTTAGTCGGTGAGTTGTACAGTTTGTGAACAATAGCTCAATAAAGCTGCTACCAAAAAAAAAAAAATTAAGCAGCCATTCCTACCTCAAGGCCGCACTCGGCCAGAGGCCATCGTTTGCCAATCCCTGTTCTAGAACTACTGTTCTCAAAGTGTGGTCTGGAGGTCCCTGCAGGGCCCATTTTAAGGGGGTCTGTGAGGTCAAAACTGTTGTAATAAAACACTACGACGTCATTTGTCTTTTCACTCGCATCCTCTCAAGTGTATACAGTGATGCTTTCCAGAGGCGACATTGACACGTGACATGAAAACACACCAAATGTGAAGGAGCTAGGAGAGTCCAGCTGTATTCAATTAATTTAGACATTAAAAAGGTCAGAAAAATGTAAATCAATTCCATTCCTCACTACGTTTTTTGTTTTGGAAAATGTCATTATTTTTCATAAAACAATATGTTATTTGTGTTACCACATAATGGGTTTATTTTTTAATGAGTTAACATATAGACATGCTCACAATTTCTCAATTTTAATTTCAAATATGGCAAACATCAATAAATGTAACTCACATAAATAAAAAGGGGTCCTCATTATTTTTTAAGGCATCCTAAGAACAAAACACTTGAGAACTGCTGTCCTGAAGGAGAGGGATGGATCTACTGAAACGCTTTTGCATGGAATTTGTGGTGATGATAAATTAACAGGAAGGTTAAATAGCTACATGATCAAATTCTGTGAACTGATAAAGCATATAACCAAATTAATGAATATTTTTGATACTGTGTAGTTAGTTGCTGTCAAGTCAATTCCGACTCCTGGCAACCCCATGTGTGCAGCGCAGAACTGCTTCATAGGGTTTTCTAGGTTGTGGCCTTTCAGAGGCAGATTGCCAGACCTGTCTTCTGAGGTGCCTCTGGGTGGGTTCAAATCACCAACCTTTGGGTTAGTAGTTGAGCGCTTAGCCATTTGTATACTGTTCTCCATTGCTGTACCCATTCAGTCAATGAATGAAAGGCTTTCATTTTGAGTTTTCTCATTATATTCCAAGCACTTAAAATCCTAAGCAAGAGCTAAAATTGATCTTTCAGGAAATTCTTCTAACTCAATCTCTACAAGGAATGGTCTGAAACTTAGTTCAGGGGTCCTCCACTCACACGAGGAGAGTTAACTCCCCCACTATCTGAAAGGAACAACTACGGGTCTATCCAAGTTTTCCTTAGTAACAGAACACCAGGTGCTCTGGAGGGAGGCAATGGGCCTACTAAAAACACTTGTATTTCCCAGCCTCTGCTGCACACTGAAATGCTTTTGTATGGAATTTGTGGTGACGATAAATTAAGAGGAAGGTTAAGCAGCTACATGATCAAATTCTGTGAACTGGTAAAGTTCAAAGGTCATCCATCCTTCAGAGTCAAGCCAGCCTGAGTCACATTCTCCACAAATGTCTTCCCTCATTTCACAAGGCCACACCTACTACTCTGACCAAACACAACCTAGTACTTTCTCTTTTACATTTTATTCAGTTTCACTCAACTATCTTAGTAACTTCTGGATCCCTCCATCATATTTACCACAGGAACTGCACTGAGTTTTTGTCAAGCAAGTAAAAATCAACACCCATGATCAAGTTCTTCAGAAAGGAAAAGCAGAGAATTACAGAGTAAAAGTATTCAGAAATCCCCTTTCCATGAGTGATCTTATGCTGCGGGCCAGTCTGACCTCGTGGAGCGTCTCAGCCTTCAATTTATTGTGCTAGTAAAAGTTCGATGGCAGTGTTCTGCTTTCACCCAACTTTAATTTAATATAAGTATCTGTGTGACTAATGAAAATCAACTCAAGCCTTCACTCCCTTGTAAAGTCAATGAAGGAAATCAGAGAGAGTTAATTAAATGGGAAAATAAAGCTTTAAACAGGAGGATTTATGACCCCTCTGTGTAAAGCATTTAAGATTACAAGGTGTTGATAAATAACGTTTTGGCTGGATAAAAATCTAAACACGGTGTAACAGATTATGAAGTTGTCTTGCATAAATGCACATTCCAAGAATAAACTATTCTTTAATATTTTTGTTCACTGAAAACAAAATCACTACTTTTCAATGCCTTATTGTTGCACATCAAGTCAGCTGGCTATTGGAATACGAAATTCAAGCTATGTTCCATGTGACAGGGTGTGTTTCAGGGGTCCCTTCATCAGTCCCTCCACTGTTCTATGTCCATACCCAGCATGTAGACATTCTTGGTGTTGTCCATTAGAGAATCTGCTTATTCCAAATAAGCGGAACTCCAGGCAAAATGCCAAGAGAGTGTTAAACAATAGGTTCATATATGCTGATTAATGATAATTCTCTTCCTAAAAATGTCAGGAAGTAAATATAGGATACTGAGGGTAAGTGGTTATCCTCATGAAGAGCATTCCATAGGAAAAATAAGCCACAAACAAGGTGAAACAGGCTTACTTACTGACAGATTTCAGAGCCTTCAGCACGCTAATACATACTGTAAAACACCTAAGGTAGGCAGCGTTCCCCAAATTAACGTGGCCACAGATCACTTTATGGCATCTTGAGTCAAAAAATCCACTTTCAGAAGTAAGATTTTAAATACTCAACCTGGTGCCTCAATTTCTACTCACGCTTCACTTGAAATAATTTTCTGGAGGCAGAAAGATACTTAGATTTAAAAAAAAAAAACAAAAAACCTAAACTCTTGAAATAAAAGGAGAGGACACTCAGCAACATCGTAATTATCAACAGTATTTCTTAATAGGGAGAGCCATGGGGAAATGGCGGATTCAAGCTGGTTACCACCAGTAAAGCAGTGCTCTCACATTCACTGACCGTGCCACCCCTCACTTCTTAGACCTAGTAGCATTATACATCTTTTGAGCACTGATTTTTGTAAAAAGAAAAGAAAGTAGAAGAGAGATGGAAATGGCCATAAAAGGGAGGCAAATTGGGTTAATTTTCTACTTGGTGGAATCAGCCAAAAACCTAAAGAAAAGAGCCTTCAAACGAGCAGGCTTGCTCCGTGTCTGCACCACTCCTGAATCACAAGGCAGCGCAGGTCCCTGCTCGCCCTCATCCCAAAGGTACACAGACGCTGCACCGTGACACCTGCACCCACTCCAACAGGCTGTGGGGAGGAGGGGCTGCGGCAAACCCGGGGGCCAGCTGAGCTCACAGGGCAGAGAGGTGCTACCATCCCTTGCCACAACAAGGAAACAGACATGTGTGACGACCCCAATGCCTACAATGTCTTTCCACTGCATTTACTTGTGATCCTACAAATTATGCTGTGATGTAACAAAGAGCACCTGGGCTTCACAAATCAGAGAAATGGACTGCTTTTGGATTTGGTTCTGCTGCTCCCTAGTGTTTACAAACACAAAGCTGATCTCTCCTTCCCCCTGAGGCAAGGAGCTCATAGCTGGTGCCTGGCCATAACTGGCAGCGCAGCCTGAAATGAAGATATGAAGGTAACTGCTATGTGAATACAAAAGGGCAGAAGAAAGAGAAAGAAGAGGAAAAAGTGGCAGAAAAAAGCTCCTAGAACTGGTACAAGAGTGATTTGCAAAGATAAATGTTTTAACCACTCTTTGCCACGATACAGCTATAGTTTACCTGCCTTGGTAAGTCATACTTTTTAAAAGTTAACCTTGAACCTCGAAATAAAGGGACGAGGGTTGTGGGGAGGCCTGGCTCTCCAAAGAAGCCCTTATAAATTAAAGCCTGAAGCTGGCATGGCCCTCCCATGCCCCTCCCCGCCCCCACCCCCGCCTCCTGGCCCTGCGCCCCAACAAGCTCAGCACAATGAGGGGTTTGTCTGGGCAGCTGTATCAGCTGCACCCTGCATAGCGGGCTCGGAAAAGCAGCTGTTTGCTGACAGGCTGGAGCTGGGAAGCTAGAGCTAAGTGAAGTGGTTAACCCACATCCCTTCCCCACCGATAAAGTGCTTTGATAAGCCAGCTACACTGGCAAAAGCGAGTCCGACAGCCAGAGCGGCTGCCCCTCCGGAATGAATGCTGGGCTTGTTTGGTGGACGCGAGGCTGTCACAGCCCAAGCGTTCGCGGGCCCGGCCTCCCTCCACGGCCACGCCTCGGCCTTTCAGCCTGCAGCAAGACCAAGTCTTTGGTACATCAAAGCAATATTCTGTTCAACCAGGAAACACGCACACACACACACATACATATACACCTGCAAGAAAATACTCCTTCATGTAACTTTCTCTCAAAGTACTTTCTTCAATTCAAACTCTCAAAGTATAGCATGAAAATGAAATATTCCCACTGATCCACGCTCATCTGGAACAACGACTGGCACGTAACACATGGACATCGTTTCTTCTTCAGCTTTTGTTAACAAAATGAAATCTGAAGTTTAAAAAAATGTGATTAATTTGGAGTTTCAACTACTAAGCAGCTCTGGACACAAAGTTGCTAATGAAAAGCAGATGGCCTAGGAACCTTCACTCCACACCACCCTTAGAGAACACCTTCCTTCAGAAACATACCTTTCACTTACGCGTGTGGACTAAAAGAAAAACAAAACTTTTTTTTTTTTTTTCTGGAGGGCTGAAATTCCATTACCTTTCTTTCTCGGAGTGAGAACTGCTCTTTCCGACCTACACTGGACCACGTTTACTTACCTCCTCTCCACAGAGGAGGGCGGAATTGACCTGGTGACTTTGTAGGACATGGCTATCGAGTCCAAAAGAAAGGAGTATAAGAAGCAGTCTTACGAAAATGGACTCTCCCAGGCTCAGTAGTAAAGTGGTCCACTGTGGCCACTTAACCAAATTAATTAGGATCAAGTCGGGTGAATATCACCCATGTGGCTGAAATTCTACTTCAGTGAGCATAATTTTAAAAACATGGCTTTAAAGAGAGGACCAGTAATTGTGGGCAACCGGAGACTGATTATCCTTCAGTTATCTGTTTGACTTACTGCTCTCAGAAAAGATTGTTCTTTACATCAAACACATTCATAATATTCTTTGTATTCAGTCATATATTCTTCTCTAGCAGGGATGTATACTCATTTATAAAGTAAAATATGTCAGGTTGTGAGAGCTGCAGAAGGGAGACTCTAGGAGTGGAATCAAAGGTGCAGAAGGCAACTCTACTTGCACACACACACCACGTACAAAAACGCACACATGAGCAACTCAGGCAGCACAGGCTGCCCTTCTTACCAGAGGCCACTTCAACATTCACAGGCATGGAAACATTTACAAGTTCTCTTTAGTTAACTTTGAGAAACTTTTAAATACATGGTAAAAAAAAAAAAACAAGTAAATTGATTATCTCTTCAGAAATAAAAGATTCTTCTATTAGAGCAGTTACAAATCAACCATAATTTTGCTTTATTACTAAATGATCAACCAACTTAAACAGTTGTGGAAAGAAAAAAAAAAAAAACTTCTCACCCTGAAAAAATGTGTGGTGGGACCCCTTGGGATTCCACAGGAATCTGAGGATCAGCTTTTCCATTTCTGCAAAAATGACTATTGGAATTGAGATACAGACTCTGTTGAATCTGTAGATTGCTTTGGGTAATACTGTCATCTTAACAGGAGCCCTGGTGGTACAGTGGATAAAGCGAACAACTGTTAACCGAAAAGTTAGCAGTTCGAATCCACCAGTGGCTCCTTGGTAGAAAGATGTGGCAATCTGCTTCGGTAGAGATTTACAGCCTTGGAAACCCTATGAGTCGGAATCAGCTTATGGCAGAGGGTGGGTCATCTTAACAAGATTTAGTGTTCCAATCCAATTAACACAGGATGTCTTTCCATTTATTTAGGTCTCCTTTCTTTTAATAATGCTTTATAGTTATCAGGGTACAAGTCTTTTACCTTCTTGGATAAAATTATCCCTAGGTATTTTATTTAAATGGAATTGCTTTCTTAATTTC
The DNA here is from genome assembly GCF_030014295.1 of Loxodonta africana. Classification (NCBI taxonomy): domain Eukaryota; kingdom Metazoa; phylum Chordata; class Mammalia; order Proboscidea; family Elephantidae; genus Loxodonta; species Loxodonta africana. Next base: position 40,292,740 of record NC_087342.1, read on the forward strand.
CTTTTATATCTGGCTTATTCTATATCTCCTGGTCATTAGGGCTACTGAATGGTGCTCCAGTTCTCCTCCCTCCAGACACAGGACAGGATTGTACTTCTCCACCCGTTACACAGATATGTCCATCTGTCTCACTCTGGTCAATGGAATGGGAATGGAAGGGAAGTATGGTCACTCAAGCTGAAGCTGGTAAGACCCAATGAGTGATGTGCCGTGTTCCCATCTACCTGTCCCTGAAACAGTCGATGTTCCAAATGGTGAAAGCACCACCAGCCTGGGCCCAGGGTGAGGCAGACGTGCTGGCCTGAGATGGACTAGAGTGTGAGCAAGAAATCAATCTTCCTTTGTTGTTGTTAACTGCCTTAGTCAGCCTCCAACTCATGGTGACCCCATGTACAATGGGACTGGACCATTGTGATCCATATAGTTATCATTAGCTGATTTTCTAAAGTATATCGCCAGGCCTTTCTTCCTGGAAGCTCCACTGAAACCTGTTCAGCATCATAGCCTCCAACAGAAGACAAGTGGTGGCTGTACATGAGGTGCACTGGCCAGGAATTGAACCCGGGTCTTCAGCATGGATGGGGAAAAACCTACCACTGAACCACCACTGCCCTCCAAATCTTCCTTTTATAAGCCATGATATTGTGGGAGATTTGTTTGTTACTACAAAATAACACACACACACACACACAAACCCCTGCCCCAAGGAGTGGCTGGTGGAATCAAACTGCCAACCTTTTGGTTAGCAGTCATAGCACTTAACCACTGTGCCACCAGGGCTTTGCAAAATAACGTCATCCTATTCTTTAATTGATACAATCTGCATAGATATTTGTTAAAATAATTCTAATGTGTAATTTGAGGGATTACATTACTGCTCTGAAACTCTACTAATTTACAAAACAAAAAATATGAAAACCAGGAAAATACTTATATACATTAAATTCATTAATGATTCCAAAAATTTAAATGAAGATTTTTCAGATTAATAAAATAATATGGAAACAAATATCTGGAAATAGAAAATAAAAGTACTTAGCTACACTACTTGGTGTTAGAAGAAAGCAGGAAAAGTATTGTCTACATGGTTCATTTTAATCATCTTACACAACCTGAAAATTCCAATTACATGTGATAAACTTAGCATAGAGCTTGGCACATAGTAGGTGCTCAATAAATGATTCTTATTGTTATTGTTTTACTTCAAATACTGTAGTGCAAACCTCTAAAATGTATCAAACTGAGACAGGAGCTTCAGAAAAATGAATGATTTCTAATAATTGCATGTCTATTGCAAAAGATGAGAAAAGATCAAAGAAACAAACTTTCTCCTGAAGGCATTAAAAAAAAAATTGTAACAAGTGAAAAAAAAAAAGAAAAAAAGAAAGGTAAGAGTATGTGATTATTTCAGTTGCCTGGAGAGCATGGTGCATTCACTAAGGAGCCACAGGTAACAATGACAGCATCCTGATATTTTATGTCAGGCATTTAATTAAGCTATTTTGCCTGCGACATTTTTGCACAGCCATTCTGACACCAAGGCCGACTGGGCCAGCTTAAAGAAAACAAACGATTGAACTTTAAATTTGTAAAACATTGCCCAGTAACATGCACTCCACACTGCTCAAACCATGCCTGGTCCTCACCCTCCAACTGGGCTTAAAGAGGAGGTGAGAACCAGGGAGGGCCGGGGGTCAAGAGCACAGCAGGGCTTGGGGTGTCTGTGAACACATTACTAGACACATTTTTAAACATCAATTTTACACCTTAACATGGCTATAAAAATATACAGATTTGAAAACTACTGGAAATATTTCAGGTCAGATAGGTAGAAAGAGTGCTACAATTAGCAGTGCAGGGAGACACAAACACAAGGAAAACAAAGAATGTGTCCGAAAGCAAAGGTGATAGTGTCACCCGTGAATGTGATCATTTTTCCACAAAGCCCACACAAATACAAATACACTGCAAGTGTACGTTCTAACCCACCAAGGAAGGCACTTTAGGGGAAGGAATACCACTCAACATTTGGGTAACACACCCGGATCAACTAGTGAGATTTTTCTTCTGAAGGAGATAACATAAGACCATGGTGGGATATCATGTCAAAGTGATTTATCATTTCAGGAGAGGGAATAAAAACAATAAAAAAGTCAACTTTTTGAATGACAGATGAACTTGCATTTATGAGTGTTCCCATCTGTTCTGCTTAACAACCATGACCTTTAAGAGTAAGTAATGAAATACTAAAGGCTATGACTGTTAAAATAGTCAATGTAAAAGAGAAGAAAAAGTGTTAGAAACTACCCACCAATAAGGCATCACCACCCCAGTTCCTTCCTTCTCTGAAGGCCACCAGCTGCTCCATCAGCTGAGTCCTCTCTGTTCCACCCTCCCTCTCTCTCTCAAACCCACCTCTCCACCTGCCCTGCCTGATCTGAATGTGTGAGCCCCGCGAATCCATCCTCCACACTGTGGCACAGTCATCCTCACAGGAGACACACCTCTTCTTCGCAGCCTGTTGCCGATTTTTGACTCATATTGACTCCATATGACAGAGTAGAACTGCCCCATAGGGCTTCCTAGGCTGTAGTGTATACAGAAGCAGATCGCCAGGTCTTTCTCTCACTCCCTGTAGCCAACAGCATGAGAATTATCTGGGAGATTTATTACAGAGCAGATGCATGGGACCCATAGATTGAGATTCTAAGGGAATAGTCTGGCTTAGCATATATGAGTCTGAATGTTTAACATGATCCCAGATGACTCCCACACAGGTAGTCTTCAGAGCCTACTTTAAAAACTGTTGGCCTACAGGATGAGGTGCCAGTCCTGCACAATCTGATCTAGCTCAGTGTAACCGAGTGATGATCTCTTCACATGCCAGTATTTCTGCACGCCTGCTCCCGACTCAGGTATGAGTTTCCTCGCAGGAGAGGCTACTTTACTTGTTTCTACATCCTCATTCCAATACAAAGCCATCAGTATCTTTTAAGTGACAGTACTTTAGCTCAAGGAGGCAGCCAAGAGACCTCTGCCTCCAGGGAACAGTGGTGCCTTAGGTATTGCCTAACCTCCCCTCAACGGCTGGCTGTCTCGTCACCAGTGCCCAACAATCCTTGGCTTCTGTGACATATAGCCCCACTGCACATCTCTGCTAATTCAACCAATCTTATGAAAAAGGTATCGGCTATACTTCATAAAATCTTAAGAGTCCCTTTTTCAAATTTTATCTCAACAATCTTAACACCTGGAAGTTTAGGGTGGACCAAGAGAAAACAAAGCCAGAGTGAGACAAGCTGGAGACAGGCCAGGTGGGGCAGCACTGAACCACCCAGCTTACACCTGCCTTGTACAAAACCATCGCCACATTATGAGCCCAAGAGACAAAAGGGCCACATAAATCAGAGACTACATCAACCTGAGACCAGAAGAACTAGATGGTGTCTGACTATAACCGATGACTGCCCTGACAGGGAACACAACAGAGAACCCCTGAGGCAGCAGGAGAGCAATGGGATGCGGACCTCAAATTCTCTTAAAAAGACCAGACTTAATGGTCTGACTGAGACTAGAAGGACCCCAGAGGTCATGGTCCCTAGACCTTTTGTTAGCCCAAGACTGGAACTATTCCCAAAGCCAACTCTTCAGACAGGGATTGGACTGGACTGTAAGACAGAAAATGATACTGGTGAGGAGTGAGCTTCTTGGCTCTAGTAGACACATGAGACTATGTGGGTAGCTCCTGTCTGGAGGGGAGAAGGCAGAGCGAGACAGGAGCTGGCTGAATGGACACAGAAATACAGGGTGGAGAAAAGGAGTGTGCTGTCTCATTGGGGGGGAGCAACTTATAAATTTTTGAACGAGAGACTGCTTGATTTGTAAACTTTCACTTAAAGCACAATAAAGAAATAAAAAATTTTAAAAAACCATTGACACAGGCACTAAAGGGGCACTTGAAATGTGGCTGGTACCATGGGCTGAAACCATATTTTGGGTATTCTGGCCTAAATAAAATATACTATTAAAATAAAATAAAATACACTATTTTACTTTTTTAGCAAAACTACTAGAAATTTTCCTAATTACACATGTTATTTGCATTGTCATTTCTACTGGACAGTGCTGGTTAGACCTTTGTCTATGAGGTAAAAAATAAAAATAAACCGGTTTTACTTATTGTCAAGGAAAATACAGGTGAGGACAATTTTAATGGGAATACTTCTAGTGTTTCATGGTTAACACATCAGTGGATGCTTTCAGATAAATTTCTTACAGATTTAATGCTTTCTTACAGATTTCATGCTTTTGCCAGGTTTACAATTAAATCAGGAATCATCCGACCTTCTTCTGTGCTCTCCAAACAGTAAAAGGCATAGAAAGCGTTCATTCATTAAAGGCTTATAAAACTATCTAAGAAAAGAGCCTTCTGGGCGCTTCTTAAAAAAATCGTTACTAGTTCTTCTATGGTTACGGGTCTATCTAGGTTTTCTTGAATCAATTTAATAATTTATATTTTCCAAAAAAAATCCATTCTTTCCATATGTTCTATCATATTACATGTAATTCTTATATTTTAAAAAATTATCTCTAAAAGATATTTCTCATTGCTAATGTTTTTTTTTTTTTAATGTTAGATAGAGTTATCCAAGGAACGCCTGGTGGATTCGAACTTTTTTTTTTTAATATTAGATATTCATTTCTTCTCTCCTTTTTTCTTGATTAGCACTACTAATCAATAACCATATTTTAAATTCATTAATTCTATTTTTATAAATCATTGCTACGTGCTTTTATATTTGTGAATTTTTTCTCCGATTTCTTTTAGGGCCCTTCCCCGCCCTCCCCCCCCACCCTCCGCCGAGCTGCGAGCACTGAATACTTAGCCTTCATTTATTACTATTCCTTCCTGTTTAATGATAAAATTTCAGCCTGGTTTTTAATTGCAATATTATTGTTAATCTCTAAATTGCCAGTTCCTGAAGTTTCCATTTCTCTTTTTCATCCAAAAATTAAAAACACATGTTGTTTTTTACATTACACACTTTCTTTTTTAAATTACATACTCAAGAAAACTGGTCAAACAAGATTGGTAGAATTTGTACTATTCAAGCACTTATTAAGCTAATGGATTTCTGAAATATACTAAACATTTGTTTAGTACAATTTTCATTTGGTCTTCATATGGAGGAATTAGGTCGTTGTAGAAAAATACACATTAATCAAACCTAAAAGATAGTGGACTTACAATGTGCTGGCTTACTTACACAGGCAAAGACATTCTCTACAGTGCTTCTAGAATTTACATATCATTTTTATACAGAGGCTAAGCTATCTTTCACGTTTCATATATTTGTATATTATTTGAATAAAGTTATACCAATCTTTTCATTCTCTAATGCACTTTTCATACTTGTTGGGGAAGAACGATAAAGAAATGTGGGCAGTGATCGCAAAACTAAGAGTATCAAAGAAATCCAACATGTTCTTCAGATGAAGTGGTGGTTTGAGGAGCCAGCTTTACATTAATTTTTCTATTCATACGTACCTGCATGTGTGGCGTGCATGCATGGTCACCCAACTATAGGAATTATTAGAAATCCTGATCATATTGAGTACAAACTTCACTTCTTAGTTATGTTTGGATAAATTCTAGACACTAAAAAATCAGAAGCAGACTGAATATATATTAAACCAATACCCAATTTACACCCTAGATTATAGACTTTTTGTAACTGACACTTCATATAATCCATTAGAATACAAATCTTCTGGCAACTCTCTTTAGGGTGTCTAGTATAGTTCAAGTTATATTAAAACTTGAGCACAAAATTACAGTATCCTTGTAAACTAGAATAACCAATCTAACTACAAAACAATGGCCTGGATGAGTGGGAGAAAGAACATGATGACTGGGAGTAGAGGGGTCTCGGGCTGTGTAAGGCGAATTCTTTGTGGGGTCCTCTAAAGTACCAAGTTGCTTGGCATACTTTCCTTAAGATGAATTATATTCAGATCAGTCACATAATTTTTAAGAACGAAATTTCATAAAGTAAGATTATTCACAGGGTCAATGGTAGTTCAGTGGTAGAATTCTTATGTTCCATGCAAGAGACCTGGGTTTGATTCCTCCACACAGCTACCTGCAGCCACCACCACCATGGCTAAGAGCAGTAACACTGTATGGTATAAATCTCTTAAAGCTAGCATCCAAGCAGTCAGTGAGATCAGTCTTCAGGTTCACATATTCCCACTTGCTTATTCTCTGATGGCCAACATTTCAAGAACTAATTCAAACTACAAAAGTCAAATAACTAATCTGGTTAAGCGTTTTATGTCCTGTATAAGAAATCTTTCCCTACCTTGAAGTCAAGAAAATATTCCACTATATAATTTTTTAGAAGACTGATTATTCTGCCTTTTACATTCAGATCTATAATGTACCTGGAATTGATTTTTCCATATGGTGTAAACTGCGGGTAGAGTTGTTTTTTCCCATTTGGCCAGCTCATTGACACAGCAGCACAGCATTGCAGGAACTCTTTAATACACTGTCCCACTGGTCTATTTGTCTACTCTCAAACCAATGATTCACTTTACATGACTTTTAAATAAATCTTCATGTCCACTAGATAAATTCCTCCCACGTTGTTATGTTCACCTTCAAGAGTATCTTGGCTATTCTTGTCCCATTGCATGTTCACATAAATTTTAGAATCAGTTTATCAATTTACACAGATACATAAATCTGCTAGAATTGCCTATAACCCTATAGGTGAATTAGGGAAGAGCCCAGCTTATAATGATGTTGGATCCTCTTACCTATGGCCACGCCATTATCTATTTTCACTTAGATCATCTGTAATTTCCACTTAATAAATTTTTTTTCTGTTGTGACCTTGCATATTTTTCATTATACTTCTTTGATATTTTTATACTACTGCAAATTGTGTCTTGTAAAATTTTTGTTTTCTGTTTGTTGCTGTTGTATAGAAATACAACTGATTTCATATACCATCTTGACTTCTTTAATAATTTTTGTGTTGTTACTATGGAGAATATATACAGCAGACCATACATCAATTCAGTTTCTACATATAAAATCCAGTGACACTGATTACATTGTTCAAGTTGTACCATCATTCCCACCTCCTTTTCCATATTGTTCCTCCCCATTAACATAAACTCACTGACCCCTAAATTTCCTATCTATTGTTTAGAGTTGCTGTTGTCAAATTGCTCCCATATAGATAGCTCTTAAAAAAGCACAATGCTAAAGGCAGACATTCTTCACTAATTAAGCTAAACTTTTGTTTGGTTAAGGAGCCCTTATGATGCAGTGGTTAAAGCACTAACTGAAAGGTCACTGGTTCAAACTCACCAGCCGTTCCATATGAGAAAAATGTGGCAGTCTGCTTCCCGAAAGATTAGACTCGTCACCGTCGAGTCAATTCCGACTCATAGCTACCCTAAAGGACAGGGTAGAACTACCCCATAGGGTTTCCAAGGAGTGGCTGGTGAATTAAAACAGCCAACCTTTGGGTTAGCAGGCTGAGCTCCTAACCACTGCACCACCAGGGCTCCCCCTAAAGATTATAGCCTTAGAAATCCTGTGGGGTGGTTCTACTCATCCTATAGCCTCGCTGTGACTCAGATTCAACTCAACAGTAATGGAATTTTTGTTTATTGTTTGGTTTAAAGAAGACTTCGGGAGATATTTTTAGTTTAAGGTTTAAAGATTATCTCAGGGCAATAGTTTCAGGGGTTTATCCAGCCTTTGCAAAAGTTGTGTGATATATTTATGACAACAAAAAAGAGCCGCTGCTGAAGCTGATTACATACAACCAAGCACTTCGTGGGAGTTTCTTGATTTGGAGATTTAGGGTCATGGGTTCATGAGACATCTCAGCTAATTGACCTAATATCATGTTTAATGCTTCTGTTCTACCCCTAGTTCACTGCATAGTGCCTGGGGTCTGAAAACCTGCAAGCAACCATTGAGTGTACGCCATTTTGTTCTCTACTTATCTCTACTGACTTTTTATCCGTGACATTCCTAAAATTACTGATTAATTCTAATAATTTATCTATAAATACTTTGATTTTCTTTTGCACACAGTCATATCTATCTGCAAATAATAAAATACATTTCCTCCTTTCCATGTCTTATATCTTGTTTGTTTTGCTTACTTATTTGCCTTACTGTACAGGATAGGTCCTCGTTTACAATGTTAAATTATAGTGTTATAAGGCAAACCTGTCTTTTTTCCAATATCAAGGTATTTCATAATTAAGTATGTTTACTGTATGAATTTTCAGCTAGACAGTGGTCAGGAGGATGATGGTTCCACAAAGATGTCCATATCCTAATTCCAGGGTATGCTGAATATGTTACTGTCCACAGAAAAAGGAACAGATGTGGTTAAGAATCTTGAGATGGGAAGATTGTCCTGGGTGATCCAAGTGGGTCCAATCTAATCACGGGCTCCTTTTAAGGGATGGAGGGAGGAAGAAAGTCAGAGAAGGGAATGAGACAACAGAAGCAGCCGTTGATGCAAGGCCACAGGCTAAGGACTGCAGGCAGCCTCTAGAGGCTGGAAACAGCAAAGAACAGATTCTCTCCCTACTATACGTTTAAATAAAAAAAAAAAAAAAGTTTTGTTTTTTTTTTTATACGTACATCCCCCTCCACACAGCCAGCCAACTGTCGTAGTACCACATACTTGCTTATACTTATATACTTGCTTATATACTTGATTTGTGAAAGGAAATCCATCTTTTTGGAGGAGCCTTTGTGGCAGTGGTTAAGTGCTTGGCTGTTAACCGAAATGTTGGCTGTTCAAACCCACCAGCTACTCCGTGGGAGAAAGATGTGGCAGTCTGTTTCTGTAATGATTACAGCCTTGGAAACCCTGTGGGGTAGTTCTACTCTGTTGTACAGAGTCACCACGAGTCAGAATTGACTCAAGGACAATGCGTTTGGTTTGATTAGTATCTTTTGATTTACTAGCAAAACAAAGTTTTCCATATATGAAAGAAAACATTCTAAAGTTCCTGCAAAATAACACATAGAATGTGCTCATTCTGTATTCAGAGTAGATTATACCCATGAAAGATATCGAAGTGCCAAAAAGGGCTCTTCGGTTCTCACAAAAGAGCAACGAAGCTACTAGAGCTGTTCATCCTACTCTAGCATGCCGGGAGGCAGAAATCTCCTTGCTCTCTCAGCACAAAATGCAACCTTTACAAATGTCTCTTTCACAAGAAATATTTGCAGCTCAGAAGGACCTGCTTCTAGCAATAGTCAAAAAATAATGCCGATTTTTTTTTAACCACTTACTTAAAATAACTATAAACTCTGGATGACATTAAAAAAAAAAAAAAGTATCTAAAGGTATTTGAGAGCATCCAAAAGCAAGGAGACTCTGGAAGGGAACTGACACTTGGAGTAAAAAAAAAAAACCCTAGGTGAATTTCCTATTTTTAATGAATTTTCCCCCACATGTACCAGTCAGAGGCAGCAAAAACTCCTGGAGAAACCCAATATTAACTGGTTTGAAGAATCTGGAAGACAGGGTTCAGGGCAACCACTGCTACTGGAAATGAGGCTGGCAGGAACAGGGAGTCCCTGTGAGAAGAGAGATGGAAGAGATGCACACATCCTGGGATAAACTCTGCCCAAGTCTCTGGCTACAGGTAGCAGAACTGAACTGTAAACTGAGTTGCCACGCAGGAGACAGAGTTTGTAGTCTGAGTCTCCCAGATCTATTTTCTACAAAAACAAAAATTATAAAATCAACAATGTTCAGAGGAATGTAACAGAATCCAGAAAAGAAAACATGACTCCTTCTCACTAGATGACATGATCAACAGAGGCTGACCCCAAGATGACCCAGATGTTCAACTTAGCAAGCAAGGATTTTAAAGCAGTACCATAACTTTGATCAAAGATATATAGGAAAATAAGCTCATGATGAATGACAAAAAATCTCACCGAGAAATAAGAACCGATTAACTAAAAGAATCAAATAAAACTTTTAGAACTAAAAAATGCCATATCTGAAAGAAAATGGGCTTTAAGCAAACAGGCTTAGCAGCAGAATGGCAGTGGAGAAAATCAGTGAATTTGAAGGTAGAGAACAGAAACTATAGAATCTGTAATGAAGAGAAAAAATACTATATAAAAATGAAGGGACCTTAGGGACTAGTAGGATGATATAAAAACATCCCTGTAATTGGGCTCCCAGAAAGAAAGAACGAATGGGACAGAAAAAATAAATTTCTCCAATAGGGTGAAAGTTATATATTTACAGATTCAGAAAGTTCTGCAAATCCCAAGTAGAATAAATAAAAGAAAACCACATCTGGCACATAAGTCAAACTATCAGAAACCAATGATAAAAAGACAACAATCTAATTATCACTTGGTCCAATGCTTATTGTCTGACATGTCACAATCTTCATACACATTATCATGTCTGGGTGTGACAACTCTAGTATTTGTGCTGCCCAGGATCTAGCCTCAAAGATGTCAAGTTACTGTCTCACTTTCTCAACCATCTCTTCCCTCAACCTCATCGTAGTCATGTTAGGAGGTAGGGCTAAGTTGCTGTACAGTAGGAACGTTCACTTGGATTTCCTTCAGTTCCTATGTATTAATAATTTCTTGCCAGGTTACCTGGGAGGGTTATGGCTGGATCTGTGTATTAAATCTTCACGCAGTCAGTATAGCACGATGACATTAGGCTGGGCTTTGGAGTCATGCATCGGTTTGAATCTTAGAGTGTGACTTTCTAGCTGTCTCAAAATCATCTAAAAAATGCCTACCATTATTATTCCGTTATGAAGATTAAATATGCAGTAGCATCCTTGACACATAGAAAATGCTCAATAAATGTTTGAAATTATAATCAGAGTAGCAATTATTATTAAATTTAATGAAGCGATCAAGGCATTGCACTTCATTAAAAAAAAAAATTACCACACCTAACTCATTTGAATTTCATAAAGTAAATGGATCTGACACATCATTAAGTGTAAGATATACCCATATTTTGATCACAATAGACAGTCCTGGACAGAGCTGGAGAAAAACGGAGAAGAAAATTCTAACTCAAAAAGAAGGATCAGGCTTGCTGGCCTGACAAAGACTGGAAAACCCTGAGAGTATGGCCCCTGGACACCCTTCTGCTCAGTAATGAGGTCACTCCTGAGGTTCACCCTTCAGGCAAAGACTGAACAGGCCCATGGAACAAAACAAGACTAAAGGGGTGCACCAGCCCTGGGGGCAGGGACTGGAAGGCAGGAGGGAACAGGAAAGCTGGTAATAGGGAACCCACGGTTGAGAAGGAAGAGTGTTGACATGTTGTGGGGTTGCTAACCAATGTCATACAACAATGTGTATACTAACTGATGAGCAACTAGTTTGTTCTACAAACCTTCATCTAAAGTTCAATCAAAAAAAAAAAAAAAAAGATATACCCATATTTTATGTACCACAAAGAAAGAAATAATGTTACCAAGTAAATCAGGACTCTATTTCTTCTCTGTCACCTCCTGACAGAAATGTAACAAGCACATCTTAGAATCAACGACATATATTAACTTATTTAATACTCACAAGGTCCTGTAAGATAGATACTTTTATCCCTAATTTTCAGATGAAGAAATTTAGGTTCACAAAGTGGGTAACTTGCCCAGAGTCACAAAGTTGGTAAATGGTGAGGAAGGATTGAAACGCAGGCAAACTAGCTATCAACCACTATATAATAATGTCTGTTTTTTCTTGGATTCTGTCATTTTATTAACTTTAAATGTTTAACAATACCACAGGGCTCAAATGTGCACAGGTTGAATGTCAGGCTCTTATACTGGTGAAAACAAGGCCAATCCATCTATGATTTATGACATAATTCCACAAAAGAGATGGTGGTTTTCAAAGCTGGCTGCACATGAGAATCACTTCAGGTACTTAAAAAACTACAGACATCAGGAAATAACCCCAGACTAACTGAATCAGAACCTCCAGGGTTGGAATACAGAGATCTGTCCCTTTGAAGTCCTTAGGTGGTGTAAACAGTTACCGTGCTCAGCTGCTAAGCCAAAACTTGGAGGTTTGAGTCTACCCATTGGTGCCTTCAAAGAAAGTACTAGAAATCTACTTCCGAAAAATCAGCCATTAAAACCTCTGTGGAGTACAGTTCTACTCTGACACACATGAGGTCACCATGAGTCAGAGTCCAACTGCAACTGGCACTTCTTTTAACGCTCTAGAAGGGGATTCTGGTGCACAGCCAGCCTTGAGAACCAATCAATCTTGTTTGCGATTATTTAATTTTTTCTACAGATACGTGCTCCATTACTCTTACAACCAGTGATCTGTACCCAGGCAATGAAAAGTTGACTGTGTACAAACCAAAAGTACCCAGATTTTCCACCTATGGTTAGCTGACCTTTGACAAAGGACCAAAGTCCATTAAATGGGGGAAAGACAGTCTTTTTAACAAATAGTGCTGGCAAAACTGGATGTCCATCTCTAAGAAAATGAAACAGGGCTCATACCTCACACCATACACGAAAACTAACTCAAAATGGATCAAACACCTAAATACAAAACGTAAAATGATAAAGATCATGAAAGAAAAAATAGGGACAACACTAGGGGCCCTAATACATGGCATAAAGATAATACAAACCTTAACTAACAGTACACAAACACTAGAAGATAAACTGGATAACTGGGAGCTTCCAAAAATTAAATACTCACACTCTTCACCAAAGAGTAAAAAGAGCTAGGGACTGGGAAAAAAAAATTTGGCTACGACATATCTGTCAAGGGTCTAATTTCTAAAATCTACAGAATACTTCAACACCTCAACAACAAAAAGATATATAACCCAATTAAAAAATGGGCAAAGGATATGAACAGACACATCACCAAAGAAGACATTTAGCAGCCAACACATGAGGAAATGCTCAAGATCAGCAGCATTAGAGAAATGCAAATCAAAACTACAATGAGATATTATCTCACCCCAACATTACTGGTACAAATAAAAAATTAAAAAAAACAGAAAACAGATGATGGAGAGATTGCAGGGAGGTTAGAATTCTTATGCACTGCTGGTGGGAATGTAAAATGGTACAACCACTATGGAATACAACACAGCGCCTCCTTAAAAAACTAGAAATAGAAATACCATACACTCCAGCAATCCCATTCCTAGGAACATATCCTAGAGAAATAAGAGTAGTCACATGAATAGATATATACACACCCAGGTTTCACTGCAGCATTATTCACAATAGCAAAAAGATAGAAACATCTTAAAGTGCTCATCAACAGATGAATGGATAAACAAATTATGGTACGTACACACAATGAAATACTACTCAATGATAAAAAACAACGAATTTTGGAAGCATCTCACAACATGGATGAATCTGAAGGGCATTACGCTGAGTGAAATAAGTCAATAACAAAGGGATAAATATTGTATGAGACCGCTATTATAAAAACTCAAGAGAAGATTTACTCACAGAAAAAAACAACCTTTGATGGTTACAAGGGAGGGGAGGGGTGGGAAGGGAAAATCACTAACTAGATAGTAGGCAAGTATTAACCTTGGTGAAGGAAAAGGCAACATACAACAACATAGGCGAAGTCATCACAACTTAACCAAGGCAAAGTTATAAAAGCTTCCTAGACACATCCAGACACAACTTAACCAAGGCAAAGTTATAGAAGCTTCCTAGACACATCCAGACACCTTGAGGGATCTAGTTACTGGGACTGAGGGCTGGGGACCATGGTCTTAAGAGATATCTAGGTCAATTAGCATAACATAGTTCATAAAGAAAATGTTCTACATACTACTTTAGTGATAGCATATGGGGTATTAGAAGTTTGTGAGTGGCCATCTAAGATACATCTATCGGTCTCATCACCTTGGGAGCAAAGGAGAATGAAGAAAACCAAAGATACAAGGAAAATATTAGTTCAGAGAGCTAATGGATCACATAAACCACAGCCTCCACCAGCCTGAGCCCAGAAGAACTAGATGGTGCCCGGCTACCACCAACAACTACTCTTACAGAGAACATAATAGAGTGTTCTAGACAGAGTGGGAGGAAAATGTAGAACAAAATTCAAATTCACAAAAAAAGATCAGGCTTACTGGTCTAAGACTGGAGGGACCCCTGAGACAATGGCCCACCAACACCCTGCTAACTCAGAACTGAAGCCACTCCCAAAGTCCACCTTTCAGTCAAAGATTAGACAGGCCTATAAAACAAACAACAGCACACTTGAAGAACATGCTTCTTAGTTCAATCAAGTATAGGAGACCAAACAGGCAACACCTGCCCAAAGGCAAAGACGAGGTGGCAGGAAAGGACAGGAAAACTGGACGAATGGACACGGGGAACCCGGGGTGGAGAGAGAAGGGGGGAGAGTGCTGACACATAGCAGGGACTGCAACAAATGTCGCAAAACAATTTGCGCCTAAGATTTTTGTGAATTAGAAACTAATTTGTGCTGTAAACTTTCACCTAAAACACAATAATTTTTTTTTTAATATCCAGATTTTAATTAAATATTCATTTAACCTCATTTAAGTTCTTCATAACATGGTGGGGGAAATGTAACGGTTGCTTTTAAATAAGACAGTGTAAATGTCTTTGTCAAACTTTTACCTCCACCTCGTCTCAACCACACACATAGCAAACTGCGGTGATCTATTCTGCGTGAGTCTCCCCACTGATGTCTGAGCACCTCATGGGGTGGGGAGAGCTCATCTCAGTACAGAATCTTCTAACTGTCTCATGCCAGGCACAGTGCAGATACTCAGCAATTAAGTGCTGAATGAATGAATGGACAAATGAAGCTTCTCCTCCTCCAATTCATACTTCATATTTACATCAATGTTTTATACACACACACAAAATATAAACATATATGTATTTTTAATAGCATTTAATCATGCCCCCAAATTCCTTCTCTAGGTACAGCTCTAACTGTGTAATCTTACACACCTTGTGTTGCTGTGGTGTGCCATCAAGTCTATTCCAACTCACATGGGCCCAATGTAACAGAAGTAGAACTTCCCCACAGGGTTTCCAGGGCTATAATCTTTTGGGGAGCAGTTTGCCAGATCTTTTCTCCCACAAAGCAGCCAACCTTTTGGTTAGCAGCTGAGCGCTTAACCATTGTGCCACCTTAATCCACAGTAATGATGAATTCGTTACATCTTCCTGTATTACCCTATGCTCAGAGTCTTCAAAACATGAATTAACTTACATCTCTACCATCAACACCTGCCTGATTCCCTCAAATGAAATGTGTTCCTTTAATAATCTGCTATAGTAAGTAGGATAAAAGGAGTCCTGGTGGTGCAGTGTTTAAAGTGCTCGGCTGCTAATCAAAAGCTTCACAGTTTGAACCGATGTGGCAGTCTGTTTCTGTAAAGATTTACATCATTGGAAACCCTATGGGGCCATTCTACTCTGTCATATAGGGTCACTGTGACTTAGAACAGACTCGACAGCAATGGGTTATAGTAAGTTGGGTAGTAGAAAAGGGAGGCAGAAGAAGAACTGATGCACTCGAACTGTGGTGTTGTTGAAGAATATTGGACATAGCATGAACTACGAAAAGAATAAACAGATCAGTCTTAGAAGAAATACAACCAGGATACTCCTTAGACGCAAGGATGGCGAGACTTTTGGCTCACTTACTTTGGACATGTCATCAGGAAAGACCAATCATTAGAAAAGGACATCCTGTTTGGTAAAGTAGAGCGTCAGTGCAAACAAAGGAAACCCTCAATTAGATGGATTGACCCACTAGCCACAACAGTGGATTTAGACATACCGACAATCACGACGATGGCATAGGACTGGACAACGTTTTGTTCTGTTATTTATAAGGTCCCCATGAGTTGAAGATGACTCAATGGCAACCAACAACAACAATGGTAAAATTAAAGGCATCAGTATGGGAAAATATAGAAAACTATTTCGTGGCATTCTTTTTATGTTTCAGGGTGCTAACAGATAGATCAATATCAGATTGGAGCAATACTGCCCAACAGAATTTTCTGTGATGATAGAAACATTCTATGTCACTGCTGTCCAAAGCCACATGTGGGTACTGAACATTCAAAATGTACACTAGGGTACACTGCAGAGCTCCATCTTCAACCTCATCTCAGTCATCTTTACATTAAGGCCTTGGGTCAAGCAAGTCAGTGACAAAAATTTGGAAAGAGGGGTTAATACGTTAGAAAGAGAAATTGTGTCATACACACAAAATGTACATACATATTAAAGTGCTGGTACCAAACACATTTCGTGAAAATGAAAATACACAGACTAAAACAACAAACCAATAAAACCAAAACACTCAAGAGGACGGGATGATGATGGTATGGATTCACTGGCACACAAGCAGAGAAAAGAAAACAAAGCAGACTTTGACTGAAGCTCAACATGTCAACAGTATGAAACTGACTCCCCAAAGGAGCCTGTGCTGTCACAGCTTATATATAGATGGAAGCAGCTTTCAAAACAGAGAGGCTGGCTGCCCCGCCCCACCCCACAAAGGCTGATGGCTGCACCTGGTCAAAGGATTACATAAATCGGATCCCATACCAAAAGCAAGGCCTGGTGCAACTGGAGCTGACTTCATGAAAGGGAACAGGATGGTGTTGGTTCAAATCACGTTGGGGGCAGCTAAGGAAATGGCTAGAGAATTTACCTCAAAATATGGTGTGCCATAATGATTATCATCATATCCTGAAATATCTAGAAAAAGTCATGAGGAAGAGACATTTCATTTTTTCTTGTTCCCAAGTTAAAACAGTTAGATGTTAAAGGAAGGCAGATTTACTGTGAGAATAGGAAGAGCATTCAAAGAGAGCTGTCTGGAGGTGGAAAGGGTTATCCTGAGATGTAGTGAGTGCCGTATCACCAAAGATATCCAAGAACAACTCCAACCACCAGTATTTAGTGTTATTGTAAAGGGGTTCGGAGCACTGGTGGTGTAGTGGTTAAGAGTTACAGCTTCTAACCAAGAGGTCTACCAGCAGCTTCTTGGAAACCCTATGGGGCAGTTCTACTTTGTCCTATAGGGTCGCTATTAGTCTGAACCGACTGGATGGCAACTGGTTTGGTTTTTTTTTGGTTTTGTAAAGGGATTCAGATGAGAAGAGAGGCATGTGGGAGAGGTGTGGAAGTCTAAACATGAAATTGAAGTTTATGTAAAAATCATGTAAAGATCAATAAACTGAAAAGAAAGCAGCCTGATTTTTATAACATTACTATATAAATCAAAGGTGCAACTGGGAAGCAAACCCAGGTCTTCCAACCCGTGGTCCATTATTCTGCCCACCAGAATGGAGACATTCACATATTTTAAAGGTTACCTCCTTTCGCCTCAAATCATTGGTGGTGATGCCCATTAAACAAGTGATACTGTCTAGAGTTTCTTTATAAAACCAGTGCAGAGGTATACTTGAAAAAATATAATTTTGTAGACCTACTATTTTCTTTGAATTTGAGATAGATTGAGAATCTGACCATTAGAACAAGCAACTGTATAAAATATTTCAGTTTTATTTGTATTACTCATTATCCCTTCTTAAATGATGTTCTAGAAAATTATTCACTTTTCTAAGCAAGACTTAAAAATGCACTACTGTATAATCAAAAAACCAAAACAAACCTGTTGCCGTTGAGTCAATTCTGACTCACAATGACCCTACAGGACAGAGAAGAACTGCCTCATAGGGTTTCCAAGTAGTGGCTGGTGGATTTGAACTGCGAAACTTTCAGTTACCAGCCGAGCTCTTTATCACCGTGCCACCAGGGCTCCACTGTATAATAAGCCCTATGAAAAATATCATTTGTATTCCATCCTTGAATATATTTTAAATATATCAACCCCAAATATATAATAAATAATTCTGACAGACCAAAGCCCAGAGTCACTAGCCTGAAAAAATTATAGCAATTATAAATTATTTTAAAATGAAAATAAGGCTGCCTGATTTTCAGCATTGGTATTAGAGTTTGGCTTTTGAATCGTTTAAATTTATAAAATAACCTTTATGGTTGAAATGACGATAAATAATTCAACCACATTTTCAAAGTAAAAGAACAAAAGAATATGATCCTTCTCAATTTCACTAGACTATGTTCTCATTTTTCTAAACTCTTCTCTCTACTCAGTAAACCACAGAAGTGACATTAGTGACATATATGCAATTATTTTATATTTAAAAAAATGAAGCACAACAGTTGAAGCTAATTGGCTAAGGTCACACAACTATCCATGGGACAGCAAGTGTGGGAACTTGGGCTCCCTGACTCCCAGATTCCAACTCTTCCTACCCCTCCACTCCTGACTTTCCATCACAGCCACCCAATGGAATCTACAGACCCCCTGTGAATCTAGAGAGTAAACCTCCTCAATGGTTATTTTTCCCCCTAAATACCCAACAACTACAACAACAAAAAAAGAAAAAACCCATTGCCATAGAGTCGATTCCAACTCATAGTGGCCCTATAGGACAGGGTAGAGCTGCCCCATAGAGATTCCAAAGAGCTCCTGGTAGATTTGAACTGCTGACCTTTCGGTTAGCAGCTGTAGCTCTTAACTGCTGTGCCACCAGGGCTCCAAGACTGATCCAACAAGAAGCACAGCTTAAATATTTTTATTTTGTTTTTAGGTTCTGGATAAACACAGGTGAAAAGTTAAGAGCAAGACAAACTAAATCAAGCTGTACATCCTGTGATTTTATATAAAAAAGCTTCATAACTGGGTGGCACGAATGGTTAAGTGCTCAACCACTAACTGAAAGGTTGGCGGTTCAAACCCACCCAATGACACCTCAGAAAAAAGACACAGTGATCAGCTTCTAAAAAATCAGCCACTGAAAACTGTGTGGAGCACAGTTCTACTTTGCACATGTGGGGTTGCCATGAGTCAGAATCAACTAGAAGGCAACCGGTTTGGTCTTTTTGGTTTGGGCCATCAGCATTCTAGGTTCCATCCTAGTATCTACATTCTAGGAGGTGCTACAGGAAACAGAAAAGACAAAATCTCTGCTTCATGGTCTCATACTTCAGTCAGGTCAGACGAACAATAAATAAGTAAATATATCAAGTCTGTTAGAAAGTGGTAAGTGCTATGGAGAAAAACGAAAGTGGAGAAGGTGACATTTGGGATGACCCAAAGGAAGCAAGCGAGCTGTGAAGCTCTCTGGAAGCAGAAGGAACAGGAGAAAGCTCTATAGCAGAGCAGGACTGGAGTGGCCCTGGTCAGCAAGCCAGCCAGCATGGTGGAAGCCCAAGGACAGAAGGGGAAAGTAGCAGGAAATGAGATTGGAATGATATCAGGTAGGCCTTTGTAAGACTGGCCTACTGCTGGTACACAGCCTTCTCCCTACACCCATGTCACTCATATCCCAAACCCTGGGACCCTAGGCCTCTAAGAATAGAAGCCATCAAATAAAAAACAATCATGGTATTTTGGAAATATAAGAAATCATTTTTCTGTAGACTGGTGGTTTCCCAAAATCTATCTTCAAGTATAATGTGTTACTACAAAAAAAAACCTAGTGCCGTCGATTCGAACTGCCGACCCTTAATGTGTTACTATGGACAGTGAAAATGACATTATACATTGACCAGTATTAAAGATCTTAAGTGGTTACCAACCACATTATTTGAAACTATCTCTGTTGGGATACTCCTTACAGAAAACACAGCCTCATATGCAACAACAGAAACAAAGATGACTGGGGAAGAAATGTGTGCTGATTTAAATTCTATTTCATCAGTCATCATTCTTTATCTTCACAATATATTAAAAGATTTCAGTACTTTCATAGCTATGAATTTTGACTTTAAAAACTGGAATCCTAAACCACTGCAAGGTAGTTGGCTTGGGCTACTTCCCAGTGCTAAGAATTTTGCAGTTCAATAAAACTGAGAACTATATACTCATCATTCACTCAATGTTCCCTTGACCACAATTATGCCTAGATCCGCACAAGAAACCAAAGAAAGCACCCTGCCAGCAATAGTCCTTGCAGCTGGTCCTGAGGAGACTTTCCCTAAGAGCATTCCTGCAGCCACAGAGGTGCTAGGGAAGTGCCTGATGAATGCAGAGAAAGAAGCCTCGGCCTCAGCATGGAAGGGGCGGGAACCCAAGAAGGGCACATGGAGGACTGGACAGCTACAGAGAAGTCATTCTCCAGGTTTGTTTTCTCCCTTCCACAAATACACTCTATATATTTGGAAATCTGATAGAACTATACAAGCAGGCCCAACTTGGGGAAAAAAATCGTAAGTATGTTGCATATTGTTTTACATTGTGGGCCTGGGACTTTTGTTACCACAGAGATTGGGAAGAAAGATTCTATACACTTAGGATCATTAAGACTGACAAGAACCGTGATAGCTCTAATATCACTCTGCACTAAAAAAAGGTGAACATTTGCATAAAAACTGTATTCAAAATACATGGCTGATACAAATTTAAGGCCAAGCATACCTTTCTTCATTCAAAAAACAAAAATTAAAGTATAAAAATAACAACTGTCTTCGTTAATGATTCAAATTACCAAGTTTTAAATCCAGTGCATTGATTTACCACAAGTCTAAAGCATTCATCTGAACCTATATCAACAGTCATAACAGAAGGGATCAACTGGTAACCAACAGACTGGAGTTTTTAAATCCTCAACACTAGCTCTGTGATTCGGAGCAAACTAATCAATTCTTCTTAGCCTTAGTTCATTGACCTAAAAAATGAGACTATTAATAGCTCCTCTGACTTGTAAGGGTTAGAGACATCATACATAAAAGCATCTAGCACTCAATAAATCATACCAGTTTGCTTTAGAATCTGTTTTTGGTCAGATTCTACAGGCAGTGTGCCTGCCCTGATGAGCCACGGACACAAGCCCAGACCAGACTTCATGGGTGCAAGGATTCTGTCTGCTTGACTCACTGCTAGCTCCCCCTGGATAGCACAGTGCCTGGAATTTAAACAGTATTGAATAAATATTTTTTAGATTGGAAGGCAGAAAAGAAGACACATCATTACCCCCTTTGTAGTATTTTAAAAGCTGGGACTGACCTAAATTTTCTGCATCATTTCCTGCTCTACTAGTGCTAAGTAAAAGGAAGATCTTTAATTTCTTAAGGACATTTACCTAAAGTGGTAGAGATTTTTTTTTCAATTTGCACACACACATGTGTTAAGACGTTCCATACTTGAGACCTAAAAGGCCAAGGAATCAAAGGCATAAATATTCACAACCATAAACACTGTGTGCATCCCACAATGGGAAACGAGGAAAAAACAAGGCAAACCAAACTATAATACCAAGTACAGTACTAATATGAAGCAAAATGAATACTAACACACATAATGCTTAAGAAGCATGCTATCACTGTAGTGAAATGAAAGGCTGGCCTTGCAGGCACATTCCCACTCAATCAAGAGGGCAATGCCACAACGGGTGTCAGAAACATGCAAGTCAAACCCAGACCAGATGGACAAAGCACTTGTGGAACCCAACGTGTCAGCAGCTCTAAATAAGGCCCCAGCTGGCACAGTGTCAAACAATTTGGCCCACTTCCATAACAAGACAAAAGTCACTTTTGTTGCATGTCAAACGTGCTGAGGGGACAAGCAAGGGAAAACTGTTGGAATGTTGGAGGTACCCTGGGCAGTTAAAAAGAGCAACAATAAGTAATACTCGGTAATGCTCCTTGCATTACTAGTTACAAATAGTCATGAATTAACGGATGTTACAAGGATAGCTACAAGCTCAAGTAATGGACAAAATGAGTAGAATGGTAGCATCAGAGGTCCTTTAACTTCAGGGGGACAGAGAACGAAGACCAGCCCAAAGCTGATTTCTACGAGGTGGAGGTTAGATATATCTCTACTTCCCAACCCTTTGGATCAGAGATGGTCTTAAAATATTTTAAAAGGGGGAAATTTTAATCTGCATTACTCCAGAATAAAGACTATGAATGAGCGTAAATTTAATACATGTTAAGACTTCTCAAAATATAAGAAATATCTTACAATGTCCAAGTCTGCGTGCAAAGGAGAAAGCTTGTACCTGGAAATATTC
This sequence comes from Loxodonta africana, assembly GCF_030014295.1. Lineage (NCBI taxonomy): Eukaryota > Metazoa > Chordata > Mammalia > Proboscidea > Elephantidae > Loxodonta > Loxodonta africana. The sequence goes on from NC_087342.1 coordinate 40,314,894, forward strand.
CATCATATCGTACACAAAAATAATTCACCCAAAAGTTACCAAATGCCCATCATGTACAGGGTACTATAGTAATCTCTGGGGTAAAAATTTATCCATTCAATTTATGTGAAACAAGAATCTCACATTCTATTTTTTTTTTTTAAAGAAATAACTCGCTAACAGTTAGTGACAATAAAACATGTGAAGTGCAGTAATACCAATACAACCCAAGTGTTATAGGTGCCCAGAGTAGACCCTCTAGGGAAGGCACCAACGTAGTGCGAGAAAGACTGAACCTGGTGAACGAGATGATATCTAAAGTCCTTTTCGGTCACATAATTTCCGAAGAAAAAAGATTATTATGAAAGTCAAACATCACCAGTATATCAACAGGTGGCAGATAACTGTTCCCAAGTTGCCATCTCACCCTTCTTCAAAATAAGCTCATCCCTTAGCACATTAATGTTTGAAAGTTAGTTCTAACTCCATTACCAACAATCTAGCCAATATTTTAAGTGCTATAAAACTAAGTATGAGTCGGAATCGACTCGAGGGCACTGGGTTTTTTTTTTTTTTTCTTCTTTATAAAACTAAGAGAGATATTTTACAGAGAATGTAGAGAGTAAAGCAAAAGTATTGAGACATATTTACACCACTTCAGGCATCTTAGTTGACTTTTAGTTGTATTTGCACAAACATATACCATAAGCATACGCCTTTCTATTATTATCCCATTTTACAGAAAGGAAAATTAAAGTACATAATATTAAACACCTTGCCCAAGTACACTCATCTAGGAAGGAACAGAATTAGTACTTGAATCGAGGCAGTTGCTTGAGAACCTCATTCTGAACCCCTACACTCCACTGCCTCCCATGATAACAAGAGCCTAGCAAGGGAGACTCTGGTAGCTCAAGCTCAGCCAAACCATCTAGTCGCTATCAGACTGTGACTGCAACTAAGAGAGCTGATACGGAACCAACCATGTTATACCATGCCTGGCGCGGGACTGAAGGCTACCTGTCTTTCTTCACACAGCCATTCATTAGTCATTTGTCAAATATTTATTCAGTACCAAGCCGCAAGTGATCACGGGGATGGCCCAGGGTTGGTGAACATTTTTTTCTGTTGTGCAAGGGGTGGCCATGAATCTGGGACCTCCTTGATGACAGCTAACAGCAGCAGCAGCTTATATGCTAGGGACCCGAGCATCGCGTTCACGGTCTCCCGAGCAGTGGCTCTACACATTTGTGGGCCGTGGACCTCTTTGGCAATCTATGAAGTCTAAAGACCCTTTCTCAGAATAATGTTTTTAAAGATATAAAATGCAAAAAAAGTCCCAAAGGAACCAAGTTACATTGACGTACCATTATCAAAATATTACGAAAAGCACATTTATGACTAGCACCTTTACTAATGATCTAGAAATTTGATGGAGGAAGTGGGAAGAGCTGAGGCTGGAAAGGTAATAAAATATACTAACCAAAAATATTGCTTTATATATATGTTTACAGACATATTAATACTAAGAACCTGTTAAAAGAGATTATCAAAGACCATATGACAAAAGTTAGAAGACCTCGAAAGCCAGCTCTAAGTATGCCGTGGCTCTCTAACCCAAAAGCCTCCCTCAGTCTCAATTCTCTTGACCATATCAGCACTCTTGGATACCCATGACTCCCTTTTCCTTGGTTTCAAGGACCCTACACCTACCTTCATCTCCTCCTGACTTTTCCACTCTTCCTTCTCTATTCATTCCCCTAGTTCTTCCTCCAATTTGTGAACACAAACATGGCTAAAGATTTCTTAATCAAGTGCCTGTCACTGAGCCAGTGTCCCACAGGACATGGTGTGGTAAACTAGCTGGCCCTCATGGTACTCACCCCCCCACCCCCAGTACATACCATAGTTACTCTGAAGTCATGTATCTCACTCTTGCTTATACACAGAAGTCATGCCCCTGCTTTAGAAATGACTCCCTAAGGCCCAAATAACAGATTCCCATCAAGCAGAGGCAAAGAGCATCATCTTTTTTCAATGGCTTCCTTCATCCATTATCCACATATGCACAGCAACTCTTCAGAATCTAGGTATCCTAATGAGTGTGCCCACTCCCAACCCTACCTACATACAAATGTTAACTGCATTAAAACCATAAGTATAAGCCTCAACTCCTAAATTCAACTGCCTACAAAGTGCCAAATTACAAATTCCTAACACACAGCGCATAGAGCCCTGGTGGTACAGTGGCTAAGCGTTCGGCTGCTAACCAAAAGGTCGGCAGCTCGAATGTACCAGCCACTCCTTGGAAACCCTATGGGGCAGTTCTACTCTGTCTTGTAGGGTCACTATGAGTCGGAATCGACTGGACGGCAGAGGGTTTTTAAACACATAGTGCATAGGGGGTGGCACCTGTCTTTTCTTTCTCTGCATACCTTTCTGCTTTCTTATCCTGGTGCGTTGAACTTATCTAAGAAACCCTAAGGATCCCCTTTATTCCTCTGGTATAAAGGTGAGAGGAGTCAGGGCTGTGTGCAGCACTCCGTGATGCCTTCCCCTGAACCCATCTCCTCTAAAGATCATGAATTTCTGAAGGGCAGAAACATGTGTCGAGTCCGCACATTTGCCTTGTTACATAACAGGAACTTAGGGAATGCTGGATGAGTGAACGGAGGGCAAAGCAAATGCAGGAGACTGGAGTTGTACCAGGGACTGGCTCTCGAACAAAGACCATGCTTTTTATCTTCTCCAATGATTCAACCAAAGCCTTAAAAAGCTGTGAAAAGCAATGGTATATGGACTTTACTTTAAAAAAAAAAAAAAAAAGAACTAAAATTCTAAATCCTCAAGCCCCAAACTTGCTGCTCAAGCATTTAGCTGCCTACACTGCCTGATTTGAAATTTCCAAGACAGCAAAATGGCAAGTGATACGGTGAAGACTGAATGCCAACTCAAAGATGGTCAAATCTCATGCTTCTGACTGTTAATGTGATTTGGGCAGTTCACACCACATACCCACGCCTCATTTCCTTCATTTCTCAAATGCAAAGGCCACTATTAAGGTCCCAAAGTGAAAAAGAATGATAGTCAGAATCAACTTGATAGCCACTAACAACAGAAACAGAGCCTTCCGTGAATCTGTAGAGCTAATGTTAATTAACAAAGAACTCAAGACCGGAGTTAGAGGGTTCACACCAGAGTAGGAGGGTATGAGGATGTGTGAGGGTATGTGGGGGGTGTGTGTGTGTGTATGTGTGTGGTGTGTGTGTGTGGTGTGAGTGTGCGTGGGTAGGTGTGGTGTGGTGTAGTGTGTGTGATGTGTATGTGTGGTATGTGTGTAACGTGTATGCGGGGGGTGGAGTGGAGTGTATATGTGATGTGTATGTATGTGTGCAGTGTATGTGTGGGTGTGTATGGGGGTGTAGTGTGTATGTGATGTGTGAGTGTGATACGTGTGGTGTGCATGTGTGTGTATGCCACAGTGTATGTGCGGTGTAGTGTATGTATGGTCTGTTGGTGTGAGTAAATGTGTGATGAGGGGGGAGTGTGTATGATGGGTGTGGTGTGTGTGTGTGTGCGCAAGTGGCCACGGATATGTTTTAGACACTTAACTTTTCCTTTACACAATAGGAAACTCATGCTATAGGACAAAACCAACATTAATTTATTACCAAAGCAATTTATTTTGCTTCGACAATTTAGATCCTCTAAAATGTATATGGAGCCCTGGTGGCACAGTGGTTAACACCTATGGCTGCTAAACAAAAGGTCGGCAGTTTGAATCCACCAGCCGCTCCTTGGAAACCCTGTGGGGCAATTCTACTCTGTCCTACAGGGTCGTTATGAGTCGGAGTCACCTTGACAGCAATGGGTTTGGTTTTTGGTTTAAAATGTATAAACATTTAAAATAAAAAAGGATAGGGAAAAAAAATCTCTCCCCACCTGTCAACATCACTATCTCTCCAAGGTCCAGCAGGTGCTTTTCACAACACATTTAGATAAAAGTAAGATGTCCACAGAGCTTTGGGGTGTCTGACAACAAGTTGACTAATCTTTTTTTTTTTAATAGAACTGATAAAAATGGAAATACCATTGCTCCAAAACAGACTGGAATTTCCAATCTTCTCAAAGACATTAGACGCCTAAGCTATAAATTTTGGTTTCATAGCAGTAGGGAGTAGACTGTGGGAGTTCTGGTTTTGTTTCTGAGGAACCACTTTCTACAAACTAAAGTTTAAGGAAAGATACTGGAAGTCCTCCAAAATCAATCTTCTTTCAATGTCATCGTTTTAGGACAAGCAGCAGATCCTTCACACTGCATGGAACACAATCCATAAAAGCCAAGAACAACAGGCATGACTTTTTCGAGATGAGAATTTAGCGGAGGCAAACACAATGGAGGACCTGTACGCTGCTGGAAGAACGACATTTTCACTTTGTTATTCACTGTGCTCTAATCTGAACCCTATCTTCCCATTCCAAATGCTATTTCAGTGTCTGAAATCGACACAGCTAGAAAAATCACAGACCCATCTGTGAATTTCTACCCCTTAAATTAGATGAGTGTGTGACCTTTCCCTATCTCGGGTTCAGATATTCTGTATTAATAACCTGTTTTCTTTTTGCATATATTCTTTTTATCCATCTGAGGCTCAATGACCCTTCCCTGAAAATATCAACTAAGGGTTTTGTTTTCAATATTGGAATGTTTAGATTAGACAGTCAGTACACAGGGAAAATGAATACAGCTCCCACCTGCAGCAACTCCTGTTAATTTATGCACATGCCACTTATGGCTGAATTCACCAGGGCACCTCGGGAGCAGCTCTGGACTTGGAGGAGGCCTCCTTTCTAGGCATATTAAGTTACTCTTCCTCACTGTGGCATCCTGGACAGTCAGAGCATCAAGCCTCCAGAACACAAAGAAGTTGCTTAGCAGACAACAGGAAAGGGACATATTTAGTATTCACGAAATGGTATTCTGCTTATAAGGCTACCTTTTAACTGGTGCTTGTTCAATGGCACTTTCTGATTCCAGTCACATAAATATGCTAACCTTCAGCAAATAAGTCAACTTAGAATTAACTACCCTGGGAACACTGAAATCACCCTTCCCTCAGAAATCCTTAATAATGTCCCTTTTGATCTTCACTCTTCCATGTCTGGGTGCCAACGCAGAATAGGCTTTCGGAGTCCTGTGGCACAAGAGGACAGTATCTTCCAGTTATTATACTCTCCACTTAGTGAGCTTTTTAAACCTGGTGTTCCTCCAATCCTGATGCCTCGTTCTTTTTCATATAGTCCAGCTTCTCGGATAGGACCCTCGATTTTCTATAAAATTGATATAATAACCCCTATTTAATAGGGTTTTGTATAGAGGCATACAGTATTCTCACAAACTATTGCAATATTTTCTAAGACTTTATTTATAAACGTGTTAGTAAACATTGGATGTCAAGATTCTCAGTGAGAAAACCATGTTCTATTTTTAAACTCCTGAAGAAAAAAAAAAGGTAAAGATAAAATTAAGACTTTTGTATAAATACCAAAAAAAAAAAAAAAAGGTTGCCATCAAGTCCATTCTGACTTATAAGGACCCTATAGGACAGAGCAGAACTGCCCCATAGGGTTTCCAAGGAGCAGCTGGTGGATTCGAACTTCTGATCTTTTGGTTAGCAGCTGAGCTCTTAACCACTTCACCACACAAGACCCACCACAATCTAACTGGTACAAGCCAGGCTTCACAGGGCATGATGTACTCACTCACTCTTCCAGGCCTCCTAACACTTTGAATTAAGGCAATCTTCTCTTTTTTAGAAAAATTCAGGGTAGGTTAGTGACTCTCATTTGCATCGGTTCTAACAAAGTCTTTGGAAGTCTAGAATTGATATGCTTATTACTGGCATGTCCCCCACCCCCTGAGCAAAATGATATACACAAAGGTGAGCTCTCAGATGTACCATCCTCTTGAAAGGGGTCTAACTCCAGGAGGAGTACCAGAGAGCAGAATAGGTGTACCTCTTAACCTAACACCCAGCTCACTGGCACCACTCCACGCACTTCAAATGTAGCCACAATGGGGAACAGCTTAATTGTTCTAACATGATCTTAAACTATTTCTACTGTTTATCCTATGTATGGAAATTGCATAATAACATTCAAGATGATCAAAAATAATGAGATTAAAAGACACGTGATCAGGACTTTGAAGGGGTTCATTCAGTTGGAACCTCTGCTGATAATACGCATTTCTAACAAGTTCCCAGGTGATGGTAATGCTGCTGGCTAGGGACCAATTCTAAGAAACACTAGTAGAGCAGTGGTTTTCAACATTTATTATGCATAAGAATCATCTGTGGACCTTGTTAAAACATAGATTCTGAGAGGGGGGCCAAGATGGCGGACTAGGTGGACGCTCCCGCGGATCCCTCTTGCAACAAAGACTCGGAAAAACAAGGGAATCGATCACATACATAACAATCTATGAACTCTGAACAACAAGCACAAACTTAGAGACGGAGGATGAACAAATACGGGCAGACAGCGACTGTTTTCAGAACTAGGAGCCAGCGCACCAGGCAGGTGACCTTCGGAGCTCGATCTGGGGCAGAGCCCAGGGGGGCAGACGGCACAGAAAGGGGGCCCACCCCTTCCCCCCCGAACCCATCCCGGGAGGAAGCCTAGCAGGTTGGCGCGGGCGGCGTAGGGGCGCAGCCGGAGGGAGAAACACCCGGGAGGCAGTGACTGATCTGAGAGGGGGGAGAACAGCGTCCCAGCTGGGGTGCCCTGCTGTCCGCCGGGAGTTAGGCGAGAAGCCGACGGGGCGCGCGCGGGGGGGGGGGTCAGCTGTGTTTCCCTGGAGTGACCCCAGGGCCGGGCCCACGCGTTCGTGCGGGAGGACGCGCACCCAGTCCGCGCGTGTGGCACGGCACACCAGAGGGAGAAATCCCCGGAGGTGTCTGGTCTCAAAACAGGGAAAGCAGCATCCCAGACGGGGAGCCATTCCGCTGCGATCTGGGCACGCGCGCGCGCGCGCGGGCGGGGCATGAGCGCGGGGTCCATTTTTATTACCCTGAATTGACCCAGAGGGCGGGAACACCTGGTGGTGCGAGTGACGCCCTCCCAGTTTGCGCGAGAGGTGCGGCACACTGGAAGGAGAAGTCCCCGGGAGGAACTGATTGGTCCCAAAGCGCAGAAAGTAGCATCCCAGACAAAGTGCCGCCCTGCTGGGGCTTGGGCGCGCGCACGAGCGGGCCGTGAGCGCGGAGTCCATTTTTATTGCCCTGAATTGACCCAGGGGGCAGGCCCACCTGGCCGTGCGGAGGAACTGATTGGTCCCAAAGCGCAGAAAGTAGCATCCCAGACAGAGTGCCGCCCTGCTGGGGCTTGGGCACGCGCGGGCGGGGCGTGAGCGCGGAGTCCATTTTTATCGCCCTGAATTGACCCAGGGGGCGGGCCCACCTGGCCGTGCGGAGGAACTGATTGGTCCCGAAGTGCAGAAAGTAGCGTCCCAGACGGGGTTCCGTCCTGCTGGGGCTTGGGCGCGCGCACGAGCGGGGCGTGAGCACGGAGTCCATTTTTATTGCCCTGAATTGACCCAGGCGGCGGGCCCACCTGGCCGTGCAGGTGACGCCAACCCAGTTCGCGCGAGAGGTGTGGCGCTCCGGAAGGAGAAGTCCCGGGGAGGAAGTGACTGGTTTCCCGAACAGGGAAAGCAGCGTCTCAACCCGGAAGTCATCCCGCTGGGATTTGGGCGCGCGCACAGGCGGGGCGTGACCGCGGGATCTAATTATAATCGCCTGAATAGACCCTGGGGGCGGGCCCACCCGTTCGTGCGGGAAACGCCCACCCAGTGCCCACGAGCGGTGCCGCGCACCGGAGGAAGTCCCCAGGAGGAAGGGACTGGTTTCCGAGCAAGGAAAGCAGTGTCCTAGCCAGGGACCCGTCCAGCCCAGATTTTGGCAAACGGGGGCGGAGCGTGAACGTGGTGTTCAGCTCTATATTCTGTGGTGCTACACTCCTAGCTCTCAGATCCCTCCCCCACCCTCCCCAGGCGACCCCATTAACATCCGAATACCCGGAGCCAGAGAGAGAATTCAGATAGGGATCTGACTGCATTTTTTTTAGCTGACTACTTGGAAAATCTAGTTTCCCAGTGATGGCTCGGAGACAGCAGTCCATATCAAACCACATAAAGAAACAGACCATGACAGCTTCTCCAACCCCCCAAACAAAAGAATCAAAATCTTTCCCAAATGAAGATACAATCCTGGAATTATCAGATACAGAATATAAAAAACTAATTTACAAAATGCTTAAAGATATCACGAATGAAATTAGGATAAATGCAGAAAAAGCCAAGGAACACACTGATAAAACTGTTGAAGAACTCAAAAAGATTATTCAAGAACATAGTGGAAAAATTAACAAGTTGCAAGAATCCATAGAGAGACAGCATGTAGAAATCCAAAAGATTAACAATAAAATTACAGAATTTGACAACGCAATAGAAAGTCAGAGGAGCAGACTCGAGCAATTAGAATGTAGACTGGGACTTCTGGAGGACCAGGGAAACAACACCAACATAGCTGGAAAAAAATCAGATAAAAGAATTAAAAAAAATGAAGAAACCCTAAGAATCATGTGGGACTCTATCAAGAAGGATAACTTGCGAGTGATTGGAGTCCCAGAACAGGGAGGGGGGACAGAAAACACAGAGAAAATAGTTGAAGAACTCCTGACACAAAACTTCCCTGACATCATGAAAGAAGAAAGGATATCTATCCAAGATGCTCATCGAACCCCATTTAAGATTGATCCAAAAAGAAAAACACCAAGACATATCATCATCAAACTTGCCAAAACCAAAGACAAACAGAAAATTTTAAAAGCAGCCAGGGAGAAAAGAAAGGTTTCCTTCAAGGGAGAATCAATAAGAATAAGTTCAGACTACTCAGCAGAAACTATGCAGGCAAGAAGGGAATGGGACGACATATACAGAGCACTAAACGAGAAAAACTGCCAACCAAGGATCATATATCCAGCAAAACTCTCTCTGAAATATGAAGGAGAAATTAAGATATTTACAGATAAACACAAGTTTAGAGAATTTGCAAAAACTAAACCAAGACTGCAAGAAATGCTAAAGGAGATTGTTTGGCCTGATGACCAATAATATCAGGTACCAGCACAATACAAGGTCACAAAACAGAACGTCCTGATATCAACGCAACTCAAACAGAGAAAGCACAAAAACAAACAAATTAAGACTAATTCTAAAAAATAAATAAATAAACAAAATAATACACACAACAGGAAATCATGGAAATCAATAGCTAAACGATCAAAATAATCAAAAAGAGGGACTAAATATAGGAGGCATTGAACTGCCAGATGGAGAGTGATACAAGGCGAAATAGAAGGATACAAGTTAGGGTTTTACTTAGAAAAATAGGGGTAAATAAAAAGGTAACCACAAAAAGGAATATCAATTCCATAACTCAAGAAAAAAGCCAAGAAAAACGTAACGACTCAATAAACACAAAGTTAAACATTATGAAAATGAGGATCTCACAAGCTACTAAGAAAAACGTCTCAGCACAAAAAAGCATGTGGAAAAATGAAATGGCCAACAACACACATAAAAAGGCATCAAAATGACAGCACTAAAAACTTACTTATCTATAATTACGCTGAATGTAAATGGACTAAATGCACCAATAAAGAGACAGAGAGTCACGGACTGGATAAAAAAACACGATCCATCTATATGCTGCCTACAAGAGACACACCTTAGACTTAGAGACACAAACAAACTAAAACTCAAAGGATGGAAAAAAGTATATCAAGCAAACAATAAGCAAAAAAGAAGAGGAGTAGCAATATTAATTTCTGACAAAATAGACTTTAGACTTAAATCCGCCACAAAGGATAAAGAAGGACACTATATAATGATAAAAGGGACAATTGATCAGGAAGACATAACCATATTAAATATTTACGCACCTAATGACAGGGCTGCAAGATACATAAATCAAATTTTAACAGAATTGAAAAGTGAGATAGACACCTCCACATATATAGTAGGAGACTTCAACACACCACTTTCGGAGAAGGACAGGACATCCAGTAAGAAGCTCAACAGAGACACGGAAGACCTACTTACAACAATCAACCAACTTGACCTCATTGACTTATACAGAACTCTCCACCCAACTGCTGCAAAATATACTTTTTTTTCTAGCGCACATGGAACATTCTCTAGAATAGACCACATATTAGGGCATAAAACAAATCTTTGCAGAATCCAAAACATCGAAATATTACAAAGCATCTTCTCAGACCACAAGGCAATGAAGCTAGAAATCAATAACAGAAAAACTAGGGAAAAGAAATCAAATACTTGGAAAATGAACAATACCCTCCTGAAAAAAGACTGGGTTATAGAAGACATCAAGGAGGGAATAAGGAAATTCTTAGAAAACAACGAGAATGAAAATACTTCCTATCAAAACCTCTGGGACACAGCAAAAGCAGTGCTCAGAGGCCAATTTATATCGATAAATGCACACATACAAAAAGAAGAAAGAGACAAAATCAGAGAACTGTCCCGACAACTTGAGCAAATAGAAAGTGAGCAACAAAAGAATCCATCAGGCATCCGAAGAAAACAAATAATAAAAATTAGAGCTGAACTAAATGAATTAGAGAACAGAAAAACAATTGAAAGAATTAACAAAGCCAAAAGCTGGTTCTTTGAAAAAATTAACAAAATTGATAAACCATTGGCTAGACTGACTAAAGAAAAACAGGAAAGGAAACAAATAACCCGAATAAGAAACGAGAAGGACCACATCACAACAGAACCAAATGAAATCAAAAGAATCATATCAGATTACTACATAAAATTGTACTCTAACAAATTTGAAAACCTAGAAGAAATGGATAAATTCTTGGAACAACACTACTTACCTAAACTAACACATACAGAAGTAGAACAACTAAATAGACCCATAACAAAAAAAGAGATTGAAATGGTAATCAAAAAACTCCCAACAAAAAAAAGTCCTGGCCCAGATGGCTTCACTGCAGAGTTCTACCAAACCTTCAGAGAAGACTTAACACCATTACTATTGAAGGTATTTCAAAGTATAGAAAAAGACGGAATACTACCCAACTCATTCTATGAAGCCACCATCTCCCTGATACCAAAACCAGGTAAAGACATTACAAAAAAAGAAAATTTTAGACCTATATCCCTCATGAACATAGATGCAAAAATCCTTAATAAAATTCTAGCCAATAGAATCCAACAACACATCAAAAAAATAATTCACCCTGATCAAGTGGGATTTATACCAGGTATGCAAGGCTGGTTTAATATCAGAAAAACCATTAATGTAATCCATCACATAAATAAAACAAAAGACAAAAACCACATGATCTTATCAATTGATGCAGAAAAGGCATTTGACAAAGTCCAACACCCATTTATGATAAAAACTCTCACCAAAATAGGAATTGAAGGAAAATTCCTCAACATAATAAAGGGCATATATGCAAAGCCAACGGCCAATATCACTCTAAATGGAGAGAACCTGAAAGCATTTCCCTTGAGAACGGGAACCAGACAAGGATGCCCTTTATCACCGCTCTTATTCAACATCGTACTTGAAGTCCTAGCCAGGGCAATTAGGCTAGACAAAGAAATAAAGGGTATTCAGATTGGTAAGGAGGAAGTAAAGCTATCACTATTTGCAGATGACATGATCGTATACATGGAAAACCCTAAGAAATCCTCCAGAAAACTACTGAAACTAATAGAAGAGTTTGGAAGAGTCTCAGGATATAAAATAAACATACAAAAATCACTTGGATTCCTCTACATCAACAAAAAGAACACCGAAGAGGAAATAACCAAATCAATACCATTCACAGTAGCCCCCAAGAAGATAAAATACTTAGGAATAAATCTTACCAAGGAAGTAAAAGACCTATACAAAGAAAACTATAAAACTCTGCTACAAGAAATTCAAAAGGACACGCTTAAATGGAAAAACATACCCTGCTCATGGATAGGAAGACTCAACATAGTAAAAATGTCTGTTCTACCAAAAGCCATTTATACATACAACGCACTTCCAATCCAAATACCAATGTCATACTTTAAGGGAATAGAGAAACAAATCACTAACTTCATATGGAAAGGAAAGAATCCCCGGATAAGCAAAACATTACTGAAAAAGAAGAAGAAAGTGGGAGGCCTCACCCTACCTGATTTCAGAACCTATTATATAGCTACAGTAGTCAAAACAGCCTGGTACTGGTACAACAACAGGCACATAGACCAATGGAACAGAATTGAGAATCCAGATATAAATCCATCCACGTATGAGCAGCTGATATTTGACAAAGGACCAGTGTCAGTCAATTGGGGAAATAATAGTCTTTTTAACAAATGGTGCTGGCATACCTGGATATCCATTTGCAAAAGAATGAAACAGGACCCATACCTCACACCATGCACAAAAACTAACTCCAAGTGGATCAAAGACCTAAACATAAAGACTAAAACGATAAAAATCTTGGAAGAAAAAATAGGATCTACCCTAGGAGCCCTAATACAGGGCATAAACAGAATACAAAACATTACCAAAAATGATGAAGAGAAACCCGATAACTGGGAGCTTCTAAAAATCAAACACCTATGCTCATCTAAAGACTTCACCAAAAGAGTAAAAAGACCACCTACAGACTGGGAAAGAATATTCAGCTATGACATCTCAGACCAGCGCCTGATCTCTAAAATCTACATGATTCTGTCAAAACTCAACCACAAAAAGACAAACAACCCAATCAAGAAGTGGGCAAAGGATATGAACACACATTTCACTAAAGAAGATATTCAGGCAGCCAACAGATACATGAGAAAATGCTCTCGATCATTAGTCATTAGAGAAATGCAAATTAAAACTACGATGAGATTCCATCTGACACCAACTAGACTGGCATTAATTCAAAAATCACAAAATAATAAATGTTGGAGAGGCTGCGGAGAGACTGGAACTCTCATACACTGCTGGTGGGATTGTAAAATGGTACAACCACTGTGGAAATCCATCTGGCGTTATCTTAAACAGTTAGAAATAGAACTACCATACAAACCAGAAATCCCACTCCTCGGAATATACCCTAAAAATACAAGACCCTTCACACAAACAGATATATGCACACCCATGTTTATTGCAGCTCTGTTTACAATAGCAAAAAGCTGGAAGCAACCAAGATGTCCATCAACGGACGAATGGGTAAATAAATTGTGGTATATTCACACAATGGAATACTACGCATCGATAAAGAACAGTGACGAATCTCTGAAACATTTCATAACATGGAGGAATCTGGAAGGCATTATGCTGAGCGAAATGAGTCAGTTGCAAAAGGACAAATATTGTATAAGACCACTATTATAAGATCTTGAGGAATAGAAAAAACGGAAAAGAACACATACTTTTGTGGTTACAAAGGGGGGAGGGAGGGAGGGAGGGAGGGAGAGGGCTTTTTATTGATCAATCTGTAGATGGGAACTGCTTTGGGTGAAGGGAAAGACAACACTCAAAACAAGGAAGGTCAGCCTAATTGGACAGGATTAAAAGTAAAGAGGTTTCCGAGATAAAATGAAAGCTTCAAAGGATAGCGAAGCAGGGGCTGGGGTCTGGGGAACTTGGTTTGAGAGGACTTCTAAATCAATGGGCAAAACAATTCTATTATGAAAACACTCTGCATCCCACTTTGAATTGTGGCACCTGGGGTCCTAAATGCCAACAAGCAGCCATCTAAAATACATTAATTGGTCTCAACCCACCGGGAGCAAAGGCAAAGGAAGAACACCAAGGTCACACGACAACTAAGAACCCAAGAGACAGAAAGGGCCACTTGAACCAGAGACCTACAATATCCTGAGACCAGAAGAACAAGTTGGTGCCCGGCCACAATCGATGTCTGCCCTGTCAGGGAACACAACAGACAACTCCTGAGGGAGCAGGAGACCAATGGGATACAGACCCCAAATTCTCATTAAAAGACCACACCTAATGGTATGATTGCGACTAGAGGAATCCCAGAGACAATGCTCCCCAGAACTTCTGATGGCACAGGACAGGAACCAACCCCGAAGACAAATCATCAGGCATGAAAAGGACTGGTCAGTGGGGGGGAGAGAGATACTGATGAAGAGCGAGCTAATTAAATCAGGTGGACACGGGAGAGTGTGTTGGCAACTCTTGACTGGAGGGGGGATGGGAAGATAGAGAGAGATGGAAGAAGGTAAAATTGGCACGAAACGAGAGACTGTAAGGGCTGACTCAATAGGGGGAGAGCAAGTGGGAGAAGGGAGTAAGATGTATGTAAACCTACATGTGACAGACTGATTGGAATGGTAAATGTTCACTTGAAGCTTAATAAAAATTAAAAAAAAAAAAAAAAACATAGATTCTGACTCAGTATATCTGGGGTGGAAACGCAAATTCTCAGCAGGGGTTTGAACCAGAAGGAACTCGTTGTAAGCCCTGCACGTGATACATACGTGTTCCCTACTTTTCACACACCTCATGTACACACACAAACTCAAACAATGGAAATGTATGTACTTTCCAAGGCCCTTCACTTGAAAAGCATTTATCACAGTTTCACTTAACACCTACTTCCCCTGATGCAGTTCTAATATTTTCTCCTCAGAGTTAGGAAAATTAAAAGAGCACAAACTTAAAAGCTGAAGACCTCTGTTCTTTTCCTGATCAATCTGCTATCCTAATCTCCATGTCTGAGTTCTCCAAGGAATGAGATTCCAAAACAGCCGGGCACATTCAGAAGCTAAGGAAGTAAAGCAGAAGGCCACTGCTGCTGACCTGGTTAGCTGCCCGGGCACCTGCATAACTGACAGAACCTCCACCCAGGAGCTCCGCCAACAGCCAGGTCTGCTCCCCACCCTTCCACGTCATGATGGAGTTTTCATGGAGGATGAAAAACTCAACTCACAGTCTTGATCAAAAAATCCTAAAATTCTATTTTAAATCCTAAAATTGAAAGGGCTGTATGAGAGCATCCAACCTAACGTTTTTCAAACTGACAGTGATAGTTGTGGGTCATGAGAACTATTTACTGAATGGTATTTCTTAAAAATAAAGACTATATTGCACATTTGGGGGCCCTGGCGGCATAGTGGTTAAGCACCTGGCTGTTAACCCAAAGGTCGGTGGTTCAAATCCACCAGCCAATGCTTAGAAACCCTATGGGGCAGTTCTACTCTGTCCTACAGGGTTGCTGTGAGTGGGAATCGGCTCGACAACAGGTTTGGTTTGGTTTTGTTATTGCACACTGCAAGGACGTATGCTTTGTGAAACGTCGTTTTCAATACACGCACACACGTTCACTGGCATGTTTTATAAAATGTATTTCTTACTCTGGGCAGCAGTCAAAACACTTTGAAAACATTAATCTAACCCAAAACCCTTATTTGACAGGTAATAAAATTGAGGTCCAAAGAAGTTAAGAGACTTTCCCGGGATCACACAACTTGTTACTGGCAAGTACTCAAACCTAATTATTCTTCAAAATAAGATGTTTTTTTAAAAAACATACACAATCCCATCCCCTATAATTCTTAAAAAAAAAAAAAAAATTCCATTAAACCTCATCCTTTATCTAACACACATTATTAGGCAGGTATTTGTAAATTTTTCAGTCAGTGAATTGAAGATAAGCAATTTAAACAATTTCTCAATTCAGTTGACAAATCTGGGTTCCAAGGGTAAAATTAGACAATGAGGTTTTTAATCAATACAAGATCATTAACATAAAAAGACTTTAACACAATGTCAGGCACTTAGTAAACGCTAGTACCTTCCCTAATCACACCTCCTTTACTTTGAGCCTAGATGGAGCCCAGGTCATCCAAGACACCACAAGTTCCCCATAACAGCTGAGCTTACTATCCAAAAGCTGTATCTAGCAGTCTCTAGCATAACCCTAAGAAAACACGAAAACCAAAGAAACACCCTGAGTCATCAAATGGATTCTAAAATTAAATGAAAGGGGCAGGAAAACAGATCCAAAACAACTATTTAGGAAGGAAGAATCAAATCCCTTCAAAGTATTAGCTATGATGCTTTGGTTAATTCTATCTGCTTTGAAGATTGGCCCAGGAGTTGAAGGTTGTGCCTTTGCCCTCAGAAAGCTAATTTCCTCTTGATTTTATTATAAGGTCTCAGATTTTTCATACGTTTTCATGCCATTTTGGGTATTTTTAATAGCACTACTGCTTATTGGGCCATTCTATCATCAAGTAATTTTAAAATTACAGGATATTATCATTTACTATTGATCACTGACAGATACGTTCAAGTAGAGGTCTATTTTTACCAAAACACCCCAGTTAAGTGGAGGGTAGGCATTCCAACACCCCACATTAACAGAAATTATTTCAACTTAAAAATAAAGAAATAGCTAAAGCTAAAATAAACAACATTCAAGATGTAATGAATCGTAAGTCAAAATCATAAATCAAAATTATATGTCTCAAGGACAGTTCTGGGTAGAGAAAGCCAAATTAATGAATACTTATCAAATGCCTTTTATATGTAAAGTACTGTGCTAAACCCTATATTTTAGGCAAATGCAGGTAATTGTAAAAGTTATACTTGGCCATGTAACCCTTTGCACTCATAGATGCTTTTCGTATTGCCTATGTATTTTCAAGTACCTACACCATAGTGAGGAACCCTGGTGGTACAGTGGCTAAAGCGCTCAGCAGCTAACTGAAAGGTCGGCATTTTGAACCCACCAGCTGCTCCACAGGAGAAGGATATGGTAGTCGGCTTCCACAAAGATTTCAGCCTTGGAAACCCTGTGGGGCAGCTCTACTCTGTCCTAAAGGGTTGCTATGAGTTGGACCCGACTGGACAGCAGTGAGTTAGGTTTTGGTTTTACCTATAACATACAGGTATCTGCATTCTGGGCGTGGGAGGTCTGAGGGAGGGAGGGGTTTTCTAAATCATATAGACCGTAAAAGGGCAGGAACACAGGCAGCCCTGTAAACATACCCTTTCAAATCAGCCGGTTGAGCACACATCTGAGAAGCTGCTTATTTGTTCAAGCGGCAGATGGAGATCCAATTTTCCAATCTCCAAAATCACTCCCAGATCCCAGATTAGTCAATTACCCTTCATGTCACAGTAGGTAGCTATAATAAAATAACTCAAATAAAATTCTCAAATTCAACTTTCCAGAAGTAAGAGGGTAGGTTTACATACAGCTTGGGCAAACCAGAGAGGGCCCTCCCCTCATTAGAGGCTTTCCCAACACATCACACGTGAAAGGACCAGCCCTGCAATTATCAGACAAAACACAGCCCAGTGCAGCAGTCAGTACAGCATGTAGGGGCCCCATCACTCTCAAAGGCAAACACCCTAAACACGCTCACATTTAGCAAAGCTAGCTTCTTCTACAACCCTGTTTCACCAAAGTCACAGAATCCTTCAGTTTATCCAAGTATCCTCCCTTCATTGGAAGAAATGAACAATTATTTTTTATGGGTTAGAAATCTTTAAGACAACCTCAGGCCCATTCCCATGTCCCCCTCTTTTTCTGTTTCCTTCCTACCCATTTCTCTAGGTGTCTGTTACACACTGAGTCATCCTTCCTGTCATTTTTCTCTCACTTTTTTCCTTAATCACATATAGCTTTTTAGGCTAGTGTACCAATCAAGCCTCTGTTCCCAGTAAGTCAAGTAAATAATTTTGATGATAACATTTCATCTTGAATTAAGAATATCATCTTTCTATTAGCTGTCTATTTAGCAGTCATGTTCTCGCTTCTGCCTTTTCTTCCTCACATGTCAATCTCATGAGAAGAGGCAAATCTATTATGAAATGTAGACATTTCTAAAGTCAGACCTGTATTCAACCAGGATCTCCCCTCATGAACTCTGTGGTCTTAAACAGCTTACAAAACCTCTCCGAACCTCAATTAAATGCAGATTAAATGAAATTAACTGGTTAAGAGCTCAGCTGCCAACCAAGAGGTTGGCAGTTCGAATCCACTGGATGCTCCTTGGAAACCCTATGGGGAAGTTCTACTCTGTCCTATAGGGTCTTTACTATGAGTCAGTATCAACCTGACGGCAATGGGCTTGGTTTTGTGTTTTGTTTTTCTTTATATAACTCCTAGCATAAAGTGTGGCACCCAGTAAGGGATCAATGGTTATGCTGAGATTTCTCTTATCTAAGAGCCTTTAATCTAAAAGCCTTCCTTTTTAGGCTGACAGGCATTCTTCCATAGACATGCTTTCTTTTCTTCCAGGGATGACTCCTAGAAGACCATTCCACTGACAAACAAACTCTGTAGTACCATTTATCCACAATTATGTATCTTGAGCCAGCAACTCTTTCTGTAGGAGTGCTGACCTTCCCAACTGCTGGCAAAACCTATGAAAACCCTAAGTGACTTCCCTTTGCTTTTTAGCCCTTTATTGGAATCAACACTTCTTTTGTTCTAAGCTACAACTCATACAAGCATCTGGTCTCACCAATAGAAAATCATGGCACATGTATCTTGGGTTCCCAACATTCTAATAAATACAGACACTTCACTGAGATCCAGACCTTTCGAGACACACTGGCAAAGCAGTGTCTCCATTTAAGTCTTGAGAGAATAAGCAATCAAGGGCAACCAGCAAGCTGCTGTTCTCCCCAAAACTGTTGTCTGCAGCTACCCTGGGGACTCTGAAACTTCTTCCAGTAGAGCGGAGGGCTACTTCTCAGCATTTACATAGTTTTCAATTTGCATAACAGACATTTTAAAGAAAGTTGTTGATAGGCTTTATTCTGCCTGTGCACATCAGTTAAATGTGTTTTATTTCCCTTCTGGGCTGTGTGCTGGCAGAGAATAACACAATGAAGAGGTGGTGGAGCGCATTTCCAGGCTCTTCATGGTCAAGATTATGAAAGTGGGGCTTTGACGAAGAACGTTCGAGCCGACTATAATAGTTTTCCTTTTAGTACATTATTGTTGCCATGTGTTTGCTGCTGTCTGGAGCAATAAAAAAGCTCTGAAATATTTGTCTGTATCCTTCATAGACTCAAGAGTTTCCATAAGAGAAATCACTTGGAAAATCACAACACTGCTCCAAATAAAATATTAACATAAAAAACTTGTTGAAATGTTGAGCTGAAATACTGAAGAATTATTACCACAGATGTGATTTATGAGAATCTGAGCGCCTTAGCCTCATAAAGGCTTTTCCATTTCAACTACAGGCATATATTTGATATTGTTCTTCCTACACACAGATGCTGCCAGCCAGAGAACTGGTTTTGGGGATCCTCAGAAGTTCTGACAGGACAGATCAGAACTACATGGAAAAAGCATTATGTGGTTCAAAGCTGAGTGAAAGACATTTAGTGACCCAATAGCCAGTCCTTATCATCTTATTTAAAGAAGTTAAAATTATTTCTGTTTTGTGGGTGTAAAGCAGGTACTTTTTCCTTTTTCCAGTTATCCTAACTATAAATTTATTTCTTCAAGTTAAAGGATTTGGCCTTGCAACTGTAACTAGTTGTGAGTAGTATTAACTACCTATAGGACACAAAGTAGAAGATGGGGCAGTCTACTTCCATGAAGATTACAGCCTTGGAAACCCTATGGGGTAGTTCTGTTCTGTCCCATAGGGTCGCTGTAATTCAGAATCAACTTGATGGCAATGGGCAGGTAGGTGAGGAAGTTAGCCCAACATTAGTAAAATAAATAATCTTTTGGTATCCCTGAACTCTGTCTAAACTCAATCTTAGCAGAAATCCTGTCATTAAGAAAGCTACCAACAGAAGAGGAAGAATTCACATTTAGGCTCATCATCTCATCTATACTTTTCAAATTTAAGAAGATTGCTGTATTTCCCCACAGTGCCTGGAAATGGCAGGCACTGAAGAAATGCTAAGCTAACTGAACTATATGCTTTAGCATTTCACCACACAGGACCTTCCAGCATTGCCACTGTCCCCCCTACAGAACTGAAGGTTAAGTTCTGGAGTCTTTAATGATCCTCAAGGCCTAAAGCAGTGTGCCTATTTATCCCTAAATGTTATCAACATCAAAGAGGTTTTTATATTTGTCAAAAGTTTAGATTGAAGGAAGTCTCTATTATCAAGGTAGATTACCTACACTGCCCAAATAAAGCAGTCAAGAGCAGCATGTGGGGGCTGTGTGAGGTGTTTGATTAATGCTTCTAGAACTGAACTAAGTGGCCTCTCTGCAAATAGAAAGGCTGGCTAGAAGTCAGCTTGCGTGTAAGATGCAATAGTAGAAACCTGCTTTGTCTTTATCATGGATTGGTGTAAAGATTAAAAATATATATATATATGTAAAAATGTTCTGCAAACTATAAAGTACCAGGTGAATGGAACGTAGTGTTCTTCCTACCAAGCTCATCACGACTGATAACTAGTATGTTCTTCCAGCTTCAAAATTCCTCAAATTAAAGCTTTATTGTTGTTGTTGTTTGCCAAGGATTCCAACTCATAGCAACCCCCTGTAACAGGGTAGAACCCCTGTAAGGGTTATTTGGCTGTAATTTTTATGGAAGCCCAGCACCAGCTTTCTCTTCTGCAGAGCAGTCGGGTGGGTTCAAATCATCAACCTTTTGGTTAGCAGCTGAGCACTCAACCGCTGCGTAACCAGGGATCCTTAGTTAAAGCTTTAAATTGTATAAAACTAATAGTTCCTTCCTTTATACTGTTGGCAAGATTAAAAGTTTCTATCCATGGTTTACTTAAAATGAAGAACACAATTATTACTGGTTCTGGGAATTACATGTAGAGAACACTGGTCCTTTTTTATCACAGACTTGATCCTAGATATGGAAAACCCCACCTGGCAAGGAGAAGAAAACCCAGACCATGTGCCATTCCCTAAGCAAGGCTTACGTTGGCACTGCCCTGACCTTTATCCCACTGCCAAGAGAGGTGAAACCCAGAAAAGTAATGAGATGCAGAGTTCTAAGGCACTGGTGGCATATGGAGAAATGGGAAGACCAAAGGAAAAGCCATAGTATAAAAGCAGGCATACAGTACAGACCCTTCCTCCTGCACCCTTGATAGAGGCAGGCATGCTAAGTAAAGCAGCTGGCTGCAAAGTTGTTATCTGCTTTCTCCTGGTCATTCATTCACACAGGAACATTTATTGGGGGATCTATCATGTGTAAATTACTATACTGAGAGCCAGAGATAATATTAAAATAAAAGACCTTCCATTCTTCAAAGAGCTTGGAGATAAGTTTGTAATACAGTAACTAGGTATGGAAATGAGTCACATAAATAAATTGTTCTCACACATTTCTCTAGTCCTCAATACCTCAGCTCTGCCTTCAAATAATTAAGGAAAGGTCTAAGCTATGGCTAGATCATACGGAAACTGAATGATGTGCTCAGGCATCCTCATTCCATTCTTTTGCAGTAGAGAGAAACTACAGAAGAGCTGTGAGAAGGGACTTAATTAGACTAAATCTGATTTAGTATTGACTTCGCGAAGAAAAAAACTGAAATTGAAGTCCATTAGAAGGCTATACTAATAGCCCGTTTGTGAGATGATAAGAACTTCACCTGACCAATGGCAATGGAGATGAAACTAGTGTTTTGAGAGTCTACAAAACAGGGGATGGTTTTCAGTGAACTGAAATCTAAGCTGCTACAAAACTGAAGACGGGAAAGTAGTTTAAAAAGAGAAAAAGGAGGAGAAGGAAAAAGAGAAGCAGCGTACAAAGCAGAAGACAACGTAAGAAGAGATGGAAAAATCAACATGAAAGAAGGAGACAGTGGACCCACTGCCTTCTGTCTCTACTGGCTCTTTAGAAATTACATTCTTGAATGTCGGTTACTTTCAACTACGTGCTGCTCGTTGCCCTTAGAAAATTATTTGTGAGGTTTATTTGTGGTAACTTCCTCCAGGGAGGAATTTTGTTACCTTCTGTCAGGCAGGTAGGGGCTCTACATGTACTTGAACTACTAAACCTAAATCCCAGGTTTTAAGTTTATGGACTATACAGGTCTGTCGATATGAAATACAATATGCTCCAAGGCCTTCTCAGTAATTTCCCTCTGCCCCTGCTCTGCTTAGTGGCAAAGAAATTTTCCTGTGTAATGCCCTGGGGGTGAAAGTAGAGTTTATTTCTAATTCACCCTAACCCTAAGGATATAGCCCTTTTGGGTCCCAGTTTAATATAGGGCATGATTCCTATTACACTCCCCCTTTGGATGGTCCCTGGCCTTTGATTTCTGCTTGGTAGAATAGAGCATCAACGAAAAAGAGGAAGACCCTCGATGAGACGGACTGACACGATGGCTGCAACAATGGACTCAAACAGCAATGATTGTGAGGGCAGCATAGCATGGACGGCATCTCCTTCTGTCATACATGGGGTCGCTATGAGTCAGAACCTAACAGCAACATCATGCAAGTCTGTCACAAACAAAATTCCAGTTTACCAAATGGGCGAATGCCCTCAGGATTAAAACAGCTGGAATGTCTGGCTTATCTCTCCAACTTTTCCTTAGGTATTGGCCTGATAATTCCTTCCTACCTTGTTAGTTCTTCAATGATTTCAAGGAAATTTATTTAAATTTTTTTTTTATTCTGCACATTTAGTTGTTTTCAATAAAGATTTGATCTAAATAATCTAGCCTACAATATTGTTGGGTTTGGAACAACAAAACAATGAATTCAAATCTCTATACACAAAAGCTATTACGGTCAACCAAGGAATTATCTCGTCCCAAATCTACTAACAATGATTAGGGAACTTGTATAAGAACTTTCTAAATTTAGAAAAAAAAGTATTTGCAAAATTTAGCTTAGCATAGTCATCGGATTGTTATAAAAAATTATTTACCATTGTCACATGGGGTCACCATGAGTCAAAAATCGACTCCACAGCACACAACAACAACAAAAACTACTTTATCAGGCCAGGAACGAAAGAATGCATAGAAAATACTCCTAATAATGTACATAATTCTAGGTATCAACAAATCTCTTAAATTTCCAAAGCAACATTTAACCTGAATAAACACAAACAGGCTTAAAAAACTCCTAAGATTATAAAATGACCTGATTTACATTTCTTCCTAGAATTTCAATCACAAGTTAGAACAACAAAACAAAAAATCTTGTTTCTCAATCTTAATTATAGTGGTATAAAACCAAGAGTTTTTGGAATGGTACTTTGATTTATACTGATACCAGTTCAAATTTAAACAAGTACCTTACGATACTGGAATTCTTTCAATGTTTATAATGGCATAAAATAATCTGAACAGAGACCCCCCCCCAACCAAAGTGGAATACATGCTTTGTAGTATCAAAGAAGGATTTAACTCAAGTTTCAAGGTCTCATCACATATTAGCTCAAACGATCAACCTAACAGGCCTAAAAGGAAAAATGACACTATGTTCATTATGTGATTCAAGCACAAAGCACTGCCATGATAAATATTTGGAAATTCCAAACTTACAAAAGCACACTTTATGTGCAGTATCAGTATGCATCCCTTTTGGTTATACAATGTGGACTGCCTCTGGGGAGGGCTTTATTTTATTTCATTTTCACTCTATATTCTACTTTTGAGTTGCCAACTAAACTGCTTCTTGGTTTATAGTACAGAAGACTTCATAATGTTTAGCTGGAATTGCTTACTTTCAAAGTATGCTGATAGAAAACCAAATGTGGTCTGAAATATTCTCACTAGAGTGCTGAGATAGATGTGAAACCAGCTCATATCAAAAGGAAATCTAAAGACCATTAGCTGTATAATACATGGCTCTTACATTTAACGAGTTCAACCAATCAAAACACATTAAAACATTTTCAAGAGAAACGAATTTAGTTCTTGCATTTTTTATGGCTAGTACTCAAATTCTATCTAATTTCCTTTGGACTCTCAGGACACTATAATACTATAGCTAATACTATATATGTACCCTCAACAAATGTCAAGTAATAAAAAAGGCTACAAATACAGATTAAACACATTTAATACACCTGAGCTGTGGAATGGTTTGATAAGGTCACCACAACAGACTTTCTCAATCTTTGTTCTGGTGAACAGAACAAGGAAAATGAGAGTCTTCTTTCTATCTAAAGCAGTCAGGCCACACCTAGTGCAAGGTGCTCAGTTCTGAGCATTATACTTCAGGAAAAGGATAAGGACAAATGGACAAGAGTCAGGATAGTCACAGGACCTTGAATTCACACACTAGGGAGGACACCTAAAGGAAACAGGGCCGGATGACCTGGGGAAGGAAGGTTCAGGGCAGGCCTGGGGGTGGAGGGTGCGGGCAAGAGGTGTCTAAATGTGAATGGTAACCCTTCCCAAATGCATGGAGAGTAGAATTGCGAGAGAAGAATTGGACTCGTTTTGCATGGATTCCTATAAAGAAAACAGAACCAATGGATGTAAAATGAGCTACTGAGAGGGATTTTCAACAGCGTGGTCTGAGAATGAAATAGGCAGCCACGATGAGTGGTTAGCAGCAGTGGAGGGGCTAAACTACTCTCTCAGAGCACACCTGTTCATCCTTACTAAGTACCCTGAGCGCCTTACAGTCACACCTCACCACGCTGTTCCCTCCGAATGCCAGCCCCATTCTTTGGTCACCTGGCAAAATATAATGTCAATATAGCTCAAATGTAGCCTCCTTTCTGCAATTTTCCCTGACACCACCCTTTTCCCCAAGCCCCTTTCCATCCTTATCATTAATATTCTCTCATATGAGGGAGCACGGCCCTTTTTGTGTACCTCTGTTACGGTATTCACCTACAGTAAAGTGGAGTGAAAGCAGACAGGGACTCCTTCACCATTTTTATATGCTGGCACCTGTGTAGCACAGGAGGCACACCACCTGGAATCATCAGTGTCTGTCATGTCGTAGGCAACTCAACAGATGTATTTTGAAATCCAGAGGACACTCGAATATCAGATGCAGAATCATGCCAGGTGACTTTTTACAAGGCTGAGATTCTATAGTTCTACAAAATGTAGAGACATGTTTAAGGCTTCTGATACCCCTACCAGTGAACACAGAAGAAAAAAACTATTATAAGTGTACCCTTAAACTAAATAGACTCAGAATCCAAAGCACTCGCCCCACAGTAAAAACGAAAAGCTCACCCAGAAACTCCATAGGTATAAGTTGGGCATTTTAGACATCCAAGGGAAAAAACAAACAAACCATTAACTGGATGGCAGCACAAATGATATTCTAAATAAAGCTGAATGCTGGGAGGGTAAAAAAAGATACTGGAAGCTTGTCAGGAAGTCAAAGAGATACATGTATTAAGCCAATAGTGATCAGATTATACATTATTTACAGAACAAAAATTACTCATTATCCTATTTTCTATACTCTATTTTGAATTTGTTCATTAACATATACCAAAACTATAAAAGTAAGATAAAGCAGGAAACCTACAGTCTCACCGCTAAGGTTAAATATTTCCAATGTGACCAGCCTTTCTAGGTTAACTAAAGCATTAAGTCCAAACACAGTTAGCTTCTCCTCTTCCTGTTGAGCTTTCAGAAATCTTATTTTAAAAGATCATGAAACATTCCCTCATGTTTAAAAGCAGAGGGAAAATTAAAAAAAAAATCAAAAAAAAATTTTTTTGCATTATACATTCTAAAGACCATTAGCTGTATAATACGTGGCTCTTACATTTAACGAGTTCAACCAATTAAAACTTTTTTTTTTTTTTTGTAAAATAAGGGGGAAAATGATGAGAAAACAAGAAACATGAATTTGTCTTAAAAAAATAACACGCAAGGCATTTCAAATAGTCAGCATAGATTCACCCTCCCCTGACTGGTGGTGGTGGTGAAGGGCTATAATAACAGCTACCAGAGATAGCCGGGGACGGGAGCCAAGTAAATAAGAAAACACACAAGGAAGATTTTATTATAATGCTCAAAATGAATGCAAATTTAAAGAAATCACTATGCTACATGATTCTTCAAACTGAAAGACTCATGCACGATTATGCAGCCACTGAAATGTCAGTTATTGCAAAAAAGGATTATTTTATAAAAAGCTAATTTAAAAAAGACACACAATTGAATGCATGTTATGATTCTATGTATGTCAAAAATATATTTGAAACCAGACTAGAAAGAAAAACAGCATACATAAAACAGTGTAGGTTCCAGAATTGAGATTTTAGGTAATTTCTGTTCCATTTTCCAAATTTGCTGTCATGTTATTATGTTACTTGCATAACTTAAAAAATATAATCTCATTTAAGTTTTTTAAAAGACCTGGTATAATAGAAAAACGGTGCTTAGAGTCTGGAAGCAAATTTCTCAAGAAGCAACCATGTGATAATCCTCTACAATCTTCAAGCCTCGATACAGTTCTTCGTGATATTCTTGCAGACAGAACATGAAATGCAGGCCCTGATGAGAAAACAGAGCAACTCTAAACTAGCTAAGCCACCACTCCCAAGGGGGGCTGAGGACCAAAGTTAATAAGCCCCTCAAGTTTGTTCTCTCAGCATGCCTGTCAGTGAGGTGATGGACGCTCAGAGAACATGCTGAGCAAGTAGGCGATGATAATGCTAGAGGGGACTGCAACTAAACTGGACAGGATAATAGAATCAGGCTTTTGTTTAGTAATCTCTACACACTGAAAAAATTTAACTTAAATCTACAAAATTCCATCTTCAATTTATCTTAAATTTCATTTAACGTTAAGTTAAATCTGACGTCCTCCACAAGGTCCAAAAAGTATGCTATTAAAGTATGACAAGAAGAAATACAGCTATCGGACCAAATATCTGAAAAAAGTGTAGGCATTTTCATTGTCACTCAACAGCACGGTTATTACTGCCAAAAAAGCCATCATGATTCTGGACTGCACTAAAAGAGATGGTGGCCCCTGGAGTGCCATATGCCCTACTAGCATCACATCCCATAATTAAGCACTTGGAGTAAAGGCAGCAGATTTAAGGCTATATTCAAGTTTTTAAGTGAAAGGTATATGAAAAGGGGGCAGACACATTTGGTGTGATTCCCTGGGGAAGAGCTAGAATCAATGGCACAGAGCTCAGGAGGAAGAAGGTTTGGGCGTAATATAAAAGAGACCTTCTGACAAGAAAGCTAGTCCAGACACAGAATGGCCTGCTTGTGAAGGCAGGCAGGTTCATTCACGCAGGTGAAGTCTCAAGGAACTCTTATATACCATCAAAGAAGCTAAGGAAAAGATGCCTGCACCCCAGAAAACGTGGGAATAGAACCCCTCTGAGATCTCTTCCCACTGTTAGGCCCCACGATGTGTTAAGCCAGTTAAGGTACAGTATGGGAACCACAACCATAACAACATTAAAAATAACAGAATTCGGTATACAATTGTCTCACTGAGAATCAGACAAATGGTCATTTCTTCTGGTAACCTGGAAACCGTAGAACGGGTGGCACACTTCCTTCAAAGCACAGAACAGGCACACCTGGCTTGACAACATAGTGCCAAGTGTCCTACACTTTTATAACCCCAAGATCAGGCTGCACACAGCCAGGTATCCCTCTGTCAAGGTCAGTCTTGTACCATCATGCGGCTGTCATCCTTCCAGACACAGCTACAAACCTGATCACAGCAGTTCATACTCCTTTTGCACATCTTAATCGTATCCATCCTTCGGCATTAAAACAGAAAGCTATTGTACAAAGAAAGGAACTAAAATACAAAGTGGGCACACATTTAGTCTTCACTTAAGCAAATACTGTCACTCGATGAATGTCTACAATTCCAAATTTTCTTGCAAAGTAACCAATTTATTTTGCTTATATTTTGTTTTTGACATATATATATATATATATATTTTTTAAATAGTTGCCATCAAGTCAATTCTGACTCATGGTAAAGGGTAAAATGTGATACTAAACTACGTCTCAATAAATCTAAATGGGCTTTCGATAAGTATAAAATAAAAGAATCTAAGTATAAGAAAGAATTACATCAAAATTTCATCAGAAGGGTTTGTCGTTTCCTCCTGGTACATAAAATAACGATGCACCTTAAAATCAGTGGTGTCTTAGATTCAGTGAAATAACGTGATGTTTTGGAAATCAAAGTCTCTATGAGTGAACAAATTTCATGTATGTTTTATCCCTCTCAATGCTTTATTGTTAATCTATCTGTAATGGAATAGAATCTTAGAAGTGCAGAGGTAGAAGGCACTGTGGTGGTCATTTGGTCTCACTCAGGATATGAATCTTTTCAATAACACACCTAACATGCTGAATGACAACATTTAAAGACGCGGAAAGATTCCCAGCAGTTGTGGAAGCTAGTAAAGAAAGTATGCTACACTGAAAAGAGGACTTCTTAAACAAGTCTCATACAGCACCCCCTCAAAAAGAAAAAAAAAAAATTGAACTTGACCTCAATAAAATTTAAGATTTATGTTCTGTGAAAGACACCACGAATTTAGCAGTGAAGTGGCAAACTGCAAGAATATATCTGTAAAATACAGAATTGATAAAAGGTTAGGAATTTCTAAAAATCAGCCATAAAAGTAAAAGAACTGAACAAAAAAAGGATAAAGGCATTTCACAAAAAGGAACACCAGATACAGCTATGACATTGCATAACTCTCCCATAGTTGATAGTCAAAAGTTACATTTTTTAAAAATTTAGTAAAGTGACATTGAGAGTTTACTGCAAAGAACCTTGAAATGAATTACTTTATAAGGTAAATAATCATTTTATATATCAAAATGAAGTTCTCAATCCACTGTATCTGTTGCAAAGATTAGGAAACTTAATGTTAACTGATGTAGTAGAAACTAGTACATCAATGGTCTGTTATTTTAAGAAAAATGGCAAGTTGGGTAAGAGCTATTACTAGGTCAAGTGCAAATCAAAAATCATTAATAACAAGGCATGGTTAGTTCTAAAAAATACTTCAATAGGTCCTCTAGCTGTGAATTTCACATATTACTTGATAATTCTAGAATTAATTAAAAAAAAAAAAAAGGTAAAAAAATAATTCTCATCAGCCTGGAAACAGTAAAAACATACTTGACTTGTGCCAGACAGAGAAGTTCCCAATTCAAACAGATTGGTAACAGTTATTTTTATCCCGTTACAATCTCAATCTAGTTACAATGAACACATGACATAAAAAACCAAGGTCAAGTTCTAGGCCATTAAAAAATCCAGGAGAGGAAGCACCTACAATCATATGTTTCAGTTGCAGGTGTGCGTGAGACACACATGTGTCCATCTACACACATACACACACACCCCGAGAGACCACTGAAGGTAGTGACTGCAAGTTTTATATTAAAAAGTGCCCATGTATTTAAGAGTCAAAGAATATGTTTTTTTGGCTTTTTTTTTAAAGATAGCTTCTAAAGACAGATGTGTATACACATCGATACACAATGTGAATCTATTTAGCAGGTTTCGTCTTAATGACAACGAACAAACAAAAAAAACCGAACCCGTTGCCATGGAGTAGATTCCTACTCATAAGCTGTGCAAAATACAGGGGGAAAGAATGCTAATTGACAGGAAAAGGAAAAATAAGCCATACAAGTCCCAGGTAATAAATGAACAAAAGAATTACAAGAATTCCCAGAAGTCCAAAAGAGGCTTTTACAGATCACTCGATTTTTAGAATCTGAAAATTTTATATTTTTATATTTTATTATTGTATATAATTGTATGCACAACCCACCACGGAGTAATGTCTGGTCTCTTGTTCTTGAGACAGAGAAAAACAGATGGTTCCAGTCAAAGTCTTTAATAACTGTTCACATCCTCCCCATCACTAGCTATCTACTGAAGGGGAGGACGGCATGGGGGACCGCCGGGGGAGGAGAAACGCAGGGGGGAAGAGAAAGGGGGTAGCTGGTTAAATCAAAAATAGACAGGTAAAGCGGTGAGGGGTGAAACTGGATGTAAATTATGTTTGGCTTTAAATATAAGAATTTCATTGTTTTATTAGTAATAAATCTACCCTTTTCCCCCCTAAACTGCTGTCACAACATGTATTAGCGGCCCCTGACAAGTGCTTGAAATCTTTACCGTCATTATTACACAGGAAAGGCTTTGAAAGAATTCCAAGCAATCCATCCATGTCATACTCTGACAAAGCAGGAGAGGCAATGAGCAGAAAAGACTTCACTGGGACTAGTCAGAGGGCCTAACTCGAGCTCTAGCTCCGCCCCACAGAGCCTGTTTGACCCAGGGCAGCCCAAGGGAAGGAGCTTGATTGTTTTTGAGATTCAGTTATCTAATGTGTAAAATGAAGGAATTAAACTAAGATCTCCAGTTATGAGAAGACAGTCACTAGACTAGACAGATGATAAAGACAATGACAAAAGAAATACATCAAATAAATAAATTGTTGCCATTAATTACAATATATAGTTAACTTTCAGGCAGCTTAGAAATTTAGTACCACTACAGCTAAAAAAGAAAAAAAAAAACTTCAATAAGCTACCAGATGCATGAGAAAGCACCATGTAAACCATCTCTTTCTTTGTAAGAGTAACAGCAAGTCTATTAATAGAAAATCACACTCAAGTTACTTTTATATAATTGCTCTCCAAATAATGAATATTTGGTTATAAAAAGAAAGTAATCCATACGGATTTTTTTTCAGCTTTTACTATAGAAAGCAAAGGATAATAAGATCAGTCTAAGAATTTGTATGTAATTTATAACTTCATTTAGAAACAAATTCTTAAACCCTTAATTTCATAGAAGGAACGTGGGAAAATAATTTTTACTTGATTATTTGAGTTATACTTACAGCAACCCCTGCAAAAAACTTTCAGAATGTCCACAAGACATACAAGCAAATTTACAAAAAGCTCAGAGTAAGTATCTTTAAAAAAGTGCTTTAATTGGGGTTAAAATAAGACTGATAAATAAGCTTTAACAACCAACTTAAGAATGATTTAGCCATATTAAAAGCATAAAATGCTTCTAAATTGGAAAACATGTCAAATGACTTAAAAGTTTATTGAATCCATGCCAGTTGTAATACTGGAATCTTTCATTTGGGAATATAAAGTTTAAATGCAATGATAAAAGATGTATTTTTTTTAAGTACGAGGTATTTTTCTCTGATTTTTATAAACTCTAGAAATAAATAGCAATTCCTTACTCAAATAATAATTTAACAAAAAATAAATATCTTGGAAATTACATCTTTAAACCATTTTTTTCAGCCAGATAATGAATTTGGGCTGTGCTAGTAAAATTATAATGCTATCTTTTGAAGGTACTTTTTTAAAACTTTGTGTTGTATAAAATCATCATTTATATTTGACCCCTGCATTTTACATTATGGTCTTGTCGAGCATCCGTTTAGTTGAGCGGCCAATTGGTAATGGCCGGACTGTATTATCATACAAATTAAATATACACTTTAAACTTAACTACTGCTCAAAACAAAACCCTTTCCCTGGAAAAAAAGTAACCGCAATTCATTAAACAGAGATTCATGGAAAGCTGTATTTAATATATTCACAGGGCATGAAAATAAGCTTGTTTGTTTTATTTGTTTTTCCCTGATAGGCAAATATGGGACTCAACAGGTTTTACAGCAAGTGTAAGGAAATTTTAAGAAATAAAGACATAACTACTGAAACTAAATATATGAACAAATTAACACTGGCACGTAACTTTTTTTATATGTCTCAGAATCAACACGTAGTATTCAGAATACCAATTTATTTTATCCATTCAAAATTCTAGTTTACAGAAAATATCCACCTACTATTTTCCTCTGATTGGATAGCCCCATAGAAGAGAGTGAACATCAGCTACAGAGTGCTCAACTTTAATCTGCACTTCCTGGCAAAATGGAGTATAATGCTATTTCCACCCCCGAGTCACCGCTATTCTGTACTAAATTTTAAAAAGGCATAGTCTGCTTTAAATAAGGATTTCAAATATTTTCTTAAGAAAACTATTATATATGAAATATTCTTCCCACAGAAGTATAAGTTTTTAAAGAGATGGTCTGAACTTTTCATCCTTAGGTTTTAGTAACACTTATGTTTATATGAGACAAGACATATAATTTATATTGGTAAGCGTAATACCACTACAAAACAAATCATAAGATCACTGAACTTTAGAGCTGAAAGAGAGCTTACAGAGCATACAGCCTAACTCATCCCCCCTTTTCAAAGCCCCACCCATTTTAGAGATGAGGAAACTGAGGATCAGAGATGTTACATGTTATGTTCAGAAGTTTTCCTTTAGATGATTATAGACTTGGACAAGTCTTTCTTTTACTTCTTGTTACAAAGAGAAAAATACCCTGTTCTAATTTTTTTTTTTTAATTTAGAAGGCTTTACATCTCAATGTACCAATCAAAGATGTAAATCAATGAGGCTTAAATCAAAGAATAACTATAAAATTAAAATTGAGTTAAATAAATGTACAAAAATTGTCTATATTATGTCAACTTTCTAGTTACCTTTTACAGTAATTATAAATTTCTTAGAGATAAATAACTTATGAATTGTTAGAAGTTAGCCCATTTATATACGTGTTTTTATAATGCTGTAACAATCAATATTTTTACTTTAGAGTGATGTTTTGTTAAGATATCCATACATGTAACATACTATTTTACTTAATTTACAAAGCTCTATTCATAAATCTCTACAGGAATAATACCATTTAAATAAACTACAGATTGTTTGGTACGGTATCGGAAATACAGCAACAAACATGCCTCTAGGTTACGCTGGACAAATGGAGGGCTGTGACAAAAAGTAAATGACAGCAACAAAACCCACCTGACTGAGAAGTCAAGATGCTAGATAAGGTATCAGATCACAGAGAGATTACTAACAGCAGAACAGAACTCGATGTGTGATATGAACACCATACAAAACGTCATCGTGCAAATGTCTGGAATTCAGATGACTACTATGGGAAATAAAGTACTCTGGAAAAGTAAAGACAAGCATTCAATCTCAGAAGTTTATTGTCCCTGTTGTTGCATACACAGAGCTGCAGTTCTTACCCAGAGTACTGACTTCATAAAAGCTTTCACCTGCATTAGCAGATTTTCTGTAAGAACGCAAGAAAATGAGTGAGATGAGTCAAAACTCTGTCAACTTCTATTTTATTACGAAAGAAGGTAAAACTGGCCTACAATACTTCTAGTAAAAATTTCATGAGCTGACGTTATTGAGGTTTCTTTAAAACAAAAAAAAAAGTGATGGTGTTCAATGTCAAAATTTTACTAAACAGTTTTTACTGAAAGCACTAATTCAGCTGTAATTTTTGCTACATTATAAAAAGTAAATTTTTACTGGTTTGCAATTTAAAATCTCTGATCCAATAACTGTAGAACTAGGATGTTTACCTTGGCAGTTAAAATACATCTTTCCCCAAAAGTTCTTCTAAACCATAATAATACATCTAAAAATTCTTTCAGAATTAGCATGGTAGAAAACGCTCACTAAAAGTCAGTGAAGTATGTCAAAAGAGAAAACGTGAGAAAAAGTGATAAGCGAAAATGTCATATTTTGAATACTTTTGTAACCAAGTTTTGTGGATTAGTCTCTAGTTCCTGTGCCAATAAAGTTGTATCACCAAGACTCATCATTATACAAAACGTTCGGCTTGATAACCGGTAACTTCATGAAGAAATGTGAGAAAGAAGAGGCAAGTAGAAAGAGAGAGAAACTACCAGTATAAACAGTCTCTCACAAAATGACAGAGCACATCAAATCTGCGTGGAATCATTCCTCGAGGAACACAAATTACAGGCTAAAGTGTTCAGTACTAAAATAAAGATGCAACCTGTAGAAAGCAAAAAAAAAGAATTTTTTACAAGGATAAATTTTGGAACAAAAATGGACTTTAGAACATTTGTATTAAATTTCTTTTTCCACTGATTATTAATACTTCATGAAAATAACGAACATGTGAGAAAATATACTTTGGGGCTATAGTCTTTCTCATCTACTAATTTAAAAAAATTCATTTTAACATAATTTATATTAGATAAAAGGCGGCAAAATTTGAGCATAATAAGAGAAGTGAAGAATTATAAGCACAAATATTGTGGCAGCAGAATTCCAAACCAAAAAAAATGTTTCAAATATCTCAGGTTTTATAAGATTTAGTCATTTTACTAACAAAACCATCACAAATTAAAATTAGTTATAAGATGCTAATAAAATTTTGAAAGACCTCCTTAACACATACAAGTGTATCAAAATTATTTATAAAGTGCATCCTTTTCTAAAATTCCATTTAAAAAGTTAGAGAAAAATTGAAAATTTTTATTAATTATTCAATACTGCATTATTTAAAATATTCATATTTTATCAAGAAAAAATGATATTCCAGTGCTAATGTAAAGAAAATCAATATATTAAAAAAAAAAAGAGCTAGAACAATGGTCTGTTAGCAAACAACACGAATCACTTGGATTCGTTGACGTTAGACACGAGACTTTTAAAATCAAGCAATTGGAGGAAGTGGTGTTGCAATAAAGTCCTTTTTATGAAAACTGCAGCAAAAAAAGATCACATCAATAATCTACATGATAATATTCCACTGACCTTTAAGAAAAATCACATGGCCTAAATCTAATCACTGCCAAAGAGCAGGAAAAATGTTAAAAGGAAAAAGGGAGCAGTTATCCGCAAAACAGGGTATGTCCTGGCTAAAAGTTGTTCGTGTTCAAACAGCATATGTTAACCTAAAATCCGTTCAATAAATACACTTAACATTTCATTAATGATTTATAAAGAAATTTATAATTGTGATTAATTTGAACATCATATACTCTGGTTTTAAGAAAAGTATGATGATGAATGTTCATTTCATAAACTTCCATTTAATCAATTAAATTTAAAGCCCACAAAAGGATAAAATAATTACATGTTTACAAATCAAATTCTCCTCATTTCTTGTGTTTGCACAGCCCACAGTACTAATAAAACTGGAGTAACATGGACCTATCTATGCACACAAATTGAACACAATAGATTATTTAAACCAGCAAAACAAAATATAAATATACATATCTTCTTTTTTCTATTGATGTGCAACAGAGTGTAACCATTTAATCACGCATAAGTGACAATCAGCAGCCAGAATATGTTTTACGCTTCATTAAAATAACATTGAGGCCCACTGCAGTACACAGCAAATGATGCTGGAAACTACCTCACACCCTTGCAAACCACACTCCCTTCTAACCTCATTTGGTGAAAACAGCTAGAGAGGGAATGGTAGTATACTTTCAAGTAAGCCTTTATTAAATATGAGAAATATATTAAGTGTTATTTTTTGAACCCCGAAATGAGGGAATGGGTTGTTAAGATATCAAATTTACTACGAAAATAATTACGTGAGAAAAAAGTTGCTGTCATAAGAGAGGCTTGCCAGATACTGTGATGAAGTAAGCTGTCACGCACACCTTTAGAATCAGTCTGGTGACCCAGATCATCACAGTCTGTGGCACTCCACAGCACGAGACCGATCAGAAAAAAATAAAGGGTATGGAAGATGTTTTCCTGAACAATATGACCATGGCTTTAGTGGTATTAAGAAGCCCTTACGACGTTTAAAAGTAGTAAGATACTGATATGATTCTATAGTTCAGGACATGTTACAAATTGCTTATTTATAACTTTTCTCTGTGTCTCAGTTTCTAGTAGATATGATTTTACTTCATCAGATGGCCCATTTCTATGATTTTTCAAATTCAACTCTGAAACTTGAAAACTGCCTTGGAAATTTGTGAGAAGCCATAGAAAAGTCTTCAGAAGCAGACACATAGTAAATATTAATTAAAATGCTGACTGTCGTCTTTTATAGTGACTGTGTCATTATTTAGGAATGTTAATTAAGACATAAAACGAATGGTTAATTGCAAGCACGTTCTGAAGAAACATATTTGTACTCATGCATTTAATAGCAAAGCCAGTGTGGTGACTGGAACATAACAGACGGCAGTTCTATTCTCTAAAATGCTGACATTTGAGTAAATGTTCCCATGGAATGTTTGCCTGCTTGGTAGACTGACATTTCCTCTTTGTAACTTGCTTAACTGGAAGGAGACATCCAGGCCAAACTCTGCAGCGCCCGTAGGCAGCAGTCCATTCCTTGCTCAAACTGTGGGTGTCTCCATTACGTCTCTTCCCCACCACCCCAGTCCTTCATCCTCTCTTTATTTTGGCACGCATATTATCTTAGCTGATTTCCATCATCTTGTGTGAGTGTATGACATACCTTAAAAGATTAAGTTTTCCCATCTGGGATTTGTCCAGAAATTCAGCGTATTACAGATTCTCACAGCCTTCATTCTCCTGTACTCCTGTGTTATCAAGAGTAGCCTTCTTTCTTATTTTACTTTTAACGACAGGACGCAGAAAGCTCCGCTGATAGAAGTCAGTTTGTCCTGTCACTCATCTTTCATTATAGCCAGGCTGGGCTTCCATTGTCTGCAGCCCTTTGCTGCCACCTATCTGCATAAGAGTGCACGACACTCCTCCACGCACAGCGACATCCCTGTTCCAAGAACAACCATGTCCCCAACACAGACAGATACAGTGACGCGTCAGGGATAGTTTGTTTCCCCACCACGACACAGAAGCTTAGCAGAAACTCCTCTATTCCTCCCTGTGAAGCAACTTTATAAAACTGAAAAAATATGTTAGGTACATTATTTACCACAATATTATTTGTTTAACATAAACCAAATCAAATATTTTTTCTCCATTATTGCTATGGATAAATTTTCACTAACATGGTAACTAGTACATTTTAAGAGGATGATTTATGTTTCAAAAACAAAAGGTAGCAAAAAAAAGATGAAAAGTTTTAAGTTGTTTATGTACATAATTCCAATAATATGAATTAATATTTGCAAACTAAGTATATTTACCAAATATTATGATGAAATTATCACTAAGCCAAAAACACTTTCATATTATTTAATATAAAGTAAACGTAAGGCAAACAGAGAAAACATTATTTACTCCCATCATTTAAATAACTACTAATCAAAATATTGTGATCTAATATTAAACTGTTGTTGTTATTAGATTTCATCGAGTGGGATCCGACTCAAAGCAACCCTATGTACAGCAGAACAAAGCACTACCCAGTCCTGCACCATCCTCACGATCATTGCAAAGCTTGAGCCCATCGTTGAAGCCACTGTGTCAGTCCATCTCATTGAGGGGCTTCTGCATTTTTGCTGACCCTCTACTTTACTAAGCGTGATGTCCTTCTCTAGGGACAGGTCCCTCCTGATAACATGTCCAAAGTATGTGAAACGAAGTCCCACCATCCTCGCTTCTAAGGAGTATTCTAGTTGTACTTCTTTCAAGACGAACCGGTTCGTTCTTCTGGCAAAAAAATATTCAATATTCTTCGCCAACACCATAATTCAAAGGCATCAATTCTTCTTTAGTCTTCCTTATTCATTGTCCAGTTTTCACATGCATATGAGGTGACTGAAAATACCATGACTTGGGTCAGGCGCACCTTAGTCCTCAAGATGATATCTTTGTCTTTTTAACACTTTAAAGAGGTCTTTTGCAGCAGATTTGCACAATGCAATGCATTGAGTTCTTGACTGCTGCTTCCATGGCTGTTGAACGTGGATCTAAGTAAAATGAAATCTTGTGGACAACTTCAATATTTTCTCCATTTATCATGATGGTGCTTATTGGTCCAGTTGTGAGGATTTTGTTTTCTTTATGTTGAGGCATAATCCATACTGAAGGCTGTGGCCTTTGATCTTCATCAGTAAGTGCTTCAAGTCCTCTTCACTTTTAGCAAGCAAGGTTGCATCATCTGCATATCACAGGTTTTTAGTCTTCCTCCAATCCTGATTTCACGTTCTTTCTATACAGTCCGGTTTCTTGGACTATTTGCTCAGCATACAGATTGAATAAGTATGGTGAGAGGATACAACCCTGATGCACACCTTTTCTGACTTAAAACATGCAGTATTCCCTTGTTCTGTTTGAACGACTGCCTCATGGTCTATGTACAGGTTCCTTATAAGCACAATTAATATTCAACTAGTCTCTGTCAAACACTGGGATGCTTCTTTTCTAGGGAAGACAGGAAAATATATCAGAACATGCTAGAGAGCCTCAGCTTCCTCTTCACAGCTGACCATGCTGGTTCTGAGCTATCCTGACAAATGTCAGTGTCAAAAACAACACTGCAGTGTGACTTCACACAAAAGCCTGAAAGACCAAATGAAAGCCATTCTTCCTACACCACTAACAATCAACCCACAGAGGCAAGACTGATACTACAATCGAGACTAATGATGTGTGTTAATGGTCCTAAAGAATGCTCCCAAGGGTTTATTTTGACAAGACCACTAATTTCTAAAAGGCTTTTTACTGTTAAAAAAAAAAAAAAAAACTGACACCAATAAAATGTATGGCAGTGGGAAAGGAAACTCAGTAAGGAAAGAGTTTTACCCTGAAGTATCAAATAAAAAGCTTAGATTAGCTACCTTCTCTCTATTCATTGATCAAAACGATGCTTTTCATTTCTGATAAACCTTCGATTTTAATCATCAAGGCTATAAACACCATACATATATGTTGAGATAACTATTTAAAATTCAGTATTTTCTAAGGAATTCTTGGTCTAAATTATTCTAACTTAATATAGTTTAACATGACAAGTCAAGCCTTTACAAATAGATCACCTGTAAATAAAGCAAATTCAAATTCATTGTGGATAATTTTTTTAACATCCCAAACAATGCACATACTATGTCATTATTACAAAAAATAGTAACATAATTAATGATACTAATCTTCGATGCTAGACATTTTTCAAAAATGGAAATCTAAGAAATTAAGAATAACAAATTTTCTTATAATTTATTTCTTGTTGGCACAGGCAAGAAATAAATAGAAAATATTGTTATATGTTGTTTCTTTGAAATAAAAAAGCATTCATTGTATCTTAGTACATCCAACTCTTAAGGATTCAACTTGAACAAAGGAAATTTTATCAACTCCACTTATACTAAAAGGATAAAGCAGAAATCACAGAATTACTTTTGATATCAAGCTCTATTAGGTCTTTTAAAAGAGAAGTTTAGTTTCTTAAATTTACACACAACTTTGAGGGGAGCAGAAACATCTACCTGTGGCATTAAGCAAGGTACTATGTATGTATTTCTACACCTTGATTTACACAAATTATACAGTCTAATTGAAAATCCATACAAACAAAAAGTTTCATTCACAATACCTTTGCTGATTCACCATGTTTATAAATACATCTATAAATTGATTAATATCTATAAACTGATATTAAGATAGCATGCACATTTAGCTATTTGTATTAACTTTAGCTTAACATGTATAAAGTAACTGTTGCAATACTAAAATAAAATTTCAGATTATATTTAGTAAACAAGTCGCCACTGTAAATGGACTAATGGTACAAAATCTGGCAAATACACCTCTGTGTGGTCCACTAATTCCAAACATTATTAGCTGTTATCAAAATTACAATACCACCTAGGTCTAATAAAACAGAAACAATCTGTTTGAACAGGGAGAGACCTTCCATAGAGTGTTTTCTCTCATATAAACTCCTAATGGACTGTAAAGGAGTTTTTAAGTGGTTTTAGATTTGAATTCAGTTGCTCAACTACATTATAGGTTTCCAATGAGAATCCAAGCCAGATGACACACAAGGACCCACCCACCTACAGTGTGCACTCTCCCTTATCCTCATGCCAATAAGATTTCAAAATGCTAAACTTCTTTCTAAGAACCACGGGAACTGACGAGCCATATTTATATTAACGAAGTGCATGCACTGTAAACATGAAAATAATTTTATATTGCAATTTTGCCTGTAACAAAGTGAAGTAGTTAATAACTTCATTAAATACTGTTATGGATTGCATTGTGTACCCCCCAAAATGAGTGTCAACTCAGCTAGGCCATGATTCCCGGTATCGTGTGATTGCTCACTGTTTTATCATCTGATGTGATTTTCCTATGTGTTGTAAATCCTACCTCTATGACATTAATGAGGCAGGATTAGAGGCAGTTGTGTTAATGAGGTAGGACTCAATCTACAAGATCAAGTTGTGTCTTAAATCAATCTCTTGCTATATCAAAGCAAGAAGCCACCAGAGGAACAGGGGACCTCATACCCCCAAGAAAGTAGTGCCAGGAGCAGAGGGCATCCTTTGGACCCATGGTCCCTGTGCAGAGATGCTACTAGGCCAGGGGAAGATTGATGACAGGGACCTTCCGCCAGAGCTGACAGAAGAGAGAAAGCCTTCCCCTGGAGCTGGAACCCTGAATTTGGGCTATCAGCTCCTAGACTGTGAGAGAATAAATATCTCTTTGTTATAGCCATCCACTTGTGGTATTTGTGTTATAGCAGCGGTAGATGACTAAGACAAATACCAAAGGACTATGGCTGCACAGGTGCAAGAAAATAGGATCAAGCAAAAAGAAACAGGATTTTATAAAACAAAAACAAACAAGCAAAAGTGCAGCTGTACTTTAGTGCAAGCATTTGTATCATCCAAGTCGTCTGTGTACAGAGATTAAGAGCTCACAATGCTCGCTCCACACACCTACTGACTTCAGCGGTAAGGGAGCTAAGTTTCCCAGAAATAGAAACGTTGCAATATGCACGGGCGTCCTTGGTCCAAATGCCAATGCACCTTACTAACTCTCAGGGTCTCAGGGTCACACTCACTGCGTTCACCAGGTAAGGCATTCTGCCCATACTGTACCTTCCTACTTTCAACTTTAATCATTTACTAACAATCCAGAGTGATTTTATGTTGTCTGAGTACTTAAAAGAATTACATACATAATCGTGGAATAATTTTGAAAAGGGTAGCAATAATGGTTGCATGACACCGAGAATGTAATCAATGTCACTAAATTATACATGTAGAAGTTATCAGGAAAAAAAAAGAATTACATTTGACAATATAAGAATTAATCTTATTTTATTATATAAAATATATAAGCCTACACCATATTTTTACACAGATAACACATGCTTCTACGTTTGTTTGCCAACTGGGTAAACATTTCATAAACGCTGCTGTGCCAATTTTTTTACATGTTGCTATGAAAAAATTTTACGTAATGTGCTCATGAAAATGCCTCAAAGGGGGAGGGCATGGTTGGCTAACAAACATAGAAGCTGGACATCGTCTGTGTAAAAATACAGTATTATTTTATTTATCTACTAAGCAAAATAAGTTATCTTCCACACCCAATATGGAGTTACGACTAGTATACATGGGCAAAAATATATCTGCAGCATTTAAAGCAGAGATTTTTTTAAAACTTAGAAAACAGGTTGATATGTTAGTCATATAACTGGCTCAGCAATTTCCTTTAAAAATATTTATACAAAAATGGACAAATTATTCGTTCCAATTATCAAGCTATCAATCTTTGTGATTCCATGAGTAACAAATATTATTAGCCTCCAATAGCTTTATGGAAACTTACACACTAGCACAGTTACCTTAAAAAGAAAGAAAAAAGAGTTCCCTTCAAGTTGATTCCTACTCCTGGTGACCCCATCGTGTATCAGAGCAGAACTGTGCTCCACAAGGGTTTTCGATAGATAATTTTTCACACATAGACTGCCAGGCCTTTCTTCTGAGGGACCTCTGGCACAGTATCACACTGAATTGAATTGTACTATCCTAACAAAAAAAATTATGATGAGTGCTCTGGGTTTCTACTTTCCCTATATATTAATTTCACTTTAGGATCACTAATGTGTTAAATTACACTTTGCATTGCTGTATTTGGGGATTTCCCTAGCTCTGCAAACATTACTCATAAGGAATTAATTATAACCAGTTTCCTCCAGCAAGAAAAAGGAAATGTTTTTAACACAACTTATTGCACCGAAACTGTTTCACTGCAGAAAACAGTAGGAATGACAAGGGAGGTAAAACTTCAAACACTGGTCTTGGTACTATCTTCCCCTCATGTTTCAAGGACACTTCCTCCCTCAGTCTTCTCTGCTCATCACCGTGAAAAGAAAGTAGAGTGGTGTCAGATCTGGGTTCTGGCCGAGACGGAGCTCTGCCACTTGCCAGTTCAAGTCCCAGGTCTGGCTCTGTCTGAAATACAGCTCAGGTGGGCTCATGGCCAAGATCTCTCCCAACTCAGGATTCTACGGCTCCATTTAATAAATAACAGTGTCCAAAGCATCATCCCCCTTTATAATATGTCATAACAAGTTAAGGTTTAGATGGCAGGAACTTCAGGCATTTGAAAGCGGAAAACATTCTTGTATACAATTTCATAGCAGCACAAGGAAGCTGCAGACCTCCACTCCAGGCAGGCAGCAAAGACCCTCCCTGACTTCACACAGTCAGCCTCATTTTACCCAAAGCTTGAGGAGACAGCACACTGGGAGCAAAGGCTGAGTGGCCAGTCCTTACCTAAAGCTTGAGGAGACAGCACACTGGGAGGAAAGACTGAGTGGGCGGTCCTTACCTAAAGCTTGAGGAGACAGCATACGGGGAGCAAAGGCTGAGTGGCTGGTCCTTACCTAAAGCTTGAGGAGACAGCCTACTGGGAGGAAAGGCTGAGTGGCTGGTCCTTACCTAAAGCTTGAGGAGACAGCCTACTGGGAGGAAAGGCTGAGTGGCTGGTCCTTACCTAAAGCTTGAGGAGACAGCACACTGGGAGGAAAGGTTGAGTGACCGGTCCCCACTCCCGTCCCTTTCCTGCTCCCCCTCCATCATCTCGCTGGCCTTCTCCCTGCCATGGGCTGTGCCAGCACCCCCAGGAGAGGCGCTGCTCTAGCGGGGTGGCCAGGAAGGCCTCACTGACAGGCAGTCACATGAGTAAAGGTGTGGAATAGTTAAGGGTACACCCAGAAACCAAACCTGTTGCCATCGAGTCAATTCCGACTCATAGTGACCCTATGGGACAGAGCAGAACTGCCCTATAGGGTTTCCAAGGAGTGGCTGGTGGATTCGAACTGCTGGTCTTTTGGTTAGCAGCCATAGCTCTTAACCACTATGTCACCAGGGCTCCAGCTAAGGTTGGAGATAGGTGCACATCTGGGAAAAGAATGCTACAGGTAAGTGCGAATGCAAAGGCCCGTAGGCAGAAGAGCGCCCTAAGGTGTGTGCTTGCTGTACAACGGAGACAGCAAGGCTGGGAAGGGGGTCCTTCCACCCAAGGTCACACAGCTGGGATGGGCAGGCCAGGTGTGAGCCAGGGAAAACCCCAAGGCTACACCCAGAGATCCCAGATCAAGTTCCACAGTTGCTCACGAAAACACTCCTTCCTCTCTTCCCCCAGGGCTCGGTGTCCCTTCTTCTCCAGTAACAGTGACACACAACTCTGCATCCAGGGCTTCCTTCTGTCTCCCCACTGTGTCCACAGTGCACAGGGCACGGGCTGGGTGAGAGGC
This sequence comes from Loxodonta africana, assembly GCF_030014295.1. Classification (NCBI taxonomy): domain Eukaryota; kingdom Metazoa; phylum Chordata; class Mammalia; order Proboscidea; family Elephantidae; genus Loxodonta; species Loxodonta africana. The sequence continues at coordinate 40,358,380 of NC_087342.1, forward strand.
CACAGCAGGGCAGGTTCACCTGACTGGGCAGTGGGCTCTAGCACAGTCATACAGGCCTTCTCCTCACCTCAGGATCCGTTTCTTTAATAATAATCATCAAATTATTTCGAAGAGCAATTTCTTCACTCCCTGACTCATCCTCTTTTTTCCACTCTGCTCCCCTCCCCCCGGCACCAGTCTGTCAGTTTGCTGTACTGTGGGGGCCTGAGTGTTGCTGTGACGTTATGCCACCAGTGTTTCACATACCAGCCGGGTCACGCATGGTGGACAGGTTTCAGTGGAGCTTCCAGACTAAGACACACTAAGAAGAAAGTCCTGGCAATCTACTTCCAAAAATCAACCCATGACAACCCTATGGATTACAACAGAAAACTGTCTGATATAGTTCTGGAAAAGGAGTCCCTGAGGTTAGAAGGCACTTAGAACAGACAGTGGCCACAATAACGGACTCAACCACGTCAAGAACCATGGAGATGATGCAGGACTGGGCAGTGCTTCGATCTACTGTATCCAACCTCCCCTGTCATGCTGCCCACAACCTAAAATAAATAAAGGGGTAAGAACATAAAAGAACAGGGCCTCACTGCTGATTTGCTCCGCGGTTCTAATAGGTTGCACCTACCCTTGCTGTAACTATACAGCAAAGGGTCACACTTGTGTAATTCGGTTTTTTCCAAAGTTGAGTTAGTCAGGCACTGACCAGATGCTCAACCTCAAGCACCTACCCTTCACCAGCACAGTGAAATTCTCCAAAATCATTTAATCACCCACCCCTTTCCCCTCAATTACAGCAGCCCCAAGAGGGTTAGGGTCCTGGAGATGAATACAGGGGTTAGCTCTCACGCTATAAATTTCAACCCCCAGGACCAGCGAGCAGAAAGCACTGAAGGTTCTTTCACTCAAGGCACTGAATTGCTCAAGCCCTTTGCCAGGGCCACGGGTTTAATTCTCAGCTCCCTTCCCTGGACTGCCTTTTCTCTGTCTCATCTCTCCTCGATTCTAGCTTGGTGCCTAGCCACTACGCTAGCTCCTTGGCTCACAGGTAACTGCATCCTGACTAGCTTCTTGGGCTTCAAGTCCCATTATAATAACTGCTTGGATTTGGACCCTTTGTCTTCCATGTACAGGACCGGCTAACTGGTCCCCCACAACAAATGTAAGGGGAAATCCTAGCCCATACATTGCTCATGCCTCAGTTTACCTCCCAGCCACTTAGCCAACTACTGCACAGCCCTAGCTACCATGAAACAAAACTAAGCAAATAATTTAAAGAGCATTTAAAAGAAAGTAATAAGCGCAATTAAATGATTAAAAAAGGAGTGGAAAATATGGAGTTACTCAATTTGAATAGGAGAAAGTCGAAGAATGACTTACTAATGGTCTTTAAAACCCCTAAGGGATTTGAAAATCCTCCTCAAAACTAAAACGAGAAGAGTAAGTGACATTCTTTCTCCTAAAGACATAAGGAAAAAAAACAAGCTTAAGAAGAAACTGAGATATGTGGGAAAAAAGTACTTAAGTGAGAATTATTTTCCATTATACCAGTGGAGACCGTCTTTGTCATAGATGGTCTTTAAATTCTATTACGGAATACAGAGCTCCTGGCCAAGACTGGCCAGCAGACAGATGACTTCATTTGTAGAAATGAGAATTCATATGAAATTATCTCTGAAGTTCCTTCCAGCTGTAACATTCCATGATTGCATAACTTTCATTTCTCTGCAAAAAAAATCACGGCAATTCCAACATGACGTTGTGACAGAGGCAAAAGGGAGTAATATTGGAGTGGGTTCAGTGTATAAAGATCTTTCCAACGGTCTGACTCCCTGAAGGATAGCAGACAATCAATGCCACAAGAAATGGTGGAAAATTTCAAAAGCATGATGGTAACGGATTTGGAACAAATAAGAAATTTAAGACAGAAATTACTGAAAAACTATTATTTATAAAACCTTACACAGGAAAAAAAATGCAGGTTCCTAAATATTTTCTCCATCAAAATGGGCAGGACTACATATTGGATACTTTGTTTCTACTTGGATGATGTCACCGGGCTAGGCTTCTCTGCTCTTAACCAGTCCACTTCAGTCCTCTCTCACTTTCTCCCACATGTGGGCCAAGCAGCCTTTCAATGACCCACTTCATGAGTCATAATTTTTTCTGTTCATGATTCAGAAAAGCATCTTCAGACAGCATTTCCCAGACTTCTGCGGGTTTATTCCAAGGACCAATTTCATCTTCATTGGTTTCCTACAGGAAACCAGACCAACTTCCTATTATTTTATTTTCCTTACTTTCAGCATACATAAAAAAAAGAAAAAAAAATACCATAGCCCACATCAAATTAACTGGAAGTGAGAGCGATAGAAGACTTTACTCTGCACAAAGGGAAGCCAACACAAACAATGCCCAACAACGGGCTGGAAGTCACCGTGCAAAGTTAAATACATAATGTGCTAATATTAGAACCATCTTTCAAAAGAGCATCACGCCAAATCATAAGAAGAAGATATGGATTTGAATTAGCCGTACTGCAATCATTACACTGTCAGAAAGAACATTTATTCCATTAAAAAAAAAAAAAAAAGATCTGTTGTCTATGAGAACAAAGCTGATTTATACAGAGAAAGTAACTGTAAGAAACAAAATACGTCTTTTTCTATCCTAACCCTGATATCCTGCTAGGACAGACGCAGCCCATTGAAACCCAAAGCCCTGAGCCCTGGAGTGGTCGGGGGACAGAGTGGTGAACCCTGGTAAGCTGACAGAGGAGCAGGCTGCTGTCATCCCAGGCCCTTCCGCCCCACCTTCCCATTACCAAAAATCAATCTGTCCTTAGGTCATAAGGAAGGGTTAGGGACTTGGGCTTTAAAGGGTGCTCTCACAGGGCCTTGAAAGCACACTATTTCTCTAAAGCACCAGAAGTTCCTGAGAACCGTTTATTCTCCCAGACTACAGACTGCTCAGAATATGAACAGCTCTGCTGTAAACATACAGCAATTCTCTTTAGATTCTTTCCATTCTCATCATTCCTGACTGTGGGTATCATTTCAGGCTTTAAAAGTTCATATGGTCATTAACTGGCAAGTACCAGAATTATCCTGTATCGAATTCAAAACCCGATAGATTAAAGAAAGAAAGCACTGAAGGCGGCACATTACATATGGATAAGCCAGGAAGCCTGAAGCACACAAGCCCTGGTTCTCAGGGTCTGGCCCCAGACCAGCACTAGCATCACCGGACCACATTCCAGAAATGAAGTTCTCAGCTCCTGCCCCAGACCCGATAAGTCAGAAATTCAGGGGTGAGGGGCAGCAACCAGCAGACAGTACTGGCCTCAACTTTCTCTATCATATTCCCTGTCTTCCTTCCACTGGGAAATGTCTAGAAAATAATTCATTCAATTTACATTTCCCACTAACCACTAAACTTCTAACCCCCTGTACTCTGGCTAACTCCTTCTGTTAACACTGCTAAAATGCTCCTTCTAAAAGTCACAAATGACCTCTAACATAGCTACCAAAGCCTCTTCCCGGTCCTCATCCCTCTTGACTTATCTGAAGCATCCAGCACTGCTGACACCCTTCCTGCTTAAAATGGCCTAACGTCTTGACTACGTGACACAAATCCATCCCCCTGCCCCTCCACTTCAGGCTATCCCACCGTCAGTGATTACCTGTCCTCCCTCCACCCTCTAAACACAGGTGTGTCTTTCTGTCTGCCGTCTTGGCGTCAGATACATCCGGCCTGGATCTGTACCTCTGCCCCGGATCTCTCTCAAGCCTCTGTGAAAGTGCATTCTAAAGCTGAGGCACTTAAGTCAATTATAAGAGATCAAAAGGGCAGTATCTGCCCAACAGCAAAGATGAGAACGCAGGAAGAGGTAGAAAATCAGGATGAAAGGAAATGTGGAAACCAGGGTGGAAGTAGGGAGAGTGCTGACAAACTGTAGGGAATGAAACCAAGGCCATGGAAGACTTCATGTACAAACTATTGAATGGGAACCAAATGTGCTCTGTAAACTTTCACCTAATGCACAATTTAAAAAAAAAAACTGAGGCACTTGACATAAGTAAAATGGCTGACACAGGTCTGAATCCAGCTCCATTTTGTCCTAGGTCCCTGCTTCTGCTTTTTAGAGTATATGACCCATGACCACACTTGTTCGGCAACATTCTGAGGTGGCCTGCCCAGAATGGTCCAGGAAACAGAAGGAACCAGCTCTGGAATGCAGGAAACTGTGGCTAAGGCTGAGTACCCCAGCCAACAGAAATTCTTGATAAATGAGTCTTACGAGAACGTGCTGAATGTCAACCAATCAAATGTACCCCCATACCCTCCCCAACTGTGTACAAAGTTCTACAAAACTGTGTATAAAAGATGTACGCTTATGCCCCTTCTTTGGAACGCCATTTTGAACTTTCATCCTGGTGCTTCCCAGTTTGCAAACGTTTGAATCTGAATAAAACGCTTCTTTCAATTTTTCAGAAATTGTGGTTCATTTTTAACCATTACTTGGTGTCAGAAGCGGAACCGAAGCTACCAGCCTCCTATGGCCTTGAAGCCCTTGTTGGACGCAGGTGAAGGACCCCACTTTTAGGCTCTCTGCCTCCACGAGGAGCTGTGGAAGCTATCTGGTGAGTCCTCTGGGATCTTGAGTTCCTTCTCATTTCATATTCAGATTTTGGGTTGTGTCTGCAGGCTTCTGTCTCTGCTTTTTGGCATGACCACGGGTTCTACCTAATCTTAATCTGCAGATTTCCCTAGCAGACCACCTGCTATGTGTCGAAGATTTAGCAGCTTTGGCCATGTTTGTATTTAGAACTCTGGTATGCCCTGGCCAAAGACAGTTTGTCTGACCAGCGGCTCCTTTTGGGTTCGATTGAATTGGGCAGTTTTTAGCTTAACAGTTATTTGCTTTTCTTTCTAAACTACATTAACAGTCCTGATTGGCCAAGTATAGAAACAGACCCCACGTCACCTCTTACTTCAGACTCCCTCACTTAAGGGAGCAGAGGACACAGCAACAAACACCAGAATTAAGCAGAGTCCTAGAACCCTGAGGACGGGGTTTTCAGGTTTACTGTCATACAATTCAGAAAGAAAAACTAAAGACAAGTAGACAGGCCACCAGAGAATACAGGCGAAAGGAAAGAAAATTGGTATTAGCTGCATCACATCATATTGAGGAGAAAAGAGGCTAAAAAGAGCTTTTCTTTCAGTGACTTTTACTGCTCACAATAAAAAGTAAATTCACCTAATTTAGCAGATTATTGGGACTCAAAAAAATGTTATTCTGTCAGCCAGTAATATAACTACTACTGTAAATTAATATTAAAATAGAGGTTTTCCTGAGTTACATCTTTTAACATCTTAACAAAATACTTCATTCATAATGTGATATCTAACAGCAGAAAACACATCCATGAGTGGCTCAGAACTGCGGGATTAACCTGAAATAAACGAGTACTGCCATTAAAAAAAAAAAAAAAGCTATTTTAATGGCAGCGGTGAGATGTGATTATATTGTTGAATAATAGACTATATACTTTCTAAAAACTTATTAGAATTTCTGTCAGGATGCACTAATATCCAAACTAATACTGATCAGCAAACATGAGAACTGAGACCAGTGGTTGCATTACTGCATTAAGAAGCAACGGACAAACGGATGAATGGATAAATAAATTATAGTATATTCATACAATGGAATACTATGCATCGATAAAGAACAGTAAGGAATCTGAAACATTTCATAACATGAAGAAGCCTGGAAGGTATTATGCTGAGTGAAATTAGTTGCAAAAGGACAAATATTGTATAAGACCACTATTATAAGAACTTGAGAAATAGTTTAAACTGAGAAGAAAACATTCTTTTGTGGTTACGAGAGGAGGGAGGGTGGGAGAGGGGCATTCACTAATTACATAGTAGATAAGAACTACTTCAGGTGAAGGGAAAGACAACACGCAATACAGGGGAGGTCAGCACAACTGGACTAAACCAAAAGCAAAGAAGTTTCCTGAATAAACTGAATGCTTTGAAGGCCAGCGTAGCAGGGGCAGGGGTCTGGGGACCATAGTTTCAGGGGACATCTAACTCATTTGGTATAATAAAATCTATTAAGAAAACATTCTGCATCCCACTTTGGAGAGTGGCGTCTGGGGTCTTAAACACAAGCAAGCAGCCATCTAAGATGCATCAATTGGTCTCAACCCACCTGGATCAAAGGAGAATGAAGAACACCAAGGACACAGGGCGATTACGAGCCCAAGAGACAGGAAGGGCCACATGAACCAGAGACTACATCATCCTGAGACCAGAAGAACTAGATGGTGCCCAGCTATAACCAATGACTGCCCTGACAGGGGACACAACAGAGAACCCCTGAGGGAGCAGGACAGCAGTGGGATGCAGACCCCAAATTCTCATAAAAAGACCAGACTTAATGGTCTGACTGAGACTAGAAGGACCCCGGTGGTCATGGCCCCTAGACCTTCTGTTGGCCCAGGACAGGAACCATTCCCGAAGCCAACTCTTCAGACATGGATTGGACTGGACAATGGGTTGGAGAGGGATGCTGGTGAGGAGTGAGCTTCTTGGATCAGGTGGACACTTGAGACTATGCTGGCATCTCCTGCCTGGAGGGGAGATGAAAGGGTGGGAGGGGGTTAGAAGCTGGCGAAATGGACACGAAAAGAGAGAGTGGAGGGAGAGAGTGGGCTGTCTCATTAGGGGGAGAGTAACTGGGAGTGTGTAGCAAGGTGTATATGGGTTTTTGTGTGAGAGACCGACTTGATTTGTAAACTTTCACTTAAAGCACAATAAAAATTATAAAAAAAAAAAAGAAGAAGCAACAGACAAAAGCCAAACACAAATGCCCAAGGAAGGCAGCCAACATACTGCGATTCATGAGAATGGCTTACTTTGACGTGGCTCTGGGCACCCAGGTTGTAGATCTCGGTGGGCTTCACTTCATTGATGATCTTCACTAGGCAGGTACTGTCTGTGAGGTCACCATAGTGCAGCTTCATGTCTTAGGATGCAAAAACACACCGTGAGACAGAAGAAAACAAGAAAAGCCCAACTTGTAAAGCATCAAAAGTGAAATGCATATTTTGAAAGCTTGAAAACCAGGGTCAAAACTACAATGTTCTATTTGATGGCTCTGGAGCAGCAGAGTATAACTGTTATCTTTAAAGAACCTAAGCAGCAGCAGAAAGACATTTACACGTTTAGCCTATGTCTGTAAAGGATTTATAGTGGTGAACCCAGATAACTTTTTATAAGATCATAACATCATTATGCTGGATATTATACAATTAATAAATGACTCCCAGGTGGATGTAAAATGGTTTATGAGAGTGAGCTTAAGAATTCAAAGAAAATCTTGTAGCAATGTGCATATTCTCTAAAGCAATCTGTTACACAGTGATAATGGTGAAGGTAGTTCTGTATTTGCTCAGATACAACCATCTAGGGATTTTTAAGTGCTTTACAAGCATCAAGACTTAAAGTCTTCCATGAAATGCCTGATAGAATGACATAATTCATTAAAGGGCAACCAGTCTAGCCCAACTCCTCAATCAAAGCAGACACTATGCTGACTTCATTAGTGTAAGGATGGCACACATAGATGGATGACTGGCAACCTTCATCTTTACGTTATTTTTACATAATATTGATCTACAGCGAGATCCAGTGGCAGTACTATTCTGCACTTTGCACAAAAACAGTAATAATGTTCACGAAGGATGCATTTAATAATTTAAATACTGAGGTGCAAAGCCATTTCTGTGCACAACTAGACCATTTTCCTGATGGTATCTCCACACATATAAGTAACCCAAATCTTTGAATATTCAGAGGCTCTGAGGTGAACACAAAATCACTCATGGTTTACAAGGCAGTTGTACCATGCTTGCTAGGTAAAACTGGTAGAATACTGCAGACAAAATACGAGGTTGGAAACACCGTGTTCTAGCCCCAGCCCTGACTTTTTCTAGGTATATGACCTTTCGGCCTCCATTTCCTCATCTGTAAAGTGGCCTCCCTGATAACCCCAGGCATTGCTGTGAAGATCAAAGATCGAATGAGAAAACACTGTGGCTGTGCTATGCAAACTGTATAGCTTGTTGTGTTGTTGTTAGGTGTTGTTGAGTCGATTTTTGACTCATAACGACTCCATGTGACAGAGTAAGTGCCCCAGAGGGCATTTTAGGCTATAATTTTTATGGGAGCAGATCATCAGGTCTTTCTTCTATGGAGTGGTTGAGTGGGATCAAACCATCAACTCTTCCGTTAACAGCCAAGCGCTTAATCATTGTGTCACCGGGGCTCCTTAAACTGTACAGCTACATAAAGGCAATTTTATTAACAAAAATAGCAAACAACTACAAATACTGACAATGGTCTGTAAAGCAATTTAAATGTAGTTTTGACTGCCATTTTTTTTTTACCTGTCTTCAAAAATTATTTTAAAAATTAATTAAATGTACAAAGATTGCTTAACATGACTGAATTAGACCGTAAGAAAAAAGGAGTGCTCTACTTTTATGAAACTGATCTTCCTGGAGAGAAAAGGGACACCTGGGGAAGGGCAATCAAAGGCATTTCTTCTCTTGGTCTCTGAGCAGAATCACCTAGCCAATGTCTCAGCACTAACCCAAACCAAGATGACACCAGAGCCTGAGAGCAGCAAGCAATGAAGGGCTTTCAAAGCCTGCATATAATTGTCAAAGCAGATAATTCATGGGTAAATATTGTGACTTGATAGGCTCTGAAAAAAATGACGTGTAAAAATACCTTAGCATAATGTAGGAAGTTACAGAAAGGGATGTGAGAAAAAGAAAGTGACTTACTTCCTTCACTATGAGTCTGGGGATTCTTGTACAGGTGTTCAATTCGACCTGTATTGAATGAACTGGATCGCCGGACAATTCCGTGGACCTGAGGTTTGGTGGTGTAGAAAGAGAAAAGAACATGGTAAGTGGGTAATGAGGATTAGCAGGCAACTCAGAAGCTCTTTTGCTAATGTTTAGCCTTATGAAAAATATAAACATATCCTTTATTTATTAAGGAAAACATTTATTTCAAATTATTAGAAAATGTTCTACTGCTCAGTTTCCAATGCCCCCAACCACTGCAACCTACCTCAAGAAACCTCCATCTTTCTCTCTCTCTACTGGCAACAGCAACAAAAGCAATTAGAAAATTACGTGATTTCAGAATGAATGCTGAGTTGTAGATACTCAGATGTCTCCTTTTCCAGCCACATACCCTTACGGCCCTACTGCTGACAAAAATATCTCCTCAGTTTGAAACTGAAGACAGACCACGTGAGGTCATATCAGCAAAGCAAACGCACGGCCTGTTTCACACACAACATAGAGAACCGGAGGCCCTGAAGCCAATGTGACTTTTCCAGTGTCCCTAGAGCTAAGGCCTCTAGTCTATTCTAGATATTTCTGCATCTGCAGCTGCTATTACGTGGCACATGGAAATGCCAGAAAGCTAAGTGGCACAGGTTACGGACAAGATTCATGTACTCCTGGATTTAAAGCATTAAGAAAACTCAAATTGAGAGAATTTTTTTTTTTTAATCTTTAACTTAAGCATGATACATGTGAGAGAAAAAGTAGTTGAAACAGGAACGCATACCTGTCAGATACTGAAGAAAAGACTGTGTCTGATACATAAAAGAAATTGTTCAAGAACCAACCCCACTTCCTCCTTGTGTCAGGACTGCCAAGGTTAACACCAGCTATGTGGCCAGATGTCCAAGTTCCCGTCCCACTGATGGCAGTTTTAATCCTTGACTTATTTTAAAATGTTCCTTCTAATGTTGGGTAGATTCATTTGTAGCTGAATACACTTTTCTATTTTAACTCAATCATTTTCCATTTATGTCAAACCAAAATTAATTCTTGGCATGACTCAAATATTCCAGATGCAAGGGGGAAATTATAAGCACATAAGACTTTCTTTTAAATAGAAAGAAATGTCATCATCATTTTATATGGCAAATATGAGAAACTGATTTATGCAGAGGATACAACACACTCACATTTAAACTGTAATGACTAATTCTGTTGGTTAAGTTGCTTTAGCCAAAGAGAAAAGCACTCATTGACACTGTTATCCAGAAGAACTAAACTCAAGAAGATTTGGTCAGTATGAAAATATTTTAAGCAGGGAACATCACAAATTTGGTTGACATTTTAGAAGTCAAACATTAAAATCTAGAAAACATCAAACTGAGTTTGGCTATAGGTTTTCATTTCTTAATTTAGAAGTGGAAAAAATAACACTCACATTAAGCTTAGAATTTACTCCACTTCATGGTCTCCAATTTTTCTAGCTGCTACTGAATTGTCAAGTTGAGCAGCTCTACAAATTTAATCTTTTTTTTATAAAAAGCAAGTTCACACGCATATTCATATACAACAAAATTGGTGTTTACCACCAAAATTGCTTTTGAAATATCAATTTCTCAGATACAAGCACAGAATTGTCTACATTCTAAAAACAGAATTTAACTTTGACCAAAAGAAAGAAAGAATTTGATTTATGCTCTCTTCTCTTGATTGCAGGATTCTCGTTAACTCAAATATTCCAACAGCCCAAAACACAGGAAAATGCTGATACATATACACTGCACACTTTTAATTCCCCCTCACTCCCAATTTTTGGTATGTGTACACCAGGAAAAGAAAATCTGGCCAAATGCTTAATCCACGGCAGCAAGTATTATTCTAAGAACTAATGAGAGCAAAATCTATCTGCCTGAGACAGGTAAAATACAAACTTTAAGACAAGCCAAATGTGTGCAAACTGGATAATCTAGTTAAGAATTTGCGATTAGCAGCCTTCTCATTACAGAAGGGATGTAGGTAGGGTTTTTTGTTTGTTTTCATAAGGATTTGGGGGGGAAAGAAGATAAGAAGTTAGGAACTCAAACTGAAAAGATAAATGAGCAGAATTTGGCTTTATATAAACTTACTCAAAATCTGTATTAAATTATAGCACTTCAAAAATAAAACAGAACTCTGAAAAACCAAGGTATTAATCCATGGAAGTGTGTGTTCTGGCCAGTTTCGCCTTCCATTAACCAAAGGATGAAGGGAAAGTTCTCCAGTGTCAGAACCAAGCTGTTCGACTTTCAAAGCCAGAGTCAGACTAGACAATATAACAGGGAAATGTTGGATTATTTATGTATTCTATTCAACACAATGGAAAATTATTACCTTTGGATTTCAATTCTGCAGTGTCTAAATTTCTCTTGGAGGCAAGTGTGCCCCTCACATTTAGAAAAAAAAACTGATTATTCAGGTGATATCAACAGCTACCATTCACATGGCAGTGCCCACATGCCAGACAGATGCTGTTCTTCATAAACATTAAACCCTTCGGCCTGCACTACAACCTTCCTACTGCCCTTCCCATCCTACAGACAGGACACTGGCCCAGGATCACACAGTCAGGAAGTGGCAGTGCTGAGGGTCAACTGGCTCGATCCTGCTGTCACTAAGTACAGTTTCAAAACCAAATCCTTAAAAAGATTTTCCTTTTTAAATTAAAGCACCAGGGCTTCTGGGATATCCAACAACCCAGAAAGAAATGTCACCCAAAGCCTTCAAGGATTCTCCCAGATCAAGATAGGACACGCAGAAACTCCACATTCTAACAAATCATTTCCAGTAGACAGCAATCTGACAATCCTTATATTCCATGTCTTTTCCATTTCCCTATACTCCACCAAAGGCAGTGGTTATTGCCGATAAGTCATTTCAGCAGGTAGAATACGATCCAGAACCGATAGTATTGAAGGAAGAACTCCAAGCTGCAGTGAAGGCATTGGCAAAAAACAAGGCTCCAGGAATTGACAGAATACCAATAGAGACGTTTCAACAAACGGATGTAGCACTGGAAGACATTTGGAAGACAGCTACCTAACCAAATGGCCACAAGAGATCCATATTTGTACCCATTCCAAAGAAAAGTGATCCAACAGAATGCAGAAATTATCGAACAATATGATTAGTATCATATGCAAGTAAAATTTTACCAAAGATAATTCAAAAATAGTTGGAGCCGTAAGTCAACAGGGAACTGACAGAAATTCAAGACCGATTCAGAAAGGACACGGAAAAAGGGATATTATTGCTGATGTCACATGGATCTTGGCTGAAAGCAAAGCATACCAGAAAGATGTTTACCTGTGTTGTGTTGACTGTGCAAAGGCATTCGACTGTGTGGATCATAACAAAATATGAATTTCATTGTGGAGAATGGGAATTCCAGAACGCTTAATTGTGCTTATGAGGAACCTCTACATAGACCAAGAGGCAGTCCTTCAAATAGAACATGGGGATACTTCGTGGTTTAATATCAGGAAAAGTGTGCATCAGGATGGTATCCTCTCACCATACTTACTCAATTCGTATACTGAGCAAACAATCCAAGAAGCTGGACTACATGAAGAAGAACAGGGTATCGGGATTGGAAGAAGAATCATTAACAACTTGCGACATGCAGATGATACAACCTTGCTTGCTGAAAGTGACAAGCACTTGAAGCACTTACTGACGAAAATCAAAGACTACAGCTTTCAGTATGGATTACACCTCAATATGAAGAAGACAAAACTCCACAACTGAACGAATGAGCAACATCATGATAAACGGAGAAAATACTGAAGTTGTCGAGGATTTCATTTTACTTAGATCCACAATCAACACCCATAGAAGCAGCAGTTAAGAAATCAAACAACGTATTGCATTGGGCAAATCTGCTCCAAAAGATCTCTTTAAAGGTGCTGGAAAGCAAAGATGTCACTTTAAGGACTAAGGTGCATCTTACCCAAGCCATGGTATTTTCAATCACCTCATATGCATGCTAAAACTGGACAATGAATAACGAAGGCTGAAGAATTGATGCCTTTGAATTATGGCATTGCCAAACAATTTTGAATATACCACGGAATATCAAAAGAACAAACAAATCTATCTTGGAAGAAGTACAGCCAGAATGTTCCTTAGAAGCGAGGATGGTGAGATTTCATCTTATGTGCTTTGAACGTGTCATCAGGAAGGACCAGTCCCTGGAGAAGGACATCATGCTTGGTAAAGCAGAATTTTAGTGAAGGAGAAGAAGACCCTCAATGAGGTGGACTGACACAGTGGCTGCCAACAATGGGCTCAAGTACAGCAATTACTGTGAAGATGGTGCAGGATCAGGCAGTGTTTCATTGTGTTGTACATAGGGTTGCTGTGAGTTGGAACCAATTCAATGAGACCTAACAACAACAACAGCATTCTTTTCTGAAAGAAAAGCTCAAAATTTACCTATTCTTTATTTCAAATTCTGATATGCTTGTTACCAAGTTGTTTAATATAGGTTATCTTAAACCAAAAAATCAAACCCATTGCCATCAAGTTGATTATGACTCATAGCGACTCTACAGGACAGAGAAGAACTGCCCATAGGGTTTCCAAGGCTGTAAATCTTTATCAAAGCAGACGGCCACATCTTTCTCCTGCTGAGAAACTAATGAGCTCAAACCACCGACCTCTCAATTAGCAGCCAAGTGCTTAACCACTATGCCACTGAGGCTCCTTATAAGGGACATATATGTGTATACATACACATACACCTATCCCTCTCTTATCAGCATAGTTAGGTTCCAAAAACCAGGTCGTTAGACAAAAAAAGGCACCGTGCAAAAATGGAGGATGAGCATCACAAAATGGAAGATCACTATGTCATTACATAACTGCCCAATTACATCATCATGTAACTGCCAAATTACATCATCACATAACTACTAAATTACATTACCACATAACTGCAAAACCACTGAGAATCATGGCCCAGCCTAGTGGACACACAACCGTAACCATCATAGTCAGCGTTATTCTCACCTTGCACTTTGGCGTTAGTCACTGCCAAATATATGTCATTAATGCACAAAACAATCAGATTTTTTAGTATTGTCATAAATGCGAAATGTCAGATAAAGAAATAGTCGGTAAGTGAGGAGTATATATATATATATATATATATCTCATTGGTTCTGTCTCTCTGGAGAATCCTAGGAAGCATTCTTTCCTAGGAAGAACAACTCTGTCTCCCCATCAAGCCTGCCCATAGCACTTGTAGCTTCTCTTCACAGTGTTTATTTGTTCCCATCTTGCACTTTGCTACCGAAAAGTATGTTGTTTCCAGTTGTTTCTGAGCTAGTAATATTCTACATACAAAGACTAGATTCAAAAAATATGATTGCCCAGAGAAGCCAGGTCCCCAAAATTAGACGTCTTTAGACACTTTGTTCATCTTTACCTATGATTACATCAGTCACCTGATCTTGATGGAACCTTCTGTTGGAGTGATTCTCAAACTGTCCTACCAGGATAGCAACATCAGCAAAAACTGAGAACTTGCTAGAAAGGCCATCTCCAATTTCACCCAGATCTATGAATCAGCAACCCTGTCTTCACCTGGACTCTGGGTGATTCTGATGTACTACCGAGTTAGAAGTCTCTGCTTGTCTGAACCTACCCCGTCTCAGTCCACTGCAAGCAATACACTAGCCCTGTCCTTTTGCTCAGGGTCTAAGCAACCATGACATTCTGGGAACTTTCCAAGGCAGCCTCTTTGTAGAATCACCTTCACATTTACTCTAAGCACAAACAGATAATGTATGTGCCACCCAATCCTCCTTAACAGCGTATTCTTTGACTATATCAACCTCTTAAAAGGAAGGACCGCAGCCTATTAAAGTTGAATATGGTATGGATAAACACCTTTCACTCCTGCCAACTCTACAGAGCTCACATTTCGCTGTGCCATGATGAGGAATCGTTGTTGCCAGGCTTTGGAGTGCCACACCTTCAACCTGCATCATCTATAAGGTTTCCTTCTATCCATTTATGAGTCTCACTCTTAAATTTATTTCTCCAGACAGTGTCTCAATGATGTGTTCCTTCCATACCTGTGAGTCACCAAATGGGCCTTCTTTTTTCTCTGTTATCGAAATCAAATCTGCTCTCATAATGTCAAATGCCAATGGAATGAAAACATTTGCAGCCCATGAAGCAGCCCCATGTTCTCATTACATCTATTTCTCAATCCCTCATCTATTGAAGAACACTCCTACCTGTATCCTGAAGTCAGGTACTTCCTTAGTGAGACACCTGAGTGAAGCTTTGCCTCTGTCCACATGCTTCCCAGCCTTTTCAAGGAACATCGACAGCACCCCAGCGCTCCTGGTCCTTCCAGAAGGAGAAAGACTGACATCTACCACACTACTTCCAGGCCCAAACCTTGTGGCATCGGGTTCCCACAGAGAAACCCTCCCTCACCTGCCTCAGCTGTGCCCTCCTCCCCTCAGTTCTGGACATACACATGATCACCTTCTCCATCTCTTGCCTCGGCCCACCACTCACACCTTGGAAATCGATGTCAAAACCCAGGAGAGCAAGTGCCACTTCAGTTTAGATGCCAAACTCCTTATTATTTTTCCGCTTGCCCAAATACACATTTTTTTAAACAACACACCTGTAATTGGAACACCTATAAACAGACAATTCAAACTTACTAACGTAAACATTCCTAAAGCAGGTCAGAGCATTTAGGTTGCTGTGTGGTGTTTTTGTTTTCTGCTGCAGCATGAATTTATATGCATATGTGTATCTGAAAACTGTTCTAAAGAAAAGATATACAACCTGAGCAACATCAGATTCGATACATATAACCTGTTTTTCTTTTAAGGAGAGTAGAAAATGTTTTGTTTAGTTTTTATTAAGAAAATAGGAGAAAAAAAGCAGAAGGAGGAGAAGGCGAGGGGGGACCAGGAGGTGGAGATGACAATGATGACAGCCCATCTGGAAGGCTGAGTTCCCATGAAATATATGGCTGTCACTGAGAACATCGATTTTCACACGCAAAGAAGGAAACAGTATTCATGCCTCATGCCATACTCAAAAACAAATTCAAAATGGATTAAGGACCATGTGCAAACTAAAATGATAAAATACTTAGAAGAAAATGCAGAGGCAATGTTGTCAGGTCTCGCTTTTAACAGTGGATTATGTAATATAATAACAAAAGTGCAAACAGCAAAAGACAAAATAAACGGGATCTCATAAAAAATTAAAAACTTTTGTTCCTCAAAAGACTTTACTAAAGAAGTGAAAAAACAAGCTACAGACTGGAAAAGTATCTTCAGAAACCATATATCCAATATGGAACTAATAATCAAAATATATATAAAACTGCGACAACAAAAAGACAAATAATGCAATCATAAACCGGCCAAAAGACTTGAATAGACATTTCATCAGAGAGGACATTCAAATGGCCACTAAACACATGAAAAGATGCTCAGTGTCATTAATCATCGGACAGATGCAAATCAAAACCACAAGGAGATACTATCTCACTCCCACTAAGACGGCTAGGAAACCCCGGTGGCCTAGTGGTTAAGTGCTACAGCTGCCAACCAAAGGGTCCGCAGTTTGAATCCACCAGGCGTTCCTTGGAAACTCTATGGGGCCGTTCTACTCCGTCCTATAGGATCGCTATGAGTCAGAATCGACTTGATGGCAACAGGTTTGGGTTTTTTTGGAAGATGACTAAGATTAAAAAAAAACAAAACAGAAAATCACAAATGTTGGTGAGGCTGTGGGGAAACTGGAACCCTTAGCCATTACTGCTGGGAATACACACTGGTAGAGCCGTCATGGGAAACAGCATGGCTGCTCCTCCAAACTCAACAAATGAAATGACCACACGACCCAACGATTCCACCCCTAGGTATGGACCCTGGAAATCTGAGAGCAGAGGCTCAAACAGAGACTTGTACACCAGTGTTCATTGCAGCACTACTCAATAACCAGAAGGTAGAAACAACCTAAATGCTCACCAACGGATAAATAAACAAAAGGTGGTGCACACATACAATGGAAAACTACTCAGCCCGTAAGAGAAAAATGAAGTCTTTTACATGCTACAATGTGCATGGAGCCTGAAGACATTATGCTGAGTGACATAAGTAAATCACAAAAAGACAAATGCTACATGACCGCACATATATAAAAAGACAAGAACAGGCAAATGTACAGAGACCAAAGTTTCTTAGTAGTTACCTGAGGTGGGAGGGAGGGGAAAACAGGGGCTCTTGCTGGCAGAGTACTAAGTTTTGGTTTACTGTGACGGAAAAACTGCATTAAGGGTAGAGCTGCACAGTCGATTAATGTAATTGCTGTCCCTAAGCTGTATAATTATAAAAGGTTGAATTGGCAAAAATTGTATGATAGATATATTTACAAGACAAAAAAAAAAGGAGTAGCTGCTGAGGCTGCTTACGTACAATCAAACACCTCATGGGTTTTAGTTTCTTGGTTTGGATGTTTAGTGTCATGGTTTCATGGGACATCCCAGTTCGGTGGCCTAATAATGTGTTCAGTGTTTCTGCTCTGCCTCCTAGTTCATCGCACAGTGCCCAGGATCTTAAAAGCTTGCAAGCGGCCATCCAAGGTACAACAATTTAGGCTCTATTCACCTGGAGCAACAAAAGAAGGAGCGTAAACAACAGGAAGACGACATGGAATGTGTGGCTAATTGCCTCTATAAACAACTGCTTCCTTTGCCATGAGACCAGAAGAACTGGATGGTGCCCAGATACCATTACAGAACATTTTGATCAAAGATTCTATAGAAGAATCCTGATCAAAACGGGGGAAATACAGAACAGAATTTCAAATTCCCATGGAATCCATTCTTTCTGGAGCCATGGAAGCTGGATGAACTCCTGAAACATTTGCCCTGAAATAATCTTTAAACCTTAAACCAAAAACATCCCTGAAGTCTTCTTAAAACCAAACAATAGTTCAGCTTAACTAGTAAAGAATGTCTGCCTTGAGCAGTGTAATCTTTTAAGATCTATCTATATGGGATCAAACTGACAAGAGCAACTAGAAAGATCAGACAGTTAACTCCGGGAGCAGTAAGTTTACGTTGGTACGGGAGACTGACAATGGTTGTACAACACAAAGAATGTAATCAATGTCACTAAACTGTTCCTGTAGAAATCACTGAATTGGTGTATATTTTGGTGTGTATACTCTCAACAACAACAAAAGTAAAATGAATTATATATATGTAAAATAAATAAATTATATGTGTGCGTGTATATATATATATATATATATATATATTTTATATATATATGTATGTATATGGCTACCTATTAGAAAGCAAAAACCCATAGGTTTAAATTTTTAAATCAAGCTTGCAAGGATCAGCTTGGTTTTTATTGCTCTGCCCAATTTCCAAATTAAGCAACTTGACCGTGAGTGGGATGGATTTATGTGACACATGGATTGTTAAGCTCACCCTAATAACTGAAGAGCGCTAGCTTACATAGGGGCTGCGCTATCTGGGAAGGCGGGAAGCGTACACAACAGCTAGCCCTCGGGAACAGGGGAAGCCACCGGAGCTCACCAGGAGATAACCAGCACAATGAGCTGGCAGGATGACAAGCCAAGCACACATTCTTCCCCCGGCTCTGATTTGTTATCAGAGTTCAGTGGAAAACACATACTGTGGACGGACAGCAGCAGAGGAAGCGTGAGGCTGCTGTGTCCGCGCGATTCTGGCCGCTGGGGCCTGCTGGCTGAGTCACTCACCTCATAGCCTTTATCCAGCAGGAACTCAGCCAAGTAGGAACCATCCTGGGGAGAGAGGGAGAAGGGACAATGTCAGACACATCATGGCTGGCACAGAGGCAGCAGAGACAGAGCATTTTGAGAACATCGCTTAAAGGTGATAAGGTCTAAAAGGATAACAACATAATATTGATAAGCAGAGCACGGTGTTCACTGTTCACAAGGCATTTCACAGACATCTCCCATTAGCGTTCCACAGCAGCCCAGTAAAGAGGTGCCATGACCACCTTTACAGAGGGAGAAACTGAAATCCATGCAGGCGATGAGGCTGCAGAGTCAGGTCACCTTGGGTTTCAGCTTTGCCACTTACTAGTGTGTGATACAGAGCCCCTGAGCGGTGCAAACATTCAGCTACCAACTGAAAGGTTGGCAGCTTGAGTCCACCCAGAGGCACCTCAGAAGAGAGACCTGGTGATCTACTTCTGAAAAATCAGCCACTGAAAACCCTATAGAGCACAGTTCTACTCTGACACACATGGGGTCACCGCTGAGTCAGAACTGATGCCACGGCAACTGGGAAACAAAGTGTGATGTACAAAACACGGGTGGCAGAGCAGAAGAGCTTGGTGCTACCAGAACATGAAACTGGACATCACGCTAATCTGAGGTTTGTGAAAAGGAGTCGTGGGAGAGCTGGGGTGAGAACCGTGGGACTCAGGAATAGGGAGGGCATGAAAAGGAGGGAGACAGCACACGTGTTGGCATCACTGAGAAAGGCCATGTGGGCTGCAGGTACTGGAAGACGAGCATCAGACAGCACCCCGGGCAACACGGCGCTTCCAACCCAAGACTGTCAGCTTGACAACTAACCTAAAGATTGACAGTTCAAACCCACCCAGTGGCATTACAGAAGAAAGGCCTGGAGACCTGCTTTCATAAAGATTACAGCCAAGAAAACTCTATGGAGCACAGTTCTACTCTATAACATGGTGTCACCATGACTGGGAATCAACTCAGAGGCAGTGGGTTTCATTTTTCGTTTGTTTGTTTAGAGTGGGGGAGGGGACATGATAAGAAATGTATCCTCATCACTGAATAGACTGCACACAGTCTTTACAAAAATGAAACAGTGATTGTTTTTTATAAAATAGTAAGTACTTCATTTGTATTAATTTTAAGTTACATAGCTAATGCCTACATCAAGATAAAGCTGTCAATAAATCTTTAAAAACATCTGGGTAGGGGTGTTTATTTAAAACATTTCATGTGCCACTTTTAGGGAAAGAAAGTGTGAAATTCAACTAATTATAGAAAGAGAGGTCAAAAGTTAAGAACTCGTTCTTCTAGAAGGGCTAGAAAGAGCTGCCAGCCTCTCTCTCAGGAAAATAACTGGATAGGCATTTTACAGTCCATTCTGCCATTGGTCTTCTGTTCTCAGCCCGGCCAGGGGCCCGCCATCCCACCCAGACTTCAACATAAAATTGAGAGGCTCCAACTACTGCGATCTGTATCCACAAAAGGAGTTGGGGACGTTTGGGTTTTCTTCAATTTCTTCAGTTTGAAAAAGCTTAAAATAAATATCCCTTTGCGCTTCAAAAGTTCCTACCAGATATTCCAGGAAAAAAGAAAAACGAAGTAAGCCTTATTATTACTATCACTACTTGGCCTAAAAAGCTAAAAGCTGGAACTGGAGATGCCCTATGGGTCCTGAAAACGACCCACTGCCAATTGTGTGTTTACGACATTAAGGTAAAAGTCATGCATAAATTCCAGCAGAGTGACAAGGTCAGGGATGCAAAGGACACATTTTGTGGTCCATTAAAACCGCCAGCAGATTTTCTTCTGACTTCTTGACATAAATATTTTGGTTTATAGACTCACATGGAGAAGAAGAGAGAAAGCTTGGCATACCCCTTTTCTTTACAATATTACGTATACACACATTCACAGGGCTTTTAGATCCCCAACATGCCAGCTAAATCAAATACTGACCAACCAGGCTGGCCTACACTACCATCGGACATGGTCTCACCATCAGTGATCCTACACGTGGAAAGACGTAGAAAACAGCTCAACAGAAAAGTCATTTGCAGTAACAGTAATAACAACAACGGTTACCATTATGGTTACCATTATTACATAGCAGGTAAGGAAACCTTGGAAAGTAGGTTTATTTGCTGTATTTTTTTCTTTTTTGAAGCAGGCAACACTGTACTTTTCACTTTTTGTAATTCTCTTGGAATACAGAGTTAAAAAGCTTTGTGTTCTACCACAGTTGCATAGAAGGCTTTGTTTTTCTTATGTTCAAGGTAGAAGTGAAAGTGCTAAAGAGGGAGGGGGGGTAGTGGGTGGAGGAAGCCTGTGATTATTCAGAAAGCTGATGTGAAACAGGCCTGCCCAGGACTGAACCCTGTCAATAAGGTCTTGTTCTTCTCACCCAGGCCCTCCTCAAACTTTCCAACCATGCTGGAACATTCTGAACCAGCAGGGCACTCACTTCCTCCACACTTCCCTGCCAGGCCTACGGAGTGATAGCCAGCTCACAAAGAGTGGGAAACAGGCCGCTAGGTGCTCCTGGTTTCTGACTGGTCCTTTCCCCAGGTCCCTGAGGTGACTTGGGGAGACATACAGTATCTGTGGGAGTCAAGCCTTTGCCAAAACTAGGGTGGCTGCCGTTTCCGCCTCCTCTTTAGGAGCAGTGACTGCTTGAGAAGACTTTAATCAGGCCAATGACTAAACTGTCATGGCAACTCAGGGGCTGTGGCTAATGCTCAATTCTGGTACTTCACTCCCCAGAAACCAGGAACCAGTGACCCAAATTTCCAACACACTCACTGTGAACGCGTTCGTCTGTAGAAATTTCAGCGTGGATTTCCATCCCCATTACAGAAAATGTCTTAACTGGAGAAACACTTATTTAAGGGCTTCTCTGACTCCTCCTGTAGGTGCTGTAGGATGCTCACCTACTTCATACGATGCTCCACAGTCCTTTCAGTCAGCAGCATGGCTGTCACATCTCTGAGGCATAGAAATATTTTCTCTCTCACTCTCCTAAGAACTGAGATGACCGAGGCACAGGGAGGCTAGCTGACTTCCCTATTATCACACTACCAGTTGCACATGAAGCCAGAACTAGAGTCCAAGTCTCCCATTATTCTGAACTAGGAATCACCTCCTTCTCCTCAACCTCCTCTACCTGGGGCCTACCCAAACATGCCAAACCCAACAAATAATAAAAGAACACAAAGGGTTCATCCTTAAACCAAATTCATTGAGTCATTTTCCATAATAGGTTGTTTTCTGAATTAAACAGTGCTTTCCATTTTTAATCAAGTGACCCAAAGCCAGAGAAGCCATGTAATTTTAGAATACTCCAGAGCTCAGAAGAGGGAGAAAGGGCGCAGTGCCTGATGTTTCCCAGGCCTTGTTCTTCCCCTGTGGCCAAAAGGGCCAGATCTGAGTCTGCCTGACACCTACAGTCCCTATACTTGGGTATTTCTGTTCTCCAGAGGGGAGGACCCTTCCTTCTGATGGCATATTCAGAATGTTTCAAATAGAGACACATGAAAACCACGAGTAATTCCAGAAATTAATCAAAGCATATCCTAACTATAATATGAAATATTATTTATAATTCCCTATCTATAAAAAGCTGAAGTTCCCCCTTCTCCCACATGGCCATAGAAGGCTGGCAGACGCACTGACCAATATTCACACCCACTTCTGAGAGTCGGTCAGCCCACTGTGCGAGAAGAGAGACCAGTGTTTCCTCTCCTCTTCCAGCATGTAGACACTGACAGCCAAGACAGACACACAGCGAGGAAACTCCCCTGGAGGCCTTGCCCTCTGAGCTGCACCACAGCCACGCTGTAGATGTAGCAGCCATTTTTGAACGGGATGAGGTAAGCAGTATCTGGCTAAAGAAATGGGGCCACTGGTAAAGCGAATGTTATTGTTTAGATCGTCTCAAGCAGCAGGAAAGACCTCACGGACACAGCCTTTCTTTCAAGCTCTTAACTCTGTATCCTGATGACTCTAAGCCAGGGCTTCCAACAGGTGTGTCTGGGGTTGAACCCCTGCTGAGAATCTGCAGTTCTAACAAGCTCCCAGGTGATGCTACTGCCACTGGTTAGGGACCAGTTCTGAGAATCACTAGTAGAGCAGTGGTTCTCCAAAATGTATTACACATGATTCACCCAGTGATCTTGTTAAAATATAGATTCTGACTCAGTATATCTGAGGTGGATGAACCAGTTCAAAGCCCTGCTCTAAACAAGTATCTTTTCAGCTAACCACAATTACAATATCAAAGTAGTCTGCAGCTTCAATAGGATAGATACAAACACCTGAGTGATTAACGCAGGCTCTGTTTTGAACCAAAATGAAAGCTTCCAATGAATCAGCCACTGGGGCGTAAAGAATCCAGAGGAAGAATATACGTGAAAAATATTTACACCTGGCTGTGTGCCATACAAACCACTGGACAGACTTGCAGAATTAAAAAGACCAATGGGTTATACATCAGGAAATTGAGGCTCAAAACAGTGCTTAGTGTACCGTCCCCAGTTAGGAAGTGGCAAAGCCTATACACAAAAAATCCGGCCTCCCAGACCTCTGCATTTCACACTAAAAAATTTCAAGAAAAATATCAAAAATAAGGTCGTTAGCTGCTGTGGAGTCAGGCCCCGATTCACGGGGACCCCACGTACAACAGAATGAAATGCTCCCCAGTCCTGCACCATCGCCATGATCACTGGGGGATCAGACCACCGTGATCCACAGAGTTTTCACTGGCTAATTTTCAGATGTAGATCACAAGGCCCTTCTTCCTAGTCCATTTTAGTCTGGAAGCTCCACTGAAACCTGTTCGGCATCATAGCACAACCTAAGAGATGGGACTAACACCACAGATCCCTCGACATACACGGTCTCTAGTCAAGAATAAAAATAGAGCCAGTGGGTATCAGGACAGGGATAACTGACCGATCGAGTGGTAGGTTAAGAGATGAGGACGCTATCAACATCTAAAATATATAAGATAGCAAACACCATAAGGAAAATGTAATTAAAGGCCTTAAAATGAAGAGGTAGACAGGATGCAGTCAATGATAGGGTGGTGTCGGTGGTGGTTGTTGTTGGGTGCCATTGAGTCGATTACAACTCATTAACCTGCTGACATGGTGTCAATTCTGACTCAGAGCAACCCTATATTGACAGAGTAGAACTGTCCCCATAGGGGTTCCCAGGCTGTAATCTTCATGGATGCAGACCGCAAGGTCTTTTCTCCTATGGAGCTGCTTGTAGGTTCAAACCACCAACCTTTTGGTTAGCAGCTGAGTGCTTAACCATTGTGCCACCAGGGCTCTTTATTGGCAGAGTATAATAGATACTTTTTAATTAAATAATTGTTGTTAGTTGTCATCAAGTCGATTCCAACTCATGGTGACCCACGTGTGCTCTACAGGGTTTTCAAGGCTGTAACCTTTGGAAAGCAGGTCACCAGGCCTGTCTTCTGAGGCACCTCTGGGTGGGTTTGAACCATCAGCCTTTGACAAGTAGTCCAGTGCTTAACCATCTGCGCCACCCAGGGACTCTAACTGAATGATTAAGGGAAAGAAAACATACACACACATACCCCAACACACGCAGTACCAGAAATGTTTGAAAAGCCTCAAAGTAAATCCAGAGCCATTCACTAACAGCCTACAAGTGTGCTGAGTGGTTCATTACGTGTAGGCACCACGTAAAGAAACTGTCCCCAGGCAATCTGGTATTTCCCTGGGTCTTCTCTTCTTTAAATGGAAGTTCCTTAGTTTGAATCTTTATGTTTGTCTCTGTCTCCTGTCCTGTTCTTGCCACTCATGTAGAAGGTTTTATCCTCCAGGGAAAAAAAATCTCATGCGTCCTCTTGGTACACAAATGACAGTGACAGCAGCGATGACAGCACTACAGGCCCCGAGACAGCACTCGGCTGTGCCAGGCACACACCACGTGCTTCTCACTCACCACTGTCTCAATCCTCAGTACCCTTACGTTGAGGAAACCGAGGTGAGCTAAGACTCACCTGTGCAAGGGCTCACAGTCAGAAGACAGGGCGAGGATTTAAGCTATGTGTATCTGTAACAGAAACCTGTTGCAAACAGTTAACACGCTTGGCTGCTAACCAAAAGGTTGAAGGTTCAAGTCCACCCACAGGCACCTTGGAAAAAAGATCTGGCAATCTACTTCTGAAAAATCAGCCATTGAAAACCCTACAGAGTACACTTCTACTCTGACACACATGGGGTCGAAATGACTCCACGGCAAGGATGGTTTATTTGCAACAAATTATTTACATGACAATCTGCTCCACTAATAAGATCAACTATATAACAAAGGACCTAGAAACAATTTAACATAAAATTTGGTGTCTACGGAATTGATTAGCAATGGAAAGTGACCTGAATGAGTAAATACCAAACACCCACTTGGGCCATAGGTGCTATGGAATAAAGAAGGACAGGAAGGAAATAAGTGATTAGTCCCTGCCCTACTGCTTTGAGCAGTATCTGGGAAAGCCAGGCATTTCCTGGCCTGGATAGGATCATGCTTCACCACTGGCTTGGGCCTCTAGATCTCACAAGATTCAGCAAACCCACACGTGGGCAAGATGTGCCCAAGAAGCAGGTAACCTGGGCCGCTAATCACCAGTTCTGCTATCAGGTACACCAGTAAACACACAAATCTCGGACAGGCAGTGGCAGGGCTTTGTGGGTGAAAAGAACACCACGAGGTACTAACACAGTTACCTTGTCTACACTGGAAGGCACAGGGCCCTGGGGAAGTAAATCACCACACATGAGCCTAAAATCAGGTGAGACAATCAAAAGAAATACAAGATACGTACCCCCATCAAAATCCTTTTAAAGACCAGTTCAGTTTTGCAGTGAATAACTCCTCTCAAGTTTAGAACAAAACACACTAGCTGGAAGTTTTTATAACTCAGGGCTCCAAAAACACTGATAAAGATTTGTACAGGTTTATAGGGAAGGTAATAACTTACTGGTAAACTCCACACTTAAATAATCAGCTCTTTGTAGGAAAAAGCTACGTCTATAAAAATAAAAATTGTACGAATTTTAGAAATGGAATTCCTCTTCTTTTCCTTCTCCATTTCTCACTATTTCTCAATGTGAAATACATACAATTAAAGGCTATTTCTCTGCAAAGAACCCACTTATGCAGTTCTAATCATTCGAATGATTTATAGAGGAAATTATTTTTTTGCAGGTACTCTAACTAGAACAGAGCTGCACTTTGTCCACTGTTCAAGGCAGTGCTTAATGAAAAACTTTAAGTTTGGAAGAAAAAAAAACTTTGTACTGAAAAAAGAATTATGAAATTTTAGTATTTACCTGATTTATTAATGTTTCCTCATGAATTTCTTTTTATAATTTGTGCCCTGGCTAAGGCAGGAAGAGAAAACAAACGTCCTTTTGTTTATGGCTTTTAAAAGGTCATAACAGTAACAAGGATACACATAAACTAACGACTGTCTTTCTCATTTTACTGTGCATTCATTTAACAGGCTGCTACTAAAACTTCACTATTGGTCGTAAGCACAGTGTAACTCTTTACAAATATTCTTGCTCTTTGTAACCCAATTTCTTTCAGGGATATAATTAATTAGCATGATCTAATTCAGACTGTTCTTTAAAATATGTGCATGCCATGAAAGAAACATCACTATCCACTTCAGCTAGGCATTTCAGATGTGCTCAGCAACCTGTAGACCCCTGCCACGCTGGAAACACTGTAAATACCTGAAGAAAGATACTAATTAAGGACTGTGATTTGAGTATCTTAAGATCATTCAAAGACAGATGAAATTCAAGCATAGGTACACAAGTGTACATGCAGAAACTTTGACGCATTTACCCAGAAAGCTGCATGTCATAAAACTAAATAAGCTAAACAATACCCAGAGCCTACGGGCAGATAAAGGATGGAGTGCTGTATGAATAACGCTTAAGGTCACAGAAGGCAGAGCTCCCAGCACATACCAAAAATGCTCGTCTCACTGGGTGTGCTGTCTGGGGGTAGGTTTACTGGTAGAACTCAACTTTGTGGGCCAGTAAACCCTGCATTTACTTGTTAGGTTGCGTTCCATCATATATTAGGGTTTTGCCACCCAGAGAAGGTATTAAAAACCACTTCAAAAAAAATCACATATTTAAAGGTGTGTGCCTCAATCATATTCAAAGTTTTCCCTTTTACAGTTTCACTGCCTTGGAGGTTATATAAGCCAGACTATATCTATATAGCTGAATTCTTACTACAGAAACAAAGACGGGGGAGACGGGATAAAATGAGCTGTTAGTGAGATGCCAGGATCACAGTCCCGACCTTCACACAGTGGATGCTTTAACTTGTTTCTTTTTTTTTTTTTCACCAGCAGCAGTGATGGCTTAGCTCTTATTCAATCCCACACTTTTTTTTTTTTTTTTTAATCTCGACTTAGTATGACTGATGAAAATGTTTTCGGGGTCTCACACTACTAAGGACCAGAGTTTTTCAGGAGGGGTGGAAAGGAGGTGTAGTTCTTTAGGTGAAAAAACCACCTCCCACCCTAACAGGAGACTGGACCCCCCGCCTTGGCCTCACTGGTAAGAAGCTCTCATTCCTAACTGGGCAGGTGTCATTCCTAATGGGGCAGGCCTCACCTCAGTACTGAGGCTGGACAACACCTCTGAGGCATCCTCCCAACCTCAGCACACTGGCCTTTGGTCTAAGCTTACAACATCTCAGTGTCTAACCAAAGCTTCTGTTTCCCAGCTGTTCTCTCTCCTAATATTTATGACTTATTTGGGATATCTGACTACATTTTATAGATCTGGGTTACGCTTTAGAAAAACTGAGAGTATTTTCTACCTACCAAAACACTAGGTTTAAAATTTAAGTAAGCTACCACATTTTTAAGAAGCCCTGGTGATGCAATCCAAAAACAAACAAAAAAAGGAAACCCTGGTGGCATAGTGGTTAAGAGCTACGGCTGCTAACCAAAAGGTCAGCAGTTCAAATCCACCAGGCCTTCCTTGGAAACCCTATGGGGTAGTTCTACTCTGTCTATAGGGTCGCTATGAGTCAGAATCGACTCAACGGAAAAAGGTTTGGTGCGCTTTTTGGTTTTTGGTTTTCTTTGGTGGCGCAACGGTTAATCATTCTGCTGCTAACCAAAAGGTCAGCAGTTTGAACCCACCAGTCACTCCATGGGAGAGAAATCATGGCGATCTACTTCTGTAAAGCTCATAGCCTAGGAAACCCTATGGGGCAGCTCTACTCTGTCCCATAGGGTCACTATGATTCGGAACTGACTCCACGGCAAGCCACCAAAACCACCACCATCACTTGTTTGTGGACACAGTAAGTTCAGCCTTACATTCTAGCACAGATACGAAGAGTTTATTGCTTTTTCTATTAAAATAATAATATCTGCCCTTTCTAAAGTTCTTTATGGTTGCCAAGCACTCTAAGATACTGGTTCCCATTTATATCTCACAGCCGCCTGGTGAGGTCACTGATATTCTTCCCAGTGTGTGGATTAGAAATCTAAAGTTCAGAAAGCTTAAACTCCTTGTTCAAGATCACAGGCTAGCTAGAGGCCTAGGAATAATATGAAACCAATTTTTCATCTAATCCTAACTACAGTGTTATTTGCACAATATTTGTTCCCCAAACAAGATACCCCTGAAGTTTTTTTTAATTTTTTTCAATTAACTAATACATTTGTATAAAATCTCACATGAAGTTTAGTCAAAAAGAATTTTTTTAATTTAAGTATCAATCACCTTTGTAATAATCCACTATTTAAAACCACTGCTTAAACTAACCATTCCTTCACACATACTGAATAAAAGATAATGAATTCTGTGTGTGTGTGTGTGTGTGTGTGTGTGTGAGAGAGAGAGAGAGAGAGAAGATTAAAGGGGACAGAAGAATTTCTATACCTTTATCCTCAGATTTAAAAACATATACATATCAACACACACACACATATACATACACACACACAGGTGTGCTTTGAATGCTAAAAGCAGACTGTAGGGCAATCAATCAACTGATACACATCTATTTATACCTAACACCACAATGCAATGTGACATGGTAAATAAAAACATGGATAAGATGCATTTCCTACCCTTAAGGAGTTTATAGTCTAGTGGAAGGACAAGGAAACAGTGAGTCACCACCATCATCATATTACTGATAATAATAATGTTAACATTCACTGTCCACTTGTTACGTGTTGGGCCAAACCAAACACAGCCAAACTAGTTGCTGTCAGCAGTAACTCATGGCAACCCCACATGTGCCAGAGTAGACGTATGCTCCATAGGGTTTTCAACAGCTAATTTTCCAGAAGCAGATCACCAGGCCTTTCTTCTGAGGTACCTCTGGGTGGACTCAAACTGCCAACCTTACAGCTAATAGCTGAGCACCACTGAGCCAGTGCTTTCTAAGAGAAATCTAATGTAACTCACAAGCGTAATTTAAAAGTTGCTAATACCCAAATTTAAAAAGTTAAAAATAAACAGGTAAAAGTCAATTTTAATAATATATTCATTTAATTCAATATATCTAGAATGTTATGTCAACATGCTAGTAAAAAATTAACGAGAATTTTATATTTTTTTGTATTTTGCGTTAGCCTTCAAAATCTGTTATTTTATATTTACAGCACAACTAAATTCTGAGCTGAATTTTCATCAAAAATACTTGATCCATGCTTAAAATTTACAATTGAAAAATTTACAATTGAATTGAATACACCCAAAAAACTGTTTTCCTTTAATATACATATACATGTTGACAAATTAGGTCCTTTGTTCTTTTTTTTTTTTTTAAAGAACTGACTTGAATTGTGAAACAAAAGTATATTAGTTCCAAAACCACATCAGTTTAAGTAAATTCACTAACTCTGTGTCAACTCAGTATTAACATCAACTTCAAGGGAGTATTTGTATAGATTCAAAGCAACTCCATCAACATAAAAAAAAAAGCGTCTTTAAATTTCTCTCGTAATTTTTGTAGCCAATTAACATAATGCTGTCTATAATTAAAACCTTCTACATATTGATTCATGCTAGGAAAAATGTGTAAAACCATTATTTTTGATTTGCATCATGAAAACTTTCATTTTCAACATAAACTCTCAGATCTGCCTAGCCATGCCACAAATAAGCTTTCCTTTCTTTGGCACCTCAAATTCAGCTCCCTCAAAAGCAGTGTCATATGAGTGATGGCACATAGGTCACATGTCATTTTTCTTTTCAATGACTGAATATTTAGCAAGCATTCCTTTTGTTTCAAGAAAAAAAGAAAATCTACTGAATTGAAGTACACAGATCTTCGTGAATCTCTTCCATGGCTCCACCACCCAGCGCTGGCACAGGACACCATCTCCCTGTATTCACACTGCATTCTATTTCTCTCAGCAGACTTTCTCTGTATTCACACCAGCTCCCTGTATTCACATGGCCTTCTATTTCACTCAGCAGGTCTATGAACAGGCAGTGATTCACAGATCAGCAAGTACACACCGAACAGCTTTAACAACTGTATCTATGACACCCTGTGAGAGTTTGCTTCAGGATGAAACAATAAGAGAAACACCACTCTCTTGTTTTAAAATTCCAGTAAGTATGGATTTTTTACCTCATACAGCTACAGTATCATCTGTTGTGACAGAAATTAATTTTTTTTTCGTATCTGTCTGAAATTCTTCCTTGACAGATGTAAAGCATTCAAAAATACTTGTCCCAGGAATTCTATATTTTTGGCCACAAATTTACATTTTCCTTGTAAATTTTTAAGTTCTTTGGGACAAAGGGCATCCAAAGTATTAAATGGGCAGTGACTCAGACTGCACAATCTAACTAAAGAAAAGTATGTAGAATTTTTCAAATTTCAGATAAATTTATCTTCAATATTATTAGAAAGGTCTTGTAGTCTACAGAAATTGCTGATTTAAGGATCCTTAACTTTTTTAAAATAGCTTTTTGTCTTCCTTATTATAATTTTCCTAATATAAAAATTTCTTTTACCATCCCTCCATCTAAAAATGGTTTCTATTTTTGTGCAGAAGTCCATGTCGTTTTATAGGTGGCCAAAGTTACAAGCTCACATTCAGCTAAAAGTTAAAAATTTGTTGGACATTTAATTCTGATGTCAGGTGACTAATTTTGTCAACTCTCTTTTGACCATCGAGAGGAAACTTCTAATCAACTTCACTATGTATTTGTTGAAAATGTCTCTTAAATATTCTTTACCCAACAAACAGCTTTTTTGTTTTATTCTGGGGCAGCAAATTGCAGATGCCACTTATCATGAAATGTCTACTCTCTTGTTGTCTTCACTGTTCTATCACAGTGCTAATTTCTGCATCTACACTCAATTCTGTATTGGTAGTATGCCTTCATTTTAATTTTAAAATGGGCTCACAGCTTTCTTTTAACTAAAAATATAATTTAATTATATTTAATTAAAGTAAGAATTAAAAGTTCAATTTAATTACCAATGGTTTATGTAGGTATCACTGTAAGTGGTGTTGTCTGCATAAACTATTCAAATACACACATTATAACCTCCCACTGGAGCGTGGGCAGAAACCGTCTAAAGTGAACCAATCAGCTGACAGTAAGGTGGGTGGAGTGTTTAAGAGTGAAAAGCACGAAGTGATGTACAGGCTGAAGAACAGCGCGACATCTGACGTGATGTATCTGTTAATGGGAAAGGCAGTCCTGCCACAAGAAGCTAGGATTAATAAAAAGATATTTTACACTGCTTAGTTTTTATAAATTCAGTTCCTCAGTCACACTGGCCACACTGTAACAGCTCAATAGTCATGTGGTACGTGGTTACCATTTTGGACAGTGCAGTGACAGGCCATGTTCTAAGCCATTTATTTACAATTATTACCTTATATGTAATTCTCACAACAACCCCTTAAACTGTTTAATCAGATTACCTTCATAGTACAGACAACGAAACAGGCAAAAGCAATTAAGCGAATGACCCACTACACCACACTGCCAAAGAGTTCAACCACGGTAGAGCTTGGGAAAGATGACACAAGAGATACATAAGGGAACAGAAAAATAACTAACGAAGTATGTTGGAAAATATAAACCAAACTACTCTGCAATTAACAAAGGGAGGCATTACTGGGGTAGGCTAACAATGGCCATCAAAGATACGTCAATGTCCCAGACCCCAGAACCTGTGATGTGACCCAAAATGTCTTTGCAGATGTAATTAACTTACGGGTTTGAGATGGGGAGATTATCATGGAGTTATGGGTGTGCTCTAAATCCAATCAAAAGTACCCTTATAACAGAGAGGCAGAGGGCGATTTAACGCAGACAGAAGAGGAGAAGGCAACATGACCACGGAGGCAGAGACTGCCGTGATACAGCCACAAGCCAAAAGATGCCGGCAGCCACCAGAAGCTGGAAGAGGCAGGGGGTGGATTCTCCCCTAATACCTCCAGAAGGAGCGTGGCTCTGATGACACCTTGATTTTGGCCCAGTATTGCTGACTTTAGACTTCTGGCCTCCAGAATTGTGAGAGAACGAATTTTTGCTGTTTTAAGCCACTCAGTTTACGGTAATTTGTTTCACCAGCCACACAAAAAGAATCCAGTTGCCCTAGGACTTCCCAAAGCCCTCAGCATACAAAAGAGCCTGTGGACCAGCAAGAGAGGAGTACTTAAGCAGTGTTTCCCCATTTAATAATGACAGGGCCCCACCTCCCCTTGAGGGAGAGGGTTGGTAGTGAAAGCTAATACCTGTGAACACCTAACAAAGTCTGGGAAATCCTGACCTAAGACAGATTCTGGAAGGCATGGAATTCAGGCAAATAAATCTGAAATTTATTCAAATAACAATGCAGAGCCACTGAAGGTTTTTGAGAAATGATGCAAGAAGTCAACCACTTGGGGTAAGGAAATCCAGGACACTGTGGCCCTGGATTCAGGGGCTTCAAAGGGGCAGAATGCACTGCTTTGGAAATAACACAAGTAACCAACTAGCTCTCCCAGTCGGCAGGTCAGCAGTTCTCAGTGCACTTGGCGCATGTCTTATAAGGGATGCGGACAAACTAAGGTGGCTTCAGAGGGTGACAGACGAGCAGTAACAGAAAGGAATGAAAGAAGTGTGGTTCCTAGAGAAGAGAATCAAAGGGAAAGGAGAATGACCACACCTGCAAGTAAACAAAGGGCTAAAATATACCAGAGAAAGTAAACTATGCCAGGGTCGCTGGAAAAAAAAAAAATTAACCCCCTGGGGGGTCCTCAGCATGAAGCCCTCCATGGATAGCTGCAGTCAAAAGCTCCTTGTGAGTGTGGATGTTCCTGCTAAGACTGAGTGACCACCTGAGAGTTGGCCACAGGAGAAAGAAATCCACCTGGGTAGAAAACTTCCCAGAAAACCTTGAAACTTCCTTCTAACACTAAGACTCCAGGCCCCATATGGCCACAGACTGTTGGTCACCTACACCGACAGCTGGAATAATCACTGAATAGAAAATATTATATTAAACAAGGGGTGATGTTCGATGTTATTTCATAACCTATGTAGCATAGGCACTGACCCACCAAAATAGGTTCCAGCGTGTGTGTGCACCAGCTGTGAACATGGACCTGTGGTTGAAGACGGATTCTGACTGGCAGGAATAGAGGGAAGGAGGAAAAATTAGCCCCATTGCAAAACGGTTTATATGAATTGACAAGAGGTTCCTCGGCTTGGAAACCTCAGGATGGAGAGGAAGGATGACCGGGTAGGCTAGACACCACTTCCATATACTGGACATCAGCAGCTGAGTGGCAGCTTCCAGCAGTCAATATACTATCACCCCACCATCTCCAGCACTGCAGGCTCAGCACCTTTCTGCAAACACTAATTACTGGCCAGGAATTCTGTGTTTGGTTTTGGTTGTACTCCTTCACTCCCTGTCTCTCTCTCCCTCCCTTCCTCCCTCCCTCTCCTAAGCCTATTGCATAAATTTGGGTCCTACTGGTTTCAGGCTAGTAATATCCGTTTGGCAGCAACTGTCTAATGGGTTAATGCCCAACAATGGGCACTTGTGTTTTCTTACAAGGTGGAGGCAAATTATCGAACTGGAACAAAGACCCTATTATACAAGCTTACTGCACGTTTACTACAAGCCAGTCTCCATTTCGTGTTTCCATCCCGAGGCCTTAAGAGAAAGGAGAGTAAGTCCATGTTCATACTGGAAGGGCTATTTTTTAAAAACATAACATCATCAGGCTAAAAACAGTTCCACAAAGAATTAGGGAAGTGGCAAATGAAAGGTCGTACAGGGCCAGGAGAAATGTCTGGAGGACAGTGTCTCTACTCTTTGCACCCCTCGTCTACCATCAGGAGCCACAGAGTTAGAGATGGCCCATGTCTCCCCAGGGAGCTCTGCCCCGCGACATCGGTCTCCTTCAGAGCCACTTCCTAAACTCTCCTTGCTCCCAGTCCCTCACACGTTCATATAAACTAACTCCATAACTCTAGATCTCAGTTTGGCCTCACTTCCTCAGAAAATCCTCCCTGGTCCACTCCGCTCAGCCTAAGTCAGCGCCCCCTGTTGTAAACGCACAAAGCACATAGTTCCTTTCCTTCCTAGGTCTTACCTCCACTTGTATTTACGTCTTTACTTACTGGACTGTAGGAACCACGAGGACAGGACTAGGGCTGTCTGTTCACCATGGCCAGCACGTGCCTGTTAGCAGCTGACATGTAACACATATTTCCTCAACCAATTAAGAGTCAATATTCTTGGGCTTCTTTGTAATCTCATCACAGACATGCCAGCATCCTGATGATATGTGAAACTTACAGGTCAAAAACTGTCTTATCAAT
The DNA here is from genome assembly GCF_030014295.1 of Loxodonta africana. Lineage (NCBI taxonomy): Eukaryota > Metazoa > Chordata > Mammalia > Proboscidea > Elephantidae > Loxodonta > Loxodonta africana. The sequence continues at coordinate 40,392,953 of NC_087342.1, forward strand.
CAGTTTGGCCTCCTGTCTTAAAACGTGAACTACAAATCAAGTCTCCAGTCTCTCACATGTCAGTCGGGAAGGCTCTACAGATCTCCCTACCACACACGTGAGCTCCCCTCTGCAGCGTCACAGACTCAGCAGCTGCTGCCCAGCTCCATCAGCCCCAACATGATGGTGGTGAAGCATATGGTCCTGGGAGCACAGCAGGGGATGTGGGTGGGGTCGAGGGCAAGGACCAGACCTTATAGGGCGCCTCGTGCCAGAGCGAGAGCCCTCCATTTTAATGAGGTATATAATGACAAGTAGTGTGACTAGATCCAAGTGTGGTTTCGCAAGTCTTTTTGTCCTTGTTAGCTGCTGTCCAGTCGGCCCCTGGCTCATGGTGACCCCATGCAGAATAGAACAAAATGCTGTCCGGTCCTGTGCCATCCCCATAATCCGTTGCTGGATCGGTCTACTGTTATCATACAGTTTCTACCCTATGGCTGATTTTCAGACACAGATCGCCAGCCCTTCTTCACAGCCCTTCTTAGTCTAGAAGTTACCACATAGCAACATGCAAGCCTCCACTGACGGATGGGTGGTGGCCACATTGGCTGGGAATCAGACCCAGGTCTCCTGCGTGGAAGGCGAGACTTCTACCACTGAACCAGCAAACGCCCCTCCCCAAGCCCCTAGTCAAGGGTTTATTAAGTATGGATTATAGGCTAGGCACTGTGAGTACAAGGAACACAAAGTGTGAATGGAATAATAATAATACCCTCTAGTTTTTCTAGTAAAAGCTAATGTTTGTTGAGTGTTTACTATGTGTCAGGTACTCTTCAAGGTGTACTACATACATTATCTAATTTTATCTTCACATCTGCCCTATGAGAAAACTGAGGCATAGAAAGACATAATCATTCTCTCCGAGATAAAAGTGGGGAAGAAATAATCAAAGAAATAACACCAGAGCCAAGACCTAAAGGCCCAACACTGAAAGGTTTTACCTAGTACTAGGACAGATATGGAAACCCTGGTGGTGTAGCGGTTAAGTGCTACAGCTGCTAACCAAGAGATCAGCAGTTTGAATCCACCAGATGCTCCTTGGAAACTCTATGGGGCAGTTCTACTCTGTCCTATAGGGTCACCATGAGTCAGAATCAACTCGACCACAGCGGGTTTTTTGGTTTTTAAGACAGATATGTAGCCCTAATGGTGCAGTGGTTAAGAGCTCAGCTGCTAACCAAAAAGGTCAGCAGTTCAAACTCACCAGGCACTCCCTGGAAACCCTATGGGGCAGTTCTACTCTGTCCCATAGGGTTGCTATGAGCCAGGATCGACTCAAGGGAAAAAGATTTGTGTTTGTTTGCTTGCTCGCTCGCTCGCTCGCTCTCTCACTCGCTTGTTACATTTTTAAAAAGCCCACACTTAGAAATATCTTAGTGAAATTTCAATTCACTAAGATTAAAAAGAAAATCTAAAAGCTTCCAGTAGAAATAAGATGCCTAGAAAAGAATGATATAGGTATATCAGAGTCTCATCAACAAAACTGGAAGACAAACAATGGAACGATGCCTTTAAAACCGAAAGTACTTTAAACACAGAAATATACACTCAGAGAAGTTATAAATCAAGTGCAAGGCCATAAAGTAGCATATTTTAGGCCTCCAAAACCTTCAAAGTTTACTTTAAAAACATTGTATCTGAAGAAATTAGCTGAAGTTATATGCCAAAAAGCTACTGTTGTTGTCATTAGGTGCCCTCGACTTGGTTTTGGCTCACAGCGACCCCACGTACTGCAGAATGAAACGCTGCCCAGTCCTGCACCATGCTCACAATTGTTGTCATGCTCGAGCCCACTCTTGGAGCCACCGTATCAACCTGTCTCCTTGAGGGTCTTCATCTCTTTCGCTGACCCTCTACTTTACCGTGCACGATGTCCTTCTCCAGGGACTGATCCTTCCTGGCAACGTGTTCAAAGTATGTAAGACGCAGACTCGCCATACTTGCTTCTAAGGCACATTCTTGTACTTCTTCCAAGACAGATTTGTTTATTCTTTTGGCAGTCCATGGTATATTCAGTATTCTTCGCCAACACCACAATTCAAAGGTGTCAATTCTTCTTCGGTCTTCCTTATTCACTGTCCAGCTTTTGCATGCATATGATGCAATTGAAAATACCATGGCTTGGGTCAGGCACACCTTAGTCTTCTAGGTGACATCTTTGCTATTCAACATGTTAAAGAGGTCTTTTACAGCAGATTTGCCCAACACAATGCATCTTTTGATTTCCTGACTCCTGCTCCCATGGGTGTTGATTGTGGATCCAAGCAAAAAATGAAATCCTTCACAACTTTTCCCCATTTATCATGATGTTGCTTATTGGTCCAGTTGTGAGGATTTTTGTTTTCTTTATGTTGAGATGTAATCCATACTGAAAGCTATGGTCCTTGATCTTCATCAGTAAGAGCTTCAAGTTCTCCTCACTTGCAAGGTTGTATCATCTGCGTAACACAGTCTTCTTCCAATCCTGATGCCCCATTCTTCTTCATATAGTCCAGCTTCTGGGATTATGTGCTCAGCATCCAGATTGAACAGGTATGGTAAAAGGATACAACCCTGATGCACACCTTTCCTAACTTAAAACCACACAGTATCTCCTTGTTCTGTCCAAACAAATGCCTCTTGATCTATGTACAGGTTCCTCACGAGCATAATTAAGTGCTCTGGAATTCCCATTCTTTGCAACGTTATACATAATTTATTATGATCCACACAATCGAATGACTTTGTATAGTCAATGAAACACAGGTAAACATCTTTCTGGTATTCTCAGCTTACAGCCAGGATCCAGCATCAGCAATGACATCCCAGGTTTCACGTCCTCTTCTGAACCCAGCCTGAATTTCTGGCAGTTCCCTGACGATACACTGCTGCAGCCTCTTTTGAATGATCTTCAGCAATATTTTACTTGCATGTGACATTAATGATATTGTTCAATAATTTCCACATTCGGTTGGATCACCTTTCTCGGGAATAGGGATAAATATGGATCCCTTCCAGTCAGTTGGCCAGGTAGCTGTCTTCCAAATTTCTTGACACAGACGAGTGAGTGCTTCTAACACTGCATCCATTTGTTGAAATATCTCAATTGATATTACGTCAATTCCTGGAGCCTTGTTTTTCACCAATGCCTTCAGTGCAGCTTGGACTTCTTCTTTCAGTACCGCTGGTTCCTGATCGTATGCTACCTCTTGAAATGGTTGAATGTTGACCAATTCTTTTTAGTATAATGACGCTGTGTATTCCTTCCATCTTTTCTTGATGCTTCCTGCTCATTTAATATTTTTCCCCCATAGAATCCTTCACTACTGCAACTTGAGTCTTAAATTTTTTCTTCAGTTCTTTCAGCTTGAGAAATGCCAAGCATGTCCTTCCCTTTTGGTTTTCTATCTCCAACTCTCCGCATATTTCATTATAATACTTTGTCTTCTTGAGCCACCCTTTGGAATCTTCTTTTCAGTTCTTTTACTTCATCATTTCTTCCTTTTGCTGTAGCTGCTCCATGTTCAACAGCAAGTTTCAGAGTCTCTTCTGACACCCATTTTGGTCTTTTCTTTCTTGCCTGTCTGCATAATGACCTCTTGCTTTCTTCATGTATGATGTCCTTGATGTCATCCCACAACTCGTCTGGTCTTCAGTCATTAGTGTTCAATACGTCAAATCTATTCTTGAGATGGTCTCTAAATTCAGGTGAGATATACTCAAGGTCATACTTTGGCTCTCGTCAACTTGTTCCAATTTTCTTCAGTTTCAACTCGAACTCACATATGAGAAATTGATCGTCTGTTCCGCAGTCGGCCCCTGGCCTTGTTCTGACTGATGATATTGAGCTTTTCCATTGTCTCTTTCCACAGATGTAGTCAATTCGATTCCTATGTATTCCATCTGGTAAGATCCATGTGTATAGTTGCTGTTTATGTTAGTGAAAAAGGTATCTGCAATGAAGAAGTCATCGGTCTTGCAAAATTCTATCATTCAATCTCCGGCCTTGTTTCTATCACCAAGACCATATTTTCCAACCACTGATCCTTCTTTGTTTCTAACTTTTGCATTCCAATCACCAGTAATTATCAATGCATCCTGACTGCATGTTCAATCAATTTCAGACTGCAGAAGCTGATAAAAATCTTCAATTTCTTCATCTTTGGTCTTAGTGGTTGGTGGGTAAATCTGAATAATAGTCATATTAACTGGTCTTCTTTGTAGGCATATGGATATTATCCTATCACTGACAGTGTTGTACTTCAGGGTAGATCTCGAAATGTTCTTTTTGACAATGAATGCAATGCCATTTCTCTTCGTCACTCCTGGCATAGCAGACCATATGACTGTCCAATTCAAAACGGCCAATACTAGTCCATTTCAACTCATTAATGACTAGGATATCGATGTTTACGTGTTCCATTTCATCTCTGATGATTTCCGATTTTCCTAGATTCATACTTCGTACATTCCATGTTCTGATTATTAGTGGATGTTTGCAGGTATTTCTTCTCATTTTGAGTCATGTCACATCATCGAATGAAGGTCCCAAAACCTTGACTCCATCCACATCATTAAGGTCGACTCTACTTTGAGGGGGCATCTCTTCCCCAGTAGTATTTTGAGTGTCTTCCAACCTGGGGGGCTCATCTTCTGGCACTATATCAGACAGTGTTCTGCTGCTATTCATAAGGTTTTCACAGGCTAATTTTTTTCAGAAGTAGACTGCCGGGTCCTTCTTCCTAGTCTTTCTTAGTCTGGAAGCTTAAGTGAAACGTGTCTGCCATGGGTGACCCTGCTTGTATCCAAACACTGGTGGCATAGCTTCCAGCATGACAGCAACATGCAAGTCCCCACGGTACAACAAACTGACAGACACGTAAGGTCATATTTAACCACCAAGTATGGGGCAAAAATTTTTTTTAAAGAAAGATACAGAATATGATAAATGGAGGCACTAATCATGAAAAAATCTAATTGAAAGGAGCCCCACAGTGATAACATATAGAAGGCCTAGTAAACATGTCATCCAAATTAGAACAGGAAATCCATGGGATCCAAAAAGAATATTTCAAGAAGATGATGGACCTTATCAGTGATTTGGGGTAGAGAACCACTGGAAAGTGAGTTACAGACATAATGATACTTTACCCTTAATGATACTTCCTTGGCATGAATTTTCAAAGGATAAGAAAATTTTCCTACATAACCTCAGCACCATTAAAACCCACTGCCATCAAGCCAATTCTGCCTCATAGCAACCCTACCGACCTTTTGGTTAGCACTCACAGCACTTAACCACTATGCCACCAGGGTTTCCTTAGCACCCTTAGCATAGACCATATTCAAGTTTCCCTAGCTGCCCCCAAAATGTTTTCATAACTTTTCACTTTTTTAAGCTAGACCCATAGTCTATGCATTGCATATGCCTGTTAAATCAGTATATTTTAAGCCTTTGAAAAAGCCATGCTTTAGGGTTTTTGATCTGGCAGCAGTGAACAGGGCAGCCCAAAGCAGTCAGGGTATCAGAGGAGAAAGACAACCAGAAAATCACTCCAATATTCAGACAAAGGTGGTTATGTTCCTAAACAAGCGTGTGACGATGGACATGTAAAGGATGGGGCCAAGTCAAGAACTACAACAAAGCAACAGGTTTTGATGGGTAACAGTTGTGGGGCAAGAGAAAGCAAAGAGTCAGGTTGACTGGAAGAATGATGAAGAATGGGTGGGCACTTAACTGTAGACATCTTGAGTTCCAGGCTATGATAAAACTCTCACATGGACATATCCAACAGGCAATCTGTGGTTATCTAAGACTGGAATTTCATTAAACTACATAATCTTTCATGGTCCTAGCAGGTCTAAAGCTTTGCAATTCTATGATACTATGAGAAAAGGCCAGGCTCTATGGCTCCTCCAAGTATCCTAATGTAATTAACTTATTCTCTTGCTTGCATTCTTGCACACTCAAATATGCTTTTTGATCACCCCCTCGCAAAAAAAAAAAACTGTATTATATGAATGTCTCATCCCACCCCGACCCGTTTCTTCTCTCTTCAGAGTGCCTTAGACTTCAGTGCTATTCACACAGTAAGTGGTTAAAATGTTTCCTTCTAAATATAGTATATGTACAGGAACAGAGTTAACTGTCAGGTAGAAGCTGCCAAGGAAGCCTTTCCAGAGACGAATTGTGAGCCAACCTTTTGAAGATGTAAAGGAACTTAACTAGCAGAGAAAAAGACAGAGATGTTCTTGGTAAAGGGAATGTCATGTCCAAAGGGCATGAAAACTTAAAAGAGCAAGTCACTTACAGCCATGGTGGACCAGCAGCAGAAACTGAAGGCAAAGGAGAATAGGAGCCCTAGTTTGCCTTATTTTTATTCAGTTGATTCTTAAATTTAAAATGTCTATTTTCTTTTGATATTTTGGAGTCAAATACAGCATTGTGGAACAAAGAGTAAAACTGGGCTCTTCAGAAAACTTTTTGAGTTTGAGGAAACAAAAAAAAGTTACCAGTTGGTCAAATGTGAAAGTGATGCTCTGAAGCAAATCATGAAGATAATCGACATGGATTGAATTATGTCCCCCAAAAAATGTGTTTATCAACTTGGTTAGGCCATGTGTGGTTGTCCTCCATTTTGTGATTGTAATTTTATGTTGAGAGGATTATAGTGGGATTGTAACACCTCCCTGATCCCAGATAAAGGGAGTTTCCCTGGAGTGTGGCCTGCACCACCTTTTATCTCTCAAGAGATAAAAGGAAAGGGAAGCAAGCAGAGAGTGGGGGACCTCATACCACCAAGAAAGCACCAGGAGCAGAGCGCATCCTTTGGACATGGGGTCCCTGCGCCCAAGAAGCTCCTCGACCAGGGAAAGATTGAGGAGAAGGACCTTTTTCCAGAGCCGACAGAGAGAGAAAGCCTTCCCCTGGAGCCGATGCCCTGAATTTGGACTTGTAACCTACTAGACTGTGAGAAAATTAATTTCTTTTTGTTAAAGTCATCCACTTGTGGTATTTCTGTTATGGCAGCACTAGATGACTAAGACAATAATCAAAATGGTCATCGTTTACAGTGGACTCTGCCAAGACTTGAAAACCAATACAGCCCCCCACCGCCACACACACTCAGAGTTCCTATTTCAATGGTACATGACACTGGTTACCATCCCACCAGAGATACAAGAAATTCTGACTTTAGAGCTTTCAGTGACTTAGTCGAAAAGTTGATAATATTCCAACTGGGGGTTGGGGGGGCTCAACATCGGATTGCCATAATTCTGGAACCGCAGCACATCCCTAGGCCAGCGCTGAGACACTGGAAACCTCTGCATCACTCCCAGGCACTGCTCTGGAGTTCCTACATTTATCCATTTATCCTCCCCTCCCCACACATCCTCACCATCTGTCCAGTGAGAAGAGCAACAAGCTCCTACTTCTCAAAGAGATTCATTTCTTAATGAAATGTTTAAAAAGCAGATGAGGCTACAAACAGAACTATCCCCCAAGATTCTCAAAAAAACATATAGGCAAACCCAATCATTTTCCACAAACCTAGTAAATGTTTTAAATTTAGGGCAATTCCCCTGAGCATACTAGATAATTCAGCAACTTAGAAACTAGAAGTAGTTACATGTTATGAATAATGAAACAGATGTGTTGCTGACAAGTTGTCTTAACAAAATATTTATATATTGACTCACACTTGAAATGTTAGGAGTACTCCTCATTTACAAGAACCCTGTGTAAAATCCTCTAGAAAGGTTGTCGTATATTAGACACTCTCAAAGCATGGCACCATACCACAGAATTAGGTTCCCTGTTCAGTCCAGTGTTTTGAAACACATTTTTACTATTCCTGGAAGCACTTTGACATTTTTGTCAGATGTTGAGTGAGCAACAGGGTAAATAATATTTCAAAAGCATTTTTAGAGCAATAAAACCTCCAGTTCCTTGCTAGAGGGGCCAATCCAAAATAAACCCCAGTGTGACTAGGCTGAGCGTGGTAAACTCTGGTTTACAGTGTGAAACCCGCAGTTTACAAATCTATCCAGTGACTCGACATGCATCTCGAAGACATAAGTGGGGCCGCAGAGCATAAATTTGAGACTTGAAAGCGTCCTCTGGTCTCTGGGTATATATTCAAGGCCTATCGTCACACCTGGTGTACTGTCTCAGTACTGTGGACCAGGTGGAGTCGAGGGAGCTATTTTTAATGAAAAGCCCAAACCTGAGTACATTCACGGAAGAAGAGAAGGAGGGAAAATGTGCATCTGGATTATATCAGAACACGAGTGCCTCCACACTGCATACTGGCGGTAAATTGGGCTTGCACAGTGCCAGCAATACAATGCTATGAATCATAAAAGTCTATACTTGGAGAGGACCTTAGAGATCAATGAAATCTAATCCCTTCATCAATGAGGAAACGAAGACCTTGGCGGCATAAAATACAGGGGGAAAAACTTGCTCTGTTTGCCCAAAGTTTCCTCAAGCAGGCAGTTTGAGAAGGTTAAGAGTTTTATCTTAGAATAATTAACTGAGAAAACATAGATAATTACTTTCTTATTAATTGGGAAAATCACTGAAGAGTCAACGTTCTAGGGTAAAGAAATAATCAGTTTAGCTGGTTTCATTAAAACAAATACAGTAAAAACAAGCTGGGTTATTGTTTTCTTTATTAACAAAACTGTTAGAAAGCACTGGGTCATTTACATGTGTTTCCTTCTGCTTGGAAACCTATCAGGTGGACAAAAACCCCAATGAACAGGCACACATGCTAAACGTGCACATGAGGATTATGGAAGGTACACGTCACAGAGCGGCTTTTTTAGCCACCTGAAGTTAGGTTCATTAAAAGAAATGGTGCAGCTTAGAGCGGAGCACTTGTCTCAGCACAAGCAGTAACACTGCTGAATATACTCCCACGCTGGCGCTCTTGAATCCAGCCTGTTTTATGCTCTTGGGCTGATTCAAGGAAACAGAGCTACTATTTAAAAGTGCATTCACAAAGAAGCCTTTAAAAAGCGTCAAAATAAATGACTTTGAAGTGTTTTTCACAAACACGCCTCCAGCTTTCACTCCTTTTCCTATTTGCTGTTCCACAGAACACAACTGTGACTATATTTAACTGAATTTACAAGCTGTGGGGAGACGGAGTACACAAGGCAGATCCCACTCAGGGCTGCTGGCATGACCAAGCCCCAAGGTTTTCTGGTTGGAAGTTTTCTCTTTCTTCTTCCTCTTCTTCCTCCTCCTCTTCCTCTTCCTCTTCTTCCCCTCTCTCTCTCTCGTCGTTTTGTTGTTGTTGTTTCAAAATTACCTTATATCCCAGAAACTACAGGATATACGTAGAAGACCCTCTATTTCAGTTTTCTATGTAGATCAAGCCCTGAAATTCATTTTTGGTTATACTAACAAGGTGCTCAAGCCAAACACTGCAAAGGCATAGTAGCCATATTTAAGTTTGTGATTTATTATTTCTGCTGAAAATTGCTTCCATTCTACCTAGTAAATATTCTTAGAAAAAATGGATATATATGATATTTTTACTATTGTGTTTTCATTTTAAATTTCTTATAGTTTATATAAAACTAAGTACTTATCAGATAATTTTCATTTAGTAACTGATATATATATTTTTTTATATATAAAGATTAACAGTATTAGGAAATGACCATGATGTCAACAAAATCAACAACTTCTACTTGCAGTGAATAATTTGTAGTTTTCTTGGGCAGGGCCCCTCTGGCTCCAAAGTCTCCTCTTCCCACTAACACAAAGCTATGCCCCTGGAACTTCAGGGATACAGATACCAGCACCTGATGGCCCTCTCACAAAGTACGCTATCTGTGGGGAAAATGCTTACTTCTTCTGGCTTCAGTTTTCTCATCTATATAAAACTAGGGCTTTAACTCTAAGATGATTTCACAGATAGTCTGAAATAATTGAAGATCCACAATACTTGAAATTAAGGAATATTCAATAGACTGGATGTTTCTACAAGCTTTGTGCATACTGGCTATATACTGATATTGAGTTCCAATCATTCAGTAAATTTTGGTTAGCTAATATTTCTGTTACCAATACCTCCTTCTTTAATTATTATGTGATACCTAATATAAGTTATCTCTTTTTATTCCACACACACACAAAAAAAATTATACAGCCCACAGTTAAAGCTCACAGCTTCCAACTAGTTTCGAATATCTGGAAATTTTGGATGTGAATATGTTCAGATTGCTTCTACACTGATAGATTTTCCTTCGAGATGCCTGAGTTATTAGTGATATCCTCCAAAGGAGTATTTTTACATATTCATCTACAAAGGTAAAGCTATCCTAAAAACATTTAATTTTATTTTTATTTAAGATCTCCAAAGGCAAGTGTAACTTTCAAAAACGCTCTCATGTAAACATGGATAAACCAGAATGAACTGTCAGTAAATAGAAGAAAGTCTACAGTAAATGCGTAGATAGCCACTCGATGGCTATATAATCTATGTATTTCACTGGCTCCCTCACACTCTTTATAAGCTTTAAGATACCTGTGCCCCATCAGTATACGGTTTTATATACATTTCTTTAAATCAATCCAATTTGTCTTTACTTAACCTCATTCTAAGCAAAGATCAGCCATGGAAACGCAGATTTGAAATGGTGTACACAGTTTTTTCCAAGATAAATATATGAATACTAATTACAAATGTACCCCTTAAAATATCAAAATAGCTCATCTGTGTCTCATTGAAACTGGCATTTGCTAATCTGTGCTAGTTTCCAAACTAAAAGTCATATCTGCTGGTGGAAAGTCCACCACACTTTCAGGTAGAAAATGTCATATCCAAGATGACAGGCCAATGTCATAAAACAGACAGTTCTCCAACCTGGAAATTTTCCCATTGCAAACAAACATCTACCTCCATAATTTGTTTCCCTATAATTTTTCTTTGTTTCTTTAAGAATGGTGTTTACAGTCCCTTTATTAAACAGAAAATTAAAGAATATCTTTCTAAAATGGCTACTTATAACAAAAATTAAATGCACTCAAGGCACTTTTTTGGTGAATTTGGGAAGTATTTAAAAGAGTAAACACTGGCTACTGGTACTCGTCAATGCAATTGGATAAGAAAAAAAGAGAAGACAAAAATTGCCATTTTGCAAATGATATAATTATATACCCCCCAAAATTTACTGAGTTGGCTGGTTACAAAATCAACAGTTTTCCAATTAATAACATGTAAGACAATTGTACTGAGGGAAAACATACCAATTATAATAGCAACAATATTTGAATACCTGAAAATAGAGTAGACAAGAAATTAATAGGAACCATATTAAAAAAAAAAAAAAGTTAAGCTCTTCCAAGATGCACAAGAGAAAATATTTTAAAATACCGAAAGACAGCCCCTGTTCTTGAATAGAAGATTCAACATTATGAAGACTTCCACTGTACCACAATTAACCTTAAATTTGAGTCAACGCTGCTGTTGTGTGCTGTCCGACGCAGTACCTACACGACAGAGTAGAACTGCCCCATTGGGTTTCCTAGGCTGTATCTTTACAGAAGCAGGTTGCCAGGTCTTCTCTCCCAAGGAGCGACTGGTGGGCTCAAAAAAGCAACCTTTCAGTTTGCAGCCCAGCACTTAACAATTGTACCATCAGGGTTCCTCGATTCAATGCCAGGTATAGGATTTGGAACAGAAAGTGACAAGCTTATATGCCAAAGTAAAATAAACCTGCAAAAATATCCTGGAAATCCTAGAAAAGATGAACAGGGTGGCTGGGCCCCTGTAAGGCACTGAAATGAGGCATTAAGAAAATCCCGTAGTTAAAGCAAGGACACACCAATGATACAATCAACATCCCACATACAGTCCCAGACACTACAGCAACGTTATCTGAGACAGAGAAAACACCCTTCAACCGATGCAGAGAAGCTTAAATTGAAATCATAAAAGTGCTAGAAAAAGCACGGGCACAGGCATCTACAATCATAGTGTAGGGAACATTTTTAAGCAGTATACAAAATTCAGAGATAATAAAGAAAAATATTGATAATCTGACTGACCAGCAAAAAATTAAAAATTTCTATGGGGCCAAAAACACTAAATAATTTTAAAAAACAAATGACAAATTAGAAGAAAAAAAATTCTCTTCAGTATGATAAAAAGAACAACTATATAACAATTATCCATATATATAAAGAATGTGTCAAAATCAATAAGGAAAACAAAAGGCCCAGTAGAAAACAGGACACAGTTGATTACCAGGTGGTTAACAGAGAACTCTTGCATATAAATGGACAATAACTGCACATGCAAGGGTAATCATGCACACTCAGAATGAAATAAATACGAATCAAAATGAGATATCTCACTTTCGCTTACTGAACTGACCGAAGCTAACAAGCTCACTCTCCTGTGTTATCGGTGGGAGTGTAAACGGGTATGGGTATTTTTAGAGAACAGTTTGGAGGCTTACGGATCCTTTGATACAGCAATTCCTCTGCTAGGACTTTTACACTAAGGATGTGCTCAAAGTGACACACCTGTCCATGAACAGAACGTTCATTCCAGCAAGGGGCTGAACGGTATGTAGGCTGTAACATCTATAGGAATTTTAAAAGGATACTGGTATGTGCATAAAAATATTTCCAGAAGGATGCGCTGGAAACTGTGCTTTAAGGGGAGGATAGTGCACTAAAAGACGAATATGACAGCAGAAACTTTCCACATAGTTTGATTTCTGTCTTGTCCATATAATACTTTTATATAAAAAACATGAAAGCATATATTTAAGCATTCTCTATTCTTCCAGTGATGCATAAAACTCCAAGTCACAACCAAATTTCTTAAAAATTTAAATTAAAAGATTTTGATATTTCATGGTAGATTTTAGACACAAAAATAAACCATGAAGTATCTAGATATAGTCTTTTTTCTTGAGCTGTTCAGTAAGTCCACATTTTTCCAGACTTAAAAAAAAAAAATGACGTGTGAATACATACAACTATCCTACTTGGGAAATCTTTTCTTTTACCTCTATTTCAGAAATTCTATTAAATATTAAAATGGTATGGTAAATATCTTTTCCGTTCTGATTGCTGTTAATAATTTTCGAAAACTAATACACAAAAGTAATGTTCAAAAAGCACTCTTCGACTCAAAATTAAATTAAAGATACTGGGAAGTGGTTAGGATCTATAATTCCAATTTGGCACATAAAATAGGAAAAAAGTCAGCAACCACAAACATGCTCTAGCTCTTTTCCAACTAAAATTCCACAAAGGCTATTTTCTACCTAGAGGTAGGCCGCTCACTTCCAGACAGCCATTGTCTGGTGCCACCCAGAACTTGCTCTCTTGATTAATTCCACAGCTTACAGTTGCAATTATATCAATAAACTTATGCACTGAGACAATGTTATGACAATGATCAGAGTAAAAGATGGATTTTTCAAACTATCAGTAAGGACTGTCTTCAGTTTCATCTGGCTTAAAGGCAAGTTCAGAACAGGCTTCTTATTGAGGAGATGCAAAAAAAAAGTTTAACTTAGACCAAACCAGGCTAGTCCAGGAGACTGATATAATATGTTGAACCATAGGAAATGAACAGTATTTAGGAGTTTACCTACAGTTTTTTACCAGTTTTATATGGCTCAGCCTTTAAAGAGGCTGGTTACCTTAATCAATTCTTTCATTTTCTTTTAACTCATTAATACATGTAATCATACTTTACTTCTGAAATTCCTTTCCCAAACCAAAGGGAAGGATATTCCTCAAATAGTGGCCCAACTACTCAATTTTGCTAATTAAAAAAAAAAAAAGCACTTATTTAAATGAGGCTCTGTATGCCCCAATATGTAAAAGCATATGACATCAAATCATAAGAAAATTTGTTCTCATCAATTAAAAGCTTATCTATAAGCTTATCTTTGCCATTTCCCACTAATTATATTTAACTGAGAAAACACAAAAAGAACAATGATTTTCCCCACTAACTTGACAATGACCAAAGAAACCAGAAAATTGGACAGTTTCCAAAAATAGATTCCATAGCTTGAGTTTAAGGTAATTACAATTTGGGTAGATGTCTTTTGTGGCTGAACCCTGTGACCAAATCCACCAAATTTATCTTGGACCTCTCTCTCATAAGAGGCTCCTCCTTTCAGAAGGAAGTGTTTTATTTCCTTAATGCCAATATATGACAGTCCAACGTTTTAACTTAATGCATCTGACTGACAGGAGAAGATTAGTGTGTCCCAAGGAGCAGATAATAAGAACGTAGCTGTTTAAAATTTTTTTCAAATTCAGTCACCACTTTCATAGGAGTTTCCTCTTAATAGAGCACTTTGGGAAAGTCTATCCTTAAGAAAAATGAAGTGTGAGAAGAGTAGTCACAATGACGATTTCCTCTTGAGCAATAGCTCCATCGAGTTGTTTTCTTCTCTTGAAGGAGGGTAAAACTCAGTATTTCTGCTGAACGCTGTTTTTTAATCAGGTAGTGAAGAGTTCATAAACTGCATTAGAAATTATGAATTAAGAAACAAATACAATAGCTATACTTCGAAAAGGTATTTTGAACCTACCATCTTACAAAATCAAACTCAGCTATAAAGATATAAGCCAACCACAAAAGAAATTTAAAATCATCCATTATTATTTTGGCTTTTTCTAGGAAGTAAGTATTAGGATTACGTTCTTCCTTTTTTCTTTTTTTTGGTTGACTCAAGAAGGCGGGATAGTTCCGATTCATTGCTAAAGGTTCCGAAAAATCTAAATAGATCACACAGTATTTTCTTCTTTTTAATCTTTTCAGTTGACACCACTTTCTGAGTTAGGGCTTAGAAAATTAAACGTATTATACAGCACCTTAAAAAAGGGTTCCCCATATTTGCAAGTTGTGTATCATAATTTCAAGGCAAAAAAAAATGTATAAAGGAAAAAAACTAGGGCCAGAGAGTTTTTTAATCGCTTAAAAAGCATGTTTCTGTGTTAATTCAGTTACCTATATGTAAATTTCTATTACTGTAAACTTGAAAAAAGCTCTTACAAAAAAATTATATTCATTTTTTTTTTTATTAAGAAAATCTAGTGAAGACCTCTAAGCACTAGATGGGAAAAGGCCACTCCTAGGACAGCACAGGCTCTGTAAGGAAGATGAAATAAATGACTGGACAAAGGAGAATTACACGTACACGCAAATAATACCTTTCAAACCAAACTAAAAAATGTTTGGTTTTTAGTACATTCTTAGAACATATCATTGATAACTATTAACACAAAATCACAGTGATGTTTCATAATGTAACCAAAAAGAGAAGTACTTACTTAGATTTTCTTATCCTAAAGTCAAGTAAGGAACAGAGAATCTAATTCAAAATATCACTGTTAAAAAAGATAAATATGTTTTACAGTAGATATTATTTTTTGTCTCTGTGTAAAAGCTTTAAATTTCTACTCTGAATATGCTTCTATTTTCTTTGTACCCAACAAGTATCACCCCACACTTTTTTCACCGTCCAGTTAAAATGAGAAGAAAGCAAAAAAGCACTCTGAGGATTTTCAATGAGACAGCTAAGTGCCATGGTTTTCTCTGCAGACACTGCTAAATTTGAAGAAGAGAAGAACATAACAAAAATATCACCTAATCACTATTAGTAAAGAAAAACAAGGACAAAGAACAACTAATTCAGAATTTCTTTTCTTTACGTATGAAAACAATAAACTTCTAGTCCTTTCTATTTCAGGCAGTTTTAGCTCCTGTGGAGAGTACTGAAGTGACTGACAGACATACTAGAAATTCCTGTCCCAGCAGTGCAGTGAGTCAGGCCGTTTTTGTAGACACCGCATGCTCTAGAGCAGAGCTTCTCCAACTTCAACATGCCTGTAAATTACTCAGGGTCTTGTTAAAATGCAAGTTATAGCTCCAAAAAAAAAAAAAAAATTTTTTTTTTTTTCTAGCTCAGTGCAGCTGGGGCAGGGCCTGAGATTCTGCCATCCAACAGCTCTCAAGGGCCTGCTGACCTGTGACTACCCTCTGAACATCCAGGTTCTAGAGGCCTCCCCTAAGACACGTCTCTCAGGTTCTCAGGTCCACCGAATCCTGTGTCTTCTTCTGAATGTGGCAGCTTTGAGAAGCCAGTTGTGGAGGTGGGGTGTCAGCAAACAACCAGGTGGGAAGAGCTAAGGTTGTGGCCCCCTGACCAATGACATTTGAACTGATGCCCTGAATATAAAAGACCATCCACTCCATGGCCAGCCCCAAGACCCATGTGCTGCCTCTCCCACACCAGAGATACCAAAGCACATCTTGTCACATGAGTAAACACGTTTGCTGCCAAAAGGAAACGTACAGATAGAAGAGAGATGTGCCAAAGAAATCAGGGCTTCGGTAATCAGGAAACCTAGAGCCACGAGGCAGCTTGCATCAGTAGGAGATAATGAGAACACTTGCAAAAGCATTTCACAATTAGCCTGCTTTGTAAAAGAGAACCACAGGAAAAAACAGGAATTTTTAAATTTCTTTATTACCCAACCCAATTATGTATTTCAGCCTCACTAATGTTGGCACTGCTCAGCAAGATTCCTTTGTTCCGCCAGAGTAAAACAAGAAGAACAAATAGATGGTCTATCTTAGATGTTCTCTGTGTATCTAAAACAGACATCTCTGTTTAGAAACGGGCACTAGAACCTGCCTACCTTGATATGGTTCTGATTGACTATTTTCTCTAAGATGGTAGCTAAAACAAACAAACCTCAGGCCCTAAAGCCACACCCTTCCTCTTCATGAAAACGCCATTCTTTCATGTTCAGCTCCCACAGTGGCCTTTTCATCACCTTTCTGGTTCCAACTTTCATCTTCCCTTCATAGTACTACTAATATTAAAGAAAAAAAAAAAAAGAAACTTGTATGTATATATAATGGAAACACATAGACCAAAAAGCTATCTCCTCTAGTCTCACTATGGTGAGACTAGAACAAAAAGGTAAAGTATAAATATATGCTGTAATAATTTTTTTTTTCTAAAAATGAAAAAGAAATTGTGAAGGAACATTTCCATGTACCTCAAATGATACCATTTAGATGCCCATCATTTAGGGAATGTGTTATGGCTTTAGAGGGCTTCCATATAGAAATTTCCAGTCACAGATCACAACGGGTAGCTCCTTCGTGAAAATGCTTATCAGACACCTGCTGACCATTTGACTGCTACCGTCTAAACAACTGACCTAACATCCCTTCACTGTTAGGGAAAAAAGGGGAAAGGCAGGGGTGGGAACTTAGCAAAGTCCCTTCTGATTACTCCCCTCAACTGTCACTCAAACAAGTATCCACAGATACTCCTGCTCCTCTTTCTCCAATCAACATAAATGATGCCTCCTGCCCCTGGTGCATCCATCTTAATTAACCCCTGTGTGGTGGTCCTTCCTAAATTGTTAGCTGTTTTGGACATAAATAGATGTTTATGCCAAGAATCTTCAAGACTACCTCTACAGTAAAAAAAAAAAAAAAAATTAAAATAAGAGAAGGGGAGGGAAAGGATCAATAATTACATACATATTCTGGGTAAACAACAACAAATATAGTTATCTGGCCATATTCAAAAAATGATTTCATTTTTCCTCAATTTTTTAGAATTTTGACACTTTACTAAAAACAACCAAAGTCTCTCTAACATCTAGTTAAGTTAAACTAAGCCCAACTTTGGGGATGTACACTAAATTTAGACCAAAAAGTTATTATAAATATTAAAAAATGTGATTTTATATTCATGTTTTATTAGCAGCATCCATAGGAATATAATGAAAAAGGAAGCCAACAAAAAATTATTTTATTACAAATACAATTCAGTCCTTTTAGAGTTAATAGCAAGCAACCATTAAGCCTAAATATTCACATGCTTTTAAAGAAATTTTAAAATGCAAACATCAATCCTCCCCGCCTTGAGAAAACAGTATTATATTTTCCAAATGATTTCTACTACTTACAATAGTTTTTATCTTTACAAATTGAGACCCACGCCAAAATCTGAACCCTGAAGAGAGGGTGAATTTGGGATAGTGAATCTTCACCAGGAGAATAAACCATCCCAGATGATGTTTATGGAGCACACTCCAGGCTCCATTCTGCACACGTAACACAACTTACTGCATTTACTCTCCATACAACCTGATAAGTGAGCACTATCATGACTCCATTTTATACACGGAAATAGTCCAGCTAGTAAGAACGACAACTCAACCTAGTTCTGACTCCAAACTCCAACTTTATCCCCTAAAGACAATTTTTTTCAAATTGTAGAGGGAAGTCATTCAGTTGTCATTACTGTCATACATAAGTCTATAAAGATTCTGATATATCATTGGTTAAACCCAATTTACTAAACCAACGCAAATTAAAATTATTCCAATGAGTCAGGAATAAGAGAAGGAAATGGAATGTGTGGTTAATTGCGTCATGAAAAACTGCCTCCTTTGCCATGAGGCCAGAAGAACTGGATGGTACCTGGCTACCATTAATGAATTTTTTATTGGTGTCTATAGAAGAATCCTGATGAAAGGGGGCGGGAGGGAATACAGAAGAGAATTTTAAATTCTCATGGAATACAGATTTTCTGTAGTCACAGAGACTGGATGAGCCCTTGAAACTATTGCCCTGAGGAAATATTTAAACCTTAAACCGAAACTATCCCCTGAATGCCCCACCATCAGAAAATCAATCAACATAATCCACCACATAAATAAAAGAATCACATGATCATCTCAATCGACACAGAAAAGGAATTCAACAAGTCCAACACCCATTCCTGATAAGAACTTTCAATAAAAGAGGTATAGAAGGGAAATTCCTCAACATAATAAAGGGCATCTATACAAAACCAACAGCCAATATCACTCTTAATGGACAGAGGCTAAAAACATTCCCCTTGAGAACAGGAACAAGACAAGGATGCCCCTTATCATCACTCCTATTTAACGTTGTGTTGTAAGTCCAAGCTAGAGCAATGAGGCAAGAAAAAGAAATAAACGGCATCCAAATGGGTAATGAAGACATTAAACTGTCGCTATTTGCAGATGATATGATACTATACATAGAAAACCCAAAAGATTCCATGAGAAAACTACCAGAACTAATAGAAAGATTCGGCAGACTAGCAGGATACAAGATAAATATACAAAAATCAGTTGGATTCCTACACACAAGTAAAAAAACAAAAGTGACAAAAAGGAAATCAGGAAAACAATGACATTTATAATAGTACAAAACACTACTGCAAGAAACCAAAAGACATCTACATTAATGGAAAAGCATACCCTACTCATGAATAGGTAGACTCAACACTGTGAAAATGTCAATTCTATGCAAAGCAATCTACAAATAGAATGTAATCTCAATCCAAATACCAACGGCATTCTTTAAAAACATAGAAAAACTGACCATTAACTTTGTATGGAAAGGGAAGAAGCCCCAGATAAGTAAAGCATTACCGAAGAAGAAGCTTAAAGTAGGAGGACTCACACTACCTGACCTGAGAACCTACTATACAGCTATGGTGGTCAAAACAGCCTTATACTGGTACAACAATAGATGCACTGACCAATGGAACAGAATTGAGAACCCAGATGTAAATCCATTCACCTACGGTCACCTGATCTTCGACAAAGGCCCAAAGTCAATCAAACGGCGAAAAGAAGGTCTTTTTAACAAATGGTGCTGGCAAAACTGTATGTCCATCCGCAAAAAAATGAAACAGGACCCATACCTCACACAATACACAAAAACTAATTCAAAATGGATCAAAGACTTAAATATAAAGCCAAAAACTATAAACATCATAGAAGAAAAAATAGGATCAACGCTACAGGCCCTAATACACAGCATTAACAGGATAAAAATGATAACTAACAACAAACACCAGAAGAGAAGCTAGATAACTGGAATCTTCTAAAAAATTAAACACTATGTTCATCAAAAGACTTCACCAAAAGAGTAAAAAGACAACGTACAGACTGGGAAAAAAATTTTGGCTATGACAAATCCGACAAAGGTCTAATCTCTAAAATCTACAGGAAAACCAAACACCTCTACAACAAAAAGACAAATAATCCAATTAAAAAATGGGCAAAGACTATGAACAGACATTACACCAAAGAAGACATTCAAGGGGCTGACACATGAGGAAATGCTTGTGATCACTAGCCAAAACCACAATGAGATACCATCTCACCCTCGCATTACTGGCACAAAAAAAAAAAAAAAAAAACAGAAAATAACAAATATTGGAGAGACTATGGGGAGACTGGAACTCTTATGCACTGCAGGTGGGAATGCAAAATGGTACAAACATTTTGGAAAATGATATGGTGCTTCCTTAGAAAGCTAGAAATAGAAATACAATATGATCCAACAATTCCACTCCTAGGAATATATTCTAGAGAAATAAAAGCCATCACACAAATAGAAATATGCACACTCATGTTCATTGCAGCATTCTTCACGATAGCAAAAAGAGGGAAACAACCTAGATGTCCATAAATAGACGAATGCATAAACTATGGTGCATACACACAATGGAATACTATACAATGATAAAGAACAATGATGAATCTCTGAATATGGATCACAACATGGATGAATCTGGAGGGTATCATGCTGACTGAAATAAGTCAACCACGAAAGGACAAATACTGTATGAGACCATGACTACAAAAGCTCATGAAAAGATTTACATACAAAAACAATCTTTGATGGTTACTAAGGAGGGGAGGGGTAGAGACTGAAAAACACTAGTAGATAAGTGGTAACTTTGGTGAAGGGCAACACAGTACACAATACTGGGGAAACCAGCAAAACTTGTACAAGGCAAGGTCATGGAAGCTCCACAGACATATCGAAACTCCCTGAGGGACTAAATTACTGGGCTGAGGGCTCTGGGACCATAGTCTCAGGGAACATCTAGGTCAACTGGCATACAATAGTCTATAAAGAAAATTTTCTACATTCTACTTTGGTGAGCAGCATCTAGGGTCTTAAAAGCTTGTGAGGAGCCATCTAAGATACTCCACTGGTCTCACCCCCTCTGGAGCAAGGGAGAAAGAAGAAAACCAAAGACACAAGGGAAAGATTTGTCCAAGGACTAATGGACCACAACTTGCATAGCTTCCACCAGACTGAGTCCAGCACAACTAGATAGTGCCTGGCTACCACCAACTTCTCTGACAGGGATCACAGTAGAAGGTCCTAGACAGAACTGGAGAAACATATAGAATAAAATTCTAACTCAAAAAAAATAAAAGATCAGACTTACTAATCTGAAAGAGACTGCAGAAACCCTGACAGTATGGCCCCCGAACACCCTTATAGCTCAGTAATGAAGCCACACATGAGGTTCACCCTTCAGCCAAAGATTAGACAGGCCCATAAAACAAAACAAGACTAAAGGGGCACACAAGCCCAGGGGCAAGGATGAGAAGGGTCAGGGAAGCTGGTAATGGAGAACCCAAGGTTGAGAAGAGGAGAGTGTTGACATGTTGTGGGGTTTGCAGCCCATGTCACAAAACAATATGTGTATTATTGTTTAATGAGAAACTTGTTTGCTCTATAAAGCTTCATTTTAAGTACATTTTTAAAAATTATTAAAAAAAAAAAAAGATCGACTATACTGGAGATATGAAAAGGACTGACTAGACTGAACAATGATGATTTCCAGAACTTTTATGTAGGAGCTGAAAGGTTCACAGGCTGTGGCTGATCCGGAATAACATGGAACCAAGCTTAAAATAAATAAAGTGAACTCTTTAAAAATTATCTCCTTAAGTCTTCTTAAAACCAAACAGTAGTTTAGCATAACTGGTAAGGAATGTCTGCCTTGAGGATTATGTTGTTTTAAGAACTACCTGTATGGGATTAAACTGACAACAGCAACTCGAAAGGTTAGACAGGAAGTTTAGGAGGTAGTGAGTTTATGTTCATGAGGGAGGAAGGATTTAGAAAAGGAAGATGTGAATAGTTGTATAACTTGAAGAATGTAATCAATGTCACTGAATTGTACATGTAGAAATTGTTGAATTGGTATATGTTCTGCTGTGTATATTCTCAATAACAAAGATTTTTTATTTTTAAAAATTCCAATAAATATCACTTCCCTGAATATATACTTTTAGTTATTCCTGCAACCTGAATAAATAAACAAAAGACTCTTTGAAGGTCTTTGAAATGTTTAAAATAAACTTTGCCAAAAGCATTTTACGAAGGTTATTCAATTTAAGGTACAATTAACCTCCCATGCCGTATTACACTAGTTCCGTGACTGCCCTGGACGGAGCTCTGAACAGCGATGAATGACGTCAGTGGTAACTGGTGTTACTGAGCACCTGCACACCGAGAGCGCTGGGGCCAGATTTATGAGCTATGCAGAAGAGAGAGAAGCATCCTCAGGAGGTTTCACAGTGTTTCTCTGGGGATTTTTGTCTCCATTTGGGTACACTTGAGGATCTGGAGATTCATTTTCAATATCCTCATAAAGCCGTGCCATGAGGCTCTGCCCCAGAGGTGGCTGGGGGGTCCCCAGCTCCCGCAACGACCCCGAGCAGCTTCCCTAGGATTGAACAAGAGCCCCCGTCAGGCTGATGTGGGAGACAAAGGAACTCAAGGAGAAACCAAAGTCCCCTGTCACCAGAGCTACCATTTTCCAAACCTCCCCTGAAACACACCTAAGAGTTAAATGTTTGGTTTCAGAGGACTTCCTGGCTGTGGATCCAGTTGCTGAAAGTCAGAAGAAAAAGAGAGAAAGCCAAGGCCTTTCCCAAGCAGTCATTAACGACAGGGGTCGCCGTCAATTAAACTTACAAGCAAGATTTGCTACAATACAGTTAATTCACTTGAGGCGGCAGAGCTGGCGCTGTATGCGTGTTTTACACCACAAAGTGTTCACCAAGAAAAATAATATTCTGCCAAGGGACATCTTAATGACACAGGAAATTTCTCTGCCTGATAAGGTCACTTCTTGAGACAAAATTGGCCGCAGCACCACATCAGGATATACATTCTGATGCCTATTTAAAACACTAAAAGCAGCCCATTTTCCAAGAACTAGAAAGAAGGCCTTGGTTCTAGTCAGGGTGCTGCCTCCAGCTTCATGACCCTGAAATCCTGAATAAGTCACAAGGCACTGAGCCAGTGTTTGCATGGATGAAAGGGAACTGATTGGACAAATCCAGCAGTTCTCAAATTCTCCCCTGATGGAACACCAAAAAACCAAACCCAGTGCCACTGAGTTGATTCCGACTCACAGAGAACCTATACCAGGGTCCCACAAATTAGACTGTGGTTTTCTATCGCTGGAATCAAATAATAGACATCTGTTCCCCAAGTTCTTTCCCACAATCTTCTGTCTTACAACTCTGGGGCTTGAAACTGCTGGTCTCTGAGTAAGAAGAAATTGATTTCTAACAGAAAAGAGTAGATCTTGTGTTTGTTTTTTCCAGTCTCAGGAGTTCAGGCTAGGAGTTTTAAACTTTATACCTATACCAGTCATATTTATTGCCAGTAAGATTATTCCACCTATACCAGTCATATTTATTGCCAGTAAAATTATTCCTGGTTCAAATGATAGAATCAAATATATCAGATTTTCATAAGGTTCCACCACACACCCCCATCTTCCCAGTCCATGGCCATGTGAACAGATTTGAGACCCATTACACTAGAAACACCTAAGAAGTGGCCCTTGGGGAGAGGTGAGGATGACAGTATGTCTTCCTCAGTGACATGGCCTCCGAGGGACATGAGTTCCCTTCTGGTCTCCGAGTCTGGCCCACTGCAGTCCCCCTTCCCTCTCAGCATCCTGATGCCTGTGCCTCTTTCGCACTCATGTGTACACGCACATGCACACCCATGTCCACGACCACATGCACACTCACATGTGCTATGACAGTGTCTAAGGATAAGGCTGGAGGAACCACTCAGGCAGCCCTGCAAGTTTCTCAGCGCTCCCAGCATCGCTGCGCTGATGTAAAACGGCTGTGAAGAGTGTGGGCAAGAACATAAGTAACGGGGATGTCCAATCAGGACTGCAGACACACACCTTAGAGGCTAAGTTTACAACGCTGAGTGCTGGTGAGCGTGTGGCCTGATGGCAGTAAGAAATGGTCCTAACAATAAGCAGAGGCTCTAAAAACTGCCTCTGAGCCAGGGGAAGGGTACAAAATCATTTTATCTGCCTTGCATCTCAGGTGGAAAAGTTACCAGCGAACAGATTTCCAAGCCTACCCATGTCATGTGAGGTTCTCAAGTTCACCACCACTGCCCCCACCTACCCCCCGCCCCAGCCCCAGGAGAGGCAAACACTCAATAGCCCCAGGCGTTCACCTCACAACCTGCACTCCTATGGAGAACATCCCAGGTTAAAAATTAGTCATGCTTAAAAACAGCCAAACAGGCTTGGCTACCCGGCTGTATAAGAGAATGTCAGCTCATGTAACAAACACATACCAGGAATAACAGATAATAGAACACTGTCCAAGAGACTTTAAAATAAATATTTCAAACATAACAGAACACAGCAAATTCATAGTGCAACAGCAAGACATTATGAAATAAAAACAGGCAGCTTTGGAAAAGAAACAAATTCCAGAATCATTAAAGTTAATAATGATTGAACAGTAAACTTGACAACGGTAAAAAATAAAAAAAAGAATTAGTAAATTGGAAGGAGTCACTCAAAATGACTCAGAGAGAGATGGATAGAAAGACAGTAAACATGAAAGTCAAGTTCAGAAGCACGGATGACAGATCAATCAACAAACATTCACCAGAGGTGTGAGATGGAGAGGAAATGAATGTTCAAGCAGATACAAGCAGGGCATTAGCCTCAATGGAAAACTGTCCTCAGACTGGAAAAGCAGGCCAAATACCAAGCAGAACAAAGAAGACCAAGTCCACTCTATACATACCTGACTGGAACTCTTTCTAAAGAAGAAATTCTCAGGGAATATCCCGACTGTTCCCGGTGACTAGCAGTGAAAATGTTAACAACAATAAAAGCTGCCAGTTTCTAACCTGCTGCTCTGTGTCAGGGCCCCTCCTGTGGAAACATGACAACTGCAATCATCTGCTTTAGTTTTAACCTTCATAACAGCCTAGAAGATAAGCACTAGTCCCATTTTCCAGATAAAGAAATACACTCAGAGAAGTCATGTAAATTATCCAAGCTCCCACATCTAAAATTGAAATTCAGATCTGTCCTTAAATCCTAGAACCTTATTCATACAGATAATCATCTACCACTGACAGCTGTTATTAATTTCTTTATCTGTAACATGAGGATAAGAAGATTTAGGAAGGCAGAGATTTGAAAAGCAACTTTCTAGGTCACAGAATCTGTAAGTGGCAGCATTCTGTTTCAAATCTAGATTTCTCTTATTCTAAAAACAATGTCCTTTCTGCTGTGATAATGCACATATCTATGGGCCTCAGTTTCTCCACTTTAAAGGCCAACTCTGGCTGTTCTCCCGGACCTTCAGTCCCTGCCCTGTGGCCAGCCTCTCTCTGCCCCTGGACAGAGCCACAACCCTACCACGCCACACCTCCTCCTCACCCTGCCAGTCCCATCCTCCATTCCCAGTCCCAGGCAGCTGAGACAGGCTGAGGAAAACATCAGGGCAGACTGCTGCCTCCATATAAAATGACCCAACCCCAATCCTATACGTCTCTCAGGCTGCTTTTTCTCATTAGCAGTTTTAAGCAGTTCTGGCACTCATTCAGTGAACTCATCAGTGACTTCCTGGGTGTCTAATCCAGCAGACAATTTTTCAGACCTTATTGCTCTTGGGCTTTTTGCGGCATTTTACTTGCGTTGACTACACAGCCAACGGCACTGATACCCACCCAACCACTTAAGGCAGAGTCATTCTAGATGTTTCCTTTATTCAATTCCTTCTATTTATTCTGCCCCCTTGATACTTACCACATCCATTGCCTTTGTCTTCCCCATATTGCCTCATCCAGTCCTCCTAATCTCAATGTAAACGTTAACAGTAGTTTCCTCACTGCTGTTTTCACCTGTAACTCCTCACTCCAATTCATTGTCCACAACACTACCAGAATGATCTTTTAAAACTCAAACCTGATCAGTGTCAAATCCTCAACTTGACAGTTTCCTTCCATACCAAAAGAAATGCTTCATCCTACAGGAAGACGTTCAAGGCCCTCACAGTCCCACCCGCTTCTTGCCACCCTCCACATGGCACAAGCTCTTTCCTATCTTTGCAAGCATCCTCAGCCTAGAGCACCTACCCCCAACTAGTCTTCCTGCAGACTCAGCCTAAGCATGCCTCTTCTGTGATGCTCACCCTAATTCCCCTAGAGCCTTCCTGCTCCCATCACAAGCTACCAACATTTCCATTTTAGATATACCCCACTCAGTCAAGGCTCCTCTTCAGTTTATTAATTCCTGTCTTTTTCTCTCTGCATCTCCAATGCCTAGTAAAATTGCTGGACTCACACTGCAGTTAGTAAGTACCTCTTAAAGAAGCAGATGAATGACTGGATGGCTAAGGAGCCTTAATTAACAGTATTCAAAAAGCCCGTTGCCATCAAGTCGATTCCGACTCATAGCCACCCTATAGAACTGCCCCATAAGATTTCCAAGGCTGTAAATCTTTATGTAAACAGAGTGCCACACCTTTCTCCCGCAGAGCGGCTTAATCACTGTGCCACTAGGCCTCCATCCAGAGTATTCATAAAGTTCCCTCAAGTTAAAAAATCCCTTTAAGGTGAATCCTAGCCAATGCTTGCAGTAGGAAGTAGCATGTTTCAACTTCACAGGTTTCATTCATTCCTCTGCACTGAGTAGGTAGAAAGCTTTCTAGGGTGCCTTGTTATCTTTTTTCCCCCTGCATTCTCCTCCTCTTAGCAGTGCTCATGTTCCAGTTGTTTCCGTTTGTCTGCTTTACTCCCTAAAGCTCTGCACACAGAAAGGAGGGGGACAAGGTGAAGGCTGTCATTTCCCATAACAGTGCCTCAGGCCAAAACCAGCTTCCTACCTGACAGCTTCGCTTGGCTTGTACCGTTTCAAGCCCTGGGATCCATGAGTAAAGAACTGGGAGGAAAGGGAAGGGTGCCTTCGCCCCAACAAGATGTGCACCTCAGACTGTGGGCCAAAAAAGTTTGCAGCATTTCATCTGACGTCAGCTTTTAGCCTATGGAATTATGAGTAAATGTTAAATAACTAGTGCTTTGCATTTGTATATTGATTAGAGAGCGGATACTCTGCAGAAAAAGCCTTAACTATGATATCCTTTCAGAAATCCCAAATTTAGATTTCTAATAGGCTTTTTCTTTTCTTTGCTGTACTTTCTGAAGTTGAGATAATCAGTTACATTCTTCAAATACCAGTCAGAAGACATCAACTACATATTTTAAAAGGTCTCCCAAAATGGGGGCAACATAGATGCCAAATAAGGACTCTGTTTCTAAGCATAAATTTGATATGACCACTGCAGGCAAGGTCAAAATTATTAAAAGGAAATCTATTTCTGAATATTTAGAGGAAAAAGCTCGCTCTCAATGTTCATGATTTTCTAAGTATTTCTAGTCAACAAATGAATAAAAACCATAGTTGACAGTTTAATTCTATCTGGAATTAACATATTGACAAGACAGTGTATATAATGAACTATATCATGTGAGTTCTGAAAAGTCTTAAGTCATAGGTAAAAAGAGTATTTGAAAAAGATACTGGGATTCCGAAAGACTGTGATTTTATTTTAGACTCCACAATCAAATTCCTATGAGAAAAAAAATAAAGAATACTCACTTTCCTAATATCTGGAGTAACTTCAAACATAAAGCAGCATTAAACCTATTTTTTAATATAAATCAGACACTGGGTTAACATAAATCAGGGGCAAGTTAAGAACTAGAAAACACTTTTGAGAAACTGAATAGGGAAATGGAAGTCACGATTACTATAAAAGCAGCTAACCAAAAAATTCAGTTGAAATAAAAAGCAGTTTAACAATTCTCATAAGAAATAGCTCACTCGACAACACTACATATTACTATCTAAAGCAACTTGGCAGCCAAAAAAAAAAAAGGCAATGTAATTTTAAATCTTAGGGAAAAACAGAGGTACCTAGAAATTAATGATCAGAACTGCACCTTGATTAAGTCCCTTGAGGGTAACTTGTTGTTCCCTTTACTTTCATAAAATATTTGCCAGAACCTGAGATTACTTCACACACACCACTCCTCCAGAGGACATCATTCCTCAAATACAGGCTTAGAACTTAGTCATGTTCTATTCAGCCTTCTCCTTCAGCAATACTTGACTCCCAGTTACTGCCTCGGCAGACCAGAAACAGTTGGGAATGTGCTGTCTGATGGCATAATAGAAAAGAGGATTCAACTTTCTCAACGCAATTTTAAGAAAATCTTGGTATTTCCAGATTGCTTTAAGTTCTTTATCCTAGTATATATCTTGTATATTCTAAACTAAAACCACAGTTACATAAAAGACTCATTTCATTTGTCTAACTACCTTCACTGGAAGACTTAAAACTCTAAAAACCAATATATATCAGACTGTCAATCAAAATAGTAGTATCATTGGGGAAGCCAGCACAACTTTTAATTGGGAGGAAAATATTTGAGACATGTCACACTAGTCTCAAGGGTCTCACGACCTTAATAAAATGGAATGATGAGCTTTTACACACAGTCAAAAGATTTTTTAAAAAAGAGTAAAAGAGGATGGAGAAAGAATTTATGCATTTTGTTCAATGTGGAGCCCCTCAGACAAGATAAAATGAAATTTCTGACACAATCCACCAGACAAATTCCACTAAAATCTCAGCTCAAAATAGAAAGAAGCAGGCATGCTCAGTCACAGTTCTAAAAAAACAAAAATAGGATGCAGAAAAGACTGTTGCAGAATAAAAGGCTAAGATAAAAACACCTCTTAAAATTTAACAAAATTAAAAAAAAAATCATAGTCAATGTGCCAGAAATCACAAAATATACATCCAAAAGTCTTGGAACAAACAATAGGAAGACAAAGATTAGATTAAGAAGGCAAAAAAGAAATCTTAGATTGCAGTTAGGAAATGAGCATAAGGTAATAACCATCATCAATATCATCATACCAATATTTACTGCATAAAATCTATCAATGTTATTTTGGGTCTCTCGTGTTTCTGCACATCTTCAAAGTAGAGGCAGTGGACTGCCCTTTTGTCCTGGACTACCTTTTCAAGATGTTTATAAAGCAAACAGCCTAGGAAGATATAGCGTCTCCCTCCAGAATAAATGGTGTTTACTATTATCCATAAAAGATTCAGGTTCCCTAAGCTCAATAGCATGCTTGCTGTCTATTATAAAAGATTTGGATTTCCTAAGCTCAGGGTTCCTCTCCCTGTAGCACACCCCATTGCATATACAGGTATATACATTTTCTTTGCATTGCACTATGAGAATTGTTACTGCTAGTGCTGAGTAATAAAGCCTTTTGTCTCTGGCCTAAGAGTCTCACGTCTTCTGCCTGTATCCATAAACCTGTGGGAGGCTAGCTT
Organism: Loxodonta africana; assembly: GCF_030014295.1. Classification (NCBI taxonomy): domain Eukaryota; kingdom Metazoa; phylum Chordata; class Mammalia; order Proboscidea; family Elephantidae; genus Loxodonta; species Loxodonta africana. Next base: position 40,422,543 of record NC_087342.1, read on the forward strand.
GTTAGCTTGTGAGTACAATAAAATCTTAGACCTTTCACAGTTTTTGATAGCTTTAAGAATTTTATAAGCATTATACCATAACTATACCATTATTCTATAAGGAAAGGACTCCTATTACTGTCATTTTACTGATATATTCATTTAACAAATATTTACCAAGTTGCCAACTATGTGTCAAGCCCAGTTCTAGGTGCTGGAAATATAGCTGTCAATACATACAGAGAAAGTTCTTGCCTTCATAGAGCTTATACAGTAAGCAGATAATGAAAAGAGTACAATGATGAAATAAGGGCACAAAGTAATTAAGTATCTTGCCCAAACTTGAAAAGCTTGTAAGTAATGGAGCCAGGTTACCGCCGAGCCATATGACCCTCCAGAGCCTACACTTAACCTCTGTACTATAATACCTCCCACACTACGGCGATAAAAAGGCCCAGCCATGACGTTTCCAAAAATTAGCACACTTAAGGATCATCTGGCACCACTTCCCACTAAAAGAAACCAGGACTCCTAGACGATATATCTGATTGGAGGTCTGGAGCAGCAAGGTAGCCTGGAACACCTGATTATACCTAAAGCAAGGAAGCTACCCAAGAATAAAAAAAAAAATTTTTTTTTTTTTTTTTTTTTACTGGGGCTTTATCTGAAGGAGTCAGGAGCAATCTGAATTGTCTCCCAAGTGGCCAGATTTAAGCATCACTAAAGGACACTGCAATGGACTGAAGTGTATGGAATGTGTTCAGCATGATATTTTACAGGATGCTAGAAAACCACCTCTTTAATTGGAAAGCTAATAAACAAAGATTCAAGCAACTATCTCACCTTTCCTAAATGACCTTTACCTTCAGGTAACCAAACATTTGAAAACAGGAAGTTTTGTTGTTGCCTTTTTTTTTTTTTTAATAGAAGAATTCTAGCTAATCAATAAGAAATGACAGAATTGTTTTTGTTTTTAGTTGCTGTCAACTCCAACTCATGGTGACCCCATGTATTTCAGAGTAGAACTGTGCTCACTAGGGTTTTCAAGGGTGCAAACTTTCAGAAGCAACCCTTTATGAATTAAGAGATATTAAGCAATGATTATCAGTGGCTGAAAACATCACAGAAAGAGAAACAGACACCTCCTGATGAAATAGAATGCTACTTCTCAAGTTTTCTTGGAGAAAAAAAAAAAGAACCCAAGTCCGATTAAACCTCTAGATCTAACTACAAATTTAGGAAAAATACATGAACATAAACGGTCCCTATGTGGCACAAACACTTGGTGCTCATCTACTAACCTCAAGTTTGGCTGTTCAAACCCACCTAGCAGCGCTGGGGAAGAAAAGCCTGACAATCCGCTTCTGTAAAGATTACAGTCAAGAAAACCCTATGGAGTAGTTCTACTCCCTAAGACACAGGGTTGCCATGAGTTGAAATCAACTCACTGGCAATGGGTTTGGTTTGATTTTTGGTATATGAACATGTTAGATAATATGAGGCTACACTCAGTGAAATCCAGACATAGGAAATTCTCTAAAACAATTGATCAGATTGCTTTAACAAAAAAATTTCGAGAAAAAATAAAACAATAAACCAAAAGAAATGGAGGGGAAACCAATGTCAACGTACAGACCTTATTGAGACCCTGATTCAAACAAACTGATACAGACATAGAAATAGAGAAATGCAAACACTGGATATTTTGTAATATTAAAGAACTGTTACTAATTTTTTTTTAATAGTGGTATTGGATTTTTCTTAACAGAGCTCTATTTACAAATGAAATGATATGATGTCTGGGATTAGCTTCAAAATAATGCAGAGGAATCCTTACACGCAGGAGACCCCGGTTCAATTCCCGCCAGTGCACCTCACGCACAGCCAGCATCTGTCTGTCATTGGAGGCTTGTGTGTTGCTTTCATGCTGAACAGGTTTCAGCAGAGTTTCCAGACTGAGATAAACTAGGAAGAAAGGCGTGGTGACCTACTTCCAAAACTCAACAGTCAGTGAAAACTGTATGTATCACAATAGTGTTAGGGATGGCACAAGACCGGGCAGCATTTAGTTCCACTGTGCAGGGGTCACCATGAGTCGGGGTCCAACTTGACAGCTGCAAACAAGAGCAACAAAACAGATGAAATAACATTGGCGACATAGCGATCATTGTTGAAGGTAGACAGGTAAGGATACGTGGAGTTACGAATACTATTCTTTCTACTTTTATATTTCCGTTATGAAAGTTAAAAAGAATCATCTGGGGCACTTGTTAAAAACATGTATTCCATGTTCCCATTCTGAGACAATAGGTTTGGGGCAGGGCCTAGTTTTCTGGATTTTAACAATTTATGCTCTGGTCATTCTGATACAGAGGTGGGAGATCACCCAGCCTAGAGATCACCGAGCTGAGGGCAGGAGCTTCCAGGTAGAAAGCACATTCAGGCTCCTGGGTCGCCAGCAGCGACCAGGCTGATCTACAACAGCCAAAGCTGACCCAGCCTGTCCTCTCCAGGGTGGCAGGAGAAGGATCAAGGATTGGGTCTACTGACCACCTTACCCAAATTACCATAAAAGGATTCACCCAGCTTCCTTTCACAACAAACCAGGAATGGCTAATGTCTTACAAGAGTCTCCCATCCCATCACGGCATGTCCCATCACACATCAAGCAGCCCCAAGACATGCTCTCCCAACTTTCCATCCATTTAGAAAAGCAACAGGAAATAACAGACACAGGACTACCCTGCAGGACAAGCAAATGTCAGAAAGCAGGGGACATGTCTACCATAAGGTACATGGACTTAAGGGAATTGAAAAAAACTCAAAGTCCACGCTTTACCTCAGAAAGCACCCTGATCTCTGTATGTCCAGGAGGCACTCAATAACCACATTCTGACTCAATGAATGGAAACTAGAACAAACAAAACAGTGCTCCTGGGGGGAGCGGAAAATAGCAGGATGAAGGTCATCCTACCAGCTGACTCTGACTCATGGCAATCTCATGTCTGTCAGAGTAGAACTGTGCTCTACAGGGTTTTCAATAGCTGATTTTCCGAAAATAGATCACCAGGGCTTTCTTCCGAGGAGCTTCTGGGTGGACTTGAACTGCCAACCTTTCAGCTCACATCACACAACACAGGGATGCCTGGTCATCATCTTAGAGACTCAGAAATGCATCATCTAAAACTATCTACCTATAGAAGCTAGAAGAAGGTATCAGCAAACTATTTAACATCCTCATTAGAATGTGAAAAGATACGACTTTAAGGAAAAAGGTCCAAACAGCCATTAGGAGAAAGGAAGCAAAGGTAAAAGTGTAGTAAACAAAATATGGTGGGAAACAGTTGAAGAACTAAAAAATTCAAGAGGAGAATTTAAATCCACATCAAAAACAGGAAGGTGCAAAACTGACACATTAAAGGGCAGAAAAACAAATCAAATGGCAGGCAAATTTGAGAAGCGTTCCTGGATTGTAGAATTAAAAATAGAAACCTTCCAAAACACTGCAGAAGACACCAAGGAAAAGAGTATATATGTCAAAAGATAATCCCTCTACTTCCCATGCAAGGCAGACAGCAGGAGGACACCCAACCTCATCCACGTGGCAATCAGTATAAATGAACATAGCTCCCCTCGGTTAAAGACAAAGTCTCTCAGGCTGAGGGAAAAAATAACTTATCACCTCACACACACACACAAAAAAAAACCCCAATTAGGTAGATACCAAGCAGATAAAAATGGCAAGTACAATAATAATACAAAAAAAAAAAAAGTAGAATTCAAGGCAAGAGCATTAAGTGGAGCAATAATGAAGATGTAAGAGGTAAGAGCCACTGAAATACAAGCAGCAAGAATGGTTAGAAACACATGGAATACTGACTCCAAAAATCTCATAGCATGAGAAGGGCACACACCTCTTAGTCTGACATATGAAGGAGAAACTCACAAAGCACAGAGGATGGAATTATACAGCTTAGAAAGCTAAAGCATTTGTATCAGATTTTGTGCTCATGTATAACAAATATACCTTCCTTTTAAGCATTCATGGAACATAGTTAAAAATTGCTTATCAAACAAAACTTCAAAAATTTCCCAATACACATAAACTGCACAGGCACACATTCTCTATTTCCATAGCAATAAAACTAGTAATCAATTTTAAACAATAAAAAAACAGAAATTAAAAAATAGTGTTCTAAGAAGTTTATGGATTGAAAAGGAAACCAAATGCGCAATTACAGATTATTGTAAAAACAACAAGACTACTACTTATCAATACTTCGGAAATCTATCAGATACACTCCAAAGAAAATGTATAGCCTTCCAGCCTTTCATTAATAAATAAGCAAACAAAAATCTTCCTGTCCACTTGCTGCTGACACCTAAACTTCTTTTAAAAAAAAAGGGGGGGGGGCAGTAAGAAATTAAAGGAGTGAAAGCACAAATCCATAGGTGGGGATGACACGCTTCAGAATGAGCCGGTGTGAAGACCCTTGCACCAGCGGTCAAGTTGACAGAAGCAACTAATGCCTGGTGCTTCCCTGTTGCCATGCGGCGTGCAGGTAAAGGGGGCAGGACAGCAATCATGAATGAGCTCAGAAGGGCTCAAACAGTAGCGACTGGGAGCCTAGAAGACAATGCAATTCATGTTCATTCATCTTTGCACAAGCACTTTAAGGAGGGCATTCGTGGTTCAGGGGTAGAATTCCTATTTCCATGCAGGAGACCCAAGTTCTACTCCTGGCCAACACACCTCATGTGCAGCCACCACCTGTCTGTCACTGGAGGCTTGTGTGTTGCTATGACATTTTATAGGCTTCAGCAGAGCTTCCAGAGTAAGCCAACTAGGAAGAAAGGCCTGGTAATCAACTTCCAAAAATTAGCCAATGAAAACCTATGGATCACAACAGCACATGCACGGGGTAGCTACGAGTCAGGGTCGATTCAAGGGCAGCTAACAACAACAACAAGCACTTTAATGCTCACTGAGTGGGCAGAAAATGAAGCATACAGATAGTGGTGTTTTAGTTAGAGCAAACAGGACATTCCATTTTACATGCATTATGCAGAGAAAATGAATTCACCTGATTGCCTATAAATGTTGTGATTGCTAGCAGTTTTGATAGTCAAGAGCAAAGGAAAACATTTAGGTCTGCAAACTACTGCAGTAGCAGTTCTCGTAAGGAAAATAAGCCCCATATTTGGAGATTACAAAATGGATTCAAGAGGACAAAGGATGATTTTCCTATCATTGAGGCTGAAGTTAACACAGCAGTAGATGATTTTCAGTAACAGCTACCACTCATCAAGCACCTCAGTGTGTTAGGAACTCTCTCTCACCCTAAACAACCAGGCAGGCAGGCCAGATTCATCAACTCACCCAGAAGTAAACTGAGCTCCAAAGGGAACTCACATACGTAGCGAAGGTCCCATTGAGGAGTCCAGCCCCAGGTCTCAATGCATTATAATAATTTTAAGTGGAACTACTAGACTTAGCATCAGATTATATACATACTACAGGCTCCTGGCTAACACTAACGAGCAGTGTGACCTTGGGAAGTCCCACTTGTTCAACAAATATTTACTGAGAATTCTCTGTGTACGGGGTTCTGCGCTTAGACGCTGGAAGCTCAGAACTCTCAAATCTCAAAAAACGTGAACAAATAAACTATCTGCCTCAACAGTGAAGATTAAATAAGTAGATGCTTACAAATGCACTTTTTAGAAAGGATAAAACATTTTCTTGAAACCCATTATATCCTTCATAGAAAAGTTTAGAACTCCACGCTTAAAATTCACTGTTTTTATTTTTTTTAACTATGCCTGAAGAATGTTTTACATTTTTCAGGATAAGGGAGATTTCATTCTTCATTGTAAGTATTGTTCGACAGTCAAAGAACAACGTAACAAGCGGGAGCAGAACTGAAAGGTGGCTAATTTATGAAGGTTCAATGACACACAAAGGACAGGAAACAGCAAAAGACCTGTAACTGGGGCGGGAGGCCTTCAACTGTCCTTGGAGACAGGGAACTGGGGACAGGAGACACGGCCCTTTATTGGTACAAGAAGGAAGATGCTCCTCACTGGACCACAGCACACCAGGTGCCTGGTTCATCATCACTGTCACCTGGAGAGCCAGCAATTTCAAGTACAGTATAATCGTTACCCTTGATAAAGGAGGTGTGTTAGTTATTAATATAAGTTATTAACTCAAAAAGGGAACAGCCCATTTTGGCAGCATAAAAACAGCAAGTTGAAGGTGACTAAAATATCATTAACCTTTAAAAGACTCGGCAAACTGAAGCAGTTTAAGAATAAACAAAACTGTGGTTCCTGGGTTTGGCAGAACTGAATCAAAGTATTGTTGAACTCAATGAGGAGATTCTTTTCGAAGGAAACTTGCCACTGTGAAGAATGTTAAGCAAAAAGAGACATCATACCCACTGCTATGCAGTTATTCCTGAAGGAATTGGTGTGGACAGAGAAAAAGACAAGAGCACTACCACAGTCTGGCTCTGGGAAGAGCTGGAAACAGCAGTGGCATAATTTCACTCAATGAATTGCCTCACTCATACTCAACTTTCCTATTACAGTCACCCTGTAAAAAAAATTTTTTTTTTGTAACTATCCAAGCCTCTCGGAACAAAACTCCTCAGAAATGAACCTGCTATTGTTGTAGTATTCACATACAGTCACACCGCCCCTTGAACTGCCATAAATAAGCACTTTATACATACTAAATCATTAATCCACACACATAAGCCCGAAGGCTTATGGTACTATTATCATCCCCATTTAATAAAACCATTAAACCAGTTGTCATCAATTTGACTCTGATTCATGGCAACCTCACGTGTGTTAGAGTAAAACTGTGTTCCATAGGGTTTTCAATGGCTGATTTTTCAGAAGTAGATCTCCAGGCTTTTCTTCCATGGCATCTCTGGCTAGACCTGAATCTCTAGCCTTTCGGTTAGCAGTCAAGCACATTAACCATGTGCACCTCCCAGGGACTCCCCCTCCCCATTTTATAAGGTAGTACTATTTTTAATCCCCACTGGGTACATTGCTGAACAACGGCAAACGCAGTGCTCCCACCATGCTGCCTGTGTACATAACTGTATCATACAAGAGTGCTTTGGAGCAAAGAGGCTTCCATCTGTCCTCAAGCAGCTGAAGGCAACAGACAGGACTACAGGCAAAAGTGCAACGTGGGCAATCTCTCCCTTTGCAGCCTCCCCTTCCTGTTGCCAGGGATGACTTCTCCCCACCCTGGCCACCCAGGATACAAATTCTATTCCAACTCATTCACAGTGCTGTTAATAGGCTAGGTTCTGATCCACCACGTTTACTGACGAACTCACATTAGTTGTTTCCCTAAACATGTTACCCAAATCCAAATTTTTGTGTCGAAGATTTATCTCACTGTTGAAAGAATCTTAAGCACAAAGAAACTACAATAAGGCAATGCAACAATGGCTAAAGATACCAATTTTGAAATCAAAGGTTTAGGGTTTTTTTTTTTAAGCTATCCGACTTCACTGCATTCTTTTTTGGTGTGGTAAAAGTACATATAACAAAACATTTGCCAATTTCGCTATTTTTACATGTACAATTCGGTGCCATGATGTTCATCATGTTGTACAACCATCACCACTATCCTCATCCAGATTATTCCACCTCGATTAACAGAGACTTAGTGAGACGTCTGGGCCCATACTAGGTATGCGACTTTAACTTTTCTGTGTCTCACTGGTCAAATGGGCACAATTCTTCATGGGATATGGCAAAGATTAAAGTATATACCACAATAAGTATAGAAAAATAGAGATGTCATTATCAGAACAGGATAATTTTGAAATGCCTCAACGTGTTTTCATTGAATACTTGTGCAAGAGACAATTTTACTGTGTGGAATATAAAAATGAATAAGAACACTTTCTTCCACACCTCGAGAAGACTATCACCTAGTCCAACAAATAATAAATAAATGCAAACCACCACAGTACAGGCAGAAAAACATCATAAAGATGATAAAGGTCGGCACAAATATCATACAACAATTGCAACTGAAATCCAAGAGCGTTCCTTTGTAAAAACTTAGAAAGAGGCAGCTAGTCTTTATAGTAAGAAAATTAAAAAGTATTTTTAAAAGTTGAATTCTAAAAGTTGCAGTATCAAGGTCCACAGATAGTACAAAATTAACAAGGGTTATATTAAAAATAACAATTTTAAACTTCTCTATTTTGAAATTTTGATTAATTGCCAACACAAGTAAAATCGACTTAATTCTCATTTAGAATTAGAAATGAAATTCAAGATAGCAGACCCGTGAACTTAAGGCTAAAAAAGATGAAGTACAACAGCAGCACCGTTTCTTGACAAGGGCCGACTGTGAGCTACTGCAGGTAGATTAACTGAGCAGCTCTTCTGGCCTGTGGCCTCAACAACAACAACTGTGGGACTTTGGGACTGCTCAGGGGTACAAAAGGGGATTGAAGAAAGCAGAGAATGGGCAAAAACGGCCACTGGCATGGGCAAAGGTGACAGCAAAGTCAGGGAATATTTCAAAACATCAAGGACCTCTCTCAGGGAAATAAAACTAAAAAAACCAAACCCATTGCCATTGATTGCGACTCACGGAGACCCTACAGGGTTTCCAGAGCTGTAAATCTTTACAGAAGCAGAATGCCACATTTTTCTCCCGCAGAGCGGCTGGTGGGTTCGAACCGCCAACCTTTTTGGCTAGTAGCCGACCACTTTAGCCATGGTGCCACCAGGGCTCCTTCACGGAAATAAAAAAGGACTAACTTCGGGATCACTTCTTTCAGAGCCCAGACAAAATAAAAGATATCTGATTCTTTCTGGAGAAACTACAATGCTGCAGAGAAGGGTATTCACCTCAGAAAGTATGTTTTCTCAGACCAGAGGGGCAGGTGTGGTAATCTCAAATTTAATAATAAATCTTGATTTTTTCGTCTTTTGAATTTACTAAGGGGAAAAAAAAAAGATACTAGCATACATTAAAATAGTTTAGAAAATAAAGTCCGAGGCTTAAAAACTAATTTGGAAAGTTAGATTTTTCCCTTTTTCCTCATTGCCTTAAGAAAATGACACCTGTGATACAGCTATTTGACTGCCCGCAGTATACCTATACTTGACTATTTGATTTCTGTTCTGTTGTGGAATGAGCTGAGATATAAATACATGCCTAAGCGAATAAATACAGAGCAGGATGTCACTTCAATCAGACAGTAGCCAATGCGAACACATCTTCCCATTAATTCAAAGAATCTTTCTGGGAGTTTTCAAAGTATTTGATGAACAAGAAGTTTTCTTTCTCTAATATTTTTAAGCCATCAGAAACAGCTAGGGACTCCAAACAGCCTATTTCAGTAGGTATTTCCTCTCCGAATCATTTATAACAATATTACATAAGATAGACTTAAGAAATTCCACTTTTAAAAGGATTCACAAAAAAAGGAACAAAGAAGATAACCAACATTACTCACATAAATGTCCAAAACAAAATTCTTAATTCCCACCTACTCCCTCCTCAAAATTTGTCGGTTTTCACTCAATAAAGGGCATCTCTATTCACCTGAGGAGTCCCTGGGTGGCACAAATGGTTAAGCGTTCAACTATTAACTGAAAGTAGAAATGCCAGGCAATCTACTTCCAAAAGGTCACAGGTCACTCGAAAATCCGATGGACCACAGTTGTACCCTGTACCCATGAGGTCGCCATGAGTCAGAACTGACTCCACGGCAATTGGTTAGGTTTTTTCATTTTTCTATTCCTCCGAACGATCGAAACACACACAGGATTCATCCTCTACTCTTCCCTTTCTTTTCTTTCACTCCCCAAATCCAATCCATCACAAATCCTCAGCTCTGTTTCAAAATACCATTCAAATTGGTCTACTTTTCTCCATCTCACTGCCAACACTCAACCAGCCCACCATCAAGACCTCCATCATTCACTACAGCAGTCTCAATCTTCTTCCACTACTGACTCCTATAATCCACACAGAGCAAACATGATCTTAAACTACCATGAAACCGCATCATTCCCTCATGGAAAACCATTCAGCAATTGGCACTCAGAATAAAATCTACACTCCTTGCCGAGGTCAACAAGCCCCTGCAGGATCTGGCCTTTGCCCACCTCCCCAAACACCTCAGCTCTCTTATCACTCTCTCTCTTATTCATTGTGCTCCTGGCCTCTTTTTGTTCCTACAACATCCCAACCGGGCCAGCTGCCGCCATAAGGACATCGCACTTGCTGTTGGCTCTTCCTAGAAAGACCTCCTCCTAGGTCGTTAGGTTTCAGCACAAATTTCATCTTCAAAGAGGCCTTCTCTGACCCTGTCCTCACCCAGTTCCTGAAGGACCCATTTTTCTGTTTGTTTTTTTCCTTTATTCCAGTTCATCATGGAACTATTCTTTTGTAAAATGCAGAAAACTAAATTTCTTCGAACAATGCAATTTTAAAAAGATACACAAAATAGTCAAAAAGCCCCTCTCACATGACTACAAGTGTTGAGATGAGAATGCTCTCGTTTCTGTGCTCACCCTGTTGCAAACCAGCATGGCTGTCAGGGTGGAACTTGGCCTGTGCTCCGGCGTGCCCCAGGCTTATTCCCTCAGCAGCACTTACACACCTACTCTGTGATGGTCTTATTTATTCACGTGCCTACCTGCACCAGGCACTGGTGTTGCAGCGATGAACAGAACAAACAAGGCCCCTGTTCTCACAGAGCTCGGATTCTAGCAGGGAGGCCTATGGAGGTCGGGCGATGTGCCTAAGTCCACACGGCTGTAAAGGGGCAAGACCAGGACGTGAAATCAAGTCTCCAGAGCCCCTGTCCTCTCACTGCTGCCCACACCACAGCAGGCCGTCCCTGGGTTCTGACAGGCAGCACTCAGCTAAGTAGAGAGCTATGCAAGAATGCAACCAGCCAGGGAGAAATAATGCAAGTTGGGTTATATTATAGAATAGCTGTAGGTTTTGAAATTTGGTGTCAAGAATGACAACTCCCTCTATAAACACGCTTTGTGGTCACTGCCTGCAATAGCACACTGGATGGACCCAATCTAGCGCTACTTTCCAAGTTCACAGGCACCAGCATCTGCTCCTGAAAGCATGGCCCTCCTTTAATCGTATGTTCTTCATGCTGTACAACCGTCAAGTATTTTGATCAAAATAATTATTTCAAAATATGCATCCACATTCAGATACCAACTCTGAGGATCCAGCAATGTGGAAAAGTTAAGCTACACTGCAAGCGGTGTCTGGAGGCTACAATAACAACCCCGTCAAAACCATTTGAGTCATTTTCCACAACAAAAACCGCCAAAATGTGAGGCAGCACACTCTACTCAGCCTGTCCTGCCGGCGCTATCCCACGCTACATGTGGTTCCTTCAACTGCTTTCCAGATCAGTGGTTAAAACACCCGGAATTTCTCCCAAAATATAACCAACGCCAGAGCAGAAAACTCCAGCTGCCACCCGAGGGCCACTTTTAGAGAACTGAAACCAAGATGATGCTTTACCTATTAACTGTTGTTGTTGCTCGTTTCCATCGAGTTGGCTCCAACTCATGGCGAGTTCCTGTCCAGTGCCATCCACACAATTGTTGGTACCTTTCAGCCCACTGCTGCAGCTATTCTGTCAGTCCATCTCAAAACGGTTTCCCTTGTTTTCACTGACCCTGGAGATATCCATTAGTTACATAACTCAATTTCCTTAACCCTCATCCAAGTGTGGTTAAAAATGAGGTCCCACTGAAAACACGGTGGCCCATATCTACACAACTCCCCAGAGCTGGGACCACATCCAAGTGTCCAGCAGTGTCCCACAGATGCTCCACTCCACTTTTACACCCCCCTATGTCTCCAAAAATTCTGCTCAGCACTGACACTACTGCCACATCCTGGCAAGACAAATGCCAATTTCTCACCTACAGCTCTCCCACAGTGCAGACCCTGGGGCGCTGAGTGAGCTCCCCAGCTCTCAGTGCTCCTGAGCCGCATATGCCACGTTTGAGGACAGATGGAAATGCACAAGACACCATTCTTCCTAATGCCTTTGTACTTTTAAATCAACCTCCAAAACAGTGCTACTTTTCTCTACCCTGCCTCTCTCAAAATCAAAATTTGCAAAAAATTTCCCAGGGCCCAGAAGGTGCCAGAAACGCCTCATTCTCGCTGATCCTCCTCACATCCAAGGCAGTACATAACAAGTCCCTCCCTGCAAGTGGCTTTCCCAAGGCACACCAACTCAGACACCTGGGCCCACTACTGCCCAACAGACACCAGCTGCTGTGAGTCCAGTGATCCACCTGTGTCCTGTGCACAGTGACCACAAGGCATGCTGCACACACCACTGCAAAAACGCATATGTACTGAATTTTACATGTGTGGTTCACTTAAAAGGAAGAAGTTTCAAAAGAAAAGCTACTTAGCAGTAGTTTATTTACTTCTAAATGTACCGTAAGTGCCTAACAAGGTCCCTGACACAAGGTGATGATGGTGATAGTAATAACACCCAGTCATTATTAACGCCAGTCACTGTTCTCAGGGTTTTACCTGCATTCAATCCTCCCTACAACCCCATATTGTTATTATTCCTACTTCAGAGATGAGAAAACTGAGAACCAGAGATGGATAGAAAATATTTGTCAAAAATGAATAAACATACACTTTGTCAGAACTTTATCCTATTAAGTACCACATTATAGCCTTACCTCCTGTTGCCATCAAGCTGATTCTGACTCATAGCAACCCTACATCCTTACCAGTGAATCCCAAACCCGGCTGAGCTTGAAATCACAAAAGCTGCCACCACCGATGCTGCCAGGTGGTTCTAATGCAGTCAGACTAGCACCAGAGTCAACGAGCTCCAGTATGTAAGGACCAGTGTGTGTGTATGTAGGAATGAAGAAAAAGGAAAGCTGCTCATTCTCAAAGTTTAAGGGGACCACGCCAATGATGTGATGTGCAATGTTCTTAGAATACTGTTTGTGCAGCAATTCAGAAATCATGTAAGGTGTTTACGTTATTGTAATCAAGGCCTGGACTATCCCTTAAACAGCAAAAGTGCCAATTCATAGAACCTGGCATAAATCTACCTATTCAATTTAGCTGATCCCCAAAATCAGGCCCAGGGTAATATTCACAGGTTTCCATGAGGGCACCTGAGTACAGGAAACGGCACAGACGGAGGCAGCATCTGCCAGGAGCTCTGCAGTGATGGCTGCAGAAACAACCCACATGCTACTAGGTGCCCTGTAACAAGTTGCACCTGCCAGGAGACTGCATCAAGAGTTTGCTCTAATACACATTGAAGACCATTGTCCAGGCTTATTTATTAATTAAAAAAAAAAATCTACTCTGTAAGCAAGGACTAAAAGCCATGCTACCTGGTTTCACTGATGGAGATCTGACTAAGCAGGTGTGGTCCTGAGACAGCTGAGTCTCTCCATATGCTGGCGTTCTAGACCAAATGGGCACCCAGAGGAGGCTGCACCTGCGTACGTGCCACATGGCACAAATAAGTGTGTGCTTGTCTATATATTCATGTATATAACACTACACAGGTGATGAATTTGATACTCTCAACTAAAAATGAAGCCTATCATTACACACCAGTGATATTCTATATTTAAAAACAGTAAATACCTTTCAAGATCATCAAAACACCCTCAATGATTACTGCTCTTCAGTAATCACACTTTACCAGACATGTGTCTGCTTCATAGACTTTGCAATGGTATCAGGTCAAATTCATAAAAGAAATATATGAGTAAGTTCATTTCAGCTGGTTCTTTCTGTGCTGGGGCAGGAGAGACGGGGCCTCCAGCCAGATTGCTGGGTAGATTCGAACGTAGAATAAAATGAAAAGAAAAACATTTTATTTCATTTAAAAAACGCTGCATTTTGTTATTACCATGCCCACCTCATATGGGGACCTCTGCCCAAGCTTCCCTGTCCCAGGCTGAGGAGGGGCCTTTACAGTCTTCACAGTCAGCTTCAACTGCACCTTACTGGTCTGGGCGGTAGCCACGGAGACTAGACCTATGACATGCTTGGGAACTGGGTTTCATTCTTTACCACCTGAGAAACACTCACAGCTCTCTGCCTCCAATTTACCTGCAGCCCCGTTAGCCACAGTCACGAGCTTGACTCTCATCCAAGTAGACCTAAGCTGCTCCTTGGAGAGGCACCAAGCTCTTAGACAAAGCACAAAATGGAAGAAGCACTAGAACACCATACACTGTTCCATTTAGAGAACGCCTATCGTGAGAGATACTACATGCTAAGTGCTTGCTATGCGTCATTTCATTTAATCCAACCAACAATCCTAAAAGGGTGGTACCATTTTCAGAAGAGAACATTGAGGCTTAAAATAAAGTTAGTAACCTTTGCTTGAGATGACATGCAAGCCAAAGAAATAGTACAGATTTAAATCCTATCCATGAATTTTACGCTGGCTTTCAGCATAATACCAAAAACCCGTTGGCATCAAGCCGATTCCAACTGTACAGGGCAGACTAGAACTGCCATATAGGGTTTCCAAAGAGCGGCAGGTGGATTGAACTCCCAACCTTTTGGTTAGCAGCTGAGCTCTTAGCCACTGTGCCACCAGAGCTCCATTTTATTCAAAGCCATCGTTATTTAAAGGGGATTTCCATATAGTCAATTAGGAAAGAACAGAAAATAATGGATGAAACCAACACTCTCACTTATTATCATTGTTAAGTGTCGTTGAGCATGTTCTAACTCACAGCGATCCTATGTGCAACAGAACAAAACACTGCCAGGTCCTGTGCCATCATCACAATCCTTACTATGTTTCAGCCCATTGTTGCAGCCATTGTGTCAATCCATCTCACTGAGGGTTTTCCTCTTTTTCACTGACCCTTTACTTTACCAAGCATGGTGTCCTTCTCCAGGGGTTGATTCCTCCTCATAACATGTCCAAAGTAAGTAAGACAAAGTCTCATTATCCTTGCTTCTAAGCAGTATTCTGGCTGTACTTCTTCCAAGTCACATTTGTTCATTCTTCTGGCAGTCCATGGTATAGTCAATATTCTTGGCCAAAATCGTAACTCAAATGCATCAATTCTTCAGTCTTCCTTATTCGTTGTGCAACTTTCCCACGCGTATGAGGCAATTGAAAATACCATGGCTTGGGTCAGATACACCCTAGTCCTCAAGGTGACATCTTTGCTTTTTAACACTTTAAAGAGGTCTTTTGATGCAGATTCGCCCAATGCAATACATCGTTTCATTTCTTGACTCCTGCTTCCATGGGTGTTGGTTGTGGACTCAGGTAAAATGAAATCCTTGACAACCTCAATCTTTTCTCCACTTATAATGAAGTTGTTCACTGGTCCAGGTGTGGGGATTTTTGTTTTCTTTATGCCGAGGTGTAATCCATACTGAAGGCTCTGGTCTCTGATCTTCATTAGTAAGTGCTTCAAGTCCTCTTCACTTTCAGCAAGCAAGGTTGTGTCATCTGCATATCACAGGTTGCTAATGAGTCTTCCTCCAATCCTGATACTCCATTCTTCTTCATATAGTCCAGCTTCTCGGATATTATTTGTTCAGCATATGGACTGAATGAGTACAGTGAAAGGATACAACCCTGACGCACTCCTTTCCTGATTTTAAACCATGCAGTATCCCTTTTTTCTGTTCAAAGGACTGCCTCTTGGTCTATGTACAGGTTTTGCATGAGCACAATTAAGTGTTCTGGAATTCTCATTCTTTGCAATGTTGCCTATAACATGTTATGATCCACACAGTCGAATGCCTTTGCATAGTCAGTAAAACAGAGGTAAACATCTTTCTGGTATTCTCTGCTTCCAGCCAAAATCCATCTGACATCAGGAATGATACGCATCATTACATGTCCTCTCCTGAATCCAGCTTGAATTTCTAGCAATTTCTTATCAATGTACTGCTGCATCCATTTTTTAATTATCTTCAGCACAATTTTATTCGTGTGTGATATTAATGACATTATTCAATAATTTCCATATTCTTTTGGCTCACTTTTCTTTGGAATGGTCACAAGTAGGGATCTCTTCCAGTGGCCAGGAAGCTGTCTTCCAAATTTCTTGGTGTAGACAAATGAGCACTTCCAAAGCTGCATCCTTTTGATGAAACATCTCAATCTGTATTCCGTCAACTCCTGGAGCCTTGTTTTTCTCCAATGCCTTCAGTGCAGCTTGGACTTCTTCCTTCAATACTATCAGTTCTCGATCATATGCTACCTCCTCAAATGGCTCAACATCGACCAATTCTTTTTGGTGCAAAGACTCTCTGTATTCCTTCCATCCTCTTTTGATGCTTCCTGCGTCACTCAATTTTTTTCCCATAGAATTCTTCAATATTGCAACTCGAGGCTGGAATATTTTCTTCAGCTTCTTCAGCTGGAGAAATGCACTTTCATTTCAAATACTATAAATCAATACTCGCAAGTAATTCACCCAGAAAAGTAAAGTCTGAAGGCTCCTCGAGGAGCTTTCACCTTATGAGCAAGACAACTGCCATCCTAATCCAGGTCAGTTAATAACCAACAAATCAGTTCCCTACACTCAGGCTCCTTCTCTCTTTAGATTGACAGTTTGCTACATTCTCAGAGGCAATGCGCCATGGGTGCAGAGTTGGGTGGTATGGTCATGCACAGGGGCCCCTCCATGGCAGACAACTGGAGTGTGGATCTGACGATTGCACCTCAATGTTCAGAATTCTCTCCTCAGGCACAAAGTCTAATTTAGTTGAAATCCAACAGTCAACTAGAAATAAATTTAGCTTTTCTATTTAATACCTTGGAAACCCTGGTGGCATACTGGTTAAGTGCTACAGCTGCTAACCGAAGGGTTGGCAGTTCGAATCCGCCAGGCTCTCCTTGGAAACTCTAGGAGGCAGTTCTACTCTGTCCTATAGGGTCACTATGAGTCGGAATCGACTCAATGGCACTGGGTTTGGTTATTTAATACCTTACTTCCAAAACCAAAAGTAATTTATAACTGCCTATAAATTTTTTTTTTTATATAAAAATAATATTGAGGACATCTTTAGCTTCCCTGGCTGCTTCCTCTGAAATGTCTCAACTGTGTTGGTCACATAATCCACCACTCTTTAGTTCCCCAAAAATGCACTATTTTGATATAACTGAATTGATTCCTGAGGCGGGAGAAGTAGTAAGAGGTTTTAATTCTTAGTCTTCCCAGCAGTGGAATATATCAATTCTAAAGGAATGAAAGTGAATCCTTTGTTGGAATTCAGTCAGAATTCAACTGAATTCTAAAGTATTCCATAAATAGTTTTTGCCTCAGCTAACAAGAGATGAAATTCTTTGCTAAGTGCTGCAGGGGTCATCGGGATGAACAGTTCTCAAGGAGCTTCCCATCAAGTAACAAGGAGAAGACAATAACCAAGCAGCTGCGGCATGCAGCAGAGGATTCAGAGGACACGAGAGCACACCTGGTCAGGAAGCTCCAGCAAGAGTGGGTAACACGTGGGCTGGACCATGAAGCATGGAGAGAGAACAGCAGGTGAGGCTGCAGGAGGGAAAATGAAACGCCACACATGTAACAACGCGGCAGTGGGCATGGCAAGCCTGGTCAAGAACAATCAGTCACTCGCCCATTACGGCTAACACTTGTGATGCATGGGAGCTGAAATGATGTTGTGGGAAGGCTTGAATGCTAGACTAAAAGGTGTAAGGTAACGCACAGCATCACCATACTGCCTTAAGAAGTGAACCTCAGCTATGTGAGTGGTGGGGAAGACTGAATCCAATAAAGTCAGTTAGATGGTTATAGCAAAACTCCACTGACAGGCACAGCAGTCCTCGGAAGCGACGAGGAGAGGTCAAAGGGATGGCAGAGGTAGACCATGTGGTGAGGGATGGGACAAGGGGAAAAAATCAGCAGAGCCTGTCCAAAGGAAACTGATGTTTAAACCTGGGTCACAGGGAGATATATCAGTCTAAAACCAAAGGAGTAACATCCTAGGGTTGGGGCAAAGGAGGGGAAGATGGTCAGCAGTAAAGAAGATGTTTCATTTTAACTGTGTCAACTTTGAAATTTAGGGAGAACAGCCAGGTAGAGATATCAAGTGGACAACTGGAAATGCAGGATAACCTTATCTTTGCAGGGTTAATTTTCCAATCAATAATAGTGATTCCCAAATATATATGATCATCAGAAACAACTACGAAGCCTTTTTAAAGCAAAGACTCTCAGGCCCCACCCAAAGACATTCTAAGAAGATCTGAGATGCTGATTGGTGATTCTGACCATCAGCCAAGAGTGGGAGCCATTGCCCTATGGCACTCTGCTCATTTTGCAGTTCATAATCTCCCTGCATTTAGAGTTCTAAATATACTTCCAGAACATATTCACTTCGATGGCATTTGCAGAATAGGAAAGTGGTACACCTCTCTGGAGGGCTGGCAGCATATTCTCACATCTGAAAATAATTATTGCTCAGTCTTTGTTCTACTGGTTATGGAAAATGGCTTTGATTTTCTCCTATATAATGGATGGTTTAGGTCTACAAGGACCAACTACTACAACACGAAGATCACTTCTGCTGAAACCTTTTGTGACCGAGACAGAACATGACTCCAGGACTACTCAGTTGATGACAGTGCACAGCAAGCAATTCTGTTTTTTTAAATGAAGAAGCTCAGTGAGATTATGGGATAGCTTGTATGATCAAACGTAAATCTTTTACACACTTAAGTAACTTTACTACGTACTTAAATAGACCTCGCTCTTACTTCAAATCCTCTTACTACTCCTCTCTCATTCTCCACCTCAGGTTCAAGACAGAGGTATGGTCAAAAGCTTAGGAAGACAACTCAGGCCACTGAAAACATTCAACCTGAAACATCCAGCCAAATTCAGGGTGCCTGAAACTTTTAATAAAAGCACAAAATGCTACTTGGAAAATAGTTAGGGAGGGAGAAAAGACCCAGTGTGGACGGAAACCTGGCATTTGCAAACTAAATGGCTATTTATTTTTTAAAATATTTGTAATAAAAGAGTAAACACAGTTTAGAATTAGAGTAACTCAAACCCCATTTACTTAAATTCTGATGGTCTGTTTTGTCTCTTTTGTTAAAAAATATATATAGTAAAAGGCAACATTTTTTTATGCAGTCAATCGACTCTAGGGCAATGGGTGGTTGGGTTCTGGATATAAGATGTACTAAGTCGAGGCAGGGCCAAGATGGCGGACTAGGTAGATGCTACCTCGGATCCCTCTTGCAACAAAGACTCAGAAAAACAAGTGAATCGATCACATACATAACAATCTACGAACCCTGAAAAACAAACACAAATTTAGAAACGGAAAATGAACAAATACGGGGAAGCAGAGACTGTTTTTGGAGCCTGGAGCCAGCGTCCCAGTCAGGTAACCTTGGCGCTGGGCTTCTGGGCCCAGGAGGGCTGAACTCATAAATCTCGGGACGGCGCAAACAAGGGGCGAAGCCCTACCCCCCTGAACTGACCCCAGGAGGGGGCCCAGCCAGTCTGCGTGGGCGGCGTGGCTACGAGACTGGTGGGAGAAGTCCCCAGGAGGCAGTGACGGGTTTTGGAGCCGGGACTGCAGCGTCCCAGCCGGGGAACCTTGGCACCGGGCTTTTGACTGGGCGCTGTCACGGCGCAAAGCTCTACTCCCCTGAACTAACCCCAGGAGAGTGACAGCCAGTCCGCGGGGGCGGTGCGGCGACACGGCTGGCGGGAGGAGAATTCCCCGGGAGGCAGAGACTGATTTTGGAGCCGGGAGTGCAGCCCCAGCAGGGGAACCTTGACGCTGAACTTTGGACTGGCAGCAGAGGATTTGAACGCGGCCTCAGCGGGCCAGACCCCCGGGGGCAATCTCCACACAGCCAGAACACACAGGCGATATGCCCTTCAGGAATCTCAGATAAAACAGTCATTCCAAGCAAGAAAAGAAACTCTGGCTGTATTCCAAGGTGCTACTCTCCTATCTCTCTGATCCCTCCCCGACCCTTCCCAGGCGGCTTCATTAACACTGGAATTTCCTGAGCCAGAGGGAGAACGGCTCCGGCTCCGCGGCAGCTTTGCTTCCCCCCCCCCCTTTTTTTTTTTAACTTTTGGTCTTTTCCTAACCCATTCTTCCGGCCTGAGAGAAGGAACCACAAAAAACCCAGGGACCAAAAATCCATCCCTAATTGGACTAAAAACACAGAACCAGCTACAGCCAAGCATATATGATCCAAATCTCGGACTTTCATCCTTACAAGGAGCAAGGTGGTGGTTATAATCCAAAGGCAGTTCTGATAGGGATCTGACTGTATTTTTTTTTTTAGCGGATTTTCTGGAAAAACAAGTTTCCCAGTAATGATTCGGAGACAGCAGTCGATATCAAACCCCATAAAGAAGCAGACCATGACAGCTTCTACAACCCCCCAAACAAAAAAATCAAAATCTTTCCCAAATGAAGACATACTCCTGGAATTTTCAGATACAGAATATAAAAAACTAATTTACAGAATGCTTCAAGACATTAGAAACGAAATAAGGCAAACTGCAGAAAAAGCCAAGGAACACACTGATAAAACAGTTGAAGAACTCAAAAAGATTATTCAAGAACATAGTGGAAAAATTAATAAGTTGCAAGAATCCATAGAGAGACAGCATGCAGAAACCCAAAAGATTAACAATAAAATTACAGAATTAGACAACGCAATAGCAAGTCAGAGGAGCAGACTAGAGCAATTAGAATGCAGACGGGGACATCTGGAGGACCAGGGAATTAACACCAACATAGCTGAAAAAAAATCAGATAAAAGAATTAAAAAAAACTAAGAAACCCTAAGAAACATATGGGACTCTATCAAGAAGGATAACTTGCGTGTGATTATAGTCCCAGAACACGGAGGGAGGACAGAAAACACAGAGAAAATAGGTGAAGATCTCCTGACAGAAAACTTCCCTGACATCATGAAAGACGAAAGGATATCTATCCAAGATGCTCATCGAACCCCATTTAAAACTGATCCAAAAAGAAAAACACCAAGACATATTATCATCAAACTTGCCAAAACCAAAGATAAAGAGAAAATTTTAAAAGCAGCCAGGGAGAAAAGAAAGGTCTCCTTCAAGGGAGAATCAATAAGAATAAGTTCAGACTACTCAGCAGAAACCATGCAGGCAAGAAGGGAATGGGACGACATATACAGAGCACTGAAGGAGAAAAACTGCAGGCCAAGGATCATATATCCAGCAAAACTCTCTCTGAAATATGAAGGAGAAATTAAGATATTTACAGATAAACACAAGTTTAGAGAATTTGCAAAAACCAAACCAAAGCTACAAGAAATACTAAAGGATATTGTTTGGTCAGAAAACCAATAATATCAGATACCAGCACAACATAAGGTCACAAAACAAAACATCCTGATATCAACTCAAATAGGGAAATCACAAAAACAAATTTATTAAAAAAAAATGCTCATAACAGGGAATCACTGAAGTCAATATGTAAAAGATCACAATAATCAAAAAGAGGGACTAAATACAGGTGGCATAGAACTGCCATATGGAGAGGGATACAACGTGATATAGAACAATACAAGTTAGGTTTTTACTTAGAAAAATACGGGTAAATATTAAGGTAACCACAAAGAGGTATAACAACTCCATAACGCAAGACAAAAGCCAAGAAAAACGTAACGACTCAACAAACATAAAGTCAAACACTACGAAAATGAGGATCTCACAATTTACTAAGAAAAACGTCTCAGCACAAAGAAGTATGTGGAAAAATGAAATTGTCAACAACACACATAAAAAGGCATCAAAATGACAACACTAAACACTTATTTATCTATAATAACGCTGAATGTAAATGGACTAAATGCACCAATAAAGAGACAGAGAGACTCGGACTGGATAAAGAAACACGATCCGTCTATATGCTGCCTACAAGAGACACACCTTAGACTTAGAGACACAAACAAACTAAAACTCAAAGGATGAAAAAAATATATCAAGCAAACAATAAGCAAAAAAGAAGAAGACTAGCAATATCAATTTCTGACAAAATAGACTTTAGACTTAAATCCACCACAAAGGATAAAGAAGGACACTACATAATGATAAAAGGGACAATTGATCAGGAAGACATAACCATATTAAATATTTATGCACCCAATGACAGGGCTGCAAGATACATAAATCAAATTTTAACAGAATTGAAAAGTGAGATAGACACCTCCACAATTATAGTAGGAGACTTCAACACACCACTTTCGGAGAAGGACAGGACATCCAGTAAGAAGCTCAATAGAGACACGGAAGACCTAATTACAACAATCAACCAACTTGACCTCATTGATTTATACAGAACTCTCCACCCAACTGCTGCAAAGTACGCTTTTTTTTCCCGCGCACAGGGAACATTCTCTAGAATAGACCACATATTAGGTCATAAAACAAACCTTTGCAGAATCCAAAACATCGAAATATTACAAAGCATCTTCTCAGACCACAAGGCAATGAAGCTAGAAATCAATAACAGAAAAACTAGGGAAAAGAAATCAAATACTTGGAAACTGAACAATACCCTCCTGAAAAAAGACTGGATTATAGAAGACATCAAGGAGGGAATAAGGAAATTCATAGAATGCAACAAGAATGAAAATATTTCCTATCAAAACCTCTGGGACACAGCAAAAGCAGTGCTCAGAGGCCAATTTATATCGATAAATGCACACATACAAAAAGAAGAAAGAGCCAAAATTAGAGAACTGTCCCTACAACTTGAACAAATAGAAAGTGAGCAACAAAAGAATCCATCAGGCACCAGAAGAAAACAAATAATAAAAATTAGAGCCGAACTAAATGAATTAGAGAACAGAAAAACAATTGAAAGAATTAACAAAGCCAAAAGCTGGTTCTTTGAAAAAATTAACAAAATTGATAAACCATTGGCTAGACTGACTAAAGAAATACAGGAAACAAATAACCCGAATAAGAAACGAGAAGGGCCACATCACAACAGACCCAACTGAAATTAAAAAAATCATATCAGATTCTTACGAAAAATTGTACTCTAACAAATTTGCAAACCTAGAAGAAATGGATGAATTCCTGGAAAAACACTACCTACCTAAACTAACACATTCAGAAGTAGAACAACTAAATAGACCCATAACAAAAAAAGAGATTGAAACGGTAATCAAAAAAATCCCAACAAAAAAAAGCCCTGGCCCGGACGGCTTCACTGCAGAGTTCTACCAAACTTTCAGAGAAGAGTTAACACCACTACTACTAAAGGTATTTCAAAGCATAGAAAATGACGGAATACTACCCAACTCATTCTATGAAGCCACCATTTCCCTGATACCAAAACCAGGTAAAGACATTACAAAAAAAGAAAATTACAAACCTATATCCCTCATGAACATAGATGCAAAAATCCTCAACAAAATTCTAGCCAATTCAACAACATATCAAAAAAATAATTCACCGCGATCAAGTGGGATTTACATCAGGTATGCAAGGCTGGTTTAATATCAGAAAAACCATTAATGTAACCCACCACATAAATAAAACAAAAGACAAAAACAACATGATCTTATCAATTGATGCAGAAAAGGCATTTGACAAAGTCCAACACCCTTTTATGATAAAAACTCTCGCCAAAATAGAAATTGAAGGAAAATTCCTCAACATAATAAAGGGAATTTTTTTATGCAAAGCCAACAGCCAACCTCACTCTAAATGGAGAGAACCTGAAAGCATTTCCCTTAAGAACGGGAACCAGACAAGGATGCCCTTTATCACCACTCTCATTCAACATCGTGCTAGAAGTCCTAGCCAGGGCAATTAGGCTAGAAAAAGAAATAAAGGGCATCCGGATTGGCAAGGAGGAAGTAAAATTATCTCTATTTGCAGATGACATGATCTTATACACAGAAAACCCTAAGGAATCCTCCAGAAAACTACTCAAACTAATACAAGAGTTTGGCAGAGTCTCAGGTTATAAGATAAACATACAAAAATCACTCGGATTCCTCTACATCAACAAAAAGAACACCGAAGAGGAAATAACCAAATCAATACCATTCACAGTAGCCCCCAAGAAGATAAAATACTTAGGAATAAATCTTACCAAGGATGTAAAAGACCTATACAAAGAAAACTACAAAGCTCTACTACAAGAAATTCAAAAGGACATACTTAAGTGGAAAAACATAACTTGCTCATGGATAGGAAGACTTAAGATAGTAAAAATGTCTATTCTACCAAAAGCCATCTATACATACAATGCACTTCCGATCCAAATTCCAACGTCATTTTTTAAGGTGATAGAGAAATAAATCACCAACTTCATATGGAAGGGAAAGAAGCCCCGGATAAGCAAAGCATTACTGAAAAAGAAGAAGAAAGTGGGAGGCCTCACTCTACCTGATTTCAGAACATATTATACAGCCACAGTAGTCAAAACAGCCTGGTATTGGTACAAGAACAGGCACATAGACCAGTGGAACAGAATTGAGAACCCAGATATAAATCCATCCACATATGAGCAGCTGATATTTGACAAAGGCCCAGTGTCAGTTAATTGGGGAAAAGATAGTCTTTTTAACAAATGGTGCTGGCATAACTGGATATCCATTTGCAAAAGAATGAAACAGGACCCATACCTCACACCATGCACAAAAACTAACTCCAAGTGGATCAAAGACCTAAACATAAAGAATAAAACAATAAAGATCATAGAAGAAAAAATAGGGACAACCCTAGGAGCCCTAATACAAGGCATAAACAGAATACAAAACATTACCAAAAATGACGAAGAGAAACCAGATAACTGGGAGCTCCTAAAAATCAAACACCTATGCTCATCTAAAGACTTCACCAAAAGAGTAAAAAGACCACCTACAGACTGGGAAAGAATTTTCAGCTATGACATCTCCGACCAGCACCTGATCTCTAAAATCTATGTGATTCTGTCAAAACTCAACCACAAAAAGACAAACAACCCAATCAAGAAGTGGGCAAAGGATATGAACAGGCACCTCACTAAAGAAGATATTCAGGCAGCTAACAGATACATGAGAAAATGCTGTCGATCATTAGCCATTAGAGAAATGCAAATTAAAAGTACGATGAGATTTCATCTCACTCCAACAAGGCTGGCATTAATCCAAAAAACACAAAATAATAAATGTTGGAGAGGCTGCGGAGAGATTGGAACTCTTACACACTGCTGGTGGGAATGTAAAATGGTACAACCACTTTGGAAATCTATCTGGCGTTTTCTTAAACAGTTAGAAATAGAACTACCATGCAACCCAGAAATTCCACTCCTCGGAATATACCCTAGAGAAACAAGAGGCTTCACACAAACAGATATATGCACACCCATGTTTATTGCAGCTCTGTTTATAATAGCAAAAAGCTGGAAGCAACCAAGGTGTCCATCAACGGATGAAAGGGTAAATAAATTGTGGTATATTCACACAATGGAATACTACGCATCGATAAAGAACAGTGACGAATCTGTGAAACATTTCACCACATGGAGGAACCTGGAAGGCATTATGCTGAGCAAAATCAGTCAGAGGCAAAAGGACAAATATTGTATAAGACCACTATTATAAGATCTCGAGAGATAGTATAAACTGAGAAAAACACATACTTTTGTGGTTACGAGGGGGGGGAGGGAGGGAGGGAGGGAGGGAGAGTGTTGTTTATTGATTAATTTAGTAGATAAGAACTGCTTTAGGTGAAGGGAAGGACAACACTCAATACATGGAAGGTCAGCTCAATTGGACTGGACCAAAAGCAAAGAAGTTTCCGGGATAAAATGAATGCTTCAAAGGTCAGCGGAGCAAGGGTGGGGGTTTGGGAACCATGGTTTAAGGGGACTTCTAAGTCAACTGGCAAAATAATTCTATTATGAAAACATTCTGCATCCCACTTTGAAATGTGGCATCTGGAGTCTGAAATGCTAACAAGCGGCCATCTAAGATGCATCAATTGGTCTCAACCCTCCTGGATCAAAGGAGAATGAAGAACACCAAGGTCACACGACAACTAAGAGCCCAAGAGACAGAAAGGGCCCCATGAACCAGAGACTTACATCATCCTGAGACCAGAAGAACTAGTTGGTGCCCGGCCACAATCGATGGCTGCCCTGACAGGGAGCACGATAGAAAACCCCTGAGGGAGCAGGAGATCAGTGGGATGCAGACCCCAAATTCTCATAAAAAGACCATATTTAATGGTCTGACTGTGACTAGAGGAATCCCGGCAGTCATGGTCCCCAAACCTTCTGTTGGCCCAGGACAGGAACCATCCCCGAAGACAACTCATCAGACATGAAAGGGACTGGACAGTGGGTAGGAGAAAGATGCTGATGAAGAGTGAGCTAACTATATCAGGTGGACACTTGAGACTGTGTTGGCATCTCCTGTCTGGAGGGGGGATGGGAGGGTAGAGAGGGTTAGGAACTGACAAAATTGTCACGAAAGGAGAGACTGGAAGGGCTGACTCATTAGTGGGAGAGCAAGTGGGAGTATGGAGTAAGATGTATATAAACTTATATGTGACAGACTGACTTGATTTGTAAACGTTCACTTGAAGCTCAATAAAAGTTAATAAAAAAAAATTAATGGAGCTGAAACTTATGGTTTGTGCCTTTTACTGTAAAAAAAAGATGTACTAAGTCTTTATACAAAAAAATTTCACCTATTCTTACAGTTATCCTAGACGTACATAATGTCATTATTCTTACATCTACATTTCAGAAAACTGAGGCTTAGACAAGTTAAGTTTTTGTTCCAGGTCTCACTTCAGTAAGGAGCAGAGCTGAAATTCAACCCAGTACTTCCTGATGGCAGCGTGTGTAGAGCCATTATTCTAAGGGCCTCCAAAATCCCGGAAAGAACATAAAGGTAGAAGGAGAACAGCTTATCTTTGACGTGATCCAAGATAAGGGTGCCCACTCTCACCACTTTTCTTCAATATTGTACTAGAAGTCCTAGCCAAAGCAATAAGACAAAAAAAAAAAAAGAAAGAAAGAAAAGTTATCCGGATTGGAAAAGAAGAAGTAAAATTATCTCTACTCATAGATGATATGATCCTAAATATACAAAATCTCAGAGTCCACAAGAAAATGTCCAGAGATAACAGAGGAATTTAACACAGTTGCAGGGTACAAGCTCAACAAACAGAAATCAGTTGAGTTTCTATACACCAGCAGTGAGAAATCTGAAAGGGAAATTAGGGAAACAATTCCATTTACAATAGCATCTGAAAGAATAAAATATCTAGGAATAAATCTAACCAGCGTGTCTTGGTTATCTAGTGCTGCTATAACAGAAAAACCACAAGTAGATGGCTTTAAAAAGAGAAATTTATTCTCTCACAGTTTAGGAGGCTGGAAGTCCAAATTCACAGTGCCAGCTCCAGGGAAATGCTTACCCTCTCTCTCTCTGTCGGCTCTGGGGGAAGGTCCTTGTCATCAATCTTCCCCTGGGTATAGAAGCTCATCCGCAGAGGGACTCCAGGTCCCAAGGACACACTCCCTTCCTGGTTCTTCATTCTTAGTAGCATGAAGTCCCCCGTCTCTCTGTTTGCTTCTCTCTTTTGTATGTCAAAAGAGATTGATTTAAACCACCATCTAATCTTGTAGATTGAGTCCTGCCTCATTAACATCATCAAGGTAGGATTTAGAACACATAGGAAAATCACATCAGATGACAAAATGGTGGACAACCACAGAACACCGGGGATTATGACCTAGCCAATTTGACACACATTTTGGGGGAACACAATTCAATCTATAACACAGGGACAGGAAGGACTTACACAATGAAAACTATAAAACACTGCTGAAAGATTAAAGAAGACTTAAATAAATGGAAAGATGTTCCATGTTCATGGATTGAAAGACAATATTACTAAGGTGTCAATACTACCCAAAGCAATCTATAGATTCAACACAATCCAATCAAAATTCCAACAGTCTTTACAGAAATAGAAAACCAATTCTCATCTTTATAAGGAATGGCAAGAGGCCCCAAATAGCTAACACAATGTTGAAAGAAAAGAACAAAGTAGGAAGACTCATACTTCTTGATTTTAAAACATACTATATAGCTACAATAATCAAAACAGCCTGGGACTGATATAACAATAGACACATAGAACAATGAATTAGAATTGATAGCCCAGAAACAAACACACACATCTATGATCAACTGATTTTAGACAAAGGTGCTAAGTCCATTCGATGGGGAAAGATGAGTCTCTTCAATAACCGATCCTGGGAAAATTGGATTTCCACATGCAGAAAAATGAAACAGGATCCAAGCCTCACACCATACACAGGAACAAATTCCAAATGGATTAAGGACCTAAATGTGTAAACTAAAACCACAAAATTCTTAGAAGAACAAACAGAGGCAAAACTGTCAGGCCTACCTTTCAACAACAGATTGTTTAATATAATGACAAAAGCACAAACAGCAAATGACAAAATAAATAAATGGGACCTCATAAAATTAAAAACTTTTCTTCATCAAAAGACTTTACCAAAAACGGTGAAAAGACAAGCTACTGACCGGGAGAATATCTTCAGAAACCATATATCCAACAAGAATCTAATAACCAAAATATATATAAAACTTTGACAACTTAACAACAAAGACAAATAACCCAATCATAAAACAGGCAAATGATCTGAATAGAAATTTACCACAGAATACATTCAAATGGCCAAGAAACACGTGAAAAGATGCTTAGCATCATCAGCCATCAGAGAGATGCAAATCAAAACCATAATGAGATAGCATTTCACTCCCACTAGGGTGGCTAAGATTAAAAAAAATAACAAATGTTGGCAAGGATGAAGGGAAATTGGGACACTTATCCACTGCTGGTGGGAATGCAAAATGGTAGAGCCCTTGCAGAAAACAGTATGGCAGTTCCTCCAAAAAAACCAAAAATAGGACTACCAGAAATTTCACTCCTAGGTATAGACCCAAAAGACTTGAAAGCAGAGACTCAAAAAAAAAAAAACGCTTGTACACCAATGTTCACTGCAGCACTATTAACAACAGCAAGAAAAGGTGGAAACAACCTAAATGTTCATCAATAGATGAATGGATAAACAAAATGTGGTACTGCTACTAAGCAAGTAGGAGAAATGAAGCCCTGATAGGCCAATCGCAAAAGAATATTGTATAACCTCACTTACATAAAAACATAAGAAAAGGCAAACGTATAGAGATCGAAGTTTATTAGTGGTTACCAGGGGAGGAGCAGACAAAAGGGGGGTTAATAGTGATGGAAAAATTGCATTGATTAAGGATAGGTTTGCACAGCCATTTGTTGTAATTACTATCAATAAGTTGTATACCTGTAAAAAGTTGAACTGGCAGAAGTTGTGTGAAAGATACATTTACCAAAAAAAAAAAAAAAGAGTAGCTGCTGAGGCTGCTTATGTACAATAAAACACCTCGTGGAATTTGGTTTGGAGTTCAGGGTCATGGTTTCATGGGACATCTCAGTTGATTAGCCTAATAACGTGTTTAATGCTTCCATTCTATCTCCTAGTTCATTGCATACTGCCTGGGGTCTTAAAAGCTTTCAAGCAGCCATCCAAGGCACAACAATTGGTATCTATTTACTTGGAGCAACAGAGGAAGAAGGAGAATAAGGAATAGGAGGAGGATATGGAATGTGTGGCTAACTGCTTCCATGAACAACTGCCTCCTGTGCCACGAGACCAGAAGAACTGGATGGTGTCCAGCATTATTGAATATTTTCATCAAAGATTCTATAGAAAAATCCTGATCAAAAAGAGGACATGCAGAACTTCAAATTCTCATGGACTGTAGACACTCAGATGCTATGGAGGGTGGATGAACCCCTGAAACAGTGCCCTGAGATAATCTTTAAACCTTAAACCAAAAACATCCCCTGAAGTCATTTTAAAATTGAATAATAGTTTAGCTTAACTAGTAAAAAAGCTCTGCTTTGAGCATTGTACTCTTTCAAGAACTACCTATATGGGATCAAAGGAACCTTAGGGGGCAGTGAGTTTATGTTAACGAAGGAGGAACAACTCAGAGAAGGAGAGTGAGGGTGTCTGCACAACTGGAAGAATGTAATTGATGTCACTAAATTATACATGTAGAAACTGTTGAATTGGTGTATGTTTTGCTGTGTATATTCCCAACAACTACAACAAAATAAATAAAATTTAGAAAAAAAGAAAGAATTGATATTTCCAGATTCCACCTGTGGCCACGTTCTCTGACTTTCCCCTATACAGCATGAGTGGATGTGAGCTCTCTCAAGAAGGAGCAGTGTTACTTGCCTTCTGCTCTCCAGCACCTAACACTGCCTGCAACCAGGAGGTTCTTAACAGTCCTACTGGAAGAATATTCAGAATGATTTGCTGGGTCCAAATCATGGTTCTCATACCCCACAGATCTCTCTGACTGAAGGAGGTTGTGGAAATTTGTGGAGGTGTTCTGTTGTCACAATCACCGGAGGATGACACTGGTACCTACTGGGTGAAGACCAGGAATGCAAGGTCCTAAAATACCCAGCACAGTTCCACATAGCCAAAGGCTGTCCTGCACCCCTCACTTCCTTCCACATCCTGCTTTCCATGTGGGGAGAAAGCCTGTTTATAATTATCTGAGCATAGAAACTAACTAGGTTTTTACAAAAGCACAAAGTGTGTGTCAATCTAAGGGAGACCAAACTACTTAATTCCAAATTTTAATATTTCAGAAAGTGACAACACCAACAGCAAGGCCTGTCACGCTGAGTCTCCTCACCACACGCCTGTCATATCTGTAGCCACTACATTCAGAATTCCACTCTAGAGGCAAGCATCTGACTATGTCGTTAAAGGTTCTACCATCTAAACAGTTAACACATTGAAACATATTTTTCTTATAAATTACTTGCTTTTTATTTCTTTTATTTATTGTAGTAAACACATTATATGGATTAAAAAAAATGTATGTTGTTAAGATATATTATCCATGAATTTCATTTTAAGATTGCAAAAGTGGTAAATGCACAAAAATTGGCTACATGGACCCCTGAAATACTGGAAGCTTTTAGGGAAATTGTTATAGAAAAGTAGGGCATTATAAGTATTACCTGCGTTTCTCAAGTTAGGTGGCTCCCATGCCTCAAGAAACCTTCACTTAATCTCCACGTGGCCAGTAGTTTGGACTACGTGTGCAGGAGGTGAGGGCAGGCCATCTACTCATCGAGGTTCTTTTGTAGTCTATACCTAAGTCCTTTCCATAATATCAAAGCTTAGGTTTTAAATTCAATGTAATGTCCGAAGCAACACATTAGGTAAAATTAAGAAGAATTTTAGAGAAGGAAATGGTATTGAAATATCGCAACGCAAAAAATGTTTTTAAAATCCTTGCTACAACATGGATGATCCTTGGAAATGTTATGTCGAGTGTGGTTGTTGTTAGGTGCCGTCAAGTCAATTCCGACTCATAGTGACCCTATGCACAACAAAACGAAACATTGCCCGCTCCTGTGCCATCCTTACAATCATTGTTACGCTTGAGCTCATTATTGCAGCCACTGTGTCAGTCCACCTCGTTGAGGGTCTTCCTCTTTTCCGCTGGCCCTGTACTCTGCCAAGCATGATGTCCTTCTCCAGGAACTGATCCCTCCTGACAACATGTCCAAAGTATGTAAGACGCAGTGTCGCCATCCTTGCCTCTAAGGAGCATTCTGGCCGCACTTCTTCCAAGACAGATTTATTCGTTCTTTTGGCAGTCCATGGGATATTCAATATTCTTCACCAACACCACAATTCAAAGGCGTCAACTCTTCTTCGGTCTTCCTTATTCATTGTCCAGCTTCCATATGCATATGATGTGATTGAAAATACCATGGCTTGGGTCAGGCGCACCTTAGTCTTCAGGGTGACATTTTTGCTCTTCAATACTTTGAAGAGGTCCTTTGTAGCAGATTCGCCCAATGCAATGTGTCTTTTGATTTCCTGACTGCTGCTTCCATGGCTGTTGATTGTGGATCCAAGTAAAATGAAACCCTTGACAACTTCAATCTTTTCTCCGTTTATCATGATGCTGCTCATTGGTTCAGTTGTGAGGATTTTTGTTTTCTTTATATTGAGATGTAATCCATACTGAAGGCTCTGGTCTCTGATCTTCATTAGTAAGTGCTTCAAGTCCTCTTCACTTTCAGCAAGCAAGGTTGTGTCATCTGCATAACACAGGTTGTTAATGAGTCTTCCTCCAATCCTGATACCCCGTTCTTCTTCATATAGTCCAGCTTCTCGGATTATTTACTCAGCATACAGATTAAATAGGTATGGTGAAAGAATATAACCCTGATGCACACCTTTCCTGATTTTAAACCAATCAGTATCCCCTTGTTCTGTCTGAACAACTTGCCTCTTCATCTATGTAAAGGTTCCTCGGCACAAAGTGTTTTGGAGTAAAAGAGGTCAATCACAAACAAACAAATATTACATGATCTCACGTACGTGAAAGAGCTAGAACACACAATGTATAGAGACCAAAGTTTACCAGTGGTCACCAGGCATGGGGCGGGGGAGGGCAATCGCTGCGAGTTTCTTTATGGCGATGAGAAATTTGGCAATGATTATTGGTGACGGTGGCAAAGTATGATTAATGTAATTGATATCACTAAATCGTACACGTGAAAAACATTGAATGAGCAAACATTATGTTATATGTACGTATTACAATAATAAAAAATTGTTTTTAAGCTTGTAAAGAAATATGAGCAAAGAAAGTAGGGGAAGGTATGCTTCATGGCTCTTAAAAGTTGACTTCCTCGTGGAATATCTGTTAAACATATATATATAAATAGTTGTTTAAACTCAATACACATTACTACTAAAAATAGTATGTTTTTGTTAGTTGAGCATTTTCTACCAATTTTGCTTTCTTACTTCATCAATCAACATGTTTCACATCTCTGAAAAATTCATTTATTATGATGACAAAAATATTTCTTTTTTATACCAAGCCATGAATATAAATCAAAGATAAATAGGACTTAAGTGCTAGACACACACACTCATAGCTCTTTGAGTTGGAATGGACTCAATAGCACCCAACAACAGCAACACACACACACACAGCTTCCTCATACATACTAATTTTTTTTAATCACATCAATTCCCTTGGCATAATTAATACCTTAACAAAGGCTCATTGTTTAAGACACTTGGTTACCACATAGCTAACCATATGTATAAGGGAAAATGAGTATAATCGATTGAACATACATCAAGACTTTCCAAGACAGTAACATGGCTTCGGGCCAAGCACAGTCCAGTGACGTTCAGCCTATGCTATTCTGTTAGTCACAAGCACTCCTTAAACCATCTTTGGAATTATCAGCCTTTATTTCACTGAAAAGATAAAGAAAGCATTATATTTAATAATATCAATATAGACCTTGGCTTCCTTTCTGAGCTAATTATACTTACATGGGGTTAACAAGCATAAATAAAATCACAGTAATTTTTTAATTTTAAAACAGCTTTTTTAAAAATTTATTTTATCTTTTCTCCAGCAAAAGCTTTAACTAGAATTAGTTAACAGAAAAAAAACTGTTGTGAATTTCCCTCCTTTTCCCGTTTCTGAATCTGTAACAGAAAAATTATGAAGTAAAAAGAAAATGACCTAAATAAACAAGAAACTAGATATTAAGTTTTTGAAGAAGTGTTTTATTTCCCATTATGCCATGAACTTATTACAATGGGAAAAAAAAAATCTAATTCCAGGAAATCTGTGATTGAAAAATAAAAGTATGAGAACCAAAATTAAAGAACTAGGTCCCGGTTTGCTAAAAAGGTTCTTATCCCAAGGGTAATTTTATTTGAACTTTATTGCACACATATTCTAAAGTAAAGCAGACATTTGGCATTTTACTCTTTTTTTCCCCTAATGTTAATGGAAAGCTATATAGAAATATCCTTCTCATGGAATAAAGCAGGCTTCTTAATTCTTCCAGTGGAATAAATAGTCCCTGAAAACTACATGTTGCTTTCTTAAGTACCATGTGTCTCCTCTGCAGGTATAAAAGAAGACCAAGTAAACCATGCTGACAGCTTACAGTTCAGAAGTGAAATCTAGTATTTATTAATTTTATTGGTAATTTTGGGGAGTATATATCAAAATAAATTATTATAACATTCTAAGATGACATTTGGGGGTACTTAATTCAGCAAAGAAAAAAGAAATATTGTCCAAATACAGTATTTGTGTCCGAACCTTGTACATATTAGGCAATGACACAATCAAACCAGTCCATCTTCTGTTTCAGCATTCTAAGGCTGTGTGAAAAAAATAATCCTTATAATGGTTTATATTAAATAGTCTATCTAAGGTACAAAAAACAACCGTAAAATCTAAGTGCAACTATCAAGGACTAAACTATTTGGCTGCTTCGTACCTGAGCCCCCTGGTGGCTTGTTTTCCTCACTGCATGGGTGAACACCTGCTGCACATGCAACCTTGGCTAAGATTCCATGTTGTGTTTTACTTTTGGTGCCAAGACCAAGCAGAATTTACACTTACCAAAAGTTAGTAACAGTGTAGGTCACAGGCACGACTCCACTGAGAAGCACTTAAAAAAAATTCACTGTTGCTAAGTATGGGCTGCACTGCTGAGAATCTACCTTAGCCCTTTGTAACTGTGTTTATGTGTTTTCAACAGTGTTTGACTCCCACATTAAGCACTGGGTCCAAAATAAATCCAAAGAAGCTGTAGATCACACAGCAGGCTTGCCTGTGGTTTATTTACCTCTTGCCTTGTTCTGGGCAGTTCAGGACAGAGCAAATTTAACTTCTAACAGGATACTGTCTCAACTGTCAACAACAAGGTGGTAATAGGCGCTCAAAGACATCGCTTAAAAAACATAGAAAAAACTTAAATAAGAGGTACACTCTGTCAACAAGAGGGAAGCTGCTGGATGCCAATCTTTATAACTTTCTGTTTGACATCAGATTATACCACACCAAAGGAATTCCCCAGGGGAACCTTAGGGTGCTTACATTTTTATAAAAGCAGAACACTGCAGGTCCAAAGCATATCTTTATCCTAAAGCTTAATAAATAGCCTAACAGCTAAAGTATACCAATCAGACATAGTCATAACAATTCTAACCATAATGACGATATGAATTATAGGACTATATGAAACTGGATTCTAACTGAATACTTGCAAAAAAAAAAAAAAAAAAGCCAGTGACAACCCAAGCCTGAATTTTCTGTATTAAGCAGGTCAGAGGTAAACTTCCAGGCCAAAAGCAACGGCTCTACACCCTTCTAGGAGAGGTAGCTTCCTTACCACAAGCTTCAGTAATCTCTTCAATGAAGAACCAATAAAACTCCACATGAAAGCAGTGCCATTAGCAAACTCACACATACATTATAATCACCACACCCCATTATTTATTTTATTGGAAGGTGTGTTTGGTCAGATACCAAAGGCTTTTCTTCACCTTCATGTCAAATTGTTCCAGGGTCCTGACTCATCCGAGTGATTTAGGGGCTGTACTACTCTCCAGTGGAAAAAAAGGAAGGAAAGCGAAGCCCGTGGAGGATGGCGCTAGGCTCCTCACAGACAGGGAGGACTGAAGGGCTGGCTTCCCCAAGGAAGGCACACAGTTTCAGTGAGAGACCCCTCGCCTGGAGAGCGAAGGCTTTTGAGCCAGCTGCTCCTCCAGCTCCTTGTGTGGGCTGAGTCAGTTGCTAAATCTGCCCGTGTCAGTGGCCAGGTCCATAAAAGTGACTCGTTTCCTGTAAAAGCCTGCCTGGGCGAGCAGTTTGCCTTCCCTGAGACGCACCACAAAGAGAGATCACCAGCTTTGCGGATTCTTGGGAACAAACCAAAAGGGGAGACTCGGGCTTGACATTTTCCTCAGCGCAAATAATAAAGTTTCCCACTTCCTTGAAATGCTCTAAAAGACAATATGGCTTTAATTTCCAAACGTGTTCATTCTAGGTGCTACCATGGAATAAACCACCCTGTGAGAGGAACGTGGCACAGAATGTGGCAGCAGCTGGGCAGGGAGGCCAAGAAAACCGCCTCCCAAGAGCAGACCCCCTTCTAGAGGCTGCTCTGCAGGGCCAAAGCAGATTTCAGGCTGGGGCTTGCACCCATTTCTTTGAGAAATTTTTATTAAGAAACAACACGGGTATCATGGGAAGATAAGGGAGTCACCACCTGGGAGAAAACCAGCACAAACTGGCCTCTCTCATCATCCCTGTCCTCACCTGTAAAACAGAAATACCACCATGACCCTACAGGCTCACTGTGAACAGCTGATGAAAACACACGCCTGGCACACAGCAGGCAGGCATGAAGGTTCATGGAATTCACCAAGTTAAACAGCCTCTGAAAGCCAAGCGGAGCCCTGGTGGTACAGTGGTTAAGCACTCGACTACTAACCGAAACGTCAGAAGTTCTAACCCGCCAGCCACTCCGTGGCGGAAAGATGAGACAGCCTGCTTCAGTAAAGACTGTAGCCCCGGAAACCCTATGGGGCAGTTCTACTTTGCCCTATAGGGTGGCTATGAGTTGAAATTGACAGCAGTGGGTTTGAGTTTTGGTTGGAAGCCAAGTCTACACAAGAAGTAACAGAGAATGCAGAACAAGCACGAGGAACTAAAGGCTTAATTTTTCTTGAACATGGTGACAAATCTGGATATATAAATGTATGTGTACATGTACATACACATGTATATATACACATACATATATACATGAACCAGCTGCCATCAACTCAACTCCCACTCATGGTGGCCCTATGTGCATCAGATCTGTACTCCACAGGGCTTTCGATGGTTGGTTTCTCAAAAGCAGATCCCCAGGCCTGACATCTAAGTCACCTGTGGGTGAACTCCAACCGGCAACCCTTTAATCAGGAGCCAAGCACATTAACCATTTGCACTAACCAGGGATTCCTCTTTATATATGTATGTGTATATATATGTATATGTGTATGTATATATATGTGTGTGTGTGTGTGTGTGTAAAACCAAAAAATCAAACCCATTGCTGTAGAGTCACTTCTAACTTATACCGACCCTATAGAACAGGGTAGAACTGCCCCATAGGGTTTCCAAGGAGCAGTTGGTGGATTCGAAATACTGACAATTTTGGTTAGCAGCCAGGCTCTTAGCCACTGCGCCAACAGGGCCCCAAAACCAAACCCATTGCCCTCAAGTCGATTCCAACTAATAGCGACCCTACAGGACAGAGTAGAACTGCCCTACAGAGTTTCCAAGAAATAGCTGGTGGATTTGAACTGCCGATCTTTTGAAGAGCAGCCAAGCTCTGAACCACTTCGCCACCAGGGCTCTTCTGTCTCATAGTAGGAAGAAATACTTGTTAGTGAATGAAACATGTCCAGAGTATGAACAGAGGCTTTGAGGCCTTGCTATAAATCAATGTGCTCTGCTTTCCCTTCAATGACACGGCTTTCATTCTGTTTATTTTCTTTTCTAAAATGTGAAAGCATGCTAAGACTCTCCAATGACTAGAAGGTCCAAGGTTATATCAATTTTTAATCATGCTCCAGAGATCACTGGATTAGAAACACAAAGAATGAGGGAATTGAGCAATAAAGAAAAGTAGAGCTGAAGATAGGAACTAAATGAGGAAAATTTTACATTAACCAATGTAAGATTACTTTACAAAACCTGAAAATTATGATTGATCATGTGAAACTGAAAGATCTGAAATCTTATAACTTCTATGCCACATCAGGCTCTCATCAAGTTCAAAAAACAGTAAAGCATGTTGTAACTTCACAGTGTCTGGAATACAAAGGACAGAGATCACGAAGCCTAAAGAAGCATAACGATACTAGTCAATGAGGTGCCTCTACGTTCTCTACACCACTCCTGATCAAAATGGGAAAAAGACAGAAAAGGTGCCACTTACAAAGCCAGTAAGTGGTACTTTTGGAAATGGTTCTGTTTCACCTGTGACAATTCTGACACCAAGCGTTTGCCATTGCTAACCTAGAGAGAGAATACAGTATCCTTATTCACAAAGTGGCATCTCTAACCATCCAACTGTTTTCCTACCCTAGAAGATCTGAAAATAAAATTTCCTATTTCATATAAAGGACTCATAAGTCAATATTGTTCATTTCTTATGGTCATAATAATACAGTCTAGTTTGTGGTTTGGAGCTCAGCTGCTAACCAAAAGGTCAGCAGTTTGAATCCACCAGCCACTGCTTGGAAACCCTATGGGACAGTTCTACTCTGTCCTATAGGGTCACTATGAGTCAGAATCGACTAGACAGCAATGGGTTACATTAGGTTAGGTAATTTTACTTAGTGTTTTAAACTTTTATGTGCACAATACATGGTGTTGTTTATTCAATAATTGAGATTTTTCTAAAACTCATTTAATGAAAAATATAATTTTATGGATGGCAATAAAAATTAAGTATCACACTAAAAACTCTCTTAATAACCTACTCCATTGCTGTCAAGTCAACTCTGACTCCCAGCAACCCTACAGGACAGAGAAGAATTGCCCCAAAGTGTTTCTAAGGCTGTAATCTTTATGAAAGCAGACTGCCACTTCTTTCTCTCGCAGAGTGGCTGGTGGATTCCAACCACCAACCTTTCCGTTAGCAGCCGAATGCTTAAACACTGCACCACCAGGGACCCTTGCCCTTAACACAAATTCAGAATAAAATAACTCCCTGACCCAACTCATAGGCAGAGATCTTCATACAAAGTAAATCAGATCATTCCACGCTACTCCCTTTCAATTAGAATAAAAGTTAAACTTGATACTATAGGCCTACAAAATCCAACACAATTCAGTGAGGTCATCTGTCTCTGTGATTGTCGATCAGATGACCTGATCACTAGCTGTCCACGTTTATTGCTACGTGTTATTTGAACATCCTTTACCCCACTTTCACAACTGGTAAACCTCAATTAAGTCTTTAACTTCCTTGTTCTTGCTATATAAACCCCTGCTTTTTCATGTCAGTGGACCTCCTAGCCACTTCTGGTTTGGGTTGCTGCCCAAGACATGAATCCTTGTGTGCTCAAATAAAATCATCAAAATTTTATTACAAACGGAATCTTTAGCAGCTAGGCGTGTGCTTCATGTACTCAAGGAAAAGCAAGAAGGCAGTGTGGCTGAGGCCAGCAGGGGAAAAAGTAGTCAAACAAATAGCAGCAACTATTTCCTGAAGAGCCTTAAAAGAAAACAAAAACCCACTGCCATGGAGTTGATTCCAGCTCACAGCGACCCTATGGGACAGAAAAGAAACGCCCAATGGGGTTTCCAAGGCTGTACTGTAATTTTTACGGAAGCAAACTGCCACATCTTTCCCCCATGGACTGAATGGTAGGTTCAAATCACCAACCTTTCGGTTACAGCTGAGCACTTAACCACTGAACCACCAGAGCTCGTTTGAAGGGCCTGTGCAGGCCAAATAAAGACATGGGCTCCTTCTAAGATGAGAAGCAATTGCGGGGTTTTGGGAAGAGGATGACATACCTGACAAACATTCATAATCCTTGCTATGTTTGAGCCCACTGTTGCAGCCACTATGTCAATCCATCTTGTTGAGTGTCTTCCTCTTTTT
This sequence comes from Loxodonta africana, assembly GCF_030014295.1. Classification (NCBI taxonomy): domain Eukaryota; kingdom Metazoa; phylum Chordata; class Mammalia; order Proboscidea; family Elephantidae; genus Loxodonta; species Loxodonta africana. Next base: position 40,462,209 of record NC_087342.1, read on the forward strand.
TGCTGACCCTCTACTTTACCAAGCATGATGTCCTTGTTCAGGGACTGGTCCCTCCTGATAACATGTCCATGGTACATGAGACAAAGTCTCGCCATTCTCGCTTCTACGAAGCATTCTGGTTGTACTTATTCCAAGACAGATTTGTTCACTTCTGGCAGTCCTTGGTATATTCAACACACTTCACCAACACCATGATTCAAAGTCATCAATTCTACTTTGGTCTCCCTTATTCATTGCCCAGCTTTTGCATGCATATGAGGCGTCTGAAAACACCACGGCTTGGATCAGGTGCATCTTGGTCCTCAAAGTGACATCTTTGCTTTTTAACACTTTAAAGAGGTCTTTTATAGCAGATTTGCCCAATGCAATACATCCTTTGATTTCTTGACTGCTGCTTCTATGGGTGTTGACTGTGGATCCAAGTAAAATGAAATCCTTGACAACTTCAATCTTTTCTCCATTTATCATGATGTTGCTTATTGGTCCAGTTGTGAGAATTTTCTTTTCCTTTTGTTGAGGTACAATCCATATTGAAGGCTGTAGTCTTTGATCTTCATCAGTAGGTGCTTCAAGTTCTCTTCACTTTCAGCAAGCAAGACGTTGTCATCTGCATATTACAGGTTCTTAATGAGTCTTCCTCCAATCCTGATGCCCCATTCTTCATATAGTCCAACTTCACAGCTTATTTGCTCAGCATACAGATTCAATAAGTATGGTAAAAGGATATAACCCTGATGCACACATTTCCTGATTTTAGCCACACAGCATCCCCCCGTTCCGTTCAAACGACTGCCTCTCGGTCCATGTATAGATACTGTATGGGTACTATTAAGTGTCCCGGAATTCCCATTCTTCCCAATGTTATCCATAATTTGTTAGGATCCACACAGTTGAATGCCTTTGCATAGTCAATGAAACACAGGTATCTTTCTGATATTCTTTGCTTTCAGCCAAGATTCATCTGATGTTAGCAATGATATCCTTTGTTCCACATTCTCTTCTGAATCCAGCTTGAATTTCTGGCAGTTCCCTGTCGACATACTGCTGCAACCATTTTTGAATTATCTTCAGCAAAATTTGACTTGTGTGTGCTATTAATAACATTGTTCAGTAATTTCCACATCCGTTCAATCACCTTCTTTGGAATGAGCACAAACACGGATCTCTTCCAGTTAGTTCGTCAGGTAGCTGTCTTTCAAATTTCTTGGCATAGATGAGTGAGCACCTCCAGAGCTGCATCCATTTGCTGAAACATCTCATTTGGTTTTCTGTCAACTCCTTGAGCCTTGTTTTTCACCAATGCCTTCACTACAGCTTGGACTTCTTCCTTCAGTGCTATGGGTTCTCGATCATATGCTACCTCCTGAAATGACTGAATGTTGACCAATTCTTTTTGGTACCTGAAACCTCATTACCGTCAAGTCAATTCTGACCCATAGCGAACCTACAGGACAGAGTAGAACTGCCCCATAGAGAATTCAAGGAGCTGCTGGTGGATTCGAACTGCTGACCTTTTGATTAGCAGCCAAGCTCTTAACCACTGCACCACCAGGGCTTCCTTTTTGATACAGTGACTGTGTATTCCTTCCACCTCCTTTTTTTTTTAATTGTGCTTTAAGTGAAAGTTTATAATTCAAGTCAGTTTCTCACGCAAAATCTTATACACACATTGTTATGTGACCATAGTTGCTCTCCCTATAATGTGACAGCATACTCCTCCTCTCCACCCTGTATTTCCCATGTCCCACTCAACCAGCTCCTGCCCGCCTCTGCCTTCTCATTTCACCTCCAGACAGGAGTTGCCCATTTAATCTCATGTATCTACTGGAGCTAAGATAAAAAGCACACTCCTCACCAGTATCATTTTATGTCTTATAGTCCAGTCTAATCTTTGTCTGAAGAGTTGGCTTCGGGAATGCTTTTAGTTTTGGGCTAACAGAGTCCAGGGGCCATGTCTTCTGGGGTCCCTCCAGTCTGAGTCAGACCATTAGGTCGGGTCTTTCTACTAGAATTTGAGTTCTGTACCCTGCTTTTCTCCATCAGGGACTCTCTGCTGTATTTCTTGTCAGGACAGTCATTGGTGGTAGCCGGGCACCATCTAGTTCTTCTGGTCTCAGTCTTTGGTTTACGTGGCTCTTTCTGTCTCTTGGGTTCATATTTTCCTTGTCTTTGGTGTTCTTCACTCTCCTATGCTCCGGGTGAGCTGGGACCAATTTATGCATCTTAGATGGCCGCTAGCTAGCTTTTAAGACCTCAGACACCACTCACCAAAGTGGGATGCAGAACAGTTTCTTAAAAAACTTTGTTATGACAATTGTCCCCTGAAACCATGATCCCCAGACCCTTGCCCCTGCTACTCTGTCCCTCAAAGTGTTTGGTTGTATTCAGGAAACATCTTAGCTTCTGGTTTAGTCCAGCTGGTTCTACCTTCTTTTGATGCTTCCTCCATCATTCAATATTTTGCCCACAGAATGCTTAAATATTGTAACTCAAGGTTTGAATTTTTCCTTCACTTCTTGCAGCTTGAGAAACACCCAGCATATTCTTTCTTTTTGGTTTTCCAACATCAAGTCTTTGCACATTTCATTATAATACTTTATTTACTCTTCCTCAAGCCACCCTTTGAAATGTTCTGTTCAGATCTTTTACTTCATTTCTTCCATTTGCTTTAGCTACTTTACATTCAAGAACAAGCTTTGGAGTCTCTTCTGACATCCATTTTGGACTTTTCTTTCTTTCCTGTCTTTTTAATGACCCTTTGTTTTCTTCATGTACGATGTCCTTGATGTCTTCCCACAACTCATCTGGTCTTTGGTTATTAGTGTTCATCGAGTCAAATCTATTCTTGAGATGGTCTCTAAATTCAGGTGGGATATACTGAAGGTCATATTTTGGCTCCTGTGGATTGTTTTAATTTTCTTCAGCTTCAGCTTGAACATGCATACGGGCAATTGATGGTCTGTTCTACAGTCGGCCCCTGGACTTGTTCTGACTGATGATATTGAGCTTCTCCATGGTCTTTTTCCACAGATGTAGTCAATTTGATTCCTGGGTATTTCATCCAGTGAGGTTTACGTGTATAGTCACTGTTTATGTTGAAAAAAAGGTATTTGCAGTGTATATAGGTCACTCAAAACCCTATAGGTCATTAGTCTTGCAAAATTCTATCATGCAATCTCGAACTCTATCATGCGATCTCCTCATAGTTTCCATCACCAAGGCCATATTTTCCAACTACCGGTTCTTCTTCGTTTCCAACTTTACCATTTCGATCATCAATAATTATCAATGCATCTTGATAGTATGTTTGATCAATTTCAGACTGCAGATGTTGGTAAAAATCTTCAGTTTCTTCAACTTTGGCATTAGTGGTTAGTGCAAAAATTTGAATAACAGTCGTATTAACTGGTCTTCGTTGTAGGCGTATGCATATTATCCTATCACTGACAGCACTGCACTTCAGGACAGATCTTGAAATGTTCTTTTTAACAATGAATGCGATGCCATTCATCTTCGATTTGTCGTTTCCTTTGTAGTAGACCATATGATTGTCCAATTCAAAATGGCCAATATCAGTCCATTTCAGCTCACTAATGCCTACATTATCAATGTTTACCCATTCTATTTCATTTTTGACAACTTCCAATTTTCCTAGATTCTTACATCCTACATTCCACATTCCGATCATTAATGGATATTTGCAGCTGTTTCTTCTCACTTTGAGTCATGCCACATAAGCAAATGAAGGTCCCAAAATCTTAACTCCATCCACAAAGTCAACATCAATTCTAATTTTAAAGCAGCTCTTCCTCAGTCTTATTTTGAATGTCTTCCAACCTGAGGGGCTCATCTTGTTGCTGAGGGGAAATCCCAGGTTCTGCCTGCTGTGACATGTCTCAGCCAATAAACACAAAACTGAGGTGGCAGAGTAGGAAGGTGCCTTTATTTCGTTGTACAAGGAAAGGAAATATGCAAGGCTGCTGCCACCAAGACTGATCAGCAAGGGTGAGGGGAAGGTTACTTTTAAAGGCTTTACAAGTAGGAAGTTCACACAAGTTACATCAGCAACATTCTTTATCATACTATGCAAGTGCAATGGGCTTTACATATAACTTCGTGCATTGCATGTTCAGAAAATGGCGGTTAAACTTCACCCAGAGGCAGGGAAGTTACTACATATGAGGTCTAAAAGGTTATCCTGAATGTCAGCATGGCGCCTAAACTGGTTTCCACCAATTTCTTCTAGTTTTGGGCAGAAGTTAAGGAGAGTGCAAGCAGGAATTTAATGTAAAGCTACAGAGTGGGCATACCAAGCAAGCTGCTTAAGGCAACAGAATTTTCTTTCTTACTCTTATGACACTATACCTCATAATGTTCCGCTGCTATTCATAAGGTTTTTGCTGGCCAATGTTTTAAGAAATAGATCACCAGATCCTTTTTCCTAGTCTGTCTTAGTGTCTAGAAGCTTCACTGAAACCCGGTCACCATGGGAGACGCTGCTGGCATTTGAAATACTATCAGCATAGGTTCCAGCATCACAGCGATACGCAAGCAATCACAGTATGACATACTGACAAACAAGTGGTAGTGACAGGGTATAGAGAATTTATTTTAATCATTTACATGGTTTTAGTTTTTAATAAGATTCCCAGTAATCTAACCTCCAAATAAGTAGATGAGATATTCAGTGTGTTCCTGTGCTATTACACAACAAATACATGGAGACATACAATGCAGACAGTCACTATAAGATAGCTGAGTAGCTAATAGCAAAAAGAGTAGACCTCAAAAGAAGGAATACTACCAAGGATAAAAAGGGACACTGCAAACTGATAAAGAGGTTGGTTCATCAAAAAGATGTAACAATCTTTCTTAAAGCACTATGCCCCTAGCAGAGCTTTAAGATGGGACGGAGGAGCCAAGATGGCTGAAAAAACAGACACTTTAGAGAGCCCTCTTTACAGCAAAGACCTGAAAAAAAAAAGTGAAACGAGTATATTTATGACAAGTTAGAAGCCCTGAGCATCAAAGGCAAGCTTAGAAAACAAACTGAGTGGTTGGGGAGGAAGACACAGTTCTGAAGCAGAGGGGAATTACGGGACCTGAATCTCAGGGAGCCCTCAGGAACCATTCCCGGGAGCAACAGCAACAGGCTGGTACTAGCATTAAGCCACAGTTTCCTTGGGAAGAAGGAGCCAGACACACAGCCTACTAATACCTCCAGAACGAGAGAAGAACAGCGCTCTCGGCAAAAGCTAAGTACTTGCGTATATTTTTACCACACCCTACCCCCCAAGCTGGCTTCAGCGGCTGACTTCCCTGGGCCTGAGACAGGCCTTGCTGAGCACCTAGAACCATCCTCCTGACCTTGGCAAAGGAAAAAATTTGTAATTACGGGAAAAGATAATTTGCCAACTCCACCAAGTGGGGGAGCTCAGCACAGAAGCAGCTCCTGTTCAGGCATAAATGGATCGTGGACTTTGAGTACCTCTCCCTCTGCATGGACCTATGTGGCCTATTTCAGGAGAATAGGCCCTTGTTGGCAGACTCCAACCATTTCAGCTGTGCGGCAGAGAGGTGTGTGTTTGACGTTTGACATTTCTTTGCCTATTAGAAAAGGTCCTCACCTACCCACATCAGGGGCCTAAGGACTGGAAGCTCCACTCAGATCACCAACCCACCCGCAACAGGGGACCAAGAATAACTGGTACCTCCCAGTCCTTACAACCAAAAACACTGCATGCCCATGGTCCATCTGCAGAGCCCACCCACCCGTACTCTGTAGGGAAGAGGGACACGATTTCCTCAGAGACACGTGAGGGACGATTCTCAGCCCCCTGCCCTGTTCAGAGTGTGACCCCATGCTGCAACCAAATACCGGGACCTACACCAATCACCTTGCCCCTCTAAGACTGTAGGACAGAGCCTGTACCACACACTTGGTGATCAGCTACCTGGACACCTGAGCTGAATTCATACAAGAAAAGTGAATGGACTCCTAGATTGATATACATGATAACAGCTCTAGCCAGCTGGGGACAGGACGTCAGAGTTCCAAAGGCAAAAATGATCAAGATAGCTCACTCAAGCAACCCATTTGGGCATATCAAAACAAAACAAACCAAGAAGCTATGACACAGTAAGCAAACATAAAATAAACTAATACAATAACTTATATATGGCTCAGAGACAACAGTCAATATCAAGTCACATAAAGAAGGAGACCATGATCACCTCAACAAGCTTTAAAAACAAAGAATCCAGGCATCTTCTAGATGAAAGTGCATTCCTGGAATTACCAGAGGCAGAATACAAAAGATTAATATACAGAACCCTTCAAGGCTTCAGGAATGAAATGAGGCAGTATGCAGAACAAGCCAAGAAACACACAGATAAAGCAACTGAAGAAATTCAAAAGATTTTTCAGGAACATAATGAAAAATTTAATAAGCTGGAAAAATCCACAGACAGACAGCAATCAGAAATTCAGACAAGTAACGATAAAATTACAGAGGAAAACAACTCAATACAAAGTCAGAGGAGCAGAATTAAGCAAATGAAAGGCAGAATTTCTGAATTTGAATATAAAGCACTTGGCACTAATATATTTGAAGAAAAATCAGATAAATGGATTTAAAAAAACGAAGGAACCTTAAGAACCATGTGGTACTCTATCAAGAGAAATAACCTACGAGTGATTGCAATACCAGAACAGGGAGGGATAAGAGAAAATACAGAGAGAATTATTGAAGATTTGTTGGCAGCAAACCTCCATGATATAGTGAAAGATGAGAAGATATTTAAGCAAGATGCTCATCTAACACCATATAAGGGGGATGGTAAAAGAAAGTCACCAAGACATATTATAATCAACTTGCCAAAACCAAAGACAAACAGCGAACTTAAAGGTAGCTAGGGATAAACAAAAAGTCACCTACAAAGGAGTGCCAATAAGAATAAGCTTGGACTACTCAGCAGAAACCACTCAGGCAAGAAGACAACGAGATGATTTATTTAAAAAATTGAAGGAAAAAAAATGCCAGGCAAGAATCTTATGTCCAGCAAAACTGTCTCTGAAATATGAAGGTGAAATTAGGACATTTCCAGATACACACAAGTTTAGGGAATTTGTAAAAACCAAACCAACACTACAAGGCATACTAAAAGGAGTTCTTTGGTTAGAAACCAGTAATGTCAGGTATCAACCCAAGACTAGAACACTGGGCAGAGCAATTAGAAGTCAACCCAGACAGGGATATCACAAAAATAAATCAAGACAAAAAAAAATGACCAAAACAGGGAAACAGGGATGTTATTATATAAAAGAAGACAACTTTAAAACACTAAAGAGGGACTAAGAAATGTAGTCATACACCTTCCATATGGAAAGGAAGACAAGGCGATACAAAGAAATAAAACTTAGGTTTAAATTTAGAAAAAATAGGGGTAAATAATAAGGTAGCCACAAAGGAGACAAACTATCCTACACATCAAAATAAAATACAAGAAAAAAAATAGATACTCACCAGAAACAAAATCAACAAAGAACATGAGGAAAGGGGAACATATAACTGAAACAGCACATAAAATTAAGTAGGAAAAAGAAACTGTCAACAACAAACAAAAAAAAGACACCAAAATGATAGCACTAAATTCATACCTACCCATTACTACGCTGAATGTAAATGGACTAAATGCACCAATAAAGAGACAGAGAGTGGCAGAACAGGTTAAGAAACGTGATGTCTATATGCTCCCCCCAACAGACACACCTTAGATTTAGAGACACAAACTAAAACTCAAAGGATGGAAAAAAATATATCAAGCCAACAACAATCAAAAAAGAGCAGGAGTGGCAATATTAATTTCTAACAAAATAGACTTTAAAGTTAAATCCATCAGAAAGGACAAGGAAGGACACTATATAATGATTAATGGGACAATATACCAAGAAGATATAACCATATTAAATATTTATGCACCCAATGACAGGGCTGCAAGATGTATAACACAAACTCTATCAGCATTGAAAAGTGAGATAGACAGCTCCACAATAATAGTAGGAAACTTCAGCACACTACTTTCAGTGAAGGACAAGACATCCAGAAAAAAACTCAAGAGAGGCAAAGAAGATTTAAATGACACAATCAACCAACTTAACCTCACGGACATATACAGAACACTCCACCCAACAGCAACCAACTATACTTTCTTTTCTAGTGCACATGGAACATTCTCTAGAACACACCACATATTAGGTCATAAAGCAAGACTTAGCAGAATCCAAAACACTGAAATATTACAAAGCATCTTCTCTGACCATAAGGCCATAAAAGTGGAAATTAATAACAGAAAAAGCAGGGAAAAGAAATCAAACATTAGGAAACTGAACAAAACCCTGCTCAAAAAGGTCTGGATTATAGAAAACGTTAAGGATGGAATAAAGAAATTCATAAAATCCAATGAAAATGAAAACATTTCCGATCAGAAACTTGGAACACAGCAAAAGCAGTGCTCAGAGGTCAATTTGTATCAATAAATGCAAACATCCAAAAAGAAGAAAGGGCCAAAATCAAAGAATCATCCCTACAACGTGAACAAATACAAAGAGAGCAACAAAAGAAAACCTCAGGCACCAGAAGAAAACAAATAATAAAAATTAGAGCTGAACTAAATGAAACAAAAAACAGAAAAACTACTGAAAGAATTAACAAGACCAAAAGCTGGCTCTTTGAAAAAATCAGCAAAATTGATAAAACACGGCCAAACTTATGAAAAAAAACAGGAGAGGAAGCAAATAACCTGAATAAGAAATGAGATGGGCAATATTACATCAGACCCAACTGAAATTAAAAGAATCATATCAGATTATTATGAAAAACTGTACTCTAACAAATTTGAAAACCCAGAAGAAATGGATGAATTCCTAGAAACACACTACCTACCTAAACTAACACAAGCAGAGGTAGAACACTAAATAGACAAAAGAAGAGACTTAACAGGTAATCAAAAAACTCCTAAAAAAAACAGCCCTGGCCTGGACAGCTTCACTGCAGAGTTCTACCAAACTCTCATAGAAGAATTAACACCACTACTACTAAAGGTATTTCAGAGCAGAGAAAAGGACAGAATACTCCCAAACTCATTCAATGAAGCCAGCATATTCCTGATACCAAAACCAGGTAAAGACACCACAAAAAAAAGAAAATTGCAAAAATCCTCAACAAAATTCTAGCCAATAGAGTTCAACAACATATCAAAAAAAAATAATTCACCATAACCAAGTGGGATTCATACCAGGTATGCAAGGATGGTCCAACATTACAAAAACAATTAATGTAATCCATCATATAAATAAAACAAAAGACAAGAATCACATGATTTTATCAATTGATGCAGAAAATGCATTGGACAAAGTTCAACACCCTTTCATGATAAAAACTCTCAGCAAAACAGGAATAGAAGGAAAATTCCTCAAAATAATGAAGGGCATGTATGCAAAGCCAAAGCCAATAGCCAACATCATCCTAAACGGGGAGAGCCTGAAAGCATTCCCCTTGAGATCTGGAACCAGACAAGGATGCCTTTTATCACCACTCTTATTCAACATTGTGCTGGAGGTCCTAGCCAGAGCAATTAGGCTAGATAAAGAAATAAAGGGCATCCAGATTGGTAAAGAAGAAGTAAAAGGATCTCTATTTGCAGATGACATGATCTTATACACAAAAAACCCTAAGGAATTCTCAAGAAAGCTCCTGAATCTAATAGAAGCGTTCAGCAGAGTATCGGTATACAAGATAAACATACAAAAATCAGCTGGATTCCTCTACACCAACAAAAAGAACATCAAAGAGGAAATCACCAAAGCAATACCATTTACAGTTGCCCCCAAGAAAATAAAATACTTAGGAATAAATCTTACCAGAGATGTAAAAGACATACAAAGAAAACTACAAAACACTTCTGCCAGAAACCAAAAGAGACCTACATAAGTGGAAAAACATACCTTGCTCATGGATAGGAAGACTTAACAGTATAAAAATGTCTATTACACCAAAAGCAATCTATAGATTTAACACAATCCCGATCCAAATTCCAACAACATTCTTTAATGAGATGGAGAAACAAATCAACAACTTCATATGGAAGGGAAACAGGCCCCGGATAAATAAGGCATTACTGAAAAAGAAGAACAAAGTGGGAGGCCTTACTTTACCTGATTTTAGAACCTATTATACTGCCACAGTAGTCAAAAAAAAGTCTGGTACTGGTACAACAACAGATACATAGACCAATGGAACAAAATTGAGAATCCAGACAAATCCATCCACATATGAGTAGCTGATATTTGACAAAGGCCCCAAAACAGTTAAATGGGGGAAAGACAGTCTTTTTAACAAACGGTGCTGGCATAACTGGATATCCATCTGCAAAAAAATGAACCAAGACCTATACCTCATTCCACGTACAAAAACTAACTCAAAATGGATCAAAGACCTAAATATGAAATCTAAAATGATAAAGATCATGGAAGAAAAAATAGGGACAACGTTAGGAGCCCTAATACATGGCATAAACAGTACACAAAACATTACTAACAATGCAGAAGAAAAACTATATAACTGGGAGCTTCTAAAAATCAAACACCTATGCTCATCCAAAGACTTCACCAAAAGAGTAAAAAGATTACCTACAGACTGGGAAAAAGTTTTTAGCAATGACATTTCCGATCAGCACCTGATCTCTAAAATCTACATGATACTGCAAAAACTCAACTACAAAAAGACAACCCAATTAAAAAATGGGCAAAAGTTATGAACAGACACTTCACTAAAGAAGACATTCAGGTAGCTAACAGATACATGAGGAAATGCTCACGATCATTAGCCATTAGAGAAATACAAATCAAAACTACAATGAGATTTCATCTCACTCCAACAAGGCTGGCATTATCAAAAAAAAACACAAAACGATAAATGCTGGAGAGGCTGTGGAGAGATTGGAACACTTATACACTACTGGTGGGAATGTAAAATGGTACAACTACTTTGGAAATCGATTTGGTACTTTCTTAAAAAGCTAGAAATAGAACTACCATATGATACAGCAATCCCACTCCTTGAAATATATTCTAGAGAAGAGCCTTTACACAACCGGATATATGCACACCCATGTTCACTGCAGCACTGTTTACAAGAGCAAAAAGATGGAAGCAACCAAAGTGCCCATCAACAGATAAATGGATAAATAAATTATGGTATATTCACACAATGGACTACTACGATAAAGAACAGTGATGAATCTGTGAAACATTTCATAACATGGAGGAATCTGGAAGGCATTATGCTGAGTGAAATTAGTCAGTTGCAAAAGGACAAATATTGTATACGACCACTATTATAAGAACTTGAGAAATAGTTTAAACTGAGAAGAAAATATTCTTTGATGGTTACAAGAAGGGCGAGGGAGGGAGGGTGAAAGAGGGGTAGTCACTAATTAGATAGTAGATAAGAGCTACTTTAGGTGAAGGGAAGACACCACACAATACAGATGAGGTCAGCACAACAAATAAGTTTTTTGAATAAACTGAATGCTTCAAAGACCAGCGTAGCAGGGGCAGGGGTTTGGGGATCATGGTTTCAGGGACATCTAAGTCAACTGGCATAATAAAATCTATTAAGAAAACATTCTGCATCCCACTTTGGAGAGTGGCGTCTGGGGTCTTAAACGCGAGCAAGCGGCCGTCTAAAATGCATCAGTTGGTCTCAACCCACCTGGATCAAAGGAGAATGAAAAACACCAAGGACACAAGGTAATTAATGAGCCCAAGAGACAGAAAGGGCCACGTGAACCAGAGACTACATGAGCCTGAGACCAGAAGAACTAGATAGTGCCCAGCTATAACCGATGACTACGCTGACAGGGAACACAACAGAGAACCCCTGAGGGAGCTGGAGAGCAGTGGGATGCAGACCCCAAATTCTTGTAAAAAGGCCAGACTTAACGGTCTGACTGAGACTAGAAGGACCCCGGTGGTCATGGCCCCTAGACCTTCTGTTGGCCCAGGACAGGAACCATTCCCAAAGCCAATTCTTCAGACAGGGATTAGACTGGACAATGGGTTGGACAGGGATGCTGGTGAGAAGTGAGCTTCTTGGATCAGGTGGACACTTGAGACTATGTTGGCATCTCCTGCCTGGAGGGGAGATGAGGGTGTAGAGGGGGTTAGAAGCTGATGAAATGAAAAGAGAGAGTGGAGGGAGGGAGCGAGCTGTCTCATTAAGGGGAGAGCAATTGGGAGTATGTAGCAAGATGTGTGTAAGTTTTTGTGTGAGAGACTGACTAGATTTGTAAACTTTCACTTAAAGCAGAATAAAAAAAAATTTTTTTTAAATGTTAGAATGTAAAAGAGAATAGACAAATCCACAATTATTGCTGGAGATTTCAACAACACTTTCTGGTTAATTGATAGAACAAAACCCAAAACCAAACCCACTGCCATCGAGTTGATTCCGCCTCATAGCGACCGTATAGGACAGAGTAGAACTGCCCCATAGAGTTTCCAAGGAGCCCCTGGCAGATTTGAACTATTGACCTCTTGATTAACAGCTGTAGCACTTAACCACTATTGATATAACAAGCAAGGAAAAATATCAGTAAGGACACAGATGATTTGAAGAAAACCATCAAACAAATGGAATTAATTGACATTTATAAAATGTTGCACCCAACAACAGTCTTTTTCAAGTGCAAATGCAACAGTGGCCAACACAGGCCAAAAAAAAAAAACACCAAAGCCAATGCTGTGGAGCTGATGTGGACTCATAGCGACCCTAGATGACAGAGAACTGCCCCATAACGTTTCTACACAGAGGCTGATGGGTTCAAACTGCCGACCCTTTGATTAGCAGCCAAGTGCTTTAACCACTGTGCCACCAGGGCCCCACTACAGGCCAAAGATCTGACCCTAAAACAAGCCTAAACAAATTTAAAAGCACTGAAACCAAACTCTGTATTCTCTGACCAGAAGGGAATAAATTAGAAATCAATTTTAAAAATGATATCTGGAACATCTTTAATATTTGGATATTAATTAGCACATTTCTAAATAACCACTAATCAAAAAACATGAGAATTTTTTAAATATTTTCAACCAAATGAAAATAAAACTAACAAAATTTGTGGGATGCAGCTAAAGAAGTACTTAGAGGAAATGTACAGCTTTAAATTGCTAAAGAGAAAATTAATAAAAGACATAGTTTTCTTACCCATGAAACCAAATATTCACTGTAAAGAAATTCCCGACAAAAATTAATCCTCCCAGCTGCTTTTCTTTCACCCAGAGATACAAATCTTTTCTTTCCTATTGGAAGCCAGGCTTACTAAATTTGAATTTCAAAAGATATGGCTAGGTGGAGAGCCAGGGCCACCTTGTGATTGGGTATCAGTTGATCTCAGTAAAAGGGGAAGGGCAGGGTGCAATCAATCATGTTAATATTAGCCAATGGTTGATCGCCTATATTTCTCCCTCCACTTCTCTATAACAAAAAAAAAAAAACAAAACCCAGCGCCGTCAACTCGATCTCGACTCACAATGACCCTATAGGACAGAGTAGAATTGCCCCATAGAGTTTCCAAGGAGCGCCTGGCGGATTCGAACTGCCGACCCTTTGGTTAGCAGCTGTAGCACTTAACCACTGCACCACCAGGGTTTCACACTTCTCTGTAAGTCTCATTATACCTAAGTTCTTCAAGCCATTTGCTTCTTCTGGAATCAAAATGGCCTCCCTATATGCATATAAAATAACTCTTCAAAATAAACCTTATGTTCCAATTTTGTTGAGTTTTGATTATTTTTAACAAAATCGTTATATGAGAAAAGAGGAAAAATCTATAAACAATGATCCAAGCTTCAGCCTTAAGAAAATAGAACAGAAAAGCAAATTATATGCAGCATAAGTAGAAGAAAGTAAATATTAAAAGAGGAGGAATCAATGAAGTAAACAAGGGACAACAAAGGAAAAACACAAATCAATGAAGCCAAAACCTGGTTCTTTGAGAAGAACAATAAAATTGATAGACTTCTTGCCAGGCTGATTATGAAAAAAAGAGAAAAGACACAAATGGCCAAAATCAGGAATGAGATAACATCACTGAAGATTTGACATTGATACACTGATGATACATATGCTTAGTTAAAAGATGGCTTTTTCCAGCTTGTCTTGTATAGCTCCTGTGACTATAGGACTGAATCTGGCCAATGAGAGGAAGTTCTCAGTGGGACTTCAGCAAAAGATGCTTTAAGGGAGTTGGGAGATGTGTACCTTTGTCCTCACCTTCCTCCTTCCTGCCAGCTGGTATGCAGAAGTGATGGCTGGAGTTCCAACAGCAATTCTGGATGATGAGGTAAACTTGAGGACAGAAACCAAAAAGATACACAGAAGGTGCCCAGGCCCCTGATTATTGCTGACCCAGTAATAACAGCCACACCAGCCCTGGGTAACTTAAATGTGAATTCAGCACAGAGATTGAGTTTGTCTCTCTAGAGATACACAGTAATCTTCTTTAACATACGTGTGCTTGAATGTCCGGTCACAACTCAAATTTGTTCAACTAACTTCTTAATTCTCTCTAGGCCCTCAGGATGGGGAAGGAGACCGGTTGTATGTACGGAAATGGAGTTAAACAGCAGGAACAGGATAAAAGTGGGAGCCATAATAGTCCAAAGGCTCAGAGGTTAGAGATCCGACCAAGGTCCTGGTGTGTAGGAAAGGGGGGGCCTAGAAAGAACTACTGAATTTAGCATGGTGCCAGGTTTATTGTGGTTTACCTCCACAGGATATCCAGCTTCACGCCTGAAATCCTCTTACTTTAATAAGAACAAAGTATGATCTTGGTCCTTGACTGTAGTGAAGTGACTAGAGCAGAAGAGAAAACAAAGGTCCCCCAGACCCTGTGCAGTCCCTGGTGAACTGCTGCCTTTTCCACTTGACAGGTTCTGCAGTCAACCTGAGTCAAATAGCACAGGCAACACGGGGGCTGTGTACCCCACTCTGCCAGCAGTATTCTGCTGTATTTTCAGTTGAAAGGTTTCTAAGAACTTTTCTTGGTATGTCTTGAATGGTTCATACTCGATAACTTTATAGGAATGTGTGTTCATAGGAACCCTGTTAATCAAGTTGCCAACATAAGTTACTTTTTCTCATTTTTGAAGGCTTGTCCAATTAATAAACATCTGATGCTTATGTAGTTGAAGTTTTTTGAGGCCACTGGGGACTTGGGGGGTTTACAGTTATTGATTCCAATGTCATCTTTTCTGTCACTTGGAGCACATTTATTCAATCTTGAAATGAAAAATGATGGTAAAATTAGAAAAGAATTTGTAAGAAAAGAAATCTATGACAAGCAATTCCACAATTTAAAAATAATACTGTCTTCCCTATCAGACTCTGCCTCCAGCTGCTATGAAGCCTGTGTGCCCCAGCCCTGCTACAGTCAGCCGCTGAGAAGGCTGTATTAGCAGGAAACGAGGGCATTTATGATTGAGTTCCTGTTACTGACTTGTTCTTGGACAAAATGCCAAGTTTC
The DNA here is from genome assembly GCF_030014295.1 of Loxodonta africana. Taxonomy (NCBI): domain Eukaryota; kingdom Metazoa; phylum Chordata; class Mammalia; order Proboscidea; family Elephantidae; genus Loxodonta; species Loxodonta africana. Next base: position 40,477,797 of record NC_087342.1, read on the forward strand.
TCTAGACACAGTACAGCAGGCCCACTGTGGAAGCCTGTGCAAATGCTGTTTTGACATTTAGGCTGCAATTTTTGGTTTCTGTGTCAAAACTTTTTTAAATGACTTTTTAAAAGACCCTGTAATGTTTTCCGTCATAATGTGGAGAAAATGGTTGACTCTAAAATGAATTTTTTGTGTTTTTAAAATAGTTTCTAATGGTATAGCAAAGAAATATGAGTACTTAAGGTTAGTCACAATGATTCTGCCATTCTGTTTTCTTCTGAGAGAGATGGATTTAGACAGGCTAAATCATAGCTATGCTTTTAGGTTCTGGGGGGGCGGGGGGGTGAGGTGGAAGTGGAATGGAGGGTGGGGAAACATCACAACAGATCAGAGAAGTAGAAAATGTAAACGATTACATAATTTCTTAGACAAATGTATTTTGTAAGAATAAGTCCTATCAGTAAGAAAAAATTATGGTAGACCAAAATATATCAGCATTGAATTTTTTTTTAAGGGGGGTTGTCATTTCCCTTGAGGCTAAAAACTTGCAAATTTCCTTAATTTATATGACTTATATTCTTAAAGAACTTTGTTCTGGGTAGTTATAAAACTGGAACCTTGAGTCGTCTGTGTTTCAATAGGCCTGTTCCTTTGAATCATTTTCTCTAAGTGCCAAGCACACATCATGTATTAAGTTCCCATAACTGAAACTGTGGCTTGGCCTATAAAGGAGGTGGTTTTCCCAGCCATTTTTATGTTGGCCTTTCTGCAGCTGAAGGTTTTTGATAATGATATCAATTTCTTTAAGAGATACAACTCTTCATATCTACTAATGAATTATATCCCAAATCTGACCTCACCCCTTTACGGCTTCCCCCCAAATTTTGGTCAGTGTTTGTCATGGATTGAATTGTGTCCCCCAAAAAATGTGTATATCAACTTGGTTAGGCCATGTGTGGTTGTCCTCCATTTTGTAATTGTAATTTTATGTTGAGAGGATTAGGGTGGCATTGTAACACCACCCTTAGTTAGGTTACCTCCCTGATCCAAGGTAAAGAGAGTTTTCCTAAGGTGTGGTCTGCACACCTTTTATCTCTCAAGAGATAAAAGGAAAGGGAAGCAAGCAGAGAGTTGGGGACCTCCTATCACCAAGAAAGCAGCACTGGGAGCAGAGCGCATTCTTCAGACCCAGGGTCCCTATGCCTGAGAAGCTTCTCAAACGTTAGCCTGCATCAGTCACTCATTAAAACACAGATGGCTGGGCCCTATCCCCCAGAGTTTCTATTCAATAAGTCTGGAGTAGGGCCCCAGTTTCCTAACAAATTCCCAAATTCATGCCAGTGCTGCTGATCTGGGGAACACACTTTGAGAATCACTGTTTTAAAGTACTTCTGGGTATACAGCCCATTCCCCACTTACCAACGTGGTTAGGTTCCCAAGACCAGGCTGTTGTGAAAAAAATCAACATTATGTGAAAATGGAGAATTGGTTTTTCTGTTTTCAGACCATCCATTTGTGCTATTTTTTTTTTTTAACTTAGACAATATGATCACAGTCATAACAGCAGCTAAGATTTGCTGATGTATTCATTGCTGTGACGAGCTTAGTTATGGATTACTCCTCTGCGCAGAAGCAGGCTTGGAGAAGACAAAGCTGAATAAAGCCGAGCTGTGTGACTGGAGGGCCCATGCCTTAACCACTTCACTTTCCTCCTGTGCTGGGTCAGAGCTTCCGTCGTGGAGCTGCCTGCAGAGCTCCACTCCCATCCCTGTAAGCCCCTTATTCACAATCCCCCAGTCTGTTCTGCCCACCAGGCCTGATGAGTCACCAAACCTGGGGCACCCCGCCCCAAGGAGGCTGCAGGCCCAGTTCAACTCACTTTGGCATGTCTTTAAACTTGGCATTTCTCCACGCAACCCCTCCCATGCCTCTTTCTTTCCTCCCTTCCCACCCCATGGCAATTTTGAGCTGCAGGGTCTCAGGCCACAAGGAGCTGGGTACCCAGAACAGGCACCTGCTGGCTCAGTCCGCCCTGCCACAGAGGAGGCCGGCCCCATGCAGCAGCTGGAGGCAGCACCCATGCCAGCAGGAGGGAGCAGGGGGCATGGGGCAGTGCGACCCAGCTTCCCAGAGACAGCCCCGAGGCCCTCCAAGAGGGAGGGGACGCTTCATAGCCATTGCCACTGTGACTGCCACCTTGTTAATGTGCAAAATAGTTGGAGAGTGTATTTTTTATTGTTGTTATAAGTACGAAATGTTGGCTAACAAGACAGTAAGTGAGGAGTAGGTATATTTGCTCAGAAACAGAGTAGTTAATTTTCCTTAATCTGAGTATGTTTTTGCAATCTGAAATTACTGCCACCAAAGGGAAATGAAGGGAGAATAAATGCACTAGTGAACTATTAGAAGCTGCACTCCCAGAAGCTGGTCAGTGATGGCATTTACAGTCACACTGCTAAGGCTGCAAATGACATGAAAACGTGGGTTTACTGGCGTAGTCAGTCCAGGGCTGGAGTGGCTGTTGATTACCGGGTCAACAATAATCAAAGACCTAGGAGCCCTGGTGGCACAGTGGTTAAGCACTCAGGCTGCTAACCATAAGGTTAGCAGTTTGAATTCACTGGCCACTCCTTGGAAACCCTATGGGGCAGTTCTACTCAGCCCTCACTATGAGTTGGAATCAACTCAACGGCAGTGGGTTTTGTTTTTCTTTTTTAGGCAATGTCTACCTTTCTGACTTCTATCCTCAAGTTTACATCATCAACCAAAATTCCAACTGGAGCTCCTGTCATCACATTCACATACCAGGTGGCAGGAAAGAGGAAGGTGAAGGCAAAATGGGCACACACCCCAACTCTCCTTACGTAGCCTTTGCAGAAGTCCCACCAAGCACTTCCACTCATACTCACTGGCCCGAATTCAATCATATATTTATACACAAGGAGCTGCAAAGAAGGCTGGAAAATGTCATCTTTTAATTAAGCACAAAGCTACCCAATACAGGGATTCTGTTTAAAATGAAGAAAAATGGTAAACAACTAACTGGTTGTCTATGTCACAAAGAGCTACAAAACATTAAACTTAAAAAGAAAGAATTCAGAATTATAATCAAACTAACAAAATTTTTATGAATGAGCATATTCAAACTCCCCATCAACCTGTGTGCATTATTCACAGAAGAGTTTTGTTCCTAGTACCTAGCAGATGCTCAATAAATAATTGTTGAAGGAAAGAACATTACCCGTAAGTACAATCTGTATATGATCATTATACAAAAATAAAAGTGGTTCTCATATTAGATCCCTCCTTCCCTATGGAGATGGAAGGCCGTCCCGTTTTAAGACTCTCCTGGGAAGACTACAGTATTAACACTGCCAGAATCAATATTCTTAGAGACTAAAGGGAGTTATACAAGTCAATTTCTCTGGATGGGAAAACACTGAGAACATTTTCTATAAAATAGGATGTGAGGAACCAGGATGTTAAGCATATACATGTTCGTCAATTCTTCCAGGCACGTGAAAAGCTTCAGATTATTGGAGCAGGGGGTCAGGGCAGGGGGGTGGTTTGAGCTGGTGAAGGTGGACAAGTATTCCCTCTCCCATCCATCATAAAAAACATGGCCTTTCTGCTTCCAGCTGAACAGTGGGGCCTGCTTAGCAGCCTTCAGTATCCCCAGTTTTATAGATGACAAAATGGTGGCAAAGAGAGGCTGAGATACTCACCTACAGATCTGTATTAAACTAGGAGCAGAGCTGAAAACAGAACTCTGATTCCCAGCCCACACACCCTGCAGCCCCAGGAGAACCGTACACACAGGATGTACACGTAATTTTCTCACAGCTTTACAGGGCCACAAAGAGATGCGATGCGGTACTGGTTGCAGTCCAGATATCTCAAACGCTCATAGGGAATGATCTATGTGACTATTCAAAAAAGTTTCCCATAGATTCATGGCAGTTCCAAACAATGGAAGAGCTCACCGCAGCTGAAAAAAAAAAAGAGCACTTTAAAAAACAGCATGTCTAAGATGTGGTAATTTGACAACCTGAAATTTTGGAAAGACCACTTTTTACTATTTTCTTCAAATACAACCTGTACATTTTTGTTAAACAACCCACGGTAACTGAATTCTAAGGCAGGTACAATGGACTCCATTAAGAAAGCTATGAAACAACTATCTGAAAACTCATTATTACCATCCTCATTTAAGGAAAATACGGATGCCTTGGGTTAAGGCAATCTAACTTTGAAAACAGGCCGGGAAATAGCCACGTGGGGCAGCTGCTGGCACAGATACTAATTTGACATGTCATCCTGTCCCAAGGACAAGAATAGTGATCTTACTCAACTAAGTTTCAGGCTGAGGCTTGGAAATCCTTTTGTCACTTCAAGATCACTGTTCTGGGTCTCCACTGCCTGAGTGGTCAATAGGCAGACCACAGGCAGCACGGTCCTGGATTAGGTGTTCACCAGCTGACTGTAAAATAACAAGAAATAAAAAGGATGCTCAAGAAATTCATGGACTCACCACCAACACCCAGATTTTCTTATAAAGTCTCCTAGTCTTCACATTATTTCCTAACTATTATGGTGCTAAAATGACCTTTATTTTAAATGATGGCAGTAAGATATGACAGCGTTTTTTTGTTTGTTTGTTTTGTTTTGTTTTGAATATCCTTAGGTGACAAAGTAAGGACACTAGCAGTCCTACACTGAACCCAGAATTAATTAATAAATATATACTGGGGAAAGGGGATGGGCTTTCCTGGTGAGGAAATGTAAAAGTCTCCAGGCCGAAGAACAAAAGAAAGCCCATCCCCTTCCCCCAATATATATTTATGTTTCCTAAGCTCTGTGACTTAAGTTACCTCAGACTAATGTCTGACTGGCTGACTAGCTCGCCTTTCCCTCCAGGGGGAGCAGTCTCTTGCACGCAACAGTCTTCCAGCCAAGGCTTCCACATGGAAAGACAGGCAGTTGTAGTCTGAAGCTGTAAAAGTGCCAGGTGAAAAGATAAAAGCCATGATTCAAGTTAAAATCCTACAGTATAACGTATCTTTAACAGACACACACAAGTCTGAATATGAGAAAAAGTTCTACTGCTTATATTATCAAGTATGTACATTTATTAAAACCTCTAGAAATTGGATGAATGGTCCTAAAAAAGGATATGGTAAGATTAAGTAATTTAAAATTGGGAGGGAATCTATCACAGGGATTTTAACACATGATTTATCTCACAATGGTTATGACACTTCTGACCAACTAAAACAAGGGCTCACGGAGCAGGAGCTCAGGGCCTCGGTCAGCACTACTGCCAAGAGGTGTGTATAGAAACGTAACACACACTCCCTAGCCATCAGGACCCAGAAACCTAGCTGAACACGTGAAAGGATTCCTAGACAGGAGAGCCTTAACATATACGAAGGTGACACAGTCTATTGTAAATACAGTTAGTGAGAAAGACAATAACTGCCATCCACACTGTAAATAAACAGGAAAACCGAACTAGTTGCCATCAAGTCAATTCCAACTCATGGCAACCCCATGTGTACAAAGTAGAACTGCTCCACAGGGTTTTCCAGGCTGTGACCTTTCAGAGGCAGATGGCTAGGTCTTATTCCAAGGCACCTCTGGGTGGGTTTGAACCACAACCTTTCATTAGTAGTCAAGTACTTAACCGTTTGCACCCCTTAGAAACTCCTAAAGAAACAAGAAGTTTCATATAAATGAGTTTTCTAGTTATTGAAGTTTGCCAATTTAGGTCCTGATTTTTTTTTTCTTACAGTAATTAACGGATTTGTATATAATATTTCAAAAATGCATTTCTTTTTTCCATAAACTGCAGTATCAAAAGGAACCAGGTACCGGGTTAGAGTCCCAGACCACTGGCCAGCACTGGCCAAGCTCCTCCCTCTCAACCTCTAATCGTGCACCCACCTCAGCATACTGTGAGAAGATTAAATAACTTACTGCACATAAACTACTCACAACACTTAGCCTGGTGCATAGTAAATGCCCAATAGATTTTAGCCATCATTAAACAAAACTGTACTGGTTGTCAGTGTCTGTAAACTACCAAGCATATATTCTGCCTAACAAAATCACAGATGTGTTTATCCATGCCTCTCCAGTGTAGTTCCACCAAGGAGCGAATCCTGAGCAGTGAAATCAGTCTCAAAATGTCAGGCCCCCTTGCCAATGGCTGGGTTAAGAATGGGCACATAGTCCACACAAACCAGTAAGGCATGAAAGGACGCCAGTCAGAGGCAGTTGGGAGTGGTTTCCTTATTCCGAGGAGAAAGAGGAAGTCAGAAGTGACACAAAGAAGGCGTCTCTTTGGAACACTCTTCTCAGGATACCACATCTGGAAATGCTTGCCACCATCTTGCCACCTGATCACATCACATGTAGTTTACTTTTCAAAGTAATTAATCAAAAAAAAAAAAAAAAACCAGTTGCCATTGAGTCGACTTCGGCTCATGGTGACCCCATGTGTGGCAGAACAGCAGTTTGTTCTGTAGGGTTTTCAATGGCTGATTTTTTAGAATAAATCGCCAGGCTTTTCTTCCAAGGTGCCTCTGGGTGGACTGGAAGCTCCAACCTTTTGCCAGGCAGTTAGGACCACCTAAAATGCCTTTTTATTTCTTTCCTTTTTTATCTGTCTTCCCTCACCCACCATCCTGGAAAGTGAAAGGAAAGGTTCTCTTGGCATGCATGTGTACCATCCCTTTCACAAGGCTGCGGCTGCACTCAGTCCTCCGCACAGGGCCTGAACACAGTGGGCACGCGATAAATACTCGTTGAAGAAGTAATTAAAATAATCTCGTTCTACAGCAAGAATATTTAACAACTAAATGCCCATCAACAGATGAATGGATAAACAAAATGGGGTACATACATACAATGTATGTATGTACATTGGAATACTACTCAGCCAGTAGGAGAAATGAAGTCTCGATACATGCTACAATATGGATGGAGATTGAAGACATTATGCTGGGTGAAAAAGGGCAAATATTGTATGACCTCATTGATATAAAAAAGACAAGAAAAGACAATGTACAGAGACCAAAGTTTATTAGTGGTAACCAGGGGAGGAAGGGAGAGGTGAAAGTAGGGTTAAAGATGATGAAAACATAGCATTGATTATTGTAATTGTTGTCAATAAGGTGTACACCTGTAAAAAGTTGAATTGGCAAAAGTTGTGAGATACATTCACAATGACAAAAAAAAAGAGTAGCTGCTGAAGCTGCTTATGTACAACCAAATATGTCATGGGATTTGGTTCCTTGGTTCGGAGGTTTAAGGTCATGTTTTCATGGAACATCCCAGTTCATTGGCCTAATAACGTGTTTAGTGCTTCTATTGTACCTCCTCATTTGTTGCATAGTGCCTGGGGTCTTAAAAGCTTGCAAGCAGTCATGGCAGGCACCAATAATTGGTCTCTATGCACTTAGAGCAACAGAGGAAGAAGAAAATCTGGAACAGGAAGAAGACATGGAATGTGTGGCTAACTGCCTCCATGAACAACTGCCTCCATTGCCACGAGAGCAGAAGAACTGCATGGTGCTCAGCTTCCATTACTGAACATTTTGATCAAAGATTCCATAGAGGAAAAGGGAGACAATATTAGACCAGAATTTCAAATTCTCATGGACTCTAGACATTCTGGAGCCATGGAGGGTGGATGAACCCTTGAAACAGTGCCCTGAGATGATCTCCAAGCCTTAAACCAAAAATATTTCCTAAAGACATCCTAAAATTGAACAACAGTTTAGCTTAACTAGTAAAAAGGACCTGCCTTGAACATTACATTCTTTTAAAAACTATCTATATGGACTTCAATTTTCTTCCTTGGTGCAACGAAAACGGCAATATAGGCCCCGTGGTCTTGACAAAGCAGTTGTAGGGATTAAGTGGTACATTTGATGTGAAGTCATTTTGAAAAAGAAGAGCAAATGAAATACAAATTAATTTTGTCATAAAGGTACAAACATTAGTCCTATACCATGGGGCGAGGAGTGGTGGACACAGAATGGGGCCCACGTACAGTAAAAAAGAAAAAGACAGAGGGCTAGAACAGATTGTTGGAAAACACCTAAGTGAGGATACAGGACAGGAAAGCCACCTAAAAACTCAACGTGCGAAGCAGCACGTCAGGGGTCAGAGATAGGAAAGAACTAGAAGACGCTCTGGGATCCAAGAACAGACACACACACAGAGGCCAGTGTTCACCCGTGATTACCAGGGATGCGGCGGGCGGGGGGGATCACCTTCTGGATCATAAATACTTGTTATTTTTGGTGACAGGAAAAGTAGCACCAAATGTGGATGTAATGAGCATGGCTTGACCAAAGTAAAATATGCCACTGAGAAGTGCACAAGAGAAAAGAATGTTTGTGCTAAGGAATATGACATGTATAACTTGGCAACATCACCAACAATAACTAAAAAACGAGTGTATGGTTACATATGCATGTGTCTAGGCATATATGTGTACAGGTAGGTACAGGTGCGTACATATGTGTGCACAAACAGAAGTAACTACGTGTACGTGTACATACAGATAAGTGTGTGCACGCATATATATTCATAGAGAACACAGTTATAGATACTTCTCAGACATAACCAAACATCTTCAAGATCAGTTTTCTGGGCTCGAGGGCTAAGGTCCTCCGCCAGACAACTCAGTCAATTGGCATAATACAGTTCACAAAGTTCAAGGTCTGCATCCCAGAGAGTTAAGCTGCGTCTGGGGTCTTAAAAGCTTGCGAGCAGCCATATAAGATGCAACTATTGGTCTCTACTTGTTAGGAACAAAAGAGAAAGAAGGAAGCCAAAGTCTCAGAGAAAAAACTAATCTACAGGGCTAACAGTCTACATGAGCCATGGCCACATCTACCCTGAGACCAGAAGAACTAGATCGTGGCTGGCTACCACTACCAACCATTCTGACCAGGGCCACGATAGACAAACCCTGATGGAATGGAAGAAAAATGCAGAACAGAACTCAAATTCTTAAAAAGTCCAGACTTACTGGACCAGTGGAGACCAAAGGACTCCCTGAGACTGCTGCCCTGAGATACTCTTTAAACCTTGAACCAAAACTATCCCAAGATTACCTTTTAGTGAAATAACAGATTGACACACAAAATAAAGGATATTACCCATGAGTACAGTGCATCATTAAAAAACTGTCTATATGAGATCAAAAGGTCAACAATCACTCTAAAGCAAAGAGGAGAAGATAAGAAGGCAGGGAAACTACAGCAGTGGAAATGGAACAACCAGCAGGCAATTAAAGAGAATGTTGACACATTGTGGAAAATGTAACTAATGTCACTGAACAATTTGTATAGAAATTGCCAAATGGGAACTTAATTTGTTGTGTAAATTTTCACCAAAACACAATAAAATATTATTTAAAAATAAATAAATAAATAAAGGTGCCATGGGATCAAATGAAAGGCCACTGCTCAGTTTGTTTTTATGCATATGTTAGAGATCCCATTATGTTTGAATTAGGACAGCGGAGGAATAGGGAGAAGCTGATAGAGAAAGAAGACGCGAGAAAGAGAAAGGCAAGGAGGATGGGAAGGTGGTCTCCTTTCAGACAAGAAGAGGGGACAGGTTAAGATGCAGGGATAATTTTAAAGGCTGTACAAAATGTAGGAACAAAGGCATTTTAAAATGAAGGTTAAAAACGCTAAGAGGTAGGAGACCTGAGAGACTAGGCTCACTCAAATCTGGCACAATAGGGTCATTACTGAGAACAAAAATGAGGGAAGCTTAGAAGAAGGACTGCACAACCACTGTTCACAGAGTTCTTGGTCAAATAAAGCATCCCACTGAGCAATTCAGCAGATATTTATTAAGCTGCTGTATGTACTAAACACTGTGCAAGATGCAGCAATAAAGAGGTGAACCTGATAATGTTCCCCACGCTGCAGGGCATCAACCCAAGTTAGTACTTTAGAATCATCATTATGAGAAAGTAAAGAATGTTGATTTCTTATTTAAAGATTTTCAAAATTAAAATAAACGTGTCCTCAGGTTCCTTGGAAAAGCAGCTGATTCCAGAGTTGGAACAGAAAATATATGTGGATCATCTTTTCAAATGAGAAATGAATGAAACAAACAAAGACCAAAGCTGTGTCAAAAAGATGCAGCAGCCAAGTGAAGGGTTCCCACTGCCATGCCATAGATGGGAACAATGTCAGCAAGGTTAAGTGCCTGTATTGAACTGAAAAGTCCCATGAGTTCACAATGACACTAAAAAAAAAACTGGTCACTGTTGGAGGATAGTATGGAGCCATACCATTAAAAACTTGCAAAGGAAAAAAAAAAAAAGCATCCATTTTGCCTGTCCTACATCATGATAACCAAATACAAGTTTCTCATTTTAGAAGTATTCTAGCTAATCAATGAAGAACAAATTACGTACAGAATGAGATTATCATTTTACAACCTCTAATGAAATAATGGGTCTTCACAATGATCTTCAATGGCTGCTAATATTACAAGAAAGAAAAAAAGACATTGCATGCCTCTTAACAGAAGAATACAAGACCAACTATGACGTACTCTTGGAGGGGTCGGGGTGGGGGGTCAACCCTGAATCTGATGAAGTCTTTAAACCTAAATAACAATTTACAAGAAATACAAGGGATGAAAGAACACCATGGGAATACAATCAGCCAAATTCAGGCTGGAAACAAGACATAACAAATGGCCCAGTTTCCTCAATAATAAATTATGAGAAGGAGCGGAAGAAGAGGAAGGGAGATGTCTGATATTAATGAATTATTGTTAATTTATTAAATATAATCATGGTACTATAATGATTTTCAAGAGTATATAGTTGAAATAATATGATACTGGAATTTGCAGTAAAAAAAAAACTGGGGGGAAGGTTCATAGAATTGTCTACAGTTACATATGAAATGAATTTGGCTATGAGTTCATTATACAGTCTAACTGCTGGCATAGTGGTTAAGTGCTTCGGTTGCTAACCAAAGGGTGGGCAGTTCAAATCTGCTAGGCGCTCCCTGGAAGCTCTATGGGGCAGTTCTACTCCGTCCTATAGGGTTGCTATGAGTCGGAATCGACTCGATGGCACCGGTTTTTTTTTTTTAACTGATAGGTACATAACCCAAAAAAAGACCAAACCCACTGCTGTCAAGTCAATTCCGACTCATAGCAACCCTATAGGACGGAGTAGAACTGCCCCACAGAGTTTCCAAGGAGCGCCTAGCGGATTTGAACTGCCGACCTCTTGGTTAGCAGCCATAGCACTTAACCACTACACCACCATAGGTACATGGAGGCTAATTATTCTATCATCTCCTGTATATATTTATAATATTCCTTAGTAAAAAGATTAAGACAAATAAAGCTGCCTTGAATCAATTTTGGGATAAAGCAGAATATAAATAAAAATTAAGAGATTTGGTATTATTAAAATGCTTTTTTAATGAGAGCAATATCTATCACTTAAGGACTCAAATCATGAAATAATTTTAATACACAATTATGTAGTAGTTAAGATTCAGAAATACACGGATAACGTTTTACAATTTCATAAGGACAATTACAGCCCATCTCATTTCAAAATTCCTAGATTTACTATCAATTATTTTGATTGTTTTAGGACAAGCATGTTCTGCATTGGTTCCAGTTAGTATGAAACAGAACCTATCTTACCCAGAGGGGCACGCGTGTGCTCGAGGGGCCTCTGCAGCTCCAAAGTCAAAGGAAGTGTTTGTGCATCTGCGTGTGCCTGAGTGTGCCTCTGTGCGCCTGTGTGCATGCTCATGAGAACACACGCATGTTTAATGCACGCTCTACTGTGGGGAAAAGAGCCAGGCTTTAGTCAAAAGGGTCTGTGAGCCAAAAACAGTTAAAAAAAAAAACCAAAAACTGGCTGACTTAGAAATGTGGACAGTCAGTTCTCACACGTAATAACCTCATTTCTAAGGATACAGCGCATCTTTAAAACAGAATCAATAATCCCTCTCAGAGTCACCTGCACATGCATTTGGCATGAGATCCAAATACACACCAAATTGCTGGAAGCTGACTAAATGAACTGTGGCTCTTTCCCATCTCACCTTTGCTCCTTCAGGAGCCTCTACCTACCTGACTCCCAGCCCACCCTCTCTGGTGAATAACTCCTACCCTTTAAAGAAAGGGAACTCAGCTATCTCTTCCTCCAGGAAGCCTTCCCTCACTGCTGCTGCCTTCTACTCTGTACCCTAAAGCTGGGTTGGGTATTTCCCACTGCCATAATACCCATGGCACAGGCATCTACACGTGTGCCTGTTTCCTGCACTGGGCTGGGAGTTCCAGGACCAGCCCACGGCGGGAGAGCAGCATGGACTGGAGCTGCCATCCCTATCTGCTTGGGACGCCCTGCACTATAAGCAGTGGGTAAGCGGCTCAGTAGTAGGAGTAGGAGAGGCAGCAATAATTGGATGCCAGTTTCCCTAAAGCCGGACGTGTGATGAGCGCAGTCTCTTTCCACTAGTAATCCACTTAAAGCCTTCTAAGCCTGTCTCTTTATCTCCCTCCTATCTGACTCCTGGCTGCTGCCTCCTCCTCCCCTTCTGCCAACCACCTCAACCCTACCACGACAAAAATCCCCTTCCCTCGCTGCTTTCTCTTCTCTCTGGAGGCTTTGTTTCCCTCACTTCAATCTCCACTACACCAGGACCTGCAGGGCCTTGTCATACATATGTTAAATACACCATAGTATATCTGTAGTTTTTTTGTATATACCAAATGGAGCTTTATATTTGAGATTTGTTGTTTAATTTTAAAGGAGATAGATATAATTTCACTAACTTGCTTTTAAACTAAGCCTTTTACTGGGATGAGGCAGGAGAAAGGTTTCCCAAACCTGTTTTAAATTATAAATATCAAAGTCTGCTTATAACAATTTTACAGCTTATAAAGTAATGATACACGTGTATGTCTTTGCACACACAGGCCCTGGTACATATCAGCACTCAATGTACTGGCTGCTATGATTATTCATTGTATTACTTACATTATAAGTAAAATGGTTTTCTATGTTAATAATCAAAATTTCATGGCATTTTAATACAAATAAAGTAAGCTTTGCCATAATTACATCTATTCTACAATGCCATACTTTCAATCCTGGAATGGAAATTAAACACTTTTTAACCCATCTCAGAGAACAGAACATTAATATCATATTAATGTTAATCCTTCTCAAGGGATAAATTCTTAAATCTGGTTGAATATGTACACTTGTAATTTTGAGTCTTTTACATCTTAATGTGCGTATCTTTTAATGTTTTCAGGTTATACATATCATACCACTTATTGCAAGCTTGTCATGTGTCAACAACCATGCAACTGTTGATGGACATCAATAACCTTGGTTATGAAATAACCAGATACAGTGCATTTCATTCTGAGCAATTTAAATTCTCGTTCCTCCTCTGAGATACGTCCCAAATGTAGCTGGGGCACCCGAGTGGGTGGACTTACTATTCTAGAGACAAGGGCCCAAGGCTCACAGAGGGGAAGAGAATTCAAGATCACAAAATCTGACCTACAGCCTGCACCCTTAGTGCCATGCCAGGCTGCCCCACTCTATTTCTGTACACGTTTTATTAGCCATGCTTTGTTAATCTACCATCAGAGGTGTGAGATAACCACCTTGTTTAAGAGAACATTTAACTCTCCTGTATAGTAAGTCCACCCACTCAGGGGTGCCAGCTACATTTGGAACGTATCTCAGAGGAGGAACACGAATTTAAATTTCTCAGAACGGAACGCAGTGTGAGTGTTTGCTGCTTATTTCATAAACAAGGTTATCAGATGTCCATTTCAAAAATCTTCTAGGTTAAAATTCCCACAACTACATCCGACAGTGCAAACCTTACGGATCCTACAGCCTGTTTTCTAGCTGCTGTGGCAAAGACCTCCAATTCGCCCTTGGGTGCGCCCTTCAGCCCAGCTTCCTGCCCAGGAGAGGGGCCGCTCTTCTGCAGCTCTTCTTCACCCTCCTCAGTGCCTATCAATCCCACCCCAGGGAAAGTCAGCAAATGGACAGACTGTTTCCCTTCTCCTCATAAAGTGCTTAAAAGACAAGACAACTGTTTGCTCGAAGCAAAAGGAAACCGGAAAACTGGCTGCAGCTCTGCACCGTGTCCACTCGTAGGGACACTGGGGGAGGGCGAGGGGGGGCTGTCACAGCAGGTATGCATCCCCTTTCCCACTAACAGAAATCTCACACAAGAGACAGCCATCGGCGGTTGTCTCAGGCAGGGAGTGGGGAAAATTACCTGAATACCTGTCTTCACCTTTTGTATTTTAAGCTAAGTGAGGGCATTAACTACTGAAAATAAATAAAAGTTTTGAAATAGAGAAAAATCTATGTAACAGTCAGATGACCAGAGAGCCCTGAACAGCCCTGTTACTGAGGAGCCGCTGGTGGAGCTAGTGGCCAAGGCACCCCTGCCCAGAGGTCCCCACACAGCACCCACTACACCATCTGGTCCAGAACTAGTTGGTGCCGTCACCCTTAATTTCTAACCCTCCATGAGCCTTTTCTTTTGTAAAATACAATTATAAAGGAATTACTAGAAAGATGAGCTGGCATGGAGATTTCCCATACTGTCAACTTGCTATAAAGCTTCTCAGCTTACCTTCACTCAGTACTTACCTTGCCACAGACCAGCAACAAACAGCTGTGGGGGGGGGGGTGCACAGGGTCCACAAACCATGCCTCTGGGCACTGGCTTAAGCAGGGAGCTGGGGGACACTTTCACTCCGGCTTCAGGGAGCAGCTGTCCTCCTGTGTGTGGGCTGCAGTAAAGCGTGAAGACTACACTGTGACCCCCTCCGCCCCCCAGCAAGGATGCACAGAGTGCATGCAGCTCGCTGTGGGCTCCTCAGCTTCACTCCTGGCTGCACTTTAGAAGCCCTGTTCGCGTTTTGAACGTCACAACTGACCCATCCACTGGACTTCAACTGCATTTTATCTTGTAACATTCATCAAGCTCCTCTGAATACAAAAGTACCTTATCTAAAACCATGTCATCTAAAATGATAACAAGGTTATTTAAATAAGGATTTCTAAGTCCAAAATGACCTTAGGGAATGTACAAAACGAGCTGAAGAATTAATTAGAAACTCTAATTCTCATTATAGTTGTTCTTAGTTGCTATTGAGCTGGCGCTGACTCACAGCAACCCCTGTGTACGACAGAGTGAAACGCTGCCCGGCCCTGCACCATCTTCACAACAGCTGCTGCTTGAATCCACTGTGGCAGCCACTGTGTATTCTGAGTGACTTCCAACCTAGGGGCTCATCACACAGCACTCTATCAGACAATATTCTGTTGTGACCCTTAGGGTTTTCCTTGGCTGATTTTCAGAAGCAGATCACCAGGCCTTTCCTTCTAATCTGTTTTAGTCTGTAAGCTCCACTGAAACCTGTTCACTGGTAATTGAGATATAGGTGGCATAGCTTCTAGCACCACGGCAACACACAAGCCACCACAGTAGGACAGACTAACAGACAGGTGCTGGTTTCATTATAGTAGTTCCAAACCACAGTAGGACAAACTGACAAACTGACAGACAGGTGTTGGTCTCATTATAGTAGTACCAAACAAAAACACAGAAACGAAACAAAAAAAAAAAAATTACTTCCAGAATGTACCATGCAGCACAGAGGGTGAAGAAATGGAGCACTCCACAGCCCCTGTCACACGGCAGCAGAAACTCTGCGGCCACCCTCTATGAGACAGTGGGTGGTTCTGAAAAGAAGAGCTGAAGGGCCATAAAGGAAATGGCTTTCTCAAAGAAGAAAGACAAAAATTACAGGGCAGTTCCTCCTAAATTATTCTCTAAGACAGACGACCAGCCAGCTTGCGTGGAGTTAATTTGCAAGAAGTGTCTAATGTGCTCAAGTTTGCTAAGTGACAGCTCCGGCACCATCCCAGAACCACGGCATTAGAGCTGCAAAGGTCTTGGGAGATCGCTGACCAGCACTCCCTAGAAGAAGCATGCTCTAGAAGTGAGTTTTGGAGCTTTTAAGGGTTCGACCTGCTTCTCTAGTTAATCTAAACCTAACTTCTCCTTGCATAGAGATGCTCTCCCTGGATGATTACCCACTCTTTCTCCGTGGTGTGATCAGTGATTCCTCAATTTCAGGACGCTCCCAAACCTCTGCTTTCCTGTCAACAGTGGCTCCCATTCATACTGCTTCTCTCAGACCCTGGGCCCATACTTCCCATCCATTCACGCATTTATCCACCATAACAGGTGCTTCAGCAGTGGAGCTGCGAATGCGAACTCATCAGAGGCCTGGCCCAAGGTTCCTCTAGCCTGGTAAGGAAGGCAAGCATGTAAAAAGTACTCACAGCAAAGGGGTCAAGCTGTAGTAGAGGTCATTACCAGCCAACTGGCACCAAAAAGGGGAAATGCTTTATTTCTTGGGAAGATCATGGAAGGCTTCCCGGAGCAATCGTATGAAAGCTGAGCGATTTGTAGGGAGCAGTCTCAGAGTGTCAGTGGGTACCACAGGAACTTGGGGGTAATCTGGGCAGAGATAAGAATATGACCTCTGATTGAAAAATGGGCAAAGGGCATGAACAGATACTTCATCAAGAGGACATTCAACAGAAGGGGCCACATAAACCAGAGACTACAGCAGCCTGAAACTGGAAGAACTAGATGGTGCCTGGCTACCACTGATCACTGCCCGGACAGGGAACACAACAGAGAATCCCTGATGGAGCAGGAGAACAGCGGATGCAGAGATCAAATTCTCATAAAAAGACCAGGCTTAATGGTCTGACTGAGACTAGAAGGACCTTGGAGGTCATGGTCCCCAGACCCTTTGTTAGCCCAAGACTGGAAACATTCCTGAAGCCAACTCTTCAAGAAGGGATTGGACTGAACTATAAGATAAATAATGATACTGGTGAGGAGTGAACTTCTTGGCTCAAGTAGACACATGAGACTATGTGGGCAGCTCCTGCCTGGAGATGAGATGAGAAGGAAAGGGGGACAGGAACTGGTTGAATGGACACAGGGGATACAGGGAGGGGAGGAGGAACGTGCTGTCTCATTAGGGAGAGCAGCTGGGAGCGCACGGTGGGGTGTGTATAAGTTTTTGTATGAGAGACTCACTTGATTTGTAAACTTTTACTTAAAGTACGATAAATAAATTTAATTAAAAAAAAAAACGGACATTCAAGCGGCCAACAAACACGTGAAAAGATACTCACCATCATTAGCCATTAGAGACACAAATCAAAACTACAATTAGATACCATCTTACCCCAGCAAAAATGGCACTGATTAAAAAAAAAGAAAACAACAAATGAGGATATGAGGAAATTGGAACTTTTATCCACTACTGGTAGGATTGTAAAATGGTACAACCACTATGGAAAACAGTACACCACTTGCTCAGAAAACTAGAAATATAACTACCTCATGATCTAGCAATCCCACTCCTATGTATATACCCTAGAGATCTAGTACAGAAAAACCTGCAGAAGCTGGAAACTGTGTAAGGGGAAACCTTTCAGAGAAAGAAAACTCAAATATTTTCTACTAATAGATAGCGATAGAAAAGTGGTAAGGCTGCATCCTGTCAAAGGCAGAAAACCTATGAGACCAGGAAAAACAAGGCAGTACCCTCAAGTTCTGACTCTCAGAGGTTTCACTGTACTAAAGACATAAACAGACATATGCATACCCATGTTCACCGTAGCATTAGTCACTCGCAATAGTCAAAAAATGGAAACAACCTATGTGCCCATCAACAAGTTAATAGGTATGCAAAATGTGGTACAAACATATAGTGGAAGTCCTTGAAACATCTTATAACATGAATGAATCTGAAGGACATCATGCTGAGTGAAATAAGTCAGTCTCAAAAGGACTGATACTGTATGACTGCACTTTTATAAGATAAGAACAGATATACATACAAAGGCCAGCACTCATTGGTGGTTACTAGGCATGGGTTGGGGAGGAGAAAGGGAAGCACTCTCGAGAGAGTAGACACTTGTTATTTTTGGTGATGGGAAAGACATCAAATGTGGGTGAAGTGCACACAGCTTGACCAGGGCAAATGATGTCACTAAGTGCACAAGACAAAGGGATTTTTTTATAAAGAGTATGACAAATATAATTTTTGCAACAACCAAAAAATGTGTGGTTACACAAATAGGTATATAGACACATAAGTGTGTGCGTATGAACATATGGGTATGTATGTGCGCACAGATAGATGTATCTATAGATATATGCACAAACAGGCATGTGTGCATACATGTACATTCATAAATACAGTAAACCACACAGGGGACACAGTTACAGATACTTCTCAGACATAATCAAACACCTCACAAGATTGGTTTCCTGGGTTTGAAGGCTTAGGAATATAGTCTTCTAGGACAATTTACTTAACTGGCATAATATAATTCATAAAGTACATGTATGTTCTATATCCCAATCTGGCCAGGAGTACCTGGGGCCTTGTAAGCTTATAAGCAGCCATCTAAGATACAACTACTGGTCTCTACTCATCCAGAACAAAACAGAAAGAAGGAAACCAAAGACTCAGAGAAGAAAGTAGTCTACAGGATTAATAGTTCACATGAACCACAGCTTCATCTACTGAGACCAGAAGAACTAGATGGTACCTGGCTATTGCTACTGACCATTCTGATCAGGGACACAATAGATGGATCCTGACAAGATGGGTGAAAAATGTGGAACAGAACTCAGATTCTTAAAAATTCTAGATTTACTGGACCAGTTGCAACAGAGGACTCCTTGAGACTATTGCCCTGAGATACACTTTAAATCTTAAACCAAAATTATCCCTTGAGTTTACCTTTTAGCTAAAAAACATACTGTCTCATAAAATAAAGAGTATCATCCATGAGCACTGACCTCCTTTAAAAACAATCATCTATATGAGACCAAACAGCCAAAAGTTACTGTAAAGCAAAAATGAGGAGGTAAGGGGACAGGGAAACTAGAGCGCTGGAAATGGTACAACCAGAACAGAATGAATGAGGATGATGACGTATTGTGAAAAATGTAACCAGTATCACTGAATAATTTGTGTAGAAATTGTTAAATGAGAACCTAATTTGCTGTGGAAATTTTCACCTTAAGCACAATAAAATATTATTTAAAAAACAAAAAAACAGGGGCATAGTTAAGGAAAGATATGGTGAGTTCCAGAAACTTCAAGTGGTACAAAAATGGCTGTGTTATAAGAAGCATACTGAGAAGCTGGGGAGCCTGAGGCTAGAAAGGCTTAAAGTGCTAGATCACAAAGGGCTTGGTACAGGGAGTTCATACCTCCTCCAGAGTAAGAACAAGCCTATTCAAAGGGTTTTTAAGCAGGAGTGAGCTGTTCAGATCGTCATTTCAGCCTGACCTCACTGGCAGCAAATGAATGGAAGAGGGAGAGACTGAAGGCACAAAGGCCAGGTAGGAGGGGATTGCAACAGCAGGTAGAACCAGGTGACTGAATATGGCAGTAGAGGACCAGAGGGGAATAAGCTACTAAAGTCATGTTAACTTGCAAACCAATTGCTGTCAGGTGGACTCTGACTCATGGCAACCCTGTGTGTCAGAGTAGAAATGTGTCGCATAGGATTTTCAATGGCTGATTTGTCAGAAGTAGATCATCAAGCCTTTCTTCTGAGGTGCCTCTTGGTGGACTTGAACCTCCAACCTTTCAGTTAACAACCCAGTACATTAACCGTGTGCACCACCATGGACTCTCAAAGCTATGTTAGTGGGATAAAATCAGTACAGCCTGCTAGTAAAGACATGAGGGGTGAAGAACACTGGGATGACTCCTAGATTTCTAACTGACTCGTGTAGAGATTGTGGTACTGCTTTGAATCAGGGTGGGGAAAACAAAGAAATGAACATGGGGAAGAGAGAGGCCAAAATCATCTTCACACGTGCAACAGGAGGTGCCTTGGAAACACCTAGATGGAAATGCTAAGGCATCTGGAATTAGGGACTGGAACTCAGGAAGCAAATCTGAGCTGGAGACTGCGCTCTGGGCCTCACAGAGTACTGAGTAGCTGCAGGGAAGACGCATCCACCTTCAAAGGAGGGCAGAATAAGGCAGTACTGATAGCAAGGTAGAAGAAAAACCAGCAGAGGGTGAAAGGTCCGGAAAAACAGTGCCCAGCATTGGTAACAGGTGCCAAAAAAAGGCAAGTTAAGACAAGGACAGAAATTATACTGGTTAAGCAATTAACAGTCACTGGTAATCTTAGCTAATAAAGTTTTACTGGGGTATGATGGGAAGAATAACCAGACACAGTGAGGTGAAAAGCACCTAAGAGATAAGAAAGTGGGCACAGTGACAGAAGCAGCTCAGCTCTGAAGCAAAGGCTAGGGTAATAACTGGATAGAGGGGAAGGTTTTCTGGTAGCCTTTACGGAACCCTAGAAACGGTCTATCCCTGTTGTCACAGATGATGAAATACTCCAATTCACATTTACTTCAGCTTTTGTAGCAGGGATCTCTAAAGCGGAACGCTAACTGGAGGGGGAACAATGGCCTTTAGGCATTGGTCTCAGACGACTTGGTATTTCCAGATAGGTTATAATGTTGGAAACCCTGGAAAGATGCCTAAAGTTGGAAACTATTTTTAATTTGCAACCTAGTTACTATCCTAATAAAAAATCCTAACGATGCTGCTTATAGGAGAAACAGATTTATTCTAAAAAGAGTGCACCAAGGAGTTTTTAACTGTTTTACACATAATTTTATAATTATGAGGAGCCTTAGTGGCACAGTGGTTAAAAGCTCAGCTGATGACCAAAAGGTCAGCAGTTCAAACCCACCAGCTGCTCTGTAAGAAAAAGATGTGGCAGTCTGCTCCCATAAAGATTACAGCCTTGGAAACCCTATCGGGCAATTCCACTCTGTCCTGCAGGGTCACTATGAGTCAGAACCGACTAGATGGCAATGGGTTTGGCTGGTTTTGGTTTTTCAGTTGTAGGAACAAGAAAGACCAGTGGTCAAACGTATTTTGTACCCTCCACTGGGTCTCGAAATTAACTCTGATATAAAAGGAATCATAAGTAAGGACCGCCTCAAGCAGCTCCGTAACAGCATGTTTATTTGGACATGCAGAGAAGAGTCGAGTATTCTCGTCAAAATTACAGCATGGCTTCAGGAAAAGAATTTCGGGTCAGGTGGATAAATGTTCAGAATGGTTCATTTAAGGCAGAAAAAGAATAAGTACTTACTCTGCGTCAGGCACTGCATCCTTAACATGTACTATCTCATTTAACCCTCGCCCTACCAGGCAGATGTAGTTACTACCCCCATTTTACCAATGAGAAAACGGGGGCACAGAGATGCTGAGTAACTGCCTCAAACACAGAACTAAAAATTAGCAGAGAGGAGATGTGAACACAGGAGTGTCTGCGTAACTTCAGAGTCTGGCTGAGGTGGGCAATGGGTCTTTATCCCCTGATCTGACTGGGGCTAGCTAAGGCGGATGATGGGTCTTTAACCCCTGATCTGATTGGAGGCTAGCTAAGGTGGATGACGGGTCTTTATTCCCTGATCTTATCTACAGGCTGGCTGAGGTGAGCAATGGGTCCTTATCCCCTGATCTGATTTAGAGGCTAGCTGAGGTGAGCAATAGGTCTTTATCCCCTGATCTGATTTAGAGCCTGGATGAGGTGGACAATGGGTCTTTATCCCCTGACCTGACTGGAGGCTAGCTAAGGTGGACGATGGGTCTTTATCCCCTGATCTGATGACAGGCAGGCGTACAGAATTGCTGGGTGCTCTTCTGTGCCTTTACACACACTCTCTCCCCAGTTAGTAAAGGACTGCTCCTGCACACAGCTTTCCTTGCCGGTTCATTCCGGCGCTCTGTACAGTTCTAGGTAAATGGTGAACCACTGGATAACCTTTAGATTTTCCAGTCTGCATCCAGAATATACTATTTGCTATAGATCAACACTGATGACCAATATCACAGCAAGAAGGAAGTAGACAAGCAGCTGTAAGCACACAGTAAGCTAAGGGTCAGACGGAAATACTGTAAAACCCTCCTGTGTAGTAGAATAAGGAAATGTGTCCATGTGAAACAAGAGGGTGGGTTCAGAAAAGTGCCAGCTGCCACCTGGACCATGACCTGCATATCCCATTAACGCTCCTTCCAGAACTATTTAAACAAGGTTCCAGTGTTTGTTCTGTAACATCTGCTAAGGCACAATCACCACCCACAGTGACAACCACGCCTGGACCTGCAGAGCCAATGTGGCTCTGGGCTACTCTTATCCCCAGATGATAAGATTTCCACTGGAGCCACTGGAGGCCTAGAGAGAAGGGGAAAAAAAAGGGGTAGGGGGAGGAAAAACTGTAAAAAGGAAGAAATGGGGGGAAGGGAGAAAACAAATAATTACGTAAGAGCAGTTGCTAAGAGACATTCACCCAGATGGATTCCCCAGGCACGCTAGATTTATGCTCACTCCTTACTTTCTTCACTATGAGTCCTTGGGCGATGCAAACAGTTAAGTCCTCAGCTGTTAACCTAAAGGTTGGAGGTTCAAGCCTACCCAGAGGTGCCTCAGAAGAAAGGCCTGGCAATCTACTTCCAAAAAGCAGCCATTGAAAGTCCTATGGAACACAGTTCTACTCTGAAACACATGAGGGCACCATGAGTCAAGGTAGATTCTCTAGCAACTGGTTTGTTTTTTGCAGGGTTTTTTTTTTTTTTTTTTACTGTCTTCACTAGCACTTTCTAATACTGGAAATACTGGGCCGCTGCCATCACTCAGTGATGGAACAGGCTGTCACTAGTGATGCTTTGGAAATAACACAGCTGCCTTGTCAATCACAGCCTCCACGGGACTCAATGGCCTCGATGGTCCTACCAGTGGATCAATTCCTTAAATCTTTCTCAAACACAAACAACACTTAACGTTATCCACATTAGTCAAAGTCCTACTAAATCCTAGTTTCCATCATGCACGCTGTAAACTTTAACTCAGGAAAGCTAAAGGAAATTTTAAATGCGTTTGTTCTAGATGTATATCTATTTCTCAACATGTATATTTAGAAAGAAGAAAAACTAAAGCCCATAAAGGGTACAGGATCCGCCCTGTTCAAAGAGCTAAGTAGTGATTTCAGGTTTCCTGGACTCAAAC
Source organism: Loxodonta africana (assembly GCF_030014295.1). NCBI lineage: Eukaryota > Metazoa > Chordata > Mammalia > Proboscidea > Elephantidae > Loxodonta > Loxodonta africana. Next base: position 40,500,991 of record NC_087342.1, read on the forward strand.
CTAAGCCCTCCACTAACCGCTACTGCCTACACAGAACCCTTCTGAGAGTTCCAGTTTCATCTCCCCAGTCACTAGCCTGGTCAGATAAAAGAATTCCTTTTAAAGTACTCTCTTGTTTTTAGCCATTAAAATCAATGTTCTCATCATACCAGTCTGACAATAGCATAAACTTTTGATTATGCTTAAATAGGTTAAAATCTATACGTTCAAACATCAGTAAAGACTAAAAGACAACTCAATGGGATGAAAATACTAAATGAGCTAAGATAATTAAAAACTTCCTAAATGAGTCAAAATCACAAAACAGAAGATGGGGCACAATAAAATTCGAGCAAACAGTTAAGTATTTGACTACCAGCCTAAAAATTGGTGACTTGAACCCACCAGAGGTGCCTCAGAAGATAGGCTTGGCGATATGTTTCCAAAAACCCTATGGAGCACCTCTACTCTGCACGCAAGGGGTCTCCATGAGTCAGAACTGACTCAATGGCAACTAACAACATAGTACACAAAAAAGGTAAAAGAAAAATACGAAGAGGCAGCTCAATAGTTGTTTAACTCCTCCTACTTCTCTTTCCCAGGTTTATATTCAAAAATAGAAAGGCAAAACCCATTATATATTATCACTTCCCCTCAAAAACAACCCCCAAAATCTTCCCATCTATCAAGGAGAAAGTCACCCAATACATTTAACATTGTTTCTCTCTTTTTTTGTATTTTTTTCATATCACCCTGGGTTGACCAACCTCACAAAACCAGCTGCGTGCCTGGGCCAACAACATAATGAGAAGGTGACAAGAAAGAGTACCTGGTCGAAACTCTTTTAAGTTCTGTCCCCACCCAAACCAAAACCAAACCTATTGCTGTCCAGTCTATTCTGAGCTCCCAAAACTTGATTTCTGTTTCAAGTTCCCAAGGTGAAGTTGAAACAACACAGCAATGATCTGCATATCCCTTCTAAGCACTCTGATACCTAGACAATTGCAGAAACAGCTCTAAGGATTAACCGGGGCATCCGACTCAACTAAGCTTTTGCTGGCATTCTTTGTGAGCTATGAAAACTGCCTAAGGATCTGCCCAGCATGCCAAAGGAAGTGGCGAAAGTGAAATCTCAATCAACTAACTAATGTCTAGCAAGCCCCTTTTATTGTGCTCACTATCAAATGGGCACCAGGAAGACCAAGCATCCTAAAGCCCAGTAATTCCAGATTCTCCCAGATGGCCCTAGTTTCAAATATTCAGTCCCATTATAGATCATATAGGAGTCTCTGGGTGGCATAAATGGTTATGTGCTCAACTACCAGCCGAATGGTTGTAGTTCGAATCCACCCAAAGGCACCTCAAAAGACAGTCCTGGTGATCTGCTTCTAAAAAGTCTCCACTTTGAAAATTGTACGGAGCAGTTCTACTCTGTACACATAGCGTCGACATGAGTCGGAATTGACTCAACAGCAACCAACAACAATACAGATCATGTAGGTTCCTGTATGGCACGAATGGCTAAGCAATTGGCTGCTAATTAAAAAGTTGGCAGTTCAAATCCATCCAGAGCCACCCTGGAAGAAAGGCTTGGCCATCTTACTTCCAAAAGATTACAGCCTTGAAAACCCTATGGAATAGCTCTGCTCTGACACACTTGGGGGCACCATAAGTTGGGAAAAACTACACGGCAACTTTTTTTTAATAAATCATATATAAACGAGATCACGAGTCCAGCTCAGGGATCCAGAGAAATTGTCACCACAGGTATGAGATGATCCCTATTCCCAGGAATCTTATATTTCAGTTGTGAGAATCAAAAAATAATATTAAATGGTAGTTCCCAAATGTTGTCTATGGATTAATACCAATCCATGACAAATTTTTAACCCATTCTTTGGCAAAACAAGAAAAACAGATATATTGAAGCTAAAAGTATACAGTTTGGTGGCTGCTCTTTATTCCGAGCACATGCCGTTCTGACATTTTAGTGTGTTAAATGTCTTTTTTTTTTTAACGAAATGTCTGTGGTATCCGGTAGTAATTTGCTATCCCTAAGATTTTTACTTAAAAAATAAAAACTTGGCTACCCTATGATCAATCGCCAGTTTTTATTGGTCTATGAAATCCAGAAGTTTGGGAACTACTGATATTCAAGATTCTTATTCACTCATTCCCTTAGACTCAAAAACAAGAAAACAGCAAGAAACACCTTATGCTCAATTCCAATGCCATTCCTGAAACATCAAACCACAATACTCTCTGTTTCTCAGCACTCCTGGGTACATACCCAAAAGAACTGAAAATGGGTTTCAAACAAAAACCTGTATACAAATATTCATAGCAGCAGTATTCACAAAAGACAGAAGATGTAAACAGCCCAAAAGTCCATCAACAAAATAAACAAAATGTGCTGTATCCACACAGCAGAATATTATTCAGTCAGAAAAAGGCAGGAGGTACTGATACATGCTACAGCATGGGTGACCCTTAAAGCAGTCACATACAAAAGGTCACAATTTGAGACAACACAAAAGGTCACAACTTGAAACAACACAAAAGGTCACTGTTTGAAACAATAGGGTGGGGCCAAGACGGTAGTCAGATGCTTTCAATGGTCCCTCTTACAACAAAGACCTGAAAAAACAAGTGAATCAATTATTTATGACAACTTAGGAGCCCTGAACACCAAAGACAAAGTTGAGGAATCGGACTGAGTGGCAAGGGAAGGGAGAAACAGTTCAGAAGCAGTGAGGAGTAGCCAGACTTGACCTGGTGAGAATCAGCACCCCGCAGGCCAATTCCGCTGGCATCAGCGGTGAGGTAAACAGCGACACTCAGGATGCGTTTTCCACATTGGGAGAGACTGAGAGGCAGGAAGTCCACTCAAGACTCCAGAACCAGAGAAAAGCACCACTCAATTGGCAAAAGATAAGTACATGCATCTGACCTACCACGCAGTTAAAAATACATCGCTTTGGGATTACTTCTGAAGATGGCGGACGAGGTGGACACTACTGCGGATCCCTCTTGCAACAAAGACTCGGAAAAACAAGTGAATCGATCACATACATAACAATCTACGAACTCTGAACAACAAACACAGACTTAGAGATGGAGAACGAACAAATACAGGCAGACAGCGATCGTTTTCAGAACCAGGAGCCAGCATACCAGGCAGGTGACCTTCGGACCCTGATCTGGGGCAGAGCCCAGAGGGGCAGACGGCACAGACAAAGGGGCCCAGCCCTACACCCCTAACTCATCCCGGGAGGGAGCCTAGCTGGTTGGCGCGGGCGGTGTAGCGGCGCAGCCGGTAAGAGAAGCACCCGGGAGGCAGTGACTGATCTTGGAGGAGGAAGAGCAGCGTCCCAGCCGGGGAGCCGTCCCGCCAGGAGTTTGGCGGGAAGCGGGCACGGCACGAGCGTGGGGATCAGCCATATTTCCCTAAAGCGACCCAGGGGGCGGGCCGAGCCGTTCGTGCGGGTGTTGCCGACCAAGTTCGCGCAAGTGGTGCGGCGTACCGGAGGGAGAAGTCCCCCGGAGGAAGTGACTGGTCTCCAAGCGGGGAGAGCAGCATCCCAGCCGGGGAGCCGTCCCACTGGGATGGTGACAGGCGTGCGTGGAGCGTGAGCTCGGGGACCAGTTATATTTCCCTGAATTGGCCCCGGGGGCGGGCCCATCCGTTCGTGCGGGCATGCCCACCCAGTTCGCGCGAGCGGAGCAACGCGCCGGAAGGAGAAGTCCCCGAGAGGAAGTGACAGGTCTTGGAGCAGGGAGAGCAGTGTCCCAGCCAGGGAGCCGTCCCGCCGGGATATTGGCAGGTGCGGGCGGAGCGTGAATGCGGGAATCAGCTTTATATTCTGAGGTGCTACACTCCTAGCTCTCTGATCCCTCCCCCACCCTCCCCAGGCGGCTCCATTGACATCTGAATACCCTGAGCCAGAGGGAGAATTCAGATAGGGATCTGACTGCATTTTTTTTTAGCTGATTACCTGGAAAAAATAGTTTCCCAGTGATGGCTCGGAGACAGCAGTCCATATCAAACCACATAAAGAAACAGACCATGACAGCTTCTCCAACCCCTCAAACAAAAGAATCAAAATCTTTCCCAAATGAAGATACAATCCTGGAATTATCAGATACAGAATATAAAAAAATAATTTACAGAATGCTTCAAGACATCACAAATGAAATTAGGCTAACTGCAGAAAAAGCCAAGGAACACACTGATAAAACTGTTGAAGAACTCAAAAACATTATTCAAGAACATAGTGGAAAAATTAATACGTTGCAAGAATCCATAGAGAGACAGCATGTAGACTTCCAAACGATTAACAATAAAATTACAGAATTAGACAACGCAATAGGAAGTCAGAGGAGCAGACTCGAGCAATTAGAATGTAGACTGGGACATCTGGAGGACCAGGGAATCAACACCAACATAGCTGAAAAAAAATCAGATAAAAGAATTAAAAAAAATGAAGAAACCCTAAGAATCATGTGGGACTCTATCAAGAACGATAACTTGCGAGTGATTGGAGTCCCAGAACAGGGAGGGGGGACAGAAAACACAGAGAAAATAGTTGAAGAACTCCTGACACAAAACTTCCCTGACATCATGAAAGACCAAAGGATATCTATCCAAGATGCTCAGCGAACCCCACTTAAGATTGATCCTAAAAGAAAAACACCAAGACGTATTATCATCAAACTTGCCAAAACCAAAGACAAACAGAAAATTTTAAAAGCAGCCAGGGAGAAAAGAAAGGTTTCCTTCAAGGGAGAATCAATAAGAATAAGTTCAGACTACTCAGCAGAAACCATGCAGGCAAGAAGGGAATGGGACGACGTATACAGAGCACTGAAGGAGAAAAACTGCCAACCAAGGATCATATATCCAGCAAAACTCTCTCTGAAATATGAAGGAGAAATTAAGATATTCACAGATAAACACAAGTTTAGAGAATTTGCAAAAACTAAACCAAGACTGCAAGAAATGCTAAAGGAGATTGTTTGGCCTGATGACCAATAATATCAGGTACCAGCACAATACAAGGCCACAAAACAGAACGTCCTGATATCAACGCAACTCAAATAGGGAAAGCACAAAAACAAAAAAATTAAGATTAATTCTAAAAAATAAATAAATAAACAAAATAATACACATAACAGGGAATCATGGAAATCAATAGATAAACGATCACAATAATCAAAAAGAGGGACTAAAGATAGGAGGCATTGAACTCCCAGATGGAGAGTGATACAAGGCGATATAGAACAATACAAGTTAGGTTTTTACTTAGAAAAACAGGGGTAAATAACAACGTAACCACAAAAAGGAATATCAATTCCATAACTCAAAAAAAAAGCCAACAAAAACGTAACAACTCAACTAACATAAAGTTAAACATTATGAGAATGAGGATTTCACGATCTACTAAGAAAACCGTCTCAGCACAAAAAAGTATGTGGAAAAATGAAATGGCCAACAACCCACATGAAAAGGCATCAAAATGACAGCACTGAAAACTTATTTATCTATAATTACGCTGAATGTAAATGGACTAAATGCACCAATAAAGAGACAGAGAGTCACGGAGTGCATAAAGAAACACGATCCATCTATATGCTGCCTACAAGAGACACACCTTAGACTTAGAGACACAAACAAACTAAAACTCAAAGGATGGAAAAAAATATATCAAGCAAACAATAAGCAAAAAAGAAGAGGAGTAGCAATATTAATTTCTGACAAAATAGACTTTAGACTTAAATCCACCACAAAGGATAAAGAAGGACACTATATAATGATAAAAGGGACAATTGATCAGGAAGACATAACCATATTAAATATTTATGCACCCAATGACAGGGCTGCAAGATACATAAATCAAATTTTAACAGAATTGAAAAGTGACATAGACACCTCCACATTTATAGTAGGAGACTTCAACACACCACTTTAGGAGAAGGACAGGACATCCAGTAAGAAGCTCAATAGAGACACGGAAGACCTACTTACAACAATCAACCAACTTGACCTCATTGACTTATACAGAACCCTCCACCCAACTGCTGCAAAATATACTTTTTTTTCTAGTGCACATGGGACATTCTCTAGAATAGACCACATATTAGGTCATAAAACAAATCTTTGCAGAGTCCAGAACATCGAAATATTACAAAGCATCTTCTTAGACCACAAGGCAATGAAGCTAGAAATCAATAACAGAAAAACTAGGGAAAAGAAATCAAATACTTGGAAAATGAACAATACCCTCCTGAAAAAAGACTGGGTTATAGAAGACATCAAGGAGGGAATAAGGAAATTCTTACAAAGCAACGAGAATGAAAAGACATCCTATCAAAACCTCTGGGACACAGCAAAAGCAGTGCTCAGAGGCCAATTTATATCGATAAATGCACACATACGAAAAGAAGAAAGAGCCAAAATCAGAGAACTGTCCCGACAACTTGAACAAATAGAAAGTGAGCAACAAAAGAACCCATCAGGCACCAGAAGAAAACAAATAATAAAAATTAGAGCTGAACTAAATGAATTAGAGAACAGAAAAACAATTGAAAGAATTAACAAAGCCAAAAGCTGGTTCTTTGAAAAAATTAACAAAATTGATAAAGCATTGGCTAGACTGACTAAAGAAATACAGGAAAGGAAACAAATAACCCGAATAAGAAACGAGAAGGACCACATCACAACAGAGCCAAATGAAATTAAAAGAATCATTTCAGATTACCATGAAAAATTGTACTCTAACAAATTTGAAAACCTAGAAGAAATGGATAAATTCTTGGAAAAATACTACCTACCTAAACTAACACATTCAGAAGTAGAACAACTAAATAGACCCATAACAAAAAAAGAGATTGAAACGGTAATCAAAAAACTTCCAACAAAAAAAAGTCCTGGCCCAGACGGCTTCACTGCAGAGTTCTACCAAACCTTCAGAGAAGACTTAACACCACTACTACTGAAGGTATTTCAAAGCATAGAAAAAGATGGAATACTACCCAACTCATTCTATGAAGCTACGATCTCCCTGATACCAAACCAGGTAAAGACATTACAAAAAAAGAAAATTATACACCTATATCCCTCATGAACATAGATGCAAAAATCCTCAACAAAATTCTAGCCAATAGAATCCAACAACATATCAAAAAAATAATTCACCATGATCAAGTGGGATTTATACCAGGTATGCAAGGCTGGTTTAATATCAGAAAAACCATTAATGTAATCCATCACATAAATAAAACAAAAGATAAAAACCACATGATCTTATCAATAGATGCAGAAAAGGCATTTGACAAAGCTCAACACCCATTTATGACAAAAACTCTTACCAAAATAGGAATTGAAGGAAAATTTCTCAACATAATAAAGGGCATCTATGCAAAGCCAACAGCCAATATCACTCTAAATGGAGAGAACCTGAAAGCATTTCCCTTGAGAACGGGAACCAGACAAGGATGCCCTTTATCACCACTCTTATTCAACATCGTACTTGAAGTCCTAGCCAGGGCAATTAGGCTAGACAAAGAAATAAAGGGTATCCAGATTGGCAAGGAGGAAGTAAAGCTATCACTATTTGCAGATGACATGATCGTATACATGGAAAACCCTAAGGAATCCTCCAGAAAACTACAGAAACTAATAGAAGAGTTTGGCAGAGTCTCAGGTTATAAAATAAACATACAAAAATCACTTGGATTCCTCTACATCAACAAAAAGAAAACCGAAGAGGAAATAACCAAATCAATACCATTCACAGTAGCCCCCAAGAAGATGAAATACTTAGGAATAAATCTTACCAAGGATGTAAAAGACCTATACAAAGAAAACTATAAAACTCTGCCACAAGAAATTCAAAAGGACATACTTAAGTGGAAAAACATACCCTGCTCATGGATAGGAAGACTTAACATAGTAAAAATGTCTATTCTACCAAAAGCCATCTATACATATAACGCACTTCCAATCCAAATACCAATGTCATATTTTAAGGGGATAGAGAAAAAAATCACTAATTTCATATGGAAGGGAAAGAACCCCTGGATAAGCAAAGCATTACTGAAAAAGAAGAAGAAAGTGGGACGCCTCACTCTACCTGATTTCAGAACCTATTATACAGCTACAGTAGTCAAAACAGCCTGGTACTGGTACAACAACTGGCACATAGACCAATGGAACAGAATTGAGAACCCAGATATAAATCCATCCACGTATGAGCAGCTGATATTTGACAAAGGACCAGTGTCAGTCAATTGGGGAAAAGATAGTCTTTTTAACAAATGGTGCTGGCATAACTGGATATCCATTTGCAAAAGAATGAAACAGGACCCATACCTCACACCATGCACAAAAACTAACTCCAAGTGGATCAAAGACCTAAACATAAAGAATAAAACAATAAAGATCATGGAAGAAAAAATAGGGACAACCCTAGGAGCCCTAATACAGGGCATAAACAGAATACAAAACATTACCAAAAATGAGAAAGAGAAACCAGATAACTGGGAGCTCCTAAAAATCAAACACCTATGCTCATCTAAAGACTTCACCAAAAGAGTAAAAAGACCACCTACAGACTGGGAAAGAATTTTCAGCTATGACATCTCAGACCAGCGCCTGATCTCTAAAATCTACATGATTCTGTCAAAACTCAACCACAAAAAGACAAACAACCCAATCAAGAAGTGGGCAAAGGATATGAACACACATTTCACTAAAGAAGATATTCAGGCAGCCAACAGACACATGAGAAAATGCTCCCGATCATTAGCCATTAGAGAAATGCAAATTAAAACTACGATGAGATTCCATCTCACACCAACTAGACTGGCATTAATCCAAAAAACACAAAATAATAAATGTTGGAGAGGCTGCGGAGAGATTGGAACTCTCATACACTGCTGGTGGGATTGTAAAATGGTACAACCACTTTGGAAATTCATCTGGTGTTATCTTAAACAGTTAGAACTACCATACAACCCAGAAATCCCACTCCTCGGAATATACCCTAGAGATACAAGAGCCTTCACACAAACAGATATATGCACACCCATGTTTATTGCAGCTCTGTTTACAATAGCAAAAAGCTGGAAGCAACCAAGGTGTCCATCAACGGATGAATGGGTAAATAAATTGTGGTATATTCACACAATGGAATACCACGCATCGATAAAGAACAGTGACGAATCTCTGAAACATTTCATAACATGGAGGAATCTGGAAGGCATTATGCTGAGCGAAATGAGTCAGAGGCAAAAGGACAAATATTGTATAAGACCACTATTATAAGTTCTTGAGAAATAGAAAAAACGGAGAAGAACACATACTTTTGTGGTTACAAAGCGGGGAGGGAGGGAGGGAGGGAGGGAGAGGGTTTTTTATTGATCAATTAGTAGATAAGAACTGCTTTGGGTGAAGGGAAAGACAACACTCAATACAAGGAAGGTCAGTCTAATTGGACTGGACTAAAAGCAAGGAGGTTTCCAGGATAAAATGAAAGCTTCAAAGGTCAGCGGAGCAGGGGCTGGGGTCTGGGGAACAAGGTTTGAGGGGACTTCTAAGTCAATGGGCAAAACAATTCTATTATGAAAACATTCTGCATCCCACTTTGAAATGTGGCGTCTGGGGTCCTAAATGCCAACAAGCGGCCATCTAAGATACATCAATTGGTCTCAACCCACCTGGAGCAAAGGCAAAGGAAGAACACCAAGGTCACACGGCAACTAAGAACCCAAGAGACAGAAACGGCCACATGAACCAGAGACCTACATTATCCTGAGACCAGAAGAACTAGTTGGTGCCTGGCCACAATCGATGTCTGCCCTGTCAGGGAGCACAACAGACAACTCCTGAGGGAGCAGGAGACCAATGGGATACAGACCCCAAATTCTCATAAAAAGACCATACTTAATGGTATGACTGCGACTAGAGGAATCCCGGAGGCAATGCTCCCCAGACCTTCTCATGGCACAGGACAGGAACCATCCCCGAAGACAACTCATCAGGCATGAAAAGGACTGGTCAGCGGAGGGGAGAGAGATCCTGATGAAGAGTGAGCTAATTAAATCAGGTGGACACTGGAGAGTGTGTTGGCAACTCTTGACTGGAGGGGGGATGGGAAGATAGAGAGAGAGGGAAGACGGCAAAATTGGCACGAAACGAGAGACTGAAAGGGCTGACTCAATAGGGGGAGAGCAAGTGGGAGAAGGGAGTAAGATGTATGTAAACTTACATGTGACAGACTGATTGGAATGGTAAATGTTCACTTGAAGCTTAATAAAAATTAATTAAAAAAAAAATACATCGCTTTCGGGAAAATCTCTCTCCCATTTATCAACCACCTCCCCAATCTGCACTGGGCCCCAGGCCAACTTCAGAGATTGCCACTTCCCCTAGGGCCCATCACGCACCCTGAGCCATTCCCCCGGCCTTGGAGGGGGAATAAATTAACAAACACTGAAAAATAATCTGCCAGCTCCCCTAAGCTGGGAACTCAGGGCAGAAATAGCTCCTTTGTCTAGGCATAAGAATAAGAGGTCCACGGACTTTGAATGCCTTTCCCACCTACATAGACATATGTAGGCCCATTTCAACACCATAGGCCCTCATAAGCACAGTACAGCAAGGTATATACCTGAAGTTTAACTCCAACTGTTTCAGCTTCATAGTGGTTTGGCTAGTTCATGTCATTTGACACCACAGGGTCCTCAACTATCCACATCAGGAGCCTGAGGACTGGTGGCTCCACCCACGCCACCTAGCAACCCACAACAGGGGTCCAAGAATAAGTGGTGCCTCCCGGTACTTACAGCCAACAGCACTGGGGGCCCACAGTCTGGCTACAAAACAAACCCACCTACGTGCTCTAAGGAACAGGAAAATACTTTCCTCCCAGGCACTCGGGGGCAGCTGTCACCCCCTGCACTGCTCAGAGCATGAAGCCCTACTGCAGCCAGATATCTGTGCCTATACCAATCACCCTTGCCTGTCTAGGACTGCAGGTGAGAGCCTACACCACACACTTGGTGACAGACTACCTGGACATCTGAGCTGAATCCATATAAGAAAAGTAAATGGACTCCTGGGCTTACATACCTAGTAACAGCTCTAACCACCTGATGACAGGGCAGTAGAGCTTCAAAGGTGCCAATAATCAAACCAGCTCACATAAGGCCCCTAAATGGGCATAGCAAAACAAAACAAAAAAGAAGCTAGGACACAGTAAGCCAACATAAGATAAATAAATACAATAACTTATTGAAGGCTCAGAGACAACACTCAATATCAAATCACATGAAGAGGCAGATCATGATGACTTCAGCAAGCTCCCAGAACAAAGGGTCAAGAAATCTTCCAGAGGAGGATAACACCTTGGAATTGCCAGAGGTAGAATAGAAAAGATTAAAATACAGAACTCTTCAAGAGATCAGGAAGGAGATTAAGCAAAACACAGAACATGCCAAGGAACACACATATAAAGCAATAGAGGAACTTAAAAAGATTATAGAAGAGCATAATGAGACATTTAAGAGGCTGCAAGAATCCATAAAGAGACAGCAAACAATAAACCAGAAGATTAACAATAAAGTTTCAGAATTAGACAACTCAACAGGAAGTCAAAGAAGCAGAATTGAGGCAATGAAAGTCAGAATTAGTGAGACTGAAGATAAAGCACTTGACACCAACTTATTTGAGGAAAAATCAGATAAAAGAACTCAAAAAAATGAAGAAACCCTAAGAATTATGTAGGACCCTATCAATAGGAATAACTTATGAGTGACTGGAATACTAGAACAGGGGAGGATAACAGAAAATACAGAGAGAATTGCTGAAGATTTATTGGCAGAAAACTTCCCTGATATGAAAAGATACCTACCCAAAATGTTGATAAAACCCCACACAAGGTAGATCCCAAAAGAAAGTCACCAGAACATATTACAATCAAACTTGCCAAAACAAAGGATAAAGAATTTTAAGAGTAGCTAGGGATAAACAGGAAACCCTGGTGGCATAATGGTTAGGTGCTATGGCTGCTAACCAAAGGGTCGGCAGTTCAAATCTACCAGGCACTCCATGGAAACTCTATGGGGCAGTTCTACCCTGTCCTATAGGGTCGCAATGAGTCGGAATCAACTTGGCGGCACTGGGTTTGATTTTGGTTTTTTTGAGAGGGGGGGATAAACAAAAAGTCACCTACAAAAAGAGTCAGGCTACTCAGGAGAAACCATGCAGGCAAGAAGGCAACGGGATGACATACACAAAGCCTTGAAGCAAAAAAATTGCCAGCCACAAATTATACATCCAGCAAAACTGTCTCTCGAACATGATGGCGAAATTAGAGCATTTCTAGACAATCAAAAGTTTAGGGAATCTGGTAAAACCAAACCAAAATTACAAGAAATACTAAAAGGAGCCCTCTGGTTAGAAAATCAATAACATCAGATAACAACCTAAGCCTAGAACACAGGACAGACCAACCAAATATCAACCCAGATAGGGAAATCACAAAAACAAATCAAAGCTAAAACACTCAAAAGGGGGAAACAGAGACGTCATTATATTAAAGATAACAACATTAAATCAAACAACAGGGACTAAGAAATATAGTCATAGACCTTTCATACGGAGAGGAAGTCAAGGCTATATAAATAAAAGAGCTGGTTTAACTTAGAAAAACAGGGGTAAATATTAAGGTAACCACAAAGGAAACTAACAATCCTATGTGTTAATATTATATATATATACACACACACACAGACTCAGCAAACACAAAATCAACAATAATGAAAAAGATGAAAAGACAATATATAAAGAGAAACGACTCAGCACAGAAAATTAAGTGGAACATATGTCAACAACACACACAAAAAAAGACATCAAACTGACAGCACTAAACTCATATCTATCAACAATTATGCTGAATGTAAATGGACTAAATGCACCAATGAAGAAACAGAGAGTGACAGAATGGATATAAATAAATCTATATGCTGCCTACAAGAGACAATCTTAGACTTAAAGACACAAACTAAAATGCAAAGAATGGAAAAAATATATCAAGCAAACAACAATAAAAAAAGAGCAAGAGTGGCAATACTACTCTCTGACAAAATAGACTTTCATCTAAAATCCACCACAAAGGATAAGGAAGGCCACTACATACTGAATAAACAATATACCAGGAGGACATAATCATAATAAATATTTATACACCCAATAACAGGGCTTCAAGACACATAAAACAAACTCTAACAGCATTGAAAAGAGAAATAGGCAGCTCCACAATAATAATAGGAGACTTCAACACATCACTTTTGGTGAAGGACAGAATATCCACAAAGAAACTCAATAAAGACATGGAAGATCTAAATGCCACAATCAACCAACTTGACCCTATAGACATATATAGAACACTCCACCAATGGCAGCCAGGTATACTTTCTTTTCCAACGCACATGGAACATTCTCCAAAATAGAACACATATTAGGCCATAAAGCAAGCCTTAACAGAATCCAAAGCATTGAAATATTACATAGCACCTTTTCTAACCATAAAGCGATAAAAATAGAAATCATTTACAAATGCGGCAAGGAAAAAAAAATCAAACACATGGAAATCAAACACCACCTTGTTCAAAAACTACTGGGTTATAGAAGAAATTAAGGATGGGATAAAGAAATTCGCAGAATCAAATGAGAATGAAAGCACATCCTACCAGAACCTTTGGGACACAGCAAAAGCAGTGCTCACAGGTCAATTTATAGCAATAAATGCACACATCGAAAAAGATGAAAGGAATAAAATCAAAACATTAACCTACAACTCAAACAAATAGAAAAAGAGAGTGGCAAAATAAGTTCTCGGGCACCAGAAGAAATCAAAAAATAAAAATTAGACCAGGATTAAATGAAATAGAGAATACAGAAACAATTAGAAGAGTTAACAAGAACAAAAGCTGGTTCTTTGAAAAGATCAACAAAATTGATAAATCACTAGCCAAACTCACAAAAGAAAAACAGGAGAGGAAGCAAATAACCTGAATAAGAAGAGAGATGGGAGATATCACAACAGAACCAACTGAAATTAAAAGAATCATAACAGAATACTATGAAAAACTCTAACAAATCTGAAAACCTAGAGGAAATGGACAAATTTCTAGAAACTCATTACCTACCAAAATTAACACAAACAGAGGTAGAACAGCTAAATAAACCTATAAAAAAAAGAAGAGATTGAAAAGGTAATTAAAAAACTCCCAACAACAACGACAAAAAAAACCCTGGCCCTGATGGCTTCACTGGAGAATTCCACCAAACTTTTAGAGAAGAATTAAAGATACTTCACCACTACTATTAAAGGTATTTCAGAGCATAAAAAAGGATGGAATGCTCCTAAACTCATTTTATGAAGCCAGCATAACCCTGATACCAAAACCAGGTAAGGACACCACAAAAAAAGAAAATTACAGACCAATATCCCTCATTAATATAGAGGCAAAAATCCTCAACAAAATTCTAGCCAATAGAATTCAACAATATATCAAAAAAGAATAATTCACCATGAACAAGTGGGATTCATACCAGGTATGCAGAGATAGTTCAACAATTTTTTTAAGAAAAACAACCAGTGTAATCCATCACATATATATAACAAAAGACAAGAACCACATGGTCTTATCAATTGTTGCAGAAAAGGCATTTGACAAAGGCTAACACCCATTCAGGATAAAAAAAAAAACTCAGCAAAATAGGAACATAAGGAAAATTCCTCAACCTAACAAAGGAAATTTATACAAAGCCAACAGCCAACATCATCTTAAATGGAAAGAGTCTGAAAGCATTCCCCTTGAGAAACAGGAACCAGATAAGGATGCCCTTTATCACCACTGTTATTCAACATTGTGCTGGAGGTCCTAGCCAGAGGGATTAGGCTAGAAAAAGAAATAAAGGGCATCCAAATTGGTAAGGAAGAAGTAAAAGTATCTCTATTTGTAGATGATATGATCTTATACAGAGAAAAACCAAAGAATCCACAGGAAAACTACTGGAACTAATAGAAGATTTCAGCAAAGTATCAGGACACAAGACAAACATACAAAAATAAGTTGGATTCCTCTACACCAACAAAGGGAACTTCCAAGAGGAAATCACCAAATCAACACCATTTGCGACAGCCACCAAGAAGATAAAATACTTAGGAATACATAACCAGAGACATAAAAGACCTACACAAAGAAAACTACAAGAAACTACTGCAAGAAACCAAAAGAGACCCACGTAAGTGGAAAAACATACCTTGCTCATGGATATGAGGACTGAACATTATGAAAAAGTCTATTCTACCCAAATCGATCTACAGATACAATGCAATCCTGATCCAAATTCCAATGGCATTTTTCAATGAGATGGAGAAACAAATGATCACCTTCATATACAAAGGGAAGAGATCCAGATAAGTAAAGCACTACTGAAGAGGAAAAACAAAGTCGGAGGCCTCACACTATCAGACTTTAGAACCTATTATACCACCACGGTTGTCAAAACAGCCTGGAACTGGTACAACAATAGATACATAGACGAGTGGAACAGAATTGAGAATCCAGACGTAAATACATTCATCTATGAGCAGCTGATATTTGACAAAGGCCCAAAGTCCATTAATTGAGGAAAAGACAGTCAGTTTAACAAATGATGCTGGCATAACTGAATATCTTTATCTGCAAAAAAAAATGGAACAAGACTCATACCTCACGAGATGCACAAAAACTAACTCAAAATAGATCAAAGATCTAAATATAAAATCTAAAATGATAAAGATCATGGAAGAAAAAATAGGGACAATGCTAGGAGCCCTAATACATGGCATAAATAGAATACAAAACATTACTAACAACACACAAACACCAGAAGAGAAACTAGATAACTGGGAGCTCCTAAAAATCAAACACTTATGCTCATCCAAAGACTTCATCGAAAGTAAAAAGACAATCTGCAGACCGGGAAAAAAAAATTTGGCTATGAAAAATCCTATCAGGGTCTAATCTCTAAAATCTACAAGATACCGCAAAACCTCAACAACAACAAGACAACCCAATTAAAAAATGGGCAAAGGATACGAACAGGGACTTCACCAAAGACGACATTCAGGCGACTAACAGGTACATGAGGAAACGCTCACTATCGCAAATCATAACTACAATGAGATACCATCTCACCCCAACAAGGCTAGCATTAATCAAAAAAAAACACAGTAATAAATGTGGGAGAGGTTGTGGAGAGATCGGAACACCTATACACTGCTGGCAGGAATGTAAAATGGTAATACCACTTTGGAAATCGATTTGGCGCTTACTTAAAAAGCTAGAAATAAAGTACCATACAATCCAGTAATCCCACTCCTTGGAATATATCCTAGGGAAATAAGAATCCTCACATGAATAGATATATGCACAGCCATGTTCACTGCAGCACTGTTCACAATAGTAAAAAGATGGAAACAATCTAGTTTCCCATCAACGGATGAATGGATAAATTATGGTATATTCACACAGTGGAATACTACGCAACGATAAAGAAAAACGATGAACCCACGAAACATCTCTTAACACGGATGAATCTGGAAGACATTATGCTCAGTGAAATTAGGCAGTCACAAAAGGCCAAATATTGTATGAGACCAGTATTATAAGAACTCAAGAAAAGGCTTAAACACAGAAGAAAACTTTTGATAGTTACGAGGGTGAGGAGTGAGAGAGATGGGTATTTCCTAACTAGATAGTAGACAGGAATTATCTTAGGTGAAGGGAAGGACAACACACAATACAGGGGAAGTTAGCACCACTGGACTAATCCAAAAGCTAAGAATTTTCCTGAATACAGCCAAACACTTCAAGGGACAGAGTAGCAGAGGTGTGAGTCGGGGAACCATGATTTCAGGGAACATCTAGGTCAACTGGCATAACAAAGTTTATTAAGAAAATGTTCTGCATCCCACTTTGGTGAGTGGCGTCTCGGGTCTTCAAAGCTAGCAAGTGGCCATCTAAGATGCATCAATTGGTCCCAACCCACCTGGAGTAAAGGAGAATGAAGAACACCAAAGACACAAGGCAAATATGAGCCCAAGAGACAGAAAGGGCCACATAAACCAGAGACTCCATCAGCCTGAGACCAGAAGAACTAGATGATACCTGGCTACCACCAATAACTGCCCTGACAGGAATACAACAGAGAGTCCCTGATGGAACAGGAGAAAAGTGGGGTACAGAACTCAAATTCTAGTAAAAAGACCAGACTTAATGGTCTGACTGAGATTGGGGCACCTCAGAAGCCTGTTAGCCCAAAACTAAAACTATTCCCAAAGTCAACTTTTCAGACAAAGATTAGACTGGACTCTAAGACATACAATGATACTTGTGAATAGTGGGCTTCTTAGCCCAAGTAGATACATGAGACTAAATGGGCAGCTCCTGTCTGGAGGACAGATGAGAAGACAGAAAGGGACTGGTGCTTGTTGAATGGACACGGGAAATACAGGGTGGAAAGGAGGAGTGTGCTGTTACATTATAGGGAGAACAACTAGGGTCATATAACAATGTGTGTATATATCTTTCTATGAGAAACCAACTTTAACTGTAAATTTTCACTTAAAGCACAATCAAAAATTCACAATTTAAACAATTCCACTTATGTGAAACATCCAGAATAGGCAAATCCATAGAGCTATAGTGCAGATTAGTGGTTACCAAAAGCTATGGGGAAAGGACAAATCCATGGTCTGTGCATTATTTTCCTATTGCTGTTGTAACAAATTAGCACAAACTTAGTGACTTAACCAACATAAATTTATCATAGTCCAATATACGTCTCAGTGGGCAAAACCAGGAGCCCTGGTGGTGCATTGGTTAAGAGCTCGGCTGCTCATCAAAAGGTTAGCAGTTCGAATCCACCAGCTGCTTCTTGGAAACCCTATGCAGCAGTTCTACTCTGTCCTATAGGGTTGCTGTGAGTCAGAAAGGACTTGACAGCAACGGGTTTGGTTTTGGCTTGGGCTAAAATCAGCGAGGTGGCAGGGATGAATTCCTTTCAGGAGGCTCTAGGGGAAAATCCATTTCCTTGCCTTTTCCAGCTTCTAGAGGCCTGAATTCCTTGGCCCCTGGACTCTGGTCCCCATCTTCAAGGCCTGCAGTGGTCAGTCGAGTCTTTCACAATGCCATCTTTCTGGATCTGACACTTCTGCCTCCCTCTTCCGCATTTAAGGAAACTCACGTTGAAGCTCCTCCCCCCATCGCAGATAATCTAGGATAATCTCCACAATCCAAAATCCTTAACTTAACCACAAACACAATCAGCAATTTGAACCTAAAATCGTACTAGCTACTCCATTCCAACAGCCCTTTGATCTTGCTAAGAAGTCACAACAGGCCTGACTTACCTAGAAAAAGCACAATACAAAATGCAAACTCTGCTTAACAAAACATGAAAACCAAAAAAAGACTTTAGGGACTATTTAATAAAATCTGAAAGACCTAAGATTTCCTACCCTGGGGACAAGGCCTATAAGCACAAGGTAAGCACTAGATAACCATTCTCATAAACAAAAGGAGCAATCTCTAGGTGAAGCTGAGAGAGCTGAAATTAGGCATAAAAGCGTTCAAATCAAAAAAAATAGTTTATGTTAACCCGGTGAGTAAATTAAAAACAAGTGATGGAATGTGTTCACACTAGAAGCCACATTAGGAAAGTAACATCATGATTGCTCAAGCTAATCCCACCTTCACTGCCAAATGCATCAAACGGGGCGGGGGGGGGGCAGGGACTGAGGTCATCTACCTCTGACACCAAATGTGTGGTGGATAACAAACCCCACTCCACACAACAACTGCGTTCTGTGGAGATCTCAGCTTCCCTTCCCTGGTCAGTCCAACCAGAGCTGCTCCACACAGCCCTTCTGTCTCACCCCCATTCACCGGGGCTAGGTCAGTGGGTAACAGCCCCTTCTCTGTTTTTTAGGTTTGATAATTCTTTGGAATGACTCACAAACTCCAGGGAAAGGGCAATCTTTAATCTAGCAAAAGAAAAGATACAAACAGGTGAGGTCTGGGAGGGGTTTTGGCACAGAGCTTCCACGTTCCCAGGGGGTGCTTACCCTCCCTGAAGAGAAGATATTTGCTCTCACCACCCAGGAAGCTCCACTGAGCCTCCATCTTCCAAGGCTGTTACTGGCCTCCCTACGTGGTCATGATAGATTACATCTTGTCTCCTGACACTTTAGTCAGCATTGGGCCCCCAAGTGGTGGTCCCTCTTGGTCTGGTCAGCCCCCAGTCATAGGCCTCACGTGTGATCTGGCTATCAGGAACCAGGACCAAAGGCTAATCGTTTACTACAAGGGGGTTCCACACCTCACAGGAAGGCACTGAGCCAACTCAGTCAAAAATCATCCAGTTGGGATCATACTGAGTAAAACTATGGCTCTGTTCCAGAGCTGAAAAAAGTTCTCCTGCATTGGGGTCCTTCAGGCCAACTAAGACTAACCTATCAGATAAAACTTACACAATATTTTCTTACAAAGGCAAGCCTACTATACTGCCCACTTCCATATATACAGCAAAATATAAAACACCTCCCCCAAAGGCAATGCCCATTAATCCATTCCACACCAAGCACCTAAATACAGGTCCTGTCAATCTGTTCTTCAAGTAAAAAGGAAAAAGAAAAATGGGGATACAAAATGACCTGAAGCTCCCAAGAGGAGGTATGGGAATAAAAGGGAAGGAAACACACTTCTCAAACTGGTGAGTTTCCAATAGCAGAGTAAACAGTGCTGGGAGGAGACAATTCTCCATCAATCTCTCCCGTTCCTGCACGTCTAATGAGCAGGCAGGCCAACAGCTTTAGCTTTTCTTTAGTGTTAGCTTTTCAAGGATGTCTGAAAAGCAAACAGCCTTGTAAGACAGACATGATATCTCTCTCTCTGGAGAAGAGGGCAGACTTGTTAGTATTGTTGTTGTTGTTGTTAGGTGCCGTTGAGTCGGTTCCGACCCATAGCGACCCTATGCACAACAAAACGAAAGACTGCCCAGTCCTGCACCATCCTTATCATTGTTATGCTTGAGCTCATTGTTGCAGCCACTGTGTCAATCCACCTCGTTGAGGGTCTTCCTACTTTCCGCTGACCCTGTACTCTGCCGAGCATGATGTCCTTTTCCAGGGACTGATCCCTCCTGACAACATGTCCAAAGTATGTAAGACGCAGTCTCGCCATCCTTGCCTCTAAGGAGCATTCTGGCCGCACTTCTTCCAAGACAGATTTATTCTTTCTTTTGGCAGTCCATGGGATATTCAATATTCTTCGCCAATACCACAATTCAAAGGCGTCAACTCTTCTTTGGCCTTCCTTATTCATTGTCCAGCTTTCATATGCATATGATGTGATTGAAAATACCATGGCTTGGGTCAGGCGCACCTTAAGTCTTCAGGTTGGCATCTTTGCTCTTCAACACTTTGAAGAGGTCTTTTCCAGCAGATTTGTCCAATGCAATGTGTCTTTTGATTCTTGACTGCTGCTTCCATGGCTGTTGACTATGGTTCCAAGTAAAATTAAATCCTTGACAGCTTCACTCTTTTCTCCGTTTATCATGATGTTGCTTATTGGTCCAGTTGTGAAAATTTTTCTTTTATGTTGAGCATACTGAAGGCTGTGGTCTTTGATCTTTATCAGTAAGTACTTCAAGTCCTCTTCACTTTCAGCAAGCAAGGCTGTGTCATCTGCATAACGCAGGTTGTTAATGAGTCTTCCTCCAATCCTGATGCCCCGTACTTCTTCATATAGTACAGCTTCTTGGATTATTTGTTCCGCATACAGATTAAATCGGTATAGTGAAAGAATACAACCCTGACACACACCTTTCCTGATTTTAAACCAATCGGTATCCCCTTGTTCTGTCCAATAACTGCCTCTTGATCTATGTAAAGGTTCCTCATGAGCACAATTAAGTGTTTTGGAATTCCCATTCTTCACAGTGTTATCCATAGCTTGTTATGATCCACACAGTCGAATGCCTTTGCATAGTCAATAAAACACTGGTAAACATCCTTCTGGTATTCTCTGCTTTCAGCCAGGATCCATCTGACATCAGCAATGATATCCCTGGTTCCACATCCTCTTCTGAAACCAGCCTGAATTTCTGGCAGTTCTCTGTTGATATACTGCTACAGCTGTTTTTGAATGATCTTCAGCAAAATTTTGCTTGCGTGTGATATTAATGATATTGTTCTATGACTTCCACATTCAGTTGGATCACCTTTCTTGGGAATAGGCATAAATATGGATCTCTTCCAGTCAGTTGGCCAGGAAGCTGTCTTCCATATTCCTTGGCATAGACAAGTGAGCACTTCCAGCGCTGCATCTGTTTGTTGAAACATCTCAATTGATATTCCATCAATTCCTGGAGCCTTGTTTTTTGCTAATGCCTTCAGAGCAGCTTGGACTTCTTCCTTCAGTACCATCGGTTTCTGATCATATGCCACCTCTTGAAATGGTTGAACATCGACTAATTCTTTTTGGTATGATGACTCTGTGTATTCCTTCCATCTTCTTTTGATGCTCCCTGCATCATTTAATATTTTCCCCATGGAATCCTTCATTATTGCAACTCGGGGCTTGAATTTTTTCTTCAGTTCTTTCAGCTTGAGAAACGCCGAGCGTGTTCTCCCTTTTGGTTTTCTATCTCCAGCTCTTTGCACTTGTCATTATAATACTTTACTTTGTCTTCTCCAGCTGCCCTTTGAAATCTTCTGTTCAGTTCTTTTACTTCATCAATTCTTCCTTTTGCTTTAGCTGCTCAACGCTCAAGAGCAAGTTTCAGAGTCTCTAACATCCATCTTGGTCTTTTCTTTCTTTCCTGTCTTTTCAGTGACCTCTTGCTTCCTTCATGGATGATGTCCTTGATGTCATTCCACAACTCGTCTAGTCTTTGGTCACTAGTGTTCAATGCGTCAAATCTATTCTTGAGATGGTCTCTAAATTTAGGTGGGATACACTCAAGGTCATATTTTGGCTCTCGTGGACTTGCTCTGATTTTCTTCAGTTTCAGCTTGAACTTGATTATGAGCAATTGATGGTCTGTTCCACGGTTGGCCCCTGGCCTTGTTCTGACTGATGATATTGAGCTTTTCCATCGTCTCTTTCCACAGATGTAGTCAATTTGATTTCTGTGTGTTCCATCTGGCAAGGTCCATGTGTATAGTCACCGTTTATGTTGGTGAAAGAAGGTATTTGCAATGAAGAAGTCGTTGGTCTTGCAAAATTCTATCATTCAATCTCCGGCATTGTTTCTATCACCAAGGCCATATTTTCCAACTACTGATCCTTCTCCTTTGTTTCCAACTTTCGCATTCCAATCACCAGTAATTATCAATGCATCTTGATTGCATGTTCGATCAATTTCAGACTGCAGCAGCTGATAAAAATCTTCTATTTCTTCATCTTTGGCCCTAGTAGTTGGTGTGTAAATTTGAATAATAGTCATATTAACTGGTCTTCCTTGTAAGCGTATGGATATTATCCTATCACTGACAGCATTGTACTTCAGGATAGATCTTGAAACGTTCTTTTTGACGATGAACGCAACACCATTCCTCTTCGAGTTGTCATTCCCAGCATAGTAGACTATATGATTGTCAGATTCAAAATGGTCAATACCAGTTCATTTCAGCTCACTAATGCCTAGGATATCGATGTTTATGCATTCCATTTCATTTTTGACGATTTCCAATTTTCCTAGATTCATATTTCGTACATTCCAGGTTCCGATTATTAATGGATGTTTGCAGCTGTTTCTTCTCATTTTGAGTCGTGCCACATTAGCAAATGAAGGTCCCGAAAGCTTTACTCCATGTCATTACGGTCGACTCTACTTTGAGGAGGCAGCTCTTCCCCAGTCATCTTTTGAGTGCCTTCCAACCTGGCGGGCTCATCTTGCAGCACTGTATCAGACAATGTTCTGCTGCTGTTCATAAGGTTTTCACTGGCTAATGCTTTTCAGAAGTAGATGGCCGGGACCTTCTTCCTAGCCTGTCTTAGTCTGGCAGCTCAACTGAAACCTGTCCTCCATGGGTGACCCTGCTGGTATCTGAATGCCAGTGGCATAGCTTCCAGCATCACAGCAACACACAAGCCCCCACAGTACGACAAACTGACAGACACATGGGGGCTTGTTAGTATATGCTTGTTAGTGTGTATATATGTGTATATATATATATATATATATCCAACATAATAATGTCTCCCTCATGGCAGAGGTTGAGGAAATTTGCTAGTAGCACCCTTGTAACAGATAGGGGTTTCCTAATGTCAGGACTCCTCAACTGTAATGCAAACCTACTTCATGAGTAACATCCACTTAGGCCCACCACCATGTTGCCACCATGGGCCTCAGGTGACATGTGGATCTGATACAAACAGAAGAAGCTCAACCCATTGCAAACATGAAGTTCATGCTACTATGACTGAGTAACAAAGTCCTTTGTCTCTGACCTAGAAGCTTCTGCCTTCGTTCTTGGAACTGTAGGAAGCTAAATTGTTAGCTTGCAAGTAGGGTGAAATCTCAGACCCTTCACCATTCTTGACCAACAAGGGTTCCCATTCTCTTTCTCCTAGAGCCAGGTACACTCCAACAACAGGAGCATATTCCACACATGCACTTTGGCCTGCAGTTCTCTTGCAAGTAAGATTACATTTTGAGAGATTCCATTTTAAGCTACAATAAATATGTTTATGTTTAACAATATTGGTCTCTAAAAAATATTGCTAGAGTCTGCATGTACCTATAAAATCCCAAATTATCATTCTTAAAAATGTCACGAAGACGTCACTTTGAAGATTATGGTATGCCTGACCCAAGCCACGATATTTTCAGTCACTTCAAATGCATGTGAAAGCTGGACAATGAATAAGGAAGACAAAAAAAGAACTGATGCCTCTGAATTATGGTGCTGACAAAGAATACTGAATATACTATGGACTTCCAAAAGAACATACAAGTCTGTCTTGAAAGATGTACAGCCAGAATGCTCCTTAAAAGTGAGGATGGTGAGACTTCATCTCACTTACTTACAACATGTTATCAGGAGGCACCAGTCCCTGGAGAAGGATATCATGCTTGGTAAAGTACAGGGTCAGCAAAAAAAAAAAGGGAGATGGCTCAATGAGATGGATTGACACAGTGGCTGCAACAATGGGCTCAAATACAGCAACGATTATGAGTAAGGTACAGGACCCAGCAGTGTTTCATTCTGCTTAACACAGGATCGCTAGGAGTTGGAACCAATTCGATACTACCTGTCTTAATTATCTAGTGCTGCTGTAACAGAAATACCCCAAGTGCATGGATTTAACAAACAGAAGTTTATTCTCTCACAGTGTAGTAGGCCAGAAGTCCAAATTCAGGGCATCACCTCCAGGGGAAAGCTTTCTCTGTCGGCTCTGGAGGGAGCTCCTTGTCATCAATGTTCCCCTGGACTAGGAATATCTCAAAAGAGATTAGCTCAAGACAGAATCCAATCTTGCAGATTGAGCCCTGCCTCATTAACATAACTGCCATCTATCCCACCTCGTTATCATAGAGGTAGGATTTACAACACATAGGGAAATCACATCAGATGACAAAACAGTGGACAATCACACAATACTGAGAATCATGGCCTACCCAAATTGATACACATATTTTTGGGGGGCATAATTCAATCCATGACAGTACCTAACAACAAACAGCAACATCATTTTTAAAGAACAGATGTAAAAATACAGTTTGAACAAAGGAAAACTGAAAAACCAATTATTTTTGTCAAAACTTGTAAAAATATAGTACCCTTTTAAGAGACAAAGGAATGAAGTTTTAATAAAAAAAAATTTTTAAAGGACTTCTGGAGGTGCAGATGAAGAGGCTTTTTACTCTGCATTAAGGAATATGTTTTGATTAACCATGACTAAGCAATTCATGTCAGCATTATAATCTAACCCAATGCACAAGTATAATGTATATGCAATGTGACCAAGCTTTGCTGGTACAATTTCCAAGTGCAGAATAACTGCTGGGTATAAACAAATACTTCCTATAAATACTTAGCAAATATCTTTATTTTTTCATCCCTGAAGCTCTACCAAAGGATACTCTAAATTCACACGTGGTGAATTTTTTTAAAGGCATCGTGTGAATACTCTGACAAAGAAGAGACAAATATCCTTCAGCAAAGAAAGTCAATATACATAAAATCATCCAACCTCAGTTCTATGCAACTCAGTTCTATGTAACTGAACACCAAAACAATATCCTGAAAATCACTCAATAAGTAAATGTATATGAACAATTGCATTACAACTTACGGTAAACCAAAAGATTTGGCAGGAAAACTGCTTACTGGCTTGCCAAAGACTAGGTCTGGCACACTGGTGCACCACTGTTGAGAATGTTACTGATAACTGGCTTTCTATTTTCCAAGTATGCTTCACTCACTCATTTCATATGTACTGAATTTGTAGGGGAATGGTTAGTGGATCTAAACACCTTGCTTCCAGTTAGTCTGGAAATGTGGGATTCCCGAAATTTCTCAAGGAATGAAGACACGTGTGACAAGCTGTAAGTTGGAAGATATTAGACCAGGATGTGGCATCAGTAAAACACAAATAACAAATGAGAAAGAAGGTGAAAGAGGGAAGAAGGGAGGGAGGGAGAAAATGAAATAAATTGGGAGTAGCCTGGCAGAAAAGATAA
Organism: Loxodonta africana; assembly: GCF_030014295.1. Taxonomy (NCBI): domain Eukaryota; kingdom Metazoa; phylum Chordata; class Mammalia; order Proboscidea; family Elephantidae; genus Loxodonta; species Loxodonta africana. The sequence goes on from NC_087342.1 coordinate 40,526,777, forward strand.
GTAACTTGCCCAAAGCCATGCAGCTCATAAACTGTGGTCATTAGTTGCCAGCCGTTGGGCAGTGATTTCCGGCGATGTTATGTATAACAGAACAAAACACTGCCCAGTCCTGCACCATCTTCATGATCACTAGAATTTTCAATTCCATTGCTGCAGCTATCACGTAGTACTTCCAAACTAGGGGGCTCATCTTCCAGCACTATATCAGACAATATTCTCTTGTGATCCACAAAGTTTTCATTGGCTAATTTTCAGAAGCAGATCATCAGGCCTTTCTTCCTAATCATTGCTGTAAGCTCCGCTGAAACCTGTCCACCACGGGTGACCCTGCAAGTATTTGAGATACTGGTGGCATAACTTCTAGCATCATAGCAACATGTAAGCAAATAACTGAAACCCAAGTTGGGCTAGAAATCCAACTCATTCTCCTCCGACTCCACTACAAGACAGAGTGCCAGCTTTCAGTGAGTCTGCAAGATTAAGTCCTTGACATGGGTCTCAAAAGAATTAACTGAAGGTGTGATCCAAATTACACAGTAAATAAAATAAAATTGGAGGCATACAATCTAGCGATTAATACAGGTTTATTTCATTACTGTAATTCATCCCTTGATGAGTACAAAATATTCTTCAAAGTGCTTTTTTTTTGATATACAATTTATTGCCTTTAAATTTATTTGTTGATACTTACTACAAACTGAATAGAAAATAAAATTACTGAGATTTACATTCCAAACCTGACTCTGCCAACGTGCTCCGAGTGATCCTGGGTGATACACTCAATATCCTCGTGTTCCATGGGGGTACTAAAAGAACCACCTTGTGGGACCACTGTGCTACTCCAATAAGTTAGTAAATGTGGAGTTCCGTGAACAGGGCCTGGCACAAAGTACACGCCCAGTATGTGTCATTACAATCTACCATAATTATCATCATCGTCACCAGAACATCAGAATCCTATGCACGGTAATTTTTGTCTGCTGTGTTCACTGTTGCATCTCCAGTGTCTGGCACATAAAAAAGTTGGCACTAAAATATTTGTTGAATAAATGAATTATGGGAAACCCTGGTAGCATAGTGGTTAAGTGCTATGGCTGCTAACCAAAAGGTCGGCAGTTCGAATCCACCAGGTGCTCTTTGGAAACCCTATGGGGCGGTTCTACTCTGTCCTATAGGGTCGCTACGAGTCGGAATCTACTCGATGGCAATGGGTCAAGGGGTTAAATGAATTATGATCACTAATACTTCTATTAGTAAGTACAGAGTGATTTGCACCAAAATGTTATTGCCTCTGGGAGAAAAGGTCAATTAAGCCTAAAAAAAACAACTTTGCCAAAACCTAACTACGGGCATTTAGGAGAGGTGACGAAGAGGCGCTAACAGCCAAAACGCAGCCTTACTGGGAGGGAGAAGGGGAGGTTGCTCTCAAGTGAAGGGAGCATCTCTTCAGGTTAGGCTAACCTACGGGAAGAAAGGCCTAGGCAAAAATATCTGCAGAGAGTCTTTTGCAGGCCAAAAGATTTTCAGGTTTCTTTGTTCATAATGGGGTATGAGGATTGAGACTCAGGGCTCCTGAGTCTCCTAAGGAAAACTCAATCTAGGCCACAGCAGCACGCACAGGCCCCACACTACAAGAGGGTAAGGAGCCATCAGAGAAAGGGAATAACTTATCTAAGGGCACAGCAAGAGAACCTGGGAGTTGTAACAGTGGCTAGTGGGGGAACAGTTCTTTGTTTTTTGTTTTTCTTTTTTTTTTTTAATTGTACTTATAGATGAAGGTTTACAGAACAAACTAGTTTCTCATCAAACAATTAGTACACGCATTGTTGTATAACACTGGTTAACAACCCCACGACATGTCAACACTCTCCCTTCTCAACCCTGGTTTCCCTATTACCAGCTTTCCTGTTCCCTCCTGCCCTCTAGTCCTTGTCCCAGCACTGGCATACTCCTTTGATCTTGTTTTGTTCCATGGGCCTGTTCAATCTTTGGCTGAAGGGTGAATCTCAGGAGCAGCCTCATTACTAAGCTGAAAGGGTGTCTGGGGGCCATACTTTCTAGGTTTCTCCAGTCTCTGTCAGGCCAGCAAGTCTAGTCTTTCTTTTTGAGTTAGAATTTTGCTCTACATTTTTTTCCAGCTCTGTCCAGGACCCTCTATAGTGACCCTGTCAGAGCAGTCAGTGGCGGTAGCCAGGCACTATCTAGTTTTACTGGGCTAAGTCTGGTGGAGGCCATGGTAGATACGGTCCATTAGTCCTTTGGACTAATCTCTCCCTTGAATCTTTAGTTTTCTTCATTTTTCCTCGCTCCTGAAGCGGTGAGACCAGTGGAGTATCTTAGATTGCCGCTCCCAGGCTTTCAAGACCCCAGACGCTACTCACCAAAGTAAAATGTAGAACATATTCTTTATAAACTGTGCTATGCCAATTGACCTAGATATTCTGGGGGAATAGTTTCTGAAAACTGTTTGTAGGGGTCACACAACCAAGCGCCAGTCTCTAAGGATCTCACCTGCCTCCCTCCACCACACTGAAAACTCTGACTGTCCACGTGCTACAATGGACTCACGAAAGGCTATCCAGTTATAACTTCCATCCAGACAACCCAAGACCCAAGCTGTGGCCCCAGTGACCTACTTTCTTCTGACCATCACGTGGACTGGCCACTGGCCCCTGATCCTCCACCAGAAGAAGCAGAGCTTTAAAGACAGGGAAAGTCACTTTGCCCTAAACATTTTCACCTCTTACCTTCAAGAGACCTCAAAGGAGAACTGAGCAGAACGCTGGGGAAAGGAGCCACTAGGAGTCTTTGACAGACCTCAGAAAACCAGACCTCTACCTCCCCTTGCCATCCTTATTCCACACTTATTTAAGACATAGTCAGCTGCTGTCAACTCAATTCCGACTTAGAGCAACCCCATGTGTGTCAAAGTAGAACTGTGCTCCATACGGTTTTCAATGGCTGAATTTTCTAAAGTAGATTGCCAGGCCCTTTTCCCAAGGCGCCTCTAGATGAACTCACACTGCCAGCCTTTCCGCTGGCAGCTGATCACATTAACCATTTGCATCACCCAGGGACACCTAAGATATAAGAGTTAATAACGTTAACAACACCTCATGGATGTGTTGAAGCACTTATCAAATATAAAGCAGCCTTTAAACATTTCTAATTTATCACCGAACCAGCCATCAGAGCTAGCCTGACTTGACACATGAGAGAAGGTCCTGACAAAAGGCTGGTGTTTAACCTATACCAGTAGAGATGCCACACCATACGGTCGCAAAGCTGTCACCACTTACCTCTTTTTTCAATCTCAGCATTTACATAAGAAGTTAGGCTTTTACCTCCATGGTTATGTCCCTGTGTTGTTGCTGTTGTTATAAGCTGCCACTGAGTCCATTCCAACTCATGGCGATCCCATGTATTACACAGTAGAACTGCTCCATAGAGTTTTCTTGGCTATAATCTTAACAGAAGCATATTGCCAGGCCTTTTCTAACGTGGTACCACTGGGTAGGTTCGAACCACCAACCTCTAGGTTAGCAGTTGAGTGCAAACTGTTTGCACCACCAAGAGACCTTAAGTCCCTGTACAGCATGGTAGTAACTTCTAAGCCAAGTGTACTTGGGCATTTTTGATGTTTTCCAAGTCTCACTTTCTTTGTTTGGTAGAATGTGGACGGTAAAAATACCTTCCACACAGGGTTAAATGAGCAACTTAAAGTGTTTGGCATATTGCCTGGCACACAGTAATCATTCTATAAATGCCAGTACATTTTTCCGGTATCCTTCTCCACCCCTCAAATAATTATTTACCAAGTGTCCAGAATCCTGGTTAAAGACAAACATTTGCCTCAGCCCTTTAAGCCTAGTTCTTTACATGGAATCACAGTCAATTTTGGTTTAGCTACTTGCCTAGTGATGACTTTTATCTAACAAAAGCTCAAGAAAGGCATCTTCAAAAGATAGGCAAGTTGAGAACTCTACCTCAAAGGAAGCCATTCAGGATCACAAGAAGAATTAAGACAGTCCTTTTAGTTCATGTGAGAAATCAAGTCAGGAACTAACAACACTCACACTCAATGTCAGCCTGGTAGTCCTGAAGCCAGACATGGGGCACGCAGCACTGAGTTGTCCTAGTTCAGGAGCAGATGAGGCAGCGCTCAAAGGAGCCTGGAGGCTCTGGAGGAAACCAGCAGCTAAGAATAGCACACGGCCTTCAACACAAGGTGAACATCTAAGCCCTCAGAAGAAGGTGTTGTCTAGAGCCAACCCCTTTCTTGAGTCCCTATGATCTTGTTAACTTTTGTAGATCAAACACTAAAGATTCCTATCTAACTCTAAGCCCCCAATCTTTTCAAGCTGCAAATATTTTGTGAAAATAAGATTTTTTAATGTCATATAAGGTTAATACATAGTTAGCTGTTCCTTAAATACTGAAATAGATTTTACTGACTACTTACTCAGATGTGCACTTATTACTCAACTTTATAAAAAACACTATAATGTACATAAAGGTGCCCTGCTGGCACAGTGGTTAAAGCACTCGGCTGCCAACCAAAAGGTTGGTGGCTCAAACCCACCAGCCATTCTGTGGGAGAGCTTCTGTAAAGATTTACAATCTTGGAAACCCTATGGTACAGTTCTACTCTGTCCTACATGGTCACTGTTAGTTGTAATCGATTCAACAGCAGTGGTTTGGTGGTTTTGGGTTTGGTATAATGTACATGATTACACCTCAACATTAAGAAAACAAGAATCCTCACAACTGGACCAATAAGCAACATCATAATAAATGGAGAAAATATTGAAGTTGTCAGGGATTTCATTTTACTTGGATTCACAATCAATGCCCATGGGAGCAGCAGTCAAGAAATCAAACGATGTATTGCATTGGGCAAATCTGTTGTAAAAGACCTCTTGAAAGTGTTGAAAAGCAAAGATATCACTTTAAGGACTAAGGTGCACCATGGCATTTTCAATCGTCTCATACGCATGCGAAAGCTGGACAATGAATAGCAAAGGACAAAGAAGAATTGATACCTTTGAATTACAGTGTTGGCAAAAGATATTAAATATGCCATGGGCTTCCAGAAGAATGAACAAATCTGTCTTGGAAGAAGTACAGCCAGAATGCTCCTTAGAAGTGAGGATGATAAGACTTTGTCTCATGTAATTTGGATATGTTATCAGGAGTAACCATTCCCTGTAGAAGGACATCATACTTTATAAAGTAGAGGGTCAGCAAAAAAGAGGAAGACCCGCAACAAGATGGACTGACACAGTAGCTTCAACAATGGCTTCAAGCATAGCCTACTGTGAGAATGGCACAGGACTGGGCAGTGTGTCATTCTGTTGTACATAAGGTCACTATGAGTCGGAATTGACTCAACAGCACCTAACAAGAATACATACATACAGTATTTTACTCCAATTCTCCTGACTAATAGCAGTCTCTCTTTCTTATTGTTGGACAGTGTTAATCACAGTCCACAGATGATAGAAAGACCAGTGGCCTAGCAGACAAGAGTTAGGGGGTCTAACTCTAACTCTAGCATTAACTTGCTGCATGGCCTGGGGAAATCACACTTTGTCTCCTTTCCACCTCTACATAATGACGGTAATTTAATTCCAGTTCTAAAATCGTAACATGCATGCCAAGGGAATTTTTTAATTCATTGGTTAATATGAGTATAAAAACAGGAGGAAATCTATCACATAAAACTGGACATGTTAATTTTTTTCCAAGCCCTTTAAATCTGAAGTCGTAACAAACCATTTCATTCTCTAAGTTTCAACTTGTCTGTTAGCTATATACTATCCAGTTCTCCCCAAAACTAAAAAAACCAAACATGTTGCCATCAAGTTGACTTCAAATCATGGTAACCCCATGTGTTACAGAGTGGAACTGCTCCACAGGGTTTGCTTGGCTGTCATCTTTACAGATGCAGATCACCAGGCCTTTCTACCTTTCTAATTTTTTCGCATGGACTGTCTTTTCACGTGCACTGTCTTCAACTCCTCAAAGACCGTGAGATCCTAGTGGACAGGGACTATTATTTTACACGTCTTTATATTCCCAGCAGCATCTCAAACAAAAGCCTCACGCACTGCAGATGCTCAGTAAGTACCTCCACTGTTCCTGGAAAAAGTAAGCCAACATTTTTGGAAGCCCACTAGGTGAAGCCCTGTTGGAGGTAGAAGGCTGAAAATGAGGTTTCTATCTTAAAGTAGTTTATAATCCAAGAAATGAAGATGTGTAAATTACCTATAGAGCCAACGGGAATTGGTTAAAGCGCTCAGCTGCCAACCAAAAGGTCGGCAGTTCGAATTCACCAACCACTCCGTAGGACAAAAATGTGGCAGTCGGCTTCCATAAGGATTACAGCCTTGAAAACCCTATGGGGCATTTCTAATCTCTCCTACAGGGTCGCTGTGAGTCGGTATCGACTCGACAGCAGTGGGTTTAGATACAAAGAAAGTTCCTGGAATGGCTGCATTTGGCAGGGTTGGTCTGAGAACACTAAAGTTTTTAATCAAGTTAAAAGAAATGAGACCTGTGAAGCCATTCAGCCACAAAATAATGACTCCAAGAGGTTGTGTCTATAGCATTCAAAGAACAGCAAGAATATCTCTGTGGGTGCAGGAAAGAACAACAAACATCATTAGACAGCTTTGGGGATGGCTGGCAAAGGACCTGGAAGCAGCAATGCGAAGCTAGAGCCTGGTTTTCTGAAAAGGTGATTCAATAAGGAAAACCCTTTGGAAACGGATTCACAAATACTGGGTCAAGAATTGACTGGAAGTTTTGTCAATAAGTTGTATACCTGTAAAAAGTTGAATTGGCAAAAGTTGTGTGATAGATGTATTTACAACAAAGGCTATTTATGTACAACCAAACATCTCATGCGATTTGGTTCCTTGGTTTGGAGGTTTAGGTCATGGCACATCCCAGTTAATTGGCCTAATAACATTTTAGCATCTCTGTTCTACCTTCTAGTTTGTTGCACAAAGCCTAGGGTCATAAAAGCTTTCAAGCGGCCATCCAAGGCACAACATTTGGTTTCTCTTTACTGGGAGCAACAGAGAAAGAAGGAGAGTCAAGAATAGGAGGGGGACATGGAATATGTGGCTAACTGACCTCCATGAACAACTGCCTCCTATGCCATGGGACCAGAAGAACTGGATGGTCCCCGGCTACCACTGCTGAACATTTTGATCAAAGATTCAATAGAAAAATTCTGATCCAAAAGGGGAAAATGCAGAACAGAATTTCAAATTCTGATGGACTCTGGATTTTCTGGAGCCATGGAGGGCAGATGAACCCCTGAAACTATTGCCCGGAGATAATCTTTAAACCTTAAACCTTAAAATTGAACAATAGCTTAACTAATAAAAAAAGGTCTGCTTTGCACATTATGCTCTTTCAAGAACTACCTGTATGGGATCAACCTGACAACAGCAACTCGAAAGAGTAGATAGGAACCTTAGGCAGCATTAACCTCATGTTAATAAGAACTCAGAAAAGGAGGGTGAGAATGATTGTACAACTCAAAGAATATAATCAATGTCACTAAATTGCACATGTAGAAACCATTGAATTGGTTTATATTTTGCTGTGTATATTCTCAACAACAAGCTAAATAAAACTTAAGGAAAAAAAAAAGAACTGATAGGAAATAAAAAGGACAAATACTGTATGACCTCGCAAGTACACACACTCCTCACTTACTGACACGGTTAGGTTCCAAAGAACAGGTCGTTATGCGAAAATCAGCATTATGTTAAAGTGGCAGATGACTACATCACTACATAACTGTCAGATCACATCATCACATAACTGCCAAGCCACTGAGAATCATGGTGCTGCCGAGCTGACACACAATCTTAGCCATCACAGCCAGCGTTATTCTCTCTTCGCACCTCAGCATTTGTTACTGCCAGACGTACGTCTTTAACGTGCAAAATAGTCAGAAGATTTTTTACTATCATAAATGTGAAATGTCATATAGATAGTCAATAAGTGAGGATTAGGTACATATAGAAACCAAAGATCATTAATGGTTACCAGGGGTTGAAGGGTCGTGGAAAGGGGGAATTTTTGTTTGGAAGGCATTGAGTTTATATTAATGACAGTGGAGTATTTTGGAAACGAATAGTGATAACGGTGGCACAATATGGAAAACATCATCGATGTCACAGAGTTGTAAATGTGGAAGCTGTGTTGGCAGATGTTTTAGTGTGTATATTTTCACAATAAAATAAGATTTTTAAAAAATCCACTAGGTAGGAGGGGGAAAGCTAGAACAAGGAGCCTAACAGGAAGTCAAATAACCCCTTAAATACATGAACTTTTAAGGACTATTCCATGTAGGCAGAGATCATCTATATGTGCTAGAGATGCACAGCAAACAGGGCACCCTGGCTTATTCTCAACTGCGGATTTAGGGCAACTCATTTAAGAGCTCATCCTGACGCAAATGGCATAATAGGGCCTAAGTATCTGAGCAGGGATTTCCACCTCACCTTCTTGAATTTGAAGCTCTTCTTTAAGACAATTTCTCTTTCCTTTTCTCCCTCCTCCACCCCCTACTCACATGCAAACACACACACACAGAGAGAGCTATAATTTCCCGTATATACATTAAGAGGTGGCTTATCACACAGAGCCACTAACAAAATGGCTTAGAGCAACTGTTCTGGACTCTGGCCCCTGGTTTCAAATCTCAGCTGTGATACTTGTTAAGTGTGTGATCGTAAAATGGGGATAACAATTGTGTCTGCCTCTTAAAAAAAATTTTTTTTTTTTTTCCTTAGGTAAAAAAAATTGTGCCTGCCTCTTAGGTATGGATATAAAAATGCTTAGCAGAGTAAGTAGCTCTATAAGCTCTCAACCAATATTATTAAGAAAATGTATAATAAGGTACGGATTTTCAGGCTCCTTGCATTCACAGTCCTCCAGAGATCCTTGGTCCCTGGTTAGGAGCCACTGTCCTAGAAGACAAACAAAAAGTATAGGAGGGCAGTAAATTCCATCAGCAAGTATTTATGGGGCACTTCCAGAGCTCAACACTGAGCTAGGAGCTCCAAGAGCCAGTGCAGAGGGTGGACGTTGGAGTAGAGTGGAAAATACTGGTGCAGAAGTTAAACGGAGCTGAAAGCCAAGCAGCACTTTAAAGTTGGAAATAAGGTGCTGTTATTAAATGAATTGTGTCTCCCAAAAATTTATGTTTAAGTCCTGATCCCTGGTACCTGTGAACAGGACCTTATTAGGAAACAGGGTCTCTGAAGCTGTTATCAGTTTAATTACATGGGGCCATGCAGGAGTCCCTGGATGTTGCAAACTTAGTAACACTGGGCTACTAACAGAAAAGTTATTGGTTCAAACCCACCCACAGGTGCCTTGAAAGAAGTCTGGTAATCTGCTTCCAAATGGTCACAGCCATGAAAACCCTATCTATGCAGGGCAGTTCTACTGTGAAATATGAGGGGCTGCCATGAGTCGGAATGGACTCGAAAGCAACTGGCTTCGTTTGGTTTTTCATGTGAGTGTAGTGTGGGTCCAGTCATGAAGACAGAATTGTGCTACATCTGCAAAACAAGGAACACGTGGGGCTACATGAAGCCTGGAAGGATACGACAGGACCTTCCTGTAGATCCCTGGGAAAGAACATGGTCCTGCCGACATCCTGAGCTCAGACTAGTAGCCTCCAGGACTGTGAGACAAGAAATTCCTATTCTTACAAGCCACCCAAGTTGGAGTGCTTTGTTATCACAGCCCTAGAAAACTAATACAGTGTGGAGCCAACTCTGGTCAGGGAGCTGCACCATACACATGGTGCCTAAGGAAGTCTCCCATGGCCGCCTACAAGGCAAAATGGAGTGTGAGGCTATTTCCTCTCATTCCTTCCTGGCACTCAGTACCAGCCAAATGACTGTTCTCAAAGCTCTAAACAAGGTTCCATTTCCAATCTGCACTGACTGAGACTGCTGGTCACTGAAATTGGTATAACCCAGAAATAATTAACTGCTTACCTAACTTATTGACAAGACTAAAAACAAATTTCTACTTTCAGGAGATCATGTGAGGTTAGTAAATGTCAGCTTGAAATCCAGCCTAAAAATTAGGAAAAGGGGAGTCACCTGCAGAAGGGTACCCAGCACGAGGAAGGGGAGAGCTCCGTGTACAGGCCCTGAACTGTTATACTGCCTGAACTTAACCGTTCTCTTCCTCAAGCTCAATCTTTGCCTTCCACATCCATCTTAACTGTTTTCAAACACGCGTTCATTGTAATTATCTTAAACAAAGCAAGATCCATGAATACCCAGAGACAAATTAGTTGAAATTGACCAGATACAGAGCCAAAAGAATATTAGACAATAAATGCTACTGATTATATGATATGACAAAAGTCCACACAAGCTCAATGACTGGCCCAAAATAACATGGTAAGAACACCACGGCTAAACTCAGATTTCTTGATTCCAATCCAATAACATTTTTGGCCGTATTTAGTATTTATGGTGATCATGGGTCAACGCGTTGCATTGGGCAAATGTGCTGCAAAAGACCTCTCTAAAGTGTTAAAAAGCAAAGACTTCAAGACTAAGTAAGGTGTGACGGACCCAAGCCATGGTGATTTCAATCACCTCATATGCATGCGAAAGCCGGGCAATGAATAAGGAAAACCGAAGAATTGATGCCTCTGAATTACGGTGTTGGTGAAGAATGTTGAACATACCATGGACTGCCAAAAGCCTTGTCCTGGAAGCAATACAGCCAGAATGCTCCTTAGAAGTAAGGATGTTGAGACTTCGTCTCACATACTTTGGACATGTTATCAGGAAGGACCAGTCCCCGGAGAAGGACATCATGCTTGGTAAGGTCAAGGCTCAGTGAAAAAGAGGAAGATCCTGAAAACAAAATGGACTGACACAGTGGCTGCAACAATGGGCTCAAGCATAACAACAATTAAGAGAATGGCACAGGATCGGGCAGTATTTTGTTCTGTTGCGTGTAGGGTCGCTTAGAGTCAGAACTGGCTCAACGGCACCTGAAAACAACAACATGGGTCCTGATTTTTCAAGATAGTTCTTATCTTGGTAGTCTGTCCCATCATCCCCTCAAGAATCTGTACTTGGCAGACCGTAAGATGTGAATTTTAGTTAGGTAAAAATAGTTGCTATAATTACTGACAGTGTTTCTCATTTGTTAATTTGCATTTGCAGTTAAGACCAAGTTATCTGAAATTAATATCAATTAACCTAGTATCTCTGCGTCCACAACATATTAGATTTCTCCTGTGAGGCAGAATAGCACGATGGTTGAGAACTCAGATCCCAGAGCCAGTTGGGTTTGAATCCAAACCAGACACTTCCTAGTGGCATGACCTTAGGCAAATCAAGCTCTCAGGCTTCAGTTTCCATATCTGTAAAGTGGGGATAATAAAAGTACCCCCTTAAAGAATTGTTGTGAGAGCTCAATGAGTTAATACTAGCCAAGTGACTAGAACAAAATAAGCAGTATAGTTTAAGCTATCATTACCACTTTTATTGCAGACGGTTTGGGGACTTAATATTCTCCACCACCAGGAGCTCTCAAGGTGTGCACACATCACATCTTCTCTATAGAAATACATGAGCAGAATTATTTCATCACCATTGATTCTAAAACAGCATAGCTTGATAAGACAGTGGTCTGGCCCTACCTGTTGCCACACAGCAGATGTCTAACACAAACCAGCCACAGTCAGCCTGTGCCAGGTACCTCCAACATTCCCAAGGGCTCCTCTTGATTATCTCACTCAAGTACCTCATTTCTTTGGAAATGGAAGCCTAGCCTCATGTTTGGAGCAATCTATGAGACACACTTCAAAACGTCGAACATGAATCTGAAACACTTGTGTGATTTAAGAAAAAAAGTTTTTGTGAGTTTTGTTTTTAACATTTCCTACTCTGTGACTCCACAGCACTACTTTCTTTTCTTTTCTCCTTTCCATCTGGAAATCTGGTGAGGGGAAGAACCAAACCAGCAAGACATCCCCTTCCTTGCCTCCCAAGCATGAGCAGGTAAGCTGGCCCGGACACTGGGATACAGCAAGGTGCCTCCACACATATTCACAGATAACCGGTCCTTCTCCCTCCCCAGGTACTCGGATCTGCAAGCCACAAAATCCCAAGTGCACCCTCGTGGGCTTGGAGAAACAAGCACTCTGGTCACCCGTCGGCAGGTGAGAGAAGGTAGCCTTGCACGGGTGTGAGGACCACATTCCGTGCAGAAAGCACGCTCACACACTCAAATGAGATACCAGAAGCATTCGAAGCATTCAGCACACTCCAAACGCAGCAGGCTTTCCGTAAACCACCTCTTCTCTCCCACCTCTCTGGCGGCAGACACCTTCCGGGACGCTCAGAGAGCTGTTCCTGGAGGCAGGCGGCCCGAGCAAGGCGAGGAACCGAGGCACACGTGCCGGGCGGCGGACGGCGGGGACCCGGCTGTGCCTGCGCGGGTCCTGCGCTCACTCACCTGGCCCGTGATGCCAGTGATGAGCGCCACCTTCCTGGACCTGACCGTCTCGCCATCCCCGGAGCCCCGGACGCTAGGACAGCCTCCAAGCGCGTGTGCCATGTCCTCGCAGGCGTGCAGCGGAGAGGACAGAGCCGAGCGGAGCAAGGCGCGCAGGAAGGGTAGGGGAGCGGAGCCCGGTGGAGGAGCCGGGAGTGAGTGGCCGGCGAGCGGCTGCAGCCTCAGGGGAGGAAGAGGAGGGGGAGGAGAAGGAACTGTAGTCGGAGGCGGAGGGGGCGGGCGCCGAGCGGCCCGGCGGCCTCCGTTAGCCCAGCCCCGTGGACCGCCGGAGAGTGACAGGCGGGCGGCGGGCGGGGCCAAGGCGGAAGGCGGGCCTGGAAGGCTCAGGCGGCGGGGCTGCCGCCCGGCGCGCCGCGTCAGCCGCGTAGTCCCGCGACGCTCCTGCAGCGCCGGCGGCAAGCCCCCCTTCCCCGTCCAGGCCCCGCCCCGTGGACGCCAGCGCGAGGGGCGGGGCCTTGGAACGAGGGGCGGGGCCTGGGCCGCCGCCTGGGCTAGGTCCGCCCCCTCGGAGGAGAGGAAGTGAAGGAGCTCAGGGTAGGTGGATGTCACCTCTTACCCTCCGCGGAACCCCATGTCTCCTCTTCCGTCCTCCTGAATCTCCCCAGTAGCCTAATGGTACCGAGAATGCTGGGAAGAACCATGGGTTGACCTTTCCCATAGGAAAAAACCATCGCTTCCAAATCTAGGATCACAGGGTCATCGACTTTTATAATTTCTGGAAACCTATGGCAGTGCCTTTTGAGGAGTCGGATTTTGCATTACTTGAAGGGCCCTCACATTGCAAGGGCCGAAATGGGCTCACAACTGTAGAGAATGACTAACTTTGCCTCTAGCCTGGCTCTTCCTGCATTTCCCTGAGGCTTGGAACTAGCAGTAGGTTCCACATAACTCCATTCAAAGTATTCTAGTTCAGAGCACTGGCAGTGCACGAGAAGAAAGTCTCTGGCCCTACCGGTGTGCAGCATAAGGAAATGAAAAGACTGCACAGGCCAGTAAACCTGGACGTGGCAAATTTCAAAGAAAGTAATTCAGATGTCAGGTGGGGACCCAGCTGGTGTCTATAGAATTTGGCTTCCGTTTGGCAGCTGCAGATTGGGCAGGAAGAGGAGCCAAGGTTATTCAGGCACTGGGAGGATAGCAGGTGTCTGTGTGCCTAAGCAGTTGGCTGGAGACCAGGGATGAGAGTGAGACTTCCCCATCTCACTGCTCTGCTGGACTGACCTGTGCGTATTCCTCTCCCCAGCCTTTAGTTGGTCACTTCAGACCACAAGCAGAGTGACTAGGAGAGTGCTCTACATGACATACAGGGCACATTGCAGACATTGAATCCCAAAGTCAGAAAAGCTCAGGAATTAAAAATTGCACTTGCCACCAAGCCCCTCAGGAATACATCTCAGCTTTATGCATACACTTGTCTTTGGTTTCTCAGTTGCCTTTCTTTTTTCTGTGCTACATGAAAAGTGACTGAAGACACTGTGTTCTGAGTACCAGTAGGAGGCTCCCTGTGGGGGATGAAAGAAAGCCCCTAGAGCAGGGGAGAGTAAACACTTTCATTTAGATGAACTCCTCATGAGCAAGAAATGTCTTTGAAATCTACTGTATTCTCTCTAAAAATCATGTTTGTTTTAACATAAGTGTGCTCGAAATTAATTTCTAGATAAATTGTTTAGCATTTTCCCAAAAAGCTTTGAGAAAACTTGATGCTCAGGCGAGATGTGCACATTATCCTGTGACTTTGAGACCTCCTTTTACAGCATGAACCCTGGGGGTTCACCTGTCCTAGTGCAGCTGTAGAGGAAACCATAGAAATACAATCAGTAATACTGCTAGGGCCTGTAAATGAGTGTTTACCGGATATTGAGGGTATTGGTAGGTCAGATACAGTGGGAGGTTGAAAAATGAAGGCTATTTCTCTAGGAAACTTCACTGAAGAGAGGCAGGGCAACTGAAGGGAAAGGGAGGGCGTTTTGGTTTGTTTCTTGAGTTGGTGGCGGTGGTTATTTTCCCAGTGACATTAGGGCAACTTGCAGCAAGTTAACCAAAGCCTGGAGCAGCAAAGGAAGATGGTATTCCCTGGACGGGAAGGTACAGGCTACAGGATAGCAGACAGCCGTAAGGGCAGTGATTCCGCGTTTTACTCTAAGACAGTAGCTTTCTACCCTTGGCGCTTCTGTCACACCTAGGGAACATTTGGCAATGTCTAGAAAATTTTTTATTGTTACAACTAGGGTTGTAGTACTGGCATCTAGTGGGCAGAGGCTAGGGCTACTGCTCAACATTCTACAGTGCACAAGACAACCCACCTCAACCAAGTATTATCTGGCCCAAAATGTCAATAGTGCCAACACAGAGAAACCCTGCCCCAGAAGGTGATAAAAGGTCACAGAAGGATGGTAATTAGCACATGGTTGAATCCACAAATGCTGGGGCTATAATATTCCATGACTTTAAGGTATGTTGGAAACCCTGGTGGCATAGTGTTTAAGTGCTACGGCTGCTAACCATAAGGTCGGTGGTTCGAATCTACCAGGCGCTCCTTGGAAACTCTATGTGGCAGTTCTACTCTGTCCTATAGAGTCACTATGAGTCGGAATCGACTCAATGGCAGTGGGTTTGGTTTTTTTTTGGGGGGGTGGGGTTTAAGGTATGTTAGGAAGGAAGCTAATAACTTTGGTAACAAACTGATGGTGCTCATAACTTCACTCAGGAAGCACTGCTAAGCTCCGAAAACACGTTAGCTTCTGAAGGCATAGCAGTAGAAAAGAGATAAATTTTCAAGGAACTTATACTGTAAAGGTGATATGACAGTGGCTCATTTCATGACTGTCTTGGTCATCTAGTGCTGCTATAACAAATACCACAAGTGGATGCCTTTTACAAAGAGAAGCTTATTCTCTCACAGTCCTGTAGGCTAGAAGTCCGAATTCAGGGCACCTGCTTCAGGGGAAGGCTTTCTCTCTCTGTCAGCTCTGGAGGAAGGTCCTTGTGATGCATTAGTCTTCCCTTGGTCTGGGAGCATCTCAGCACAGGAACCTCAGGTCCAAAGGACGCGCTCTGCTCCTGGCACTGCTTTCTTGGTGGTATGAGGTCCCCATGTCTCTCTGCTTGCTTCTCTCTTTTATATCTCAAAAGAGATCAGTTTAAGACACTATCTAATCTTGTAGATCTCATCAATATAACTGCCACTAATCCATCTCATTACATCACAGTGATAGGATTTACAACACATAGGGAAATCACATCAGATAATAAAATAGTAGACATTCATACAGTACTGGGAATCATGACTAGCCAAGTTGACAGGTATTTTGGGGGGACACAGTTCAATCCATGACAATGACTCTCGTAGCATTTCCATATTCATTTTAACATGATATAAAATGTGTAGACAAGAACAAGGCCTCCAACTCCAAATTCTCTAATTGGATAAAAGTCAGCAATTCTATACAGCACTTAGTATGTTAAATAATTTTTTTCATGTCTTTGCCACTGAGGAGATGCCAGTTATTAAGGAATCATGCCTCTGCTTTCTTCTGCAAATTCTCTCTTCCTTCCTGCATTATCTTACTTTTCTTTGCATTTCACTTATGAAACATTTGATAATCTTCTTTCATCGTACCTCAGAATGGAAAAACAGTGGTAATGGCTGGTGTCATAGAGTGCGCATGTAAGACTTGCCGGGCACTGTCCATACCTCATTTGATTTATGAAGTAAGTATTATTGTGATCCTTATTTTATATATAGGGATACTGAAGGATCAGAAAGCCTAAGAAACCTACCCCACGTCACATAGCGCAGTGGGTAAAGTGCTCTTCCGCTAACCAAAAAGTTCGGCGCTTCAAACCTACCAGCTTCTCCTCAGGAGAAAGATGTGACAGTCTGTTTCTGTAAAGATTTACAGCCTTGGAAACCCTATGAGGCAGATCTACCCTGTCCTAGAGAGTCGCTATGAATCAGAATCAACTAAACAGCAGTAGATTTGGTTTTTTGGTTTTATGGTAGATATTGTGATTGGCTCTTTCAACTTCTGTTCTATATTATCTTTGGAAAAATTAGAATCCTAAAAACCACATTTCACAGGCTATTTTGCATCTAGCATTTTGAAAACAAGTTGAATCCTGCCAAACAGATGTGTTCCTGCTCAGTCTGGAAGGAGGAAATGAAACAGAAGCCATCATCCTACATCCCCTAGGGATCTTGACCAAGTGACCATCTACACCCCTCAAAATACACATACCCAGGAAGAGTACTGTCTGGATGCTACTGCCAACAAGGTATTTTTGCAAGACAGACAAACAAAATACATGTAAGCATCTTGTGACTATGATCTAAGCATCCTGTGAAACTATCTGTAATCACTAACTGTAGTGATTAATAATTGGGAACTAGAGCATGATTATTAAAATATTCATTGATTTTCCTATAATTGCCCTCCCTAGGGTTTGTTTCCTCTTTACACCATAAGAATACTTGTATAACAAAACCACACTGAACTATCTGGTTTTAATTTCAATAGGCTACATAGTTTCCCAATTGCATTTGTTTTAAACCCTTATTAAATCTCTCTGTTTTAACTTGAAACAGGGTTCAAATTTTTATGTACAACATTTTAGTGTCAGTGACATGGGATACAAGGGCAATTTGCCTCACAGGCAACCCCAGGAGGGGATCATGGAACATCGGAGCCTGTACAAGCCCTTTGCACACTCAATCCACTTTCCCAGCTCTTGGCAGGTGTCTCCAGGTAAAATCTCTTGGACCAAGGACCTCTGCCCTCTTTTCATTTGAAGTCCTCTGAGGTTCATTAACAGCCTTTTGTCTCTTCAATTTCAGCTAACTCTTAAGCGTTTTGATGAGTTTGTTAAGCGTTTTCACTCTCTGACTGCAGCTTTGTTCTGACTGTGTGAACTCACTGTGTTTTTCTCTAAATGCCCATTAAGATTTCTTCAGTTGCATTTTTGGTGAAAAGACTCTGGAGTGGTCTTCACACATGTGGCTGCAGTCTTAGGAGAGAGAGTACCAGTAGCCACTGGTATGCACTCATTAAGGGGAGTTTAGAGTTTTCTGTGCAGTGAATTAGGATCTAAGAGCCTCTAAATTAAAACCAGTTTCAACAGTGAGATGGTTAAGGTTGTGAATCAACTTGCCTGGGCCATGATTGTCAGTTGGCAGTTATGATGTAGTTGGGCAGCTATGTAATGATATAATCACCTCTGTAATGAGATCTGATATAGTCACCTCCATGATAAGATCTATTATGAGCAGCCAATCAGTTGAAAGGGGGTTTCCTGGGGAGTGTGGCCTGCATCCAATATAGGTGGACTTTCTGGGAAAGTTCAATGGCTTTTGCTTACTCTGGATTCTGCAGCTGGCTCCTGTTCATCTGACCTCTGATTCTTGGGACTTGAGCTAGCAGCTTATCTGCTAATCTTGGAATTCCTCAGCCTCCACAGCCTGTAAGCCAGCGGCCTGCCATTCTTACCTGCCAGTCTTGGGATTAGTCAGCCTCTGCAGTCTGTGAGCCAGAGGCCTATTGCCTAACCTGCCTAACCCTGCAGCTACATGAGTCAGAAGCCTTCAGCCTGACCCACAGACTTGGGACTTTCCAGCCTCTACAATGGCATGAGCCATTTCCTTGATATGAATCTCTGTATATATTTATAGTTGAGGTGCCAGACCTGTCTTGGTATAATGTAGAAGAAGGCTTAGGGAAATTGGCATGTTGGAGTGGATTTATCAGGTTAGACCCACACACCCACACACGGAATGCCCAGAAGACACACCTTTTACCACAATGGTAAGGAAAAAATTTTGTGAAGGAAGCCCCAGCAACCCTGAAGACTGCTATGATTGTTATTTTATGTAAGTCAGATTTGACAGTAGGAACTGCCCTAACCGAATTAAGATACCTAACTATAATGGGGCTGGTAGGACTCCATGGTGGTAGGAGCCAAGTGGCAGCATTCAATCAACAAAGACAAGGTGGGCATGGTTACCATAATGGACAGTGGAGTCAAAGCAGTAATCAGAATATTCTGACTCGTATTGACTTATGGCAATGACTACTTAGTCATGGTGTCCGTAGGAGAGAAATAGATTGTAAATCCACTATTTACTTGACCTGTACAAGCGGAAAAATTCTAGGTCAAGTGAATGGCAGTCTAACTGAAATCACCAGAGTAAAGAGTCACGACCCCTCAGTCAAATCCCAGACTTGAGCCAGTTCACAGACCCACAACTCCTTGAAGGAAGGGGAGTCCAGACCCCCTTTAATAAGGACCCACTACACTGCCAAAAATTTATACTGTTAATCTTTCTCCCAGCCTTTTGCTAGAGTGACTATTCACTGGGGAAAAGGGAACAGTCACACTTTTCAGGGATTACTGGATACTGGTTCTCAACTGACACTAAATTCAGGAGGCCCGAAACATTACTGTGGCCCACCATTCAGAGTGGGGTCATATGAATGTCAGGTTACTAACAGAGTCTTTAGCTCAGTTTCAGCTCACACTGGGTTCAATGTGTCCCTGAACTCATCCTGTAATGATTTCCCCAATTCCAGTGTGCATAATTGGAATAGATATATTCAGCAACTGGCAGAACCCCTACACTGGATCCCTGACAAGTATAGTGAGGGCTATTATGGTAGAAAAAGCCAAGTAAAGCCGTAAGAACTACCCCTACATAGGAAAAGAGTAAGGCAAAAGCAATACCACTTACCTGAAGGGATTGCAGAGATTTGTGCCACCATCAAGGACTTGAAGGATGCAGGGATGGTGAATCCCAGCACATCCCTATTCAACTCACCTATTTGGCCTGTGCAAAAGCCAAATGGATCTGGGAGAATGAGAGTGGATTATCAAAAACTTAACGAGGTAGTGGAAGAAAGTAATTCTAAATACCAGCTACAGCCATGTGACCAGCTGCAGAAATGAGGACTGTAATTGTTTTGAGTATTTCTTGCTTGTATGTGTGCATCAAATATTTTTGTTTTCTTCACTTATAAAATATAAATGAAAATATAATGGCTAGTGCATTTTTGGTTTATGCATGTTACTTGTATCATGTTAGGCACAAGTTTGACTTTATAATTGTGTTTATTTAGAAATGTGTATGGGTACCGAGTTGACAAGGGGTGGACTGTGATGGTTAAGGTTGCACGTCAACTTTGCTGGGCAATGATTCTCAGTGGTTTCACAATTATGATGAAGTCTGGCAGCTATGTAATGATGTAATCACCTCCATAATGAGATCTAATACAATATAATCACTTCCGTGGCGAGATCTGTAATGGCAGCCAATCAGTTGAAAGGGAGTTTCCTGGGGAGTGTGGCCTGCATCCAATATAGGTGGACTTTCTGGCAAAGCTTGATGGCTTTTGCTCACTCTGGATCCTGCAGCTGGCTCCTGTTCATCTGACCTCCGATTCTTGGGACTTGAGCTAGCAGCTTACCTGCCAGTCTTGGGATTCCTCAGCCTCTGCAACCTGTGAGCCAGAGGCCTGCCATTCTTACCTGCTGATCTTGGAATACAATCTGTGAGCCAGAGGACTGCCGTCTGATCTGCTGATCTTGCATTTGCCAGCCCCTGCAACTATGTGAGTGAGAAGAAGCCTCCAGCCTGACCCACAGACTTGGGACTTTCCAGACTCTACAACTGCATGAGCCATTTCCTTGACATAAATCTTTCTATATATATTTACACTTCACTCGTTTTGCTTCGCTAGAGAACCCAGCCAAAGACAAATGGTTTCTTGCTGTAATTTAATTTTTGGATCGACACTGCTGTCCACTGGCATAAAATTGTCTGAAAGAAACCTAAGTTTTCTTTTAAACTGAAGTGCACTATTTTTGGTTCCCACTTATTTCCTCAAATGTTTTTACCATTTTTAAGTACTTTCCAATTAAAGAAATTAATATATTTAATGTAAGATACTAGGCATCTAGCCAACAAAATAAAGTTCAGAAAGAATGCCCTTTATGTCATCTTGTATGTTATTTGAGCTAGCCTTACAGGATAGTAAATTTATGTAATCGTTTGCCTTCTTTCATGTTTAAGTTTGTTTGTCTTGTTTCAAAAGCCATGACTAACTTTTTTTTTTTTTTCATAAGGCAGTCTTTTAAGTCTCCGAGAAACTGCTTGGTGTGCCTAAGCTTCTAATAGTTACTTTGAAAACTTTAATATAAATTCATTCTGGTAAAGTTTTTGTTTTATGATATTTCAACTTAAATTAGGCTCCAGAATCCTTTTAAGTAACTTAGACTGAATAGAATATATAGGAAATTTTTTAAATCTGAAGTCTTGAGTTTTCAGAGCTAGTGCCTAAAATTTTTCAGAGTTGACTTTTAACTTTTGCTTTTTAAAGTATATACAGTTTTTCTTTTCTGCCCAGAAGCTGCAAAAGACCTTAGCTTCTGCTTTTCTACCAAAAAAAAAAAACTTGAAAAATTCCTGAGAGCTATTCTGACTGCTGGGATACATTCCCGAAGGCTATTACAGGCCGTAATTAATCTTTTCTATCCAAACTCTGTAACGCTGAATTTTTCTTGTCCTTTTGACATCATTTGCTAAAAAATTATTTTTAATTTTTTTATCCAAACTCTGTAACGCTGCATTTTTCTTGTCCTTTTGACATCATTTGCTAAAAAATTATTTTCAATTCTCTGAACACAGAAAGTTTTTTTTTTATGTGCCTTTTCAATTTCTAAGAGCAAGTTTAACATCCTCAAGAACCTTCAAGAACACATCCACAAATCAGCAAATGGGTGAGTAACCTCTCAGACCAAATTTTGCATTTTCATGACTGAATTCTTCAAAAATTTGTGTTTATTCCATTTTGTTTTGTCCAGGGGAAATGTCCCCAAATATTGCTTGTATAAATCTTATCTTTATCAGTAGCAGCAATCAAGCATTATTTATCCTGAGAGTTTTCGAGTTTGTGAAATCTCAGACCCCGTAAGCCACTAGGACTGTTAACTGATTGATTGATTGATTGATTGATTAAGATGTTAATTGGTTGGTTGGTTTAGTTAGTTAATTAATGATTGATTGTTGGCAGTCCATACTAGGATTGTTGAGTCCACAAGTCCTAAGCTTTAAACAAACTTGAGCTTTCAATAGTTATAATGGGTATTTAAGAATTTTTTTTTAAGAATTTTTATTGTGCTTTAAGTGAAAGTTTATGAATCAAGTCAGTCTGTCACATATAAGCTTATATACACCTTACTACATACTGCCATTTACTCTCCCCCAATGAGTCAGCCTGCTCCCTTCTTCCAGTCTCTCCTTTTGTGACCGTTTTGCCAGTTTCTAACCCTCTCCACCCTCACATCTCCCCTCCAGACAGGAGATGCCAACACAGTCTCGAGTGTCCACCTGATACAAGTAGCTCACTCTTCATCAGCATCTCTCTCCAGCCCATTGTCCAGTCCCTTCCATGTCTGATGAGTTGTCTTCGGGAATGGTTCCTGTCCTGGGCCAACAGAAGGTTTAGGGACCATGACTGCCGGGATTCTTCTAGTCTCAGTCAGACCATTAAGTCTGGTCTTTTTGTGAGAATTTGGGGTTTGCATCCCACTGATCTCCTGCTCTCTCAGGAGTTCTCTATTGTGTTCCCTGTTAGGGAAGTCATCAGTTGTGGCCGGGCACCATCTAGTTCTTCTGGTCTCAGGATGATGTAGGTCTCTTGTTCATGGGGCCCTTTCTGTCTCGGGCTCATAGTTATCGTGTGACCTTGGTGTTCTTCATTCTCCTTTGATCCAGGTGGGTTGAGACCAATTGATGCATCTTAGATGGCCACTTGTTAGCATTTAAGACCCCAGACGCCACACTTCAAAGTGGGATGCAGAATGTTTTCATAGTAGAGTTTATTATGCCAATTGACTTAGAAGTCCCCTTAAGCCATAGTCCCCAAACCCCCACCCTTGCTCCGCTGACCTTCGAAGCATTCAGTTTATTCTGGAAACTTCTTTGCTTTTGGTCCAGTCCAGTTGAGCTGACCTTCCCTGTATTGAATATTGTCCTTTCCTTCACCTAAAGTAGTTCTTATCTACTAACTAATCAGTAAATAACCGTCTCCCACCCTCCATCCCTCCACCCCTCTCGTAACCACAAAAGAATGTGTTCTTCTCAGTTTATACTATTTCTCAAGAACTTATAATAGTGGTCTTATACAGTATTTGTCCTTTAGAATTTTTTTTAAAAGACATTAAGACAATATTTGTTTAAATTTGTAAGAACTCTGCAAACTGCTCTTTCTGCCCTCTTCAACAGAAGTCCTCGTTTTGCTCCTCAGAGATAATTCCTCTTTCTGTAAACTTGATTCTAACCTACTAAGCATGCAGAACTGGAGTATTAAAAATGAAGGTTTTGAAACTAAAGTTTTCAAGGCTAAGGTCTTAGGGTTATTATTCTGGATTGCTTTTGAATACAATTAGTTGGTAACTATTCTAAATGCTGTCAACTGAGTGTTTTTAGAAATAACTTAAAACTTCAGTAATCATTTTGGGAAAATGAGTTTCCACCTAATTTTCTCCCTTTTCAGTACTTACAACTATTACAAGAAGCCTGAGTATTAGAAAAAAAGATCATTATGAGTAAAAAACTAATAAAAGGAACAATTTAAACAAAAAGTCTCGCAAATAGAACCAGATACACTTATGCCTTTACAACGCCGACAAATTCAAATACAACCCAACAATCTTTTAGATTGAAAATCTAGTACTTGTTTTTATTGTAAAAACCGGGTCATCTTAGAAGAAAATGTTTTAAGTTAAAAAGAGAGAACAGGAACAAATTCAACACCCTACCACCTACAGGAGGCCAACCAGCCTCTGAAAACTTAACAAAGATCTTTCCTTTAATAACATTAAAACTACAAAAAGGAGAGTCATTAATTAGAAACAAGTCCTTCTACCCTCTATAAACTAATAATCTCTCAAAATAGTTTCATGGGTGACCCAAGTTCTTTGGCCCACCATGAAAAAGAGGGAATAAACGATCTAAATTAAATTGCCATCCACAGTTTGAAAAAAAGTTTATTAAACCTGTCAAACACTCATAAAAAAAATAGACCCCCAATTAAGTAACATTTAAGATAAATTTATAATACTCAAGAAGAGTAGGAAGTTGTTTGCTGTATGCTGACCTTCTCCCTTTTTTCTCCCCAAAACTCAGCCCACCTAGTTAATTATTGGTAAACGTATGTTTATCAATAAATGTCTAATTTTTTTTGTTTTCCAGATTTGCCTTGATTAATTCCATGAAATTTATAATGTACTTCTTAGTTCTCAACAAGCAGTAGTATCAATTTATATAATTTTTGTTTTATTTCTAAGTTTTACCTTGACTTAAAAGCTATGAGTTGGGCCTACGGTAGCAACAGAATAGTCTATTTAAAAGTGCACTGAAGAAGATAAATTGTTTGTGTAGTTGGTACAACCAGGCCTTTAAGTTACTCCAAAGCTATGACTTCGTAAAACCTTTCATTACCAGATTCTATAAAACATGTAAAAGAAAATGTAATAGTTTTCTACCTATAGATAGTATTGTTGAATTTAAGTTACAATGTTTCTCATTTGTTTGATGATAAATAAGTGCTGGTGGGCTGAAAAGGCCTCAGTGTCTTCAGAAAATTATAAAAATAAATCCATTTTGTTAATTAAAAGAAAAGTTCAACTTTTACTTTTATAACAATGAACAGCTAGAAGAGAAACTAAAAGAATTATTCACGATAGTTAAAGTTCTGGAGGTGGGGTCAACATGGCATCTGAAACAGATGCATCATGCTGTCCCTCTGGAGCAAAGACTCAAAAAACTAAGTAAGGAATGGATACAAACATCAATCTCTGAAACTCTAAATATCAAATGAAAGGATAAAGAACTAGATCAAATACCAAATAGAAGAAAAAACTGAATGAAAACAGAGAGCAGGGAGAGATACAGAGTGGAGGTCACCTGACAACTAACATGGCACAGCGTGGCCATCTTGGAGTATAGCCACAAATGACCCTGGAGAAGGAGCACAGGAAGGCAACTCCACAGCGTGCCTAACAGGAGACAGAAAACCTGGTAATCAGAGAAACACATTTTCCCACCTCTCACCCTTCTGCCCTGTATGCCACCCCCAGCCCTTCCTGACAGGCCAAGCTCTGCTGCTCGGCTAGAGAGCTACTGGCCTGCCACCACCACAGGCCTGCCCTACCTCAACCTGCTGGCTCCTGTCATGCCATTTTCCCCCTTTTCTTTCTCCCTCCCTCCTACCCCTATGTGGCACCCCTACCCCTTCCTGACTGGTCACCAAGTGCTGCTCAGCTAGAGAGCTACCGACCCGCCATCATCCTAGGTCCACCCTGCCTCCGCCTACTGACTCCTCTCATGCCATTTTTTTTTTTTTTAGCTCACTTCCATTTCCTTCTCCCTCCCACTTAGCCCTGTACAGCACCTCTACCCCTTCTCGCCAGGCCACACCACACTGCCATGGGTAGAGAACTACCAGCTCACCACTGGCCTGGATCTCCCCCATCCCCACCCAATGGCTTCAGCTGTGCCATTGTTTCCCTTTCCCTCCTTTTCTCTCTTCCTCCCTCCTAGCCTCCTACCCCACCACTACCTATTCCCACCAGGCCATGCTGCATTCTTTGGCTAAAGAGCCACCAGCCGTCTGCCACTTTAGGTCTGCCCCGCCCCCACCTGCTGGCTCCCAGTATGCCTTTTTTTCTCTTTTTCCCCATTCTTCCTTTTCTTTCTCCCTCCAACTTATGCCCATATGCCACCTCTACCCCTTCCCACCTAGCCTTGCTGAACCACCAAGAGTAGAGAATTACTGGCCCCCCACTGCCCTGGGTCCCCCATTATGCCACCTGCCAGGTCTTGTCAAGCCTTTTTTTTTTCTCCCTTTCTTCTTTTCTTTTTCCCTCCAACTTAGCTCCATACACCACCTCTATCTATTCCTGCTAGGCCACGTCACACTGCCATTGCTAGAGAGCCACCAGCCTGCTACCACCCTAGTTCTGCCCTGCCCAGACCTGCCAGATCTGCTGCATCATTTTTTAATTTTTTTCTTTCCCGTTTTTCCTTTTCCTTCTCCCTCCCACCTAGCCTCATACAACACCTCACCCCCCCTTCCACTGGCCTGCACACTACAGTTTTTTTTCCTCCTTTTCTTTTCTTTTTTCCTTTCTTTGTTCACCCTACCTAGCCTCGTACACCACCTACCCCTTCCTGCTGGCCCTCGCAATGCCACTACAGCTAGAGCACCTTCAGCTCAGGCTCACTGCTACACCAGAGTTGCACTGCCCCTCCCCTCTCACCACTTGACCAGCTGCTGAATGGAGGGAAGGGAACTTGTACTGCTCCCTGTCTGACAACCCTGCCTCTCTGGTGAGGGTCTGTGAATACTCCCACACCACTGGACCAAGAACAGGAGAGAGACAACTCCCACCTAGTCTGCCCTCAACCAGCTCACCAAACCAGTGTACAGGAAGTAGGCTTACCCAGCCTGCTGCTACTCTGCCAACCCAGACAAGGTGGTGAGAGCTATTGTGCCTCAGATGAGCAAGCAGCTAAGCATGCCTGTCCCTTTCACCCTGACATATCAAAATAAAATAAAAAAGTGGGATGAAACAAATGAACACATAATCAGTAAATACAGAAAATAGTACCTTACGTCTTGGAAACAGCAGAAGATATCAAAACATATAAAAAGCAGGACAAGATGGCTCCTGCAAGTGACCAAAATGAAGAAACAGATGACTTGCCAGTCGAATAAAAGCCAGTAGAACTACCTGATATGAAATTCAGGAGACTAATATTTAGGACTTTCCAAGAGATTAGGAAAGAGATCAAGGAAAACACAGACAAAACCAATGAAAACATAGCCAAAATCAAAAATAACACAGACAAAGCAATAGAAGAATTCAGGAAAACAATAAAAGAACAAAACATCAAAATCAATAAAAAATTAGAAATCAGGCAAAAGTAGCAGCTAGAAATCCAGAAGGTAAACAACAAAATTTCAGAAATAGACAACTGAATAGAAGGTTTTAGGAGCAAATTTGAAACAATGGAAGACAAAATAAGCAAAATTGAAGACAAATCCATGCACATCACTTTGAGGAAAAATAAGAGCAAAGAATGAAGAAAACCTAAGAATTATGTAGGGCGCAATCAAGAGCAAATATTTGCACATAACTGGATTCCAGAACAGGGGGAGAAAATGGAAAACACAGAGAAGATTCTTGAAGATTTGCTGGCAGAAAACCTCCCAAGTATCATGAAAAAAGAACAACTGGCCATCCAAGAAGCTCAATTAACCCCATATAGGATGGAACCCAAAACAAAGTCATCAAGACATACCATGATCACACTTGCCAAAACTAAAGACAAAGAAAAAACCTTGAGAGCAGCTCAAGAAAAATGAAAAGTCATTTAAAAAGGGAGAACAATAAGACTAAACTCTGATTACTTGACATAAACTATGCAGGCAAGGCAATAGGATGACAGATACAAAACCTTGAAAGAAAAAAAAAAAAAACTGCCAACCAAGAATAATAATAATAATAAAAAAAAAATATCCTGCAAAACTCTCTCTCAAATAGATGGTGAAATTAGGACATTTCCAGATAAACAGAAATTAAGGCATTCTTGAAAACCAAACCAAACTTACAATAAATATTAAAGGAAATCCTTTGGTTAGAAAACCAACATACGACTACTATAGGATACAGGACAGCATCAGCCAGACACCAACTGTAATGGATTGAATTGTGTCCCCCCAAAATGTGTGTCAGCTTGGTGAGGCCATGATTTCCAGTATTGTGTGGTTGTCCACCATTTTGTCATCTGAGGGGATTACCGTGTGTGTTGTAAATCCTAACCTCTATAATATTAATGAGGCAGGATTAGAGGCAGGTATGTTAATTAAGCAGAACACAATCTACAGGATTAGGTAGTGTCTTGAGCCAATCTCTTTCAAGATATAAAAGAGAGAAATGAGCAGAGAGGAAAGGGACCTCACGACACCAAAAAAAGAAGTGCGGGAGCAGAGCGTATCCTCTGGACAAGGGGAACCTGAGCTTAGAAGCTCCTAGACCAGGGGAAGGCCGATTACAAGGACTTTCCCCTAGAGCCTAAACTATGAGAGAATAAATTTCTGTTTTTAAAGCCATCCACATGTGGTATTTCTGTGATAGCAGCACTGGAAAACTAAGAAACCAACCTAAGGAAAGAAATCTCAAAAATAAAACAAAGCTGTTTCTTCTCATCTTGAGTTGTGTGACATCAGCAAATGAAGGTCCCGAAAGCTTGACTCCATCCATGTCATTAAGGGTGACTCTACTTTGAGGAGGCAGCTCTTCCTCAGTCTATTTTGAGTGCCTTCCAACCTGAAGGGGTTGTCTTCTGACACTATATCAGACAATGTTATGCTGCTATTCATAAGGATTTTGCTGGCTAATTTTTTTCAGAAGTAGACTGCCAGGTCCTTCTCCCTAGTCTTTCTTAGTCTGGAAGCTCAGCTGAAACCTATCCACCATGGGTGACCCTGCTGGTATGTGAAATACTGGTGGCATAGCTTCCAGCATTACAGCAATACACAAGCCGCCACAGTAGGTCAAACTGACAGACTTGTGGAGCTTTTGCCCATAGATTCCTTCAAAATTTCAACACTAGGCTTGGATTTTTTCTTCAGTTCTTTCAGCTTGAGATATGCCAAGCATGTTCTTCACTTTTGGTTTTCTAACTCAAGGTCCTTGCACATTTCGTTACAATACTTTACTTTGTCTTCTAGTGCTGCCCTTTGAAATCTTCTGTTCAGCTGTTTTACTTCATCATTCCTTCCTTTCACTTTACATTCCAGAACAAGTTTCAGAGTCTCTTCTGACATTCATTTTGGTCTTTTCTTTCTTTCCTGTCTCTTTAATGAGTTTTTGCCTTCTTCATGTATGATGTCCTTGATATCATCCCACAACTCTTCTGATCTTGAATCATAGTGGTCAATGCATCAAATCCGTTCGTTAGATGCTCTCTAAATTTAGGCCGGATATACTCAAAGTCGTACTTCAGCTCTCATGGACTTGTTTTAATTTTCTTCAGCTATAACTGGAACTTGCATACAAGCAATTGATGGTCTGTTCTGCACTTGGACCCTGGCTTTGTTCTGAGTGATGATATTGAGCTTTTCTATCATCTCTTTCCACATATGTCCTTAATTTGATTCCTGTGTATTCCATCCCATGAGATCCATGAGTATGGTTGTTGTTTATGCAGTCGAAAAAAGGCATTTCCAGTGAATAAGTCATTGGTCTTGCAAAATTCTGTCATAAGATCTCTAGCATCATTTCTATCGAGTGACAGAGACTGAGAACAAACAACCACGGGGAAGCAGTGACTGTTTTCGGAGCCTGGAGCCGGCCTCCCAGCCAGGAAACCTTGGCACCGGGCTTTGGACTGGGCGCAGGGGAGCTGAGCATGGCACCCTGACACGGCGCAAAAATGGGACACAGCCCTAGCGTCCAGAAGTGACCTCGGGGAAGCCCAGCCAGTGCACGCAGACAGCGCAGCGACGCGGCTGACAGAAGGAGAAGTCACCAGGAGGCAGCGACTGGTTTGGGGTCCTGGAGTGCGGTGTCCCAGCCGGGGAAACTTGGCGCTGGGCTTTGGACTGGGAGCGGAGGAACTGACCACGACTTCTGAGACAGCACAAGCATGGGATGCGGGCCTGACCCTCGGGGGCAATCTCTACCCAGCCAGCACGCAGAGTTGATGCGCCCCTCGGGAAACTCAGATAAAACAGTCATCCCAAGCAAGATAAGTAACTTTGTCTATATTCCAGGGTGCTACAATCTCCTATTTATCTGAACCCTCCCCTCCCCTTCCCAGGCAGCTTCATTAACATTGGAATTTCCTGAGCCAGAGAGTGAAGTGCACTGCGGTTTTTCTTTCCTTTTTTTGGTCTTTTCCTAACCCATTCTCCTGGCCTGAGAGAAGCAGCTACAAAAAAACCCAGGGGCCAAAAATCCTTCCCTAACTGGACTAAAAACACAGAACCAGCTCCAGCCAAACATATGTGATCCACAGTCTTGGGCTTTCATTCCCTACGTAGCTATTATAATGCAAGGGCAATTCTGATAGGGATCTGACTGTAATTGTTTTAGTGGATTACTGGAAAGACAGGTTTCCCAGGTCTGATACCTCTGCGTATTCAACAGAGCCCTCACTGACCCACAACAGGGAACTGAGGGCTGAAGCTCCCCCCAGACCACCTACCTCCTGCCTTAGAGGTCTAAGGAGGGTGACACCTACCAATCTGTAGAGGTACTTGCATTGGGGGCCTAAGGTACAGCTGCAGAGCCCACCCACCAAAGTGCTTTAGGAATAGAGACACACCTACCTCACTGGCACTTGGGGGAAGCCTGTCAGCATCCTGCCCCCCTGGAGTGTGACCCCCTTGCTGCTACTAGAATCTGGTGCACACAACTATCACCACTACTTCTCTAGGTGGATAGGTGACAGTCTGCACCACACACTTGATGACCCAAAATCAGATTCTACTCAAGAATAGTGAATGGACTCTTAGGCTTATATATCTGGTAACAGCCCAAACCAGCTGGTAATAGGACATAAGTGATTCAAGGGCTACAACAATCAAGACAGTGCAATCTAGTAGCCCATCTACGTATATTGAAAGAAAACAAAACAAGATAAGACTCAGTGAGCGAATATAACATAAATCATTACAATATCTTATACATGGCTTGGAGACAGCAGTCGATATCAAACCACATAAAAAAGCAGACCATGATTGCTTCTATTACTCCCCAAATTAAAGAATCAAAATCTTTCCCAAATGAAGATACAATCCTGGACTTGCCAGATGCAGAATATAAAAAACTAATTTACAGAATGCTCCAAGACATCAGGGAGGACCTCAGAAATGAAATAAGGCAATCTACAGAAAAAGCCAAGGAATACACTGATAAAGCAGTTGAAGAAATCGAAAAGATTATTCAAGAACATAGTGGAAAAATTAATAAGCTGCAAGAATCCGTAGAGAGACAGCATTCAGGAATCTAAAAGATTAACAATAAAATTACAGAATGAGACAACTCAATAGGAAGTCAGAGGAGCAGACTCGAGCAATAGGAATGCAGGGTGGGAGATCTGGAGGACCAGGGAATTGACACCAATATAGCTGGAAAAAATTCAGATAAAAGAATTAAAAAAAATGAAGAAACCCTAAGAATCGTGTGGGACTCTATCAAGAAGAATAACTTGCGTGTGATTGGAGTCCCAGAACAGGGAGGGATAACAGAAAATACAGAGAGAATAGTTGAAAATCTGTTGGTGGAAAACTTCCCTGACATCATGAAAGACAAAAGGATATCTATCCAAGATGCTCAGCGAACCCCATTTAAGATTGATCCAAAAAGAAAAACACCAAGACGTATTATCATCAAACTTGCCAAAACCAAAGATAAAGAGAAAATTTTAAAAGCAGCCAGAGATAAAAGAAAGGTCTCCTACAAAGAAGAATCAATAAGAATAAGTTCAGACTACTCAGCAGAAACCATGCAGTCAAGAAGGCAATGGGGTGACATATATAGAGTACTGAAGGAGAAAAACTGCCAGCCAGGGATCATATATCCAGCAAAACTCTCTCTGAAATATGAAGGCAAAATTAAAACATTTGCAGATAAACACAAGCTTAGAGAATTTGCAAAAACCAAACCAAAGCTGCAAGAAATACTAAAGGAAATTGTTTGGTCAGAAAACCAATAATATCAGATACCAGCACAACACAAGGTCACAGAACAGAACATCCTGATATCAACTCAAATAGGGAATCACAAAAACAAAATTAAGATTAATTTTAAAAAGAAAAAAAATGCTCAAAACAGGGAATCCTTGAAGTCAATATGTAAAAGATCACAATAATCAAAAAGAGGGACTAAATACAGGAGGCACAGAACTGCCATATGGAGAGGGATACAAGGCGATATAGGACAATACAACTTAGGTTTTTACTTAGAAAAATAGGGGTAAATATTAAGGTAACCACAAAGAGGTATAACAACTCCATAACTCAAAATAAAAACCAAGAAAAACATAACGACTCAGCAAACATAAAGTCGAATATTACGAAAATGAGGAACACACAATTTATGAAGCCAACAGCCAACATCACTCTAAATGGAGAGAGCCTGAAAGCATTTCCCTCAAGAACAGGAACCAGACAAGGATTCCCTTTATCACCGCTCTTATTCAGTCTTCTGCTAGAGGTCCTAGCCAGAGCAATTAGGCTAGACAAAGAAATAAAGAGCATCCAGATTGGCAAGGAGGAAGTAAAATTATCTCTGTTTGTAGATGACATGATCTTATACACAGAAAACCCTAAGGAATCCTCCAGAAAACTACTCAAACTAATACAAGAGTTTGGCAGAGTCTCAGGTTATAAGATAAACATACAAAAATCACTTGGATTCCTCTACATCCACAAAAAGAACATCGAAGACGAAATCACCAAATCAATACCATTCATAGTAGCCCCCAAGAAGATAAAATACTTAGGAATAAATCTTACCAAAGATGTAAAAGACCTATTCAAAGAAAACTACAAAGTACTACTACAAGAAATTAAAAAAGACATGCTTAAGTGGAAAAACATACCTTGCTCATGGATAGGAAGACTTAACATAGTAAAAATGTCTATTCTACCAAAAGCCGTCTATACGTACAATGCACTTCCGATCCAAAGTCCAATGTCGTTTTTTAATGTGATGGAGAAACAAATCACCAACTTCATATGGAAGGGAAAGAAGCCCCGGATAAGCAAAGCATTACTGAAAAAGAAGAAGAAAGTGGGAGGCCTCACTCTACCTGATTTCAGAACATATTGTACAGCCACAGTAGTCAAAACAGCCTGGTACTGGTACAACAACAGGCACATAGACCAATGGAACAGAATTGAGAACCCAGATATAAATCCATCCACATATAAGCAGCTGATATTTGACAAAGGCCCAGTGTCAGTTAATTGGGGAAAAGATAGTCTTTTTAACAAATGGTGCTGGCATAACTGGATATCCATTTGCAAAAAAATGAAACAGGACCCATACCTCACACCATGCACAAAAACTAACTCCAAGTGGATCAAAGACCTAAACATAAAGACTAAAACGATAAAGATCATGGAAGAAAAAATAGGGACAACCCTAGGAGCCCTAATACAAGGCATAAACAGAATACAAAACATTACCAAAAATGACGAAGAGAAACCAGATAACTGGGAGCTCCTAAAAATCAAACACCTATGCTCATCTAAAGACTTCACCAAAAGAGTAAAAAGACCACCTACAGACTGGGAAAGAATTTTCAGCTATGACATCTCCAACCAGCACCTAATCTCTAAAATCTATATGATTCTGTCAAAACTCAACCACAAAAAGACAAACAACCCAATCAAGAAGTGGGCAAAGGATATGAACAGGCACTTCACTAAAGAAGATATTCAGGCAGCTCACAGATACATGAGAAAATGCTGTCGATCATTAGCCATTAGAGAAATGCAAATTAAAAGTACGATGAGATTCCATCTCACTCCAACAAGGCTGGCATTAATCCAAAAAACACAAAATAATAAATGTTGGAGAGGCTGCGGAGAGATTGGAACTCTTATACACTGCTGGTGGGAATGTAAAATGGTACAAACACGTTGGAAATCTATCTGGCATTTTCTTAAACAGTTAGAAATAGAACTACCATACAACCCAGAAATCCCACTCCTCGGAATATACCCTAAAGAAATAAGAGCCTTCACACAAACAGATATATGCACACCCATGTTTATTGCAGCTCTGTTTACAATAGCAAAAAGCTGGAAGCAACCGAGGTGTCCATTAATGGATGAATGGTTAAATAAATTATGGTATATTCACACAATGGAATACTACGCATCAATAAAGAACAGTGACAAATCTGTGAAACATTTCATAACATGGAGGAACCTGGAAGGCATTATGCTGAGTGAAATTAGTCAGAGGCAAAAGGACAAATTTTGTATAAGACCACTATTATAAGATCTTGAGAAATAGTATAAACTGAGAAGAACACATACTTTTGTGGTTACGAGGAGGGGAGGGAGGGGGGTGGGAGAGGGTTTTTTACTGATTAATTAGTAGATAAGAACTGCTTTAGGTGAAGGGAAGGACAATACTCAATACATGGAAGGTCAGCTCAACTGGACTGGACCAAAAGCAAAGAAGTTTCTGGGATAAACTGAATGCTTCAAAGGTCAGCGGAGCAAGGGCAGGGTTTGGGGACCATGGTTTAAGGGGACTTCTAAGTCAATTGGCAAAATAATTCTATTATGAAAACATTCTGCATCCCACTTTGAAATGTGGCGTCTGGGGTCTTAAATGCTAACAAGCGGCCATCTAAGATGCATCAATTGGTCTCAACCCACCTGGATCAAAGGAGAATGAAGAACACCAAGGTCACACGATAACTATGAGCTCAAGAGACAGAAAGGGCCCCATGAACCAGAGACTTACATCATCCTGAGACCAGAAGAACTAGTTGGTGCTTGGCCACAACCGATGACTACCCTGACAGAGAGCACAACAGAGAACCCCTGAGGGAGCAGGAGATCAGTGGGATGCAGACCCCAAATTCTCATAAAAAGACCATACTTAATGGTCTGACCGAGACTAGAAGAATCCCAGCGGTCATGGTCCCCAAACCTTCTGTTGGCCCAGGACAGGAACCATCCCCGAAGACAACTCATCAGACATGGAAGGGACTGGAGAATGGGCTGGAGAGAGATGCTGACAAAGAGTGAGCTACTTGTATCAGGTGGACACTTGAGACTGTGTTGGCATCTCCTGTCTGGAGGGGAGATGGGAGGGTAGAGAGGGTTAGAAACTGGCAAAATTGTCATGAAAGGAGAGACTGGAAGGAGGGAGTGGGCTGACTCATTAGGAGGAGAGTAAGTGGGAGTATGTAGTAAGGTGTATATAAGCTTATATGTGACAGACTGACTTGATTTGCAAACTTGCACTTAAAGCATAATAAAAATTATTAAAAAAAAAAAAAAGTTCCCAAAAGCTCCACATCATAAAGTTGGACTCTTTTTTGAGGAGGCAGCTCTTCCCCAGGCATATTTTGAGTACCTTCCAACCTGAAAGTTCATTTGCCAGTGCTATGTCAAACATACTATGAGTCAGAATCAACTCGATGGCACTGGGTTTAGTTTTTTTGGTTTAGTGTCAGACAGTGTTGTGCTGCTATCCATAAGGTTTTCACTGGCTGTTTTTTTTTTTTTTTAATAGTATGTCACCAGGTCCTTTTTCCTAGTCTGTTGTAGCCTGGAAGCTCCGCTGAAACCTGTCCACCATGGGTGACCCTGCTGGTATATGAAATACCAGTGGTATAGCTTCCAGCATCACAGCAACACACAAGCCACCATAGTACAACAAACTGACAGACAAATTTCGTTTTATAAATGAAATCATACAGCTTGTAATCTTTTGAGAATGGCTTTTCTCACTCAGTGTAATTACCTAGAAATTCATCCAAGTTGCTGTGTATCGATTCCTTTTTATTGTTTTTTTTTTTTATTCCTTTTTATTACTGAGTAGTATGGATATACCACAGTGTATTTAACCATTCACCTGTTGAAGGATATCTAGGCCGTTTCCAGTTTTTGGCTGTAACAAATAAAGCTGCTATGAACATTCATATGCAGATTTTTTTTGTGAATATAAGTTTTTACTCTGCCCGATAGTGCAATTGTTGGGTAGTATGGCAGTTGCATGTTTAGCTTTATAAGAAACTACGAAACTTTTATTATTGCAAGGTTTTGTAAATATGTAATTTCCTGTATTAAGTCCCTTTCTGACTGAATTGCCTACAGCAGTTTCTGTGTCCTGCTCTAAACCCTGACTCGCACTGCAGTATAGACAAGACTTCAAGTCCAGAGTCAGTGCTCTTAAGCAAGACTGAAAGACCAATGAAATGGACAGTTTTATGTGTGGGTATCATTGAGAGATACAGGTTGGAGCAGGAGAAAACATACAAGGGAGAAGTAAGAAACCATTTCCTTTTTATTGTCCCTCCACTTCAGGGTTTATACCTGTTCATTAGTTCAGGAAGTAGGCAGGATAGAAACAGTGGATTTTAAAATAAAATCTTATAAAATCCAACTCCATTGGAGATAGCACTACTTATACCTGTGCTTTTCTATTCTATTTTTCTTTGAAGTAAAATTAAATTGTGTGAATACCATTTCTTAGAATGAATAGCAGAAGCAGTAGTGTTTTAGAAACAAAATGGGTGGCAATGAGATAGCTCTGAAGTTTGTAGGGACTTCCTAAAATTTATTACCTCAACTTCAGGGTATGCCATTCTGCTAATGAAATCACACTATCACAAGTTTTTTGTATCATGTTTGTCAAAAAGGAAATAAGTGTTCAAAAGAATAGAATAAATTTATTTCTCTTTTATATCCCTGTTGTTTTTAGATGTCGTTGAGTTGATTCAGACTCATAGCGACCCTGTGTATAACAGAAAGAAACACTGCCCAGTCCTGCGCCATCCCTACAAGTATTGCTACATTTGAGCCCATTGTTGCAGGCACTGTGTCAGTCCATCTCATTGAGGGTCTTCCTCTTTTTCGATGACCCTTTACTTTACCAAGCATGATGTCCTTCTCCAGGGACTGGTCCCTCCTGATAACATGTCCAAAGTATGTGAGATGAAGTCTTCCCATCCTCCCATCTAAGGAACACTCAGGCTGTACTTCTTCCAAGACAGATTTTTTTCCTTTTGCAGTACATGGTATATTCAATATTTTTTTTGCCAACATCATAATTCCAATGCATGAATTCTTCTTCTGTCTTTCTTACTCATTGTCCATCTTTCATATGCATATAAGAAATTTAAAACACCATGGCTTGGGGCAGGTGTACCTTAGTCCTGAAAGTGACATCTTTGCTTTTTAACACTTTAAAGAGGTCTTTTGAAGCAGATTTGCCCAATGCAATGTCTTGATTTCTTGACTGCAGCTTCCATGGGTGTTGATTGTGAATCCAAGTAAAATGAAATCCTTGATAACTTCAGTATCTTCTTTGTGTATCATTATGCTGCTTATTCGTCCAGTTGTGAGGACTTTGTTTTCTTTATGTTGAGATTTAATCCATACTGAAGGCTATAGTCTTTGATCTTCATCAGTAAGTGCTTCATGTCCTCTTGCTTTTAGCAAGCAGGTCATGTCATCTACATATTGCAGGTTGTTAATGAGCCTTCCTCCAATCCAGAAGCCACGGTCTTCTTCACTTAGTTCAGTTTCTTGGATTATTTGCTCAGCATACGGATTGAATAAGTATGGTAAAAGATACAACCCTGACGCACACTTTTTCTTGATATTAAACCCCTCGGTATCCCCTCGTTCTGTTTGAACAGCTGCCTCTTGTTCTATGTACAGGTTCTGCATGAGCACAATTAAGTGATCTGGAATTCCCAGTCTTCACAATGGTGTCCATAATTTACTATGATCCACACAGGCAAATACCTTTGCATAGGTGGTGAAACACACGTAAACATCTTTCTGGTATTCTTTGCTTACAGCCGGAAACCCTGGTGGCGTAGTGGTTAAGAGCTACGGCTGCTAACCAAAGGGTCGGCAGTTCGAACCCGCCAGGTGCTCCTTGGAAACTCTACGGAGCAGTTCTACTCTGTCCTATGCGGTCACTATGAGTCGGGATCAACTCAACAGCGCTGGGTTTTGGTTTGCTTTCAGCTAAGATCTATCTGACTCAGCAATATCTCTTGTTCCAGGTCTTCTTCTGAATCCAGTTTGAATTTCTTGCAGTTTCCTATTGATGCACTACTGTAACTGTTTAATTTTCCATCACATAAAAAAAAAAAATCTGTTTTCAGGCACTTAAGTATTACAAGTATGTGTTCTGGATCCTCTATATACCTCCAACTCTACTGAGTGTGAGCCTAAAGTTACTTTGCCTCTAGCACCTTTGTTTTTTAATTTTCAGGTTTTTTAGTTGGACCTGTAGTTTTCATCTTTTGCCTTCCAAACTGGGGGGCTCATCTTCCAGCACTATATCAGACAATGTTCTGGTGCTATTCATAAGGTTTTCACTGGCTAATGCTTTTCAGAAGTAGACTGCCAGGTCCTTCTTCCTAGTCTGTCTTAGTCTTGAAGCTCAGCTGAAACCTGTCCTCCTTGGGTGACCCTGCTGGTATCTGAATACCGGTGGCATAGCTTCCAGCATCACAGCAACACATAAGTCCATACAGTACAACAAACTGACAGACACATGAGCTGCCCCTTCAAAGTAGAGTCGACCTTAATGACGGGGATGGAGTAAAGCTTTCAGGACCTTCATTTGCTGATGTGGCACGACTCAAAATGAGAAGAAACAGCTGAAACATCCATTAATAATCGGAACCTGGAATGTACAAAATATGAATCTAGGAAAATTGGAAATCATCAAAAATGAAATGGAACACATAAACATCGATATCCTAGGCATTAGTGAGCTGAAATGGACTGGTATTGGCCATTTTGAATCAGAAAATCATGTAGTCTACTATGCTGGGAATGACAACTCGAAGAGGAATGGTGTTGCATTCATCATCAAGAAGAACGTTTCAAGATCTATCCTGAAGTACAATGCTATCAGTGATTGGATAATATCCATATGCCTACCAGGAAGACCAGTTAATATGACTATTATTCAAATTACACACCAACCACTAGGGCCAAAGATAAAGAATTAGAAGATTTTTAAGATGCATTGATAATTACTGGTGATTGGAATGCGAAAGTTGGAAACAAAGGAGAAGGATCAGTAGTTGGAAAATATGGCCTTGGTTATAGAAACAATGCTGAGATCAAATGACAGAATTTTGCAAGACCAACGACTTCTTCATTGCAAACACCTTCTTTCACCAACATAAACAGTGACTATACTCATGGACCTTGCCAGATCGAACACACAGAAATCAAATTGACTACATCTGTGGAAAGAGACGATGGAAAAGCTCAATATCATCAGTCAGAACAAGGCCAGGGGCCAACCGTGGAACAGACCATCAACTGCTCATATGCAAGTTCAACGTGAAACTGAAGAAAATCAGAGCAAGTCCACGAGAGCCAAAATATGATCTTGAGTATATCCCACCTGAGTTTAGAGACCATCTCAAGAATAGATTTGATGCATTGAACACTAGTGACCAAAGACCAAACGAGTTGTGGAATGACATCAAGGACATCATCCATGAAGAAAGCAAGAGGTCACTGAAAAGACAGGAAAGAAAGAAAAGGCCAAGGTGAATGTCAGAGGAGACTCTGAAACTTGCTCTTGAGCGTCGAGCAGCTAAAGCAAAAGGACGAATTGATGAAGTAAAAGAACTGAACAGAAGATTTCAAAGGGCAGCTGGAGAAGACAAAGTAAAGTATTATAATGGCATGTGCAAAGAGCTGGAGATGGAAAACCAAACGGGCAAACACGCTCGCTGTTTCTCAAGCTGAAAGAACTGAAGAAAAATTCAAGCCTCGAGTTGCAATAGTGAAGGATTCTATGGGGGAAAATATTAAATGACTCAGGAAGCATCAAAAGAAGATGGAAGGAATACACAGAGTCATTATACCAAAAAGAATTAGTCAATATTCAACCACTTCAAGAGGTGGCATCTGATCAGGAACTGATGGTACCCAAGGAAGAAGTCCAAGCTGCTCTGAAGGCATTGGCAAAAAACAAGGCTCCAGGAATTGATGGAATATCAATTAAGATGTTTCAACAAACAGATGCAGCGCTGGACGTGCTCACTCGTCCAAGCCAAGAAATATGGAAGACAGCTTCCTGGCCAACTAACTGGAAGAGATCCATATTTATGCCTATTCCCAAGAAAGGTGATCCAACTGAATGTGGAAGTCATAGAACAATATCATTAATATCACACGCAAGCAAAATTTTGCTGAAGATCATTCAAAAACAGCTGTAGCAGTATATCAACAGGGAACTGCCAGAAATTCAGGCTGGTTTCAGAAGAGGACATGGAACCAGGGATATCATTGCTGATGTCAGATGGATCCTGGCTGAAAGCAGAGAATACTAGAAGGTTGTTTACCAGTGTTTTATTGACTATGCAAAGGCATTCGACTGTGTGGATCATAACAAACTATGGATAACACTGTGAAGAATGGGAATTCCAAAACACTTAATTGTGCTCATGAGGAACCTTTACATAGATCAACAGGCAGTTGTTCGGACAGAACAAGGGGATACTGATTAGTTTAAAGTTAGGAAAGGTGTGCGTCAGGGTTGTATTCTTTCACCATACCTATCCAATCTGTATGCTGAACAAATAATCCAAGAAGCTGTACTATATGAAGAAGAACGGGGCATCAGGATTGGAGGAAGACTTGTTAACAACCTGCGTTATGCAGATAACACAACCTTGCTTGCTGAAAGTGAAGAGGACTTGAAGCACTTACTCATGAAGATCAAAGACCACAGCCTTCAGAACCTGGAAGGCATTATGCTGAGCGAAATTAGTCAGAGGCAAAAGGACAAATTTTGTATAAGACCACTATTATAAGATCTTGAGAAATAGTATAAACTGAGAAGAACACATACTTTTGTGGTTACGAGGTGGGGAGGGAGGGCGTGTGGGAGAGGGTTATTTACTGATTAGTTAGTAGATAAGAACTACTTTAGGTGAAGGGAAGGACAATACTCAATACATGGAAGGTCGGCTCAACTGGACTGGACCAAAAGCAAAGAAGTTTCTGGGATAAACTGAATGCTTCAAAGGTCAGCGGAGCAAGGGCAGGGTTTGGGAACTATGGCTTAAGGGGATTTCTAAGTCAATTGGCAAAATAATTCTATTATGAAAACATTCTGCATCCCACTTTGAAATGTGGCGTCTGGGGTCTTAAATGCTAACAAGCGGCCATCTAAGATGCATCAATTGGTCTCAACCCACCTGGATCAAAGGAGAATGAAGAACACCAAGGTCACACGATAACTATGAGCTCAAGAGACAGAAAGGGCCCCATGAACCAGAGACTTACATCATCCTGAGACCAGAAGAACTAGTTGGTGCTTGGCCACAACCGATGACTGCCCTGACAGAGAGCACAACAGAGAACCCCTGAGGGAGCAGGAGATCAGTGGGA
Organism: Loxodonta africana; assembly: GCF_030014295.1. Taxonomy (NCBI): domain Eukaryota; kingdom Metazoa; phylum Chordata; class Mammalia; order Proboscidea; family Elephantidae; genus Loxodonta; species Loxodonta africana. The sequence continues at coordinate 40,567,558 of NC_087342.1, forward strand.
TGCAGACCCCAAATTCTCACAAAAAGACCATACTTAATGGTCTGACCGAGACTAGAAGAATCCCAGCGGTCATGGTCCCCAAACCTTCTGTTGGCCCAGGACAGGAACCATCCCCGAAGACAACTCATCAGACGTGAAAGGGACTGGACAGTGGGTAGGAGAGAGATGCTGATAAAGAGTGAGCTATTTATATCAGGTGGACACTTGAGACTGTGTTGGCATCTCCTGTGTGGAGGGGGGATGGGAGGATAGAGAGAGTTGGAAGCTGGCAAAATTGTCACGAAAGGAGAGACTGGAAGGGCTGACTCATTAGGGGGAGAGCAAGTGGGAGTACGGAGTAAGGTGTATATAAACTTATATGTGACACTCTAACTTGATTAGTAAATGTTCACTTGAAGCTCAATAAAAGTTAATAAAATAAATAAATAAAAATAAAAAAAGACCACAGCCTTCAGTATGGATTACACCTCAATATAAAGAAAACAAAAATCCTCACAACTGGACCAATGAGGAGCATCATGATAAACGGAGAAAAGATTGAAGTTGTCAAGGATTTTGTTTTACTTGGATCCACAGTCAACAGCCATGGAAGCAGCAGCCAAGAGGTCAAAAGACAGATTGCTTTGGGCAAATCTGCTTCAAAGGACCTCTTCAAAGTGTTGAAGAGCAAAGATGTCTCCCTGAAGACTAAGGTGTGCCTGACCCAAGCCATGGTATTTTCAATCACATCATATGCATGTGAAAGCTGGACAATGAATAAGGAAGACCGAAGAAGAGTTGACGCCTTTGAATTGTGGTGTTGGCGAAGAAAATTGAGTATCCCATGGACTGCCAAAAGAATGAACAAATCTGTCTTGGAAGAAGTGTGGCCCGAATGCTCTTTAGAGGCAGGGATGACGAGACTGTGTCTTACATACTTTGGACATGTTATCAGGAGGGATCAGTCCCAGGAGAAGGACATCATGCTTGGCAGAGTACAGGGTCAGCAGAAAAGAGGAAGACCCTCAACGAGGTGGATTGACACAGTGGCTGCAACAATGAGCTCAAGCATAACAACAATTGTAAGGATGGCGCAGGACCAGGCAGTGTTTCGTTCTGTTGTGCATAGGGTCGCTATGAGTCAGAATCGACTCGACGGCACCGGGCAGCAACAACAACAATAGTTTTCAAGTTAGAAGACCTACTCATTCAAATAGTTTCATTGGTGAAGTTTCCACTCTTGCAATTTCATTTTCTTAATTCAAAAAAAAAAAAAAGCGGGAAAAAAACCCAGGGAGCAGAGTCTTAGCATCATTGCTGTACTGTCTCATTAGAAATGCCTCTCAAGGCAAACAGCATTGTTTTTCTCATTAGTGGCATCAAACCCAGGAAGGATAAGTATAAGTCTTCCTTGGCTCCTACTTTTCAGCCTTCTGTTCTCAAAATTTTAGAACATGTACTTGCCCACTCCTCCCTTTATAATACTTCTTAAAGCCTTGCTCAATTAAAAAGTGAATCTCCAATAACATAAAACACTAGAGATGAAGTAATACATTATTCTTTAAATTAGATGAGGTAATAAAATACCCTTGACTGCTGATGGAAACTTTCCAGTTCCTAGCTACTAGCTTGATCCCTTATAATACGTCAAAATTGCTTTGAGGTTAAGCTGTTTTTCTCATTTTTAGTTCTAAGCATTCTAATGCCAGAGAAACCTTACCATTTTGTAGTAACATGTTTAACATGTTCAAGATGTTGTCATAAATTTCAAACTTCTCCAGGCTGGGTCCACTTCAACTCGTAATGGCTTCTAATCTTCCTTCTCGTGCTTATATGGCTGATAAAGCTCTTGGCTAGAAGCCTTGTGATCATTAAGGCTGTGTGTCAACTTGGCTGGGCCTTGATTCTCAGTGGTTTGGCAGTTATGATGTAGTTTGGCAGTTGTTTATAATGATGTAATCACTTCCATGATGAGATCTGATATAATGTGATCAAGTCCATGATAGGATATGCTGGGAGTAGCCAATCAGTTGAAAGGGAGTGTCCTTGGGGGTGTGGCCTGCATCCAATATAGGTGGACTTTCTGACAAGGCTCATGGGCTTTTGCTTGTACTGGATCCTTCAGCTGGCTCCTAATCATCTAATCTCTGATTCTTAGGACTTGAGCTAGGCAGCTTAACTGTGGTCTTGCCTGCTGGTCTTGGGATTCATCCGTCTTCACAGCCTGTGAGTCAGAGCCCTGTTGTCTGACCTACTGATATTGGGTTTACCAGTCCCTGGAGCTATGTGAGTTGGGAGAAGCCTCCAGCCTGATCCAGGGACTTGATACTTCCCAGCCTCTACAATCGCGTTAGCCAATTCCTTGGTATAGATGTCTCTCTCTATATACATATTTATAAGCTTTACTGGTTTTATTTCTCTAGAGGGCCCACCCTGAGACAGGCCTAATCTTCATAGCTAGCAGAGAAATGCTAGGACTGTAAAGGAAAGCACCATGAATCCTATGCATTAGAGAATTTGCTAGACCTCCTGGGAGAAACAGTAAGGATTGATCTGAATGAATTTTTTAAGTGGTACCTCCTTCCCACCAAGAGAGGGCTCCTTTCAGGCTCTGGAAAGAATGCCTGAGGGAATTCACTCTAGGATGAAAGAGGAATGAAGAGTTTTTGTCTCTGTCCTGGAATGTGTCCTAGTCATTAGTGAGAAGACTCACTTTTGATGTGGCAGTGGAGGGTGTCACAAATAATTCTCAGAGGCAGCTTTGGGATAATTTGTCCCAAGTTCTCCAAGTAAACTGTAAGACCTAAAAAAGCAGGCTGCTCTGCTGGGACCTAACCAAGGAGTAATAGGCACTGGTGGGAAGGAAAACTTCAGCCACACCGCCAAGCAGCAGAGATGGTTGTGGCAAAATCAGTATCAGCTGTGGTATTGGCAAGGTGGCTGTGGCAGCAGAAACAGCAGATAATCATCAAGGCAGACACTCTGGCTGGTCTTTCAGCTCACAGAGTGTTCACCAAGTGTTCAGGGAAGACGGCACAAGGGGGTAACTGTGGTACAGTAGCTAAGCAGTTGGCTGCTAACTGAAAAGTTTGGTGGCTCAAACCCATTAGCTGCTCCATGGGAAAAAGAAGTGGCAGCCTGCTTCCATAAAGATTTACAGCCATGGAAACCATATGGGGCAATTCTCCTCTGCCCTATAGGATTGCTGTGAGTCAGAATCGACTCGATGACAATGGGTTTGGTTTGTCAGTGAAGGATTTAGGCACAGAGATATGATGCCACCCTAGCCAGTGAGATGTGATAGGTGAGATATTCCTGCCATTAAGTCTCCCCCACCTCCCATGGTAGATATCCTGAGGTTAGTGATGATGGTATTCTGCCTTTCCTAGGTGAGATCCTGTCAGAACCTGCCAGATTGCTGTGTAACAAACTGCTGAAGATTCTGTGGGTCAGGAATTCAGGCATGGCTCTTCTGGGCAGTTCTTCTGCTCCTCATGACATCTGCTGGGGTCACTCAGTGGTATTCCACTGGTGCCTAGTCTGGTCTAAAGGCTCCAAAAAGTCTTCACTCATAGTCTAGTGCCTTTGTTGGTAAAGGCTGAAAAGCTGGACTTAGCAGGGATCAAAGATAGCTGGGCCTCTCTCTCCCTCTATATGGCTTCTCTGTGTGGTCTTTCTACATGGTCCATTCAGCATGGTAGGCATCTTACACAATGGACCAGGACTATCAAAAGTAAGAGCCCATGAAAAAAATTGGAAACAGTGCTAATGGTTGCACAATACAGTGGATGTAATTAGTGCCACTGAATTGTGTGTGTACAAATGATTGAATTGGAAAATGTTCTGTGTGTATATATATATATCTTACAACAATTAAAAAAAAAAAAAAAGAATAAGTGTTCTAAAAGACCTTAGAAGACACTGCAAGGGTCCTTATGACCTAGGCTCCAAATCTCAGAACATCACTTCCATCAAGTTCTGTTGGTCAAAACAAGACACTAAGCAAGACCAACCCATACTCAAGGGGGATGGTTCTACCTCTTGATGTGAGAAGCAGCATGAATGTACAGGGAGGGAAGGAACTGATAGTGGCCCTCTTGGAAACTATCAACCTCAAGCCCTCTTTTGGCTATCTGAATTCACATTCCTTCCTCTTGCTAAATACACTCACCCGCTGTATTAGTTTTCTATTGCTGCTAACAAATTACCACAAACTTAGTAGCTAAAAACAATGCACATTTATTATCTCACAGTTTCTGTGGGTCAGGAGTCTGGGCATGGCTTGGCTGGATCCTCTGCTCAGGGTCTACAAGACTGCCTCAAAATTTGGTGGTGTGAAAAAAAAAGAAACTTGTCACTCACAGTTCTGTATGTTGCCTGAACCAAGATGGGAAGTTCTCACTTGGGATCTCTCATCCTGTTGCAGCCAGATGGCACCTGAGGCTGGAGTCATCTGAAGCCTTGACCCCTAAAAGTCCAAGATGGCTTTCTAACTCATCTGTTTCATGTGTGGGTTGAGACGACTGGAATACTAGGGGCTGACTGGGCATTTATCTCTCTTCATGAAGCCTCTCTGCATGCTAGGTTGGGCTTCCTCACAATGTGGTGGCCTCAGAGTAGCTGGATTTATTACATGCCAGCTGGCTTCCAAGAGCAAACATTCCAAGAACCTCAGGTGAAAGCTTCAAGGCTTCTAGGCTCAGAAGTCATACAGTGTGACATTCTGTTAGGCAAAAGCAAGTCACAGGGCCAGCTGAGATTCAAGGGGTGGGGACACTAGGACATTAATACTAAGATGCATGGTTCATGGGGGGAGCCAACTGTGGAGACTAACTATTAAGGCCTAAAATGCATCAATCTGGAAAATCACGATAATTACTTTGTATGGTTTTAAAGACTACCTCTTCAGTCATATCACCTAGATCCATATCCAAGTTCCAGGTGCAATTTTTGACTAAGCAATCAATGCCATTTTGATGCATTATTGACAGGTTATTTAATAAAGCCAGACATCAAACATGCATAGTCACACTGCAACTATACAATGAAGTCAAGCCATGGGCATGCATTATCTGTTATTTCTGATATCTCAAGACCTAAGAGGCCAGGGTCTATCACAAGAGAAAGTCTGCTGGGAGGCATCTGGAAAGAGTTTTCCTTCCTGAAAGAAATGGGCTAGGAAAAATTTGCCTTTCTGGTTTGGGTGTTGTTGTGTGAGGGTATGGTGCCTGGCATTGCAGCAGACATCTGGTGGCTGTGAAGGGAAGTCAAACTATTGTTGAGACACCCACTCAGAAATTTAACATAAGTGAGCTGCTGTACTAACCAACCCTGAAATATCTTACCTCTAAACTTCTTGGTATGTGAGACAGTAAGTTTCTTATTTTGTTAAACCACTTTAACTGGGTATTCTGTTACTTGCAACTCAACACACTTCTAATGATACATCTCTCCAGGCTGTCAAAATCATGGGGAAGGAGGAACCTGGCAGCCACAGTAGAATAATTCAGTGGCCACTAAGAAGAACATATTTGGCACTCTGATGGGGAAAGTTGTGGACTTCAGGGGCTTGCTGGTTGGAACTCCACCCCTTTAACCATCCTCCTGGAGCCAGGTGACCTGAGAGAATTAAGTATCTTGGGTTTTTTCTTAAAAAATATATATATATTTTTAACCCATCCAAGCCTTAAATATTCTCCCTTTTTCTAATCCCAGCTTGATGTGGAAAAACCAGGATTAAATTTTAGGGAACTCATTCATAATTATCCCAAACCTGGAATTGTCTCTGTCTGTTCCACAATTATTACTAAACTAAGAATTAGAGTTAAATGATCTCCTGTGTGCCAGATATTGTAAGCCTACTAAAAGACTGATATATCAGTGAACATGACCCTCATTTAGAAAATTCTAATGAACAGTGTTGGTAACACAATTGAAAAGAACCTAAGGCCATACTGGGAGAGCTGAAATTAAATAGAGGGTTTGGTAGGATCAAGAGGAAAGAGACTGCATAAAGTTTTCTAAGGGAATGGATTTCTCGTAGTTGCTAGAAAAATCATATGGGAGAGAGTAAAATCTTTCCTTTAATAAACATTTATAGTTTTCCAGCCATTGGATGAAACACTTTGCATGTATTATTTTACTATTTCTCACAACCCTACCAGGTAGGATTTTGTTGTTAGTTGCTGTTGAGTCAATTCTGACTCATGGTGACCCCATGTGAAATATCTCTATTTTCTCAATAAGGAAACTGGAGCATAGGAAAATTAAGTAAATTGTATAAACATTACTTAGCAAATAAATGGGAGAGCCAAGAATGAAATCCAGCTCTGCCCGACAGCAAGGTAGTAACCCTACATTAAGTCAACAAATAATTATCGCATGCCTTTAACACATGCCAGTACTTGACCAAAGGGTGTGAACATTTTACATTTTGGTAGATGCTTCCAAATTGCCTCCAACAAAGTTCATAATATTTTACATTTCTGCTTATAGTGTATAAAAGTTCCTGCTTCCCCAGACCGTTCCCAACACCGAATAAGCAATCTGAAATTCTTCATAATCTGATGCTAAAAAATGGTATCTTGTTTTAATTTTCATGTTTTTGATTATAAACTGAATATCTCTTCCAATAGTTATTATTCACATCTATTAATCTTTCTCTGACTTGCCTCATCATACATTTTGTCCACTTTTCTATTAGACTATTTATGGATAACATCGAAAAGAATGGAAATTCCAGAACACTTAATTGTGCTCATGTGGAACCTATGCATAGACGAAGAGGCAGTCGTTCAAACAGAACAAGGTAATACTGTGTGGTTTTAAAATCAGAAAAGGTATGTGCCAGGGTTGTGTCCTGTCACCATACTTATTCAGTCTATATGCTGAGCAAATGATTGAAGAATCTAGACTATATGAAAGACTCATTAACAACCTGTGATATGCAGATGTCACAATCTTGCTTGCCGAAAATGAAGACGACTTGAAGCACTTACTGATGAAGGTAAAAGACCACAGCCTTCAGTATGGATTATACCTCAACATAAAACAAAAATCCTAACAACTGAACTAATCAGCAGCATCATGATATACAAAGGAAATACTGAAGTTGTCAAGAAATTCATTTTACTTGGATCCACAATCATTGCCCACAGAAGCAGCAGTCAAGCCTTCTGCAAAAGACCTCTTTAAAGTGTTAAAAAGCAAAGATGTCACTTTAGAGACTAAGGTGCACCTGACTCAAACCATGGTATTTTCAATCGCCTCATATGCACATGAAAGCTAGACAATGAAAAAGGAAGACCAAAGAAGAATTGACACATTAGAATTACCGAGTCGGCAAAGAATATTGAATATACCATGGACTGCCCGAAAAATGAACAAATCTGTCTTGGAAGTAACAGCCAGAAATGTTCTTTAGAAGTGAGGATGGTGAGTCTTCATCTCACTCACTTTGGACATGTTATCAGTAGGTACCAGTCCCTGGAGAAGGACATCATGCTTGATAAAGCAGAGGGGCAGGGAAAAAGAGGAAGACCCTCAAAGAGATGTACTGACACAGTGGCTGCAACAAAGGGCGCAAATGTAGCAATAATTGTAAGGAGAATGCAGTACTGAACAATGTTTCCTTCTGTTATACATTGGGTTGCTATGAGTTGGAACCAACTCTGTCACCTAACAACAACATTTATCTTCTTATGGATTTGTGGAAGCTTTTTATATATCACGAATATGTATATATATATATGTAAAGCACTGTCATTTTATGTGTCTTAGTTTTCTAGTCGTTTTCTAGTGCTGCTATAACAGAAATACCACAAATGATGGCTTTAACAAACAGAACTTTATTTTCTCACAGTTTAGGGGGCTAGAAGTCCGAATTCAGGGCTCTGGCTCAGGGGGAAGGTCCTTGTCATCAGTCATCACCTGGTCTAATTGCTTCTCAGTACAGGGACCCTGGGTCCAAAGGACACGCTATGCTTTTGGCTCTTGCTTGGTGGTAATGCGGTCTGTCTCATCCGTGCTCACATCTCTCTTTTGTATCTCAAAAGAGATTGACTCGAGATACAACCTGATGGTATAGATTGTGTCCTGCCTCATTAACATAATTGCTTCTAATCCTGCCTCATTAACATCATAGAGGTTAGGATTTACAACACATAAAGTAATTACATCAGATCACAAAATAGAGGCCAACCACACAATACTGGGAATCATGGCCTAGCCAAGTTAGCACCTATTTTGGGGAGGGGGGGGCACAATTCATTCCATGAAAATATGTTACAAATATTTCTTCCCACTAAGTTGCTTTTTATTTTGCCTTGTTTCTAGCAATTTAGGAAGATATTCCCTACAAAAAGATTATAAAACTATTCCCTCATTTTCTTCTGTATTTGTATTTTTATGTAATAAAAAATATTTTTTTACAAGTGAATTGTTAATATCTCAAAGCTATGTATTGATTATTTCATCTTTTGCCCCACTAATTTGATATTTTGCCTTTACGGTATGTTAAATTGCAATTTATGTATGAATCTTTTACTGGGAGAAGAATAGAGATTGGGGGTTGGGGGAGGGGAAAGGGGCATGGAAGTGGGAGGAGAACGGAGATGAGAGAGGGGTGGTGGTAGGAGTCAGCTGCCCAGAATGGGAGAGGGAAATCCACCTTGTCCTGCAGATCAGTTCTATTGTCCTCCATATTTCGGGCAGAACTATAAGCCCTGTGTGCAATCATAATTGTGGGCCTGCTCTTTCCCAGTCTTAGGAGGTATTGGATGCTTTTCTTGGAGCACCACCCACATTCCCATAATTCAGGAAAGGTTGTGGATTTTGGAGGGCCTACAGGAGGATCTTGTGTTCACCTAAGGAACTCTGGATCTTTAAAGCTTCCAGAAGACTTTTTGCTTTAGAACTGTAGATGGAGTTCGGTCTAAGACATTTGAAATCAGAGGAGAGACAAAGACCACCACAATCATACCTGTGAAGTAAGTGCCTCAGGTAGGTAAGGAGCCATGGTTGAATAAACAGAGATACCCCCAGTCCCTCCTGGTACTGGAGGTACATTGGCAGGGAGGAGTGCTTCTAAGTGTGAGAGTCGGTGACACTACACAAATTCCTCCTCACCCAGCCCCAGGAGAACATCTTCCAAGCTCAAAGAAAAAGGTTACCATAGGAACTTAAGGGACAATGCTAAGTGAGCCCCCCGCAAAAGGTACCTAGTACTGGAGCTGGCCTGCCACCTGCAACACATTCTCAAGAGCAGCAGTGACAGCCATGAGGTCAGCAACAGCAGCAGCTAGACCAGCAGTAAGGAAACAGGGAGGGCCACAGTGGCCCCAGCAGCCACGGAAACAGCACTTGTCCCTCAAGGTCTTTAAGCTGCAGAAGAACATCTCCAACTAGAAAGAAAAAGACGGTGGCTGTCAAAACATACATAGACATTCATGAAAAGACTCCAAGTGGGGAGGGATTGGGGTCCCATTGGTGCTATTGGACAGAAGCTAAAGGAAGCAAGAGTCAAGTTGATGGGACTGTTTTATTGTTGTTTCAATTGTGATTATTAAACTCAAGCTTTAACTACCACCCACCCCTGGCTTCTCTGGCCTAAGAAAGTGAGGATACATACAGGTAATGGTTGTCATTTAGGAAAAAAACAAACAAACATATAAAGGTTTTAATTTTTTTTCAGCGGTACAGATGGGATAGCATTGGCCAAAAATAAATAGTTGTTTGTGTTCGTGGATGAGTACAGGAGAGTTTATTAATAGTATTTTGTCTACTTTTGTGTATGTTGAAATTCTCCATATTACATACTGGGTAGCCTCCCATTTCACTCCCTTTTCTCCTGGAGTTCCCTGCTGACAGAACGTGCAAATACAGCTGAAGACTGGACGAAAGAGAGTCGAAAACAGCATGTTGTCTGTCTCTGGCATGAAGGCACGGCATAGCCCTCGTAGGAAACCGTGAAGAGAACTTGGCTCCCAATGAAGTGGAGCCTCTTCCTTCCTTGGAGATACCTGGCCTAAGATGAGGCCTGTTCAACTTACCCACCCAGTGGAGGTGCCACAGCTAGAACAGAGAAGTGATGGGGGTTTCCCTACCCCCGTGAGAAGGTGGGGCCTTCCTTGCCGGGCACGTTTATTTCCAGGGAGCTGAGGGTGGAAAAAAGCCTGCAGGGCCCAAGCACTGGAGGGAAGGAAGGAAGACCCTGGTCTCTGCTTTTAGGCATAGTGACCCTATGACTGTCAACCAGGTTAATTGCGCCTCCTCCCTTGGAATGGAGTGAATAAAGAGGTGGAGGCAGAATTCAAATATTTCCCCAAGTAAGACAAGGAAAGAAGAGAGAAGTTTGGACCAAAGTTCTGTCCACTCCATGGACAGAGGCAGAAATGTGGGACAGTAAGTTTACCTAAGAAGGAATACTGTCAGAAGAAATACGGTATAGTAGGAAGCAACTCACCAGAGCAAAAATGTATTCCTTGAGGATGCAGAAAATCTGGGATTGTGTCCCTTGCTGGTTATATAATCTTGGGAAAATTCCTTGTCCTCAATTGCCTCACAATTAAACAGGAGGCTCCATCCCTATTGTCTGAACATCTATCATGTGCCAGAAACTCTGCTGGTGCTGGAGACCAGACGTGGTGCTGATTCGCAAAGAGCTAAGGTCTTTCGGTGCCAGGGAAAACAGTTGCTTTTATTTTCTTCTAACGTTGAAATCTACGATCATTAAAGGTATGGTGGACCTCCTGATTAAGCCAGTTTTTCTTTTCAGTTATTTTTAGCACAAATTTACCAAGGCGTAAACTGAACCAAACATTACTATTGTTTGTTGCTATCCTAAGCTAAGGGTGTTACTGAAGTTTTCCTCAAATGCTATTTTATACATCTCTGGTCAATCCTGAGAAATCTCATGAAAATTGTCTACGGGCAGGAAGTGCATGCATTTAAGCAGCAAGATTTCAAGTAAACAATATTGCTGAGTGAATAGCAATAACTAAGGATAAATCTGATCTAAAATATGAAAAATACATATTTTAAAAATAAGTATTTTTTAAAAATACTATTTTATAAGTGTTATTGTTTTTTTTTTTTTTCTGTTGATTAAATGTATCATCTATGAATGATTATTGGAACTTGTAAACTGCCCCTGCCAGCCTTTTAAAAAATCCCTGAAAAAAAGTTCACATAAAGCGCTACTTCTCAAAGTGAAAGGGCAGTGAGAATAAGTAAAAGGAAAAATTATAAAGCATGTACCCACAATGGTATACATTCCACTTGACTACTATGCTGGGAATTCTGCTTACATATGCAAAGTTTATGTGAAACTTCTTTGGAATCCAGCATAAACTTCTGATAGTATTTAGGAAAATAAGCATGAAATGGCAAAATGTAAAGAGAGAATTCAAAGGGAATGGAAATTCTTGGTCCATTAGAAAATTTCACACCTTCCTAACTGCGTTTCTGCGCTTCATGATTCAAAGCTCTAAGGCAGGTGAGATCATTGAGGTTGTGTGTCAGCTTGGCTGGGACATGATACTCAGTGGTTTGGCAGTAGTATGATGATGTGATCACTTCCATGATGAGATTTGATATAATGTGATCACCTCCATGACAGGTCTGCTGTGAGTAGCCAATCACTTGAAAGGGAGTTCCTTTGGTGGTGTGGCCTACGTTGAATATAAGTGGACTTTCTGGCAAGGTTCACATCAGGCTTTTGCTTACTCTGAATCTTGCAGCTGGCTTCTGTTTGTCTGACCTCCAGTTCTTGGGACTTGAACCAGCAGCTTACCTGTAGTCTTGCATACTGATCTTGGGATTTGTAGGTGTTTGCAGCCTGTGAGCAAAAGCCCTGCTTTCTGACCTGCCAACCTTGGGTTTGTCTGCCCCCGTGGCTATGTGAATCAGGAGAAGCCTCTATCCTGATCTACGGATTTGGGACGTTCCAGCCTCTACAACCACGTGAGCCATTTCCTTGATATAAATCTTTTTATGTAGATATTTATATGCTTTACTGGTTTTGCTTCTCTAGAGAGCCCAGCCTAAGACAGCAGGTAAACACCAGAAATGAGTGTTTCCTGACACAACCTTCTCGGGTTATGCTAAATCAAAACAGAGTTCTTAATTTGTCCTGTTTGGAAAGTAGAAAACCTCAAAATTACTTGCTCCTCAAAACCAGGACTATGTATTTCACTTCTTTGGACACACCCAGGACCCATTTCAAAGATATTGCATAAATGCTTACTGAGTTGAATCTTGATGAGAGACAGGCAATATTGTTCTTCTAAGGATTCATTCCATTTTATGAGGGTACTTAAAAATCAATCCATTTAGATAATGACATTTGAGGTCAAGAATGTTTTCCTTCCTTCTTCCTCGCCCTGTATTCTTGGAAGCCTTTTTCAGCTTGTTGTATTCAGTATTCCTCCTGGCATCAAATAGAGACCAGTCACCAGAATCACTGTAACAATAAAAAAAATTCCTATTAAAATTTAAAAGAAGTCATTTTGTCCAGAGAAAAAGATTTTTTAGTGTTCTCTTCAAGTCTAATAAAGGACTTTGAGAAACATACTGAACAGTTTTCTTTTTGCTGAGGTCCAAGAAATACAAAAGGGACCTAAATTTAAATTTTGACTGAATATTTTATTTATCCAAACTTCACTCATCAAACATATATGAGTGCCTACTGCATGCCAGGCACTGTGATAACTTGTTTTTAATACTGGATTAGCTGCTGGAGTGAGCTACTAAAAATCCAAACCAAACCCATTGCTGTTGACTTGATTCAGACTCATAGCAACACTGTAGGAAGTACTATAGTACAGTTACCAGAGGCCTTGTATGAGAAGTAAGACAACTCTATCTTGGAGGGTTTCCAGCAGGAAAACTGGAAGTGGAACCAGTAAAAACTCAAGGTACCATCTAACTACCATGTCGTATAAAAAATGTCAATATCAGAGAATCTTGGGGGATTCTGGCTAGGCTGATGCTAAAAGACAGTAAATGTTGATAGGGTGAAATGAAGCCATAGGCACCATTTGGCTACCTAACCTTTCAGTACGGAAATGATGTGAAACAGAACTATGCATTAGTGAAAAATAGAGTAACAATGTGGTTTAGTGAATCAGCAATCAGCTGTAACTCTACAATAATATTGAATCTAATAGCGAAACCTTTTCACAAACCTCTTGAAAATGAATAAGGTACAAAACTAAGTCAGGCAGGTCCCTTTCTGAGCAACTATGAAAGTCTGTTCGAGAGATGTTGCTAGAGCCAGTGATTTCTTTAAGGGTTTCTAGATCTTTAGATTCTCTCAGAGGCCCCACATGGATCATCAGGGTGGGTCTGGACCATTTTCAGAAATGAATCTAGGAATTATACATAAAAAACCATTTGCCGTCAGGTTGACTCAGACTTATCGTTCCATGTGTTTCAGAATAGACTTGGCACTACATAGGGTTTTCAGTGGCTGTGACCTTCCAGAAATAGATCACCAAGCCTTTCTTCTGAGGAGCCTCTGGATGGATTTGAAGTGCCAGCCTTTCTGTTAGCAGCCAAGCACGTTAATTGTTTGCACCACCCAGGGGGACTCCTTAGGAATTATACTGGGTGAGTGTAAATGATGCTTTACCTTTTTTTACATAGTCTGGAATGATGGAATTGGTATCTAAAAACAAGACAAACAAACATGATATCCAAAGGTGCAAAAAGGGATGGAATCTAAGGAGGCTATTTGGAAATAAGGCTGGAGAGAAAAGCAGAGTGATGGGTCTCACCTACCATAAGAAGGAGTAGACTGTTTTACCAGCATTTTGGGTGGAAGACTTCATCCAGTACTGGGGTGTAGGCTTCAGGTCTTCTTGGGCTGTTGGACAGAGCCTCAGCTCCTCATTGGCTGTATGGACCTCTCTCCACAGGGCTGCTCACAGCATGGCGGTTTGCTTCCCCTGATGCAAGTGAACCCAGAAGAGACAGCATGTGTATGCTCCTGCAAGATGGAAGCCTCTGTGTCAGATGTGACATCCTATCACTTTGGCCATATTATGTTGGTTAGAAGTGAGTTAAGGAGTCCAACGCGTACTCAAAGGGGAGAGGATTACACAAAAGAGGGAATATAGGCAGCCGGGATCTTTGGGGCCACTTCTCTTTTCTATCTACATTAATTCTCATGGCGTCTCAACTAGTCTCATGGCTTTATATTTCATCTATATGCTAACTGACTACTCTCATTTTATATCTCCAGCTTATTTTTCTCCCTGAAAGTCTGGACTTAGGTATCCCACTGCCTGCTCAACATCTCTATTCAGATGCCTAAAGCGCATCTCAGGTATAACATGTCCCAAATGAACTATCTCACACTCAAGCCTGCTCCCTCCCACACTCCTCCCCATCTCAATTAATAATAAGGCCATCCTTCCAGTTGCTCAGGCCAGAACCCTTTGACTTCTCTCTCTCTCATTTCAACTTCTAATCCTTTAGCACATCCTTATTATTCTACATTTAAAATACGTCCAAGGTACTGTCACTTCTCACCACCTCCACTGCTAGCACATTGGTCCAAGCCAACATCATGTCTTACCCAGGTAGCCCCTTAGCTGTTCGCCCCACCCCCTATTTTGTCCTCATCCAGTCTACTTTTAACACAGCTTCCAAAATGATCCTTTAAATATGTAAGGTAGAACATTTACTCTTCTATGTAACCTTCCAGTATGTGAGTGAGCTAGAAGTGGGTCCTTCTGCCCTAGCCAACACTTGAGCTGACTGCAGCCCCATCCAACAGCTTGACTGCAACTTCGTAAGAGACCTAGAGTCAGAGGACCCAGGTTAGCTGTTCCTGGATGCATGGCCCATGGAAACAGTATGATAATAATTTTTTTTTTTTTTTTTATGCTGCCAAGTTCTGTGTTAGTTTGTCATGTAGCCATAGATAAGGGATACAACCAGGTAGGGCACTGTAGCCTACTCTGTGACTTTGCCTTTTACTCTGAGAGGAGAAGGTACTGCTGTGTCATTGAGCTGTCTCCCAATTCATGGTGAGCCATGCACAATGGAATGAAACACTGCCTGGTCCTGCACCATCCTGTGATGATGCAGGACTGTGGGCTTCCATTGGCTGGTTTTAGAAGTACATCACCAGGGCTTTCTTACTAGTCTGCCTTAGCCTGGAAGCTCTGCTGAAACTTGGTTGGCATCATAGCAACACACAAGCCTTCACTGACAGATGGGTGTGGCTGTGCATGAAGAGCACTGGCCGAGAATCAAGCCCATGTCTCTCCCATGAGAGGTGAAAATTCTACCACTAAGCCACCAATGTCCCTGGAAGAGTATGTGGAGCCAGGTAAAGTAACAGCATGTTTGTAGGTATGAGAATGATCCAGTAGGAAGGACTAGACTGGTGATGTAGGGAAGAGGTGGGAGAACTGCTGGAGTGGTGTCCTTGTGTAGGCTAGACAGGAAGATATCTAGGGAGCAAGCAGAGCAGAGGTGCCCCAGTGGATCCCTGTAGTAGGACTTGTGGACAGTCTTTCTTGATTGCTTCTCTATTCTCAGTTAAGTAGAAAGTAAGGTCATTAGTTAAGGGTGAGATTGGTGAAGGGTGTTGGAAGTGTGAGGAGAGAGGAGGGGGTGTGAAACAGTCATCTAGGAGAGTAAGACAGTGAATGGGCTAGGGAAACTGACCAGCAACACTAAGGGATCACATATTTAAAAAAAAAAAAAAAAACAAAACCCGTTGCTGTCGAGTCTATTCCGACTCATAGAGACCCTATAGGACAGAGTAGAACTGCCCCATAGGATTTCTAAGAAGCAGCTGGTGAGTTCAAACCGCAGGCCTTTTGGTTAGTAGCCAAAGCGCAGTCAGCATAGTTGTAGGTTTTTTGTGGGTCGTATTCAACTGTATGGTGGAGGCAGAGTTGTATTTAACCAGGACTGTGATTCTATCAAGAGAGTATGAAAGTGAAAAAGGTGGAGGGTACATGGAAGAGAGTGGTTATAATAGGAGAAGTGAGAAAATGACATTGAGATGGTGGGTGGATGAATCAATGTATTGTGGGTCCGCATGAAGGACTGTTGAAGTGCTACAAGGAGTGAGGAAGAAAACAGGAAGTGGTGGCTGGAGAGTTGTTGCTTGAAGTTGAGATTCTAGTATGGATGCAGTGTTTTGTATGAGAATGTCTAAGGTACAATCATGGGAGAAAGTATCTGAGGAGAATGGAAGATAAGCTTTTTGGAGGAGAGGAGGGAAAGGAGAGTGCCAAGCATTCGAAGGATCATCAAATACTGAAGCCACTAAGGAATGTTGGCATGACAGGGAGCCCTGAATGAGGAGGCATGACTGGGGGTTCAGTCAATGACAGCAACAATGAGGGCTAGTGAATGAGAGAGTCTGCTGACATGAGCTTCAAAGCTGTGAGGGCTTAGGGAGGTGGGAGAAAGAATGGTCAGCAAGGGACAAAGAGGAGCAGAAAGGATATCTAGCTTATCCAAAGGCCTACTAGTACTTGGGTTTGAGAGAGAAAACAGGTACCACTTGAAAGAGCAGCAGGGGTGGAAATGCCTTCAGCGCTCAACGAAGCGTCAGTAAGTACAAGAAGTTCAGGAAAAAGATGGAGATATAGGGGGCTCACTGTGGACTGACTGTGCCCTCCAGACCAGTGTTTCTCCAACTTCTGAGCATCTGAATCATCTGGAGATCACCTGTTAAAATGCAGATTTTGACTCGGGAGGTCTCAATGGAGACAGAGATTCTGTATCCCTAACAAGGTCCCAGATGACACTGACGCTGCTAGTCTATGGACCACACTCTGTACGGGGATTCTGGAGCTGTGCTGTCCCATATGGTAGCCATGAGCCACATGTGGCTCCTGAGCTCTTACTATGTGGCCGGTCCAAACTGCGAGGGGCTGTGTTTAAGATATACACCAGATTTTGAGGATTTAGTACAAAAAAAAAATAATAATAAAGTATCTCAGTAACAATTTTTGTATTGATTACATATTTAACTTATAGTATTTTGGATATATTAATATATTAGTAAAATGAATTTTATCTGTTTCTTTTTACTTTTTTAATGTAGCTACTAAGAAATTTTAAATTACATACATGACTCCCATATATCAGACAGCACTGTTCTACAGAGCACGTTGGAAAGATTTCAGGAGCTTGAAAGAGTGAGAAATGGGGTCAGATGAAAGGCTGTGCAGAGAAGTGTGGAGGTTAGACTCCAGGGGAGCCCTGGGCCTTGTGTCACAGCTGACACATAGAAGGCATGGAAAGATCAACCCAGATGGTTAGAGGCTCCGGGTAGGGGAGAGGCTGTGAGAGCTGAGGGAGGTAGGGGGCAGTGGCAGTACCGAACATAATTGGGTGAAATATTTACACATTTTGATACCAAAATAGTTAAAATTGGAGACATCTACTACCATTTATAGGTATTTGTTTGGAGCTTACCAGGGCTTGTACAGAGAATATATTTTCAACTGAAATAATTTGATCTACAGAAAAGATCAATTGGAAATGTCAAACATCTTGCAAATTTATTCACCATAAAATGTCACTTTGAAGAAGATAGCAAGCAATTTTGTGGAAAAAAATTAACAATAATAATACATATTTTGTTTTTAATTCCTTGGAAAAATACCATTGACCAATATTAGAGACAGCTACAGGTAAGAGGCTGATTAAAGTATGTGAAAATATACCAAGATAATTTGCTTATATTATTTTTAATGTCCAGATAAGTCATATAAAAAAAGTTTTAAATTGTCAAAGTATACAAATACATTTTATTCTTTTTTAGAAATTTGAAGTCCTTGTTTGCAAATTCTCTGCTCTGCCTCCTATTTCAACTTCAATGCTTGTCTCTGGTCACACCTCCCAAATCAGGCAATTATTTTCTGATAATCTGGCAATGATTCTTCTCAACATTTTTGATCTCATTAGTTCTTGCCTGAATCTTGCATTTGCTTGCTCAGCTTTGACATTTCCTGTGGCCTCAGGGCAGTTTTCCACCTCCTACCCTTTTACCCTTTTACCCTTTTACCCTTAGCTCTCAGGGAACTCCAGGCTGGTGATTCAGTGGATCCGTGCCTGACCCTTCCTTTCTCCCTGCAAACAGGCAAAAAATAGAATTGGCCTCAAAAAGGATAGGTTAAGTTTAGAATAAACAGAGCTACACATGGCTACTAAGAGAAGCTGGCATACACCTAATAACCCATTGCCGTCGAGTGGATTCCAACCCATAGCGACCCTATAAACCAAACCAAACCCAGTGCCGTCGAGTCAATTCAGACTCATAGCAACCCTATAGGACAGAGTAAAACTGCCCCATAGAGTTTCCAAGGAGCACCTCGTGGATTTGAACTGCCAACTCTTTGGTTAGCAGCCATAGTATTAACCACTACGCCACCAGGGTTTCCCATAAAAATAAAAAATAGTGATAGTTAATTTTATGTCAACTTGGCTAGGCTATGGTGTCTAGTTGTTTGGTCAAACACTAATCTAGACGCTGCTATGAAGGTATTTACATGTGATTAACATTTAAATCAGCACCTTAAGTAAAGCAGATCACGCTTCACTATGTGGGTGGGCCTCATCAAATCAGTTGAAGGCCTTAAGAGCAAAACATGAATTTCACAGAGGAAGATTTCTGCCTCAGATCTCTAAAGAGACCTCCTGCTGAAATATACAGCCCACCACCTGGAGTTTGAAGCCTGTTGCCAGACCTACACAGGATCCCTGGTGGCACAATAGTTAAGGACTCAGTTGTGAACCAAAGGTTGGCAATTTAAAACCAGCAGTTGCTCCATGGGAGAAAGACGTGGCAGTCTGCTTCTTTAAAGATTTACAGTGTTGGAAGCCCTATAGGGCAGTTCTACTCTGTCCTATACGGTCACTATGAGTCTGAATCGACTCAGTGTCAATAGGTTTTTTGGTCTGATGTATGGATTTTGGACTTGCAGCCACAATAGTCATAAAGTCAATTTGAAAAAATAAACCTCTCTAGCTCTCTCTCTACACAGACACACGCGCGCACACACACATATATGGAGCCCTGGTGGTGTAGTGAGTATGAGCTTGGCTGCTAACCAAAAGGACGGCAGTTCAAATCCACCAGCCACTCCATAGAAATCCTATGAAGCAGTTCTACATTGTCCTGTAGGGTCATTATGAATTGGAACTGACTCAAAGGCAACAGGGTTTTATGTATATACATTCATATATATGTATAAACACACACATTAATGAACATGTATGTTGTTTTTATTTGTTCTTGCAAGGTACCACTGAGTCTGTGCTGACTTATAGTTACTCTGTGTACAACAGAGTGAAACACTGCCTGGTCCTGTGCCATCCTCACACTTGTTGTTATGCTTGAGCCCATTGTTGAAGCCACGGTGCCAATCTATCTCGTTGAGGATCTTTCTCTTTTTTGTTGATCCTCTTCCTTACCAAGCATGACGTCCTTCTCCAGGGAATCTCCTGATAACATGTCCAAACTACGTGAGATAAAGTCTTGCCATCCTCATTTCTAAAGAACTTTCTGGCTATACTTCCAAGACAGATTTGTTCATTCTTCTGGCAGTCCATGGTATATTCAATATTCTTCGCCAACACTGTAGTTCAAAGGCTTCAATTCTTCTTTGGTGTTCCTTATTCATGTCCAGCTTTTGCATGCGTATGAGACAAGTGAAATACCATGGCTTGGGTCAGATACACCTTAGTCCTCAAAGGGACATCTTTTCTTTCTTTTTTTGTTTTTTTAAAACACACTTTAAAGAGGTCTTTTGCAGCAGATTTGCCCAATGCAACACGTGGTTTGATTTCTTGACCACTGTTCCCATGGGCATTGATTGCGGATCCAAGTAATATGAAAACTTGACTACTTCAATATTTTCTCTGCTTATCATGATGTTGCTTAATGGTCCAGTGGTTGTGAGGATTTTTGTTTTCCTTATGTTGAGGTGCATCCGCACTAAAGTCTTTGATCTTTATCAGTAAGTGCTTCAAGTTCTCTTCGCTTTCAGCAAGCAAGGTTGTGTCATCTGCATACGGTGGGTTGTAAATTAGTCTTCCTCCAATTCTGATTACCCTGTTCTTCTTCATATAGTCTAGTTTCTTGGATTATTTGCTCAGCATACAGATTGAATAACTATGGTGAAAGGATTCAATCCTGATGCACACCTTTCCTGACTTTAAGCCACACAGCATCCCCTTGTTCTGTTCAAACGACTGCCTCTTGGTCGATGTACAGGTTCCTCATGAGCACAATTAAGTATTCTGGAATTCCCATTCTTTGCAATGTTATCCATAATTTGTTATGATCCACACAATTTAATGCTTTTGCGTAGTCAATAAAACACAAGTAAACATCCCTCTGGTACTCTCTGCTTTCAGCCAAGATCTACCGCATATCAGCAATCATATGTCTGGTTCCAGGCCCTCTTCTGAATCCAGCTTGAATTTCTTGCAGTTCCCTGTTAATGTACTGCTGCAACTTCATTTGAATTATCTTCAGCAAAATTTTACTTGTGCATGATATTAATGATATTGTTTGATAATTTCTGCATTTTGTTGGATCATCTTTCTTTGGAATAGGCACAAATATAGATCTCCTCCAGTCGGTTGGCAGGCAGCTGTCTTCCAAATTTCTTAGCATAGATGAGTGAGCACCTCCAGCTCTGCATCTGTTTGTTGAAACATCTCAGTTGGTATTCTGTCAAGTCCTGGAGGCTCGCTTTTCATCAGTGCCTTCAAGGAAGCTTGGACTTCTTCCTTCAGTACCACCGGTTCTTGATGTATGCTACCTCCTGAAATGGTTGAATGTCCACCAATTCTTTCTGGTGTAGTGGTTCTGTGTATTCCTTCCATCTTTTTTTGATGCTTCCTCTGTCATTCAATATTTTCCCTGTAGAATCTTTCAATACTGCAACTTCAATTTTCTCTTCAGTTTTTTCAGCTTGAGAAATGCTGAACGTGTTCTTCATTTTTGGTTTTCTAACTCCAGGTCTTCATACATGTCATTATAATACTTTACTTTGTCTTCTTGAACAGCTGTTTGAAATTTTCTGTTCAGCTGTTTCACTTCATCATTTCTTCTATTTGCTTTAGCTCCTCTACATTCAACAGCAAGTTTCAGAGTCTCTGTCGACATCCATTTTGGTCCTTTCTTTCCTGTCTTTTTAGCGACATCGTGTTTTCTTCATGTATGACGTGCTTGATGTCATTCCACAACTAGTCTCGTCTTCTGTCATTAGTGTTCAACACATCAAATTTATTTTTGAGATGGCCTCTTAATTCTGGTAGGACGTACTCAAGGTTGTATATTGGCTGTTGTGGACTTGTTTTAATTTTCTTCAGCTTCCATTTGAACTTGCATATTAGCAGTTGATGATCTGTTCCACAGTTGGCCCCAGCTTTGTTCTGAATGATGATATTGAGCTTCTCCATTGTCTCTTTCCACAGATGTAGTCAATTTAATTCCTGAGTATTCCATCTGGCAGCATTCATATGTACAATCACCATTTATGGTGTTGAAAAAAGGTATTCCTGATGAATAAGTCATTGGTCTTGCAAAATTCTATCATGGAATCTCTGGTGTCATTTCTATTGCCAAGGCCATATTTTCCAACTATCGATCCTTCTTCTTTGTTTCTAGTTTTCACCTTTCAATCATGCCAGAGATTCCATGATAGAATTTTGCAAGACCAATAACTTATTCATTGCAAATATTTTTTTTCGACAAAATAAATGGAAACTATACATGTGGACCTCACAGGACAGAATACAAAGGAATCAAATTAACTACATCTGTGGAAAGAGACGATGGAGAGGCTCAATATCATCAGTCAGGACAAGGCCAGGGGCCCACTGTAGAACAAACTATCAAGTTGAAGCTGAAGAGAATTAAAATAAATCCATGAGAGCCAAAGTACAACCTTGAGTATATCCCATCTAAATTTAGAGACCAGCTTAAGAATAGATTAGAAGGATTGAACACTAACTAATGACCAAAGACCACAGGAGTTGTCAGATGACATCAAGGACATTACACATGAAGAAAGCAAAATGTCATTAAAAAGACAGGAAAGAAAGAAAAATCCAAAATGCATGTCAGAAGAGACTCTGAAACTTGATCTTGAATGTTGAATAGCTTAAGCAAATGTGAGAAATGATGAAATAAAGAGCTGAGCTAAACAGATTTCAAAGGGTGGCTTGAGAAGACAAAGTAGTGTATTATAATGAAATGTGCAAAGACCTGTGTTTAGAAAACTAAAAGGGAAAAACCAAGCTCAACATTTCTCAAGCTGAAATAACTGTAGAAAAAATTCAAGCCTCGAATTGCAATATTGGAAGATTCTACAGGGAAAATAGTGAAATAGGAAGCATCAAGAGAAGATGAAAGGAATACAGAGTCACCAAAAAGAATTACTCCATGTTCAACTGTTTCAGGAGATAGCATATGGTCAAGAACTGATGGTATTGAAGGAAGAAGTCGAAACTGCGTTTGAAGGCATTGGCGAAAAACAAGCCTCCAGGAACTGACAGAATACCCATTGAGATCTTTCAGTAAACGGATGCAATGCTGGAAGAGCTCACTTATCTATACCAAGAAATTTAGAAGACAGCTACCTGGCCAACCGACTGGAATAGATCTGTATTTGTGTCCATTCCAAAGGGGAGAAAAAAATCCAAACCCGTTGCCATCAAGTTGATTCTGACTCATAGAGACCCTATAGGACAGAGCAGAACTCCCCCATAGAGTTTCCAAGGAGCGGCTGATGGGTTTGAACTGTTGACCTTTTAGTTAACAGCCATATCTCTTAACCACTGAGCCACTAGGGCTTCTTCCAAAGAAAGGTGATCCAAAATATCATGATTTGCATCCACCACAAATGTTTATCTACTTGGCTAGGCCATGATTTTATGTGGTCCTACACCATTTTGTGATCTGATGTGATTATCCTATATGCTGTAAATCCTAACCTCTACCATGTTAATGAGGCAGGGTTAGAGGTAATTATGTTAATGAGGCAGGACTCAGTCTACAGGATTGGGTTGTATCTTGACTCAATCTCTTTTGAGATATAAAAGAGAGAAGTAAGCAGAGAGGATGAGGAATTCATACCAGCAAGAAAGAAGAGCTGGGAGCGGAGATCGTCCCTTGGACCAGGGGTCCCTGCGTTGAGAAGCTCCTAGGCCAGGGGAAGATTTATGACAAGGACCTTCTCCCAGAACATACAGAGAGAAAAAGTCTTCTCGTACAGCTGGCACCCTAAATTTGGACTTCTAGCCTCCTAAACTGTGAGAGAATAAATTTCTCTTGTTAAAGCCATCCTCTTGTGGTATTTCTGTTATAGCTGTACTAGGTAACTAAGACACAATAGAATGCAGAAATTATCGAACAATATCATTAATATCACATGAAAGTAAAATTTTGCTGAAGGTAATACACAAACGGCTGATGGGGAACTGCCAGAAATTCAAGCCGATTCAGAAAAGGATGTGAAATGAGGGATATCATTGCTGATGTCAGATGAATCTTGGCTGAAAGCAGAGAATACCAGAAAGATATTTACCTGTGTTTTATTAACTATGCAAAGGCATTCAACTGTGTGCATTATAACAAATTATGGATAACATTTCAAAGAATGGGAATTCCAGACCACTTAATCCTGCTCACGTGGAACCTGTACACAGACCAAGAGAGAGTCATTTGAATAGATCAAGGGGATTCAAAGTGGTTTAAAATCAGAAAAGGTGTGCATCAGGGTTGTATCCTTTCACCATCCTTATTCAGTCTGTATGGTGAGCAAATAATCCAAGAAACTGGACCATATGAAGAATAATCCGAGAAGCTGGACTATATAAAGAATAACGCAGGCATCAGGATGGGAGGAAGATTTATTAACAACCTGCGATATATAGATAATACAACCTTACTTGCTGGCAGGGAAGAGAGCTTGAGTACTTGCTGATAAAGATCAAAGACTGCAGCCTTCAGTATGAATTACACCTCAACATAAAGAAAACAAAAATCCTCACAACTGGATCATTAAGCAACATCATGATAAATGGAGAAAATACTGAAGTCAAGGATTTCATTTTACTTGGATCCACAATCAAGCAACAGTAAAGAAATTGAACAATGTATTGCATTGGACAAATCTGCTGCAAAAGACCCCTTTAAACTGTTCAAAGGCAAAGATGTCACTTTGAGGACTAAGGTATGCCTAACCTAAGTCATGGTATTTTCAATCACCTCATATGCATGGGAAAGCTGGATGACAGATAAGGAAGACGAAAAAGAGTTGATGAATTTAAAATGCTGTGTTGGCAAAGAATATTGAATCTACCATGGACTGACAGAAGAGTGAACAAGTCTGTCTTGGAGGATGTACAGGCAGAATGCTCCTTAGAAACAAGGATGGTGAGACTTCGCTCAAGTGCTTTGGACCTGTTATCAGGAGGGACCATTCCCTAGAGAAGACACCGTGCTTGGTAAGGTAGAGGGTCGGTGAAAAAGAGGAAGGCCCTCAACTGGGTGGATTGACACAGTGGCTGCAAGAATGGGATCGATCATAGCAAAGATTGTGAGGATGAGGCAGGACTGGGCAGCGTTTCATTCTTTTGTGCTTGAGGTCTCTATGAGTCGGAACCTACTTGACAGCACCTGACAGCACCTAACAGCAACAAACAATGAAGTGAGTGTCAAGTGGTACAGTGTTGTAATTTTGATTTGCATTTCTCTCATGACTAATGACTGTTGTGCATCCTTTTATGTGCCTTTTGGCCATTTGTATATCATTGGAGAAATGTCTATTCAAGACCTTTATCCATGTTTTAATTGGGTTGTTTTGTCTTTTTTGCTGTTGTGTTGTAGGAGTTCATTATATATGCTGAATGTTAAACTTTTTTCTTTTGCATATGGAAATCCAGTTGTCTCACCACCATTTGTTGAAGAGACTATTCTTTCCCCCATTGAATGGCTTTGGTACCCTTTTTGAAAATCAGTTGGCCATAGATGTGTTGGTTTATTTCTGCACTCTCAGTTCTATTCCATTGGTCTACATATCTATTGTTGCACTAATACCAGACTGTTTTGATTACTGTAACTTTGTAGAATGTTTTGAAATCAGGAGTGTGAATCCTCCTACTTTGTTCTTCTTTTATAAGATTGTTCTGGTTATTCAGGGCCTCTTACAATTCCATATGAATTTGAGGATTGACTTTTCCAGCACACAAACACACACAAAAAAATGTGTTGTTAGAATTTTTATAGAGATTATGCTGAATCTATAGATGGCTTTTGGTGCTATTGACATCTTAACAATATGAAGTCTTCAATCCATGACCATGGGATTCCAAAACTCATTTCCGTTGAGTCAATTCTGGTCAATTCCGTCGTAGGATAGAGTTTCCATGGCTGTAATCCTCATGGAAGCAAACTATCACATCTTTCTCCCACAGGACAAGCAATTAGGTCTCCTTTAATTTCTTACTTGCTCCTTTCGTGCTTGGTAGAGAGAGGGTCAGCAAAAAGAGGGAGACACTAAGCGAGATGGATTGACACCATGGCTGCAATATTGGGCGTAAATGATTGTGAGGATGGTGCAGGACCAGGTAACAGTTTGTTCTGTCATATGTAAGGTTGCTATGAGTCAGAGGCAACTCAATAGCACCTAACAACAACAATTTCTTTCAGCCATGTTTTATAGCTTTCAGTGTGTAAGTCTTTGACCTCCTTGGCTTAACTTATTCCTAAATGCTATTTATTCCTTTAGATGCTATTGTATATCGGATTGTTTCCTTAATTTCTTTTTCAAATTATTCATTTGAAACACAACTAATTTTTCTATGTTAATCTTGTACCCTACAACTTTGCTGAATTCATTTATTAGCTCTAGTGTCTTTCTTTTAGAATCTTTGTGATTTTCTACACATAGGATCATGTCATCTGTGAAGAGACATAGTTTTACTTTTTCCTTTCCGATTTGAATGTATTTTATTTCTCTTTCTTGCCTGATTGCTCTGGCTAGAACTTACAGCACAATTTGAATAACAGTGGTGTAGGTGGGCATACTTGTTTTGTTCCTGATCTTAGAGGGAAAACTTTCAGTCTTTCACCGTGATGTTGACAGTGGGTTTTTCATAAATGCCCTTTATCATGTTGAGAAATGTCACTTCTATTAGTTTCTGAGTGTTTTTTCATGAAAGGGTGTTGGATTTTGTCAAATGCCTTTTTTGTATCAGTTGAGATGATCATGTGGGGTTTTTTTTTTCCTTTGTTCTATTAATGTGGTAAAAAAAAACGTGGTGGATTACATTAATTTTTTTTTTTTTTTTAATTTTGAACCATCCTTGCATTCCTGGACTAAATCTCACTTGGTCATGACGTAGAATACTTTTAATAGCTGTTGGATTTGGTCTGGTAGAATTTTGTTGAGGGTTTTCTATATTCATGAGAGATATTGGTCTGTAGTTTTCTTTTGGTGTCTTATCTGGCTTTGGTATCATGGTAATGCTGGCTCATGGAATGAGTTAGGAAGTGTTGCCTCTTCTTCTTTGTTTTGAAGTTTGAGAAGGATTGGAGTCAATTCGTATTGAAATGTTTCATAGAAATCACCAGCGAAGCAACCTGGTTAATATTTTTATTTATCAATAGATTTCGAATGAACTTAAAGGAAGAACTGTTAGATCCTAAGTGCAACTTAAAGGGTTTGAGTTATCTAAATTCTATACCATTCTAAATGGTAGTATAGGACTTTCTCTCAATTACTGGTTGAAAATACTCCTCGTGGGTGACAGGGTGTAGATAACGACTTGGGCATCCATTGTCTGGAGACTGGGTGGGTGGAAGGTGTGGGTGCACTCTCCACATACACGGCAGTTAGAAGCAATGATTTAACAATATACATAGCAGTATGGATAAGCGCTGGAAAAACAGTGTTAAAAACAAAGTAAGAAACAGACCAAGATGTATAACATGATGCCATCTACATCAATTAAAAGTAAATCATATGAGGTAACAATGCACATTTTATAAGAGCATATACAAACTAAAAATACATGATGGACAAAATACATGGTTGACTACGGGGAAGGGGCAAGATGGATATAATCGGGTGAAGGGGGGAGTAAGAGGACAATAAACTTTGCAGAGACCAAGAATACAAATGACAGATATAAAAAACCCACAGAGCTTCAAAAGAAAGATAAATTGTGTTTCTGAAAACAAGTTTGACTTTCTCATTAAAATTTTCAGTCAGATTTCATTTTGAAATTTTATCAAATTCAATATTTAACATTTCCCTGAAAATATTTAATTTATTTTTTTTAATAACTTTTATTAAGCTTCAAGTGAACGTTTACAAATCCAATCAGTTTGTCACATATAAGTTTACATACATCTCACTCCCTACTCCCACTTGCTCTCCCCCTCTTGAGTCAGCCCTTTCAGTCTCTCCTTTCTTGACAATTTTGCCGGCTTCCCTCTCTCTCTATCCTCCCATCCCCCCTCCAGACAAGAGTTGCCAACACAATCTCAATTGTCCACCTATTATAATTAGCTCACTCTTCATCAGCGTCTCTCTCCCACCCGCTGACCAGTCCCTTTCATGTCTGATGAGTTGTCTTCGGGGATGGTTCCTGTCCTGTGTCAACTGAAGGTCTGGGGAGCATGGCCGCCGGGATTCCTCCAGTCTCAGTCAGACCATTAAGTTTGGTCTTTTTATGAGAATTTGGGGTCTGTATCCCACTGATCTCCTGCTCCTTCAGGGGTCCTCTGTTGTGCTCCCTGTCAGGGCAGTCATCGATTGTGGCCGGGCACCAACTAGTTCTTCTGGTCTCAGGATGATGTAGGCCTCTGGTTCATGTGGCCCTTTCTGTCTCTTGGGCTCTTAGTTGTCGTGTGGCCTTGGTGTTCTTCATTTTCCTTTGCTCCAGGTGGGTTGAGACCAATTGCTGCATCTTAGATGGCCGCTTGTTAGCATTTAAGACCCCAGACGCCACATTTCAAAGTGGGATGCAGAATGATTTCATAATAGAATTATTTTGCCAATTGACTTAGAAGTCCCCTCAAAACATGTTCCCCAGAACCCCGCACTTGCTCCCCTGACCTTTGAAGCATTCATTTTATCCCGGAAACTTCTTTGCTTTTGGTCCAGTCCAATTGAGCTGACCTTCCATGTATTGAGTGTTGTCTTTCCCTTCACCTAAAGCAGTTCTTATCTACTGATTAATCAATAAAAAACCCTCTCCCACCCTCCCTCCCTCCCCCCCTCATAACCACAAAAGTATGTGTTCTTCTCAGGTTTACTATTTCTCAAGATCTTATAATAGTGGTCTTATACAATATTTGTCCTTTTGCCTCTGACTAATTTCGCTCAGCATAATGCCTTCCAGATTCCTCCATGTTATGAAATGTTTCAGAGATTCGTCACTGTTCTTTATCGATGCGTAGTATTCCATTGTGTGAATATACCACAATTTATTTACCCATTCATCCGTTGATGGACACCTTGGTTGCTTCCAGCTTTTTGCTATTGTAAACAGAGCTGCAATGAACATGGGTGTGCATATATCTGTTTGTATGAAGGCTCTTGTATCTCTAGGGTATATTCCTAGGAGTGGGATTTCTGGGTTGTATGGTAGTTCTATTTCTAACTGTTTAAGATAACGCCAGATAGATTTCCAAAGTGGTTGTACCATTTTACATTCCCACCAGCAGTGTATGAGAGTTCCAATCTCTCCGCAGCCTCTCCAACATTTATTATTTTGTGTTTTTTGGATTAATGCCAGCCTTGTTGGTGTGAGATGGAATCTCATCGTGGTTTTAATTTGCATTTCTCTAATGGCTAATGATCGAGAGCATTTTCTCATGTATCTGTTGGCTGCCTGAATATCTTCTTTAGTGAAATGTGTGTTCATATCCTTTGCCCACTTCTTGATTGGGTTGTTTGTCTTTTTGTGGTTGAGTTTTGACAGAATCATGTAGATTTTAGAGATCAGGCGCTGGTCGGAGATGTCATAGCTGAAAATTCTTTCCCAGTCTGTAGGTGGTCTTTTTACTCTTTTGGAGAAATCTCTAGATGAGCATAGGTGTTTGATTTTTAGGAGCTCCCAGTTATCGGGCTTCTCTTCATCATTTTTGGTAATGTTTTGTATTCTGTTTATACCTTGTATTAGGGCTCCTAAGGTTGTCCCAATTTTTTCTTCCATGATCTTTATCGTTTTAGTCTTTATGTTTAGGTCTTTGATCCACTTGGAGTTAGTTTTTGTGCATGGTGTGAGGTATGGGTCCTGTTTCATTTTTTTGCAAATGGATATCCAGTTATGCCAGCACCATTTGTTAAAAAGGCTATCTTTTCCCCAATTAATTGACACTGGTCCTTTGTCAAATATCAGCTGCTCATACGTGGATGGATTTATGTCTGGGTTCTCAATTCTGTTCCATTGGTCTATGTGCCTGTTGTTGTACCAATACCAGGCTGTTTTGACTACTGTGGCTGTATAATAGGTTCTGAAGTCAGGTAAGGTGAGGCCTCCCACTTTCTTCTTCTTTTTCAGTAGTGCTTTGCTTATCCGGGGCTTCTTTCCCTTCCATATGAAATTGGTGATTTGTTTCTCTATCCCCTTAAAATATGACATTGGAATTTGGATCAGAAGTGCCTTAAATGTATAGATGGCTTTTGGTAAAATAGACATTTTTACTATGTTAAGTCTTCCTATCCATGAGCAGGGTATGTTTTTCCACTTAAGTATGTCCTTTTGAATTCCTTGTAGTAGAGCTTTGTAGTTTTCTTTGTATAGGTCTTTTACATCCTTGGTAAGATTTATTCCTAAGTATCTTATCTTCTTGGGGGCTACTGTGAATGGTATTGATTTGGTTATTTCCTCTTCGGTTTTCTTTTTGTTGATGTAGAGGAATCCAACTGATTTTTGTATGTTTATTTTATAACCTGAGACTCTGCCAAACTCTTCTATTAGTTTCAGTAGTTTTCTGGAGGATTCCTTAGGGTTTTCTGTGTATATAGTCATGTCATCTGCAAAGAGTGATAACTTTACTTCTTCCTTGCCAATCCGGATACCTTTTATTTCTTTGTCTAGCCTAATTGCCCTGGCTAAGACTTCCAGCACGATGTTGAATAAGAGCGGTGATAAAGGGCATCCTTGTCTGGTTCCCGTTCTCAAGGGAAATGCTTTCAGGTTCTCTCCATTTAGAGTGATATTGGCTGTTGGCTTTGCATAGATGCCCTTTATTATGTTGAGGAATTTTCCTTCAATTCCTATTTTGGTAAGAGTTTTTATCATGAATGGGTGTTGGACTTTGTCAAATGCCTTTTCTGCATCAATTGATAAGATCATGTGGTTTTTATCTTTTGTTTTATTTATGTGGTGGATTACATTAATGGTTTTTCTGATATTAAACCAGCCTTGCATACCTGGTATAAATCCCACTTGATCAGGGTGAATTATTTTTTTGATGTGTTGTTGGATTCTATTGGCTAGAATTTTGTTGAGGATTTTTGCATCTATGTTCATGAGGGATATAGGTCTATAATTTTCTTTTTTTGTAATGTCTTTACCTGGTTTTGGTTTCAGGGAGATGGTGGCTTCATAGAATGAGTTGGGTAGTATTCCGTCATTTTCTATGCTTTGGAATACCTTTAGTAGTAGTGGTGTTAACTCTTCTCTGAAAGTTTGGTAGAACTCTGCAGTGAAGCCGTCCGGGCCAGGGCTTTTTTTTGTTGGGAGTTTTTTGATTACCGTTTCAATCTCTTTTTTTGTTATGGGTCTATTTAGTTGTTCTACTTCTGAATGTGTTAGTTTAGGTAGGTAGTGTTTTTCCAAGAATTCATCCATTTCTTCTAGGTTTTCAAATTTGTTAGAGTACAATTTTTCATAATAATCTGAAATGATTCTTTTAATTTCATTTGGTTCTTTTGTGATGTGGTCCTTCTCATTTCTTATTCGGGTTATTTGTTTCCTTTCCTGTATTTCTTTAGTCAGTCTAGCCAATGGTTTATCAATTTTGTTAATTTTTTCAAAGAACCAGCTTTTGGCTTTGTTAATTCTTTCAATTGTTTTTCTGTTCTCTAATTCATTTAGTTCAGCTCTAATTTTTATTATTTGTTTTCTTCTGGTGCCTGATGGATTCTTTTGTTGCTCACTTTCTATTTGTTCAAGTTGTCGGGACAGTTCTCTGATTTTGGCTCTTTCTTCTTTTTGTATGTGTGCATTTATTGATATAAATTGGCCTCTGAGCACTGCTTTTGCTGTGTCCCAGAGGTTTTGATAGGAAGTATTTTCATTCTCGTTGCTTTCTATGAATTTCCTTATTCCCTCCTTGATGTCTTCTATAACCCAGTCTTTTTTCAGGAGGGTATTGTTCATTTTCCAAGTATTTGATTTCTTTTCCCTAGTTTTTCTGTTATTGATCTCTAGTTTTATAGCCTTGTGGTCTGAGAAGATACTTTGTAATATTTCGATGTTTTGGACTCTGCAAAGATTTGTTTTATGACCTAATATGTGGTCTATTCTAGAGAATGTTCCATGTGCGCTAGAAAAAAAAGTATATTTTGCAGCAGTTGGGTGGAGAGTTCTGTATAAGTCAATGAGGTCAAGTTGGTTGATTGTTGTAATTAGATCTTCCGTGTCTCTGTTGAGCTTCTTACTGGATGTCCTGTCCTTCTCCGAAAGTGGTGTGTTAAAGTCTCCTACTATAATTGTGGAGGTATCTATCTCGCTTTTCAATTCTGTTAAAATTTGATTTATGTATCTTGCAGCCCTGTCATTGGGTGCATAAATATTTAATATGGTTATGTCTTCCTGATCAATTGTCCCTTTTATCATTATATAGTGTCCTTCTTTATCCTTTGTGGTGGATTTAAGTCTAAAGTCTATTTTGTCAGAAATTAATATTGCTACTCCTCTTCTTTTTTGCTTATTGTTTGCTTGATATATTTTTTTCCAACCTTTGAGTTTTAGTTTTTTTGTGTCTCTAAGTCTAAGGTGTGTCTCTTGTAGGCAGCATATAGATGGATCGTGTTTCTTTATCCAGTCTGTGACTCTCTGTCTCTTTATTGGTGCATTTAGTCCATTTACATTCAGGGTAATTATAGATAAATAAGTTTTCAGTGCTGTCATTTTGATGCTTTTTTATGTGTGTTGTTGACAATTTCATTTTTCCACATACTTTTTTGTGCTGAGGCGTTTTTCTTAGTAAATTGTGAGATCCTCATTTTCATAGTGCTTGACTTTATGTTAGTTGAGTCGTTACTTTTTTCTTGGTTTTTATCTTGAGTTATAGAGTTGTTATACCTTTTCGTGGTTACCTTATTATTTACCCCTATTTTTCTAAGTAAAAACCTAACTTGTATTGTTCTATATCGCCTTGTACCAGTCTCCATATGGCAGTTCAATGCCTCCTGTATTTAGTCCCTCTTTTTGATTATTGTGATCTTTTACCTATTGACTTCCATGATTCCCTGTTATGTGTATTTTTTTTTTTAATTAATCTTAATTTGTTTGTTTTTGTGATTTCCCTATTTGAGTTGATATCAGGACGTTCTGTTTTGTGACCTTGTGTTGTACTGATATCTGATATTATTGGTTCTCTGACCAAACAATATCCTTTAGTATTTCTTGTAGCTTTGGTTTGGTTTTTGCAAATTCTCTAAACCTGTGTTTGTCTGTAAATATCTTAATTTCGCCTTCATATTTCAGAGAGAGTTTTGCTGGATATATGATCCTTGGCTGGCAGTTTTTCTCCTTCAGTGCTCTGTATATGTCGTCCCATTCCCTTCTTGCCTGCATGGTTTCAGCTGAGTAGTCTGAACATATTCTTATTGATTCTCCCTTGAAGGAAACCTTTCTTTTCTCCCTGGCTGCTTTTAAAATTTTCTGTTTATCTTTGGTTTTGGTGAGTTTGATGATAATGTGTCTTGGTGTTTTTCTTTTTGTATCAATCTTAAATGGGGTTCGATGAGCATCTTGGATAGATATCCTTTCGTCTTTCATGATGTCAGGGAAGTTTTCTGTGAGGAGTTCTTCAACTATTTTCTCTGTGTTTTCTGTCCCCCCTCCCTGTTTTGGGACTCCAATCACCCGCAGGTTATCCTTCTTGATAGAGTCCCACATAATTCTTAGGGTTTCTTCATTTTTTTTAATTCTTTTATCTGATTTTTTTTCAGCTATGTTGGTGTTGATTCCCTGGTCCTCCAGATGTCCCAGTCTGCATTCTAATTGCTCGAGTCTGCTCCTCTGACTTCCTATTGCGTTGTCTCATTCTGTAATTTTATTGTTAATCTTTTGGATTTCTACATGTTGTCTCTCTATGGATTCTTGCAACTTATTAATTTTTCCACTATGTTCTTGAATAATCTTTTTGAGTTCTTCAACAGTTTTATCAGTGTGTTCCTTGGCTTTTTCTGCAGTTATCCTAATTTCATTTGTGATATCATTAAGCATTCTGTAAATTAGTTTTTTATATTCTGTATCTGATAATTCCAAGATTGTATCTTCATTTGGGAAAGATTTTGATTCTTTTGTTTGGGGGGTTGGAGAAGCTGTCATGGTCTGCTTCTTTAAGTGGTTTGATATGGATTGTTGTCTCCGAGCCATCACTGGGAAACTAGTTTTTCCAGAAAATCCGCTAAAAAAAAACTGCAGTCAGATCCCTATCAGAGTTCTCCCTCTGGCTCAGGCTATTCAGATGTTAATGAAGCTGCCTGGGGAGGGTGGGGGAGGGAACAGAGAGATAGGAGAGTAGCACCTCAGAATATAGCCAGAGTTGCTTGTCTTGCTTGGAATGACTATTATATCTGAGATTCCTGCGGGCGCGTCGCCTATGTGTGCTGGCTGTGTGGAGATTGCACCCGGGGGGTCTGGCCCGCTGGAGTCACGGTCAGATCCTCCGCTTCCAGCCCCACGCCCAGCGTCAAGGCTCCCTTACTGGGACGGTGCACTCTCGACTCCAAAATCAGTCGCTGCCTCCCGGGGACTTCTCGTCCCTCCAGCCGCGTGGCCGTGCCACACCCGAGAGCCAGTTGGGCCTCCTCCCGGGGTTAGTTCAGATGGGTGGAGGAGCTCCCCGTGCTTGTGCCGTGACCAAGTGTCCCGGCTGGGACGCTGTTCTCCCCGCTCCAATACCAGTCGCTGCCTCCCGGGGACTTCTCCTACTGGCTGCGTCCCACGCCGCCCGCGCGACGCGGCTGGTTCCCTTCCCGGGGTTAGTTCAGGGGGGTGGAGCAACTCTCCGTGTTTATGCCGTACCTGCGTCCAGTCCAAATCCCTGCGGGATGGTTCCCTGGCTGGGACGCTGCTCTCCCCGTTCCAAGACAAGTCACTGCCTCCCGGGGACTTCTCCTACCGGCTGTGTCCCCCGCCGCCCGTGGAACCGGCTGGTCCCCCTCCCGGGGTTAGTTCAGGGGGGTGGAGCCGCTCTCTGTGCTTGTGCCGTACCTGACTGGTATGCTGGCTC
Organism: Loxodonta africana; assembly: GCF_030014295.1. Taxonomy (NCBI): domain Eukaryota; kingdom Metazoa; phylum Chordata; class Mammalia; order Proboscidea; family Elephantidae; genus Loxodonta; species Loxodonta africana. The sequence goes on from NC_087342.1 coordinate 40,602,017, forward strand.
CAGGCTCTGGAAACAATCGCTGCTTCCCCGTATTAGTTCATTCTCCGTCTCTAAATCTGTTTGTTGTTCAGGGTTCGTAGATTGTTATGTATGTGATCGATTCACTTGTTTTTCTGTGTCTTTGTTGTAAGAGGGATCCGAGGTAGCGTCTGCCTAGTCTGCCATCTTGGCTCCGCCCCCCTTATTTTTCTTTTAATTACATAATATGAAGAAAATGTTGTGGTGGTTTTCACTAAGTCCCATACAAATGCCCTTTCATGCCCTGTAGTTTATCAGTATTTGTACAGCTGTATTTTTTTCCATGCTGCTATGAAGTGGCAAAAGAAAAACCCTGGGAGTGCTGGTGTAGTTTGGTTGTTAGGTAGAAACTTGGCTGGCCCTGGATACCTCCAATCCTCCCGTTTAAGGGAGGCTCCAACACTAATGTTTGAAATATAAATATGTGGTTATCTTCTGGTTATGGTTTTCTCTTTCTTTTTTTATTGTGCTTTAAGTGAAAGTTTACAATTCAACTCAGTTCCTCATACAAAAACTTATACACACATTGTTATGTGACCCTAGTTGCTCTCCCTGTAATGTGATGGCACACTCTTACTCTCCACTCTGTATTTCCTGTGTCCGTTCAACTAGCTTCTGTCTCCATCTACCTTGTCATCTCACCTCCAGACAAGAGCTGCCTACATAGTCTCATTGTCTATTTGAGCTAAGAAATGCACTCCTCACCAGTATGATTTTACGTCTTATAGTCCAGTCTAATCTTTGTCTGGAAAGTTGGCTTCAGGAATGGTGAGGTCCTCCAGTCTCAGTCAGACCATTAAATCTGGTCAGACCATTAAATCTGGTCTTTTTACTAGAGTTTGAGATCTGCATCCCACTTTTCTCCTGCTCCATCAGGGATCCTCTGTCACGTTCCCTGTCAGGGCAGTCATTGGTGGTAGCCAGGCACCTTCTAGGTCTTCTGGTCTCAAGTCAATGGAGTCTCTGGTTTATGTGACCCTTTCTGTCTCTTGGGCTCATATTTTCTTTGTGTCTTTGGTGTTCTTCATTCTCCTTTGCTGCAGGTGGGTTGAGGATAATTGATGCATCTTAAATGGCTACTTGTTAGCTTTTAAGACCCCAGACACCACTCACCAAAATGGGTTGCAGAACGTTTCTTAATACGCTTTGTTATGCCAATTGACCTAGATGTTCCCTGAAACCATGGTCCCCAGACCCTCGCCCCTGCTACTTTGTCCCTAGAAGTGTTTGGTTGTATTCAGGAAACTGCTTAGCTTTTGGATTATTCCAGTTGTGCTGACTTCACCTGTATTGTATGTTGTCCTTCCCTTCACGTAAAATAATTCTTTTTTTTTTTTTTTTTACCATCTAGTTAGTGAATATCCCTCTCCCTCCCTCCCTTCCCACCCTCATAACCATCAAAGATTGTTTTCTTCTGTGTTTAAACTGTTTCATGATTTCTTATAATAGTGGTCTCATATAATATTTCTCCTTTTGCAACTGACTAATTTCACTCAGCATAATGCCTCCCAGATTCCTCCATGTTATGAGATGTTTCTTGGATTCATCACTGTTCTTTATCATTGCATGGTATTCCTTTGTATGAATATACCGTAATTTGTTCATCCATTCATCCATTGATGGGCACCTTCGTTGTTTCCATCTTTTTACTATTGTAGAGTGCTGCAAAGAACATGGGTGTGCATATGTATATTCATGTGAGGGCTCTTATTTCTCTAGGATATATTCCAAGGAGTGGGATTGCTGGATCATACAGTAGTTCTATTTCTAGCTTTTTGAGGAAGCACCAAATGAATTTCCAAAGTGGTTGTACCATTTTACATTCCCACTAGCAGTGTATAAGTCTCTCCACAACCCCTCCAACGTTTATTATTTTGTGTTTTTTAGATTAATGTCAGCCTTGTTGGGGGTTAGATAGTATCTCATTGTAGTTTTGATTTGCATTTCTATAATAGCTAATGATTGTAAGCATTTCCTCATGTATCTGTTAGCCACCTGAATGTCTTCTTTGGTGAAGTGCCTGTTCATATCCTTTGCCAATTTTTTAATTGGTTTATTTGTCTTTTTGTTGTTGAGGTTTTGCAGTATCTTATAGATTTGAGAGATTACACGCTGATTGGTTTTGTTGTAGCCAAACATTTTTTCCCAGTCTGTAGGTTGTCTTTTTACTCTTTTGGTGAAATCTTTGAATGAGCATGAGTGTTTGATTTTTAAGAGCTCCTGGTTATCTAGTTTTTCTTCTGCTGTTTGTGCGTGATTAGTAATGTTTTGTATACTGCTTGTGTCGTGTACTAGGGCTCCTGGCGTTGTCCCTATTTTTTCTTCCACGATCTATATAGTTTTAGATTTTATATTTAGCTCTTTGATCCATTTTGAGTTTGTTTTTGTGCATGGTGTGAGGTATGAGTCTTTTTTTTTTCTTTTTTGCTAATTTTTACTGTGCTTTAAGTGAACATTTACAATCAAGTCAGTCTCTCACACAAAAACCCATATACACCTTGCTACACACTCCCAATTACCCTCCCCCTAATGAGACAGCCTGCTCTCTCCCTCCACTTTTTCTTTTCGTGTCCTTTTCGCCAGCTTCTAACCCCCTCCACCCTCTCATCTCCCCTCCAGGCAGGCGATGCCAACATAATCTCAAGTGTCCACCTGATCCAAGGAGCTCACTCCTCACCAGCATCCCTCTCCAACAAATTGTGCAGTCCAATCCATGTCTGAAGAGTTGGCTTTGGGAATGGTTCCTGTCCTGGGCCAACAGAAGGTCTGGGGGCCATGACCACCAGGGTCCTTCTAGTCTCAGTCAGATCATTAAGTCTGGTCTTATGAGAATTTGAGGTCTGCATCCCACTGCTGTCCTGCTCCCTCAGGGGTTCTCTGTTGTGTTCCCTGTCAGGGCAGTCATCAGTTGTAGCCGGGCACCAAGAGTTAGATGTACCCTGAAACCATGGTCCCCAGACCCCTGCCCCTGCTACGCTGGCCTTCAAAGCATTCAGTTTATTCAGGAAACTTCTTTGCTTTTGGTTTAGTCCACTTGTGCTGACCTCCCCTGTATTGTGTGCTGTCTTTCCCTTCACCTAAAGTAGTTCTTACCTACTATCTAATTAGTGAATGCCCCTCTCCCACCCCCCTCTCTCCACCCTCTAGTAACCACAAAAGAATGTTTTCTTCTCAGTTTAAACTATTTCCCAAGTTCTTATAATAGTGGTCTTATACAATATTTGTCCTTTTGCAACTGACTAATTTCACTCAGCATAATGCCTTTCAGGTTCCTCCATGTTATGAAATGTTTCACAGATTCCTCACTGTTCTTTATCAATGTGTAGTATTCCATTGTGTGAATATACCATAATTTATTTATCCATTGATCAGTTGATGGGCACCTTGGTTGCTTCCATCTTTTTGCTATTGTTAACAGTGCTGCAGTAAACATGGGTGTGTATATATCTGTTCGTGTAAAGGCTCTTATTTCTCTAGGATATATTCCAAGGAGTGAGATTGCTGGATGGTATGGTAGTTCTATTTCTAGCTTTTCAAGGAAGTGCCAAATCAGTTTCCAAAGTGGTTGTACCATTTTACACTCCCACCAGCGGTGTAGAAGTGTTCCAATCTCTCCACAGCCTCTCCAACATTTATTATTTTGTATTTTTTTGGATTAATGCCAGCCTTGTTGGAGTGAGATGAAATCTCATTGTAGTTTTGATTTGCATTTCTCTAATAGCTAATGACCGTGAACATTTCCTCATTTATCTGTTAGCTACCTGAATGTCTTCTTTAGTGAAGTGGGTTTTTAATTGGGTTATTTGTCTTTTTGCAGTTGAGTTATTGCAGTATCACATAGATTTTAGAGATCAGGCGCTGATCCGAAATGTCATAGCTAAAAACTTTTTCCCAGTCCGTAGGTAGTCTTTTTACTCTTTCAGTGAAGTCTTTGCATGAGCATGGGTGTTTGATTTTCAGCAGCTCCCAGTTATCTAGTTTTTCTTCTGCATTCTTAATAATGTTTTGTATACTGTTTATGCCATGTATTAGGGCTCCTAACGTTGTCCCTATCTTTTCTTCCATGATCTTTATCGTTTTAGATTTTATCTTTAGGTCTTTGATCCATTTTGAGTTAGTTTTTGTGCATGGAGTGAGGTATGCGTCTTGTTTCATTTTTTTGCAAATAGATATCCAGTTATGCCAGCACCATTTGTTAAAAAGACTGTCTTTTCTTATTTAACTGTTTTGGGGTGTTTGACAAATATCAACTGCTCATACGTGGATGGATTTATGTCTGGATTCTCAGTTCTGTTCCATTGGTTTATGTATCTGTTGTTGTACCAGTACCAGGCTGTTTTGACTACTGTGGCAGTAGAATAGGTTCTAAAATCAGGTAAAGTAAGGCCTCCCACTTTGTTCTTCTTTTTCAGTAATGCCTTATTTATCTGGGGCCTCTCCCCTTCCATATGAAGTTGGTGATTTGTTTCTCCATCTCATTAAAGAACGTCGTTGGGATTTGGATTGGAATTGCATTAAATGTATAGATTGCTTTTGGTAGAATAGACATTTTCACAATGTTAAGTCTTCCTATCCATGAGCAAGGTATATTCTTCCACTTACATAAGTCTCTTTTGGTTTCTTGCAGAAGTGTACTGTAGTTTTCTTTGTATAAGTCTTTTACATCTCTGGTAAGATTTATTCCTAAGTATTTTATCTTCTTGGGGGTACTGTAAATGGCATTGATTTGGTGATTTCCTCGTTGATGTTCTTTTTGTTGGTGTAGAGGAATCCAGCTGATTTTTGTGCGTTTATCTTGTATCCCGATACTCTGCTGAACTCTTCTATTAGTTTCAGTAGTTTTCTTGAAGATTCCTTAGGGTTTTCCATGTATAAGTTCATGTCATCTGCAAATAGAGATATTTTTACTTCTTCCTTGCCAATCTGCATGCCCTTTATTTCTTTATCTAGCCTAATTGCTCTGGCTAGGACTTCCAGCACAATGTTGAATAAGAGCAGTGATAAAGAGCATCCTTGTCTGGTTCCCAATCTCAGTGGGAATGTTTTCAGGCTCTCTCCATTTAGGGTGATGTTGGCTGTTGGCTTTGTATAAATGCCCTTTATTATGTTGAGGAATTTTCCTTCTATCCTATTTTGCTGAGAGTTTTTATCATGAATGGGTGTTGACCTTTGTCAAATGCCTTTTCTGCATCAATTGATAAAATCATGTGATTCTTGTCTTATGTTTTATTTATGTGGTGGATTACATTAATTGTTTTTCTAATATTGAACCATCCCTGCATACCTGGTATGAATCCCACTTGGTCACGGTGAATTATTTTTTTGATATGTTGTTGAATTCTATTGGCTAGAATTTTGTTGAGGATTTTTGCATCTACGTTTATGAGGGAAATGGGTCTATAATATTCTTTTCTTGTGGTGTTTTTACCTGGTTTTGGTATCAGGGACACGGTGGCTTCATAGAATGAGTTTGGGAGTATTCCGTCCTTTTGTATGCTCTGAAATACCTTTAGTAGTAGTGGTGTTAACTCTTCTCTGAAAGTTTGGTAGAACTCTGCGGTGAAGCCGCCTGGACCAGGGCTTTTTTTTGTTGTTGGGAGTTTTTTGTTTGCCTTTTCAATGTCTTCTTTTGTTATGGGTCTATTTAGTTGTTCTACCTCTGTTTGTGGTAGATAGGTAGGCAGTGTGTTTCTGGAATTCATCCATTTCTTCTAGGTTTTCAAATTTGAGTATAATTTTTCATGGTAATCTGATATAATTCTTTTAATTGCAATTGGGTTTGTTGTAATATCACCCATCTCATTTCTTATTTGGGTTGTTTGCTTCCTCTCCTGTTTTTCTTTTGTCAGTTTGGCCAGTGGTTTATCAATTTTGTTGATTTTTTTTTTTTTTTTTAAATCCAGCTTTTGGTCTTGTTAATTCTTTCAATTGTTTTTCTGTTTTCTGTTTCATTTAGTTCAGCTCTAATTTTTATTATTTGTTTTCTTCTTGTGCCTCTGGGTTCCTTTTGTTGTTCTCTTTCTATTTTTTCAAGTTGTAGGGATAATTCTTTGATTTTGGCCCTTCTTTTGGATGTGTGCATTTATTGATATAAATTGGCCTCTGAGCACCACTCTTGCTGTGCCCCAAAGCTTCTGATAGGAAGTGTTTTCATTCTCATTGGATTCTCTGAATTTCTTTATTCCATCCTTAATGTCTTCTATAATCCAGTCTTTTTTGAGCAGGGTATTGTTCAGTTTCCAAGTGTTTGATTTCTTTTCCCTGCTTTTCCTGTTATTGATTTCCACGTTTATGGCCTTATGGTCAGAGAAAATGCTTTGTAATATTTCAGTGTTTTGGATTCTGCTAAGGCTTGCTTTATAACCTAATATGTGGTCTATTCTAGAGAATGTTCCATGTGCACTAGAAAAGAAAGTATAGTTGGTTGCTGTTGGGTGGAGTGTTCTGTATATGTCTACGAGGTCAAGTTGGTTGATTGTGGCATTTAGATCCTCTGTGTCCTTATTGAGCTTTTTTTGGATGTCCTGTCCTTCACCAAAAGTGGTGTGTTGAAGTCTCCTACTATTATTGTGGAGCTGTCTATCTCACTTTTCAATGCTGATAGAGTTAGTTTTATGTATCTTGCAGCCCTGTCATTGGGTGCATAAATACTTAATATGGTTATGTCTCCTTGGTGTATTGTCTGTTTAATCATTATGTAATGTCCTTCCTTATCCTTTCTGATGGATTTAAGTTTAAAGTCTATTTTGTCAGAAATTAATATTGCCACTCCTGCTCTTTTTTGATTTTTGTTTGCTTGATGTAATTTTTTCCATCCTTTGAGTTTTAGTTTGTTTGTGTCTCTAAGTCTAAGGTGTGTCTCTTGTAGGCAGCATATAGACAGATCTTGTTTTTTAATCCTTTCTGCCACTCTCTGTCTCTTTATGGGTGCATTTAGTCCATTTACATTCGGGGTAATTATGGACAGGAATTTAGTGCTATCATTTTGATGTTTTTTTGTGTGTGTTGTTGACAGTTTATTTTTCCCCACTTAATTTTATGTGCTGAGTAGATTTTCTTTATATATTGTCCTTTCCTCATATTTGTTGTTGTTGATTTTGTTTCTGCTGAGTCTCTATTTTTTTCTTGTATTTTATTTTGTTGAGTAGGGTAGTTTGTCTCTTTTGTGGTTACCTTATTATTTACCCCCTATTTTTCTAAATTTAAAACTAACTTTTATTTCTTTGTATCGCTGTATCTTCCTCTCCATATGGAAGGTGTATGATTACATTTCTTAGTCTCTCTTTATTGTTTTAATGTTGTCTTCTTTTATATAATAACATCGCTGTTACCCCATTTTGAGCTTTTTTTTTATATATATATAATCTTGCTTTTTTTTAAAATTTATTTCCCTGTCTATGTTGACTTCTGATTGCTTTGCCCAGTGTTCTATTCTTGGGTTGATACCTGATATTATTGATTTTCTAACCATTTAATATTTCTTGTTAGTTTGGTTTGGTTTTTACACATTCCGTAATCTTGTGTTTATCTGGAAATATCTTAATTTTGCCTTCATATTTAAGGGACAGTTTTGCTGGATATATGATTCTTGGCAAGTAATTTTTTTCCTTCAACTTTTTAAGTATGTCATCCCATTGCCTTCTTGCCTGCATGGTTTCTGCCGAGTAGTCCGAGCTTATTCTTATTGGCTCTCCTTTGTAGGTGACTTTTCATTTATCCCTTGCTGCTCTTATAATTCTCTCTTTGTCTTTGGTTTTGGCATGTTTGATTATAATATGTCTTGGTGACTTTCTTTTCAGATCTACATTATGTGAAGTTCAATGAGCATCTTGGATAGATATCTTCTCATCTTTCACAATATCAGGGAAGTTTTCTGCCAACAAATCTTCAGCAATTCTCTGTGTATTTTCTGTTATCCCTCCCTGTTCTGGCACTCCAATAACTTGTAGGTTATTTCTCTTGATAGAGTCCCACATAATTCTTAAGATTTCTTCGTTTTTTTTAGTTCTTTTATCTGCTTTTTCTTCAAATATATTAGTGCCAAGTGATTTATCTTTGAGTTCAGAAATTCTAGCTTCTACTTGCTCAACTCTGCTCCTCTGACTTTCTATTGAGTTGTCTACTTCTGTAATTTTATTGTTAATCTTCTGAATCTCTGATTGCTATCTGTCTATGGATTTTTCCAGCTTATTAAATTTTTCATTACGTTCCTGAATAATCTTTCTAATTTCTTCAGTTGCTTTATCTGTGTGTTCCTTGGCTCGTTCTGCATATTGCCTCATTTCATTCTTGATGTCTTGAAGGGTTCTGTATATTAAACTTGTCTATTCTGCCTCTGGTAATTGCAGGAATGCACTTTCATCTAGAAGATCCCTGGATTCTTTGTTCTGAGAGCCTGTTGAGGTGATCATGGTCTGTTTCTTTATGTGACTTGATATTGACTCTTGTCTCCGAGCCTTCTAGAAATTATCATATTAGTTTGTGCTTGCTTACTGTGTCGTAGCTGCTTGCTTTGTTTTGTTTTGGTATACCCCTGTGGGTTACTTGAGTGAGTTAGCTTGATTATTTTTGCCTTTGGATCTCTGATGTCCTGTCCCCAGCTGGCTAGAGCTGTTATCGGGTATATCAGTCTAGGATTCCATTCAGTTTTCTTGTATGAATTCAGCTCAGGTTTCCAGGTAACTGATCATCAAGTGTGTGGTAAAGGCTCTGTCCTACATTCTTAGAGGGGCAGGGGTGATTGGCGTACATACCAGTGTCTAATTGCAGCAGGGGAAAACGCATCCCTGTTCCCTAGAGTGTCCAGGTGAGTGGGTTCTGCAGATGGACCATGGGGACCCAAAATTTTTGGTTGTTAGGACTGGGAGGTACCAGGTGTCTTTGGACCCCTGTCGCGGGTGGCTGGGTGACCTGAGTGGAGCTACCAGTCCTTAGGTCCCTGATGTGGGTAGGTGAGGACCTTATTTAATAGGCAAAGCAATGTCAAACATCAAACACACACCTCTCCACCGCACAACTGAAATGGTTGGAGTTTGCCAGCAAGGGCCTATTCTCCTGAAGGAGGCCCAGACAGGTCCACGCAGAAGGGAAAGGTGCTCAAGATCCACAGAAAGTTTATGCCTGGACAGGAGCCGCTTCTGTCCTGAGCTCCCCCAGTTAATGGGGCTAGTAAATTATCTTTTCCCCCCAGTTACATAATTTTTCCTTCCCCATGGCCGGGAGGATGGCTCTAGGTGCTCAACAGGGCTTATCTCAAGCCTAGGGATTCAGCTCCTGAAGCCGGCTTGGGGGTGTGTGGGTGCAGTAAAATATACGCAAGTACTTAGCTTTTGCCCAGAGCACCGTTCTCTTCAGGTTCCGGAGGTGTGAATGGGGTGTGTGGCTGGCTGCTTCTCCTTGGGTAAACCAGCCGAACACTAGTACCAGCCTGCTGCCGCTGTCGCTCTGGGAATGGTGCCTGTGGGGTCTTTGTGATTCAGGTCCAGTAACTCCTCTCCACTTCTGAATGGCCTCTTTGTATCCCTGCCCTTCAGTTTGTTGTCTAAGGTTGCATTTGATGCTCAGGGCTCCCAGCTTGTCACAAATATACTTGTTTCACTTGTTTTTTCGAGTCTTTGTTGTAAAGAGGGCTCTCCGGAAGCATCTGTCTATTCTGCCATCTTGGCTCTGCCTCCGGTATGGGTCTTTTTTCATTTTTTTTTTTGCTGATGGATGTCTAGTTATGCTGGTACCATTTGTTAAAGAGACTGTCTTTTCCCCATTTAATGGACTTTGGGTCTTTGTCAAATATCAGCTGCTCGTAGGTGGATGAATTTATGTCTAGGTTCTCAGTTCTATTCCACTGGTCTATGTATCTGTTGTTGTACCAGTACCAGGCTGTTTTGACTACTATGGTGGTATAATAGGTTCTAAAATCAGGTGGTGTGAGGCCTCCAACTTTGTTCTTCTTCAGTAATGCTTTATTTATCTGGGACCTCTTCTCTTTCCATATGAAGTTGGTGATTTGTTTCCCCGTCTCCTTAAACAATGCCCCTGGAATTTGGATTGGGATTGCATTGTATCTGTAGATTTTTTTGGGTTGAATAGACATTTTCACAATGTTGAATCTTCCTATCCATGAACAAGGTATGTTTCCCACTTATGTAGGTCTCTTTTGGTTTCTTGCAGTACTGTCTTGTAGTTTTCTTTGTATAAGTCTTTTACATGACTGGTAAGATTTATTTTTTCTTCTTGGGGGCTATTGTAAATGGCATTTATTTTTGTGATTTCCTCTTCACGGTTCTCTTTGTTGGTATAGAGGAATACAGCTAATTTTTGCATGTTTATCTCGTATCCTGATACTTCCCTGAAATTCTCTATTAGTTCCAGTAGTTTTCTTGTGGAGTCTTTACGGTTTTCTGTGTACAAGATAGTACCATCTGCAAATAGAGATACTTTTACCTTTTCCTCACCAATTCGGATGCCCTTTATATCTTTTTGTAGCCTAATTGCTCTGGCTAGGATGTCCAGCACAGTGTTGAATAAGTTGTTGTTGTCGTTGTTAGGCACCATCAAGTCGGTTCCAACTCATAGTGATGCAGTGCAAAACAAAACGAACCACTGCCTGGTCCTGAGCCATCCTTAAAATCGTTGTGATGCTTGAGCTCATTGTTGCAGCCACTGTGTCGATCCACCTCATTGAGGGTCTTCCTCTTTTCTGCCAATCCTGTACTCTGCCAAGCATGATGTCCTTCTCCAGGGACTGAACCCTCTGACAACTTGTCCAAAGTGTGTAAGATGAAGTCTCGCCATCCTTGCCTATGAGGAGCATTCTGGCTGTACCTCTTCTAAGACAGATTTGTTCGTTCTTTTGGCAGTCCATGGTATATTCAATATTCTTCGCCAACACCACAATTCAAAGGTGTCTGCTCTTCTTCGGTTTTCCTTATTCATCGTCCAGTTTTCACATGCATATGATGCAACTGAAAATACCAAGCTTGGGTCAGGCACACCTTAGTCTTCAAGGTGACATCTTTGCTCTTCAACACTTTAAAGAGGTCCTTTGTAGCAGATTTACCCAATGCAATGCGTCTTTTGATTTCTTGATTGCTGCTTCCATGGCTGTTGATTGTGGATCCAAGTAAAATGAAATCCTTGACAACTTCAATCTTTTCTCCATTTATCATGATATTGCTCATTGGTCCAATTGTGAGGATTTTTGTTTTCTTTATGTTGAGGTGCAGTCCATACTGAAGGCTGTGGTCTTTCATCTTCATTCGTAAATGCTCCAAATCCTCTTCACTTTCAGCAAGCAAGGTTGTGTCATCTGCATAACGCAAGTTGTTAATGAGTCTTCCTCCAATCCTCATGCCCCGTTCTTCTTCATATAGTCCAGTTTCTTGGATTATTTGCTCAGCATACAGATTGAATAGGTATGGTGAAAGAATACAACCCTGACGCGTATCTTTCCTGACTTTAAACCAATCAGTATCCCTGTGTTCTGTCCGAATAACTGCCTCTTGATCTATGTCAAGTTTCCTCATGAGCACAATTAAGTATTCTGGAATTCCCATTCTTCTCAATGTTATCCATAATTTGTTATGATCCACACAGTTGAATGCTTTTGCATAGTCAATAAAACACCAGTAAACATCCTTCTGGCATTCTCTGCTTTCAGCTAGGATCCATCTGATATCAGCAACGATATCCCTGGTTCTACCTCCTCTTCTGAAACCAGCCTGAAATTCTGGCAGTTCCCAATCGATATACTGCTGCAGCCGTTTTTGCGTGTGATATTGTTCTATAATTTCCACATTTGTTTGGATCACCCTTCTTGGGAATAGGCATGAATATGGATCTCTTCCAGTCAAGTTGGCCAGGAAGCTATCTTCCACATTTCTTGACATAGACAAGTGAGCACCTCTAGCGTTGCATCTGTTTGCTGAAACATCTCAATTGATATTCCATTAATTCCTGGAGCCTTGTTTTTCGCCAGTGCCTTCAGAGCAGCTTGGATTTCTTCCTTCAGTACCATTGGTTCCTGATGATATGCCACCTCTTGAGATGGTTGAACATCGACTTTTCTTTTTGGTATAATGACTCTGCGTATTCCTTCCATCTTCTTTTGATGCTTCCTGTGTCTTTTAATATTTTCCCCATAGAATCCTTCACTATTGCAATTCGAGGCTTGAATTTTTGCTTCAGTTCTTTCAGTTTGAGAATGCTGAGCGTGTTCTTCCCTTTTGGTTTTCTATCTCCAGCTCTTTGCACATGTCATTATAATACTTTACTTTGTCTTCTTGAGCTGCCCTTTGAAATCTTCTGTTCAGTTCTTTTATCAATTCTTCCTTTTTCTTTAGCTGCTTGACATTCAAGAGCAAGTTTCAGAGGCTCTCTGACATCCGTCTTGGCCTTTTCTTTCTTTTCTGTCTTTTCAGTGACCTCTTGCTTTCTTTATGTATGATGTCCTTGATGTTATTTCACAACTTGTCTGGTCTTCGGTCACTAGTGTTCAATTCATCAAATCTATTCTTCAGGTTTTCTCTAAATTCAGGTGAGATATACTCAAGGTCATATTTTGGCTCTCGTGGACTTGCTCTGATTTTCTTCAGTTTCACGTTGAACTTGCATATGAGCAATTGATGGTCTGTTCCACAGTCGGCCCCAGGCTGTTCTGACTGATGATGTTGAGCTTTTCCATCATCTCTCTCCATGATGTAGTCAATTTGATTTCTGTGTGTTCCACCTGGTGAGGTCCATGTGTATAGTCGCCATTTATGTTGGTGAAAGAAGGTATTTGCAATGAAGAAGTCATTGGTCTTGCAAAATTCTATCATTCGATCTCCGGCATTGTTTCTGTCACCAAGGCCATATTGTCCAGCTACTGATCCTTCTTCGTTTCCAACTTTTGCATTCCAATCACCAATAATTATCAATGCATCTTGACTGCATGTTCGATCAATTTCAGACTGCAGCAGCTGATAAAAATCTTCTAGTTCTTCACCTTTGCTCCTAGTGGTTGGTGCGTAAATTTGAATAATAGTCGTATTAACTGGTCTTCCTGGCAGGCGTATGGATATTATCCTATCACTGACAGCATTGTACTTTAGGATAGATCTTGAAACGTTCTTTTTGATGATGAATGCAACACCATTCCTCTTCAAGTTGTCATTCCAAGCATAGTAGACTACATGATTGTCTTATTCAAAATGGTCAATACCAGTGAATTTCAGCTTACTAATGCCTGGGTTATCAACGTTTATGCGTTCCATTTCATTTTTGACGATTTCCAATTTTCCTAGATTCATACTTTGTACATTCCAGGTTCCAATTATTAATGGATGTTTGCAGCTGTTTCTTCTCATTTTGAGTCATGCCACATCAGCAAACGAAGGTCCCGAAAGCTTTATTCCATCTGTGTCATTAAGGTCATCTCTACTTTGCGGAGGCAGCTCTTCCCCAGTCATCTTTTGAGCGCCTTCCAACCTGAGGGGCTCATCTTGTAGCACTATATCAGACAGTGTTCTGCTGCTATTCATAAGGTTTTCACTGGCTAATGCTTTTCAGAAGTAGACTGCCAGGTCCTTCTTCCTAGTCTGTCTTAGTCTGGAAGCTCAGCTGAAACCTGTCCTCCATGGGTGACCCTGCTGAATACCAGTGGCATAGTTTCCAGCATCATAGCAACACACAAGCCCCCACAGTATGACAAACTGACAGACATGTGGGGGTGTTGAATAAGAGTGATGATAAAGGGCATCCTTGTCTGATTCCCGTTCTCAAGGGGAATGCTTTCAGACTCTCTCCATTTAGGATGATATTGGCTGTTGGCTTTGCATAAATGCCCTTTGTTATGTTCTATTCCTATTTTGCTGAGAGTTTTTATCATGAATGGGTGTTGGACTTTGTCAAATGCCTTTTCTGCATCAGTTGATAAGATCATGTGGTTCTTGTCTTTTGTTTTATTTATTGTGATGAATTACATGGTCTTTTGTTTTATTTATGTGATGGATTGCATTGTTAAACGATCCCTGCATACATGGTATGAATCCCACATGGTCATGCTGAATTATTTTTTGATATTTTGTTGAATTCCATTACTAGAATTTTTTTGAGGATTTTTGCGTCTAAGTTCAGGAGGGATGTTGGTCTGTAATTTTCTGTTTTTGTGGTGTCTTTACCTGGTTTTGGTATCAGGGTTATGCTGGCTTCATAGAATGAGTTTGGGAGTGTTCTATCCTTTTCTACACTCTGAAATACGTTTAGTAGAAGTGGTGTTAACTCTTTTCTGAAAGTTTGGTAGTATTCTCCAGGAAAGCCATCAGGGCCAGGGCTTTTTTTGTTGTTGGGAGTTTTTTAATTACCTTTTCAATCTCTCCTTTTGTTATAGGCTTATTTAGTTGCTCTACTTCTGTGTTAGTATTGGTAGGTAGTGTGTTTCTAGAAATATGCCCATTTCCTGTAAGTACTGAAATTTGTTAGAGTACAATTTGTCATAGTATTCTGTTTTGATTCTTTTAATTTTAGTTGGGTCTGCTGTGATATTGCCCATCTCATCTCTTATTGAGGTTATTTCTTTTCTCTCCTGTTTTTCTTTTGTGAGTTGGGCCAGTAGTTTTTCGATTTTGTTGATCTTTTCAAAGAGCAAGCTTTTGGTCCTGTTAACTCTTTCAATTGTTTTTCTGTTCTCTATTTCATTTAATTCTGCTCTAATTTCTATTATTTGCTTTCCTCTGGTGCCCGAGGGTTATTTGTTCCAGTTGTAGGGTTAATGTTTTGATTTTGGCCCTTTCTTCTTTTTGGATATGTGCGTTTCTTGCTATAAATTGACCTCTGAGCACTGCTTTTGTTGTGTCCCAAAGGTTCTGGTAGGAAGCATTTTCATTCTCATTTAATTCTGTGAATTTCTTTATTCCCTCCTTAATTTCTTCTATAACCCAGTAGTTTTTGAGCAAGGTGTTGTTCAGTTTCTATGTGTTTGATTTTTTTCCTTGGTTTTTCTGTTATCAATTTCTACTTTTATGGCTTTATGGTCAGAAAAGATGGTTTGTAATATTTCAATGTTCTGGATTCTGTTAAGGCTCACTTTATGGCCTAATATGTGATCTATTCTAGAGAATGTTCCATGTGTGTCTGAAAAGAAAGCATACTTGGCTGATGTTGGGTGGAGTGTTCTGTATATGTCTATGAGGTCAAGTTAGTTGGTTGTGGCATTTAGATCTTCTGTGTCTTTATTGAACTTCTTTCTGGATGCTCTGTTCTTAACTGATAGTGGTGTGTTGAAGTCTCATACTAATATTGTGGTGCTGTCTATCTCACTTTTCAATGCTGTTAGAGTTAAAAAAAAAAAATTTTGGAGCCCTGTCATTTGGTGCGTAAATATTTATTATGGTTATATCCTCCTGGTATATTAACCCTTTCATCATTAGGTATTGTCCTGCCTTATCACTTTGTGGTGAATTTTATTTGAAAGTCTCTTTTGTCAGAGATTAATATTGCCACTCCTGCTCTTTTTTGATTGTTGTTGCTTGATATATTTTCTTCCATCCTTTCAGTTTTAGTTGGTTTGTGTCATTAAGCCTAAGGTTGTCTCTTGTAGACAGCATATACATGGATTGTGTTTTTTTTTTTTTTTTAATTCATTCTGCCACTCTCTGTCTCTTTATTGGTCTATTTACAGTCAGCATAACTATTGAGAGATATGAGTTTAATGCTGTCAGTTCGATGTCTTTTTTGTGTGTTGTTGACAGTTTTTTTTTCAATTAATTTTCTGTGCTCAGTCGTTTTTCTTTATTTATGTTCTTTTCATCTTTTTGTTGTTGTTGCTTTTGTATTTGCTAAGTG
Source organism: Loxodonta africana (assembly GCF_030014295.1). Lineage (NCBI taxonomy): Eukaryota > Metazoa > Chordata > Mammalia > Proboscidea > Elephantidae > Loxodonta > Loxodonta africana. The sequence goes on from NC_087342.1 coordinate 40,617,854, forward strand.
TTTTTGTTTTTCTTTTTTTTTATTTCAAGGTGTAGGATTATTAGTTTCCTTTGTGGTTACCTTGATATTTACACCTATTTTTCTAAGTTTAAACTAATCTTTTCTTTATGTGGCTTTGACTTCCTCTCCATATGAAAGATATATGACTACATTTTTTAGTCCCTCTTTTTTGATTTAATGTTGTCATCTTTTACATAATGATGTGTCTGTTTCCCTGTTTGGAGAGTTTTAAATTAGTTTTATTTTTGTGATTTCCCTATCTGTGTTGATATCTGATTGGTCTGTCCTGTGTTCTAGTCTTGGGTTGTTATTTGATGTTATTGATTTTCCGACAAGAGGACTCCCTTTAGTATTTCTTGTAATTTTGGTTTGGTTTTTGCAAATTCCCTAAACTTCTATTTATCTGGAAAGGTCCTAATTTTGCCTTCATATTTGAGAGACAGTTTTGCCGAATATATAATTCTTGGTTGGCAATTTTTTTCCCTTAATATATGTCATCCCATTGCCTTCTTGCCTTCATGGTTTCTGCTGAGTAGCCTGAGCTTAGTCTTACTGACTCTTCTTTGTAGGTGACTTTTTGCTTATCCCTAGCCACGGTTAAAATCCTTTCTTTATTTTTGGTTTTGGCAAGTTTGATTATAATAGATCTTGGTGACTTTCTTTGAGGATTTACGTTGTATGGGGTTTGATGAGCATCTTGGAAAAATATCTTCTCATCTTTCACAATATCAGGAATGTTTTCTGCCTACAAATCTTCAACAGTTCCCTCTGTATTTTCTGTCACCTCCCCCCTTTGTTCTGGTACTCCAGTTGCTCATAGGTTTTTCCGCTCTTGATAGAGTCCCACATCAGTCTTAGGGTTTCTTCAGGTTTTTTAAATTCTTTTATCTGATTTTTCCTCAAATATGTTGGTGTCAAGAGCTTTTATCTTCAATCTCACTAATTCTTACTTCCATTTCCTCAGTTCTGCTCCTATGACTTCCTATTGAGTTGTATAATTCTGAAATTTTATAGTTAATCTTCTGGATTTCTGTGTACTGTCTCTCTATGGATTCTTGCAGCCCATTAAATTTGTCATTATGCTCTTCCATAATCTTCTTATGTTCCCCTAATGCTTTGTGTGTTCCTTGGCTTAGTCTACATTTTTCCTGATCTCTTGAAGAGCTCTGTATATTAATCTTTATTATGCTACATCTGGTAATTCCAGGAAATTCTCTTCATCTGGAAGATTTCTTGATTCTTTGTTTTGGGAGCTTGCTGAAGCCATCATGGTCTACCTCTTTAAGTAATTTGGTATTGGCTATTGTCTCCAAGCCATTGATAAGTTGTTGTATTTATTCATTTTATGTTTGCTTACTGTGTCCTAGCTTCTTGTTTTGTTTTGTTTTGTTTTGATATGCCTAAATAGGCTGCTCATGTGAGCTAGTTTGATTCTTGGTTCCTTTGAAGTTCTAATGTCCTGTCACGAGGTTGTTAGAGCTGTTACTAGGAATGTGAGTCCAGGAGTCCATTTACTTTTCTTGTATGAATTCAACTTAGGTATCCAGGTAGTTGGTTACCAAGTGCGTGGTGCAGGCTCTCACCTACAGTCTTAGATGAACAGGGATGATTGGTTTAGGCACAGGTGTCTGGCTGTAATAGGGGTCACATTCTGAGAAAGGCAGGGGGCTGATGGCTGCCCCTGAGTGTCTTTGAGAAAAGCGTGTCCCTGTTCCCTAGAGCATGTAGGTGGGTGGGTTTTGCAGCTGGATTATGGACACCCAATGCTGTTGGCTGTAAGGACTGGGAGGCACCACATATCTCTGGACCCATCTTATGGGTGGTTAGGTGTTGTGGGTGGAGCCACTAGTCCTCAGGCCCCTGATGTGGGTAGGTGAGGACCCTGCTTTATAGGCAGTGTGGTGTCAAACATCACAAATCTGCCTCTCCACCATATAACTGAAACAGTTGAAGTTAGACTTTAGGTATATTCCCTGTTGTACTGTGCTAATGAGGGCCTCTGCTGTTGAAATGGGCCCACACAGGTCTATGTAGGGGTGAAAAGCATTCAAAGCCCACGGACCCCTTATGACTGTGCATAGGGAAAGGAGCTGTTTCTGCCCTGAGTTCCCGGCTTAGAGGAGCTGGTAGATTTTTTTTTCCCTGTTTGTTATTTCGTTCCTTCTCCAAGGCGGGAAAAATAGCTCAGGGTACATGACAGGTCCTAGTTTTGGACCAGAGAAAGAAGCTATCACTGAAGCCAGCTTGGGACCTGGTGCACAGTGGGAACGGGTCAGGTAATAGGGAGAGTTTTCTCCCAAAAGAGTGTTTTTTGGTCCACGCGGTAGATTAGATGCATGTACTTATCTTTTGTCAAGAGCACCACTTCTCGCTGATTCTGGAGGTGTGAGTGGTCTCTCTGCTGCTTGGTCTCTCCCAATGTGTAAAATGCATCCTGAAAGCCGCTGCTTGTTTTACTGTGCTCACACCAGTGGATTCGGCCTGCAGGGTGCCGGGAATGGCAACTCCTCACTGCTTCTGAACTGTCTCTCCCTCCCCCTGCCACTCAGTCTGATTCCTTAACTTTGCCTCTGTTGTTCAGGACTCCTAGATTTTCATATAGAATTGATTTGCTTTTTTGGGGGGGTCTTTGTTGTAAGAGGGACTACAGGAAGCATCTTGACTACTCTGCCATCTTGACCCCACCTCTGGTTACGTATTTGTAAAGATTGGATAGTTATTTTTGTCTGAGAAACCCCACCACTGCCATCCCAGTTTTTCCCATGTGATCAAGCTACTTATCTGGTGGCCTCTCCCTAGGGCAGCCTGAGGCACTAGGATTTGCATGAACCTTACTGTTGCTGTTTTTCCTGCATGGCAGCTGCTGAGCTATCATTCTTCTCACTTGAAGAATAGGGTCCCACCTTTCTGAGAACCTGTAGCTATTGGAAAAACCCACTCCTCTGCGTTATGGTATATGCTAGGCATACTCTGCCAGGAGTGTAAAAAACTAATCCCCCTCATTCTCTTCTTTGTCAGGTTTTTCTCCTTTCCCACTGGTCTTTGGAGGGAGGGGTGGTGGCACTAAGTTAGCAAGTATGTTTGTCATAGGCTGTGAACCTGAGTCTCAGTGTACAGAACCACTCATCTACAGTGATGACTGCACATGGGCATCACCTGAAGAGCTTTAAAAAACACCAGTGCTTGGGCTGAGCCCCAACAAATGGAGTCAGAATCTCTGGGGATGGATTCTGGGCATTGGTAGATTTTAAAATCTCCCCCAGATGCTTCTAACAGGCAGCCAAGGTTGAGATCTACTGCTCTAAGCTGTGAAGTTGGTTTCAACTCATGGTGATGCTATAGGACAGAGTAGAACTGCCCCATAGCATTTCCAAGACTAACCTTTACAGAAAAGCCCTGGTGGCACAGTAGTTAAGAGCTTGGCTGCTAACCAAAAGATTGGCAGTTCAAATCTACCAGCTGCTCCTCGGAAGCCTTATGGGCCAGTTCTGCTCTAACCTATAGAGTTGCTATGCGTCAGAATTGACTTGATGGCAACAAATTTGATTTTTTTTTTTTTTTAATCTTTATGGAAGCGGACTGCTACATCTTTCTCCCACAGAGGGTCTAGTGGGTTTGAATCACTGGGCTTTTGGATAGCAGCCAAGTGTTTTAACCACTGTGCTACCAGGGTTCCTTGGCTCTACCTTAGAAACTACAAAATTAGCCTTTAATTAGACAATGCAAAGAGTAACTTAGAAAAATCAAAATTTTAATATCTAAGTCAGTGGCATAAGATTATACTTTAGACTATTAATCCAGTATATTCAAAGGATTCCCGTTTTTGCCCAATGACTGTCTTTTTCTCTCTCTTTTTTAAAATTTTTATTGTGCTTTAAGTGAAAGTTTACAGATCAATTCAGTCTCTCATACAAAAATTTATATACACCTTGCTATATATTCCTAGGTGCTTGCCCTTTAATGAGACAGCACACTCCTTCTCTCCTCTCTCTGTTTTCGTGTCCATTCAGCCAGCTTCTGACCCCCTTTGCCCTTTCATCTCCTCTCTGGACAGGGGCTGCCCACATAGTCTCATGTGTCTACTTGATCCAAGAAGCTCACTCCTCACCAGTATCATTTTTTGTCTTATAGTCCAGTCCAATTCCTGTCTGAAGAGTTGGTGTTGGGAATGGCTCCAGTATTGGGCCAGCAGAAGGTCTGGGGACCATGACCTCCAGGGCCCCTCCAATCTCAGTCAGACCATTAAGTGTGATCTTTTACGAGCATTTGAGGTCTGCATCCCACTTCTGTCCTGCTTCATCAGGGATTCTCTGTTGTGTTCCCTGTCAGGGCAGTCATCAGTTGTAGCTGGGCACCATCTAGTTCTTCTGGTCTCAGGCTGATGTAGTCTCTGATTTATGTGGCCCTTTCTGTCTCCTGGGCTTGTAATTACCTTGTGTCTTTGGTGTTCTTCATTCTCCTTTGCTCCAGGTGGGTTGAGACCAATTGATGCATCTTAGATGACCACTTGCTAGTGTTTAAGACCCTAGATGCCACCCTCCAAAGTAGGATGCAGAATGTTTTCTTAGTAGATTTTATTATGCCAATTGACCTAGATGTCCCCTGAGACCATGGTCCCCCCCGTCCCCCGCTACCCTGATATTTGAAGCGTTCATGAGACTTCTTTGCTTTTGGTTTAGCCCAGTTGTGCTGACCTCTCCTGTACTGTGTGTTGTCTTTCCCTTCACCTCAAATAGTTCTTGTCTACTATCTAATTAGTGAATACCCCTCTCCCTACCTCCCTCCCCACTCTCGTAACCATCAAAGAATATTTTCTTCTCTGTTTAAACAATTTTTTTGAGTTCTTCTAATAGTGGTCTCATACAATATTTGTCCTTTTGAAACTGACTAATTTCACTCAGCACAATGCCTTCCAGATTCCTCCACATTATGAACTGTTTCGCAGATTCATCATTGTTCTTTATGGATGCATAGTATTGTCTCTCTTTTTTGATCTCTAAAATCTCATAGGGTTCCTTGGGGGATTGTTTCACACATACCTCAGCATATTCTTCGGAGACGTTGTTGTTGTTAGGTCCTGTGGAGTTGGTTCTGACTCATAGCAACCCTATGTACAACGGAACAAAACACTGCCAGTCCTGCACCACCCTCACAACCATTATTATGCTTGAATCCATCCTTGCAGCCACTGTGTTAGTCCATCTTATCAAGGATCTTCCTCTTTTTCACTGACCTACTTTTCCAAGCATGATGTCCTTCTCCAGTGACTGGTCCCTCCTGATAACCTGTTCAGAGTACATGAAACAAAGTCTTGGCCATCCACACTTCAGACAGAATTCTTCCTAGAAGTAAGGTTGGTAAGACTCTGACTAATAGGAAGCATTTATTGAGCCCCAGCTATGTGCCAGGTGCTGTGGTAAGTGGTTTATATAGTTTGTTTCTCATTTTCATAAAACTTTATATGGAAAAAAATACTTTATCAATTTTACAGATGAGAAAACAAAAACCTAGACTGGTTAAGTAGTAATAGGAAGAAGGAAGACAGGAGAAGTTTGAAGAGGAAGATGACAAGTCTGATTTTGAGGTGAAAGAAGGACGTTGAGGTGGTAATATTAAGCAGGAAGTTATCCTTGGTACAAAGGATAAGACTAGAGATACAGATTTGGTGATCTCATAGACTCGAAGATTCTTGGAAACAGGCAAAACAGAGAAATCTATCTACAGAGAGATGTTAACTAAAAGAAGGCAGATAAAGGAGAGTCTGAGGAGAGGCAATGGAGAGAGGAGACAACTTAGCAGAATTGCCACAGTTGAAATAAGAGGCAAAGAGGAGCTAGAGAAGTTTACATGGTTCCAGAGTCTGTCCTAGTATCCAGCCTGGTGTGGGAATAAATTAGGTAGGATGAGTTGGAATCGACTCGACGGCACTGGGTGGCTGGGGTAGGAGCTCAACTTCATCCTAGCTCCTGTGAGATTGAGCAGTTCTTCCTACTCCCTCCTGACCTAGTCTTGTTCACTGTTTAAAAAAAAAAAAATCTGTTGCCATGGAGTCGATTCCAACTCATAGTCACCCTACAAGACAGAGTAGAATTCCCCCATAGTTTCCAAGGAGCATCTGGTGGATTCAAACTGCTAACCTGTTGGTTAACAGCCAAGCTGTTAACCACTACACCACCAGAGCTCCACCTGACCTAGTCTTGATCTTTGTTACCTGTGTAGAATTCAGACTTATGACTGGTATGCCTTTTAGCTCATCACCTAGTAAAACTTTCCCTCATTCTTCTGCTTGTTTTGTTGTTCTTCAGCCCTATTTCCTGATAGTTTGGGTTTCACTTACAACTCCCAACCAACTGGACATTATGAATCTTCACTCAGTAACTTGAAGTACTTTTATCTTTGGCCCCTAATTCATGACTGTGGACACAGAATGGTTGAAACTGTCTGTGACCATCACCAGGCTAGCTGTAAACCTTTGTCTGTTGTACTGTGGAGGCTTATGTGTTACTATGATGCTGCAAACTATGCCATGGACATTTTAAATACTAGCAGGCTCACCCATGGTGGACAGGTTTCAGCAGAATTTCCAGACTAAGACAGATTAGGGAGGCCTTCTGAAAATCAGCTAATGAAAACCCTGTGAATAACAACAAATATTATTCAATATTGCACTGAAGAACTAGCCCCCTAGATGGAAGGCACTCACAATAGCTACAACAATTGACTCAAACATATCATCAGTGTTTGATCCGGCAACTTTTTTTTCTCTTGTACATGGGTTGGAGCTGACTTGTCAGCAATTAATAACAACACCAACCTTTCTCCTGGGAGGTCCTACTGTATCGGTTAGGCTCAGGTCCTCATTGTCAGTAGCTTCTAATGAATCTCTGCCCCCATAGTAGATTACAGTGTGTGTGGATGAGGTAGAGGAGGTGAAGATGATGGTTTAGGACCTAGTGGTGTAAAAATAAATATTTATATCCTCCATACTTGCTGGAGCCTAACAACTGAAAGACCGAAGCCAACTCTTAAGAAAATAAACTGCTCGTAAATAACTAACAGAGTTTGGGTTTATCAACCTAAAGTAACAATTCTCAGGTCACCATGGTGATTGTCAATCACCAAATGTCCACATTTATTACTATGTGTTATTTGAATATCCCTTACCACATTTTTACAAATGTTAAACTTTAATTAAGTCTTTAGCTTCCTTGTTTTGACTGTATAAACCCTTGAGTTTTTTCCTGTCGGTGGAGCTCTTTCCCATTTTTGGTGTGGATGCTGCCCAATTCATGAATTGTTTGGTCCTGCTGAAATATACTCATTATAAATTTAAAATTTGCATTAATAGCTGAAGTTTTCTTCGATAGTAGAAAAGTCAAGTGGGAAGTGCTGTTTGGAGGCTGACGGCTGAAGGCTGCAGAGGCTGTCTGCAGGGAGGGGAACCACAGACCAGTACATGAAGTTCCTCCCCGCCCCCAGCCTCTAGTACCTCTCCTTGTGTTTAGGTTTGTGACTATTTTACCACAGCTGCCTCCTTTTTTTTCCCTTAATTAATTTTTATTGTGCTTTAAGTGAAAGTTTACTAATCAATTCAGTCTCTCGTGTAAAAATTTATATATACCTTGCTATCACTCCTAATTGCTCTCCCCCTAATGAGACAGTACACTCCTTCCCTCTACTTTCTCTCCTTGTGTCCATTTGGGCAGTTTCTGGCCCCCTCTGCTCTCTCATCTCCCCTTCAGACAGGAGATGCCAACATAGTCTCATGTGTCTACTTGATCCAAGAAGCTCATTCTTCACCAGTATCATTTTCCATCCCATATTCCAGTCCAATCCCTGTCTGAAGAGTTGGCTTTGGGAACGGTTCCTGTCTTGGGCTACACAGCTGCCTTCTTTACAACCCAAGGAAGATGGTTCTGTGGAGATGCTGAACAGTCTATATCCTGAAGTCTATATCCAGGCACTAAAATCTGCAGCATAGGCTGTGAATCTCCCTTCCACACATGGTCCTCTGTGTGTTCTATCTTTGTAGGAATGTATAGGGTGTCCATAATGGCCTCATGTGGGTCTTTCTTGCATTACAACAGTATGTTCTCTTAATGTAGTAAGGAGGCCTTATATCCTAGCACTCATTTTCTCCTGCAGTAGTCAATGTAGGCCTTCTGTTTGTTCTCCCTTCCTCCAATCTGCTCTTCGTAGTGTTGCTAAATTGTTTTTCTAAATTGGGTTACTGATACTGTTGCTTCTTTGCTTAAATGCCTTCAATAGTTCCCTATTGCTTTTAAAATAAAATTCAGATTCCACAAAAGTCTCTTCTAGAGCTTTCCTTAGTTGACATCATATGTCATCTCCTTCCTCCCCTTTTCATTCCCTAAATTCTAGCCTTACTAAAATGTTTATCATTTTCTACAAGTTTTTTCTTTCCCACATCTCATTCATGTTTGTGCTATTTTCTCTGTCTAATATACGTCTCTCTTCTCCCCCAACCAATCCCAGCTGATTTACCACCTTCTATAAGAAGCTTTGAAGCCCCGGTGGTGCAGTGGTTAAGAGCTTGACTGCTAACCAAAAGGTCAGCAGTTCAAATCCACCAGCCACTTCTTGGAAACCCCATGGGGCAGTTCTACTCTGTCCTATAGTGTTGCTATGAGTTGGAATCAACTCAATGGCAAGGGTTTTATAAAAAGCTTTGGATTATTTGTCTCTTATGGGCTCACATCTACCATAATACTTACATTTGTGAATTCTAGTGTCCCTTTACTTGTCAGTCCCTCCCCTCTAGATCTTTAATCCTTAAGAGCAGAAGTCTTTCACTCTCTATATTTCCAGTTGCCTACCTCAAGACCTGGCACCAAGTAGGTGCTCACTAAATGTTGAGTAAATAAACACATTCAATGTACTGATCTAAACACCAGTTCCTGTTTTATCATTCCTCCTAGAGCAAACTTAAGGACTAGGTTGGGATGGCTCTTGGGAGCTTGAGTATAGGAGAAAATGCAAAAAAGATTTTCAAGCCAGACTAAAGCTATCAGCCAGATAGCTTTAAAACTAGCTGTTTTGGCCTGAATAAGTTGATTTTATACCTTTGAGACTACATTTTTTTTGTCCAATTTCCCCTCCTCCTCACTCCCCAATTTATGGCTTTGTAAGCAGAGTAACCTAAGAGGCTTAAGCATTAAGTTTGACTTGGTCATATCTTAAAAACCAAAACCAAACCCATTGCCATCAAGTTGATTCCAACTCATAGCAACCCTATAGGACAGAATAGAACTGCTCCATAGGGTTTCCAAGGAGCGGGTGGTGGACTTGAACTGCCAACCTTTTTGGTTAGCAGCCATAGCACACTGTAGCTCTTAACCACTACAGCACCAGGGCTCCCGTGGTTACATCTTAGAAATCTACAAATCTGAGCTTTTAAGGAAACAAAATTATTTTCTTTAATGTCTCCCTAAAAAGTACAACAGGGTACATTCTCCACAAATAGGCATAACACTCCATTCCTTGTAAGCATACTTTTTATAACTCTTCTGAAATTCAGATAAAAACTTTTAACAGCTGGATATCTTTTCTTTGCCTGGAATAATAAGGTATGCGTCACCAGCAGGGGTCAGAATGTGTTTTATTTTATCCCTTATGATTCATTGTAGCCTACCCATCCTCAGGTTGTTAATGGTGGAGAATCACTTCTGGATGAGGAACCAGATTACCCGCAATAATCTAATGATCTGCCTGTTTTAGAAAGCCTTGGCTTTTGTTACTAGGGAGTGAGCTCTTAGAAATTTACAGACTGTTTTGAAGTATGCTGCCCTCAGCTCTGACAATATTTTACAAAAAATGCTCTTCTTTGAGTACCAATCTTAACACTGGTGAGACAGGATATTGTCCTGGGACATTTAAAAAACATTGCTTTCAATTTTACTATTTTAAAAGATTTATTGGATGCCATTAAACCAGAAACCTTTGGAAAGATCTTATTACAAAAAGAGCTTCAGGACCGAGTAAGCATTTTCCAGGAACAAGAAAATTAAAGATGATGAGAATCCAGGAGAAAGGACAGATAATAAGTATACATACAAACATCAGCTCTCCCTGTTTTATTTTAGTCTTAAGATGGTACTACTGAAGCATCCTTACTGACATCTGTGTAAAAGTGTCATATATCTTTAGTCTTTAAAATTTTAATTCTAATATTTTCACCCCATTTTTAATGCTGTAAGGGTTCTTTAAGAATTCTTATACCAGTTTTAGACCATTTTTGAAGTTTTATGGGGTAAGTCTTGCCATTTTCCACACCAGAAGTCACTTTACTTGAACACCAGGGTGTGTTTCTACTAGCACACTGGCAAAGACTATTGGAAAAAACAAGTGTGAAGTTTGGTTTTATTGCTACCAGAAAATATTAGCCATAAAGTGGAAATGTGAGAGACCTCCCACTTTGCAAGAGGAAGCCAGCATATCAGGCCTCTAGGCTCTGTTGAAATAAGTGATAAATTCTTAGAACTTTCTAGTATTAAAAATAATAAAAACTCACCAAAATTTGAACATAAGGTTTATTCTGAGCAGTTATTCTACATGCATATAGGGAGACCATTTTGATTCCAGAAAAAGCAAATGGCTGGAAGAAGCTAGGTACAATGGGGCTTTTAAAGAGAAGAGGGGTGAGAAATATAGAAGATCAACCATTGGCTAATCTTAACAGGATTGATTGAGCCCTGCCCTCCCCCTTTTACTGAGATTAGTAGATATCAGGTCACAAAATGGTCTCTGTCCCTCCACCCAGCCATATCTTTTGAGATTCAAATTTAGTAAACCTGGCTTCCAACAGGAAAGAAAGGATTTGCAACTTGAAAGGAAAGAAAATCTGCTGTGGATTAATTTTGGTCAGGGATTTCTTTGAAGTGAATATTTGATTTTGTGAGTAAGAAAACCCCAAAATCAAAGCAAGATATCTGCTATCAACTTCTCTCATTGACACTAGAAAATGCACAGAATCATTTAGTTACTATCACAAAAAGGGAGAGGCATGCCATTCTTCATCCTTTACTTCTCCCTGATGGCTAAAATGTGGATGTCCTGGCTAGAGCTCCAATACCCAGCATGAGCCATGAGGTTGAAGCCATGTGCAGAGAATGGCAGAGCAACAGACAGAAGGAATGTGGTTCTCTGGTGATCATGAGGCTCCTCCCAGTCCAGGACTGCATGAGGCAGAAATAAACTTCAAGCTGTTTAAGCCAGATGACTCTTCTTCTAAGGAAGACCTCCGGGGAACCAAAATACACGTTGAGCCAGCTGTCCTTTTGGGGACTGTGCTAGCTAATCTTCCATTGTATGCAAATATAGGTAGAATAGTATAATAAATGCTCCTGAACCTCTCACCCAGTTTCAACAATTATCACCCATGACTCATATCAGTTCATCTGCACTCTACCTATTCTCCCTCTTTTATATTTTTTGAAGAAAATAAAAGGTATTATATAATTTCATCCATAAACATTTTAGTATGTTTATGTTATGGATTGAATTATATCTTCCCAAAATGTGTGTCAGCTTGGCTAGGTCATAATTCCCAGTACTGTGTGATTGTCCACCATTTTGTCATCTGATATGATTATCCTATGTGCTGTAAAATCCTACCACAGTGATGTTAATAAGTCAGGACTCAATCTACAAGATTAGGTTGTATCTTGAGTCAGCCTCTCTTAAAATATAAAAGAAAGAAGCAAGCAGAGAGACGGGGGTCTCCTACCACCAAAAAAGCAAAGCTGGAAGCATAATGTATCATTTGGACCTGGGGTCCCTGTGCTCAGAAGCTCCTTGACCAAGGGAAGATTGATGACAAGGACCTTTCCCCAGAGCCAACAGAGGGAGAAAGCGTTCCCCTGGAGCTAGTATCCTGAATTCAGACTTGTAACCTCCTAAACCGTGAGAGAATAAATTTCTCTTTGTTAAAGCCATCCACTTGTAGTATTTCTGTTATAGCACCTCTAGATAACTAAGTATCACTAAAAAACAAGAACCCTCTATTGTTAGGTTGAATCATGCTCCAAATTAAGATCACAGATTGCCAAAATATAACAGTTTAGTCTCCTTTAACCTGTAGATTTTATTTTCATCTCTTTTTCTTTTTGGGATTTATTGGTTGAAATAGCTGGGTTGTATGTCTTATGAAATTTTCCACACTGGCTTTTGATAGTTGCATTTCTATGGTGGAGTCTAGTAGGTTCCCGTCTGTTCTCTGAATTTCCTACAAAGCAGCAATTGGATCGAAAGTCTTGATAAAATGAAGATTCTATTCTTTTTTTTGCAAGGTATTTAACAGATCTGTTACGTTCTTTATCAGGAGGCACATAAAATGTAGTTGACCTTTTTGTGTGTGTGTGTGATGCTATCAGTCATTAATATTCAATACCTAGATCCATTAATTCATTAGGGTTGCAAATTGATTGTATTCTAATTTTATCATTTCTTTATCATTTATATCTGGAATGCTTCTAAAAAAGATCATTTCCCTTATGTATTATTTGATAAGCAAGTTGTTTAGTTCATCAAGAAAAAGCAAGAAGAATTCTTTCTTGTCTTTTATTTATCGGTTTTCCAGATAGTGAGTTTTTGTAGATTTGAGGCTTGGGACCATGCCAGATAATTTATGCTAGCTAGCACCGTGGCTTATAATGAATGCCTGTTTTTGTATGCCTGGGGTTATGGGCCACACTGTATCAGTTTGACATCTGAAGGGTGGGGCTAGGGAATGAATTTCTAAGGTCAGCCATGCTGGTGCTGCATGATTATAAAAACCCTGAACACCAAGGCTTGGGAGCGCCTCCCGGGGAAAGGACAACTGGAAGCTTATGCTTGGCCTCTTTTGGACCCTGCCGTACCTTCCTTTTCCACTTTGATGATTTTAATCTGTATTCTTTCATTCCCGTAAGCTGTAACCATGAGTAGAACAGTTCTTCTGAGTTCTGTGAGTCCTTCTAGTGAATCAGCAAACCCAAAGGAGGTCTTGGGGTCCCCCAACATAGTTGGTGTCAGAAATGGGATTGCCAAAATGACCCTGACTCATTGAACAATGGTGAAAGCATTGTTTGGGAAAAAGAAAGCATTGTTGACAAACCTTTGATTCTTGGATGGCCATGATGTCACCATGGTATGAGACAGCAGCTGCAATGAGGTCAATTACTAGAGATAAACATTAATAATGGAATTTAGAAAGGAGTTGGTTCACTGGATACGTAAGGAAATGCAAAATAACAAGAAGCAAGCTAAATATACAATCTCTTCATTGTTTTTTATCTGTAAAAGAAAAGTAAAGGGGAGTATTGGAATGGATCCTGATGCTGTAACAAGCTCACGTCTTGGCCAGTCGAAGCTATGGCCACTAGCCTCAATGCCTGTACAGCCTCTGGTTACCAAGAAAGTCACCCAGGTGGTTGGTTGAGGGGGGAGGCAAAACCATGGAACTACTGAAACATGTATCCTAACTGCATGCAGGCCATTAGTACGCAATGTCGACAACATGCACAGTGTTGTTTAATTCAGATCACAAGATAGAGGACAACCACATGTTACAGGGAATCATACCCTAACCAAGTTCTTGCAAATTTGGGGGACACGGTTCATTCCATAGCATTCCACCCTTTGCCCCCCCCTCAAATTAATGTCCTTGCCACATGTAAAACACTTTCACCCATTGTATCATCCCCAAATTCTTAAATCAAATCTAAGTCTAAAATCCATCCTGGGGCAAAATTCTGCTTCATTTGTGCAATCTAGAATACAAGTTATCTGCGTCCAAAGTACAATGGTGGAACAGGTACAGGGCAGACATTTCCATTACAAATGTGAAAAATTTGAGGGGGAAAAAGGAATAATGGGAACTAAGCAAGTTAAAAATACAGCAGAATATTGACATTAGTGTGCAAGACTTGAAAACAATCCTCTGTTCTCGGAGACCATCTGGGCAATGGCCTCACCCTCCAGACTATGGGCATTGACCATGCTCTCTGGATTCTGAGTGGAGGTCCCTTAGCCCTGGGCTTCATCTCCATCTTCCGAGCCCACTGGGATGGCAACTCTGCTCCCTCAGCTTTAGGCAGCCCCATTTTCCTACTTCATCTGAGTGGTGAGTCCAACCCCTTGGGCCCTGGCAGGCCCCACTCTTCTGACTCTTGGGCATGGCACCTGCACCCCTCAGCTTTGGGCAGTGGATCTGGTCCCATCCCACAGCACTCATGAACAGCAGCCCCACACTAGGGAATCATGTTGGTGAAGATCTCACTCTCTGAAACTTAGTAGGCTGTGGCCCCACCCTTTGAGAATCAGCAGGCCATAGTTCTACCCTTTAAGACCCAGAGGCCTTGGCCCTACCCTTTGAGACTAAGGCAGCTCTGTTTTCTGTGCTCCTTGTCTCTTCAGCTTCTGCTTCCTCTTCCCTTGTCTTCTCGGTCTTTTGGGCCTCTTGGGCTGGCCCAGCCTCTATGCTGCTCATGCACATGTTACAAAGCTCCTACCTTAGCTGTACGGATAACTGCCCGAAGGCACCCCAATCCGCCAGTAAGCTTCAGCCCAAAAGCACTCAGCTCTCTTGCTCCATGGGTTGGCAAGCTTAGCTCTGCCATTGAGTGCCTGGAGGCATCCATCTCTGCCATGAAGCTTCCTGTTTGAAGGTGCTCAGCTGTCTTGCTCCATGGGTTGGCTCCCATGCTGTCATGCACTGGTCTCCTGGTTCTGCTGCTGCCATTTCTCTACTGTTGCTTTTCACCGTCTGTGCCATCTACAGTTGTCCTCGCTTCCTTCTGAACACTCATCAGAATTGCCTTGGATGTCCATAATTCCACCAACAGTCTCTTCAAGGAAATCTAGGATTTTACTATGAGGCACCTTAAAGCTCTTCCAGGTTCTATGCATTCACAGTTTCAAAACTGCTTCCACATTTTAGGTATCCGTTAGAGCAGCACCCCACTCCTGGCACCAAGTTCTGTCTTAGTTATCTAGTGCTGCTGTAACAGAAATACAACAGGTGGAGGGCTTTAACAAAGAGAGATTTATTCTCTCACAGTCTAGTAGGCTAGAAGTCCAAATTCAGGGTGACAGCTCCAGGGGAAGGTTTTCTCTCTCTGTCAGCCTGGGGGAAGGTCCTTGTCATCAATCTTTCTTGTCTAGGAGCTTCTCAGTGCAGGGACACCGGATCCAAAGGACACACTCCGATCATGGCTCTTCTTGCTTGGTGGTAATGAGGTCCCTCCCCTTGCTGCTCTCTTCTCTCTTTTATATCTCAAAAGAGATTGACTCAAGATACAACTTAATCCTGTAGAGTATGTCATTCCTTATTAACATAACTGCCTCTAATCCTGTCTGGTTAACATCATGTTGTTGTTGTTAGGTGCCATCAGATCAGTTCTGACTCATAGCGACCCTACGTACAACAGAACGAGACACAACCGGGTCCTGTGCCATCCTAATTATCGTTGTTATGCTTGAGCGCATTGTTGCAGCCACTCTGTCAGTTCACCTCGTTGAGGATTTTCCTCTTTTTCGCTGATCCTTTACTTCACCTAGCATGATGTCCTTCTCCAGGGACTGGTCCCGCCTGATAACATGTCCAAAGTATGTGAGATGAAGTCTCACTATCCTTATTTCTAATGAGCATTCTGGCTGTACTTCTTCCAAGACAGATTTGTTCATTCTTCTGGCAGTCCATGATATATTCAATATTCTTCACCAACACCACAATTCAAAGGTGTCAATTCTTCTTTGATCTTCCTTATTCATTGTCCAGCTTTCACAAGCATAGGAGGTGATTGAAAACACTATGTCTTGGATCAGGTGCGCCTTAGTCCTCAAGGTGACATCTTTGCTTTTCAACACTTTGAAGAGGTCTTCTGTAGAAGATTTGCCCAGTGCAGTACATCTTTTGATTTCTTGACTGGTGCTTCCATGGGTGTTAATTGTGGATCCAAGTAAAATGAAATCCTTGACAACTTCAATCTTTTCTCCTTTTATCAAGATGTTGCTTGATGGTCTAGTTGTGAGGATTTTTGTTGTCTTTATTTTGAGGTGCAATCCGTATTGAAGACTGTGGTCTTTGATCTTCAGTAAGTGCTTCAAGTCCTCTAGAGTTTAAAATTTACAATACATAGGATAATTACATTAGATCACAAAATAGAGGACAACCACACAATATGGAGAATCATAGCCTAGCCAAGGTCACATGCATTTTGGGGGGACACAATTCAATGCATAACACACACTGATGTTTATTGCAGCACTATGCACAATACCAAAAAATAGAAACAATTTAAGTGCCCATCAATGAATGAATAGATAAGTAAAATGTGGTACATACACACAATGGAATACCATTCAGTGGTAAAGAAAAATGAATTCCCAAAACATCTTTGGAACATGGATGAACCTGGAGGACATTATGTTGAGTGAAATCAGTGAATCACACCCCCAAAAACTGTATATTCTCACTTTTATGAAATGATATGAGCAGACAAATATACAGAAACTAGTGTTCGTGATCAATTGTTTGATCAATTTCAGACTGCAGAAGCTGATAAAAATCTTCTATTTATTCATTTTTTGCCCTAGTGGTTGGTGTATAAATTTGAATAATAGTCGTATTAACTGGTCTTCCTTGTAGGCTTATGGATATTATCCTACCACTGACAGTGGTACTTCAGGATACATCTTGAAACAGTCTTTTTGACGGTGAATGCAACACCATTCCTCTTCGAGTTGTCATTCCCAGCATAGTAGACTATATGATTGCCTGAGTCAAAATGGCCAATACCAGTCCATTTCAGCTCACTAATGCCTAGGATATCGATGTTTATGCTGGAGACAGAAAACCAAAAGGGAAGAACATGCTCGGCGTTTCTCAAGCTGAAAGAACTGAAGAAAAAATTCAAGCCTCGAGCTGCAATAGTGAAGGATTCCATGGAGAAAATATTAAACGATGCAGGAAGCATCAAAAGAAGATGGAAGGAATACACAGAGTCATACCAAAGAGAATTAGTCGATGTTCAGCCATTTCAGGAGGTGGCATCTGATCAGGAACCGATGGTACTGAAGGAAGAAGTCCAAGCTGCTCTGAAGGCATTGGCAAAAAACAAGGCTCCAGGGATTGATGGAATATCATCAACTGAGGTGTTTCAACAAACGAATGCAGGGCTGGAGGTGCTCACTCGTCTATGCCAAGAAATATGGAAGACAGTTTCCTGGCCAACTGACTGGAAGAGATCCATATTTATGCCTATTCCCTAGAAAGGTGATCCAACCAGATGTGGAAATTATAGAACAATATCATTAATATCACACACAAGCAAAATTTTGCTGAAGATCATTCAAAAACGGCTGCAGCAGTATATCAATAAGAAACTGCCAGAAATCCAGGCCGGTTTCAGATGAGGACGTAAAATCATGGATATCATTGCTGATGTCAGATGGATCCTGGCTGAAAGCAGAGAATACTGGAAAGAAGTTTACCTGTGCTTTATTGACTATGCAAAGGCATTCAACTGTGTGGATCATAACAAACTATGGATAACATTGTGAAGAATGGGAATTCCAGAATACTTAATTGTGCTCATGAGGAACCTTTACACAGATCAAGAGGCGGTTGTTCAGACAGAACAAGGGGATACTGATTGGTTTAAAGTCAGGAAAGGTTTGTGTCAGGGTTGTATTCTTTCACCATACCTATTCAATCTGTATGCTGAGCAAATAATCCGAGAAGCTGTACTATATGAAGAAGAACGGGGCATCAGGATTGGAAGAAGACTTATTAACAACCTGCGATATGCAGATGACACAACCTTGCTTGCTGAAAGTGAAGAGGACTTGGAGCACTTACTAATGAAGATGAAAGACCACAGCCTTCAGTATGGATTACACCTCAGCATAAAGAAAACAAAAATCCTCACAACTGGACCAATGAGCAACATCATGATAAATGGAGAAAAGATTGAAGTTGTCAAGGATTTCATTTTACTTGGATCCACAATCAACAGCCATGGAAGCAGCAGTCAAGAAATCAAAAGACACATTGCATTGAGTAAATCTGCTACAAAGGACCTCTTTAAAGTGTTGAAGAGCAAAGATGTCACCTTGAAGACCAAGGTGCGCCTGACCCAAGCCGTGGTATTTTCAATCGCATCATATGCATGTGAAAGCTGGACGATGAATAAGGAAGACTGAAGAAGAATTGATGCCTTTGAATTGTGGTGTTGGCGAAGAATATTGAATATACCATGGACTGCCAAAAGAACGAACAAATCTGTCTTAGAAGAAGTATAGCCAGAATGCTCCTTAGAGGCAAGGATGGCAAAACTACGTCTTACATACTTTGGACATGTCAGGAGGGATCAGTCCCTGGAGAAGGATATCATGCTCGGCAGAGTACAGGGTCAGCGGAAAAGAGGAAGACCCTCAACGAGGTGGATTGACACAGTGGCTGCAATGATGAGCTCAAACATAACAACGATTGTAAGGATGGCCCAGCACCGGGCGGTGTTTCGTTCTGTTGTGCGTAGGGTCGCTATGAGCCAGAACTGACTCGACAGCACCTAACAAGAACAACAACAATGTTCATGAGTGCTTATCAGGCATGGGGGTAGAGGAGAGGAGATGGGGATTCAGTCTCTAGATGGTATACACTTGATATTTTTGATGATGGGAAAGGTAACAGCGAATGAAAAAGATATCCGTAAAATGTACAGAAGACAAAAGACCTTTTGGTAATTGCTATGGTATACATAATTTTGAAACAAATCAACAACAACCAAAAACGTATATGCTGGTATATATGTATCTATAAAGACATATATGTATATAGGTATGTATATGTGAGTATATATGTGTATATATAGATTTGTGCATATGTATATATATGTGACTGTAGGCACATATATTCATATATAATAAAGCACCAAGGGGGCACAATAACAAATACTCCTTAGACATAACCAAACACCTTGCAGAATTGATTTTCTGGGTTTGAAGGATTAGGACCATAGTCTCATGGGACATCTCGATCAATTAGCATAACACAGTTCATAAAGTTATGTTCTATATCCTAATTTGGTGATTAGTGTTTGGGGTCTTAAATGCTTATGAGAGGGCATCTAAGTTAGAACTATTGGTCTCTATTCATCTGGAGGAAAAGAGAAAGAAGGAAACCAAAGACTTAAGGAAGAAACTAGTCTACAGGACCAATAGTCTACTAAAACCACAGCCTCATCTACCCTAATATCAAAAGAACTATGTGGTACCTGGTGTGCTAGGTAAGATTGTGTGTCAACTTGGCTGGGCCATGATTCTCAGTGTTTATATGTGATCACCCCCATGATAGGATCTGCTGTGAGTAGCCAATCAGTTGAAAGGGAGTTTCTTTGGGTGTGTTACCTGCATCCGTATGTAAGTGGACATTCTGGCTCACAGGCTGTGGAGGCTGACGAATCCCAAGATCGGCAATTAAGACGTCAGGGAAGCTGCTAACTAAAGTGCCAAGAGCCGGAATTCAGATGAATAGGAGCCAACTGCAGGATCCAGAATGACCAAAAGCCAGTGAGTCTTGCCAGAAAGTCCACCTAGATTGGATGCAGGCCGCAACTCCAAGGAAACTCCCTTCCAACTGATTGAGTGCTCACAAATGATGTCATAATGGAGGTGATCACATTATATCAGATCTCATTATGGAGGTGCTTATATCATTAAAAGGCTGTCAAACTATATCATAACTGCCAAACCACAATCTGTTGATTGGCTCACAAAATAAAAAATATTACCCATGAGTACTGTTCCTTTAAAAAATCATCTATATGAGACCAAATGGTCAATTATTACTTTAAAACAAAGATGAGGATGTAACGGGGCAGGGAAACTAGATTAATGGAAGCAGCCAGAATGGAAATATTGAGAATGTTCAAGCATTGTGAAGAATGTAACCAATGTCACCAAACGACTTGTGTAGAAATTATTGAATGGGAACCTGAACTGCTTGTGTAAGCCGTCACTGAAAACACAATAAAATATTATTAAAAAAGAATAAGGACAAACATAACCACAATACTGTTACCTAACCTAAACTATTGGGAAAACTTCCTCCTCATTATAAAAATTCCAGTTAGTATTTAAATTTCTGTGGTTGACATACTATTTTTTTTTATAGTTGGTTTGTTTCAAATGGGATCCAAGCAAGTTCTACGCATGGCATTTAACTGCTCTGTCTCTTTTAATCTCTAAATTCTCCCTTCTTCTTCTTTTTTTTTCCCATAAAATGTATCTGCTGGAGAAATGAGGTTATTTACTCTGTGGAAATTCTAATACTCTGGTTTTGGCCATTTATAGCTCTGTGGTATTGTTTGATATGTTCTCTGTGCCCTGTACTTCCTGCAACTGGAAATACAATACAATATCCACTTCAGATGCCCCCATATATGACAATGGAAAAGAGGTTCCAGAGAGCAGAGTCAGAGGCACTGACAATAGTGAACAGTGGACCCGGGATAGGAAATACCCTGCTTCTATTAAGCACGTGAATAGTAGAGATAGAGGCTCTGGGACAAAGAGAGGAGCGGGAGAGAGAAAGTGTATCAATTCCAGGTCTTAAACAGGAGAACTCTAGAGAGTTTTTCCTATGTTTTCTTTGACATGTACCTATCATTAAAGTATGAATAATAGGTGAGGATTTTCTCCAAAGCAGTTGGGTGCATAAGCTGTCATTTTAATTTATTTTCCAAATCAAATTAAATCTGTCTTTGAGCTTTTGCATGTCTCAGTGGCAAGAAATTATTGTGTATTTGAGTTACTCAATCCCTTCCTAGTTTTTCAAAGTATGTGTGTGTGTATGAGGGGAATGATACTTGTGCTGTGCAGAAAACTTGAGGAAATGCTTCTGGTTGTTAGTCCATTGAGGCTTCTGCCAGGCTGTGATTGCCTGAGCCCGAGTTGTCTATTGGAATGCTGCCAATTCTGCTGCTAAGAACGACCCCCGATGTCTCCAACCCCCACTTTTGGCCCAGCTACATCTTTATACACAGAGGTCCTGCCACCTCCAGGGGCACATTGGTACGTGGGGCCCCTGTGTTCATCCCCAGCAGTTTATACTACACTACAGTCAACACTGTCTGCTGCTGAAATTTGAGCTTTTTGCCCATTCTTTCAAACAAATGAATTCCATTATTGAACATTCTAGCACTTTTCCTCTACTAGTCTGGTCTTACACATGCTATCCTGGCTAGCTAACCCCTGCTCCCCCACCTGACCTCCAATTTCAGGACACAAAACTTAGCTTGCTCTTCTAAAGGAAACAGGGAACATACTCCTCATGGTTTTCCATTATAAGACTGCAGGAAAAAAAAGACACAGCTTATTTTTAAAAAAAATTTTAAAGGTAACCGCTACTAGATTTTTTTTATTAGAAATTATCTTTATTATTTTTGCTGATTACAAGGGGGAATGCATACCCATGATAAAAAATTAAAACAATTTAACTACACAGATCCGCTTTCTTATACAACAGAGGAAGGGAAAGAAAGGATCAAATTGGTGATAGTGGGCTAAGTTATTTGAACCAACCCTCTTTCGGAAAACAACTAAGATTTTGGATAAAATATAAACGGTGTTTTCTTAAAATCATGTAAAAGCTGCCAAAATATGAGGAATTACTAGTTCAAAATCAAAAGGAAAATGGCCACCCAGGGAGGTCAGAGGAGCACAGACACTTTTTTTTTTTTTTTTAATGCTGTTATTGGTAAAAGTCTACATAGCAAATTAGGTTCTCGTTTAACAATTACTATATATGTTTTTCAGTATCATTGGTTACATTTTTCACAGTGTGTCCGCATTCTCATTATTTCTATTCTGTTTTTTTTTTTTATTTCCATTAACCTAGCTTCCCTGCCTCCCCTTCTCATCTTTGCTTTAGGGTAAATATTGACCATTTTGGTCTCATATAGATGATTATTTAAAAGAGCACAGTACTAACGGGTGATATTGTTTATCTTATGTGTGAGTCTATTATTTGGCTGAAAGGTGACCCCTGGAAGTGGGTTCAGCTCTAAATTTAAAGGGCATCTCAGGGTGATAGTCTCGAGGGATCCTCTAGACTCTGCTGGCCCTGTAAGTCTGACCTTTTTTTTTTAGGAATTTGAGGTTTGTTGTACATTTTTTCCCATTCTATTTGGGACCATCATCCACTGTGACTCTGGTTAGAACAGTTGTTAGTGGTAGCGGGGCACCATCTAGTTTTTCAGGTCTCAGGATAGATGATGCTGTGGTTCCTGTGAGTTTAATAGCTTAATAGTCCTGTAAACTGGTTTCTTCTTTGAGTCATCCATTTCCTTCTTTCTCTTTTGCTCCAGATGAGTACAGAACAATAGTTGTACCTTAGATGGCTGCTCACAAGCTTTTAAGACACCAGACTAGAATGCAGAATGACATTTTTATGAACTATGTTATGCCAATTGACTGAGCTGTCCCCTGAGACTATGGTAGAAAGTCTTCAAATCCGGTAAACCAAACCAAAGGTGTTTGGTTATGTCTAGAAGTATCCACAACAGTGCCTCCATGTGCTTTGTTGTTATTATTATGTGCCACTGAGTTTTTTTTTTATTGAGTCAGCTCTGCGTCATAGCATCCTATGTACAACAGAACTAAACACTGACTGGTCCTTTGCCATCCTCCAAATCGTTATTCTTGAACCCATCGTTGCAGCTGCTGTGCCATTCCAACTCGTTGAGGGTCTTCCTCTTTTTTGATAGCACTCTATTTAACTAAGCATGTTGTCATTCTCCAGGGATTGATCTCTCCTGATAATATGTCCAAGGTGTGTGAGAGATAGTCTTGCCATCCTTGCTTCTAAGGAGCACTCTGGCTGTACTTCTTCGAAGTCAGATTTATTCATTCTTTTGGCAGTCCACAATATAGTCAATATTCTTCACCAACACCACAATTCAAAAGTGTCAGTTCTTCTTCGGTCTTCCTTATTCATCCTCCAGCTTTTGCATCGATACAAAGCAATTGAAAACACGATAGCTTGGGTCAGGCCCACCTTAGCCTTCAAGGTGACATCTTTGCTCTTCAACACTTTAAAGAGGTCTTTTACAGTAGATATGCTCAGTGCAATGCATCTTTTGATTTCTTGACTGCTGCTTCCATGAATGTTGCTTGTGGATTCAGGTAAAATGGAATCCTTGACAATTTCAATCTTTTCTCCATTTATCATAATGTTGCTTTTTGGCCCAGTTGTGAGGATTTTTGTTTAATTTATGTTGAGGTGTCATCCATGCTGAAGGCTATGGTCTTTGATCTTCATCAGTAAGTGCTTCAAGTCATCTTCACTTTCAGCAAGCAAGGTTGTGTCACCTGCATATTGCAGGTTGTTTATGAGTCTTCCTCCAATCCTGATGCCCTGTTCTTCTTCATATAGTTCAGCTTCTTGGATTATTCAGCATACGGATTGAATAAATATGGTGAAAGAATACAACCCTGACACACATCTTTTCTGACTTTAAATCACACAGTCTCCCCTTTCTTCTGTTCAAACAACTGCCTCTTGATCTATGTACAGGTTCCTCATGAGCACAGTTAAGTGTTCTGAAATTCTGACTCTTTGCAACGTTATCCATAGTTTGTTATGATCCACGTAGTTAAATGCCTCTGCATAGTCAATAAAACACAGTTAAATATCTTTCTGGTGTTCCCTGCTTTCAGCCAGGAACAATCTGACATCAGCAATGATATCTCTAGTTCCACATCATCTTCTGAATACAGCTTGAATTTCTGGCAGTTCCCTTGTTGATACACTGCTGCAGCCATTTCTGAGTGATCTTCAGCAAAGTTTTACTTGTGCATGATGTTAATGATATCGTTCGATAATTTTCCGCATTCGGTTGGATCACCTTTCTTGGGAATAGGCATAAACATGGGATCTCTTCCACTTAGTTGGCCAGGTGTCTGTCTTTCAAATTTCTTGGCTAGATGACTGAGCACTTCCAGTTCTGTATCCATTTGTTGAAACATCTCAGTTGGTATTCCGTCAATTCCTGGAGCCTTGTTTTTCACCAGTGCTTTCAGTGCAGCTTGGACTTCTTCCTTCAGCACCATCGGTTCCTGACCATATGCTACCTCCTGAAATGGTTGAACGTTGGCCAATTCTTTTTGGTATAGTGACTCTGTGAATTCCTTCCATCTTCTTTTGATGCTTCCTGTGTCGTTTGATATTTTCCCTGTACAAACCTTCAAGATTACAACTCGAGGCTTGAATTTTTATTTCAGTTCTTTCAGCTTCTTGTGTTCTTCCCTTTTGGTTTTCTACCTCCAGGTCATTGCACATTTAATTATAATATTTTACTTTGTTTTCTGAAACAGACCTTTGAAATCTTCTATTGAGCTCTTTTACGTCATCATTTCTTCCTTTAGCTTTAGCTACTCAATGTTCAAGAGCAAGTTTCAGAGTCTCTTCTGACATCCATTTTGGTCTTTTCTTTCTTTCCTGTCTTTTTAATGACCTCTTGCTTTCTTCATGTATGATGTACTTGATGTCATTCCACAACTCTCTGGTCTTTGGTCTTAGTGTTCAAATCTATTCTTGAGGTGGTCTCTAAATTCAGGTAGGATATGCTCAAGGTCGTACTTTGGCTCTTGTGGACTTGTTCTGATTTTCTTCAGTTTCAGCTTGAACTTGCTTATGAGCAATTGACGGTCTGTTCCATAGTCAGCCTTGGACTTGTTCTGACTGATGATATTGAACTTTTCCATCATCTCTTTCCACAAATGTGGTCAGTTTGTATAGTTGCTGTTTACATTGGTGAAAAAGGTATTTGCAGTGGAGAAGTCATTGGTCTATCACCAAGGCCATATTTTCCAACTACCGATCCTTCTTCTTTGTTTCCAACTTTCGAATTCCAATCACCAGTAATTATCAGTGCATCCTGATTGCATGTTTGATCATTTGCAGACAGCAGAAGTTGGTAAAAATCTTCAATTTCCTCATTTTGGCCTCAGTGGTTGGTTCATAAATTTGAATAATAGTTGTATTAACTGGTCTTCCTTTAGGCATATGGATATTATCATATCACTGACAGCATTGTACTTCAGGACAGGTCATGAAACGTTCTTCCTGATGATGAATGCAACGCCATTCCTCTTGAGTTTGTCATTTAGCTCACTAATGCTTAGGATATTGATGTTTATGTGTTCCATTTCATTTTTGATGTGTTCCAATACTTGGAAATAGTCAAATGTTTAGATGTTTAGAGACCTGATAATCTTGATGTATTCTTGATATGTCTCAGGATGATTATGTGGTATATCTGAAGTTCTTTGAAAATAGGTTTAATCACTTTATTGAGAGATACTTTGTTTAAAGATTTTTTAATTAACTTTTTTTTTTATTTTTGTAATGAATTCTCATCAGATTTTTACTCTTAGTAATAAATAACCATGGCCATCTTTAAGTTTTATCATTTTCAAATAGTTTTTACTTTGAACTGTGTCAGAGATCAGGGCTTTAAACGCATTCATTCTGGTTGGAACCCTTGCTGAGAATTTGCATTTTTAACAAGTTCTCTGCTGAGTATTTGCATTTCTCATAAGTTCCGAGGAAGTTATACATAATAATCACCTGGGATCTTGTTAAAATGTAGATTCTGATTCAGTATATCTGGTGTAGAAATGCAAATTCTCAGCAGGGAATTTTTTAGAAACACAAATTCTCAGCAGGCATTTGAACCAGAATGAACAGGTGTGAAGCCCTGTTAGCAATTCATGGAAAGGGCTGTGATAGATACTTTGAACATGGAAATCTAATGATATCAGTGGACTGAATCAAGATTTCCAGAACTTTTGGGGTTCATAGACTGCTGATCCAGGATAGAGTAGAACAGAAATTAATTACATGGGACTGATTGTACTAAAAGATTGTTATGGGTTTTACATAGGGAATATTGGTGATGTTCAGATGTTCTATTTTCTGGATCTAAGAAACCTCTTTCTTTTCTCCTAAACTATATGCTATGTTCTGCCAAATAAATGAATAATCTTTTCCTTCTCCCCAATCCCTCTGAAATTGGAAAACTTAGTGGAACTTGGAAAAATTAGTGAGTATTCTTATTTTACAGCAATATAATTATTTGCATGAGTTCAATAGGAGTTTGTCCTCTTTGTTAAGAGGACATAATTGGAAACCCAGACTATGTAAACCAAGCTTTGACTGGAACTTCATATTTAAAATGATGTTCAGAGAATCAAACATGACCAGACACATTTAAGAAACTAAGATTGAATTTATGGAGCTAAATTAATGCTTACAAAGCTCTCCCAGGAAAACTGACCTGGTACATGACATATACGGTTCCCAGCCTTACAGTTGAGTAAGGAAGGTCACTTGTTGGCAGGATAGGAACCTTGTGATATTTTGGGACCTCAAAAAGAGAGGAACTCACGCATATCTGTAGGTACTACAGGTGAGATCTGGTGGCAAGTTCTTAGCTTGGCTTTCTAGCCTTCAGAGGCTTTTATTAACTTGATATGAGATTCCTAATAACTTCCAGCAAAGCAGATTTGAAAGGCTATATGATAAATTACCATTCTTGCCACACCTATGTTAATAATAATGAACAGTCTTATTTTTAAGTCAAGAATAACTGCTTTGAGATTGTTTTGATCGAGGGGTGTGGGTGACTATAGAAAGAAATTTTATGTTTCAATAGAAAATTATGGTAAGTTCTTGTGGGCTCTCAGATTCTGGTCCTATTTTCAAGCTATTCTTTTTTTAATCTCTTTGTAAGCTACAGACAACTAATGGCTAGTTCATTGTTAACATATTTTATGCTTTTCCCTATATGTCTATGCATAACCAATTACCTGAAGAAAAATTAGAAATATGACAGACTAATGATATAAAAACAAGAAAACAGACAATTACCCATTTAAATACAATGCTAAATGTAGATTAGAAGAAAAAACGGCACCTGTGGCTGAAAGGCAGATGCTACTATAGCAACTAAAAGGTTGTTAGGATAAGTTTTCCTTCTTTGAGGTATGCCTTTTGAGTTGTCTAGTGATTGGGGCACACATTTTACAGACTTAGTTGTCAAGGAAATTTGTCAGGTTAAGCCAATCTTCCAACATCTGGATTGTCCTTATCATACACCAGCCATCTGGTGAAGTAGAAAGAACAAATAGAACCCTCTCAGAATCTCTAACTCTCCAAAAGTTATTCCTAAATTTATCTCAAACAGATACAAGCAGCCTTCCAAGATTCAGTTCCTGAGGAAGGACACATCCCTCACAACCTGGAACTGGGAGATTTAGTATTCTGAAAACACCAAAGGAAATCAGTACCTGTACCCTGTTAGGCCTCAACGAATGCCCATGGGAGCAGCAGTCAAGAAATCAAATCATGTATTGTATTGGGCAAATCTGCTGCAAAAGACCTCTTTAAAGTGTTAAAAAGCAAAGATGTCACTTTGAGGACTAAGGTGTGTCTGACCCAAGCCATGGTATTTTCAATTGTCTTATATGCATGGGAAAGCTGGACAGTGTATAAGGAAGACCGAAGAAGAACAGATGCATTCAAATTACAGTGATGGCGAAGAATATTGAATATACCATGGACTGCCAGAAGAACAAACTAATCTGTCTTGGAAGAAGTACAGCCAGAAAACTTCTTAGAAGTGTGAATGGTAAGATTTTGTCTCACATACTTTGGACATGTTATTGGGAGGGAGCAGTCCCTGGAGAAGGACATCATGCTTGGTAAAGTAGAAAAAAAAAGGTCGGTGAAAAAGAGGAATACCTTCAACGAGATGGATTGACATAGTGGCTGCAACAATGGGCTTAAACATAACAACGGTTGAAAGAACGGGACAGGGCTGGGCAGTTTCTTTCTGCTGTACGTGGGGTCACTATGAGTTGGAACTGACTCAAGGGTACCTAACAACAACAGCCCCTTTCAAAACGACCCTTTGGGGTGCTCTTCACTGCCTACACAGCAGACAAACGCAAGGAATTAGATCTGTGGGTACATATCTCTCAAAGCGAGGCTCACTCAAGATCACCGTACCCCGAAGTGGATGAGGTCACAGGCAGACAGCTTTTGCCCAAGACTATGAATGAAGTCCATGACTGCCTCAAACCTAGATCTATACTTAGTACCTTTATTTATTTTTTTGTAGTCTCTGCTTTTATTCCTTTTAAGGTTAGATAACCATGTTATCCACTCTCAAGGTGCCAGAATGATTCTTTGTTCTCTGCTCAGATTTTGCCCCCAACCCCTGATTTGCAAGGACTTTGTGGTTTAGGATATCTAATTCCAAACCTTCAGTTTGTTAGAACTCTTAATGCTATCCATGTTTAAATCCAGGACCTTTTCTTCACTGACTTAGAAGGGATTCCAAACCTCTAATTGATTGAGTTTCTCATTTTTACTCTCTCGTTAGGGCAATCTTCCCTAGTTTAGGAGTTTCAAAAGGCAATCTCTAATATATTCAAGTCTGTAGAGCTATGTTTTTTAATTCTATTTTATAAGTGCTGGTGTTTAGGAGTGGTCACATCCTAGTGAGACTAGAAAGATGACCAGAAGAGGCGTTGTTAAAGAAAAATGCCTCTCCCCATCACTACCACCACGTCCCCCACCCCCACACCATTTTAAAATTAACTCGTAACTAAAAAGTCATGAAAACATAGTTCTGGGAAAAGTTTAAATAATTAGATAAGCCACAGTTAGCCTGTGGACTGTAGACAGTGGAACTTAATAGACCAGTCTAAGCCATCTCCTGATGATTGAGTGAATGACAACAAATCATTCTAAATTTTCATTTTGGGAAATGCCCTAAAAGTTTGTATAAGCTAATCAAAATTGTAATATGACAAGCTCATCTCTTCAGAGGGATGCTCTCTGAGAACAGTTCTTTTCCACCCAATAAAATCTTTTAACTCTAATTGAGTTATTGATTAGATTTTTTTTTTCTTTTGACAAAATGCTTATTGAATACCTGTAAGTCCCCAGCCCTAGTGCTTACCAGTTGGCATTGAACTGATTCTTACTCATTGTGACTCCACTTGTCATTGTTGTTGTCAGGTGCCATCAAGTGGGTTTGACTCATAGTGACCCTATGTAAAACAGAATGAAACACTGCATGGTCCTGCATCATCCTCAAGATTGTTGTTATGCTTGAGCCCATTGATACAGCCACGTTGTCAATAAATCTGGTTGAGGGTCTTCCTCTTTTTTGCTGACCCTCTGCAATACCAAGCATGATGTCCTTCTCCGGGACTGGTCTCTCCTGATAAATGTCCAAAGTATGTAAGATGAAATTTTGCTGTCCTTGCTTTTAAGGAGCATTCTGGCTGTACTTCCTCCAAGACAGATTTGTTCGTCCATCTGGCAGTCCATTGTATATTCAGTATTCTTCACCAGTATAATAATTCAAAGGCATCAATTCTTCTTTGGTCTTCCTTATTCATTGTCCAGTTTTCATATGCATATGAGGCAGTTGAAAATACCATGGCTTGAGTCAGGCATACCTTAGTCCTCAAAGTGACATCTTTGCTTTTTAACATTTTAAAGAGGTCTTTTGCAGCAGATTTTCCCAACGCAACGTGTCTTTTGATTTCTTGACTGTTGCTTCTGTTCCCGGAGAATAGCCTCGGTTCTTGTCTTCGGTGTAGAAAAGAATTCAAACACTAAGACAAATAGGATCCATGTGACATCATCAATGATATCCCTGGTTCCATGTCCTCTTCTGAAACCGGCCTGAATTTCTGGCAGTTCCCTTTCGATATACTGCTCCAGCCATTTTGGAATGATCTTCAGCAAAATTTTGCTTCCGTGTGGTATTAATTATATTGTTCTATAATTTCCACATTCAGTTGGATCACCTTTCTTGGGAATAGGCGTAAATATGGATCTCTTCCAGTCAGTTGGCCAGGAAGCTGTCTTCTGTATTTCTTGGCATAGACGAGTGAGCACCTCCAGCGCTGCATCTGTTTGTTGAAACATCTCAATTGATATTCCATCAATTCCTGGAGCCTTGTTTTTCGCCAATGCCTTCAGAGCAGCTTGGGCTTTTTCCTTCAGTACTGTCGGTTCCTGATCAGATGCCACCTCTTGAAATGGTTGAACATCGGCTAATTGTTTTTGGTATAATGACCCTGTGTATTCCTTCCATCTTCTTTTGATGCTTCCTGCATCATTTAATATTTTTCCCATAGAATCCTTCACTATTGCAACTCGAGGCTTGAATTTTTTCTTCAGTTCTTTCAGCTTGAGAAATGCCGAGCATGTTCTTCCCTTTTGGTTTTCCATCTCCAGCTCTTTGTGCATGTCATTATAATACTTTACTTTGCCTTCTCTAGATGCCCTTTGAAATCTTCAGTTCTTTTACTTCATCAATTCTTCCTTTTGCTTTAGCTGATTGACATTTGAGAGCAAGTTTCAGAGTCTCCTCTGACATCCATCTTGGTCTTTTCTTTCTTTCCTGTCTTTTCAATGACCTTTTTTTTTTTTTGTTTAATTAATTTTTATTAAGCTTCAAGTGAACATTTACCATTCCAATCAGTCTGTCACATGTAAGTTTACATACATCTTACTCCCTTCTCCCACTTGCTCTCCCCCTATTGAGTCAGCACTTTCAGTCTCTCGTTTCGTGCCAATTTTGCCGTCTTCCCTCTCTCTCTATCTTCCCATCCCCCCTCCAGTCAAGAGTTGCCAACACACTCTCCAGTGTCCACCTGATTTAATTAGCTCACTCTTCATCAGGATCTCTCTCCCCTCCGCTGACCAGTCCTTTTCATGCCTGATGAGTTGTCTTCGGGGATGGTTCCTGTCCTGTGCCATGAGAAGGTCTGGGGAGCATTGCCTCCGGGATTCCTCTAGTCGCAGTCATACCATTAAGTATGGTCTTTTTATGAGAATTTGGGGTCTGTATCCCATTGGTCTCCTGCTCCCTCAGGAGTTGTCTGTTGTGCTCCCTGACAGGGCAGACATCGATTGTGGCCGGGCACCAACTAGTTCTTCTGGTCTCAGGATAATGTAGGTCTCTGGTTCATGTGGCCGTTTCTGTCTCTTGGGTTCTTAGTTGCCGTGTGACCTTGGTGTTCTTCCTTTGCCTTTGCTCCAGGTGGGTTGAGACCAATTGATGTATCTTAGATGGCCGCTTGTTGGCATTTAGGACCCCAGACGCCACATTTCAAAGTGGGATGCAGAATGTTTTCATAATAGAATTATTTTGCCCATTGACTTAGAAGTCCCCTCAAACCATGTTCCCCAGACCCCAGCCCCTGCTCCGCTGACTTTTGAAGCATTCATTTTATCCCAGAAACCTCTTTGCTTTTAGTCCAGTCCAATTAGGCTGACCTTCCTTGTATTGAGTGTTGTCTTTCCCTTCACCCAAAGCAGTTCTTATCTACTGATTGATCGATAAAAAACCCTCTCCCTCCCTCCCTCCCTCCCCGCTTTGTAACCACAAAAGTATGTGTTCTTCTCTGTTTTTTCTATTTCTCAAGATCTTATAATAGTGGTCTTATACAATATTTGTCCTTTTGCCTCTGACTCAATTCGCTCAGCATAATGCCTTCCAGATTCCTCCATGTTATGAAATGTTTCAGAGATTCGTCACTGTTCTTTATCGATGCGTAGTATTCCATTGTGTGAATATACCACAATTTATTTACCCATTCATCCGTTGATGGACACCTTGGTTGCTTCCAGCTTTTTGCTATTGTAAACAGAGCTGCAATGAACATGGGTGTGCATATATCTGTTTGTGTGAAGGCTCTTGTATCTCTAGGGTATATTCCGAGGAGTGGGATTTCTGGGTTGTATGGTAGTTCTATTTCTAACTGTTTAAGATAACGCCAGATGGATTTCCAAAGTGGTTGTACCATTTTACAATCCCACCAGCAGTGTATGAGAGTTCCAATCTCTCCGCAGCCTCTCCAACATTTATTATTTTGTGTTTTTTGGATTAATGCCAGTCTAGTTGGTGTGAGGTGGAATCTCATCGTAGTTTTAATTTGCATTTCTCTAATGGCTAATGATCGAGAGCATTTTCTCATGTATCTGTTGGCTGCCTGAATATCTTCTTTAGTGAAATGTGTGTTCATATCCTTTGCCCACTTCTTGATTGGGTTGTTTGTCTTTTTGTGGTTGAGTTTTGACAGAGTCATGTAGATTTTAGAGATCAGGCGCTGGTCTGAGATGTCGTAGCTGAATATTCTTTCCCAGTCTGTAGGTGGTCTTTTTACTCTTTTGATGAAGTCTTTAGATGAGCATAGGTGTTTGATTTTTAGGAGCTCCCAGTTATCGGGTTTCTCTTCATCATTTTTGGTAATGTTTTGTATTCTGTTTATGCCTTGTATTAGGGCTCCTAGGGTGGTCCCTATTTTTTCTTCCATGATCTTTATCGTTTTAGTCTTTATGTTTAGGTCTTTGATCCACTTGGAGTTAGTTTTTGTGCATGGTGTGAGGTATGGGTCCTGTTTCATTCTTTTGCAAATGGATATCCAGTTATGCCAGCACCATTTGTTGAAAAGACTATCATTTCCCCAATTGACTGACACTGGTCCTTTGTCAAATATCAGCTGCTCATACATGGATGGATTTATATCTGGGTTCTCAATTCTGTTCCATTGGTCTATGTGCCTGTTGTTGTACCAGTACCAGGCTGTTTTGACTACTGTGGCTGTATAATAGGTTCTGAAATCAGGTAGAGTGAGGCGTCCCACTTTCTTCTTCTTTTTCAGTAATGCTTTGCTTATCCGGGGCTTCTTTCCCTTCCATATGAAATGGGTGATTTGTTTCTCTATCCCCTTAAAATATGACATTGGAATTTGGATTGGAAGTGCGTTATATGTATAGATGGCTTTTGGTAGAATAGACATTTTTACTATGTTGAGTCTTCCTATCCATGAGCAGGGTATGTTTTTCCACTTAAGTATGTCCTTTTGAATTTCTTGTAGCAGAGCTTTGTAGTTTTCTTTGTATAGGTCTTTTACATCCTTGGTAAGATTTATTCCTAAGTATTTTATCTTCTTGGGGGCTACTGTGAATGGTATTGATTTGGTTATTTCCTCTTCGGTGTTCTTTTTGTTGATGTAGAGGAATCCAAGTGATTTTTGTATGTTTATTTTATAACCTGAGACTCTTCCAAACTCTTCTATTAGTTTCAGTAGTTTTCTGTAGGATTCCTTAGCGTTTTCCATGTATACGATCATGTCATCTGCAAATAGTGATAGCTTTACTTCCTCCTTGCCAATCTGGATGCCCTTTATTTCTTTGTCTAGCCTAATTGCTCTGGCTAGGACTTCAAGTACGATGTTGAATAAGAGTGGTGATAAAGGGCATCCTTGTCTGGTTCCCGTTCTCAAGGGAAATGCTTTCAGGTTCTCTCCATTTAGAGTGATACTGGCTGTTGGCTTTGCATAGATGCCCTTTATTATGTTGAGGAATTTTCCTTCAATTCCTATTTTGGTAAGAGTTTTTATCATAAATGGGTGTTGGACTTTGTCAAATGCCTTTTCTGCATCAATTGATAAGATCATGTGGTTTTTATCTTTTGTTTTATTTATGTGATGGATTACATTAATGGTTTTTCTGATATTAAACCAGCCTTGCATACCTGGTATAAATCCCACTTGATCAGGGTGAATTATTTTTTTGTTGTGTTGTTGGATTCTATTGGCTAGAATTTTGTTGAGGATTTTTGCATCTATGTTCATGAGGGATATAGGTCTATAATTTTCTTTTTTGTAATGTCTTTACCTGGTTTTGGTATCAGGGAGATGGTTTTGGTATCAGGGAGATGGTAGCTTCATAGAATGAGTTGGGTAGTATTCCGTCATTTTCTATGCTTTGAAATACTTTCAGTAGTAGTGGTGTTAAGTCTTCTCTGAAGGTTTGGTAGAACTGTGCAGTGAAGCCGTCCGGGCCAGGGCTTTTTTTTGTTGGAAGTTTTTTGATTACCGTTTCAATCTCTTTTTTTGTTATGGGTCTATTTAGTTGTTCTGCTTCTGAATGTGTTAGTTTAGGTAGGTAGTATTTTTCCAAGAATTTATCCATTTCTTCTAGGTTTTCAAATTTGTTAGAGTACAATTTTTCTTAGTAATCTGAAATGATTCTTTTAATTTCATTTGGTTCTGTTGTGATGTGGTCCTTCTCGTTTCTTATTCAGGTTATTTGTTTCCTTTCCTGTTTTTCTTTAGTCAGTCTAGCCAATGGTTTATCAATTTTGTTATTTTTTTCAAAGAACCAGCTTTTGGCTTTGTTAATTCTTTCAATTGTTTTTCTGTTCTCTAATTCATTTAGTTCAGCTCTAATTTTTATTATTTGTTTTCTTCTGGTGCCTGATGGGTTCTTTTGTTGCTCAGTTTCTATTTGTTCAAGTTGTCGGGACAGTTCTCTGCTTTTGGCTCTTTCTTCTTTTTGTATGTGTGCATTTATTGATATAAATTGGCCTCTGAGCACTGCTTTTGCTGTGTCCCAGAGGTTTTGATAGGAAGTATTTTCATTCTCGTTGCATTCTAAGAATTTCCTTATTCCCTCCTTGATGTCTTCTATAACCCAGTCTTTTTTCAGGAGGGTATTGTTCATTTTCCAAGTATTTGATTTCTTTTCCCTAGTTTTTCTGTTATTGATTTCTAGTTTCATTGCCTTGTGGTCTAAGAAGATGCTTTGTAATATTTCGATGTTTTGGACTCTGCAAAGATTTGTTTTATGACCTAATATGTGGTCTATTCTAGAGAATGTTCCATGTGCACTAGAAAAAAAAGTATATTTTGCAGCAGTTGGGTGGAGAGTTCTGTATAAGTCAATGAGGTCAAGTTGGTTGATTGTCGTAAGTAGGTCTTCTGTGTCTCTATTGAGCTTCTTACTGGATGTCCTGTCCTTCTCTGAAAGTGGTGTGTTGAAGTCTCCTACTATACATGTGGAGGTGTCCATCTCACTTTTCAATTCTGTTAAAATTTGGTTTATGTATCTTGCAGCCCTGTCATTGGGTGCATAAATATTTAATATGGTTATGTCTTCCTGATCAATTGTCCCTTTTATCATTATATGGTGTCCTTCTTTATCCTTTGTGGTGGATTTAAGTCTAAAGTCTATTTTGTCAGAAATTAATATTGCTACTCCTCTTCTTTTTTGCTTATTGTTTGCTTGATATATTTTTTTCCAACCTTTGAGTTTTAGTTTTTTTGTGTCTCTAAGTCTAAGGTGTGTCTCTTGTAGGCAGCATATAGATGGATCGTGTTTCTTTATCCAGTCTGTGACTCTCTGTCTCTTTATTGGTGCATTTAGTCCATTTACATTCAGCGTAATTATAGATAAATAAGTTTTTAGTGCTGTCATTTTGATGCCTTTTCATGTGTGTTGTTGGCCTTTTCATTTTTCCACATACTTTTTTGTGCTGAGACGTTTTTCTTAGTAGATTGTGAGATCCTCATTTTCATAATGTTTAACTTTATGTTAGTTGAGTCGTTACGTTTTTCTTGGCTTTTTTCTTGAGTTATGGAATTGATATTCCTTTTTGTGGTTACCTTATTATTTACCCCTATTTTTCTAAGTAAAAACCTAACTTGTATCTTTCTATATCGCCTTGTATCACTCTCCATCTGGGAGTTCAATGCCTCCTATATTTAGTCCCTCTTTTTGATTATTGTGATCGTTTATCTATTGATTTCCATGATTCCCTGTTATGTGTATTATTTTGTTTATTTATTTATTTTTTAGAATTAATCTTAATTTGTTTGTTTTTGTGCTTTCCCTATTTGAGTTGCGTTGATATCAGGATGTTCTGTTTTGTGACCTTGTATTGTGCTGGTACCTGATATTATTGGTCATCAGGCCAAACAATCTCCTTTAGCATTTCTTGCAGTCTTGGTTTAGTTTTTACAAATTCTTTAAACTTGTGTTTATCTGTAAATATCTTAATTTCTCCTTCATATTTCAGAGAGAGTTTTGCTGGATATATGATCCTTGGTTGGCAGTTTTTCTCGTTCAGTGCTCTGTATACGTCGTCCCATTCCCTTCTTGCTTGCATGGTTTCTGCTGAGTAGTCTGAACTTATTCTTATTGATTCTCCCTTGAAGGAAACCTTTCTTTTCTCCCTGGCTGCTTTTAAAATTTTCTGTTTGTCTTTGGTTTTGGCAAGTTTGATGATGATATGTCTTGGTGTTTTTCTTTTTGGATCAATCTTAAGTGGGGTTCGCTGAGCATCTTGGATAGATATCCTTTCGTCTTTCATGATGTCAGGGAAGTTTTGTGTCAGGAGTTCTTCAACTATTTTCTCTGTGTTTTCTGTCCCCCCTCCCTGTTCTGGGACTCCAATCACTTGCAAGTTATCGTTCTTGATAGAGTCCCACATGATTCTTAGGGTTTCTTCATTTTTTTTAATTCTTTTATCTGATTTTTTTTCAGCTATGTTGGTGTTGATTCCCTGGTCCTCCAGATGTCCCAGTCTACATTCTAATTGCTCGAGTCTGCTCCTCTGACTTTCTACTGCGTTCTCTAATTCTGTAATTTTATTGTTAATCTTTTGGATTTCTACATGCTGTCTCTCTATGGATTCTTGCAACTTATTAATTTTTCCACTATGTTCTTGAATAATGTTTTTGAGTTCTTCAACAGTTTTATCAGTGTGTTCCTTGGCTTTTTCTGCAGTTAGCCTAATTTCATTTGTCATGTCTTGAAGCATTCTGTAAATTAGATTTTTGTATTCTGTATCTGATAATTCCAGGATTATATCTTCATTTGGGAAAGATTTTGATTCTTTTGTTTGGGGGGTTGGAGAAGCTGTCATGGTCTGCTTCTTTAAGTGGTTTGATATGGACTGTTGTCTCCGAGCCATCACTGGGAAACTAGTTTTTCCAGAAAATTCGCTAAAAAAAAAAAAAATGCAGTCAGATCCCTATCAGAGTTCTCCCTCTGGCTCAGGCTTTTCGGATGTCAATGGAGCCGCCTGGGGAGGGTGGGGGAGGGGTTAGAGAGCTAGGAGTGTAGCACCTCAGAATATAGCCAGAGTTGTTTGTCTTAATTGGAATGACTCTTATATCTGAGATTTCCACGGGGCGCGTCGCCTATATGTACTGGGTGTGTGGAGATTACACCCCGGGGGGTCTGGCCCGCTGGAATCACGGTCAGATCCTCCGCTGTCAGCCCCACCCCCAAGGTTAAGGCTCCCCTTCTGGGACAGTGCACTCTCGTCTCCAAAATCCGTCGCTGCCTCCCGGGGGCTCCCCGTCCCTCCAGCTGCGTCGCGCGCCGCTCCCGCTAACCGAGTGTGACTGCGTGTCCCGGCTGGGACGCCGCTCTCCCCGCTCCAAGACCAGCCACTGCCTCCCGGGGACTTCTCCCTCAGGCGGGCCACACCGCTCGCGCGAACTGGGTGGGCACCTCCCACACGAATGACTGGACCCCCCCCGGGGTCAATTTAGGGAAATGTAGCTGGTCCCCGCGCTCGCGCCCCGCCTGCTTCCCGCCAAACTCCCGGCGGGATGGCTCCCCGGCTGGGATGCTGCTCTCCCCGTGCCAAGACCAGTCACTGCCTCCCGGGGACTTCTCCCACCAGCTGCGCCACCACGCCGCCCGCGCCAACCGGCTGGGCTCACTCCCGGGATGAGTTCAGGGGCTAGGGCTGGGCCCCTTGTCTGTGCCGTCTGCCCCCCTGGGCTCTGCCCCAAATCGGGCTCCGAAGATCACCTGCATGGTGCGCTTGCTCCTGGCTCTGAAAACAATTGCTGTCTCCCCGTATCTGTTCATTCTCCGTCTCTAAATCTTTGTTTGTTGTTCAGAGTTCGTAGATTGTTATGTATGTGATTGATTCACTTGTTTTTCCGAGTCTTTGTTGCAAGAGGGCTCCGCAGTAGCGCCCACCTAGTCCGCCATCTTGGCCCCACCTCTCAATGACCTTTTGCTTTCTTCATGTATGATGTCCTTGAAGTCATTCCACAACTTGTCTGGTCTTCAGTCACTAGTGTTCAATGCATGAGATCTGTTCTTCAGAGCCGAAGTACAAACTTGAGCATATCCCACCTGAATTTAGAGGTCATCTCAAGAATAGATTTGATGTGTTTTACACTAATGACCAAAGACAAGACAAGTTGTGGAATGACATCAAGGACATCATACATGAAGAAAGGCAAAGGTCATTAAAAAGAAAGGAAAAACCAAAATGAATGTCAGAAGAGACTCTGAAACTTGATCTTTAATGTAGAGTAGCTGAAGCAAAAGGAAGAAATAGTGAAGTAAAAGAGCTGAACAGAATATTTCAAAGGGCAGCTCTAGATGACAAAAAAAAAGATGACAAAGTAAAGTATTATAATGAAATGTGCAAAGACCTAGAGTTAGAAAACCAAAGGTACCATATGATCATGAACTGATGGTACTGATGGAAGAAGTCCAAGCTGCACTGAAGGCATTGGCAAAAAACAAGGCTCCAGAAATTGATGGCATACCAACTGAGATGTTTCAACAAAGGAATGCAGTGCTAGTAGTACTCACTCATCTATGCCAAGAAATTTTGAAGACAGATGCCTGGCCAACATACTGGAAGAGATCCATATTTGCATCCATTCCAAAGAAAGGCGGTCCAACAGAATGCAGAAAGTATTGAACAATACCATTAATATCATACACAAGTAAAATTTTGCTGAAGATCATTCAAAAGCAGCTGCAGCACTACGTCAACATGGAACTGCCAGAAATTCAAGTCAGATTTAGAAAAGGACATGGAACAAGGGATCTGCTGATGTCCGATGAATCCTGGCTGAAAGCAGAGAATACCAGAAGGATGTTTATCTGTGTTTTATTGACTATGCAAAGGCATTTGACTGTGTGGATTATAAGAAATTATGGATAACATTGTGAAGAATGGGAATTCCAGGACACTTATTGTGCTCATGAGGAACCTGTGCATAGATCAAGAGGCAGTTGTTCGTACAGAACAAGGGGATACTGATTGGTTTAAAGTCAGGAAAGGTGCGTGTCACGGTTGTATTCTTTCACCATACCTATTCAATCTGTATGCTGAGCAAATAACAGGAGAAACTGGGCTATACAAAGAAGAATGGGGCATCAGGATTGGAGGAAGACTCATTGACAACCTGAGATATGCAGATGACACAACCTCGCTTGCTGAAAGTGAAGAGAACTTGAAGCACTTACTGATGAAGATGAAAGACCACAGCCTTGAGTATGGATTGCACCTCAACATAAAGAAAACAAAAATCCTTACAGCTGGACCAATGAGCAACATCATGATAAATGGAGAAAAGATTGAAGTTGTCAAGGGTTTCATTTTACTTGGATCCACAATCAACAGCCATGGAAGCAGTAGTCAAGAAATCAAAAAACGCATTGCATTGGGTAAATCTGCTGCAAAGGACCTCTTTGAAGTGTTGAAGAGCAAAGATGTCACCTTGAAGACTAAGGTGCGCCTGACCCAAGCCATGGTATTTTCAATCACATCATATGCATGTGAAAACTGGAGAATGAATAAGGAAGACCAAAGAAGAGTTGGTGCCTTTGAATTGTGGTGTTGGCGAAGAATATTGAATATACCATGGACTGCCAAAAGAATGAACAAATCTGTCTTAGAAGAAGTATAGCCAGAATGCTCCTTAGAGGCAAGGATGGCGAGACTGCGTCTTACATACTTTGGACATGTTGTCAGGAGGGATCAGTCCCTGGAGAAGGACATCGTGCTTGGTAGTGTACAGAGTCAGCAGAAAAGAGGAAGACCCTCAACAAGGTGGATTGACACAGTGGCTGCAATGATGAGCTCAAGCATAACAACGATTGTAAGGATCGCTCAGGACCAGGCAGTGTTTTGTTCTGTTGTGCATAGAGTCGCTATGAGCTGGAACCGACTCTACGGCACCTAACAACAAGTTTCCACAGATGTAGTTGCTTTGACTCCTGTGTATTCTATCTGACGAGGTCCATGTGTATAGATGCCATTTACGCTGGTGAAAAAGATATTTGCAATGAAGAAGTCGTTGATCTTAAAAAATTCTATCTTGCGATCTCCAGCATCTTTTCTATCACCAAGGTCTTATTTTGCAACTACTGATCCTTCTTCTTTGCTTCCAGCTTTTGAATTCCAATCACCAGTAATTATCAGTGAATCCTGATTGCATGTTTGATCAATTTCAGACTGCAGAAGTTGGTTAAAATCTTCATTTTCCTCATCTTTGGCCTTAGTGGTTGGTGGGTAATTTTGAATAATAGTCATATTAACTGGTCTGCCTTGTAACCCACCCAGATTCTGACTCATAGCGGCCATATAGGACAGAGTAGAACTGCCCCATAGAGTTTCCAAGGAGCACCTGGTGGATTCGAACTGCCGACCTTTTGGTTAGAAGCCGTAGCACTTAACCACTAAGCCTCCATGGTTTCCATCATCTACCTTGTAAGCATATGGACATTATCCAATCACCAACAGCACTGTACTTCAGGATAGATCTTGAAATGTTCTTTTTGATGATGAATGGAACACTGTTTCTCTTCAATTTGTTATTCCTGAGTAGTAGATGATATGATTTTCTGATTCAAAATGGCTGATACCAGCCCATTTCAGCTCACTAATGCCTAGGATATCAATGCTTATGGGTTCCATTTCATCGTTGATGGCTTCCAATTTTCCTAGATTCATACTTCGTACAGTCCACATTCTGGTCATTAAGGAATGTTCACATCTATTTCTTCTCATTTTGAGTCATGCCACATCAGCAAATGAAGGTCCCAAAAGCTTGCCCCTATCCACATCATTAAAATTGACTCTGTTTTTAGGAGGCAGCTCTCCTTCAGTCATGTTTGGAGTGCCTGCCAACATGAGGGGCTCATCTTCTGGTGCTATGTCAGGCAATATTCCTCTAGTATTCATAAGACTTTCAATGGCTACTTTTTTTCAGAAGTAGACTGCTAGGTTCTTTTTCCTAGTCTGTCTTAGTCTGGAAGCTCAACTGAAACTTGTCCACCATGAGTTACCATGGTATTTGAAATACCAGTGGCATAGCTTCCAGCATCATAGCAACATGCAAGCTACTGCAGTATATTTTGGATCATTTAGTGACTCCCAGCCCCGTGTTGGAGCCCTCGTTGTGCAGTAGTTAAGCGTTATGCTGCTGATCAAAAGGGTTCAAAAACACTAGCTGCTCTTTGGAAACCCTATGGCGCAATTCTGCTCTATCTTATAGGGTCACTATGAGTCGAAATCAAATTGACTGCAATGGGTCTTGTTTTTTGGTTTAGTCCTGTGCTAGGTGCTGTGAATAATAGTAGCATTAGCTAAGACTTGCATAGCCCAAATTCTGTGCCTGGTTCTCTTTTAAGTGCTTAACATACATTACCTTAACAGAGAGAAATATCTGGTGTTTGTCCCCAAGGGGAAGACAGAAATATAAATACATATAATGTGGTAAGAATAAAGATAAAAAGTGGTAAATGTTTAAGGAAGGCTAAAAAACCAAACGGAACACCTGAATCTACCCAGAAAGGATCTGAACCCTGAAGCCGCCTTGGAGCTGAGGGCCATTGGAGATTGGCTGACCTAGTTATATTGGCTACATAGCCTGTTCCTGCTTTACATTCAGGTCCACTTTCTTCAGGGAGGGGCAAAAGAGCTCTCAGTTCAAAGGGAACCACACTCCTGATCCTTGTATTCTTGTTCCTTGCTCTGGGGCTACTCCTTGGCGTACACTACTGGTTTGACAACATTCTCTTCCTTTAGTCTGAATGAAGAGTTGGGTGGAGCTGGGGTCTCAGTGTGACCTTTGCCTCTGTGAAATGCCTTATATGGCTAGGAGGGAATCTATATCCAGGAGCCCTCAAGGCAGTGGTGAGAGATGTCTTAATGATTCATATGAAAGGCCTCATATGGCTGGAAGGGGATCCACACCGAGGAGCCCAGCACACAGTGATGAGAGATGTCTTAATGACTCAGAGGAAATATTGTGCACAAAGTAAGGATCTCAGGGGCATCCATTTAGTAGGTAATTCTCTACAGTGGTGGGCCACAAAATGTTGTCCCCCACAAGAAGTACTAGCATCTCTTGGGAACTTGTTAGAAATGCAAATTTTAGGTCCCAAGCAAGCTGGGGTTTAATACAGCAAGCCAGCCAGGTGATTCTGATTCTAAAATTTTAGTAGTCATTTCAATCTCTTCTCTTGTATTGTTTCTTTACTTGCTTTAAACGAAATGAAAAGGTAGTCCTGACAAAATGGCCTTGGTGGTCGAGTGGACAAAACCTCCAAGACTTGTTCTTTACAGAAACTTAACCCTAGCTTTCCTGTAGATCTGGCCACCTTCCCTGACGAATGCAATCCTGACAGCGATTCAGTAGTAAATTGTTTACATCAGTCAGAAATAAGCTTCTTTTGCTTCCCCATTTTGTCAACATAAGCCAATCACTGTGAAACTCAGGGGAGCAGCCTTTCACGTGTGATTTGGTGCTATCCAATTGCTGAATCTTCTGCCTGAATAAACCTCATCTAATGGATTAATTTTCTTATTCACTCAGTTTCTTTTCACATCAGAAAATACCCATTTTATACCCTTTTAATGATATTTAGATCCCTGTGTGGCACAAATGGCTTTTGGGCAGGTATTGCCCATTTGGTATTGTATACTTGATTGAACTAGGAAGCATGTTCCTCATGTATGTTATTTGTTTTATAGGCCTGTCAAATCTTTGGCTGAAAGGTGGACTACTGGAGTGACTTCAGTTCTGAGTTAGCAGGGTACCCAGGGGCCATAGTCTTGGGGGCTCCTCCAGTCATTGTCAGGCCAGTAAGTCTGGTTGTTTTTGATGAATTTGAATTATGTTTTACAATTTTTTCCCGCTCTGTCTGAAACTCTCTGTGGTGATCCCTTGTTAGAGTGTTTGGTGGTGGTAGCTGGGCACCATCTAGTTCTTCTGGGCTCAGGCTGGTGGAAGCTCTGGTTCACGTGGTCCTTTAGTCCTTTGGGTTAGTATTTTCCTTGTGTCTTTGGTTTCCTTCATTCTTTTTGCTCCGGATGAGATGAGGCCAATAGATGTATCTTAGATGGCCGCTCACGAGCTTTTAAGACTCCAGATGCTACTCACCAAAGTGGGATGTAGAACATTTACTTTATGAAAAGTGTTATGCCAACAGACTGGGAAAGAATTTTCAGCTATGACATCTCCGACCAGCGCCTGATCTCTAAAATCTACATGATTCTGTCAAAACTCAACCACAAAAAGACAAACAACCCAATCAAGAAGTGGGCAAAGGATATGAACACACATTTCCCTAAAGAAGATATTCAGGCAGCCAACAGATACATGAGAAAATGCTCTCGATCATTAGCCATTAGAGAAATGCAAATTAAAACCACGATGAGATTCCATCTCATACCAGCAAGGCTGGCATTAATCCAAAAAACACAAAATAATAAATGTTGGAGAGGCTGCGGAGAGTTTGGAACTCTCATACACTGCTGGTGGGAATGTAAAATAGTACAACCACTTTGGAAATCCATCTGGCGTTATCTTAAACAGTTAGAAATAGAACTACCATACAACCCAGAAATCCCACTCCTAGGAATATACCCTAGAGATACAAGAGCCTTCATACAAACAGATATATGCACACCCATGTTTATTGCAGCTCTGTTTACAATAGCAAAAAGTTGGAAGCAACCAAGGTGTCCATCTACGGATGAATGGGTAAATAAATTGTGGTATATTCACACAAT
Source organism: Loxodonta africana (assembly GCF_030014295.1). NCBI lineage: Eukaryota > Metazoa > Chordata > Mammalia > Proboscidea > Elephantidae > Loxodonta > Loxodonta africana. The sequence goes on from NC_087342.1 coordinate 40,661,578, forward strand.
GGAATACTACGCATCGATAAAGAACAGTGACAAATCCGTGAAACATTTCATAACATGGAGGAACCTGGAAGGCATTACGCTGAGCGAAATTAGTCAGAGGCAAAAGGACAAATTTTGTATAAGACCACTATTATAAGATCTTGAGAAATAGTAAACCTGAGAAGAACACATACTTTTGTGGTTATGAGCGGGGGAGGGAGGGAGGGTGGGAGAGGGTTTTTTATTGATTAATCAGTAGATAAGAACTGCTTTAGGTGAAGGGAAAGACAACACTCAATACATGGAAGGTCAGCTCAATTGGACTGGACCAAAAGCAAAGAAGTTTCCGGGATAAAATGAATGCTTCAAAGGTCAGCGGAGCAAGCGCGGGGGTCTGGGGAACATGGTTTGCGGGGACTTCTAAGTCAATTGGCAAAATAATTCTATTATGAAATCATTCTGCATCCCACTTTGAAATGTGGCGTCTGGGGTCTTAAATGCTAACAAGCGGCCATCTAAGATGCAGCAATTGGTCTCAACCCACCTGGAGCAAAGGAAAATGAAGAACACCAAGGCCACATGACAACTAAGAGCCCAAGAGACAGAAAGGGCCACATGAACCAGAGACCTACATCATCCTGAGACCAGAAGAACTAGTTGGTGCTTGGCCACAATCGATGACTGCCCTGACAGGGAGCACAGCAGAGGACCCCTGAGGGAGCAGGAGATCAGTGGGATACAGACCCCAAATTCTCATAAAAAGACCAAACTTAATGGTCTGACTGAGACTACAGGAATCCCGGCGGCCATGCTCCCCAGACCGTCTGTTGGCACAGGACAGGAACCATCCCCGAAGACAACTCATCAGACATGAAAGGGACTGGTCAGCGAGTGGGAGAGAGACGCTGATGAAGAGTGAGCTAATTATATCAGGTGGACACTTGAGAGTGTGTTGGCAACTCTTGTCTGGAGAGGGGATGGGAGGATAGAGAGAGAGGGAAGCCGGCAAAATTGTCAAGAAAGGAGAGACTGAAAGTGCTGACTCAAGAAGGGGAGAGCAAGTGGGAGTAGGGAGTGAGATGTATATAAACTTATATGTGACAGACTGATTGGATTTGTAAACGTTCACTTGAAGCTTAATAAAAGTTATTAAAAAAAAAAAAAGTGTTATGCCAACTGACCTAGATGTCCCCTGAGACTATGACCCCCAGTGCTCAGCTCCAGCAACTTGATCCCTCAGGTTGTTTGGATGTGTTTGGGAAACTTCTATATTTGCCTGGGTCAAGTTGTGCTGACTTCCCCTATATCGGGTGTTATTTTTCCCTTTGCCAATGTTGACACTTGTCTACTATCTAGTTAGTGATTTTCCTCCTCCTCCCTCACCACCCACTTAACCATCAAAGAATGTTTTTTTCTGTGTGTAAAGCTTTTTTTGGAAACCCTGTGGCATAGTGGTTAAGTGCTACAGCTGCTAACCCAAAGGTCAGCAGTTTGCATCTACCAGGAAACACTATGGGGCAGTTCTACTCTGTCCTATAGGGTTGCTATGAGTCAGAATCAATGGCAGTGGGTTTGATTTGTTTCTTTTTAAGCCTTACCTTGAGTTCTTATCATAGTGGTCTCATACAATATTTGTCCTTTTGTGATTACCTTATTTCACTCAGTACTTACTGCCCTCCAGATTCATCCATGTTGTGAGATGTTGTGTGGATTCATCATTGTTCTCTATTGTTGCATAGTATTCCATGTGTATATGTTGTTTATCCATTCACTTGTTAATAGGCACTTAGGTTGTTTCCATCTTTTGCTGTTGTGAATAGTGCTGCAATGAACCTGGATGTTCCTATGTCTGTTTGTAAGATAGCCCTTATTTCTCTAGGATATATTCCTACGAGTAGGTTTGCTGGATCCTATGATCAGGTGCACCTGGCCCAAGTCATGGTGTTTTCAGTTGCCTCATATGCACGTGAAAGCTGGACGATGAATAAGGAAGACCAAAGAATTGATGCCTTTGAACTATGGTGTTGGTGAAGAATACTGAATATATCATAGACTGCTAGAAGAACAAACAAACCTTGCAAGAAGTACAGCCAGAATGCTCCTTAGAAGTGAGGATAAGGAGACTTCATCTCACATACTTTGGACATGTTATCAGGAGGGACCAGTCCCTAGAGAAGGACATCATGCTTGGCAGAGAGTCATCGAAAACAAGGAAGTCCCTCAAAGAGATGGATTGACATAGTGGCTGCAACAATGGGCGTATGCATAACAACAATTGTGAGAATGGTGCAGGACCAGACAGTGTTTCGTTCTGTTGTACATAGGGTGGCTATTAGTTGGAATGGACTTGATGGCACCTAACAACAACAACCACATACAGAACCCCAAAGATTCCACAAGAAACCTACTGGAACTAACAGATTCAGCAGAGTAGCAGGATACAAGATCAACATAAAAAAATCAGTTGACTCCCTATACACCAACAAAGAGAACTTCAAAAAACATATCAGGGAAACAATATAATTTATAATAGCCCCTAAAAAAATAAAATTCTTAGGAATAAACCTAACCAGGGGTGTAAAAGACCTATACAAAGAAAACTATAAAACACTACCGCAAAGATCCAAAAGAGACCTACGTAAGTGGAAAAACACCATGCACATGGATAGGAAAACTAAACATTGTGAAAATGTCAATATTACCCAAAGTGATCTGCAGATGCAATGCAATCCTAATCCAAATTCCAACAGCATTCTTTAATTAGATGGAGAAACAAAGCACTAACTTTATACGGCAAGGGAAGAGGGCCCAGATAAGTAAAGTATTTTTAAAGAAGAATAAAGTGGGAGGCCTCACATAACCTGCTCTTAGAACCTATTGTACACCCACGGTTGTCAAAACAGCCTGGTACTGGTACAACAGAAACATAGAACCAAAAGGTAAATCCATCCATCTATGAGCAGCTGATATTTGATAAAGGGCCAAAGTCCATGAACTGGGGAAAAAACAGTCTCTTTGACAAATTGTCCTATGTATTCTTTTTTTATGTGGTAGATTAAGTTGATTGATTTTCTAATGGTGAAATATTCTTTTATACCTGTTTGTGGTGTATTATTTTTTTATACGGTGCTGAACTCTGTTGGCTAGAAGTTTGTTGAGAATTTTTGCATGTACATTCATAAGAGGTATTGGTCTGTAATATTCTTTTTTGTGTATTTTTTTTGCCTGGCTTTTGTATCAGGACTATGTTGGTGTCATAGAATGGATTTGGGAGTATTCTTTCCTTTCCTATTCTGTTTTATTTTCTATTCTGTTATTCTGTTATGATACTTTTTATTTCAGTTGGGTCTATTGTAATGTCCCCCATCTTTTTTCTTATTTGGGTTATTTTCCTCCTCCCCTGTTTTCTTTTGGCAGTTTTGGTAATGATTTGTCAACTTTTTAATTTTTTTCAAAGAACCAACTTTTGGTCTTGTTGATTCTTTCTATTGGTTTTCTATTCTTTATTTCATTTTTTTTCTGCTCTAGTATTTATTATTTCCTTTCTTCTGGTGCCTGTGGGCTTCTTTTGCTGTTCTCTTTCTATGTGTTTGAGTTGTAGGGCTAACACCTTGATTTTGGCCTGTTCTTCTTTTTTTGATGTGTATGTTTATTAGTATAAATTGACCTCTGAGTGTTGTCTTTGTTGTATCCCAAAGGTTTTGGTATGATGTGTTTTCATTCTTATTTGATTCTAGGAATTTTTTAATTTCCTTTTTGATTACTTCTATTACCCAGTTTTTTAAACAGCAGGTGTTATTTAGTTTTCATCTATGTTTTTTCCTTCATCTTCATGTTATTGATTTCTACTTTTATGGCATTGTGGTCAGAGTGAATGCTTTGTATACTTTTGATGTTTTGGGTTTTATTTAGGGTTGCTTTGTGTCCTAGAAGGTGGTCTATTCTGGGGGTTGTTCCATGTACATTGGAAAAAGATGTATGTTTTGCTGCTGTTGAGTGCAGTGTTCCATATATGTCAGTGGGATCAAGTTGGTTGATTGTGGCCTTTAGATCTTCTGTATCTTTGTTAAGTTTCTTTTTAGATGTTCTGTCCTTTACAGGGAAACCCTGGTGGCGTAGTGGTTAAGTGCTACGGCTGCTAACCAAAGGGTCGGCAGTTCGAATCCACCAGGTGCTCCTTGGAAACTCTATGGGGCAGTTTGACTCTGTCCTATAGGGTCGCTATAAGGTGGAATCAACTTGAAGGCACTGGGTTTCGTTTTGGATTGCTTTGGTCCTTTACAGAGGATGGTGTGTTAAAGTCTTCCACTATTATTGTGAAACTGTCTATTTCTTTTCAGTGCTGTTAGAGTTTGTTTTCCCCCATGTGTCTGTCAGTTTGTCGTATTGTGGGGGCTTCCATGTTGCTGTGATGCTGGAAGCTATGCCAATGGTATTCAGGTACCACCAGGGTCACCCATGGAGGACAGGTTTCAGCTGAGCTTCCAGACTAAGACAGACTAGGAAGAAGGACCTGGCAGTCTACTTCTGAAAAGCATCAGCTAGTGAAAACCTTAACAACAGCAGCAAAACATTGTCTGATATAGTGCTGGAAGATGAGCCCACCTGGTTGGAAGGCACTGAACAGATGACTGGGGAAGAGCTGCCTCCCCTAAGTAGAGTCAACCTTAATGACGTAGATGGAATAAAGCTTTCAGGACCTTCATTTGCTGATGTGGCATGAATCAAAATAAGAAGAAGCAGCTGCAAACATCCATTAATAACTAGAACCTGGAATGGATGAAGTATGAATCTAGGAAAATTGGAGATCATCAAAAATGAAATGGGACGCATAAACATCGATATGCTAGGCATTGGTGAGCTGAAATGGACTGGTATTGGCCATTTTGAATTGTATGCTGGGAATGACAACTCGAAGAGGAATGGTGTCGCATTCATCGTCAAAAAGAGCATTTCAAGATCTATCCTGAAGTACAACACTGTCAGTGATAGGATAATATCCATACACCTACAAGGAAGACCAGTTAATATGACAGTTAATATGACTATTACTCAAATTTATGCACCAACCACTAGGACCAAATATTAAGAAATAGAAGATTTTTATCTGCTGCTGCAGTCTAAAATTGATCGAACATGCAATCAAGATGCATTGATAATTATTGGTGATTGGAATGCAAAAGTTGGAAACAAAGAAGAAGGATCAGTAGTTGGAAAATATGGCATTGGTGATAGAATCACTGCCAGAGATCAAATGATAGAATTTTGAAAGACCAGCTTCTTCATTGCAAATGCCTTCTTTCACCAACATAAACGGCAACTATACACATGGACCTCACCAGATGGAACGCACAGAAATCAAACTGACTACATCTGTGGAAAGAGACAATGCAAATTGCTCAATATCATCAGTCAGAAGAAGGCCGGGGCCGACTGTGGAACAGACCATCAATTTCTCATATGCAAATTCAAGCTGAAACTGAAGAAAATCAGAGCAAGTCCACGAGAGCCAAAATATGACTTTCAGTATATCCCACCTGAATTTAGAGACCGCCTGAAGAATAGATATAACGCATTGAACACTGATGACCGAAGACCAGATGAGTTGTGGAATGACATCAAGGACATCATACATGCAGAAAGCAAGAGGTCATTGAAAAGACAGGAAAGAAAGAAAAGACCAAAATGGATGTCAGTGGAGACTCTGAAACTTGCTCTCGAATGTCGAGCAGCTAAAGCAAAAGGAAGAATTGATAAAGTAAAAGAACTGAAGATATCAAAGGGCGGCTCGAGAAGATGAAGTAAAGTATTATAATGACATGTGCAAAGAGCTGGAGATAGAAAACCAAAAGGGAAGAACATGCTCGGCATTTCTCAAGCTGAAAGAACTGAAGAAAAAATTCAAGCCTCGAGTTGCAATAATGAAGGATTTTATGGGGAAAATAGAAAACGATGCAGGAATCATCAAAAGAAGATGGAAAGAATACAGAGTCATTATACCAAAAAGAATTATTCAATATTCAACCATTTCAAGAGGTGGCATATGATCAGGAACCGATGGTACTGAAGGAAGAAGCCCAAGCTGCTCTGAAGGCATTGACGAAAAACAAGGCTCCAGAAATTGATGGAATATCAATTGAGATGTTTCAACAAACAGATGCAGCGCTGGAGGTGCTCACTCATCTATGCCAAGAAATATGGAAGACAGCTTCCTGGCCAACTGACTGGAAGAGATCCATAGTTATGCCTATTCCCAAGAAAGGTGATCCAACCGAATGTGAAAATTATAGAACAATATCTCAATATCACACACAAGCAAAATTTTGCTGAAGATCATTCAAAAACGGCTGCAGCAGTATATGGGCAGGGAACTGCCAGATTTTCAGGCTGGTTTCAGAAGGAGGTAGAACCAGGGATATCATTGCTGATGTCAGATGGATCCTAGCTGAAAGCAGAGAATGCCAGAAGGATGTTTACCGGTGTTTTATTGTCTATGCGAAAGCATTCGACTGTGTGGATCATAACAAACTATGGATAACATTGCGAAGAATGGGAATTCCAGAATACTTAATTGTGCTCATGAGGAAACTTGACATAGATCAAGAGGCAGTTGTTCGGACAGAACACGGGGATACTGATTGGTTTAAAGTCAGGAAAGGTTTGTGTCAGGGTTGTATTCTTTCACCATACCTATTCAATCTGTATGCTGAGCAAATAATCCGAGAAGCTGTACTATATGAAGAAGAACGGGGCATCAGGATTGGAGGAAGACACATTAACAACCTGTGTGTGTGGTGATGATTTCTTTGCTCCTCTTACTTTCCTGTGCTGTGTTCCTTTTGTATGTGGTTTTTTTTTCATTTCTTTCTTCGTTGTAGATTTCTTGTTTACTGAGCCTTTGTTTTTCTTCTTTTTTATTTTGGTGCTTAGATGTGTTATCTTTCTTTGTGGTTGTCTTAAAATTTATACCTTTCTTTCTCAGTTTGAATGAGTCTTTCATTACTTGATATTGCCTTAACTTTTTCTCCATTTGAAAGTCCTATACGTACACTGTTTTTTTCCCCCTTTTATTGTTTTGATATTATTGTCATTTACAGACTGATATCTCTGTTGCCCTGTTTTAAGTCTATTAGGTTTGTTTTACCTCGTTCTTTAACTAAGTTTGTATCTGGCTGTTGCTGTCCCGTGTCCTAGACTCCAGTTTTTGTCTAATGTTGTTGGTTCTGTAATTGAAGGACTCCCTTTAATATTTCTTGTAAATTTATTTTGGTTTTTGTGAATTCCCTTAATTTCTGTTTATCTGGAACTGCCCTAATTTCACTATCATATTTGAGAGAGAGTTTTGCAGTATATATTATTCATAGCTGGCAGTTACTATTTTTTTTTAAGATTTTATATGTGATCCCATTGCCTTCTTGCCTATATGTTTCTGCTGAGTAAGAAGAGCTTTAGCCTTTTTTTTTCAGTCTCTCACTCAAAGACTGATATACACCTTGCTACGTACTCCCAATTGCTCTCCCTCTAATGAGACAGTCTGCTCCCTCCCTCCACTCTCTTTTTTTTGTGTCCACTTCATGAGCTTCTAACCCCCTCTACCTGCTCATCTGCCCTCCAGGCAGGAGATGTCAACATAGTCTCAAGTGTCCACCTGATCGCAGAAGCTCACTCCTCACCAGCATCCCTCTCCATCCCATTGTCTAGTCCAATCCATGTCTGAAGAATTGGTTTTGGGAATGATCCTGTCCTGGGCCAACAGAAGGTCTGGGGGCCATGACCACCGGGGTCCTTCTAGTCTCAGTCAGACCATTAAGTCTGGTCTTTTTATGAGAATTTGGGGTCTGCATCCCACTGCTCTCCTGTTCCCTCAGGGGTTCTCTGTTGTGCTTCCTGTCAGGGCAGTCATAGGTTGTAGCTGGGCACCATCTAGTTCTGGTCTCAGGCTGGTGTAGTCTCTGGTTTATGTGGCCCTTTCTGTCTCTTGGGCTCATAATTACCTTGTGTCCTTGGTATTCTTCACTCTCTGTTGATTGAGGTGGGCTGAGACCAATTAGTGCATCTTAGATGGCCGCTTGCTAGCATTTAAGACCCCAGATGCCACTCTCCAAAGTGGGATGCAGAATGTTTTCTTAAGAGATTTTATTATGCCAGTTGACTCAGGTGTCCCCTGAAACCATGATTCCCAAACCCCTGCCCCTGCTACACTGGCCTTCGAAGCATTCAGTTTATTCAGGAAACTTCTTTGCTTGTGCTGACCTCACCTTTATTGTGTGTTGTCTTTCCCACAGTAGTTCTTATCTACTATCTAATTAGTGAATACCTCTCTCCCACCTTCCTCCCTCCCCCGTCTCGTAACCATCAAAGAATATTTTCTCCTCTGTTTAAACTATTTCTCGAGTTCTTATGATAGTGGCCTTATGCAATATTTGTTCTTTTGCAACTGACTAATTTCACTCTGGTAATATCACTTTTTTTTTTTTTTAATATCACTCAGCATAATGCCTTCCAGATTCCTCCATGCTATGAAATGTTTCACAGATTCCTCACTGGTCTTTATCAATGCGTAATATTCCATTGTGTGAATATACCATAATTTATTTATCCATTCATCCATTGATGGGCACCTTGGTTGCTTCCATCTTTTTGCTATTGTAAACAGTGCTGCAGTGAACATGGGTATGTGTACATCTGTTCGTGTAAAGGCTCTTATTTCTCTAGGATATATTCCAAGGAGTGGGATTGCTGAATCATATGGTAGTTCTATTTGTAGCTTTTTAAGGAAGTGCCAAATTGATTTCCAAAGTGGTTGTACCATTTTTACATTCCCACCAGCAGTGTATAAGTGTTCCAATCTCTCCACAGCCTCTCCAGCATTTATTATTTTGTGTTTTTTGGATTAACGCCAGCCTTGTTGGAGTGAGATGAAATCTCATTGTAGTTTTCATTTGCATTTCTCTAATGGCTAATGAGTGTGAGCATTTCCTTGTGTAGCTGGTAGCTACATGAATGTCTTCTTTAGTGAAGTATCTGTTCGTATCTTTTGCCCATTTTTTAATTGGGGTATTTGACTTCTTTTAGTTGAGTTTTTGCAGTATCATGTAAATTTTAGAGATCAGGTGCTGATTAGAAATGTCATTGCTAAAAACTTTTTCCCAGTCTGTAGGTAATCTTTTTACTATTCGGGTGAAGTCTTTGGATGAGCATAGGTGTTTGATTTTTAGGAGCTCCCGGTTATCTAGTTTTTCTTCTGCATTGTTAATAATGTTTTGTATAGTGTTTATGCCATGTATTAGGGCTCCTAAGGTTGTCCCTATTTTTTCTTCCATGATCTTTATTGTTTTAGATTTTATGTTTAAGTCTTTGATCCATTTTGAGCTCGTTTTTGTGCATGGAGTGAGGTATGGGTCTTGAATCATTTTTTTGCAGATGGATATCAAGTTATGCCAGCACCATTTGTAAAAAAGCCTGTCTTTTCCCCACTTAAGGGTTTTGACTTTTTTTAAAGTGTTTTGGGGCCTTTGTCAAATATCAACTGCTCATATGTGGATGGATTTATGTCTGGATTCTCAATTCTGTTCCATTGGTCTATGTATCTGTTGTTGTACCAGCACCAGGCTGTTTTGACTACTGTGGTGGTTTAATAGGTTCTAAAATCAGGTAGAGTGAGGCCTCCCACTTTGTTCTTCTTTTTCAGTCAGTGCTTAGTCTTATTGTTTCCCCTTTGTAACTGACTTGTCTTTTTTCTTGAGCTGCTCTCATGATTCTTTCTTTGTTTTTGGTTTCGGCAAGTGTGATTATATCTTGTTGACTTTCTTTTGGGGATCTATCCTATATGGGATTTGTTGAACTTCTTGGATGGTCAGGTTTTTGTGTTTCATGATATTTGGAAAGTTTTCTGCTAGCAAATTTTCAATAATCTTTCTGTGATTTACATTTTCTCCTCCTGGAACTCTGATCATGCACAAATTTTTGCTCTTTATTGTGTCCCGCATAATTCTTAGGTTTTCATCGTTTTTCTTCATTCTTTTCTGTGATTTTTCCTCAAAGTGACTGCCACACATTTGTTTGCATCTCACTGATTCTGTCTTCCATTGTTTCAAATTTGCTCCTGAACCCTTCTATTGAGTTGTCCATTTCTGAAATTTTTTCACTTATCTCTTGGAAATCTAATTGCTTTTTTTGTATGATTTCTAATTTTTTTTTTTTTTAATGTATTGTTGTTTTATTACTTCCCTGAATTCTTCTTTTGCTGTGTCTGTGTTTTCCTTGATTTGGCTATTCCATTGATTTTTTTCTTTGTTTTCCATTATTTCGTCACTTTTTTCTTGATTTTGTCTTTTTCCTTGATCTCTTTCCTAATCTCTCAAAAGTGAAATCAAAACAAAACAAAACAAAAAAACATTGCCATTGGGTTGATTCTGACTCTAAGTGACTCTGATCTCTTGGAAAGCCCTAAATATCAGGCTTTTGAATGCCATATCAGGTAGTTTCAGTGCCTTTTCTTCTGCCAGAAGGTTATCTGATTCTTTATTTTGGTCACTTGCTGGAGCCATCTTATTCTGCTTTTTAAAATATGTTTTGATATTGTTTGCTGTTTCCTAGATATTAAAGTATTATTTTCTTCTTTTTTGGTTTTATGTTCATCTGTTTTGTTCTGCTTTTTTGTTTTATTTTAATATGTCAGGACAGGAGGTCTGTGTGTGGTTTGCTGCTTGCTTGTCTGTCGACATGATAACTCTCACCAACTCATTTGGGTGAGCAGAGCAGCAGCAGGAAGGGTGAGTCTGCTTCGTTGTATACTGTTTGGTTGACGTGGCTGATGGCAGACTAGGAGGGTGCTGTCTGCTTCCTGATGTTGGTCCCATCATATGGGAATGCTCACAGCCCCTCGCCAGATGGGCAGGGTTGTCAGATGGGGATTGGTATGGGCTTGCTTCCCACTGTTCAGCAGCTGGTGGAGTGGCAAGAGGGGAGGGGCAGTATGGGCTAAGTGTGGTGGTGGGCATGAGTGCTGGGCACTCTGGCTGTGGCAGCAGAGTTGTGGCCGGTGGTAAGGATGGGGAGGTGAACTACTGGGCTAGGTGGGAGGGAGAATGTAAAGTAAGGAGAGAGAAAGAAAGAAAAAAGAAAAAAAAGGGTGGCACAATGGGAAATGGTGGTTTGAGGTGTGGTGTACCTGGGAGCCATCAGGAAGGGGGTGAAGGTGGTGTATGGAACTAGATGAGAAGGAAAAAGAAAAGTTGGCAAAAAAGGAAAGAAAAATGAATAAAAAGAATTAAAAAATGGTGGCAATTTGGTGGTTGGTGGGTGGGGTTGGAGCAGACCCTGGGCAGTGGCAGGCCAGTGCACCTGTGGCACTCTATCAGCAGTGGTGCTGTGGGGGCTGGTGGGAAGGTGGTGGATGTGGCATACAGGGTTAAGTGAGAGGGAGAAAGAAAAGCAAGGAAGGAAAAAAGGGAAAAAAATGGCAGCATGATGGGGGCTGGTAAACAAGGGTGAGGCGGACCCAAGGACCAGTGTGAAGGGAGGGGAGGTGGCTTACTGGGCTAGTTGGGAGGGAGAAAGAAAAGAAAGAATAAAAGGGAAAAGAAAGAAAATAATGGTGGCATGGCGGGAGCTTGTGTGTGGGCAGGGCCAACTCTGGATGGCAGTGGGTCATTGGTCTCTGGTAACAGCAGTGCAGTGGGGGCTGGCAGAAGGTTAGGGAGGTGAAGGTCTGTGGGGTTAGGTGTGATAGAGAGGAAGAGAAGACAGAAAAAAAATGATGGTGTGATGGGAGCCAGTCAGCAGGGGAGGGTTGACCTGGGACAGTTGCGGGCCCATGGCTGTCAAGCCATGGCGGTGTGGAGGGGACTGTGGGAAGAGGGGTTGTGGCATATGGGACACATTTGGAAGGACAAAGAATAGGAATAATGAGGAAAAAATGGCATAGCAGGAGCTGGTGAGTAGGGGCAGGGCTGACCAGGGGACCCAGAGGAAGGGAGGTTAGGTGGCATACATGGCAAGGTGGGAGGGAGAAGGAAAAGAAAGAAAAAAAAAAAGAAAGAGAGAGAGAAAATAGTGGCATGGCAAGAATGGATGAGAGGGGTCGGGATGGACCTGGGGTGATGGTGGGGAGAGGAGGTGGCATACTGCGCTAGGTGGGAGGGAGAAAGAAAAAAGAAAAAGAAATGGTGGTGTAGTGGGAGTGGGCAAGAAGGGTGGGGAGGTGGCATACGAGGCTAAGTGGGAGGGAGAAAGAAAGGAAAGGAAGGAAGGAAGAAAGGAAGGAAGGGTGAGAGGGAGAAGAAGGAGGGAGAGAGAAAGGGAAGAAGGGTGAGAAGGATGGAGGGAGGGAAGAAGGGAGGGAGAAAGGTGAGAGGGACAGAGGGAGGGAGGGAGGAAGAAAGAAAAAAAGAAGCTGTGCAGGCAGTAGGGGGCATCTCATGCTTTGGGGGGATGCTAAGGGGGGTCCATATTGTGGACTCCAGCAATGGGGGCTTCTGGGATGGGAGGGTTCTTTCTTCTGCTCACCAAAAGGGTGAGAGGTGGGTAAGTGTGTCTTTGGTTACTAGGTGCTCTGTCTCCATGAAGTTACCTTCCCATACTTCCTGTCCGGGGTCGTTGCTGGTTGTGTTTCAAGATGAATTCTCCTCTCCATATGTCTCTTTGTTCTCTGTTTTCCATCAGTTTCTTCTTCCATTTGGTGTTTGATCTAGTTCTTTGTCCCTTTATTTGTTGCTTGGGATTGCAGGATTGACTTTTGTATCAGTTTTGCTTAGTTTTTTGAGTCTACTGCAGAGGGACAGCATGGTGCATCTCTCTAGGGTGCGATGTTGGTTCTGCCCCCAAGACAATTTCTTAATGTTGTAGTGGTCAGTTTGAGAACCACTGATCTAAAGGAATTCTATAAATTTTTGATTTGACAGAGTTTTACATTTTTTAGCCAGAAAGGATTAAAAGTTAATTTCTTTCCTACCTCTTAACAGGTGAGAGCTTGTGAAAGAAACACAAATAGTTATAGGCAAAAAAATAAAGACAGTATATTTTCTTTGCATATTATTTTATGTGAGAATAATGTAACGACTAACAAACTGTGAGTCACTTTTCTAAAATGTACCTTCCCAAAGGGTTAATTTCCTTCCCTGGGAAAAAATCTAGTTCAACACATCACTAGTTTCTTAGAACAATCTTTCTCTGCACTAAACAGCTGCACTAAAACTCCCTCAGCTTTAAGGGCAGTGGTTCTCGGTGTGGTCTCTGGAAAACTTGAAGTCTGTAAGTCGGTTCAACCTGCAAACGTGGGTGTATGAGTTTCCTAGGGCTACCATAACCAATTACCACAAACTGGATGGCTTAAAACAGCAGAATATATTCTCTCACAGTTCTGGAGGCTGGAAGTCTGAAATTATTTGTCAGTCTAGCTAGAGTTTCATCAATTTTATTGATTTTTTCAAAAGACCAACTTCTGGTTTCATTGATTCTCTCTATTGTCTTTCTATTCTCTATTTCATTTATCTCTGCTCTTTGTCATTTCTTTCTTCCTCATAGCTTTGCGCTTGGTTAGTTTTTTCTAGTTCCGCAAGTTTTAGAGTTCTGTTATTGATTAATGTTGGTGTTTTCTATTGTTGTTTTTATGTGCCATTGAGTCAGCTTTGACTCACAGCAACCTTATGTATAACGGAATGAAATGTTACTAGGTCCTGCGTCATCCTCACAATAATTACTATGTTTGAGCCCATTGTTGCAGCCACTGTGTCAATCCATTTCACTGAGGGTCTCCCTCTTTTTCACTGACACTCTACTTTACCAAGCATGATGTCTTTCTCCAGTGATTGGTCCTGCCTGATGACATGGCTAAAGTAAGCAAGATGAAGACTCACAATCCTCGCTTCTAAGGAACATTCTGGCTGTACTGCTTCTAAGACAGATTTGTTTGTTCTTCTGGCAGTCCAGGATGTATTGAATATTCTTCACTAACACCACTATTGGAATGCATCGATTCTTCTTTGGCCTTCCTTTTTCATTGTCTAGCTTTCACATGCATATTAGGCAATTGAAAATAGCATAGCTTGGGTCGGGTGTACCTTCGTCATTAAAATGACATTTTTGCTTTTTAACACTTTACAGATGTCATTTGCAGCAGGTTTGCCCAATGCAATACCGTATCATTTGATTTCTTGACTGCTGCCTCCATGGGCATTGATTCTTGTTCCAAGACAATAAAATCCTTGACAACTTCAATTTCTTCACCACTTATTATGCTGTTGTTTATTGGCCCAATTGTAAAGATTTTCATTTTCTTTATGTTGACATGTAATCCATACCGAAGGCTGTAGTCTTTTGCCTTCATGAGTAAGTGCTTCAAGTCGTCTTCACTTTTGGCAAGAAAGGTTGTATCACCTGCATATCTCAGGTTGTTAATGAATCTACTTCCAATCCTGATGCCACATTCTTCTTCATATTGCTTAGTTTCTAGGATTATTTGTTCTGCTGCACAAATTTTCCAGTTCTAAACCACACAATATCCCTTTGTTCTGTTTGAAAAATTGCCTCTTGATCCATGTACAAGTTCTGCATGAGCACGATTAGTGTTCTTAAATTTCCACCCTTCTCAATGTTATCCATAATTTGTTATGATCTACACCATCAAATGCTTTTGTGTAGTCGATAAAATACAGATAAACATTTTCCTGATATTCTCTGTTTTCAGTCAAGATCATCTGACATCAGCAATGATATCAGTTGTTGCATGTCTTCTTCTGAATCCTGCTTGAACTTCTGGCAGTTCTCTGTCAATGTATGGCTACAGTCATTTTTCAGCAAAATTTGGCTAGCATGTGATATTAATGATGTTGGCACTTACTGCTATGAATTTCCCTTTAGGCACTGTCTTCACGGAGTCTTGTAAGTTTTGGTATGTTGTGCTTTCAGTTTCATTTGACTCTAAGTATTTTCTGATTACTCTCTTCATTTCTTCCTTGACCAATTGGTTGTTTAATAGTATGTTATTTAATTTCCACATATTTGTGTATTTTCTAGTTTTCCTTCTGTTATTAATTTTATCCCATTATGGTCAGAGATTATATCTTATATGATTTCAATCTTTTAAAATTTGTAGAGACTTGTTTTGTGACTTAACATATGGTTTACCCTGAAGTATGATCCATGTGCACTAGAGATGAATGTGTATTTTGCTGTTGTTGGGTGGAGTGTTTTAAATGTGTCTGTGAGGTCTAACAGGTTTATAAAAACAGGTATATAGTGTCATTCAATTCCTCTCTTTCCTTATTTATATTTTTCTAGATGTTCTGTGCATTATTGAATGTCATGTATTAAGTCTCCAAGTATTATTGTAGAACTGCCTGTTTCTCCCTTTACTTCCGTCAGTGTTTTGTTTATATAATTTGGAGTCTGATTTTACGTGTATGCATATTTATAATTATTGTATCTTCTTGATTAATTGACTCTTTTTTTTTAATTATATAATGTCCTTCTCCATCTCTTATAACAGATTTTGACTTACAGTCTATTTTGCCTGATATGGAAATTGCCACCCTAGCTCTCTTTTGGTTACTATTTGTATGGAATATTATTTTCCCCATCCTTTCATTTTCAACTTATGTGTGTCCTTGGGTTTAAGATATGTCTTTTAGACATCGTTTATTTGGACCTTGGTTTTTTAACCATTCTCTATTATTTACTCAGTAATGGTAAGCCCCTGGACCACCCACCACGGCTGAATGCCATTCCTCACCTTTGCACCTCATTAACTCCATTTTACCTTTAGGCTCAGCTGTGGCTTCAACAGCTGTGACTCCTGAGAAGAGGAAAATGTGAGTCCCCAGGACTCCGACTATACCCAGGGCACTCATCAGCTTTTCTACTTGCTGTACTACTTTGAATTTATCTGTTTTGTGACTGATTTCTCCTTCGTGCGAAACTTTCTTGAGGGTCGGGAAGGTATCTTGCCCATTTTTGTATTCCTAGTGCTACCACAGGTCCTGGTATACGGTGAGGAGTCAATGAATGCTTCTTTAACTAAGGATGGTTGATCCCTCATCACTGCTCTGATCTGCATCCTTACACCCTTCCTCCCCCAACAATGGCTGCCATTCCAGCCATTGCGTCTCTGAATGGGTCCTTCCATCTCATCTGGATCTGCAAGGGAAGGCCAGCATGTGACCATGCCTGCTTCCGCTCCAAATGTAAGCATCAAAGGACATGGCTTCTGTAGAAAGAAAGTAAACTTTAGTAGTATACATATAGGTTGAAAGTGAAAGGATGGGAAAAGTGTATCTGTGGAGATAAGGTATACTCTATTCTTTTATTTGGCCCAGGAGTAATACTACTTTCCTTATAAAGTATGCATTCACTCCTACCTACAGCTCAACAATAGTTTATCTGGCCCCTGCAGGGGTTTCTGTTTCAGTCAGGATTCTTTTGTTACAAGTAACAGAATTCTAACTCAAACAAGCTTAAGGAAAATAAACTTCTTTGGTTTACTTCACTGGGTAGGGCAGGGTGATGCCAGAAGTGACCAAAATCAGGGACTTTGAGCTGCCAGGTTGTTCTCTCTCTCACTGACTCTATCTCACATCTCCACCTGCTGTCTCAGCTTCTCTACATATCTGTCCTACTCCAGACAGCCTTCATGCAGAGCCAGGGATAGGGCCAGAGCCCCAGGAAATCTAGGCTCACTTCTTTTTTTTTCTTTTAATTAATTAATTTTTGTTGTTGTTAGGTAATATATACAGCAAAATATACAGGAATTCAACAGTTTCTACATGTACAATTCAGTGACGTGGATTACGTTCTCCGAGATGTGCAGCCATCTCACCCTCTTTTCTGAATTTTTCTTTCCCCATTAACATAAACTCACCATCTCCTAAGGTTCCTATCTAATCTTTCCAGTTGCTGTTGTCAATTCGATCCCATATACATAAAAGAGCACAATGCTCAATGCAGGTATTGTCCTTACTAGTACGGTAAGTGGGTTTTTTATTGTTTGGTTTTAAAAAGACTTTAGAGGATCTTTTTGGATTAAGGTTTAAAGATCTTCTCAGGGCAGTAGTTTTGGGGGTTCATTTATCCTCAATGGCTCCAGACAGACTGGATTGCATGAGAATTTGAAATTCTGTTCTGCATTTTAATCAGGATTCTCTTAGAGAGTCTTAGATCAAAATGTTCAGTAATAGTAAACAGGTACCACTAGGGTCATGTCTTAAAGTTCAATGCCAGCTGCAGTTAAAGGTTCTGGAATGGGCTCTGACTGGCCCGCCAGTGCTGGGGGTGGAGACACTGTGACTGGGCACCCTGCTAAAGTGACTTGCTATGAATGAACATTTCCCGAAGTGTGATTTTGGGCATACAAAATAATAGAAGCCAATTTTAGGGGGTACCAGTGTGTTATGGGTTGAATTATGTCCCCCCAAAATGTGTTGTAAATCCTAACCTCTATACCTGTGGTTATAATTCCTTTTGGGAACGGGATGTCTTCGTTAGGTTAATGAGGAAGGATTAGTGTAGGGCCTATCTTGAGTCAATCAATCTCTTCTGAGACATAAAAGAGATTAAACAAGCAAGCTGAGCAGAGAAGGGGTAAGATAGATGCCAAGACACATGGAGATCTCCAAGGAATCAGGAAGCAGAAGCTGAAGAGACAAGAACCTTCCTCCAGAGCACACACAGAGAGAAAGCATTCCCCTAGAGCTGGGTCTCTGCATTTGGACTTCTAGCCTCCCAAACTGTGAGAAAATAAATTTCTGGTTGTTAAAGCCATCCACTTGTGGTATTTCTGTTATAGCAGCACTAGATGACTAAGACAGTGACTATTGATTTGGTGCATGATGACAACCTGCACCTTGACAGCAGTAGACGTCTCTCCTGGGAAAACCACACCCATGCCTTACAGAAGAGAGCCACTGGCTGGGCCAGGGGATGTTCCTGTGCTTGTCTTCTAGAAGCCAGGTTGCAGATTGCTCTTGGTATAATTTTGGCATTTGTCTGCTTTCATATGGAAAGTTTTTTTTTTTTAATAACATAAAATTAAAAAAAAAATCCTATTTCTTTCTGGTGCTAAATGATGAATTCTGAAGTTGAGTTATAAAAATTTTAACAAAGATTTAACATTTTTGTTTGAGAGGAAACCAAGTTGCTGTAGTAAGGAATTCTAGTACTCAAGAGGCGATACCAAGAACTTTAATTTGAGAAAGATAGTGGCCCCTTTTGTAGGAAGCTTTGAGGCAGTTGGTTGGGAAAAGGAATAGGTTCTGGAAAGTTGTCATTTGAGCAAAAACAACTCCTTTCAAAGGGGGGCAAGTCTGTGATTGGGGCACATGTCCTTTCTCTCCTTCGTAATGGATACAAAGGTTCTTGGCTTTATAATGATGAAGTCCTAAGAGAATGTAGGTTTGGAAAACACCATTTAGTAAGGTTTATAGGTAGAAGCACTTTGGGCTGGTCTACACTGGGTATGGTTGTTTCAGTTTGACACTGGAATAAATGAGTAGATGAGTAGAGAGGCAGAATGGTAATGGGTTATGGGCTATAAGGAGGCCGGACTTAGCTGAATGAGAACTGTCCCAGATACCTGGAATTCAGACGTTTAGATCATTTTGGTAGGGCCTCAAGTGTAATCCACTGTTAGCAGCCTGGAAGCCCCTGAGCAAATATCACTTTGTGGTGGAAATTTGTTTTATGGGTCACAGAGTGTTCCATAAAGTAGAAGCCTTAAATTTTAAAAATAACACCAGGTGATGTGACTTGATTTCAGTGAAGAAGTTCAATATGTTTATGTATAAAAACGTGACAGGCTTTTTGTTTTATTTTATGCGTTTAAGGGTTTGGTCTGTCGTTTGTGTTTAGAGAGCCCAGCCTTGAACTGCCCAGTCTCTCCTGACACTTTCCTTGAGCCCCATAAAAGGGAGGCCCAATGGCTATCGCTCTGGAACAGTCTGAGGCAATGAGACATGCTCTGTTCTGTGCCACCTCTGAGTCCCTCTGACACAGCACTCTTAGCCCCCAGCTGGGAGAGGAGGATTCGGTTTTCTGGGTATCCACAAGCCGGCAGGCTGAGCAACTTCCCCCAGCTACAGAACATGCCATAACCTGCCTGGTGTCCTGACTCATGTTTAATGGATGTCTGGACAATGCTAGAAAGTACTGAAATTAGTGTGTTTCGCCCTTATCTTGTGAATCTAAGTTAAGACTCATTTGTCTAAAGACAACTCGCTTTTTTCTCTGCCCCTAGAAATAACTAGAAAATTTGTTCATAAGTGGACTATGCCTGAGCCCAGCACAGCAGGTACCTGCTACGTGACTGTGGGGAAGCCGCATTGGTTCTCTGGGCATTAGCGTCTTCACCTGTAGAGCAAGAGGGTTGGCGTGGTTGATACTGAAGGTCTGTTCTAGCCCTAAGTCAGGACTCAGCATGCAGGTGTACATACTTCTCATGGGTTAAATTATGTCCGCCCCAAAATATGTGTATCAACTTGGGTAGGCCATGATTCCCAGTATTGTGTGGCTGTCCTCCATTTTGTGATTGTAATTTTATGTTAAAAAGGATTAGGGTGGGATTGAACACCACACTTACCCAGGTCACATCCCTGATCCAATGTAAAGGGAGTTTGCCTGGGGTGTGGCCTGCACCACCTTTTATCTCTCAAGACAAAAGGAAACGGAAGCAAGCAGAGAGTTGGGGACCTCATACCACCAAGAAAGCAGCACAGGGAGCAGAGCACGTCCATTGGACCCGAGGTTCCTATGCCTGAGAAGCTCCTCGACCAGGGACTGAGGACAAGGACCTTCCTCCAGAGCCGACAGAGAGAGAAAGCCTTCCCCTGGAGCTGACACCCTGAATTTAGACTTGTAACCTACTAGACTATGAGAGAATAAATTTCTCTTTGTTAAAGCCATCCACTTGTGGTATTTCTGTTATAGTGGCATTAGATGACCAAGGTAATACTCAGGTTTCTTTTCTTCCTTTTAAAAAGCAAGCTTCTAAGAGTATTTTTGACAGACACAAGCCCCAGCCCATGGCCCTGTGCTGTCTGTTCTGACCATGGAGAGTTAATTGCCCAGCCCAGAGTCTGCAAGGAGAGGAATCTTTTACTTAGAATGTCTTTAAAAAACCTTCACTGTCAATAATTTTAAAAAATTGTGAATTAAAAGGTTTCTTTACTAAGTTTTAAAAGACATTCTAACAGAAACATTTACTGAAAAATATATGTTGTGATTTATATCAAGAGCATAGCAGTGCGGTTATTTATTTGTGGGAGTTTCCAGTGTTTTCTCTCCAGGCACCTGTTCCTCACCCCTTTTTCACACCCAGTCTGCTGTGCAACTCCAGACTGTCTTTGGTATGGACCAAATTTTCTGATCTCAGGCCAGAATATCGATTTCTTAATGATAATAATATGTATTAAAAAATATGAAAGCTTAGTATTAAATTCTGTTTGAAACCACCAAAGGATCCTCGGGAGAAAGATGTGGCAGTTTGCGTCAGTAGAGATTACAGCCTTAGAAACCCTATGGGGCCACTATGAGTTGGAATCGACTCCACGACAGTGGGTTATATAGCTTTAAACAGGAAAACTTTAAATAGAAAAATGTTTTAATGTAGTATTCAGGGCCAGCATCCATCTTCCGGACAGTTATTATTGCAGGAAAAATATACATATATCACATGATAGAGTTTATTCTCTAGAAGCTAATCAGGAAACTCCAGCTTGCAGGCCAAATCTGGGTTGTCGCTTGTTATTGTACTGCTATTGACCTAAGAATGCTTTTTACATTTTTAAATGATCACGTAAGCTCTTATGTAACATCCTTAAGTTTGCCTGTTGGCCTCCAAAGCCTAAAATATTTACTATCTAGCCAAGAAAAATTTTGTTAACCCTGCTCTGGGTGAAAGAAGGAATAGCTGTCTCGTGTACCATTTCAGCAACGCTTTAAAAAAATTATTTTAGATACTTTTTTTAAAAATTTATTTTGGGTTGCAACATACACAACAAAACATACATCCATTGAACAATTTCTACATGTACAGTTCGAAGACATTGGTTATGTATTTCACATTGTGTCACCGTTCTCACTATTTCTACCCATATTGTTTCATCACCGTTAATCTAGATTCTCTGCCCCTATAGTTCTCATCTGTGCTTTAGATTAATGGTTGTCAATTTGGACTCATGTAGACAATTCGTTATAAAAGTGCAATGTTCCAGGCAGACATTCTTTATTAATTGAGCTAAATTGTTATTTAGTTTAAGGATGGCTTAATGGGATAGTTTCAGTTTAAGGTTTAAAGATTATTTTCAGGCAATAGATTCAGGGGTTCCACCAGTCTCAATGGATCTAGTAAGCCTGGTTTCCATATGAATTAGAAGTGTTATTCCGTTATCTTCCTCCTTTGATTAGGATCCATATATTGAGTCCTTCATCAAAACATTCAGTAATGGTAGCTGGGCACCCCATCCATTTCTTCTGGTCTCATGGCAAAGGGGATGGTTGTAGTTCAAGGAGGCAGTTAGACCCTCAGTCCATATCCTTCTCCAATTCCTGAGTCTTCTTCTTCCTTGGATTCCTTGGATTCCATTCAGGAGAATGGAAACCAGTTGTTGTATCTTGAAAGCTTTTAAGACCCCAGGCACTACTCACTGAATTAGGAGGTAGTACAGAAACTCTAAAAACAATGTTGGGCCAATATACTGGATAGACCCACAAAGCCCTGACCCTAAAACTTCAAACCAAGAACACTAGTCCCATGAGGTGTTTGGTTGCCCCTAAGTAGTATCAGCCTTCAGTATGGATCGCACGTCAACAAAAAGAAAACAAATATCCTTAAAACTGGACCAATAAGCAACATCTTGATAAACGGAGAAAATATTGAAGTTGTCAAGAATTTCATTTTCCTTGCACCCACAATCAATGCCCATCGAAGCAGCAGTCAGAAATCAAATGATGCATTGCATTGGGCGAATATGCTGCAAAAGACCTCTTTAAGTTAAAAAACAAAGATGTCAGTTTGAGGATTAAGGTGTGCCGGTCTAAGCCGTGGTATTTTCATTCACCTCATATGCATCCGAGAGCTGAACAATGAATAAGGAAGACCACAGAAGAATTGATGCCTTTGAATTATGTTGGTGAAGAATATTGAATATACTATGGACTGCCAGAAGAACGAACAAATCTGCATCGGAAGAAGTACAGCCAGAAGGCTCCTTAGAAGCAAGGATAGTGAGACTTTGCCTCATTTGCTTTGGACATGTTATTAGGAGGGACCAGTCTCTGGAGAAGGACATCATGCTTGGTAAATTAGAGAGTCAGTGAAAAAGAGGAAGACCCTAAATAGGATAGATTGACACAGTGCCTACAACAATGGGCTCAAGCATGGCAATGATTGTGGGGATGGCACAGGACCAGGAAGTGTTTTGTTCTGTTGTACATAGGATCATTATGAGTCAGAACCAACTCGATGGCACTTAACAACAACAATAACAGGCAGAATCAATAAACGCAGCTTTTTCTGGGGAGGAGAGGGGCTGTTATTGTCTTTGTAAAATTATATAAAATGCTTTATTTGCCATTTCACCTTTTTTTTTCTGGTGCACAGCTTAGTGATAGCAGCTGCATTAGTCAAGTTGTGTAACCATCACCTTTAGTTGATGCCAATTTTCCCATCACCATAGACAAAAGGTCACTACTTTCCAGAGAATAATTACTCCTCTCCCTTCCCCTCCTGCCCCTGGTAACCACTGGTAACCATTGGTTTTTGTATAATTACCTATTTTTGTTATTTCGTGTAAGTGAGATCATACAGTGTTTGTCCTTTTGTGATTGATTTATTTCACTCAGTATATATCTTTGCGGTTCATCCATGTTGTAGCATTATCAGGACTTTAATTTTTAAGTCTGAGTGGTATTCCATTGTATATATGTACCACATTTTTTTCTTGTTCAACGTCTTTATTATATATCTTGAAAAACCATTAAAAACTCTAGAATTCAGCATTATCAGTGTGTTAACCGAAAATCCACTCTATTCCTAATTAATTAATTAATACAATTAAACAAATATTGGATGAACCAGACTTTGTGCTAGAACTATCTTTTTTTGTGTGTGTGCTTTAGGTGAAAGTTTACAGCTCAAGTGAGTTTCTCATATAAAAATTTATACACACATTGTTATGTGACCCCAGTTGCTATCCCCATAATGTGACAACACGTTCCTCCTTTCCATCCCGAATTTCCCTTGTCCATTCAACCAGCTCGTTTCCCTTTTTGCCTTCTCATCTCGCCTCCATACAGGAGCTGCCCAGTTAGTCTCATACATCTACTTGAACTAAGACGCACACTCTTCAAGAGTATCATATTATGTCTTATACTCCAGTCTATTCATGTACCACATTTTGTGTATGCATTCATCTGTTGATGGACACTTGGGTTGTTTCCACCTTTTTGCTATAATAATGCTGCAGTGAACATCAGTGTACACATGCCTGTTCAAGTCATTACTTTTAGGTTCCTAGTGTATATACCTAGGAGTGGAATTGCTGGGCCATATGGTAGTTCTCATCTCATAGTGACCCTATCGACGGCAGTGGGTGGTTTATGGTAGTTTTATTTCTAATTTTATGAGGAATCATTATACTGTTTTCCACTATGATTGTACCATCTTACATTCTCAGCAGCAATGGATAAGAGTTCTGGTCTCTCCACATCCTTGGAACATTTGCTATTTTCTGTTTTTTTGATCATTGTCATTCTAGCAGGGGTGAGGTGGTATTGCATTGTAGTTTTGATTTATATTTTGGAGCCCTGGTGGCACAGTGGTTAAGAGTTTGGCTGCTAACCAAAAGATTGGCAGTTTGAATCCACCAGGTGCTCCTTAGAAACCATATGGGTCAGTTCTACTCTGTCCTATAGGGTAGCTATGAGTCAGAAGTGACTTGACAGCAACAGGTAATGGCTAATGGAAGGAGCCCTGGTAGCGTAGTGATTAAAGCTCGTGGCTGCTAACTGAAAGGTCTATGGCTTGAATACACCAGCCACCCTGTGGGAGAAAGATGTGGCAGTCTGCTTCCATAAAGATTATAGCCTTGGAAACCCTATGGGGCAGTTCTACTCTGTCCTGTAGGGTTGCTGTGAGTCAGAATTTACTTCATGGCATGGGTTTGGTTTTGGGGGAATGTCTAATAAGGATAAGCATCTTTTCATGTGTTTGTTGGCCACTTGAATATCCTCTTTGGTGAAGTGTTTGTTCATGTTCTTTGTGCATTTTTTGAGTGCGTTATTTGTCTTTTTATTGTTAAGTGGTAAAGGGCAGCAATGCCTTTTGAGAGGAATGTGTAGAGTCACCCTGAAGTTACTTAGTATTATAAACATTGGTAATAAAAAAAGAGTGAGAAAAGTTTATTCAAATGATATACCAGCACTTATGTTTATAAAGGTATCTGACTATGACATTTTTCAGATTGTTTTCTTGGTGTGATTCAAAGTCCTAAGGTCAGGAATTATTCCATTTAGGAAGCAAATAAGAAGAAAATAAGGACATGTTAAATAAAAATACAATTAAAAAAAATGCTATTAAAGAGAAGTTTATCAGAAGACCTTGACTTGAATTACTGTGTGGTGGTGGTGGATGGATAAACTAATTTTACAGCAGCCTGGACTATTTTAATGCTTCTAACTCCAAACATAAACTTGTTTCTCTCTCAGGCTCACGTCCTGTGTTCTGTTTATAGGAAAACTCCCCTGGAGTGCCACAGCTTTGTCCTGGTCAAGGTAAACAGTGGTGCTTTTCTAACTGGGAAACAGATAAGATGTATCTCCATTGGTTAAGGAAGACTTGGAAATGAAAGACTCCCATCTATTGAATGCTATTCACGGAGCCAAGAGAAATAGATGGAGCATCAGGCTTTACAAAGGGAGTTCACAGTAGTCTCTGATAGGATGGAAAAATATCTTTGAAAGTTTCAAAACATAGATAAGATTAATTCATTTGTATTTCTTGCAAATGACTCTTGAAACAATGAAAAGCTCTGCCAGGTTTTAGGCCAGGCAGGTTTACAGCAATACCACCACCTACTGGCTCAATGGAGGAAGGCTATTCATGTCAGTATTTCTTTTATAGAAAACTATGATAAAAATAAACCACCTGGGAGAATGGCGCAAAGCTCTATTACTTCAAAATTCAGTCTTTCTTCTTCCTTCCTTTCTCTAAATGTGCCTTTATGTGTGACTGTAATTTTTTTTTAATAATTTTTATTGAGCTTTAAGTGAACGTTTACAAATCAAGTCAGTCTGTCACTTATAAGCTTATATACACCTTACTCCATACTCCCACTTAATCTCCCCCTAATGAGTCAGCCCTTCCAGTCTATCCTTTCGTGACAATTTTGCCAGTTTCTAACCCTCTCTACCCTCCTATCTCCCCTCCAGACAGGAGATGCCAACACAGTCTCAAATGTCTACCTGATACAAGTAGCTCAATCTTCATCAGCATCTCTCTCCAACCCATTGTCCAGTCCCTTCCATGTCTGATGAGTTGTCTTCGGGAATGGTTCCTGTCCTGGGCCAACAGAAGGTTTGGGGACCATGACCACCGGGATTCCTCTAGTCTCAGTCAGACCATTAAGTCTGGTCTTTTTATGAGAATTTGGGGTCTGCATCCCACCGATCTCCTGCTCCCTCAGGGGTTCTCTGTTGTGCTCCCTGTCAGGGCAGTCATTGGTTGTGGCTGGGCACCATCTAGTTCTTCTGGTCTCAGGATGATGTAAGACTCTGGTTCATGTGGCCCTTTCTGTCTCTTGGGCTCATAGTTGTCGTGTGACCTTGATGTTCTTGTTCTTCATTCTCCTTTGATCCAGGTGGGTTGAGACCCATTGATGTATCTAGATGGCCGCTTGTTAGCATTTAAGACCCCAGATGCCACATTTCAAAGTGGGATGCAGAATGTTTTCATAATAGTATTATTTTGCCAATTGACTTAGTAGTTCCCTTAAGCCATAGTGACTGTAATTTTTTGATATGAATCGTTATGTTTGGCCATCACATACAACTTCAAATAATTTCCCATAGAGTTATGAAAATTATGAATCTTTGAGGTACTAATAATACTTTTGCAAATACCCATTTCCCACTTTTTTGTCTTTTCATTTTAAAAATAGACCCATAACGGAGACCTGTTAAGGAAAGGAGGCTATAACTTAAATTAGCCAATTGTGTCTTAGGCAGCATTCGTTAAATGTTTGGTGGAAGGGAAGTTTAAACCTACTGGTTAAAGTAAGGCTCTGATTATTGATTCACTGTACTTTAAATCCATTCTTCATTGACATAGAAGATTATTATTTTAATCAAGGCACACCGATTTAATCACAAAGGTTCTGATGTTTCTATCTCTATTTACCCTATTATTGAAAACATTTACTGGAAGACAAATGTGTTTGAGCCACACATTTGATTTTGGACAGTCAGTTTAACCAAACATTTTTGCCATTATCTTTGCAATATGGCTGCATTAACATGACTTTTGCATTAGTTTTTTAATAGAATGCTTGCCAACAATGGGAGCTGCCTGGAAGAAATACATATAAGATACATTTGTGCATTTATAATGGGTCAAATGCCTTACAAAATGGGAGTTGATTTAGGGAAATACACATGACAATATATATCAACTTAACTATCTAAATCTGCCCCAGATGACCACACTGCACTTCACTTTGCCAACCACTGTAACTTGAAATGTAGCAGATATGCCAAAAGATAGGGAATTCTTTCTTCCTAGACAGGATTTTAGAATTGCAAGCTAAGTAAAAAAAGAACTAAGAGCAATATAACATTAAAAACCTATTAATTATAAATTTAAGGTGCCTGGGTGGTGCAAATAGTTTGCACTTGACTACTAATCTAAAGGTTGGAGGTTTGAACCCATCCAGTGGTACTATAGAAGAAAGGTCTGGCAATTGGCTTTTGTAAAGATTACAGCCAAGAAAACCCTATGGAGCACTTCTATAGCACATGGGGTCACCAGGAGTTGAAATCGACTCAATGGCAACAGGTTAATTATAGAGGTTAGACCTGAAAAGAACTGTTTTAATAATGGATATTGGGGGTAGATAACTAAACGTATGTCTGTGTGAGCACACAGATCAAATATTTTGGTTAAAAATACATTTTGGTTCCTATCCATAGGGATACACAGCTTATTTTCATCAATCTATCTTCTTGGACTCTAAGTAAGTTTTGGGATTCTTGGAGAACAGCCCAGGGTTTCTTACTTAGGGGTTAAAGTCTAGTTGTAGTACTTGGCGTTTATACTTCTTTACCCATTAGTTCAAACTGCATCTCAATGAAATTATGGCGTTGACAGAGTTTTTGAACTAAGAGATATCATACTAATTGCCTGATCCACCCGTCTTTTGTTGGGGAAGTGGAGGTCCTGCATGGCTAAGTAAGTTGCCTAAAGTATCAAAACTTGTTACTGAGTCGGACTAGGGTGTAGGTTTAAGTAAGTAGTGGGTGCTTGGAATCTACTTCCTGATTGAATGACTGAACTTCTTGACACTCACTAAAATTTTTGACTGTTGTTCATATATTAATTGCTGAAGATCATTCAAAAGTGGCCAGTAGTACCTCTACAGCAAACTGCCAAAAATTCAAGGCGGATTCAAAAGAGGATGTGGAACAAGAGATAGCATTGCTGATGTCACATAGTTCCTGGCTGAAAGCAGAGAATACCAGAAGGATGTTTAAACCTGTGTTTTATTGATTATGCAAAGACATTTGACTGTGTGGATCATAACAAATTATGGATAACATTGATAAGAATGGGAATCTGAGAACACTTAATTGTGCTCATGAGGAAACTGTACATAGACCAAGAGGCAGTCTTTCGAACAGAACAAGGGGATACTGCATGGTTTAAAGTCAGGAAAGGTGTGCGAGGTGTGCGTCAAGGTTGTATCCTTTCACCAGACTAATTCCATCTGTATGCTGGGCACATAATCCCAGAAGCTAGACTATATAAAGAAGAATGAGGCATCAGGATTGGAGGAAGACTCATTAACAACCTGCGTTATGCAGATGACACAAGCTTGCTTGCTGACAGTGAAGAGTACTTGAAGCAATTACTGATGAAGATCAAAGACCACAGCCTTCAGTTTGGGTTACACTTCAAAATAAAGAGAACAGAAATCGCCACAACTGAACCAATAAGCAACATCATGATAAACGGAGAAAAGATTGAAGTTGTCAAGGATTTCATTTTACTTGGATTCACGATCAATACCCATGGAAGCAGCAGTCGATAAATCAAAAGATGCATTGCATTGGGCAAATCTGCTGCAAAGGACCTCTTTAAAGTGTTGAAAAGCAAAGATGTCACCTTGAAGACTAAGGTGTGCCTGACCCAAGCCATGGTATTTTCAGTCTCATCATATGCATGTGAAAGCTGGACAACGCATAAGGAAGACAGAAGGAGAATTGACATCTTCGAATTGTGGTGTTGGCGAAGAATATTGAATATACCATGGACTGCCAAAAGAATGAACAAATCTGTCTTGGAAAAAGTACAGCCAGAATGCTCCTTAGAAGCAAGGATGGAGAGACTGTGTCTTATATGTTTTGGACATGCTGTTAGGAGGGATCAGTCCCTGGAGAAGGACATCATGCTTGGTTAAATAGAAGGTCGGTGAAGAAGAGGAAGACCCTCAAAGAGATGGATTGACACAGTGGTTTCAACAATGGGCTCAAGCAGAACAATGATTGTGAGGAGGGTGCAGGACTGGGTACTGTTCTGTTCTGTTGTACATGCGGCCACTATGAGTCAGAACCGGCTTGATGGCACCTAACAACAATAAGAACGTGTGATTTCAAGATTAGGGTGTTGATTAAAAAAATGAGTTCATAATTAGACCTTAACATTCCATACAACTATTAGATCTGCTTAAGGATAGGGAAAATGTATGGCTGCTGATGGGTAAGAAAGAGGAGTAAACGATAGAAAAAGAGTAGACATCTAAGTCATGCCTCCTGTGCTTAGTATGACCCTTTAGAGCAATTACCCAAAACATGGTCAATCATTTGTTTGTTCATTGATTCATTCTGCATCTGCTGTGTTTATCAGGTTCCCATTATGGTAAAACTTTGTGCTAAATAATACGTCTAAAGAGAAAAGAGGAAAGATTGAATAGAAGCTGTTTTTTTTTTTTCTCTCTCATTTTATTTTGCTTCTTGTGGGTATTTTTAATCCCCGTTTTGAGCAGATCAGACTCTGAGTTTCCTTGCCTTTTTCTGCTTCTCAGGGCCATTTTCCAGGGCATCTTAGGGCTGAGAATCAATTTAATTAAAAAAAAATTTTTTTTTTAAATTTTGTTGAGAATATACACTATAAAACATACACCAAGTCAACAGTTTCTACAGGTACCGTTTAGTGGCATTGATTTTATTCTTCAAGTTGTGCAACCATTCTCACACATTTACTAATGAGGACTTCTGAGACATCTAGTTGCTTTTAGAGAAAAACTGGATTCATGGATTAAATTGTGTCCCCCCCCCAAAATGTGTGTCAAGTTGGCTAGGCCATGGTTCCCAGCATTGTGTGATTGTCCACCATTTCTTCATCTGATGTGATTTTCCTGTGTGTTGTAAGTCCTATCGCTATGATGTTGATGAGGTGGGATTAGTGGTAGTTATGTTAGTGTGGCAGGACTCAATTTATCAGATTAGGTTGTGTCTTAAGTCAATCTCTTTTGATATATAAAAGAGAGAAGTGAGTAGACAGACATGGAACCTCATACCACCAAGACAGCAACGCAGGGAGCAGAGTGCATCCGTTGCTTCTGGGGCTTCTGCGCGGAGAAGCTCCTAGTCCAGGGGAAGATTGATCACAAGGACATTCCTCCAGAGCCAACAGAGAGACAAAGCCTTCTCTTGGAGCTGACACCCTGAATTTGGACTTCTAGCCTACTAGACTGTGAGAGAATTAACTTCTGTTTGTTGAAGCCATCCACCTCTGGTATTTCTGTTATAGCAGTACTGGATAACTAAGACAGCTGACATGCTATATTTTCATGTTAAATTAATGTGGGATAGCCAATGTATTTTTACCTCAACCTTTTAAATACATGCGGTGAGCCTTTGTTTTTTTCCTTCTCACATGTGTGCTTTAATAATAAGATTCATTTTGAATGCTTCAAAGCAGTGACGATAATTTAGTGGATTGTCCATAGCCAAGTGGACAAGCATTTTCCCTTGTTTATCTGGGATTTTTGCTGTAACTCATCTGAATTTTTCATCTGGCACTTTGATGTTCACAAGTGTAAGTTTAGTATGAGAAGTATCAAGGGAATGAAATCATATAGCATGAAGATGTTGCCAATGTCAGCTGGAAAACTGCAAAGTACACTAAAATAATACATTTTTTTTATTGATACTCTTTCCTCTGATCCCCAAGTTATACTACAAAATTATATTAAGTTGAAAAGGAACTGTCAAGATTTAGCCCATGTGCCTCATGACGGCTCTTGAGAATGCTCAATAGGGTATTTGCAGAGTTAATATTTGCTTAAGAAATACCAACTGAGGGTAAAGGATTGGGGTGAGGAGTTAAGACAGTTGAATCATACTAGCACCACGTATGCAGAACGACAAGGACTGTTGGGCTTTCAGCTGCCCCTTGACTGGCTTAGGGCTCAGCAGTGTCACCTGGTGAACGTGGCCCAATGAGACCCATCAGAGGCTGACCCAGGATCACAGGGGTGGACAGCTGTTCACCTGTAGAATCCTGATGGCCTGCTGTGCTCACCAATGATGAGCTGCATGAGTGGAAGGTAGGCAGGGGCAAGTGGCCAGAGCAATGAGGAAGCTCTGGGCCAGGAGGGCCACTGCTATCCCTGTCCCCTCTCAGATGCCCACGGCTTGACCATTGCTCCTGTGCACCTCCCAGAGGCTGTGAAGATGCAGCACTGGCCATGCCTGCAGAAGGGTGAGGGGCTGTGTGTCTGGGAAAGGGGTCTGGCTCTTGGATGCTGGGGCAGTAAGTGAGGTGCCCTGAGATTTTACATTCTGGGACTTCTAGCAGCACTTGCCACAGCCTGAAAGTATCTGCTTACTCTTCTCCAGGTGAATGCAGGCTTCGTGAGAGCCATCTGTCACGTATACTGTTCTGTCCCCAGCACCTAGAACCCTGCCTGGCATTCCATAAGTGTTTGCTGAATGAACAAGCAAGTACAGGATAAAAAAAGGTCATGGTAAAATGGTACAACCTTTATGGAAAATGGTATGGCGCTTCCTTAAAAGGCTAGAAATAGAAATACCGTATAATCAGTAATCCCACTCCTAAGCATATATCCTAGAGAAATAAGAGATGTCACTTGAATAGACGTATGCACACCCATGTTCATCTCAGCATTATTCACAATAGCAAAAAGATGGAAACAACCTAAATGCCCATCAACAGAGGAAAAGATAAACAAATTATAGTACATACACACAATGGAATATTACGCAATGATGAAGAATAACGACGAATCCGCAAAGCATCTCACAACATGGATGAATCTGGAGGGCATTATGCTGAGTGAATGAAATAAGTCAATCACAAAAGGAGGCGTAATGTATGAGACCACTGTCATAAAACGTTTAAAAAAAAAGTTTACACACAGAAATTGACACTTTTTAGTGGTTACCAGGGATGAGAGG
Source organism: Loxodonta africana (assembly GCF_030014295.1). NCBI lineage: Eukaryota > Metazoa > Chordata > Mammalia > Proboscidea > Elephantidae > Loxodonta > Loxodonta africana. The sequence goes on from NC_087342.1 coordinate 40,693,240, forward strand.
AGGCAGGAGGGAAAACCGTCAACTAGATAGTAGACACATGTTAAGTTTGGTGAAGTGAAAGGCAATACACAATATGGGGGAAGTCAGCACAACATGACCACGGCAAAGAAAGACACCGTGAGGTACATAAGAATAAAAGGCAGCTACACTAAATATATACAACCCTGCTACAGTAGTAATAATAAACAGTAATTTACGAGTGGTTACTTAGGCAGATAGGTATGCTGAATAGGCATGGGAAGGCATATGGGAGTACGCCCCCGTGCGTGTATAGACTTAAGTCCTGGATATTTCTACATACATATTTATATGTGTTGCATGTATAGTCATATATACAATGAAGCACCCAGGAGGCACAGTCAGGGAAACTTCTTAGGCACATCCAAACACATCCAGGGACTGAGTTACTGGCCTGGAGGCCTGGGAACCATAGTCCCGGGGGACATGTAGGTCAATAACATAGCTCATAAAGTCAATGTTCTACATGTGTGGTATGAATAATTTAAATAATGGGTAAAAAGGAAATTTTTTTTGGTGCTGACTTGTGTTCCCGTTGTACAGATCCCAGCCCTCCACAGCACCGTGCTGAGTTAGCCTGCAGCAGGAAGCCGATGCAGGAGAGTCATGGACCTAAGCCCGGCTGTGAGGGGCAGAGGAGGTGACACCCTTAAGGTGCTTTGAAAGAACTCATAGTTTAGGGGGATTGATTATCTACTACTTGTCATCTGTAAAATATGCCATATAGATAAAGTATGTTCCAAGTTACTCTCTAAGGCCTGGGTCGTGACTAAGGCTGAAGATAAACAGCTCATTGTCACTGCTAGTCCAGCTTTGGAAAGAGTGGCCATGGAACCACCTCATGCAATGGTAGTGTTAGAAGAGCAATGACTCAAGTGCTGATAAGAATGTGAGGAGACAGGGTGTTGCTAACCGGAGTGCAAACTGTTACAGTCATTCTGGACAACCGTCGGTTTCTTTGTGAAATGAAACATGCGTCTGTCCTAAGACCCAACACCCCCGCTCTCAAGGTTGTGAAATGTGCAGCGCTCACAACTGTGGGCTGTGGCCCTGATTCAAGACCACAGAATGAGCTGCTGGACTATCTGGGAAGAGGGCCTCCTGCTTGCCAGTGTTTCAAAGACCTAAGTTCACCAGGGCCTATTTGCAGGAATGAAGGGAAAGTAGTCATACCATTAGGGAAATTCTCAGTCTACACACAAGATTGGTCACGTTGATTCCCAGAGGGGTCTGAAGCTCTGGGGTCTCCAGGAAGGAAGACGTTGGAAGAGGGTTGCATGGAGGAAGAGTGTCTGGAAGGGTGGGATAGTTACAGCCATAGCCCTGGGAGGCGGGTGATGGAAGCCCGTGTGTGCCTTTAGTGCGGAAGGAGTGGAGAAGCCTGCAGAGCATCTCTCTGTTGAAGGACCCAGGAGGCAGGATGCATCGGCAATGCTGACGCAGGGAGGGTGTCGATCATCTTTATCAAAGCTGTGTGGCCATGAGAATCAGTGCTAGCAATGGAAGCAACAGGCTGAGAGGTAGCAGGCTTCCTTATTTGGAAGTATTACTGGGCGGAAACCTTCCAGGACCCTTAGATGGTCCAGGAGAAGACAAGAAAGTGTAAGTTTGTGATCCTGGAATTCCTACCAAACTGCAGGTGGAGGCTTGGGCTAGTTCTGATTTCACCTGGAAAAGTCAAATTGAAAGGGCAGTGCTTGCACCATACATTGTGAAGCAGTACACGCATGCTGTACTTATTTCGACAACCATTTTCCTTATTGGATTGTGACTTTCTCAAGAGCAAGGTCCAAGCTGTATTCTGTTTTGGGTCCCCATGACTTGGCACAGGATCTGGTTCATAGTAGTTCTCAATGGATGTCAGCTGAAGGAGCAAACAAGGGTTGGCGACAAAGGCTTCAGGTGAATGTTGGGGAGACCTGAGAAAGTCCTACCCAAAACCAGTCCCACTGCCATCGAGTCAATTCAGACTCATAGTCACCCCATAGGGTTTTCAAGGCTGTAAATCTCTATGTGAACCAAATGCCACATCTTTCTCCTGCAGAGCTGCTGTTGGTTTCAAACCACCAACTTTTCAGTTAGTAGTCTAATGCTTTAACTGCTGCACCACCAGGGCTCCTTCTGAGACAGTCAGAAGCCAGCAAATGGACTCATAGACATCAAGGGCAATTCCCCAAGTCTCCCTTCCACCCTGTCTTTTCTCCTCTTTTTAACTGAAGAGTTTACAAAGAACAGTACACCCCACTCAGATATTAGTGATTCTAGGCCTGGTTCACAGAAAATCTCCCATCCAGTTTCCTATCTGTTCTCTTTTCTTTTCTGCCAACCAGATGCAGAGAATTTAGCGGAGGCCTCTGAGGCCTTAGCGAATGATAGAGCCAGCATATGCAAGAAGCCTGAGTTCCTGAATGACTGCACAGAGCAGAGTCCACACACTCCCCAGGACCCACTTTCAACTGTGACTTGAGGGTAAAAGTAAAATAAAACAAAGCAAAAGACCTTTGTTTAAGCCACTGAGATGTTGGGGCTTTTTCAGAAATTAGCTGTAGTTGGATACTTCCTTAAAATAAAAGATATTTATTTCAACCAGCACGCTTAAAGGGGAAATACAAAGTATTCCCATTAAAGTTAGGAACAAGGTAAGTATGTCCACAACTGCCATTATTATTTGCATTATTCTGGTGGTGCTAGCCAGTGCAATTATATAAGAGAAAGAAATTATGGATTTCAGCTATGCAGATGTTAAAACAAATTATAAAGTAACATTATATAGTATTGTGGGAGACGCTTGGCTCATGAGTAGACCCTAATATCTCTAGAGGTTTAATATTAATAAAGAAGACATGAAACTGGTGAAGAAGAAATGGATTGTAATAAATGATGCGAGAACAACTAGACAAACATCTGAAAAAAACTGGATCTATCTCTTAAATATTGTTGTTGTGTACTGTCGAGTTGATTCTGACTCATAGCGATACTATAGGACAGAGTAGAACTGCCCCGTAGTGTTTGCAAGGAGTGGCTGGTGGATTTGAACTGCTGCACTTTTGGTTAGCACCTGAACTCTTAACCACTGCACCACTAGGGCTTCTCTCTCAAATATTAAAAAAAAAAATTTTCAAATAATAGCACCATGTAAATTCCGAATCAACCAAAGCTTTAAATGTAAAAAAAAAAAATTAAACAATGAAAATAATTTAAGAGAGCATAAAAAAACCAACAACCACTGCTGTGGACTCATAGCGGTCCTATAGGACAGAGTAGAACTGTCCCCATAGAGTTATAAGAGAGCATAGAAGAATTTAAAAAATAATCTTGGAGTGGGAAAGGTCTTTCTAGTTGTGATACCAACCTCAGAAGTCATAAAATAAATAGTGTTAAATTTAAATGTATTTTAAAAATTCTGAAAGTTTCAAGAGCTAAAGGACAAAATCGGGAAATATTTAGAAATTACTTCACAAGCAAAGGCTTAATTTGTGTAATATTTAAATTATTTCTCATAAATCGAAAAAATTTCAACAACTCAATGGAAAAATGGGAAAAAGATATGAATAAGCAAGTCTCAGAAAAAAAGCAAATGCAAATAAATGACTCTTTCACAAAGCCTTTTACTATGGAAAACTTCAAACTTAAGCCAAAGCAGGCAGAATCGTATAATAGTATACTCTCACCAGAAATACCCTTTTTCACCTATCACATTGACAAAAATAAAAATATGTGACATACTTTTTTGGAGAAAATGTTGTAAAACAGGAGTCTCATACATTGCTGGTAGGAATGTAAGTCACAGTTTCTAAATTGCTTACAGTTTGAATTTGTTTCTGTCCATCAAAAGTATAAACACTTTGGCCCAATAATACCGCTTCAGGGATTTATTATGCAGACTTACTTGCACTTGTGCCAAATGACATATCTACAAAGTTATTTATTATAACAGGCAATGATTGGAAATTACTTAGATGTCCATGCTGTGCAGCTATGAAAAAAGTAAGGGAAATGTACTGATTTGGAGGGACCTCCAAAATACCTTGAGAAGTGAAGTGCAAAGTGCAGAAGAGTGTGTGACAGTGTAAAGCTCTCATTTGTATAACAAAAGCAAAGAAGAAAAAGGCTGGTCACAGTGCATGCCTGAGTGCCTCTCTAGAAGGAAACTGGGTAACTAAGGAATGGAATCCCTGGGTGGTGCAAACGCTTAAGTGCTCAACCACTAACCAAAAAGTTGGGCATCCGAACCCACCAAGAGGAAGAAAGGTCTGGTGATCTACTACCGAAAGGTCACAGCCTTGAAAACCCTACAGAGCAGTTCTACTATGCACTCATGGGGTCGCCACAAGTTGGGGGCTGATGACAACTAACAATAACAGCAATGGGGTGGGGAGGGGGAAAAGGCAGCAGAGAAATACAATGTTCCTTTCTGTACTCTTTTGAATTATATTTCATTTGTAAGTTCTACTTATTCAAACACAAAATTAAGTTAAAATTAAAAAACAAAGCCTGGCCACCACCACACTGTGGGATAGCATATGTTGACAGCAAAGCACAGCACTTGACTCTGTCAGCCAGTAGATACACTGATGATGGCTTTTTTCTTTGAGAATGAAAAAAGTGACTCATTTAAAAAATAACAACCTTTCAAATTAAAAGAAATTAGTTAGTGATCCCTGATTTTGGTTTGTAATTGTAAAGGATCATTATTCTGTGGAGAAAAAGTATGGGAACAGAAAAAAACAAAAAAAATGAAGGAAAGGCTTGACTTGTGTTCTGAGGATAGCTAGTGGAATGTGTTCTGTATTAGCATACATGCACACACACACACACACTCTCACACATACCACACCACACACACATTTTCTTTCTTGCTCATGCGCAGACACACACATCGTACCTTCCTTGCTCTGCTCCATTATCTCCACTCCTATCTTGACGAGTTGGTTCTCTTCCCCCATGGAATGAAACAAGACACTAATGGATATGAAAGCAAACACTGGACTAGAATATGCAGTTTTTAAGTGAATCTCAAAGTCCCTCAGCTGAGTTTTGGCACTTGAGAGGAGGCTCTGTTGATCAAACACCATGTGTTATGAGCTGCATTTGATTTTACAGCTTTCCAAAAAGCTGTCCAAATGCTCTCACCCACTTTGCACACAGGAATCGCCATCATCTCAGCATGTTTTCCCTCGCCAGCGGACCCATGCTTGAAGCCAGGTTCTGGGTGCCAAGAGGTCCGTTGCTCTGAGACAGGGACTGGAGAGGATGGTTAGCGATTCCTGGTTGTGGCTTCTGTCCTGTTCCATGACCGAGGACCACGATCACTACTCACTGCCCTTCCTGAGTCTCTCCTAAAAGTCTCTGTGGTACCAGAGTTGAGACGGCTTTGGGAGTGAGTGTGGATACATACAGGGCTTGGCAGCTTTATGCAGTTTACAGTGGACTTGGACATATATTTGTAAAATTTCATAACGCCCGTGAGAAGTAATGAATCTACACAATTTAGAAAGAAGGACTTCATATAGAAAACTGAATTGAGAACCACAGAATGATGCTGAGGCTGATTGACTGTGATCAATCATTAGCACTGGTGGTACCTATTGGTTCAAGTATTAATTGATCAACACATTTTTACTGAACCCTTACCATGTACCAGGCTGTGTTCGCAAACAAGAAAATCAAGGTCCATGCCCTCTTGAAGCTGATAATCTAACAAACGCAAGACTTACATTCAGTGTTAAATGTTATACTGAGCCTCCTAGATGGTGTCCTGCTGTGCCTCTTGGTGCCCTCAGGACCAAGGCACTCATTCCTCCAGCTGCCTGATAGCTCTCAGCTGAGAGCCCCTCTCTAAGTAGCCCTGGGCAGAAGATAGTGTAGGTCTAAGGTCTCACCCTTCCCTGGGGTAGCCCACGTCTAATGACTGATCAATCAGTCCTGGAGGAGGAAGGCCCAGCGTCCTCTGGAGGACCATTGACTCCAGAGGCCATTGTTGTGACCATATTGCAGTTCAGCTCCTCTCTTTGCCCAGCCCTGCTTCACTTCAACAGGTGTTGGTCCTGTGTGCAGTCCCAGGAAACCTCCTGCATGCCATCTTTGTCTCAGAGTCTGCTTCCCTAGTAATGTGACCTATGACAAGGCCACATACTGGTATATCACCTGCAAATGTAGATTCATTTCATCACTTATTTAACGTCTTTTGAGTACAATGCAAAGACATAGGCTCCCAACCAGGGCTGGGTTAAGGCATGTGAGGGCCCTAAACACTGATAATCTGTGATGCCTCCTCCTCTGCTTACTCACACATTCGAATAGTATATGTGAGTTAGGGAAACCCTGGTGGCATAGTGGTTAAGTGCTACAGCTGCTAATCTAAAGGTCGGCAGTTCAAATCTGCCAGGTGCTCCTTGGAAACTCTATGGGGCAGTTCTACTTTGTCCTATAGCATTTCTATGAGTTGGAATTGACTCGACGGCAATGGGCTTTTTTATGTGAGTTAGATATATGCATGTATATATATGTGTGTGTGTGTGTATGTCTTAGCTATCCATGAAGTAACTTCTTTTTAAATGAGACTATAATATTTGAACTCAAAAATGGTGTGTGCCATTTTAGCGGAATGAGATGAACTGGATTATAAAATTTTTAGTGGATACGGGTGTCTTAGTTACACTAGTACTAAAACCACTGCTATAATAGGAATACCACAAGTGGATGGCTTTAAAAAACATAAATTTATTGTCTCACAGTTTAGGAGGCTAGAAGTCTGAATTCAGGGCGCCGGCTGTAGGGGAAGATTTTCTCTCTCTGTCAGCTCTGAGGGAAGGCCCATGTTTCCTTTCAAAATATGTGGGTCTGACATTCGTTGGAGGTCTCCATGTGTCTTGGCATCAATCTCTTCCTGGGTCTAGGAGGTTCTCAGCACAGGGACCCTGGGTCCAAAGGACACACATCTCTTCCAGCTCTTCTTTCTTGATGATAATGTGATCCCTCCCTCTGTGCTCACTTCTCTCTCCTTTTATCCCTTGTAAAATAAAAGGTGATGCAGGCTGCACTCCAGGGAAACTTCTTTTATATCAATCATATCAGGACTATGACCTGAGTAAGAGTGGTGACTTAAATAAGGGTGATGCATCCCACCTTAAACTTACCTCATTAACATAACAGACATAACCTAATCCTCTTTGACATAACCTAATCCTACTTGAGAAACCCTGGTTGCCTAGTGGTTGAGAGCTACAGCTGCTAACCAAAAAGGTCGGCAGTTCGATTCCACCAGGCAGTCCTTGGAAACTGTATGGGGCAGTACTGCTCTATCCTATAGGGTTGCTATGAGTCAGAATCGACTTGATGGCAACGGGTTTGGTTTGGTTGGTTTGGAATCCTGCCTCGTTTACCACAGGCAGAGATTAGGATTTACAACACATAGGACAATTATATCGGATCACAAAATGGAGGTCAACCACACAATACTGGTAATCATGGCCTGGCCAAATCGACACATATTTTGGGGGGACACAATTCAATTCATGACCTTTCACTCTTTGTCCCCCCAAAACTCATGTTCTTGCCACAATGCAAAATACATTCACCCCAATCACATCATCTCAAAGGTCTTAAATCAACTCCAAGTCCAAAATTCTATCTGAATTATCTAAATCAAATATGGGTGAGATTTTAGCATATTCCATTCTGGGACAAAATTCCTCCTCATCTGTGAACCTGCAAAATTTATACTACAGGTTATCTGTTTCCAAAGTACAGTGGCGAAACAGGCACAAGGTAGATATTTCTATTACATATGGGAGAAATTGGAGGGAAAGAAGGGATAACAGGTACCACACAAGTCCATAACCCAGCAGAACAATTTACATTAGCTCTCAAGGCTTGAAAATAATCCTCTGTTCTCTGAGACCACCTAAGCAGTGGCCCTGCCCTCCAAATTCTGGGTGTTGGCCACACCCTGTGGATTTTGGGTGGAGTCCACTTGGCCCGGGGCTTCAGCTCCACCTTTCGGGTCTTTTGAGATGGCAACTCTGCCCACTTGGCTTTAGGCGGCCCCATTATCCTAGTCCATCTGAGTGGCAAGGACCATCAAGGGATGGTCCTTTTCTTTTCTTGGATGACAACAGATGTAGCTCTTTAAGCCTGTTTCCTACCCATAGAATTTCAAGAGGCAGACAGCATTCTTTCCTTTCATTCTTTCTCTGTTCCCTGAAGTCTGAGCTGATGGATTTTCTGCCGTGGTAGTTGGTTAGATCCATCAGTCACAGGCTTTATCTCTTAATTAATAAGGTAATTTATAAGGAACCTGACCAGTGACTAACAAAGGAGCATGAGGAGTGGCTTATAAAAAGCCCTGGAACACGGAAGCTCAGATTGGGCTTCCAGATTAGCAAGAGCCAAGAGGGATTAGTGTCCTTTGGACATGAAAGCCCTGGGCTAAAAGCCCTCCCTGAGCTGATTAAGAGCTGTGCCAGGGGAAACAGTGCAGTATAGGAGCAGAGCTGAGCAAAGCTGTACCAGACTGGAGCTGCACTGATGAAGAGCCGAGCTGAGAGATGGGCAGAGCAGAGCTGTCCTGAGAGCTGCTGGTGGAAAGCTGTGCCAGGATGTGGGAGTGGCTGGGAATAGCCAATGGGCATTTCTACCCCAAGAAGTGCCCTGCCGGGGGCATTTCTGCCTCAACAGCTGCACTGGCAGGGAGCATTTCTACTGCAGAGAGACATCATGGAGCATTTTCTTGTTGAAGCATTGGTGAGAGTGAACATCTATTCTTAGGAGGGTAAGCATGTCCCCTTGAGATGGTGAGGCTCCACGCTGGGACCCCCCCGACCCCGACCTTGCCTTATGCATATCTTCATTTGTATCCTTTTTTGTTATATTAAAATTGTTATTATAGATATGGTATTTCCAGTGAGCTCTGTGAGTTGTTCCAGTGGATTATCAGACCTAAAGGGAGTAGTGGAGCTGGCTGGTCTGAAGTGCAGGGAGCCACGTGGACCCCTGTGCTTTCAGCTGGTACTTGATTACCTAGCCCTAGGTGGCTAGGGGTGAGATAGAAGAGCTACATGGGAGCTGGGGTCTGTACTCGCTAGGGAAGGGGAGCTAAGGTTTCCAAATGACGCAGGTGGAATGGGTTATGTTACCCATCGTGCAATTTGGCATCAGAGGTGGGTGGTGTTAGTCTCCCTGGACTAGTTTGTGCAATTGTTGGTTGTGAACAGGACAGAATCAAATTTCTGCACACTTCTCCCATCTTCAGTTCGCTCAATGCGTCATTTAGATCAGGGATGGGCAAACTATGGCCCATGAGACGAATCCAGCCTGACGCCTGTTTAAGTTTTGTTGGTATACAGCCACACCTATTTGTTTATGTATTGTCTATAGATGTTTTTGCATTAAAACGGGCAAGTTGAGTAAATGTGACAAAGACTGTCAGGCCTGCAAAGCCTAAAATATTTACTATCTGCTCCTTTACAGAAAATGGTTCCTGACTTCTGACTTACATGATAAGCTTGCCTCTATTCTTTTATTAGATTGTTGCAATTAAGGTTATAGTTTTGGGCAATAATATCCTCATAAAACCCAATGCAGAAGTAGCTATTTATATCAAGAGGCAGTACTCAGTTCTGGGGGTGAGGGTGGGCAGTCATTCAAATAATTCAAAATGTGTTTACAGGTTATGCATTATGTTTATGGAGTAATTTAGGTCACTTCACACTAATAGATACTGGATGTTTAGACCTGAGGTAAAACCAGAGGCAACAATTTATAGGCTAAGTTACAATTTATCTAATTTTCACACTAATATTATGTAAAAGTGTTTTCTTGGTCTGTGACAAAAATAGACATTATTAAACAAAATTTTATTAAAAAATCTGCTAGGGACCCCCCAAATGAATAAGACACAGTTTCTGACTCAAAGTTTTGTGGAGCTAGAATTTGGGGTCCACTGTATTGGAATTCAAGGTGTCTCCAAACCTGCATGTATCAACTATTTTGTGAAAATCTTGGAATTCTTGGTCAATGCTATCTTAGTCAAATAGAACTGTTGAAACAGAAATACCACAAGTGGATGGCTTTAACAAACTAGAAGTTTATTCTCTCACAATTTAGGAGGCTAGAAGTCCAAATTCAGGGTACCAGCTCCAGGGGAAGGCTTTCTCTCTCTGTCAGCTCTGGGGGAAGGTCCTTGTCATCAGTCTTCCCCTGTCCTAGGAGCTTCTCAGCACAGGGACCTTGGGTCCAAGGGACATGCCCCCCTCCTGGTTCTGCATTCTTGGTGGTAAAAGGCCCCCCTGTCTCTGCTGGCTTCTCTCTTTTGTGTCTCAAAAGAGACTGACTTGAGACAAAATCTAATCTTGTAGATTGAGTCCTGCCTCATTAACATAACTGCCTCTAATCCTGCCTCATTAACATCATGGAGGTAGGATTTACAACACATAGGAAAATCACATCAGATGACAAAATGGTGGAAAATCAGACAATACTGGGAATCATGGCATAGCCAACTTGACACTTATTTTTGGGGGACACAATTTAATTCATAATGAATGCAAATAGTAGCCAGTTTGCCTTTCTTCTGTATTACTGTTCTGTAGAAAGCAGCTTCTATGGATGAGAGTGTTCAAAAAACAGGGGTCAAGAGAACAGGGCTCAGGAAAAAGAAGTTTTTTGTTTTTCTTTTTTTTAGCTTTGACTACACCCTCTGAATCAAGAGAGGGTATCATCCACCTGTCCATCCAACAAATATTTTCAGAGCATACCTTCTGAGTCCAGCCTCTATTGGCACTGGGCACACAGTGTGAAGAGGACAAACATGCTTCTTTCACCCTGTGACCTGCAGCCTAGCAGGGAAGATAACGTTACACAGGTGTGGTGAGATACAGAGAAGCACATGGATGGGAGCCCTATGGTAGGGACCTACGCTAAACGAAGTGCCAGGAAAAGTATGTTGGAGGAAACAGTATTTGAGCTGAGACCGTATTTGTGGGAACTAGGCAAGGCAAGAGGATAGAAAGAGAATTCCAGGCAGGACTAAGAGCAGGTACCAGGGATGTTATTAGAAGCTTGTGAAAAATGAAAACATGAAGTTGCCTTGGGTACACTGATCATGTATCTCTGAGTTATTTATTTCCTTTACAAACTTTGCCTTTCTTCTGTTTCTCTTTTAACCGCCAAAATTACTGGCCTGGGGTCCACATTAAAATGTTTAGATCATCTTGGTGATAATTTGTTATAGGAGGTAGATCAACACTCAGTTTGATCCCATTTGTTTAGGCAGCACAAGAGGAAGGAACACTTTCCTTCCCACCATCCTCCCACATAATTTCACAAGTAACAACGCAGAGAGACCAGTCTGTATTTGCCAAACTCTCTTATGATCTCCATCCTTATTCTGTATTAACCTATTTCTCCCTCCCCCAAAGCAGGAAACTTAGCTCTTATACTTCCTTTTACACATGACAACTTGTCCAGACATATTATATAGGAATTTAAAAATGCCTAGTTTCTTAAGTCACTCACAAAAGGACAAATATTGATCCCACTTATATGAAATATCTGAAATACGCAAATGTATAGAAGCCACAGTTTATTAGTGGGTACCAGGGATAGGAGGGAGGGGGAGAGGAGGAATCTTTGCTTAGAGGGCACTGAGCTTGTTGTTGTTGTTAGGTGCCATTGAGCTGATTCCATCTCATAGCAACCCTATGTACAACAGAACAAACACTGCCTGGTCCTGCCCCATTCTCACAATCGTTATTATGCTTGAGCCTACTGTTGGAACCACTGTATCAATCCATCAGGTTGAGGGTCTTCCTCTTCTTTGCTGACCTTCTACTTTACCAAGCATGATGTCCTTCTCCAGGGACTGGTTCCTCCTGACAACATGTCCAAAGTATGTGAGACAAAGTCTCCTCATCCTTGCTTCTAATGAGCATTCTGAATGTGCTTCTTCCAAGACAGATTTGTTCATTCTTCTGGCAGCCCGTGGTTATATTCAATATTCTTTGTCAACAACATAATTCAAGGGCGTCAATTCTTCTTTGGTCTTCCTTATTCATTGTCTGGCTTTCAGGTGCATATGAGGCGATTTAAAACAGTATGGCTTGGATCAGGTGTACCTTAGTCCTTAAAGTGACATCTTTACTTTCTAACACTTTAAAGAGGTCTTTTGTGGCAGATTTGCCCAACTCAACGGGTCTTTTGATTTCTTGACTGCTGTTTCCATGGGCATTGATTGTGGACCAAGTAAAATGAAATCCTTGACAACTTCAGTCTTTTCTCCATTTATCATGGTGTTGTTTATTGGTCCAGTTGTGAGGATTTTTGTTTAATTTACATCGAGGTGTAATCCATACTGAAGGCTATGGTCTTTGATCTTCATCAGTGAGTGCTTCAAGTCCTCTTCACTTTCAGCAAGCAGGGTTTTGTCATCTGCATAATGCAGTTTGTTAATGAGTCTTCCTCAAATCCTAATGCCGTGTTCTTCTTCATATATTCCAGCTCCTAGGCTTGTTTGCTCAGCATGCAGACTGAATAAGCCTGGTGAAAGGATACAACCTTGACGCACACCTTTCTTGACTTTAAGCCATGCAGTATCTCCTTGTTCTGTTTGAACAACTTCCTCTTGATCTTTGTACAGATTCCTCATGAGCACAGTTAAATGATCTGAAATCCCATTCTTCTCAATGTTATCTATAATTTGTTACGATCCACAAAGCTGAATGCCTTTGCGTAATCAATAAAACACAGGTAAACATCTTTCTGATAGTCTCTGTTTTTAGCCATGGTCCACCTGACATCAGCAATGATATTCCTGGTTCCACATCCTCTTCTGAATCCAGCTTGAATTTCTGGCAGTTCCATGTCAAGGCACTGCTGCAACCACTTTTGAATGATCTTCAGCAAAATTTTACTTGTGTATGATGTTAATGATATTCGATAATTTCTGTATTCTGTTGGATCACCTTCCTTTGGAATGGGTACAAATATGGAACTCTTCCAGTGGGTTGGCCAGGTACTGGTCTTCCACATTTCTTGGCATAGACGAGTAAGCACTTCCAGTATGGCATCCATTTGTTGAAACACCTCAATTGTTATTCCATCAATTCCTGGAGCCTTGTTTTTCACCAGTGACTTTAGAGCAGTTTGGACCTCTTCCATTAGTACCATGGGTTCTTGATCATATGCTATCTCTTGAAATAGCTGAACATCAACCAGTTGTTTTTGATATAGTGTCTCTGTGTATTCCTTCCATCTTCTTTTGATGCTTCCTGCATCATTTAATATTTTCCACTTAGAGTCCTTTGATATTGCAACTCGAGGCTTGAATTTTTTCTTCAGTTCTTTCAGCTTGAGAAATGCTGAGCATATTCTTCCCTTTTGGTTTTCTGTCTCCGAGTCTTTGCACATTTCATTATAATCCTTTACTTTATCTCCTTGAGTTGCCCTTTGAAATCTTCTGTTCAGCTCTTTTACTTCATCATTTCTTCCTGTTACTTTAGCTACTCTACATTCAAGAGCAACTTTCAGAGTCTCTTTTGACATCCATTTTGGTCTTTTCCTTCCTGTCTTTTTAATGACCTCTTGCTTTCTTCATGTATGATATCCTTGATATCATTCTGCAACTCCTCTGGTCTTTGGTCATTAGAGTTCAATGCGTCAAATCTATTCCTGAGGTAGTCTCTAAATTCTGGTGGTATATACTCAAGGTCGTACTTCCGCTCTTGTGGGTTTGTCTAATTTTCTTCAACTTCAACTTGATCTTGCATATGAGCAATTGATGGTCTGTTCCACAGATGGCCCCTGGCCTTGTTCAGACTGATGATATGAAGCTTTTCCATTGTCTCTTTCCACAGATGTAGTCAATATGATTCCTTTGTATTCCATCCAGTGAGATCCAAGTGTACAGTCTCTGTTTATGTTGTTGAAAAAGGGCATTTGCAATGAAGAAGTCTTTGGTCTTGCAAAATTCTGTCATGTGATCCTCAGCATCATTTCTATCACCAAGGCCATATTTTCCAACTACCGGTCCTTCTTGTTTGTTTCCCACTTTTGCATTTCTATTGTCAGTAATTATCAATGCATCTTGATTGCATGTTTGATCAATTTCAGACTGCAGAAGCTGGTAAATGTCCTCTATTTTTTTTTTTTTTTTTAAATCTTTGGCCTTAGTGGTTGTTGGATAAATTTGAATAATAGTCATTTTAACTGGCCTTCCTTGTAAGCATATGGATATTGTCGTATCATTGACAGTGTTGTACTTCAGGATAGATCTTGAAATATTCTTTTTGATAATGAACACAATACCATTCCTCTTGAATTTGTCATTCCTGGCATAGTAGACTATATGATTGTCTGATTCAAAATGGCCAGTACCAATCCATTTCAGCTCACTGATGCCTAGGATGTCGAAGTTTATGTGTTCTATTTCATTTTTGATGCTTTCCAATTTTCCTAGATTCATCCATTGTACACTCCACATTCCAATCATTAATGGATGTTTGCAGGTGTTTCTTCTCATTTTGAGCTCATTAAAAAAATCAGAAAAAATTTGGAAATAGTGGTGATGGTTGCACAACATGATGAACACCATTAATGTCACGAATTGTACATGTGAGAAATGTTGACATAGCAAATGTTTTGCTATATATATGCTTACACAAAAACATACAGAAAAAAATAATTTCAAGTTCATTAATAAATTTTCATTAGACTCTCCCCTTTCTTCACCTAGGTCAATTAGATACAGATAAAGGGATAAAGAATGGACAGTGTATCTTCTTCTGTAGGATTTATTTCAGAGAAAATGTCTTAAGAATGATAAACGTGAGGTGGAGCCAAGATGGTGGAATAGACAAAGGCTTCTGGTGAGCCCTGTTTACAACAAAGACCCGAAAAAACAAGTGAAACGAGTATATTTGTGACAAGCTGGGAGCCCTGAGCTTCAAAGGCAAGCTTAGAAAGCCAAGAGATGGGCAGAGGGAGGAGGAGACTGTTCAGAAGCTGAGAGGAGTTGCCAGACCTGAATCGCCGGGAGCCCTCAGGCACCATTCCTGGAGTTGCGGCAGCAGGAAGGGGATGATGCTAGCATTCAGCCACGGTTTCCTCAGGGAGAAGCAGCCAGCCACACAGCTTGCTCACACCTCTGGAACCTGAGAAGAATGGTGCTCTCAGCAAAATCTAAGTACTTGCATATATTGTACCACGCCTGCCCACCCCCAAGCTGGCTTCAGCGACTGAATTCCCTGGGCCTGAGATAGGCCCTGTTGGGGACCTAGAGCCATCCTCCCAGCCTTGGGGAAGGAAAAAATTTGCAATTGGAGGGAAAAGATAATTTGCTAGCTCCACTAAATGGGGGAGCTCAGGACAGAAGCAGCTCCCCTCCAGACATAAACCGTTTGTGGACTTTGAGCACCTTTCTCTTCTGCATAGACCCGTATGGGCCTATTTTGGGAGAATAGGCCCTTGTTGGCAGACTCCAACCATTTCAGCTGTGCAGTGGAGAGGTGGGTGTTTGATGTTAGACATTGTTTTGCCTATTAAATAAGGTCCTCACCTACCCACATCAGGACCCTAAGGACTGGTAGCTCCACTCAGGTCACCCAGCCACCTGTGACAGGGGCCCAAAGATAACTGGTACCTCCCAGTCCTTACAACCAAAACCTTTGGGTGCCCATGGTCTGTCTATGGAACCCACTCACCTGCACACTCTAGTAAACAGAGATGCGCTTTCCTCAGAGACACTCGGAGGTCGGTTCTCAGCCCCCTGCATTGTTCAGAGCATGACCCCCTGCTGCAATCAGATTCCGGAATATACACCAATCACCCCTGCCCCTCTAAGACTGTAGGACAGAGCCTGTACCACACACTTGATGGTCAGTTACCTGACAACCTGAGCTGAATTCATACAAGAAAACTGAATGGACTTCTACACTGATATACCTGATAACAGCTCTAGCCAGCTGGGGACAGGACACCAGAGCTCCAAAGGTGAAAATAATCAAGCTAGCTCACTCAAGCAACCCATAGGGGTATACCAAAACAAAACAAAGCAAGAAACTAAGACACAGTAAGGAAGCATAAACGAATACAATAACTTATAGATGGCTCGGAGAAAACAGTCAATATCAAGTCACATAAAGAAACAGACCATGATCACCTCAACAGGATCTCAAAGCAAAGAATCCAGGGATCTTCTAGATGAAAGTGCATTCCTGGAATTACCAGAGGCAGAATACAAAAGAACCCTTTAAGACATCAAGAAGGAAATGAGGCAATTTGCAGAACAAGGCAAGGAACACACAGATAAAGCAACTGAAGAAATTAGAAAGATCAATCAGGAACATAATGAAAAATTTAATAAGCTGGAAAAATCCATAGATAGACAGAATTCAGAAATTCAGAAGATTAACAATAAAATTACAGAAGTAGACAAATCAATAGAAAGACAGAGGAGCAGAATTGAGCAAGCAGAAACCAGAATTTCTGAACTTGAAGATAAATCACTTGGCAGTAATATATTTGAAGAAAAAGCAGATAAAAGAATTTAAAAAAATGACGAAACCTTAGGAGTCATGTGGGACTCTATAAAGAGAAATAACCTATGAGTGATTGGAGTACCAGAACAGGAAGGGATAACAGAAAATAGAGAGAGAATTGTTGAAGATTTGTTGGCAGAAAACTTCCCCGGTATCGTAAAAGTTGAGAAGGTATCTATCCAAGATTCTCATCGAACTCCACATAAGGTAGATCTTAAAAGAAAGTCACCAAAACATATTATAATCAAACTTGTCAAAACCAAAGATAAAGAGAGAATTATAAGAGAAGTGAGGGATAAATGAAAAGTCATCTACAAAGGAGAGCCAATAAGAACAAGCTCGGACTACTCAGCAGAAACCATGCAGGCAAGAAGGAGATGGGATGATGTATTTAAAAAATCGAAGGAAAAAAATTGCCTGCCAAGTATCATATATCCAGCAAAACTGTCTCTTAAATATGAAGGTGAAATTAAGATATTTCTAGATAAACAGAAATTTAGGGGAATAGTAAAAACCAAACCAAAACTACAAGAAATACAAAAGGGAGTTCTATGGTTAGAAAATCAATAATATCAGGTATCAACCCAAGGCTAGAACACTGCCCAGAGCAACCAGAAGTCAACACAGACAGGGAAATCTATAAAAACAAAACAAGATTAAAAAAAAACAAAAAAACAGGGTAACAGCGATGTTATTATATAAAAGAAGACAACATTAAAATAATAAAGAGGGAGTAAGAAATGTAATCATACACCTTCCATATGGAGAGGAAGATATGGTGATATAAAGAAATAAAAGTTAGGTTTAAATTTAGAAAAAACAACACCCTGCTCACAAAAGACTTGATTATCGTATTAAAAAAATAATACGATAACCACAAAGGAGACAAACTATCCCACTCATCAAAATAAAATACAAGAAAAAAATAGAGACTCAGCAGAAACAAAATCAACAACAACAAATATGAGGAAAGGACAATATATAAAGAAAATCTACTCAGCACATAAAATTAAGTGGGAAAAAGAAACTATCAACAGCACACAAAAAAAAGACATCAAAACGATAGTACTAAATTCATACCTACCCATAATTACCCTGAATGTAAATGGACTAAATGCACCAGTAAACAGACAGAGAGTGGCAGAATGGATTAAAAAACATGATCCATCTATATGCTGCCTACAAGAGACACACCTTAGACTTAGAGACACAAACAAACTAAAACTCACAGGATGGAAAAAAATATATCAAGCAAAGAACAATCAAAAAAGAGCAGGAGTGGCAATATTAATTTCTGACAAAATAGACTTTAAAGTTAAATCCATCAGAAAGGATAAGGAAGAACACTATATAATGAATAAAGGGACAATATACCAAGAAAATGTAACCATATTAAATATTTATGCACCCAATGACAGGGCTGCAAGATACATAAAACAAATTCTATCAGCACTGAAAAGTGAGATAGACAGCTCCACCATAATAGTAGGAGACTTCAACACACGACTTTTGGTGAAGGACGGGACATGCAGAAAGAAGCTCAGTAAAGACATGGAATATCTAAAAGCCACAATCAACCAACATGATCTCATAGACATCTACAGAAAACTCCACCCAACAGCAATGAAGTAAACTTTATTTTCTAGTGCACGTGGAACATTCTCTAGAATAGACCACATATTAGGCCATAAAGCAAGCCGTAGCAGAATCCAAAACACTGAAATATTACAAAGCATCTTCTCTGACCATAAGGCCATAAAAGTGGAAATCAGTAACACGAAAAGCAGGCAAAATAAATCAAACACTTGGAAACTGAACAACACCCTGCTCACAAAAGACTTGATTATAGAAGACATCAAGGATGGAATAAAGAAATTCAGAGAATCCAATGAGAATGAAAACACTTCCTATCAGAACCTTTGGGACACAGCAAAAGTGGTGCACAGAGGCCAATTTATATCAATAAATGCACACATCCAAAAGAAGGGCCAAAATCAAAGAATTATCCCTACAAATTGGGCAAATAGAGAGCAACAAAAGAAACCCACAGGCACCAGAAGAAAACAAATAATAAAAATTAGAGCTGAACTAAATGAAATAGAAAACAGAAAAACAATTGAAAGAATTAACAAGACCAAAAGCTAGTTTTTTGAAGAGATCAACAAAATTGATAAACCACTGGCCAAACTGGCAAAAGAAAAACAGGAGAGAAAGCAAATAACCTGAATAAGAAATGAGATGGGTGATATAACAACAGACCCAATAGAAATTAAAAGAATCATATCAGATTACTATGAAAAATCGTACTCTAACAAATTTGTAAACCTAGAAGAAATGGATGAACTCCTAGAAACACACTACCTACCTAAACTAACACAAACAGGGCCCATAACAAAAGAAGAGATTGAAAAGGTAATCAAAAAACTCCCAACAAAAAAAAGCCCAGGTCCAGACGGCTTCACTGCAGAGTTCTACCAAATTTTCAGAGAAGAGTTAACACAACTACTACTAAAGCTATTTCAGAGCATAGAAAAGGATGGAATACTACCTAACTCATTCCATGAAGCTACCATATCCCTGATACGAAAACTAAGTAAAGTCACCACAAGAAAATTACAGGCCTATATCCGTCATGAAATTAGATGCAAAAATCCTCAACAAAATTCTACCCAATAGAATTCAACAACATATCAAAAAAATCATTCACCATGACCAAGTGGGATTCACACCAGGTGTGCAGGGATGGTTCAACATTACAAAAACAATTAATGTAATCCACCACATAAATAAAACAAAAGACAAGAATCACATGATTTTAGCAATTGATGCAGAAAAGGCATTTGACAAAGGTCAACACCCATTCATGATAAAAACTCTCAGCAAAAGAGGAATAGAAGGAAAATTCCTCAACATAATAAAGGGCATTTATACAAAGCCAACAGCCAACATCACCCTAAATGGAGAGAGCCTGAAAGCATTCCCATTGAGATCGGGAACCAGACAAGGATGCCCTTTATCACCACTGTTATTCAGAATTGTGTTGGAGGTCCTAGCCAGAGCAATCAGGCTAGCTGACGAAATAAAGGGCATCAAGACTGGCAAGGAAGAATTAAAAGTATCTCTATTTGCAGATGACATGATCTTATTTATACACAGAAAACCCTAAGGAATCTTCAAGAAAACTACTGAAATTAATAGGAGAGTTCAGCAGAGTATCGGGATACAAGATAAATGCACAAAAATCAGCTGGATTCCTCTACACCAACAAAAAGAACATCGACGAGGAAATCACCAAATCAATGCCATTTACAGTAGCCCCCAAGAAGATAAAATACTTAGGAATAAATCTTACCAGAGATGTAGACTTATATAAAGGAAACTACAGTACACTTCTGCAAGAAACCAAAAGAGACCTACATAAGTGGAAAAACATACCTTGCTCATGGATAGGAAGACTTAACATTATAAAAATTTCCATTCTACCAAAAGCGATCTATACATTTAATGCAATTCTGATCCAAATTCCAATGACATTCTTTAATGAGATGGAGAAACAAATCACCAATTTCATATGGAAGGGAAAGAGGCCCTGGATAAACAAGGCATTACTGAAAAAGAAGAACAATGTGGGAGGCCTTACATTACCTGATTTTGGAACCTATTATACCACCACAGTAGTCAAAACAGCCTGGTACAGGTACAACAACAGATACATGGACCAATGGAACAGAATTTAGAATCCAGACATCAATCCATCCACGTATGAGCAGTTGATATTTGACAAAGGCACCAAAACAGTTAAATGGGGAAAAGACAGTCTTTTTAACAAATGGTGCTGGCATAACTTGATATCCACCTGCAAAAAAATGAATCAAGACCCATACCTCACTCCATGCACAAAACTGAGCTCAAAGTGGATCAAAGACCTAAACATAAAGTCTAAAACAATAAAGATCATGGAATGAAAAATAGGGACAACGTTAGGAGCCCTAATACATGGCATAAAAAAAAAAAATACATGGCATAAACACTATACAAAACACTACTAACAATGCAGAAGAAAAACTAGATAACTGGGAACTCCTAAAAATCAAGCACCTATGCTCATCCAAAGACTTCACCAAAAGAATAAAAAGACTACCTACAGACTGGAGAAAAGTTTTTAGCTATGACATTTCCGATCAGCGCCTGATCTCTAAAATCTCCATGATACTGCAAAAAGACAAATAACCCAATTAAAAAATGGGCAAAGATATGAATAGACACTTCACTAAAGAAGACATTCAGGTAGCTAACAGATATATGAGGAAATGTTCAAGACCATTAGCCATTAGAGAAAAGCAGATCAAAACCACAATGAGATTTCATCTCACTCCAACAAGGCTGGCATTAATCAAAAAAACACAAAATAGTAACTGTTGGAGAGGCTGTGGAGAGGTTGGAACACTTATACAGTGCTGGTGGGAATGTAAAAGGGTACAACCACTTTGGAAATCAATTTGGCACTTCCTTAAAAAGCTAGAAATAGAACTACCATACGATCCAGCAATCCCTCTCCTCGGAATATATCCTAGAGAAATAAGAGCCTTTACACGAACAGATATATGCACACCGATGCTCGTTGTGGCACTGTTTACAATAGCAAAAAGATGGAAGCAACCAAGGTGCCCAATGAACAGATGAATGGATAAACAAATTATGGTATATTCACACAATGGAATACTACGCATCGATGAAGAACAGTGATGAATCCGTCAAACAGTTCATAACATGGAGGAACCTGGAAGGCATTATGCTGAGTGAAATTAGTCAGCTCAGTTTAAACTGAGAAGAAAACATTCTTTTGTGGTTACAAGAGGGGGGAGGGAGAGAAGGTGGGAGAGGGGTATTCACTAATTAGATAGTAGATAAGAACTACTTTAAGCAAAGGGAAAGACAACACACAGTACAGGAGAGGTCAGCACAATTGGACTAAACCAAAAGCAAAGAAGTTTCCTGAATAATCTGAATGCTTCGAAGGCCAGTGTAGCAGGGGCAGGGGTTTGGGGACCATGGTTTCAGGGAACATCTAAATCAATTGGCAAAGTAAAATCTATTAAGAAAATATTCTGCATCCCACTTTGAAGAGTGGCGTCTGGGGTCTTAAACACAAGCAAGCGGCCATCTAAGATGCATCAATTGGTCTCAATGCACCTGGAGCAAAGGAGAATGAAGAACACCAAGGACAGAAGGTTATTACGAGCCCAAGAGACAGAAAGGGCCACATGAACCAGAGGCTACATCATCCTGAGACCAGAAGAACTAGATGGTGCCTGGCTACAACCGATGACTGCCGTGACAGGGAACACAACAGAGAACCCCTGAGGGAACAGGAGAGCAGTGGGATGCAGACCCCAAATTCTCATGGAAAGACCATACTTAATGGTCTGACTGAGACTAGAAGGACCCCGGTGGTCATGGCCCCCAGACCTTCTGTTGGCCCAGGACAGGAACCATTCCCGATATCAAGTCTTCAGACATGGATTGGACTAGACAATGGGTTGGAGAGGGATGCTGGTGAGGAGTGAGCTTCTTGGATCAGGTGGACACTTGAGACTATGTTGTCATCTCCTGCCTGGAGGGGAGATGAGAGGATACAGCGGGTTAGAAGCTGGCAAAATGGACATGAAAAGAGAGAGTGGAGGGAGAGAGCAGGTTGTCTCATTAGCGGGAGAGTAATTAGGAGTATGTAGCAAGGTGTATATAAGTTTTTGTGTGAGAGACTGACTTGATTTGTAAACTTTCACTTAAAGCACAATAAAAATTATTAAAAAAAAAGAATGATAAATGTTTTGACACACCCTGCTTAATGGCTGTGTGCACACTTACCATTGACATGTCAACCACAGCTCTTCTGGAGCTCATACACGAAAGGGCTGGTCTGGGATTTGGAAACTGGTTCTCTGAAAAATATCTCTGTAAATGAAGACTGTGTTACAGGGTCTCCTTGCAATCTAGTAGTCCCAAGCCAATGTGATTTCCACTATGGAGGCACTCATACATCACAGGTATGTTTAGAAGTTGGGGACTGGAGGCGTGGTTTCAATTCCTGACCTGGTTCTCTACAAACCTGCTCAGCTACCTCAGGCAAGTCATTTTATACATTTGGGCCTCAGTTTCCTCATCTGAATATGAGATGTTTGTTCCAGATAATTCCAAAAGTCCCTTCTACCTATGAATAAATCTATTGAATGAACATTTTGTGAAAGACTCTATTGAACTGGAAATGGAAGTTGGAAGTTTATTTACACAACATTTTATGGAGAAACTAGCACAACTGCAAAAACCATTGCATTGCAGGCAAGTGTCTTTATGCCAGTCAACTATTCAGTAATAATAATTCAATTTGGTTCGTCTCCAGGAAAATTGGGGTTGAGGGTAGGGTGTGACATTGAGGGCAGAGTCTAAGATTAAATCACTTGGTTGTGACTCCCCCCATAAAGCTTTCATCTGAAAGATGACAGTACCAGGAACACCTGGGGCTTCTTTACATGAGTGTTATGTTATTCTCATTAAGCACAAGAACATGCAACGGGTATGAGAAAGTGGGCATGTGAGGGAAAATTCAACACATTTCTCTAGGGAATGAGTACACAAAGCCAGCTTTGAACCTGCAAACCCAGGCCAGCCAATGTGCAGCAGGTGAGAAAGTGTTAGTGAGAAGAGTGACGGCTGTTCTGGAAACGCTCCTTCATTGATCCTCAGATACCCTCCAGCAACTGCTGCTTTTCAGGGGGCCAGAGACCTTTTCTTCTCAGTAAATTTCAGCAATGTCAGCCAACAAACATCTCCATTTTTCTCCTGGTGGCATAGTGGTTAAGTGCTACAGCTGCTAACCAAAAGGTCGGCAGTTCAAATCCACCAGGAGCTCCTTGGAAACCCTATGGGGCAGTTCTACTTTGTCTTCTAAGGTTGCTATGAGTTGGAATCAACTTGACAGCGATAAGTTTGGGTTTTTTTTTGGTTTGTGTTTCTCTTTTCCCCTTTTCCTCTATCTCTTATTTCTTCATCCTTCTTCTCTGGTTCTTCCTTCTTTGTTTCAAGACAACAAACATGACAAATTATAATGAACTAGTAACAAAAAAAAGTCACTCTTTAAAGATTTGACAGTCATTTGACAGTCACCAACATAGCCAGCAAAATATAAAACACAGAAAATTCAGTTGGCAACTTTTAGTTGCTCTGTATACTTATTACTCTCCAAAGTGTGTGCCATCAGGATAGGTAGACAACTTCTCCCTATGCTGTCTGTAAATTTGAAACTTTGGCCTGGGCAGTGAGCACATGGGATGGCATAAACACAAGTTACTAATTTTTTGTTTGGGGGTAATGTGGTGGTTAAAGTTATGTGTCAACTTGGCTAGGCCAAGATTCTCAGTGGTTTGCAGGTATTATGTAATCATCCTCCATCTTGTGATCTGATATGAGCAGCCAATCAGTTGAAAGAGGAGTTTCTTTGGGGGTGTGGCCTGCATCTAATATATATGGATGTTCTGGCAAAGCTCTCTATCTTGGTCTTGCATCTGACTTGTCATCCTCTGACATGAACCAGCAGCCTGCCACCTGACTTGCAGATTTTGGAATTCACCAGCTCCTACAACCTTGTGAGCCAGTAGCCTGCTGTGTGACCTGCTGATTTGGGTTCTTCAGCCCCTGCAACCACGTGAGTCAGGAGAAGCCTCCAGCCTGATGCTCGATTCATGGAATTGGGACTGTCAGCCTCTACACCTGCATGAGCCATTTTCTTGAGATAAATCTCTCTCTCCCTGTATGTATATACACTTCACTGATTTTCTCCTCTTCAAGACCCAGCCTAAGATAAGTAGAAATCCTTACTCTTTGTGCTAGCTGCATGCTACCATTGTTACACACACACACACACACACACACACACACCACGGGTTGGGGAAAATTGAGATGTCTGGAAAGACACAGAAATGGGATAAGAGCTGGAAAATGCCGGGGCAGGGGCAGCACAGCTGGGCCTAGGCTTACTAAATGGGAAATTCTTCTCAAAATCTGGAGTTTTATAGATAGCCTTTTTCATATTCTAAGGCTTGAGAACGAACAAATCTGCACTGGAAGAAGTACAGCCAGAATGCTCCTTAGATCGCAAGGATGGCGAGACTGCATCTTACGTACTTTGGACATGATGTCAGGAGGGATCAGTCCCTGGAGAAGGACATCATGCTTGGCAGAGTACAGGGTCAGCGGAAGAGAAGAAGACTCTCAGTGAGGTGGACTGACACAGTGGCTGCAACAATGAGCTCAAGCATAACAACGATTGTAAGGATGGCTCAGGACCGGGCAGTGTTTCGCTCTGCTGTGCATAGGGTTGCTGTGAGTCAGAACCGACTCGCCGGCACTTAACAACAACAACAACAAGGCTTGAGAGCTTTCTTGATGAGAAAAAGTTTATTTCCCAGATAATCTTTTATGTAACTATTTGGTTGGGTTCAATATTGCATTATTTTAAAACAAAGCAAAATAAAATCCAAAACCCCTGTACACAGTCTGGACAGCGGCTCTCCTGCGCTTCTGTACACGTTTGTGTCTGAGTTTGGGTTACAGCGTTCAGTGAAGGGGATTTACTTGGCTACACAGCAGAGAAGGCCTTTCTTTTCAGCACCAACTTGACTTCCGGCCATCTCAGTAAAGAACTGAGAAGCCCATGTTAAAAAAATAACATTCTCAATAACGGGCTAATGAATGGTTCCTGGAGATGCCCTCCACGGTTCCTCCACACTGTCCCCTCCCTGTGATTGGGCAGTGTATCTAGAGAATTGCCATAGTAATTACACTTGACGAGCATGAGTCACTTTTCTGTTCTGCAGGAACTGCTTCGCTCTGCCCATCTGTTTCAGTACATTTCCATCTGCTGTGGTTTGGCTGCCAAGCGCAATGTGGCAGTAAGTTACTCAAGAACATTTCACAAGAAGCCAGATCCCCTAGCCCTGGCATACCTGTGAACCACATCCAGAACCCAGTGTACCACATAATGTAACTATAATTGCAAACAGCTGCCCACCCACCCCTGTAACTGTAAGAGAGGTCATTTAAACCCATTTTAAAATTAGCATGCCCTGGGGGAAGCCAGTTCATTTGTTTATTAAAAAATGTTCACCACCAAGAGTGTCCTCAAACCTATATCCAGGTTAACTTTTCAAAGAAGACTCACTCAGGGCTAGCCCTCTGGTTAACCTCATTAATTAATAATAGTGATAGTACTGATAACAATACAATTACATTAGCTAATATTTATAGTTAAGTGCTCAGCTGCTAACCGAAAGGTTAGTGGTTTAAACCCACTAGCCACTCTGCAGAAGAGACTTGACACTTTGCTCCAGTAAAGATTGAAAAACCATCCTAGGAAATCCTCTGGGGGCAGCTGTACTCTGTCTTATAGGGTCCCTATGAGTGGAATCAACTCAACGGCACCTAACAACAACAATAACATTTATGGAGTCCTTAATATGTGTGTGACACCACTCTATGCATTTTACATGTATTAACTCAGTGGATTCTCACACCAACACTAGGAGGTACCTACTGTTCTGTTTTACAGCTGAGAAAGCAAAGACCTGCATGACCGTCTTTCTGAGTGATGCCGGGAAGGCTTTATGGCTCCGAAACATTTTCTTTGGCTATATGACAGAGGGCCCAGCTCTGTTTTGTATAGCAAGTCATTCTGGTAGACTAGCATCCCCCAGTAAGAGAGTTCCTCAGCTAGTCTTAAAAGGTGCTCTGAAGAGAGAGAGAGAGAAAGGGCTAGCGAGTGGGAGAGGGTGAGAGAAAGAGAGAGAAGGAAGGAGGGAGGGAGAAAGGGAGGGAAGGAGCGGGAGGGAGGGAGGGAGAAAGGGAGGGAAGGAGCGGGAGGAGGGAGAGAGGATAGAGTTGTTCCTTTGGGTTTTAAGCAATGCCTTTATGAAGAAGGCCTCTTAAAATACATATAATTCTAGGGATTCTTAACACCTTTGAGGCAAATAGTTTCTTAAATAATTTCTTTAATAACATGAAGTACATGAGATAGTAATGTAAGATTGCTTACTCCTTTTTTAAAAAAATGTTTACTGTGGTAAAATATACACAACATGAATAGTTTCCATTTTAACTATTTTTAAGAGTACAATTGAGTGGTAGTAATTGCATTCATCGTATTGTACCATCATTACCACTATCTGTCTTACAAAAGTTTTCCATCACTACAAGCTGAAGCTCAGTACCCCTTCAGTAATAACTCTCCATTTCCCCTCCCCCAAGCCCTTGTAAACCACTAATAAACTTGTCTTTATGCATTTGCCTATTCTAGAGATTTCATATCGGTGGCATCATACAGTACTAGTTCTTTTGTGTCTGACATATTTCACTTAGCATGATGTTTTCAAGGTTCATCTCTGTGGTAGCGTGTATTAGAACTTCAGTTCTCTTTATGGCTGAATACTCTTCCATCGTATGAATATACTACATTTTGTTTATCCATTTATCTGATAATGGACACTTGGGTTGTTTCCACATTTTGGCTATTGTGAATAATGCTGCAGTGAACATTGGTGTACAAGTGTCTGTATGAGTTCCTGCTTCCAGTTCTGTTGGGTATATGCCTAGAAGTGGAATTGCTGGTTCATATGGTAATTCTATGTTTAACTCTTTGAGAAACCACCAAGCTGTTTTCCACAGCAGCTGCACCATTTGACGTTCCCATCGGCAATGCACAAGGATTCTGGTTTCTCCACATCCTTGCCAACACATGTTATTTTTTGTTTTTCTAATAATAGCCACCCTAGTGGATGGGAAGTGCTTGCCCATACCTTCTTGGGATATTTACTGAATGCCTACTATGTGCTAGGTGATTCGGAGAATATAAAACTTTTTTTTTAATTTTTATTGTGCTTTAAGTGAAAGCTTACAAATCAAGTCAGTCTCTCACACAAAAACTTATATACACCTTGCTACATACTCCCAATTGCTCTCCCCATAATGACACAGTCTGCTCCCTCCCACCACTCTCTCTTTTTGTGTCCATTTTGCTAGCTTCTAACCCCCTCCACCCTCTCATTTCCCCTCCAGGGAGGAGATGCCAACATAGTCTCAAGTGTCCACCTGATCCAAGAAGCTCACTCCTCACCAGCATCCTTCTCCAACCCATTGGCCAGTCCAATCCCTGTCTGAAGAGTTGGCTTTGGGAATGGTTCCTATCCTGGGCCAACAGAAGGTCTGGGGGCCATGACCACCAGGGTCCTTCTAGTCTCAGTCAGAGCATTAAGTATGGTCTTTTTACAAGAATTTGGGGTCTGCGTCCCACTGCTGTCCTGCTCTCTCAGGGGTTCTCTGTTGTGTTCCCTGTCAAGACAGGCATCAGTTGTAGCCGGGCACCATCTAGCTCTTCTGGTCTCAGGCTGATGTAGTCTCTGATTTATGTGGCCCTTTCTGTATCTTGGGCTCATAATTACCTGCTGTTCTTGGTGTTTTTCATTCTCCTTTGATCCAGGTGGGTTGAGACCAATTGATGCATCTTAGATGGCCGCTTGCTTGTGTTTAAGACCCCAGATGCCTCTCTCCAAGGTGGGGTGCAGAATGGTTTCTTTTTTTTTTATTAACTTTTATTAAAGTTTCAAGTGAACGTTTACAAATCCAATCAGTCTGTCACATATAAGTTTACATACATCTCACTCCCTACTCCCACTTGCTCTCCCCTTCTTGAGTCAGCACTTTCAGTCTCTCCTTTCTTGACAATTTTGCCGGCTTCTCTCTCTCTCTATCCTCCCATCCCCCCTCCAGACAAGAGTTGCCAACACAATCTCAAGTGTCCACCTGATATAATTAGCTCACTCTTCATCAGCGTCTCTCTCCCACCTGCTGACCAGTCCCTTTCATGTCCGATGAGTTGTCTTCGGGGATGGTTCCTGTCCTGTGCCAACAGAAGGTCTGGGGACCATGGCTGCCGGGATTCCTCTAGTCTCAGTCAGACCATTAAGTTTGGTCTTTTTATGAGAATTTGGGGTCTGTATCCCACTGATCTCCTGCTCCCTCAGGGGTCCTCTGCTGTGCTCCCTGTCAGGGCAGTCATCGATTGTGGCCGGGCACCAACTAGTTCTTCTGGTCTCAGGATGATGTAGTTCTCTGGTTCATGTGGCCCTTTCTGTCTCTTGGGCTCTTAGTTGTCGTGTGGCCTTGGTGTTCTTCATTTTCCTTTGCTCCAGGTGGGTTGAGACCAATTGCTGCATCTTAGATGGCCGCTTGTTAGCATTTAAGACCCCAGACGCCACATTTCAAAGTGGGATGCAGAATGTTTTCATAATAGAATTATTTTGCCAATTGACTTAGAAGTCCCCGCAAACCATGTTCCCCAGACCCCCGCGCTTGCTCCGCTGACCTTTGAAGCATTCATTTTATCCCGGAAACTTCTTTGCTTTTGGTCCAGTCCAATTGAGCTGACCTTCCATGTATTGAGTGTTGTCTTTCCCTTCACCTAAAGCGTTTCTTAACTACTAATTAATCAATAAAAAGCCCTCTCCCACACTCCCTCCCTCCCCGCCTCGTAACCACAAAATATGTGTTCTTCTCAGGTTTACTATTACTCAAGATCTTATACTAGTGGTCTTATACAATATTTGTCCTTTTGCCTCTGACTAATTTCGCTCAGCATAATGCCTTCCAGGTTCCTCCATGTTATGAAATGTTTCAGAGATTCGTCACTGTTCTTTATCGATGCGTAGTATTCCATTGTGTGGATATACCACAATTTATTTAACCATTCATCCGTTGATGGACACCTTGGTTGCTTCCAACTTTTTGCTATTGTAAACAGAGCTGCAATAAACATGGGTGTGCATATATCTGTTTGTATGAAGGCTCTTGTATCTCTAGGGTATACTCCCAGGAGTGGGATTTCTGGGTTGTATGGTAGTTCTATTTCTAACTGTTTAAGATAACGCCAGATAGATTTCCAAAGTGGTTGTACCATTTTACATTCCCACCAGCAGTGTATAAGAGTTCCAATCTCTCCGCAGCCTCTCCAACATTTATTATTTTGTGTTTTTTGGATTAATGCCAGCCTTGCCGGTGTGAGATGGAATCTCATCGTAGATTTAATTTGCATTTCTCTAATGGCTAATGATCGTGAGCATTTTCTCATGTATCTGTTGGCTGCCTGAATATCTTCTTTAGTGAAATGTGTGTTCATATCCTTTGCCCACTTCTTGATTGGGTTGTTTGTCTTTTTGTGGTTGAGTTTTGACAGAATCATGTAGATTTTAGAGATCAGGCGCTGGTCGGAGATGTCATAGTTGAAAATTTTTTCCCAGTCTGTAGGTGGTCTTTTTACTCTTTTGATGAAGTCTTTAGATGAGCATAGGTGTTTGATTTTTAGGAGCTCCCAGTTATCGGGTTTCTCTTCATCATTTTTGGTAATGTTTTGTATTCTGTTTATGCCTTGTATTAGGGCTCCTAGGGTTGTCCCAATTTTTTCTTCCATGATCTTTATCGTTTTAGTCTTTATGTTTAGGTCTTTGATCCACTTGGAGTTAGTTTTTGTGCATGGTGTGAGGTATGGGTCCTGTTTCATTTTTTTGCAAATGAATATCCAGTTATGCCAGCACCATTTGTTAAAAAGGCTTTCTTTTCCCCAGTTAATTGACACTGGTCCTTTGTCAAATATCAGCTGCTCATACGTGGATGGATCTATGTCTGGGTTCTCAATTCTGTTCCATTGGTCTATGTGCCTGTTGTTGTACCAATACCAGGCTGTTTTGACTACTGTGGCTGTATAATAGGTTCTGAAATCAGGTAAAGTGAGGCCTCCCACTTTCTTCTTCTTTTTCAGTAGTGCTTTGCTTATCTGGGGCTTCTTTCCCTTCCATATGAAATGGGTGATTTGTTTCTCTATCCCCTTAAAATATGACATTGGAATTTGGATCGGAAGTGCGTTAAATGTATAGATGGCTTTTAGTAGAATAGACATTTTTACTATGTTAAGTCTTCCTATCCATGAGCAAGGTATGTTTTTCCACTTAAGTATGTCCTTTTGAATTTCTTGTAGAAGAGCTTTGTAGTTTTCTTTGTATAGGTCTTTTACATCCTTGATAAGATTTATTCCTAAGTATCTTATCTTCTTGGGGGCTACTGTGAATGGTATTGATTTGGTTATTTCCTCTTCGGTGTTCTTTTTGTTGATGTAGAGGAATCCAAGTGATTTTTGTATGTTTATTTTATAACCTGAGACTCTGCCAAACTCTTCTATTAGTTTCAGTAGTTTTCTGGAGGATTCCTTAGGGTTTTCTGTGTATATAATCATGTCATCCGCAAATAGTGATAACTTTACTTCTTCCTTGCCAATCCGGATACCTTTTATTTCTTTGTCTAGCCTAATTGCCCTGGCTAGGACTTCCAGCACGATGTTGAATAAGAGCGGTGATAAAGGGCATCCTTGTCTGGTTCCCGTTCTCAAGGGAAATGCTTTCAGGTTCTCTCCATTTAGAGTGATATTGGCTGTTGGCTTTGCATAGATGCCCTTTATTATGTTGAGGAATTTTCCTTCAATTCCTATTTTGGTAAGAGTTTTTATCATAAATGGGTGTTGAACTTTGTCAAATACCTTTTCTGCATCAATTGATAAGATCATGTGGTTTTTATCTTTTGTTTTATTTATGTGATGGATTACATTAATGGTTTTTCTGATATTAAACCAGCCTTGCATACCTGGTATAAATCCCACTTGATCATGGTGAATTATTTTTTTGATGTGTTGTTGGATTCTATTGGCTAGAATTTTGTTGAGGATTTTCGCATCCATGTTCATGAGGGATATAGGTCTATAATTTTCTTTTTTTGTAATGTCTTTACCTGGTTTTGGTATCAGGGAGATGGTGGCTTCATAGAATGAGTTGGGTAGTATTCTGTCATTTTCTATGCTTTGGAATACCTTCAGAAATAGTGGTGTTAACTCTTCTCTGAAAGTTTGGTAGAACTCTGCAGTGAAGCCATCCGGGCCAGGGCTTTTTTTTGTTGGGAGTTTTTTGATTACCGTTTCAATCTCTTTTTTTGTTATGGGTCTATTTAGTTGTTCTACTTCTGAATGTGTTAGTTTAGGTAGGTAGTGTTTTTCCAGGAATTCATCCATTTCTCCTAGGTTTTCAAATTTGTTAGAGTACAATTTTTCATAATAATCTGAAATGATTCTTTTAATTTCATTTGGTTCTTTTGTGATGTGGTCCTTCTCGTTTCTTATTCGGGTTATTTGTTTCCTTTCCTGTATTTCTTTAGTCAGTCTAGCCAATGGTTTGTCAATTTTGTTAATTTTTTCAAAGAACCAGCTTTTGGCTTTGTTAATTCTTTCAATTGTTTTTCTGTTCTCTAATTCATTTAGTTCAGCTCTAATTTTTATTATTTGTTTTCTTCTGGTGCCTGATGGATTCTTTTGTTGCTCACTTTCTATTTGTTCAAGTTGTAGGGACAGTTCTCTGATTTTGGCTCTTTCTTCTTTTTGTATGTGTGCATTTATTGATATAAATTGGCCTCTGAGCACTGCTTTTGCTGTGTCCCAGAGGTTTTGATAGGCAGTATTTTCATTCTCGTTGCTTTGTAAGAATTTCCTTATTCCCTCCTTGATGTCTTCTATAACCCAGTCTTTTTTCAGGAGGGTATTGTTCATTTTCCAAGTATTTGATTTCTTTTCCCTAATTTTTCAGTTATTGATCTCTAGTTTTATTGCCTTGTGGTCTGAGAAGATGCTTTGTAATATTTCGATGTTTTGGACTCTGCAAAGGTTTGTTTTATGACCTAATATGTGGTCTATTCTAGAGAATGTTCCATGTGCACTAGAAAAAAAAGTATATTTTGCAGCAGTTGGGTGGCGAGTTCTGTATAAGTCAATGAGGTCAAGTTGGTTGATTGTTGTAATTAGATCTTCCGTGTCTCTGTTGAGCTTCTTACTGGATGTCCTGTCCTTCTCCGAAAGTGGTGTGTTGAAGTCTCCTACTATAATTGTGGAGGTGTCTATCTCACTTTTCAATTCTGTTAAAATTTGATTTATGTATCTTGCAGCCCTGTCATTGGGTGCATAAATATTTAATATGGTTATGTCTTCCTGATCAATTTTCCCTTTTATCATTATATAGTGTCCTTCTTTATCCTTTGTGGTGGATTTAAGTCTAAAGTCTATTTTGTCAGAAATTAATATTGCTACTCCTCTTCTTTTTTGCTTATTGTTTGCTTGATATATTTTTTTCCATCCTTTGAGTTTTAGTTTCTTTGTGTCTCTAAGTCTAAGGTGTGTCTCTTGTAGGCAGCATATAGATGGATCGTGTTTCTTTATCCAGTCTGTGACTCTCTGTCTCTTTATTGGTGCATTTAGTCCATTTACATTCAGCGTAATTATAGATAAATAAGTTTTTAGTGCTGTCATTTTGATGCCTTTTTATGTGTGTTGTTGACAATTTCATTTTTCCACATACTTTTTTGTGCTGAGGCGTTTTTCTTAGTAAATTGTGAGATCCTCATTTTCATAGTGTTTGACTTTGACTATGTTAGTTGGGTCGTTACGTTTTTCTTGGCTTTTATCTTGAGTTATAGAGTTGTTATACCTTTTTGTGGTTACCTTATTATTTACCCCTATTTTTCTAAGTAAAAACCTAACTTGTATTGTTCTATATCGCCTTGTATCACTCTCCATGTGGCAGTTCAATGCCTCCTGTATTTAGTCCCTCTTTTTGATTATTGTGATCTTTTACCTATTGACTTCCATGATTCCCTGTTATGTGTATTTTTTTTTAATTAATCTTAATTTGTTTGTTTTTGTGATTTCCCTATCTGAGTTGATATCAGGACGTTCTGTTTTGTGACCTTGTGTTGTGCTGATATCTGATGTTATTGTTTCTCTGACCAAACAATATCCTTTAGTATTTCTTGTAGCTTTGGTTTGGTTTTTGCAAATTCTCTAAACTTGTGTTTATCTGTAAATATGTTAATTTCGCCTTCATATTTCAGAGAGAGTTTTGCTGGATATATGATCCTTGGCTGGAAGTTTTTCTCCTTCAGTGTTCTGTGTATGTCGTCCCATTCCCTTCTTGCCTGCATGGTTTCTGCTGAGTAGTCTGAACATATTCTTATGGATTCTCCCTTGAAGGAAACCTTTCTTTTCTCCCTGGCTGCTTTTAAAATTTTCTGTTTATCTTTGGTTTTGGTGAGTTTGATGATAATATGTCTTGGTGTTTTTCTTTTTGGATCAATCTTAAATGGGGTTCGATGAGCATCTTGGATAGGTATCCTTTTGTCTTTCATGATGTCAGGGAAGTTTTCTGTGAGGAGTTCTTCAACTATTTTCTCTGTGTTTTCTGTCCCCCCTCCCTGTTCTGGGACTCCAATCACCCGCAGGTTATCCTTCTTGATAGAGTCCCACATAATTCTTAGGGTTTCTTCATTTCTTTAAATTCTTTTATCTGATTTTTTTTCAGCTATGTTGGTGTTGATTCCCTGGTCCTCCAGATGTCCCAGTCTGCATTCTAATTGCTCGAGTCTGCTCCTCTGACTTCCTATTGCATTGTCTAATTCTGTAATTTTATTGTTAATCTTTTGGATTTCTACATGCTGTCTCTCTATGGATTCTTGCAACTTATTAATTTTTCCACTATGTTCTTGAATAATCTTTTTGAGTTCTTCAACAGTTTTATCAGTGTGTTCCTTGGCTTTTTCTGCAGTTTGCCTTATTTCATTTGTGATGTCTTGAAGCATTCTGTAAATTAGTTTTTTATATTCTGTATCTGATAATTCCAGGATTGTATCTTCATTTGGGAAAAATTTTGATTCTTTTGTTTGGGAGGTTGGAGAAGCTGTCATGGTCTGCTTCTTTAAGTGGTTTGATATAGATTGTTGTCTCCGAGCCATCATTGGGAAACTAGTTTTTCCAGAAAATCCGCTAAAAAAAATGCAGTCAGATCCCTATCAGAGTTCTCCCTCTGGCTCAGGCTATTCGGATGTTAACGAAGCCGCCTGGGGAGGGTGGGGGAGGGAACAGAGAGATAGGAGAGTAGCACCTCAGAATATAGCCGGAGTTGCTTGTCTTGCTTGGAATGGCTATTATATCTGCGATTCCTGCGGGGCGCGTCGCCTATGTGTGCTGGCTGTGTGAAGATTGCCCCCGGGGGGTCTGGCCTGCTGGAGTCAAGGTCAGATCCTCCGCTTCCAGCCCCACGCCCAGCGTCAAGGCTCCCCTACTGGGACGGTGCACTCTCGACTCCAAAATCAGTCGCTGCCTCCCGGGGACTTCTCGTCACTCCATCCGCGTTGCTGTGCCGCCTCCGAAAATCAGTTGGGCCGCCTCCCGGGGTTAGTTCAGGTCGGTGGAGCAGCTCCCCGTGCTTGTGCCATGACCGAGTGTCCCGGCTGGGACGCTGTTCTCCCCGCTCCAATACCAGTCACTGCCTCCCGGGGACTTCTCCTACTGGCTGCGTCCCACGCCGCCCGCGTGACCCAACTGGGCCCCCTCCTGGGGTTAGTTCAGGGGGGTGGAGCAACTCTCCATGTTTATGCCGTACCTGCGTCCAGTCCAAATCCCTGCGGGATGGTTCCCTGGCTGGGATGCTGCTCTCCCCGTTCCAAGACCAGTCACTGCCTCCCGGGGACTGCGTCCCATGCCGCCCGCGGAACCGGCTGGTCCCCCTCCCGGGGTTAGTTCAGGGGAGTGGAGCAGCTCTCTGTGCTTGTGCCGTACCTGACTGGTACGCTGGCTCCAGGCTCTGAAAACAATCGCTGCTTCCCGGTATTAGTTCGTTCTCCGTCTCTAAATCTGTGTTTGTTGTTCAGGGTTCGTAGATTGTTATGTATGTGATCTATTCACTTGTTTTTCCGTGTCTTTGTTGTAAGAGGGCTCCGAGGTAGCGTCTGCCTAGTCTTCCATCTTGGCTCCGCCCCGCAGAATGGTTTCTTAATAGATTCTATTACGCCAATTGACTTAGATGTCCCCTGAAACCATGGTCCCCAAACCCCTGCCCCTGCTACACTGGCCTTCGAAGCATTCAGTTTATTCAGGAAACTTCTTTGCTTTTGGTTTAGCCCAGTTGTGCTGACCTCTCCTGTATTGTGTGTTGTCTTTCCCTTCACCTGAAGTAATTCTTATCTATTATCTAATTAGTGAATACCCCTCTCCCACACTCCCACCCTCCCCCCCTCATAACCATCAAAAAATATTCTCTGTTTAAATTATTTCTCGAGTTCTTATAATAGTGGTCTTATACAATATTTGTCCTTTTGCAACTAATTTCACTCAGTGTAATTCCTTCCAGATTCCTCCACGTCATGAAATGTTTCACAGATTCCTCACTGTTCTTTATCAATGCGTAGTATTCCATTGTGTGAATATACCATAATTTATTTATCCATTCATCCATTGATGGGCACCATAGTTGCTTCCATCTTTTTGCTATTGTAAGCAGTGCTGCAATGAACATGGGTGTGCATATATCTGTTCATGTAAAGGCTCTTATTTCTCTAGGATATATTCCAAGGAGAGGGATTGCTGGAGTATATGATAGTTCTATTTCTAGCTTTTTAAGGAAGTGCCAAGTCGATTTCCAAAGTGGTTGTACATTTTACATTCCCACCAGCAGTGTATAAGTGTTCCAGTCTCTCCACAGCCTCTCCAACATTTATTATTTTGTGTTTTTTGGATTAATGCCAGCCTTGTTGGAGTGAGATGAAATCTCATTGTAGTTTTGATTTGGAGTTCTCTAATGGCTAATGATTGTGAGCATTTCCTTGTGTAGCTGGTAGCTACGTGAATGTCTTCTTTAGTGAAGTGTCTGTTCTTATCTTTTGCCCATTTTTTAATCGGGTTATTTGTATTTTTGCAGTTGAGTTTGTGCAGTATCATGTAGATTCTAGAGATCAGGCACTGATTAGAAATGTCATAGCTAAAAACTTTTTCCCAGTCTGTAGGTAATCTTTTTACTCTTCTGGTGAAGTCTTTGGATGAGCATAGGTGTTTGATTTTTAGGAGTTCCCAGTTATCTAGTTTTTCTTCTGCATTGTTAGTAATGTTTTGTATAGTGTTTATGCGATGTAATAGGGCTCCTAACCTTGTCCCTATTTCTTCTTCCATGATCTTTATCGTTTTAGACTTTATGTTTAGGTCTTTGATCCATTTTGAGCTCAGTTTTGTGCATGGAGTGAGGTATGGGTCTTGAATCATTTTTTTGCAGATGGATATCAAGTTATGCCAGCACCATTTGTTAAAAAGACTGTCATTTTCCCATTTAACTGTTTTGGGGCCTTTGTCAAATATCAACTGCTCATATGTGGATGGATTTATGTCTGGATTCTCAATTCTGTTCCATTGGTCCACGTATCTGTTGTTGCACCAGTACCAGGCTGTTTAGACTACTGTGGCAGTATAATAAAAAATAGATTCTAAAATCAAGTAGAGTAAGGCCTCCCACTTTGTTCTTCTTTTTCAGTAATACTTTACTTACCCGGTTCCTCTTTCCCTTCCATACGAAGTTGGTGATTTGTATCTCCTTCTCATTAAAGAATGTCTTTGGAATTTGGATCACAATTGCATTAAATGTATAGATCACTTTTGGTACAATGGACATTTTTATAATGTTAAGTCTTCCTATCCATGAGCAAGGTATGTTTTTCCACTTATGTAGGTCTCTTTCGGTTTCGTGCAGAAGTGTATTGTAGTTTTCTTTGTATAAGTATTTTACATCTCTGGTAAGATTTATTCCTAAGTATTTTATCTTCTTGGGGGCTACTGTAAATGGCATTGACCTGGTGGTTTCCTCTTCGATGTTCTTTTTGTTGGTGTAGAGGAATCCAGCTGATTTTTGTATGTTTATCTTGTATCCCAATAGTCTGCTGAACTCTTCAATTAGTTTCAGTAGTTTTCTGGAGGATTCCTTAGGGTTTTCTGTGTGTAAGATCATGTTGTCTGCATACAGAGATAATTTTACTTCTTCCTTGCCAATCTGGATGAGCTTTGTTTCTTTATCTAGCCTCATTGCTACGGTTAGGACCTCCAGCAGAATGTTGAAGAAGAGTAGTGATAAAGGGCATCCTTGTCTGGTTCCCGATCTCAGTGGGAATGTTTTCAGGCTGTCTCCATTTAGGATGATGTTGGCTGTTGGCTTTGTATAAATGCCCTTTATTATGTTGAGGAATTTTCCTTCTATTCCTATTTTGCTGAGAGTTTTCCTCATAAATTGGTGTTAAACTTTCGTTGATGCTTTTCTGCATCAATTGATAAAATCATGTGATTCTTGTGTTTTCTTATATTTCTGTGATTGTTGTTGTTGTTGTTAGGTGCTGTCGAGTCAGTTCCAACTCATAGCGACACTATGCACAACAGAACGAAACACCACCCGGTCCTGAGCCATCTTTATAATCGTTGTCATGCTTGAGCTCATTATTGCAGCCACTGTGTCAATCCACCTCATTGAGAGTCTTCCTCTTTTCGGCTGATCCTGTACTCTGCCAAGCATGATGTCCTTCTCCAGGGACTGATCCCTCCTGACAACACGTCCAAAGTATGTAAGAAGCAGTCTCGCCGTCTTCACCTCTAAGGACCATTCTGGTTGTACTTCTTCCAAGACAGATCTGTTCGTTCTTTTGGCAGTCCGTGGTATATTCAATATTCTTCGCCAACACCACAATTCAAAGGCGTCAGTTTTTCATCTGTCTTCCTTATTCATTGTCCAGCTTTCACATGCCTATGAGGCAATTGAAAATACCATGGCTTGGGTCAGGCACATCTTAGTCTTCGAGGTGGCATCTTTGCTCTTCAACACTTTAAAGAGGTCCTTTGCAGCAGATTTGCCCAATGCAATGTGTCTTTTGATTTCTTGACTGCTGCTTCCATGGCTGTTGATTGTGGATCCAAGTAAAATGAAATCCTTGACAACTTCAATCTTTTCTCCATTTATCATGATGTTGCTCATTGGTCCAGTTGTGAGGAGTTTTGTTTTCTTTATGTTGAGGTGCAATCCATACTGAAGGCAGTGGTCTTTGATCTTCATCAGTAAGTGCTTCAAGTCCTCTTCACTTTCATTAAGCAAGGTTGTGTCATCTGCATAATGCAGGTTGTTAATGAGTCTTCCTCCAATCCAGATGCCCCACTGTTCTTCATATAGTCCGGCTTCTTGGATTATTTGCTCAGCATACAGATTGAATAGCTATGAAAGAACAAGCATGAAAGAATACAACCCTGATGCACACATTTCCTGACTTTAAACCAATCAGTATCCCCTTGTTCTGTCTAAACAACTGCCTCTTGATCAATGTAAAGGTTCCTTATGAGCACAATTAAGTGTTCTGGAATTCCCATTCTTTGCAACGTTATCCATAAATTGTTATGATCCACACGGTCGAGTGCCTTTGCATAGTCAGTAAAACACAGGTAAACATCCTTCTGGTATTCTCTGCTTTCAGCCAGGATCCATCTGACATCAGCAATGATATTCCTGGTTACGTATCCTCTTCTGAAACCGGCCTGAATTTCTGGCAGTTCCCTGTCAATATACTGCTGCAGCCATTTTTGAATGATCTTCAGCAAAATTTTGCTTGCGTGTGATATTAAAGGTATTGTTCTATAATTTCCACATTCGGTTGGATCACCTTTCTTGGGAATAGGCATAAATAGGGATCTCTTCCAGTTAGTTGGCCAGGAAGCTGTCTTCCATATTTCTTGACATAGATGAGTGAGCACCTCCAGCGCTGCATCTATTTGTTGAAACATCTGAATTGATATTTCATAAATTCCTAGAGCCTTGTTTTTCGCCAATGCCTTTAGAGCAGCTTGGACTTCTTCCTTCAGTACCATCGGTTCCTGATCATATGCCACCTCTTGAAATGGCTGAACATCGACTAATTCTTTTTGGTATAATGACTCTGTGTATTCCTTGCATCTTCTTTTGATGCTTCCTATGTTGTTTAATATTTCCCCCATAGAATCCTGCACTATTGCAACTCAAGACTTGACTGTTTTCTTCAGCTCTTTCAGCTTGAGAAATGCCGAGCGTGTTCTTCCCTTTTGGTTTTCCATTTCCAGCTCTTTGCACATGTCATTATAATACTTTGCTTTGTCTTCCCAAGACTTCCTTTGAAATCTTCCATTCAGTTCTTTTATTTCATCAATTTTTCCTTTTGCTTTAGCTGCTCGATGTTCCAGAGCAAGTTTCACAGCCTCCTCTGACATCCATCTTGATCTTTTCTTTCTTTCCTATCTTTTCAATGACCTCTTGCTTTCTTCATGAATGAAGTCCTTGATGTCATTCCACAACTCTTCTGGTCTTTGGTCACTAGTGTTCAGTGCGTCAAATGTATTCTTGAGGTGGTCTCTAAACTCAGGTAGGATATACTCAAGGTCACATATTGACTCTTGTGGACTTGCTCTGATTTTCTTCAGTTTCAGCTTGAACTTGCATATGAACAATTGATGGTCTGTTCCACAGTTGGCCCCTGGCCTTGTCCTTACTGATAATTTTGAGCTTTTCCATCGTCTCTTTCCACACGTGTAGTCAGTTTGATTTCTGTGTGTTCCATCTGGTGAGGTCCATGTGTATAGTCTCCATTTATGTGGTGAAAGAAGGTATTTTCAATGAAGAAGTCGTTGGTCTTGAAAAATTCTATCATTTGATCTCACACATTGTTTCTATCACCAATTCCGTATTTTCCAACTACCAATCCTTCTTCTTTGTTTCCAACTTTCGCGTTCCAATCGGCAGTAATTATCAATGCATCTCGATTGCATGTTTGATCAATTTCAGACTGCAGCAGCTGGTAAAAATCTTCTATTTTTTCATCTTTGGCCCTAGTGGTTGGTGTGTAAATTTGAATAATAGTCGTATTAACTGGTCTTTCTTGTAGGTGTATGGATATTATCTAATCACTGATAGCATTGTACTTCAGCATAAATCTCGAAACGTTCTTTTTGACGATGAATGCAACACCATTCCTCTTCAAGTTGTCATTCCCAGCGTAGTAAACTATAAGATTGTCCGATTCAATATGGCAATACCAGTCCATTTCAGCTCACTAATGCCAAGGATATAGATGCTTATGTGTTCCATTTCATTTTTGATGATTTCCAATTTTCCTAGATTCATACTTTGTACATTCCAGGTTCTGATTATTAATGGATATTTGCAGCTGTTTCTTCTCAAATTAAGGTCTCAAAAGCTTTACTCTACCCACGTCATTAAGATCGACTCTACTTTGAGGAGACAGCTCTTCCCCAGTCATCATTTGAGTGCCTTCCAACCTGGAGGGCTCATCTTCTGGCACTATATCAATGTTCCCTTGCTATTTATAAGGTTTTCACTGACTAATGCTTTTCAGAAGTAGACTGCTAGGTTCTTCTTCCTAGTCTGTCTTAGTCCTGAAGCTCAGCTGAAACCTGTCCTCCATAGGTGACCCTAGTGGTATCTGAATACTGGTGGCATAGCTTCCAGCATCACAGCAACACACGAGCCCCCACAGTATGACAAACTGACAGACACATGGGGGATTTATGTGATGGATTACATTAATTGTTTTTCTAGTGTTGAACCATCCCTGCATACTTGGTGTGAACCCCACTTGGTCATGGTGAATTATTATTATGTTTTTTTCTTTAACAAACAGATCTTTATTCTCTCACAGTCTAGGAGATGAATTATTTTTTTGATATGTTGTTGAATTCTATTGGCTGGAATTTTGTTGAGGGTTTTTGCATCTAAGCTCATGAGGCATATGGGTCTGTAATTTTCTTTTTTTTGTGGTGTCTTTACTTGGTTTTGGTATCAGGAATATAGTGGCTTCATAGTATGATTTTGGTAGTATTCCATCCTTTTCTGTGCTCTGAAATACCTTTAGTAGTAGTGGTGTTAACTCTTCTCTGAAAGTTTGGTAGAACTCTGCAGTGAAGCCATCAGGGCCAGGGCTGTTTTTGTGGAGAGTTTTTTGATTATATTTTCAATCTCTTCTTTTTTTATGGGTCTATTTAGTTGTTCTACCTCTGTTTGTGTTAGTTTAGGTAGGTAGTGTGTTTCTAGGAATTCATCCATTTCTTCTAGGTTTT
The DNA here is from genome assembly GCF_030014295.1 of Loxodonta africana. NCBI lineage: Eukaryota > Metazoa > Chordata > Mammalia > Proboscidea > Elephantidae > Loxodonta > Loxodonta africana. The sequence goes on from NC_087342.1 coordinate 40,734,880, forward strand.
TGAATTTGTTAGAGTACAATTTCTCGTAGTACTCTGATATGATTCTTTTAATTTCAGTTGGGCCTGTTGTAATATCGCCCATCTCATTTCTAATTCAAGTTATTTGCTTCCTGTCCGGTTTTTCTTTGTCAGTTTGGCCAATGGTTTATCAGTTTTGTCGATTTTTTCAAAGAACCAGCTTTTGGCCTTGTTAATTCTTTCAGTTGTTTTTCTGTTTTCTATTACATTTAGTTCTGCTCTAATTTTTATTATTTGCTTTCTTCTGGTGCCTGTGGGTTTCTTTTGTTGCTCTCTTTCTATTTGTCCAATTTGTAGAGATAATTCTTTGATTTTGGCCCTTTCTTCTTTTTGTATGTATGCATTTATTGATATAAATTGACCTCTGATTCTGCTTTCGCTGTGTCCAAGGTTCTGATAGGAAGTGTTTTCAATCTCATTGGGATCTATGGATTTCCTTATTCCATCCTTAATGTTTTCTATAATCCTGTCTTTTTTGAGAAGGGTTATTGTTCAGTTTCCAAGTGTTTGATTTCTTTTCCCTGCTTTTTCTGTCATTGATTTCCATTTTTTATGCCCTTATGGTCAGAGAAGATGGTTTGTAATATTTTAATGTTTTGGATTCTGCTAAGGCTGGTTTTATGACCTAATATGTGGTCTATTCTAAAGAATGTCCCATGTGCACTAGAAAAGGAAGTATACTTGGTTGCTGTCGGGTGGAGTGTTCTGTAGATGTCTATGAGGTCAAGTTGGTTGATTGTAGCAACTAGATCTTCCGTGTCTTCATTGAGCTTCTTTCTGGATGTCCTGTCCTTCACTGAAAGTGGTGTGTTGAAGTCTTCTACTGTAATTGTGGAGCTGTCTATCTCACTTTTCAATGCTGATAGAGTTTGTTTTATGTATCTTGCAGCCCTGTCATTGGGTGCATAAACATTTAATATGGTTATGTCTTCTTGGTTTATTGTCCTTTTAATCATTATATAGTGTTCTTCCTTGTCCTTTATAGTGGATTTAACTTCAAAGTGTATTTTTTCAGAAATTAATATTGCCACTCCTGCTCTTTTTTGATTGTTGTTTGCTTGATATATTTTTTTCCATCCTTTTAGTTTTAGTTTGTGTCTCTAAGTCTAAAGTGTGTCTCTTGTAGGCAGCATACAGATGGATCATGTTTTTTAATCCATTCTGCCACTCTCTGTTTCTTTATTGGTGCATTTAGTTCATTTACATTCAGCAGAATTATGGATAGGTATGAATTTAATGCTGTCATTTTGATGTCTTTTTTTGTGTGTTGTTGACAGTTTCTTTTTCCCACTTAATTTTATGTGCTGAGTAGATTATCTTTATATATTATCCTTTCCTCATATTCATTGTTGTTGATTTTGTTTCTGCTGAGCCTCTATTTTTTTCTTGTATTTTATTTTGTTGAGTAGGATAGTTTGTCTCCTTTGTGGTTACCTTATTATTTACCTCTATTTTTCTCAATTTAAACCTTACTTTTATTTCTTTTTATTGCCCTATCTCCCTTACAGTTCTTAGTCCCTCTTTATTGTTTTAATGTTGTCTTCTTTTATATAATAACATCGCTGCTACCTTGTTTAGAGCTTTTTTTTTTTTTTTAATCTTACTTTGTTTCATTCCCTTGTCTGGGCTGACTTCAGATTGCTCTGCCCAATGTTCTAGTCTTGGGTTCATACCTGATATTATTGATTTTCTAACTAAAGAACTCCCTTTAGTATTTCTTGTAGTTTTGGTTTGGTTTTTACTATTCCCCATAATTTCTGTTTATCTGGAAATGTCCTAATTTACCTTCATATTTCAGAGACAGTTTTGCTGGATATATGATTCTTGGTTGGCAAGTTTTTTCCTTCAATTTTTTGAATAAGTTATCCCATTGCCTTCTTGCCTGAATGGTTTCTGCAGAGTAGTCCAAGCTTATTCTTATTGGCTCTCCTTTGTAGGTGAGTTTTTGTTTATCCCTCAGTGCTCTTATAAGTCTCTCTTTATCTTTGGTTTGGCAAGTTTGATTATAATATGTCTTGGTGACTTTCTTTTCACATCTACCTTACGTGGAGTTAGATGAGCATCTTGGATAGATATATTCTCATCTTTTATGATATCAGGGAAGTTTCCTGCCAACAAACCTTCAACAATTCTCTCTCTATTTTCTGTTATCCCTCCCTGTTCTGGTATTCTAATCACTTGTAGGTTATTTCTCTTGATAGAGTCCCACGTGATTCCTAAGGTTTCTTTATTTTTTTTAATTCTTTTATCAGATTTTTCTTCAAATATATTAGTGTCAAGTGATTTATCTTCAAGTTCAGAAATTTTGGTTTCTACTTGCTGATTTCTGCTCCTCTGGGTCTTTCTATTGAGTTGTCTACTTCTGTAATTTTATTGTTAATCTTCTGAATTTCTGAATTCTGTCTATGGATTTTTCCAGCTTATTAAATTTTTCATTATGTTCCTGATTAATCTTTCTAATTTCTTCAATTGCTTTATCTGTGTGTTCCTTGGCTCGTTCTGCATATTGCCTCTTTTCCTTCTTGATTTCTTAAAGGGTTCTTTTGTATTCTGCCTCTGGTAATTCCAGGAATGCACTTTCATCTAGAAGATCCCTGGATTCTTTGTTTTGAGAGCCTGTTGAGGTGACCATGGTCTGTTTCTTTATGTGACTTGATATTGACTGTTGTCTCCGAGCCATCTATAAGTTATTGTATTAGTTTATGCTTGCGTACCATGTCGTAGCTGCTTGCTTCGTTTTGTTTTGATATGCTGAAATGGGTTGCTTGAGTGAGCTAGCTTGATTATTTTCACCTTTGGATCTCTGACATCCTGTCCCCAGATGGCTAGAGCTGTTATCAGGTATATCAGTCTAGGAGTCCATTTAGTTTTCTTGTATGAATTCAGCTCAGGTTTCCAGGTAGCTGATATCAAGTGTGTGGTACAGGCTTTGCCCTACAGTCTTAGAGGGGCAGGGGTGATTGGTTTATGTACCTGTATCTGATCTCAGCAGGGGGTCACGCTCTGAATAAGGCAGGGGGCTGAGAATAGACCCCCAAGTGTCTCTGAGGAAAGTGCATCCCTGTTCCCTAGAGCATGCAGGCGGGTGGGTTCTGCAGACAGCCCATGGCACTCAATGTTTTTGGTTGTAAGAACTGGGAGGTACGGTACTAGTTATCCTTGGACTCCTGTCACAGGTAGCTGTGTGACCTGAGTGGAGCTACCAGTCCTTAGGCCCCTGATGTGGGTAGGTGAGGACCCTGTTTAATAGGCAAAGCAATGTCTAACATCAAACACCCACCTCTCCGCCGTACAGCTGAAATCGTTGGAGCCTGCCAACAAGGGCCTATTCTCCTGAAGTAGGCCCACACAGGTCCATGCAGAGGGGAGAGATGCTCAAAGCCCACAGACCGTTTATGCCTGGACAGGAGCTGCTTTTGCTCTGAGCTCTCCCAGTTAGTGGAACTGGCAAAGTATCTTTTCCCCCAATTGCAAATTTTTTCCTTCTCCAGGCCTGGGAGGATGGCTCTTAGCGCTCAACAGTGCCTATCTCAGGCCCAGGGAATTCAGCTGCTGAAGCTGGTTTGGGGATGGGAAGTATGGTAAAATATAGGCAAGTACTTAGCTTTTGCTGAGAGCGCCGCTATTCTCTGGTTCCAGAGGTGTGAGTAGGCTGTGTGGCTCGCTGCTTCTCCCTGAGTAAACTGTGTCTGAATGCCAGTACTACCCTGCCGCCGCTGCTCTGGGAATGGTGCCTGCAGCTGCCTGCGATTCAGGTCCGATAATTCCTCTCTGCTTCTGAACCATCTCTTCCTCCCCCTACCCTACCCCTCCATTCATTTTCTAAGCTTGCCTTTGATGCTCAGAGCTCCTAGCTTGTCATAAATGTACTCATTTCACTTGTTTTTTCAGGTCTTTGTTGTAAAGAGGGCTCTCAGGAAATGTGTCTCTATTCTGCCACCTTGGCCCCGACCCCTCAATGCAAGAATATAAAAGTGAATAGAATTATTGGGCATATAAAGGTGCTGAAAGGTGAGCAAGTTGTGAAAAAGGAATGCAGGAACATTCCTGGCTTAGTGGACTATCATAAGCATTCACTGATTAAACCAGCAGCTTAATAAGCCATAAATCTTTGTCAACTTATAAAGAGTTGGTATCAGCAAAACATACACAAGACCACATGAAATACTTAAAATTATTAGAGCTAAAATATTATCGCAGAAATTATCTGGCCTGTTGTAATACATTGATGATGAGAACAAGCATGATAACTGAAAACAAATAAATGCTATATATGAATACAGAATTGTATTAATTTCCCCAGCCACCCTAAGATAGCAGGCTCATTTGACAAGTGACCTAACACAAAAGTATTTACAGTGAGAACCACTTAGGATAGAGCCTGTAGTATGTTAAAGAAGCATTGGAAAATCAGTTTATACAGCCTATGTATGCATGAGACTTACAGCTTTTCCTACTACATTTCCTTGATGCCAAAATACTGTCTTATGTCACACAATATGTACATGAATTGTGCACACTAGGTATAACATGCCTGCTGGGGCTCGTTGGCCACACCCACCTTATTCCTTTTTCTGGACACATAGCACTCCACTCACATGAAGCACTGCTTGTTTGACTGGGTCCTTAATTTTGAGATAACTGCAGTAGATCTCAATGGGATTTTCTGCCTCAGTACCTGTGTTTGGGACAGAATTTAGGAAAACGCAGAGGCAGCAAGAGGTCATGAGGGCTTTACTGAGAAAGGGCAGGAGGGAGAATGGGACAGTGCTTACTGTAACGAAACAAGAAGCTATCATTAAATCATTATGAGTTGTGGGGGAAAATGGATTGATGTAAACCAGCTTTGTTTTTTATAATTTTTGTCGTGTTTCCTGTGAAGGTTTATACAGCAGTTTAGATTCCCATTCAACAATTTGCATACAAGTTGTTCACTAACTTTGTTTACATTATTCACAATGCATGAACATTCCCATTATTTCCATTCTGGTTGTTTTATTTCCATTATTCTAGTTTCCCTGCCCCCTTACGTTCTCATCTTTGCTTTAAAGTGATAGTTGACCATTTGGCCTCACATAGATGCTTTTTTAATGGAGCACAGTACTTATGGGTGACATTCATTATTTTTTGAGCCAATTTGTTATTTAGCTAAAAGGTGACCTCAGAGGTTAGTTTTGGTTCAGGGTCTGAGAATATCTCAGGGCAATAATCTCGGGGAATTCTCCAGTCTCAACCAGACAAGTAAGTCTTTTTTTTTTTTTTAAGGAATTTGACGTTCTTTTCTACATTTTTCTCCCATTCTATCTCCCATCCCATTCTATTGTAGCCCTGGTTAGAATGATTGGTTGTGACAGCTGGGCACCATCCAGTTCTTCTGGTTTCAGGGTAGATGAGGTCCTGATTCATTCAGACTGTTAGTCTTGTAGACTAGTTTCTTCTTTGAGTCTTTGATTTCCTTCTTTCTCTTTTGTTCTGGATGAGTATAGACCAATAATTGTATCTTAGATGGCTACTCACAAGCTTTTAAGATTTCAGACACTACTCACCAAACTAGGATGTAAAACCTGTTAAAGCTGGAAACTGTGTAAGGCAGAAACCTGTCGGAGAAGGAAACCTCAAATATATTCCACTAAAAGGAGCAATAGAAAAGTGGTAAGACTGCACTGTGTCAAAGGCAGAAAACCTGCAAGACCTGGAAAAACAAGGCAGTCTTGTCAAGCTCTGGCTCTCACAAGTTTCACTGTAGAAGATAACTTTATGGACTATATTATGTCAACGGGCAGAGAGGTACCATGAGAATATGGCCCTAATCCTGCAAACCCAGAAATTTGATCCCATGAGGTGTCTGGTTATGTCTAAGAAGTATTTGTAACTGTGCCCCTATGTGCTTTATTATATGTATGAGTATATGTGCATATAGTCACATACATGCATATACATATGCATACATATACACACACATAGTTACCTATGCGTATATGTCTACATACATACATATAGACCTATATATATATTGTTTGGTTGTTTTTGCTCTTGTTTCAAAATTATATATGCCTTATCAATCACCAATGGGTTCCTTTTTCTTGTGTACATTCTGTGACATTACTTACCTTTGTCAAGCTGCGTACACTTCACCCTCATTCGGTGTTACCTTTCCCATCACCAAAAATAACAAGTGTCAACTATTCAGAGAGTGAACCCTCCACTCCTCCCTGTCCATGGTAACCACTAATGACCATTAGTTTCTGTATATTTATTTGTTCATATCATTTAATAAAAGTGAGAACATACAATATTTGTTTTTTTGTATTAGATTATCCTGGACAGAGCAGGAGAAAAATGTAGAACAGAATTCTAACTAACACACACAAAAAGAATAAACTTACTGGCTTGACAGAGTTTGGAGAAACACCAAGTGTATGGGCCCCGGACACCCTTATACCACAGGGATGAAGTCACTCTTGAGGTTCACCCTTCAGGCAAAGATTAGACAGGCCCATAAAACAAAATGAGACTAAAGGGGCACACCAGCCCAGGTCAAGGACTAGAAGGCAGGAGGGGACAGGAAAGCTGGTAATAGGGAACCAAGGGTCAGGAAGGGAGAGCGTTGGCATGTCATAGGGTTGGTAACCAATGTCACAAAACAATACGTGTACTAATTGTTTAATAAGAAGCTAGTTCGTTCTGTAAACCTTCACCTGAAGAACAGTAATAATTTTTTTTTTTTTTTTTTTGTGATTGCCTTATTTCACTCAGCATAATGTTCTCCAGGTTCATCCATGTTCCAAGATGTTTTGGGTGTAAACTAACTTTGAATGTTATAGGTATAAAGGTGGCATTGGTCCATGATGGGAACAAGTGTTTGTTTTTTCCTGTCAGGTGATATAAAAAATAAATTTATATTCAAAAATTTATGTTTTAACTTGTTCATTCTTCAGTTTTTTCTTGCTCAACCTCATTAAAAAAATGAGAAGAAAAATGAATGAGTTTTTGTCACCTAGTGGTCAAGTTATGCAAACGTGGTCATTTTAGTACAATTCAGCATATAATTCAAGTAGAGAAGTGACTGGTATAGTGGAAAGACCCTTGTCTCAACTTGCTAGCTATATAGAGTTGAGCTAGTCATCTATCCTGGAAATTTCCATGCCTTTGCCCATAAAATGATTCAGCCTTGTCTATCTCACAGGATGGTTGTGAAGATCAGATAGATAATTATTTATTAGCTAATATTCCGATCCGTTCCAAAAAAATTTTAAAAAGATTTAAAGAAACGAACTCAGTATATGGAAGTGCTTTGCAACCCTACCTCATGATCTAGAAGTGAAGCATTTTTACCGGTCAAGAAAAGACAGAATTCTAACAAGATTAGAATTTAATGACCAGGGCCTTGGATACTGGAAAGGCAGTACAATTGCCAATAGTCCTCAGCATGGTTGTGGTTCTCAATAATTTCTTCAGGACTGCAGCAAATTAGAGTAGACTATTCTACATCTCAGGTGCCAGGATACTTCAGCATTTAACTCTGGGGGAGAGCCACCCATAAACTCCATTGCCACTGAGTTGATTCCAGCTCATAGTGATCCTATAGGACAGAGTAGAACTGTCCCGCAGGGTCTCCAAGGCTGTAAATATTTATGGAAGGAGACTGCCACATATTTCTCTCACAGAGCGGCTGGTGGGTTCCAACCTTTCAGGTGACAACCAAGTGCTTAACCACCGTGCCACTAGGGCTCCTGAAGAGCCACAAAAACCTGCTGCCATCCAGTGGATTCTGACTCACAGGGACCCTAGGACGAAGTAGAACTTCCCCTAGGGTTCCCAAGGAGCAGCTGAATTCCAACTGCCGACATTTTGGTTAGCAGCCGAGCTCTTATCCAGTGTGCCACCAGGGCTCTGGAGGAGCCACAGGGACCACAATTTGTTACTCTCCTAATGCTGTGCACTAGCCACAGTGTCTGTTTATCAGTGACTGGACTGTCCTGCTGCAGGGTCATGAAGGTGGGGTCCTGGCTTGTCCTGCTCTCCCTGTAGGACCCTGAGGGTCTGCTCTGTCTGGTTTGAAGTAGGCCCTCAGTAATACTACTTGAAGGAAGGAATAGATGAAGGAGTGGCTGCCTCTCTTGTGTGTCTTTAGATTAGCTGTACTGGAGCACGGAGCAAGTTAGGCAGACTCAGGGAGAAGGTGGCCCCTCTAAAGGGGCGGAAGGGAGGCCAGGACAGTGCTGAGGCAGGAAGCAAAGCCTTCTGCACTTTGCAGATGCTTTTTCCTGGTGTGGTGCCCTTCCTGCACTCTGGGCAATGTACACATGTTTTGGCCATGCTCTGCTGAAAGGGAATTATAGCATCTTGTTCCCCCTCCAGCACAGAGCAGTATGAATGGCTTTCCCAATAGCTTCAGTCAGTGGAAAACTTGAGCCATGTAGCACAGCCCATCAGCCTCCAGGGCAAGCAAATCAGACAGGTAAAGCCCAAGCTTTGTCTACATGGCAAAATACATGGGGATACAGACATTTTTGGAGCATTGGTGGTGCAGTGGTTAAGAGCTACAGTGTGCAATGGCCGTTATCTAAACGGTTGCTGGTTCAAATCCACCGGCTGTTCCTTGGAAATCCTATGGAGCAGTTCTGCTGTGCCCTATAAGGTGGCTATGAGTCAAAATCAACTAGATGGCAAAGAGTTTTTTTTATATTTTATACAGATGTAGATGTATATATCTGTATCTATGAATGGTTAAGCCATGTTAAGGAATCAGGTTAAGGAAACAGCTGGTAGAGTAAATGGGTTCCAATATACACAGACACAATCAAACCTGTGGAGACTGGTTGATCTCCCAGATGCACCATTCATGTATGATATGCACATTATCTTTGATTTAGGAAATAATGACTGTGGAATGTGAAGGAGGTGAGTTGGGGGGTCAAATAACATGACAGATTTCAGTAAAATTTTTGGCAGCAACAATATCAATATCAAGTAATTATGCATAAATAGATGTATCTATATAGGGTTTTTTTTGGTTTGGTTTTTGTTGTTTTGGAGTTCCAAAGAAGCCTCATTTTATTACAGACAGCCCACAAAGCCCTTTCCTCAAAATGAAAACTTCTGTCTCTCTCTCAGCCTCCCTTCTACTGGAACTTGACATATAGGTTAAGCGTTTGTTGAGATAGCAGATGCCTGTGTGAAGGTTGTGCAACTCATTCCACTTCCAGCCTTGAAGGCATCTGGGGCCCTTGATCAGTTCTTTGAGGTAATATTCAAAGTTTCCCAGGCCCTCTAATTCCAACAGTCAAGTACTTTATGGGGTGGGAGGGTGAGCCTTACCTGGGACAATCCAGGAGTGCCTTGTTGCTGCTGAGGGCTCCCCCAAACTGAAATCTCAAGAAAATTTACCCTTGCCTATTTCCTTGGACACCCTTTACTGGAAGGGGAATCAGAGTCCAGATGTGGGAGCCCAGAGCTCAGGTATTCAGACTCAGCCCTCTCCATGCGCCTCACAACAGTCTGCTGAGGTTGAAAGTAAAGGGCTGGCAGACTTTATATAGCAGAGGAGGTGGCAGAACCTGGGTGGGAGCCCAAGCTTTCTAACTCCCAGCCTGGACTTGCTTCCTGTCCCAGGTGGCCAAGCGGGTCACTGCCCCAGGGACACTGGCAGGGCCCACTGGAAACATGATGTCTCTGGCAGTTGTTGCCAGGGCCTCCGCAACAGCTCATAGAAAGGGGGCCTGCAGCTGAAAAGGCAGGTGGGCAGTTTAATTTTCGTAGAAAAAGTTTCCATAAATTGAAGCAGAGGGTGATATTATTTTTCTTTTGAATATGGAATTCACTCTTTGGACACTCTTTGCAGTTAACAAAACCAAGATCAAAATTTCACTAAGGAAGGTAACCCAGCTGGGTGAGTAAAATCGTCACTACCTAGTCATTACTGATCCTTTCAGAATGGCCACTCTATCTTCAGGCAATTGTTCTCAATTTAATAGCCAGTTCCTCACTAAAGTCACAGGCTGACTGCCTGCTCTTTGTACTCTTCCGAAGGTGTACACTGTACTAAAATTACCCAAGCCAAAGGACCAGGCAGTTACAGTCTCTCTTAAGGGCACAGAATATTGCATTATGCCAAAATGAGAAGCTTCACATGTCTTTACTTACTCGTTTAAGAACTGAGGCTGCCTTGAACGTCATAATGTAAGTAGGAGACGTTCTTGGATTGTATGGCTTTGGGAATGCCTTTTTGCAGGCAAATGTTGGCTGCCAGAAAATGAAGACGGAGTGAATGGTCCAGGAAGTGAGCCAGCGCTGCGCTGGTGAGGACAAAAGCAGCCACCCTAATTTCATCCTGGCCTACTTCTTCCTAAAACTCTCCCTATCCCCTCCTCCATATTTTAACATGTGGTCGGTCTCCTATTTAGTTCCTGGCTTCCTAATTTTCGTTTTCCCCCGAAAGACATTATCCCCACTACTTGTCTTTCCTGAATGGCTGGGAGCAGATAACTGAGGCTGCGTATAAACAAACCCTTCTCTCAAGGCTCATCCTCATCCATTCACATGATGGGCTGTACCATCTCAGAAACAGATTGAAGTGTTAAGAACTCGGATACTGGTGGTCAAGACAACCTGATCTAGGAAGTGGCTGTCTGGCACACTTTGCAAGACTGCTGTTCCAGGAACGAGGGAGATGATGTGGAGAAGCCTGAAGACGTGGGTTTAGGGCCAGTGATATGCAGCTACCTGATTCATTTTCCTACTTGGGAGAATGGAGTTTACAGAAGAAGGAAAGGCATCCAAATGGCCTTTGGTTAAGAATACACTGGTCTCTGATGTGCTGGTGAGGTATGTGTTCATGTCTGAAGTTCACATGTGTGTGACACATATTTTCATTTCTGTGTCCATTTCAGGAATGTGAGGCTGAAGACAAAACTGCTTACAGATTATCTTGAGATTTTACGTAGGAGGAGTACTTGCTATGCTGTGACATTTTGTGAGAGTCAATTAAAAAAAAAAAAGATGAAGATGAAACTTAGAGAAAAAGAATCCTTAACTTCTTTATCCCCAAAGATTTCTTTATCTTTCTTTCTTACCAATTCGGTTATTATTATTTTGTTTTCATTTTGACAGTTGCATTGTGAGCTCCTGAGTAAAGAGGTTTCTGTTTAAAATGATAATTAAAGTTAAAGTGGGGCAGGCGTATTTCCGCTGTTCCTTCCGCTACACTATCTAACGGATCAGGAAACACGGGCCCTCCTTAAAAGGGGGGATCTTATTTATCCCCTGACCTACAGAGCACCTGGCACCTAGTGGATGAATGAGTAGAACACCAATTAAACTATGGTCATAATGCACATTACATTAAAAACCTTACAAAATAAGGTTTAATGTAAGAGCGGGGGAATGGTGTCCTCAGTGCAGAATCTGTCTTAGATGTTTAGAGATTTAATATTGGTTACTAAACCTATAAAATGCAAAGAAAAATTACCATGTATGTCTATAAAACCACACATATTTCTAAAGTGTACGTATTTTGTTGGTTTAGCAACTGACAGCAGTAACTCTACATTAACAGCTGAGGTAACCTTTATTAGTTAGACAGAATAGTGAAATACTGCCCAGGGGACAGAAAAACAAATTTAAATGATGCTATCCTGGTTTGGGAATTATTTCACAATTAAGGTAACTTCTATCAAGAGAGCAATATTTTCCAGTTGTTCTCTGAACCATTTACCATCTCAGTTTTTTTTTTTTTTTTTTTTGAGTAATAGAAGTAATTAACTCTAAGCATCATAATTTATTCTGCATTTGAGCATCAAGTTTCTTAGGGACTTTTTTTCAGTCAGTTGAACAGGTTGTAAATGTCACTTTAATAATAGGAACAGAGAATTTAATAATATGGTATTAAGCTGTAAGTATAAGTGAATAATACTAGTCCTAGTTCATTTTACTTCCTATATAATTCTCACCTATTAATGACTTCTTTTTTTTTTTTTTTAAGTAAAGAAGATTTTGACAGAAAAACAAAGGTCAAAATGAAGATAAATTCTGAGATAATGATACAGATTATTGGAGTTAAAAAATTCTCTTTGCCTGAAATATCCTGAAATAAACCCAGAGAAGCAAAAATGTTTTTCACTGGGCATATTTCCTTAATTATTTATTTAATTTGGTCATGTTGACCAGTGCATGAAAAATATGAAATTACTCGAGGCTATATTATATATATATATATATATATATATATATACATGTAAGCTGAGCAAATAATCTGAGAAGCTGGACTGTATGAAGAAGAACGGGGCATCAGGATTGGAGGAAGACTCATTAAGAACCTGCATTATGCAGATGACACAACCTTGCTTGCTGAAAGTGAAGGGGACTTGAAGCACTTACTAATGAAGATCAAAGACCACAGCCTTTGCACCTTAACATAAAGAAAACAAAAATCTTCACAGGTGAGCCAATGAGCAACATCATGATAAAAGGAGAAAATATTGAAGTTGTCAAGAATTTCATTTTACTTGGATCCACAATCAACAGCCATGGAAGCAGCAGTCAAGAAATCAAAAAACGCATTGCATTGGGCAAATCTGCTGCAAAGAACCTCTTTAAAGTGTTGAAGAGCAAAGATGTCACCTTGAAGACTAAGGTACGCCTGATCCAAGCCATGGTATTTTTAATCACATCATATGCAAGTGAAAGCTGAACAATGAATAAGGAAGACTGAAGAAGAATTGATGCCTTTGAATTGTGGTGTTGACGAAGAGTATTGAATATACCATGGACCGCTGAAAGAATGAACAGATCTGTCTTGGAAGAAGTACAACCAGAATGCTCCTTAGAAGCAAGGATGGAGAGTCTGCGTCTTACATACTTTGGACATGTTGCCAGGAGGGATCAGTCCATGGAGAAGGACATCATGCTTGGCGGTGTACAGGGTCAGCAGAAAAGAGGAAGACCCTCAACGAGGTGGATTGACACAGTGGCTGCAACAATGAGCTCGAGCATAACAACGGTTGTAAGGACGGCGCAGGACCGGGCAGTGTTTCGTTCTGTTGTGCATAGGGTCACTGTGAGTCAGAACCGACTCGATGGCACCTAACAACAACAACAACAATATGTAAATGGAGGCCTATCTATTATCTTTCTACTTGTAGTGGGCTAAATGTGGCCCCCAAAAGATATGTCCAAGTTCTAATCCCTGGAACCTGTGAATGTGACCGCATTTGATATCAAGGTCTTTGTAGATGCAACTAAGTTACGGAGCTTGAGATGAGAAGACCAACCTGGATTATATGAGTGGGCCTTCTAAGAGACACACAGAGGAGAAGGAGGTCATGTAAATAAAGATGGAGGCAGAGATTGAAGTGATGTGGCCACAAACCCAGAAACACTAGAAGCCACCAGAATCTGGAAGAGCCAAGGAAAAGTTCTTCCTAGAGCCTCCAAAGAGAGCATGTCCCTGCTGACACCTTGACTTCAGACTTCTGGCCTCCAGAAAGATGAGAGATCAAGTCTCTGTTGTTTTAAGTCACCCAGTTTTTGGTAATTTGTTATGGCAGCCACGGGAAAAAAATACTCTGTGTTTCTGTCTGTGTGTCTATCTGTCTGTCATCTACCTTAGTAGCTCCAATTCTCATGCTCTCACTGTGGGGTTGGCATAGACATGGAGGGGCTGGAGGGCTGACCTGGAAGTTTCCATGGGTGCAAAGCAGGTTTTGGATGAATCCTAGTTGCAGGCAGAACTGGGTACCTGCAGGATGGGGCGACACGTCAGATAGAACTTGTTTTCCCTTGGAAACCCTGGTGGTATATCGTTAAGAGCCATGGCTGCTAACTAAAAGGTCAGCAGTTCGAATCCACCAGGCGCTCCTTGGAAACTCTATAGTTTGAAATGCTGACCTTTTGGTTAGCAGCCAAGCTTTTAACCACTATGCCACCAGGGCTCCATTTTCCCAATACGCAGTCTTAATTACCTCGTCCCACTCATTCTACTTATATTGAATGAACTCATATACTGAATGAATGCTTGTATCATCATTACTGATTTAATGGTTGAGGCAGATATGGGGAAGGAATGCCAAGAAATGTGAATGTGACAAGGATATCTAACAAAGGAGGCAGAAAGTTGAGGACATAGGTAAAATAGACAGGAATGATTTTTATCTTAATACTCTTTGTATTTGATTTGGAAGTGAAGAGCTCCATAGCAATGCTCACTATTATAAAAAAGAAAAAAACTACTCAATTATTCTTGGACAAAGCCAATTGTCCCAAATCTTGAATAATTGTCAGGAACAATGGCAGAAAGATCAAAGTGAAGTCTTCCTGTGTTTTTGAACATCATACTTGGCTTTGTTCCAGGAGTGGTACCCTGTGGCACCACCACTCAGCCAGGCGATGATGTCTTGCTCCACTGTGCCCTGCTAGATGACTGTCAGCTAGGGAGTGTCCCCTAGCTTCCTCCAGGTACGTCTATCACCTGCAGGTCCTCGTTGCTCAGTGAGAAGCCACATGGATTGGGTGCTGCAGGGAAGGCACTTCACTTCCCACATATGCTCTGGGAGCGTAAAGTCATTTTCCAGATAATTGAACCCATAAAGTGCCCTCACTTTTTCTTTGATGACTGGAATATTTCAAGTGAATGTGTTCCTCTGGCCAAAAGTGTATTGCCATTGCCTCGCTTCTCTGTTTCTCTGGTAATATATCAAAAGGAACTTGCTGCTTCTTATACAGGGGCTTGAGTGTTCTCATTGTTCTCCACACATCCGAAAATAAGTCTGCCACCAGTCCAAGTTAAAAATGTGATTATCCAGATTTTTGGCTTATAGAATGTCCAATTTTATACCTTTTTTTCTTTTTTATGGAGAGGAGCCTCCCACTGTTTCACATCACTATGACCAGGCATATAGAAATTCGAGGCACAGTATCAGGACAGACAGTTATGGAAGATGTGGACAAATGGTGAACAAGGAACAACAGCAAGAGCTACTGACAGATACCAAGGACATACTAGGTGTTAAACGTGCTAAACAGTTTTTAATTAAACTTCTTGGTAACGTAAGTTCTACAGCATAGGAGTTTTGAGAATTTAATTTCCTTGCCTAGGGTGTTATAACTAGAAAGGGTCAGTCTGTGCTCCAACCAGAGGCTAGTGGGTGCTGGAACATCTGTGTAGGTGTCTTACCAATGAGTGATGGGTGACATGTTTATTTCCAGTAAATGTGATGTGAAAACAGTAGCAGCAGAAGAAAAACAAAAAGCATAGGTCCTGAATATGTATTCCTTTCCATGTTAGGAAGAAAGATGGCGAGACACTTTGCATGTCTTTCGCACAAACTCCATCCATCCGGCTGCCTCCAGAATTCCTGCTCCTCTTTTCTTCTTCTTTGTCTCTTTCCAGAAGAGCACAAATGCCTAAGGACCCTTGTGAAAACAACTTTCCACTAGTCTCAATAAACTAGCAGTGGCTTCTTTTTTAGTACGCATGGATAGCTGGGTCCTGGAAAGTTTTAAAAGCTTCTAATTTTGCCAGCAAACAAAAGAAGGAAAACTCAAGCCACGGGAGACAAAGGGGCAAAGTCACAGGTTTGGCAGCAGAGGGAAAGAAATGGTGTGTGACAGGGTGTAAGCTGTCTGCTTTGGCTCTGGATGACAGTGTACTCTGGATCCAAGGACTTTAATTGGCTGATAGAGTGATTGCTTTGGCCAAGGGTCCAATTAATACTCAAGACTTGAGGATTGGTTTTCCAACCCCGGTTGGATGAGTTTTCTGGAAGAAAAAAAAAAAAAGTCACCACTGTAAATTCAATTTACTTCCTTAACTGCACCCACTCTATAATGTAAAGATATCACTCTGTCTGGTTAATTCCAGACAAGGCTCTGAGAGCAGATGGGGAATTTGGATTTTTCAAATTTGAAAAAACAGCGTAATGTGAGTTTCATGCAGTTGCCTTGATGCTCCATCTGATGGAGAACGTACTACATCCCATTACAGTAAGAGGGAAGGATCACAAAAATGAAAAAGCAGCTAACCTAGAGGCTGATGACTGTCTATGGATACATGGAAATCACCATTGAACTAGAAAGCAAAGTCCCTCAGCCCTGGCAGTTGGAAGTGATTGAAGTTGGCAACACTGCAGAGGTGGCCTGGAGGCAGTACCCATACTTTAGAACAATGGCAAGCACGTGGACTTGGAGCCAGGACACAGATCAGTTTCCAAATTTACTAGTTGTGTACATGGTCAAGTTGCTTAGTCTAATTTAGAAAGTAGGGATAATAATATGGTTCTTAGAGATTTGCTGTAAAAATTAAAGAATATATGTAAAAGCATATAGGTATTCCACCAATATTTCATGCCCTCTCTTACTGCTAGGGGAGGTGGAAGCCTTTCAATCTGACACTGTACTGGCCACGGTAATAATGCTGTCTTAGAGACCCACATACAATATACTGCTTTGGCTTCCAAGTAGTAGCCACATAATAAAAAATTCCCAGTAAAGTAAGCTTACTCCCTGTTTAGCATTCTAGCAGACAAACTGTCTTAGTGCCTGACTTTTAATGTGTTTTTACTCAACCTGAAACAACTACGGGCTGCCTGCTCTTTCGTTTCTCTTTAGGAGGCTTGGTCTTTACTTTTTTCTTTTTCTCTTGTTTACCAGATGGGATGAGGTCTGTTTATCATAACATCCTTCCCCTCTACTTACTTTGACCTGATTTGGAAAATAGCAAGTCACTTATTTGGGCTGCTGGAAAGAGTACTAAAACAGATGTTGAGGTGATGGGGATTTCTGGAAGACATTTTTCTCTGTTTCTCTGATGAGACACTTGATGCATGAAGTAGTACCCTGTGGCCCAGAGCCATGGGCTCTGTGTGGCAGCTTGCTCACTCGTGTAATTGACCTAATGTTTCCTTTCTTGTCCAGAAGGCCAGCATTCCAGCATCTGCCTGCTAATCATTCTTTCGTGTGTTACCCAGACAACCCACTACCCTTGAGTACAGTGGCTGAGGACAGAAGTTCCATGTTACGGAGAATCCACAAAGTACTGGAGTTTGCCAAATGGCCCAGTACAGGTCTGTGTCATTTTGTTTTTGAAAAGAAAGAAAACTCATTCAAGGATCGTTACTTTTATTTTTGACTTCTTAAAATGATTAGTGTAGACAGAGAGCAATTACTATTACTATTACTGAACCTGGCCTTGCCTTGTGACAAACACAGCTCTAAATTGTTGTCAATCATTGTCCACCGTCTTTGAATCCTGTACAAGTGATTAGCTCTGGAGTCTTTGCTTCACCTTTCCTTTGTTGGCTCATTAGCTAGAGTAAACCGTGGCTCCTAAGGGAACAAAAAGATTTTTATTCCTTTGCCTGGGAAATCAAGCAACATGGTATGAAAGGCATTAATTCATGCATTTCTTCATTTAATCAACAATTATTTACTGAGCATCTAAGATGTGCTGAGCACTGTGTGTGCACTGGGGACAGAGGAGGGACAAGACACAGACTTCAAGCTCAAGCAGTTTGCAGCTGGTGGGAGGCAGGCAAATTAAGAGGTGGCTGTGCTATAACGTGTAACAAGGCACCATCAGCGTGCGATAAGAAGCACCCTGGAGGTTGGAGGAGCTTTTCAAGAGGGAGCAATGCCTCAGCTGAGACCTGAAGGATGAGAGGGAGCTGGTCATTGTGGGGTGAATGGATGGAGATGTGCAGAGGGCAAGAAAGTATGGAAATGAGACTCACAGGCAGAGCAGAGGAGTCAGTTCTATAGAATTGTGGATTCTGAGGAGCCTAGGAGATGTCTGGGGCCTCCTGGGTTTGTTGCAAAGATTAAATTGCTGGGGTGGGGCAGGTAACCTGCCTGGGAAGGACCTCTGAGGTCAGGTTTGGGCACTAGGCTTAATTACAGTGGCCATTTCCAGCATCAAGTGCAGCTGCATTTCCCTTCCAGGACTCCAATCCTTCAGTAGTGCTTTGTGAGACATTCTACACTGGCCTTGTTTATGGCACAGTCAGGCACTGTCCCATTCTTCAGAAAGAGCGGTCAAGGGAGGAACTGGAATCTCCTTTGTGAGACAGCGATGGAGGCAGCAGAGCTTCCCAGCAGAGCAGGAGCCTCCAAAGCACTGCAAAACTTCTAAGAAATGTGGCCGTATTTTAATATGTCCGTTGGGGATCCAGGTCTCACATACGTGGTAAGGCGATCCTATAGCCAGAAATCTTTCCCTAAGTGCAGGTGAGCAGGGCATGGCTTCAGTCTACTTGAAGCTCCCAAACCCTCTTACTTTTCTATAAACCACTGATGGCTTTCATCTTCAACCCCTTTTCAATTAATACTAGGGTGATCAACTGTCTCAGGTGCCCTGAGTTAAGGGGGTTCCTGGGATACCGGACTTTCAGTGCTAAAACTGAGAAAATTCTGGGAAAACTGGAATGAATTAGTTACCTTGAGAACACTGACCCTGTGTTATATGACCATGCTGAGGTAGACATTATCACTTCAATTTTAAATAATTTGTAAACAAGAGACGAAGCGAGTTTCCTAAAGTTACTTACCTAGTAAGTGATAGACCCCAGAGTTAAGTTAGATTGTCTGGTTTAAAGTGTGTTAGTTGTCCGTTGCTTCATTAAAAAAAGAAAAAAAGAAAAAAAAAAACAAACTAGTTGCCGTTGAGTCAATTCCGACTCAGAATGACCCTATAGGACAGAGTAGAACTGTCCATAAGGTTTCTAGGGAGTGGTTAGTGGATTTGAACTGCTGACCTTTTGTTTAGCAGCTGAGCTCTTAATCACTATACCATAATAATTTACCCCCAAAACAGTGGCTTAAAACAACAGTAGACATTTATTAAGTCTATTTCTGAGAATCAGAAATCCAGGAGCATCTTAGCTGGGTGGTTATGGCTCAGGGTCTCTTGTAAGGTTGCAGTTAAGCTGTTGGCTGGGGCTGCAGCCATCTGTAGGCTGGACTGGGGCTGGAGGATCTGCTTCCAAGACAGCTCCCTCACAAAGCTGGCAGGTTGATGCTGGATGTTGACAGAGGTCTCAGTTCCATGGAGCTACTTTAGTGCCCTCATGACATGGCCTTAGGAGTCATGTGTTGTCGTTTCTGCAATATCCTGTTAGTTACACAGGTCAGCCATGTTCAGTATGGCAGGAGACTACACAAAACAATGAATACCAGGAGGCAAGGATCAGTGGGAGCATCTTAGAGGCTGGCCACCATAGTCAGTATGCGTGTCACAATTAGAGGATTACCTCTTGGGATTCCCTCTAAGTGGGCATTTGAGGTGACTGTATAGGAAACACACACAAATAGATATTCATTATATATGTAAATAGCATTATTTATATACCTGTAAAAAAAAAAAAACAAGAGTACTTTCAAGATAATCACCATCTTGGTAGGCTATAAATATTTATCCTACTGATGTTTCCCTTACACCAAATATTTTGTTCTGAATATTTATTATGGATGATTATTTATTAATACTTTTTCAAATGGTATAATATGAGCATATATGTTAATTTTATAATGAGAAGAAAGTTATTTTTAAAAACTTTTCTTATGTGCATATGTTGATACATACATGGTGGATACTGCTTCAAATTCCTATTGGGACTTCATAGAAAAGCACTCTCTCCAGATGAGTTTAAGAAAGGAAACTACCATTTCCAATAAACATTATTATAGATTCCATTATGTGCAAATACATATACCAGTACCTGGAACTGAAACCAGAAAAGTGGGGCAGATAGGAGGTTGAGAAACTAAAGATGTCCACAACAAGACTTTGGCAGGAGATAAGTGGGAGATGCTTTGAGTGAATTTTATCCAGTCCGAGCATGGGGTTGCTGGACAGGGCGGGGGAGGGTCAGGCTCATTCACAGGGGCTGGAATGAGCAGCCACAACTACACTTTCTGAACCTGAGTTGCCTCATTTGTGGAAGAGGGGAGAAGTGACACTCATGCTTTCAACTCATAAGACTGATGTAAAACCCCAATGAAAAATGCTTGGAAAATAGTGAGGTTCTTGACCAGAGGAAGGTGCTGCTATCATCATCATGATGGCTGTTCTCTCAGGAAGTGTGCCAAGACTACCTGGAGCAGACCATTGTTCTTGGAACAGGCAAGACCACCACTCTGCAGCCCTGTGAGCCCTTCTTTGAAGGGGATTAGCCACACATCTTGCTCCAGTTGTTGGACACCTTCACCACTGTTTTCTTAAGCTTGACTTCCATGTGCTGCCTGGAAGTGCAGGGCTCTGTGGGTGGAAACAAGGTTGCTGGCAGGGGTCAGGTGAGGCTAGGTGTTCACCAGGCCTGCCACCTGGTGCTGCTGTGCAAGCAGGGCTGGCCTTAGGCCACAAACGCTCTTTAGGAAGGCAGTGCAAGTAGTCCCATAGGCAGTAAGTGAACATGCACATAAACCTGTAACATTTTTTCACTTTCCTTACCACACTACCAAGGCCAAAAGCAGGAGGAGAATTGAGTTTCTTTGACATTTATTTTTTTACTCCTTTTCTCAAAAAATGATCCCTGACCTGTCTGAAGCATCTGGTAGCCATTCATGAGTTGACTACAAGCAGTTTTATGGTGATGGCATGAGCAAATTCCCTGCTAAGGTTTTTAGCTCTGTGCGAAAAATGAGTTGCTGCTTAGTGAAGCACAGGTGAGAACCCTCAGCTGCCTTCTGATAACTCCCAAATTTTATATCTCTAAACCAGATGCCCTTCTCCTCTGTGATCCAACAAGTGTTGTGCTGGTAAATGTTTAACAACCAATTCTCCAAAGGAAAAATAAGACCACCCTGACTTGTAGCATTTGCCGATTTCCACGGTGTAAATATTCTCACCACAGCCAATATCGAGCTACACCAATGCCGTCAGTGAATGCAGAGTTGGGAAGAGATGCACACAGTTAGCTCCTGTGAGCCAGTGCAAGCTGGCTGCAGCACATCCCTGGACCCAAACTTGTGTGTTCACTGGGAGGAAGAACAAACACCTCAAAATCAACAAGTGCAAAATTGAACTAATAATCTCTCCCCGCCCCATCCTCAACTTTGTCCTCTTTCAGGGGTTCCTATCTGAGTGAATGGTATCACAATGCAACTGGCTTTGCAGGCCAGACACCAGATTCCAGTAGTAATCCTCTACATTTTCCTTCTTCCTCATCACCATATCTAAACCATCACCAGGGTATGTTAATTTTATCTCTAACTATTGATAATCTGTCCAGTTCTCTCCATTCAATTCAACGGGTTTGGTTTAGACTATGTTATCATTATTTTCAATGATTTATTTTATTGTTATTGTTGTTGAGAATATACACAGCAGAACACACACCAATTCAACCATTTCTACATGTACAACTCAGTGACATTGATGACATTCTTCTAGTTGTGCAACCATTCTCACCTTCTTTTTCTGAGTTGTTCCTCCGTTAACATCAACTTGCTGTGCCCTAAGTTTTCTATCTCATCTTTTGAGTTGCTGTTGACAATTTGTCCCCATATAGATAGATATTAAAAACGTACAATGCCCAAGGCAGACATTTTTTATTAGTTAGGCTAAACTATTGCTTGGTTTTAAGAAGATTTCAGGGGATATTTTTTGTTTACAGTTTAAAGATTATGTCAGAGCAATAGTTTCAGAGGTTCATCCAGCCTTCATGGCTCCAGAAAGAATGGATAACATGAGAATTTGAAATCCTATTCTGCATTTTCCCCTTTTGATCAGAATTCTTGTTTAGAATCTTTGATTAAAACATTCACTAATGGTAGCCGGGCACCATCCAGTTCTGGTGTCCTGGCAAAAGAGGCAGTTAGTTGTTCATGGAGGCAATCAACCACACATTCCATTTCCTGCTCCTCCTGTTTCTGATTCTCCTTATTCCTCTCTTGCTCCAGGTGAATAGAGACCAATTGTTGTACCTTGATATGCTGTCATTATTAATTGCATGGGTTATTACAAAAAGCCCCTAAGTGGTTTCCTTGTACACACACACACACACACACTTAACACATTTTTCTAAAGCAGCTAGAGTGCTCTTTGAGAAAATGCAAATCTGATCACTTTACTCCCTAAGTTAAAACCCTTTAATGGATTCTCATAGCTCTTAGGATAATAATCTAAATCCTTGGAAGAGCCTGAAAGAACATGGTTTAGCAGTTTAGTAATTCTTTTTTTTTTTTTTTTTTGTCGTGCTTAACCTGCTGTCTAATGAATTTTAAAATTCAATTGTTATAATTTTCGTTTCTAGAAGTTCTGCTTGGTTCTCTTTAAAAACGTGCTTGGTCATTTTCAAAACTCTAAAAGAATAAAATATTAAATCAAACACTGAAATATGTATTTTATACTCTGATAATTTCTATATTTAAAATCTTTAATGACCTATTCTAATACACACATATGCACACGCACACTTAAAACCAAAAAAACCTATTGCTGTTGAGTCGGTTCTGACTCCTAGAGACCCTACAGAACAGAGCAGAACTACCTCATAGAGTTTCCAAGTAGCTGGTGGATTTGAACTACTGACCTTTTGATTAGCAGCCAAGCTCTTAACCACTACACCACCAGGGTTTCCATGCACATGTATGTATTATATAATTCTAGTTCTCTTGCTATTTCCAATACATCTGCAGTTATTTCCTCCACTGAAGTCTTGAACCCCTTAAAGTCATTCATGAGGGTTGGAATCAACCTCTTCCAAACTGCTGTTAATGTTGTTATTTTGATCTCCTCCAATGAATCACTAATGATCTTGATGGCATCTAGAATGGTGAATCCTTTCCATTTACTTTGCCCAGATCCATCAGAGGAATCACTGTCTGTGGTAGCTATAGCCTTACAAAATGTATTTCTTAAATGATAAGACTTGAAATTCAAAATTACTCCTTGATCTAGGGGTTACAGAATGGATGTTGTGTTAATACACATGAAAACAACATTAATCTCCTTGTACATCTCCATCAGGGCTCTTGGGTGACCAGGTGCATTGTCAATGAACAGTAATATTTTGAAATTAATCTTTTTTTCTGAGCAGTAGGGCTTAAAATATTCAGTAAACCATGTTATAAACAGATGTGCTGTCATCCAGGCTTTGTTGTTCCATTTACAGCACAGACAAAGAAGATTTAGCACAATTTGTAAGGGCCCTAGGATTTTTGGAATGGTAAATGAGCATTGGCTTCAACTTAAAGTAACCAGCTGCACTAGCCTCTAACAATAGAGTCACCTTGTCCTTTGAAGCTTTGAAGCCAGGCATTGATTTCACCTCCCTAGCTATGAAAGTCCTAGATGGTGTCCTCTAATATAAGTCTATTTTGTCTACATTGAAAATCTGTTTAGTGTAGCCACCTTCATCAATTATCTTAGCTAAGTCTTCTGGATAACTTGCTGCAGCTCCTACATCAATACTTGCTACTTCACCTTGCACTTTTATGTCGTGGAGATAGCTTCTTTCATTAAACCTCATGAACCAACCTCTGCTAACTTCAAACATTTCTTCTGCAGCTTCCTCACTTCTCTCAACCTTCATAGAATTGAAGAGAGTTAGGGCTTTGCTTTGAATTAGGCTTTGGTTTAACGGAATGTCGTGGCTAGTTTGATTTTCTATCCAGATCATTAAAACTTTCTCCATACCAGCAATAAGGCTGTTTTGCTTTCTTATCATTTGTGTGTTCACTGGAGTAGCACTTTTAATTTCCTTCAAGAACTTTTCCTTAGCATTCACAACATGGCTAACTGTTTGGTGCAAGAAGCCTAGCTTTCAGCCTATCTGGGCTCCTCACTAAGCTTAATCATTTCTAGTTTTAGATTTAAAGTGAGAGACGTGCAACTCTTCCTTTCACTTGAACACTTAGAGGCCACTGTAGGGTTATTAATTGGCCTAATTTCAATATTGTCATGTCTCAGGAAATAGGGAGGCCCAAGGAGAGGGAGAGAGATGGGGGAACAGCTGGTCGGTGGAACAATCAAAACACACACATTTTTCAAATAAGTTCCCTGTCTTATATGGGCATGGTTCGTGGTGCCCCAAAACAATTACAATAGTGACATCAAAGATAACTAATCATAAGTCATCGTAACAGATATAATAACAATGAAAAAGTTTGGTATATTGTGAGAATTACCAAAATGTGACACAGATACCGAAGTGAGTATGTGCTGTTGAAAAAATGGTGCTGACAGACTCACTGGACGCAGGGTTGCCACAAACCTTTAATTTGTAAAAAAACACAATATCTGTGAAGTGCAATAAAGTGAAGTGCAATAAAAAAAAGTTGCCTGGGGCATGGTCAACTTGGGACTAGTTTAAGTTAAATTGTCTGTGTGTGCGTGTTTTTCAGATCACATACATAGTGTGTGTTGGCTGCAAACCTATGTGGCTTATAGTTATGAATTCTCAGGATAGGGAAGTTTTCTTACTTTCTTTTTTATACTGGGCTTGTTCATACTAAGGCTGTGACCTTATAGGCTGCACCTTTGTGTGGTAGGCTGCTCACCTTGGGTGGGCTGAAGGCTTAATTTCCTGTTTCTCATGCCACTGTGTAGCTCTCAAATGGAAACTAAAGGTCATAAGAGTTCATACATATTTCAGGGTGAAAGCTGGTTTTGATCTTGCTTACTTTCCATGGTTCTCAGGCTCAATGCCTTACTCTGAAACTGAAAACTCATGATTCCAAGTTTCAAAGTAAGACTCTTCACTTTATTGCCAGCATGCTGATTCATTACAATGTTATTTTGTTTTAATATTTATCCAGACTTCCTTTAGTTTAATTTTCTGAAGTGGGGGCTAAGTCAGTTAGGGTTTCTAGTCTACCACATTGATGGAAATATCTATAATTATGTTCAAGTGAGCTGTGAATAAGAGGGCTGCCTGTATGGCCAATATGATGCCAAAAGAGAGATTGTGTGTTGAATGGACCATCAGAACGGAGTTGAAGGGAAGTTATAGGTGGCTAAACAGAGGAAGCAGGGAACTGCTAGTGAGAGATCCACAGGTACGTGGAACATCTCTCGAGAATCCACAAATGAATTCCAAGAAAAATAGTCAATTTTGATGTCCACCAAGACCAGAGAGTATTAATGGAAGGTCAAGGCACGAGCTCTCAAATAGACCTCCCTTGACCTTTGCATTTCCTCCTTCTCTTCAACTTTATCCGCGGACGAGCCAGAGGCAGAATTGGGAGGAGAGAGCAGAAGCAGAAGCACTAAGCTTAAAACAGAAAAATGACCTGCCCCAGGAGTGCAGGACAAAGCTGGGATGGGGGAGAAGGTTTAAATTTAAGTAAAATTCAGAATTTTGACTATTACTGAAAAAAGAACAAATCAATTATTAAAACGATACTATTCTTGTTTATTCTTACCACCAAGGGTGAGCAGATAGGCTAGGGAGCCTGCACAGGCTTCTACCCAGGTAAGTCTAAGAATGAACTCCACAGAACAGGTTGGAATGAGGGGGTAGGGAGGAATATAGGTAATTGGGGAGAGATATTGAAGAAAGGAGAGAGAGGGGATAATCATGAGAGGGAAATTCCTGAGGATGCAGAGGGAGTGGGATCTAGAGCACGGGCAAAGGTCTTAACCTTAGACTAAAAGGAGGGCCACCTATCTCATTTTAACAGGAATGAAGGAGAAAGGATGGGTGTGCTTGCAGGTTGACTCAGTATGTTTTGTGGCTGAAATCTGTGGGATTTCTGACCTCATGACTCCTTTTTTCTCTAAACTGGGAGTGGGGTCACTTTTTTGAGAGTGAGGGGCCTGGTGATGGAGTGATGAGTTTGAGGAAAGTCAAGACAGCATGAAAAGAGCTCTATGGAGGGTGGAAGAGCCACCTAACCAAGGAGAGATAGAGGGTGGTGGAGCGCCACCCTTGGCTCAACCGAGATTGAAATTCAAGAGTTACAGTAGAATGCGTCTATATAGTTGCATGGTTTTCTCCACCAGCATAACCAGCTTGGATGTAGGGAAGTAGGGAACAGCCGAGTGGTGCCTGTGCAAAGTAGACAACTTTTCTAGCATGCAAAATGCTTAGTCCTTTGCATAGAGTCCTTTCTCCTCATTCCCTCTCTCCCTACAGTTTCCCCATTTTGAGACTCGTTCTTTTTGTTTTATGTTGCAATTCAATCAGGTAGATTGCTTTTTTCTCAATTACATTCCAGTCCTGTGACTTGATTAAATGCATTTCTCAGTCTTCATCTTGAACACGTATACGTAACACCTTTTGGAATGGGTTAGTTCTGAGAGTGACAAAACTGTGTCACTAACTAATCATTTCCGCTGATTTTATCCTCAAAGATTATTGCAGCTGAGTTGACTCCAATTCATAGCAATCCTGTAGGACAGAGTAGAACTGCCCCACAGGGTTTCCAACACTGTAAATCTTTACAGACGCAGACTGCCACATCTTCCTCCCATGAAGCTGCTGGTAGGTTCGAACCATCAACATTTTGGTTACCAGCCGAGTGCTTTGACAGCTGTGCCACCAGGGCTCTTGATAACTACAGATACAAGGAAAATAAAAAGACTAAAGTGCAGAGGGTCATGCCATAGCACTGGTTATCAAACTTTAGTGTGCATCAGAATCACTTGGGTGGACTTGTAAGAGCACAGGTTGCTGGACCCTATTCTTAGTGTTTCTTATTTACTTGGTCTAGGATTGGGCCAGAAAGTGTGCATTTCTCACAAGTTCCCAGGTAATGCTGATGCTGCTGGTCTGGGGGCCACACTTTGAGAATGACTGTGCTGAAATAATGAGATAGCTAATAAATCAAAAAAAAAAAAAAAAAAAAAAACCCAGTGGCATTGAGTCAATTCCTACTCATAGTGACCCTGTAGGACAGTGTAGAACTGCCCCATAGAGTTTCCAAGGAGCGTCTGGTGGATTTGAACTGCCGACCCTTCAGTTAGCAGCCATAGCACTTAACCACTGTGCCACCAGGGTTTCCATAGCTAATAAAGCTTCACGATAATCAGATAATATTCATCTTTACTCTAAAAAACGCACTCAGAGTCAAGCTTAAAAGGAGCTTTATCAAACAAGACCAGTTTTTGGATTCCTCAATATCTTTTAGAAATATACTCACTTATGTCCATGTGGCACTTAACTGAGTCTATAAGCAAAGAAGAAGATGGTGGAGGCAAGAATATGGAACCCTGCAGGTGTGAGTGATGGATCAGAACTGAGCCATCCCAATATCCTAACTCAGACATATAAAGAGTGGCTAATGTGTTTTTGCTAGTGTCTCTGTGTCAATGTTATGGATCTTAATAATTGATGAAAAAGAAAAGTTAAAATGTTTCAAAGACTCAAATCGACAAAAGACTTTGAATTTGATGAAACCACACTGAGTCTTACTTAGAACAAGGGCTGAAAAAAGTGTGATTACACTGGATGTACAATAAAGATGTTGTTGTTTGGTGCCATCGTGTCTGTTTCTACTCATAGCGACCCTATCTATGTACAACAGAACAAAACACTGCCCCATCCTGCACCATCCTTGCAATTGTTGTTATGCTTGAGCCCGTTGTTGCAGCCAATGTGTCAGTCCATCTCGTGGATGGTCTTCCTCTTTTTTGCTGACCCCCCACTTTACCAAGCATGATGAACTTCTCCAGGGACTGTTCCCTCCTGATAACATGTCCGAAGTTTGTGAGACAAAGTCTCCTCATCCTTGCTTCTAAGGAGCATTCTGGCTATACTTCTTCCAAGACAGATTTGTTCATTCTTTTGGCTGTCCATGGTATATTCAATATTCTTTGCCAACACCACACTCAAAGGCATCAATTCTTCCATCTTTCTTATTCATTCCACAGCTGTTGCATGCATATGAGGCAACTGAAAACACCATGGCTTGGGTCAGGCACACCTTAGTCCTCAATGTGACATCTTTGCTTTTTAATACTTTAAAGAGGTCTTTTGCAGCAAATTTGCCCAATGCAATGCATTACTTGATTTCCTGACTGCTGCTTCCATGGACGTTACTATAGATCCAAGTAAAATGAAATCCTTGACAATTACAAAATTTCCCCGTTCATCATGATATCACTTATTAGCCCATTCGTGAAGATTTTTGTTTTCTTTACATTGAGGTGTAACCCATACTGTGGTCTTTGATCTTCATCAGTAAGTGCTTCAAGTCCTCTTCACTTTCGACAAGCAAGGTTGTGTCAGCTGCATATCAAAGGTCTTTAGAGTCTTCCTCCAATCATGATGTAGTGTTCTTCTTCATATAGTCCAGCTTCTCAGATTATTTGCTCAGCACACAGATTGAATAAGTATGGTGAAAGGATACAACACTGATGCACACCTTTCCTGACTTTAAATCACTCAGTATCCCCTTGTTCTGTTCTAACGGCTGCCTTTTGATCTATGTATAGATTCCTCATGAGCACAATTAAGTGTTCTGGAATTCCTATTCTTCTCAATGTATCCATAATTTGTCATGATCCATATGGTGAAATGCCTTTGCATAGTCAGTATAACACAGGTAAACATCCTTCTGGTATTCTCTGCTTTCAGCTAGCATCCACATGTCATCAGCAATGATATCCCTGGCTCCACATCCTCTTCTGAATCTGGCTTGAAATTCTTGCAGTTCCCTGTTGATGTACTGCTGCAGCCACTTTTGAATGATCTTCAGTAAAATTTTGCTTGTGTGTGATATTAATGATATTGTTCAATAATTTCCACATTTGGTTGAATCATCTTTCTTTGGAATAGGCATAAATATGGATCTCTTCCAGTCAGTTGGCCAGGTAGGTGTCTTCCAAATTTCTTGGTGTAGATGAGTATTTCCAGTGTGCATCCATTTGTTGAAACATCTCAATTGGTATTCTGTCAATTCCTAGAGCCTTTTTTTTGCCAATGTCTACAGTGCAGCTTGGATTACTTCCTTCGGTACCATCGGTTCTTGATCATATGCTGCCTCCTGAACTATTTGAATGTTCGACCAATTCTTTTTGATACACTGACTCTGTGTATTCCTTCCATCTTCTTTTGATGCTTTCTGTGTATTTCGCCCATAGAATCCTTCACTACTGCAACTCGAAGCTTAAATTTTTTCTTCAGTTCTATCAGCTTGAGAAATGCCGAGCGTGTTCTTCCCGGTTGGCTTTCTAACTCTAGGCCTTTGCACATGTCATTATAATACTTTGTCTTCTCAATCTGCCCTGTGAAATCTTCTGTTCATCTCTTTGATTTCATCATTTCTTTCTTTCACTTTAGCTGCTTGATGTTCAAGAGCAAGTTTCAGTGTCTCTTCTGACATCCATTTTGGTCTTTTTCTTTCTTTCCTTTTTTTTAAAACTACATCTTGCTTTATTCATGTATGGTGTCCTTGATGTCATCCCACATCTCATCTGGTCTTTGGTCATTAGTGTTCAATGTGTCAAATCTATTCTTGAGATGATCTCTAAATTCTGGTGGTATATACTCAAGGTTGTGTTTTGGCTCTGGTGAACTTGTTCTAATTTTCTTCAGCTTCAACTTGAACTTTCATATGAGCAATTGATGGTTTCTTCTGCAGCTGGTTGCTGGCCTTGTTCTGACTGAGTCTCTTTCCATACATGTAGTTACTTTGATTCCTGTGTATTTCATCCAGTGCGGTCCACGTGTGTAGTCAATGGTTATGTTGTTGAAAAAAGGTATTCGCAATGAAGAAATTGTTGACCTTAGCAAAATTCTATCATGGAATCTCTGGCACCTTTTCTATCACCAAGGCCATATTTTCCAACTACCAATCTACTTCTTTGTTTTTCAACTTTTGCATTCCAATAACCAGCAATTATCAATGTATTTTGATTGCATGTTCAGACTGCAGAAGTTGGTAAAGACCTTCAGGTTCTTCATCTTTGGCATTAGTGGTTTGTGGGTAAATTTGAGTAATGGTCATATTACTTGGTCTTCCTCGTAGGCATATGGATATTATCTAGTCACTTACAGGGTTGTCCTTCAGGAAAGATCTTGAAATGTTCTTTTTGAGAACCAGTGCAATGCCGTTTCTCTTTAATTTGTCATTCCTGGCATAGTAGACCATATGATTGTCCAGTTCAAAAGGACCAATATCAGTCAATCTCAGCTCACTAAAGATGCCTAGGATATCGATTTTTATGGGCTCCATTTCATTTTTGATGACTTCCAGTTTTCCTAGATTCATATTTTCATACGTTCCAAGTTCTGATTATTAGTGGGTATTTGCAGCTGTTTCTTCTCATTTTGAGTGGTGCCACATCAGCAAATGAAAGTCCCAAAAGATTGACTCTATCCATGTCATTAAGGTCAACTACTTTAAGGAGGCAGCTCTGGGCCCGTCTTATTTTGAGTGCCTTCCAACCTGAGGGGCTCATCTTCCAGCACTGTATCTGACAATGTTCCACTTCTATTCGTAAGGTTTTTACTAGCTATTTTTTTTTCAGAAGTAGACCACCAGGTCCTTCTTCCTAGTCTGGAAGCTCAGCTGAAACCTGTCCGCCATGGGTGACCCTGCATGTATTTGAATACCTGTGGCATATCTTCCAGCATCATAGCAACAATCAAGCCCCCATAGTATGACAGACAGGCATGTTGGGGACGATAAAGATGAGACATCCTAAATCAGTGCCATTTTGATATTGATAGTGAGATAATTAAGGACTCTAAAGATCAAAACATGACAAATTATCCAAAGCCAATGATTTGAGGATTTCCGAAGTAATGGATGAGGTACAGCTTTAACAAGGGCTTTGGGTAAGTGATGTGACTACAAATTCCTTGGAATGTGCCTAAATCTTACACCTTTGGTCTCAAAGCTTTTATCTGCAATCTCAGTCTAAGAAGGTGACCCTGGCTTTCTTGGCTAAATGAGTTAAATTTTTACTCTTGGAAGAAATTAGAGTCCAAATAAGAATTAAAATGTAGAAATTAGTTTAAATCTATGTAATTAAGTCTTTTGCAAACCGGTTTGGCTGTAAGTGTACTGATCAGTTTTGTATCCACTATAAAAATGTACCTCCTTTTTAGGTGTTTAAAGCCTTTAAAAGACCTGTAACCATTGAATATTTAGAACAGTCTGATTAATATACTTTTAAATTTTTTATTTTCTTGTAGTAAAATATCTGCAACAAAATTTGCTGTTTTAACCATTTTTAAGTGTACATTTTGGTGACATTAATCACATTCACAATGTTGTGCAGCCATCTATTTACAAAACTTTTTCACCACCCCCAAACAGAAACTCTATACCCATTAAACAACGACTTCTCTCTCTTCAGCCCCTGGTAGCATCTACTTTCTGTCTTCATGCATTTGCCTATTGTAGATATTTCATTTAAGCGGAATCGGACAATACTTGTCTTTTTGTGTCTGGCTTGTTTTCAAGGCTCATCCATGTTGTTGCATTTATCAGAACTTTATTTTTCTTTTTGGCTGAGTAATATTCCATTGCACATATATACCATATTTTGTTTATCCATTTGTCTGTTAATGAACTTTCAGGTTGTTTGATTTATTTTTATATCAATCAGTGTTTAAGTGCTTAGAAAAGCCAAATTTGTTAAACTCACAACTTTTTATTTAATATTTAAACTTTTTATTTAATAGTTAATAAAAGTAGAGTTAAATATTTAGAGAAGTGTTAAGTGTTTAAGAGAATCAATGGACAATAAAAAAGTAGAAATAATGGTAAGCATATTTTCCTCTCTGCACATAAAAGCCACTCAAAAATTAAAGAATTTTGAGCATCATAGATTTGCCAGTTGCAAAATCAACTAGTTTCATTGATAGAAAAAAGGACATCACTTATTTGATACAGAAGATAGTGTGCCCTCTATTGACCGGGAGATTCCTTTCTCTATTGACACATTTTTGTTCATGTGATTTCTCTGCAAGTTCTGCCTGCCTACACTTCCCGTATAGCTTACTGCTTAAGTGTAAGTTTTTTCTTTTGCAAAAAGAGCATTATTAGTTATTATCTGTGACCATTTTCATCCCATAAGAGGGCAAATGAACTGCACAGTCCCTGTAATTGCATGAAGGCATTTGGCCTGGAAGATGCATGCTGGCCATACGCCCATAACAGTGGCTCTAGAGACGATGCTCACTTAGTCCAAAAGGAGCAACTTGAACCTGACAACTGTATTTCTGCTCAGTTATTCAGAATTGACCCAACTTTAGTTACAGGATGAAGTTTATGACAAGAAATGTACATGTCCAAGAAAAGGACAGAGCTCCCAGTGAGGTTACAGTAGGAGAAATGACAAAGGAAAAAAATGTATATACTCTAAACAGATTTTATTAATTGTCAATAATTACTTTAAAATGTTTAATAGAGTCACGTACTATACTGTCCATTATCAAGCCACTGAATTCACATGACATTTTTGGAGCTGGTTGGCTGGCAAACATGAAAAGTGCTAGTTCATAGTTTGGTGAGAAAACCAATGGATGGTAATTTTCTTCTTGTGTTGTATTTTCTTCCTTCTCGTCTTCTTCTCTTTCTTCCCTCTCGCCTTTCTCTCCCTTTGCCCGCTTTCTTTTTTGGTTGTGAAGATTTATTACCTTTCAGTACTTACAGATGATGTTTTCATAAGCACTAATGAGGTCCCAGCAGTTTTCAACAAGAACAGGACATTACTGGTCCTAAGATATATTATGTGTTTTTCCTCATCTTTCTCCCTTGAATGAAATGCTTAGAAGTACGTTAACCTCCAATTCCCCTTCATATGATAAATGGCCCAGTTACTTAACAGGGCTAAGCACTTTTCTAGAATTCCTCCTCATTTGAGTAAAATATTAAGAAGAAAAACATTTTTGTGCTTTCAGTGTACTTTCTGGTAGAGCACCTGAGCATGTTCAAAACACTTATTCATTTACAGGCTTTGGAAACTCTCTCCAGGGCCACTTCTGCTAGATCTGCATCATGATGGTTATTTTTGCAACATTTCCTGATCCTCTTGACAGCCAGTCAGGGAAGATGCTGCTGTATCCCTCTAGTTCCTGGATCTGCTTCGATTGACCTTATCCCCATGACAGATCTACCTTTAACAAGGGCCCACTTCCTTCGCTGAACTGTCTGGAATAATTGAGCCTCCTTTGGTTGCCTCAGAGGACCCAGGGCCATGGAGGTATTCTTTCAAAGGAGAAACATTGCGACAAGCAGCAAGTGCCTCGGCGTTGCATGACTTAACTGGTCCTTGTTCTTCTGTGGTGACAGGGTGGCAGCCAACTCTAGAGGTGTTTTTTCCTCCTTAAAGGTCAGACAGATTAAATTTAAGCAACAAAGGAACTAAGCTGTGTCCAGTGATTTGACACTCAGGGATTTAAATAAAATTAGGCACCTTCCTTTGAGTACTTACAAGCTGTGGGAAATGCAGTTTAGCCAGAAGGGACTTCAAGGGGGAAAGCGCAAGATGGTCTTGTATTAGTCCTGTTCTATTTCGGTTCTGGGCTTTGTTTGGGTCCATGGCTTTCACGCTGTCCTGATATTAACATGTTATAAATGGATGGGTGGAAGGGTCTGGGATCCAGTAAAGAACCCAGCTTGAAAAATTATTCTGGGAAATGCTCTGAATCATTTGTTCCAGGCACAGGAAGTCACCGTGTCTTGGGAAACAGGCCGCCAGCGAAGTACCACGGACAACACCCTCCAATTTTGCTGTCCAGTAGTCACGGCTTTCCCTTCATCCCCCGATTTCATTCTTAGGCCTGTCACTGCACTACTCATGCTACTGAGGGCCAGATTCCTGCTAATAGGGTCTCTGTGGAGACTATGTAGAGACTATATAGAGACAGCTTTAAGAGCCTTCTCCTCCGGATTCCTTTGGGAGAGAAACCACGGAGCCAGTTAATACTGTCTTCGATAACCCTGATTTTCCATCCTCTGTTTTCTGGGCAACTGCCTTTGTTCTTCTCTCTCTCTCTCTAGACACACACACATACACACACACAATAACTGCAATGAGTTCCGGCCAGAGCAGAGCGTCCCATGCTGTGCCTTGCTGACTCAATGAAAGTCTGAACAGTGGCCCTGCTGCACTGGCCATGCTCCACCCACTTTATCGGCCGCGTCAGGATATGGCCCCCTCGAGGACTAACCAACGAGTGGCTCATCGCACCCTCGGCAGGGGCCAGTGCTCTTGATGCTGTTTATAGCTTGGGTTCCCAGTCGCTTCTTTTCGTTTACTTGTTGTTCCTTTACTTTTTCCGAACAAGCACTCTATCCAAAAAAAGGATCAACTGGAAAACTTTATAAATACTCCAATGGTGGAAACAGGAAGTGGAATGAAAATGATGTGGCTATTCACAGAACATATGCTGTCATTTGTACTCTGGAAATATATACTATTCATTACAGAAGGAGGCTGTGCCTAAAGCAGAAGAAAAAATTCACAGTGACTTTGCTGACTTCCCAGATGATCCACAAAAGCTCCCTGGTGGTGTGTGGACTGCTTGGGAGTATGTGGGGGATGACTGAATCACCAGCCACACCTCCTTGAAAAATAGGTTTGGTTTGTGCTGCCGAAATGGAAAATGAGGCCTTATTGGAGGGACCAGGTGACCTATTTAACAGCTGAAGTAGTCATCAGTGTCGATCATATTCATTGTATCCATCTCAGTTCCAGTTATCTAATTCCTAAGCCATACACAATTTCTTCCTTGTTAGTCTTCCTCATATAATACTAATAACATTTTAAAATAATTTATTTTATTTGTGTTGTTTTTGTTGAGAATATACACAGCAGAACATACACCAATGCAACAATTTATACATGTACGATTCAGTGACATTGGTTACATGCTTTGAATTGTGCAACCATCCTCACTCTCTTTTTCTGAGTTGTTCCTCTCCCATTAAGGTAAACTCACTGTCCCCTAAGTTTCTTATCAAAGCTTTCAAGTTGCTCTTGTCAGTTTGATCCCATATAGAGCTTACAAGAGCATAATGCTCAAGGCAGACATTCTTTACTAGCTAAGCTAAAGTATGATTTGGTTTTAAGAAAAATTTAGGGGACATTTTTGTTTTTTTGTCCAGGAGTCACAATTTATTTAGTTATTTTTTAAATTGTGATTTAGGCGAAAGTTTACAGAGCAAATTAGTTTCTCATTTAATAGTTATTACGCAAATTGTTTTGTGACATTGTTTGCCGACTGCTCGATGTGTCAACACTCTCTGCTTCTCCACCCCAGGTTCCCTGTTTCCATTCATCCAGTTTTCCTGTCCCTTCCTGCCTTCTAGTCTTTGCTTTTTGGCTGGTGTGCCCATTAGTCTCATATATATGATTGAACTGTGAAGCACGTTCCTCATGTGTGTTATTATTGGCCCTACAGACCTGTCTAATCTCTGGTTGAAGGATAAACCTCAGGAGTGACTTTAGTACTGAGTTAAAAGGGTGTTTGGGGGCCATAACCTTGGGGTTTCTCCAGTCTCTGTCAGACCAGCAAGCCTGGTGTTTTTGTTTGTTTTGTTTTTTCATGAATTTGAATTTTGTTCTACTTTTTTCTCCTGCTCTGTCCAGAACCCTCTATTGAGTTCCCTACTGGTTCAGTCAGTAGTGGTAACCAGGCACCATCTAGTTTTGGTCTCAGTCTGGTGGAGGTTTTGGCAGTTGTGATCCATTAGTCCTTTGGACTAATCTTTCCCTATTGTCTTTGATTTTCTTCATTCTCCTTTGCTTCAGCTGGGATGGGACCAGTAGGTGTATCTTAGATGGCCGCTTGCAGGCTTTTAAGAGCCCAGATGCTACTCACCATAGTTGGATGTATAGACTATGTTATGCCAGTTGAGCTAGATGTTCCCTGAAACATTGGCTGCAGCCCTCAACCCAGTAATTCAGTCCCTCAGAGTATTTGGATGTGTCTGCAAAGCTTCCATGACTTTGCCATGGTCAAATTGTGCTGGCTTCCCCAGTATTGTGTACTGTCTTGCCCTTCACCAAAGTTACCACTTACAAGTAGGGTAATCATATAATTTATCATCTAAAACAAGGATGCTTTAGAGAGTGAAAGGGAGCCCTTTTGGTCTTTATGATGCACAACAGGCATAAACTAGGGCTGTCCCAAGCAAACCAGGACATATGATCACCTCAGCTGTACTAAAAGAAACAAACTCTAGCTGGATTAATTGAAAAGGCGGGGCTGAGGGGGGAGGATGTTGATGAAGGGACTATGGCAACACATAGACATGAAGAGCAAGAATGCAGCCAGGCCTCAGCAAAGGCCTGAAACTAGGAACTGCAAAGGGGCTTTTACTACTCTCCTTACCAATCCTGGTGAGTCTGTTTCTTTCATCTCTGCAGATTGGCTTTTCTTTTTACTTAACCCACACAGAGATAGTCATGGCTTGTCTCCATTCAAGAGATTAAATCAGGTTAACCCAGAATGCCAGATTTAAAAAAAAAAAAAAATTATTAGCACTGCTTTCTAAAAATGTTTATGTATTTTTTGTTGTTATTGTTGAGAATATACATGTCAGAATATATACCAATTCAATGATTTCTACACATACACGTCAATGGACGTTTTGTACATATGCAGGAAAATTGGAAATCTTCAAAAACGAAATGGAAGGCAAACATATCAATATCCTAGGCATTAGTGAGCTGCAGTGGACTGGTATTGGCCATTTCCTTGGACAATGATATGGTCTACTATGCTGGGAATGACAACCTGAAGAGGAGTGGCATTGCGTTCATCATCAGAAAGAACATTTCAAGATATATCCTAAAGTACAACACTGTTAGTGATAGGATAATATCTATATGCCTACAAGGAAGACCAGTTAATACAACTATTACTGAAATTTATGCACTGACCACTAAGGCCAAAGATGAAGAAATTGAAGATTTTTTACCAGCTTCTGCAATCTGAAATTGATCAAACATGCAATCAGGATGCATTGATAATTACTGCTGGTTGAAATGCAGAAGCTGGAGACAAAGAAGAAGGATCGGCCTTGGTGATAGAAACAATGCTGGAGATTGAATGATACAATTTCGCAAGACCAATGACTTCTTCATTGCAAATACCTTTTTTCACCAACATAAATGGCGACTACACACATGGACCTTGCCAGATAGAATACACAGGAATCAAATCGACTACATCTGTGGAAAGAGACGATGGAAAAGCTCAATATCGTCAGTCAGAATAAGGCCAGTGGCTGACTGTGGGACAGACCATCAATTGCTCATATGCAAGTTCCTGCTGAAACTGAGGAAAATCAGAGCAAGTCCACAAGAGCCAAAGTACGACCTTGAGTATATCCCACCTGAATTTAGAGATCATCTCAAATTGAATGCATTGAACGCTAATGACTGAAGACCAGATGAGTTGTGGAATGGCATCAAGGACATCATACATGAAGAAAGCAAGAGGTCGTTTAAAAGACAGGAAAGAAAGAAAAGACCAAAATGGATGTCAGAAGAGGCTCTGAAACTTGCTCTTGAACATCCAGCAGCTAAAGCAAAAGGAAGAAATGATAAAGTAAAAGAGCTGAAAAGAAGATTTCCAAGGGCGGCTCGAGAAGGCAAAGTTAAGTATTATAATGACATGGCGAAGAGCTGGAGATAGAAAACCAAAAGGGAAGAACACGCTCAGCATTTCTTGAGCTGAAAGAACTGAAGAAAAAAATCAAGCCCCGAGTTGCAATAGTGAAGGATTCTACGGGGAAAATATTAAATGACACAAGAAGCATCAAAAGAAGATGGAAGGAATACATAGAGTCATTATACCAAAAAGAATTAGTCAATGTTCAACCATTTCAAGAGGAAGCATATGATCAGGAACTGATGGTACTGAAGGAATAAGCCCAAGCTGCACTGAAGGCAATGGTGAAAAACAAGGTTCCAGGAATTGTTGGAGTATCAATTGAGATCTTTCAACAAACAGATGCAGCAGTGCAGGTGCTCACTCATATATGACAAGAAATTGGAAGACAGCTACCTGGCCATCCAACTGGAAGAGATCCATATTTATGCCTATTCCCAAGAAAGGTGATCCAACCGAATATGGGAATTATCGAACAATATCATACACAAGCAAAATTTTGCTGAAGATCATTCAAAAGTGGCTGCAGCAGTACATCGACAGGGAACTGCCAGAAATTCAGGCCAGATTCAGAAGAGGATGTGGAGCCAGGGATATCATTGCTGATATCAGATGAATTCTAGTTGAAAACAGAGAATACCAGAAGGATGTTTACCAGTCTTTTATTGACTATGCAAAGGTATTCGACTCTGTGGATCATAACAAATTATGGATAACATTGCAAAGAATGGAAATTCTAAATCACTTAATTGTGCTTATGAGGAATCTGTATAGATCAAGAAGCAGTTATTTGAACAGAACAAGTAGATACTGTGTGGTTTAAAGTCAGGAAAGGTGTGCATCAGGATTGTATCCTTTCACCGTACCTATTCAATCTGTATGCTGAACAAATAATCCCAGAAGCTGGACTACATGAAGGAGAATGGGGCATCAGGACTGGTGGAAGACTCATTAACAAACTGTGTTTTGCAGATGACACAACCTTGCTTGCTGAAAGTGAAGAGGACTTGAAGCACTTACTGATGAAGATCAAAGACTACAGCCCTCAGTATGGATTACACTTCAACATAAAGAAAACAAAGATCCTTACAACTGGACCAATAAGCAACATCATGATAAATGGAGAAAAGATTGAAGTTGTCAAGGATTTCGTTTTACTTGGATCCACAATCAACAGCCATGGAAGCAGCAGTCAAGAAATCAAAAGACACGTTACACTGGGCAAATCTGCCATAAAGGATCTCTTTAAAGTGTTGAAAAGTAAAGATGTCACCTTGAAGACTAAGGTGTGCCTGACCCAAGCCATAGGATTTTCAATTGCATCATATGCATGTGAAAGCTGGACAATGAATAAGGAAGACCAAGGAAGAATTGATGCCTTTGAATTGTGGTGTTGGCAAAGAATACTGAATATCCCGTGGACTGCCAAAAGAACAAATGTTTCTTGGAAGAAGTGCAACCAGAATGCTCCTTAGAAGCAAGGATGGCGAGACTGTGTTTTTACATACTTTGGACATGTTATCAGGAGGAAACAGTCCTTGGAGAAGAACATCATGCTTGGTAAAGTACAGGGTCATCAGAATAGAGCAAGATCCTCAATGAGAAGGATTGACACAGTGTCGACAACAATGGGCTCAAGCATAGCAATGATCGTAATGATGGCGCAGGAACCAGGCAGTCTTTTGTTCTGTGGTACATTGGGTCGCTATGCTTTGGAACCGACTTGATGGCACCTAACCACAACAACAATTTCATTCTCTTAGATGCTAATTTTCCTTTCAGATGTCTTGTTGCTGATGTTTTGAAATCCATTTGATTTTTGTTTGTGGGCCTTTTACCCTGAAACTCCTCTATTAGCTCTAGAAGCTTTCTCTTAGATTCTTTGGGAATTGGTATGTATACAATCATGTCATCCATGAGTAGAGGTAATTTTACTTCTTTTCTGATCTGGGTACATTTTATTTCTTTTCCTTGTCTTATTGATATGTCTAGGACTTCTAATATAATACTGAATAGAAGTGGTGAGAATGAGTACATTTGTCTTGTTCCTGATTTCAAGTGGAAAGCTCTCAATCTTTGTTAATGATAATGTTGGCTATTGGTTTTTCTTATACACCCTTTAATCATACTGAGGAACCCCCTTCTATTCCAATCATTTTCAGGGTTTCATCAAGAATGGGTGTTGGATTTTACAAATGCTTTTTCTGCATCTATATAGATGATCATGTCATTCTTTTCCTTTGTTCTATTGATGTGGCATATTAAACTGATAGATTTTATAATGTTTTAATTGTTGTTGCTGTGTACCATCAAGTTGATTCCAACTCATAGCTACCCTATAAGACAAAGTAGAACTCCCTCTTGGGTTTCCTAGGCTGTAATGTTTATAGGAGCAGATAGCTATGTCTTTTCTCCCATGGAGGGGTTGGTGGGTTTGAACCGCCAACCTTTTGGTTAGCAGCCAAGCGCCTAACTATTGCAGCATCAGTGTTCCCTATGTCTGTTTCTATATAGATGTTTACATTTGTTTAATTTGTTTATTATTGTTATATTATTGTGAATATATGCAGCAAAACATACAGCAATTCAACAGTTTCTACATGTACAATTCAGTGACATTGATGGCATTCTTCCAGTTGTGCAGCCATTCTCATCCTCCTTTTCTGAGTTATTCCTCCCACATTAACATAAATTCACTGACCCCCTAAGGTTCTTATCTAATCTTTTGAGTGGCTGTTGTCAATTTTATGATGGTTCTTAAAAGAGCACAATGCTCAAGGCAGACATTTTTAACTAGTTGAGTTAGACTATTGCTTGGTTTTAAGAAGACTTTAGGGGATATTTTTTGTTCAAGGTTTAAAGATTATCTCAGGATAATAGTTTCAGGGGTTCATGCAAACTTCATGGTTCCAGGAAGTCTAGATGCCATAACCATTTGAAATTCTGTTCTGCATTTTCTCCCTTTTGATCTGGATTTTTCTATAGAATCTTTTATCGAAATTTTCAGTAATGGTAGTTGGGCATCATCCAGTTATTCTGGCCTCATGACAGAAGAGGCAGTTGTTCATGGAGGCAATTAGCCACACATTCCATATTCTCCCCCTATTCCTGAATCTCGTTATTCCTCTGTTGTTCAGGGTGAACACAGACCAATTATTGTGCTTTATATCGCCACTTGCAAGCTTTTAAAACCCCAGGCACTACACAATGAATTCAGAGGTAAAACAGAAGCACTAAACATGTTATTAAGCCAGTTAACTGTAAGTCCC
Organism: Loxodonta africana; assembly: GCF_030014295.1. Lineage (NCBI taxonomy): Eukaryota > Metazoa > Chordata > Mammalia > Proboscidea > Elephantidae > Loxodonta > Loxodonta africana. Next base: position 40,775,678 of record NC_087342.1, read on the forward strand.
ATGAAACCATGACCCTATACCTCCAAACCAAGGAACTGGATCATGTAAGGTTTTTGGTTGTACGTAAGCAGCCTCAGTAGCTACTCTTGTTTGTTTGTTTTGTTGTGGTAAATATATCACCCCTTATGTTTTTATTAAAAATAAAAAAAGCACTCATTTATTTCATATATTCACATTTATAACACCTACTAAAGTGATATTCAGACCAAATAGATGTTTTGATGAAATACATCAGAAATCTACAGAGGACAGTTGCAAACTGATGAGCATGCAATTCTGCCCTTTGTTTTGTTTGCACAGAATTAATAAGATTCTAGTCCTCACAATAGTCCTCACAGACAGTATTTAATATCTTAACCACTGCTCATGATGTTCACCATAAATGTAACACAGTATACACCTAAAAACTATCTATGATTGTATTAATTTCCTAGGCTTCTGTAATAAAATACTACAGACTGGGTGGCTTTAAAGAACAGAAATTTATTGTCTTACAGCTCTGGAGGCTAGAAGTCCAAGATTAGTGTTTCAGTATGTTGATTCCTTCTGAGAGCTCAGAGGGAGAATCTTTTCTCTTCCTGCCTCTTAGCTTCTGGTAGCTCCCAGTGATTCTTGGTTTGCAGCTGTAGTGTCATGTGACGTCCTTCTTCTATCTGTGTCTCTATGCATCTTCTCCTGTTTTATAAGGACACCGCTCAAATTGAATTTAGCACTCCCTCTACTCTTTTTTTTTTCTACTCCGGTATGACCTCATGTTAACCTAACTGATACATTTTCAAAGACCTGATTTCCAGAGTCACATTCATGGGTACAGAGATTAGGACTTTGACATATCTTTTTGAGGTACACAATTCAATCTGTAGAATGACACAACATTATCACATCTATATGCTATGCTTGTACCTGCTACCATGCAAACAACTCAGTGAGATCTCCTGGCCAGCACTGACGTGCCATCTTCGAGCACTAACGTGTAATGACACACTCTTTTGTACAAATTGTATGATAAAACATTTACAGTGTGAATTTAAAGATATGAATACCAATGCAGAGCTACACCTTCCTAGTTAATCACACATTTGCTGTTGTTGTTACGTGAAGTCGAGTCGATTCCCACTCATAGTGACCCCTGTGCACCACAGAATGAAATGCTGCCCAGTTCTGCCCATTACAATCATTGTTATGCTTGAGCCCATTGTTGCAGCCACTGTGTCAATCCTTCTCATTGAGGGTCTTCCTCTTGTCCACTGACCCCGTACTTTACCAAGCATGACGTCCTTCTCCAGGGACTGATTCCTCCTGACAACATGTCCAAAGTACGTAAGATGCAGTCTCGCCATCCTTGCTTCTAAAGAGCATTCTGGTTGTACTTCTTCCAAGACAAATTTGCTTGTTCTTTGGCAGTCCATGGTATATTCAATATTCTTTGCCAACACCACAATTCAAAGACGTCAATTCTTCCTTGGTCTTCCTTATGCATTGCCCAGCTTTCACATGCATATGATACAATTGAAAATCCTATGGCTTGGGTCAGGCACACCTTAATCTTCAAGGTGACATCTTTGCTTTTCAACACTTTAAAGAAGTTCTTTGCAGCAGATTTGTCCAATGCAATGCGTCTTCTGATTTCTTGACTGCTGCTTCCATGGCTGTTGATTGTGGATCCAAGTAAAATGAAATCCTTGACGACTTCAATCTTTTCTCCATTTATCATGATGTTGCTTATTGGTCCAGTTATGAGGATTTTTGTTTCCTTTATGTTGACATATAATCCATACTGAGGGCTGTAGTCTTTGATCTTCATCAGTAGGTGCTTCAAGTCTTCGTTTTCAGCAAGCAAGGTTGTGTCATCTGCATGACACAGTTTGTTAATGAGTCTTCCGCCAGTCTTGATGCCCCATCCTTCTTCATATAGTCCAGCTTCTGGAATCATTTGTTCAGCAAACAGATTGAATAGGTATGGTGAAAGGATGCAACCCTGACCCACATCTTTCCTGACTTGAAATCACTCAGTATCTCCTTGTGCCATCTGAAAAACTGCCTCTTGCTCTATGTACAGGTTCCTCTTGAGCACAATTAAGTGCTCTGGAATGCCTATTCTTCACAATGTTATCCATAATTTGTTGTGATCCACACAGTCAAACACCTTTGCATAGCCAATGAAACACAGGTAAACATCCTTCTGGTATTCTCTGCTTTCAGCCAGGATCCATCTGACATCAGCAATGGTATCTCTGGTTCCACGTCCTCTTCTGAAACCAGCCTGAATTTCTGGCAGTTCCCTGTCGATATACTGCTGCAGCCACTTTTGAATGATCTTCAGCAAAATTTTGCTTGCATGTGATATTAATGATATTGTTCTATAATTTCCACTTCGATTGGATCACCTTTCTTTGGAATTGGTGTAAATATGGATCTCTTCCAGTTGGCCAGCCAGGTTGCAGTCTTCCAAATTTCTTGGCATAGATGAGTGAATACTTGCAGTGCTGCATCCTTTTGTTGAAACATCTCAATCGATATTCTGTCAATTCCTGGAGTCTTGTTTTTCTCCAATGTCTTCAGTGCACCTTGGGCTCCCTCAGTACCGTTGGTTCCTGATCATATGCTACCTCTTGAAATGGTAGAACGTCAACTAATTCTTTTTCGTATCAAGGCTCTGTGTATTCCTTCCATCTTCTTTTGAAGCTTCCTACATCATTTAATATTTTCCCCATAGAATCCTGCACTATTGAGACTCAAGTCTTGAATTTTTTCTTCAGTTCTTTCAGCTTGAGAAGTGCTGAGTGTGTTCTTCCTTTTGGTTTTCTATCTCCAGCTCTTTGCACATGTCATTATAATACTTTACTTCGTCTTCTCGAGCTGCCTTTGAAATCTTCTGTTCAGTTCTTTTACTTCATCATTTCTTCCTTTTGCTTTAGCTGCTTGATATTCTAGAGCAAGTTTCAGAGTCTCCTCTGACATCCATCTTAGTCTTTTCTGTCTTTTCAATGACCTCTTGCTTTCTTCATGAATGATGTCCTTGATGTCATTCCACAACTCATCTGGTCTTTGGTCACTAGTGTTCAATGCGTCCAATCTATTCTTGAGATGATCTCTAAATTCAGGTGGGATATACTCAAGGTTGTATTTTGGCTCTTGTGGACTTGCTCTGATTTTCCTCAGTTTCAGCTGGAACTTGCATATGTTCTGACTGATTATATTGAACTTTTCCATCGTCTCTTTCCACAGATGTAGTCGATTTGATTCCTGTGTATTCCATCTGGCAAGGTCCATGTGTATAGCTGCCATTTATGTTGCTGAAAAAAGGTATTTGCAATGAAGAAGTCATTGGTCTTGCAAAATTCTATCATTCGATCTCCAGCATTGTTTTACCACCAAGGCCATAATCTCCAAGTACCGATCCCTCTTCTTTGTTTCCAACTTTCGCATTCCAATCACCAGTAATTATCAATGCGTCCTGATGGTATATTTAATCAATTTCAGACTTCAGAAGCTGATAAAAATCTTCAATTTTTTTATCTTTGGCTTTAGTGTTTGGTTCGTAAATTTGAATAATTTGAATAGTAGTCATATTAACTGGTCTTCCATTTATCTGTATGAATATTATCTAATCACTGACAACATTGTACTTCAGGGTAGATCTTGAAATATTCTTTTTGATGATGAATCCAACACCATTCCTCTTCAAGTTGTCATTCCCTGCATAGCAGACTATATGATTGTCGAATACAAAATGGCCAATAGCAGTCCATTTCAGCTCGCTAATGCCTAGGATATCGATGTGTATGTGTTATGTTTCATTTTTTATGATTTCCAATTTTCCAAAATTCATGCTTTGTACATTCCAGGGTCCGATTACTAATGGATGTTTGCAGCTGTTTCTTCTCATTTTTAGTCGTGCCACACCAGCAAATGAAGGCCCGAAGGCTTGAATCCATCCACATCATTAAGGTCAACTCTAATTTGAGGAGACAGCTCTTCCGCACTCATCTTTTGAGTGCCTTACAACCTGGGGGGCTCATCTTCCGGCACTATAACAATGTTCTGCTGCTATTCACTGGCTAATTCTTTTCAGAAATAGACTGCCGGGTCTTTCTTCCTGGTCTGTCTTAGTCTAGAAGCTCAGCTGAAACCTATCATCCGTGGGTGACCCTGCTGGTATCTGAATACTGGTGGCATAGCTTTCAGCATCACACATTTAGAAGACTTCATATAGGCACAGAAATGGCAATGGGTTTAAACTGAAAACTGCACAAAAATGAATAACTTCACAGTATAAGGCAAGGAGTTGGTTAAGGTCTGTCACTGGACTATTTCAAATTCCTGGGAGAGAATTCCTGGTCCAGCTTGGGATCAGTTGTCTACCTTGGCGAAAGGGCTAGAGTTGCATAGAATTTCTATCAATGTTTGGTAGAGGAGAATGAAACTGCCAATTATTCAGAGAAGTAGGAAGAGAATCAGGAGAACAGTAAGAGGAGAAAGTTTCAAGGATGCAATAAACATTGCTAAATGCTTCAGGTAGGTCAGGCAGAATAGTTTTTCCATTGATTCAACAAATATTGATTGATCACTTAGATAATGACAGACATTATCGTCGACACAGTCCTAAAATAAGACCAATAATATTCCTGCTCCCAAGGAGCTTACCTGCCAATATGGGAAATTGAGAGTAAATAAACAAAACCCAACCCAAACCAAACCCATTCATAGCGACCCTATAGGACAGAATAGAACTGCCCTCTAGAGGTTCTAAGAAGTGTCTGGTGGATTCACACTGCCAACTTTTTGGTTAGCAGCTGAATTCTTAACTACTACGGCACCAGGGTTTCCAAATAAACAAAGGTATATATGATACATATAATGCCTTATCAATACCTTAAATTATAAGATATATATAATACATATAATATAATTTCAGGTATTGATTGGAGAGTGGGTGTAGGTTGGGGAGGCTTCCTTGAGATGCTGACATTTGAGAAATATTCTGAATGAAGTGAAGGAGTGGACCATGTGGCAATCAGGAGGTCGAGTGTTCTAGGCAGGGGAAACAATGTACAAAGGCCCTAAGGTAGGAGTGGACATGGGTATTTGAGAAATAGCATGAAGGCCTGTGTGGCTGCAGTGGAATAAGCAAGGGGAAAAGTTGAAGATGAGTCCAGAGAGGTGTAGAACTTATATTATGTAGGGCTGACAGGCCATAGTAGGGACCTTGAGTTTTATTCCAAAAGAAATGGGAGTGGTGTAATCTGATATATTAGCTTTCTGTTCTGCGTGACAAATTACCACACACTTAGCCACTTAAAGCAACACACATTTATTATTTCACAGTTTCTGTGGATCAGGAGTCTGGGCCTGGCTTAGCTAGGTCCTTTGCTCAGCGTTTCACAAGACTGCAATCAATATGTCATTGGGCTATATTTTCATCTGGAGGCTCAACTTGGGAAGAATCCACTCCAAGATCCCTTAGATCATTGGCAGAATTTGTTTCCTTGTGCCTGTAGGATTCATGGCAACTTGCTTCTTCAAAACCACCAAGAAGAGCAAGACTCTAGAACAAGCGTACTAGCAAGAATCTTATAATATAATCATGAGAGTGACATTTCGTCATCTTTGCCGTAATTTATTGGTTAGAAGCAAGCCCCAGATTGTGTCCACATTTGAGCGGAGGGAATTATACAAGAACATGAGGGAGCTGGGGTCACCTTAGAGTCTGTCTGCCACATGTGACATACATTTTGAAAAAAGCTGTTTAGCAATAGACTGCAGATGGCAGGGAGACCAGGTAAGCTCTGGGCTGGCATCAGGATAGCTGACTGAAGCAGAATTGCTACGCAGGCAGAGCCTGCACAGGATGCCCAGGCTCAGCCAGCAGACCCCTGCATGGGGCCTCTCTCTGACTCCTCTGCAGTGCTCTGCAGGCCTCTTGCCACCGCTGCTCTGCTTTTTGGGGCAGCTTGGCCTTGCAGTGCCATGGCTCTGCTCTGTGGGATGGAGCAGGTGGCCCCCTGCATGGGGCGCTGCCCCAGCCCTCTGGGCCGTTTGCTGCTCCTGGTGGCACTGGACATTGTAGACCTGCAGACCCTACCTCTGAGCCTCTTCCTGTGGCCCAGGCTTCTCCCCGTCAAGAGTTACAACTCTCAGCCTGGGGCGGGGCGGGGGGGGGGGTAAGGGAACGGTGTCTGCCACTGGCCACTCCACACGTGGTCTCCACTGCTTCTGGTGCTCTCGTGGCCCTAAACATGTTACAGCTCTCGGCCCACTCCTCTTCAACTGCTTTGCTGTTACTATCCTGTTCAGCATTCCTTTTGTTACTGGAAAAAGGTTCTTGCCTCTCACTGGTCAAGAATGAGAAGGTAAGGCACGCAGAATTTTCCACATGAGCCAAGCTTTATTGAGGAGACTTGCAAGCAGAGATGAGGAAAGCCTAAAGCAATGCATACTCTCGTCTCACAGAACAAAAGATGAGACTGGGTTTTTTAAAGTTCTTGGGTGGGAAAAGATTCATGTTTATTCATAGGCACAGGTAGGGATATGTTAACTATGGTGCATGCGCAACAGCTTTCCGAGATGGCTCCTGTCCCGGAGGCCTCTGGGGATTCATAGCAGTACTTATTATGGGGTGTCACACCTGCACAGCAGCTGCTGCTGCTGCCCCTCGCTGCCCCTGGTGGAAGATCACACAGCAGTCACAGGTGGATGTTCTGCTCATGTCCCTGGGGCTGGTTTTCTCCAGCTGTTTCTGAAAGACAACTTTAAAGAAGTTTGTGGGCTATTTTCTGATACCTGCCCCATTGTTCTGGGGGATGGCTTTGTTTCTGTGCCCTGGCCCATTTCCTGTTACTTTGTTTGTAGATTTGGGGGGACCTCTGTTCCCTGTCCTACTTCCCCCTGAGAGACTTCAAACCCATAAATCTTTATGGGAATGTGGACGGAGGCCTCTGTTTCTGTAAATTCTTCATGCTGGACTGGGGCATTGTTCCTGCCTAACTGAGTAAAAGTCTCTCGCTATCTGATCTAAGTTAGTGCGTACTGTCAGGACCCCTTCCTGGGGAATCAGTTGGTAGCTTTGCATGACCAGGAGCTTGGCCTGAAATTGTTGCAATCTGGCAGATAAGAACTTCACCAAAAGTTCAGCAAACACTGTCTGTACACATAAGATCTGCTTTCCTCATGAATGCCTTCTCCTACTTTTATTCGCTGCCCATTGGCAACCGGCACAGCCAGAGGCCTTCCCTTTTCACTTCTAGGCTCATTCTCAGGCACTCATAGACAATAGTCTTAGGAAGGCATCCCTGCCATAGTGTGTGGCATCATGAAAGGCTTTTACTATTTTCCATAATAAATCCTCAGGCACATATAATACTTTCTCATCATTTTTCTTCTATCCTGTCTTATCATAAGAAAAACTTCTTCTTTTCCCTTAGGGTACACACCAGGGCAGTTAGTTCAACTTTTTGGGCTGATGTTCATGGTGGTAAAGCTCTTGCCTTGATAACACCAGTCTGGCTGACAATTGCATAAAAGGGTGGCAGGGTTTAAAGTTTGGTGCACTGTTAAGTTTAACTCGGGGTATCTAGGAGGAGGGCCCAAAAAGGGTAGAAACCAAGTAATAGAGGGGAGTGCTTCTCGCACTGCCCACTAAATATCTTGGCCTCCCCCTTTTTTGTTTCTTTATATTCTCTGGCCATCTTCACAGGAAAAGGGAAAAGTAAAGTTCCTTACCTCGGATTTTCTGTCAACCCCCATGACTGTATAGTCATGACTGGGGAGTAGGCCTGGTTTTGGGTTAAAACAGAGAAGGTAGCTTTTGTGTCTAGCAAATATTCAGTCTCCTTACCTCCCACGTCAAGAGTAACCCAAGGCTCTGCTGCAGGAATAACGATGGTCTTCTGGCTGGGAGCCGAGTGGACCTCTGGGCCTTGCCAATAGGGCTGCCCTTCCTTCTCCTCTGAAAGGGATATCAGGCCCTGTGGGCCTGCCTGGGCTAGCCTCCGGGGGAAGTCAACTGGGCGCCCTGTTTTAGGATGCTAGGACAATCCGCCTTCCATGGCTTCTCTTTTGGCAATACTCACATTGGTCTGGCTCGATATTCACTGGCCAATGAGGAAATTCTCGTGGAGGTCGTGGTCTTTGGGACCCTGTAGGTTTACCTCGAGGTGGGCCCTGAAGTGCTACTGCCAACAATTGGGACTTTTCCTTTATTTTATCTTCTGCTGCCAGGTTTCTGTTGTTAAAGGCCTTAAAGGCTTCCTCAACCAGTCGTGAGAATGGAGTCTGGGGTCCTGCCTCTACCTTTTGCAGCTTCTTTTTAATATTTGTTGCAGACTGGGTAATAAAATGCATAGCTAACAAAGTCTTTCGTTCTGGGCTCTCAGGGTCAGTGTTAGTATATTTCCTGAAAGCCTCAGTCAGCCTGGTGAGGAAGACTGCTGGGTTCTCCTCTGCTGTCTGGGTAATTTCTTTTTACCCTATCATAATTAACAGGCTTGGCTACACACTTCTGAATCCCGCCTATGACACATGTAACTAAGTGTCTGGCTCTTTCCTTACCATCTCTGTTGCGATCTCAGTTTGCGTCTGCATCAGGGACTGCTTCCCCTCCCTGTCTGAAAATAACACTTGTTGGTTGTGGGCAGTTAGCATTACTGTCTGTCTGTTCTCTAGTTTTAGTCAGGATCTTAGTCTTTTCATCTGTACTATAACAGTGAGTTAAAATGACCACCACATCTCCCCAGGTCAAATTAAAATTTAAGCTGAGTTTCATGAACTCATCTCAAACCTCTCAGGGCCCTCCAACATATTCCCTAACTTTTCTTTGCACTGGCTTAAGTCTAGACTGAAAATGGCACATGAACCTGGGTTGTGCCTCTATAGTGACCGATAAATTTCTTAAAGATTTCTCTAAATCAAATATACCATAAATAGAAATTTAAGTTACCAACCATACCCTGAGCATTGGACCAGTGGGCTTTCTTCTGACTCTTGTTTTACAAAGGATAACAAATTTAACATTACTTTTCTAATATTTACTATGAATATTTAAAGATAATCTTAAAGTTCCCAGAGCTCTGTGCATTTATCAGGAATTTAAACAAGAAATCGTTCACATAAATTCACTATCAGTTGGAAAGGGGTCATCTAAATTAGTATAGGTGGACATATCACATAAGACACAAAGTTTGTCTAGAGAAAACAGAAAATACAGAAAAGCTAACATGTGACAAAAAAGTTTCCATTAAAGAATACATGATTAGCAAGATAATACAGGGTGGACTTCTCTTGCTGGAGGTCTCCAGTTAATCTGTTTAAAACATACAAAGTGTTCTTCCTGAGGGCAAGCTGCTGCCTCTCCTTGGTTTACCTCTTAACAGTAATGGATCACTCATTCAGAAGCAAAAGTGGAATCTAAGACAAAATGAAGTCTGTGAGCCATGAGGTCCGATCTCTTCTGAGAACCTGATTTCTTTTAGATACATAATTTTCTGTATAGCATGAGGGCGAGAGTTTGATTACAGGCATTAGACAGGTATTTCATACAACATCATCTTGAAGATGATTAAACTGATTACTAATTTACCCTAAACATAACTCTTTTTACTGATCTTTGGGGTCAGTTTCTCAAAACAGACTGAATTCTTTAAAAAAAAAAAAAAAAAACACAACGCCTAGACCAAAATGGTCTTGCTAGTTTATCTGGACAATTGTTTGCAAAAGGACACCCAAAGGCGATGGCCTGTGTAGGTTGTCCCAACTTCCATGAAAGTCAGAAATCTGGATCTAGGAGAATTACATACAACTCTCATGATTCCCTCCTTTGGATCATGATTTTGTTATAGAATCTTTGATCAAAAATGCTCAGTCACTATCTGTTTTTAAGATGTCAGGCACCATACAGCAAATCAAGAGGTAAAATAGAAACACTAACAATAATAGTAGGCCAATTGTCTGATATAACCAATGAAACCATGACCTTAAGGTTTTTGAACAAGCAGTATCAATAACTGTTTTTCATGTGCCTCAGCAACAACTACATTTTGCCAAACCTAAGACTGATAAACACAGCAACATTTATCTATTAAGGCACAAACTATCCTTTGAGAGAACTAATAGGAAATACAATGCTATTTTAATTTGAAAAAATCATAGCTAAAATTTTAGGCACTTCTCTGGTTATGATATTTATAGCTTTAAGTTTGTCAACAGGAACTTCTAATTCAAGAGTTACAATATCTAAACCCACTGTAGTAAGGTAATTTAGGATAAAAGAGGAATATTGTTTATCTCCAGAAAGTAGGGCCTTAAAGCTTTTCTTATTTCCAGAAAGAGAAAACTTAAAACATCAGCAATATTCTCACATAAAACCCATAGTATCATTTTGTTTACTCAGCCCTATGTAGTTAATTTCTGTTCCATGTGATTCTGGATCGACTGCTGTCTGTGAACCCTCCAGCATCTGCATAAGAGTTCTGGAAATTTTGATTGAGTCTTGTCACAGTCCCTTTCATAAGTCCAATATAGTCCATTTTTTTTTTTTGTTGAGATATAATTCTTAATGGTGAAAGACCTGATAGAAATCAATTACAAGCACAATGCAAAGGCCAAATAAAATCAATTAAAAAAACTTTAGGTAAAAATATTTCCATTAATAACCATTAATCATAATCTTAAAGAACTTCAGATGTAACACATAATAATCCCGAGACACAACACCATATAGTCAGGATGTACCAAGAACATATTATCAAGTCTCTAAATACCTGTAGCAATATGCATTCACTGCCTAATATTAGGCAAAAACACAAGAGGAAATACTAACATATAAATTTTAACCCAAAGAGAATCAGGCACTCCTCATGATTTTAACAACATGTTCTATTTAATTTATAACATGTTAAATAAGCCTTTTTAGCACTTTTTCTTTACAAAAGTTTTGTGGCTTCCCAACTTGTCAGGAGTTTATCATAAGTTACCAAGAAACATTACTTTCGTTCTTAAAATAAAAACCTTAGCTTTTTCTCTTTTTCTTAAAGCCATGTAGCTTGCTTTCTGACTCAGGAATCTTATTCTAACTACAGACTGAACTTTTGTTTTTGAAGCAGAAGAGATTAAAACCATTAAACTTCAGTCAAACTTTCAACCATATCAAAAAAATTAATTTTTTAAATAAACTTCTTATAGTACATCCCTTTAAAATGGCAAATATGAACTCACTCGTTAGTTGACTCAAATATACACATATATGTATCCTTTTAACTCAATTTTACATGAATAAGTTACCTAAAGGGTCTTAGAAATTATTTTAAGCCTGTATACTATAAAACATAACTCATTGAAATAAAGTTTCTTAAAGTATTCTAATTTTTCATTCGACGTTTTACTATTTCTCATTTTTTTCCAGTCTAGTTTTATCAACTGGCTTTGGAAATCCCGAAGTCTCTATTCAACTGACTAACATTTCTCCAGGCCATTTGAAGCATGTCTCATTGTGAGTTTTATTTGGCCTTGGCGGCTGAGGGCTGGGGGCTGAGGAGGCCTGATTTTGCCCTACCCTACCTACCTTTTAACTCAAGGTAGAAGGCAAGATTAGCCCGTTCTGATTCATTTACATACTGAGGCATTTTGAAAGGCTATCTACCTGGTAAATACCAAAGCCCTTTAGCTATTTTGTCAATGAATCCAATTCTTAGCTAGGAAGACTGGAGGCTGGAGGGAGTTATCAATTTGTTTACATATGTTTAAGTGCACCTAGACATTGAAAGGCAAAAGATAACAATTTCTTTCTCTTTTGCTGTTCTGGAACTGCTACTTTTCCTTCAAGACAAAATTATCTTTTTTTCTTCAGCCCAATCAATAAATTTTCAGGAGTTTCTATAAGTATGTTCTAATTTAGCCTGAATTTCTTTTCACCAATGAATTTCTATGCAACACACAAATTATACATAAGACATAGACAGAGGTGACTGACATAATCTCGCAGTCTCAACCTCTCAGACAGCCCCGGTCACACATAAGACAGAGAGCGCTTGAACCAGACAAATCTTTACTTTGATCTTCCAGATACCTCTTATCCTCAATACCAAATGGAGGGGTTTCAATCTCTCAATCTAAACAGAGATCTTTACATCCATTCCCCAGAAGCAGGGTGCACCATCAAGAGACAAACAATATCCAGACACACAAAAACAACAGATGAAACAAGTGGCTGGGCAAAAGGTCAGCTTAAGAGAAAAGGAAAGAGGAGGAAAATGGCAGCCTGCAGTCCCTGCCAAAGAGTGCACTACCAGCAGATCAGAAATTCTCTACTCCCTGGGGTCAAAAAGAAGGTGTCCCTTGGTCCCTAGGGTCTGAAAGGCTCATTGCTCTGGGGACCCTTCACCCTTCACTAGTGACTCCAGCCCCCACAGTACAAGACACCCGTCCGTGGGGGGCTCCCGGGTGGCCTTACCCGGGTGAACAACGCATCCACCACTCAGATATCTGTTGAATCCTCGTCATTGCGTTTCATGTTTCCAAGGAAAAACGGACAGAAAAACAGAAAGTTTGCTTGGGAGGAAAATGAGACTAAGGTTGGGCCACGAGGAGTAAGGGGGAGAAGTCCTTTCCCGGCAGAGAAACGCGAGAAGAAATCACTGTTGGTAGCTGCTTTATTCGTCTGCCGGAGTCAGGCAATTCTTCTCTCCACACTGCCTCAGGTCCGAGAACAGGACACAAAGGATCCCTTGTGCCTCCTGGATCCTCCTGGCTGGCTCACCAAAATTGTTACCGGAAAAAGTTCTTAACTCTCACTGGTCAAGAATGAGCAGGTAAGGCATGCAGAATTTTCCACACGAGCAACGCTTTATTGAAGAATCTTGCAAGAGGAGACGAGGAGGGGCTAAAGCAACACATACCCACATCTCGCAGAACAAAAGACGAGCTTGGGTTTTTAAAAGTTCTTGGGGGGAAAAAGATTCATGTTTATTCATAGGCACAGGTGGGGATATGTTAACTATCGTGGGCATGCAGCAGCTTTCCAAGATGGCTCCTGTCCCGGAGGCCTCTGGGATTCATAGCAGGACATATTATGGGGTGTCACACCTGCACAGCAGCTGCTGCTGCTGCCCCTCGCTGCCCCTGGTGGAAGATCACACAGCAGTCACAGGTGGATGTTCTGCTCATGTCCCTGGGGCTGGTTTTCTCCAGCTGTTTCTGAAAGACAACTTTAAAGAAGTTTGTGGGCTATTTTCTGATACCTGCCCCATTGTTCTGGGGGATGGCTTTGTTTCTGTGCCCTGGCCCATTTCCTGTTACTTTGTAGATTTGGGGGGCCCTCTGTTCCCTTAATTTTTTTTTTTCTTCTGTTCCCGGTCCTACTTTCTCCTGGGCTCGGCTGCTGTTTCTCCAGGTCACTGCTTTGCTTTGCATTCTATCAGGTCCAGATTTTCTGCAGCTTCTCCTGCCAGCCCCTTCTCTATCTCTTGATAGATTTCCAATATCATATCCCCTGGGCTGATGTATCCAGCCAGGGACAAGGATTTGGGAAGGGGTTCTTTGGGACAGAGCTTCTGTGTCCCCAGGTGACGTGCTTACCCCTCCCCTGAGAGCCGAATATTCATACTCTCCAGGAGTGAAAGCTCCAGTGAGCCTCCATCTTCCAAGGCCTTTTACTGGCCTCACCACAGGCCTCCTGAGGCTTAGGTCACCAGATGACCCCTCTTAGTTGGGTCGTCCCCCCACTCATTGGCCTCAGGTGTGGCCCGGCTCTCAGCACCAGGACCAAAGGCCAAATTGCTTATTGAAAAGGGGTTCCATACCTCACAAGGTAGGGTGGTTTTAGTGGGTCAACTGAAAGCTTTTTTTACATGGGAGAAACTGTAGCTTGACAGAAAAATTAATGATGTAGAACAGAGGAGAGCAACGAGCTCAAATAGGTCAGAAGACATGGGATCCACTGCGCAAGCAGAGGCCATTGCTTTAGCAGGAGCACATGAGATTTGTCAGGAGTGAAGCAAGGAAGGCAATGTGGATGCAGATGCTGGAAGCTGGGTACCTGGGGTGTTAATGTAGCAGCTCCCTTCTGAGGGCTTCGGTTTTCTCAGTGAAATAGAATTAACTTTCTTGGTAGTTAGACATAACTGAGATGATATTTTTGTTAAGGATGTATGACCACGCTAGAAAGAAGCAAGGGAATAAGGATATGTGCAAAGAAGTGAATATAGTGATTCCCCATTGATCTTAGACTGAATAAGGAGGGGATTGAGGACATCACGTGAGTGTAGGCCACAAAAAGGCAGGATCAGTGGACTAGATGTTCAGGTGGGATGGAAGCATTACTGCAGCTGCGGATTTGAGGACTTTAGCAAGAAAGAGAAGATAGTGGTCAGAGATAAATGTTTTTAATGCTATTAGAAACTGTATTTTAAATAACAGCAGGTTAATTCTTGAGGAAATAAGCCTTCAGCATATGTGACTGAGAATAATCAAAAGAAAGGGGGATGCTGTCAAGTCAAATAAAGATATTGTTATTGTCCATCTACTTTATGCCCTGTTGTGTGCTTCCCTTTTAGGGTAACTTCTACAACATTTCCTAAGAATCTCTACTCAGTATATACCTGCAGCATATCGACCACTAGAACTCCCTGTATATAGAGAAGGGAGGATGGTGTTGGCAAGAAGACTGTGTTAGTGGTAATTCTTCTGTTGGTGAGTATTTACTGGGCAGGGGTTGGATCTCATAGCTTTTGCAGCTCCTTTCCTCCCATATCCATCATGTATGATTGCATTGTACATATATATATATTCTGAACTCAAAACATAAGACTTTTGACCCTGACAGTTTTGAGTAAATTCACCAAGAGAGTGAAATACCCAATTTTTTCCCTAAATTTTATTTATTTGTTGCTGTTGTTGAGAATCTATACAACAAAACTCCTGATAATTTAACAGTCTCTACATGTACCGTTTAGTGACACTGATTACATTCTTACAAATTTTGCAACCATTCTTACCCTCCTTTTCTGAGTTGTTCGTTCCCGTTAACATAAATTCACTGCCCACTAAGGTCCCTATCTAATCTTTCCAGCTACGGTTGTCCAAGTAATCCTATATAGATCTTAAAAGGGCATAATGCTTAAAGCAGATCTTTTTTACTAGTTAAGCTAAACTATTGTTTGATTTTAAGATGACGTCAGGAGATATTTTGGGGTTAAGTTCTAAAGATTACCTCAGGGTAATAGTTTCAGGGGTTCATCCAAACTTCATGGAAATCCAGGAAGTCTGGATTTCAAGAGAATTTTAAATCTTGTTCTACATTTTCCCTCTTTTGATCAGGATTATTCTATGGAAACTTTTATCAAAATGTTCAGCAATGGTAGCTGGGCACCATCCACTTCTTCTGGTCTCATGGAGACCATTAGCCACACATCCCATATCCTCTTCCTATTCCTGACTCTCTTTCTTCCTTTGTTGCTCCAGAGGATAAAAGACT
Source organism: Loxodonta africana (assembly GCF_030014295.1). Lineage (NCBI taxonomy): Eukaryota > Metazoa > Chordata > Mammalia > Proboscidea > Elephantidae > Loxodonta > Loxodonta africana. Next base: position 40,791,144 of record NC_087342.1, read on the forward strand.
CTCTTTCTTCCTTTGTTGCTCCAGAGGATAGAGACCAGTTATTGTGCCTTTGATGGCTACTTGTAAGCTTTTAAGACCCCAGGTGCTATGCAACTGACTAGGAGGTATAACAGAAGCACTAGCATATTATTTGGCCAAATAACTGGGATGTCCAATGAAACCATGACCCTAAACCTCTAAATCAAAGAGCCAATTCCCATGAGGTGTTTGGTTGTATGTAAGCCACCTCAGCAGCTGCTCTATTTTTTGTAAATATATCAATCACACAACTTTTGCCAATTCAACTCTTTACAGGTGTACAACTTATTGACAGCAATTATAATAATTGTCTGTTAAACCTTACCCTTAATCAATAGGATTTTTCCATCACTGTTAGCCCCGTTTCCCCTGCCTCCCACCCGTGATAGCCACTAATAAACTTTGTTCTTTATACATCTGCCTTTCCTTGTCTTTTTATATAATTGAGGTCACACAATATTTGTCCGTTTGTGACTGGCGTATTTTGCTCAGCATAATGTCTTCCAGCTCCATCAGTACTGTGGCATGTATCAAGACTTAACTTCTCCTACTGGCTGAGTAGTATTCCATTGTATGTATGCACCATATTTTATCTATTCATCTGTTGATGGGCATTTAGGTTGTTTCCACTTTTTGGCTATTGTGAGTAGTGCTGCAATGAACATTGGTGTACAAGTCTCTTTTTGAGTCTCTGATTTCAAGTCTTTTGGGTATATACCTAGGAGTGGAATTTCTGGGTCATATTATGGTAGGTGGGGTCTGTTTCCTAGTATTTTGTTGAGGATTTTTGCATCTATATTCATAAGAGATACTGGCCTGTAGTTTCTTTTCCTGTGGTGTCTTTGGTTTGGGTATCAGAGTTATGTTTACTTCGTAGAATGAATTAGGGAGTATTCCTTCCTTCTCTGTCTTTTGAAAGAGTTTAAACAGTACTGGTATCAATTCTTCTCCAAATGTTTGGTGGAATTCCCCAGTGAAACTATATGGTCGAGGACTTTTTTCAGGGAGGGAGAGGTTTTTGATCACTCATTTGATCTCTTCATGTGTTATGGGTCTGTTGAGACTTTCTATTTCCTCTTGAGTCAGTTTGGGTAGGTTTTGTGCTTCTAAGAGCTTATCTATTTTGTTTGTCTAGGTTATCCAATTTGTTTTCACACAGTTGTTCATAATATTCTGTCGTAGTTCTCTTTATTTCTATCAGGTAGTTGTAATGTCCCCATTTTCATTTTGGTTGTCTGCATCTTTTCTTTACTTTGTCAATCTAGGTAAAAGTTTTTCAATTTTATTGTTCTTTTCAAAGAAGCCATTTCTGGTTTTACAGATTCTTTCTATTGTTTTTCTGTTTTTGATTTTATTTATTCCTGCTCTGATCTTTGTTATTGCCTTTCTTCGCATAGGTTTAGGCTTAGTCTGCTCTTCTCTTTCTAGTTCCTGGAGTTGTCAGGTTAGGCTGTTAATTTGAGATCTTTCATCTTTTTTTTTTCTGTAGACATTTATTGCTATAAGTTTTTCTCTGAGTACTGTCTTTGCTGCATCCCATAAGTCTTGGTATGTTGTGCTTTCATTTTCATTTGGTTCTAGGAAATTTGTGATTTCTCTTTTGATTTGTTCCTTGATCAGTTGGTAGTTTAATAGTGTGTTGTTTAATTTCCATATATTTGTGTATTTTCGAGGTCTTTTTCTGTTATTAATTTCTAGCTTCATTCCGTTGTGGTCAGAGAAAATACTGTGTATAATTTCATTCTTTTTAAATTTTTAAGACTTGCTTTTTGACCTGAAATGAGGTCTATGCTGAGAATGATTCATGTGCACTGGAGTAGAATGTATATTGTGCTGTTTTTGGGTAGAATGTTCTATATATGTCTGTTAAGTCTAGTTGGTTTTAGTGTTATTAGGTTCTCTGTTTTCTTGTTGATTTTCTTTCTAGACATCCTGTCTGATATTGAAAGTGCTGTATTGAAGTCTCTGACTATTATTGTAGCACTATCTATTTCTTTCTTCAATTCTATCAGTGTTTGGTTTGCATATTTAGGTGCATATGTATTTATGATTGTTAAATCTTCTTAGTTAATTAACTCTTTTATCACTGTATAATTTTCATCTTTATCTCTTCTGACAGATTTTGTCTTAAAGTCTACTTTGTCTGATGTTAAGATTGCCATCTCAGCTCTCTTTTGTCTGTTATTTGCATGGAATACTTTTTTCCATCCTTTCACTTTCAGCTGATTGTATACTTGGGTTTAAGGTGTGTCTTTTTTTACTCTCTGACTTTCAGTTGGAGCATTTAGTCCATTTATATTCACTGTAATTACTGATAAGAAGTGACTTACTTGTGCCATTTTGTTGTTTGAGTTTTGTGTGTCTTAAGCCTTCTTTGTCTTTATGCTTAATTACTGCTTGCTTTTGTGTTTTGTTGGTTCATTGTAGTGAGCCTCCTTTGTTCCCTTTTCCTTTTGTGTATTTGTGTGTGTGTGTGTCTGTGTGTCTGTGTGTGTGTGTATTTTCTTAGTTGTTACCATGAATATTACATTTAAGAGCATTTTTTTTATATATATAACATTCTGGGGTTAGTACCAACTTAACTTCAGTAACATACAACAAATTCTGTATCTATATCATTCCTCCCCCCTTTTGTTGTTATCACTAATTACATCTTTATATATCATGTGCCCTGTAACATAATTTTGTCCTTGCCTTTATATATTTGTTATTAAAAACATGAAGGACAGACATTTAAAATTTCTATGAGGTCCCATTTATTTATTTTGTCATTTGCCATTTGTGCTTTTGCTATTATATTAGATAATCCATTGTTGAAAGCTAGGCCTGACAGCATTGCCCCTCCTTGTTTTTCTAAGAGTTTTATGGTTTTAGTTTTCATGTTTAGGTCCTTAATCCATTTTGAATTTGTTTTTGTGTATGTTGTGAAGCATAGATCCTGTTTCATTTTTCTGTATGTGGAAATTCAATTTCCCCAGCACCATTTATTGAAAAGATTCTTCTTCCTCCATCGAATAGACTTCACACCCTGTCAAAAATCAGTTGGCCATAGATGTGTGAGTTTATTTCTGGACTCTCAGCTCTATTCCACTGGTCTATGTGTCTGTTGTTATGCTGTCACCAGGCTGTTTTGATTACTGTATCTATATAGTATGTTGAAAGAGCCAATTTAAAACTCAACAGTATCCTGAATATTTCAGAACACTTGGCCAGTTGCTAACATGGAAATACAATTACAGTGACGATGTTCATTCCCATCCCGTTCCCCAGTTTGCAGGGCCTCCCACCTTGCCACCATGGCACTCAGTGTACGTGGAATTGTGAACTCAGTGGCCCTTTGCCCCTTTAAAAATACCTGCTAAAATTTCTGACTGTCCAGGTGCAGGCATCAGAGGAAGTGCCTGAGTTCCTTGTCTGCTCAAATATCACTGGCAATTCCACAAATGTTTATGTCACAGGTGAAAACAATATCTTTTTTTCTTCCCACAAAGTTTTTTTCTGAGGGTACTTCACAATCGAACCTTCATATATTATTGGTGTGTGAGACCTAGGGTCAAATGAGTGCCCTTGTGTTTAACCTGACAACCACACAAGAAGTGTTGGCTGTTGAGAAGAATTGGATTTGTTTGCTCCCTCTACGGCAGACCCAGCAGGAAAAGGCCTTTCCCCTCTTTGTGTTCATTTCTTTTCCAACTTGTCCTCTATTTCTTATCAGTGTCTGCCAGCCACAGAGGACTAATGACCTTGAATTCACCCTCACTGGTAACCTTTACCTAAGTTATTTATCTAATCATTTTGTATTGATATTTTAAGCTAGATAGGCAAGGGGTGATTCCCCTCGCCTCTTGAGAAGAGGGAAGGGAAGGGAGGAGATGTAGAAAAACACCAATAAGCTTTATTGAGTTCAAGTTCGGGCTTGAGTCATGGTCTGGGGTGATGGGCTGTGCAGGGGCTGGGAGAATGGAATGAAATGGAATGAGACAAAGGGCTGGCCTCCAAACCAGGAATTACATTACCTTGCAGTTTCCTGTATCCTTTCTTTAAGGTAACACTTCACTTTTTTTTCATGCCAACTCAGGCCCAGCTAGTGGTCAGATTCTGTCCATCAAGGAGTGGGAAGAGGGAAAGTGGCAGGTAGTTTCAAATGCTGGCATCTTCCAGGTAGAGTTCTCCAGAGGATGGAAGCTAATTTCTTGTGCTTCCTTGGCTTTCCAATAGTATTTACTTCTTTTAACCAGTAAAAACTGAAGCAAGTATTCACAAATAAAAACATTTGATAACTTGATTGGTTAGGTTTCTTTCTTGCTATATTATTCCTGGGGCGTTTGTTGAGGCACTTGCTGAGCCCCTGTTCCTGCCCAAACATATTTCTTGTGCAAATATAGTTGCATGGACTCAGACCTCCTTCTAACCTAGGGTGGAATATATGTCCATCCCTTCCCTTAACAGTACTGCAGACTTTCTTCCTGAGTCCTCCTTGAAACCAACTTTTTCATATTCTGTCTAAATAATTTCAAAGGCTGTTTACTTTTTCTATTGAAATTGTATAGTTTTATTTTTTAACCAGTTTGAGCTTGTATTATGAGTTCTCTTAGCCCTGGTGATGCAGTGATTAAGTGCTCAGCTGCTAACTGAAGGGTCAGCGGTTTGAACCCACAAGCCACTTCGAGGGAGAAAGATATGGCAGTCTGCTTCCGTGAAGATCACAGCCTTGGAAACCCTGTGGGGGCAGTTCTACTCTGTCCTTTAAAGTCACTATGAGTTGGAATCCACTTGACGGCAATGGGTCTGGTTTTGTTGATTGAGTTCTTTCAGGAAAGGGGCTTATGTAGTCTGTTGAACTTTCTATTTACTCTTTAGATTTTAATATACTTACTCAGTGCAGGTGCTCCAAAGTATCAAAAATATTTGTTGATAATACCACAAAGACCTCATTAAATAGCATTACATTTAACTGTATAAAAGAGATTTATTGAAAAAAAATGCTTATCGACTTCAAAGGCAATTTGTTAGTTGTCGTTAGTTAGTCGTTAGTTGCCATCAAGTCATCGCCAACTCACTGAGAGCTTATGTGTAACAGAAAGAAACTTTGCTTGATTCTGCATTATCGTCATGGTTGTTAGTATGTTTGAGTCCATGTTGAGGCTCTTGTGTAGTGCCTTCCAACTTAGGGGGCTCATCTTCCAGCAGTGTATCAGACAATATTCTGTTGTGGTCCACAAGGTTTTCATTGACAAATTTTTGGAGGTAGACCAGCAGATCTTTCTTCCTAGTCTATCTTAGTCTGGAAGCTCTGCTGAAATCTGTCCACCACGGGTCACCCTTCCGGTATTTGAGATAGTGGTAGTATAGCTTCTAGCATCATAGCAATACACAAGCCACCATGGTAAGATAAACTGACAGATGGGTGGTGGTTATACTTAGTTTGTATCTACTATATAGAATGAACAGGTAAGTACTGAGATTACAAGATGAAAGCACGACCCAGAACTTCAACTTCTGGATATATTCAAAAATGAGTACTATAGCCGCCAAAAATATGTACAAGTATGTCCATAGCAGCATTGTTCTTAGCCACAATCTGGAAACAATTTAAATGTCCAACAGCAGAATATAGGTAAATAAGTTGTAGTATAAAATGGGCACCTGTAAGTATAGGTAGTCTCTGTGAATCCTGTGAGCCAATCTAGAGAATTAATGAACTCACAGGGGGCAAATGAGAACCATCATTTGAGAATGAGAACTAGATAGGCTGGTGTCTACCTATTTGGCAGCTGGAAGGGTGGAGTCCTTCTAAATTGTGAACTTTGACTTAGCTTGGGGTAGCTAATTCAGAGAAGGGCTGCACAGGCAGTCAGTTGATCTGCAGGAGGGTGTCTGTTCAGCTTGTAAGGTCTGACTTAACTGTGGGTGGTTAGGGTCAGAGAGAGAAAGTGCCTCATGGGCAGCTGGTGATGAAAATAATGGAGATATGGAAAGGTGAAAACTGGATCCATTTCCGTGTGGGAACTGGATTCATGCTTATGCTTACCACATAGTTAGGTAATGAAGGTGGGGTTTGCCCACCATGTCCCTTGTTTCTTAGCAGTGCAGGGGTGTTGACTGGGAGGGGCACATGGTAGGCTTCTGCGGTTCTAGAAATGTTCTACATCTTGACATGGGTGGTGGTTACACAAGTGGATACATATGTAAAATTTGATTGAGCTATATGCTTCAGATTTGTGCATTCTGCTATATGTCAGTTGTGTTGTTGTTGGGTGCTTTCTTAGTTACTGCTGCTATAACAGAAATACCACAAGTGGATGGCTTTAACACACAGAAATTTATTTTATCAGAGTTTAGGAGACTAGAAGTCTGAATTGAGGACACAAGCTCCAGGGGAGGGCTTTCTGTCTCGGTCAGTTCTGGGGGAATGTCCTTGTCATCAATCTTCCCCTGACCTAGGAGTTTCTCAGCACAGGGACCCTGGGTCCAAAGGATATGCTCTGCTCCTGGCTCATCTTTCTTGGTGGTATGAGGTCCCTCTCCTCTCTGCTCAATTCTCTCTTTCATGTCTCAAAAGAGACTGATTCAAGATACAACCTAATCCTGTAGATTGAGTCCTTCCTCATTAACATAACTGCCTCAATCCTGCCTCATTAACATCACAGAGTTTAGGACGCACAACACATAGGATAATTATGTCAGATCACAAAATGGAGTGTAACCACAAAATACTGGAAATCATGGCCTAGCCAAGTTGACATACATTTTTGGGGGACACAATTCAATCCATAACAGGTGCTATTAAGTCAATTTTCAACTCAAAGTTATCCCATGTGACAGAGTAGAACCACCCCACAGGGTTTTCTAGGCTGTAAATTTCACAGGAGCAGATCGCCAGGTCTTTCTCCTGCAGAGCTGCAGAATGGGTTTGAGCTGCCACCCATTCAGTTAACAGCCAAGTGCTTAACCATTGTGCCACCAGGGCTTCTTATGTGAATTATATCTCAATTAAATAGGTTTTTTTTTTTTTAGGATGAATAATACCAACTGCCTGAACTCAAGGAACTAATAGTAAGAGAGAAAAGTGTAAAAAGGAATCATTTTCTTGCAATGTGGTAAGTCCTGCCATAAATGTATATACAAAGAGGAATGACAAGAGACGTGCAGAGGCACAGAGAAAGAATAAGTGAGAGAGAGACCAATTGATGCTCCTAAAAAGAGGCAGAAGGACGTCTCAGGAGTGGGGGTGGCATAGGCATGTTTGGTGTGGTTTATGTCGCTGCCAACCAATGAAACTGCTCCCCAGAAGGTCCCCAAATCCAGGAACTAGTTTTTAGCTTCCTACTTTTTTTTTTTTACCATTTGATAATCATTTTGTATCTTTTTCTTTTTTTTCAATTTCTATTGTGCTTTAAGTGAAAGTTTACAAATCAAGTCAGTCTCTCACACAAAAACTTATATACACCTTGCTACATACTCCCAATTGCTCTCCCCCTAATGACACAGCCCGCTCCCTCCCTCCACTCTCTTTTCGTGTCCATTTTGCCAGCTTCTAAACCCCTCTACCCCCTCATCTCCCCTCCAGGGAGGAGAGGCCAACATAGTTTCAAGTGCCCACCTGATCCAAGAAGCTGACTCCTCACCAGCATCCCTCTCCAACCCATTGTCTAGTCCAATCCATGTCTGAAGAGTTGGCTTTGGGAATGGTTTCTGTCCTGGGTCAAGAGAAGGCCTGGGGGCCATGGCCACTGGGGTCCTTCTAGCCTCAGTCAGACCATTAAGTCTGGTCTTTTGATGAGAATTTGAGGTCTCTTTACCCCACTGCTCCCCTGTTCCCTCAGGGGTTTTCTGCTCTGTTCCCTGTCAGGGCAGTCATCAGTCGTAGCTGGGCACTGTCTAGTTCTTCTGGTCTCAGGCTTAAATAGTCTCTGGTTTATGTGGCCCTTTCTGTCTCTTGGGCTTGTAATTACCTCGTGTCCTTGGTGTTCTTCATTCTCCTTTGGTCCAGGTGGGTTGAGACCAATTGATGCATCTTAGATGGCCGCTTGCTAGCGTTTAAGACCCCAGACGCCACTCTCCAAAAGTGGGATGCAGAATGTTTTCTTAATAGATTTTTTAATGCCAATTGACTTAGATGTCCCCTGAAACCATGGTCCCCAACCCCCTGTGCCTTCTACACTGGCCTTCAAAGCATTCAGTTTATTCAGGAAACTTCTTTGCTTTTGGTTTAGTCCAGTTGTGTTGACCTTGCCTGTATTGTGTGTTGTCTTTCCCGTCACCTAAAGTAGTTCTTATCTACTATCTACTTAGTGAATACCCTTCTCCCACCCTCCCTCCCTTCCCCCTCTAGTAGCCGTCAAAGAATATTTTCTTCTCTGTTTAAACTATTTCTTGTGTTCTTATAGTGGTCTTATACAATATTTGTTCTTTCGCAACTGACTAATTTCACTCAGCATAATGCCTTCCAGGTTCCTCCATGTTATGAAATGTTTCACAGCTCCCTCACTGTTCTTTATCGATGTGTGGTATTCCATTGTGTGAATATACCGTAATTTATTTATCCATTCATCCATTGATAGGCACCTTGGTTGCTTCCATCTTTTTGCTATTGTAAACAGTGCTGCAATGAACATGGGTGTGCATATATCTGTTCCTGTAAAGGCTCTTATTTCTCTAGGATATATTCCAGGAAGTGGGATTGCTGGATCGTATGGTAGTTCTATTTCTAGCCTTTTAAGGAAGCACAAATAGATTTCCAATGTGGTTGTACCATTTTACATTCCCACCAGCAGTGTGTAAGTGTTCCAGTCTCTCCACAGCCTCTCCAACATTTATTATTTTGTGTTTTTTGGATTAATGCCAGCCTTGTTGTAGTGAGATGGAATCTTATTGTAGGTTTTGATGTGCATTTCTCTAATGGCTAATGATTGTGAGCTTTTCGTCATGTATCTGTTAGCTACCTGACTGTCTTCTTTAGTGAAGTGTCTGTTCATATCTTTTGCTCATTTTTTAATTGGGTTATTTGTCTTTTTGTAGTTGAGTTTTTGCAGTACCATGTAGATTTTAGAGATCAGGTGCTGATCAGAAATGTCATAGCTAAAAACTTTTTCCCAGTCTGTAGGTAATCTTTTTACTCTTTTGATGAAGTCTTTGGATGAGCATGGGTGTTTGATTTTTAGGAGCTCCCAGTTCAGCTTCCTACTTTTTGACCTCTCTCTGGCATTTGGTTTTAGCAATTGCTTTCATTTATAGAAACTCCCTCTTGCTTAGTTAGCATCAGTGACATTTCCTACAAGTTTACCCTCTACTTCTTTGGTCAGTTTTTGTTTCTTTTCTACCATGGTTTCCTCTTCCCCATCCTGCCTTTAAATGTTGCAGTCCCTCAAGATCTCTCTGTGTTCGACTTTCTCTTCTCATTCTCCTCTTTGAAAAACCTCTTCCATTCATGATCATGGGTTTAACTCCATCCCTACTCCCTAGTCCCAAACATTAACTCCAAATTTGACACCTCCAACCTACACATTTATCTGTACCTTTAGAATTATATATGTACATGCACTTGGATATGACCCCTGGAATGTCTGCAGACAGTTCAAAGTTAATGTTCCTAACACGGAACTCCTCATGCCCCTCTCTTCCCCAACCTACACCCCCCGCCCCCTTATTTTCCCTTATGCACTAATCGATTCTAGGGCACCGTCTTTTCTCCCAGGCTCAGTTGGGTGGTATCTCTCTGTGCTCAGTGGCACCTTACACATACCTCTACCTCTATGATTCACTCTCAGTTTATTTCAGTGAACAAAATGGAGGCCAGCACTATTGTGTTTCTTTATTTTCAGTTGGGGGCTACTGGGCAAGAGGCTCCAAATGGGCTAATGTTTAGTGGAATGTGATAAATTGTTTACTTTTTGACAGGACTTGCAATTACTTTATAATTTTCTCATCCTTTCTCTGTATGAACGCTGGTATTACTAACCCTGTATTAGTTTGTCCTCTTTAGGTTCAAGTGACAGAAATGCAACTACTGACTTAAACAAAACTAGAATGTATTGAACAGCATTAGGTTTTCCTTGGGGCACAATTGAGTCTAGGGCTTAACCCAAACCCCAAAAAACAATGCCATTTAAAATTAGTCTCTCCCCCTTCCTTCTCCTTTCCATCTCTGAGCTCTGCTTTCATGCATTCTGGCTTTGTGTTCAGGTAGACACTCTGCCTGGAGCCAAAGAAAGCTCTGGCCTTATATCACCTTTATGGTTAGCAACTCCAGCAGAAAAAGAATGTTTCTTTCCATATCTCTACAGCAAAATTCCACAGATGGAGACTGCTTGGCCTGCCTTGGGTCATAAGTTCATCCCTGAACCAATCACTGAGGGCAGGGAGATGGAATGCTCTGATGGCCCAGGCTTGTGTCCTGGGCCCACCTCAGGAGTTGGGCATTGAGAAAACCATTTGTTAGTAAGAAGGGTAGGGTGAGCCTGGTTAGGGTGGGTCCACATAAGAAAACTGAGGTCTGTTACTAGAAGAAGAGGGAATGAATGTTGCCCAGGCAAAAATAACATATGTCCATTATAAGCCCTCTGTGCGGAGGAGTTAGTGAAACCATAGGCCCAGGGTAGCACTGTAAGTTGACAACAAAACTGTGATTCTCTCTCACAGCCCCTATTTCTTAACTGTGGTTTAGTCTTCTGGTTTACCCCATCTGTCAGCTCGTCTCTCCTGTCAGCCTCACACTTCCTAGTCAGGGAGGTCATTGTCAGGGGAACAGCAGTCAAAGAAAGGGAGCTTTTAACAAGCATTTTCAATCCACCCTCTGTCTTTACCTGCCGTGCCTGTCCTGGGCTCATGGGAATGAAAAAGAATGATGCAACCAGCCGGTTCCTGCCAGTCCAAGTGAGTCATCTCCAAGTCATGCAGAACGATGCTATTGAGGGGTCAGATTTCCAGGAACTGCGTTGTATGCATCTTTTTTATTCCACATAGGATCTGGCATAGAACCCCCCTTTACCTCCGCCCCTCATCCCTCAACATTGCTCAAACTGTACATTGAAGGGATGCTTGGGGAAAAGAAACAGCTGCTGTCCCAAACCCAAAGCCAATATGAGATGCACAACAATGGAAAGAGCACCAGAGCAGGGTCTGGAGACCTGGGTGTTTAGCCTTATGGACTGGTGCAGTCATCCTGGGTTCTATGCTCATGTGTGTTCTGATTGGGAGTTACTGAATAGCACCCATAGTTCTAGTCCCAGCTCTGCTACCAAATTAAGTTACACACCCACGTGTTCCCTGACCCTTTCCCAGGCCTTGGTCTTTTGTCAGTAGAATGAGAAGCTGGGACATTATTTGAGTTCAAAAAGGTTCTATGATTCTGAGCTATTTCTGAGCTATTCAATTCAGGGAGAACCCCCCCCCCACACACACAAATATTAGCCACTATATTCTGGGGTAGATTTGATAAAGATCACCATAAGCCATTTAAAGTATCTGGTAATTTCCTGATGAGGGTATAGAAGGCAGTGGTTCCTCTCTCTCCTACTGATTCAATACGTGCTGTTCCCAAAAATAAAAATCAACTTCATGTAAAGCTGCTAAGAGTTTTATGTAGTCTTAATGCACACCACACCTAAACTCAGCAGGACATTATTTCCTTGTTAGAAGACACATAGCTGAGAGTTCCAAATAATAGCTCAGTTGTTTAACGTCTACTTAATGGATTAGCAAAGTTAACAAATGATATCTTATTCCTGGCTCCTTCTGCTGAAATGTAATACTTTCAAAGGCATATAAACTGTTCCCACTTTGTGACCTTCCTCCTTTCACAGAATGAACATATTTGCTTCTCTCAAGCTAGGCCTGTTCCCCTCCCTACAGAATAAACCAAAACATCTGGAGATACTGTGGGGTCTCTTTCAAGAAGATTACACATTCTTTCCTGCTTTCACTTCTCTGTGAGATGTATCTTGACAACTCAAAATTAGAAGCCAGTGTTATTACTACATGCAAGAACTAGTCCAACTGTCTCAAACCACGTCTTCTATTCTTCCTTTTTCTGTGTCTTCTCCCCTTCTCTCTTCACTCCCTGCTTAGTCTCCTGCTTTTCTTCTTCTTTCGTTCTTTCCTTGAGATGTTTCACTGAATGTAAGACACAAAATAAGCTTGTCCCCTCCTCTCCTGATTCTAACAAAGAAAGAGACCACCTGGACTAGGATTTAGTATTTTTGACACCGACTGTGTTTCTTCATGAGGAAGGAGCTGCTGGTTGATGGTGAAGGTTGTACTGTGTTTTCACCTCATCTCTAAATGCACGTGAAGCCCATCAAGTTTGTACTCCTGTGCAGGTATAATTTACTGCTTGTGGACCTTGAAGGCAGGTGACACTGGCTCCACTGTCTCTTCCATGATTAGGGGTTTTGCAAATGCTGGTGCCTGTCATCTCTAGTTGTTCATTTATTTCCACTTCATATTGATCTACCTCTGTTCAACTGAAGCAACCTAACTGAGTGTCTACTATGTGATAGGCAGGGGGCTCTTTGCCAACCAAAACTCTAGGAGCATTTTTATACAGAGGTAAAAAGGAAGAGGCCTTTGTAGGACACCCACAAAGAGGAGGTCGAGTACGTTCTGGGTTGTCTGAGAAAGAAATATTGTCAATTCTCTCCTCCTAGCTTCTCATTGGAAGCTATCAGCTAGATTCTTGAAGGCCAACTTTCAGGGATGGTGGATTATAGAGAAAAAAGATGAATAAAACCCTCCCTTGAATACGATGGGTAACAAGCATTCCTATTGCTTTGTCCAGCTGGGAGCTCTGGCTGGAAAAGCTGAAGAGCCATAGGAAACTGCAAGGATGATGAATTTTGGGAAAAGACATATTTTCCCTTGGGAAAGACATATGATGGACTTTTTTTCCCCCTAAAGAAACAGGCAGATGGAGTATGGGGTAATAAAGATGGTGGGGGAAGACACTAATAATGGAGTTGGAGAAAGGACTAAAGAGCCTTCCTTGTCTGCTTTGGCAGATTTTGCTACAGGTGGAATGTGAAATACGAACTGTTTGCACAGTTCATATTTCCATATATTAAGAAAAACAGAGAAGCCTGGGCACTGAGCTCAGACTGAGCTCCCTTCTTCTGAGCTCCAAACCGCTTCTTTAAAATGGACCTTTAGATCTCAGAGGAAGCTGTTTTCCACTAGATCTAGCAGTGCTGGAGCAGAGCTTGTGCCAGCTGAGAAAACAAACTCAAGAAAGTATATTCAGGTTAATAGGCCGGAGGCAAGAGCTCCCTTTCCCTCGACGCCAGGTCCTCCTCCATTCCCCCAGGGCTCAGTCCCGGGCTTTGGCAGTGGTGGTCGTTAGGTAGGGGATGAGAATGGGCTGCCACAAGTTGCCTAGGACAGAAAGAGAGTTACAGTGTTCTCCTCCTGACTTTTAGGTAATGAAAACTAGAGGTCCAAAATCAGGCAGCAAATAACACTATGTTGTTATGTGCCGTTGAATCGGTTCTGACTCATAGGGACCTTATAGGACAGAGTAGAACTGCCCCGTAGTGTTTCCAAGGAGTGGCTGGTGGAGTTGAACTGCTGAACTTTTGGTTAGCAGTCGAGCTCTTAACCACTTCACCACCAGGGCTCATAACAGGAAATAAAGGGGAGAGAGGAGGCGAGGCCGCCTTTTGACTCCACAGCGCCCATTTGTGTTCCAGGTATGTGTGGTCATACATCTATTAGCCTCAGGTCATGAAGTGCCATAACAGTGGGATGTGGACCACTGGGTGGGACAGTCATGTCGGCTCTCCGAGCTAGAAGTCCAGTCGAAACCTTTGAACTTTGGTGAAATCCTAAATGGACCTGTATAGATTTTTACTCTTTTGCTTTTAAATCTTTATTTTCAGAAAGAATTAACTTATTTGTTTCTGGTTTGTTTTGCACTTCTCATGTATTTGTTGGGCTAAAAACTGGTCAGATGTCTGAAAAATCTTTTATGGAGAGAGAGAGGGAGGGAGAGAGAGAGAGAGTGTGCGTGTGTGTGTAAATTTAAGATATTCATAACTGATCTTTCAAGTAAAAACTTCAAGTAGCTAGCAATTTAAGCTAAACCTGATATTCCAAGTCCTGATCCATAGTTTCCCAGGAGGCATTTTTTTTCCAGCTCTCTGTGAACCTTCCTAATGACAGATGTGTCTTGACAGGCTGATTCCCTACATTGAAGGGTGAAGCCTGTTTCGGGAGCCACGAATAGCTCTGCTCCTTTTTCCATACTCATACCTGGACCATGACTCATCGCTAAATTCAGGTGGAAGAAATCAGACGCTTATAAAAATATTCTAAAGTTACGCATAACCTTTAAGGGAAAGGTCTACATGTTTCATTAAACATTTATCACTTTTTGGGGAGGGTGGAAAGGAACTTTATTTTCCTCTCTTGGGGTATTGCCCAGAAGCAGTAAAAGGTTTTATAACTGAATATTCCAGTTTACATCTTGTGAAACACAGCAAAATAAATACAAACTTTAAAAATATGGTCATGGCCCATATATTTAAAAAAGTGTTGTCACCATGGACTAATGCAGCTCCAATATGTTTCTTTCATGCTTCACCATATGGGGTGGCTAGATTACCCCCAATAGTGGTCTTGGTTATCTGTTAACTATATGATCTCTGCTGTAGTGTTTCTTTAGTAAAAAGAAGTGGTAATAGCATCCTATGTCTTATTTAATGTCAAACATCCACCGGAATCTGAGAATACTTCTTAGGAACGAACGCTTTTTCCCCTTCCTCACAGGTCTCCTTACATTTTTCTTCTGTGGCTTTTCTCTTTTCTTTCTTCAAGTTTTACTTTTCATTTGAGTTTATACACAGCTTCTCTGGGCAGAATTTGTCCTATTTTAAATGCCTTCTTCATACATATTAAAACATTATGAACAGAATGCCATGAGGTCTTGGGTTTGCTTCAGAATTATCCAGTGGGTTAAGGTAGCGGAGGGGGATGTGGGTGAGGGTCTAAGTGAAGTAAGTTTGGTCCTGAGCTGATTATTTCTGAAACTGGATGTTGGGGGCATGGAAGTTTACTATATTATTCTTTACGTTTTAGCACGTGTTTGAAATTTTCCATTAAAAAATCTTCTCCTCAGTTCTCTTCAGGATTCACTTTCCTCTTTTACTGGACTCCGGTATGTGGATCCATAATTTTTCTCCTCCAGATCCCAAATGTTTATTCTGGAAAGGACACCATTGTGCCCAGTTCACTATCTCTGACAGTAGGATTTCTGAAGCTCTTTCCAGAGGTACTGCAACATCGTAATAAAATGTTTATTACCATTGCGTGTTGTAGCCTAGCTTTTGTTCAAGCAAGTGTAGCAGAGGTGGGCCCTGCCAAGACAACAGGCTAAGGTTAACAAGAATGCTCTTTGTTTCATGAAGAGCTTCCCCCTTTCAGAGTCCAACTTTTTCTCCTGTTCCCACCAATCTTTCTCCCTTCACTATTTCTTCTTCCCACTCCTTCTCTTTTCTTCCCTCTCTTCTCTCCTCTCAGTACCAATTCAATACTCTTTCCTATAACTTGTTGGAAAAAGCTGTCCCACAGCTATTTTTCAAATTCAAACTCTTCTATAGCTTTCAACCCTCTATGAGGTATCCATCTGCTCTGCTCTAAAAAACTATTTACCCAGGACATTTAAACAGGTGTCTAGACATAGCCATTGTTTGACACAGTGCAGAGAAACCCCAAGGGAAAGAACTTGAACTCTGTCCACACTAGGGATTAGACATGTTCAGGCAAATCTAATGGGATATGCAGGAGGAGGGTATTACCAGCTGAAGCCAGAATGCAGAGACAGACCTTCTTCATTCCTGCCATTCTTTCCACTTTGCCAGGCTCCTCAGAGTATAAGACCCCTGTTCTGTCTACCAAGGGCTAAGATGGACAACCAATAAAATAGATAATAGTTCAGAATTTCAAATTACTTTAACAGGAAAGAATGACAAACTAGAGCCAATAGGGTAAAATATAATATTAGTATTATATTCCTGCATATGGGTGAAAGTGATTAACTGAAGTAGTGTGGTGAAGACCTGACATTATGCATATGCAAAAGGCCTAGATTTTCAAAATTTTATTCTTAGCCAGTGAGGAAACACAGTCATTGAGAAAGCTAACATGCTTTTAACTGCATAAATAGATTTACAATATCTAGATTGAGAGAGGTAATACTAGTCCCATAACGTCACATTTCAAAAAAGATATTAACAATTTGGGGAAAATACAGAGGCAAGCGAGTGATGTGATAAGGAGTGTGAAAAAGGTAAATTGTAAGAAACTATGAAAGAAAATGGCAATGCTTCTTCTGGAGAGAAATAGGAAATAGATGGAAGCCTCTCTCGTGGGCAGAATGAAGTTGGGTTGGCAAAACTTCAAGGAGGAGTCTGATAGCATGGAGCAAGCTCGTTTCTCCCTGTCTCCTGTAGCTATAGCACCAGGACAGAATGCAAAGAGCAGCTACTTGAGTACTCTGAAAAGTGAATGGGGGTAGATGGACTGGAGAAGAAGGCCAGAATTCAAAGTATCCCTGAACTGGCAGTGAGTTTACCATCGTTTCTCCTCCAGTTTTCTTGTCCTTGGTCCAGGGTGTGGGCATAGCTGTGAAGTGCATGGCAGAGTGGAGTAACTCAAGTCCCAGCTTCCTAGCTGGAGGACCAAAAAGTGGAGCCCCAGGAAACTAGAGAACATTTGTGAAGGCACAAAGAAGGAGGAGTTTGGGAAAGCAATCCCATAAATTTGCTTATGAAATCCTGGGCAAATAAAGGGCTTTGAGCATGGAAATAAAAGCTAGACCACCATCCAGGTCCCACCCTAGTCACTGAGTAGCACATATGGGGACAGATTCAGACAACGCTATCAAAGCCCTGAGGATGGAACTGAGCCTGACACAACAGACCAAAGACAGTGGTTCGGAACTTACACCCGGAACCTAACCAGGTTGATTATCTGCTAAAACAAAACTATTCGTATTTCTCTCAGAATTAAACAAGACCCTGTCTCTCATAACATACTATCCAAAATGTTTGTGATACTTTCCAAAGTTATTTGGCATAGGAAGAATTAGAAACATTTCAACTCATATGGCAAAAGCAATCAACAGACATTAATGAAATGACACAGATGTTGAAATTATATAACAAATATATTAAAGAAACTATTATAAAAATGTTTCAACAAGAAATTGGGAGCACACTCAAAACAAACGGAAAGATAGAACTGAAAAATACAATAGCGAAATAAAAAGCTTTCCGTATGAGCTTATTGCCTTTGTTTTTTAATATAATTCAATTATAAGTTTATATAATTTAACTTTTAACAGTGTGCTTGTTTAACAACATATTTCATATTTTTGAAAATTTACCAGTCAGCTCTTGCAAACTGGCACAGGTGAACTCTACTACACAACTGACGTCTATCATGAACAGTCTGTCTAATGGATGATAAAACATCCAGCATCGTGGGGCTCCTTAGAGAGTTCATTATAGAAATAAGCATTGTGAAACACCAAATTAGAGGTGAATATGCATTTCTAAGCATAATTAACTTGTGGTCCAGGGAATATACTTTGGGAAATGGTAATGCAAACAAACGATGTACCCCCAAGATGCTCGGATTCTTCTAACTGGATTTCCATCTCCTTCTTGCTTGCGCGTTCACTTCAGTTACAGACCTTCAGTCTTTTCTGCTGTCTTCTTTCTGTGCCCCTCATTGTAACTCATCTCTTGGCACGAAGCAAGCCCTTGCTATTTTTTTCCCAGACAGTGGCCAAGTTTAAAATCTGGGCTTAGTAATAAAAATTTTGGAAAGGCTGTATGTTCTTTCTTAGTTACCTGAAAGCGGCTTCTCTCGTTGCCTTTTCCCAGACTGTACACGTTTACACCCTCAAAGTTGTCTCTCACAATATCCATACTCTTTGCAGCTATTAAATCATAAGAAAGATGAAGACTATCTTGTAAATTTGGTAGGGCCAACCTTTGGGATAATGTTAAACATACGTTCCCTTTCTGACGGCTAGACGCATGTGATTTGCTCTCAAATCTCCACCTTTGTTGACCTTCCTCCCACCATTTAATTGCTAGAGTTTGTACCCTAGTTAACAGGAGTGGGAACAGCCAAGCAGTTAGAGATCATGTGATTTCCCCCTCAATTCTCAGATGGACAATAGATCACAGATACACTACCACCACTGTCCCTGGATCTCATTTGGGAAACACTATTTTTTATTGGAGCCATGGTGGAGCATATGCCTAGGTCAATGAAAATCATCCCTGAACTGCAGGAATTTGACTTAATAGCAAATTTCTCTTCATTTACAGACAGCTGTTTTACTTGTGTTGACAATTTCCCTGAAGAAAAATGTTGCCCCTTGTGGAGTTAGAGCCTCTTTCAATTCTGCCAGCATTTCAGAAATAAATGGTGTGCTAGTGCAAAGTTACTTTTCAGTGAACCGTGCACTTGCCAAAGCAGCAAGTACTCCCACTACATCACCGATGTGAAAAGGAGCTTTTAAAGCAAGTGATGCCTGAGGTTTAAAGCTGACTGGAGGGGAAAAAAGAAAAAAAAAAAAAAAATGGAGGAGAAGACTGGTTTAAAAAACTAAGAACAAGCCTATCCCTGTTTGGGTACAAATATTTTAACTTGAATGGTTGACATACTTAATTAAATTCAAAGTTGAAAGTTGACTGCCTTAAGATGCTATCTCTCCATTCCTTCCTGGGTGCTTTAAAGTTGTAATCTAAACTTTGGCAAATTGGTTCTAAGTCAGATTTGTTAACAGACTTATGGATGACCGAAATCAGGCGGTTAGTTTCCTTAAAAAGATTTTTAAGGAAACTAACCGCCTGATTTCGGTACTGCAGACTTATTCTGAAGAATGGAAATTATCTCTACACACTAACACTGTGATCAGGCTGTGATCCATAACCAGTGTCACACAAACCTATCCTTCTTCACTCTTCTCTGTAGAGTAATGCACTTTCTTTCTTTAGACATTGTGTTTCAAAATACGAAGATTTTACTTTACTTCTTTAATGTGTGGCTTTATTACGGGATGACTACATTCAAGTCAAGTGTTATTCATCTTTGCATTTTCAGCCCCTAAGTTAGAGCTTGTTGGACCAGTAAGTCAGTAAGTGAATGAGTGAATGATAAGAAATGGGTGAAGTAGTGTTTCCAGTCATATTAGGGCTGAATAACAAAGGTCACCATTTTCTTTCAGTCAGTAATAGATAAACTGCTATTAGATAACAACTAATATTTTCAGGAAAAAAAGTCAGCTTAGAACTGAAGATTTCTCTGTTCCTACCCAAACCCCAAACATGATTATTATTTGAATTTAGGCCCATTCTTTTGGCTCTGACTCAAGAAAAATAGAACAAACCTTTTTCCAAATGAAAATTAGGGGCTGTTGTCTTTCTCTACATTTTAAAATCCTCAAAATCCACAGGGGTAATACTGCCCACAAAGGAGTGGAAATTGGATCTTAGGGGATGAAAAAATGCTTCTCTTTTTATGTATATAACACAGATATGCATATAATACATAAACAAATATACGGTGTATCTGTGGTATGACAGTTTCATGGGAGATCATTTGGGGAAAAATATCTAACAGGCTCTTTCAGAAGACCGTGATGGAGAAAAGGTAGAGAAACACTTTTCTCAATGGTCACGTTTTTGATAACTTGCCATTTGGAATACTAATGATAGTTTCAAAATCTATAACTCCACTCAGTCATAGAGAGATCCTCTTGGTTGGGCAGGGTAGGGGCAATAGGTATAAAAATTATTCTAATTATATGCCAGTCTTAATGGACAAAATATAAATATTTTATTTCAACTAGCTCCAGTGTTGCTAATAATTTATGAATATATATCACACCTATGTTCACATTGATATATTAGCGTATGGTGATAAAGTTTACACCCAGTACAATGAATAGCACCAATGTAATCTTTAAAAGAAAAAGAATGACAAGTTCTAGCTCCTTTATTTTAAGCGATATTTGGCCTAACACAATAATAGATATTTAATCTGTGATCAGTGAAAAATTAGGTTGCTTTTACATGTCATTTTATTATAAAAATATCATGCTGAAATGTATTATTAAAACTTTGGGGAAAGGTTTTATTGCTCCTGTTATCGTTGAGCTATGAGTTGAAGAATATGTTCTCTCTCATGTTTGGAGAGTTATATTCCATTTTAATCTGTGTTATCAGCATTTGTCCAAAGGTAGTTGTATTTGTCAAAGAGGATTGTCCAGGCAAGGCATAAAAACCCAGAAAATTCGACTAAAAAGGAAACAGGAATCTGAGCTGTATGTTTAAAACAAAGAAACTAGCACTTTCCAAGGTAAATGAAAAACTTTATCTTATTTTTCTTAGAAAGGGAAGGTTTGGAGCTAAGCCATTCGCGATTTCAGAGTCATGAACGAATTTGTGAAATGATGAGAGATACAGTGTATTTTTTATAGTAGTATGGAATTTTAAAAAATAGGAACTTCTACAATATTGTTTCATCCAAAGCATAATAAATACAGAGAGTAGGGTCACTGGAGTTGATGATTATTAAACAAATACTGTAGTTCAAGAGGCACCTAACATTCTGAGGGAAAGGTTGAAAAATGGTATAAATAAGCTTGTGTTTTAAACACACTCCTCCTTCCTGAGTAACATGAAGATAAACCAAGTAAGACCAGATTTGCATTTTTCTTTTGGGTCAAAGGAAGTCACTGAGATATAATTTCATGTCCTACTTTGAAAATTGGGGCCTTGGTATTATCATGATTTAGGCCATGTTTTGGGGGGATTATACTGGAAAGAGAAGTTACAGCCATGCTCAGACCATCTAATTCCTTAGGAAAGTGATGTGGCCGTTTCTCCTGTCTCCTAGGAACTGATACCAGGCAAAGGCGAGAAGCCGGGGTCTACCGTGTCAGGGCTAGCGGTGCTCACACTGTGATCTGCCTTGGGAAGGGACCATGGTTTTCTTGATCCAAAGAGGCACTGGGAGAGAAGAAAAGATCCTATACGTATTCACATTCTTCAATACTATCCAAAAGTTATTTCAGAGGGGTGCAGACTTTGGCCAAAATCATTAAATTTGCCTCAGTTTCTGTTAGGGGCATATTATCTAATAGACAAGGTAAGCACAGGGCTTACCTTGCTTACCAGGTCATCTATAGTGAAAAATCTCACATTTTTCAACCATATTAAAGATTTTGCTTCTAGGTATGGCTGGCATCTGTCTCTGTCCCAACCCCACAGCACCTTCTTACAGAATCAGAAATCTCTTTTTGAATTTACAGTCCCTGACAGGGATGGGTCCTGGTTTCTGTACATTTCAGATAAGAATTGTTTCTTTGCTATCTTTTTTTTTTTCCAGATAGTGATTGATCCAGAAAGTTTTCACAAATTAGTTAATTTCTTTTAGACTTGATTCCTTGTTGATAAAGGGAGATACCAATAGCTACCTTCATATACAGAAGCCAGTGCAAAGTGTTTGCTGTTGAGTCTACTCCTGGAGACGCCATGTGTGTCAGGGTAGAACCGTGCTCCACAGGGTTTTCCAATGGCTAATTTTTGAAAAGCAGATCGCCAGGGCTTTCTTTTTCTTAAAAAATTTTTTTTTTATTGTTGTTTTACCAGGCTTTTCTTCTGAGGTGCCTCTGAGTGGACGTAAATCTCCAGCCTTTCAGTTGGCAGCCAATTGCATAAATTGTTTGCACCAGCCAGGCTTTGGCATTAAGTAGTAATTATATATCAGGGCTCAACTGAAACTGAGGATCACCATGTGAAGGTAAAACTGAGACCGCCCAAGTCAACATAATTTAGTTATTTGTTCCGGGAAAATTTTGCCCAGGAGAGATAAGGCCATGAATCACAAATTAACTTCACCGTTGACTTCAGGAAATTCCTACAATCAATTTATCAGAGAAAAATTGTCTGATTACCTGGGCAAACAGCTTACTTATTAAAACAACAGTTCACTTGTAAAAATGCACTATATATGCACTTATTTCACTATGTCTGCCAATCCTAAACTGCTATTTCTCACATTTTTTCCAGTCCTTGCCTCAAAAGACCTACCTTAAACCACTGGAAACCCTTGTAGCTTAGTGGTTAAGAGCTATGGCTGCTAACCAAATGGTTGGCAATTTGAATCCACCAGGTGCTCCTTAGAAACTCTATGAGGCAGTTCTACTCTGCCCTATAGGGTCGCAATGAGTTGGAATCAACTCAACGGCAGTGGGTTTGGTTTTTTTGTTTGTTTGTTTTTAAACCACTTGAGCTCAGATCCCAAACCCCTATCGATGTTCCATTCCTCATGTCCCTCTGAGGTGCTGCTAAGATTCTGTCAAGTTGGTGTGCTTTCATTCTGCAGGGAGCGCAAATAAACCTACGTTGCTTAATTGACAATTAATCCACTGGTGCTATTTTGCAGAGTTCAACAATCGTCATTATACCGTGGGTTTTGACCTCAGCACTTCATGCCTTCTTTGTGCGGGTGAGTAATTGTAGCAGCAGCAGGCTTTGCTCTGCCCCCTGCCTGAGCTCCTCTCTGGCATGAAGTTAGGCTTCTAGGGAGTGGTGATTCCCAGCAGCTTAGGGAGTGTAATGCCTTTAGATTGCATTTTGATTGCTTCCCATTGTACTGGACGTGTAAGGAGCACCCCTAAATGCCTAAAGTCCTTGGCTGCTGGGGGGTGATGGCTCTTTCTTACTTCCTAATTCAGGAACCCCTGTTTGCTAAGCATTCTACAACACCTGCTTACTTATCCCTGGAAAAAAGCCAGGAGGCAGCAAGAGCTAGATATTCTCCTCAGATGGCCAAGATGGAAGCAAAGCTAATGAGTAACAGATGCCAAGTCAAGGATTAAACGGTAGGCTGGTCCTTCTGACTCCCAGGTTTAGACCTGGCTCAGTGTGATTTGGGCTGAATCCTGTTGTTGACTCTGTCAGCCTGGCTTCACAAATACATTATTCCCTGAGCAGAGTTTTTCATTAAATGGAATATTAAATCAGCCAGATTATCTCCATCTAGCTTTTGGCAGATGAACGTGCTATAGGTTAGGAGAGACAGGAAAACCTGTCTCCAGCTTCTCCAGGGAGTCCCCGGGTGGCTCACATGGTCAACACACTGGGCTGCTAACTGAAAGGTTGGAGGTTTGAGTCCACCCACTCAGAAGAAAGGCCTGGCAATCTACTTCCAAAAAATCAGTCATTGGAAACCGTATGGTGCAGAGTTCTGCTCTGACACACATAGGGTAGCTATGAGCTGGAGTCAACTTGACAGCAGGTGGTTTATTGTCTTCAGAAGCTGTAGGGCAGATGTGTTTGTAAATGTCTGTAAATCCACAGGTTTTTCTTTACATTTTCACAGCAACATAGACAAATAATTTTAAATTTGAAGTTCTGGAGAGACCATACAGGATAGTGGTTCTCAATTTTAGTGGTTCATTAATGTCTAGGGTTAGGGTTCCCAGATTTAGCAAATAAAATTACAGGACATACAGTGAAATTTAAATTTTAGACTAATGATGAATATTTATATATATATGTATATATATATATAAGCAAGTCCCAAACATTGCCTAGAACATACTTTTTCTAAAATAAATAAAAAAAAATTATTTGTTGCTAATCTGTATTTTCTCTAGTGACCTTCCTGGAGGTTCATGAAAGCGTGTGGGAACTGAAAGCCAGGTTTTCTTCCTTGTAGCTCTAGAGTCTTTTGAGCGTACTGTAAGTATGTTATTGCTTATTAACTCTATTTATTAAGTTACCCGTGTGCTTCAAGGTAGTATCAGATT
Organism: Loxodonta africana; assembly: GCF_030014295.1. Lineage (NCBI taxonomy): Eukaryota > Metazoa > Chordata > Mammalia > Proboscidea > Elephantidae > Loxodonta > Loxodonta africana. The sequence goes on from NC_087342.1 coordinate 40,814,989, forward strand.
GGTGAGAGAGTAGAAAAAAGCACTGTCACATGGAGGCAGAAGTTTACTGTGGGAAAGAAAAGGGCAAGCATGCAGTTGGGTCTTTGAGTTCAAGCTTTAGGGACAGGGAGTGGAGAAGAGCCTAGCAGAGATCTTAAGTGTACTGACTGAAAATAATATTCAGCTGTGACAACTTTGTTTAAAACTGTGTCTTTCTCTAATTCTTGCAGGCTCCTGCTCTCCGAAACTCAGTCAGAGAATATATTTGAGGACACCAGACTGATGGCGGCCAATTGTTAATCTCTCAGTTGTCTCTACTTTAGTGCCGTTTTGTTATCTTTATAGCTCCTAACGACAAAAAAAAAAAAAAAAAAAAAAAAACGACAAGGCATGATGAAACTGCTAATACACAGTAGTCATAATCATCGAATAACAGGGTCTGGGAAGCCCATGTTCATCTTGAAAGTATTTTTCAATACTTTTCACCCTTCTCTTAAATCGTTCATTTATCTTAGCATCTGTCACATAGCTAAGAGCTCTACTTTCACACTCTGAAGGGAAAAAAAATCCTCAACTGCTGGGGAAATAGTTGATGTAGCTATTGTTTTCACTATCGTACATGATGTTCACATTACTGTGGGAAGGAACCTTTTTCTCTTACCCCACTTAGGAAAGGAAAATGTCCTGAGAGACTAGCATACAGAAACACACCAAATACAACAGCGCCCTCCACCGTTCATTAGAGACAAACGTGTGCTTTTGTGCTGCTGGGCAAGATGACAAGTTCAGTTAAAGGAGGTGGTTCTAAACAAAGGCAGCCTTCTCTGCTGTTGGAAGCTCAGGTGCTAGGACATTAGAACATAAGTAAGTGATTGGAACTGTGCTATTTATTTGAAAAATAGCAAGACTGATGAAGGAAGTGTGTATTGACTCCAGATTATAATTAAGAATGAAACATTAAATCATCTAAAGTGAGGATTTCATTATGATGTCATGGCAAAGAATGTAAAGCCCTTTAGTGTGATTATATTTTTACCTCTCCTTTTCACAGGAATAGATTCTGACAGACAGAAGAAAATAAGAATCAGATGCAGTTCCTTAGAGAATGCATTTCAACAGCCTATGAGGAAGCTGGATTTGTGGGCTAACCCTGGAACAAAATTTTTTTTTTTTTTTGGTGCAAGGGGCAGACCCAGCACCTTCGTGTCACGTGTTTATACATGCAGCCCACTTGAGCTGTACAAGTGCCTGGTTATTACACAGGGAGAACACTCTGCTAGCAGACCCTTTCCAGCCAACATGACACGTACTGTGGCTCATCTCTCATCTCATTCTAGAATTCTCTTCTCATCTCAGAATGTCCTGGTGTCAGAGGCGGGAGGACCTTTAGAGGTCATTTTGTTCAACCTCTTCATTCTACATTTGGTAGGTCCCAGGTGGCTTGTCTAAAGTCACAGAACCTAGTAGTTCCAGGCCTCATCCTCTAGAATCTGGTTTTTAATTCCTGTGTTCTCAATAAGCCTGTAACATAATGGCCATTTGAAAAGACTTAGTGTTCTGAAATAGCTAGCAAAATTCACAATAATACTGAGTCATCTATATGTAAATAGTTTATTTCAACTAGCTTAAACACTGGAGTCTGGGTGGCACAAGCGGTTTGCGACTGGTTGCTAACCCAAAGGTTGGGAGTTCGAACTCAACCAGCGGTTCTGTGGACAAAAAGACCTGTCGATCTGCTTCTGTAGAGATTGCAGCCAAGAAGCCCTATGGGGCAAATTTGCCCTGTAACGTGTGGGGTAGCCATGAGTAGGGGCCTACTTAACAGCAGCTAACAACTGCAAGCTTCTGTGTTGCTAATAATTGATTTTATTTTTAAACTCTTCAGTTTTGGTAGCAATATTAACTTTAAACGTGATGTTACAGAAAGGGCCAACTATCCTAGAGAAGTTGGGAGGATACTCAGTTACCTGGCTTAGACTACTGAAATAAAGTTTGTTTTATTGTTTTTAGAGTCTGTTTTATTCCTGGAAATGTATGAAGCCACACCCCACACAGAGGAATGGCTAGTTTTGGTCTGCTGGTGAATTATTCTTCCATAACACTGGTATGTGAAGGGGAGGTAAACCATTATACCCATGGCAGGTCTAGAACAAGTTTGAAGTTCTTTATTAGCTCATATGCACACTGTTGAATCAAGTTAACTTTGTGGATGATTATTATGGAAAAATATTTTAATATAATTAAACAATAAGAGAGATAAGCTAATGGCATCTCGGGCACTTCATTTTCTTTCATAGTCCAAATAACTCTACTGAGTATTTAAGCTTAATTCTTTTGAGACTAAGTATATAAAATGGAATGACTACTAGAAATTGAAAACAAAAGACTTGAATGGACTCTCTTAAAAGGTAAAAATCATTAAAAGCATCTTTCTAATTTGGGCCATGTAGCTAAGAGTTGAGCTAAATGTTTCTAATAAATTATAACAAATATTGCTAAAGGAACTGATTGTGTGTGGATGGCAGCCTCTCACAGAGATTTAGTCTGGGAATCTAGTTAGAAATTGGTTACAAAAACCACCCTCCTTCACCCACACCAATGAGTTTATTTTGTCATTACTATTACTGTGAAGTCCCTGGGTGGTGCAAGCAGTTAGCATGCTTGGCTGCTAACTGAAAGGTTGGAGGTTTGAGTCTATGCAGAGACACCTCAAAAAAAAGTCTGGCCATCTACTTCCAAAAAATCAGCCATTGAAAGCCCTATGGAGCACAGTTCTACTCTGATGCATATGCCGTTGTCATGAGTTGGGATTAACTCAATGGCAACTGGAAAAAAATTACTGTGAAAGGGGCAATTTAGTCTCTCATTTTCTAAAATGTGCTGTATGGGCCTCTTCCGTGACCAATTTCCATAAAGCTCGTCTAGCAGTTCAAACTTTATTAAGACAGCTAAAAACAGCTGCTAGAACTGCAAAGGAATATAATAAAAAACACAGGATCAGAAACAATCAGAGTCTATGAAAGCAAAATCCACAGTGGCCAAGCACCCTTAGGGTGAAAACCCATCACAGTCTCCTTACTGCGCAGACGTGAGTTGGCAGAAAGCAGGACACGTAGCCTGGGCCCGAGCTCCAAGACTCCTGGCCCCTGCCATTGTCCAGCTGACAACCTAGTTAACGCCTGGGCAGCACGCCAAATCAAAAACAGCAAAAGCGGCGAAACGTGGTAGTTCTAAAGAGTGAGGAAGCACTGAAACAAATTCATTTTATGTTGGTTTTATTATGCAGTAAAAAAAATCTTCATCACACACTCATTTACTAAAAAGAAAACAATGAATGTTAATTGGATGTAGTTTCCATATTAGCATGCCATAGCAAACAAAACGAAACAAAAAACCATTGCCATTGGGTTGATTCTGATTCATAGCATCCCTATAGGACAGAGTAGAACTGCTCCATAAGGTTTCCAAGGAGTGGCTGGTGGATTCCAACTCACTACCTTTTGCTTAACAATCCCACACTTAACCACTGTGCCACGGGGCCTCCATATTAGCATTAAGGGCCACGATTTGGAATTAGCCAAAGACTCTGAGATCCATTTGAAAATCTTGGGGGAAGAATTTCAGGTTCAAATATAAAGACATCGTGGGAATTAACGTTGAGAATCCACACTGTTGAGATTCTCTAATTTGGGAATGCTTTGATACATTCACCATATACTATTAAAATGACATCTAGACACTTCTGGGAAAAAATAGGAATAACAGCTGATATTGCTTTCCACATGTAAATGTAATACTCAGAAAATGGAAAATCAGAAAACATATTTTGGGGATTTTGGCCGAAATCACAAAGTAGGCCATTCGAAGATGTTGGTGATGGAGGAAATGGAGTCAAACACTCTTACCCTAAGAACTCCCCTCCCCAGAGTGAAGGTGAGAACGCTTCCAAGAGGCCCCTGCAACACAGAACCCAAAGTCCCATCTCCAAAGTGGGCTGCAGAGCTGTATGACCAAGGATGGCCAGTGGTGACTCATGGACAATCATTCTTGGGGATCTTGGACAAGTGACTTTCTTCACCTGAGAACTGGAGGAAAACACAGTGTGTGAGCCTACTGGGGGGAATGCTAAATCTCCAGAAGCATGAAATAATAGCCATTCTAGATTTTCCAGTTGCACAGCTCTGGTGCCCCACTTATATCATATTCTACCGGAATGGAGCCACTCCATACCCCCCAATATAATGAGTGTTGTCACATGGGTTGTCCAATGCCGGTGGCATTCATTCAACAAACATCGAGAGCTGATTAGGTGCCAATGACTGTGATCAGTGATAGGAATACAGACATGAAAAATGAAGCCCTTGCCTTCACATTGGTCAGAGTTCAAGGGAGACAGATAAATACAACATACTCTGTGTTCAAGGTGGGGCACAGGCGAAGGCCAACTAACTCAGACTTGGAGGGCCTTGAAAGGGTTCAAAGATGAGGCACAGTGCACTGAGACCTGGGGACCAAGTGGGAGTCAATTGGTGGGAAGCAGAAGAGGGTGTTTCCAGGCTGAGAAGCTCTTGTGCCATCTTGGAGGTGCAAACCCAGGCAGGGCCAGTGGCATGGTGGCAGAAGTATGGGTTGGAAGGGGAACGTGGGAGAGAAGGCTGCAGAGGCAGGGGCTGAATTTTACCCTTGGCATGATGCTGCTTGGCTCAGGCTAAGGTGGAAGTCTTGCCTGCACTACATGAGGAACACAGCCTTGTGTTGGAGCACCGTCTGCTACCCCTCCAGCTGCCGAATCTTGTTTAAGGAAAGGTGGATGGCTTGGTTTTCCAAGTTCATCAAGACGGTCTCACACAGGGTTTTATATATGCTAATCTATGGCCTTGGGCCACCACTTGCCTGTCAGTTCATTGTACTGTGGTGGCTTGTGTGTTGTTATGATGCTGGAAGCTATGCCACCCACATTTCTAATACTGGCAGGGTCACCCATGGTGGACAGGTTTCAGAGGAGCATCCAGACTAAGATAGACTAGGAAGAAAGGTCTAGTGATCTATTTCTGAAAATTAGCCAGGGAAAACCCTATGGATCACAACAGAATATTGTCCGGTATACTGCTGGAAGACGAGCCCCCTAGGTTGAAAGGCACATAAAATACGAAATGGCCATAACAATGGACTCAGAATACCGACAATGGTGAAGATGGTACAGGACTGGGCAGTATTTCATTTTGTTGTACATGGGGTCGCCATGTACAGCAACTAACAACAACAATACATTCTTGGGAGAGGGGTGGAGTAGAATCTGGAAGAGTCCTTACACCCAAACACTGGAAGGGAGGGAGATAAGAGGATACCGGTATTCAGGGTCTTTCATTTTTGGCAGGTTGCAGCACAGGCCAGCTTGGGCTCACGCAGATGGTGCCTGCTGCTCCTCTGGGAGGGATGGGCCCCATGTAGCTTTGACACTTGGGACTGGTGGCAGAGAACTTAACATGGGCACTGGTGGCTTTGTTCCCTCCAGCAGCCACCTTGTTGGGGCACATCAGCATGGGTTTGGGTGATGACCCTCAACTTTTTAAAAGCAGGTAAATGGATTTGGTTCCTTGTTCCCTACAGAACCTTCTTGCTGCTCTTTTCTCAGAGGAGGCCTTTAGCGAGGGTGTGCGTAGAGGGTTTAATGTGCCTGGACACAGAGTTAGGCCTGTTCAATTGAATTTTCTCAGAGAAGCCCCTTCTTTCCTGAGGGCATATAAAGTTCCCCATGGTGAATTAATCATTTCCCATCCATCGAGGCTACTTTTCAAAGTAAATATTCCAATCATCTCTTCACTCCTGGGCAAAGTCCTAAGCCCTGTTAGCTGCCTGGGCTTCCAGCCACACATGTGTCGGCCGCCCACATTCCAGAGCACAAACACCATCCCTGCAATCACGGGGACACGCCGCCTTTAAACCTTCATCTCCTGACTTCTTCACGAAGGGGAAGAGAGTGAGGAATGTTTTGAATTAACTTAGGGTGTGGGAACCTCATCCCGCAACAAAATGACAGAGCCTCAAAGCTGGGGTCATTGCAAAGGAAGCTGTTCCTGCTTCCCAGCTGAGTCTGAGGCTGAATTTGGCATTCTGGAGAGAGGAGTCAAGTTTCATTAATAGGGTCAAGGCCACTTCAACTCTCTGGGTGCCTTCTCAGTCCGGTTTATGCCCACACCTGCTGACAGCCCTCTCTGTGAGCCAGACCAACTCAGCAGGGCCTGGGAGACGAGGACAGATCCGATCCTTAGGACCGTGCCAGTGAAACTCCGCCAAGGCTTTGTTCTGCTGCTGCTGCTTCTTTTTTCTTTTTCTTTTTTTAAACTTTGGGTATGGAAAATTCTGAGCACATGCAATAGAAAACCTGAATGTACCCATCACCCAGCCTCAACAATGGCCCTTCTTGTTTCATTTTCACTCCCACCCCTTCCCCCTGCCCAGTACTGTGCTGAAGATGCAAACCTGAGGCATCATCTAATTTAATTCATAAAGGTTTCAGAACATATCTGTAAAAGATAAGAACCCTCGTAAATATACAAATCCATGACCACGGGTCAAGAAGATTCACAGTAATTCCTTATTATCATCCCACACTGAGCCACCACTCACATCTCTCACTGTCTCCTTACATATGTAGACAGATAGACAGCCGCCATTAAGTAGACTGTGACTCATGGTAACATACGTACAACCGAATGAAACATTGCTGGTTCTGTGTGATCCCCATGATCATCAGAAAGTTCAAGTCCACTGTTGTGGCTATTGTGCAAATCTATCTCACCAAGGATATCCCTTGCCCTTGCTGGCCCTCAGTTTCAACAAGCATGATGTCCTCCTCCAGCAATTGATCCATCCTGATGATGTGTCCAAGGCAAATAAGTTGGACAATGTCCTGTTGTGATCTGCTGGGCTTTCACTGGCTAATTGATGAAAGTAGATCACCAGGCCTTTTTTCCTAGTCTGTTTTAGTCTGGAAAAGCTCCACTGAAACCTGTCCACCATGGGTAACTCTACTGGTGTTTAAAATATCAGTGTCATAGCCTCCAGCATCACAGCAACACAAAAACCACCACAGTATGACAAAGTGGCAGAAGGGCAGTAGAATTGTCTCGTCAATATCCTTAAATACTCTGCTTTTGGTTTGTTGGAATCACCCTGATTTGCATATTGCATTTGGTTGATATGTTTCTTTGAATCTGTAGATCCCTCATCCCTCTCTCTCTTCATTCCCTAGACATCTGTGTTGGTCACCCTGTAGGGTTTCCCAGAGCCTCGCTTTTATTCATTGCTGCTTCTCAGAGGAAAATATTGGATTTGGGGGGTGTGGGACAGTGTAGTTGGAATGTTCACTTTGTATCATTTGGAATTTTTGTAATGAGAATATATTTATACATTATTTGTGGAAACAAAAATAAGTTTAAAAATGAAGAAAAAAATGAGAGCAGTGAAGCAGATAGCTCAGCATATGGTAGGTAGATGGGTTGGAGACAGGGATGTAAATGTCGACACAATAAGAAATCCTGAGAGGCACCAAGCAGAGAAGAGGGTCAGAGGCTTACTCCATTGGTCTCCATGTCTTCCTTGGGCTAGAGTATGACCTGGCATTCTTAGGTACTTAAGCATGAAGTCTCCTCTACTTTTGAAAGACCATTTCATGAACATATATTATGATTCTCTGTTACGTTTTTTAGGATCCTGTCCCTTCATCTCTCACTGGAGATTGGGTGTAACTATAAGTTAAGACATAGGAGTCAGACAGATAGAGATGAAAAACTACCAGCTCTGTTGGACCAGCAGCCACAAGGAATTTTTAAATAACTAACCCTTGAAATGGACAAACTTCCCCATGAGCCTCAGGCTCAACTCCAGGCCTCCTCCTGGATGGAGAGACCTAGCAGGATGCCTCCAGTCTCCTCTGAAGATGGAGAACCCAGGAGAGGCTGAGGTTTGCCTTCTTGTGTTTTCTTCTTCCAAATGAACCGATTATGAAAGCATTCCCATTCTTTGAGAAGAAGTGAGTGAGGGATGGAGTGAAGCTGAAATAGTCCTCCCACATTTTTCCCTCAAGAGGAATATAGTGGAAATTGCATTCCTTTTAGGAAAACTGAGGATTGGGGAGTAAATGCTGCCCTATGACTTAGCCTCTATACTTCATTTGACTAACTAGAAATGTCATCTCTTTCCTAGGACTCTAGGTAGCAGAGACCTCCAGGTGAATGACTAGATGTATATGGCACCATATGTGAACATCAAGAATGATATACTGAAGAAACAGGAAGCTAGTAGAAAGCCCTCAATTTGGTTTTCTAAGGCAAGGTATCTTCAAATGTAAGATCCACTACTGTTCTGTTACATGTGGACACTGAGACCTAAACCTACAGTTGTGTAAACATGGATCCCATTGCACACTCTGGTCAATAACCACCCAAAGTGTAGATCCTCTGCCAGTTGTGGGGGGTGGAGGACGAAGGCTGCCAAGGCTAAGAACTTTGGGTCTCTTAGCTTTCTCTGTAAATGTGGCCAGCAGGTTTTGTTGCCACATCAGGACATCAAGCGCTCAATTTTCAAATAAGGAAAATACAGTCTGGTCCCATAGTTGTAGCTGAAGAGCAAGCCCAGTCTTTTTTTAAGTCAAAAATCAGAAATGAAAAATTCCATGCCCTATGATTTTAAATATTTTTTCAAAATATTAAAGCTATGCTTCATAATATTTCTCATACCATTTTAAACAAAACACACATATGTACATCGGTTGACCCATACCCGTACCCTTGAATTCTGAATACGTTACAGAAGTGAAAGTAGACTAGATTGAACCTTACTGTTTTTCTTCATTGAATAGCTCTTTGTCATCCTAAAGGTCTTTGTACAATCTGGATGTCTTTTGGACTCCACTCTTGGCCTTATCTTTTAGACTCAATGCATTTTCCCAAATTTGGAAACCTTGGTAGACTTTCATTTGATTTAATTAACTAGTTGGCATTTCAAGTCCTTGGGTTTTAATTTTTCGTTCCAGGCTCTGGTATCTTTCACATTATCTAGACCACTGGGGCTCTTGAGTTTCCACTTTTAGGCCCTTGAGAATTTTCATGTCCTGAAGTCCTGTTGTCCCTGACTTAATATGCAACTGAATTGAAGGAATCACAAAACAAAACATACCAGCCCAATCAGGGCAGAGTGGAGAAATAAAGGAGGAGCTTATGGTAATAACATTTTGATTTTTTAAAGAGCATTTTTCTTCCCCAAGGCTATAAACAAAACTTGTTGATTTGTAAAGATGGACAGTACTCTGTTGGAAATTATTTTAATTTTATATTCGCAATCCCTTAGGCTAAGTCATCTCAAGGCACAAGTACAGAGGAATGACAATTAGTTAATTAAATATGTGACTGGTTTAAAATTACCAGTTTAAAAATCAGTAAAACATATGACGAGCTTTCTTACTTATACAAATTAAGTCTGAAAGGTTATGTTGTCTTGGCCAAGGACCCAGTTGCAAAAGTAGGGAGTAATTCAACCTCATATAATTCCCCAGTTTAAGCTGTGATGATGGATGCCCACTCTACTCATTTTATTTTGACATAGAGTGGTTAACCTCAACTTAAATGCTTGATAATAACAGTGTGTATAGCCAGCCTAGAAATGTGAGGCTTGCCCACTATCTCAGAATTAGCCTTTGTAACGATAAAAGCCAGAAAGGGAGGGAGAGAAAAAGAAAAAGGAGAAGGATGAGGAGCAGGAGGAGGGGCTGAAAAGGAGAAGAAGAAAAAGAAGAGCAAGAAGAGGGGTAGGGGGAGGAGGAGAAAGAGAAGAGGAGGAAAAAAGTCCTTGGCATAAATTGTTCATTGACAGCCTATTTTCATTAAAACAGTGCTTGCATCAACTCTGGAAAGCTTGATAAATCCCTGATAAGGTGCCCAGATGTTCTAATGAACTTTCTTGGGGGCTTTGTCATTTAAAGTTTATGTGTTTTGCCCAAGGGCCAAAGATTGGGAAGTTCCCAGCATCTGATACTGATTCTTCAAAGAAGCCCTCTCCTCACCTCTGGATTTTGAGCCCAGTTGGAGAGGCTGCAAATTGGATCAGCCTAATAGAAACTGTGGTCGAGCCTGGAAGTAATATTCCTTTTCATTTTCCAGGCACAGTGTTCTGAGAAAGAAAGGATTCTTGGGATTCTCTCCCAGCCTGACAGTGGTGGGTGTTGTGTAGTCAGGGTCTAGGCTGCTTCCTAAATCTTATACATTTTCACATCTTCTCTTTGAAGAACAGAAGAGTAGGAAGATTCACTCAAAAACTGTCTCTCCACAATTGATGTCCCAGCCTCTAGGGATTTAGACATGAGTATGGCAGGGTCTCTGTCTTCAAGGAAGTCATAGGCATGTAGAGGGAGACACGTGGAAAGTCACGAGGGCCATGCCTGTCTATAGCACAAGGGCACAAACCGTTCTGAGGTTCTAAGAGCCTTCCCCCAAAGTTCCTGTCATTAGGTTTGGTAGTTTCTGGTAGATTTCATCCTCCATTCTTATATGAGCACGGACTTCTAGATATCCTTAATTTATTTCACTGAAAAAAGATTGGCCATTAGTTGTTTGTAAAATTTACAACAGGGAAAAAGAAAATGGGGTTAGATAATGTAGCTGGATGGTGAATAAGGAAGACCGAAAAAGAACTGATGTCTTTAAATGGCGGTGTTGGCGAAGAATATTGAATATGCTGTGGCCTGCAAGAAGAACGAACAGGTCTGTCTTGGAAGAAGTACAACCAGAATGCTCCTTAGAAGCTAGGATAGCGAGACTGTGTCTCACATACTTTGGACATGTTATAAGGAGGGAGCAGTTCCTGGAGAAGGACATCATGCTTGGTAAAGTAGAGGGCCAGTGAAAAACAGGAAGATCCTGAATAAGATAGATTGACACAGTGGCTGCAACAATGGGCTCAAGCATAACAACGATTGTGAGGATGGCGCAGGACTGGGCAGTGTTTTGTCCTGTTGTACATAGGGTGCTATGAGTCTGAACTGACTCGGCAGCACCTAACAACAACAACATCAGCTACCTGAGCTGCAAAATAACTTTTAAAAAGCTAGTTCTCATGTGGGAACAGGTTCAAAGTAGACAACCAAAAAACTTCTGTTGTCTTAGTCAATGAGCATCAAGCTTTATAATTCACAGAGATTTTTATTTCAAATGGAGGTATGTACTTGTTTTAAAAAATTAAGTCAGCCTTCATTTAATGTTAACTAGAAAAGACAGATTTTTCATCAGAGTCAGTTGACCTATCCCGCTGTTCTCAATGTTATATTGCAGTTGCGTTCACTTAATGTAGGAATCTACTGTTAGATGCCAAGAAAAGCTTAGTCCCAGGATGGCAAATTATTTTTAAATTCAAAAGCCAACACCAGTTGATTGGTAGTGGCTGCCTGGAGCCCTTGGTTGAGGAGTATCCTGAGTTCATGTTGGAGCTCAGTGACATGATTGATTGTTGATGTCTGCCATAGATTTGGAAGTGGGGAGGAATGAGAAGTCTCATATTTGCCAGCTTCCTTTTTTAAAAAATTATTTTATCTTATTGTGGTGAGTACCCATCTAACAAAAAAAATTGCGGCATCCACACCCCTTACCTGTACAATTCAGTGACATTAATTATGTTCACCATGTTGTGCAGCCATCACCACTATCCATTCCCAGATTTTTCCATCACCATCAACAGAAGCCCAGCACCCCTCACGCAATGATTCCCCACTTTTTCTCCCTCCCACTACTGTCATCTACCAATAGACCTTGGTCTCTCTACATTTCTGGCTAGCTTTCTTTTGTTATCACTGAGTTACACAAATTCCGGTGTGAGCTAGTTGTGGGTGTCGGAGTAGAACCCACGTCTTAACCTGAGTTGAAGAGCATATACCTTAGCCAGGAAGTCAGGACCTGGCTCGTTGGTCTAGTGGTATGATTCTTGCTTTGGGTGCAAGAGGTCCCAGGTTCATATCCCAGACGGGCCCTGCTTTACACTTTGGAAATCCTGGTAGCTTAGTGGTTAAGTGCTACTGCAGCTAACCAAAAGGCTGGCAGTTCAAATCCACCAGGTGCTTCTTGGAAACCATATGGGTCAGTTCTCTGTCCTATAGCGTCACTATGAGTTGGAATTGACTAGACGGCAAAGGGTTTGGTTTGGTTTTAGGGAGTCAGGCAGATGAACCTGCAATCCGCTAGCTATGCCTACCAAACTGTACTCTGAGTGGGCAATGGTACACCATGGCCTCATGAGGGGTGTCGTGACTCTAATTTACAATCTACTGGTGGCATTTTCTTGGAGGTAGATGGGGTGAGAAGAGCAGGACCTGACCCAGGACACAGAGAATGAGGGTGAGGCATGTGGTCTAGCATATGGGAAGAGTAAAAGTACTCCTTGCATGAGTGATTGGTGATTAGTCACAGTTGGTCCCGGCCCTGGTTCCAACCCTGGCTTATCTTTAACCCCCAGTCTACCTCAAGACAAACAATACAAAGAAGAGAAAAACATTTTGGAGTCATTTGGATATACTTACATCACAGCTCAAATGACCAAGGCAGTGGCTGAGCAGGGAGAAGAGCAGGGTGCCCTTCCAGCTTCTCTCTGCCCCGTGCAAAAGTATTTGTTAGACATTCCTTGTCAAGATGCTGATGTTTTGTTCAGAAGTTATTTTATACCCTGTGACATGTCCAAACCAGGTAGCTTGAAACATGAGGAATTTCAACATTTGAATTGTGCTGAAAGGAACAGAATACTCGGGAGGAAAAAGAATTCCACTGTGGAGATTTTTATGTTAACACAGCAGCAAAATTTGAGGTCTAGAATTAAAAAAAAAAAAAAAAGTTGGATTCTAATGGAACAAGAGACAGAACTGTGAGAAAAGCAGAGCAAACACCAACAAGCACTTGCTGAGTATAAATAGCTGGCATCATGATCTACCTGATTGAAATTCATTCCCAGATTTTAAAAGTAAATGGTTCCTGGTACTCGGGCTGACTCTGATCCCTGTGCAGGCCTTCCAGTGGCATGGGATCCTGTGTTCTGTAGGCTGCACTGTCCCACTCCACACTCTGTCCTCTGTGACCTGATTCACACTCACACCTGAGTTTGGGGTCCCTTTGTCATGGCCTCCTTGTCCAAACCTTGCCTATCCCTTAGGCTCTTACCAAATTCTGTCTCTTTTATGGAGCCTTGCTTCATCATCTCACTATCTAAAGTTCTCTTTCCAGTTTTTGACCAGCCATTACATTTGCCTTGCACTTGTTTTTTTAATTTCATCTGTCTCTTGTATAATAGAGTTGCTCTGGCTACATGTCTGTGGTGCCATGAACAGACCTGTCTGAGTGTGCTCATGGGAGGTAACTTTGGGTTGCCTGGATAGTAAACTGTGGTACTAGGGCTCCCCTATTCTCCCAGCAGGAGGGGTTGCCTGGAGCTTTGCTTCCCATGGCCTGGGGAGTCCTCCCATTGTAGGGGGGACTGCAATTTCCCACAGGCCCCCAAAGTCTCCAGTTCAGGGCAGCTAGAGCTCTGCAACAGGTATCTGACCCTGTAAACAGCCCTAAACCCAGACCGTCTCCACCATGCAGCCTGGTTCTTCCCCCACTGGCAGTACTGCTTTGCTGTGATTTCCCTGTGCGACAGGAGGCTGCATTGTGGAGGGTTCCCACTGAAATGCAGACCCATGCTACAGGTCCCCTGGGCCTGGTTCTGGCAAGTCCCTCTGTGGGCTGTCAGGAAGTTCAGGGGACCCATGCTTCTCTCCTCTTGTTGATCCTTAGCCAAAAAAGGTTTTCTAGTAAAGTCTTTTCTTTAGCTCGTATTGTATAACTCTTGGAACTCCTCCCTAACCTCGGTGTGTGGCAGGTGGAGACTGAGACAGGATCTAGATGCTCATGGAAAGGCCCACCTTGAATGACAGCATCTGATCTCTCCGAATGGGATCAAAGACTATTTAGCTGGATGGGACATTAGTGCCCCTCTTACCTAATGAGGAATCCAAGGAAAAGAGATGTGAGGAGACTGCTTAAGATCACAGAGTTGCTGTGCAAAACAATGGCCTTGAATGAATGAATGGGGTAAAGATGCTTGGGTGGCAAACTCAAAATGAGCACAAGAACTGAGTTCTGTTTACACTTAAGCAAAGACTCACGACCTCCGAGGCTCCTCTGTATCATGGAAACACAGTATTGCCCATGCCTGCAGCTCAAGGTTCTCACGTTTTCTTAATCTGTCTGCAAAATTGACCACTTTTCCTCAACTCTTTTCCTTTGACTTCCGTGAACATCTCTACTCTAATTTTGCCCCACACTGTGACAACCCTTGGGTTTTCTTTCTCTCTCTCCTTCATTCAGCCTTATTCTCTTCGGATGGCCTTGTGTTCTTCTATGGCCTCATCTGTGCTGATTGAATCCTGATGTTGGCTAGCCCTGCAACTGGGCAGCCACAGCATCGCATCCACCTCGGACCAGCCAGCACTTTTCCTGGCACCTACTGCTCTTTGGAAAATTAAAGCATATATTGAAAAATATGAAGTGTCATGGTAAAGTAATCTAACATCTTGTAGTCAAACCAAACCTGTTGCCATCGAGTCGATTCTGACTCATAGCGGCCCTACAGGACAGAGTAGAACTGCACCGTAGGGTTTCCAAGGCTGTAATCTTTATGGAAGCAGACTGCCACATCTTTCTTTTGGTGAGCAGCTGAGATCTTAACCACTGTGCTACCAGGACTTCTAGATCTTGTGGTACCTATGGATTATCTAGTGAGAAAAGAGGACCAGGTTACCTTGTGAAATACTTGGAGAATGGTGAGTTTCTCCCATTGTAGGTGGGGTGGCCTCACAGACCTCCAACTACAGGGGTGTAAGGACTGGGCCTAGCTGTCGGCTCTAAGATCCACGGTTGCACGTCCTACTTTCCTCTGAGCCACGCTTCCCACAGGCTGCTCCTGGCCAATGGTTGAGCACTGTATTCAGGTCATCAGTTCTAGTGGTCTGAATTATACCCAAATGACTTGAAGGAAGAAACCCTGGTGGCACAGTGGTTAAACACTCGGCTGCTAACCAATTCGTCGGCAGTTCAAACTCACCAGCCACCCCAAGGGAGAAAGATGTGGCAGTCTGCTTTTATAAAGATTACAGCCGTAGAAACCCTATGGGTCAGTTTTACTCTGTCCTCCAGGGTCACTATGAGTCAGAATCGACTCAACGGCAGCAGGTTTGGATTTTTTGGTTTGACCTGAAGGATCTCTATATTTCTAGAAATCAAACAATTTGTTCTCTGGGATGAGGTATGTCAAAACGATTATTGAATTGACCCTCTGTTCACACCTTGGAATGTCTGTTTTAAAAATGTTTCTAAAATTGTCTTCTTAATAAAAAGAAAACACTGTGGAAAAATTAGATGTACAAATAAATAAAACAAGGAGAGTTTAAAAACACCCATGACTTCATCCCCAAGATAAACTGAAGATAACGCCTTGGGGTATATCCTTCTAGATCTTTTGTTTGTTTGTTTGTTTATCCTCAGTGCTTCAATCACACTTCAGCTTATAGCTCAACACTGATATTGTTTTCCATAGCATACTTGTGCTGTCACTGGGTAATTGGTGCTTTAGGATATTCAAAGCAGACATTGGTTACTATCCGTTTTTCTGCTTGTCAGAATACGGAGTGATAAATTCTTCATATCTTTGAGATCCTTGTATATAGGCACAGTTATTTTTTTAATCACATCAGTTCACATATGCTACTCTATAACTTTTTTTTTTCTTTTTCTTGTCAGGTTTTCATTCTTTTTTTTATGCGAACAGGATTTGGGAGTGGACATTGAATGCGGCAGGGTTCAACAATTTTATATTACATCAAAGTAAAAAGATTCTTAAGAATATAATGATGGCATATAATTTTACTGTTATAGCACAACCCTTAAATGAATTAAATGACTGCTTCACAGAAAAATACTATAATACAAGAGATAAAAATTTTAAGACACAAGTGACCAGTAAAGCCACGACAAATGCAATGATCAAAGTATTCATCTGTCCTTTTATCAAGCTTTTACAAACTTATTCAGTCTTCACTGTCTGCGCAAATCAGTTTTCGTTACTCCATAGCTTTCCATCTATCTTTTAACTTGCCGCTTGTTTGGTTGTTGAATTTATAATATAATAGCATCTTAGTTCAGTTTCCCTCTCCCTGTTTCCTCACACCACATCTCAGATTCCTGTCTTCTTCCCAAAGCCATGCCTGTTTTTTCCTAGATGGATGTTTTTCAGAAGTTACTGGCTGATTGTTTAAAGCATGTCTTGTCTTGCTTTTACCAGATCTTCTACTGTCTTCTTTCTTTCTTCTACTCTGAAGAGTTTCTGTTCCTTCCTCTTTCTCATCAGGATCTTGTAGTTGGCTTCCATGGTTAAACTTAGACAAGAAGAGATTCTTGTGAGACCTCAATAAGGACACTGTACCCCCTGAGGATTCAGTCACCACAGAGGGTCACTAACACTTTTTCCTATATCCAAATTAGCTGGAGTTTCCATTTCACTCTCATTACTATTAATTAGGTTTATCTCGCAAAGTTAATGTCCTTGCTTTTTTACTTTCCACAACTTTTGCTGCTGCCTTCATTAGAAAAGTTGATGATTTTTCATTTCATACAGAATTCACATAATTCTTAATTTTCTCCATCATGTGGTTGTAGCTGAAGTGTTGAAAAATGGTACGGAATGTATCTTTCTGAGAGATTATTGTAAGCAATTTTCTTTTTAAAGGCGTATAAGAATTTGGGTTATCAAATATTCTTTCAAAGACTTCTGCTTCCTTAAAATTGCCATTTTCCATACAAACATCTATATCCTGAATTTTAATTAAATTCTGTATTTCTTCATGAAGTTTGTCATGTTCCTTTTCAATTGACTCTGAAATCACCAGGGCCGATTCCCGGGGTGTAATTCTTTCACCACTTTCAAACTGTGCATCTAGGGTTTGTTTTTCCAGCTCCAATTCTTGTGAAAACTGACCTATGTATACAGTTCTCAAATGGTAAGCCGTTAGACTGGACAGTCCATGAATATTAGCCTCCATGTTGTCTTGGGTCTGGTGGAAGTCCAACTGGCTGTGGCAGAAGGACCGACCACCAGGCGAGCTTCCCGGTCCTCGGGTGCCCGATCTGCACCTGACACTGCAGCAGTTCCTGACCGCGCGTTTTGCCCCTTCAGGCTCTGAGCGACGATTGGTTCATGCCAAGCGTGCGAGGCAACGCGGAGGTCTCTTCTGGCGGGAAACGGCCAATCACAACTCCACGGCGTGCAAGCTAGTCAAGTCTGGCTTTCTGATTGGCCAAGACACCTCCTCTGGACGTTGAGAGTTCCCACCAGAAAGAGTGTAGGGGTTTAAGAGGCTACACTTCCGGTTTCGGGCTCTGCTTTGGGGGAAGATCTTTGTCTCTTTTTAGCTTCTGTTCCTTGATTCTTTGGTGATTTTCATGTGGCCTACTAGCTGTAATTTTTTTAATTTAAAATTATGTTGGGGTCTTTTTCTGTTAATATGTATTAATCTACACCATCATTCTAATGGCAGGATGGTGTTGTGTACTGCTATATTCTATTTTACCAGCCTTCTATTAGTGGACGTTTAGTTGTTTTTTTTCCTCCTCTTGTTTTTGCAGCTACAAACAATGCTTATAGGAAAATCATTTTACTAAAGCTTTAGTTTCCCCCACCGTAGTGTATATATATATATATATATATATATATATAGTCTTCAGAGTAGAATTTCTAGATCAAAGGGTATGTATATTTTTAAGGCTTTAAATACTTTGGCCAAATAGGCTTCCAAAAAAGTTGTTGTTATTAACATTCCCTCAATAATCTATAAGAATGCCCATTTTCCTACAATACACTCTTGCAAACTCTGGATTTTTTTTTTTAATGTGTATTTGGAGTCCCTGGGTAGTGCACATGGTTAATATGCTCGGTTGCTAGCTAAAATGTTGGAGGTTTAAGCCCGCTCACAGGCACCTGGGAAGAAAACCCTGCCAACCTATTTCCAAAAAAAAATTGACCATTGAAAACCCCGTGAGCACAGTTCCACTCTGACACACATGGGGTCGTGATGAGTCAGAATTGGTATAAGTGTATATGCATATGTTTATACACACGTGTCTTTTTTAAATTGCCAGATCTGATAGAAAATATTTCATTAAAAAATGTTGGAATGCTATCATTCCTCCTTACTCTTTTTTCGTGACCGGTTCGTTAGAAAATGAACCTGCTTCTTTTAAGAAATGACTGTGGCTGAAAATGCCTGTCACTGGCTCACAGGTAGCATTCATTGTGTGTGAGCGCATGAAAGATCGAGAGTGGAGCGGGAGAGCGAAGGCTGAGACAGCCCCTCATCCTGAGGCTGAGTACAGGGAGAGAGGCCTGTGCTGCTGCAGGCCCAGGTTGGAGAAGCAATGACCTGTACACCCGAGTGAAATCAAGAGCGTGCCCCATCTCCCATGACGAGATCTGTTATAATAATACATTTCTTACAAATGAACGATGCTCTCAAACTCCTGACCATGCTTTACCATGAGGTATCCTCAACATCCTTTATAATAGGTCGTTATTTAGTGCTTGCTTTTTACTCACTGCACATTCTATTTTCGAGACATTTCTTCTACATTTTATTCAGCCAAGGCTAAAAAAAAAAAAAAAATTTTTTTTTAGTTTTTTTCTTTGCCAAGGAGTTTCCATTCACTCCACTACTGTTTGAGGCCATGCTTGCTGTAAGATTAGATTCTTCAACTCTTCCCCCTCGGTGAAAACATGGCTAATTGATGGTGAATTGGGTCACAGAAACCTATTGTTGGGAGTGATGGAATATAGAAGGATTTATGGGTTGGATTTTTTTTCTTCTTCAAGAATTACCAGCTAAACCCAAATTATAGCAAGAATTCTTACAGTTCAATAATTAAAAGCAAAAGGCAGTCCCTGTGGAAAAAAAAATAGTGTGGTCTGGAAGATATCTTTCCAATTGAAGCCGACTGTAGAACTCCCAAATATTATGGATACAAATTAGCTATATTTGATCACTGGATCTGATTTGCCCTAATTGTCCTCATTTCTGTGGCCTCCACATGCACTCTGTTTACAGCACACGCGGTTAGCAGCTCAGTGTTGGGATCTGGGCTGTAGTGTGCAGGCAGGCTTTAGGGATCTGTGTTTTTCCTCGAAGACATAGAAGTCTTATACATTCATACCAAAGATATGGTACAAACCAACACATTTTGTTATGTAAAATGTTTTGCTTGTCTCTTGGAATGATCGATGGGAACCTGAGAAGAATTTGAAATCTGAGCAGTCAAGCAACCAGGAATTAGGACCTTATCTAAAACTTCAGCAAAAGGTCCAGACCACTTTAGTTGAGAAATCGGGTTGGAAATCTCCTGAGAAGTGGCTTTACCACAAGATTTCTGATGCTTCCTAGTTCTGAACGAGTGAGAAATATGGCAAGAATGTACCATGTGCTTTAGTGTCTTTTGCCCTCTTTTCTGGCTTTGGATAGGAAACTGAAGGATGCAAACAAATGGATAAACAAGTATCCCTTGAGGGAACTTTTTCAGAGGTTTGGACCATGCTGGTTTGAACAGTAGGGAATGTTCTCTTCTCCCAGCTTTCTTTTCAGTTCTCGGAACCCCTGCCTGCTGCGAATGTGGCACTTATTGTTACCGTAGATGGCTTGGCGAGCTCTTCCCCCTGGAGACCTGAATTCAAATCCTGGCTTGCTTGGTGCAGAAGGGAAAAGGAAACAGTGGTCTTGAACCCATCTCTTGTGAGCTTCTGTCTATGTAACACTCACACATATGTGCACAAACACACTCATACATTCCCACATGCACATTCATGCCCACACTCACATTCTCTCTCACACACACACATTCACCCACACTCACACATTCTCTCACACTCACACACTTACACATTCACATACTCACTTTCATACACATATGCACGTGCACACACATACACAAACTCTCAAACTCATTCACATCACACATTCATTCACACACTCACACATTCTCACACACATTCACATTCATACACATACTCACCCACACATTCACACACACTTGTACACACACTCACACACATTCTTTCTCACACACGCTCAGCCTGCAGTACTCCGTTCAGTTGGCTGACATTGCCGGGAAAGTCCCAGGGCAGAAATGGAAGCAGCACTGTGGGTCAGAGCTCTCAGTTGCAATGGCATAGCTGTGTGTGGGAGGCTGGCAGGAGTCTCCCCCTCATCGTGCCTGCCTTCAGCGAAACGCTCAGTGAGCACTTGGTTTCAGCTTTCCCTAGCCCTCCCCTACTCCACACAACCAGGGCATTGGCAGCAACAGTGCTGTGGGGTGAGTGAGCTGCACACACAGGGCCCCACCAGCACAGCAGAGAGGAAGTGGGCCATGTATGTGCCTGGGCATGTGTGAGTGGTGTGTGTGAATGTGGTGTGAGTACGTGTGCATGTGTGTGGTGTGTGTGTATGTGTATTGTGTGTGATGTGGTATGTTTGGTGTATGTGTAAGTGTGGTGTGTATGTGGTGTGTGTGCATGTATGTGTGGTGTGTGTACCTGTGCATTTTGTGGTGTATGTGCTGTGTGTATGTGTGTGATGTGCATTGTGGTGTGTGTTAACTGTGTGCATGGTGTGTGTCTATATATGTGTGGTGTGTGTGGTATGCGTGTATGTCATATTTGGCATGTGTGTATGTAAGTTTTGTGGTGTGTGTGGTATGTGTGCGAGTGTGGTCTCTGTGTGCGTGAGATAAATTATGGTGATCTTTGGTGATTATTAACTTCAAGTGGGAACACACAGAGCTGTTTACACCTTTCTGACCAACCACAAGACTCATATCAATTTATTTCTATGTCAAATCGGATTTGCTCCCAGTCTCCTCCCAGGAAAACCCATTACATTTCCACAACTATTACACACATGATAAAGTAAATGCAGCCCTTAATGCATCAGGCTTTAAAGGCCAGCACCAGCCCCTGGGCCCAGACCCGGCTCCTGCTCTGGTGCTGCTTTGCTGAACACCCATGCTAACCATCCTACAGGAAGTAGTCTTTATGCAGTGGGCCCCCAAGATGAGGCCTGGAGGCCTGACTCACTTCAGTTTGCCCCTATACAAGAAGCCCTAGGGCGGAGGGAAGTGGGGGGGGGTGCATTTTGGCAGTTAAACTTTTATTGTCTCTCCAGAATAAAACTCCACTTCTGTAGATCCAAATGTCCCTGGGTGGTGCACAAGGTTTGCAGTTGGCTACTAATTGAAAGGTTGGCAGCTGGAATCCACTCAGTGCTTTCATGGAAGAAGGACCTGGGGATCAGCCAAGAAAACCCTATGGAGCTGAACTACTCTATAACACATGGGATCACCAAGAGTCAGAATCAACTCAATGGCAATGGATTTGGTTTTTGGTTTGGATTAGAGACACAAGGAAGTGATTCTTTTTTTTTTTTTTTTTTTGTCACTGGCTTTTGAGGCAAATCCTTTTGACTCTAATGAGATGCATATTGTTGTCTACTCCAGAATAGAAAGTGCAGAAGGGAGAGTCTGGCTACAGAAAGGAAACAAGGATGGCTAAACTGGTTAAGAAACTGTCACTCAAACATTTCTCTCTCCCTTGCCTACTAGGAGACAGAGATTCTATAAAGATAGCATGGCTTGCCAAAATTTTCCATCTATCTATGTGGAGAATGTGTTTAAAGTCATCCATAATTTAAAAACATTTTGCTTTAGGATGGCAATATTTTAAAATAAATGACTCTGTGGTAGTTATCACTATACCTTCTATTCTACCAACTTTTATTTTATTTGCTAGAATATAAACCATTGCAAGATTCCCTCATTCAAAATAATTTATTATCATTTATTTAGCATGGAAGTAGTCTTTATAAAATTTTTATATCTGAGTTTATTTTATAGTCCAGTATCTGGTAACATGGAAACCCTAGTGGCACAGGGGTTAAGTGCTACGGCTGCTAACCAAAGGGTTGGCAGTTCGAATCTGCCAGGAGTTGCTTGGAAACTCTACGGGGCAGTTCTACTCTGTCCTACAGGGTCACTATGAGTCAGAATCGACTCGACAGCACTGGGTTTGGTTTGGTTTTTGGTTATCCAGTAACAAAAATCACCATATATATACGATATATCTCTACCACTTGAATAGCTCAGTTACTTTAGGTGGATGCCAATTAGTTCTTCCTTGTCTCCACCTTGATGTAACATCTACTTTACTTAGACATATCTTAAGAAGTTTATGCTTTCTAGCCTGTAGGTTTAGATCCTACAAAAACAAAGAGTCATTTGCATTCATTGGTTATACCTCTAGATGCTTTTCTGCCACACAAAGGCTCGCTAAATCAACGCCCATGTCTGGACCTGTTTACTAGAGCTCTAAATCAGTGCCCATACCTGGACCTGCTCACTAGTGCTCTAAATCAGTGCCCATACCTGGACCTGCTCACTAGTGCTCTAAATCAGTGCCCATACCTGGACCTGCTCACTAGTGCTCTAAATCAGTGCCCATACCTGGACCTGCTCACTAGCGCTCTAAATCAGTGCCCATACCTGGACCTGCTCACTAGCACTCTAAATCAGTGCCTATACCTGGACCTGCTCACCAGTGCTCTAAATCAATGCCCATACCTGGACATGCACACTAGCACTCTAAATCAATGCCCATACCTGGACGTGCACACTAGTAGTCATGAGTGCCCAGAGCATCATGTATAAATAAAGGCAGCACATACACCTCTATACACTGCCATTCAGATGGGAGCATCTGCTTGCGAGAGTGGAGCTGTGTGAAAACATCACTTCATCTCTATGAATTTGACTTTATGAATTCAGCATGAAGAGAAAAAAAGAATATCACGTAGTATGGACAATGACAGTGGTCATGATTTTCCCCTAGTGAGTCCAGTGGGTCCTCTGGCAGGGCTTCTCTCCTGGCACAAATACCTCATTGAGTGTTATCACGGGCGTGGATAGAAGTGTGTCCCATACAACACAGTCTCTACACCCACACCAACAACTTCCATTAGTGTTCAACTGAAGAAACGGTCAAATTCTCCAACAATGAAGGAAGTTACTGAAGACATTCCCAACTTGGGGCTTTCGAGGCTGGTTCCAGGTGGTCCCCCGCTTCCCGCTTAGTAAGGCTTTAAAGATAACCTGTGGGTGAGAGGCAGACTAGATCGATACATTGTGATGTAGTCATGAAACAGAATGCTATACAGGAGTTAGAAATGAATATATGCACAAACAGAGATGATTCTCACAAACATAACGTAAAGCGAAAGAAGCTAGACACAAAAAAATGCATACTGTATGATTCCATAAAGTTCCAAAACAGACCAAACTGAACTGTGGCACTAGGAGTGAGTGTGTTGGCTGCCCTTTGAGCTGGGGCGACTGGAGCACGAGGGGGCTTATAGGGTGCTAGTAAAGTTCTGTTCCATAGCTGGGTTCCCTTCAGAAAAAGTGTCAAGCTGTTCACTTATGGTTTGTGCGTATTCAGGAACACTTATTCAGGACTGCTTATGTGCCCACCCTCCTGCCAGTTCTCTACTCAGGAGGCACTGTTGCTCAGTAGAGTGTAGACCAATGAAGAACAACTCGAAAGATTGCCAAAGACTTTGATAAGAATGTCCCAGAAGAGCCCCTCAGATTTATGGAATCCTAATGACCACATTGGAGCCTTGTTGCGCAGCTGTTAAGAGCTCAGCTGCTAACCAAAAGGTTGGCAGTTTGAATCCACTAGCTGCTCCTTGGAAGCCCTATGGGGCAGTTCTACTCTGTACTATAGGGTCACTATGAGTCAGAGTCGACTCAGCTCAACTGCAACAAGTTTTTTGGTTAATGACCACATTAAGGAGTTCTGGTGGGGCAGTGGTTAAAGCACTTGGCTGGTAACTGAAGGGCAGGTGGTTTAAACCCACCAGCTCCTCCTTGGGAGAAAGATGTGGCAGCCTGCTTCCTTAAAGATTTACAGCCTTGGAAACCCTATGGGGCAGATCTACTCTGTGTTTACAGGGTCACTATGAGTCGGAATTGACTCCATGGCAGTGGGTTTTGTTTTGGTGTTTTTGCTTGAATGATCACATTGTAGGGCACATACGTTTATCCTTCCCTGTGGCCATAAACATCATGCTGAGCCTCAGGACAATCCAGGGCATGGTGTACGTCTCCAGTCTCTGCTTGACCATAGTTTCCCTTTAGGCCTCATATCAGCTCCAGGTCTCCAGACAAAATATTAGATGGGACACTCAATTATAATAGAGGAAGATTTAACAGGGAGACTATTTACAAAGTTGATGGCTAGAATATAAGGAAATGACAAAGGATCGCCACAGCCAGGGCTATCACCACTCCTAAATCTGAAGGGGCAAGGAAAGCTAGTGTCATAAAAACCTGGCAAAAGAGAGTCCTGAGAGAGGGCCACCTTGAAAGGAACCGTAACTTTCATTCAGGTGACATAGCCAATCAGAGGCAACTACTTCAGAAAGGAGCTGGTGGAATAAACACTCACTCTCCATTGCCAACCCCACTGGAAGTCAGAGCATGCGGGAGCCCATTGAGGGGGTCCATGTGTTCGGTTGGCCAAGGCCCACGGAGGTATGGAGGAGGATAAGGTCTAGAGGGACCCTGCGTTGCTGCTGTTGAACCACAGACAGGAGCTGAGACATTGTGGTCATGGGCCACGCCTCTGCCTTCCTGCTTCAGAAGCCCACAGCCCTGATTGCAGAACAAAACGTGTTTGTGTTTTTCTAAAGAGTAATTCATTAGCTTTAAGTATCATCTTAGAAATGTTTTGATTATTCTCGTGATTAAAAATGGATGCTTAGGCAAGTTAAAAAACCAAATAAATTCCTTGCACACGATTACCCTGGGGGGGTGTGTGTGGGAGGGCGGTGGGGGAAACATAACAGTAAGATTTTTTTTCTTTCTTTTTTGTAATCTCTGTTTTAGAAGCTTGTTTTAAACACAAATGTAACAAAATCTCAAATTTGCAAGGTAAAAGCTGTTGAGAACCTGACCCTGAGAAGAGGAAATGGCCACAGCAAGTTCCGTAATCCGCGGCAGGACTTCAGCCCCGGCCTCGTCCTTAAAATCTATATGCCGCTTTCTCTCAAATATGACATGACCTGTACCAAAGCCCCAAAGTCACAAGGGACCTTTCTTTTATTTGCCTTTATCTTAGATGATAATAAAGTAGAAGAGACATGGAGGGTGCTTTACAGTAATGGCTTACACACATTTTTTAAAAAATTATGTGATTGGAAAATAGTGTGTATTCAGAAAAGTGCCCACATAAATCAATAGCTCAGTGAACGCCCATACCATGGACACAACTGCACAGACATCAGGGCTGGTGCACCCACTCAGTGACTAGCTGGTGGGCTAATGTAGGAGGTGGCGTTGGACAACTACCCTTAGGGGGCGGCCACAAATCAGACAAGCCTTCTTATTTCTGGCGTAGTTGGGAAACAACAGATCTTCCTGAGAAGAAAAATTATCACCGAAAAATGCTTGCTTAGAGTTCTGGAAAGGAAAGAAAAGCAAGATAGACAAGGGAAACGGAATGAATTGAAGATTATATAGGAAGTGTGGAGCTATAATTTACAGAAATAATGGCAAATTAGTCATGTATGTCCAACTTCTCACTAATCCGGAAGAAGCGAGAACCACGAAAAATGTCACGAGTCAACGTAAATAATTCCAAGGTCTGACTTGCTTGAGAGCAGAAATATTGGCATCTGAGACGGCTTTAGTGCAAAACGAACATGTGTTTACAGAAACTTCCTTGAGGTCTTTAGGCTGACAGTGGGCTTCACAAAAATGTCCAGCCCCATTTTTGCTACTTTATCACCAAATATTTGGTAAAATGATTAAGAAGAAAAGTAATCTAACATAGATTGCCACTCCATCAAATTCCCTGTTACAATAGACCACAGACTTAGTGATAGACCAGACTTTAAAAGTATTGCATTCTTTTGGTCCATTAATAATATTTAGGGTGTGGAGTAACTGCAATGAAGTTATGGTGCTGAGGCCTTCAGTAAGGAGATTTCAGATCCTGAGGTTGATCCTACTATCTGGTTATACTTTCCATATAGGGTTACAGGGTTGTCTAGCAAATGGACAATGGTTCGGATGTGATAATGGCACAGTCTGACTTCCTTGTGAGCCCTCACTTTCTGAAAACCAGATTCATCCAAAAACTTAAAATTCAAATAAACATTGCTCTGACTTATTATAGCATTCCAGTTGTCATCTGGCTTGTAATGATTAGTTTTCAGCCTTCAGTGATGGTCCAAGCACAGCATGACTCTAACTCTGATCCTCCATGTCAACACATGCATTTAAACCCGTAAACCACCCCCTGCTTCATCTGTCCATTTCTAGACGCTGAGTATCCACAACATAAACCTGCCTCACTGACCCATGTAATCACCATGCAGACATTTTATGTTTGCTTTTCCCTAAGCCAGATGAAAACGATTATAAACTACAAGGGCTCCTTTGATACGACCTATTAATAGCCACTTTGCTTTTTGATGGGAAGGGGGAGGTGGTAGAGAGACCTGGCCTGGGGGGAGGGTAGAAGGGGCCCCGTCTCCTGACTGCCCAGTGTGGAGTGCCTGAGGTTGAGGCATCAGGGGTCATCCCTCCTTAGTCCATGGCGTGTCCTGGACTTGAGTGTCCTCCTGGCTGAGGTCTCCCATGTGGCTCCAGTGCTGCGATCTTTCATGTGAAAGAATGTTGGACATTCCAGCTATTCTGAGCAGCATCCTTGATGTCTCATTTCAGGGGACCGCTTCACGCCACAGTGACTGCTAGCTGTTAACTGCATAACATGGTCTATTTGTCTTGGCCGCCACCCCTGTTTTGCTAACTGGAGAGAAATGGGAGAGGGTAGACTTCCCCATATACCGGAGAGGGGGCCATCCCTCTGCCAGGGGGAAACACCAGTCAAAGCCTCCTGGCAGGGACAAGGCAAACGAATGTCCTTCATCTTTCTCTCCCTCTCTGAGACGTGATGAAAATGCTGAAGGGAAGATTTTACTCAAAACCTTTTGGACAAACTTTGAAGCAAATCAGATGAGGAAAGTTTGTAAGACTGAATGACCAGTGAGCAAATGCATGGGGTTAGTAGGCCTGATTCCTGCCCCCCTGGTCATGTCTAATGTGAGGAAATACTCTTCATACAATCCCCAGCGTGAAAAGTGTCTCTGAGTGGGCAGCGGCGGGTTTTCTACTGTCACATTTGGTGTGCTCAATCACCCTACCCCCTAGCCACTCATTCAAGAGGTCAGAAGCATTAGCCAAGGCAAATCTTTTCCATATTTTCACATCTTGAGACTCATCAAAGTGGACAAATGCTATCTGATACCAAAGAGTAGAAGAATGGGCTACAGGCAATGTAGCTTTAATATAGAATTTTCCTCGAATTTGGAATAACATAGAATATCAGATTCCAGATTTTTAAGGACAGACCGTTGAGCAGGGAAACATTTAGATAATGAGTGGATAGGCACACTAGTTAAAGGTTAGACAGTCTTCTCCCAACATTGGCTTCAGCTCCATCCAAGAGTGACCACCATGTTTCTGTGCCTTGCATGTGTGTTTGGCACTGGTCTTCAAGAAATGTTCACCAAGTGCCCCTACTTTGGCTTCCTCTCATCTTTTATTGGAAGTTCTGATATGTGACCACATGTTCATTTAAAACTCCTCCAGGATAAAGACAGAACCTATGGACAACTTCAAGTGAACCTAAAGATAATAATAATGAAACACACACACACATACAACCTAGTTGCCATTGAGTCCATTCTGACTCATGGCAACTCCAAATATGTCAGAGTAGAATTGTGCTCCATAAGGTTTTCAAAGGCTGATTTTCAGAATTAGGTCACCAGGTCTTTCTTCTGAGGTGCCTCTGAGTGGACTCAAACCTCTAACCTTTTGGTTAGTAGCCGACAACTCAGGGACTCCTTCAAAAGATATCACAGGCACATCTGACTATGACCTCTTTTATCCCTGTTGTATCTAGAATCTCAAAGAAGACACCAGCTTTGACCTTGGCCCAAGAAGAATTCAGGATCCATATAGAGTGATAACTGAGACAAATCTGGAGTGGAAGAAGAAGACAGGAAGAAAAATAGCATGCCTGCTTAGAACCTATGTCTCTGAGGGTTGGGATAGCACTCACATGCTGAAACCATTAAAGAAGTCAATCCAAATAGTTACCTCAATGGAAGAAAACATCATCCAGGCTCTTAACAAGTAATAATTGAAAGACAAAAAGAGCATTGTTTTGGAAAGGTTGTGTTAAAAAAAAATCATTTTGTAAAAATCATGCTACACAGAAGTGACAACTCAAATAACCATGTGTGACTCACATATAGTCACTTTCTGGCAGGTTTTTGCCCTTTCTGGGTTGAGTGGGGTACACCTTCCCTCATATTCTTCTCCACAGGTTCTGTTGAAGGCATATCTCACTGGCTTATGTTTTCTGCTTTGTTAGGAGACAATGCGCAACAGAGAGACTCGCCTGGCTAACGTTGTGATGTGCAAGATGGGCTGTTCTTTGTGCTGCATGGCCTGGTGTGTGGCCTTGGGGAGGGAATTGACCTATTGAGAGCTGGCTTAGTTATCTAGTGCAGGTATGACAGAAATACCACAAGCGGATGGCTTTAACAAGGAGAAATTTATTCTCTCACAGTTTAAAAGGCTAGAAGTCCAAACTCAGGGAGCCAGCTCCAGGGGAAGGCTTTCTCTGTTGGCTCTAGGGGAAGATTCTTGCTAACAATCTTCCCCTGGTCTAGGAGTTTCACAGCACAGGGACCCTGGGTCCAAAGGATGGTCTCCACTCCCGGCTCTTTTTGCTTGATCTCTCTTCTCTCTGCTTGCTTCTTTCTTTTATGTTTCAAAAAAGATTGAGTCAAGATACAACTTAACCCTGTAGATTGCATCCTTCCTCATTAACATAACTTCCTCTAATCCTGCATCATTAACATCATAAAGGTAGGATTTATAACACAGGATAATTACATCAGATCACAAAATGGAGGACAACCACACAATACTGGGAATCATGGTCTAGCAAATTTGATATACATTTTGGGGGGATACAATTCAATCCCTAACAGGATCCTCAGTTGATTCATCTATAAACAGGAACCATATTCCTTACTTCAGAGTTCTTATGATAAACAAATGTGATAATATCTAGGAAAAATGTGTGCATTTAAATTTTGCCTTTTGCATCAGACTCTAACCTTCTGTTCAGGGAAAAAGGAAAGCGCTTAACCAGAAAGATCATTTTGCTCTTCCCTCTGCCTCTTACAACAAAAATCTCTTAAAAGCTAGAGGCAAATACTGCAGATTTTTCCTTGTAGTATGTTTCATTGTTTTCATTCATGGACATTGAATCATAGACATTAAATTATGGATGGACAGAAACATATTTAATACATAAACCAAATGTTTACCCATTTGGTGGAAGTGTGTGGCAGCATCTTTTCAAAGAACCAATTTTGGTTTTGTTGATTCTCTCTATTGTTTTTTATCTCATTTATTTCTGCTCTGATTTTTGTTACTTCCTTTCTTCTGGTAGGTTTAGGTTTAGTTTTCTCCTTTCTTTCTAGTTCCTCAGGTTGTAGAGTTAGGCTGTTGATTTCAGATTTTCTTTTTTCATGTCAACATTTATTACCATAAGTTTCCCACTGAGTACTGCCTTCACTGCATCCCATAAGTTTTGGTATATTGTGCTTGTGATGACATCTTATTTCTTGTACTTAATACACTGTGATATGAGAGAATGGGGAAAGTTCCGGAGCATGGGCATGCTTCCCAAGCTCTGGAAGGATGCCACAATGGAAGTAGGACACACCCTGGAGCACTAGGCAAATGTGAGAGTCACAGGCGCTCAGGGTACTCAACCTGGCTGCATCTTTGAAGCATCCAAGGCATCTTGATGAGGCGCTTCACAGTGTTTGAATCTATGCTGCTCGTCTTCCCTCTGAACCGTGTCATGTAGGGTGCTGTGTTGGCTTTCCAGCATGATAATTTCTCTGGTCAGTTTTCCACTTGCAGTGCTCTCTCTCTCTCTTTCTCCCTATCTCTCTCTCACAGCCACCCTGACCTAATATTATGGAACACGTTGCTTTTGATGTGTTCTAGGCAAAGCTATAAATAAGGAGCTGACTGACTTCCCTAAACAGTTAGATTGGAGCTCTCAAGTACTGCCCAAGAACAGCACTGATGCACTAAATCAGAGAGCAGAGCAATGGCCTTGAAACGCAGTGGAGGGGCAGAAGAAAATATCTGCTCAACTTACTCCCAGTGCCTTCATTGCCAAAGCCCTAGGAATGCTTCTCTTTATGAGCATGAGCAAAAATGCTGTAATTACAGCCCATTTTGGAGGGCGGTGGCTGTGGGAATGGTGGGAGGGTGCAACTGCTGATCCATGGAGCATGGGAAATGAGACCATTTCGAGCCTCAGAGTTGCTTTGAGAACTCCCTGTGCCAGAGGGCTGTATTCTACTGATACAGAAGCCTTCCAAAATAAGGAGATAAGTTATGCATGGATATAAAAATGATATAAGACATTTACATAGGGATTCTCTAAGTGCTTTACATATGTTAACCATTTAATGCTAACAGCAACCTGTGAGAAAGGTACCATTATTGTCCCCATCTTACATTCAAGGACTCTGAGGCACACAGATTAAATGACTGGCCCAAGGTTGCCCAACTAGTTAGTTAGTCCAAACTCTAAATTAGGGGTGGTCAAATGCCCTGTGGGTGAAATCCAGCTCGCTGCCTGTTTTTGTCTAGTGTGTGAGCTGAGAATGCTGTTTACACTTTTAAATTGCTCACAACAATTAACAGAAGAATTATATTTCCTGACATACTATACGAAATTCGCATTCAGTGTCCACAAGGTTTATTGGGGCACAGCCGTGCCCACTCGTTTGCATATTGTCCGTGGCTGCTTTGCACTACAACAGCAGAGCTGAGTAGTTGTGACAAGACCATACGGTCCACAGAGCCTAAAATATTTACTATTTGGCTTTTTACAGAAAAAGTTTGCCAAACCCTGCTCTAAATCACTGTTTTTCAAACTTTAGTGTGTATCAGAATCTCCTGGAGAACCTGTTAAAACTCAGATTGGTGGGCCCACCTGCAGTATTTAGGTCAGGTAAGTCTGGGGCAGGGCCTGAAAATTTGCATTTCTAAAAATTTTCTAGGTGTTGCTGGTGCTGCTGTGACCACACTGAAAATCATTTCTCTAAACCACCATGCTACACTTATTCTGGACAGGAAGAAAAAGAAGTCAAGAAACTTTGGCAAAGGTAACTGTTACCATGCATACAGCTATCTTTTGAGAAGGTGCTCTCTCCCTTGTCTTCCCTTGGGTGGTGTGCTTATTGGACACGTGAAACCAGATCTGTCTTCCAAGTGAACACCTGCACATGCTGGACGCAGCTGTGAGTAGACTGTGCTCAAAGGACACACGCTGGGGACACACATGCTGAAAGACACCGAAACAATGCAACCAGATTCCTCCCTTTGTTGTTGCTAGGTAGCATTGAGTTGGCTCCAACTCATAGTGATCTTATGTATAACAGAACTTTACCTGGTCCTGCACCATCCTCACAATCTAATGTTTGACCCCATAGTTGCAGCCACTGTGTCAACCCATTTCATTGAGGGTGTCCCTCTTTTTCTCTGACCTTCTATTTTACTAAGCTCAAAGAAGACAAGAATCCTCACAACTGGATCAGTAAACAACATCATGATAAAGAGAGAAAAAATTGAGGTTGTCAAGGATTTCATTTTACTTCAATCAATGCCCATAGAAACAGCAGACAAAAAATCAAATGACATGTTACATTGGGCAAATCTGATGCAAAAGACCTCTTTAAAGTGTTGAAAAGCAAAGATGTTACTTTGACAACTAAGGTGCACCTGACCCAAGTCATGATATGTTTAACCGTCTCATATGCACTCAAAAGCTGGACAATGAATAAGGAAGACCAAAGAATTGATGCCTTTGAATTATGGTGTTGGTGAAGTATATTAAATATACGATGGACTGCCAGAAGAATGAGCAAATTGGTCTTGGAAGAAATACAGCCAGAGTACTCATTAGAAGCAAAAATGATGAGACACCGTCTCACGTACTTTGG
Organism: Loxodonta africana; assembly: GCF_030014295.1. Lineage (NCBI taxonomy): Eukaryota > Metazoa > Chordata > Mammalia > Proboscidea > Elephantidae > Loxodonta > Loxodonta africana. Next base: position 40,847,246 of record NC_087342.1, read on the forward strand.
CCCTGTTATCAGGAGGGACCAGTATCTGGAGAAGGACATCATGCTTGGCAACATAGAGGGTCATTGAAAGAGAGGAGGACCCTCAATGAGATGTACTGGCACAATGTCTGCAATGAGGGGCTCAAGGATAGCAATGATTGTGAGGATGGTGCAGGATTTGGCAGTGTTTCGTTCTGTTGTACATAGGGCTGCTATGAGTCAGAACCGACTTGACCACACCTAATAACAGCAATAATGTCTTCCTGCAGCGATTGGTCCCTCCTAATGACATGTCCAAAGTAAGTGAGACAAAGTCTCCCCATCCTCACACCTAAGGAGTATTCTGGCTGTACTTCCTCCAAGACAGATTTGTTTGTTCTTCTGGCAGTCGAGGGTATATTGAATATTTTTGCCAACACCACAATTTGAACGGGTCAATTTTTCTTTGGTCTTCCTTCTTTATTGTCCAGCTTTCTCATGTATATGAGGGTATTGGAAATACTATGGCTTGGGTCAGGCACACTTTAGTCCTCAAAGTGACATCTTTGCTTTTTAACACTTTTAAGAGGTCTTTTACAGCAGATTTCTCAATGCAATAATACATCATTTGATTTCTTGACTGCTGCTTCTATGGGCATTGATTATTGATCCAAGAAGAATGAAATCCTTGACAACTTCAATTTCTTTATCATTCATTATGCTGTCATTTATTGGTTCAGTTGTAAGGATTTTGTTTTCTTTATGTTCAGATGTAATCCATACCAAAGGCTGTAGTTTTTGAGCTTCATCCGTAAATGCTTCGTCTTAACTTTTGGCAAGCAAGGTTATGTCATCTGCGTATCTCAGCTTGTTAATGAGTCTCTCTCCAATTCTGATGCCACATGCATCTTCATATAGCCCAGCTTTTTGGATTATTTGTTTAGCATATATATAGTGAATAAGTAGGTATAAATTCCACAAGATCACGGGACAGATGATTTGTTGCCTCTAACAAGATGGAGCTGCTCTCTTGCCCTGCCCCTTTGAACAGGGCAGCATAGTGTTGATAAGGCTATTTCACCTTCTGCTGTATATTCGCACATTCCTTTGCAATAAATACTCATTCTTGTAAGTAAGTTAGTAACTCATGCCATTTGTTAAGATCTTGAAGAATCCCACTGGCATCCTCAGGAAGCAAAGCCTGAGGCAGAGATTAACGTGCAGGAAATTTATTGGGGAGTCCTCTAAAGATTAACACCTTTGATGGAAGGAGAGGAAGTAGGGTCAGCAGAGGGAGAAGCTGGGCTGTGAAGCAGATACCTTGGAGGCTTCAGCTGGTCCCTCAAGAACTGTGAAGCTACAATGACTCTTCAGAGTTGTTCTGAGTTGAGAGGAAGGGCTGGGTCTTTGGCCTCTTGTCCCTTGCTGGCTCAGTCAGTGGTGCAGCCTGAGCCATAGAATCCATTAGACTCCCGTATTCTGTGGAGGCTTCCTCACAGTTCTTACAGCTTCCACCATGGTCCTACTGTAATGTGGGAGTGGGTGTTTGGCAGAGGGTTGCCTGATCAGACAGTAAACTTGTATTCTGTCTTTAGCCAGAGAAATGCCTACTTTTCCAAAGTAAAGACCTCAGTGGAGAATCAACTCGGATCTCTGAGGTTGTCCTCTGTGTGACAAGGAGGTAAGGGGAATGCTGCAACCACTCGCCACAGTTCTTCATAAGGAGGGGATGTGACCACTATCTTTGGGATTGGAGGGTTTAAAAATAAAATCTGACCTGCCCCTTGCTGATATGGTCAACACAGAGGAAATTCGACCTTTCCAGTTCTCTTCCTGTGAGCTGGAGCATGTTAGAGCTCGGCCTGGGCTCCCTGGTTTCCCAGAAAGGGCCTCTATGTCAAATGAAAGAGCTTATCTTTTGGGACTGCAGCATTGGATCCCAGATGTAGAATACTTTTGGAGGCAAACAATACTTAGGAAGGGGCCTGTCCTCCTTTGAAGACCCCTGTGGGCCCCTCGTGGCCTGGGCCTGGCCCCTCTTTGCTCAGTCAGATTGTGCCGTACTAAGCCTCAACAGCACCATCATGTGGCAGTGGAAACAATTGCAGCAGTGGATTGCCCATTTTCTCCATAGCTGCCATTGGGAGTGTGGAGCCCAGGTGGTGCGGTGGTTAAGAATTTGGCTGCTAACCAAAAGGTTGGCAGTTTGAATCCACCATCCGCTCCTTGAAAACCCTGTGGGGCAGTTCTATTCTATCCTATGGGGTCACTATGAGTGGGAATCGACTTAGTGGCAGCCAGTTTCAACTGGCCATCAAGAGAAGACAAAGGCCCCTCCTCTGCCTTTGGATGCGGTAAATCTTTGGGGTTCACGGGACATTTCTGGGAAAAGCGTACTGAAGAGAGCAATATTAGAATTTTGTGCTTTAATTTGAGCTACTACTACGTGATAAAATTAAAGAGATTTAACTGGGTTTGTACCTCAGTTTGTGGTTCATATCAACTTAAATAGCTTTGAAATACTGATATGATCATCATGTTTTTTTCCTGGTTCCTAGAATGCCACAGTCAAAACAGTGCCTCAATAAGCATCAAATTCATGGCTTCCACACCCAGAAACTCTTATCTATGGGGAGAAGCTATTATGAGGTAAAGATTCACAAAGTTAAATTTATTAAAATTGAATGACTCCTTTTTTTTCTGATAAGACATTGTTGTGTCTTTTTCTTCTTTTTTGGTATAAAGATGTTGTTCCTCTCATGGAATTTTAGTGATTTTAGGTAATGCAATTAAAAAATTTTTTTTTAGCTTGGCAAACTAAAGACATATCATCTCTCAAAATTCTTCTAGGTTTTACTTACCTGTGAAATCTAAGGAGTGTGACTTCTATGGATCTGATGACCCCTACATTGCCGATGGAACCCAAATAAAAATTTGTAAAGCACCTTATAGTTTGCAGGACATTTCTGCAATTGTGTTTTTAAAGCACTAAGTTAAAGAGTAGAGCTCAATAGCAAAGTCGTAAGAGTTTCATTCTTTCGCACAGCTGCCCTGGTAAACCAGCTACGTTGGCTTCTCCTTTACCCACTGCCATCTAGTCGATTCCAACTCATAGCGACCCTATAGGACAGAGTAGAACTGCCCCACAGAGTTTCCAAGGAGCACCTGGTAGATTCGAACTGCCGACCTTTTGATTAGCAGCCGTAGCACTTAACCACTATGCCTTCAGGGTTTCAAGGAGGGGAAATTAAAAAGTGGGCTCATCTGGGATTTGAACCCGGGACCTCTCATACCCAAAGCAAGAATCATACCCCTAGACCAATAAGCAAGGATTCCCTTTTACCCTGGATAAAATCTGGGATGAATCTGATGGTTTTTTCTGATCATATCTCCACAAAAAAAGAAACATTACTTCTAGGTATCAGTTTAATTTTAATCATTACAAGGTCTACTTCTATGCAAAAATAAAAACTCCAAACCTCTGAATATGGGGAAAGAAAATGCCACAATTCTCTAAAAACTTTGTCAAAAGAAAAAATTCTCTCTTTTGTTTTCTTCAACGTTAACTGTATTATCCCCTTGGGATGGTGCCAAGTTGAGACCTGCAAAAACCCGAGTTGCCCTCCTCCTTTGTGGGTTCTAGCCACTGGACTGGGATTATATGCACATATTTGCTGCTATTCTGTTTTCAGCCATCCTGTTTCAGTCTTGGTTGCTCCTTTTAAGAGTTCAGTTTTGGTATAAGTACTTTTTGGGTCATTTTGCAAGGTCACACAGTAAAGTCCCACGAAATCTCCTTATCTCTACAACTCACAGAGGCACAGGACCACTGCATCTTACAGCAGAAATAGTGCTTAGAAAATTTAAGCTAATTCCTTCATTTTACAGATGACTGAAATGGAATCCACTGTGTTTCTGGGGTATGATGAGAGCTGCCAAAGAGTCTCTTCTCAAATAATGACAAAAGTGGCCTTTATGACACACATATTGGTACGGACTCAGCTCTAGAGCAGCCTGAAGCTTATACAATTTGGGAGCCCACTTTAAAAAAAATACATACTTAAAACAACAAGATTAAGTATTAAATTTTTACCATTTAGAAAATAAAAGAAATCACAATGAATTACAAATTTTAAAAATATGAAAGACACCACGAACAGCATAAAATCGAGGAAAATAGTAACTTTATTAAGTGCCCAATCCACCTCTAGAATTCTTTTCCCTTATATTTTTGGCTACATACTTGAAAAAAAAATTATTGTGTTTTAGATGAAAGTTTATAGTGCAGATTAGTTTCTCATTAAAAAAATTTATACCCAAATTGTTGAGTGACGTTAGCTGCAATCCCCGCAATGAATCAACCCTCTCCCTCTTTCGCTTTCTTCCCAGGTTCCCATGCCCATTCATCCGGTTTTCATGTCCCTTGCTGCCTTATCTTTGCTTTTGGGCAGGTGTTGCCCGTTTGATCTCATATACTTGATTGAACTAAGAATCACATGTCTCGAAAATTAGGCCTGTCTACTCCTTGACTGAAAGGTGGACTTTGGGAGTAGCTTCACTTCTGAGTTGGCAGGATGTCTGGGGATCATAGCCTTGGGGCTCCTCCAGTCACACCGGTAAGCCTGGTCTTTTTTGTGAATTTTAATTTTGTTATGCATTTTTCTCCCACTCTGTCAGGACTGTCTGTTGTAATCCCTGTCAGAGCAGTCAGTAGTGGTAGCTGGGCACCATCTTGTTCTGCGCTCAGACTGGTGGAGACTGTGGCTCATGTGGTCCATTAGTCCTTCGGACTTATATTTTCCTTTTCCTTTGCTCCAGACGGAAATGGAACCAATTAATGTATCTTAGGTAGACGCTCACAAGCTTTTAAGACCCCAGGTGCTACTCACCAAAGTAGGATGTAGAATATTTTCTTTATGAACTATGTTATGCAAATTGACCTAGATATCCTCTGAGAACATGCTCCACAGCCCTCAGCCCCAGTAATTTTTCCCTCAAGGTGTTTGGGTGTGTCTTGGAAGCTTCTATAACTTTGCCTTGGTCAAATTTTGCTGAGTGCCACTATATTGTGTATTGCCTTTCCCTTCACTAAAGTTAAAACTTCTCTACTATCTAGTGAGTGACAGCTCCTCCCCGTCCCTCCCCTCCCTCGTAACCATCAAAGATTGTTTTTCTTTCCTGTGTGTAAACCATTTCTTGCGTTTTTATAATAGTAGTCTCATACAATATTTGTCCTTTTGTGATTTATTTATTCAACTCAGCATAATGCCTTCCAGCTTCATGTTGTGAGATGTTTCACAGATTTGTCATTGTTCTTTATCATTCCATAGTATTCCATTGTCTGTAAGTACCATAATTTGTTTACCCATTCATCCGTTGACAGGCACTTAGGTTGTTTCCAATTTTTGCTATTGTGAATAATGCTGCAATGAACATGAGTATGTTTACGTCTTTTCGTGTGAGGGCTCTTATTTCTCTAGGATATATTTCTAGGAGTGGGATTGCTGGATTGTATGGTTTTTTTTTTATGGTATTTATATTTCTAGCTTTTAAAGGAGTTGCCATATCATTTTCCATAGCAGTTGTACCACGTGTACCAGCAGTGCATAAGATTTCTGATTTCCCCCAAACCTCTCAAACATTTGTTATTTTCTGTTTTTTTTTTTTTTATTCCTACCAGTAATGTCAAGGTGGGATGATATCTCATCGTAGTTTTGCTTTGCATTTCTCTAATAGCTAAGGTTCACGAGGATTTCCTCACGTGTCTGTTAGCCACCTGAATGTCTTCTTTGGTGAAGTGTCTGTTCATATCCTTGCCCATTTATTAGTTGGGTTGTCTTTTTGTTGTTGAGGTTTGAAGTATTCTATACTTTTTAGAGATTAGACCATTGTCAGATATGCCAATATATATTTTTTTCCCAGTCTGTGTGTTCTCTTTTATTCTTTTGGTGAAGTCTTTTGGTGAACATAAGTGTTTAATTTTTAGGAGCTCCAAGTTATCTACTTTATTTTTTGGTGTTTGTGCAATCTTAGTTATGGTTTGTGTTGTACTTGTGGCATGTGTTAGGGTCCCTAGCATTGTCCCTATTTTTTCTTCCACGATATTTATCATTTTAGGTTTTATATTTAGGCCTTTGATCCACCTTGAGTTAGTTTTTGTCTATGGTGTGAGGTTTAAGTCCTGTTTTATTTATTTTTTAACAGTTTTTCCAGCACCATTTGTTTAAAAGACTGTCTTTTCCCTAATTAATAGACTTTGGTCCTTTGTCAAAGAGCAGCTGATCAAAGATGAATAGATTTATATCTGGGTTCTTGATTCTGTTCCATTGGTCTTTGTGTATCAGGCTGTTTTGATTACCGTGGTTGTATAGTAAGTTTTGACATCAGAGTAGTGGGAAGCTTCCTACTTGTTCCTTTTCTTCAATAGGGCTTTGCTTCTCTGTGGCCTCTTTCCTTTCCATATAAAGTTGGTAATTAGTTTTTCGATCTCATTAGAGAATACTGTTGGTGTTTGGATCAGGATGGCATTAATCTGTCGATGGCTTTTGGAAGAATTGACATTTTCACAATGTCCAGTCTTCCTATTCGTAAGGTTTTCACTGGCTAATACTTTTCAGAAGTAGACTGCCGAGTTCTTCTTCCTAGTATGTCTTAGTCTGGAAGCTCAGCTGAAACCTGTCCTCCATGGGTGATCCTGCTGGTGTCTGAATACCTGCGGCATAGCTTCCAGGATCACAGCAACATGCAAACCCCCACAGTATGACAAACTCACAGACACGGGGCAGGGGAGGGGTGGGTCTGTGGAAAGAGGCGATGGAAAAACTCAATATCAACAGTCAGAACAAGGCCAGGGGACGACTGTGGAACAGACCATCAACTGCTAATATGCAAGTTCAAGCTGAAACTGAAGAAAATCAAAGCGAGACCACAAGACCCAAAATATGACCTTGAGTACATCCCACCGGAATTTAGAGACTGTCTGAAGAATAGATTTGATGCATTGAACGCTGGTGACCGAAGACTGGATGAGTTGTGGAATGACATCAAGGACATCATATATGAAGAAAGCAAGAGGTCATTGAAAAGAGAGGAAATAAAGAAAAGACCAAGATGGATGTCAGAGGAGACTCTGAAACTTGTTCTCGAATGTCAAGCAGCTAAAGGAAAAGGAAGAATCAATGAAGTAAAAGAACTAAACAGAAGATTTCAAAGGGTGGGTTGAGAAGACAAAGTATTATAATGACATGTGCAAAGAACTGGAGATAGAAAACTAAAAGGGAAGAACACGCTCAACATTTCTCAAGCTGAAAGACCTGAAGAAAAATTCAAGCCTCGAGTTGCAGTAGTGAAGGATTCTATGGGGGAAAATATTAAATGACTCAGGAAGCATCAAAAGAAGATGGAAGGAATACAAAGAGTCATTATACCAAAAAGAATTAGTCAACATTCAACCATTTCAAGAGGTAGCATATGATCAAGAACCGATGGTACTGAAGGAAGAAGCTGCTCTGAAGGCATTGGCAAAAAACAAGGCTCCAGGAATTGGTGGAATATCAATTGAGATGTTTCAACAAACAGATGCGGCACTGGAGATGCTCACTCGTCTATGCCAAGAAGTATGGAAGATAGTTTCCTGGCCAACTAACTGGAAGAGACCCATATTTATGCCTATTTCCAAGAAAGGTGAGCCAAAAGAATGTGGAAATTATAGAACAATATTAATATCATACGCAAGCAAAATTTTGCTGAAGATCATTCCAAAATGGCTGCAGCAGTATATAGACAGGGAACTGCCAGAAATTCAGGCGGGGTTCAGAAGAGGATGTGGAACCAGAGATATCATTGCTCATGTCAGATGGATCCTGGCTGAAAGCAGAGAATACCAGAAGGATGTTTACCTGTGTTTTATTGACTATGCAAAGGCATTTGACTGTGTGTATCTTAACAAATTATAGATAACATTGCAAAGAATGGGAATTCCAGAACACTTAATTGTGCTCATGAGGAAACCTTACACAGATCAAGAGGCAGTTTTTTGGACAGAACAAGAGGATACTGACTGGTTTAAAGTCAGGAAAGTGTGTGCACCAGGGTTGTATTCTTTCACCATACCTATTTAATCTGTATGCTGAACAAATAATCTGAGAAGCTGGACTATATGAAGAAGAATGGGGCATCAGGATTGGAGGAAGACTCATTAACAACCTGCGTTATGCAGATGACACAACCTTGCTTGCTGAAAGTGAAGAGGACTTGAAACGCTTGCTAATGAAAATCAAAAACCACAGCCTTCAGTATGGATTGCACTTGAACATAAAGAAAACAAAAATCCTCACAAATGGACCAATGAGCAACATCATGATAAACGGAGAAAAGATTTAAGTTGTCAAGGATTTCATTTTACTTGGATCCACAATCAACAGCCTTGGAAGCAGCAGTCAAAAAATCAAAAGACGCTTTGCATTGAGTAAATCTGCTGCAAAGGACCTCTATAAAGTGTTGAAGAGCAAAGATATCACCTTGAAGACTAAGGTGCGCCTGACCCAAGCCATGGTATTTTCAATTGCATCATATGCATGTGAAAGCTGGACAATGAATAAGGAAGACCGAAGAATTGATGCCTTTGAATTGTGGTGTTGGTGAAGAATATTGAATATACCATGGACTGCCAAAAGAACGAATAAATCTGTCTTGGAAGAAGTACAACCAGAATACTCCTTAGAAGGAAGGATGGCGAGACTGCGTCTTACATACTTTGAACATGTTGTCAGGAGGGATCAGTCTCTGGAGAAGGACATCATGCTTGGCAGTGTACAGCGTCAGCAGAAAAGAGGAAGACCCTCAAGGAGGTGGATTGACACAGTGGCTGCAACAACGGGCTCAAGCATAACAATTGTAAGGATGGCTCAGGGCTGGGCAGTGTTTCGTTCTGTTGTGCATAGGGTCACTATGAGTCGGAACCAACTCCAGGGCACCTAACAGCAACAGTCTTCCTATCCATAAACATGGTATGTATTTCCATTTATAGGTCTCTTGGTTTCTTGCAATAGTGTTTTGTAGTTTTCTTTGCATAGGTCTTTTACGTTGCTGGTTAGATTTAATTCCTAAGTTTTTTTTTTTCCTTTTTTTTTAAATTGTACTTTAGATGAAGGTTTAGAGAGCAAACTAGTTTCTCATTAAATAGTTAGTACACATATTGTTTTATGACATTGGTTAACAACCCCACAACATGTCAACACTCTCACCTCTCAACCTTGGGTTCCCTACTACCGGCTTTCCAGTCCCTTCCTGCCTTCTAGTCCTTTCCCCTGGGCTGGCATGCCCCTTTAATTTCATTTTGTTTTATGAGACTGTCCAATCTTTGGCTGAAGGGTGAACCTCAGGAGTGACTTCATTACTGAGCTGAAAGGGTGTCTGGGAGCCACACTCTCAGAATTTCTCCAGTCTCTGTCAGGCCAGCAAGTCTGGCGTTTCTGAGTTAGAATTTTGTTCTAAATTTTCTCCATTTCTTTTTGGGACCCTCTATTGTGATCCCTGTTAGAGCAGTCAGTGGTGGTAGCTGGACACCATCTAGTTGTACTGGACTGTGTCTGGTGGAGGCTGTGGTAGATGTGGTCCATTAGTCCTTTCAACTGATCTTTCCCTGGTATCTTTAGTTGTCTTCATGCTTCCTTGCCCCTGAAGGGTTGAGACCACTGGAGTACCCTAGATGGCCACTCACAGTCTTTTAAGACGCCAGATGCTACTCACCAAAATAGAATGTAGAACATTTTCTTTATAAGTTATGTTATGCTGATTGAGCTAGATGTTCTCTGAGACCATGGTCCCCACAGCCCTCAGCCTAGCAATTTGGTCCCTCAGGGAGTTTGGATGTGCCTGTGGAGCTTCCATGACCTTGCCTAGTCCAAGTTGTGCTAGCTTCCCCAGTATTGTGTACTGTCTTACCCTTCACCAAAGTTGCCACTTATCTATTGTCTATTTAGGCTTTTTCCATCCCCACCCCTCCCCTCCTTTGTACCCATCAAAGATTGTTTCTTTTTGTATGTAAACCTTTTCATGAGTTTTTACAGTAGTGGTCTCATGCAACATTTGTCTTTTTGTGATTGACTTATTTCACTCAGCATAATTCCCTCCAGATTCATCCATGATATGATATGCTTCACAGATTCATCGTTGTTCTTTAGTGTTGCGTAATACTCCATTGCGTGTATGTACCACAGTTTGTTTATCCATTCGTCTGTTGATGGGCATCTAGGTTGTTTCCATCTTTTTGCTATTGTGAACAATGCTGCAATGAACATGGGTGTGGATATGTCTATTCATGTGATGACTCTTATTTCTCCAGGATATGTTCCTGGGAGTGGGATTGCTGGATCATATGGCATTTCTCTTTCTAGCATTCTAAGGAAGCACTGCATGGTTTTCCAAAATGGCTGTATCATTTTGCATTCCTGCCAGCAGTGCGTAAGAGTTCCGATCTCCCCAAAGCCTCTCCAACATTCGTTATTTCCTGTTTTTTTGGTTAGTGCCAGTAATGCAAGAGTGAGACGGTATCTCATTGTGGTTTTGATTTGCATTTCTCTAATGGTTAGAGATCATGAGCATTTCCTCACGTGTCTGTTGGCTGCTTCAATGTCTTTTTTGGTGAAGTGTCTGTTAATTTCCTTTGCCCATTTTTTAATTGGATTATTTGTCTTTTTTTTTGTAGAGATGTTGGATTTTCTTGTAGATTTTACAGATTAGAACCTTGTCAGATTTGTAATAGCCAAAACTTTTTTTCCCGAGTTTGTAGGTTCTCTTTTTACTCTTTTGGTGAAGTCTTTTGATGAGCATAAGTGTTTAATTTTTAGAAGATTCCAGTTATCCAGCTTATCTTCTGAAGTTGTGTGTTGTTAGTTGTGCTTTATATCCTGTTAATGCCGTGTATTAGGGCCTCAAGCATTGATCCTATTTTTTCTTCTATGAATGTCATAGTTTTGGGCTTTAAATATAGGTCTTTGGTCCATTTTGAATTAGTTCTTGTATATGGTGTGAGGTATGGGCCCTGTTTCATTTTTTTTGTAAATGGACATTTAGTTTTGCTATCACCATTTCTTAAAAAGACAGTCTTTTCCCCCATTTGATGGACTTTAGGCCCTTGTTGAAGGTCAGGTGACCATAGGTGGATGGATTTACATCTGAGTTCCCAATTCTGTTCCATTGGTCAATGTATCTGTTGTTGTACCAGCACCAGGCTGTTTTGACTACCGTAGCTGTATAGTAGATTAGGAGGTCAGGTAGTGTGAGTCCTCCTACTTTATTTTTCTTCTTCAATAGTGCTTTGCTTATCCAGGGCTTCTTCCCTTTCCATGCAAAGTTAATGATAAGTTTTTCCATCTTGTTAAAGAATGTTGTTGGTATTTGGATCCGGATTGCATTGTATTTGTAAATTGCTTTGGGTAGAATTGTTATTTTTGCAATGTTGATTCTGCCTATCCATAAGCATGGTATGTTTTTCCATTTACGTAAATCTCTTTTGGCTTCTTCCAGCAGTGTTTTGTAGTTTTCTTTGTATAGGTCTTTTGCATCCCTGGTTAGATTTATTCCTAAGTATTTTATTTTTTTAGGGATTATTATAAATGGTATTGTTTTTGTGATTTCCTTTACATCATTCTCTTTATTTTTGTATAGGAATCAAACTCATTTTTTAATGTTTATCTTGTATCCTGCTAGTCTGCTGACTCTTTCTGTTAGTTCCAGTAGTTTTCTCCTGGAGTCTTTTTGGTTTTCTATGTGTCATATTATATCATCCTTATTTTCCTCAGTTTGAACAAGTCTTTTATTAGTTGGTATCACCTTGCCTTCCTGTCCATTAGAAAGTGCTATACCTACACCATTTATTCCCTCTTTTATTGTTCTGACTTTTTTTGTCACTTACAGATTAACCTCTCTGGTTACGTGTTGTAATTCTTTTGGTTTTGAATACTCCTTGAGAGTTCATTTCCTAGGTTGGTATCTGGCTGGTCAAATCTTGCATCCTAGATTCAGGCTGTGGTCTGATGTTGTTTGTTCTCAGACCGAAGGACTCCCTTTAAAAATTCTTGTAAATTTGGTTTGGTTTTTACATATTACCTTAATTTCTGTTTATTTGGAAATGTCCTAATTTCACCATCATATCTGAAGGAGAGTTTTGCAGGATATATTATTTATGGTTGGCAATTTTTTCTTTCAAGGTTTTGTATATGTCATCCCATTCTCTTCTTGCCTGTGTGGTTTCTGCCGAATAATCAGAGTTTAGTCTTATTGTTTCTCCTCTGTATGTGACTTTTGGTTTTTCTCAAGCTACTCGCAGGATTTTTTTTTCTTTGTCTTTGATTTTTAGCAAGTGTGATTATGATATGCTTTGGTGATTTTCTTTTAGGGTCTATCCTATAGGGGTTTGTTGAGCTTCTTGGATGGTCAGCTTCTCATCTTTCATGATATTAGGGATGTTTTCTGTCTGCAATTCTTCAATGATCCTCTCTGTGTTTTTCATTCCCCCCCCCCGCCCCCGTTCTGGAACTCCAATCACTTGCAAATTTTTGTTTTTGACTGTATCCCACATAATTCTCAGGGTTTCTTCATCTTTCTTCATTCTTTTTTCTGATTTTTCCTCAGACAGAGTTGTATCCAAGTGTTTGTCTTCAACTTTGCTGATCTTATCTTCCATCATTTCAAAACCACTCCTCAGCCCTTCTATGACACTGTCCACTTCTGAATTCTTATTGTCTCTCTTTTTGATTTTTAATCGTTGTTTTCATATGATTTCTAGTTGTGAATTTATTTTGGCATTTTGTTCCTGTATTATTTTCTTGAATTCTTCCATCTATTGTCTGTATTTTGCATGAATTTGTCTGCCTTTTCCATGGATTTGTCTATTTTTTCCTCATTTTTGTCTGCTTTTTGCTTCAACTCTTGGATAGCTCTGAATATTAGAGATTTGAATTCCCTGTCAAGTATTTCCAGTGGCTTTTCTTCTAATGGAAAGTCATCTGGTGTTTTATTTTGGACGCCTACTGGAACCACCCTGTCCTGTTTTTTTTTTTTTTTTTTAATATGTTTTGATATTGTGTGCTGTCTTTGGGACATTCAGTAGTTATTTTTTTTCTTTATTGATTGTAGATCTCTTTGTTTCATCCTGATTTTTTTTTTTTAATTTGGTTATATCTGAGCAGGTGGGCTGTGCATTCTTTGTTGTTTGCCTGTCTGTAGTCACAATACTTTTTGCCTCCTTGTCTTATGGGCAGATCCAGTCACTCAGCTATGGTACAGCAGGGCAGGCCGAAGGGAAGGAACCGGGATGGGTTATTTGTGGCTTGTAAAGGGCCAACAAAGCATGCCAGGCAGCAATGCAGGGCAGGTTCTGGTAGGCGTGCCTGTGCGGCTTGGGGGTGTGATGTTCAGCACACAGTACAGGTAGGCAGGAAGGAGGGGGAAGATTGTAATGTGTGTAGCTAATATGGGTATTGGAAAGAGGAGAGAGAGGAGAGAGAAACAGGATCCAAAAGCAAGCAAAGAAACAAACAAAAAAGAGTGCTAAGAGAGCTTGTCATTGGAGTGGAGAGATGAGAAACAGAAATGGATAAAAACAAAAAGGAATAATTAAAGAAAAAGGGACAAAGAAAAGAAAAAATACCTAGATAAAAATTTGGGGGGGGGAAAAAAAGAAAAGTCCCCAAGAGTCCCACTGGTGTGGCTGTGAGATCAGGGAAGTGGCTCCCAGGCTGCGCAATATAGCCTGGCTAGAGGGGGTATAGACGTCACGTAGCACCAGGTATTTAGGTATTTAGGAGAGAGGAAAAGGAAAAGCATAACCACCCAAAACCAAACCCAGTGCTGTTGAGTTGATTCCGACTCATAGCGACCCTATAGGACAGAGTAGAACTGCCCCATAGAGCATCTGGCAGATTTGAACTGCCAGCCCTTTGGTTAGCAGCCGTAGCACTTAACCACTACATCACCAGGGTTTCCTGGAGGTAATCACAGAGAGATGAAAACTGAGAAATGAAGAAAGACAGAAAGAAAAAAAAAGACAGACAGAAAGAAAGACAGAAAGGAAAGAAGGAGGGAAGGAAGGAAGGAAGGAAGGAAGGAAGGAAGGAAGGAAGGAAGGAAGGAAGGAAGGAAGGAAGGAAGGAAGGAAGGAAGGAAGGAAGGAAGGAAGGAAACAAGAAAAAAGAAGTGCCCCCAGGGATCCCACTGACATGGCTGCGTGGACTGGGGGAGTGGCTCCTAAGCTGGGCAGTGCAGCCTGGCTAGAAGAGGCTGCCAAACTGCTAAAAGAAAACAAACAAAACAAAGAAAAGCAAAACAAAACAAGATAATGCAAAAAAAAAAAAAAAAAAAAGCCTCAGGGATCTCACCAGCATGGTGTCACAGGCCAGGGGAGTGGTTCCCCAGTACAGCTGTGGTCCACAGTCTTTCATGAAGAAGCAAACATGGCACATGGAGCCAGATGTTCAAGAGAAAGAAGGTGGAGGTAGCGGGAGGCACGGAAGAAATCAAAAGAAACAGAAAAAAGCAATATCAGAAACAGACAAGTGACATTTAGGGAGCAGGCCAGTGTGAGCAGAGCAAATTCAAGCAGCCTGGGCTGAAGCAGTTGCCTCCCAGCCAAGAGACTGTGGCCAATGGCAAACAGATGAGGCTGAAGGATAGGGGAAGAAGAATGGGGGTTAGGAAAGCATATACTGCTGGTTACCAGGTGCCGTGTCTCCTGCTGGGAGCTTTGTGAAGCTGGTTTCCTGTACTCTCTGTTTGCTGGTCTCCAGTGTGGGTAGGGTGAATCCAAGTGGCATGGACACTGAACTTCCCGGCTGCCCGAGCCACCACTGCGAACCAGGAAGCATGGAGGTAGAGCAGCAGGAGAGGAGGGTGGGAAAGCATGTATCGCTGGTTACTGGGTACTCTGTCTCCTTCTGGGAGCTACGTGAAGCTGCTTTCGTATGCTCCCTGTCTGCTGATCTTCAACAGGAGTGCAAGATGGCGAATCCGTGCTGCATTAACTGATAGGGAACCTCCACACATATCTCTTCTCACTCTGTGTTCTCTGTCAGTTTCTTATTCCATTTGGTGTTTGGCTGAGTTCTTTATGTCTTCATTAGACACTTCAGGTTCCAGGATTGATGTCTGTCTGTTCTACTTAGTTTTTTGGGTCTTTGCTGTGGAGGGACGGCATGGTTCTTCCGTCTATGGTGCCATCTTGGCCGGAACAATTCCTAAGTATTTTATCTTTCTAGGGGCTTTTATAAATGGCATTGTTTCCCTAATTTCCTTTTCAAAGTTCTCTTTGTTGGTGTATGGGAATCCAACTGATTTTTGTTTGTTGTTCTTGTATCCTGCTACTCTGTTGAATTTTCTATTCGTTTCAGTAGTTATCTTGTGGAATCTTTGTGTTTCTCTTTATATAGGATCATGCTTGGTAAAATTCAGTGTCAGCAAAAAAGAGGAAGACCCTCAACAAGATGGACTGACACAGTAGCTGCAACAACGGGCTCAAGCATAGAAAAGATTGTGAGGATGGCGCAGGCCTGGGATATGTTTCCTTCTGTTGTACATACTGTCACTATTAATTGGAACTGACTTGATGGCACCTAACAACACTACAAGATGAACAGGATGCCATTTATTTCTTTTTCTTGTCTTATTGCTCTAGCTACGACTTTCAGCACCATGTTAGATAGGAGTGGTGATAAAGGCGTCCTTGTCTTATTTCCATTCTCAGTGGGATATTTTCAGCCTCTGTTGAGTATGATGTTGGCTGTTGGTTTGTATAGATGCTCTTTATTATGTTGAGGAATTTCCCTTGTATTCTTATTTTATTGAGAGTTTTCATCAAGAAAGGGTGTTGGACTTTTCAAATGCCTTTTTTGCATCAATTGAGATTATCATGTGATTATTTTGTTCTATTTATGTGATGGATTACACTGATTGATTTTTTAATGTTGAACCATTTTTGCATACCTGGTGTGAATCCCACTTGGTCATGGTGTATTATTTTTTGATATGATGCTAAATCATATTGGCCGGGATTTTGAGAATTTTTGCATCTATATTCATGAGAGATACTGGTCTGTAATTTTCTTTTTTGAGGGGTGTCTTGGCCTGGTTTTGGTATCAGAGTAGCACTGACTTCACAGAATGAATTTGAGTATTCCTTCTTTCTCTATGCTCTGAATACTTTGAGTAGTATTGGTGTGAACTTTTATCTGAATATTTGGTAAAATTCTCCAGTGAAGCTGTCTGGACCTGGGCTTTTATTGGGAGGGGGAGTGGGGAAAGTTTTTTTCATTAACTCTTGAGTCTTCTCTTGTTATGGATCTGTTCAGATTTTATGTCTGTTTGTGTTAGTTTAGGTAGGTAGTGTGTTTCTAGAAATTTGTCCTTTTCCTCAAGGATCTCAAATTTGTTGGAGTACAATTTTTCATAGTATTCTGCTTTGATCCTTTTTATTTCTTTTTTGGGTCATTTGCTTCCTCTCCTGTTTTTCTTTAGTCAGTTTGGCCAATGATTTGTTTGTTCTGTTAATCTTTTCAAATAACCAACTTTTAGTCCTTTTTATTCTATTTTTTTTTTCCTGTTCTCTATTTCACTTTTTTTCTAATTCTTGTTATTTTTTCTTCTGGTGGCTGTGATCTTCTTTTGCTTTTCTCTTTCTATTTGTTTGAGTTGTAGGGCTAACAACTGGATTTTGGCCCATTCTTCTTTTTTGATGTTTGCATCTATTACCATGTATTTGCCTGTGAGCACTGCCTTTGCTGTGTCCCAAAGGCTTTGGTATGATGTGTTTTCATTCCTTTCTTCTGGTGGAAGGTCATCAGTTGTTTTATTTTGGTCAATTTCTGGAGCCATGCTGTCCTGTTTTCTTTATATGTTTTGATATTTTCTGCTGTCTTCAGGACATTCAGGAATTGTTTTCTTCATTTATTGATTGTAGACTTGCTTGTTTCATCCTTTTTTGTTTTATTTGGTTACGTCTGGACAGGTGGGTTGGGCATGCTTTGTTGCTTGCTCGTCTTTGGGCATGATACTTCTCCCCACTTAGTCCAGGTGGGCAGGGCCAGTGCTCAGCTATGGTGCAGCATGGCAGTTCCATCAGGGTGAGGGGCAGCAATGGGTCATTTATGACATGTACTGAGGTCAATGGGGCAGGGCTGGGGCAGTGCAGAGCTGGGTCTGGTGGTCTGTGCTGGTGCCACTAAGGGGTGTGGTGCTTCCATTTGGTTCAGATAGGCAGAAGGGAAGGGATAGAATGTGATGTGCAGAGCTAAGTGGGTGAGAGAAGAAGAGAAACAGAAGTAAAAGCAAAAAAAATGAAGGAACAAAAAAGAAAAAAAGTAAATTAAATGGCAGCATGGTCAGATTTAGTGGGTGGGAGCTGGCCAGGACAAGCAAGGCTGTGTTCTGGTGGTTCTCTTGCCAAACAGTGTGGCTTGACCTGTTCAGAAGGGGTGTGGGCAGCATCCAGGGCTAGGTGGGCAGGAGAAAGGAAAGGAAAGGAGGGAAAGAGAGGAGAAACAACAAAAAGAAGAAGCAACCAAAACAACAAAAATAAAAAAACTAAAACAACAACAACAAAAAAATATGGTAGTCAGGGAACAGGCCGTTGGGAGTGGGGCAGAATTGGGAAGATGGCAAGCTGATGGCTCTCTCACTGGGTGGCATGGCACAGCCTGTCAGAAAGGGGTGGAGGTAGCACAAGGCCTAGGTGGGAGGGAGAAGGAAAAGTGTGAAGGGGAAAGATAAAGAAAAATTAAAAATATGGTTCTGAGGAAACCAGCTGTGAGAGTGGTGCAGACCTGGGGGGGCCATGTACCAGAAGCTCTCTAGCCAAGCTGTACAGTACAGCCAGCTAAGAAGGGCTGGAGGCGCCACACAGGGCTAGATGGGTGGGAGGAAGGAAAGGAAGGAAGGGAGAGAGAGAGAGAGAGAGAGAGAAGAAACTGAAAAAAAAAAAAAGGCACTGAGGGAGGTTGCCAGTCAGGTGATGTGCAGCTGGGGAAGCCGTGTGCTGGTGGCTCTCTAGCCAAGCAATGTGGCACAGCCCATCACGAAGGAGTGGGGATGGCACACAGGGCTAGTTGGATGTGAGAAAGGAATGGAGGGAAGGGAGAGAGAGAATAAACAAAGAAAAACAATAACTAAACAAAAACGAAAAAATGGTTCTACGGTCTTGGGGGAACATCTAGCTTAATTGGTGCAACACAGCTTATAAAGAAAATGTTCTACATTCTATTTTGATGAGTAGCATCTGGGGTCTTAAAAGCTTGTGAGTGGCCATCTAAGATACCCCACTGGTCTCACCCTATCTGGAACAAGGGAGAATGAAGAAAACCAAAGACACAAGGGAGAGATTAGTCCAAAGGTCTAATGGATCACAAGTACTACAGACTCCACAAGACTGAGTCCAGCACAACTAGGTGGTGCATGGCTACCACCAACAACTGCTCTGACAGAGATCACAGTAGTGGGTCCTGAACAGAGCTGGAGAAAAATGTAGAACAAAATTCTAACTCACACAGACACAGACACACAGACACACAGACACACACACACACACACCCCAGACTGGTCTGACAGAGACTGGAGAAACCCTGAGAGTATGGCCCCCAGACACCCTTTTAACTCAGTACTGTTTACTTCTGAGGTTCATCCTTCAGCCAAAGATTAAACAGGCCCGTAAAACAAAATGAGACTAAATGGGCATGCCAGCCCAGGGGCAACGATGAGAAAGCGGCGAGAAAGAAAGGTGGTAATGGGGAACCCAAGGTCAAGAAGTGGAGAGTGTTGACATGTCATGAGGTTGGCAACCAATGTCACAAAACAATATGTGTACTAATTGTTTAATGAGAAGTTAGTTTGTTCTGTAAACCTTCATCTAAAGTAGAATTTAAAAAATTATAAAATGATACATTTATGGAACATGAAAGTAAATAATCGAGGCAATACTTTAAAAAATGGTGCTGAAGGAGCCAGCTGGTGGGGGTGGGGTAGACCCAGGCAGCAGTGAGCTGGTGTTTCTCCCGCCAAGTGACTGTGGCCCATTGGAAAGTGGTGGGGACAGCACAGAGGGGAGAAGGATGGGGGGTGGGGAAGCATGTATACCTGGTTACTGGGTGCTCTGTCTCCTGTTGGGAGCTCTGTGAAGTTGCCTTCCCGTTCTCCCTATCCACGTTCCTCGATGGCAAATCCGTGTTGCGTTAGCTGGTAGGGAACTGCCACTCCATAGCTCTCCTCATTCTATGTTCTCTGTCAGTTTCTTACTCCATTTGGTGCTTGCTTGATTTCTTTATCCCTTCATTTGATACTTAGGGTTCCAAGTCTGATGTTTGTTTCTGCTTTAGTTTTTCAGGTCTTTGCTGCAAAGGGACAGCATGGTACTTCTGTCTACAGAACCATCTTGGCTCTGCCTAATACTATATATATATTTTTTTAATTTTTATTGTGTTTTAAGTGAAAGTTTACAAATCAAGTCAGTCTCTCACACAAAAACTTATATACATCATGCTACATACGCCCAGTTGCTCTCTCCCTAATGAAATAGCCCACGCCTTCCCTCCACTCTCTCTTTTTGTGTCCATTTTGCCAGCTTCTAACCCCCTTGACCCTCTCATCTCCCCTCCAGACGGGAGATGCCAACATTATCTCAAGCGTCCACCTGATCCAAGAAGCTCACTCCTCACCAGCATCCCTCTCCATCCCATCGTCCAGTCCAATCCCTGTCTAAAGAGTGGGCTTTGGGAATGGTTCCTATCCTGGGCCAACAGAAGGTCTGGGGGCCATGACCACCAGGGTCCTTCTAGTCTCACTCAGACCATTAAGTCTGGTCTTTTTACAAGAATTTGGGGTCTGCATCCCACTGCTGTCCTGCTCCCTCAGGGGTTCTCTGTTGTGTTCCCTGTCAGGGCAGTCATCGGTTGTAGCTAGGCACCTTCTAGTTCTTCTGGTCTCAGGCTGATGTAGTCCCTGATTTATGTGGCCCTTTCTGTCTCTTAGGCTCATAATTACCTTGTGTCCTTGGTCTTCTTCATTCTCCTTTGATCCAGGTGGGTTGAGACCAATTGATGCATCTTAGATGGCCACTTGCTAGCGTTTAAGGCCCCAGATGCCACTCTCCAAAAGTGGGATGCAGATTGTTTTCTTAATAGATTTTATTATGCCAATTGACTTAGATGTCCCCTGAAACCATGGTCCCCAAACCTCTACCCCTGCTACGCTGGCCTTCAAAGCACTCAGTTTATTCAGGGAACTTCTTTGCTTTTGGTTTAGTCCAGTTGTGCTCAGCTCCCCTGTGTTGTGTGTTGTCTTTCCTGTCACCTAAAGTAGTTCTTATCTACTATCTAATTAGTGAATACCCCTCTCCCATCCTTGCTTCCTCCCCCCTGTAGTAACCATCAAAGAATATTTTCTTCCCTGTTTAAACTACTTCTCGAGTCCTTATAATGGTGCTCTTATACAATATTTGTCCTTTCACAACTGATTAATTTCACTCAGCATAATGCTTTCCAGATTCTTTCATGTTATGAAATGTTTCACAGATTCATCGTTGTTCTTTATTGATGCGTAGTGTTCCATTGTGTGAATATACCATAATTTATTTATCCATTCATCTGTTGCTGGGCACCTTGGCTGCTTCCATCTTTTTGCTATTGTAAACAGTGCTTCAATGAACATGGGTGTGCATAGATCTGTTAGTGTACAGGCTCTTATCTCAGTAGGATATATTCCAAGGAGTGGGAATGCTGGATCCTATGGTAGTTCTGTCTCTAGCTTTTTGAAGAACCACTGAATTGATTTCCAAAGTGGTTGTACCGTTTTCATTCCCTCCAGCAGTGTATAAGTGTGCCAATATCTCCACAACTTCTCCAACACTTATTATTTTGTGTTTTTTTTTTTGGATTAATGCCAGCCTTGTTGGAGTGAGATGGAATCTCATTGTAGTTTTTATTTGCATTTCTCTAATGGGGAATGGCTAATGATGGTGAGCATTTCCTCAAGTATCTGTTAGCTACCTGAATGTCTTCTTTACTGAAGTGTTTGTTCATAGCCTTTGCCCATTTTTTAGTTGGGTTATTTGTCTTTTTGTAGTTGAGCTTTTGTAGTATTATGTAGCTTTTAGAGATCAGGCGCTGACTGGAAATGTCATAGCAAAAAACTTTTTCCCAGTCTGTAGGTAATCTTTTTACTCTTTTGGTGAAGTCTTTGGATAAGCATAGGTGTTTGATTTTTAGGAGCTCCCAGTTATCTAGTTTTTCTTCTGCATTGTTAGTAATGTTCTGTATACTGTTTATGTATTGGGCTCCTAACGTTGTCCCTATTGTTTCTTCCATGATCTTTATCATTCTAGATTTTATATTTAGGACTTTGATCCATTTTGAACTCATTTTTGTGCATGGTGTGAGGTATGGGTCTTGTTTCATTTTTTTTTTTGAAGATGGATATCCAGTTATGCCAGCACCATTTGTTAAAAAGACTGTCTTCTCCGCATTTAACTGATTCGGGGTGTTTGTCAAATATCAACTGTTCATATGTGGATGGATTTTTGTCTGGATTCTCAATTCTGTTCCATTGGTCTATGTATCTGTTGTTGTACCAGTATCAGGCTGTTTTGACTACTGTGGCACTATAATAGGTTCTGAAATCAGGTACAATAAGGCCTCCCACTTTGTTCTTCTTTTTCAGTAATGCTTTACTTATCCAGGGGCCTCTTTCCCTTCAATATAAAGTTGGTGATTTGTTTATCCATCTCATTAAAAAAATGTCGTTGGAATTTGAATCAGAATTGCATTAAATCTATCAATCCCTTTTCGTAGAATAGACATTTTTATAATGTTAAGTCTTCCTATCCATGAGCAAGGTATGTTTTTCCACTTATGTAGGTCTATTTTGGTTTCTTGCAGAAACGATTTGTAGTTTTCTTTGTGTAAGTCTTTTACATCTCTGGTAAGATTTATTCCTAAGTATTTTATCTTCTTGGGGGGCTACTGTAAATGGTATTGATTTGGTGGTTTCCTCTTCGATGATCTTTTTGTTGGTGTAGAGGAATCCAACTGATTTTTATATGTTTATCTTGTATCCTGATACTCTGCTGAACTCTTCTATTAGTTTCAGTAGTTTTCTGGAGGATTCCTTAGGGTTTTCTGCGTATAAGATCATGTCATCGGCAAATAAGGATACTTCTTCCTTTCCAACCTGTATGTCCTTTATTTCTTTATCTAGCCTAATTGCTCTGGCTATGACCTCCAGCACAATGTTGAATAAGAGCAGTGATAAAGGGCATCCTTGTCTAGTTCCTGATCTCAAGGGGAATGCTTTCACGTGCTCTCCCTTTAAGATGATGTTGGCTATTGGCTTTGTATAAATGCCCTTTATTATGTTGAGAAATTTTCCTTCTGTTCCTATTTTGCTGAGAGTTTTTGTCATGAATGGGTGTTCAATTTAGTCAAATGCCTTTTCTGCATCAACTGATAAAATCATGTGATTCTAGTCTTTTATTTTATTTTTATGATGGATTACGTTAATTGTTTTTCTAATACTGAACCATCCCCTCCTACCTGTTACAAATCCCACTTGGTCATGGTGAATGATTTTTTTGATATGTTGTTGAATTCTATTGGCTAGAATTTTGTTGAGGATTTTTGCATCTAAGTTCATGAGGGATATAGGTCTATAATTTTCTTTTCTTGTGGTGTCTTTACCTGGTTTTGGTATCAGGGATATGGTGGCTTCATAGAATGAGTTTGGGAGTATTCCGTCCTTTTCTGTGCTCTGAAATACCTTTAGTAGTAGTGGTGTTAACTCTTCTCTGAAAGTTTGGTAGAACTCTGCAGTGAAGCCATCCGGACCAGGGCTTTTTTTTGTTGGGGGTTTTTTGATTACCTTTTCAATCTCTTCTTTTGTTATGGGTCTATTTAGTTGTTCTACCTCTGTTTGTGTTAGTTTAGGTAGGTAGTGTGTTTCTAGGAATTCGTCCATTTCTTCTAGGTTTTCAAATTTGTTTGAGTACAGTTTTTCATAGTAATCTGATATGATTCTTTTAATTTCAGTTGGGTCTGTTGTAATATTGCCCGTCTCATTTCTTATTTGGGTTATTTGCTTCCTCTCCTGTTTTTCTTTTGTCAGTTTGGCCAGTGGTTTATCAATTTTGTTGATTTTTTTAAAAAATCAGCTTTTGGTTTTGTTAATTCTTTCAATTGTTTTTCTGTTAACTGTTTCATTTAGTTCAGCTCTAATTTTTATTATTTGTTTTCTTCTGGCTTCTGTGGGTTTCTTTTGTTGCTCTCTTTCTATTTGTTCAAGTTGTAGGGGTAATTCTTTGATTTTGGCCCTTTCTTCTTTTTGGATGTGTGCATTTATTGATATAAATTGGCCTCTGAGCACCCCTTTTACTGTGTCCCAAAGGTTCTGATAGGAAGCGTTTTCATTCTCATTGGATTCTATGAATGTCTTTATTCCATCCTTAATGTCTTCTTTATAGAAGTTTTTTTGAGCAGGGTTATTGTTCAGTTTCCAAGTGTTTGACTTCTTTTTCCTGCTTTTTTTTCTTTTATTGATTTCTACTTTTATGGCCTTATGGTCAGAGAAGATGCTTTGTAATGTTTCAATGTTTTGGATTCTCCTAAGGCTTGCTTTATGACCTAATATGTGGTCTATTCTAGAGAATGTTCCATGTGCACTAGAAAAGAAAGTATACTTGGCTGCTCTTGGGTGGAGTGTTCTGTATAAGTCTGTGAGGACAATGTGGTTTATTGTTGCATTTAGAGGACAAGTTGGTTTATTGTGGCATTTAGATCTGCTGTGTCTTTATTGAGCTTTACCGAAAGCAGTGTGTTGAAGTCTTCTACTATTATCGTGGAGCTATCTCACTTTTCAGTGCTGATAGAGTTTGTTTTATGTATCTTGCAGCCCTGTCACTGGGTGCAAAAATATTTAATATGGTTATATCTTCATGGTATATTGTCCCTTTAATCATTATATAGTGTCCTTCCTTATCCTTTATGATGTATTTAAGTTTAAAGTCTATTTTGTCAGAAATTAATATTGCCACTCCTGCTCTTTTTGGATTGTTGTTTGTTTGATTTTTTTTTCCCCATCCTTTGAATTTTAGTTTGTTTGTGTCGCTAAGTCTAAGGTGTGTCTCTTGTAGGCAGCATATAAATGGATCATGTTTTTTAATCCATGCTTCCACTCTCTGTCTCTTTGTTGGTGCATTTAGTCCAGTTACATTCAGTGTAATTATGGACAGGTATGAATTTAGTGCTATCATTTTGATGTCTTTTTTTTTGTGTGTTGTTGACAGTTTCTTTCTCCCACATAATTTTTTTGTGCTGAGTAGATTATCTTTAAATATTGTCCTTTCCTCATATTCTTTGTTGTTAATTTTGTTTCTGCTGAGTTTCTATTTTTTTCTTGTATTTTATTTTGATGCATAGGATAGTTTGTCTCCTTTCTGGTTACCTTATTATTTACCCCTATTTTTCTAAATTTAAACCTAACTTTTATTTCTTTGTATCGCCTTGTCTTCCTCTCCATATGGAAGACCTATGACTACATTTCTTAGTCCCTCTTTATTGTTTTAATGTTGTCTTCTTTTACATAATAACATCGATTTCCGTTTTTTTGAGCCTTTTTTTTAATCTTGATTTATTTTTGTGATTTCCCTGTCTAGGTTGACTTCTGATTGCTCTGCCCAGTGTTCTAGTCTTGGGTTGATATCTGATATTATTGATTTTCTAACCAAAGAACTCCCTTTAGCATTTCTTATAGTTTTAGTTTGGTTTTTATGAATTCCCTAAACTTCTGTTTATCTGGAAATGTCTTAATTTCACCTTCATATTTAAGAGACAGTTTTGCTGGATATAAGATTCTTGGCTGCCAATTTTTTTTCCTTCAATGCTTTATATAAGTCATCCTGTTTCCTTCTTGCCTGCATGGTTTCTGCTGAGTAGTCCAAGCTTATTCTTATCGCCTTTCCTTTGTAGGTGACTTTTCATTTATCCCTAGCTGCTCTTAAAATTCTCTCTGTATCTTTGGTTTTGGCAAGTTTGATTATATGTCTTGGTGACTTTCTTTTAAAATCTACCTTATGTGGCATTTGATGAACATCTTGGATAGATCTCTTCTCACCTTCCACAATATCAGGGAAGTTTTCTGCCAACAAATCTTCAACAATTCTTTCTGTATTTTCTGTTATCTTTCCCTGTTCTGGTACTCCAATCTTTGTAGGTTCTTGATAGAGTCCAAAATGATTCTTAAGGTTTCTTCATTTTTTAAAAATTCTTTTATCTGATTTTTCTTCAAATATATTAGTGCCCAGTGCTTTATCTTCAAGTTCAGAAGTTCTGCCTTCCATTTGCTCAATTCTTCTCCTCTGACTTTCTATTGAGTTGTCTACTTCTCCAACTTTATTGTTTATCTTCTGAATTTCTGATTGCTGTCTGTCTATGGATTTTTTTAGCTTATCAATTTTTTTGTTATGTTTCTGAATAATCTTTTAAATTTCTTCCATTGCTTTATCTATATATTCCTTGGCTTGTTCTGTATATTAATCTTTTGTATTCTGCCTCTGGTAATTCAGGAAGGCACTTTTATCTGGAGGATCTGTTGGTTCTTTGTTTTGAGAAATTGTTGAGGCGATCATGGTTTGTTTCATTATGTGACTTGGTATTGACTGTTGTCTCCAAGCCATCCGTAAGTTATTGTATTAGTTAGTTTTATTTTTGCTTACCATGTCTTAGCTTCTTGCTTTCTTTTGTTCTGATATGTTCAAATGGGTTGCTTGAGTGAGCTAGCTTGATTATTTTTGCCTTTGGAGCTCTGACGTCCTGTCCCCAGATGGCTAGTGCTGTTATCAGGTATATCAATCAAGGAGTCCATTCACTTTTCTTGTATGAATTCAGCTCAGGTGTCCAGGTCATCAAGTGTGTGGTACAGGCTCTGTCCTACAGTCTTGGAGGGGCAGGGGTGATTGGTGTATGTTCCGGTATCTGATTACAGCATGAGATCACACTCTGAACAAGGCAGGGGGGTGAGAATTGTCCCTCAAGTGTCTCTGAGGAAAGCGTGTCCCTGGTCCCTAGAGTGTACAGGTGGGTGGGTTCTGCAGATGGACCACGGGCACTCAATATTTTTGGTTGTAAGGACTGGGAGGTACCAGTTATCCTTGGACTCCTGTTGTGGGTGGCTGGGTGATCTGAGTGGAGCCTCAAGTCCTTACGCCCCTGATGTGGGTAGGTGAGGACCCTGTTTAATAATAGACAAAACAATGTCAGATATCAAACACCCACCTCTCTGCCACACAGTTGATATGGTTGGAGTCTGCCAACAAGGGCCTATTCTCCTTTAACAGGCCCACACAGGTCCATGCAGAGGGGAAAGGTACTCAAAGCCCATGGACCATCTATGCTTCTGTCCTGAGCTCCCCCAGTTAGAGGAGCTGGCAAATTATCTTTTTCCCCCATTGCAAATTTATTCGTTCTCCAAGGCCCGTAGGATGACTCTAGGTGCTCAACCGGGCCTATCTTAGGCCCAGGGGAATCAACAGCTGCTGAAGCTGCCTTGGGGGCAGGGGGGCAGGCGTGGTAAAATATATGCAAGTACTTTGTTTTGCCTAGAACGCTGTTCTTCTCTACTTCCAGAGGTGTGAGTAGGCTGTGTGGCTGGCTGCTTCTCCCTGAGGAAACTGCAGCTGAATGCTAGTACCAGTCTGGCGCCACCGCTCCTGTGAATGGTGCCTGAAGGCTCCCCACAAATTCAAATCCGGTAACTCCTCTCTGCTTCTGAACCATCTTTTCCTTCCCCTACTCCTCAGTTCATTTTCTAAGCTTGCCTTTGATGTTCAGGGCTCCTAGCTTGTCATAAACATACTCATTTCACTTGTTTTTTTTGGGTCTTTGTTGTAAGAGGGCTTGCTGGAAGCGTCTGTCCATTCCACCATCCTGGCTCTGCCTTAATACTATCTATTTTAAAGGGGTATACAAAAAAAAATGCATAGAAGAGGTCTCTGAAAGGACAAGCATCAAAACTTTAATAGAAGTAACCTCTGAGGAAGAACTGGAATTGAGGTGTAGCCTTATCCATGCTGTTTACATCTTGATAAGTAGCATTATGTAATTGTTAAGTAACCAGAAAATCGGTAACAACAAAAGGAAGCACCAAGCAGTACTAAATTTCCCAAAAACATAAGGAAGAAAGCTGTGTCTGAAGCCAACGATTTTGCCCTGTGCTTAACTAGACTGCAGAAGTGTCAGGGCGGGGTGCGATGACATTCAGTTGCTTTTACTGTTTCTTCCTGCCTTAAAGAAAATGAATGAATAAGCTCTACCAAGTGGCCAAAATTTGGTCTTCAAAATGGGGTAAGCACATCCCTGGAATACACAACATTTGTTAATGGGTCAGCAGGTAAGCAGGGATAATTTCAAAAGAATTGATTCCCAAATTGGCAATTTCCATATGTGCTCTTTTCTAAATGGATTTTCCTGAGAACCCACTGAGAGCAATGCCATTTCCCTTTTCCCTCCTCCTCTTTCTGAATTGCCCTTCTTCCACTTTAAAAAGAAAGGCATACCTCTTATATTATTATGATGCATTACTGAAGGGTACAAAAGTCCTTGGGACAACAAAGGAATAATTCACAGTATTTGTGTTGAGAAAGTAATGACCGATGATGGTAATAAGTCAGATTATTTCTCTTTGCTTTCAATAAAGTTAAAAGGAGACATAATTATACAGCTGGCGGATTATCAAAAATAATTATTGATTATTGATCATTATGTTATTTTTGGCATATAACTCAGAAGATGTTCAAAGAATTGAGTGGTTTTAACAAATTCTTCACTTACCATTTACTTATTTATGTGAAAGGGTTTCTTTGCATTTAAATGTAAAAAAACAAAGTAAAAGAATTATTGCTCAATTCTTTCTTATTCTAACAACAAGTAGTTTTCATTCATGGATGTTGTTAGGTGCTATAGAGTCAGTTCCGACTAATAGCAGCCATATGTGCAACAGAATAAAACACTGCCTGGTCCTGCACCATCCTCACAATTGTTGCTATATTTGAGCCCATTGTTCCAGCTGCTGTGTCAACACATCTCATTGAGGGTTTTCCTCTTTTTGGCTGACCCCCTCTATTTTTTCTATTTTACCGAGAATGATGTACTTCTCCAGGGACTAGTCCTTCCTATAACATGTCCAAAAATGTGAGACGAAGTCTCCCCGTCCTCTCTTCTAATCAGCATTTTGGCTGTACTTCCCTCAAGACAGGTTTGTTCATTCTTCTGGAAGTCCATGGTATATTCAGCATTCTTGGCCAACACCATAATTCAAAGGCATCAATTCTTCTTCCGTCTTCCTTATTCATTGTCCAGCTTTTGCATGCATATGAGGCAATTGAAAATTCCATGGCTTGGGTCAGGTACACCTTAATCATCAAAATAACATCCTTGCTTTTCAACACTTTAAAGAGGTCTTTTGCAACAGATTTGCTCGATGAAATATATTGTTTGATTTCTTGGCTGCTGCTTCCATGGACATTGATTATGGATCCAAGTAAAATGAAATCCTCGACAACTTCAATCTTTTCTCCATTTATCATGATGTTGCTTATTGATCCAGTTGTGAGGATTTTTGTTTTCTTTATGTTGAGGTGTAATCCATACTGAAGGCTATGGTCTTTGATCTTCATCAGTCGTGCTTCAAGTTCTCTTCACTTTCAGCAAGCAAGATTGCATCACTGCATCACACAGGTTGTTAATGAGTCTTCCTCCTATTCTGATGCCACATTGTTCTTTATATAATCCACCTTCTAGAATTATTTGCTCAGCATACAGATTGAATAATTATGGTGAAAGGATACAACCCTGATGCACACCTCTCCTGACTTTAAACCACACAATATCTCCTTGTTTTGTTTGAACGACTGCCTCTTGGTCTATGTACATGTTCCTCATGAGCACAATTAAGTGTTCTAGAATTCCCATTATTTGCAATGTTATCAATAACTTTTTACTACCCACACAGTCAAATGCCTTTGTATAGGCAATAAAACACAGGGGAACGTCTTTCTGGTATTCTCTGCTCTTAACCAAGCTCCATCTGACATCAGAAATATCCCTCGTTCCAAGTCCTCTTCTGAATCAGCCTGAATTTCTGCTAGTTCTTGTCGATGCACTGCTGCAGCTGTTTGTGAATTGTCTTCAACAAAATTTTACTTGTGTTTGATATTAGCAATATTGTTCGATAATTTCTGCATTCTGTTGAATCACCTTTCTTTGGAATGGACACGATTACGGATCTCTTCCAGGCAGTTGGCCAGGTAGCTGTCTTCCAAATTTCTTGCCGTAGATAAGTGAGTACTTCCAGCATTGCGTCCATAAGTTGAAACGTCTCAGTGGGTATCAGATCAATTCCTGTAGCCTTGTTTTTTGCCAATGCCTTCGTGCAACTTGGACTTCTTCCTTTAATACCACTGGTTCTTGATCATATGCTACCTCCTGAAATGGTTGAACATTGACCAGATCTTTTTGGTAAAGTGACTGTAAAATCCTTCCATATTTTTTTGATCCTTCATGAATCATTCAATATTTTGCCCATAGAATCCTTCAATATTATCACAACTCAAGGCTTGAGTTTTTTCTTCAGTTCTTTCAGCTTGAGAAATGCTGAGCATATTCTTCCCTTTGGTTTTCTAACTCCAGATCTTTGCATGTTTCATTATAATACTTCACTTTGTCTGCGCGAGCTGCCCTTTAAAATCATCTGTTCAGCTCTTTTATTCATCTCTTCTTCCTTTTGCTTTAGCTACTCTACGTTCAAGAGCAAGTTTCAGAGTCTTTTCTGACATCCATTTTAGTCTTTTGTTTCTTTCCTGTCTTTTTAGTGACCTTTTGCTTTCTTCAAGTGTGTTGTCTGTGAAGTCATCCCACTACTCGCCTGGTCTTCGGTTATTGGTGTTCAATGTGTGAAATCTATTCTTGAGATGGTCTCCAAATTCAGGTGGGATATACTCAAGGTTGTATTTTGATTCTTATGGACTTGTTTTACTTTCTTCAGATTCAACTTTGGAAACTCTGGTGGTGTAGTGGTTAAGTGCTACAGCTGCTAACCAAGAGGTTGGCAGTTCAAATCTGCCAGGCACTCCTTGGAAACTCTATGGGGCAGTTCTACTCTGTCCTATAGGGTGTCTATGAGTCAGAATTGAGTCGACGGCAGTGGGTTTTAGTTGTTTTACTTTCTTCAGATTCAACTTTACTTGCATATATGCAATTGATGGTCTATTCCTCAGTTGACCCGTGGCCTTGTTCTGACTGATGATATTGAGCTTTTCCATCATCTCTTTCCACAGATGTAGTTAATTTGATTCTTGTGTTTTCCGTCTGGCAAGGTCAACACGTGTAGTCACTGTTTATGTTGTTGAAAAAAAGTATTCATTGGTCTTGCAAAATCTATCATGTAATCCCCAGTGTAGTTTCTATCATCAAGGCCATATTTTCCAATTCCTAATCCTTCTTCTTTGTTTCCAACTTTCACATTTCATTCAAGTATACAGAAATTCAATTAAAAAATACATACACAATATATACTGAAAATTTTTTGAAAACTTTGAAATGGGCAAAAAAATTATTGGGCTTCCCTTGTAGCATACTTTTCCAGATTATCTCTGACTTTTGTTGTCTTTGGGCCCTGGTGGTGCAGTGGTTAAGTGTTTGCCTGCTAACCAAAAGACTGGTGGTTCAATCCACCATCCACTGCTTGGAAACCCTATGGAGCAGTTCTACTCTGTCCTGTAGGGTCACTATGAGTCAGAATTGACTCAATGGCAATGGGTTTTTTGGTTTTTTTATGTCTTTGAGCTATTTTGCCAAACCAAACCTGTTGCCATTGAATTGATTCTAACTCAT
Source organism: Loxodonta africana (assembly GCF_030014295.1). Lineage (NCBI taxonomy): Eukaryota > Metazoa > Chordata > Mammalia > Proboscidea > Elephantidae > Loxodonta > Loxodonta africana. The sequence continues at coordinate 40,878,121 of NC_087342.1, forward strand.
AGTGACCCTATAGGACAGAGTAGAACTGCCCCATGGGGTTTCCAAGGAGCAGCTGGTCGATTCAAACTCCTGGTCTTTTTGTTTAGCAGCCAAGCTCTTAACCACTGTGCCACCAGGGCTCCTTGAGCTATTTTAGAACTCTGTAAATTGAAGAAGTTGAATGGTAATGCAAATTATTCTTGACCAAAGAAATGCAACTGTAGAGATGCAATTAATTATTGCCCTGTGGCTATTAACCAATTTTACATCTATGGTTGATTCTCACTATTCATGGTAGTTATATCCTATAAAGTTGCCACAAACGCTGAATTAGCAAATACTGAACCATTGCTCTTTGGGGAAATACAAGGTCCCTGTGAGCCTCTGGTCACAACATTTTCATCAACCAATATGATGGTTAAGATTGTATGTCAACTTGGCTGGACCATGATTCTTAATGTTTATATGTGATCACCCCCATGATGGGATCTGCTGTGAGTAGGCTATCAGTTGAAAGGGAGTTTCCTTTGGCATTTGGCCTGCATCGCAATATAAGTGGGCATCCTGGCTTTTGCCTGCTCTGGTTCCTGCAGCTGCCTCTTGTTCATCTGACCTCCAGTTCTTGGGACTTGAGCTAGCAGCTTATCTTCTGATCTCAGGATTTGTTGATCTTCACAGCCTATGAGCAAGAACCCTGCTCTCCAACCTACTGATCTTGGGTTTGCCAGCCCTTGCAGCTACATGAATCAGGAGAAGCCTTGTGGTCTTGCCTGCCGATCTTGGGATTCATCGATCTTCACAGCCTGTGAACAAGAGCCCTGCACTCCGACTGGCTGACCTTGGGTTCACCAGTGCCTGTGGCTATGTGAATCAGGAGAAGCCTTTACCCTGATCCACAGATTTGGGACTCTCCGGCCTCTACAATCCTGCGAGCCATTTCCTAGATATAAATCTCTGTATATATACATTTATATATATATAAGTGACAACCAATTAATGCATAATCTTGTTTTATGTGTGTTTCTGTTTAAAGACATCTTATTTTATATGTATTATTGATTCATTGAACTCATGGCCAACAGCACTATAACTCATACCAGAACAAACTTACATAAGACACATATTTGCTCTGTAAGACACATCACAAGCTTATTTTGGTTAGGAACACTAGGCAGCACTTCACCACTATACTCGGGGGCCATTTAGGGGGCAAAATCACCAACAAAAAAGGGCAAAAATGCAGAAAACGTGGCACTAAATACATTAACAAAAAGACAGTTGTTTACAATGTAAGAGTGAAACAGGAAGACAGGGTGTTACCTCGTTCAACCTTAGCAGGTAACATGTGTGTCAAATGAGTCAAGTTTTTCACGACTCTGAGCATGCAGGTACACACAAATGATCACAAAAGCACTCAAGTATTGAATAAATTTTAGTGAGTAGATGAATTCTTAAATACAGAATCTGCAAATAATGAAGATTAACTGTATTTGTAAATTTATTTCAATATTCCTAATTGCTTGTGTGTGTGTGTGTGTGTGAGTGTTTCAAATTCTATTTTGAATTGTCGTAAGTAACATCTTACTGGCCCCCTCATTGGCTAATCATGTAAATAAAATCTGATGTGTTTTTTTATATTTGTTTCAAAGTCATGTTATTTTACCTTTTACAAAATTTCAGATATATATCACAAAGTCTGGCTTGTGTAATTTCTACTTTAGGAATTTATTGAGATTTTATTTTTGCCTAATAAATGGATAGTTTAGGGGTTATGATTTTTCCACCATAACATGGTGTTTCCCTCTAAGATCCAGGACATGTAACATTATGTGCTCCTCCAAAAACTCTTTAACATCCTGATTAAACAACTTCAAACAACTTCAAGGGATGTACAGATGAAAAACAAAGCTCCTAAGAGGCACCTGAGGTTTGTGCATTCAAGTAGAGCTATGCAGGGGAGTCCTAGACCTTTACTTTGGCAAACAGTTCTGCTCGGAACCATCCAGTCTTGCCCTGCATCACTGTTTTGAGCTGACTGCGGACATGGGTGACTTCTTCAATATCAATCAGCAGGTCCATCCATTGTCTACCTGAGTCACTGTCTAATGTCCCATGAGCACAAAGCCCTCCAAGTGATGTCTCTGTTTCCTATTTCTAAGCAATTTTTTTTAAACAAAAATTGTTCACATCCAGTAGATTTTTACCTTTTTTGTATCATTTTTCTATTTTTACACCTCTCATATCTTTTGAGTGAAACACACTTCCCAATAACCATCCCACCCTTGCTGTCAATCCTAACCACTCAGAAAAAAAGACAATGAGCTCATAACTTACAGAAATAACACTCAGAAGAGTGCTTGATCCTTTCTAGAGCCAATTGATTATATTCACAAAGTAACCAGAAAATTTCTCACAGTAGGAATATGTCAATGTCACAGCCAGGCAGAGGAAGTGAAACTCAACCAGAGTGATGAACAGACATCTGGATCCTCCCAGAAGATGAACAGCACACCAGTGTTATGCTTCTAGGCAGCATCATGGTACATTAGATGAATACCTCTCCTGAGTGGACAAGACTGGGCATGAGTTGGGTGAAGAAGAAATGGCTGACATTAGATCATTTTCTGGGAGTAGGCTTTAACGTGGAGTGGGATGAGAGCAAGAGGGCATCTTGTAGTTGGCAGAAAGTATTTGTACTGTGTAAATGTGTGCTTTAATGTCTGTCAAAGCAGAAGGGAGAGAAGAGCCTTAGGGGAACCTGGGTCGGCTATAGGGCAGACTTCCCTGGACCTGAGCACAGACCAGATGCTGGGAAGTCCTCATGCTTTCCTCCTGGAATGGGAGCATATATAGGATATTAAAAAAAAAAAAAAAAAAAAAAAAACACCAAACCTGAGGATATAAGCATCTATATTTGTCCTTGTGATTTATGCCTGCAGGACACACTCACTACATACAACTTTATCTCACAGGGCTGTAGTCTGAGTCTCTCTGTTTTGTGAGCTCAGTGCCCAGCCCCTTAACATGTTTTTCCCCAACTCTGAATTGTTTCATCTGCTTCCCACCAAGTGCTAGGGACTTGCAGGTGTTAACTGAGTGGTTGTGTAGGCACCAGGTTAAGGTGGAGCATGTTGATTAGAATCTGGTTGGCTAAAATACTTGTCGGCAGTTCCTCTCTTAACTCCTCTTAACTCCTGTGTGTCAATGGAAAACAAGCTCATTGCCAAATCAGAGTCAGTAGGAGAGCACTAATGAACTTCCAGCAATCATGCCACTTATGTCAGGACTGTTAATTGGAGCCAAAGTTTGTTTGCTTTGATTTCTAGCCAGCTTTCAAAAACACACACACTCACGTGCACACACACACACACACACACACACACACACACATTTGGCAACATCTTTACTTCCTTGGTACCCACCTATTTGTGAACCTACCTTTTTACCAGCCACCTAGAGATCTTTTACTTAGTCCTAGAAGAGGTCAAGTCCCAGTATATATCCTTAGTCTTCTGACAACACAGAAGCAGATGCTAATATTCAAAACAAAGCTACAACTTATGCAAATTTTAAGGACAGAAATCTGCTTCCCTAAATGCCTCAATATGCAAAATCTGGGCACACCTAAGTAAAGAGAGTGTCTACTTGTGGCTCTGGGCAGTCATGTGCGGCTAAGTGTTTAACAACCAATTATCCAGGAGTAAAAGCCTGGTGATGATTCCAAGCTATCAAAATAAGAAGACTCAACACGGAGTTGGGGAAAAAAAGCATACATATTGTCTGTCAAAGCTGCAGCTCTATTCTGGAGCTAAGTATTAATCAACAAAACAAGGGTAACAGAATTTATGACATAATTTGGATCAGATTTGTAGTGGGGCAGAGAGGATCTAGAAGTAATTTTCACACTCAGATCTCCCAAAAATTATCTTTGGCAAAGTAAAAGGATGGTCTGGTAGCATCAGGTACACACCAGGGTGATGAGTCTACCAGGTCAGGCAATATTTATGGACTGTCTTCTCAAGAGGCACACTTAGTAAAAGATCACATTGAAAGGGGTCAACCTATGCCCTGGATGGATATATGTATACATCTCTCGAGGTTGTTTCCTGCTTATAGTTTGTCACCCAAGATTCCTCATGCAGCAGTAAAGTGGCTTTGTGAAAACTGGAAAAGACATCATGGATTATCTATTCTAGTTGCTTCAGCTCTATCAGACTCATCCCTTTCCCCCCAACTCTATTGAGGTATAATGGAAGTACTCTAAATGGTACATATTTTAAGTATACAATTTGATCAGTTTTTTACATTTATACACCTGCGAACACATCACCACAATCTCCTTTTAAAATCAAACTATTCTGTAACACCTTATGGAAAAAATTCATAGATAATACAACCACTCTACAAATATATTTTAAAAATTAGTATAATGATCTAATTATGATATGTATTTTAATTAATAAATGCTCAGGTAACAGTGAAGAAGTCAGATGGGTGTATTCATATAGAGAATTATGGGAAGACTACTGTGAACAATTACAAGCATGTTGTATTTGGGGCTCAAACACAATGAACAACTTTGCAATCTATGAGGCGATTTTTCCAGATAGTGCACAAGTCTTGTTATAGTTCCAAATAATAAAGGAAAAAAAAAAAAGTCCCCAGATTCTTGTGGTAGCTGTATAAGCCTGTGCAGAAATACTTTGTATGTAGAATGGAGTTAGGGTCTAGGCATATATAATGCTATAAACTGGCTTCCCACCTATATGACTGTAAACAGTACGTTCTAGAATCTTGCAGAATGTTAAAGAGTTATTTTGTGGGTCGATCCCAGTCATTGCAGGGCACCTAACATCCCTGATTCCCACTCTTTAAGTGCTCAGTGTCCCTACCAATTATTGTGAGATTCCAAAAATGTCCTAGGTTATGTTAGTGCTGCCACCAGGAACAGGGGCAGCACTTATATAACCTAAGACATAGTCTACAGAAACGTTTCTAGTGCTCTAGGTGTATTAGAGCCCTGGTGGCACAGTAGTTAAGAGCTCAGCTGCTAACAAAAAGATCAGAAGTTCGAATCCACCAGTCGCTCCTTGGAAACACTGTGGGGCAGTACTACTCTGTCCTATAGGATTGCTAGGAGTTGGAATTGACTGGAGAGCCACATGTTTGGTTTTGGGTTTGGTATGTGGTGTCAAATTACTTCCCGGTGTTGGATTTACTCCCTCTATAGTTTTGGATGAGTTGGAATTGACTCGATTGCAACGAGTTTGGTTTGGTTTTTTTTAGGTGTATTAGTGAAGTTGCTTTCAGTAATAAATAACATAAAGCCCTAACTCAAACAGTCTTAAACAATTGAAAAATTTATTATCTCATATATCAGCAGTCCAACAATGTCATCAGGGACCCAGGTGCCTCCTGCCTATTCTGCTGTCCTCTGGATGGCTGCAGAGTTTAGGGAGCTCATCCGGAGACAATACTCCAAGGAGACGGTCCCTTCGCAGGCCCCCATCTCAGGGGGAAGGGGGCCATCATGGCTGGTTAGAAGATGATGCCGCCATGGGAGGGCTGGCTACCTGGATACAACTGGGATTCTGTAAGGAGGGAAAGAGGGAAATTTTGGAAGTTGGTTGGGCAAGCAACAGTGCCCAGTACATTGAGAGACAAGTAGAATGTGAAATATCTGATTAGCCTTGGGGTTAGGATAGAAGATGGAGGTGAATAAAAGTGCAGAGATGAGGCTCCTAAGATCTCTGTAAACTTTTATGTTTTTATGGTGTCAACAGAAGAGGCCAGTGACAAAAGGAAACAACTTGACTCTGATGGCTACGTCTTCCACCATGCCCCCACCCAATGATCACGCTCTGAAGCATAGGTGAGGATGTTGGGGCCTTGCTGCTACCGCATAAGTCTATGGCACTGTAAACTGTGCTTCTGCGCATGCTTGCTTATTGGCCGAGTGCCCTTGAGCCATTATCTGGAGGGTGGGCTGAGTTCCTGTGACATTTTGTGCCCAGTTCTTACCAGTGACTATCACATGTTAAATGCTTAGTATTATATGAACCAAACTAAAGTGTAACTCTGTCTCTGTCTGGTCTACCACCTACCATTTCAGCTACTTGTCAGCTCACACAACCCACACTGCCAGCCACAGCTCACCCACCTACATCGCCTCCCCTTTCTCATCCTCCTCCCTCTCCTTGTCGTTGTTGTTAGTTGCCAGAAGTTGGCTCTGCATATGACCCTGCATATAACAGAAGAAAACATTGCCCAGTCCTATGCCATCTTCACGATCGTTATGTTTGAGCCCATTGTTGCAGTTACCGTGTCAACCCATCTCATTGAGGTTCTTCCTCTTTTTCACTGACCCTCTACTTTACCAAACATGGTGTCCTTTTCTAGTGATTGGTCTTTCCTGATTATGTGTCCAAAGTAAGCAAGTGGAAGTGTTGCCATCCTTGCTTCTAAGAATCATTCTGGCTGTACTCCTTCTAAGACTGATTTGTTCCCTCTCCATACAAAAGCCATTATGATTCCTCTTGGGAAAGCTTGGGGGAAAATATTGACTTTCTGAACTAACTGCAGGATACCTTTCTTGGAGAGAACTGACTTTGCTTAGGAATATATAAGTGGGCATGTTTGTTTATGAATTTGAGGTCATGGACACTAAGGGATGGGAAATGACAATGAGATGGAGAAACTGATTTGTACTAGAAAAGAACAGGAGCATCATGGGTGGAGAACAACAACAACAGGCAAAGAGAGATGTGAGGAGATGTTAGAAGAGCTCATTCCAATTGTGTTGGGAGACCAGAGATGGCACGGGGAAAGTCAACCAGTGAGAAGTCACTGGAGCAGATATGGAAGAGGGATGCCCGCCTTCCATTTTGAGTCATTTGCTATGCTGTGTCGTGTACACACCACTGCCTTCGTCCTTAATCATGAGTAAAGGCTGTATACCCACTGACTTGAGTGAGTGGAGTGTGATGAAATCAAAGGAAATCGATGTTTGGGTTGATATCAGGTAGAGAGAAGGAAACAGTTGGAGGTGGTGAGATATGAGTGAGACCATGTGGTCAGCAGGAACAGGAAATTAGAAGGAGAGGTGGCCCTGAGGATGTTACCCTCAGGGAGTTGGCACTGGAGTTCTCACAGGATGTGGGAAGAAGTCTTAGGCAATTCTATTTGAATCCTGAAGGACCTGGTGGCCCCAGCTGACTCCTATGTTACACAATCTCTCTCCTTCACACTTTTGGCCAAACATTGACAGAAGGGATAAAGAAACCCAGAATCTTGATGAACCACAGATGAATGTCACTGTAGATGCAAAGTGACATGTGATAAACAATTGGAACTTCATTCACATCCAGTCCCTAGTATTTATGATGTTAGACACTGTGCCACTTACCAGGAATCTAAAGAGGAGTGTCTTCTAGTCCCCTCATTGAAGGAGGTCTCACATTGGACCACCCATCCCTACCCCGCACATTTCTGAACAAGGCATGTCCCCACATATCTTTGTCATAAACAGTCTGCCATTTTGTTGTGTGGTGACTGGTGGTGCTGGCCTGGTCTTAGAAGTCTGAAAATTTACCTGGAGGAAGAGAGGTTTGAGCTGAGACCCAAAGGATGTGTTGGTGTTCACTGGGCAAAGTAAAGAGAGGAGTATAAACTGGTTTGATGAGTAACAAGCATTCATCAAGTCCTGCCAGCTCTGCCTGGCTCTACCTCTGCTATGCTTAGATCAGAGTTGAGATATTCTGTAAAGTAGAATGATCTGCAATACGACATGGATACCAGAGGGTTACACCTTTCGCTCCTTGCTGAGAACCCTGGGCAATTGAGTGTGTGCACATGCAAGGGAACATGGCCTTCTTTTCTTCTCTCCAGAGGAGAAAACCCTAATATATAGGTATGAACCTTACCCCCTATTTTTCCTTATATAAAGAATGAGGATCTGGTGGGGAGGATGAACAGCAGATGCTCTTATAATTACATGTGTGGGAGATTTCAGTCGCTTCTGAAGCAGCAGGCTGAGTAGTGACCCACATCTCTAGGGAATGGGTAGTGGTTCAGAACACACGCTGTACCCGAAGTCTGCTCTGCCTGATCTGAGCTATGCAGCCACCTAGCCTCTTGGGGAAACTCATTTTTTTCTGTTTCTAACAGCGCCCATCTGTCTTAGTTTCCTCAGGCTGCTGTACCAAAGTACCACACACTGGGGGGCTTGTAAGAACATAAATTTATTGTCTCGTAGTTCTGGAGTCTGGGAGCCCCAATCAGGGTGTTGGCAGTGTTGATTCCTTCAGAGGAGTCTGACGGAGTATGTTTCATGCCTGTCTCCCAGCTTCTGCTGGCAATCCTTGGTGTCCCTTGGCTTGTAGGCACGTCATTCCCATCCCTGCCCTATTTTCACATGGCCGTATTCCTTCCATGTGTCTTTCTGTGTCTCTTCTCTCTTTTATAAGGACAGTAATTAAATTGTATTAGGACCCACCCTACTCCAGCAAGAACTTGAGTTAACTAATAACTTCTTCAAAAACTCTGTTTTCAAACAAGGTCACGCTCAGGGTACAGGCGTTAGGACTTCAACATAAATTTTGGGGGGGACACAATTCAGGCCATAACCCTGTCTGATAATACTGCCTTGTAGAATGCTGTAAGTATGAAATAACTTAAAAGGTGAAGCATTTTAGAGCAGCGATTAAACAGTGCTCAGTAAACGTTAGCAATTGTTACTATTTTCACCAATGGAAGGGGCGGTCAAATGTCTTCTTTAACCCCCCGTCACAGAGGGGTGAGTACATTAAGCATCTGCTTTATGCCCTGGATCCAAAAAAAAAAAAGAGTCCCCTTTCTCTTACTAATTCTCTATCACTGTGTGGAGCATATAAATGCCAGGTGGTTTCTTGTGCAAGGGGATGAATGAAGGGCTGCCAGAAAAACTCAAACTGTCCCTGTGAAAGCGCAGGCTGACAAGCCCTCCAGGGCACCTGTAAATCTGTAAATGCATGTATCGGAGCAAGCAGCGACATAAGAAACTGAGATTTGGGTTGTAGTCCTGGTCCTTCAGAGCCTCTGTGTTCTCAGCTCTAAAATGGGTATAATTTGCTCTGTTCTTGTCCGTGCAATTCAGATGGAAAGGTATAAACCAAAGTGCTTATATGTGTAATCCGTTCTATAGGTACAAATGATTCCTGCATTCTCTTCCCATTGGTGCTGTTTTATTAGAAAGCAATCATTTCTCCAAAAATTGTCAAACCACTCTGGAGATTGTATTTCACAGGTGGCTGAAATAATTTCTGTATGATTGTTGAGCGTTTGGGGGATGAAAGGTAGTTTATAAATGTAATATACTGTTGTTGTTGTCCACAGCGATTGACAGTCTTAAGCTGCCACGAGCCAAAAGTGAGACAGCTGGTCTTGGGTGTGCTATAAAGATTTCTGGAGCAGAGGGGAACATGAAACCACAGCCTTATAATGATGCAGCTTTCTTTCCCAGTGGCCCTAAGACCACTCCTGTTAGGGTAAGTGAAAGGAGCACTTGAAGAAGCAGCGCTTAGGTACAGTTTCACCATAAAGGGTCCCTGGTGTAGACTTAGCTTACATCTTTCAAACCAGCCACTTTGAATGGTTCTGTCATTAGGAAAGAATTTATTGGCTTTACATTTAATGTAAGCTAATAATTTCTAGAGGATTTTTGAGCAGCAAATAATAAGTTTAAGCAGCCTCCTGAGAAGTCTGAATGACGTACAAGTCCAAAAGCACCCAAGAGCCACATGTCTGCCATCCCTGAGAGCACAGCGCCTGTTGTGTGACTTAGTTAACTGTTTGTCTTCAGAACACTAACACCACCACTTCCTATATGTGCTTGTACTCTATTTCTCATTTCTCCAGGGGTGATTCTCATTTCAGTGTCCACTGTAGAGAAAGTCCTGTGTTCTGTTTCTGTGTGTAGAAGAGATAAACCAGTTGCTGTTGAGTCGATTCCAACTCATAGTGGCCCCACATGTGTTGGAGTAGAACTGCGCTCCACAGGGTTTTCAATGGCTGATTTTTCGGAAGTAGATGGCCAGTACTTTCTTCTGAGGTACGTTGGGTGGACTCAAACCTCCAACCTTTTGGTTAGTAACTGAATTCGTTAGCTGTTTGCACCACCTAGGGACTCCAAGAAGAAGATAGAGATTGACAGGGGAGAGTGCTTTTGATGGGTGCAGATATGGTACAGAGAAACACTCTACTTCAAATCACAACAGTGTGCAGTGAAATGGGGCAGGGATTCTTCAGCAGGAACCTGAAAGCTTGTTATTTAAAAACTTTTCTGATACTAAACCATTTTGAGTTCGACTTCAGTGGCACGAGGACAAACCACAACCTTACAACACTGCTAAGGCAGCTCTCATTTTTATCGCCCTGCAAGTAGAACGTTGAGAATGGCGGAGGCTTAGGGGGTAAGGCACGCCTAGGGGCAATCTCTAAGTTTGGGCCCCTACCCCAGCCTCTTCAACCGGGCAGGGGATGATTCGCCTGCCAACCTCTTCTAGTGCCCCCTTGGACTTGTGCCTGGGGACAAATGCCCCCAATAATACCCTCTCAGTAGGCGTCTGGAGGATGGCAGATAATAGTGGCAGCCAACTGCACGGACAGTGTCTATCAGGAACACCTTTCTGGGTCAGGATTCCATAGGAAGGCCAGTCGTCAAAGCCAGCTGTTTGGTAGTCCTGGCAGGAAGTGGTGGCATGCACACTTGTAGGCCTGCAGTGCCCATGGCTGATCTCCACTGTCTTTCTGCAGTGAACAGTGTGAAGGGGCGCAGCTCATTGTCCTTGGGGGTGCTGGCAACTTCCCTCAGTCTCCTCCATGCTGACTCTTATCAGTCCCTCTTGGGAGTTCAGGAATACACCAACACTTTTATAGTTTACATGCTGACACTTAAATAAAAATTGTCTAAAATTTGGCTATTGCCAAGTTGTCCCAAAGAAATTGTCTTGAGCAAGGGAAAAGTATTTGTCACTCTTACTAGGGGGAGTTTTCTCCAAAGTAAACAGGAGTGTCCTTCCAAAAATAACCAATCTGCCCACTGGGTCACACCAATTTACAGTCAGTTGGAGCCATAAAGAGCTAGGACTTCAGCCAGCAAGACTGCAGAGGGGGCATTTCACCAACAATGCCCCTTGTTCATGCTATCTGGAGAAGGCTTTTGGAGAAAGGACCCAGCTGCCCAGAGAAGTCAAGAAAGCGAGTGACTCAGTGCAGGTACCGTTCCAGGAGGGCCATTGCCGCTCCTTTGGCTCGGTGCTGTCATCCTGCTGTAGGACCGGGTTTCTGGGTGGTTCACAAAGGCAGCCCCCACAACGCGGTCTGCTGCGTGGAGGAGTAGGGTGTGCAGCAAGGGTGGACTCTTTTGGGGGACTTAAAAACATCCAGAAATTATTTTCTGAAACATAGCTTTAATGTTCCGTGTTTTTATGATCTTGAATTGCCTTGGGAGCCTTTTAGGTTTAGTGACCTCCCTGAGGGCGTTTAGAGGCAGTATTCACAGAACTGGTGGCTAGCAGTCAGAATGCTTACACATCGGCAGTGCCCATATGGGCTGGTACCTCCCATGGCCACCAGCATTGTGAAACATGGCACAGGAGTGGTAGACCAGAAGAAAAGAGGAAAAGGCACCAACGTGAATGGAAAGTCTTCTCAATGCCAGGCGCTTTGCCACAGGCCTTACCTGTATTATTAAGGTCTTATGAAGCAAGGTTACTGTAAGGAAGTGTGGCTCAGAAAAACTAAATAACTTTTTCAAGGACACTTAGTTTATGGGTGTGTGTGAGCCTGTGTCTCCTCATTCCCACAGACCACTTCATTCCATTACAGCGTGTTGCAGAGGCAGTTCAGATCCTCAACTGTATTTGTATTTTTGGTCTTCCAGCTAGAACAAGGAGTGCTAACTATAGAAAAATTTTACCTAGATTGTTTCAATAAGAAATAAACATTAAGAAAGGTAGAGGGGGAAAAAAAGGGTACAGGAAACATTTCTTTGAAAGTTTTAGCATCGTTTATACGTTCATGTAGTGATAAGATAATGGATTTATGTGAAAACCTAAGTGTATTTATAGAGGTTCATAAATATTTTACCATCCTATGAAGTCAGGTATTAACACATCCATTTATTAGATGGGGAAACTGAGGCTCAAAGACATTAAGAAATTTCCCTAGGACCGTAAATGAAGAAAGAACTAGGACTAGAACCAGATCTTCTGAGAGTTTAGTTCTTTCTGTAGCAACCCACAGCCTTTGAGTAGATCAGGATAACCTATTTTGAAATTCAGATTACTCAAAAAGATAGCCATCAGCAGTTAAACTATACTTTTTTAAAAAGACTTTTAAAAAATGTACTTAAAAAAAAATAATACCTGGCAAATTACATTTCAAAATGCCAAACTCTTTCCAGATAAAGTCTATGTTGGGTCCCTGATCCTCTGAATAACCTTTGCAATGTTAAATCTGCAATAAAATTTAAGCTATTGATCATTAGGGAGTGGGAGAGTGGTGAAGAAAAGTTTTAGGCAAGAAGCCAGAAAACTATTGTCATACTGGAAAAATAAAATGGCGAAGTCTTATGCTGTGCACCAACTGACTGCGTTGCTTTGAAGAGTTTTCTCTTGTTTGATCTCTGCTCAGTACTATAAGAGGTAAGAGAAGTCCTCTGAATGGAGCATAGTTCAAGTTCTTGGGGCATTAGTTTAGAAACAGGCTGTGATAGATATCTAACTGAACTGAAGAACCCTGATTGTCCCAACCAGGAACCAAGAAAATGATTTTAATGTGTGAAATCCAGACTGAACCGATTTCCCAGAAGACTTCAAGATGAAGGGCCTGGGGTGGGGGTGGGGGACTTAATAACAGCATCATGGTGAAGCTGGAGGGGAAGGAAGGTGGGAGGAAACAGTGCTAAGGAGTGATTAATGACAGTGGTATCCAGACGTTTTTATTCTCTAAGTGTGGGTCCCAGCCTCATATTTGTAAAAAGAGAGATTAACAATAGCAGTCACACTTGTGCTTGAGTTGGTGCAGGTCTCTGAGCCCCAAGCCTATGTCCCCACTGCCTCCCTGGAATTTTATCTGGAAGACCGCAGAGCTGCTCAGTTTCAATGTGCTCAAAACTTAATTCTGGGTTTTCCCTAGGAAGCTCATGATCCCAGCAGATAGCATCCCTGCCATGGGTACAAGTGATCCCAGGAATCCTCTTCTGCTCGTCCCTCTTCCTCACTGCTACACATCCCCACAGCCCTCGGGCCACCAAGCCCACTGCGCCCCCTCTCCGTAACACCTTGTAGTCTAAGCCATCAGAATCTGACTCTTGGACCACCTGGTCAGCCTGTGTCCTCTGAAGCCCATGTCAGTTGATTTCCTGTCTGCACCCACAGTGACCTTGTGTGAAATGAAGCATGGCATATTATCACTCTGCTTAGCATCAAAAACCAAACCAAACCAAACCCGTTGCCACTGGAGTCAGTTCTGACTCATAGCAACCCTATAGGATAAAGGAGAACTGCCCTCTGGAGTTTCCAAGGAGTAGCTGGTGGATTTGAGCTGCTGGCCTTAAGATTAGCAGCCAAGCTCTTAACCCCTACACCACCAGTGCTCCATGTCCACATAGCAGGTCGTTAATATGGCCTCCAAGACCCTGGTGTGGGTGAGTCCCTCCCATTTCTCTAGAATCATCTCACGCCATGCTTTTCCCCCTTGCTTTCTCTATCTCAGCCACACAGGAGGTCTTCCGAGTCACCATGGCAGGCCAACCCCAGCTTCCCCCTCAAAAGCAGGGCTGCTTTTCTAGATTGTTCTCTCTGCCCCTATATACTTACTTCCTTCTAGCTTTGCTTAATTAACTTCTGCCCCTTCTTGTCCTTCAGGCCCCAGCTCGCCTGCTGCTTCCTCAGGAACTCTTCCCTTCCCTTCCTTATTAGCTCCGGGTACCTCTCCTTTGAAGCCCTTTTTACAATTGTGGCTTGACATTTATCTGTGTGATTGTATGACTAATGACTGTCTTTGACAAGGCAGGGGCAGTGTCTGGTTTTGTGTTCTGTATTTTTGGATTATAAGAATAAACAATAAGTGAAACTCTGAGTAGGAAATTGCTAATGGCCTGTTAGTGGCCACCACGCCTAGGGAAAGCCTGCCTGTCTGTCCCCTGCCTGTCACCTGTGGCTGTTTGCTGTAATTCAGACAAGATAAATAGGAAGATGGTTGTGCTAAGAATGTCTTTGCAAATGCAAACCTAAAAGATTCTCTTAAAAAGCCACTCCAGCAAATGGGTCTGGGATAACTTTGATTAAATTTGATAAAGCAGAAACTAATTTTGAAAACGTTTAACCTGAATTTCCCCATTTTCATCATTTTAAGGAGAAGATGAAGACAGGAGTGCATCCTGCATATGGCAACGTCCTGTCACCCTGGGTGTTTGGCTGTCTCTGTACATTTCCATCTGACCTGGGAACTCTCTGAGACACAGCATTCTCACAAGCATGAGGTCTGCCAGGCTTGAGGAGTACACTGGACAGTAAAAAAAAAAAAAAAAAATTACCAGCTCTGAATTGTCTTGAAGCTCAAGGTGACCCCACGTCTTGCCATCATGTTGTCTCAGTGGGTTCCCCACAGTCTTTGCTGTTTTTCACCAAGGAGCTTTACATTGCAAACCTGAGCTTCAGTGAAGAAGCTGAGCTAATTAAACCAGTCAGTCAGCAAGCCTACAGTTTTCCCAGCTTGTTAGAGACGAAAGTTAATCTCCACTTAGATGTGTACTAAGAGGAAGTCTGAGTTTTGGGTAAACCTCCTTGATTTGTGTGTATTTGCTGGGGCTTCACTCTCTGTATCTACACTGACATTCTTAAGTTACACAAAACCTACAAAGTCCGTGGAACCTGAAGTGACTGCATGCCCCTGCTGGGGAGTTGGATGACACTGTAAATCAACTGCTCAGGCTCTGAGGAACAACTGACCTCTTGGACTTTTGATTTTCAGAACATAATTCAGTCTCAACTCAGGGTTCATCTTTGTGTGTTCTTCCCAGGAAAGAGTGAAGAATGTCCTGAGAGTTTTCTGATGACAGTTTATTAACATTCTTAAATCATCTCAAAAGGGAAACATGACCTGAATAAGACAGTGACCGTCAGAATAAACCCTGGTGCTCTGAACTAAGCAGTTCATTGCAACTTAGGCTGCAAAAAGCCGTGAAGAACCATACCTGGCTCCCACTGAACTTCAGTCATGGACTCATGGCCCTGAATAAGAAGTATATTGTACTTCAGAAGCATGTCTGTGCATTCACCATTCAATATTCAGAGTGCGCAGAAACTAGAGGCCAGCTTTCAGCAGCTGAAGCAGAAATTTCAACAATTTTCCTGTGGGTTAGGGTCATTCTGAATTAGCAGTTTAGTTAGACAGCCAATTTGGACAATCCAGACCCCTGAGTGGTGTCTTAGATCTGATTTATTTGCTTTGGCTGCCTAGGTAGTTCTAAGTCACTGGACAAAGCTGATGGAGAAAATGGGAGATTCCCTCCTGTGTGCATGTCTCCTTTCTGGGCAAGTATTTAAATGTGAGGTGGTAAAAATGTGCCTTTCCTGTGATTGAAGAAATGACTTTAGAAGCTAACATTGTTCCCCTTCATTCTTGAAAGCCAGACGGCAATGGGAACCTTGTGAGCTCTGGAAAGCCCCTGCTGGCAATTGTGGGATAACATGCTTAACTGACAAAAAGGCCCTTAGCTGAATTCTCATCTTTGTAGAACTTGTCAGAAGCTTTCAGTTTTCAAGCCAAAAAACTGCCAGAGTGAAGATCAATGACAAAACGACTGGGGGGCGGGGCTCGCTGGCTACACAACAGTGCACAGGTAACAAACGCTGGGTAGGCAGAGGGCAGCTGACCTGTGACAAGTACTCAGTAAGAGGGGTTCTCAGGCCAGAAGTCCCCTTCACGTGGGCCTTCCTCAGAGGCTCAGGTACTGTTTGTCTCTGCTTTGTGCAACCAAACAGAAGATGCTCAAAGTGTATTTCCAATTCAAGTCCTTTTTCTTTGGGTCAGTCACAAATCATCATCAATAACAACAATGATAAGGCACACGCACACATGCCACAAAAGACATGAGTAGCATTATAGTGAAACCAGAAGTTGTAAGTTTTCTGACATGAAACTGTTACAGAGTATGTCCCATGCTGCAGCCCAGGGACACCTCCCTGCTTCTGAAGGGCCAGGTCCAAGGAGGACGCTGGGGAATGGCGGAGGAGCTGATGCAACTCTGTCAATTTGGGGATTTACTCTTGGTTCTGATCACCTAGAAAAGAGGTTGGAATTGGGCTAAAGAAACTTTTTGAATGTCTGCATATTTCCCTTAAGTGTGGAATCTTTATCAGTATAAATATGAGAAACCAGTTGCTACCAATCCCATGTGTGCAGACTAGAACTGTGCTCCAGAGGGTGTTTGATGGCTGAGTTTTTGGAAGTAGATTACCAAGCCTTTCTTCTGAGGTGCCTCCATGTGGACTTGAACAGCCGACCTTTTAATTAACAGCTAAATGCTTAACCATTTGCACTCCCCTTCTCACTGCCCCCCCAAGGGACCCTGCACATCTCTACGTTCCCAGAAATTGATGGCTTCCTGCCCTTAAAAAAAAAAAAAAAATTTTTTTTTCATGGCATATGTAAAATTTTAATCTGCTAATTTTTTCAAAAGGATGGTTTAACTCAGCATTGGTATGTAGGGCACTTTAGATAAAGGTCTTTCAGTGTCTCTGTGACTAACCATCACCACGTCATTTTCATATTGTTTAAGCCTCTGTCATCCAGAAAGGCACTACCACCCGCTGGTACCACAGGCACCAAAACCGGGGATGCAGCTGAGCACTGTCAGGCTGTGTCTCTCCCGCTGCCACATGGCGAACCTCACTGCACACTTGCTTATTACAAAACTTAGAAAATATTGTAAACATCTTTCAGAGCCAAGCTTCCCCCGATTCAGCGACTAACGCTATGTGAGTGGACTGTTAGTTTATAAAGCCATAAGTCACATTTAATCACTAGCAAGAATGCAAGTTCTACTTTCAGGGCCAACCCTGTTTTCTGTTTGTGACAGGATTTTTTAAATTGCTGGTGAAAACTGCTATGGCGCAGATGGAAAATCACGAGACAAGCACCGACTATTTCACTTTGTGGTGATTATTTTGTCCTCTTTTGTCTTTTTTTTAAAAAGCGATGTTTTTTTAAATAGAAAACTGTATTTTTATCTGCCGTGTCTTGGCTACACACAAGGTGTAAAACAAGCCATGTAATCTCAAGGACTGTATCTATTGAAATAGGCGAGAGTGAGTAGGTTGATGTTTATGTCCATGGCTTAATCGCCCCAGGCACTGCTATGGCCGTGACCCTTGTGATTCAAGGGGAAGAAAGGCCCTGGCAGGCTTGGATGCCCAACATCCAACACCGCAGCCCCAGTGCTAGGAGCATGCTCAACACAACGCAAGAATCCTGGCATTTTTGCACAGTCTGAAGACTGAAGCTCCGCATCCTGCGAGGTAGTTCCAGCTACATATGTCACCCAGATGAACTGCGGCACTTTGCTACCCGTTCTGGGCAAGCCATTAAATAAAAATAATAAAAAAAAACAAAGTCTGATATCCACAGAGTTAACTGGAAAAGCAATTAAAATAGGCTCTACTGGAGTCTCTCAAAGATGCAAAAGGGGGTTCTAGTCATTCAAAAACAAAACATAAAAGCATGTAAGGCTCAAGGGAATTCTCTCCCATTGACTGTAACTGGATAAGAAAATTGCAGGTCTGTATCGCCTCTGTGTTTCATGTAGTGAAAACTCACTCTTCCCAAATTGTTATATTTAAGCATGGTTTGAGAGCTTGGGGTTGGAAAGTAGCAACTATACATCCAGCATGACTTTGCTCTTCTAGTTTACTGTATCTCAGAGACTTGTTCCCCACACTTCCACTGAGACACTTCCTGGTAGTTCTCCCCAGACCCCTGGCATGTGGAGGCCCAGGTGGTTTTGGTGACTAGGCAGAGCTGTCCACTGGGAATGGAGGGAGGTGGCTGAAAGTTGGACAAAGATCCTCTGGGGTCCTCAGATATACTCATGCACACAATTAGAGTAGCCCTCCTGCTAGCTGTTTGGCAACAATTCCTTTGTTCTTTCTACAACTCCCCTCCATTTGTTTTAGTTGTGTGACATTCCTTCTTTCCTCCTTCCTATTCAAAGTTTTCAACATGATATGTTCATCATTTAAGTTAACATGCATAAAATAAATTTCACTTTGAGACGTCATCTAAGATACCCTGAATATCAGTTGGGAATGTGTTTGGCTGGATGTAATAAAAAACCTAAGAATGTTTAAATAACAAGGAATTTATTTGACTTGGGTAATAAGAAATATTAGTGTAGGTGGAACAGGGCTGACATGGCAACCAAGCAATGTCATTAGACAGCCAGGCTTCATCTATCTTCCTGCTGTGCCCTCCTCTTGTTTTCACCCTCATGGTTGCAAGATGGTTGCTGCATCACCAGGCATTGTGTCTGTATTCCAGGCAGGAAGAAAGGAGATGAATGAAAGAAAAATGGCAAAATGTTGAAAGCAGTCGGCCTACTAAGTCCTTCCTCTTTAAAAAGCTTTCTGCAGAGCTCCACCCTGAGACATCCACTTACACTCCTGGCCCAGGCTGGCTCACATGTCCACTTTGACAGCACACATTCTCTAGATTCTATGTTAGAGGACAGGGGGCTTTTTGGGTAGCTTTGTGAAGACTCTGAACACTGTTTAAGATAATCAAGAGGAAATACATGGCCATACTGAGTGGAAATGGACTTCAGGAGGGTTTCAATTAAGGGTCAAGATTACCTATGCCAGGCAGGGTGACCGGATGGCCAAGTTCTTCCGAAACAGTCCCAACTTTTGCCCATTTTCCCACCTAACTATTCATAGCATCTCCTTTCACTTTCCCCTCAACATGTTATTATGAGAAATTACACATTATTGTGAAAAAGCTGAAAGAATGTTATGGGAATACTTGTACATCTACTACTTAGATTCTAACATTAATAATTTACTACAGTTGCCTTATCACAAGTCTCTCTATCCATCAATCCATCTTGTTTTAAAAATACATTTCAGAGTAAATTATAGACATCATGCTTCCTCATAACTACATCGTTAATCAGAGGTCTATATTTGTCTATAGTTTTTTCTTTTGCAGGAAAATTAACGTAGAATGAAATGCCAGATCTTAAGTGTACCTTTGCTACATTTTGACAAATGTATAACCCAAGTCCTTATCGAGATACAAAACATAACCGTCACCCCAGAAACTTTTCTCATGCCATCCCTCCTTCCTCCGCCCAGGCAGCCACTGTCCTGATTTTTGTTGATCTAGATTATTTTACCTGTTCTAGAACTTCATATAGACGGAATCACACGGTAGATACCCTTTCTGCTAAGTCGTCTGTCTCGCAGCATAAAGTTTTTGGGAATCGACAGCTTGTTGTATGAATCAGGGCAGAAGCTTACGTTTTCATGCTTCAGTAAGAGCCAAACTGAACTCTGGATCCCAACTGAGTCAGAATCACCTATTTTTGAGACCAACTTAAAAAAGAAAATCTTTACAGAAAGCAAAGACCATTAAAATGATCCAAGAAATGCTACATGCCTCTATAGCAAAGAACGTTAAACTCTTAGAAATAAAGATATGTTTAGTTCTTTACTTCATAAAAAGGAATGTGGGTTTTCGAACTTCTAAATGGCACATTTTAAATTTAACGTCTCTCTAAGAGATATAAATTAGCAGCAGCAAAGTCTTATGGCCCTTTGAATACTTCAGCCTGTGAATTGTAAATTAAAGTTTGTTTAGTCATTTGGTGGGGTTTAACCATACTAGAAAGAGCTGTAAATATTTTATGGTATCTAAATGTACTTGTGACTATGGGCAAGTTCCCGTCCCCTGACACACTTTAGTACGAGTGAGAGAGGGAAGGACTGAGAATGCACATAAAAATATTCCCAGTTAACAGAAGTCTAAATGAATTAAAAAAAATAAAGGACACACATGTTTGCATTTAGACATGGTACATGGCCAAATTCTTCATGAAGACTGCCTTATTACTTTTACTCTAAGCAGTGCTCTAAAAGTTAACCATTTGACAAGGGAAATTTCCCCTGCCTTCTCTCCTTTCCCTACAGTATATATTAAAATAATTGCTTTATTTTAACAAGGGGGATGGTGTTTCCCTCAACCGTCCTCCTGACCCCCAGCTTGAACTTTAACTCCAAGGATCTTTGCTGACAGATAATTGCAGTACCAATATGATTTAATGCACTTTGGCTCTTGGACATCAATTATTCTTTGTCTTTGCAACATTTTTAACTCTCAAAGGGTCAGATTCCCATCCTATGTAATTCCTGGAGAGATGCATAAAACTAAAATTTGGCCTAGAGTTTCCTTATCATTTATAATTTTCACAATACTTTCAAAATCACAAAACTGTCTAGTGTTTCAGGGATGAGCTATTTGCCATTGTTCACAAATATAAGTTCTCTAAAGAGCAATATAAAGGATGTCAATAGGATTGAACCTGTCCCAGGGAGATTTTAAATAAAACCCCTGCTATAACCTCATTCCAGCCCCACCTTTACAAAACCTCATTTCTTCAACTTCTTCTAAAAGATTCCTCATGATTAAAGTCAATGCTCATGAAAAGTGGTACTGAGACAAGGGCCTGGCATTGCTGTTGTGTGGACAGCTGGGGAGATGAGCCATGCACTGAACTCAGTGCCCCATCCTTCAGGGTTCAAATAAGTTTCTCCTCCTGAGAAGTGACCCCTGACATGTCTCTTCCCCTGGTGTGTCCCTGTTTTTGAGTTCTTATAGCAGCACTGAATTCTATGTGGTTAGTGCAGCTTTTTATTTTTTTAGGCTGCTTTGTCTCCCCAGCTTTATTGTGATCCTTTAACACAGGGACCATGTACTGTTCTTTATTAGTATATCATATTATGTTCATATTTGTTATAATATATTTTATGGGCTTAGAGTATTTTCTGAGTCTCAGAGCCTTGTAAAATGCAGAGAGTTGGGGGGAATAAATCAAATCATTAAGGTACTTCCAGTTCCCTAAGTTCACTATGTAATTTTAATATTACTTAAGAGAACTTTCAGAACATAATCCTAATCTCCACGATAGCCCTCACTGGTTTCAGTAGTTTACTTTTCATCAACAGAACATGGGTTAATATCAGCATTAATTCTCCCCTCCTGTGACCTCTCCTCCTACCATTCATTCATTAGAAACTCTGCTCCCAAGTTAGCAAGCCTGAGGGTCAGCTTGGCCTTTGAGTATTAAATGGATACGAACACTGATTGCCTGGGTTCACATTCTCGAGCTATCTACTTTCAAATTGGAAAAACCACTTAGCCTGTCTGTGGTTCAGCTCCCTTATCTGTAAAATGGGGGTAATAATACCTACCTCATGGGATTATTATAAAAATTAAATGAATCGATATTTGTAAAGTGCTGTCTTGTGAAAAACCCTACATAAAGATTTGTTAAAAAGTAACTCTCCTGCTAACAGGCAAGAGGAACCGCTGGTACGCCTCATGCTTTGTGGGTGTGTGGGAATAAAGATAAGAAGGAAACTCTAAGAGAAGGTGGTACGTCTGTGTGGGGGCTGTCTGGTGGTATGACTTTTGGAACTGCTCGCCTTTCCAAATACCCTCCCCTTGGCTCCCCGAGGCCTGACATTCCACAGTCAGACCAGGCTGTGCCTTTGATGTCTGCCAGGCAGGACTTTGTCCTCCATTAAAACACCTGAAGAGAGAGAACAGATGACATCTTTCCAGGCACTTCCACCCACTCTGATCCTTCTTGAGAGGGAATTTCAGTGAGTAAATTTGGAAAAGGAAACCTACCTGGGCCTAGTTTGTGGAGAATAAGAAGAAAAAAGGGAGCTTAAGAGCCTTGCCTTGGGATGGCTACACTTTCATCCGGGGTGAACCTTGGTAACAGATGGGACAGAGCCAACCGTTGCCTTCTGTAGCTTCGGTGATGGGTGGATGGGGGCTAGTTGGGGGCTCCTGGACACATCACTTAACCTTAAACTCCAGTCCCTAATTTTCCTGTCTGTAACAATGAAGGCAGTAATCAGGCCTTATTAGGTTGTAGTACAAGTTAATATGTTCAGTTACTTGGAATGTTTGGTAATGTCTCCACAGAGCAATTGCTCAAAAATGGTTCATGTTATTGTTAGTGTGAAGGCTTTTAATTAACCACCATTTCGAGATTGAATCTTAGAAGGCATATGGCATTTAAAGAAACTTTAAAATAGTTCCTTACTTCAGAATCTAGAGTTCAGAGAGGAATTTCTTCAATGGAAAAAAAAAAATTGCTAAATCATTCGCGGCAGATATTTTCAAAGGAAATTGTTAACAGCTCCCCAGTTTGTTTTCAGTAGTCCCCTAGCTCGCAGAATACAGTTGACCGTCCTTACTCTCAGTAAGTATGTTCTGTAAAGTTGTTCCAAACACTGAATTAGTGACTCGGAGCAACTGCTCCTGAGAGAAACGCAGGGTGAGGCCCCTGCTAGCCTCTGCCTTGGTCTCAGGGCACTGCTGTCCACCGCTGCCCTTCTGCTGTATATCGCTCGTTACTCCTGAAGCCACAGATTCAGCCACCTGCCCACAGCTTCGTCACCCACTGGTAACCGGAGCTGTGGCGCTAGCACCTCCCAGGCGCAGCTGGGTGTACCCTATAGCAGGGCGTTACCTCTGCACTCCCCTCCGGCAGCACACCGCAGCCTTCTTGTGCTTAGGGACGCTGGAAGGCACTTCAGCATTATGCTTGGGGCATTTTAAACAGCGAAATCACCAACAAAAACCACAAAAAAGTGTGAAAAACAAGGCACTTACATAGGCTTTAGAGCGTGAGAGTTAAGGCTAGAGGCGGCCCGTGGGTGTGGGCAGGACTCGGATTCTCACCACTCTGTGCGTGTGCACAAACGACCGCCGAAGCGCGAGATTTGGTTAGGGGATTACAAGTAAATTTTAGCAAACAGGTGAATTCACAAAAACAGAATCTGTGAATGATGAGAACTGACTGTATTTAAATTTATGCTAATTACAGAATTAGACAATCACGATTCTCTGATTCTCAGATGCTAGAACACCTCATTGAGGATGTTGAAAACACTGGTGTTTCTATCCAGTGAAATTCAAAATTCAAATATGGCAAATGAGAAAAAAGTGCAGCAAACTGGTAATGTATAAATATGAGACTTTCAAAATGACTAGGATTATATTTTGTACTTAATCCTTACTATTTAAAGGAGAATCTTGCTATCTGGGTACCCACTTCAACAAGGAACTCCAATAGCCCTTGCAAATATGTGAGATCCTTCGTGATTTCTGTATAGTGCCTTTCCAGGCAACCTCTGGTAAGGGAAAACTGGAGACTTTGCTTCCGAAGATCTGGGCTCAATCTGGCTCCACCGCTTGCTAGCTAAAGTTGCTTTACCTCTCTGGATCTCAGTTGTCTTGTCTGTAAAGTGGGCATAAAATTACCTATGCCACAAGATTATTATGAGGCTTAGAAGTCATGAATGGTTTAAATCTTTAAAATGCTATATACTAGTTATCACTGCTACCAGATAGTTGTCTCCTTTCAGGCAAAGACCACGTGTGAGCAAGGCTCCTTTATAATCCCTAGCAAAGGGTCACTCACCACCCATCTGTCAGTTTGTTATACTGTGGTAGCTTGCATGTTGCTATGATGCTGGAAGCTATGCCACCAGTATTTCAAATACCAGCAGGGTCAGCCATAGTGGACAGGTTTCCGCAAAGCTTCCAGACTAAGATAGACTAGGAAAAAAGGTCTGGCATTCTACTTCCAAAAATCTGCCAATGAAAACCCTTTGGATCACAACAGAATATTGTCCGACATAGGGCTGGAAGGTGGTCCCTCTGTGTTGGAAGGCAACAATGGACCAAGCATGCCGGTGGTCATGAGAACCTTGTGGAGCCAGGCAGCATTTGGTTCTGTTGTGCATGGGGTCACCATGAGTCAGAGCAGACTCGATGGCAGTGAACAACAATAATAGCAAGGTGCTGTGGATTCTGAAGAGTACAATGTACGTTTTATCATGAGGTGTTTTATCTTGATGCTGGGGACCCAGTTCGTTGCCAGGTAACCAAAGGCAAGCTGTGTGGTTCTGGCCCTGCAGAGTTCAAATAGAAAACTGGACACTTGAAAACACCAGCAAGCAACTTCTGGTGGAATCTGAGAGAGACCTGAGGGGCTGCCAGTCTCGCCCCTCACTCCCATGCAACTGTGAATCCTTTCTGTGAATCAAATATTTGTTTTCCTTCTGCTCTTTGAGTGCATCCTTCCCAGATTCCAGCGACGGAATGCTCTACCCTAGCCCACTCCTGCCATCGCTGCGTTTGAGGAGGCAGACAGCGTGGCCGCAGCGTGGAAGGAAGTGGGGAAAGACACTGTCTGCCGGGGCCAAACACCCTCGTAAAACACTTTGTTTGTCTGAAAGATTAGTTCAGGTCAAGTAAGTCAGTGGCAGGGCCTCCTTGCTCCTGTCAGGGAGCAACATTTCATTTCATTATTTGAATTTGGGGAGAGGAAGGAATTTCCTGTATTTGGCCTGCCACATGAGGATATTTGTTCTGATATGTTATTTTTATAAGCTGTTCCCTTGCAGCTTGCTCTCTGGCGTATGCTGTTTACTGAGGTCTATTGTTCTCTGCTGTCTTTGATAATTGATTTCAGCTTCTTATGTCAGGCCTTACTGAAAGCTCCAGGAGATGGTTTCCCCAAAGGTGCTGGAGTTATCCCTCCATGGATGGACCTACATAGCTTTCCAACCGATTTCTTTTTATTTACTTATTTTTCGTCTTTGAGTAATTTTCCACTTGATTTCTATTCACCACTTCTGTCTGTGACTGGTTAGTGTAGCTGATGGGACCGCAGTGGCAATAAGGTTATAGGGTGGCACAGTTTCAGTTTCTGAGTGAGCAGTCATACCATGGTCAGGTATAGCATCTTTAAAATGCCTAATAATCTATTAATCTACCAACCCAGCAAGTATCTGGTATTGGCACCAGGGGAAGGGGGCAAAGATTTGGTGGAATCTGTATAAATCCACCATCAGCCCTAGAAACACAGTTTCAGGAGGAAGTCCTGCAGATGTTTATATTCGCTGGCTCATATGGACAGTACATTGCTCTCAGATGGCAAACCTCACTTTCCTTGTCAAGCCCTCCTGACTCCCCTGCACCTGCCTCTCTCCACATCAGGCTGGTGTACTTACTCTTTTCCTATTTGACTCACACTTGCAGCAGTTATTTGTCTGTAGATCTGTTTTCTACTTGGGATCAGCAAATTTTTTTTTTCTGTAAAAGGACAGATAATAAATACTTTAGGCTTTGTAGAACCGTACAGTCTCTGTCGCAAAAACTCAACTCTGCCATTATTGTTGAAAGCAGCCATAGTCAGTATGTCAACAAATGGGTGAAGCTATGTTCCAATAAAACTTTATTTATGGATACTAAAATTTTAATTTCATATAAATTTTACCTGTCATAAAATATTATTTGCCTTTTGATTATTTTCCAACCATTCAAAAATGTAAAAAAAACAAAAACATTCTTAGCTTGCAGGCTGCACATAAACAGGTAGTGGGCCAGATTTGGCCCATGAACTATGGTTTATACTTACTAGAGTATAAATCCTTTGAGCCTGGGGCTTTTCATGTTCATGTATCTAGAGCCTTGGGCCATGACAAGTATTTAATAAATGTTTGTTTATTAAACAGTGGACATAATTCTGGATAGTCATGTGAGCAGATCTAAGATCCTGACCCTCCCTGCAAGAACACCGATAAAAGCAACTAGAATCTCGTGTTCAGCCCTGTGAGAAATCAGAAATGAGGAAAAGAACAGCAGCAAGGAACTGAAAATGCAATCAAGACAAGGATGAACAATATGGTAGGAAAAGCACTTCTTCCTCCACTGTCCTCACCTCTCCCCCTGCTGGTGTGGCAGAAGGAAAGCCCCAGTGGTTCAACAGCCACCTGGCATGACAACCTGGTGCACAGATCTCCGGTGCACAGGAAAGGGCCCATGATCTCTGGATCCAAAACCAAAAGCACAGATCTCCCAGGTGGACTGTTCAGAGTGCCTCTGTACCTCCTCTTCCAGTGTGGCAGGGGGATGCCTGGGAACTGTCCCACGCCACCACCTGGTACATGGACCAGGGCACAGAGAAGGCCCCTGATCTCAGGCTATGAAATTAAGAGCACAGAAATCCCAGACAGATTGTTGAGGGTACCTTTTCCAGCATGGCAGAGGGTCTACCACAGTGGCTCAGCAGCCACTCCACACCCTAGCCAACTCATGAAATATCTGCACACTTGGAAGGGCCCCTGATCTATGGCTCTAATACCACAAATCTCCTGGGTTGACTGTTCAAGGCCTTCCTGCCTTTCCCGTCCCAGCCTGCCACCCTTCCAGAGCAGGAAAGGGATTGGTAACCCAAAGACTAAAGACTGTACCTCCTCTGAGGGAGGACTGATTAGTGTGTGTTTTTGCATCTGTCTGGGAGCCTCTGAAAACCTGTAACCTTGATCTGGTTTGAGCTAGAGAAACCACAAGGAGGAAAAGGGGTTGGCAATCAAAGAGTGAAGATGATGATCTCCTAAGAGCTTCTTGCAGGAATTTGCACTGACCCTATGGTAAGGGAGGGGGAGGTGACATATGGGGGTAGGTGTGAAGCCATCAACTAATAGGTTCTTGTCAAACAGACTAGCAAATTGAAGTCAGCCAGATGCAGGGTTGGAAGAACAGAAAGGTTTATTCACAGTTTGCAAACTGGGAGGAAGGCAGTGTCTCATGACCTAAGGTGGCCAGCTCCCTGAACCAGGGCAGATTTGCTCCTTTTATAGGGAGTGACATACATATGCATGAACAGTGAGGGGAGGATCTTCAGTCTTTGGATGCTTGTGTAGTCTGCATAATTTTAGTGAATGGGTTTTTGTGCACGGCTCTAAAAATACTGTGCACAGCCCCACTGCCACCCTAGGAAGGTCGTATCTGGTAAATTCAGAGTCAGTACGCCTGTGACTCAGCCTTCTGCCAGGAGAAGAGAAGAAACCTGGGGATTCGAGGAATCATGGTGAAGTGCTGTAAAGGTTGTAACAAAAATGTAGCAAGAGTAGACTTTTCCGAAAAACAGCTATTATGGGATGGTTAATAACCCTTAATGATCCTTTCGTGACTGCCTGCTTCAGGTGTAGGAAGAAAGAAAACGAAGACAGAGAAATAAATAAGTAAATATTTAAAAACTGTTGGCATGGTGGGGGCCAGTGAGTGGGGGGGCAGACCCAAGGGCCAGTGGGAAGGGTTGAGAGGTGACACACGGGGGTAGGTGGGAGGGAGAAAGAAGAGAAAAAAAAAAGCAAAAAGGAAATGCCGGCATGGTGGGAGCCAGCGGGTAGGGGCAGGGCGAACCTGGGCGGTGGTGGGCTGGTGGCTCTCTAGCCAAGGCAGCTTGGCGGGGTCTGGAGGGAAGAGGGAGAGGTCAATGTTTGTGGCTTTTTTTTTTTTTTTTTTGTAGTGAACTATTTTGATTCCCTTCTCCTTTCCTTTTGTGTGTATTTTTTAGATAGTGGTTACCATTACAAAATCCCATGAAATTTTTGGTTGTACTTAAGCAGTCTAATTTCCTTTAGTTCTTTGCCTGTGTTTTTCTTTAGTTCTTTGAGCTTGTTTAATATCATTGTATTATATTCTTCCATTCTGCTTATTATTCAGGTTTTTATCAATAGGACTTCTCTCCCTTGAATGGGCCTTCATTTCCAGTTTCTTTGTGTGCCTTATCATTTTTAATTGAATACAAGACATCAGAAATTTACAAAGTGTCTTAGTTATCTAGTGCTGCTATAACAGAAGTACCACAAGTGATGGCTTTAACAAACAGAAATTTATTTTCTCACATTTTAGGAGGCTTGAAGTCCAAATTCAGGGTGCTTGACATCTCTCTTCCCTCATCTCTCCTTTGCTTGCTTGTTTAATCTCTTTTATTTCTCAAAAGAGGTTGACTCAAGATACACCCTACATTAATCCTGCCTCGTTAACATAACAAAGACAACCCATTCCCAAATGGGATTATAATCAGAGGCATAGAGGTCAGGATTTACAGCACATATTTTGAGGGGACATAATTCAATCCATAACACAAGATGTTGGGATTCTCAGTTCCTCCAATTATACAGTGCTTTCAACAGTTCAAATTCTGTTGATCGATTTTGTAAAGTCGAACTGTTCTTGCATGCCTGATATGAATCTCACTTGGTTGTGGTGTATTATTATTATTATTTTATATGATGCTGAATTCTATTGGCTGGAATTTTGTTGAGAATTTTTGCATCTATATTCATGAGAGATATTGGTCTGTAATTTTCCTTTCTTTCTTTCGTTCTTTTTTTTTTTTTTGTGGTATCTTTCCCTAGCTTTGGTATCATACTGGCTTCATAGAATGAATTTGGGAGCATTCCTTTCTTTTCTATATGGCATAGTGGTTAAGAGCTACAGCTGCTAACCAAAAGGTTGGCAGTTTGAATCCACCAGGCACTCCTTGGAAACCCTAGCATCCCTATGAGTTGGAATTGACTCAATGGCAACGGGTTTGGTTTTAGTTTGGTTTGGTGTAAGCTCTTTTCTGAATGTTTGGTAGAATTTTCCAGTGAAGCCATCTGGGCCAGGGCTTTTTTTGTTGTTTTTGTTGGGCTTTTTTTTTTTTTTTAATTACCTATTCAGTCTTCTCTTGTTATAGTTCTGTTCAGATTTTCTATCTCAGTTTGTGTTAGTTTAGGTAGGTAGTATCTTTCTAGAAATTTGTCCATTTCCTCTAGATTCTCAAATTTGTTGGAGTGCAATTTTTTATAGTATTCTGCTTTGATACTTTTAATATCAGTTGGGTCTGTTGTAATGTCCTCCATCTCATTTCTTCTTTGGAGTATTTGCTTCCTCTCCTGTTTTCCTGATTTGTTTGTTTTGTCAATCTTTTCAAGGAACCAACTTTTGTCTTGTTTCTTTCTATTGTTTTTCAGTTCTCTATTTCACTTATTTCTGTTCTAATCTTTATTATTTCCTTATTTCTGGTGGCTATGGTCTTCTTTTGCTGTTTTCTTTCTATTTGTTTGAGTTGTAGGGCTAAGGATTTGATTTTGGTCCATTCTTTTTTGATGTGTGCATTTAATGCTTTAAATTGACCTCTGAGCACTGCCTTTGCTGTGTCCCAAACGTTTTGGTATGATGTGTTTTCATTCTCATTTGATTCTAGGAATTTTTTTATTCCCTCTTTGATTTCTTCTGGAAACCCTTGTGGCATAGTTGTTAAGTTCTGCAACTGTTAACAAAAAGGTCAGCAGTTTGAATCCACCAGGCACTCTTTGGAAACTCTATGGGGGCAGGTCTATTCTGTCGGAATGAACTTGATGGCAAAGGATTTTTTGTTGTTGTTGTTGATTTCTTCTATTGCCCAATTGTTTTTAAGCAAGGCATTATTAAATTTCCATGTATTTGATTTTTTTTTTTTTTTACCTTGCTCTTCCTGTTATTGATTTCTGTCTTTATGTTGTTGTGATCAAGAGAATGCTTTCTATAATTTTGATGTTTTGGAATTTATTGAGGGTTGTTTTGTGGCCTAAGATGTGGCCTATTTTGGAGAATGTTCTATGTGTATTGGAAAAGGATATATACTTTGCTGCTGCAGGGTGGGGTGTTCTATATATTTGTATGAAGCCAAGATGGTTGTTTTGGCTTTTAGATCTTCTGTATCTTTGCTGAGTTTCTTGCTAGATATTCTGTCTTTTACCAAGAGTGGTGCCTACTATTATTGCAGGACCATCTAATTCTCTTTTTAGTGGGGTTTGAGTTTGTTTAATGTATTTTAGAGCCCTGTCATTGGATGCCTAGGTATTTATTAACATTATGTCTTCTTGGTGGATTTTCCCTTTAATCATTATATAATGACTTTCCTTGTCTCTTATGGTTGATTTTCACTTAAAGTCTGTTTTACCTTGTATTGCCACTGCTGCCCTTTTTTGGTATTGTTTGCTTGATGTATTTTTTCCATTCTTCACTTTTTAATATCTTTGTGTCTAAGGTGTGCCTCCTGTAGACAGCATATTGATGAGTCATTTTTTTTTTTTATCCTTTCTACCACTACCTGTCTCTTTATGGTTGTATTTAAGCCATTTACATTCAGTGTGGTTTTCCTTTGGTATGAGTTTATTGCTGTCATACAGTTGTGCTTTTTTTGTCCTGCTGACATTTGCTTTGTTCCTCTTACTTTCCTTTGCTGAGTTCCCGTTTCCTTGTTTTAAGTCTTTTATCTTTGTTTTATTATTGAGGGTTCTTAGGTTGGTGGAAACCCTGGTGGCATAGTGGTTAAGTGCTGCGGCTGCTAACCAGAGGGTCAGCAGTTCGAATCCACCAGGCACTCCTTGGAAACTCCACGAGGCAGTTCTACTCTGTCCTATAGGGTTGCTATGAGTCGGAATTGACTCGACGGAAATGGGTATGGGTTTTTTTTCTTTTCTGGTACCTAGGTTGGTATCTTGCTGATACTGTCCTGTGTCCTAGACTCCAGTTGTTGTCTGATGTTATTGATTCTCTAACTGAAGAACTCCCTTTAATATTTCTTGTAAGTTTGGTTTGGCTGTTATGAATTCCCTTAATTCCTGTTTATCTGGAAATTTCCTGATTTCATTATCATATCTGAGAGAGAGTTTTGCAGGATATATTATTCTTGGTTGGCAGTTTTTTTTTCTTTCTTTCTTTCAATGTTTTTTATATGTCATTCCATTTCTTTCTTGCCATCATACTTTCTGCCTGGTAATCCAAGTATAGTCTTATTGTTTCCCCTTTGTAAGTTACTTTTCATTTTTCTTGAGCTGCTCTCAAGATTCTTTCTTTGTCTTTGGTTTTGACAAGTGTGATTATGATATCTCTTGGTGACTTTCTTTTGGAGTCTACCCTACATGAGGTTCCTTGAGCTTCTTGGATTTTATCTTTTCTTTTTTTTATATATTTGGGAAATTTTTCTCCAGGAAATCTTCAACAATGTTCTCTGTGTTTTGCATTTTCTCCCTCTGTTCTGTAACTCCTCTGTTCTGTAGCACAAATTTTTGCTAATGATTGTTTCTCACATAATTCTTAGGTTTTCTTCATTCTTTTCTCTGATTTTTCCTCAAGCAAAATGGCATCCTTGGCTTTGTCTTATATCTTGCTGTTTGTCTTCTGTTGTTTCAAAATTTGCTCCCATAACCTTCTATTGAGTTGTCTGAACTTTCTGAAATTTTGTTGTTTAACTTTTGGATTTCTAGTTGCTGTTTTTGTGTGATTTCTAACTGTTTATTTATTTTGATTTTTCTTATATTATTTTGATGATTCTTCTATTGCTTTCTCTGTGTTTTCCATAATTTTGTCTATTTTTTCCTTGTTTTCTTTTTCTGTGTTTTCCATGATCTCTTTCCTAATATCTTTAGAGCCCTAAACATTAGCCCTTTGAATTCCATATCAGGTAGTTCCACTGCCTTTTTTTCTAATGGAATCTAATGGTTATATGATTCCTTATTTTTGTCACTTCCTGAAGCCATTTTGTCCTTTTTTTCTTTTTCTTTTTTTAACAGTTTGATATTTTCTGCTGTTTCCAAGATGTTAAGATATTTTCTTTATTTATCGATTACATTTTTGTTTGTTTAGTCCTGCTTTTTTTTTTTTTTTCTTTTGATACGTCAGCATGGGTGAGCCAGGTACACTTTGCTGTTTGCTTGTCTGTGGGCACGATAGCTCTCACAATATTGTCCAGGTTGGGAGGGCAACATCAGGCAGGGCAAACCTACTTTGCTTTACATTGATTTGGAAAGGCGGCTGAGGGTGGACTGGGCTGTCACTTTCTGTCTCCTGATGTTGGTCCAGCAGTGTGGGAGCATTCACAGCCCCTCATCAGATAGACGGGGTGTCATATAGGGAGTGATATGGGCTTTCTTCCTGCTATTCCACAGCTAATTGAGTGGATGGAAGGGAAAGGTGGTGTGGCCCAGATCAGAGGCAGGCTTGAGTCCTGGGACACTCTAGCTGTGGGAGCACTGCGGGAGCCAGTGAGAAGAGGTGCGGTGTCATATGGGGTAGGTGGAAGACAGAAAGAAAAGAAAGGAGGGAGAAAGAAAAAATGATAGCTGGCTGGTGGGGGCAGGTTTGAACTGGGGTCCAGTGGAAATGGGGAGGATGTAGGTATAGGGTTAGGTAGGAAGTAGAAAGAAAAGAAAGAAAAAATAAATGGTGGCAAACGTGGCTTGGCCACAGGGAGTGGGAGCAAACCTGGGATGGCCACAGGCCAGTGGCTCTCTAGCCCTGGCAGTGCAGCAGAAATTGGTGGGAGGAGGGGTAATTTGCATACAGGGCTAGGTGAGAGGGAGAGAGAAGAGAAGGAAAAGGAAAAAAAAAAAATGAATTCAAAAAAATGTTAAAACTGATGGCTTGGTGGGAGCTGGCAAATGAGGGTAGGCCAGACCCGAGGGCCATAGGTAAAGGAGGGAAGGTGACATACAGGGCTAGATAGGAAGGAGAAATTTTAAAAAAGAGAGAGAAAAAAAAAAAGGCAGCTCAGTGGGAGCTGGCAGATTGGGTTGTGGGGGGGACCAGTGGCAGTGCCAGGCTTGTGGCTCTCTAGCTGCTGCATTGTGGCAGGGGCTAGTGGGAGTGGGGGTGGCGTACAGGTCCAGGTGGGAGGGAGAAACAAAAGCAAGAAAGAGAAAAAAAGCTGTGTGGCTGGATGATGCAGTATGAGTTGGGAGTGGGGGGACATGTATTTTGGGCCTGGCAGGGCAGTGGGATGAGGTTCTTGCTTCTACTAACCAGAAATGTGAGAAGTGGGAAAGTATGTTTCTCTCATTACTGGGTGCTCTGTCTCTCGTTGTGTGCTCTGCAAAGTTGTTTTCCCATATTCCCTGTTCATGGTTGTTATTAGCTGTGCTTCAAGATGGTGACACTGTGCCTTGTTTGTTGGCAGGGGACTTGCACTCCATGTCTCTCCTTGTTCTCTGTTTTCTATCAGTTACTTCTTCCATTGGGTGTTTGATCTAGTTCTTTATTCATTCTTTGATGCTGAGGGTTCCAGGATTGGTGTTTGTATCTATTCTCACTACTTTTTTGGGTCTTTAATGCAGGGGGGTGGCATGGTGCATCTGTCTAGGGTGCCATGTTGACTCCACTTCCAGAAATGAAATATTGATATATGCTACAATATGGATGGAGCTTAAAGACATAATGCTGAGTGAAATAAGTCAATCACAAAAGGACAAATATTGTATGACCTCACTTATATAAAAAGACAAGAAAAGGCAAATGTATAGAGACCAAAGTTCATTAGTGGTTACCAGGGATAGGAGAGAGAGAGAAGGGAGGGTTAACAGTGATGTAAAAATCACATCCATTAAGGGTAGGGTTGCACAGCTGATTATCGCAATTGCTGTGAATAAGTTGTAAACCTGTAAAAAGTCAAACTGGCAAAAGTTGTGTGATAGATATACTTACAACAAAGCCAAAAAAAAAAAAAAAAAGGAGTGTATCTGAGGCTGCTTATGTACAACCAAAAATCTCATAGGATTTGGTTCCTTGGTTTGAAGATTTAGAATCATGGTTTCATGGGACATCCCAGTTCATTCTAATAAAATGTTTAGTGCTTCTGTTCTACCTCCTAGTTCATTGTATAGTAGTGCCCGGGGCCTTAAAAGCTTGCATGTGGCCATCCGAGGCACAACATTTGGTCTCTATTCACCTGGAGCAACAGAGGAAGAAGGAGAGTCAGGAATAGGAGGAAGATATGGAATGTGTGGCTAATTATCTCCATGGTCAGTTGCCATCTTTGCCATGAGACTAGAACAAGATGGTCCCTGGCTACCATTACTGAACATTTTAATCAAAGAATCTATATAGGTATCCTGATCAAAAGAGAAAAAATGCAGAACAAAATTTCAAATTCTCCTGGACTCCAAACTTTCTGGAGCCATGGAAGCTGGATGAAGCCCTGAAACTATTACCCTGGGATTATCTTTAAACCTTAAACCAAGAATATCCTCTGAAGTCTTCTTAAAACCAAACAGTAGTTTAGTTTAACCAGCAAAAACATGTATGCCTTGAGCATTATGCTCTTTTAAGAACTATATGGGATCAAATTGACAACAGCAACTCAAAAGATTAGATAGGAACCTTAGGGGGCAGTGAGTTTATGTTAATGGGAGAGGAACAATTCAGAAAAGGAGGATGAGAATGGTTGCACAACTCAAAGAATGTAATCAATTTCACTGATTTGTATGTGTAGAAATTGCTGAATTGGTATATTTTTGCTGTGTATATTCTCAACAACAAAACAAATAAAATTTTAACAAAAGATGTCAGTACTACCTAAAGCAATCTGTAGACTCAGCTCAATACCCATCAAAATTTCAACAGCCTTCTTTGTGGAAATGAAAAATCCAATCTTTAAATATATGTAGAATAGGAAGGGGGCCAGAATAATCAAAGCAATCTTGAAAAAGAAAAGCAAAAGAGAATTCATACTTCTGATCTCAAAACATATTACAAAGCTACAGTAATCAAAACAGTCTGGTACCAGTATAATAATAAACATATAGGCCAGTGGAATAGAATTGAGAGTCCAGAAGTAAAATTGTACCTTTTAATTTTTTTTTATAAGTGTGATAAGTCCATTTAATGTGGAAAGAAAAATCTATTTGATAAATAGTGCAGTAACACCTGAATTTCCGATACAAAAGAATTAAACTGGGCTGATAGTATCACACCACATATGAACACTAACTCAAAATTGATAAAAGACTTAATTGTAAGAACTAACATCATAAAATTTTTAGAAGAAATCATGGGGTAATGCCTCAGGCCCTAGATTTAATTATGGATTTTTAGATATGACACCAAAAACACAAGCAACAAAAGACGAAATAGATAAATGGAACCTCAAGAAAATTAAAAAAAAACTTTTGTTCATCAAAGCACTTTATCATCAAAGTGAAGAGATAACCCACAGATTGGGAAAAAATTTGGGGAGCCATATGTTGGATAAGGGTTTAATATGCAAAAATATACAGTAAAACCTGTGAAAGAACTCGACTGCACTGCTTTGTTTTTCTGGGTTTCACACATTTTCTGCCTTTGACAGGGTGCAGTCTTACCACTTTTCTATTGCCCATTTTAGTGGAAAAGATTTGCGTTTTCCTTCTCTGACATATTTCTGCCTTATTCAAATTTTGACTTTTGTGAGTTTTAACATATAAAGAACTGGTACAACTTAATGACGAAAAAGACAAACAACCCAATCAAAAAATAGGCAAAAGGCTTGAATAAGCATTTCATCAGAGAAAAAAACACAAATGGCTAACAAGCACATAGATAGATGCTCAATGTCATTAGTCATTAGGGAGATGCAAACCAAAACCACAATAAGGTATCACTTCGTACCTAATAAGGTGGATAGGTTTAAAAAATTGAAGACAATATGTAGTTGATGAGGAGTTGTAGAAATTGAAATCCTCATCCACCGCTAGTGGGATCGTAAAATGGTAGAGCACTGTGGAAAACAGTTTAGTGGGTTCTCTAAAAGTTAAACATATAATCTAGCAATTTCTTTTTTCATTCCAAAAAGAATTGGATGCAGGAACACAGACACTTTTACACCAATGTTCATTGCAGCACTGTTCACAATAGCTAAAAGGTGAAAACAGCCTAAAAGTCCATCAGCAGATGAATGGATAAATAAAATGTGGCATATATATATGCAGTGGAACATTACTCAGTCATAAAGAGAAATGAAGTACTGGTACATGCTACAATATGAATTAGTCTTGAAAACATTATGCTGAGTGACCAAAGTTTATTAACGGTTACCAGGGGTGAATGGAAGGAAGGAGAAAAGGGGAACTCATTGCTTATGGGACACTTAACTTCTGCTAAGAGTAATGAAAAGATTTGAAATGATTAGTGACAATGGTTGGACAATAGAATAAAATAATATCACTGTACAGGTGAAGAATGTTGATATGGTAAATGTTTTGTTACGTATATATGTATCACAATAATAATAATAAAAAGAATGGGTGTATATCTCAGATACTTGGAAATTTAACTTCAGAAAGGCGTGACAGCAGAGAGGTCCAACAGCAGAGAGCTGAGCAGGCTGCTACGCTGACCGTGAGCTGGGTCAGTTAGCAGTGGAGAGACCTGGTAGCAGAAAGACCTGATAGCAGACAGCAGCTGAGAGAGCTAAGTAAGCTGCTATACTGGGTATGACCAAACGAGCTGGGCCAATTAGCAGCAAAGAGGCCAGTGGCACTGAGGCTGATGATGGTAGAGAGGCTGGTCAGCAGAGAAGAGTTCAGAGAGGTGTTCTGGTTAAGAAGCAGCCCTGCATTGAAGAAGGGAGATATGTGCTCCTTCCCACCCCCACATCGGGGCAGCTGTCCAGACCTTGCCTGTGTACTTCCTGATCTTGATCTCAATTTGCTCATGTTACTTTCTTTTTATTTTTTATTGTACTTTGGATGAAGGTTTACAGAACAAGCTAGTTTCTCCTTAAAAAGTTAGTACGCGTATTGTTTTATGATATTCGTTAGTAATCCCACAACATGTTAACAATCTCCCTTCTCAACCTCAGGTTCCCTATTACCAGCTTTCCTCTTCCCTCATGCCTTCTAGTCCTTTTCCCTGGGCTGGTGTGCCCCTTTAGTTACATTTTTTTTTTTTTTTTAATGGGCCTGTCCAATTTTTGGCTGAACCTCACGAGTGACTTCGTTACTGAGCTGAAAGGGTGTCTGAGGGCCATACTTTCAGGGTTTCTCTAGTCTCTGTCAGGCCAGGAAGTCTGGTCTTTCTCTTTAAGTTAGAATTTTTTTCTACCTTTTCCTCCAGCTCCGTTCAGGACCCTCTATTGTGATTCCTGTCAGAGCAGTCAGTGGTTGTAGCTGGACACCATCTAGTTGTACTGGACTGTGTCTGGTGGAGGCTGTGGTAGATATGGTCCATTAGTCCTTTGGACTGATCTTTCCCTAGTATCTTTAGTTTTCTTCATGCCTTCTTGCTCCTGACGGGTTGAGACCAGTGGAGTATGCTGGATAGCTGCTCACAGCTTTTTAAGATCCCAGACACTACTCACCGAAGTAGAATGCAGGACATTTTCTTTATAAGCTATGTTATGCCAATTGAGCTACATGTTCCCCAAGATCATGGTCCCCACAGCCCTCAGCCCAGCAATTTGGTCCCTTAGGGAGTTTGGATGTGTCTATTTTTTGTTTTATGGAGCTTCCATGACCTTGCCTTGTACAATTTGTGCTGGCTTCCCTAGTATTCGGTCCTGTCTTACCCGTCACCAAAGTTACCACTTATCTATTGTCTATTTAGTGTTTTTCCATCACCACCCCTCCCCTCCCTCATAACCATCAACGATTGTTTCTTTTTGTGTGTGACACTCTTCATAAGTTTTTACAGTAATGGCCTCTTACCGTATTTGTCCTTTTGTGATTGACTTATTTCACTCAGTATAATGTCCTCCATATTCAACCATGTTATGAGATGCTTCACAGAGTCATCATTGTTACTGTTGTGTAATACTCCATTGTATGTATGTACCACAGTTTGGCTATCCATTCATCCGTTGATGGGCATCTAGGTTGTTTCCATTTTTTGGCTATTGTGAACAATGCTGCAATGAACATGGGTGTGCATATGTCTAATTGTGGGATGACTCTTATGTCTCTAGGATATATTCCTAGGTGTGAGATTGCTGGATCATATGGTATTTCTATTTCTAGCTTTCTAAGGAATCGCCATATCGTTTTACATATAATGTAAAATGCCGTATCGTTTTACATATAAATGTAAAATGCCATATTGTTTTACATATAAATGTAATCATTTACAAAATGATTGTATCATTTTGCATTCCCACCAGCAGTGCATAAGAGTTCGATCCCCCCACAGCCTCTCCAACATTTGTTATTTCTTGCTTTTTTGATTCCTGCCAATAGTGCAGGGGTGAGATGGTATCTCATTGTGGTTTTGATTTGCATTTCTCTGATGGCTAGTGATCATGAGCATTTCTTCATGTGTCTTCTTTGGTGAAGTGTCTGTTCATTTTATTTGACCATTTTTAAATTGGATTGTTTATCTTTTTGTTATAGAGGTGTTGGATTTTCTCATAGATTTTAGAGATTAGACCTTTGTCTGATTTGTAATAGCCAGAATTTTTTTCTCAGTCTGTAGGTTCTCTTTTTACTCTTTTGGTGAAGTCTTTTGATGAGCATAAAAAGTCTTTTGATAAGCATAAGTGTTTAATTTTTAGAAAATCCCAGTTATCTAGCTTATGTTCTGGAGTTTATGTGCTGTTGGTTGTGGTTTGTATCATGTTAATGCTGTGTTTTAAGACCTCTAGCATTAATCTCCTTTTTTCTTCTATGAATTTCATAGTTTTTGCATTTCTATTTAGGTCTTTGATCCATTTTGAGTTAGTTTTTGCATATGGTGTGAGGAATGGGTCCTGTTTCATTTTTTTGCATATGGACATACAGTTTTGCCAGCACCTTTTTTTAAAAAGACTGTCTTTTCCCCATTTGGTGGGCTTTGGGCCCTTGTCGAAGATCAGGTGATCACAGCTGGATGGATTTACATCCAGGTTCTCAATTCTGTCCTCTTGGTTAATGTATCTTTCGTTGCACCAGTGCAGGCTGTTTTGACTATCGTAGCTGTATAGTAGGTTAAGAGGTCAGGTAGTGCGAGTCCTACTTTATTCTTCAATAGTGCTTTACTTATCTGGGGTTTCTTCCCTTTCCATGTAATGCTAATGATAAGTTTTTCCATCTGTTTTAAGAATATTGTTGGTATTTGGATCAAGATTGCATAGTATTTGTAAATCGCTTTGGGTAGAATTGTCATTTTAACAATGTTGAGTCTACCTATCCATGAGCATGTATGTTTTTCCATTTATGTAGATCTCTTTTGGTTTCTTGAAGTAGTGTTTAGTAGTTTTCTTTGTATAGGTTTTTTACATCCCTGGTTAGATTTATTCCTAAGTATTTTATTTTTGTAGAGGTTATTATAAATGGCATTGTTTTCAAGATTTTCTTTTCATTGTTCTCTTTTTTGGTGTATAGAAAGCTAACTGTAAACCCTGGTGGTGTAGTGGTTAAGGGCTATGGCTGCTAACAAAAAGGTCGGCAGTTCGAATCCGCCAGGTGCTCCTTGGAAACTCTACAGGGCAGTTCTACTCTGTCCTATAGGGTCACTATGAGTTGGAATTGACTCAATGGCAGTAGGTTTTAGTGGGTTAGGAATCCAACTAATTTTTATATGTTTATCTTGCATCACGCTAGTCTGCTGAATCATTCTATTAGTTCCAGTAGTTTTTTTGTGGCGTCTTTTGGGTTTTCTGTGTATAGCATCATATCATCTGCAAATAGGGACAGTTTAACTTCTTCATTACCAATTTGGGTGCCCTTTGTTTCTTTTTCTTGCCTTATTGCTCCAGCTAGAACTTCCAGCACAGTGTTAAATAGGAGTGTTGATAAAGGGCATCCTTGTCTTGTTCCTGATCTCCAGGGGAATGTTTTCAGCCTCTCTCGGTTAAGAATGATGTTGGCCATTGGCTTTACATAGATGCCCTTTATTATGTTGAGATATTTCCCTTCTATACCTATTTTATTGAGAGTTTTAAAAAAAAATTTTTTTTTTTTTAATTTATACCTATTTTA
The DNA here is from genome assembly GCF_030014295.1 of Loxodonta africana. Taxonomy (NCBI): domain Eukaryota; kingdom Metazoa; phylum Chordata; class Mammalia; order Proboscidea; family Elephantidae; genus Loxodonta; species Loxodonta africana. The sequence continues at coordinate 40,917,966 of NC_087342.1, forward strand.
TTGAGGGTTTTTATCAGGAATAGGTGTGGGACTTTGTCCAATGCCTTTTCTGTGTCGATTGAGATGATCATGTGATTCTATTCTTTCCTTTTATTTATGTGGTAGATTATGTTGATTGATTTTCTAATGTTGAACCATTCTTGCATACCTGGCATAAATGCTACTTGGTCATGGTGTATTTTTTTTTTATACAATGCTGAATTCTATTGGCTAGAATTTTGTTGAGAATTTTTGTATCTATATTCATGAGAGATATTAGTCTGTAATTTTCTTTTTTTATAGTGTCTTTGCCTGGTTTTGGTATCAGGGTTATTCTGGCTTTATAGAATGAATTTGGGAGTATCGCTTCCTTTTCTGTGTTCTGAAATAGTTTGAACAGTACTGGCGTAAGCCCTTCTCTGAATGTTTGGTAGAATTCTCCAGCAGAGCCATCTGGACCAGGGCTTTTTTTTGTTGGGAGTTTTTATTAGTAGTATTATTACCTTTTCAATCTCTTCTCTTGTTATGGGTCTGTTCAGATTTTCAACATCATTTTGTGTTAGTTTGGGTAGGTAGTGTGCTTCTAGAATTTCGTCCATTTCCTCTAGGTTTTCAAATTTGTTGGAGCATAGTTTGTCATAATACTCTGTTATGATCCTTTTTATTTCAGTTGGGTCAATTGTAAAGTCCCCCATTTCTTCTCTTATTTGGGTTATTTGCATCCTCTGGTGTTTTTCTTTTGTCAGTTTGGCCAATGGTTTGTTGATTTGGTTCATCCTTTCAAAGGACCAACTTTTGGTTTTGTTGATTCTTTCTATTGTTTTTCTATTCTTTCATTTATTTCTACTCAAATCTTTATTTTTTCCTTTCTTCTGTTGGCTGCAGGCTTCCTTTGCTGTTCTCTTTCTATTTGTTCAAGTTGTGCAGATAATGTTTTGATTTTGTCTATTTCTTCTTTTTTGATGTGTGCATCTATTGCTATAAATTGACCTCTGAGCACAGCCTTTGCTGTGTCCCAAAGGTTTTCCTATGATGTGTTTTCATTCTGGTTTGATTCTAGGGATTTTTTTAATTTCATCTCTGATTTCTTCTATTACCCAGTGGTTTTAAGCAGGGTGTTATTCAGTTTCCATGTCATTAATTTTTTTTTTCCTTACTCTTCCTGTTGTTAATTTCTACTCTGATGGCATTGTGGTCAGAGAAGATACTTTGTATTATCTCAGTGTTTTGGATTTTGTTGAGGGTTGCTATGTGGCCTAAGATGTGGTCTACTCTGGAGAAAGCTCCATGTACATTGGAAAAGAATGTGTAGTTTACAGCTGTTGGGTGGAATGTTGTATATATGTCTATGAGGTCAGTTTGGCTCATTGTGCCCTTTAGCTCTTGTGTATATTTGCTGAGTTTCTTTCTAGAATTTTTGTCAATTTCTCTTTTCAGTGCTGTTATAGTTTGTTTTATGTATTTTGGAGCCCTGTCATTGGGTGCATACATGTTTATTATGGTTAAGTCTTCATGATGGAGCATCTCTTTAATCATTATATAGTGCCCTTCTTTGTCTTTTCTGGTGGATTTTGTTTTAAAGTGTATATTTTCTGAGATTAGTATTTCCACCCCTACTTTTTTTTTGGTAGTTATTTGCTTGATATATTTATTTCCTTTCTTTGATTTTTAATAAATTTACATCTTTTTTTCTAAGGTGTGTCTCTTATAGACAGCATATTGATAGATCCTGTTTTTTAATCCATTCTGTCACTCTGTGTCTCTTTATGGGTGCATTAGGTCATTTATATTCAGCTTAATTATTCATAGCTGTAAGTTTATTGCTGCCATTTTGTAGTGCTCTTTTTTAGTGGTGCTGACATTTTCTTTGTTTCTCTTACTCTCTTGTGCTGAAGTCTTTTTTTCTGTGTTTTTTTCTTTTGTTTTTGTAGAGTCTGTTTTTATTGAGACTTTATGTTTTTCTTCTTTATTTTGATGAGTGGGTTTGTTAACTTTCTTTGTGATTACCTTGAAAATTACCTTTATTATCCTAGGTTTGAACCAATCTATTATCACTTGGTGTCACCTTTCCTTCCTCTCCATTAGAAAGTTCTTTACCTACACTGTTTATTCCCTCTTTTATTGTTCTGATGTTGTTGTTATTTACAGATTAACCTCTCTGGTTCACTGTTGCAATTCTTTTGGCTTTAGATAGTCCTTGAGAGTCCATTCCGTAGGTTGGTATCTGACTGGTACAATCTTGCATCCTAGATTCGGGCCATGGTCTGATGCTGTTTGTTCTCAGACAAAAGGATCTGCTTCAGTAATTCTGGTGAGTTTGGTTTGGTTTTTACATATGCTCTTAATTTCTGATTATCTGGAAATGTCTCAATTTCACCATCATATTTGAATGAGAGTTTTGCAGGATGTATTATTTGTGGTTGGCAATTTTTTTCTTTCAAGGTTTTGTATATGTCAACCCATTGCCTCCTTGCCTGCATGGTTTCTGTCAAATAATCAGAGTGTAGTTCTATTGTTTCTCCTCTGTATGTGACTTTTTATTGTTCTCAAGGTGCTTTCAGGATTTTTTCTTTGTCTTTGGTTTTAGCGAGTGTGATTATGATATATCTCAGTGATTTTCTCTTAGGGTTTATCCTATATGGTGTTTGTTGAGCTTCTCAGATGGTCAGCTTTTCATCTTTCATGATATTAGGGAAGTTTCTGTCAGCAATTCTTCAATGATTCTGTGTGTTCTGTTTTCTTCCCTGTTCTGGATCTCTGATCACTCACAAATTTTTTGCTTTTGATTCTATCCCAAATAATTCTCAGGGTTTCTTTTTCTTCATCCCTTTTTTCTGATTTTTCTTCAAACTGCTCCTCAGCCTTTCTATGACACTCTCCATTTCTGAAATCTTGTTTATCTTCTGGATTTCTAATTATTTTTGTATGATTTCTATTTGTGAATTTATTTTGGCATTTTGTTCCTGTATTATTTTCCTGAATTCTTCTCTTTTTTTTGTCTGTATTTTCCATGAATTTGTGTATTTTTTCCCATTCTTGTTTGCTCTTTTTTTCAACTCTTGGATAGTTCTAAATATTAGAAATTTGAATTCCCTGTCAGGTAGTTCTACTGCCTCTTCTTCTGCTTGCAAGTCATCTGCTGCTTTATTTTTGACACCTACTGGAAACACCCTGTCCTTTTTTAAAATATGTTTTGATATTGTTTGCTGTCTTCAGGATATTCAGTAGTTATTTTCTTTGTTTATCAATTGTAGATGTTTGTTTCATCCTGCTTTTTTGTTTTATTTTGTTATGTCTGAGCAGGTGGGCAGTGCATTCTTTTTTGTTTACTCATCTGCGGTCATGAATTTTTCACCTCCTTGTGCAGTAGACAGGGCCTGTCACTCAGGTATGGTGCAGCATGGTAGGTTGAGCTTAAGGGGAGGGGCTGGGATGAGTTTTTTGTGGCACTTACTAGGGCCGACAGGGCGGGCTGGGGATCAGTGCTGGGAAGGTTCCAGTATGGTATGCCTGTGCTGTTTGGCAATGTGGTGTTCAGCAAATGGTGCAGGTAGGTAGGAAGGAGGGGGGAGGTTGTGATGTGTGGAGCTAATATGGGTCTGGGAAAGAAGAGAGAGAGAAGAGATAAACAGGAGCCCAAAACAAAGAAAGAAAGAAACAGAAAAGAGTGCTAAGGAAGCTTGTTGTTGGAGCAGAGAGATGAGAAACCAAGAAGCAGAGGGAAAAAGAAAAAAAAAGGTAGATAGAAATTTGGAAAAAAAGAAAAAAGAAAGGAAAGCCCCCGGAGGTTTCACTGGTGTAGCTGCAAAAACCAGGGAAGTGGCTCCCAGGCTGCACAATATAGGCTGGCTAGAGGGGATATAGATGTCACACAGCACCACGTATTCAGGAGACAGGAAAAGAAAGTAAGTATAGAGATGAGAACTGAGAAATGAAGAAAGACAGAAAGGAAAAAAGAAAAGAAAAATTAAAGAAGGAAAAAGAAATGCCCCCAGGGACCCCACCTACACAGCTGCACAGATTGGGATAGTGACTTCTAAGCCATTCAGTGCAGCCCAGCTAGAAGAGGCTCCCAAGCCAGGAAAGGAAAAAGAAAAGAAACAAATAAACAGAACAAAGCAGAAAAAAAAAAAAAAGCCCTGGGAAATCACATCAATGTGGTGTCGCAGGCTGGGGGAGTGGTTCTCCAGTTGAGCAGTGCTTCACAGCCTTTCACGAGGAAGCAAAGATAGTACATGGAGCCAGGTGTTCAAGAGAAAGGAGGGGGGAGGTGGTGAGAGGCACGGAAAAAACAAAAAGAAATGGAAAAAAGCAATATCAGCAACAGACAAATGGCACTCAGGGAGCCGGCCAATGTGGGCAGGGTGAATCCAAGTGGCCCGGGGCTTAAGCACTTGCCTCTGGGCCAAGAGACTGTGGCCAGTGGGAATCAGAGGAGGCGAGGGGGTAAAGTGGGGAAGAAAGAAGAGGGTGAGGAAAGCGTATATCTTTGGTTACTGGGAGCTCTGTCTTCTGCTGGGAACTTCATGAAGCTGCTTTCGTGTACTCCCTGCCTGCCAACCTCTGATGTGGGTGGGGTGAATCCACGTGGCACAGACACTGCACTTCCTGGCCATCTGAGCCACTGCTGCCAGCCAAGAAGCACAGAGGTAGAGTAGCGGGGAGATGATGGGAGGTGAGAAATCTTGTATCGTTGTTTACTGGATGCTCTGTCTTCTGCCGGGAGCTCTGGGAACCTGCTTTCCCATGCTCCCTGTTGCTGATCTCTGGCAGGAGTGCAAGATGGCAAATTCATGCTGTGTTAGCTGTTAGGGGACCTCCACATGTATCTTGCAAGATGGCAAATTCATGCTGTGTTAGCTGTTAGGGGACCTCCACATGTATCTTGCCTCACTCTGTTCTCTGGCAGTTTCTTATTCCATTTGGTGCCTGGCTGAGTTTTTTATCTCTTCATTTGACATTTTGGGTTCCAGGACTGATGTTTGTCTGTTTTGCTTAGTTTTTCGGATCTTTGTTGTGGAGCGACAGCATGGTGCTTCTGTCTGTGTTGCCATGTTGGCCAGAAGTCCCCTCCTGTTACTTTCAAGTTGATCCTGATTCCTAAGTTGTAGCCTGTTACTTCCCTAGTAAACCACGTAATTGCTAGGATGGCCTGTGAGTTCTATGTGGCCATTTCAATGAATTATCAAATCCAGCAGAGAAGTAGAGAATGCCATGGGGGGAGGGGGACAGCTGGTGTCAGAAATGGTGAAGAAATTGGATAGTGGAGGTATGTCTGATCTCCTCATAGGTACCAACTTTTTGCTAATCCTGATTCTTGTCTCTCTTGAATTTCAACAGTTCATTTTTCTGCATTATAGTTAGTGTCAGGAGTGGATTTGTTGCAATGGCTCCTGACTCATGGAAGCATGCGGTTTTGCAAGAGAAAGGATGAATGGGCATGGGATGAAAAACTTGATTCTTGGGTGGTTATTTTGGTTACTTCTATCCGTAAAAGAAAAGTAAGAGATGTTATGCTGCAGCAGTGGATAGGAAAGCTGTATCTGGAGTGGCTTGGGTTGAAAGCCTGGCAGATTAAACAAGGTAATTGATAGGGGCCTGAGTCTCCTGGTTTGACCCAGCCAGAGACCCAAGGCCATATACTTACAAATGGGTAAAATAATCTGGGGGTGGAAAAGAGAAGATAAAACTGGAATGTTAAAAAAGAGTATGTGTCTGTCTGATTGTACTATGAATATTTGTCTGACTAAAGAAATGTGTCCTCTAACTGGTATGTAAAACAACCCTGAGTGTACGGTAGAAATTAATATGGGGTATTCCAAAAAATACAGAGGATATAACTCCACCCTTCAGGCAATACATGACTGAATATGCTAAAAGGGTTTATGCTGAAAGCTGTGAGATCAGAAGATTTGCATTAGAGAGATAATTATATTGGACTTTGAGAATACCACAATGATTGAAATTTCAATTTACAGAATTGCTGCTTGGTGAACAGCAAAGGGATGTCCCTGTGGGTTGCAGCCCTTTGGAACCTGAGGACTGTGTTGTAATAAGACACAGAAGTGTCCGTAAGAAAACCCACCTTTCAGTACCAAAGTTAATGTGAGCCAGCGAGTAGCCTGGTATGCTTGCATGAGCTAAGTGGAAGTGGGGGAGGTGTAGCGATGAATAGATGGGCTGAGTGTGGACATGTTCCTCTGGCATTTGTTGATGCCTAGGACTGAAAGAAAGAAGAGGTCAGCTGGTTTGAAGTGCAGGGAGTTGTGTATACTCCCAAGTCTATGCCTGGTGTGGTGGTAACTACTGATCTAGCTGGGGATTAGATGACCTGGACCCAGGTTAAAGGGGAAGAGAGAGAGATTTTTGATGCTGCAAAATTGACGTAGGCAGCAAGATTCTCTGCAGTTTGGTGGCTTGTCCTGGACTAGACTCTACTTATGGAGTAGATGCTCAGAGTTCCAACAAAAACAGAAGATTCTTCAGATTAGGGAACATGCTTATCTCCTCAAAGTACTGGATTGGTTTGATACGGATGGGAAATTTAAACAGTAGCTCTCTAAAACAGGAGGAGATAAAGGCATGAAGTGGCTGGCTACATACTTTCATTAGTGTGTTTACACTCAAAATGAGGGTGATGAGGGAAGATCCCCACTGAATAAGTAATGATTTGCTAAATAAAGGCAATTGTGATTGTGAAGAGTGTAACTGTAGAAGCTGTAACTGTGAAAGAGTGTATTAAGGGGGAGACATGGGCTGGACTAGACTAGTACAGTGGTCCAACCTAATTTGCTTAGAAGTTTTGCTATGCTGATACCTTGGCAGAGGCTCAGAGCAAGAGATATGGTCTCTTGGCCCAAAATTCCCAGATGCTAGAAGTGAAGCTAAGATGACAACCTCTTGGAGAACCTGAGCAGATCAGTTGGACGCCTGCAGCAGACCTACACAGCTGGTACCTGAGTAGCCTCACCTCAAGAGGAGTTTTGCTTTATCAGTGGACTAACAGTTAATGGTTGATTTGGACTGCCAAAATGTATTGGAAGGGGGAAGTAACGCTCCAAATGTTAAGTATCTGTAAAAGCCCACAGCCAAAAGACCAGAAGATGGTCTGTAGTGCAAGGAGTTCCTTTATGTGGTCTTTTGCCTTGTTTTTTTTTATTTGAAAAACAGCTTGGGATATTTCCCCCTTAATCACTGAGGAGTTGTTACCTTTGCTCTAATTCTTTAGCAAAACTATGTGGGGGAACTCCCAGGTGGCTCTCTATCCCAGACGGTTGTTCCTTTGCCTAGGAGAGGAGGCGGTCTCTGCCAGCAGAGAATGTCACTTTTGTACAAGACCAGAGTTGATTGACATCTGATGGGTAATTGAGGATTGGTTAAACTCTGGTCTGGTGAAGGAGGTCTTGCCTTGTAATTGATGAGGATTGGGATATATAAATGGCTGAAATGCAGAGGTTTTCTAGGCTTCCTGGTCTACAGGAGCTGGGGGGGAGCATGTCTTTGGGACACAGAGGCCTCTCCCAGACCTAATTAAAAAGACTGCAACTGAGGAAGCTGTCAGGTAAAAGTTCGGGTGGTTTGCTCAAAAAGTTGCAACTGAAAGAGATGCTGGCTGAGAGCTAGGCTGGCAGAGAAGCAGAGCCACGTGAAATCCAAGCAGTTCTGAAGCTGCTGTACTGGCTGTGAGATTTGTTCGTTCTTTCAGCAGTCCATGGTATAGTCAGCATTCTTTGCCAACACCACAATTCAAACGCTTCAATTCTTCTTTGGTCTTCCTTATTCATTGTCCAGCTTTCTCATGCATAAGATGTGATTGAAAACACCATGGCTGGGGCCAGGCACACCTTAGTCTTTAAGGTGACATCTTTACTTTTTAATACTTTAAAGAGGTCTTTTGCAGCAGATTTGCCCAATGCAATGATTTTCTTTTTTTTAAATTGTGCTTTAGGTGAAAATTTACAGCTCAAATTAATTTCTCATACAAAAATTTATACACATATTGTTATGTGACCCTAATTGCAGTCCCTATAATGTGACAACACACTCCCCTTTTCCACCCTGGGTTTCCCATGTCTATCCAACCAGCTCCTGTCCATTCCTGCCTTCTCATCGTGCCTCTGGACAGGAGCTGCCATTTGTTCTTGTGTATATGCTTGAACTAAGAAGCACAATCTTAGTATTATTTTATGTTTTATAGGCCAGCCTAACCTTTGTCTGAAGAGTGGGCTTTGGAAATGGTTTTAGTTCTGGGTTAACAGAGCATCTGGGGGCCATGGCTTTGAGGACTCCTCCAGCCTCAGTCAGACCATTAAATCTGGTCTTTCTGTGTGAATTGGAGTTCTGCTCCATGCTTTTTTCCTGCTCCATCCAGGACTCTCTGTTGTGTTCCCTGTCAGGGCAGTCATTGGTGGTAGCTGGGCACTATTTCTTCTGGTCTCCAGCTATGGACTCTCTGATTTAGGTGGCCATTTTGTTTCTTGGGCTAATATTTTCCTTGTGTCTTTGGTGTTCTTCATTCTCCTTTGCTCCAAGTAGGTTGGGACCAATTAATCCATCTTAGATGGCCACTCGCAAGCTTTTAAGACCCCAGACACCACTCACCAAAGTGGGATGCAGAAAATTTTCTTTTTATTTTTTTAATTCTACTTTAGATGAAGGTTTACAGAAAAAACTATTTTCTCATTAAACAGTATGTTGGTTGACAACTTTTGGACATGTCAACACTCTCCCTTCTAAACAATGGGTTCCCTATTACCAGCTTTCCTGTCCCCTCCTGCCTTCTAGTCCTTTCCTCTGGGCTCATGTTCCCCTTTAGTCTCTTTTGTTTTATGGGCCTGTCCAATCTTTGGCAAAAGGGTGAGCCTCAGGAGTGACTTCATTACCGAGCTGAAAGGGTGTCTGAGGGCCATACTTTCAGGGTTTCTCCAGTCTCTGTCAGGCCAGCAAGTCTGGTCTTTCTTTTTGAGTAAGGATTTTGTTCTATGTTTTTCTCCAGCTCTGTCCAGGACCCACTACTGTGATTCCTGTCAGAGCAGTCAGTGGCAGTAGCTAGGCACCATCTAGTTGTATTGGACTGAGTCTGGTGGAGGCTGTGGTAGATGTGATCCATTAGTGCTATGGACTAATTTTTCGCTTGTATTTTTTTTTTTTTATCTTTAGTTTTCTTCATTCTTCCTTGCTCCTGAAGGGGTGAGACCAGTGGAGTATCTTAGATGGCCACTCACTGTCTTTTAAGACCCCAGATGCTACTCACCAAAGTAGAATATAGAACATTTTCTTTAGAAGCTCTGTTATGCTAATTGAGCTAGATGTTCCCCCAAACCTTGTCCCCACAGCCCTCAGCTTAGCAATTTGATCCCTCAGGGAGTTTGGATGTGTCTATGGAGCTTCCATAACCTTGCCTTGCACAAGTCGTGCTGGCTTCCCCAGTATTGTGTACTGTCTTATCCTTCACCAAAGTTACCATTTATCTATTGTCTATTTAGTGTTTTTCTATCCCTACCCCTCCCCTCCCTCATTACTATCTGTCATGGATTGTATTACATCCCCCAAAATGTGTGTATCAACTTGGTTAGGCCATGAGTCCCAGTAGTCTGTGGTTGTCCTCCATTTTGTGACTATAATTTTATGTTAAAGAGAATTAGGGTGGGATTGTAAGACCCTTAGAAGGCATATCCCTGGTGTGTGGTCTCTACCATCTTTTATCTCTCAAGAGATAAAAGGAAACAGAAGCTAGTGGCGGAGGGGGGGACCTCATACCACCCAGAAAGCAGTTCCAGTAGCAGAACAAGTCCTTTGAACTTGGGATCTCTGCACAGAGAAGCGCCTAGTCCAGGGAAAGATTGATGAGAAAGCCAACAGGGAGAGAAAGCCTTCCTCTGGAGCTGATACCCTGAATTTGGACTTTTAGCCTACTTTACTGTGAAGAAATAACTTTCTCTTTGTTAAAGCCATCTACTTGTGGTATGTCTGTTATAACAGCACTAGATGACTAAGACACCATCAAAGATTGTTTTCTTTTTGTGTGTAAAGCATTTCATGAGATTTTACGGTAATGATCTCATACAATATTTATCCTTTTGTGATTGACGTATTTCACTCAGCACGATGCCCTCCAGATTCATCCATATTATGAGATGTTTCACAGATTCATCGTTGTTCTTTATTGTTGCATAATACTCCATTGTGTGTATATACCACAGTTTGTTTATCCATTCATCTGTTGATGGGCATCTAGGTTGCTTCCATCTTTTTGCTATTGTGAGCAATGCTGCAACAAACATGGGTGTGCATATGTCATTTGTGTGATGACTCTTATTTCTCTAGGATATATTTCTAGGAGTGGATTGCTGGATAATATGGTATTTCTATCTCTAGCTTTCTAAAGAAGCATCATATCATTTTCTAGAATAGATGTATAATTTTTCATTTCCACCAGCAGCACATAAAAGTTCGGATCTTTCTGTTATTTCCTATTTTCTTGATTAGTGCCAGTAATGCCAGGGTGAGATGGTATCAATGGCTAGTGCATTTCCTCATGTGTCTGTTGGCTGCTTTAATGTCTTCTTTGGTGAAGTATCTGTTCAAATACTTTACCCATTTTTTAACTGGATTATTTGTATTTTTGTTGTACAGGTGTTGGATTTTCTTGTAGATTTTAGAGATTAGACCTTTGTCTGATTTGTAGTAACCAAATTTTTTTTTCCCGGTCTGTAGGTTCTCATTTTACTCTTTTGGTGAAGTCTTTTGATGAGCGTAAGTGTTTAATTTTTAGGAGATCCCAATTATCTAGCTTATCTTCTGGAGTTTGTGTGTAGTTGGTTGTGGTTTATATCCTGTTAATGCTGTGTATTAGGGCCTCTAGTGTTGATATCTAGAGTTAATATCACACACAAGCAAAATTTTGCTGAAGATCATTCAAAAATGGCTGCAGCAGTATATCGACAGGGAACTGCCAGAAATTCAGACCGGTTTCAGAAGAGGACATGGAACCAGGGATATCATTGCTGATGTCAGATGGATCCTGGCTGAAAGCAGAGAATACCAGAAGGATGTTTACCTGTGTTTTATTGACTATGCAAAGGCATTCAACTGTGTGGATCATAACAAATTATGGATAACATTGCAAAGAATGGGAATTCCAGAACACTTAATTGTGCTCATGAGGAAACTTCACATAGATCAAGAGGCAGTTGTTTGGACAGAACAAGGGGATACTGATTGGTTTAAAGTCAGGAAAGGTGTGTGTCAGGGTTGTATTCTTTCACCATACCTATTCAATCTGTATGCTGAGAAAATAATAGGAGAAGCTGGGCTATATGAAGAAGAACGGGACATCAGGATTGGAGGAAGACTCATTAACAACCTGTGTTATGCAGATGACACAACCTTGCTTGCTGAAAGTGAAGAGGACTTGAAGCACTTACTAATGAAGATGAAAGACCACAGCCTTCAGTGGATTGCACCTCAGCATTAAGAAAACAAAAATCCTCACAACTGAACCAATGAGCAACACATGACAAACAGAGAAAAGATTGAAGTTGTCAAGGATTTCATTTTACTTGGATCCACAATCAACAGCCATGGAAGTAGCAGTCAAGAAATCAAAAGACGCGTTGCATTGGGTAAATCTGCTGCAAAGGGCCTCTTTAAAGTGTTGAAGAGCAAAGGTGTCACCTTGAAGACTAAGGTGCGCCTGACCCAAGCCATGGTATTTTCAATTGCATCATATGCATGTGAAAGCTGGACAGTGAATAAGGAAGACCAAAGAAGAATTGATGCCTTTGAATTGTGGTGTTGCCGAAGAATATTGAATATCCCATGGACTGCGAAAAGAACGAACAAATATGTCTTGGAAGAAGTCCAGCCAGAATGCTCCTTAGAAGGAAGGATGGCGAGACTGCGTCTTACATACTTTGGACATGTTGTCAGAGGGATCAGTCCCTGGAAAAGGACATCATGCTTGGCAGAGTACAGGGTCAGCGGAAAAGAGGAAGACCCTCAATGAAGTGGATTGACACAGTGGCTGCAACAATGAGCTCAAGCGTAACAATGATTGTAAGGATGGCGCAGGGCCAGGCCGTGTTTTGTTCTATTGTGCATAGGATTGCTATGAGTCGGAACTGACTTGATAGCACCTGACAACAACAGTGTTGATCTATTTTTTCTTCTATGAACTTCATGGTTTTTGGATTTCTATTTAAGTCTTTGAACCATTTTGAGTTAGTTTTTGTATATGGCGTGAGGTATGGATCCCATTTCATTTTTTTACAGAGAGACATACAGTTTTGCCAGCACCATTTGTTAAAAAGATTGTCTTTTCCCCATCTGATGGTCTTTGGATTCTTGTTGAAGATCAGGTGACCATAGGTGGGTGGATTTACAGCCAGGTTCTCAATTCTGTTCCATTGGTCAATGTATCTGTCATTGTACCAGTACCAGGCTGTTTTGACTACTGTAGCTGTACAGTAGGTTCTGAGGTCAGGTAGTGGGAGTCTACCTACTTCATTCTTCTTCAACAGTGCTTTGCTTATCCAGGGCTTCTCCCCTTTCTATATAAAGTTCATGATAAGTTTTTCCATGTCTTTAAAGAATGCTGCTGGTATTTGGATCAAGATTGCATTGTATTTGTAAATCACTTTGGGTAGAACTGTCATTTTCACAACGTTGAGTCTACCAATCCATGAGCGCGGTATGTTTTTCCATTTATGTAGATCTCTTTTGGCTTCTTGCCGTAGTGTTTGTAGTTTTCTTTGCATAGCTCCTTTACACCCCTGGTTAGTTGTATTCTGAAGTTTGTTTTTTTTTTAGGGGATATTATATATTTTATTGTTTTCCTGATTTCCTTTTCATCGTTCTCTTTATTGGTGTATAGGAATCCAACTGATTTTTGTATGTTTATCTTGTATCCTGCTAGCCTGCTGACTTTCTATTAGTTCCAGTAGTTTTCTAGTGGAGTCTTTTGGGTTTTCTATATATAGTATTATATCATCTGCAAATAGGGACAGTTTCAATTCTTCATTATCAATCTGGGTGCCCCTATGAGTCGGAATCCACTCGACAGCAACAGGTTTTGGTTTTTATTTCTTTTTCTTGCCTTATTGCTCCAGCTAGAACTTCCAGCACGATGTTAAATAGGTGTGGTGATAAAGGGCATCCTTGTCTTATTCCTGTTCTCAAGAGAAATGTTTTCAGCCTCTCTCCATTAAGAATGATGTTTGCCATTGGATGCCCTTTATTATGTTGAGAAATTTCCCTTCTATACCTATTTTATTGAGAGTTTTTATCAGGAAATGGTGTTAGACTTTGTCCAATCCCTTTTCTGTGTCAATTGAGATGATCATGTGATTCTTTTCTTTTCTTTACATGGTGGATTATGTTGATTGATTTTCTAATGTTGATCCTTCCTTGCATACCTTATATCAGTCCTACTTGGTCGTGGTGTATTATTTTTTTGATATGTTGCTGAATTCTATTGGCTAGAATTTTGTTGAGAATTTTTGTATCTATACTCATGAAAGATATTAGTCTGTAATTTTCTTTTTTTGTGGTGTGTTTGCCTGATTTTGGTATCAGGGTTATGCTGGCTTCATAGAATAAATTCCAAAGTATTGCTTCCTTTTCCGTGTTCTGAAATAGTTTGAGTAGTACTGGCATAAGCTTTTCTCTGAATGTTTGGTAGAATTCTCCAGCAAAGCCATCTGGACCAGAGCTTTTTTTTGGTTGGGAGTTTTTTTGTTTGTTTGTTTGTTTATCTTTTCAATCTCTTGTTATAGGTCTGTTCAGATTTTCAACATCATTTTGTGTTAGTTTGGGTAGGTAGTGTGCTTCTAGAATTCTGTCCATTTTCTCTAGGTTTTCAAATTTGTTGGAGTATAGTTTTTTGTAATACTCTGTACTGATCCTTTTTATTTCAGTTGGGTCTGTTGTAATGTTCCCCATTTCATTTCTTATATGCATACTCTCCTATTTTTGTTTTGTCAATTTGCCCAGTGGTTTTTCGATTTTGTCGATCCTTTCAAAGAACCAACTTTTCGTTTTGTTGATTCTTTCTCTTGTTTTCTGTTATCTATTTCATTTTATTTCTGCTCGGATCTTTATTATTTCCTTTCTTCTGGTGGCAGTGTGCTTCTTTTGCTGTTCTCTTTCTATTTGTTCAAGTCGTGTAGCTAATGTTTTGATTTTCTCCTTTTTTGATGTGTGCACCTATTGCTATAAATTGACCTCTGAGCACAGCCTTTGCTGTGTCCCAAAGGTTTTGGTATGATGTGTTTTCATTCTGGTTTGATTCTATATATATATTTTTTTTATTCCATCTCTGATTTCTTCTATTACCCAGTGATTTTAAGCAGGGTGTTATTCAGTTTCCATGTAGTTGATTTTTTTTCCTTACTCTTTCTGTTGTTAATTTCTACTTTGCTGGTGTTGTGGGCAGAGAAGATACTTCATATTATCTCAGTGTTTTGGATTTTGTTGAGGGGTGTCTGTAGCCTAAGATGTGGTCTGTTCTGGAGGACATTCCATGTGTGTTTGAAATGAATGTGTACTTTGCTGATCTTGGGTGGAGTGTTCTGTATATGTCTATGAGGTCCAGTTGGCTGATAGTGCCCTTTAGCTTTATTGTGTCTGTTCAGTTGAGTGGTGTGTTGACATCTCCAACTATTATTTTGGAACTGTGAATTTTTCTTTTCAGTGCTGTTAGAGTTAGTTTTATGTATTTTGGACCCTTGTCATTGTGTGCATAGATGTTTATTATGGTTAAGTCTTCACGATGGATCATCCCTTGAATCATTATATAGTGTCCTTCTTTGTCTTTTGTGGTGGGTTTTGTTTTGAAGTCTATTTTATCTGAGATTAGTATTGTCACTCCTTCTCTTTTATGAATTTATTTGCTCGATATGTTTGTTTCCATCCTTTGAATTTTAGTAAATGTACGTCTTTTTTTCTAAGGTGTGTCTCTTATAGACAGCATATTGATGGATCCTTTTTTTTTTTTTAATCCATTCTGTTACCCTCTGCCTCTTTATGCGTGCATTTAGGCCATTTATATTCAGTGTAATTATTGATAGGTGTGAGTTTATTGCTGCCATTTTGTAGGGTTTGTGTGTGTGTGTGTGTGGTGCTGACATTTTTTGTTGTTGTTGTTGTTCCTCCTACTCTCCTGTGCTGAATTCCTTTTGTTTGTGGATTTCATTTCTTTTGGCTTTGCAGATTTTGTTTTTATTGAGACTTTATGTCTTTCTTGTTTATTTTGATGAGTAAGTCTGTTAACTTTCTTTGTGGTTACCTTGAAATTTACCCTTATCTTCCTAGGTTTGAACCAACATATTACTACTTGGCATCACCTTGCCTTTCTCTCCATTAGAATGTTCTATACCTACACAGTTTATTCCCTCTATTATTGTTCTGCCATTGTTGTCATTTACAGATTAACCTCTCTGGTTTCCTGTTGTAATTCTTTTGGTTTTGGATAGTCCTTGAGAGTTCATCGCCTAGGTTGGTATCTGGCTGGTACAATCTTTCATCTTGGATTCAGGCTGTGGTCTGATGTTGTTTGTTTTCAGACTGAAGGTCTCCCTTTAATAATTCTTGTAAGTTTGGTTTGTTTTTTCCATATTCCCTTAATTTCTGTTTATCTGGAAATGTCCTAGTTTCACTATCATATTTGAATGAGAGTTTTGCAGGATATATTATTCTTGGTTTGCAATTTTTTCTTTCAAATTTTTACATATGTCGTCCCATTGCCTTCTTGCCTGCATGGTTTCTGCTGAATAATTAGAGCGTAGTCCTATTGTTTCTCCTCTGTA
Organism: Loxodonta africana; assembly: GCF_030014295.1. Classification (NCBI taxonomy): domain Eukaryota; kingdom Metazoa; phylum Chordata; class Mammalia; order Proboscidea; family Elephantidae; genus Loxodonta; species Loxodonta africana. Next base: position 40,933,751 of record NC_087342.1, read on the forward strand.
TGTGACTTTTCGTTGCTCTCAAGATGCTCACAAGATTTTTTTCTTTGTCTTTGGTTTTAGCAAGTGTGATTATGATATGCCTTGGTGATTTTCTTTTAGAGTTTATTCTACATGGTGTTTGTTGAGCTTCTCAGATGGTCAGCTTTTCATCTGTCATGATATTAGGGAAGTTTCTGTCAGCAGTTCTTCAACGATTCTTTTTGTGTTTTCTGTTTTCTCCCCCTGTTCTGGATCTCTGATCACTTACAATTTTTTGCTTTTGATTATATCCTTCATAATTCTCAGAGTTTCTTCATTTTTCTCCATTTTTTTTCTGATTTTTCCTCAGAGTTGTATCCAAGTGTTTGTCTTCAGTTTCACTAATCCTGTCTTCCATCATTTCAAAACTGCTCCTCAGCCCTTCTATGACACTGTCCATTTCTGAAATCTTGTTGTTTATCTTCTAGATTTCTAATTGTTGTTTTTGTATGATTTCTAGTTGTGAATTTATTTTGGCGTTTTGTTCCTGTATTATATTCCTGAATTCTTCCATTTTTGTCTGTATTTTCTGTGAATTTACCTGCCTTTTTCATGAATTTGTATACTTTTTCCTCATTTTTGTCTGCTTTTTGTTTCCAGTCTTGGATAGCTCTAAATATTAGATATTTGAATTCCCTGTCAGGTAGTTCTAGTGACTTTTCTTTTGATGGAAAGTCATCTGGTGTTTTATTTTGGATGTCTACTGGAACCAACCTGTTCTTTTTTTTTATGTTTTGGTATTGTATGCTGTCTTTGAGGCATTCATTAGTTATTTCCTTCATTTATTAATTGTGGGTCCATTTGTTTAATCCTGATTTTTTGTTTTATTTGGTTATGTCTGAGCAGGCAGGCTGTACATTCTTTGTTCTTTACTCATCTGTAGTCATGACACTTTTTACCTCCTTGTCCAATGGGCATGGCTATGATGCAGCAGGTCAGGTCCAGCTGAAGGGGAGGGGCTGGGATGGGTTGTTTCTGGCACATACTAGTCCCAACTGGGTGGACTAGGAATCAGTGCTGGGCAGGTTCTTGTAGGCCATGCCTGTGCTGCTCAGGGGTGTGATGTTCAGCACACAGTGCAGGTAGGCAGGAAAGGGGGGGAGGTTGTGATGTGTGGAGCTAGTATGGGCATAGGAAAGATGAGAGAGAGGAGAGAAAAGCAGGAGCCAAGAACAAACGAGCAAAAAAGAGTGCTAAGGAAGCTTGCTGTTGGAGCAGAGAGATAAGAAACCAAGAAATGGAGAAAAACAAAAAGAAAAAAATTGGATAAAAATTTGAAAAAAAAAAAAAAAAGAAAGAAAGACAACCCCCAGGGATTTCACTGGTGTGGCTGTGAAGACTAGGGAAGGGGCTCCTAGGCTGCACAGTATAGCCTGGATAGAAGGGGTATAGATGTCATACAGCCCCAGGTATTAAGGGGACAGGAAAAGATGGTAAATATAGAGAGACGAGAACTGAGAAATGAAGAAAGACCAAAAGGAAAAAAGAGAAAAAGAAACAAAAAAGAAATGCCCCCGGGGATTCCACCCTTGTGGAAGCAGACTGGGGAAGTGGCACCTAAGCCATGCAGTGCAGCCCAGCTAGAAGGGGCTCCCAAGCCATGAAAGGAAAAAGAAAGCAAACAAACAAAACCAAAGAGAGCAAATCAAAACAAAAGAAAAAAACAAAACAAAAAAAAGCCCCAGGAATGCCACCAGCACGATGTCATGGGCCAGGACAGTTCGGTTCCCTAGTTGAATGGCACTTCATCACATTTGAAGAAGAAGCAAAAATGGCACCCGGATCCAGGTGTTTGAGAGAAAGGAGGTGGAGGTTGTGGGAGGCATGGAAGAAACCAAAAGAAATGGAATAAAGCAACATTAACCACAGACAAATGGCACTCAGGGAGCTGGCCAATGTGGGTGAGGTGAACTGAAGCAGCCCGGGGCCGAAGCAGTTGCCTCCCAGCCAAGAGATTGCAGCTGGCAGGAAGCAGAGGAGACTGGGGGTGGGGTGGGGAGAAGAAGGGTGGGGGTTAGGAAAGCGTATATCGCTCATTACCGGGTGCTCTGTCTCCTACTGGGAACTTCATGAAGGGTGCTTTTCCGTATTCCTTGTCTGCCAATCTCCTATGTGGTTGGGGCAAATCCAAGTGGCACAGACACTGCACTTTTCAGCCAGCTGAGCCACTGCTGCCACCCAGGGAGATGAGCGGGCAGAAGATGGAGATTGGGAAAGCGTGTATCGCTGGTTACCAGGGTGCTCTGTCTCCTGCTGGGAGCTCTGTGAATCTGCTTTCCCATGCTTCCTATCTACTTATCTGGCAGGAGTCCAAGACGGTGAATCTGTGCTGCGTTAGCTGATAGGGGTCCTCTGCACGTATCTCTCCTCACTCTCTGCCGTCTGTCAGTTTCTTATTCCATTTGGTGTTTGGCTGAGTTCTTTGTCTCTTTATTTGACACTTTGGGTTCCAGGATTGACATTTATCTCTGTTTTACTTAGTTTTTTGGGTCTTTGCTCTGGAGGGACGGCATGGTGCTTCTGTCTATGGTGCCATGTTGGCCAGAAGCTTCCCAGAACATTTTCTTAATAAGTTTTATTGTGCCAGTTGACCTAGATGTCCCCAGAAAACATGGTCCCCAGACCCCAGCCCCTGCTACTCTGTCCCTTGAAGTGTTTGGTTGTGTTCAGAAAAGTTCTTAGCTTTTGGTTTAGTCCAGTGGCACTGACTTCCCCTGTATTGTGTGTTGCCCTTCCCTTCACCTAAGATGATTCTTGTCTACTACCTGGTTAGTGAATTCCCCTCTCCCTCCCTCCCCACCCTCTTAACCATCAAAGAATGTTTTCTTCCATGTTTAAACCTTTTCTTGAGTTCTTATAATAGTGGTCTCATACAATATTTGTCCTTTTGCAACTGACTAATTTCACTCAGAATAATGCCTTCCAGATTCATCCATATTGTGAGATGTTTTGCGGATTCATCATTGTTCTTTATTGTGGCATAGTATTCTATTGTGTATGTACCGTAATTTGTTTATTCATTTGTCTGTTGATAGGCACATAAGTTGTTTCCATCTTTTTGCTATTGTGAACAATTCTTCGTTGAACATGTGTGTGCATGTATCTATTTATGTGACAGTTCTTATTTCTCTAGGAAATATTCCTAAAAGTGGGATTGCTGGATCATATAGTACTTCTATTTCTAACTTTTTAACGGAGCGCCAAATCAATTTCCAAAGTGGTTGTACCATTTTACATTCCCACCAGTAGTAAATAAGTGTTCCAGTCTCTCCACAACCTCTCCAGTATTTATTATTTTATGTTTTTTGGATTAGTGCTAGCCTTGTTGGGGTGAGATGGTATCTCATTGTAGTTTTGATTTACATGTTTCTAATGGCTGTAGGGTCACTGTGAGTTGAATCAACTTGACAGCAATGGGTTTTGTTTTATTTTGTTTTTAGTGGCTAATGATTGTGAGCATTTCCTTATGTATCTGTTAGCCACCTGGATGTCTTCTTTGGTGAAATGTCTATTCAAATTCCTTCCCCATTTTTAAATTGGGTAATTTGTCTTTTTGTTGTTGAAGTTTTGCAGTATCTTGTAAAGTTTAGAGATCAGACTCATGAAATATGTCATAGCCAAAACTTTTTTCCCCAGTGTGTGGCTTGCTTTTTATTCTATTTGGGGAAACCTTTTGATGAGCATAAGTGTTTGATTTTTAGGAGCTCCCAGTTATCTAGCTTCTCTTTTGGTGCTTGTGCATTGTTCTGATTTGTATTCTGTTTATGCCGTGTATTAGGGTTCCTAGCATTGCCCCTATTTTTTCTTCCACAATCTTTAACATTTTATATTCAGGTCTTTGATCCATTTTGAGTTAGTTTTTGTACATAGTGTGAGGTATGGGTCTTGATTCATTTTTCTGCAGATGGAAACCCAGTTATGCCAGCACCATTTGTTAAAGAGACTGTCTTTTCCCCCCATTTAATAGACTTTGAGGCTTTGTCAAATATTAGCTGTTCATAGGGGGATGAATTTACACCTGGATTCTCAATTCTGTTCCATTGGTCTATGTATCCATTGTTGTACCAGTACCAGGCTATTTTGACTATTGTGGTGGTATAATAGGTTCTAAAACCAGGTAGTGTGAGGCCTCCCATTTTGTTCTTATTCTTCAGTAATGCTTTGTTTATCTAGGCCTCTTCCCTTTCCATATGAAGTTGGTGATTTGTTTCTCCACCTCATTAAAAAATGTCATTGGAATTTGGATTGAGATTGCATTTTATATGTAGATCACTTTGGGTAGAATTGACCTTTTCACAATGTTGAGTCTTCCTATCCATGAGCATGGTATGTTTTTCCACTTATGTAGTTCTCTTTTGTTTCTTGAAGTAGCGTCTTGTAGTTTCATGTGTATAGGCATTTTATGCCTCTGGTTAGATTTATTCCTAAGTATTTTATATTTTGGAGGGCTTGTGTTGTCTGGTATTGTAAATAGTATTGATTTAGTGATTTCCTTCTTTAAGTTTTCTTTGTTGGTGTAGAAGATGCAATGATTTCTTGTCTGCTGCTTTCATGGGTGCTGATTCTAGATCCAAGTAAAGTGAAATCCTTTATGATTTCAATCTTTTCTCTGTTTATCATGATGTTGCTTATTGGTCCAGTTGTGAAGATTTTTCTTTTCTTTAAGTTGAGATGTAAACCATACTGAAGGCTGTGGTGTTCAATCTTCTTCAGTAAGTGCTTCGAGTCCTCTTCACTTTCAGCAAACAAGGTTGTGTCATCTGCACAGCGCAGGTTGTTAATGAGCCTTCCTCCAATTCTGATACCCCATTCTTCTTCATGTGTTCCATAGGGGGTGGGAGTGGTTGGTGTCAGAAATAGTGAACAACTAGTAACTTGTAAATTGGGATTAACTACTCATTAGTAGTTAATTAGTAGAGCTGCCTCCTCAAATTGAGTTGACCTTAATGATGTGGATGGAGAAGAGCTTTCAGGACCTTTATTTGCTGATGTAGCAGGACTCAAAATGAGATACAGGAAAAGTAGATGTAGGAAGACTACTACCCCTAGGACTGAGACAGAACACCTGAGGAAGGAATAAACTTGGATGTCCCCCCCTTCCTTGTTGGGGAGGGTGTGGCCACAAACATTAGATAACAGAAGCTCGTTGATGAGCTGCAGGTGGGGCAGAAGCTATCACAGGGATGCTGGCAAAGCTCTGTGGAGCTGGAAGCTCCTTGGCTCCTGCACCGGACTGACAGCTAAACTGTAAGAATGACACATAACCCCACCATAAGGAGGAATAGGGGTCCCTTCTTCCTGCAGGTGCCTCAGTGCCATCTCCTAAGAATACCTAATATTGTGCCAGGAGAACACTTACCTGCTCCAGCATCACCAGGCAGGGCTGAGAAGAGGGGATTAGTAGTTGAGAGGCCTAAATGACATCTGGCCCAAGAATGAGGAGAGCTTCCTTTCACAGGGCCGTGTAGACCATCCTAAGGGCTTTGACTTTTAATGAATGAAATGGGAATTCACTAGTGGGTTTTGAGTAGAGGACGGGTGTAGTGCAATGGATTTTCTATTATGTGGCCTTACTTGCACTGGGTTTGTAATCCACCCGAAATGATTGGGTTGGGTCTCAGTCTGCTAAAGGATTAGTATAAGTAACCTATTCTTATAGTTTACTGTTTACCTTCTATAAGTAATAATAAAACCCATTGCTATCCAGGCAATTCTGAGTCATAGAAACTCGATAGAACAGAGTAGAACTGTCCCATAGGGTTTCTAAGGCCACCGCTCTCCCGTCAGTTTGCCGTACTGTGGTGGCTTGTTTGTTTCTGTGATGCTAGAAGCTATGCCACCTGTATTTCAAATGCCAGCTGGGTCACCCATGGTGGACAGATTTCTGCTGAGCTTCCAGACTAAGACAGACTAGGAAGGACCTGGAAGTCTCCTCCTGAAAGAGTTGGCCAGTGAAAACCTTATGAATAGCAGTCGAACATTGTCTGATATAATGATATAAGACGAGTCTTTCAGCTTGGAAAGCACTCAAAATAAGACAGGGGAAGAGCTGCCTCCTCAAAATAGAGTTGACCTTAATGATGTGGAGGGAGTAGATCTTTCAGGGCCTTCATTTGCTGCAAATGAAAAAAAAAAAAAAAACAGCTGCAAACATCCATTAATAATCAAGATGTGGAATGTATGAAGTATGAATCCAGGAAAATTGGACTTTCTCAAGAATGAAATGGAACACATAAAGATTGATATCCTAGGCATTAATGAGCTGAAATGGGCTGGTATTGGCCAATTTGAATTGGATAATCATAATAGTCTACTATGCTGGGGATGACAAATTGAAGAGAAATGGTGTTGCATTCATCATCAAAAACAACATTTCAAGATCTATCCTGAGGTACAATGCTGTCAGTGGTAGGATAATATCCATATGCCTACAAGGAAGATCAGTTAATATGACTATTATTCAAATTTATGCACCAACCACTAAGGCCAACCAAAGATAAAGAAATTGAAAATTTCACCAACTTTTGCAGTCTGAAATTGATCAAACATATAATCAAGGTGCATTGATAATTACTGGTCATTGGAATGCAAAAGTTGGAAATAAAAAAGAATCGGTAACTAGAAAATATGGCTTTGGTGATAGAAATGATGCTGGAGATTGTATGACAGAATTTTGCAAGACCATTAACTTATTTATTGCAAGTACCTTTTTCAACAATGTAAATGGTGGCGATATACCTGGACCTCACTGGATGTAATACCCAGGAATCAGATTGACTACATCTGTGGAAAGGGACATTGGAAAAGCTCAATATCATCAGTCAGAACAAGGCCACGGGCCTACTACAGAGCAGACCATCAATTGCTCATATGCAATTTCAAGTTGAAGTTGAAGCAAATTAAAACAAGCCCACGAGAGTATATCCTTGATTATATACTGAAATTTAGAGACCATCTCAAGAATAGATTTGACACATTGAAAATTAATGACCAGAATAGTCATGGGATGACATGAAGGACATCATATATAAAGAAAGCAAAAGGTCATTAAAAAGACAGGAAACAAAGAAAAGACCAAAATGGATGTCAGAAGAGACTCTGAAACTTGCTCTTGAATGTCAAGTAGCTAAAGTGAATGGAAGAAGTGATGAAGTAAAAGAGCCTAATAGATTTCAAAGGGCAGCTCAAGAAGATAAAGTATTATAATGAAATGTGCAAAGACTTGGAGTTAAAAAACCAAGAGGGAAGAACACACTTGACATTTCTCAAGCTGAAAGAACTGAAGAAAAAATTCAGTCCTTGAGTTGCAATATTGAAGGATTCTAAGGGCGGAATGTTGAATGACACAGGATGCATCAAAAGAAAATGGAAGGAAGACACAGAGCCACTGTACCAAAAAGAATTGTTTGATGTTCAACTATTTCAGTAGGCAGTATATGATCAAGAACTGACGGTCCTGAAGGAAGAGATGCAAGCTGCACTGAAGGCATTGGGGAAAAACAAGTCTCCAGGAACTGACAGAAAACAAATCGAGATGTTTCATCAAATGGATGCAGGGCTAGAGTTGCTCACTCATCTGTGAGAAGAAATTTGGAAGTCAGCTACCCGGCCAAATGACTGGAAGAAATCCATATTTCTGCCCATTCTTTATTTAGACCTAGAGTTAGCAGCATGTCAAAATACAATAGCCTCAATATTACAAAAAAGAATATTTGAAAAAAAATTCTGATGAAATGTATGCTGATTTACTGGTTGCTGTTTGGTGCTGTCGAGTTGGTTCTGACTCATAGCGACCCTCTGTGTACCACAGAACGAAATATTGTCTGGTGCTACGCCATGCTCAAAATCATTGTTATGCTTGAGCCCATTGTTGCAGCCACTGTGTCAATCCATCTTTTTGAGGGTCTTCCTGTCTTTCACCGACCCTCTGCTTTACCAAGCTTGATGTCGTTCTCCAGGGACTGATCCCTCCTGACAACATGTCCAAAGTATGTAAGACGCAATCTGTCCATTCTTGCTTCTAAGGAGCATTCTGGTTGTACTTCTTCTAAGACAGATTTGTTTGTCCTTTTGGCAGTCCATGGTAGATTCAATATTCTTAGCCAACACCACAATTCAAAGGCATCAATTCTTCAGTCTTCCTTATTCATTGTCCAGCTTTCACATGCATATGATGAGGTTGAAAACACCAAGGCTTGGGTCAGGCGCACCCTAGTCTTCAAGGTGGTATCTTTGCTTTTCGACATTTAAAGAGGTCTTTTGCAGCAGATATTTCCAATGCAATGCGTCTTTTGATTTCCTGACTGCTGCTTCCATGGGTGATGCAAGTGAAATGAAATCCTTGACAACTTCAATCTTTTCCCCATTCATCATGATGTTGCTTATTGGTCCAGTTGTGAGGATTTTTGTTTTCTTTATGTGGAGGTATAATCCATACTGAAGGCTATGGTCTTTGATCTTCACCAGTAAGTGCTTCAAGTCCTCTTCACTTTCAGCAAGCAAGATTATGTCATCTGCATAATGCAGGTTGTTAATGAGTATTCCTTCACTCCTGATGCTCCGTTCTTCGTATAGTCCAGCTTCTTGGATTATTTGCTCAGCATACAGATTGAATAAGTATGGTGAAAGAACACAACCCCGATGCAAACCTTTCCTGACTTTAAGCCATGCAGTATCTCTTCTTCTGTTCGAACAACTGCCTCTTGACCTATGTACAGGTTCCTCATGAGCACAATTAAGTGTTCTGAAATTCCCATTCTTCCCAATGTTGTTCACAATTTCTTATGACCCACACAGTTGAATGCCTTTGCATAGTCAATAAAACACAGGTAAACATCCTTCTGGTATTCTCTGCTTTCAGCCAGGATCTATCTGATGTTGGCTATGATATCCCTGGTCCCACATCCTCTTCTGAATCTGGCCTGAATTTCTGGCAGCTCCCTGTCAATATACTGGTACCACTGCTTTTGAATGACCTTCAGCAAAATTTTACTTGTGTGTGATAGTAATGATGTTGTTCAATAATTTCCACATTCAGTTGGGTCACCTTTCTTGGGAATAGGCATAATTATGGGTCTCTTCCAGTCGGTTGGCCTGGTAGCTGTCTTCCAAATTTCTTGGCATAGATGAGTGAGCACTTCCAGTGCTGCGTCCATTTGTTGAAACATCTCTATCAGTATTTCATCAATTCCTGGAGGTTTGTTTTTCGCCAATGCTTTCAGTGCAGCTTGTACTTCTTCTGTCAGTACCATCAGTTCCTGACCATATGCTACCTCTTGAAGTGGTTGAACGTCGACCAATTCTTTTTGGTATAATGACTCTGTGTATTCCTCCCATCTTCTTTTTATTTATTTATTTCTTTCTTTCTTTTTAAATTTTTATTAAGCTTCAAGTGAACATTTACCATTCCAATCAGTCTGTCACATGTAGGTTTACATACATCTTACTCCCTTCTCCCACTTGCTCTCCCCCTATTGGGTCAGCCCTTACAGTCTCTCGTTTCGTGCCAATTTTACCTTCTTCCCTCTCTCTCTATCTTCCCATCCCCCCTCCAGTCAAGAGTTGCCAACACACTCTCCCGTGTCCACCTGATTTAATTAGCTCACTCTTCATCAGTATCTCTCTCCCCCCCACTGACCAGTTCTTTTCATGCCTGATGATTTGTCTTCGGGGTTGGTTCCTGTCCTGTGCCATCAGAAGTTCTGGGGAGCATTGTCTCTGGGATTCCTCTAGTCGCAATCATACCATTAGGTGTGGTCTTTTAATGAGAATTTGGGGTCTGTATCCCATTGGTCTCCTGCTCCCTCAGGAGTTGTCTCTTGTGCTCCCTGACAGGGCAGACATCGATTGTGGCCGGGCACCAACTTGTTCTTCTGGTCTCAGGATATTGTAAGTCTCTGGTTCAAGTGGCCCTTTCTGTCTCTTGGGTTCTTAGTTGTCGTGTGACCTTGGTGTTCTTCCTTTGCCTTTGCTTCCGGTGGGTTGAGACCAATTAATGTATTTTAGATGGCTGCTTGTTGGCATTTAGGACCCCAGGTGCCACAATTCAAAGTGGGATGCAGAGTGTTTTCATAATAGAATTGTTTTGCCCATTGATTTAGAAGTCCTCTCAAACCAAGTTCCCCAGACCCCAGCCCCTGCTTCGCTATCCTTTGAAGCTTTCATTTTATCTCGGAAACCTCTTTACTTTTAATCCTGTCCAATTAGGCTGACCTTCCTTGTTTTGAGTGTTGTCTTTCCCTTCACCCAAAGCAGTTCCCATCTACAGATTGATCAATAAAAAGCCCTCTCCCTCCCTCCCTCCCTCCCTCCCCCCTTTGTAACCACAAAAGTATGTGTTCTTTTCCGTTTTTTCTATTTCTCAAGATCTTATAATAGTGGTCTTATACAGTATTTGTCCTTTTGCAACTGACTCATTTCGCTCAGCATAATGCCTTCCAGATTCCTCCATGTTATGAAGTGTTTCAGAGATTCGTCACTGTTCTTTATCGATGCGTAGTATTCCATTGTGTGAATATACCACAATTTATTTACCCATTCGTCCGTTGATGGACATCTTGGTTGCTTCCAGCTTTTTGCTATTGTAAACAGAGCTGCAATAAACATGGGTGTGCATATATCTGTTTGTGTGAAGGGTCTTGTATTTTTAGGGTATATTCCGAGGAGTGGGATTTCTGGTTTGTATGGTAGTTCTACTTCTAACTGTTTAAGATAACGCCAGATGGATTTCCACAGTGGTTGTACCATTTTACAATCCCACCAGCAGTGTATGAGAGTTCCAGTCTCTCCGCAGCCTCTCCAACATTTATTATTTTGTGATTTTTGAATTAATGCCAGTCTAGTTGGTGTCAGATGGAATCTCATCGTAGTTTTAATTTGCATTTCTCTAATGACTAATGATCGAGAGCATTTTCTCATGTATCTGTTGGCTGCCTGAATATCTTCTTTAGTGAAATGTGTGTTCATATCCTTTGCCCACTTCTTGATTGGGTTGTTTGTCTTTTTGTGGTTGAGTTTTGACAGAATCATGTAGATTTTAGAGATCAGGCGCTGGTCTGAGATGTCATAGCTGAATATTCTTTCCCAGTCTGTAGGTGGTCTTTTTACTCTTTTGGTGAAGTCTTTAGATGAGCATAGGTGTTTGATTTTTAGGAGCTCCCAGTTATCGGGTTTCTCTTCATCATTTTTGGTAATGTTTTGTATTCTGTTTATGCCCTGTATTAGGGCTCCTAGGGTAGATCCTATTTTTTCTTCCAAGATTTTTATCGTTTTAGTCTTTATGTTTAGGTCTTTGATCCACTTGGAGTTAGTTTTTGTGCATGGTGTGAGGTATGGGTCCTGTTTCATTCTTTTGCAAATGGATATCCAGGTATGCCAGCACCATTTGTTAAAAAGACTATTATTTCCCCAATTGACTGACACTGGTCCTTTGTCAAATATCAGCTGCTCATACGTGGATGGATTTATATCTGGATTCTCAATTCTGTTCCATTGGTCTATGTGCCTGTTGTTGTACCAGTACCAGGCTGTTTTGACTACTGTAGCTATATAATAGGTTCTGAAATCAGGTAGGGTGAGGCCTCCCACTTTCTTCTTCTTTTTCAGTAATGTTTTGCTTATCCGGGGATTCTTTCCTTTCCATATGAAATTAGTGATTTGTTTCTCTATTCCCTTAAAGTATGACATTGGTATTTGGATTGGAAGTGCGTTGTATGTATAAGTGGCTTTTGGTAGAATAGACATTTTTACTATGTTGAGTCTTCCTATCCATGAGCAGGGTATGTTTTTCCATTTAAGCGTGTCCTTTCGAATTTCTTGTAGCAGAGTTTTATAGTTTTCTTTGTATAGGTCTTTTACATCCTTGGTAAGATTTATTCCTAAGTATTTTATCTTCTTGGTGGCTACTGTGAATGGTATTGATTTGGTTATTTCCTCTTCGGTGTTCTTTTTGTTGATGTAGAGGAATCCAAGTGATTTTTGTATGTTTATTTTATATCCTGAGACTCTTCCAAACTCTTCTATTAGTTTCAGTAGTTTTCTGGAGGATTTCTTAGGGTTTTCCATGTATACGATCATGTCATCTGCAAATAGTGATAGCTTTACTTCCTCCTTACCAATCTGAATACCCTTTATTTCTTTGTCTAGCCTAATTGCCCTGGCTAGGACTTCAAGTACGATGTTGAATAAGAGCGGTGATAAAGGGCATCCTTGTCTGGTTCCCGTTCTCAAGGGAAATGCTTTCAGGTTCTCTCCATTTAGAGTGATATTGGCCGTTGGCTTTGCACATATGCCCTTTATTATGTTGAGGAATTTTCCTTCAATTCCTATTTTGGTGAGAGTTTTTATCATAAATGGGTGTTGGACTTTGTCAAACGCCTTTTCTGCATCAATTGATAAGATCATGTGGTTTTTGTCTTTTGTTTTATTTATGTGATGGATTACATTAATGGTTTTTCTGATATTAAACCAGCCTTGCATACCTGGTATAAATCCCACTTGATCAGGGTGAATTATTTTTTTGATGTGTTGTTGGATTCTATTGGCTAGAATTTTATTAAGGATTTTTGCATCTATGTTCATGAGGGATATAGGTCTATAATTTTCTTTTTTTGTAATGTCTTTACCTGGTTTTGGTATCAGGGAGATGGTAGCTTCATAGAATGAGTTGGGTAGTATTCCGTCTTTTTCTATACTTTGAAATACCTTCAATAGTAATGGTGTTAAGTCTTCTCTGAAGGTTTGGTAGAACTCTGCAGTGAAGCCATCTGGGCCAGGACTTTTTTTTGTTGGGAGTTTTTTGATTACCATTTCAATCTCTTTTTTTGTTATGGGTCTATTTAGTTGTTCTACTTCTGTATGTGTTAGTTTAGGTAAGTAGTGTTGTTCCAAGAATTTATCCATTTCTTCTAGGTTTTCAAATTTGTTAGAGTACAATTTTATGTAGTAATCTGATATGATTCTTTTGATTTCATTTGGTTCTGTTGTGATGTGGTCCTTCTCGTTTCTTATTCGGGTTATTTGTTTCCTTTCCTGTTTTTCTTTAGTCAGTCTAGCCAATGGTTTATCAATTTTGTTAATTTTTTCAAAGAACCAGCTTTTGGCTTTGTTAATTCTTTCAATTGTTTTTCTGTTCTCTAATTCATTTAGTTCAGCTCTAATTTTTATTATTTGTTTTCTTCGGGTGCCTGATGGATTCTTTTGTTGCTCACTTTCTATTTGCTCAAGTTGTCGGGACAGTTCTCTGATTTTGGCTCTTTCTTCTTTTTGTATGTGTGCATTTATCGATATAAATTGGCCTCTGAGCACTGCTTTTGCTGTGTCCCAGAGGTTTTGATAGGAAGTATTTTCATTCTCGTTGCTTTCTAAGAATTTCCTTATTCCCTCCTTGATGTCTTCTATAACCCAGTCTTTTTTCAGGAGGGTATTGTTCATTTTCCAAGTATTTGATTTCTTTTCCCTAGTTTTTCTGTTATTGATTTCTAGCTTCATTGCCTTGTGGTCTGAGAAGATGCTTTGTAATATTTCGATGTTTTGGATTCTGCAAAGATTTGTTTTATGCCCTAATATGTGGTCTATTCTAGAGAATGTTCCATGTGCGCTAGAAAAAAAAGTATATTTTGCAGCAGTTGGGTGGAGAGTTCTGTATAAGTTAATGAGGTCAAGTTGGTTGATTGTTGTAAGTAGGTCTTCCGTGTCTCTATTGAGCTTCTTACTGGATGTCCTGTCCTTCTCCGAAAGTGGTGTGTTGAAGTCTCCTACTATATATGTGGAGGTGTCTATCTCACTTTTCAATTCTGTTAAAATTTGATTTATGTATCTTGCAGCCCTGTCATTAGGTGCGTAAATATTTAATATGGTTATGTCTTCCTGATCAATTGTCCCTTTTATCATTATATAGTGTCCTTCTTTATCCTTTGTGGCGGATTTAAGTCTAAAGTCTATTTTGTCAGAAATTAATATTGCTACTCCTCTTCTTTTTTGCTTATTGTTTGCTTGATATATTTTTTTCCATCCTTTGAGTTTTAGTTTGTTTGTGTCTCTAAGTCTAAGGTGTGTCTCTTGTAGGCAGCATATAGATGGATCGTGTTTTTTTATCCAGTCCGTGACTCTCTGTCTCTTTATTGGTGCATTTAGTCCATTTACATTCAGTGTAATTATAGATAAGTAAGTTTTTAGTGCTGTCATTTTGATGCCTTTTTATGTGTGTTGTTGGCCATTTCATTTTTCCACATGCTTTTTTGTGCTGAGACGTTTTTCTTAGTAGCTTGTGAGATCCTCGTTTTCATAATGTTTAACTTTGTGTTTACTGAGTCGTTACGTTTTTCTTGGCTTTTTTCTTGAGTTATGGAATTGGTATTCCTTTTTGTGGTTACCTTTTTATTTACCCCTATTTTTCTAAGTAAAAACCTAACTTGTATCCTTCTATTTTGCCTTGTATCACTCTCCATCTGGCAGTTCAATGCCTCCTATATTTAGTCCCTCTTTTTGATTATTTTGATCGTTTAGCTATTGATTTCCATGATTTCCTGTTGTGTGTATTATTTTGTTTATTTATTTATTTTTTAGAATTAGTCTTAATTTGTTTATTTTTGTGCTTTCCCTGTTTGAGTTGCGTTGATATCAGGACGTTCTGTTTTGTGACCTTGTATTGTGCTGGTACCTGATATTATTGGTCATCAGGCCAAACAATCTCCTTTAACATTTCTTGCAGTCTTGGTTTAGTTTTTGCAAATTCTCTAAACTTGTGTTTATCTGTAAATATCTTAATTTCTCCTTCATATTTCAGAGAGAGTTTTGCTGGATATATGATCCTTGGTTGGCAGTTTTTCTCGTTTAGTGCTCTGTATATGTCGTCCCATTCCCTTCTTGCCTGCATGGTTTCTGCTGAGTAGTCTGAACTTATTCTTATTGATTCTCCCTTGAAGGAAACCTTTCTTTTCTCCCTGGCTGCTTTTAAAATTTTCTGTTTGTCTTTGGTTTTGGCAAGTTTGATGATGATATGTCTTGGTGTTTTTCTTTTTGGATCAATCTTAAATGGGGTTCGATGAGCATCTTGGATAGATATCCTTTTTTTCTTTCATGATGTCAGGGAAGTTTTGTGTCAGGAGTTCTTCAACTATTTTCTCTGTGTTTTCTGTCCCCCCTCCCTGTTCTGGGACTCCAATCACTCGCAAGTTATCCTTCTTGATAGAGTCCCACATGATTCTTAGGGTTTCTTCATTTTTTTTAATTCTTTTATCTGATTTTTTTCCAGCTATGTTGGTGTTGTTTCCCTGGTCCTCCAGAAGTCCCAGTCTACATTCTAATTGCTCGAGTCTGCTCCTCTGACTTTCTATTGCGTTGTCAAATTCTGTAATTTTATTGTTAATCTTTTGGATTTCTACATGCTGTCTCTCTATGGATTCTTGCAACTTGTTAATTTTTCCACTATGTTCTTGAATAATCTTTTTGAGTTCTTCAACAGTTTTATCAGTGTGTTCCTTGGCTTTTTCTGCATTTATCCTAATTTCATTTGTGATATCTTTAAGCATTCTGTAAATTAGTTTTTTATATTCTGTATCTGATAATTCCAGGATTGTATCTTCATTTGGGAAAGATTTTGATTCTTTTGTTTGGGGGGTTGGAGAAGCTGTCATGGTCTGTTTCTTTATGTGGTTTGATATGGACTGCTGTCTCCGAGCCATCACTGGGAAACTAGATTTTCCAAGTAGTCAGCTGGTGCGCTGGCTCCTAGTTCTGAAAACAGTCGCTGTCTGCCCGTATTTGTTCGTCCTCCGTCTCTAAGTCTGTGCTTGTTGTTCAGAGTTCATAGATTGTTATGTATGTGATCGATTCCCTTGTTTTTCCGAGTCTTTGTTGCAAGAGGGATCCGCGGGAGCGTCCACCTAGTCCGCCATCTTGGCCCCCCTCCTCCCATCTTCTTTTGATGCTTCTTGTGTCATTCAATATTTCACCCATAGAATCCTTCAATATTGCAACTCAAAGACTGAATTTTTTCTTCAGTTCTTTCAGCTTGAGAAATGCCTAGTGTGTTCTTCCCTTTTTGTTTTCTATCTCTAGCTCTTTGCACATGTCTTTATAATACTTTACTCTGGTTTCTGGAGTCACCATTTGAAATCTTCTGTTCAGTTCTTTTACTTCATCATTTCTTCTGTTTGCTTTAGCTGCTCGATGTTCGAGTACAAGTTTCAGAGTCTCTTCTGACATCTGTTTTGGTCTTTTCTTTCTTTCATGTCTTTTTGATGACTGCTTTCTTCATGTATGATGTCCCTGATGTTGTTCCACAACTCGTCTGGTCTTTGGTTATTAGTGTTTAATGCATCAAATCTATTCTTGAGATGGTCTCTAAATTCAGGTGTGATATATTCAAGGTCATACATTGGCTCTCATGGACTTGTTCTAATTGTCTTCAGTTTCAACTTGAACTTGTGTATGAGCAATTGATGGTCTGTTCTACAGTCAACACCTGGCCTTGTTCTGACTGATGATATTGAGCTTTTCCATCGATTTGATTCCTGTGTATTCCACCAGGTGAGGTCCATGTGTACAGTTGCCATTTATGTTGGTAAAAGAAGGTATTTGCAGTGAAGGAGTTGCTGGCCTTGCAAAATTCTGTCATGTGATCTCCGGCATCGTTTCTATCACCAAGGCCATATTTTCCAACTACCAATCTTTCTTCATTGTTTCCAACTTTGGCATTCAAATCACCAGTAATTATCAATGCATCCTGATTGAATGTTTAATGAATTTCAGCCTACAGAAGATAGGTAAAAATCTTCAGTTTCTTCATCTTTGGCCTTAGTGTTTGGTGTAGAAATTTGAATAATAATCGTATTAACAGGTCTTCCTTGTATTTTATCCTTCCTTGGATATTATCGTATCAGTGGCAGTGTCATACTTCAGGATAGATCTTGAAATGTTCTTTTTGATGATGAATGCAATGCCATTGCTCTTCAAGTTGTCTTTCCCAGTATAATAGACCCTATGATTATCCAATTCAAAGTGGCCAATACCAGTCCATTTCAGCTCACTAAGGCCTAGGATATCAATATTTATGTGAGTCAATTACTCTGAGCTTTGATTTTTTTGTTGTTGTTGTTGCTTAGAGTGATCTCTTTATGTCTCTGTTTTTTAATTTTCTTTCTTTTTTTTTAATTGGTAACAAGTTTACATGGTTTTCAAAATAAAGAAATGAAAAGGCTTGCATCAAAAAGATTTCCTCCCATCTCTATTCTCCCTGGGTCCCATTCCCTTTAAACTTTTGTTTCTTCCTTGTGCATCTTTCCAGAGTGTTTTAAATAAATAAGTAAGCAAACACAAATAACTATTCTTATCTCTCCTTATATTGTTACACAAAAGGAACATACCGTGCAGTTTTTTTACCTTGCTTTTTCTGCGTAATTATATATCAGTATATAGAGATCCTCCTAACTTTTTTAAAATAACTGAATGTGCCATACTTTGTATACCTACTCTTCTGCTAATGGAAATTTGGGATGTTTCCAATCTTTTTTTTTTTTTTTTTACAAATGGTGCTGCAGTGAATCCCCTTGTATATATGCCATTTTGCACATGTGCAAGTATAACTGTAGGACAGAGTTATAGAATGAATTACTGGGTTGAAGAGTAATAAGCATTTCCAGTGTTGATAAAAAAAAAATTGCCAGATTAACCTCCATTGGGACTACAGCAGTTGACACTCCCACGAGCAGTGCATGAAAGTGCCTGTCTCCCCAAAGCCTCACCAACAGGAAGTATTAACAATTGTGGAATTTTTGCCAATCTGATAGAACAAATGATCTCTCAGTATAGCTCAATATCATTTCTCTTATAATAAGCATAGCAAGCATCTTTTCAAATGTGTAAGAGATAATTATTCTTCTTTTTCTGTGAATTATCTGTTCACATCCTTTGCCTCTCGTTCTGTTGGGTTGTTGGTCTTGGCTCTGTGTTTTTAACCCAACTGTGAACTGTTAAGTGTATAAATTATTTTGGGTCTAAAAATTCCTTTGCATTTTTAATGTTCTAAAACTTACAGTAAGTCTGCCATTTTAATACCAGTAAATATGTCTCTTATACTACAAAATAGTCTTTGTTCAGAGACTCAATTAGAAATTTCAAGCATGGCACGTGTGTGTGTGTGTAACCATGTAATGATGCCCTTCTTGTAAAGTTGCATGAGGCCATAAAACTTAATCCAAAAAGGGAAACAGAACGCAGACGAGGTCTCTGAAATACAGCTATTCTGATGCTTGAAAATAAAGCCCCAGATTAGCCTAAGCATCTCTCGCACTGAAGGGGATAATATTTCTAATTAAAGCCCATTTGTTGAATGCTTTCCAGACTAAATCATTAATATCAAACCAGATTCCTGTGTTGGCTGCTTGAATGGTGTACAGTGTATTATATTTACATTAAACTCCATTTTATTAATTTTTAAAAGCATAGTATGAAATAGAATATCAAAGCTAGGAGGATCCTACACATCATCCTGTCTAATCCCCTCATCTTACACGTGAGATTAATACGGGCTTTGGTCTTCACCCTTCCCTCCCTGTTTGTCTTTACTTTTTAAAAATGTTTTCAATGCTTGTCATCATAACATCAGGTGATAAGTCCACCCAGCCTCCCTAGCACATGATGCTATACAAATCTAAATATATGTAAAGTCTTCTTTACCTAGTTTTCAACTACCCCAAAACTAGACATTAGTAAAGATTTTCTCATGCAGTAGAAATTCTGTTTTATTTAAGCAGATGGATTTTAGTTTCCTTGTGGGTAAATGGAGGATTTTTGATAGGATGTCTTCTAAAGTCCCCAAAGATGGAACCATCTGTGAGTTTGTGAGAGGCCTGGAAGGTGGCGGTGATGGATTCCTCTGCTTTCCTTAAGGAATGGGCTGCCCTGCTTTGGGCAAAGTTAATATTTCTGCATAGCTTTGTTATATTCTATTTCCTGAAGTCTTAACAGTCTGGGTTCCAATTACATTCCTAGAATAATGAGCCTATTACAGTAAACGAACATTTTCAAGTGCAACTGAATAACCATCTATTGAAAGTGCCTGCACCTAATAATTTTCCCTTTGGCAGAAGGAAAGAAGTGGGTAGTTGGTGATGGGGACGGTCTGTGAAATGTGAGAGAGAAAGAAGGATAAGAAGGGAGCTCTTGACACCTCCCAGGGTCCCTGTGTTGCAGGGGGACTGGGGTGAAGTGCCTTTGCTGCAAACAGAGAGCCTCCTGACTCCAAACTGCCATGGGAGGTGGGGGTGGGGGCTCAGCCTTAGCTCAGATGTCATCTACTCCAGGTGTGTCCTCTTTCCTTTGCACAGTTGTGATCGGTATCAAATTCTGTCAGTGCCTGGCTCTTTCAGAGTCGAGCTACCACACGAAATGGGATGGGCTCAAGTGGCCTACGGCGAGAGGGGAAGCTATAGGAATAGATATTTTAAAAGATGTTAAAAACATGGTTTCAACAAACTATGCTCTATGCAACCATATTGCCCTTTGATCTCATGGTATTTTCATATGGTTTTTATCAAGGGGACTTTGTGACCAGGCCAACACAGACAGGTGTTCTGTTATAAAGGCAAAGAGAATTGATCTATGACTGTCAGAGTGTTAAGTTTTGCTCTGGAGAGCAGTTGCCACTGAGTTAACCCTGATTCATGGCAGACAGACTGAAGTATTGACTCTTTTGAGTTGTGGTGTTGGCGAACAATATTGAATAAGCCATGAACTGCCAAAAGAATGAACAAATCTGTCTTGGAGGAAGTACAAGCAGAATGCTCCTTAGAAGCAAGAATGGTGAGACTGCGTCTTACATACTTTGGATGTGTTGTCAGGAGAAATCAGTTCCTGGAGAAGGACATCATGCTTGGTAAAGTACAGAGTCGGTGGAAAAGAGGAAGACCCTCAATGAGGTGGATTGACACAGTGGCTGCAACAGTGGGCTCAAGCATAACAATGATTGTAAGGATGGTGCAGAACCAGTCAGTGTTTTGTTCTATTGTCCACAGGGTCGCTATGAGTTGGAACCGACTAGAAAGCACCTAACAACAACAACACGGCAACACATGTGTGTCAGAGTAGAGCTCTGTTCTATAGAGTTTTCAATGGCTGGTTTTTCAGAAGTAGACTGCAGGTCTTTCTTTCTCTGGGTAGGCTCAAACCTCCAACCTTTCAGTTAGCAGCCAAATGTGTTAATCATTTGCACCACCAAGAAACTCCTCTGCCCTGGAGAAATCCCCTCAATAGGATACAAATGAAGGCCTTAAACCCAGGGTGGAGAAGAGGAACGTCATCATCTACAAGTATCTTTGCATGTTTTTCTTACCAGACAACTGCTCATCTTGAACACTTTCACACACTGGAAAAAAGAATGTTTTAGAGTAGGATACTCTGTCCATCTCCGATCCCACATTTTCTATGTGAACTTGTGCACGTTTCTTAACTTTTCTATATCTGTGTAGACTACCCAAGCTCAGCCCCATTTGCCAATGCTGTTCTGGATGCTGGACCTGACATGGTAAAGGCTTGATATGGTGGGTGTGTTCTTTTCTATTACAATCAGAAACAGTTTGTATTCACATGGAACGGACTACAACATTCATTTATAATTTTGTCCCAGGACTATGTTAACTTTCCCACCCTCTGTAAGTCCAGGGAAATATGGGCCAACTGGACATTGTGCAAAACATCACATTGATTCATTAAGTTGAGGATATCATGCTGATTAGACAGGACAAACAAGAAGTGGCTAATGAGGTGGAGGCCTTGGTAAGATGTAGATACTTTGAAAAGTAGGGAATAAGCCATACAAATATTCAAGGACCTGCCATGTGAGTAAAGTTTTTGGGGGTCCATTGGTCAGGGGATTCTCAGATATCCTCTCCAAAGTAACAGATAAATGCTGCATTCGTACACACCCTTCTACGTGTTTTACTTTCCTACTTCTGTTAGAAGCAACTCCGTGTGTCTGCCTGACGAGATGCAACTATCCCTGTACGAAGAAAGAGATTCTCACCCTTGCCTCAAAGTGAGAAAAAGCACAGTTCCAACAGTCACTGTATCCATCTCTGCAAGGCAGGCACACTATCCAACTCTGTCGTTGTTGTTGAGTAGGCTCCAGCTCATCGGCGCCTATATGTGTGTGTGTGTGTGTGTGTGTGTGTGTGTGTGTGTAGATAAAGGAAAAATGTTTAGCTGCTATCATCCGTTTTTCTGTAACTAATGAGACTATAGTTAATATATTTTTAAAGTATTGTTATTGATATATAATTCACATACCATAAAACCCACCCACTTAAAATATACAATTCAGTGGTTTTTAGTCTATTCACAGAACTGTGTAACCATCAGCACAATCTAAGTTTAGAACATTTTAATCACCCATTAGCAGTCATTCCCATTCTCTCCCTCCCCAGCCTTCAGCAACCACTAATACTATGTCTCTATAGATTTGCCTGTTATGAACATTTCCTATTTCATATAAAGGAAATCATACAACATGTGGTCTTTGGTATTAGCTTCTTTCACTTAGCATAAAGTTTTCAAGATTCTTGTTTTTTTTTTTCATAATTGATATTTATAATAGCTTAGTAACTGGCGCAATTGGTATCAATAATACTTATTCTAGGGAGTTTTATGAGGATTAAATGAGTTAATATGTGCATACTTCTTAGACCAATGCCTGACAGAGATAGTACTAATAAATTAAACATTTTATTATTGCACTTGTGTAGAAATATTTATGAAGATAAACATTAAAATGTCTTCTGTCCTTACTGAAAAATTAAAAAAAAAAACACTTTTAAAGTTTGAAAATCCCAAAAGTGGAAGTAGCAATTACCAATACTTGATGTGACTGAGATTTTTCCTTGTTTCTCAAGTTTCATTGTGTATTGTGTAGTACAGCTACAAAATAAGGTCAACAGGCAGAGATTATATTCACCATGCTCTTCTGAATATGTAAAAAAGCACTTCAGATTATTGTCATTCTTATATTTCATTTTGAAACTCAGGTCCCCCAGATGTGTTCTATACAGCAGAACTAAAATGTATATTACATGTAGAGCAGTGGTGAAGAGCTTGGCTGCTACTCAAAAGGTCAGCAGTTCAAACCCACCAGCTGCTCCTTGGAAACTCTATGGGGCAGTTCTACTCTGTCCTGTAGGGTCACTATGAGTTGAAATTGACTTGAAGGCAATGGGTTTGATATTTTCATTTTTTTTTTTTCCCATTTTGTTCATTTTTCCTCCTCAGATAATTTTGCTTCTGCCTAAGGCTTCATAAAGCTAATATGAGTGGAGAGAGAGTGGTGCGCAAACACCTAAGTCTTCCTGTCCAGCCCCCATGTTCTCTTGCCCTCCTGGATCAACTTAACAGCACATGTGGTATATTGCCAGCCTGTAGTCAGAGCAATGATTTTAAGCATGACTCTCAATATATCACTCTTCAGCTTATGATCCTTCAGTTGACTTCAGATAAACACCTAAATCCTTAACAAGGCCCTCAAGGTCTCTGCCTGCTTCTCTAGGTCCATCTTGTACCTCTCCCTCTTCTGCCTTTGTGCCTTGGCCACCCTAGCCTTCTTTCTGTCCTTCCCATGCTGTTTGTCCCTGCCACCCTGGGCCCTTTACGCCTGCCTGCTCCTCTAAGGAAGTGGCCAAGGGTTTCCTCTTTCTTCTCACTGCTTATCTGCTGGGTACCCTATAGTTTCCCCTCTTTCTTCCCTCTGTTTCTTTGCTGGATGTCCTACATTTCTGCGAGGTTTGCTTTCCAAACCATTTTCTCAAATAGACCAAGTTTTAGCACCTTTAAGAGTTTTATTCCTGTACTGAATGATGACGCTTTTGATCATGAGGGCTTATGTTCTTTATAAAGAAGCAGAAGAAAGGCAGCCACCATATAGCTCCTAAGGATGCAAACCTTCTTACCACAATTGGTGGCCCCAGGGCCTAGCACAGGGCCTGGCCCAGAGCTGGTAATCAATCAATGCTTAATCTTCCCTTAGACATGCTACCATCCTGTTTGTTTTGGATGGAGGGAGGAACAGAATTACCACCAATGTGACCGGGTGTGATTTATCTTTTTATTCCCATTGTTTTTTCACACTACCTCAAATAGGATCTTAATAATTGAACTCAGCTGATTTAAGACCATGTCATTCCTTCCTATTAGGGTAGCTGTTTCTTGAGAAACATTTTTATTATTTTGTTTATCACGGAAATTTAGGTTTGCTAGACACCTCCTAGCCACAATTATTATTTTATAACTTTTTTATTCCTTTAGGCTTCCTGCTCATGGCACACAATGCTTTCTAGTGTGACAGATCTTGGCTTTAGTCATACCAAACCTCAGTGCTCTCTCATCATCTAGGCCGGTGCAATTATTTGAGTACTTGTGATTCTGGCTGAGTTAGGAAAGTGGATGTAAGTGAAGTAGACAAGGTAGAAATGAGCAGAGAGACATCTGGAGAGGACCAAGGCCAGGACGCCAATCTAGCCAGCCTCTAGCTGACCTCCTACCTCCTCTGTCATCACCCTCCTCCCAGCAGATGATGGATCATAGAACTATTCACATGGATGTGCTGGACTCTGTCCTCACTCAACCCTCAGCCCCTGCAGGTGGGCAGCACCAAGGCAGACTCATCAGTCTTTCCCCAAAGCACTGTGATGAAGTTTGACTCCAGACTTATTTCCCCTGAAAATGATCAGTGTATAAACTTTAAAATAATCTTTAATTACTTTGAATTGTCTACACAAGGTTCACACACCATCCTTCTAGCTTGGCCATGGCCCTTTAATTAAATTAGAGATGGAAGGAAAATAATAAATAATAATAAAATAACACTTGGTTCAGGTGGTAGAACGTTAGGGTTTAAGGTAAGCAAACACCTGGATTTAGAAAATAGATTTTATGATTTTAATCAAAAGTATAAGCTTTCAGCACAATGTTAAGAGATGGTCCATTGAACCACATTTTTAAAATATGAAAGACATCCTATCATCCTACAATTCCTATATTGTAAAATTTTATGTCTAAACTAGATTTAATTTTCTATCACCCAAGCTCTTGGCTGGAATTCCCCATCTTCTCAATAATGACTTCTCTTACTTGGCTAGTCATGTTAAATTTAGCAAAAACAGAGATACTGATGACCTTTGCTCCAGTTTCCCCTATATGAGGTCATTTCTAATGCTGTCTTGGACTTCTTTCATCACATTGTGGGTCCCAGCATCTTTGTGTCCCATACTTATAAGAAATTGCTGATTTAGATATCTATCCAAGTAGACCCATCAAACTTTTCACATCAACCTGACTAAATCTGCAATTCAAACCCTTGGCTAAGGAAATAGGCCTTCACGTTCTTGCATTACCACAGAAGAGAGGAGTGTGGGATTTCTTAAAACATTTGTTAAGGTGCCTCACTGTGCTTGAGTGTTTTTTTATAAGTTGGAGGTAGAGACCGTCCTCGTTCACAAAGAACTCATGGTTTCAGTGGAGAGAGAGGACCATCTTGCCTTCTTCTCTCCTACGCCTACCACGGTTATGTCTTTGTATTGCACAATGATTAGACAGAGCTGGAAGAGATGGTATGGAGACAAAGTTCTAGGATTGTCAAGTTTTACCAGTGAACACGTCACAGAAGACTATTCCAGGGATTATTCTAGCAGAGGACGAGTGGTGGGAGTTTCATGTGGAGCATCTCTCTCATGCTTTGACCTGGCGGATACGATGTGGTCTCTGCTGACCTCCCGTACCTTGACTCTGACCAATCCTCTAGCCCCACACTGAAAGCTACATTCATACTGAGATAGTCTCACCTTGGGCCTCTGAATGAAACACCTTTGAGCCTTCTACACATTGCCTGGCTAAATCTTATTCACCCTTCATGTTTCAGTTTATGTGTCACTCTCAGCAGGAAGCTTCCTTCAACTTCCAAGATGGGGTCAAGCACCTTATGGGTCCCTTAGTGCTCTGTGCTCACCTTTAGTTTCCCTTGACATATTGTTTTGAAAAAAATCTGTGTATCTGTCCACTGTGTGACCACTTTTCCTCTCCTCCCTGACACACATATACACTCACACGGACACACACTCTGTGTCTTCGACAATGACACGCGGGCACACATGCATGATGAGACAGACATGTGTATTTACGCTCCCACACAGAGGTGCATACGCACAAGGCCACAAGCACCTCAGGGCCAAGACTGTCTAGTTCACTGCTATAACTAAGGGCCCACCCTAGATCCTTGTTCACTATAGGTGGTCCATATATATTTATCAAATCAATGCTGAATGAGGGATGGGGTATCAGAAGCATGTACTTCTTACAGCGAACTGCAGTTAAACATTTAACCAGGAATTTTCCATTCATTTTTATTCTGGTTGAGAATACAGTGATCTCAACTGGACTTTAAAGTCTAATTACTTCTTCCAAAATCCCAAAATATGCTCCATCATATAAAGTTAAAATGTCTATGATCAGATAGCTATCAAAAGCAAGGTAATTCCATCCTCTGAATAGTTTTCCATAAAAGACTCAAACAAACAAACACATAAAAACCAAACAGTTGCCACACTTAAGAAAATATTGCTTGCATAGATAGCAGATCAAAAAGAGAAGAGATATGTTGGCCTATATCAACATATACAAAGTAAAGCACCATGTTTATGCTAACTTTCCATTGCAATACAGACAAAAAAAAAAAAAAAAAAAGGCATCATGAACCACGTTCAGCAATCAGGACTAAAATTTTAACCTCATGAAAAATACGTAGGTGCAGTGTTTAAGCACTCAACTGCTAACCGAAATGTCAGTGGTTCGAACCCACCAGCTGCTCCATAGGGGAAAGATGTGACAGTCTGCTTCTGTAAAGATCACACACAGCCTTAGAAACTCTATGGGGCAGTTGTATTCTGTCCTATGGGGTCACTAGGTCAGAACTGACTCGACAGCAATGGGTTATATCTTCATTCATACACATATACACGTGTAGATATATGTAGACAGATGGATGGATGCATGTAAAATGTAAAATATAATGTGGAAGCCAGCCTGTTTAATTTTTTTAAAGCCAAAGATGAGCTGAACAAATTTGCTCTATGCTTTGTGCTCCGTGATAGGTAGGGAGCGAGAGCCACGGAAAGATGCTGGATGGAAGCTACAGAGAGAATTTGAGCAACAGAAAGGCAGATCAGCTTATTCCAGCTCCTTTGAGCAAACTCATTCCACGTTGGGACAAGATTTGGGGTCATTGATAGGAAGAGGGATGCAGCAGAGGCTGGAGTAAAAGGAGAAATGAACCAGTGCGAAAAGCAGGAAAGGGAGAGAGACAGCATGAGCCATCATCCCCTTCCCCACCCAGGGCCCTAGGCTTCATCTCAGGAAAACTCGCGGACCTCTTTGTTGCTGTCCAAGGCTTTCTGGAATAGGAATTGTGTTCCTTTTCTTTTCCCCACCCACTATTTTCCAGGTCCACTAACACTGGGTCTCAGGACCCAGCACATTATACAAAATAATGATGATGATAACATCACCTGACATTCATATTGTACTTTGCAAAGCATTTTCACTTTGAATATCTCACTTGGCCTGTGTGTTTGAAGACTCACTGAGTCCATGCCCCACCTGCAAGGCTCTTGGCTGCCAGGCCATTCCTCATTCATCCGAAGGCTCCTGTAGCCTGCTAAGCTAACACAAGGCCAGAACAGGGACCTTCTAGAGCCAGTGTCCTGAACACACCTCAAAGACTTCTCTGAAGTGTATTATCTTACACTTAAAGAAGATTTCTTTATTTTTGATAGCTCAGAATTCCCCCCAAATACTCATATTTTCCTCTCTAGGATACACATAAAGATCTCTGCTACTCAAAATATAGTCGTTGGACCAGCAGCATAACCATCACTGGGAACTTGTTAGAAATGCAGACTGCCAGGCCCCACCCAGACCTACTGAATGGCGATCAGCATTCTAACAAGATCCCCAGGTGATGTGTGTACACATTAAACCTTGAGAAACACTACACATATGAAAAATTGTTAGTCTGTACAGAAATTATATTTTTAGATCTTGTTGATAAATGCAGTATTTGTTATAAGTGTTCATTCCATAAATTTTGTTAGCTTTGCTAGGTTACCGAATATTAACCAATACGCTGTATACTTTTAACCCTGTAATAGGTTGGGGAGAGGGTGTTCACTGTTGACTGTCATCTGCTGTAATACTATAAAGAACCTTGATTCTGAATCCCTGAGCCAGTGACTGGGCCTCAAGGAGTGCCAAGAATTGTCTTAGCATCCAACACAATAACAGTTGCTGTTGAGTCTATTTTAAAAAAGAAAGTATTTTCTGTCCGTCAAATTGGCAATTTTAAGATTATACATGTATGTATGGAAACCCTGGTGGCGTAGCGGTTAAGTGCTATGGCTGCTAACCAAAGGGTCAGCAGTTCAAACCCGCCAGGCACTCCTTGGAAACTCTATGGGGCAGTTCTAACCTGTCCTATAGGGCCGCTATGAGTCGGAATCGACTCGACAGCACTGGGTTTGGTTGTTTTTTGGTTTACATATACTTATACCAGTTGCTGTCGTGTCAACTCCAACTCATGGTGACTTCACATATGTCAGAAATGAATGGTCCTCCATAGGATTTTCAATGGCCAATTCTTCAAAAATAGATTGTCAGACCCTTATTCTGAGGTGCCTCTGGGTGAACTCAAATATCCAACCTTTTGGTTAGCAGCCAAGCGCATTAATTTCTTCCAGGGACTCCTGTACAATTTTTTAAGATGGCCAAATTGGGTAGTCCAAGCAGCAGGAAAACATTGCTGCCTTGATTCAAGGTGGGAATCATTCCAAGCTTGCTAGCATAGTATTTGACACACAGAACATGCTCAATAAATACTTTTTGAATTTAATAACTTGAAGTCATTTTTCAGAGTTTTACTGCGGTTGTTTTTAGGTGCCATCGCTTCAGTTCCGACCCATAGTGACCTTATGTACAACACAACAAAACACTTCCTGGTCCTGTGCCATCCTCAAAATTACTGTTATGATTGAGCTCATAGTTGCAGCCACTGTGTCAATCCATTTCATTGAGGGGCTTCCTCTTTTTCACTGATACTCTACTTTATCAAGCAGGATGTCCTTCTCCAGGCACTGGTCCCTCCTGATAACATCTCCAAAGTATGTGAGTCAAAGTCTCACCATTCTTGCTTCTAATGAACATTCTGGCTGTACTTCTTCCAAGACAGATTTGTTCATTCTTCTGGCAGTCCATGGTACATTCAATATTCTGCACCAACACCATAATTCAAAGGCATCAATTTTCTTTGCTCTTCCTCATTCACTGTCCAGCTTTCACATGCATATGAGGTGGTTGAAAACACCATGGATACTGACCCTCACTGTGGCCCATCAGTCAGAGTGGGACTATACGGAGGTCAGGTTAATAATGGAGTCTTAACTCATGTCTATCTCACACTTGGTTCAATGTATCCCCAAACTCATCCTGTAGAGACTTCTCCAGTCCCAGAACGCATAATTTTAATAGATTTACTCAGCAACTGGCAGAACCCCCCGACTGGATCCCTGACAAGTGGAATAAGGGCTCTAATGGTAGGAAAAGCCAAGTGAAAGCCATGAGAACTGCCTCTACCTAGGAGAATAAGAATGGGTTAACATAAACTGAACCAGGTGGTGACTCCAATTGCAGCTGCTGCTTCAGATGTGGTTTCATTGCTTGAGCAAATTAATACATTTCCTGGTACCTGGCGTGCAGCTATTGACTTGGCCAATGCCTTTTTCTCAATTCCGGTTTTGAAGGATTACCAGAAGCAGTTTGACTTCAGTTGGCAAGGCCAAAAATACACCTTCACTATCCTACCCTAGAGGTGTATCAACTTTTCCGCCCTATGTCATATCTTAATCCTTAGGGACTTGATCAACTTTCCCTCCCACAAGACATCACACTGGTCCATTACATTGATGACATTATGCTGATTAGACCTAGCAAGGAAGAAGTGTCAATGACTCTGGACTTACTGGTAAAACGTTTGTGTGCTAGAGGGTGGGAAATAAATTCAACAGAAATTCAGGCCCCTTCCACCTCAGTGAAATTTCTAGGGATCCAGTGGTGTGGGGCATATCAAGATATTCCTTCTAAAATAAAGGATAAGTTATTTCATCTGGCCCTTACCACAACTAAAAAGGAAGTACAACACCTCGTGGTACTCTATGGATTTTGGAGGCACCATATCCCTTATTTGGGTGTGCTACTCTGGCCTATTTATCAAGTGACTAAAAAAGCTGCTAGTTTTGAGTGACTCTGCAACAAGAAAACAAGAGAAGGCTCTATGAAGGTTCAGGCTGCTGTGTAAGAGGCTCCGCTACTTGAGCCATATGATCCAGCTGATCCAATGATGCTTGAAGCATCACAGGCAGAGAGAGATACTGTTTTTAGCGTTTGACAGGCCCCTATTGATGAATCACCACGCAGACCCTTAGAATTTTAGAGCAAAACTCTGTCATCCTCTGCAGATACCTACTCTTCTTTTGAGAAACAGCTTTTCGGTTGTTACTGAGCCTTAGTAGAGATGAAACACTTAACCACGGGCCACCAAGTCACTGTGCAGCCTGAGCTGCCCATCATGAACTGGGTGTTGTCTGACCCAGAGAGCCATAAAATTGGACGTGCATAGCAGCACTCTATCAGTCAAAGGAACTGGTATATATAAGATGGGGCCTGAGCCAGACCTGAAGGCACAAGTAAGTTGGATGAGGAAGTGGCCAAAATGCCCACAGTCTCCACTCCTATCGAGTTGCTTTCTGTCTCCCGTTCTGCACCTATGGCCTCATGGGGAGTTCTTTATGATAAGTTGACTGATGATGGGAGACTCATGCCTGGTTCACAGATGGTTCTGCAGGATACGCAGGTACCACTCGAAAATAGACAGCAAGAGCACTACAGCCCCTTTCTGGAACTTCGTTGGAGGACAGTAGAGAAGGGAAATCCTCCAAATGGGAAGAACTTCAAGCAGTTCACCTGGTTGTTCACTTTTCTTGAAGCAGATATGGCCAGGTGTTGATCGTATATTGATTCATGGGCTGTGGCCAATGGTTTGACTGAATAGTCAGGGACTTGGAAGGAACATGATTGGAAAATTGGAGATAAGAAAGTATGGGAAAGAGGTATGTCGACAGACCTCTCCAAATGGGCCAGAGAAGTGAAGATATTTGTGTCTCATGTGAATGTTCACCAAAGGGTGACCTCGGCAGAGGAAGATTTTGAAAATCAAGTGGATAGGATGACATGTTCTGTGGAAACCAGTCATCTTCTTTCCCCAGCCACTTCCATCATTGCCCAGTGGGCTCATGAACAAAGTGGCCATGGTGGCAGGGATGGAGGTTATGCATGGGATCAGCAACATGGACTTCTACTCACGAAGGCCAAGTTGGCTATAGCCACAGCTGATGCCCAATCTCCCAGCAGCAGAGACCAACACTGAGTCCCCTATATGGCACCATTCCTCGAGGTGATCAGCCAGCAACCTGGTGGCAGGTTGATTACATTGAACCACTTGAATCATGGAAAGGGTAGCATTTTGTTCTTACAGGAATAGACCCTTTCTCTGAATATGAGCTCGCCTTCGTTGCATGCAGTGCTGCTGCCAAAACTACCATCTGTGGAATTACAGAATGCCTTATCCTCCATGATATCCCACACAGCATTACCTTAGATCCAGGGACTCACTGCACAGCAAATGAAGTGTGACAATGGGCCCATGCTCATGGAATTCACTGATCCTACCATGTTCCCCATCATAGTGAAGCAGCTGGGTTGATAGAACAATGGAATGGCCTTCTAAAGACACAATTATGGCACCATCTAGGTGGCAATACCTTGCAGGGTTGGGGCAATGTACTCCAGGAGGCTGTACATGCTCTAAACCAGCTCCCAATGTTTGGTGCTGTTTCTCTCATAGCCAGGATTCATGGGTCCAGGAATCAAACGGTGGAAATGGGAGTGGCACCACTCACAATTACCCCTAGTGACCCACTCACAAAATTTTTGCTTCCTGTCCCTGCAACCCTATGCTCTGGGAATCTAGAGGCTTCAGTTTCAGTGGGAGGAATGTTCCCACCTAGAGACACATCACCGATTCCATTGAAGTGCAAGTTAAGAATGCCACCTGGCATCTTTTTTTTTCTCCTTATGCCTCTGGATCAACAGGCAAAGTAGGGTGTTACCATATTGGCTGGTGTGATTAATTCTGATTACCAAAAGAAAACCATATTGATATTAGATAATGGAGGTAAAGAACAGTATGTCTGGAATGCAGGAGATTCCTTAGGGCACCTCTTAGTACTACCATGCCCTGTGATTAAAGTCAATGGAAAACTACAGCAACCCAATTCTGACATGACTACTAATGGCCCAGACCCTTCAGAAGTGAATGTTTGGGTCACCTCACCAGGCAAAGAACCATGACAAGCTGAGGTGTTTGCTGAGGGCAAAGGGAATACAGGATGTGTGGTGGAAGAAGGTAATTCTGAATACCAGTTACTATCACATGACCAGTTGCAGAAATGAGGACTGTAATTGTTATGAATATTTCTCCCTTGTATGTGTGTATCAAATACTTTTGTTTTCTTCACTTCTAAAATGTAAGATGTAAACAGGGCCAGTGCATATTCAGTTGCATATGTGGTAGTTGTATCATCTTAGGTGCAAGTATGACTTTATAATTGTCTTTATTCAGAGATTATGCATGGTTTAAGGTGATGTGTACAAGTGCCAAATTGACAGAGGGTGAACTGTGATTGTTAAAGTTGTGCATCAACTTGGCTGGGCCATGATTCTCAGTGGTTTGGCAGTTATGATGTAGATTGGCAGTTGTATAATGATGTAACTACTTCATGATGAGATCTGCTGCAAACAGCCAATTAGTTGAAAGGGAGTTTCCTTGGAGGTGTGGCCTGCATCCAATATATGTGGACTCCCTGGCAAAGCTTGATAGCTTTTGCTCTGCTCTGGGTCCTGCATTTGACTCATCAGCATTTGAACTCCAGTTCTTGGGACCTTGGCCAGTAGTCTGCCTTCTTACTTGCCGATCATGGATTCATCAGTCTTCCCAGCCGTGAGCCGGCAGCCTGCCATCTGACCTGTGGATCTTGGTTTTGTCAGCCCCTGCAGCTACTTGAGTCAGGAGAAGCCTCCAACCTGATGTCTGATGCCTAATTCATGGACTTGGGACTTGCCAGCCGAGAGAGCCATTTCCTTGAGATAAATCTCTCTCTCTACGTATATATACATATACACACTGGTTTTCTTCTCTAGACAACCCAGTCTAAGATAGTTCTTATTTAGATATATTTTCTTTTAATATTTTTTTCCTAGCCACATATACATTTACAAAATTGGAATCATTACATTCCTGATTTTTTTATTTAACCCTTTCATTTAACATTGATTTTATCATGAAGTATTTTTCAGTGTTAATGAACATCCTCTGAAAATACCATATCAATGACTGTACATATGTATACACAAAATACATATAGACTATTGTCTACATAAAGAGCCTGCTATGGATTGAATGGTGTCCCCCCCAAAAATGTATGTTATTTCTATTATAGCAGCACTAGATATCTAAGTATTTGGTACTGAGAATGGGGTGGTGCTCTAACAGATAGATACCTAAAATATGGAAACAGTTTTGAAACTGTGAATGGATAGAGGCTGGAAGAGTTTTAAAGTATCTAATAGTAGAAGCCTAGATTGCCTTGAAGAGACCGTTGGTGAAAGTATAGACACCAAAGACAGTTCTGGTGAGGACTCAGAAGGAAATGAAGAGAGCAGCTACACTGGAGATGGTGCAGATGGTGAGAAGCAGCAGCAGAACAAGGAAACCAGTGCAAGACAGTGCAGGAGCAGACCCACAGATTGAAAGCTGAGTGCCTTTGGCAGGAGACTTCTTGGTGGAATGGGGTACCTACAGGCACTTGTCATTGGAGCTAAGTTTATCAACCCATGGAGCAAGATAGCTGAGTGCCTTTCAGCTGAAGTTTACTGGCAGAGTGTTTACAGGCACCTATCAGTGGAGCCAAAGAACTTTAGAATATTTGCCCCGGCAGGGCAGACGAGGGCAACGAGACCTGAGGGGCTGAGAGGCTAAGGAACCTGGAAGCAGAAAATGAAGATACAATGAACACAGGAAGCAGAGCTGCCTTAGTCTCAAAGGCAGGGCCACGACCTCTGGGGGCTCAAAGAGTGGAGCTGCCACTCAGATGGATTACGAGAATGGGACTGCCCCAATTTGAGGGAGTAGAGTTGCCATTCCCGTGGGCCTGAAAGGCAGAGCTGAAGCCCAGGACTGAGGGGTCTCCACCCAGAATCCAGAGAGTGTGGCCAACGCCCACAGTCTGGAGGGCAGGGCCATTGCCTAGACAGTCTCAGAAAGCAGAGGATTATTTTCAAGGCTTGAGAGATAAAATAATGTGTTCTGCTGACTTGCTCAGTGCCTGTTATTCCTTCTTTCCTCCCAATTTCTCCTATTTGTAATGGAAATGTCTACCTTGTGCCTGATCCACCACCGTACTTTGGAAGCAGGTAACTTGTATTCTAGATTTCACGGATGCAGAAGAATTTTTGGGTTTTGGACTCAAAGTTGATTTAAGACTTTTGCTGATATGATGGGATGAATGTGTTTTACCTGTGGCAAGGACATGAATTTTGGGGGCCAAAGGGTGGAATGTTATGGATCGAATTGTGTTCACCTGAAAATGTGTGCAATTTGGCTAGTCCTTGATTCCCAGTATTATGTGATTGTCCACCATTTTGTCATCTGATGTGATTTTCCAATGTGTTGTAAATCCTACCTCTGTGATGTCAATTGAGGTGGGGTTAGTGGCAATTATGTTAATGAGGAAGGACACAATCTACAAGATGAGGTTGTGTCTTAAGCCAACCTCTTTTGAGATATAAAAGAAAGAAGAGAGCAGAGAGACATGGGTACCTCCTACCACCAAGAAAGTAGTGTCAGGAGCAGAGCACTTCCTTTGGACCTGGGATCCCTGCACTGAGAGGGTCCTAGACCAGGAGAATATTGATGAGAAGGACCTTCTCCCAGAGCTAAAGAGAGAGAGAGCCTTTCCCTGGAGCTGGCGCCCTGAACTTGGACTTCTAGCCTCCTAGACTGTGAGAGAATAAACTGTTTGCTAAAGCCATTCACTTGTGGTATTTCTATTATAGCAGCACTAGATAACTAAGGCAGAGATCTAGTGACTTGGTGGTTAAAATACTCAGCTGCTAACCAAAAGGGTGGTGGTTCAAATCCACCAGCCACTCCAAGGAAGAAAGATGTGGCAGTCTGCCTCTGTAAAGATTTATGGCCTTGGAAACCCTACTGAGAAGTCCTACTGTGTCCTACAGGGTTGTTATGAGTTGAAATTGACTCATGGTAGTGATACCCACTAGTGATAGTGCATACATATTCTTCTCTGTTTTTAACAACACTCTGCGTGCGTAAATCTTGTCTACATTTCTGATTATTTTGAGGGGCAGTTTCGTAGAAAGCAGAGAAACTTTCAAAAGAATAGCACCTCTCTTGTACCTTCAAGTGAAACTAGAGGGAAAGCAGTGATTCAACCCCTTCGAAGGGCATGCTCCACAGAGTGTCTTGGCCCTTCCAGGATGCAGAGGCCCAGGCTCCCAGCCTGTTAAATCACTGCCCCCTAAAGAATGGAGTCCCTGGGTGGCACAGTTAACACATCCAATTGCTAACTGAAAGGTTGGAGGTTCAGAGCCACCCAAAGGCACCTCAGAAGGTAATGTTGGTCATCTACTTCCAGAAAGTCAGCCATTGAAAACTCTATGGAGCACAGTTTTACTCTGATACATATGGGGTTGCCATGAGTCAGAATTGACTCAAAGGCAGCTGGTCAAAGGAGGGATAATTTCTCCAGTATTTACTCCATATGCTAAGAAAAAAAAGAAAGAAAGGTATATTATTCCTTGAAAAGGGAAGTAATATATGTTTCAGCAATGGCTTCTGATATGATTCCACACATCTGTGAAGGACTGGGGTTAATGTGAAGCCTATTGAAGTTCATAAAATGTGCTTTTTCCTTTTGTTGGCCTTATTTGAGGTTTGTTTTTTATAAATAGTTCTTACTTAAATGAGAATCTCTATTATCAAAAATCAATTATGCTGTATCAAGGTGTCTACAGCAAAAGCTTGGTTTTACCAAATTTAGAAAATGCATCTGTCTGAAATTACTTTATCCCAATTTTAATAATAATGCACTGCTTTTATGTATATAGATATATACACAAGTATATACAGTTGATTCTTGTTATTTGTGGTACTTAATGTTCTACACAATTGCTGTGAACACTGCATTAGCCAATGCTGAACCGTTGCTCCAGGGGAAATACAGGGTTAGGTTTCGGTAATTTTCTTTCTTTCTTTTTTTTTTTTTTTGTGGTGTCTTTTCCTGGTTTTGGTATCAGGGATATGCTGGTTTCATAGAATGATTTCGGGAGTATCCCTTCCTTTTCTATGTTCTGAAATAGTTTGAGTAGTACTGGTGTGAGCTCTACACTCAATGTTTGCTAGAATTCTCCAGTGAAGCCATTTGAGCTGGGACTTTTTATTTATTTTTTAATTACCTTTTTAATCTCTTGTTATCGGTCTGTTCAGCTTTTCAGCCTCAGTTTGTGTTAATTTAGGTAGGTAGTGTGTTTCTAGACATTCGTCCATTTCCTTTAGGTTTTCAAGTTTGTTGGAGTATAGTTTTTCATAGTACTTTGTTATGATGCTTTTTATTTCAGTTGGGTCCATTGTAATGTCCCCCATTTCATTTCTTATTTGGGGTGTTTTCATCTTCTCCTGTTTTTCTTCAGTCATTTTGGCCAATGGTTTGTCGATTTTGTTGATCCTTTCAAAGAACCAATTTTTGGTTTTGTTGATTCTTTCTATTGTTTTTCTGTTCTCTTTTTCATTTATTTCTGCTCTGAATTTTATTGTTTCATTTCTTCTGGTGGCTGTGGTCTTCTTTTGCTGTTCTCTTTCTATTTGTTCGAGTTGTAAAGTGGACATTTTGATTTTATCCCTTTCTTCTTTTTTGAAGTGTGCATCTATTGCTATAAATTGACCTCTGAGCACTACCTTTTTTGTGTCCCAAAGTATTTGTTATGACATGTTTTCATTCTCAGTTGACTTTAGGGATTTTTTGATTCTATCTTTGGTTTCTCCTTTTAACCAGTAGTTTTGAAGCAAGGTGTTATTCAGTTTCCATGTTTGTTTGTTTGTTTTTTTCCCTTTGCTCTTCCTGTTATTGATTTCTATTTTTATGGCACTGTGATAAGAGAAGATGCTTTGCATTATCTCAATGTTTTGGATTTTGCTGAGGGTTGCTTGTGGCCTAAGATGTGGTCTATTCTGGAGAACATTCCGTGTGCACTGGAAAAGAATGTTTTCCTTGCTGCTGTTGGGTAGAGTGTTGGTTGATTGTGGGCTTTAGATCTTCTGTATCTTTGTTGAGTTTCTTTCTAGATGTTCTGTCCTTTACCAAAAGTGTTGTGTTCAAGTCTCCTACTATTATTGTGGAACTGTCAATTTTTCTTTTCAGTGCTGTTAAAGTTTGCTTTGTGTATTTAGGAGCCCTGTCATTGGGTACATAGATATTTATTATGGTTATGTCTTCAGGGTGAATTGTCCCTTTAATCATTGTATAATGTCCTTCCTTGTCTTTTATGGTGGATTTTTATCTTAAAGTCTATTTTATCTAAGATTAATATTGCCACTTCTGCCCTTTTTTGGTTGCTGTTTGCTTGATATATTTTTTTCCATCCTTTGATTATTAATATATTTATGTCTTTGTTTCTAAGGTGTGCCTCTTATAGATGAGTTATGTTTTTTTATTCATTCTGTCACTCTCTTTTTATGGGTGCATTTAAGCCATTTGCATCCTGTGTGATTATTGATAGATATGAGTTTATTGCTGCCATTTTGTAGTGCTTTTTTGTGGTACTGACTTTTTTGCTCCTCTTACTCTTCTCTGATGAGTTTCCTTTTTTTGTGGATTTTCTTTTCATTTCTTTCATTTTTGTAGATTTTGTGTTTTCTGAGACTTTATGTTTTTCTTCTTTATTTTGATGAGTAGGTTTGTCAACTTTCTTTGTGGTTACCTTGAAATTTACCGCTATCTTCCTAAGAAGGCCATCTGTTGTTTTATTTTGGTCACTTATTGGAATGATCCTGTCCTTTATTTTTTTATGTTTTGGTATTGTCTGTTCTGGTGGCATAGTGGTTAAGAGCTACAGCTGCTAATCAAAAGGTCGGCAGTTTGAATCCACCAGGAGGTCCTTGAAAACCCTATGGGGCAGTTCTACCCTGTCCTATAGGGTCGCTATGAATTGGAATCAACTCAATAGCAAAGAGTTTGGCTTTCTGGTTTGCTGTCTCTGAGAGATATTCAGGAATTATTTTCTTCATTTATTGATTGCAGATTTGTTTCATCTTCCTTTTTTGTTTTATTTGGTTATGTCTGAGTGGGCAGGCTGGGTGTATTTTGTTGCTTGCTTATCTGTGGGCATGGCAGTTCTCACTACCTTGCCCCAGGTGGGCAGGGCTGGTTGCTCAGCTATTGTGCAGCATGGCATTTGTGAGGAGGGGCCAGAGGATGGCACAGGGTGCGGTCCAGAGGTTCACAATGCTGCTGCTCAGGTTGCATCACTCAGCTGGGCTTGGCCTGGGGGCAGCATGGGGCAGGGTCCAGGAGTCCAGGGGTCCTCATCAGTGCCACTTGGATTGGTGGGGCTGGAGGGTGGCACAGGGTGGATTTCGGGGTCACCACGGTGCCTCTTGGGGACATGATGTTCGTCATGGATTGAATTGTGGCCCCAACAGTGTCTGTCAATTAGGCTAGGTCATGATTCCCAGTATTGTATGATTGTCGACCATTTTGTCATCTGATGTGATTTCCCTAAGTGTTGTAAATCCTATCAATATGATGTAATGAGATGGATTAGTGTCAATTCTATTGATGAGATCTACAAGATTAGATAGTGTCTTAAGGCAGTCTCTTTTGAGATATAAAAGAGAGAAGCGAGCAGAGAGACATGGGGACTTTATACCACCAAGAAAGCAGTGCTGGGAGCACAGTGTGTCCTTTGGACCTGAGGTTCCTGTGCTGAGATGCTCCCAGACCAAGGGAATACTGATGCATTACAAGGACTTTCCTCCAGTGCCAACAGAGACTGAAGGCCTTCCCTTGGAGCCAGAGCCCTGAATTCAGACTTCTGGCCTACTGAACTGTGAGAGAACAAACTTCTCTTTGTTAAAACCATCCACTTATGGTATTTCTGTTATAGAAGCACCAGATGACCAAGACAGTGTTCAACAGGGCAAGGCTGAGGGTCAGCACAGGGTGGGGTTTGGGGGTCTGGAGGCCTGTGCTGGTGCAGCTGAGGGGCACAGCACTTGGTGCACAGTGCTGAGAGGCAGGAGGGAAGACAGAGGACGTGATGTGTGGAGCTAAGTCAGAGAGAGAAACAAGTGAAAAAATGAAGAAAAATAAATAAAAAGGAGGTGCAGTGGGAGTCAGTGGGTGAGGCTGGGGCAGACCTGGGTAGCCTTGAGCCTGTGGCTCTCTAGCTGAGTGACGAACACATTAAGAAGGAGCAGGGGTAGTGTGTCGGTCTAGGTGGGTGGGAGAAAAGAAAGGAAGGAAGGCAAACAGAGAGAAGAAGAAAAAACAAACAAAAAACATGGCATCAAAGGTGGCACTGCATGGTCTATCAGGAAGGGGCAGAGGCATAGCAAGGCCTAGTGGGAGAAAGAAGGAAAAGGGAAAAGGGAAATATAAAGAAAAATTTAAAAAACATGATGCAATGGGAGTTGGCGCACTATATAACTCATGCCTGAATGAAGATTATCTATCTCATGTATTTTCTTCTTAAGGCACATCACAGCATTCTTGCTCTTAGGAACACTAGAAAGGATTTCAGTCTGTGATTGGGGTCCATTTAAATAAAAATTATAAAAATGTGAAAAACATGGCACTAAATAGACCATAAGGAGTCCTGGTGGTGCAGTGGTAAAAGCACTTAGCTGCCAGACCAAAGGTCACTGGTTCCAACCCATTGGTAACTGATGGTTCAATCTTTGCTTCAGTTTCATCAGTCAACAGAAAGATGACTGTCTCCTTGTCCTCACATAGAGAGATTATGAAGAAAAATAAGTTAGTTTGAAAGCGAACACGTACAAACACACACACACACACACACACACACACAAGCACGCTCACCTCCTAATTATAAAATGGTTTTGAGGCGGTTGATACACATATTAGGGACTAGAATAGTTTCACTGAAAAGTACAGTGACAAAATGTAATTTAAAAGTTAAAATGATAGAACCTTTACTAATTTCTTTATCACATTCTGCATGTTCCAACCTGGGATTATCTCAAAATGGGAACTTTTCTTCTTATCAATGACACTTTAAAGACTCAAAGTAGCATTTAGAGAATATAAAAGTGCACTGATAAAAACATGAAGTAAGTAGGTACTGAAGGGAAATAACTGGCTTGTGATGCCTTGGACGATGACGAAGAATGGCTGTGAGGGTGAAAAGATAAAGGCACAATTCAGGAACCAAATTTTCCAGATTCCTGCTCAGAAATCAATATGTGTAAAAACTACTGAAAGTTTTCTTTTTCCTGGACTTAAGTACTGCAGCTGCTAACCAAGAGGTCAGCAGTTCGAATCCACCAGGTGCTCCTTGGAAACTCTATGGGGCAGGTCTACTCTGTCCTATAGGGTCACTATGAGTTGCAATCGACTCGACGGCACTGGGTTTCGTTTTTGGTTTGGACTTCACTTTCCTTATTTGTAGCCAAGAAGCAAACATACTTCATGGGGTGTTATTCAAAATGTGGATAAGGTTATATGAGACTTCTTTGTTAAATTACTTCTATAGTTTTACACAGTAAAATCTTCAAAATAGTAAATCTTGAAGAGAATCCACGCAATGCAAAATGCACTGTAAATATGAAATGCACTGTAAATGCCTCCTAATGGGGTGATGAAAACACAGATGATGTGTACAAATTGCCAGTCCTCCCTCTGACTCAACTGCTACAGCACTACAGCACAAGTTTGACAATTTTTTCTTGGAAAGTACAGATTTTCCTTTCAATGAATATTGAACCCATTCTGCCAGATGTTACCTCTCCAAACAACACCTGATACATGTGCCTCAGAATAATTTAAGACAAGTTTGGCTTCTTAGCTATCAAGTGTGGGATAGACAGGTGCCTCCTTTGATCAGGCACAGCCTCTGGAACGAGTCCCCTCATCCCTGGGAGGCCTCTTAATCCTGTGTGGCTGAAAGCATGATTCAAAGCAACCTTTATAAAGGCTGTCCAGTTGGGGCCACTTGAAGTCCTTTAGGAAAGAGCACATACAACCACAGTTGCTGCTTGCGTTTTCACTGAGTTTGTAGCTTCCTAGACACATCTTGGTCTGAATTTCTGGGAGGGGAGTCTTTCTCTGTCCTTCCCCCACCCACCTTTCCTTCCTTCCTTTTCTTTCTTTCAAAATTAAAGCACAACAGATGGCTGGGGTGATCCTTCTGTCCTTGCTGCTCGTGTAGGATCACTGGTGCCCTCTGTAGCTCAAGTGGGGAAGTTACCCAGTTTTGCTAACGACTCCTGTTCATAGTTAAATAGGGAGGGCTATTTTACTTATTGCATTTATTTTTAGTCAGTAAAGAGAATTAAATATCCCCCAAACACTTTTGTTTAAACACTAGGGCTCTTCTGGGTTGCAGATCAGGGTCTCAGATGAAGTTCTGAGATTTGTCATGAATCCAGTCCTGCTCCTTATCCCAAGGTCCAGGTTTCACCCAATTCTGGTTCCACTGATATCCCACACTGTCCAATGGCACTTAACCTCGGGCTCGTGAGATCACGTGGGATGGGGGCTTTACCAGTACCCAGTGCCTGGACCCATGCAGAGAGACTGATTTGAGGGATCTGGAAGAGGCCTTCAAATTCTTGGAAGTTTTCCCTGGTCATTCTAAGGAGCAGCTAGGGGTAAAAACCACTGATTTTGTCTTACCTTCTATTTCCGTTCCTCCCCCCAACCCCTCCTTTTAGTTCTTTGCCTACTCCAAGACCAAAAAAGGGCACGTGACACCAAGGTTTTAAACTAAGACTCAATGGGTCCCCCCTAGCGGTGGAATTTTAAACAAGGGAGTAGGACCCTTCTGGATGGAGCTCAACTCGCCCTGTGACCAACCATCCCCCTCTGCCCCGGACTGAGGGGTTTTGTGGGGTGTGAAATCACTGTGCTCACACACTGTGCTCACACAGGGCTGCCCTATCTCCTGGGACACTCTTAGTGTCCCAACACTGTTTGCTGCTCACCTGTGTTCTCCTCACAAACCCACAAGGCCTGGGAACCACAGGCCCAGGCAGTGAGTTTGTGAGTCACCAGAAGTTTGTAGGCATAAGGTTTGGAGCCTCCCCCCTTGACTGTGCCCAGCCTATCTGTCCTGCGTGGACACGTCCCTCTTTCTAGAACACAGCAGTTCAAGATCAATTGTTCTGCCCTCGTCATAACCCACAGCTGCCCCCTCATCCAAGTCACCAAAGGGAGGGGGATGTAGAGGGAGAGAAAGAAGAAAGATATGTACGTACATGTGTGTGCATTCAGGAATCCATGTGTTTGGTACATGAGCATGTGTGTGCATGTGTGTCTGTGTGTGTGTGCATGTGTGTGTGCCTGTGTGTCTGCTAACCAATGTTTATGCTGTCAGTTCTGGAAGTCACTGTCATCTTTGATATTAACTATCTAAGTTTCTCTTCCATGGAAGATAGGCCTGGAGATCTGCCTGTGAAAGGTCACGGCCTTAAAAACCAAATGGAGCAGTTCTACTCGGCACACATGGAATCAACTCAGTGGCATAATAACAGCAAATCTCTTCTGGATTAATGTGGTGGGCTTCCCCTGCCCCTCAGTGTGATTTTTAGCAGGCATTTAGTTTTTCAGCATTTAAGAGCACCTTAACTGGATCATCAACCCTTTGAGGACAAGAAAAATTGGTCAAAAAACATGGCCAGCCCAGCGTGCTGCCGGCTGCTGCAGACTCACCCTCAGTCAGGCACCATAGAGAAGAGTTAAGTCATTCCACACGTCATAGAATTGCTGTGTGAGGGAAAGATTCAGTAGGACTCAGTGGGAAAATGACTCCAGCTCTAAGGAAACCCTTGCATGGCTACCACCATCTTGAGACCTGCCCTTACATGCCTCTCTATCCCATGGCTTGGAACCCTCCAGCCCCCGCATTCGCTGCTTGGGTGGAAGGTGCCTGTTTCCATTACTTGTTTTTTACCATGCAGTAAATGGGACAGAGAGAGAACACAGAGCCCCTCTTCAAACTCTACTCTCCGCCCAGGAGACAGAGACCCCAGCAGTCCCACTTACTGCAAGATGTCTGGGCTGTGAGGGTTCCACACCTATACCCACCCAAACGGTGCAAGCCCAGCACACTTCAGGAAGTTGCAGGGATTTCACGATGATACCCAGCAGTGGGCAAAGCCATGGGAATAGGTGTAGGTCAATTGTTGTTCATTGCCATTAAGTTGGCTCTGACTCCTGGTGACTCCATGCACAGTGGGAGGAAATGTTGCCTGGTCCTGTGCCATCTTCATAATCATCGGTGTGCTCGAGTCCATTGTTGCAGGCACTGTGTATTTTGAGTGCCTTCCAACCTGGGGACCTCATTTTCCAGCACTACATCAAACACTATTCTGTTAAAAAAAAAAAATTTGTGACCCATAATATATTAATTGGCTGATTTTCAAAAGTAGATCGCCAGGCCTTTCTTCCTAGTCTGTCTTACTCTGGAAGCTCTGCTGAAACCTGTCCACCATGGGTGACCCTGCTGGTATTTGGTGGCATAGCTTGCAGTATCACAGCAACATACAAGCTACCACAGTAATACAAACTGATAGACAGGTGGTGGGTAGGTCATTTAGGAGGGAGGTTATTCCATAATCTGTGCTTTTAAAGATAAATGGAAACCAAGCAAACTACATACCTTGTGGGCTTTCTCAGGCTTTGCTTTCGGGGCAGTGGAACCTCTGGTCACTTGTATGTCTTGTTAGGGACCACCTGGGCCTCCGGTGTGATGTGCTGGTACTTATTAATTGGGGTACAGAGAGAAAGGCCCACTCAGGAGACACCCTGTGTGACTGGGGTCCACAAACAAACCCAGTTTCTGAAAAACAGCCAATGGATCCCTCTTCTCTTTTCAAGGGAAATTTAGAAGAAGCTTCTAGGCACCATTATTTACAAGGCTGTCTTTTAATTAGTGTTTGGAAGGTGATATCTCTCACAGACCAATCTTTACATGCTCAATTCCCTTACTGTTCATGAAAAGCAAAGCCCACAGGTTTCCTGAGTGTGTCCTGGCTCTTCCAGAGGCCCGGTTGAAAGGGGTGGGAGCAAGGGAGGTCGGTGCGCCCTGTTCTCTCTCAGGAATCTCTGAGCTTGCTGGAACCTTCCAGTGTGTGGGTGGTAGACCTGTCAGCTGACAGGGAAGTGGAAGCGTGAAGGGGCCACCCAAGCCTGCAGACTGGGCTGACACTCCTGCTGGAGCTCAGATCCCTGTGCAGGACAGCACCTGCTCCCACTGCCAAAACAAATCCCCCTGCTCAGGGCATCCGAGAGTCCAGCCTTCGTCAGCTGGGAGGGGAGGAGGGCAGGGCGTGCAGGTCACTTAAACAGTCTCAGATGACCAGCTTACAATGGTGCAATGTCCCTGGGCTGGGCGTGGGGCAGTAAGCTGGCAGACTCCAGATCTGGAGAGCATTAATATGCACCCTGGGAGTCATGGCCAGTGGCTCTGGCCTTGCTCTGGTGATCCCAGCAGAGAGGACTTCCAATTGCTCACTGTTGTCTTAGGCCCGAGAAGTCCACCTGGTTTTCATTCAGGTGGCCTCAGGCTGGCCTCCAGGGTGAAGAGAGTGCGCACTCAAATTGAATTTCTCACAGATTTCAAGTCAGCGGAGTCCTGGCCTTCTCACAAAAAACCTGCTCTGCGGGCAGCCCTGGCTGGAGGAGAGGCTGGCCCAAGGCCCCATGT
This sequence comes from Loxodonta africana, assembly GCF_030014295.1. Classification (NCBI taxonomy): domain Eukaryota; kingdom Metazoa; phylum Chordata; class Mammalia; order Proboscidea; family Elephantidae; genus Loxodonta; species Loxodonta africana. The sequence continues at coordinate 40,977,932 of NC_087342.1, forward strand.
TAACCCAATGAATGCAGTTGGTGGGTCAGATGAAGACAGGACAGATGGGTGGGTGCTGGCCCCTCAATGCACCATCCCCCTCATGTTCTCCTGGGTCTCTGCCAATCAGAAGCAGTGGGGACAGCAATTTTGGGTCCCAGTAGGGCTGGCACAGTTCTGAGACCAGCCTCAGATTAGGTCTTGTTGTTGTTGTTAGTTGCCGTCTAGTCAATTCTGACTCATGGCAAGTCCATGTGTGTCAGAGTAGAACTGTTCCACAGGGTTTTCAAGGCTGCGACCTTTCTAAAATATATCAGCAGGCCTTACTTCCGAGGTGCCTCTGGGTTTGTTTAAACCCCCAACGTTTTGGCTGTACCACCTAGTCTTCCCCAGATCGGGTGGTTCTGAATATGTTATAGAGTCCTGTGTCCCAAGTGAAGAGAGTCAGGGGAAAAGAAAGTCTTGTATCTAATGGTGGGGTGGAGGCAGGGTGGAGATGTCAAACACTGGGCCATTAAAATTAAAGTTTTCCTTTAAGGCTGCTGGGTCAGGTAGCAAGGCTGCAAGTCTGCAGATAAGAAATATTTAGACTTTTGCCGCTCGTTTCAGAGGTCAAGTCTTGAAAACATCATTCATGCCATCAAGCCAGGTGAGGAGGCAATTCCTGGACAGGAATATATGGTCAAACTGACCTGCCTGTTTATTAAGAATATTCCCATGTCAGGGTGCCACACGGGTGTCTTGGGTGAGATGTCATTTGTCATCAGTTACTTTCCTTATTAAGAACTACACATGAACAAACAGAAGTTGAAACTCTAAAACAAGGATTGGCAAACTATGGCCTATGGGCAAAGTCCAGCCCCACAGCCTATTTTTAAGTAAAGTTTTATTGGAATACACAGATGGAGGCCCATTTGTTTATGTATTTTTGTATTTGTTTATATATTTGTTTATGGCTGCATTGTGACAGTGACTGCAAAGTCAAAAATATTTTCCATCTGGTCCTTTACAGAAAATGCTTGCCAACCCTTGTGCTAAAATGTTGTGACCCTATTTTCCTTTGGCTGAAGGAAGATGTTCAGACCTCTAACTGATCTACACTGATTGGGTGGGAAGCAACCTGGACAGCACCCCTGAGAAGGTGCTGATGGCCCAGCCGTCTAGTGAACTCCATGGGGCCTTGGGGATCTACTTATGCTTCACTTGTTTCCTCTCTGTAAGAAATACCCTCCTTCTAAGCCCCAGAGGCTCCCATGTACGTGCCTGAGGATGTTAAAATGCAAGGGACCTCATATCGTGGAAACTCATGTTGACAATTTCCTGGTTGTTCTCGAGGTCATGTTTTCAGTATCTCATTGCAGGTCTCCTTATTGCACAGTATCTGGGCTGCTCAGAGGGCAATCGAGTGTCTCCTCATGTTGAAGCATGACTGATCCTACATGGTCCACAGTGTATACATTATACAGCCCAGCCATGGAATACAACAATAGTCTTTTTTTTTTTTTTTAAATGTAGTATGGTGCAATAGCTATATGGCAAAGTAAATGTCAGTTATTCTAAAACTCCCACTCCTTCTCTCCGCCTCACCCATCGTCTCCCTCTTTTCAGAATGAAGCGTAGATGTCAGCCACTCAGCCTAAATTAATCTAGCACAGAAAGCAAAGCTCTGTTGTGGTTGGAATGGAAGGGAGGGAGTTGGGAATTTAAGAACACCTGAATTTCAGCTTATTGGTGCTTTTAGCACATGGTGTTACAGGCTGTGAGTTTGCTTAATAGAAATTTTTAAAATGTCATCTGCTATACCTTCCTTTCTCCTTCTTGTGACCATCGTATTTTGTGGCCGTCAGGTAGAAAATACACACACACACACACACACACACGCATACATGCACACACACATGCAAATATATATATATATATATTCAAAATGTAGAAATGGACAAGTCTTGCCCTCCTAATCTCTCCATCCATTTGCTCAAAGCTCAAGGACAGGCCTGCTCCCCACTCTGCTCACATGAGGTGTCCAGGGAAGTGGGGTCAGAGCTCCAGTGCCAGAACTGATACTGGCTGTCCAGTTTGGGCAGTCAATTCCTGTACAAGATGAGGCACAATTTCTGACACTGACCCAGCCTCTAGGCCATTGTTATTGCCCTTTTCACGATATGGGGTTCTGCTTGATGGGGAGAAGAATCTACATTCCTCTCTGCATTTCTTGCAAAGCATCTGGTATATGTAGTCCGCTCTCTGTATGCATTCAGCGAATGAACTAGTGAGTGAGCAATGGGCTTGGGTCTGAAAAGGCCTTAAGGGTCTCTGTTCTGACCCACTGTTTACCCTCTTCCAGAACAGGGCTCTCTCCTTCAGTAGGAGCAGCAGTGGTCCTTCTGTCCTGCATACAGGGCAGACCTGTGGTCCTTTGAGACCTTACACTCTCTGCCAGTTGTCATCATGCCCTGTCTTAGCCAGCAGAGTTGTGAGCCTTTTGAAAGAAATAATCAAACCCTCAACTCTTTCCCAGACAGCACAAAGCAGGCGGTGCTGCAAAGAGAGAAGAGGCTGGTGGCTGACAGGAGGAAGTCTGATGTCACAGCAGTTAAAATGTCTCTAGCAGTTACTTCATGAATTATTCTTGCACCCGAGTGAAAATCAAGCCGGATTTCCTACTTAGAAAGATAAAAATCCATCCCTAAAGCCAGTCACACTGATAATATCTGGAAGTGCTCAAAACTAGGTAAAAATCTGGGAATTTCTCAGTTTTCAAGCCCACACTGGACTCTTTAAACTTCAGCCACTGGCATCTTGGGAGGGTGAAGGTGGTGTCACCGAGGACCTTTAAAGAACTCCCTGTGCAAACTGCTTGAAATGATACGACCGCCACAGGAAAAACAGATCTGAACAAGGTCAGCCATGTGAAGTTCTGAGAGGAGGTGTGGAAAGAGAGCAGGGGCCTCTGACTTGGGCTGGAAGCAGCGTTCTGTGACTTGGCTGGCGTTTGTCCTCTCACAGACTAGTACAGCCTGCTTCTGGGCTCCTCCCTCTGCGGAGACCGTGGACCACACAGAACAAAGACGGCCAATGCTGTGAACTAATGCTCTGTCAGGATAAGCTCTCCGGAGTATGGTTTCATGGAGCAAGTTAATGGCCTCACTACAAAAGAGTCTCAGGGGTCCCTGAAGTTTGACCCCAAAACTTGAACTCTACCTGAACTGATTTTTTTCTTTTCTTTCTTTCTTTCTTTTTTTTTTTTTTTTTTTGAGGTTTGAAAACATTTAATCATCTCCCCTCCCAGGACATTTGATTTCTGTGCACTCTTGCACTTCTGGGCTCCATCTGGGGAAAGAAGTGCCAAAACCACCATTGGAAAGGCTGCCCCGGAGGCATTTTTTAGCCGCCTTTGGAAGCAGCAGGTAACGGAAATCTTATGAGACAGCTTGTTCTCCGGAGAACTTCCTGTCCAGATCTGCTGACCAAAGCATTCCTCCACTTTGGATAAGTCCTGGATTAGTAACTTTAGTAACTGCACTTTGAGATACGGATTCTTAGTTAAAATTGCAATTAAAGTGCTAAGAAGCCCTACTCCCTGCTCTTCCAGAGAGACCCAATACGTTGGTCTGTGGTGTAAACGCTTCCTGGACCCCCTAGAGCTTTTCTCCTCCCTTCTAGGAACATCCAGACAAATGCTCCTGACCTCACTGGAATATGGTTGGGTAGATTACTAAATGATTTCAATTCAAGTCAGTGAGCGTCTATTAAGCATCGTCAATATTCCCCTCACTATGCCTGGAGCTGGGGATGAAGTCTGATATCCTTGCTTTCAAAAGATTTGGCTGAGAAGAAAAGGCAGGCACACTTTCCCATAAGGTTATAAGTAACACTAGTAGCTCGGATTACGTACAGTAGGCACACACAGAAATGGGGAGATGTATTAGAGTTAATAATTGTTTATTTTAAAAATAAAGGAATATAAAGTTTTTTTCCCCCAAAATATCAGTTGTTTTAGTTTTGTTTTGTTTTGACAGTCTAAATGTATAGGCTAGGGAATGGCAAGCAGGTTCCAATGTTGAACTCATTAAATGGTTTGGGGGCAGCCTGTAAGGCACTATGTTGTGAAAGATCCTGAGGATGTATTTGGTCTCAGCAGGGAATGGTAGTGATTGGTTGTCATTGACACCTTGTGTGGAGGGAGAAAGAGGATGTATACCAATCAGGATGTAGATACAACCCAAGTAAGAACCAATGCAGAGTTAAAACAGATCTCAAGACGTGGGCCTCATCAGCCCCAACTGTGAGCTACAGTTGAAACCCTTTGTAAAGGGGATCTGCCTTGTACTGATTTGTGTGTACTGTGGGCGAAATGCTACTTCCTGAAATGTAAAAAAAAAAAAAAAGAGCATAGAGAAAAAGTTAGAGTGACACAATGCATTCAGATATCTCTGCCCATTTATACTTCCTAGGCTGCCATTTTATAAAGGGTCTCTGCTGTGTTTACAAACTCTATCCCAAAGAGTAACAACAACCACCATAAAACTTCCCACAACCTTACTGTAAGACTTTGAAAGTGAGCTGTGTAGCTGGTCAGCATATATAGACAGGGATTGTTCTCAAACTCCAGATTTACCAAACAAGAAGTGGGGATTTCTGGTAGAAACCATAATCTCCCCCCAGGGATGTGGTGTATGTGTGCTTGTCAGGAATTGGAGTTCTTGATTCATTTTGGAAGATTGAAGGCTGAGCCAGGTCATCCTGACAGCTGGTCACCAGGCAGCTTCTGGTGGTGATGTGCAGGACACATTTATCATCCTGAGGGCTCCAGAGAGAGAGTGGGGTACCATGGTGAGAGCGCTATAAAACTGTCTGGGCATTTGGGGTATTATTATTATTAAATTAAAGTTCTACTAAAATGAAACATATTACTATTTAGATTTCTGTCTGCTTGGCAGCTTTGGCTTCATAAATCTTGCAGGAGAAAATTGGCCCTCTGGAATTGGATGTTAGACATAGCATTTCTTTAGCATCAAGAAAATGACCACACATTTTTCAATTGTTTCTGATGCAAATATTTTTAAGCAGCCTTACAAAAATGTTTTCCTTGCTCACTCCCCAGTGAATGACAAGTGCCTCTTGGAGTAGCCAGCTGGCTTCCACCCTTGTGATTCCAGCAGACATGAGGGGTGGTTAGTGAAGTGATTGTTGGGAAACAGATTTCCCTTGTAATATACTCCAGCCTGTGCTGCCTTTGAAAATGATCCTTTTTATTTTTTGCTAATTTCTTAAAGCAACAACACCACCCCCAACCACCCCTGCTGTGTTGCCTAATTGGGAGACATGGAAAAGGAAGAAACAAGCGTCAAAGAACATTTGCTGTTCCCATTTTAACACTAATTAATTACCGCTGTCATTAAACTGACACTGTACGAGGGATTACATTTTCCAGAGTTTTTGCCTGGGCCTAAAAGCGGACATGGAGCCTGTTGCCCCAGGCGTGGAACGGCAGGAGAGTGCAGCTGTGGCTGCAGAAACTCCGGCTCACACACTTGTGCTGTATAAAGGATGATGTGTCTCAGTATCAGCTTGTGGTTCTAAAATGAGATGCTTTTCTACTTCAGTTACATTGTGGTGGGTCAAACATTACAAGATAAGCCTCAAATAGGAGTGTGGCCTTACCAAAAATGAAAGCATGTGTTTGAGTTTCCAAATACAATGGTGACTTGTTGACACGCTGAACTTCCAGGGCTGTTCCGGCCCTGTTTGGGACTTGCTGAGTGCACAGATTTTAAAGAAGGCAGAAATTTGGTTTGGGCACATTCCCAACTCTCTCACACCCCTTTTTTTGTTAAAGCCCTATCCTCTGATTTTTTCATACAATGAGAGTTATTTTCCATTCTCCTGCCCCACCTTTAGGCCATTCTGTGTTCCAATCCACAGGGTGTAATCATGCAGTGGGAAGACCACTGGGTGAGATTTCTTTTATTCATTCATTTATTCAACACGTATTTGGGTACCTCCTGGGTATGGAGCTCTGTGGTGGGCATTAGGGATGCAATGGTAAGCAAACCAGACTGTATAGTGGTGGATACAGACACCAATCAGATAATTGCAAGAATAAATTCGCAATTAAAACTACAATAAGTAATGTCCTATGAAGTAGAGACTCAAGGTATTATCAAGGCATATAATAAGGCGTGGGTTAACCTTGCCTGAATGTGAAGAAAATGGGTAAAGGCAAGGGAGTTGGGGAAAACTTGGTGATATTTGAACTGAGGTCTGACAAAGAGTAACTGGATGAATTGAGGAAGGAAGAATGTTCCCAAGTAAGTAGAGCGACCAACCACCCTGATTTTCCCAGGACTGAGGGAGTTCCCAGAAGGCAGGACTTTAGATGCTAAAACCAGGAAAGTGCTGGGCAACCTACACGTAAGGGGACAGAATGTGCAAAGATGCTATTACAGAAGGAAGCATAGAGCATTTAAGGAAGTGACGAAGGTGAGGGTTCCTGGAAACAGTTGGCCAAATGCTCCCTGGAGGAGATCCAATGGGAGAGATAGACAGAGGCCAAATGATTTGGGACCTTAAAAGTCCCACTAAATTCTCTATCCTAAGAGCAGTAGAAAGTGTTTTAAGCAAGTAAATGACGTGATCAGGTTTACCTTACAAAAAATTAACCCTAGCTACAATGTGGAGACCATAACCATAGTCCCTGGACCTTGGGTAGGGGTTTAATAACTGGCTCTCTGGGGGGATAAAACCTCTGATTCATAGCATTTGCTGATTTTCTGTGATGTAAAGATCCCACTGTGGTCAATTTCAAGCTACGAATATGATGTCACTGAATATGGAGTTGGGAAAAGATGTCATGATGGGCCTCAACCCCAGCACAGCACTGAACCTTGGGAAAGTCCTATCCTTCTCTGGGCTAGGGTTCCCTTCCTGAAGTGCAAGGGGACTGTTCAAACAAAATCTTACTCAAACACCAACAAATTACACCCCTTCCCCTGACTCCTGAGGAGCTCAGACGAAGGAGAGGGTTTCAAACCTTTCTACATGATATGAAAATGTGATCAGCTTGGCCAGGCTTGCTGCAGTCTCCAGGGTTCCAATGACACGTAAGAAACAGAGCAGTGATGTAAATGTAAAAACCACATTAGTGTTGTAAGAGGCTTTATAGAAACGCAACATTTCTATAGCCTTCTGTGAAAAAAAAAAAATTTTTTTTTTTTCTGTGAGGCATGGTATTTATCTGAGAACTAAATGCCAAGATCAATATGATGCCCTGATATTAGTAAGGGTTCTGCTCTCTTGCCTCACAGATTGAATATTTTTGAAATTTCAACTGATGTATTTTTAAAAAACAAAAGAACAAAACTCTGGGCTCAGAATGCTGTGTGTGTTCACATGGCTGGGTCACATGCTATGGCCTTGCAAAGAAGAGGGGACACGCATCATTCTTACATGAACAGCCAGAGTTGTAGAAACTCAGACACAGGCCAAGGAAATTTGTGAGTTTCTCAAGAGCATAGATGGTTTCTTGTTCACTTTGTACCCATAATTTCTGAGCTTAGGATTCTGCTCACAGTAGAAGCTTATATATAAATATAGAAATAAATACACGACTTATCACTGATGATGTTGACCTTGGTCATCTGACTGTGGTAGTATTTGTTAGGCTTCTCCACTGCAAATGTACTTTTTTTTTCCCCCCTTTTCCATACTGTACTCTTTGGAAGGAAGTCACTATGCTCAGCCCACACTTAAAGAAAGGGAAATTAAGCTCCACCTCCTTGAGATTCCAAAAAAAAATTCCAGTGCCATCAAGTTGATTCCCACTCGAAGCGACCCTATAGGACAGAGTAGAACTGCCCCATAGAGTTTCCAAGGAGCTCCTGGTGGATTTGAACTGCTGACCTCTTGGTTAGCAGCCGTAGCATTTAACCACTACGCCACCAGGCTTTCTCTCGTTGAGATTAGGGTGTCTATATATGCTATTTGTCGGATTTGCCTCTCTACCCCAATTATTTATTTACTCCTGTATGGATTCATGGATATTCATTTTATACTTTGGGTTCTAATTCAATACTATTTTATTTGTTGCTCAAATTATTCCAGCTTTGGTCATTGGGAGTTCTTTCAGTTGGCTCTCATGTCCCTTTGACACATTCCCATCTTTCCTTCTCCTTCCTTCCTTCTTTCCTTTCTTAGTCCCTTCCTTCTTTCTTCTTTCTTTCTCTTTATCCTCCTCCCCCCCGCCCTTTTTTTTTTTTTTTTTTAGCACTCCGTTACTTTCTGGTAGCACAGATACTCCAGGCTCATCTTGTATATTTTTTGCCCCAGCCCTAGAGTCAGCCATTTCTCCAAGGAATGCTGGCTCATTTTATTGGAGAATGATATTAGAAACCAAAATCTGGGCATTAGGTATGCTTGTTTTCACTAGCATATCACTGCTTCTAGGCACTCTCACTCTATCTACCTGTCTATCTGTCTATCCACCTGTATCCATATTAAGCAAAACATGAGCTTATACTGATGTCTCCAAATCATTAATTACCACATATACCAGTCTAGCCTCCTCCTCTTGCTTGTCTATAACCTCCCACTCCAATAGGTAGAAACCTGGCTTCCACAATCTGCCATCTATTTATTTAACTGTTCAATTCTAGGAATATGTAAAATGGTTGAGTTGCTAACCCATACTTTCATGGAAAACGACTCTATCAACTAGAGTTCAGTGAGCATGTGCAGTTCCTTTTGGCCCTAGTCTTATAGAATCCACTCATTTTCAAAGTTTCTTAAGTCAGAAACTTTTTACTCTACCCACTTCAGTAATGTTTCATACATTTGTAATAGTTAGATTCTTTTGTCGCAGTCTAAGATCCTTCAACTACTAAATGATTGTTTTAAGACTTGCATACGTTAAGGTTCACTCTGCTGAAATATTCTATAAGTTTTGACAAATGCATAATGTCATTGTCCACCATTAAAGTATCATACGTAATAATTCCACCACCTTAAAAAAAGTCTGGTTCAACTATTCAAACCACCAATCTATTTACCATCTCTATAACTTTCTTCCCAGAATGTCATATAATATTGAATCAGACTGTCTTCTCTCACTTAGCAATATGGTTTGAAGATTCATCCATATCTTAGTGTGGCTTGAAAACTCATTCTTTTTTATCACTGAATAACATTCTATTGTATGGACATACCACAATTTGTTTATTTACTCACCTTTTGAAGGACATCTTGGTTACTTACAATTTTGGATGTTATGAATAAAGCTACTAGAATCATTTGCACGCAGGTTTTTGTGTAAGCATAGGTTTTTCACATCAACTGGGGAAATATCTAGGAGCACAATGGCTAGATCATATGGTAAGACTGTGTTTAGCTTTGTGAAAACTGCCTGAATATCTTCTTAAGTGGCTTTACCATTCTGCATTTCCACCAGCAATAAGTGAGAGTTCCTTTTGCTCCACATTCTATCAGTGTGGTGAAATGAGTTTCTTTACGTGACTTTTTGTCTTGGTTCTTTGGAAAAATAGCTTGAGATACTTTTCCCCTAAGCCCAGAGGAGTTACCTTTGCCCTAGTTTTCTACCCCAGATGGTTTGTTACTTTTGTCCAGGTTGACTGACATTTCCTGGGTTAGCTGAAGTCAACTTCATTCGATATTTTTTGTCTGGTCCTGGGCTGCAGTCTACCCTGTGATTAGTATGCACCTTGCAGGGATTGGTCAATAGACTATGCAAATGAGATGACTACAGCCTACTATGGAAATGAAGTATCTGGGGCTTACCACGTGGGGAATGGTCAGTTTGTAGATCCTGCTGGGAGGGAACCATGCCTTGAAGTTGATAAGGAATTTGTGTATATAAGCAGCCAACACCACAGAGGTTTTAGAGGCAGAAAAGAAGGAAGACAGAAGCAGAAGGAAGAAAGAAGAGAGAAGAAGAAGAAAGAGAGAGGAGACAAGGAACCTCCTAAAAGGCCTGTAACACAGGTCAAGGGCTGTAACACTGAAGATGGCAACAGGCCCAGAAGGGACCCAGTGGCAGAGCTGGCAGTTAGAGACGTCAGAGCAAAGAGGAGCCTGTCTTGGGAGGGCTTCGAAGAGGTCTGCATGGCTGAGTGGAGCACAAGTGAGAGCTGTCCTGCACAGAAGAAGGGAAACTTTGCCGATGTGCTTCCTGATCTAGATCCTGAGTTTGCAGCCTGTTGATCCTGATACCGAGCTGTACCCTGTTTCTCAACAAACCACTTAATTGTAAGTACAGTTTTTGAGTTCTGTGAGATGTTGCAGCAAATTACAGAACCCAAAGAGGGGAGAGAAGAGTACTGAGGGGAGGGAGAGTGGCCAGATGGTTAGATAAATTTTGTCTTTTGTTTTCATCTAGAAGTTTTATAATTTTGCATTTTATGTTTAGGTCTATGATCCACTCTGAGTTAATTTTTGTGTAAGGTATGACATCTGTGTTTAAGGTTTTTTGCTTGTTTGTTTTCAGCATATGGACATCCAATTGTTCCAGCACCATTTGGTGAATTTAATCTTGTTGAATTGCCTTTAATCCTTTATATAAAAAAAAAAAAAAAAATTTTTTTGAGTATATTTCTATGGGGAGAAGATGCCTTTGAATTCTGGTGTTGGTGAGGAGTATTGAATATACCACGAATTGACAGAAGAACAAACAAATCTGTCTTGGAAGAAGTACAGCCAGAATGCTCCTTAGAAAAAAGGATGGTGAGAATTCGTCTCACATACTTTGGGCATGTTATCAGGAGGGATCAGGCCCTGGAGAAGGACATCATGCGTGATCAAGTACAGGGTCAGTGAAAAAGAGGATGACCCTCAACAAGACAGATTGACACAGTGGCTGCAACAATGGGCTCAAACACAGCAACAATTTTGAGGATGGTGCAGGACCAAACAGTGTTTCTATCGTATATACAGGCACTCTGAGTCAGAACCTATTTGACGGAACAACATTTTGGGGTTTTCTATTCTGTTCCATTGATATATGTGTTTATTCTTTCGCCAACACCACAGTGTCTTGATTATTGTAGTTTTATAGTAAGTCTTAAAATTGAGTAGGCGAGCCTTCCAACTTTGTTCTTTTTTTTTTTACTATTCTGGGTATTTTGTCTTCAGATTAAAATTTTAGAAACAGTTTGTTGATATCTACAAGATAGCTGCTCAGATTTTGATTGGGATTGCATTGACTCTATAGATGAAGTTGGGAAGAATGGATGTCTTAACAATATTGAGTTTTCCAATCCATGAACATGGAATATCTCTCCAATTATTAGACTTCTTTTCATTTCTTTCATCAGTGTTTTGTAGTCTTTTTGCATATAAGTGCGTACATATTTTGTTAGATTTGGTGTTTTGAAAAAACAGCTTGAGAGACTTTTCCCCTAAGACCTGAGAAGCCACCTTTTTGTGTGCTTACCTGACATCTGTATATACTTTTTAGTGAAATATCTGTCCATGATTTTTGCCAATTTTCTAAATGGACTTTTTTTTCTACTGTTGAGTTTTGAGAATTCTTTATAGATACTAGTCCTTTGTTAGATATGTGGTTTACAAAGATTTCCCCCAATCTGTAGCTTGTGTTTTCATACTTTTAAGAGGGTCTTTTACCTTTATGAAGTCCAATTTATCAATTCTTTCTTTTATGGATCATGCTTTTGGTGTCAAGTCCAAGAACTTTCTTTCTCATCCTAGTTTCTGAAAATTTTCTCCTATTTTTTTTTTTTAAGTTTTAAAATTTTCATATAAGTCCATGCTTTATTTTTTAGTTAGTTTTTTAATAAGATAAGCTAGTTAGGTCAAGGTTCATTTCTTTGCCTTTGAATATACTTGCTCTGGAACTATTTGTTGAAAAGGATGTCTTTATTTAATTGCTACTGTTCCTTTTTCAAAAATCACTTTGTCAGGGAGGCAGGCCAAGATCGTGGAGTAGTCAGACCCTTCTGATGATTCCTCTTACAACAAAGCCCTGAAAAAACAAGTGAAACAATTATATTTATGACAAGCTAGGATCTCTGAACATCAAAGGCAAAGTTAGAAAATGTACTGAGTGGCAGGGGGAGGGAGAGACAGTTCAGAAGTGGTGATGAGTTGCCAGGCACCATTCCCTGGAGTGACCACGCTGGGACTGGTGGTAACATTCCAGACGCAGTTTCCTTAAGTAGAGACAGCCAGCTGCATAGCCTAATAACACCTCCAGAACTAGGGAAGAATGGTGCTCCCAGCAAAAGCTAAGCACTTGCGTATATTTTACTGTACCCCCATCTCCCAAACCAGCTTCAGTGGCTGTCAATTTCCCTGGGCCTGAGATAGGACCTGCTGAGCACTCTGAGCCATTCTCCCAGCTTTTGAGAAGGAATAAATTCACAATTGGGGGAAAAGATAATCTGCCAGCTACACTAAGCTGGGGAGCTCAGGACACAAGTAGCTCCTGTCCAGGCATAAATGGTCCATGGACTTTGAATACCTATTCCCCCTGCTTGGACTTGTGTTGGCAGACTGCAACTGTTTCAACTGTGCAGTGGAGAGGTAAGTGTTTGATGTTTGATACTGTTTTGCCTAAAAAAAAAAAAAATTTTTTTTTCACCTACCCACCTCAGGGACCTAAAGACTGGTAGCTCCACCCATGTCACCTATCCACCTATGACAGGGGTCCAAGGATAATGGGTACCTCCCAGTCCTTACAACTAAAAGCATTGGGTGCCCATGGTCTGGCTGCAGAACCCACCCACCTGTGCACTGTAGGGAACAGGGGCGTGCTTTCCTCACAGAGACTCAGGGGATAGCGGTCAGCCCCCTGCCTTGTTCAGAGCATGACCCCCTGCTGCAACCAGATACCTGTACGTACACCAATCACCCTTGCCCCTCTAAGACTGTAGGACAGAGCCCGTACCACACACATGATGACCAGCTACCTGGACACCTGAGCTGAATCCATACAAGAAAAGTGAATGGACTCCTAGGCTCATGTATCTGATAACAGCTCTTGCCATCGGGCGACAGGATGTTAGAGCTTCAAAGCAGAAAATAATCAACCTAGCTCACTCAAGCAGCCTATTAGGGCCTATCAAAACAAAACAAAGCAAGAAGCTAAGATACAGCAAGCAAACATAAAATAAACTAATATAATAACTTATAGATGGCTCAGAGACAACAGTCAATATCAAATCACAAAACGAAGCAGACCATGATCACTTCAACAAGCTCTCAAAAAAAGAATCAAGGGATCTTCTAGATGAAGCTGCATTCCTGGAATTACCAGATATAGAATACAAAAGATTAATATACAGAACTGTTCAGGACATCAGGAAAGAGATCAGGAAGGAGATCAGGCAGAACACAAAACAAGCCAAGGAACACACAGATAAAACAGTTGAAAAAATTTAAAGGTTATTCAAGAACATAATGAAAAGTTTAACAAGCACCAAGAATCCATAGAGAGACAGCAATCAGAAATTTAGAAGATTAACAAAAAAATTACAGAATTAGACAACTCAGTAGAAAGTCAAAGGAGCAGAATTCAGGAAATGGAAAGCAGAATCAGTGAGACTGAAGATAAAACACTTGGCACCAATATATTCAAAGAAAAATCAGATAAAAGAATTAAAAAAAAATGAAAAAACCCTAAGAATCATGTGGGACTCTTTCAAGAGAAATAACCTACGAGTGATTGGAGTACCAGAACAGGGAGGGATAACAGAAAATACAGAGAGAATTATTGAAGAATTGTTGGCAGAAAACTTCCCTGATATCGTGAGAGATGACAAGATATATATCCAAGATGCTCATCAAACTCCACATAAGGTAGAGGTCAAAAGAAAGTCACCAAGACCAAAAGATAAAGATAATCAAAACCAAAGGAAAAAAAGAGAGAATTTTAAGAGAGGCTAGGGATAAAAGAAGTCACCTACAAAGAAGAGTCAGTAAGAATAAGCTCGGACTACTTGGCAGAAACCATGCAGGCAAGAAGGCAATGGGGATGACTTATATAAAGCCTTGAAGGAAAAAAATCGCCAGCCAGGAGTCATATATCCAGCAAAACTGCCTCTTAAATATGAAGGAAAAATTAGGGCATTTCCAGATAAACAGAAGTTTAGGGAACTCGTAAAAACTAAGCCAAAAATTCAAGAAATACTAAAGGGAGTTCTCTGGTTAGAAAATTAATAATATCAGCTATCAACCCAAGACCAGAACACAGGATAGAGCAACCAGATGTCAACCCAGATAGGGAAACCACAAAAATAAATCAAGACAAAAAAAAAAAAAGCTCAAAAGAGGGAAACAGTGATATCATTACATAAAAGAAGAAAACCTTAAAACAATAAAGAGTGACTAAGAAATGTAGTCATAGATCTTTCATGTGGAAAGGAAGACAAGGAGATATAAAGAAATAAAAGTCAAGTTTAAACTTAGAAAAATAGGAGTAAATATTAAGATAACCACAAAGGAGACTAACAATCCTACTCATCAAACTAAAATACAAGAAAAAAATAAAGACTTAGCAGAAACAAAATCGGCAACAATGAAATAGAGGAAAAGACGATATATAAAGATGAACCACACACTTGATGACCCAAAATCAGATTCTACTCAAGAATAGTGAACGGACTCTTAGGCTTATATCTGGTAACAGCCCAAACCAGCTGGTAATAGGACATAAGTGATTCAAGAGCTACAACAATCAAGACAACACAATCTAGTAGCCCATCTACGTATATTGAAAGAAAACAAAACAAGATAAGACTCAGTGAGCAAATATAAAATAAATCATTACAATATCTTATAGATGGCTCGGAGACAGCAGTCGATATCAAACCACATAAAAAGCAGACCATAATTGCTTCTACAACTCCCCAAACTAAAGAATCAAAATCTTTCCCAAATGAAGATACAATCCTGGACTTGCCAGATGCAGAATATAAAAAACTAACTTACAGAATGCTTCAAGACATCAGGGAGGACCTCAGAAATGAAACAAGGCAATCTACAGAAAAAGCCAAGGAACACAATGATAAAGCAGTTGAAAAAAACCGAAAAGATTATTCAAGAACATAGTGGAAAAATTAAGAAGCTGCAAGAATCCATAGAGAGACAGCATTCAGGAATCCAAAAGATTAACAGTAAAAATTACAGAATTAGACAACTCAATAGGAAGTCAGAGGAGCAGACTTGAGCAATGGAATGCAGAGTGGGAGATCTGGAGGACAAGGGAGTTGACACCAATATATCTGAAAAAAAAATCAGATAAAAGAATTTTAAAAAATGAAGAAACCGTAAGAATCATGTGGGACTATATCAAGAAGAATAACTTGCGTGTGTTTGAAGTCCCAGAACAGGGAGGGATAACAGAAAACACAGAGAGAATAGTTGAAGATCTGTTGGCAGAAAACTTCCCTGACATCATGAAACACGAAAAGATATCTATCCAAGATGCTCATTGAACCCCATATAAGATTGATCCAAAAAGAAAATCACCAAGACATACTATCATCAAACTTGCCAAAAGCAAAGATAAAGAGAAATTTTAAAAGCAACCAGGGATAAAAGAAAGGTCTCCTACAAAGGAGAATCAATAAGTTCAGACTACTCAGCAGAAACCATGCAGTCAAGAAGGCAATGGGGTTACATATATAGAGCACTGAAGGAGAAAAACTGCCAGCCAAGGATCATATATCCAGCAAAACTCTCTCTCAAATATGAAGGTGAAATTAAAACATTTACAGATAAACACAAGCTTAGAGAATTTGCAAAAACCAAACCAAAGCTACAAGAAATACTAAAGGAAATTGGTCAGAAAATCAATAATATTAGATACCAGCAAAACACAAGGTCACAGAACAGAATATCCTGATATCAACTCAAATAGGGAAATCACAAAAACAAATTAAGATTAATTTTAAAAAGAAAAAAAATGCTCAAAACAGGGAATCATTGAAGTCAATATGTAAAAGATCACAATAATCAAAAAGAGGGACTAAATACAGGAGGCATAGAACTCCCATATGGAGAAGGAAACAAGGCAATATAGAACAATTCAAGTTAGGTTTTTACTTAGAAAAATAGGGGTAAATATTAAAGTAACCACAAAGAGGTATAACAACTCCATAACTCAAAATAAAAACCAAGAAAAACATAACGACTCAGCAAACATAAAGTCAACTACTATGGAAATGAGGAACACACAATTCACAAAGAAAAATGCCTCAGCACAAAAAAGTAAGTGGAAAAATGAAATTGTCACCAACCCACACAAAAAGGCATCAAAATGACAGCACGAAACACATACTTATGTATAATTACGCTGAATGTAAATGGACTCAATGCACCAATAAAGAGACAGAGAGTCTCAGACTGGATAAAGAAACATGATCCGTCTATATGCTGCCTACAAGAGACACACCTTAAAAAAAAAAACTTATTATTATTATTTTTTGAGACACAAACAAACTAGAACTCAAAGGATGGAAAAAATATATCAAGCAAAAAATAGCAGGAGTAGCAATATTAATTTCTGACAAAATAGACTTTAAAGTTAAATCCACCACAAAGGATAAAGAAGGACACTACATAATGATTAGGGGGACAATAGACCAGGAAGATATAACCATATTAAATATTTATGCACCCAATGACAGGGCTGCAAGATACAAAAAACAAACTTTAACAGAACTGAAAAGTGAGATAGACATGTCCATAATTATAGTAGGAGACTTCAACACGCCACTTTCGGAGAAGGAGAGGACTTCCAGTAAGAAGCTCAATAGAGACACGGAAGACCTAAATACTACAATCAACCAACTTGACCTCATAGACTTATACAGAACACTCCATCCAACTGCTGCAAAGTGTACTTTTTTTCCTAGTGCACAGGGAACATTCTTTAGAATAGACCACATATTAGGTCATAAAACAAACGTTTGCAGAATCCAAAACATCGAAATATTACAAAGCATCTTCTCAGACCACAAGGCCATAAAAGTAGAAATCAATAACAGAAAAATTAGGGAAAAGAAATCAAATACTCGGAAACTGAACAATACCCTCCTGAAAAAAGACTGGGTTATAGAAGACATTAAGGAGGGAATAAAGAAGTTCAAAGAATGCAACGAGAATGAAAACACTTCCTATCAAAACCTCTGGGACACAGCAAAAGCAGTGCTCAGAGGTCAACTTATATCGATAAATGCACTCATACATAAAGAAGAAAGAGCCAAAATCAGAGAATTGTCCCTACAACTTGAATAAATAGAAATCGAGCAGCAAAAGAATCCATCAGGCACCAGAAGTAAATAAATAATAAAAATTAGAGCTGAACTAAATGAATTAGAGAACAGAAAAAACAATGCAAAGAATTAACAAAGCCAAAAGCTGGTTCTTTGAAAAAAATTAACAAAATTGATAAACCATTGGCCAGACTGAGTAAAGAAATACAGGAAAGGAAACAAATAACCTGAATAAGAGACGAGATGGGCCACATCACAACAGACCCAACTGAAATTAAAAGAATCATATCAGATTCTTATGAAAAATTGTACTCCAACAAATTTGCAAACCTAGAAGAAATGGATGAATTCCTAGAAAAGCACTACCTACCTAAACTAACACAATCAGAAGTAGAACAACTAAATAGACCCATAACAAAAAAAGAGATTGAAAAGGTAACCAAAAAACTCCCAACAACAACAAAAAAAAGCCCTGGCCCGGATGGCTTCACTGCAGAGTTCTACCAAAGTTTCAGAGAAGAGTTAAGACCACTACTACTAAAGGTATTTCAAAGCATAGAAAATGATGGAATACTACCTAACTCATTCTATGAAGCCACCATATCCCTGATACCAAAACCAGATAAAAAAAGACACCACAAAAAAAGAAAATTGCAGACCTATATCCTTCATGAACATAGATGCAAAAATCCTCAACAAAATTCTAGCCAATGAATTCAAAACATATCAAATAAATAATCCACCAAGACCAAGTGAGATTTATACCAGGTATGCAAGGCTGGTTTAATATTAGAAAAACCATAAATGTAATCCACCGTATAAATAGAACAAAAGACAAAAACCACATGATCTTATCAATTCATGCAGAAAAGGCATTTCACAAAGTCCAACACCCATTTATGATAAAAACTCTCAGCAAAATAGGAATTGAAGGAAAATTCCTCAACATAATAAAGGGCATCTATACAAAACCAACAGCCAGCATCACCCTAAATGGAGAGAGCCTGAAAGCATTTCCCTTGAGAACGGGAACCAGACAAGGATGCTCTTTATCACCACTCTTATTCAACATTGTGCTACAGGTCCTAGCCAGAGCAATTAGGCTAGACAAAGAAAAACAGGGCAACCGGATTGGCAAGGAGGAAGTAAAATTATCTCTATGTGCAGATGACATGATCTTACACACAGAAAACCCTAAGGAATCCTCCAGAAAACTACTGAAACTAATAGAAGAGTTTGGTAGAGTCTCAGGTTATAAAATAAACATACAAAAATCACTTGGATTCCTCTACATCAACAAAAAGAACATTGAAGAGGAAATCACCAAATCAATACCATTCACAGTAGCCCCCAAGAAGATAAAATACTTAGGAATAAATCTTACCAAGGATGTAAAAGACCTATACAAAGAAAACTACAAAGCTCTACTACAAGAAATTCAAAAGGACTTACTTAAGTGGAAAAACATACCTTGCTCATGGATAGGAAGACTTAACATAGTAAAAATGTCTATTCTACCAAAAGCCATCTATACATACAATGTACTTCGGATCCAAATTCCAATGTCATTTTTTAATGTGATAGAGAAACAAATCACCAACTTCATATGGAAGGGAAAGAAGCCTCGGATAAGCAAAGCATTACTGAAAAAGAAGAAGAAAGTTGGAGGCCTCACTCTACCTGATTTCAGAACCTATTATACAGCCACAGTAGTCAAAACAGCCTGGTACTGGTACAACAACAGGCACATAGACCAATGGAACAGAATTGAGAACCCAGATATAAATCCATCCACATATGAGCAGCTGATATTTGACAAAGGCCCAGTGTCAGTTAATTGGGGAAAAGATAGTCTTTTTAACAAATGGTGCTGGCATAACTGGATATCCATTTGCAAAAAAAGAAACAGGACCCATACCTCACACCATGCACAAAAACTAACTCCAAGTGGATCAAAGACCTAAACATAAAGACTAAAACGATAAAGATCATGGAAGAAAAAACAGGGACAACGTTAGGAGCCCTAATACAAGGCATAAACAGAATACAAAACATTACCAAAAATGACGAAGAGAAACCGGATAACTGGGAGCTCCCAAAAATCAAACACCTGTGACCATCTAAAGACTTTACCAAAAGAGTAAAAAGACCACCTACAGACTGGGAAAGAATTTTCAGGTACTATGTCTCCAACCAGCGCCTGATCGCTAAAATCTATGTGATTCTGTCAAAACTCAACCACAAAAAGACAAACAACCCAATCAAGAAGTGGGCAAAGGATATGAACACACACTTCACTAAAGAAGATATTCAGGCAGCTCACAGATACATGAGAAAATGCTCTCCATCATTAGCCATTAGAGAAATGCAAATCAAAACTACCATGAGATTCCATCTCACTCCAACAAGGCTGGCATTAATCCAAAAAACACAAAATAATAAATGTTGGAGAGGCTGCGGAGAGATTGGAACTCTTATACACTGCTGGTGGGAATGTAAAATGGTACAACCACTTTGGAAATCTATCTGGCGTCTTCTTAAAAAGTTAGAAATAGAACTACCATACAACCCAGAAATCCCACTCCTCGGAATATACCCTAGAGAAATAAGAGCCTTCACACAAACAGATATATGCACACCCATGTTTATTGCAGCTCTGTTTACAATAGCAAAAAGCTGGAAGCAACCAAGGTGTCCATCAACAGATGAATGGATAAATAAATTGTGGTATATTCACACAATGGAATACCACGCATCGATAAAGAACTGTGAAGAACCTGTGAAACACTTCATAACATGGAGGAACCTGGAAGGCATTATGCCGAGCGAAATTAGTCAGAGGCAAAAGGACAAATATTGTATAAGACCACTACTCTAAGATCTTGAGAAATAGTATAAACTGAGAAGAACACATACTTTTGTGGTTACGAAGGGGGGAGGGAGGGAGGGTGTGAGAGGGTTATTTACTGATTAGTTAGTAGCTAAGAACTGCTTTAGGTGAAGAGAAGGACAATACTCAATACATGGAAGGTCAGCTCAACTGGACTGGACCAAAAGCAAAGAAGTTTCTGGGATAAACTGAATGCTTCAAAGGTCAGCAGAGCAAGGGTGGGGTTTTGGGGACCATGGTTTAAGGGGACTTCTAAGTCAATTGGCAAAATAATTCTCTTTTTTTTTTTTTTATTAACTTTTATTAAGCTTCAAGTGAATGTTTACAAATCCAATCAGTCTGTCACATATAAGTTTACATACATCTTACTCCGTACTCCCACTTGCTCTCCCCCTAATGAGTCAGCCCTTTCAGTCTCTCCTTTCATGACAATTTTCCCAGCTTCCCTCTCTCTCTACCCTCCCATCCCCCCTCCAGACAAGAGATGCCAGCACAATCTCAAGTGTCCACCTGATATAATTAGCTCACTCTCCATCAGCATCTCTCTCCCACCCACTGACCAGTCCATTTCATGTCTGATGAGTTGTCTTCGGGGATGGTTCCTGTCCTGTGCCAACAGAAGGTCTGGGGACCATGGCCGGCGGGATTCCTCTAGTCTCAGTGAGACCATTAAGTATGGTCTTTTTATGAGAATTTGGGGTCTGCATCCCACTGATCTCCTGCTCCCTCAGGAGTTCTCTGTTGTGCTCCCTGTCAGGGCAGTCATCGATTGTGGCTGGGCACCAACTAGTTCTTCTGGTCTCAGGATGATGTAGGTCTCTGGTTCATGTGGCCCTTTCTGTCTCTTGGGCTCTTAGTTATCGTGTGACCTTGGAGTTCTTCATTCTCCTTTGATCCAGGTGGGTTGAGACCAATTGATGCATCTTAGATGGCCGCTTGTTAGCATTCAAGACCCCAGACGCCACATTTCAAAGTGGGATGCAGAATGTTTTCATAATAGAATTATTTTGCCAATTCACTTAGAAGTCCCCTCAAACCATGGTCCCCAGACCCCCGCCCTTGCTCCGCTGACCTTTGAAGCATTCAGTTTATCCCAGAAACTTCTTTGTTTTTGGTCCAGTCCAACTGAGCTGACCTTCCATGTATTGAGTGTTGTCTTTCCCTTCACCTAAAGCAGCTCTTATCTACTAATTAATCAATAAAAAACCCTCTCCCTCCCTCCCTCCCTCCCCCCCTCGTAACCACAAAAGTATGTGTTCTCAGTTTATACTATTTCTCAAGATCTTATAGTAGTGGTCTTATACAATATTTGTCCTTTTGCCTCTGACTAATTTCGCTCAGCATAATGTCTTCCAGGTTCCTCCATGTTATGAAATGTTTCACAGATTCGTCGCTGTTCTTTATCGATGCATAGTATTCCATTGTGTGAATATACCACAATTTATTTACCCATTCATCCGTTGATGGACACCTTGGTTGCTTCCAGCTTTTTGCTATTGTAAACAGAGCTGCAATAAACATGGGTGTGCATATATCTGTTTGTATGAAGGCTCTTATTTCTCTAGGGTATATTCCGAGGAGTGGGATTTCTGGGTTGTATGGTAGTTCTATTTCTAACTTTTTAAGAAGACGCCAGATAGATTTCCAAAGTGGTTGTACCATTTTACATTCCCACCAGCAGTGTATAAGAGTTCCAATCTCTCCGCAGCCTCTCCAACGTTTATTATTTTGTGTTTTTTGGATTAATGCCAGCCTTGTTGGTGTGAGATGGAATCTCATCGTAGTTTTAATTTGCATTTCTCTAATGGCTAATGATCGAGAGCATTTTCTCATGTATCTGTTGGCTGCCTGAATATCTTCTTTAGTGAAGTGTGTGTTCATATCCTTTGCCCACTTCTTGATTGGGTTGTTTGTCTTTTTGTGGTTGAGTTTTGACAGAATCCTGTAGATTTTAGAGATCAGGCGCTGGTCGGAGATGTCATAGCTGAAAATTCTTTCCCAGTCTGTAGGTGGTCTTTTTACTCTTTTGGTGAAGTCTTTAGATGAGCAAAGGTGTTTGATTTTTAAGAGCTTCCAGTCATTGGGTTTCTCTAAAATAATTCTCTTATGAAAGCATTCTGCATCCCACTTTGAAATGTGGCATCTGGGGTCTTAAATGCTAACAAGTGGCCATCTAAGATGCATCAATTGGTCTCAACCCACCTGGATCAAAGGAGAATGAAGAACACAAAGGTCACACGATAACTATGAGCCCAAGAGACAGAAAGGGCCACATGAACCAGAGACCTACATCATCCTGAGACCAGAAGAACTAGTTGGTGCCCAGCCACAATCGATGACTGCCCTGACAGGGAGCACAACAGAGAACCCCTGAGGGAGCAGGAGATCAGTGGGATGCAGACCCCAAATTCTCATAAAAAGACCGTACTTAATGGTCTCACTGAGACTAGAGGAATCCCAGCGGTCATGGTCCCCAAACCTTCTGTTGCCTCAGGACAGGAACCATTCCCGAAGAGAACTCAGCAGACATGAAAGGGACTGGACAGTGCGTAGGAGAAAGATGCTGATGAAGAGTGAGCTATTTGTATCAGGCGGACACTTGAGATTGTGTTGGCATCTCCTGTCTGGAGGGGGGATGGGAGGATAGAGAGAGTTGGAAGCTGGCAAAATTGTCACGAGAGACTGAAAGGGCTGACTCAGTAGGGGGAGAGCAAGTGGGAGTACGGATTAAGGAGTATATAAACTTATATGTGACAGTTTGACCTGATTTGTAAACGTTCACTTGAAGCTCAATAAAAGTTAATTTTAAAAAAAAGTCTTTAATACAGTCACTTCCTATAACCAATGTAACCTCATCTTTCAGAAATTTATATTCTAAAAGGATATGCTAAAAATAAAACTTGTTAAAAAAAATCTATGTGATTCTGTCAAAACTCAACCACAAAAAGACGAACAACCCAATCAAAAAGTGGGCAAAGGACATGAACACGCACTTCACTAAAGAAGATATTCAGGCAGCTCACAGAAACATGAGAAAATGCTCTCGATCATTAGCCATTAGAGAAATGCAAATCAAAACTACCATGAGATTCCATCTCACTCCAACAAGGCTGGCATTAATCCAAAAAACACAAAGTAATAAATGTTGGAGAGGCTGCGGAGAGATTGGAACTCTTATACACTGCTGGTGGGAATGTAAAATGGTACAACCACTTTGGAAATCTATCTGGCGTCTTCTTAAAAAGTTAGAAATAGAACTACCATACAACCCAGAAATCCCACTCCTCGGAATATACCCTAGAGAAATAAGAGCCTTCACACAAACAGATACATGCACACCCATGTTTATTGCAGCTCTGTTTACAATAGCAAAAAGCTGGAAGCAACCAAGGTGTCCATCAACGGATGAATGGTTAAATAAATTATGGTCTATTCACACAATGGAATACTAAGCATCGATAAAGAACAGTGCGGAATCTGTGAAACATTTCACAACATGGAGGAACCTGGAAGGCATTATGCTGAGTGAAATTAGTCAGAGGCAAAAGGACAAATATTGTATAAGACCACTATTATAAGATCTTGAGAAGTAGTATAAACTGAGAAGAACACATATTTTTGTGGTTACGAGGGGGGGAGGGAGGGAGGGTGTGAGAGGGTTATTTACTGATTAGTTAGTAGATAAGAACTACTTTAGGTGAAGGGAAAGACAACACTCAATACACGGAAGGTCAGCTCAACTGGACTGGACCAAAAGCAAAGAAGTTTCTGGGATAAACTGAATACTTCAAAGGTCAGCGGAGCAAGGGTGGGGGTTTGGGGACTATGGCTTAAGGGGACTTCTAAGTCAATTGGCAAAATTATTCTATTATGAAAACATTCTGCATCCCACTTTGAAATGTGGCATCTGGGGTCTTAAATGCTTATAGATGGCCATCTAAGATGCATCAATTGGTCTCAACCCACCTGGATCAAAGGAGAATGAAGAACACCAAGGTCACACAATAACTATGAGCCCAAGAGACAGAAAGGGCCATGTGAACCAGAGACTTACATCATCCTGAGAACAGAAGAACTAGATGGTGCCCAGCTGCAACCAATGACTGCCCTGACAGGGAGCACAACAGAGAACCCCTGAGGGACCAGGAGATCAGTGGGATGCAGACCCCAAATTCTCATAAAAAGACCAGTCTTAATGGTCTCACTGAGACTAGAGGAATCCCAGCGGTCATGGTCCCCAAACCTTCTGTTGCCTCAGGACAGGAACCATTCCCGAAGACAACTCATCAGACATGGAAGGGACTGGACAATGGGTTGGAGAGAGATGCTGATGAAGAGTGAGCTACTTGTATCAGGTGAACACTTGAGACTGTGTTGGCATCTCCTGTTTGGGGGGAGATAGGAGGGTAGAGAGGGTTAGAAACTGGCAAAATCATCATGAAAGGAGAGACTGGAAGGAGGGAGCGGGCTGACTCATTAGGAGGAGAGTAAGTGGGAGTATGGAGTAAGGTGTATATAAGCTTATATGTGACAGACTGACTTGATTTGTAAACATTCACTTAAAGCACAGTAAAAATTATTTACAAAAGAAAACATTCTGCATCCCAGTTTTGGAGCGTGGTGTCTGGGGTCTTAAATGCTAGCAAGCGGCCATCTAAGATGCATCAATTGGTCTCAGCACACTTGAAGCAAAGGAGAATGAAGAACACCAAAGACACAAAGTAATTATGAGCCCAAGAGACAGAAAGGGCCCCATAAATCAGAGGCTACATCTGCCTGAGACCAGAAGAACTAGATGGTGCCCAGCTCCACCCGATGACTACCCTGAGGGAGCAGGAGAGCAGTGGGATGCTGACCTCAAAATCTCATAGAAAGACCAGACTTAATGGTGTGACTGAGACTAGAAGGTCCTCAATGTCATGGTCCCCAGCCCTTCTGTTAGCCCAAGACTGGAACCATTCCTGAAGCCAATTCTTCAGACAGGGATTGGACTGGAGTATAGGATAGAAAATGATACTGGTGAGGAGTGAGCTTCTTGGATTAGGTAGACACATGAGGCTATGTGGGCAGCTCCTGTCTGGAGGGGAGGTGAGAAGGCAGAGGGGGTCAGAAGCTGGCTGAACGGACATGAAAATAGAGGGTGAAGAGAAGGAGTGTGCTGACTTATTAGGGGAACAGCAACTAGGAGTTTTTTTTTTTTATATGTATAGAAAGGTGTATATAAATTTTTGTATGAGAGACTGACTTGATTTGTAAACTTTCACTTAAAGCACATCAAAAAAAAAAGAAATCAATTGGGCATATTTGTGTGAATCAATTTCTCTTCCATAGATATATACATCTATCCCTCCCCTAATTTCACATAGTCTTGGTTACCATAGCTATAAATTGAGTCTTGAAATCAAATTAACTGATTTCTCCCACCTTTTTTTTTTTTTAAAACTGTGTTAGCTGTTATTATATGCCTGTTCTTATGCTTTTATTATAAGTTTTAGAGTCAACTTGTTTATATATTTTTAAAAAATCTTGCTGGATAGGAATTATGTTAAACCTATGTGTTAGTTTCCTGTTGCTCCAGTAAAAAATTAGTACAAAATTTGTTGCTTAAAGCAAAGTGAATTTATTCTCTTATACTTCTGGTGGACAGAAGTCTGGAATGTGTTTCACTGGGTTAAAGTTAAAGTGTAGGCAAAGCTAGTTTTCTCTGGAAGTTCTGAGGGGAGAATCTGTTCCCTGGCCTGTTTCAGCTCTTCGTCACTGCCTGCATTCCTCGTTGTTAAGGATCGAATTGTGTCCCCTGAAAATGTGTATCAATTTGGCTAGGCCATGATTTCTAGTATTGTGTGGTTGCCCATGATTTTGATATCTGAAGTGATTCTCCTATGTAAATCCTCCCTCTAATGAAGCAGGATTACAGGCAGTTATGTTAATGAGTAAGAACTGGATCTACAAGATTAAGTTGTATCTTGAGTCAATCCACTATTGACATATAAAAGACAGAAGTGAGCAGAGAGGTAGGGGGACCTCATTACCACCAAGCAAGAAAAGCTAGGAGCACAATTCCTTTGGACATGGAGTCTCTGCACTGAGAAGCTCCTAGACCAGAAGATTGGTGACAAGGACCTTCCCCCAGAGCTGACAGAGAAAGCCTTACCCTAGAGCTGGCACCCTGAATTTGGACCTCCTAGGCTCTAGGAGAATAAATTTCTCTTTGTTAAAATCCATCCACTGGTGATATTCTTGTTATAGCAGCAGTAGATAACTAAGACACTTGTCTCTTGACCTCTTTCCTCCATCTTCAAAGTGCATCACTCCAAACTCTTGTTTCCATTGTCCTATTTCCTACTTCCCATTCTGTGTCAACTCTCCCTCTACGTCCATCTAATGACAATTGTGATTACATTTAGGGTCTTCAAATAATCCAGAATAATCTCCCAATTTCAAAATCTGTAATTTAATCACCCCTACAAAGTGCCTTTTTCTATACAAGGTAACTTGAAAATCTTTGGAAAATTTACTCAGCCTACCACAGCCTGTATGTCAGTTTGGGGAGAATCTTTACTATATTTATCTTCCATTCCAAGAACACAGTATGTCTCTCCATTTATCTAAATAATAGCTTTCATTTTTTTAATCATTATTTTGTAGTTTTCAGCATACAAATCCTGTACAAGTTTTGTTATATTTGTACCTAAGGATTTCTATTTTTTAAAAACAATTGTAAATGGTATTGCATTTTGAATTTTGGTGACCACATATTCATTTTTTAGTATATAGAAATACAATTGATTTTTGTATGTTGGTCTTCTGTCCTGCAACCTTACTGAACTAGCTTATTAAAATATATATATATATATTCGTTTACTAGTATTATTAGTTTTGGAAGTTTTTGTAAATTCTTTGGTATTTTCTACATAGGCCATCATATTATCTACAAACAGAGACAATTTTATTTCTTCCTTTCTGATATGTATGCTTTATATTTCTTTTTCTTGCCTTATTGCACAGTGTTCAGTGAGAGTCGATAGCATATTCTTGTACTGTTTATGATCTTAGAAGGAAAGCATTCAGCCTTTCACCGGTAATTGTGAATTTAGCTGTAGGGTTTATGTAGATAATCTTTATCAAGTTGAAGATGTTTCACTCTATTCCTTTTTTCCTGAAACTTTTTATCATGAATAGTTGTTCAACTTTGTAAAATGCTTTTTGTTTTCACTGACCGATTTGATCATATGATTTTTTTCTTTATTCTTTTAATATGGTGGATTACATTGACTGTCTTTTTGAATATGTGCATCCAGCTTTGCATCCCTGGATTAATAGGGAACTGCCAGAAATTCAAGCCTGATTCTGAAGAGGACATGGAAGGAGAAATATCATAGTTGATTTCAGATAGATCTTGGCTGAAAGCAGAGTGTCATGGATTGAATTATGTTCCCCCCAAAATATGTAAATCAACTTGGCTGGGCCATGATTCCCAGTATCCTGTCACTTTCCTACATGTTGTAAATCCTGCCTCTATGATGTTAATGAAAGAGGACGGGCGGCAGTTGTGTTAGTGAGGCAGGACTCAATCTACAAGATTGGAATGTGTCTTGAGGCAATCTCTTGAGATATAAAAGAAAGAAGGGAACAGAGGTATAGGGGGATCTCATACAACCAAGAAAGCAGTGCCAGGAGCACAGCTCATCATTTGGACCTAGGGACCCTGTGCAGAGAAGCTCCTAGTCTGGGTGGGGGAAGATTGACGAGATGGCTGAAAGAGAGAGAAAGCCTTCCCCTGGAGCTGAAGCCCTGAATTTGCACTTTTAGCCTCCTTTACTGTGAGGAAATAAATTTCTCTTTGTTAAAGCCATACACTTATGGTATTTCTGTTATAGTAGCACTAGATAACTCAGAAACAGAGAATACCAGAAAGATGTTTACTTGTGTTTTATTGACTATGCAAAGGCATTTGACTGTATAGATCCTAACAAATTATGGGTAACATTGTGAAGAATGTGAATTCCCGAACATTTACTATATTTTTACTCAAATAATATGCATCTTCTATATTTGTTTGCCAACCAAACCCTCCCCACCAAGGTACTGGTAGCCAATATTTTTTATGTGCTGCTGTAGAAAAATTAGTAGTGTGCTTGTGAAAATACCTCAGAGGGGGAAGGTGTGGTTGGCAAACAAACATAGAAGGCACACATTATTTTTGTAAAAATACCGAATTGTGCTCATGCAGAAGCTGTATATAGATCAAGAGACAATTGTTGCAACAGAACAAAAGGATACTGCATGGTTTAAAATCAGGAAAGGTGTGTGCCAGGGTTGCATCCTTTCACCATACTCATTCAATCTGTATGCTAAGCAAATAATCTGAGAATCTGGACTATATGAAGAAGAACAGGGCATCAAGATTGGAGGAAGACATATTAACAAACTGGGATATGCAGATGACACAACCTTGCTTGCCGAAAGTCAAGAGGACTTGAAACACTTACTGACGAAGACCAAAGACTACAACCTTCAGTATGGATTTCACCTTGACATAAAGAAGACAAAAATCCTCACAACTGGACCAGTAAGCAACATCACAATAAATGAAGAAAAGACAGAAGTTGTAAAGGATTTCATTTTACTTGGATTCACAATCAACACCATGGAGACAGCAATGAGGAAATGGAAAGACATATTGCATTGGGCAATTCTGCTGCAAAACAACTCTTTAAAGTGTTGAAAAGCAAAGATGTCACTTTGAGGGCTGAGGTGTGCCTCATGTGCATGCAAAAGCTGGACTATGAAGAAAGATGACTGAAGAAGAATTGATGCCTTAAAATTTTGGTGTTGGCAAATAAAATTGAATACCATGGACTGCCAGAAGAATGAACAAATCTGTCTTGGAAGAAGTCCAGCCAGAATGCTCCTTAGAAGGGAGAATGGCAAGACATAATCTCATGTACTTTGTACATGTTATCAGGAGGGACCAGTTCTTGGAGAAGGACGTCATTCTTGGTGAAGTAGTTGTTGTTGTTAATAGGTGCCATAGAATTGGTTCTGACTCATAGCTACCCTATGTTCAACAGAAAGAAACACTGCCAGGTCCTGTGCGGTCTTCAATCGTTGTTATGCTTAAGCCCATTGTTGAAGTCACTGTGTCAACCCATTTCACTGAGGCTATTCCTCTCCTTTGCTGACTCTCTGCTTTACCAAGCATGATGTCCTTCTCCAGGGAGTGGTCCTTCCTGATAACATTTCCAAAATATGTGAGACAAAGTCTCACCATTCATGCTTCTTAGGAGCATTCTGATTGTATCTCTTCCAAGACAGATTTGTTCATCCTTTTGGCAGTCCGTACCATAATTTGCCAACACCATAATTCAAAGCCGTCAATACTTCTTCTGTCTTCCTTATTCATTGCCCAGCTTTCACATGCATATGATGAGATTGAAAACACCATGGTTTGGGTCAGGTGCAACTTAGTCCTGAAAGTAACATCTTTGTTTTTTAACATTTTAAAGAGGTCTTTTGCCCAGTGCAATGCATCTTTTGATTTCTTGACTGCCACTTCCATGGATGTTGATTGTGAATCCAAGTAAAATGAAATCCTTGACAAATGCTGTCTTTTCTTTGTTTATCTTGATGTTGCTTATTGGTCCAATTGCCTTATGTTGAAGTGTAAAACCATACTGAAGGTTGTAGTTTTTGATCTTCATTAGTAAGTGCTTCAAGCCGTCTTCACCTTCAGCAAGCAAGGTTGTGTCATCTGCATATCGCAGGTTGTTAATAAGTCTTCCTGCAGTCCTGATACCCTGTTCTTCTTTATATAGTTCAGCTTCTCAGATTATTTGCTCAGCATATAGACTGAATAAGTATGGTGAAAGAATACAGCCCTGACACACACCTTTTCTGACTTTAAACCACACAGTAATCCCTTGTTGTGTTCAAACCACTGCCTCTTGATCTATGTACAGCTTCCTCATGAGCACAGTTAAGTGTTCTGGAATTTCCCCTCTTTGCAATGTTATCCATGATTTGTTATGATCCACAAAGTCAAATACCTTTGCATAGCCAATAAAACACAGGTAAACATATTTCTGGTGTTCTCTGCTTTCAGCCAGCATCCATCTGACATCAGCAATAATATCCCTGGTTCCATGTCCTCTTCTGAATTCAGCTTGAATTTCGGGCAGTTCCCCATTGATGTATTGCTGCAACTGCTTTTGAATGATCTTCAGCAAAATTTTACATGTCTGTGATATTAATGATATTATTTGATAATCTCGACTTTCAGTTGGATCACCTTTTTTTGGAATAGGCATGCATATGGATCTCTTCCAGTCAGTGGGCGAGTTAGCTCTCTTCCAAGTTTCTTGGCATAGACGGGTGAGCACTTCAAGCTTTGTTGAAACATCTCAATTGGTATTCCATCAATTCCTGGAGCCTTGTTTTTTGCCAGTGCCTTCAGTGCAGCTTGCACTTCTCCCTTCAATACCATCGGTTCTTGGCCACAAGTTATCTCCTGAAATGGTTGAACGTCGACCAATTAATTCTTTTTGGTACAGTGTCTCTTTGTATTCCTTCCATCTTCTTTTGATGCTCCACTCATCATTTAGTATTTTGCCCATAAAATCCTTCACTGTTGCAACTCAAAATTTGAATTTTTCTTCAGTTCTTTCAGTTTGAGAAATGCTGAGCGTGTTCTTCACTTTTAGTTTTCTAACTCCAGGTATTTGCACGTCATTATAATACTTTGTCTTCTCAAGCTGCCCTTTGAAATCTGTTCAGCTCTTTTAAGCCATCATTTCTTCCATTCACTTTAGCTACTAGATGTTCAATAGCAAGTTTCAGAGTCTCTTCTGACATCCATTTTGGTCTTTTCTGTCTTTTTAATGACCTCTTACTTTCTTCAGGTGTGATGTCTTTCCACAACTCCTCTGTTCTTCAGTCATTAGAGATCAATGTGTCAAACCTATTCTCGAGATAGTCTCTAAATTCAGTTGGCTCTCGTGAACTTGTTCTAATTTCCTTCAGCTTCAACTTGAACTTGCATATGAGCACGTGATACTCTTTTCTGAAGTCGGCCCCCCGCCTTGTTCTGACTGATGATATTGAGCTTTTCCAATCTTCTCTTTCCACAGATGTAGTCAATGTGACTCCTATGTATTCCATCTGGTGAGGTCCACGTGCATAGCCACTGTTTATGTTGTTGAAAAAAGCTATTTGCAATGAAGAAGTCACTGGTCTTGCAAAATTCTATCATGCCATCTCCAGCATTGTTTCTATCACCAAGGCCATGTTTTCCAACTACCGATCCTTCTTTGTTTCCAACTTTCACATTGCAATCACCAGTAGTTATCAATGCATCCTGATTGCATATTCAATCAGTTTCAGACTGCAGAAGTTGGTAAAAGTCTTCAACCATCTTCGGCCTTAATGCTTGGTGTGTAAATTTGAGTAACAGTCATATTAACTGGTCTTCCTTGTAGACGTGTGAATAGCATTCTATCACTGACAGGGTTGTACTTCAGGATAGATCTTTCAGTGTTTTTGACAAGGAATGCAACACCATTCCTGTTCAAGTTGTCATTCCAGGCATACTAGACCATATGGTTGTCTAATTCAAAATGGTCAATACCAGTCCATTTAACTCACTAATGCTTAGGATATTGATGCTTATAAGTCCCATTTCGTTTTTGAAGATTTCCAATTTTCTTAGATTCATACTTCGTACATTCCATGTCCCAATTATTAAAGGATGTTTGTAGCTCTTTCTTCTTGTTTTAAGTTGGGGCATATCAGCAAACGAAGGTCCCTAAAACTTTACTCCGAACAGGTCATTAAAGTTGACTCTACTTTGATGAGGCAGCTCTTCTTCAGTCATATTTTGAGTTCCTTCCAATCCAAGGGGCTTGTCTTCTAGCAGAATATCAGACAATGTTCTGCTGCCATTCATAAGATTTTCTCTGGCTAATTTTTTTCAGAGGCAGACAGTCAGGTCCTTCTTCCTCATCTGTCTTAGTCTGGAAACTCTGCTGAAACCTGTCCATGACGGGTGACCCTTCTAGTATTTAAGTACCAGTGACATAGTTTACAGCAAGCACCCACAGTACAACAAACTGATTGATGCATGGGGGTGAAATAGAAGGTCAACGAAAAAGACGAAGGCCCTCAATGAAACGGATTTACACAGTGGCTGCACAACGGGCTGAAACATAGCAATGATTGTGAGGATGGCACAGGACCGGGCAGTGTTTCCTTCTGCTGTACGTATGGTCACTATGAGTTGGAACCCACTCGATGGCACCTAACAGTGACAACAAAACCCTTGGAACAAATTCCACTTGCTCATGGCATATAGTTCTTTTTATATATTCATGAATTCTATTTGTTAATATTCTGCTAAGGATTTTTGTGCCTATATTCATAAAGGATATTGATCCATAGCTTTTTTTTTTTTTTTGTACTGTGTTTTATTATTGTATAAGGGTAATACTAGTTTCAAAAAATGAGTTGGAAAGAGTTCTCCTCTTCTGTTTTCTGGAAGAGATTGAGTAGAACTGATTTCTTTTTGAAATATTTGGTAGAATTCTCCAGTAAAATCATGTGGGGCCTGAAGGTTTCATTAAGTTTTTAAATTAGGAATTCTATGTACTTAGTAATTATGTTGTTGTTGTTGTTAGGGGCCATTGAGTTAGTTCCAACTCATAGCAACCCTATAGGAAAGGGTAGAACTGCTTCATAGGGTTTCCAAAGAGCGCCTGGTGGATTTGAACTGCTGACCTTTTTGTTAGCAGCCGAGCTCTTAACCACACTACACCACCAGGGCTCCTTTAGTAATTAAAAAAAAAAAAAAATTACAAAGCTATTAAAATTATTTAATTTTAGGTGAGTTGTAGTAATTCATGCTTTTCTGTGCACTGGCTCATTTCACCTAAGTTGTCAAGTGTATGTGTGTAGAGTTGTATTGCCTTATTATTATATTTTTATGTCTGCAGGGTCTCTAATGATATCCTGTGTAGCTTCTGGTATTGATAATTTGTGTCATCACTTCTTTTTTCTTTGTCAGTCTTGGTAGGAGTTTTTCCAATTTTATTGATCTTTTCAAACAACCAGCTTTTCACTTGGTTGATTTTCTCTATTTTTTGCTTTCAAATTTTTATTAATTTATGCTCTTATCTTTATTATTTCCTTCCTTCTGCTTGTTTTGTGTTTATTTTGTTCCTCTTCTATGTTCTTGAGGTGGGAGCTTAGATTTTTGATTTAAGACTTTTTCTCTTTTCTAATGTAAGCATTGACCCATTGCCACTGAGTTGATTTCAACTCATAGTGACCCTATAGGACAAAGTAAATCTGTTCCATAGGAGTTCCAAGTAGTGGCTGGTGGATTCAAACTACTGACCTTTTGGTTAGCAGCCTGAGTTCTTAACCACTGCACCACCAACAAGGAAGAATATATGCTTTTGAATTATAATGTTGGAGAGAATATTGACTATATCATGGACTGCCAAAAGAATGAACAAATCTGTCTTGGAAGGAGTACAGCCAGAATCCACCTTAGAAGAGAGGATGGTGAGACTTTGTTTCACATACTTTGGACATGTTTTCAGGAGGGACCAGTCCCTGGAGAAGGACATCATGCTTGGTAAAGTACAGGGTCAGAGAAAGAAAGGGAGACCCTCAGCAAGATGGACTGATACAGTGGCTGCAACAATGGGCTCAAGCATAAAAACGATTTTGTTCTGTTGTACGTAGAGTCACTACGAGTTGCAACCAACTCGATGGCACCTAACAACATAATGTAAGCATTTATTTCTACAGGTTTCCCTGTCAACACTGCTTTAGCTGTGTCCCATGAATTTTGATACTTTGCATTTTCATTCAGTTATCTGTATCGTTAGATTTCTCTTTACCCATGAATTATTTAGAAAAGTGTTGTTCAGTTTCCAAGCATTGGGGTATTTTTCTGTTATCTTTCTGTTATTGATGTGTAATTTCATTTCATTGTAGTCAGAGAGCACTCTATGATTTAGTCTTTTAAATTTGTTGAAGTTTCTTTTATTGGCCTATCTTGGTACATTTCTGTGGATGCTTGGGATAAAAAATACATTCTGCTAAGCTGAACAGAGTATTCTACAAACGTAATGAAGATCTTGCTGGTTGATAGTGTTTTTGAGGTCTTCAGTATCTTTGCTTATTTTATATCTAGTTCTATCATTCCTGAAAGAGGCATTGTTGAAATCAACAACTATAATTGTAGATTTTTCTACTTATCCTTTCCATTCTATTTGCTTTTCCTTTAGATATTTTCGGCTTTGTTGTTTCAAACACACACATTAAGGATTGTTATGTCTTCTTGGTGGATTGACTTTTTATTATATAGTGTTCCTCTCTGTTTCTGAAATTTTCTCTGCTTTGACATCTACTTTGTCTGATATTTATGTAACCACTCCTGATTTCCTTTGATGAATATTTGCATGACTTATCTTTTTCCATTTACTTTTAATCTACATATATTGTTATGTTCGAAGTTAGTTTCTTTTAGATCACATATGGTTTGTCGTGTTTTTTGATCTAATCTGCTAACCTGTGTCTTTTAGTTGGTGCATTTAGACCATTTACATTAGTTTAATTTTTGATATATTAGGGCTTAAGTCTGTCATTTTATTTTCTGATTTCTTTTGTCCTCTCTGTTTTTCATTTCTGTGTCTCCTTTTTTTCTGCTTTCCTGTGGGATACTTGAACATTTTTTTGGAATTCCATTTTGATTTACTATGATGTTTTTAAGTGTATCTCTTTGTATAGCTTATTTAATTGTTACTCTAAGTATTAGATTATATGTACATAACATCATAGACTACTGATATTGACATTTTACCAGTTCAAGTGTTGAAAACTTAATTCTGTTCATGTCCCTTTAACCTCCCCCATTTATAATTGTCTTAAATATTTCTTTTAAACACATTTAGAAACATACCAACCATCAAACATAATTTAGAAAACTCAAGAGGAGAAAGAAAATGTATTCTATTTACTTATATTTTTACTCTTTCTGTTGTTCTTTTTCTTTTCTAATGTTTTAAGATTCCTTTTTTATCACGGTAGATGTACTGGCAACAAATTATATTTCTTCTGAGAATGTCTTTATCTCCTCTTGATTCCTGAAGAATATTTTCACTAGGTAAAGGATTCTGAGTTGACAGTTCTTTTATTTCAGCATTTGAAAAATGTCATGTCACTTCTTTTGGCTTTCAAGGTTTCTGAGTAGAAATCCACCAACAATTGTATTCTTTATCCCCTATAGGCAAGGTGACATTTCTCTCTTGCTGCTTTCAAGATTTTCTTCTTTGTCCTTACTTTTCAGAAGTTTTAGTATGATGTGTCTTAGTGTTTTGGGTTTATCTAATTTAGGGTTTCCTCAGCTTCTTAAATCTCTAGGTTTGTGTCTTTCGCCAAATTTGGAAAAATTTTAGTCATTATTTCTTCAAGTACATTTTCAACCCTGACTTCTTTGTTCTTTCCTTCCAGGACTCTGATAACATAGTGCTAATTCTTTTGTTATAGTCCCACGGGTATGTAAGATTCTGTTCATTCGTTCGTTTTCTTTCTTTCTTTCTTTCTCTCTTTCTCTCTTTCTCTCTCTCTCTCTTTCTCTCTCTCTCTCTTTCTTTCTTTCTCTCTCTCTCTCTCTTTCCTTCCTTCCTTCCTTCCTTCCTTCCTTCCTTCCTTCCTTCCTTCCTTCCTTCCTCTTTCTTTCCTTCCTTCCTTTCTCTTTCTTTCCTTCCTTCCTTCCTTCCTCTTTCTTTCCTTCCTTCCTTCCTTCCTCTTTCTTTCCTTCCTTCCTTCCTCTTTCCTTCCTCTTTCCTTCCTTCCTTCCTTCCTTCCTTCCTTCCTTCCTTCCTTCCTTCCTTCCTTCCTTCCTTCCTTCCTTCCTTCCTTTCCTCAATTCAGCCTATTTTTTCTCTGTTGTTCAGATTAGATAATTTATATTCTTCTGTCTTCAAGTTTAGGATTCCTGGTGGTGCAATGGTTAATCATTTGAGTGGTAACCAAAATGTCAGTAGTTTGAAGCCACCAGTGGCTCTGCAGGAGAAAAGACCTAGTCATCAGCTCTCATACAGTTTATAGCTTAGGAAACATTATGGGGCCGTTCTCCTTTGTCCTACAAGGCTGCTGTAAGTCGGAATTGACTCAATGGCACACAATAATAACATCTTCAAGTTCACTGATTTTTCCATTTTGTTCTATCCATTCTACCATTGAACTTATCCATTGAGTTTTTTTATTTTATTTATTGTATATTTCAGTTCTAAAATTTCCATTTGTTTCTCATATCTTAAGCTCAGTTCTCCAGAGAAGCAAAACCAGTAAAACGTATAAATATATGTAGAGACTTAGATCAAGGAAACGGCTCATGAAGTTGGTAAAGACTGGAATGTCCCAAGTCTGTGGGTCAGGCTGGAGGCTTCTTCTGATTCAGGTAGCCTCAGGAGCTGGCAAATCCAAAATTGGCATGTCAGAGAGCAGAGCTGTTGTTCACAGGCCACAAAGATTGATGAATCCCAAGATCGGCAGGCAGCACTGCAGGTAAGTTGCTAGCTCAAGTCCCAAGAACTGGAGGTCAAATGAACAGGAGCCAGCTGCAGGGTCCAGAATGAGCAAAAGCACAAGCGCTGCCAGAATGTCCACTTATATTTGATGTAGGCCACATTTCCAAGGAAACTCCCTTTCAACTGATTGGCTACTCACAGCAGATTCCATCATGGGGGTGATCACAATATATCAAATCTGAACATGGAAGTGATCACATCATACAGTTGCCAAAACACAGAGAATCATAGCCCAACCAAGCTGCCATACA
Source organism: Loxodonta africana (assembly GCF_030014295.1). Lineage (NCBI taxonomy): Eukaryota > Metazoa > Chordata > Mammalia > Proboscidea > Elephantidae > Loxodonta > Loxodonta africana. The sequence continues at coordinate 41,014,896 of NC_087342.1, forward strand.
ACCTTAACCATCATAGTCCACCGTTTGTCAACTTGGCATGTGTACATATCTCCTTAAACCTTATGAAATCTCTGAATAAATACAATTATAAAGTCATATTTGTGCCTAACTTGATACAGTGAACACATACAACAATGCACAAGCCCTGTTTATATCTTCTATTTTTTAAGTGAAGAAAACAAAAATATTTGATGAACACATACAGAAATACTCGTAACAATTGCAGCCCTCATTTCTGCAACTGGTCATGTGGTCATAGTTGGTATTTAGAACTACCTTCTTCCATCACCCATTCCGCATTCCCTTTGCCTCAAGCAAGCAACTCAGCTGGTCATGGCTGTTTGCCTGGTAGGGTGACCCAAACTTTCATTCCTGAAGGATCTGGCAATTAGTAGTCAGGTCGAAATTGGGCTGCTGTAGTTTTCCATTGACTTAATAACAGGGCACGGTAGTACTAAGAGATGTCCTAAGGGATCTAATGCATTCCAGACATACTCCTCTTTACCTCTGTTATGTAATATCAATCCGATTTCCTCTTGGTAATCAGTTTCAATCACACCAGCGAGTATGGTAACTCCCTTCTTTGCGTGTTGATCCAGAGGCATAAGGAGACCAAAGTGGCCAGGTGGCATTCTTAGCTCCCAGTTCAATGGAATCAGTGATGTGTCTCCAGGTGGGAGCATTCCTCCCTTTGGAACTAAGACCTCTAGACCTACAGAGCATAAAGTCATGGGGACAGGAAGCAAAAATCTTACGAGTGGGTCACTAGGGGTTATAGTGATTCCTGGACCCACGAATACTGGCTATGCGAGAAATAGCACCATATGTTGGATACTGGTTTAGAACATATCCAGCCTCCTGGCGAACATTGCCCCAACCATGCAAGGTATTGTCACCTAGTTGACATCATAATTGTGTCTTTAGAGGGTCACTCCATGGCTCTATCAAGCCAGTTGCTTCAGGATGATGGGGAACATGGTAAGACCAATGAATTCCATGGACATGGGCCAATTATCTCACTTCATCTGCTGTGAAGTGGGTCTCTTGATCCGAGATGACACTGTGTGGGATATCATGATGGTGAATAAGGCATACTATAATTCCACAGATGGTAGTTTTGGCAGAAGCACTGCATGCAGGGAAGGCAAATCCATGTCAAAAGTAAGTGTCTATTCCAGTAAGAACAAAACGCTGCCCTTTCCATGATGGAAGTGGTCCAATGTAATCAACTTGCTACCAGGTCCTTGAGGGACGATGCCATAATGAGGACTCAGTATTGGTCTCTGCTGCTGGTAGATTGGGCACTCAGCAGTGGCTGTAGCCAAGTCACCCTTGGTGAATGGAAGTCCATGTTGCTGAGCCGATGAAAATAACCCCCATCCCTGCCACCATGGCTACATTGTTCATGAGCCCATTGAGCAATGATGGCAGTAGCTGGGAAAAGAGGGTGACTAGTTTCCACAGAATGTGTCATTCTATCCGCTTGATTGTTAAAATCCTCCTCTGTTGAGGGCATCTTTTGGTGACCATTCACATTAGACACAAATATCTTCACTTCTTTGGTCCATTAAAACAGACTTATCCACATACCTCTTCCCCATACCTCCTTGCTCCAATTTTCCAATCATGTTCCTTCCAAGTCCCTGATCATCCAGCCAAACCATTGGCCACAGCCCATGAATCAGTATAATATCATACATCTGGCCATTTCTCCTTCCAAGCAAAGTGAACAATCAGATACACTGCTTGAAGTTCTGCCCATTGGGAGGATTTCCCTTCACCACTGTCCTTCAGGGAGAGCCCAGAAAGGGGCTGTAGTGCTGCTGCTGTCCACTTTTGAGTGGTGTCTGCATATCGTGCAGAACCATCTGTAAACCAGGCATGTGATTTCTCTTCCTCGGTCTCTTTCTCTGTCAACTGATTGTAAGGAACTCCTCATAAGGCCATAGGTGTGGACTGGGAGATGGAAGGTAATGTGACAGAAATGGAGACCATGGGCATTTGGGCCACTTCTTCATGCAACTTAATTGTGCCTTCAGGTCCTGCTCGGGCCTAATCTCGTATATACCACTTTCATTTAATAATGGAGTGCTACTGTGCACATCCAACTTTATGACCCTGGGGGTCAGATGACACCCAATTCATGACGGGCATCTCAGGCCACATGGTGACTTGGTGTCCCATGGCTAAGCATTCAGGCTCTACTAAGGCCCAGTAACAACCCAAAAGCCATTTTGCAAAAGGAGAGTACTTATCTGCAGAGGACGGCAGAGCTTTGCTCCAAAATCCTAAGGGTCTGCACTGTAATTCACCAATAGGGGCCTGCCAAAGACTCCAAACAGCATCTCTATCTGACACAGACACTTCAAGCATTACTGGGTCAACTGGATCGTATGGCCCAAGGGGCAGAGCAACTTGTAAGGGAGCCTGAACCTGTTGCAGAGCTTTCTCTTGTTCTGGGCCCCACTCAAAACTAGCAACTTTTTAAGTCACTTGATGAATAGGCCAGAGTAGCACAACCAAATGAGGGATAAGGTGCCTCCAAAATTCAAAGAAGCCTACTAAGTGCTGTACCTCCTTTGTAATTGTGGAAACAGCCAGATGCAATAACTTATCCCTCACTTTAGAAGGACTATCTTGACATGGCCCACACCACTGAACCCCTACAAATTTCACTGAGGTGGAAGGCACCTGAATTTTTGTGGGATTTATTTCCACAAACAAGCGTTTTACCAATAAGTCCAGGGTCACTGACACTTCTTCCTTACTAGGTTCAATCAGCATAATGTCATCAATGTAATGGGTCAGTGTGATGTCTTGTGGAAGGAAAGTTGATAAAGTTTCCTGTGGACTAAATTATGACATTGGGCTGGAGAGTTGATGTAGTCTGAGGTAACCAACTGAAGGTGTATTGCTGGCTTTGCCAGCTATAGGCAAACTGCTTCTGATGGTCCTTCGAAACAGGTATGGGGAAAAAGGCGTTAGCCAGATGAATAGCTGCATACCAGGTACCAGGTTGTGTTAATTTGCTCAAGCAATGAAACTGCATCTGGAACAGCAGCTTCAATTGGAGTCACCATCTGTTTAAGTTTTCAATAATCCACTGTCATTCTCCAAGATCCATCTGTTTCTTGCATAGGCCAAATAGGTGAGTTGAATGAGAATGTGATGGGAATCATCACCTCTGCCTCCTTCAAGTCTTTGATGGTGGCAGTAATCTCTGCAATCTCTCCAGGAATACAGTCTTGCTTTTGGTTTAGTATTTTCTTGGGTAATGGCAGTTATAACGGCTTCTACTTGGCTTTTCCTACCATAATAGTCCTTACTCCATTTGTCAGTGATCCAGTGTGGGGTTCTGCCAGTTGCCGAGTATATCTATTCCAATTATGCTTTCCTGAACCGGGGAAATCACTACACAATAGGTTTGGGATCCCACTGGACCTACTGTGAGACGGGTATGAGCTAAGGGTGCATTAATAACCTGACTTCTATATGCCCCCACTCTGACTAGCAGGCCACAATGATGTTTTGGGTCTCTTGGAATTAGTGTAAGCTCAGAGCCAGTATCCAGTAATCCCCCCAAAATCTGGTTTTCCCTTCTCTCCAGTGAACATTCACTCCTGTGAAAAGCTGAAGATCCCTTTGGGGAAGGTTGAGAAAGATTAAGAGCATAAGTTTTTGGCAGTGTATTCGAGTCCTTTCTCAAAGGGATCTGGCCTCCCCTTCATTCAAAGGGTTGTGGGTCTTTGAACTCACTCAAGTCTGGCAATTGATTGAGGGGCCATGCCTCTCTATTCTGGCTATTCAAGTTATACTGCTGTTCACTTGACCTAGAACTCGTCTGCTTGTACAGATCAGGTAAATATTTAGTAGATTTCCTATCTATTTCACTCCTAGAGACACTGAGACAGATTCTTTACAAGACAACAGTGAATCTTTTCAAAACGCATCACCATAGATTTTGGCTTCTTGACCTATAACTAGACTTAAGTCCCTAAGAGCCCCAAAAGGTGAAGTACAAGTGTGGCCCAAGAGGAGGTACACTACAGTCCAAAAGAACTGCTTGACTGCCAATGCCATAAGTCCACATGAGTCAGACTATTCCGATTACTGCTTTGACTCCAGTGTCCATTGCAGTAACCTCTTCCACCTTGTCTTTGTCAATTGAGTGCTGCACTTGGCCCCTACTACCACGGGGTCCAATCAGCCCCATTGTAACTAGGTGTCTTAATTCAGTTAGGGCAGTTCCCACTATCAAATCTGACTTACATAAAATAGCAATCACAGCAGTCCTCAAGGATGTTGGGGGTTCCTTCGCAAATTCACTCCTTACAGTTGTGGTAAAAGGTGTGTCCTCTGGGCACTCCATGTGTGGATCTGTGGTTCTAACCTGAGAAATCCACTCTAGCATGACAATTTCCCTAAGCCTTTGGATACTTTCTTCTACAGAATACCAAAGCAGGTCTGGTACTTCAACTTTATTTAATGCAGGTCACAGCATAATCTGTGTTTCAGCGACCCAACCAAATAAACTATTAGATCTTTTCCTAAATTCTCAAGCTGAAACACTGAATGAAGAACCTGTGCTTAGCTGTCCCATATCAATAAGCTCAGACTGATCCATCTTTATGTTCCTTGAACCATTATCCCACACTCTTTAACGGCCATCCCCACACACACTTTCTCCAGGTTTCTGTTTGTACACGTTAGAAAAATCAAGCACTTCTTTCAGAGTGTAGCATACCTTCTTCTTGGTTACACTTTGCTTCACCTTTTAGGGCTCACAAGTACTTAAGTATAGTTATAGGTTGAGAAGCCAAAATCTGTGCGGATGTGTTTTGAAAACATTCAGCATTGTCTTGTAAAGCATCTGCCTCAGGCAATGCACCGGGCAATGACTCAAACAAAGGCTCTTTAGACACAGCTGGGCTAGGGCTAATCTCATTAGATGGGAGTGGAGGGGCTAACGGTTTTACTAGGGAGGATGGTTTAGGAGACAAACATGGTGTAATCTCTTCAGATGGGAGTGAGAGGCTGGTTCTATTGGCAGGAGCGATTTAACGGAATTTAGGGGCTCAGTGTCTCCAGCTTCCTGATTATCTGCCCATATGTCCCCATTCCAAGTTTCAGGGTCCCATTTCTTCCCAATCAATGCCCTCACTTTAACTTCAGCCACATTCTGAGGTTGGCAATTGAGTTGGCATTGTAATTCAGCCACTCTTACTATAAGACTCTGGGTTTAATAAATATTTAGGAAATACAGCTTATTTAAGAAATAAGGCTTTCTTTCAAGGCACAGTTGGAAACTTTGAGGTTGTTTATGTGGCACTTGAGCTTTAACTTTGAAGCCCTGAGCTCATTTCTTTCTTTCACCAGTTTATTTAGAAAGTAGGATCAACCAACCAGCTTCCTTATACTTCTCATGAAAAAACTGTAGAAAGGTACTATATGTGTTCACCCAGAGCCTTGCTTTACACCAATACCTGCTCTCCGGGTGTTGGTATTTTGCATATTTGTATTGCCACCTCATGCCATGGATTAGCATTGCCCTTTTTACTACTGGAAGCAGAGTCATCAACATCTTTAAGACTAACCAGACTTGAGAGCCAATTTAGAAAACTCATCCTTACAATTTTGTTTCTCTAGAACCACTCTTGGTACCAAATATCTTAGGCTGGGTTCTCTAGAGAAGCAAAACCAGTGAAGCATATAGATATATAAAAAAAAGAATTTTTTTTTTTTTTTTTATATATACAGAGAGAGAGATTTATATCAAGAAAATGGCTCACATGGTTGTAGAGACTGGAATGTGCCAAGTCTGTGGGTCAGGCTGGAGGCTTCTGATTCCCGTAGCCGCAGAGGCTGACAAACCTGAGATCAGCAGGTCAGAGAACAAGGCTGTTGTTCACAGGCTCCGAAGTTCAATGAATCCCAAGATTGGCAGGTAAGACCGCAGGTAAGCTGCTAGCTCAAGTCTCAAGAGCCAGAGGTCAGACAAACAGGAGCTAGCTGCACAGCCAGAGCAAGCAAAAGCCACGAGTTTTGCCAGAATGTCCACTTTATTCAGTGCAGGCCACAAGCCCAAGGAAATGCCTTTTCAACTGCTTGGCTACTCACAGCAGATTCCATCATGGGGTGATCACATTATATCAGATCTCAACGTGGAAGTGATCACAACATCATATGACTGCCAAACCACTGAGAATCATGGCCCAGCCAAGCTGACACACAATCTTAACCATCATGCTTTTATAGTTTCTGTTGTTTTACTTAGACTTTCTATTTTTTCTTGCATTTCAAGCATGTTTGTAATTGTTTGTTGAAGCATTTTTATGATGATGGGTTGAAAACCTTTATCAAATAATTCTAACATCTCCATTATCTCAGTGTTGGTATCTATTGGTTGTCTTTTTTTTTAAAATTCAGTTTGTCATCTTCCTGGTTCTTGGTATAATTCATGATTTTTGATTGAAACTTGGGCATTTTGGGTACTATGTTTATGAGACCCATGATCTTTTTTAAACCTTCTGTTTTAGCTAGCTTTCTCTGGCACTGCTCTGATACCACTAGGTGGCACTGCTCTGATACCACGAGGTGGGGGTAGAAGTTGGAGTTCCCCACATGATATCCTCTGACACTGTGGAAGGTGCGGTAGGAGGAGACTCATTATCACCCTCCCACCTTCCCCCACAGCAAGAATGAAAATGCCGGCTCCCCACTTGTTCTTGTCTGACATTACCCTAGCAGGGAATTGAGGATCATTACAGCCTGCCTATCTTGGAGATTTGGGCTCCCCACCGGGCCCATGCTGATAGATTGGGGTGTGGTCAACATTTTTTCTGTGGTGTTTGGCTATCTTGTGTTTTCTGTCTTGTTAGGCTGCCCTTTCCCGGCCCTTTGGCTAGAAAGAAAAGGCTTTTGTTGGACATTTTATTTCTGTGTCTATTGATGCTTTGGGATGTATTAGATAAAAAGAAAATCAAGGAACTCACCACTGCGTTGCTCCTCGGGTCTCAATGGTTCTAGCTTGTCTGCTTTTTCCTATCCATCCTTCAGAATCTTCTTTTGTTTGTTTTATATATAATGCCCAGGGTTTTTAGTGTACTTAGAGGATGGAATAGAAAAAGTATGTCATTGCATCTTCCCAGAGCAGAAGTCTTATTGAGTGATTTTTGTCTTATTATTTACGCATAAAAATATTCACGTGTATTGAAGAAAACTCAGAAATTGTGGAGAATGAAAAAATAATCACCTATGATTCTGGAAATGTCCACTTTTAGTATTTTGTTTTATTTACTTTCATCTTTTTAAATGTTCACGTATAAGTTATAGATCATTTTTTCTAAAAATGAAGGACCACTGTAAATTCACTTTTATGTAATTTTATAATTACTTTTATTACAAAAGTCTTATGAAAACAGTTTTTAGAGACTGTATGATTTGACCAGTATGGCTGTATTTCCCATTGCCCTATTGTGGACATTCAATCTTGTTTGCATTTCAGATTATTTCCCTGGGATAGATTCTTAGAAAGTTAAAAGGTATATGCCACTTTAAATTTTTTTATACGCATTGCCAACATGATTTCTAGAAAAGTTGAATCCATTCACACTTGCACCACAGTGTGTAAGAGGCCTGTCACCAGAGTCAGCTTGAAGTATTATCATATGAAAATCCCAAGGAGACTATAGGCCCATTTATGGAATATCATTTGGGAGCTGGGAAAAACATTAGAGGTCACCTAGTCCAATACTTTCATTTTATGAATGAAAAGAAAAATAACCAGAGAGGTAAGTGTGAATGGACAGCTTCTTTCCAGCCAGAACCACAGCTTCGGCCTTGAAGAGCGTTAACGCCAACAAACCGAACTTTGGAGCTCTTCCTGAAATCTTGTTAAATCTTGAGTTTAGAAGCATAGTGTATACTGTTTGCAAATAATCTGGCAGAGAGCAGTTGCAGAGCTGAGAGAAGGGGAAAATGAATTGCTTTTTATTCACAAAGAAATCTGAGGTTCTATTTACAAAAGGAGTCCCTGCATGGTGCAGACAATTCATTTTTCTCAACTGCTAACCAAAAGTTTGGAGGTGTGAGTCCACCCAAATGCACCTTGGAAGAAAAGCCTAGCAATCTAATTCTGAAAATTAGGCTGCTGAAAACCCTGTGGAGGAAAGTTCTACCCTCATAGTGTTGCCATGAGTTGGAGTCAACTCGAAGGCAACTTTTTTTTTTTTAATTTTCAAAAAGCAACTATCACATCTGATTATTAACCTTACTTCCCGATTCCTTTGAAAAGAACCTGAGCAGGTGGTTAAGGGATGTTGAAGGGATTCCAGAGATGTGGGTCAAAGTCCTCACTTCTGCTCTTACAGGGACAAGTTACAAAACCTTTCTTAGCTTCCAAGTTTTATCTTTGAAACCAGAGGGCTGGATTGGATGGCTTCCTAGGTGGCTTCCAGCTCTAGTGTTGTATTATATTACTGGGGTGATGACCCAGACCAGGACTGTCCAGCACAGGGCAGTATGTACAATGGCGAAGAAAGAAGCCACTGGCCTCCAGCCTGCCTTGATGAAGGCCTCGCCCCCTCGTTTTGCAGGCCCTGGCACCGGAGGCTGTACTTAACCTTAGCTTCAACTCTTGGTTACTCCCATGAAAACTTACCAGTGCTTTTCTAACATGTTTTCAGTAGAGGAATCCCATCATTGTCCACTGGATGAGAAAGGGGAGACTATGGATTTTTTTTTTTTTTTAACTTTTATTGAGCTTCAAGTGAACGTTTACAAATCAAGTCAGTCTGTCACATATAAGTTTACATACATCTTACTCCATACTCCCACTTGCTCTCCCCCTAACGAGTCAGCCCTTCCAGTATCTCCTTTCTTGACAATTTTGCCAGCTTCCAACTCTATCCTCCCATCCCGCTTCCAGACAGGAGATGCCGACACAGTCTCAAGTGTCCACCTGATACAAATAGCTCACTCTTCATCAGCATCTCTCTTCCACCCACTGTCCGGTCCCTTCCATGTCTGATGAGTTGTCTTCGGGAATGGTTCCTGTCCTGGGCCAACAGAAAGTTTGGGGACCATGACCGCCGGGATTCCTCTAGTCTCAGTCAGACCAGTAAGTATGGTCTTTTTATGAGAATTTGGGGTCTGCATGCCACTGATCTCCTGCTCCCTCAGGGGTTCTCTGTTGTGTTCCCTGTCAGGGCAGTCATCGGTTGTGGCCGGGCACCAACTAGTTCTTCTGGTCTCAGGATGATGTAAGTCTCTGGTTCATGTGGCCCTTTCTGTCTCTTGGGCTCATAGTTATCGTGTGACCTTTGTGTTCTTCATTCTCCTTTGATCCAGGTGGGTTGAGACCAATTGATGCATCTTAGATGGCCACCTATAAGCATTTAAGACCCCAGATGCCAATTTCAAAGTGGGATGCAGAATGTTTTCATAATAGAATTATTTTGCCAATTGACTTAGAAGTCTCCTTAAACCATAGTCCCCAGACCCCCGCCCTTGCTCTGCTGACCTTTGAAGCATTCAGTTTATCCCAGAAACTTCTTTGCTTTTGGTCCAGTCCAGTTGAGCTGACCTTCCGTGTATTGAGTATTGTCCTTCCCTTCACCTAAAGTAGTTCTTCTTCCGTGTATTGAGTATTGTCCTTCCCTTCACCTAAAGTAGTTCTTATCTAATAACTAACCAGTAAATAACCCTCTCCCACCCCCCCCACCTTGTAACCACAAAAGTATGTGTTCTTCTCAGTTAATACTATTTCTCAAGATCTTATAATAGTGGTCTTATACAATATTTGTCCTTTTGCCTCTGCTAATTTCACTCAGCATAATGCCTTCCAGGTTCCTCCATGTTATGAAATGTTTCACAGATTCTTCACTGTTCTTTATCGATGCTTAGTATTCCATTGTGTGAATATACCATAATTTCTTTATCCATTCATCCATTGATGGACACCTTGGTTGCTTACAGCTTTTTGCTATTGTAAACAGAGCTGCAATAAACATGGGTGTGCATGTATCTGTTTGTGTGAAGGCTCTTATTTCTCTAGGGTATATTCCGAGGAGTGGGATTTCTGGGTTGTATGGTAGTTCTATTTCTAACTTTTTAAGAAGACGCCAGATAGATTTCCAAAGTGGTTGTACCATTTTACATTCCCACCAGCAGTGTATAAGAGTTCCAATCTCTCCGCAGCCTCTCCAACATTTATTATTTTGTGTTTTTTGGATTAATGCCAGCCTTGTTGGAGTGAGATGGAATCTCATGGTAGTTTTAATTTGCATTTCTCTAATGGCTAATGATCGAGAGCATTTTCTCATGTATCTGTTGGCTGCCTGAATATCTTCTTTAGTGAAATGTGTGTTCATATCCTTTGCCCACTTCTTGATTGGGTTGTTTGTCTTTTTGTGGTTGAGTTTTGACAGAGTCACATAGATTTTAGAGATCAGGCACTGGTCGGAGATGTCATAGCTGAAAATTGTTTCCCAGTCTGTAGGTGGTCTTTTTACTCTTTTGGTGAAGTCTTTAGATGAGCATAGGTGTTTGATTTTTAGGAGCTCCCAGTTATCTGGTTTCTTTTCATCATTTTTGGTAATGTTTTGTATTCTGTTTATGCCTTGTATTAGGGCTCCTTTTTTTTTTTTTTTTAACGTTGTCCCTATTTTTTCTTCCATGATCTTTATCGTTTTAGTCTTTATGTTTAGGTCTTTGATCCACTTGGAGTTAGTTTTTGTGCATGGCGTGAGGTATGGGTCCTGTTTCATTCTTTTGCAAATGGATATCCAGTTATGCCAGCACCATTTGTTAAAAAGACTATCTTTTCCCCAATTAACTGACACTGGGCCTTTGTCAAATATCAGCTGCTCATATGTGGATGGATTTATATCTGGGTTCTCAATTCTGTTCCATTGGTCTATGTGCCTGTTGTTGTACCAGTACCAGGCTGTTTTGACTACTGTGGCTGTATAATAGGTTCTGAAATCAGGTAGAGTGAGGCCTCCCACTTTCTTCTTCTTTTTCAGTAATGCTTTACTTATCCGAGGCTTCTTTCCCTTCCATGAGACTGTGGACTTTTGTTAGATGTGGTGGAGTTGGCCTGGCCTGTGGCAGCTCATGCACAGCAGAAGGAAGCCCTGCCCAGTCCTGTGCCATCCCCATGATGGGTTGCAGTTCAGACCATTGCAATCCATAGGGCTTCCATTGACTGATTTCCAGAAATAGATGAGTTTATTTATGGTGTCTCAGAGTCTGAGCACAGGGCAAGTGCAAAGTAGAACAGGGGACTCCTCACTGTCCCCCAGGCCTGGGGGCTGGCTGGCTTTTGCTGTCTGTACTTTCTAGATGGATGGAGTGTCCTGGACGTGGACCACATTGTCAGCCAGTATGTTCACAGCTCCCACAGTCACAGATCCATGTTTTCAGAGTGACTCAGTGATCCTGACAGGACCCACATTTCCAGCCAGCAGTCAGCCATACACATGATTATCTGTTAGTGGAAGCCGTCACAAATACTTCTGCCTGGAATTTGACTGCCAACACTGCTGCTAGTGCATCATCTCAGCCCCGCCTGAAATTAGAGTCCCCCTTCTACAGACAGATTGTCTGTGGGAAGCCAGCTTCCTGGCGCATGGGGCCAGCCTCCACCAGGAAACGCATTCAGGCCTAGCTTTACAAGAACTGTGTGTAGGCAGGACTAGAGTGGGCTGGGATTGTGGAAGTGCCTAGATGATTCTGGAAAAGTGTGATAGCCAGATTTAACAGAAAAAAGGGGTGTGGGGTGGTAGTGGAATTTTTTTGAAATGAGAGAAAAAATAACACATTTGTGTACTCAGTTTCTCTCTGGACCCCACTGAGCAGCTCCACTGGACTGGCTCCTCTTCCTAATCTGCCAGCGGAAGCCCCACTTCCAGGTCTACAGAGCAGGGCCCCTGGGAGACCTTTGGTCTTAAAAAAAAAAAACAAACCTGTCTTTATATCTAATCTGTCCCCAACCCCTGCTGGCGATCATGAGCTCACAAAAGTGAACAAAATAAAGTTACCTTTAAAGAAAAGGAATTCCAAAAAGGAGAAATAAGCCCAAATTTGAGATAAACTGGGGAAGCCCCATTGCATTACTCCTGCAGCCAGGAGACCAGCCAGACCTCCCAGACCAGCCAGGGTGGTGTCTCCTGCCCCTTTGTCAAACTGAAGCCCAACTCCAAAGTGGCATCTCCCACTTGGCCATGCTACAGGCCCCGTAGTCGTGTGCCACCTTCTGTGCCCACCTGCTCCACTCCTCCCACCTGACCTCCTTGTAGCACACTTGCCCATCTCCTTGCTGATCTCCTGAAGTGCTCTTTCTTCCTCTGGATTCTATGCATCTGTCAAAGCCCAGCTCATCAGCAAGACCCCTGACTGGGCAGGTCTTCCTGGCTCGTACCTGCTCTGAGTTCCTATTGCATCTATAGCAAGCAACAGGAGTGGTTCAGGGCTCAGGCCCTAGAGCCAGAGGTCACCAATAAATAGTAGCTGTGCAAATGGGCCAAGTTACTTAATATCTCAGAGCCTTCATTGTCTTATCTGTAAAAAGGGACTAATAATAGAACTAATTTATAAGGTTGTGGCAACAATTACATAGAACGTCATGCATAATAGGCTTAGGCCAGTGCCTGGCAATTAGCCATCACTCTTCAAATGCTTGTTGTTCCTGTAATTTCTCTTCTTCCATTGCAACTCTTCCCTGTTTGTTTATTTTAATGTGGCAGTCTTGTCTACCCCTCTAAATTGCAAATTTTTGAAGGGCAAAGTCAATGATATCTTTCTATTGGATCGGCCCTGGCTGGCACCTTCCCACAACCACACACACACAGCACTTTGGACAATGCTGAACAAATACTAGGAACCGAGTGAATATTTGTGGATTGATTAATTTCTGACCTGTGTGTCAGGAGAGAGGAAGGGATGAGGCCTTCGTTATCTGCAAAGATAAAAATGATGAGCGAAGGTCCTTAAGAAGAGAAAGGACATCTACTCAAGAGGGGTGGTGAGGAAGTCTTCCCAGGAGGCACAGTTATTTAATAAAGTATTCCCCTCAAGGAAGGATATGATAAGGATTTATAAAATACCGATAGAGAGATGATATCATTTAGATTCACGATCTTAGAGAACATGCAAGAAAGAAACAGAAGGGAGGAGAGAGGATAGTGGCAGGAAGGTCACAAACGTGGCACTCAGAGACCACCATTTGATGATTTCATCTGAACTAGGAACAAAACACATACAGAGTTCTTCCATTTCTGAGTCATAACTCCGAAATCATTTCTCACCAAACAAAACTCAACTGAAAAGTAAAGTTAAAGGAGAAATCAGTAAAAGGGAATTAAGGACAGGAAGGATGAATCAAAATAGTGAAAGATTCTTTTATCACGTCATGCCTTAGAAGATAATTAAAAGACAAGCAAAAACAGCCCTCAAATCCCTAACTTACGTTTCCCAGTCTGGGACTTACCAAGAGGGAGTTCAACGCATGCCTTATTGTTTTTTAATCAAGCCCAAGGGCACTGATATTATCTCTCCTAATTTACTCATTTCTCCTTTATTTGTTTTCCTGTCTCTAAAACACAGCATTGTATAGAGTCTGGGCATGGGTACAATGATTACCCCATAATTTTCTCAAAAATCAGCTCCACTAAATCACTGAGTTTCCCTCTCTCCTCCTCTCCAGTCTAATGACAATTAACAAACCAAGATCTAGTCATCATTCAACATCTCCTCCAGCCCCTTCCACATGACTCACTGCTTAGGACCACAGTGTAGTAAAAAACAACTAGAAAGTTACATTTTTGGTATAAAGACCAAAGGTTTTGACTTCGAAAAAAGAAGTAGGAGAAGAGGATCCTTTAAATGAGAGGTCCCTCCCCTAAAAATAAAAAATGAATAAGCAAATAAATGAAATGAAGAATGGTAAAATAATAACTCAGCCACTCAGTCTTGGCGAAGGTCGTCTTTTAGCTAACTTCAGTGTTTGGGTTTCAGTACTAAATAGCAGACTGGTGTTGGGGAGGATGGAAGTGGGTATATTTTCATCCCAGTCTGAGCTATTTGTGCAATGTGCAGTCAGACTGAGTCAATTAACGGGGAAAGAAATATGAATGATTGTTCCTGGTGGGCTGCTGGGTCTTGGGCTGCTTTTAAAAGATGTGGGATACAAAATGATGTTTGCTGCCAAGATTATGAGGACTCAGTCACAGGCAGAGTCTGCTGCCTTGTCCCACCGCAGAAATAGAAATTAGAGGGAGAAAGATGCTGAAGCCCATATCAGAGGGAAGGAAAAAATGGTAAAATGGTGCTGTTGCAGACTCCTAAGGAGCCCTGGTGGCGCAGTGGTTAAAGCTCTTGGCTGCTAACCAAAAGGTCAGGGGTTCAAACCCACCAGCTGTTCCATAGGGGGAAGATGTGGCAGTCTGCTTCTACAAAGATTGTAGCCTTGGAAAGCCTGTGGGGCAGTTCTACTCTGTGCTGTAGGGTTGCTATGGGTTGGAATCAACTCGACAGGAACAGTTTTGGTTTTGGTTTTGAGACTCCTTATGTAATCTTGATGGCAAAATGTTTGGTTTTTGTTTTTATGTAACCTCTGCCTATACCCAACAGTAAAAGTTTCAAAAGATTTATTATTTGGCAAAACTGCAGAATTTATAAGCTTGTGGCACTGACACAGTTGTAGGCTTAAAACAAAATAGTCTTTTGCTTGTCCAGATGAAGTAAGTCCAGAAATTAAATGGCAAAGCCTTTGGGTCATTTTGAGATGATCAATCTCTGACTTAACTGCTGGGTTAGCTTCTGGCCACCCTCTCCACCTTGGAGCCAGTAAGCCCTAGAAGAATAAAGTCCAACTTTAAAATCTGCCTAAGCAAGATGTAATTGAGATGGCAAATCTGCATAAAACAAAAACAACAACATGAAACAAAAATCTATCCCCCCTACATGCCAAAATGGCTTATAGCCAAAAAAAAATCTTAGATTGTCTGCTGTACTCCCAAGCATGTTGAGAAATGGCTACATACTATTTCTAAAATTACAGGTCTGGGTTGTTGTCAGTGACCATAAAGTCCTGCTTTTCCCTGGGTCTGAGGAAAACATGTGCTTGGTATCTGGCCAGACATTAACTGCCAAGGCCCAGCCATGTACTGCCAATGCCGGAGCCGACAAGAGTGTCTGAGAAAATCCAGGAGTGTGGCACAGGCTTGCCCGAAGGCAGCAGCTGGGAGTTTCTGCCAGAATCCAGTGCCCAAATTAACCAAAACTGGGGAATAATTTCTAATGCACCTTTTGACTCTGACAAAGTTAAATGAGGTTCCTAGTCACTCTACCTCCAACTCAAGTGCATCTTTGATCTTAAGACCTTGGAGAAACCCAATTCTTAAGAATTAAATATATATTAGTAAAAGTCAGTGAGATACAATCTATCATGTTATGCTACATGATACGATACTATATTATTTATACTAATTGTATTTTCTACCACTCATCTGTGACCTTGTCTTACTATGGTGGCTTTCCTGTTACTGTGAGGCTATAAGCTATACCACCGGTATTTCAAATACCGGCGAGGTCACTCATGACAGGTTTCAGTGGAACTTCCAGAGTAAGACGGACCGGGAGAAAGACCTGGAAATCTACTTCCAAAATTAGCCAGTGAAAACCTTATGGATAACAGCATAACATTGTCCAACTCACTTGCTTTGGACACGTTATCAGATGGAATCAGCCACTAGAGGAGGATATCATGGTTGGTGGAGCAGAAGACCATTGAAGGTGAGGGAGATTCTTGGTGAGATGGATTAGCACAATATCAGCAACAACAGACTCAAACATGTCAGACATCATGAGGACAATTCAGGACCAGGTAACATTTTATTCTGTTGTACACAAGGTTGTCATGAATCAGAGTCAACTTGATGGCAGCTATCTATCTGTCTATATTATATTTTATTACACTATACTATTTTTTTTATATTGTATCACACTATACTATACTATACTATACTATACTATACTATACTATACTATACTATACTATACTATACTATACTATACTATACTATACTATACTATACTATACTATACTATACTATACTATATATGGAGCCTTGGTGACACAGTGGTTAAGAGCTCGGCTACTAACCAAAAGGTCAGCAGTTCGAATACACCAGCCACTTTTTGGAAATCCTATGGAGGCAGTTCTACTTTGTCCTGTGCGGTCCCTATAAGTCAGAATTGACTCAATGGCTACTGGTTAGGTTTTTTTTTTTATAATATACATATACTAATGAAGAAATTATCAAACTATATCCTTAATATCACCCCCCAAAGAAAAACTAAACCCATTGCTGTCAAGTTGATTCTGACTCATAGCAACCCCATAGGACAGAGTAGAACTGTCCCATATAGTTTCTAAGGAGCACTTGATGGATTCAAACTGCAGACCTTTTGGTTAGCAGCTGTCACTCTTAACCACTATGCCACCAGGGTTTCCATTAATATCACACAAAAGTAAAATTTTGCTGAAGATCATTCAAAAGCAGTTGCGGTGGTACATCGATAGGACACAGCAGTACATCAATAGGACACAGTTCAAGCTAGGTTCAGAAGAGGACTTAGAACAAGGGATATCACTGCAGATGTCAAATGGATCCTGGAAGAAAGCATAGAATATCAGAAAGATGTTTACCTGTGTTTTATTGACTACGCAAAGGCATTCGACTGCTTGGATTATAACAAATTATGGATAACATTTCAAAGAATGGTAATTCCAGAACACTTAATTGTGCTCATGAGGAACCTGTACATAGATCAAGAGGCAGTTGTTCTAACAGAACAAGGGGATACTGCATGGTTTAAAGTCAAGAAAGATGTGCATCAGAGTTGTATCATTTCACCATACTTATTCAATCTGTATGCTGAGAAAAGAACCCTAGAAACTGGACCATATGAAGAAGAACATGACATCAGGATTGGAGGAAGACTCATTAGCAACCTGTAGTACGCAGGTGACACAACTTTGCTTGCTGAAAGTGAAGAGGACTTGAAGCACTTACTGATGAAGATCAAGACTACAGCCTTCAATATGAATTGCACCTCAATATAAATAAAAAGTCCTCACAACTGGACCAATAAACGACATCACTATAAACAAAGAAAAGATTGAAGTTGGCAAGGATTTCATTTTACTTGGATCTGCAATCAACACCCATGGAAGCAGCAGTGAAGAAATCAAACAACATATTGCATTGGACAAATCTGCTACAAAAGACCTCCTTAAAGTGTTGAAAAGCAAAGACATCACTTGGAGAATTAAGGTAAGCCTGACCATGATATTTTCAACTGCCTCATACGCATGCGAAAGCTGGACAATGAATAAGAAGACCTAAGAAGAATTGATGCCTTTGAATTATGGTATTGGCAAAGAATTTTGAATATACCATGGACTGCCAGAAGAGTGAACAAATCTGTCTTGGAAGAATATAGCCAGGATGCTCCTTAGAAGCAAGGATCGCAAGACTTCATCTCGTACTTTGGACATGTTATCAGGAGGGACCAGTCCCTGGGGAATGACATCATGCTTGGTAAAGAGTCATCGAAAAAGAGGAAGAGCCTCAATGAGACAGATTGACACAGTGGCTGCAACAATGGATTCAAACATAACAGTGATTGTGAGGATGGCGCAGGACCAGGCGGTCTGTCATTCTGTTGTACATGGGGCTGTTTAAGTTGGAACCAACTCAATGACACCTAACAACAACATATTATATCAGACTCCCTGGGTGGTGTAAGCAATTAAGCACTCAACTACTAACCAAAAAGTTGGTGGTTTGAATCCACGCAGAGGCACCTTGGATGAAAGTCCTGGTGAGCTGCTCCCAAAATGTCACAGCCTTGAAAACCCTGTGGAGCAGTGTTATATTTTGCAACACATAGGCTCACTGTCAGTTGGAATCAACTTGATGGCAAATGGTTTTGTTTTTTGGTTTAAGTTATATTATGCTTATTATACTATACTATATTTATATTATTTATATTGTATTATATTATTTATTTATATTATTTTTTAATATTTATATTGTTTTATTTTACCATAGTGCTATACTATATTATATATTGTGTGTTGTATTATACTATATTAAGGTATATTGTTATTGTTTTTAGTTGCTGTTGAGTCAATTCTGATTCACGACAACCCCATGTGTGCAGAGTAGAGCTTCTCCATAGGGTTTTCAAGCCTGTGACCTTTTGGAACCAGGTCGCCAAGCGTGTCTTCTAAGGCATCACTGGGTGGATTCTAACTGCCAACATATTGGCTATAGTCAAGAACTTAACAGTTTGTGTCATACCGGGACTCCTTATACTACACTATATTATCCCTTACTATGTTATGTTATGCTGTTAAATTGTATTTATTATTTATACTATATTTATTATATTACACTATAAAACCCGTTGTCATTGAATTGATTCCGACTCATAGAGACCCTATAAGACAGAGCAGAACTGCCCTATAGCATTTCCAAGGAGCAGCAGGTGGATTCAAACTTCTGACTTTTTGGTTAACAGCTGAGATCTTAACCACTGTGCCACTGGGGCTCCATATTACAGTGTAGTATACCACATTATGTTATAACATTTATACTATCCTATATTTTATTGTACTATACTATTACGGGGTTTAGAATTTAACCTTACACAAAAAATTTGGTCTCTGTCCTCATTTCCTGGGGGATGATCTCTAAAATCTTGGAATTTCCCTAATGGTTTAAGTGTCTTCAATGGGGACTTGATACCACATATAACTAACAGGTTGTGCTTGTGAGGTGACTGAGGTGGGGGCTGGCCAGGCCAGAGGTTTCATCTCGTGATACCACCTCATAATAACCATCTCATTATGACATTGCAGAAGTCTTCAATAAAAACTCTGGGCACTGAATCTCCATGAGCTTCCTGTTGGTGAGATACCTGCTGTCAGGAGGGTAACACTTCCTTTTTGGGACGTAAAAGCTCTGTGTTGGAATTCTCCCAGACCTCACCCTATGCTTCTCTTCTTTGTGCTGAGACCGATTTGTGTTCTTTATAATAAAGCTGTAATGATTAAGTATAGCACTTTCCATGAATTCTGTAAGTCATTCCAGTGAATTTTAGAATCTGAGAGAGCAGTGAGAGGCAGTAGGTCTGAAGTGAGGGGGCTGGAAACTCCTGAGCTTGTGGTTGGTATTCTGAACAGGTAGTGTGAAAACCCCAAGTCTGTAGCTAGCAAATCAGAAGCAAGGGGGGCCCTGGGCACTCCCAAGCTGGTGGCTGGTGTTTGAGGTCTTGGGCCAATTTGGGAGTCTGGAGGACTGTGTCCTTTATCTTGGAATGGCTGACCTAGCTCTGGGTGGTTAGGGTCAGAGGAAGAAGTTGCATGTGCAAATGATGTCAGAGCAGAAGAGGAACAGGATTTAATTGATTTGATTGATCTCCACATTTGATGTTTAAAGTGGAATTTGCTAGAACAACCTGACTCATGGAAAAATGTGGTGCTGGAAAAGAAAGGATGAAAAGGTGGGGAATGAGGAACTGTTGATTCCTGGATGTCTACCTAGTCATCTATGGTATGCCCTGTGATCAGTTACTAAAGGTAAAAGCTACCAGTGGAATTTTAAAATGGTGGTAGATCCAATACCTGCATAATTGGCTCATTGGATATGCAAGAAAATGTAAAGTAATAAAAAACATGCAAAGCATGATTACTTGGCTACCATTGTCTGTAACAGCTAAAGTGAAAGGAAAAGAGAGCATTGGGGTGGATCCTGACTTTGGAGAAAGCTCAGATCTTGGCAGGTCTGAGCTATGACCACTAGCCTCAGGGCCACTCTGAGAAAAAAAAAATTATGTTAGAACAACAAAATGTACCTCTATGACCTCTGGTCACCAAGAAGGTAGTCCAAGTAGGATAACAGAAAAACCAAGAAACTACTGAAGACAGAATATGAAAAAATTGTCTCATTTTATGCATCATCAGCTTCCTGAGGAGTCTTTTCTAAAATGGATTTTGAAAGTGACTAACTTAGGGGCAGTACCTTTTGTTTTAAAATGCTTCAAAATGGAAGAGTATGTTTGGGTTGACGCAGGACCTACAGCTCACTATTGAACAATCACATGATCCAAACATAGAGCAGGTTGTCCCTGAGGGGACAGTCAGCTTGGTGGACTAGATTAAAGCTGTTGGGAAGTTTTTGTATTATGGGAAGGGAAACTGTCCTTTTTCCTATAAATGCCAAGTGGAACACCCCAGATGAAGCAGCAAATATGCCGTGTATGCAACCATGTTGGATTTGCTTTATGATAATCAAAATATCATTCACTGAATGTACTCCTTATCCAGGTCACATGACTAAGGGAGCCTCTTTTACATGGGCACCACATATACACTTCCTCTTACAAAATAGAGCAATGGTCTGAAAAAATTTATCTGATTTGTTGTCCCAGCTTCCCCTTACGAGTCTTACAAATTAAAATAGGTCAGAACAATTCAGAAGAAAGTTGAAAAAAGACAAAAGAGGAAGAAAAAGGGAAATCTTTAGGTGGTTACTAAGAAATGGGATGAATAAAGCAGACGTTGGTGGGGTTGGGACAGAGGTCTTAATGCAGCACTACAGGAACTTGGGTGGGTCAATGGGAGCTCCTGTTGGCCTCTCAAAATTAAAGTGGACTTAAACAAGTCTAAACTGTTCACCTAAATTTGGAGGAATTTTAAAAGCTGGAAGACAGAGATGACAGTGAGAAGCCTGACTTGGATTTTCCTGGGGCTGGATGCAGCAAATTAATGAAGAAAAGGGTTGAAGTAGGGGCCGAAGTCTTTTGGTTCAACCTCCAGCCAGGATCCTGAGGTCTTTTGCACGTGCATGAGTAAAGTGACCACAGGTAGGTAAGAGGCTTTTTTGGAGCTCCTTAACACCAGAGCTCAATGTATTATGATTTCAAAGCCTGTCAGTGAAATCTTCATGGGGGCTAAAGTTAGACTGGGAGGATATGAGGGCACAACAGTTGATGGAATTGAGGTGAAAGTTTGGATGAAAATTGGAATGTTTAAACAGACTTTTTGTGACATAGTTGCATCTCTTTAACCTGAATATATTATTGCAATGGATAGTATGTCTGACTGGGGAACACTGCCCCTACCTAGTATTGTAAATCAAAAGACAAAAAAGTTTGCCTTTCGGCCCATCTTGATTGAACATGCTAAATGGGAACCAGTAGAATTGCCTGAACCCACACAGATTAATTTGAAACAGTATAGGATACCTCGTGGACAAAAAGATATATTATTACTTTAATTAATGACATACTAAAGTATGAGTGTTGGTACCAATGAATTCTCTATATAATAGCCCTGCATGATCCATGGAAAAGGTGGATGACTCATAGAGGCTAACAATAAACTATCAAGGTTTAAATAAAGTAGTACCCCTCATAACCTCAGCAATTCCAGGCATGATTGCAATGATGCAAAAAACATAGCAGGCTAAAGAACACTGGTATTTGGTGATTGATCTTGCAAATGTTTTTCTCTCTGTTTCAATCTCGGCACCAACTGCAGTTTACTGCATGTAGCAAGGATCCAAATTTATATGCACTGTTTTGCCATGGGGTTATCTGAACTTACTTACTGAGCAGCTGGACAGCTTTGGTTAGGAGAGATTTGGACTTGACGCAGATTCTGGGTTTAGTAATATACTATATTGATGCTATCATGATAGTATTAGAAACTTAAGTGCAAACTTGAACTGACTTGAATGCAGTGATGACTCACATGACCAACATAAGCTGGTTGATAAATCCAGTAAAGATCCAAAGGTCCACCCAAATGGTGAAATTCTTAGGGAATAACTTGGGCAGGAGATATCTGTGACATTATGGAAGCAACTAAAATTAAACTACTGCCATTACCTACCACTAAGACTAAACAGAAGGCCCAGTGCTTGGGTGGCTTATTTGGATTTTGAAGAACACATTTTCCACACTGGGGACTATTGCTGAATCCTACCCATAAAACCACAAGAAGGAGGCTGTATTTGAATGAGGCTGGTATAAAACCAGCCATGTTTGAATTGCAAAAGTCAACTCTTCCTCTATGTCTTTGGGCTCTTATAGCACACATTCAGATATGGTGTTGGAAGAGTCTGCCATGCATGCACACGCAGAGTAGACCTTATGGCAAAAGCTTGTGAGTGCCAACCAATGGCAACCTCTGGGATTCTGGACCAGAAAATTTCCAGATGCTGCAGCACTTGAGTGACAATTACTAGTTTGCTATTGAGTACTGATTGAGACTGCCTCAATGAAGGACATAAAATAATCACGAAACCTGAAATATAGGTAGTCCCTGGCTTATGATGATGGGGGCTCCGTTCTAATGACTTCATTGTAAGTTGGTTCTGCAAAGCAAAACAAAAAAAATTGTTGCTGTCGAGTCAATTTCATCCCATAGCGACCCTAGAGACCCTAGAGGACAGAGCAGAACTGCCCCGTAGGATTTCCAAGGAGCAGCTGGTAGATTTGAACTGCTGACCTTTTGGTTAGCAGTTGTATCATTTAACCACTGCGCCACCAGGGCTCCTAAGAAGTAATTCAAAGACCTCATTTTCTTTTTAAGTTTTCATTATTATTGCCTCTTATTATCAGCGTCTTTATAAATTTGATCTTTATTTGAGCTGTAAATCGTAACATTGAACATCTGCGAGTGAATATCTGAGAATAACATCAGAAAATTACTTGCTGCAACATTGCATGTAGTGCATATTGCTAACAATAAGATGTACAAAAAAAAGACGGTCATAAGCATGGTTTGTTGTAACTCAAATGCATCATAAGCTGGGCACTACCTCTACCCATAATATCTTGAGTGATGTCAGAGAAACACTAATAAGGAAGACCCAGAAGAGTTATGTAATAAAATGAAAGTGGTTTATATAGGAGCATGCTGCTGAGGGAATGCAAGGAGGCACCCAATATACCCACAAGTAAAAAAAAAAAATTTTTTTTTTTTTTTTAAGTAGGTAGCCTCTTTTCCCCAAGGACCAACTCTGGAACCACCTGAGGAGCTGCTGGGATCTATTGCTACAAACAGCTATCAATTAACTGATATAAAGCTACATAGTTTATGAATGACAAGTCTAAGATACATGGACAGCATCCTGTTGGAAACCTGCTGCGCTAAGACCAGTGAATGGAAAGAAACCGATTGAAGATAAGAATAAATCAGCTCAATGGTCATGCCCTCTTCCTTGCAGTGATGGCAGAATTGAACAATGATAAAAACCCCTATGTTTGGGTTTTTACTGAGTCATAGGCAGTGGTATGCTCATATGGTCAGGCAAATGGGCAATGGAAAACTGAACTATTAAGGAGGTACAACACTATGGAAAGCTCTCTGGAAATTTAGGGGATGCAAAAAATAGGACATGTCTATGCCCATCAGATGAACCCCTTCCAGGATCAGAAGGTGATTGGAATCAGCAAGTGGAGCTTTTGGTGTGCTCGCTTGAGGTGGCCGCCTGGGTCCAAGAAATGAGTGGACATGGAGGTGCTGCCACAACACAGAGAAAGGCTGAATTGAGACAGATCCCTCTCGTACCCTCTGAGGCACAAAAAATGCCACTAAGAATTGTTCTGTCTGCTGACAAGAGAGACAGAGACTGCAGATGGCTATAGGGCAGATTCCCTCAGGGGAAGGTCCTGCACATAGCTGGCAAGTTGAACTGATGCCAGTAATGCCAGGGGGCTACAATGGGTACTGACAGGAATGAACACTTACACTGGATTGGGCTTTGCAGCTGTAGACTCAAATGCTCAGAGTTCTATAAAAGAACCACAACATAAGATTGTGCATCAATTTAGACCACTGAGCTATATTTCTTCAGACCAAGGATCATACCTTAACACTTATAGTAATGGTTCGATAGAGAATTGGAAAGAACAATTGAAATATTGGCTGGCTAAAATGAGGGGAGATAAAGGCATAATATCTTCAGCCTATTGAGCCTTCATGAGTGTGTGCTCACACTCTACATGAGGGGGACCAAGGGAGAGTCCCCACTAGACAGATTTCTATGTTTTTCTGGGGAATAGAGGGAAAAAGAAATACAGTACGGCTATATGATTCTGTCCCATGTGACCTCAATTTTTTTCTTTTTTCCTCACATTACCTCAATCTTTTTTTTACCCCCCTACCTGATGCTGTAGTCCCAGGACCAGGGTTGCAGCTGTGAGTAATGGAAGCAGGGATGATTCCCAAGGAACAGTACCTAAGAATGTGAGTGGAATGAGGGAGAAGCACTTGCGGACAATCTAGACCAGTACGGTGGCCAAAGCTAACATCCCTTCCAAAGGTGGAAAAATGGAAAGAAAAAATAATTGCTAGAGTAAAGGAATGAAAAAATGGGTTATGCAAGGAGGAAAATCCAAAAATTACATTAATGCCTTGAAAGAGGCTCAGAGCAAGGAATGATATTGCCTCTTAGCTCACATTAATGCCTTGAAAGAGACTCAGAGCAAGGGATGGTATTCTCTTAGCTCAGTTATAAAGGATGATGCCAAGACCACTCTTAACTCTATGAACCCGCCTGCAGCACACCTGAATGGCCTTAACCTGGGAGACTTTTTGGTCATATGATTTGATGGTGGGCTGGACTAATTGCTAGTGACTAGTTGGGACTAATATTTAATACTGATATTGATAGTCAGATGTATTGGGAAATTGAGTTAAAATCTCCTCATGATATAATCAGAACTGTAGATTAAGGGAGGAAAAGGTGTAAGCCTCCAAATGTGAGGAATATGGAAGGAACTATGGCAAAAGACAAATGGATGGCCTGTGTGGTTTAGAATTTAACCTTACCCAGAGAATTTGGTCACTCCATGACGAGTTGGACAGAAGGGTCCACCTTGTAATACACTCTCTCTCTTTTTTATTTTTTTAATTGTGCTTTAGGTTAACTCATTAAACAATTAATATACAAATTATTTTGTGACATCGGTTACCGACTCCACAATGTGTCAACACTCTCCTCTTCTTGACCTCAGGTTCCTCATTTCCATTTGTCCAGCTGTCCAGTCCCTTCCTGGCGTCTCGTCTTTGCTTTTGGGCTGGTGTGCTCGTTTAATCTTATATACATGGTTGAAATACATGTGTTATTGTTTGTTTTATAGGCCTGTCTGATCTTTGGCTGAAGACTGAACTTCAGGAGTGACTTCAGCACTGACTTAAAAGGGCGTCCAGGGACCATACCCTTGGGGTTTCTCCAGGTTCTGTCAGACTAGCAAGTCTGGTCTTTTTTTATAAGATAGAATTTTGTTTTACATTTTTCTCCAGCTCTGTCTGGGATCCTCTGTTGTGATCCCAGGCACTATCTAGTTGTTCTGGACTTGGTCTGGTGAAGGCTGTGATCCTGTGGTCTGTTAGTTCTTGGACTAATCTTTTCTTTGTGTCTTTGGTTTTCTTCATTCTCCTTTGCTCTAGATGGGGTGGGACCAGTAGATGTATCTTAGATGGCCACCCGAAAGCTTTTAAGACTCTGGACACTCACCAAAGTAGGATGAGAAACATTTTCTTTATAAACTATGTTATGCCAGTTGAGCTAGATGTCCCCTGCGACCATGGTCCCCAGCCCTCAGCCCAGTAACTTGGTTCCTCAGGGAGTTTGGATATGTCTATGAAGCTTCTATGACTTTTCCTTGGTCAAGTTGTGTTGACTTCTCCAGTATTGTGTACTGTCTTGCCCTTCACCAAAATTACCACTTGTCTATTGTCTATTTAGTGTTTTTCACTCCCCAACCCCCCTCCCATAACCATCAAAGGTTGTTTTTTTCTGTGTGTAAAACTTTTCATGAGTTTTTATAATAGTGGTCTCATACAGTATTTGTCCTTTTGTGATAGACTTACTTCACTCAGTGCAATGTCTTCCTGATTCATCCATGTTGTAAGAAGTTTTGCAGATTCATCATTGTTCTTTATTCTTGCGTAGTATTCCATTTTGTGTATGTAGCACAGTTTGTTTATCCATTCATCTGTTGATGGGCACTTAGATTGTTTCTGTCTTTTTGCTATTGTAATGCAGCAATGAATTTGGGTGTGTATATGTCTATCTGTGTGACAGCTCTTATTTCTCTAGGAGATACGCCTAGGAGTGGGATTGCTAGATCATACGGTATTTCTATTTCTAGCTTTGTAAGAAAGTGTCATATCATTTTTCGAAATTGTTGTACCATTTTGCATTCCCATCAGCAGTGCATAAGAGTTCCAATCTCCCTGCAGCCTCTCCAACATTTGTTATTTTCTGTTTTTTTTTTTTTTTTTTTTTGATTCGTGCCAGTAATGTTGGAGTGAGATGGTATCTTATTGTAGTTTTGATTTGCATTTCTCTAATGGATAGTGATAGCAAGAAATTCCTCATATGTCAGTTAGCTGCCTGGATGTCTTCTTTAATGAAGTGTCAGTTCGTATTCTTTGCCTATTTTTTAATTGGATTATTTGTCTTTTTGTTGTAGAGATGTTGGATTTTCCTGTAAATTTTAGTGATTAGACCTTTGTCGGATATGTCATAGCCCCAATTTTTTTCCCAGTCTGTAGGTTCTCTTTTTACTCTTTTGATGAAGTCTCTTGATGAGCATGTTTAATTTTTTTTGAGGATACCAGTTATCTAGCTTATCTTCTGGTGTTTGTGTATTGTTAGTTATGGTTTGTATCCTATTTATGCCATATATTAGGGCCCCTAGCATTGACCCTGGTGGTGTAGTGGTTAAGAGCTACGGCTGCTAACCAAAAGATTGGCAGTTCAAACCCACCAGGCACTCCTTGGAAACTCTATGGGACCGTCCTACTCTGTCCTATAGGGTTGCTATGACTCGACAGCAATGGGCTGGCTGGCTTGGGCCAGCATTGACCCTGTTTTTTATTCCATGATCTTTATGGCTTTTGGTCTTATATTTAGGTCTTTGATCCATTTGAGTTAGTTTTTGTGTATGGTGGGAGGTAGGGGTCCTGTTTCATTTTTTTACAGGTGGACATCCAGTTTCGCCAGCACCATTTGTTAAAAAGACTGCCTTTTCCCCATTTAATGGACTTTAGGCCTTTGTCAAAGATCAGGTGACCATAAGTGGATGGATTTACATTTGGGTTCTGGACTCTGTTCCACTGGTCAATGTGTCTGTCATTGTATGAGGACCAGACTATTTTGACTACCATAGCTGTACAGTAGGTTCTGAGGTCAGGAAGTAAGAGGCCTCCTACTTTGTTCTTCTTCTTCAATAATGCTTTACTTATCCAGGGCATCTTTCCTTTCCATATAAAATTAATGATTAGTTTCTCCGTCTCAGTAAAGAATGCTGTTGGCATTTGAATTGGGATTGCATTGTATTTGTAGATTGCCTTGGGTAGAATTGACATTTTCACAATGTTGAGTCCAGCCATCCATGAGCATGGTACGTTTTTCCATTTATGTAGGTCTCTTTTGGTTTCTTGAAGTAGTGTTTTGTAGTTTTCTTTGTATATGTCTTTTATTTCCCTGGTTACACTTATTCCCAAGTATTTTATCTTTTAGGGGCTATTATAAATGATACTGCTTTCCTGATTTCCTTTTTGTAATTCTCTTTATTGGTGTATAGAAATCCGACTGACTTCTTGTGTTTATCTTGTATCCTGCTACTCTGCTGAATCTTTCTGTTAGTTCCAGTAGTTTTCTTGTGGAGTCTTTAGGGTTCTTTATGTATAGCATCATATCATGTGCAAACAGGTATAGTTTTATTTCTCATGTACCAACTTGGATGCCTTTGTGATACCACTGCTTAATGACCACTTCATGATGACATAGCAAAAATCCTCAATAAAATCTCTAGACAGTGAATCTCCATGAGCTTCCTAGTTAACAAAACTCACCTGCTTTCAGAAGGGTGATGTGCAGCCTTTGGAACACAGAAGCTTCGCATTGTGTTCCCAGACCTCACCCTATGCTTCTCTTCTCTGTGCTGATCTTGGTTTGTGCCCTTTATAATAAAACTGTAATTGTAAGAATAGCACATTCTGTGAGTTCTGCAAGTCATTCCAGTTAATTATTGTACCTGAGGGAGTAGTGGCAGCCAGCAGGTCAAAAGCGAGGGGGCTGGGGACCTGCAAACTTGTGGCTGGCATCCTGAATGGGTAGTGGGAAAATCTTGAAATATAACTAGCAGGTCAGAAGTGAGGGGCCCTGTGGGAACTCCCAATCTTGTGGCTGGTGTCTGAGTTCATGGGTCAACATGGCAGTCTGGAGGACTTGTGAGGTGTGACCTAGCACTCAGTGGTTAGGTTACATGTGCAGTTGGCATCAGAACAGATGTAGAACAGAATTGATTTGATTTGATTTGACTGATCTTCACAACTATAGCGTATTATACCTTGGTGGAAAAAGATCTCTTTAAAATGTTAAAAAACAAGGATGTGACTTTGAGGACTAAGGTGTCCCTGACCCAAGCTGTGGTATTTTCAATAGCCTCATATACATATGAAGCAGGACAATGAATAGGGAAGACCAAAGAAGAATTGATGTCTTTGAGTTATGGTGTTGGCAAAGAATATTGAATATATCATGAACTACCAGAAAAACTAACAAATCTGTCTTGGAAGAAGTACAGCCAGAATGTTCCAAAGAAGTGAGGATGGCAAGACTTCGTCTCATGTACTTTGGACAAGTTATGAGGAGGGACCAGTCCCTGAAGAAGGACATCATGCTTGGTAAAGTAGAGGGTCAGCGAAAAAGAAGATGGCCCTCAAAGAGATGGATTGACACAGTGGCTACAACAATGAGATCAAACATAGTAACAATTGTGAGGATGGCATAGGACCAGGTAGTGTTTCATTCTGATGTACATACGGTCCCTATGAGTTGGAGCCAACTCAGCCGCATCTAACAACAACAACATATTATATTTTATTGTACTGTACAATACTATGTTACATTTTATCCAATACTATGGTTTACTACCGTACACCTACTCCTCACTTATGGCCATGGTTAGGTTCCAAAGACTAGGTCATTATGTGAAAACTGACGTTATGTTAAAATAGAGGATGACCACATCAGATCATCATTGCATAACTGTCAAATTACATCATTACATAACAGCCAAACCACTGAGAATCATGGCCCAGCCATGTTGATGCATAACCTTAACCATCACAGCCAGTGTTACTCTCACCTTACACCTTGGTGTTTGTTACTACCAGATGTACATCATTAATAAGCAAAATAATAGGATAGTAAATTTTTGTCATAAATGTGAAATGTCACATAATGAGATGGCCAATAAGTGAGGAGTAGGTTTAAAAAAAAAAAAAAAAAAGGTGTGTATTTTTATATTATATTTTATAAAAGAGCCCTGGTGGCACAGTTGTTAAGCATTCACTTAACCAAAAGGTCACCTGTTAGAATCCAGCAGCTGCTCCATGGGAGAAAGATGTGGCATCCTACTTCCGTAAAGATTATAGGTTTAGAAACCCTATCAGGCAATTCTACTCTATCTTAGAAGTTCGCTATGAATCAAAAGAGACTTGACAGCAAAACATTTGTTTTCTTGATTTTACATTTTATTGTACTATACTATCCCATCCTGCATTTGTGAAGATGAATGTAGGTAGCTGTAGAAGATGCTGTTTTGAGCTGTCAGATGCTGGCTATTGGGAGTGCTGCTGGCTGACCAAGTTCAGCTGTCCACCCTTTCTAGGAACTGCTCTTGGCCAAAGAGCGCCACCTCACCTAAGGTTCCTGCCCCCTGCCTGGGAACAGAGTACATCCAAATAATTGGTTGATGTAGGGGTATTAAGGCTCGGTCCCCTTGCCCCAACTTGTGACCACTCTAATGCCATCCCAGCTTCAGAGCTCCGTTGTGAGGTTGGCAGAGACCTCCTTCTTCTGCTCAGACCTGCTTCTTTCTTTGCCCCACAGACATTACTCCTGAGAGCACTCTGTTAAATTTTCTGCGTCCTAATCTTCATCTCAGTCTGCTTCTTGTAACCTAATCTCCAACAGTTTGTCCCAGGAGTTGTCTGCATAAGCAGATGATAAGATGGGCTTCTAGTGCTGCTCCTTGCCAGCCACTGGTCATGAAAACTCATCACAAGTGGTTGGTGAAGCAGTGATGGCCACTGGGGCACAGTAAACGTGCTAAAACTTCACAGCTGGTGATATGATGCCATGTCATAGATAGGAAAAAGGACACTAAGGGGCTCTGGGCATCAACTGTTTGAGAAATATAATGACAATGGAGTTGGAAGGCTGTCCCTAGAAACTGTAGATTCTTTGGGAAAGCAAAAGAAAGACTGAATGAAAGAAATTAATGAGCAATTAAAGACTAGGTATAAAACCCAGATGCCTCCTTGGGGAAATATACAAGAGACACATCTCCTGCAGTTGAAGAGCAAGAGAAGTTGATACCAGGTTCAGAACTTAAGAAGAGCTGAGGAAGTTGAATTCTCAACCTAGGCAGGTCTGCTATGCCAAGGTCAGGGGCCTGCTATTTGGGTTGATGCACCTGGAAATCTTTAATCCACAGTTCCCATAGTTAAGAGATAAACTGCTAACCAAAAGGCTGGCAGTTCAAATCCACCAGCTGCTCTTTGGAAACCCTATGGGGCAGTTCTACTCTGTCCTATAGGGCCACTATGAGTCGGAATCAACTCAATGGCAATGGACTTCCAGTAGCTTCCCACTCCTCCCTGTTAGAGGCTAGTGCTCCTTCCTTTTGTGAGGGCAATATGGAGGCCTCTTCCTTGTAAGGCAATACATGTCCCTCTCAGCGTCTGCTTTATGCGCCTAGACTCTGAAGGAGATGGGCCAACGGGCTGACTATGAAGCTAGATAAAGAAGACTTTATAGATATGGGAAACTCTCCCAGGATATAAGATTTGATGCCCTGCCAAGGACCCCAGAGATAGAAGCAATCTGCTATTAGAAGCTGGAAACGCAGTGGTCCACACTGAGGTAGAAAGGCCTAAATTGCCAAAGACGTGGTAGAAAAAAAGGGCAAAAAAGGCTCAGGAAATGAGCCTGTGGGAGTAGATTTATGAGGTAAGGCCAAAGAACCTACCAGATGACTGTGTTTTGCAGGGGGACTTGGAGAGTATCTGATTATGAAAAACATTAAGAATGTGGTAGTGAGAGGGAAACCAGTGTTAGAAGCTCTGTGGTACTATCCATGGCAGGCCAGGTTGACAGGAGAAGATGCAGTCCCAGAACTGGGCTCACTGAAAGCAATAGGGATGAAGCCACTGAAAAAATAGAGGCCAGGTACATGGCTTCAGAGTCCATGTGTGGTGCAAATATTGAAATCTCTGGACTGATAATGGAAAAGTCAGAGGTTCAAGTCCACCTAGGTGCCTTGGAAGAAAGGCCTGGCAGTCTATTTGACAGCAACTGGTGGTGGTGGTGGTGGATAGGGTTTCAGCATCAGCTACTGTAATTATCATAATAAGAGGCAAGATTGGAGCGCAGCCAGAAGCCTGTCCTACAGAGAGTTAAGGGATATGAAGATGATTAATAGAATATAACATGCCTGGGCAAGAGTGATGGGCAGCCAACAAGAGTATTGGTCAATACATACGACCAAAAGAAATCAAGAAGCTTAGGATGGCTGAAGGAGCCCTGGTGGTGCAGTGGTTAAACACTTGGCTGCTGACTGAAACGTCGATGGTTTCAACCCACCACCCATTCCTCAGGAGAAAGACGTGGCAACCTTCTTCTGTAAAGATTTACAGCCTTGCAAACCCTAGGGGGAAGTTCTACTCTGCCCTGTAGGGTCACTATGAGTCAGAATTGACTCAGCAGCAATGGGTAAGCAAAGCTGCTCCAATAAAATGTCAGAATCTGCTTACCCAGTGTCCAGACTTGAGCCATAATCCATTGACTGAAGAAGAAGACAGGCTACCAGGAGGAAGGACCTGCACCACCAGGACAAGTATATATGAAAATGATTTTCTAGCCCTTCTCCAAAGAGCTCTGTGGCCAAATAACCAGAGAATTGAACCCTAGGGAAAGGGAAATGCCCAAACATTTTGACAATGATGGACACAAGACCCTAGTTAGCAATAATATCCAGAGATCTGAAATGCCACTATGGCCTCCGATATGGAGACCAGGGAATAAATGGAACCCTAGCCTAGTTTCAGCTTCCATGAGTCCACTGGGTTCATAGACTCACCCAATAGTCATTTCCCCAGCCTCTGAGTGCAGAATGAGAGTGGACATATTTGATAATTGGTACAGCTCTCACCTTGGTTTATTGGCCTGTGGAATAAGAAAGAGCTCTCATAGTGATGAAAGCCAAGTTGAAAACTCTAAACTACCCCGCTACCCCCAGCCAAGATAGTCAATCAGAAACAATGTTTCATCCTGAAGGGAATGACAGAGATTAGTGCCACCCTTATAAACCTAAAGGATATTATTGTTGTTAGGTGCCGTCAAGTCAGTTCCAACTCATAGCGACCCTATATATAACAGAATGAAATACTGCCCCATCCTGCACCATCCTCATGATTGTTGTTATGCTTGAGCCCATTGTTGCAGCCACTGTGTCAATCCATCTCGTTGAGGGTCTTCCTCTTTTTCACTGATATAAGGAATATACAGATGGTGAAGCATAAAGGATATAGGGTTGGTGAAGTCCCTCGGTGCTACAGATGGTTAGTGCACTTAGCTGCTAACTGAAAGGCTGGAGGTTTGAGTATACCTAGAGGCTCCTCAGATGAAGAGCTTGGACATCTACTTCCAAAAAATCAGCCCTTGAAAACTCTATGGAGCACAACTCTACTTTGGCATACCTGGGGTTGCCATGTGTCAGAACTGACTTGATAGCAACTTGTTTATAGAGTTGGTAGTACCCGATTAAATCTTCGTTTAATTCACCACTTATTGCCACTTGTTGCAACAGCCAGAAAGATCCTGAAAGATGACAGAGTACTGCTACAAACTCACCCAAGTCCAAATGAAAACCAAACCCGTTGCCGTCAAGTCGAGTAGATTCAGACTCATAGTAGAAATGTCCCATAGGGTTTCCAAGGAGTGCCTGGGGGATTTGAACTGCCGACCTTTTGTTTAGCAGCTGTAGCTCTTAGCCACTGTGCCAGCAGGATTTTGTAAACACAGATAAATGGTATAACCTTTGATCTTCTTTTCCATCCCAAAGGAGGATCAAGAACAATTCATACTCACTTAGAACAAACACCAGTATACATTTACAGTTTTGCCCAGGGCGATAAAAACTCTTCTAATCTGTGTCATAATACAGTCTGCAGACACTTGAACCCTCTGGACACCGCAAAACATCTCACTGGTCCACAGTATCAATGACTTCATCCTAATTAAACCAGACAGGCAAGATTGTTGTTGTTGTTAGGTGCCGTCCAGTCGGTTCCGACTCAAAGCGACCCTATGCACAACAGAACGAAACACGGCCTGATTCTGCGCCATCCTTACAATTGTTGTTATGCTTGAGCTTATTGTTGCGCCCACTGTGTCAATCCACCTCATTGAGGGTCTTCCTCTTTTCTGCTGACCCTGTACTCTGCCAAGCATGATGTCCTTCTGCAGGGACTGATCCCTCCTGACAACATGTCCAAAGTATGTAAGAAGCAGTCTCGCCATCCTTGCCTCTAAGGAGAATTCTGGCCGCACTTCTTCCAAGACAGATTTGTTCGTTCTTTTGGCTATTCTTCACCAACACCACGATTCAAAGGCTTCAACTCTTCTTCGGTCTTCCTTATTCATTGTCCAGCTTTCACATGCATATGATACGATTGAAAATACTTGGCTTGGCTCAGGCGCACCTTAGTCTTCAGGGTGACATCTTGGCTCTTCAACACTTTCAAGAGGTCCTTTGCAGCACATTTACCCAATGCAATACATCTTTTGATTTCTTGACTGCTGCTTTCATGGGTGTTGATTGTGGATCTAAGTAAAATGAAATCCTTGACAGCTTTAATCTTTTCTCCGTTTATCATGATGTTGCTCATTGGTTCAGTTGTGAGGATTTTTTTCTTTATGTTGAGGTGTAATCCATACTGAAGGCTGTGGTCTTTGATCTTCATTACTAAGTGCTTCAAGTCCTCTTCACTTTCAGCATGAAAGGTTGTGTCATCTGCATAACGCAGGGTGTTATGAGTCTTCCTCCAATCCTGATGTCCTGTTCTTCTTCATATAGTCCAGCTTCTCGGATTATTTGTTCAGCATACAGATTAAATAGGTATGGCGAAAGAATACAACCCTCACACACACCTTTCCTGACTTTAAATCAATCAATATCCCCTTGTTCTGTCCGAACAACTGCCTCTTGATCTATGTAAAGGTTCCTCATGAGCACAATTAACTGTTCTGGAATTCCCATTCTTCGCAGTGTTATCCATTGTTTGTTATGATCCACACAGTCGAATGCATTTGCATAGTCAACAAAACACAGGTAAACATCCTTCTGGTATTCTCTGCTTTCAGAAGGATCCACCTGACATCAGCAATGATATCCCTCATTCCATGTCCTCTTCTGAAACTGGTCCGAATATCTGGCAGTTCCCTGTTGATATACTGCTGCATACCGTTTTTGAATGATCTTCAGCAAAATTTTGCTTGTGTGTGATATTAATGATATTGTTCTATAATTTCCACATCTGGCTGGATCACCTTTCTTGGGAATAGGCATAAATAGGGATCTCTTCCAGTCAGTTGGCCAGAAAGCTGTCTTCCATATTTCTTGGCATAGACGAGTGAGCACCTCCAGCGCTGCATCTGTTTGTTGAAACATCTCAGTTGATATTCCATCAATTCCTGGAGCCTTGTTTTTTGCCAATGGCTTCAGAGCAGCTTGGACTTCTTCCTTCAGTACCATCGGTTCCTGATCATATGCTACTTCTTGAAATGGTTGAATGTCAATTAATTCTTTTTGGTATAGTGACTCTGTGTATTCCTTCCATACAGCAAGTCTATTGGATGCTATGGTAAGGCACCAGCACTGCAAGAGGTGAGAGATAAACTCTATGAGATTTCAGGGCCCACCATATCAATATAAGTTTAGGGATCCAGAGGTCTGGGGCATACAGGATACCCCCTCCAAAGTAAAGGACTACAAATGGGGTGGCTTAAAACAACAGAGATTTATTCTTTCACAGTTCTGGAAGCCAGAAGTTCAAAATCGAGGTGTCTCAGGGCCATGTTCTCTTTTGAAGGCTCTAGGGGAGGATCCTTCCTTGCCTCTTCCAGCTTCTGGTGGTTTCTGGCAACCTCCAATGTCCCTTAGTGTGTAGATGTATCACTCCAGTCTTTGCCTCTGTCTTCATATGGCACTCTTCCCTGTGTATCTCTCTATGTCTCAAATTTCTCTCTCATAATAAGGACACCAGTTATTTGACTTAGGGCTGACCCGGAATCTAGGATGATTTTATTTCACGGTCCTTAATTTAATTGCATTTGCAAAGACTCTATTTCCAAATAAGGTCACATGCAGAGGTACCACGGACACAGTGCAACCCACTACAGCATGTAGCACAAAAGGCCGTCAGCTCTGAGTGGGTTGCAGAGCAGGCTATGTATAAGGGAGTGGTCCTGCCAGTTGGGCCATACAACCTAGCAAACTCTATGGCATGGGAGATGTCTGTGTAGGGAAAGATGCGTGTGGCAAGCCTCACTAGGATAATTACAGCACAGTTCCCAAGGGCTTGGGAGCAAAGCCTTGCTATCTGCAGCAGAGTTTATGCACTTTATGGAAAGTATAGTTGGAGTGCCAGATTTGTGTCACAGGTGACCACACAGCCAGACCTGCCTATTGTGAGCCAAGTTCTATCAGATCCATCAAGTCATAAGGTTGGGTGGGCCGAGCCAAGCAATCCCTCACCTGATGAAATTGGTACTTCAGCAATCAGGCACAAGCAGGATTGGAGAGCACAGGTAAGGTGCACCAGCAGGGCCCAGACCCTATGTCACCATTGTGTTACATCAGTGCCCCTTCCCCAAGCACACAGATGGCCCAGTGGGCAAAGGAGTCTTTATGGCCAGCTGACACAGGAGAAAAAGTGCTGAGTTTTGTGCACATAGGGTCAGCTCAGAATGAGGGTGCAAGACAAAGATGGACCACTGCTGCACCACAGTCCTCCTCAGAAGTGGCGTCCAAAGACAGCACCACTAGGTGACTCTGACCAGCCGAGGACCTCTGAGCACAAGAGAATCAGGATGGGAAGTATCGGCTGTCTTTTCAGGACCAGTTGCCACAGCAAGGGCTATAGTTTGTTGCACTACCCTTCCTCTTACAGGGCTCTCCAGGAAATGAGTCTACCGGGGTGTTGGGAGCGCTGCTCTGAGAGCTTGGGTGAAGCAGTGAACCCAAACCGTGCAGGCTGGGCTAGTGGTTTCTGGGCTGTTCACCCACATGCCCTCTTCAAGACCAAGGATTTATCCCTCAGCTGTGAAGCAGGCTGCCTGCCCCAACCTGTGGCTGCCAGCCCTCTCCAGGGACTGCATTAAGCTGGTTTTCCCAGCCCTCCCACTACTGATATTTTTGAGCAGAATCGTTCTTCTTGGTGGAGCTGTCCTTGAGCAACATCCTGGCTTCTACCCACTAGGTGACCCCCTTCCACTCATGACAACTAAAAAAGTCTCCAGGTATTGCCAAGTGTCCCCTGTGGGGCAAAATCATCTCCAGTCAACAACCTCTGCACCAGACAGAATACTATCACCTTGTCCAAGATCACACTCCCTCCCAAGCAGCCTGTGTCTAATAATGGGTCATCTCGGGGGTCCAAGGGCTTGGCTTCCTTGCCCTAACTTGGGCCATCCCAGCAGCACAGCCACCTGTGCAGTTGCCCAAGCCTTTTCTTGTGGCTGCTTCACAGCCCCAGCTTCTCCCTTGCCCAGGTTCCCTTCCTCCCAGGAGCACTCCCTGCCTTGTGAGTCCAGTCCCCAAGTCTCGCTCTCAGAGTCAGCTTCCTAGAGAAGTCTTCCACTGCTCAAAATCTGCCTTGATTAAAAAAAAAAAAGTGTGTCTTTGCTGTCCGACTTTCTGGGTGAAAATATCAGCACTTTCTGTCTCATCTTCATGAGTTTATTCAACAACTTCTGCACATTTGCTATCCTCAAAGCACCATGCTTGGGAAGCATCAGAGAAGAAGACAGACCAAAGTCTAGGACTGGCTGCATAATGTGTGGGACCCCTTGTTCAAAAATTTAAGGATTTCAAGGCAGTGACAGCAGAGTACTGATCTGAGGTGGGCCCTTTCCGGTGCACACCCTGTCTCGCAGCCCAGGTCTCACACCCATGAAGCTGGCCTCCTCTGGTGAAGTTTTCAAGAGATTACCTTCTAGCTAGGGATGCAAGTATTAGATAGTTAACCATGTCATAACTTGTCATACTGCACTTGTGAGAAGTGTTAGGCTGAAGAAGTGCAGGCTCCTACGCAAGCTTGCAATAAGGGAATCAGACCCTTCAGGGGAGTGCAGTGTTGGGGACAAGAGGCCTAGAGACTCATGAGATCACAGCCACTTACCCTGATTCTTCGTTATCCCCATGAGCTGTTAGCCTGAAAACTGGCAGGCAGCAGTTTCTTATTTAAGAACTCTGCCCCCCAAAAAGAAAACGGGCCATGGACATATGGCTTCCTCCAAATGCAGTGGTGGTTCAGTGGTAGAACTCTCACCTTCCATGCAGAAGGCCCAGGTTTGATTTCCTGCCTGTGCACCTCATGTGCAGTCACTACCCACCTGTCAGTGGAGGTTTGTGTGTTGCTGGACAGGCTTCAGTGGAGCTTCCAGACTAAGACAGACTAAGAAGAAAGGCCTGGTGATCTACTTCTAAAAACCAACCAATGAAAATCCTAAAGATCACAACAGTCTGATTTTCAACTCATTATGGGGATGGTACTAGACTGGGCAGTGCTAGGTTCTGTTGTGCATGGGATCGCCTTGTGTCATGGCCAAATTGACAGCAGCTGACAATAACCAAATGCCACATCACACTCTCTTCACACAGAAAAGGCTTCATTAAGAGAAAAAATTATTGTTAAAACAAAATGAATAGAAACATAAGGAGGTCCTTTACTGGTTTAAGAAAATAAAATTCAAAATATTCTGAGACATATTAGGGAATTAGAGGGGATCAGATAGTCTACAAAAGGAAGACTTAGAAGCTGGTTGAATTCTGCTCTAACAGCAGGAAGGCCTCAGTTCTAGACCAGCACTGCCTAATTCAGAGAGAGTCTGTTCAGTTTTCTGTTCTTCTTATGAATAATGAACAAAATTGATCTGTCATTTTGGATTTCATGAATATTGGTAGGGTGATCCTTTTAAGATACTTTGAGCTAGCTCTTCTAGAAGCACAAACCTGTCTTCACTTAAAGAGAAGATAATCCATGCTTATTGTACACCACAGCCACACACAGTCATGGTGAATGCCCTCTAACCAACTCCAAATTGTGACATAGGAAATGCTTAACCTAGACCTTCATGAGTACTCACCCTCCTGGAAAAAGTATGCAGCAGAGTTGTATCCTTTCACCTAACTTATTCATTCTGTAGTCTGAACAAATAATCCAAGAAGCCAGAATATATAAGAGAGAACAAAAAAAAAAAAAAAAGAGAGAACACAGCATCAGGGCTGGAGGAAGACTAATTAACAACCTGCGATACGCAGACAACACAACCTTGTTTGCTGAAAGTGAAGACTACATGAAACACTTACTGATGAAAGTTAAAGACTACAGCCTTCAGTATGGATTACACCTGAACATAAAGAAAACAAAAATCTTCACCACTGGACCAATATACAACAACATGATAAACGGAGAAGAAATTGAAATTGTCAAAGATTTCACTCTACTTTGATCAATAATTAACTTTCATGAAAGCAGTAGTCAGGAAATCAAATGATGTGTTGCACTGAGCAAATCTGCTGCGAAAGACCTCTTTAAAGTGTTAAAAAGCAAAGATATCACTTTGATGACTAAGGTATGCCTGACGCAAACCAAGGTCTTTTTAATTACCTCACGTGAATGTGAAAGTTGAATAATGAAAATGGAAGACAGGAGAAGAATCGATACATTCAAACTGTAGTGTTGGCAAAAAATATCGAGTATACCTTGGACTGCCAAAAGAATGAACAAATCAGCCTTAGGAGAAATAGAACCAACATGTTCCTTAGAAGTGAAGATGGTGAGAGTCCAACTCACTTACTTTGGAAATGTCATCAGGAAAGGTCGATCATTAGGAAAGACATCATGTTTGGTAGAGAGTCAGCGAAAATGATGGAACCCCTCAATGAGATGGACTAACACAACAGCCACAACAATGTACTCCAACACACCAGTGATCAAGAAGATGGTGCAGGACCAGGCAATGTTTTGTTCTATTATACACAGGGTCACCATAAGTTGGAATAGACCTAATGGCAACTAACAATAACTTTCTCTGGGGTCTGCAGCCACAGAGGCCTACAGCAACAATGGGGGCATGAGGCAGGGATAGAGGCTGTGCTTGGCCCGATAGCAGGGCCACCCCCTCCCTGAGATGGACCTGGCCAATGCTGCTCCCAGAGAAGTGCTGCCCTTCAGCTACATCACGTTCATTGCCACCCCTGCCTCCTCTATATGCAGCTCATGACACAATAAAGCCCTGACCGATTAGGGGGACAAAGACAAAAAAAAAGATTCTTTTACAGTTTAGTGATACAAAATAACTTTCTTAGAACTGCAGGGCTGGCAGGACCATAATTCAGAAATACTCAGGGAGGGTGGGAATTAGCTTCAGGGAGGCTGTGAGTTCACTGAAACTATAAGCAAAATTATGTGTGCATATATATATGTGTATACACTTATTTTTTTCCTGAAGAGAGCCCTTAGCTTTTTATCAAATATTAGCCCAGAAAATGCTAAAAATCATTGACTCAGGTCAAACGCTGCCTCCACAGGATCTCTACCAAGTGGTCTTGCAGACGGGAAATAATTGCCTCCTGAAGAGCCTCCCCAGCATGGGAAAGCTCGGGCTGTTCTTCATTGCAGTGAATGATAAAAGTCAACCTTTCCTAGTGAAATGCCAACAGGTCACCCCGTGGTAATCCCCCCTACCAGCCTCATAGTTACTGCACTTGCCGAGGACTATGGTTTCCCTCCCTGTGTGTCTAGCCTTTTCCTGACAGAGCCAACAGTCCCCTCTGTGAATGATTTGATGGGCACTGGAGAGGCAACCCACCTCTTCTCTCCCAGACAAACCAATATCTTACATCATTCACTCTTAGGGGTTAACCTGGGAACTGGAGAAGTCAGCACCAGTAGGCATTGCTCTAGTCAAGATTGTGAACTTGGTAAGGATCATGAAGAGCCTCCCTGCTAACCCAGGGTAGACATGTGGAATAAGTGAGAAACTGCACTTGTTACTGCAGCATGACTCAGGCCATCCTGGCTGTATCAGGCCGCTTTTTACTCTTACAGCATAAGCATCACATATTCATTTCAGCATTCGAGGCACCTGCCCAAGCTACCCAGCACCCCACAAGCTTCCTCAGATTTCTCAAGATCAGAGTGCTGCATACCAAGGAGGTCTGTGGGGAGTGTGCACATTCTTCCCTTGTTCCTGCTTTCATCCACTCAACCATGTCTTCCATCAACACAAATGTTGAAGTGAGCTTCAGCATTCAGGAAATTTTATTACGTATAAATCTATGCTAATAAAATGGAAAACTGCAATCCAATTGAAGTGAGAAGAAAGATATGGAAAATTAGAATAGGTCAATACCATGGTGTTATGGATTGAATTACAAAAATGTGTGTGTGTCAACTTGGCTAGGCCATGATTCCCAGCACTGTGTGGCTGTCTTCCATTTTGTGATGTGCTGTGATTTTCCTATGTGTTGTAAATCTTAATTTCTAGATGTTAATGAGGCAGGATTAGAGGCAGTTATGTTAATGAGGCAGGACACCATCTATGGGATTAGGTAGTATCTTGAATCTATCCCTTTTGAGATACAAAAGAGAGAAGCTAACAGAGAGGGGAAGGACCTCATATCACCCAGAAAGAAGCACCAGGACCGGAGTATGTGTTTTGGACCCAGGGTCCCTGTGCTGAGCAGCTTCTAGACCAGGGGAAGACTGATGATAAGGATCTTCTCCCAGAACTGACACAGAGAGAACACTTTCCTGGCAACTGGCACTCTGAATTTGGATTTCTAGCCTCCTAGACTGTGAGAGAATAAATCTCTGTTTGTTAAAGCCATCCACTTGAGGTATTTCTGTTACAGGAGCACTAAATAACTAAGACACACGGAAGAAATTGAAAAAAAAAAGTTGTAGAAGAATTAGCTCCAGAACAGTCCTACAAACTAATTGTTTTCTAGGCTTTTAAGGGCTTTTTTTCCTTCTGGACTTTTAGGGAATAATAATTTTAACTCAATAAAAACATGAAAATCACATCAAGTAATTTTACTAACAAAGAAAGCAAAAGGAAAAAATCTCTAAGTAAATATCAATTTTGAATATCAATACATAAACCCATGATAAGGTAGTATATCTCCTAAAAGTTAAGACTGATTCAAATCTTTGCATCAAAGCAGATGATGCTCTCACAGATGATCAATACATACACAAAAGTTACTTCGTAAAATTTCACATTCATTTCAAGTTTCGTTCCTAATGAAAACTTCCAGAAAACCCAAACTTGATGCTACGTAAAATATGATAAAGAATATCTATTTCAAACCAACACCCAACATCATACATAAGGGTGTAAATAAGAGACAATTCTATTAAAGTCAAGAAAAAGAATCCCACGATGACCACTCTCATGGTGTGAACCTGCTACTGTTGATTAAAAACAACACAGTGAAACAAGAGGGATAAAAGAGGGATAAACATCAGTGAGTTATCTACAGATTATCTACAGGTACGAGTTATCTACAGGTACTAAGAAGTTAGCTGAAAATTGCCGACAATATTTCAGAACAAGTTAGCGATCGTAGTGAGGAATCCTTTTACAACAGAAAGTAATAATAATAAAAACATTATCTACATGCTGGCAAGAACTAGAAACCACAAAGATGTTCACAATAGCTTTACAATATATGAAATGCCTATGAATTACCTTAACAGAAAATATAGGTAACCTATATATTTTTAAAAAAGCCCACAAAGCTTGATAACATGACCAAAGAAGGAGAGGAATAAATGGCGAGAAATAGCAGGTTGCAGGATGGGAAGCTACAGTTCATCCATGTGAATTATCCTGAAGAGGACAGTAATGGTTCAGTGGTAGAAGTCTCTCCTTCCATAAGGGAGATCTGGGTTTGATTTCAGGCCAGTGCATCTCATGCACAGCCACCACCCATCTGTCAGTGGAGGTTTGGTGTTGTTATGATGGTGAACAAGTTTCAGCAGACCTTCCAGACAGACAGACTAGGAAGAAAGACCTGGAGATCTACTTCTGAAAATCAGCCAATGAAAACCCAGTGGATCGCAGTAGTCCTAACTGATCATGGAGATGGTGCAGGACCAGGCAGCGTCGTGTTCCCTTGTGCATGGGGCCAACACCGAGGCAGGTGGCAGCTGACAACAACAAATTATCCTCAAGTGAATTTGAAATTTTAATGCAATCTCAGTTACATTTTTTTCACTTAAAAGAGTGATTGTAAATTTCAACTGCAAGAATAAATGGAGGAGAATAGCTAAGAAAAATTAAAAATAATATATCTAAAAATGACAATGAGAGTTTTTTTTTTTTTTTTCTTATCACAAGCTAATATGTATTATGCTACATAGTTAAACAGGCCTCTATTAGTGCAAAAAAGAGGCAGACCAAATTTAGGAACAGGACACAAAATTCAGAAACAGACACAAGTGTATATAATTATTTGATATAGGGAAAATACAACATTTTATGTGGTTAGGGAAAGGACAGATGTTTAATTAAATGTAATGGGAAAACCACTTCTCTACCTGGAAGAAGTTAAACAAGCTTTTTACCTTACTCCAAAATAAATTTCAGATGGATAAAGAGATAAATTGTTAAAATGAAACTTTAAAAGAAGTAGAAAAATTTAGGTAAATATTTACATAATTTTCGTGTTTGAAAGGCCCTCTTTGAAAATAACACCAAAGGCAGGAATTGTAAAATAAATCATCAGTAAACCTGGCTGTATGTAATAAGTTACATAAGCAGAAAAATATTTGCCATAAATATTCTAGATAAAGGACCAGTATCCTTTATATATAAAGAGCTATTGCAAGTCAGTGTGGAAAAGACAAATTCTTTGTCCACAATTCCACTTCCTGAAATTCACCCTAAGGAAATAAGCGGCGGGGGGTGGGGGGGTGATTATTATAGTGCTTGCCCCTCAAGCTTCCCATGGAGTTGGTCCAGGAATCTACCTAATTTAGGAGAGAGTCAAGCAGCTCTGGACAAGTCTTGTCGGGGCTGACTGCCAGCAGGGAGAGCCACATGATGTGCATGGAAAGTTCCTGGTAGGAGGGGGCTCTGAGGAGGACCTAAGGGGTCGACACACCAGGAGGGTGTCAGGGTCTAAGAATGCAAGGCTCCCAGTTTGGGAACCTAATAAAAAATTGCAACACTCAGGAGAGTGTCATGAATGGTTGTGTAAAGAATCCTCTTGAGGATCCTAAGACTCCGAGCAGTCCCCTTCAGTGTCACCCGTTTCTTTTTAAAGTTCAGCAGGAAAAGAAAGCTGAGAAAAATTAGGTTAGTTCCCCAGACTTCCGTTCTCGAAAGAGAGGAGACTGGGATTGAAGGCAGATCCTCTGTCTTCAAATTCTCTGCTCTTCTACTCTGTATTCTTTCTTGGCACCTTTAGAAATGTCTCCGCTTCTTGTTTCACATATGACAGTGGTAAAAGGAAGTATTTTTGTGGGAAGCAACTATGTGGTAACATGGAAGCTGCGTTTGGTAAGGGCAGACTTTCTTGGACTGTGTAGGTGAACTGTTTCCATAGATGTACCCAAGAGATCTGGGGTCTGAAAGTGGAGCTCCGTGCACATAGGGTCAGATTTCACCGTGCAGCTTTGGATCATGGTTCCCAGCGTATGTTTTCCTTATTAAGTCATAAGTCCTGCCATTTAGTTGTGAAAAGAGGTGAGTAATAGGTGATTTACAGTGCAGAGGCCTCCCTAACTCTCCAAAAATTTGGTTTCTTTGTTTTTATCTGGAGATGGCGAGTCAGGCTTTGAGAACGTCCTCGCCTTAGGAGGGATGTTTGTGAGACATTTGTCATTAGTGAGTTACCTGAACCAATTGATCTGACCCCATGTTATTGAAGGATTTAAATATATATATATAATTTTTTTCCACACGGACTTATAAAGATTATAAAAGTGGAGGTTAAATTTTGTTCCCCAGGCTTTCATTTCCTCTCTGACTGCTTTATTTGACCTTTTCAATTACAGGATTCA
Organism: Loxodonta africana; assembly: GCF_030014295.1. Taxonomy (NCBI): domain Eukaryota; kingdom Metazoa; phylum Chordata; class Mammalia; order Proboscidea; family Elephantidae; genus Loxodonta; species Loxodonta africana. The sequence continues at coordinate 41,059,360 of NC_087342.1, forward strand.
TGTTAAACCATAGTCAACATAAATATTCTATGCTTCTTCCTTCTAGTCCAGGGGTCAGCAAAATTTTCTGTGCAGGGCCATATAGTAAATATTTTAGGCTCTGTGGGCCAGATGTTCTCTGTCGCAATTACGCACCTCTACCATTTAAAAAAAAAAAAAAAAAAACCTCTACCATAGACAATACAAAAACAAGTGGTTGGAGCTGTGTGCCAATAAAACTTTATTTACAAAAACAGGTTGTGGGCTTCTCTTCTAGCCAAGATTCTCAAACTTCTCAGCTGCTTTCCACTTAGTCTATCTTTTTTCTTGCTTCTTCCACAGTTTTGTGCAGCATCTGTAATGTATTTGTTGTTAGTTGCCATTGAGTTGACTCTGACTCATGGTGACCTTATGTGTAACAGAAGGAAATATTGCCCAGTCCTGTGCCAGCTCCATGATCTTTGATATATTCGAGCCCATTGTTGAGGATATTGTGTCAGGGCTTTCCTCAGTTTCTCTGATCCTCTACTTTACTAACTAGGATGTCCTTCTCTAGTGACTGGTCTTTCCTGATGACATTTTGAAGGTAAACACGATGAAGTCTCTCCATCCCCAATACTAAGGAATGCTTTAGTTGTATTTCTTTCAGGGTGCTTTGTTTGTTCTTCTGGCAGTCCATGGTATAGTCAGTGTTCTTCACCAACATTGCAATTTGAATGCATCAATTCTTCTTCTGTCTTCCTTTTTCATTGCCCAGCATTTGCATGTATTATGCAAATGAAGTGATTGAAAAGACCATGGCTTGGGTTAGACAAACCTTAGTCATCAAAGTGACATCTTTGCATTTTAGAACTTAAAAGAGATCTTTTGCAGCAGATTTTCCCAGCCCACAAACAACCAAAAAGGAGAAAGTTGCCTTTTGAACATTTTAATACCTGGTGAATCTTAATATACTCCTTCCTCTGGATTGCTATTTCCAAGATGCTACAGCTGTTTCCTTAAAAATCTGACTATTTTGCATTTTTAAATCTGGTATGAAATGCTTGGAACTGCTGAGATGAGTCTAGCAACCCATGGTGCTAAATTTGTAACCCAATGTCTTAGACTGGGCTGTCTAGAGAAGCAAAACCAGTAAAACGTATGAACATCTATATAACCCATTGCCACTGAGTTGAGTACAACCCATAGTGACCCTGTATACAGTGATTTATATCAAGGAAATGACTCACACGGTTGTAAAGGCTGGAATGTCCCAAGTCCATGGGTCAGGCTGGAGGCTTCTCCTGATTCATGTAGGCACAGGGGCTGGCGAGCCAAAGATGGGCAAGTCAGACTGCAGGGTTCTTGCTCACAGGCTGCAAAGACCAATGAATCTCAAGATCAGCAGGCAAGATGGCAGGTAAACTGCTAGCTCAAGTCCCAACCAGAGGCCAGACAAACAGGAACCAATTCTAGGATCCAGGGCAAGCAAAAATCTGTGAGCCTTGCCAGAGAGTCCACCTATATTGGTTGCAGGGCACATCACCAAGGAAATTCCCTTTAACTGATTAGCTACTCACGGCAGATCCCATCACAAAAGTGATCACGTTATATCAAATCTCATCATGGAAGTGATCACATCATCATATGACTGCCAAACTACATCATAACAGCCAAACCACTGAGAATCGTGGCCCAGCCAAGTTGACAAGCAACCTTACCGATCACAGTCATAGTATCCATGGTTTAATGCTGTTTGTGATCAATTAAGAGTGCTTATCTTCACTCCTTCTAGCTACTATTTGCATTAAGTACACTTGCACATGAAGGAGAAAACCATTCTAATAGCTGAAATCCCCTGATCACCTATAACCTTTGCTTCTCATATATGCTGCTAGAACCTTCACATAGCACTTAACCCTTACAGTACTGAATTCAGAAATAGTTACATGCCATAATACCTTGTGAGCTACCCTATTCTTATCATATCACTAAATCATCCCAATACCTCTGTGAATAAGTCCTGGTATCCCATTTTTTCATAGATTATACATGCAGAGAGGTTTACTGTGTTGCCCAGAAGTGCAGCCAAGATTGAAGCCTAAGTCTGTATGATTCCCAACTTATGAAATACAAGATGTAAACAGGGCTAATGTGTTTTCTGTTGTATACATGTTAGTTGTATCATGTTAGGTTCAAGCATGACTTTATAATTGTCTTTATTTAGAGATTGTGTATGGTTTGAGATGTGTATGGATGCCAAGTTGTTGAGGGGTGGAATGTGATGGTTAAGGTCATGTGTCAACTTGGCTGGGCCATGATTCTCAGTGGCTTGGTGGTTATGTTGTACTTTGGCAGCTATGTAATGATGTAGTCACCTCTATAATGAGATTTGATATAATGTAATCACCTCCATGATGAGATCTGCTGTGAGCAATCAATCAAATGAAAGGGAGTTTCCTTAGGTGTGTGGCCTGCATTCAATATATGCAGACTTTCTGACAAGGCCTGTGGGCTTTTGCTCACTCTGGATCCTGCATCTGGCTCACTCATCATCTGACCTTCAGTTCGTGGGACTTGAGCTAGCAGCTTACCTGGCAACCTTGGCATTCATCAGCCTCCTGAGCCTGTGAGCCAGAGGCCTGCTGACTGACCTGCCAATCTTGGGTTTGTCAGCCTTGTGGCTGTGTGAATCAGGAGAAGCCTCCAGTTTGACTCACAGACTTGGGACTTTGCAGCCTCTACAACCATGTGAGCTGTTTCCTTGATATAAATCTCTCTGTGTGTGCATGTATATGTATATGTATGCATGTATATGTATATATACGCACATGCTTCACTTATTTTGCTTCTCTAGAGAACCCAGCCTAAGACACCCTTTCTCCATCTTCTCTTTCTAGAAGGCAGTCTCTGCCGATCGCAGTTGAATAATTTGCAGAGTTGAGTAGTGGCAGAGACTAGTGGGGCATATGTGAATTATGATAGTCTGAGAAACAATGGAAAATAATGAGGTATACTGGAGCAACATGGATAGACCTTAAAAGCATGGTGTTGTGTGGGAAAAATTAATAAAAAGAATGCACTTTATATCAAAACGCCACTTATGTGAATTAAACCACATAACCATACAAGACAACCCAATATATTTTATAAAAAGAATACATAATTATTTAGGAACTCATATAAAGCACATTATACTGGGCCTGGGGGCAGAAGTGGGGGAGTAGGTGGGAAATCAGAGTCAAAAAAAAAAAGCAAGAGAGAAGTCTTGTACAGGCTACTTAGAAATATAGTTGAACACTCCTCTGCCCTTGAGGTCCCCAAAATGAACAAGGCAAAAACTTACTTGACAAAGCAAATAACCTCATTGTACTAGACAGAGGGTGACGATGTTTAGATGCCAGCACTTAGCTTCAGATGGGGAAGTTTCATGATGAGATACAGGACAGGAAAGATAGAAGCAGAGAAGAGAATTCTCTCTGCTACGTGAAAAAAAAGAAAGAAAAAGGAACAATGCTCTGGAACAGTGGTGAATGTTCCTATGTTTATATAAACATGTTCTCTTAAGAAAGTTGGCTCCTTGAGATAAGGGCCATATCTTTTGTACTTAATATAAAACCTCTCTGCAACACCTTGCAAAGTATGGTTGTCCCCCAAATAAGTAAGAGAGGGCAGCAGTAATATCAATGTAAAGTACTCTTATTGGATTCTCATTTCTGATGTTCATTCTGCTTTTTCAAATGGTGGCTGATCCCTAGTGTCAATGGACTCACTATGTTCTGGATCCCATTTGACAAAGTACAGAATAAAGAAGACTGCCTGTGACCCCCAAGGGGGAAAAGCATCTAGCCCCTGCCTCTTGGAGAGTGTGTTCTAAAAATAGTGCTGTGCTTTCTGTTTCGAGACTGCATATACATCTTTCCATTCCCTGCCTCCCACCCTACCCCAAGGTAATGAATATCAAACTTGGAAAAGAAAATAATGAAGGGCTTCTCCCCCAGCAGTCAGGGGCCAAGAAAACTAGGCTAAGCCCTTTCTCTTGCCTCCAACTCAAATCTTGGACACATGTGATTGCATTTTGAGGACTCACTACAGCTGTGTGTATTGGCCAGGGTTCCATTCGGGGAGCTGATTTGTAGGGTAAATATACGTAGTGTATGAAAGAGGGATTCATTTATTTCTTTCCTCTCCTGACTGACCTTGGGTCTTGATTTATCTCAAAACCAGGAGAATTTTCCTCTTGGTAAAGGTAGGCTAACTCTTTCAGCAAGTCCTTGGTGGCTCCTGCCATCAAAAACAATCTATATGCTGAATGCACAGAAACATTTCTGAATTTAAGAAAGGTGATGTTGGGGGTAGCAAGGAAGGGAGGAGATGTGAGAAGAAAGAGAAGCCTGGATAACCTGGGCAAGAAATTACGTCTAGGTAGTCACATACATTTCAATATAGACAAGGCATAGAGTTTGGGGTTGGACCTATTCCCCAGTGCCATCCCAGGACGCTTGCTTTTTCTCTTGTTAACCGAATGCTGTTGGGGAGTCCTGAGTGGTGGTGGCCTCAACCCACTGGCTGACCTTCTCCTGACCCCAAGAATGAAGAAACAGTGAGGTTCTGTGTTCTTGCAGAGTTGGGCCTTCCTGTGACCCGCGTGAAACCTCTCTGCCCCTTTCCCACAGCTCTGCAGTAAAGCTTGCTGCAGTTCTTGGTTTATTTTTTCAGGTGAGTAAACTCTGTATCAAATACTGGTTTCTCAGTTGCTTTTAATTAGGCTTCTGGATTCCACTCTTTCATCTCAGTGAAATCTGCGTCACTTTTCTTCAGCTATTTTTGGTTCTAAAGCCAGGGGTTTGCTTTTATACAGCTAATTGAAGGCACACAGGAAAGGAGAAGAAGGCTAATTCCAATCATTTGAGATTTTTTATGGTTATGATAAACCACACATCTTTTAGCAGCGGAAAGCCGTTTTCTAAACGTTCACTCCACAACACTTCCCTGAGGCGATGGAGTGTCAACTCATTAGGGCTCCAAGTTCAATATTGGGGGACTTTTCTGAGGTCCCTGGATTCCAGGTAGTGAGTGGCAGAGCAGGTGAGATGTCTTGATGTGGCCACATAGCCCCTCCATCATTTCCGTTTTCTGGTGGCCAACTCATTCCCTTCAGCTTTGGCCAAGACAGTCTCTGGGGGTATAGCGATTGTGTGGTGTGTTTACAAAGCTCTGGGTGAAGGCTCAACCAGACGCCTTCTACTAGCAATGGAGAACAAAGTTTGATGTTCATACGCTGTGAAATGTCAGCCAACAGCCAGATGCTTGTTTAATTCCAAAAGGGCTGTGTATTTTTCAGTAAAATTTTATTAAGTCCCAATTCACGATTCCTTTTTGCCCTTGGGACCAAAAGATTTTGTGAAAACTTTATTCATGAAGTATTTATAATTTGTTGTTTCTACCAAAGGTTATTTAGTAAACAAGCTCTAGATCTTGCCAGAATAAGAAAAGTAGGTTTATGTAGAGCAAATATTTAAATTTGTCACTGTTATTCTGTTCTTATAATTGATGGATAGTATTACAGATGTTCCTTAAAGCTTCTTCAAAGGGGAGGGCCTACTTACTCATTACCTAAAGACTCAAAATCATATTTACATTTGTATCTCAATATAATGCTTTCCTCCAAGTCCATACCTAGAGGCAAAAAAGCTACTTCCAATTTTAAAAATAAAGCACTTAAATGGATCAAAGACAGAGTAAACTGGTAATAAATCTAAATTCCGTGCTAAAGTTGCCCTCAGGAGACAACAAATGGGAAAAATATTTGTATTCATCTCACAGCCAAGGAACTAATGTACATAATTTATAAATAGCTCCCACAAGTCAATAAGAACAACTGCTCAGTAGAATGGACACTTGAAAGAAAAATTCACAGAAATGTAAATATATGAGAAGATGCTCAACCTCACTCAGAATAAGAAAATGCAGATTAATCCACACTGAGATTCTATTTTCCAACACTTGCCATTATTTTTTTACGGCGGGGGCATGAGTTTCATGGATAAGTTCACCGATAAGAATCAGCATGAATCCAGTCCCCAAAATGTGGAGATTGATCCAGTCCCCACCTTCTCACTTCTTCATCATCCCTGACATCAGCTGCCTATGTGGCACACTCTCTCTCTCTGCTGCCAGCTATGTGGAGCAAAGGCAGATCTCACAGTTAAAAGGACATCATCCTTTAGATGGCCAAATAGGTAGATGCCAGCCGCAAGTTTGGGAATCCACAAGAAACCTTCACTTTTACCTTCTGGCTCCCCTCCTCCTTTGGAATAATTTGATCATTCGGTGGAATGACTCACTGAAGTCCTAGGGAGTACTATCCTTACAATTAAAGATTTATAAAAGCAAAAGTATACAAGTCAGGGTTGTCATAAGGAAGCGATGCATGGGTGAGGTTTGGGAAGGTTCCCAATGCTGAGGTACCACGTCTCAGGGAGAGTGTGCCACCCTCCCTTCACCAAGCAGGAAGCTTTTCATAAACTTTTATTGACCTGTCCTGCATAATATGCTAAGTCACGCTCCCTAAGCTAGTTGATACCGGCTTCCCAGGTAAGTCTTTTCTGGTCTGGCCAGCCCCCATTTGCCAGCTCAAATCCTCAGATGTGGCCTGGAAGTCCCAGACCAAGGCATCCCGATTACTCCAGGGGTTATTTCTCTGGAATCAAGGACAAAAGCCACCTTACTTTAAGCAAAAACCAAAGCCACTGCCATCAAGTTGATCCCAACACATAGCAACCTTACAGGACAGAATAGAACTGCCCCACAGGGTTCCCAAGGCTGTAATCTTTATGGAAACAGACTGCCACATCTTCCTCCTGCAGAGCAGCTGGTGGATTCGAACCAAAGACCTTTTGTTTAGCAGCCAAGCGCTTTAACCACTGCACTACCAGGGCTCCTTCATCTTACTTTAGGTAAAGCTAAATTCTTTACACCACATGCTTTGATGGCAAGTAGTAGGGGAGAAGGCTTTTATAAAAGGCTGATGGGAGTATAAATTGGTTTTGATTTATCTGGGGAATTTGGCAATATCTATTAAGATTTTCTTTTCTTTTTTTTTTTATTCTTATTAAGATTATAATTGTTTGTAGCCTTTGACCCAAAGTTATTTTTCTTAGAATTTATTCATATATAGAAAAAATAAAATAAAATATTGTGACATTGGCTGCAATAGGAAAAGATTAGAAACAACCTAAATTACATCAATAAGGGGCTGGTTAAATAACGTATTATAATGCTGCAATGGAATGTTATTAAAAAAAATTTTTTTGTTGTTGTTATACAGCTATAATAAATGAGAAATCCTTGTGTTGATATTAAACAATCTCTATTATATAGTATTAAATAATAAAAAGTTTAGTGTCTATGATACATTACCACTTGTTAAAAGGAAAAAAATAATAATAAAGGGCAAAAGTAATAATATAAACATGAATGTGTATCAGTTGTATATAAATAAAATATCTCTCAATTTATATATAAGAAATGTACTTGCCTGTACACAGAGAACTAAGTGTGCTGGACAACTAGGCTGGAAGGAGAGTTTTCACCATAAAACCTTTTGTAATTTTTGAATTTTGAACCCTGTGGATCTATTAAAAAAATAAATAAGTAGATTTAAAATCATTTCACCAACAATAAGAAGAAATAAACGAAGTAGGTCTTATTATAACATGGCTCTTACAGACTTTCTAAACCACACAGAATTTCATGAGATGTATAGGGAGTATGCTTCAAAACAGTCAACCATACTTAGGCAAATTTTTTGAAAGTGAAACAAACAACGTCCTGGGGTGTTGAACACCAGCCGTCTCTACCTTTATTCCTTTAGCACTCACTCTTCCCTTGTGATCTGATGTCGATGATCAACTGTGGGTTAAGTTGCTGTTTTCTCATCTAGCCTCCTTATTACACATTTAAAAGGAAAAAAACGAGTGTATTTGATAAGCAAGAAAATCTGCCCAAGCACACTGAAATGATCAGGGCTATTTTTTTTTTTTTTTTATTAGCTAGAGACTGGTTGCAAGGGCTTTCTGCCACTGTCTGTATCCAGAATCCACATTAGAAAATATGTTATAAATGCACTAACCCAGCAACTCCACCCCTAGGTATATATACCCAAAAGAATTGAAAGCTGGACTCAAACAGATACTGTGCATCAATGTTCATTGCCGCCCTATTCACAAAAGCCAAAAAAGGGAGAAACAACCTAAGGGTCCATTAACAAAATGAATAGACAAAATTGATATACTATATCCATAAAATGCAATCTTAACCAACTAAAAATAGAAATGAAATGCTGATACATGCTATGACATGGATGAACCCCAAAACATTATGCTGAGTGAAATAAGTCAGATACAAAATGACAGATACTGTATGATCCCAATTATATGAAAAATCTAGAATAGCCAAAAGTATAGAGACCAAATTTATTAGTGGTTACCAGGGACTGGGAAGAGGGGAAATGGGGGGTTATTACTTAAAAGATACTGAGTTTCTATTTAGGGTGATAAAAAAAAAAATTGGAAATAGTGGTGATGGTTGAACAATATGGTGAATGTAAATAATATCACTGAACTGTATACTTTAAAATAGTTAAAATGGCAAAGTTTTTGTTAAATGTATTTTACCACAATAAACTATTAAAAATAAGTAGATTAGCCCCAAAAGGTTACAGCAATGTTTGACTTAATTAACTCATGGCTTTCTTGCTCTGCTATGGAGACTGTGATTTCATGCAAACTGGGGCTGGATTATATTTATATTTGACTCAGCACTAAAATTGGAGAAGTTGTGATCATAATGGAAACGTGCTATTGAAATATGCAATCAAGACACCAAAATGTTTTGTCAACTCAATAAACTCAGACACAGCCAGATTTTGATGGGAGATGCTTAGCTGAATTACTTTAAAAAGTACATTTCATCTTTTATAGAACAGTTTTAGATTTATAGAAAAACTTGAAGATAGTACAGAAAGTTTCCATACACCCACACCCAATCTCCTAATATGGTGCATTTGTCACAATTAATGAGCAAATATTGATACATTTTTTTGTTTACTAAACCCCATAGTTTATTCATATTTCCTTATTTTTTTTACCTAATGTCCCTTCTCTGTTCCAGGATACCACATTATATTTAGTTGTCATGTCTTGGCCATGACAGTTCCTCAGACTGTCCTTGTTTTTGACAACCTTGACGGTTGTGAGGAATACTTGTCAATTATATTGTAGAATTTCCCTCAGTTGGGATTTGTCTAATGTTTTTCTCATGATGAGAATGGGGTTATGGTTTTGGGGAAGGAGCCCTGGGGCGGGGGGCAAATGGTTAAGAGCTCAGCTGCTAACTGAAAAATTGGAGGTTTGAAACCACCCAGCCACTCCGCGGAAAAAGACCTGGAGATCTGCTTCCATAGTTTACAGCCAGGAAAACCCTATTGCGTAGTTCTACTCTGTCACATGGGATCACCATGATTTGGAATCCATTTCGATGGCACCTAACAACAGTGTGGGTTTTGGTAAGGAAGACCACAGAGGTAAAGTGCCATTCTTACCACATCATATCAAGGGAGCGTGCTATCAACATGGCTTAATCACTGTTGATGTTGACCTTGATCACCTGATGGCAGTATATGTCTGTCACATTTCTTACTGTGCAATTACTCTATTTTCCTCCTTTCCCACACGGTGCTGCCTAGAAGGAAGTCACTACAGGCAATCCACACGTAAGGAGTGGGGTGTTATGCTGGTCTTCCTTGAAGGTGGAGTAGCTACACAAACCAGCTGGAATTCCTCTGCACTGAAGATTTGTCTCTTCACCCCATTATTTATTTTTTCGATCATTTATTTATAGCAGTCTGGGCTCATTGGTATTTGTTTTATACTTTGTGTTATAATCCAAAACCACTTCATTTACTTAGCTGTATTTTTTTATTAAATAGAAGGGTAGTTTTGAGATTATGCACCTATCAGTTTAGAACCCAAAGCTCATTGCTCATACAACTCTGTGCCATAGTACTCTCTTTTGATGTACTCACACTGTCACCATATTTCCAAAAACTTGTTCATTCCACAAGTATTTACCATGTACACTCACTGTGCTAGGTGCTGGTGTTAGCAGTGAGTGAAAAGGCTCAGTGCCTGCCTATCCTTGTGCATTTCAATCTAATTCGTGGCTTATTTGTTGTATAGCACCATGGCATGGGAAATCTGGGGCAACGGCATAGACAATGTCATTCCTGTGCTTGAGAAGGTCTCACAATCATTTCCACAGGCAAGAAGTACACCAAAACTCACATAAGAATAGAGAGAAAAGTACGTATCGAATAATTATAAGCCAAAATGTGACCGGTGGGCAGAACAAAGTTAATCAAGAACAGTTTTCTTGAGATGGCATAGGAATGGATTATCTTAGAAAAATTTTGTTAAAAAAAAAATGGGGGATATGAGACAATCATTGGAAGGGACAAAGGAGTCAAATGCTAGTGTTTTTGAAGACAGAATAGATGAACTACACATAACAACAAGGAGGAGAAAGTGGTAAGAAGACAGCCTATAGGCGTAAGATTGCCCACAGGAGTAGCCCCTCTAAAGTTGAAAAAGGGGTACGGGGTGAATTTCAAAGAGTTGGAGAAGGGGGAAATGTTCTATCCACTGAGAAGCGGGGACAGAAAGTACACTCTCATTGGGTATAAAAGGGAAAATAGGTTGTAGGCTACCTGAAAGAATGAAGTAAAGGGAAGAAGGTGGGCCTTCTCTGCAGGTAAGACTGCCAAGAATTCTTAAGTGTGTTAGAAATAGCTATTAAGAATTTCATTGGTGGGGCCAAGATGGCTGACTAGGTAGAAGCTACCTCGGATCCCTCTTGCAACAAAGACTCGGAAAAACAAGTGAATCGATCACATACATGACAATCTACTAACCCTGACCATCAAACACAGATCTAAAGAGTTGACTTGAGTGACAGAGACTGAGAACGAATAACCACAGGGAAGCAACAACTGCTTTTGGAGCCTGGAGCCAGCATCCCAGTCAGAAAACCTTGATGCTGGGCTTTGGACTGGGAGCAGAGGAACTGACCACGGCTTCTGAGACAGCACAAGCACAGGACGTGGGCCTGACCCTCGGGGGCAATTTCGACCCAGCCAATGCACACAGTCTACAAACCCCTCGGGAATCTCAGATAAAACAGTCATCACCAGACAACATAAGTAACTTTGTCTATATTCTGGTGTGCTACTCTCTCCTATTTATCTGATCCCTCCCCTCCCCTTCCCAGTCGGCTTCATTAACATTGGAATTCCCTGAGCCAGAGAGTGAAGTGAGCTGCGGTTTTTCTTTCTTTTTTGGTCTTTTCCTAACCCCTTCTCCTGGCCTGAGAGAAGCAGCTACAAAAAACCCAGGGACCAAAAATCCTTCCCTAACTGGACTAAAAACACAGAACCAGCTCCAGCCAAGCATATGAGATCCACAGTCTTGGGCTTTCATTCCTACAGGGAACAAGGTGACTATTACAATGCAAAGGCAATTCTGATAGGGATCTGACTGTAATTGTTTTAGCGGATTACTGGAAAGACAAGTTTCCCAGGTCTGACACCTCTGCATATTTGACAGAGCCCTCACTGACCCACAATGGAGAACTGAGGGCTGAAGCTCCCCCCAAACCACCTAGCTTCTTGCCTTAGGGGTTGAAGGATGGTGACACCTACCAATCTGTAGAGGTACCTGCATTGGGTGCCTAAGGTACAGCTGCAGAGCCCACCCACCAAAGTGCTTTAGGAATAGAGACACACCTACCTCACTGGCACTTGGGGGAAGCCTGTCAGCATCCTGACCCCCCTGGAGTGTGACCCCCTGCTGCTTCTAGAATCTGGTGCACACAACTATCACCACTACTTTTCTAGGTGGATTGGTGACAGTCTGAACCACACACTTGATGACCCAAAATCAGATTCTACTCAAGAATAGTGAACGGACTCTTAGGCTTATATCTGGTAACAGCCCAAACCAGCTGGTAATAGGACATAAGTGATTCAAGAGCTACAACAATCAAGACAACACAATCTAGTAGCCCATCTACGTATATTGAAAGAAAACAAAACAAGATAAGACTCAGTGAGCAAATATAAAATAAATCATTACAATATCTTATAGATGGCTCGGAGACAGCAGCCGATATCAAACCACATAAAAAGCAGACCATGATTGCTTCTACAACTCCCCAAACTAAAGAATCAAAATCTTTCCCAAATGAAGATACAATCCTGGACTTGCCAGATGCAGAATATAAAAAACTAACTTACAGAATGCTTCAAGACATCAGGGAGGACCTCAGAAATGAAACAAGGCAATCTACAGAAAAAGCCAAGGAACACAATGATAAAGCAGTTGAAAAAAACCGAAAAGATTATTCAAGAACATAGTGGAAAAATTAAGAAGCTGCAAGAATCCATAGAGAGACAGCATTCAGGAATCCAAAAGATTAACAGTAAAAATTACAGAATTAGACAACTCAATAGGAAGTCAGAGGAGCAGACTTGAGCAATGGAATGCAGAGTGGGAGATCTGGAGGACAAGGGAGTTGACACCAATATAACTGAAAAAAAATCAGATAAAAGAATTTTAAAAAATGAAGAAACCGTAAGAATCATGTGGGACTATATCAAGAAGAATAACTTGCGTGTGTTTGAAGTCCCAGAACAGGGAGGGATAACAGAAAACACAGAGAGAATAGTTGAAGATCTGTTGGCAGAAAACTTCCCTGACATCATGAAACACGAAAAGATATCTATCCAAGATGCTCATTGAACCCCATATAAGATTGATCCAAAAAGAAAATCACCAAGACATACTATCATCAAACTTGCCAAAAGCAAAGATAAAGAGAAATTTTAAAAGCAATCAGGGATAAAAGAAAGGTCTCCTACAAAGGAGAATCAATAAGTTCAGACTACTCAGCAGAAACCATGCAGTCAAGAAGGCAATGGGGTTACATATATAGAGCACTGAAGGAGAAAAACTGCCAGCCAAGGATCATATATCCAGCAAAACTCTCTCTCAAATATGAAGGTGAAATTAAAACATTTACAGATAAACACAAGCTTAGAGAATTTGCAAAAACCAAACCAAAGCTACAAGAAATACTAAAGGAAATTGGTCAGAAAATCAATAATATTAGATACCAGCAAAACACAAGGTCACAGAACAGAATATCCTGATATCAACTCAAATAGGGAAATCACAAAAACAAATTAAGATTAATTTTAAAAAGAAAAAAAATGCTCAAAACAGGGAATCATTGAAGTCAATATGTAAAAGATCACAATAATCAAAAAGAGGGACTAAATACAGGAGGCATAGAACTCCCATATGGAGAAGGAAACAAGGCAATATAGAACAATTCAAGTTAGGTTTTTACTTAGAAAAATAGGGGTAAATATTAAAGTAACCACAAAGAGGTATAACAACTCCATAACTCAAAATAAAAACCAAGAAAAACATAACGACTCAGCAAACATAAAGTCAACTACTATGGAAATGAGGAACACACAATTCACAAAGAAAAATGCCTCAGCACAAAAAAGTAAGTGGAAAAATGAAATTGTCACCAACCCACACAAAAAGGCATCAAAATGACAGCACGAAACACATACTTATGTATAATTACGCTGAATGTAAATGGACTCAATGCACCAATAAAGAGACAGAGAGTCTCAGACTGGATAAAGAAACATGATCCGTCTATATGCTGCCTACAAGAGACACACCTTAAAAAAAAAAAACTTATTATTATTATTTTTTGAGACACAAACAAACTAGAACTCAAAGGATGGAAAAAATATATCAAGCAAAAAATAGCAGGAGTAGCAATATTAATTTCTGACAAAATAGACTTTAAAGTTAAATCCACCACAAAGGATAAAGAAGGACACTACATAATGATTAGGGGGACAATAGACCAGGAAGATATAACCATATTAAATATTTATGCACCCAATGACAGGGCTGCAAGATACAAAAAACAAACTTTAACAGAACTGAAAAGTGAGATAGACATGTCCATAATTATAGTAGGAGACTTCAACACGCCACTTTCGGAGAAGGAGAGGACTTCCAGTAAGAAGCTCAATAGAGACACGGAAGACCTAAATACTACAATCAACCAACTTGACCTCATAGACTTATACAGAACACTCCATCCAACTGCTGCAAAGTGTACTTTTTTTCCTAATGCACAGGGAACATTCTTTAGAATAGACCACATATTAGGTCATAAAACAAACCTTTGCAGAATCCAAAACATCGAAATATTACAAAGCATCTTCTCAGACCACAAGGCCATAAAAGTGGAAATCAATAACAGAAAAATTAGGGAAAAGAAATCAAATACTCAGAAACTGAACAATACCCTCCTGAAAAAAGACTGGGTTATAGAAGACATTAAGGAGGGAATAAAGAAGTTCAAAGAATGCAACGAGAATGAAAACACTTCCTATCAAAACCTCTGGGACACAGCAAAAGCAGTGCTCAGAGGTCAACTTATATCGATAAATGCACACACACATAAAGAAGAAAGAGCCAAAATCAGAGAATTGTCCCTACAACTTGAATAAATAGAAATCGAGCAGCAAAAGAATCCATCAGGCACCAGAAGTAAATAAATAATAAAAATTAGAGCTGAACTAAATGAATTAGAGAACAGAAAAAACAATGCAAAGAATTAACAAAGCCAAAAGCTGGTTCTTTGAAAAAAATTAACAAAATTGATAAACCATTGGCCGGACTGAGTAAAGAAATACAGGAAAGGAAACAAATAACCTGAATAAGAGACGAGATGGGCCACATCACAACAGACCCAACTGAAATTAAAAGAATCATATCAGATTCTTATGAAAAATTGTACTCCAACAAATTTGCAAACCTAGAAGAAATGGATGAATTCCTAGAAAAACACTACCTACCTAAACTAACACAATCAGAAGTAGAACAACTAAATAGACCCATAACAAAAAAAGAGATTGAAAAGGTAATCAAAAAACTCCCAACAACAACAAAAAAAAGCCCTGGCCCGGATGGCTTCACTGCAGAGTTCTACCAAAGTTTCAGAGAAGAGTTAAGACCACTACTACTAAAGGTATTTCAAAGCATAGAAAATGATGGAATACTACCTAACTCATTCTATGAAGCCACCATATCCCTGATACCAAAACCAGATAAAAAAAGACACCACAAAAAAAGAAAATTGCAGACCTATATCCTTCATGAACATAGATGCAAAAATCCTCAACAAAATTCTAGCCAATGAATTCAAAACATATCAAATAAATAATCCACCAAGACCAAGTGAGATTTATACCAGGTATGCAAGGCTGGTTTAATATTAGAAAAACCACAAATGTAATCCACCGTATAAATAGAACAAAAGACAAAAACCACATGATCTTATCAATTCATGCAGAAAAGGCATTTCACAAAGTCCAACACCCATTTATGATAAAAACTCTCAGCAAAATAGGAATTGAAGGAAAATTCCTCAACATAATAAAGGGAACCAACAGCCAGCATCACCCTAAATGGAGAGAGCCTGAAAGCATTTCCCTTGAGAACGGGAACCAGACAAGGATGCTCTTTATCACCACTCTTATTCAACATTGTGCTACAGGTCCTAGCCAGAGCAATTAGGCTAGACAAAGAAAAAAAGGGCATCCGGATTGGCAAGGAAGAAGTAAAATTATCTCTATGTGCAGATGACATGATCTTATACACAGAAAACCCTAAGGAATCCTCCAGAAAACTACTGAAACTAATAGAAGAGTTTGGCAGAGTCTCAGGTTATAAGATAAACATACAAAAATCACTTGGATTCCTCTACATCAAAAAAAGAACATTGAGGAAATCACCAAATCAATACCATTCACAGTAGCCCCCAAGAAGATACAATTCTTAGGGATAAATCTTACCAAAGATGTAAAAGACCTATACAAAGAAAACTACGAACTACCAGTGCAAGAAACTAAAAAGGAACTACATAAGTGGAAAAACATACCTTGCTCATGGATTGGAAGACTTAACATAGTAAAAATGTCTATTCTTCCAAAAGCCATCTATACATAAAATGCACTTCGTATCCAAATTCCAGGGACATTTTTAAATGTGATGGAGAAACAAACCACCAACCTCATATGGAAGGGAAAGAAGCAGCGGATAAGTAAAGCATTACTGAAAAAGAAGAAGAATGTGGGAGGCCTTACTCTACCTGATTTTAGAACTTATTATACAGCCACAGTAGTCAAAACGCCTGGTACTGGTACAACAGCAGGCACATAGACCAATGGAACAGAATTGAGAACCCAGATATAAATCCATCCACATATGAGCAGCTGATATTTGACAAAGGACCAGTGTCAGTTAATTGGGGAGAAGATAGTTTTTTAAACAAATGGTGCTGGCATAACTGGATATCCATTTGCAAAAAAATGAAATAGGACCCATACCTCACACCATGCACAAAAACTAACTCCAAGTGGATCAAAGACCTACACATAAAGGCTAAAAAGATAGAGATCATGGAAGAAACAATAGGGACAATGTCAGGAGCCCTAATATGAGGCATAAACATAATATAAAACATTACCAAAAATGACGAAGAGAAACCAGATAACTGGGAACTCCTAAAAATCAAACAACTATACTCATCTAAAGACTTCACCAAAAGAGTAAAAAGACCACCTACAGATTGGGAAAGAATTTTCAGCTATGACATCTCCAACCAGTGCCTGATTTCTAAAATCTATCTGATTCTGTTAAAACTCAACCACAAAAAGACAAACAACCCAATCAAAAAGAGGGCAAAGGATATGAACATGCACTTCACTAAAGAAGATATTCAGGCAGCTCACAGATACATGAGAAAATGCTCTCGATCATTAGCCATTAGAGAAATGCAAATCAAAACTACGATGAGATTCCATCTCACTCCAACAAGGCTGGCATTAATCCAAAAAACACAAAATAATAAATGTTGGAGAGGCTGCGGAGAGATTGGAACTCTTATACACTGCTGGTGGGAATGTAAAATGGTACGACCACTTTGGAAATCTATCTGGCATTTTCTTAAAAAGTCAGAAATAGAACTACCATACAACCCAGAAATCCCACTCCTCGGAATATACCCTAGAGAAACAAGAGCCTTTACAGGAACAGATACATGCACACCCATGTTTATTGCAGCTCTGTTTACAATAGCAAAAAGATGGAAGCAACCAAGGTGTCCATCAATGGATGAATGGTTAAATAAATTATGGTCTATTCACACAATGGAATACCACGCATCGATAAAGAACAGTGACGAATCTGTGAAACATTTCATAACATGGAGGAACCTGGAAGGCATTATGCTGAGTGAAATTAGTCAGAGGCAAAAGGACAAATATTGTATAAGACCACTATCATAAGATCTTGAGAAATACTATAAATTGAGAAGAACACACACTTTTGTGTTTACGAGGGGGGTAGGGAGGGAGGGTGGGAGAGGGTTATTTACTGATTAGTTAGTAGATAAGAACTACTTTAGGTGAAGGGAAGGACAATACTCAATACATGGAGGGATCAACTGGACTGGACCAAAAGCAAAGAAGTTTCCGGGATAAACTGAATGCTTCGAAGGTCAGCGGAGCAAGGGCGGGGGTTTGGGGACTATGGCTTAAGGGGACTTCTAAGTCATTTGGCAAAATAATTCTATTATGAAAACATTCTGCATCCCACTTTGAAATGTGGCATCCGGGGTCTTATATGCTAACAAGCGGCCATCTAAGATGCATCAATTGGTCTCAACCCACCTGGATCAAAGGAGAATGAAGAACACCAAGGTCACACGATAACTATGAGCCCAAGAGACAGAAAGGGCCACATGAACCAGAGGCTTACATCATCCTGAGACCAGAAGAACTAGTTGGTGCCCGGCCACAACCGATGACTGCCCTGACAGGGAGCACAACAGAGAACCTCTGAGGGAGCAGGAGATCAGTGGGATGCAGACCCCAAGTTCTCATAAAAAGACAATACTTAATGGTCTGACTGAGAGTAGAAGAATCCCAGTGGTCATGGTCCCCAAACCTTCTGTTGGCCCAGGACAGGAACCATTCCTGAAGACAACTCATCAGACATGGAAGGGACTGGACAATGGGTTGGAGAGAGACGCTGATAAAGAGTGAACTATTTGTATCAGGTGGACACTTGAGACTGTGTTGGCATCTCCTGTCTGGAGGGGAGATGGGAGGGTAGAGAGGATTAGAAACTGGCAAGACCGTCACGAAAGGAGAGACTGGATGGAGGGAGCGGGCTGACTCATTAGGAGGAGAGTAAGTGGGAGTATGGAGTAAGGTGTATATAAGCTTATACGTGACAGACTGACTTGATTTGTAAACTTTCACTTAAAGCAAAATAAAAATTATTTAAAAAAAGAATTTCATCAAGTTTTTGGGAAAAGTAGGCAGAATAAGTTTCTAAATCTAAACTTGAGCCGCTATCATGTTTCTTGAATAGTGGAAGACACATATTTATCCTTCTATTCATCAATATTTTACCACACTCCATCATGCCACTGCCCCAAAAGATCTGATCTGTTGAGCTCTTAACATGATTAAAACATACCTGAGGACTGAAAGACAAATGCTGCGTCAAACATATAAGAATAACGGCACCCTGGTTTAAATGATCTCAATGCACCATGACTCCTAACAGCAGCTTCTTTCATATAATGCCCTGCACAAAGCAAATATGTTTACTAGGATATGCTTTAAAAAAAAAAAAAAAAATGAAGAGATGAATGTTTTAGTTTTATGTCTGAGATTTAAAAATAAATTCAGTACTTCACTGTTTTATTATTAAAACGCAGCATCCATCTTCCTCCCTCAGGTCAGAAGTTTTTGGGGGTCTTTCAATTCTCTCCAGCTGGATCTTCACTCATGCTTCCTCCCTTCCCACCAAATCTACCAGGCGGGTGTCTGATAAAAGATGATCAAAGATATCATCTTATCACTTAGAACTTGACGAATTAGTGTGAATTCCCATTGCAGGGCTTCAGAACACCACCAGAAAGTCTCCCTCAAAAAGCTGGATGTGGGTAGAATCACTTTGAATCCACAGTGTGATTGACCGTTCTTAGGGTTGTCATACTTACCTTCTCTTGAGAGAGCCTCAGACCTGCTGGTATTCCGCAAATGTTCCCTTGCTCACTATGTCTTCCATCCACTGGCCTCACATGGGCAGCCTAGGAACCACAGGGAGGAGGTGAAGCTCTGGTCTAGGCCACTCTGTGTCGAGGTGTTGGTGTTGAATAGTCTACTGAAAAAAATCCCCAAGACAAAGCTTATTGATCACACTGAGATCTGCTCTCTCCCCTTTTCTAAATCACATAAACACATTTTCAGTTTTAGTTTAAATTTTATAAATTTTCCTGATTTTTTTTTTTTCTGGTTTTCCTGATCATGGGGTACAAGTTCCTATGCCACTTACTAACATGTAAAGACAATAACGATTGATTAAGAATAATGGAAGGAATAGTTTACATTTCTATATCACTTTATGACATACAAAGTGATTTCACATGTTTTCTCATCTTGGGTTTGTAAGACTTCTTTACAAATTTCATCCTACTGTCTGTAGCATCAGACTGGCTATAATAAACATAACCAAACAAAATACTAAGCCAGTTGCCATCCAGTTTATCCTGGCTTAGGACAACCTCATGTGTTTCAGAGTAGAACTGTGCTCCATAGGGTTTTCAGTGGCTGACTTTTCAGAAGTAGATAGCCAAGCCTTTCTTCTAAGGTGCCTCTGAGCAGATTTGAAATGCCAACCTTGCCATTGGTAGCCAAGTGCTTAACCTTTTTGCCCCACCCAGGGACTCCATAAGCATAAAAAATAAAATAAAAAAGCATAGCCATCATTTATAGAGCCCTCATTGTGCTCCCACTTCTGTTCTTTGACCTTGTTTGTTCTAATTCATTTAACTGTTATAGTGAACTCTAATAGGTATAGTTATTGCCTGCATTTTATAGATCAGAAGACTGAAGTACAACACCTTGCCTGAAGTTGAACAGCTAAGGAAAGGGGCAGAGCCAGGACTGACCCTGGGCCAACTGATCCAGAGCTTCACTCATAACTGCTCATAACCACTGGCCCATTGTGTGAAGCTGGGCTAGTTACCTAACCACTTTCCTCTTGGTCCCCTCATCTTTAAATAAAGATAATAATGAGAATAACACAAGGATTTGTTGGGATTGAATAACATAATGTATATAAAGTGCCTCCTACGTGCTAAAACAGTTTTGAGGTGTTTCTTTTATTTTGGGTCATATATTCTCCCAGCAAATATTGAGAATCTATCATGTGCCAGGCCCTATGCTTGTGCTGAGGTTACGATTGTGTCTTAGGTTCCTGTTGCTGCTATAACAAATTGCCACAAACTCAGTGGCTTAACATAACACAAATATATTACATGATAGCTCTGGAGGTCAGAAGTTGGAAATGAGTCTTACTGGGCTAAAATCAAGGTGTTGGCAGGATTGTGTTCCTTCTGGAGGCCCTAGGGAAGAATAGTTTCCGTCTTTCCAGGTCTTAGAAGCTTCCCACACTCCTTGGCTTGTGGTCCTCTTCCTCCATCTTCCAAGCCAACAATGGCAGGTTGAGTCCTTTTCACATTCCATTATTTACTTGTTTCCCTCCTTTTTCCCTTATAAGAACCCTTCATGGTTACGTCGTGCCCACAGGAATAATCCAGGATAATCTCTTCTTCTCAAGATCCTTAACTTAATCACATCTGTAAAGTCCTTTTTGCCATGTAAGTTGTCAAAGTCTGAGATTCCAGGGATTCAGACATGGACTTTGGGGGCGTGGAGGTCACTATTAAGTTGACCACAGATGGTGGCATACCAGACATGGTCCCTGACTTAATGAGGTTTATTTACGATCCCATTTCTAGCTGGAAAAGGTTAGGAATAAGAGAAGAAATGGTTTACAGAGACCCTTGGAAGGACCAGTGTTGTTGAGCATTGCCAGATCATAGCATATTAGATTTTGAGAAACAGAGCTTTTTACAAAAGTCTCTGAGTGGCACAAATGTTTTGGGCTCAACTGCTAACCTAAAGGTTGGCTGTTCAAACCCATCCAGTGGTACCTCAGAAAAAAAGACCTGGTGATCTGCTTCTGTAATGATTATAGCCAAGAAAACTCTATGGAACAGTTCTACTCTATAACACACGAGGTTTCCATGAGTCAGAATTAACTCAGTGGCAACTAATAACAAGAACAATAAGCTTTTTACAAAATGCTTAGGATTTCTCTCTAAAAATAACCATATGTTAGATTAGAAAGAGTGAGAGAGCTAGAGAGAGAGAGAGGTAGAGGGAGAAAGAGTCAGAGAAAGTGAAAAAGAGAGAGATAAGGAAGAAAGGATGGAAGGGAAGGAGGGAGGGAGAGAGGCAGGGAGGAAGGAAGGAAGGTAGGTAGGAAGGAAGGAATTAAGGAAGAAAGAAGAAAGAAAGATTGAAAGGAAGAAGAAATCAGAGTTACCAAGGATACCTGGTGTGATATTCTAATTACTCATACTATTTATTTATTTATTTGTTTGTTTGTTTTGTCTAAGACGTAGTATTAATATGTTCCTGATACATTAATTCTGGAGATACAATTTCAGGAATATTTTTAAACTGTAACTAAAATTCTTCATCTGAAGACAGACTTTTGGAGCCATCTTGTTTTGTTCCTATAATTAATCAAATTCACTGTCACAATCAGATATTTCTCTTGGAAATAATTAAAGGCAACTCCAAACACTTCGTTCTACTGTTGCAGAAGAGCCTGTCTGATTAAATGCAGATTCTACCTATCCCAAAATGAACATTTCCTGTATCATATAGTGCTCATAGAAAACTCTTTGTTGTAACAGAAGTTCTTCTTCCTTCAGTTTGTGGTGTGAATGCCCTTGGACATCATTACTTTAAGTTTCAGAGTCTCTATAAGAATATTTTGTAGGCTAATGGGTAATGATGCTTAGAACCTAAAGGGACTTAGAAAAATAAATAAAATTTTAAAAGTGAGAGTCTGTCAGCCTTGCTGAACTTTATAATTACTTTTACAACCACTCTGCTGCTATTTAAAAGCTCCTCCTCGAAGCCAGAATCATTCAATTCTGCTTACTCGTACTTCACATAACTCTCTGTTTGGTAATTAATATGATATTGGACAACCACACACACACAAAAAAATTTCTTGCTGGAAGAAAAATGGCGGCACGTGATTGATTCTTCACAAATCAGGCCTTGTGAATGAGCGCTATTTCCCATTTGGTAGCTGGTTTTTTTTTTTTATGCCTAGGTAGGGAGCCTTGGCACAGTAGTTAAAACACTTGGCTGCTAACTGAAATGTTGGCAGTTGGAACCCACTAGCCACTCTGTGGGAGAAAGATGTGGCAGTCTGCTTTCGTAAAGATTACAGCCTTGGAAACCCTATGGGGCAATCCTCTTTTGTCCTATAGGGTCACTATGAGTGGGAATTGACTTGGTGGCAGTGGGTTTATGCCCAGGTAGAATTCTCACCTTCCATGTGAGAGACTCTAGTTTGATTCTCAGACAATGCACCTTATGCACAGCCACTACCCGTCTGTCAGTTGAGGCTTGTGTTTTGCTATGATGCTGAACAGGTTTCAGCAGAGCTTCCAGACTAATCAGTCTAGGAAGAAAGTCCTTCCAGTCTACTTATGGAAATCAGCCAGTGTAAACCCTAGGGATCAAAATTGTCCAATTTGCAACCAATAATGCACCAGGCAGCATTTTGTTCTGTTGTGCATGGTTCAGGGACCAACCTGATAACAGCCAGCAGCAATAAGCACCTGGGTAACAGGAGTTGGCTTTATCCTAATCAAAGCCTACAGAGTTAGGAAAAGGGCTGTAATACATGGAAAACCATATCCCCAAATCAAGAAAGTAACTGATTCTCAAGGGTATATACTATGTGGGCCAGTAAGTTTGGGGAAATTGTCATTCTGTAAAAGAACTGGAAGAGATCTTAAGGGTCATCTGCTCCAACTGTAATATCCTCTGGATGAGGTAACTGAGCCCAGACAGTACGAGTGACTCACCAGGGTCACCATCGAGTTAGTGACAAAGCCAGGGCATGCCAACAGGCAGCCAGGGAGACTGGTGACTCCCACCAAACCTTCCTGGGCTCTGAACTCACTGCAGGAAACTCTTTGTTTAAAAGGTAATTATTTTTTGTTGTTGTTGTTTCAAAATTGCTCAACTTTTCACACCTATAGGGAAATTAGCACTTTTTCTTGTATACTAAAAAAAAAGCAGTAGTGTAAACACGAAATTTACGAGTTTGATGAGGATATAAAGGACAAGCATGGAAGAAAAGAAAGATATTTTTGATTAATTTTGAAAAAATGTGCTGTACAGAAATGAAAGTTTAAATGTGTAAATACTGTGTGTCCTCAAGTTCATGTCTTAAATATATATTAAAGTCCATCTTTCTTTTCCCCCTTGCCCTTCTCTCTATCCCCCTTTAAAAAAACACACAAACAAACAAAAATTGCCATGCTGTCCCTACTCATGAGGGTCCCACCTGTGGCAGGGTAGAACTGAGCCCTGTAGGGTTTTGTTTTTTTTTTTTTTTTTGAGTTCCCATTTTCTCCATCCTTCTTGTTTTTGGTTTTAATTTTTATTGTGCTTTAAGTGAAAGTTTACAAATCAAGTCGGACTGTCATATAAAAATTTATAAATACCTTGCCCCAATGAGACAGCAAGCTCTGCTTTTTTCATGTCCACTTGGCCAGCTTCTGACCCTCTCTATCCTCTCATCTCCCCTTCAGTCAGGAGACGCCAACATAGTCTCATGTGTCTACTTGATCCAAGAAGCTCATTCTTCACCAGTATCGTTGTCTCTCCCATAGTCCAGTCGAATCCTTGTCTGAAGAGTTAGCTTTAGGAATGGTTCCTGTCTTGGGCAAATAGAAAATCTGCAGACCGTGACCTCTGGGGTCATCCTAATCTCAGTCAGACCATTAAGTTTGGTATTTTTATGAGAATTTGGGGTCTGCATCCCACTGCTCTCCTGCTGCCTCAGGGATTCTTTGTTGTGTTCCCTGTCAGGGCAGTCATCAGTTGTAGCTGGGCACCATCTAGATCTTCTAGTCTCAGACTGATGTAGTCTCTGGTTTATGTGGCCCTTTCTGTCTCTTGGGCTCATAATTACCCTGTGTCTTTGGTATTCTACATTCTTCTTTGCTCCAGGTGGGTTGAGACCAACTGATTCATCTTAAATGGCCACTTCCTAGCCTTTAAGAACCCAGACACCACTCTCTAAAGTGGGATGTAGAATGTTTTCTTAATAGATTTTATTATGCCAATTGACTTAGATGTCCCCTGAAACCAAGGTCCCCAAGCCCCCACCCCTGCTACACTGGCCTTCGAAGCATTCAGTTTATTCAGGAAACATCGTTGCTTTTCCTTTAGTCCAGTGGTGCTGACCTCTCCTATATCGTGTATTGTCTTTCACTTCACCTAAAACACTTCTTATCTACTATCTAATTAGTGAAAACTTTTCTCTCTCCCTCCCTCCCCTCTCTTGTAACCATCAAAGAATATTCTCTTCTCTATTTAAACCCTTTCTCGAGTTCTTATACTGGTGGTCTTATACAATATTTTGATGAAGTAAAAGCAATGAACAGAAGATTTCAAAGGGCCTCTCGAGAAGACAAAGTAAAGTATTATAATGACATGTGCAAAGAGCTGGAGATGGAAAACCAAAAGGGAAGAACACGCTCGGCGTTTCTCAAGCTGAAAGAACTGAAGAAAAAATTCAAGCCTCGTGTTGCAATAGTGAAGGAGTCTATGGGGAAAATATTAAACAATGCAGGAAGCATCAAAAGAAGATGGAAGGAATACACAGAGTCATTATACCAAAAAGAATCAGTCGACGTTCAACCATTTGAAGAGGTGGCATATGATCAGGAACCGATGGTACTGAAGGAAGAAGTCCAAGCTGCTCTGAAGGCATTGGCAAAAAACAAGGCTCCAGGAATTGATGGAATATCAAATGAGATGTTTCAACAAACAGATGCAGCAGTGGAGGTGCTCACTCATCTATGTCAAGAAATATGGAAGACAGCTTCCTGGCCAGCTGACTGGAAGAGATCCCTATTTATGCCTATTCCCAAGAAAGGTGATCCAACCAGATGTGGAAATTATAGAACAATATCATTAATATCACACACAAGCAAAATTTTGCTGAAGATCATTCAAAAATGGCTGCAGCAGTGTATTGACAGGGAGCTGCCAGAAATTCAGGTCGGTTTCAGAAGAGGACATGGAACCAGGGATATCATTGCTGATGTCAGATAGATTCTGGCTGAAAGCAGAGAATACCAGAAGGGTGTTTACCTGTGTTTTATTGACTATGCAAAGGCATTCGACTATATGGATCATAACAAACTATGGATAACATTGCGAAGAATGGGAATTCCAGAACACAATTAACTGCTCATGTGGAACCTTTACATAGATCAAGAGGCAGTTGTTCGGACAGAACAAGGGGATATTGATTGGTTTAAAGTTAGGAAAGGTGTGCATCAGGGCTGTATTCTTTCGCCATACCTATTTAATCTGTATGCTGAACAAATAATCCGAGAAGCTGGACTATAAGAAGAAGAACAGGGCATCAGCATTGGAGGAACACTCATTGACAACCTGCATCATGCAGATGACACAACCTTGCATGCTGAAAGTGAAGAGGACTTGAAGCACTTACTAATGAAGATTAAAGACCACAGCCTTCAGTATGGATTACACCTCAACATAAAGAAAACAAAAATCCTCACAACTGGACCAATGAACAACATCATGATAAATGGAGAAAAGATTTGAAGTTGTCAAGGATTTCATTTTATTTGGATCCACAATCAACAGCCATGGAAGCAGCAATCAAGAAATCAAAAGACCCATTGCATTGGGCAAATCTGCTGCCAAGGACCTCTTCAAAGTGTTGAAGAGCAAAGATGTCACCCTGAAGACTAAGGTGTGCCTGACCCAAGCCGTGGTATTTTCAATCACATCATATGCATGTGAAAGCTGGACAAAGAATAAGGAAGACCGAAGAATAGTTGACAACTTTGAATTGTGGTGTTGGTGAATAATATCGAATATATCGTGGCCTGCCAAAAGAACGAACAAATCTGTCTTGGAAGAAGTGCAACCAGAATGTTCCTTACAGGCAAGGACAGCGAGACTGCGTCTTACATGCTTTGGACATGTTGTCAGTAGGGATCAGTCCCTGGAAAAGGACAACATGTTTGGCAGAGTACAGGGTCAGCAGAAAAGAGGAAGACCCTCAACGAGGTGGACCGACGCAGTGGCTGCAACAACGAGTCCAAGCATAACAACAATTATAAGGATGGCGCAGGGCCGGGCAGTGTTTTGTTGTGTTTTGCATAGGGTAGCTGTGAGTCAGAACCGACTCTAGGGCACCTAACAACACGGTAGTTCTATTTCTAGTTTTTTAAGGAAGCACCAAATTGATTTCCAAAGTAGCTGTACCGTTTTACATTCCCACCAGCAGTGTATAAGTGTTCCAGTCTCTCCCCAACTTCTCCAACATTTATTATTTTGTGTTTTTTGGATTAATGCCAACCTTGCTGGAGAGAGATGGAATCTCGTTGTAGTTTTGATTTGCATTTCTCTAATGGCTAATGATCGTCAGCATTTCTTCATGTATCTGCAAGCCACCTGAATGTCTTCTTTAGTGAAGTGTCTGTTCATTTCCTTTGCCCACTTTTTAATTGGGTTACTTGTCTTTTTGTAGTTGAGTTTTTGCAGTATCATGTAAATTTGAGATATCAGATGCTGATGAGAAATGACATAGCTAAAAACTTTTTCCCAGTCTGTAGGTAATCTTTCTACTCTTTTGGTGAAGTTTTTGCATGAGATAAGTGTTTGATTTTTAGGACCTCCCGGTTATCTAGTTTCGCCTCTGCATCATTAGTAATATTTTGTATACTGCTTATGCCATGTATTAGGGATCCTAGTGTTGTCCCTATTTTTTCTTCCATGATTTTTATCATTTTAGATTTTATATTTAGGTCTTTGATCCATTTTCAGTTCCTTTTTGTGCATGGTGTGAGGTATGGGTCTTGTTCCATTTTTTTGCAGATGGATATCCAGTTATGCCAGCACCATTTGCTAAAAAGATGTCTTTTCCCCATTTAACTGACTTTGGGCCTTTGTCAAATATCAGCTGCTCATCCGTGAATGGATTTATGCCTGGATTCTCAATTCTGTTCCATTGGTCTATGTATCTGTTGTACCAGCACCAGGCTGTTTTGACTACTGTGGCGGTATAATAGGTTCTCAAATCGGGAACAGTGAGGCCTCCTACTTTATTCTTCTTTTTCAGTTCTGCTTTACTTATCCGGGGTCTCTCTCCCTTCCATATAAAGTTGGTGATTTGTTACTCCATCTCATTAAAAAATGTCACTGGAATTTGGATTGGAATTGCATTGTATCTATAGATCGGTTTTGGTAGAATAGGCATTTTTACATTGTTGAGTCTTCCTATCCGTGAGCAAGGTATGTTTTTCCACATATGTATGTCTCTTTTGGTTTCTTGCAGTAGTGTCTTGTAGTTTTCTGTGTATAGGTCTTTTACATCTCTGGTAAGATTTATTCTGAAGTATTTTGTCTTCTTGGGGGCTACTGTAAATGGTATTGATTTGGTGATTTCCTCTTTGATGTTCTTTTTGTTGGCTTAGAGGAATCCAACTGATTTTTGTATGTTTATCTTGTATCCTGATATTCTGCTGAACTCTTCTGTTAGCTTCAGTGGTTTTCTGGAGGATTCTTTAGGGTTTTCTGTGTATAAGATCATGTCATCTGCAAATAGAGATACTTTTACTTCTTCCTTACCAATCTTGATGCCCTTTATTTCTTTATTTAGCCTAATTGCTCTGGCTAGGACCTCCAGCACAATGTTGAATAAAAGTAGTGATAAAGGGCACCCTTGTCTGGCTCCTGTTTTCAAGGGGAATGCTTTCAGACCCTCTCTATTTAAAATGATGTTGGCTGTTGGCTTTGTATAAGTGCCCTTTATTATGTTGAGGAATTTCCCTTCTATTTCTATTTTGCTGAGAGTTTTTATCATGAATGGGTGTTGAACTTTGTCAAATGCCTTTTCTGCATCAGTTGGTAAGATTATGTGGTTCTTGTCTTTTGTTTTATTTATATAATGGCTTACACTGATTATTTTTCTAATGTTGAACCATCCCTGTACCTGGTATGAATCCCACTTGGTCATGGTGAATTATTTTTTTGATATGTTGTTGAATTCTATTGGCTAGAATTTTGTTGAAGATTTTTGCATCCAATTTCATGAGGGATCCCAAATCATGAGGGATATAGGTCTGTAATTTTCTTTACCTGTTTTTGGTATCAGGGATATGCTGGCTTCATAGAATGAGTTTGGGGGTATTCCATCCTTTTCTATGCTCTGAAATACCTTTAGCAGTAGTGATGTTACTTTTCTGAAAGTTTGGTGGAACTCGGCAGTGAAGCCATCCTGGCCAGGATTTTTTGTTGTTGTTGGGAGTTTTTTGATTACCTTTTCAAGCTCTCTCTTTTTTTTTTATGGGTCTATTTAGTTGTTCTAACTCTGTTTGTGTTAGTTTAGGTAGGTAGTGTGTTTCTAGGAATTCATCCATTTCTTCTACACAAAACCCAGTGCTGTCAAGTCGATTCTGACTCATAGCGACCATTTCTTCTAGGTTTTCAAATTTGTTAGAGTAAAATCTTTCATAGTAATCCGATATGATCTTTTAATTTCAGTTGGGTCTGTTGTGATATTACCCATCTCATTTCTTATTCAGGTTATTTGTTTCCTCTCCTGTTTTTCTTTTGTCAGTCTGGCCAATGGTTTACCAATTTTGTTAATTTTTTCAAAGAACCAGCTTTTGGTCTTGTTAATTCTTTGAATTGTTTTTCTGTTCTCTAATTCATTTAATTCTGCACTAATTTTTATTATTTGTTTTCTCCTTGTCCCTGAGGGTTTCTTTTGTTGCTGTCTTTCTATTTGTTCAAGTTGTAGGGGTAATTCTTTGATTTTGGCCCTTTCTTCTTTTTGTACGTATGTACTTACTGGTATAAATTGACCACTGATCACTGCTTTTGCTGTGTCCTGAAGGATCTGATACGAAGTGTTTTCATTCTCATTGGATTCTATGAATTTCTTTTTTCCATCCTTAATGTCTTCTATAATCCAGTCTATTTTGAGCAGGGTGTTGTTCAGTTTCCAAGTGACTGATTTCTTTTCCCTGCTTTTTCCGTTATTGATTTCTACATTTATGGCCTCATGGTCAGAGAAGATGCTTTGTAATATTTCAATGTTTTGGATTCTGCTAAGGCTTGCTTTATGACCTAATATGTGGTCTATTCTAGAGAATTCTCCATGTGTCCTAGAAAAGAAAGCGTACTTGGCTGCTGTTGGGTGGAATGTTCTGTATATGCCTATAAGGTCGAGTTGGTTGATTGTGGCATTTATATCTTCTGTGTCTTTAATTGAGCTTCTTTCTGGATGTCCTGTCCTTCGCCAAACATGGTATGTTGAAGTCTCCTACTGTAATTGTGGAGCTGTCTATCTCACTTTTCAATGCTGTTAGAGTTTGTTTTATGTATCTTGCAGCCTTGTCATTGAGTGCATAAATGCTTAATATGGTTATATCCTCCTGGGATATTGCCTCTTTAATCAATATATAGTGTCCTTCCTTATCCTTTGTGGTGGATTTAACTTCAAATTCTATTTTGTCAGAAATTAATATTGCCAGTCCTGCTATTTTTTGATTGTTGTTTGCTTGGTATATTTTTTCCATCCTTTGAGTTTTAGTTTGTGTCTCTAAGTCTAAGGTGTGTCTCTTGTAGGCAGCATATAGACAGAACGTGTTTTTGAATCCAATCTTCCACTCTCTGTCTCTTTATTGGTGCATTTAGTCCATTTACTTCAGCATAATTATGGATCGGTATGAGTTCGACTCGATGGCACTGGGTTTTGGGTTTATGAGTTTAGTGCTGTCATTTTGATGTCTTTTTTTGTGTGCTGTTGACAGTTTCTTTTTCCCATTTAATTTTTTGTGCTGAGTAGTTTATATATTATCTTTTCCTCTTATTCGTTGTTGATTTTCTTTCTGCCCATTCTCTATTTTTTTCTTGTATTTTATTTTGATGAGTAGGATAGTTAGTCTTTTTGTGGTTACCTTAATATTTACCCCTATTTTTCTAAGTTTAAACCTAACTTTCATTTCTTTATATCGCCATATCTTCTCTCCATGTGAAAGATCTATGACTGCATTTCTTAGTCCCTCTTTATTATTTTAACGTTGTCTTCTTTTACGTAATGACATAGCTGGTTCCCTGTATTGAGCATTTTCTTTTTATCTTGATTTATTTTTGTGATTTCCCTCTCTGGACTGACATCTGATTCCCCTGTCCAGTGTTCTAGTCTTAGGTTGACACCTGATATTATTGATTTTCTAACCAAAGAACTCCCTTTATTATTTCTTGTAGCTTTAGCTTGGTTTTTACACAATCTCTAAACTTCTGTTTATCTAGAAATGTCCTAATTTCACCTTCATATTTGAGAGGCAGTTTTGCTGGTTATATGCTTCTCGCCTGGCAATTTTTTCCTTCAGTGCTTTATATAAGTCATCACATTGCCTTCTTGCCTGCTTGGTTTCTGCCAAGTAGTCCGAGCTTATTCTTATCGACTCTCCTTTGTAGGTGACTTTTCGTTTATCTCTAGCTGCTCTTAAAATTCTCTCTTTAACTTTGGCTTTGGCAAGTTTGATTATGTCTTGGTGACTTTCTTTTAAAATCTACCTTATGTGGAGTTCGATGAGCATCTTGGATTGATATTTTCTCATCTTTCACGACATCAGGGAAGTTTTCTGCCAACAAATCTTCAACAATTCTCTCTGTATTTTCTGTTATCCCTCTCTGTTCTGGTACTCCAATCACTCACATGTTATTTCTCTTGATAGAGGCCCACATGATTCCTAAAGTTTTCTTCATTTTTTAAAATTCTTTTATTTGATTTTTTTTTCAAATATATCAGTGCCAAGTTCTTTATGTTCAAGGTCACTGATTCTGCCTTCCACTTGCTTGTTTCTGCTCCTCTGACTTTCTGTTGAGTTGTCTAATTCTGTAATTTTATTGTTAATCTTCTGAATTTCTGATTGCTGTCTCTCTATGGATTCTTGCAGCTTATTAAATTTTTCATTACGCTTTTAAGAACCTTTTTAATTTCTTCAACTGTTTTATCTGTCTGCTCCTTGGCTTGTTCTGCATATTGCCTGATCTCCTTCCTTATGTCTTGAAGAGTTCTGTATATTAATCGTTTGAATTCTGCATTCAGTAATTCCAGGAAGTCACCTTCATCCAGAAGATCCTTTGATTCTCTGTTTTGAGAGCTTGTAGAAGTGATCGTGATCTGTTTCTTTATGCGGTTTGATGTTGTCTGTTGTTTCCAAGCCCTCTATAAGTTATTGTATTAGTTTATTTTTGCTTACTGTATCCTAGTTTCTTGCTTTGTTTTGTTTTGATATGCCCAAATGGGTTGCTTGGGTGAGCTAGCTTGATTATTTTTCCTTTGGGGCTCTGACGTCCTGTCACCAGATGGCTAGAGCTGTTATCAGGTATATGAGCTTATGAGTCCATTCACTTTTTTTGTGTGGATTCAGTTGAGTTGTCCAGGTAGCTTGTCATCAAGTGTGTGGTACAGGCTCCGTCCTACAGTCTTAGAGGGGCAGGGGCAATTGGTGTAAGTACTGGTATCTGGTTGCAGCAAAGGGCCACACTCTGAACAAGGCAGGGGTTTGACAACTGTACCCAAGTGTCTCTGAGGAAAGAACGTCCATGTTCCCTAGAGCATACAGGTTGGTGGGTTCTGCATATGGACCATGGGTACCCAGTGCTTTTGGTTGTAAGGACTAGGAGGTATCAGTTATCTTTTGGCCCCTGTCATAGGTGGCTTTGTGACCTGAGTGGAGCCACCAGTCCTTAGGCCCCTGATGTGTGTAGGTGAGCACCCTGTTTAATAGGCAAAGCCATGTCAAATATCAAACACCTACCTCTCCACCACACAGCTTAAACAGTCACAGTCTACCAGCAAGGGCTTATTCTCCTGGAGTAGACCCACACAGGTCCATGCAGGGGGGGAAAGTATTCAAAGTCCACAGACCATTTATGCCTGGACAGGAGTCTCTTCTTTCCTGAGCTCCCCAGGTTAGTGGAACTGGCAAATTATCTTTTCTCCTTGTTGTAAATTTATCCCTTCTCCAAGTGTGGGAGCACGGCTCAGGGTGCTCAAATGGGCCTATCTCAGGCCCAAGGAAATCAATAGCTGCTGAAGCCAGCTTGAGGAGAGGGGACACGATAAAATATACTCATGTACTTAGCTTTTGCCGAGAGTGCTATTCTTCTCTGGTTCTGGAGATGTGAGTAGGCTGTGCAGTTGGCTGTTCCTCCCTGAGAAAACTGAGGCAGAATGCCACCAGCCTGCCACAGCCACTTCTGGGACTGGTGCCTGAGGGATCCCAACGTTTCAGTTCTGGCAACTCCTCTCCATTTCTGAATGGTCTCTCTCTTCCTTGCCACTCAGTCCATTTTCTAACTTTGCCTTTGATGTTCAGGGCTCCTAGCTTGTCATAAATATAATCGTTTCACTTGATTTTTCAGGTTTTTGTTGTCAGTAGGATCACTGGAAGCATCTGGCTATTCCACCGTCTTGGCCCCGACTCTACAGGGTTTTTAATGACTGATTTTTCAGTAGTAGATCACTAGGCCTTTCCTCCAAGGTGCCTTGGATGAATGTTACCTGCCAACCTTTCAGTTAGCAGCCAAGGGGTCAACTGTTTTGCCACACAAGAACACCTTGTATACCCCTGTTGTTATTGTTAGGTGCCTTCAAGTCAGTTCTGACTCATAGTGACCCCATGTACAATAGAACAAAGCACTGCTGGGTCCTGCACCATCCTCACAATCATCGCTATGCTTGAGCCCCCTCATCTGTCATTTTGTTGTACCGTGGTGGATCGTAGGTTGCTGTGATGCTGAAAGCTATGCTGCCAGTATTTCGAATACTAACAGGATCACCCATGGTGGACAGATTTTAGCAGAGCTTCTAGATTAAGACAAACCAGTAAGAAGGACATAACAGTCTACTTCTGAAAAAATTGGCCAGTGAAAGCCTTGTGAATAACAGCAGAATATTGTCTGATTTAGTGCTGGAAGATGATCCCCTTAGTTTGGAAGGCATTCAAAATATGACTGAGGAAGAGCTATCTCCTCAAAGTAGAGTTGACCTTGATGACACAGACGGAGTAAAGCTTTCAGGACCTTCATTTGCTGATGTGGCACAATGCAAAATGAGACAAAACAGCTGTACACTTCAATTAATAATCAGAACATGAAATGTATGAAGTATGAATCTAAGAAAATTGGAAGTGAAGATTGATATCTTAGGCATTAGTGAGCTGAAATCAATTGATATTGGCCATTTTGAATTGGACAATCAATCATATGGTCTACTATGCAGGAATGACAAATTCAAGAGGGATGACATTGCATTCATCATCAAAAAGTACATCTCAGGATCTATCCTGAAGGACAAAGCTGTCAGTGATTGGATAATGTCCATATGACTGCAAACAAGACCATTGAATATGACTATTATCCAAATTTACATACCCGTCACTAATGCCAAAGATGAAGAGATTGATTTTTACCAACTTCTGCAGTCTGAAATTGATCAAACATGCCATCAAGATGCATTGATAATTACTGGTGATTGGAATGCCAAAGCTGGAAACAAAGAAGAAGGATCAGTAGTTGGAAAACATGGCTTTGGTGATAGAAACAATGCCAGAGATCATATGATAGAATTTTGCTAGACTAACGGCTTATTCATTGCAAATGCTGTTTTCAACAACATAACAATAACTATATAGGCGGACCTCTCCAGATGGTATACATAGGAATCAAATTGACTACATCTGTGGAAAGAGATGATAGAGAAGCTGAATATTGTCAGTCAGAGCAAGAACAGGGGCTGACTGAGGAAAAGACCATCAATTGCTTAATTGCTTATACACAAGTCAAGTCAAAGCTGAAGAAAGTAAAACAAGTCCATGAGCACCAAAGTATGACCTTGAGCATATCCCACCTGGATTTAGAAACCATTTCACAAATAGGTTTGATGCATTGAACACTAATAACAGAAGACCAGGCAAGCTGTGGGATGACATCAAGAACATCATACATGAAGAAGGTGAAAGGTCATTGGAAAGATCAAAATGAAAGTCAGAAGAGACTCTGAAACTTGCTCTTGAACATAGAGCAGCTAAAGGGAACGCAAGAAATGAAGAAAAAGAGCTGAACAGAAGATTTCAAAAGGCAATTCAAGAAGACAAAGTATTATAATGAAATGTGCAAAGACCTGGAGTTAGAACACCAAAAAGGAAGTACAGGCTCAGCCTTTCTCAAGCTGAAAGAACTGAAGAAAAAATTCAAGCCTCGAGTTGCAATGTTGAAGGATTCTGTGGGCAGGATGTTGGACAGTGAGGGAGGCGAGGGGGAGGGGCGGCTGGAAGGAATACACAGAGCCACTGTGCCAAGAAAAATTGGTTGACATTCAAACATTTCGTGAGGTGGCATGTGATCAATAACCAATGGTATTGAAGGAGGAGGTCCAAGCTGCACTGAAGGCATTGACAAGGAAATGGGCTCCAGGAATCAACAGAATACCAATTAAGATGTTTCAACAAATGGACGCAGCACTGGAGGTGCTCACCTGTCTATGCTAAAAAATTTGGAGGACAGCTCCCTGGCCAGTCGACCAAAGGAGATCCATATTTGTGCCCATTCCAAAGAGGGGTGTTCCAGCAGAGTGTGGAATGTGGACATTGTTGAACAATATCACTGATATCGAAGCAGGTGAAATTTTCCTGAAGATAGTTCGGGGGTGGTTGCAGCAGTACATCCACGGGGAACTGCCAGGGGTTCAGATCAGACTCAGAGGAGGGCATAGATGGAGGGATATCATCGTCGATGTCAGATGGATCTTGGCTGAAAGCAGAGTATGTCAGAAAGATGTTTACCTGTGTTTTATCGACTATGCAAGGGCATTTGACTGTGTGCATCATAACGAATTATGGATAACATTGTAAAGAATGGGAATTCCAGAACACTTAATTATGCTCATGCAGAACCAGTATCCCCTCACTCCCACCTTAATCCAGGCCCTAGTCATCACTCCTGGTCACCTAATTGCTTAAAAGAGCTAATTGCTGCTCTTTTCCCTCCTCTAACATTCTTCCACAAAATAATCTTTCTAAAAATGAGTATTTGTTACTCTTCTCCCTCCTTAAAATTCTTCCTGACTGTGCAGTGCTGTATTTAAGATATTCTTAAATACACAGACCATTTAAGGAGGTATTTAAAACCCTGCTACATTAGCCACTGTCTCTTTCTCCAATCTCATATCCCTGTTTGTCCCCAGAAATTGTAAACTCCAGATGTACACAACAGTGGACTCTTTGTGGAATGAGCTGGGCCGTTCCAAACCCCATGCCCCCTGCCCTCTCCACTTAATGCCCATCATTACCACTTTTATTGAATTCCAACGCAAACTTCACTTCCTCAGTTGCTTTCCCTGGCCTGCAGACAGAATTAATCAGTTTTCTTGGTCCTACCAGGTCACCCAGACTGACTGCCACCACAGCATTCATGGCCCTTCGGTGTTCAGCATATGGGGTGGAGCGCCTCAACGTGTGAATAAGAAAGGTCTCTGGATTTAGCGTGAGGAAGAAAGAGGAGAGAAAAGTAATCTTGGTTGAACAAGCACTTTTTCCAAATTTGGAGGTGAGGGCAGTACAAATCTTGAGAGTGTCATGCTGTGCTTAACTTTGGGGAATGTGCTCATTCAGGGAGCCTGAGTTAAACTGTGGGTGGACACTTCTTGGCCCTGAGACATTTCTAAATGGAAACAACATCCTAAGGAAGTGAGTCTGTTTGGGGACTTTCTCATGCTTTGTTTTTTTTTTCAGCCCTTAAACATCTTTGTGAATTCATGCCACAGAAACACAGGAGATAGGGAAAGCTGGAGCAAGTTGACCTATCAAGGGATGGAAACATGTGTTAGAATTCCAAGACCGGATATAAGATAGAACTCCAGAGGAACTTTATATACTGAAGATCACCCAGACTCAGAGAATTCCTCAGCTCTGCTCACTGGCATGAGCAGATCTTTTCTATATGTAGTCAAGAAGAAGCAGTATATCCAAATGGTTACGCACAAACTCTGGAGGCTGATCCATTTGGACTCAAATCCCAACTCTGTCACCTGCTGAATATGTGACCTTTGCATATACAACCTCTCCAAACCTCTGTTATTCCCTCTGTGAAATGGCGGGTTTTGTGAGGATTGAGAAAACATGTAAGACATTAAGCACAATGCCTGGAATATAGAAAGTGGTCAAAATGTTAAAAGACAGATAGAGTACTTCGGTGACAGTCATTAAATTGAATTTCTCTGCTGCTGGTTTGAAACGTCTCTAGCTAAATGCATCGCACATATATAAACAACACTATCAAAATTCCAAACCCTGGGGGTGTAGTGGTTAAGAGCCATGGCTGCTAACCAAAAGGCTGGCAGTTCTAATCCACCAGATGCTCCTTGGAAATCCCATGGGGCAGTTCTACTCTGCCTGATAGGGTCACTATGAGTCAGAATCGACTCAATGGCAAAGGGTTTATTGAAATTTCAAGACAGTAAGCCTAATCTTTTCAGTTGCAGTTTAGTTTTCCTTAGTTAATGATTTTTTTTGTGTAGAACCCTCTTGGTCATCTAAGTTTCTAATGTGCTTATTTTCCTGACATGTCAAGTGTTTGGGATATCTGTTGCTGCATAAAAAACTTCTTCACAGCTAAGCAGCTGGAAATAAAAGCAGTTTGCTTTTCATATTCTGTGAGGTTATGAGGTGGTATCAGTGGATGTACTCATATGGCAGCAAGGCCCACAGGCTCCACTCACACAGTGTCTGCTGGGATGATGGGACGATGGGCGCTCAGCTGAGGCTGTGGGTTGGAGACTTTCTGTGCCCCCCTCCCATGCCTCTCCACTGGCTTGGGCTCTCACACCAGGGCAGCTGGGTTTCAAGGTGGAGAACTGTGAGCAATGGAGGAGGAAGCTGCAGGCCTCCTCAGGCTGGCCTGAAAGCTACACAGCTCCCTTCTGCCTTTCTGCCTCATTCTGTTGGTGCTAACAAGTCAAGAGCGAACCCAGATTCAAAGGCAGGGCCAATAGCTTCCAGTTAATGAGCTCAGCTGCTAACTGAAATGTTGGAGGTTTGAGCCCACCCGAAGGCACTTTGGAAGAAAGGACTGATGATCTACTTCTGAAAAATAGCCATTAAAAGCCCTATGGGTACAGCTCTACTCTGACACACATGGGACTGACATGAGTTGGAGTCGATTTGACAGCAACTGGAATTTTACACAACATAAAGGGTGGCAAAGAATGTGTAGCCTTTTTAATTGGCTACAGCAAGCTGGCTCACATCTTTAGCTAGTACGACGACACGACTTGAGAAGATGGTAAAAAAGATAGAGTTGGTACTCTTAAGTCTAAACAGACCAGATTTCCCAGGATATGTGTCAAAGTTCTGAAGTAACAGCTAAGGGCTCCTGTCATACCCAGCACCACACAAAGTACAACGTAAAGGTTAATCAACATGTTCAGAAAATTCTGTTGCAAGGAAACTATAGGAAAATTGTTTCCAAATAATTGGCAGGTGGGGTGGTTTAAATTAATAAAAATTCTGAATTATATTCTCATAAAAATGCTGCACTACTACTTTCAAGAAAAAGCAGTCATTAGCTAACAGTATTTACTACTAAATCCTCAAATACTGCAGCAAACTTCCCTTCCATAAAAACCATAGTGAAGGGGTCTGTGGGCCCTGCCTGTGGTCCCCAAGACAGGTGAGTTTCAGTTCTTCCCACCAAGCAGGAGCTCAGGAGTCTTGGTGAGGCCATCTTTGGCTTGGTGGCCAAGGGAATCATTCCTCCCTGTGGTCCTGCTGCCTCTCCATGGCTCAGCTGGGAAGTCTACCCACTCCCCTCCTTACATGCCCCCAGACTCATGGCATCTTTCTTCCAGCCTGTGGTAGAGTCCATATGCCCTACACCCTGCTTTCAGCCAGTATCACAAATTCTTCTCTAATGACTTTCATTTTTGGTACACAAAAGCCAGAGGTTCCTAGACCATGTTTCTTTCTGGCCTGGTATTGCCCCCTGTAAGGGCAAGGGGCAACTCAAATGCCAGATCCTGCACAGATTAACGTGTCAAGAATGCCACATCTCCATGCACAACGGTTGACTCTCTCACCCTGCAGGACACCACAGGGAGCACAACTTTGTGTTATTGCCATTCCAGAAGCCCATCTGCCCCAACTCTGAGAGCATTCTGTTGGAAGACTGGATTGAGTGAACAGACCATAAAAGATGGACTTGCTATTGCTCGTTTCATGAACTATATACCAACTCAGCAGACTGGTGATGACTTGAGGTAGACTTTCAGAGGAACATGGGACATCCAGTAAAATCCAGTGGTCAGGCAAGGAAGAGAAACCAGGATGGACTCGGGTTAATAAAATCAGTGTCTAGAAAAATAATGAAGTCAAAAGGTTGGGGAAAAGCAAGAATGTGCTAATCAAAATTGGGCTCATTGCAGAACTGGCTAATGTGTTGAGGGACTCTCAAGAAAAGAAGAAGAGAAAGAAGAAGAAGAAGGCAAGCTAAACAGGCTCTGTGGTTAGTGGTTGGAGGAATTCTGCTAAATGCTGATAAATATTTTGACATGAGACAGACAGTTTGAACTAAAGTTTATTCCAAAGAGAACCTCCTTTCCCAAGGCTAGAGAGGTCAGGAGAACATAGAGAACTGTGCAGAAAGGGCTGGGACACCAATGGTCAGGACTAAAGGAAGTGTTATCTGGAAGGTCGTGATGCTGTAGTAAGCCCAGCTCGGTGGGGTGCGCACACAGTGTTGATGACTGACACAGCCAAATACAACTCAGGGAAGCTGAAGTGCTTTACCCCAGATATCTTGACTTCCACCTGACAGTGGCTTCCTGACTTGCAGTGGTGTCTCCCAGCCTTATGACTGGGAAAGTCACTGATGAAAAGGAGAAGAAAGGACTACAAGTACCACCTGAACCCTGTTTTTGGAAAGGAAACCTTTCCTTACCTGTAAAATGGTGAGAGTAGTAGTAGCATCAGAATCTGCCTAACTTCAAGGGGGATAATGTGAATCAAGATCAACACAAAGTGATTTCAGACATATGTCCACTCTCCAAACTTTGACCAATTCTGACACCAGCTGTCCCTCCCATGGCACTCTCTACTTCTCTTCTCGGTTTGATAATCCATTCCAATAGCCACACAGAACTCACAGATCGTACTTACCGTTAATTGGTTTATTAAGGAAGTAACAGGGTACAACTTGGGATAAGAATCAAAAAAAGAAGAAAAGATGAGGATGAGCAGGCTACAATTTGGAATCAGGATCAGGAAGCACATAGGCAAAGTCTCCCTTCTTCCTTGCAGGACAGCTGTCTCAGCTCCTTTCAGCCATGCAGACCTCCTCTCAGCCCCCTCAGGACAGGCTCCTCTAGGATCCCTAAGGACAGGCTCCTCTGGGATCCCTCAGGACAAGCTTCTCTGGGACCCCTCAAGACAGGCTCCCCTCAGGACAGATTCCTTTCGGCCCCCTCAGGACAGGTTTCTCTGGGACCTCTCAGGACAGACTCCTGTTTGCCTTCAGCCTCCCTACCATCAGCATCTCCACTGCTAACTGACCCAGCTCAGAGCCAGCGTAATGGTTTTGTTCAGCTCTCCTAGCTGCATTTCTAGCAGCAGGTTTCTGCCAGGCCTGTCATCACTGGCTCCGCCGCAGGGCTCCTTCTGGGCCTCTCACTGTCTTCAGTGTTGCAGTCCTTGACCTGTGCTGCAGCTGTTTTAGATTTCTTGACTTCTCTCTCTCTGCTTCTTCTTTCTTCCTTTTACTGCTGTCTGCTTCCTATCTGAAAAACCTCTGTGGTGTTGGCTGCACATATACATAAACTCGTCATCAAGTTCAAGGGATGGCACTCCCACCAGGGCCACAAACTGACCAATCCCCTCTTGGTAGACCACAGACACTTCATTTGCATATTAGGCTATAGTAACTTCATTTGCATAGCCTATTGACCAATCTCTGCAAGGTGCATACCAATCACGGGGGGGGGGCTGCAGGCCAGGGCCAGAAAAAAGTGTCAAACCAAGTTGTTTACAGCTTATCCTGGAAATGTAGCAAATCCTCTGGGGTAGAAAACTAGGGCAAAAGTAAATTCTTGAGGCTTAGGGGAAAAATATCTCAAGCTGTTTTTCCAAAGAACCAGGGCAAAAGGCCACATAAAGGAACTCATTTCACCACATTATCATTTTTGTGGATGGTAGTCAGCAATTTTGCCCATAACAAACTACTCAGGAACCAGCCTTTTTGGTACCTGAGCAGTCAGGGAGCCACAAAGACTTTATTTAATATGTAAAAAATAATAAAGTTTAGTTAATGCTCCCAACCCAAATTATAAATTTGGTAACTGTCATGGATTGAATTATGTCCCCCCCAAAATGTGTGTATCATCTTGGTTAGGCCATGATTCCCAGTATTCTGTGGTGGTCCTCCATTTCATGATCGTAATTAGATGTTAAAAGGATTAGGGTGGGATTGTAACACGCTTACCAGGTTACATCCCTGATCCAATGTAAAGGGGATATCCGTGGGGTGTAGCCTTCACCACCTTTTATCTCTCAAGAGATAAAAGAAAAGGGAAGCAAGCAGAGTGGGGGACCTCATACCACCAAGAAAGAAGCACTGGGAGCAGAGCATATCCTTTAGACCCAGAGAAGCTCCTAATCGGGGGGAAGATTGACAAAAAAGACCTTCCCTCCAGAGCAGACAGAGAGAGAAAGCCTTCTCCTGGAGCTCACAGCCTGAATTTGGGCTTCTAGCCTACTAGACTGAGAGAAAATAAATTTCTCTTTGTTAAAGCCATCCACTTGTGGTATTTCTATTCTACCATATAGTAACCTATATGTTTTTCTTCCACTTGGTGTAATTTCTATTAGAAAGATATGCACCATGACCTATATGAAAGCGATAGTCACGAATGTCACAAAGATGTAACATACACTTTAAGAATATGAGGGAATCTAGCCCAAATTTTTTTTTTTTTTTATCCCAAATGGTATTTATTAATAACTAGCTAGGAAGGGTTTTTCCACTACAGCACAGTTACTCAGTTTCTGAGGATGACGCGGGGGCTACTATGACAGGAGGGCACAGGGTCAGCCAGAAACTGATCTCAAAAAAAAAAAAAAAAAAGGTCACAATTATTACCTATGCTGGTAGTCTTGGTTCAGGTTCCTTCCTATACCTTCCTTATTCTTGTTCTTGGAGGCATGGCTGTTTTGGTTCCAGGGCTCTCCTTGGATAGCACAGTGTAGATGGCATGTTATCCAAGTGGGTGGCAGGCTACCATGTGAGTGATGTGCTATCCCTATGGGTAACTTGCTATCCACGTGAGTGGCGTCTTATCCAAGCGACTAGCATGCTACTCATGTGTGGTGTGCTACCCATGTGAGTGGCATGCTATCCGTATGAGTGGCATGTTATTCATGTGGATGGAGCAAGCACAGGACTGGAAGACTCAAGAGCTAGATGCATTTAAAAGGCCACTACTGTGGGCAGAATTCTAAGATGGCTCTCAAGATTTCTGTCCTTGGTATACATGCCTTCTCCCAGTCATTCAGTCAAACACTAGTCTAGACGCTGCTGTGCAGGGCTTTTGCAGATGTAATTAATGTCCCAAATCTATTGACTTTCACGTATAGAGGTTTTATGGGTGGCCGTGATCTGTTCCATGAGCCCCATAAATTTGTATCTAGAGATCAGAGATGAGGGAAGTCAGAGATTCGAACCAAGAGCGGGAGTCAATGCACCATGGCTGATTGAAGGTGGAGGGGGCCATAAGGCAAGGAATGTGGGTGATGTTTAGGAGCTGAGAAGGATCCCTGACTGACTACTAGCAGGGAAACAGGGGCCTCAGTCTTACAGCCACAAGGATATGAATTCTGCCAACCTTAAGAATGAGCTTGGAAGCAGATTTTTCCCAGAGCCTCCAGACAAGAGCCCACACAGGGGCCTTCAGCCTTGTGATACCCTGAGCAGAGAACTCAGCTATTTTGGCCATAATTCTGATCTACAGAAACCACGAGATCATAAATTTGTGCTCCTTTAAAGCACCAAGTCTGTGGTAATTTATTATTCAGCAACAGAAAACAAGTACCTTCATTTCTTTCTATATTTTTCTTTCTCCTATTTTGCTTACTCTTGCTCTGTATCTCTAATGCACATAAAATAAAAGGAAATCTAAAAGTGTGAAAATAATTTTATCTGTGAAGGAGTCCTGGTGGCACAGTGGTTAAAGTGCTTGGCTGCTAACAGAAAGGTCAGTGGTTCAAACCCACCAGCCGCTCCATGGAAAAGAGATATGGCAGTCTGCTTCCATTGAGAGTTATAGCCTTGGAAACCCTGTGGGGCAGTTCTACCCTGTTCTATAGGATCGCTATGAGTCCGAATCAGCTTGACAGCAACAGATCAGGTAGGCCTAAAAGAGAAGTGTCCTTTATATGTTTAGACAGAAGCAATAGGCACTTAAGGCTTTGTGTCTTAAGGAAAATCAAACAGCTTGTTGACAGCATGAAATGTAAACAGGTCATGTCCAAGGGATTTAGATAGCTCTCTGCCTTCCCACTGCACACCCTCAGCTTCTCAAAGTCAGGAAGAAAGGGCCAGGACTAGGGTGAGGAGAGTGAGGCACTCACCTTGGGCACCAAACTCAGAAATCGAGATTAATAACTTTTTAACGTAGTCTTTTTTAAAGATCAAAACTAATACCAAAAAAAAAAAAAAAAGCCAGGATGAACAAAATATGAAACTTTTAAAGACTAGATCAATCTTTAAAATCCAGATAATGGACCCTCTGGAGCACCATCTCCATACTTTGACTCACTCTGCCAAATGACACAGTAATATACTCTGTTTTTCTAATTAAAGCGGCTGTTTTTCCTTCGGCCGTTTATTGCTAATATTGGTCGTCTATTCCGAGGCGCTCATTTGAGTCAGCCAGGACTGACTGTTGATAGAGTCTGGGCAGTGGACCCTGCTGGGACCTGGTGCTCCCCACACCCACCCCCACCCCGCCGGACATTTCTGGGAAGTTCAGAGGTGGGGAGTGGTGTAGATTACAGCTGAGAAATTAGTTCAGATCATGCAAATAAACGAGAGGAATGAAGAATCAGCATGGAACTTATTTCCTCAACCTTAAGCACAGCTCACATCACTGTTTCCAGAGCTTGTACTGGCATGACTTCAAAATAACTTCTCTCTGAGTTTCAGCAGAAAGTGCTTTCAGGGATGAGAGAATTGCTGTGTAATTGGGGGAAGGCACAGCCCTGTCCCTTTGAAAGCTTGGCCCTCCTTCTAACCATCTCCTTGTCACAGGGCCCTATGGGGCTGGGATACAGGGACTGCCCCCCTGCTGGCAGGCCTGTCCTGCATCTGGGTGTAGTCCCTCAGGGAGCCCGCAGTGAGTCTGGCGCCCTGAGTGGTGCAGTGTCCCAGCCATGTATCACAGAGAAGCATGGGTGTCACTCTTTTGGGGATGGGGGTCCCTTTTAAGCCTGGTCAGGGGAGGATGTCAGATGCCAGTTCCTGATATCCCTCTGATTGGAAGATGGTCTCTCTGCTTCTCAGGTGTTGGGGAGTGCCTTGGCCCTTGCTGATTTTGGGGGTATTGGGTCCATGCATGAAGGGGGAGACATTCCAGGAACAGCAGCAATTGTGGGGGAAGATAGTGGGGAGACACAGGAGGCTGTGGCAGACCAGGACCAGGGAAGGGAAGGATAGAGTGGGTATGTTGGCCTC
This sequence comes from Loxodonta africana, assembly GCF_030014295.1. Classification (NCBI taxonomy): domain Eukaryota; kingdom Metazoa; phylum Chordata; class Mammalia; order Proboscidea; family Elephantidae; genus Loxodonta; species Loxodonta africana. Next base: position 41,103,494 of record NC_087342.1, read on the forward strand.
CAGAGGGCCACCTGGCTCCTGGCAACTAACACCAGTTCCTGTCTAGTCAATTTCAACTCATGGTGGCCCATGTGTACTGCTTAGGGTTTTCAGTGGCTGAGTATTTGGAAGTAGATCTTCAGGTCTTCCTTCCAAGGCACCTCTGGGTGGACCCAAACCTCCAGCCTTTTGGTTAGCAGCCAAGCACATTAGCTGTTTGCCACCTGGGACTCCTCAAATGCCTCTTTTTCCAGCTCAAGAGATAAAAGCCCCTTTCCCCTCTACGTCTCAAGGAGGGGATGTTCCTAAACAGATCAAGGAAAACCCAGGGGAGTCAATCACAGGAAAGGCAAGCACTGGGTACTTCTGTTTATTCTCCTAGGTCTAGCATGAATGTTATTGTTTCATTAGTTGCTATCAAGGCAATTCTGACTAGGGTTTTCAAGGCTGTGACTCTTGGAAGCGAATCACCAGGTCTGTCTTCTGGGGTGCCTCTGGGTGGGTTCAAACTGCCAACCTTTTGACTAGTAGTTGAGGACTTAACCATGTGTGCCACCCAGGAACTTTTTCTATAATGAGTAAGCCTGTTTAAAAAGGAATATAAGTAATTTTCATTGCTGAGCTGCTGGAAATAGGTCTTAGCTTCTAAAGCAGAGGCTACTTTAATTTTGAAGGACCTATAACAGTAATGACTAAAAGCTTTGAATCTCTTCATAAGTTTTATGAATCTTGACACCTTCTGGGAGAACACCAACCTCACACCCTTTGCTACTGTTGCAAACAACATCCAGTGGTTCCTCAAAGGTGACTTCTCTGTAAAGAAAGGAAGAGAGACTTGAGTATCTGTCAGGGCGAACCCTTCAACACCACCACAGCCAGGTTCTCACATGGAGAGAAGATTACTTAGTCATTTAGTGCTGCTATAACAGAAATACCACAAGTGGGTGGCTTTAGCAAACAAAAATTTATTATCTCACAGTTTAGGAAGCTAGAGGTCCAAATTCAGGGTGCCAGCTCCAGAGGAAGGTTTTCTCTCTCTGTTGGCTCTGGGGGAAGGTCCTTGGCTCTTCTGAGTTTCTGTTCTTGGGCTACGTTCACATGGCTTGGCATCTCTCTTCCCCAATAATCGACTTCTCTCTCTTGCTTGCTTAATCTCTTTTGTATCTCAAAAAAGACTGACTCTCTTTTATGTCTCAAAAAAGACTGACTCAGGTTAATCCTGCCTCGTTGACATAACAAAGGCAGCCCATTCTCAAATGGGATTATAACCAAAGGCATACAGGTTAGGATTTATAACACATATTTCGAGAACACAATTCAATCCATAACAGTGACTGCCTGGATTGTAACGATGAGGAGGCGAGCACTTGGAGAACGTAGGAGTGCCCACAAAGTCAGACAGTGATGACTGGTATGAACCCAAGCTCATTGTGCCTGTGGGCACTGTCCGGTCCTTCTCATGGGCTCAGGCCTCCACAGCAGAACCAAGGGCAGCATGCCAGTGTGTGCATGTGTATGTGCGTGTGTGCATGTGTGTGCATGTGTACGTGTGTATGAGAAGACATGAGTACTTTATGAGTGAAGTCAAGTAAAACTGTACGTTCATTTCCAATATTCTAAAACTTCTCTTTGAGAAATGCGATGTTTTATTTTATGTATTTTGCTTTCTGGCCGGTGTAGGATAAAATTAAAAATGAAAGCTGGCCCTTTGCTGTTTTCCTAAAAAATGTCATTCTGGGATGCCCAGGGTCTAAATCCTATCAGCTGAGAGTTGGCTCAAAGGGAGTACAAGCGTAGAGGGCTGGGCAGCCAAGCAGTGGGGAGGGCCAAGCTCCAGCAGGGTCTCCATGACACAGTCCACAGGCGGCTCTTCTCGGCTCACAGCTCTCTCCTACTCCTTATCTCGGCCTGTGCTCAGTCCGGGGAAGTAAGGGGGAGGAATCCAGAGGGGTTAAGGGATTTACCCAAGTAATGGGACATCAGCCCAAGTTTTCAGACCCCGGGTCTCCGTACAAGGATGAGGCAGTGGTCCTCTCGTTTGGCCACAGAGGGTCCTATTGGTTGAGTGAGGACCCTGGCACTCCCTGAGTCTCGGTGCCCAGGCCTGGCAGAGCCAGGCTTCCGTTCCTGCTTCTGAAGGCTGCTTGCTACACTCCTAATCTTCCTGGTTGGACTTGGGTGAGTGGGGGAGCTGTAAAACTAGCTTCACTGACAATGTGACAATTAGGTGTTCACTTTTCCTGAGAACTAAAACTCTCTCTCAGGGCCAGCCAGTAAGCAGTTGGGGAGGTTTGCCTCCCTGGAAGTTCTACAAATGTTGAAGTACGTAACGCATGAATGTGCCATCGCACTGCCCCTTTGTTTAATGAGAAGCAGCAAAAACGAACCTCAGCTCCAAGAGTAGAATAAACCATATATTTGATCAACATAGAACGACCCTGAAACCGTCTCCAAAACAGCTTACCTCATAGGTTATTTCTGCTCCTGATTGTCAACTGCAAAGAAGAGAAGCAAATCGGAGAAGGGAAAAAGGAAACACTTCAGACTGTCCAGGAGGGTTTCTATTTTGCCTTTTTAACAGGGAAGTTTGTAAAAAAAAAAACAAACAGCAACGTGAAAATGCAACCTCAAAAACAGTGTGTGATCTAATTTTGTCATGATTGGTGCTGCAATGTGATGGGTCTTTGCTGCGTCCTGGGCCTCTGATGTGATTTTCTTTTCTCCCTGTTAGGTTTTCTGCTCTTTTGAAGTTAGGAAATGTCAGTGGTTTCTTTCAAGCATCTTTGGGCAAGGCTTTTTTTTCACAGTCAAAGCAGGAAAAGGCCATTCCGCTTATCTCGTTCACTTCCTGAAGTCCAAACAATTGCTCAGAAAACCTCATCACACCCTACGCATTCTGCTTGTTTCTCAGCCCTCTGGAAAGGAGAATTCAGAGCCATTTTGACTTTATAAAAACTTCTGGAACTGGTTTGAAAATCCTCCAAAGGCTTTGAGAAATAACTTGGAAATTCTGAAACCAAAATTGGTGTGGTTATTTCCCTCCTAAGGAAATGATTCAGAAAAATCCTTTCTTTCCTCAGAGAATTCCATCCCAAATGGCTGCCCAGCTCCCAAGGGAACTGATGGTTGATATTTTCATACACTTATTCGAATTATATACATCTGTCGATTGGAGAGGAAACCCTGGTGGCGTAGTGGTTAAATGCTACAGCTGCTAACCAAAGGGCTGGCAGTTCGAATCCGCCAGGCACTCCTTGGAAACTCTATGGGGCAGTTCTACTCTGTCCTATAGGGTCGCTATGAGTCAGAATTGACTCAACGGCACCGGGTTTGGTTTTTTGCTTTGGTAGATTGGAGGGTGCCTGCCCATTCTTGTAGCTCCCCTTGGCCTGAGAAAGTGGCTTTGAGGTTTGCATGCAATAGAAATGAAGTGTTTTGAATGAATCCTCTTGCCCTCATCAAGTAATACATGTTTAAAACTCATTTACAGACCATTAAATTCTCACTATGCAAACACACACACACAGAGCTAGGAATTCCAGTTCAAACTCCTGATCTAACTTCCCAGAAAGATTTAAAGCTCCCTGCTTCAAAAACAGTTACGGGGAAGCGGGTGGGGTGTCAATACAAATCCATTAAGTTTCCAAATACAGCGTGCCTCTTGGTTAATAATCTGGGCCCCTTCTTTCAAGATTCTTTTTATTTCCGTGTGAAAAACAGAAATGTCAGTAAAATACATTGCTAAGGACCAGGCAACACCAAGTAGGCAATGTTCAACTTTCTTTCCTATTTGACATAACAAAACACCTTAAAATGTACCTGGTATGGTCTTGGGGATCTTATCAACACTGTGGGTTTGTGTTAGTGAGCTCTTCCTGGTATTGTGAGTGCAATTAACTCTGAATGGTCCTGTCTCTGAGTAAAAGCAGTGGCTCCAACAGGCCTGTGAGGGTTGCCGGTGTTCAGGCCTTGCCACCAGGAATCTGTCGCTGTTATCACCCAGACAGTAAGTGTATTCATCCATCATCCGAGCGTTCATGTGAAAGCCCTGAGCCGACACTCATCAGGGGAGCAGGTTGGGCTGGGGCCATGGAATGAGCCAGCCTAGAGGGCGGGGCTTTTTTTTAAGTCCCATTATCAAACCACAAGATTTGTAGGCATATTTCATTGTCAGAATTAAAAATAAAATCCAGTCTCCAAAAATCATGGCACCCAATTCTTTCTATCAGACCATGAATGTTTGCTATTTTTGAACCACTTCCAGTGGCATCTTATCTATCAAGCTTCTCTGATAAATGCGTGAATCACTGAGATAACTTTTACTTATCCCTTTAAGCAGCATATTTTTATTTTTAATCTTAACCATTTTGGTTACATCTTTTTTCTCTGAAATGTATTACAAACTGCCTGGCCTTTTTAAAAACGGACGATTTTTAACACAACTGAGCCTTTCCTTGATGAGTCAGTATCATGGTGACAATTACCCATCACTGTGGTGTGTTGCAGTGTTGCCCATAGGGACACGTGAAATGCTGGTGCTGTTTGTTGCATTCACTAGAAATCCCCAGCTGCTGAGGTGTTTGAGGTCTGGAGGTACCTTTTTTATTGCTCTTGTTATTGTTGTATTCTTTGTCTTCTCCCACCAGGTTGTAGGTAATCATTTTTCTCTGGTTTCAGTAGACTTGCCTGTGATAGCTACCCTTTTCTAATTGACTACCGTCAAAGCCAATAACCAAGCTTGCCAGGATTATACGAAACTTCCAGTCCAAGAGCTGAGAAAGGCCCCCTGTAGTAACGTTCATAAATATTCTTGGTTAATGGACTTCAGGACATGAATTTTGGTCCTTTAGAAAATGTTTTTGCTTCTTTGTTTTGGGATGTAGTGGCTGACTTATACCTGATCTATAAATAAGAGAAGGCTCTTATCCCTTTCATGGGTGAATTGTTTTCTGTTCTGAATTTTTTGGCGATGCCATGTTTTTTTCACTGATAGAATGGACGCTGAATCACTGTTTGTTGGTAGTTTCTTATTATTTTAAAAAATGGGGTGCCAACTGCAAGCAGGACGTATTAATCCCGTGTTCCATGAAGCATATCCCACATGTGGGATATACTGGTGCCATGGCTCAGGAAGTGCATCACAAACTGTTTCATCCCAAAAATAACTCATTAGTTTTCCAAAAATAGACAAAAAATTCTAAATAAACATTGTGCTTGCTGCACATAATTGGTATCAGTGCGATTTAGAGCTGGCCATATCGGTACCATGTCTCATAAAGCACATCACACATGCAGGACATATTGGTCTTATGGCCCATGTAGTGCACCACAAACTGTTTTCACCCAAAAAATAACTCACTTACTTGAATATTTCCAAATGCGGTAACTGTACCTTCCCAGTAACACAAAGGAAATAGTAAACATACTTGCAAGCCCTTTTTCCCTGTACAGAAGCAAGCAAAAGACGTGAAAATATCACAAAATCACTCCTCTGGGAAGCATCCCTCATACAAATGGCTCTAACACTCAAATGTGGCATAGACCAACCTCCTTGTTTTTTAGGCATTTGCACCGGTATCCACCATGATGCCAGAACATACCAAAGTGGCTTAAATGCCTGCCAATAAACCTCCAGTAAACATAAAGCCATACAGGTCCCAGAGACCATGAAAGAGTTACTGCTGTGCGTCTTGGTTGCCTGAAGCTCCCCTTAATATCAAAAGGAAAATGCAATAATAGCATCTGGTGATCTATTCCCTGCTGTGAAAGCAAAATAGAAAATTAAGGAGCTGGAAAAATTAAGCAATGCTCTATTTTAGGCTCCTATTATTTCCTGTCACTGAAATAAAAGATTCTTTCTATATTTGCTCTTGATTTGTTTTTTTGTAAAAATTTTACTCATGAAATTATTCCTCCTAATTATGTACCTAAGCAGAAAAATAAACCTTGGTTAGTAATTCAGAGCAACTGGAAAGAAGGCCTTGGGGAAGGGACTAAAGGAGGTGGGTAGGTGTGCTCCCAAATACCTTCTCTCCTTTCTGCTTTGGTATTTGCTGAATGGGTGAGTATTTTCTCTGAGTGTATCTGCTACCAGCACTTGATTTGGGTATCTTACTTAAGTCACTGGTTCTCAACTCGGTTCAATCCTGCCTCCAGGGGATATTTGACAGTATCTGGAGACATTCTGATTGTCATGACTGAGGGTGGGGGGCTACTGGCATCTAGTGGGTAGAGGCCATAGATGCTGCTCAACATCCTACAATGCGCAGGACACACACACAACAAAGAATTATGGGGTCACAATGTCACAGGTGGAAAGACTGAGAATTCCTGAATTAAGTGATCAAAAGAATAATAGACAAAGATATGGGGAGGAAAGTGGCCTACTAGTAACCGTGAGGTGGTCATATAAACAGTGTAAGCTTAACAAAATGTTCATGCTTGGAACGAGTTTCTAAAGATGGATTTTTGAAGCTGGAGGACTATTGCTTATTGGGGTTTGATCCCACAAAATGTTACTAATCTTGTTAAGAAGCTGAGCCTGTACGGCTGAGGGGACCTGCACACTCACAGAAGTGGTAATTGTATCAGCACCTAAGAAGAGAGGGCCAGGAGGACCTCTGGTCTTAAAAAGGGACCTGAGCTTTAAAGAATTTGATTCTCAGAAGAACCCAACTAGTTAGTAACAACTGAGGAAATGCTCAAGCTCCTCGCAGTCAGGGAAATGCAGGTTAAGATAATGGGTGCCACTTTTCATCCTTCAAACAGCCACATTTTAGACATGTGCCAATAGCAACTTCTGCTCTCGGTGCTTCCATGTTCGAGTATTTCAGAGTCTGTACTCGTATATTATTTGTGTATTAAAACAATAATAATTTTCTTTAAAGAATCAAGTCCACTTCACAAATATTAAATGTCAATCAAAACTCACTACATTTATTTTGTGATCTATTGGTATTCACAACCCGCGGTCTGCAAACGCTGCTAGAGGAAGTTACTCAGGGAAACATGTATCAGAATGTAATTTAAAGGTTGGTTTGTAATAGAAAAAACTGGAAATAAAAGCTCAACTTTAATGGAGCCAATAAATAAAATGCAGCATATTTGTATGATGGAATACAAATATTCCTTGTTGTTGTTAGATGCGGTAGAGTAGGGTCCTGCTCCATCTTCATGATCTTCGGTATGTTTTAATCCACGGTATGTTGTGACTCTTGGGTCAATCCTTTTCATTGAGGGTCTCTCTCACCCTCACTAGCCCTCTAGCTTATCAACCATGATCTCCTCCTCCAGCAACTGGTCTCTCCTGATGACATATCCAAAATAAGCCTCAGAGTCTTGAGCAATATTCTGTGATCCATAGGGTTTTCACTGGCTAATTTTTGGAACTAGATTGTAGGCTTTTCTTCCTAGTCTGTCTTAGTCTGGACGCTCTGCTGAAACCAGTCCACCATGGTGACCCTGAGAATATTTGAAATACTGATGGCATCACTTTCAGCATCACCACTACATACAAGCCACCACAGTACAACACACTGACAGACAATTGGTGGAAATATTCCTCAGGGCGAGTAAATTGGTTATATCTTTCCACTTGAACAGCTCTTGAAAACAAATTGTTAAATATACAAAATAGTCCTAAACGATATATACAACATGATACCACTTACATAAATTTTAAAAATATAAAACAATCCTACATTTTGTTTGTGGAAAATGTGATAAAAATATTAAAACATAGACTCAAAGGAAATACATCAAATTAATTAGCAATGAGGGAAAGACAGGAGGTAGGAGGAGAAATAGGACCAAAAGAGGGCACAGAAGATGCTTCTATTTTATTGTTAATGTTTGGGTTGTTTTTAAAGAATATCTGAGGTGTATATGACAAAAAGTTGACATCTATTTATTCTAGACGGTGGCTGTAGTGGGTTGAATAGTGCCCCCTCCAAAAAGAAATCCATCCACCCCAAAGCCATATATGTGACCTTTTTTGTAAGCTAAGGATCTCAAGATGAGGAGATCATCCTGATTAGGGTGGGGCTTTATAAGACAAGAGAAGCCAAAACAGACATAGGCACACACAGGGAGAAGACCACGTGAAAACGAAGGCAAAGACTGGAGCAATGCAACTACAAGCCCAGGAACACCAAGGATTGCCAGAAGCTACCAGAAGTGCAGCCAGAGTGCTCCTTAGAAGCAAGGATGTCGAGACTACATCTCACATACTTTGGACACATTACCAGGAGACATCAGTTCCTGGAAAAGGACATCATGCTTGGTAAAATTGAGGGTCAGCGAAAAAGAGAAGGACCCTCAATGAGATGGATTGACACAGTGACTGCAACGATGGGCTCAAGCATAGCAACAATTGTGAGGATGGCGCAGGACCGGGCAGTGTTTCCTTCTGTTGTGCATAGGGTCGCTATGAGTCAGAACTGACTCGACAGCACCTAACAACAGCAACAACCAGAAGCTAGGAGAGAGGCGTGGATTCTCCTCAGAACTTTCAGAAGGGACCAATCCTGCAAAAACCTTGATTTTGGGTCTGGCCTCCAGAATTGTAAGAGATCAAATTTCTTTTGTTTTGAGCCTCCGCATTTGAAATAATTTGTTACAGCATTCCTGGGACACTAATGTAATGGCAGTATGAGTATCTGCGATGTTATTCTTTATACTTTATTTCATTTTCTTTTCGTTCTTCCCAAGTTAAAAGAAAATAAATAAGACTCGACGGCACACGACAACAATAACAATATGTTAAGAGAAGAACAGTAGGCATCCTAGAATAGGGTTCATAGAAAGAACACCCGTGAGTGTGTTTCCAGCATTGGATCTAGAAACTCAGGTCATCAAGCCTCTAAGGAACTATTAACTCCTATGGGGTAGGAATAGTTTATGGGGCTATCCTTGTGCTTAGGTGGAACATCTCTTTCCCCCACCCCAATAAACTATACTGCTTCCTATGTGTGCCTGTTAGGTGTCCATTTACTAAGTGCTCAACAGAAACCCTACGTTATGTGTGTTGTTATTCCCATTTTATTAGTGAGGGAACTGAAGCTCAGAAGAGCTAGCTTGACAAAGTTACAAAATAAGATAAGAGTAGAAATGCAAATCTAGATCTCTCCACCTCCAATTTGGCTCTTCAAGTAGCTTGAGACTTGTGAGGTGTATTCATTGGATGGGGTCTACCAGCAGTGAGGTCCCAGAAGAAGGTGATCTCCTAGAGAAGATTATACATTGCATTTTAGCTGATGGTCTGACTGAACATCTCCTCAGAGTCCTAAGTACTTTCTTTCTGAACCAGCTGGCACCCCAGGGGACCTCCCCAATAGAGTGACCCCCCACCCCCCAAACTCCAGCAAAACTGAAGCTGCTTTATAAAGGAATTCTACCCAGTTCACTTTTCTCATTAGGACTGGAAAGCCATCAAATTAATATAGGTTAAAAAAAAAACTCTAGAAAAATCTCAAAACCTTATGAATCTATGCATATTTTTACTCAAATAATGCCATTACAGATTTCAATTCTGCTTCCAAAATTCTGGAACTATCATCCAAAAATATGTTGACATATTTGAGAAAGAATGAAGACACCATTTAAAAATATAATAATTAGATCTGGGTTACACAGGGGCACCTAACCAGCTCTTGTCCTTCTTGGGGCTCTAAAACAAACCAAACCCACTGCCATGAAGTCTGTTCTGACTCACAACAGCCCCACAGAGTTTCCAAGGCTGTAAATCTCTATGAAAGCAGACTGCCACATCCTTCCACGTGGAGCGGCTGGTGGGTTTGAACCTCCAACCTTTCAGTTAGCAATCAAGCACTATGCCCCCAAGACTCTTTTCTTGGGTTCTAGAAGACTTCTAATTTTGATATGAGAATGTGGTCTTAAAAGCTCCCTACCTGACACTCTGGGCCCTTCCTCTCCTTGGCAGCAGTCTGGGGAGCCATGCAATCCAGATGTCATCAAAACAAGATGGCACTACCCTAGCCCCTGCTCTTTGCGGGAAGATCTCTGCCCTGGAGGGTTACCCGACTTATACTTAATGTACTGCTGCAATCACTTTTGAATTACCTTCAGCAAAATTTTACTTCTCTGTGATATTATTGATATCATTCAATAATTTTCACATTCTGTTGGATCACCTTTCTTTGGAATGGGCACATATACGGATCTCTTCCAGTCAGTTGCCTGGGTAGCTGACTTCCAAATTTTTTTGGCATAGACGAGTGAGCACCTCCAGTGCTGCATCTGTTTGTTGAAACATCCCAGTTGGTATTCTGTCAATTCCTGGAGCCTTGTTTTTTGCCAACGCCTTCAGTACAGCTTGGACTTCTTCCTTCTTTATCATCGGTTCTTGATCATATGCTACCTCCTGAAATAGTTGAATATCAACTAATTCTTTCCGGTACTGTGACTCTGTGTATTCCCTCCATCTCCTTTTGATGCTTCCTCTGTCTTTCAATATTTTGCCCATATTGAATATGCCAGTATTGCAACTCGAGCCTTGAATTTTTTCTTCAGTTCTCTCAGCTTGAGAAATGCTGAACATGTTCTTTCCTTCTGGTGTTCTAACCGTAGGCCTTTTCACATGTCATTATAATACTTTACTTTTCTTCTCGAGCTGCCCTTTGAAATCTTCTGTTCAGCTGTTGACCTCCTGAACATGAGTATTTAGGGATTCTGCTATCAAAGTTCTCCATTAATTATTCTGACCCAGTCAGTTCCCCATAGGACTGGTAAACCATTTGTAAGCAAAGGCATTAAAATCAATTTATGTACTTTTCCACTGAGATTTCACAAACATCATTTTATAGCCAAATAGTTTACCTCTCTCATCTGACTCAGAAAAGCATATTGTAATTGGAACACTTTTTGCACAATTATAAAAACAAAGCAGCTTTCATGGATTGCTTTGGGTGCCAAATGTGGTTAGGTCACTCAGATTTGAGTTCTCACTGGTACAGTTTATTTATACATATTAAAAAAAAAAAAAAGGACACGGGCTACATACTGCTACAGGGGTGTATGTGTGTATGTGTTTGTTACGGCTGAGTAGCCATGCTTGGTCTTAATAGTTCCTGGTCAAAAATGGTCTTCTACAGACCCATCTTACACAAAACCTGGAGCTACCTCGCATGTGGTGGAGCTATGACTTAAGGAAGCAGTGAAGGGCGGTGATGCAGAACCCAGGCTTTGAAGCTCCAGAGACCCATGTTCAAATCCTGACACTTACTAATGTGTGTCCTTGGGCAAGTTACTGCATGTCTCAGTTTTCTCATGTATACAATGGGCTGATATCGCCTCATGACATCATTAAGAGACTTAGTGAGATAATATATGAGAAGCTTTTACCAGGGAACTGGCAAAGAGTGACCCCAGATTGAGTGATAGCTCTTGCTGTAGTCGCATTGACCCACAGGGAATCCACAAAGGCCCTTGCCCCACAGACTAAGGAAGAATGAGGAAGACGAATGTGGCTGTGGTCTTCATGGCCACTTCCTGGAGTCCTGCTCCTAGGTCAGAAAGTGCAGAATTGCCTGTCTTGGAAGCTGATCAAGTTGACATCCAGGGATTCAGAGACCCTGTTTGGAAAAGCTCACAGGGCCTTTCCTGGAGGCAGGAGCATTAGAACCTGGGCCTTGGCAGATACAGAGGAGCAAACACTGGGGGCACAGGTGAGGAAACCCGGGTGGCAAGGAAGCCACTCACTTTTACAGAACCCAAGGTGAATCGGGGAACCGAAGTCACCTGCTTGGACTCAGTTAAATGTGTTGTGACCAGTTTTCAAGAAGGGGTAACCAGGGTATTGACAAGCTTATCTTAAAGTTAATGCAGAAGAGAGATGTCCTGAAGGGTATTCATTAAAATGTTAATGGTTATCCCTGCATGATGTATTTGGGGTGATTTTTCACACTTTATTCTACACAAAAAATAAAGCTATTTTCAACAAGGAAAAAAGAGATGGAAAGAAAGAGGAAATAGGCAGAGATCTGAGGCAGAGACCTGATTTCAAATTCCGACCCCCCACAATTATCTGTGACCTTGCATCACATAATTGCTGAGGGCTTGAATTTCCATATCTGCAAAATGGGGATAATAGCGTCTACCTCCTGGGATTATTTGAAATTTAAAGTAAATAACTTATGATATGCAAAACATCTAAAACAGTGTTTTACGTGGTAACTTTAAAAAAAAATTTTTCAAAACAACTTGTCAGGGAGAGACATTTTTCATGTAAGGTGTTGACTTTATCCTAGACTTGACCATCCCACTGAATCACAATCTACTTCCAAGGAAAAACAGAAGTGGGGAGTGTTCTACCCCACCCCCTACTGCCTCTGAAGCCCTGGCAGCCAGAGGGATGGTGCTGGCAACAGGGTCACAGTGAGAGACACAACAGTTGGCAGGGGAGGACAGTGCCCATTCATGCTTAACTATCACAGCCAACTCAGACTCAGATCCCAGAGAAGGTACCTGAATCAGACTGCAGACCCCAGCATGCATCCACCCACTCCACCCACTCACCCAGCAGAGCCACCCAGTGAAGCCCAGAGTGGCGTAGAACTTGCTCTCCATGGGCCTCCATTCTAACTTGGTGTCGTGGAGCTTTTTAATAGATCACACAGACTGTGAGGCAAAAATAGGCTGGTGCCTCTTTCTGACAGGACCCTCTGTTAGGGATGACGGCAGGAGAGCCACTGCCTGGCCTGCAGTGGGGACTCCCCCTTGGCCCGTGCAGTGTCATCTCACTGTCTTTATTTTCTCTTTTTCCCCTCACTTTCCTGTTCCTGAGGATCGATCTTCCTCCAAAAGTTGGCAGGTTAGTGAAAGACCAATCCCCACAGCTCGCTTCCCTGTCTTTTCCACGTCTAGCTTAAATGTCCCGCCCGGAGCTGGTAATCCACTCTCAGGTCATTCCTATCTTTTCTGGCAAAGCCCTGCAGGTGCTCTTGTACAAGTGCCACCCACCTCACCCTTCTTCGACTGGACCCGTGCAGGGGGCGACCTGGCTGCTCTGGGCAGCTCAGTTGCACCAGCTCCCACCTTCCTCCTCCGTGGCCTCTGTCATCTTCTTCTGTTTTAACCCTAGGCTTATCACTTATCACCACAATGAAACATCATTGCTTTATTGTGACAAGAGCCATGTTTGTAGACTTTCACCAGGGCCAACAATTTTGTAGCAGACAGAAGATTTTCTATCTAAAGCAGAGTAATGGTCTTGTTTTTTAAAAAGAAAAGAATAAATGACTTGGCCGTAAGCAGTCTCCTTCTCATTGGGAGAGGCGTTTTTCATATCTGCAATTTGTCTTTACTCGAACCACATGTGCTCACTAGCATGGCCCTTTGTTGATGTGGCCAGCAGAGAAACCCAGGGGCTGTGGCCTTCCTCCAAGCTTCCTTCTAACAGGTGCAGGCTCCAGTCAGCTCCTGAACACGTGTTCAAACACTGTCTCCTCTCAGCCCTCTGGACAATGTCTTTTCCTGCCTCCCTTACTCTCCTGCAGAGAGTGCACTACAAGGTAAAGGATAAGACAGGAGACCTTCCTTGGCCCAGTTTCTCTAAAGCGGCCCCGTAGCCTCTCTGGAAGAGTGAGGAGATTCAGAAAGCGCCTGGCTCCGAGGCCGTTCTTTCTCTCAGCTGGTGTGAAGGTCTGTGGGTCGAGTTTTGTAGAAAGTTGGTGTCTGAGGGACTCTTGTATTGATCTTATTGGCTGTGTAACCTTCAACGTCTTCGTCTGGATAATGGTGAACATGATAACTACTTTGCTGGATTGTGACGAGAAATGCTTCTGTTTCAGTCCTCCAGTGCTGTTATAACAGAAAGACCGCAAGTGGACGGCTTTAACAAACAGAAATTAATTTTCTTGTAGTTTAGGAGGCTAGAAGCCTGAATTCAGGGTGCCAGCTCTAGGGGATGGCTTTCTGTCTCTGTCAGCTCTGGAATAAGATCCTTGTCTCTTCTGGGCTTCTGCTCCTGAGCAAATCTTCATGTGTCTTGGCATCTTTCTTCCCCCATCTCTGCTTCCCTTGCTTGCTTATTTAATCTCTTTTATATCTCAAAAGAGATTGATTTAAGACACACCCTATACTAATCCTGTCTCATTAACATAACAAAGACAGCCCATTCCCAAATGGGATTATAACCGCTGGCATAGAAGTTAGGATTTACCACACATATTTTTGGAGGACACAATTCAATCCTTACAACTTCAAATAAAACAGGCACTAGGGCAGCGTGCCTGCTGAGCCAGGAGGACCACAGAGACTGATACCAGATGTAGAACAAAATTAGCATGTACCAGGCTGTGTTCAAGATAGCATGCGTGGCTACAGTCTGGCTGCGTTTTTCCTGGTTTGAGTATAGGAACCTGCCAACTCTTGTTTTCTCCTATTCTCCCACTGACTCCAAAAGTGGTGTAGTTTGATCAAGCCTCTTCGTTTTTGTTATTATCCAATCACCATCCTTTCAGGCTTGCCCCTATCACTGACTTGCTCCTCTCCAAAGGTCCCAGGATACCACATCGATCTCTTTCAGCTGTCATTAAGGAGGTCCAGCCCATAACCTCACCTTCTCAGACTGGTCCCTGTTAACCCAGGTCTCCTGCACTCCCGCCCTCTCCAGTCAGGGCCATAACTCAGGTACTTCAACTCCCTAAACAATGGGGAGCCCAGCGAGTCTGGCCAGTCACAGCCCTGGGTGGAGAAAAAGGCCTGGTCCTGACCCAGCAGGACTGAGCTGGGACGGTCTTGACTGCTAATGTCCAAAGTTTGTCACCTCTAATGCTACAAGAACACTTCTATACACTCCCACTGCCAGTGCTGTCTCCTGGCCCACTCTTGTCACTGCAGTGCCTGTCGCATCCTGGCTAGTCTCTGTCCATATAGCTCTCTGTAGGGGCTCTCTCCCAGACATCCACCTCGGTGCTTTATCCAGACTGAACTGACATGTCAGGCTACCCCAGTTGTGCGGGAGCTGCTATCCTTGCACCTTAATGCTTCTGTGAGCTTCCTCCTAAGCAACTGGGAAGTGGGGAATCTCCTGAGGAATGGTGTTTTATAAATCAAAGAATAACAACGAGCATACTTTAAGCATTTGGTGATTTACATAGTTTGGCATCAGAGCCTGGTCAGGAGCAGCAGTGGTGAGCCCGTGCCCCTAGTGAATGGCAACACTGCCCCCTAGTGGCCAACCTGAGCTAGGATTTGGATAGTGAAGGCAGCTATGGGTTTCCATACAGTGTAGGGAGGGGTCCTCCCACTAATTTCATAACCGGTTCCCTTGAGGCAATTCCAATTCATGGCGATCCCATGCACATCAGGGTAGAACTGTGCTCCATGGGGTTTTCAATGGCTGATATTTTGAGGTGGATCGCTAGGCCTTTCTTCCAAGGCACCTCTGGGTGGACTTGAAATTTCAACCTTTCTGTTAGCAGCTAAGTGTGTTAACTGCTTGCACTACCCAGGGCCTCGACTAATTCCAGAGAAACCGCAACTGAGCAATGTAAAGAATTCCCCAGGAAGTATTAAGGCCAGAAAGAAGCACGGTAGAAAAATCAAACAAAAATCTCTTTTTTTAGGAGTTTGAATTTTTTTTTTCTCCCTTTTGGCTCTCAGATAAGTAGCCATATTTCTGAATAGTTTGGAGTTCACAAAAGAAACTCAGCCTTTTCTGGTATTTTATAGTGTTGTTTCTCACAAATGAAATACTTAAACCATTGCATTCTCTACTACTGAGGGTTTCTGTTGATCAAAAATGCTCAAGATACTTCCTAAATGGAAAGGTTGGCTTGTGCCTCTTTCTCATTAAACAAAAATGCCATACTGTGTATGTATTAGTTTTTATGTGTAATTATCAGCCTGTGTTACTTTATATATAAACTCAGAATTTAGGTTCTCTGTGAGCCAGAGAGCTGTGCTCACCCACATGCCACGGCCTGGGAGAAGGGCACACTGGGAGTTTAACATATAATCCAGTTTGATGGACTCTATCATTAACAGGACATTTCATTAAAGTTAAACCACTTGCTATAAATATCTCCAGTCTGGACTGAGGAAAACGTTGTTGCATACTTGGAAATTGTGGTGAAGTATTGTAGCCCATGAAAGCATATTCCTTTTGGTGTTTTCCATTCTTTATCCAGGTAATCTCAGAGTCTCAACTCTCTCTAATCCTCCACAAACTGAAAGAACCATAGTGCTCCCAATTCTACCACATTACTGTGTGGGAAAGACTCATAAGATGGGTATTTAGAAAGTCTTTGAACTTCTTCCAAGGGAACAACTTTATGAAAGTTACCTTTAATGAAGTAGAAAAAATATATATTTAGATATTTTGATACTTTGCTTGAAAGTAAGAAGTGCTCTAATATTATATGTCAAATCTGTTCCTAAATAAATTGATGTAGACTTCAAGGAAATGTGGAAATGGCTGTAATTTTTATCTTCAGGAGTCTAAGTGCTTAGAAAATAGAAGTATCAGTCTAAAGAAAGGGATGTTTTTTGATGGAACTCTAAGCATCATAGAAAAATAAAATCCAAACAAACAAAAATGGGAATATACCCAGGTCCAAGTTGCACTATGTAAACTGTCCACTGTTTCACCTCAGATCCCGATGAATGCTGGCAAGAGGACCTTCATGGGACGAGAAAGATCGGTGGTTGTCACTGGACAGGGAGACCCAGGAAACTTTCATCCCTGAGCGCTGGGGGCCTTCCAAGTAAGTGGAGGAGGGCCTCCTTCACAGAGACCGTGTCTTCCTCTGGCAGTAAGGCTGCCTTCTTTGATGACTGTGACTGTCACATCTTCTGCCTGTGAACTCTAAAGAAACTCACATCACATGATTCCTGTTCATGGTGCCCCTGTGCCATGATCATCTCCAAGAAGAAAGTACTTAAGTGGATATAGTTAGTCATGACCTGGTCCGGATAGGTTTGTGACGGCCCCTGCTCTCCAACACCCAGCCCTTCCCCTCTTCTCCATTTCCACTACACTTCTTCCTGCACTTTCTCCTGCCTCTCATCCCTCAACCCCTAAAAGTACATTGAGAGTGGGTACGGGGAGGACGCCCAAGATTGTGGAGAGACCAGTGCCTGGGCTGCATCTGGAGGAAAAGCGGCAACCACACTGACCACACAGCTGCCTCTCACAACTTGGACACCCTCAAAGCCCAAGGTTCACAGCCCCAGGTTCTTGGGTCTTGGTGGCCACCTGGTCTGGCAATGCAAACATCCGTGGTTTCCAGTGGAGCCTGGGAAGAGGGAGCAACAGCAGGTTATAAGGGAACAAGACTCCGCCAGGCAAGAAGAATCCAGTGGGAAGCTCTGTGGCTTTGGCCAGGCATGAGAATGAGTTGAGATGGGAAATCATCTAAATAGAGCCTGTTTATAGCCAATTATCTGATTTCCCAGGCACTGTTGGTGTAAGAGTTAGTGACTATAGCACAGTTGTTCTAAAGTGGTCATTTTAATTATTGGCTTTTTATTTGTATTTGAAATAATTTTATTGTAGATATTGGAGAAGTATAACCCCAGACTATTGGTATTGTTGGAAGTTATCCAGAGCTCCCCATGAAAAGTTAATTTGTCTGCCTGTTTTGATGTTTGAATACTGGAATAAGATAAAACAGCCTGAAGTGATTGCCTCTGTTTCACATCTTACTCACCTTACTTCCCCAGTTTCCTACTGAGAAGTCTACACTAACTCTCACCCGTGCAAAGAATTGTACCTATAAACCTCAGTCCCAGGCTCGCTCACAGGGCTATGAAGAAGACCTGAGGCTGACAGTTACAGGAGCAGTCTTCTTGGGAAGGCTGTGCATTTCCAGTGAGTTAGGCTCAGTAGAAAACCTGAGTAATAAGCTGAGGGATGTCCCTCAGTACAAAACCCGTTGCCCTCTTTCCCATCTTTGTAGTTGTTACCCCAGGTTCTATGTTCCTGACAATCTTGCTGTTTCCTGTTCCTTCTCTTAGTGATGAGGCGTCCAACATTGGCCACCCATAAGAAAGACCTGAAGAGGTTTTCAAAGGCCTGGGGCCTGGGCTGTACCCAGACCATTTGGATCAGAATCTCTGGGGATGGCCAGGCAGCAGGGTTGGTTAAGGAAGAAAAAAAAAAAAAGGTCCCTAGTTAATTCTGAGGTGGAATGTTTACAGAAAGCACCAGGGCTAGCGGGACTACCATGCTGGTGACTGGAGCCGTAAAACGTTTGAAAGGAAATAACAGATCAAAAATTCTTTGACTGCTGACAGTGAGTAGCTGTCCTCTGAGAAGGTTCTAAAGCCAAACAAAGCACGGAACAAATAAATGCACGAAAACCAAAACTGAGAGCCGAGTCTTGCAAACCCCTTTTTCACCCACATACTTTCTTTCCTATTCCAGACTCAGAAATTTTCATCTTTCTTCCTCAGTCCTCATTAAAAATTGCTCTCAATTTATGAATTTAATTAATTTACTCAAAAGAGTAAATTAGAAGCGCTGGTGGTGCAGTGGTTAATGCATTCAGATGCTAACTGAAAGGTCAGCGGTTTGAACCTGCTCCATGGGAGAAAGATGTGGCAGTCTGCTTCCATAAAGATTACAGCCTTGGAAACCCTATAGGGCAGCTCTACTCTGTCCTATAGGGTCGCTATGAGTCAGAATCAACTCAATGGCAATGGGTTGGATTTGGTTTTGGAAAGAGTAAATTACCAATGATAACCAAAGTGATCCTTTTTCCTGGAATTTTCTCACTTGATCCCTTCTCCCCACACCTCCAACACACACACACACACACACACACACACATTCATGCTTGCGTACACAAGCATGCACACACACACGCATGAACACACCACAGGTGCACGCACACTCATCTACATATAGAAGCACACGCACACACACACACAGATTAAAGCAGCTGGCTTCTCTCCACATTCGTCAGTGTTCTGTGCATCTCCATCTTCCTTCACATCTGAAGTGTTCATTTCTTTTTTCCTTTTAAAAACTTTCTACTAACTACTGCGCTTCTTGTGTTTCCTCTTTCCTTACGATTACTATCTCTCAGGGTCCCTCTCCTGCACTTTTCCTAAATATAAGTCTACAAGTCCTGTTCACTGTAGAGAATTTTACTTTTAAAAATACAGGGAAATAGACATAGTCTAGAAATAATAAGCACAGGGAAAAGCCCAGAGAGTCAGGAAATACAGAAGATTCTTTTTTCCATGGACCTGGTTTCCTGGCTGCCTTTTCCAGATCAAGGACCTTCTCCTGCTTCTGGCCTCTACTTGTGGTTTCCCAGTGAATGGCCTGGGAACCCAAAAGCTTCAGGTCTTTCATTTTTTTCTGAAGGTAAAACATACACCTCAGCCCACCCCACCCTTCCCTACCACTCCGCTTTAAGTTCCCATGAGAATCCTGTGTCACTAACGTCCCCTTTTTGCATCCCTGCTGACAGGTGTGTTTCCAGGATGCATTCCCACTGGGCTTTAAGCATAAAGTCAAAGACTAACTCTACCAGGGACAGAGAGCATTCCAGCATCAACTAGGAGGGAGAGGAGAACTGAGTGATGCGGGGCCATTCCCATGTACTCCAGAGGATATGAGAGGATAAACTGGAGTCCTTCCTTCTTGCAAGCCCCAAATGGGCCAAGTTTGTGGAGGGGAACACCTCATAACAGCATAACTTTCAACAGTTACTAATTAAGCATGTGACAAAGCCATTTATTAAATCTGATGGAAATGATTAAGGGCTCAACAGTTTAAAAGAACAAAGTACTTGGAAAATGTTGAGTAGTTGACTATTAATGTCAAAATATGACCCTATGTGCCAACAGTCTGTCACAAATGGAGATTACTAATACATCTGCAAGGCCCTTTAAGAACAGTTGTTCCAAGAAATTGAGAACATAGGGCCCCCCTGGAAAATCCACTGCACTAGGAAGCTCAACTCTATCCCCAAATCTGCCAGAAGTAACTTAGGTCAGCCATTAAGCCACTGCAAGTCTCAGATCTTTATCTGTAAACTAGGAATAATAACATCTTTACCCTAAAAAAAAAAAAAGGGTTGGTAAATCCCTTGAAAACATTTTAACATACTGCTTAGCAGCAATATTAGCAAGACAATAAGCAAATGAAAAGGTGCTCAACATTATTATTCATCAGAGAAATGCTAATTTAATCCACACTAGATAACACTATAACCAAACCAAAAAAACCAAACCCAGTGCCCTCGAGTCAATTCCGACTCATAGCCACCCTATAGGACAGAGTAGAACTGCCCCATAGAGTTTCCAAGGAGCGCCCGGCAGATTCGAACTGCCTAACTTTTGGTTAGAAGCTGTAGCACTTAACCACTACAAACTATACTCCCGCTAAAATGACTAAAGTTAAAAAACTGACTATAGCAAGTGTTAGAGGATATAGAACAACTGGAACTCTTACACTTGACTGGGAGAAATGCAAAACGGTCCAGCCACTTCGGAAAACAGTGTGACTGTATGTTAAATATGTACTTATAAGATGTCCCGCAATCCCCACTCCTAGGTATTTAAGCAAGATAAATGAGTACATAGGTCCGAAAAAAGACTCCAACGGCAATATTCATAGCAGCATCACTCAGATCATCAAGAACTGGAAGGAACCCAAGTACACATCAATTGATAAATAAATAAAGTATAGAATATCCATACAATGGGAAACTACTTAGTACGAGAAAAAAAAGAAAATATTAACACAGCAACAACATGAATGGATCTCAAACACATTCTGCTAAGTGAAGGAACTCAAATGCAAAAGATCACATAGATTCCATTTACATGAAAGTCTAGGAAAGACAGAACTATAGTGACATAAAAATAATCAATATACTGACTGCTCTGACAAAGATCACAATATAGGGTTCCGGACAGAGCTGGAGAAAAACGTAGAACAAAATTCTAGCTCGCAAAAAGAGACCAGACTTACTGGCCTGACAACAGCTGTAGAAACTCCTAGAGTATGGACCCTGGACACCTTTTAGCTCAGTAATGAAGTCACTCCTGAGGTTCACCTTTCAGCCAAAGATTAGACAGGCCCATAAAACAAAACGAGACTAAATGGGCACAGCAGCCCAGGATCAAGGACTAGAAGGCAGGAGGAGGCAGAAAAGCTGTTAATAGGGAACCCAAGGTCCAGGAGGGGAGAATGTTGATACGTCATGGGGTTGGTAACCAATGTCACAACACAAAAAGCGTACTAAACGTTTAGTGAGAAGCTAGTTTGTTCTGTAAGCCTTCATCTAAAGTACAATTTTTTTTAAAAAGTGAGAGAAAAAAGAGTAAATAAATAATAAATAGTTAAGAGGCACTGGGAGTCAGAAGGGCATCGACTTCAAATGGACACAGGGACATTTTCCGGGTGATGGAAATATTCTATATATTGATTGTGGTGATGGTTGCTGTATAAAATTACCAAAATCCATCAAACTGTACACTTAAAATGGCAGAAATTATATCATATGTAAATAATGCCCCGATAAAGCTAGAAAGAAGACAGAAGGATTAATGCTTTTTTTTTTTCTCTCTCTCTATTTTATTTTGACCCCAGACATTGCTCTCCAAAGTGGGATGTAGAATGTTTTCTTAATAGATTTTATTATGCCATTGACTTGGATGTGCCCTGAAACCATGGTCCCCAAACTCCCGCCCTGGTATGCTGCTGGCCTTCAAAGCATTTGATTTATTCGGGAAACTTCTTCACTTTTGGTTTAGTCCAGTTCTGCTAACCTCACCTGTATTGTGTGTTATCTTTCCTTTCACTTAAAATAGATCTTATCTACTATCTAATCAGTGAATACCCCTCTCCCTCCGTCCCTCCCCTCTCTCATAACCATCAAAGAATATTTTCTTCTCTGTTTAAAATATTTCTCAAGTTCTTATAATAGTGGTTTTATACAATATTTGTCCTTTTGCAACTGACTAATTTCACTGATCATAATGCCTTCCAGATTCCTCCATGTTATGCAATGTTTTGCAGATTCATCACTGTTCTTGATCGATGCATAGTATTCCATTGTGTGAATATAACATAATTTATTTATCCATTCATCTGTTGATGGGCACCTTGGTTGCTTCCATCTTTTTGCTATTCTAAACAGTTCTGCAATGAACATGGGTGTGCATATATCTGTTCATGTAAAGGCTGTTATTTCTCTAGGATATATTCCAAGGGGTGGGATTGCTGGATCATATGGAACTTCTATTTCTAGTTTTTTAAGCAAGCACTAAATCAATTTCCGAAGTGGTTGTACCATTTGACATTCCCACCAGCAGTGTATAAGTGTACCAATCTCTCCGCAACTTCTCCAGCATTTATTATTTTGTGTTTTTTGGATTAATGCCAGCCTTGTTGGATTGAGATGGAATCTCATTGTAGTTTTGATTTGCATTTCTCTAATGGCTAATGATCGTGAGCATTTCCTCGTGTATCTGTTAGCTACCTGAATGTCTTCATTTATGAAGTGTCTATTCATATCTTTTGTCCATTTTTTAGTTGGGTTATTTGTCTTTTTGTAGTTGAGTTTTTGCAGTATCACGTAGATTTTAGAGATCAGGCGCTGATCGGACATGTCATAGCTAAAAACTTTTTCCAAGTCTGTAGGTAATCTTTTTACTGTTTTGGTGAAGTCTTTGGATGAGCGTAGGTGTTTGATTTTTAGAAGCTCCCAGGTATCTAGTTTTCCTTCCACATTATTAGCAATGTTTTGTATACCGTTGATGCCATGTGTTAGGGCTCCTAACATTGTCCCTATTTTTTCTTCCATGATCTTTATCATTTTAGATTTTATATTTACGCCTTTGACCCATTTTGAGTTCATTTTTGTGCATGGTGGGAGGTATAGGTCTTGTTTCATTTTTTTTGCAGATGAATATCCAGTTATGCCAGCACCACTTGTAAAAAAAAGACAGTGTTTTCCCCCGTTTAATTGATTTGAGGGCTTTGTCAAATATCAACTGCTCATATGTGGATGGATTTATGTCTGTATTCTCAATTCTGTTCCCTTGGTCTATGTATCTGTTTTTGTACCAGTACCAGGCTGTTTTGACTACTGTAGTGGTGTAATAGTTTCTAAAATCAGGTAGAGTGAGGCCTCTAACTTTGTTCTTCTTTTTCAGTAATGCTTTACTTATCCAGGGCCTCTTTCCCTTCCATATG
Source organism: Loxodonta africana (assembly GCF_030014295.1). Lineage (NCBI taxonomy): Eukaryota > Metazoa > Chordata > Mammalia > Proboscidea > Elephantidae > Loxodonta > Loxodonta africana. The sequence continues at coordinate 41,126,652 of NC_087342.1, forward strand.
AAGTTGATGATTTGTTTCCCCACCTCACTAAAGAATGTCGTTGGAATTTGGATCAGAATTGCATTAAATCTATAGATTGCTTTTGGTAGAATAGACATTTTTACAATGTTAAGTCTTCCTATCCATGAGCAAGGTATATTTTTCCACTTATGTAGGTCTCTTTTGGTTTCTTGCAGAAGTATTCAGTTTCCAAACACTTGGAAACTGAACAATACCCTGCTCAAAAAAGACTGGATTACAGAAGACATTAAGGATGGAATAAAGAAATTCATAGGATCCAGTGAGAATGGAAACACTTCCTATCAGAACCTTTGGGACACAGTGAAAGCAGTGCTCAGAGGTCAATTTATATCAATAAATGCACACATCGAAAAAGAAGAAAGGGCCAAAATCAAAGAATTACCCCTATAACTCGAACAAACAGAAAGAGAGCAACAAAAGAAACCCTTAGGCACCAGAAGAAAACAAATAATAAAAATTAGAGCTGAACTAAATGAAACAGAAAACAGAAAAACAATTGAAAGAATTAACAAGACCAAAAGCTGATTCTTTGAAAAAAATCAATAAAATTGATAAGCCATTGGCCAAACTGACAAAAGAAAAACAGGAGAGGAAGCAAATAACCTGAATAAGAAATGAGATGGGCGATATTACAACAGATCCAACTAAAATTAAAAGAATCATATCAGATTACTATGAAAAATTGTACTCTAACAAATTCAAAAACCTAGAAGAAATGGATGAATTCCTAGAAACACACTACCTACCTAAACTAACACAGAGGTAAAAAAAAAAAAAAAATTGTACTCTAACAAATTCAAAAACCTAGAAGAAATGGATGAATTCCTAGAAACACACTATCTACCTAAACTAACACAGAGGTAGAACAACTAAATAGGCCCATAATAAAAGAAGAGTTTGAAAAGGTAATCAAAAACTCCCAACAGCAAAAAAAAAGCCCTGGCCTGGACGACTTCACTGCAGAGTTCTACCAAACTTTCGGAGAAGAGTTAACACAACTACTACTAAAGGTATTTCAGAGAGCATAGAAAAGGACAGAATACTCCCAAACTCATTCTATGAAGCCAGCTTATCCCTGATACAAAAAAACAGGTAAAGACACCACAAGAAAAGAAAATTACAGACCTAGATCCCTCATGAACTTAGATGCAAAAATCCTCAACAAAATTCTAGCCTATGGAATTCAACAATGTATCAAAAAAATAATTCACCATGACCAAGTGGGATTTATACCAAGTACACAGGGATGGCTCAACATTAGAAAAACAATTAATATAATGCATCACATAAATAAAACAAAAGAATCACATGATTTTATCAATTGATGCAGAAAAGGTATTTGACAAAGTTCAACACCCATTCATGATAAAAAGTCTCAGCAAAATAGGAATAGATGGAAAATTCCTCAGCATAATAAAAAGCATTTATACAAAGCCAATAGCCAACATCATCCTAAATGGAGAGAGCCTGAAAGCCTTCCCCTTGAGATCGGGAACCAGACAAGGATGCCCTTTATCAATAACTGCTCTTATTCAACATCGTGCTGGAAGTCCTAGCCAGAGCAATTAGGCTAGATAAGGAAATACAGGGCATCCAGATTGGCAAGGAAGAAGTAAAAGTATCTCTATTTGCAGATGCCATGATCTTATATACAGAAAACCCTAAGAAATCCTCCAGAAAACTACTGAAACTAATAGAAGAGTTCAGTAGATTATCAGGATGCAAGATACACATACAAAAATCAGTTGGATTCCTTTACACCAACAAAAAGAACATCAAAGAAGAAATCACCAAATCAATGCCATTTACAGTAGCCCCCAAGAAGATAAAATACTTTGGAATAAATCTTACCGGAGATGTAAAAGACTTATACAAAGGATTAATACTTTTAAATTGTGGTGTTGGTGAAGGAAATTGAATATACTACGGAATTCCAGAAGAATGAACAAATCAGTATTAGAAGAAATACAACCAGAATGGTTCTTAGAAGAGAGGGTAGTGAGATTTTGGCTCACTTGCTTTGGACAAGTCCTTAGGAAAGACCAATCCGTAGGAAAAGACATGGTGTTCGATAAGCACAGGGTCAGCAAAAATGAGGGGAAACCCTCTGTGAGATGTATTGATACAATTAGCACAACAACGGATTCAAATATAACGATGGTCATGTTGATGGTGCAGGACTGGACAATATTTTGTTCCGTTATATGTAAAATCACCCTGAGTCAGAGCCAACTCAACAGCAACTGACAAAAACAAAGTTAAAAAAAAAAATTTTAATGAGTTACCCTCCATGCAACATCCATCATAAATCCATCACAGCCTTGACCTCAGGGCAGACAGTGCTCTCACCCAGTGATACTCCCTGGTGGCCAGCGTCATTATTGTCTCCATGCTTTCTGAGGTGCTGGTTGTTTCTTTTATAGTCCAGGATGGCAGAAGCCTTCTGCTTCCAGCAGGAGAACCAAACAACTGCAGGAGCGAGGGGCCTTTTAAGGCAGAGCTCGGGGCAGAGAGGATGCTGGCAGGAGGCTTCCCCATCCCTCAAGGGCTCTCAGGGGCTGACAACTAAAGGGGCGAGAGATCCTCCCAGGAGAGAAGGCAGAAGTTGAAGGACAAGAGCAGGTCCTGCGTGAGAAAGAGGCCCACAGGAGGTGTCAAACCAAAGTGGGAAAGTGCAGTGGGAAAACCATTTGTAGGAAGCTGCATTCACCCTCACTGTATTAAAATCAGTAAAAGGCAATCAATCCACTCAAACAACCAGGTGGATTGTTGATCCCAGTAGCCAGCAACTGACCACTTCTTCCACTTTACTGACCAGTGGGTCATTAGCTGAAATGGCCTACTTGATCATTTTGGCCAGCTGGTCATTTTGTTGCTATGTAGACCTAACCACAAGAACATTGGGATGGTGTCTGTTTAGTTTGAATTACTTTAAAAGCAGAGCCTCAGACACACATTTGGATGCAGGGTGTTTACGTGAGATAGTATAGGTCTCCTGCTTCTGGAAGCACCAGAGGTGGTAGATTGTGACCATGTGCTTATTATCCTAGGACTTAGGATAAGCCACAGCACACACAAACACTTGGAGAAGGTTTTAATAGTTTTATTTTAATGATATCCAATTCCTCCAAGACAGGCCAAGGGCACACTTCCTGCCCTCATGCCTTGCACCTGCAAGAAAAGGCCCCAGATGTCGATGGAAGAAGACAGGACACACTGGGGATAATCTGATACCCGAGCCTTATTCCTGGGGTAGGTGTGCATAATACACACATGTGTAATAAGAGCTCCGGGTGATGGCTGGAGGGATAATCTGTGCTTTTTTAGTTTTTCACTGGAGACAGGGAATGATCAGCCAATTTCTGCCATATTTGAAATATCAACTAACCATGCCCAGACTGTGTATGGAGGTCAGCCAACCCTCAAGCTTTGAGGGCATGTCTTTAATTCTCAGAGAAGCTCACATCCTGCAACAAAACTCTTGTCCTCCCAAAGTAGGAGACTCAAACCCCCAGGCAGCTCACAAAAAGGAAGGAGGGAGAGAGCAGAGATCTCAGATAAGTTCTTAGTAACAAAAACCTTTTATTAACCATGGTGTTTCCCTGTATCACCCACCAAATTTCCAGGGCCTGGCTAAACATTTCGGGTAACTGTGGGGCCAGCCTATCCCCAGAGTGTATTTGACACTCCATAAAAAACCTGAACTAATTTAAACAGTTCCAGAATGGCTGACAAATATAAACAAAGCTTTAGACTAGAAGTGAAAGGAAGGAAGTAATGGAATGCTTTCATTTTGAATGAATAGATTGATTTTACAATATAGATAAATAGATATAGGAACATCTACCAAGCAAGCTCACAAACATGTTTACAATGAGCAGTTATCCAGTAAACACTGACCTAGCCTAGGAGGAAGGCTAGGCTATTCTATTTTCCACATGTGCTTCCTTGTCTTTCACTTATTACTTCGTGGCATTTCACTGTAGGTGTAAGGCAATGTGCAGGAGAACCTGGCTGGGAGGGTGTGGGTGTGGGTATATTTTTAAACAATTTTTCATCTGTTATGGATTGAATTGTGTCCCTCAAAAAAAGTATCAACTTCATTAGGCCATGATTCCCAGTATTAAGTGGTTGTACTATATTTTGTGATTATAATTTTATGTTAAAGAGGATTAGGGTGGGATTGTTTAACACCTTTACTAAGGTCACATCCCTTATCCAACGTAAAGGGAGTTTTCCTGGGGGGTGCGGTCTGTACCACCTTATATCTGACAAGACATAAAATGAAAGGGAAGCAAACAAAGAGTGGCGACCTCATACCACCAAGAAAGAAGCACTGGGAGCAGAGTGCATCCTTTGGACCTGGGGTTCCTGCACGGAGACGCTCCTAGTCCAGGGGAAGATTGAAGACAAGGACCTTCAACAGAGAGAGAAAGCCTTCCCCTGGAGCTGATGCCCTGAATTTGGTCTTCTAGCCTACTAGACTGTAAGAAAATAAATATCTCTTTGTTAAAGCCATCCACTTGTGGTATTTCTGTTATAGCAGCGCTAGATGATTAAGACACCATCCTTAAGCCAACATTACTGTACTGTGGTGTCTTACATATGAATGTTTGATCTTTTATCTTGACTTTTGTTTAAGATTTCCAAGGTTGAAACACTGTGTGTGTGTTCATAGAGAATAACACCAGTGAACACAGGCAGAAGAGTTTCTTGATGAGGCCATAAGTATCATATGGGTGCTAGCTGCCTTTATTACTACAATGACTACTGCTGCAATGACATAGCATCACAGCAGTATCTCCTTAGCAGCTCCTGGGGAAGAAGCAGCTGAAACACATCTTTAATTTTCACAGTGGAAAGAATGTCAAAGTTTCTCAAAGGGGTACTTTCACATTGTCCTGCTTGTCCCCAATGATTTGGCGCCATCCTCACCACATCAGTGCCTGCATGGTGAAGATATACCTGGGGACAGGCATTGGAGGCTGTGTAGTGTAGTGGTTCATGTGTCTTTGAGATCAGAAAGACCTGAAGGTAAATGCCAACTTGGCCACTTCCTAACTGAATGACCTTCTACAATTCACCTAGCTATAGAAAACTCAGTTTTCTTATCTGGAAAATTGGTATTACAACAGGACATACTCCCAAGGGTTGTCGTGAAGATTAAATTATATAATAAGAGTAAACTTCTTAAGGACAAGCCCAGGCACAAAGTATCTGCTCAACTAATGACGATAACTATGGACATGGTATATCAGATGATTTTCATGCACATACCCACCAATATTTGAATAATTCTTTGAAATGTTTCTATCTTGGGTCCAGTCTGCCTCTCTGGGAAGCACAATGGAACTTCATTTTAATATGGTACATGACAGCATAAAACTCAGAAATACTTATCTACCATTAATTATACCCAAGGAGTACAAACATGAAGTCGTTAATGCAATTTTGCCTGCAAGGAGATCCCAGTGTGCCATTAGAATATTGCTGGTAATTTTATTTTACACTGACAACTGGATAGCTTTCCACCTGTATCACAGACTTCCTTGGGGTTGCTGCTAAAACAGCATTTACAGGGAAATTAATAACACTAAATGCCTGTGTTAGAATGAATAGATCTCAAATCTATGACCTAAGGTTTTACCTTAAGAAATTAGGAAAAAACAGCTAACTGAACAAAAAGTAAAGAAATTAAGTAATAAAATTAAGAACAGAAATCAATGAAATAGAAAACAGTTAATTAAATAGACAAATCAATGAAATAAAGGCTGATTCTTTGTTAAGGTCAATAAAATTGGTTAGCTTCCAGTCATATGGATCAGGAAAAAAGAGACAAGACACAAATTAGTGGCACAGTGGTTAAAGCACTCAGCTGCTAACCAAATGATCAGTGGTTGGAACCCACCAGCCAATCCACAGAAGAAAGATGCAGCAGCCTGCTTCCATGAAGAGTTACAGCCTTGGAAGCCCTGTGGGGCACTTTTATTCTGTCCAATAGGGTGGCTATGAGTCAGAATTGACTTGATGTCAGTGGGTTTGGTTTCTTTGGGTTTTGTATATTAAAAGGGTCAGAGAGAAATAGTATTTTTCGAGCAAATAAGCTCAGGTGAAATGGACAATTTCCTTGAAAAACACAAACTACCAACACTAAAGAACAAATGGGTACTCTGCATAACCCTATATCTATTAATGAACTTGAATTTGTAGTTAAAATCTTTCCCACAAAGAAAACTCCAGCCAGCAGCCTAGCAGCCCCTAGTGGGGGCAGACCAAGTTTGAAGCTCTTCAAAAAGCTCTAGCCCCAGAGCATTGCCACTATTGACCTGTCTGACAGCTTCCTGAAAAATCCGCATATGCAGGGCTCGTTATTTTACTTGACTCAGAGCTCATTCAGTAGGAAAAGCCCTATCCATAGGGCATTTGTTGAAGAAAATCAACAGCTATCATTTAACATCTTAGTTGCCTGAGGCACTGTTACCAGTAGGGGTAAAACAAGAGGCTGGTTGAAAAACTTAGAAATATCTGGGAAATGAGATGTTGATAGGGGGAATAACAGGCATCTGTAAAACACTCCGCCCAACAAGAATACGCATTGTTCTCAAGTGCACATAGAACTTTCTCCAGGATAAATCATATTGTCGGGTATGGAGCCTTTCGCAGTGAAAGATTTGGCCTTTGGCCCTGGTTCTGAGAGTGGGACCACAACTGAGACCAATGAGTGAGGGCTGACCCAACCAAGAGGGATCACTGCCTAAACCTAAGCCCGTGGTGAGGCTGGTAACAGCCTAGGAAGCCAGAGGCAGAGGTGCACTGGACGGAGAGTGTGAACTCTCAGCTCTTCGAGGACAACGGGTGAGTACATCCCCTGGGGACAGGGAAACTCTGTGCTGAAGACCCTTCCCCCAGCCTTGCCCCAGAGTGGAGACATCAGCTAGGGGATAAGAGGTTGGAAAGCTCACCAGGAGGGACTGGCTCCAGAGGCAGCAGTAGAAGGCAAAGCCTGGTGAAAGCAGCAGCAGAGGCCAGGAGAAACAGAGCGGTCTGAGAGGAATGGGCCAACAACCGTGATGCACTAGGTGCTGCAGCAGCACCAGAGGCAGCTGAGACCACCAGCAGACCTGGGCAGCCACCAGGGGGCTAGGCACCCGCAAGAACCCCAGCTTACAGCGAGAGGCCCCAAGGAAGCACAGGGGGCTGGTCTGAGGCTCAGGGGGGCTGTCCAAGGCTCTGGGGGGTCCGTCCCAAGCGCTAGGGTGCCTGTTGCAAGAGTTCTGTGGCCTGTCCGAAGTGGTAGGGGGCTGTCTGATGCACAGGGGGCCTGTCCTAAGAGCTAAAAGGCCTGTCCCAAGCACTAGGGGACCTGTCCCAAGGGTTAGGGGGCCTGTCTGAAGTGGTAAGGGGGGCTGTCCAAAGCTCAGGGGGCCTGTCTGAAGTGCTGGGGGGCCTGTCTGAAGCACAGGGGGGCAGTCAGATGTGTTAGAGGGCCTTTCTGAAGCTCAGAGGGCCTGGGTACACCCTGCGAAGAAGTTGACCTCAGAGCAGTTCTGCTTCAAGAAACGTTGGTCCAGAATATCCTAAGGCTGCTGGTTGAAAGTTGGACCAGCAGTGAAGGGGGCAGAGCCAAAAGATCTGCCAGCCCCATGAGGTGAGAGTAGACCTTCATTCCTCCCATGAAACTGATTTGTTTATCTGTTGGTTGCTATCTGCCTTCCGTGTGCTAACACTGGGAGGGAGGGCCTTGTGCATTCTACCTCTGACTCTATGAACGTGAAGTTATTAGTGAACAATGAACATGTGCACCATAATAATACATTTGTATTGTTTAAATAACTGATGAGTGAGTCACAGATATGATGTGTCTATACTGTCCATGTGTTAGGCCATAAATTCTCAATAAATTTAAAAAGATTGGAATCATGCAATTATATGCTCTGAGCACAGTGGAATTAAATTAGAAATCAGTAACAGGAAAATCTGGTCACCATCATGGAAGTAACTTGGTAGTTACATAGATTCTGTTGTACAACCATATTTCAAAGTCATATCAGAACTTTTCTGGAATAACTTTTAGAGTTCCATTATGGTTTTTAAAACATCTTCAATAATGGCAGCCCTTTAAATTTAAATTTAATTTTGAATTCCAAATTTTAACTTCTGAAAGCAGAAGTTATTTGAAGCCACTTTGGTAAATAAAGTGAGTAGAGAGGCTAAACTCTACCCCTACTCTGAACACAGGGTGAGATCAAGGCATGTGAGGGTCCTAAACACTGATCATCTGTGGTGCCCGTCCTCTGCTTATTCACCCATTTGAACGGAATATCTGAGTTATATATATGTGTGTGTGCACGTGTGTGTGTCTTAACTAACCATGGTGTAACTTCTTTTTTTTTTTTTTAATAACTTTTATTAAGCTTCAAGTGAACGTTTACAAATCCAATCAGTTTGTCACATATAAGTTTACATACATCTCACTCCCTACTCCCACTTGCTCTCCCCCTCTTGAGTCAGCCCTTTCAGTCTCTCCTTTCTTGACAATTTTGCCGGCTTCCCTCTCTCTCTATCCTCCCATCCCCCCTCCAGACAAGAGTTGCCAACACAATCTCAAGTGTCCACCTATTATAATTAGCTCACTCTTCATCAGCGTCTCTCTCCCACCCGCTGACCAGTCCCTTTCATGTCTGATGAGTTGTCTTCGGGGATGGTTCCTGTCCTGTGTCAACTGAAGATCTGGGGAGCATGGCCGCCGGGATTCCTCCAGTCTCAGTCAGACCATTAAGTTTGGTCTTTTTATGAGAATTTGGGGTCTGTATCCCACTGATCTCCTGCTCCCTCAGGGGTCCTCTGTTGTGCTCCCTGTCAGGGCAGTCATCGATTGTGGCCAGGCACCAACTAGTTCTTCTGGTCTCAGGATGATGTAGGTCTCTGGTTCATGTGGCCCTTTCTGTCTCTTGGGCTCTTAGTTGTCGTGTGGCCTTGGTGTTCTTCATTTTCCTTTGCTCCAGGTGGGTTGAGACCAACTGCTGCATCTTAGATGGCCGCTTGTTAGCATTTAAGACCCCAGATGCCACATTTCAAAGTGGGATGCAGAATGATTTCATAATAGAATTATTAAATGCAACTACAATATTAGTGATTGAACACAAAAGTAGAGTATGCCATGCCATTTTAGGGAGTACTTAAAAAATAATAATAATAATTTTTATTATTTTTTTAAAGAAATGATACTGACTGCCAGGAAGGCATTTGAAAAACAGGACAGTGGCAGTTCCTGGAAGAGAAAATTCCAAGTTTGCCTGAAGTAAAGAACTGGCACACACGAGTCAGAACAGACTCAAGAGCAACTAGTTACCCTTTAGGATGGCTATTTGAGGATGATGGTCATTTAAATGTGTAACATTTAGGAATTTCTTTAATTATCCTCAATACCTCATAATCACTTTATGATTCCTATTGTTTTCAGGTAGTTATAATTATATCTATGAGGGCACTGGTTTTTTTGGGGTTCTGTTGCAATAATGGTGGCATAGTGGTTAAGTGCTACGACTGCTAACCTAAAGGTCAGCAGTTCAAATCCGCCAGGCGCTCCTTGGAAACTCTATGGGGCAGTTCTACTCTGTCCTATAGGGTCTCTGTGAGTCGGAATTGACTCGACGGCAACGGGTTTTATTGCAATAAAGGGAAATTGGCAATGGTAGGTAGGCAAGAACTGGCCTAGAACTTTGATCCTTCAGGTCGAGTTTATATGGATTAAATGAGTTTTTATTTGATCTTAATTTGGTTTTTCTCCACTATTGTGACCATAGACCATCTGTGTATAAGACAAGGAATGTGTATGTACGTATAAATCTGCACATGCAAAACATGATACACCATTTTAAAGTAAAAAATTCCATGTGCAGTATATAAGTTTTTTTTTTTTTTTTGGTCCAATCAGCCTGCTCTGTCCACCATTTATCTGTCAGTTTGTCGTACTATGATGGCTTGTGTGTTGCTGCAATGCTGGAAGCTATGCCACCGGTATTTAAAATACCAGCAGTGTCATCCATGGTATACAGGTAACAGAGGAGCTCACTGACGAAAACAGACTGGGAAGAAGGACCTGGCAATCTACTTTGGAAAAAATTGGTCAGTGAAAACCTTATGGATAGCTGTGGAACATTTTCTGACATGGTGCCAGAAGATGAGCCCCTCAGGTTGGAAGGCACTCAAAATATGACTCACAAAGAGCTAACTCCTCAAAGGAGAGTCGACCTTAATGACATGGATGGAATCAAGCTTTCAGGATCTTCATTTGCTGATGTGGCATGACTCAAAATGAGAACACCTGCAAACATCCATTAATAATTAGAATGTGGCCCCAAATTCTTGTAAAAAAAAAAAAAAAAAAAGACTTAGTGGTCTGACTGAGACTAGAATGACCCCGGAGGTCATGGTCCCCAGACCTTCTGTTAGCCCAAGACAGGAACCATTCCTAATGTTAATTCTTCAGACAGGGATTGGACTGGACTATAGGATAGGCAATGATACTGGTGAAGAATGAGCTTATTGGATCAAGTAGACATCTGAGACCATGTTGGCATCTCCTGTCTGAAGGGGAGATGAGAGGGTAGAGAGGGTCAGAAGCTGGCTGAATGGACACGAAAAGAGAGAGTGGAGGGAAGGAGTGTGTTGTCTCATTAGCAGGAGAGCAATTAGGAGTACTTAGCAAGGTGTTTATAAACTTTTGAATGAGAGTCCGACTTGATTTGTAAACTTTCACTTAAAGCACAATAAAAATAAATAAATAATTGGAACGTGAAATGTACAAAGTATGAATCAAATAAAATTGGAAGTTGTCAAACACAAAAGGGAACACTTGAATATGGATATCCTAGGCATTAGTGAGCTAAAATGGACTGCTATTGGCCATTATGAATTGGACAGTCATATGGCCTACTATAACAGGAATTACAAATTCAAGAGGAATGGGATTGTGTTCATCATCAAAAAGGACATTTCAAGATCTATCCTGAAATAGAACACTGTCAGTGATATCCATATGCCTACAAGGTAGACCAGTTAATATGACTATTACTCAGATTTATACACCAAGCACTAAAGCCAAAGATGAGGAAATCGAAGATTTTTACCAACTTCTGCAGTCTGAAATTGATCAGATATGCAATCAAGATGCATTGATAATTACTGGTGAATGGAATGTGAAAGTTGGAAACGAAGAAGGATCATGGAAAACATGGCCTTGGTGACAGAAACAACGCTGGAGATCACATGATAGAATTTTGCAAGACCAACAACTTCTTCATTGCAATACCTTTTTCAACAACATAAACAGTGACTTTTTTTATACATGTGGACCTCACTGGATGGAATACATAGGAATCAAATTGACTACATCGGTGGAAAAGGAAGATGGAGAAGCTCAATATCATCCATCAGAACAGGGCCAGAAACTGACTACGGAACAGACCATCAATTGCTCAGATGCAAACATAAGAAAATTAAAAGTCCATGAGAGCCAAACTATGACATTGAGTATATCCCACCTGAATTTAGAGACCATTTCAAGAATGGATTTGATGCACTAAACATTAATGACCAAAGATCAGACAAGTTGTGCAATGACATCAAGGACATTATACATGAAGAAAGCAAAATGTCATTAAAAAGGCAGAAAAGGAAAAAATACCAAAATGGATGTCAGAAGAGACTCTGAAACTAGCACTTGAAGGTACAGTAGCCAAAGTGAAAGGAAGAGATGATGAAGTAAAAGAGCTGAACAGAAGGCTTCAAAGGGCAGCTTGAGGAGATCAAGTAAAGTATTGTAATGAAATGTGCAAAGACCTGAGATTATAAAACCAAAAGGGAAGAACACTGTCTTAGGCTGTGTTCTCCAGAGAAGCAAAACCAGTGAAGTGTATATATATGGTACATACATATTTGTGTATAGATAGATAGATAGATAGATAGATAGATAGATAGATAGATAGATGATAGATAGATAGATAGATAGATAGATAGATAGATAGATAGATAGATAGATAGATAGATAGATGATAGATAGATAGATAGATAGATAGATAGATAGATAGATAGATAGATAGATAGATAGATAGATCTGAAGGAAATGGCTCAGGTGGTTGTAGAGGCCGGCATGTCCTAAGTCTGTGGGTCAGGCGTCAGGCTTTTCCTGGCTCTTGTAGCTGCAGAGGCTGATGAACCCAAGATTTGCAGGTCAGGCAGTAGGTCTCTGGCTCACAGGCTGCAGAGGCTGATGAACCCAACATTCAGCAGGTCAGATGGCAAGTCTTTGGTTCACAGGTTGCAGAGCCTAACAACTCCCAAAAGCAGTAGGTAACCTGCTAGCTCAAGTCCCAAGAACTGGAGGTCAAATGATGACAAGCCAGAAGCAGGATCAAGAACAAGAGCCTTGCCACACCCCCAAGGAAATTCTTTTTCAACTGATTGGCTGCTCATAGAAGATCTCATCATGGAGGGGATTACATCATTACATAACTGCCAAATTGCATCATTATATAACTGCCAAACTACATTATAACTGCCAAACCACTGAGAATCATGCCTCAAACAAAGTGACACACAACCATCACAGTCCACACTTTATTCAAATACCAGCAGAGTCACCCATGGCAGAGAGGTTTCAGCTGAGCTTCCAGACTGACACAGACTAGGAAGAAGGACCTGGCAGTCTACTTCTGAAAAAATTTATCCAGTGAAAACTTTACGAATAACAGTGGAACATTTTCTGATACAGTGCCAGAAGATGATCCCTCAGTTTGGAAGGCATTCAAAATATGACTGGGGAAGAGCTGCCTCCTCAAAGTAGAGTTGACCTTAATGACGTGGATGGAGTCAAGCTTTTGGGACCTTCATTTGCTGATGTGGCATGACTCAAAATGGGAAGAAACAGCTGCAAACATCCACTAATAATTGGAATGTGGAATGTATGAAGTATGAATCTAGGAAAATTGAAAATTGTCAAAAAATGAAATGGAAGGCATCAACATTAATATCCTAGGGATTAGTGAGCTGAAATGGACTGGTATTGGCCATTTTGAATCGAATGATCCTCTGCTGGGAATGAGAACATGATGAAGAATGACATTGCACTCATCATCAAAAAGAACATTTCAAGATCTATGCTGAAGTACAATGCTGTCAATGGTGGGATAATATCCACACACTTGCAAGGAAAAGCAGTTAATATGACTATTATTCAAATTTACACATCAACCACTAAGGCCAAAGATGAAGAAATTGAAGATTTTACCAACTTCTGCAATCTGAAATTGATTGAACATGCAACCAGGATGCATTGATAATTACTGATGATCGGAAAGCGAAAATTGGAAACAAAGAAGAAGGATGGGTAGTCAGAAAATATGGCCTTGGTGATAGAAATGATGCTGGAGATCACATGATAGAATTTTGTAAGACCAACGACTTCTTCAATGCAAATACCTTTTTTCAACAACATAAACAGTGACTGTGCACATGGACCTCACCAGGTGGAATACACAGGAATCAAATTCACTACATCTGTGGAAAGAGATGATGGAAAAACTTGGTATCATCAGTCAGAACAAGGCCAGCAGCTGACTGCAGAATAAACCATCAATTGCTCATATGCAAGTTCAAGCTGAAACTGAAGAAAATTAGAACAAGTCCACGAGAGCCAAAGTACAACCTTGAGTATATCCTACCTGAATTTAGACACCATCTCAGGAATAGATATGGCTCATTGAAGTTGGCATGGGTGAGTGGAAGTCCATGTTGCTAAGCCCATGCATAACCTCCATTCCTGCCACTGTGGCCACTTTGTTCATGAGCCTCTTAGGCAATGACAGCAGTGACTGGGGAAAGAGGATGACTAGTTTCCACAGAAAGTGTCATCCTAACCACTTGATTTTTAAAATCCTCCTCTGCCAAGGTCACCCTTTGGTGAGCATTCACATGAGACAAATATCTTCACTTCTTTGGCCCATTCAGAGAAGCTTATCCACATACCTCTTCCCCTTACCTCCTTGTCTCCAATTTTCCAATCATGTTCGTTCCAAGTCCCTGACCATTCAGTCAAACCATAGGCCACAACCCATGAATCAGTGTAGTCAACATCTGGCCATTTCTCGTTTCAAGAAAAGTGAACATCCAGGTGCACTACTTGAAATATTGACCATTGGGAGGATTTCCCTTCACCACTGTCCTTCAGGGAGATCTTAGAAAGGGGCTGTAGTGCTGCCACTGTCCACTATCAAGTGGTCCCTGCATATTGTGCAGAACCATCAATAAACCAGGCACAAGTTTTCTCTTCCTCAGTCCATGAATCATAAGGAACTCCCCATGAGGCCATAGACGTAGGCTGGAAAAGGACAGGTAATGTGACAGGAGTGGAGGCCATGAGCATTTGAGCCACTTCCTCATGAAACTTACTTTTGCCTTCAGGTCCTGCTTAGGCCCAGTCTGTTATATACCACTTCCATTTAATGATGGAGTGCTGCTGTACGTGTCCACATTTATGATTCTGTGGGTCAGACAACATCCAGTTCATGATGGGCAGCTCAGTCCACATGGTGACTTAGTGGCCCGTGGTTAAGAGTTCAGTCTCTACTAAGGCCCAGTAACACGCCAAAAGCTGTTTCTCAAAAGGAGAGTAGTTTATCTGCAGAGGATAACAGAGCTTTCCTCCAGAATCTTAAGGGTCTGCACTGTGATTCACCAATAGGGGCCTGCCAAAGGCTCTAAACAGCATCTCTGTCTGCCACTGATACTTCAAGCACCACTGGATCAGCTGAATCATATGGCCCAAATGGTAGAGTGGCTTGCACAACAGCCAGAACCTTCTGTAGAGTCTTTTCTTGTTCTGAGTCCCTCTCAAAACTAGCAGCTTTTCAAATCACTTGGTAAATAGGATGGAGTAGGCACCCAAATGAGGAATATGCAGCCTCCAAAATCCAAAGAGGCCCACAAGGCATTGTGGCTCCTTTTTAGTTGTGGCAGGGGCCAAATGCAACAACTGATCTATCACTTTAGAAGGAATATTTCTACATGCCCCACGACACTGGACCCCTAGAAATTTCACTGAGGTGGAAAGTGCCTAAGTTTTTGTCAGATTCATATCCCACCCTTAGCACCCAAATATTTTATCAATAAGTCCATGTCATTGACATTTCTTCCTTACTTGGTCCAATCAGCATAACATCATCAATGTAATGGACCAGTGTGACATCTTTTGGAAGGGAAAGGTGATAAGGTCCCTGTGGACTAAATTATGACATAGGGCTGGAGATTTGATACACCTTTGAGGTAGGACTATGAAGGTTTATTGCTGGCCTTGCCAGATAAAGGTAAATTTCTTCTGATTGTCCTTCAAAATAGGTATTGAGAAAAAGGCATTGGCCAGATCGATAGCTGCATACCAGGTACTAGGAGATGTATTAATTTGCTCAAGCAAGGAAGCTACCTCTGGAACAGCAGCTTCAGTTGGAGTCACCACTTGGTTAAGTATCCATTTGGTTTTTGCACTGGCAAAGTTGAATAGGGATGTGGTGGAAATCACCACCCCCATATCCTTCAAATCCTTAATGGTGTGGTCATCTCTGCAAACCCTCCAAGAATGTGTTATTGCTTTTGGTTTACTATTTTACTAGGTAGTGGCAATTCTAATGGCTTCCACTTAGCCTTTCCTATCATAATAGCCGTTACTCCATATGTCGTGGATCCAGTGTAGGGGTTCTGCCAGTTACTGAGTATATCTATTCCGATTATGCATTCTGGAACAGGGAAAATCACTAGAGGATGTATTCAGGGACCCACTGGACCCACTGTGAGACAGACATGAGCTAGAACTGCTTCATTAATCTGACCTCTATGTGTCCCCAATCTTACTGATGGGCCACATTTTGTTTCTCCTGGAATTAGTGTCAGTTCACAACTGGTGTCCAGCAATCCCCCCAAAATCTGAAAATTTCCTTTTCTGCAATGCACACTCACTCTCATAAAGGACTGTAGATCCCTTTGGAGAAGGCTGGAAGAAAGATGAACAGAATAAATTGTTGGAAGTGCAGAGGGGTCCTTCCTCAAGGGAACTCAGCCTCACCTTCATTCAAGGGGTTGTGGGTCTGTAAACTGGCTCAAGTGTGGGAATTGATTGAGGGGCCGTGAATCCCTATTCTGGTGATTCAAGTTGGACTGCCATTCACTTGACCTAGAATTCTTCTGCTTGTACAGATCAAGTAAATATTTTGTACATTTCCTATCTATTTCGTTCCTAAGGACCCCATGATTACCATGTCAATGCCATATGTCCACGTTAAGTCATACTATTCTGATTACTACTTTGACTCCACTGTCCATTACTGTAATCATGCCCACCTTGTCTTTATCGATTCAGTGATGCCATGTGGCCTTTACCACCACAGAATCAAATCAACCCCATTGTAGCTGTTGTTGTTAGGTGCCATCGAGTCAGTTCCAACTCATAAAGACTGAATGAAACACTGCCGGGTTCTGTGCCATCCTCACAATTGTTCTTATGCTTGAGCCCATTGTTGCGGCCTCTGTGTCAATCCATGTTGTTCAGGGTCTTCCTCTTTTTTGCTGACCCTCTACCAAGCATGATGTCCTTCTCCAGAGACTAGACCCTCCTGATAACATGTCCAAAGCATGTGAGATGAAGTCTTGCCATCCTTGCTTCTAAGGAGCATTGCAGGTGTACTTCTTCCAAGACAGATTTGTTCATTCTTCTGGCAGTCCATGGTATATTCAAAATTCTTACCCAACACCATAATTTAAAGGCATGAATTCTTTTTCTTTCTTCCTTATTCATTGTCCAGCTTTCACATGCATATGAGGCAATTGAAAACACCACGACTTGGGTCAGATGCACCTCAGTCCTTTAAGTGACATCTTTGCTTTTTAACACTTTAAAGAGGTCTTTGCAGCAGATTTGCCCCCATCAGATGTCTTAATTCAATTAGGGCAGTTTCCGCTGTCAAATCTGACTTACGTAAAATAGCAATCACAACAGTCTTCAAGGATGCTTGAATTTTTTCCTTACCTTGTGGTAAAACGTGTGTCCTCTGGATTCTCCATGCGTGAGTCTGTGAGTCTAACCTGATAAATCCACTCTAACATGCCAATTTCCCTAAGCCTTTAGATACCTTCCTCTACAGTACCCCAAGGCAGGTCTGGTACTTCAGTTTGATTTAGTGTAGGCCACCGTCTAATCCATGTTTCAGTGATCCAACAAAATAAACTATGAGGTCCTTTCCGAATCGCTTGAGCTGAAACAGTGAATGAAGAATCTGTGCCTAGTGGGCCCATATCAATAAACTCAGACTGGTCCAACTTTATGTTCCTTGCACCATTATCCCACAGTTAATAGCCATTCCCACACATATTCCCCAAATTTCTGTTTGCACATATTAGAAAAGTCAAGCCGTTTTTTTTTGGAGTTTAACATGTCTACTGCTGGGTCACACTTTGCATTTAACCTTTTGGGGCTTGCTGGGGCCCAATCTAGTTATAAGTCTAGAAGCCAAAATGGGCAGTGGGCATGTGTTCTGAGAATATTCAGCAATGTCTTGTAAGGCATCTACCTCAGGCAATGCCCAAGGCAATTACTCCTATGAAGACTCTTCAGACACGACTGAGTTAATCTCATCAGATGGGGTGGAGGGGATAATGGTTTTACTCGGGAGGGTGATTAGCAGACAAAGATGGAATAATCTCTTCAGATGGGATTGAGAGGGCTGGTTCTGTTGGCAGGAATGATTCAACAGAATTTAGGGGCTCAGTGTCCCCAGCTTCCTGATTTTCTGTCCATATATACCCATCCCATGTTTCAGGATCCCATTTTTTTCCAATCAATGCCCTAAATTTAATTTTAGACACCATTCAAGTTTGGGAATTCAGAATTCAATTGGGCTTATAATTCAGCCACTCTTAAGATAAGACTCTAGGTTTAGTTTTTGACAATATCAGCTCTGTTACTACAAGAAATAAACCTTTTTCAGGGCATGAGTGGCAACTTTGAGGTTGTTTATGCAGAACCTGAGCTCTGATTCTGCAGCTCTCATCTCATCTGTTTCTTTTATGACTTTATCTAGCAAATGTAGACCCAAGCAACCAGCTTCCTTATACTTCTAATTCTAATAAAATTGTAGAAAAGTAACAAACGTGATAACCCAGGGCCATATCTCTTACCAATATTTGACATATTGGTGGTGATATTTTGCATATTTCTATTGTTACCTCATGCCACAGATTATCAGTGCTCTCTTTATTACTGGAAGCAGGATCATCAAACTCTGTAAGAGTAATCAGTCTCAAGGACCAATTTAGAAAACTCATCCTTACCATTTTACCTCTCTAGAACCACTCTTGGTACCAAATGTCTTAGGCAGATTCTCCAGAAGCAAAACCAGTGAAGCATACATATACATAAATATAGAGAGAAATTTATCTCAAGGACATGTCTCATGAAGTTGTAGAGGCTGGCAAGCCCCAAGTCTGTGGGTCAGGTGCCAGGGCGGAGGCTTCTTCTCATTCACGTAGCTGCAGGGGTGACAAAGCCAAGATTGGTAGGTCAGATGGCAGGCCTCTGGCTCACATGCTGCACAGGCTGATGAATCCCAAGATCAGCAGGTAAGCAGCTAGCTCAAGTCCCAAGAACTGGAGGTCAAATTATGACAGCCTTGCTGGAACATCCATTTACATACTGGAGGCAGGCCACACCCAAGAAAACTCTCTTTCAACTGATTGGTTGCTTGTAGAAGATCTCATCATGAAATTGATTACATCATTATGTAACTGCCAAATTACGTCAATACATAACTGCCAAACTACATCATAACTGCCAAACTACATCATAACTGCCAAAACACAGAGAATCATGGCTCAGTCAAGTTGACACAGAGCTTAACCATCATAAACATACTTGGCATTTCTCAAGCTGAAAGAACTGAAGAAAATTTTCAAGCCTCAAGTTGCAATATTGAGGGATTCTATGAACAAAAAATTGAATGATGCAGGAAGCATCAAAAGAAAATGGAAGGAATACACAGAGTCACTCTACCAAAAAGAATTGGTTGATATTCAGCCATTTCAGTAGGTAGCATGTGATCAAGAACCAATGTTACTGAAGGAAGAAGTCCAAGCTGCACAGAAGGCATTGGTGAAACACAATGCTCCAGGAATTGACAGAATACCAACTGAGATATTTCACAAAAAGATGCAACGCTGGAAGTGCTCACTCTTCTATGTCAAGAAATTCGGAAGACAGCTACCTGGCCACCTGACTGAAAGAAATATGTGTCTATTCCAAAGAAAGGTGATCCAACCAAATGTGGAAATTATCAAACAATATCATTGATAACACAGGCAAGTAAAATTTAGCTAATGATAATTCGAAAGCTGTTGCAGCAGTACATTTACAGGGAACTGCCAGAAATTCAAGCTGGCTTTAGAAGAGGACATGAAATGAGGGATTTCATTGCTGATGCCAGATGGACATTGCCTGAAAGCAAAGAATACCAGAAAGATCTTTACCTGAGTTTTGTTGACTACACAAAGGCATCAAACTGTGTGCATCGTAACAAATTATGGATAACATAGAGAAGAATGGGAATTCCAGAACACTTACTTGTGCTTATGTGGAACTGGTACAAAGACTAAGAGACAGTCATTCAAACAGAATAAGAGGATACTGCATGGCTTAAAATCAAGAAAGGTATGTGTAGGGATTGTATCCTTTCACCATACTTCTTCAATCTGCATGCTGAGCAAATAATCTGA
Source organism: Loxodonta africana (assembly GCF_030014295.1). Lineage (NCBI taxonomy): Eukaryota > Metazoa > Chordata > Mammalia > Proboscidea > Elephantidae > Loxodonta > Loxodonta africana. The sequence goes on from NC_087342.1 coordinate 41,146,488, forward strand.
GAAACTGGGCTATATGAAGAAGAACATGGCATCAGGATTGGAGGAAGATTCATTAACAACCTGTGATATGCAGATGACACAAACTTGCTTGCTGAAAGTAAAGAGGATTTGATGCACTTTCTGATGAAAATCAAAGACTACAGCCTTCTGTATGAGTTTCACCTTAACATAAAGAGAACAAAAATCTTCACAACTGGACCAATAAGAAACATTATGATAAATGGAGAAAACATTGAAGTTGTCAAGGATTTCATTTTACTTGGATCCATAACCAAGAAATCACATGATGTATTGAACTCGGTAAATCTGTTGCAAAAGACCTCTTTTTAAAGTGTTAAAAAGCAAAGATGTCACCTTGAGGACTAAGGTGTGCCTGACCCAAGCCATAGTATTTTCATTCACCTCTTATGCGTGTGAAAGCTGGACAAAAAATAAGGAAGACAGAAGAAAATCAATGCCTTTGAATTATGGTGTTGGCGAAGAAAATTCAATATACTATGGGCTGCCAAGGGCCAGAAGAATGGGGCCTGCTGGGGATGAGGGTGTGAGTCACTATTCAGATGGACTAGGAGAATGGAGCCACCCAAAGCCAATGGAGCACAGTTGCCATGCCAGTGGGTCTGGAAGGCAGAGATGAGCTCCAGGGCCGAGGGACCTCCATCCAGAATCCAGAGAGCATGGCCAACACCCAGAGTCTGGATGGCAGGGCCATCGCCTAGGTGGTCTCAGAGAACAGAGGATTATTTTCAAGCCTTGAGAGCTAATGCAAATTTTTCTGCTGCGTTTTGTACTTGCTTAGTACCCGTTATCCCCTCTTTCCCTCCAATTTCTACCATCTGTAATGGAAAAGTCTACCTTGTGTCTGTTCCAACACTACTTTAGAAACAGGTAACTTGCAGTCTTAATTTCACAGGTTCACAGATGAAGCAGAACTTTGGTCCAGGATGGACTATGTCTAAAATCTCACCCATATTTGATTTAGATGATTTAGGAGATGAGATTTTGGGCTTGGATTTGATTTAAGACCTTTTGGATGATACGGAGGGGGCGAATGTGTTTTACGTGTGGCAAGGACATGAGTTTTTGGGGCCAAAGTGTGGAATGTCATGGATTGAATGTGTCCCTCCAAAATATGTGTCAACTTGGCTAGGCCTTGATTCCTTGTATTGTGTGGCTCTACTCATTTAGTGATCTGATGTAATTATTCTCCATTTTGTGATGTGTTGTAAATCCTAATCTCTATATGTTAATGAGGCAGGATCAGTGTGGGGTGTATCTTGAGTCACAACCTACCAAGAGGCTGTGACTCAAGTCATAGTCTTCCTCAAGTCACACCCTTTCTTGAGTCATGCCTTTTATCTTACAAGAGGCAAAAGGTGAGAGAAGTGGGAAGGGGAGGGACCTCACTACCAGCAAGAAAGAAAAGCTGGCAGTGGAGTGAGTCCTTTGGACCTGGGGTCCCTGCATTGGGACCCTCCTAGACCCAGAAGATTGATGCCAAGATACAAGGAGATCTCTAAAGAACACTAGGCCCACAGATGTTTAAAGGAGATAAGGACCTTCTCCCAGGGCTAACAGAAAAAGAAAGCCTTCCCCTGGAGCTGGCATCCTGAATTTGGACTTCCAGTTCCTAAACTGTGAGAGAATACATTTCTGTTTTTTAAAACCACCCACTTGTGATATTTCTGTCATAGCAGCACTAGATAACTAAGACAATAAATTACTGTATACAAGCTAAACAGTAAACTGTGTTTACTTCTTACTGTAAGCAAACAGATAACTTATTTTACCAAATGAACAATGCCTCCTCTTATCCTATACTTTACAGGATATTGTTTAAAAAATACAAGTCCCAGTAGATGGTCACAATAGGAACAATCATTATCTCATTTGGTTCTTTTTGTGTTGTAACATCCTAATGTTGTAAAGCACCTTAAGCAAACAATATTTGATGTTTTAAGAAGCATTTGAATGTTAGCCAAATTTGTAAGATAGCACGAAGTAGAGCTATTGAGAGCAGGAGAAAAAAAGTGAAAACTATTGTTATAAAACAGAGGGATCTGGTTTAAGGAAAGCTAGTAGAAGGTGAGCTTGGCAGAGGAGCACAGCAGCAACATCCATGAAGACCTTGGACAGCTGTGATGTACTGCACACAAGACACGCTACTATGTTAATCATGGAATGATAAGATTTGGGACAAATAGGAAGGTTTTCAATGAAAGAATTTTAAAGCAAGCTATTTTTAAAAGTAGACCATAATGTCTTTTGAAACCTTAGGAAAACATAATTTTTTTTAATGAAAATTTCAATTTTATTAAACATATGGGTGGGTTTGAAATTGCTCAGAATATTAAAATTAATTTGAAAATAATCAAAATTTAGAAAAACCTCAGGTGTTCTTCCAAGTCCTGGGCAGCATTAATACGGTATAAAAACTGCTGGTGGAATTTACAGTGAACAGGTGTGTGAAATAATTGAGGGGAAAAAAAGTTCAGACTTTAATTACCAAGAATTATGAATATTCTTGTTGGATTATTTTCTCTCAAGTTGACATATTTTTAATCATATGTATAAAGGATATATTTTAAAATTATGAATATATAGGAAAAGTAAGCTTTTACTTATTCATAATATTCTGGACTTTTGCCATTAATCAGTGATGAGACATGGAAGAAAAACAAGACAGGGTTTAAACCAAAAGGTTAAAAAAAAAGACTCTAAATACTTTTGGAAGTTTGTGGTGGCACAGTGGTTAAGAGCTCAGTCGCTAACCAAAATTCACCAGTTTGAATCCACCAGGTGCTCCTTGGAAACCCTAAGGGGCAGCTCTACTCTGTCCTGTAAGTTCTTGATGAGTCGGAATGGACTTGCTGGCAATGGGTTTTCATTCAGTAAGTCTTGCTAATAGTGTTAAAATGTTCTCATTACAAATTCAGCAAAACAAGGATTCATGCACTCATAGAGTGTCTTTGTTGAGACTTGAGGAAAAAAAGAATAAATGAACCAAATATAAGACCCAAAGACCTGTACTCAAGGAATTTACACTATGGAGGGAAGATTTTTTAGCAAAAGGTTAGAGAATAATGTGACAAGTTCTATAAGAGAAATGTATAGAAGATGCAATGAGGACATAAGGACTTTGCCCTAGGTTGGACATGAATAGGATTTGGATGTTGATCAGGTAAACAAGGTTAGTGGAAAATATTTCAGACAAAGGGAAGAGGATGTACAAAGCTTCAGAATTATGAACAAGCTTATTGTATAGGCGCTGTCAAAAGTTTTAGAGTATTAATGTAACACAACAAAAACCTAAAATATAGGAGTACCTTTAGAATCAATCAGTGGGCAAAAGCTGGAAACTTTGAGAAGAGCATTAATGGAAGCTGGAATAGCATTGATGAGTGTTTCATGAAATTCTAATCACTCTTGAGGTGGTTGTGAGTGAAGACTTGTTGTTAGCTGCCAGTGAGTTGACTCCAATTCATGGCGAGCTTACGTGCAACAGAACTAAACATTGTGAATCCTGTGTCATCCTCACAATTGCCACCGCGTTCAAGTCCATCGTTGCAGCTGTTGTGCCAATCCATCTCACCAAAGATTTCCTTCACCCTCGCTGGCCCTCTACTTCACCAAACGTGGTGTCCTTCTTCAGTGATTGATCCTTCCTGATGACATGTCCAAAGCAAGTGACTTAGACAATCCATAGGGTTGTTGTAACCCATAGAGTTTTTATTGACTAATCTTTAAAAGTAAATTATCAGCCCTTTTTTCCTAGTCTTTTGTATCTGGAAGCTCCACTGAAACCTGCTTACCATGAGTGACCCTGCTGGTATTTGAAATACTGGTGGCATAGCTACTAGTATCATAGCAATATGCAAACTACTACAGTACCACAAACTGAGAGACAGGTAGTGGGAATGAAGGCTTAAAGGAAAGTAAGTAAAATGTTATTTGAAACTGAAAGAAGGAGATCTTTGTTTTATACTGGTATGAGTATAACAACACCTTCACCTGCAATAGTGGGGAAAGTGGAAAGCTGACCTGTGTGATCTGGTTAAGGAGATTTCCAGGCAAAGTCGTAAAGTATGGTTGGTTTCTTCTTGCTGCTTATAACAAAATGTGAGAAAAGAGAGGTAAATTAAAGGAAGGACTTTTAAACAAAATGAGATAAACTAAAAGAAGGGCTTTTGAACAAAAAAGAATTTAATATTTCTAGTCTTACCAGACAACAAGTGATGCTACAATTAAGAAATGGCTTTAGGCAAAGATCAAATGAGGTCAATCTGAAGGAAACATAGTCAAACATGAAGCCAAAAGTTTAAAATTCTTTAGAGACCTCAGAAATACTCAAGACAGTGCTGCAGAAAATCATTCAGTCAAACAATAGGACTTCTAAGACATTTGAGGGTGTTGTCCCTCAACAGGTTTGGCAGAGTCCAAGGTAGACAAGCGCTTATCTCAAAGAGATTTGTGGATGTGACATGGAGTGAACCCCAATAAAATTCGCAGGAAACCTATCAAGTTTTTAAAGAAATCATATTGGAAGAAAAGTTGCCAGCTTGGACTGAAATGGACAGAGGCCACCAAGAGGAAAGAGGCCTTTGTACTCTCAAACTCCTACCAGCAGCAAGTAGGCTGAGAAACCTACACTGCTGCAAACACAGCCTAGCTTTCATGAAAAAGGGAGAATAACTCAGAAGGTAAAATCAAGAGCCCAGAGGATAGGGCCAAAAGGTGTGGTGAATCATTCCTGGGAAGGAGTAAGACTGAGTCCTAAACAAGGAACTTCCAACATTTACCCCGCTGCATTTCAGAATTCTTGTATGTGTCCCCCCTTTCCTTTTTTGGAATACGAATCTTTTTGGTGGCTATTCTATGTCTGCCCCAACATTGTATGTTAGGTGGGTATGGTGGGTGTCTTAGGCTGGGTTCTCTAGAGAAGTAGAAGCAGTAAAATGTATAAATATGTATATATAGAGAGAGAGAGATATCAAGGAAATGGCTCACGGGGTTGTAGAGGCTGTAACGTCCCAAATCCATGGGTCAGGATAGAGGCTTCTCCTGATTCATGTAGCCGCTGGGGCTGGAGAACCCCAGATGAGCAGATCAGAGAGCAGGGCTGTTGCTCACAGGCTGTGAAGATAACAAATCTCAAGATCGGCTGGCAAGACCAAGGTAAACTGCTAGCTCAAGTTCCAAGAACTAGAGTTCAGATGAACAGGAGCCAGCTGCAGGATCCAGAATGAGCAAAAGCCCCTGAACCCTGTTAGAACATCCATCCACACTTGATGCAGGTCACACACCCAAAGAAGCTCCCCTTCAAATGAATGGCTACTCACAGCAGATCCCATCATGGGGGTGATCACATACCAAATTTCTACAGGGAAGTGACCACAACATGACAGTACTGCCAAAACACAGAAAATCATGGCCCAGCCAAGCTGACACACAATCTTAGTCATCACAGTGGGGAAGGGACACATATAACATTTCTCTTCAGTTTACTTGTCTTTGGACCTAGCGGAACTGGACTTGAGGAGCTACACTTAACGGTCTCCACTAAAGAAGACTCATCCACAACTAGACTTGATTTAGAAGATGATATTTTTCAAAGACTTTATAGAAGAATCCTAATCAAAAAGGGGAAAATGCAAGACAGAATTTCAAATTTCATGCAATCCAGACTTTCTGGAGCCATTGAGGCTGGAGGAACTCCTGAAGCCTATTACTCTGAGATAACCTTTAAACCTTAAACCAGTAACATCTCCTGAAGTTTTCTTTAAACCAAACAATGTTGTTGCTGTTGTTAGGTACCTTCAAGTCAGTTCCAACTATAGAGACCTTATATACAACAGAACAAAATACTGCCTGGTGCTGCGCCATGCCCACAATCACATTGTAATGCTTGAGCACATTGTTGAAGACACTGTGTCAGTCAATCTCACTGAGGGCCTTCCTCTTTTTCATTTACCCTATACTTTACCAAGCATGATGTCCTTCTCCAGGGACTGATCTCTCCTGACAAAATGTCCAAATTATATAAGGCGTAGTCTCGTAATCCTTGCTTCTAAGGAGCATTCTGGTTGTACTTCTAAGACAGGTTTGTTTGTTCTTCTGGCAGTCCATGGTATATTCAATATTCTTGGCCAACACCACAATTCAAAGGCATCAATTCTTCTTCCATCTTTCTTATTCATTGTCCAGCTTCTACAAGCATATGATGCGATTGAAAATACCATGGCTTGGGTCAGGTGCACCTTAGTTTTCAAGGTGACATCTTTGCTTTTCAACACTTTAAAGAGGTCTTTTGCACAGATTTGCCCAATGCAATGTGTCTTTTGATTTCTTGACAGCTGCTTCTATGGGTGTTGATTGTGGATCTAAGTAAAATGAAATCCTTAACAACTTCAATTTTTTCTCCATTTATCATGATGTTACTTATTGGCCCAGTTGTGAGGGTTTTTGTTTTCTTTACATTGAGGTGCAATTCGTACTGAAGGCTGTGGTCTTTGATCTTCATCAGTGTTTCAAGTCCTCTTTACTTCCCGCAAGCAAGGCTGTGTCATCTGCATAATGCAAGTTGTTATTGAGTCTTCCACCAATCCTGATGCCTCATTCTTGTTCATATAGTCCATCTTCTCAGATTATATTTGCTCAGTATACAAATTGAATAAGTATGATGAAAGGATACAACCCTGAGGCAAACCTTTCCTAACTTTAAACCACTCAGTATCCCCTTGTTCTGTCTGAACAACTGCCTCTTGATGTATGTACAGGTTCCTCATGAGCACAGTTAAGTGTTCCGGAATTCTCATTCTTTGCAATGTTGTCCATAATTTGTTATGATCCACACAGTCGAATGCTTTTGCATAGTCAATAAAACACACGTAAACATCTTTCTGGTATTCTCTGCTTTCAACCAAGATTCCTCTGACATCAGCAATGATATCCCTGGTTCCTCGTCCTCTTCTGAATCTGGCCTGAATTTCTGGCAGTTTCCTGTCAATACACTGCTGGAACCACTTTTGCATGATCTTCAGCAAAATTTTACTTGCATGTGATATTAATGATAATGTTCAGTAATTTCTGCATTTGGTGGGATCAGCTTTCTTGGGAATAGGTATGAATATGGATCTCTTCCAGTTCGTTTGCCAGGTAGGGGTTTTCCAAATTTCTTGGCGTAAAAGAGTGAGCACTTTATTATGCTGCGGAATTTTCCGTCTATGCCTATTTTGCTGAGAGTTTTCCTCATGAATGGGCTTTGGGCTTTGTCAAATGCCTTTTCTGCATCAATTCATAAGATCATGTGGTATTTGTCTTTTCCTTTATATGGTGGATTACATTAATGGTTTTTCTAATATTAAACCAACCTTGCATAAAAAAAATTTTTTTTTTTCGTGGTGGATTATTTTTTTGATATGTCGTTGAATTCTATTGGCTAGAATTTTGCTGAGGATTTTTGCATCTGTGTTCATGAGGGATATAGGTCTGTAATTTTCTTTTTTTGTTGTATCTTTACCTGGTTTTGGTATCAGGGATATGGTGGCTTCATAGAATGAGTTAGGTAGTATTCCATCATTTTCTATGCTTTGAAATAACTTTAGTAGTAGTGGTGTTAACTCTTCTCTGAAAGTTTGGTGGAACTCTGCAGTGAAGCCGTCTGGGCCAGAGCTTTTCTTCGTTGGGAGTTTTTCGATTACCTTTTCAATCTCTTTTTTTGTTACGGGTCTATTTAGTTGTTCTACTTCTGATTGTGTTAGTTTAGGTAGGTAGTGTTTTTCCACCAATTCATCCATTTCTTCTAGGTTTATAAATTTGTTAGGGTACAATTTTTTTGTAAGAATCTGATATGATTCTTTTAATTTCAGTAGGGTCTATTGTGATATGGCCCATCTCGTTTCTTATTCAGGTTATTTGTTTCTTTTCCTGTATTTCTTTAGTCAGTCTGGCCAATGGTTTATCAATTTTGTTAATTTTTTCAAAGACCCAGCTTTTGGCTTTGTTAATTCTTTCCATTGTTTTTCTGTTAGTTCAGCTCTAATTTTTATTATTTGTTTTCTTCTGGTGCCTCATGGATTCTTTTGTTGCTCGCTTTCTATTTGTTCAAGTTGTAGGGACAGTTCTCTGCTTTTGTCTCTTTCTTCCTTATGTGTGCATTTATCGATATAAATTGACCTCTGAGCACTGCTTTCGCTGTGTCCCAGAGGTTTTGATAGGAAGTGTTTTCATTCTCATTGCATTCTATGAATTTCTTTATTCCCTCCTTAATGTCTTCTACAACCCAGTCTTTTTTCAGGAGGGTATTGTTCAGTTTCCAAGTATTTGATTTCTTTTCCCTAATTTTTCTGTTATTGATTTCTACTTTTATGGCTTTGTGGTCTGAGAAGATGCTTTGTAATATTTCGATGTTTTGGATTCTGCAAAGGTTTGTTTTATGACCTAATATGTGATCTATTCTAGAGACTGTTCCATGTGCACTAGAAAAAAAAGTATACTTTGCAGCTGTTGGGTGGAGTGTTCTGTCTAGGTCTATGAGGTCAAGTTGGTTGATTGTAGCAATTAGGTCTTCCGTGTCTCTATTGAGCTTCTTACTGGAAGTCCTGTCCTTCTCCGAAAGTGGCGTGTTGAAGTCTCCTACTATAATTATGGACATGTCTATCTCACTTTTCAGTTCTGTTAAAGTTTGTTTTTTGTATCTTGCAGCCCTGTAATTGGGTGCATAAATATTTAATATGGTTATATCTTCCTGATCTATTGTCCTTTTAATCATTATGTAGTGTCCTTGTTTATCCTTTGTGGTGGATTTAAGTCTAAAGAATATTTTGTCAGAAATTAATATTGCTACCCCTGCTCTTTTTTGCTTGTTGTTTACTTGATATATTTTTTTCCATCCTTTGAGTTTTAGTCTGTTTGAGTCTCTAAGCCTAAGGTGTGTCTCTTATAGGCAGCATATAGATGGATCACGTTACTTTATCCAGTCTGAGACTCTCTGTCTCTTTATTGGTGCATTTAGTCCATTTACATTCAGTGTAATTATAGATAAGTATGTGTTTAGTGCTGTCATTTTGATGCCTTTTTGTGTGTTGTTGACAATTTCAATTTTCCACTTATTTTGTGCTGAGACATTTTTCTTTGTAAATTGTGTGTTCCTCATTTTCATAGTAGTCGAATTTATGTTTGCTGAGTCGTTATGTTTTTCTTGGTTTTTATTTTGAGTTATGGAATTGTTATACCTCTTTGTGGTTACCTTAATATTTACCCCTTTTTTTCTAAGTAAAAGCATAACTTTTATCATCGTATATCACCTTGTTTTCCTCTCCATACCGCAGTTCTGTGCCTCCTGTATTTAGTCCCTTTTTTTGATTATTGTGATGTTTTACATAATGACTTCAATGATTCCCTGTTTTGAGCATTTTTTTCTTTCTAAAATTAATCTTAATTTGTTTTTGTGATTTCCCTATTTGAGCTGATATCAGGATGTTCTATTCTGTGACTTTGTGTTGTGTTGTGCCATGTATGTGATTGATTCACTTGTTTTTCCGAGTCTTTGTTGCAACAGGGATCTGAGGTAGCTTCTACCTAGTCAGCCATCTTGGCCCCACCTCCAAATCTATTCTTGAAGTGGTCTCTAAATTCAGGTGGGATATATTCAAGGTTGTACTTTGGGTCTTGTGGACTTGTTCTAATTTTCTTCAGTTTCAACTTGAACTTGCATATGAGCAATTGATGGTCTGTTCTGCAGCCAGCCCCTGGCCTTGTTCTGATTGATGATATTGAGCTTTTCCATCATCTCTTTCCACAGATGTAGTCAATTTGATTCCCATTTATTCCATTTGGTGAGGTCCATGTGATTATTCACTGTTTACATTGGTGAAAAAAGGTATTTGCAATGAAGAAGTTGTTGGTCTTACAAAAACCCTATCATGCGATGTCCAGCATCATTTCTATCACCAAGGCCATATTTTCCAAATACTGATCCTTCTTTGTATCCAACTTTCACATTCCAATCACCAGTAATTATCAATGCATCCTGATTGCATGTTCAATTTCAGACTGCAGAAGTTGGTAAAAATCTTCAGTTTCTTCGTCTTTGGCCTTAGTGGTTGGTGCACAAATTTGAATAATAGTCATGTTAACTGTTCTTCTTTGTAGGGGTATGGATATTACCCTATCACTGACAGTGTTATACTTCAGGATAGATCTTGAAATATTCATTTTGACAATGAATGCAATGCCATTCCTCTTCAAGTTGTCATTCCCAGCATAGTATACCATATGATTGTCTGATTCAAAAAGGCCAATACCAGTCCATTTCAGGTCATTAATGCCTACAATATTCATCTTTGTGTTTTTCTTTTCATTTTGGATGATTTCTAATTTTCCTAGACTCATTCTTCATACATTCAACGTTCCAGTTATTAATGGATGTTTGTAGCTGTTTCTTCTCATTTTGAGTCATGCCACATCAGTGGATGAAGGCCCCAAAAGCTTGAATCCATCCACATGATTAAGGTTGACTTTTCTTTGAGGAGGCAGCTCTTCCCACTCGTCTTTTGAGTGTCTTCCAACCTAGGGGGGTTCATCGTCTGGCACTATATCAGACAATGTTTTGCTGCTATTCATAAGGTTTTCACTGGCTAATTCTCTTCAAAAGTAGACTGTTGAGCCTTTCTTCCTAGTCTGACTTAGTCTGGAAGCGCACTTGAAACCTGTCTGCCATGGGTGACCCTGCTGATATCTGCATACTGGTGGCATAGCTTCCAGCATCACAGCAACATGCAAGCCCCCACAGTACAACAAACCGACAGACACATGGGGGAAACCAAACAATAAAAAAAAAAAAAAGGTTAGCTTAATTAGTAAAGAATGCCTGCCTTGAGCATTGTGCTTTTTTAAGATCTATCTATATGGGATCAAACTGACAACAGCGAATCGAAAGATTAGGTAGGAAACTTGGGGGGCAGGGAGTTTACATTAATGGTGGACAGTTCTGAAAATGAGGGTGAGAACGGTTGTACAACATTAAGAATATAATAAATGTCACTGAATCGGTGTATGTTTTGCTGTGTGTATTTTCAAAAACAACAACAATAAATAAATAAAAATTTTATTTATAGACTTCCAGAAAAAAAAAGATGATGTTGATGATGAGATTCTTGACTTTGAGTTGATGCTGTCATGGGATGAGACTCTGAGGAGCATTTGGAGTGCTTGAATGTGGTTTGCATATGAGAGGCACATGTATCATTGGGGAGCCATAGGATGGACTATGGTAGCCAGCCTTCAGAATAGTCTAGTAATTCTCACCTTCTAGTATTCTTGCCTCATGTAGTCCCCTCCCACATGGAATAGGGCATTGTGGGAATTTAGGAGTGTGACTGTTGAGGGTAGGTCATAAAAGACATTGAGGCTTCCATCTGCTCTCTCTTTGATTACTCTCTCTGAGAAGCCAGCTGTCATATCATGAGTAGCATCATGGAGCAGTTCATCTGGAAGGACTCAGGTCTCCTGCAAAGAGTCAGCATCAATTTCGCAGCTTTGCAAGTGAGCCATCTTGGAAGTGAGACCTCTAGCCTCAGTCATTGTCTTTTCTGGCACTAGTTGTCTGTGACAAAGAGAAATAACATCACAGACCTTCATTAGTGCATTCAAATTAAAAATTTTAGGAACTGTGATATCCAAAAGACCTCTCTTCTGTAAGCCTCTTCTGGTCAGAAACATGGCATTATGACCCTACTGAAGGCCTAGAAGTAGAACCTTTAGGGTAAGAGGCGTGGGAAAGTGTAGCAAACGATGTTGGAAAGTAAACCTGACCACAAGAATACATGAGAATTTTAAGGAGTTTGAAATTTTTTTTTTTATGATAAAATTTCCAAACTTTAAAGTGATATAATCAGATTTGTGTTAGAAATAAAATTGACATCAATATGGAAGACTGAAGAAGGAAGAGACTGGAGTCCAAGAGATCAAGTATGAAATCTGGCATGATCTATGACGTATGAAAGTGTAAAGCTAGTGCTCTCCAACAACAAAACTGGGGACATAGGATGCAGATGGTTACTTAAGGACGGTGTTTGCTCATCACTAGTTCAACTCTCCACAGAACATTGCAGGATCTTAGTTTTCAGAGCTATATGAACTCAGAAGGGCCTTTCCTCTTTAAGGGGCATAGAGCTTGATGCATGTGGTCCTAGAGTCTGCTAGAGCAGCAAGATTCTTCTCTGCTGTTTTGCATCTATTTCAGGGGCATACCTCACCAGACTGTTAAGAGGAACAGAAAGCATTCTTGTTTAATAGTCCTGTGATGATTCGTTAAGTCCTAGCTTTAGTTGTCACTAAAGCTAACAGCAAGGATGGGGGGGGTGGAGTAAACATGCCTGGTGGCTTTATGAGATGTGTATTTTGGAGAGAACTAGACTTCATGGCAGAAAAAGGAAAAGGAACCATGCCCATTCCCAGGGACTCATATGCTCCTCAAACAGCCAAATGAGGGGCCAGAGGCAGAAGCTGAAAAAGCTTTCTCAGGAAGCATTGTGTAAGATGCTATGGCCAAACAGTACGATTGCATCTGTAATTTAATGGAATACTCTGGTATAGAAGTTAGTTCTGAAGCACCCTAATCAAGAATAAGCTGCTATGAGTCAGATCCCATTTAATGGCACCCAACAACAAAAACAATCAAGAATATATACTCCAGGTGTTGGCAGGTGTCCATACCCATTGCTGCTGAGTTGATTTTGACTCATAGCGACCCCATAGGTTTTCCAAGGCTTTAAATCTCTGCAGAAGCAAATGCCACATCTTTCTGTCATGGAGCAGCTGGTGGGTTCAAACTGCTCAGCTTTCAGTTAGCAGTCAATCGTTTTAACCACTGTGCCACTAGGGCTTCTTGGGGTTGGTAGTTAGCCCTAAAAATTAGAATAAGAAGGCTGGTTTTTACAACATTTCCTTCTTATGCCTGCTCAACACCAGAAGAGCTTTAAATTAAGATAGAAAGACAGACAGACAGACAGGCAGATGGACGGATGGACAGACGGACGGATGGACGGATGGACTGAGGGGTGGATAGTTGCTGTTGAGTTGACTCCAACTCATGGCAATCTATTTTTGATTAGGGTACTTCAAACATCAACTAACTTCTATGCTAAGGTATTTTATAGTAAATTACAGACAGAACAAAACATTGCCTGGCCCTGCGTTATCCTCACAATCACCAGCATGTTCAAGTCCATCTTGCAGCCGCTGTGTTAATCCCTCTTTTCAAGGGTCTCGCTCTCCCTTTCTGGCCTTCTATTTCACCAAACATGATGTCCTCCTCCAGTTATTGATCTTTCCTGATGACATGTCCAAAGCAACCAAGTCAGATAGTGTTCTGTTGTGATACATAAAGTTTTCATTGGCTAATTTTTGGAGGAAGATTGCCAGGCCAATCTTCCCAGTCTTTTAGTCTAGAAGCTCTACTGAAAACCTGTCCACCATGGGTGATCCTGCTAGAATTTGAGATACTGGTGGCATAGCTTACAGCATCGTAGCAACATGCAAACCACCACAATATAACAAACTGACAGATGGTTGGGGCTAAATTAGCATAGTGATAGAAAAAATGATTTTTTTAACTGCTGAAATTAGTGCTTAAGGTGTGTAGATTGGCTAGAAATACCGTAAAACTCTTCTACTCTTAAATGAAGTAGCTACAAGAAACTAGCAAGCTTAGGAGGTTATACTCTTGGGAGTGAGCTTCAGGCCTCAAATTCTATGGGTGTTGTGTCCAGCCACTTCTAGAAGATGCTGTCATTTGATCCAATTAGACAATTAGCTGAATCTTGTCACCAGAATATTGTCACATCTGCCTTGAGTGAGTCTTTCATGAAAGGTACCGCCAGGTGGCCTAAAGATCAGAAAGCCGAGGCTTCATTGGAATAACACTGCTGTATTTGCTTTACTGTGGTTCCACCTGCTAATCATCACTTGCATGTGTGGCAGACTTCAGCATGAGCCTTGCCTTCATTCTACCAAATATCACCTGGTAGACAGGGGCCCTTGGTGACTCAGTGGTAGAAAGCTCACCTTCCATGCAGGAGACCTCATGCACAGCCATCACTCATCTGTCAGAGGAGGTTTATGTGTTGCTGTGATGCTGAACAGGTTTCAGTGGAGCTTCCAGACTGAGAAGGACTAGAAAGAAAAGCTTGGCAAATTACTTATGAAAATCAGCTTTAGGAAAGCCTTATAGGTCACAAAGGCCTAATCCTCAACCAATCACAGGGTTGGTGCAGGACTGGGCATTGTTTCACTCTGTTTTGCATGGGGTCACCAACAGCAGACAGGTTATGGGGGCAGAGACCTAGGGCCTTCTAACAGTTGTGATAATCAAGTTTGCTTTGGTCTGTTGGATGAGGCTAAGCCTGGGGGTGGGCTTTCTCTGCCCTCTGAGTGGATGTGCGTGTAGTGTGAGTGCTATGAGGGCTCCAGGAAGCACCGTGTCCACCTGCACCTAGAAGGACACCAGGAGACAGTGCCCTTGGCGGGCGCAGCCATGTCCGTCAGGGTGGATCAGAGCAGCACAGGGGGCACCTGCACGTGGGGTTCTGCCAGAAAAGGGATCTCTCTCTGACACAATGGCTCCTAAGCATGTGTAAGAATATTCTGGGGGTCTCTAGAAATTACTAGGAGAGCTCTGGGGGACTCAGAGGCCCTGAGCTCTGCAGCTGAGTCCATAAGATAGCTGAACACGGGTTCATATCTTTCATGAGACCTTCTTTGTACCACAACGATGCCTGGGGAATGCTGATCGCTAGCTTTTGGGGAAGCTCCCTGTTAGCAGTGGCAGAAAGAAGAACTTGAAGGAGAAGCATGGGCGAGCACTTATGCTCCTCCTGGGTCAGGGCCATGATGTGTAGAAAGCAGGGAGGGGCGGTGAGGAAGAGGGTGGAGCCCTCCCTTGTGGTAAGGTGAGGGAAGATAAGGGAGGCTGTCCACTCCACCACACCTGAGGAGGGGGAAGGGGGCTGGGAGTAAGATGGCTGGCTCCTGTCTCCCTGTCAGCACCCTGAGCAAATGTTGAGAATCTAGGCCTGGAAAGTGTGGAGCACTGTCCACTGAGACCTATTTTTGTGTTGATCTTAGAGGGCCAATGAGGCTTCCTTGCCTCAGGAAAGAAGTCAGAATACCTCCTAGAGGTTGAAGTGTGAGAACAAAAAGACCCCATCCCTGCATGCACTGGAGACAGTAATAGAAAATTTTGTGGAGCAGCCTCAAGCCAGGAGGGGGACAGGGGCATTCCATCGTCCATCCGTCCTAAGCGAGCCAGCCCCAGCTGGGCTAACGCAGACAGGGACCCAGACATCACCCAGAGACATAGGCCTCTGAACTGAATAATCAAGTGGCATTTCCAGCCAAGATGGTGACTCCGGGAAGCCACCTGCATCAATGGTCTTCCAATAGAAGGTTTTCTGAAGCACTGTTCAGAGCCTGAGGAAAATCCGCTAAGTCACGTCACAGGGATGTACCGCTGCTAATGGCCTTAATAATTTACTAAACACTGTTCAGGCACCACTTTATGTACATCTCAGTCAGTATCTTTTTATTAATAGGAAATACCCTGAACCTTGTGTTGGCACACTGCAATCACTGTGTTTTCAAACGGGGAGTTGCTTTCCTGCGGGGCTGGTGGCATTCCTGCCAATGGATGGGGGCCCCTGTAAGTGCATACTCCTTTAGGTTTCTGGATTTTTAATGTCACAGTGACCATTGACATGTCGGACCTTGTCATAAAGGAGAGACTTTGTATTGCATTTGCCAAGTCCACTTCATTGAATAATTTAGCTCATTAACCAAATGATAAAACCCATATTTATTCTTCAATATGATACACACACATATATGATTGTTATATATTTTTGTAAGGCAAAGAGATACAGCTGAATGAAATCATGTTCAGAAATAAAAGTATGCAACATATATAGTCCCCATATTATGAATCCATTTTTATTTCTTATCTACACTGATAAACCTCATCAAAAGGACTCACTGGCACCTATCTGCTGGGATGACCAGAAAACACATATAAATCAACAGATGTACAGTTGGGTATTGGAAGTTTTTTGCTGTTTTGAAAAGGTAACAGTAGTTGAGTTAGAAGCCTTTATGGAAGGTGAAACTGCCCATTTCAAGTCCACTTATGCAAAACACATGTCACCAAAATGGAGCAAGAAGAAATATGCAGCACTTCTAATCTGAGAAAATATAGACCTCTTGCTATGTATGCTGGGAAGTAGCCTATCCCAGGAACTCAGCATCTGCTGTGGATTGAACTGTGTTCCCCAAATATGTGTTGTAAATCCTATCCTCTATCTACGCCTGTGGTTGGAAACCCTGGTGGTGTAGTGGTTAAGATCTACAGCTGCTAACCAAAAGGTCAGCTGTTTGAATCCATCAAGTGCTTCTTGGAAACCCTATGGGGTAGTTCTACTCTGTCCTATAGGGTCACTATGAATCGGAACCTATTCGATGGCAACAGGTTTTTGGGTTTTTTTTTGCCTATGGTTATCATCCCATTTGGGAATGGGCTGTCTTTGTTATGTCAATAAGACAGGATTAGTGTAGGGTGTTCTTGAGTCAATCTCTTTTGAGCTATAAAAGAGATTAAAAAAGCAAGCATAGATGAAGGAAGACACATGTCTAGCCACATGAAGATTACCCAGGAGTAAAAGCTCAGAAGAGGCAAGGACGTTCCACCAGAGCCAATAAAGAAAAAAAGTCTTCCCCTAGAGCTAGAACCCTGAATTTGTACTTCTAGCCTCTTAAAAACGTGAGAAAATAGATTTCTGTTTGTTAAGCCACCCACTTGTGGTATTTCTGTTGTAGCAACACTAGATAACTAAGACAGGATTTGGTACCGAGAAGTAGGCATGATATTCTAACAAATACCTAAAATGTGGAAGTGGTTTTGGAATTGATAATGAATAGAAGCTGGAAGAGTTTTAAGGTGCCTAAAGCCTAGGTTGACTTGAAGAGATTGGTAGAATTATGGACATCAAAAGAAATTCTGGTGAGGGCTCAGAGGGAAGTGAGGAGAGCTGTAGAGAAAGTCTCTATGATCTTAGAGAATACATATGGTGCCAGCAACAGAATGTTGCTAGAAATAAGGATGTTAAATGTGCTTCTGGCGAGGCTTTAAAAGGAAATGATGAACATGTGATTGGACAATGGAGGAAAGACAATGCTTTTTACGCAGTGGCAAAGAACTTGTCTGAATTATGTTCAAATATTTGGTGGAAAGCAGAACTTGTAAGTGATGAACTTGGATATCTGGCTGAGAAGGAGGAGATTTCTAAGCAAGATCTTAAAGGGGCTGTGCAGTTTCTCCTTGCTGCTTATAGTCAAATGTGAGAGGAAAGAGATACACTTAAAAATGAGCAGTGCAAAATGAAAACAGAACTTAAAGATTTGGAAAATTCTGTTGTACAAACTAAAGACATGTGTCCTAGAATATTCACCAAGGCTGTGTCTGCACAATCTTTGTGAAAGAGATTAATCCTGTGGCTGATGGATCTAACCAACTACTACAGCAGAAAACCATCAGCTTAGACTGAAGGGGACAGAGAATGAACGAAAGGAGAGAACACTGTCTGCCTCTTGGAATTCTACCAGCAGGAAACAGGCCAAAGGAGCTACATCTTTTGTCCTTCAAGAAAAGAACCATCCCTGGATCAGCTCAGAGATCAACAGAACTATTGGAAGGAGCGTGGGAAGCAGAGCTGCATCGGTCTCAAAGCATGGGGCCACAGCCTCTGCGGTCTTAAAGGGCAAGACCATGCCTCTGGGGTGTCAAAGGGTAGAGCCATGACCTCCTAGGTTTCGAAGTGCCAGATTTTCACCAACTCAGTTCCAGAGTGTGGTGCTGCCATTCAGCTTGGCCAAGAGGATGGGGCTGCTGCCCAAAGTTGAGGGGATAGGGTTTCCATGCCCAAAGTGCAGAAGAATGGGGCCTGCTGGGGTTGAGGATGTGGTTGTCATTCAGATGGACTAGGAGAATGGGGCCACCCAAAGCCAAGGGAGCAGAGTTGCCATCCTAATGGGTCTAGAAGGTGGAGCTGAAACCTAGGGCTTAGGGGCTTCTACCCAGAGTCCAGATGGCATGGCCAACACCAAGAGTCTGGAAGGCAAAGCCCTTGCCCAGATGGTCTCAGAGAATATAGGATTATTTTGAAGCCTTGAGAGCTAATACAAGTTTTCTGTTGGGTTTTGGATTTTCTTGGAGCCTTTATCCCTTCTTTCCTTTGGATTTCTTCTCTTTGTAATGGAAATGTCTACCTTGGGCCTGTTCCACCATTGTACTTTGAAAGCAGATAACTCGTAGACTAGATTTCATAGGTTCATGGGTAAAGAGGAACTTTGTTCCTGGATGGAATATGCCTAAAGTCTCACCCATATTTGATTTAGATGATTCAGAAGATGAGACTTGAGACTTGGAGTTGATTTAAGATTTTAGGGATGATGGCACAAATGTGTTTTGCCTGTGGCAAGGACATGAGTTTGGGGGGGGCCAAAGGGTGGAATGTTATGGATTGAAATGTGTCCCCCCAAAATATGTGTTGTAAATCCTTCGTCTATGTCTATGGTTATAATCCCATTTGGGAATGGGTTGTCTTTGTTATGCTGATAGGATTAGTGTAGGGTGTTCTTGAGTCAATCTCTTTTGAGCTATAAAAGAGATTAAACAAGGAAGCATAGATGGAGGGAGACACATGTCAAGCCACATGAAGATCGCCCAGGAGCAGAAACTCAGAAAAGATGAGGACATTCCTCCAGAGCTGACAGAGAGAGAAAGCCTTCCCCTAGAGCTGGGACCCTAAACTTGGACTTCTAGTCTCCTAAACTGTGAGGAAATAAATTTGTTTGTTAAAGCCACCCACTTGTGGTGTTTCTGGTATAGCAGCACTAGATAACTAAGACAACATCTAAGTTTCCTTTAGGACAGAAAACAATTCCTTTTTTGAATCATTAGTTTCATCTTGAAAAGCCTTTGGGGGGAGTTGTGATGGATAAAAAGATGTATTTTAATTCTAACTAAGAAAAAATAAATAAAGAGCAAAAGGAAAGTAGGGCGCATCTAAGATTTTGAGAAGTGAGCCTCAGTAATGCTGAGCCTGACACTTGTGCTGCTGCCTTCAATGGTGATGGAGTGCCAGGGAACAGATAGCTGAGCTGGGTATCACAGCCATGAAAGCAAAGCATCTTGCTTCTTCCTCTCAATTATGCTCTCACAAATGAGTTTTCCAACTGAAGCTCCTTAGATTGTTCTCTTAAAAAAACCAAACTCACTGCTGTCAAGTCGATTCCAACTCATAGTGACCCTGAAGGACACAGTAAAACTGTCCCACAGAGTTTCCAAGGAGCAGCTGATGGTTTTGAACTGCTGGCCTTTTGGTTACCACCAAATTCTCAACCACTAGGCCACCAGGGCTCCAGATTAAATAAGCAATGTCTGCACACCTGTCTAACAGCAAGGGCAGGGTAAAGAGAACTGAAGGGACATAAAAGGAATGAAATAGGAGTAGAACTCTATTTCTCTAACATAAAATCCACATTTTGATTCTAAAACAAGAAAAATTGCTATAATAATTAATTTCCATAAAATGAATAAAAATGAAAACATTCATACATCTTTCAAAACATTCACACCAAAGTATGCCGTGACAATGGCAACATGCCTACTTAAATTTTTGAGGAAAGAAAGCAAATTAATATCAAGTCAGACAAGAAGCAAATGCAAACAAACCGATGGTGCTCAACAGATAAGCGGTATGCCTTTTCAACCTAGAAACCTTTTCACTAAGTTAGTCAAATCAATTCTAAAGTTCTTTCTGTACATTATGTAACAAATTGGGGCGTCAGCCCTATCTCCTCAATTTTTAAATGGCTACAGACTCTGGGTAACTCTTGGTGCCCTCCAGACTACAGGTATGGGCATTCTTTTTCCTCATTCTTTGTGAGGTCTATTTCTCTCCAGACAGTGGGAAGTGCCACATCAGTGCTTAATTTCCTCTACTGGCTGAAGAAAGAACTGGGATGGGGAGTGAGGCATAGCCATAAAGTGCAATGTGGGGAAGAAAATGCCATCAAGAGGATGAAGGGGAAATCCAGCTTCTGTAATGACTTCTTGGAAAAATGGATCACAATCACCCCAGTCCAGCCAGGCTCGCTTCTCTGGGCCCATGCTTCCATCTGGCCTGGTTCCTCTACTCTGCAGAGCCTATTCCCAGCGGAGTAGCAGTATCTGAATGCTAGGCTCTCTGGCACAGATGCACACTGGGGGGAGTGCCAGACTGATACTCTCACGTTTCACATTTCACCGTCCTTGAGACTGGACACTGCCAACTATCCCCAACTGGGGTATAAAACATACCCCACTAGCATGAGGTGGCACCCATCTAAATATGGAAATCCAACTACAAAGTTAAACAAGATCCATTTTCAAAGTGGAGCTTCCTTTCTAAACCTTTATAAAAAAAAAAAAAAAAAAAAAGCTGTACACCCTCTAACCACAGGGTCATCGGTGCCTTAATTTGGCAGGTCTAGGCTGTCTCTTCAATGGGCTCTGGGGACAGTTGATTGCAGGGAGAGTCAGAATGGAAGCTGGACACAAACCACTCGTCTTAAAGGGACCTACTGATGGTCTGGTAGATAATCTGTGCGGCAGGACAGAAATGCCTTTCCACACGGGCCTTAAAAATCAGGCTTTTGTGTCTTATTTAGCAGTTGAATGAAGGCCAGTGCTCTGTGGTATGACAGAGTATTAATGCATGCTCTGGCTTGTGTTTTTCCAGACTCGATGAATAGCATCACCTAAAGATAGCACAGTAATGTAACACTTCAGTCATGGCCTTTTTCTCTTTTTTTTTTTTAAAGGAAAATAAATTAAACATTTTAAGCACAGTCACATAACAGGAACAAGAGAAAGCAAACGTGGATAAACGCACAGGCCGAAGGAAAACAGAAATGCATCATCATGTAAGAGCAAAAGCTGGTTTCATACTTGGCATGACCACAAAACTGGCATGTGGCCTTAACCAAACTACACATTTTCTCCTCTCTCTGTCTCCCCTTACCTTAAACCTGAGGCTGAGGATGTTGAGTGGA
This sequence comes from Loxodonta africana, assembly GCF_030014295.1. Taxonomy (NCBI): domain Eukaryota; kingdom Metazoa; phylum Chordata; class Mammalia; order Proboscidea; family Elephantidae; genus Loxodonta; species Loxodonta africana. Next base: position 41,167,632 of record NC_087342.1, read on the forward strand.
GAGCTATTCATGGGCATACTATAAGGATTCATTAGGTGGATATGAGAAATAATAGAAAAAGCCAGAGTAATTTAAATCTGCCCTCACTAACACAGCCACTAAGTTATTTTTATTACCTTTAATTGCTATTCTGACAATGGTAGCATAGAATGATTTACTGGTAAAGATAAAGGCATTATTAGAGCTGATCTCAATCTGACTGTCTTGGAAACAGAATGTGCAAAGAAAGCTTAAAAAGCTAGCTGGCTCTCTTGGTGTCCAGCGAGTAATACAGGTGAAGTGGGGCTTCACATTGTCTCTTCACAAAGAAATGACTCATGTGTTTGCTTTGTAAAGGCCCTGTGCCTTCTGCCCAACCACCTGCCATATGCAATAGAGCTCATTTCCCTTAATAAAGCTCTCTAATGAAATGGCATTCAACCTCAGAGACTAAGAAGCTTCTGAATGGAAATAGTTCTCAAGTCCAAAAAGTGAATAGAGTGTTCCTGACTTCTGGTTTCTGAATTATATTTTCCACAACCGCTGAGTCACATGAGTCTATGCATAGGTGGGACAACTGGTCTTGATGAATGTTTGCATTTACCCAGAGACTTGAGAGCTGTTTCCTAAATGACTCCAACCCTAGAAGCCAAGCTCGTCCTTCCCAGGGACGCATACACTTGTCTCTTAACAGTCGGGACTTAAGAAACCTCTGGTGAATGGGACAGTATTCCAGAGGTGGTGATTTGAAAGACCAACAATTAACAGATACCTCTAAAAGTTAGTGTGTTCCATATGGATGGTTCAGAAGACACCAGGAAGTGAATTCCAAAAATGTGTTTCACTAATTTAAAAGCAGAACCAGCTACTTTAAAGAAACAGATGTGCTTTGAAGAGAATTCAGAACGAATGGAAAATACAGTGTCTGACGCCTCTTACCTCAGAATTCAGAGACGTCTTATGTCTCTAATAGCAAATTATTTAGCAATTGAACTCATTTGATTTCAGACCAAGCTAAAATTATCGAGTCTGAGAAACTAAGCATTTAAGAGTGCATCAGACTTAGAATTTTTTCTGGCCATATAACCATCATTTTAAAAGTCAGAGTTTAATAGTTGCATGCAGTTTTCTCCCCCTAAAAGCATCCTCAGATTTTAAAAGCTCAAGTAAATCTCCAGTATGATTTCACCTTCGGTGTGGGAGACCCAGATTCCCAGCCAATGCACCTGAGTGCAGCCACTGACCGCCTGTCAGTCCATGCTTGCGTATTGCTATGAGGCTGAACATGTTTTAGCAGAGCTTCCAGACTAAGATGGACCAGGAAGAAAGGCCTGGTGATCTACTTTTGAAAGTCAGCCACTGAAAACCCTGTGGGTCACAAGGGTCCAATCCTGCTGTGCATGGGGTTGCTATGAGTGGGGGGCTGACTGGAGAGCAGCTAACATCAACGACAACAACATGATTTCTCCAGTAATCTGAGAAATGGCAGACATAATGCAACCCCTCACCCAGTAACAAAGATGAAAAACTAGAATACAGATTTTAAAAAGCTAAAAAAGGCAGGCAAGTATCTTCCCAAGTGTGAATTTCCACGGGGGAGACAGGATGGTGAGGTACAGGATGCAGGCATGGGGTTCGCTTCCTGGATCTCTCAGTGGGTCCCTCAGGTACTCTGCAGCTCAAGAAGTTGGGTGGCTCCACTGGCTAAGGCTCCTGCCAGTCAAAACAGGGGTCAAGGCATCGGAACTGCTGAATTTCCCCCAAAATCTTCTCACAGCAGCTGCAACTACAGCAGTCTTCCTGCAAAGCAAACAAAATATGAATCTTGTTTAATTCAGCAGGGCTTTTAAAATTGTAATTAGCTGCTTGTGCTCCTCAGGAAAACCACAGATGACTTTTTTACAACATATGTGTGTGTGGAAGAAAAAAAAAGAAACCTCTTGAAGGATTCCACTGCTTACCAAGGGATTTTTTTTTTTTTTTTTTTTAGTTGATATAAGATATTTTAGTGCTATTTGCTAAATTGGAAGGACAAGGCTCCTTTGTTTCATCTGAAGTACAACCAGCACTGAAGCTGTGGCTGCTCATTCATTCTGTCGTCAGTGTGAGGATGCAAATCACGTGTGTGAATATTTTCATTTTGTTTTAAAACCACATCTGACCTGGGCTGGTTAGGCCACTCACTCCCCCAGATTATCCCTACAGGTCTAAGAAGGTATCCTAAATTTACATCTCACAGGTTGGCAAAAGATGCAATAGAAACGAGAAATGAAATGCCACTAGGTGGATTTTTGGAATGTTTCCTCAACACATCAGAAAACCTCTAGCAAACTGCAGGAGATTTATATGCCTCTATACATTTTTTTTTTTTTATACATGGTGGACTATGCTTTATTCCTGCAGCCTGGAAATCTTTCAGTTTCCACAGGAATAATCTTCAACCACCAGATTTTAAAAATCAATATTATCACAAATTTGGCTTTACTCATAATATATCTGGCCAAAAAGCCCATCTCATTCTGGCACGGAATATTATTGTGAAGAGTGATCTTTTTTTCTTTCTTTTTAAACTGTCTTCTCAAATGAGGCAGCTCCCAGGGTTAATACCCTCATTCCAAGTTTTAATTTGAGAGAGAAAAAGGAGGGAGGGAGGGAGGGAGGGAGGGAAGGAGGGAGGGAGGGAGGGAGGGAGGGAAGGAGGGAGGGAGGGAGGGAGGAACGAAAAAACGAAGGAACGAAGGAACGAAGGAGCGAAGGAAGAAACGAAGGAAGGGAAGGAAGGAGGGGAAGGAAGAGGGAAGGGGGGAAGAAGGAAGGGAGGGAGAGAGAAAGAAAGAAGCAGAGAAGCATCATACCACCTGAATCCAAAAGGACTCTTTCTGGCCTGAGGTAGACCCAGGTGAATTGCTGTGGCCAAATGTGACTAAGGAGCCCAGGAAAGGCAGGCAGCCAGCCAAGTCAGAAGGTGGTTGACCAAGTTCAGAAAAGGGTTTCATCAGCAATTCCAGCAAAGTTTGTGTCTACTAGGCCAGTGTGACCAGTCAAAAACTTTCTTCTCCATTTCTGTGCAGATGTCACCTCCTGGGGCTGCCATTGTCATCTGCCACATTGGGTTCAAAGGGAGCCAACCCTACGCATCTCACCCCCATTTCCTCATAGCTCTTTCCCACCCCTAGGATCCCAGCAGCCTTGAACACAACCCGCTCTGTCTCCCAATGAATTCATTCTCACTGGGCCTCTAAAGTGACTATAGTTACAGTGGGAAGACAGTTTGTGGCAAACCCTCAGGGTTTGTGGTGATTGGGACAGGGGGCTTCAAGAATGCTTCTGGGTGAGCAGGCAGGGATGGGAGAGCAAGAACAGCCACGGCCTAGCTGCCCATAGACCCTGGTCACCACAGCTCACAGTGAAGGCAGGGGCTGTGCAGACCTGGGGAGCATGGGGAGCCCTTCGTTCCCCATATGATCACAAGAAACAAAACTACTTTGTGCTCTTCCCGAGACATTAATATCCTAGCTATTTCTGACAAACAAAAATTGTTTTTGTAAATAGTACAAGCCTTCGTTTTGATCCTTCACATATTTCTAAATAAATAATAGACTTATAAGTGACTCTATCAAGGGTCATATGTTTTCCTAACGCTGGTGTCTTAGGCTGGATTCTGTAGAGGAGCAAAAGCAGTAAAGCATATATATATAAACACATATAGAGATTTGTTTCAAGGAAATGGCTCATGCAGCTGTGAAAGCCGACAAGTTCCAAATCCATGGATCAGGCATCAGGCTGGAGGCTTCTCCTGACTCATGTGGTTGCAGGGGCTGACAAACCCAGAATTGGCAGGCCAGATGGCAGGCTGCTGGCTCATGGGTCTGCATGAGCTGGCAAACCCAAATATCTTCAGCTCAGACGGAAGGCTGCTGGCTCACATCTCAAGAACCAGAGGTCAGAGGATGATGAGTTGGATGCAGGATCCAGAGAGGGTAAGCTTTGCCAGAACATCCATATATATTGGATGCAGGCCACACCCCCCAAGAAAACTCCCCTTACATCAGATTACAAAATGGAGAATAATTACATAATACAGAGAATCATGGCTGAGCCAAAATGACATACAACATTAACCATCACAGTCCACCCCTTGTCAACTTGGCACCTGTACACATCTCCTTAAACCATACATGATCTCTAAATGAAGACAGTTATAAAGTTATACTTGCACCTAACATGATACAACTAACACACATACCAACTGAAAACTTACTAGCCCTGTTTACAACTTATATTTCATAATAAGTAATGGAATAAGGGATGGAAGGAAACAAAGATATTTGCTACATATAAAACACCAAAACTTGCATCAGAAACACCTGGTGATTATTAAGGATGCAGATTTCTGGGCCCTACCCAGTTCCTTCACTGATTCATACTTGTTACCCATTGGCATCGAGTTGATTTCAACTCATGGCAATCCTATAGGACAGAGTAGAACTGCCCCCTAGAGTTTCCAAGGAGCACCTGGTAGATTTGAACTGCTGACCTTTCAGTTAGCAGCCATAGCACTTAACCGCTATGCCATCAGGGTTTCCTTGCTATATGTGTGTGTGTGTGTGTGTGTATACACACACACAAACATGCACTTGTAACAAAACAAATACAATCATCATTTCTGCAATTGGTCATGTGGCCATAACTGGTATTTAGAACTACCTTCTTCCACCACCCATTTGGTATTCCCTCTGCCCTCAGCAAGCATCTCAGCTGGTCGTGGTTCTTTGCCTGGTGGGGTGATGCAAACCTTCATTCCTGAAGGGCCTGGACCATTAGTAGTCATGTAGGAACTGGGTTTCCATAGTTTTCTATTGACTTTAATCACAGGGCACGGTAGTACAACGAGACTTCCTAAGGGAGCTCCTGTATTCCAGACATATTCTACTTTACCTCCATGATGTAATATCAATCCAATTTCCCCTTGGTAATCAGGATCCATCACGCCAGCAAATATGGTAACTCCCTTCTTTGCCTTTTGATCCAGAGGCATGAGGAGCCCAACGTGGCCATGTGGCATTCTTAACTGTCAGTTCAATGGAACCACTGTTGTCTTCTGGTGGGAGCATTCCTCCCTTTGGAACTAAGACCTCTAACTGCAGCACATGGGGTTGAGGGCACAGGAAGCAAAAATTTTGTGAGTGGGTCACTAGGGGAAATGATGAGTGGTGCCACTCTCAATTCCACTCCTTGATTCCTGGACTGATGAATCCTGGCTGTGGGAGAAACAATACCATATATTGGACAGTGTTTTAGAGCATATACAGCCTTCTGGAGAACATTGCCCCAACCCTGCAAGGTATTGCCACCTAAGTGGCACTGTAACTATGCCCTTAGAAGGCCATTCCATCGTTCTATCAAGCAAGCTGCTTCAGGATGATGGGGAACATGGTAAGATCAGTGAATTCCATGAGCATGGGCCAAGTGCTACACTTCATTTACTGCAAAGTGAGTTCCTTGATATGAGGTAATGCTCTGTGGGGTATCATGATAGTGGATAGAGCATTCTGTAAGTTCACAGATGGTAGCTTTGGCAGAAGCACTGCATCCAGGGAAGGCAAATCTGTATCCAGAGTAAGTGTCTATCCCAGTAAAAAGAAAATATTGCCCTTTATATGACAGACCTTGTCAAATGTAATAAACCTGCCATCAGGTTGCTGGCTGATTGCCCCTAGGAATGATGCCATATCAGAGACTCAGTGTTGGTCTCTGCTACTGGCAGATTGGGCCCTCAGCAGTGGCTGTAGACTAGTCAGCCTTGGTGAGTGGAAGTCCATGCTGCTGAGCCCGTGCATAACCTCCATCCCTACCAGCATGGCCACTTTGTTCATGAGCCCATTAGGCAATGGCATGAGTGGCTGGGGAAAGAGGAAGACTGGTTTCCACAGAAAGCATCACACTATTCACTTGATTGTTAAAATTCTCCTCTGCTGTGGTCACCCTTTGGTGAGCATTCACATGAGACACAAATGTCTTCACTTCTTTGGCCCATTCAGAGAGGTCAATCCACATACCTCTTCCCTATACGTCCTTGTCACCAATTTTACAATCATGTTCCTCTATGAAGGAGGGGTCAGATGTAACAACTTACCCTTCATATTATAAGGAATATATATCGATATACCCCACACCACTGGACCCCTAGAAATTTCACTGAGGTGGAAAGAGCCTGAATCTTTGTTAGATTAATTTCCTACTCTCTAAGAAAAATATATATATATTTTTTTTAGCACACGTATGAGTTACCAATAATTCTAGAATCATTGATAGTTTTTTCCTTACTTGGTCCAATCAACATAATACCGTCAATGTAATGGAACAGTGTGACACCTTTTGCAAGAGAAAATTGATCAAGGTTCCTGCAGACTAAATTATGATACAGGGCTGGAGAACTGATATACCCCTGACGTAGGACAGTGAAGGTCTATTTCTGGCCTTGAGAGTTGAAAGCAAATTTCTTCTGGTGTTCCTTCGAAACCAGAATCTAGAAAAATGCATTGGGCAGATCAATAGTTGCATGCCAGATACCAGGAGATGTGTTAATTTGCTCAAGCAACGAAACCACATCTGGAACAGCAGTTGCGATTGGAGTCACCACCTGGTTAAGTTTACGATAATCCACTGTCATTCTCCAAAATCCATCTGTTTTTTGCACAGGCCATATAGGTGAGTTGAATGGGGATGTGGTGGGAATTATTACCCCTGCATCCTTCAAGTCCTTGATTTTTGCAGTAATCTCTACAATCCCTCCAGAAATATGGTATTGCTTTTGGATTACTATTTTCCTTGGTAGAGGCAGTTCTAATGGCCTCCACTTTGCTTTTCCTACCATAAGAGCCCTTACTCCACATGTCAGGGATCTAATGTGGGAGTTCTGCCAATTGCTGAGTATTCATTCCAATTAAGCATTCTGGAGCTGGAAAAATCAATACAGGACAGGTTTGAGTATACACTGGGTCCACTGTGAGACAGACCTGAGCTAAGACTGCATTAATAACCTGACATCCATATACCTCCACATCTGGTAAGCCACAGTGATGTTTTGGGTCTCCTGGAATTAGCGTCAGTTCAGATCCAGTGTCCAGTAATCCCTGAAACGTCTGATTATTTCCTCTTCCCCAGTGAACAGTCACTCTCCTAAGTGGCTGCAGACTCCTTTAGGGAAGGCTGGGAGAAAGATTTTTGTGCAGCTGGGTCCTTCTTCAAGGGGATCCAGCCTCCCCTTGTGGGTCTGTAAATTGGCTCAAGTTTGGGAATTGATTGAGGGGCTGTGAATCTCTCTTGTGGCAATTTGAATTAAACTACTGTTCAGTTGACTTAGAATTCTTTCATTTGTACAGATCAAGTAAATATTTAGTAGATTTTCTACCTATTTCACTTTTAGTGACACCAAGACTAAGTAGCCAATGCAATAAGTCCATATGAGTCAGACTATTCTGATTTCTGCTTTGACTCTTCTGTCCATTATAGTAACCAAGCCCACCTCATCTTTGTCAATTAAGTGCTGCCACTTTGCCACAGGATCCAATCAGCCCCATTGTACTTAGGTGTCTTAATTCAGTTAGGGTAGTTCCTACTGTCAAATACGACTTACATAAAATAGCAATCACAGCAGTCTTCAAGGATGCTGGGGCTCCTTTCACATATTTGTTCCTCACCAATGTGGTAAAAGGTGCGTCCTCTGAGCACTGCATGGGGGGGTCTGTGGGTCCAACCTGATAAACCCACTCAGCATGCCAGTTTCCCTAAGCCTTTAGATACCTTCTTCTACAATATACCAAGGCAGGTCTTGATTTAGTGTAGGCCACCACACAATCCATGCTTCAGTGAACCAACCAAATAAACTATTAGATCCTTTCCTCACCTCTGGAGATGAAACATTGAATGAAGAATCTGTGCCTAGCGGGCCCATATCAATAAACTCAGACTGGTCCAATTTTATGTTCCTTGCGTGATTATCCCACACCAACACATAGACCCCAGGTTTCCATTTGTATGTATTAGAAAAACCAAGCAGTTCTTTTAGAGTGTAGCATACCTCCTCCTGAGTCACACTTTGTACTTCATCTTTTAAGGCTCAGTGGAATAAGTCTAGTTATGCATCTAGAAGCAAATAAGGGTGGTAGGGTTGAGTTCTGGGGATATTCAGCAATGTCTTGAAAGGCATCTGCCTTAGGTGATGCCCTAGGCAACGCCTCAGGCACCATCCCAGGCAATACCTCAGACAAAAACTCTTCGGGCACAGCTGGGTTAAGCTCATCAGATGGTAGTGGGGAGGGTGGTTTAGCAGACAAAGATAAAGTAATCTCTTGAGATGGGAGTAAGAGGGCTGGTTCTGTTGGCAGCATGATTCAACAGAATTTAGGGATTCAATATTCCCAGCTTCCTGATATCTGCCCATATGTCCCATCCCAAGCTTCAGGATCCCATTTCTTCCCAATCAATGCCCCCACTTTAACTTCAGACACCATTCAAGGTTGAGAATTCAATTGGCATTGTAATTCAGCCACTCTTATAATAAAACTCTGGGTTTTGTTTTCGGCAATATCAGCTCTGTTACTACAAAAAAAAATAAGGCTTTTTTTCAGGGCACAAGTGGCAGGCGACTTTCAGCTCTTGTATGCGGCTCTTGCACTGTGACTCTGAAGCTTTGAGCTCATTCCTTTCTATCACCACTCTGTCTAGTAAAGGTAGGACCAACCAACGAGCTTCCTTATACTTTTCATTCTGACAAAATTGTAGAAAAGTGTCAAATATGCAGTCACTCAGAGCCTCGTCTCTCACAAATATTTAATCCATCAATGGTGTGATATTTTGCATATTTTCATTGCCACCTCACACCATGGATTAGCAGTGTCCTCTTTACTGCTGGAGGCAGAGTCATCAGCCCTTTTAAGACTAGCCAGACTTGGGAACCAATCCAGAACCACTCTCGGTACCAAATGTCTTAAGTTGGGTTCTCTAGAAGAGAGAAATCAGTGAAGTATACATACATAAGTGTATATATATATGTACACATATATATATATACATACATAGAGAGAGAGAGAGAGAGAAGTCAAACCCACTGCCGTCGAGTCATTTCTGACACATAGCAACCCTATAGGACAGAGCGGAACTGCCCCATAGAGTTTCCAAGGAGTGCCTGGTGGATTCCAACTGCCAACCTTTTGGTTAGCAGACGCAGCACTTAACCACTACGCCACCAGGGTTTCCATAAATATATAGAGAGATTTATTTTAAGGAAATGGCCTATGCAGTTGTAGAGGCTGGCAAGTCCCAAATCCATAGGTCAGCCGTTAGGCTGGAGGCTTCTTTCTCATGTGGTTGCAGGGGCTGATAAATTGTTGAAAGGACTAAGTGAGATAGTTTGTGTACAGTTACCAGCACCTACTGACAATAGCCAAGGTTTATGGAGTACCTGGTATTTGTTAGGCCCTGGCCTCAGGGCTTTGCTTGTGTGGCTCAAAATATCTCATTTGAACCACATGACAACCTTAGGAAGCAATACTATTATCATCCCAATATGCAAATTAGGAACCTGAGGTTTCCCAGCCAGGAGATGGCAGAGCCAGGGAACAAACACAGTTGGTCTGAACTCAGAGCTCATCTCACTCCCTTAGCCAAAACGCTATCCTGCTCCCCACATGGTTTGTGCAACAAACGGCAGGGTTCTTTCTTGTTTCTCTCTCTAAGGCTTGTGCAGACACCTCTTTAGCCACAGATCTGAGACCAACCTTTCAAACGGGTTCTTTCCATGGACTATTTGGTCCCATGATTCTGGGCATCAGAGTAGCAATTCTTCTTCTTCTAGAAAAAGCAGAAGACATTTGGGGAAGGATCAGAGATTTTTCCGTCAGTTCCTGACTTCTAAGAAAACACTTGAATAAATAACTTGCTACTGAGTAGAAAATGTTCTTCAAAAGTGGCTCTTGAAGCCTACATAGTGGACAACTCCCAGACAAGTCCACTGACTTGGGTCCTGACTGCCTTCATAGTCCAGTTCAAACTTGTCCCTACCTCTCCCCATTTTTCCTCTGGTCCTTGCCACCACTATTCTTCCTTTTCACTTAGATCCAGGGCCAAAAAGCTTAATACCTAATTATACTCAAGTTTTACGCTTGTGTGTTTTGTTAACACTTCAGCAAACATTTACTATGTGCTTTCTAAGCACAAGAGTCAGGACTCATACGGGGTGCAGTGAACACAGAGGTGTCTGAAGCAGAAACTGCTTCTTCCAGAAGCTTTTAAATCTAGTAGACAAAAGCTAATTGAGTGTCACATAAAATCTAAGTGCTGCAAGAGAGATTCAAGAAGACAGAGAAAGGATTTCTAGTCTGGGGATTGAGAAAAGATGTCTTCAAGGAGGTGGCATTTGAAATAGGCCTTGGACGATAACCAGGATTAGGGCTGATACGGAGGGAGTATGGAGATAAGACTAGAAATCTCAGATTGGGCCATATTGCAGCAGGCCTTGACTGCTTGGTGTGTTTGGTTTGGTGTGGACAATGGGCAATCTGTTGATCAGGGAGTAACATGATCAGAGCTTTAATTAGGAAAATAATGATTTGATGGATTAGGGAACAAAATAAATGGAGGTTGAATATTAGCTTGTAGGTTATTAGTTCAATAAATGAGAAGAAGGGCTGAGATAAGGCAGTAGTATGGGGAATGAGAAGGAAGAGGGCTTATTAGTTCTGGGAGAAAAGAAACCATGTCATATTTATTCTTCTTCCCTCCCCTCCAAGCCCCAGATGAATTCTAATAAATTTTTACTTTGGGATGCTTCTCCCCACCCCAGGTTGACAGCTGTTTCTGATGGAAGATAGGTTATGTGTGGATGGTTAGGAAACAAAAGAAAGGCTGAGAACCACTACATGTCATCTTGAACACAGTACAGAGGACGGAGAGTTTCAGTACCTTAATTTCTAAGAAGAAAAGAACCTTAAGTTTAGTGGCTGATTATAGGCACACTTAGTAGTTAAGAGAGAGCAAGTGCTTTTAACAGTTTTATGACAATTAAAAGAGATAAATAAGAAGGCAGGTTGTTTTTATGTGCTGTCATGTTGGCCCCCAACTCATGGCAACCCCAGGCACAATAGAACAAAACACTGCAAAAGACTTTTAAAATAGAATTTCAGTTTAAATGGTAAATAGCTTTAGATAAAAGTTAAATTTTCAATGTAAAGTTAAATTCTGACTTTATGGAACATCTCAGAACTAAGATTATCCAAAAAATAAATCTGAAAAAATTGAGTCTCAATATATCATTGCAAAATAAACATATTAAGCTTGACTATTGGCTTTCAGAAAGACCAAAAATGTAAGGTAGAAGAAGAGTTCTGGAAGCATCACTCAGACCCCCTTTGCCCAGCAGCCAGTCACTGGGCTGGGTGTTCTGAGGCTCTGCTCTAGGATCAGAGCCAGACTGCCTGGGCTGCATGCTGGCTCTGTCACTGGGCAAGTTCTTAACCCCTCATCCTCAGTTCCCTCATCTGTGTAATGGCATAACAGTGCCTATTTCTTATGACTAGTATGAGAATTAAATGTGTTCATTTGCGTAGAGAAATTAGAACAGTGTCTAGCATATACAAACCACCAAACCCATTGCTGTCAAATTGATTCTAACTCATATCAGCCCTATAGGGCAGAGAAGGACTGTCCCATAGGGTTTCCAAGGCTATAATCTTTAGGGAAGCCGGTTGCCGCATCTTTCTCCTGTGGAGTAGCTGGTGGGTTTGCACTGCCAACCTTTCAGTTAGCAGCCAAGTACCTAAACACTGCACCATGAGGGCTGCTATTAATTACAACTTTAATGATAACAAACTAGATTTATAGAATGAAATTTGTTTTTCTAAAAAACATAAAACAAAAATCCTCACTATCCTTGAACTATCTGTTCACCTCACATACCAGCAGCTGGACGGAATAAACGAAAGGTGGTTTTTGTTGTTATTGTTGTTATATGGTTTTTAAAATATTTTTAAACTTCTAAAAATTTATAATGTCATTAATCATCTGCTGTGGTTTCTATATTGTCCTACCATGGCAAAGTGTTATTTAGACACCAATAAGCTTGGATAAAAATACATTGGTGGAAAATTGGCTCAAAATAGGCTGGTAACCCTAATAAGCAGTTTATGTAGTCTGGATGAGGTAGCAACTAGGTAATAAGCCTATTTTTATCTGACATCAGTACCAATTATCACAGAAGGTATATTCAGCCCACAAATAAAACTTAGTACTGATGCTAAATTTAGAATTATAAAGTTAATTTTAATAAAAACTTGATGTGGAAAAAATGAGTACCTGAGCATAGTCATTCCGAGGTTTGTTGTTCTGTGAAAAAGTTCCACACCAAAGCAGTAGGCGGTGAGGGGCAAAGGTGGGAGAAATCAGAATGTACTGAACACCCACTGTGCCAGGGGCATGAGGGCAACCATTTAGCTTATGCTCACATCAGACCTGCCCCAAGGAGGCCTGAGGCAAGGCAGGAAGCATCAATTGCTGATCACCTCCACATTAATATCCTACATGTTTAATAAAGTTACTTGAATGTTACACATTTGTTTTGGTGTTATTAATACAATCCACAATTGTTAGGATGGAGACATAGAAGAGAAGACAGAGAAGCCAGATAGAAGACTACAGTAATTCGAGTGAGGGATATCCTAGTCCAGGATGGCCATGGGGATGGAGAGGATTGGACAGATTCCAGACGTAATTAGGGGACAGAATGTACAGAACTTGGAGATAAATTAAGTATGAGATGGGGGACGTGCTGAGGGAGAGGGGGGAAACAAAGAAGGTGCCCTGGGTCTGATTTAGGCTCCCAGGGACATCATTCCCTGAGAAAGGATTGTTTAGGATGAGGTGCAGTAGGGGAGATGAGTTTGGTTTAGGATTGAGAAGATCCAAGTGCATATGTCTAGTACACAGTTGGATATATGGATCTCAACCTTAGGAAAGAAATCTGTGATAAAGAGACAGAAGAGGGAGCCAGAATATAAATGGCAAGTTAAAGCAATGGAAGTAGGCTGAGATTTAGTTGTGAGAAGTTATTCCAGAGCATGGGCTTAATTATTCACAACAAATACTTCAGTTGTCTTTTTCAGCCTCCCCTAAGAGCCTTCTTCACATATACTTAGATGGGTATCTGGAAAGCTGAGTATTAGAGTGAAATTTTGGTTCCCAGAGCAGACTAAACCAAATAAGCACAGACTTTAGAATTCTGAATTCCATTTTAAGCAAGCATATTAGCATATATTTTCCAAAACTTTCTATGTTAACGTAGAAAGTGTGTGTGTGTGCGTGTGTACAGTACAGTACAATGATGTGATTCATGTCATAATGGATATAATGATTTAATAATAAATTTAATATTTAAACAGTTATGCCATAAATAATACTCTTGAGTAATATTAGCATGTTTTTTAATACAAAATGCTCTAAAAATGCATTTTAAGCAATTCAACAAGAGCACTAGATTTGAAGGCTGTGAGAAAAAGAATTAGAAAGAACTTCATCTAAGACATCTATGCCTCTAGCATGTGGTCACCAAAAGACTGAAGTCAACTTGACGAGAAGAGGAAAAATGACAAGACGTGGTCACCTGTGCTCTGAGTCTGGAGTGCAGCTTGTGTTCTGACAACCAAGGGTGCTTCAGAGCTTCACTTGCACTTATCCTCCAGCTAAAGGAAAAAGCAGAAGGTTGTTAGTGGGCATACCCAGTGAGGCTCTGCCTTTCAGAGGCCAGACAGCTGAATGTCAAATTTATCATCAATTCCACTCTCTCTGATTTGTGCATTATCAGTGATTGTGTGAGCGTCATATCCAATCAGGGTGACAACCCTGGAAGCGCAGGTAAGGCATATAACTCAAACTTTTTGTTAATTATGAACCTCTGCTTTCACATATAAGTAACCATTCTTGATGTGACCTCTGAGCTTCATAAATAGATCTATCAGTCAGTGGAAGAATAAATGTATATCGTCTTTGCAAAACAAAATGCTACAATGATTCTTGATTATTGCAAAATCAATTTATGTACTAAAACTTTTGAATGATATGTATTAATAACTGTCAAATTAAGAACTTTTGAATAGTTAAATATAGGGAAGTAGATGGAGAGTGGATATAACTATTAAGAGAGAGTACTTTAGTTAGATACCTTTAGGAAGAAACTATATCCTTTTGGAGCCAGCAAAATTTTGTATGAAAAACTTTTGTGAATAATAAAGGTTATGTTGTATCCTAATTCTAAACTTGTTTGGCATGCTAACATATATCACATTAAGCCAAATAACCCTTCAAAATAAAAAACTGTGGATGCAACAACCTGATGTTTGCTTTTGAAAAAATATCAAGAAAGTAGCTTCAAGCAGTGCATGAAACTTCACTTTGAAGGATTTCTTCATCAGATACCAAATATTTAAGCACAAGAGTTGAAGAGGAGATACTTTCCTTCAGTCAGTTAGAATTGGGGGGAAGGAAAGCTTAATATCCTGGTGACAACAGCACCATTAGTTGGACCCTATATGGGGAAAATACTAAATGATGAAGGAAGCATCAAAAGAAGATGGAAGGAATACACAGAGTCACTATACCAAAAAGAATTGGTCAACATCCATTTCAATAGGTAGTATATCATCAGGAACCAATGGTAATCAAGGAAGAAGTCCAATCTGCACTGAACGCACTGGCGAAAAACAAGGCTCCAGGAATTGACAGAATATCAATTGAGATGTTTCAACAAATGGAAGCCATGCTGGAAGTGCTCACTTGTCTATGCCAAGAAATTTGGAAGACAGCTACCTGGCCAACCAACTGGAAGAGATCCATATTTATGCCTATTCCTAAGAAAGGTAATCCAACTGAAAGCGGAAATTATCGAACAATATCATTACTATCACACGCAAGTAAATTTTTGCTGGATATCATTCAAAAGTGGGTGCAGCAGTATATTAATAGGGAACTGCCAGAAACTCAGGCCAGATTCAGAAGAGGATTCAGAACCAGGGATATCATTGCTGATGTCAGATGGATCCTGGCTGAAAGCAGAGAATACCAGATGGATGTTTACCTGTGTTTTATTGACTATGCAAAGGCATTGGACTGTGTGGATCATAACAAATTATGGATAATATTGCAAAGAATATGAATTCCAGGACACTTAACTGTGCTCATGAGGAACCTGTACATAGATCAAGAGGCAGTTGTTCAGACAGAACAAGGAGATACTGCGTGATTTAAAGTCAGGAAAGGTGTGCGTCAGGGTTGTATCCTTTTGCCATACCTGTTCAATCTGTATGCTGTGCAAATAATCCGAGAAACTGGACTACATGAAGAAGAATGGGGCATCAGGATTGGAGGAAGACTCATTACAACCCACGTTATGCCGATGACACAACCTTGCTTGCTGAAAGTGAAGAGGAGTTGAAGCAGTTACTGATGAAGATCAAAGACCATAGCCTTCAATATGGATTATACCTCAACATAAACAAAAATTCTCACAAGTGGACCAATAAGCAGCATCATGACAAACAGGGAAAAGATTGAAGTTGTCAAGGATTTCATCTTACTTGGATCCACAATCAACAGCCATGGAAGCAGCAGTCAAGAAATCAAAAGACGCATTGCATTGAGCAAATCTGCTGCAAAAGGCCTCTTTAGAGTGTTGAAAAGCAAAGATGTCACCTGACCTAATCCATGGTATTTTCAATTGCATCATATGCATGTGAAAGCTGAACAATGAATAAGGAAGACCAAAGATGAATTGACACCTTTGAACCGTGGTATTGGTGAAGAATATTGAATATATCATGGACTGCCAAAAGAACAAACAAATCTGTCTTGGAAGAAGTACAACCAGAATGCTCCCTAGAAGCAAGAATGGTAAGACTGCATCTTACATACTTTGGACATGTTGTCAGGAGGGATCAGGCCTTGGAGAAGAACATCACGCTTAGTAAAGTAGAGGGCTATTGAAAAAGAAGACCCTCAACGAGATGGATTGACAAAGTGGCTGCAACAATGGGCTCAAGCATAACAATGATTATGAGCATGGCGCAGGGCTGGGCAACATTTCATTCTGTGATACATAGGGTCGCTATGAGTCAGAGCTGACTTGATCATACCTAACAACAACATATGGGCAGAGGTAATAAAACAAAATCTCCAATCCTTAGCCAATTTCAGTTGAAGTGAGATTCTGTTCCATATCACAAATTTTCAGTATTGAACCCCCAGAAGCATCCTAACAGCTGATTTTGCTTGCTGAAAATTATTATTCCTCCACCTGATCATGTCAAACTTTTAAAAATTGACTATTTAAAAGTTAGCAATAAAACTGTACTAATCATTACATTTTTCATAAAAATTTCAGTCTTATTTTTGTACTCCAGAACTTTATTCCATGATGGTGATATTTGGCTCTGGTCCTAGATTCATTCAAATACCAGTCCTAACAGTGAGGCTTCACTTCACCCCAGGGTGTATTTGATGCTTCTGTGGAATCTAAGGACACCCCCTGACTGCAGGAGTGGGCAGGGCAGGGTCTGCTCTGACCTAGCCGTGGGACTGCCTCACTGCACTCAGGCTCAGTTTCCTGGCCTGTAAAACAAAGAAAACAATAGCCATGCACCATAGGATTATCTGAAGGATTAATTCACAAGATGCATAAAAGACTCTCAGTAAATGTGGGCTTTTCATCTTCCAAGGATACTATAACGTTGACATTTTCCATCTGTTTACTGCCTGGGCTACAGGTAAAACTTGTTGTCATAGAGTCAATTCTAAAGCATAGTGACTCTGTAGGACAGAGTCGAACTGCCCCATAGGGCTTCCAAGGCAATAGCCTTTACAGAAGCAGACTGCCATATCTTTCTCCCACGGAGTGGTTGGTGAGTTTGAGCTGCGCCGACCTTTCAGTTAGCAGCCGAGTGTTTAACAACTGCACCACCAGGGCTCCTTTCCTGGGCTACAGTGATGTGCAAATAATATTAACAATAGTAACATTACTGTTATTGTGCCTTTCCTTTAAGGATAAAGAACACAACCCACTGATTTCAAGTCAATTCCAACTTATAGTGACCTTATAGAACAGAGTAGAGCTGCCCCAATCCAAGGAGCAGTTGGTGTATTCAAACTGTCAGCATCTTGGTTAGCAGCTGTAACTCTTAATCAGGGCAGCACCAGGGCTCCGTAAACACAAATAAAAAAAAAACCATTGCCATCAAGTCAATTCCAACTCAAAGATAAACACAAAAAAAACAAGTATCTGTTAATTGCCCCTCTTCTCAGCGTGACTAGGTCCTCTTCACCCTTTGGACTCAGTTCTGGCCCTTCTTAGCGTGACTAGGTCCTCTTCACCCTTTGGACTCAGTTCTGGCCCTTGTCAATACACTCTACCTTTGCTTTTATTAGATAGTAAGTTACCTAAAGCGGGGACTGGACTTCGTACATCTTTTCTCGACACCCCAGATGCTTTTCC
The DNA here is from genome assembly GCF_030014295.1 of Loxodonta africana. Taxonomy (NCBI): domain Eukaryota; kingdom Metazoa; phylum Chordata; class Mammalia; order Proboscidea; family Elephantidae; genus Loxodonta; species Loxodonta africana. The sequence continues at coordinate 41,185,147 of NC_087342.1, forward strand.
TGGCATATAATAGATAATCAATTGCATGCTGGAATGAATGAAGCTCCTGAGAGTCAGGTACTGGGCCAGACTATTACACATGCCGCATCCTCTGACCCCTGTGTACCCTCCTATCTATTGGTGTGGTCATGTTTATTAATGACTTAAAAGCCGTAAAGATAATAAGCAAAAAACGGTATCTGAATATTATCTACCATGATATGTTTTCAGTATAAAACAACCTCAAGCAGCGTGTTCGACAGGTGAGTCACAATGTCCTTTCTCCTCTGTAATTCTAAAATGCAAGCCCCTATATGTCTATATCACTGTTTTTCACCCACTGAAAGTTGAATCAATGAGGCTTTGGCATGACAGAAAATAGAAGGTAATGTGACACCTATGGTTATGGGTATGGACTTGGGGGAAGGGGGCCTTGTGTTTGATCATTAGCTCTGCTGCTTACTACCATATGATCGTAGGCAAATTACTTAGTGTCTCTGTGCTTCATCCATAAAACAGTAATGGTCATCTATCACCATCATTAATGATTAAAAGAGATAATGTCTATAAAACGCTTGGCACAGTCTGGTACATAATAAGCTCTCAAATGAAATGGTAGCCAAGTGTTCAGTTACACAGAACATATATGTGCTTCTAAAAGGTGAAAAGGACCATTGTAGCAATAACTTACCCCAAGCTCTTCATTTTGTTGGTGAGTAAACTGAGGCCAAGAGAGGCCTTGCTTGCTGGAGCCTCGTATGGAAAGGCAGAAGGAGGGAAGCTTTTTGGCAGCCCCATTCAAGCCTAATGAACAAGTAGTCCCGATCTCAGGAGACCAGGGACATCACATTACTTCTATCTACAACTCTGCACTGAACACCACAGCAAATCAGGGGCTCCTCGACCTAAGTCTAACCATGAGCACGGACTGAACCCGGCTTACCTCTTTTCCTTAATCAGGAGCTTGGAGATGAACTCCCGGGCCTCCTCTGAGACACCCTGAAATTCTTCATCCTCCAGGTCCCACCTACAGGCCAGGATGTTGCTCAGTGTCTCTGCATCATTGTCACCTAGGAAAGGTGACAGGCCACTAAGCCTAGAAGACAGAGGAGCCAGGGTGAGTGTTTTAGACAACATCCAACCCTGTGAAGAAGACAGGCTGCTTTCCTAAACCACCTAATAAGTAAGGATACTTTTATAATACATTATTGCAATCAAGAAAATGCTTACTCCCCTCCCCTAGCCCCGAATCAAACCACCGCAGCAATGGGGACAGCAGTCACAGAAGTGGAGCCTGAAGGAAGAATACCACTTTCTCCTACAAGCAAAGTGCTGTCACACACAGGCAGCTAAAGCCAGGTGTCCCCTCGGAGCAGGAAGCTGGCAGCATTCGCTTAGGCTAGCAGGACACAGTTTTTTGTTCTTTTTTTTTTTTAAAGATTGCTTTTAGCGCTTTAGGTGTTGCCCTAGGTGTTAAAGTGTTGAGTCCAGGGAACATAATTCACTGTCCTTGCACCCATGGGAACTCAGAGAGTCTAGAAACTACCCAGGTATGGTAAAATGTTACTTTAAAATTTTTTTTACTGTGGTAAAACAAGTATTACAAAACCTTTGCCATTTTAACCACTTTTTAGTGTATAACTTAATGACATTAATTACATTCACATGTTGTGCTGCCATCACAACTACCCATTTTCAAATGTTTGTCATCCCACTAAACAGAAACTCCAAGTCCCTGGGTTGTACAGATGGTTAAAGTGCTCAGCTGCTAACCAAAAGTTTGGAGGTTCAAGTCCACCCAGAGACATCTTGGAAAAAAAAAACCTCACAATATCCTTCCCAAAGGTCACAGCCATTGAAAACCCTATGGAGTACAGTTCTACTCTGACACACATGGGGTTGCTACAAGTCAGGATCCACTCAACAGCAACTGAAAAACAGAAACTCAGTACCCCTTCAGCAGTAACTCCCATCTCCCCTCCCCTCAGCCCCTGTAACCACTAATAAACTCTGGTCTATGCAGTTGCCTGTTCTGGATATTTCGTATAAGTGGGATCATACACTATTTGTCCTTTTGTGTCTGATTTATTTCACTCAGCATAATGTTTTCAAAATCCATCCATGTTGTAGCAGGTATAAGAAGACCTGGTGGTACAGTAGTTAAATTGCTTAGTTGCTAGCCAGAAAAGGTCAGCTGTTCAAATCTACCAGTTGATCCACAGGAGAAAGATGTGGCAGTCTGCTTCTATAAAGATTTCAGCCTTGGAAACCCTATAGGGCAGTTCTACTCTGTCCGGTGGTGTCACCAGGATTGGTGTCACCCAGTGTGGTACGTCATGACATCACCCCCTCACACTGATTACTACAATATTGTGGCTAAAATGCCAGAAATTTTGACAAAGTCGGCGACTATAAAAGCACCAGCAGCAATGAAAAGAGTGAGTGCTTGTAACATGTGTGGACTAAATCATGTGATTCAAAGTGTCACTGTAATTGGGTAATAATGACAGCTCTAACCCAAGTACGTTAGAAGGCTCAAAAGTAAATTAGCATAGAGTTCTAGCCTTGTACGTATACCAGGACACGTAAGCTGGGCTTATGAAAACATTTTTTGTTCTTATAAGTAACTACATGGATTTTTTATTAAAAAATAATAAAGTTCGAGGCAGGGGCAAATGGCAGAGTACTCAGATGATTCATGTGGTCCCTCTTACAACACAGACCTGAAAAAAACAGGTGAGTCAATTATATATGACCATCTAGGAGCCCTGAACATCAAAGGCAAAGTTGAGGAATAGGACTGAGCAGCAGAGGGAGGGAGAGACGGTTCAGAAGCAGCAAGGAGTTGCCAGACCTGACCCAGCAGGAACTGGCACCTTGCAGGCTAGGTCGGTTGGCATGCACAGTGAGGCAAGCAGTGGCACTCGGGATGCGTTTTCCACATTGGGAGAGACCGAGCATCAGAGAGCCTGCTCAGCCACCCAGAACCAGCAAGAAGCGGCACTCGATCAGCAAAAGATAAGTACATGTGTCTAACCAACCACGAGGAGCTAAAAAACACACCCTTAGGGAAGAACTGGTCTCCAATTTACCTGCCCCCTTCCTGCTCTACACCAGGTCCAGGCCAGCTTCAGCGATTGCCACATTCCTGGGCCAGAAGTAGGACCCATCGTGCACCCTTAGCCGTTCTCCCAGCATTAGAGAAGGAACAAAGTAACAAACAGGAAAAAATAATCTGCCAGCTCCCCTAAGCCAGGAACTCAGGGAAAACACAGCCCCTTTGCCTAAACACAGGCGTAAATGGTCCATGGACTTTGAATGCCTTTCACTCCTACATAGGCCTGAGTGGGCCCATTTCAACAGCATAGGCCCTCCTTAGCACAGTACAACAGGGTATATACCTGAAGCCTATTTTCAACTATATCAGCTATAAGGCAGTATGGCAGATTCATGACATTTGATACCACACTGCCTATTAAGTAGAGTCCTCACCTACCCACATCAGGGACCAGAGAACTGGTGGCTCTACCCATGCCACCTAGCAATCCACAACAGGGGTCCAAGCATAAGTGGTGCCTCCCAATCCTTACAGCCAACAGCACTGGGTACCCATAGTTGGGCTGCAAAACCCACCCATCTACATGCTGTAGAGAACAGGATGCTCTTTCCTCCCAGACACTCAGAGGCAGCTGTCAGCCCCCTGCATTTTTCAGTGCATGCCCCTATACTGCAGCCAGATACCTGTGCCTACTCCAATCATCCCTGCCAGTCTAATTCTGTAGGTGAGAGCCTGCACCAAGCATTTGGTGACCGAATACCTGGACACCTAAGCTGAATCCATACTAGAAAAGTAAACAGACTCCTGGGCTCACATACCTAGTAACAGCTCTAACCACCTGGTGACAGGATGTGAGAGCTTCAAAGATGCCCATAATCAAACTAGCTCACACAACCAGCCTATCTGAGCATATCAAAACAAAACAGAACAAGAAGCTAGGACACAGTAAGCAAACTTAAAATAAATAAACATAATAACTTATTGATGCCTCAGAGACAACAGTCAATATCAAATTACATAAAGAGGCAAACCATGATGGATTCAGGAAGTGACCAAAACAAAGAATCAAAAAAGTTTCCAGAGGAAAAGCACATCTTGGAAATACCAGAGTTCTTCAAGAGAGGAAAAAAGAGATGAGGCAAAATGCAGAACAAGCCAAGGAACACACAGAGAGACTTAAGAAGGTTATAAAAGACCATAATGACAAATTTAACAGGATGCCAGAATCCACAGAGAGAAAGCAAACAGAAATCCAAAAGATTAACTATAAAATTTCAGAGTTAGACAACTTAATAGAAAATCATAGGAGCAGAACTGGATTAGTGAGACTGAAGATAAAGCACTTGACACCAACTCATGTGAGGAAAAATCAGGAAAAAGAATTTTAAAAAATGAAGAAGGCCTAAGAATTATGTGGGACTCTATTAAGAGGAATAACCTACAAGTGATTGGAGTACCAGAACAGGAGGAGATAACAGAAAATACACAGAGAATTGGTGAAGATTTGTTAGCAGAAAACTTCCCTGATTTTGTGAAAGATAAGAAGATATCTATCCAAGAAGCTCATTACACCGCACACAAGGTAGATCCCAAAAGAAAGTCACCAAGACATATTATAATCAAACTTGCCAAAACCAAAATGAAGAGAGAATTTTAAGAGCAGATAGGGATAAACAAAAATTCATCTACAAAGGAGACTCAATAGGACTAAGCTCGGACTACTCAGCAGAAATCATGCAGGAAAGAAGACAATGGGATGACATATATAAAGCCTGGAAGGAAAAAAACTTCCAACCAAGAACTATAAATCTAGCAAAACTGTCTCTCAAATATGATGGCAAAATTAGGGCATTTCCAGATAAGCAGAAGTTTAGGGAATTTGTAAAAATCAAACCAAAATTACAAGAAATAATAAAGGGAGTCTTCTGGTTAGAAAATCAGCAACATCAGATAAAAACCCAAGAGTAAAACACAGGACAGGATAACCAGATATCAACCCAGATAGAGAAGTCACAAAAATAAATCAAAGCTAAAACACAGAAAATAGGGAAACAGAGAGGTCAATACGTAAAAGATGACACCATTAAAACAAAAAAAGGGAACTAAATAATGTAATCATAGATCTTTCACATGGAGAGGAAGTCAAAGCTATATAAGCAGATAAAAGATTGGTTTAAACTCAGAAAAATTTAGAAAAATAGTGGTAAATATTAAAGTAACCAAAAAGGAAACTAACAATTCTACGCATCAAAATAAAAAACAAGAAAAACATAAAGACTCAGCAAATAGAAAATCAACAGCAATTAAAAAGATGAAAAGAAAACACATAAAGAAAAATGACTCAGTACAGAAAATTAAGTGGAACAAAAAACTGTCAACAACACACAAAAAAAGACATCAAAATGACAGCACTAAACTCATACCTATCAATAATTACACTGAATGTGAATGGACTAAATGCATCAACAAAGAGACAGAGAATGGCAGAATGAATAAAAAAGCATCAGAAACACACCTTATAATAAAGTCACAAACAAACTTAAAACCCAAAGGATGGAAAAATATATGTCAAGCAGACAACATTCACAAAAGACCAGGAGTGGCAATAATAATCTGACAAAACAGACTTTAAAAACAAAATCCACAACAAAGGATAAGGATTAAAGGGTCAATACACCAGCAGGACATAACCATAGTAATATTTACACACCCAATGACAGGGCTCCAAAATAATAAAACAAACTCTAACAGCACTGAAAAGAGAAGTAGCCTCACAATAATAGTAGGAAAGTTCAACGCACCACTTTTGGAGAAGGGCAGAACATCCAGAAAGAAGCTCAATAAAGACACGAAAGATCTAAATGCCACAATCAACCAATGTGATCTCATAGACATATGCAGAACACTCCACCCAACAGCAGCCAATCATACTTCCATTTCCAACCCACATGGAACATTCTCCAAAATAGACTACATACTAGGCCACAAAGCAAGCCTTAACAGAATCCAAAGCATTGAAATATTTTTCTGACCATAAAGCCATTAAAGTAGAAATCAATAACAGAAAAAGCAAGGAAAAAAAATACATGGAAACTGATAAACTCCTTGGTCAAAAACTACTGCGTTATATAAGAAATTAAGGACAGAATAAAGAAATTCACAGAATCAAATGACAATGAAAACACATCTTACCAGAGCCTTTGGAACATAGCAAAAGCAGTGCTCAGAGGTCAATATATAGCAATAAATGCACACATCCAGAAAGAAGAAAGGGCCAAAATCAAAACATTAACCCTACAACTGGAACAAATAGAAAGACAGCAGCAAAAGAAGCCCTTGGGCAAATAATAAAAATTAGAGCAGAATAGAAAAACAATTGAAAGAGTTAACAAGACCAGAAGCTGGTTCTTCGAAAAGATCAACAAAATCAATAAACCACTGGCCAAACTGACAAAATAAAAACAGGAGACGAAGCAAACAGCCCAAATAAGAAATGAGATGGACAATATCACAACAGAACCAACTGAAATTAAACAAATCATAACAGAATACCATGAAATATTGTACTCCAACAAATTTGAAAACCTAGAAGAAATGGACAAATTTCTAGAAACACACTACCTACCTAAACTAAAACAGAGGTAGAACAACTAAATAGACCCATAACAAGAGAAGAGATTGAAAAGGTAATCAAAAAACTCCAACAAAAAAAAGCCCTGGTCTGGACAGCTTCACTGCAGAGTTCTACCGAACTTTCAAAGAGTTAACACCACTACTACTAAAGGTATTTCAGAGCATAGAAAAGGATGGAATACTACCAAACTCATTCTATGAAGCCACCATATCCCTGATACCAAAACCAGGTAAAGACACCACAAGAAAAGAAAATTATAGACCTATATCCCTCATGAACATAGATGCAAAAATCCTCAACAAAATTCTAGCCTGTAGAATTCAACAACATATCAAAAAAATCATTCACCATGACCAGGTGGGATTCATACCAGGTGTGCAAGGATGTTTCAACATTAGAAAAACAATTAATGTAGTCCACCACATAAATAAAACAAAAGACAAGAATCACATGATTTTATCAATTGATGCAGAAAAGGCATTTGACAAAGTTCAACACTCATTTACGATAAAAACGCTCATCAAAATAGGAATAGAAAAGAAATTCCTCAACATAATAAAGGGCATTTATACAAAGCCAACAGCCAACATCACCCTAAATGGAGAGAGCCTGAAAGCATTCCCACCGAGATCGGGAACCAGACAAGGATGCCCTTTATCACCACTCTCATTCAACATTGTGTTGGAGGTCCTGGCGAGAGCAATTAGGCTAGGTAAAGAAATAAAGGGCATCCAGATTGGTAAGGAAGAAGTAAAAGTATCTCTATTTGCAGATGACATGACCTTATCCACAGAAAACCCTAAGGAATCCTCCAGAAAACTACTGAAACTAATGGAAGAGTTCAGCAGAGTATCGGGATACAAGATAAACATACAAAAATCACTTGGATTCCTCTACACCAACAAAAAGAACATCAAAGAGGAAATCACCAAATCAATGCAATTTACAGTAGCCCCCAAGAAGATAAAATACTGAGGAACAAATCTTACCAGAGATGTAAAACTTATACAAAGAAAACTACAGTACACTTCTGCAAGTAACCAAAAGAGACTTACATAAGTGGAAGAACATACCTTGCTTGTGGCTAGGAAGACTTAACATTATAAAAATGTCTATTCTACCAAAAGCAATCTATACATTTAATGCAATTCTGATCCAAATTCCAACGACGTTCTTTAATGAGATGGAGAAAGAAATCACCAACTTCATATGGAAGGGAAAGAGGCCCCAGATAAATAACGCATTACTGAAAAAGAAGAACAAAGTGGGAGCCCTTACTTCACCTGATTTTAAAACCTATTATACTGCCACAGTAGCCAAAACAGCCTGGGACTGGTACAACAACAGATACAGAGACCAGTGGAACAGAATTGAGAATCCAGACATAAATCCATCCACATATGAGCAGTTGATATTTGACAAAGGCCCCAAAACAGTTAAATGGGGAAAAGACAGTCTTTTTAACAAATGGTGCTGGCATTCCTGGACATCCACCTGCAAAAAAATGAAACAAGACCCATACCTCACACCATGCACAAAAACTAACTCATAATGGATCAAAGTCCTAAATATAAAATCTAAAATGATAAAGATCATGCAAGAAAAAATAGGGACAACATTAGGAGCTCTAATACATGGCATAAACAGTATACAAAACGTTATTAAGAATGCAGAAGAAAAACTTGATAACTGGGAGCTCCTAAAAATCAAACACCTATTCTCATCCAAAGACTTCATCAAAAGAGTAAAAAGACTACCTAGAGACTGGGAAAAAGTTTTTAGCTATGACATTTCTGATCAGCATATGATCTCTAAAATCTACATGATGCTGCAAAACTCAACTTCAAAAAGACAAATAAGCCTATTAAAAAATGGGCAAAAGATATAAATAGACACTTCACTAAAGAAGACATTCAGGTAGCTAACAGATACACGAGGAAATGTTCGCAATCATTAGCCATTAGAGAAATGCAGATCAAAACTACAGTGAGATTTCATCTCACTCCAACAAGGCTGGCATTAATCCAAAAAACACAAAATAATAAATGTTGGAGAGGCTGTGGAGAGATTGGAACACTTAGACACTGCTGGTGGGAATGTTAAATGGTACAGCCACTTTGGAAATCGATTTCGCACTTCCTTGAAAAGCTAGAAATAGAACTACCATACGATCCAGCAATCCCACTCCTCGGAATATATCCTAGAGAAATAAGAGCCTTTACACAAACAGATATATGCACACCCATGCCTATTTGCAGCACTGTTTACAATAGCAAAAAGATGGAAGCAACCAAGGTGCCCATCAACGGATGAACGGATAAATAAACTACGGTATATTCACAGAATGAATACCATGCATCAATAAAGAACCGTGAGGAATCTGTGAAACATTTCATAACGCGGAGGAACCTGGATGGCATTTTGCTGAGTGAAATTAGTCAGTTGCAAAAGGACAAATACTGTATAAGACCACTATTATAAGAACTTGAGAAATAGTTTAAACTGAGAAGAAAACATTCTTTTGTGGTTAGGAGAGGAGCGAGGGAGGGAGGGTGGGAGAGGGGTATTCACTAATTAGATGGTAGATAAGATTTACTTTAGGTGAAGGGAAAGACAACACATAATACAGGGGAGGTCAGCACAACTAGACTAAACCAAAAGCAAAGATGTTTCCTGAATAAACTGAATGCTTCGAAGGCCAGTGTAGCAGGGGCAGGGGTTTGGGGACCATGATTTCAGGGGACATCTAAGTCAAATGGCATAATAAAATCTATTAAGAAAACATCCTGCACCCCACTTTGAAGAGTGGTGTCTGGGGTCTTAAATGCCAGCAAATCTAAGATGCATCAATTGGTCTCAACCCACCTGGATCAAAGGAAAATGAAGAACACCAAGGACACAAGGTAATTACAAGCCCAAGAGACAGAAAGGGCCACATGAACCAGAGACTACAGCATCCTGAGACCAGAAGAACTAGATGGCACCCGGCTACAACCGATGACAGCCCTGACAGGGAACACAACAGAGAACCCCTGAGGGAGCAGGAGAGCAGACCCCAAATTCTCATAAAAAGATTAGACTTAATGGTCTGACTGAGACAGGAAGGACCCTGGTGGTCATGGCCCCCAGGCCTTCTGCTGGCCCAGGACAGGAACCATTCCCAAAGCCAAGTCTTTAGACATGGATTGGACTGGACAATGGGTTGGAGAGGGATGCTGGTGAGGAATGAGCTTCTTGGATCAGGTGGACACTTGAGACTGTGTTGGCTTCTCCTGCCTGGAGGGTAGATGAGAGGGTAGGGGGGGTTAGAACCCGGGGAAATGGACACGAAGAGAGCGTAGAGGAAGAAAGCAAGCTGTCTCATTGGGGGAGAGTAATTGGGAGTATGTAGCAAGTTGTATATAAGCTTTTATCTGAGAGACTGACTTGATTTGTAAACTTTCATTTAAAGCACAATAAAAATTATATTAAAAAAAAGAAATGAGATGGGTGATATCACAACAGAATCAACTGAAATTAAATGAATCATAACAGAATACTATGAAGAATTGTACTCCAACAAATTTGAAAACCTAGAAGAAATAGACAAATTTCTAGAAACACACTACTTACCTAAACTAACACAAACAGAGGTAAGTAAAGCTATAATTAAAGAAAAGATTGAAAAGGTAATTAAAAAACTCCCAACAAATAAAAGCCCTGGCCCGGACGGTTCACTGGAGAATTCTACCAAACTTTCAGAGAAGAGTTAACACCACTACTACTAAAGGTATTTGAGAGCATAGAAAAGTATGGAATATTCCCAAACATTCCATGAAGCCCGAGTAACACTGATACCAAAACCAGGTAAAGACACCACAAAAAAAAAAAAAAGAAAATTACAGACCAATATCCCTCATGAACGTAGATGCAAAAATCCTCAGCAAAATTTTAGAGAATAGAACTCAACAATGTATCAAAAAAATAATTCACCATGACCAAGTGGGATTCATACCTGGTATTCAGGGATGGTTCAACATTAGAAAAACAATCAATGTAATCCATCACATAAATAATACAAAAGACAAGAATCACATGATCTCATCAATTGATGCAGAAAAGGCATTTGATGAAGTTCAACACCCATTCATGATTAAAAAAAAAAAAACTCTCAGCAAAATAGGAGTAGAAGGAAAATTCCTCAACATAATAAAGGGCATTTATACAAAGCCAACAGCCAACATCATCCTTAATGGGGAGAGTCTGAAGGCATTCCCTTTGAGAATGGGAACCAGACAAGGATGCCTTTTATCACCACTCTTATTCAACATTGTGCTGGAGGTCCTAGCCAGAGCAATTAGGCTGGAAAAAGAAATAAAGGGCATTCAAACTGGTAAAGAAGAAGTAAAATATCCCTATTTGCAGATGATATGATCTTATACACAGAAGCCCCAAAGAATCCTCAAGAAAACTATTGGAACTAATAGAAGAGTTCATCAAAGTATCAGGATACAAGATAAACATATAAAAATCACCTGGATTCCTCTACACCAAGAAAGAGAACTTCGAAGAGGAAATCACCAAATCAATACCATTCACAAAAGGCCCCAAGAAAATAAAATACCTAGGAATAAATCTTTTTTTGTTTTTGGCAAAGCTGCATTTTTTTTAAATTTAATTTTAGTTGAAGGTTACAAAACGAACTAGTTTCTCATCAAACAGTTAGTACACACATTGTTGTATGACATTGATTAACAACACCATGACTCTCCCTTCTCAACCCTGGGTTCCCTATTACCAACTTTCCTGTTCCCTCCTGCCTTCCTGTACATGCCCCAGGGTGGTGCACCCCTTTAGTCTTGTTTTGTTCCATGGGCCTGTTCAATCTTTGGCTGAAGGGTGAACCTCAGAAGTGGCCTCATCACTGAGCTGAAAGGGTGTCCGATGGCCATATTCTCAGGGTTTCTCCAGTCTCTGTCCAGCCAGCAAGTCTGGTCTTTCTTTTTGAGTTAGAATTTTATTCTACATTTTTCTCCAGCTCTGTCCAGGACCCTCTGTTGTGTACCCTGTCAGAGCAGTCAGTGGTGGTAACCTGGCACCATCTAGTTGTACTGGACTCAGTCTGGTGGAGGCTGTGACAGACGTGGTCCATTAGCCCTTTTGACTAAAGTTTCCCTTGTGTCTTTAGTTTTCTTCATTCTTCCTTGCTCCCGAAGGGGTGAGACCAGTGGAGTATCCTAGATGGCTGCTCAAGACCATCTTTTAAGACCCCAGACACTACTCACCATAGTAGGCTGCAGAACATTTTCTTTATAAACTCTGTTATGGAGTTTATAAAGAGCTAGATGAGCTAGATGTTCCCTGAGACTGTGGTCCCCACAGCCCTCAGCCCAGCAATTCAGTCCCTCAGGGAGTTTGGATGAGTCTGTGTAGCTACTGTGGCCTTGCCTTGTAGAGGTTGTGCTGGCATCCCCAGTATTGTGTACTGTCTTACCCTTCACCAAAGTTACTGCTACTCTATTGTCTATTAGGAGTTTTTCCATCCCCACCCCTCCCTTCACTCATAACCATCAAATATTGTTTCTTTTTATATGTAAGCTTTTTCACGAGTTTTTACAGTAGTGGTCTCATGCAATATTTGTCCTTTTGTGATTGACTTAATTTCACTCAGCATAATGTCCTCCAGATGCATCCATGTTATGAGATGCTTCACAGATCCACTGTTGTTCTTTATTTTTGAGTTAATTGCTGTCATCTTGTAGTGCTTTTTTTTTTTTTTGTGGTGCTAATGTTTTCTTTGGAAGCCCTGGTGGCGTAGTGGTTAAGTGCTATGGCTGCTAACCAAAGGGTCGGCAGTTCAAATCTGCCAGGCACTCCTTGGAAACTGTATGGGACAGTTCTACTCTGTCCTATAGAGTTGCTATGAGTTGGAATCGATTCGACGGCACTGGGTTTTTGTTTTTAATGTTTTCTTTGTTCCTCTTACTCTCCTGTGCTGAGTTTCTTTTGTTTATGGATTTCTTTTTCATTTCTTTTGTTTTTGTAGATTTTGTTTTTATTGAGACTTTGTTTTTCTTTTTTATTTCGATGAGTAGGTTTGTTAACTTTCTTTGTGGCTACCTTGAAATTTACCCTTATCTTCCTAGGTTTGAACCAGTCTATTATTACTTAGTATCACCTTGCCTTCCTCTCCATTAGAAAGTTCTATACCTATACTGTTTATTCCTTCTTTTATTGTTCTGACGTTGTTGTCATTTACAGATTAACCTCTCTGGTTCCCTGTTGCAACTGTTTTGGTTTTGGATAGTCTTTGAGAGTTCATTTCCTAGGTTGGTATCTGGCTGGTACAATCTTGCATCCTAGATTCAGGCTGTGGTCTGATGTTGTTTGTTCTCAGACTGAAGGATTCCCTTTAATAATTCTTGTAAATTTGGTTTGGTTTTTACATATTCCCTTAATTTCTGTTTATCTGGAAATATCCTAATTTCACCGTCATATTTGAATGAAAGTTTTGCAGGACGTGTTATTCTTGGTTGGCAGTTTTTTTCTTTCAAGATTTTATATATGTCATCCCATTGCCTTCTTGCCTGCATGGTTTCTGCCAAATGATCAGAGCTTAGTCTTATTGTTTCTCCTCTGTATGTGACTTTTTGTTTTTCTCGAGCTGCTCACAGGATTTTTTCTTTGTCTTTGGTTTTAGCAAGTGTGATTATGATATGCCTTGGTGATTTTCTTTTGGGGTCTATCCTATATGGGCTTCGCTGAGCTTCTTGGATGGTCAGTTTTTCATCGTTCATGGTATTAGGGAAGTTTTCTGTCAGCAATTCTTCAATGATCCTCTCTGTGTTTTCCATTTTCTCTCCTTGTTCTGGAACTCCAATCGCTTGCAAATGTTTGCTTTTGGTTGTGTCCCACATAAGTCTTAGGGTTTCTTCATCTTTCTTTGTTCTTCTTTCTGATTTTTCCTCAAACAGTGTCGTAACCAAGTGTTTGTCTTCAATTTCACTAAGTCTGTCTTCCATCGCTTCAAACCTGCTCCTCAGCCCTTCTATGACACTCTCCATTTCTGAAATCTTGTTGTTTATCTTTTGGATTTCTAATTGTTGTTTTTGTATGATTTCTAGTTGTGAATTTATTTTGGCATTTTGTTCCTGTGTTACTTTCTTGAATTGTTTCATTTTTTTTGTCTGTAGTCATGATAATTTCACCTCCTTGCCCAATGGGCAGGGCCAGTCATTCAGCTATGGTGCAGCAGGGCAGGTCAAGCTGAAGGGGTGGGGCTGGGATGGGTTGTTTGTGGCAAGTCGTACTAGGGCCAACGGCGGGGAGGGGGGACAGGGATCAGTGCCAGGCAGGTTCCAGTAGGCCATGCCTGTGTTGCTCGGAGGTGTGATATTCAGTGCACAGTGCAGGTAGGCAGGAAAGAGGGGAGGAGGTTGTGATGTGTGGAACTAAGAGTGGTAGGGGAAAGATGAGAGAGAGGGGAGAAAAACACGAGCCAAAAGCAAACAAGCAAAAAAAGAAAAAGAAAGAATGCTAAGGGAACTTAACCATTGGAGTAGAGAGATGAAAACTGAGAAATGGAGAATAGCAAAATGGAAAAAGAAAACAGGAAAAAATACCTAGATAAATTTGGAAAATAAAAAAAGAAAAGCCCCCAGGAGTCCCAGAGTCCCTCTGGTGGGGCTACTAAGACTGGGGAATCGGTTCCCAGGCTGCACAGTGTAGCCTGGCTAGAGGGGGTATAGATGTCACCTAGCACCAGGTATTCAGGAGACAGGAAAAGAAGATAAATGTAGAGAGACAAGAGCTGAGAAATGAAGACAGACAGAAAGGGAAAAAGAAAGAGAAAAGAAAGAAAGAAGAAAAAAGAAATGCCCCCAGGGATTCCACCTACATGGCTGCACAGATTGGGGGAGTGGTTCCTAAGCCATGCAGTGCAGCCCAGCTAGAAGGGGTTCCCAAGCTGCAAAAAGAAAAAGAAAGCAAACAAAACAGAACAAAGCAAAACAAGTAAAAAAAAAAAAAAAGCCCCAGGGATCATACCAGCATGGTGTTGCAGGCCAGGGGAGTGGTTTCCCAGTCAAGTGTGGCTTCGCAGCCTTTCAAGAAGAAGCAAAGATGGCACATGGAGCCAGGTATTCCAGAGAAAGGAGGGGGAGGTGGTAGGAGGCATAGAAGAAACCAAAAGAGATGAAAAGAAGCAATAACAGCTCAGGGGCCCGGCCAGTGTGGGCAGAGTGAATCCAAGCAGCCTGAGGCCAAAGCAGTTGCCTCCTGGCCAAGAGACTGCATATGGCAGGAAGCAGAAGAGGCCAAGGGTGGGTGGGGGGAGAAGGAGCGGGACGAGGAGAACGTATATCGCTCATTACCAGGTGCTCTGTCTCCTGCTGGGAACTTTATGAAGCTGCTTTCCTGTACTCCTTGTCTGTTGATCTCTGATGTGGATGGGGTAAATCCAACCAGCACGGACACTGCACTTCCTGGCTGGCCAAGCCTCTGCAGCCAGCCAGGAAGCTCAGAGGTAGAGCATCGGAGAGAATGGTGGGTGGGAAAGCATGTATAGCAGGTTACTGGGTGCTCTGTCTCCTGCTGGGAGCTCCACAAAGCTGCTTTCCTGTGCTCCCTGTCTTCTGATCCCCAGCTGGAGTCCAAGATGGTAGATCAGTGCTGTGTTAGCTGTTGGGGCCCTCCACACATATCTCTCCTCGCTCTCCGTCCTCTGTCAGTTTCTTATTCCACTCAGTGTTTGGCTGAGTTCTCTATCTCTTCATTTGGTACTTCAGGTTCTAGGAACGACATTTGTTTGTGTTTTACATAGTTTTTTGGGTCTTTGCTGTGGAGGGATGGTATGGTGCTTCTGTCTATGGTGCCATGTTTGCTGGACGTCTAGGAATAAATCTAACCAGAGACATAAAAGACCTATTCAAAGAAAACTATAAGACATTACTGCAAGAAACTAGAAGAGACTTACGTAAGTGGAAAAACATACCCTGCTCATGGATAAAAAGACTCAACACTGTGAAAATGTCAGTTCTACCCAAAATGATCTATAGTTACAATGCAGTTCTGACCCAAAGTCCAATGACATTTTTTAATGAGA
Source organism: Loxodonta africana (assembly GCF_030014295.1). Lineage (NCBI taxonomy): Eukaryota > Metazoa > Chordata > Mammalia > Proboscidea > Elephantidae > Loxodonta > Loxodonta africana. Next base: position 41,200,900 of record NC_087342.1, read on the forward strand.
TGGAGAAACAAAACACCCACTTCATTTGGAAAAGGAAGAGACCCCAGATGAATAAAGCATTACTAAAGAAGAAGAAAATAGTGGGAGGCCTCACACTACCTGATTTTAGAACCTATTATACCACCATGATGGTCAAAACAGCCTAGTATTGGTACAATGGATACATAGAACAATGGAACAGAATTGAGAATCCAGACATAAATTTACCCACATATGAGCAGCTGGTATTTGACAAAGGCCCAAAGTCCAATAAATGGGGAAAAGACAGTCTCTTTAACAAATGGTGATGACATAACTGGATATTCATCTGCAAAAAAATGAAAGAAGACCCATACCTCACGCCGTGCACAAAAACTAACTCAAAATGGATCAAAGACCTAAATACAAAATCTAAAACAATAAAGGTCATGGAAGAAAAAATAGGGACAATGCTAGGAGCCCTAATACATGGTATAAACAGAATTCAAAATATTACTAAACAATGCACAAACACCAGAAGAGAACCTAGATAACTGGGAGCTCCTAAAAATCAAACACTTTCACTCATCAAAAGACTTCACCAAAAGAGTAAAAAACCTACAGAGTGGGAAAAAAAAAATTGGCTATGACATATTCATTCAGGGTCTAATCTCCAAAATCTACAAGATACTGCAAATCTTCAACAACAAAAAGACAAATAACTCAATTACAAAATGGGCAAAAGATATGAACAGGCACTTCACCGAAGAAAACATTCAGGCAGCTACCAGATATGTGAGGAAATGGTCACGATCATTAGCCATTAGAGAAATGTAAATCAAAACTGCAATGAGATACTATCTCACCCCAACAAGGCTAGCATTAATCCAAAAAACACAAAATAATAAATGTTGGAGACGCTGTAGAGAGACTGGAACATTTATACACTGCTGGTGGGAATGTAAAATGGTACAAACACTTTGGAAGTCGATTTGGCACTTCCTCATAAAGCTAGAAATAGAAGTACCACTCCTTGGAATATATCCTAGAGAAATAAGAGCCCTCACACGAATAGATATGTGCACACCCATGTTCACTACAGCACTGTTCACGACAGCAAAATGACTGAAACAACCTAGGTGCCCATCAACAGATGAATGGAGAAACAAATTATGGTATATTCACACAATGGAATACTACACAATGATAAGGAACAATGATGAATCCTCAAAACATCTCATAACATGGATGAATCCGGAAGGCATTATGCTGAATGAAATTAGTCAGTTTCAAAAGGACAAATATTACATGAGACCACTATTATAAGAACTCAAGAAAAAGTTTAAACACAGAAGAAAACATTCTTTGATGGTTACTAGGGTGGGGTGGGAGAAGAAGGGTATTCACTAACTAGATAGTAGACAAGAATTATCTTAGGTGAAGGAAAGGATAACACACAATACAGGGGAAGTCAGCAGAACCGGACTAAACCAAAAGCTAAGAAGTTTCCTGTATACAACCAAACACTTTAAAGGATAGAGTAGCAGGGGCTGGGGTCTGGGGACCATGGTTTTGGGGGACATCTAGGTCAACTGGCATAGCAAAATTTATTAAGAAAATGTTCTGCATCCCACTTCGGTGAGTGGCATCTGGCGTCTTATAAGCTAGTGGGCAGGCCATCTAAGATGCATCAATTAGTCCCTGCCCACCTGGAGTAAAGGAGAATGAAGAACACCAAAGACACAAGGGAAATACTAGCCCAAGAGAAAGGAAGGTCCACATAAAACAGAGCCTCCATCAGCCTGAGATCAGAAGAACTGGATGGTGCCCGGCTACCACCAATGTCTGCCCTCACAGGGAACACAACAGAGTCCCTGATGGAGCAGGAAAAAAGTGGGGTGCAGAACTCAAATTCTAATAAAAAGACCAGACTTAACGTTCTGACTGAGACTGGAAGAACACCAGAAGATATGGCCCCTGGACTCTCTGTTAACCCAGAACTAAAACCATTCCCGAAGCCAACTCTAAAAAGATTAGACAGGACTGTAAGACATAAAACAACACTTGTGAAGAGTGTGCTTCCTAGTTCAAGTAGATACACGAGACTAAATGAGAAGGAAGTTCCTGTCTGGAGGCAAGATGAGAAGGCAGAAAGGGACAGGAGCTGGTTGAATGTACACAGGAAATCCGGGGTAGAAAGGAGGAGTGTGCTGACATATTATAAGGATAGAAACTAGGGTCATGTAACAATGTGTATAAATTTTTGTATGAGAAACTAATTTGTGCTGTAAACTTTCACTTAAGGCACAGTAAAATAATAATAAATTTCTACTGAAACACTGCACAAAAATTTTACAGACAGTCGTATTGGTGTTACCCACTGTGACAGTGTCACCCAGTGCAGTCTGAACCTCCCCAGTGATGCCACTAACTGTGTCCTATAGTCTCACTGGAGCCCTGGTAGTACAGTGGTTAAGAGCTTGGCTGCTAATCAAAAGGTCAGCCGTTCAAATGTACCATCTGTTGATGGACACTTGGGCTGTTTCCACAATGTTAATTAATTTAAAAGACCTAAGTTAGTGCTTTTATTCAAGATGGCCAATCCTCACAGGAGACCTGTGGGTTTGTGAACGAAGGTCAGACGGAGACGGAGCTCCCTTACAGCATGTAGGCGATGACTCCTACGCTCCACATGTCCGTCGGGAAGGAGACAAAGTCATAGTTCACAACTTCAGGGGCAAGGAATTCCGGGGTGCCAAAGTTCACCCTCAGCTTCTCTCTGGGCTTATATCTGAAATTTAAGAGCATGTGGAGGAATTAAAAAAAAAAAAAAAAAAATTGAAAAGATGTAGTCTGGAAGACAAATTAATTTAGTTCTACAGTGAACTTAAAATAGACTCTAAAGGAAATTACGTATGTAAAGGGACAGTGTCAAAAACTTGTAAAGAAAATCTAAGGGTTTTAAAAGTCCTAATTCATACTGTAAAACACCTTAACAATAATTAGAACATCTGCATGACAGAAGACCTTTAAAGGAAAACTGTCACAGCCACTGCCATGGAGATGGCTGAAATAAGCCTGTATTAAAGAAAAAAAAACTGCCGTTACAACAGCCATGTCCTATGCCTCATTAATGGGCCAAATTCCACAAAAATGCATTGCTCCCTTAAGAAGCTTATATGTGCTAGAGCCTTCTGCATTCTTGTTTACACTACTCATTTTTTAAAAATAAATCTCTGTACAGATGGGAGCAGTATAAAAGATTGAGACAAACTTTTACAAAGTCTAAATTAATGGCTTGTAGTTTAATAAATTTACCATATTAGGTTTTAATTTTCTTATTTTTTCTTGCATACACTGTAAAAATTTCAAACATTCAAATGCCAAATTTCACAATTTAAGACTGAGCATACTTTTTGCTAAATTAATTCTAAATGAGAACATGGGACCAAGGGGTACGTAAGATTTTTCTTTGCAAAGAAAGAGCACCCGTCTGCCTTAACTCCATTCATATCCAGAGTCCAAATAGACATACCTTCTGGCCAATCCAAAATCAATAATTTTTATTTGTTTAGTATCCCGATTCACACACAGGATATTCTCAGGCTGCAGGAGAAAGAGACACATTAGCAATGAAAACAACCATCATTCACTCAAATTGTCCTTGAACCACAACTAAAAATACAACAGTGCTCAGAAAAACACATCAGGCCTTTCACGTCGCAGCTGGCTTGTCTGTGTGGGTACTTTCTCTTTTCATTATGTGGTGGGTGAGGCTGTGGGGCCCCTGCCAGCCTCGCACTTCCCGCCTGTCCCTCTCTCTGGCTCCGAAGTCCCCCGCCTGTCCCTCTCCTGGCTCCACAGTCACCACCATGCACAAGAGAAGAAGAGAGAGCTCAGCGCTCTCCAGGTGACTAGTGGAGGCTGTCTCTACTTAACATCTGCCTCCCAGAATTATTAAGTATGAATTTTCCCTCTGTGGAGGAGTGTGTTTCCAGAGATTTATGGGCTCTGATAGAAACAGCCTGGCTCATTTAAACAGCCACTCTGAATATGCAATATTATGTGAATGTTCCGGCTCGCTTGGTTTTCCCTTTGAGCATTGTCAAGTGGGAAAGTCGTATGTCAAAGGGAGGCTTTCCTCCCTTCTCATTCTTCATTCTGGGCAATTCCAAAGTTCTGCTGAACTTGGCTTCAATGCCCAAAACGTTTGACTGAGTGCTTCCTTGGAGTTTGACTCTGGTAAGAATTTTTACCCGCAGTCTTTGGGGTGAGGGGGGAAGAATATAGATGGTAGCCCTACTGCTCTGTGTTAATAGGATGCCTTACAAGTGCACTGACATCTGAGGAAAATAAGGGATTCGATTTAAAGTCAGGGTCATCAATAAAAGAGAAATAAAGCTTTCAGGGAAGAGCCCAGAAATCTCAAGTTCAAGCTCCAACTCGCCCTAAGAGCTGGGGACATTAGCCAATTGCCCAGTCCCTGGAATTCCATTTCCTCACTTCCTAGGTAGGATAATGCTGCTCCCTCTTCCTGTCTGAGTGGAAAAGAGGGTCAAGGGAGATAAGAAATTCAGAAGCACTTTATGAAATGATGCAATGTCTCTTTAACAATATTCAGTAGTCCATTTGATTGGACATATATTTGGCAGCCTTTTTCTCAAATATCTGTAAAACAGATTTCTATGGGTAAAAGCTATTTATAGAGAAGTAGGTGCTATGTAAGAAATTTGGTTTCATGCTTAAATAACTAATCAATCATGTATAAAACTGTCCAATTATCAAAGAATACTATGACATTAAAAAACATTTATTTGAAAAATGTAAAGAAACAGCTTTGAGTTACTTCAAAAAGTTATTTCTTTCTGATTTTGAAATTATAGCATGTTCATTGAATAACATTTGCAAAGCACAGAAAAATATAAAGGAGAATATTTTAAAATCACAGCCATTATTGTGTTTGGTCCTTTTCCTTCCAAGGAGTCCCTAGGTGGTGCAAATGTTTAATGCACTCTACTGCTAACTGAAAGGTTGTCAGTTCGAATCCACCCACATGATCTTGAAAGAAAGGCCTGGCAATCTATTTTGGAAAAACCAACTATTGAAAAGCCTATGAAGCACAGTTCTACACTGACACACATGGGGTCACCATGAGTTAGAATCAACTCCACAGGAAATGGTTTGGGTTTTGGCTCTCCTTCCAAGGGAGATATGTGAAAGTGACGAACAGTCTTAAATGATCCACCCAGGTTTCACCTTGATTATACTCTTCATAAAAACCGTGAGTGAAATTGTGCACTGCAAGTCCTCAAAAAACGTCATGAAGCCAGCTGTGGAGCAATTTGACTTGTGGTAGGTCAGCTTTTAGTTCCAGTCACCTATCAAATCTCTGTGGAAATACCTGCAGAGTGTCTACACTGAATGAAAATACACATCATCAAGCTCAGTTCACAGCCAAGTGCATCACCGATGATTTCCAACCTCTGACTGTCGTTTTCTGTGCTACTTTCTCCTGCCCTCCTCCCACGAGAGCGAATGGGAGGGGGAATGTGTAAATCAAGATAGCAAGGCAGCCTGCGTGAGAGGAAGACAGGCTCATGGAAGCCTAGTTAAGGAGACTAAGTTCAGCTCTGCAGTCCCTGGGACTCACAAGATATGGTGGTTTATATTTAAGAATACTTTATCTCACTGTCATGCTATGCAAACGGGGAAATAAGATGAGATGGAGCCACACAAGGAGATGCACTTGGTGATGCTGAGCCCCTATACTAGAGCTGACCAGGGTTATGGGGCCTGGGTCTGTTATTGGTGGAAATGGAAACTATATGCTGCTCGGTTTTAGGAAGAGCACGAAGACGGAAACAGGAAGGCGCAATCAGCAAGAGAAGACGGCAGGTGGCTCCGCTCCCTCAGTTCTCACATACGCTTTTACCATTCCCGGTGTGCCGCCCCAACCCCACACGCAGCCTCTAGGCTCCTGGGCATTTCAGCACCCCACTTCTGGCTGCCCTGCAGTCCTGTTTTGCCAGCAGTTCCTACTCAGTGCTCTGTCAATCCCCAAAGCCCAGAACTTTCCTGAAGATTTCAGGAGAGTGATGGGGACTCTTGGCGAGCCAGAATGTCTGCCTATTGCTGTTGTTGTAAGGTGCCATCGAGTTAATTCCGACTCATAGGACCCTCATGGGACAAAGCAGAACTTCCCCCATGGGCTTTCTAAGTTATAATCCTTACCGGAGCTGACCACATCTTTCTCCCAGAGCCTCTGGGTACGTTTGAAACATCCACCTTTTGCTTAGCAACCGAGTACTTAACCATTGCACTACCAGAACTCCTTTTGTCATTGCGGTTTTAAACTTTTAGTGAAACCATCCCCCATGTAGATTCCCTTAATATGGGCAGGATGTAAGACTCTGAACTGGGGCCTCAGAGCTGAGGGCATGCAGACACGCGCTCTGTCCCCACCTTCAGGTCCAAATGGAGGATGTACATCTGGTGCATGTGCCTGACGCCCTCGCAGATCTGCCTGATGAACAGGATGGTATCGAGCTCTGTGAGATTGCAGTTTTCATCAATGATTCGGTCGAACAGCTCCCCTCCATCCACGCTGCAGAGGGGAGAGGTGAGAAGCCCTTAGCAGGATTCCTCAATGACCACATGGTTTTCTCGTCCCAACGTGGTGTTTACTTTCCTCTAACTCTTCCAAAAGCTTTGTGCATGCTGTTGTCTCTCTACCTTCTCCACTGCCTCATTAGAGGATTCTGATAGTCAAGGTCTTTATCTTATGGACATTCAATTTCACAATGGGACATCGTAAAGTCCCTTTCATCCAGTGGCTGTGGGGTTTGAGGGAGTCCACATCTGCCATTCTCTAATGTATGCTGAAGATAAAAGAGAACTACTGGAGCACACAGATTAATTCCAGTGATAAACCGCTTATAGGGTTCGATGCTAGATACTTCATTACCCAAAAGTTCTTACTGCACAGTGATAAATAAAACCCAAAATGAAAAAAAAATTAACTAAATCACAATATTGATTCAGTCTTAGTTAGAACTACTCATTTCTTACAACTGAGTAACCAGTTATGTATATACATATATATACATTTTTTAAATAAAGATGGCTTTAAATTGAAGCTTCTTAGCCCTAATCATCAGCGTTTATGCTAAGCTTTTTATTAGTGGTCAGGTTGAGAGTGAAATGCAGTTCAGAAATCACTTTTCTCCAGGTTATTCAGAATCATATTTAAGGTTGATTTTTGACAGTATAGCTTAGATACAAAGCTAAATCTGCTTTTCCATCCTACCTCTGATAAATAAAATTACATGTGGAAATTGCATATTCATAAACAATTTCCTTTCTGAACTGAGTGAGAATGTCTAATTCAAGCAGAACAGAATCAGTGATGTCCCAAACATGGTTCCAGCCACTTTTCAGGTAGAAGAAAATAGCGACGGATGAGGCCCTTGGCTGTGCCCGAGGTTTGGCAGGGGAAGAGAAGGCGGGCACACGTAGGAGGTGAGGAAGGGACACATACTATTCCATGACCAGGACCATGTCGTTCTTAGACTCCAAGGCATCATAGAGCTGAATGAGATTTACGTGGTCCAGCTGGTTCATGACGCTGACTTCATTCCTCACTTCATCCTGTGAAGAAGAAAAGGGCTTTCAGTGTGGCGATGCCTGAACCAGAAGGGAGAAACCCACATGACACCATCCTCACCTTATTCTTGGTGCCTCTGGTCTTAATGATTTTGATTGCCAGTTTCAGACCTGTGGCTTTCTCTTCACACTTGTAAACCCGGCCAAAGCGCCCCCTGCAAAGGAAAGGAAGAGTGCAAGTGTGAGGTGTTACCATCCAGCAAGAGCCCTGGATTTTGGGGCTACCAAGTTCTTTGTGCATTACTGCCACTGGCTTTCCTCTTTTGAATGTGAAGGAGCAAACCTATTAGTGTATCTACTGTATCCAGTAAGCTTTGCAAACATTGTTTTTCCAAGTGTGGTCTGCAGATCACTTGCATCAGAAACACCTGGGGTTTATTAAGAATGAAGATTTCTGGGCCCCACCCCTGCCCTACCAAGGTAGGACTCCGGGGTGAGGTCCCAGAGCCTGCATTTTTACCAAGTCCCTGCAGTGACTCATACCCATTATCCATTGCCATTGAGTCGATCCCAACTCATAGCAACCCTATAGGACAGAGTAGAACTGCCCCACAGAGTTTCCAAAGAGCGCCTGGCAGATTCGAACTGCTGACCCTTTGGTTAGCAGCCGTAGCACTTAACCACTGCGCCACCAGGGCTTCCCTGATGATTCACATGCACTCTAAAATTTGAGAACCACCTATGTAGATAATATAGCCTTCTGAATACTTGTGAATGTAATAAGCGAGGCTTTGTGAGCAGTTGAAAACTAGTTGCCGTAGAGTTGGCTCCAACTCACAGCAACTCCATGTGTGTCAGAGAACTGTGCTCCATAGGATTTTCAATGGCTGTTTTTTTGTGTGTGTGTTTTCTTAAAGTTGATTGCCAGGCCTTTATTCCAAAGCACCTCTGGCTGGACTGGAACATCCAACATTTCACTTAGCAGCCAAGCATGTTAACTGTTTGTACCACCCGGGGACTTCCAAGCTTAAGAACATAACACATCAAATTACTTTTTTGGAAAATGCATGTAAATAAGAAGCATAACAATATTGCATATAACCCCCCCCCCAAAAAAAACCCACTACTGTTAGAATAAATTCTGACTCATGGTGACCCTCTAGGACAGAGTAGAACTGCCCCATAGGGTGTCCAGGGAGCGGCGGTGGATTCAAACTCCGACCTTTTGGTTAGAAGCCGAGCTCTTGACCACTTTGCCACCAGGGCTCCACATATAAATATAAGTTATAATGACATTGCACATAGGTAAATATAATAAAAAATACATAGTGTAGAGTTACCTATGAGATTTTTGATGGTATAGCTTGGATTGAAGCCTATACATACTTTGTAAGACAGATTCTTACATATATAATCACATACAGAAACACACTCAAAACCAGGATGGCCCAGGACCAGGCAGTGTTTTGTTCCATTGTGCATGGGGTTGTCACAAGTTGGGGGTCAACTCGATGGCGGCTCACAACAACAACAGCAACTTATGGTTGCCAGTTGTGAGTGGAGCCCAGAACAGCAGGTTGTTGTTCCCAAGTGCAGTACAACCTGCCTTGCCCCTTGGATCCTATGACCGAGAAGATCAATGGGGGCCATGCTAACAGAAAGACATTTTTAAGGAGCCCTTGGAAAACCTTGACTGGAGGAACAGCATAAACCCTAGGGATTGTCACAAAGCCGTACCCTCATCTGCAAATAACCGTTCTGCTCTAGAGAAATAGTTCCAGACTTGCCACTGAAATCTCTGGAGACCCAAACAAGCTGCCCAAGTCATGTGCAGTCCTCGTGGCTCCTCTTCACGCTCTGAACCCAGTTTCTCCCTCAGCTCATTCCCATAGTCTCATGGGGAGGCCCTCTGAACAGCAGCTGCGGGAGAACTCGTTCAGATGGTGCCATGGGACACAGGGCAAAAGAAATAAGGAACAGCAAGAGGAGAAAGGGACTTCCTAAGTGTCAGCTACCCCCTGTGACCAACTGCACAGCCATGTACTACAGTCACTGTGCATATTTTCTTTGCATTGGTAAGTAGATTTCAATATATTTATATATGCTTTCTGCTCTCTCTCTCCTATTTTACATAGAAATGCTGATAGTAGCAAACTTTATAATTCAGGTTTTAAGCAGTGAGTTATCATAGGGGACTGTGGCTGAAATAGAAGAAGAAAGAACATTGCCAGAAATAAATTCAGTCCCTGATGGTCAGATGCCCCCAAATAAGTTCTTCAGTGATGAATGAATCAATTGAAGTGGATAACTGTAAGTAATGCAGTAACACCATAAATGGAAAAAATGGAAAACAAGTAACAAGGATAAAAAGTTACACATGCCTCGAGAAATACACAGTATTCACTCATCTCCACGTTTTGTTTCTTGGTGTTTAAGCCAAAGCACGAGACAACTGCTAAACCTTCTGGTGACTCACTGGGTTTCTCTCATTTTCAGACATTACAACATGGGAAGGAAAGCAGATAATAAATTTAGAATTCAGTCACTGTCACCACATCAACCTCTCTGGCACTAGTAACAGTTTTAAGAAGTGGCTAAAATCTCTTAAATGTGCGTTTGTAATGTATCTGGTTCTCAGGTTGAGGCTGGCAAATATTTATGAGATCCTTAGACTCTGTCTCTGCAAAAGCTCTCTTGTTAAGATTCAGCATGACTTACCCTCCCAAAATTTCTGTCCTGCTCACGGTGTAAAAACTGTTGACTGCTGCTTGTTTGACTGCCACAATTCGATGATCAAATGGGGCAGGAGGAGCTGGGACATCCTCTAGAAGTGAGAGGGAGAAGGGGTCATTCGTTAAGCAGTCAGACCTCTTTATGGCACCTAGTCCTGAGCCTTATAACAGAAATTTGCTCAGTATAAACAGGGAAGCCTTTGTGGTGTAGTGGTTAAGTGCAACAGCTACTAACCTAAAGGAATCGGCAGTTTGAATCCACCAGGCACTCCTTGGAAACTCAACAGCCAGTTCTACTTTGTCCTGTAGGGTTGCTATGAGTTGGAAACGACTCGACAGCACTGGGTTTGGTTTTTGGTTTTAATCACAAAACACAATGAGCCATATGTTTTATTCCTAGTGATTCAGGAATGTAAGTTTTCCTTGCATATTATTATCTGTGATTCATGAAGGGAATGCCTAACATCTTTAAGAAAGAATATCAGGGCCACCCAACTACTGTTCATACCATCTTCAGGGCTGCTTTTGGAAATATTAAAATAGCCAAAATCTCCAGCCTCAGCATAGTCCAAACAGGTCATACTTCCAAACTTGAGAGCACCTTAATTTAAGGTGAGAAACTGTTTGATCCATTTTTAAAAAAAAAAACCACCTATATAGCCCATTATTTTCACAAAAATGGGGAGAAAAACGTAAAGTTTCTTCACATTATTAAAATTTTTGATATTACATATTACTTTGTGAAATATTTTAGGCTTTACCTAAGACACATTTAGTTCACAGAGATGAATTTTTCCTGGCTGGAAATAAAACACTCAATAAAGCTTGTAAGTGCGTATTGTACAGCTATTAAATTCCTTCCACTTCCCACCTTCCATCTCGAGCGTTTGCCTCTTGTCTACATCAGCAGCATTTCTCAAATGTGCAATTACTGGACAGCATTTCTCCCAGTGTTCTTCCTACGTTTCCATGACTGCGGCTGTGAAGGCAAGCTTGCCACCGACCTGCGCGGGTCTACATTTGTTCACGTATTACCCGTCTGCGCAAGCCTACGCTGAGGAGCCTAAGGGAGGCGTGGAGTTTTTGGAAGTTCAAGTTGATTCAACACAGATTTCCTGAGCACTTGTTTTGTGCAAGGCACTCTGGCAGGTGTTAATATTTGTAAAAACCAGATAACATAAAACTCTAGGAACTGAATTTTCCCATTTGACATAGACATTCACCTCTCACGCCATAAATAAGCTGAAAAATAAAGTGATTGTGAGAGAGCTCTCTTCGTGGCATTCATCTCATCAGATTAAAAAAAAAAAAAAAAGAGTGATCGAGTTAGGAGCACAAACGGCACCAATATGGCGTGAAGAAATATTAGACTAAGGGAAATCCTTGCTGGAAAGGCTTAAGAAGCTGTAAAAGGCCGAAACGAAAGCAACATCCTACCCAATAGGGCCACCAGAGCTTGCTCTCTGCAGGGCTGAATCACACCGGGCTCCTGGCGCTTGCCTGGTGAGCTTTCCTAGGCCTCCCTGGCTTCCCGTGCGTCTTGACATGCGCCCACTACAGCTTCCCTGCACTTTTTACTGCCCTCCCTGAGGAAGCTCCTCTCTTGTCATTCTACACTTGCTGCTGCCAGCGTGCCCTCTCTGTTCTGTGTTCTGGAAAATGGGTCCTATTGTGGAGTTTCCAGGGAGTCGAGAGGTAGGAATGGCCTTGGCCTCGCTGATGCACCTGAAACACAGAATCCAATCACAGTGCTCAAAGTGTCAAGGAGAAAGATTCAAGTGCTTATGTTCTTACACTTCCTTAGAATGGCATTTGTGGATGCAGACATGAGTTTCGTGATGAGAGGTGAGCATGTCAGCCTTTTGGGATCATGTGAAGCTGTGGCTTCCCGTCGACCCTAGCGAGGTGTGACGATGGAGGTGCCTGGCAGGCATCCAGACAGTCTCTCTAAACCTCACTGAGACCCTTTACAAAAGCAGTCATTTTATGGTAATACGTAACTCATTTGAGCTTCGTTTTTTTCACTCTCATTTATGCAGAAGAGAGAAATGACGAAACTAAAGCAAGGCAAAGGAAGCAATAATCACTCTGAATATGAACAGCAATGAGAGTACATTGGTGAAAGAATTTACCTAATTTCAGTTGCTCCTGACCTCCTTTACAGTGATGGACTTTCTTAGTAATAGCTATTATTTGTAATTCGTGGAGAATTAGACTTCTCCTAGATTTTAATATAGTATTTTCAAATAAAGTAAAAGTTATATCTAAAATCCCTAAAAAAAGTAAAGATGTTTGGATATTATTTGTTTCAAATAGATACTGTGCTTCATTATAACCTAGAAAAATTGATTTTGATTGGCTACAAAATTACTTAAGTTTATATACAAACTTTCCAATTCAGGAGGAAAATCATTCAATAATCTACTTTTTACTCAACCCTCGCAATATTTGTGGGAAAATAGCCAATTTGTCATATATTATGGAGTAGGTACACTATTTTAAGATATGAGTTTTCACAGGTAAATCTGGTTATTATTTAATACTTGATTTTAGGAATGATGTGCTCTGTATTACTAAAAGGAGTCCTGGAGGTGCAGTGGTTAAGCATTCAGTGGCTAACCAAAAGGTCAGCAGTTTGAATTCACCAGTTGCTCCTTGGAAACCCTATGGGGCAGTTCTACTCTGTCCTATAGGGCCGCTATGGGTCGGAATTGACTTGATGGCAATGGGTTTATTTCGGGTTTTTTTTTTTTTTTTTAATATTGCTAAAAATAAAACCTTTTCATCTGATCTTAAAAAATATATTGATTCATGTGAGTACTAATAATCATTGTCTCTGTCCACCAGTTGGTAGAAGAATTAGAAAACAATAAGATAGCTAAAAATGTCAAATGACAAGAAAATGTGGCCGTGAAAACACTACATAAGCCGGGCAGCTGGGTTCTCAATCACTGTTTGAAAACTGGCCTTTGATATCCTTTGACTTGGCAGTTGACATGGCCTTCAGGTTGCCAGGGCATGCAGATGTACTGTGGATATTGTGCTGTGAGCCCTACCTTTCATAGAATGAATCACCACTAGTTCCATCAACACACTGGTTGCTGTTTGCACACTTGTCCCACACAGATTCCTTTGCAGTTTCTGGTTCCCCCTTTTCCTTGGCTTCTCTTCCACTAGCATCTTCCTTAGAATGAAGCCCGTCTTTCTCTCCTTTGCACACTGGGCTTTCATTTCTATCCATAGTGACTTCCTTCTCATCTCCAACACTATCATGTTCTTGTCTTTTCCATCTCTCTGTGCATGAAATGTCTCTTCCATCTCTAGTCTCTCCTGGCTCTATGGGATTTCTTGGAGCAAAAGCTTCTCCCTTGTCCTGCCATCTTTCTGCAGGAAATGGGGCAAGACTTTTTTGAACTAGAAAGCCTTGGTCTTCTCCACTTTTTTCTTGCTGAGCTTATTAACCTTTTCTTCCACAGAGGAGGGCTGGTTCTTCTGACCAGATCTCTCTAGAAGCTACCACAGGACACAAAATATTTTAATGTAGACACATGTCATCAGTGTAATTTGGCTGCATATAATGGTATCTCTATTCAGGCTTCTCTTTATCAGCAGACATAAGCTTTTAAAAAGCAAAGTAGAAGCAAATATTCCGGGTTGACCGAAGTTGGGGTCCTAAAGACTTTTTTGTTTGAAACTAGTTGGATCCAAAGCCAGTCAGACAAAGGTATTCAAACTACACCTCTCCCTACATCTGAGCTTTGTGAATGTGTAACTTCCTCTGAATAAGAACGACAACAGCAAAAATGACTTTTGTAACAGAGCTCTCCTGTCTGTAAATATCTAGTCTTCAAGAGATGTTACCTGTGAGGGCTGAGGTCCTTTTGCTTGTGACAGGTGCTGTGTCCTTCAGGCTGGAGTGCGACCATACCTTTTCTTTAGCCTGTGGGTACACAAAGAGCAACTGAGGTAACACAGTGCATCAGGGTTACTCAGTCTCAGCTCCATTGACATTGGGGGCTGGATAATTCTCTTTGGGGGGGGGGGCTGTCCTGTGCACTGTAAGATGCTGAGCACCATCCCTGGCCTTTACCCACTAGATGTCAGTACCTTCCCCCCCCTAGTTGTGACAACCAAAAGTGTCTCCAGAGATTGCCAAATGTTCCCTGGGGGTAAACCTGTCTGCCTTTGAGAACCATTATATTACATGATTCAAATACAAAATTTAATAGTAATTTAGAGGGCAAGACAGTCTGAATTAATGATAATCTTCATAGCCTACAGTATTTGGAAGCAAATGTATTCACTACTTCCAAAGAGATTCTGTAAAACTCTGGCATTGTTTGTGGAAGAAAGTCCATCTTAATGCATAGATGAAAGGATATTGATAATTTGTATGCTACCCTTGACTTCTGCTTATATTGTCTTGATACCATTTATACATAAATCAAATAGAAATGAGAGGATATACGTGGATGTGCTCTGTAAACCAGAAAGTAGGAGACTAGAGTATGCTTTCATACACAGGAGCGCTTCCATTGCTTAGAACCAGATGGCTACTTTCCTAAGTGGATAAACATTCTGCTCAAAATCCTGGCTACTCTCAACTACTTTCGCAAATCCTTTCAAAGTACCAGGTAAAAGGTAAACATTAGCCCAATCCCCCCAAATTATCACAAATCCTAAAGTTATCTACTCTAAGTAAGTGAAATTGTATGGATGCCCAACGAATCAGTCTTTTTTTTTTTTCTTTTTCCTTCTAACAGAAAGAATCGCCTTCAGGAGATTTGCAGGCAAGTAACACAGTGTCAGTGCAGAGCAGCAATATCAAGACAAATTGCAAATAACTTTTCAACAATGTTCGGAACAGTTTCATTTTTCAGATGGGATTTAAAACACAGAGGCATGTTTGGTGAATCTGCGGAAACACCAAGAGTAGAGATTAGAGCCTTGGATTTTATAGTTTTCTTTTTAAGAGAACAAGCACTTCTCCTGTGGGAAAATGTTCTTCAGCTCCTCAGGTAAAGTCCAACCACCCTGCACTTCTCCAGCACTCAGCATACACCCCTCAGTAGCCATTGCAACATCATTGAGTTTTTTTTTTTTTTCTGTCAATTTGCCACAAGATTGTAAGGTCCTAAACAGAGCCCTGGTGGTGCAGTGGTTAAGAACTCAGGCTACTAACCAAAAAAGGTTGGCAGTTTGAATCCACCAGCCGCTTCTTGGAAACCCTACAGAGCAGTTCTACTCTGTCCTATAGGGTCGCTATGAGTTAGAATCGACTCGATGGCAACTGGTTTTTGGTTTAATGAACAAATGGCTTGGGTCAGGCACACCTTAGCCCTCAAAATGACCCCTTTGTTTTTTAACACTTTAAAGAGTTCTTTTGCAGTAGATTTACCTAATGCAATACATCGTTTCATTTCTTGACTGGTGCTTCCATGGATTTTGATTGTGGATCCAAGTCAAATGAAATCCTTGACAACTTCAATATTTTCTCTGTTTATCATGATGTTGCTTATTGACCAAGTTGTGAGGATTTTTGTTTTCTTTAAGTTGAGGTGTAATCCATACTGAAGGCTGTTGTCTTTGATCTTCATTAGTAAGTGCTTCAAGTTCTCTTCACTTTCAGCAAGCAAAGTTGTGTCATTCACGTATCACGTATAGTTCAGTTTCTGGGATTATTCGCTCAGCATACAGACTGAATAAGTATGGTGAAAGGATACAACCCTGACATACACCTTTTCTGATTTTAAACCACTCATTACCCCCTTTTGTTCTGTTCAAATGACTGCCTCTTGGCCTGTGTACAGGTTCCGCTTAAGCAGAATTAAGTGTTCTGGAATTCTCATTCTTCGTAATGTTATCCATAATTTGCTATGATCCACACAATTGAATGCCTTTGCATAGTCAATAAAACACAGGTAAACATCTTTCTGGCATTCTCTGCTTTCAGCAGAGATCCACCTGACATCAGCAATGATATCCCCTGTTCTATGTCCTCTTCTGAATCCAGCTTGAATTTCTGGCAGTTCCCTGTCAATGTACTGCTACAACTGTTTTTTAATTCCCTTCAGTTAAATTTTATTTGCATGTGATATTAATGATATTTTTCAATAATTTCCATATTACTTTGGATCACTTTTCTTTGTGATGGGCACAAATATGGATCTCTTCCAGGTAATTTATTCAGGTAGCTGTCTTCCAGATTTCTTGGCATAGACCAATAAGTGCTTCCAGTGTTACATCCATTTGTTGAAGCATCTTAATTGGTATTCCGCCAATTCCTGGAGCCTTGTCTTTTGCCAATGACTTCAGTACAGCTTGTACTTCTTCCATCAGTACCTTTGAGGTTAAGGCACTCCTGACCCAGACCATGTTATTTTCAGTGACCTTTTTTTCAGATGCATGTGAAAGCTGGACAATGAATAACACAGAAGAAAAATCAATGCCTTTGAATTATGGTGTTGGCAAAGGATAGGAACTGCCAGAAGAATGAAAAAATCTGTCTTGGAAGAAGTACAGCCATGATGCTCTCTAGAAATGAGAATGACAAGACTTAATCTCACTTATTTTAGACATGTTATCAGGAGGGACCAATACCTGGAGAAGGACATCATGCTTGATAAGGTAGAGGGTCAGCAAAACGGGGAAGACCCTTTACTAGACTGACACAGTGTCTATAACAATGGGCACAGGACTGCGCAATGTTTTGTTCTGTTATACATAAGGTTTCTCTGAGTCAAAACCGTATCAATGGTACCTAACAACAACAACAATGGACAAATGGAGGCCCTGGGTGGTGCAAACTGTTAATGTGCTCAGCTGCTAATGGAAAGGTTGGCAGTTCAATTCCACCCAGAAGTACCTTGGAAAAAATCCTGGTGATCTACTTTTGAAAAATCAGTCATTGAAAACCCCATGGAGCACAATTCTATTCTGGCCCACATGGGGGTGCTGTGAGTACTGATCAACTCCATGGCAACTGTTTTTGTTCTTTTGTTTGTTTGTTAAATGGACAAAAAGACTGGCTCATTCTTGAATCCTGGCATTTAGCCCACAGGCTAGCACATAGTGATGACGGTGATGATGATGATGGTGATGACGGTGATGGCAGCTAACATGTATTAAGCCTGACTGTTTGCCAGGCACTATTCTAAGCACGTTACAGTATTAACTCAGTTGCTCCTCATAGCAACCCCTTGGGGTAGAAACTATTAACCCCATTTTATAAGTGAAGTTGGCTAATTTCCCAAGGTTATACACCTTGGATATGGCAGGGCTGGCATTCTAATTCCACCGTCTACTTCAGTCTGTGCTCTTAGGCACTACATTTTCCTGTTACTCTGAAAAAAAAAAGGAATAGAAGGATTTCGGCCAAGTTACATTGTTAAAATTTATTGAATATTTACTACATAGTCGGCACCCCAGTAGATAAGAAAAAAGATTAGGACAGAAGGACAGAAAACAAATTAGCAGAATGAAGAAATAGATATTTATTGTCAAAAGATTGGAATTAACATGAAAGAGAGGAACAATAAGTCCAGTCTTAAAACCATATACCCAAATTAGTTAACTAAGTTCAAAAACACTTTTTATGAAATGTCGTGTTTAAGATATTTTAGAACTTTGTCTTTCGCTGCTTCCCTTTCCAAGTGAAAACCCCTGGTGGGTAGGAATTGTGCCTCTAGGTTTATTTTGTATGGCATGAATACTGTGGCAAAAGCATATGGTGTACATTGTCAAGGCCAGTCAATCAAAGTGTTTGGTTGTAGGAATCCTTGGATGCTGAGGAAGCAGCGTTAGTCTAAGGCCAGTGAAGCATCCACAGCGAAACGCCCACAGGCTGTGAATGCCTTCCTGGGGTCCAGCAGTCCTACTGCACCAGCCAGCAGAGCTGTCAGTCCTGAGGGATATCAGAACCAGCTTCCAGATGAGGGTGGTTTTTCTTTTCCAATTATACCACATATGTTTTATCATTTAAAGAGTGTAAGGAGGCATTTAGGCATTGCTACAGGCTATCATATTTTTATTTTCCTATATAATACTGACATCTAGAGGCATTTTGAGCTGGAGAGTTTTCAAAAAAACAGAGGTAGTATTTCTCCTTTTCTGTTTGCTGACAGCAACTGTATAAACTTCAAAACGAAGCACGTTCGCTTAGTATTTCCAAGTTATGTGTAGAAGTTGCTAAAATAAGAAGCAAACAGATTGCTGTTTGGATAAGCCTTGTTTGTTGTCCAAAACTGAAGCAGTTTTCTACTGATCAGAGCCACTAGAACCAATGTTGTTAAGTATGATGTTCCTGAAAGGATTCCAATCCTCGTTCCCTGTTAATAGAAAACATGCCGCGGGCTCTGCCCCTCAGCCCAGTTCACGGTGATGGCTGAGAAGGCAGAAGGGTCTCATTTTATTCAAATCCATTCACTTAATAAACATTTCATGTTTGTATATCCGTTCCTTTTGTAGCTATCTAACGGTTTCCCTTATAATAATGTATCAGTGGATTTGGAATGACACAGGGAAGACAGGTGACTTGGCCCAGATTCCCAAGTACCCAATTCACAGTTGTGCTCTGACCACTCTGTGGAGCTTTCTAGACTGGTCTCCTAGTGGAACGTGTGTACCCATGGAGTGTCCAAGGCAGCCTTTCAGGGTGCAGGAAGAAGATATTAGTGCTCTTATCCCTATTTTATTCCATTCCTTTGAAATTTATATCTTACGTATGTTTCAAGATATATATTAATTAAACTGTATACACACATAATTTATAAGTACTTATAATATATTAAAAAAAGGTCCCCAAGTGGCACAAATGGTTTGCATTCAACTACTAACCTAAAGGTTAGCAGTTTGAACCTACCCAGTGGCTCCACAGAAGAAAGGCCTGGCAATCTGCTTCTGTAAAGATTAAAAAAATACAGCCAAGAAAATCCTATGGAGCAGGTCTGCTCTGTAACACTTGCAGTTGCCATGAGTCAGGATTGACTTAATAGCCATGTGTTTTGGTTTTATAACATATTAAATATTATTTATAAAAAACACTGTTTTTATAACATTAAATATTATTTATTAAAATAAATATTATTTATTAAAATAAATATACATGTATTGGTTGTCAGTGTGTATAATTTATAAATAATAAATATGTTGAGGGTGTATTCATTTTTTTTTCTGATAGCAGTGCAAAATCAAAATAGTTTAAAGATCATTCACTATTCAATTGTTCAAATGCCTACTTGACTATTTAAGGCAGTTGTAAGCACTGTATATTCCTGTCTCTGTTTGCAGCTTCACTCATTGCCATAGAATTAGGACTTTAACAAGAGGGCAGCATAAACCCACAGTGTGCGCCCAGCCACTGGAAATGAGCTCACCCTGGCCCTATATCACAAGCCTTTCCCAGGTCACTAAAAGCCTTCCACTCTTCCTGAAAGTGGCGGAGTAACCTAAAGGGAAAGTCAGTCAATTGGACAACTTTGCCTAGTCCCTCTTTCATTACCATTCAATAACAAGTAATGTAAAAGATAGATCCTAACACGAATTTAACTTTGTTGCTGCTCATCTGACCCCTACAAAGCTGTGCCAGTTTTCTGCATTGTTGTGCTGCTGGTGGTCAGGTCTATGCTCCCAGTGGAGTGTAGGTCCCCTCTTGAGCTTCGTATCCCCAGCACAGCACGGGGCGCAGGGCTCCCCAAAGGCTTGATGAACAAAGGTGCCAGTGAAGGAAGAAGCCTGTGCTTCTGAAATGGTGCGTCCGTTGTGAGAACGTTCCTTCATAAGGCAGAACCACTGGAGGAGCCGGACCATCCTGGCATCATCCACCCAGGACACGTCAGTAAAAATCTTCCACTTTTCCTGAAAGTGATAGAATAACCTAAAAGAGAATTCACTCAATTGGACGACTTTGCCTAGTCTCTCATTCCCATTGAGTAACAATTACTGTCACGGTTCTCATATCTTTGCATCACTTCATTGAATATCCACAGCCCTGCAGTTTGGGGTTAGAGCTGCCACAGCGAATGATTTGTTTAACATCACATATGGGACGCAACTAGACTATGTTGTTTTTGTTGTTAGTTGCCATCGAGCTGGCTCTGACTCACAGTAACCCATGTACAACAGAATGAAATATTGCCAGCCCTGTGCCATCTTCACAGCAGTTGGCATGCTTGAGTCCATTTTGGGGGCCACTGTGTAATTTGAGTGCCCACCAACCTAGGGGGCTCATCTCCCAGCACCATACTGGACAATGTTCTGTTGTGATCCATAGGATTTTCATTGGCTAATTTTTGGAAGTAGATTGCCAGACCTTTCTTCCTAGTCTGTCTCAGTCTAGAAGCTCCACTGAAACCTGTCCACCACAGCTGACCCTGCTGGTATTTGAAATACTGGTAGCATAGCTTCCAGCATCACAGCAACATGCAAGCCTCCACAGTACAACAAACTGACAGATGGGTGATGGAACTATGTGCCCTGAACTAAATGTTTTTCAAGTTATTGCTTAAGGCTGAAAAGATCAATGCTTTTTAGTAATTTTAACCTAATGCTTAGAAATATAAAAACAAAATTATAACATTTGGTAATGACTCTTAAACTTGGATTAGACTCCTAAGAAAGAAGAGAAAAAAATAAACCCTAAAAGAATACAAAGAGAGGACTTTTCGGAAGAAATATTAAAACTCCATTTCCTTGCTTGAACATAAAAGAATTTTAGAAATCATTCTGTAAAGTCATCCTTAGTGCACTCTCATATTCCTTGTGTGTGAAGTGAGTAGACAGCCCAAAGTCCTAGCAGATAGAAGGAATTCTCGCAAAGCGTGGCCTGTTTGTGGCCTGTGGGGACCAGCCTGGTGTAAAGCAGGACAGCATCCGGCTGACCAGCTCAGGAAGGGAACGTGTTACCCTTGACCTCAGAACTCAGTAAGTGGATCCTCCCCAGGCTGCTGAGGGAATGAGAGTGATCGCACGCTCACCTGAGAAAATAACGCTGCCAGGAAAATTAAAGCCTTTGGTACATCCACAATGACATGAACAGTGCTTCGTTCAGAAGCCACATAAACACGGCTCTTCAAAAACACAGATTAAGAAAGGACCTGAAATTAAGGTGCTGATTCAGGAAAGTCTAATTGGTCCAGCTGTCAGGTGAACTTGCATGGATAATTTTAATTCTATCCAATTATAATATGCAGTAAGCAGTACTATTTAATAATTAAAAAAGTGTACTATCACATGTAACAGCCCCTCTAGCAAGAAAAGACTGGACAGAGCAAAGTGCTAGTCACATTTACTCTATTCACTTATTTTTTACTGGAAACTGTCTTTTCTTTCTTAATATGCTTTCAAGTTTGCTTATTCCAGTAACCCCCTCGTTATAGCAGAGACCATGGGGTGAAGTGTTTGATATTGAGGAAGTGTGGTAAGACCAAGAACGCTGATGGACTTTGGGTGCAGTAGAGGACAGAGATGTCTCAAAAGAAAGGCCTGGCAATTTCCTTCCAAAAAACGTGGCCATTAAAAATCCTGTGGACACACATCTACCCCATCGCCACCAGAATTTAAGGTGAGGACCAAAGTTACAAACTATTAAAAAATGTTTGCTTTCCCTTATTTTTATGTCCTGCCTATCCTTATCAATTTGAAGGAAAACAGATAAAATTGACTTTGAACAAATTAAAACGTTTCACCTAAATATTTGGGCACATTGGTTCTTGTGCCCAACAGCATACCCAATGGATGAACTTAACTAAAACATCTTAAAAATGATTCATACTTTTCTATTTCCTCCCCATTACCACCTTGCCTGTCTTCCCTAAACAGAAAATACCGGAACTTCTGACTCATTACCATTCTTTTAATCCGCTAAAAGTACCAAAACGACTTAACGTGGCCTTTGAGGCCCTGCCTGGTGGCCCTCACCTCTCTGTCCAGCCTCAGCTTGCCCAAACTCTCTTTTTCTCTAACACAGTGTTTCTCAAGCCTGGCTCCATGCTAATACCGCCTAAGGCACTTCTGGAAAATGCTGATGTCTGGGCCCAGCCTGGGGAGAAGCCCGGACACTGGTATTTTCTTTAATGCTCCCTCAGCGG
This sequence comes from Loxodonta africana, assembly GCF_030014295.1. Classification (NCBI taxonomy): domain Eukaryota; kingdom Metazoa; phylum Chordata; class Mammalia; order Proboscidea; family Elephantidae; genus Loxodonta; species Loxodonta africana. The sequence continues at coordinate 41,223,278 of NC_087342.1, forward strand.
ATCTAATGTGCTGGGAGGCCTGGACCCTCCGCCCCATCAGCCGCAGTCACTCTGGCCTTTTCTCAGGCCTCCACTCACCCACGCTCCGCTAGCCCCAGGTCTGAATGGCAGTGATAACAACGGAGACCAAGTGTTTCTCTTAATCCCTGGTTCCTCCCACCGTTCAGCAAGTGCCCTTGATCCTTTCCGGCCTGGATTATCTACCAAGCCACTGCCTCTTCCTCATCGCCCACCCAGGGGCACATATGGGGAAATGAGCTTAAGGGCAGACCACCTTGGAGACCACAAAACCTCCCCTCAGAAAATTACCTGTGAGACATCTAGGGGTGCAAGCCAATGAGGCAGCCAATGTGCACACTATGTCTCATAGCCCTCAGCCCGAAACCTTCCTGACTTGCTTCTTGGCCAAAATTCAATAATGGAAAGTGACTTAATTGTCACCAAAACGGAAGGAGCCGGGATAAAGTTGAGAAACGCTACTATACCAGTTGTTGTGGTATCAACTCCAACTCTCAGAGGCCCCATGTGCCAGAACAGAGCTGTGCTCCACAGGGTTTTCAGTGGCTGATTTTTCGGAAGTAGACCTTTCTTCCAAGGTGCCTCTGGGTTAGCAGCTGAGCATGTTAGCCGTTTTCACCACCCAGGGACTCCGTACAGGGCACAGAATTGTGTATAGCACTTTACACAAAAATATATCTGAGAAGAACTAGATGGTGCCACTACCGACTCTCTGACAGGGATCATAATAGAGGGCCTCAGACAGAGCAGAAGAAAAGTGTAGAACAAAATTCAAATTCACAATAAAAGACCAGACTTACTGGTCTGACAAAGACTGGAAGGACCCCTGACACTATGGCCTCCGAACACCCTGCTAACTCAGAACTGAATCCATCCCCGAAGTTCACCTTTCAGCCAAAGATTAGACAGCCCTATAAAACAAACAATAGCACATGTGAGGAATGTTCAATCAACTATAGGAGACCAAACGGGCAACACCTGCCAAAAGAGAGAGACGAGAAGACAGGAAAGGGCAGGAAAACTAGATGAACGGACACAGGGAACCAGGGGGGGGAGGCAGAAAGGGGAAGAGTGCTGACACATGGCAGGGCCTGCAACCAATGTCACAAAACAATTTGCGTCTAAAATTTTTGAATTAAAAACTAATTTGTGCTGTAAACTTTTACTTAACACACACTAAAATTTTTAAAAATGTAAAAATCAAAACAAATATATGTTTGTCGTTGTTAGATGCCGTTGAGTAGGTTCTGACTCATAGTGACCCAATAGGACAGAGTAGAACTGCCCCATAGGGTTTCTAAGGAGCAGCTGGTGCATTTGAACTGCTGACTTTTTGGTTAGCAGCCAAGCTCTTAACCACTACGCCACCAGGGCTCCATATATATGTATATATATATGAAAGACGTAATCATGGAATGTGTTTGCCACCCCCAGGGTTCAGGGTTCTGTAACCAGAAAAGCCCTTGAGCATTTCAAAATCTATGTGATAAGGTTGCAAAGACACTGCAATGGTGCATATGTGTGTGTGTGTTTGTGTGTGTGTGTGTGTGTGTGTTAATACCAATTTCAAAAGCAGGTATAAATGGAATTATTTTTGTTCATTTGATTAAAATGAGTCTATTATACTATACAAGAGTAAACCTTGGAATGTTTTTACATGAAGTTTACAGCATTTTTTCATCACCTAATAAAATGCTTTGATTTCTTCCCGCCTCAGACAGTTTTATAAAGCATTCATTTCACAGAATGTTCTTGGTATGCTTTTTAATTTTTATTTCAGGTTCACGTTTATCACCCCATCTCCTGTCTCCTGGTCCAAGCTTAAGCAGCCAAGCTGCAGTCCATCTCTCCTCACCGGCGAGCTCAGGGAGGCAGGTAGGCCCGCAGGGGTCACGGAGCACAGCCTTTCCCATGTGGGGCCAGGTATGGTCCCGTGGGCTGTAAGGGACCTCTTGAGAGCTGAGCTCTAGACTCGCTGATTTCCTCTCTGATCTTGGGCAAAATATTTAACCTCCTAATAGTTTACCTTTCCACATCTTCCCCTGAACAGGAAATTCTGCACACATATGACAAAGCAAAGTAGCTTCAAAAAGCTAGCTCTGAAAAGCAGTAAGAGGCTGCAAAGGTCTTAAAAAGTCTCTGAATTTGGAATATGTAAGACAAACCCTGTAGATATAAAACCATCAGTTATTTATATCCCCAAACATTTCGTTGTCTAGTCGCTTCTCCTCGAGGTGGGTCCATGGGCCAGCAGCATCGACATCCCCTGGGAGCCTGTTGGATATGCAGGTTCAGCCCCTCCGCACAGCCCAGCCATGAGCATCTGCATGTAACCAATCCCAGGGGACTCCTGTGCACACTGTATTCAAGAAACATGGGCCTAGATAACATCCGTGCTGACTTGGTATGAAGAAACATTTCATAATAATACTTGTGTCAGTTTGCTGTACTGTGGTGGTTTGTGTGTTGTGACAATGCTGGAAGCTATGCTACTGGTATTTCAAATACCGACAGGGTCACCCATGGTGGACAGGTCTCAGTGGAGATCCCAGAATAAGACAGACTAGGAAGAAAGGCCTGGAAATTTGCTTCCAAAAATTAGCCAATGAAAACCCTATGGATCACAACAGAACTTGGTCTTGGTATGGTGCTGGAAGATGCGCCCCCTGGGTTGGAAGGCACTCAAAGCACACAGTGACCTCAACAATGGACTAGAGCATAGCAACAATCGTGAAGATGGTGCAGGACCAGACCACGCTTTCTTCTGTTGTACACGGGGCGTCATGAGTCAAGCCAATTTGCAATAGCTCTTTCCTTTGAAATGACTGCTTAAATTTCTTTGTACATCACCTAGCCCAACACTAAAATAAATGACTTTGCATTTTACCACTAAAGTCCTAGATAATAATCCTAAAGGCAAGTAAGTAGCCAGTTTAACTATAAGGTCCCTTCAGCTCTAAAGTTATATGACTCCGCATCACCTGTAAGAAAGCTTGGCACAGCTAACAAGCATGCTCAGAAGCTTTTGATGTGCGTGAAAGAGAACGTTTCTCTGGTGTGTTCCCAGATTCTTAAGTAAGAATGGGTGGAAAATCATAGAAAGAAATGATGTACTTGTTTGTTTGGCTGTGTACTCATTATTTGTCTATTTATTTATTTACCTGTTATTGTCTATTTAATTCTTCTCCATTTCTCAGAAGGCAAGGGCTTTGCTGCTGTGAAGTAATAAGGCTCTCCCCACTGCATTAGGCCCCATCAACATAAAGCCAAACCAAACCTGTTGCCATTGAGTCGATTCAGACTCATAACAACTCTATAGGACAGAGTAGAACTGCCCCATAGAGTTTCCAAGGAGCGCCTGGTAGACTCAAACTGCCAACGTTTTGGTTAGCAGCTGTAGCTCTTAACCACTGCACCACCAGGGTTTCCACCAACAACATAAAAGGAGTTTTCAGTGGGACTTTATCAGTAAAGCCTCCCATTTTCCCCTTTCTACAAAGGGGAAGGAATGTGACAGGAATAGCCTTGGGGCTCTTCGAACTTCTTCTCAAGCGTTGTTCTGCTGTAGTTATCAGTGAGGAGGTGAGGGGGGTTCTGAGCTTGTAAGACACATCCCCTCCCCAGTTGCATTTCAAATTCTTGGTTTCTACCAGCCATGGCAATGACCCCATTCTGCCTGTTTTCACAGGGAACTGTATCAGCTGATTTGAACAGGAATTACAATCTGTTGTTCTCTAAGGCAGGAGAGGCTGTTCAATGAACAGCAGCCAAAATCAAAACAAACGCAAAGAAGGTAGCAGTTTTTTGTGGTGCAAATCAGCTGTTTATTCCACATCTTGGCTGAAGGCAAAACAAGGAGAAATCCGCTTAAATCTAACATCACAGATTTAAATGAGATATTAGAAAGAAATGAAGGTAATGGTAGGAGTTTGCCTCACGATCCAGTGGACTATGAACACAACTCTTTTGGATTCCTAACTAATTGAACACAACATTTGAAAGGTTCAAAATAAGAAATAGAAAACTTCCCAAATCATGAAATGCATTTGAATTTGGAAAGACCTTAAAAGCATGTAAGCCCAATCAGTTCAACTGGAGTAGAGAAAATGAAATTCGACTTATTTACCCTAATTATAGGACATTTTAAATAACGTTTAAAATATTTCTACTAAAAGGGGTGGCTGTTGATTTTACTGGTGATTTTATCCCCAACATATTTATCTTTAAAAACATTACAGGGCACAGTTGAGTACAGCCTTTCCGTCATTATTCTCTCATTAAACCCTTGCCCATCTCCACACCTTTCAAACGCACACATAGTTCTCAACATTGCATTTGTTATTATACTGCAGTTTTCTATGACGTTTAGAAGAAGTGGGCATATGTAGATTAATTTATGTTAGGTATCAGAACAAGCTTGGAGTCCTTAGGTGGCACAAACGGTTAAGTGCATGGCTGCTAACATCAAAGTTGGAGGTTCGAGCCCACCCAGAACTGCCTCAGAAAAAATCAGCCATTGAAGACCCTGTGGAACACAGTTCTACTCTGACACACATGGGGTTGCCATGAGTTGGAATCAACTCGAGGGCAACTGGTTTGATTTTTTGAGGTTATTGGTGTAAGCATAAGCATTAATTTTGTGTTTGGTGCCAGGTTACTATACCGAGAGGTGCAGAGATAGGTCAATTTAACTCTAAAGTGAGTGTTTCTGTAGGAGGAAAAAATGCTCTCATATAAAACATCTACCTGTCTTAGTTATCTAGTGCTGCTATAACAGAAATACCACAAGTGGATGGCTTTAACAAACAGAAAGTTATTCTCTTACAGTTTAGGAGGCTAGAACTCTGAATTCAGGGCACCAGCTCCAGAGGAAGGTTATCTCTCTGTCGGCTCTATGGGAATGTCCTTTCATCAATCTTCCCATGGCCTAGAAGCTTCTCAGCACATAGACCCCAGGTCCAAAGGACACGCTCACTCCCAGCTCTTCTTTCTTGGTGGCATGAGGTCTCTCTCTCTGCTTGCTTTTCTCTCCTTCTGTCTCTTGTAAGATAAAAGGTGATGCAGGCCACGCCCCAGGGAAACTCCCCTTCCATCAGATCAGGGCTGTGACCTGAGTAAGTGTGTTGCATTCCACCTTAATCTTTTTAAACATAATCTAACCTTGTCTCATTAACCACAGGCAGAGATTAGGATTTACAACACATAGGAAAATTCATCAAATCACAAAATGGAGGACAACCACACAATACCAGTAGTCATGGCTTAGCCAAGTTGACACATATTTTGGGGCAGCACAATTCAATCCACAACAACATCCTAATGGACAGGATGAAGAGAATTATATTATCACCTGCAGAAAATATCTAAACAGAGTCTGTAACCTTCAGAGAGAGCATGTGCACCGCCTTCCCTGCCTCCAGAGAGCCTACTTGGAGGCTCTGTAAGTGGAGAGGGGCAGGGCCATGCCACTGGAGAATTTCCATCAGAGCAAAACCACGCTGACTTGTGCTTCTACCTTCAAGGAGACTGTCTGCCAGCTAACCCAGCACAGCAATAAATAAACACCTACAAGGAGGGGACAGCTGGCCTCAGCAGCAGAAGGGTACACTCACAGATGGCAAGTTCAACCATGGGTATTCCAAGAGCAGAATGGAAGTCTGTTTTCAGTTAGGAGTCACATATAAAATGCACCATCTATGTTTACTACATGCAGCTGCACCTTCCTCACATTTAACGAACTTTTTCTTTGTGAACGCTGACCTACACACAACGGGAACGACCTTAACTAAGTATCAGGAGCAAAATGCCTGTGTAAAACACCACTGGCCAGTAGGTGCTTGCTATCCCTCTGTGAACTGCGAGGTACTATATACTTCATACTCATGAGCTAAGCGATTTCATCAGCTTTCAAAAAATAAACCTAAACTATGAAATTAGAAATTGCTTAAAAATAGTAACTCTTTCCAATTATTCTGGTCATATCTCATTATTTTCATGTATTAATATTTAGGCAATAGTCTAAATATACTTGAATTTCACATGTAATGAGATCAGTTCAATTTGGCACTAACCATCACTGTAAAATTTCTCATTTCGATTTAATCAGATATATAGCAACATATTTTTCAAACCGATTTCATTATTGGTAGAACACATTTATACAAATATGTAATTTACTATAGTGACATCAGTCAAGTCTGACCATGAAAAGCTCTTCATATGCTATTACTTTGCTGTTGTTCATTTTTATTCAGATTGGCACCAACTTTTCCTACCTAATAGAGAAGGTAGGTTATTTAAAAATAGCTA